>NW_027362773.1:103024295-108565864 GCF_046119375.1 Phyllobates terribilis
TAAGATATATGAGGTTTGTCAGATGGTCTCAAAACCTCTGTTCTTGGGGGTCATAGATCAAACATCTTGCGACAGATTTACAAATACTATCTAAAAGAGGTTGTCCACTACTTTAACATTGATGGTACATCCTTAGGATAGGTCATCAATGTCTGATCGGTAGAGCGTGTGACACCCAGCACCCTCGCCGATCAGTTATTCCCTGTGTAAGCAGCTTCAGTCCACGTAATAGTGGCTGCGGCTGTGTACTCCACATCCACCCCCTATTGATTTGAATACGGGGCGCATGTGTAGTATGCGGCCCCAGCCACTATACAGTTGACAAGAAGAAGTTGAGACGTTCTGGCTGCTGCCGACACCCAGAACAGCTGATCGGCTGGGGTGCCGGGTGTCACACCCCCACCGATCAGACATTGATGATCTCTCCTAAGGATGGGCCATCAATATTAAAGTAGTGGACAACCTCTTTAAAGTTAGACAGAATTGCACTAGATGTGCCACGTGGCTCATGCGGTGCGAAAAATTTGTCTCATCTTTAGACACCTTTGTCTGACTTTATATCACTTCTTGTATTACGTTACCCCAAAAAGTGGCACATCTTAAGCCACACACCCTTTCCTACAAACCAACGCCCCTTCTTCCCCCCTGTGCCTACGGGGCTCAAAAATTGTTTAAAACACACAATGTGACACAGGGCATGTAATCCAGAATTCTGGCTCAATTTGAATAGTAAATCTTCCCCAATGCATATATTAATACCGTAGGTTCTCTGAAAAGTAGATTTCCCTGCATTATCCATATTGAAAGATAATTTGTTATTTAGAACAACGAGTCGGTGAAGGAAAATAGGATGTGCATAGGATGTTCCATTTCCAGAATTCAACGAAAGATTTGGAAACTTGTATAGCTTAATCAAAATGCACATTTATATTGGTCATTTTTATATAGTAAAACACAATTTAAAGAACAATAGACGGCGCCGAGCACTTCCTAATACATTACAGATATTGTTGGCAAGTTTACAAGTTTAATATCTGGAGCAGCAATATTACAGCTAGGGATTTAGGAATGATATAGAAGTATTTCATCATCAACTGGAAGAATTTAAAGGGCTTTTGAAACTGGTTCAGAACCTATATTTATAAAGCTATTTGTCCGTTTGCGTTTTCTATATCTATTACCATAACTATATAAATCAAAGCAATAAGAATCCGTGACATTAGATAAATGTGCGATGTAAATAATTTACATATTCATGTTAGGGGACTGATCTGATGACAAAAAATCATGTGCAATATAGCTGTAACTTATGAATATTACATATTCATGTAAAAAAAAGAGCTATAACAAGGCCATAGAAATGTATGAAAGTATGTTGTCTGCAAAGCTGTCTTTCTGTAATGCAAAAACAAATTAATGCCTCATCACATGTCGCACACTTTTCCACTCAAATCCACACTATTGCGTGTTTTAATACCAATTTTCCCCTCCTGTCAATGGCTCCCTAAACTGGTGACCACACCGTCCATACATGAAACATGCACAATGGTTGCTGTTACGGGGCACAGAGGACCCCCATGATGCAAAGAAGTAGAAACATGGAGCCTTGTCATGACATGAGGAATTAGAGGTTAAGATAAAAAAAATAATGCAATAACGTGGCATTGATTTTAATTCTGCTAACAAGTGCGTTAGGCTGGTAAAAATATTGCCTTTTGGTGGACCTGACATTAAGATGTCATTTTTTATCTGGTGTAAATGCCGCCGTTCTCCTGAATCCGGCGATGTTTTTCTTTTGTTTCTGCGCCTCACCGTTCCTGAGATATGGCACTTTATTTCCTGTAAGAAAATCTACTCTTGTTAGCCAAGTGGGTGTGATCCTCATAAATATGCCCACAGAGAAGAGTGTAGGATCACGCCCCTTTGCTCACATGACCAGATTCACACACAAGGAAAAGGGAGCCATATCTCAGGAACGGAGAGGCACAGGAACAGAAGAAAAACAACGCTGGATTCAGAACAACAGCATTTACACCAGGTGAATTTTTTTTACATTTATGGCAAGAGACAGATCCTCTTTAAGGAAGATCTGTTATCTCTTCTGACGTGTCTTCTATAATAAATACTTGCATTCCCTATAAAAATTTGTTCCGGAGTATCTTTTCTTACAATTCAGCTTTGTGCTGTGACTCACTTATGCCTCCTAGAAATTTGCAGATTTTCAGGGAACCAGTCATCTGTTGCCCCCCCCCCCAAATTACCATCATGTCTCTACTTCATCTTATTTCTATATTCTAACAAGCTCCTTCTTATGCCTTAGCGATTGCTCTAAATTGTCAGAAATGTGAAATATGTCACGTCTTAAAATAAAAAAGAATTGTAAAGGAGTTTTTCAATAAGGATCATAAATATGTGATTAAATAACATCTAACACATTTTTCAATAAAATTATACGTGGGATGCACCAAGCGACAATTGCAGAAAAGAACTGAAAACCTGAAAAATATTTTAAAAAAGACAGTTGATCACCCCCTGTCAAAACATTATGTGCAAAAAAAGGTGGTCAATTTATAGGATCTAAGATATGGGCTATACAATCAGTTACAATCCATCAGAGGGGGGGTGATTACATTAAAAGTATGTCAAGGGCCGAAAGTAGATGGATATTTCAATCTGGATTCTTTAAAACAAATGGACTTAACATCAGAATAGAGTTATTTGCATTTCGTTAAATGGTGGATGTGAATAGTGTAGGTGTACTTACTTTTAGGTTTTCTGACTCTGATGGCCAAGTATGAGGGAGAAACTCCAAAAAAGGACTGCAGAGGCTATGCTCAAGGATCCCAAATGAAGGAGACAGAGTTATCTGAAACGCGTTGGATAACGTAGTGTGCTAGACCTAGCAGGACTTAAAGAGGTTGTCCACTACTTTTACATTGATGACCCATCCTTAGGATAGCTCATCAATGTCTGATCTGCCGGGGTCCGACACCCGGCACCCCAGCCCATCAGCTGTTGTTACAATACCGGCGTAGTACTGCTGGAGACCAGTGGCCAAAGGAGCAAGAGCAGGAACAGAAAGCGGTCGTAGAAGTTCTTAGAGTTGTAGGAAACAATTCGTAGATAGGTGAGAACAGTTTGGGTAAGAATGTTCAAGAGCTGCAGACTGAAACTGGGCTAACAGCCAGACTCAATACTCAAGCAATGAATGAGAGATCCTTGCAGATTTAAGTAGGCTCAAACAAGAAATAAGATGGATCCCAGATGTGTAGTACCCTGCGGTGGCGACTATCATAAGACGGAGCAGCTCGGCAAGTGAGTACTTTCGGCCGGCAGCCGCCACCGACACCAATAACAGCTGATCGGCAGGGGTACCGAGTATCGGACCCCGGACAATCTGACACTGATGACCTATCCTACGGATAGGTCATAAATGTACTGTAAAAGTAGTGGACAACTTCTTTAATAGTTCCATACGGTGACGTCATCATCTGCATCCGAAGAACCTCGTGAGGATTGTGGACATTTTAGATAGTAGCTGTCGGCCGGAGGACTATTTAGAAGCTCACTTGGAGATACACACATGGAGTCAAGCCAGCAGTGAGTGGACTCTGTGACAGTTTTTAATTGTAGATACCTGGACAGTGGATCAATCTACAAACATGTTGTAAGTGACCTTGTAACTATTGTTTGTTTAACCCCTTTGTTTATATATACCTTGTCACCTTGCGCAATAGCGTTAGTGGTTTATGATTTGCAGGAGCGACATCACAGTTGGTTCTTTGCAAATCGCACACGCATCATTCTGCATCTCTGTGGATGTGCAATGAAGCCGGGTGTACGCTGCCCTGCTTCATCGGCTCGCTGTGCACGCCCAGAAAGGAAAAACTTTGCACGCTTGGCAAGATTTTCATAGCTGATACAGTGACATCGCTCCTGCAAATCTTGTCAGTCAAGCCTGGGGTGGGGGGATAATTAGAAGATAGGAGGGAGGATTTGTCTGAGGGAATCAACGCCCCGCTGTACTAGTTCTCACAAATTTGCACAGCGCGAGCTTGGATTAAAACTTGATTTTACAATTAGAGCAATTACTAAGGCATAAGAAGGAGTTTGTTGAATGTAGAAATAAGGGACAGCAGAGACATAATGGCAAAGAGGACTTTTTTGCAAATTTTTCATGTTGAACTGGGCACATGATGTAATAGGGCCTGCAGAGCGGAATTAAGCATTTTTTTCTTTTAATTCCGCCTCTACGTTGCGGAAGGAATCAAAGTAGTTGGCACCCAATGAGTTAAGTCCAAGTGGGTGTTATCAGACAGCTTTCATTGGGGGGCGTGTACCTCTTCGGCCTGTTTGATTCGCTATTGCCACTTGGACTTAACTAAAGTTAACTCATTAGGTGCTGAATACTTTAATTGCTAATATCTCCGCAACAGAGAGATGAAAATTAAAAACAAACAACAAAAAAGTTTTATTCCATTCTGCAGTCATTATTATACTTTGTGTCCAGTTCAACATGTAAAATTTGTGGAAAGGTCCTCTTTAAGTGGGGCTGAGGCAGCTGTGACAGGTTCCCTTTAAATATACATCTGCTTGTTAGGTGAAGTTCACACGTAGCGTTTTTGAAGCTTTTTTGCAGCGTTTTTCCAGCCGCGAAAACGCTTGTTAATTGGTCTGCCATGCATAGCAATGCGAATTCGGATGTGCTGAGCACATGATATGTTACTTAATGTGCCGAATTCGCATTGCGCTGCAAAACGTGAACCCCAACCCCATTACTCCACTCTCCACTGCTACAGGGCAGTGGGAAGAGTGGAGGCTAAGCATCAGATTTGGCGCATCTTATGGATATGCCAATTCCGGGACTGCTGAGGGGTGATATTAATAGCTGTGGAAGGGGCTATTAATATCAGCCCACAGCTATCTAGTTTAGCCTTTGCTGGTTAGATTTTATAGGGGGACTGCACGTCAATTTTTTTCTGAGGTCCCCCTGTAATCCCCCTGTAATCTAGCCAGTAAAGGCTAAACAAATAGCTGTGGGCTAATGGCCCCTTCCCCAGCTACTAATATCAGCCCCCAGCGATTGGCTTTCCCTCTGCTGGTTATAAAAATGACGCAGGAGCCCACGCCATATATATATTTTTTTATTTTAGGCTCTGTGCCCACAATCCGGACGTAGCAGCGCTTCGGACGCACACTTTTTGCTGCATCCAAAACATTGCATTCTATTGAATGAAAAAACGCATGTAAAAGCACATGTGTTTTCCCTGCCAAGGAGAAGCAGAAACGCACAGAAAATTTCTGCTTCAAATATGCATCGTGCACACATAGCCTTACTATTGTCCTTGACAAAGAGAAGTATCTGTCTGCTATCAGAACTGATTAGATGGAGCATGCAGGGACACAGCCCAACCGGTGACACATAAATTTAAATTTATTTTAGGAATTTCTAGCTGGAAAAAGTAGAGGAATGGCACAAAGCAGACTTTCAAACATAGTAAATGTTACAGCATGCTCCGTGGCTCTGTGCCATTGTATAACTCAGCGGTTCTAATACAAAGTGTATAGGCATAGGTACGCTACATTAACAGTAGCACTTTGCGACTGTAAAACTAAAACTTGCTACATCTGTCAAGTCAAAATGCTCCAGAATTCTTATTTTATGGGGAATGCAAGTATTCGCTAAGCCAGGCAGAAGATCTGACAGCCGCTCTGCTCAATTTTGGCGAGAGGAACCAGTTAGAGGGACACTACGTGTCCATCACTCTAAAATGAACCTTGCAAAGGTTTCAGCAAAATGACAGCTTTATATAACCATATTGATGATAATAATGACGGTCAGAACTTACACGTGAGCTTTTTACTTCCATGTCAAGAGTAAGAGCTGACAGGTCATGGCACACGACAGGAAAACCACTAACCTGACAAGAGTGGCCTGTCTGTTGTCAGACCGACATCCACCTCCAATTCTGCAATAAACCCTTCTCCAAAAAGAAGAAAACGCTGTGATCTTTGAAAAACTACGGTAAATTCATAAGTAACTGGCACATAATCATAAAGGAATTAATGGCCTAAACTTAAAACAGGTTATCGAAGGCAGATTGGTGGGGATCCGACTCTGAGTACCCCCACCAATCAGGTGATACCTGGAGCCGTGAACAATGAAAATTGACACTGTATGGAGCCAAAACAGCACAGCACCATACCCTGTGTAGTGGCCATTCTGGGTACTGCAGCTGACATTTCCAATAATAGGAGCTGAGTGGACACTACACATTGATCAGCGCTGTGCTTTTCCAGCTCCATACTGTCACGATTCCTCCACTCATTGTGTTTTGGATGCAATGACTGAAAGCTCAGTCATCCAATCTAGTGCAGGGGCATGCTGAGTTGTCAGTATTTTGATTGACAGCTAAGTCATCCAATCTAGTGCAGGGGCGTGCTGAGCTGACGGTATTTTCATAGACAGCTCAGTCGTCCAATCTGAGACTAGGAGGTGCTGGGCTTCCTTCAGGTGTTCCCTGTTCCAGGTGATTACCCAGCTACTAAGCTAAGCTGTCAGTCCCAAACTCTGCCAGTTGTAACATTTGCTCAGTGGTTTGCCTTGTATTCCTGTGCACTGTTTGCCTTTTATTGCTGCCTGACCTTGGACCTCGTTCTGACTATCCGTTTGCCTAGCCCCTTTGCAATGATCCGCTATCTTCCAGATATTCTGACCTCAGACCGTGACCTGACTTTGCGTTTGTCTTCTCCCTTTAGGTTACAATGTGCCCTCTTTGTGTTTGACTACCCTGCCTCACAGCTTGTCCATGAGTAGTGACTAGCGTCACATGTACACTGAGAACTTCCCTCGGATGCGGCTCCAAGTATCAGCTGTAAAGGGTGGTGTCAGACCCCTATTGATCTCCTATTCCTAACCTATCCTTGGAATCTATATTTTAGCCTTAGACAACCCCTTAAGGCTACAGTCAAATATGGTGACAGATTCCCATTAATTGTGTTGGTCATAGGACGAATTACTGAACCAATATCCACGCACACCTCAATTTCTCCTCTACGTCCTGACCTTTACAAGGCATTGATGTTTGTTTCCTAAAAATGCAGAGGCATTAGCAAAATACTTCAATGTTTCTATTTCTACCATTTTAGAACAAAAGGAGGGAATCTGCAATGCTCCTGTAAATGAAACATGGCATGTTGCATCAATGAGAACGAGTTAATCAATACTGATCCTTCCATATGGTCATTATTTTCCGTGACTACTACTGTAGGTTTAAAATTCTCCATATGACTCTTTTAATGGGACACAAAAAAATCGGTATTCTAAGTATTCTTCTGTAGGATAAAAATTGTTTCCAATAAAGCAATCAATGACTGCGTTACATAAGACCTTCGTTATATCAGCTATACGTGTCATTACTGCATTACTCACCACTAGCTTCTCTATGAGAGCATCTATGAATTGAATCACATACAGTACAGACCAAAAGTTTGGACACACCTTCTCTTTTAAAGATTTTTCTGTATTTTCATGACTATGAAAATTGTACATTCACACTGAAGGCATCAAAACTATGAATTAACACATGTGGAATTATATACTTAACAAAAAAGTGTGAAACAACTGAAAATATGCCTTATATTCTAGGTTCTTCAAAGTAGCCACCTTTTGCTTTGATGACTGCTTTGCACACTCTTGGAATTCTCTTGATAAGCTTCAAGAGGCAGTCACCGGAAATGGTTTTCACTTCACAGGTGTGCCCTGTCAGGTTTAATAAGTGGGATTTCTTGGCTTATAAATAAGGTTAGGACCATCAGTTGTGTTGTGCAGAAGTCAAGTGAATATACAGCTGATAGTCCTACTGAATAGACTGCTAGAATTTGTATTATGGCAAGAAAAAAGCAGCTAAGTAAAGAAAAACGAGTGGCCATCATTACTTTAAAAAATGAAGGTCAGTCAGTCCGAAAAATTGGGCAAACTTTGAAAGTGTCCCCAAGTGCAGTTGCAAAAACCATCAAGCACTACAAAGAAACTGGCTCACATGAGGACCGCCTCAGGAAAGGAAGACCAAGAGTCACCTCTGCTTCTGAGGATAAGTTTATCCGAGTCACCAGCCTCAGAAATCGCAGGTTAACAGCAGCTCAGATTAGAGACCAGGTCAATGCCACACAGAGTTCTAGCAGCAGACACATCTCTTCAACAACTGTTAAGAGGAGACTTTGTGCAGCAGGCCTTCATGGTAAAATAGCTGCTAGGAAATCACTGCTAAGGACAGGCAACAAGCAGAAGAGACTTGTTTGGGCTAAAGAACACAAGGAATGGACATTAGACCAGTGGAAATCTGTGCTTTGGTCTGATGAGTCCAAATTTGAGATCTTTGGTTCCAACCACCGTGTCTTTGTGCGACGCAGAAAAGGTGAACGGATGGACTCTACATGCCTGGTTCCCACCGTGAAGCATGGAGGTGTGATGGTGTGGGGGTGCTTTGCTGGTGACACTGTTGGGGATTTATTCAAAATTTAAGGCATACTGAACCAGCATGGCTACCACAGCATTTTGCAGCGGCATGCTATTCCATCCGGTTTGCGTTTAGTTGGACCATCATTTATCTTTCAACAGGACAATGACCCCAAACACACCTCCAGGCTGTGTAAGGGCTATTTGACCAAGAAGGAGAGTGGTGGGGTGCTACGCAGATGACCTGGCCTCCACAGTCACCAGACCTGAACCCAATAGAGATGGTTTGGGGTGAGCTGGACCGCAGAGTGAAGGCAAAAGGGCCAACAAGTGCTAAGCATCTCTGGGAACTCCTTCAAGATTGTTGGAAGACCATTTCCGATGACTACCTCTTGAAGCTCATCAAGAGAATGCCAAGAGTGTGCAAAGCAGTCATCAAAGCAAAAGGTGACTACTTTGAAGAACCTAGAATATAAGACATCTTTTCAGTTGTTTCACACTTTTTTGTTAAGTATATAATTCCACATGTGTTAATTCATAGTTTTGATGCCTTCAGTGTGAATGTACATTTTCCATAGTCATGAAAATACAGAAAAATCTTTAAATGAGAAGGTGTGTCCAAACTTTTGGTCTGTACTGTATATTATACATAAGAGAGTGAGAGATCAACATATACGCACACATATTTTTGAACATTTTAGGATTTTCTTTTTTTTTAACAGCATGACAACCCCCACTGAGAGTGATTATTCATCAAAATATCCAAGATTAAGAATTGCAAAAGTGCAAGTAAGCCAATATGAAATATGTAATCTGAGTTATCTGCATTGACAGCATAACATGGATTTTGTCATATTTGGAGTTTCCAAAGAATTAGAATATTTCGCTAAAGTTTGACTGCGGTTGTCTGCTTTTGACTTGCCCCCTGGGCCGTGGGGCACTCGGATCCGGGCAATTAGGGGAACGATGGGAGTAGTAGTGGCAACCCGGTTCCGTGGCTCAGGGTGGTCAGGCCAGTGGTAGTCCGTTATGTGCTGATGATAATGTCCGACTACGCCACCCATGGATTGCGGTTATTAGGAACCGCCGCTGCAAGGCAGTCCGCTGGGGCTGATGATGAATGCAGCTGGGATGGTGTGACTCCCCACGGGAAGAGTGCGGCCCCAGGGCAGTGTAGTGGATGGTGAGAGTGATGGTGGTGAGAGTCCCAGTACCGGTAGTGCTGGAGGCGCGAAGGAGCACACAGACAACAAGTTACAGTCCAGGGTCTTTACTCGCAGTTCATTTGCTCCGGGTCACTTCTGTCAGCAGTGACTGCCCGAGCCGTGCTGCGTCCACCAGATGTGGGGCTCGGTCAACTCCCAGGCAGTTCAGGAGCATGGCACAGGACCCCCTTTAATCCTTTCTCTGGCCTGCCTCACCAGTGACCCACTTTTGTCCAGCTGCTGAGGACTTGTGCGGTTAAACGTGGGCCCCGTCCTCCGCTGTCCTATATGGTGCCTTCCTAGCAGGTTTGATGAGGTGTCGCACCAATAGATGATCACGACGACCGGTCTTTGGCTGAGGGTAGTTTCTCCTCCACCAACTTGGGATCCGGTACCCTTAATCTGCCTGACCTTGCACCCTGGATTCTCGTGGGTTCTTAGGGTCCCTTCCACCTTCTTGTTCCTGAGCCCTTCTGTTTCTCTGTCTCTCCTTCTCTTTCTCTGTTCCTTTCTGTTCCTTTCTCGTGAGCTGGGATGAGACTTAATCACAGCTCCCTTTCACCTCCTCTCTCTCTCTTCTCCGGCCTCTCTCTAGGCCCGCTGCTGAGTGGAGCTCCTACAGAGCCTCCACTCCCGGTCTTCTCCTCTGATTGAACGAACTTCTCTTCTCTCTCAGAACTAAGATGGTGCCCACCTTTTATACCTCCCTCTGACCATGAGCCCAGGTGACCAGCAACCAATGAGCTCCTCCCTACGCTCAGGAACCAACCCCTATCTGCCCCTACAGCACTGGGTGTTCCACCCCCCTCCCCACTCCAGGCAGGGACATAGTCGGTCGTGCCTGCACTTCTGTCTAGTGGGAGCACCGTTGAGCTGTCCCTGGGAAATGGGGTGTGTGTGCTGTATGCAGCTAACTGAGCCCTGGTCCATACTCCATCCTTACCCGGGAGTGGAATACCACACCTCTGGCAGAGGCGCAATACCCCTGTAGCGGCCGAACCCTCGGGGCGCTACATTCCCCCCCGGTAAACCACAGCACGTCCTCGGGCTGGAAAAGAGCAAAAACAGATAATTACAGGACATGCAAAACTTTTTAAAACTTTTTACATTTAGAAACGGACGACATTGTTCAACTCCCTTTATGGGACACACTTTTCTTTTCTTGTCACACTATTATAAAACGCTTACTAATACTTCTGGAACTCTTTTGACATATAAACACTATTAGAAAACATTCACATTACTATCTAGCAGCATATAAAAACTTTTCATATAAAACATTTGCAGGAAAACATTTTTACAACACATTCTTGGATCCTGGCGGCGGTGCAACTTGCGACCAGGTGTGCACTCTTCTTGTAAGTGCAGGAACTTTGGCAAACTTGTAAACATGAGGGACTTGCTGTCCCGAGCTAGACGTGGTAGTCTTTTTATAAAACCAGTAGGGGGCACTTTAGGAAGCGCAACTATATACAAAGAATTGACCGCTCTCAGTCCTCGGCCAGTTTTGGGAAGGGAATGGCTGCTCACAGTCCTCAGCCTGATAGGGGATGAGGGGCACACAGGTAACAGTCTCTTAACAGTAATCAGTTCTCTGTACCCTGACGGGTAACTATTTACACACATGCTTCTGCCACTTACTAGTAGCGGTGTCCTCCATATGCTCCTTCTTCCTCCTCATATGGTTCTTCAGACCCGTCCGGGTCCTCTTGGCTCTCCTCATAGCCGCGGTGTTGTAGCTCCTCCTCAGTGAGCCTATGAACATGTAGGGCGTATGGTCCTTTTGCGCCTACGTGGCGGGTAAAGGCGACCACATCACCAGGGTATAGGTCACGGCCACGATGTCCCTCAGGTAGATGACTCTCAACGTCCCTGCGGGTCACAAAGACGTCGCCTGCGGTTTCTGGGCCCCTGATGAAGCCCCAGCCGTTCTCCATGTGGAATTTGACTATGGTCCCGGTGATTCGGGGACCACGGGCTGCTCGGGGGTCTTGGCGGGCCTTGCGCTTTTGTTCAGCACTCTGGGCCTGGAGCCGTTCCTCTCTGACGCGCCTCTCTCGTCGCTCCCTCTCAAAGGTCGCCAGTTGCTGATGACAGGCCTCCAGATGACGGACCGCGTCTGCCCGGGTCTCTTGAGAGAACCCCATCAAGTTCTCGCTAGTGGGGTCCCACGCAAATTGGACGTCCTCCAGTGGGGGTAGGGTGACCTCTACGGGTTCTGGAGCCGGTATCAGAGGTTCGCGCGGGGGCTGGGTCTTCCATGGCTGACTGCCGGTCACTTCCGCCGGCCACTCCAGCGGCAGTCCATCCGGACCGGTATGATGTGCCAATAGGTCCACGCCCAGCGATGGTATAGTGGGGGGACCTGATCTGGGAGCAGCGCCCGGGGGCACTCGGCCTTGCGACCAGGCCAGGGGTCTTTTGGCTGCGCTAGGTGGCAGTTCCATCCGGGACAGGGGCGCAGGCTTAGCGATGGCGCCCGGGTCATCCAGGCCTTGCGACCGGGCCGATGATGCTTCTTGCTTTACGGCGCCCGGGGTCAAGGGGCGTGGTGTGGCCGCGGCGCTCGCCGCTTGAGGCCTAGCTGGGAGCAGTGGCGGCGCGGCAACAGGTGCGGTGAGTGGGGCTTCGGGTGCTGCGACGGGAGGCTGGGGCAGGCTTGCGGTTGCTGGGCTTGGGGTGGTGACGTCCCCTTCACTTGCCTCAGTCCTCGTGGCTCCCACCGCGGCGTCGCCTCCGGTCCTCTCTCCTCCTGCGCCGTCCTCAGAGGCAGGCAAACTCCGGGGTGCGGTTGAGGCCTGTCGCGGGTGGGTCTCGGCCTGCCGGGCCACTTCCTTTCTCCACTCAGTGAGTGCACCCCGCTGCGCCCGGACCATCCTCCGCTCCAGGTCCTCCAGTGCAGCTTTTGCACGCTCCGGGTCTCTGGGGAGCTGCGCTAGGACTTCTGCTAGGCTGCAGAGCGGTTCGGCCTGCAGCAGGCTTCGGGTCAGGAGGCTGGTGCTGCTGAGGGCATCCATCCCCGGATGCGGTCTGTCTGGACTGATCCAGACCATCCCCTGCCCCGCAGTTTTCTTCTCTTTCCGCCCCCATGGGGGGTGGTCCTGGGGCATTCTGCTGACAATCACTCTCAGGGGCAGTCCCCCCACGTTGACGGACATTTCCACAGCCGTGCTCATGGTTGTTGGGGGCGGGCTTCCTCTTTGGCGCCATTCTGGGACCCGGCCCACGATGGGAGGCGGCCTCCTGTGGTCTTTTGGCGCGTACATTATGGCGCTCGTTCTTCTAGGGCGGGCGCCATCTTTAGTACAGTGAAACAGTCTCTTTTCAGGCACGCAGTACCCGTGGTTAGCGGGCACGAAATCCTGCCGACTACGCCAAAGCTGACTCGCCCCCTGGGCCGTGGGGCACTTGGATCCGGGCAATTAGGGGAACGATGGGAGTAGTAGTGGCAACCCATTTCCGTGGCTCAGGGTGGTCAGGCCAGTGGTAGTCCGTTATGTGCTGATGATAATGTCCGACTACGCCACCCATGGATTGCGGTTATTAGGAACCGCCGCTGCAAGGCAGTCCGCTGGGGCTGATGATGAATGCAGCTGGGATGGTGTGACTCCCCACGGGAAGAGTGCGGCCCCAGGACAGTGTAGTGGATGGTGGGAGTGATGGTGGTGAGAGTCCCAGTACCGGTAGTGCTGGAGGCGTGAAGGAGCACACAGACAACAAGTTACAGTCCAGGGTCTTTACTCGCAGTTCATTTGTTCCGGGTCACTTCTGTCAGCAGTGACCGCCCGAGCCGTGCTGCGTCCACCAGGTGTGGGGCTCGGTCAACTCCCAGGCAGTTCAGGAGCATGGCACAGGACCCCCTTTAATCCTTTCTCTGGCCTGCCTCACCAGTGACCCACTTTTGTCCAGCTGCCGCGGACTTGTGCGGTTAAACGTGGGCCCCGTCCTCCGCTGTCCTATATGGTGCCTTCCTAGCAGGTTTGATGAGGTGTCGCACCAATAGATGATCACGACGACCGGTCTTTGGCTGAGGGTAGTTTCTCCTCCACCAACTTGGGATCCGGTACCCTTAATCTGCCTGACCTTGCACCCTGGATTCTCGTGGGTTCTTAGGGTCCCTTCCACCTTCTTGTTCCTGAGCCCTTCTGTTTCTCTGTCTCTCCTTCTCTTTCTCTGTTCCTTTCTGTTCCTTTCTCGTGAGCTGGGATGAGACTTAATCACAGCTCCCTTTCACCTCCTCTCTCTCTCTTCTCTGGCCTCTCTCTAGGCCCACTGCTGAGTGGAGCTCCTACAGAGCCTCCACTCCCGGTCTTCTCCTCTGACTGAACGAACTTCTCTTCTCTCTCAGAGCTAAGATGGTGCCCACCTTTTATACCTCCCTCTGACCATGAGCCCAGGTGACCAGCAACCAATGAGCTCCTCCCTACGCTCAGGAACCAACCCCTATCTGCCCCTACAGCACTGGGTGTTCCTCCCCCCTCCCCACTCCAGACAGGGACATAGTCGGTCGTGCCTGCACTTCTGTCTAGTGGGAGCACCGTTGAGCTGTCCCTCGGAAATGGGGTGTGTGTGCTGTATGCAGCCTACCGAGCCCTGGTCCATACTCCATCCTTACCCGGGAGTGGAATACCACACCTCTGGCAGAGGTGCAATACCCCTGTAGCGGCCGAACCCTCGGGGCGCTACACTTTCTTCTATATGAACACCAGATTGGAGTTGTATTTTTAGTCATATAATTTTGCAGTATTTTTTACATTTTACCTGCTACTAAGCAAAATGTTGCTCATTTTGCTCACTCACTATTGGTCTGTTATATTTTAATCAATATTTTATTCTTACTCCTCTTTCACGTTCATAAATCCATATTACTGTGGTATAAAGCCTCATGCACTATACAGAGATGCGCACACTGTACGCCGCTGTTTTGTGCTCTATATATGCACTGCTTCAAGGGGAGAATAACTCTGCAACATTGAGTCCAATAGGATATGGCACGCTTTCTTTTTCTATTATATTCACACAGATTTGCATATAAAACTGAATTCTCGATTGTGGCTTCATTCAACATGGAGGCCGTGTGCTGAGGTTGTACTTGGAATGTTAATTTTCAACATTAAAGAGCTTGTAGATTAATACACTGCTAAAAAAATAAAGGGAACACTCAATAACACATCCTAGATCTGAATGAATGAAATATTCTCATTGAATACTTTGTTCTGTACAAAGTTGAATGTGCTGACAACAAAATCACACAAAAATCATGAATGGAAATCAAATTTATTAACCAATGGAGGCCTGGATTTGGAGTCACCCCCAAAATTAAAGTGGAAAAACACACTACAGGCTGATCCAACTTTGATGTAATGTCCTTAAAACAAGTCAAAATGAGGCTCAGTATTGTGTGTGGCCTCCACGTGCCTGTATGACCTCCCTACAATGCCTGGGCATGCTCCTGATGATGTTGCGGATGGTCTCCTGTGGGATCTCCTCCCAGACCTGGTCTAAAGCATCCGCCAACTCCTGGACAGTCTGTGGTGCAACGTGACGTTGGTGGATGGAGCGAGACATGATGTCCCAGATGTGCTCAATGGGATTCAGGTCTTGGGAACGGGCGGGCCAGTCCATAGCTTCAATGCCTTCATCTTGCAAGAACTGCTGACACACTCCAGCCACATGAGGTCTGGCATTGTCCTGCATTAGGAGGAACCCAGGGCCAACCGCACCAGCATATGGTTTCACAAGGGGTCTGAGGATCTCATCTCGGTACCTAATGGCAATCAGGCTACCTCTGGCGAGCACATGGAGGGCTGTGCGGCCCTCCAAAGAATTGCCACCCCACACCATTACTGACCCACTGCCAAACCGGTCATGCTGAAGGATGTTGCAGGCAGCAGATCGCTCTCCACGGCGTCTCCAGACTCTGTCACGTCTGTCACATGTGCTCAGTGTGAACCTGCTTTCATCTGTGAAGAGCACAGGGCACCAGTGGCAATTTTGCCAATCCTGGTGTTCTGTGGCAAATGCCAAGCGTCCTGCATGGTGTTGGGCTGTGAGCACACCCCCATCTGTGGACGTCAGGCCCGCATACCACCCTCATGGATTCGGTTTCTAATCGTTTATGCAGACACATGCACATTTGTGGCCGGCTGGAGGTCATTTTGCAGGGCTCTGGCAGTGCTTCTCCTGTTCCTCCTTGCACAAAGGCGGAGGTAGCGGTCCTGTTGCTGGGTTGTTGCCCTCCTACGGCCCCCTCCACGTCTCCTGGTGTACTGGCCTGTCTCCTGGTAGCGCCTCCAGCCTCTGGACCCTACGCTGATAGACACAGCAAACCTTCTTGCCACAGCTCGCATTGATGTGCCTTCCTGGAGGAGATCCCACAGTAGACCATCCGCAACATCATCAGGAGCATGCCCAGGCGTTGTAGGAAGGTCATACAGGCACGTGGAGGCCACACACAATACTCAGACTCATTTTGACTTGTTTTAAGGACATTACATCAAAGTTGGATCAGCCTGTAGTGTGTTTTTCCACTTTAATTTTGGGGGTGACTCCAAATCCAGGCTTCCATTGGTTAATAAATTTGATTTGCATTGATGATTTTTGTGTGATTTTGTTGTCAGCACATTCAACTTTGTACAGAACAAAGTATTCAATGAGAATATTTCATTCATTCAGATCTAGGATGTGTTATTTCAGTGTTCCCTTTATTTTTTTGAGCAGTGTAGTACGCTTTGAAAGAAAAGAGCGCCATTATGGTAAATCATGGGTCAAGGAGTAAAGCAGGAGGCAATTTTTGCTGAAATTATGGAGGTTTTTTTTTTTTAACTAAACATACAAATAATCTCCAACAGTTTAAATATGAAAAGCATATGTAAAAGAAATATAAAAAGTACAAAATGTCACGTAAAAAAAAAAAATCCCGGATTATAGAAAGCTGGGATTTTTAAAACTGTAAAAATAATGCTCACAACCCCTAAAAAAAAAAAAAATTGTTTAGGAAGTGAAATTTTTTTTTCATCTACTAATCTGAAACATCTAGAGATATGAGATGTGGGGGAGACACAGAGAAGAATATGGCAGTAGTGGAGGCCGGAGATGGTGAGGGTGTACTTAAATTTTTGTTGACTCAGTTGAGGGACAGGTCAAATGGGGGAGAAATGTTTTGAACTTGGAGGTGGTGTGGACTTGGACTTGTGGTTAAAGGACAGAGCAAAGTCAAAGGTTACAACCAGGCAGTGGAATTTTGAGGTAGGGGAGATCATGGAGTCATTAATTGCTCTCATTGGGAAAAACAAAATAATAATATTGTAGTTATGATACCTTTTAATGGCTAACAAAATAAAATAAATGACGCTACAAAGCAAGCTTTCGAGACTTCTTAGGTCTCTTCCTCAGGCATGGTAGAGTCATTAATTGTGATGGATGGGTCCGGTATGGGGGCTGAGTGGGATGGAGGAAAGATGATTAGTTCAGTTTTGTCTATGTTGAATTTTAAGAAGCTGAAGGATATTGCTGGTTCTGGACTGCAGACATATAATGTCTGGACCTGAGAGGTAGACTTAAGAGTCATCTGCATAGTCATGGTATGGTGGAGCTATCTAGTCACTGTATGGTGGTGTTATCCCGTGATTGTATGGTGGTGTTATCCTGTGATTGTATGGTGGTGTTATCCAGTGATTGTATGGCGGTGTTATCCCGTGATTATATGGCAGTGTTATCCAGTGATTGTATGGCGGTGTTATCCAGTGATTGTATGGCGGTGTAGCCCAATCACTATATGGCAGTGTTATTCAGTCACTTTATGGCATTGTTATCCAGTTACAGTATGGCTGTGATAATAACCAGTGATTGTATGGCAATGTAATCCAGTCATGGTATGGAGGTGTATGTAACATACCTGGCGGCGCCCTTGCATGGTGGTCCATCTCCCACTGTGCAAGAGCGCGCACTTGATCTCCAGTCCAGAATGTCTCTCTGGCTTCCCTCCATGCTGTCTGTTTGTGTCTGTTTCTGCTGCTTAAGGGCGGCGCCTGATCACTTCCTGCTTTTTGTACCTGTTGTGGGTCACACCCCTTGTGCGTCCTCAGCCTATTGCTGTCTGTCACCTGGTATATAACCCAGCTGCTCCAATCAATCCCTGCCTGAGCATTGTGTTTCATTCAGTGTGTGCTTGCACTCTGAAGGTGCCAGGTCCCGTTTTGTGTTCTCTTATCTGCCTATCCTGGAGGCTGTATTTCCAGGCCTGTCTGAACACGCTCCTAGCCTGTTCCTCCCGCCTTCTAGGGGCCGATTACCTAGACCCGCTCCTGTATCTTGTCTGTCCTGTCTGAACTCGCTCCTAGCCTGTTCCTCCCGCCATCTAGGGGCCGATTACCTAGACCCGCTCCTGTATCTTGTCTGTCCTGTCTGAACTCGCTCCTAGCCTGTTCCTCCCGCCTTCCAGGGGCCGATTACCTAGACCCGCTCCTGTATCTTGTCTGTCCTGTCTGAACACGCTCCTTGCCTGCTCGTCCCGCCTCTCTGGGGGCCGTATTCCCAGACCCGCTCCTGTATCCCGCTGCAGTGTCGGTCTCTTCCGTACACTCAGTTCCAGTCTGAACTCTCTCCTATCCTTTACCTGTTTTGCCTCTATGTCCGTTCCTTTCCTTTTTTCTGCAGAGTCTGAACTCGTACCTAACTCCTGCTTGTTGTCTCTGTACTCCCGTTTGTGTGTTTGTGGTCCACTCGCTACTTCACTGCAAGTACCTTGTGGGTATCTGGCTCTGCCTTTCCCTTCCTGTCTGTTCCGTGTGAACAGAGCCCTGTTCCCCTTGCTCAGTCTCGCTCCGCTCTGACTCCTTTGCTCACTGCTCCGGCAGTCTCGCTCCGCTCTGACTCCTTTGCTCACTGCTCCGGCAGTCTCGTCCTGCTCTGCCCTTGCTCACCGCTCCAGGGGGTCTCGTCCTGCTCTGCTCTTGCTCACCGCTCCAGGCTGTCTCGTCCTGCTCTGCTCTTGCTCACCGCTCCAGGCGGTCTCGTCCTGCTCTGCTCTTGCTCACCGCTCCAGGCGGTCTCGTCCTGCTCTGCTCTTGCTCACCGCTCCAGGCGGTCTCGTCCTGCTCTGCTCTTGCTCACCGCTCCTGGCGGTCTCGTCCTGCTCTGCTCTTGCTCACCGCTCCAGGCGGTCTCGTCCTGCTCTGCTCTTGCTCACCGCTCCAGGCGGTCTCGTCCTGCTCTGCTCTTGCTCACCGCTCCAGGCGGTCTCGTCCTGCTCTGCTCTTGCTCACCGCTCCTGGCGGTCTCGTCCTGCTCTGCTCTTGCTCACCGCTCCAGGCGGTCTCGTCCTGCTCTGCTCTTGCTCACCGCTCCAGGCGGTCTCGTCCTGCTCTGCTCTTGCTCACCGCTCCAGGCGGTCTCGTCCTGCTCTGCTCTTGCTCACCGCTCCAGGCGGTCTCGTCCTGCTCTGCTCTTGCTCACCGCTCCAGGCGGCCTCGTCCTGCTCTGCTCTTGCTCACTGCTCCAGGCGGCCTCGTCCTGCTCTGCTCTTGCTCACCGCTCCAGGCGGCCTCGTCCTGCTCTGCTCTTGCTCACCGCTCCAGGCGGTCTCGTCCTGCTCTGCTCTTACTCACCGCTCCAGGCGGTCTCGTCCTGCCCTGCTCTCGCTCACCTCTCTGGGCGGCCTCACTCTGCTGTGTTTGTCTGCCACATCTGTGGTTCTGTTCCAGAGTCCCAGTGTGTACTGGGTCCTATCCCGCCTGTGTTCCTACCTGCTAGTGCCTTTCTGTCTGCACTCTAGCCGTGCTTGCCTGTACCCCCCTGCCTGCATACCCGCCTGCCCGCATACCAGTCGTGCCTGCCTATTCCCACCAGTCTGTGTGCCAGCCTAACCAGTCTGTTCCTGTATTCCCCTGTGTGGGTCAACAGCCGTGTCCGGGGTCTGTCCTGGAGTAGCACCTGGTCCGTCTGCTCGGTTCCTCCTGGGTGCACTGGCGTCGTATGCCGTCGTGCGACCCTGGTCGGATCGGGTGAATACCTAGTTACTCCCCTCCAGGGATTCACTCTCCAGCACGGTCCAGTGGAATCACACGCACACGCCGCTCAGCCCGGGCGTGTGCATTACAGCATGCTCAGGCCATTGTTCCCGTTGAGCCCCACGGCCTTCGCTCTCTGAGACATTTTCCAGCGAATACATGCATTAAAAATAAATAAATACAATTTTTTTTTTCTCTAGCTGAGTTCCTGGCTAATTACGCACCCGTCCAGATGGATCTATCTGCTCTCGTTCCTGCGGATCCGCCACGTTACTATGGGGATCCAAGACAAAGTCGTGCATTTGTGGAGCAATGCATGCTACACTTCAAGTTCTACCCTCTATGTTTTCCCACCGATCGGGTTAAGGTGGCATTCATTATGTCTAACCTAGCGGGTGATGCCTTGGAATGGATCAACCCCCTATGGGAAACACAGGATCCTATCGTCCTGGACATAATGGCCTTCCTGGTGGCCTTTCTAATGGTCTTCGATGATCCTAACCCGGAGGCTCCTGCTGAAGCTTCACTTCCCAATATCCCGGAGCAGCCCCGATGGGTAATGTGTGTGGGTAGCGCAATAGTCCTCCAGCCCAATGAGACTACTGCCCACCCAGAATCCTCACAGGGTGACTACGCTCTCTGGAATACTTCTCCCAACCTCAAGAGGCAGTCCAGACGTGCTAGACGTAGAGGCAAGCCGTCACGCCAGGGTCTGTCCTCCCTGAGACCTCCTGACCCCAACCTTGAAGTCCCTACTGAAGCTTCATCTCCCTGTATCCTGGAGAAGCCCCAACGGGTAATGTGCGTGGGTAGTGCACCAGTTCTCCTGCCCGAAGAGACTACTGCCCATCCAGACTCCACACAGGAGAACTTCCTGCACCCGGCATCAGATGCTTCACCCACTTTAACCGGTGTGCATGTCCAAGGATGCTCCGAAGCTGTGATTACTTCAGAGTCTGTGCACCTCTACTACCGGGCGGAGGACCCCCAGTTGCCTCCTGAATCCTCCGGGATACCACTCGATGACAAATGGAGAGAGACTTCTCTACACCTGGTACTCGATACTTTGTCCGCTCCGTCCTGTGAGCCTGACAATGGGTACCCCAAAGTGGTAGATACCCCTGAGTCTCTACACCCCTCCGACCAGGCGGAGGACCTCCAGTTGTCTCCAGAACCCTTCGGGGTGCTACCTGGTAGCGAAAGGACAGAGACTCTCCTATACTCTGTACCTGAGACCTCGCTCGCTTCGTCCAGTGAGTCCAACCTAGTGTACTCTGAAGCAGAGGTTACCCATGAGTCTCTACACCCCTCCGACCAGGCGGAGGACCTCCAGTTGTCTCCAGAACCCTTCGGGGTGCTATCTGGTAGCGAAAGGACAGAGACTCTCCTATACTCTGTACCTGATACCTCGCTCGCTTCGTCCAGTGAGTCCAACCTAGTGTACTCTGAAGCAGAGGTTACCCATGAGTCTCTACACCCCTCCGACTGGGCGGAGGACCTCCAGTTGTCTCCAGAACCCTTCGGGGTGCCACCTGGTGGTGAATGGACAGAGACTTTCCTATACTCGGTACCCGATACCTCGCCTGCTTCGTCCAGTAAGTCCGACCTAGTGTACTCTGAAGCAGATGTTTTCTCCGAGCCTCTGCACTCTTCTGACCCGGCGGAGGACCTCCAGTTGTTTCCTGAATCCTCCGGGGTGCCATCAGATTACAAAGAGACAGTGATTTTTCCTCATCCTGTACCTGATAACCCGTCTAATTCTTCCTGTGAGCTTGACAAGATGTACCTCGAAGCAGAGTTTACCCCCAAGTCTCTGCTCCCCTCCAACCTGGTGGAGGACTTCCAGTTGTCTCCTGTACCCTCTGGGGTGCCACCTGAAAATATGTGGAGAGAGACTTCCTTGTGTGCTGTTCCTGGTACTCCACCCGTTTCGTCTGTTGCTGAGGATGGCTGGATAGGAGGTAGCATCCTAGCTAACCAGATGAGACCAGTTTTTCCTGTGGACAGTGGGAGTGATCTCCTTAAAGTGAAGGATTGGCCCTCGAATTCCCTGCGGAAGATTCTGGCAGGCCTGAAGAAGAGGGGGCGTAAGGGGGGGGGTACTGTAACATACCTGGCGGTGCCCTTGCATGGTGGTCCATCTCCCACTGTGCAAGAGCGCGCACTTGATCTCCAGTCCAGAATGTCTATCTGGCTTCCCTCCATGCTGTCTGTTTGTGTCTGTTTCTGCTGCTTAAGGGCGGCGCCCGATCACTTCCTGCTTTTTGTACCTGCTGTGGGTCACACCCCTTGTGCGTCCTCAGCCTATTGCTGTCTGTCACCTGGTATATAACCCAGCTGCTCCAATCAATCCCTGCCTGAGCATTGTGTTTCATTCAGTGTGTGCTTGCATTCTGAAGGTGCCAGGTCCCGTTCTGTGTTCTCTTGTCTGCCTATCCTGGAGGCTGTATTTCCAGGCCTGTCTGAACACGCTCCTAGCCTGTTCCTCCCGCCTTCTAGGGGCCGATTACCTAGACCCGCTCCTGTATCTTGTCTGTCCTGTCTGAACTCGCTCCTAGCCTGTTCCTCCCGCCATCTAGGGGCCGATTACCTAGACCCGCTCCTGTATCTTGTCTGTCCTGTCTGAACTCGCTCCTAGCCTGTACCTCCCGCCTTCCAGGGGCCGATTACCTAGACCCGCTCCTGTATCTTGTCTGTCCTGTCTGAACACGCTCCTTACCTGTTCGTCCCGCCTCTCTGGGGGCCGTATTCCCAGACCCGCTCCTGTATCCTGCTGCAGTGTCGGTCTCTTCCGTACACTCAGTTCCAGTCTGAACTCTCTCCTATCCTTTACCTGTTTTGCCTCTATGTCCGTTCCTTTCCTTTTTTCTGCAGAGTCTGAACTCGTACCTAACTCCTGCTTGTTGTCTCTGTACTCCCGTTTGTGTGTTTGTGGTCCACTCGCTACTTCACTGCAAGTACCTTGTGGGTATCTGGCTCTGCCTTTCCCTTCCTGTCTGTTCCGTGTGAACAGAGCCCTGTTCCCCCTGCTCAGTCTCGCTCCGCTCAGACTCCTTTGCTCACTGCTCCGGCAGTCTCGCTCCGCTTTGACTCCTTTGCTCACTGCTCCGGCAGTCTCGTCCTGCTCTGCTCTTGCTCACTGCTCCAGGCGGTCTCGTCCTGCTCTGCTCTTACTCACCGCTCCAGGCGGTCTCGTCCTGCCCTGCTCTCGCTCACCTCTCTGGGCGGCCTCACTCTGCTGTGTTTGTCTGCCACATCTGTGGTTCTGTTCCAGAGTCCCAGTGTGTACTGGGTCCTATCCCGCCTGTGTTCCTACCTGCTAGTGCCTTCCTGTCTGCACTCTAGCCGTGCTTGCCTGTACCCCCCTGCCTGCATACCCGCCTGCCCGCATACCAGTCGTGCCTGCCTATTCCCACCAGTCTGTGTGCCAGCCTAACCAGTCTGTTCCTGTATTCCCCTGTGTGGGTCAACAGCCGTGTCCGGGGTCTGTCCTGGAGTAGCACCTGGTCCCTCTGCTCGGTTCCTCCTGGGTGCACTGGCGTCGTATGCCGTCGTGCGACCCTGGTCAGATCGGGTGAATACCTAGTTACGCCCCTCCAGGCATTCACTCTCCGGCACGGTCCAGTGGAATCACACGCACACGCCGCTCAGCCCGGGCGTGTGCATTACAGTGTAACACAGTCACAGTATGGCGATGTTATCCAGTCACGCTATGGTGGGGTGTTATCCAGTTACTGTATGACAATGTTATCCAGTCACGGTATGGCGGTGATAACTAGTGATTGTATGGTGGTTTTATCCAGTCACGGTATAGCTGCGTTATCCTGTCATGGTATGCCAGTGTAACCCAATCACAGTATGGTGGTATTATCAGTAATGGTATAGCAATCTAACCCAGTCACAGTATATTGGTTTTATCCAGTCACTATATGGCAGTGTAACCCAGTCACCATATGACGGTGTTATCAGGTCAAGTTATGGCGATGCTATACAGTCATGGTATGGCGGTGTTATCCAGTCAGTAAATGGTGCTCATTTTCAATCAAGTTTTGCTTAATTTGCTTATAATATTTAGTCTGTGTATTTATTATAATGTAAGAGTAGAGTTAATCTACAGATCATTGTACAGAATTTTTTTTTCCCAATAGAGCACATGAGTAGTGATGAGCGAGCATACTCACAAGTACTCAGTACTCGCCAGAGCATCTCAGTACTCGAGACGCTCGGAGCTCACAGAGTACTTGCGAGATGCTCGGCGGGAGCTCGGGTCCCCTCCCTGCATGTTTTCTCTCTTTAGAGAGCCAATGAACATGCAGGGATTGCCTGCCATGCACTGTAATGCGGTAGCCATGTTGGTTGTGGCATTACAGTGATTGGCTGGCCGCACAGCGTCATCAGGTCTATATCAGACCTGGCGCCGCCATGCTCGTCACAGTCACTCCAGATCAGACAGTGTAGGGAGAGATGCTGCTGAGCTAGGGAGAGATTTGATCGTGTATTAGGTAGTGTAGGGAGAAAAAACGTACATTACACATATCCATCTTAACAAACAGTCCTTCTGAGGACTAATCCATCTGCAGAGATATCAGGCAGGCAGGGTGTATAGGCAGGCAGTCAGTGTATATAGGCAGGCAGGCAGGGTATATAACAGACTGCAGTGAATATAGCACAAGAGGCTCCATTCCAGTTCTGCCTTCTGCTGCTGTTAGATATTTCTAGAAATAGGACCAGGTATCAGGGGCCTGGAATAATTTTTTGTGATCTTAATCCTCATTATTTGCTTCAAAAGCAATCCAGAGAACACTGTTTTTCTGCACCATTTGCTTGTTGGCACTGCAGAATACAGCCAGGTCCTTTCCATATTACAGCGCTAAAAATCCAGCTATTTAAAACAGTGGTTTGTCCGTCACACGGATCACATATAATTGCGCTGAAAATACTGCCATTTTTGATCTCCATTCAATTTTTATTTCAGTGTGTCAGCGAAGTTTTTGGCACCGGTTTGCTGTTCAAAATAGTTACCTACAGGCCAGGTATTTAAAACTGTGGTTTCTCCATCACACAGATTACATATGACTTCGCTCCGAATTCAGCCATTTGTAGTGAGCGTGGAAGATATTGTCCTCCATTTAAAATGGGCAAGGCGCGTGGCAAGGGATGGGGAACTGGACGTGATGGTGATGGTGCATGCCGAGGCCGAGGGCAAGCTGAAATTGTGCCACAACAAACACCCACATCTTCTCGCTCGACCTTCCTGTCCCAATTCCTAGGGGACCGCAACCCATTTATAAGGCAAGAAATCCCACTTATTAAACCTGACAGGGCACACCTGTGAAGTGAAAACCATTTCCGTTGACTACCTCTTGAAGCTCATCAAGAGAATGCCAAGAATGTGCAAAGCAGTCATCAACGCAAAAGGTGGGTACTTTGAAGAACCTAGAATATAAGACATATTTTCAGTTGTTTCACACTTTTTTGTTAAGTATATAATTCCACATGTGGTAATTCATAGTTTTGATGCCTTCAGTGTGAATGTACAATTTTCATAGTCATGAAAATACAGAAAAATCTTTAAATGAGAAGGTGTGTCCAAACTTTTGGTCTGTACTGTATGTATCATCCTCCAAAACTTTGAGTACTCCATCAAGATGGTGAGCGGCGATGACGCCATAATTAGAGTCACCATCCTCCAAATTTTTGGCAACCCTTGCATTTACTGCATAGGCAAACACAATGTGAGACCCACTTCCTAATAATGGGAACATTGTTTTCAGGAGGCCCTCTGACCTCCAAGTCTCTTCCAAGGGGCATTGGAGTGCCTCCAAATTTTTGGCAACCCTTGCATTCACAGCATAGGCAAACACAATGGGAGACCTACTTCCTTATAATGGGAACATTGTTTTCAGGAGGCCCTCCTCTAAGTCTCTTCAAAGGGGTATTGGGGTGCATCCAAATTTTGGGCAGCCCTGCCACTCACTGCATAAGCAATAACAGTATAGGAGACCCACTCTTTAGTAATGGGAACAATAAAACATAGCGGGCTGATGGCTTTCTAAGTATAGTGAGGGCCAACTGTTGGCCCTTTACGAATAGTAAAGGCCGCCTGATGGCCCTATAAAAATAGGCTTTATGACTCTGAGAGTCCCTCCTTCATAAATGAAACACGATGTGTCTGATGATATCTTACACACCACATGGCCAGATAAGGTTGTAAAATGCTAAAATGACATTTCCTGGTGAATGCATTTGTCACGGTTGAAAGCAATGCAAAAGTGCAAAAACGCATCAAAAACGCTACGTGTGAACATAGCCCAAGGTGTGGAGGAGAATTTTTGGTTTTGGTTATTTATTTTGCCTTATATACAAGTCATTACCCTGGTAAGGATGTTCCTTAAAATATTTCCCAGGAAAATCCATTTTGGTTTCGTTTTTGTATGTTTAATTGTGAGTCTGTAAAAGTGGCATAATACCTCTGACAACGTTGTTGACAGAAGTGACTTGGGAGTCAGAAATGCTTCCAGGGGTCTTCCCCATGCTGTTCCCATGCCATTTGAGCACTGTTCCCATCAATTTGGGCAATTTTTAGGCCCTCTGCAGACCGCCGGGGGGAGCCACTTGAAAAATGCTTGAGTTTCCCATAGACTTACACTGGGCTCGTTACTCGGGTCGAGCACCCGAGTATTCCAATGTGCTCGACCCGAGCATCGAGCACCCGAGCATTTTAGTGCTCGCCCATCACTACACATGAGTCTTGGAAGACTCAATCTACACCCCTGACCCCCAGGCCCTGACTGTGTGCTAGGCTGCAACGCCTTGTGTAAGTGTCATTGCCGCTAACAACAATTATATTTACGACATCTCAATTGATGATCAACAACGAACAAGTTTTATCGTTGATCTTTGTTAACACTGGCCATTTATCATGACGACTCCCAAAACAAGCGAATCATGATGAGAATTAGCAAGAGGACACGGACCTTAGCATCTAGAGCTTTAAATGCTGTCCTACCTGCCAATAATTTTTTAGAGGTGTTTTTTTTATATATTTTTATAGAGTTTGGCAGGAAATTGGAGTATCCAGGGGAAGCCCAGGCAAACATGATGGGAACAAAAAAAATAATATTCAAACCCAGAACCTCAGCACTACAGGGCAATAATGTCAACCATCGAGCCACAGCGCTGCCCATAGTCTACTACCGCTTCGAAAAGTTGTCAGATATATATTTATTAGTGATGAGCGAAAATTCTCGTTACTGGAGTTTGCCTAGGGTGCTCGGGTATGCAGTATTGTGGGTGCTAGAGTGACATGTTCAAGTCCCTGCGCCTGCATGTTTCGCGGCGCTGTTAGGCACAAACATGCGGGGATTGCCTGTGTATGTCAGGCAATCCCCGTGTACGTGTTTTGTGGCTGTCTAACAGCCGTGAAACGTGCCGGGCACAAGGGCTCGATCATGTCATTTGAGCATCCGTGATACTCGGTTCAAACTAGAGTAACAAGCATTTGTGATCATCACTAATATTTATCATAAGTCCAACCGTCTATGTCAGGCAATCCCCCTGTATGTCAGGCAATCCCCGTGTATGTCAGGCAATCCCCACATGTTTTGTGGCTGTCCAACAGGTGTGAAACATGCCTGGGCGCGAGAAACTCGATCATGTCACTTGAGCACCTGCGATACTCGGTGCAAACTAGAGTAACGAGCACTTGCGATCATCAATAATATTTATCATAAGCCCAAGCAAGACTAGATACATTCTGCATAAAGTATTATTATTTTTTTTTTAATTTTAGCTTGAATATAGATTTTGCTTTTTAATCTTCAAGCTTATTTTTACGGTTTACTATGACTTGGAATGGCTACAGGATTTCAATAATTCTTCTCTAAAAACTCCTTAGTCCCTAGTAACATTGCAACAGGAAAATATTGATATTTCCTTACAATTGGATTACTGCACAGGGCTTCATCTATCAAAGCTGCGTCTAAAAATTGGCAGTGGTCTAGTGGCCCAGCATATCATATGATCTTTGTAATTGCCATCCATTCTGGTTTGGTATACTAGTGACTATGGGATAGCTAATAGTTTCTGTGCTGGTCATACAGCTCAGTGTGATGTTTTCTGCAGCGATGAAGCATGGCATTCATCATGTGCACAGGCTCCATTGCTATAAGCTGATCTAAAATTCATTTATGAATGTCCTGCTGCTGGCGATCTGACACTAATTTACAAATGTACCATTTTCTAGACATGTAGCTTTTGCTCGTTATCATAAGAAGTTAGTAACATATTTAATTGTTACATGAAAATAGTGATTATGTCACCCCAGGGCAGACAGAAATTCTAGCAATAATGTAATGAAAGTGTAAAAGAAAATAAAAAAATAAATAAAAATCACTTGCTATTAATGATGAGAAAACTCCAATTAGATATGATACAGAACAAATTAAATATGCATCTAAAACAAATGTATAAAATAAATTAAACCAACAGGAAACAAAGTTCTTTACTTGCGTTTTAGATTAACAGTGAGCCGCTAGAAATGGATTACTTGAATGGCTTCTAATTAATAGTTGTTTCATGGAATTACAGTCAACAAAACCACAGTGGAAAATGGGATATGACAATATTTATAGCATAAAACAGTAATAAACTCATAATAATAGCTCTGGATAAAAGGGCTTGTTATTTTACAGTAGATTTCCAGCGATTAGAACAAAAACGCACGCATGTATTCGACAGGATATTTATAAAACGCCCTGTTTAGTACCCCTCCCGTCCTGCTGATATACCCAAGGCTGACAGCTATATTCACTTCATTTGAAACCATAGTACAAAAAGAAGCTGATTTCGCTACTTAACTAACCGTACAAGCAGGCTTGGACTGGCCCATTGGAGTACCGGAGAATTTCTAGGTGGGCCCACCACCAACCAATAAAAGCAGTAGTTGGCACAGTACACTTGATTCTCTATGTATAAATCAAGCCAGCAGCTCATCATTCATTTAACAAACTACCTAGTATATTATTATATAGAAGAAGAGGTAAATTTGTAAATGTGGGTAATGTAATATTTGCTTGTAGCTGAACAGCAGGCCGCCATGGTCATTTACTGGTGGGCCCTTGTTACCCCAATGTTATAATAGGTACAATCCTTGTTTTGAGAATCGTTTAAGAAAATCTAAACTTTATCATTGAGAAATTAGGTTAAAGAGAACAATTCGATTAGCAGAGAATCGCTTTGTAACAAATTTAAAGTATTCCAAATTTTCCAATTGACCTGAAAAGATGTGTGAGGTCTCTTATCTCCCTCCGTATCAAATACATCTGTATTATTGTCTTTTCCTGACACTAATATTTTTTATTTATCTGTACAGTTTCAACAATACATTATGGATTTATCTTCCTATCCCTATGGCTGATTTGTGATGTGACGTCCTCGCACTATCCAGATTCACCATAAATTGGCTATTGAATTTCCTGCTTCTATGTTTAAACAGACTGTGATAGTCCCTTCTGATTGACTTTGCAATACGATGTGTTATGAAAGCTGCAAGGCATTATGCGGAAACTCGCCCGGGCACACCCAAGTCGCGTGGTCCTTCTCTAGCTGATGGAACTGATGTAATGTTCTGCAATATGTAAATTAGCATTGGCCATTTTAGGTCGATGGCAAATTGTTTGGATTTACCAGGTTCAACGAAGTCCTAAAATTTTTACATGAATGGGGCACTGAAGTCCCCATTTGAAGGAAGCAATAGTTGGGGATGCATACCACCACTCTAGTCATTGTTTGTAGGACTGATGGAGTCAGCTGAGTCCTGTGCTATCAGTCCTATAGACAAGGAAGGAAGCAGTGTTACGCATGCAAGTTCATTGCTCAGTGAAATTGGGGACTGCTGTGTTTTGTATCCAAGGGGGCCTAGCAATTGGACTCCCTTTGATCAGCAACATATCACTTATTAATTGACAGCATGAGCTTTACTGGGCTGTTGAGAAGCCATAAATATGAGATAGAGGTGGGTTACGCCACCGGGACTCACATTAATCCCAAAAATGGGGCACGCAGAGCTGATATAGAGAAAGAAAGTTCATAAAT
This sequence comes from Phyllobates terribilis, assembly GCF_046119375.1. Classification (NCBI taxonomy): domain Eukaryota; kingdom Metazoa; phylum Chordata; class Amphibia; order Anura; family Dendrobatidae; genus Phyllobates; species Phyllobates terribilis. The sequence continues at coordinate 103,054,064 of NW_027362773.1, forward strand.
CAAACAAATGTAGTCTCCTATCCATCCAGAAAACCAGCTGCAGATTGTACTGAGAAGTGAGATCTCAGCAGCGGGGAGGAAGAATGTAAGAATGGCAAATATGAAGATGAGAGCTGATATAGATTAAGAGAGCTCATAAATCCAAACAAATTTAGTCTCCTATCCATCAAGCTAGTCAGCTGCAGCTTGTCCTGAGAGGTGAGATCTCAGCAGCAGGGAGGAAGGACATTGAGAAGCAGTCAATAAATATCAGTGTAGGTGGAGATTCAGCAGCAGCAGGAAGGAAGAACACTGAGGAGCCATGAATAAATATCAGTTTAGGCGGAGATTCAGCAGCAGTAGGGAGGAAGAACATTGAGGAACAGTCAATATATATTGGATTAGGCGGAGATTCAGCAGCAGTAGGGAGGAAGAACACTGAGGAGCAGTCAATAAATATCGGTGTAGGGGGCAATACAGCAGCAGCAGGGAAGAGGGACACTGAGGAGCCGTCAATAAATATCAGTGTAGGTAGAGATTCAACAGCAGCAGGGAGGAAGAACACTGAGGAGCAGTCAATAATTATCAATGTAGGTGGAGATTCAGCAGCAGGGAAGAGGGACACTGAGGAGCCGTCAATAAATATCAGTGTAGGTGGAGATTCAACAGGAGCAGAGAGGAAGAACACTGAGGAGCCGTCAATAATTATCAATGTAGGTGGAGATTCAGCAGCAGGGAAGAGGGACACTGAGGAGCTGTCAAGCTGGCTAGGTGGGTAGAAACTGAACCATTCTGATGTGGAATTTCAGAGCGAATACATCAGTCATCCTTATGAGATTTGAGAGATCTATTTAGTAATGTATGTAGTTTGTATTGTGAAATCTGGAGACTGATCAGTTTAAGAAACCATGCAAAGGCTGCAGAGACAAACCTATTCACATGCATAGAGTTGACTTTTTTTTTTTTGCTACAATGCAAATACCACTTCATGGTCCTCTAAAAGCTGCTAATCAAAAACACCACGAAAAAAAAAAACATCCTGTGTTTAATTTAAGCTTAGAAGAATATTCCATCCCAATCAGTTCAGAAACTCTAGAATAATGTCATTATACAGTCAGAAGCCAAGAGCAATTGCACTTTGCTCCAATGATAAAAAAAGTGACTGTTTAAACCTTGTCTGACACCCCTGCGAGCTATACACTTGATAATCTACAGACTACATTGATTTTACTTATTCGGAGGAATTCACGCTATTACAATATCATGTTTGGACTTGTTAATCCTATCAGAAATTATTTCAATGTAACAGAGCCGTGCTGTGATCAATCACAACGTACTGTGTTTCTAAAGTATCGCTGGCTATGGAAAGCTGATATTTTGGAGCATTTTCCACATTGCATAAAACAAGCCCTTTGCCACTGATACTTCATTGTAACTTTTTCACATCAAAAGAGGCTTTAATGCAGTGTGCTGCGTGTTGTATTAAGAAGATTTACTGAAATATTTAATTTACTGGATTTACTTAGATAATCTGGCTACCTGCATGTTCAGATAAAGCAATGTGGGGTCCAAGTGACACGGATCCAACATGACTTATGAATTATGGACCTTTTCCTGCTGTGAAATCACATGTCTACATTGGAGCGGTGAGGACCATCAGGATATAAAACACCCTAACCTAAGGGTATGTGCACACAGAGGGAGCGATTCATCAAAGCTTTTCCCCTAGATTTTTTGTGAAAAAAGCTTTGAAAATTCATATTTTTGGCACAGATAAATGCAACTTCATGACAATTTGTGGCGTTCATTCCATTCCTCAGATTCATGATAAGTGGTGGCGTTCACTCCTCAAATTCATGATAAGTGGTGGCGTTCACTCCTCAAATTCATGACAAGAGGTGGAGTTCACTCCTCAAATTCATGACAAGAGGTGGCGATCACTCCTCAAATTCATGACAAGAGGTGGCGATCACTCCTCAAATTCTTGACAAGGGGTGGTGATCACTCCTCAAATTCATGACAAGTGGTGGCGTTAACTCTTCCCAAATTCATGACAAGTGGTGGCATTCACTCCTCCCAAATTCATGACAGGTGGTGGCATTCATTAATCAAATTCATGACAAATGGTTGCGTTCACTCCCCAAATTGATGACAATTGGTGACGTTCACGTCTCAAATTCATGACAAGTGGTGGCGTTCACTCCTCCCAAATTCATGACAATTGGTAACGTTCATTCCTCAAATTCATGACAAGTGGTGGCGTTCACTCCTCAAATTCATGACAAATGGTTGCGTTCACTCCTCAAATTGATGACAATTGGTGACGTTCACGTCTCAAATTCATGACAAGTGGTGCCGTTAACTCTTCCCAAATTCATGACAAGTGGGGCGTTCATTCCTCCCAAATTCATGACAGGTGGTGGCATTCAGTAATCAAATTCATGACAAATGGTTGCGTTCACTCCTCAAATTGATGACAATTGGTGACGTTCACGTCTCAAATTCATGACAAGTGGTGGCGTTCACTCCTCCCAAATTCATGACAATTGGTAACGTTCATTCCTCAAATTCATGACAAGTGGTGGCGTTCACTCCTCAAATTCATGACAACAGGTGGCGTTAACTCTATCCAAATTCATGACAAGTGGTGGCGTTCACTCCTCCCAAATTCATGACAGGTGGTGGCATTCATTAATCAAATTCATGACAAATGGTTGCGTTCACTCCTCAAATTGATGACAATTGGTGACGTTCACGTCTCAAATTCATGACAAGGGGTGGCGTTCACTGCTCCCAAATTCATGACAATTGGTGACGTTCATTCCTCAAATTCATGACAAGTGGTGGCGTTCACTCCACAAATTTATGACAACAGGTGGCGATCACTCCGCGAAATTCATGACAAGTGGTGGCATTCACTTCTCCCAAATTAATGACAAGTGGGGGCAGTCATTCCTCAAATTCATGACAATTGGTGGCGTTCACTCCTCAAATTCATGACAAGTGGTGTCATTCATTCCTCAAATTCATGACAAATGGTTGCGTTCACTCCTTAAACTGATGACAAGTGGTGGCGTTCACTCCTCAAATTCATGACAAGTGGTGGCGTTCACTCCTCAAATTCATGACAACAGGTGGCGTTAACTCTATCCAAATTCATGACAAGTGGTGGCGTTCACTCCTCCCAAATTCATGACAGGTGGTGGCATTCATTAATCAAATTCATGACAAATGGTTGCGTTCACTCCTCAAATTGATGACAATTGGTGACGTTCACGTCTCAAATTCATGACAAGGGGTGGCGTTCACTGCTCCCAAATTCATGACAATTGGTGACGTTCATTCCTCAAATTCATGACAAGTGGTGGCGTTCACTCCACAAATTTATGACAACAGGTGGCGATCACTCCTCGAAATTCATGACAAGTGGTGGCGTTCACTTCTCCCAAATTAATGACAAGTGGGGGCAGTCATTCCTCAAATTCATGACAATTGGTGGCGTTCACTCCTCAAATTCATGACAAGTGGTGGCGTTCACTCCTCCCAAATTCATGACAAGTGGTGGCATTCATTCCTCAAATTCATAATTCATGACAAATGGTTGCGTTCACTCCTTAAATTGATGACAATTGGTGGCGTTCACGTCTCAAATTCATGACAAGGGGTGGCGTTCACTCCTCCCAAATTCATGACAAGTGGTGGCGTTCACTTCACCCAAATTCATGACAAGTGGTGGCATTCATTCCTCAAATTCATGACAAGCAGTCGCCTTCACTCCTCAAATGCATGACAAGTGGTGGCGTTCACTCCTCCCAAATGCATGACAAGTGTTGGCGTTCACTCCTCAAATTCATGACAAGGGATGGCATTCATTCCTCAAATTCATGACAAGTGATGGCGATCACTCTTCAAATTCATGACAAGTGGTGGCGTTCATTCCTCAAATTTATGACAACTGGTGGCGTTCGCTACGCCACAAATCTTACTCCAGCAGAGTGTGGAGTAAGATATGTGGCGAATCGCGAATAGCGGCACATGCCAGTACACGCCTCACCTGATTCATTAATAGGTTCAAACGTGAGAGTCCGCTCCAAAACACTTCCTCATCAAGACCGGCGAGAAAACAACGGCAAAGCTACTAGTGAAGCCGCTTCAGGAAAAAGACCACAGGCATTTTCCTGAATTGGCTTCACTTAGAAAATCCCATTGGGTCTGCCACCCAGAACAATATGTTCTGTGCATATACCCTTAGGGTATGTGCACACTGAGTTTTTTGGAGTTTTTTTTAGCAGAAACTGAGAAGAAACTTTCCAAAATCCTCCTCAAAAACTTGGAGTTTCTGTTCATTTTCTGCTCAAAAACTCAGCAAAAGAATTCAGTGTAAACACCAATCCTAAAACATTACTAGTTTAACAGAATACTTTCGCTACAGAGCTCTATATGGATAATAGAGAAAAAGTTGCAATCTGACACATAAAAACATAAGTGTGTTTTTTTATCCCCTTTTCATTTTTTCTCAATTTTTATTATGATGGATATTCAAAAAAGATGAACTTTTAACTTTTTTTTATGGTGCCAAATTGCAACTTTTTTCTCTATTTGATATGTTTAGTCAAGGATACAGGCCAAAATTTTTCCGAGCATCATAAAAAGGAGGACGATTTGTATTTCTCTTTGTGGTGGTGAACTGATATTCCCCACTATGGTTATATGCGATCTATGGATGAAAAAAAACTATAAAGAATAAGTGCAAGGCACAGAAAAATATGGATAAAAGTTGAATTTTATTGAAGAATTAATTAAAAAGTGTAAGACATAAGATAATCAAAGCTGATGAGCATACAAGCGATAGAAACAGCATGATATAAGCTTGAGGGCAAATAAGTAGACTAAATACAATTAAGTAAAAACAAAATAAATACAATACTGTACAATACAAAATGTAATCCCAGTAGTGCAGACGGATACCAGTGTATAAGAAATAATATAAGATATAAAATATAGCAAAAAGCTTAGCAAATAGAAAGAAGTAAGGTATCATGAAATGAGAGAAAGATAAATACCATAAGTAGAAAAAGTAAACATGCACAGTGACATAAGGAAGGTCTTACCAGTCAATGAAAGAACCACACCCGACGCGCGTTTCGCACTGATCATGCTGTCTCCATCGCTTGTATGCTCATCAGCTTTGATTATCTTGTGTCTTACACTTTTTAATTAATTATTCAATAAAATTCAACTTTTATCTATAGTTTTCTGTGCATTGCACTAATTCTTTATAGGTTTTTCTTCCATTTATATGTGTGTATTGACCTATTTACCCTATGCTCATCATCATACATATGTAGGTTCAGTGCTATATGGATAGACTACGAAAAAGTTTATGCACTAACTGGTCAATTTACAATTTTGTAGTTTTTGGAGTTTTTATGGGTTGCAAATTTACACAGATGATATGGTCACCTGCATGTTCAGATAAGTAAACATAAAGGAGGAATGTATCATTAGCTAGGAAATTGACATTGAAAAAACCCCATAAGTGATAGAGCCCGCCATATTTACGTAGTAATGTGATGTGTGACTTTTCTTACGTTACCGCATTCTCACCAACTTTTTGGAGAGATAGTGTGGCTTAACATTAAGATTTTGACTTCTATACGCCAATACATTTACTATAATTTGGCCTAAATCCTAGCGCAAATCTAGATTTGATTAAAACTGGCTCTTAGAAAATTAGCCACATTTTTTTTCTGGTTGGCTTGATACTAAGGCTATGTGCCCACGATGCAGAAATGCTCAGGATTTTTTCCTGAGCGTTTTTGCATCTCCCTAGCAGAAAAAACGCATGTGGATTGTACATGCGGATTGTACATGCGGATTGTACATGCGTTTTTCCTGCCAGGGACATGCGGATGTGAAACGTTCTTCACTTGCATTTCCGCATGCGGGTTGTCAAGCGCTTTCCAAGCGATTTTAGCATCACTAAGAGTGCTTGCCAACTTGGTCACACTATGTAAATCCATGCAGCCGGCATGGATTTATATAGTGTGACCGAGAGAATGTCAAAAAATAAAAAAATAAATGTATTCTTACCCTCCGATGGCCCGCGCTGTCTTGCTTCACCGTCCCGGCTGCCGGCAGCGGTACAATGAAGGACCTGCCGACGTCAGCGTCGCGTGACCCGTCACATGACTCTGACATCAGCGCAGGGCCTTCATTCCATCGCGAACTGCCGCCAAGCAAGGAGGAGTGCACCGCGGGCCGCCGGAAGGTAAGTATATATTTATTTTTTATTTTATTCTTTTTTTTTACAGTTTTCAATGGTACCCAGGTCCGGAGGAGAGTCTCCTCTTCTCTAGACCTGGGTACCATCCGCACATTAGAATGCATGGAATGCCATCTACTGTACATATACAGTGATGCGTAATCCATGCGATCTAATGCAAGTCAGTGGCGGCAAAAACGCAGCACTTCCGCAAAATAATTGGTAGTGCTGTGTTTTTTTCCACAATGATAATCCGCAGCGGAAATATCCGCAGCATGTGCACAGCACATGCGGATTATCATTGGGGAACAGGGCAGGCCTTCTACCATGCGCTTTTTAAGCATTTCTGCAGCGTTTTTGCCGCTGCGGAAACGCTTAAAAAACGCATTGTGGGCACACAGCCTAAGACTGGTATATGAAATGGCAATCCTAATAAAATCCCTCAGTTATCCAGAGCAACAGTGCTGGATTCTGATAATTTTCCTGATGTGTGGAGCGCACTAACCCAAATGTATTAAGCCATTAATATAAAAACTATACCCGTCCTGGTCCTGCGCCAGCCACCATTATCAAATGTTGCCACTGTGTTCCTGCTGTTACTGCTGGCAGCAGCAGGATGGCTCCTCTCATCAAGTCAACTCAAGTGACCTTTCTGTTAATGTTTCGAAAAGTCTTGCAGATTTGCCAATCACAAGGGCTTGGTCAGTTGACCAATCCAGTGAGTTGAGTGGTTCTCTTGCTGGTAGTGCTGACAGAAGTGGGATGGTTCCTCCCATCAAGCCAATTCAAGTGACAGTTCTGTTAGCCTTTCGAAAAGCGTTGCAAATTGGCCAATCACAAGGGCTGGTCAGTTGACCAATTCAGTGGGTTGAGTGGTTCTCTTGCTGATAGTGCTGACAGAAGCGGGATGGTCCCTCCCGTCAAGACAATTCAAGTGACAGTTCTGTTAGCCTTTCGAAAAGCCTTGCAAATTGGCCAATCACAAGGGCGGGTCAGTTGAGCAATCCAGTGGGTTGAGAGGTTCTCCTGCTGGCAGTGCTAACAGCAGCAGGATGGTTCCTCCTGTCAAGCCAAATCTACTGACAGTTTTGCTAGCGTTTCAAAAGTCTTGCAGCTTGGCCAATCACAAGGGCTGGTCCATTGACCAATAAGGTGGATTGAGTGGCCAATCACGGCACCCTATTTAGTTTTGGATCTTTCTACTGCCTTGTTGCAAAGTTTATTAAAGGGTGAAACACTGAGTTATAGAATGGCCACCACTCATAGGTGGAAATTTGGAAGATATTTCTGTGAAAGAGCTACTTTGTACACTTTTCTCCAATTGAGCACTGTCTGTAAGACTTCATACTCTTTAACGAGATCCAGTACTTCCCCCGGTACAGGTATCATTGTCAGTTATTGTACATTCTATACTCTCTGATGATCTTTTTGTTGGATCGACCTCTATAATTGACCCACCTTTGTTCCTGTTTGTTCTTCTGATGCCCTATTAAGATTTGACCCTTAGGGGATATTCATAGTGTGTCTTTTTCGCTCATAAAATTGCAGTAAAAATCACTGTTCAAAAGAATCATCCTATTTCAATGGGAAAACAACTCGCTGTTCATACAGTACGTTCAGGCTTTTGAGCATCTTTTAAATCATTTGGACATTCAAAGACGCCAAAGTTCTAAAAGAAGTAATGTGATTATTCTTCAGGTGTTTTCTCCTAGAAAATAAGTCAATGGGAAAGCTGAAAACATACCTGGGCATTTTTTTTCAGCATTTTGTAAGGATTTTCGTCACAAAAAATTGTGAGCATTTTATTGATTGCATGATGGATTTAAAAAAATGCCAGAAAAATGCCTAAAAAAAGATGTGTAAAAACACTGGAAGAAACATTAACCAAAAACACTGTTAGAAACAACCCTTGACAAAGCGCTTCAGAAAACAATCGAAAAACATGGCCAAAAACGTTCAGGATAACAAAATGCCAAAAAAACTCTAGAAAGAAGGAGGGTTTCCTAAAGCGTCTTACCCTTGAAAAATGTATGTTTTTGACAACAAGAAAAAGATGCAAGGGGAACATACCCTTAGGTTACCTGTCTATTTTTTTGCCAAACTTTTCTTGACCGTCTAAGTTTAAGTTTAAACCCAGGAACTACAATTTTTTTGGTCTGATTTTGGTTCTTGTTGCCATCTTCCTGGTGTTGACCCGGCATGTTCAACAGTTTCCCTGAACTCACACTGGCTAGCAGTTACTCTGTGGATGTAACCTAGGAGCCCCTGCAGCAAAAATTAGATCCTTACATGGGGGGGTGAAAGAGTGAACCCCAAGGATCACCTGGGACATGCGAAAGGGTGTGGCTAGTGCAAAGTCTCCTTTGGATGACTTTTTTGAATTGACGGACTCCTGACAATTAGGGCAAAAAGCTCATTGTATCTATCTATCTATCTACACAGTATATAGCTTTTTTAACTTAAACACTCCTCTTCCTCCCATTAAAATTTTTATTCTCTTAATATATTGCAGTCGTCATATTATATAGCACCGTGTACTTACAATTGCTCATTTTGCCTTTCTACCCAGATAATTCTTCTCTTTTCCATTAGGATTACAAATTGAGTAGCTGAATCCTTATCCTTCTAAGCTCTATGTAAAAACAGGAAGTCTCTTTTCTCTGCATGAGTCATCACTGAAAAAGTCTCTGGCAAGGGAGATGGGCGAGCAGCTGGGTCAGGAGTTGAAGAGGGGGATGACTCATGCTGGGACAAGAGACTTCCTGTTTCTACATAGAGAAGAATTAACTGTGTAGAAAGGCAAAATTAGCAATTGTAAGAACACAGTGCTATATAATATGATGACTGCAGTATATTAAATGGATAAAAACTTTGGTGGGAGGAGTGCTTCTTTAAATAAATGTATTTGGGGCTAAAAGTAATTTTTGCAATTGGGTTACATTAACAAAGTTGCATCGTTTTGCTTTTATAGGTTCTTTGCTTCCACTTCACATTCAACTTTGCTGTGGTCTGTGGCCAGTGGCGTAACATGAAGCTTGTGGGCCCCAATGCAAAAGCTCCAATGGCAATTGCAGGTCTTTAATAGTAATGGTGTTTTCATATAGGCGAAAAAGACTTTTTGGACCCCCTACGCTCCAGGGCCCAGGTGCCATTACAACCCTTGCACCAATTATGATCCTACATCAGCTGAGAAGAGGTCAGAAAAAGACGGATAAAGTGAAAAATTCTCCCAGTGAACTGTCAGAACGAGCTCCCTGACGGATTCTCAGTTAACCCATTCTACAGCCAGCAATAGACACAGGCTGTAGAAGGCAGACGGTACCAAATTTTTAATGTAACCCATGAGCAAAATTGATTTTTATCCCCAATTACACGCACTTATGTATAAATATATATACTTATGTAAAAAAAAAATTCTCCAAAGGTGGGCATTCCCTATATAACCCCTGGTTATGGCTGCAGCTTAATAAATGACAGAATTGACACAATTAATGTAATTCCAGCTTCGGAGCTATTATTACCATTTTTCCAGCCTGACGAATGTAATTAATTAGGCTAATTCATAACAAAACTGGCATCTTAAACAATGCTCACGTGGCCAGCAAAGGCAATGCGAGTTCTGACACGTTAATCCCAACCCCGAAAGGAATACTTCATTGATATCTGACTCAGAAGCTAAATCTGGCATCATTTGCAAGGGTTAACTGATAAATATCAACGGGTTAACCAAGGATTTCAACTGCACTGAGCTCGAGAAAAGGAGAAAAAAAAATAAAAAAATAAATACATCTCGGTTCTCAGCGGCTTCTCCCAACCCGGGTAATTACTGCGCCATCACCATGGCAACCCCTAGACGGCTCTGTCAGCATTTTGTGCTGGGATTAGGATGTGACCTGAGGGGGGGAACAGATTCTGCATATCAAAAGACCAAGAGCGGGAGGAGGGAGAGCAGGAGAACTTGTGTGGGGGTAGAACATCTTGTTAGAGGGACTCTAACAGCGCAGGTATGGGAGCTTAAAAAAAAAAATATATATAACCACAGAGATCACAGGTTAAGAAAATGGTGGTGTTACTGTGGGAAAACCCCACTGTCAAAAAAATGAGGGAGATTGTGTCTGTCTTACTGCAAAACGTACCAGATTACCCGGTAAGAACGCCTTGGTTATCTAGAAGGCGTTACTCCTTCAATGTCAAATCAAGATCATATGGCGGATAATAGAAAATCTGCCAAAATTGGATTTGCCAAATTTGCTTGAACTTGGCCAGGGAATTCACAAATCCAATTACTGGTAAAATATTAAAATATATAATATATTTTATATATATATGTAAAAAAGCAGGAGGTAAGGTCCTGGATGCCCGGTATGTGTCACCGTGGTGGTTGGCCTCGGTAATGTAAGTCCCAGGAAGTCTTTACCAGTAGCACTAGGTTAGTGAGAGGGATATTGATTTGACTGGATTTTGGGTCCAGGATTTAGGAGCGATCAAAAGAGCCTGGGTGGGAAAGGTCGCTCCCATACTCCAGTCCACATCTTCCAGGCCTAATAACAGGAAACTTAGCTTAGCAGAGTGTGTTGTGTTAGAACTGGAGAAAGACAGAGCTGGTGGATAGTCTGCACTGCAGCCTTAAAGGTTCCTATAATGCCAGGTTTGTGGTGAGACCGTTTTCATTCACTTTGCCTTACCCAGAGAAAGGACTGCTTTGGTTATTCATGTGTGCTGAACAAAGGACTGCTTTGGTTATTCATGTGTGCTGAAGAAAGGACTGCTTTGGTTATTAATGTGTGCTGAACAAAGGACTGCTTTGGTTATTCATATGAGCTGAAGAAAGGACTGCTTTGGTTATTCATGTGTGCTGAAGAAATGACTGCTTTGGTTATTAATAATGTGTGCTAAAGAAAGAACTGTTTTGGTTATTCATGTGTGCTGAAGAAAGGACTGCTTTGGTTATTCATATGTGCTGAAGAAAGGACTGCTTTGGTTATTCATATGTGCTTAAGAAAGGACTGTTTTGGTTATTCATATGTGGTGAAGAAAGGCTGTTTTAATTTTTTTTAGCTGTAAAGTTTTATGAAGGACAATAAACTTTTTGTTTTGAGATTAAAACCCTGTGCCTATTTGAGTGACTACTAGAAAGCTGAATCCCTAAATATATATACATACACACACCCACACACCCACACACATACATACATACATGCATATATATATGCATGTGTGTATATATATATATATATATATATATACACACACACAAGGTTTATTCTGTTCCTAGAGCTCTCCAGATCCTAGAACATAATTAACCGAGGAGTTAAGAAATAAATAAAATACTATACTCATGTCACCCTGCTCTAGTCCTGGTGCTGCAGCTCCCTACTTCGCGGGCTTGTTTCCTCCCACTGTCTTCAGTCTTGTCTTCCGTCTTCACTCTTTGGCACTCCCTAACCATCAAGCAGCGTCATGACATCACTTGGTGCCTACTTATTGCTGGACGCATTGAAGAGTGAAGACAGAAGAGAAGATGGATCTGGATGGTGGAATGTGAGCCGGAGGAAGACAGGATGGGGAACTGCGGCGCCAGGACAGGTAAGGGGCATAGTGAATATAATGTGTTTTTTAACCTCCTCCAAGACCTAAAGAATTAAGCAAAATGATGGCCAGCAGAAATCGAAAACTTACATTTTTTGTGGAATTCGTAGAGAGCTTGATTTGCCTTGAATCACTGTGGATACGTTTTTCAGGGTTGATAATATAATGCACTAGTCTTTGATCATGTATGCTGAGGGATTTGAAGCCTGCCATGGGATTAAGTCGAGAAAGGTATAGTCCAATTCTATGTGAAAAAAAAAACCTGCTGCACTGACCGGGTCTTCTATTACCATTACTTCTATGTCAAAGCTCTTGTGATTCTGCTGCTCACTTCCCAAGATTATGTATTTTGTAATAGCTCTGTGTGTTCCAACATCGGATCCCTGGTGTGCTTGCGTGTTGTCTTACTTCTCAGAGGGAAATGTCAGCATGTGCTCCGTCAAGGATTCATATAAAGGCATCTGAATGACATATTTGTTACACTGGGTTTTTAGATGTTTACTTCTATTCTCCATGATTGGTCTGCCAACTCAATTTTCCTTCCATCATTGTGAAGTAAGGTAATACCCCCCGTGCTCTTTGCAGTAGAATAAAATTCCTTAATTAGAAATTTTGATCAGGCCTCATTCAGATTTCAGTCTTCCCCGTACGTGTTCAGTCTGTGTTTTGCATGGATAGACCAGGTAACTATTATAGTCTATGGGCATATTTACATGTCCGGTTTTTACATAGGGCAAAAAAACAAAAAAAACAACATATAATCACATTTTTTGGTCCGATTTATGGATCAAACTCATCCATTTAAAAAAAATGGATAGCACACTGATACCATCTTAATTGCATCCTAGTGCTGTGTTTTTTTCGGTACCTAAGGCAGGAGTCCACAGCTTGTGTCTCGGGAGCCAAATGTGGTTTGCAGGCCCATGTTGTGTGTCTCGCGGCTGTCTGCAAGCTTGGTGAAGGTCTGCGGATAGTTACTTTTGTGAGTAGCCCTGCGCAGAAAAACAGATTTAGATGCGCATGTAATTGGCGAGTATGAGAAGGTAAAAATGGTGAGCTGAAGATAAGATAGAGGGGTGCTTCTAGCTGGACGATAGAGTGGTGGGAGTGCTTGATGACTATCAAATGTGGGAACCCCTGGATGTATGTATACTGCCTATAAGGAAGGGGGGCACAAGGTCTCTGTGTGCCTTCAGAGGGTAAGCTATGGCTGTCATTATATGGGTAATGGCGTTAGGGTGTCAATGTTGGGGGTGTGGGGTGCTCGATGTGACTCATGACCCTCTCTCTGAGCTGAATGTGGCTCTAAGGCTAGGGTCAGACGGCCATAAATATTCTCATTCAACAGCATTGGGCCAATTATGCAAATGACGCTCTAATCAAACTCTGATCATAGTGTGATCCAATTCTCTCAGATGAGAGAATCAGGGCACACTGAGGAGAAGATGGAGAACAAACTTTTTCCTTCATCTCCATTGTGTCAGTGCGCGGAAATCGGACTGCACTTAGATGCCACTTATTGACTGCATTCCAGAGTGCAATATGAATATTGGATCAAACTTTGATATGCTTGGATTTTATTCCTTGGACAAAGTCGGACACATGCGAGATCCCATAGAATAAAATTGGTCCGAGTGTGATCCGATGTTTTGTCAGATTGCACTTGAATGGAAATTATGGTGGTATGAGAAAGCCCTAAGAAAGGTTTTGGGACCACTACTCTAAGGCTCGTTGGCCTCATTCAGAGGTCTATGTAAAATAGAGCAAATGAAAGAGGACGTTGCTTCCTGTAGTATGCTTTGACAAATATGTTTATAAAGCAGAGGTACCCAACGAGGGGGTGCTCACCTTTTCACTGTTGTATAAAGGCATATCTTGCCTTGTAACAAGGCACGGGAACAGTAGTGAATGCTAATGCCTGGCATCTCCGGTCATGTATTCCTCTTTCCATGTTTCGAATTGTTGACCAAACAAGAGCAGGTACGTATGTAGTAGAAGAAAGACGCTGAATTGGCGCGGTCACTCTAACAGAATGTAGCATCAGTCTAGAAGTAGGGTAAAAGACGCCATTTTATTCATGTAGTATCATAAAAGGTTACACGTTTTGGGAATCTGGTGGGTCCATGTTCAATAGGATAACAGATTGGACCTGACTGCTTTAAAATTCTATGGAGAGGGAGGAGACATTCCTGCTGCAAGTTCTCATGAAACAATGAGCACCAACTGCTATCTCCTATCTCAGTAATAGGAAAATCTGTATTCATCGAAGACAAATGTTACCCGAGAATTGAAAATTTTGAGAATGAATGATCAGTCCAGGAAGAGAAAGAAGCCGATTTCTCTAAGATACATTACGAAGTTTCTTATTTTCATGTTTACTACTGATTATAGAGAAAAAATGAAATGATGGTTAGTCTTTAAATGTCAGTTGTCCGGAATTATCATTCTAAAAAAAATAATGTCAGAGAAGTGCAGTGATGCATCAAAAATCTTGTAGAAGCAAGTATGAAAAACGATTGTTGATTAGGATGATGATAACTAATATATTATTAAAAAGGTAATAGACTCAAAGTGATTGTCCCTCTTAGAATTCTATCACAGACTGCTTTGATTGAAAATCCAAGAATGTGACTCTTCACCCAAGTAAATAAAATCCCCGGCACAAAGGTGCAGTCTGTCGTACATCGTCTCCGAAAGTAGAACGGTCCCCAGTAAACCTTTCCTCATCTCTCTGAAACAGAAGGTCACATCAAGGGTTGGGGATTGGCAGTCATAAATCACCAAAACTTAAAAAGGTTGTCCACTACTTTAACAATAATGACCTATTCTTAGGACAGATCATCCATGGTTGATCGGCACCCCCATCATTCAGCTGTCACCGGTGTCGGCGGAGGGAGCTGCTGGGCAGAAGAACTGACTTGCCGAGCTGCTTGGTACTACACATCCGGCTTCTATTCAAATCAATAGGAGGCGGATGGGCAGTACCCTGTGGGGGCCACTATCAGAAGTTGGCCAGTTCCGCAAGTGAGTACTTCCGGCCGACGGCCACCTCCGCTGACACTGATGACAGCTGATCAGTGTGAGTGCCGGGAGTCAGACCCCGGCAGATCAGACATTGATGACCTATCCCAAGGATAGATCATCAATGTAAAAGTAGTGGACAACCTCTTTAAGGAGAGTCCATCTTGCTCCCGGCTTCCAGTTGGGTTGTTACCCCAATTTCGACAGAGAGCCTCAGTCAAGATCTATTATAGACCACTATGAGAGTGACAGGAGATGTAAACTGGGTTATTTTGGACACATCTTCTGAAATCTTAAAAGATTAATATTTCCCTCATGGAGATCCAACTGCTGAAGGAAAAGGGTTATACATGTAATATTTCCTGGGATAAAGCATATAAAATAGTTATGTGGCATGAGCGTCCACCAAGCCATTTTGTTCAGAATCATACTCTGCACTAAGGAGGGGCAAAAACTCCAAACCAATCTCTCTACAGTTATGTGTTTCTAGCTTAAAGTGCCCATAGACCTTATACAACTGTCGACAGACCGCTATCTCTTCCAACTGTCACATACTCATGCTTAGATGAGCGTTCATGTGTTTTCTATGGGGACACGGGAATAAACTGCAGCTAGA
The DNA here is from genome assembly GCF_046119375.1 of Phyllobates terribilis. Classification (NCBI taxonomy): domain Eukaryota; kingdom Metazoa; phylum Chordata; class Amphibia; order Anura; family Dendrobatidae; genus Phyllobates; species Phyllobates terribilis. The sequence goes on from NW_027362773.1 coordinate 103,069,534, forward strand.
GTTACTTAGCAGTGGTTTATCTGTCTGTAGAAAAAAAGGATCAAACAAATAAATCAAATCACCCCATCCTTATCGCCCTTGACACTATCTGTATCTGATATTAAGAAAAAAATCAAATGTATATGGTGACCCCCTGCAACGATGTCAGAGGGAACGACTATTTTCTCAGAGTCAGTACGGGATTGTGTATAATTTGTGAGCCATAATGGAACTTTTTCCCATATACCATTCAGAATAACGGAATTACATAGTCCCTGTTGCTATTGCGTTTGCTGGTGTGCCGATAGCTGCTATAGGCCACTCACTGAGTAAGTTGAAGGTATTGGCATGAAAGGTAGTATTTCAACTATCACTATAGTCCACACCTCATGTAGGTGCCTGGGTCATAGTCCTTACTACTGTGTATTTTGATATTTAGGAAATATTGTAGCTCCCAAATGGACTGGTTGTTCTACCACCCAGGGTAGAGTGAACACAGGAGCAACCTTTTCCAGGTGGGAACTTCTGAGGGTTGACTTTCCTCTATTTCAGTAAAACTATACTTAATTACCTTTTTTGCTCCCTTATCTCCCAAACATCATGCTGCTGTGCTGTTTCACATAGCCAGACCATTCTCCTTTAGAAGGTGCTTTCAGCTGCTGCCCAGCAAGGATCCATACTTTATTTCAAACTGCAATGGAATGTCACAGCCTGAATAGGGGACTAGAGAACAAATAAGATAATTCCTCCACTCTAATTGTTTGTAAATTGACTACGGATCTTGGCTGAACAGCAGTCGAAAGCAACTTCTAAAGGAGCATCAAGTAACCATGTAAAGCAGCATACCACAATAATATTTTGGATAGAAGGAAGCAAAATAAGTATGTTCAATCTTCATCATTGCCGGAATCCCTCTTGAAATCTCACTTGGCGTTTCTACCACCTCCTCTCCTTTTTCAGCCCTCACCATTGTTCTATTGTATGCTGTGGAGCTACAAAACTTCCTTTCCACCCAGTTCTTCATTTGAGGACATCTTGAGGGGGTAAAAGGTCTATCCTTCCTTACAATATGCTACTGTAATTAATCCATTGGTCAAAAAAGTAAAATTAAAATAGCAGATTCTTGGGCAGATTATAAAATGAAGAACGACATGATGTCACATCAGTGTCTAAACTCTGCAAATATTGCTAGACAGCACTGTATTTGCACTGCAGATGGCACTAGAGGATGCAGGTGCGGTACTGCTTAACATTAATATGGCTGGGACTTGCAGTTCTGCCCAACCAGGGAATCTATGTCTTGTTGCAGAGAGCTGATTATTAATTGTAATCCGCTATTTGCTATAATCCTTGAGCGGGTGCCACACGCTATTTAAACTCCCAGCAGCTAGTTACAAGTTGCTAGTTATAAGTTGTTACTTACGCTGGTATGATGATTTTTTTATTCCTGCCTCTTGTATCTCCTGGTTAGTTCCTGACCATGGCTCATATCTCTGTTTATCCAACTGTATCACGATTCTGGTCTTGACCTTACCACTAGTTTTAACCCAGCATCATAATTATTCCCTACCAGCTCACAGTATCAGCAGCCACTCCATGGATGTAACCTAAGGGGCCCTGCGTAATTCCAGATCTATGTATGGGGATTAAAGGGTGAAGACCAGGGTTCTCTTAGGACCTGCTAAGTGGAATGGCTTGTGCAAAGCTTGCCCTTGAAAGCCCTATGAAGAGTTGCAAGCCTTCAACATACAGTGTGTCATTACGCATGGGAGAGCATTTATTGGTTGTTAAGGGTTAATTAACAATGAGGAAATTAACCCTTTCCTTTTGCAGACATTTTTTTCTTTTTCCAAGAGTCATAGCTTTTTCTTCCATCAACACAGCCACATGAGGGCTTTCTTTTTTTGCAGGACGAGTTGTAGTTCAATTTACCGTACATTGTACTGGAAGAAGGAAATAAAATTCCAAATGCAGTGAAATGATGATAAAACAACAATATTGCCATTTTTTGGATGTTTGTTTTAATGACGTTCATTGTTCAGTAAAAATTACATGATAGTGATTTTCCCGGGCAGTAGAATTACTACATCGCCAAACTGATATATGGTTTATGTTGTCATTTTCTCAGACCTCGAATTTTTTTACTTTTTTTTTTCCATCAATTTAGCTGTGTTAGAGCTTTTTGCATGGCCAGCTGATCCTTTTATTGGCACCATTTTGGAATACATATGCTATTTAAATAATTTTTATTGTCCATTTTTGGTGGGAGTAGATGCAATCAAAAAACAGCAATTCTAGCTTTTTGATTCTTTTTGATTTATGACGCAACTTACCGTATGAGTTAAGTCATTTTATAATATGATGACAAATATGGTTATGATTTATTTCTATATTATAAATAGGAAAAAAGAAGGGGGCGATTCAATTCTTTTTTTAATTTTCTTTTTTAATTCCCATAATGGACTGTTCACCTGATAGCTTGCACCATATACATCACAAACAACTTTAGTGACACATGCCTTTAAAAAGTTAAACAGTAGCAATCAGAGCTTACTCTGGTCGCTGTATGACACAGTTGGCACCTGCCATGTGTGGAGCAGGCTCCGCTCTTAAGCCCGCTTCATATTCCTGCACCCGACATGGCGAATGTTGGGAAAGGGTTTGCCTTGTGAAAGTTTCCATTTTTCCGTGTGTGGAGCAGGCTCAGCTCCTGAGCCCGCTTCACATTCCTACACTAGACATGTTGGATGTTGGGAAAGGGTTAGCCTTCTGAAAGTTTCCATTTTTCTGTGTGTGGAGCAGTCTCAGCTCCTGAGCCCGCTTCATATTCCTACACCAGACATGGCAGATGTTGGGAAAGGGTTTGCCTTCTGAAAGTTTCCATTTTTCGGTGTGTGGAGCAGGTTCAGCTCCTGAGCCCGCTTCATATTCCTGCACCCAACATAGCGGGTTAGCATTGTGAAAGTTTCCATTTTTCAGCCATGTATCTCAGTGTGTAGATTATACTGTCTAGAATAATAATTCCACCGACTATATATAATAAACATAAGCTGTATATCACTGTCATTGGAAGATGTAGGAAAGCAAGTGATGACACCCTTATTGCTGCTTCTGAAGAGTTCAGGATCTGAGGTTAATGAAAAAACAATATTGTGAAGAAACACATCTGTATATGACATGCTCCTTCCAAGAAATATCAAGTACAGAGCAGTATGATTGCAAAGAAATTTTCCAGCGATTAAGTGAACACTTGAGATTTTAAGATGTTATTTGCTGGGACAAGCATGTTCTTTAGTAACAGGTCATCATTCTATTACTTGGTTTAATAGAAAAAAGAAGATATACGAGGGCTTCATGACTGCTATGCTCAGGAAATATGAAACACTTATATAAGAAAAGCCTCAGTGCAAGAATAATAGGCAAGCCTCTGCTGGCCAAAGGCTGATTCGGAGTGAGGGGTTCATCATTGACTTCCGAATCCTTTATGATTTTCCTTCTTTTTAGGGCTCGTGCACATGACCATATTTTCGACAAAACATCAGATCACACTCTGGCCAATGGGGCTGTGCACATGTTCGGTAGTTTCCTCGGACCGAGACAGTCCAAGGAAAGAGTCACAGTATGCCCAAGCTGGATCTGATTATCAGATTGCACTTGGCCATGCAAGTCAATGGGTCCGTGGAAAAAAATGTGACTGCGCTGGGGCGAAATCTGAGTGCAATCCGATTTTCAAGGACTGGCAGGATGGAAAAGATGGAGAAATTCTTTTTTTCCCATCTTCTCCTCATTTGAGAAAGTAGGATCAAACTCTGATCACAGTGTGATTTGCATAATTATGTAAAAATGCAAGAGCGCAATAGGGTCTTATCCAACATAAATGAAGCAATGGAACTGCTCACCTAATAGGGTTGTACGTGACACAACACCTAAAAAACTTGGAATCCAGATGCTGCAGCTTTCTGGGGATATGTCAGATGAGATGCCGGGAAAACGAAGTTGTTCTGCGCTCTCTGGAGTCATGACAAACCAGTAGTGTATAAAAAATGAAGGTTTATTGTCCTACGCGTTTCAGAGTCCACCAACTCCTTCCTCAGGTTATGTAGGGTTGTCCTGAGGAGGGAGTCGGTGGTCTCTGAAAAGCGTAGACAATAAACCTTCATTTTTTATACACTACTGGTTTGTCGTGACTCCAGAGAATGCAGAACAACTTCCTTTTCCCGGCATCTAATCTGATTTTCATAATTGGCCCGATTCTCACGGATGAGAGAAAATACGCTGGTGTGACCCCAGCCTTAAAGTGCTGCTACTATTTTGTGCACAAAGGATATAAGGTATTAAAGAAGTTGTCCGGTACTTTTTTTAAATTGCCCAATGTATTCAGCATGTGGGCATAAGTATATTTGTAAATACCTTGTGTTGCTGATAATGCCTGTGAGTGGCGCTATCCTTGGCCGCTCACAGGCAGCACGTGACCCCGAGCTGACGTCACGACAAGTGAGGCGTGACTCAGCGCTGGGGTCCCCGCGGTGGCTGCTGGGTTGTGTGGGGGGGTTATTCCCCTGTGTCACACCCGGCATCCACTGTGCGCTTTCCCAATGAATAGGGAGAGGCAGAGCACGCGGTGTGACGGAGGGGAATAACCCCCCCCCCACAACCCAGCAGCCACCGTGGAACGCAGAAGAGGGACCCCCGCCTGCAGCCTGGACTTGTCGTGACGTCAGCGGATGTCAGCGCCGGCTGCAGCCAGGGGTCACATGATGCCTGTGAGCGGCCAGTGATAGCGCCGCTCACAGGCATTATCTGCAACACAAGGTATTTACAGAGATACTTATGCCCACATGCTGAATACATTGGGCAACTTAAAAAAATACGGGACAACCCCTTTAATAGTTTATTCCGAATTTACTGATCAGTGAAGCTCCACGATCAGTGGCTGAATCCGCAGATTTGGAACTCCCACTAGTAGTAGCTGCAGGTAACCAGAATTTATCATTTACTTTATTAATCTGTCCCTCTGTTCTGCTGAGAATCAAATCTGCTATTAAGGGTGCTCATTGCGCCGCTCCACCCCCAGATTTTGCATCCCTCTTTATTGATTGACAGCACTGGCTTGCCCTCGGGCATGCATTGGCACGCAGCCCTCTCCTCCTCACTCCGAGACGGTTCCTTTACACGTGCAGCTGTATCTGTGTAGCAAGCGGTCGCAGCACAGAGGGAAGATGGCTGTGTGCAAGAGCGCGCTCCGGCACTCGTATATGACCGCATGCCCGAGCTTTCTCTTCAGACAGCGCTTGCTCCAGGCAAAACAGCGCTGTCATTCAACATAGAGTGAGGCCAAGTCATGTCAAATCTGGAGGGGTGGAAAGACGTCCTTAGACACCTGCCCATGCCAAGAATGCACCAAGCATCTTAATTAACATATTAGATTCAGCAGAATGAAGGGACAGATTAATAAACTGAAGAATTGATTTTTATACGGGATACGTTTTCTACATGGCTGTGTGATTAGTTTAAAATGCGTTTTGGGGCTGACAGATTCCCATTAAAAGTTACCTGTCAGCAAGATTTCACATCCCAAGCTATTTATATGCGCTTTCAAATGCAAGTCCAGCAATACCATTACAAGGCCAGTCCATTTCTCTATTACTGAACAATCAGCGTTTGAATTGATATGCAAATGAGGCTGAAGAGCTCTTTGTAGATCCGAAATCTCTGTCACTCCAGCTCTATTTCCCATGCAGTGCCGCCTCCTCCTGTTTAACTGATGGCGCTGCCTGAAGTCACACCATATAGAGGCTGAAAGTCAGGCAGGAGAAGGCGACGCTTAGCGGGGAATAGAGCTGGAGTGACAGAGGCTTCGGATCTACCATAGCCCTTCAGCCTCATTTGCATATCAATTCAAACTGTGATTTCTCAGGAATAGAAAAATGGACTGGTCTTGTAAAGGTATTTTTGGACTTGTCTATAAAAGAGCTTCATGCACATATAACTAGTTTGGAGGGTGAAATCCTGCTGACAGATTCCGTTTAAACCTGTGGCTATATACACTGCTCAAAAAAATAAAGGGAACACTTAAACAGCAGAATATAACTCCAAGTAAATCAAACTTCTGTGAAATCAAACTGTCCACTTAGGAAGCAACACTGATTGACAATCAATTTCACATGCTGTTGTGTAAATGGAATAGACAATAGATGGAAATTATTGGCAATTATCAAGACACACTCAATAAAGGAGTGGTTCTGCAGGTGGGGACCACAGACCACATCTCAGTACCAATGCTTTCTGGCTGATGTTTTGGTCACTTTTGAATGTTGGTTGTGCTTTAACACTCGTGGCAGCATGAGACAGACTCTACAACCCACAGAAGTTGCTCAGGTAGTGCAGCTCATCCAGGATGGCATATCAATGTGAGCTGTGGCAAGAAGGTTTGCTGTGTCTGTCAGCGTAGTGTCCAGAGGCACTACCAGGAGACAGGCCAGTACACCAGGAGACATGGAGCGGGCCGTAGGAGGGCAACAATCCAGCAGCAGGACCTCTACCTCCGCCTTTGTGCAAGGAGGAACAGGAGGAACACTGCCAGAGCCCTGCAAAATGACCTCCAGCAGGCCACAAATGTGCATGTGTCTGCACAAACGATTAGAAACCGACTCCATGAGGGTGGTATGAGGGCCCAATGTCCACAGATGGGGGTTGTGCTCACAGCCCAACACCGTGCAGGACGCTTTGCATTTGCCACAGAACTACATGATTGGCAAAGTCGCCACTGGCCCCCTGTGCTCTTCACAGATGAAAGCAGGTTCACACTGAGCACATGTGACAGACGTGACAGAGTCTGGAGACGCCGTGGAGAGCGATCTGCTGCCTGCAACATCCTTCAGCATGACCGGTTTGGCAGTGGGTCAGTAATGGTGTGGGGTGGCATTTCTTTGGAGGGCCGCACAGCCCTCCATGTGCTCGCCAGAGGTAGCCTGACTGTCATTAGGTACTGAGATGAGATCCTGAGACCCCTTGTGAGACCATATGCCGGTGCGGTTGGCCCTGGGTTACTCCTAATGCAGGACAATGCCAGACCTCATGTGGCTGGAGTGTGTCAGCAGTTCTGGCAAGATGAAGGCATTGAAGCTATGGACTGGCCAGCCCGTTCCCCAGACCTGAATCCGATTGAGCACATCTGGGACATCATGTCTCGCTCCATCCACCAACGTCACGTTGCACCACAGACTGTCCAGGAGTTGGCGGATGCTTTAGTCCAGGTCTGGGAGGAGATCCCACAGGAGACCATCCGCAACCTCATCAGGAGCATGCCCAGGCGTTGTAGGGAGGTCATACAGGCACGTGGAGGCCACACACAATACTGAGCCTCATTTTGACTTGTTTTAAGGACATTACATCAAAGTTGGATCAGCCTGTAGTGTGTTTTTCCACTTTAATTTTGGGGGTGACTCCAAATCCAGGCCTCCATTGGTTAATAAATTTGATTTCCATTGATGATTTTTGTGTGATTTTGTAGTCGGCACATTCAACTTTGTACAGAACAAAGTATTCAATGAGAATATTTCATTCATTCAGATATAGGATGTGTTATTTGAGTGTTCCCTTTATGTTTTTGAGCAGTGTATAAAGAGAAGTAGGATATTTTGATTGCTGTACAAGAAAAAATAGACTGTAGATTGCATGTCAAAATACAGTATATTAATAAATGAGGGTCTATTTAGGGTATACAAGTTGTGGGAACCTTTGAAGGTGGTGGTGGCCCTACAGGGCCCCCAATAAGGTTTCTGCAGCCCTGAACTGAACAGAATAGGGTTTGGCTGCTCGATACATCCACAGTAAATATGAAAGCCCTTATAACGTTGATGTCTTCAAGCCATTGTGTTTGCCTTCTTGTATTCTAGTGGATCGTTGCTGTAATCTGCAGTCATTTCAAGTCTACAAATAACTGCTGTGATGTTATAAAATGTATTAATAATAAGCAAATGTGAGTACAAAGCGGAACAGCTGGAGATATAACTAAGGACAATTGGATGACATGATAGGAATAGACAATATTTTCAATGTAAGTTTTGTTTCTTACAGTTCACTGCAGGGCGCTTCGTATTCGAAACAACTTCATTCCTCCTTAGTATCATAAGGTTAGTGACAACCTTTTACTTCTGGCTTGTGGCCAGAACTAACACTTTTCAGCCCCATCCCTGGCTGTTTTTTTGCTGGGTAAACTGTACTAAAATGTTAATTTTGGACTTTAGGTGGCAAGACTCATTAGAAACAAAAGTTTCTATTTCAATTATTTAAAAGGCATAAAACTTATTCCCTGTTATTCTGCTGTCACTAAAAATGTTCCTGTGAGATCAGACGGAAGGATTGTAAAGAATCTGCACCAGCAGGATCCAGTTTACTTAAACAGGCTGCAACAAACTAGAATAATGTAAAATATAACATTTATTGATGGATCAACACGGTAAAATGTGTGTGTATATATATATATATATATATATATATATATATATATATATTACGGGAAAGAGTAACACAAAAAAAAGGTCACAGAAGGCTAGCAGCTATTATATTATTTTCATACAGAAATCAATGAATCATTAGCCAAAAAATGAATGAACATAGATGTGCAACAAGGTCCCTAAATAAATGAATTACAGAATAAAGTGCAAAGTGCTGATTGTAAATTCTATAGAAATAGAGACATAGTTATTTAGTCATTGAGAAAAATGATTATAGCATATAAATGCATGAAGCAAATGATAATATAGCCTCTACTGACCCAGGTGACCAAATCCAATGCGCGTTTCGCCAGGGGCTTTGACCAGGATATGCGAAACGCGCGTTGGATTTGGTCACCTGGGTCAGTATAGGCTATATTATCAATTTATGTTTCAGTTCAGACTTCTAGTTTTTTTTTAATATTCATAGATTGTAGGAACATGCAATTGTGAATAATTCATGTATATTGTAGATGGGAATACCCCAATAATATAAGCATGTCCCCTGACTGTCATTGCACAAAAAGGTCATAGCACCAGGTAACTCCTGTCATAGATCTCATTGGTAAATCATCATCTCTAACCAATTTGTTTTCCTTTTTATCATACGTGGACTGTTTCTTCATGTCGCAGTCAGCGGCACACCGCATCTGTAGGAGAACACCCAGACTGTGATGTCAGAGTCTGCCAACGATTACAAGGCTACACCTAGCGCCACTGCTACCGACGAGTGTCCACCCTCTCTTCCACCTAAAATTTGACAGTCTGAAGAAGGTCGCCTGATGATCCGAAACGTTACCATAACAGCAGGGTAAAGCGTAATTAAAATGATGCACATCATGTAGCATCAATCAAGAGATGAGCAAATCGATTCGTATGGAATCAAATTCTGAATGAATTTCCCCCCAAAAATTCAAAATTGCCAAAATCTAATTTTTCTCCGGATTCAATTTGAACGAATCCAGCAAAATGTCAACTAGGACCAGTAAAGGGTTGACGTGGAAAAAAAAACCCCACTGAAACGTTATTTACATGACACTACCGCTGCAGCTCTCTGGTCCTTCACGTCGGTCTTCTGTCACTCCAATCTGGTACTGAAGCCAGGGATTGGTCTCAAATGTTGACGTGGTTACTTGACTACGTGAGGTCAATCTGATGTCCGCGATTGGCCTCACATAGCTAAATGGAGGGTCAATGCTAACTGAGATGTGTGTCGCCCTCACATGACCATGACAGAGTGAAGACAAACACAGACCTCTGCACTGGAATGGAGTGGAGCACCAGAAGGAGAGAAGACTGGTGTGGAACCCTGGGCAGCTGAGGCAGAGTCAGATCAGGTGAAGAAAAGTAAGTATGAAGTTTTTTTTCCAAAGCGGTTATCTGTAACTGTAACATTGATGGCAAATGTAATGCACAGTGTAGGAAAGACAAAGTGCAACACGATGAGGTGAGGGGACGGGAACCCAGACACTAGGGAGAGGGGGAGTGGAGACCTCCTATGCTGATCTAATATCACCCTGTCTCCCCTACCGTCCCTATACTGGTTCCTCACCAATCGCCGTACAGGAAACCTAAGCCCTGTAAATCCCTAGAGCTAGGCCCTGAATAGGGAAGGGGGAAGATGAGCACTGGTCAGTCCCCACTATAAACTGAAGACAACAAGGGAGACAAAATCAGGGGGAAGAAACTTAGTTTGAGCCAACTTCAGAGAGATTACATCAAACGTCTTCCAAGCACCAGAGAGGCAGTAAGCAGACTGCAATAGCTCCAAGCCTTCACAAGGGAACATGTGAATATCACCGGCCCCTACCGGCAGCAAACTGAAAGTATTTAAACACCCTGGCCAGGGTGTCAATCAGAGCAGGAGGGAGGTAGCCGCTGGGTCCTAAAGGAAGATAGATTTAAGAAGGCGTCTGTAATGCCAAACAAAGTGACCTTCTGCAACCTGTTGCAGAACGACTGCCTGCTACATCTGAAACACCCGTGACAGCATATCCTTAGAAAAGGTCATCAATGTCTGATAGGTGAGGGTGCAACACCTGGCACCCCCGCCGATCAGATGTTCCCGGTCTCGGCCAGAACCTCTCGTTTACGGACCTGCACAGCTCCGTTGACCGAACAGTGGCGTGACCTGGTACTGCACATCAATCCCCTATTGATCTGAATAGGGAGCAGATATGCTGTACCTGGCTGCGGCTACTATACAGTTGATGGAGTAGAGCTCCAAAACTCCAGCTCCAAAACTGAACCGTTCCGGCCCCAACCGCATCCAGCTGTCGCACCCTCACTGATAAGACATTGATGAACTATCCTACGGATAGGCCATCAATGTTAAAGTCCCGGACAACCCCTTTTATTTTTGAATCCCTCTGCTCATGGTAATCGGGGCAGCTTTGATTCCAACCAAATTTATTGGGGCCAAATCGAATTTGGTAGGATGAAATTTTCGGAGATTTGCTCATCTCTAGTGCAAGGTCTCCATTTCTCCAAAGTCACATAGTATTGCTGCATTACACTAAAGGGCTTGCAAATTGTCTCTTCAGAGAGGAAGGGCTTGTGACAGTTTGGATCCTCGGAAATCCAAGTTCTCTCATTTCTCCTTTAGTTCATGTAAACTTGAATTGAGCTATTAGACAGAGAGGAGGAGTAAGGGAATGAGATATTTTCTATAAATATCCCCAGTTATCTAGACTACATCAAACCTGTGTCAAATTACAGTCATACAGATGGGAAGAATTGACTCCTCCAGAAATTATGTGCCGACATCCTGGGCTTTTAGGAAAGACTTTGACAGCTACTATGCTAGCAAACGAAACTCTTTTTTTCCCCATACACATCTCCTGCAAGCATATAACAGTAAATGACAGAATTCTACAACCACAAGGGGGAGCTAAAGAACTACCTGCATACTATTAATATGTAGAATTGAGTGGTAACACTGTATGCGAGGAGTTCATTAGCCCCCTCTAGTGATGGCCAAATATTAGTGATTACTTCTTGTTTATGCAGGGGACTTAGTGCTCTGAAAACTGAGCTATGAGCACTATAAAGAAATAGAAATGATTTCCCTGCTTAACTCCTGAAGATGGACAGTTAGGGCCAGTAGCATGGTCGAGCACTGGCCCAAAATGCCCACTCTCTGATGCTGCAAGAAGAGGGATCTGTGCCTGAAGCTCGCCAGATCCAGCCAGCCGCAGACCAGCGTTTGCAAGCGTGCACTCCTTGCTCCCCCCAAAAATACACAACCTCAAAAGGTGTCTGGCAACCTAGACGATACGCAATACACTTTAGGATTAAAAATGCCTCCATTCTTGAGAAGAGAAGAATTTTTAACAAGCAGTAAATTGCAACTTTGCACGTTTTTACAAGGACTTTGCAATTTTACCCATTTGCTAAAATGGGATAATCCCTTTAAATGCATGTATTATTGACTTTTTGACAAATATTGCACTATTTGCCTTCTATAACCTCTGTGTTGCACTGTCTATTAGTGGCTGCAGAATGAGTTAACAGAGGATCATCATCAGTGAGCTCATTCTGATAAGAGAGTTTAGGTATCTTATCTTTGTTCTCCTGAGCTCCTTTTAGTTTACTTATGACCACATCAAAGTTCAGATCAACTTTCATTCTGTACTAAATAAGCTAAAAGGAGCTCAGAAGGAAAATAAGAGTTCTCTCTACTGTTAGAGTGAACTCACTAGCTGTTTCTCAGTTAACTCAATCTGCAATTCCCAACAGATTTTGCAACAAAGGAGCAATAAACGGTGCAACAATGTTAATGAAACTCAATTGCAAAAGTTATTTCTAGCCAAAAATACATGCATATAAGTAAAAAAATGCAATATCCATAAATAGTTTAGAAATCTTATTTCTGTGTTGACCTTTCATGGGTTCAGGTTTCAGGCCATCTTTGAGAAAAACAACAGTGTCTGAGTCACCAAATCTGTCCTGTTTTCTGGGAGCCCATAGTTATTCCTGAGCTTTATAACAACCAATCAGAATGTAGCTTCTATTCTTACTTGCGCGAAGAACAAAATAATTGTGGATTGTGATTGGTGGCTGTGACACAGATTTTGGAACCTTTTTTAGTGGCAGTTTGTAATTTTAACCTCTGATTACTAACACAAGAATGGAATATTTCTAAATATTTATCACTTGCTTCTCCATTAACGTTTGTCGTGACTTTGTATTTTATCCATCACACAGCAAAGGTGGAAAGCAGACAGAAAAATGAACGAGCACTGAGAGTTCAATTCAGAATTGCAAATTATTCACTCCGTTTCCTTTTCTTTGTTTATGACATTTCCTTTCTTATAAATAAATGCCCTAAATATGACAGCTCACATACATAAAACCGTAGTTTTTCCATATGTTTGCCCAATTTCTTTTAATTGATATTGATACAAATTGCATACCATTACCCAGGATAGTAAGCACCATATGGCCTTTCAATGCTTAGTTTGCTTCATAAATGCATTTCAGTAACATATCTTCTGCTTTATTAAATATATATATTATATATAATTAAATTATAGTATCTATTTTATCTGATTTTCAGTAATTTATGTCTTCACAGGGGTTTACCACTTTTAAATACAACATTTCCATAAATTAGATTTAGCAGTAGAGACACAATTTGGAACATGTCCCTTAAAGGGGTTATCCAGGACTATACAAATTTTTTACTGGTGATGTAAGAACTAACAGGCAGGTAGTTGCTAACTTCCTGCCTGTTGAGCCCGACACAGATCTATGCCGGCGATTCTGCGGCTTCCGTTGACTTCACGTTAATAGAGCAGCTCTGCTGTGTTGACGAGGCGTGACTGCCCATATCATGCTGATTGACCATTGGCTCCCCGCTGCTTAACTGCAGGGAGCCGGCTGGTAATTAGCATGACATCAGCAGTCACGCCCGGTCGACAGCACAGCCCGGAAGAAGAGCTGCTCTGTTGACGTAGAGCAGATGAATCGGTCGGTGACCAATCTGAGCTGGCGCCGGATAGAACAGACAAGTAATTTGCTAACTAGTTAACAACTACCTGCCTGTTAGTTTTTGGCTTGAAGTAAAAAAATAACTCAGTACTGTATAACCACTTTAGGTAGAGGTGAGCAATTTAATTTGATGTCCATTAATGGACATTGATGTCCTCAATGGAAGCCCTTCTTCTGGGCCGGCTTTAATGCCCTATAATGTCATGATGTTGTGGCATTAGGCCTCACGTGATGTCATGATGTCAAGGGATGCCCCAGATGTGAAGACCTACTGCCACCGAGGACCAGACTGGATTCCAAACAAGGGCAGCACAGATCCAATTGCTCATCTCTACCCTAAAGTCATTTTGAAGATACTTTAAAGTAGAAATATACATTGCGTTGCACATATGAAAAAGTTGGAAACCAGGCTAGATTACAGTGGGCAAAGGAAGAAATTGCGAAATGGCCTCCACCACCACCTAGGAATCTCCACCATCCAGTTCCATGCCGGTACACTTGTCATTGCATGTCATCTTGTGCTTACCTGTGTGATGCTGTCTCTCATAGTTGGGGATCTCCCTTTTCTTGTGGTAGTGGTGGCCATGGTCGTGGTTGTCTCCATTATTGTGGTAGACATGTCAGCCAGTAATGTGGTGGCTGTAGTCTCTGTGGTCATGACTGATGGAACTTCACCAACAAGCATTAGATTGCCTTCTGTCCTGACATTGGGGTCACTCTCTGCAGCGAGGGACAGCACTTTTAGGCCATTGTAATACAAGCCCGATATCTGACCCTGGAACGGACGTCCCTGGTCCTTTCCTCCAACCTTGATGACCGCCTGGCTGTTGAAGATGGTGAGCTGCCGACCTGGTTAGTGACAAGAAAGAAGGTTCATCAAGTTCTATTGCAACTGACAAGACATATTCAGAGGCTCTGCTCTATTGTACGGGCAATATACATCTGGTAATTAAGAAATTACATGTAAACGGCAAAATTATGGGAAAAAGAGGAGACGTGTCCTGTTGTGTTTTGTTTATTTTTTTTAGCCATTATGAATGGATTATTATGTATATGTTTTACTAAGCAAATATAAATGTAAGTAGAAAATATCCAACATTTTGTGGTGGCCATTGTGGAAACATCTACAGACTATTCCAGAATAATCTCTTCTGAAGGACAAACCCAAAATTGTCTTTTCTGCATAAGAATCATAATGTTAAGGATGATTTGCCGAAGCCACATTTCTTCAATAGCCAATATCTCTCTGTTCTAATTCCAATGATAATTGATCATAAATAACCAATAAATCTATGATCTCCATCGATCAAATGACTAAGAGATGACAAATCGATTCGATACAAATTGAATATGTGCAAAAGTTTTGGAAATTTGCTGGACCTCTGCAAATTTGAAGTTGACGTGAATCGTGAAAAATTCCCACCACTAATTTACACACTATAGAAGATTACTTGAGACAGAGAAGGCTCATATGACCTCAGATGTGACCGGATGGGCTTCCTCATAATACCTTTCAGCTATCACATCACATAGTATAGCACAGCCAATCCTATAAATGTACAAAAGCCAGAAGAAAAGCTGAGGCAAGGAATGCAGCAGCAATTTTGTACTGTGTTTGTTTAGTGAGAGGATATCACCCTTCACTCACAAAGTAACAATAGAGATAAAAAGCCCAAAAAAAAAAGAAAAAAAAAAAGCCAAAAAACTCTAAATATATTGTACAGATATTGTGTGTGACAAAACAGCAACGAAGAGCAAAAAAAAGGTGTCTCATTACCAAGGTGCCACACAAGAAACATCTCATGATGGGTAAAACCAGTGGGCTGTCTCAAGACCTTTACAACCTTATTGCAGCCACATACTGTATACAGAGGTCACTTTGTCTTTACTAAGGCTTGAAAGAGGTTAAACACAGTCCTAGGAGATCTCAGGGTGTATACATGTCTTTTCTGGGCTATAGAAGTATCTGCGATTGACGGTGAATTTATTTGGCACAAATCAAATTTTTGGGAAAAATTCATGGAATCTGGTGAATTTGAATTTTCAAGAGATTCGATCATCTCTAATACTAATGCAAGAAACTTGGATGTTCCTATGTCTCTACAGAAATTTTGAGACATATGTTGGTATCGCATAAAAACTACAAGATTTGTTATTGAAAAATATTTTTACAAATGAATAAGTGTTAAAGGGCACCTGATGCTACAGCGTGGCAGAAAAAAAAAAGTTTATTGACAGGCGGGTCCCGGCGGCTTCTCCCCGCCCACTGCCCTGGGATTGACAGGTCTCTGCCTACATGTGCAGTCACAGTTTGTTGTATTAGCAATTGTTGCTTTTTACATAGGACTGCAAGTAAACCTACCACAGCATTATAACAATATAATAACATTCAAAATAATTTTATTAATAAAGTCTGCTCGTACGATAATATATATGACTGGACTTCTAGACTTCTGTTGCACTGTTCCCCCCTTTACCACATCGCCCATCCATCTGTGAGCTGGCAGGTGATTTATTCAAGGCATAGTGTTACAACCTCACAAATGGGGTTATCCCTAGTAACCGGGCGGCCTCAGATTACTAAACTCTACGGATCAAAGCTAAATTGGCCGTGAGCAGAGGGCAAAGGAGGGGCAAGGAGTTCTGCCAATTCGCAAGCTGTGCTTTCTTATTCTTTCACTATACAGAAGGATTGAATGACACATTCAGCTCTGCTACATCTGTACGGCATTACAATGGCTTCGACAGTGAAACTTTATCCTTCACCTGCATGCCTGCTGTTATTCCCCATGTGTTGTCATCACCTTCGTCAACTGCAATTAGTTGCCTTTATTTTCTCAATTACAGTCATAAAATACTTCTTAAAGGGGTTGTCCAGGACTATGATATTGATGACCTGTCCTTAAGATAGGTCAATAGGTCACCTGGCGCCCCCACTGATCAGCAGTTTGCAGGTTTTGTACCCCCAAGATGTGCAGAGCCAGAACACCACAACTTGGGTACTGCAGCTCAGCTTCTATTTACATGAACAGGAGCCAGGCTGCAGTACCTAAGAACGGCCACTACAGAATGTATGGCGCTGTTATGTTCTGGATCCAGACACTGTTTACACCTGGTGGCTAAAAGCTGATCAGTGGGGGTGCCGTGTGTCACACCCCCTCCAATAGGATACTGATGAACTCACCTTAGGCTGTCAATATTTTGGTTAACCCCTTTAGCTGCCATAGATTTTAGGATAACTTAATTGGAATTATGATGTTTTCAGAGTTTGATGTGGCCAAGATGAAGACATTCACCATATGATTATTTGTAGATAGAGCGTCCTTGGCACAGTGGAATATTCAAGGATTGGAGCCATTGGCACAGTATGCTGCCAAATTGGCGTTTAAACCATCAAATAAAAAAAAAAAGTTCTGTCCCAGAGGAATGCTTTTAGGGGAGAAGACCTTTCAAAAAATCCTTTTATTGTCATGAATGCAGAGATTTTTTTATTCTCGAGATTGCTGCTTATAGTCTAGGTTACCCGCCACTTCTGTGGTCTGTCAGCGGTGGCCATTCTCCTTGGCAACAGTCCATTGCTTACTATCTGTTTAATAAAGAGCTTGCTATTGCTGCTCAGATCGATGGATGGATGCAGCCTGCTTCAGTCCCCTTGAGCTCATTTGATGTTGCAGAAAAGGAAACTGCCTCTGGTTGGAGCATTGGAGACTACACAGTTAAGGTCACAAGCGCAGCCGTGCCACTGTTCCAAGCTGTCAATCATTCAAAAGCGCACACTTCCCGGTGTGCTCCTGATAATAAAAGATCATGCAACCCCATTAAGAAAATATATACTCTAAGCTCTGAAAAATATTATATTGTATATTTACTAACACGCTTATCATTCATACACTCACACCTGAAGTTTATGTTCTATTTTGTTACATGGTACTGTTGCTGTGTAATATCATCTATATGGAACCAGTACTGTTTTTTGTAAGGCGATCCTAATATTAATTGGACAAAATAAAAAATGGGTCACCAGAACTTGATGTCGCAGCTCTAATATCGAAGAAGCACTGATCTGTTTAATTCTTCTAGATGACGCTACCACCATTATACACACTATATGTAGTGGATATATTTAACTCAGATGGGTCAAATTCAGCACCCCAGCTGTTGTCAGCACCATGGGAGATGTAGTTCATCAGCAGCTGGCAGATTGCTTCACACTGACTTAATGCAGCATTTGATTCAAATGAAATATGTTCTCATTCAAGTGGAATAATAATTCTCTGGACAATAACTGAGCAAATATTATCAGAACGTTTTAACTGCTCGGTTAGGAGATGGAGCAGAATGCAGAGTCTTTTCACATTTGCTGAAGGATTTTATTCTAAATGATCTTGATATAACTTTAATATTAAAATATATTGTTATTTAGAGTTAACTAATGACTTGTTTTGCTAAACTTTGGTTTTACCGGTGACAAAATGGGGCAAAATTTGGAGATGGTCCGCCACCTATGATCGATCAGAAATGTGCCATAAATAAGCAATTAAAACTGGCAAGTAAATTGGTGTGTGTGTATATATATACAGGTGTTCTCACAAAATTAGAATATCATCAAAAAGTTAATTTATTTCAGTTCTTCAATACAAAAAGTGAAACTCCTATATTATATAGAGTCATTACAAACGGAGTGATCTATTTCATGTGTTTATTTCTGTTAATGATGATAGCAGCCTTCAGCTCGTCTGCATTGTTGGATCTGGTGAGATGCACTTGTATATGTATGTATGTATATATGTATATATATATATATATACATATATATATATATATATATATATATATATAAAATATAATATAATGTATAAATGTATATACACACATACAGTACAGACCAAAAGTTTGGACACACCTTCTCATTTAAAGATTTTTCTGTATTTTCATGACTATGAAAATTGTACATTCACACTGAAGGCATCAAAACTATGAATTAACACATGTGGAATTATATACTTAACAAAAAAGTGTGAAACAACTGAAAATATGTCTTATATTCTTGGTTCTTCAAAGTAGCCACCTTTTGCTTTGATGACTGCTTTGCACACTCTTGGCATTCTCTTGATGAGCTTCAAGAGGTAGTCACCGCAAATGGTTATCACTTCACAGGTGAACCCTATCAGGTTTAATAAGTGGGATTTCTTGCCTTATAAATGGGGTTGGGACCATCAGTTGTGTTGTGCAGAAGTCAGGTGGATACACAGCTGATAGTCCTACTGAATAGACTGTTAGAATTTGTATTATGGCAAGAAAATAGCAGCTAAGTAAAGAAAAACGAGTGGCCATCATTACTTTAAGAAATGAAGGTCAGTCAGTCCAAAAAATTGGGCAAACTTTGAAAGTGTCCCCAAGTGCAGTTGCAAAAACCATCAAGCGCTACAAAGAAATTGGCTCACATGAGGACCGCCCCAGGAATGGAAGACCAAGAGTCACCTCTGCTTCTGATGATAAGTTTATCCGAGTCACCAGCCTCAGAAATCGCAGGTTAACAGCAGCTCAGATTAGAGACCGGGTCAATGCCACACAGAGTTCTAGCAGCAGACACATCTCTACAACAACTGTTAAGAGGAGACTTTGTGCAGCAGGCCTTCATGGTAAAATAGCTGCTAGGAAACCACTGCTAAGGACAGGCAACAAGCAGAAGAGACTTGTTTGGGCTAAAGAACACAAGGAATGGACATTAGACCAGTGGAAATCTGTGCTTTGGTCTGATGAGTCCGAATTTGAGATCTTTGGTTCCAACTACCGTGTCTTTGTGCGACGCAGAAAAGGTGAACGGATGGACTCTACATGCCTGGTTCCCTCCGTGAAGCAAGGAGGAGGAGGTGTGATGGTGTGGGGGTGCTTTGCTGGTGACGCTGTTGGGGATTTATTCAAAACTGAAGGCATACTGAACCAGCATGGCTACCACAGCATCTTGCAGCGGCATGCTATTCCATCCGGTTTGCGTTTAGTTGGACCATCATTTATTTTTCAACAGGACATTGACCCCAAACACACCTCCAGGCTGTGTAAGGGCTATTTGACGAAGAAGAAGAGTGATGGGGTGCTACGCCACATGACCTGGCCTCCACAGTCACCAGACCTGAACCCAATTGAGATGGTTTGTGGTGAGCTGGACCGCAGAGTGAAGGCAAAAGGACCAACAAGTGCTAAGCATCTCTGGGAACTCCTTCAAGATTGTTGGAAGACCATTTCCGGTGACTACCACTTGAAGCTCATCAAGAGAATGCCAAGAGTGTGCAAAGCAGTCATCAAAGCAAAAGGTGGCTACTTTGAAGAACCTAGAATATAAGACATATTTTCAGTTGTTTCACACTTTTTTGTTAAGTATATAATTCCACATGTGTTAATTCATAGTTTTGATGCCTTCAGTGTGAATGTACAATTTTCATAGTCATGAAAATACAGAAAAATCTTTAAATGAGAAGGTGTGTCCAAACTTTTGGTCTGTATAATCTACACACACTACACACACACTGCGGGTGAAATAAGTATTTAACAGGCCACCAATAAGTATATATATTTCTAAAGGTGCTGTTGACATGAAATTCTCACCAGATGTTAAAAACAACCCATCCAATCCACAAAGGCAAAGCAATCAAACCATAGATGTCCATAAATTGAGTTATGTGTAATAATGAAAAATGACACAGAGAAATGGTATTGAACACATGAAGAAAGAGAGGTGCAAAAAGCCACGAAAAGTCCTGACACCAGCTGAAATCTATCAGTAATTAAAAAGCAATGCCACTTAGTGAAAAATAATATCAGCTCGTTCAACTGATGGCCTGTAAAAAGGTGTCTCATTACCAAGGTGCCACACAAAAAACAGCTCATGATGGCTAAAACCAGTGAGCTGTCTCAAGACCTTCACAACCTTATTGCTGCAAAACCTAAGAATGGAATTGGTTATAGAAGAATTTCTAAACTACTGAAGGCTCCAGTGAGCACTGTTGGGGCTATAATCCAGAAGTGGAAAAAATAATTTCACAATAAACCAGCCATGACCAGGTGATCCCAGCAAGATTTCAGACAGAAGAGTGAAAATAATTATCAGAAGAGTTGTCCAAGAGCCAAAGACCACATGTGGAGAGCTACAGAAAGACCTGGAATCAGCAGGTACAATTGTTTCAAAGAAAACAAATAATGCACTCAACCTCCATGGTCTGTATCACGCAAGACTCCGCTGCTGAGCAAAAAGCATAGTTAAGCATGTTTAAAGTTTGCTCATAAACATTTAGACAAGCCTGTGAAATACTGGGAGAATATAGTCTGGTCACGTGAGACCAATATTGATCTCTTTGGAATCCATAATACACAGCATGTTTGGATTGCAAAAGGCACTGTATATCACCCCAAAAACACCATGCCAACAGTGAAGTTTGGAGGTGGGAACATCATGGTGTGGAGCTGTTTTTCAGCATACGGCACTGGCAAACTTCATGTAATTGAAGGAAGGATGAATGGACAAATGTACCGAGACATTCTTGATAAAAATCTGCTGCCATCTACCAAGATGATGAAGATAAAATGAGGGTGGACATTTCAGCAAGATAATGATCCCAAACACACAGGCAAGGAAACTCTCAATTGGTTTCAGAGAAAGAAAATAAAGCTGCTAGAATGGCCGAACCGATCACCGGACCTGAATCCAACAGAAAAGGTATGGAAGGAACTAAAGCTCAGAGCTCCTAGAAGGAGCCCACGGAAGTGTTTGTTTGGTAGAATGGGCCAAAATCCCACCTGAGCAGTGCTTGCGACTAGTTTCTTCATACAGGAGGCGTCTTGAAGCTTCATCACCAACAAAGGCTTTTGTATGACATTTTAAATAAATTTAAGTTAGTGTGTTCAATACTTTTTCCGTGTGTCATTTTTCATTATTACACATAATTTATGGACATCCTATGATTTGATTTCTTTGCCTGTGTGGATTGGATGGGTTGTTACCGACATCTGGTGAGAATTTCATGTCAATAGCACCTTTAGAAATATATTTTCTTAGATCAACCTTCTTGCAGCGGCATCAATTTTGTATCTCCCAGCACAGTCTCAGCAGCATGGAGCAGATAGCAGGACACTAACCATTATATGAGGACAGCCGGCAAGGCATTATACCGCAGCAGGACCAGTATCTGCTCCTTTACGCTAGGTCAAATAGGAGGAGCACTACCAGAGCCCTACAGAATGAACTATAATAAGCTACTGGTGTACATGTTTGTGACCAAACTGTCAGAAGCAGACTACTTTAGAGTGGCACAAAGATCCAACAAACTGTAGTAGGACCTGTGCTCACAGCCTGGCACTTGCCAGATAACACCAGGATTGGCCATTTTACCATTAACACCGTGTTGTCTTTACAGATGAGGGTAGGTTCACATTGAGCATGTGACAGCCATGAAACAGTCTACCGTGGTGAATGTTATGCTGCCGGCAACACCTTCCAGCATGACCTGTTCGGCATTGGGTCATTGATCGTCTAAGAGGCATATCCTTGGAGGGTCACACAAACCTCCATGTGTTAGCCAACAGTACCCTGACTGACTGCTGTTAGTGTCGGGATGATATCCTCACAGCCATTGCCAGACCTTATGGTGGAGCAGTGGTGCCAGGGTTCCTCCTGGTGCAGGACTATGCCCAGCCTGAGTGCGCAGGCAGTGCCTGGAGGATGAAGGTATCAATGTCATTGACTAGCCCTCAAGTTCCCCAGACCTGAATCCAAGTGAGAAGCTCTAAAACATTGAGTACAAGTAGCGTCACAGAGTGCCAGGAACCAAGTCTGGGAGAGGATACCCCAGGACACCATCTACCGTCTCATCAGGAGCATGCCTCAACATTGTCCGGAGAGCAAAGAGGCACATGGGCGCCATAACACTGCCGAGTCCCATTAGGAGTCATAACGATAAAATTCACACAAATTGGATCCATCTGTGATTTCAATTACCTACTTTGATTTTTTTGGCGATTAGGAATCTAGCCCTTGACTGAGGATTGTGTCTTCCATTGACCATTGTTACGCCATTTTCTTCTCCATAGTTTTATACCAGTAACTATTTTCAACTTGAATCTTTCGTTCATCGAGATCTCATATGTGATTTTAAGTGTCGTCTTAATTTTTTTGTTAGCGGCGTATATATCTCCCTAGATGCTGCCATGGCAACCACACACAAAAAAAATTCCATTGTTCTCATTGTTGATTTCATTCATAAAAGTGGAACATGATTCATAATAAAAAAAAAAGAGATTTCATTTTCAGACTAGACAGGCATACTATCAAAGGAGAAAAAAAAATCATATTAGTCCTTTAACTTTCAGGATTGTAGGTATGATTCACTAAAAGGGCTTACGACCTTTTTTCTGATTGATTTAGTGGCATATTTTTGGAGAGAAGGGAACTATTTTTACGAATTTAAAGCCAGTTATTTGCCAGGAAATTAAGTTCTTAGCGCACTTTGCATCATAGTTTGTGATATATTTTTCCAATTTTTTTTACACTTATCCAGCTCTTGTGGATGCGCTTTTGAAGATATCCCCCTCTAGCTGACATCAATTGTTACAAATCTACATGAAGATACTCCATTGCCTGTAAGATTTGTGTTTTTATTAAAGGTTCTTGGTCATTTTTACATGTTTTTTTTGCACATAAAAAAAAAACATGGAGAAAAATGGATGAAAGGCGCCTTTGTTGGTGAACTGAAGTAAAGTCTGTGCCAAAAATCACATAATGAGATGTATAGTCATAATATAATACATGGAACAGACTGTAATTCCTAGGGTCAAAGACAACGACCTTCGAGACAATCGTCAGATTCCTTCTCTGCCTTTGAGTATGTTTGCAAGACAGAAATTCATGTGGTTTTCAGTTCTAACTCGGCTTTTGATGCCATTTTTGAATTGCTTTTTTTGGCAAGTTTTTGCAGCCTTGTAACCTCAATGTCAAGTTTAGTGCGATGAGAAGTTTAGTGAGATGTCACTTCTTTTTTCATGTGGCACGGTAAAAATTTGCTCTATGAAGAACAATTTGGTTTTACCGTTAAAATAGTTAGGAAGCGTATCCAAAATATTTCAAGAATTTTTTTATGTGGATTTTGGAGATAGAGCCTTTCTAAAATTCCATGTAAAAATAAGTCAGCGTAGTCAAATCCTTATGTGGCTTTTTTCAATAATGTGGCCATTCCTGATCAGAGGTTACATGGAGACTTTCACAACATCCCAATTTTAAAGGGTTTGTCCTATTTCGGACATTTTTGGCATTTTTGGCACATTAACAGCATAAGCCATGTTTGGTAATTTTCTGAACTCAAATCCCTACTGGATAGACCTGGATTCCACCGTGGCTTTGTCATAAATTTGACAAAATTAGAATTCCCTTTTAACTATTGAGGTAAAGCTGTAGTCGAAAAAATACTTTGACCCTGATTCATCACAGTGTTTTTTCTAAAAAATCTGGAATAAAACATTTTTAAAAGTGGCCAAATTTTTGTGCAACTTCAGGTTGACCAAAAATGTTGCGACTTTTGCCGTTTTGCCCTGCTCTGCCAATGTGCATGGAGATGAGGCACGACAGGGGCGTGATGCCACAGCTCGTCTAAGAATTCCTTGTGTCATAAATCTTACTCCAGTCCCGGACTGGAGTAAGATTTGTGCCAAAACTCACGGAGATGTGTGCCTCTTTTTGAGACGTTCTTGATTCATTAAGACTACAGGCATTCACCTCTTAATGAATCTGGAACGTCTGACTCCAACACGTTATCTAATCAACATCGACGAGAAAATCGCTGGTCTTGATTAATTCTGACCTTTAAGTTGTCTGTAAAACTGTGCACTCCTATGAAGTGCAGCTATAAACTGATAGTAGGGAGTATGTCAGCCCCCAAACAACTATGCAAACCAAACACGGGTGTTCGGTGCATCCTTGATGTGGCCACACAGTTGAGAGTCCCTTTCCATCTACTTGTTTTCCATTGATCTCCATCCTTCTCAGGCTTCTGTAAAGCCAGAACTGTCAATCAAGTTTTATGATAGTGTAGCAGCTCACTCGGGAAAATTGGTAACACACTAAAAACTGCAACTGACTCCACCGGTTCCTGTACAGACTAGAGATCCTGACCCCGCAGTCCCTAGTGGTTCCTGCATGAGCGAAGATAGCCCTAACCATAGACTAGACAAAGGCAACTTGGACCTATGCTGCCTGAAAGACTGTAGACCGCCACACATTCCTCCTAAAGAACCGGAGGGCAGAGCAGAGTGTAAATTACCTACAGAAGGGTAAGTGTGCTGAAAAAAGGAAAATATTCCAAAGGGAGTAAAACAAACCACAAAACACAAAATAAAGGATTAAGTACATACTGTTAGAAAATATGTCGATGGTTGCAGGGTAAAGAACATAAACAGCAAAGAGAGAAACCCTAGCTGGTCTTTCACTGACTGGCTTAAACTACAGCAGTATGGCTGGACATCCAAATGAGACTATCACCAGCAAGAAATACCAGCAGGGGGAAAGTATATAAAGCCGCACCCGAAAGGTGATAGGGCAGACAAATGAGTAAATGAAAACACCTGTTACCCCAAAAATACAGAAGCAAGGATAACAGAAATTAAACACTCGGAGAAAAGGTGTATCTGCTATGGCTCAACGGGCAGAGAAGTCAACCACAAAGCACAGGCTCAAGGGTTCGAACCCAGATGCATGACATCAAGGAAAAGCAGGTTCAGAGATGGATGCAACAGAAGTATATGGAAAGGTGCACCAAACTGCTTGGCCATGCCTTTGCTTTTTTTCAACGGGCATAATTAATTTTAAATTAGAAAGACTCACTACAAAATGTCCTTGTTTAGACCCAGCTAATAGTGGCTGGTGGATATAATATATCATTGGGACAACACAGACTTTTTGTAATAAGGAACTGCGGAGGACCATTTTATAATTGCCTGTGGAAAGCTGCAAACTATGCCCTTAATCTCAAGCATTATTGATTGCATTTTATGTAGAGGATCTAGCCAGTCTATAAGAATCCATTCTGTCCTATATATAGTAGGGCTTGAGGTCAATTATTGATGCAGTTTTAATTTTATGAGCTGCAGAGCTGGCAGCTACGTTAGTTAAGTAGGGAGTTCTTCCGCTTGTGCGTCTGTTGTGCTTTGAGCTGCATCAAAAAAAAAAAAAAAATTCTCTTCTCCCTGATGGTCGTCTTTACTTTTTGATAATGAAGCGAAAAGCAAAAAATCTTGACAGCAGGGAACATTACGAGGGAGACGCCATGTGTGTCTTACTCTTGTGCAACTGCTCCTAGGTGGCAACACTCCCAGTCACATACCGGAGCAGACATGGCAAGAATCTGTTATCTAACCTTTCTAGGTTCCAGCACAAGAACTGTCATATGGCTTTATTATATCTATTTATTAGTGCCATTATTTTTTTTACTTTAGTTTTACCAGATTGCCTTCTGTCAAAATGTACATGAACATATGCATACCGTGCATGCCTCTGTTGAGAATCCGCAAGAAATGACAGACCTTATAATATTGAATTTCGCTTTTGCTAATGTGCTTAGAATTTCATGGATATAAGTGCACAGTTGTCATAAAAGGCATTTCTCTAATTAGGTGGTGATGAATAAAAAATAAAAAAAAAATGTTGCTTAATGCTGCTAGAGAATTTCTGCACCATCTGTGTACTAGGGCAAGAAGAAGAAAATGCTGGGAAGAGCAAAGAGAAGAGGTGAACGAGTTTCTAAGATTTCTGTAAAATCCACCCAAAACTTGTATGACTGCAAAATGATTTTCTAACGTTCAAGTAGTAGCTGTCACGGGTGTGTCAGGTATGACAGACAGTCGCTCTGGAGCCGGCTGTAGAAGGTCCCTGCGCTTGGCATTACAGACTCCTTCTTGATTCCCTCGTCTCTGTAGTATAGTTATATCCTTCTTCTTTTAGGACCCAGCAGCGACCTCCATATTCTGCTGCTGATTGACACACCCTTACTGGGTGGTAGTTAAATAGTCTCAGGTTCTCTAGAGAGTCATCGGTGATAGTTCTATGTACGTCTGTGTAGGCTTGCAGCACTACCAGTCGGCTAGTTTCTTTTCTGGTGCCCTTGGAGGACAGTTGGCATTATCTCTGTGGTGCTTGCTCAAGCTAAGTTTATCTCCTTTGCTTGTCTACCTTTTTGTCTTTGGTGGGGCTTGACTAGTGCTCACCCTGTCCCCTCCCTATCTAGGGCCAAGCTCTAGGGACATTCAGGGCATAGGTTCCTGCTCGGCGATAGGTGTAGATCCTATATAGGGTAGGCAGGGTGACTACCCCTTTCTCTAGTGTTAGGGCTTCCATACCCTCTTCCCTTCGTGTTGCACTTAGTCTTTCCCTCTTTCCCTCACTTTGCGTGACAGTAACCTTCATACATGTGATCATACATAGACAAGGGTAACTTTGGATGCAGAGGTCACATGAAATTTCACAGCTACCTCCATCCCTATCCTACAGCACATGATATGGATAGGACGGTTGAAGAACAACTTTTGGAAACACAATGATTAAAAGTTACAAAACTTTTAATATCAAAGGCATTATCCTGTGAATCATTTTACTACCAAAAGTCAATAAACTCTGTTAACAGCTATTTTAAAGCGTGACTAAACTTTTATTTTTATTTATTTTCAATAACTTTGTCATGCATGAAAAGTTCTAAAACTATGCAAATTACTTTATTAGGGAAATGGTCATCATTCCTGTAAATTTTTTTTTTTATATAAGTGGCTTTCAAACCCAGGGACGTAATGATCAGGGTTGCAGAGGTTGAGGCCGCAACCGGGTCTATGAGGGAGGGGGGGGGCCAGACGTCAATTTTACTCGGATGTGCCTCCATTATACCAGGATGGGGGACACTATATTAGAGTTGGGATATTAGGACGGGAGAAAATGTTGTAGCATGGGGCCCAGGATGGGGACGTTACATTATACCAGGATTGGGGACATTATGCTAGGAAGGGGCCCAGGATTGGGGGAAAATGTTATAGCATGGGGCCCCGGATGGGGATATTACACCAGAATGGGTGACATTAGACCAGGATTGGAGACATTATACTAGGAAGGAGCCCAGGATTGGGGGAAAATGTTATGGCATGGGGCCCTGGATGGGGATGTTACACCGGAATGGGTGACATTATACCAGGATTGGAGACATTATAGTAGGAAGGAGCCCAGGATTGGGGGAAAATGTTATGGCATGGGGCCCTGGATGGGGATGTTACACCAGAATGGGTGACATTATACCAGGATTGGGGACATTATACTAGGAGGGGGCCCAGGATTATGAGAAAATGTTATAGCATGGGGCCCAGGATGGGGACATTATACGAGAATAGGTGCTTTTTACTTGCGTTTTTGGTGCAGATTTTTCACCACTCATTAGTATGGGTGAAATCTGCAGCAAAAATGCTGCAGAATTGATGTGCTGCAGATTTAAAACTGCACCAAATCTGCAAGTCACAAATAAGCAACGTGTGCATGAGACTTCATGATTCTCATTCATTTTGCAGGCATCTGGAATGCTTTCAGGTTTTGGGAAAAATCTGTAATGCAGCAAAAACGCAACGAGTGCACACAGCCTTACAGTAAGTAGCCAGGACGAGGGACATTATCACATGGGGGGGCGAACAAGTGTGCATTTACTGGATCTAGAACGCTACAAGGGCCCATACATCTGACCAACATGGAAGTGGGGGCCCAGGTCCAAATTTTGCACCAGGGCCCATTGGACTCTAGTTATGCCACTGTCCAAATCTCTGCTTTTAACTGGTCCATTTTACTGCCTTCAACTGCCTTGATATCAAAGCGTACTCATTTGGAGTACAGATGATTGCAGTGAATGGTCAGCATCTATGTCCTCCCCCTCCTGCAGTAGTTTATCCCAGTGAGACTTAGTTGATGAGTTTGCATTAAGAAAGCCACCGCTGCAAAATGGGGAACGGCACTCACAAGCTTACCAAATGACACCATAGCTACACACAAATGGCACCCTAAACTTAGCATGTCTGTCACTACTTTAGAACTTTGTTATTTTAAGCCTGCTTACTCTGTCTAAGAGCAGTATAAATGACCAAACCACCAACTAGAATATATGATATTGTCAGTTGACTACCTAGCATGCCTCACTGGGGTCTCCTGAAGACCCTCCAAAAAGGATATGGACATCTTCAGGGGAAATTATATTTTTATTATCCATGTAATTTGGACTAAAAATTATTTAGTCCGTTTGGGTTTTAGTAACAAGTTTTAGCCATTTGGTTTCCACAGGTTTTATGTATCACTGTACTTATTCTGTACAGTGATGCGTAAAACCTGTAGAAGTCAAAAGAATCATCATTTTTAACGAAATGCAATTGAAAAAAAAAAAACTTTTTAACCCAAAATAAATACATCTAATTAAAAAAAACAATAAAGAAAATAAAACAAACAACAAAAAAAACATCCAACAATGTCTACAAACAAGATTCTGTGCTTCATAAGAAAGTTAGCTACAGTTTTACTGGAACCTGATAATACTGTCAGAAAAGGACCATAAATACAAGATTCAGTAATAGGGGTTAAATAAATATTTCAACTTTTTTTTCTATCTAAATGTAATGAAATAATGATCCTATTAAATGTAAAAAGTTTTTCATCTGGCCGAGTGACCAAAACTTTCCCTCACCCATGGCGGCCAATGGCCAATTCCTGTGCACACATATACTGCAGGATCTGGCTAATTTCCCTGTGTAATTTGTTATTCCAGTGACTGAGAATTCAGCTAAACTCATCTTTGATAGTTTTTTTTAATGTCTGTTCAGTCTTGACTGTCAAAAAAGGTTTATGATGAATAATGTTTAAGGAAATCGTATGCAAAGATTGTGAAGATTCAGGTCAAGGACAAATGTAGACCCTTCATGCTTATATAAATACAGCAGACAGCAAGATTGAGCCTCAACAGTAAGCTGTCAAGTTTTTTTGTGGAAAAAAAACCCACTGCAGTTTATTTTATGCAGTTTTTGAGCCAAAGCCAAAATTAGATTTAAAGAGAATTGGAAGTATGAATGAATAACTTACATGCCTTCTTCCTGCTGGATCTATTTCTGGCTTTTTTTTGTTCTCCAAAAACTGAATAAGAATAACTTCAGTGTCTTTTTTTTTTAAATATTGTAATATATTTAATATATAAAAATTGTGATATACACTGCTCAAAAAAATAAAGGGAACACTCAAATAACACATCCTAGATCTGAATGAATGAAATATTCTCATTGAATACTTTGTTCTGTACAAAGTTGAATGTGCTGACAACAAAATCACACAAAAATCATCAATGGAAATCAAATTTATTAACCAATAGAGGCCTGGATTTGGAGTCACCCCCAAAACTAAAGTGGAAAAACACACTACAGGCTGATCCAACTTTTATGTAATGTCCTTAAAACAAGTCAAAATGAGGCTGAGTATTGTGTGTGGCCTCCACGTGCCTGTATGACCTCCCTACAACACCTGGTCATGCTCCTGATGACGTTGCGGATGGTCTCCTGTGGGATCTCCTCCCAGTCCTGGACTAAAGCATCCACCAACTCCTGGACAGTCTGTGGTGCAACGTGACGTTGGTGGATGGAGCGAGACATGATGTCCCAGATGTGCTCAATCGGATTCAGGTCTGGGGAATGGGCGGGCCAGTCCATAGCTTCAATGCCTTCATCTTGCAGGAACTGCTGACACACTCCAGCCACATGAGGTCTGGCATTGTCCTGCATTAGGAGGAACCCAGGGTCAACCGCACCAGCATATGGTCTCACAAGGGGTCTGAGGATCTCATCTCGATACCTAATGGCAGTCAGGCTACCTCTGGCGAGCACATGAAGGGCTGTGTGCCCCTCCAAAGAAATGCCACCCCACACCATTACTGACCCACTGCCAAAATGGTCATGCTGAAGGATGTTGCAGGCAGCACAACCCCCATCTGTGGACATCGGGCCCTCATACCACCCTCATGGAGTCGGTTTCTAACCGTTTGTGCAGACACATGCACATTTGTGACCTGCTGGAGGTCATTTTGCAGGGCTCTGGCAGTGCTCCTCCTGTTCCTCCTTGCACAAAGGCGGAGGTAGCGGTCCTGCTGCTGGGTTGTTGTCCTCCTACAGCCCCCTCCACGTCTCCTGGTGTACTGGCCTGTCTCCTGGTAGCGCCTCCAGCCTCTGGACACTACGCTGACAGACACAGCAAACCTTCTTGCCACAGCTCGCATTGATGTCCAATCCTGGATGAGCTGCACTACCTGAGCAACTTCTGTGGGTTGTAGAGTCCTTTTCATGCTACCACGAGTGTGAAAGCACAACCAACATTCAAAAGTGACCAAAACATCAGCCAGAAAGCATTGGTACTGAGATGTGGTCTGTGGTCCCCACCTGCAGAACCACTCCTTTATTGAGTGTGTCTTGATAATTGCCAATAATTTTCATCTATTGTCTATTCCATTTGCACAACAGCATGTGAAATTGATTGTCAATCAGTGTTGCTTCCTAAGTGGACAGTTTGATTTCACAGAAGTTTGGTTTACTTGGAGTTATATTTTGTTATTTAAGTGTTCCCTTTATTTTTTTGAGCAGTGTATGTAATATATAAATATTGTATTTTATTTAATATATAAATATTGTAATTTATTTAATATATAAACATATAAATATTGTGATATACAGTGGGGAAAAAAAGTATTTCGTTAGCCACCAATTGTGCAAGTTCTCCCACTTAAAAAGATGAGAGAGGCCTGTAATTGACATCATAGGTAGACCTCAACTATGAGAGACAAAATGAGAAAACAAATCCTGAAAATCACATTGTCTGATTTGGAAAGAAATTTTTTCAAATTTTGGTGGAAAATAAGTATTTGGTCAATTACAAACAAGCAAGATTTCTGGCTCTCACAGACCTGTAACTTCTTCTTTAAGAGGCTGCTCTGTCTTCCACTCATTACCTGTAGTACTGGCACCTGTTTGAACTTGTAAGAAATATAAAAGACACCTGTCCACAACTTCAAACAGTCACACTCCAAACTCCACTATGGTGAAGACCAAAGAGCTGTCGAAGGACACCAGAAACAAAATTGTAGCCCTGCACCAGGCTGGGAAGACTGAATCTGCAATAGGCAAGCAGCTTGGTGTGAAGAAATCAACTGTGGGAGCGATAATTAGAAAATGGAAAACATACAAGACCACTGATAATCTCCCTCGATCTGGGGCTCCACACAAGATCTCACCCCGTGGGGTCAATATGATCTCAAGAACGGTGAGCAAAAATCCCAGAACCACATGAGGGGACCTAGTGAATGACCTGCAGAGAGCTGGGACCAACGTTACACAGACTACCATCAGTAACACACTACGCCGCCAGGGACTCAGATCCTGGAGTGCCAGACATGTCCCCTTGCTTAAGCCATTATATGTCCGGGTCCATCTGAAGTTTGCTAGAGAGCATTTGGATGATCCAGAAGAGTATTGAGAGAATGTCATATGGTCAGATGAAACCAAAGTAGAACTGTTTGGTAGAAATACAATTCGTCGTGTTTGGAGGAGAAAGAATGCTGAGTTGCATCCAAAGAACACCATACCTACTGTGAAGCATGGGGGTGGCAACATCATGTTTTGGCGCTGTTTCTCTGCCAAGGGACCAGGACACCTGATCCGTGTACATGAAAGAATGAAAGGGGCCATGTATCTTGAGATTTTGAGTGCAAACCTCCTTCCATCAGCAAAGGCATTGAAGATGAAACGTGGCTGGGTCTTTCAGCATGACACTGATTTCAAGCACACAAAATCCCAAATGAGACAATGTGATTTTCAGGATTTGTTTTCACATTTTGTGTCTCATTGTTGAGGTCTACCTATGATGTCAATTACAGGCCTCGCTCATCTTTCTAAGTGGGAGAACTTGCACAATTGGTGGCTGACTAAATACTTTTTTCCCCACTGTATTTAATATATAAATATTATAATATATTTAATGAATAAATATTGAAATACTTTTATTTAATGTATAAATATATAGTTTAATATATGAATATATAAAGATTATAATTTAATAAATACACATATAAATATTAATATATTTGTAATATATAAATGTATAAATATGGTAATATAATTAATTTATAAATATATAAATATTTTTTTTTTATATATAATTATATAGTTTGTTTAATACCATATATATATAGATATATATATATCTATATATATATACAGTACAGACCAAAAGTTTGGACACACCTTCTCATTTAAAGATTTTTCTGTATTTTCATGACTATGAAAATTGTACATTCACACTGAAGGCATCAAAACTATGAATTAACACATGTGGAATTATATACTTAACAAAAAAGTGTGAAACAACTGAAAATATGTCTTATATTCTAGATTCTTCAAAGTAGCCACCTTTTGCTTTAATGACTGCTTTGCACACTCTTGGCATTCTCTTGATGAGCTTCAAGAGGTAGTCACCGGAAATGGTTTTCACTTCACAGGTGTGCCCTGTCAGGTTTAATAAGTGGAATTTCTTGCCTTATAAATGGGGTTGGTACCATCAGTTGTGTTGTGGTGGATACAAAGCTGATAGTCCTACTGAATAGACTGTTAGAATTTGTATTATGGAAAGAAAAAAGCAGCTAAGTAAAGAAAAACGAGTGGCCATCATTACTTTAAGAAATGAAGGTCAGTCAGTGCGAAAAATTGGGCAAACTTTGATAGTGTCCCCAAGTGCAGTTGCAAAAACCATCAAGTGCTACAAAGAAACTGGCTCACATGAGGACCGCCCCAGGAAAGGAAGACCAAGAGTCACCTCTGCTTCTGAGGATAAGTTTATCCGAGACACCAGCCTCAGAAATCGCAGGTTAACAGCAGCTCAGATTAGAGACCAGGTCAATGCCACACAGAGTTCTAGCAGCAGACACATCTCTACAACAACTGTTCGGAGGAGACTTTGTGCAGCAGGCCTTCATGGTAAACTAGCTGCTAGGAAACCACTGCTAAGGACAGGCAACAAGCAGAAGAGACTTGTTTGGGCTAAAGAACACAAGGAATGGACATTAGACAAGTGGAAATCTGTGCTTTGGTCTGATGAGTCCAAATTTGAGATCTTTGGTTCCAACCAAAGTGTCTTTGTGCGATGCAGAAAAGGTGAACGGATGGACTCTACATGCCTGGTTCCCACCGTGAAGCATGGAGGAGGAGGTGTGATGGTGTGGGGGTGCTTTGCTGGTGACACTGTTGGGGATTTATTCAAAATTGAAGGCATACTGAACCAGCATGGCTACCACAGCATCTTGCAGCGGCATGCAATTCCATCCGGTTTGCATTTAGTTGGACCATCATTTATTTTTCAACAGGACAATGACCCCAAACACACCTCCAGGCTGTGTAAGATCTATATGACCAAGAAGGAGAGTGATGGGGTGCTACGCCAGATGACCTGGCCTCCACAGTCACCAGACCTGAACCCAATCGAGATGGTTTGGGGTGAGCTGGACCGCAGAATGAAGGCAAAAGGGCCAACAAGTGCTGAGCATCTCTGGGAACTCCTTCAAGATTGTTGGAAGACCATTTCCGGTGACTATCTCTTGAAGCTCATCAAGAGAATGCCAAGAGTGTGCAAAGCAGTCATCAAAGCAAATGGTGGCTACTTTGAAGAACCTAGAATATAAGACATATTTTCAGTTGTTTCACACTTTTTTGTTAAGTATATAATTCCACATGTGTTAATTCATAGTTTTGATGCCTTCAGTGTGAATGTACAATTTTCATAGTCAAGAAAATACAGAAAAATCTTTAAATGAGAAGGTGTGTCCAAACTGTATATACATATATACACAGTGCCTACAAGTAGTATTCAACACCCTGCAGATTTAGCTGGTTGACACATGCGGAATTAACTTGGCATTGTGACATTTGTACTGTAGATCAGCCTGGAAGTGGGAAATGCACTGCAGCAAATTTATTTTTTTTTTTTAAAAAACGTTAAAAGTTAATTCAGAGTGTCATTTATTATTCAACCCCTCAAACCACAAGAATTCTGTTTGGTCCCCCTAAAGTATTAAGAAGTAGTTCAGGCACCAAGAATAATGAGCTTCACATGTGTGGATTAAAGATCTCTTTTGCCAGCCTTTTCTGACTATTTAAGACCCTCCCCAAACTTGTGAACAGCACTCAGACATGGTCAACATGGGAAAGACAAAGGAGCATTCCAAGGCCATCAGAGACAAGATCGTGGAGGGTCACAAGGATGGCAAGGGGTACAAAACCCTTTCCAAGGAGTTGGGCCTACCTGTCTCCACTGTTGGGAGCATCATCCGTAAGTGGAAGGCTTATGGAACTACTGTTAGCCTTCCACGGCCTGGACAGCCTTTGAAAGTGTCCTCCCGTGCCGAGGCCAGGCTTGTCCGAAGAGTCAAGGCTAACCCAAGGACAGCAAGGAAGGAGCTTCAGGAAGATCTCATGGCAGTGGGGACATTGGTTTCAGTCAATATCATAAGTAACTTACTCCACCGCAATGGTCTCCGTTCCAGACGAGCCTGTATGGTACCTTTACTTTCAAAGCGTCATGTCAAGGCTCGTCTACAGTTTGCTCATGATCACTTGGAGGACTCTGAGACAGACTGGTTCAAGGTTCTATGGTCTGATGAGACCAAGATCGAGATCTTTGGTGCCAACCACACACGTGACGTTTGGAGACTGGATGGCACTGCATACGACCCCAAGAATACCATCCCTACAGTCAAGCATGGTGGTGGCAGCATCATGCTGTGGGGCTGTTTCTCAGCCAAGGGGCCTGGCCATCTGGTCCGCATCCATGGGAAGATGGATAGCACGGCCTACCTGGAGATTTTGGCCAAGAACCTCCGCTCCTCCATCAAGGATCTTAAGATGGGTCGTAATTTCATCTTCCAACAAGACAACGACCCAAAGCACACAGCCAAGAAAACCAAGGCCTGGTTCAAGAGGGAAAAAGTCAAGGTGTTGGAGTGGCCTAGTCAGTCTCCTGACCTTAACCCAATTGAAAACTTGTGGAAGGAGCTCAAGAATAAAGTCCACATGAGACACCCAAAGAACCTAGATAACTTGGAGAAGATCTGCATGGAGGAGTGGGCCAAGATAACTCCACAGACCTGTGCCGGCCTGATCAGGTCTTATAAAATACGATTATTAGCTGTAATTGCAAACAAGGGTTATTCCACAAAATATTAAACAAAGGGGTTGTATAATAATTGACCCACACTTTTATGTTTAAAATTTAATAAAATTCAACTGAGCAACATAACTTTTTGGTTTGTAAGATTTATGCTTCTGTTCATAAAACCTACTCTCGTTTGCAGTTTGAAGGCTCTAACTTATTTGCATCTTATCAAACCAGCTAAATCTGCAGGGGGTTGAATACTACTTGTAGGCACTGTATATATATATATATATATATATATATATATATATATATATATATATATATAATATAAATATACATATATATATACATATATACAAATATTGTAATTTATTTAATATATATAGTGATATATTTAATATATAAATATCGTGATATATGTAATATATAAATGTATAAATATTGTAATGTATTTAATATGTAAATATAGTGATATATTTAATATATAAATCTTGTGAAATATGTAATATATAAATGTATAAATATTGTAATTTATTGAATATATAAATATAGCGATATATTTTATATGTAAATATTTTCATTTAATATTAGTGTTGAGCGAGCATGCTCGACACTGCTCGGTACTCGCCCGAGCATCTCACTACTCGGGATGTTCGGCAAGCACCGAGCATTTCCGGGTTACTCGGGCGGGAGCTCGGGTCTCCGCCCTGCAAGTTTGGCGCTCTTTACAGAGCCAATGAACATGCAGGGATTGCCAGCCAGTCACTGTAATGCCGCAGCCATGTTGTTTGTGGGCATTACAGTGATTGGCTGGCCGCACAGCGTCACCTCGAGTATTTAAAACCGGGCGCAGCCATCTTGGACAACGGTCGCTCTGGATCAGACAGTGTAGGGAAAGTGCTGCTGAGTTAGGGAGAGATATATAGTGCGAAATAGGTAGTGTAGGGTCTCTAAAGCCTGCAAAATCAAACAAATAGTCCTTCTCAGGACTAATATCCATCCCAGATATCAGGCAGGCAGGCAGGCAGGCTATATAGGAGACGCAGTGGTTACACCAGCAAACGCTGCATTACAGTCCTGTGTGATCCTGTTGGTCAAATTGCTAGACTTATCCCCCGGTCTCAGGGGCCAGGAAAAATCCTTTTTTTTTTATCTAAATCCTGTATTTTTTTTCCCTCACTTAGACTGTACAAATACGCGTCTTATTAAACTTTTGGTATTCCCCCCCAAAAAAAAATTGAGTGTGCCTGTGACTGTTCAGACACCAATACATCTGTTTAAAAGAGTCTGGTGTAGGCCAGAGAAATAGAACTGTGGTTTTGCAGTTCCACGGGTCAAATCTCTGTATTATCCTGCTTTTGGAATTTTTTGCTGTACAAAAAAAACTGTAATAGACTGTAATAGTGTCTCCCTGACTGATCAGACAACAATATATCTGTTTAAAAGAGTCTGGTGTAGGCCAGAGAAATAGAACTGTGGTTTTGCAGTTCCACGGGTCAAATCTCTGTATTATCCTGCTTTTGGCAATTTTTGACGTGAAAAAAAACTGTAATAGTGTCTCCCTGACTGTTCAGACACCAATAAAACTGTTTAAAAGAGTCAGGTGTAGGCCAGAGAAATAGAACTGTGGTTTTGCAGTTCCACGGGTCAAATCTCTGTATTATCCTGCTTTTGGCATTTTTTGCCGTAAAAAAAAATTGTAATAGTGTCTCCCTGACTTTTCAGACACCAATATATCTGTTTAAAAGAGTCTGGTGTAGGCCAGAGAAATAGAACAGTGGTTTTGCAGTTCCACAGGTCAAATCTCTGTATTATCCTGCTTTTGGCATTTTTTCCATTAAAAAAAACTGTAATAGTGTCTCCCTGACTGTTCAGACACCAATAAAACTGTTTAAAAGAGTCTGGTGTAGGCCAGAGAAATAGAACTGTGGTTTTGCAGTTCCACGGGTCAAATCTCTGTATTATCCTGCTTTTGGCATTTTTTGCTGTAAAAAAAAACTGTAATAGTGTCTCCCTGACTGTTCAGACACCAATAAAACTGTTTAAAAGAGTCTGGTGTAGGCCAGAGAAATAGAACTGTGGTTTTGCAGTTCCATGGGTCAAATCTCTGTATTATCCTGCTTTTGGCATTTTTTGCCATAAAAAAAACCTGTAATAGTGTCTCCCTGACTTTTCAGACACCAATATATCTGTTTAAAAGAGTCTGGTGTAGGCCAGAGAAATAGAACTGTGGTTTTGCAGTTCCACGGGTCAAATCTCTGTATTATCCTGCTTTTGGCAATTTTTGCCGTAAAACAAAACTGTAATAGTGTCTCCCTGACTGTTCAGACACCAATAAAACTGTTTAAAAAAGTCTGGTGTAGGCCAGAGAAATAGAACTGTGGCTTTGCAGTTCCAAGGGTCAAATCTCTGTATTATCCTGCTTTTGGCATTTTTTGCCGTAAAAAAAACTGTAATAGTGTCTCCCTGACTATTCAGACACCAATATATCTGTTTAAAAGAGTCTGGTGTACGCCAGAAAAATAGAACAGTGGTTTTGCAGTTCCACTGGTCAAATCTCTGTATTATCCTGCTTTTGGCATTTTTTCCGTAAAAAAAAACAGTAAAAGTGTCTCCCTGAGTGTTCAGACACCAATATATCTATTTAAAAGAGTCTGGTGTAGGCCAGAGAAATAGAACTGTGGTTTTGCAGTTCCACGGGTCAAATCTCTGTATTATCCTGCTTTTGGCATTTTTTGCTGTAAAAAAAAAACTGTAATAGTGTCTCCCTGACTGTTCAGACACCAATAAAACTGTTTAAAAGAGTCTGGTGTAGGCCATAGAAATAGAACTGTGGTTTTGTAGTTCCACGGGTCAAATCTCTGTATTATCCTGCTTTTGGCATTTTTTGCTGTAAAAAAAAACTGTAATAGTGTCTCCCTGACTGTTCAGACACCAATAAAACTGTTTAAAAGAGTCTGGTGTAGGCCAGAGAAATAGAACTGTGGTTTTGCAGTTCCATGGGTCAAATCTCTGTATTATCCTGCTTTTGGCATTTTTTGCCATAAAAAAAACCTGTAATAGTGTCTCCCTGACTTTTCAGACACCAATAAAACTGTTTAAAAAAGTCTGGTGTAGGCCAGAGAAATAGAACTGTGGTTTTGCAGTTCCACGGGTCAAATCTCTGTATTATCCTGCTTTTGGCATTTTTTGACGTAAAAAAAACTGTAATAGTGTCTCCCTGACTATTCAGACACCAATATATCTGTTTAAAAGAGTCTGGTGTACGCCAGAAAAATATAACAGTGGTTTTGCAGTTCCACTGGTCAAATATCTGTATTATCCTGCTTTTGGCATTTTTTCCGTAAAAAAAAACAGTAATAGTGTCTCCCTGACTGTTCAGACACCAATAAAACTGTTTAAAAGAGTCTGGTGTAGGCCAGAGAAATAGAACTGTGGTTTTGCAGTTCCATGGGTCAAATCTCTGTATTATCCTGCTTTTGGCATTTTTTGCCATAAAAAAAACCTGTAATAGTGTCTCCCTGACTGTTCAGACACAAATATATCTGTTTAAAAGAGTCTGGGGTAGGCCAGAGAAATAGAACTGTGGTTTTGCAGTTCCACGGGTCAAATCTCTGTATTATCCAGCTTTTGGCATTTTTTGCTGTAAAAAAAACTGTAATAGTGTCTCCCTGACTGTTCAGACACCAATAAAACTGTTTAAAAGAGTCTGGTGTAGGCCAGAGAAATAGAACTGTGGTTTTGCAGTTCCACAGGTCAAATCTCTGTATTATCCTGCTTTTGGCATTTTTTGCTGTAAAACAAAACTCTAATAGTGTCTCCCTGACTGTTCAGACACCAATATATCTGTTTAAAAGAGTCTGGTGTAGGCCAGAAAAATAGATCAGTGGTTTTGCAGTTCCACGGGTCAAATCTCTGTATTATCCTGCTTTTGGCATTTTTTGCCGTAGAAAAAACTGTAATAGTGTCTCCCTGACTGTTCAGACACCAATATATCTGTTTAAAAGAGTCTGGTGAAGGCCAGAAAAATAGAACAGTGGTTTTGCAGTTCCACGGGTCAAATCTCTGTATTATCCTGCTTTTGGCAATTTTTACATAAAAAAAAACAGTAATAGTGTCTCCCTGACTTTTCAGACACCAATATATCTGTTTAAAAGAGTCTGGTGTAGGCCAGAGAAATAGAACTGTGGTTTTGCAGTTCCACGGGTCAAATCTCTGTACTATCCTGCTTTTGGCATTTTTGCCGTAAAAAAAACTGTAATAGTGTCTCCCTGACTGTTCAGACACCAATATATCTGTTTAAAAGAGTCTGGTGTAGGCCAGAAAAATAGAACAGTGGTTTTGCAGTTCCACGGGTCAAATCTCTGTATTATCCTGCTTTTGGCATTTTTTCCATAAAAAAAACAGTAATAGTGTCTCCCTGACTGTTCAGACACCAATATATCTGTTTAAAAGAGTCTGGTGTAGGCCATAGAAATTGAACTGTGGTTTCGCAGTTCCACGGGTCAAATCTCTCTATTATCCTGCTTTTGGCATTTTTTCCATGAAAAAAAACTGTAATAGTGTCTCCCTGACTGTTCAAACACCAATATATCTGTTTAAAAGAGTCTGGTGTAGGCTAGAGAAATAGAACTGTGGTTTTGCAGTTCCATGGGTCAAATCTCTGTATTTTCCTGCTTTTGGCACTTTTTGCCGTAAAAAAAAACAGTAATAGTGTCTCTCTGACTGTTCAGACACAAATATATCTGTTTAAAAGATTCTGGTGTAGGCCAGAGAAATAGAACTGTGGTTTTGCAGTTCCACGGGTCAAATCTCTGTATTATCCTGCTTTTGACATTTTTTGCCGTAAAAAAAACTGTAATAGTGTCTCCCTGACTGTTCAGACACCAATATATCTGTTTAAAAGAGTCTGGTGTAGGCCAGAGAAATAGAACTGTGGTTTTCCTCTTCCACGGTTTTAATCTCCTTTTTATTACCCTTTTTCCATAGATAGTGCGAGTGTAAGCTATTTTACTTCATTTACAATGGGCAAGGCGCGTGGCAAGGGACGTGGAACTGGACGTTCTGGTGATGGTGCATGTAAAGGACGGGGCCGTGGCCAAGGTAAAAATGTGCCACAACCAACAGCCACATATTCTCGCTCCCACTTCTTGACTGAATTACTAGGCAAGCACACTACATCACCAGTGTGAACAGGTTATTAATTGGAAAGCAGATAATACTTCCAGTTACCTGGGCACCACCACCTCCGGTCTGTCTTCCACATGGTCAAGTTTTAGTAGCTGTGAGTCTCGACCGCATACTCCTCCTCACCCTGATGCTCCTTCCTCCCACCATGCCAAGTGTCATCAGACAGCAACTGATCCCACAGTTGGACACTCTGAAGAGCTGTTCACTGGTCCATTTCCATATTTGTGCCCCTCGCCTGCTCCGCCTGAAGTGGTGGAAGAGGAGATCCCATGTAGCAATGCCCAAATATTTGAACAGCCACGGCCACAGGAAGTCGACGCTGGCAATTTGTCACAAGAGGTGGACAATGACGAGACACAATTGCCACGAAGTGAGGAGGAGGATCGTGGTGTACAAGTGGAAGAGGAGGAGGTGGTGGATGATCTAGTAACTAACCCAATGTGGCAGGAGGACACGCAGAGTGAGACCAGCAGCACACAGGGGGAGGGAGGCAGAGCACCCCAACAAGCAGGAAGAAGCAGTGTGGTGGCCACACACAGAAGGCGGGCAACAGTTCCCCGTAACACCAACACGAGGGACGTTAACAGTACAACCGGTAGGTCTTCCAGAGTCTGGAATTTTTTTAAAGACTCTGCTGATAACCCCAAAAAGGCCATTTATACCACCTGCCATGCCAGCATCAGCAGGGGTGACAAAACTACCAGCCTGACCACCACCAGCATGATCAAGCACATGTCAGCAAACCACCCGACTTTGTGGGGCGAACCCCAGGGTCCACGACCAGTGTCAGCGGGTGTCACCACTGCTTCTTCCGCTGTTGTGCGTGTAATAGAACCCCCTGTTGTGTGTGCAAGGCAATCCCCTGTCCATACTGCATGCAAAGATGCCCCCTCCTCTCAGTCTTCACTTGTTATGGCAGTTTCTCAAGAAACAGCATCAACGTCCACGTCCCACCACAGCGTTCAATTGTCCATATCCCGTAGCTTTGAACGAAAGCGCAAATTCGCAGCCAACGCCCCATAGGCCACAGTCCTAAGTTCGCACATATCATGACTGCTTGCGTTGGAAATGCTGCCTTTTAGGCTAGTGGAGATGAAATCCTTCCGCAACCTTATGGCGGTGGCCGTCCCTCGGTACTCGGTCCCCAGCCGACACTATTTTGCCTGGTGTGCCATCCCCGCACTACACAAGTACGTGTCCCAAAACATCTGCCGTGCCCTCAACAACGCAGTTACTGGGAGAGTCCACCTGACAACGGAGACGTGTACAAGTGCTTGTGGCCAGGGACGGTACATCTCTCTGACGGCACACTGGGTAAACATAGTGGAAGTCGGGACCCAGTAGGACCTTGGGATGGAACACATCCTCCCCACACCGAGGATTGCGGGCCCTATGTCAGTCAGAGTTGCCCCCACAGTGTACAGCTCCTGCGCATCCTCCTCCTCCTCCTCCTCATGTTCAGCCACCATCTCAGATATCACCACATCAGTTACAAGCTGGAAGCACTGCAGTACTGCCTCAGCCAAGCGGCAATAGGCTGTGCTGAAACTCATAAGCTTAGGTGATAAACCTCACAATGCTTGTGAGTTGTGGACAGCTGTGAAAGAGCAGGAAGATCTGTGGCTGAGACCGCTGAACCAACATCCAGGCATGGTCGTGTGTGACAATGGCCGTAACCTGGTGGCGGCTCTGAGGCGAGGCGAGATCACACACGTACCATGCCTGGCTCATGTGCTTAACCGCGTGGTTCAGCGGTTTCTTAAATCGTGCCTGTCAGCTCATTTTCGGAAGTCGGCTACAGCTTCCGCCGCCCTTGCTGTGTTGCAGCAGCGTTTGCAGCTTCCGGCACACCGACTGGTGTGTGATGTCCCCACACATTGGAACTCTACCCTCCACATGTTGCAAAGGATTTGTGAGCAGAAGAGAGCAGTTGTGGAGTACCAGCTGCAACAAGGCCATTGATATTCAGGTCAGACTCCACACATAAGACCTCAGGAGTGGACTTGGATGTCTGACATATGTACCATCCTGACAAACTTTGAGGAGTCCACCAAGATGGTGAGTGGCGATGACGCCATCATTAGCGTCAGCATCCCACTTGTCTGTCTATTGCAACGCTCTCTGGAGAGAATTAAAGAGGAGGCATTGCAGCCAGAGTATGATGAGATGGATCAAGAAGCCGTAATGGGCGATTACACACAGCCCAGCCTCATCTCATCCCAACGTGCATTGGGGGACAATGAGGGAGAGGAGGAGGAGGAAGAAGAACAGGAGCTGGTATCATGCGCTGTAGACGGTAGTACCTGTACAACTGTCATACAGTCGGTTCAGCATGGGTGGCCTGAGGACAAGGGGGAGGAGGAGGAGGAGAGCATGGTCAGTCATCATCTTGGTGAGTACACGGAAGTCTTGCCCGTTACCAGTCTGGCACGCATGGCTGACTTTATGTTACGCTGCCTTAACCATGATCCTCGTGTTGTCAAAATGTTAGGTGACAGTCATTACTGGTTGGTGACACTTTTAGACCCCCGCTACAAGGAAAACTTTCACACTCTTATTCCTGAGGTGGAGAGGTCTACAAAAATGTGGCAGTACCAGAAGGCCCTTGTTGCAGAACTGTTAAAAAAATTCCCATCTGAACACGCTAGCGGCAGAGGTCACAGTTTGTTGACCAACCAAGGCATACAGGTGAGAGAGACGCATCTTCAATCCAGCAGAGGCAGGGGAACACTGTCAACATTCTGGGACAGTTTTCTGAGACCCGCCAAGCTTACAGGCCCTGAGGCGCGGGGTACTCTCACATGGAGTGGAAAGTTTCAAAAGATGATGAGGGAGTACCTTGCCGACTGTACCAGCGTCCTCCGTGATTCCTCTGTGCCTTTTAATTCTTGGGTATCCAAGCTGGACACTTGGAATGAACTCGCTCTGTACGCCTTGGAGGTCCTGGCCTGCCCTGCCGCTAGCGTGTTATCGGAGCGTGTTTTTAGTGCCGCTAGGGGAATTATAACTGATAAACGCACTCACCTGTCAACTGACAATGCTGACAAGCTGACCCTTATCAAAATGAACAAGGGCTGGATTGGGCCAGACTTCTCATCACCACAAAATGACAGCAGAGTAACATAAAGTCAAATCCACTGTTATTTTGGGAGGTGTATTCCCATGCACCGCTTCACACCCACACATGGGTATATGCTTCCTCATTTCGGCTGTATTTTGCTCTTCTCCTTATCCTCAGCCTCCACCACCACTATACCACCAGGGTGACCGTGTTGCCAGCATTGCAAGTTCCTCCATCCTAATTTTTGGCAGCTTTTGTTTGGAAGGCATAGGCAAAGACTATGGGAGACCCACTCCCCAATAATGGGAATAATGTTTTTAATATGCTGTACTGCATGGCTCTTGTTTGCCAGCATTGCAAGTTCCTCCGTCCTAATTTTTGGCAGCTTTTGCTTGGAAGGCATAGGCAAAGACTATGGGAGACCCACTCCCCAATATTGGGAATAATGTTTTTAATATGTTGTCCTGCATGGCTCTTGTAAGGGGCATGAAAACCGTCTTGTTAAGCTACTGCGACCTCCACCACTTTTCCAAGGGGCATTAAAACCGTCTTGTTAAGCTACTGCGACCTCCACGTCTCTTCCAAGGGGCATTAAAACCATCTTGTTAATCTACTGCGACCTCC
This sequence comes from Phyllobates terribilis, assembly GCF_046119375.1. Classification (NCBI taxonomy): domain Eukaryota; kingdom Metazoa; phylum Chordata; class Amphibia; order Anura; family Dendrobatidae; genus Phyllobates; species Phyllobates terribilis. Next base: position 103,114,106 of record NW_027362773.1, read on the forward strand.
ACCACTTTTCCAAGGGGCATTAAAACCGTCTTGTTAAGCTACTGCGACCTCCACGTCTCTTCCAAGGGGCATTAAAACCATCTTGTTAAGCTACTGCGACCTCCACGTCTCTTCCAAGGGGCATTAAAACCGTCTTGTTAAGCTACTGCAACCTCCACATCTCTTCCAAGGGGCATTAAAACCGTCTTGTTAAGCTACTGCGACTTCCACCACTTTTCCAAGGGGCATTAAAACCGTCTTGTTAAGCTACTGCGACCTCCACGTCTCTTCCAAGGGGCATTAAAACTGTCTTGTTAAGCTACTGCGACCTCCACCACTTTTCCAAGGGGCATTAAAACCATCTTGTTTAGCTACTGCGACCTCCACGTCTCTTCCAAGGGGCATTAAAACCGTCTTGTTAAGCTACTGCGACCTCCACCACTTTTCCAAGGGGCATTAAAACCGTCTTGTTAAGCTACTGTGACCTCCACGTCTCTTCCAAGGGGCATTAAAAGCGTCTTGTTAAACCACTCTGAACTCCACAGCTCTTCCAAGGGTGCTTGAAATGTTGTTTTTAATTAACTCTAACCTCCACAACTCTTCCAACGGGCATTGCATTTCCTCCTAATCTGACTAAAATCTGACTTTTGCTTTTCAATGCATAGGCGAACACTAAGGGAGACCCCCCCAATAATGGGTAGGTTTTTAGTATGCTGTAATCCACGTCTGTTTCAAGGGGCATTGCAGTTCCTCATAATTTTTGGAAAGCCTTCCATTCACTGCTTAGGCCAACAGTGCACAGTAGACCCAGTTGCTATAAATTGAAAAAACGGTTTAGTTAAGGCCTTCTGACCTCCATGTCACTTCCAAGGGGCATTGGAGTGCCTCGAAATTTTTGGTAGGGATTGCACTCACTGCATGCCCTATAACTGTGTAGCAGAACCGCTCCTTTTGGTACAGAAACATATCCTACAAGACATGTGTGGTTGACTGGCCTGATATTGATGTGAATGGTCCCTGTTCCTCCTGCTCTTTCTCCTTTGCCACCACCTCATCCATCATTCATCACCTGAAGCTTTGTTTTAACGGGAGTCATAGAACTGAGATAGTAGCAGGAAAACATCCAGCAATCCTCGGAGGAGGTAGGATATGTGCCAAAACGCTGACCACCTCAGGCCTAGCCGCTACTACATACATGCGCTTGCATTCCAAGGAACAGAAAGCTAAGGAGATGGATGGCCCCATGATCATGAATAATTTACTCATTGTGTAGGAGGCCGACCACTGCTGCTGTCTACCTTCTGAACTTTGTGTTGAAGCCTGATTGACCCAGGACCCACAATCCTCTATGTCTGGAGGACGGTTTGCATCCCAGTGTCCAACTGTGTCCCGGCTTCCACAATATTAACCCAGTGTGAAGGCGTCAGTCAGATGGACCATCCCTGGCCACATTCACTTGTCCACGTGTTTGTGGTTAGGCTGCCCTTCAAATAGGGGCGGCTGGGGACCGTTTATGGACACCCGGCCGCCCCCGGGCGGCTGGGGACCAAGCGTGGATACCCGGCCACCAGGCGGCTGGGGACTGAGTATGGATACCTGAGGTAGTGGCCAGCTTCGGCCTCCTCCAAATTAAAAGGCCCCATTTCAAGTGTAAGCTAGCAGTATGGTATTGCAGCCTGGGGGTGGGTGGGTGGCAGGCTGCATACTTGCGCTTGCATTGCAAGGAATGGGGGAGGTACAAGTGAACACTGCCCTGGGACAAGGACTTGCACGGGGATAATTGCAAGTCTGCATCTTCTAATGCGGCAAGGATCACTTCTGATGGGCACACTTTTAGGCAGTGACCTGGGTGTCAGAGATGCTTCCAGGGGTCTTCCCCATGCTGTTCCCATGTCTTTTCAGCACTGTATGCATGTGTCACACAGCACATGGCCAGATAAGATTGTAAAATGTTAAAATGACATTTCCCGGTGAATGCATTTGTCACAGTTGAAAGCAATACAAAAGTGCAAAAACGCATAAAAAATGCTACTTGTGAACATCGCCCAAGGTGTGGAGGAGTATTTTTGTTTTTTGTTATTTATTTTACCTTATACACAAGTGTTTACCCTGGAAAGGAAGTTCCTTAACATATTTCACAGGAAAACCGTTTCACTTTCGTTTTTGAACGTTTTATTGTGAGCCCGTAAAAGTGGCTTAATACCTCTGACCACGTTGTTGACAGCAGTGACCTGGGGGTCAGAAATGCTTCCTGAGGCGATCCCCATGCTGTCCCCGTGTCTTTTGAGCACTGTCACTATCGTTTTGGGCACTTTTTAGGCTTTCTACAGACTGCCGGGGGTGCCGCTGCAAAAATGCTGGGGTCTCCCATAGACTAACATTGGGCTCGTTGCTTGGGTCGAGCACCCGAGTATCACGGTGAGCTCGGCCCGAGCTTCGAGCACCCGAGCATTTTAGTGCTCGCTCAACACTATTTAATATATAAATATATAAATATTCTGATATATTTAATAGATAAATATTGTAATATATTTAATGTATACATATTGTAATATACATATATGTATTATATATAAAAAAAATTAGAAGTGAATGGGTCTGACCTGTAATACCAGACAAAACCTATGCCTATGAGTGGTGCTGTTTTAAAAAAAATGCAGACCTTTTTTTTTCTAATTTTATATACAGTAACACTCTTAGTCATGATATTCCTTTAAAACTCTCTTTTTTATAAACATGCTACGGTAATATATTATTTCACTGTATAATTTACATAGTATAAATGTCTCTGTATGTATAGGATATCATTAAAGGAAAGCCTATCACACATTTCACATGCTTGGTAATAAGAATGAATCATGCGCCAATATAAAAAAAAATATAGAAAACATAACATGAATTGAAAATCAGAAAAATGCTGGGAAATATGCAAATGAAAGACATTATTCCAGATTCCATACATCTGTGTTAATGAAGCATACAGTACTTGCCGAGTTCTGCATCCCTCCCAAGCAGAAGTCTGCTCCGCCATTAAACCATTAAAGAGGAGGGTAAAGGAGAATAATCATAAACATACGGATGGAATGGAAAAGAAAGAATGTGATACTTTAAGGCACGCAATAATATAAGTTTGAGCTTTCTGGTGTTCCTTGAAATATATTTGTTAATAGCCTTGTAGAGGGGCTTAACAGAAGAAAAATTGTAATATTTGCAGAAGATGCTAAGCTCTGCAGAGCAATTAATACAGAAGAGGATAATATAATATTACAAAGGGATTTGTAAAAGTTGGAGGCTTGGGTGAAGAAATGGCAAATGATTTTTCATGTGAAAAAAAAATCTACAATTATATAATAAATAGTAAAACATTGGGTGAATTATATGGTAAACTGAACTTTAGAGACCAGTGCCAGGCAGCTGCTGGCAAAGCCAACAAAATTATAGGATTAATACTCACGGCAGAGAAAGATTTTTTGTTTTTTTATCTGTCACTTGTTAAAGGGTCTAAGGGGTAATTTTTCTCCTTATGGAGACCACCAAAGTGGCATAGGAAGACTTATAGGTTGTGCAATGCTTCCTGCGCAAAAAAAAGGTAGGCAAATAGTCTCTTTGTAGAGAGAACAGGGTTTTTAGTGCCATCTATTAGGAAGTCCATATTTACCCTTTAAAGGGCATTGATGAGAGGCAAGAACCCTAAGTCAGCCGTTTGCAAATTGAGATCTTTTACTTTTGGAGAAGATTTGGGTTTGGTTTTAGGTCTTAAGTCATGTTGCAAGGATCTTTAAAGGGTTGATATTGACTTCTATGGCTGGCACTAGGTCCCTGTTCTCTTCCTCTGTGAAGATGCTATTTGTAGACATGAGCAAATCTTTTTCAATTCAAATTGGTCAGATTCCTCAAATTTTTCAAGAAAATTCAATTTGCAACAAATCGATTCGCCTTTAATTACCCTGAAAAGATGTGCGAAGATGTGTGGTATCCTAGGACTGTCTTGAGCACCTTTTAATGTCTATTTGCAAACACACTTCGTAAAAGTGACCTCAACATACCTAACTATGGGTAAACCTGATGGTAACCGGTGCTTAGCAATAGTATATGATACACACACTTTGTGTGGTAGACAGTCACAATTGAATGTTTGAATATTTTTTTGTATTTATTCCTTCATTTCCAAAAAGAATTGAAGAACACAGCATAGTCACTTGTGGCAAGCACACTTTTCCTGACAAACACTGAGTTTAGTTTTTTTTTCTTTAAGTAATGTATTGGCTTGCTGCTTACTTGTGCATGAAGAATGAAAAAAATATATATCATTGAAATGCAAAAGGACAGCTGCCATCTTTACTATATCACTGATCAATCACACTGAGTCTGGCAGTGTTGCAGCCACTTCTCCTTTCTCTCTCCCCTCATCAATTGAATCTTTGTATTATTCACAAACTGCTGCACTCATCTTTGCTACTGCAGTTGTACAAGACATTACTGCCAGTGTTATTCTTTCAATATTTTATGGCATTGTCTATCCATCTCTATACCTGAGCTGTGTACTCTGATGTCCTCTCACTATCCAGATTCAACCTAAAACAGCTGCTGCTTTCCAAGCCTTGGCTTTTATACAGGCTATGATTGTTCCTCCTGATTAACTGTACTATACTATGTGATGTCACTATGGGGAAGCCTACGCGGTTGCTCCTAAAGTCACGTGCTGCCTCTTTGGCTGATGCAATATTCTGCTTTGTTTAAAACTGGCTTGGGCATTTTTGGGGTAATGTGAGAAAATTGATTTCCAAATAGTTTGAATTCGCTGGGTCCAGTGAATTTCCTAAAATTTGACACAAATTTGATTACCTTCAAATTGATCCACTGATCTGTAGCTATTTATATACCTTGGGAGTATTGCATGGCCTATAAGTCTCCCTACACTAGTTGGAGGGTTTCTTAAAGAGATTGTCAAAGTTTGGCATGAAAGCGTGCAGTCACTCTATGTGACGGTAGGTTTGTGAATACTCACATTGCGCACAGCGCGAGCTGTCAGGATTCTCAGGTGCCAGCTCTGAAAGTGGGCAGTCATGTGACCGCAAATATGCATGCTCCCGGCCACATTTCAACAATACAAGTGAATTGAGCGAGGCTGAAAACGTCTAGTCGGAATGTGGCTGGATGTTTGCATATCGCACACATGAACACCCGGTCTCACTGCCAGCACCGGAGGATCCTGACAGTACGCTCTGTGTGCAATGTGAGGATTCACAAGTCTATAGTCACGTACAGTGATTGTAGATGTTCGTGCCAAACCTGGACAACCCCTTTAAGGAGAAACTTTACTCCTTAGATCTTCCATCAAAGGCTTCCCCCACCCAGAAAACCAGTCTCATACTTTGCACTGATGAACCATAGAAACATTTATTGGTACTGTGGTCACAGCAGCCTCAGCACCAATTCTATCTGTGTTTGCCATAGGTGGGTACCAACAGAGTAAAGAGGTGAAGGATTAGGGTCAAGTAGGTGGGTACCAAAAGAGGAGAGAGATGAAGGATTAGAGTCAAGTATAATCTGAGCTAACAACCCTTTAAGGAGAAACTTTACTCCTTAGACCTTCCATCAAAGGCTTCCCCCACCCAGAAAACCAGTCTCATACTTTGCACTTGTGAACCATAGAAACATTTATTGGTACTGTGTTCACAGCAGCCTCAGCACCGATTCTATCTGTGTGTACCGTAGGTGGGTAGCAACAGAGTAGAGAGGTGAAGGATTAGGGTCAAGTATAATCTGAGCTAACAACCCCTTTAAGGAGAAACTTTACTCCTTAAACCATCCATCAATGGCTTCCCCCACCCAGAAAACCAGTCTCATTCTTTTCACTGATGAACCATAGAAACATTTATAGGTACTGTGATCGCAGCAGCCTCAGCACCGATTCTATCTGTGTGTACCGTAGGTGGGTACCAACAGAGTAGAGAGGTGAAGGATTAGGGTCAAGTATAATCTGAGCTAACAGTCTTGTAGAAACAATGACTGTACCCTTGCTGCAGCCATGCTCTACTCATAACTAGTGATGAGCGAACGCGCTCGTCACTACTCGGTACTCGCCCGAGCATCATGGTGCTCGAGATGCTCGGTGAGTATTTCCGGGTTGCTCGGGCGGGAAATCGGGTCCCCTCCCTGCATGTTTGGCTCTCTTTAGAGAGCCAATGAACATGCAGCGATTGCCTGCCATGCACTGTAATGCCGTAGCCATGTTGGTTGTGGGCATTACAGTGATTGGCTGGCCGCATAGCGTCATCAGGTCTATATCAGACCTGGCGCCGCCATGCTCGTCACAGTCACTCCAGATCAGACAGTGTAGGGAGAGCTGCTGCTGTGTCAGGCAGAGATTTGATCATGTATTAGGTAGTGTAGGGAGAAAAACCGTACATTACACATATCCATCTTAACAAACAGTCGTTCTGAGGACTAACTAATCCATCTGCAGAGATATCAGGCAGGCAGTGTATATAGGCAGGCAGGGTATATAGCAGACTGCAGTGCACATAGGACAAGAGGCTCCATTCCAATTCTGCCTTCTGCTGCTGTTATATTTCTAGAAATAGGCCCAGGTCTCAGGGGCCAGGAATAGTTTATTTTGGATCTTAATCCTCATAATTTGCTTAAAAAACAATCCAGAGAACACAGTTTTTCTGCGCCATTTGCTTGTTGGCACTGCAGAATACATCCAGGTCCTTTCCATATTAGAGCGCTATAAATCCAGCTATTTAAAACTGTGTTTTTTTCCGTCACACGGATTACATATACATTTCAGAAAATATTGCCATTTCTGGCCTCCATTAAAAAAAAATTTCAGTGTGTCAGTGAAGCAATTCACAGCAGTTTGCTGTTCAAAATAGTTACCTACAGGCCAGGTATTTAAAACTGTGTTTTCTCCGTCAAACGGCTCACATATAAGTTCGCTCCAAACTCAGTCATTTGTAGTGAGCGTGGAAGATACTGTCCTCCATTTAAAATGGGCAAGGCACGTGGCAAAAGATGGGGAACTGGACGTGATGGTAATGGTGCATGCAGAGGCCGAGGACAAGGCCGTGGGCAAGTCGAAATTGTGCCACAACAAACACCCACATCTTCTCGCCTGACCTTCTTGTACCAATTTCTAGGGGACCGCAGCACACCACTATTGAACCCAGAGCAGTGTCAAAAAGTTGTTGGTTGGATAGCGGATAATGCTTCCAGTCACTTAGCCACCACCACCACCACCACCCTGTTTTCCACACGGTCAAGACTCAGTAGCCGTGAGTCTGGACCGCATATTCCTCACCCTGATCCTCCTTCCTCCCACCATGCCGAGTACCCGGAGAAAACTGATCCCACACTTGGACACTCTGAAGAGCTGTTCACTTTTCCATTTATAGATTCGGGCCTCTTGCCCGGTCCACTTGAAGCGTGGCAAGAGGAGATCGCGTGTAGCGATGCCCAAATATTTGAGCAGCCATGGTTGTTAGAACCTTGCTCTTAGGTTTTTTCCTTTGCTGGTCACATGACCTTGTTGGCCTATTTAATCCTGCTCCGCCCTTCTGGCTTTGCTGGACTTCATTGTATAACTACTTTCTAGCTAGCCTGTGCTCTGTATCTAACTCTGTTAGTTTGCTTGGTCTTCGGACCTCTTTGTTCTATATATTTTGTTTGTTCGTCTGTCTGCTACTATTTCTGTTAGGAGGTGTCCCATTTTCCTCCCAGTCCTTAGTACTTGTAGGGATTCCTTCCCCACATCTATAGGTCTCCGTACAGACTAGCTTAGGACTTTAGCAGGTCTGATCGCAGGATCAGGTTCCCTGTTACATCGTAGGGATTCAGCTGAGTTCTATCGTAGGGACAGATCTCCTCTCTTTCCTTAGCTCTGGTAGCAGAACATAACAGTAAGTCCAGCCTGCAAATTCTCTAAGGAAAGATTTTTCTGTTCCATCATGGTGTCGGTTCAGGATTTGGCTCATCGCCTGCAGGGACTCTCTCTGGAGGTGGCCGAGCTCCGTCAGCACGTGAGTATGTGACACCCCAGGGGTCTGGTTGCCACAGTGATAGAGATATTACGTCTGAGAGCAGGTGGGAGGTCTCTTGGTCAGGGATCCTATGCATGCCACACCTCCTGCCCAGTCCTGGGAGGGGAAGAACTTCCCCTATATAAACCTAGGGCTGAGGCAGGGTTAGTGAGTAGAGAAGAAGTAGAGAGAGAAGCAGCATAGGAAGAAACTACAGGAGCTCTGTAGGAGCAGTGCAACAAGGAGTCAGGGGCTGGCAGCTGCAGAGCTCGCCCTGACTGAGAAGATTTCTCACCGGACCCGGAGTCCGAGGCTGTGGGGACTAACTCCTATCCAGCAGCAGAAACCGACCGGCAGGGGATTGCAGGTCCTCTGGCCCAGAAACCCGAAGGCACGGTCACACGCGTGGGACCAGCACCGCCGTCGTGGAGCGGAAGCTACTAGAAGGCCCCGAGTCACCGGCCATACGGGTGAGCACCACACGGTACACTCAGGGACGTGGGCTACTTATACCCGCCTCTAGCAAGGTAGCCAGAAGAGTACAGTCAGTTTGGGAGGCCTACAACTCCGCCTGGCCAGGGGAGATCCCATCTGCTCAAGGACTGACCAGGCCCCAATCGCTAGCCAGTACTCCGGGAGGGTCTATCTTTGTCACCAGTAAAGACCCTGAACTACACCGTACCGTCTCCGAGTGGTTCCTGCTACCCCCATCGTCCACGTCGGCTGCCCTGAGGCCATACCCCTCCCGTTGGGGGTTATGCTATCACGCTGCACAATCCTACCACCGGCCTCAGCGGTCTGCCCTGCAGCAGCAGCTCCTTAGCTGTACTCAGCGGGTGGCGTAGTCGTCCAACATCTACCGCTGATACAGCGCCACTTAGTCTGACTCCCTGGGCACGGACCGGATCACCGCCACGAGACTACAACCCGCAAGAGATCCGGCTCCGGGTAAGCTCCCGCGTGTGCAACGCAGCGCGACACAGGCCCAGGGGCGCGTCAACTTTTGGCGTAGTCGGCAGGATATCGTGCCCGCAACCACCAGGTACTGCGTGCCTGAAAAAGACTGTTCAAACTTACCTGTGGTGAAGATTCCCGCCATCCGGCGCCATCTCCCGCTTCCTTCCCGCCATCGGTGGAGTTTTCCCGCCATCCGGCGCCATCTTCAGCCTTCTTCCCGCCATACGTGGAGTTTTCCCGCCATTGGACGCCATCTTGAGGACGCCGCGCGGGAAGAAGAGGGGCGTGGACTCCGAAAGCACGCGAGAACTGAAGCCCCGCCTCACGTCCGGACGTTGCGTAAGGTCCTGAAAGGAGCCCAGCAGACGCCGACGTCACAGGAGCGCGACGGAAGGTCCTCAACCCTGACGATCCACTGCGGAGCCGCGGCCTACGGAAGAGGATCATCGCAAGGTAGGCCACGGTCCACTAGGGGGGAGAAGGATGTCGGATATGGAGGAGAGCTGCACCGCTTCAACCCCCAGGAAAAAGATCACCAGGCCCATCGAACTGGCGCGACAAATATGTGGGAGGACGTCCAGTCTTACCCGTGGTACTGGATGGCATTCCTATGAGTGCCCTGCTGGACACCGGGTCACAGGTCACCACCATCCCGTACGTGCTCTTCAAGCAGTACTGGAATGACTCGGATATCACCCGCTACCCTGACGACGACTTGAGTATCATCGCCAGCAATGGTCAGCCCGTGCCACAGATTGGATTTAAAGAGGTGACCATTAAAATCGGTAGAGTCGAATTGGCAGCACAGGGACTGATCATTGTAGACATTGACAAACACGAGAGTCACCCAAAGATAACTCTAGGAACTAATGTAATTGAAAATTGTCTTGCAGAGGTGATTTTCCTTTTACAGCAGGTTGCCAAGAACGCCAGCTCCGGCCAGCAGCGAGTGCTCCAGAAAGAGATCCGGGCACTGATGCGACGGCAACAGCTAGAACTCTCCGGTGGTGAGATTGGTAGCGTGCGAATGTGTGACCCTTTCCCTATTGCCATGCCCCCAAAAAGTGAAATGATGATTTGGTGCCGGGCAGCTATTGGTCTGAGAGGTAGAGATTACCAGGCAATGGTAGAACCAGTTTACTCAGACAGTAGGCCCACCATTTTGACAGCACGGGGGGTGGTCAATGTACGCCATGGGAGGGTGCCCGTTCGCATAATAAATATCGGGAAGAGGGAAGTGTACCTGCCCCGGTATGCCACGCTAGCCAAATTGTATACCATCAATCAAGATTCCATACAGTCCGTAGAACCCTTGCCTCCATCTTCCCCGGAAGAAGGTAACGGCTCTAAGAAAACGATGGAGGACTGGTGTCAGCAACTACATTTGGGTACTGACTCCACTCCCTCACACCAGAAACAGGGAGTCTATCGGGTGGTTCAAGAGTACGAGAGAGTGTTTAGTAAACACCCGTTAGACTTCGGGCGAGTCAAGGGGGTAGAACACCACATCCCCACGGGAGACCATCCTCCCATAAAAGAGAGGTATCGACCCGTACCCCCTGCACACTACCAACACGCCAAGGGGATGCTTAGAGACATGAAGGAGGCTGGGGTGATCAGGGATAGCTGTAGCCCCTGGGCAGCTCCACTAGTCTTAGTCAAAAAGAAAGACAACACCATGAGGATGTGTGTAGATTACCGGAAAATTAACCGTATCACACACAAGGATGCGTACCCCTTACCAAGGATAGAGGAGTCTTTGGCTGCTTTAAGATCTGCTAACTTCTTCTCTACCTTGGATCTCACTAGTGGGTACTGGCAGGTTCCTGTAGCAGAGGCAGACCGGGAGAAGACCGCATTCACCACCCCGATGGGACTTAGCGAGTTTACCTGCATGCCGTTCGGACTCTGCAACACACCAGGAACCTTCCAACGATTAATGGAGTGCTGTCTGGGCCACAGAAACTTCGAGACGGTCTTGTTGTACCTGGACGATGTCATCGTATATTCCAAGACGTATGAGGACCACCTGAAACACCTGGCGGAAGTGTTCGAAGCTCTGGCAAGCTACGGCCTAAAGGTGAAACCCTCCAAGTGTCACCTCCTGAAGCCAAAGGTGCAGTACCTGGGACACGTGGTGAGTGCTGACGGAGTGGCTCCCGACCCTGATAAGATCACCGCAATTAAGGAATGGCCAAGCCCCTCCAGCGTAAAGGAAGTGAGGCAGTTCCTCGGGTTGGTAGGCTACTACCGAAGGTTCATTCCCGGTTTCACCAAAAAGGCAGCTCCTATGCAGGACCTCCTGATAGGCCAGTCCAGGAAGGCCAAGAACCAGAAGCCACCCTTCAGATGGGAGAAGCTGGAAGAAGAGTCCTTCCGCCAGCTGAAGATGGCCCTCATGGGGGATGAAATCCTGGCGTACCCTGATTATAGCCAGCCCTTTATCCTCTACACCGACGCCAGTAACATCGGGCTAGGAGCCGTACTGTCCCAGATCCAGCAGGGGAGGGAACGGGTAATTGCTTACGCCAGCCGGAAACTGCGACCCACCGAAAGAAACCCTGAGAATTACAGCTCATTTAAGCTAGAGTTCCTGGCAGTGGTGTGGGCAGTCACCGAACGCTTTAAGCACTACCTCGCTGCTTCCCGGTTCACCGTGTACACGGATAACAACCCGTTGACACACCTGGACACTGCAAGACTCGGTGCCCTAGAGCAGAGATGGATGGCCCGCTTGTCCAACTATGAGTTTACAATCAAATACCGGGCAGGACGCTCCAATACCAACGCGGACGCCCTGTCCAGGATGCCGAACCTACCGGACGTAGGGGAAGATTCAGAGGAACTGGAAGAAGTTGAACTCCCCGCGTTCCACCGTCATGGGACTATCCAGTATTCCCACCGTGTAAGGAGTAAGCAATCCGCTACGTTCAACCCATTACCTCATTACAACTGGGTGGAGACGCAAGACAGTGACCCTGCCGTCCGACTGGTAAAGGAGATGCTGACTCGGCCAGATGCACGCCTTGACCCAGACGCTCCGGAGGAAGCCAAGCAACTGTGGGCTGAGAAGAGTCGACTGTTCCTTTACAAGGGGAAGTTGTGCCGCAGAATGGTTAACTCCCGGACGCATGAACTAATCTGGCAAGTAGTGGTGCCAAGAAGAGACGCAGCTATGGTGATGGAGGCATACCACGACGGAGCTGGGCACTTCGGATGGAAGAAGCTGGAGTTCCTGCTGCGCGGGCGGTTCCATTGGGTAGGCATGAGAGGAACCATCGAGAGGTGGTGCAGAGACTGTGGCCCATGCAACCTAAGAAGGAGGGACCGTGCCAGCCAGAAGACTCCCCTGCAGTCCATCATCACCAGACAGCCGTTGGAACTGGTAGCCTTGGATCATGTAAAACTGACCCCAAGCAGAAGTGGCTACGTCTACGCGTTAACCATCGTGGATCACTACTCCCGGTTCTTGGTTGTCGTCCCCGTCAAGGACTTAACGGCTCAAACAGCAGCTAGAGCCTTCCAGCAGCACTTCTGCCGTCCGCACGGATACCCGGAGCAGGTGCTGACGGACCAGGGGCCTGCCTTTGAAGCGGAAGTCTTCCAGGAGTTCTGCACCCTGTATGGCTGCCGGAAGATTAGAACAACACCCTATCACCCGCAAACTAATGGACTTTGTGAGAAAATGAACCAGGTGGTGATAGATCTTCTGAAAACATTGCCCCTGGAAGAACGTAGTCTGTGGCCTGAAAAGCTGCCCGACCTGGTGGACCTATACAACCACATCCCTGTAGGTTCCACCAACTGTACCCCGGCTTACCTAATGAGGGCAAGACCTGGTAAGCTTCCTGTTGATCTGGAGATGGGAGTCCTGACACCCGAGGACTCTTCACCAGAAGCAGACTGGGACACAGAGAGGCAGCAGCAGTACCGGAAAGTACAGGAGAGCGTGGAGCGAAGTCTCTGTCAAGCTAGGGAAAGACAAGAGAAAACTTACAACCAGTATGCTCCCGCTGTTCCCCTGGTGCCCGGAGAGCAGGTCTTGAAGAGGAAAAGACGGCTCCACAAGTTGGACGACCAGTGGGAGAAGGACCCGTACACCGTACTGCCCTCAAGCCGCGACAACCCAAAGATCTGTACAATCAGTAAAGACGGAGGGGAAACCACAGCCATTGTATCCCGGGATCACCTGAAGAAGTGTCCTGAACAGCTACGGAACCCTGAAGAGGAACAAGAAGACCCTCGACCCGTAGAGGAAAGGGAAGATATGGTTAGTACTGTGCTTGGAGACTTCCCTCGGTCTTGGACTCAAGTCAATGGTGCTGTTGTGGTACCCGTCCTCACGTTCCTCCAACCAGCATCCCAAGTGCCTACGGAGACACAGGTAGAGCTGGAAGAACAGCCGGTCCAGGAGGCAGAAGACCCCACACAAGCAGACCAGGAGAATCAACCCTCTGCTTATAGTGAGCCTGCCATACCCCTAGTGAGCCAAAGAGTCCGTAGACGGCTGCCCAGTTTACCCTTGACAGCTCCTATACCCTGTAGCTCAGGACCAGTCAGCCAGCTCCGTAGGTCCACTAGGGTCACTAGAGGCCAGTTGCCCATACGGTGGAGGATCTAAATATTCAAGCTATTTTATTAATGTTTACCTGTTTATTGTTGCTTGTGTATAATTATGTGTTTCTAGTTATTTGTAGGAGTCTTTGGTGGATTTACCGGGAATCCTTTGTGCATATAGTTGGAGCGTAACCCAGGACGGACTAAAGACTGTTAAGGACTCGGGGCAGGACAGACCCCTACCTGGTTACGTCTCCCTGTTTTGGTGAAATGGACACCTTGCTTTTCTTCAAAGACTGCACCCGGTTACGGACATGCCGTGACCACCTTTATGTGTTTTTCTTATTGTATCATTATTGTTATACCTTGTTATGTTTTTCCAAAAATATGTTTAGTCCCGGAGTACTAAATTTCACTAGGGGGGAATGTGACACCCCAGGGGTCTGGTTGCCACAGTGATAGAGATATTACGTCTGAGAGCAGGTGGGAGGTCTCTTGGTCAGGGATCCTATGCATGCCACACCTCCTGCCCAGTCCTGGGAGGGGAAGAACTTCCCCTATATAAACCTAGGGCTGAGGCAGGGTTAGTGAGTAGAGAAGAAGTAGAGAAGAGAAGCAGCATAGGAAGAAACTACAGGAGCTCTGTAGGAGCAGTGCAACAAGGAGTCAGGGGCTGGCAGCTGCAGAGCTCGCCCTGACTGAGAAGATTTCTCACCGGACCCGGAGTCCGAGGCTGTGGGGACTAACTCCTATCCAGCAGCAGAAACCGACCGGCAGGGGATTGCAGGTCCTCTGGCCCAGAAACCCGAAGGCACGGTCACACGCGTGGGACCAGCACCGCCGTCGTGGAGCGGAAGCTACTAGAAGGCCCCGAGTCACCGGCCATACGGGTGAGCACCACACGGTACACTCAGGGACGTGGGCTACTTATACCCGCCTCTAGCAAGGTAGCCAGAAGAGTACAGTCAGTTTGGGAGGCCTACAACTCCGCCTGGCCAGGGGAGATCCCATCTGCTCAAGGACTGACCAGGCCCCAATCGCTAGCCAGTACTCCGGGAGGGTCTATCTTTGTCACCAGTAAAGACCCTGAACTACACCGTACCGTCTCCGAGTGGTTCCTGCTACCCCCATCGTCCACGTCGGCTGCCCTGAGGCCATACCCCTCCCGTTGGGGGTTATGCTATCACGCTGCACAATCCTACCACCGGCCTCAGCGGTCTGCCCTGCAGCAGCAGCTCCTTAGCTGTACTCAACGGGTGGCGTAGTCGTCCAACATCTACCGCTGATACAGCGCCACTTAGTCTGACTCCCTGGGCACGGACCGGATCACCGCCACGAGACTACAACCCGCAAGAGATCCGGCTCCGGGTAAGCTCCCGCGTGTGCAACGCAGCGCGACACAGGCCCAGGGGCGCGTCAAGTAACTGTCCTGGAGCACATTTCTTGGAGCCTAAGGTATGTTTGCCGGATTTATTTTTTGGTGAACACCGAGAATTTTTTTCATTTAAAAATGCTTGCTTATTGTATTTTCGTTTGAGACCCAAGTCCTCTGGGGATGAATCCCAGCGCATAGGGTTCATAATGTCACTTTTGAGCAAAGAGCCTCAGGAGTGGGCCTTTTCTTTGCAACCTAGTGATACATGCTTCAGATCAGTGGATAGTTTTTTTTCTGCTTTGGGACTATTATATGATGATCCTGACCGTGTCGCATCAGCTGAGACTGAGTTGAGACGTTTGAAACAGGGATCAGGTAATGTGGAAAAATATTGTACTCATTTCCGTCGTTGGTCTACTCAAACAGGGTGGAACGATTCTGCTCTGAAAAGTCTATTTCTTGCTGGGCTTAATGAAAGGGTTAAAGACCTGCTAATTGCTTATCCTACACCTGAAGATTTGCAACAGGCTATGCAATTAGCTATACGGGTGGATAGGAGACTGCGTGCAAGGGTTAATGAGAGCAAATCCTCTGCTATGTCAGTTTCTGGTTATGAGAATGTGTGTACTAACAGTGGTGAACCGATGGAGATTGGATCGGTGGCACCTCGCTCTCAAGAAAAAGACCGTAGATTTTCTGAAGGCTTGTGTTTCTATTGCGGAAAATCTGGTCATTTGATTAAAGGCTGTGAGCTTCGTATGAAGAAAGAAAAAAAAATGGTCAGTCATGCCCGTATTGCCTGTTTAAATTCCAAGGGTGTATTTTTAGCTGCTTCCACGATTGCTCAGGAAAAATTAATGGAATTTCGGGTGTTTGTTGATTGTGGGTCTACTCTGAATGTAATTGATGGGGGATTCTTGGAAAGACTCAATTTAAAACCTGAACCTTTATCATCCCCCATTGTTGTGGTTTCTGTGGATGGTTCCCCTTTGAAGAATATTACTCTCAAGGTCTGTGAATTTCCTCTCACTATTAATGGTGTTCACCATGAGAAATTGGATTTGGTAGTTTTGAATAACTTACCTTCTCCAGTAATATTGGGATTGCCCTGGTTAAAATTTCACAATCCTGTACTGGATTGGTCTACCAGTGAAATTAAATCCTGGAGCCATAAATGTTATGACAAGTGTTGTAACGGGCGTATTGCAGCTTTGGATAGGGGAGAATTGCCTGTTCCTATTCAGGATTTTTGGAGAGTTTTTTCTGAGAAGGAATCGCAGGTTTTGCCTCCCCATAGAGACTATGATTGTTCTATTGAATTTGTCCCTGGAGCGACTCTTCCTAAAAGTCGTTTATTTAACCTTACTATTCCTGAGAGGAAGGTTTTGGAGGAATACATACAGACAAGTTTGGCCGCCGGTCACATTAGGCCCTCTAAGTCTCCTGTGGCGGTTGGATTTTTTTTTGTAAAAAAAAAGGACGGCGGTTTACGTCCTTGTCTGGATTTTCGTGAGATTAACAAAATTACTGTACGCAATCCTTACCCACTGGCATTGATTCCTGATCTGTTTAACCAGTTAATGGGGGCCAAGTGGTTCTCTAAAATTGACCTTAAGGGGGCATACAATCTGTTGCGCATGAAGGAGGGTGACGAATGGAAGACTGCTTTTAACACTCCTGTGGGTCATTTTGAGAATCTGGTTATGCCTTTTGGTCTTACTAATGCTCCTGCATTTTTCCAGAATCTTATCAATGACATCCTTAGACCTTTGATCGGCAAAAATGTGGTTGTGTATTTGGATGACATTTTGATTTATTCGCCGGATCTGGAGTCTCATTGGCGGAGCGTACGTGAGGTATTACAGTTATTAATGGACAATTCGCTTTTTGCTAAGCTGGAGAAATGTGAGTTCGCTGTACAGAGAATTAGTTTTTTGGGTTACATTATCTCCAGCGAAGGTTTTGAGATGGACCCGGTTAAAGTTCAAGCTGTACAGGAATGGCCTAGGCCTATTGGTTTGAAATCGATACAGAGGTTTTTAGGTTTCGCCAATTATTACAGAAAATTCATAAAAAAATTTTCTAGTATTGTCAAACCTCTGACCGATCTCACCAGGAAAGGTGCTGATGCGGTTCAGTGGTCTTCTGAGGCCATTGAAGCTTTTGTGTATCTCAAGGAGAGGTTCACCTCTGCTCCCATCCTTATGCAGCCTGATGTGACTAAGCCGTTTTTGGTTGAGGTTGATGCTTCCTCTGTGGGGGTTGGCGCAGTATTGTCTCAGGATAACGGGGATGGATTACATCCCTATGCCTTTTTTTCAAAAAAATTTTCGGAGACTGAACTGAATTACGATATTGGTAATCGGGAATTATTGGCTATTAAACTCGCATTTGAACACTGGCGCCACTTCTTGGAAGGTGCGGAATTTCCCGTTCAGGTTCTTACGGATCATAAAAATCTGATATATCTTGATGCTGCCAAGCGCCTGAATGCCCGTCAGGCTAGGTGGGCACTGTTTTTCTCGCGGTTTAATTTCTCCGTTACTTACATCCCTGGTACTAAGAATGTTAAGGCGGATGCCTTGTCTCGCAGTTTTTCTCCCATAGTCGGTGCTGAGAAAGAGGAGAACATTTTACAAGAAGGTGTTGTGATAGCTGCTTTGGACTCCGTTTTGGAAGATGAGATTCTTAAAGCACAGGAGAATGCCCCATCTAACACTCCTCATGGGAGGTTGTTTGTGCCTGGGATCTTTAGGAGAGATTTGTTTGTTGAGTGTCACGAATCTCGGTTGGCAGGTCATCCCGGAATCTCTGAGACCAAGAGACTGGTGGGTCGCAGTTTTTGGTGGCCTGGATGGCAGAAGGAAGTCATTAAGTGGGTGCGTCAATGTACTATATGTGCTAGATCTAAGTCCTCACATACTCCTGCTGCGGGGTTGCTTTGTCCTTTGGAGGTTCCCAGTGCTCCTTGGACACATTTGGCTATGGACTTTATAACTGACCTTCCCCCCTCTGAGGGTTTTACTGTCATCTGGGTGGTCGTGGACCGATTTAGCAAGATGTGTCACTTGGTTCCCTTCGTCAAACTGCCCTGCGCTAAAACTCTCGCTAAGGCCTTTGTCAAGGAAATTGTCAGACTTCATGGCGTTCCTACTGACATTGTTTCTGATAGGGGTCCTCAGTTCGTGGCTCGTTTTTGGCGTGCCTTTTGTGACAGGTTGGGAGTTCATTTGTCGTTCTCGTCCGGATATCATCCTGAATCTAATGGCCAGACAGAAAGGAAAAACCAGGATGTTGAGCAGTTCTTGCGTTGTTTTGTGGCAGACAATCAAGAGGGGTGGTATGAGTTTCTGCCACTTGCTGAATTTGCTCTGAACAATCATACATCTTCTTCTGCTGGTTGTTCGCCTTTTTTTTGTTGTTCTGGGAGACATCCGTCGTTTGGGTCATTCTCCAAGTTGGGATCTGCCGTGCCTGAGGAGGAGAATTTTTCCGGTGATTTGGAGAGAGTTTGGACGGATGTGCGTGGTAATCTTCAGGAGGCCAACAGAAAATCTAAAGACTACTTTGATAAGAAACGACAGGAGGTTTTGTTCGCTGTTGGTGACATGGTTTGGTTGTCCTCTAGGAATCTGCGGTTGAGGATTCCTTCTAAGAAATTGGGTCCCAAGTTTGTAGGGCCCTTTAAGGTGCTTCAGGTTGTCAACCAATCTGCTGTTAGGTTGGAGGTTCCTACCTCCTGGAGAATTAATCCGGTATTTCATGTCTCTCTGTTAAAAAAAGCTGTTGTGTCGGATGGTGACGCCTCTGCCTCTGTTCCTCCGGTGGTGGAGGACGGGGAATATGAAATTTCTCGCATCCTTAACTCTAGACGGTATAGAGGTAGTTTGCAGTATCTTGTGGCCTGGAAAGGTTTCGGACCCGAGGATAACTCTTGGGTGAGGTCAGATGATGTTTCCGCGTCCAGACTTATCAGAGCGTTTCACAGGAGATTTCCTGATAAGCCTGGTCCTAGGGGATCCGGAGGATCCTCTTAGAAGGGGGGGTACTGTTAGAACCTTGCTCTTAGGTTTTTTCCTTTGCTGGTCACATGACCTTGTTGGCCTATTTAATCCTGCTCCGCCCTTCTGGCTTTGCTGGACTTCATTGTATAACTACTTTCTAGCTAGCCTGTGCTCTGTATCTAACTCTGTTAGTTTGCTTGGTCTTCGGACCTCTTTGTTCTATATATTTTGTTTGTTCGTCTGTCTGCTACTATTTCTGTTAGGAGGTGTCCCATTTTCCTCCCAGTCCTTAGTACTTGTAGGGATTCCTTCCCCACATCTATAGGTCTCCGTACAGACTAGCTTAGGACTTTAGCAGGTCTGATCGCAGGATCAGGTTCCCTGTTACATCGTAGGGATTCAGCTGAGTTCTATCGTAGGGACAGATCTCCTCTCTTTCCTTAGCTCTGGTAGCAGAACATAACAATGGTCACACGAAGGCGACGGTGGGAAAGTGTCACAAGAGGTGGACGATGATGAGACACAATTGCCAGAAAGTCAGGAGGAGGACCAGGGTGCGGAAGTGGAAGACGAGGTGGTGAACGATATAGTAACTGACCCAACCTGGCAGGAGGACATGCAGAGCGAGGACAGCAGCACACAGGGGGAGGGAGGCAGAGCACCCCAACATGCAGGAAGAAGCAGTGTGGTGGCAACAGACAGAAGGCAGGCAACCATTCCCCGTAACACCAACACGAAGGAAGTTGCCAGTACAACTGTTAGGTCTTCCCGAGTCTGGTTGTTTTTTAAAGACTCTGCCGATAACCCCAAAAAGGCCATTTGCACCACCTGCCAGGCCATCATCAGCAAGGGTGGCAAAACGACCAGCCTGACCACCACCAGCATGATCAGGCACATGGCAGCAAAGCAACCGACTTTGTGGGCCGAACCCCAGGGTCCAGGAACAGTGTCTGCGGGTGGCACCATTGCTTCTTCCGCTGTTGTGGATGCAAGCCAATCCCCTGTCCATGGTGCATGCGAAGATGCCTCCTGCCCTGCACCTGTCGCTGCACACTCTCAAGTAGCAGCATCAGGAAGCATATCCATGTCCTTGTCCCAGCGCAGCGTTCAGTTGTCCATACCCCAGTCCTTGGAACACAAACGCAAATATACAGCCAACGCCCCACAGGCCACGCTACTAAATTCTCACATTTCACGACTGCTTGTGCTAGAAATGTTGCCTTTTAGGCTCGTGGAGACGGAAGCATTCCGCAACCTGATGGCGGCGGCCGTCCCTAGATACTCGGTCCCCAGCCACCACTATTTCTCCCGGTGTGCCGTCCCCGCATTACACAAGCACGTGTCCCAAAACATTAGCCGTGCTCTCAACAACGCAGTTACCGGTAAAGTCCACCTAACCACGGACACGTGGACAACTGCTTGTGGCCAGGGACGGTACATCTCGCTGACAGCACACTGGGTTAACATAGTGGAAGCCAGGACCCAATCAGACCTTGGGATGGAACACGTCCTCCCGACGCCAAGGATTGCGGGCCCTAAGTCAATCAGGGTTGCCCCCATGGTCTACAGCTTCTGCACCTCATCCTCCTCAGCCTCCTCCTCCTCTTCAGCCTCCATCGAAATGACCACATCAGTCACAAGCTGGAAGCACTGCAGCACTGCCTCGGCCAAGCGGCAACAGGCTGTGCTGCAGCTAATATGCTTAGGTGAAAAAATGCACAATGCTGAAGAGTTGTGGACAGCTTTGAAAGAGCAGGCAAATCTGTGCCTCACACCGCTGAGCCTACAGCCAGGCATGGTCGTGTGTGACAATGGCCGGAACCTCGTGGCGGCTCTGAGGCGAGGCGAGCTCACACACATACCATGCCTGGCCCATGTGCTTAACCTCGTGGTTCAGCGGTTTCTCAAATCCTACCCGGAGCTGCCGGATCTGCTTGTTAAAGTACGCCGCCTGTGTGCCCATTTTAGAAAGTCAGCTACAGTTTCCGCCGCCCTTGCAGTGTTTCAGCAGCGTTTGCAGCTTCCGGCTCACAGACTGGTGTGTGATGTCCCCACGCATTGGAACTCTACACTGCAGATGTTGGGAAGGATTTGTGAGCAGAAGAGGGCAGTTGTTGAGTACCAGCATCAACAAGGCAGTCGGTATTCAGTTCAGACTCACATAAGACCTCAGGAGTGGACATGGATGTCAGACATATGTACCATCTTGCAAAACTTTGAGGACTCCACCAAGATGGTGAGCGGCGATGACGCCATAATTAGCGTCACCATCCCGCTTCTCTGTCTTCTGAAACGCTCTCTGCTCACAATCAAAGAGGATGCATTGCAGGCAGAGCACGATGAGATGGAGCAAGGAACCATACAGGGTGATTACACACAGCCAAGCCTCATCTCATCCCAACGTGGATTGGGTGACAATGAGGAAGAGGAGGAGGAGGAGGAAGGACAGGAGCTAGTTTCATGCATTATAGACGGTACTACCTGAATAGCTGTCATACTGTCTGTTCAGCGTGGATGGCCAGAGGACAGAGAGGAGGAGGAGGAGAGCATGGTCAGTCATCCTCTTGGTGAGGACACGGAAGTGTTGCCTGTTAGTAGTCTGGCACGCATGGCTGAGTTTATGTTATGCTGCCTTTCCCATGACCCTCACGTTCTCAAAATTTTGGGTGACAGCCATTACTGGTTGGTGACACTTCTAGACCCACGCTACAAGGAGAACTTTATATCTCTTATTCCTGAGGCGGACAGGTCTACAAAAATGGGGCTTTACCAGAAGGCCCTTGTTGCGGAACTATTAAAAAAATTCCCATCTGAAAACGCTGGCGGCAGAGGGCACACTTCGTTGGACAACCAAGGAGTAGAGGCGAGAGAGACACAACTTCAATCCAGCAGAGGCAGGGGAACACTGTCAAAGTTCTGGGAGAGTTTTCACAGACCCTCCCATCGGACAGTTCCTGAAGCGCAGGGTACTCTCACAAGAAGTGCAAAGTTTGGGAGGATGCTGAGGGAGTACCTTGCCGACTGTACCAACATCCTCTGTGATTCCGCTGTGCCTTATAATTATTGGGTATCCAACCTGGATACGTGGAATGAACTGGCTCTCTACTCCTTTTAGGTCCTGGCCTGCCCTGCCGCAAGCGTTTTATCATAGCGGGTTTTTAGTGCCGCTGGTGGAATTATAACTGATAAGCGCATCCGCCTGTCAACTGAAAATGCTGACAGGCTGACTCTTATAAAAATGAACAAGGGCTGGATTGGGCCAGACTTCTCAACACCACCGAATGATAGCAGCGTAACGTAAACTCCAATCCAGTGTCTTTTCTTGGGAGGTGTATTCCCATGCACCTTTTCACACCCACACATGGGTATACGCTTCCTGATTTTGGCTATTTGCTCTTGTCCTCCTCCTTCTCCTCATCTTCCACCACCATATCACCAGGGTGACGGTGGTCCGTGATGCAACACCCATCTAATTTTTTTAAAGGGTGTTTATGATGCCCTTAAAAAATTTTTTTATACAGTATGTTCATATATACCCCCCAGGAGTAAATGTTTGTCAGGCCATACACTTAGTGAATGGGCATTACAAGTATAGGAGGCCCACTCCTTTCTAATGGGAACATTTTTTTATGAGGCCCTCCTCCACGTCTCTTCCAAGGGGCATTGAAGTGCCTCCAAATTTTTGGCAGCCCTTGCATTCACTGCATAGGCCAACACTATGGGAGACGCTCTCCTTTCTAATGGGAATTTGTCGTTACTGTGGCCCTGCTCTATGTGTCTTTAAATTCTTAGTTGGGTTTTTCCTAAAATTGTCAGCCGTTGGACTCACTGCATACCCTATAACTGTATAGCAGACTCTCTCCTTTCTAATGGGAACATGTCGTACTTGTTACTGTGGCTCTGCTCCATGTGTCTTTAAATTCTTAGTGGGGTTTTTCCTAAAATTGTCAACCATTGGACTCACTGCATACCCTATAACTGTATAGCAGACCCTCTCCTTTCTAATGGGAACATGTCGTACCTTGTTACTGTGGCCCTGCTCTATGTGTCTTTAAATTCTTAGTGGGGTTTTTCCTAAAATTGTCAGCCGTTGGACTCACTGCATACCCTATAACTGTATAGCAGAATCTCTCCTTTCTAATGGGAACATGTCGTACCTTGTTATTGTGGCCCTGATCTATGTGTCTTTAAATTCTTAGTGGGGTTTTTCCCAAATTTTGGCAGCCCTTGCAGTCACAGCATGGGCATTACCACTTATAGGAGACCCGCTCCTTTATAATGGGAACATTTTTTTTACTGAGACCCTCCTCTATGTCTCTTCAAAGGGGTATTGGGTTGCGTCCAAATTTTTGGCAGCCCTTGCAGTCACTGGATACGCAATAACAGTATAGGAGACCCACTTGTTAATAATGGGAACAACAAAGCATAGCCGGCTGATGGCTCTCTAACAATAGCCAGGGCCAACTGCTGGCCTTTTAAGAATAGTAAGGGCCGTCTGATGTCCCTATAAAAATAGGCTTTATGACTTTCAGAGTCCCTCCATCATAAATAAAACAGGAAGTGTCTGATGATGTGTCACACACCACATTGCCAGCTAAGGTTGTAAAATGTTAAAATTACATTTCTCGGTGAATGATTTTGTCTTAAAAAAAAACTTTAAAAAAAACAAAACAATAGGATCTTTCTTTAATATAAAAAACAGTGTCACCAATTTAACCTCGATGTAATCACATTGTTCAGCTCATGCACCTCCTTCTCCATCTCCGAAATGACCACATCAGTCACAAGCTGACAACACTGCAGCACTGTCTTGGCCAAGCGGCAACAGGCTGTGCTGAAGATAACATGCTTAATGCTTAATTGACAAACTGCCCAGTGCTGCAGAGTTGTTGAAAGCTGTAACACAGCAGCCTGATCTGTGGCTCTCACCCCTGAACATACAGCCAGGCATGGTCGTGTGTGACAATGGGAGGAACCTGGTGACGGAGAAATGACAGCCGGGGTAGATACGGTTTCCCTCTATGCCAGTCCTTTCACCGAGCTAAAGAATATGGCTGTGGTGAAATACAACTCCCACTGAGAAGCTGTTTCAGATTGAAAAACTTTGTGCCCACCAGAGGATTTGATTCTGAGGGCTAACCTTTCTCCCCCGCTCAAGAGCCCCATAGCAGCTGCAAAGTTAGCGCTATCATGAACTCTCCTGAGGTAGAAGCCAAGGCACACCAGAGGATTCTCTGGTGGGACCGTCCAACCCTGCCGAGAAGCAGTCCTGCCTGGCTAAGAAAAGTGTGTGGAAAGATTCCCGGACACTCTATGGCTGCTTTTTTAATGTGGATCGGCCATGCTTATGCATGTTATTTCTCAAACCGCATTACAGATCAGGCCATTGTCCAACTCTGTATTCAAGACATTAAATGCGCAAAGAAATATGTGTGTGTGTGTCAAAGCACCACCGACAAGGGCGAGTTGATGTTGGATGGGCTGCCATTGCTTCTGCAACAAGCTCAATTACAGGACTTCCTGGGAGAAATGACATGCAGGGTACATACGGTTTCCCTCTATGCCAGTCCTTTCACCGAGCTAAATACAACTGTCAGCAAAAAAAAGTTGTGGACTGGCTCCGTACTGTCCCTGGCCACATTCACCTGTCCACATGTTTGTGGTTAGGCGGTCCTTCCCAGTAAGTGCACTGGGGAGGGCACGGGTAATGTTGTAGGACCCGTGCTTGTGGAAGGCGGAGGCGATACCGGGAAATATAGTGGGGGCTGGGGACCGAGTATGGACACCCGGCCGCTGCCAGCATGAGGTTGTGAAAAGCTTCCGCCTCCACGAGTTTAAAAGGTCATATTTCAAGTGTAAAAAGCAGCCCAGAAATCTGGCAGTTTAGTGTTGCGGCCTGTGCGTGGGTGGGTGGCTGGCTGCATACTTGCACTTGCATTCCAAGGAATGGGGTAGGGACAACTGAACGCTGCACTTGGACAAGGACGTGGACGGTGATTGCTGCAAGTCTGCAACGACAGGTGCATGGCGGGAGGCATCTTCGCATGCGCCAAGGATCACTTATGATGGGCACACTTTTAGGCAGTGACCTGGGAGTCAGAGATGCTTCCAGAGGTCTTCCCCATGCTGTTCCCATGTCTTTTCAGCACTGTATGCATCTGTCCGATGATATCTTACACACCACATGGCCAGATAAGGTTGTAAAATGTTAAAATTACATTTCCTGGTGAATGCATTTGTCTTGGTTGAAAGCAATGCAAAAGTGCAAAAATGCATCAAAAACGCATCATGTGAACATTGCCCAAGGTGTGGAGGAGTCTTTTTGTTTTTGGTTATTTATTTTGCCTTATATACAAGTTATTACCCTGGAAAGGATGTTCCTTAACATATTTCCCAGGAAAATCCATTTTGGTTTCGTTTTTGTATGTTTTATTGTGAGTCCGTAAAAGTGGCATAATACTCTGACAATGTTGTTAACAGTAGTGATCTGGGAGTCAGAAATACTTCCAGGGGTCTTCCCCATGCTGTTCCCATGTCATTTGAGCACTGTTCCCATTGATTTGGGCAATTTCTATGCCCTCTGCAGACCGCCGCAGGGAGCCGCCTGAAAAATGCTAGAGTTTCCCATAGACTTACATTGAGCTCGTTGCTCGGGTCGAGCACCCGAGTATTCCAATTTGCTTGACCCGAGCAACAAGTACCCGAGCATTTTAGTGCTCGCTCATCACTACTCATAACATAACACTGCAGACAATCAAGACTCCGATTTTATATTTCAACGGCGTTCGGCTAAAGAGGCGTCAGCTTCTAATTTTGGTTATTTCCGTATTTTATATTATTAATGGTAATATACAAAATGTACTTCTATAAATTGTTGTCCACTTGAAAAAACTAATATATTTCATTGCGCATAGGTCTGGCGTGAAGTGCTATTTCATTATTATTATCAAACGTTAGAAATTGTTTTGTCTTTAATAATTTACGGCAAATTTTACATTTTGAGTAGAACTCCTCTTTACGATGCGCTCATAAGAGCAGTGCGGCATCAATCAAGCTTTTAGATTGCACCACATAGTAATACGAGATGTATTAGCTCGCTCCTATGACTCATCTTTCAATAACGGGTGGCATAAATTAAAGTTGAACAGCTTTTTTCTTTACTAGAGTACAATGGTTGTTAGAGTACTATCAGATAAAGATATAGAGTACCTTGATAAAATTAACTAGGAAATATAAAATAGTAAATTATGGTAATCTAATACAGCAGGACTTTAAAATCAAGACTGTTTGCAAAGTTGATTTTATTTTTTTTTATACATAACGCATTTTGCAAAGTGGGCACAATTTTTCAATTAAAAATAAATGATCTTTAGCGTGATTGTCTGGTCCACCATGCAAAAATCTATTACTAGTATATTTATGTATGTATACAGTATATTTATATATGTATATATATGTAATGTGACAGCATCATGATCTAGGGACAGAAATTCTGATTACATTGCTGTATTACTTTGTTTACTGGGTGCAGCAGTTGTGATACAATCCCTGTTTTCTTATCTGCAGATCTTGGAATGCTGAGGCCTATATAACCCCACCCACACCACTGATTGGTTGCTTTCTGTGTACACTGTATATTGACAGAAAGCTGCTAATCAGTGGTGGGGGCGTGGCTGGACCAGGAGGCACGAGACACCTAGTCCTATACTGATAATCTCCTACTGATAAAACACTAATTGTATTGAAACAGCTAAACATAGCCCAGTAAGTGAAACATCACTTGAATCAGGGTCTCTGCCCCTACATCATGCTGCTCTCAGATTACACAGCAAAACCTGCTGACAGATTCTCTTTAAAGCAATCTTTCACCAAATATCACTATACAGAACTGCATGCATTATTAAATCGATATTTTAGACCTGATCAGGCTGGTGTAATTACTTTGAAAAGCCATATTAGAATGACTGCACAATCCCAATGTTAAAGAAGCACTCCCATCAAAGTTTTTATCCTATTAATATATTGCAATCATCATATTATAAGGCACTATTTACTTTTGCTCATTTTGCCTTCCTACACAGTTAATTCTTCTCTTTTCCATTAGGTCTATGACATCATGTGATTAATAACTGACTAGCTGTATCCGTCTAAGCTCTATGTATAAACAGGAGGTCAATTTTCTCTGCACAAATTATTAATCACTGCAAAAGTCAATGGCAGGGGGGAGGAGGGAGCAGGTGGGTCAGGAGTTGAAGAGGGAGATGATAAATGCAAGGACAAGAGACTTCCTGTTTCTACATAGAGCAGAGAAAAGAGAAGAATTATCTGGTTAGAAAGGCAAAATGAGCAAGTGTAAGTACACAGTGCTATATAATATGAAGACTGCAATATGTTAAATGGATAAAAACTTTGATGGGAGTGCTTCTTTAACATCGGGATTGTGCAGTCATTCTAATATGGCTTTGCAAAGTAATTACACCAGCCTCATCAGGTCTAAAGTATCAATTTAATGTCTAAAAACTTTGATGGGAGGAGTGCTTCTTTAAGACGAATATTTTAGGAGTCTAGCTAAAGCTTAAAAATGTAAATTTTAATATTAGGCAGAGAACTTTCACAAAGGATTTACAGCCATTCTGACATGGATTTTCACAGTAAGTAAATCAGTTTCATCAGGTCTAAGAGATCTATGTAATAATGTGTACAGTTTTATTGTGAAATCTGCTGACAGAGCTACTTTTAAGGAATGTAAAGTTAGTAGATTTATATTATAACGTACCAGCCTGATTTATTTTTATATTGCGCCAGATGCGTAACATACTACAACAAATCAAAGTGAATAATTATCACACTAAATATGTGATAAAAATGACAACAATAATCAATTCATTATAGCAACACACAGTTAGCAGGAATGAAAAAGTGTTAAAATACATCTAATGGTAATTTTATCACGTGGTGCAGAATATGCCGCACTGGTATCCTCTGTTTTCAAAAATTGTGATTCTACCTCTAGATGCTCCAAGAAAGTCCTTCCTCTAAAACATAACGATTGTGAAAGCCCCCTACATTATAAGCCGGAATCGCTGGGGAACGTTTTACCCTAAAACACATCTCCTCTGCATTGGCCGCTGAATCTGAAATATATTACATGGCTGGGACAAGTCGAAAGGAGCTGGAGCCTCCCGTACTCTGTTTAAAGAGGGTATTCAGATTTTTTGTTTTGTGTTGACATGCTGACATAATAGCTACTGAGGCCACCACTGCAGCCAAAGATTGACTGCAGCGGTCACGTACCTATCAAATAAGTCAATAATAGGGCACAATGAGCAGAATCGGGGTCTCGGAAAGCTGTTGCATGGATATGGTGAAGGATTGGTAAGGTGCACATTTCTCAATGTTATTTTATACCTTTAGAAAGAAAAATTCAGGGAGGAGGCCAAAAAAACGGTGGACTCCAGTCTATGACCTCTGTAAGACCCCATATGAAGAGCAATTTTATTGCTTTACTAAATACTAGAGATGAACAATTCTGTTCACGTTGACCTGGTATCCAGTCTGGGTGAAGCTGGTCTTCATTTTTGCACTTGGCATCCTCGGACCAGACTGGATGCCGAATCAGGGTAGCAGAGCCTTTTAAGAGCCAGAGTCACCCATGATGCTACATCAAGGACGCCGGAAACAGATGTGAACATTTGCTGCCATGTAGGACCAGACTGGAAGCTGAATCAGGGTAGCGGGGTCTAATAAGTGCCAGAGTCACTCACGATACTAGGTCGAGAATTCTGGACATAGATGTGAAGACTTGAAGCCATGGAGAACCAGATTAGATGCCGAATCAGTGTTGGGAGGCCTAGTAAGTGTCAGAGTTACCCACAATGCTGTGTTGAGGATACTGGACATGGATGGTAAGATTGGCTACCATGACGGACTGGACTGGATATTGAGTCAGGGTAGCGGAGCCTAGTAAGTGTCAGAATCATCCACAATGCTGGGTTGAGGATGCCAGATAAGGGTGGTAAAATTGGCTGCCATGGAAGACCAGACTGGATGCTGAATCAGGGTTGTGGAGCCTAATAAGTGCCTGAGTCATCCACAATACTAGGTCAAGGAGACTGGATGCTGAGTCAGGGTTGTGAAGCCTAATAAGTGCCAGAGTCACCCACAATACTAGGTCAAGGATGCCGGACATGGATGGTAAGATTGGTTGCCATGGAGGACCAGATTAAATACTGGATCAGGGTAGGGGTACCCAATAAGTGCTAGAGTCACTCACAATGCTGGATGGAGGATGCCAGATACGGATGGTAAGACTGGCTGTCATGGTGGACCAGACTGGATGTCAAATCAGGGATGTGGGGCCTAACAAGTGCCAGAGTCACCCATGACGCTTGGTCGAGGATGCTGAACACTGACGGTAAGAATGCCTGTCATCGAGGATCCAGACTGAATGCTGGATCAGGGTAGGGGTACCCAATAAGTGCCAGTGTGACACCCCAGGGGTCTGGTTGCCACAGTGATAGAGATATTACGTCTGAGAGCAGGTGGGAGGTTTCTTGGTCAGGGATCCTATGCATGCCACACCTCCTGCCCAGTCCTGGGAGGGGAAGAACTTCCCCTATATAAACCTAGGGCTGAGGCAGGGTTAGTGAGTAGAGAAGAGGTAGAGAAGAGAAGCAGCATAGGAAGAAACTACAGGAGCTCTGTAGGAGCAGTGCAACAAGGAGTCAGGGGCTGGCAGCTGCAGAGCTCGCCCTGACTGAGAAGATTTCTCACCGGACCCGGAGTCCGAGGCTGTGGGGACTAACTCCTATCCAGCAGCAGAAACCGACCGGCAGGGGATTGCAGGTCCTCTGGCCCAGAAACCCGAAGGCACGGTCACACGCGTGGGACCAGCACCGCCGTCGTGGAGCCGAAGCTACTAGAAGGCCCCGAGTCACCGGCCATACGGGTGAGCACCACACGGTACACTCAGGGACGTGGGCTACTTATACCCGCCTCTAGCAAGGTAGCCAGAAGAGTACAGTCAGTTTGGGAGGCCTACAACTCCGCCTGGCCAGGGGAGATCCCATCTGCTCAAGGACTGACCAGGCCCCAATCGCTAGCCAGTACTCCGGGAGGGTCTATCTTTGTCACCAGTAAAGACCCTGAACTACACCGTACCGTCTCCGAGTGGTCCCTGCTACCCCCATCGTCCACGTCGGCTGCCCTGAGGCCATACCCCTCCCGTTGGGGTTATGCTATCACGCTGCACAATCCTACCACCGGCCTCAGCGGTCTGCCCTGCAGCAGCAGCTCCTCAGCTGTACTCAACGGGTGGCGTAGTCGTCCAACATCTACCGCTGATACAGCGCCACTTAGTCTGACTCCCTGGGCACGGACCGGATCACCGCCACGAGACTACAACCCTCAAGAGATCCGGCTCCGGGTAAGCTCCCGCGTGCGCAACGCAGCGCGACACAGGCCCAGGGGCGCGTCAACTTTTGGCGTAGTCGGCAGGATCTCGTGCCCGCAACCACCGGGTACTGCGTGACTGAAAAAGACTGTTCAAACTTACCTGTGGTGAAGATTCCCGCCATCCGGCGCCATCTCCCGCTTCCTTCCCGCCATCGGTGGAGTTTTCCCGCCATCCGGCGCCATCTTCAGCCTTCTTCCCGCCATACGTGGAGTTTTCCCACCATTGGACGCCATCTTGAGGACGCCGCGCGGGAAGAAGAGGGGCGTGGACTCCGAAAGCGCGCGAGAACTGAAGCCCCGCCTCACGTCCGGACGTTGCGTAAGGTCCTGGAAGGAGCCCAGCAGACGCCGACGTCACAGGAGCGCGACGGAAGGTCCTCAACCCTGACGATCCACTGCGGAGCCGCGGCCTACGGAAGAGGATCATCGCAAGGTAGGCCACGGTCCACTAGGGGGGAGAAGGATGTCGGATACGGAGGAGAGCTTCACCGCTTCAACCCCCGCCAGCGCCACCGCTGTGGCGGTCATGCCTTTCACCATGCCCTATATCCTGGGGGCAGCCTGGCTACCCCAGTACTCGGGGGAGTCACATACCCTGCATGACTTTAGAGAAAAGCTGGATAGCCTCTTCCAGGTGTACCCCCTCACAGAGGAGCAAAAAGTGAGCATCCTGGTGGCCCAATTAACCGGGGCAGCCCAAAGGGAGGTAAAGTCCTGGCCACCTGGGGGGAGGACTGTCGCAGGGATACTAACCCGGCTGAGGGACACCTTTGATACCCGCACCTCAGCCGAGATCAAGCTTAGATTCTACGGGTGCAAACAGCGGGCACATGAGAGTATAAGGGACTATGCCCTAAACCTACAAGAGGCCCTGAGAGCCATTAAGCAGACCGACCCTGACGGCGTGGGAGATGAGGACAGGCTGTTGACTGAACAATTTATAGAGGGTTTATATTGCAATGCCCACCGAACCCAGTTGCGGGCAATGGCCTTACAGGACCCTCATCTGGGATTTGCACAGTTCAAGGACAGAGCCATCCGGGTGCTTCGAGAACCGGCACCAGGTGGCGTTGTGACCCACAGACGCCCCACTACCACTTACCACCAGGAGGCGGCGCCCTTGTCGGCAGGGCCTGTGGGAGCTGATGCGCAGGCTTTGAACAATGACCCGGCTCCAGACCTGCACCATCAGGTCCAAGAGCTAGCTAAAAGCGTTGCTGCGCTAACCCGAACTGTGCAGTCTTTACAGGTTTCCACTCCAGGGAAGATCCAGCTGGCATCCGGACCGGAGGACATCCCGTGGCGTCGACCAAGGAGGACCCCACCGGCCAGAGGAAGACCCAGCGACCGATACAACGAGGACGGACGACCCATCTGCCGCCGCTGCAATCAACCCGGACATATGGCAAGGTACTGTCCTTTAAACTGGCACAACCTGGGGTAGAGGGCCAACCCCCAGGAAAAAGATCACCAGGCCCATCGAACTGGCGCGACAAATATGTGGGAGGACGTCCAGTCTTACCCGTGGTACTGGATGGCATTCCTATGAGTGCCCTGCTGGACACCGGGTCACAGGTCACCACCATCCCGTACGTGCTCTTCAAGCAGTACTGGAATGACTCGTATATCACCCGCTACCCTGACGACGACTTGAGTATCATCGCCAGCAATGGTCAGCCCGTGCCACAGATTGGATTTAAAGAGGTGACCATTAAAATCGGTAGAGTCGAATTGGCAGCACAGGGACTGATCATTGTAGACATTGACAAACACGAGAGTCACCCAAAGATAACTCTAGGAACTAATGTAATTGAAAATTGTCTTGCAGAGGTGATTTTCCTTTTACAGCAGGTTGCCAAGAACGCCAGCTCCGGCCAGCAGCGAGTGCTCCAGAAAGAGATCCGGGCACTGATGCGACGGCAACAGCTAGAACTCTCCGGTGGTGAGATTGGTAGCGTGCGAATGTGTGACCCTTTCCCTATTGCCATGCCCCCAAAAAGTGAAATGATGATTTGGTGCCGGGCAGCTATTGGTCTGAGAGGTAGAGATTACCAGGCAATGGTAGAACCAGTTTACTCAGACAGTAGGCCCACCATTTTGACAGCACGGGGGGTGGCCAATGTACGCCATGGGAGGGTGCCCGTTCGCATAATAAATATCAGGAAGAGGGAAGTGTACCTGCCCCGGTATGCCACGCTAGCCAAATTGTATACCATCAATCAAGATTCCATACAGTCCGTAGAACCCTTGCCTCCATCTTCCCCGGAGGAAGGTAACGGCTCTAAGAAAACGATGGAGGACTGGTGTCAGCAACTACATTTGGGTACTGACTCCACTCCCTCACACCAGAAACAGGGAGTCTATCGGGTGGTTCAAGAGTACGAGAGAGTGTTTAGTAAACACCCGTTAGTTCGGGCGAGTCAAGGGGGTAGAACACCACATCCCCACGGGAGACCATCCTCCCATAAAAGAGAGGTATCGACCCGTACCCCCTGCACACTACCAACACGCCAAGGGGATGCTTAGAGACATGAAGGAGGCTGGGGTGATCAGGGATAGCTGTAGCCCCTGGGCAGCTCCACTAGTCTTAGTCAAAAAGAAAGACAACACCATGAGGATGTGTGTAGATTACCGGAAAATCAACCGTATCACACACAAGGATGCGTACCCCTGACCAAGGATAGAGGAGTCTTTGGCTGCTTTAAGATCTGCTAACTTCTTCTCTACCTTGAATCTCACTAGTGGGTACTGGCAGGTTCCTGTAGCAGAGGTGGACCGGGAGAAGACCGCATTCACCACCCCGATGGGACTTAGCGAGTTTACCTGCATGCCGTTCGGACTCTGCAACGCACCAGGAACCTTCCAACGATTAATGGAGTGCTGTCTGGGCCACAGAAACTTCGAGACGGTCTTGTTGTACCTGGACGATGTCATCGTATATTCCAAGACGTATGAGGACCACCTGAAACACCTGGCGGAAGTGTTCGAAGCTCTGGCAAGCTACGGCCTAAAGGTGAAACCCTCCAAGTGTCACCTCCTGAAACCAAAGGTGCAGTACCTGGGACACATGGTGAGCGCTGACGGAGTGGCTCCCGACCCTGATAAGATCACCGCAATTAAGGAATGGCCAAGTCCCTCCAGTGTAAAAGAAGTGCGGCAGTTCCTCGGGTTGGTAGGCTATTACTGCAGATTCATCCCCGGTTTCACCAAAAAGGCAGCTCCTATGCAGGACCTCCTGATAGGCCAGTCCCGGAAGGCCAAGAACCAGAAGCCACCCTTCAGATGGGAGACGTTAGAAGAAGAGTCCTTCCGCCAGCTGAAGATGGCCCTCACGGGGGATGAAATCCTGGTGTACCCTGATTACAGCCAGCCCTTTATCCTCTACACCGACGCAAGTAACATCGGGCTAGGAGCCGTGCTGTCCCAGATCCAGCAGGGGAAAGAACGAGTAATCGCTTACGCCAGCCGAAAACTGCGACCCACCGAGAGAAACCCTGAGAATTACAGCTCATTTAAGCTAGAGTTCCTGGCAGTGGTGTGGGCAGTCACCGAACGCTTTAAGCACTACCTCGCTTCTTCCCGGTTCATCGTGTACACGGATAACAACCCGTTGACACACCTGGACACGGCAAGACTCGGTGCCCTAGAGCAGAGATGGATGGCCCGTCTGTCCAACTACGAGTTCACAATCAAATACCGGGCAGGACGCTCCAATACCAACGCGGACGCCCTGTCCAGGATGCCAAACCTACCGGACGTAGGAGAAGATCCAGAGGGACTGGAAGAAGTTGAACTCCCCGCGTTCCACCGTCATGGGACTATCCAGTATTCCCATTGGGTAAAGAGTAAGCAAGCCGCTACGTTTAACCCCTTGCCTCACTACAACTGGGAGGAAACGCAAGACAGTGACCCTGCCGTCCGAATGGTGAAGGAGATGCTGACTCGGCCAGAGGCTCGCCTTGACCCAGACGCTCCGGAGGAAGCCAAGCAACTATGGGCTGAGAAGAGTCGACTGTTCCTTTACAAGGGGAAGTTGTGCCGCAGAATGGTTAACTCCCGGACGCATGAACTAATCTGGCAAGTAGTGGTGCCACGAAGAGACGCAGCCATGGTGATGGAGGCATACCACGACGGGGCTGGACACTTCGGATGGAAGAAGCTGGAGTTCCTGCTGCGCGAGCGGATCCACTGGGTAGGCATGAGGGGAACCATCGAGAGGTGGTGCAGAGACTGTGGCCCGTGCAACCTAAGAAGGAAGGACCGTGCCAGCCAGAAGACTCCCCTGCAGTCCATCGTCACCCGGCAGCCATTGGAACTGGTAGCCTTGGATCATGTAAAACTGACCCCAAGCAGAAGTGGCTACGTCTACGCACTAACCATCGTGGATCACTACTCCCGGTTCTTGGTTGTCGTCCCCGTCAAGGACTTAACAGCTCGAACAGCAGCTAGAGCCTTCCAGCAGCATTTCTGCCGTCCACACGGGTACCCGGACCAAGTGTTGACAGACCAGGGACCTGCCTTTGAAGCGGAGGTCTTCCAAGAATTCTGCACTCTGTATGGCTGCCGGAAGATAAGGACAACACCCTATCATCCGCAAACTAATGGACTTTGTGAGAAAATGAACCAGGTGGTAATGGATCTTCTGAAAACGTTGCCCCTGGAAGAACGCAGTCTGTGGCCTGAGAAGCTGCCCGATCTGGTGGACCTATACAACCACATCCCGGTAGGTTCCACCAACTGTACCCCGGCTTACCTAATGAGGGCGAGACCTGGTAAGTTACCTGTTGACCTGGAAATGGGAGTCCTGACACCCGAGGACACTTCACCAGAAGCAGACTGGGACACAGAGAGGCAGCAGCAGTACCGGAGAGTACAGGAGAGTGTGGAGCGAAGTCTCTGTCAGGCTAGGGAAAGACAAGAGAAAACTTACAACCAGTATGCTCCCGCTGTTCCCCTGGTACCCAGAGAGCAGGTCTTGAAGAGAAAAAGACGGCTCCACAAGTTGGACGACCAGTGGGAGAAGGACCCGTACACCGTACTGCCCTCAAGCCACGACAACCCAAAGGTCTGTACCATCAGTAAAGACGGAGGGGAAACCACGACTATTGTATCCCGGGATCACCTGAAGAAGTGTCCCGAACAGCTACGGAACCCTGAAGAGGAACAAGAAGACCCTCGACCCGTAGAGGAAAGGGAAGACATGGTTAGTACTGTGCTCTGAGACTTCCCTCGGTCTTGGACTCAAGTCAATGGCGCAGTTGTGGTACCTGTACTCACCTTCCTCCAACCAGCATCCCAAGCACCTACGGAGCAACAGGTAGAGCTGGAAGAGCAGCCGGTCCAGGAGGCAGAAGACTCCACACAAGCAGAACAGGAGGATCAACCCTCTGCTTATAGTGAGCCTGCCGTACCCCTAGTGAGCCAAGGAGCCGGTAGACAGCTGCCCAGTTTACCCTTGACAGCTCCTACACCCTGTAGTTCAGGGCTAGACAGTCAGCTCCGTAGGTCCACTAGGGCCACTAGAGGCCAGTTACCCGCACGTTGGAGGATTTGAAGTGTATAAATTGTTTTATTTGTGGTTACCTGTTTTTCTTGTTGCTTGTGTATAATTATGTGTTTCTAGTTGTTTATAGGAGTCTTTGGTGGATTTACCGGGAATCCTGTGTACATAGTTGGAGCGGACTAAAGACTGTTAAGGAC
The DNA here is from genome assembly GCF_046119375.1 of Phyllobates terribilis. Classification (NCBI taxonomy): domain Eukaryota; kingdom Metazoa; phylum Chordata; class Amphibia; order Anura; family Dendrobatidae; genus Phyllobates; species Phyllobates terribilis. The sequence continues at coordinate 103,150,156 of NW_027362773.1, forward strand.
TCGGGGCAGGACAGACCCCTACCTGGTTACGTCTCCCTGTTTTGGTGAAATGGACACCTTGCTTTTCTTCAAAGACTGCACCCGGTTACGGACATGCCGTGACCACCTTTATGTGTTTTTCTTATTGTATCATTATTGTTATACCTTGTTATGTTTTTCCAAAAATATGTTTAGTCCCGGAGTACTAAATTTCACTAGGGGGGAATGTGACACCCCAGGGGTCTGGTTGCCACAGTGATAGAGATATTACGTCTGAGAGCAGGTGGGAGGTCTCTTGGTCAGGGATCCTATGCATGCCACACCTCCTGCCCAGTCCTGGGAGGGGAAGAACTTCCCCTATATAAACCTAGGGCTGAGGCAGGGTTAGTGAGTAGAGAAGAGGTAGAGAAGAGAAGCAGCACAGGAAGAAACTACAGGAGCTCTGTAGGAGCAGTGCAACAAGGAGTCAGGGGCTGGCAGCTGCAGAGCTCGCCCTGACTGAGAAGATTTCTCACCGGACCCGGAGTCCGAGGCTGTGGGGACTAACTCCTATCCAGCAGCAGAAACCGACCGGCAGGGGATTGCAGGTCCTCTGGCCCAGAAACCCGAAGGCACGGTCACACGCGTGGGACCAGCACCGCCGTCGTGGAGCGGAAGCTACTAGAAGGCCCCGAGTCACCGGCCATACGGGTGAGCACCACACGGTACACTCAGGGACGTGGTCTACTTATACCCGCCTCTAGCAAGGTAGCCAGAAGAGTACAGTCAGTTTGGGAGGCCTACAACTCCGCCTGGCCAGGGGAGATCCCATCTGCTCAAGGACTGACCAGGCCCCAATCGCTAGCCAGTACTCCGGGAGGGTCTATCTTTGTCACCAGTAAAGACCCTGAACTACACCGTACCGTCTCCGAGTGGTCCCTGCTACCCCCATCGTCCACGTCGGCTGCCCTGAGGCCATACCCCTCCCGTTGGGGTTATGCTATCACGCTGCACAATCCTACCACTGGCCTCAGCGGTCTGCCCTGCAGCAGCAGCTCCTTAGCTGTACTCAACGGGTGGCGTAGTCGTCCAACATCTACCGCAGATACAGCGCCACTTAGTCTGACTCCCTGGGCACGGACCGGATCACCGCCACGAGACTACAACCCTCAAGAGATCCGGCTCCGGGTAAGCTCCCGCGTGCGCAACGCAGCGCGACACAGGCCCAGGGGCGCGTCACCAGAGCCACCCAGAAAGCTGGATGTAGGATACCGGACACGAATGGTAAGACTGGCTGCCATGGTGGATCAGATTGGATGCCGAATCAGGGTTGTGGGTCCTAATAAGTGCCAGAGTCAATCTTGATGCTGGGTCGAGGATGCCAGACGCGGATAGTAAGACTGGCTGCCATCGAGGACCAGACTGAATGCTGGATCAGGGTAGGGGGACCCAATAAGTGCCAGAGTCACCCATGATGTTGAATGGAGGATGCCGGACACGACTGGAAAGACTGGCTGTCATCGAGGACCAGACTGGATGTCGAATCAGGACAGCAAGAATCACATTGCTTTATTCTACTAAATATGGCATTGTATTTCTTGTATAATGTATTTTCTGAAGCAACTGCTCCCTTTCTCCAGCACAGAGTGATTGATATCCACTATATAATGGGTTTTTCTTGCCTTTATATGATTTCCTCCCTTGAGACTTATATGATTTCTTTGACTTTTACTATAAACATTTCTTTAACTTTTATAGCTGCAGCTTGTGGTACGTGACCATGGACAGACTGGTTTATTCCTCCGGTTCTGTGGCACATCTCCCTTTATTTGCAGGAAACAAATTTTATTGTAATAGAAAGTGAGGCTCTGAAGCACTTAAGGAAGCCAGGAAGATGATACTCTAATGTATGTAAGTAAATGTTTCAGGATGAACACAAAAAGGCAATGAATTTAATTATGGCATGATGAATGAATACCTTCAGGGCAGGATCACACATTGCGGGTGCCACGCGCATGACAGCTGAGGCGGCTGTCAGATGGATTATAAGAATATGAGCGTACACTGACTGCATATTGCTAATGTTTGCAGGGTTGTGCACAAATTGCATGGCCATTAACCCCTTGCCTCTGCAGCCAATGTTCGTTTTCACGTTTGCATTTTTCCCTCCCCTTCTTCCAAGAGCCGTAACTTTTTTATTTTTCCACCGACATAGCCGTGTAAGGGCTTTTTTTTTTTTTTTAATTGCACCATCCATTTTACCATGCAATAAAGTGAAAATCAAGAAAAAAATTCTAAGTGAGATGAAATGGTGAAAATAAAACAATTCCATCATTGTTTTTGGGGTTTTGTTTGCATGGCATTCATTCAGTGGTCAAAATGACCTGGCAGCATGATTCTCCATGTCCATATGGTTACGGCAATATCAAACTTGCATAATTTTTTTTATTATGCAGTGAAAAAAAAATACAAAGTTTGTAGAAAAAAAATTATTTGTATCTTCATTTTCCGACATTTTGCATTGTAGAGCCAAGGGCGTGTTTTATGTTTGGCAAGCTGATGGTTTTATTGATAATGATTTGGGGAACAGACGAGGTTTTGATTGCTTTTTATTTTATTTTTTTTTAGAAAGGTATGGTGACCAAAAAAACTGGAACTTTGGAGTTTGGACTTCATTTTTAGCTACGGCATTTATTGTATGAGTTAATTAATTTTATATTTGGATAGCCCCAGACTGTTACGGAGGTTGTGATACAAAACACAATTTTGTTTGTACCTTCTTTATTTTTAATAATGGAAAAATGATTTGAATTTATATATTTAAATATTTTTTTATATTATAAAACACTTTATTTTTCTTACTTTTTAGTCCCCATAGGGGACTTAAACCTGGTCGCTTATACTATCTCTCTCTCTCTCTCTCTCTCTCTCTCTCTCTATATATATATACTAGCTTTACTACCCGGCTTCGCCCAGGTTAATAACTGCTGTTAGCAAAATAGAATGTGTTAACAAAAATTTATTCTCCACACAAAAACCACAAAACACATTGGCCCTTGAGGAAGCAGCTCTTGTTCTCTTGTCTGCAAGCCTCGCTTCTCTCTCCTCAGAAAGTTCATTGGCCCTTGGGGAAGCAGCTCTTGTTTTCATGTCTGCAAGCCTCGCTTCCCTCTCCTCAGAAAGTTCATTGGCCCTTGAGGAAGCAGCTCTTGTTTTCATGTCTGCAAGCCTCGCTTCCTTCTCCTCAGAAATTTCATTGGCTCTTGAGGAAGCAGCTCTTGTTTTCATGTCTGCAAGCCTCGATTCCCTCTCCACAGAAAGTTCATTGGCTCTTGAGGAAGCAGTTCTTGTTCTCTTGTCTGCAAGCCTCGCTTCCCTCTCCTCAGAAAGTTCATTGGCCCTTGAGGAAGCAGCTACTGTTTTCATGTCTGCAAGCCTCACTTCCCTCTCCTCAGAAAGTTCACTGGCTCTTGAGGAAGCAGCTCTTGTTTTCATGTCTGCAAGCCTTGCTTCCCTCTCCTCAGAAAGTTCATTGGCCCTTGAGGAAGCAGCTCTTGTTTTCATGTCTGCAAGCCTCGCTTCCCTCTCCTCAGAAAGTTCATTGGCTCTTGAGGAAGCAGCTCTTGTTTTCATGTCTGCAAGCCTCGCTTCCCTCTCCTCAGAAAGTTCATTGGCTCTTGAGGAAGCAGCTCTTGTTTTCATGTCTGTAAGCCTCGCTTTCCTGTCCTCAGAAAATTCATTGGCTCTTGAGGAAGCAGCTCTTGTTTTCATGTCTGCAAGCCTCGCTTCCCTCTCCTCAGAAAGTTCATTGGCCCTTGAGGAAGCAGCTCTTGTTCTCTTGTCTGCAAGTCTCGATTCCCTCTCCTCAGAAAGTTCATTGGCTCTTGAGGAAGCAGCTCTTGTTTTCATGTCTGCAAGCCTCGCTTCCCTCTCCTCAGAAAGTTCATTGGCTCTTGAGGAAGCAGCTGCTGTTCTCATGTGTGTCAGCCTTGTTTCTCAGTCTTCACATTTTTCATTGGCCCGTAATGCAGCTTTTCTTTTCGCATCAGCTGACATTCGTGCCATGAAATTCCTTTTCTTATGAGGCATTATTGTGGTAAAAAGTCTGTAACTGGCAGTTTCTATATCCGCTCACATAGAAGTAATGTGACTGACATCAGCCTTTCCACCAACACACCCTAACTGACATCTTATTACCTTACACAAGCTTTGTTATACTGAGAATGCCCTTTGTTGCCTATATTAACCAATCACAGCTCAGATTAATTAACTGTAGCAAAATAGAAGCTGAGCTGTGATTGGTTGCTATTGGCAGCCTGATAAATCTTTGTGAGATGAGTTTTGTGTGTGCTGAGGGTGGTATATGTGTTCAAGCACGTGGTAGTCTGTGGCGCATTTTGTGTGTGTGTTCATATCCCCGTGTGTGGTGAGTATGAGTATCCCATGTCGGGGTCCCACCTTAGCAACTGTACGGTATATACTCTTTGGCGCCATCGCTCTCATTCTTTAATTCTCCCTTGCTCACATCTGGCGGCTGTCAATTTGCCTCCAACACTTTTTCTTTCACTTTTTCCCCATTATGTAGATAGGGGCAAAATTGTTTGGTGAATTGGAACACGCAGGGTTAAAAAATTCGCCTCACAACATATCCTATGACGCTCTCAGGGTCCAGACGTGTGACTGTGCAAAATTTTGTGGCTGTAGCTGCGACGGTGCAGATGCCAATCCTGGACATACACACATACAGTACAGACCAAAAGTTTGGACACACCTTCTCATTTAAAGATTTTTCTGTATTTTTATGACTATGAAAATTGTACATTCACATTGAAGGCATCAAAACTATGAATTAACACATGTGGAATTATATACTTAACAAAAAAGTGTGAAACAACTGAAAATATGTCTTATATTCTAGGTTCTTCAAAGTAGCCACCTTTTGCTTTGATGACTGCTTTGCACACTCTTGGCATTCTCTTGATGAGCTTCAAGAGGTAGTCACCGGAAATGGTTTTCACTTCATAGGTGTGCCCTGTCAGGTTTAATAAGTGGGATTTCTTGCCTTATAAATGGGGTTGGGACCATCAGTTGTGTTATGCAGAAGTCAGGTGGATACACAGCTGATAGTCCTACTGAATAGACTGTTAGAATTTGTATTATGGCAAGAAAAAAGCAGCTAAGTAAAGAAAAACGAGTGGCCATCATTACTTTAAGAAATGAAGGTCAGTCAGTCCGAAAAATTGGGAAAACTTTGAAAGTGTCCCCAAGTGCAGTTTCAAAAACCATCAAGCGCTACAAAGAAACTGGCTCACATGAGGACCACCCCAGGAAAGGAAGACCAAGGGTCACCTCTGCTTCTGAGAATATGTTTATCTGAGTCACCAGCCTCAAAAATCGCAGGTTAACAGCAGCTCAGATTAGAGACCAGGTCAATGCCACACAGAGTTCTAGCAGCAGACACATCTCTACAACTACTGTTAAGAGGAGACTTTGGGCAGGAGGCCTTCATGGTAAAATAGCTGCTAGGAAACCACTGCTAAGGACAGGCAACAAGCAGAAGAGACTTGTTTGGGCTAAAGAACACAAGGAATGGACATTAGACCAGTGGAAATCTGTGCTTTGGTCTGATGAGTCCAAATTTGAGATCTTTGGTTCCAACCACCGTGTCTTTGTGCGACGCAGAAAAGGTGAACGGATGGACTCTACATGCCTGGTTCCCACCGTGAAGCATGGAGGAGGAGGTGTGATGGTGTGGGGGTGCTTTGCTGGTGACACTGTTGGGGATTTATTCAAAATTGAAGGCATACTGAACCAGCATGGCTACCACAGCATCTTGCAGCGGCATGCTATTCCATCCGGTTTGTGTTTAGTTGGACCATCATTTATTTTTCAACAGGACAATGACCCCAAACACACCTCCAGGCTGTGTAAGGGCTATTTGACCAAGAAGGAGAGTGATGGGGTGCTACGCCATATGACCTGGCCCCGACAGTCACCAGACCTGAACCCAATCGAGATGGTTTGGGGTGAGCTGGATCACAGAGTGAAGGCAAAAGGGCCAACAAGTGCTAAGCATCTCTGGGAACTCCTTCAAGATTGTTGGAAGACCATTTCCGGTGACTACCTCTTGAAGCTCATCAAGAGAATGCCAAGAGTGTGCAAAGCAGTCATCAAAGCAAAAGGTGGCTACTTTGAAGAACCTAGAATATAAGACATATTTTCAGTTGTTTCACACTTTTTTGTTAAGTATATAATTCCACATGTGTTAATTCATAGTTTTGATGCCTTCAGTGTGAATGGTACAATTTTCATAGTCATGAAAATACAGAAAAATCTTTAAATGAGAAGGTGTGTCCAAACTTTTGGTCTGTACTGTACATACATACATACATACCTATACACACACACATTCAGCTTTATATATTAGATATATATATATATAGATAGATATAGATAGATAGAGAGATATTTTATAAGGAATATATGGGATATAAGGTGAAAATCACTCACCATCTGCTATAGATTGGCAACCCATCGGTGCCCCGCAATTGCATTGCAAAGGGATGCACGTGAGCACTTGCAACCACTCTATTTAGAGATTGTCAGCAGCATGTAAATGGTTAACAGCATCAGCGCTCATCTCTGATTGCTGCTGTTAGACGCAGATGCCAGCTACTTAACACAGCTAGCATCTACCACATGTGGAGAGACACAAACCTACAGCGGCATAGAAGGAGACAGACTGATCAAGTAAATTAAAAAATATAGGAGTTTATTAAATATAATCGCAAAAATGTATATAAAATAGAAGAAAATATTATCGTATGGAAACAAGAGGATATAGTATGAATGAGTCTATAATGGACTATAAACTGTGTGGAAATCAGGCAGTTTTCCTTGGGCTGCTGGTAGGATCCCTCAAATGGACTCGGGAGCCGAAGACGATTTAAACACAGTATTTATTTAGCGGTTAAAAAAGTCAACACATTTCAAATTAATCCAACTTCTTGTAAATGGGGAGAAGAAGTAGTTGGAAGAAGTTGGATAACTGCAAAACGGGTAGACTTTATAACCGCTAAATAAATACTGCATTTTAATCTTCTTCATCTCCCGAGTCCATTTGTGGGATCCTGATTTCCCCACCTGATTTTCGCACAGTTTATCTTTTGGTCTGATGACCTGGGGTTTGCTGGTACATGTCTAAAGATTGTTTCAATTGCAACACCACCAGGTGAGCGAGCACGCTAATTTTTTAACGTACATTTAACTGGATAAAACCCTACTTTGTGCTCTCTTTGCTCCCCAGTCCCTCCTGTATAATGGACTATAGGTGCAGTACAGAAAATTATTAGCCCTGGAGGGGCTCACCACCTGAGCCCCTTCTACACATGGGCACAACAACAACGAGCTAACAATAAGTAAGCAATTTACATTGAATTTTTAATAATCCAGTTGAAACAGTGGGATCACATCTTGGCCATACACTTCATATGACTGTAACCTATAGTCAGTACAGGTTTTACTATTAACACGGCATACTATACTTCAATGCGATTGAGTGTTGCACTTACAGACTAACTATTAGGTTGTCTTACCCTTATAGTCTAGTAAGCAGATACTGGTGGATGATCAAGGATGACCATAGTAGAACATTACACCTACTCCCAAATCCGTAGTCACGTAGCAAAGACCAATGATCCGACAGAAAGCTCCACTGCTCTGTCAAACCCCTTAGATGCTGCAGTTGCCATTGACCAAGGCATCTGAGGGGTTAGATCATTACAGTTAAAATTTATGAGTCTGTGATAAATGATCTACAAGGCCTGATAATTTGGTTTCCACAGTATACAGTGGGTACGGAAAGTATTCAGACACCTTTAAATTTTTCACCCTTTGTTTCATTGCAGCCATTTGGTAAATTCTAAAAAGTTCATTTTTTTTCTCATGAAAGTACACTCTGGACCCCATCTTGACTAAAAAAAAACAGAAATGTAGACAATTTTGCAAATTTATTAAAAAAGAAAAACTGAAATATCACTTGGCCGTAAGTATTCAGACCCTTTGCTCAGTATTGAGTAGAAGCACCCTTTTGAGCTAGTACAGTTATGAGTCTTCTTGGTAATGATGCAACAAGTTTTTAACACCTGGATTTGGGGATCCTCTGCCATTCTTCCGTGCAGATCCTCTCCAGTTCCGTCAGGTTGGAAGGTGAACGTTGGAGGACAGCCATTTTCAGGTCTCTCCAAAGATGCTCAATTGGGTTTAGGTCAGGGCTCTGGCTGGGCCAGTCAAGAATGGTCACAGAGTTGTTCTGAAGCCACTCCTTTGTTATTTTAGCTGTGTGCTTAGGGTCATTGTCTTGTTGGAAGGTGAACCTTCGGCCAAGTCTGAGGTCCAGAGCACTCTGGAAGAGGTTTTCATCCAGGATATCTCTGTACTTGGCCGCATTCATGCTTCCTTCAATTGCAACCAGTCATCCTGTCCCTGCAGCTGAAAAACACCCCCATAGCATGATGCTGCCACCACCATGTTTCACTGTTGGGATTGTATTGGACAAGTGATGAGCAGTGCCTGGTTTTCTCCACAAATACCGCTTAGAATTATCACCAAAAAGTTCTATCTTCATCTCATTAGACCAGAGAATCTTATTTCTCATAAGTCTGGGAGTCCTTCATGTGTTTTTGAGCAAACTCTATGCGGTCTTTCATATGTCTTGCACCAAGGAGAGGCTTCCGTCAGGCCACTCTGCCATAAAGGCCTGACCGGTGGAGGGCTGCAGTGACAGTTGACTTTGTGGAACTTTCTCCCATCTCCCTACTGCATCTCTGGAGATCAGCCACAGTGATCTTGGGGTTCTTCTTCTTCTCTCACCATGGCTCTTCTCCCATGTTGGTCAGTTAGGCTGGATGGCCAGGTCTAGGAAGACTTCTGGTGGTCCCAAACTTCTTCCATTTAAGGATTATGGAGGCCACTGTGTTCTTAGGAACCTTGAGTAATGCAGAAATTATTTTATAACCTTGGCCAGATCTGTGCCTTGCCACAATTCTGTCTCTGAGCTCCTTGGGTAGTTCCTTTGAGCTCATGATTCTCATTTGGTCTGACATGCACTGTGAGCTGTGAGGTCTTATATAGACAGGTGTGTGCCTTTCCAAATCAAGTCCTATCAGTTTAATTAAACACAGCTGGACTCCAATGAAGGAGTAGAACCATCTCAAGGAGGATCACAAGGAAATGGACAGCATGTGACTTTTATATGAGCGTCTGAGCAAAGGGTCTGAATACTTATGACCATGTGATATTTCAGGGGTTTTTTTTAATAAATTTGCAAAAATTTCTACATTTCTGTTTTTTTCAGTCAAGATGGGGTGAAGAGTGTACTTTAATGAGAAAAAAAAATGAACTTTTTAGAATTTACCAAATGGCTGCAATGAAACAAAGAGTGAAAAATGTAAAGGGGTCTGAATACTTTCCGTACTCACTGTATATCTTCTTCTGAAAGACCAATGTTTAAAGACAGAGTCCAAGAACCAATGTACAAACCCCATATATCAATAGAAGTTGAGATGTTGAATCTTTTTCTGGGCGCATGTGACACATTGTAAAATAAATGTGAGATACTTTTACCATCTTTGGCATGGACTATGACCACTAAGGAATCGCCATGTCCTGGCCAGGTGGAAAAAAAATGAGAAGCCCTGCTTTATATTTTATATACTACATGACAAGACAAGACTAGAGTATAGTTATAAGGAGATGCAATGCACCCAAAGCGCAAGTCAAACGCTGCAAATATATTGTGCGATCTCAGCAGAAATCATGCAGCAAAATGTAGAAACAGAGAAAGAAAACATTGATATTCTGAAACTACATTTGGCCATTTTTTTGAAGTTCAACTTTCCCTTTATTACAGTAGAAGTCAAGATGTGAGTATGAAGACATGTCATGAGAAGAAGGCACTTTACATCTAACTTACTATAATAAGTGTGAGAGTTCAGGGTGGATGTTGACTACTAATATGTTTCTGAGATAAGAATGTGTGACTGATGCTTGAGAAGTGACCTGACATTCAGCAGCTCTCCTCCGATCAGCAGTGCGGCTAGAAGGCTTGGACTGCTCACTCTTATGTATGTCTGGATGAAACAGTATCTAAGGGGTAACATTTCTTCTTGCGGAGAGTGACATGTTAAGCATGTCAAGGTGAGGAGACTTTTTAAACCCCAATGCTCCTCTGGGAAATATGCAAATTGTCTCTTCAGAGAGGAAGAGAACTAGAACTCTAGTTCCACCTATAGGAAGGAGCAATGCTAAAAGTCAATATTGACCCTTTAACGACCCTTATCACATAACTTAGGATAAAACCAGAACCAGAAACTCAATTTTCAAACACTGTGTTTCAGGATACAGCTCCTTGTCAGTGCAAAGTGGGAGTTCTGGTTCGTCTGGGTGAGAGGCATCAGATTGGTATCTAAGGGGTAACGTTTCTCCTTGCGGAGAGTGACATGTTAAGCAAGTCGAGGTGAGGAGACTTTTTAAGCCGCAATGCTCCTCTGGGAAATATGCAAATTGTCTCTTTAGAGAGGAAGAGAACTAGAACTCTAGCGCCACTTATAGGAAGTAGCAATCCTAAAAGTCAATATTGACCCTTTAACAAGCCTTGTCACAAAAGCTGGATTTATTTGTTGGATTTTTTTTATCTAAACTGAGTACCTCTTCCAATTGCCGCTGTTCCATTGATCCTGGAATATTTTTTTTTTCTATGCCCTTTTGTAGATTTTTCCCTTCGGCCAACTGGGCGCATAGCATAGAACTTCTGTGTGGGCGTTTGCCTTTTGTTTTTTGATACCGGCCAATCAAAACACAGCCACACCCATGAAGAAGATCTGTGGTGTACACCCAGTTGGTTGAAGGAAAATTTTTTATCACTATTAGGGCAGGTGCAGACGGCCATAGATTCTCTCAGCCAATTATGCAAATGACACATTGATTAAACTCAACTCAGAGTTTGATCATAGTGTGCTCCGATTCTCTTGGATGAGTAAAAGATAGAAAAAATATTCTCCATCTTTTCCATTCTGTGAGCGCGTGGAAATTGGACTGCACTCTGATGTCATCCGAGTGCAGGTTGATGGTTTCCACAGATTCATTGTCTTGCACAGCCGAGTGCGATCAAAATATCAGATCAAACTCGGACATGCAGAGATTTTTTTCCTCGGACAGTCTCGGTCAGAGGAAAAAATCTGAAATGTGCACGGCCCCATAGTCCGAATGCGAGCGCATGTTTTGTTGCATTGAATTTGGACCAAAAATACGCTCATCTGTACCTGCCCTAAATGGGAATCATAACTTTGGAACTGAAGAAAAAGAGAAACTGTTCCAAAATTAACTGAGTCGTGGCAACTGGAGGCAAACTCAGTTTAAAATAAAAAATCCACTAAAAGTTTCTCTTTAACATGTCACTATTATGTTTTTCTTGTCATGTGTTTTCTTGTTATTTTTTTCTATTTCTTCATTAGCTATGTTCTATTATGGAAGATCAGTGAACTGTCTAGTTATAGGAATTAGAGCCACACTTCAATCTATATCTCTTACTCCATGTTTTACATAACAACTCTTCTTTTTGATATTTTTGACACGTAGAAGCACGAGCTTTACATAAACTCAACAGGACGTGCATGCAGTGGTGATTTCCTTTTTATAATGACAGAAAAATTACAGAGTAAACTAAAAGTAGCCATGACACATATACTAAGCCAGTAAGCTCAGGGTCACTTTCACATAACTGTATTCTGGTCGGCAGTAAACATCAGTATTTATAACATGAAAACAAGACTGAAACAACAATGTATAATGAAAGACTTGTAATTATTCTGTTATTCTGCCCTTCAGGTCCACTTCTGGTTTTGCGTTGCAAATAGCGATGCAGATACTGCAACGTGAAAGTGGCTTCAATGACCGAACAGGCTAAGGGCCCCATGCACTACTGCATTCATACCTTTTGGATAGTGACCAATCATAAGCAGCTAGCAACACACTGGGGAAAGAAGAGTACACCCCACAATACCATTGACATACAGTCTGCACACCTCCCTGCAGTGTGATGATGTGCTGGAGCACAGCAGACCTGAGTGTGATTAACTGACATCTTTCAGCTGTCATCACTGGCAGTCTCATTACAAAAACTTCTAGTAGTTCTCTTCTAAAAGTGCTGGCAGCTCTGCCAATCATAAGCAGGCCTTCACATACAATGGAAAAAAGTACACACCCCACTATAGCTTAGAACAGGTTTAGTGTGAGACATGAGGCAGTTTGCACTCCTCTCTGCAGTGTGATGACATGTGCTGGAGCATAGCAGCCCTGAGTGTGATTAACTGACAGCTTTCAGCTCTCATCACAGGCAGTAGCATTACTAAAACTTCTAGTAGTTCTCCTCTAATAGTTCTGCCAGCTCTGCCAATCATAAGCAGGCATCCACATCCAATGGAAAAAAGTACACTCCCCACAATAGCTTAGGCATGACACAGTCTGCACTCCTCTTTGCAGTTTGATGACATGTGCTGGAGCATAGCAGACCTGAGTGTGATTAACTGACAGCTTTCAGCTCTCATCCCAGGCAGTATTCCCGGCTCCTCTACTGATCAGTGTCATGGATTACAGCGGCGGACACTGCGGAAGCAGACACTACTACCCTCATCATTGTCCCTGCTGGTGCTGATTAAAGCGCTGGCAGGGAACCATGATGAGGGCAGCATTTAGCACCCAGCGCTTGGGAACAGCGCTATCTGTACACTGAGATTTCCAAGTGCCGCTACGTGTCACACAGATGGCATCTCATTGTCAACATCAGAAAGAGGAAGAAATACACGCCCTCCAGTGAAATATCTCTGGTAATGCCCACTTGGACTTAAAAAAAATTAACTGTTTAGGTATCAAATATTTTGATTGCTAACATCTCTGCAATGGAGAGGCGAAATAAAAAACAAACAAAAAATGTTATTCTGCTCTGCACTACCTAATATATTGTGTGTCTAGTTCAACATGAAAAATTTGGTGAAAGGACCACTTTAAAGACATTTTTTTGGAATTTGTACAAATGATGTATAAAATTAGATGTTGAATAATTATTTTCATCATGATCTAGGTCTCTGTTTTATTCTGCTATTTAGTTTACTGATAAACTATCGGTGTTAGGTATTTGTATCCATACAGAATTCCATATAATTCCTTTAATGCAATACGTTTTCTTGCTTTTTTCTATTCAGAAATGCATAAAATACAAAAAATAGTAGAGTTCTGCAAAATACATGTATATAATTAACACAAACTGTGCCGTTTACGACTTTCCTAAGGGCTGAAAGTGTTATAATGGCCAAGAAAGGTGGATGCTATAGAGGGGACTGCCCTGCTCTGAACACCCTTATTACTAACACACCAAAATACAGAGACTGGAGGAGCATCAGAGAGCTGGTGCTGAACCGGAGGAGGGCGATTGCTATCTGTGTTTAAAGAAAAAAGGGGTTTGGTGCAGTGTTAGCCAGTTGAAAAAAGATTACCCTCAGTGGGAAAAACAAGATAAAAGGTATCATAACTACAAGATTAATGGCTACCAAAAATAAAATAAATGATGTTATAAAGCAATCTTTCAAGACTTCTTATGTCTCTTCCTCAGGCATGGTATAACAAAGTATCTGAAGAAACACAAATATATGCACAAAAAAGAGCAGAGGCATGGCATAACAAATGGACATTTAAATAAACAAAAAACTGAGCTTAGAGAGTGAATCCTTAATTGGATTAGATTAGTTTTATAGTCCCAATATCCATGTAAGATCAGAGGCCTGGTGCCCTCACCATCTCTGGAGCAGATTCCTCAGATTTTGTAGTGAGTCATAAATCCTCGTGATAGATTTAGTCCTGTGTGGAGGGAATCATAGACTCTAATAAGTTTGTATTTCCAAACCCTTTGAAGTTTTTGTGATTTAAAGTTGCCATTTAATATGACAACTTTCATATTGTTGATGTTGTGTTCTGGACCACAGAAATGCTTGGCCACTGGTAAATGTTTTTTTTTTTATCTGTAATCATGTGGCAATGAGACCTCATCCTTGCTCTCAGTTTCTGTACTGTTTCTCCCACAGAGACCCCCAAAAGGACATTTAGTGCACAGAATTAAGCACACCACATTGGAAGAGGAAAATATGAATGTCCTGGGAATCTTATAGTCCTGCTCTGTGTTGGGAATCTGTATCCTGTCTTTGGTGTCTACATGAGTGCAGGTTTTGCAGCTCTTCACATTGCAAGGAAAAGTTCCGCTTGGGATATCCAAGGGCATTGAACTTCTGATCATGATGTTTCTTAAATTTGGAGGTTGCCCGTAGCACAGCAAGGGAGGGTCTTTGAATATATATGTCTCAATGTGGGAGAAACAGGACAGAAACTGAGAGCGAGGATGAGGTCTCATCGCCACACGATTACAGATAAAAAAAAAAAGCATGTACCAGTGGCCAAACATTTCTGTGGCCCAGGACACAACATGAACAATATGAAAGTTGTCATATTAAAAGGCAACTTTAAATCACAAAAACATCGAATGGTTTGGGAATACAAACTTATTTGAGTCTTTGATTCCCTCCACACAGGACGAAATCTGTCAGGAGGATTTATGACGCACTACAATATCTGAAGAATCTGTGCCATAGATAGTGAGGGCACCAAGCCTCTGATCTTACATGGATATTGGGACTATAAAACTTTCACACCACTAATCTGATCCAATTAAGGATTCACTCTCTCAGTTTGCTTGTTTATTTAAATGTCCATTTACTATGCCATGCCTCTGCCTTTTTTTGTGTGCATATATTTGTGCTTCTTCAGATACTTTATTATACCATGCCTGAGGAAGAGACATAAGAAGTCTTGAAAGCTTGCTTTGTAACATCATTTATTTTATTTTCGCTAGCCATTAAAAGGTATCATAAGTACAAGATTATCTTGTTTTTCCCCCACTGAGAGCAATCTATCTGTGTTTGTTATGGGACATATCTGCAATCATTTGGGCAACACTTTTTTTGTAAGCCTAAAACCAATTTAAGAGGCGGGTGGTGCTAAATTAATTTTTGCACATCTGTCAGCTGCCATGTGCCAGACTGAAAAATGGACTCCAAAAATGTACACTACTTTTGTGGTGTATATCATGATGAATTTTTTGATGGTGCTCAGCCAGGCCCCACCCTAAGCTCCTCTCACTTTTCAAAAAGTGAACGGAGCTGGTCGGGACTGGGATAAAAATGCATAAAACTTTAAAATTTTGGAGCTTCTATAAGTTGCTCAAAAAAATTGCCATATTTCAAACAGTTTTATGCCAGACCCTTAGTAATAACTGTTTGACCAAAAAAATGATGCATACCATGGAATTCCGATTTATTGAACTTAAAGAGGTGGGGTACCTTGATTATAAAACTATGGCTGCTTCCTTTCACAAACAGCTCCACACCCCTGTCCATAGGTTGTTTCATGTGTTGCAGCTCAGCTCCAGAGAAGTGAATTGAGCCTAGTTGCAATTTCTTATACAACCTATGCACAGGGGTGGTGAACTGAAGCCATACTTTTCCAATTGCTTTAAAACAGCCTACCCAGTGTCAATTACATCCAATGGATAAACTGACTTCTACTAATCTTGATGTATTCTTTGCAGGGTTCAGCAAAAAGATTCGAAGAACATTGGTTCAACGGCAACAGACTTCGACCCACCACTCTGTGGACCTCCTCCTACCACCTGCTCAGGGACGGACATATCATTGGTGCAACCTGTGCAGCCGGACAGGTGGACAAGAGTTAAGGGGGGCCACTACTACCTCCAAAGCAGATGGAATTGTGCATTACGAGGAGCTATTGGACTGTAAATGTTCCATATAATGTTCTTGCACAGGGGTCCTCTTCTGTCTGTGTCCATAATTGCACCTGCTAGTATCCCCGATGCCTCTTCTGATTAGTAGACCCGTTACTGCTGCATGATGCACACATGACCTACAAATCAGAGAAGGCGCTATGGATGCCGGCAGTTAAGAAGAGGTTTGAAGGACTCTGTTCCGGTGGCCATGTGCTTTGGACATGACTGCTGGCCCAAGGTCCAGCAAATCCTTTTACTCAACCCTATTTTCAAGTCCTGATCAGGACCTTTTTCTGCCCTTCCTCAGGCCTCCAACACATGTTTAATTTTGGTATCTGAACTTTAAATGTTGGAGGGGGACTGGGCATCTTTTTAAGATGCCAACATGCTATAGCTGATCCGATGGTAGTTCCATCACTGAATCCGGCAGATCCTATTGTGTTTAGCTTTATTCATCATTTATAACCATGAGTTGTACCCATTTACAGTAGGTTCTCTCATCTTTAACATCATGTATTATAAGGAAGAGACAAAACACATTCATACATTAATAATAATGAGATCATAAGTGCTGAATGAGCAATAGCTAGAAAACATGAACTCGTTATGGACCACTAATTCTTAAAAACAATACGTTGGGAACAAATTGGCAAAGTCTATAAGAATTTAGGCAAGCAGAAAAATTACATCAGCTAAAAACTATTCCTCTTCTCTTTGTCTCAAAAAGGAAAAGATATAAAAAAAATTACCTAATTATAGAATTAAATTATAATACTACTACTTCTTATAATAACATTAAAAGGGAACCTGTCAGCACCTTTTGCAACATGGAAATAATGGAATGGCCGTATAGGCGCTCGCCTTCTAATAAAAATGACACCTTTATTGTAGAAATCTGATGTGCCAGTCATGAGAAATCTAGCGGAGAAGTCTTATGCAGATCAGACTTGGAGTGCACTGGGGGCGTGTCTATGCACTTGGAGCAGTGCACTTCAGGCTTTATTTGCATACGGCTTCTACGCTAGATTTCTCATGACTGACACATCGGATCTCTACAAATGAGATATCATTTTGATTGTGGAACAAGCGCCAACACAGCCATAACACTACTTCCATATGTAAAAATGTGTTGAAAAGTTTCCTTTAATCAATCAAAACGGCTCTCCAGTACTAGTACCAGACGTACAGTTTCAGAATAGCTATACGTAAAGACATTTTCAATGTACTACGTCTATATCTCAGCTTGAGCTTCCTTGCGCTCTGTCTATATTAACGTGAATTCTGGTCCAAAAGCTTTGCCAAAAATTCACAAAACAAAGACATCTGTTGAATCATATGTAGACAACCGGCTTGAAGAAACATCCTTCCTGTTGCTCTGTTGAATTGTAAACTGAGACATATGTGGAAGGAGAAATCTTTCAAAAACAACTATGTAATTTAACAAAATTGGCTACTGGGAAATCTAAGGTATTGTACATTCTAGGCTCATTGCTCAAGTTCTACAGTAAATTACTTGTGCATAAACATGGATTATATGACAATATGTAAAAAATTATCCACTGAACAAGGTATAGCTCTAACAGGAACAAAATTAAGCAAAATTATATTTTTAGCCTACAAACCAACCCTTTATCTTCTGGGTGTTATTTCCCTTGATTAACCTGAGAAGTGCTAATAGCAGAACATACAGTAGGTGGATAGTTAATGTCCAGTGCTAAATGTCGAACACAGACTTTCCCCGGAAGTCCATAGCAATGTTTGGAGATCCAGGGGAAGTCTGTGAGAGAGAAAGACCGGGGTTCCCATTGTTATCAATGGGGTTTGGGTTCTGGTTCAAGTACAGGTACAGTTCTGGTACCCGAACCAAACTTTGGCATAAAGTTTGGGCCTGGTACCTGAACCCAAACTTACACGGATCCACTCATCCCTAGTTATAAATACATCTAATATATTTCTAGCTGGACAACCTATTTAAAATGGGTATCCCTTTTAAAATTCACAAATGAGGGTAATCACAAGCCTCCTTGACCTGGAGCAACCTGGAAGTAAGTCTTCAAATTCCATATGGCATCATCATAGAAGAAATAAAAAAATGTTGAGATACCTTGAGCGGGTGCTGAGAAGAGGGACAAACGCTATTAAAGGAATGTATGGACTGCAAAACCAAGACAGGTTATCAAACTTGGGGTTATTCAGTTTGGAAAGACAAGGTTAGGGGCGATCAGATTTCAATATACACATATGAGGGGACAGGACAGAGATCTTTCTAATTATCTTTTTACTCCTAGGTCTGCAACGGTGACAAGGGGGCATCTTCTATGTCTAGAGGAAAGAAGGTTTAATCATCACAGATGGGGATTCTTCACTATAAGAGCAGTAAAATTATGGATTCTTTACTGTAAGAGCAGTGAGACAATGAAGCTCTCTGCCACATGATGTAATGGTTGACTTACTGCAAAGTTTCAAGAGGGGCCTGGATGTGTTTTTTGGAAAATATATTACACGGTATGGGGACTAGATTCTGTGCTGGGATGTTGATCCAGGGAACTAGTTTGATTGCCGTATGTGGAGTAGGGAAGGAATTCTTTCCCTAATATGGAGCTAATATGTTTTTTTTTGCCTTCTTCTGGATCAACATGTTATGTTATAGACTGAACTTGATAGACCTTCAACCTTAAAAATGATATGAAACCTTTAAAGTGGGTGTTAAGCTAAAATTAAATAGTTGTTAATTGTGCCCAAATCAGATATTATACAACATAGTAATGTAGCTCACGTCTGAAAGGTGCCCCAATTTTCAGCTCCACTCCTGGGTGCCATCAGGTCTTTTTTTGGTTTGTCCCTGACATAAGGCAACCTTCACTATATAGGGCATGTTATCAGTGCTGCCTGTAAAGGGAGCTGGCTAACTGCTTAATTCTATAGCAAAGCCCGCCGTCTTCTCTGAAAAGGGGTCTGGCTTTCCTATTTAAATGAGCAGTCATCCTACCCCCAATCACATACAGATCTGCTCACGTGCCCTAACAGGAAAGTGCCCTAAGTGGAAATGTCGGGAGCCATCACCGCCACTTATAGCTTAGGATCACAAGACCTTCCAGAAATGATTGATATTAATAAATGGCAAAACTCATTTTGGGGAGTTGGACAACCCTTTTAGCAAATAAACCATAAATGGATTTTCTGAAATAGTTGCTAAAATATATTTCTACTTTGTGAAAGCATTGTGAAGAAAATTAGCCCATTTATTGGAACCGAGGCAAAGTGATTTTTCAGATATGTGATAATTATACAACATGCTGGCTCGCTTTCTGGCTGAATCAACACACTATGATTGATTTTTATTTTCCAATCAATTTAAAGAGTTAATTTCTACATTCTTACAGACGGCAAGATGCAAAATTGGAAAAAGATTTACCCATTTTGTTTATAAATGTATAACCATACAGATGAAGCATGACGCTGTCCTCTCTGGAAGGTGGTAAGTAGAGTTGAGCATATAACTTTGTAGGTGTCACATAAAGTGTGGGAAAGACTAAGTGCAACACGAAGGGATGAGGGGAAGGGAGCCCAGAAAGGGGGAGTGGAGACCTCCTAGGCAGATCTGATATCACCCTGTCTCCCCTATCATCTCTATATTGGTTCCTCACCAATCGCCGAACAGGAATCTAAAACCCTGTAACTCCCTAGAGCTAGGCCCTGGCTAGGGAAGGGGGATAAGCACTAGTCAGTCCCCACTAACAACTAAATACAGCAAGGGGAGAAAAACATGGGGGAAAATAACTTATCTTGATCCGACTTCAGAGAGATTACACAAAAGATCCTCCAAACACCAGAGAGGATGTAAGCTGACTGCAATAGTTCCAAGCCTTCACAGAAAAACATGCTAATATCACCGGCCCCTCCTTATAGCAAACTGAAAGTATTTAAACACCCAGGCCAGGGAGTTAATTAGCAGGAGGGAGGTAGACGCTGGGTCCTAGAGTGAGACAGATTCTAAGAAGGTGTCAGTTATGCCAAACGAAGAGATCTCCTGCAACTAACTGCAGGGCGACTGTCTGTCACATCTGACACACCCATGACAGTAGGTCCCTGGGAGCTTCCTTCTACCTGCCAGCATCCCCGGCGCCTCTTCTTTTTGGTAGTACTAGCGTGACTCCATCATGGTGGTGTAAAACACATGAATTGCACTGGACCTACTGTTTAGAAGTGGTGATGGCAGGTCAAAAGAGACTCGTAGTCCTCTGATCTAGTGGCTACAGGTTACTGACGCGAACGGTGGACCAGGTTCTTTCAAATCTTTTTGCTCAACTCTAGTAGTAGGTTATATTTATACTTAGCTCTCATCTACTTATGTTTTTTTGCATCAAAGTAATGACTTGACCTACAAAGTAAAAATTCATAATGCGAATCAATAAATAACATGAAAATGCCAAAAAGTTGCACATGTCTCACAGTTATTGAGTGTACTATACCGCATCATCTTCTTTGACGGTTTGTATCTACTGTCGATATGTTTGCTACAAGTTCATGGATATTCAGTCCTAAATAACCCCTTAATATATAAACTGCACCTTCAACTAAGATTAAAAAGGATCAATAATCCCTAAAAAGCTTAAGAATAGATGTTTGTTCAATTGACTTCATCCAAGAAATCAGAAGAACAGCCCTACTGGTCCACATGGGGATCGATAATCCTTTTTTATTTCCATTTTTTGATGTGTTCAAATGAGAATTCATAAAAGTTTTCATATCCAAGAAATATAACGTTAGTCAAGTGGATATTTTCTACTTACATTTTACCAAGACCTAAACCTAAGGTTGTGTTCACATCTGCATCATAGGCATTCAACAAGGTCCATCTAACACCATCATACCAGATCTGGTATTGCTGTTATTTTTTGTTTTCTGACGGAACAGAAAACCAAAAGTAACGAGAACAAATGTGAATTTATCCTTAGAAAGAAAGTTAATGTAGCCTGGAACGGTTTGTTAAATGATTCATTTTGTGTAAAATGTTAGACTGTACAACGTGTCATCGAATCATGTTGGCAATTTGGAAGATGGCTTGGGTTGTAGTGTAAAAGACTTGAAGAAAAATAACCAGGAAAACAAAACAATAAAACAGTAAAGTAGGGGTAAAACAGTAAAGCAAACAATATATTTTAATACTGAAGACAAGTAAAACATATTTTTTTATGTAATACATTAATGCAGATATTATAAACTAACATATAAAACAATATGTATATAGAAGTTATGCAGATCATTAATGTAAAACAACATATAAAACAATAACTATATATACTTTACGCAGATCATGTTAAACAATACATAAAGCAATTGTTCATCACAAAATAAAACTTACACCAAACTCTTCACCCAATAAATGTTGAAAAGAGGGAGAGAGTTATGAAGATCCGCAGCATGGAAATCTGCTTGACTGCAAATTGATCCCCAAGAAAAGTAAACACAGAGCTCAACAAGAATGTCTTGAGGAGCTACAGACCAGGAATACATCATGTCTCTGATGTTTTTAGACAACACTACAGGTGCTTGAGTCAGGAACTGAGATGCTTGCAGATTCCCTGGTTAATGCCTCTGGCTTTTCCTCCTTCTGTAGCAGCACAATCCACATATTTTACTCTCAAGATTGTCTGGTGCTACTGCAGAAGTAGTGAAAATTCTACAACCCAATGATCTGAAACCTGTCCAATGATACATGAACTAGTGGCTTCAGAATGATTGCATCATTATCTTTAAAATTCATTTGTATTATGTATGTACTATTATATAGCGTTCACATACAAACACTGAACACCATTCTCACATCCACACATGAATACGCGCAAGAGAAGCACAAGCATTGGACCAACATCAACTCAACCAACTAGTACTATATTGGAATCGTGACATCACTCCAAGAACTGCCACAAGTCCTACAACTCTAACATGTCCTACAACTCCAACAAGTCCTACAACTCCAACAAGTCATACAACTCCAACAACTCGAACGCCTACAACTCCTACAACTCCTACAACGTCTACAACGTCTACAACGCCTACAGCTCTGTGCTTCTCCTAGAGGTGATTCTCCACTCCAGTTGTTCGATTCAATAATGGGAAATGAGCTTCCAAGGCATCAGAGATCCCCCAAAATTCTTAATTGCTTCGTTTTTAAAAAGTTTGCAATGTCACATTTGTAACTTTTTAAAGTTGACGCAATAAAATAAATTTTGGGGGGAATCTCTGATGCTCATTTCCTGTTATGTAATCAAACTAGCAACAGGTATTCACCTTGGATAATAGACCAGGTGCCAAAATAACCTAAACAGCTTCAATTCCAGCTGATGTCAAGATATGTATTCACCATACAAAGATCAAACTAACGGTATGATTATTCCATCTGTGGTCAATTACGAGATACCACATTCATATAGAACACATAAAATACCATACAAGGCACTCTATATAAAGCTTTTCTCTGTTAGCTAGAAGCCCTCATACACATTAGGTAAAAAGCCGCCCAACCTGCCGATTCATTTTTACCAGATGATGCATATGGGGGCCTCCTGACATTTGTTGGAGATGAAAAGGTTTGGACTGTTGGAATATCATGGCTGATCCTCCAATTTAAAGGGGAAATAGGTCGTTACCCGACGAGTCTGGCAGAAGCTTTCTCCTCCTTCCCCATTGAAAACACATGATCATTTGGCTCATTGGGAGTTGGGAGACATAACTATGGGCTGAATGAATGACCAACAGTTGTCTCACGGTTATGGCCAGTTTTAGCAATTATTTCCATTTTCATACTTCTTAGCCCGCAGATAACACACTACTCACAATCTTACTTGTTCCTTTATATGTTGATCATAGTTTTTCTCATCTGCCTCCTGAAGCAGCATGATTCCTTGTGTAATTTTCACATGCTTCTTGCATCTTACGTAGGAGAAACCTAAAACAAGTCTGCGTCGGGTAAAGAAGCAGCGGATTGTATAGCTGATAAAACTTTTCAGTGCACGTTCCGAATTTGTGATCATTCAGAAAATAATAACCCTTGAAAAATGCCCCACAGAAATTTTGCAAAAGGATGAATTAGCTGTATAAATGCTGCCACTGCTGTCTTAACAGCCCAGAAGTAAGGAGAAAAAATATATTTAAAAAAAAATTAAATAAAATAATGAAAAAAAAAATATTGGTTACCAGTAGACCCAAGATCCAAGTAGAATCCAAAATGTAAAAAAAAAAATGTTGCCCATGGAAATGTCCCGGCTTTTCAGTGCCGCTGGAACATATTCCTCCATTTCCACACTTTGGGCCTTTGAAGTTCACATTTATTTAACACGATTAATTTAAATGCAAATTATATATCATAAAGGAACTCGGTAACCATTGCATGACGAAGACCGTAGTGCTACATGGTTCTCAAACCGTTCTAATGCATGCTTAGGCTTAGGCACAAAAGTTAAGCAGCATGGAAGTAATTTTGAAAAGTTGTCATCTATGGTATATATAGTAGATTTTAAAACATTTATAAACATGGCAGCTTCACCGCTGGCGCTTGCAAAGAACCAGTCAGCATTTCTCAATCAGAAGCAGAGCCAAGTGTTTTCGCAAGGGAGAAAGTTTCCAGACAGATGGGCAAGTTCCTTACAGTAAATGAGACAGTGAACACTTTGCTAGAAGAATATTTTACATGTAGGTTCTGAATATTTATCTGCTCTCCAATGCACTTGCCACATATACAAATTCGCTTATGTAGTTCCCTATAGATAACAGAGGCATTAACTTTTCTCCACATCACTACTCCCATATGCCGCCATCACCAATAGGAACCACTCGTCTGCACTCACACAAATCATATCACAAAGCAGAGGAATCAGCAGCACCAAGACAATATTTTTTCCCCCTTTTTTTTAAAAAAAAAATTGATGTTTTCCTTACCCAAATTTTCATCCTTGCAGGCAGAAAATGTTAAAGGGACTTCACATCCAAAGAATCGGTACTACTCCCATTTCCTGCCTTTTACCGGCCAAACCCCACCACCCCCTTACCGGTCATTGATTGAAACAGGTTTATGAATGAATTTCATTTTTTTAACCCTCTGTAGTTAATACTCTATTTACCAATCGGGAGTGGGAGTAGTTCACGTCTCATTAGAAGAAAACAATGCAAGAATTTATTGGTTAGCGTATTATTTAGTAATTGGTTACAACATTTTCAATTATTATTTTAGGCTTTGGTTAGTCTTTTTTTTATTTATTTCATTATTTTTTTTTTAGTTTTAGTTGTTAAATTCCTCCTTATTGCGTTTAGAATTGTGGATTTTTTTTTTTTAAATTCTGGAATTCTGTTGATGGTTCATTTTACTGGAATTTTGGTTTTCATGAAATTCCAAATTGAAGTTTTCGAAATGAAGTTGCCTTCAAATTTGGAAAGGTGCAACCGTCTTTCAAACAGACAAATAAGATACACTTCGGTTATCTCTTTGAGTTTAGCCTTCATGCACATGGATGTATCACACACGTCAATTCAACCTCCGTGTTTTATGTAGCTGTTGTACAGCATTTACAGACTTTATGGGGCTCTAGAGAAAAATGAGGGGAGTTTCCAGAACAACCGACTGGATAAAAAATGTAAGTTCATTGAATTAAGTTTAAAGTCCATTAAAAGTTAAAAAACTCAACAACTTTAATTGTTAATGGACTTTTAACTTAATTCAATAAACTTACATTTTTTATCCAGTTGGTTGTGCCGGAAACTCCCCTCGTTTTTCTCTCTGTCAGCTACAATCACCAGTAGGTTCGGCACCCACTGGTTTCTAATCACAGCAACGGATTCATCTATATTACCAGTGTGAACAGCTCTAACCCTCCCCTAACTCCTTCTTTTGAGGAAATCTACTTTACCTCCAAAAACCTCCAATTTTATAGTTGTTTTCTGAATACCTGCAAGTTTACATCTTCTCGAATAGACTTGTTATGCAGCAAAGCCCATATAGTTGACCATATTCGTGGTGCACACTGTTCCTCAATCGTTTAAGGAGTAATTGCACGACTTAAAACTTTAAATATGTAACAGAGACAGTGACACTTTAAAGGGGTTGTCCACTACTAGCTCAACCCCTTCTTAATCTAAATAAAATATCTATTAATACCCCGATAAAATAAAAAAGCCTATACTGCCCTCCCGTGCTGGTGTAATTCTGGTGGTGTCGTCGCTCATGGTTCCGGGGCTCTTGTGCGGTTCTTATGACATGTGAGCCCAGGGCCCAATCACCGCTGGCGTCACTGTCTCCGCCTTTATATGAATTGAAGATGAAGAGGAAGTCAGAGATCAGCTGCAGCCCGGACTTCCTCTTCATGTTCAATTCATCTGAAGGTGGGGACAGTGACGGCAGGGCTGACTGGGCGCCAGGCACCACATGTCATAACTGCTAATGCAGACACCACTGGAACGGAGCCGACACGGGAGGTGAGTATAAGCGTTTTTTATTTTATCGGGGCCAAACATTTGATTCAAGAAGGGGTTGTCCTAGTAGTGGACAACCCCTTTCAGCAGTCCAGGTCATAAAACCCCACCGATGGCTAAAATTAAAGAGCGCTCAGTTGACATCTCTTCGACACTAAAGTCTGACTCCATAAACTTTCTATGGTGTCCGTCTTCAGTTTCGGAGAAGAGCAACGCTTGGCTGAGTGTTTCAACCCCTTTGTCTTTGTAATCAGTGGAACTTTCAGCATTTGGATCTTCACTTATGAAAACATTCAACATTTCTCTAATTAACCTGTTTTCAAAAAGTTATTTAAACTTATTTAAAGATCCTTGGGGGTGGTTTATATTAAAAGAAAACTATATGTTTTTTTGCATTAGGCTGTGTGCCCATGATGCGTTTTTAAGCGTTTCCGCAGCGGCAAAAACGCTGCAGAAATGCTTAAAAAAACGCATGGTAGAAGGCCTGCCATGTTCCCCAATGATAATCCACATGTTCTGTGCACATGCTGTGGAAATTTCCGCTGCGGGTTATCATTGCAGAAAAAAACGCAGCACTACCAATTATTTTGCGGAAGCGCAGCATTTTTGCCGCCATTTACTTGCATTGGAACGCATGGAATCCGCATCACTGCATCTGTACATGCAGAATCCAAGCGTTCCAATGTGCGGATAGTACCCGGGTGTGGAGGACAGGAGACTCTCCTCCTGACCCGGGTACCATAGAACCTGTAAAAAAAAGAATAAAATAAAAAATAAATATGATATTTACCTTCTGACGGCCCCCGCTGCACTTGTCCTCCCTTGCCGGTAGATCGCGGTGGACTGAAGGACCTGCCATTACGTCATAGTCATGTGACGGCAGGTCCTTCAGTGTACTGCGAGCTGCCGGCAAGCCAGGACGGAGCGAAGCAAGACTGCGGGGGCCATCAGAAGGTAAGTATAGATTTATTTTTTTTGCATATTAATCAGCAGTCAATTAGATAAAGTGTTAAGACACTTTCACACTTTTCTTGCACCAAAATCTGCAACAATTTACAACATGCACTTGAATGTGGTTTCTGCAACTTCATTGGCATGCTATTAATTTTTGCACATTTATTTATATCAATACCAGGCCGAAATGTCAAGAATCGACCCCATTGAATGACAATAGGTGGAAACCTCGTGTGGATCTGCTGCATTCCCCCATCCTCAGCAAAAATCCAAATTTCATCCTTGGATTTTTGGAGTGAAAATATACATCGAAACGTGACTGTTCAGCATCGGTCCTTAAAATTTGCAAGTGTCGATTTCCTACTAAATATGTGATTGATGATTAAAAAATATATATGCAACATTACATAACTTGTGTTTTTTTTATATTAATATGTTAAAATAAGGTGCATATAATAAAAGAAGCCTCAACAGAGGAGGAAGGATTTCTTGACTATCCTATATCGTTGCATAAAAGGGACAGTTGCTACAACGGACGGCTTCTAGCAGACATCGCTTGCTATTAAGTGGTGCTCGTAGCCGTCCTGTATCATAGTTCCCATGGAGATTTATTGGAGATAAAAGCAGTAATCACTGCTACATAGATAACGGAACATACTAAAGGACAAATTATAAATATATATACGGCATGGGTGCAGGGAGTGCATTACTGTAATTATAGTTATGCTCCTAACCCTGGTCGCTTTCTCAGCTTGTAATTTTTAATGTTTCTTCGTATGCAATGCGCTATGAGCAACTTAACAAGCGCAGCACGTAAAGGGCAACATAAAACTTGTATAAAAAGATCATAGATCAAAGGACGGAATAAAAGGCAAGCATCATTTTCTCGGTGACCTCTAATGTATCATATCGGAGGTTGGATTCAGATTATTCAGGCGATGCTGACAATTAGGAGAGGTGATCTCTGTCAATGCAGATGGTTGATCAGACCAGATTTAATAGGGTTGGAGTAAAGGAGGAGATAATCAAAGATTAGCATTCCAGTCGAACATTTTATTTTATGGCTGTGGCTTATTGCTCCAATATCAAGAGTTTTCAATTAACTGCCCTAGCGTTTTCCATTTATACAGCATGCTCCATTATGTACAGCGCAAAGCACTGGTATAAGTGGTTTGTAATAAAAGAGCATAATAATAGGGAAAAACAAACATTGAGATAAAGAATATGATATATCTACTGCAAACGAGTAAACTGACTGTTAACAAATTCTATATTCTTATTAAAGTGCGTCTTTCATTTACCACTGCAGATGTTGCCTTTCTTAAACTAACACACACAAAATGTATCAGAAAGTTAAAGTGAATCTGTCAGCAGGTTTTTTTACTATCTAATCTGAGAGCAGCATAATGTAGGGGCAGAGACCCGGATTCCAGCAATGTGTCACTTACTAGGCTGTGTTGTAGTTTCAATACAATCAGTGTTTTATCAGCAGGAGATTATCACTGCTTGGCTAGGTCTCATGTGCAGGCAGGTCAGGCTAATCTGTATAACCCCGCCCCCACGACTGATTGGCCGCTTCCTCACAGTGTACACAGGAAGCTGCCAATCAGGGGTGTGGGCGGGGTTGTACACAGCTCAGCATTCTCACTGCTGCTACATCTACAGAAGAGAAAACAGGGATTCTATCAAAAATACACGAAGCAATTCAGTAAGTGAAACATTGCTGGAATCAGGGTCTCTGTCCCTACATTATGCTGCTCTTAGATTGCGCATCAAAAAATGCTGACAGATTCCCTTTAACACTTAACACTGCAAAAGCCATTGAATTTGTACGGTTAGGTGACGACCTACATTTTTCTGCATCGTGATATATTTGTCGTTTTAAGAAAGGCTTCATTTGAGAATAGGTCTGCGATAATTAATTCTAAATTCAGATACAGAGCTCCAAATTCTGGGCTCAGAAGAGAAAGATACTATTTTGACTGTCGTCTTTAAACACTAGAGGGAGCTACTGTATACTATGCTCTAATTGAGCTCAGTGTATATAAACAAAGCTCCTAAACTCCCCTTACTGATGCCGTCTGACAGCCGCCAAAATGGCATCTGTTTAAATATAACTAACCTTAACTTTTTGTTTAATTTTATTATCTTCCAGGCATTGCAAAGTATTTAATTTTGTAAATATACTTCATTACCCTCTTTCCCTCCCAAGTACTGCCGTTTTAATGCTCAGTTCATGCTCCTTTAGAAGCTCCTTTCAATGGCTGCTCAGCAAAGATCCATACACTGTATTTAAACAGAGTGTAGGACTTTCCCCTGTCTGAGTAGGAAAGTGGGGAGCAAAAAGGCTCAGACAGGGAAAGTCCCATACCCTGATTGTCTGAATATAGTATAAAGATCTCGCTGAGCAGCAGATAAAAGCAGCTTCCAAAGGACTGTGTACTTGACATTGAAATAGCACTGCAGCACGGTGTTTGGGAGGGAAAGGAATAGATTATATGACAAAAATGCATAACTTTACAATGCTTGGAGGATAATTGAATAAAAAAAATATTACTCTTTAGTGCTGCGTCTATGCATGAGATTTGGAGCTCTGTATCAGGCAGATGGTGAATTAACCACTATAAAGATATATTAAGAAACTAATCAGCACAGTCTATTTGGACCTAAAAATCACACGGTGTTAAAAGGGATACATTCACTTTGGGGTTGCTTGAACTGAGAGTTAAAATTTATAGCATTTTGGGCATGATAAAGGCGAGTAAACTCTAACCTGGCTTTTAGAAAAAGAATTGGCAAATATTATATATCATCATATATCTTAATATATAGTCAAATGTCACAATGTAGAACAAGAATTCAAGATATAAACTGATCTGTAGTGTCGGACTGGGGTATCAAGGGCCCACCAGTGACCAACTCCAGGGCCATACTTTTCAGCTACATGAAAATGTGACATTATCCACCAATTTATATAACAATGAACTGGGTAGCTTGTAAATGAATAAGATGTTGCCTTTGTCTGTACATAGTGATTCAACTGTATTGTGCCAAGTACTGCTCATATAAGAGGGTGGTGGCCCACCGGAGGATTCTCCTGTTCTCCTGTGGGCCAGTCCAAGCCTGGTGGTGGCCCACCAGAGGATTCTCCTGTTCTCCCGTTGGCCAGTCCAAGCCTGGTGGTGGCCCACAGGAGGATTCTCCTGTTCTCCTATGGGCCAGTCCAAACCTGTATGTATGACAAACTCCTTTTCAGGGAGATGCCCATACATTTTAAATAGTTGGCTGCATGCTGGTTTGGGTGGCAGCTATTATTCTCTACTTCTGCCTATAACACTCATGCACTCTTTTCTAAAACAAACGATCAGGCATATTGAAATTTCATATGCCCGATCCTTCTGCCATTAAGGGGACAGCCAGGATGCTAGTTCGACTAGCTGTCATCTACATATCTTTCATGAAAAATTAAGAAACTGGTAGGTGAATCATGTGGTCCATATAACATCTTGCCTACATAGAGTAATATACCAGACAAATCATGTTTTTCAGCGGTCCGCTTTGTATCAGATCCAAAATATTACTATGTTTGCCATGAACATCAGCAGAATTCCATATTCCTATCCCGCTTTTTTTTTTTTGGAGGATTTCATTGTTTATTTTTCAGCAAAGGGTTAAAAATCATTAATTCAATTCCCTGCATTTGAAGTATTTTAATATTAGTCCCTTTAACGTTTTTTTTTGTTGTTGTTTTTAATCCGTATGTTTAAAAATCTTTAGATTCTCTCTCACTCTTTCCTAGGATTTTCATATATATATATATTTTTTTTTTAAAAAAACAAATGACGCAAGTATATAAAAAAAAAGGTTTATCAGCCGTTTAGCAGAAATTATTAGATGATTAAATTTAGGTTAGACTTCAATGTGTACACGTATATATAAATGTAGGGAGAATTTATATATAAGTATACTTTAAATTTAGGTTTTCAAGGAATGAGAAGGAAAAGAGAATTCGTTACATTTTCTGTCAATACATCCTATCGGGAAAGGATTTGGAAAGGTGAAGGAATGAATGTAAAAAGAAAAAAAGAAATGCAGAAAGTGAGATTACATCACATATTGACGAATGATGAAATCAGTGACATCAGCAATGGTTATGACATCATAAGTACAGATTATAACACAACCTTGTAAATCTATATGACATTTTTTTCATCCTGTAGGTTGCCACATTTATTTTTTGTTTTAATACTAAGCTCTTGTATGTATTGTATGTGGCTATCATCAGTGTTTAAAGACTGGTGTCTATTAGTGATGAGCGAGTATGTTCGGTTAACCCTTTATGCTATATATAACCCTGCTATTTGCATTCCTGACATGTATTAAAGCTGTCAAATCATGCGCACGGAAGTGATGCAAACATATCACCGAGTACACTGAAGATAATCGGTACTCACCCGAGCATACTCGCCGAAAGGGTTAACCGAACATACTCGCTCATCACTAGTGTCCATTAAAAGAAACCAGAAACCCGTCAGCAGAAAAAAAAAAGAAACCCGTCAGCATGTTTTTAAATATAAAAGTAGTGGTACCGCTGAATAGGTACTTGTCTCCCAATAAAAATGATACCTATTTTGTACAGATCTGATGTGCCAATCATAACATATCAGTGTAGAAACAGTATATAAATCAGACTGGAAGTGCACTGGGGGCGTGTCAGTGCACTTGGAAGAAGCAGTAGAAGTGCATGGACACGCCCCCAGTGCACCTCCAGCTTGATTTTATATGATTTTTAGATTTGTCATGACCAGCACATCCAATCTTCACAGAAAAGGTATCATATTAATTGGGGGACAAATGCCTATACAGTCAGTAAACTACTTCCATATGTAAGAACACGCTGAAAGGTTCCCTCTAATAGACAGCTGTCAGTGGTCTGAATCCCATGGATATTTCATACTTTATCATCACATTTACACAGTATGTTAGAGGGTTGATCACCTTAGAATATTAAGTCTCAATATTCTCTTCCATCTTTGACACAAATGGTAATGGATTTCATCAAATTAAACAAAAGTTTATTTTACTTGTGTCCTCCAAGGAGAGAACGCAGAAGTAACTGAGCTCATGGAGGAAATGTAGACATCTCTGAGTCCAAGGGGGAATGTAGAAGTAATTGAGTACAGGGAAGAAATGTAGAAGTTTAAAATGTAAAAATTTCTGAGCCTAGGGAGGATATGTAGAAGTTTCTGAGCTCATGGAGGATATGTAGAAATATACGAGTTCAGGGAAGGAATGTAGAAGTCTTTGAGGCAAGGGAGGGAATTGCAAAGTCTCTGATCCCAGAGAGGAAGTGTAGAGGTCTCTGAGCTCGGGGAGGAAGTGTAGAGGTCTCTGAGCTTGGGGAGGAAGTGTAGAGGTCTCTGAGCTCGGGGAGAAAGTGTAGAGATCTCTGAGCTCAGGGAGGAAGTGTAGAGGTCTCTGAGCACGGGGAGGAAGTGTAGAGGTCTCTGAGCTCAGGGAGGAAGTGTAGAGGTCTCTGAGCATGGGGAGGAAGTGTAGAGGTCCCTGAGCTTGGGGAGGAAGTGTAGAGGTCTCTTAGCTCAGGGAGAAAGTGTAGAGGTCTCTGAGCTCAGGGAGGAAGTGTAGAGGTCTCTGAGCTCAGGGAGGAAGTGAAGAGGTCTCTGAGCTCAGGGAGGAAGTGTAGAGGTCTCTGAGCTTGGGGAGGAAGTGTAGAGGTCTCTGAGCTCAGGGAGGAAGTGTAGAGGTCTCTGAGCTCGGGGAGGAAGTGTAGAGGTCTCTGAGCTCGGGGAGGAAGTGTAGAGGTCTCTGAGCTCAGGGAGGAAGTGAAGAGGTCTCTGAGCTCAGGGAGGAAGTGTAGAGGTCTCTGAGCTTGGGGAGGAAGTGTAGAGGTCTCTGAGCTCAGGGAGGAAGTGTAGAGGTCTCTGAGCTCGGGGAGGAAGTGTAGAGGTCTCTGAGCTCGGGGAGGAAGTGTAGAGGTCTCTGAGCTCAGGGAGGAAGTGTAGAGGTCTCTGAGCTTGGGGAGGAAGTGTAGAGGTCTCTGAGCTCAGGGAGGAAATGTAGATGTCTTTGAGCCCACTATGTTCTAACTATTAGAAATGGTAATTTTCTGTTAATGAAAGTAAATAGCCATGAAACTTATATCCAGTGTAATATGCAATGTCAACAGTAACTCCAATTTTCATCAGTTTTATATATGTGCTGTTATTTTTCTAGTAGAAATGTCCACTAGACTAGCTATAATCCCATCTATGGAACCTTAGCACATGTAGTCCGTTCCTCTGTGCTGGCTCCATCCTAATCTTTACTGCAGGCAAGTCCTGATCATAACTTAGGTACCGTAGAGATTCACTATAAACTGCTGCGATCAGCTCAGGTTATACAATCAGTTAATTCAATAGCGACACTAACGTGTATTTCCACCACACTGCACAGAGTCTATTTACTAGGAAGCAGAAGCTTATATGTTCAGCACTTTCAATAGAATGTTCCTGGTTGATAAATAGACCATCTGACATATGCAAACAAAGCCGTATGATTCAGCAAAACTAATATTCACGGGTTTACACATTCCAGAATTCTGCAAATTGAACGAGGAAATGAATTAAGGAATGTAGAAAGTAACCAGCCGAGCATGGAAGGTGACCTTAAGCTCAGCAGACAATGTTCACGTCCCTACCCTTCTACATTCAATATGTGGCTAAGGACATGGTGAGGACATGGTTATCATTACTAGAAAAAAAATGGCTTTCTGAATATTCCGTACTTAGGTCCAATTTAGATTTTCTAATTCATCCTACAATTCTTAGACATGATGTGTCCCAATAAACATTAAGGTTAAATATGGGCTCAAATGCTACTGGAAAGTAGAATGTCAACCCTATAGGATGTAATACCTAGGAGTCTAGAACGAACAAATCAGAATCTGGTGAGACAAGCTAATCTTACAGCCTAGAGGGAACTTTAGTTTGTCAAGGTTAGCTGGTATTTTTTCAGCACGGTAAGATACTGTTGTACAGGTATTAATATGGTAGTCTCCCAGGTATAGAATGCTAGAATGTTAGAGATGGAAGGGACCTCTAGGATCATCGTGTCCAACCCCCCTGCTCAATGCAGGATTCACTATACCATCTCAGACAGATGCCTGTCCAGTCTCTGTTTGAAGAATTCCATTGAAGGAGAACTCACCACCTCTCGTGGCCGCCTGTTCCACTCATTGATCACCTTCACTGTCAAAAAGTTTTTTCTAATATCTAAGCTGTATCTTCTCCCTTTCACTTTCATCCCATTGCTTCTCGTGTTTCCATGTGCAAATGAGAATAAGGATGATCCCTCTACACTGTGACAGACCTTCAGATATTTGTAGACAGCTATTAAGTCTCCTCTCAGTCTTCTTTTTTGCAAGCTAAACATTCCCACTTGCTTTAACCATTCCTCGTAGGACATAGTTTGCAGTTTGCTCACTATCCTGGTAGCTCTTCTCTGAACTTGCTCCAGTTTTTCAAGGTCTTTTTTAAAATGTCGTGCTTGGAACTGGACACAGTATTCCAGATGAGGTCTGACCAAAGAGGAGTAGAGGGGGATAATTACTTCACGTGATCTAGACTCTATGCTTCCCTTAATACATCCCAGACCTGCATTTGCCTTTTTTGCAACGCGTTTCAGAGTCACTTCAACTCCTTCTTCAGCACAACCCCAGATCTAGGTTCTGTAGTTGTCCTGAAGAAGGAGTCGGAGTCACTCTGGAACGCGTTGACATTAAACCACCACCATTCTCCCATTCTTGTCTTAGATCGTCATTTTTTTCAGCAGCGCAGTATGCTTCCATTTTCCCTGACATTATTTAATTCCAGCGATGTATCATTTGCTGGTCTGCATGCTGTCATTTTGATACAATCCCTGTTTTCTCTGATGCAGATCTAGTAGATCTCGCAGATCTCTGTATAACCCCGCCCACCCCACTGATTGTCAGCTGTATATTGACAGAAAGTTGCTAAATCAGTGGTAGTGGCGGGGATGGACTAGAAGACACAAGACAATTAGTCCTGTAGTGATCATCTCCTGCTGATAAAACACTGATTTTATTGAAACAGTAAAACACAGCATAATAAGGGTTACATCCCTGGAATCAGGATCTCATGCTGCTCTCAGATTACATAGCAAAGACCTGCTGACAGGTTCCCCTTATAGGTTTTTTGGGAACCTATTTATAAATGAAGGATTTCTCCCAATTGCTTCAAATATATATTTTTTTCTACAGTTACTGTAGAGTTACTGAAGCCAAACAATTGTGGGAAATGGGATGTTACTGCAACTGGTTCCAGCCAATTTACCAGCTCACTGGAACAAAATAAAGTTATGATGGGCTTTGGTTCTAGCAAATCTCAATTGACGTTTCATACTGCTACAAAGATGTTATGTTCTTCCTCTAGCCAGTCTGTGATGTCTGTCAACACCCGTCATAGCGAGTTACCAAGTCTCAGTCAATAAGGCGCTGTTTTGAAGCTAGAAATCAATCATTTTTTTTTTCTATAGCTTTAAGGGATGATCGAAAAAAAAATGTTCACTGAAATAAGAGCTATAAATCTTCAAGTTTACATTATGGGGATATACAAAAGAAACTGCAATGGTTAATCCAACAGAGACCTTTCCTATTATAAATGCTATACAAAATCAATGCTTGTGTTGATCGATATTATCTTTACTGGTAGTTGTCACTATTTTAAATACATTATTTCCAAAAAACAGATTTCTTCCAACTAGTACTGTTATATGAAACGCATATACAATTTAATGTTTATTTTGATTCTCAGAAATCCTCCATTTATTTTATAAAAAGCCTATTTTGTTGTATACTCTTTGCATGTTAATGGGTAGAAGTTGTAGAATTGTGACTGTCGCTCTTTACTCTTCGTATCCTTCTACCTGTCAACATTTTTCATTTTCAACTAATAAAACAAAAGACTACGCCTATCTATGTTGTGAATTACATCATTTTTCCATAGCTGGCACATATTCTCAGCCTTCTTTATTATTATTTAAAAATTTGCATATGTCAGATAAAATAAAAATACAAAACCTTATTTGTGTTTGTATAGATTTTACTTCACTTTAGTACAGATATCACAGTATCTGGGCTGCGCTTTCAGTAATGAAGAATCCTCATATAAAATTAAGGTATTTATCACACCGACGCATTTTGGTGCCAGACAGGCACCTTTTTCAAGGTAAAAAACTAAAGCTAAAGCTAAGTGTCACGTAGTGACTAGGGGCTGTGGGTACCTACCCAATCCCTCGAACTTGGGGAGCAGTAGTCTATCACTGTCCCCTGGATTACCCCTGAAGGTGGAGACGCTGGGGTCATTTGCCTTGCTATGCTCCCATATAAGCCCTTATCTGTTCCCTCCCCCACCCAGGGAGGAGTGTGTCCAAAGTGTAAAGAATAAAACTAATCAGACAAACAAGAAAAGACGGACAGGGATAAATAAAAACAACAATTATACAAAATGCACTCACCAAACAACAGAGTGGGACACAGAGAAGGTATAGGAGGGTGAAACCAAATAGGAGAGGATGAGGATAAACACACTAACAAATTCCACACGACAATCTCCTGAACAACTCTTCTAACGCCAACTCCAACCACGAACTTCACTTCCAACTCCTAACTAGGTAGTAAGAACTAACACTGGTAATTCCCAAGTGCCAGAGGAGAGCATCTATAGCAGAGGGGAGTGGCCAACACTGAACAGCTGAGACAATCAAGGTTGGAGAGCTCCAGGAGATCAACTGAACTGATTAACCCTTGCACTGCCAGCAAGGAAAAAACCTGCACTGTTTAATACGACGTTGAAGCAGTTCTAATTAGTGCAGGAGTTTGTGAAACAAGACGTCACAATCTTCTGGCCCCTCTCTGTCGCTGTATCTCAGGGACACTAAGTAAGTTTATTTAACAATTTCTAGAATTTGATATATAGTTTACATTATTAAAGGAGATTTCCACAAGGACTAAATAAAGGGAAAAAAAAGCCTATACTCACCACCCAGTGATACCCCTCCGGTTGTCCCAGAGAGTCTCTACTTTTTTCCACAGTGGTCATGTACCATACATCATTCTTGTGACCACTGCAGCCAATTACTGGTCTCAAAAAGTATGGCACTTGTCAGTTTAAGACTGATTGGAAGTGAATGATATATGTCATGTGATTGTTGCAGGAAGATAGCAGAAATGGGAGGGGACCACCAGAGCTGTGGCATTGGATTGAAGAGATTAGTATTATTTATTTATTTATATTTTATTTGACCCTATTTGGGCTACATTTTTATAAATCTCCTTTAAGTGTTACTACCGTCCAATTATTGTTCAGATGAATGGTTTATATGTGAAAACTGGACTCATAAAGATGAAATCAGCTGAATGAAAAATCACTAAAACACCAAAAAAAAAGATAAAGAAGTAAAAGTTCGCAATGAATGTAGATGTCTTCAACGGACCATTGAAATGTGAATTTACTATCATCTACAACATCGGTTCCCATAATGTGAATTATGAAAAAGAGTGGACAAAAATAATGCAGAGTAAAAGGGAAGAAGACAACTTTTTCTGATAATGTTTTAGGTGATTTATAGATCATTTTTACCAGTTTTAATTTTTCAAAGAATTCTCTTCGCCTTCTCACTCCACCATTTTATTTTAAACCATCCTCACAATCCCCCACAAAAATTACCTTTGTCTAGCAGCCATTCGTCTACAACACGACCCAGGCGGTATGGGATGCGCTGACGGGCAAGCGCCAATCTTTCACTATCTGGGTTCCCTTTATAGAGTTTTAATAAAAGAACATTAGATGCATTAGAATCTGAAAGGCGAAAGGTTAGAGGTTAACAGTTCATGGAACAGTTACAATAGTTAGAAAATGGTTAAGAGAGATTTAAGGAGATTAGTCCCATTTTACCCCCATTTACGGAAACCACTCGCACAAAGTCAATAGAAATAGCATGGATTGCAAAATCTGGGAAACCAATGAGTGAATACTAGGGTACTTACATACTCATTTGTTACTCGTATTAGCTTACTATCCCACCCCTAACCTACGATGGTTGTCATCCACTCGGCATCCACTTGACTAGTAGGGATTAATGAACATATCAAAGACCAATTGGAACCTTGAGAACCATTATCTTACTATTACTTCTGTCACCGGTAAATGGTTTTGAGAAATTTTTGTTGTCCATTATCATAATATTTACTCTTGCTCGTTTCATCCATTGGCTTTTTAGTGAAGAAGATCTAAGACTTTCTCGAAATGATCGAAGATTACAATTTCCCTGAAGAGTCTACCACTTGCTTTTAAAGTATGTTACTTCTAAATTTGCAATAGAGAAGTGACTTTAAACTTCAATATGTCAATGACTTTCTTCAGAAATAATGGAAGGTTGTCATTTCGGAGGGATATCAAAGCCATCGGGGAGCGGAATAAAGAAAAGACAAAGTAGGTGAGGAGGGACACTTACAAGATTAGGAAATAGTCGAAGGGGTCAGGGTTGGCTCAAGCATTGTGTTGAAAAAGGCAGCAAAGGACATAAAGTAAATCTTGGAGTCATAGGCAGAAGGAAATGAGCAACATGCTGGACTTATGCAAGACTCGAGGCATAGAGATGACACTGTGATAAATCTTACTGAACTTTAAGAAGTGCAACAGATCCAGATTTACCAGTGCTGAAAAGTTGAGAACTTTTCATGCAAAATGAAACAAATAGCCAGCTAATAATAATAATAATAATAATAATAATAATAATAAAACTAATAATAATAATAATATACAATATTCAAAACGTATAATAATAATAAATAATAATAAAAAATCAAATAAATAAAACTAATAATAATATTACTATAATACTCAAAACGTATAATAATAAAAAATAATAAATGATTAATAAAAATGTGTAATAATAAAATACTAATATATAAAACATTAAAACGAATAATGGTAACAATATATAATAATGTATAATATAATAATAATTATTAATAATATAAATTAATTATATAAAATATAAAAAATAAATAATAAAATAATAATACAATTTAAAAGTTGCTCAGAAAAGAGCCAATTAATTTGCAATCTTCACAATGTGCAGTTCACAAATCAATTTTTTTCAATTGTTAGCCATTGACAGATATTCACTCATTTTTAGCGACAAGACAAAGAAAAAGATAGCTATATTAACCAATCAAATACCATCTTTTGTTTTGCCTCTTGGGAGCAATCATCATTTTATTTATTTATTTATTTAATAATTCAATAGCACTCATGAAAATCAGAAGCTTTTTAATATATCTTATTAGAGAAATATTTTCTTCTTTCTCCTCCAGAACTGATAATTCATTCTGAAAATTCTTAATTCATGGGTAACATCGGTCTGTAGTGAATACAGATTTTCCCATTACTGAGATAGGAGATAACAGTTAGTGCTCATATAGGTCTATGGAGAACTGTAACTGTTGTTTCAGGAGAACTTGCAGCTGAATGTCCATATTTGCATCCTCCCCTCTACATTGAATCTTATGAGTACCAATGTTCATCTCCAATTTCAGTAATGGGAATATCTCTGTTCAGTTAATACAGATTTTCCCATTACTGAGATTGGAGATGACAGTTGGTGCTCATAAGATTCAATGTAGAGGCGAGGAGGAGGGAGGAGCTACAGGCAGATATGGACATTCAGCTGCAAGTTCTCCCGAAATGACAGTTACAGTTCTCCATAGAATCTTATGAGCAATAACTGTCATCTCCGATTTCAGTCATGGGAAAATCAGTGTTCAACTGAATTCACAGGTAAAATCTGTCTTCAGTGAATACAGATTTTCCCATTACTGAGATTGGAGATGACAATTGGTGCTCATAAAATTCTACTTAGAGGGGAAGGAGGAGGCAGATATGGACATTCTGCTGCAAGTTCTCCTGAAATGACAGTTCTCCATAGAACTTTATGAGCACCTGACGCGCCCCCTGGGCCGCGTGGGGAACCCGGAACCGAACCTTTTTGTAGATGCTGGGGGTTGTAGTCACCTTGGCGGTGACCCGGTCCCGTGGCTCAGAGTGGTCAAACTAAATGGCAGTCTATATACTAATGTCCGACTACGCCACCCGTGGATTGCGGTCAGGGTGAACCGCTGCTGCAGGGCAGACCACTGAAGCTGGTGTTGTGGGTGCAGCAGAGTGTAGTACAACTCCCCGCGGGAGGAGTATAGCCTCAGGGCAGTAAATGGGGATGTTGGTAGTGATGGTGCTCGGGAGCAGCAGTAACCACACGGAGCCTGTCATGCAATTCAGGGTCTTTACTGTTGGTGGTATTAAGGGACCCGTCCGGAATACAGGTTAACAATGGAGGCCTGGTCAGTCTGAGAGCAACTGGGAAATCCCGCTGGTCAGGGGGCGTTTGTAGGCCTACCGTGCTGACTTCACTCTTTCTTGGCTATCCCGCTGTAGTGTGGTGGTAGCCCCACGTCTCTGAATGTACCGTGTTGTTCTCACCCGTATGACTGGCGACTCGGGCCTTCCATACCTCTCACCCCTCCGGGGCAGTAGTGGTCCCTCTCGTGTGGCTGAGCCTCCGGGCTTCCTTGGGCCAGAGGACTTGAAGTCCCCTGCGTGGTGGTTTTCTGCTGCTGGGCTTATAACCCTCACAGCCTCGGACTCCAGTGTCCGGTTTGACAAGTCTCTGGCCAGGACGAACTCTTCTAGTTCCCCTCCTGGCCTCGTGTTCCTCCTCTGCCTACAGGGACTCCTCAGCCTGCTGCTGACCTGTCCCTATCTGCAACTTGTCTGGACTCTCACTGTTCTGAGCTAACCCCGCCCCAGATCCAGTTTATAAAGGGCAGATTTCTCCCCTCCCTGGACTGAGACAGGAGGTGCAACATGCTAATTGTCCCCAACCAGGGAACCTCCCACCT
Organism: Phyllobates terribilis; assembly: GCF_046119375.1. NCBI lineage: Eukaryota > Metazoa > Chordata > Amphibia > Anura > Dendrobatidae > Phyllobates > Phyllobates terribilis. The sequence goes on from NW_027362773.1 coordinate 103,190,400, forward strand.
GCTCTCAGACATGACATTGCTGCCACTGTGGCAACCAGACCTCGGGGTGCCACACACCGACTGTCATCTCCTATCTCCGTAATGGTAAAACCTGTATTCACTGAAGACAGATTTTACTTGTGAGAGTTTTGAAAATGAAAGATCAGTCCCAGGAGGAGAAAGGCGCACATTCCTCTAACATGATCTATTATAAAGTTTCTTATTTTCATGTTCACTATTGATATGAACTAAAAATTAAAACGACAGTGACTCTTTAAAAATAAAAGGAGCAATCTGATTGGCTACAGCTCCTCCACTTTGTACTAGTTTTGATAAGAACTGCTTTGTGAACCGCCATTTGCAAAGTTTATTGAATTTGTTAATTTTTCCGCAGGATAGACAAGACTATGGCTGCTTTTTGGAGCCTGATCTAAAGCAGAGTCCATGCTACGACTCCCATATAAACCAGGTAGCACATGAAATAGATAACTTATTCCAGAAAAAAAATATGACAAATAAACTGAGAGCACTTTTCCCAAATCTTGCATTCCAATTCTATTTCTCCAGTCTAGAACTAATGTGGTTGTAATGGGGGCAAAATGGATTAAAAGCTAAGCTCTAGTTAGTTCTGTTTAGAAATTGGTTAAAGGGATTGTTGGGACAGTTTAGACTCAAATTAACAGTCGATTTTAGCACTAAGTTTATCAGTACTTTGTTTTTTGTTACGTCATATTTTCTCATTGTTTATTCAGTCAAGGTTCAAACATATACCTTTAGTAATAATAATAAAAAAAAAAAACAATCTCTTTGATCCTTTAAATTGTTCCCATTATTAAAAAAAATGCAAATTATACAACACAGTTTAATGGGAGGAGAAAACTCATCCAATGGATTATTTGTAAAATCAAGTGCAAATTATGATTCAATGAGCTTCGAAAGTTGGATGTGACAAGAATTGTCCTAAGTGATCATCTACATGTGTCTAAACTATGACCTTCTTGGAAATGCTATGACTCTAATCTAAGATTATCCCAAAATCAGTTCTTTTTTTCTTAACTTTTTTTCCATGTCTGGGAGTTTTCAGAATGGACTAGGGAAAAGTGTCCAACCAAATGGGAAAGAAACTGGAGCCCACATTAGCAGATAGACAAAGGATGGGGGGGAAAAAAAGCAGGCACGGGACCAGAAAGGAGAAACTGAGAGAGCTGGGATCATAAGCAGGGTAAGAACCTTCCCTCTCTAAGGACTTGTACACACAACCGTTTCAATCGGACGAGTGCTATCCATGGTTTTGACAGATAGTACTCGAACCCATGCTATTCTATGGAGCTGTGATCATGTCTGATTTTTTCCTTGGACCGAGTGGTCGAGGAAAAAGTTGACATCTCCAATTTTGATCAAAATTGGCAATTCGAGTCTATGTGTCCATGGAAAAAATTGTCGTCTGAGTGTGATCCGATTTTGGTGGACTGACAGAATGGAGAAGGTGGAGAAACTTTTTTTTATTCTGTCCACCTCCGAGAAAAAGGCATCCCACTCTGATCAAGAATAATCGGACCGAAAAAACGGTTGTGTGATCCTAGACTTAGGGTTATGTGATGGAGGATCTCTAGACATGGGAACTCGGTTTCTAGGTTCTTGGCTAGTTTCCTGGTGGCTCTGCTTCCATTCTCCAAGTGTGCAGTGCTAATTTGTGTCACTTCAGATCTGAGCAGTAATTTGTACAATCTATTATTAATTGAATGTTGAGTTCTACACTTTTGTATACTTACATGGTAGTCATCATTTACGACAATAGCATTTACCGTAAAGGGTGGCAATCTTATTGCTACATGATGCTAACAATGGTAGTGTTGGAAAAAAGCATTCAACAAAAAGACTCATTTGTCTATTACACAACATGGAACCTCAGGGGAAGGACTTTCCATGCAAATTATTAGTACTAAGCTCCTTACCTGCAGGATACCTTTCGTTGACTGGCCAGCTGTCCACCTGCAAGGTAGCGTTACCCCCACTACGAGTAAATCGGACCACATGATACTTTCCATCGCTCACCAGGGCCCCTGGCTCTTCGATAGTTATATCATCTGTGCCCACGTTAAAAATCACCCCCACTGTGCCCTGGTCCTAGAAAAATAAAAGAAGAAAAAAAATATATATATATATTTACTGCGCAGAAAATAAAATCAGCGGTTTAAAACAGAATTATGACAATAATTCAACAGAGCGGCTGTGGAATAAAATCTCACGAATATTTCAATAATTCAAGACTATGGCTGTCAACAAAACAATTTCTAATGTCAGGTAGCAGAACGTTAAAGGCTGTTTCCACAATTATGGTAAATATAGGGGTAGATCCATGATTGAATGCAGCATTGTGCGGTATTATGGATCAAGCTCAGCCGCTGTGGGGGTGATGATGGAATCAACATCTCCAGTAAATCAGTATATCGTTTGTATGGAATGTTTTTCACAATATATTTCAAAATTGCAGTTGCGTTTTACTAGGAGGAGACATAAAGCCAATTTGAGTAAATAAATTACATTTTTTTTCTAGCTAGAGATCCACTCCTCAATCACTTTTCCGCTGATGAATCTATATTTAACTTTGTCGAATTTAGATTATGCTCGAATGAGGTTTCCATCATAAAATCAGTAAATTAGATAAATTGATTCGTACGCATAGAATAGGTTGACAAAATGCTTTCAACCTGATCAATGTAATACGCATGATAATCTGGTTTTTGATAACTATTTACCCCCTTCCACAAGTTCACTACTATTCAAAGTTGGTCACATGGTTCCTGATCCTTAAACTACATGAAAAATTTGATAAAGGGAACCTGAGTGATCTGAAGGTCAGATTATAGTTCATGTGTGAGAACTAGTGCAGAAGTCTTAATAAAAGAAGGGTCTACAAGAATAGAAAAAATACTCATACTGCTATCCACCCTCGCTATCTGATCTAATACTGGAGATACCATGGCTGCTAAAGTAAGAAAAGGCTGTTCACACTGCTGTTCATTCTGCCTATTTGATTTAATACTGGAGATACCAGGGGTGCTGAAGTAAAAAGATGCCGCTGACGCTGCTGTCCACCCTGTTTACCTGATTACAGGAGATAACAGTGGTGCTGAGGTAAGAAGAGGCGGCTCACACTGCTGTCCTCCCTGTATAACTGATCTAATATTGTAAATACGAGGGGTGCTGAATTAAGAAGAGGCTGCTCACACTGCTGTCCACCCTGTCTATCTGATCTAATACTGTAAATACGAGGAGTACTGAACTAAGAAGAGGCTGCTCACACTGCTGTCCACCCTATCTACCTGATCTAATGCTGTAAATACGAGGGGTGCTAAACTAAGAAGAGGTTGCTTAAACTCCTGTCCACCCTGTCTATCTGATCTAATACTGGAGATACCAGGGATGCTGAGGTAAGAAGAGGCTGCTCACACTGCTGTCCACCCTGTCTAGCTGATCTAAAACTGGAAATAACAGGGGTGCTGAGGTAAGAAGAGGCTGTTCACACTTCTATCCACCCTGTCTATCCAATGTAGTGCTGGAGATATCAGGAGTGCTAAGGAGAGAAGAAGAAGCTCACACTGCTGTTCACCCTGTCTATATGATGTCTATCTCACAATACAGGAGATAGCAAAGGATGCTAAGGGAAGAAGAGGCTGTTCACACTGCTGTCAATCCTGTCTATGTAATCTAATACCAAAGATACCTCAACACCCATGTTATGGCCAATTATGTGCAGAATATAAACAGAAGGTTGGTCTTAAAATAATATTCACATATTAACGCTTATCATTTTAATGATAGCACAAGGAATATGATACAAACTAGATGATTATGATGGTGATCAGAACCAAAAATACTTGTTACTTTTGAGGAACCATGAATTTGGCACTAAACCAAACATTCTCATGGATAATTAAGATAAATCAAGAGCCAAAAGATAAGTGAAATTATCTTCATTTCTGAAGACAATAACATTTTTTTTATTTAGCGACGTCTAACCGTCAGGGGTTGTTCATAGCAATCTAAAGTACAACACTTCTACAAATAAAGTATCCCAATATACAAGATACAGTCTACAGTAGTCTGCTAAATAATGCTCAAGGGATCAAGGTAGATACAGACATGATAGGATCGTATACAACCTGGTGGTGGGAAGTGCGTTACCCCAACGCGTGTTTCGCGTCAGCTTACTCGGGCTTCCTCACTTCTCCTGTTCTTTTTTTAATTTGTTTTTATTGTCTAAATCTAATAAAATATAGATTTTATTTATTTCATATTTATATGCATCTCTGCTTCTTTTTCTACAAAAAAGGTTAAAAGTCCCAAATGGTCATATTTAAAAAAAAAAAAAAAAAAAACTTTTATGTGCAACTATGTTTTTAATGAATTTCTGAATCTGGAAATCTTGGATTTTTCAATCTGATCACTGAAACTCATAATAAGTTGACATTTCCAGTTGTACAGCGATCGCTTTTCAGCAATCATCTCATTATCATCACAGGCAGGATTATTAGAATAGGTAATACCTGTGTATAGATAACACAAGATTAACTTTTCACAAAAGGTGATGATCACAGTTCTCCACCTCCTGCCTCCCTGCACAATAACCTCTGCATAGATCACTGAGCATGCTCAGAACATGCTCCAATAGAAATCAATGAGTCAGAGCCTTTTTTAGAAACTCTTATGGTCAATGTGGTTGCACGTCTGTAATGTATGTCTCTGAATGCTGTTAACAAATGCTCAGATCCAACAGCGGTCTCAAAAATGAAATACAAAAAAATAAAAATATAGAAATCAGAACACAAAAACAAATGAGAAAAATAAAATTTAATTCATAAAAAAAAAAGCAATCCATTTCTAGGAGTTAGTTATGGGAAACAGTAAATGCTCTAACCAGATGCGGGAGCATTTCTAATACAGATTTCCCGGGCGTGCATAAGACTGATCAGGAACCTTAGACTTATAGGTGCTTCTCATTAAATTACAATATCACCAGAGAGTTAATTTATTCCAGTTCAATACAAAAAGTGATACTCATATATTATATAGAGTCATTACAGACAGAGTGATCTATTTCAAGTGTTTATTTCTGTTAATGTTGGTGATTATGGCTTACAGCCAATGAAAACACAAAAGTCATTATCTCAGTAAATTAGAATACTTTATAACAACAGCTTGAAAAATGTTTTTAAAATCAGAAATGTTGGCCTACTGAAATGTACGTTCAGTAAATGCCCTCAATACTTGGTCGGGCTCCTTTTGCATCAATTACTGCATCAATGCGGCAATGTGGCATGGAGGCGATCAGCCTGTGGCACTGCTGAGGTGTTATGGAAGCCCAGGTTGCTTTGATAGCAGCCTTCAGCTCGTCTGCATTGTTGGGTCTGGTGTCTCATCTTCCTCTTGACAATACCCCATAGATTCTCTATAATAGATTCTCTATGGGGTTAAGGTCAGGTGAGTTTGCTGCCAATCAAGCACAGTGATACTGTTGTCTGTAAACCAGGTATTGGTACTTTTGGCAGTGTGGACAGGGGCCAAGTCCTCCTGGAGAATGATATTTCCATCTCCAATAAGCTTGTCGGCAGAGGGAAGCATGAAGTGCTCTAAAATGTCCTGGTAGACGGCTGCGCTGACTTTATTTTTGATAAAGCACAGTGGACCTACACCAGCAGATGACATGGCTCCCCAAACCATCACTGATTGCGGAAACTTCACACTAGACCTCAAGCAGCTTAGATTGTGGCCTCTCCACTCTTCCTCCAGACTCTGGGACCTTGTGGAGTGTGTCAATGACTGCCTTCTGGACATCTGTCAAGTCAGCAGTCTTCCCCATGATTGTGGAGCCTACTGAAACAGACTAAGGGACCTTTTTAAACGCTTAGGAAGCTTTTGCAGGTGTTTTTTGTTAATTATTCTAATTTACTGAGATAATGACTTTTGTGTTTTCATTGGCCGTAAGCCATAATCATCAACATTAACAGAAATAAACACTTGAAATAGATCACTCTGTTTGTAATGACTCTATATAATATAGGAGTTTCACTTTTTGTATTGAAAAACTGAAATAAATTAACTTTTTGATGATATTCTAATTTAGTGAGATGCACCTGTATATATTTGAAGGAATTGCAATTTAAAAATAAGGAACAATTAAATTTTACAAATATGCTACAAGAATGGATTTTGGAGGGAACAATGTTTCAACAGCTCCTTAAGTAATCATCAAGAATAAAACAAAAAAAAAATAAAATAACACAATCGCTCATTTTTTTTCTGCATCAAGAACCTCCTTAATATTCTTAATACTTGTCTCGAGTCCTAGAACTCATCCTATTTCAATATTTTGATTGTTTCTTTTGAGTGTGCCATCATCAAGAGGAATGTATTGACTGACCATTTTCTAAGTACTCATAAGTATGAATGCAAATAATTTAAGAATATAAATGCCATCATGGCCAAGTTACATGTTCTTTGGCCCCAATTGTGCCCTGGGCATTGAAATAAATGCATATCATTTTAAAAAAAACAGCTTCTTCCCATCTTTATCGTATATCTAGAATTAAATCTAACATGAAAGAAGTCAAAGATTTTGCTAATTAGAGCAAGTAATATTTTATACCCATCAATTTAAGATAAATACTTTCATGAAGAAGGCAGGAAAAAGCTTAGTGCTGATTCCATCCAAAATGATGAAATGGCTCCTCAAGGGCAATGAATATTATTTTTGTAAAATGGGAATTTTATTTTCTGGAAGGAACCTGTTTTGTAGAGCTATAATTTTTCATAAACTGATGATTTGGGGAGGATTTTTATAAGGTAAATTAATTTTGAGTTTTATTATAAGATATGATTGATAAATGTGAGATAAAGATGTTGCAAATGCTACATTTTTAAGGGTTATTGCAATCTTTCAAAGTTTTTACCTAAGCTCCGACTCCCAAGAATGAGACACTGCAGAGCCCTGCCTGAATGGAGCAGTGGGGGGTCCAAACACTGAGCCCCCCATTGATCTTGAAAACCAGTGCCCCATGTGAATGTGAACGCTATTCGTAATCCACTTCATTCATTTTTAAAGGGGATCCGTCAGAACATTTTTGCTATGTAATCTGACAACAGCATTATGTGGGGGCTGAGAGCCTGATTGCAGTGATGTATTACTTACTAGGCTGTGTGCTACTTTAAGAAAAAAAATCACTATTTTATCAGCAGGAGATTATCACTACAGGACTAGGTGACTCGTGCCTCCTAGTCAACTCTTCTGTGTATCCCCGCCCCCCACCATTGATTAGCAGCTTTCTATCAATGTACAGTGTACACAGAAAGCAGCCAAATCAGTGGTGTGGACGGGGTTATACAGGGCTCAGCGTTCAGAAAACTACTAGATCTGCAGCAGAGAAGATAGTAACTATATCAAAATGACAGCATTCAGACTGGTAAGTGACACATCACTGGAATCAGGATCAAAGCCCCTACATCATGCTACTTTTAGATTACACATCAAAAACCAGGTGACGGATTCCCTTTAATGGGAGTGATGAACACTATGCTCGGCTATCTCTGGTGGTCTCATAAAGGATGAATGAAGCTGAGGTGCGGATGATCGTCTACCGGACCCTTTATATGGTGCTCCAATTTTCGGGATCAGAAAAATGATCTCATATCCTATTGATAGGAATAACATCCAAACTTGGTACAACCCCTTCTAAGGATATGCTTCTGATGTCTTGGACACTTTCAGAAGTTCAAACCTGGATGACTCAGAGATGTTTTGGTGGCACAGAGGACCTACACAAAATTAGTCAGATTGTTTTAGGTTGATGGCTGATTGGTATACGTTCACTTTACTTGTAGCAGATTGGCAATCTATTTATTGGTGTTTTTTAAATTTTTTTTAACTATGTATGAAAAATCGATCAGTATTCAGACATCAGATTTTCTTTTTCATCAGTGTGCTGGATCAGATTTTCATCAGTTTCTGGCCCATGGCTCCATTTTTACCATCAATGTAACATCTGTTTTTTCTTAAAATAAAAAAAGAATCCAAGCTTCTGCCTATTAAACAGTAAAAAGAATGGACAGCACATGGCTGGCACATACTGTCAACATTGACCTATGACCTGGATCAAAAATGGACATGTGAACAGTCCCATTGACTATAAAGGGTATGTGCTCTATCCGTGAAATATCACTGTTTAGGCTCAGTCAGACAGCCGTGTAAATCAGACGTAGATCAGATCGCAATGCTCGGACTGGCCGGCGGTTCTCCCTACCTGAGCATGACAGTTTCATGTATTTCTATGCAACTGTCATGCACAGGTGGGAATAGCCACCAGCAAGTCCGAGCATTGCGTTCCAATCTCTGTCTGATTTATAAGGCCATCTGACTGAGCCCAGAAGGAGATCAGAATGCAATGCTCGGACTGGCCGGCGGCTTTTCCAACCCGAACATGACAGCTGCATAGAAATACATTAAGCTGTCACGCTCTGGTAGAGAGAGCCGCCGGCCAGTCCGAGCATTGCATTCCGATCTCTATCTGGGCTCAGTCAAACGGTTGTATAAATCAGACGTAGATCGTAACGCAATGCTCGGACTGGCTGGCGGCTCTCCCGACCAGAGCACAACGGCTGCAAAGAAATACATGAAACTGTCATGCTCGGGTAGAAAGAGCTGCAGGCCAATCCATGCATTGTGGCCAAACTTCGTCTGATATATACAACCATCTGACGGAGACCAGACGGAGATCAGAACGCACCTGACCATGACAGAGGTATAGAAATACATTAAGCTGTCATGCTCGGGTAGGGAGAGCCGCCGGCCAGTCTGAGCATTATGTTCTGATCTCCTTCTGGGATCAGTCAGATGGCCGTATAAAGCAGATGGAGATGGGACCACAATGCATGGACTGGCCGGCGGCTCTACCGACCTGACCATGACAGAGGTATAGAAATACATTAAGCTGTCATGCTCGGGTAGGGAGAGCCGCCGGCCAGTCCGTACCTTGTGGTCTGATCTCCATCTGATTTATACAGCTGTCTGACTGAGCCCACTGAATGGGGTGGAGGAAAACTCTTGGTGACTTTTGTCATTTTATTATTATATATCATTTTGCCACACTACTGATTTTAGGACCAGAGGGCGCCTCTGTCAGTCACTGGAAACCTTGACTGTCCCGCAAATCAGGCCTATAATGGAAACTGGAATGCTTTATAGGCATGATTAAAGGGAAGAAAGCAAATTACATCAGGAGTATTTATCTATTATCAAGGGGTATTTGAAGAAAAAAAAACCCATCTAATAGTAAAAAAAAAGAAAAGAAAAGATCAAGCTTTATTAAATATAATTTAGCTAGGAAAAAAAAATCTTTAGGCTGGTATGTAAAGAGTGCAGTCGTTCAGGGATATCCATTTTATTATTTGTTTCCATGGTTACGGTCGACATGTATAAGGACATTTAGAAGAAGAAGAGAAATCTGTTGGTCTTAGCCCTGCTCTCACAATATCAGTAGCTAACACGCTATAAATTATTTTATGGGTATTTTTGTGCGTTATGTTTTCGTCAGAGATTTCATTACCGTCTTAATTTTTCCTTGGATTCTAATAACGGGATACACATTGCTACATATAATTCTGCACAACTGCAGTTTGCCGTTATAATTTTATGCGGTAATCCTCCCGTGCATCTATAAAATATGAAAGGCGACCGGAGCATATCTACCATCAGCAGATTTTGAACCATATCCCTAATATTCATTTCCATAGTTATCTCAGTGAAGGGATTTTATATTGCCAGACTTCTCTCCTCGTAGTCATTTTTTGTAGTAGGTCAATGCACTATTAATAGACAAAGTGAGGTGAAGTAGTTATTCCCTCACCGAGAGGCTTTGTTTAGTTCTGCCTGTAACCATTCAATGAACTTCATCGTTGCCCCAAATCCACCGAAGGGGTTATCCGCTTTATTTTTTATTTTACAGATTCGTTGGGGACCTGATTTTTGCCACTTACAAATGTATAAGCATTACAGGTTCTCCTCCTCCTTTCTCCCAAGACGGCACAGCTCTTTTATTGTCATGGGTGTGTCAGGTTGGACAGACAGTCATTTTGGATCCGGCTGTAGAAGGTCACTGCGCTTGGCCTTGCAGACACCTTCTTGATCCTTTCATCATCCCTCCTTCTCTAGGACCCAGCAGTGATCTCCACCTTCTGCTGCTAATTGACACACCCTTTTGGATCTTTAAATCCCCTCAGTTTCTCCAGAGAGTTGCTCGTGATGGAGTTAATTCCTCTGTTCAGGTCTGGAATTCTAGCAGTCGGCTAGATTCTTCTTGGAGTTCCTTTGCGGATTGTAGTCGTGATCTCTCTGGTGTCTTCTCAAAGCTAAGTGTATCCCCTTGTCTGCTTCCCTGGTTTGCCTTTAGTTGCAGTGGGGCTTACTAGTGCTCACCCCTCCCCCTCCCTACCTAAGGCCTAGCTCTAGGGTCAGCCAGAGCTAAGGTATCCTGCTCGGCGATAGGTGCGGAACTTATTTAGGGATGATAGGGTAGGCAGGGTGCTGTTAGATCTGCTTAGGGGTCTCCACTCCCTCTTTCCCTAGTTGCTGGGCTTCCCCCTTTTTCCCATCATCGTACGCTGGGTTCTTCCCATACCTAGCATGACACCTGTATTCTGGATCATGTGACCAAACCTGCCCATCAGCTACCTCCAATTAAAATCTGTTTTTCCAAGTCTTGTCACATGTTCCTCCATAAATGGCCATTTCGAAAACAGGAGAGCTGTGCAGTCTGGGTGGAAGGTGGAGGAGAACATAGAATACTTAGTAAGTGCCGCAAAGTCAGGTTCCCAACACATCTGTTAAAATAAAGTCAATGTGACCAAACCCTTTAATTCACACATTCCAGAAAAATGTTATATTTTCTTCCATCATCTATTACAGGTGACCTTTCACTACATTGTTTTTAAATTTAAGCTGATTATTTCCACCAATTTGGGCTGGACCACCAATTCTGGAACAGTTTTTTTTCTTCTATGCCCCTCCGTTCCAAAGTTATGCCCCTTGGTAATAATGGTGGAAATTGTCCCTTCAACCAACTGAGCTTATACTACAGACCAGAAATACTCTGTGAGCGTTTACTTTTTCCGTTATTGGCCAATAAAAACATGGCCATTCCCACAGAGAAGTTCTGTGGAACCCACTCAGTTGGTTGAAAGGACAATTTGCCTCATTACTACAAAGGGGCATAACCTTGGAACGGAGGGGCACAGAAGAGAAATAAAAACTGTTCCAGAATCAGCGGAATAGTGCCAATTGGAGGTGGTTCTCCGTTTAAATTTAAAAAATCCAGTGAAATTCCCCTTTAAGCTGATGTATATCTGAGCATGTGCAGATAAACACAAAGGGCTAGCAGAACAAGACAGAGGTGATGTACAGGTGCCCAAGAGGTAAGGAGGCCCACTTTCACCTTAAAATAATCATGCACATCCTGTTACAGACACAAAAAGGGGTCCTCTTCCATCTGGTTCTGCCACTGGAACAAAATATATGGGTGTGACCATCTACCTTGACCACATGACCTTGAACGTTAATCTTCCTCTACCCCACAGTGCTTGTCTACTCTGGTCTTTGGCCAGTATTCTATGCCTTTCTGCAGCATCCATCCAACAATGAAGCTGATGGCAGACCTCCCTTTATTAGTCAGTGTGAGTAGCAATGAATGACACACCAACCTCATTTCATCCTAAACTCTGGCTTACATACAGTATACGTAGAATAAGCCAATCTGGTAAACAGGAAAAAATGCATGCATTACTAATTTATTCCGTAGTCATCCTTCCAGATACTGATGTAGAACATCTTTTGTGGACAACTAATTAGTTATCACACTGAAAACAAATACCAACTGCTACCAAAACCACAAGTCTATAACGTCACACTCGAAATATTTTAATCATGTGAATTACATTGATTTTAAGAAGAAAAAAAAAGGATTCTCACAATGGATAAATAGGATGCCATCGACAGCAGAAATGCAGAAGGGTACATTAGAAATAAATATCACTGCATCCAAAAATTCCAAACTGAAGACATAATGATTCACAAAAGATATTGGATAAAAATAGTATCGGCTCCAGTTGTGCAATTGTACTATGTAAGACAATAATGGCCACGGAGTCGTTAGTTTTTAGTAAAGAAGTAATAGTATCTGGATATAGTATTATACATTGGATATAGCAGAATACTTACAATATGCATTAAAGGAGCCTGACACACTGGTGGACAATGTAAATGTCAGTATGGGGCACATTGATACCTAAAGAAAGGTACTAACGTTACATACACCAAAACTGCACTTTATAAAGCCCTCCCCTATTAACCAAAACTAACATTAATAAATGGCATAGCAATGAACAAACATAAACCGCAAGCAAAAGACAGTGCAACACAGTGACTATTTCAGGCAAATGGTGCAAAAAATGTAATGAAACCCAAATGAAAAAATTAGCCAAAAATAGAAGTAAAAAATAAAATGCTCCCAATGAGTCCATAACCGCATTGGCTTAATAATGAACAATAAAATATTAGAATTTCTGTGGCAGTAGTGTATTACTGAATTATACTATACCTTTTATAGTGGGACAGATTGCAGTTTTTAGGTAGAATACTTTTATTTTATTTTTGTATTTCGAAAACCAATTCCCTCCTGTTGATTGGCGTATTCGTTAGTGTTTATGTAGGTAATGTGTTTTATCTGAGTTTTTCCCAAATAGTTCACATAGCCATTAAAATATTTGGGTATGTTCACTTGTTCCTTTGGTTTTTTTTTTGTGGACAATGGTTCCGGAACCAAAAAAAAGAGACATCCGTTTTTTTTGTCCGACTTGCGGTCTGTGAACCAAATGGGTAGCACTTGGATGAGTTATCTTTATAGAAAGGGGAAGCTTGGAAATTGTATTTATTTTTTAATCATTTGAAAAAAAACGGAAGACAAACTGATGGCGAAAAAAGGACAAATGTCCCAAAAATGGATGAAAAATGGTCCAAAAAAAAAAATGAATTTGCATTTGAATCAGGCTTTATGCATAAACTTTATTTATTTCCTATTCTTGGAAATACAATATCAGTTAAAAACACTTAATCACTTAATATTTTTCTATATAATATTTTTATTATTAGATTATGTTATTTAACTATGGAAAAGTATCCATTTTTTTATGTGATATTTCCTACCAGTAATACCAGTTAGTATGGGTGTTGACAAAATAACTGAATGATTTATTTAACTTAATTTTATTATTCTGGTTTTGCCCTTGAAATATTATGTGTTAGGAGTATTTAAAAGCTTGAGGTTCCTCAATGTCTACATTATAACCTACCGTAATTGTCATTTGACATATTACTTGCTGTTGTATTTCTTAATAACAACACGTCTGCAGACAATGCATCAATCAAATCTGAAGTGTAGACATGTGGAACTTGCTTATCAGTTTACTTTTACGGCTTCATCAAAATAATTGACAGACAACACATTAAATCCGCCGGTGGCTTTTTTTTTTTTTACACTGATGTGTTTCGCTTTAGTGAATAAAATTATTATTATTTTTTTTGCTGTTTCTTTTACAGGCAGATAGAATGATTATGGTAACTTCAAAAAATGTCCAATCTGCACACGGGAGAGGACTTTCTCTGATGGAGGATCAGTTGGATACATTGCAGCTGTACAACTGAGATAACATACGAAAATCTTAGTTGCTCAAAGCCAGGACGAGACGTTCAGCTACCAGACTGTTAAGGGTGAGGGTTGCCATGTATAATGGTCTAAAGGTGATCACAATGGACAACTTTATCCAAAATGGTCAACTGCATATCTCTCTCTCCTTCTAGATCTTGATAAAGGGCCTGCGAGGCCAAAACATAATTTTTCTGCACTAATAAAGTTACCAAAAGGAGGATATCTGATGCCCTGGTTCCTGGATTTCTCTGAACAATGGTTTTGGTCAACTGATGACAGACACAACATTTTCAAAAAATAATGTCTGTCCTTCACCCATAGGGTATAAAGGAAAAATCTGAAACCACTTTGCGCTGCTGTAAAAAATTGCAGTTCGTAGGTAAAAACTACATTCATTTTATTGAGGCTACGCATTTCAGCACCTGATGAAGGCACCTGCTTATTGCTGAAACACATAGCCTCAATAAAGTTTTCGTACTTCTACCTATGAACCTTCAACTTTTTCAGCAACGCCCAGTACTTCCTCTACTCTCTATTACACTTATTGAGGTTGCCATCGAAGGAGCAGCAGCTGGTCGACTTTTTACAAGCTTTCGGACTGAGTTGTATCGGTTATATGCACTTCTCTCTAAGGTGAGCAGTCCCACTTATCCTCAGAGTCACTTTATTTACCCAAAACCTCTACTCTATGGAGCACCACTTTTTCGTCTTTGTCCTTCGCCTATGTCAGTCTGAATGACTGTAATGACCAATATGGATTAAAATGTGTTGGTATAATGATCATTCACCAGACGATGGTTTGTTCAACACTTGTCCAACTATAAACCTGCTTCTGTCTAACTTGATCACCCACCTTAACACTAAACCACATACTTATCTAGATTTGATGAACAAATCAGCCATAATTCAAATTTGACATATTTTCTCAAATTGGGAAATGAGCCCCGATTGACATTAAAAAAGCTATTTATTACGCTCTGAGGTCTCCCATCTCCAAAGCATGTTAAACATATTGGTCAGAAAGGGTTAAAAACAATAAAAAATCATGCACAGCAAGGTCCTCAACTATCCCTGCTGCCTCACAGTTCTGGTGCTTTGTTGGTTTCTTAGGCTTGCACTATGTGCCGGAACCAGTCTACTCTTCACTCTGTGATTCTGTCAATGGCTAAACCTCAATATACGTTCTGACCTCATGGTGTGGACAATGCTACTAGAGGAAGCCAATGGAGAACTGACGGGGAGCTGTGGTGGCAGGGACAGATGACTGGCTATGTGAGTATGTTTTTTATTATTCATTTTTAACCCTTAAACTGTCCATATGAATCCAAAAAAATGTTGGCCAGTTGGCCACCCCTTTCCCGGATTCTTGCAAATCGAATTCCTCAAAATTTAGATTTGCTAGAATGCACAAATTGTAATTGAATTTCGATTAGAATCAATTAGTCCATCCTTAATTAACAATTTTAATGAAGTTTGCTGTCTGCAAGAAGCTAATACTGGTTTTGGAAGAGATTGGAAATAATACTAACAGGAAGTTTCACCCTTGTGATTGTGATTTTATGTTGATTATCGGAGAACCTCCAGAAACATCTCTGTATATACATCTCCATGCATATTATATTAACAGCTCAAATATATATATATATATATTGTCCCTTCATGCACTGTAGACCAGTATCTATCCAATAATCAGGATAATATGGTGTTACGCTAAGATCTGATCCATAATCAGTCCTGTGGATCAATTTGAGGTTCTTCCAAGAAACCTTCTTTATATGTTGGATGTCAGAGATAGCATACAGCTCATCTATCACAACTGATAAATCCCATGCAATCTAGGGCACACATGTCGAGGCTTTCACAGCTCAAGGAATGTGGCGAATTCTCACTTTAAATTTCAGGGAAATGGTAGCATTATTAGGGAAAGTGGACATCTGCTGCACATTAGAGGAACAGGGATGAGTGAGATTTTAAGACCTTTTATGCACTCGCTGCTGAGAATATCTGCAGTGCAAATTCACCAGTAATATGGATGCTACCATTGATTTTACCCCTTGAATGCAGATTATCTGCAGCAATTTTGCAAAGAAATTTACCTTTGCGGATTTCGGTGGTCTGCAACGTAAATGTCCCATGTGCAAGTGCTTGCTCTTAGCATTTCCATCATTTTGACTTCCACTTCCTGCCGTCTCCAACTCAAAAATATCTCCCGGTTCCGCACATTCCTCAACCACGAATCTGCAAAAACACTAGTGCACGCTCTCATCATCTTCCTCCTTGACTACTGCAACCTCCTGCTCTGTGGCCTCCCTTCTAACACTCTCACACTTCTCCAATCTATCCTAAACTCTGCTTCCCGACTAATCCACCTATCCCCCCGCTATTCCCCCGCCTCTCCTCTCTGTCAATCACTTTACTGGCTCCCCATTGCCCAGAGACTCCAGTTCAGAACCCTAACTATGGCATACAAAGCCATCCACAACCTGTCTCCTCCATACATCTGTGACCTAGTCTCTCGGTACATACCTGCACGCAACCGCCGATCTTCACAAGATCTCCTTCTCTACTCCCCTCTTATCTCCTCTTCCCACAATATCATACAAGATTTCTCCCGTGCTTCCCCCCTACTCTGGAACTCTCTACTAAAACATATCAGACTCTCGCCTACCATGTAAACCTTCAAAAGAAACCTGAAGACCCACCTCTTCCGACAAGCCTACAACCTGCAGTAACCCTCGCTCCACCATTCACTGCACGACAAGCTCTGCCCTCACCTACTGTATCCTCACCCATTCCTTGTAGATTGTGAGCCCTCGCGTGCAGGGTCCTCTCTCCTCCTGTACCAGTCGCCGACTTGTATTGTTCAAAATTAATTGTAATTGGTTGTGCTATGTATATCCCTTTCATATGTAAAGCGCCATGGAATAAATGCCGCTACAATAATAAATAATAATAATAATTTTGATGTAAAGGGAAAGATGCAGTGCAGTAAACAGGACCCTACATAAGACACATCCATCTGAAAATCTGTAGTAGTGGAGACACTGGCAGATTGCTTCATTTATCATCAAGATTTCCCTAGAGAATGGCTTGAGTACAAATATCCTTAATGTTCGATTCCAAATAGCTGACCAGACATAACCACAGCCACTCTTCCCAATGCAGACATTAACATACTATTCTTCCATTTCCTTAATTCTCAGTCTGGATGTGCAATCATATGGATTTCGAACTAGACTTATGTCTTCCCTCAAGTTCCCTTGACAACTAGAGTAAAAGTTCACTCAAGATCAGCAATTGCCTCGAAGAAAAAATGCTCTTGTATTGGAAGAGCACCTCGTTTTCCTTACAGTTTGAAGGTTGGTATGTCCAACATGATGTCAGACTGAACGGTTGATATTTTGGAAACTAAATGTATTTTTAGACAAAGTGAATGAATATATTGCTTTTATCTAAAGGGGTATTCTCATCATATAATGTTATGGCACATATAACAACAACATGATCATAAAGGACCAATCTTTAGAACTGTCACAGATATCTAGATCCCTAGATCGAAGATAAAAAGGCACTTCTACCAACTTGCCTGCACTGTGGTGCTCCCAAACACCAGCTATATGGGCAATTAAAAGATATAGTTCCCAGCTCAGCCGGGAATTTGAAACTTAGTTATGCAGGAAAAAAATGTAACTCCAACATACGATGTCGTCACCTGTCGGGACCTAGTCTTTGGTGTAGGCTTAGAAACGCGGCTTGCATCATTGCTGCAAGATGTTGGCTGTGATACACAGCCAGAATTGGCCTTTAACAGCAGCAAGTGGAGCTGAGTCCTGCTGCTGCTAACTCCTCAAATATCACCAACAATCTCTTACAGCAGCATTTACAGCAAGCCGTTATAAGCGCCCATCGCTCCCACCCCCTCAATCGCGGGGCACCGATAGATTGAAATGACAGGTGGGGTTCTGCTGAAAACCCAGGGGCGGACCTACCGCCCGTGCAGCCCGTTCATTGAATGGGGGCCCCGAGGGAGAGGGGGCCCCTACAGTCTCCAGCAGGGTCGCCATCAGGGCATGACTGTCCTGACTCCAGTATGGAACCCCCCTCTTGTGCGTCTCCTCATGGGGCCCCCGCAGGGCCGGCGTCAGCACCCGGCGCACCCGGGTCCCTGAGCAGGTGGGGGGGGGGCCCTCACCATCAGGCACCCCGCGCGCTATGGGACCCGTGAGTGGAGGAGAGCGGTGTCAGTGCCCACTCCCCCCTGCTTGCACAGGGCCCCGGCACCCGGCACAATACTTACCCCTCCCCGTGCCTCCACAGCAGCTCCTGCATCCTCCGCAGCTGCTGCACTGTGACGTCTCAGGTCAGACGGTGCGGTGACATCTTTACACCACACTCTCTCCTGAGCAGTCACAGGGCAGAGCGGGAAGATGGTGGCGATGCTGAGGAGTCCGGAGCAGCGGCAGCAGGTGAGATGTGAGGTGAGTATTTGTTGTTTTTTTTTATTGTATGGAGGCCTGTGGCAGTATAAGGGAGGGGGTGAGGGGGGTGTGACATCGTGCATGGGGCATTATAAGGGGGGGGTGACATCCTGCATGGGGCATTATAAGGGGGGGTGACATCCTGCATGGGGCATTATAAGGGAGGGGGGGGTGACATCCTGCATGGGGCATTATAAGGGAGGGGGTGTGTGAAATTCTGCATGGGGCATTATAAGGGGGAGGGTGTGACATCCTGCATGGGGCATTATAAGGGAGGGGGGGTGTGACATCCTGCATGGGGCATTATAAGGGGGAGGGGGAGTGACATCCTGCATGGGGCATTATAAGGGAGGGGGTGTGTGTGACATCCTGCATGGGGCATTATAAGGGGGGCGGGTGTGACATCCTGCACGGGGCATTATAAGGGAGGGGGGGTGACATCCCGCATGGGGCATTATAAGAGGGAGGGGGGGTGAAATCCTGCATGGGGCATTATAAGGGAGGGGGGTTGTGACATCCTGCATGGGGCATTATAAGGGAGGGGGATGTGTGTGACATTCTGCATGGGGCATTATGAGGGAGGGGGTGTGTGTGACATCCTGCATGGGGCATTATAAGGGAGGGGGTGTGTGACATCCTGCATGGGGCATTATAAGGGAGGGGGGGTGTGACATCCTGCATGGGGCATTTTAAGGGAGGGGGGGTGTGACATCCTGCATGGGGCATTATAAGAGGGAGGGGGAGGTGACATCCTGCATGGGGCATTATAAGGGGAGCGGGTGTGACATCCTGCATGGGGCATTATAAGGGGGGCAGGTGTGACATCCTGCATGGGGCATTATAAGGGAGGGGGGGTGTGACATCCTGCATGGGGCATTATAAGGGGGAGGGGGTATGTGACACCCTGCATGGGGCATTATAAGGGGGGGTGACATCCTGCATGGGGCATTATAAGGGAGGGGGTGTGTGTGACATCCTGCATGGGGCATTATAAGGAAGGGGGTGTGTGTGACATCCTGCATGGGGCATTATAAGGGAGGGTGTGTGTGTGACATCCTGCATGGGTCATTATAAGGGAGGGGGGTGTGTGTGACATCCTGCATGGAACATTATAAGGGAGGGGGGGTGTGACATCCTGCATGGGGCATTATAAGGAAGGGGGTGTGTGTGACATCCTGCATGGGGCATTATAAGGGAGGGTGTGTGTGTGACATCCTGCATGGGTCATTATAAGGGAGGGGTGTGTGTGTGACATCCTGCATGGGGCATTATAAGGGAGGGGGGGTGTGACATCCTGCATGGGGCATTATAAGGAAGGGGGGGGTGTAATCCTGCATGGGGCATTATAAGGGGGGTGATATCCTATATGGGGGGGAACTGCCTGCATGGGTCATTATGTGGGGGGAACAGCCTGCGTGGGGCATTATGTGGGGGGAACAGCCTGTGTGGGGCATTATGTGTGGGGAACAGCCTGCATGGAGTGTTATATTGGGGCCAGTATTCTGTATGGAGCGTTATATGGGGACCAGTATCCTGCATGGAGCATTATATGGGGGCCAGTATTCTGTATGGAGCGTTATATGGGGGCCAGTATCCTGTAAGGAGCGTTATATGTGGGCCAGTATTCCATATGGAGCGTTATATGGGGGCCAGTATCCTGTGTGGAGTGTTATATGGGGGCCAGTATTCCGTATGGAGCATTATATGGGGGCCAGTATTCTGTATGGAGCATTTTATGGGCGCCAGTATTCTGTATGGAGCATTATATGGGGGCCAGTATCCTGTATGGAGTGTTATATGGGGGCCAGTATTCAGTATGGAGCGTTATATAGGGGCCAGTATTCTGTATGGAGCATTATATGGGGGCCAGTATCCTGTATGGAGCGTTATATGGGAGCCAGTATTCTATATGGAGCGTTATATGGGGGCCAGTATCCTGTATGGAGCGTTATATGGGGACCAGTATCCTGTATGGAGCATTTTATGGGGGCCAGTATTCTGTATGGAGCATTTTATGGGGGCCTAGTCTCCTGTATGGAGCATTTTATGGGGGCCAGTATTCTGTATGGAGCATTTTATGGGGGGCCTAGTCTCCTGTATGGAGCATTTTATGGGGGCCAGTATACTGTGTGGAGTGATTCGCTGGTTTCTGAGCTATTGTGGAATTTACAATAGATATCACTTATGTAATGTAAGAAGTGAAATCTTCGGCATTGTACTATATATATATTTCTCTTCAGTATCTGTGCATCATGAATCGTGGTATGTGTTAAAGGGGACCACTGAGACTCTTTCGCCCGGGGCCCACAAAAACCTGGAGCTGGCCCTAGGCCCCCGGCCCCATGCTGAGCGCTAAGTGCTGGGACATCTCAGCGCTGCTTTCCTCTATGTAGCAGTGCAGCGCTGCTGCGGCAGCGCCTTCATGATTCCCCTGACTTCCGGTCATGTGACGGCGCCGTCACATGGCTAGAAGTCAGGAGAACCTGGCGGCAGCGACGTGGACGAGCGCCAGGATTCTGCAGGGATCGCATGGGGGTAAGTATAACAAGTTTTATTTTTTCTAAATACAATTAATTAACTAGGAGTGGGGGGAATCAGAGATGCATAGGGGGATGAGAGATGCACGGGGGGGATGAGAGATGCACATGGGGGGGATGAGATGCACGGGGGGGAGGAGGTGCACGGGGGGGTGAGATGCACGGGGGGGATGAAATGCACGGGGGGATGAGATGCACCGGGGGGGGGGTGAGAACTGCACATGGGGGGGATGAGAGCTGCACATGGGTGGATGAGAGCTACACATGGGGGGATGAGAGCTGCACATGGGGGGATGAGAGCTGCACATGGGGGGGTGAGAGATGCACGGGGGGGTGAGAGCTGCACATGGGGGGGATGAGAGCTGCACATGGGGGGGATGAGAGCTGCACATGGGGGGGTGAGAGATGCACATGGGGGGGTTATGTTTACATAACTTTGTTGCCCTATGAAGGGCGGGGGGGGGGCAAAAAATTTCTTGCACAGGGGCCCACTACAGTCTGTGTCCGCCCCTGTGAAAACCCCCATGTATGTCATGATAGACCACCCTGTTGCAGGCATTTATAGAAGAATGCAGTTTTTACTATACACTGCAATACTTTGATACTGCAGTATATAGTAGTTTATGGTACAAGCGATCGGATGATCGCAGGTTCAAGTCACCTGGCTGAATGCAATAAGAAGTGATCAAAACGTCATGTCTGCCATAAAATGGTATCAATAAATTCAATAGATTAAGGCACAAAAAGCAAGCCCCCAGACAGCTGCATCAACCCAAAAAATGACAGCGTTACAGATATCAGAAACATATTTTTCTTTACAAATTTCTGAACACTTAAATAATAATGAAAAATAATATACAAGTTTGGTCTCAGCGTATTCGCACTGACCTGGAAAATCATACTGCCAGGATATTTTTATTGCACAATGAACAGCATAAAAACAAAACCCAAAAAACAATTGCGGAATTGTAGGGTTTTTTGTACACTTTTACGCAGCTGGAATTTTCTTCCTGTGTTCCACTGCATTGAATGGTAAAATGAATAGTACCATTGAAAAATACTTGTCCCAAAAAAACAAGCTCTCATATGGCTACATGGACAGAATAATAAAAATGTTATGGCTATTCAAAAAAGGGAAGGAAAAAACAAAAAATCATCCAATTGGGAAGGGGTTAAACGATTGAGTAGTACTTGAACTATCCATTTTGTGGATTGTTTTTCATTCTGAAGATCATTGACATCCTTGCAATCAAATCCCCAATGGTGACATCACTTATAATTTTGGAAAGACCTCTTTAAAGGAGCAAAACCATAACATGCAGATATCCTAAAACTATGTGCACCCCCCTCCAATATTAAAATTAAATGTATCAATTTTATTTTTTTGCCAAAAATAATCCAATAATTTTAATCCAAGCTTCTACAAAACATTGAGGAAATTTAACTTACTCTCTTTTACAGAATTGTTATTACTCTTGGATAGCTTTGTTTCTTGCTTCGCTTTTTCCCCATCATTTCTATTTTGCAGAGACATCTTTATTATGAAAGTTATGAATTAAACTGACATTATCCGAGGTTAAATAACCTGCAGTCCTTTGGATGCTCTTCTGGGATGTTTATGATTTTCTGGATGAAGGAACTTGTGTCCTCGAAAAACTTTTGGCAAGACAGCCATTTCTGGGAATATTTATCTTTTTATTTAAGTTTTCATCATTTAGAAACCATGGTTCTCACTTTCCCAAAAATTTCAAAAAGTAATTTTTCTATTTGTTTGGAAATTTCTTTTGACTCAACAATAAAAAGTAACATGATAATTCTGTAGATATTTTATTTTTGTGATGACTCTTCAATCTCATAGTCACAAACCAGATGCTGATCGAAAAGAAAAAAAGAATTGAGTTTCTACACTGATCAAAAAAATAAAGGGAACACTTAAACAACAGAATATAACTCCAAGTAAATCAAACTTCTGTGAGATCAAACTGTCCTATTAGGAAGCAACACTGATTGACAATCAATTCCACATGCTGTTGTGCAAATGGAATAGACAATAGATGGAAATTATTGGCAATTATCAAGACACACTCAATAAAGGAGTGGTTCTGCAGGTGGGGACCACAGACTACATCTCAGTACCATTGCTTTCTGGCTGATGTTTTGGTCACTTTTGAGTGTTGGTTGTGCTTTCACACTCGTGGTAGCATGAGACGGACTCTACAACCCACAGAAGTTGCTCAGGTAGTGCAGCTCATCCAGGATGGCACATCAATGCAAACTGTGGCAAGAAGGTTTGCTGTGTATGTTAGCGTAGTGTCCAGAGACTGGAGGCGCTACCAGGATACAGGCCAGTACACCAGAAGACGTGGAGGGGGCCGTAGGAGGGCAACAACCCAGCAGCAGGACCACTACCTCCGCCTTTGTGCAAGGAGGAACAGGAGGAGCACTGCCAGAGCCCTGCAAAATGACCTCCAGCAGGCCACAAATGTGCATGTGTCTGCACAAATGGTTAGAAACCGACTCCATGAGGGTGGTATGAGGGCCCGACGTCCACAGGTGGGGGTTGTGCTCACAGCCCAACGCCATGCAGGATGCTTGGCATTTGCCACAGAACACCAGGATTGGCAAAGTCGCCACTGGCGCCCTGTGCTCTTCACAGATGAAAGCAGGTTCACACTGAGCACATGTGACATACGTGACAGAGTCTGGAGACGCTGTGGAGAGCGATCTGCTGCCTGCAACATCCTTCAGCATGACCGGTTTGGCAGTGGGTCAGTAATGGTGTGGGGTGGCATTTCTTTGGAGGGCCGCACTGCCCTCCATGTGCTCGCCAGAGGTAGCCTGACTGCCATTAGGTACCGAGATGAGATCCTCAGACCCCTTGTGAGACCATATGCTGGTGCGGTTGGCCCTGGGTTCCTCCTAATGCAGGACAATGCCAGATCTCTTGTGGCTGGAGTGTGTCAGCAGTTCATGCAAGATGAAGACATTGAAGCTATGGACTGGCCCGCCCGTACCCCAGACCTGAATTCGATTGAGCACATCTGGGACATCATGTCTTGCTCCATCCACCAACGTTACATTGCACCACAGACTGTCCAGGAGTTGGAGGATGCTTTAGTCCAGGTCTGGGAGGATATCCCACAGGAGACCATCCGCAGCCTCATCAGGAGCATGCCCAGGTGTTGTAGGGAGGTCATACAGGCACGTGGAGGCCACACACAATACTGAGCCTCATTTTGACTTGTTTTAAGGACATTACATCAAAGTTGGATCAGCCTGTAGTGTGTTTTTCCACTTTAATTTTGGGGGTGACTCCAAATCCAGGCCTCCATTGGTTAATAAATTTGTTCTCCATTGATGATTTTTGTGTGATTTTGTTGTCAGCACATTCAACTTTGTACAGAACAAAGTATTCAATGAGAATATTTCATTCATTCAGATCTAGGATGTGATATTTGAATGTTCACTTTATTTTTTTGAGCAGTGTACATAAAATAAGGGACGTGGTTTTGAAAAAAAGGATATTTTGGAGGGTTCTAAATCCGTTTTCTTTTTACGCTATTCCAACCAACCCTACAAAAACAAAAGCTTTTTTGCTTGCAGCTTGTAAGACCCTATATCCCAACATCGCCAAACACCTGTGTTTGAACATTGGATTAAGCGGCTGTGGTGACACTATTCTCATTTTTTATAAAATCTATGTGCCTGGGTCATCAAAGCTTTCATGCCAGATTTTTGGTGTAAAAGCTTTGAAATGTCGCCAAATTTAGGTAGAGAGAGAGAATGTTTTAAGGCATTTTTATTTCTTACTGCAAAGTCAAAAGTTTACATACATTTCATTAGTATTTGGCACCATTGCCCTTAAACTGAATGACTTGGGTCAAACGTTTGGGATATCCTTCCACAAGCTTCTCACAATAGTTGGTCAGAATTTGGGCCCATTCCTCCTAACTGATCCAGGTTTGTAGGTTGTCTTGCTCGCACCTGCCTTTTCAGTGTTGCCCATAAATTTTCAATAGGGTTGAGATCAGGGCTTTGTGATGCCCACTCCAAAACATTGACTTTGTTATTCTTAAGCAACTTTGCCCAAACTTTAACTTACTGGCTGATGTCTTGAGATGTTGCTTCAGTATTGCCACATAATCTTCTTTTTTCATGATGCCATCTATTTTGTGAAGTGCACCAGTCCCTCCTGCAGCAAAACAACCCCACAGCATGATGCTGCCACCCCCATGTTTCACAGTTGGGATGGTGTTCGTAGGCTTCTAAGTTTCTCCCTTCTTCCTCCAAACGTAAATATGGTCATTATGCTCAAAATGTTCAATTTCATTTCATCAGACCACAGGACATGTCTCAAAAAATTAAGGTCTTTGTTCCTGTGTGCATTTGCAAACATTAATCTGGCTTTTTTATGTTTCTTTTGGAGTAATGGCTTCTTCCTGGCAGAGTGGCCTTTCAGCCCATGTTGATACAGTTCTCGTTTCACTGTGGTTATTGACACAATCTTACCAGCTTCCACCATCATCTTCACAAGGTCTTTTGCTTTTTTCCTTGAGTTGATATGCACATGTTGGACCAAAGCACATTCATCTCTGGGACAGAGAACCCATCTCCTTCCTGAGCGGTATGATGGCTGGACATTCCCATCTTGTTTGTACTTGCGTATAATTGTTTGTGCAGATGAATGAGGCACCTTCAGGTAGCTTGAAATTGTACCCAAAGATGAGCCAGACTTGTGCAAGTCCACAATTCTCTTCCTGATATCTTGGCTTATTTCTTTAGACTTTCCCATGATGCTGCACAAAGAGGCAGTGTGTTTCAGGTGTGCATTAAAATACATCCACGGGTGTGTATCTAATTAACTCAGAGGTTGCCAAAAAACCTATTAGAAGCTTTCAAACACATGACATCATCATATGGGCAGTCCAGAATCGTTTAAAGGCATAGTAATCTTAGTGTATGTAAACTTTTGACTTTGCAGTTAGTAATAAAAATGCTTTAAAACATTCTCACTCTGTCATTATTTTGGCATTTGGCAAATATTAAAAATGATGGAAATCCTAAATGACCTAAAATGGGAACGATTTATTCTGATTTCATGTCAGATATTGAGAAAAACATGCAGATGTGTCTTTTGATATAGTGTATGTAAACTTCTGGTTTCAGCTGAATGTTGCATGCATACCCACCAACTTATACTCTGCATCATTTTTTTTTTTGCTTAAACAAATTAGGCAAGATGGGGCAGGGTCGAATTCATGCATCTCTTCAAGAATCAGGAGCGTCTGACTCCAGCACGCCCCCTCATCAAGACCGACGTGAACAACACGGGTCTTGATGAATCGGGCCTTATGTATTTTAGGTTCAGAAACATTATAGAAGATATAATTTATTATCGTCAAACACATTACTATTCTTAGAACTCACGTTCTATATCTATGCCCATTTATCTTTTTTTTTTTTAAAAAAACTCATCCACAAAATGAAAAATTTTAGTTAGATGAATGTGTAGCACCCTGAGGACTCGGCTGCTACAGGGGTATTGCACCTCGACCCAGAGGTGTGGTATTCCACTCCCGGGTAAGGATGGAGTGTGGAACTGAGCTTAGTAGGCTGCATGCACTACATACATCCCATTTCCGGGGGACAGAACTACGGTACTCCCACCAAGTAAATGTGCAGGTACGACAGCGTCTGTCCCTGGCTGGAGTGGGAGGGGGGGTGGAACATCCCAGTAGTGTAGGGGCAGATAGGGGGAGTAGTCTGGGTAAAGCTAGGAGCCCATTGGGTGCTGGTCACCTGGGTTCACACATAGAGGGAGTATATAAGGTGGGCACCATCTTAGAATAGGGTCTTTAGTCAGAGAGAGGAGGAGCAGAGCAGAGGAGCTCAGCCAGGAGGGCTGACAGGGAGCAGTGGCTCCGGCTGGGCCCAGCTCCAGAGCAAAGCCTGCAGTGAAGAGAGAGAGGAGGAAGAAAGGCCCAGAGAAGCAGAGACAGAGGGAACCCTAAGATCCCAGAATCAGACCAGAAAGGGTGAAGGGTTGGCAGAAGAGGGCACCGGATCCCAAGCTGGCGGAGGCAGAAGTAACCCTTAACCAGGAACCGGAGGTCGTGGGCAAGTTTTGCCACGACCCTCACCATATCCACCAGGAAGGCACACCACGAGTAGGGCCAGGGAAGCCAGAGAAGGTTCAACCACTAAGAGGCCTGAGGGAGCTGGACAGAGGTGGATCCCTGGTGGGGACGGCCAGGAGAAAGAGAGTGAGAGGGAAGCTCAGGACCACGCTCCGGAACTGCCTGGGGGTTAGCCGAGTCCCGCACCTGGTGGACGCAGCAAGGCTCGGGTGGTCACTCAAGGCCAGAGTGACTAAAGCAACATCAGTGAGTAAAAACCCTGAAACTGCATCTCCTGACTCTGCCTCTCCTTCCTGCATCATCACAACCCCCATCATCCACACCTGCTGCCCTGAGGCCATACTCCTCCCGTTGGGGGTTATACCATCACTGCTGCACATATACCACCGGCCTCAGCGGACTGCTCTGCAGCGGCGGCTTCAAAGCCGCACTCAACGGGTGGCGTAGTCGACACTTAAACAACATCTACAAAGACTGCCACACACTTAGTTTGACACCCTGGGCACGGACCGGGTCACCGCCACAAGGACTACTACCCCCATACAGATCCGGCTCCGGGTATCCCTTGAACATGGCCCAGGGGGCGCGTCAACTTTTGGCGTAGTCGGCAGGATAACGTGCCCGCAACCACTGGGTACTGCGTGCCTGAAGAAAAGTTCGCATTTACCTCAAAAAGAAGTCTCCCGCCGGTTCCGGAGGGTCCCCGCCATCGGACGCCATCTCGGATCGGTTCCCGCCATTTGCCCGTCATCTGCAGTCTTTTCCCGCCATCTGCAGTGTTTCCCGCCACTGGGAAGCGATTCCCGCCATCTAAGAAGATTTCCCGCCCTGGCAGAGCGGACGCCATTATGGGCGTGCCAGAGGGTGACAAGAGACCACCTCCCATCGTGGGCCAGGACCAAGAATGGCGCCAAAAACGAAGACCGCCCCCACCAGCAGAGACTGCAATGATTGAGATGTCCGTCAGCGTGGGGGGTCTGCCCCTGGAACTGACAATCACCGAGTTACCCCAGGACCGCCCTCAGTATGGGCGTATACAGAACAAAACAGAGAAGATGGGAGCAGCTTGGAGGAGTCTAGAGAGAACACACCCGGAGATGGAGGGAGAGTCAGGCAGCACCGACCCTGTGGTCAGGAGCCTGTTGCAGGCCGCCACTCCAGAAGGCCTGCTGGAGATCCTGGCGCAGCTCCCCGGAGATCGGGAGCGTGCACAGACCGCGCTGGAGGGCCTCGCACGGAAGATGGCCCGGGTACAGCAGGAAGCGCTGGCGGAGTGGAGCAAGGAGATGGCCCAGCAGGCTGGAACCCGCCAGCGAGGCCCGCCACCCACGACAAGGAGCATGTCCGCCTCTGAGGAAGGTGCAGGAGGGACGACGGCCGGAGACGACGCCGCGGAGGGAGTTGAAGAAAAGGGAGCAGGTAATGGGGACGACAACACCCCGTGCCCGATGGTCGCAAGCCTGCCCCAGCTCCCCGTCGCAGAGCCCGAGACCCCACTCACCACTCACGTTGCTGCATCGTCACCGCTCCGTGCTAGGCCTCAAGCGGCAGGAGCCGCGGCCACGCCCCCTGCTACGTCATGCGCCTCGACTCAGAGCGCGGCCAAGCAAGAAGCGCCCCCGGCCTGGTCGCAAGGCCAAGTACCCCCGGGCGCCGCCGTCTTCACAGCGCCCTCTACCTCCATCATGCCACCGGCCTGGTCGCAAGGCCTGGTAGACCCGGGCGCCGCAAACTTTAAAGCGCCCTTTGTGTTCAGGCTACCTTCGGCCTGGACGCAAGGCCAGGAGCCCCTGGGCGCCGCAAACACCACAGCGCCCTCTGACTCCACAGCACCCCGTCTGGGCGAAGACCGCTCCGCACAAAGCACCACCCAGGACGGGCTGCTCTTCGTGTGGCCACCTGAATATATTCACCCTCGATTCCGGAGGGAACGGCCTCTGGATGAGCCTCTAATTCCGGCTCCTGCGCCCGCCAAACTCGATCCGCTTCCGTTGGAGGACGCCCAATTTGAGTGGGACCCTACCGGTGAGGACCTGATGGGATTCACCGAGGAGACCCGGGCAGCCGCAGCCCAGCGTACGGAGTGCTGCCGGCAACAATTGGAGGTTTTTGCTAAGGAGCGACGAGAGAGGCGGGTCCGCGAGGAGCGGCTCCAAGTCCAGAGCGTCGAGCAAAAGCGCCGGGCCCGCAGAAACCCCCGTACTGCCCACGGTCCCCGTGCCAGCGGGACTGTAATAAAATTCCAAATGGAGCACGGGTGGGGTTTTATACGGGACCACAGAACCCCCGGCGACGTCTTTGTCACCCGCAGAGACGTAGAAAGCCATCTGCCGGAGGGACACAGAGGTCGTGACCTTTACCTGGGAGATGAGGTCACCTTCACCCGGCACCAGTGTGCCAAAGGACCCTATGCCCTTCATGTACATCGCCTGACTGAGGAGGAGCTGCGGTGTGAGGAGGAACAAGAGGACCCGGACGGGTCTGAAGATTACCCTCAGGCAGGAGCAGGAGGACGTCGCCACTGATGTACAGTAGGAGCACTGTAAATAGTTACCCGTGAAGGTACAATAACTGTTGCCAGTAAGATATAGTCCCCATTGGGACCAGTGAACTGTTTCAGTGTGTCCCATCTCCCCACAGGCTGAGGACTGTGAGCAGCCATCCCTTTTCCCCACTGGCCGAGGACTGAGAGCGGCCATATACCTTGTAAATAGTTGCGCTTCTTAAAGCGCCCCCTACTGGTTTTATAAGGAACTGTGTTTTTCCCAGAAGGGACTGTTGCACTTTGCCCGGTCACAAGTTGCACCGTGGCCGGAGGAACAAGAATGTTAATAATGAAAAGTTTTATATGAAGAGTTTTATGCTGCTGATAATATATATAGTGTTTTATATGTTTATGATGTTTTGAAAAAAAAATTGTATGTTTTTGGATATTTTATTCTTTTACAGCCCGAGGACGTGCTGTGATTTACCAGGGGGGAATGTAGCACCCTGAGGACTCGGCTGCTACAGGGGTATTGCACCTCGACCCAGAGGTGTGGTATTCCACTCCCGGGTAAGGATGGAGTGTGGAACTGAGCTTAGTAGGCTGCATGCACTACATACATCCCATTTCCGGGGGACAGAACTACGGTATTCCCACCAAGTAAATGTGCAGGTACGACAGCGTCTGTCCCTGGCTGGAGTGGGAGGGGGGGTGGAACATCCCAGTAGTGTAGGGGCAGATAGGGGGAGTATTCTGGGTAAAGCTAGGAGCCCATTGGGTGCTGGTAACCTGGGTTCACACATAGAGGGAGTATATAAGGTGGGCACCATCTTAGAATAGGGTCTTTAGTCAGAGAGAGGAGGAGCAGAGCAGAGGAGCTCAGCCAGGAGGGCTGACAGGGAGCTGTGGCTCCGGCTGGGCCCAGCTCCAGAGCAAAGCCTGCAGTGAAGAGAGAGAGGAGGAAGAAAGGCCCAGAGAAGCAGAGACAGAGGGAACCCTAAGATCCCAGAATCAGACCAGAAAGGGTGAAGGGTTGGCAGAAGAGGGCACCGGATCCCAAGCTGGCGGAGGCAGAAGTAACCCTTAACCAGGAACCGGAGGTCGTGGGCAAGTTTTGCCACGACCCTCACCATATCCACCAGGAAGGCACACCACGAGTAGGGCCAGGGAAGCCAGAGAAGGTTCAACCACTAAGAGGCCCGAGGGAGCTGGACAGAGGTGGATCCCTGGTGGGGACGGCCAGGAGAAAGAGAGTGAGAGGGAAGCTCAGGACCACGCTCCGGAACTGCCTGGGGGTTAGCCGAGTCCCGCACCTGGTGGACGCAGCACGGCTCGGGTGGTCACTCAAGGCCAGAGTGACTAAAGCAACATCAGTGAGTAAAAACCCTGAAACTGCATCTTCTGACTCTGCCTCTCCTTCCGGTATCATCACAACCCCCATCATCCACACCTGCTGCCCTGAGGCCATACCCCTCCCGTTGGGGGTTATACCATCACTGCTGCACATATACCACCGGCCTCAGCGGACTGCTCTGCAGCGGCGGCTTCAAAGCCGCACTCAACGGGTGGCGTAGTCGACACTTAAACAACATCTACAAAGACTGCCACACACTTAGTTTGACACCCTGGGCACGGACCGGGTCACCGCCACAAGGACTACTACCCCCATACAGATCCGGCTCCGGGTATCCCTTGAACATGGCCCAGGGGGCGCGTCAAATGCAAAACACAAGGTGCATTCATGCACTTAAGTCAAATTTAACAAGGGTTGGTCTTCTTCTGCCAGGGGCAATGTAAACTTTTACATCCTCACAAATACTGACATTTTGGCACACACACACCGTTGTTTGCTTTAAGGCAAAAACGTTCCTTTATTCTGTAATTTTTCAGCAAAGCAAGTACCTCTCATACTGCCAGAAAATATACAAATTCTTAAAATAATTTTTCATGGCTAATACTGGAAGCTAATTTGCCATCATGATGGGAAAAATTCACATTCGTTTTCATTTATTATGAAAATCATAAAATACATAGTTAAAATTCATTTGTACCATGATTCATTCCCATATCCCAACTGCTTATTACATATCACTGTATTTCGAGTTAATCAGGCAATTATTGAAAAATTTACATAAACACTTAGGGGGTGATTCATTAAGGGGTGAAGTAATGAGAGTGATTAAATTCTGCACTTGAACTATGCACAAGGCTCGATCTCTCCCACGATTTAGGGCACAAATGCTTCATTTTAGAAAAAAGATAAACCTCCACATATACATCCACTAAACAGCATGATAAATTGCTGTACAATCAGCCTTTTGAACTTTATTAATGTAGGTAGGTTTACCAACGCCCCGAATACAGACCCATCTGTGATTATCATAACCGTAAACTCTTTATTACTGCTTGGCAGGCATCGAGTTCTGCTTGGACATTGCCAGGCATATACTCATAGATGCTACCAAATGGTACAAGCACAAGCAATTTTGCTGTGACTGTAATTGCATTTTTGTCAATAGAAACATTACTAAACTGTTGTTGGGAAGTCTTTGGAGAAGTGGTAAGAGATGTGCAGTAGTTCATTGAAGAAAATGAGAATAAAAAAAGAAAAATGCAAAAATGGAAACCACTTATTCTAGGTCTCCTCCGTTTTTCACGTAAATGCTCTAGTTGTGTTTTTCACGAATAGAACAAGTATCCATCATAGTATTGTCACGGGTGTGTCAGAGGTGACAGACGGTCGCCCTGCAGTTGGTTGCAGGAGATCTCTACGTTTGGCATTACATACACCACCTTAGAGGTTGTCTGTCTAAGACCCAGCGGCTGCCTTCCTCTGGCTAGTTAACACCCTGGCCTGGGTGTATACATACCTCCTGTCTGCTGGAGGGAGGTGCTGGCAATACTCACATTACCCTTTGTGAAGGCTCGGAGCAAGTGCATTACTTCATCCTCTCTGGAGCTATGAGGACGGGTGTTCACCTCTCTGAAGTTGACTAAAAGCTAAGCTATCTTCCGTTGTATGTTCCCACGTGTTGTCTTTTGTTGTCAGCAGAGATCGACTAGCGCTCAACCCCCTCCCTTCCCTTACCGGAGCCAAACGCCAGGGAAAGACAGGGCAAGGTTCACGTGCAGCGACTGGTGAAGAGCCAATATAGGGATGTTAGTGGAGACAGGGTGATTGTAGATCAGCCTAGGAGATCTCCACTCCCCTTTTCCCTAAAGTCTGGGCTCCCTTTCCTTCTTCCCTTTGTGTTGCACTAAGTTTTTCCCACACCTGGCGTGACAAGTATATGGGACTGTTTACCTGTCCATGGTTTTCTGAAAACCATGTGTTCACAAAAAAAATTATGGAGACATGTCGTTTCTGATCCAGGCTCAAAACAAAATCACCCACAGGAGCTTGTGGGTCAGAGAAAAATCCGTGACAACTCACATTGACAGCTATGTGTAATCCA
The DNA here is from genome assembly GCF_046119375.1 of Phyllobates terribilis. Lineage (NCBI taxonomy): Eukaryota > Metazoa > Chordata > Amphibia > Anura > Dendrobatidae > Phyllobates > Phyllobates terribilis. Next base: position 103,223,225 of record NW_027362773.1, read on the forward strand.
TGTGTAACACGTACGAGTGCTATCTGGGGATTTCACGGATATCACTAGTACCTGTTATAGTCTATGGGGAAATTCACATGTCCGTGATTCTTCGCGAATCAAGTGGTCTGCGAAAACAAGCCCAATTTCGATTCAATGTGTGTGGCTGTGTGCCTCCCGCTGCTAGTGATTATGATTCATGAGCATATTCAATGATCCATCTGGCAGGTTCAAATCCATTGAATGGTAGCTCTTTTTGCAAACCTTTCTATAATTAATTGGTTTTTGTCTTAGTCCGTTTTCTACCCTTTAGAAGGTAATGGTATGATCATATGAAGGTAATACGGACAGCGTTTTAGAATCCTGAGCATAAACGCATAACAGATAATTTCTCCACATTTTTTTCATTTTTAGCTACAGATCATTTGGAAAATTATTTAGATGTATGTCACCCATGTCAGTCCCACTTCGGGTTGGTGGTGCTCCTGTCTTTTGTGAGCACGGTGGTCGCATGGCATGTTTCACTCTTACGTCGGCATTCCTGTCTGCAGGTCCAGATACCTGTGGATTCTCCTCTTCCCATCCCAATTAGGGAGACAAACCAATTCGGCATGTGGCTCACACATAGATAATACTAGTCTCCCAGCAATAAGGGTGTTCCTAATACGCAGAATCGAGTTCTATTAGAGACACATACACTACCGTTCAAAAGTTTAGGGTCATTTAGAAATTTCATTATTTTTGAAAGAAAAGCATTTTTTTTCAGTGAAGCTAACATTAAATGAATCAGAAGTATACTCTATACATTGTTAATGTGGTAAATGACTATTCTAGCTGCAAATGTCTTGTTTTTATTGTAATATCTACATAGGTGTACAACCACCACTCCAGTGTTTTAATGGTACATTGTGTTTGCTAACTGTGTAAGAAGGCTAATGGATGTTTAGAAAACCCTAGAAAACCCTTGCACAAGTATGTTAGCCCAGCTGAAAATGGCTTGGCTCATTTGAGAAGCTATAAAATTGACCTTCCTTTGAGCTAGTTGAGAATCTGGAGCATTACATTTGTTTGTTCTATGAAACTCTCAAAATGGCCAGAAAAAGAGAACTTTCATGTGAAACTCGACAGTCTATTCTTGTTCTTAGAAATGAAGGCTATTCCATGCGAGAGATTGCCAAGAAACTGAAGATTTCCTACAACGGTGTGTACTACTCCCTTCAGAGGAGAGCACAAACAGGCTCTAACCAGAGTAGAAAGAGAAGTGGGAGGCCCCGCTACACAACGGAGCAACAAGATGATTTTCTCTCTAGTTTGAGAAATTGACGCCTCACAGCTCCTCAACTGGCAGCTTCATTAAATAGTACACGCAAAACGCCAGGGTCAAAGTCTACAGTGAAGAGGCGACTCTGGGATGCTGGCCTTCAGGGCAAAGTGGTAAAGAAAAAGCCATATCTGAAACTGGCTAATAAAAGGAAAAGATTAATATGGGCAAAAGAACACAGACATTGGACAGAGGAAGATGGGAAAAAAGTTTTATGGACAGACGAATCAAAGCTTGAGGTGTTTGGATCACACAGGAGAACATTTGTGAGACGCAGGACAACTGAAAAGATGCTGAAAGAGTGCCTGACGCCATATGTCAAGCATGGTGGAGGTAATGTGATGGTCTGGGGTTGCTTTGGTGCTGGTAAAGTGGGAGATTTGTACAAGGTAAATGGGATTTTGAATAAGGAAGGCTATCACTCCATTTTGCAACGCCATGCCATACCCTGTGGACAGCGCTTGATTGGAGCCAATTTCATCCTACAACAGGACAATGACCCAAAGCACACCTCCAAATTATGCATGAACTATTTAGGGAAGAAGCAGGCAGCTGGTATTCTATCTGTAATGGAGTGGCCAGCGCAGTCACCAGATCTCAACCCCATTGAGCTATTGTGAGAACAGCTTGACCGTATGGTGCGCAAAAAGTGTCCATCAAGCCAATCCAACTTGTGGGAGGGGCTTCAAGAAGCATGGGGGGAAATTTCTCAAGATTACCTCATCAAATTAACAGCTAGAATGCCAAAGGTCTGCAATGCTGTAATTGCTGCAAAGGAGCATTCTGTGACGAAAGCAAAGTTTGAAGGAGAAAATTATTCTTTCTAATAAAAATCATTATTTCTAACCTTGTCAATGTCTGGACTGTATTTTCTAATCATTTTGCAACTCATTTGATAAATAAAAGTATGAGTTTTCATTGAAAACACAAAATTGTCTGGGTGACCCCAAATGTTTCAACGGTAGTGTACACATTTTATTTTTTGAATGATCATACTATGCCCTTTTTTGGTTTTCCATTTTTAATATTAAAGATAGGTTTTTATTACTACTATACTGATAAAACCGTATTGAAAATATTATAAATCTGATATTGATAACGTGAAGGGTGAACCTTGACATTTGCCCTTATCATATGTTTCCCCTGAACTTGTTTCTCCCCCCCTTTTTTTTTCTTTCCACTTGTACCTTGTGTATATAAAAATGAAGATGTTCAATTGTCATCTAGATTTGTCTTATCCTATCCCGATGAAGAAATGAAGAAGTTGGATAAAACTTGATTTTAATCTTTAACAGACAAGAAATAAAAAGTAAAAAATCCTTTATTGGAATTCCTTTGGATTTGATGTGTCTTTTCCACATGGTTAGCCAGCAGTGCAGTAAAAAACATTTTTACTCCATATAGCATCAATTTTGATTCAAGTGTCAAATCATAATTGACAATGGAAGTCTATGGGCCCGTGAAAAAAATTGGACCACACTCGGACAACATAAGAGTGCAATCCGATTTTCATGGACTGTCACAGGTGTTAAAGGTGGAAAAACTTTTTTGTTTTCTCAATGCATGAGGAAAACTTATGGCACTCGAACCAAACTCTGACCCAATTCTGATCAAAATAATCAGTCTGTTTTTCTCGTACGTGAGATAAACTGACATGTGAATGACGCAAACTGGGTAGGCGAAACTTTTCAATTTTTATTTTGGGCATACAAAAAATTACTAATGGCCGAAACGGTCATGTTAGGAAAATGAATAGAAGGTGTGTGCCGGACCCATCTTCCAACCACTAGGAATGTCCTTGCATTACTGGACCCAGGAACTCGGGTGTGTACCTAAAAAACACAGACTGTGAAACTCCAAAAACTAGAAGGAAAAGAGTCGCACTCACCGTCTCTTTAAAAATTCTTCACTTTATTCGAAAAAGCTAAAACATGAAGTTGCAGGGGTGAACAGACCCGTTGAAGCGTTGTTGGGTGAGAAATGGCCATAGTCCTCAACGCATTCCCTTCACCCCTGCAACTTCATGTTTTAGCTTTTTCGAATAAAGTGAAGAATTTTTAAAGAGACGGTGAGTGCGACTCTTTTCCTTCTAGTTTTTGGAGCGAAACGGTCATGTTGACCAAATTCTGTTAATAATCTGATCCAGCTCGCTGATGAAAAACGGTCATTTTTTTTCACATCAGTGGAAAAAGAAATCAGCCTTTTGAATGAGGTCTTAAACTTTTAGAAGATTTTTGATATATTGGAGACCCTTAAAAGTCCTTAAGATCAGTGGGGGATGGTTTCTGAGAGGTGTACGAGCTAGAAAGAGAGTCTTATAGACTTATAAATGGCTGTATGCTCATACAGGAGCTGAGTGTTTCTGGTTTTAGCATTGAGGGTATTTAAGATGCTCCAAAATATCAAAAACATTTAAAAGTTTAGTTACGCTTTAAGTAAATGTAGTAAATCCATTCCACAGAAATTGTATATCTAGACATCGTGGTTTTCAAACTGCACAAATATTCAACTTAAAAACCATACTAACGTAAAAGGCTGGTAATTTATAGATATATCTTCCCATTGGGAAATAATATTAATAGTATTAAAGGATTTTTTTTAAAGAATCTTCCAGCTATCACTATCTTTTATAGCAGCTCATATTTGCATTGATTAGTTGTGTCTTAAGCCGACTATACAGTATATATTACATAAATGTCAGCAGTTATCTGACGGTGGCTTATCCGCCCTGCAGTAAATATGCATATTTAGATATTTCAAGCCGTATGTTAATGTAAGATTGGGACAGGGATGGGACAAGTTCTCTTACTGCTCAAGGCAGGAATGGTTGTAACTTGTAAGTGTCATTTTTGGTCACAGATAGATGGTAAATTATCATCTATCCAACAACTATCACCTTCCCTCCGCCCCATGCTGAATATTCTCATTTATAATACACATTTCCTTTTTCACTACAGTCCTGGCATCCCAAAGAAATGAAAGAAATTGTATCTGTCATTACAGGTAGCTTTTCAGAACTTAAAAGAGGAATAATACCATTTCTGGCCATTATATGACTCGTATTCTGCTTTTTTCATTAGTTTTCTCCTCTATAGGCTCTAGCTTTGTTTTCAATTCTTTCTGAGCTAGTGGGTGGATACCAGCTGCTATTTTGTCTCCTGTACACAGCACAAACAAAAATGGATTCTTGAACTTCTGCCTCTCTAGCATATGAACAGAAGCAGCAGCAGAATGGAAGACATTATACAACAGTACTGTGCTGTGTGGATGTGAATCCAGCACTGAAGTAAAATAAATTTTGCTGTAAGCTGCAACATGATCTGCCTGTGTCTGCCTGGTCTCTCACTGTGTTGTGTACTCCTCACTTCTCCTTCCCACTCCCCCTCTCCTTGAAGTATAATGGGAGGTGTAACCTGATACCTCAATAACTTGCAAACTTTAAAGAAAACAGAATTGAGCTGTTTTTTTTTTTAAAGTAGTTCAGGAGGTAGCAGGGGAAGAAGAAAAGTGGCTCATAAATGGAGAAAAAAAACGAATTTCTCTGGAAAGATATATTGCAAAAAGTTTGTTATATACACTTGTACTCTTGATTTTTGCAAAGTTTGTTAAGACGACAGTGACCATTTAAAACGAGTAGTACAGTGAGAGTGTTAAAGGTCAATACATAGTAAAAGCATTAACAGTATCAATATATGAAAAATCATATTTTCATATTTTCTTACTATGTGAAGTTGCAAGTAGTCTCCCAAACCAGAAGCACTGTCCACTCGAAGTAAGACTGCATCCTTCTGCTGTGTGGTGAAGCCAACTGCAAGCCGATCAGCTCTTGTACTTGGCCGATCATTTGGAGGCCAGGTGTATGTTATCAGTGCTCCTCCTTTTCCAAATATATATGTGGTACCAGCTAAAAGAGAAGAGTAGAGAAGCTGAGGGAGCATCCATTATTGAGCCATCATTAATTAATTATCAATGTGCTGGGAAAAGAACACAATGCGTAATATAGTCACAAAGGAAGAAAGACAAATTACTTCACAATTCTACTAAAACGCAACTATCGAGAGGTAAGAACAAGGAGCTTCTGTAAGGACAAGGCACATATCCTTAAAGATAAGGATAATTACAATAAAAGTGGTGACAGGAAGCAAAGTAAAAGACCAAAAGATACATAAACTGTATAACAGAAAATGCTGAAAGAAATTTTGACCTGATATAGTGGGTACGGAAAGTATTCAGACCCCTTTAAATTTTTCACTCTTTGTTTCATTGCAGCCATTTGGTAAATTCTAAAAAGTTCATTTTTTCTCTCATTAAAGTAAACTCTGCACCCCATCTTGACTGAGAAAAAACAGAAATGTAGAAATTTTTGCAAATTTATTAAAAAAGAAAAGCTGAAATATCACATGGTCATAAGTATTCAGACCCTTTGCTCAGACACTCATATTTAAGTTACATGCTATCCATTTCCTTGTGATCCTCCTTAAGATGGTTCTACTCCTTCATTGGAGTCCAGCTGTGTTTAATTAAACTGATAGGACTTGATTTGGAAAGGCACACACCTGTCTATATAAGACCTCACAGCTCACAGTGCATGTCAGACCAAATGAGGATCATGAGCTCAAAGAAACTGCCCAAGGAGCTCAGAGACAGAACTGTGGCAAGGCTCAGAGACAGAACTGTGGCAATGCACAGATCTGGCCAAGGTTACAAAAGAATTTCTGCATTACTCAAGGTTCCTAAGAGAACAGTGGCCTCCATAATCCTTAAATGCAAGAAGTTTGGGACCACCAGAAGTCTTCCTAGACCTGGCCATCCAGCCAAACTGGGCAATCGTGGGAGAAGAGCCTTGGTGAGAGAGGTAAAGAAGAACCCCAAGATCACTGTGGCTGAGCTCCAGAGATGCAGTAGGGAGATGGGATAAAGTTCCACAAAGTCAACTATCACTGCACCCCTCCACCAGTCAGGCCTTTATGGCAGAGTAGCCCGACAGAAGCCTCTGCTCAGTGCAAGACATAGGAAAGCCGGCATAGAGTTTGCTCAAAAACACATGAAGGACTCCCAGGCTATGAGAAATAAGATTCTCTGGTCTGATGAGACAAAGATAGAAATTTTTGATGATAATTCTAAGCAGTATGTGTGGAGAAAACCAGGCACTGCTCATCACCTTCCCAATTCAATCCCAACAGTGAAACATGGTGGTGGCATCATCATGCTATTAGGGTGTTTTCAGCTGCAGAGACAGGACAACTAGTTGCAATTGAAGGAAACATGAATGCGGCTAAGTACAGAGATATCCTAGATGAAAACCTCTTCCAGAGTGCTCTGGACCTCAGACTTGGCCAAAGGTTCACCTTCCAACAAGACAATGACCCAAAGCACACAGCTAAAATAACAAAGGAGTGGCTTCAGAACAACTCTGTGACCATTCTTGACTGGCCCAGCCAGAGCCCTGACCTAAACCCAATTGAGCATCTCTGGAGAGACCTGAAAATGGCTGTCCACCAACGTTCACCATCCAACCTGACGGAACTGGAGAGGATCTGCCATGAAGAATGGCAGAGGATCCCCAAATCCAGGTGTGAAAAACTTGTTGCATCATTCCCAAGAAGACTCATGGCTGTACTAGCTCAAAAGGGGGCTTTTACTCAATACTGAGCAAAGGGTCTGAATACTTATGACCATGCGCTATTTTAGTTTTTCTTTTTTAATAAATTTGCAAAAATTTCTACATTTCTGTTTTTTTCAGTCAAGATGGGGTGCAGAGTGTACTTTAATGAGAAAAAAATGAACTTTTTAGAATTTACCAAATGGCTGCAATGAAACAAAGAGTGAAAAATTTAAAGGGGTCTGAATACTTTCCGTACCCACTGTAAATGCTTGGTAAGATTGAGGTGATCCAAAACCAGTGACTCAAAAGTACCCATTCTTACTTCGTGACTAGACCTTATGCGGCATCATGATAGTAAGTGCCAGAGACATCAAGGATGCCGGTTTGAGAATATTGGATGCAGAAGTGAAGATCAATTGTCGAGGAGGACTGGACTAAACACTAGACCAGGGCAGCACGACTCAAATTGCTCATATCCTATATGTAACTATAAAGGCATTTTGTGGAGCTTTAATAATGATCTATCATTAGGATAGGGTCACACGACCGTATTTTCTCAGATCAGATTGTACAGCATGATTGTAAGTGCCAGAGGCATCAAGGATGCCGCTCTGAGAATGTTGGGAGCAGAGGTGAAGACCAGTTGTCGTAGAGGACTGGACTGGGCACTAGACCAGAGCAGCATGACTCAATTTTTCTTCCCTAGATGTAACTTTGAAGGCATTTTCTGGAACTATAATATTGATGATCTATCATTTGGCTTGGGTCACACGATCGTATTTTCGCTCATCCGAGAAAATCTGTCCGATTATGCTGATCAATCTCTGATCAGAGTATGACAATTTTCTCAAATGAGAAGATGGAAAAAAATATCTCCATCTTCTCCATCCCATCAGTCTGAAAATCGGACCTCACTAGGATATCAACCAAGTGAGATTCAATCTTTTTTTCCATGGACTCATTGACTTGCGTGGCTGAGTGCAATCCGAATATAGGATGCAAATCATGGATGCAGTGATTTTTCCCTTGGACAGACTCGGTACGAGAGAAAAAAATCAGACAAGTGCACAGCCCCAAAGAATAACATAGGTCTGAGTTCGATCTGATGTTTTGTCAGCTTGCACTCGGACCAAAAATACGGTCATATGCACGAGCCTTTAGGATTAATTTGGTGGAAAACTGTCTCCAGACACCCCTAAGGATCAGCTAATTTAAAACATCATGGTGCACCAGAACTGGCATAGTTGAATATATAGAGTAGTGACCGTTAATGCTCCTGCAGCTTTTTCTCATTCATATGGATGTCAAAGAAAGCTACAGCACCATCCAAGACCACAGCGCAATGTACAGCGCTGTGCCAGCTTCTAGCAGTTGATTGATGTGGGTGCCAGAAGAAAGACCCCCACTGACCAATATTGATGACCTATTATAAGGATGGGTCTTCACTAGAGTTGATGTGATTCGATTCACAGGATCAGTCCATCGGCTGCATCGGTGATCTTTGGTCGCTGGATGGAAGCCCTAAGAAAAGCCTCCTACCTGACACCATCTGTAGCTGTTCTTTTGATTACCCAGCCTGGCGTGACATCACAAGTACATCATATTGCCAAGATGATGTTGCACTAGGCCTGCTAATCAAAAGAAAAGCCATCGATGGTGGGTGTTAGGAGGTGGTTCTCAGGGTTCCTGTCCAGTGACCACAGATTACTGACCTGCCTGCTGGACCAATTCCTACGAATCAATTCGCACCATCTCTAATCATTACTATTAAAGCCTGGAAAACTCCTTTAAAAAGTAGTCTTTACATGTGCAGAGGTGCATAGATAGAAATTTGACCATTCATTACTGTATACGTGGTCTTACTTTCTTACGTAAACTTATCAGTGGTTTCTTGCATTGCTTTCATCCGAAGCCGGGAATCACATTGCCTTTGTGTAAACTTCACAAATGCACGCTGTTCCAGTCTGAACATTATACTATTACCCACTCAACCTAAATGCTTTGAAAAAGTGACATAGCGATACGGGGTTGCCTTTTATTCTTAATTTGTGAGATTTTTTTATTTTTTTTTTACAATGGTTGATCTTAGACGCTGATTCACTGGAACAATTATAAGGAGCATTCATGAGTCATAACAGGAGAGGAACTATCGAATTTCAAGATTTCCTATGCCGGCCTCTATAAAGTATAACAAATTACAATAAGTCACAATTGGCCAATAATGAGCAACAATATGAGGGTGATAATAGAACAAGTCTCTGGTTGTGCTTTCTGTTGTTCCTGATTATATAGAACAGCGACCATCTCCGCCAGTGACAAGTGTGGCAAAGTTCTTTATGCTACATCGCTTTACTGTAGTCCGTGAGGAATAATTCCAGTAATATTTTCAATAAGAGACATCTCGAAACCATGCAGGGTGTTTATTAAGGACTACAAAAGCAACTTGCTTAGGCAGGGTTCAATAGAGGCTGCTCTATTGAAGGGTCTGAATCAGGTTGCCCTTTATTTATCTAAATGGACCTTCACGTTTGCAAAAAAGAAGAGAAATAATTAGTCCAAGGGTCCCTTAGGTTGGAAAACAAACAAGTTCCCTACTGTTTTGTTAACAGGATGGATGGGGACATGAAGCAGTACCTGGCAGTTGCGTAATTTGAAGCTCATGGGCCCCAATGCAAAATCTTTAACGGAGCCCCCAATTATTGCAAGCCTTTAATAGTATTGATCTTTTCATATAGGCTAAAGGGACTTCTTTGGCCCCTTAGGCTTCAAGATCTAGGTGTGATTGGCAACCCCTGCACCCATAGTAGTTATACCTCTGGTACTAGGAATAGTTTCCATTTTTCACCAGCTATGGTGCACACTCTACTTTATGTCCGCCCCAGTGGAGGTAAAGCATGATTATCCCCAATGTATTGAGGGGGAAACTACAAAGCTCAATTGAATTTTGGCATTTGCCTAAGCAAGGATCAGAGGTGTACATTCTACAGAGGCAGATGAGACAGCTACTATGGGTCCTGTGAAGAAGAGGCCCCAATAAGGTTGACTCATAATTTTCCATAGGAACATTCACATTTGGAAATAAGTAAAGAGGCATGAAGCATTAGGGCAACAAGTCCCTTTTTGGCCCTAAAGCCCCAACAATTACCCTCCTGCTCTGTTAACAAGATGGATAATGACAAGAACCATTACCAGAAAGTTTCCCATTTTGCACCAGCTAGGGTGCACACTCTACTTTATGTCTGTCCCTGTGGAGGTGCATTGTGACTATATCCCAAGGGATTCAGGGAGAAATCACAAATCTCATTTTAAGGACTCTTGCCTACTAAGGGACAAAGGTATACAAACCATAGAGAGAGCATAGCTGCTATAGAGCAAATGAAAAAGGATCAAAGTCCTTGGGAACTTTAACATTTGGAAATTAAAAAAAGATTATTGTAGCCTTAAGGCCATCTGACCCACTTGTTGGTTGAGCAATAATCAGGATGGATAATAACTGGTGATGATCGAATGGCTGCAACCAGCTGCAATTTTGCAAAAATTTGCTCATAGCAAATTGCAAAAATTCATATTCTAAATTGAATAATGACTCTTGTCTAGGCAAGGATTAAAGTTCTACATAGCATTGAGATAGAGAAGATGGCCGATATGGGGACTATGAAGAAAAGAACCTAAGTCAAGTTGCCCCAAAGGGGCCTTCACATTTGAAAATAAGAAAAGAGCAATGTAGAGGAAGGGTCCTAAGCTTCTTTTGTAAGCGTATGAACAAGATGGATATTGCCATGAACCAGTGCCAGGAATGGTTCCCATTTTGCATGTGCTATGGGACTCACTCTCCTCCAAGTCCATCTACGTAGAGGTGCAGTGTGAATAAGTCCATGGTGTTTGGCTGGGCAACCACAAAGCTCCGTTGAATAATGACTCAGTTTTATTCATCTTCTTGGAACATCTTGTAAGCCACAGCTACCACTTTTCCTGAAAATGCTCGTGCTTCGGTACAGAGATACAAGCCTTCATGACACTCTATTTGCTTAATTCATCTAAATCCTTAATCCTACTAAAATGGGAGTCTTAGCAACCACCAGCAGCGAATAAATCAGGAAATAAAGCATCATGGCCCTATCATTTGACAAACATTCAGTTTGCAGCAAATCTAATTATGAACTCTCCGGAGACTACTACTCTTCCTCCCAACATGAATATCTGGTATCAGGAGAAGTAATATTTTAATATTAGGATATAAATATTTATATTCTACGCTGAAATAGGCACATTTTACTAATGAAAATATATTCATATCACACGGATAATATGAGCGGATGTTTGGCCGATACACAACAGATATTGGATCATTGCTCCAAATTCTGTAGACTAAGGCGAAATTATACCATACTGGCCAACTTTCAGGACTGGCATCTGGTATGTGACTGGCTGCGGGGTGCAAAAAATTTTGGCGTCTTTTTCTTCCAGACCAATTCCCCCCTTTAACGCCAATTCCTTCATTCATCCTCTATTACTAATGTCCTGCACAAGAAAATTTCTGGAAACTTTAGTTGTGCATGGAAGATTGGCTTTCCTGGAGGTAGTTTTAGATGTGCCGAGGAGTTTTGCCAACTTCCCCGATAGTCTGAGATGCTTTCCTTTTTTTGTGGGAGTTCCAGAAAAGTTGTCAAGAATGGATTATATCCAGAAGACTCAAAATTATTTTTTAAAGGGGGTGTCCACTACAGTATTTTTTTTTATACAAATGGGTCCATGGCAGAATTGTAACTTTTTTCCGCATTATAGCTTTTTCTAACTACCCAACCTAATAGCATTCTCCCCAGTTAATTAGTTGCCCCTCATCATGAGCACAGCAATAAAGGAAAGAAAGCAAAGAGAAGCTTAAATAAAAAAAATATATATATAAGTATATATATATATATAAAAAAAAAAATCAAATACTTACCTACTGGACCACCACTGTTCCTCCACACCACTGCTGTATCCCTCACCGGTCTTTTTGCTTCCTCTCTCGGCAAGAGATATCTTGTGGTTGACTGCAGTCGTAACATTTCGACCAAGCCCATCCCCTAGCTCTCTCTTCTCTTTTGGCTTTGATGGAATGTCACCACTGCAGTTAATCACTAGCTGCAGTAGTCACTTGACAGAAGAGAAAGCAAGTAGACCAGTGGAAGACAAAGCTTGCCACCATTGCGAATGAACAGTGCTTGTGCACTAGGAGAGTATAGATTTTATTTATATTAAGACCATGATGGTCCCATTTGTACACTGAAACATTGTAGTGGATAGTCTATTTAAAAAGCTCCATCAGTGTTTGGCTCGTGCACATTACCGTAATAATCGGATAAGTGCTATCTATCATTTTGACAGATATCACTCGTCCACATGTTATTCTAAGGGGCCGTGCACATATTTGATTTTTTCCTGGGACTGAGTCAGAAAAAAAATTGCAGCATGCACAATTTACCTCTGAGAACTGGATGGCACTCACCCATTCACCCATTCAAATTCATGGGTCCATGGAAAAAAAATTGGACTTCACTCGGATGACATCCAAGTGCCGTCCGATTTTCACGAACTGACAATATAGAGAAGGTGGAGAAACTTTTTTTTCACCAGTTCAGAGTTTGATCAGAGTGTGATCCGATTTTCTCGGAGAGTCTGATTGGAGTGTGATTAGCATAATCGGTCCGATTTTCTCGGTTGAGAGAAAAATGGCCGTGTGACCCTAGCCTAAAGTAGGTAGTATTTTCCCTCAAATTAGAATTTTATCATCTTGTCACGCACGGTGTGGGAAGACTAAGTGCAACACGAAGGGAAGAGGGGAAGGAAGCCCAAACACTAGGTAAAGGGGGAGTGGAGATCCCTAGGCAGATCTAATTTTACCCTGTCTCCCCTACCGTCCCTATAAAGGTTCCACACCAATCGCCGAGCAGCAAACCGAAGCCCTGTATATCCCTAGGGCTTGGCCCTAGATAGGGAGGGGGAGGGGGGATGAGCACTGGTCAGGCCCCACTACAAACTAAAGACAACAAGGAAGACAAACAAAGGGGATAAACTTAGCTTGAGCAGACAACAGAGGAGAAATGCCAACAGTCTTCCAAGTGCACCAGAGAAGACGCTGTTAGTACTCCAAGCCAGAGCCAAGAAAAATGGAAATATCACTGGCGAGTCCCTGAAGCAGACAGAGTTTTTAAACACCCAGACAAGGGTGTGTCAATCAGAGCAGAAAGGAGGTAGCTGCTGGGTCCTAAAAGCAGATGGATTAAGAAGGCGTCTGCAATGCCAGATGCAGTAACCTTCTACAAACAGATGCAGAGAAACTGTTACATCTGACACACCCATGACACATCTACTTCGTATACATTGCTTACATACTGCATGCATTCACTGAAGCTAATAAGTAAACTGGTATATTATTACAGTCCCATCTCACCAATATTGTATAAAAATAAGCCTGGAGGGAGGCATCAGAGGTTTGCTAAAAAATTGATTTTGCCCAAAGAACCGGTAGCTCGCGAGGCTGGGGTCCACACTTTGCTCATAGTATCGATTCGTGTTAAGCAATAGCAAATAAATCTTAGCTTCATACCCTTCCCCCATCCAACTACTTGAGACCTGCACATTTACATTGCCCCTACAGCAAGCAACATCGGGTTTTGTCTCCACCTACGCATCCAAGGCTCCATCCAGCTGTGGAAATGGCTGGAAACAGATGTTACAAAGCCCCATAGAGATTACGCACTGAAAGTGAGTGGGTGAGTATAAATTAACATTGCATTTCCTACAGAAGTGGAGGCACTGCGTGAGGATGCAACATGGTATAATGCATTACAGGACGAGTCTGCAGTCAGGGGGATATTATCATTCCACGATCATACACGACAATGTCCTGCAGTCCCACTTCTGCAGTGCCGGGTGATGCCAGACGTTACGAGAAGGCATTATGTTAGCATACGGCTCCCGGCTTATGTTTGTTTACAATAATTAAGAGATTGGTTTTACCATTTTCTGTAGTGTCTTAATAAGGGAGCCGACAAGGTTAGATGAATGTGTTCTATGTTTATCACCTAAACAGCAGTATGAGCTTTAAGAGCTCATTTTACCAAAACTAAGACTATCAGACTGGGAGAGATTAACGGAACGTAAGAATACAGGCATAGATCAATAACCACAGTTGCTATAGTAATGCCATTTATGTTCTATCTACATCCGAGCACCGTAGTCATACACATTGCTGATTTATAAAAAAAAAACAAAAAATGAGCCAGTCCATTTTAAAAAGGTTTATCTTAAACCCACAAAGTTGTATTCATCTACACAAAAGCCGGCGGAATTGTTACTTCTTTCCCGTTTCGGCATAATAGTTTTTGCTAACCTCCCTACCTAATAGAATTCTCCCCAGTTAATTAGTGGCCCCCGTTGTGAGCACAGTGATGTAGGAAAGAGAGGGAAGAGAAGCTCGCCTTTAATTAAAAAATGATAACGAGCTCTAATTTTGCACAGAGGGGAAAAAAAAGGGGGGGGGGTGGAAGGAGAAAATCAGGGGAAGAAAATGCACACAAAAAAAAAAAAAAGAAAGAGAAAAATCAGACAGAAAGAAAAATAAAAGAAAGCAGCAAGACGAGAAAGGCGGAAGAATACATGATTGAACTTAAGAGTTAATGACCTCTAGTACAAGAATAAAATCAGAGAGAGGGTGGAATAAAAGAGGCATGGGCTCGGGAGGAGAACATTAGATTGGATAATGTCCTCTAAAGTAGAGCTTTAATGAAGTGTAAAGATGAGGGAAATAGAAAAAAAATAAGTTATTAAATAGGACATGGGAATGACCAAGAACAATTGCTCACTCCTTATGACTTGCATGTGCGGCCAGGAGCCCAAGACTAACATGAATGATAGCACTACTGAGGAAGGGCTAACGTGGTAATTCTTGCGGCTTACGGTTAAGCCAGCCTTTGGACAACTTGGGAAAGCACAAGTATACAGGGAGACATAGAGAAAGAAATTGTTAAAGAAAGGGAAAAAGCACAGATCGGAATTAAGGGATGCATTGACAACAAAATAGAGTCAAGTAAACAAGGTTCGTAGCCTTAGAGGCGGAGGATTACAGGATTTCCAATGTAACTCTACTTTAGGCCTAGAAGAAGTAAGAAAGGCCATTTTTATACAATTCTACATGTGGAGTAAATGTGCATCTATCTCCAATATATAACTTTTTTTTTCCACATATATATGGTAGATGTTACACATCTGTTCCGGGTATCCCGGTCTCCGCTCACTTCACCTCTTTCCGCTGCAGTCTGTTGTGCTCCACGTCGGGTTTTGCAGGTTTCCCGACATGAATCTATGACATCACCTCCATAGATTTTGTTAAGGCCCATTGAAACATACACCTGTGTCTTTGGATTGTGTTTCAAGATTTTTGGTTGGGGTACTCCACCTCCTATGAACACCGTGCTAACCTGCTTCTTTCCTTGCTGACTTCACTGCATCCGTCCAGCTGCTCCGTGGTTTACTGAGTGTACCTTGTCCTGTCTCCTCAGATGCACCAACGCCCAGTGACTGTGTACCCTCCCGGACCTAGGCTCAGTGGGTCCACTTCCCAAAAGTGAGCCTGACAATAAAATTTCCATGCACTACTCCTACTGCTCTGTGCTTAGCTTGGGGCAGCTCTCCACCAAACCGCTGACCGATCCAAGTATAAAAATTTGAGGCACCAGAATTATTCATCAGGAATGTTTTCTATTAATCCTGTAAAACAAACAACGTTTGGACCTCTAAAGGTCTTTACCAAACCAGAGTAAAACCATATAATTTTTGTTAGACTCTGGATTGCCAGGTCACAAAAGGAGGTAGCAGCAAAAAAAAAAAATTCAGCTTTAGATGATCCCAACTTGTGAGAAGGTTTTTCTGGCTAAAATCCCATTGCAAATTGCCCTTAAGTTGGGCACCCCAACAATCAGATGTAATCTATGGGGAAACCTAGCAGTAATTGTACAATTCTGCTGCAGTGCCACCACATGGGAAAGAAAGTAGCACCCAACGCCTATTGAAGTCAATGTCTGCGTAATGTAGGACAGGACAGGTCCTCACGAGAGAGCAACACTCTTTGTAGTCACTGTCGCCTTTGATCAAGAGGATTCTGAACATGGAAACCCAAACTCGGATTTCCAAATAATAGTGTGTATAAAAAAATGGGTTTTCTAAATTGGACAACTTCTTTAGATGTTGGGGGATTGGATCCATTTACATTATATCTATGGTCAGGGCTGTATTTACCAATAGGCACTGGAAAGTCCAATATATATTCAAAAAATCCAGCTTACCCTATATTCAGCTTCTTTAAATCCTCAGCACGGAAACACCACTCCCGCTTCCTTTGGTTTATCAATAACAGCAAAGATAAAAAAATATTTCAACCAATTCAGATTAAAAATTCTTCCACAATCTTTATTTCGACATTTTTAAAATGTTAAATGTTCCAGACTTAACTTTGTCCTTATGCATCATCCATAAATAAAGACAAAGTTATGTCTGAAATGCATAAATAAAGCTGTAATTGCAGCTTTTATTGTACATGGAATGTCTTTAACATTTCTAAATAAAAATCATTGAAGTATTTTTAATCTGAACCAGCTGGAATGTTTTTATGTTTGCTGTTACTGGAGGTCCAGTGCCTAAGGCGGCAGGTTATGTGGGGCGGCAGCAGCAGTTGCTAGTAAAATTTTAAAATGTGACTACTTTTTTCCGCTTTCTACATGCATCACCCCTGCTTCCTGTTGGATTTTTGAATAGAAAGGTGAGCAGGCTTGGGAGAGGAAAGGGAAGCGGAATACTAGGGTGAGCTCACAGTTAGCAGAGAGGGTGTCACGCACAGTGTAGGAAAGACAAAGTGAAACATGAAGGCAAGAGGGAAAAGGAGCCCAGACACTAAGGAAAGGTAGGGTGGAGACCACCTAGACTGATCTAATATCACCCTGTCTTCCCTACCATCCCTATATTGGATTCTCACCAATCGCCGAGCTAGGCCCTGGCTAGGGAAGGTGGGGATGAGAACTAGTCATTCTCCACTAACAACTAAAGACAACAAGGTAGACAAACACGGGGGAAAGCAACTTAGCTTGAGCCAACACCAGAGAGATTACACCAAATGTCCTCCAAGCACCAGAGAGGAAGTAAACAGACAACAAAAGCTCCAAGCCTTCACAAGGGAACATGTGAATATCACCGGCACCTCCCTGTAGCAAACTGAAAGTATTGAAACACACAGGCCAGGGTGTTAATTAGAGCAGGAGGGAGTTAGCTGCTGGGTCCTAGAGTGTGACAGATTCTAAGAAGATGTCTGTAATGCCAAACAAAGAGATGTTCTGCAGCCAACTGCAGAGCGACTGTCTGTCACATCTGACACACCCGTGACAGAGGGAGGGAGACATGCAATACTTTTTCCATTGCTGTTCTCTGCATTCTTTTAGTGTTTACAGCACTGATATGAAATCTGGTATCTGATTGGTTGAGAAGCCGTTTCTGACTGATACTCCACAAATTGCAGATCGGTTTGCTCAGTGTCACATCCACTGCAGCACCGTGCCAAGTTACAGCTCTAGTTCAACTATGTCCTTCTTATACACCGGAGACCAAAATTGTGCCCAGTGTGGCCACACTACTTGTATAGAGGCAAAACTATGTTCTTGTCATGATCATTTATGCCTTTTTTTAATGCATCCCAATATTTTATTAGCTTTAGCAGCAGCTGTCTGGTACTGGGGGTTGGACCGTTTAACATTATTTATATACAGTATTTGTTGGGAAAAACAGGAATAAAAGTTTTTTTTAAAGGAGATTAATGAACCTGGCGCTGTAGTGACCTTAGATCGGCACAGTTGTTGTAGTGGCAGATCTGATTTAACCTTTTCAGTTATGGCAGAAAATTTGAAGGAGTTATTGAACATTTCCGCGCAGCCTTCCAATATCTTGTACAATTCTAATGAGTTATATTGTATCTGCTCATTGAACTACATCAGCTGCAGAATTTACAGACCCTCTAAGGATTGCATAGGTACACCCATACCAATTAGTCAGCATAGATACGACATATTACATTTACTAGTCCCTCGGAAACTCTGTAATATATACTGAGCATTGCACATTACTTCTTCCACAGACATGGAATAGCCATAGAATATATATGTTAAATGAGAATCAGATCAGGGAATTGAGGTCTGTTAATATATGTTGTTCATAGCTGTTAAAGATGTGCCAAGAGTTATATATATATATATATATATATATATATATATATGTATATATATATATATATATATATATATATATATATATATATACATATATATATATATATATATATATATATATATATATATAAAAGCTGTATTACTTATCCATTGGCACCAAAATTGTGCCAAAAACTGGCATTCTTGCCATACCCCTTTACTATGTATTTTAGACAGTTTTCGCAGGTCGTTATGCAATTTGTGCCCCAAGTTTTTAGACCCATAATACTGGTCGAAAGTATTCCAACCAATTGCTACTTCCAATAGGTGGCACTAGAGTTCAAGTCCTCTTCCTCCCTGAAGAGACAATTTACATATTGCATTTCCCAGAGGAGCATGCAAGGTGTTTAAGCCTCCTCATACTGGCATGCCAGACCTGGCATGTCACTCTATAAGGAGAAAACTTACCCCTTAGATCCCAGTCTTAGCCTCTCACCCAGCCAAATCAGATCTCATACTTTGCACTGATGAGGGGCAATACCCTGAAACACAGGGTCTACAAATTGAGATTCTGATTTGGCTTTCATCCTAAGTCACAACTATCTCTGAATCCCACAAAACAGTTTCTTGCTTGTTGGCACAAAGTCCTTTCTACCAGGGGTGTATATAAACCCCACCCACATTTAATTAAAGTGGAATCTTATGCTGGACACTACGTGTGTGCGTGTACTGTATTGATTCTCCGAGCTCGTTCTTTACACCTCTAATCCGGCCTCACTCATCAACTCTGGTGGGCCTGTTGTTCAAGTCTTTTTCCTCTCTGAAAAGACAATTTGCATATCTACATGTACAAAAATTTTAAGATGGGTTCACCAAGGGAAAGGATCTTCATTTTAGTTAAGGTAAAGCCAAAATGGATGACTCCAGTCAATCGGAAATGGAGGTCATTATTAAGTGATGTCAGCCACCTATTATATGGCACTAGGGCAGTGGTACCACCACCATATTTTCACCCAAAGACACAAAACATCATTCTGACATGTGAACAATGGTGCTCAAAATGCTATGATGTAACCCAGGTCATGACAACACTCTTGTGCCGAAAAATATAAAAACTGGAATCACTCCCCTTTAAAAGGAGTTTGCCAGCACAAAATGACTAGCTGGAGCCAGTCGTTCATTGGCCGGCTTCATTAGGTGCACAAATGTAGTAAATTGTAAGAGCGAGTATGCGCTATGGTAATGATTGTTTTGATTAGTTCTCCCCGTGTTTGCGTGGGTTTCCTCCGGGTTATCCGGTTTCCTCCCACACTCCAAAGACATACTGATAGGGAATCTAGATTGTGAGCCCCGATGGGGACAGCGACGATAATGTATGTAAAGCGCTGCGGAATATGTTAGCGCTATATAAAAATAAAGATTATTATTATATTATTATTAGGTGACCTCACATTAGAGCCATGTCGGCACATTGACGACATCATATCCTCTAGGCCACATGTAATGGGGGGCCCCTACTAAAGGGAATCGGTCACCTGGTTTTTGCTACTTCATCTGAGAGCAGAGTAATGTAGAGGAAGAGACCCTGATTCTAATGATGTATCACTTAGTTTACTAGCTGTAGTAGTTGTGATAACAGAGTTTTTAGATGTAGCAAAGCTCAAAAATCTAACCCCACCCACATCATAGCTTTCTATATTGACAGTAAGCTGCTAATCAGTGCTGGGGGCGTGGTCAGACCAGGATGCTCATGAGCAACAGTCCGGGCAGTGATAATCTCCTGCTGATAAAGCACTCATTGTATTGAACAATAGCACACAGCCTACTAAGCGACACATCTCTGAAATCAGTGTCTCGGCCCCGACCTGATGCTGTCCTCAGAATACATTACAAAAACCTGCTGACAGATTCTCCTTAATTATGCAGATTTCAATTGGTTAATCTAGTTGTTTTTTTTTATATGACCACCAAAGTAAACTTGTGTGCAATTGTACTTAACAAAATAATTGATCTACATACTGAAGAGATCATATCATTTATTGATCCATGGATCAATAATAAACTAGTTTTTGCATTTTATGGTTTTTGTTAGAACCTTGCTCTTAGGTTTTTTCCTTTGCTGGTCACATGACCTCGTTGGCCTATTTAATCCTGCTCCGCCCTTGTGGCTTTGCTGGACTTCATTGTATAACTACTTTCTAGCTAGCCTGTGCTCTGTATCTAACTCTGTTAGTTTGCTTGGTCTACAGACCTCTATGTTCTATATATTTTGTTTGTTTGTCTGTCTGCTACTATTTCTGTTAGGAGGTGTCCCATTTTCCTCCCAGTCCTTAGTACTTGTAGGGATTCCTTCCCCACATCTATAGGTCTCCGTACAGACTAGCTTAGGACTTTAGCAGGTCTGATCGCAGGATCAGGTTCCCTGTTACATCGTAGGGATTCAGCTGAGTTCTATCGTAGGGACAGATTTCCTCTCTTTCCTTAGCTCTGGTAGCAGAACATAACAGTAAGTCCAGCCTGCAAATTCTCTAAGGAAAGATTTTTCTGTTCCATCATGGTGTCGGTTCAGGATTTGGCTCATCGCCTGCAGGGACTCTCTCTGGAGGTGGCCGAGCTCCGTCAGCACGTGAGTAACTGTCCTGGAGCACATTTCTTGGAGCCTAAGGTATGTTTGCCGGATTTATTTTTTGGTGAACACCGAGAATTTTTTTCATTTAAAAATGCTTGCTTATTGTATTTTCATTTGAGACCCAAGTCCTCTGGGGATGAATCCCAGCGCATAGGGTTCATAATGTCACTTTTGCGCAAAGAGCCTCAGGAGTGGGCCTTTTCTTTGCAACCTAGTGATACATGCTTCAGATCAGTGGATAGTTTTTTTTCTGCTTTGGGACTATTATATGATGATCCTGACCATGTCGCATCAGCTGAGACTGAGTTAAGACGTTTGAGACAGGGATCAGGTAATGTGGAAAAATATTGTACTCATTTCCGTCGTTGGTCTACTCAAACAGGGTGGAACGATTCTGCTCTGAAAAGTCTATTTCTTGCTGGGCTCAATGAAAGGGTTAAAGACCTGCTAATTGCTTATCCTACACCTGAAGATTTGCAACAGGCTATGCAATTAGCTATACGGGTGGATAGGAGACTGCGTGCAAGGGTTAATGAGAGCAAATCCTCTGCTATGTCAGTTTCTGGTTATGAGAATGTGTGTACTAACAGTGGTGAATCGATGGAGATTGGATCGGTGGCACCTCGCTCTCAAGAAAAAGACCGCAGATTTTTTGAAGGCTTGTGTTTCTATTGTGGAAAATCTGGTCATTTGATTAAAGGCTGTGAGCTTCGTATGAAGAAAGAAAAAAAAATGGTCAGTCATGCCCGTATTGCCTGTTTAAATTCCAAGGGTGTATTTTTAGCTGCTTCCACGATTGCTCAGGAAAAATTAATGGAATTTCGGGTGTTTGTTGATTGTGGGTCTACTCTGAATGTAATTGATGGGGGATTCTTGGAAAGACTCAATTTAAAACCCGAACCTTTATCATCCCCCATTGCTGTGGTTTCTGTGGATGGTTCCCCTTTGAAGAATATTACCCTCAAGGTCTGTGAATTTCCTCTCACTATTAATGGTGTTCACCATGAGAAATTGGATTTGGTAGTTTTGAATAACTTGCCTTCTCCAGTAATATTGGGATTGCCCTGGTTAAAATTTCACAATCCTGTACTGGATTGGTCTACCAGTGAAATTAAATCCTGGATAGAGATGAGCGTTGTTCTACTCGAACTGTTCGCCAATCTCAAATTCGAGCTGTTTTGGGCGGTGTTCGAGCCGGTCGGCGAACACGAACAATTTGAGAAAAATTCGGCTGTTCGAGGTTATGTTCGATAACTGTTCGTGCACCAAAATCATAACTGGATTTTTTCTCAGTAATGATGAAAATTAATGTTAATACGCAGTTTGAGTGTACAGCGGGGCGGGGGGAGGGGCAGGGGATGGATCTCTGCAGGAACAATGAAGATCTCCATTTTTTTTTCTCTTTCCCGCATTTGCAGTGGGGAGGTGCAATCTGTCAGCCTATCAGCAGCGCACACACGGAGCGAAGTGCTTTTTTTCACACAAGCAAGGGCATGTGTGATTGGCAGTGTATGTCACATGTCCTTGCCCTATAAGACCAAGCCATTTTCCCCGTCGCCACCATTTTCTCACTGCTGCAGCTGCGTGTTAGACGGCACCGCTGTTGCTGTGTGCGCTATACCTTGTTAATTTCAAGCCAATTGTCGCACAAATATACAGATAGCTTGGGAGTAGGGAATAGTTGTGATTGCAGTCCTTTTAAGGACTAGGTTACAGCATTTCCTACGACTTTTATCAGGCAGGTCTGTGCTCTTAAATAGATAGATTGTGGGAGTAAAGACTAATTGTATTTGGAGTCCTTTTCAGGACTAGGTTACATCAGTTCCTATCAGTTTTTGCCAGGCAGGTCTGTGCCAGTGCTGTGCAAGTTTTTTTCACAGCATTTGGTTGAATCTAGCAAAGCTAATCCTTTTTGGCCTATTGCAGAGTGTGTTAGTCAGTGGAGTAGCCTATCTGTGTTGCAAGATATACCACCTGTGTATAGAATACCAATTTTTTTACTGCACCTAGTGAAGTAAAATCTTTTGGGCATAGCATCATTCTATTAGTCCATCTATACTGACCTCCATCAGGTTGCAAACTGAATATAATTTTTTTCTGCATCTAGCTCTGAAAAAATATTTGGGCTTCTAGCAGTGTGTGGGACTTGGTCTATTAGTCCATCTATACTGACCTCCATCAGGTTGCAAATTAAAAATAATTTTTTTCTTCATTTAGCTCTGAAAAAATATTTGGGCTTCTAGCAGTGTGTGGGACTTGTTCTATTAGTCCTTCTATACTGACCTCCAGCAGGTTGCAAATTGAATATAATTTTTTTCTGCATCTAGCTCTGAAAAAATATTTGGGCTTCTAGCGGTGTGTGGGACTTGGTCTATTAGTCCATCTATACTGACCTCCATCAGGTTGCAAATTAAAAAGAATTTTTTTCTGCATCTAGCTCTGAAAAAATATTTGGGCTTCTAGCAGTGTGTGGGACTTGGTCTATTAGTCCATCTATACTGACCTCCATCAGGTTGCAAATTAAAAATAATTTTTTTCTTCATTTATCTCTGAAAAAATATTTGGGCTTCGAGCAGCGTGTGGGACTTGTTCTATTAGTCCATCTATACTGACCTCCATCAGGTTGCAAATTAAAAATAATTTTTTTCTGCATCTAGCTCTGAAAAAATATTTGGGCTTCTAGCAGTGTGTGGGACTTGGTCTATTAGTCCATCTATACTGACCTCCATCAGGTTGCAAATTAAAAATAATTTTTTTCTGCATCTAGCTCTGAAAAAATATTTGGGCTTCTAGCAGTGTGTGGGACTTGGTCTATTAGTCCATCTATACTGACCTCCATCAGGTTGCAAATTGAATAAAAAAATTTTCTGCATCTAGCTCTGAAAAAATATTTGGGCTTCTAGCGGTGTGTCGGACTTGGTCTATTAGTCCATCTATACTGACCTCCATCAGGTTGCAAATTAAAAATAATTTTTTTCTGCATCTAACCCAGCCAATAGTTTTGGCCTAATACCACAGTTTGGCCACTCAGCTCTGCTCGGTTACCATCCATTGTTTTTTTGTGCAAACAACTCCAGAGTTGTGAATTAGTTAACCACCAAAATGAGTGGAAAAAGGCCTGCTGCTGGTGGAAAGGGGAATAGGCGTGTTGGGAAGGGGAAAAAAGGTTGTGTCCGTGGGGTAGGTGCAGAAGAAAGACCATCTTCCAGCCAAACTAAAATGTCTACTTCTTTTAGCGGACAATGTGATAAGATCCCTTTCTTACGGCCACGCCAATCGCTACAAATTCCAGATGAGGCACAAAAACAGCAGGTGCTTCAACGGATATCAAGTGCTCCTTTAAGTGGGCTCTCCTCCACATCAACTTCAACATCACAAATACTCCAGTCCTCAAAGGTGTCACCCAAATCGCACTTGCTTCCTCACAGCTCCCAAATCTCCAGCTGCCCGTCTGAGTATGAGGTAGAACAGATGGTTGAGTCTGCAGAGCTGTTTACTCATACTATAGCCTGGGAATCAGAGGTCGACTCCAGCGCTTCTGTGAATCCAGACGAGGAAATGATCTGCACTGATGCCCAGAATCTTTATGAGTCGGATCCAGGACCAGACGCAGAAGGTTCTGACCATAATGTAGACCCTCATTCCCAAACTGTAACTCCTGTTGGTGGAGACAATGAGGAAGACGATGATAAGACTCAAATACCTGATTGGAGCGACAACTTTAGCTTTTTGTCAGGGCAGGAACAGGTTGGCTCTGAGGACGACGGGTGTGATAACGCACAGGGTGATGATGATGAGGTCGGAGATCCCACTTACTGTCAACCCACAGTCAGCCAAGAGATGAGGTCAGCAGAGGAGGTGGAGGAAGATGCTAGTGACGACGAGGTCAGGTTGCGCCTTCCTGGACAGAGACGTAGTACTGGAAGCACGTCAACAACTGCATCCTCAAACACAACTCTGCCTCTCACCACAAGTCGTGGTGGCTCTTCAGGTCGCATGGGTGCTAAGCCTTGCATAGCCTGGGCATTTTTTCAGATCGATAAAGATGACCCAACTCGTGTTATCTGTAACATTTGCCAGCAAAAGCTAAGTAGAGGCCAAAAAATACATAGTTTGAGTACTTCATGCATGAACCGGCACATGGACATGAAGCATAAGTTGCAGTGGGAAGCTCAGTGTGCTACAATGCGGTCTAGCCGGCCGGGCCAACCACCGTCTGCCATATCTTGTGCATCCGCGGCCTCTGCATCCTCTGTGACTGGGGGGACAGCAGTCACACCTGTTTTGGGGCGCAGACCTGCCACCTCTTTACCCGCAACAGCCAGCGTGATTGGCAGGTCATCATTTTCTTTGGAGGTGGTAACACCAGCTGGTCTTGAGCGCTGTCCGACATCGATAGCACCACCTTTGGATCAAGGCAACCTAACATGTCCGCCTGCATCTTCCTCACAGACCGGCAGTTTGCCGGGGACACCCTTATCAACCCCGTCTAAGCACAATAGCCAGCCCTCGGTCCCTCAGATGTGGACAAGTAAAAGACCATTTCCTCCTAGCCATGAGAAAGCTAAGAGGTTGAATTTCACCATCTGCAAGCTCTTGGCTACAGAAATGCTGCCTTTCCGCCTGGTGGACACAGAGGATTTTCGAGACCTTATGTCCGTCGCAGTGCCCCAGTACCAGATGCCCAGTCGGCACTACTTCTCAAAGAAAGGTGTGCCTGCGCTCCACCAGCATGTCGCACACAACATCACCGCTTCTTTGAGAAACTCTGTGTGTGACAGGGTGCATTTCACCACAGACACTTGGACGAGTAGGCATGGACAGGGGCGTTACATGTCGCTGACTGGGCACTGGGTAACTATGGTGACAGCAGGACAAGGGGCTGCTGTCCAAGTCTTGCCGTCCCCACGAGTTGTGCGTCAATCCTCTTTATGTCATTTTTCCTCCACTGCTTCTGCCTCCTCAACCTCCTCTCGGTCTTCCACCTGCACCCAAAGCCTGTCTGGTCATGCCACAAGCTTTCTAACTGCGCAGAAGGGATCCTGCATACCTCCTTACTATGCTGGCAGTAGGGCTCAACGTCATCAGGCGGTTTTTACATTGAAATGTCTGGGAAATGTGAGTCACACAGCTGAGGAGTTGTGGTCAGCTCTGGAGAACCAATTTCATGAATGGTTGTCTCCACTGGACCTGAAACCAGGGAAGGCCGTGTGCGACAATGCTGCAAACCTGGGTGCGGCCCTTCGCCGGGGCAATGTCACACACGTGCCTTGTATGGCTCACGTGTTGAACCTGGTTGTCCAGCAATTTTTAGCCCACTATCCCAGACTAGATGGCCTTCTGCAGAGGGCACGGTCGCTGTGTGCTCACTTCCGCCGTTCGCATCCCGCAGCTCAGCGACTTACATCTCTACAGAAGTCGTTGGGCCTGCCACTTCACCGGCTAAAATGCGATGTGCCTACCCGGTGGAATTCAACTCTGCACATGTTGCAGCGACTGTGGCAGCACCGACAAGCCCTGGTGCAATACGTTCTGACGTATAGCCTGGGCCAACGAGATTCAGAGGTGGGGCAAATCACGCTGGAGGAGTGGTCTCAGATCAGGGACCTATGCACCCTTCTGCACAGTTTTGAAATGGCGACGAAGATGTTTAGTGCTGACGATGCCATTATCAGCATGACTATTCCGGTGATTTACATGCTGGAGCACATGTTAAACAGAATTCGGAGTCAGGTGGTGGCACAAGAGGAGGTGGAGGAAGTAGAGGAGGAGGAGTTGTATGCGGAAGGGCTAACATCTGCAAGGTCCAGACGGTCGGCAGCACCAGGGCGGCAGGCATGTAAGGGTGGGGGAGATGATTTTACCAGGGCGCATGGTAGCAGCCAAACTAGTGAGGAAGGTGCAGGAGCCCAGGAAGAAGTGGAGGACGAACTGATGGAAGACTCATCAGATGAGGGAGACCTTGATCACATTTCTGTTGTGCGAGGTTGGGGGGAGAGGACAGAGGAAGGAAGCATGATTGTTACCTCGCCACCAACACAACAGGGACTTGGTGCTCCTGGATGCGCAACACACATGAGTGCCTTCTTGCTGCACTACCTGCAACATGACCCTCGAATTGTGAGAATTAGAAATAATCCTGACTACTGGGTTGCCACACTGTTAGATCCCCGGTACAAAAGTAAATTTGCAGAAATTATTCCTGCCATAGAAAGGGATGCACGCATGCAGGAGTATCAGCAGAGACTGTTCCAGAATCTTACATGTGCTTTTCCACAAAATACCAGTGGTGCACGTAGTGAATCTCACAGTTCCAACTTGCCAACCGTGGTCTGTATGGAATTGTTCAATAAAGGGCCCAAAATTAAGATAACATAGATGGGAGAGGTCTCTATGAATAGGAATTCCTAAGTATTTGATACCCTGTGAGGGTCAGGCAAAGGGAAAGTTGGACTGGATGGAATCCTATATGGATTTAGGGAGGGAGACATCGAGGGCCTCAGACTTCGCTGCATTGATTTTAAAATTTTACCATGTAACAAAGTGATCTATTTCAGCCATAACAGCAGGGATGGATATATGTGATTGAGTGATATATACTAGGACATCATCAGCAAATAGAGAGCACTTGTACTCGGTGCCTCCCACCTCAATCCACCTAATATTGGGGTTATGGCGAATTGATGAGAGCAGGTGCTCCGTCACTAGGATGTATAAGAGAGGGGACAGAGGACATCCCTGCCTTGTCCCATTGGTGATTGTGAAAGGTGATGAAAATGTTCTGACGCACCCCCTGGGCCTTGGGACACCCGGAGCCGGACCCTTTTTGGTGGATGCTGGTGGTTGTAGTCTTCGTGGCGGCGATCCGGTTCCGTGGCTCAGGGCGGTCAAACCAGTGGCGGAACTATTTATGTGGTTTTGATGTTTAAATGTCCGACTACGCCACCCGTGGATTGCGGTCAGAGTGAACCGCCGCTACAGGGCAGACCGCTAAGGCTGGTGTTGTGGGTGCAGCAGAGCGTAGCATAACTCCCCACGGGAGGAGTATAGCCTCAGGGCAGTGTATGCAGAGGATGGGGGTGATGGTGCAGGGCAGCAGCAGTAACGACACGGAGTCAGTGATGCAGTTCAGGGCCTTTACTCACAGTTCTTATTATCCAGACCACGTCTGCAGGTAACGGCTGCCCACGTCGTACTGTGCTCACCAGGTGAGGGGCTCAGACAACTCCCAGATAACTTTGGAGCGCTTCACAGGACCCCCTTTGTGTGTCCTTTGTCTGGCCTTTCTTACCAACACTTCTGTCCGGCTGCCTCGGGCCTCCTCTTGGTAAACTTGGCGCCAGTTTCCCTGACCCTATGTGGTGCCTTCCTAGCGGGTGGAGCAAGGGGCTGCGCCACATAAAATGTCAGAGCCTCCGGTTTCTAGCTGAGGGTCGTTTCCTGCCTCCACTAGTTCGGGGACCGGTCTCCCCCTTTGGCCTGACCCCTCCACGCAGGTGGATTCGGGCGTGCGGTGGCGACTCGCCCGTCCGCACCCCTGGGATCCCTTCATTCCTCGTTCCTGGAGCCTTCTCCGCTCCTCTTCCTTCCTTCTCCCTCTTGCAGGCCTGGGCCTCTGTTACTAGGCCCGCCTCCGGAGCAGAGCTCATGCAGAGCCCCTGCTCCCTGCCACTTCTGCTCAGACTTCTCTGCACTGAACTAAGATGGTGCCCACCTTTTATACTCCCTTCTCAATGCACCCAGGAACTGCTTCCTCCCTGCTCCTGCACTGCAGGGTTCCCCTTCCTCAGTGTTCCCTCCCCCCACTCCAGCCAGGGACAGGGACTGTCGTGCCCATCTCAGGGGCATATTGGTCGCCCTGCCCCACGGCAATGTGGTGTAATGCATGCAGGTGTCGGGTCCTGATCCACACTCCATCCTTATCTGAGAGTGAGATATCACACCTCTGGGTGAGGTGCAATACGTCTGTAGCAACCGAGCCCTCGGTGCTACAGTTCCATTTATCTTCAGCCTAGGTGACGTATTGTGATACAGGGCCGTGATTTTGGCTATAAAAGGGTCCCCTAGACCCCTACCCCAAGCTTTTTAAGAGAATCATATATGGCGTGCCAGGAGACTCTATGGAATGCTTTCTCAGCATCCAACGAGAGTATCTACTTACAAATTTTTAACTGCATCTAGCCCAGGAAATACTTTGTGCCTAGTAGCAGTGTCTGCTAGTCAGCGGATTATCCCGGCTGTTAAGCAAGCTACACCACCTGTAGTTTGGACACTTAATTTTTTCAAAGGAAATGCTTCGGGACCACGGGATACTTAGTGAAGAGCATCAGGAGGCACCCCAAGGCATAGGGGCTGGGACTGGCACTAGGATGCCTTGCGGTGGACAGCCGAGCTCGATCCTTATAAAAGCTTTTTAACTGCAGCAGCTTTAGTGGACGCTACTGGAGCTGGAATTACGCGGCTGCTGGCATGAGACTTGCCCTCCAATAGATCCTTGTAAATGGATTTAAAGTGTATTCATTCAAATTAGAGGGACAATTTAAATTAAAAAGCTTAGAGCTGCCTCCACCACAGGGGGGCTCTCTCGACCCACCAGCGGACAGGCACCAGTATTGGGAGAGGGGAACTGGCCGTCAGGGTTCACCGCGGCTCTGGCACAAACCCGGCGACACGGAGGTGGCACGGGCAGGAGCGGACTGGCCGTCTCGGCTTCTCACTTTTTGGATTTTAGAAGGGCATGACATGCCTATATCTGTGTCTCCCCCTCCTTTTACTCCTCCACCTCTTTTCTTTTCGCATGACTATATGTACTTGTCACTTTTCCATGTGTTAGTTGTGTCTTCTGAGCAGTTTGTCAGCTTTTGGACACCTTTGAAGGTGTTTTCTATGCGTTTCTATGTGTTTTTGTTTACCTGCCATTGGTTTTAACGGTGTTCGAAGGTGTTCGACGAACAGTTCGACGAACAGTTCGGCGAACACACGGGTGTTCGACGAACCGAACCGAACTCGAACACTACGGGGGTGGCTCAACACTAATCCTGGAGCCATAAATGTTATGACAAGTGTTGTAACGGGCGTATTGCAGCTATGGATAGGGGAGAATTGCCTGTTCCTATTCAGTATTTTTGGAGAGTTTTTTCTGAGAAGGAATCGCAGGTTTTGCCTCCCCATAGAGACTATGATTGTTCTATTGAATTTGTCCCTGGAGCGACTCTTCCTAAAAGTCGTTTATTTAACCTTACTATTCCTGAGAGGAAGGCTTTGGATGAATACATACAGACAAGTTTGGCCGCCGGTCACATTAGGCCCTCTAAGTCTCCTGTGGCGGTTGGATTTTTTTTTGTAAAAAAAAAAGGACGGCGGTTTACGTCCTTGTCTGGATTTTCGTGAGATTAACAAAATTACTGTACGCAATCCTTACCCACTGCCATTGATTCCTGATCTGTTTAACCAGTTAATGGGGGCCAAGTGGTTCTCTAAAATTGACCTTAAGGGGGCATACAATCTGTTGCGCATGAAGGAGGGTGACGAATGGAAGACTGCTTTTAACACTCCTGTGGGTCATTTTGAGAATCTGGTTATGCCTTTTGGTCTTACTAATGCTCCTGCATTTTTTCAGAATGTTATTAGTGACATCCTTAGACCTTTGATCGGCAAAAATGTGGTTGTGTATTTGGATGACATTTTGATTTATTCGCCGGATCTGGAGTCTCATTGGCGGAGCGTACGTGAGGTATTACAATTGTTAATGGACAATTCGCTTTTTGCTAAGCTGGAGAAATGTGAGTTCGCTGTACAGAGAATTAGTTTTTTGGGTTACATTATCTCCAGCGAAGGTTTTGAGATGGACCCGGTTAAAGTTCAAGCTGTACAGGAATGGCCTAGGCCTATTGGTTTGAAATCGATACAGAGGTTTTTAGGTTTCGCCAATTATTACAGAAAATTCATAAAAAATTTTTCTAGTATTGTCAAACCTCTGACCGATTTCACCAGGAAAGGTGCTGATGCGGTTCAGTGGTCTTCTGAGGCCATTGAAGCTTTTGTGTATCTCAAGGAGAGGTTCACCTCTGCTCCCATCCTTATGCAGCCTGATGTGACTAAGCCGTTTTTGGTTGAGGTTGATGCTTCTTCGGTGGGGGTTGGCGCAGTATTGTCTCAGGATAACGGGGATGGATTACATCCCTGTGCCTTTTTTTCAAAAAAATTTTCGGAGACTGAACTGAATTACGATATTGGTAATCGGGAATTATTGGCTATTAAACTCGCATTTGAACACTGGCGCCACTTCTTGGAAGGTGCGGAATTTCCCGTTCAGGTTCTTACGGATCATAAAAATCTGATATATCTTGATGCTGCCAAGCGCCTGAATGCCCGTCAGGCTAGGTGGGCACTGTTTTTCTCGCGGTTTAATTTCTCCGTTACTTACATCCCTGGTACTAAGAATGTTAAGGCGGATGCCTTGTCTCGCAGTTTTTCTCCCATAGTCGGTGCTGAGAAAGAGGAGAACATTTTACAAGAAGGTGTTGTGATAGCTGCTTTGGACTCCGTTTTGGAAGATGAGATTCTTAAAGCACAGGAGAATGCCCCATCTAACACTCCTCATGGGAGGTTGTTTGTGCCTGGGACCTTTAGGAGAGATTTGTTTGTTGAGTGTCACGAATCTCGGTTGGCAGGTCATCCCGGAATCTCTGAGACCAAGAGACTGGTGGGTCGCAGTTTTTGGTGGCCTGGATGGCAGAAGGAAGTCATTAAGTGGGTGCGTCAATGTACTATATGTGCTAGATCTAAGTCCTCACATACTCCTGCTGCGGGGTTGCTTTGTCCTTTGGAGGTTCCCAGTGCTCCTTGGACACATTTGGCTATGGACTTTATAACTGACCTTCCCCCCTCTGAGGGTTTTACTGTCATCTGGGTGGTCGTGGACCGTTTTAGCAAGATGTGTCACTTGGTTCCCTTCGTCAAACTGCCCTGCGCTAAAACTCTCGCTAAGGCCTTTGTCAAGGAAATTGTCAGACTTCATGGCGTTCCTACTGACATTGTTTCTGATAGGGGTCCTCAGTTCGTGGCTCGTTTTTGGCGTGCCTTTTGTGACAGGTTGGGAGTTCATTTGTCGTTCTCGTCCGGATATCATCCTGAATCTAATGGCCAGACAGAAAGGAAAAACCAGGATGTTGAGCAGTTCTTGCGTTGTTTTGTGGCAGACAATCAGGAGGGGTGGTCTGAGTTTCTGCCACTTGCTGAATTTGCTCTGAACAATCATACATCTTCTTCTGCTGGTTGTTCGCCTTTTTTTTTGTTGTTCTGGGAGACATCCGTCGTTTGGGTCGTTCTCCAAGTTGGGATCTGCCATGCCTGAGGAGGAGAATTTTTCCGGTGATTTGGAGAGAGTTTGGACGGATGTGCGTGGTAATCTTCAGGAGGCCAACAGAAAATCTAAAGACTACTTTGATAGGAAACGACAGGAGGTTTTGTTCGCTGTTGGTGACATGGTTTGGTTGTCCTCTAGGAATCTGCGGTTGAGGATTCCTTCTAAGAAATTGGGTCCCAAGTTTGTAGGGCCCTTTAAGGTGCTTCAGGTTGTCAACCAATCTGCTGTTAGGTTGGAGGTTCCTACCTCCTGGAGAATTAATCCGGTATTTCATGTCTCTCTGTTAAAAAAAGCTGTTGTGTCGGATGGTGACGCCTCTGCCTCTGTTCCTCCGGTGGTGGAGGACGGGGAATATGAAATTTCTCGCATCCTTAACTCTAGACGGTATAGAGGTAGTTTGCAGTATCTGGTGGCCTGGAAAGGTTTCGGACCCGAGGATAACTCTTGGGTGAGGTCAGATGATGTTTCCGCGTCCAGACTTATCAGAGCGTTTCACAGGAGATTTCCTGATAAGCCTGGTCCTAGGGGATCCGGAGGATCCTCTTAGAAGGGGGGGTACTGTTAGAACCTTGCTCTTAGGTTTTTTCCTTTGCTGGTCACATGACCTCGCTGGCCTATTTAATCCTGCTCCGCCCTTCTGGCTTTGCTGGACTTCATTGTATAACTACTTTCTAGCTAGCCTGTGCTCTGTATCTAACTCTGTTAGTTTGCTTGGTCTACGGACCTCAGTGTTCTATATATTTTGTTTGTTTGTCTGTCTGCTACTATTTCTGTTAGGAGGTGTCCCATTTTCCTCCCAGTCCTTAGTACTTGTAGGGATTCCTTCCCCACATCTATAGGTCTCCGTACAGACTAGCTTAGGAATTTAGCAGGTCTGATCGCAGGATCAGGTTCCCTGTTACATCGTAGGGATTCAGCTGAGTTCTATCGTAGGGACAGATTTCCTCTCTTTCCTTAGCTCTGGTAGCAGAACATAACAGTTTTATTATTACAAGTATTTAAATGAGTAATATTTTGACTATTTAGAATTTTCGTACAGGCGGAGAAGGGATCAAGGGGAGGAGTATGGCGGTGTGGTTCATTGGTTCTTTTGGATAAATAGTTCTCCATACTATGTTTTTGTATATTGTTGGTTTTTTTTGCTCGAATTTGATAAAAGTCATTTAAGGCCAAAACGTTGCTTTTTTTTTTTTGCACGATGTGCAATGTGATCAATAAAGAATACTTTTAAGAGATAATCCTAGGTCTTGGACATTTCTATTAGGATTAATCGGCGGTTTGGTGGAGAAACGCCCCAAGCTAAGCACAGAGCAGTTAGGGTATGTGCACATGACGTCTTTAAGACGCCGGAAGAGTTTTTCCTAGGTAAAGCCACTTTAGGAAGACGTCAATGGTCTTTGTCCTGAAGCAGCATCGCTGGCCGTTTTCTTGTCTTCATTTTACTTCCAAACGATGCCACCTGAAGAATTAACATGTTACTTCTTATTATCACTTCACAGTTTCTCAACGATGAAGCAGTTAAGAAAAATTACAAAAGACTGACGTGCGCAGCAATGTCGTTTTTACATTGCTGCGCATTACGTTTTAATTTTTTTCGGCGGCTTTGCAATGGTTTTTCAAGTGGATTCCACCTGCTAAAGTATGAAATTCTGCCATATACCAACGCAATATGACTGATCAAACCAAGCACAATTGCTCAATGCAGCCTTGCTGTGCATTACATTAATTTTTTTGCTGCGTTTTTTCAAGCGGATTCCAGGTGGTGGTGTATGCAATTCTGCCATATGTCAACACAATATGACTGTTCAAACCAAGCACAGATTCTCAGTACATCCTTGCTGTGCCTTACATTCATTTTTTGCAGGACTTTTCAGGAAATTCTAATTCTGCCATATATCAACACAACATGACTGTTCAAACCAAGCCCAGTTGCTCAGTGTACCCATTTTTTGTGGCTTTTCCATGTGAATTCAAGGTGGTGCTTTATGCAATTCTATCACATATCAAAACAATATGACTTTTCAAACCAAGCATTCATGCTCAGTGTACTCTTGGCATGGCTGGGCTGTCTGCTACACTTTACTGCATACTTATTTTGCATCCATCTCCGCTCTTTTCTGCCTCCTGCAAAGCCCAAAGCTGTCAATCAAGGAAGAAGGGGGTTAAAATAGAAGAAAACAAATAAGTGAGAGGTTGCACTGAACTACCTTGCCACATCAAGAGTGCACAGCGTGCCTGTGCTTGGTTTGAACAGTCATTTTTGACTGACAGTCTCCCATTAGCCAGGAAATTGGGGAACAGAGAAAAATTTAAATTTTTCTATAATGTTTCTCAACATTTTTCAGATAAATATGTACTACATTATACATCAGCACGTAACATTCTGGGGTAGATAAAGCCTTTAGCCCCCATCAGTAACCTGGCGGGAAAGTCGCAGGCAAGCGGCTTGAACTTTATACGTCTCCTTAACTTCTGTTTGTCACTATTTGATGATTTTCATCTAAATTGTATCATTATATTCTATTATGCCGTACCTATACACCGAACCACACATTACAGGATCCAAACAAATTATTAAAATCTCCTTCAAGGCTAGAAGAGCGTTATCATGTATTTATGCAATGCGGTTCCAGAAAACTTCTTTTATATAAACGTGCTGTACATTTTCTGCTTCTGTCATCAAAGGTAGCAATTAGGACACCTGCATTTCAGTTATTAGCAGAAATGGAGGGTGGGGGTTTGGATACGTGGGTGTTTAGTTGATACATTGGAAGACACAAGGCTTGTCGCTAACTGAAAAGATATAAATGAAAACGAAGAAAACGCATAAATATGGAAACATTAAATGATACATTTTAAATACGGGGCTATTTAAACACTGACATGGTTTGTTCTAACTCACTCTGGGATCTCTTTCGATCTCAGCACTCCTTCCCTTCTGTAGGTAATTTGCACTCTGCTCTGCAAAATATGCACTTAGTTACATCATTCAAATGTGAAAATCATTAACAGCTAGATATCAATGAGATCAAGAAGAGCAACATCACACAAGCTTTTTAAGTGATTTACTGGATAATATTCATCCATGCAGCAATCCATACTCGTTAATCCCATATAGGGATATATAAGCACGTAGAGTCCCGTACATTCCTTAAAACTAGGCGGCAGCACATTTATCCTTTAGTATAATGAAAAAAAGCAACTAAATCTAAATCTCCGAAGCATTTTGCTAATAATCAAAACATCATGACCTAGTCGGCATAGGAGACGCAAAGATTCCAGGAGGCAGAAGACGCCAAAGATGGCTTAGTGAAGACCGGACTGGCTACCGGACCGATGAAGATGACTCGACCGGAGTGGGGCTGCGTGGTGTGATAGGTGATGGCTGGAGCATAATTTTTTTTACATATTTTTATTAGGCTCCGTGTTCTGTAGATAATATAGTACAATAATATAGATTTGAATTGTTTTTGGAATTAATTCATAGAAAAATTTATTTCTCAGCCTAATTTGAGTGGAATTGGCAAATTCAAATTTGGCAAAAATGCTAGGTGCCAGGCTCGGACTGGCCCACAGGTGAGAAGGTAAATCCCCCGGTGGGCCCCTGTGCAGAAGTAAGCCACTTACCCCCCAATATGAGCATTAGTTGGCCCAATATATTTGACCTTCTATATACATACAAAAGCATCTCATCATTTATCTATGAAACTACTCAGTTTATTAATATATAGAAGTAGAGGTAAATTTGGATAATGTTATATTTGCATGAAGCTGAACAGTGGGCCCCCAGAGTCAAGGTTACTGGTGGCCCTTGCCACCCCAGTCTGATACTGCTAAGTGTGGGAAGACACCGAAGACAGCTTAGTGAAGATTGGACCCCTTAAGTGGACAGATGAAGATGACTGACCTTGAGTGGGGCTGCATGATGGGACAGATGAGGGCTGAGCGAGTATAATTATTATTTTTTTTTACATAGGTTTATGTTCTTGGTTCTAGAGACCATGCCCAATAATGTAGACTTGATTCACATGGAATAAATCTGTAGATAATTGAATTTCCTAGCCAAATTCAAGAGGAACTACTGAAATAAAATTTGCAGAAATTACCATGTGCCACAAAACACCAAAGATGGCTTAGTGAAGAAGACCACACCTGTGACGGGACTGATTAAGACAGCTGGATCAGAGTTGAGTGGGGCTGCGTGATGGAATGGGTGAGGAGGACTGGGTAATGATTATATATTTTTTTTCTTATATATATTTAGTAGACTCTGGGGTCTGGAATTATCAATGTATAATAACGTACATTTGATTCACATGGAATAAATTCAAAGCCAATCGAATTTCCTTCCTAAATTTGAGTGAACCACCAAATTTGAATTTTAGCAGATTCACTTATAAGTAATGTCGGTGTCATGCGTCTGGGTTCAAACTCTTGAGCCTGTGCTTTGTGGTCAGCTTCTCTATCTGCTGAGCCACAGCAGATACAACTTTTCTCTGTTTATTGTCTGTTAACTTAAAAAGTCTAAGCATGAATAACAGTTGCTTTAATTTATTCATTTGCCCTATCACCTTTCGTGTGCGGCTATATCTACTTTCCACCTGCTGGTATTTCCTGCTGTTGATAGTCTTATTTGAATGTCCAGCAATACTGCTGTTGTTTATGCCAGTCAGTGAAACACCAGCTAGGGTTTATCTCTCTGCTGATTATGCTTTTCACCCTACACCGATGTTCTGTTTCTTGTTTAGGAAGTAAGTGGCATACTCTCTAGCAGTATGTACCTTATATTTTCATTTTGTATTTCGTGATTTGTTTTAACTCACTCTGGTATCTTTCTATTTCAGCACATGTTCCCTTTTGTAGGTAATTTACACTCTGCTCTGCCCTCCCATTCCTTAGGAGGAATGTGAAGAGCATGACGGTCTTTCAAGCAGCATAAGTCCAAGCTGCCATCGTTTAGTCTGTTAGGGCTATTCCAGCCCATGTAGGAACCAATAGGGACTGCGGGGCCAGAATCTCTAGTCTGTATGGGAACCGACTGTGTCAGTTGCAGTTTTTTAGCGTTTTAACTATTTTCCCGTGTGAGTTGTTGCGCAAAAATAACAGTGGGTATATTACAAAAATGACTCCCAAAATAACACATGTAAATCCTATGTAAATTATAAGATCGGTCTTTCTTATACAAAAAAAAAATGTTGCCACTCGCCAGCCTTCTGCAGCTGTATGTTCGAGATTAAATTTTAAATGAACGGGTTTCAGACTGTTTCTCTCTAAACTGGGCTGTACGTTCCAGCATCACTCCTACTCCTTCCTGTCAGTGTTCCCAGCCGTTACGAGCAGCAGGCAGAAGGAAGAGCAGAGCTGGAGAAAGAATCCTCTGCTCAGCACTAAATACAAGTAAACAAGAGTCATTCCGAGTCTCTATAGAGCTGCCCCCATCCTACATGTCATTGCTTGCAGCATCCCTTCTGGCTACGGAGTGTAATGGTGTCCTCAATGTAAACTGAGTTGCATGTCAACAATGTTGGAGAAAAAAAACAAAAAAAAACCCCACAAACCCTCATTTGTCATATTTCACTGCAAATTTCTGCAATGTAAGAGCGATTCCAAATAGAGCATTTCTATATATGTTCACGTAATGCCATTCCTATGTTCCGGGCATTTTTTCGTCATGTAGACCATGACTTATGAACCTCTAGTTGTTCCCAAATTTCACATTTCTCATTGTAAACTTTCTGCTTGCGTTTGATGACAAGTACACCTTAAGGGCACAAGGACATCATTCTAGTGGATAAGATCTGTGACGATTCCACGGTAAAACCTCCCTGCTTTACATGCAGATTTGTCACCGATTTTCCTATGGATTTGATAAGAATTTTGCCCTACGCAAAGGATGAAATCCACAGTGAAAATTGGTGGACATGATTTAAAAGCAGCAACGCAAGTCAATTTCCATGCAGATTTTTACATAGTGTGTGGATAATATTTGGTAAAATCTCATGCCCTTTCTGGTACTGTTCCTCTCTGAACATTTTCCAACTGGACAATCAACAGCATGTCTGCCCTGGTTGAATATACCCAAATAATATCACGATAGTGGGGGAAAAATTCTCCAAATTTGTCTGTTTTGTTATTTTTAAACCTATGTGATATGGATATATCTAGAGATGAGCGAACCCGAACTTAAAAGTTCGGGGTTCGTACCGGACAGTTAGTGTCTGACGCTAAACGCCGAACACGGACTTCTCCCGGAAGTCCATTGCAAAGTTCAGAGTTCCGGGGAAAGTAAGTTGCAGAGAGAGAGAATATTTTTTTCCACATCCAAAGTTCCAGGTCCATTGTTTTCAATGGAGTTCAGGTTTTTGTTCAAATTTGGGTACAGTTCTGGTACCCGAACCAAACTTTGGACTAAAGTTCTGGTTGGGTACCAGAACCCAAACTTCCATGGGTCTGCTCAACCCTAATCATGAGCTATTGGACTGCAAAGGGCCATATATTGCTCTTGCTCGGGTTACTGTTCTGTCTGTGCTGGAATATATAGTTTTATAGAACTCCGTAAAATAAACAAAATAAAATTATTAATTATATTATTTTATGAAAGAGGACCTGTCAAGAGCCATAAATATCTATTCGTACCTGGTGTAAATGTCGCCATTCTCCTGACATTTTTCTTTTGTTCCTGCACCTCTCCGTTACTGAGATATGGCCTCTTTTTCCCTGTATATAAGTCTACTCTTTTTAGCCAACTGGGCATGGTCCTTAAGAACACGCCCATAGAAGAGTTGAGGGCCATGCCCACTTGGTTAAAAAGACTAGATTTATATACAGGGAAGAGGAGGCCATATCTCAGGAACAGAGAGGCTCATGAAGAAAAGAAAAACATCGCTGGATTCAGGAGAACAGGGGCTTTTACATCAGATCAGGTAAAAAAAGAAATACATATTTATGGCAATAAACAGGTCATCATTAAAAATAATAATACGACTAATTCATATTTTTTTCTCTTACTGAGAACAATAAAATGTCATTCAACTGGCTAACAGGATACCAAACCATATTACCTCTTAGATTGAATATATGTTATATGAAATAAGACAATATATCAGCATAGAAACTATTGATCTGCAAATCTGATATTGATTGTTTGGAAGCTTTTTCAAGGAGAAAGAAAACGTCTCTGCAAACCACTTCCCCAAGTTCCCCCTGTGCTTCTCCCGACTGACCGCATCCCTTCTATCAAGTCATAGAAGCATCTTAAAATACAGTAATAGTAGCTTATGTCTGTGCCTGTGGTTGGAGAAGAAGATAGTCTTATGCTCGAAACATGGATTATAAGAGATCATTTCCTATATATGCTTAGAGAGGTTATCAGTTTATTTCTGATCTGTATTAATTAGCTCTAGTTTTATTATTATTATAAGTAATTATATTGAAAGCCTTTAGAAAAATATGTCATTTCCAAGAATGACCTTCATCATTCAAAGGATTCCTTGCTGAGAAAGCGGCAAACATCTCTGTTGTGGAGGTGGTGATGTCAGTAACTGCTGGGGAAAGATGATTGGGTGCACCGCTTACATAGTATATACAGTACTAGGATATATCAATCCATAAAAAAAGCATCCGTCGTACTATACTGTCAGGGTTACTTCTGCATCTGTGCTTTATTCAGAGTCATACTTTATTTTAATGTTGTTTTCGAATATTCCAAAAGCCATTATAATATGTAAATGAGATTGATGGGATGTAATTTGGAAGATCAGTTTTATTGCTAAAGGCTAAGGTTATTGTCATGTTAGAACAGGAAACGTCATCTCCTTAATACTGTTCTTTCTCATGGCTTTCGAAAGGAGTCCACTGTAAGGGTAGGAGTTCGCTATTATCAGGCTCTCTTGCCCTCCTAACGATGAGTGACTTTTTCCTTATTACTGTGCATAGGGAGAAACCTGTCAATCAGCCTAGGGAGGCCGGGTAAAGTACACAGCTGATGAGTAAAGCAGATGGAGGTCCTCAAAGCAGACTCTCCTCTATGATGTCCAAATCCCATAAAAGGACACATAGGAATGGGATTACCTTACTTTAAAGTGCACCAGTCATTTCATAATATGCTGCCATGAGTGTAAATTAGGAATAACATGTCTGGTCACTTTGTGACTTGTATCCTACAAGTTTTGCCAGTTGTCACCTCTGTGGGCTCGATCTCTAATTTTCAGTTCTGTGAACTATATGGTGAAGACTACCCGCTATGATGTCTCCCATACACAACACACACAGAGACATGAGGGATTTACTGTTCTTTTGTCTCTATGCATCAAACGTAGCAGGATGGAGGATGGGGTTGAGCAGTGTAACTGTGAATCCAGCTCTGGGAGGAGAAAAACACTTCACAGAAAGCAGCGTCACTGCTTTCTTTTTTTGTGTGTGTCTCTGTAAATCCATTCCCTTTTAAAAAGTTCAATTGTCAGCTATAATTTATCTTGAGCAAGACATATTTTTGCAAAATTTCTCAATGAATGATCAGGTCAGGAGGCAGGGGTGGGTGGTTCCAAAGTTAAAAAAAAGTGCATTTCTCTGATAAGATATTGTTAAACACCTGTCCCTGCTCCCTCCACCCTAGTCCGCTAAACTTTATTGCGCTCCATATCGGGCTTTGCAAGTAGCCTAGAGTGCTACCATGTGATCATTCACCTTGGTCTATATAAGGCCTATCCAGACACACACCTGTGTCTTGGTATTATAACTTTAGTGTTCCTGAGTTCTGGCTGCTTCCAGTTCCTCAGTATTTCTGAAACCTATATATAGTCTCAAGGATGTCTCCTGGCTACCCGTGGCTTCCAGTTTTTCAGTATATCTGCAACCTATCTGTAGTCTCCAGGACGTCTCCTGGCTGCCTGCAGCTTCCAGTTCCTCAATATCTCTGCAACCTATCTATAGTCTCCAAGATGTCTCCTGGCTGCCTGTGGCTTCCAGTTTTTCAGTATCTCTGCAACCTACCTATAGTCTCCAGGACCAGGACGTCTCCTGGCTGATGCGGCTTGTAGGTCCTCAGTGTCTCTGCAACCTTTCTACAGTCTCCATGACTTCTTCTAGCTGCATGAGGATTCCAGTTCCTCTGTATCTTTGCCACCTGTCTACAGTCTCCAGGTTGTCTCCTGGCTGCCTGTGGCTTTCAGTTCTCCAGTATCTC
This sequence comes from Phyllobates terribilis, assembly GCF_046119375.1. Classification (NCBI taxonomy): domain Eukaryota; kingdom Metazoa; phylum Chordata; class Amphibia; order Anura; family Dendrobatidae; genus Phyllobates; species Phyllobates terribilis. The sequence continues at coordinate 103,264,545 of NW_027362773.1, forward strand.
TGCTATCTTTCTCCTGCATGCTTCACCTGCTTGCTGCACCAACACCTGTGGCCCATGTACCCACTCGAAACTTGGGCTTAGAGGATCCACCTCAACCAGTGAGCTCCTTTACAGGTATATTACAAAGTTTCTTATATTTACTTGTACTGTTGATTTAATGCAAAGTTTGTTGTTATTACAGTGACTATTTAACTACCCCTAATTGTGATTTGTGTTCCATTGGTGTATGAAGATTGTTTATCACATATAATACTATTCTATATACAATATACAATTAGTTTCGAGAATAAGCAGCAGTCACAGATAAACTGAATCCATACAAAATGAGTTTCATATTAGTATTCAAGCCCACTTAGCCATCCTAATGTGTAGTCTCAGATGTACAGTCTGTTACATATCTGTTCATTATTTACTAACTATACGTCTTATTTACAGGGCCACCGATACACCACAAAACCTATTAATGACGCCGGGCATGATCAAGGCACAATGCTCTACATTATCTACGTCTGCCCGCTTTACTTTATAATAAATCTTCCTTATTTTCTGTAATCTGCATGGAGAATTGTGCATCACGTCATTTAGGCATGTACTTGAAGAAATCAATGAACGCCTTACTTTATTACTGGCACAATAAAGACAGAAGGGTATGTGGTGCTCCTAACACATTTATTTCACAGTAATTTGGTTTGCATCTATAGACAAACTCATTTTTTTTCTCCCTGTAATGGGTCTTTTATATGGATTCCTACGTCCTGTAGACACAAAGGCACAAGAATGAGAGGATATAGTTCAAAGTGTACGACCAATTTACACTCAGATAGTCATTATTCAATAATCATTGTGACATTCAAAGGTTGGCTATGACATTATATACATTTAGGTTATGGTATGCCTACGGGAAGGCAGAATAAATACTGTTAGTCGCAATTAACTATTGAAGACCCTTGGATTTATCTTGTACTTTAAAGGATGCAGATAGTAAAGGGGTTATATGACTTGTAAAGCCCATTTTCAAATACCCCATTAGGTAGCTGTGCATTAATAGGGACATGTATTTAATTTAGAGTCCTAATCTGTTTAATAGAGCAGAGAGTAGCAACAAGAAGGGACTTTTAGTCTGGCACATCCACCCATTAAGTTAACAGCGTATTAATTTAAAATGGCACCATGTAGTGCTTTATTTCCCATTTCATATAATTTTCCCCATTATGCCATTTTCTTTTTCATATAATTTCCCCTGTCATGCCATATTCCCTACAATGTCAGTTCCGATATGATGCAATTTCTCTTGGGATTTTATTTCATTTATGATGCTATTTCTACTATGAAGTCATTTCCCCTGTGATGTCATTTCCTCTGTGATGTCATTTCCCCTGCGATATTTCTCCTGTGATGTAACTTCCCCTGTGATGTCATTTCCTCTGTGATGTCATTTCCTCTGTGATGTCATTTCCTCTGTGATGTCATTTCCCCTGTGATATTTCTCCTGTGATATAACTTCCCCTGTGATGTCATTTCCTCTGTGATGTCATTTCCTCTGTGGTGTCATTTCCCCTGCGATATTTCTCCTGTGATGTAACTTCCCCTGTGATGTCATTTCCTCTGTGATGTCATTTCAACTGTGATGTTATTTCCCCTGCGATATTTCCCCTTTGAGGTAATTTCCCCTGTGATGTCATTTCTCCTGTAATGTCATTTCCCCTGCGATATTTCTCCTGTGATGTCATTTCTCCTGTGATGTCATTTCACATCTGATTTCTTTTCTCCTGTGATGTCATTTCCCCTGGGATTCCAATTCCTCTATGATGTAATTTCCTTTATTATGTTGTTTCCCCTGTGATGTCATTTCCACTGTGATACTAGTTCCTCTATGATGTAATTTCCACTTTTATGTCTTTACCTGTGGCACCAATTCCTCTATGATGTAATTTACTCAATTATGTTGTTTCCCATATGATGTAATTTCCCCCATGGAAATGGGGGGAAATCAGAGGATGGATGGACATGTTAATCAATAGAAAATATTAAATAATTAAAACAAAATATTCAAAACATTTTGATTTATTCAGTATGGAATATAAGCGACACGTGCAGAAATTCCCACACTTCCAGCCTCAGCTGCTATCACTGAAGTTATTAATGGTCGTCTGAGGAACGTTGTGCCACTGAATGCACTTGGGCAATTCATCAAGATCCGCTGCTGGCAGCTCTTTTACAATTGGGACATCCTTAGCTGGAAATTACAAAAGGAGCTGCCAGCAGTGGATCTTGATGACTCGATTGCCTAGTGTGCTCAGCACAGCAGAACATTCCTCACACAACCATTAATGTCCTCACTGATAGCTGCCAAGGCTGTAAGTGCCAGATTTTCCATTTATCCCATTACTGAATAAATCAAAGTGTTTAGAAAATTTGGTTTCCATTTTTTTATCATTTTTAGATCCGTAACATATCTGTTCATCTTGTGATTTCCATCATTCCACAACTTTTCCTTCTTACTTTTACAATTTCAATGTTGAGGTGTGTAGATAGACAGATCGACAAATCAATAGCTGGAAAGATCGATAGCTAAATAATAATAAAAAAAAAATGGATAGCCGCAGAGATTCAGTATAATACGGGTGCAAACCTCAAGATCCTCAACCGTTCGACCATAAAAATATAGACATGCCAAAAAAAGGAAGCAGTTCCATCTGTTTGCAGATGAAAAAAGGTGGATTATATTCCATGCCTGAAAGGTTCCATGTGGAATTGAAACATTGCTGCTTACACAGGCATGGAATAAAATCCACCTTTTTTTTTCAATCTGCAAACAGATGGATGTCCTGTTTTTTTTGGAATGTCTAGATAGATAGACAAAGAGATTTATATATGTATTTATACAATAATAAAGCTGCAGGAGATTTGCTGTATACACTGCAGAATAGAGAGGCATTTTTCTACGTATTACCATTCATTTGTCAATGGCTGATTGCCTTTACGTGACATTATTAGAGCAGAAAGAGAGGTGAAAAGGACAAAAAATGAAGGGAAGGTGTGCGGAAGTGTTTAAGGAAAAAAGGTAGAGCCATTATCATTGTAAGATGGTATCTAGCCAAGCTTCCCAATGAACTAGATAGTAGGATTTACATTTCCTATTCTTCATTATTCTCTCCCAGATATATATATATATATATACATATACTGTATATACTGTATATATATATATATATATATATATATATATATATATAATGTATATTTATATATTTATTTATTAGAAGAATAGTCTGTCCAGCATCCCTCATGAATGTGAACAGGTGCAAGCTGCTATGCCTGCACAATATACAAACCAACGAGTGCAGCAGGATACTGTATGCACCAAGATATTTGCTAACATTTAATTCTGGGAGAGAAAAGTCTGATAAAAAAAGGTTAGGGTCCCATAAAAAAAAAGTTGCCTTGTCATGACTGGTGGGCATGCACAAAGTGGACAATTTGAACGTAAAGTACCCCAATTTTATAACTATAATCTATATGGCAGTAATGCAGTTCAAAATTCACATATGCAAAGCTTGCATATAACCTGGGGCATATATAAATTTTTTCATATAAAATATAGGTTAATTGGCCAATTATAGACTCTTTCTAGCTCAAATTCACATGAATGCCCACATTATAGTATACCAGTAGCTTGGACGTCTGAGCGATTATGACGCTCCCGCCACTAGATGATGGCTCATTCACAAGGCTCAGACGTGCCTGACAAAATTAATTACCTCTAAAAAACCTAAGCAACTTCCAAATTGGAAGCCAATGATAATTTCTGTAGGTACAGTACAGACCAAAAGTTTGGACACACCTTCTCATTTAAAGATTTTTCTGTATTTTCATGACTTTGAAAATTGTACATTCACACTGAAGGCATCAAAACTATGAATTAACACATGTGGAATTATATACTTAACAAACAAGTGTGAAACAACTGAAAATATGTCTTATATTCTAGGTTCTTCGAAGTAGCCACCTTTTGCTTTGATGACTGCTTTGCACACTCTTGGCATTCTCTTGATGAGCTTCAAGAGGTAGTCACCGGAAATGGTCTTCACTTCACAGGTGTGCCCTGTCAGGTTTAATAAATGGGATTTCTTGCCTTATAAATGGGGTTTGGACCATCAGTTGTGTTGTGCAGAAGTCAGGTGGATACACAGCTGACAGTCCTACTGAATAGACTGTTAGAATTTGTATTATGGCAAGAAAAAAGCAGTTAAGTAAAGAAAAACGAGTGGCCATCATTACATTAAGAAATGAAGGTCAGTCAGTCCGAAAAATTGGGAAAACTTTGAATGTGTCCCCAAGTGCAGTTGCAAAAACCATCAAGCACTACAAAGAAACTGGCTCACATGAGGACCGCCCCAGGAAAGGAAGACCAATAGTCACCTCTGCTTCTGAGGATAAGTTTATCCGAGTCACCAGACTCAGAAATCGCAGGTTAACAGCAGCTCAGATTAGAGACCAGGTCAATGCCACACAGAGTTCTAGCAGCAGACACATCTCTACAACAACTGTTAAGAGGAGACTTTGTGCAGCAGGCCTTCATGGTAAAATAGCCGCTAGGAAACCTCTGCTAAGGACAGGCAACAAGCAGAAGAGACTTGTTTGGGCTAAAGAACACAAGGAATGGACATTAGACCAGTGGAAATCTGTGCTTTGGTCTGATGAGTCCAAATTTGAGATCTTTGGTTCCAACCACCGTGTCTTTGTGCGACGCAGAAAAGGTGAACGGATGGACTCTACATGCCTGGTTCCCACCGTGAAGCATGGAGGAGGTGTGATGGTGTGGGGGTGCTTTGCTGGTGACACTGTTGTGGATTTATTCAAAATTGAAGGCATACTGAACCAGCATGGCTACCACAACATCTTGCAGCGGCATGCTATTCCATCCGGTTTGCGTTTAGTTGGACCATCGTTTATTTTTCAACAGGACAATAACCCCAAACACACCTCCAGGCTGTGTAAGGGCTATTTGACCAAGGGGGAGAGTGATGGGGTGCTAAGCCAGATGACCTGGCCTCCACAGTCACCAGACCTGAACCCAATCGAGATGGTTTGGGGTGAGCTGGACCGCAGAGTGAAGGCAAAAGAGCCAACAAGTGCTAAGCATCTCTGGGAACTCCTTCAAGATTGTTGGAAGACCATTTCCGGTGACTACCTCTTGAAGCTCATCAAGAGAATGCCAAGAGTGTGCAAAGCAGTCATCAAAGCAAAAGGTGGCTACTTTGAAGAACCTAGAATATAAGACATATTTTCAGTTGTTTCACACTTTTTTGTTAAGTATATAATTCCACATGTGTTAATTCATAGTTTTGATGCCTTCAGTGTGAATGTACAATTTTCAAAGTCATGAAAATGCAGAAAAATCTTTAAATGAGAAGGTGTGTCCAAACTTTTGGTCTGTACTGTATGTATTCCCAATACAGCTTCTATTATACATAAGATATAAGTGTATTATTGGCTTGTACATTGCACACGTTGTCTTCACCCTCTTTCCATGGTTTGGCCTTTTCTTCAGTCATTCTGAACAATACCTACTTCCTATCTCTCTCTCAGTTACAATCTTTGTCGTCAGTTGGACTTTGCTGGGAAAAGTCCTAATAATAGGACTAGAAAAGGGCTGGGGCATAGCAAAACCACACCCTAAATAGGCCGATGGGTACATTTTTTGGGTGGGGCATAAATATCAGGACTTTACTTGTATACATGTATCGGAGTTGATATGATTAGAAATGGAAAATTCTTTCAATACCAGATAAACAAACATATTACCAAATGTATTCATATTTTATGTACCATTTTTGTATCACTTCTGCCTTTTTTTAATTTCTTACATGTATATTGATTTTAGATTTTGATCAGACATTTATGGGATGCTTTATGCGTTTCCACCTATGATACTTCCTTCTATTCTCTCCTTGGTTAATGTGCAAAGACTTTACATTTTAATGAGACGTCATGAGCTCCACAAACCTCACACTACACTGAAGCTCTTATAGCTTTTAATGGTGACACCATTATCATCACTAACTAGGGTTAAACTATTTTGTTACTTATAGGACAAAAGCTAGCTATGGAACCAAGCCTAGGCAGCCCTGACTCAACTCGGAAATGACTGAAAAATGGACGTTCTTGGGTCAAATCTCCAATACCTTCTAATGTTGATGATAACTTTTTTTTAGATTAATATGATCCAATGATCAGTTGATTTACACGAGTTCCTCCACTGATCAACTGTAATTGTCAAATGAAGTTTCTCCCAGCCATATATTTCCCTTGTAGTGCCTAAACGCCACTGCTCCATCTCTTGGTGGTGCATGCGCGCCACTGCTCCATCTCTTGGTGGTGCATGTGCGCCACTGCTCCATCTGTTGGTGGTGCATGCGCGCCACTGCTCCATCTGTTGGTGGTGCATGCGAGCCACTGCTCCATCTGTTGGTGGTACATGCGCGCCACTGCTCCATCTATTGGTGGTACATGCGCGCCACTGCTCCATCTGTTGGTGGAACATGCGCGCCACTGCTCCATCTGTTGGTTGTACATGCGCGCCACTGCTCCATCTGTTGGTGGTACATGCGTGCCACTGCGCCATCTGTTGGTTGTACATGCGCGCCACTGTGCCATCTGTTGGTTGTACATGCGCGCCACTGCTTCATCTGTTGGTGGTACATACGCGCCACTGCTCCATCTCTTGGTGATACATGCACGCCACTGCTCCATCTCTTGGTGGTACATGCGTGCCACTGTGCCATCTGTTGGTGGTGCATGCGTGCCACTGCTCCATCTGTTGGTGGAACATGCGCACCGCTGCTCCATCTGTTGGTGGTGCATGCGCGCCACTGCTCCATCTGTTGGTGGTACATGCGTGACACTGCGCCATCTGTTGGTTGTACATGCGCGCCACTGCGCCATCTCTTGGTAGTAAATGCGTGCCACTGCGCCATCTGTTGGTGGTGCATGCGTGCCACTGCTCCATCTGTTGGTGGAACATGCGCACCACTGCTCCATCTGTTTGTGGTGCATGCGTGCCACTGCTCCATCTGTTGGTGGTATATGCGCGACACTGCGCCATCTGTTGGTGGTACATGCGCGCCACTGCTCCATCTGTTGGTGGTACATGCGCGCCACTGCACCATCTGTTGGTGGTACATGCGCGCCACTGCTCCATCTCTTGGTGGTGCATGCACGCCACTGCTCCATCTGTTGGTGGTACATGCGCGACACTGCGCCATCTGTTGGTTGTACATGCACGCCACTGCACCATCTCTTGGTGGTACATGCGTGCCTCTGCGCCATCTGTTGGTGGTGCATGCGTGCCACTGCGCCATCTGTTGGTGGTACATGCGCGACACTGCGCCATCTGTTGGTGGTACATGCGCGCCACTGCTCCATTTGTTGGTGGTACATGCGTGCCACTGCTCCATCTCTTGGTGGTACATGCGTGCCACTGCTCCATCTCTTGGAGGTACATGCGCGCCACTGCTCCATCTCTTGGTGGTACATGTGCGCCACTACTCCATCTCTTGGTGGTACATGCGCGCCACTGCGCCATCTGTTGGTGGTGCATGCGTGCCACTGTTGTCCATTGTGATTTCTGAGCAGAGACAATTCTTGGGATCGTTGGGGGTTCCAACAAGTCAGATGGATAAGTTATTACTTGTCGAGTTCCAATTAGTTTTGTTGAATCGAGTCCACATTATGAAGACATCTTATTTACCAGTGAAATAATTTTTCTACCTAAATATCAAGGCTTAAGATTTTTTAAATTTCTAAGGAAAAGGAAATTCTACTTATTTATCCCTGATGTAGGACATTGATGAGCTGGAGAGGATTTTTAAAGACATTGAGCTAGATGAATAAAAAAAATAAAATTGGAAAAATTGTTGGAAAAATTGGGCTACTCCAGATTGGAAAACGTTATAGGTAATCTAATTAAGATGCATAAATAATATATTAAAGGTTAATGCACAGAACTGGTGTCACTCAAAAAGTACTATGTAAAATTCAATATTTATTAATGGATAAAATAAAACACTACACTACACACTACAAATGAGGTAAGACGAAAACAGTGACATGTTGAGGTCTTGAAGAAAGAAGAGAAGTTGGAAGTTTGTATCTAGTAATACAGAAATACCCACTAAAATATCATCAGATTGCTATCATAACAAATTAACATCCTTTAAAAAGTTATTTTCAGTGATCACCCTCACCTTCTAGAAGCCTCTATAGACAAACTCAGTAGTATAAAGACTAAAATAATTCCCTACGCCTCTCGGTCTAACCACCAGACCACATGCATCTGTCTGATCCCGGCTATTATGCACTTTTTCCCTTGATGATTCCTCACCACTAAAGGGCAACTTCAATAAGAAATGAGAATGAGAATTATTTTGCAGTACAAACCTATATTATATTTCTTCTTTCTTTCCTTATTTTCGCCTAATTTCTTTTTTTATCCTTCTAAATACTTTATTGGCAGACCAGCATTTAGTAAATATCCATACTGTGATGGCCAACCTGTTGGTTCTTCTTGGACCTTGTTCATGGAAAAGGTCCGGAAAGGACTGAAACGTTGGCAGTCACAATCACTAACATTATAGATATTTACTAAATACTGATCGAACAATAAAATATTTCTACGAACTGCAAATAGAGGGCCATGGTTGCCCATTATCCACTGTACGGATCTATGCCCTACAATGGTGCACCAAGATGGTGCTGCTGACCATAAACGATTCCTGCAATTTCTATTCTTCTCTTCAGGAGAATCTAAAAGTTATGTTTTAGGCAGCATTTTTTGGGAAGCGGTATTGTTGAAGAATGTAAGAGTTTAGTGTTAAGGAGAATCTGTTTCCATTATAACATTGAGACAACTAACCTTTGTAGAAAAAAGAGTTAGCAGAGAAGAAGCAGTGATGGTGTCCGGACGCTGCTGTTCCAGACGCTGCACTTGCACCCAGCGGATGGAGAGGAAGATCAAGGTAGTAGAGAAGAAACGGCGGTAGTGTCCGGTTGTTGCCAAGGATGTCACGATCAACCAGGTGTTGAAGAAACAAGTTCATTTTAAAAGCAATGCATTTTGGAGCTGGATAAACTCTTCCAGGTACACCTGAAGAAGGAGTTGATCTAAACCCGAAACGCATTGTTAATAAAATAAATTAGTTTCTTTAACATCTGGTTCACTGTGACATCCTTAGCAACAGCCAGACATCACCTCCATTTCTTCTGTACTACCTTGATCTTCCTCTCCATCCGCTGGGTGCCAGTGCAGCGGCTGGAACAGCAGCCTTCCATTGTTCGGTCTCACGCGCATATCGGAGTTGCGCCACACACAAATCACCCAGGTGAGCGGTTCACATCCTATCATCCTGCGTTTTCACACAAGGAGCGCTCCCTTTCTCTTTTTTTTCCTTAGCAAAAAAAAAGGAAGGTGGGCATATTATCTTCAGTTTTTCAGAGCGGTTAAAGCCTCAGGCTTTGGATGTATTTTTTTTAAAGATGGTGATTATATTGAGATTTTTATTTATTTAGATGGGCCATTTTCTTTTCTTTTTTATTTAAATAAAAGAATACACATTGACCTTAAAGAGCAACCGTTGTTTTCATTTTTATTTTGGAAATCAAACGCACAGATGAGTGAATGATTGATCATTCATTCTCTATTTATAGGTGAAGTCTCTACATTCTGTATTCAGTGAAGACAGATTTTCCCATTACTGAGATAGGAGATGACAGTTGGTTCTTTTAAAATTATATGGAGAAGGGAGGAGCTAGAGGCGGACACAATTCTCCCTTTTGAAATGACAGTTACGGTTCTCCATAGAACTTTATGAGCACCAACTGTCATCTACTATCTCAGTAATGGGAAAATCTTTATATACTGAAAATACATTTTACCTGGGATTTGGGAATTTTGAGAATGAATTATTAGTCCAGGAGGAGAAAGAAACAGATTTCTCTTATAAGATATATTACATAGTTCCTTATGTTCATGTGTACTGTTGATTTAGGAAAAAAGAAAATTAAAACAAAAGTTACCCTTTAAGTCTAAGAAAATTAAATTATTGACAGGAAAATACAAGGTTAACCTAATCCAAGGAAATTGGCTAACTGTCCTTGTGGGATCAGAGAATTATTATTTTACCCACAAATCCTAAGTGATCACATTTGCCTAGAGGGTCCGGGGTTTGTACTGCTGTTATCTTGATTTAATAGTTAGGTCTGAGAAAGACTGAGCCTAACGGACATGTGTCTTTTTCATTCTATGTAACCTATGTAAAAAGTAATATCACATTTATATATTCTTCATACCTTTAAATTATTCATAATAATCAATTAAAGTATTAATAATTAATGCCTCTGATTGTCATTTGTAATTAAATGGACATCAATATCCCCCCCTCTGTTTATTAGTTCCTGACCTGAATCAATCCAAAGAATTAAGTGGCTCTTTACTTTGATCAATTCCTACTTTTTTAGAAAGGTCCTATAATAAGCTGATCACAAAGTGTCCCTCCATTGTAGACTGAGCGTTCCTTTTTTCTACAGTGCCTCCGCAGGTCAAATTAAGCATTGCACAATGCCTATTGAAATCAATGAACTATCTTACACAGACATGATTGTACATAACATCAAAAAAAAAATAGTAAAATGTATTAAAATTGGTATAGTCCATGAACAATTATCCCATCTCTGCATTTATTTTTGCTTTTTTTTTTGTTTCTAAATGCCTCAAAAATTTTTTATGTAAATTCCATGTAAGCGTTCAGGCGCTCCATGTCATTTTCTCAAGCCTTCATTTTCTCTTTCTCCCTTTCTCTGTCCTGGTTTTATCAGCGTGGGAAGCTGAAAATGTGTCTGTACTAATTTTATCTGCAGCAACAGAGACAAAAAAAAAAAAACAGGGAGAGAGAAAGGGAAAGACAATGGAAAGCAGAAAGCGAGAAGGAGAGAAAGGGAGGAGAGGAAAGATACCTGCACACTCACTGGTGTGTATGCAAATGCTGATATATTTTATTAATAATGGAGTCGGTGTATCATAAGACCATATATTACACTAGCTTTGTCGGTTTTACATTTATGAGCCCAGGTATTACAATAGGAGCATTGGAGTGAAATAATAAGTCTGTAGACTACACTATGAATAGGGGAATGCACATTATACAAGGCATATGCTAAAAGGGAACCTGTCTGTTAATTCATGCAGCCAGTACCATGGGCAGCTCAAATTAGAGACCGGCTAGTAGAGATGAGTGGATCTGACAAAATTCTAACTTGACAGATCCCAGGACAAAATTATTCTCTGCGAATTGATTGTCCCCTATTCTACAGACCAAAGAGCATATTAAACATAAAATGTAAAAAAAAAATGCTTAAACTCCCTTTACCGGCCCCTTTATTACTCAATGTCCCCTGTCCTGTCCTCGTCGCATCTTCTTATCACCACCTCGAGTGATGAAATCCCAAGTTTCTGCACGCTAGGCTGGGAATTTTGTCTTTGATGCAGCCTGGAATGGTCGTGACTTTTTGTGAACATGCGCAGAACCGTCCTGGGCCTCATCAGAGCCGGAACTTCAGGCCTAGCATGAAGAGATCTGGGATTTCAGCATTCGCAGCAACAGTAAGAAAGTGTGAAGAGAACCAAATGAGGGACGGTGAGGAGCGGAGGGGCTGGAGAGGGAAGCAGTAAGGGGAGTAACAGTAAGAAGATACGATGAGAACCAGATGAGGGATGGTGAGGAGCAGAAGGGCTGGAGAGGGGAGCGGTAAGGGGAGTGACAGTAAGAAGATAGGATGAGAACCAGATGAGGGATGGTGAGGACCAGAAGGGCTGGAGAGGGGAGTGATAAGGGGAGGACATTAAGAAGATGCAAGGAGAACCAGATGAAGGATGATGAGGAGTGGAGGAACTGGAGAGGGAAGCAGTAAGGGGAGTAACAGTAAGAAGATACGATGAGAACCAGATGAGGGATGGTGAGGAGCAGAAGGGCTGGAGAGGGGAGCGGTAAGGGGAGTGACAGTAAGAAGATGCGACAAGAACCAGATGAGGGATGGTGAGGAGCAGAAGGGCTGGAGAGGGGAGCAGTAAGGGGTGTGACAGTAATAAGATACGATGAGAACCAGATGAGGGATGGTGAGGACCAGAAGGGCTGAAGAGGGGAGTGATAAGGGGAGGGACAGTAAGAAGATGCAAAGAGAACCAGATGAAGGATGATGAGGAGTGGAGGGGCTGGAGAGATGAGCGGTAAGGGGAGGGACAGTAAGAATATGTGACGAGTAACAAATGAGGGATGGTGAGGAATGGAAGGGCTGAGAGGGGAGCGGTAAGGGCAGTGACAATAAGATGCGACAAGTACCAGATGAGGGACAGTGAGAAGCGGAGGGGCTGGAGAGTGGAGTGGTAAGAGGAGTGACAGTAAAAAGATGCAATGAGAACTGGATGAAGGATGGTAAGGAGCGGAGGGGCTTGAGAGGTGAGCAGTAAGAAGAGTGACAGTAAGAAAATGCGATGAGAACTGGATGAAGGATGGTGAGGAGCGGAGGGGCTGAAGAGGTGAACAGCAAGTGGAGTGACAGTAAGAAGATGAGAAGAGAATAGGAAAAAAGATGGTGAGGAGCGGAGGGGCTGGAGAATTTAGCAGTAAGGTGAGTGACAGTAAGCAGATGTGACAAGAACCGGATGAAGGATGGTGAGGAACGGAGGGGCTGGAGAGTTGAGCATTAAAGAAAGTATTATTTTTTTATGTTTCATTTTTATCATTTAGCAAAATGGCGTCTAGGTGGCCGCCAGTTTGCTGAAACCACGCAGGAGTGAATGACAAAAAAAACCCGCATTTTGGAAAATGTGGATTTTTGTGACATTCAAGTAGAATTCAATTTCCCTCGAATAAAGTATTTCATCTCTACTAGCGACTGCTGTGGAGTTTAAGAGAAAGACATCATTAAAAACCCAGTTGGGGGAAGAGGTGACTGGTCCCCGCTGGCTTCTCCCTTGCCACTCAGCTATACTGATGGGTCTCTCCTTATATGGGCGTAGAGCTGAGCGAGCAGAGAGAAGCCAGCGGGGACCTTCCTCTTGGACTAGTCACCTCGTGTAAAACACAATCTATGATTCATGCTGTCCATGGTTCGGTCAGCATGATTCATGTAACAGGTTCCCTATAAAAGTAAAACTACGAGAGGACACATTCAAAAGTCATTTGTTTCTTAGTGGGTATTGGACCATGCATGATAAGAGAGTATATTCAGCGGAGGGGAGGAGCATGGCAGAACCTCGAAACTTCCTTGTTTTCTAATTATTGTGTGACTTGTGAATGTAGATGTAGCAGTTCTAAACTTATCTAGTGTGGCGTTCTTTGCCGTTATCATAGTACACCCAAGCTGACTGCGTAGTGCACCACTCATTTAGGTCTCCTTCCTTCAGATGCCTTATTTTTTCACATACGATAAAAACGAACCTATTATTTTGATCAGACTTTGATCAGTGTATGGTCCAAGTGTCATTTATCTCATACGTGAAGAAGAAAAAACCAAACAAGAAAAAAGTTCCTCCATCTTTTCCTAGGTGATAGTCCATGAACATAGGACCGAACTCGTTCAAATTTTTAACGGACCCATAGACTTGCATCCGACCCTTAGATCAAAATTGGACATGCATCCAAGATTTTCCATGGACCTGGGAATGGCCCCAAAGACTATCAAGAACACAAGAGCTATCCGTGAAAACCACGGATACCATTCATGCGGTCAAATTGGACGTCTGAATGAGACCTTACTCTGTGGAAGCAGCTAAACTAAGTAGTGCGCCATCATTTTATAACAAAAACTGCTGAGGTTTGCATTATAAGACAATCTCATATAATAAAGGAAAACCAAAAAGGAAGGTTGAACTTGATGGACCTCTGTCTTTTTTTTAACCTATGTAACTATGTAAAATATAATAAAAACTAAAGTCAGGTGTAGAAAGTTAAGTAGGAGGCAACATGATCAGGAAATATTTACAGTCATCCAATCTCCATCACTTAGCGCAGTCTTCATCTGACCTCTATGACTCTCCCTCTGGGATGAAGCCTTCCTTGCTATCTGTCATTCCCCCTCCTTGGCTTTCTTTATAAACCCCTGTGTGCTTTCTCCTTCTCTCTCCATTAGACTGTGTCTCACACATTTTTTGCATCATGTACTATGTGTCCTTCAAGGTTTTCTTCTATTCCACCATTATATTTCACAAAGCTTTACTACCAAATAAATTGTATCTGACGGTACCGGTAGTCTAATTTTTGATGATTCCCAGTTTCTCATTTTTTTCACTCATTTTCCTGCCATGTTACATTCCCTCCCCCTCCTCTCATCATATTTTGCTGCTCTTACAGAATTACAGGATCCATCCCGTTCTGACAGTGTAACACAACAGCCCTCCAGGGAGTGCCATAGGCGTACTCCATAACATAGCTGTGTACGTTGCAATGACATATAATATACGACCTTTAGGAAGCACAGACACTCCGATACCTTAGCGCATACCATTTGGGTCACCGGGTGTGTAGGCAATGTCAGACTGAAGAACATTGGGCCCACCAGAGGATTTGATTCTGTGGACCCACCTTTCTCCCCCACTCAAGAGCCCCCTATCAGCTGCAAGGTTTGCCCTATGAACTCTCCTGAAGGAGAAGCCAGGGCCCACCGGAGGATACTCCGGTTCTCCGGTGGGCCAGTCCAAGCCTGTGTTTAGGGTATATTTGCCCTCTATGGGTCCTATCTGCCTTCACCAAAGCTCATCTCATACAGACTACATAAAACAGCACAGTTACTGATTATACCTAAGGAGGTAGCGTCACTGATGTCTGCCTCATATTTCAGGGAAGTGTTGATGTATTAAGGAATATTTGCAAAAGAAAACTTGGAAATTAGAGAAAATGAGAAAACTAAAGAGAGATAATATGTTCCTTGTAAATTAGGAATGAGATTAATGAAGTGCTACACATGCAGGATGAATTGAATATTGTATCTCACATATTCACCGTGTTCCATCATCATTATTTATTGCCATAGTAACAGATATATCCTACGTCATATATCACAAACGATTCTCCTGCTCGGAGACTCTTTGCTGCATGTGCAGTTTCCATTTTAAAGGAACCGAACAACAACTGGTGGAGGTATAGTCATTTTTTCTAGATGTTCTCAAATGACACAGTCACCTTGAGTATCCTATAGACTGCAGAACTTAAAGAGGACCTGTTACCAGGTTATAAGAAGTCAGTTTTTGCTTTTATTTGATTCCCTGGGTATTATGCTCTTGGGTTTTGTTACATCCGCCATATGCTTCCGGAGATATCGGCTTTTATTATTTAATGCTAATTTTTATGGTCTTTACTAAGGGGGCGTGGCTCAGAGCATCCTCTGGGGCGTGTCTCTAGGCGGTTTTGCATTATTAACCTGTAAGCCACACCCCCTTAGTAAAAGCCCCAAAAATTAGTACTAAATTAAAGGGTCCATATTTCTGGCACATTTAAAAAAAAAATCCAAAAAAATACTCAGGGGAGCAGCGGGAATTATATTGTCATTATTATATTATAATATATTATAATATTATATTATAATAATATTATATTATTATAATAACTTGCCACTTTTTACCTAGTGACAAGCCCCCGTTAAAGGAGTATTCTTGTCTACAAAATGGTTCCCAGTCAACTGGATAGGTGATGGGAACTTTAACAATTGCCGGAAGGTGGGACTTGTGTCCTCCATTCTCTCCTCTTAATTTAGAATAGAGAGAGCTATTGATGCCCACTGACACACTATTCTAGAGCCAGTGGCATACTGCCAATGGCGGCAAACCACGTGACCGCTATGGGTAAGTTAGGAGGGCCCGGTGCCAGCGTTGGCATCACCCCCCCCCCCGCATTGTACTTTCAACTGTTTTGGCATCCTGAATGCCGAAACAATTGAAAACAATGATGGGAGAGGGAGCGTCAGCTGATGCTTCCCCTCCCATCATTTCCCCTCTGCATCTGAGCTCTGTGATGTCTCAGCACAGAGGGCGTGATGATGTCACTACCGTGCGCTCTCTGTGCTGAGCAGTGCAGAAGGTCAGAAAACTGGAGACTGCAAAAACCGGAGCAGTGGGGGAATGGGAAGAGGTGAGTATTTGATAATTTTTTTCTGTATGGAGCATTATATGGGGCCCATCATACAGTATGGAGCATTATATGGGGCCCATCATACTGTATGAGGCAATGTAGGGGGCCCATTGTACTGTATGGGGCAATATAGGGGGCTTATCATACTGTATGGAGCAATATAGGGGCCCATCATACTGTAAGGAGCACTATAGGGGGCCCATCATACTGAATCGAGCAATATATGGGGCCCATCATACTGAATGGGGCAATATATGGGGCCCATCATACTGTATGGAGCAATATAGGGGCCCATCATACTGTATGGGGCAATATATGGGTATATGGGGCCCATCATACTGTATGGAGCAATATATGGGGCCCATCATACTGTATGAAGCAATATAGGGGGCCCATCATACTGTATGGAGCAATATAGGGGGCCCATCATACTGTATGGAGCAATATATGGGGCCCATCATACTGTATGGAGCACTATAGGGGGCCCATCATACTGAATCGAGCAATATAAGGGGCCCATCATACTGAATGGGGCAATATATGGGGCCCATCATACTGTATGGAGCAATATAGGGGCCCATCATACTGTATGGAGCAATATATGGGGCCATCATACTGTATGGAGCAATATATGGGGCCCATCATACTGTATGGAGCAATATAGGGGGCCCATCATACTGTATGGGGCAATATACGGGGCCCATCATACTGTATGGAGCAATATAGGGGGCCCATCAAACTGTATGGAGCAATATATGGGGCCCATCATACTGTATGGAGCAATATATGGGGTCCATCATACTATATGGAGCAATATATGGGGCCCACCATACTGTATGAAGCCAAATAGGGGGACCATCATACTGTATGGAGTAATATAGAGGGCCCATCATACTGTATGGAGCAATATATGGGGCCCATCATACTGTATGGAGCAATATATGGGGCCCATCATACTGTATGGAGCAATATATGGGGCCCATCATACTGTATGGAACAATATAGGTGCCCATAATACTGTATGGAGCAATATAGGGGGCCCATCCTTCTGTATGGAGCAATAGCAATATAGGGGGCCCATCCTTCAGTATGGAGCAATATACGGGGCCCATCCATCTGTATGGGGCAATATAGGGGGCCCATCCTTCTGTATGGGGCAATATAGAGGGCCCTTGTACTGTATGGAGCAATATATGAGGTCCATTATACTGTACGGAGCATTATATGGGGTCCATTATTCTGTATGGAGCATTATATGGGGTCCATTAATCTGTATGGAGGACTATGTGGGGCCAATTATTCTGTATGGAGGACTATGTGGGTCCATAATACTGTATCGAGGACTATATAGGAGGAAAATGACTTTGTAAGGGCAGCAAAGTTGTGAGATATGCTCTTCTGTGACTCTGCCGAATATTAAGGTTTTTTTTTTGGGGGGGGGCATGATTTCTATGTACGCCCCTGTCTATAGCACTGACAGAGATCGTTAAGCTCAACTCTGTACTCAGCTATTGGCCAAACAAGCCTGCCTGGCTATCAGGGGTGTAACGATTGAGGTCGCACATTTTGCAGGCTGTGCAGGAAGGGGGCCCGCCGACGCCAGCGCCCATTTCAGCTGGATGTGCGTCCAGGATGAGGGACATTATTACTGGAAGGGGCTCAGGATGGGGGACATTAATACCAGGAAGGGGCCCAGGATGGAAGACATCATACCAGGAAGGGGCCCAGGATGGGGAACATTATTACCGGAAGGGGCCCTAGATGGAGGACATCATACCAGGGAGGGTCCCAGGAAGGAGGACATCATACCAGGAGGGGGCTCAGGATGGGGAACATTATTACCGGAAGGGGCCCTGGATGAAGGACATCATACCAGGAAGGGGCTCAGGATGGAGGACATCATACCAGGAAGGGGCCCAGGATGGGGAACAGTATTACATTATGCGGGTGGGCAGCACAACAAGCATGTCTTTATTGGATTAAAAATGCTACAAGAGCTAATACATCTGACCAACATGCAGGTGGGGGCCCAGGTCCAAATTTTGCATCAGAGCCCATCGGACTCTAGTTACGCCACTGGTGGCTATATTAGATCTGTTGGATAGAGATAGCTATCTCTACCAATTTGTTTGGCTTGGCCAAATATTCATGTGTTTTTGAAAGTTAGTGTAGAGAAAGCCACTACAATATCTCTCGGAGAGTAGAAGGGTTGGGCATTTAAGTTGATACTGCCCGACTCAATATCATGTGTCAAAATCGTGAGACCCCCATACACATTAGATGATCAGCCAATCCCACCGATATCAGTAGGTCTGGATGCCTTTAGTCTTACAACTATGGGGACTTTTTATAATGGAGAAGTAGGGACGTGTGTGGCCAACCCCCTAATCAACACAAGCCGAGGCAATTCTTGCGGAAAACAGGTTTTGGACTCCCCACCAATTTATCCAGTGGATAGATGATACTTTATGTCAACACAAATACTCCTTAAGAAAAGTAGAAAGCTAAAAGCGTTTCATGAAATAGATAAATGGTAATGAGCTGCAGATGGGTGATCATTACTTGATGGTCAGATCTTGTGACGCAGAGACACACAGCAGTGACAGAGGATAAATTAGCTCCTAATTAGTTATTATCCCATGATAGAAGGAGTATTACAGCGCAAATGACTATAAATCTTGCAATTCTTGGGGCGACAAAACTGTTATCTCCCTAAACAGACCAGACGAGGCTTAATACATTCGATAAGTGATTACTTTATAATTAAAAAGACAACATACATTCAGAAAGCACATTAGAGGCAGTCTATTTTGTGACAGTCTTTTTTTTTTGGCTTATTTCCATTTTTAGGGCTTTTTTTGCCATTGTAAGTTGGAGATTGGGCCCATTTGCCCTATAAATTGTCCCTAGCATGGCATAAGGTTCTGTACGTTGACTGGTTGAATGATTTGATATTAATATGGCATGTCTGCCCAATGACATCTCAAGAATTCATGTTACTTTATTGATTTCATCCCTTTGCTAAGTACTAGTATTCCCCTGTAATTTATTGATGGCTACAATCAGTGGTGGCAGTGATTTATATGTCCTCCCTCGGTAGGTACTTGGCAGAACACAACCCATTAGATTATAGCACAGCATTGACAGATTCTTATTAGTGTCATGTATCCTAGTTTACTTTTCTTCTTAACATTATTTTTTACCAATTATTACCCTTCTGTTTATTCACGAGATATATCAGGTCTCGAAACCAACCAAGTCTCACATTCCTATTGCAGCTAGAATTGGAAGGAATTGTCCATTTGTAGGGTCTTAGGACTTGGACATTATGTGTTTTGCTATTTTAATTGCAAATATTTAATTATCAGTATAAAATTCAGAAGGAGGAGAAGAAGGTGAATGAGAAGAAGGAGAATGAGAAGAAGGAGAATGTGAAGGAGGAGAATGAGAACAAGGAGAATGAGAACAAGGAGAATGAGAACAAGGAGAATGAGAAGAAGTAGGAGATGAAGAAGTAGGAGATGAAGAAGTAGGAGAAGAAGAAGTAGGAGAAGAAGTAGGAGAAGAAGAAAAAGGAAGGGAGAAGAAGATAAGAAGAAAAGAAGAAGAGAAGAAAAAGAAGAAAGTAAGAAGAAGAAATGAAGACCAAGAAAGGAAGAATAAAGGAAGAAAACAAGAAAAAGAAAGTAAGAAGAAGAAAAGAAGAAAGTAAGATGAAGAAGATGAAAAGAAGACGAAAAGAAGAAGAAAAGAAGAAGAAAGGAAGAAAAAGAAAGGAAGAAGAAGAAAGAAAGAAGAAGAAAGGAAGAAGAAAGAAAAAGAAAGATGTAGGAGTAGGAGAAGAAGAAGTAGGAGAAGAAGAAGTAGGAGAAGAAGGAGAAGGAGAAGAAGAAGAAAAAGAAAGGGAGAAGAAGATCAGAAGAAAAGAAGAAGAGAAGAAAAAAGTAAGAAGAAGAAAGAAAGAAGAAGAAATGAAGAAGACCAAGAAAGGAAGAATAAAGGAAGAAGAAAACAAGAAGATGAAAAGAAAAAGAAGAAAAGAAGAAGAAAAGAAGAAAGGAAGAAAAAGAAAAAAGAAGAAAAAGAAAGGAGGAAAAAGAACAGAAGAAGAAAGGAAGAAGAAGAAAGAAAGATGAAGAAAGAAGTAGAATATTGTTATAGTTACCAGTTATTAGATGGCAACTTGAACAATAGCTAAAGCTAAAATGGTTTCTGTGTCCATATATATATATAAATAATAAGATTAAATAATATTATCCAAGCAATGGTAAAAGACCATGATCATTCCCTGCGGAAAGTAAATTGGTTTGAACCAATATCGCATGGTCCTAAACTATAAAGATACAGCCGCCAAAAAAGGGGATGATTAGGATTCTTGAGTCTGCAAGCAACGTGAAGCACTTGGAGCTGTCATGTGTATGGCTTCTGCCCCATTAATCTGCTTTCCTGGTCAGGCCAGCCTGTGAAGAGGCACTTAGGGATGAATTATGATCCCCCGCTGGCCTCAAAGACAAGAAAAAAAGGGACAGTGGGAACTTGCCCAACTGAATGCTAGTGCTCGTATACGTTACCTGCACCTATCAATAAGCTGAACACTTCTATATTACAATATATGCTGTGCAAGATTGGCTTGAATGGACAGCTAAATGGATTAATCACCTTTAAAACAACACCTATATTCAGAAATGTCTAATTAACCATACACTAAAGGTGTTGTTCACCATTGGGAACCTTTTTGTAAAGGTTAAATGCATGTATTTTGGGCTAGAAAACATTTTTGCAATTGGGTTTCACTCAAAATTTTGCACCATTTGCCTTCTACAACCTCTGCATTGCAATCTCTATGGCTGACTGCAGAACGAGTTAACCGAGAATCCTTCAGTGAGCTCCTTTTGATGGTCTTTATTACTCTTTTATATGTTCTCCTTTTGAGCTCCTTTTCAAATTTAAATGTAAAGAAAACAGTCTCTAAAAGCCAAAAAGGTGTCAATTTTTTAATGAAATCCAATTGCAATTTTTTTTTTTTAACTCAATTTAAAGGTAGACGATTACTTTAAAATATCAGATTTCATATTTTTCCCTCATCAATAGACAATCTTTAGTGAAGCTTATTCTAAATAACCATCTAGCAATACCCTGGAATAAAGGATCTTATGGTCAATATGCTGTAGGCAAATATATTGTACATATAAAATAGTCAACGCAGATATAAAAATCCTCTACGTTTTATAGTAGACAGCAGCTGAATACATAGTAAAGTGCGATGCTTAAAAATGAAGTCTCCGACAATTATTGAAACCTTCCATTTTGAACTCCTGTACTAATATGCCTCTCTTTTCTTGTTCTGATAAGTCATTTAGTCTCGTTGGGTTCAGCCAGATGGGCGCAGAACATGTTCACAATACCCAGGCAATCAATAACACTCATGTTTAGATGATCTTCAGAGTCATTTATTCCAGTCACCTTTCTTTTGGAGAGTAGCATGGGCAAGTGCAGACAATATCCTCACATGAATTAGCCATTAAATGTACAATACGCACCGTGGCCTTTTCATGTGAGAGGGAGAGAAAGAAGATGTTCGACTTGCTCATTTGTTTCATTTCCAATTGCACATTCCCTTTCATCTCTTCCTTTCTCATCTTGTCGTCGGAGACAGATGGTCTTATCTTATGACCTTGTTCGTAAACTAGAAATCTCTGTCATCTTCCCCGCGTCATGTAAGCTTTTATAAACGGGCGTTTTCGCTTTGTTAATATTTACAATGGTAGAGAGATTCACACTTTATCTTGGGTCTGATCCATCTATGGAATATCCCTACAAAGAGATGATCAAAAAGAGTCACAGGACCCTGATTGAGCAGCCACGTCATTAGTTGGTGGCCTGGCTCGATATCATTGTAGGCTTGGCTCGACATCATCATTGCTTCCTTTTCCTACAGTTGGAATTCCCGGTGCCTCTTCTGGTTCGGATGCCGGGTGTGACGTCATTCATGTATTGCATTGTCATGAGGACGTTGAGCCAAGCCTACAATTAAGAAGAGATGCCAGGGTTCTAGCAGATACGAAGAGGTTCACAGGTGTCCAAACCAGTAGTCACGGACTATCAACATGGCCGTTCGACCAGGTTCCCGAGAACCTTCTTGATCATCTCTAGTCCCAAGTAGTTTGTCAAAATCAAACGGCAACCGGTACCATAATTGTAACATGACAGTTGGGGGCTTTGTTTATTCTTTACTATTTGGAAATGACGGATTGGGATCTTATCCGAGCACCTTCATTTACAAAGGAGTGCTGTATTTTACTACTGTTTTTTTTATATATTGGGTCTGATCCATTTATATAATGGCCCCACGTAGAGGTCATCAAAAAGAGTTGCAGAACCTTGGTCGAGTAGTCACATCAATAGCTGGTGGCCTGGCTTGATGTTATCGTAGGTTTGGCTTGACATCATTGTTGCAGAGCCCTTCTCCTACCTGTTGGAATTTCCAGTACTTCTTCTGATTCACATGGCCGGTATGATGCCATTGATGTGTTACTCCACAACAATGACGTTGAGCCAAGCCTACAAGTCGGAAAAGGTGCCAGGGTTCCAGCCAGTATAAAGAGGTTCACAGGTCTTCAAACCAGTTGTCACGGACTATCAACTTGGCTGCTCGACCAGGTTCCTGAAAACCTTCTTGACCATCACTAGTCCCAAGTAGTTTATCAGAATCGAATGGAAGACCAGTACAATAATTGTAACATGACAATTGGAGGCTTTGTTTCACAATCTGTCATTTTTAAACCTAAGTTCCAGTTCCCTCTGAATTTTATTCTTTAGCCTCTTACTTCTTAAGTCACTCTGGTAACTTGCACTTGACTCAAGGGGCGAAGGAGACAATGCCTGATATTTATTCTCATTAGATGGCTGCAGAGACAATATACTTAAAGGATGCTGAATCTTACTTTCTTTCCTCTTACAAGCTAGGAATTCCCTAAACACCCCAACATGTCAGGTTGCTGACAGATAGCGTAGCTTATTATTTAATTTGAGCTCCATGGGCCATTTATCATTTCCTTCCTGCAGTTATGTTATACAGCCTATATATGGTACGACTGGTCAGTTGTTTCCTAGGACATGGATTTGGAATCACTCATGAACCAATATTCCAAGACAGCATTCATGTTTCTGTTAATTGGCATCTTTTATAACTGCCTGAAAAAGTCCCTTTTTTTACCCACCATATTGGAAAAAAAAACCTTCGCTTTTGACTACACTTTTATGAGCAGCTCATTCATCCTGTCAAGTGATTTATTCAATAGCCAGCTACAAGAATATGCCATTTATAGCTTTTTGATTTTCCTGAAGGCGCTAATAATTAAGAAGAAAAAGGAACCCTCTTATAATACCCACTGTGCTATAAAAATCATTGGTTTAACATAAACACATAAAACAGTCGAAGTATATGTGTCACAGCCTACCAGATGGAAAATATTAGTAAGACCGGATACTACGCTCTTACAGTGCAATGCTAAATCCAGTTGGTGGCCATAGCCAAAATCTTCGGTCATACCAATTGGCTAAATGGGTTGCTAAGCTCTGTATATGGACGACTAAAAGTCAATTCGAGAAGAATTGGGTACCAGAAGGTCATGGACAGCATAAATGGAAATGGTTTTGTTGATGTGAGACAGTGATTAATGGGACTCACTCTGAAGATTAGAAAGATTTCTGATCAAAGATGTCTTCAAAGTAAGTTCCGATTAAATGACCATCGGGCTGAGCCCAAAAGTTTGCTCTTTTTTTTGGCAAAGTAAGCCCAGACATCTCTTTAGGACAGTCATGCCTCTCTTCTTTTTCCTATGTGGTTGTCAAATAAGCCATTTATTGCCATTTTTGAAAACTTTTCTTGACTTAAAGACTAAAGTCCTCTTTAAATGAGCCGATAATCAGAGAACGCACATCAGTTCTTACGGATGCTCATTCGTCAACTGATTGATTTGTAAATGTGGGATAAGAAATGATCATTGTTGGAAGAACATTTTCCTGTTTACACAGAGGAGGTTCTGCCAACAAGATACAGAACAATCGTTCTGTTCCCAAACAGTTTAACAGAGTGATGATTGACTTGATATATCATTGATCAACATTTGTCAACAGTCGTTATTGCCATTATTTCTATGGGTGTTATCTGCCCAGGTAAACTAAGACTACAGAGAAAAACCAAAGAAATGAGCCGGAGCATAACTTGGTATATGCGCAATGCATAAGAGCACATTCACACTGTGGCCATTTCCCAGACAAAACCTAAGAATAAAACAA
Source organism: Phyllobates terribilis (assembly GCF_046119375.1). Taxonomy (NCBI): domain Eukaryota; kingdom Metazoa; phylum Chordata; class Amphibia; order Anura; family Dendrobatidae; genus Phyllobates; species Phyllobates terribilis. The sequence goes on from NW_027362773.1 coordinate 103,289,027, forward strand.
AATGTTCATATACCCTATAGTAAGTAAATAAGTGAATAGTAACAGTACATGTAAATAACATAGGGTACTTAGTTAACACTATTTTGATCAAGAAAGTGTAGAAGCTATCCCACCACGACAAGGTGTACCTATCGGAACGATCCTGAGAAGATGTACACCCAGTCGGGATGGTTCTATCTTCTAGTATTAAAACATCACCTTCCTTCAGCCAACGACAATGTAGATAAGGGAAGAGCAGGACACTTAAAATCTATCCTACTGCGATAAGGTGCACCCAATCGGGATGGTCCTCTTATCGCAGTAGGATGGATTTTAAGTGTCCTGCTCTGTCCTTATCTACATTGTGGTTGGCTGAAAGAAGGTGAGGTTTTAATACTAGAAGATAGGACCGTTCCGATTGGGTACACCTTGTCGCAGTAGGATGGATTTTAAGTGTCCTGCTCTACCATTGTCTACAATCAGGCTGGTTCAGTAAGGTTTTAATGCTTGAAGATAGGACAGTCCCGATTGGGTACACCTTGACGCAGTAGGGTGGATTTTACACATTTTTGATCAAAATACTGTTAGTACCCAATGTTATTTATATGCACTATTACTGTTTACTTATTTACTTTTGTTTCTTCTTGAGTTAAGGCTACAGAGAGGCTAATCCATGGCTTAATGAGGAAAGATGGCCACATTGTAGCTTAATTAATGATAATCCTGACATCTAATTTAGTTACGGGTCCCAAGTGTTATCGAGTCAATGGAAAATCCATAAAATTACAAGCTATGGACTGCTGCCCATCTCCCTCGATACCATATGCATGCTGCCATTATTATGGAGTTTATGTAAACTTTATAAAAGTTCAGCATGTAGGTTCTTCACCCAATATGGGACCAAAACTGTGCAATGAAATGGTCTCAGTACTTTTAGACTACTTGATCTCATTTGATAGCTAATGAGCTAAATAGACATTCTGCAAATAATAGTTTTAATTAACTTGTTTTATCACCCCTTGCCTGAAAAATTGATCCAAATTGCCGGTAACTAGGTATTCTTTCGCCCTTTTTTCCCCATTTGTTCCTTGTTTCCCCATGCTTTTCTTAATGACTTCCCCTTTTCTTTTCTGTATCCCCCTCCCCCATAATATTTGAAAAAACTTTCAATAAAAACATTTTTAACAGCTAGGTAATAACTAACTTGGTAATGTCTAACTTGCTGTCCCCTGCCTGTTGTCAAGTCCAATCCAACTAGCAGCAGAGATGCCAAAACGGATTATAGGAAGTGGTGACGGAAAAGGAATGATTGGTAAGGTACAGGTCCTGGAAATCAGGATAGTTTGTAACATATTAGACTAGTATGTGCACCATACTAGTACAATATTCATATATATACAGAATCTTCTACCCTTCCTCACGTACCAGTTATTGATGCTGATGGGTTGGTGCAATTACTATTCTACATAATGATTTATATTGGAATCCAATTATGCATCAAAATGCCCCTCTCCATAAAGCAATAGTATCCAATCTTTAATAATTCTTTACTAGTAATCCTGCCATCACAGTAAATAAATTCAATATGTCAACAGGTTTGTCCACAAAGGCTCCACTAGTATCAGCTCCTCAATGAATGGCACTGCTGTCCTTGCAGAATAACCAGCTAGGTGAAGAGTTCACACAGCACGACGACATCTCGGTGATTTATACACATGTATAGAACCCTGTATGAAATGCAATTTTTTTAATGTTAATTCTAATGAAGAGGTTTATGGCACTGTACAATATAACAAAAAGAATGAGCTGATCAGTACCCAGGGGATTTGCTCTTATTTGTTTGCTGTATCTCTGACCATGATGCTTAATCTCCTAGCAATATGCTGAGAAGATTGCTCTACTCGAAGCCCGGAGAGAACATATGATTTTGTATAAATTGCACTGGTACCAATGCCTGTTATCACCTTGTTTGCACCTTATGAAGAGGGTTGCTCTTGAAACACTCCTAGCCATAATCCATATTAAGCATGAATAAATTCTGAGATCGCTCTTTGCAGGTCTATAATGGTGTGGTATCAAATGCAAACCAATAGCTACAGAATGGTCATTTTTATTTTTCTTTTTTTTATTTTTATTAATATTCCTGCTTTCGGGTAACGGTCGAGCGAGAAAATGAAAGAAGGGTTTATTAATACAAGCATTAAAGACTGGGAACTAGAATATCCAATACACCGGGCAGCAGCAGCAAGGAAAATAGAAATTATTGAACTTGGTGAATTGCCGAATGGAATATCAAACAAGCCCTGTTATCTTGTCTATTTTTCAGAGAATGCGATCGAATTCATATGGAAGCGTGCCTATTTAGGATGCTAAAGAAAGTATAAAGTATCCTCTATTTAAGCAATGAAGAAATAACACAGTAATTGAACAAGTATCTAGACATAACACAATCCATAATCATCTCCTTTATACGGTATTAGAAGGTGAAAGGCGGCAGACTAGGTATTTTCACAAACGAGAAGGGAACATTAGTCTACCAGGCTGATGAGCACATACAATGGATGATATTCAAATCATCTCCAGATCTTACTATTATTTTTCTATCATCTCCTGGTTCTGAAAACTCAGGCTTATCTTTAACTTTTCATACTGCTATAATTGTGCTTAAAATGTACCAAATTTTGTAAAAAAAACAAACTGTAGTCTTGCTGTCCTTATCTCCCATATGAAGTTATAATTGCTTTTGCTAGACATACCAGCCTAATAAGTCCAGGAACTTTCTTGATTCTTATGCTCTGTAACAAACCATTCACTTGTTTTCATTGGATGATTCCTCTTCACCTGCATTCTGCCTGCACTATAGATGCGGGAACTATTTTTTCCCCTCATTTCCAGGTATACAATGTTCATGCCATTATTAAATGGCTTGCCTGCTTTGAATGGAAAGCCTATGACTCTTTTATGCCTTTATGCAGAGGGACAGATAGGAAAGACCAGCTTCCACTTCCTGCAGAGAAGCAATGTCACGCCCAAACTTCCTGTAGAAAGGCAAAGACACGCCTTTACATCCCGTAGAGAAACAATGTCCAGTTCTAGCTTCCTATAGAGACAAATACAAGTCCCCACTTCCTGTAGAGAGGCAGAGACATGCTCTTACTTCCTATTGAGAGACAAAGACTCACCCTACACTTCTTCTTTTCAAGGGGTAAATACACACCCGCACTTTCTGTAGAGAGGCAAAGACCAGCCCTCACTTCCTATTGGGAGACAAACTACCAGCCATTTCTTCCTCCTGTTGAGAGACAAAGACTTTCCCCACATTTCTTTTAGCAAGGCAAAAATACATCCACACTTCCTGTAGAGAAACAAAGACCATTCCGCACTTCCTGTTAAGACACAAAAAACCCACTCCCACTTCTTTTAAAGTGGAAAATACATGTCCATACTTCCTGTATAGAGTCAAAGACACACCCATACTTCCCATAGTGAGATAAAAACCCGCCCCACACTTCCTGTAGAGAGACAAAGATCAGCACTGACATCTTGTAGAGAGACTAAGACCAACTCTCACTTCCTCTACAGAGATAAAGACATGTCTACACTTCCTATAGAGAGACACAGACCAGCCCTCACTTCCTGTAGAGACAAAAAACAGCTCTCACTTCCTGTAGAGAGACAAAGACTTGCTCTCACTTCCTGTAGAGACAAAAACCAGCCCTCAATTCCTGTAGAGAGACAAAGATTAACTTTCACTTCCTGTAGAGAGAAAATGACCAGCCCTCAATTCCTGTAGAGAGACAAAAACCTGCCCTCACTTCCTGTAGAGAGACAAAGATTAACTTTCACTTCCTGTAGAGAGGAACAGACACACCCACACTTCCTGTAGAGAGACAAAGACCAGCCCTCACTTCCTGTTCAGAGGCAAAACCAGTCCCACACTTTTTTTTTAAAGAGGCAAATAAATGTGCACACTTCCTGTAGAGATTTAAAGTCACACTCATACCTCCCATAGTAAGATAAAGACCAACTCTCACTTCCTCTACAGAGAAAAAGACATGTCTACACTTCCTGTAGAAAGGCAAAGACACGCCCTTACTTCCTGTAGAGCCAAAACAGCCCTCACTTCCTGTTGAGAGTCAAAGACCTGTCCCACACTTCCTTTATAGAGGCAAATATACGCCCATACTTCCTGTAGATAAGGGATGTCAAACTCAAACACACAAAGGGCCAAAATGGAAACCTTGGACAACTTGAGGGCCAACCAGTATACAGTATTATGGGAACCACATGGTCCTCCATACAGAACAATGGGCCCCACATAGTCCTCCATACAGAATAATGGCCTCACATAGGGGTGGTGGTTCTGGTGTCACTGGCCAAATAAAACCACCCTGCGGGCCAGATTTGGCCCATGGGCAAGAGTTTGACACGTATGCTGTAAAAAGACAAAGACCAGCCCTCACTTCCTGAAGAGAGACAAAGACCCACCCTCACTTACTGTAGAGAGACAAAGACCCGCCCTCACTTCCTGTACAGAGACAAAGACCTGACCTCACTTCCTGTAGAGAGACAAAGGCCTACCCTCACTTCCTGTAGAGAGACAAAGACCCGCCCTCACTTCCTGTACAGAGACAAAGACCTGACCTCACTTCCTGTAGAGAGACAAAGGCCTACCCTCACTTCCTGTAGAGAGACAAAGACCCGCCCTCACTTCCTGTAAAGAGACAAAGACATGTTCTCACTTCCTGTAGAGAGACAAAGACCCAGCCTCACTTCCTGTAGAGAGACAAAGACCCAGCCTCACTTCCTGTAGAGAGACAAAGACTCAACTTCACTTACTGTAGAGAGACAAAGACCCACCCTCACTTCCTGTACAGAGACAAAGACCAGCCTTCACTTCCTGTACAGAGACAAATACCCGACCTCACTTCCTGTAGAGAGACAAAGACCCAACCTCACTTCCTGCAGAGAGACAAAGACCCGACCTCACTTCCTGTAGAGAGACAAAGACATGTTCTCACTTCCTGTAGAGAGACAAGACCCGCCCTCACTTCCTGTAGAGAGACAAGACCCGCCCTCACTTCCTGTAGAGAGACAAAGACATGTTCTCACTTCCTGTAGAGAGACAAAGACCCAGCCTCACTTCCTGTAGAGAGATAAAGACCCGCCCTCACTTCCTATAGAGAGACAAAGACATGTCCTCACTTCCTGTAGAGAGACAAAGACCCGACCTCCCTTCCTGTAGAGAGACAAAGACCCGACCTCACTTCCTGTAGAGAGACAAAGACCCGCCCTCACTTCCTGTAGAGAGACAAAGAACCGACCTCACTTCCTGTAGAGAGACAAGGAACCGACCTCACTTCCTGTAGAGAGACAAAGACCCGACCTCACTTCCTGTAGAGAGACAAAGACCTACCCTCACTTCCTGTAGAGAGACAAAGACCCGACCTCACTTCCTGTAGAGAGACAAAGACCCGCCCTCACTTCCTGTAGAGAGACAAAGAACTGACCTCACTTCCTGTAGAGAGACAAAGAACCGACCTCACTTCCTGTAGAGAGACAAAGAACCGACCTCACTTCCTGTAGAGAGACAAAGACCTACCCTCACTTCCTGTAGAGAGACAAAGACCCGACCTCACTTCCTGTAGAGAGACAAAAAGCTGCCCTCACTTCATCTCATCATCTCTGCTACTAGCTATGAGCAACATCTAAACTGTAATTCCTTAGAAAAAAATATAAATATATTGCAGGGTGACATTTTACATCCTACCATTTCTTACAACCCCAGCACTGCTGTATACCTCTTTTCAAGAAATTTGTCACATCCCCTTTAGCAACAGACTGTCCTTATGTCACCGTCAGCCTTCGCTAACACATTTGCTGCTATGAAAATACTTGGAAAAATGTAAAAAATTGATGCAAATTGAGCCATCAGCAAAACATTCTTTAAGCCTGTGATATTATGTATTTTAATGTTGCCTTTCATTTAAATCTTCTATTGAGGTGCAAGTACTTTTCGTTTTATGGCTCTGCGTATATTTGGGCACCTATTAGGACCATTTTGTACTTCTGTATGCCTTAGATTTCCTATGGAGGCATAGTGAGTTTCTTGCATTCACCAATGATTCTGTCTTTGAAACATTGTTCCTAGAGGAGAATAATCTCCTAATATGGGGCCGCACAGAGCACCATGTGGCAGCATACTATGAAAATATATGGCCTCTGTGTGCACATAGTGTTTTTTGGTTGTACGTATTGATGAAGTGAGGCTTCGTTGCCTTCTCAGCCAAAGCTCCTTACTCACTTTATTATATTGTGAAATTGTAACATTGCTGTCTATTATTATAGAATTGTATTATTACTCTATTATTATTGTATTTGTTACACAACGAACATGGCAAAACCTATAATAATAATATAGCTTGATTTACAGAAATAGAAATCAGTACTCAAACCATCAGGAACATTATAAAAAAAAAAGGCTTGAGTGGTCTTGAAATTCTCCTCTGTTAGCCAGTAGAAAAAAAAAAATGATCCCCTTGGTTCTACTTTTATTTTCTGTTATTACTAAAGAGACCAGATGGCTTTCTAATACGGGGCGCAGAGAAAAATGCACACTGCTGGGATGCATTGTTTGCAGTTCGGCCCTGCAGAATTAATTTTTCATAAGCATCATGCATTTAAAAAGAGGTCTGCTCACCTTCCCAAGGGCGATGTTCGTACTAAAAGCAGCAGACCCAGGTAAATGTGTCAGATTCTCAGCAGGCCTAGGCTGATTTACTAGTCTACACTGCTTTATGTTGCAGCACCATTAGAATATATTTTGCTTTTTAGTTTTTATAAAAAAAATAAAATAATAATTGCATTAGTGTTTTTATAATTATTGTATGCGGAGTGCTTTCACTGTGATAATATGCTTTATGTAGCACTACAGGAGAAATAAGGGGGAACCGATCTATTCACTTATACCTTAGGTGGTCTCTGAAAAATGTGATATAAACTCCCATCATTTATAATAATAGAAAAAAACTCACCCCCGCCCATTTCTAATAATATTATGTTAGGCATACCCACAGGCTATCAACCAGATATTGGGCAAAAAGTATTCATGTGGCATGTTTGGTGGGTATACATTTACATTAACTGCATACTGTACTTGAATATGCATTGACTGCATAGAAATTAAAGGGAATCTGTCAGCAGGTTTTTACTATTTAATTTGAGAGCAGAATAATATAGAACAAGTGAGCCTGATTTCAATGAGGTATTACTTGTTAGGCCGTGTGTTGTAGTTTCAATACAATCAGTGTTTTATCAGCAGGAGATTATCACTGCAGGACTAGGTCTCATGTGCACAGCAGTCCAACTAATCTGTATAAACATGCCCCAAAGTCTGATTGGCAGCTTGCTTACAGTGCACACAGGAAGTTTCCAATCAGGAGTGTGGGCAGGGTTATACACAGCTCAGCATTCTGAGCACTGCTACTTCTACAACAGGTAAAACAGGGATTCTATCAAAATTGCAGCAAGCAGCCCAGTAAGTGATACATCGTTGGAATCGAGCTCTCTTGCCCTATGTTATGCTGCTTTCAGATTACACAGCAAAACCTGCTGACAGATTCCCTTTAAAGCTATATTTTTCAGTATACTTGCAGGCACATGAGCTTTAACCTATTATTAAAGGAATACTAGCCACAGAAAATGCAAAAAAAAATCTTTCAAATTCCTCCATTATTTGAGTTTATGACAAAAAACAAAAACTGAGAAATATCTAAAAAAATCTTTTGTATAGGCCTCAAAAGTTTAGCCATGTTCCCCTTCTCTCGCTCACTGTAAGGGCTCGTCAGACGATCGCATAAATCGGACAAGTGCCATCCATCATTTATTGTATGGGGCTTTGCACATGTCCTAGGAAAAAAATGGCAGCATGCATGATTTGCCTCTGAGAATTGGATTCATGTCTATAAGTCCGCGAAAAAAACGGACTACACTTTGATGACATCTAAGTGTGGCCCGATTTTCATGGACTGACAATATGGAGAAGGTGGAGAAACTTTTTTTTTCTCTCCACCTCCGAGAAAATTGCATCCCACTCTGATCAAACTCTGATCAGAGTCTGATTAGCATAATCGGACCGATTTTTTTCAGATGGAAAGGAAACAGTCATGTAACTATAGCCTGAGGGTCTGGCTGTAAGGCAACTGGTTGCAGCAGAAACCTCCCATCACCTGCTCTATCTGCAGTTGACACGGGTGTATCAGGTTTGACAGACAGTCGTTCTGGATCCGGCTGTAGAAGGTCTCTGCATTTGACTTTGCAGATACCTTCTTGATCCTTTCATCTCTGGAGTGTAGTGGTATCCTTCTTTCGCTAGGACCCAGCAGTGATCTCCACCTTCTGCTACTAATTGACAAACCCTTGCTTTGATATATAAAAACTCTCAGTGTCTCCAGAGAGTCGCCAGTGATAGAACTATTTTCCCTTGTTCAGGCCTAGAGTACTAGCAGTCGGCTAGTTTCTTCTTGGAGTTTCTTGGTGGATAATTGTTGTCTTAAGCTAAGTGTATCCCCTTGTCTGTTTTCCTTGTTTGTCTTTGGTTGCAGTGGGGCTGACTAGTGCTCACCTCTTTCCCTCCTTACCTAGGGCCTAGCTCTAGGGACAGTTAGGGATTAAGTATCCTGCTCGGCGATAGGTGCGGATTTATTTAGGGAAGGTAGGGGAGACAGGTTGTTGCAAGATCTGCCTAGGGGTGTCCACTCTCCCTTTTCCTAGTTGTTGGGCTTTCCCCCTTTTCCCATTGTTGTACACTTGGTCCTCCCCTCAGCTAGCCTGACAGCAGTAGGGTGAAATATTACTAAGCCCCACCCCTTGACAATAAGGGGGGTATCAATAGGCTACCAGCTAAAGATGGAACTGGCCTGCAAGAAACTAATGGATCTTCTCTGCAACATTTCTATCAGACTGATTATTTTGGGATTGTGCAAAAAAATGCTGCAGACTAACAGTGGAGAAAATTATATTTCTTCTTTAATTTAGACATTAATTTCTAGGCTTAGTGTTCCTTTAAATGGTTTCATATTGAATACTAAAGCGTAACAGACTGAATTTTCCCCACTTCGTTGATCCAGAAAAAAAAAGAAAGTAATCAGAATAAATCTCTGGATCAATGACTTCCATGTAGCACAGTGTACCTCCACTTTGGAGTCATGTTGGAAAAATATTAGGTAGATGCTTAAATAGCAATTATCTGATATAATGTTATAATGACTTTCCATTAAATGTTGGACTGATCCAGATTTACGGCAGGGATCCCCAGCGAATAGTTTCTGCAGAAGACACATTATAGGCAACACTAAACTTGCAGTAAAGCTGCAATCCAGTGCAATGTATCATTGGATCACTTCTTCTTGCAATTAGAATATTACGATTTTAGGATATATTATTGAGGTCACTACGTTAGGCGAGTCCAAAGGTGGAGCATTAATATGGCAAACGATGAGTAATACTGTTCCTATGCTGAGCAGCAGACTTAGTCGGCTTAATTTAGTGTGAGCAAACAACATCAGCCTTCTGCATTTTGCATTATACATGTCTTGCTAGGAGCTGTCATAATGGCCTTGTGAAAGGCAAACATGACAATTCTCTGTAGACAGTTGCAGTTTCAATAAAGACCCTGAACCCACGCTTTAGAGGTTGGCTTTGTGCTATTATTTAACTGTGAAGGAGCCGGGCCATATACAGCCCTATCCATGCTAATAAAGGTGAATTGCACGCTGTACTAAGTGGCTGTACGACTGGGAGCCAAGAGACTTTTCCAAATTCCGAAAAAAAAAATGGCTAAAATAAATATTTTGGTTGAGAAAAAATAATTCTACCTATGTAACAATTCTTAAAATAATATATTAAAATATTACAAATATAATATTATATATTATAATATTATTTTTGGTGGTAATATGACTAGTAAGAAACAGAACATTACCTATTTTATAGAGATGGCGCGAATTGGTCCACCAGCCACATCGGTAATCTGTGGCTGCCAAGCAGGAGCCAAGCAAGCCACCTCCTACCTGCGAGTAAGCGGCTTTTTGTTTTGATTATCCGACCTAGCGGGATGTCACATGTGCAATGACATCACGTCAGGCTGGCCAATCAAAAGAAGAGCTGGTTATGCAGTAAAATTATTATTATTATTATTAATATTATTTATTATTATAGCGCCATTTATTCCATGGCGCTTTACATGTGAAAAAGGGGTATAATACAAGAACAATTACAATAATCTTGAACACAATGTGACAGCGACTGGTACAGGAGGAGCGAGGACCCTGCCCTCGAGGGCTCACAATCTACAAGGGATGGGTGAGGATACAGTAGGTGAGGGAAGAGCTGGATCTGCAGCGGTATGGTGGAGCGGTGGTTACTGCAGGTTGTAGACTTGTCGGAAGAGGTGGGTCTTCAGGTTCCTTTTGAAGGTTTCCACGGTAGGCGAGAGTCTGATACGTTGGGGTAGAGAGTTCCAGAGTAGGGGGGAAGCACGGGAGAAATCTTGTATGCGATTGTGGGAGGAGGAGATAAGAGGGGAGTAGAGAAGGAGATCTTGTGAGGATCGGAGGTTGCGTGCGGGTATGTAATGGGAGACTAGGTCAGAGATATATGGAGGAGACAGGTTGTGAATGGCTTTGTATGTCATGGTTAGGGTTTTGAACTGGAGTCTCTGAGCAATGGGGAGCCAGTGAAGAGATTGACAGAGAGGAGAGGCCGGGGAATAGTGGGGGGACAGGTTGATTAGTCGAGCAGCAGAGTTTAGGATAGATTGGAGGGGTGCGAGAGTGTTAGAGGGGAGGCCACAGAGCAGGAGGCTGCAGTAGTCAAGGCGGGAGATGATGAGGGCATGCACTAGTGTTTTTGCAGATTCATGGTTGAGGAATGTGCGGATCCAGGAGATATTTTTGAGTTGGAGTCGGCAGGAAGTGGAAAGGGCTTGGATATGTGGTTTGAAGGAGAGTTCAGAGTCCAGGGTTACCCCAAGGCAGCGAGCTTGAGGGACTGGGGAGAGTGGGCAGCCATTGACGTTAATAGATAGGTCAGTTGGGGGGGTTGAATGAGATGGCGGAAAGATGATGAATTCTGTTTTGTCCATGTTAAGTTTTAGAAATCTGGCAGAGAAGAAGGATGAAATAGCAGACAGACATTGTGGGATTTTGGTTAGTAAGGAGGTGATATCGGGTCCAGAGAGGTAGATCTGTGTGTCATCAGCATAGAGGTGATAATGAAAACCGTGAGACTCTATGAGCTGTCCCAGGCCGAAGGTGTAGATGGAGAAGAGCAGCGGTCCTAGAACTGAACCTTGGGGGACACCGACAGATAGGGGGCGAGATGAGGAGGTGGTGTGTGAGTGGGAGACACTGAATGTCCGGTCTGTTAGGTATGAGGAGATCCAGGATAGGGCCAAGTCTGTGATGCCGATAGATGAGAGAGTCTGTAGTTAGAGGGAATGGTCCACTGTGTCAAAGGCAGATGACAGGTCTAGGAGGAGGAGGACAGAGTAGTGTCGCTTAGATTTGGCGGTTAGTAGGTCGTTTGTGACTTTAGTCAGTGCAGTTTCAGTAGAATGGTGCGGTCGGAAACCAGATTGTAGGCGGTCAAAGAGGGAGCAGGAGGAGAGGTGGGAGGACAGTTCAGAACGGACATGTTGTTCCAGTAGTTTTGAGGCATAGGGGAGAAGTGATATGGGGCGATAGCTAGACACAGAGGATGGGTCAAGGGAGGGCTTTTTGAGGATGGGTGTGATTGAGGCATGTTTGAAGCATGAGGGGAAGACACCAGTTGTTAGTGACAGGTTGAAGAGGTGGGCTAGGGCTGGGATGAAGATAGTGGTAAGGTTTGGGATGCGGTGGGACGGGATTGGGTCAAGTTTACAGGTGGTGAGGTGTGATTTGGAGAGTAAGGAGGAAAGTTGATCTTCAGAAATGGTGGAGAAGGTGGTTTTGGAGGAGGAGGGTTGAGTAGGTGTGGGGAGGGGCTGTGGGGGCTTTAGGCAAAAGCTTTGTCTGATGGTGTCAATCTTCTGCTTGAAGAATGAGGCAAAGTCTTCGGCTGAAATAAGAGGAGAGGGAGGAGGCACTGGGGGACGAAGGAGAGAATTGAAGGTGTTGAATAGTTGTTTGGGGTTGTGAGACAAGGAGGATATGAGAGATGTGAAGTATGTTTGTTTTGCTGCAGTGAGTGTGGACTTGAAGGTAGTGAGGGACTGTTTGAATGCGATGAAGTGCTCATGGGAGTGGGACCTTTTCCATCTACGCTCAGCAACCCTGGTTGTGGTGTTGTATAAAGTGGCAGCAAATAGGAGGCGGTTTGCTGGGCTCCCATCTGGAAGTCACAGATTACTGCTAGGACGCAGCCTGTGAATTGATTCACACCAACTCTACTATAGTAAGAATTTACACTGGTCATATTATATCATTAAGAAGAGTGTGGGGGGATCTGATGGCAGCTACAATTCCCTTTGAGCATGTGCAGCTGTAACAAGACACCTGGCCAGCTTCAAAGAAGGGATTCTCACCCCCACCAGCTAGCTAGTATGCAACCTTCGACAGGAAGACCCTCTGTGGATCCAAGCCATGCGGTTTAAAATTGCTTTGTTAAGGCAGCTATGGTTTCATAAGTAGTTATGGAGATACTATACGTCCTAGCCATACATCACATTTATTTCCAAAATCCCCAGACCAGACCGGACTCTTTCTAGGGTCTCGATCTGTTCTAGCACCCAGTGGTATGGAGATACATAGAACAAAAGCTAGTAAAAGCTAGGTAGCAAACTGTGTTTAGTCTCCATGCGTAGCAGGGGCCTGGCCGGATCTGATGGCGCCAGAACCACCGCCCTAGGACCGTCCAGAAAAAAGTTATGATCTTTCATAGGTTTTGGGAGATTTAGCTACAAACCTTCATTGGGGACCATGAAGAAGCGCCTGCTCGGAGCAAAACGGCAGTTGTCTGCAAATAGGAGTATGCCATTCGCTTCCATGCTGTTACTTTTATCTATTTGGAAATAAAGTCTCTGAATTTTATGCACGAGTGAGAGCCGCATTTCCATCTCTTCTACAATATTATAACATGCAATAATAGGAACCTCAACAATCACAACATTCATTGTTCTGCCTTCGGCCTATGTAGCAGAGGGGCTCAGGAGGAGCCCAGCTAGTTATGCCACTGCTTCCAGAATCATGCTTCTTGCAGGTTACATTGAGGGTTTCATGCAATATTTTATCAGAATTTATTTTTGGGAAGAACATAGTAAATTTTGTAACAAGTTTCCACTATAGTGTAAAGTTAAATCAGCACTTTGCCCTACTCCGCAAGTCACATTTTCTCCCGTTTACATAGTGGCACAAAATTCTGTTGCTGTATTCATCACAAAGTGAAGCATTGAGAAGGATCCCTGGAAACGGGTGGCCGACCAAGAAAAGTTGTCAAGTCACAAGAAAAAAAAAAATCATCCAGAATGGAGCTCAGCATAAATCAGCCTGGTGCCAAAAACTAGGTGATTAGAACTAGCCCTGGCATTGGGACGCAGGAACAGTGGAAGTTACTACGCTAGAATATGCTATGTCCAAGTACTCTGATCTGTCTATCATTCCCAAATAAATGAGACCATCCCCATAATATTGCGCCTGATCGCCTTCTATCTAAACGCTATACCATTATCCCTGAGGAAGGTTAGGCGAAACGCGTGTCGAATCTCGTATCTGGGCAACTGGAAGATCATTTCATTGTGCAAAGTCTGTATTAAGGTGTTTTATTTACTAATCTGTCTGATTTTTACATATGAGCATTGCACTTTCACCTATATCTTATATGTTCCCATGGTCCACTATTGTTGTAATGCATTTACAATTTATTGACCAAATTGTTTTTTTCTTCACCTTATATCTTTTATATTAATTTTTGGCACATATATTCTATTATCTTGTGACTTTATATCTTCTTGACATCTATATATTAATTTATTTCATCTGGTTCCCCAGCCTCATATGTAACCATTAAAGGACATTATGGTGGGCACTCGACAGTCGAAGTGAGTTTCATGCACAGTGATAGAATAAGACTTAATATAATATTCAGGCCTAAGTCCTGTACAGACACTTTTGCTGCATTGAAAATACGTTATTTTCACTTGCATTTCGTCTGTGTTCTGATACTTCATAATATATTCATTTGTAGCCATGTCTTGTGTCGTCTTGTGTTGATTTTCAGCCACTTATGTCTAATAAAAATATTTTTCGCTACTTTCTTGCTTATTTCTTTTCTCAGGGAATTTGATTATATTATCTCTATGCAATATACTCTGTCCTTGGAAGAGCTGTAAATGCTACAGATATGTGATGGCTACAATGGGAGAATGACTGGAGCCTTCATTGTACAGGATGTAGTATAATAAGGAATGGAGAAAAGAAACCTGTAGAGAAGGACTAAGGAGAGTAACACTATGCCATAAAGAAAGTAGCAGAAGAAGAATGTCATCATGTCTGGATCTGAATATCTCAAGGCGCCGGTCCTGTGCAGTAATCTGTGCTTATATTCTGGGCTCGTGACACAAGGCTGTTAGCTGAAGAATGCTACATTGCCACCAACGTGCCATCCAGTGCTACAGCTATATTCTCTATAGGTGTATATCTCCATTCTCCAGGAGACACTGTCCTGCTTCCACCTGAGGATCATGCATCAGTCCATCAAGGAAACCCTGAACAACAACCTCTTCACATAGTTTACGTAGCTAACCAGAATCCAGGAGACATTGTCCTGCTTCCACCTGAGGATCATGCATCAGTCCATCAAGGGAACCCTGAACAACAACCTCTTCACATAGTCTACGTAGTCAACCAGAATCCAGGAGACATTGTCCTGCTTCCACCTGAGGATCATGCATCACTCCAGCAAGGGAACCCTGAACAACAACCTCTTCACATAGTCTACATAGCCAATCAGAATCCAGGAGACATTGTCCGGCTTCCACCTGAGGATCATACATCAGTCCATCAAGGAAACCCTGAACAACAACCTCTTCACATAGTCTACGTAGCCAACCAGAATCCAGGAGACATTGTCCTGTTTCCACCTGAGGATCATGCATCAGTCCATCAAGAGAACCCTGAACAGAAACCTCTTCACATAGTCTACGTAGCCAACCAGAATCCAGGAGACATTGTCCTGCTTCCACCTGAGGATCATGCATCAGTCCATCAAGGAAACCCTGAACAACAACCTCTTCACATAGTCTACGTAGCCAACCAGAATTCAGGAGACATTGTCCTGCTTCCACCTGAGGATCATGCATCAGTCCATCAAGGGAACCCTGAACAACAACCTCTTCACATAGTCTACGTAGCCAACCAGAATTCAGGAGACATTGTCCTGCTTCCACCTGAGGATCATGCATCAGTCCATCATGGGAACCCTGAACAGAAACCTCTTCACATAGTCTATGTAGCCAACCAGGATCCAAAGTGACGTACACAGAGCCATCACCTGTACACATCTCCTAAAGAAGGAGCAAGGGATGTCCCACACCATGAGATTTCAACAAGCCTTCCTTCCTCATCTCCCAGGAGAGCACTGGGCTTCCTATGTACATACACACATATATACAATATACTATATACATACACATGATATATATGAAGTATACATTATATGTATTTGACCTCTGAAACCTCTACAATCCTGGAAATGTGGATGGCCTATTTCCTGCTTCCAGAAGAAAGTCAACTATGGATGTGCATAGGACATTTCCCCTTCACTATAATTCCACCTGTTGTAGCTCGGAACAATTATGTACTAAATAGTAAAATATTGGGGTAAATGGTCTCTGAAATAGTGACCAGTGTCAGGCAGCTGGTGCCAAGGCACATAAAATCATAGGATGCATTAAAAGAGGCAGAGATGTCAGGACAAGAACATAGTTTTGCCTCTATACAAGTCACTAGATACTGTGTACAATTTGGTCTCTGGTGTATAGGAAAAACATAGCTGAACTAGAGCGGGTGCAGAGAAGAGCGACCGGGGTTATTAAGGGAATAGGTGGTCTGCAATACCAAGATAGGTTGTCAGACTTGGGGTTATTCAGTTTGGAAAAACAAAGGCTTAGGGGCGATCTTATTACAATGTTCAAATATAGGAGGGGACAGTACAGAGATCTGTATAACGATTTATTTTTACAACTAGGCCTGCAATGATGACAAGGGGGCATCCTTTATGTCTAGATGAAAGAAAGTTTCATCATATCACAGATGCAGATTCTTTACAGTATGAGAAATGAGACTATAGTTTTTTTTACTGTATAAGCAGTGATACTATAGATTATTTTTAGTATATGCTGTAAGATTATGGATTCTTCACTGTACAAGCAGTAAGACTGGATAATTTATTCTACAAGCAGTGGGACTATAGATTCTTTACTGTACAAGCAGTGAGACAATTGATTCTTCGCTTTACAAAAAGTGAGACTTTGGATTCTTTACTGTATGAGCAGTGAGACTATGGATTCTTTACTGTACAAGCAGTGAGACTTTGGATTCTTTACTGTATGAGCAGTGGGACTATAGATTCTTTACTGTAAGAACAGTGAGACTATGGATTCTTTACTGTACAAGCAGTGAGACTTTGGATTCTTTACTGTATGAGCAGTGGGACTATAGATTCTTTACTGTACAAGCAGTGAGACTATTGATTCTTCACTGGACAAAAAGTGAGACAATGGATTCTTTACTGTACGAGCAGTGAGACTACGGATTCTTCACTGTATGAACAGTAAGACTAAGGATTCTTTACTGTACGAGCAGTGAGACTATGGATTTGTCACTGTACGAGCAGTGAGACTATGGATTTGTCACTTTACGACCAGTGAGACTATGCATTCTTTACTGTACGAGCAGTGAGACTATGGATTCTTTACTGTACGAGCAGTGAGACTATGGATTCTGTACTGTACAATCACTGAGACTATATCTCTCCATCACTACATGTTTTAATGGTGGATTCAATGAAGTAAGGTCCCTGTTGCCTTTCTTGAAAAATATAATTACAGATTATGGATACCAGACTCTGACTTTGATCCAGTTATTTTCTGTAGTTGGGAAGGAATATTCCCCAAATATTGGGCAATTAGCATCTGCCTCATGGATTCCTCTGGACCTACATAGGTTTAACTCAACGAACTTGTGTCTTCTTTCAATGTTAACAACTATGTAACTATTTATTACAAAAAAATATGTCAAGGATTTTTAATGATCTATCATGCCCAATGCTAAACCTTCTTTAAGTATCTGGTCTTAGGACAAATTGCTGGCAGTGCCAGGCCTATCATCTGATACCAACAGCGCCCAACAGTCCCCATTACCTATAATAGGGTTGGTTCAGTTTCTAACATGGTGTCCATCATTTTCCCAGTCAAAATAGTGCAGCATGCTGACTGTGCTCTTCCGTCAATCATTTTTTACCAGTATCTGCAATAGAGGTTCCTGAGTGTCCAATGCAGATCTGAACAGAGCTGAAAACTAAACCCAGAAAATATCCTGCCTATAGCAACAAGCTCAAGGCTCCGCTTCTGCTCTCTTTAATGGAAATCCACTTGTGTTTTCCTAATATTTTTAATAGCAAGAATAACACAAATTTAACTCTACTGTCCATAAAAAAAAAACAACAAAAAAAAAACACCGGACCCTTGATGACCTCCCATTAAATTCAGTGATTCACCTGTAGCTTTTCTTAAAAAGAAGCCATGACACCAGTGTGAACAGAGATATTTGGAACCGATTGTAAAAATCATAAACCAAAAAATAAATAGAATAAACAAATAGAATGTTTAGTTCTATTGATCAGATGTTCACGTAAATATTTATATATCTGGTTATTTGGAAAGCTAACAGGTCAATGATCTCTCATATGTTGTCGATTCACGTCACTTGTCTTCTACTTGGCACGGTCTAGATTTATTCTTAGCCATTGGGATGTGTCAACTACTCATGTAGAGGTGGCACTTACATAATTCCTGCAGTGAGGCACTTATGAAATTCCTGTAGTTTTCTTGGCAAGTCAAGATACTAAGTAACAAAATATCATAATGCTGCTGCCCTATCATCAAATAAATATGCTTTAGAACCAGTTGAGCATGCTCGAGCCGCCCATCAGTCGAAATCAATAACTATTCTGCTCGATATACTGTAGATCCTCTACAATCATAAGGTAAATGTCTTCCAGCTAGGTATACTGATAATATTCGGGGAGGGGGTGAGGGTTTGATGAAAGAACATAAGAAAGGTGAACACCAAGAGTTTTCTGGTCGGGTGACAGACATCACTGTCATCTCCATGGGATGGATTGGAGAAGGAGAGAGATCAAAAGGAGTTCAACATCGTTGATGGCCGTAATTTTTTATCGAAGCCCTAATTGCAATAATGATATCGAATCAAGAGAAGCGACGACTTGAAATATCCAGAACACAAAGTATCCAATTCTAAAATGGACACCAAGGAGCATGGATCCATCTTATATAGACTTCGCACCATGACATTACCTTTCACTGTTCTTCCAACCCCAAGAATGGAAGGTCCTGAAACGTTTCAGAACCCCCATCCTTTACACCGATGCAATGCAAAGAATACATCACGGCCAGAACCTGCACCAATGCACCGACTGGGGAAATATCACTGACAAAATCTGTATCTGAAGATTAGATGTATCAGCTGTAATCTGGACATGATTCCTGCTAGAAATGCAGAACGATCTGCAGTAGACAAATCCTCGCTTCTGCAAAACCTTGTAGTACATTATTTAACCTGAAAGGATTGATGTTAAAATTGCCCAATTAATCCTCCCCGTCTCCTGTTCAGTGGCCCCAACATCCAACCCCATGTTCTCAGCATTGTATGAGAAAAAAAAAAAGCACAGAACAGATCAACACCGTCCAGATGAAGCTTCTAACATTCCAATTTTGTAACAAATTTGGACATAAAATTAACGCTAAATTGGTCACAATATTATACTCACCATGTCCCCCTCTTGTCAAGAATGGGGTCCTGTTAATGGCGATAGGGACTGTTCCATGCTTGTTATGGAAATGGTGCACATGGTGAGTGGTGCTGAGGCTGGACGATACCCGTGCTGTGTCCGAGACCCTGGCCAACGTCAAAAGGCCAAGGGGCAAAAGGGTCCGAACCCAGTGGCCGAAACTGGCCATGACCCCCAGGGGGCTGTCCGATGCTCCTCTGGGGGCCAGGGGAAAGGGCAAGCACAAGCCTTTCCTTTCCCAAATCAGCATGTCATGCTGACCCCCATTGCCTGTCTCAGACTATCTCCCCTTCCGATGCTCAAATGGAGAGGTAGAATGCTTCTGTCTGGGAAGAAAATGAGGGGTGTTACATTTGAGGGCATTAGCCTCCTCCAGCATCCATTGATTCCCTACAATATCCAGATTAAAAAGGTGACACAAGCAAAAAACAAAAAATGCAAAAAAAAAATTCTTGATTATTTTTTGGGGGGATATCCCCCCCCCAAAGGCTCCCCCCCAAAAAAATCAGTCCCTCTTCGTCTTCTGTTTGCAGAAATCCAGGGGGGAAAAAAATGACAAAGCAAAGGAATAGACAAGTGCCCTGGTTTATTTCAGAAAGCCCTCAGCGTGGATAAATCTCATCCGGTAAAGCTGTAGAGAATTCAACATCATGGACAGCGAAAGAGAGAAATGGAGGAGGAAAGGAGGATTGTGGCATAGAGGAAAAAAAACAGATTCACCACACAAATATTCCGTTTCAGATGCTTCTGTGCTTCCCGAGATGTTCTTGCTAGAATTTCCTTACCCTCTGGTGGAAAAAAAGGAAAACTATCCAGACCCTTTATGCCTCCTTTCACCCCCAAAAAAATAAAACAAAAAGGAGGTTTATTAAAAAAAAAAAAAAAAAACGAGATAAGAATAATCAACAGCAGAGGAAAGAGAGAGAGAGAAAGAGAGAGATCTGCCTGTGTGTGCTGCAGAGAGAAAGAGGAAGGAGGGAGGGAGGAAAGAGGGGGAGGGGTGAGAGATGAGAAGAGAGAGAAGGTGGGGGGAGCAGGAGAGACGGAGAGAGAAAAAGAGAGAGAGACAGAGAGAGGCAAGAGGAAGAAGCACACATAGCATTGAATGAGACAGGTGCAGGCAGGGGGATGTGGAAGAGGAAAAGGAGGAAAGTGCAGCGGGAAATGTAGGCGAGAAAGGGGTAGACAGTGACACCAACCCAAACAGAGTGGGAAGCAGAGAGTGGGAAGATGGAGATAAAAGGGGAGAAGTGGGAAAAAAAGATTAGAAGGAGGGATGATTGGATGGATGGAGGGATGCAGAACAGAGGGAGACGGAGATCGGAAAAATATATAACACTGCCATATAGAGGGAAAAGAGGAAAAGAAGGAGGGATGATTGGATGGAGGGATGCAGCATAGAGGGAGACGGAGATCTAAAAACTATATAACACTGCCATATAGAGCTAAATGGGGAAACGTGGGAAAAAAAGAATAGAAGGAGGGATGATTGGATGGAGGGATGAAGAATAGAGGGAGACGGAGTTCTAAAAACTATATAATACTGCCATATAGAGCTAAATGGGGAAACATGGGAAAAAAGAATAGAAGGAGGGATGATCAGACGGAGGAATAGAGAACAGAGGGAGACGGAGATCTGAAAAAATATATATAACACTGCCATATAGGGGTAAATAGGAAAAAGTGGAAAAAAAGAAAAAGGGATGATTGGATGGATGGAGGGATGCAGAACAGAGGGAGATGGAGATCTGAAAAATATAATACTGCCATATAGAGCTAAATGGGGAAAATTGGAAAAATAAGAAGGAGGGATGATCAAACAGCAAAGAGGGAGACAGAGGTCTAATCACTATATAACACTGCCATATAGGGGTAAATGGGGAAGAGTGGAAAAAGAAGAATAGAAAGTGAGATGATTGGAAGGAGGGAGACAGAACAGAGGTCTAAACAGTACTGTATATAATACTGCCATATAAAGCCAAATGGGGAAAAGTGGAAACAGAGGAATAGAAAGAGGGATGCAGAACAGAGGGAGACGGAGATCTAAACACTATATAACACACACTGCCATATAGAGCTGAATGTGGAAAAGTGAAAAAAAATAATAGAAAGAGAAATGATCATGTGGAGAATGCAGCATAGAGGGAGACAGTAACTAAAACTATATAACACTGCCTTATAATGCTAAATTGGAAAACGTGGAAAAAGAAGGAATACAAAGAGGGATGACCAGATGGCACAGAGGTCTAATAACTGTATAATACTGCCATATAGAGCTAAATCTGGAAAAGTGGAAAAAAAAGTAGTAGAAATAGGGTTGGTCATGTGAAGAATGCAGCTCAGAGGGAGATGGAGATCTAAAAACTATATAACACTGCGATATAGAGCTAAATTGGGAAAAATAGAAAAGAAAATAATAGAAATGGGGAAAGTTAGGTGGAGGATGGAACACAGAGGAAAACAGATATATAGTTTTTACAACACTGCCATATAGAGCTAAATGGGAAAAAGTGGAAATCAAAGGAATAAAATGAGGGCTTACCATAAGGCACAGAGGTAGACAGAGGTCTAAATGCTATATAACACTGCCATATAGAGCTAAAATGGTGAAAAATTAAAAAAAAGGAATAGAAAGAGGGATGATCAGAGGGCACAGAAGGAGACACGGGTCTAAACACTATATAAAACTGCTACATAGAGTTAAATGGGAAAAGTGTGAAAAAAGTAGAAGAAATAGGGTTCGCCATGTGGAGGATGCAGCACAGTGGGAGACTGAGGTCTAAAAAACATCTAAAAATGCCATATATAGGGAAAAGTGGATAAAAAAGAATAGAAATGGGGAGGATGAGGTGGAAGATGCAGCACAAAGGGAGACAGAGGTCTAAAAACTATACAACACTGCCGTGTAGAGATAAATGGGAAAAAGTGGAAAAAGAAGGAACAGAAGTGGGGACAATAAGGACAGAGGGAGACTGAGAACTATATAACACTGCCCTATCGAGCTAAGTAGGGAAAAGTGGAAAAAGAAGAAATAGAAAGAGGGAAAAATGGGAGGAGGATGCAGCACAAAGTGAGTCAGAAGTCTAAAAACTCTAAAACACTGCCATATAGAGCTAAATGGAGAAAAGTGAAAAAAAAACAAAAAGGAATAGGAATGATCTGGAGGAGGATGCATAACAGAGTTAAAAAAAATTGTATAATATTGCCATATAGCGCTAAATGGGGAAAGTAGAAAAAGAATGAATAGAAAGAGTTATGATCAGGCGGAAGATGTGGCACAAAGGGAGACAAAAGTCTAAAAACTATGTAACACTGCCATAGAGAGCTAAATGGGGAAAAGTGAAAAAACAAACAGGAATAGGAATGATCTGGAGGACGATGCAGAACAGAGGTCTAAAAATTGTACAACACTGCCATACAGAGACAGCTGGGGAAAAGTAGAAAAAAAAAACAAAACTGGAGATGAGGAGGTGAAGGATGCAGTGCAGGGGGTGAAAGAGGTCTGAAAACTGTATAATACTGCCAAACAGAGGTAAATGGGGAAAGGTAGAAAAAGAATGAATAGAAAGAGTTATGATCAGGAGGAAAATGTGGCACAAAGGGAGACAAAAGTCTAAAAACTATGCAACACTGCCACGGAGAGCTAAATGGGGAAAATTGGAAAAAAGGAGGATTAGAAATCGGTGTGATCAGGCAGAAGATGCAGCACAGATGGAGACAGAGGTCTAAGAACTTTATAGTACCACCATATACAGCTAATTTAGGAAACATGGAAAATAAGGTACAGAAATGAGGAAGATCAGGCAGAAGATGCAGCACTAAGAGTTATGGCGGTCTAAAAATTATCTGAAACGTTGCTCTATAGAGAAACATGGGGGAAAATGGAACTAAAAAGCATGAAATTATGAAAAATTGGGTGTAAAATCAGAAAAAGAAAAATTGCAAAATGTTGAAAGGTGATACAGAGAAAAGATATTGGTAGAGAGTGATAAATCCATTATTAACTCGCACCCACACCTGGGAGATACTAAATAATGCAGTGGGATATTTTTTAGGAGAAGGAGGGGTGATCTCACCCTGTGATCCTTCACACTAATATCCTCCTCCACGAAAAACCATGAGACAGTTTCCTCCTACACAATCATCCTATAGATCTGCCTGAATATCAGGAAATATTTCCACGCAGAAAGAGACGGCTGTGATATAAGTGAGAAGGAATAAGGATGGAAGTTATGAATAAGAAAATGTTCAGAAAGAGGAGAATGAAGAATTAGGTCAGTGCCAACCTATCGGCATAATAAATGAGTTCTAGAGGCGTTAACGCGGCGTGATGTCAGAGGGGAGGAATATATTTATGGCACAACTAAAAAAATAAGTGTGAATTGTAAGGTAAACTATCAATGTCAGAAGCAAAGAGATGAGAAGAAATCATAATATATTTGATGTACAGAGACAATCTCTTATCCTCAATACATATAAGGAACAACAAGGAGTAAAAAGTAAGATGTAGCCATAAGATGAAAAAAATAACTATTTGTATTATTTACTATTTCTACTTTTATTTACCTTTTTGATCAAGGCGATTACAGAGAATCGGGGAGCAAAATGTTCCTGGTTTTAATCTATATGTGGAACAGAGGTATGGCATAGCTTTAATAATTCTCTTTTTATATATTCTCATGGAGGCCATTTAGCCCGATTCGCAGCGCTGAAGATCAATGCTACCGTCTTATATTGATGAGCGAATATTTAGAAAATTCTCTAAAGAGTCAAACGGCAACATTTACATTACAGCTTAAATCTAACACATCTTGCATTCATTGCATTCTTTCCTTTGCATTAGTCAACAATTTTATAGGCTTGAATATTGCAAAATAATATGACACAATCTCTTTCAGTGGTGCTTAAAAATATGTGAACCCTTCGGAATTTTTCATATTTCGGCGTAAATTTCACCTAAGACCACATTGCGTTAAGTTATGTAGTCTTAAAAGTAGATAAAGAGAAACAAATCAACAATTGAGTGAATATTAGAGTATCAATTTTTTTTTTAATTGAGGAAAATGATTCAGTATCACATGTCTGAGTGGCAAAAGTATGTGAACCGTTGCATTCAGAATCTGGTGCAGCAATAACTGCATATAAACATTTGGGGTAATTTTTGATTAGCCAATGGTGTAGAAAAAGGAAAGTACTGCACATCCAAAAATTATACGTTAAGCTGAAGCCGCTAGGTAAAAATCATCAAAACTGATCATGAGGTTCTTAATTTAATATTCTGATCAGACTACATAAAGCCCACTGCCACGTCATGGCAAACCTCTCAGTGGGTCCATAACTTTTTATAGCCTTAAAAGGTGCGTTGCCGTGCGCAAACTACCGCCCCCGCGACAGTGCACAAGCAGGGCGGACAACCCGATGCCTCACAGCTGCAACGCTGCAAGGTTGAATCCCCATGAGTCCAGACCACATCGTC
Organism: Phyllobates terribilis; assembly: GCF_046119375.1. Lineage (NCBI taxonomy): Eukaryota > Metazoa > Chordata > Amphibia > Anura > Dendrobatidae > Phyllobates > Phyllobates terribilis. The sequence continues at coordinate 103,313,550 of NW_027362773.1, forward strand.
CCACAAGCACAAAACCATAACAATGGTCACCAACATCAAGTGAAAGGAGCTAGAGTCCTAGTGTGGTCTGGAGTCATGGGAACTCAGCTTTGCAGCATGGGTGCTGTGAGGCACCAGGTCATTCGCCCTCCTGGTGCATTGTCGCTGAGTAGGTGGTTGGCACATGGTGCCGCACCTTTATGGCTATAAAAAGGTAGAGACCCACTGAGAGGTTAGATGTGATGTGGCAGTGGGCTTCATACAGTCTGATCAGAATATTAAACCAAAGACCTCATGTTCAGTTTTGTAAATTTTTGCCTAGCAGCATTTGATCCACATATGATTTTTGGATGTGCGGTCCATACCTTTTTCTACAGCATTGGTAATTTTTGATTAGTCTTGCACATCGGCTTGGAGGAATTTTAGCCCATTCCTCCCTACAAAACAGCTTCAACTTTGGTGTGTTGATGAGTTTTCTCCCATGGATTGCTCCCTTCAGGTCCTTCTATAATATTTCTATAGGATTAAGGACAAGACTTTGACCATTCCAAAACTTTAACTACATTCTTTTTTAACGATTGTCTCATAGAACAACTTTGTGCTTTGGGTCATTGGGTCTTGCTGTCTGACCTATGTTCTCTTGAGATTTGGGTCATGGACAGGTGTCCTAACATTTTCCTTTAGAATTTACAGGTAAAATTTAGAATTCATTATTCAAATCAATGATGGCTGCTGTCCTGGCCCAGAGGCAGCAGATCAAGTCCAAACTATGATATTATCACCACCCTGTTTCAGAGATTGAATTAGGTTTTTATACTGCAATTCAGTGCTTGTTCATCTTTCTCCAAATATAACACTTTTCATTTAATCTAAAAAGATCTTTTTTAGTTTCATTCGCCCACAAAATATTGTTCCAACAGCCTCCTGGATTGTGCAGGTGAACTTTAGCAAACCACAGAAGGTCAGCAATGTTCTTTTTGGAGAGCAGTGGATTTCTCCTTCCTCCTGATGATGAACTTTGGAACATTAATGTAAGCTAATCTGTGAGAGGCCTTTAGTTGCTTAGAGGTTACGTTGGGTTCCTTTGTGACCTCACCCAACTCTTGGAGTGATCTTTGTTTGTCGATCGCTCCTGGGGAAGGTAATATTGGTCTTGAGTTTCTTCTATTTGTACACAATCTGTTTGACTGTGGATTGGTGGAATCCAAACTAATAATAATAATTATTTTTATTTCTATAATGACATAAAATTCCACACCACTTTACATTTCAGAGGAGACTTGTACAGACGATGAAGACAAACTCTCTACAGATGGTTTTATGACCTTTTCCAGCCTGATGAGCATCAACATCGCTTCTTCTGAGGTCCTCAGAAATCTTTGTTCTTGCTATTATACACTTATACAAATGTGTGTTGTGAAGATCAGACTTTCGAGATTCCAGTTCTTTCAATAAAACGGTTGTCTCTCTCTCTCATCTGATTGTCTTCCCTCCTCTGATTTTCTCATGAGCTCCAAACGCATACTACTATCTTAATGGATAGTTACATTTGAGCTTTTCTTAAAGAGTATCTAAGCTTTCAAGTAATTTTTCAGAATAAGTTGTCATCTGTGTACATGAGAAATAACAATCTGGCCACTATATAACTTGGTTCCTGCATTTTTCACCAATTTTCCCCATTGTATTCACTATCTCTTAAAGGGAACATATCATTAAATTGATGCTGCCTGAAAAATGGGCAGCATGAATTAAAGCCTGGCTGCGCAACTGTAGCCAGGCATGTTTTTTTCTGAAACAATCCAGCATTTCAGGGAAAGCACAATATGGAAAACCAGCTGAGAACATTAGGGTCAGACCTTCATAGTGCACTGATGTCCTTGTTTAGCTTCTCTCCACCATATTCCAGTTGATTGGCAGATCTTCCAGGTGTGTACATAGGGAATGTCCCCAGGCCAGCTTTTCAGACTATACTTTCTCTGAATCACTGAATCATTTCAAAGTAAACCCTACCTGGCTGTGCAACCAAGCTGTAAGTCATTCAGACAAAGAATCTAATGACAGGTTCCTTTTAATTTGCAATTGACTGTGAGCTAGTGGGAGGAGATTAGCTGCTAAGAGGTCTCCCAAAGAGAGTACCCACTGAGGATTCTTGATTTATTTTTCAGCACACAGACAGAAGCAGCAGAGCTATGGAGGAATTTACACAGCAGTACTGAGCAGTGTAGCTGTGAATCCAGCTCTGGAGTGAGGTGAACTAGTTATTAGAATGCTCAAAGTAAATGGTAAATTTGTGAGGCAGGGGGAGGGTCATAAGCTACGAAAGAAGCAGATTTCTCTGATGAGATCTATCACAAAGTTTCTTACATCTGCCTGTACTATTGATCTATGTAAAGTCTGTTAAAATTATAGTACTCATTCAAGTTAATTTTTGCCTGGTCTTTCCATTTGCACTTGTGGATTTTTTGCTGAATAAAATATAATGAAAATGTTGCACGATCGTTTCAATACTCATTAAAAGTTAAAAGTTGATCTAAAACGTTATACAAAAAAAAAATAGGTGCTCAAGTAAATTTTTGCAAAAATTTTGCAATATTTTTCTATAGTTTATTTTATTTGACAGTAAATTATTATTATTTTTTAGCCAAAGTGGGTATAATTCAAAGTTCCAGACACTTTTAATTATATTTATCAATTGTGAATTTTAGATAGACATATATGAAAGATAGATAGATAGATAGATAGATAGATAGATACTGTAGATAAATATGAGATAGGTAAATAGAAATAAGAGAAAATATATATATATTTTTAGATGAATAGATACATAAATTGTATAAATCATAGATAACATAGATAGATAGATAGATAGATAGATATTAGATAGATAAATATGAGATAGGTAGTTAGACCTAAGAAAATAGATAAATATATACTGTATATATGATTAGATGAATAGATACATAAATTGTATGAATTAGATAAAATAAATAGATAGAAGATTTAACAAATAGATATACAGATGAGACATTATAGATAAATTATAGATAAATTATATAGATCATAGATAAAATAGATAAATAGATTATATATAGAGAGAGATTAGATATAAATGAAATATGTCAATAAATAAATTATATAAATAGATTGATAAAATAGATATATTAGATGGATAAATAAATTAGGTGATAGACAGATATAAGATTAGATAGATACATAGATATAGATAGATAATAGATAGATATGAGATAGATAGATAGATAGATAGAGATAGATATGATATAGATAGATTGTAGATAGACAATAGATAGATAAATAGAGATAGATATTAGATAGATAGATAGAGATAGATATGATATAAATAGATTATAGATAGACAATAGATAGATAAATAGAGATAGATATTAGATAGATAGATAGATAGATAGATAGATAGATAGATAGATAGATAGATAGATAGATAGATAGATAGATAGATTTGGATGTTTGCTTATCCAATCTGTAAATGAATCCTGCATTATATTTTCATGGTTCAGGGAATTCTACAAATTGATTCATATGAGCAGAGCTTCGCAGTCAGTAAGGGGTTCACTGTCAAAAAGAATCATAGAAAATCAAACATGCGTCTTCAGATCTGCTTATCACAAGACGATAATGAGGGTTATATACGGTTAATACAACTTCTCATCAAATATAAGAAAGATTTAATACGCGCTAACAATCACTGTGAAAGTTTCATGAGTGCGGGGTTTAGTTGTCAGACATGGGGGACAGTTACTTTCTAATGCACCGTGTAACAATGTTAATTGTTATAATTCTAAAATAACATTCTCAGTACCAATCACTGTTATCTGGTGATGAGATGGGGCGTATAGCTGCTACTTTCTACTAGTCCACGTGTAAACCAGGAGGAACATCTGCTAACTGCTATTCCATGTGAATCAGATTCTTTTTCTCTAATGTTCAGTAACTTTATGCTAAAAAAAGAATAAAAATCACATAGCAAGTGTGAATACAGGTATACTTCAAAAGTGAAGATATAGGTGTGAATGCACTGAAAGGGTTTATTCACATCTCAGCAAGTTATTCCATTTCCATGTGATGGGTGATAACTAGCTGATCGCAGGGGGTCCACCCGTTGGGATGCCCACTTGTATTGAGAATGAGGTTCTGATGGAGCAATTGGAGCACAATACTGTGCTTGATCAGGACATTTTCTTGACCATTTCCCAACATCTGTGCCATCATATGGAACGGGCTCAGTAACTGAGCCTGCTCAAGACTTTCATTTTTTTGGCCCTTGCCAACGTATTCAGCGGGCTCAGTAACTGAGCCCGCTCAATGTGCAATGGGTGCAAGATGTGTTATACAGCCGACATATGCCTCAAACAGAAGCGACAGGAGCTGGCTCTGATCACTGTTTTGTTTTGTTTTTTTAAACCTATGCGATTACGGGAAGCCACAGGCTGGGCTTCATTGGAGACTATCATTTATCTTAGAAACTGCTATTTCTTATAGTATTGTGGTATATAGAACAATCAATCGAACATTCACAGAATGAAGTCTCCTACGAGGACTAAAAAATAGAGATAAAAAAAAGTTTAAAAAAGATTCAAATGAAATGCAAATCACCTCCTTTTTGCTAGCTTCAAAATAAAGTAGTAAAAAAAAAAATCAACATATTTGTTATTTCTACAGCTACGCAAGTCGGATCTATCAAAATATTTCACCCATATGGTAAACAGTGTAAAGAAAATACCAGAATTGCTGCTTTCAAACTACAGCAAAATACTATAAAAAACACAATCCAAATATTATATACACCCCAAAATGCTACAATTAAATCAAAACAAGCCCTTACAAAGCTCCATTCTCCGAATTATAAAAATGTTACCGGTCTCTTGAAAATGGCGACACAAACTAAATTTTATTTTTTTCCTACAAATTTTAATTTTTTTTCCCTTTTTATAAAAAAAAAAAAAAAACGTTTGGTATCACAGTAATTGTACTGTCCTGAAAAATCATGATGCGCCAGTTTACCATAAAAGCAACCTCCCCAACCCCTCTAAAAAAAAATTTATGGTGGAATTGCTCTTTTTCACCATTTCATTACAATTTTTTCCCTGATTTTTCAGTACATTGTAAGGTAAAATGAACAGTTTCATTGAAAACTACAACTCGCTTCAGAAAAAAACCTAACAAACTAAAAAAAAAACCCTCTCACATGGATAGGTTGACGAAAAGAATGGAAAAATGGAAAATTGCCAGTTTATGAAGGGGTTAATATGACTATCATATGTCACTATAATATGACATACGGATGTGAAACCTGAATGATAAAGAAACAAGACAGAAGAATCGACGCCTTCGAAATATGGTGCTGGAGAAGGATGTTCTCAATACCATCGATGGCAAGAAGAACAAACCAATCAATTTTGGAACAAATCAAGCCAGACATGTCACTGGAAGCAAAGATCACCAAGCTACGACTTGCCTACTTTGAACACATCATAGGAAGAGAACAATTATTGGAGAAGGACATCATGGTGAGAGGAATAGAAGGAACAAGGCGAAGAGGAAGACCAGCAACCCGATGGCTTGATAGTATCAAGATAATGGAGGAGAAGACCCTGGTGGACCTTCTAGGCTTGCACAAGATCGATCTTACTACAGATCGTTCATCAATGAAGTCACCGTGGCTCGAGATCAAGCTGAAGGCCGTTAATAATAATAATAATAATAATAATATGACTATTAGATTAAACACGGGGGTGTAGAAAGGGTTAAACCAGACATTGATCACTGAAGTGTTAGTAATACTGTATAATCAGACAAATAAGAGTGGTCCGCCTCGTGATTCCGGCTTATGAAGCCACATATGCAATCAATGTCTTTGAGCTTTCCACAAGCGGCGCTTTTATGAAAACTGAAGAATATTCTAAAAACACACCGTCTTGTGCCGTCAAATCTGGTCCAAAATATTTCTCCTTTGTTTAATCAGATCTTCTCTTTGTAAGAAACACACAAATTGATCATAAATAAAGCAAAAAAATAAAATAAAAAAAGTACGACTGAACGACTGAATTGTATTCCCTCATGATGCTGCCGCAGTGAACTTGTAAGCCTTTGACGCCAATGAGATTTGTAGATGATGAGGCCAAATTTACCTTTGCAATGTAGAGTTTTCTTATTGTCTTTTTTTTATTATTGAAGTTGGGCTGCGCATAAAGGGTTTACATGCCCTGAATACAGATGGGATGTTGTGGAGAATGGCACAGGATATGCAATAAATACATGTTGGTCCCACTTCTAGGACTTCCAGAACTTTCACTTCCAGAACTGGGGTCTCCAGTTTTCCTTTCCAACTGATCTCTGACCTGCAGAGACAGGAGAGGAGGCCACACATTGGCCATACTTCTTCCATTCACTGCTATGGGAGCTCAGAACATAGCTGACTGCATTCGCATGGCGTATGGCAGTGTGCAGATCTCCTACAGACCTGAATAGACAGAGCTGATGCATACAAGGCCACTGATGGGGTCCAGAGAGAAAAGGGGATCGGGGGACTCCAGTTTTGGAGATGGATGTTAAAGCGGTTGTGCAGTCTAAAACTACAAGTCTGTAGTTACTCTATGTGACTGTAGACTTGTGGCATGCTTTCGGCCACATTCCGACTAGACTATATCCAACCAGATACAGTCTAGTTGGCTTGTGACCACATGTATGAAACTCACAAACCTACGGTCACGTGCTTGCCGATCCCAGTATGGGTACCGGGGAATCCAGACAGCGTGTGGTGTGCATGATGTGCATGTGTATTGAGCGAGGCCAGATACAGTCTAGTTGGCATGAGACCACAAGTATGCAAATCACATACTTATGGTCACACTCCCTCCTGTCCAGTCACTGGCACTAGAGAATCCCCCCAACACATGGTGCGTGCGATGTGAGGATTCACAAGTCTCCAGTCACATAGAGTGATTGCAGACCTGTAGTTTTAGACCAGACAACCCCTTTAATCTCTAAGGTGAGACCTACATCTATTAGACATTTATTGTACTGTATATCCTGTGGATGCGCCTTAAATGTCCGTCGTGAGACAACCCCTTTAATTAGAAAACTCTGATGTTGTGTGTTATTGGGCTCTTGAGGCTCATCTGCTACAAGGCCCCACAATCCATATGGAGTTAATAATACAAGTGTCCTATGTGGCCTACTTTTTCGCCTCTATGTGTATGTTTTGGCCTTAAGACATGCAGGAATTTTTTCATTTGTACATTGCCTGCAATTAAAAACCATGACTTTGTGTTTTTCACTGATTTAGCTGTATTGGGGCTTTGTTTCTCGAGAGATGACTTGTATTTTTTAATGGCATCGTTTTGGGGTACATAAAACTTTTTGATGAACTTTTATTAACTCTTCAGGGAGGAGTCATACAAAAAAAAAAAACAGCAATTCACCCATCGATTTCGCTATTTTAAAATTCTGCATGGTTTATTGTGCGGCTTAACCAATGTTAACCTGTCTAAGGGCAAATGCAGACAACGGTATATTCTCTCATCTTTGAAAATCAGGTCGATTATGCAAATCACATTCTGAAAAATAAATCTCTCCATCTTCTCCATACTATCAGTTGGTGGATATCGGACTGAACTCAGATGTCATCCGAATGCTGTCCGATGTTTTCCCCAAACTCATTGACTTGCATGGCCGAGTGCGATCCAAATGTCTGATCAAATTCGTGCATGCTGCAATTTTTTCCTCTGACTGGCTCTTTCCAAGGAAAAAAAATTGGACGTGTGCACGACCCCATAGAATAATATTGGTTCAAGTGCGATCTGATGTTTTGTCGGATTACACTTGGATAGAAAACAGGGCCAACTGCACGAGCCCTAACTTGTCTTTAAACCTGACACATGCCGAGGTGCATGGTGCGGGAATACGGAACGGACACATCTGTCTTTTAATAAACTTTATTAACACATATTTAGCTATTCATTAAGTGCCACAAGGTGAAGTCACAAGACAACCTTCTAATCAGTAACGAAATGTTTTGGTAAATCATATCAAAAATATCAAAGCATTACTGCTAGAGATGAGCGGATCAGGCAAAATTTTAATTCACCTGTTCGTGCAAATTTTCCCTAGAAATTTGATTCGCAGAAAAGCTAAACTCCACAAATGTAATGTTCCCTAATATGTTCTTGGCTTGCTCCAGACCCCAGATCTCCAGGCTCCTCCGCTCCTTATCACCAGCCGTTCAGTCCTTGTTGCATCTTCTTATCCCTACCGTGACCACTGAAATCTCTGGACCTCTTCGCGCTAGGCTGAGACTTCCGGCCTAGGAAGCCAAGGAGGGTTCTGCGCAAGCGAGCATAAGGTGACAATGCTCACTTGCGCAGAACCCTCTCAGGTCTCAACAGAGTCGGAAGTCCTGACTTAGTATGAAGATGTCCGGGGATTTCAGCACTCATGGCGGTGATCAGAATATGCAAAGAGGACCAGACAGGTGACGGTGAGGAGCCGGAGAGGTGACCGTTAACGCTGGTGTAAGGATTTTTTTTAAAATCATTAGAGCATGTTCACACACCTTTTTCAAGACGTTTGTTGAGTGGAAAATGCTTAAAAGGATGAACATGCGCACAAAAAGTCATTTTTAAATAGAAATGCATATGTTCAGGATTTTGGACATCTTTTCACTGCCTCAGGTTTCTAAAAATGACAAATTGAGATTTTGGTTTTGGCTATTATCCTAAGTCATGTGATAAGGCTCATTAGAGAGTCGATATTGATTTTTAGGATTACTACTTCCTATGGGTGGCACTAGAGTTCTAGTTCTCTTTCTCTCTGAAGAGACAATTTGCATATTTCCCAGAGGAGCATTGCGGCTTAAAAGTCTCCTCACCTTGACATGCTTGAAATGTCTCTCTCCGGAAGGAGAAACATTACCCCTTGGATACCAGTCAGACGCCTCTCACCCAGCCAAACCAGATTTCAAACTTTGCACTGATGAGGGGCAGTACCCTGAAGTAGTGTGTCTGCAAATTGAGATTTTGGTTTTGGCTATTATCTTAAGTCATGTAACAAGGCTCGTTAGAGAGTCGATATTGACTTTTAGGATTGCTTCTTCCTATAGGTGGCACTAGAGTTCTAGTCCTCTTCCTCTCTGAAGAGACAATTTGCATAAAAATGACAAAAAAAGTGACATGTCCATTCTTCTGCCACTTTTTGCTTGGAAACCGCTCAGAACTTTGCAATACAAGTTGATGGGAAACCTCAAAAGACTTCCAAAAGACGCCCATGTTTTTTTAAGCATTTTGCCATCATTTTTGCTTAAAAATCTGCCAGTGTTTTTTTCATTATTCCATGGAGTGAAAAAGAAAAAAAGACTGGAAAATGACAATAAAAAACATGTCACAAAAAAGGTGAGAAAACCCTCCAAAAAAATGTCGATGGCCAAAACCATCAGAAAAACAATCAGGAAATCGAAAAAAATAACACAAGAGACACTTAAAAAAAATAAATAAATAACGCCAGAGTTTCCTGAAGGGCCTTCTGCTTGAAAAACTCGTTGGGTTTGACGGAGTTTAAAAAAAGTTGTGTGCACAGAGCCTTAAAGTTCTAGATTTTTACTAATTGTTTCTGTGCCTTAATAAATATAACAAGCTTAAGAATAATTAATGTACTGAACTCTCAGCTAAAGTGTAACGTGTCTTCAGAAACATGCTGAAAAGGCTACACGTGTTGATGCCTTGTGTGGCAAACCTGAACCATTAATGAGTATAACCTTTTATCTCTTCCCGCTCAGCTCTCCACATCCCCAGCCCCAACAGCTACTTCTCTCATTACTTCTCCTATCACTCTCCATTACGCTTCTCCTTGACCCTCTCCGCAATTGATTTGCTTTACATTTACATTGTGCCGCAACGTTACCCTGTTGCAATGAAAATGTGTTTCGTAGTTCGAACATAAGCGAAATATATGATTATTTTAGATGAAAACGATAGAAAAATATGCAGCGTAATACCCCACACATTGCTACAATAACAAAGACTGGTCACCACGTGCCAAGAATGATTTAGGCAGCCATGCCGCGTAGCAACTAATTAAAGAGCAATTAGTTTCAGCATTGAAAATACTCCTACGTGTTTCGGGCAAGGTCAGGTTGAGCGGCACTTGGTTGCAAAGAGGGTTCAAATGGTCTTTGCTGTTCTTTAATTGTTAAAGGGGTTGTCCACCTTTGGGGATAATTTGTTTTAATCTGCAGGAGATTGTTTTGCTAAACAGAGACGTAGTTACTTTCACTGCCATCATCTGTACTCCAAATGAGTACGTACTGATATCAGTGCAGCTGAAGGGAGAAAAATAGATTGGGGAAAAGTTGGGGTTTGGAAACCACTTACATGCAATTTATTCCTTAATAAAGTAATTTACAAAGTTTCAATATATATATAAAATAATATAGTTTCATATATATATATAATATATATATAAGTTTTAATGCATTTATTTGGGGCTGAAAATCATTTTCACAATTGGGTTTCATTAAAAACGTTGAACCGGTTTCCTTCCAATTCCTGTGTGTTGTTGGCTGCAGAAGGAGTTAACTGAGAATCCATCAGCGATCTTGTTCTGATAGAATGATGGGAGGTCTGGTTGGGAGAGAAGCGCACAATAGGTCAATACCCAAAAAGAAATGAGAGAGGGTGAGAGTTGGTGGATGTGTATGGACACAACACCGAAAGAGCCTTACAATCTGTGGCTTGGGGAAAAATTCTTCTAGATAGCAAATCACTTTAGCGTATAGACCACAGGACTTGGGCTGCTCTTACGGGAATGAAGAATCCTCGATGGTATGAAATGAAGGTTTTTATTACACCAACGCGTTTCAGCACTGGAATATCACCATTTTCAAAGTTGAAATAAAAAACAAATGACAAATGTCAACCAAGGTAAATGGACATTAGTTTCTTTTACATTGAAAAAAGCGCCAATCCAGCTTCGAAATGCGTTGGTGTGAATAAAAACCTTAATTGTATACCATCGAGGCTTCTCCATTCCTAAAAGCGCAGCCCAGGTACCATGATCTCTCCATTAAGTGAATGGGAAAGTTTGTAGCACTTTTCTGTTTTTCTCTCTCAGTTGTTTTATGACCACTGACCTCATCAAAGTAGAGTGAGCAGGGAAACAAGAGCCAAACAGGTGCAACTTTTTGTTTGAATTTACATAAAACCCATTTGCAGAATTATTTAGAGCTACAAATATATGAATTTGAGTAGAACAAAAATTGTCCTCAAAAGGTGGCCAAGTTATAGACAACCCTTTTAAAAAGCCGAGAAATATCTAGTTTCTGGCAAAACCAGATGCCCATTTAACAATTGATTAAATGACCTCGGTAACTGCACTAGTGGCATTGTCAGGGCCACACTATTCGACCTTATTCTCAAGTTCTCATGCCTGTTTATATGCAGGAGTACAATAAAGGTATGGCAAAGACAGGCAGACCTATCATGGACACAACGCAGCTAATTGATTGTTAAAGGGGAACTGTCACTGGGTCAATGGTGTCCAATTTTTGCTCTTATTTTATTCTCACTGACCCCACGAGTATTCAGCTTTTTTCTTTTTTAAAATTCGCCCTCCGGTTGTAGAGATATGAGCCTTTTTATTTAGTCTGCCCCAAATTGCTAATTTTATGGTCTTTACAAAGGAGGCGTGGCTCAGGAGATTGTCTGGGGGTGTGTCTTTAGGCTGCTCTATATTATTACCTTCTGAGCCACGCCCCCTTTGTAAAGGCCATGAGAGACCATGAGCACTAAATGAAAATGCCTGTATCTCTGGAGTCATATGTCGGATTTAAGAAAAACAAAAAACAAAATACTCAGGGGAGTAACCAAAATGTAATAATAGCAAAAAATAGCCACTTATGGCCCAATGATAGAATCTCTTTAAATGGAGATCACTATTAGTAGAATCAAAAATCACACACTCTTTTAACAATCTATTTAGAAGTCACTACGGCTATTTGCAATTACAGTTTTCAGTGTCTGGCTGTATCCAAATACTAATTAGTAATATTTTGTTACATTTGTAAAGTCCGTGTTGAAAACCGACCGGACAATCTCTGACTACACAAATCTCTATATTAGCCATTTGCCTGACAAAGGGACTTCTCAGTCCCAAAACACGTAGCTGTTTGAAAATATGAGCTTTATATTCATTGCATCTACTCACATTCAGTCTTGGTATTCCTCTATTTTTATCTTCTCTCCTAATGCTTAGCTCTAGTTTTGGGTCGTATATGACCATCCTGGGCACCGACAACCGGCAGCTGTGTTACATACTCCTTCTATTATAGCCGGTGCCCTTTCGCACAACTCACCAAGCTGAGTAATTAGTATCTCATCTTTAGACAATCTACTTGTGATGTCATAACTTTAAGGAGCACATCTTGGGTGCTTTAAGAAAACCTTTTTTCTAATAAAAACTTTCCAGAATAGGTGCTAGCCTCTTGTCATTAAAGATAACCTGTCATCATGATTTTACATGGTATTGTAAAGGCATGGACATATTGGCGCTGTTTTAAAGATTAAAGAGATACCTTTAGTGAAGAAATCTACATCCTAGTCGTTGTTTAAGTCACATTTGAATTTCATAAGCTTTCGGTGCATAGGGGAGGGACTGTGGGTGGGATCTTTGGCTCCTGTCCCCGCCTATCCGCCGGCCTCTCATGTTTGTATCTTCCTCCTATTTTAAAGTTTGCACCATCCTCACTGTGAGTGGCGCTGTTGTAAATCAATTTCCCAGGGGTCTTCATTATAAGGTCGCCAGTAGTGATGCATGCACAGAATGACCCCCGGCGGTCTTCAATAAAATGATGCTGTTGCAGCACATGTGCAGATAGACCTCCGGCGGTCTTCAGTGAAATGCCGCCCACGCATGTGCAGATTGATCTCCAAGGGTCTTCAGTGAAATAATGCCCACGCATGTGCAGACTGACCTCGGGAATCTTTAGTGAAATGCTGCCCACGCATGTGCAGATTGACCTCCGGGGGTCTTCAGTAAAATGATGCCCACGTATGTGTAAATTGGCCTCCGGGGGTCTTCAATTAAATGGCACTGGTGGTAGAGCATGCACAGATTGAGATCTCTGCTCAATGACAAGCTGCGATCTCAGTCTGTGCATGCGCCACTACCGGCGCCACTTTACTGAAGATCGCCAGAGGTCAATCTGCTCATGCGCCGCCACCGGAAGAATGAATTTCACAAGCTCGCTCAGAGCGAATTTTAGAAAAGGAGGCAGATACAAACACCAGAGGAAGGCGGAGGTGCCGGGGCAGAGCTGAAGACCCTACCCACAGTCCCGCCCCTATGCATCAAAAGCTTATGAAACCCAAACTTCAAATGCTGATTAAGCGGCAACCCAGGAGCTGATTTCTTTCCTTAAAGTATCTACTTAATCCGTATAACAGCACCATTATGACCATGCCTTTACTTTAACTTGCAAAATCGTAATGACAGGTTCTCTTTAAGTAAAGACAATAGAACAGAAATCAATTTCTAGACTGAGAAGAATTTGTGACTTTGGAATCTGCGTTCCATCCGGAGACGTGACGTAAAAGAATCGTACAATATTCTTATTGTAACTTGGTAATATCAATTATGACTGAAATAACTCATTTCAGCAAATCCCTCTTTTTTCTATTAAATCAGTTAATAGCAGCTCGTAGAATGACCCAACATGAAAATCCTGACAGGTCACATAATACATTTCATTTCTGACAACCTGTCCTAGTTATGTATAAATTTGAATTAAACAATGGTTCTCATTCTGTGACTAAAAGCAGAAAAAAAAACGCAAGGAGTTAATACACAAAAAAATATTAGAAATTCAGGTGAATGGGCTTATCTGTAACATGAGACACCACTGCATGGCGCTTTGTTGAGGGATTCCAGCTAGCAATATCACTAGTTCTTTTTGTTGAACCAGGGGTCAGATCTCCTCCATTCACAGATTTATGGCCTGTCCTGAAGATGAGTCATCAAAGAAAAATCCAGGAAAAATGTCCTATTTTAGCCACCAAGGGCCAATCATTTTTCTTTTTATTTTTTTATTATAGCATTCCAGGAGTCATCTTTTTTTTATCAATGTTGCCATAGGAGTGCTTGTTTCTGGCTGCATGAGTTGTTCTGTTCAATGGATCTTTTTGGAGCACATATACAGTACAGACCAAAAGTTTGGACACACCTTCTCATTTAAAGATTTTTCTGTATTTTCATGACTTTGAAAATTGTACACTGAAGGCATCAAAACTATGAATTAACACATGTGGAATTATATACTTAACAAAAAAGTGTGAAACAACTGAAAATATGTCTTATATTCTAGGTTCTTCAAAGTAGCCACCTTTTGCTTTGATGACTGCTTTGCACACTCTTGGCATTCTCTTGATGAGCTTCAAGAGGTAGTCACCGGAAATGGTCTTCCAACAATCTTGAAGGAGTTCCCAGAGATGCTTTGCACTTGTTGGCCCTTTTGCCTTCACTCTGCGGTCCAGCTCAACCCAAACCATCTCGATTGAGTTCAGGTCTGGTGACAGTGGAGGCCAGGTCATCTGGCGTAGCACCCCATCACTCTCCTTCTTGGTCAAAAAGCCCTTACACAGCCTGGAGGTGTGTTTGGGGTCATTGTCCAGTTGAAAAATAAATGATGGTCCAACTAAACGCAAACCGGATGGAATAGCATGCCGCTGCAAGATGCTGTGGTAGCCATGCTGGTTCAGTATACCTTCAATTTTGAATAAATCCCCAACAGTGTCACCAGCAAAGCACCCCCACACCATCACACCTGCTTCTCCATGCTTCACGGTGGGAACCAGGCATGTAGAGTCCATCCGTTCACCTTTTCTGCGTCGCACAAAGACACGGTGGTTGGAACCAAAGATCTCAAATTTGGACTCATCATACCAAAGCACAGATTTCCACTGGTCTTATGTCCATTCCTTGTGTTCTTTAGCCCAAACAAGTCTCTTCTGCTTGTTGCCTGTCCTTAGAATTGGTTTCCTAGCAGCTATTTTACCATGAAGGCCAGCTGCACAAAGTCTCCTCTTAACATTTGTTGTAGAGATGTGTCTGTTGCTAGAACTCTGTGTGGCATTGACCTGGTCTCTAATCTGAGCTGCTGTTAACCTGCGATTTCTGAGGCTGGTGACTCGGATAAACTTATCCTCAGAAGCAGAGGTGACTCTTGGTCTTCCTTTCCTGGGGCGTTCCTCATGTGAGCCAGATTCCTTGTAGCGCTTGATGGTTTTTGCAACTGCACTTGAGGACACATTCAAAGTTTGCCCAATTTTTCGGACTGACTGACCTTCATTTCTTTAAGTAATGATGGCCACTCTTTTTTCTTTACTTAGCTGCTTTTTTCTTGCCATAATACAAATTCTAACAGTCTATTCAGTAGGACTATCAGCTGTGTATCCACCTGACTTGTGCACAACACAACTGATGGTCCCAACCCCATTTATAAGGCAAGAAATACCACTTATTAAACCTGACAGGGCACACATGTGAAGTGAAAACCATTTCCGGTGACTGCCTCTTGAAGCTCATCAAGAGAATGCCAAGAGTGTGCAAAGCAGTCATCAAAGCAAAAGGTGGCTACTTTGAAGAACCTAGAATATAAGACATATTTTCAGTTGTTTCACACTTTTCTGTTAAGTATATAATTCCACATGTTTTGATGCCTTCAGTGTGAATGTACAATTTTCAAAGTCCTGAAAATACAGAAAAATCTTTAAATGAGAAGGTGTGTCCAAACTTTTGGTCTGTACTGTATGTTACTGTTTAATATATGATGCACATATACAGTGGGTACGGAAAGTAAGTATTCAGACCCCTTTAAATTTTTCACTTTTTATTTCATTGCAGCCATTTGGTAAACTCTAAAGAGTTAATTTTTTTTTCTCATTAAAGTACACTCTGCACAACATCTTGACTGAAAAAAAACAGAAATGTGGACATTTTTGCAAATTTATTAAAAAAGAAAAACTGAAATATCACATGGTAATAAGCATTCAGACCCTTTGCTCAGACACTCATATTTAAGTCACATGCTGTCCATTTCCTTGTCATCCTCCTTGAGATGGTTCTACACCTTCATTGGAGTCCAGCTGTGTTTAATTAAACTGATAGGACTTGATTTGGAAAGGCACAGACCTGTCTATATAAGACCTCACAGCTCACAGTGAATGTCAGACCAAATGACATTCACTGTCATTCAAAGGAACTGCCCAAGAAGCTCAGAGACAGAATTGTGGCAAGGCACAGATCTGGCCAAGGTTACAAAAGAATTTCTGCATTACTCAAGGTTCCTAAGAGCACAGTGGCCTCCATAATCCTTAAATGGAAGAAGTTTGGGACCACCAGAAGTCTTCCTAGACCTGGCCATCCAGCTACACTGAGCAATCATGAGAGAAGAGCCTTGGTGAAAGAGGTAAAGAAGAACCCCAAGATCACAGTGGCTGAGCTCCAGAGATACAATAGGGAGATGGGAGATAGTTCCACAAAGTCAACTATCACTGCAGCCCTCCACCAGTGGGGCCTCTATGGCACAGTGGCTTGACGGAAGCCTCTCCTCATTGCAAGACATATGAAAGCCCGCATAGAGTTTGCTCATAAACACATGAATGACTCCCAGACTATGAGAAATAAGATTCTCTGGTCTGATGAGACGAAGACAGAACTTTTTGGTGATAATTCTAAGAGGTATGTGTGGAGAAAACCAGGCACTGCTCATCACTTGTCCAATACAATCCCAACAGTGAAACATGTTGGTGGCAGCATCATGCTATGGGGGTGTTTTTCAGCTGCAGGGACAGAACGACTGGTTGCAATTGAAGGAAACATGAATGCGGCCAAGTACAGAAATTTCCTCAATGTAAACCTCTTCCAGAGTGCTCTGGACCTCAGACTTGGCCATAGGTTCACCTTCCAACAAGACAATGACCCTAAGCACACAGCTAAAATAACAAAAGAGTGGCTTCAGAACAACTATGTGACCATTCTTGACTGGCCCAGCCAGAGCCCTGACCTAAACCCAATTGAGCATTTCTGGAGAGACCTGAAAATGGCTGTCCACTAACATTCACCATCCAACCTGACACAACTGGAGAGGATCTGCAAGGAAGAATGGCAGAGGATCCCCAAATCCAGGTGCGAAAAACTTGTTGCATCATTCCCAAGAAGACTCATGACTGTACTAGCTCAAAAGGTGCTTCTACTCAATACTGAGCAAAGGGTCTGAATACTTATGACCATGTGATATTTCAGTTTTTCTTTTTTAATAAATTTTCAAAAATTTCTACATTTCTGTTTTTCTTTCAGTTAAGATGGGGTGCAGAGTGTACTTTAATGAGAAAAAAATTTACTTTTTAGAATTTACCAAATGGCTGCAATGAAGCAAAGAGTCAAAAATGTAAAAGGGTCTGAATATTTTCCGTACCCACTGTACGTATGTATGTATGTATATATATATATATATATATATATATATATATATATATATATAATTCATATGTTATTACAACTTGTAGAATAAAGTTAGCAACGTAATTATACAGCATGAGAATAGAAAGCAATCTCAAATGACGATACCCGGATTGCTGTTTTGGTTTTGTTTTTTTTAAATCCCTCTTAAATTTTTAATATATATATACTTTAGATATTTATTTATTATGTGAATGTTCTATATATATATATATATATATATATATATATGTATATCAATCTCAAAGGATGATGCCAGAATTGCTGTTTTTTGCTTATTTTAAATTCCCCTTAGGTTATATATATATATATATATATATATATATATATATATATATATATATATATATATATATATATATATATATATATATATATATATATAATATAAAATAGCAATTTTGGTATCATACTGTATGGCTTCTATGGCCAACATGGTGGCTCCATGGTTAGCACTGCAGCCTTGCAGCTCTGGGGTCCTGGGTTCAAATCCCACCAAGAACAACATCTGCAAGGAGTTTGTATGTTCTCCCCGTGTTTGCATGAGTTTCCTCCAAGTTCCCCGGTTTCCTCTCATACTCCGAAGACATACTTATAGGGAATCTAGATTGTGAGGCCCGATGGGGACAGTGGCAAAAATGTTTATAAAGCACTGTGGAATTAATGGCGCTATATAAGTGAGTAAAATAATAAAATAAATAAAAGATACACTGTTTATGGCTATTTGTGCTATGTACAGTAAAAGGTTATGCTATAGGAAATAATTTAGGTGCCTACATTTATTTAGGATCTGGCTTTGCTGCCCATATTATTTAAGAGCCAGAGTCTGAATTTATTTCTCAGTTTGCTGGTGTCTTGATTCTAAATATATTTGTGATGCTACAAAGTTTAAAGAGTAGCTGTAGAAGTTAGGGATCCAAAATGTATAAACAGAAGTTCTGCAGTCATCAGGAGAAGTTGTCATAGTGGTTTGGGTCATATGGAGAAGAAAAAAAACACATAAATTCTACATCTAGCCTTACCAGATTTCCATGCCCCTTATCTTGTACTGCCAGAGCTAGTCGGACGCCGTCAGTATGTAGGGACATAAGTAAAAGAGCAACAGTCTGTTGTCAATTTATTAACTGAGCAAAAATATACTGTTTAACCACCATAAGTCCGGTTCTGGATATGGATTAACTGTACAGTATTACCATTATGACAGTCTTATTACATCTCAGATGCAGAATCAGTTGCATATGTAGGTTAAGTATTACTTAATTTGCACATTCATACTTTTCTAAAATTTGGGTAAAAAATTTAAGGGACAGGAGCACCTCTTTAAATGGGGCTTTTCCAGGTGCAACAAGTAAATTCCTGCAATCACTCTATGCAACTACAGTTGGTTGAATCCTGACAGTGTGTGATGTGCACACTGTCAGGATTCTGCTCTGTTGCCTGCTCGAGTGGTCGGTCACATGACTGCATATGTACGATTTGCATGGTTGTGGTCATGTGCCAACTAGCAGACGAGAAGCTATTTGGCAAATGACCACAAGTATGCAAATCACATACCTACAGTCATGGGACCTCCCTATCGATCAGGCAACAGAGCGGAATCCTGACAGTGGTTGGAAACCCCTTTAGAATAGCACTGGCAAAAAAAATGACCTAGTATCTGCACATACTCGAGGCTATAATTGCCGCAAAAGGAGCATTCAGTTATTTTGTGTTAGATCATTTGTAAAGAATATTGATCACTTAGATTTTTTTCTTCACTTTGACATTAAAAAGTGCCTTTTTGTATTGATCTCCATCAAAATGTACAACAAACAGGAAACGCGTCGGGGAGGGGGAGCGATTAAGAGTCATATAATGTTACAACAGTGTGATGCAGCAGCAAAAAAGGAAAACACAGTTCTGTGATGTATTAAGAGAAGCATAAAGTCTAGATCATATGAAGTAATTATCTGCTTCTACTCCTCCTTGGTCAGACCTCATCTGGAATACTGTGTCCAGTTCTGGGCATCACATTTTAAAAAAAGACATTGAAAAACAAAAGAAGTTCAGAGAAGAGCTACCAGGATGGTGAGCGGACTGTAAACTATGTCCTACGAGGAACGGTTAGAGGATCTGGGAATGTTTAGCTTGCAAAAAAAGAAGGAGGCTTAATAGCTGTCTACAAATATCTAAAGGTCTGTCACAGTGTAGAGGGATCATCCTTATTCTTATTTGCACATGGAAACACGAGAAGCAATGGAATGAAACTGAAAGGGAGAAGATACAGCTTAGATATTAGAAAAAACTTTTTGACAGTGAGGGTGATCAATGAGTGGAACAGGCTGCCATGAGAGGTGGTGACTGGTGAGTTCTCCTTCAAACAGAGGCTGGACAGACTTCTGTCTGAGATGATTTAGTGAATCCTGCATTGAACAGGGGGTTGGACCAGATGACCCTGAAGGTCCCTTCCAAATCTAACATTCTAGGATTCTATGTGCACAGTATTGGCTAAAAGGAGCATTTTATGTTAACATTCACAACTATAAACTTTTATAATTTTAATAAAATAGGTCTGAATTTATCAGACATAATATCAACGCTCAATGTTCTACGTCGTCATAACATTAGGAAAAGAGAAAAATGGAAAACACGCAAAAAAAGTCCCAAATATAGTAAAGAAATGAATTTACTGCGAGATATACAAATATGTACTGTACAATACATCGCAACCAAAGCATGAACGGTCTTAACTGTGGAGAACTTTAATCTTACAAGCTAGCTAGAAAGCCAACAAAATAGCTTTTCATCCATGCGGACAGGTTTGGGAGGCGCAGCACCAATCCACTTTGTAAGCGCAGCTGCAGCCACTGCATCAGTTGATAACTAATCACTTAGTTAGGTTAGGTGATGGGAAACAGCTCTTCAATTTTTCTGTGCAGCAATAAAAAAAAAATACGTGTTCACCCCAGACACCGATAAAAGAGATCCTGTCAGCGAATAATTTATTGTAACAATTGCATATATAAGTAGAAGCCATAGGTTTTACCTTTCGTGAACCTATGTTAATTTATTAGGGAGCTGCATAGGCAGCAATTTTCCAATAAACATCCTTTCCCTCTAAGGGCACACTTTTTTTTACTAGGATTTTGAAGCGGATTCTGTTTTAAAATTCACATTAAAAATGCATTTCAAATAATTTTCCTATTGATTTTACTGGGAAAATGTTTTTATAATGCACATGGTGCTCTTTCACTTTCCTTTTCTTTTGCTTGTGTTATTTGCAGCATTTTCCATTAAAATCAATAGGATCTTATTTAAAGCGAACCTGTCACCAGGTTTTAACTATAAGAGGTGAGACCACCACCTTTCAGCCCTGATATACAGCATTCTATAATGCTGATTATATGCCCCTAACCCGGCCTACAAGACAAAAAAAATACGTTTTATTATACTCACCTGCGGGGCGGTCCGGTCAGAGGGGTGTTGCTCGTCTCAGAGCAAAGTACTGTAGTGTTCATGCGCCGGAAAAGGTCAACGAGCGCAAGCGCATGCATACTGCAGTGCTTTACTCTGCCCTGGTTAGGGCAGAGAAGTGCGCCTGTGCAGGAGCGCTATGCTGGGGAGACTGTGAGGATGATGTAGGGACGCGTCATCTACACGAAGAAAGAAGGAGGACGGCATCGCAAGAAGAAGGGAGGTGCCGGACCAGGACGAGCGACGCCCCTCAGACCGGACTGCCCAGGTGAGTATAATAAAAATCGTATTCTTGTCTTGCTAATCGGGTTGGGGGCTTATATACAGCATTATAGAATGCTGTATATCAGGGCGGAAAGGTGGTGGTCTTACATCATATGGTAAAAACCTGGTGACAGGTTCACTTTAGCGAGTATTTGAAGTTGTTTATGATGTGGATTTTGGTGCAGAATCGACTTCAAAATCCTCGATGAGGTTCAATGTGGATAAATGTAAAGTTATGCAGCTGGGAACTAATAATTATGTGGCCATTGTATGTTCAAAGGGGAGGAAAACTAGGAGAGTCACTTGTAGAGAAGGATCTGGGTGTACTTGTAGATCTCAGATTCATAGTAACAATTACATAGAGAAAGAAAAGACACTCTCTCTGTTTAACACCGTTGGCAACAAGTGGAGGTGACACAGACAGTGGGTCAATCATTTGAGCTGGTTATGCTCGGCACAACTACTAGAAAGCTTGATATATACTCCAATTGTGCCTACTTCTCCGGCTGCTGTGCTCACACCGAATGGACATGAAAAATGAAGGAGAGGAGAACGCGGTGGATCCCAAACGCTGTCGCAAAAAAAGGTGATTCCAGGCGGCGAGTATAAAAAATTCCCACTTTATTGAAATGCATTTCGGAGTAGGTTTTACTCCTTCCTCAGTTGCCTAAGGAAAGAGTAAAACATACCCTGAAATGATTTACAACAGAAAGGGATTTTTTCTTATACTCACCGTCTTGAATCACATTTGTTTGCGGCAGTGCCCAAGAAAGGATTAGAACCTACCCTGAAACGCGTTGCAATAAAGTGGGAATTTTTTTATACTCACTCCCTGGAATCACCTTTGTTTGTGGCAGTGACTGGGATCCACTACACTCTTCTCTTCTTCATAATTACATAGTTATATAGGTTGAAAAAAAAATCCACTTAGGACCATTAAGTTAAACCTTTCTCCACCAGTTATACATTCTCTAACCCTAGATTGTTAACCCACAATGACAGCGGTATTCAATGCCAATCAGTGGCTTTCCAGGCTAGCAGGATATTGTCCTGTATTAAAAGGCATGGACTCAAGGGATAGGGACGTAATACAAGTACTTTACAAAGTATCAGTCCAACCCTATCTGTGGATATGCAGTTCAGTTCTGGACACCAGTTTATAGAAAGGATGCCGTGGAGTTAGAAAAGGTAGAATGAAGAGCCAAAAAATTCATAATTGTCATGGAGGACCATAGTTATGAGCAAAGATTAAAAGAATTACATTTATTTAGTCTCAAGAAGAGATGTCTAAGAGGGGAGGACATGATTAACTTGTGCAATCACAAAAATGGCCCATACAAAAAGTATGGCCAAAACCTGGTCCATGCAAATCCACCTCAAAAGACAAGGAGGCATTCCTTCCAACTGGAGAAAAATAGGTTCAATCTCCAGAGGAGACAAGGCTTCTCTACCATGAGAATTACTAATCTGTGGAATACTCTACCTCGAGAGCTGGTCGGGACTCGGGAACTGTTGATGGCTTCAAAAATGGATTAGATGATTTTTATAAGAAAATAAAAAAACTATGTGTAAAGTGTTTTTCTGAATGTTTGGCCATCTTTTTGGTGCAGTTTTAATAAAGGATATAGCAATCAGGTGCTTTGCGTAGGTTTTCCATGGTAATGACCTCATCAAAAACCATGACAAAAACCCACAGCAAAAAGAGCATTTTGAAACATTATTTTAATAAGAAAACGCACCAAAGAATTAATGCGTCACTTTTCTACCTTGCGTTAAAAAATGTGTGAAAACAAAAAAATCAACATGTGCATTATAGGGAAGCTTGTTGAAAGCAGAATCGGAAGCATTTTGATGTGGATTTCGCTGTGGAATCCTGTGGAATCACACGGAACCTATAGAGTTTATTGATGAGTTCTAAACATAGATCTGTGTCTCCGGTCCGTGACACTAAGACCATGTCCTATTCTCATCTGTTTTGCAGATCACACTTGACCATTAAAGTCTATGGACATCTGTATAAAACATGTTAGATTATTTTTCCATTTGCGTTTCATCCATTTTTAACTGATCCGTTGCGAAGTGTCAACAGATGAAAAAAAGTCTAATTTGCTTCAGTAAAAAAAAATAAAAAAATGGATGAGAAAAAAAACAACTTGATGAAACTTATACAGGGAATAATTAAGAGTGAGTTTTTTGCTAGGTTCCATACGTGATCTTTAAGGCAATTTAATAAAAAGGGTGTGACAAAGGGTGAGGCCAACTGTAGCAACTGATGTGCACTCTGCAGCAATAAAAAAATAACTAAAAAATTGCTGTTGATCCCAAAGTGATTTTTTGGGGTGAATCTTATACAGGTTTTTGAAAAATGAACATATTATAGATTTTTACGGAATTTCATTACTCTAAACTTCACTGTTCTTTCACAATGTGAACACATGTCCAGTGTACTCTACGCAGATCTTTTGCTTTTCTTTGAACGTTGTCATTCTTCTCTGACCTCTGTCATTTTAAGGATTTTTTTTTAACTACAGAATTGGCTACATGTTGAGAAATATTTGGACTGTGCTCCTTCGAGCGTAAAATTTAGAGGCCTTGGACATGCTAGATCAGTTATTTGGCAAGTACTCACATCATCGTCTGGTTCCAATAATCCTTCTAGGGTCTTAGTCACGAGGATCACAGATCTTCATCGCTTTGGCATTTGCTCTGAACCCTTGATTTGTGTCTGCATACTTTTATGAATTGACTTGCTGCCACATAATTATTCGATTACTCATCATCAGTATTAATTAGCAGCTGTACTGTGTACCTCGTAAAGACTCATTCAGACATTCAAGCACATTGGTCTGAGATCGGACCACAATGCATAGACTAGCCATGGGTCTCCTGACCCAAGCGTGACATCTTCATGTATTTCTATAAGGCTGGTCACCTTGGGTCGGAAGAACCGCAGCCAGTCCATACATTGCTGTCCGATCGCGGGCCAATGTGCACGAACATCTAAGTGAGTCTCAAAGCGTCTCCTGGGTGTAAATTGTTCTCTAAGTAACTGGAGAAGACATGAAGACAATCTTGTTTTGATGGTGACTTGAGTGGTTCCAGGGGTTTGTTCTTCGTAAAAGCGGGTTAATTTATTCTCCTTTTCTCTATAACTAGGTATAATATTTCTTGTTGGAAGCTTACAGTGGGTTTTTCTTTAGGTAAAATAGGAATACATAAGCAATGACTTGTTGGTCACGTCATTTATTTGTAGACCATCTACCTCCACTAGGTGGCAGTTGTAAGAGAAAGTTCTTTCATTCTAGAAGAGAGCTCAATGTCTGCATATTTTTTCCCCATGAAGCGTTGCCAATAAGACTCAAAACCTAGCTGGTCTCCTTAAAAGGAATCTGTCAGCAGGTTTTTGCTATCCCATCAGCATTATATAGGGGCAGAGACCCTGATTACAGCAATGTATCACTTACTGGGCTGCTTGCTGAAGTTTTGCTAAAATCCCTGTTTTCTCTGCTGCAGATATAGCAGTTCTCTGAATGCTGAGCTCAGTATAACCCCGCCCACACTACTGATTGGCAGCTTTCTGTGTTCATGTGCATAGGCAGAAATCTGAGAATCAGTGGATGGGGCGGGGTTATGCAAAGCTTATGGATTTGGAGGACTACATGGCAGAAGGTTTACTAGCCCTCTAGTTATAAAATCACTGTTTTATCAGCAGAAAGTTATCAAAACTACAGCAAGCAGGACAGTAAGTGACATTGCTAGAATCAGGGTCTCTATCCTTACATTATGCTGATCTCAGATTAGGTGGCAAAACCTGGTGACAGATTCTCTTTAAGAAGAGCCAGTCCACCCTAAAGCTACCTCACTCACTTCAAATTCACCTTAGTTCATAGTATGTCTATAAACATACATTATTTTGTTGCAGAAACCCCATTTGTCAGAAAACGAGCCTTTGACAAGGGTCAATATTGATTTTAGGATTGCTACTTCCAATAGGTGGCCAAATCAGATCTCATACTTTGTACTGATGAGGGGCAATGCCCCGAAACACTGTCTAAAAATTGAGATTCTGATTTGTCTTTCATCCTAAGTCATATTTCAAGTCGATAATGACTTGTAGGATTACTACTTCCAATAGGTGGCACTAGAGTTCAAGTTCTCTCCCTCTCTGAAGAGGCAATTTGCATATTTAATTTCCTAGAGGAGCATTGCATGACTTATAAGCATCCTTACACTGGCATGTCAGGCTTGTCACTCCCCACAAGGAGAAACGTTACTCTGAAGACCTCAGAAGACTACAACATTTTAAACCAGTAGTTGCACTCTATAAAATATCACTTTGATGTTTTAAGGAATTCCCTATTTTAAGCATTTTATGACATATAGCACTCACATTTTTTTAATTCAGACATTATAAGGCAGTTCCTAAGGTTCCCAATTATCGACCCGTGTAAAAATGACCGCGATCATCCAAAGAATGAACAAAATATACATATGACGCGCCCCCTGGGACATATTCCTTTTTGAGGGGAATACCCGGCACCGGATCAGATGGGGGGGTTGTAGTCTCCGAGCGGCTGTGACCCGGTCCCGTGCCCAGGGCGTCAAGCTCAGTGTGATGTGGCAGTCCTACAGATGTTGCTAAAGTTCTTTTGTGTCGACTACGCCACCCGTTGTGATGCGGTCACTGTGGCCGCCGCTGCAGCAGGGTCCGCTGAGGCTGATGGTGGGTGCGCAGCTTGGTGAGATAACCCCCAACGGGAGGGGTATAGCCTCAGAGGGGACAGGCGCAGAGGATGGGGGTTGTGGTGGTGTAGTGCAGACGGCAGTGAAGACAGAGTCGGGTTGTGCAGTTAAGGGTGTTTACTTACTGCAGATGTTGTACTGGTCACTCCAGCTGCTAGTGACCACCCGAGCCGTGCTGCGTCCACCAGGTCCTGGATCCAGCCAACCCCCAAACAAGTCCGGAGCGTGGCCCTGAGCTCTCCCTTTGTCCTTTCTTCAGCCGTCCCCACCAGTGATCCACCTAGGTCCAGCTCCCTCGGGCCTTCTGTTGGGACACCCTTGGCCCTGGGTTCCCTGACCCTTCATGTGGTGTGCCTTCGGGGTGAATGTGGTGGGTGACCGTGGCAGACACTGCCCACGGTCTCCGGTCTCTGGCTGGGGATTGTTTTTACCCCCACCAGCTTGGGTTCCGGTACCCTGATGCTGACTCCTCACCCGGTGCTCTGATTTGGGTTCTTGGGTCCCTTCTCTTCTGTGCTCTGGGTCTTTCTCTTTTCTCCTCTCTCACTCTGGGTCTTGGTCTTTCTTCTCTCCTCTCCTGACTTGTTTTCTGCAGCTGATCCTCTCTGCATCTGACTCTCTGCGTCTGACCCTGATTCTAGTTGGTGCCCACCTTATATATCCCTCTATGTGTGAGCTCAGGTGACCAGCACCCAATGAGCTCCTAACTTTACCCAGGCTGCTCCCCCTATCTGCCCCTACACTACATGGGATGTTCCACCCCCCTCCCACTCCAGCCAGGAACAGACTCGGTCGTACCTGCACATTTCTAAGTGGGAGTACCGTCGGTCTGTTCCTCGGAAATGGGATGTGTGTAGTGCATGCAGCCTACCGAGCTCAGTTCCACACTCCATCCTTACCCGGGAGTGGAATATCACACCTCTGGGTTGAGGTGCAATACCCCTGTAGCAGCCGAATCCTCAGGGTGCTACATTCCCCCCTGGTAAATCACAGCACGTCCTCGGGCTGTAAGACATAAACATCACCAAAACATACACATTTTTATAAACATATAAAACTTATAAAACATTATATATATAAAACTTTTCATATCAACATTCTCGTCGTCTCTTGTTTCAGGTTCCTCCTCCGGACACTGTGCAACGTGTGTCCGGGAAAAGTGCGACAGTCTCTTAGAAAATCTGGTTTTCTATAAAACCGGTAGGGGGCGCTTTAGGACGCGCAACTATATACAGGGGGAGTTGGCCGCTCTCAGTCCTCGGCCAGGTAGAGGGAAGGGAATGGCTGCTCACAGTCCTCAGCCTGTAGGATGAAGGGGTTAACGGGTAAACAGTTCACTGGTCCCAACGGGGACTATTTTAGCAGCAACGGTTCACTGTGCCCCGACGGGCAACTATATACAGTCTCTATTCCCGTCCTCAGCGACGGCTCCCTCCTGCTTTTTCTTAGTGATACGGTGTTGCTTCAGACCCGTCCGGGTCCTCTGGCTCCTCCTCTCCGTACCGCAACTCCTCCTCCGTCAAGCGGTGTACGTGGAGGGCGTAAGGTCCTTTGGCACACTTGTGCCGGGTGAAAGTGACCTCATCTCCGACGTAGAGGTCACGGCCTTTGTGACCTTCCGGCAGGTGGGACTCGACGTCTCTGCGGGTCACAAAAACGTCACCGCGGTTGTTACGGTCCCGAATAAAGCCCCACCCATGCTGCGGGTTGAACTTTATCACTGTCCCGATGGTGCGGGGACAATGCGCTGCACGGGGGTTCCTCCTAGTCCGGCTCTTCTGCTCCGCGCTCCGGATTTGGGCCTGTTGTTCTCTGACCCGCCTCTCCTCCCGTTCTCTCTTAAACTCTGCTAGCTGCTGACGACAACACTCAGTACGCTCAGCGGCGACTGCCCGAGTTTCTCCGGTGAACCCCATCAAATCTTCTCCCGTGGGGTCCCACACGAATTGGGCTTCTTCTAAAGGAGGCGAGACCCGAGTCACGGGCTTCGGAGCCGGGATCAGGGGCTCACACAAGGGCCCTAGTCTTTGTTGCCGCTCCAGCTCATGGTATCCTTCGGGCCAGATGAAGGGCCGCCCGTCCGGCCATGTGAGCTGGCTGAAGAGGTCCTCCCCCAGGTGTGGCACCCTTGGTATTGCGGGCGCGGGCGCGGTGGTGGTGGCGCCCGGGTTGCCCAGGCCTTGCGGCCAGGCCTGGGGCACCTGGAAGGTGAAGGGCACCGTTAGGACGGCGGCGCCCTGGGCTACCTGGCCTTGCGGCCAGGCCGGAGGCTCCGCGGAGGTAGGGGGCGCTGTTGGTGGTGCGGCGCCCGGGGGTACTAGGCCTTGCGACCAGGCTGGTGGTGTTTCCTGCTTTGTCACGCTCCGGATCGAGGCGCGTGACGTCACAGGGGTCGCTGCGGCGGCTTCCGGTCGGGGCCTAGTCCATAGCGGTGACATGGCGGCTACGGGCACAGCAGGGGGACTTTCGGGCTCTGCGACGGGGAGCTGGGGCAGATAAGCGGTGTCACGGCTTGGGGTATAGGCGTCCCCTTTACCTGCCTCCATGCGTTCGGCTCCCTCCTCGGCGCCGTCTCCGGCCTTGGGTCCTCCCGCGCCATCCTCAGAGGCGGTCTGCTTCCTCTTCCAGGGTAGCGTGCTCCGTTGACTGGTCTCTGCTTGCTGGGCCATCTCCCGGCTCCACTCCGCCAGTATCTCACGCTGTACCCGGGCCATCCTCCTTGCGAGGCCCTCCAGGGCAGTTTGTGCACACTCCCGGTCTCGGGGGAGCTGCGCTAAGATCTCCGCTAGACCTAGCGGGGTTGTGGACTCTAGCAGGCTCCTGACCATCGGGTCGGTGCTGCTCTGCTCTTCTTCTGGCAGGCTCCTGGCCAGCGGGCCGGTGCTGCTCTGCCCTCCTTCCTCGGTCTCTAGCAGACTCCTGGCCAGCAGGCCGGTGCTGTTCTGCTTTCTCTCCATCTCCGGGTGAGCTTCTCCGCTACTCCTCGTTAGACTTCTTGCCTCCGGGTGCGCTCGCTCCAGACTCCTCCAGGCGACACCCATCTTTTCTCTTCTCTTTCGTCTCCTCCCACTTCGAGGGCGGTCCCGGGGCAACTCGGTGACTGTCAGCTCCAGGGGTAGTTCTTTCACGCTGACAGACACCTCCAACATCACAGTCTCTGTTGGTGGGGGCGGTTTCCACTTTTGGCGCCATTTTCTGTCCCGGCCCACGATGGGAGGTGGCCTCTTGCCCTCCTTTGGCACGCCCATAATGGCGTCCGCTGCTCTTCCAAGGCGGGAAATCTGCGGTTTTGGCGGGAAGCGTCGCCCAGTGGCGGGAAACTCTGCAGATGGCGGGAACAAGTTGGAAATGGCGGACAATCGGCGGGAAACGACTGGTGATGGAGTCCGATGGCGTGGACCCTCCGGAACCGGCGGGAGACTTCTTTCTGAGGTAAACTTGCACTTTTCTTCAGGCACGCAGTACCCGGGTGTTGCGGGCACGTAATCCTGCCGACTACGCCAAAGTTGACGCGCCCCCTGGGACATATTCCTTTTTGAGGGGAATACCCGGCACCGGATCAGATGGGGGGGTTGTAGTCTCCGAGCGGCTGTGACCCGGTCCCGTGCCCAGGGCGTCAAGCTCAGTGTGATGTGGCAGTCCTACAGATGTTGCTAAAGTTCTTTTGTGTCGACTACGCCACCCGTTGTGATGCGGTCACTGTGGCCGCCGCTGCAGCAGGGTCCGCTGAGGCTGATGGTGGGTGCGCAGCTTGGTGAGATAACCCCCAACGGGAGGGGTATAGCCTCAGAGGGGACAGGCGCAGAGGATGGGGGTTGTGGTGGTGTAGTGCAGACGGCAGTGAAGACAGAGTCGGGTTGTGCAGTTAAGGGTGTTTACTTACTGCAGATGTTGTACTGGTCACTCCAGCTGCTAGTGACCACCCGAGCCGTGCTGCGTCCACCAGGTCCTGGATCCAGCCAACCCCCAAACAAGTCCGGAGCGTGGCCCTGAGCTCTCCCTTTGTCCTTTCTTCAGCCGTCCCCACCAGTGATCCACCTAGGTCCAGCTCCCTCGGGCCTTCTGTTGGGACACCCTTGGCCCTGGGTTCCCTGACCCTTCATGTGGTGTGCCTTCGGGGTGAATGTGGTGGGTGACCGTGGCAGACACTGCCCACGGTCTCCGGTCTCTGGCTGGGGATTGTTTTTACCCCCACCAGCTTGGGTTCCAGTACCCTGATGCTGACTCCTCACCCGGTGCTCTGATTTGGGTTCTTGGGTCCCTTCTCTTCTGTGCTCTGGGTCTTTCTCTTTTCTCCTCTCTCACTCTGGGTCTTGGTCTTTCTTCTCTCCTCTCCTGACTTGTTTTCTGCAGCTGATCCTCTCTGCATCTGACTCTCTGCGTCTGACCCTGATTCTAGTTGGTGCCCACCTTATATATCCCTCTATGTGTGAGCTCAGGTGACCAGCACCCAATGAGCTCCTAACTTTACCCAGGCTGCTCCCCCTATCTGCCCCTACACTACATGGGATGTTCCACCCCCCTCCCACTCCAGCCAGGAACAGACTCGGTCGTATCTGCACATTTCTAAGTGGGAGTACCGTCGGTCTGTTCCTCGGAAATGGGATGTGTGTAGTGCATGCAGCCTACCGAGCTCAGTTCCACACTCCATCCTTACCCGGGAGTGGAATATCACACCTCTGGGTTGAGGTGCAATACCCCTGTAGCAGCCGAATCCTCAGGGTGCTACACATACATCTGAGGATTGGATCGGTTACACTCGCATAAAAATTATCTTTGTCGGCAGTACATCACCCCATATAAACAGTGGAAGTGCTGGCGACTACATGATACATCAGCAGAATAATCATTCTGCTTTTATTAGAACTCATCGGCTTGTGTAACAAGGCCAGTAAATGAGCGCTGATCAACTTGTACATAGCCAATCGGCTCACGTTAAAAAGCTGAAATCGACTCCTCTAAATGAGCCATTAAGGACATCACTGAGGGTGACAGGAACCGTTTACCTGGGAGTGTTGAGGTGCATTCATTCGAGCTGATCTTGGCGCGTTAACCAACGATGATTGAATACATACAAGATCACCAAAGATCTTTTACACAGATTGACGAATACTGATGAGAACAGGACTGTCACGGCACTATAGCAGGATATTCCAGGGCTAGGGGATACTACCCCATCCCTCAAACTAGGGGGCGCCCTGGTCTCTCTCTGATCCCCGGATTACTTCAGATGGTGAAGATGCCGGGGTAACGTAACTTGCTGTGCTCCTATTTCAACCCTTATCTGTCCCCTGCCCCACCTAGGGAAGTGGGAAGTAGAAATGTATAAGAATACGCCAAAAAGACAAACAAGGGAAGACGGACAGGGATAAATGAAAAACACCAATCATACAAAAATGCACTCACAAACAGAGTGGAATACCCGGGAGTTAAGTAAGGAGAAACCAAACAGAAGAGGATTAGGCTAAGAACACAGACAACAGTTTTCTGAACAGCTCTCCAAATGACTCCTCTAACAACCAACACATCCAACTCCAGAACCAGGCAGTATGAACTAACTGATTGCCAGAGGCAAGTATATATAGCAGAGAGGAGTGGCCAACACTGAACAGCCAAGACCATCAAAGCAGGAAAGCTCCAGGAGCTTCAACTGAACAGATTAACCCATACACTTCTAGCAGAAACCTGCTCAGTTTAATATGATTTTGAAGTGCTTTTAATAAGTGCAGGAGTATGTGAAATCAGACACTGCGGTCTTCTAGTCCCTTCCTGTCGGGGTTGACATGTAACAAGAACTTTACTAGGATCGCTCCGCCCCTATACAGTATCATTTACACAGGGTGTTATGCCGGCATTAACAATCCAATCGGCAGACGAGCAAGCATTTTGAATGATCATTGGCATATTTACAAGGGCCGATAAGGAACAATACTTCTTATGAATGCTCGTTCACCGATTCTAGTCTTTTCTAAATGCACCTATAGTTAAGACTGCAAGAAATTACATGCACATGGAAATTAAAGACATCAGACTGTAGGGACCTATGTAGCCACCCCCTACACGAAATGAAGAAAAGTATGGCACCAGTTCTTACTGTTATGGGCAGTGGGCATAAACTTGGCGAGCACATAATTTACCTCCAATTCTCCCGAGCGTCAGACGATTTCCCTCTTTCCTATTCCTGCTATACCTTTACTACCTTTCTAGATGAGATGAAAACATTATCAGCGCAATTATTTCGCCGTCTTGTCCTTTGCTAATTGTCTAAGGACTGGAGGATTATATTATACTGCCATCGCAGTGAAAAGACAATGTAATTTCATTCCATATCTCCTAGGTTTTTTCTTCATTGTTCTTAGAGACGGGATGAGTGATGGCACCATTGCAGGAGAACACTATAAATGTAACAGTTTTGCTGTTAAGCCATAAGAAAGTGAAAAGTTGAACGTCAATGTGAAAAGTAGGCAACTAATTGGCAATGGTGAAAAAAAAAATCAGAGAAAATAGGATAAAGATATATGTGTATCCAAGATTATGTATAGCAACAGAAAAATTAGCCCTTTAAAAATTGATGACGAGCACTCAACCTAATCAATAAGAGTATGGGTGTGTTTGTTACGTTCATAAGTGACGGAACAAATCTGCCCTTAATTTCTTCCCAAGTGTGAAATCCACTGTAAAAATCCACACAAAGAATTGACATGCTGAGGATGTAAATATCCAAAATGGAGGTCAATTTCCAGACAGAAACTATCCACCAAATGGGGGTGAATTTTTGGAAATCTGTTGTAAATTTTCCTTCCCAAAGTTTGGACAGAAGTTATGCAGGAAACCTACAATATGTGAACAAAACCTAAGAGAAGGGAATAATTCATTCATCTTTCTTTGAGAGACAATCTCATTATTTATTTTTTTTTTAAAAAATGGGGTTTTCAATTATCCAGAAATTTTTGGACAGTGTAAAAACACACCTTTTTGGTAATTGTGCAGATAATTTTGATTGCAATCATTATTATTTTACAGCTCCCAATAAATATTGATAATATATTCATGTACTGAGCCAAAGACCTGCTATATATCACTTTTTGTTAATTTTATCAAGGTTCACAAATATATTAGTAAAAAAATGTTGGTTGACTAATTTTTGGAACAGAAAATAAAATTTTAAAAAATCAGATCGGCAACCCTACCCATCAGTTGTTGGTACAGAAGAACTTCCTACAAAAGTGATCAGTGACCGCCTGCTTGTGCAAGAGAGTAGCAGCATTTAGGTAACATCATTTAGTTATTCTTCACACTTGTCTTTTGAGCGCCATTTCTCCTTTCGGTTTTAGGAAAACTCATACAAACTGAAGCAGAAGAGTCTCATTAACTGAAACGCAGGACTTTTTGTTCAAATTCTAAATGGACAATGGAGCTTTTTTGCTTCCGTTTGAATCCATTTTGTAACATTTGTTTTCCTAATAAGGTTTCTTCGTTCTTAAAACAAACAAGAAATGGCACTCAAAAGGCACCTGTGAACTTACCTTTATCTGTTTAAATACATGAGGCTACAACATTATAATGCAATGTTCTTAGAAATATTATTTATCAACATGTCAATAGAATATATCCATTAATGGCAAAATAGTAAAATAATATCTTACTAAAGAGCCTAGAAAGGTGAGAAAAATAACAAAAATTTGATGCTCGCCTTCCAGATCTGCTACGATCAACATCCAATGGGGTCTTCACTTGAGCGCTGCAGCCAATGATTGGATGTTGATCAGCAGCAGCGTTGACAGTAATAGTTTATTTTCTTACGGTACCGGAGGGTGACTATCGAGGAGGAAAATTTTTCTTTACATTTTTCTCCCTTCCTGGACGCATTGATAAGGCGTAATCCGGTGTTACTTGATAATAGTACTAGTTGCTTGAAAACTCTACAGTGCCATCAGCGAGATTTTTCATTGGCAGCGAGAGGATGATAAAATTGTGGCATCCTATTTATTAGGATGGGGTAAAGCATTGTTGTAAATGGCGGGAACATTTTTCAATAATACACAAGAAATCTCTTTAAACTGACGGAATACAGGGTTGTAGGTTGTTCTATATTTTTCTTTTTAACAGGCTGGCCGCATTATTGCACGTAAAATAATACCCAGCCACTGGCTTATGATTTTGCTAAATATTATATTTTCATAGAAAAGGCGGAAAAACTCTGTTCTTATTTTACCAATTTTCCAGAAGAAGAGTCACACAGATCATCACTAAACCCCTAAGCTGACAGATCCTCGCCGAGCTAAACAAAACTGCTATTTCTCAAAAGCCATTCAAATAATGACTTAGTTCCATTGTCTGCCTGCCCGGCCTTACAGAGCATTGCGATGCCCTTTCAAAAGTATTATTTAACCCCTGAAAGAATGACCCATGCCATTTGTACCAATTCCCAGCACAGTATTATTTTACTAGTCCTTCGTATTATTTCAGTCATGTACAACATCACTGCCTGCCGCCACTACTGCCGGGAACATCATTTTGTCTGTCATTATCGGAGCCCTGTAACATATAACTTACAGTCATTTTCATACTGTACCGTAAGTCACATAATCCTTCCCCTGGGAAGAGAATAATCGCTATTCTCCAATACGGTACGGAGCTTAGCTGCTTTCCTATTTAAGACAAGACATACGGGGCATCACTTCATCGCTGGTGCCAATGGCACTTGTATTGTCTCACCGTTCCTCTCTACGACTACCCATCATCACATCCATCTCCCACAATATGTTATACTCCGTTCTCCGCTCTATTTTTGTCTTCCCCCCTCTAAATTTCTGACTCATGACTTACATTGGAATAACAAATTGTCATCACACCTACAAGAAAGTCACAAGGTATAAAACTGTATATATTTATATGTACGTATATTGTATACCGCCCAGCTGCTAACGCTGCCTAAACAATACGTCCATTGTTCTCGATGATGATTTCCAATGCATTTTATAGACATTTTTCACCCCTTCACCACCTTGGGATTTTCTGTTTTTGCATTTTCGTTTTTTGCTCCCCTTCTTCAAAGAGCCATAACTTTTTTATTCTTCTGTCAATATGGCCATATGAGGGCTTGTTTTTTTGCGGGACGAGTTGTACTTTTGAACGCCACCATTGATTTTACCATATAGTGTACTGGAAAATGGGAAAAAATTCCAAGTGCGGTGAAATTGCAAAATAAGTGCAATTCCACTATTGTTTTTGGGTTTTTTATTTACCATGTTCACTAAATGCTAAAACTCACCTGCTATTATGATTCTCCAGGTCATTACGAGTTCACAGATAACAAACATGTATAGGTTCTTTTTTATTTTAGTTGTGACAAAAAAAATCCAAAGATTGTAAGAAAAAAAATGGCGCCATTTTCCAAGACCTATAGCGTCTCCACTTTTCGGGATCTGGGGCCGAGTGAGGGCTTATTTTTGTGTGCCGAGCTGACATTTTTACTGATACCATTTTGGGGTACATACAATGTTTTGATCGCCTGTTATTGCATTTTATTGTAACGTTGCGGCGACCAAAAAAACCTAATTCAGGCGTTTTGATTTTTTTTCTTGTTATGCCGTTTACCGATTGGATTCATTTACTTTATATTTTGATAGAACTTGATAGCGACATATCTAGTTGGGGCGCGGCCTGCCTCATTACAAGTGTATGGAACGAGGCTGCGCCCACTGGACGGGCTCTGGCTAGGAGTATGTATAACTCATACATCCCGGCTCAAAAACACAGAGTGACTGCAGACTTATGTATTTGGACCAGACAACCCCTTTAAAAACCTGAGTTCTTTATGTCAAGACAGTTTACAAAAAGTTTTGCCCCACTAGAGCTGCCTATGTGTATGGTTTACGGTGCAATTGTGAAATAAGTATGCCTCGGAGTAATAAACACTCTGCCATGGGCTTCACAATGTCACAGAAAGAGTCTACCACGTGAGGAATCTCTTAGGAAGCAAAAATCATCTGTCCTCAGTTGCCAGGTTCTTTGGAGTGATGAAAAATGATTAGACATGGCAGTCTGAAGGACAAATTTGTGTTCAGTAGATGTAAGAAGAAAACTTCCTGGTTGAATGAAAAGAACTAACGTAAAAGGAATCAGTCAGCATGTTTTACCCCAACAAACTACTGTAATGAGACTATTTGTGGAAAGAAGCAGATTTCAAATATATAGTTTTTATATATTTACTCCCTGATATTCCACAACATATAACACCATCTCAGCCTACTCGTAATCCACTCACAATGGACCATCCTACACATCATTCAGCTCGTCACTGCTACTACGTAGAAAACTGGGCTATTTGCATGCGCTGGACTCCTGAGCTTGGGGAAATAATAAAAAGAGGACTCCTAAGTAGGGATGAGCGGACTCGAACTTAAAAGTTTGGCGTTCGTACTGGACAGTTATTTTCTGGTGCTAAGCGCCAAACACGGATTTTCCCTGGAAGTCCATTGAAATGTTCGAAGTTCCAGGGTAAGTCCATTGAAATGTTCGGCATTCCAGGGGAAGTCCATTGAAATGTTCGGCGTTCCAGGGAAAGTCCATTGAAATGTTCAGCATTCCAAGGGAAGTCCATTGAATGTTCGGCATTCCAGGGGAAGTCCATTGAAATGTTCGAGTGAGAGAGGTTTGGGTGGTCCTAGTTGGGATGTAACAGAAGCATCTCTAAATTGCCAAACCGAATATTGGTAACTATTCCCAAGTTTGTATGTTCTTCCCATATTTGTGTGGGTTTCCACCAGGTTCTCTAGTTTCCTCCCACAGTCCACAGACATACTGATAGCGGATCTAGATTGTGAGCCCCAATGGGGACAGAGATGATGAGGTCTGTAAAGAGATGTGGAATTAATGGCGTATATATAAAAGAGTAAAGTAAATGAAAAATATTGAAATCCAAAGAGGGCAAGTGAATCTATACTATTTAAAGGGGCCACCACACACAGACCCTGTAAATCCCCTTACAAGCAGATTTACATACTATACATAGCTGCCATGAGCCTGAAAGATCTGATTTTCCTTTCTAATCCCTCATTTCTGATCATTGGGCCATGTAAATCTGGCAACAGTCAGCTATCAAACAAATGCTTGTCATCTTGATCATATTTCAAGACTCGTTAAAGGGTCGATAGTGACTTGTAAGATTGCTGCTTCCAATAGGTGGCACTAGAGTTCAAGTCCTCTTCGTCTCTGAAAAGACAATTAGCATATTTAATTTCCCATAGGAGAATTGAAAGGCATTTAAGTCTCCTCATACTGTCACTCTCCACAAGGAGAAACTTTACCCTTTAGATCCCAGTCTTAGCCTCTCACCTAGCCAAATCAGATCTCATACTTTGCACTGATGAGGGGCAATTCCCCAAAACATCAAGTCTACAAATTGAGATTCTGATTTGGCTTTTATTCTAAGTTAAGTGGCAAGGCTTGTTAAAGGGTCGATATTGACTTGTAGGATTGCTACTTCCAGTAGGTGGCGCTAAAGTTCAAGTCCTCTTCCTCTCTGAAGAGACAATTTGCATATGGTCATCGTCATCAAATCTTTTTCTGCAGACCTAAGAGTCACTGTTGTCGGCAGCACATCTCCCAGTGTAAGCGGAAAATGTGCTGTTGACAATCAACAGTGTAAAAGGCCCTTTAAACGAGCACCGATCGACCTGTTCAGGCAGGAAGTCTGCCCATATAAATCAGCCCCAAGCAGCAGAACTAAGCGGATTAATGAGGTAGACGGCAGATTTATAGCCATAGGTGAGATCTCCAAGCTTGAAAGTTAAAACGGAAGTACACGTTGTCTTTTCTCCCTTTCTATCGTGCAGCACGCTGCAGTTTATTTTTATTCATTTACCTTAAAAGAAAATCTAGACCATTAGCTGCACTGTATGACCTGGTTTTGTGGCAGGAGGATTGCACGTTCCAGCAGCAGTGACATCCAAGGGTAAATGGATTATTGCAAAAAAATGTGAGCACGACTTTTATTTTTGGGGGGTGATCATCAATCTCATAACAAAGAGGAAAACAAAAATAATTGTGTGACTGTAATTAGCATTGTTTTGTGGCGTCTGGAAAACAAAAGCAAAATTACGCCATTATTTGACGTGAGCTTCTGTCATACAGCTCCATGAAAATCCACAAAGAAGCAGTCACAACATGCAATTCAGAGGAGAAATATCTGCCATTGTAAAAAAAAAAAAAACTAACAAAACAAAACAACCATCCTCCATTCCTGGTGCAATAAAGTTAGGTAAGAAAGGCAAAGAAGGGACCTTGCAGGTGGACATAACTTTTGGCCACATGCGGTAGCGTAACGCTTGTACGCTATTTCTAATTTTAAATATGTTTATAAGAATATTCACCTTTGTTCAGTGCATATTTTATTACAGATTTTTATGGCGATTTAAAAATGTTAGCAGTGGGTGACATCTGAAACAAAAATTTGCAATAGATAAGGCATGCTGTGGTTTTGAAAATCTGCAAAAATGTTATGTTTTCTGTAACGGGAGTTTGCAAATTCTGCAATCAAAATTCTGCAAGTAGTATGCAATGGATGTGTCATGCACAGTGTGGGAAAGACTAAATGCAACACGAAGGGATGAAGGGAGGGTAGCCCAAACGCTAGGGAAAGGGGGAGTGGCGACCCGTAGGAAGATCTAATATCATCCTACCTGTCCTACCGTCCAAATATAGGTTCTGCACCTATCGCCGAACAGGAAACCTAATCCCTATATATCCCTAGAGCTAGGCCCTAGATAGGGAGGGGGGTGAGCACTGGTCAGTCCCCACTATAAAATAAAGAGAACAAGGGAGACAAACAAATGAGGGAAAACTTAACTTGAGCAGACACCATAGAGATAACACCAAACGTCCTCCAAGGGCACCAGAGAGGAAGCTAGCCGACTGCTATTGCTCCGAGACTTCAAAAGGGAAAATGAGAATATCACCGGTGACTCCCTGAAGCAAACAGAGTTTCTAAACACCCAGACCAGGGTGTGTCAATCAGAGCAGGAGGGAGGTTGCCGCTGGGTCCAAAAGTCAGAAGGATTAAGAAGGCGTCTGCAATGCCAAATGCAGTGACCTTCTGCCACAAGATCCAGAGCGACTGCCTGATACATCTGACACACCCGTGACAGGGTGATCCTAGCCTAAATCCAAAAGAAGATGTAAAGATTTGTAATATTTTATGTTTAATTTTTGCACTGAAAGAAAAAAAAAGAGAAGCCTATATTCTGCGGAGGGTACTGCAAGGACAGCCATGATGCAAATTTTTTTATTTTTGACCTCTACTGAACTCTATTACCAGACTTGTTCAGCTTGCAAGTAAAGGATTGAGTAACACTTGCTATTTGGTGTGCCATCCCAGGAAACAGGTCTATAGGGGAGTAGGTAAGAAACTCCATTCTGCACTGAAGTGGTTGTAGTCTGCCTCAGGAAGAAGAGATTATTCCACCTGTATGAGAGAGCCACCATTACAGAGAGAGGGCAAGGACTGTCAACACAGAGCAGAACATAGAGGTATATTCCTGTGAGTGAGGAGTGAATCTGCCAAAAGGGTGAAGTAGCTGCTATAAGTGCAAAGGTTAGATACTGCAGAGGGGAGCACAGAGGCTTATTCCTTCACTGAGGATTGTCACAACTGAGTGCTAGCCTCAGTAATGTGAAAACATGAACGTTTCTCCTGCAGATTAAGTGCAGAGAGGGTCAACGGCCAAGATTTACAAGGGAATGTTTTTTAGTGGATGACGAAGTACAGGGCGGGACGTCATCCACCATATCTCCAATCCAGGGAGTGTCTGGGTTTCAAAAAGCCAGCCTTTACACTCAGGTGTGTTCAGTACCTGGGGAAAACCTGCTCCAGAGAGGAGCTCACACGTGCTGTGCTGAACCGTGTGTGCTTAATCGTGAGTGGCCAGACCTTGGCCGATATACGGACTGTGCTGCAAGTTTTGTATTTTGTTTTGCTACTTTAGCCAGACGGGCTGTGTTTTTTTCTTTATGGACTACCGGGTAGTTTATGACACTGAATAAACCAACCCGAAATTTAAAGAGACAGTGTCCTCTGTCTACCTCAGCCTACAGCCGAGCTTGTCGCTTTGCCACAAGATACAGTAAATACCACATTAGAGGTTAGTCAGAGACAAGTTCCTCTATGAGAGGACTTGTGATATCATTGCAGGATACTCTGCCAAAAGAGGTGATTCTGAAAGGTGGCTGCGAAAGTGACAAACAGACTGCGTTTATTTGAAGAAAGTGTTGCTGAAGTGTTTGCCAGCAGATTTCTCTTACTTGTGACAAAGTGTCACAGTATTAACTTGTTGTTGTAGATCTACTTTCTAGTTTTGTTGTACCTCTTGTAAAAGGCTTTATAATCATCAATCTCATTGCTTCCATGTTAATAAAATGCATTTGAATTGTTGCTGGAGTCCAAGGGGGTGCCATGGAAACCACTCTGTAAAAAGGGGGATCCATGTATCCAAATTATTTAATGGAGATCGCAACACAGTTCATAGGACCCCTTACAAGTGAATCCAAAACACAGAACAGGTGTAAACCTCCTCATTATACATTTTCTCTATAGGTTCCACTCTTGATTTTGGCTTGCAAAATACTGATTACAGATAATGGTCAAAGCTTTTACAGCACAAATGT
This sequence comes from Phyllobates terribilis, assembly GCF_046119375.1. Classification (NCBI taxonomy): domain Eukaryota; kingdom Metazoa; phylum Chordata; class Amphibia; order Anura; family Dendrobatidae; genus Phyllobates; species Phyllobates terribilis. The sequence continues at coordinate 103,354,197 of NW_027362773.1, forward strand.
GGCGCAAGAGCTTAGAAAAGTTGCAATTTTTTTATGCAACGTAGAGTTGTATTAAATATTTGCAATGTTTGTTGCCTTCATGCTACTTTGGCTCAGCTCTGCTAAAGTGGGCAGAGCTGGGGGAGTAGCCGGAGCGGTATTGGGGCATGGCAACTTCCCCCATCAAATTAATCAAATCTTCCAGCGTTTTATGTGCCAGAAATGCTACTTCAGTGCTTGTTCATGTATTATATTTTAAGTGAGGATTTGGGAGCAGATTTTGTACATGCATTTTTCAAGCCCTGTTAAGAAGCTTATGAGAAAAAATAACAAACACCATTTAGAAAAAAATGTTGATAATGATTTTTTTTTTAAAACATATATAGATCATAATATAAAAAAAATTATATATATTTTTTCAAAATATATTAAACATAAAAACCTGGTGAATATTTTACTATCTGTTCTATTAGTATTATATCACGCAATTCTTTGAGGACATTTCATCACAGAATGGGTATAATGATAGCATATGTCACGCCGTGTTCTATAAGGCCGTGGACAATAGCAAATGGCTCCTTCTGCCAAAGTAAAAGCGATTCAAAGAAAACAGACAAAGAATAATTCAAGAGTGATTCAGCGTGGGGCTTTCACTTCCATTGTGTATACCATAAAGGTGTCTGTGTGAATAATCTTTGGTAATCAGTCCTCTGTGCTGTATCATCTAATATTTTACCAATTGCTCCACCCAAGGTGTTAGATCTTCTACTGGGAATAGGTTCACATTTTGCGGCCAAAATGCCACCATTTTGCCATTTGGCTCTCTAACCTTCCGGCCATCAACCATTAAACTGCTTTTAGCTTCCTGCTGTCAATTTCTAACTGCTGTGATAAGCAAGTCAGTATTCTTTCGACAGCATCGTGAGAAACTTAGATTCGCAACATCCAGAGAGGCACAGTTTGCAGAATCAGGTGGATTTAAAGGATGAAAGTGGTAGATCTCCGGTTGACCACAAGATGTCAACACAGAAAACATAAGGCACTGACAAGGCATATCTGACTTTGCAACAAGAGTGAAAAATTCATCAAGTTTGGCGTTTTATATCAACAGCCAAAAATCCATTATAGCGGATCAAAATTTTACCAAATTTTCTCTTTTAAGGCTAGGGTCACACAAGTGTATATTCTCTCATCTGAGAGAATCGGGTTGACTATGCAAATCACACCCTTGATCAATCTCTGAAAAGAGTGTGATCATAGTGTGATCAGATTTTCTCAGATGAGGAGAAGATGGAGAAAAAAATTCTCCATCTTCTCCAGTGAGTCAGTCGATGGAAATTGGATTGCACTCTTATGTTATCCAAGTGAGGTCTGATTTTTTCCATAGATTCATTGACTTACACGGCCAAGTGTGATCCGATAGTCGGATCAGACACAGGCATGCTGCAGTTTTTTCCTCGAACCAGCTCAGTCTGAGGAAAAAAACATTAGACATGCATTTGGCCCCACATTGGTCCGAGTGCAATCCGATATTTTGTTGGATCGCACTCAGACCAAAAATACGGTCAAGTGCATGAGCCCTAAATTTGTTGGTTTTGTGTTGACTTGAAAGGGTTTGTTCAGGACTTAGATACTGATGACCGATTTGTGGAGTTTCAACGCCTGGCTCCACCACCGATCAGCTGATTGCAGCTTTGTATGTACACAGTGTAAAGAGCTGCAACAATACGGCTCCTTTCACTGTTTAGTGGCCACTCTTGGGAACTGCAGCTAAGCTCCCACTGAATTGAATGCTGAACCCTGAAAGATTGGTCATCATCAGTATTGAAGTCTTGGACAAAATCTTTAACATTGATGGGTTTATGCTGGTAAGCATACCTCACTTGTCACATGACAAATTAGAGGTTATTGCATTATGAAAGCTATGATATAAAATGAATTAAGCTACTTCAATTGCAATAATAATGATCTGCTGCATAAGAATATACCCTAGAGCTCATAGCTCAATGTTTCTGATATAGACATCTGCATAGACAGAAATGATACACTTCTGACTGTCTTTAGTCACCTACAGAAGAAGCTTTTAAAAAAGCTCTTAGAGCTTCTAAAAAATACAGAAAAAGTAACTAATTGTGTAAGAATGCTCACTAAATGATGCCACCATAGCTTAGGAGAAGCTACTACTTTCAATATCCAGCCCAGCTCTGTGCAGCTCAGTGGTTTACATGCTGCAAGTCCTTGTTTTCGCCTGGATTACCAATGTAAAGGACATTCCACATATTACCAGGAGAAGGGAAAAAGCTATAGAAAAAATTCCCAGGTTTCCTATACCAATTCTCTAACGAAGCAGTATAATGTTTTTTTTCATTTGTCCATTCCTGCACCCCGAACTGGTTGTCTATCAAACTCGACACTTGTATTTTTCCCACCAAAGACAAATTCTGCAAAGAGTGTATATGTTCTCCCCTTGTTTGCTTTTGTTTCTTCAGTAGAACTAATGGCGCAATATAAGTGGGTCAAATAAATTAATAGTCAATTTATTTTCTTGCACTTTTGACTCCTCTTTCTTTTTTCACGATTCTCAGGTTTCAATCTGCATTTTATTACTCTATGCTCTGCTATCAAATGCTGTAACGCATCACTACCACATTGCATGGCCAGCTTGAGCCAGTATCATCCCTACCTGCTTTGGGAACAATGTGTTTACCCTTCGATCTATAGTCTCCTGCATAAATTATTTCCATAATAATAACAACTGTGTGACAGGAGCTGTCAAGTCATCATCAGTAAATGTGATAGGAATTTCTGTCCTCTCCTGTGAAGAACTTCTGTGCTACAGTCCAAATAATTTCAACATAAAGGAACGCTCATTGACCGAGATGGTGATCCCCTTCAAAGAACGTAAAGCCATGTAATTCTCATGAATTTTATTTTATTCATGAATGTTCAGATAGAAAAAGAACAACAATGAAATAAGGCAAGGCGATAACTAAATATGATAATTCTGGCAGAAGTTTTATATGGAGGGACTAGTGACAGGATGAATTAAAAAAGAAAAATCACCGGATTGCAACTTCCTAATAAAGATCGCCACTAGTGATGAGCGAGTATGTTCTGTTAACCCTTTCGGAGAGCATGCGCGGGTGTTTTCCGAGTATCTTCAGCGTGCTCAGGTGTTATGTTTCAGTCACACTGTGCTTATGATTTGCGACGGTTTGACAGCTTTAATACATGTGAGGAATGCCTAAGAAACAGGCATTCCTCACATGTATTAAAGCTGTCAAACAGTCGCAAATCATTAGCACAACGTGACAAACATAACACCCAAGCACGGCTGAAGATACTCGGAAAACACCCGAGCATGCTCGTAAATCTCGAGTAACGAGCATGCTCGCTCGTCATCACTAATCGCCACCCATTCTCATTCAGTGAAAACTTTCATTATTTTCTTCTGGTGGATGAAAATCTGCCCTTGGTCAAGTGATCAACATGACTTTTGTGCATAACACAACTCAAAGCCCATACTTTTCATGAAAAATACTAAAATCACTTTAATAGCCTAAAGTTATAGCAACGTAACCATCAACCTATCATCAGTTTCGTGCTCTCAGACCACCCAACAGATGCTTCAGAGTGAAACATCGCTCTTTGTAATGACAATGTGTCAGGATTCCATGCTGTCTGTGGTTCGGGCAACAAGATACCATATTCCATAGAGCTTTACATACATCATCATCGCTGTCCCCATTGGGGCTCACAATCTAAGTTCCCTATAAATAGGTCTTTGGAGTGTGGTGGTTAACCGGGGAACTCTCAGGAAACCCACGCAAACACGGGGAGGACATATGTGACATGTTGAAGTAGTGCGGTTGCTTTAAAAGCATTCAGCAACTATTACAAGTAACACAAGCACAGGAGACAGGAATTGCTGTGCTCAAGAAGCATCCAGCAACTAGAGGGGTTAACACAGTCACAGGAAACAGGGAGTGTTTTAACAGAGCCCTAGGGAGATTGTGGGGAAGTTGTTTACTGTCTTGCTGGAGCCGAAGAGAAAGGTGGCTTATGATCTGTATATCACAGAAGGCAAGGGAACAGAATTCAGGTCAGGAGGGAAACTAAACAAAGGTCAGTTAAACTCCCTGAGGTAACAGTGTGGAGTATTGTCGGCCAGGAAGATAAGGACTGGAAGGAATCCAGCCATAGGGATCATCTAATCAACCCCCCCCCCCTCCATCTCCATGCAGGATAAAGAATGCTGTGTACTATTGAGTCCTTGTGAAGGAAAAGCCCGTGGTTGTGTATGCATTAAAACTGTGCTGTACTGTGCTACCGGATAATAGACTGTGTACAGCTGTGCTACAAAGGAGACTGTACCGTTATTACTGGATCCTGTTGCTCAAAGAGACATTTGCATTGCACTGCCCGTGCCTCATTAAATGTTACTGTTCTACCGTTTATGAAGACTCTTGTCAGATGTGTTTGGTCAGCAACTGAATCTATCTTGTGCCTGAGAGAAGCTGCAGCTTATGGTTTCCTTGAGTAACGGTTCCCCCAGGAGTCCAACGAATTCATGTAACCAGTCTCACCTCTGAACTTTGGCGGTGTGCGTGTAACACATACAAACTCCTTGCAGATGTCCTTGTTGGGATTTGAACCCTGGATCCCAGCACTGCAAAGCAACAGTGCTAACCACTGAGCCACCGTGCTGACCCAATGATTAGACATATTCACAGACAAGAGCGAAAAGAGAAAGATAGAGTGCAACAGACACTGCAGCAAGACAAGGCACCAGCCATGAGAGCCATAACTTTCCACAGGAACTAGTAAAACACATTTTATTCACATCCAAGCAATTTCAAAACTGCTGCATTAATCAATAGAAATGTATTACTGTGTTACACAAGCCATGTAGAAAATTACCTAGTGCACCACTTATGTTCTGGGCTAAGTGCCTCGTTACCACAGATACTTTAGTACCACGTATCTCAGGAATTGGGCAGTGCTTTCTGGACATTATTACCCTTAGTGATTCATTTTACCTTAAATATAAGGATGTTGCTGCCACATTTATCTAGATGTCTGGCATATATTATTAAACATGGAAGATGAAAACGGTTCGCAGGACATATAGCGCCGCGTCTCTGTGAATTAGAAGAAAATCTATAGAATCTAATTAGATGTTTGGATCTAGCAGCAGCCTCAATTTCACCTTGCTGGACATGATTTACTGGCAGACTAATTAATTAACAGCCTGGATAGGTATGAAAACCAACACTGATGATTAGTACCTACGTATAAAGCCTTTTTTCATCAACCATTGACCATCCAGAGCAGCAGATCCCCCAACCTAGTTGCAAAGAATGAAAAATAAAAGACGCTGAAAAAGTAAAAATCAGAGTCCAGACAAGCCTATGTAAAATCATCTCATCTTCAGCCACAAAAAAGGACAATTTTTCATCCGAATGTCCTTTTTGTTTTACATCATTAGGCATTTGTTTTTATACCTCAACGATATATAAATTTTAATGAGAAAAAATAAAGATTCCTTTGTTAATAATTTTAACTCTCTCATTAAAAATTGATTGGCATTTTTTTTAGTCTCCCATTCATTTTAATTGTCTGATCAGAAAAAGGAGTAAATGTGTTTGTTTATTATTAGAATGTTTATTATTCTATGTAAATATTTGTGTTTATACACAGGAACCAATTAGAGGAGAAGGAGCTGCTAGTGGGAGGTACAGAGCAGCAGCCTCAACCAATGATCAGACAGGAGGCATGTCTCAGACTAGCTCAGACTCCTTGTAGGCAGTGTAGATAATCTCTAGACACAGATCATAGCCCTGTCCTAAAGGAGCTTAATTAAAAAGGAGCCACGGAGAAGGCACTAAGGAAAACATGTAGTAGGTAATTTATCCATGTAGGTACTGACTTACTGTATGTATTATTTTTCAGCGCATGAATTGACAGTCACTTTAAAAAGTCCCCCATACACATCAGACCATTCGGCTGACCGCTATCCCTTCTGAGTTCCCCATACACAGGAATGTATGGCGCAGCCAAGTGCTTGAGAAAGTGGCTACCAGACTCCTCTGGCAGTGGCTTAACTCTCAGAGAACAAAAGGAGTGGCCATCAGAAATTGGACATGCTAAATCCTTCTCTCCCCCAACATCATCTATTGGGGATAGTTGGGAGGCTCCATATACTTTGGACCCTTAAGCAGATCCCATCGATATTGGCAGGTTTTGCCAAAGTTAACCTAATTTGTAGAGTGTTCCTCTAAGGCCACAGCCCCACTATCAATATTTTGTCAGTATTCGGGGAGCCAAAACCAGGAGTGGGTGATAAATGCAGAATTGGTGACTTGTTTCTATTACGCCTCTTCTCTGATTGTTCCTCACCTGGTTTTGGCTCCCACTCCTGAGAAAAAATACTAACCAAATACTGATAGTGAGGCCGTGGTCTAAGGGGTCTTGTCAAGTTTGGTAGTTATCCCCTATCCTAGAACTTCCTAATCTCTGGGGTTCTGACTACTTGGACCTCCACCAATCCTGAAAACTGGGGAGCCTTGCGAAAATGGTGGCCAATCATGTGCATGTCCAAAACATTAGTCTTTAGTGGAACCACCGTAGATAGAAGAGCGCTGCACCCAGCTGGTCTTCAGCAATCTCATAAGAATGGATGGAGTAGAAGTGCATATGATGGACCTCAACTCCATTCTTGGAATCGGTAGGAGTCCCAGCAGTCATACTACCAGCAATCTGGAAGTTATCCCCTATCCTGTGGATTGGTTCCTCAATCACTTGGATTGGTGACAAAGATTGTTCTTAATTTTGGAAGTTAACTCAGATTTTACGTCAGACAGTAATAGTACTTGTGCCTTTTTATCGTGCCATCATAAATGTCCCCCTTTATTTTATACAGATTTTAGATGAGAAAATAATGTAATAATTGTAAAGGAATAATTAAACTTTATTATCCTTCAACCACCCAAGCCGGAAAAAAACAAAACATCTAGCTACCAGTGACCATAAACCTTTAAAATCTACTATAGATAGTCAATAAAGTGTTTGTAGAAGATCTTCTTATCATGTTGGTGAAACAGATCTCCCAGTAGCCCATGAATAAATTAGAAGCAAAGTGATTCCCCAGGGGCCTCCTGCTAGAAAAACGCCATCGCGCACAAAATAAATGTCTTCTAAATTTAAAGCGGAACAGCCTCAGTACACAGCTGCATGTTAAACAGGTGTGTGACGAACAAAACGGTAAACCATTTGCACGTATCTTGTCTCCTCCACTTTGTACTGTCTCTTAAATGCACATCTGTTGTTTAGCCATGAATATTCATGGCGGCAAATCTGCGTCCATGTGTCGGTAAGAATCCTCTCACTTCTGGTATCACAAGATCAACCTTATCTCATTATAATAACTAATAATGTAATTAATAGCCTAATCATTTTAACACATTAACAGAGGAACAAAAAGACAAATGGAGAAATAAGAGTGAAAAGGTAAAAATGGACATTTTTAACCAAGGAGATTTCTTCTGATTTCATACAAATCCAATGGGGAAAAAATGTCATTGGTTTTAGGGCAGAACATAAAGGCATCATTTGGGATCGGCGAACCATATAAAATGCCCATGGGTGGGGCTGGCACAATCACCCGGTGAACCTAGACAAGGTCCATGGCCAAGGTTTCAAATTGTGTCATTCTCCGCACTGTTCATGTATGATGGATGTGCATGCTCTCTAGATGAAGCAGGATCCCTAGTGTGACTCCTGCGGCAATCAGAACTCTGTCAATCATGACCAGCATTTAAGAGGTTGGAAATGGGGGGTGGTGTCTCTTATGACATCCCCTCCCACTAAAACATGATTGCTAGGTGCTGATGGCATTGTCATAATAGCTTAATGGGGGTGTCCAGCCTTATGCTACAAGTCTGCAGTCATTCTATGTGACTGCAGACTTGCGAGTCCTCACATCGTGCACACTGCATGTCATGAGGATTCTCCGCTACTGGTGGATGCGTGACTTCAAGTATGTGATTTGCATACTTCTGGACACATTCCGACTAGACTGTATCCTGCCTCACTCAATACTTGCATTGAGCAAGGCTGTTCTCATATAGTCGGCATGTGACCACATGTATGCAAATCACATGCCTAAGGTCACAAGGCCGCTGCTCCCAGTGTGGGCACCGAAGAATCCTGACAGCGTAGAGTGTGCGTGATGTGAGGATTCACAAATCTGCAGTCACAAAGAATGACCGCAGACTTGTAGCTTATGGCCGGACAACCCTTTTAAAGGCCTACTGAAGGCACAATAGACAGCAATATTACAGTATATTGTACAGGCAATCAAGTGATAACATGTCATTGTCAACCCATTCAAGTCCCTTAGGAGGACGAATGAAAAAAATAAAGAAATGAGAACTATCTAATATATATATATATATATATATATATATATATATAAATATATATATATATATATATATATATAAAACGTTCAACACCTTTTCCTAAAATATGCATAAAATATGAAAAATAAAAGATACCGCATGTGTGACTGCCCAAACTAATAACGTAGAATAATATTTATCCCATACAGCCAGTACCAAAATAAAATAAATTTATAAAGTAAGTCACTTCACCTCTTAAAAAATGAAATATAAAGATCAGAAAATCACGTGGACCCCAAAATGGCAATGATAAAAACTACAGTTGGCAGCACAAACACGCCCTTATACAACTTTATCAACCAAAAAAAAAAAAAGTTATAGCTCTTGGAAGGTGAGAAGGAAAAATAAAAGCAAATAAGGGTCCAATGTGGATGTGTGTGGCCCCAGGGTATCCACGTTGTCATATTATTGCATTATTTATAATTTGTGTTTTATTCTTCTTTCAGTTCTTTTTAAAAATCTAGTTACTAGTGTTCCTCCAACTGATTTTGACGCAAAGTTTGTCGTGATCAACATGATTCTATGGATGTGACTATAGATGATCGGAACCATGAAAGTTCGGGTTCTGGTACACGACCCAAACTTTATTCCAAAGTTTGTTTCGGTTACCAGAACTGTACCTGAACTTGAACCAGAACCCCATTGAAAATAATGAGGACCCAAACTTTTGAGCTGGAAAATCTCTCTCTCTCCTTCCCTCGGTACTCCGAACATTGCAACGGACTTCCGTTTGGTGTTTAGCACCTTTTAAGTTCGGGATCGCTCATCTCTAGACGTGACACTATATGGCTGTGTACAGACACAACAGCATACCTCTGATATGGACTCACTGTAACCAGTATGATTTCATGCACATGGCACTATATCACTTATATAGAGACTTATTTTATGGACGCGACTCTATGGGGCTTAATATGACCGAAATTCCTTCATTCGTTAACAGCCATTATCTGGAAAATGGAAAATCGTTATTTTAACAAATATTTCTTTATCTGTGTCCTTAGAGAAGCTTTTCAGCTACATTGACAATTACATTACAAAAGCGACATTACTGTTTTCTTTCTTTTTCTTGTTTTACATACTATTACGCTACTCCGATGGTTTGGGCACTGAGCATTAATGATTGGACTCTCAGCATCTGGAGTCCATGCATTTTTAATTTTTGGTATGTGTAGATGTTTTACTAGTATTAATGTATCTGCAGAGTTTGTCTTCGGGGATTTTGCAAACAATTTTCTCTTGTCATTAAGACTGCATCAGCCTCTAATAAAAATTAAAAAAAAATAAAATAAAATTGAAAAAGAAATGCAACACTCAGTCGGATGTAAATTAGCATCAATACTGTATATTTAATTTTAGAAAAAAATATCCAGTCTATTTGGATGGTAACAAAGTCAAACTATTATGTATTATTAGAATGTCGCCCGTTATTCAATCAACAGAAACAGATCTGGCTTGAGGTGTCTAAACACTGGGGGCTTATTAATATAAGGGGAGCTTATGGTCAACAAATGACCTATTGTGTTTGTGTTACATGTAGAACACTTTTTTACAACATTTGGTCAAAGTTTTTTTCGTTTCATATTACGATATTTCTTAAAAAAAAAAGAAAAAAGAATAGTAATTTTGCAATTTTTCACACTGGCCACGTACTCCAGAAACAGTTTTCACTAGTCTCATTATCATCAGAGGCAGGATTACAATGATGGGTAACACTTCTATACACAGCTGATAAAGCCGGATCATAATATGTGATTTCACACCTGACCTTGCTCCTTCACTATGACCTTTGCACAGGTTCATTAGATACTTTAATACAAAAGATAGCCACCTTGGCCCTATATACAGACTTGGACTGGCTCAAAGGGGAGCAGGTAAATCCCCCGGTGGGCCCCTTTAAAGTCTTTCTAATGAGCAATGGCTATACACTTTATTAACTTTTTACAGACAAAGGCATCATTTAATCATTCATTAAAAAAACTACCCAGTTTATTATTATACCAAATAATAAGTAAATTCATGTAATAGGGTCAGGTTATATTCGCATGTAGCTGAAAATTGGGCCCCCAGAATCAATGTTACTGGTGGGCCCTTGACTATGTACACATGTTGATTCCTGAAACAACAGGAAGTAAAAAAGTTTAACAATGCTCCAGTGGCCAATGAGAAAACTACAAGAGTTAAAAAAAATGTATTTTAAATTTAACATATAAGCCTGATTTTAATGATGGTTAATTGTTTGATGATAGCTTACCTTTAAAAGGGATTGTCCAGGTCTATTTTTTATTTTTACTATAGGCCTAAAAACTAACAAACAGGTAGTTGCTAACAGAGGCAACTACCTGCTTGTTCTACCTTGTGTCGGCTCAGAGCAGTCACTGACCGCTCCTCCTGGTGATTCTGCAACTCCATGTCAACAGAGCAACTCCTCTTCTTCCGGGCTGCTCTGTCAATGGGGTGGGACTGCTGATGTCATGCTGATTGGCAGTCGGCTTCCCGCAGTTAGGCAGCGGGGAGCCGGCTGTCAATCAGCATGATGTCGACAGTCACGCCCAGTTAAAGAGCTGAGTGGAGGAGAAGCTGCTGCTCTGTCGACGTGATGTCTGTGGAAGCTGCTGAATCGGCTGCAGAAGCGGTCAGTGACTGCTATGTGCCAACAGAGATCGGCGCAGGGCACAACAGGCATGTAGTTAGCAACAGCCTGCCTGATAGTCCTTAGGCTCATAGTAAAAAAAGTAAATAGTCCTGGATAAACCCTTTAAGGGTAGTGAGAGCAAAAGAATCTATTAACTCAATTTGTTAAATACACAAAAGCACTAAGAAGCTAGAAATTGTAGACTTGTCTACTAATAGTAGAGAGCTGGAAGGGCCAGAAGTGGAAATAAAAAAAAGCAGAATACTACCAAAACCTCCAAACTTTTTGAATGATCAAAGAGACAAATGTGATCTTCTATGTGAAAAAATCATTTTTTTTCCCTGCATGACTACATCTTTTACTTTTCTTTTCTGCACTACCACAAAAATGATCTGAATATAGAAATTTGAAGGTACAAATTGGATCTAATTATGATATTATATGCAACCATACACAATTATTTATCTTATACATGATTGGAAACCAGGCAAACAGTTTCTGGATCAAGGTTTTTCTCAGGACAAAAAGCACATTTAAAGCGCATCTATCGTTTCTGGTGACTTTTCAGAATAAGCTGTTGTGAGTGTACATGAGGAATAACCCCATTTCTGGTCATCACTTGTATTCTGCATAGGTTTTCCCTATGGAGGCTCTATTTCTAATTTTCAGTTGTCTCTGAGCAGGTGAGAGGGGTCTAGCTGCTAAGGTGTCTCCCTGACACAGCACACACAGACATGAAGGATTCCTGTTCTCCTGTCTCAGTAGCACATGTTCACAAGCAGCAGCAGAATTCAGCATTGACATTACACAGTCATACTATGCAGTGTAACTGTGACTCCTGCTCTGGGATGAGATAAACCACTTACTAAAAAGCAGCAGGAATCTATGTGTGTCTATCTTTCACTCTGCTCCTCCCTCTCCTTAGATGTGAATAGACCGTTAAATTCTCATCCCTCATTGCATTGGTTGTCCATCTTGTTTTGACCAAGATGGGTTTTTTCACGGTTTATTTTTAAATGACGAGTTCAGAAGGTGGGGAGACTGGAAGAAGTGGCTAATAAGTTGGGGAAGGAGCAGATTTCTCTAATAAAATATACTACAAAATTTATCATTTTTGCTCGTACTATTGATCTATGCCATAATCTCCTGATCTCGCTTTAATGGAGAGTGATCACGCATGTGTGGTAAGTGATCCATGAGAACAAAGACTGAGCACTCAAGTTTCATATTCGGTAAACCAAAACACAAATGGGGCGGTGACATTTAATCTAAGCACTGCCCAAAAATTGGGCATTTTGGGGGCATCACCGGGGGTTGGCAATTTAAATGTTGGCAAGTATGACAATGATTGGAGAGTAGGCCGACGTGGAGAGAACAATCCCTTGATCTGACCTATTGTTACGCACCTGTCTTTGGGCTTTGCTTCTCACAACTCTGTTGTGCTCCACGTTGGACTTTGCAGATGACTCAGAGTGATCCCATGTGTTCATCTGCCTGGACTTAATAAGGCCTACCAAGGCATAATCCTGTGTCTTGGTATTAAGACTTTACTGTTACCGAGTCCTGTCTGCCTACGGCCTACAGTATCTCTGCAACCTGTATCTACAGTCTGCTAGACGTCCCCTGGCAGCCTGCGGCTTCCAGTCCCTCAGTTTCTTGTCCACCTGTGGTCTTGAATACCTCTGCTATCTGTCTCCCAAGTACCTCATCTGTCAGTTGCACTGACACCCCAGGCCCGTGCGCCCACCTGGACCTTGGGCTTGGAGGATTCACCTCACAAGGTGAGCCTAACAACTATGAACTGAAGAGTCAATATAATCTAAACTGCATACATTATATATTTATTCATATATCATAGCCAAAAGTCCAGAATAAAGGCTTAAGTGGGTAATCCACATGGACACTCCCCAGCATATATTTCCTACAAAAGACACAAAGTCATAGTCCACTAGCATATAAATTTCAAAAAAGGTTTATTAGAAGTACAAAGATACAGGCAAAATATATTAAATCATTATTAAAAAAGTCAAAATGCGAAGACATAGGTGTTTATAGCAGCTAACCCACAGTAGTATAACGGGCGAGGGTGGTGTAAGCACCTAGGATATATAAAGGGATTATCTAGATTACTAGTGTTACTCTATCCACTCATAGAAACACTGACTAGGATGCTAACAAATAATCAAATTATATTAACACTAGTGATGGGCGAGCACTAAAATGCTCGGGTGCTCGATGCTCGGGTCAAGCACATTGGAATACTCGGGTGCTCGACCCGAGCAACGAGCCCTATGTAAGTCTATGGGAAACTCGAGCATTTTTCAGGCGGCTCCCCCCGGCGGTCTGCAGAGGGCCTAAAAATTGCCCAAATCTATGGGAACAGTGCTCAAATGACATGGGAACAGCATGGGGAAGACCCCTGGAAGCATTTCTGACTCCCAGGTCACTGCTATCAACAACTTTGTCAGAGTATTCCGCCACTTTTACGGACTCACGATAAAACATACAAAAACGAAACCAAAATGGATTTTCCTGGGAAATATGTTAAGGAACATCCTTTCCAGGGTAATGACTTGTATATAAGGCAAAATAAATAACCAAAACCAAAAATACTCCTCCACACCTTGGGCTATGTTCACACGTAGTGTTTTTTATGCGTTTTTGCACTTTTGCATTGCTTTCAACAAAGACAAATACATTCACTGGGAAATGTCATTTTAACATTTTACAACCTTATCTGGCCATGTGGTGTGTCATCATCAGACACATGCATACAGTGCTGAAAAAACATGGGAACATCATGGGGAAGACCTCTGGAAGCATCTCTGACTCCCAGGTCACTGTCTAAAAGTGTGCCCATCATAAGTGATCCTTGGTGCATGCGAAGATGTCTCCCGCCAAGCACCTGTCGTTGCAGACTTGCAACAATCACTGTCCAAGTCCTTGTCCCAGTGCAGAGTTCAGTTGTCCCTACCCCATTCCTTGGAATGCAAGCGCAAGTATGCAGCCTGCCACCCACCCACCCACAGGCTGAAATACTATACTGCCAAATTTTTGACAGCTGCTTGCACATGAAATATGGCCTTTTAGGCTCGTGGAGGTGGAAGCTTTTCAAAACCTCATGCCGGTGGCGGCCTGGTGTCCATACTCGGTCCCCAGCCGCCGCTATTTCTTCCGGTATCGTCTCCGCCTTCCACAATCTCGGATCCCACAACATTACCCGTGCCCTCCCCAGTGCACTTACTGGGAAGGACCGCCTAACCACAAACACGTGGACAGGTGAATGTGGCCAGGGATGGTACGGAGCCAGTCCACAGCTTTTTTTTGTCCAACATCAACTCGCACTTGGTGGTGCTTTGACACACACATCTTTCTTTGCGCATTTAATTTCATGACTACAGAGTAGGGCAATGGCCTGATCTGCAATGTGGTTTGAGAAATAACAGGCATAAGCACGTCCAATCCGCATTAAAAAAGCAGCCATAGAGTGTCCGGGAACCTTCCCCCACACTTTTCTTAGCCAGGACTGCTTCTCGGCAGGGTTGGACGGTCCCACCAGAGAATCCTCTGGTGTGCCTTAGCTTCTACCTCAGGAGAGTTCATGATAGCGCTAACTTTGCAGCTGCAATGGGGCTCTTGAGCAGGGCAGAAAGGTTAGCCCTCAGAATCAAATCCTCTGGTGGGCACAATGTTTTTCAATCTGAAACAGCTTCTCAGTGGAAGTTGTATTTCACCACAGCCATATTCTTTAGCTCGGTGAAAGGACTGGCATAGAGGGAAACCGTATCTACCCCGGCTGTCATTTCTCCATCACCAGGTTCCGCCCATTGTCACACACGACCATGCCTGGCTGTATGTTCAGCGGTGAGAGCCACAGATCAGGCTGCTGTGTTACAGCTTTCAACAACTCTGCAGCGCTGGGCGGTTTGTCACCTTAGCATTAAGCATGTTATCTTCAGCATAGCCTGTTGCCGCTTGGCCAAGGCAGTGCTGCAGTTCTGTCAGCTTGTGACTGATGTGGTCATTTCTGAGATGGAGGAGGAGGTGCAGGAGCTGAACAATGTGATTACATTGAGGTTCAATTGGTCAAGCTGTTTTTTATACTAAAGAAAGATTCTATTGTTTTGGTTTTTTTTACGTTATTTTTTAAGACAAATGCATTTACCGGGAAATGTCATTTAAACATTTTACAACCTTATCTGGCAATGTGGTGTGTGACACATCATCAGACACATCCTGTTTTATTTATGATGGATGGACTCTGATAGCCCTCGCTATTGTTAGAGAGCCATCAGCTGGCTATGCTTTGTTGTTCCCATTATTAACAAGTGGGTCTCCTATACTGTTATTGTGTATCCAGTGACTGCAGGGGCTGCCAAAAATTTGGACTCAAACCAATACCCCTTTGAAGAGACATAGAGGAGGGTTTCAGTAAAAAAAATGTTCCCATTATAAAGGAGTGGGTCTCCTATAGTGGTAATGCCCATGCTGTGACTGCAAGGGCTGACAAATTTTGGGAAAAACCCCACTAAGAATTTAAAGACACATAGAGCAGGGCCACAGTAATGACAAATTCCCATTAGAAAGGAAAGAGTCTGCTATACAGTTATAGGGTATGCAGTGAGTCCAACGGCTGACCAATATTAGGAAAAACCCCACTAAGAATTTAAAGACACATAGAGCAGGGCCACAGTAACAAGTACGACATGTTCCCATTAGAAAGGAGAGGGTCTGCTATACAGTTATAGGGTATGCAGTGAGTCCAAAGGCTGACCAATTTTAGGAAAAACCCCACTAAGAATTTAAAGACACATAGAGCAGGGCCACAGTAACAAGTACGACATGTTCCCATTAGAAAGGAGAGGGTCTGCTATACACTTATAGGGTATGCAGTGAGTCCAACGGCTGACCAATTTTAGGAAAAACCCGACTAAAAATTTAAAGACACATAGAGCAGGGCCACAGTAACGACAAATTCTCATTAGAAAGGAGAGGGTCTCCCATAGTGTTGGCCTATGCAGTAAATGCAAGGGCTGCCAAAAATTGGGGGGCACTCCAATGCCCCTTGGAAGAGACTTAGAGGGCCTCATAAAAAATGTTCCCATTAGAAAGGAGCGGGTCTGCTATACGTGGAATGCCCATGTACTAAGTATATGGGCTAACAAACATTTACCACTGGGGGGGTATGCATGAGCATACCATATAATTTTTTTTTTTATGGGCATCATAAACACCCTTTAAAAATATTATGTGGGTGTTGCATCACAGACCACGGTCACCCTGGTGATATGGTGGTGGAGGATGAGGATGAGGAGAAGGAGGAGGACAAGAGCAAATAGCCAAAATCAGGAAGCGTATACCCATGTGTGGGTGTGAAAAGGTGCATGGGAATACACCTCCCAAGAAAAGACACTGGATTGGAGTTTATGTTACGCTGCTATCATTCGGTGGTGTTGAGAAGTCTGGCCCAATCCAGCCCTTGTTCATTTTTATAAGAGTCAGCCTGTCAGCATTTTCAGTTGACAGGTGGATGCGCTTATCAATTATAATTCCACCAGCGGCACTAAAAACCCACTCTGATAAAACTCTAGCGGCATGGCAGACTATTCCACGTGTCCAGCTTGGATACCCAATAATTAAAAGGCACAGAGGAATCACGGAGGACGTTGGTACGGTTGACAAGGTACTCTCTCAGCATCTTCCCAAACTTTGCACTCCTTGTGAGAGTACCCCGCACTTCAGGGCCTGTGCGATGGGAGGGTCTGAGAAAACTGTCCCAGAACTTTGACAGTGTTCCCCTGCCTCTGCTGGATTGAAGTTGTGTCTCTCTTGCCTGTACTCCTTGGTTGTCCAACGAACAGTGACCTCTGCCGCCAGCGTTTTCAGACGGGAATTTTTTTAATAGTTCCGCAACAAGGGCCTTCTGGTACTGCCCCATTTTTGCAGACCTGTCCGCCTCAGGAATAAGAGATATAAAGTTCTCCTTGTAGCGTGGGTCTAGAAGTGTCACCAACCAGTAATGACTGTCACCCAAAATTTTGAGAATGCGAGGGTCATGGGAAAGGCAGCGTAACACAAACTCAGCCATGCGTGCCAGACTGCTAACAGGCAAGACTTCCGTGTCCTCACCAAGAGGATGACTGACTATGCTCTCCTCCTCTTCCTCCTCCTCTCTGTCCTCTGGCCATCCACGCTGAACAGACAGTATGACAGTTGTGCAGGTAGTACCGCCTATAGCGCATGAAACTAGCTCCTGTTCTTCCTCCTCCTCCTCTTCCTCATTGTCATCCAATCCACGTTGGGATGAGATGAGGCTGGGCTGTGTGTAATCACCCTGTATGATTCCTTGCTCCATCTCATCGTGCTCCGCCTGCAATGCATCCTCTTTGATTGTGAGCAGAGAGCATTTCAGAAGACAGAGAAGAGGGATGGTGACTAGAGATGAGCGGTGTTCGACTAGAACTGTTCGCCAATCTCAAATTCGAGCTGTTTTGGGCGGTGTTCGAGTTGTTCGACGAACCCGAACGATTTGCAAAAAATTCGGCTGTTCGAGGTTATGTTCGATAACTGTTCGTGCACCAAAAGCGTGTCCGGCATGTCTGGCGCTATTTAGAGCACCAATCATGCAGGGATTGTCTGCCACTCACTGTAATGCCACAGCCATGGTGGTTGTGGCATTACAGTGATTGCCCAAATCGATGGGAACAGTGCCAACAGTGAAACATGAAAAGCCGGCAATTCAGCAGCGGCATACACCTGTACCCGACAATTTAGAACCGAAAGAATAGAGCTTCACACATAGATTAGATAGATATAAACATGTCAGCCACATATATACGAAGTACAGTGAAAGTGCTGCTTACTGTACTTGTCATTTAGCGTAAAGGATTTATCAAAAAAAATAATAGTGTTTTCATGCACCGTCTCTTTAAAAAAGCCGGCCGGCAATTCAGCAGCGGTACCCGACAATTTATAACAGACAGAATAGAGCTTCACACATAGATTAGATAGATAGAAACATGTCAGCCACATATATACGAAGTACAGTGACAGTGTTGCTTACTGTACTTGTCATTTAGCGTAAAGGATTTATCAAAAAAAATAATAGTGTTTTCATGCACCGTCTCTTTAAAAAAGCCGGCCGGCAATTCAGCAGCGGTACCCGACAATTTATAACAGACAGAATAGAGCTTCACACATAGATTAGATAGATAGAAACATGTCAGTCACATATATATGAAGTACAGTGATAGTGTTGGTTACTGTACTTGTCATTTAGTATTAAAATAAAGGATTTATTATTAAAAAAATTGGCGTGGGGTTCCCCTTAATTTTAGGCTCTAGCGGAGGTTAAGCAGACGGCTGGGGCAGATGTTTGAAGCCTGGGAAGGGGGTAATACCCACTGAGCTTCCCAGGCTACTAATATCAGCCCCCAGCTGAATACATAGCCTTTACTAGCTATTAAAATGGGGGACCCCCCAAAAAAAATGACGTGGGGTCCCCCCTAATTTAATAGCTAGCAAAGGCTAGGCAGACAGCTGGGGGCTGATATTAATAGCCCAGGAAGGGAGCCATGAATATTGGCCCCCTCCCAGGCTAGAAACACCAGCCGTCAGCCGCCCCAGAAATGGCGCATTCATAGGATGCGCCAATTCTGGCACTTAGCCTCGCTCTTCCACGCTGCCCTGGTGCGGTGGCAGGGGGTAATAGGGTTGGGGTTGATGTCAGCTTATAATGCCAGCTGACATCAAGCCCAGGTTAGTAATGGAGAGGCGTCTATAAGACACCCCCATTACTAACCCCATAGTCAAAGTTAAAAAAAACACAAACACCCAGAATAAAGTCCTTTAATTGAAATAAAGACACAATCCTTTATTGTTCTAAATTAAACCATACTTACCGTCACGCCCATTCCAGCTGAAGCCAACGATCTCCTGCAATAAAAGAAAAATAATAAAGCAACCTCATCCTTACCTTTCCATGGTTCCCACGACAGCTTCAGCTCTGCTACATCGAGATGACAGGCTGGACCGCAGCAGAACGCTGCCATCCAGCCTGTCATCCCGCAGACAGTGAGAAGCGCAGGCTTGCTTGCGCTGCTCAGCGTCTCTCTGTGACGACATCCAGATGAGCCGAGTTCATGTCCAATGAACTCGGCTCACCTCATGCACGTCACTGACAGCGTGGGAAAATTCTCACGCTGAAGCGGTGAGTGCAGGAGAATTCTCCCACGCTGTCAGTGACGTGCATAAGGTGAGCTCATGTCCAATGAACTCAGCTCACCTCCTGCACGTCACTGACAGCGTGGGAGAATTCTCCTGCACTCAGCGCTTCAGCGTGAGAATTCTCCCACGCTGAAGCGCTGAGTGCAGGAGAATTTTCCCACGCTGTCAGTGACGTGCATAAGGTGAGCTCATGTCCAATGAACTCAGCTCACCTCCTGCACGTCACTGACAGCGTGGGAGAATTCTCCTGCACTCAGCGCTTCAGTGTGAGAATTCTCCCACGCTGAAGCGCTGAGTGCAGGAGAATTTTCCCACGCTGTCAGTGACGTGCATGAGGTGAGCCGAGTTCATTGGACATTAACTCGGCTCATCTGGATGCCCTCACAGAGAGACACTGTGGAGCGCAAGCAAGCCTGCGCTTCTCAGTGTCTGCGGGATGACAGGCTGGATGGCAGCGTTCTGCTGCGGTCCAGCCTGTCATCTCGATGTAGCAGAGCTGAAGCTGTCATGGGAACCATGGAAAGGTAAGGATGATGTTGCTTTATTATTTTTCTTTTATTTCAGGAGATCGTTGGCTTCAGCTGGAATGGGCGTGATGGTAAGTATGGTTTAATTTAGAACAATAAAGAATTGTGTGTTTATTTCAATTAAAGGACTTTTTTCTGGGTGTTGTGTTTTTTTTAAATACTTTACTAGAAATTCATGGTGGTCATGTCTAATATTGGCGTGACCCCATGAATTTCGGGCTTAGGGCCAGCTGATAATGCCAAGCTGGCCCTAACCCCTTTATTACCCAGTGAGCCACCGCATCAGGGCCCTGGATGAGTTGGGTACAGCGCCAGAAGATGGCGCTTCTATGAACGCGCCATTTTCCGGGGTGGTTGCGGACTGCAATTTGCAGCGGGGGTGGCCCAGAAAGCTTGGGCCTCCCTGCGCTGCGGATTCCAGCCCCCAGCTGCCTAGTTGTACCTGGCTGGACACAAAAACAGGGCGAAGCCCCACGTCAATTTTCTTTAAATTATTTCATGAAATAATTAAGAAAAAAAGGGCTTCCCTATATTGTTGTGTCCGGCCAGGTACAAATAGGCAGCTGGTGGTTGGGGGCAGCCCATTCCTGCCTGCTGTACCTGGCTGGACACAAATATAGTGCGAAGCCCCACGTCAATTTTTTTTAAATTATTTCATGAATTTCCTGAAATAATTTAAAAAAATTGAAGTGGGGCTTCGCACTATATTTGTGTCCAGCCAGGTACAGCAGGCAGGAATGGGCTGCCCCCATCCACCAGCTGCCTATTTGTACCTGGCCGGACACAACAATATAGGGAAGCCCTTTTTTTCTTAATTATTTCATGAATTTCATGAAATAATTAAAAAAAATTGAAGTGGGGCTTCGCACTATATTTGTGTCCAGCCAGGTACAGCAGGCAGGAACGGGCTGCCCCCAACCACCAGCTGCCTATTTGTACCTGGCCGGACACAACAATATAGGGAAGGCCTTTTTTTCTTAATTATTTCATGAATTTCATGAAATAATTAAAAAAAAAAGTACGTGGGGCTTCGCCCTATTTTTGTGTCCAGCCAGGTACAACTAGGCAGCTGGGGGCTGGAATCTGCAGCGCAGGGAGGCCCAAGCTTTCTGGGCCCCCCCCCGCTACAAATTGCAGTCCGCAGCCACCCCGGAAAATGGCGCGTTCATAGAAGCGCCATCTTCTGGCGCTGTACCCAACTCATCCAGGGCCCTGGTGCGGTGGCTCACTGGGTAATAAAGGGGTTAGGGCCAGCTTGGTATTATCAGCTGGCCCCAAGCCCAAAATTCATGGGGTCACGCCAGTATTAGACATGACCGCCATGAATTTCTAGTAAAGTATTTAAAAAAAACACAACACCCAGAATAAAGTCCTTTAATTGAAATAAAGACACAATTCTTTATTGTTCTAAATTAAACCATACTTACCATCACACCCATTCCAGCTGAAGCCAACGATCTCCTGCAATAAAAGAAAAATAATAAACCAACCTCATCCTTACCTTTCCATGGTTCCCACGACAGCTTCAGCTCTGCTACATCGAGATGACTGGCTGGACCGCAGCAGAACGCTGCCATCCAGTCTGTCATCCCGCAGACACTGAGAAGCGCAGGCATGCTTGCGCTCCTCACTGTCTCGCTGTGACGGCATCCAGATGAGCCGAGGTCATGTCCAATGAACTCGGCTCACCTCATGCACGTCACTGACAGCGTGGGAAAATTCTCACGCTGAAGTGCTGAGTGCAGGAGAATTCTCCCACGCTGTCAGTGATGTGCATGAGGTGAGCTCATGTCCAATGAACTCAGCTCACCTCCTGCACGTCACTGACAGCGTGGGAAAATTCTCCTGCAATCAGCGCTTCAGCGTGAGAATTTTCCCACGCTGTCAGTGACGTGCATGAGGTGAGCCGAGTTCATTGGACATGAACTCGGCTCATCTGGATGTCGTCACAGAGAGACGCTGAGCAGCGCAAGCAAGCCTGCGCTTCTCAGTGTCTGCGGGATGACAGGCTGGATGGCAGCGTTCTGCTGCGGTCCAGCCTGTCATCTCGATGTAGCAGAGCTGAAGCTGTCGTGGGAACCATGGAAAGGTAAGGATGAGGTTGCTTTATTATTTTCCTTTTATTGCAGGAGATCGTTGGCTTCAGCTGGAATGGGCGTGATGGTAAGTATGGTTTAATTTAGAACAATAAAGGATTGTGTCTTTATTTCAATTAAAGGACTTTATTCTGGGTGTTTGTGTTTTTTTTAACTTTGACTATGGGGTTAGTAATGGGGGTGTCTTATAGACGCCTCTCCATTACTAACCTGGGCTTGATGTCAGCTGGCATTATAAGCTGACATCAACCCCAACCCTATTACCCCCTGCCACCGCACCAGGGCAGCGTGGAAGAGCGAGGCTAAGTGCCAGAATTGGCGCATCCTATGAATGCGCCATTTCTGGGGCGGCTGACGGCTGGTGTTTCTAGCCTGGGAGGGGGCCAATATTCATGGCTCCCTTCCTGGGCTATTAATATCAGCCCCCAGCTGTCTGCCTAGCCTTTGCTAGCTATTAAATTAGGGGGGACCCCACGTCATTTTTTTGGGGGGGTCCCCCATTTTAATAGCTAGTAAAGGCTATGTATTCAGCTGGGGGCTGATATTAGTAGCCTGGGAAGCTCCGTGGGTATTACCCCCTTCCCAGGCTTCAAACATCTGCCCCAGCCGTCTGCTTAACCTCCGCTAGAGCCTAAAATTAAGGGGAACCCCACGCCAAATTTTTTAATAATAAATCCTTTATTTTAATACTAAATGACAAGTACAGTAACCAACACTATCACAGTACTTCATATATATGTGACTGACATGTTTCTATCTATCTAATCTATGTGTGATGCTCTATCTTTCTGTTCTAAATTGTCGGGTACCGCTGCTGAATTGCCGGCTGGCTTTTTTAAAGAGACAGTGCATGAAAACACTATTATTTTTTTAAATAAATCCTTTACACTAAATGACAAGTACAGTAAGCAACACTATCACTGTACTTATTATATATGTGACTGACATGTTTCTATCTATCTAATCTATGTGTGAAGCTCTATTCTTTCTGTTCTAAATTGTCGGGTACAGATGCTGAATTGCCGGCCGGCTTTTTTAAAGAGACGGTGCATGAAAACACTAATATTTTTTTTAATAAATCCTTTACACTAAATGACAAGTGCAGTAACCAACACTGTCACTGTGCTTCTTATATGTGTGACTGACATGTTTCTATCTATCTAATCTATGTGTGATGCTCTATTCCTTCTTGTCTAAATTGTCGGGTACCGGTGTATGCCGCTGCTGAATTGCCGGCCGGCTTTTTTAAAGAGAGTGTCTTCTGAGCAGTTTGTCAGCTTTTGGACACCTTTGCAGGTGTTTTCTATGTGTTTCTATGTGTTTTTGTTTGCCTGCCATTGGTTTTAACGGTGTTCGACGGTGTTCTAAGGTGTTCGACGAACAGTTCGACGAACAGTTCCTCGAACATCCCGGTGTTCGACGAACCGAACCGAACCCGAACACTACGGAGGTGGCTCAACACTAATGGTGACGCTAATTATGGCGTCATCGCCGCTCACCATCTTGGTGGAGTCCTCAAAGTTTTGGAGGATGGTACATATGTCTGACATCCATGTCCACTCCTGAGGTCTTATGTGTGGAGTCTGAACTGAATACCCACTGCCTTGTTGATGCTGGTACTCGACAACTGCCCTCTTCTGCTCACAAATCCTTCCCAAAATCTGCAGTGTAGAGTTTCCACGCGTGGGGACATCACATACCAGTCTGTGAGCCGGAAGCTGCAAACGCTGCTGAAACACGGCAAGGGCGGCGGAAGCTGTAGGTGACTTTCTAAAATGGGCACACAGGCGGCATACTTTAACAAGCAGATCCAGCAGCTCCGGGTAGGATTTGAGAAACCTCTGAACCAAGAAGTTAAGCACACGGGCCAGGTATGGCATCAACTTCAGCACAGCCTGTTGCCGCTTGGCCGAGGCAGTGCTTCCAGTTTGTGAATGATGTGGTCATTTCGGAGATGGAGGCTGAAGAGGAGGAGGTGGCTGAGGAGGATGAGGTGCAGGAGCTATAAACTGTGGGGGCAACCCTGACTGACCTAGGGCCCGCAATCTTCAGGGTCGAGAGGACGTGTTTCGTCCCAAGGTCTGACTGGGTCCCAGCTTCCACTATCTTAACCCAGTGTGCTGTCAGCGAGATGTACCATCCCTGCCCACAAGCACTTGTCCACGTGTCCGTGGTTAGGTGGACTTTACCGGTAACTGCGTTGTTGAGGGCACGGCTAATGTTTTGGGACACGTGCTTGTGTCATGCAGGGACGGCACACTGGAAGAAATAGTGGCGGCTGGAAACTGAGTACCGAGGGACGGCCGCCGCCATCAGGTTGCGGAATGCTTCCATCTCCACGAGCCTAAAAGGCAACATTTCGAGCGCAAGCAGTCGTGAAATGTGGGAGTTTAGTACTGTGGCCTGTGGGGCGTTGGATGCGTATTTGCGCTTGCATTCCAAGGACTGGGGTATGGACAACCTAAAGCTGCGCTGGGACAAGGAAGTGGACGTGCTTCCTGATGCTGCTACTTGAGAGTGTGCAACGACAGGTGCAGGGCAGGAGGCATCTTCGCTTGCACCATGGACAGGGGATTGGCTTGCATGCACAACAACGGAAGAAGCAATGGTGCCACCAGCAGACACTGTTCCTGGACCCTGGGGTTCGGCCCACAAATTTGGTTGCTTTGCTGCCATGTGCCTGATCATGCTGGTGGTGGTCAGGCTGGTTGTTTTGCCACCCCTGCTGATGCTGGCCTGGCAGGTGGTGCAAATGGCCTTTTTGGGGTTATCGGCAGAGTCTTTAAAAAACAACCAGACTCGGGAAGACCTAACAGTTGTACTGGCAACTTCCGTCGTGTTGGTGTTACGGGAACGGTTGCCTGCCTTCTTTCTGCGGCCACCAAACTGCTTCTTCCTGCCTGTTGGGGTGCTCTGACTCCCCCCCCCCTGTGTGCTGCTGTCCTCGCTCTGCATGTCCTCCTGCCAGGTTGGGTCAGTTACTATATCATCCACCACCTCGTCTTCCACTTCCGCACTCTGGTCCTCCTCCTAACTTTCTGGCAATTGTGTCTCATCATCGTCCTCTTGGGACACTTTCCCACTGTCACCTTCGTGTGACCGTGGCTGCTCAAACATTTGGGCATCGATACATGTGATCTCCTCTTGCCCCGCTTCAAGTGGACCAGGCGAGAGGCCCGAATCTATAAATGGGAAAGTAAACAGCTCTTCGGAGTGTCCAAGTGTGGGATCAGTTGTCTCTGGGCACTCAGCATGGTGGGAGGAAGGAGGTTCAGGGTGAGGAATATGCGGTTCAGACTCACAGCTACTGAGACTTGACCGTGTGGAAGACAAGGTGGTGGTGGTGGTGGCTAAGTGACTGGAAGCATTATCTGCTATCCAACCAATAACCTTTTGACACTGCTCTGTGTTCAATAGTGGTGTTCTGCGTATATATGATCCGTGTGATGCAGAAAACACAGTTTTGAATACCTGGCCAGTACGTAACTATTTTGAACAGCAATCTGGTGTCAATTGCTTCACTGACACACTGAAACAAATTTTTAATGGAGGCCAGAAATGGCAGTATTTTCTGAAAACGTATATGTGATCCGTGTGACGGAGAAATAGCTGGATTTTTAGCGCTGTAATATGGAAAGGACCTGGCTGTATTCTGCAGTGCCAACAAGCAAATGGCGCAGAAAAATGGTGTTCTCTGGATTGTTTTTTAAGCAAATAATGAGGATTAAGATCCAAAAAAAATTATTCCTGGCCCCTGAGACCTGGACCTTTTTCTAGAAATATCTAACAGCAGCAGAAGGCAGAACTGGAATGGAGCCTCTTGTGCTATGTGCACTGCAGTCTGCTATATACCCTGCCTGCCTATATACACTGACTGCCTGATAACTCCTCAGCAGGACTGTTTGTTGAGGTGGATATGTGTCTCTAATATAGTCTGTACACCTACACTAACTAGAAACAAGCTGTAATGCAGCGACTTGCTGGCATTACGGTAATGGTCTAGGATGTGTTTTACCTGACCATAAACCTTCCCCCTCAGGTGACTGGTCGCATGACTGTGACATCACACAGGTCCTGTATGCACAGTAAAGGTCTGTACACATGACTGAGACAGCACACAGGACCTATACACACAGCTGACTGATCACATGACTGTGACATCAGCAAGGTCCTGTCAGTATGTGTGTGTGTGTGCACAGGTTGCATATATAAACCCTGCTTGATGGGTATCTGGTGTGTTCAGTGAGAGAGGCGTGAGGCCTGTGCTCCGTGTGTGTGGGACACCATTTGTGAGAGGCCTAGTGAGGCCGAGAGTGAAGCCTGGCAGCCTGAAAGGCCGAGCCTGGATCCTGTGCGTGGATGTCAGTGGCCTTTGAGGGAGAGCCGGCTTGGTGAAGAACCCTGAAAGACGCTGGCTGGATGTCAAGTGTGGAAGACATACCAGTAGCCTACGAGGGGATGACGGCTAGAGACCCATACCTGGGAAAGCCGCAAAGCCACAGTGGTGGCGGAATAAACGGACTGTAGCAGCCAAAACTCGCTAAAGGTAAAAACACTGCGTTATATGGACATTTATGTTGTTGCCTAGCCGAGGGCTATAACGGGAGCCAAGTGGACGTATCTGTCGCTGGAAAGGCTCCCGAATTGTGATGTGTGTAATATGCCGGTCTGCCACTTGAGAAGCTCCCGGAGGTGATAGGTGTAAATGACGCGCCCCCTGGGCCAGTGTTGTTTGGGGGATACCCGGAGCTGGATCACATGGGGGTTGTAGTCTCCGAGTGGCGGTGACCCGGTCCGTGCCCAGGGTGTCAAGCTCAGTGTGTGGCAGTCCTTACAGATGTTATTAGTGTTCTTTGTGTCGACTACGCCACCCGTTGATTTGCGGTCAATACGGCCGCCGCTGCAGCAGGGTCCGCTGAGGCTGGTGGTGCTTGTGCAGCTCTGGTAGTATAACCCCCAACGGGAGGGGTATAGCCTCAGGGGGTCAGGTGTAGAGGATGGTGGTAGTGGTGGTGCAGTGTGGATGTTAAGAAGACTCCGAGCCGGGCTGTGCAGTTCAGGGTTTTTACTTACTGCTGTTCTTGTGGTCACTCTGGCCTTAAGTGACCGCCCGAGCCGTGCTGCGTCCACCAGGTCTTGGACTCGGCCAACCCCCAGGTGATTCTGGAGCGTGGTCCTGAACTCCCTTTCTGACTTGTCCTTCTCTCTGGCCTTCCCCACCAGGGATCCACCTAAGTCCGGCTCCCTCGGGCCTCTTGTTGGTAAACCCTTGTCTCTGGGTTCCCTGACCCTATTCTTGGTTTGCCTTCCGGGTGGATTTAGTGGGTGGTCGTGGCAGATCCTGCCTACGACCTCTGGTCTCTGGCTAAGGTGTGCTGTAGCCTCCACCAGCTTGGGATCCGGTACCCTGTTGCCAACTCTTCACCCTCTGATCTAATTTTGGGTTCTTGGAGTTCCCTCTTCTCCCCCTTCTGGGTCCTTCTTTCTCCTCTCTCTCTGCTTCTCAGGCTCTCTCAGACTGACCAAACCTCTACAAAAGACTGACGTCTCACAGACTGACCCTGATCTAAGATGGTTCCCACCTTATATACTCCCTCTATGTGTGAGCTCAGGTGACCAGCACCCAATGAGCTCCTAGCTTTACCCAGGCTGCTCCCCCTATCTGCCCCTACACTACTGGGATGTTCCACCCCCCTCCCACTCCAGCCAGGAACAGACACTGTCGTACCTGCACATTTCTCTAGTGGGAGTACCATCAGTCTGTCCCTCGGAAATGGGATGTGTGTAGTGCATGCAGCTAACTGAGCTCAGTTCCACACTCCATCCTTACCCGGGAGTGGAATATCACACCTCTGGGTTGAGGTGCAATACCCCTGTAGCAGCCGAATCCTCAGGGTGCTACATTCCCCCCCGGTAAACCACAGCACGTCCTCGGGCTGTAAGATAACAAAACATCAAAACATACAATTTTTATTTTTTTTTTTCATAAACATCAACATATAAAACATCATATATATTATCAGCTATCAAACTTTTCATATAAAACTTTTCATAAATAACATTCTTGTTCCTCCGGCCACGGTGCAACTTGTGACCGGGTAAAGTGCGACAGTCTCTCTTGGAAGAAAACAGTTTCCTATAAAACCGGTAGGGGGCGCTTTAGGAAGCGCAACTATATACAAGGGAGTTATGGCCGCTCTCAGTCCTCGGCCAGGTATTAGGGAGGAATGACCGCTCTCAGTCCTCGGTCAGTGGGAATAGGGACACACGGGTTTCAGTTCAATTGGCTGGTCCCAACGGGGACTATATTTTAACTAGAACAGTTCTTATACCCTGACGGGTAACTATGTACAGTCTCTCTCTACCGTACTTCAACGACGGCGTCCTCCTGCTCCTTCTTTAGATTCTTCAGACCCGTCCGGGTCCTCTTGCTCCTCCTCACACCGCAGCTCCTCCTCCGTCAGGCGATGCACATGGAGGGCGTAGGGTCCTTTGGCACACTTGTGCCGGGTGAAGGTGACCTCGTCCCCTACGTACAGGTCACGACCTCTGTGTCCCTCCGGCAGATGGCTTTCTACGTCTCTGCGGGTTACAAAGACGTCGCCGGGGGTCTGATGGTCTCTAATAAAGCCCCATCCGTGCTGCATATTGAATTTTATCACAGTCCCGGTGGCACGGGGACCATGAGCTGCACGGGGTTTCCTCCTGGTCCGGCTCTTCTGCTCCGCGCTCCTTATCTGCATTTGCTGTTCCCGGACCCGCCTCTCTCTCCGCTCCCTCTCGAAGACCTCGAGCTGCTGCCGGCAGCACTCTGCACGCTCCGCTGCGGCCGCCCGAGTCTCCTGAGTGAACCCCATGAGGTCTTCTCCGGTGGGGTCCCACTCGAACTGGATCTCCTCCAGTGGGGGCGAGGTCCTCTTTACGGGCTTCAGAGCCGGAATCAGGGGCTCGCACATGGGCCTTGCTCTCTGGAGTTCCAGCTGAATATACTCCTGGGGCCATACAAAGGGCTGCCCATCCGGGCACGTATGCTGGGCGAACAGGTCTTCACCCAGGTGCGGCACTCTAGATGTTGAGGGCGCGTTGATGGTAGCGGCGCCCGGGTCGACCAGGCCTTGCGACCAGGCTTGGGGCACCCTAAAGGCAAAGGGCACCGTAAGAACGGCGGCGCCCTGGGTTACTCGGCCCTGCGACCAGGCCGGTGGCTCCGCGGAGGTAGGGGGCGCTGTTGGTATTGCGGCGCCCGGAGGTACTAGGCCTTGCGACCAGGCCGATGGTATTTCCTGCTTTGCCGCGCTCAGGGTCGAAACGCGTGACGTCACAGGGGTCGCGGCCACGGTTACTGCTTGAGGCCTAGTCTGCGGCGGTGACGATGCAGCGACGGGCACAGCAGGGGGAACTTCGGGCTCTGCGACGGGGAGCTGGGGCAGGTACACGGTTTCTCGGCTCGGGGTAGAGACGTCCCCTTTACCTGCCTCCGTCCGTTCAGCTCCCTTCTCGGCGCCGTCTCCTGCCTTCATTCCTCCTGCGCCATCCTCAGAGACGGTCTGTCTCCTCGTCTCGGGCGGCGTGCTCCGCTGACGGGTTCCGGTCTGCTGGGCCATCTCTCGGCTCCACTCCGCCAACGTCTCCCGCTGCACCCGGGCCATCCTCCGTGCGAGGCCCTCCAGCGCGGTCTGTGCACACTCCCGGTCTCGGGGGAGCTGTGCCAGGATCTCCACTAAGCCTAGTGGGGTTGTTGCTTGCAGCAGGCTCCTGACCACTGGGTCGGTGCTGCCTGTCTCTCCCTCCATCTCCGGGTACGCTTTCTCTGGACTCTCTTCCAGACGTCTTGTCTCCGGGTGCGCTCTCTCCAGACTCCTCCAGGCTGCACCCATCTTCGTTCTCTTGTTCTGGCTCCGCCCACATTGAGGGTGGTCCCGGGGCAACTTCAGTTCCAGAGGCAGTTCTCTCACGCTGATGGACACTTCCAGCATCACAGTTTCTGTTGGTGGGCGCGGTTTCCGCTTTTGGCGCCATTCTTCGACCTGGCCCACGATGGGAGGTGGCCTTTTTCCACCCTCTGGCACGCCCATAATGGCGTCCGCTCTTCCAAGGCGGGAAATCTTCGGAAATGGCGAGAATCGTCTCCCAGTGGCGGGAAACTCCATGGATGGCGGGAAAAAGCTGCAAATGGCGGACAACCGGCGGGAAACGACCTGTGATGGGGTCCGTTGGCGGGGACCCTCCGGAACCGGCAGGAGACTTCTTTTTGAGGTAACGGTGTACTTTTCTTCAGGCACGCAGTACCCGGTTGTTGCGGGCACGTTATCCTGCCGACTACGCCAAAGTTGACGCGCCCCCTGGGCCAGTGTTGTTTGGGGGATACCCGGAGCCGGATCAGATGGGGGTTGTAGTCTCCGAGTGGCGGTGACCCGGTCCGTGCCCAGGGTGTCAAGCTCAGTGTGTGGCAGTCCTTACAGATGTTATTAGTGTTCTTTGTGTCGACTACGCCACCCGTTGATTTGCGGTCAATACGGCCGCCGCTGCAGCAGGGTCCGCTGAGGCTGGTGGTGCTTGTGCAGCTCTGGTAGTATAACCCCCAACGGGAGGGGTATAGCCTCAGGGGGTCAGGTGTAGAGGATGGTGGTAGTGGTGGTGCAGTGTGGATGTTAAGAAGACTCCGAGCCGGGCTGTGCAGTTCAGGGTTTTTACTTACTGCTGTTCTTGTGGTCACTCTGGCCTTAAGTGACCGCCCGAGCCGTGCTGCGTCCACCAGGTCTTGGACTCGGCCAACCCCCAGGTGATTCTGGAGCGTGGTCCTGAACTCCCTTTCTGACTTGTCCTTCTCTCTGGCCTTCCCCACCAGGGATCCACCTAAGTCCGGCTCCCTCGGGCCTCTTGTTGGTAAACCCTTGTCTCTGGGTTCCCTGACCCTATTCTTGGTTTGCCTTCCGGGTGGATTTAGTGGGTGGTCGTGGCAGATCCTGCCCACGACCTCTGGTCTCTGGCTAAGGTGTGCTGTAGCCTCCACCAGCTTGGGATCCGGTACCCTGTTGCCAACTCTTCACCCTCTGATCTAATTTTGGGTTCTTGGAGTTCCCTCTTCTCCCCCTTCTGGGTCCTTCTTTCTCCTCTCTCTCTGCTTCTCAGGCTCTCTCAGACTGACCAAACCTCTACAAAAGACTGACGTCTCACAGACTGACCCTGATCTAAGATGGTTCCCACCTTATATACTCCCTCTATGTGTGAGCTCAGGTGACCAGCACCCAATGAGCTCCTAGCTTTACCCAGGCTGCTCCCCCTATCTGCCCCTACACTACTGGGATGTTCCACCCCCCTCCCACTCCAGCCAGGAACAGACACTGTCGTACCTGCACATTTCTCTAGTGGGAGTACCATCGGTCTGTCCCTCGGAAATGGGATGTGTGTAGTGCATGCAGCTAACTGAGCTCAGTTCCACACTCCATCCTTACCCGGGAGTGGAATATCACACCTCTGGGTTGAGGTGCAATACCCCTGTAGCAGCCGAATCCTCAGGGTGCTACATTCCCCCCCGGTAAACCACAGCACGTCCTCGGGCTGTAAGATAACAAAACATCAAAACATACAATTTTTATTTTTTTTTTCATAAACATCAACATATAAAACATCATATATATTATCAGCTATCAAACTTTTCATATAAAACTTTTCATAAATAACATTCTTGTTCCTCCGGCCACGGTGCAACTTGTGACCGGGTAAAGTGCGACAGTCTCTCTTGGAAGAAAACAGTTTCCTATAAAACCGGTAGGGGGCGCTTTAGGAAGCGCAACTATATACAAGGGAGTTATGGCCGCTCTCAGTCCTCGGCCAGGTATTAGGGAGGAATGACCGCTCTCAGTCCTCGGTCAGTGGGAATAGGGACACACGGGTTTCAGTTCAATTGGCTGGTCCCAACGGGGACTATATTTTAACTAGAACAGTTCTTATACCCTGACGGGTAACTATGTACAGTCTCTCTCTACCGTACTTCAACGACGGCGTCCTCCTGCTCCTTCTTTAGATTCTTCAGACCCGTCCGGGTCCTCTTGCTCCTCCTCACACCGCAGCTCCTCCTCCGTCAGGCGATGCACATGGAGGGCGTAGGGTCCTTTGGCACACTTGTGCCGGGTGAAGGTGACCTCGTCCCCTACGTACAGGTCACGACCTCTGTGTCCCTCCGGCAGATGGCTTTCTACGTCTCTGCGGGTTACAAAGACGTCGCCGGGGGTCTGATGGTCTCTAATAAAGCCCCATCCGTGCTGCATATTGAATTTTATCACAGTCCCGGTGGCACGGGGACCATGAGCTGCACGGGGTTTCCTCCTGGTCCGGCTCTTCTGCTCCGCGCTCCTTATCTGCATTTGCTGTTCCCGGACCCGCCTCTCTCTCCGCTCCCTCTCGAAGACCTCGAGCTGCTGCCGGCAGCACTCTGCACGCTCCGCTGCGGCCGCCCGAGTCTCCTGAGTGAACCCCATGAGGTCTTCTCCGGTGGGGTCCCACTCGAACTGGATCTCCTCCAGTGGGGGCGAGGTCCTCTTTACGGGCTTCGGAGCCGGAATCAGGGGCTCGCACATGGGCCTTGCTCTCTGGAGTTCCAGCTGAATATACTCCTGGGGCCATACAAAGGGCTGCCCATCCGGGCACGTATGCTGGGCGAACAGGTCTTCACCCAGGTGCGGCACTCTAGATGTTGAGGGCGCGTTGATGGTAGCGGCGCCCGGGTCGACCAGGCCTTGCGACCAGGCTTGGGGCACCCTAAAGGCAAAGGGCACCGTAAGAACGGCGGCGCCCTGGGTTACTCGGCCCTGCGACCAGGCCGGTGGCTCCGCGGAGGTAGGGGGCGCTGTTGGTATTGCGGCGCCCGGAGGTACTAGGCCTTGCGACCAGGCCGATGGTATTTCCTGCTTTGCCGCGCTCAGGGTCGAAACGCGTGACGTCACAGGGGTCGCGGCCACGGTTACTGCTTGAGGCCTAGTCTGCGGCGGTGACGATGCAGCGACGGGCACAGCAGGGGGAACTTCGGGCTCTGCGACGGGGAGCTGGGGCAGGTACACGGTTTCTCGGCTCGGGGTAGAGACGTCCCCTTTACCTGCCTCCGTCCGTTCAGCTCCCTTCTCGGCGCCGTCTCCTGCCTTCATTCCTCCTGCGCCATCCTCAGAGACGGTCTGTCTCCTCGTCTCGGGCGGCGTGCTCCGCTGACGGGTTCCGGTCTGCTGGGCCATCTCTCGGCTCCACTCCGCCAACGTCTCCCGCTGCACCCGGGCCATCCTCCGTGCGAGGCCCTCCAGCGCGGTCTGTGCACACTCCCGGTCTCGGGGGAGCTGTGCCAGGATCTCCACTAAGCCTAGTGGGGTTGTTGCTTGCAGCAGGCTCCTGACCACTGGGTCGGTGCTGCCTGTCTCTCCCTCCATCTCCGGGTACGCTTTCTCTGGACTCTCTTCCAGACGTCTTGTCTCCGGGTGCGCTCTCTCCAGACTCCTCCAGGCTGCACCCATCTTCGTTCTCTTGTTCTGGCTCCGCCCACATTGAGGGTGGTCCCGGGGCAACTTCAGTTCCAGAGGCAGTTCTCTCACGCTGATGGACACTTCCAGCATCACAGTTTCAGTTGGTGGGCGCGGTTTCCGCTTTTGGCGCCATTCTTCGACCTGGCCCACGATGGGAGGTGGCCTTTTTCCACCCTCTGGCACGCCCATAATGGCGTCCGCTCTTCCAAGGCGGGAAATCTTCGGAAATGGCGGGAATCGTCTCCCAGTGGCGGGAAACTCCATGGATGGCGGGAAAAAGCTGCAAATGGCGGACAACCGGCGGGAAACGACCTGTGATGGGGTCCGTTGGCGGGGACCCTCCGGAACCGGCAGGAGACTTCTTTTTGAGGTAACGGTGTACTTTTCTTCAGGCACGCAGTACCTGGTTGTTGCGGGCACGTTATCCTGCCGACTACGCCAAAGTTGACGCGCCCCCTGGGCCAGTGTTGTTTGGGGGATACCCGGAGCCGGATCAGATGGGGGTTGTAGTCTCCGAGTGGCGGTGACCCGGTCCGTGCCCAGGGTGTCAAGCTCAGTGTGTGGCAGTCCTTACAGATGTTATTAGTGTTCTTTGTGTCGACTACGCCACCCGTTGATTTGCGGTCAATACGGCCGCCGCTGCAGCAGGGTCCGCTGAGGCTGGTGGTGCTTGTGCAGCTCTGGTAGTATAACCCCCAACGGGAGGGGTATAGCCTCAGGGGGTCAGGTGTAGAGGATGGTGGTAGTGGTGCTGCAGTGTGGATGTTAAGAAGACTCCGAGCCGGGCTGTGCAGTTCAGGGTTTTTACTTACTGCTGTTCTTGTGGTCACTCTGGCCTTAAGTGACCGCCCGAGCCGTGCTGCGTCCACCAGGTCTTGGACTCGGCCAACCCCCAGGTGATTCTGGAGCGTGGTCCTGAGCTCCCTTTCTGACTTGTCCTTCTCTCTGGCCTTCCCCACCAGGGATCCACCTAAGTCCGGCTCCCTCGGGCCTCTTGTTGGTAAACCCTTGTCTCTGGGTTCCCTGACCCTATTCTTGGTTTGCCTTCCGGGTGGATTTAGTGGGTGGTCGTGGCAGATCCTGCCCACGACCTCCGGTCTCTGGCTAAGGTGTGCTGTAGCCTCCACCAGCTTGGGATCCGGTACCCTGTTGCCAACTCTTCACCCTCTGATCTAATTTTGGGTTCTTGGAGTTCCCTCTTCTCCCCCTTCTGGGTCCTTCTTTCTCCTCTCTCTCTGCTTCTCAGGCTCTCTCAGACTGACCAAACCTCTACAAAAGACTGACGTCTCACAGACTGACCCTGATCTAAGATGGTTCCCACCTTATATACTCCCTCTATGTGTGAGCTCAGGTGACCAGCACCCAATGAGCTCCTAGCTTTACCCAGGCTGCTCCCCCTATCTGCCCCTACACTACTGGGATGTTCCACCCCCCTCCCACTCCAGCCAGGAACAGACACTGTCGTACCTGCACATTTCTCTAGTGGGAGTACCATCGGTCTGTCCCTCGGAAATGGGATGTGTGTAGTGCATGCAGCTGACTGAGCTCAGTTCCACACTCCATCCTTACCCGGGAGTGGAATATCACACCTCTGGGTTGAGGTGCAATACCCCTGTAGCAGCCGAATCCTCAGGGTGCTACATAAACATGCCGGGCGTATACTAAGATGGACTGTGTGATTAGCGGTTTATGATGAAATAATAAACTGCATTGTGAATTATCGGAAGGACATTGCTTATGCGCCTTAATTGACCCGGTGCAGCGAGTATCCCCCATTATGATGACTAGCGCTGCCTTACAAAGCGAATCTCTCCCTAGCTCAGCAGCAGCTCTCCCTACACTGTCTGATTCCGGAGTGACTGTGACGAGCATGGCGGAGCCAGGTCTGATATAGACCTTATGGCGCTGTGCGGTCAGCCAATCACTGTAATGCCACAACCAACATGGCTATGGCATTACAGTGAGTGGCAGGCAATCCCTGCATGTTCATTGGCTCTCTAAAGAGCGCCAAACATGCAGGGAGGAGACCCGAGCTCCCGTCGAGCAACCCCGGAAATACTCGACGAGCGCCGAGCATGTCGAGCAGTAAGATGCTCGGGCAAGCACCGAGCAGTAGTGAACATGCTCGCTCATCACTAATTAACACTACAGTTGTGCTCAAAAGTTTACATACCCTGGCAGAATTTTTCCTTTCTTGGCCTTGTTTCAGAGAATATGAATGATAACAAAAAACATCCAAATGACCCTGATCTAAAGTTCACATATCTTGTTGATTTTGTCCTGATAACATGCACAGAATTGGACACAAATGGGTTTGAATGGCTACTAAAGGTAACATCCTCACCTGTTACGAGTTTACTTGTAATCAGTGTGTGTGCTTAAAAGCTGAGTGAGTTTGTGGGGTCCAGACAGACTCTTGCATCTTTCATCCAGCCACTGACTTTTCTGGATTGTGAGTCATTGGGAAAGGAAAAGAATTGTCAACGGATCTACGGGAAAAGGTAGTCGAACTGTATAACACAGGGAAGGTACACAAAAAAGATATCCAAGGAATTGATAATGCCAGTCAGCAGCATTCAAACTGTGATTAACAAATGGAAAATCATGGGCTCTGTAAAAACCGAACCACGGTCAGGTAGACCAACAAAAATTTTGGCCACAACTGCCAGGAAAATTGTTCGGGATGCAAAGGAAAAACCCACAAATAACATCAGCTGAAATTCAGGACTCTCTGAAAATTAGCGGTGTGGCTATTTCAAGACGCACAATAAGGAAGCACTTGAAGAAAAATGGGCTGCATGGTCGAGTCGCCAGAAGAAAGCCATTACTGCGCAAATGCCACAAAGTATCTCGCCTACATTATACCAAACAGCACAGAGACAAGCCTCAAAACTTCTGGAACAAGGTAATTTGAAGTGATGAGACCAGAATTGAAGCTTTTGGCAACAACCATAAAGGTTACATTTGGAGAGAGGTCAACAAGGCCTATGATGAAAGGAACACCATTCCTAAAGTAAAGCACGGAGGTGGATCGCTGATGTTTTGGGGATGTGTGAGCTACAAAGTCACAGGAAACTTGGTAAAAGTTGAAGGAAAGATGAATGCAGCACATTATCAGCAAATACTGGAGGCAAATTTGCACTCATCAGTCCAGAAGCTGCGCATGAGACGTACTTGGACGTTCCAACATGACAGCGATCCAAAACACAAGGCCAAGTCGACCAGTCATTGGCTACAGCAGAACAAAGTGAAGGCTCTGGAGTGGCCATCTCAGTCTACTGACAACAATATCATTGAACCACTCAGAGGAGATCTCAAGCATGCAGTTCATACTAGACAGCCCAGGAATTTACAGGACCTGGAGGCTTTTTGCCAAGAAGAATGGGCAGCTTTACTATCTGAGAAAATAAAGAACTTCATCCACAACTACCATAAAAGACTTCAAGCTGTCATTGATGTTAGAGGGGGCAATAAACGGTATTAAGAACTGGGGTATGTGAACTTTTGATCAAGATCATTTGGATGTTTTTGGTTGTCACTAAGATTTAAAAAGAGAAAACACAATAGTTTGACAATAAATGGCTTCACCCAACCAATAACCATGAGTGGAGAAAAAGTTTTTTTATCATTCATATTCTCTGAAACAAGGCCAAGAAAGGAAAAATTCTTCTGGGGTATGTAAACTTTTGAGCACAGCTGTATATATATTGCCCGCATCTGAGCAAGTATAGATCAAGTTGTAAAGTGCAAGTGCATAAACTCTAAGACCATATATAATATATAAATCAATAACATCAGCCAGATATGTAACAAACTGACTAATTTTTATTACTGATCATAAGAATCATAAATGTGTACACAGTCACAATTGTACTACAAGATCTAATGGTGGAAGAGACTGTCATAGTTAAAGGAGACCACCTTACCAATCTTTAACCCGTGTAGACCAGCTCTGCCAGCAGTCCCGACGCGCGTTTCGCGTGGGCTTCTTTGGGGGGGGGTATAACTGTGTCCAATCTACTTTAAATTGGTGCATACACAGCTGTCTGCGATTCAGCGTTAATGGCGGCGCATGCGCGGTATACCAGACGTCTGACCCTGCATTGCTTCCGGCATTCGCGATTAGGACGCATGCGCTGTGCTCCATCTTAAGTGAGGTCATACATGAAGGGAAAAAATTCAAGATAGATATTGTATGAAATAAAATATAAATATACAAATCGCTATGTGTATATAATAAAGTGTTAAGCGCTTATAGGGAGATCCCAAATTATTGGGCCACAATATTCACACGATAATTACACGTGAATAAAATAAGATGGATATAAAGCTAAAGTGCATGGTGCGAAGTTAATAAGTTAAACTGAATGAAGCATGAACTGAAGTGGGGTACAAGCAGAAGAACCTGGTTGTAATTTGTTTTATACAGCGGGATGTTTGGCTAACGCATTCTAGAATACTAGATGTAAATCTGAAGCCATTGCAGTTTTCACTTCTAGGCGCTCCGTGCTCCGTATCTCAGCTATCAGAAATGTACCGCATCAGTTGCTGATGATTCGTTGCCTGCTCTGAATATTTAAGCAGTATATTCACACATAATGATGTCCAGAGAGAAAACCGACTCTTACAGAATGAGAATCAAGCTGGATGAATGTGCCGAGCACCTCGGCCTCGAAATTATTGTCTGCGACTACCTCTAGTTCACCGGTGATGTAGTCAGTCCTGAACTGCCAGCTTATCAATAGTTTCCTACCTAGACACTTTGAATTATATCCGCTGTGTGTGTGTGAGGTTGATGTGGATTATGATATGGGGTCTGTGACGCTGTATGGCCTCTGAGCAATCACAGCGATGCACTTATCAGCAATCCTCTGATACTCAGCAGGCTCAGAAAATTGATTGCTGCGTTCTTGGAAAATTATGCGGGAGTGCCAGCTTACTGGACACCATGCTGTGTAGTCCACATATCGTTTCACCACAGTCACAAGGTTTTTACTGCTTATTTATTTTAGGTATATGGGATTTAGGTTTATATAGTTGTAATAATAAAGTCTAAGCACTGCTACGCGGTAGAAATACTATGAGGGTGTCTTCCAGTTGGACCATATATGTTCATTTTTAATTGAATGACTGGCAGATGGTTTGAACCCAAGGCAAGTAGACGTAATGAGAAGATAAAGATATAAAGCTAAAAAGCGCATCGAAAGCTGTTGTAAATACACGGAAAACTGGGAAAACAAGGTTGGAGGAGAAGAAAAAAAAAGGTAAAAAGGTCAAAAGAAATCCTTGTATTGTAAGGTTTAGCCATCTTTCCTTCACCTTTTGTAATAAGTATTCTTCTGTTTCAGATGTCTGTGATAATCAGTCTTATGTTGGATCGCAGTAACCAGGCTGGCCGCGCATCTCCTGACCCGAGCATAGCAATATCTCAGGTCAGAAGATATGCGGCCAGCCTGGTCATTGCAATCCGACATAGGACCGATTATCACAACCAGGGTGGCCGCACATCTCCTGACTTGAGCATAGAAATATCTCAGGTCAGAAGATGTGCGGTCAGCCTGGTCATTGCAATCCGACATAGGACCGATTATCACAACCAGGATGCCGCACATTTCCTGGATCGAGCGTAGAAAAAGCTCAGGTCAGAAGATGTGTGGCCAGACTGGTCATTGCAATCCGACATAGGACCGATTATCACAACCAGGCTGGCCGCACATCTCCTGACCTGAGCATAGAAATATCTCAGGTCAGAAGATGTGCGGCCAGCCTGGTTATTGCAATCCGACATAGGACCGATTATCACAACCAGAATGGTGGCCAACTGATATTTTGCTAAAATGTTCAGGGATGGAAAAGGAGTGAAAAAAATAACACTCACCTCCTTGCTTACCCGTTCATGCCACTGCAACTGACTAAGACCCAGACAATGAACGTAGTGGTGTCATGATGTGCATCGTAAAGTCAGAGACCTATTTAACGCTAGAAGCCACAGTGCAGAGTGAGGATGGAGGAGGTGGACGTTGCGTGCGGTGCAAAAGTACAGGAGAGGCTGGAGGGAGCAGGACCAAACAGGAGGATGTTGTGATGGCAGAATAGATGAGGAGTACTTTTTTTTTTCCAACCGGCGTTTATTATGTGGAAACCCCAGAGCTTGATGAGGAGCATTCGATTCGCATCAAAGTTCCTAGTTAAACTCTGAAGGACTGTCAAATTTGAATTTAGAAGGGGGGAAAAACGGACAAACTTTAGATCTGTGAATTTTATTTCTGCCTAAAATGTGAATTTAGGGCACATTTAAAGCAGTAGACATTAGTAATTAAGCTGATTCCCTCGAGTAGCGCATTCTAGAGAACTGGTGAAGCACGAAAAACGTTTCAGATGAGAGTTGGAAGTTTGGACTGTGGAGAATGTTAGTCTTAGATCATTACCAGAATGGTATAATGGTATAGCAGAAGTCAGAGATGAGGAAGGAGATACAGAGCGATGTAGCACTGGAGAGATTTGGGTGACAGTGATAAGTCTATATAGTATTCTAGAGTGAAAGGCAACCAAGGCAATGACTAGCACAGGGCAAAGGCCTTGCATAGTGAATGGACAGAATAAGTAATGTTACTACTGCATTCAGTTTAGATTACTGTAGAGGGGAGAACTTATTGAAGGGAAGACCATATAGCAGTTGCAGTCAAGTACAATGAGTCAGAAACTAGCAGGTTCAATGTTCCACACCATTATGTGTGACTAATGACTAAAATACAAGTACTGAAGGAACTATAATAAGAGGTGATCAATGATACTTTTGTCCATAGTATGTATCATGCTCCACCTCTTAATCATTGAACTCACGTGTTTCTTTCAGTCTCGTATTCCCCAGTGTATAACATCCAGCCACTTACCCCCTGGTGTACACCATCTGGCCCCCCACCCCACGGTGTATAACATCCGGCCCCTCACCTCCCGGTATATAACATCTGGCCCCTTTTACCGAGTGTACAATATCTGGCCCCTCTCTCCTCCTTCCCCTGTAATATAACATCTGGCCCATCGCGCCCCGGTGTACAACATCCAACATTCGGCCCGTCGCCTTCCCCCCACATGTACAAGATCTGGCCCCTCACCCCCCAGTGTATAACATCTGGCCCCTCACCCCCCGGTGTACAACATCCGAACCCTCACCCCTAGTGGACAACATCCAGCCCCCCGCCTCCCAGTGTATAACATCTGGCCCCTAGACCCCAGTGTACAATATTTGGACCCTTGCCCCTGGTGTACAACATTCGGCCCCTCAGCTCCCTGGTGTACAACATCCAAACCCTCACCCCTAGTGTACAACATCCAACTCCCCGCCTCCCACTGTATAACATCTGGCCCCTATCCCCCAATGTACAACATTCGGACCCTTGCCCCTGGTGTACAACATTCGGCCCCTCATCCCCCCTGTGCACAACATCCAGCCCCCCCATAAATAAAACTCAGCCACACTGATATCAGCACAGTTCTGTAATAAGCTCCTATTGGGAAATAGTCATATAGGATAGAGAATCCATACTGCAATTGTTGGCTATGTGCACATGATGCGGTTTTAATGAGTTTCCGCCGCGGAAATGCATTAAAACCGCTTGTTAATAGGTCTGCCATGTATAGCAATGTTAATCTGGATGTGCTGTGCACATGATGCGGAAATTTCCGCTCAGGATTCGTATTGCAGCAAAAACAGCAGTATGACCATTTCTAGAGCGATTCCGCAGCAAATTCGCACCCACTGACTTGCATTGAATCGCAGCAAACTCGCAGGTAGAATATCTATACCTGCGGAATTGCTGTGTTTCAATGGAAATCAATAGGCGCGAAACCGCTGCGGAATCACGCTGCGGGTGGTACTCGGGCTGGGAGAGGAAACTGCTACTTCTCTCATCCAACCGCTGCTCTGGCTGATAACAGCGAGAGCTGCGTGGATGGGAGGAGCAGCAGTCTGCTCTTCCCAGCCCACGTGCCCGTGGTAGTAAAAAAAAGAATAAAAAAATAAACCTTTATACTCACCTGTCCGGCGGCCCCCAGTGTCCTTCTGGTCCCCGGCGCCAATGCTGATAAGTGTCGGCAGCAATCACCTGATGGTCATGCGACCATCAGCTGATCGGTGGCGTCAGCGGTCAGCTGATGGTCGCGTGACCATCAGGTAATCGCTGCAGGCTGATTGCTGACGCCGGTAATCAGCTGATCGGTCTCGTAACCGATCAGCTGATGCTCACACTGGGAACATTGCGAATGTTCCCACGGTGTTTAGCTCACCGGGGCTCTTCAGCTGATCTTCAGCCGATGAACCCCAGTGACCTCCTGCAGCCTGTATACTGACAGGGGGTGATTTTACAGTGCTGTATTCTACAGCTGTGACATCAGTGATTTCTGATGTCACAGCTGTAGAAGTGACCCGGATCGTCATGGGACACTCGGCAGTGATTGTGGACTGCGTTGCTGACGGCGGACAGGTGAGGGATACGGTTGTTTGTTATTTTACATTTTTTTCAGAAGCTTGAGGGCTTCGTAGAGGTGTGTAATAAAAAAAAAATTGTAGAACCGTGTGTGTTTTATTTCATTAAAATGTATTTACTTTATTCTGGCCGTGTCTTTTATTGAAAAGGCGGTGACTATTTTACTACGCGGTTAGTAATGGGGGCGTCATATAGACGCCCTCCATTACTAACCTGGGCTTCACGTCAGCCGCCAATACAAGGCTGACTTGAACCCCAACCCCATTACCCCACTGCCACTGCTACAGGGCAGTGGGAAGAGCGAGGCTAAGCGCCAGATTTGGTGCATCTTATGGATGCGCCATTTCTGGGACTGCTGAGGGGTGATAATAATAGCGGAGGGGGCTAGTATTCATGGCCGCTTCCCTGGCTATTAATATCAGCCCGCAGCAGTCTAGTTTAGCCTTTGATGGTTAGATTTTATAGGGGGACCCCACGTCAATTTTTTTTCTGGGGTCCCCCTGTAATCTAGCCAGTAAAGGCTAAACAAACAGCTGTGGGCTCATATTAATAGCCAGGGAACATTGTTGGCTAATGGCCCTGTCAGGGAAATATTGAGGAATATGGAAAATCTGTCATAGATATT
Organism: Phyllobates terribilis; assembly: GCF_046119375.1. NCBI lineage: Eukaryota > Metazoa > Chordata > Amphibia > Anura > Dendrobatidae > Phyllobates > Phyllobates terribilis. The sequence continues at coordinate 103,396,743 of NW_027362773.1, forward strand.
GACTATTTCTCTCTTATTCCCCTTTCAGTCAGTACAAAGCTGTCTCCATAAAAATCTCAGCACAAAGCCCCAATTAACGCAGCCATGAGTAAGAGCTTGCACAAACAAATGGCAGCCAAGAGGTGCCACCAAGCTACTTAAAATGCGAGCATCTTGTCCCTGAAAGAGGCAGGGGGTACTTAGTGGCAGGATTGCAATAATTTGCATGTAACTGTTAGAGCTTGCTTCTTGAGCTTCAAAGAAGAAATCTATAGACACGCCGACTCCGATATGAAATATGAAATATTGTGAGTTCCATACATCCGGCAATAATGGGACCTATATTTTTAGTGTCAGAATCAGCCCAGGAATGTATCCATTGTTTTCCATGGCTGTAAGCAGAATCAGGGAGCTGTAGCGCAAAAGCAACAGAATAGCATACTGCAGCTATGCAATGTGTGGTCTCTAAATGAAGGTAAAATTATAACGGAAAAAATAGCATCGTTTGCAAGCTTCTGCGATCAACGAGCGATGAGTTATTGCATAAGTTAGAATTTTTAATAAAAATGTACAGGCTGGAGACCAGCCCACATGATGTCACCACAAGGGGCGTGTGGACAGATCTCCCCTAAGGTATAAGAGAACCCATGGACAATAGAGGGGTACTCATTGCCAGGAGGTATAATGATTATAAGCAACGGGTCATGTTCGATAACGCTCGAATCAAACTGGGGAGCCCCTCCTCTACCTATATTGAATCGAAAGCAATCTTTATAGAGTAAGTTGTCTTCTTTTATCCTGTTTATTTTATGTATGCTTATGTATTTGAATGTCTCCTTTGTAACATCCATGTGTATATATTTTTCCTAAACACTGCCTCCCTTTCGGATTAAATATAAAGTTCAGTTTCTTTTGTCCTGTAATCGTTCCTTCCCCCGAAGCCATATACGCTACCAAAACGCAGGCGTCCGACCAGGCCTGCATTATATTTCAAACTCGGCTGGTGGTGGCAGAGAGTAATAATAATCGGGCTATATTATCCACATATTCCTGAAGCTGGAATTTGGAGGTGTGATGCCACACACTTTCTGTGTGCTCACCGATGCCCAAGGAGTGAGTAGTCTGGATCGTGTGCTCGCGATTCCGGACGAAATGCTGACAGCGTGACGGCAACGGCGAGATATTGTGTGATCTCCTCGGTGTCGTCGCTGTGGTGATCCCTGACAGGCCCCTTCCGCGGCTACTAATATCAGCCCCCAGTGGTCGGCTTTCCCTCTGCCGGTTATAAAAATGACACGAGAGGCCACGCCATTTTTTTTTTCATTTTAGGCTCTGTGCCCATAATTCAGACGTAGCACCGCTGTGGACGCAAATTTTTGCTGCGTACAAAACGTTGCATTCTATTGAACGCAGGTAAATCCACATGTGTTCACTGAACAATGCGGATTTACTGCATTCAATACATTCTAGTGGTCAAATTTCTGTCGTGGAGACCAGCGACTCCACAAGAGAATTTGACATGCTGCGGTCCTGAAAGACAAGCTGCATGTCAGTGTCCACGGGTGATTCGTAGCCTCTAATGCACGCATAGTGGACGTGGGATTTCTAGAGATCCCATCCACTATGCTGTAACATCTGAATGCTGTGGGTTTGACGCTGTATAAACGCGCAGCGTCAAACCTCCAGTGACTCCTGAACGTGGCCACGTACCCAAATTCACTTGCAGCAGGTCAATTTCTGTAGCGGACATGCTAGTCTCCGCTGCAGATTTTGACCGATTGAAGTGTCATTATATGAGGTGAATTCACATGTACCGACAACAAAAGTGCAGCATTAGAACACCCCATTTTGTTAAAAGCGCTGCAGATTGCTGATCGGGGGTACATAGCAGCTAACGAACCAGCTGTGAGATGTTATTTAATGGCCAGGGACCATGTTTGCCTAATGGCAGCTTCCCAGGCTAAAAAAAAACAGCTCACGGCAGCCGCATAAATTACATGAATAGAAATGCTAATGAAGATTGGGTGAATGGGACTAGCTTACATCCAGTTCTTTTGTTTAGTTATGACAAGGTGTCAATCAGACCTTTTCATGACCAAACTTTAATTAAAGTAAAGAAACACACAGACACAGTGTAAACACTTTATTTGAAATACAACAGGCCCATTCGATAATCATTTAAATTAACCAATGTACTCACACCAGTTCTTATGGTAATCCAAGGGTTTAAGCAATGTCCCACCAAACAATTTTATTTAGCTCCAAAAAGAATTCAATGATGTACAAAAACGCTTAAAAAAAAGCTTAAAAAAACGCATGTAAATCCGTATGCATTTTTTTTTCTGCCAGGGAGAGGCAAAAATGCTCAGGAAATTTCTGCTTCAAATCCTGAACGTGTGCACATATCCTTAACGTGTATTTAATGTCATTTTTGCTACTATTGTATTACTTACTACCCTGTATTTGAATAATTGATTCCTTGCTAAATTACCGGTAACCCTTTCATACTCATTTTAAGAGAATAAATAGTTTAGTTGGTTACATCCGTCTTGTCCTTGTCTGCATTGTGAGGAGCTGCCCACTTACTAAAGACTATGATACTTTTCCAGCAACGGACCACCATTTTTGTCAATATTATTATTGTGTTTTATTAGTGATTTACTTATTATGGTTTTATATAGCTCTGCTAACTTGTCAGTATGTGCACTAGATTTACTTGTAAAATGTCCAGCATTCCACTAATCTGTATCTCAGGATAGCTGTATCTCAGGAATATCTAACCATTGTTTCAACTGCCAATAATCTCATTTTGTGTGTGTAGATTGTAGACACAGTGGAGCCGTCACCACAGGGGGTCTTACATGCAGTCTCAGATGAAGGCTTCTAGAATATTCTTCATTGTTTAGCTAACAGTGACTGTTTAAGGGGGAGGGCGTGATCACTTCTGACCTGAGAGGGGACTGATCCCAGTGGAAGAAAGGAGAGACATGTTTTAGTAAAAGTTGTATGGAAGGATTGAAGGAAGAGGATGGAGACAGTGGACTTGGAAGGATGGATGGATAAACATGTTACCATTATGGATTATGTCGGTTGGATTTACACTTTCTTAAAAGGACTGCTACTACTGGATACCTGGGCTTTCATCGTTTTATCTGCCATCTAGAGGATCATGGACTGTGGCTACAGACTATACTGGCTGGAGATACGAAATCTGTGGGCCAACCAAAAGTTGGGAGACAGTGAGTATGGCCTTATACAAAGGCAGTGGAACTTCTGAACCCAGATTGGGAACGTGAGGACTGAGAGAACTGTATTTTGGCCATTTACCTGGAATTGCTTTATTAACATGGCTGTGATCAATAAAATATTGTTGCTTCGTTAACCTGCCTAGGATTACTTACAACCCACAACCTCAGATCTTTACATGCATGTTGCATCTTTGTAACCTGTTTACATTAACAATCAGCAAAAACACTGCGCTCCCCCGCCGGGAGCTTCGTGACCGAGTCGCTGCATGCAGCCATATATCAGCAAGCACAATGCCGAGTGTTGGATGGAGTGGTGTAAAGTCTCCACCACTGGACTCTAGAGGAACTCTATTCTGGGCAGTGACAGTGGTACAAGTGACCGGTTCTGCTGATCGGTGCAGGTCATTGTGTTCAATCCCCCACTAATCGATAAGTTATCACCTGTTTTTCATATAGATGATAACTTGTTTTCACAGATCAACCCCTTTAAGAAGACACCATTATTAAAAATGAGTCACAATGCATTGGGGCCATGTTACAGATTTTGCAATGGGGCCTGGGAACGTCAAGTTAAATTTCTTTTTGTGTTTATGGAAACTGCAGATTATGGCCGTCACTTGGACAGGATTTGTAATATGTTAAAAGTGAACCTGTCTTGTGATTCATGCTGCCCAAATCACCTGGTGTTTTAGCGAAAATATAGTTAGAAGAAAAGACAAGTCCAACGCTGTCCTTGGCCGGCTCTTCCCAGCACTGATTCAGGCAATTTACAGGTCACTGTGGGAGAGACCTGTCAATCACCTCTAACAGCGCTGGGAAGAGCCGGGTCTTCTAGCTATATCTTCTCTTAAAACTCTGGAGCGTTTCAGAGAAATAATTTAAACATTTGCAGTAAGACTCTGATTCATGCTGTCCGCAGTTTAGGCGTCATGAATATTGTGACAGGTTCCCTTTAATTCTGCGGGAAACTATAGCGAGCAAGTACTATGATGAGAAAGAAATACGCTGGTTTCAGTACGGGAGTTTCTACCCATCACCATATTTTCTTTGCTCTTGATTAATATTACATAGTATATTTTTATGCTTTTCTAAAATTAATTACTTTTGTTTTGCTTTATCTGATCACAAAGTTACTTTCAGCACTGAGCCCTATTCGAACCGTTTCTAATAACGCTGCGGTCACTTTTGCTACATCAGGGATCTTCTTAATTTAGTCTTTATAGTCATTGCGTTTGTCTTTTTAAAATGTGCAACATAAGAACATTAAAGTAGAGAAAAGCCTTAAGAGAAACAATTTGGGAGCACTTCCCGATGCCTCCACGTCCGCACGCCGTCAGTGCAGAAGTGGCCGCTTTCCTCCAGCAGATGTCTCCAGAGTGCTCATTTTTATACACTTTAACTAAACTACTTTGGAGAATTGAGCTCGAATTTCCAGAGGATGGATGGGGTTTAGCTGCTGGATTACATAAAATATGTGCAAACACGAGATCCCCGGAAATATAATAAAATGTGTGCACAGTGCATAGCAAAAAAAAAGGCAGAATGCTGTGAATAGCAATTGCTGGGTTGGGTTTACCAGATATTAAATCTAATACAAAACTATTAAAGTAGTGAATAATAGGGAATATCATTCATAATGCCCTTTTCTCATTTTATATCACACTCTGGTGTGATAAGCCACAAATTAAGACATACTATTACTGATGTAAAATACAGTAAATACTGTACTATTACTGATGTATTACTGATGTAAAGTACTGACCAAATACTGAATGTGTGAACATGGCCTAACTGAAAAGATATTTTTTGGGTAATATCTGTAAGGGCTCATTCAGACATTAGCTTTTCTCATATGAGTGCCATTTTTGTTTTATCGTGGATAGCGCTTATAGCTATGATAGTCTATGGGGTAGTTCACATGTACGATTTTCTCCTTCGACAAAGTGGTCCGCACAAAAACACGGAGACTTTTCTGATATTGATCCAAGTGCTGGGTCAATCTCAGCATTGCAAATTTATGTGTCCGTGAAAAATAAAATTGGGCAGCACTCGGCTACCATCCATGTGCTGTCCGCTCTTCACCTGCTGTTTGTTTGGAGAAGCTTGAGAAACCTCCTGCAGATTTTTTTTCCATCCCAGGAAAACTTATGAAATTCTGCTCAAACTCCGGTGGTAAAACCTGACACTGACCAAACTCTGACGACTCTGATCAAAAGCACTAAGAGAAAACCACTGATGTGTGAATAAGTCCTTAGACACATATGTAGGAGTATTGTCTGCCGAGGACGTGGATGAGCTTCCTATGTAACTTCCTATATACTTTTCTATCTCTCACTTAAACAATAAAACACTCAGTCTCAGGACATTCACACATGGGGAGGATTTGCTTTGGTTTTTCCATGTGGATTCTACACTGAATAACTACAGCATAATACAAATTCAGGGAAGGTAATTGCTGTGAACTGTATGGATTTGTATGGGTGTAGGATGTACGTGGTGCACGCGAGTCACTGACCCCGTGTGAATGTGACGCATGACCCAGTAAGTAGTTGTATATGCGTCATGAGATCATCATGTGAGTGGTACGTGTTCAGAGTGTGAGCAGCACGTGTGTACCAGGTGTGGAGTAAAACATTTGGAGAACTGGTGCAGATTGTCAGTAGCAGGGGCGGACACATCATTAATGCAACCTGTGCAGGCGCACAGGAGCTTAAGAGGTAAGGAGACCACTATCACCTCCAATGATGAGCCATTGGGCTGCGAAGGACCCATGTACTGTTCTTGTACTTGGGCCCTTTGGTGGTAACTTATCAAAATGGTTCACTAAAATCAGGATTGCTCCAATGATGAGAAAATATATTTCTCTATACAGAGTTTCTGCAGACGGAGACAACATTGACCTATGATGTCTACGGAGATCTTGAAAAATTGTGCTGTGCATGGCCCCACAATTTATATCCATCCATTTCCCCATCCAGCTGAATTTCGCATATAAGGAATCATACAATATATTGCATATATTAACACTGCCCTTTCATGATGCTCATACTTCATGAAGACAATAAAGCCTTGTGAACTGTATGCACGACTAAAGCTTTGCGTGAATGGTATCCAAATGGCAATGTGCTACAGTTACATAAAAAGCTGTGTAATGAATTAATAAACCTTCAAAAAGAATGAACCGGGCCTCTAAATCACGCTGTAATTAAGAAGAGTAATTAACTGTGACAAAGATGTTTGTGTTGTATTGACATTAATAAATGCATATTAATGAATGACCCGTATTAAAGAAATGTACTTCAAACAGCATATCACAGGATTGCAGTGCAGGTCGCCATGGCAACCTTAGAAAAGTAGCGGCAAAAAGGGAAAACCGCGGTAACCTCAACATGAAATCACTTTCTTTTCCCAAATCCTTGCCATATGTCTTATAATTTCACTGAATGTGCAACTTTATCAAAAGAATTTCATACTTAAATCAATGCTTTAGCTTTTACGTTATGGAGATAGATACAAGGGGGTACGGCGGTGTGCACTCCTACACAGTACAGGCAACGTAAACTTCAGTTGTAATTTGGGTACATAGTATATTAATATAACAGGGGCCCAGCATTTATAATGACTGCAATGTAAGTATTGAGTCAAACAAGACATAGACGAAAGGGGGGGGGATGTGTTGAGACAGTTTTGAAAGGTTTTTGTTTTCAAAAAGTGCATATATTGTCACTCTATATTTGCACAAAAACTGTGACTTTTTGCAATTTTACAGTACTCGTGACACTTTTTAAAATAAAAAAATAGTTGGAAAGTAAACATGGTTAGTTATGCAAATAGGGTTCGAGACGATTTATGAATCAGGATTTAAAAAAAAAAAAAATTGCCAAAAAGCCCTGATTATTGCCCCAGTATGGAGCGTGAGAAAAGTGTTATATTTAAAGATACGCCAAATTTCGTGCATCAAACGATACACGTATTCATGTATCAAAGTGTGCCACACTTTGATCAATTTTGGCACGGCAACCATGAACAAAACGGACTATAAAATTGCAGTCAATCTATCCTGCCTCCTTCTTTTGATAGGTTTCTCCCTGTCAGCTCTTACAAGCAGGAGGCATCTCATAGAATACACTGGAGATTCTTTACGCAGTCAGTGTGAGTAATTAGGGAAGTTTTATAAATGCAGCTAATGTTTGCATGCACTCCCCTGCTATATCACTCCTCTTTGATATGAAACAGAATTGATATTTTCAGCTTCATAGGAGGACATGCTGAAGAACTAAGAGGGCAAAGCTGGTAGTAGTGATCTGAGAGCCAAGGAAAGAATGAGTACATCATGCTTTTATATAATGTAGATGCATTTAAGGGGATTTTCACGCAGTGTTTTTCAGAAATGATCATCACAGTCCCCATTGGGGCTCATAATGTAAATGCCCGATCTGTAAGTCTTTGAAGTGTAGGAGGAAAACTGAGTACCAGGAATAAATCCACATAAACACATGGAGAACATATAAGCTCCTTGCAGGTGTTATCTTTGGTGGGATTTGAATCCAGGAGGACCCCAAGACTGCAAGGTACCAGTGCTAATCACTGAGTCACCGTGCTGTTTTTTCTATATACACTGGATAGGGGGATTCCTTATGGATTGTTGAGGGTTTGACCACTGGGACCAACAGCAAACCAGAGAACTAGGCTCTGGAAACAGGGCACAGGGCTCTGCAGAGCAACATCTTGATTGCAGTGGAGATATGAATGCTTTGACCTCATTGTCTAAAGAACTGCAGGAAATAGCTGGGTACAGTGCTCCTTTATCTCCAGCAGTCCAATAAATAACAAATGGAGTGGAGGTGCATGCTCAACTTTGTCTTCATTTAGATAAGGCTATGTAGATCCATTTTCCCAAGTTCCAGATCCCCATTCTTCGGATGGCTGCGGGTCTCATCAGTTGGACCCCCAAAAATCTGTAAGTTACCCCTATCCTAGGGATTGGCAATAAGTTACTACCTGGGGAATCACCCTTTAATATATTTTTATTATTACATTGTTAAAACACTTTTATGGTCACCTCAATGTGACACATTTCTTGAAAAATTGACTGATACATTTTACTTCTCAGATGGGAGCTTTCCTTCTTGAAGGGGATGAATATAAATTGAACAATTTGTTTATGCATAGGTAGACGGATGAATCATTCATTTCCATACAGGTTATTTTAAGTAAAGAGAAAAAAAATAAGTGTATAACCTAGTCAAAGAGATGGAATAGCTGTAGGACTGAGGAAACATGAAATAGATAATAGTCTACAAATGTATGATAAGTGTACCGAAATTAGGACAAGTCAGACTCTTCAATGTACCGCCACTCCAGGACTTCATATCCACATATAAGAAAATCAACTTTAATGTAGCTTAGTCTGAGAACATGAAAGAGAACTGTGATCGTAATAGTTCCCATCCACCAAGGTGCTCCCGACTTTATTACGGTACATGAGAGCAGGGCATGTGAAACATATCCAGAATCTAATATTATACCAGTAAATCAAAGAAAACTCCAGTTTTATTAATAACATTTGCCTATAAAATGGACCTGGGACATAATATGTAATACACTTTAATAAATGGAAGGCAGATATAAAGATGGGGACAGACAAATATAAAGACAGGCATAGGTAATTTAACAAATATGCTAGAATACTAAATTTAACTGGTTAACCTTTAAACAATTTTATAGACCTCAACTTTTTGATACATATTTGATAGGAACTAGGACATTTGGGTTCAACGAATAAAGAACTGAATTATTAAAGTGACTCTCCACCCCCAGACCTGAATTTGACTATACATTTAACATGAATAGTCACTATATTTGGTGGGGTGCCCTTTGGGCCCATTGCGGTGCCCTCTGTTCTGCTACCTACATCTATCAGATTGATGCCCCATTCTTCTCTTCACCAAAATGGCCCCTGCTGAGACACGGGATCAGTGTGAAAAGTCTGAACAACACTTTCCCTTCCCGTTTTCCACAACACAACATCTCCATCATCATCAGCACCAGTCCACCCACACCAATGAGAAATATGAGAGGCATAGTTTAGACTTTCCAGAGTGCTCTAGTAGCCATTTTAGAGATGAGGAAAATGGTCTGTCAATTTGACAGAGGGCAACCGTGCCAGCATATAGGAGGGCACCAGACCTAGCATACTTACTGTTGGATAGAAAAGGGACATTTAAATTCTGCCCCAACTCAGCCCGGGAATGATCCCACCCCTTCTAATAACACCACATGCCAACCCAAGAACACCGCTCCTCTCTCTCTGTCGGGATGTTCCGAATTTGACGAAGTTGTGTCTCAAAATTCAGAACATTCTCAGAAAATGTAGGAAAATTGGCAAAAAATGGCTATAGCGACTATATGTCAGAAATGTGTAGTCACATTTAGTTTTGCAGGTGAACAATCACTAAGTTTTCTCCATGTTAAAATGCATTCACACCTTCGATGGAGGTTTCATTCTAAGCCTTCAGTGCAGATTATGATGACAGATTTCACAGATCTATTTTTTTCCCATTAAAACAATGGATTCACATAGTCCTAGATATAATGGAATCGTCTGCATTGAATTGAAAAATCCCACCCGCCAAAGTTAAAACTTACAGATCTGTGACACGTGAAGACATCCGTACAAAGTTCACAGTGTCGTAATTGCAAAAAGTTGTACTTACCACGTATTAGCCAAGGCTTATACAAATGATCGGCAGAACGTCACAATGAATAATTACAATTCGTTTCGTTAAGAATGGACTATTGCAATGTGACTCTACATAGTTTGTATTTTTAGAAATCTACTAAATAGATTTCATTGGAAAAATTACTAAATATATTTAAATTGTAACTCTGTATCCAATTAGAGGGGTGCATTGAGGGCTAGCATCACACAGTGTTTGGCAAGTGTATTTAGCGTATGTGCTATAAATGTCTCTAATCAAATATTGTTTGGGATCCCTCTAAATGTGTCTTAGCCATTCCATTTAGCACATCTTCACCTCTGTTGCCTGTACTGATAATTATGATTTTCATGCAAAAAATAAATAAATAAATAAATAAATAAAAAAGTATACTGCACAATAATTTGCAATTGAAAAAAATCAGAGACATCTACCTGGACGGACATTCGCATTCATGTAGGGCACATGTTTTAAGAAGGGTTTAAATGGACCCACCAAATGTAAATTCCCATATGCAGCACGAACCTTGTAGTTCTTATTTTTGTCCAGGACCAATTTTTTTTTTTTTTTTTTTACACTATAGTTTTTTTTAGTTTATTTTTTGCTGTTTTCTTCTTATTTTGTTTTTTCTTCTGCTTGTTAACATAGTTGTGATAGACTTTAAAAGAAACTTTGTGAATAGGTAGGGGTACTCATCACGGCAGGTGAACTTCAAGTTTTTTTTCGTAATCACTTTATAACCTATTTTATCTATCATGATGGCAATCTGTCATTAGGTTCATGATGCCCGAACCACTGGCAGCATAAAAAGCACATGCGAGTTACTTGTCAATCAACTGGAATGTGCCAGGGAGAAGCTGGCAGGGGCCTATAGAGAGAGATCTGACTAGTCCGATGCCAACCCAACTTCTCCCTGGGACACTCCACTTGATTGACAGGTATCTCCCATGTGTGTGCATAGGGAGGAATCTGTCAATCAACTGGAACAGGGTGGACAGATGTTAGCCAAGAGCAGCGCCAGACAAGCTGGTCTATTCCTATAGATCAATGCTTTACAAACGATATCTTCTCTGAAATTTCACAGCACTTCAATGCAAACATACCTGGCTTCAATCGTACAGAGAGATTCCGATTCATACAATTCGTGTTTTTTGCAGCATGAATCTAATGACAGGTTCCTATTTATTATACCCTCACAGGTGTGCTGCTGCTGCACGTAACTCTCTGGCCCCGCTTCTGATGACCTGCTAGGTTATGTGTCATACTATACATAATGCATTGAGATGGTCATCATATAATTGGGGGGAATCATATGCATAATGTATGGCTTTGGCATGTCCCTGGAACACTGGACTGAGCATCACAAGACTCTTGTGAGGGTAAGATCAATAATAGAGTAAAGCACAAAGATTTCACTGCCCTGTTCCAGCTTCCATTCCAGTAGACTGCAAAAACTCGGACCAGGACAATACAAACTTCCTAAGCTGCTACCCTAATGCCAGATTCATGGGAGTCTCTTGCAATTTCTATATTTGCAAAAAAATTTCACTCAGACGGATAGAAACTTTTGAAATTTTAATATCAGTCCAAAATAGTACAATAATACTGACGTTTCGGCCTATAAGACCTTCATCAGTGTACTACAAATACAAATAAAAAGGAAACCTAATCAACATACATATCATCATCCAGATAGAAAAAAATTTAACATACATTGACAATTTTCCTCTATCTGGATGATGATATTTATGTTGATAAGGTTTCCTTTTTATTTGTTTTTGTAGTAGACTGATGAAGGTCTTATAGGCCGAAACGTCAGTATTACTGTACTATTTTGGACTGCTACTAAATTTCTAAAGTTTCTATCCGTTTGAGTGACAAGTTTTTGCAAATAACGTTTATGGTTTTTCACCCACCTTTTCCAGCAGTGCCGTGATTTTTCTATTCTTGCAATTTCTAGGCCTCGCGACGTCATGATGCAACACACGCCCTGAAAACACTTGAGGACTCGCAACTGGTTTTCCGCGACTTTTCGATATCGCAGGGGCCTAGTAATCACAAGGGGTGCCCAGGATGCCGGCATTCTAGTGCTGGCCGAGGACTTCAACACATTCCTGGTGTGGCTACCACAGAGTGACAAAGTGGAAGCTGGAACAGGTAGTCGAAATCTATTTGGTCATCTCGAATTAATAAGGCATATAAAAAATAGGTAACACTAGGCTATAAAACTTAGTCTTGCACAACCCCCTTAATGTTTGGGAAGCCAGCAATGGCCAGGTGGCTGTATGGTATATATTTGTGGCTTATACTGAGAAATGGCCACAGTGTGAATGTGCACATGTGTTCTGGCTCATTTCTTTGGTTTTGAGAAATCTTGAAGGCCTGAAGCTCTTGGAGGTTATTTTTTTATACACAGCAATACCCATTGTTTTTATGCACAACTGTCTGATTCATTAAGAAGTTTCTTTTTGGGGATGATCTACCACTATGATAGGTTATTCCCCTGTTACCATGTCCCCACATAATATTTTTGCCCCATTTTGCCTACAGAACCATCATAATGTGTCACCTGGAGTACTGAAGGTTCTGAAGTGTTCATGATGCCTAAGGAATCTTGCATGTAAAATATTCCGTGTTCACTGAGTGTGTACGGAAATAATCTATCTTCTGTACATTTCACAGGGGATTTTTCTAGGTTGTATCTTGCAAATATTTTCCTTGCTAATATATCTTTACAGTTTTTGTTAGTTTAAAGGGGTTTTCCAGCCTGTACTAATTTTTGTCAAGCACTGTAGCTAGCCGAATCCTAATGGTGTGTAGTGTACACTCACCAATATGTTTCAGTTCTCTTTGCCATTTCAAGCAGTCAACATATAACCTCAACTGTGCAATTTGTATAATTGCGATCATGCGCCAATTAGCTTCTCATCCTGCCTTTCTCAATGAACCAGCAAGTAGAGCTGAATCCTAAGGGTGTGTGTGTTACACACTGTTAGGATTTGACATAAAACAGTGCTTGCCGAAAATTAGCCCAAGTCTGGAGAACCCTTTTAGCTCAGAATTACATTAATGGTTGTCTATGAACTTAAGCGTGTTTAACATGCACTTAGGCAGATGTAACTAGTGATGAACCAATGGTTCACAAACTGCTTGATAGTGTATATGTCATTTTATTAGTTGAAAATGGAACTTATGAAATATTCCGATACTAATGTGAGGTTTTATTTGAAATTTACATTTTTATACAAGATCTTGGTAGACTTACGATCATTGCAGACGGGTCCTCCATAGGAGGTCATAGTGCAGTCACATATGAAGCCATCCCACTGTTGTAGACATACACCTAGATTACCACAAGACTCTTCTGAGCATGTGGTGCTGGGACCTACAAGAAAAGTAGACAGTGGTCATTTCTTGGAAATATCATCCCCATGCTCTTTCCAGCGCTATTTATTACATGCAAAATTTTATTGTATTTTTATTCCTTTCATGACAATACTGTCCACACTGTTAACATACTTAACAACATTAGTGTTGGGGGAAAAACTTGACCCACCGTGAATGCCAATTTTGAGTTTAGCTTACAGAAAACCTGCCACTTTATGACCAGAATACTCCAAAATCGTATCTGAAAAGTCAAAATCGGTCACAGAAGAGGTTGGCCAGAAACGTCAGAAGACTTGGCTGGTCAAACAGCATGGCTTCTCTCTGGTTGTTGGCCATAAATCCTGCCACTTTTTGACCAGAATACTCCAAAATCATATCTGAAAAGTCAAGATCAGTCACAGAATAGGTTGGCCAGAAACGTCAGAAGACTTGGCTGGTCAAATAGCATGGCTTCTCTCTGGTTGTGGGCCAGCTGGATCTTCTGATGTTTCAAACGAAATGGGATGACGGGGCCTGGAATTCGGGACCAGGCTTAGAGAAGTAAGAAGATGCCGGGCAGGACCATTCAGGTCTTCCCAACTCACATAAAAGTCAGATGGTCTTGCCTTGCCGGTCGTGTGCACGTGCACCGCTTATGTTTTTGTTTTTTTACTGATGTACACTGTAGCTTGAGAGACCCATTTTAGGAACTCCAACTTTCAACACTTCACTTATTTTTTGCATACATACAATAAGCTGTGATGTTTCCGTTTCTGTATTCTGGCATGTTCTGCATGGTATTAAACAAGTGCATGAGACAGTCCGGGGAATCTCCGACAGGTCCCTGTCTGTCTCAATGGTGATGCCAGGTCAACTTGTTCACTGCATTGACAAGCACCATCCTGGCAGATGTACGACACAATTACATGTTTGGTTTGGCCATGCATGTATTGAGCATGGTAAGATGGGAATTAGCCACTGCCAGACACCTTTACCAAAGCTAATAACCCCTGAGAACATAAGAATCAGGCATGGTAGTCCACATGGCGCATGCACCGGCCTGAGCTCTTGAGTCCTGATCCCAATAGAGGGTCTTGGAGTGGGTGCTGCATGCCTTCACTACCCCCAGACCATGGCACTTGTTGCAGAGGCCAAAGGCATTCTTGGTTGCAGAGGGAGAGCAGCAATGTCATTCCGGGCCTCCACATTTCCCTATCCCAGTGCAGTGCCATACGATGGGAGGGCAGGCTAGTAGCTCCTCTTTAGTGAAGGAGACTGTAGCTCTCGGTAGCAATGCAGTGCAGATACAGCCTGCTACAGAGTCCCAAGTTGCAGACACTATAGTTCTCCACCTTCCTCCACCATAAGGTATGATGGTTGGTACTGCGGATCCCTTAGCCCCCAAGCTTCTACCGAGGCCGTTACAGTCCTCAATTTATTAATGGTAATGACCATCGTCGTGATCCCGCTTCTGATGGAGCGCAGGTACCCCACGATCTATTCATCTTCTTCGTCAGCGTCGGAGACCAGACCGACAGTCCAGTAGGGGCCACATGAGGCACTCAGAGTCCAGTGTAGATGTACATGGGTACCAGGGTTCAGTGTTGGACTGGGGTGCCAAGGACCCACTAGAACCAACTCCAGGGCCCCACTTTTCAGCTACATGGAAATGTGATGTTATCCTCAATCACAATTTTATATATCAATGAACTGGGTGGATTGAGAAATGAATAAGATGCTGCCTTTGTCTGTACATAGTGATTCAATTATATTGTGTCAAGTACTGCTCATATAAGAGGGTGGTGGCTCACCGGGGATTCTCCTGTTCTCCTATGGGCCAGTCCAAGCCTGGTGGAGGCCCACTCCTGCACAGAGGCCCACCGGAGGATTCTCCTGTTCCCTTATGGGCCCAGTCCAAGCCTGTCTGGGCTCCTCCGTGGCAGTCAGTGAAGAGTTTTATTTGATTTATGGCAACGAAGGCTGACTTGCCCACTGTGAGTCTGGCGGTTGGCATAATGCTCCATGCCATGTGGTTTTGTTGCACTGGTCAATATTGCCTTAATACTTACATCTTCTAAAGTTTATAAAACCATTACCGACCCCCGATCCGTTAAAATAAATCCTGATGTGTTGTGTCTTTTGTTCATCGCATGGGGAATAATGTTGTGCCTTATCTTGGCGCAGAGGGGTCTCAGCAGTCTACCAATCTGACTCTTACTCATATTAGCTAGTTACAATGATTTATGTTCAAAGCAAAAGCCCCGAAACCAAGGAATATTACATCAATTTTTAATTCTAGATTTTCACAGGAATGCGGTATTTAATTAATACTAAATTTAGCATTATTAAGTTTAACAGAAACACAGTAATATTTAATTATATGTATATTTCCACTCCGATTTGCTTCCATTTTAAGTACCGGTAATTTTTTTACGACTATTAATGCATATTCTATATATCAACTGTATACCACGTGTGCAACAATATATACAGTCATGGTATACATCTTCAAGATATACCAGAAATTTACAGTCGGTGAGGGGCTCAGAGGTGGCATATGCCATATATGTACCGTACAGTCATTTTTAATTAACCCCTTAAACCCCATATATTGTTTTTACAAGAGTTGTTAGAGAAACTGTATGAGACAATACAGGAAAAAGAGGAGGTGAGCTGCGATATCATATATTGTGAATGATGGATCCTCTGTTATCTACTGTATATAGAGGTGTTATCAGTCAGTGTACAGGAGGAGGAGGAGGTGAGCTGTGACATCTCCTATTGTGAATGGTGGATCCTGTGTTATCTACTGTATATAGAGGTGTTATCAGTCATTGTTCAGGAAAAAGAGGAGGTGAGCTGTGACATAACCTATTGTGAATGGTGGACACTGTGTTATATACTGTATATAGAGGTGTTTTCAGTCATTGTTCAGGAAGAGGAGGAGGAGGTGAGCTGTGACATCACCTATTGTGAATGGTGGACCCTGTGTTATCTACTCTATATAGAGGTGTTATCAGTCATTGTACAGGAGGGGGAGGAGGTGAGCTGTGATATTACATATTGTGAATGGTGCATCCTGTGTTATCTACTGTATATAGAGGTGTTATCAGTTATTGTACAGGAAGAGGAGGTGAGCTGTGACATCGCCTATTTTGAATGGTGGACCCTATGTTATCAGCTGTAGATAGAGGTGTTATCAGTCATTGTACAAGAGGAGGAGGAGGTGAGCTGTGACATCACCTATTGTGAATGGTGGATCATGTGTTATCAGCTGTATATAGACGTGTTATCAGTCATTGTACAGGAGGCAGAGGAGGTGAGCTGTGACATCACCTATTGTGAATGGTGGCTCCTCTGTTGTCTGCTGTATATAGAAGTGTGATCAGTCATTGCAGAGGGGGAGGAGGCGAGCTGTGACGTCACCTATTGTGAATGGTGGATCCTGTGTTATATACTGTATTTAGAGGTGTTATCAGTCACTGTACAGGAGGAGGAGGAGGTGAGCTTTGATTACCTATTGTGAATTGTGAATCCTGTGTTATATACTGTATATAGAGGTGTTTCCTCACTGTAATCCTGTCTGTGATGATAATGAGACAGCTGAAATCGAATCTGTACAGAAAATAAATGATTATTCTAGCATTAGGCCTAGAGGCCAGGGTGAAAATTGCAAGATTTCTGAATTGTCTATGATTTTATGTGATCTGGAAAATAGAGAATTAAAAAAAAAATGTTTTGACAATTGTTCAACTATTTCATACGCTGGAGCCAATAATGTCTCTAGCAGCGTATTGATATTCTAAATTACATTGATGCTGATGCCTTATCTGTACGTTCAGTTGTCTGGAAAAACACTGCGCTTGTCTATTACACACTATCCGCTGCTGCAAAGTTTTATCTGCACTAGTCCCCTGTTGAGATCAATCTCATTTTGTATATGTAATCTGATCCTTTCTTCGCTAAAACTGTCTGCAGTGTTTGCAGAAATAACCGAGGACTATATTTTCCCTCAGTTCTTTCATGTGTTGCCTCATTAGAAATCAGTAAGGGTATTCCTCCAAGTTCTGTACAAGGCCGGGATTACACAAAGCAATAGAAGGCTCCAATCAACCCAATAGCTGGACAATTAATGTGATGCGGGATGCGTTATCGCTGGGAATAAATTGAAAGGGAAAAATTTACACATTTTTTGCTGCAAAATCAGCATCAGATACTGTCACGGGTGTGTCAAGTGTGACAGACAGTTGCTCTGGATCCGGCTGTAGAAGGTCACTGCGCTTGGCATTGCAGATGCCTTCTTGATCCTCAACTCTGTAGTGTAGTGATATCCTTCTCCCTTTAGGACAAGAGCAGCGACCTCCACCTTCTGCTGCTAATTCACACACCCTTGATTGGTAGTTTAAAACTCTCAGTGTCTCCAGAGAGTCGCTGGGGATATTTCTATGTTCCTCTGTCCATGCCTGGAGTGCTAGTAGTCGGCTAGTTTCTTCTTGGACTTCCCTTGGAGGATAGTTGGCATTTCTCCTCTGGTGTCTTCTCAAGCTAAGTGTATCCCCTTTGTTTGGTTTCCTTGTTGTCTTTAGTTACAGTGGGGCCTGACTATTGTTCACCCCGTCCTCTCCCTACCTAGGGCCTAGCTCTAGGGACATTCAGGGATTAGGTTCTGCACCTATCGCCGAGCAGGAAACCTATTTAGGGACGATAGGGTAGTCAGGGTGAAATTAGATCTGCCTAGCGGTCTCCACTTCCCCTTTCCCTAGTTGTTGGACTCCCTTCCCCCTCTTCCCGTCATTGTACACTTATTCCTTCCCTCAACTTGCGTGACAGATACCTGAAGATTTGTCACTGATTTTGCTGAGGATTGGTAGGAGATTTCAGTCTACACATTACAAAAGGTGAGATCTACAACAAACTGACATTTGCACCCGTAGGTCACTTTTCACTCTATTTTTTTATGAATGTAGTTGTGATTTGATCAAATTTGGAAATTCGATTTCCAATCGGAAAAGTCTACAAGTGGTTTGTGGAGTTTTTTTTCTCTGGGAAAATTTAGGCTATTCTGAGATCACAAGAAGATAATTTTTAAATGCATTTACCCTTTAATTCAACAATAAATATAGTGCTTGCCCAATGTTTTAGGACATACATCTCAAACTCTGGCCCGTGGGCCCAATCTGGCCGGCAGCGTGGTTTTGTTTGGCCACGAAACCACAACAGGATCCCCTATGTGGGGCCATTATACGGTATGGAGCACTATGTGGGACCCATTATACTGTACGAAAGACTTTGTGGGGCCCATTACTATGTATGGAGGACTATGTGGGTCCATTATTCTGTATGGAGGACTATGTGAGGCCCATTACTCTGTATGGAGGACTATGTGGGTCCATTATTCTGTATAGAGGACTATGTGGGGCCCATTATTCTGTATGGAAGACTATGTGGGGCCATTATACTGTATGGAGGAATATGTGGGAACATTATACTGTATGGAGGACTATGTTAGGCCCATTATTCTGTATGGAGGACTATGTGGGGCCCCTTATTCTGTATAGAGGACTATGTGGGGCCCATTACTCTGTATAGAGGACTATGTGGGGCCAATATACTGTATGGAGGAATATGTGAAGCCATTCTACTGTATGGAAGACTATGTGGGGCCCATTATTCGGTATGGAGAACTATGTGGGGCCCATTATTCTGTATGGAGGACTATGTGGGGCCCATTATTCTGTATCGAGGACTATGTGGGGCCCATTATTCTGTATGTAGGACTATATGGGGCCCATTATACTGTATGGAGGGCTATGTGGGGCCGATTATACTGTATGGAGGGCTATGTGAGGCCATTATACTATATAGAGGACTATGTGGGGCCATTATTCTGTATGAAGGACTATGCGGGGTAATTAAACTGTATGGAGGACTATGTGGGGCTCATTATTCTGTATGGAGAAATATGTGGAGCCATTATACTGTATGGAGGACTATGTGGGGCCCATTATACTGTATGGAGGACTATGTGGGGCCATTATACTGTATGGAGCACTATGTGGGGCCCATTATACTGTATGGAGGACTATGTGGAGCCATTATACTGTATGGAGGACTATGTGGGGCCCATTATACTGTATGGAGGACTATGTTGGGCCATTATACTGTATGGAGGACTATGTGGGGCCCATTATACTGTATGGAGGACTATGTGGGTCCATTATTCTGTATGGCGGACTATGTGGGGCCATTATTCTGTATGGAAGACTATGTGGGGCCATTATACTGTATGGAGGACTATGTGGGGCCCATTATACTGTATGGAGGACTATGTGGGTCCATTATTCTGTATGGAGGACTATGTGAGGCCCATTACTCTGTATGGAGGACTATGTGGGTCCATTATTCTGTATAGAGGACTATCTGGGGCCATTATTCTGTATGGAAGACTATGTGGGGCCATTATACTGTATGGAGGAATATGTGGGCCCATTATACTGCAAGGAGAACTAGGTGGGGCCCATTATAGTGTCTGGAGGACTATGTGGGGCCCATTATTCTGTATGGAAGACTATGTGGGGCCATTATACTGTATGGAGGAATATGTGGGAACATTATACTGTATGGAGGACTATGTTAGGCCCATTATTCTGTATGGAGGACTATGTGGGGCCCCTTATTCTGTATAGAGGACTATGTGGGGCCCATTACTCTGTATAGAGGACTATGTGGGGCCAATATACTGTATGGAGGAATATGTGAAGCCATTCTACTGTATGGAAGACTATGTGGGGCCCATTATTCGGTATGGAGAACTATGTGGGGCCCATTATTCTGTATGGAGGACTATGTGGGGCCCATTATTCTGTATCGAGGACTATGTGGGGCCCATTATTCTGTATGGAGTACTATGTGGGGCCCATTATTTTGTATGGAGGACTATGTGGGGCCCATTATTCTGTATGGAGGACTATGTGGGGCCCATTATACTGTATGGAGGACTATGTGGGGCCATTATACTGTATGGAGGGCTATGTCGGGCCATTATTCTGTATGGAAGACTATGTGGGGCCATAATACTGTATGGAGGAATATGTGGGGTGCATTATTCTGTATATAGGACTATGTGGGGCCCACGATTCTGTATGGAGGACTACGTGAGGCCCATTATTCTGTATGGAAGACTGTGTGGAGTCCATTATTCAGTATGGAGGACTGTGTGGGGCCCATTATTCTGTATGGAGGACTATGTGGGGCCCATTATACTGTATGGAGGACTATGTGGGGCCCATTATACTGTATGGAGGACTATGTGGGGCCATTATACTGTATGGAAGACTATGTGGGGCCCATTATTCTGTAAGGAGGACTGTGTGAGGCCATTATACTGCATGGAGGACTAGATGGGGCCCATTATTCTGTACGGAGGACTATGTGGGACTCATTATACGGTATGGAGGACTATGTGGGGCCGATTATACTGTATGGAGGACTATGTGGGAACCAATAAACTGTATGGAGGACTATGTGGGACCCATTAAACTGTATGGAGGACTATGTGGGGCCCATTAAACTGTATGGAGGACTATGTGGGGCCCATTATTCTGGATGGAGGACTATGTGGGGCCCATTATTCTGAATGGAGAACTATGTGGGGCCCCTTATTCTGTATGGAGGACTATGTGGGGCCCATTGTTCTGTATGGAAGACTATGTGGGGCCCATTATACTGTATGGAGGACTGTGCGGGGCCCATTATTCTGAATGGAGGACTATGTGGGGCCTATTATTCTGTATGGAGGACTATGTGGGGCCCATTGTTCTGTATGGAAGACTATGTGGGGCCATTATACTGTATGGAGGACTATGTGCGCCCATTATACTGTATGGAGGACTATGTGGGCCCATTATACTGAATGGAGGACTATGTTGGGCCCATTATTCTGAATGGAGGACTATGTGGGGCCCATTACTCTGTATGGAGGACTATGTGAGGCCCATTATTCTGTATGGAGGACTGTGTGGGGCCCATTATACGGTATGGAGGACTATGTGGGGCCCATTACACTGTATGGAGGACTATGTGGGGCCCATTACTCTGTATAGAGGACTATGTGGGGCCAATATACTGTATGGAGGAATATGTGAGGCCATTCTACTGTATGGAGGACTATGTGGGGCCCATTATTCTGTATGGAGAACTATGTGGGGCCCATTATTCTGTATGGAGCACTGTGTGGGGCCCATTATTCTGTATGGAGGACTATGTGGGGCCCATTATTCTGTATGGAGGACTATGTGGGCCCCATTATACTGTATGGAGGACTATGTGGGGCCCATTATACTGTATGGAGGACTATGTGGGGCCATTATTCTGTATGGAGGAATATGTGGGAACATTATACTGTATGGAGGACTATGTGGGGCTCATTATTCTGTATGAAGGACTATGTGGGGCCCATTATTCTGTATGGCAGACTATGGGTGGCCTATTTTTCTGGATGGAAGACTATGTGAGGCCCATTATACTGTATGGAGGACTAAGTAGGGCCCATTATACTGTATGGAGGACTATGTGGGGCCCATTATACTGTATGGAGGACTATGTGGAGCCATTATATTGTATGGAGGACTATGTGGGACCCATTATACTGTATGGAGGACTATTTGGGGACATTATACTGTATGGAGGACTATGTGGGGCCCATTATACTGTATGGAGGTCTATGTGAGTCCATTACTCTGTATGGAAGACTATGTGAGGCCCATTACTCTGTATAGAGGACTATGTGGGGCCATTATTCTTTATGGAAGACTATGTGGGGCCATTATACTGTATGGAGGAGTATGTGGGGCCATTATACTGTATGGAAGACTATGTGGGGCCATAATACTGTATGAAGGAATATGTGGGGCGGGCGCATTATTCTGTATAGAGGACTATGTGGGGCCCACGATTCTGGATGGAGGACTACGTGAGGCGCATAATTCTGTATGGAGGACTGTGTGGAGCTCATTATTTAGTATGGAGGACTGTGTGGGGCCCATTATTCTGTATGGAGGACTATGTGGGGCCCATTATACTGTATGGAGGACTATGTGGGGCCCATTATACTGTATGGAGGACTATGTGGGGCCATTATACTGTATGGAGGACTATGTGGGGCCCATTATACTGTATGGAGGCCTATGTGGGACCCATTAAACTGTATGGAGGACTATGTGGGACCCATTAAACTGTATGGAGGACTATGTGGGGCCATTATTCTGTATGAAGGACTATGCGGAGTCATTAAACTGTATGGAGGACTATGTGGGGCTCATTATTCTGTATGAAGGACTATGTGGGGCCCATTATTCTGTATGGCAGACTATGGGTGGCCTATTTTTCTGGATGGAAGACTATGTGAGGCCCATTATACTGTATGGAGGACTAAGTAGGGCCCATTATACTGTATGGAGGACTATGTGGGGCCCATTATACTGTATGGAGGACTATGTGGAGCCATTATATTGTATGGAGGACTATGTGGGACCCATTATACTGTATGGAGGACTATTTGGGGACATTATACTGTATGGAGGACTATGTGGGGCCCATTATACTGTATGGAGGTCTATGTGAGTCCATTACTCTGTATGGAAGACTATGTGAGGCCCATTACTCTGTATAGAGGACTATGTGGGGCCATTATTCTTTATGGAAGACTATGTGGGGCCATTATACTGTATGGAGGAGTATGTGGGGCCATTATACTGTATGGAGGACTATGTGGGGCCCATTATACTGTATGGAGGACTATGTGAGGCCCATTATTCTGTATGGAGGACTATGTGAGGCCCATTACTCTGTATAGAGGACTATGTGGGGCCATTATTCTGTATGAAAGACTATGTGGGGCCATTATACTGTATGGAGGACTATGTTAGGCCCATTATTCTGTATGGAAGACTATGTGGGGCCCATTATTCTGTATGGAAGACTATGTGGGGCCATTATACTGTATGGAGGAATATGTGGGAACATTATACTGTATGGAGGAATATGTGGGAACATTATACTGTATGGAGGACTATGTTAGGCCCGTTATTCTGTATGGAGGACTATGTGGGGCCCTTTATTCTGTATGGAGGACTATGTGGGGCCAATATCCTGAATGGAGGACAAAGTGGGCCCATTATTCTGTATAGAGGACTATGTGGGGCCCATTACTCTGTATAGAGGACTATATGGGGCCAATATACTGTATGGAGGAATATGTGAGGCCATTATACTGTATGGAGGACTATGTGGGGCCCATTATTCTGTATGGAGAACTATGTGGGGCCCATTATTCTGTATGGAGGACTATGTGGGGCCTATTATTCTGTATGGAGGACTATGTGGGGCCCATTATTCTGTATGGAGGACTATGTGGGGCCCATTATTTTGTATGGAGGACTATGTGGAGCCCATTATTCTGTATGGAGGACTATGTGGGGCCCATTATACTGTATGGAGGACTATGTGGGCCCATTATACTGTATGGAGGACTATGTAGGCCCATTATACTGTATGGAGGACTATGTGGGCCATTATACTGTATGGAGGACTTTGTGGGGCCTATTATAGCGTATACTGTTTGTCCCGAACTTTGTCCAAGTTTTTAACTTTGGCTCTCTGTGTGCTTGAGTTTGACATCCTATAATCTAGGATGACCGCTGCAATCTGAAAACACGGTAAAGTAAGACCATGGAACTTTATAGAAAGCTGGTCATTGTAGCCTGTTGTATCAGTACATGACCAGGGCTGTGTACTAAGGGAGATGGCCGACCGGATCATTTTAATAGCCGATCATTCCCACTATATGTTTTTGCCCAATCCATGACAGAGAAGGAGGCTACCCCAGTGACTAAGCCATGCCAGCCCCCTTCAGGACTGATCATGTGGCTACACCATACTGTGTTAAGCAAATGAAGGAAATAGATCTGCCAGGACCAACGCCAATATCTGGAAATAGTGCATAGTATGTTATATCATTAGTCTGATGAATGTCTACATATGGGCATCCAGATCTAGGTTAGAAGTGTCATGAAATTTTCATTTAGGTCTTAAAGGAAATGTGTCATTAGAAAAGAACCCATTGCTTAAATCAGGATATTATATTGTAGGGGATCTGTCACCAGGCTTTTGCCACTTTTAATCTGATTCCAATGATGTGTCACTTGCTTGGATCCTTGCTGTAGTCTTGATAAAATCACTGTTTTATCAGCAGGTGATTATTACTACCACTGCAGATAGTCCTCAAGATTTATGAGCTCTACATAAACCCGCCCCCTCCACTGATTGGCAGTTTCTACAGAAAACTGCCAATCAGTGGTGTGGGTGGAGTTATACAGAGCTCAGCATTTGAGCACTGCTAGATCTGCAGCAGATAAAAGCTGGATTTTATCAAAGCTGGAACAAGCAGTGCAATAAGTGACTCATTGCTGGAATCCTGGTCTCTGTACAACATGGTGCTCTCAGGACAGCAAAAAAAACTGGTGACAGATTCCCTTTCAGTTCAGTTATTTATTTTCAAAATTCATATCACTATTTATATTAAAAATCAGAAATCTTGCAATTTTATACTACAGTCATACTTCCTGTTTTGCATAGATGACTTTTCAGCAGTCTCATTAACATCACAGACTGGATAACAATGAAGGATAACACCTCTATATACAGTAGATAACACATGATCCACCATTCACAATAGGTGATGTTACAGCTCACCTCCTCCTGTACAATGACTGATAACATCTCTATATACAGTAGATAACACAGGATCCACCATTCACAATAGGGGATGTCACAGCTCACATCCTCCCACTCCTGTACAATGACTGATAACATCTCTATATACAGTAGATAACACAGGATCCACCATTCACAATAAGGGATGTCACAGCTCACCTCCTCCTCCTGTACAATGGCTGATAACACCTCTATATACAGTAGATAAAGAATTCACCATTCACAATAGGTGATGTCACAGCTCACCTCCTCCTCTTCCGGTACAATGACTGATAACACCTCTATATACAGTAGATAACACAGGATCCACCATTCACAATAAGTGATATCACAGCTCACCTCCTCCTCCTGTACAATTACTGATAATATCTCAATGTACAGTAGATAACACAGGATCCACCACTCACAATAGGCGATGTCACAGCTCACCTCATCCTCCTGTACAATGGCTGATAACACCTCTATAAACAGTAGATAACACAGGATCCACCATTCACAATAGGTGATGTCACAGCTCACCTCCTCCTCCTCATGTACAATGACTGATAACACATCTATATACAGTAGATAACACAGGATCCACCATTTACAATAGTGATATCACAGTTCACCTCCTCCTCCTGTCCAATGACTTATAACACCTCTATATACAGTAGATAACACAGGATTCACCATTCACAATAGGTGATGTCACAGCTCACCTCTTTCTGTACAATGACTGATTACACCTCTATATACAGTAGATAATGTAGCGTCGGCATCTCTGCCCCCTGCCAGGCAGAGACGCTGTTCCCTTACCGCCGCGGTCCGGCTCCGGCATCTTCCGGCCTCCCTGTTGCTGCTGCTGGTGCGTGCAGCTTCCCCGGCACTGCACTTAGGGCGCACGCGCTCCCTCCCTCTTAAAGGGGCTGCGCGCGCCGTTCTAAAAAGTCCCCAGCCAATGGCCGGAGGACTTTCTCTATAAAAGGCACCTCCTCCAATATGGAGGTGCCCGTGCAAGGTTGCTGCTCTGTGATACTTACTTTGCTTCAGCTGCCGTGTCTGCCAGCCTGCTTACCTGGAAGCACCTGCCTGTTACCTGCCATGCCCTCCAGCCTGCTTACCTGGAAGCACCTGCCTGTTACCTGCCATGCCTGCTTACCTGCCTTTACCTGCCATGCCCACCTGCCTGCTTACCTGGAAGCACCTGCCAGTTACCTTCTGTGCCCGCTTGCCTGCCTTTACCTGCCATGCCCACCTGCCTGCTTACCTGGAAGCACCTCCCTGTTATCTATTGTGCCCGCCAGCTTGCCTACCCGGAGCCTGCCTGACTACCTGGACCACCCGTCAGCCCGCCTGCCATGCTCTTCCGCTGTACCAGTCAGTTCCTGCCTTCTGACCCATGGGCGTCACCTGCTCTCATACAAGGTCGATACCAGTGTGGCACCTGGTCCCTCTGCTCGGTCCCTCCCTGGTTCACGGAGTCGACTAAGCTGCCGTGCGACCCTGGTCAGGCCGAGTAGATATTTAGTCACGCCCCTCTGGTCCCTCCTTGCACCGCAGCACAGAGGTTCCACCACCCGGATCCGTAACAGTTTGCACGGGCCATGGAACCCGGTGCCTCCCAGGATCCTTCGCTTTCTGACCTGTACCAGGAGGTTTCTCGTCAGAGATCCCAACAGGAACCTATCCTGACCTACCTGCGGTCTGTCAACTCCCGCCTGGACACGCTGTCCATCCCACCTGTGTCCGTCTCGAGCCGAGCGGCACCCACTCCGGCGGCGCCTCAGCCTACTAGTGCCATGGCATCCAGCTCTGGACCCTGGCTCTCTGCGCCTCCACGTTTTGGTGGTGACCCCATCTTATGTCAAGGTTTTCTAAACCAGTGCACGCTGCATTTTGAACTCCTGGCACATCAGTTTCCCTCCGACCGGGCCAAGGTGGCGTTCATCATGTCTCACCTCACCAGGGAAGCATTGGCATGGCTAAACCCCCTATGGGAGAGAGGGGATCCCCTGGTGTCCGATCTTCTGGCTTTCCTCACTGCCTTCCGGAAGGTCTTCGATGACGGAAGACTTCTACTGCCTCCTCACTGCTCCGTCTCCGCCAAGGGAGTCTCTCTGTGGGCCAGTATGCAATACAGTTCCGTACCCTCGCATCTGAGCTTGCCTGGAACAACGAGGCCCTGGTGTCCACCTTCTTGGAGTGTCTTTCCGGATGAATCAAGGATGAGCTAGCCGGTCGTGACATCCCTTCCACTCTGGACGACCTGGTGTCATTAGCTACCCGGATTGACATCCGTTTCTTGGAATGAGTTAAGGAGACTACCCGGGACAGAAGATTTCCTCGTCTCGCTCCGGTATTCCAGAAACCAGCCTCCCAAAAAGCAATTCCCCGGGCACGCTCGCCTGAACCCATGCAAATTGACCAAACCAAGATGGTCAGGTCTCACCAGGAGACGCGCCGAGCCGAAGGGAGTTGCTTCTACTGTGGCAGTAAGGAGCATCTGATCCGTTCATGCCCGGTGAAGCCGGAAAACTCCAGTGTTTAGGACCGCTCGGAGAGGTCGTCATAGGCAAGAGTAAATCCTCTCCGTCCTTGACTCTATCTGTTTCTATTTCTAGTGGCGAGACCCGCTTCTTTGAGACCGCTCACCTGGATTCCGGAGCCGCTGGGAATCTAATTTCTCAGGCCCTTGTGGAGCAGTATCAGATTTCTACCAAACGTCTGGCCGAACCATTGGCAGTCGCTTCTCTGGATGGGAGACCATCCTGCTCATCACAGAACCTGTAACCCTTCAGGTGGGAATGCTGCAAAGGATCTCCTTTCATGTGCTGTCCGGTCTCTCTCACTCCCTCTTGCTTGGTCTACCCTGACTACAGAGACATGAACCCATCCTGAATTGGCGATCTGGTGGGGTGCTCCGTTGGGGGCAGGATTGCCATGAGACCTGCCTGGTTCCGGTTTGTCCGGCTCGACCTCCGTCTACTCCGGCTAATCTACTTGGTCTGCCGGCACCCTACTGGTCCTATGTGGACATCTTCGACAAGAAGGAACCGGAGACACCTCCACCTCATAGACCGTATGATTGGCCTATCGATCTGGTACTCAGTGCTTCTCCTCCCCGCAGGCGTATCTACCCCTTGTCGCTGGCTGAGACCCGGGCCATGTCTGAGTACATCGAGGAGAATCTTGCTAGGGGATTCATTCAGAAATCTACTTCCCCGGGTGGAGCAGGATTCTTCTTCGTTAAAAAGAAAGACGGCTCGCTACGGCCGTGTATCGACTACAGGGGTCTTAACCAGATTACCATCAAGAATAAGTACCCCCTGCCTCTCATCTCGGAGCTGTTCGACCGCCTTAAAGGCGCGAAAGGTCTTCACCAAGCTCGATCTTCGTGGGGCGTACAATTTGGTCCGGATCCACCAGGGAAACGAGTGGAAGACGGCATTCAACACCCGGGACAGTCACTATGAATACCGCGTGATGCCCTTTGGTCTCTGTAACGCCCCAGCCGTCTTCCAGGAGCTGGTTAACAACATTTTCCGTGACCTCTTGTATTCTTGCGTAGTGGTGTACCTTGACGATATCTTGGTATTCTCTCCGGATCTGCCCTCACACCGGAGGAATGTTCGTCAGGTTCTGCTAAGGCTCCGGCAGAATCGTCTCTATGCAAAATTTGAGAAGTGTCTCTTCGAGCAGACTTCCCTTCCGTTCCTGGGATATATTATCTCTGAGACTCGTCTTTGGATGGACCCCGAGAAGGTTTCTGCCGTCTTAAAATGGCCCTGACAGGAGGGGTTGAAGGCGATTCAGCGATTCATGGGCTTCGCAAATTATTACTGCCTCTTCATCCCTCATTTCTCCTCCCGGACCGCTCCCATCTCTGCACTCACCCGTAAGGGAGCAAATCCCAAGGAATGGACTTCTGAAGCAGAGGAGTCCTTCGTCTCCCTTAAACAAGCTTTTTCCTCCGCCCCTGTGCTGCACCGTCCGGATTGCAACAAGCAGTTCTTCCTGGAGGTAGATGCTTCCTCCTCCGGAGCCGGAGTGGTGCTCACCCAGAAATCCCCGTCTGGGAGAATGGTAACCTGCAGCTTCTTCTCCAAGCTTTTCTCCTCATCCGAGCACAACTACTCCATAGGAGATCGTGAGCTGCTTGCCATCAAATTGGCGCTGGAGGAGTGGCGCTACCTACTGGAAGGGGCTCTGCACCCGGTGATCATCTACACTGATCACAAAAACCTGGCCTATTTACAAAACGCCCAGAGACTCAATCCGCGAGAGGCCCGGTGGTCTCTGTTCTTTGCCCGATTCTGCTTTACTCTACATTACCTCATTGCGGACAAGAATGTTAATGCCGACGCTCTATCCCGCTCTTTCCTGTCCTCCTCCCAAGAGGAGAAGCCTCTGTATATCATCATCCCCTCCAGTGTAATGACTGTGGCCCTGTTTGACCTGTCTCGTCTTCCACCCTGTAAGACTTTTGTAGCTGTTCCGGATCGTAAGAAGGTTCTTTTCTGGGGTCATTCGTCCAAACTAGCCGGCCATGCAGGCCAGAGGAAGACCTTCCTGCTCATCGCCCGGCATTACTGGTGGCCTTCTCTGCGCAAGGACGTTGCGGATTTCGTCACGGCTTGTTCCTCCTGTGCCCGTAACAAAGTTCCCAGGCATCTTCCCGCCGGCCATCTCCTCCCTCTACCCGTACCTTCCGCTCCATGGCAACACATAGCTATGGACTTTATTATGGATCTCCCTGTTTCTGCCGGTTGTATTGTCATTTGGGTGGTCGCTGACCGCTTTTCTAAGATGGCCCACTTCATCCCTCTGCCTGGTCTCCCGTCCGCATCTGTGCTGGCTAAGGACTTTATCCATCACATCTTTCGTCTCCACGGCCTTCCCCTCCACATCGTGTCTGATCGTGGGGTCCAGTTCACTTCGCGCTTCTGGAGAGCTACGTGTAAACTGCTGGATGTCACCCTGGATTTCTCCTCTGCTTATCATCCTCAGTCCAATGGTCAAGTGGAACGTATCAACCAGGTCCTTACCAGCTTTCTCCGGCATTTCGTCAATGCTCACCATAACGATTGGGTTGAGCTCCTACCATGGGCCGAGTTCTCCTATAACAACCATGAGAGTGAGTCTTCTCTCAAATCCCCGTTCTTTTTGGTCTACGGTCAACACCCTCGGATTCCGTTTCCCGTCTCCGCTTCAGTGGACAACCCTGCTGCGGAGTCTCTGGTCAGCGAATTTTCTACTATTTGGGAAGACACTAGATCCACACTTCTTCGGTCCTCCGAGCGGATGAAGAGACATGCCGATAAGAGACGTCTGAATCCGCCTCAATTCCATCTGGGAGACAGGGTCTGGCTCTCCTCCAAACATGTTCGGCTCAAAATACCATTGCATAAGTTGGGTCCTCGGTTCATCGGCCCGTTTGAGGTTCTCAAGCAAATCAATCCCGTGGCTTACAAGCTAAAACTCCCAGCCACCTTACAGATTCCCAACTCCTTCCACGTATCTCTCCTCAAACGAGTTGTTCTTAATTCTTTTTCTGACGATCCAGGTACCACTCCAGTCTCCGCTGAGGACATCTATGAGATAGAGAACATTTTGGCCACCAAAAGGGTAAGGGGAAAAAACTTTTTTGTGGTGGATTGGAAGGGGTTTGGCCCAGAGGAGAGGTCTTGGAAACCCAGGGAGAACATCCATGCCCCTCTTCTTCTTAAAGAATTTCTTGCTGGCCTAAAAAAGAGAGGGCGTAAGGGGGGGGGGGGGTACTGTAGCGTCGGCGTCTCTGCCCCCTGCCAGGCAGAGACGCCGTTCCCCTTACCGCCGCGGTCCTGCTCCGGCGTCTTCCGGCCTCCCTGCTGCTGCTGCTGGTGCGCGCAGCTTCCCCGGCACTGTGCTAAGGGCGTGCGCGCTCCCTCTTAAAGGGGCCGCGCGCCGTCCTAAAAAGTCCCCGGCCACTGGCCGGAGGACTTTCTCTATAAAAGGCACCTCCTCCAATATGGAGGTGCCCGTGCAAGGTTCTTGCTCCGTGATACTTACTTTGCTTCAGCCCTCAGGTCCTCTGCAAATCACTCTTATCCGCCAGTCTGATCTTCAGTCCAGTCCGCCAGTCTGACTACTTTCCAGCCTGACAGTCTGCCTTCAGTCCAGCCCGCCAGTAAGTCTATGGGCTCTGCCAGCCTGCTTACCTGGAAGCACCTGCCTGTTACATGCCGTGTCTGCCAGTCTGCTTACCTGGAAGCACCTGCCTGGTACCTGCCGTGCCTGCCAGCCTGATTACCTGGAAGCACCTGCCTGTTACCTGCCGTGCCCGCTTGCCTGCCTTTACCTGCCGTGCCCACCTGCCTGCTTATGTGGAAGCACCTGCCTGTTATCTGTTGTGCCCGCCAGCTTGCCTACCCGGAGCACCTGTTTGGCTATCAGCCGAATCAGCCTGCCTGACTACCTGGACCACCCGTCAGCCCGCCTGCAGTGCTCTTCCACTGTACCGGTCAGTTCCTGCCTTCTGACCCGTGGGAGTCACCTGCTCTCATACAAGGTCGGTCCCAGAGTGGCACCTGGTCCCCCTGCTCGGTCCCTCCCTGGTTCACGGAGTCGACTGAGCCGCCTTGCGACCCTGGTCAGGCCGAGTAAATACTTAGCCATGCCCCTCTGGTCCCTCCTTGCACCGCAGCACAGAGGTTCCACCACCCGGATCCATAACAGATAACACAGGATCCACCATTCACAATAGGTGATGTCACAGCTCACCTCCTCCTCCTCTTGTACAATGACTGATAACACCTCTATACACAGTAGATAACACAGAATCCACCATTCACAATAGGTGATGTCACAGCTCACCTCCTCTTCCTGTATAATGACTGATAACACAGGATCCACCATTCACAATAGGTGATATCACAGCTCACCTCCTCCTGTACAATGACTGATAACACCTCTATATACAGTAGATAACACATGATCCATCATTCACAATAGGTGATGTCACAGCTCACCTCCTCCTCCTCCTGTATAATGATCTTTGTCCAGATTAGAGTATGCTCAGATAATGATTATATCCAAAACAAATAGGGTCTTTGTCAGTCTATTGCTTCTAATGTCCATATGAAGAACAGGAAGTAGAAGTCCAGTCAAATATGTCTAATGGTCTAAAAATTGAAAGTTATTTTTTCTGATATAGATAGTGATATGTAGTATAAAATACATGATTTACCATAAAAATCAGATTTAAATAATAATTAATTTTCCAATGACCCATTCATATTAAAGGGAATCTGCCAGCAGGTTTTTTATATACAATCTGAGGGCATTATGATATAGGGGCCAAGACACAGATTTCAGGGATGTGTCACTTATTAGGCTGTGTGCTGTTGTTTCAATACAATGAAGATTTTATCATCACAAGATTATCACTGCCCAGACTACCGCTCACGTGCACCATGGTCCGACCATGCCACCTCCTCTGATAAGCAGCTCACTGTCAATAGACAATGTACACAGACAGCTGTGGTGTGGGTGGGGGCAGCTTTCTGACCTCTGCTACAGCTAAAAACTTTGATTGCGACACAACTGCTGCACTCAGTAAATGAAGTGATACATCACTGGAATCAGGGTCTCTTTTCCTACATTATGCTGCTCTCAGATGAGGTAGCAAAAACCTGCTGACAGATTCCCTTTAAATGGGATTGTCCAGGAATAGTAAATATTGTTGCTTACTTACCTATCTACAGGTTGTGTCTGTTTTTTCAGCCAAGTCCTATTGAAAGCAATAAGGCAAAGTTGCAGCACCGTACACAACTTGTAGACTGGAGAGCACTGTGTTTGGAAGAAAGCAGCCATGTTTTATTTAATTCCGAATAACCCCTTTTAAGGTTCTTATGGCGCAAAGCACAGATTTTTTTTTTATCCTTGCTGAATCCATTTCCTCCATGTGATATTTTTCTCTCCAAAAAAAAAATAGAACCTTGGTGTGAAACCAAGCTAAATGTGCAAAGCTCTTCTGTACTCAAGAACTAATTAAGAACCTAGAATTTAAAGCTGTCTTTCTGTGATGTGGTGTTCAGTCTTTCTGTGACATGAGACTCGATTCCATGAAAGTGAAAGAAGTAAAAGGAAAGGTTGATAAAAAAAAAAAAATGTCTGAACCGTCTTGTGTTATGTGGGTGTACGTCTCAGGAACCTCTCCCGGAGGAAGGTGATAAAATAGGACTTGTTAATTTAAGACAGCTCTCCGAACTCCAATGCTTTGTGTCATTTTATTCCCTCCGGAAGTGAACCATATCAGACATGCGATGTTCTACACTAATACAGTAAAGCCTTTTATGAAGCGACTTCTGGATGCATATGTGAGGGTGGTGGGGATGGCGTTTCACTCCCCTGACAGCTCCCGTTGGTTAAATGTATGGAAATGTATGTATTTTACTCTATTCTATTTAACAGTTATCCTTCTGTGGCTGCAGTTCCTATTAGTAGGGAAAACCGGGTTAACTGTAGGGACGGCCCATAGTGAGGAGAAGGATTTGGATTGTGGGTTAGTGACAGGAATAGGAAGTTTAGTTGAGAGTCGAGTGTTGGCAAGGAAGGAAGTGAGGACACCCTCTGGTCTAGGTGAACTTTACGTGTGTGTGTGGGTGTGAAGAAGACAGCAGTGGAAGCAAGAAAGGGGAACAAATAAGAAGAACTACATGTTTGACTGCAAAATACACTGAGCAGGCGAGTTTGGAAAGGGAACTGGTGGTAAGTAACTTCGTTGGAGTCCCTAAGGTTCTCTGGGAATGGAAAAGTATCATTCAGCTCTTGAGGGTCCAAGAAGAAACTAGTCAGCAAGGCTGGGGCACAGACAGTAAAGTGGTAGCCAAAGCCGCTTTGTTTACATGGTTCCCGAAAAGTGGGCTGGAGATAGTGTTCACTGGAAGGCTAAGCTAAAGTGTCATTTTAGCTAGGAAGATTGGAAGTCCTTTACTCTCTTCTGCAGATTTCACCAAATGTGTCGCTGAAGATGTTTGCCGGAGACATGTCATTGTTTCATAATTTAAAGAACGATGTCAACATCTCCTGCTGCTTGCTGTGTGTCATTACAACTTTTAGTAAAGATGAGTTTGTTTTTATGGACTGTTGTGGTTTTCTGTTCGTGGGGTCACGAGGAATCATGAGCAAGCCAAGCGAGGAGGACCAGAGGAGCTTGGAAGTGCCCACGGTAACCTCAGCATCACACACGCACTGAAAACGGACCTCGTCTTTCTGTAACGTGCCGGGGTGCAGAAGCCATAGTAATCGCCCATAGCTACCGTCCCAGGCGCGGTTACACACATACGCCTCAAGAATAGATGTAAAAGTGTGCTTAAAACTATACGTTCCCACCATCAGTATTTAGTGAGTTTTTTACGGTGCAGATTTTCTACACTTAGTAGCCAAGTTAGTTATTTGTGCTTTTCCATTTCTTGTGTTTTTTATATGCATTTTTATTGCGTTTTTGTCTCTCTTTTATGTCATGTTTCAAATAAAACTGCTTTGCTTTACAAACTTCCTATTACTTAGCTGTGATAAAAGTTTATTGAAAAAGTCATGTCAGGTTACCCGCGGTCAGTCTGGACATTGCAGTCTATATATGGACCATGAAATACACTCAGGTGATCCCAGCTCAAAACTGGGCTGTAATACTAGTCTCAGCTTATGGTCAAAAGTGGAGCGGCTTGTATAGAAAAAAAAAATCTTCCAAAGTTTTGTTTGACTTCTGTTGCAAAGTTTTTACATGATTGAGATCCAGGACAATGATATACTTTCAGATATTTTACACTCTTACCATCACAGCCTCTATCCACAGGACCTACTCGATGGAGAGCATCAGCCAAGAGATCAGGAAGGCGACCGTTGAGATCCACAGAGGCAAGACAGCCCTGGAAACCATCTCGAGATGCAACGAGTTTTGGGAGAGTGGCGTACATATTTCTAGGCAGCCCACCAATATATAGTTCACCTGGATATGAGAATAGAGAAAGGAAGGAAAGAGAAACAGGAATGAAACATAAAATAAAGTGACGGGGAGAAAAAATAAAATTAGTGAGTAAAACTAAATTTTTAACATTGATTATAAAGCAAACAATAAGCACTAAAATGTTACACAAAAAGCAGATTAGTTGATTAATTAGATGCAAGGGAATAGGGGGGCAATGCTGATGCTTCTGCTGAACCCTGAGTTCACATGATCACTGGGTGTCCGTCAGGAATCTTAGGAGGTCCAGATCACCTCTGTCAGTGACTGATGTATATACACTGCTCAAAAAAAATAAAGGGAACACTTAAACAACAGAATATAACTCCAAGTGAATCAAACTTCTGTGAAATCAAATGTGGCTCCCATGAGGGTTCAGTCGCCACAGGGGTACTACAACTGGTGGTGCCTCACTCTCTGGTAAGGAAAAGGGTACAGCCCGGGACCCCAACACCTGCATCCAACACTACACTGCTCCAGGCCGGCTGGAGGGGCAAGATGCACTGTGTTCTGCTGAGTCCTGTCCCTGGCAGGAGTGGGGGGAACCAGAGTGAGGGGGAACCAAGTAGTGGGTGTGAGTGGAGGAAGCAGTTTAGGGGAGCATTTGTTAGGAGTATAAATAGGGGATCCATCTTTGGTAGTGAGGAGTAGTATTAGTAGTAGTAGTAAGTTTACGTCTGTGTCTAGTAAGAGGAGCTGGTGCTCTTCAGTAGCCCTGCTCCAGAGTGGGCCTAGTAAATGAGGCCTAGCGGAGGAGAGAAGAGGAGGGGAGCAGAGGAGGAAGGCTCCGGTAACTGAAGGGGTCCCAGGGGTATGGAAGGAGCAGGAAGCCACCCGTACGCTCTAATCTGTCAAGTGTCAGAGGGACCAGGCCGCAAGAAGGGAACCGGTCCCTGGGCTAGTCGTGTCGCTTCAAGCCTCAGCTAGGAAACCGGAGGCTTCTGACTTTTATGGTGCAGTTGCCATACACGCATTCTAGCAGCCAAGAAAGGTAGCCGAGTAGGACCAGGGAACTCCAGGTGTCCCTGAAGGATCCGAGGACGCCATCTTGGGGCTCAGTTTTTGAGGCGCAGGGCAGGAGGGAGAGACCCAGTGCGGAAAGTTGGCTGAGAAAATGAACATATAGAAAGGGGGTCCCAATAAGTACTCTCGAATTGACGGAGGGACTTCTGAACCCCTGCTTGGTGAACGCAGCGCGGCGCGGGAAGCGGTAACCTGTACAGTGTACCTAAGGAATCCAAAAAGAACTGTGAGTAAAATCGGATGACTGCACTCACTGTCTCTGTCGGTTATTGCCGCCGCACCATCATCCCTTTTACGCCATCTCTGACCTGCATCCCATCCATCAACCCTGCCCCGGGGGCCCGCTCCGCCTGTGGGGAGCAGAAACATCCCAGCTGCCATCCCATCACCCCCGGAGGTCTGCAGCAGCGCCGGTAATCATTACCGGAAACCACAGGTGGCGTCACGAGACAAACTAAAAACATTAAAACCCCTTTTAAAGAGTGACCCCAGAGGACGGGCCCGGGAGCCGACTGCCGTGACACCCCACAGAAGGTCAAGGCACGGGTACCGAGTCTCCCCCATATATCCCCCTGGGCGAGTCACAAACTGTCCACTTAGGAAGCAACACTGATTGACAATCAATTTCACATGCTGTTGTGCAAATGGAATAGACAATAGATGGAAATTATTGGCAATTATCAAGACACCCTCAATAAAGGAGTGGTTCTGCAGGTGGGGACCACAGACCACATCTCAGTACCAATGCTTTCACACTCGTGGTAGCATGAGACGGACTCTACAACCCACAGAAGTTGCTCCGGTAGTGCAGCTCATCCAGGATGGCACATCAATGCAAGCTGTGGCAAGAAGGTTTGCTGTGTCTGTCAGCATAGTGTCCAGAGGCTGGAGGCGCTACCAGGAGACAGGCCAGTACACCAGGAGACATGGAGGGGGCCGTAGGAGGGCAGCAACCCAGCAGCAGGACCGCTACCTCAGCCTTTGTGCAAGGAGGAACAGGAGGAGCACTGCCAGAGCTCTGCAAAATGACCTCCAGCAGGCCACAAATGTGCATGTGTCTGCACAAACGGTTAGAAACCGACTCCATGAGGGTGGTATGAGGGCCTGAAGTCCACAGATGGGGGTTGTGCTCACAGCCCAACACCGTGCAGGACGCTTGGCATTTGCCACAGAACACAAGGATTGGCAAAGTCACCACTGGCGCCCTGTGCTCTTCACAGATGAAAGCAGGTTCACACTGAGCACATGTGACAGACGTGACAGAGTCTGGAGACGCCGTGGAGAGCGATCTGCTGCCTGCAACATCCTTCAGCATTACCGGTTTGGCAGTGGGTCAGTAATGGTGTGGGGTGGTATTTCTTTGGAGGGCCGCACAGCCCTCCATGTGCTCGCCAGAGGTAGCCTGACTGCCATTAGGTACCGAGATGAGATCCTCAGACCCCTTGTGAGACCATATGCTGGTGCGGTTGGCCCTGGGTTCCTCCTAATGCAGGACAATGCCAGACCTCATGTGGCTGGAGTGTGTCAGCAGTTCCTGCAAGATGAAGGCATTGAGGCTATAGACTGGCCCGCCCGTTCTCCAGACCTGAATCTGATTGAGCACATCTGGGACATCATGTCTCGCTCCATCCACCAACGTCACGTTGCACCACAGACTGTCCAGGAGTTCGCGGATGCTTTAGTCCAGGTCTGGGAGGAGATCCCACAGGAGACCATCCGCAACCTCATCAGGAGCATGCCCAGGCATTGTAGCGAGGTCATACAGGCACGTGGAGGCCACACACAATACTGAGCCTCATTTTGACTTGTTTCAAGGACATTACATCAAAGTTGGATCAGCCTGTAGTGTGTCTTTCCACTTTAATTTGGGGGTGACTCCAAATCCAGGCCTCCATTGGTTAATAAATTTGATTTCCATTGATGATTTTTGTGTGATTTTGTTGTCAGCACATTCAACTTTGTACAGAACAAAGTATTCAATGAGAATATTTCATTCATTCAGATCTAGGATGTGTTATTTGAGTGTTCCCTTTATTTTTTTGAGCAGTATATATATATATATATATATATATATATATATATATATATATATATATATATATATACAGTACAGACCAAAAGTTTGGACACACCTTCTCATTTATAGATTTTTCTGTATTTTCATGACTATGAAAATTGCACATTCACACTGAAGCCATCAAAAGTATGAATTAACACATGTGGAATTATATACTTAAAAAAGTGTGAAACAACTGAAAATATGTCTTATATTCTAGGTGCTTCAAAGTAGCCACCTTTTGCTTTGATGACTGCTTTGCACGCTCTTGGCATTCTCTTGATGAGCTTCAAGAGGTAGTCACCGGAAATGGTATTCACTTCACAGGTGTGCCCTGTCAGGTTTAATAAGTGGGATTTCTTGCCTTATAAATAGGTTTGGGACCATCAGTTGTGTTGTGCAGAAGTCTGGTGGATACACAGCTGATAGTCCTACTGAATAGACTGTTAGAATTTGTATTATGGCAAGAAAAAAGCAGCTAAGTAAAGAAAAACGAGTGGCCATCATTACTAAGAAATGAAGGTCAGTCAGTCTGAAAAATTGGGCAAACTTTGAAAATGTCCCCAAGTGCAGTTGCAAAAACCATCAGGCGCTACAAAGAAACTGGCTCACATGAGGACTGCCCCAGGAAAGGAAGACCAAGAGTCACCTCTGCTTTTGAGGATAAGTTTATCCGAGTCACCAGCCTCAGAAATCGCAGGTTAACAGCAGCTCAGATTAGAGACCAGGTCAATGCCACACAGAGTTCTAGCAGCAGACACATCTCTGCAACAACTGTTAAGAGGAGACTTTGTGCAGCAGGCCTTCATGCTAAAAT
Source organism: Phyllobates terribilis (assembly GCF_046119375.1). Lineage (NCBI taxonomy): Eukaryota > Metazoa > Chordata > Amphibia > Anura > Dendrobatidae > Phyllobates > Phyllobates terribilis. The sequence goes on from NW_027362773.1 coordinate 103,435,708, forward strand.
AGCTGCTAGGAAACCACTGCTAAGGACAGGCAACAAGCAGAAGAGACTTGTTTGGGCTAAAGAACACAAGGAATGGACATTAGACCAGTGGAAATCTGTGCTTTGGTCTGATGAGTCCAAATTTGAGATCTTCAGTGTGAATGTACAATTTTCATAGTCATGAAAATACAGAAAAATCTATAAATGAGAAGGTGTGTTCAAACTTTTGGTCTGTACTGTATATATATATATATATATATATATATATATATATATATTGTGGCAAGACGACTCGCTCGGCTCTCCCGGAGGCAGACTCAGGACACACGTTCTCAGGTTACCTTTCTGCTGGTTTATTATCTGGCATAAACTCATGCAGGGTTCCGCAGGAAAAAATAAACAAGACCCTCCTGGGTTAAACGGGAAAACAAAACAAAGTATAGCTCAGTCCATAGGTGAGCTGGTGCCGCCCACTCTCAGTAGCATAAACTGCACAGGTAACAAGCTCTGCAGCTTCCACAATACTGTCTGGAGACTTCCCTCTCCAGACCACACTCCAGAGAAAAAAAAAAGGACTGAGCTTTTACACATTGCTCAGCCACACCCTGAGGGGAGGTAGGGGTAATGGCGTCCCGCCCTTTTTGCCATTCCCATAAAACCACACACCCTTTAACAGAGTATACCTACCAGCATATAACAGGCTGGCAGAAAAATAAAGTAGGGCTTAGTTCACACAGGAGAGCATCCTGAGTGACACATACCTCCCCTCACATATAAAACCAGTGACACTGTCACATATTACCCCCCTCTGCCCAAAGCCGGGGGTTTGGGCACCTTCTGACACCAGGCAGGGAATCCTAGAGAGGGCATCTGCATTCCCATGTAACCTCCCGGGTCTATGCTCCACGTGAAAGTTAAAATCTTGAAGCTCTAGGAACCATCTAGTTACCCTGGCATTTTTACCCCTCTTCTCCCTCAACCATCTCAATGGGGCATGGTCTGATACTAATTTAAACTTCCGGCCTAGTAGGTAATATTTCAGTGTATCCACGGCCCATTTTATGGCTAAACACTCTTTCTCTATTATGGCATAGTTCTTCTCGCAGGAGGACAGCTTTCCGCTTAGATAGAGAATGGGATGTTCTTCCCCATTTATCTCTTGGGAGAGTACGGCTCCTAGACCAACCTCTGAAGCGTCAGTCTGGACCACAAATTCTTTCTTGAAGTCTGGCGCGACCAGGATCGGCTGCTTGCACAGTGTTAGCTTCAACTGTTGAAACGCGGTCTCCGTTTCTTCCGTCCATTTCACCATGGTTGATTTGGTGCCTTTTAGAAGATCCGTTAGTGGCACGGCAATCATGGCGAAATTCGGGATAAACCGCCGGTAGTATCCCACCATTCCCAAGAATGCTCTCACCTGCTTTTTCGAGAGCGGTTGCGGCCAGGTTTGAATTGCCTCCACTTTCTTGATTTGCGGCTTTATTTCGCCTCTCCCAACAACATAGCCCAGGTACTTGGCCTCCTCTTTTCCGATGGCACACTTTCTCGGATTTATGGTAAATCCTGCCTTCCTTAGCGCCTCCAGAACGGCCTGTAGTTTAGGTAGGTGACTAGCCCAGTCTGGGCTAAAGACCACAATGTCGTCAAGGTAGGCTGCGGCATACTTCTTATGTGGGGCTAGGATCCGATCCATAGTCCTCTGGAACGTGGCTGGGGCCCCCTGTAGTCTGAACGGCATCCGCGTGTATTGAAAACACCCATCAGGTGTTGAGAAAGCCGTCTTCTCCTTAGCCATCTGGGACATGGGGATCTGCCAGTAGCCCTTCGTCAGGTGAAGAGTGGTGATGTACCTCGCCGGTCCAAGCCTCTCGATAAGTTCGTCGACACGGGGCATCGGGTACGCGTCACACTTGGATACCTCATTCAGCCAGCGGTAGTCATTACAAAACCTCCACTCTCCATTGGGTTTCGGCACGAGGACGGTTGGGCTCGACCACCCACTCTTTGACTCCTCTATTACCCCGAGGTCTAACATCCTCTTCACCTCAGCTGAGATCACCTCCCGGCGTGCTTCCGGAATCCGATACAGCTTTAGATTCACTCGTACGTGCGGCTCTGTCAGCACGTCATGCTCTACCACTTGAGTATGCCCCGGCAACTCTGAGAACAGCTCCCGATTCCGCTGTAGTAATTCTCAACACTGTTGCTTCTGGGCCGGTGATAGAGTCTCTGCAATAGTGACTTCCTCCACCTTGCCTTCTGGTGCGGCTCCCAGGCAAGTAGTTTCCACAGGTTCACGGTCCCGCCACGGCTTGAGCAAATTTACATGATATATTTGATGCGGCTTTCTTCGGCCAGGCTGGTGGACTTTATAATTAACCTCGTTGACTTTCTCCACCACCTCGTATGGATCTTGCCATTTGGCGAGGAACTTGCTCTCGATGGTAGGGATCAGCACCAAAACACGTTCCCCGGGCTGAAACTGTCTTAGTCTCGCCGACCGATTATAGACTCTCGCCTGGACTTCCTGCGCCTGGAGGAGATGTTCCTTCACGATGGGCATCACCTTTGACATTCTCTCCTGTAACTGGGCGACATGTTCGATGATACTCTGGTGTGGCGTGACTTCAGCCTCCCAAGTTTCCTTGGCGATGTCTAGGAGACCTCTTGGATGCTGCCCATATAGGAGCTCAAATTGAGAGAAGCCAGTGGAGGCTTGAGGAACTTCTCTGACAGAGAAAAGAAGAAATGGGAGCAGGTAGTCCCAGTCTCACCCATCCTTTTCCACGACCTTCTTGAGCATCGCCTTTAAGGTCTTGTTGAAGCGTTCCACTAGGCCATCCGTCTGTGGATGATAAACCAAGGTCCGAAGCTGAGTTATCTGACGGACCCTGCAAAGCTCCTTCATCACCTTGCTCATGAAGGGGGTTCCTTGGTCTGTCAGAATCTCTTTTGGTAGACCTGTCAGAGCAAAAATATGGACCAGCTCTCAGGCTATACTTTTACTGGACGAGTTCCTTAGGGGAACCGCTTCAGGGTATCGGGTCGCATAGTCCATGATGACTTGGTGGCCCCGAGCTGATTTAACTAAGGGGCCCACGAGGTCCATGGCAATCCTCTCAAAGGGAACCTCTATCACAGGTAGTGGGACTAAGGGGCTACGGAAGTGGGAGGAGGGAGCGGTTATTTGGCAGGTGGGGCAGGACCTACAATAGTTTTGAACTTCTCGATAACACCCTGGCCAATAAAACCTTCTCAGTATCCTCTCCTGAGTTTTCTCGACCCCTAGGTGTCTCCCCAGAACATGTGAATGGGCCATATCTAGCACCCGCCGTCTGTATGGCCCCGGCACTAACAGCTGTTCCACTATCTCACCGCCCCTCAGTTTGGCCACCTGATATAGCAACTCCCCCTGCACTGCAAAGTGGGGGAATCTGGTGTCGGTCCCCGGCTCTTGGGCAACCCCATTACATATAGTAACCTGGTCGAACGCCCCTTTTAAGGTCAGGTCTCGAACTTGAGCAGTCCCAAAGTTCTCTCTGGACATATCTAACGCAGGGAGGTTGGCCTCCTCGGTCACCGTCTCACCCTCGTCACCGACAAGGACGCACAGTGGGAACTCCTCCATCTGAGACTTCGTCGGGGGTTCTTCTTCAAGGACCTGGCTTTTCCCCATGCTACTTAGTCCAGTTCCCTTCCCCCACAAATCCCAGAATAAGGAAAATTCACGGCCCAATATGACGGGGTGTAATAGGTCCTTCACTACCCCGACTTCATGGGACTGGGCACCACAGTCTGTCCCCACTGTCACTGTGGCCACGGGATAGTCCTTGGCGTCACCATGAATGCACCGAACGCCCAGGGTTTTGAAAGGGATCAACTGGTGGGGAAGGGTTGCTCTGATCAAGGTCACCAGACTCCCGGAGTCCAACAGCCCAAGCACTTTTACTCCATTAATGGACACTGCACTCGCTTGCGGCCCCTCGCCGGGTCGACAGTCCACGCTACAGGCTGGATAGGCATAATAGGAGACCCGTCTGCCTAGGCTGCAGTCCATGGGCTCAGGGGATATTTGACACCTGGCGGCTACATGTCCAGGGTGGTGACACCGCCAACAAACTATATCTTTACCAACCCTCTAACGGCACCTTCAGTGGGAGTGGGACGTTCCCCAGTGGTGGCTCTAGACCCCTTCTGTGCTGAACCCACCCCCTTTTGGGTATCCCAGTAGGGAGAAGTGACTGCATTCAGTTTCCCAAGAGATCTCTCAACTATCTGGTACCTCTCTACCAGGCCGATAAAGTCATCTGCGTTCTGGGGATCACCCTGGGCAACCCAGGTCTGTACTGGCTTGGGAAGGGAATGCATGAATCTTTCAATCACCACCCGCTCAACCATCTGGGCCGGAGTGGAGGACTCCGGTTGTAGCCACTTCTGAACAAGATGCAGGAGGTCAAACATCTGCGAGCGAGGGGGTTTGTCGCTAGCATACGCCCAGTGATGAACTCGTTGGGCTCTCACCGCCATATTTACTCCCAGACGTGCTAAGATCTCTTTCTTTAGTTTGGGATACTCCTTAGCACCTTACAGCGCCAAGTCAAAATACTCCTTCTGGGGTTCACCCGATAAATATGGCGCCAGAACCTCTGCCCACTGTGCTGGTGGAAGTCTCTCCCGATCAGCCACCCTCTCAAAAATAGTCAGAAATGCTTCTACATCATCCCCAGGGGTCATCTTCTGCATGGCCCGCCTTACCGCCTTCCTGACGTGAGAATCATCAGTCGGCCCTGGGGGTGGGGCGGCCGCCCTGCTCTGGATGGCGTCCACCAAAAGCTGTATCTGCTGTTGCGCCTCCTGCTGGTGCTGCTGCTGCGACTTTTGCTGCAACTGGATTTGCTGAAGTAACAGTTTGGTCGTCTCCTGGTGCTGCTGCACGCTCTGCTGGGCCTGCTGCATACTCTGCTGGCTCTGTAGGTGTTGCTGCTGCATGCTCTGTTGGCTCTGGACCAGGTGCTTAATGAGCTCCTCCATGCTGCTGGACTTCTCTGGCTGGCTGGCAGCCTTCACCCAGGACATCCACCGGTCTTTGTGGCAGGTACCCGTGTTCCTGGAATCCTGCACGCACTCTCACACCAACTGTGGCAAGACGACTCGCTCGGCTCTCCCGGAGGCAGACTCAGGACACACGTTCTCAGGTTACCTTTCTGCTGGTTTATTATCTGGCATAAACTCATGCAGGGTACCGCAGGAAAAAATAAACAAGACCCTCCTGGGTTAAACGGAAAACAAAACAAAGTATAGCTCAGTCCATAGGTGAGCGGGTGCCGCCCACTCTCAGTAGCATAAACTGCACAGGTAACAAGCTCTGCAGCTTCCACAATACTGTCTGGAGACTTCCCTCTCCAGACCACACTCCAGAGAAAAAAAAAGGACTGAGCTTTTACACATTGCTCAGCCACACCCTGAGGGGAGGTAGGGGGAATGGCGTCCCGCCCTCTTTGCCATTCGCATAAAACTGCACACCCTTTAACAGAGTAAACCTACCAGCATATAACATGCTGGCAGAAAAGTAGGTCTTAGTTCACACAGGAGAGCATCCTGAGTGACACATACCTCCCCTCACATATAAAACCAGTGACACTGTCACAATATATATATATATATTTATTGTAGGGATTGTACTCACTCAGGTGCGATGAGAGGCAAAAAGGAGGCATGTTTCTTTAAATGTCCATAGCGGTTTATTGGCTTCATAAACCGTTAAAAGAAAAATGCAAACAAACAGTCTTTAGTCCAGGTAAAAGTAAAACAGTCCTTTTAGCAAAGTGTCTGGTGAACTGGACCACTGGTTCTCTGGTCCACCACACAGCTCAGTCTGGAGACAACACACAGGAGGCCTTCTCCCTCCAAGCACACAGACCATGTGCTAAACAGCAGCCTCTATTTCATAGACTGTTAGCCACACCCAGAGGTGAGGGATGTGGGTTGCTGGACCCGTCCATCTCCCAGGTGCACCAATTAGACCTCTTAGTGCGTGCACTAGAGAAATACTCCGGATTACATCACAGAGACCAGCCATCTCTGTGATACATACCCCCCATCGACTATGCGACCATTAGTCACCTTATTATATATATACACACACACACACATATATATATATATATATATATATATATATATATATGTAAATAAAGGTGATTTAGTAAAAATTACTTCTATCACTCATTTCCCCCCCAAAAAAATAGGAATTTATAAGACTGTAATAATCTGAAGAATTAATTCATAGTTTTTTGGTGTGTAATGCAGCGGCTTGCTGCATTTTGCCAAAATGTCTGAGCGGGTGTGTCCTGGCTGACCACGTACCTCCCCTTCAAGTGACTGATCACATGACTGTGACATCATCACAAGTCCTGTGCGCACAGAGGAATATATATATCCAGGTGGTTTTGAAACACAGGAGGCAAGAGATCTGATCCCAGTGTCTGGGACACCATTAGCCCTGGAAGGCATGAGGCCTGGAGGCCACACCTGGTGAGCCTTAAACCACAGCTTTGGCAGAACAGAGCTGATGGAAGCAGCTAGACCCAGCAAAAGGTAAAAATGGTGCCTGATATGGACATTGATGCTGTACCATGCTGAAGACGGTATCTGAAGCCAAGCGTGCATAGCTGCTACTGAAAAGGCTCTAGGATATTACATGTGTAACATGCCTGCGAGCCACTGAGATGGACTATGTTATAAGCAGTTTATGATGTGTAATAAACTGCTGGACTTCACATTACCGGAAAATGTTGCATGTGTGCTTTAATTGACCCCGTGAAGTGAGTGCCCCTCAACATGACGAATAGCGCTACCTCACAATTGGTTAGAGAATGCGGGCAACTGCAGCCTGGTTGCAAGGCGTAACGGCACAAGATGACGAACGTGGATGCAAGCATCTGGCTGTGGCTCGGCGGGGCCACGAAGATTAAAGCATCTGCCTGTAACTTGGCGGGGTTATGAAAATTGGCGTCTCACTCAAACCTGGTTTGCTGTGGCTTGGTGGGGCCATGAAGATTAAAGCATTTGGCTGTAACTCGGAGGGGTTACGAAAATTGTTGTCGCACTCAAACCTGGTTTGCTGTGGCTTGGTGGGGCTACGAAAATTTTTCCGGGGAGAGCGGAGTGAGCAGCATACCGTGATTGGCTATGAATGGAGCAGTATCCCCAGACGGAATGGAGAAGGGGTTAGATGATCGGCTGCAAATGCTCTTCAGCAAAATAGAGTGTCCTGAAGAAATGCAGGAGCTGATAAAGATGGCTGTGAAGGGAGCAGCAAATGAGACTGAAGGTATTGAGCAATTAAAGTGCCTGTTAAAATCGCAGCAGCAGATATTTGAGAAACTACAACAGTACATGGTACAGGAACGGCAGGAGCTGTTGGTACCTTACAGAATGGTGGCAGCGGACCATTCCTTGAGTTCTCCTGTGGCACCGGTACTATCCCAGAGTGCCTAGGGAGGTAGTAAGATATGTTGTGAACTGGGTCCCAAGACAGTTGCGTTTTTTTTTTAAAGTACCCCCTACAGGTGTGGTTATCCAAAAGGGGGTGGAGTCTCAAAAGGGGGTGGAGCATACAAAACCAGAATTGGTTACTGGTCGTGTGTTGGTACCACCAAAAAATGACAATTCGACCGTTGATAACTGGGTAGCTCCAGTAGAAGGGGTTGACATCAAAGTGGGAGGTGACTTGTTGGTCCACAACACCATGGGGAGTGACACAGACCCCAGAGCTGACGGTGACACTACGAAAGTAGAAAGAGAGTTCAGTCAGGAGGAGTTAAACGAGGTGAGAAAGTCCCCCTCTCGTCGTCGAAGGTGCAAGGGCCACAAAAAAGTTGCTCCTGTAGCCTTTGCTGAAAGGGTAAATAAAGAAAATGCAATGCTGTGTGCCTTTTATTCCGAGTGTGGATCCTCCTTTAGAAGCAGAGGAGATCAGGATGGAAGAGGAGATGAAGTTGCCAGTAGCAACCTCCGGTACAGTATCAGACAACAAAGAAGATCAGGAGGAAGAGTTGGATGCAGTTCTGCAGATTCGGTACAAGTGTGGCACTCCAGGGGTCTTGTTGCCACAGTGGTAGAAATACCATGTCTGAGAGCGAGCATGTTTTTTCCTGGTCAGGAGCAATATTGCCTGCCACACCTCCTGCCCCAGTCCAGGGAGGGGAGGAACCTGCCCTTTATAAACTGGATCTGGGGCGGAGTTAGCAGAGAAGTCTAGTTCCAGAGAAGGGACAGAGCAGCAGCAAGGAGCTCTGTAGGAGCCAGGAGCTGAAGACCAGGGACTGGAGCAGAGCTTGTCCTGGCAGAAGACGCAGAGAACCGGACACTGGAGTCCGAGCCTGTGGGGATATCTACACCCAGCAGCAGAAACCATCTAGCAGGGGATTTCAGGTCCTCTGGCCATAGAAAGCCCGGAGGCTCAGTCACACGCAAGGGACCGGCACCGCCATCGAGGAGCGAAAGGCACCAAAGGCCCCAAGTTACCAGCCATAAGGGTGAGCACCACACGGTACACTCAGGGACGTGGGCTACTACACGACTACAGCAGGGTAGCCAGGAAGAGTGCAGTCAGACGGGAAGGCCTATACCTCCACCTGGCCAGGGGGACTCTTGTTCGCTCACAGACTGACCAGGCCTCTAATGTTAGCCAGTACTCCCGGCAGGGCCTTCTTTATTACCAACAGTAAAGACCCTGAACTGCACTGCACGGACTCTGAGTCATTTCTGCTGCGCCCACGCACCGCAACCCTCACCATCTACAGATGCTGCCCTGAGGCTATACTCCACCCGTGGGGAGTTATACTACCCTCTGCTGCGCACACCACACCAGCCTCTGCGGTCTGCCATGCGGCGGCGGTTCTCAGTGACCGCAATCCACGGGTGGCGTAGTCGGACATTTAATCATAAAAAACACATAAATAGACTGCCACTGGTTTGACCACCCTGAGCCACGGGACCGGGTCGCCGCCACGGAGACTACAACCCCCAGTATTACACAGAGACCTGGCTCCGGGTATTCCCCTACACACACAGCCCAGGGGGCGCGTCACAAGCAGGATGATCTACTGAGACAGAAGGATCAGGAACTGACAGCCCTGAAGGGGGCGCTGAAAGAGGAGGTGGCCAATCATGACCGAAAGCTGAGCCTGTCAGGCAGCATTATCAGAGTGACGTGCAGCAACTAAGGAAAAACATGGAGAACGTGTCCCAGGACCAGCTGAGCCTGTAGTCTGAATGGCAGAAAATAAGCCAGGTTGTGAAGAACTTGCAGCGAGAACTGAAGGAAAGCAGTGAGGAAATCAACCAATGGAAGGAAATGTTCCAGAAAAGTAAGAGAATAGAGAAGAGGATTCTGAAGATGAGCTGAATGAGATGAAAAATTGTTTCTCCTTGGTACAGTCAGAGCTGAACCAAGTGAAAAAAGGCACTGTGGATGCGGAGGAAGCAGAAGTCACAAGAAAGGAAGCACAGAGATTTCAGGAGCAGATGAAGCAGCTGAAGCAGGAGAAGCAAAGGCTGGACAAGGGACTACACCAGTGGGATAGAGAGCTATCTGCCTTAAAAGGGGCGCTGAAGGACGAAGTTTCTGGACGCGATCAAGACCTAGAACAACTGCGCGAACAGTTCAACCGGGAGCTGCGTGTATTCAAGAAGGAGTATGATGAACACAGTAGGGACCTGCAACAAACCAAGAGGGACTATGAGGATCTCCTCAAGGTTAAGAAAAAAGTAGAGGATGATAAGAGGGATGCAGAGCACATTCGCCAAGTGATTGAGACCACTCTACAGGACACCCGTGATGAGATTGATGATCTCCGCAGAAAGATCCTAGGACTGGAAGCTCAGGTGAAGGAGCTGAAGACGTTCTGTGATGATACCCAGAGGGCAGAGACGTGCCTTAAGGATAGAATCGGCAAGATGGAAGCTGAGCAGAAAAAGATGGAGGAGTCTATCGGCGAAGCCACAGACCAGGGTCAGGAGTTTGCCACTGGAGAAGGGAGGTATGAAGCAAATACCTCCTCGAATAATGCGAGCTTGGATGATTCGGTGGATATAAGAGCCGAGATCAAGGAGCTCAAGGAGATGCTACGAGCCCATTTAAAGCAAGAGAAGCTTGAGAGACTGGCTGTCGAGAGCCGAGTGGGCGCATTGGAGTCAGAGAGGCGAGTAGCTGATCTAGAGGAAGAAGATTTCAAGCTCAAAGGTCACCTGGTAAAGTACCAATCAGTGAATGAGGTCGCCTTGGAAAAGGAAAAGGGCAAATAAGTTGCATTTAATCCTCTATACCATGAGAAGGTGGACCTGAAGAGAGCTGAGGAAGTGTTAAAAGAAGATCAGTATGGGATGGAAAATGTCAAGAGGAGAAATCTTGAGTTCATAGCTGTGAGTCAGCTCAGGGGAAGCATACAGGGTGAAGAATCTGAAAGGCAGTTGTCCCTGAAACCTGAGCCAGATGATCGTTTGGAGACCACTGGTGAGACAGAAACTTCTCGGTACAAGTGCCTCATAGATGTACCCGAAGATTTGAGAGAAGAATGCACCAGAGAGTCAGTGCATGAAGAGTTTAAGAAGGCCGTGGAAGCCTGTAAGGTGTACTTGACCTCAAAAGCTAAACAGCTGGTGGTCCTGTCCACAACTGAAGTCACAGTGAAAAGGGTGGTTGTCCTAGGTGACATACACTGGCGATGTGTTTGAACGAAGCGGATTGTCCGGTTGAAGACGGAACAAGCCATTAGACAACTGGAGCTTATGAGAAAAGCTCAAAGTCTGCGGGAAGAAGTCCTCTGGGTGCCTCATGCTCTGGTAAGAAAGCTCATTGGCAGAAATGGCCAAGCCATGCAAATGATGGTAAAGAAGTCTGGTGTGATGAAAGTAAGTAGTCCACGTGATCATCAGGACTGGAAACCGGATGAAGACGGCATGGTGTCATTCTCCGCTGTGGGAACGGAAGAAAATCTTGTATATGTACGAATGTTGATGGAGTACCGAGTGACCTACCTGCGAGAGGTAGAACAGTTGAATCTCGCCAGACTATGAATGGAAAGACAGCGTCGCCTGAGCAGCAGAAGATGGCAGCCATCTACAAATTGTGAGACCAGACAGAGAAAGGGCCCTCCAAATAATAGAATGGCACAACAGAAGTTAGAGACCTTTCAAGATGTGCTGAGGATAGTGGGCGTGGGTTTAGAGGTAGTGAGTCCTCCAGTAACTCAGGTCTGAGAGGCCCAACAAACGACCCAATAGAGTACAAGACAGCACGGAGTCGGACCTGACCTTAGATACAAGGGCAAGTGAGTCGCACTGCTGTATTTACCACTGGGAGCGAGGGAGGTCTGTCAAGGTTACGACTTGGAAATATGACTTGACGAAGTTAGTGACAATGACAGATGGTAGGTCCCTAAGGAATGGGCTAATGTTGATGACTAATGTTCCAGGGGCTGAGCAGTGCAAACGTCAAGGACATGGACTCTGTGTGAACCGTGGGTTATAATGTGATTGTGTATATCATGTGTTCAATACCATGGGCTTGAACAAGAGGGGGAGGATATGTAATGCAGCGGCTTGCTGCATTTTGCCAAAATGTCTGAGGGGGTGTGTTCTGGCTGACCACGTACCTCCCCTTCAGGTGACTGATCACATGACTGTGACATCATCACAGGTACTGTGCGCACAGAGGGATATACATATCTGGGTGGTTTTGAAACACAGGAGGCAAGAGAACTGATCCCTGTGTCTGGAACACCATTATCCCTGGAAGGCACGAGGCCTGGAGGCCACACCTGGTGAGCCTTAAACCACAGCTTTGGCAGAACAGAGCTGATGGAAGCAGCTAGACCCGGCAAAAGATAAAAATGGTGCCTGATATGGACATTGATGTTCTTACCTTGCTGAAGACTGTATCTGAAGCCAAGCAGGCATAGCTGCCACTGAAATGGCTCTAGGACATTACATGTGTAACATTCCTGGTAGCCACTGAGATGGACTATGTTATAAGCAGTTTATGATGTGTGATAAACTGCTGGACTTCAGATTACTGGAAAACGTTGCATGTGTGCTTTAATTGACCCCGTGAAATGAGTGCCCCTCAACATGATCAATACCGCTACCTCACAGGTGTGAAATGCAAACAGTATAAAGAAAACAATATTTTTGAAGATCCTCATATAAAAAGTTACCTAAGATTACACAGTTATTTACATATTCCCCCAAAGATTCTGAAAATGTGAAAAAAAAAAATGTTTTTGCATTAAACACCACCTCACACAACCACATAAAAAATGCAAAGAAAAAAAAAAGGGCCTATCATTAAAGATGAACATTTTCTAAAAGAGAACCCCCCCCTTTAAATGATCACTGTTGTTTCAACAAACTTTTGCTTCTTAGATTGCCAATGTAGACACAATGTAGATCAACACTATAATATACAGTATGTTGTCACAGCAATTTTTTACCTTACTGTAGCCATATCGGTCTTCATTGAAGAGTTCTCACATATTCTCAGGTATAGGTATAATCACAACGGTTAATAGGGTTTAGCTTCAGGGGTGTTGCATGGCTAATTAATTAGAGGTGGGGGTACCTAATTATGTGGTTTTAAATACCAGCTGCTTGAGGCCTTCAGTCCTTCACAAACAGTGCAGTGGATTGCAGCAACGGATAAGAAAGTAGCTTTAAAAGCATCTGAAAAAGCAAGTGCAAGAGCTTGCGAGTGGTTTATCTCAAGTGTGGTTTAGTGACTTGTATTAATTCACTGATCGTATTTATCTGTACATATTTATATGTTTGTGTGAACCCCATTAGTGAAATGTGCCCCATTATAGACAATGGCATCCAGTGTACATCTTGTTGCATGTATGCAGAGCTTGACCAGTTGTTTAAGGTGGGTTCTAGGTGCAGCTTGCTGCCAAAAGGGGGAGTAGAGGTTAAAGGGTCAGAAAGGCTAGTCCTCGTCTGGCACACCCCAATATGTTTCCTAAGTTGGCCGATGATGGGGGAATCAGTACAGCGATAGCACTGCTGCATAAGATGCGTCCTTTGAAAGCCTGGGACAAAGAAGCGTAAGTCAGGTCAGACAGGTCCTGGTAGTGGGGGATTCAATTAATAGGGTATCAGACTGGGCAATCTGTCACAAAAACTGGGATCATGAGTTGTCGTCTTGGCGTTCAAGATCAACACATCACAGATCAAGCTGATAGATTACTGGGAAGGGTTGGTGAGGACCCGGCGATAGTAGTGCATATAGGCACCAAAGACAATGTTAAAGGTAGATGGAAGGGCCTTAACATTGATTTCAGGAAATTAGGATGAAAGCGTAACGCAAGTACCTCAAAGGTAGTATATTCCGAAATACTGCCTGTACTACATGCCACACTAGAGAGGCAACGGGAGATTAGGAAGGTGAATAAATGTCTCAGGAATTGGCGTAGGAAGGAAAGTTTTGGGTTCCTGCAGAACTAGGCTGACATCTCTGTGACTACTATTTTATGCTAGGGATGGGATGCTCATGAATGTGAAGGGTGCAGTGGTGCTGGGGGAAAAATGTCTAGAAGGTTGGAGGGGGGGTGTTTAAACTATGGACCTTGGGGGAGGGAAATCACTGTATAGGAGGGAAAGATAATGTAACTAGTGACTTGGTTCTGGGAAAATTATTGGACTTTATAAATAAAAGCTCTATAAATAAAAAAATATATGAAAAAGTTACAGCTCTCAAAATATGATGACCCCACTAGCTAAAAAAAGGATTTGTTATAAAATAAGATAAAAAAATATATATAAATTGGGTATCACCATAATCGTATCAGACTGCAGAATAATGGGAATGAGAGATGAGCAGATCACTTTGTGCAACCCTGGTACACGGTCCAGGTCAGAGTTTTCTGGCTGTGGACAGGAGGAGCGCAAAGTTTCTCAGCTTCAGAGTTCACGCCATGAAGTTTGATTTGCCAGCTTGGTGTGACATCATTTATGTGGCGGAAAGGTGGCGTCTCACCAGCCAGGATAATAATAAACCGAGCCTGAAGAGAACACTGGCCTGGATCGTGTACCGGGGTTGCATGAATAGATCTGCTCATCTCTAATGGTAATGTTTATTATGCTTTGGGGTCTGGAGATACAATAAGGAACATAAGAGTCAGATAAAAAAATATATATATATACTGTATGTGAATCGAATTTTCCGGTTAAAGTCAAGCAGGCTACTGAATTCCAATTTCGGTATATTAGCTCAGCACAGTGTTTTTGATAGAAATGTTTTTTTTCCCAAGCAAATTCAACTTGGATACATGAAAGAAGATGGTTCATCAAGTTAAACCAGAGAAAGAGGGAGATGTGAAGCCTCCATATAAATTGGATTAAAATCATCCAAACCAGCCAATGTCAGCAGGACGTGAACTACGTCTAATTGTTATCGGTGCCTCCCGACTCTCCCTACTAACAGATGATATCAGGGGAAAAAAGGATTGTCTAGGGAACTTGTCAGGTCCCCCATGCTCTGCAGCCCAGCAGCATTCAAGTATATATGAGTAAATTCCCTGCCTAACCAGCCCTGTATAACGTTATTCAGTGAAAAAGAGGTATAAAAAAGAATTTATAGCCTCACCGTTTCCTATGCTAATGAGGGCTTTGATAGTCAATGGGGTGTTAGTTGCCCCAGAGTAGTCAGCCATCTATCCATGTTATCACACCCCTGTGGGTGTGATAACATAATTTGCATGAGCGACGCCATCGCCAGCTTATCCAAATGTTGCGCATGCGCACTGCTTATTCCGACAGTGTCACTTCACCTCTACAGCCGGGTGTACACTTCCCGACTTCAGAGGCACACTGCACATGACCGGAAGCCATCTTCTGAACTTCCGATCATGTGCAGTGCGCCTCTGAAGCCAAGGAGCGTACACCCTGTTACAGAGATGCAGTGACGCTGCCGAAATGAGTGGTGCGCATGTGCGAGATTTGCATGAGTTGGCGATGGCGCCGCTCATGCAAATTATGTTATCACACCCACAGGGGTGTGATAACATGGAAAGAGGGCTGACTAGTCTGGGGCAACTAACGCCCCATCGGTTAGTCAAAACCCTCATTAGCATAGGGAAAGCGGAGGTTATAAATGCTTTTTTTTTATACCTCATTTTCACTGAACAACGTTATACAGGGCTGGTTAGGCAGGGAATTTACTAATACATACGTGGATGCTGCTGGGCTGGAGGCTTCCCTTTAAGTAATCATCCTTTAACAGATTCATTAAATAGCCATCTGTTTTTGTCCCATTTGAAAAGGATCCGTTTTTGCTTATTGTACGTGGAAAAATAAATATTTCACATATACTACTAGACATCTGATCTTTCAAGTAATAATCATTCATTTGAAACTGATCCAGTAAGAAAAAACATGGATCCTATTCAAATGGCACAAAAATGGATGGCTATTTAACGGATCTATTTTCCATAAACTTCTATGCTAAAATAACAGATCCAGTTGAAATCAGTATATTTCACAACTTTTTTGTCAACGGATTGCTGCTGGATCCGTTCTAATGGACAATTACTGGACATGTGAACATAGCCTAAAAAACAACTGTCCAATCCTTTTTGTTCTACTTGAAGAATAAGCCACTTCTTTTGTTTCTTCGTTCTCGGCATTGATAACACATGAACCCTCAGTCAAACTGGGCATGAATGTGTACGATGAAGTCGAGATCGATTGCTGACGATCAACTATTATTCACCCAACAACTATCTAAGGTATAAAAAAATCCTACTTTACCCATGTTGATCAAAAGAAAAACAAACAATACATATGTTTACAGTAAATACTGGAAAATGTAACATTATTGTTAGGTGAGATGGAAATAAATATTGAAGGGGTTATCCGACGGTAACATTTTTTTAAAGAATGGATTGATTAAAAATAACAAGCGCAGGGATACTCACCTTGCAACGCCCCCGCGGATCCAGCACAGCCGATAGAGCACTTTTCCAATCACTCGACTGCCTTTAATTGATGCTGTGACTTCCAAATGCGGCAGACTTCGCTCCTGGAGATGGCGCTGGATCTGCGGGGGCGCTGAAGGTGAGTATGTCTCTGTTTATTATTATTTTTAATCAATCCATGGCTAGAAAAATGACAACCCATTTAATTCTTCTTTCCCTACTTTCCCATTAATAGCTCTCCAGGGTTGAATATTAGAGACTGAGACAGAGACGTACAATTGATGCAGACTTACTGTATCAATCAATCCATTTGTGTAAGCCTTCACTAATGAAGCAATATCAAAGTCTGTCCGAGCCTTAGATTTACAGATCGTGCACTGAGTCTGTGACTGGTGACAAAGTGAATGAATCAATCACTCAGTCACCTAATAAAGTCTGCGGAGTGCTGCCATAATCTCATTAAATCTATAAATATCAAGATGTAGATTATGAACTTCTCGTCTCTTACTGTGTTTTTCCCTTTAACTGCACAACAGACAAATCCTTAGCGGAATCTTCGGAGAACAAGATTTTAATTTTAATAAAAAAAAACAAAAAACATTGTGGAATTAAACCTTGTTTGCAATTTGAACATACTTTGAAATGTTTTCCCATTTTTTAGTACACTAGGTGGTAGAATGAAAAGGTGACATTCAAAGAACAACTCGTCCTGCAAAAAAACAAGCCCTCAATGAGCTATATTGATGGAAAAATTAAAGTTATGGCTCTTGGAAGAAGGGGAGGAAAAAACAAAAATGAAAAAAAAAAAGGAAAAATCGAACAGGTGTGAAGGGGTTAAAATCCTTGCAACAGCCATAAAATTGCAGCACGAGGGCCCCCTGCAGGCTTCATTTTTTGGATGTTCATGATGGGTTTACTAACAAACTAGAAAAAATAATCAAATGGCACACCATTGTCTTTCTTATGAAATTCTCAATAAGTTTGATGTGTCACATGACCCTCTTCCCATTGAAAAAAAATAAAATTGAATCCAAAATGGCCAACTTCAAAATGGCCGCCATGGTCACCACCCATTTGGAAAAGTTTTCCCCCTCCCATATACTAATGTGCCATAAACAGGAAGTTGATATCACCAACCATTTCCATTTAATTTAGGTGTATCCATATAAATGGCCCACCCTGTATATATATAAAAAGACATGAGTACGTATCTGCTCTGTATACATGTGTGTATGTGCTCTGAGTCCATTCATTCTAAGCTCAACCACACACAGACACATGTATACAGAGCACATACATACGCATGTCTTTATATACATATATATATATATATATATATATATATCTATATAAATATATTTATAGATATATATACATACATATATATATATGAAGACATGTGAGTATGTATGTGCTCTCTATACATGTGTGTATGTGCTCTGTGTATACATGTGTGTGTGATATGTATATATACATATGTGTGTGTAACATACAATGTGTGTCACATACTGTGTGTGTATGTAGCTACCATATTTATAAATCCAGGCAGAGTAGATGAGAGCTCATAGGTGTAAACATGTCAGCAATCACCCAGTGAACGAGCAAAATGCTGCTCATTCATCAGGTGATTGGATTGTTTATGGTGGAAGAAAAATCATTGTTCTCAGCAGCACATCGCCCGGAGTAACCTGCAGATCTGCTGCTGATAACATGATACTGTATGGGGGCAGATTGATCTATTAATGATCGTTCTGTGCCCATCATTCTTCCTCAGCCGGTGTAAAGAGGTCAGTAAACAAGCGCCGAACGACTTCAATATTGTCAATTGCGCTCATTTAACGGCCTGAACTCAGCGCATGTAAATACAACCTAAAAGTTTGTGTTTGATGTTGCAATATTTGAGCATTTAGGGTCCCAATTTAAACTTTTGCCCAGGGACCCATTTGTTTAAAACCGGCCATGCATGAAAAATGCAGATCTTGATAAATTGGGGCCTAAATCGCTACATTTCACTTTTCTATGAGCTATGGGGTAGAGAGTAGCTGCTATGATGTTTGACAAACAAACACAGAGACATGACAAATTCCTGCTCTGCAATTTCTTTATAGTATACAAAAAAACAGCATCAGCATGGAAGACATTACACAGCAGTACTAAGCATTGTAGGTATGAATCCAGCTCTGGGGTGGAAAAAACCCTTAATAGATTACAGTAGCACCATTTGTGTGCGTCTCTGCCTGTCACGGGTGTGTCAGGTGTGACAGACAGCAGTAGAAGGTCATTGTGCTTGGACTCTGCAGGCACCTTTTTGATCTTTTCAGCTCTGTAGTGTAGTGACATCCTTCTCCTTCTAGGACCTAGCGGTTACCTCCATCTTCGGCTGCTAATTGACACACCCTTGCTGGATGTTTAAATACCCTCAGTCTCTCCAGAGAGTCGTGGGTGATAGCTCTATTTTCCTCTCTCCAGGCTTGAAGTACTAGTAGTCGGCTAGTGTCTTCTTGGAGTTCCCTTGGAGGACAGTTGGCGTGATCTCTCTGGTGTCATCTCAAGCTAAGTGTATTCCCTTGTCTGTTTACCTGTTCGTCTTTAGTTGCAGTGGGGGCTGACTAGTGCTCACCCTGTCCCCTCCCTATCTAGGGCCTATTGCTAGGGGCAGTCAGGGATTAGGTTTCCTGCTCAGCGATAGGTGCGGAACCTATTTAGGGACGTTAGGGAAGTCAGTGTGTTGTCAGATCTGCCTAGGGGTCTCCAATCCCCCTTTCCCTAGTGTTTGGGCTTCCTCCTCCTCTTCCCGTCGTTGTGCACTTAGTCTTTCCTCCATCTTGCATGACACTGCCTCCCTCTCTCACTACTTCTCCCTCCTTTCCCCCTCTTCAATATACAGCTGCAATCTGATCTCTCAGTAAACTCTTAATCTATCTTGTCTTGAGAAGTATATATGGGAGCTATTTTTCATTGTGAATGATGAGTTCAGGAGGGAGGCGGGAATAAGAAAAAGGGCTCATAAGTGGAGAAAGAAGCATATTTCTCTGATAAATTATATTGCAAAGTATATATTAGTAGTATTGATTTATGCAAAGTTTGTTGAAATGACAGTGACCTTTTCAGTTAAAGCTAATTGATTGAGATGACAATAATGTAGCTTATAACTCTGACTTCATGTAATCAAAAAATCTCTCTCTTGAGTATTAGTATATAAGGAGGTTACTATTAACGGGTCCCATTTAAAAACACTACATATAGAATAAAGGGAAGAGCAGCAGTGAAACCCTTCTCTTTCCAGACTATAAACATTTCTCATGGGAAGTAATCCACAAGAAAAAAGAATATTTGTAGATTATTATTTTGGTTTTTACTCCTTTGATGTGAACTGCACCCGATGAAGGAAGTTCTTCTCACTGTAAAAACACAGTGATAGAAAAACTAAATGGAAACTTCAACGAAACGCCACAAACGGAGCCCAAAAAAAGACTTCTTAAGAAAACTATTTTGAGAACATCAGATAGCGTAGATGCGAGCTGAAATATCAAAGGATCGGTTTGCAAATATTGTACTTACAAATATCCTGGGAAATAATTAAGGAGCCGTCCGCATGACTTACATAAAAGTTGCACACATGAGAACGGTCTAATGTTTCACAATAGAGTCAGAGCCATATTACAGCTGTCTGGAGGCATTTCATACACTACTTATATGAATATAAAAATCTACATTCTTAATGACTAAGGAAAAATATCTTCAACGCCCCTACAACTCCCACTCTGTGCGCTTGTGTGTTTTGCAAAGGCAGAAGGATTTCTACTCTATATGATTCTTAATTTCCAAAACCACAAGTATAGCGCCATTATTAGTAAAATCACGCCGCTTTGCTCGGCCATCCTTTTAGACTGAGATGGCTGTAAAAGGAGGGTGGACAAGCAAGTCACTCAGCCTCCCCCATTGAAACACATTGCGCCCGTGCTCCATTCCTCGTGGTGCAAACGCAGAAGGTAGGATCAGTGCATTTCAATGGAGGCCAAGTGATGTCTATGAATTTTAAGGGTAGGTTAATTTTAATGAGAGATAGAATATCCCAAAAAAAAAATCAAGAAAATCACATTGTATAAATCAGATATATTTTTTTGCATTTTGCAGTGAGAAATAAGTATTTGATCCCCTACAAACCATTATGAGTTCTGGCTCCTACAGACCAGTTAGACGCTCCTAATCAACTCGTTACCTGAATTAAAGACAGCTGTCTTACATAGTCACCTGTATAAAAGACTCCTGTCCACAGACTCAATTAATCAGTAGACTCTAACCTCTACAACATGGGCAAGACCAAAGAGCTTTGTAAGGATGTCAGGGACAAGATCATAGACCTGCACAAAGCTGGAATGGGCTACAAAACCATAAGTAAGACGACGGGTGAGAAAGAGACAACTGTTGGTGCAACAGTAAGAAAATAGAAGAAATACAAAATGACTGAGAGACCAGCCTAAAACTACACGGGGGGAACTTGTTAATGATCTCAAGGCGGCTGGGACCACAGTCACCAAGAAAATCATTGGTAACACATTACGTCTTAAAGGTTTAAAATCCTGCAGTGCCCGCAAGGTCCCCCTGCTCAAGAAGGCACATGTGCAGGCCCGTCTGAAGTTTGCCAATGAACACCTGGATGATTCTGTGAGTTATTGGGAGAAGGTGCTGTGGTCAGTTGAGACAAAAATTTAGCTATTTGGCATTAACTCAACTAGCCATGTTTGGAGGAAGAAGAAGGATGAGTACAACCCTAAGAACATCATCCCAACTGTGAAGCATGGCGGGGGAAACATTAGACTTTGGAGGTACTTTTCTGCAAAGGGGACATGACGACTGCATGGTACTTAAGGGAAGATGGATGGGGTCATGTATCGCAAGATTTTGGCCAACAACCTCCTTCCCTCAGTAAGAGCATTGAAGATGGGTCGTGACTGGGTCTTCCAGCAAGACACTGACCCAAAACATACAGCCAAGGCAACAAAGGAGTGGATCAAAAAGAAGCACAGTAAGGTCATGGAGTGGCCTAGTCACTCTCCAGACCTTAATCCCATAGAAAACTTATGGAGGGAGTTGAAGCTCCGAGTTGCCAAGCGACAGCCTTAAAATCTGAATGATTTAGAGATCATCTGCAAAGAGGAGTGGACCAAAATTCCTCTTTCCAAAATTCCTGACATGTGCGCAAACCTCATCATAAACTACAAAAAACATCTGACAACTGTGCTGCCAACAAGGGTTTTGCCACCAAGTATTAAGTGTTTGCCAGAGGGATCAAATACTTATTTCTCACTGCAAAATGCAAATAAATTTATCTAATTTATATAATGTGATTGTCTTGATATTTTTTGGATATTCTATTTCTCAATGTTAAAATTAACCTACCCTTAAAATTATAGACTGTTCATGTCTTTGTCAGTGGGCAAACTAACAAAAACAGCAAGGGATCAAATACTTATTTCCCACACTGTGTATATATATATATATATATATATATATATATATATATATATATATATATACACACACACACACACACAGTATATATAATAAAATAAATAAAACATCATTTTATATATGTTTTTAATTTTTTTTTTTTTATTTAATTTAGTTTTCATTTCGCTTTTTTAAAATAGTTACTAGGGCTACAATGCTCTCCTATATTGCACCAAATAACTTGGAACAATATAGAATTAAGTAATAAGATTCTGTCTGTCCGCAGCCACCACTTTTGGAGATAATGTACAAGCAATGTGCGGTAGGCTGCCTCTAGTGGTTACTGCAGGTAGCCAGAATGTAGTAATTAAGCTTTTAAAGGGATTATCCAAGATTTTTTTTTTTTTACTACTGGCCTAAGAACTAAAAGGCAGGTAGTTGCTAACTGTCTGCCTGTTGTGCCATGCGCTGATCTCATCCAGCACAGAGCGTTCACAGACCGCTCCTGCAGGCAATTAATCAGTTTCCGATGATGTCACATTGACAGAGCAGCGACTTCTCTTCCGTTCTGCTCTGCTGACGGGAAGTGACTGTCAACGACAGGCTGATTGACAACTGGCTCCCAACTGCCTGACTGCGGGGAATCTACTGTCAGTCAGAGTACATTGTCCGCTCTGTGCCTGAGTACACTAGGCAGGTAGTTCCCTCTTTTAGCAACTACCTACCTGTTTTTTTTGTTGTTGTTTTTTTTTACTGTGGACCTAAAAATTAAAGACTATAAATTAAAGACCCCTTTAAAGACTATAATATTGTTCTTTTTTTATTCCCACTGCTCCCCTGAAATTGGCATTTTTTTGACATCTTGAAATCTGCCATATGGTTCCAGAGATCTGGGACTTTTTATTATCATGATGACTAAGGGTGTACTCACCTTGATGTTATATCCATATCGATCATGATATTTTAATGCTGTACTGATTTTTGTACTCATTCACACTTCACACTCAAATGAAAAAAACCTTCGTGATCGTGGAGCTGGACGTTTTTTTTCATTCTTTTTGGACTTCCCTGCATCATGGCGTAGACATTGTTGCTGCTCCGACCCATGATAATTCTGCATGTGGGTCAACCAGTACTTTTTAGCTCTTAGACTATTTAGTACTAACTTTTATGGTCTTTACTAAGGGGGGGAGTTTCCCACAGGATTCTCTGGGGCTGCTTCTGCATAATTACCCTGTGAGCCACGCCCCCTTGGTAAAGATTGTAAGAATTAGCACTAAATAAAAAAGTCCCATATCTCTGGAACTGTATGGCAAATTAAAAAAAAGTCATAAATCAGGAGAACAGCAGGAATAAAATAAGGGAAGAAAATGAAGACTTTTGACAAGTCCTCTTTAGCTATTAATTATCTCCCCTCTAAAACTGGATTGCAAATACAAGGAGACCTGCCTGTTCTACTCGGCGCTGGCTCAGAGTGGTCGTCAACCACTACTGCCGGTGATTCAGCTGCTCCCTGTCAACAGAGCAGCTCTTCTTCTTCCGCTCTGCTCTGTTGATAAGGTGTGACTGCCGACATCATGTTGATTGACTGCTGGCTCCCCGCAGTTAGGTAGTTGAGAGCCGACTGTCAATATTGCATGATGTCGGCAGCCACACCTGATCAGCAGAGCGAATGAGAAGCCGCTGCTCTTTTGACATGTTAGTAGAAACCACTGAGTTGCTGGCAGGAGCGGTCAGTGACCGTTCTGTGCCAGCAGAGACCAGCGCCGGGCACAACAGGCAGATAGTTAGCATGTACCTGCCTGTTAATTCTTAGGCCCATAGTAAGAAAAAATATATATTGTCCTCCTGGACAACCCTTTTAAAGGGTTATTCCCAAAATAAGTTATTTCCAATTCTTAGGATTGCTGATAGCTAGGGGTCCAATGGTTGGGACCCTCAGCGATCGTGAGAATGGCGCATTGCAGCCCAGTCTTGAATATAGTAGTGGTGCACTTGCTTGACCTTTGCTCCATTCATTATCTATTCGACTACCAGAAATAGTGGAGTTCTGTACTCAATTTTCTCTGGCAGTCCCATAAACAATGTATGGGGTGGACATTGTGAACATGAACCTCAGCAGCATTCATTCAAGACAGGGATGCAAAGCCCAGGTTTTTAGGATTCAGAACCCCTTTTTCAGGATGAAACCCCCAGTGATCAGCAAGTTATCTCCTTTCCTATAGATACAAAATAACTATTTTCTAATTAAAAACATTTAAGGCTTTCTTTCGTTTTCCATATAGATTTTTAGTATATAAAAAAAGAAAAAAGAAATAAAAAATTGTATATATGGTGGATCTATTACTGAACAATGACTACTAGTTAATAACTACTATTATTTGGAATAAATGGTGCTAAAATTATAAATAATAATTACTATTATATGAAATAAATGGCGCTATAATAATTAATAATAACTACTATTATATGGAATAAATGGTGCTAAAATTATAAATAATAATACTACTATTATATGGAATAAATGGCGCTATAATAATTAATAATACCTACTATTATATGGAATAAATGGCGCTATAATAATAAATAATAATACTACTATTATATGGAATAAATGGCTCTATAATAATTAATAATACCTACTATTATATGGAATAAATTGTGCTATAATAATAAATAATACTATTATATAGAATAAATTATGCTATAATAATAAATAATAATAACTATTATATTTAATAAATTACGCTATAATAATAATAAATAATAATAATAGCTACTATTATATGGAATAAACCTGCTATAATAATAATAATAACTATTACATGGAATAAATGATGCTATAATAATAAATAATAATAATAACTACTATTACATGGAATAAATGCCACTATAATAATAATAATAATAAATAATACTAACTACTATTATTTGGAATAAATGGCACTATAATGACTAATAATAAATACTATTATATGGAATAAATGGTGCTATAATAATAAATAATAATACTATTATATGGAATAAATGGCTCTGTAATAATGAATAATATTAATAATAACTACTATTATTTGGAAACTGCAGCATATAGTTATCAGAATATTCTTTACTTAGAATGGGGAAACATAAGTAAGTGCACAGAGAGGAGGGAATATTTAGTGCCTCTGTATCTGCTGCGTTCTTCAGTGTCTCGGTGCGTTCTCACCCTTCAGATCCAGGTTGCTGGCTCCTGTAGAGTGCTGCGTGACCGTCCTTCCATCAATTCTTAGAGTGTGAGCATTTCCCGGATCTCTGGAGACAGCGACGCTGTGCCATTGGTTATCATTCAACAGTCGCTCTGAATTGCCTTTCATCAATGATGGGCCATTCCCAAGGTCGAAGACATAATGGATATACCTAGAGGAGACAAATAAATAGGCACGTAGTTTAGTCTACAGCGTCACAATAAATATGTTTTTACATAGATAGATAAAATGTTGCTTCAATGTAACAAATTTCACTTAAAACAAAATGTGATGTTCGATTCCCTGGATATTTCTGATCTCTGGTCTCGTGGTGATTTACTAATATCTGTAGCAATGTAGCAGATAAAGAAGAATTTACACATTTCTTATATAATTTCTCACATCTGCGGTTAGAACAGAAATCCTCTTTCATAAGAACAAGTTATACAAGGTTATAAAAATATAAAGTAATTGATCTGCCAACACTTCCTACTGCTTTATCGGGGTTTAAAAAAAAGGTGCAGAGACTGTCACTGGCAGTAATTGCAACCCTTTATCCAGGATTAACGTACACCTGTCACCAGATTTCGCAATCCGAAACTGCATCCATTATTACCAATAGTTCTCTAAAATCTGAGAAGGCTGGTGTACTTACTTTGAAAATCTATATCTGAATGACTGTATAATCCTGGTGTTAAAACAAGAACTTTGAGTCTGATAAAATGCTTAATTTAATATCAGGCAAAAAACAAACAAAAAAAAAAAAACGGATTTTACAGCCATTCTGCCATGTGTTTTCAAAGTAAGTACACCAGCCTCATGGGTTTCAAGACCTTTTTTAATACAGAAAATAGCTTGTATTGTGAAATCTGGTAAGAGATCTAGTTTAAAACCAGGTAAAAAATGATTTGTCTTTGGAATGCATCAACTTTTATAGTAAAAAATGCACAAACTACGCTATATAAGCCTGAGACAAAATAATATGAAATAAACCCTCACCTGCCCCTGTCTCCACCCACGTGCCTCTCTATTGCCTATCAATTAACCTATCCCAACACTTGCCCCTCCTTCCATTATGATTTTGCCATTTAGACTGAATTCTCTTTTTTCTCTCCCTCTCTTAATGCATAATTTTATCATTTTTTTGCATCCAATGCCGAGCAGATGTTCTTGGGTCTGGCACATCTACCAGCTATCCTTGATCAAGTTCCCCAACATTTCTATCACGGTTCAGTATGTTTTTTCCCCTTTACGCCCAGATTCATCATGTGTGACAAGCCGTGATACAGGGTAGTCAGGAGGTCCGAGGTCAGATATCAGGAGGGCTCATAGTCTAGGGAGTAAGGCAAAGATGTGGTCAGGTAACAGTCCGGGGTCAAATAACAGGAGGGTACATCAAAACCAGGGAGTACAACAAACGAATAGTCAGAGGCCAAGTTCGGGGTCAAATACCTGAAGTCAGAGAGTGTCAAAAGCAGAATGGATAGTCCACACAAATTGTCAAAACAGATCCTAGGTCATCAACAAGGTCAGAAGTCAAACACAGAGCTAGCACACACACCTAACTAAAGCAAAGCTACAACTGACAATCTGCAGCTCACAGCAAACCAGCTAAATACCTAGTAAATAATTTGAGGAGGGGAGGCACCTGGGGAAACGCCCGCAGGTTAGCCCAGATTGACAGCGCTGCTGCTCAATCAAAATGCTGACAGCCCAGCTCGCCCCAAGATCAGATTGAATGATTGGACTGTCACTCACAAAACCCGCAGTCCATCAAACTGCAGATCCCATAGGGTGGCAGAGCCATTACTCACAGTGTCCCTAGGCCACAGTACGTGATGAAACCGTGATATCATAGTCTTTGTTCCTTTTAACTAAAAAATTACTTTCTGATGTAAAACTGTTTAAAAATAAAAATGTGGAGAAAAAAAAGGATAATTGTATGTAAAGCAGTTTTGTGTAATGAAAATGATCCAATTTAAAAATAAATAAACAAAAATAAATAAATAAGATTTATTCTGCAGGCAGCAGGACAATCAGCTATGTGAATGAGTTACACAGACTCCGCAGCAGCAAAACGGTAGGAACTTCTTAATTAATACTATTTATTAAGTTTCTAAATTTTACATTTAGGAAGCAAATGAACAAAAAAAAAATTAGTGTATAGGTATAAATATCTAGGCAGATTTCATTATCCGTAAAAGCCACCGGTATAAACCTATATTAAATCTTAAAAGTGTTACTAGGGGAAAGACCATAGGGAGGTGTAATGGATCGGATAAATGGCAGATCTAAATTGAAAACCAAGGATAAACCAAATTAATATAGGAATTGTATTTTGTGTGAATTCCCATCGCACGCTATGAAGCTGACTACAAGAACAGGTTTCTTTTCCATCGCTGAATTATCAAAGCTACTATTTTCTTCTCTACTTTGTGGATAGTTTCTAAGGGAAATGAAACGTATCACAAAATTCTGGATACAATGTGTTAACATGGGCGTTATTGTGTTCCTCTGGTTAATATGTATTTTGCAAGGACACAATAAATGTTTATTACTAGTGACAGGCGATATTACATATATGAGCTGGGGGGGGGGGGAGGCAGGAATAGGATACTGATGTCATTTAGCGGCACTCCTTGAAAGTGGCGATAATAGAGCTCCGATGTATCTCGGTGTCAGCCTACTTTACGTATGCAAAGCTGCAATTTGCCGAGACCTAAAAGCGCGACTGAAAGGAGCAAAACAGGAAAATGCTTTTAAATTACACAGAAATAGACAGTTATAATTACTAAGTGGGGGAGTAAGACACTCCGCATACTGTATAATGCATCAACCATTTTGTTTTAGGATTGCACAGCGCTATGTAATATACATGCACTGTGGGTTCCTAATTCCCGCTGGGAATACTCTTTAACTCTGCAGGACGTGAGCACTGACTATGCGAGATGAAATATCACCCACAGGAGAATATTCACTAAAACATGGTCAATCCCAGGTCTGGATATGTACGGAAGCACACTTTTCTGATATGGGGGTGACTTGGTAGAAAGAGACCCCCTAGCCAGGCAGAAATAATCCCAGACTGGATGAATATTGCAGTTGCGGCCGCGCTCATGAATGTCAGGAATATTATGTAACTTTTATTGCCAATCTCAAGTGTTTAAGTTCCTGTGTTTTATTCTTAGTCATGGCTCATCCGGAACATGAGCGCCGCTGTCGGTGCCGCTATGGATCTGTTATAAAAGCAATGCCGTAATCCTGCCGCCTATCAGGGCTGGAACCATTGCTTTATTCATGGATTTCACGCTTCCCATGCTTTACCTCTGTTACAACGAAGGAACCTGCCTGAGTCACCGCTGCGTTAATCATCATTTGCACACTATGGGGGAGATGGATTTGTTCTGTATCATTATATTGAGAGGTTTTTTTTTTTTACATTAGGCACTTTCTTAGAATTTAAGCATTGAAATGTAAAATAGACCTGTTCCTATATTTATACATAAATGTTCAAAGATATTTCCGAATATATTTCGGGAGGATTTCTTACTGACTGTTACGGAAGCAAAAGGAAAAATAAAATGCAAAAATGGCGACACTTAATTAAAACAAGTCTGAACTGCTGGTCATTCTTTAATGGACCTGTCTGCAAGTTTGTACATAAAGACAAAGGTGCAATTGCTCTTCAGCCAAAATGTTACCACCTGTTCATTTTGGGTCAATAAAAACCCCAGTTCTTTGTATGGAATTTGCTATTGCTGTCCACTTTATTTATTTATATATTGACATAAAAAAATGATAAAAAAAATATATAACATATTAACACTAGGACTACTGGACTCGTGACCCCGCCTAGAACTACTGAAAGGAGTCATTTTGACTCCTTGCTTGTTTTCGTTTATTTTTAGAGTTTCATTTGTGGTTATTTATTAATAATTATATTTTTTGTAATGTATTATTATTGTGAGATCCAACAGTAATGCTTTTGATTATTTTTTTTCTGCTTTTCTTATTTTTCTACAGAAAATAACAATAATTATAATAGACGTTTTTCAAACATTTTTTTTTATTCAAGTGCACACATATAAACAACAACTGAAGAACAAAAAGCAGAGAAAATGTAGGTGGAGGAGCATAAAAATGAAAATATGGCGCAGAATTCACCTTCTAAACATTTGGTGTTTCGCATTTTAGGCATTGCCTTTGATTTATGGCAGTACATTGCCCACACAAAGACTTACCACAAGTCTTACAATTTCCGACAGATCTATTTTTCTTGCACTTTTCTTTGATCTGGCAAAATTTTGTTTGAACCATCACTTCTGAGCATGTAGAAACTTGGGACGTGGAACCCTTTTCCCTATCTGTGACATAAGAACCACTCAACTCTCTCACAAGCGTTTGCAAAAATGCCTTGCGTGACATTTTTTGGTGGGTAATCTCCTTGAATATTATCCATGCATTTATACCCGCAAAGTCTAAGGCATTTTCAAATGCATGAACAGGCCATCTCCTTGTGCATGTTCGTGTGGTATATTTTCGTGCCATCTGATCCACTACATCTACTCCATATTTTGTTTCATTGTAAAACTTTACCGTTTCTGGAGTTTTTTTAGCGGAATCAGACGCAACAACAACATCTGGATGGACGGAACTCAAAATGACAACATTTTTGTTGGTCTTTCCTTGATATACTGTAAGTGTAAAATTGTCTTCATTTCTAAACACTTTAGTGTTGTACAATTCCTCTTTCATGGATTTTATTTCTTTAGGCACTTCTCGCCTTATCTTGTTCAGTGTTCCCACGATGGTTGTTCCTTTGCTTTTTAGCTGTTAAGCTAATTTTACTGAAGTAAAATAATTATCGGTTGTAACATTGCGACCTTTTTTCAAAAACGGGTCCAATAACTTCATTACCACATGGTCAGCTAAACGGTCCTCAGCACGGCGTGTGTCATCTTTGCCTAGATAAGGGAAGCCATTTGCCAGATATTTGCTCCTCTTATCAACAGCTAGCCAATATTTGTGGCCATATTTATCTGGTTTGGAAGGTATGTACTGCGTGAATGGACACCTAGTTTTGCTTGGGAAAAGTTGCTCATCCACCATTATGTATGGGCCAGGTTTGTAACACGCAATACAATTTTCAATAAACCTGTCCCACACAGTAGAAAATAGAGCAAACTTGTCCGTTTGCAGTCTCTCCGATCGAGTAGATTTCTCATCAAATCTGAGAAACCTCATAATTTCAACAAAGCGGTCCCTAGACATTGTCGCTTTGCAAAGCGGTATTCCCCAGTCATTACACCAAATACTGCTAATCGAGTGACGGTTCGTGCCAGATATTCCACGAGCATAGAATATCGCAATGAATGCATCTAGCTCCTCATCAGATAGAGTTTGTTCAGCATTACACAATAATACAAGCAGGTAAAACACAAGGAAAATGTGAAAAGTTGACATGTAAATTGAACTACATCTATATGAACATCAGGGTAAATAAGACAGAGTGAAAAAATTATGCACAAAACTTTATAGCAACATTTAGTGACAAAAGGACCTCAAAATATAGTAGGGAGTCAAAATGACTCCCTTCAGTAGTTCTTGGTAAATTTTGAAAAAAACGCACAAATTTTTCACCAAAATTATTTATTCTCACAAAATCTTTTTTCACATCATATTTGAGGAAAAGTCACCGAGTTTCAAGCCGGAATTCTGAAAAATGTAGTCACAGAAGAGAAATAAAAAACGAAAGGAGTCAAAATGACTCCATCAGTAGTTCTAGTGTTAAAGGGGTTGTCCACTACTTTAGCTTTGATGACCTATCCTTAGGATAGAGCATCAATGTCTGATCGGTCAAGGTACGACACCCAGCCATCTTCTGATAGTAGCCGCCGCAGGGTATTACAGTTGATTTGAATAGAAGGCGGATGTGCAGTACCAAGCCTCGGCCACTATCAGCCGCCACCCCAACACCAATGACAGGGACCGGCAGGGGTGCCGGGTGTCGGACCCCGACCGATCAAACATTGATGACCTATCCTAAGGATAATCCATCAATGCTAAAGTAGTGAACAACCTCTTTAACATTAAAAAATATTTATAAAAAAAATTATATATATATTTATAGATATTATATAATGCTAATATATAAATAAAAAAGTGGACAGCCATAGTAAATTCCATACAAAGAACTGGGGTATGCACATACCATATATAAAATTAATTATATATTTAAAAATTATATATATATATATATAAATATATATATATTCTTTCTTTCATTTTCAAATTTTCAGTTAGTGTAATTAGTCCTCTTAGAGGACCTGAACCTGCAATCTCTTGATCACCTATGCAATACACTGCAATACATAAGTATTGTGGTGTATTATGAAATAGACAATCAATAACAAAGCCCAGTCACAGGCAGGACTTCATAAGAGATTTCATATCTAAGACTGTCAGGATTTCTGTTGTCCTTTTACAGTTTGACCACTAGTGGCCGCTATTGTTCACTTTAATATTGTGTTGCAGTTTCACTCCTTACCACTGGAGGCTGCAGTTGTGTTCTGCAATTGCTGGTTACCAAGATGGCAGATTATGAACCTATGGAATCCATCTTGTTTCCTGTTTGGGCCTACTTAAAGTCTCATGGATCTCTCACTCATTGCTTGAGTATTGTGTATTATGTCTAGTTGTTAGCCTAGTTTCAGTCTCCAGCTCTTGAACATTCTTACCCAGACTGTTCTATTCATCTACGGATTGTTTCCTACAACTCCTTGCTATCTCCAAGAATTTTTACTACCGTTTGCTGTTCCTGCTTGTGCACCTCTGGTCACTGGTTTCCAGCAGTACTACGCCAGTATCGTAACACAGACATGGGGGCCTTAAGGAAGCCCATAGCTGTCGTGGAAACCAATCGACTCCCCACATGGGGGGTGCAGCAGTTAGAAGTGACGTCCGCCATCTTAACTCTGTTAAATGCCACTGTCACACTAGCTCCGATCGAATCAGTTACAGTTGGGTGCCAGCACTAACACTGCTTGGAGCAGGCTCAGCTCCTGAGCCCGCTCTGTACAGTGATAATGCACTACTTGTACCTCGTCAACACTAAGTGGGTTAAACATATCGATGGAATATTTAAAAGAAAATTTTACTTGAGACAGTGACTCTTTAAAGAACTTGTTTGCTTATAGATAGGTTGAACCCTAATTTGTGACCTTTTGAGGGGAGCTGCTAAATGACATGGCCAATCAGTGATCCAACTCACCATTCAAAACGCAACATGTGCATATTCTACTCTAACCCTGCTGTGTATATATCCCCACTCTTAAAGGGAGCCTGTCACAAGTGGAAAACTACCTGTGTTTAACTGTCACAGGTGTGTAAGGTGTAATAGACAGTCGCTCTGGATCTGGTTGTAGAAGGTCACTGTGCTTGGCATACAGACACTTTCTTAATCCTTTTGCCTTTAAGACCCAGGGTCGACCTCCCTCCTGCTGCTGATTGACAAACCTTTGTATGGGAGTTAAAAACTATCAGTTTGCTTCAGACTATCGCCGGTGATACTTCTATGAACAAGCTGGGAGCAGTAGTAGTCGGCTAGCGTGTTCTCTGGTGCCTTGGAGGACTCTAGGCATTTCTCCTCTGGTGTCTTCTCAAGCTAAGTTAATTCCCTTTGTTTGTCTCCGTTGTTGTCTTTAGTTTGTAGTGGGGCCTGACCAGTGATAATGTGACACCCCAGGGGTCTGGTTGCCACAGTGATAGAGATATTACGTCTGAGAGCAGGTGGGAGGTCCTTTGGTCAGGGATCCTGTGCATGCCACACCTCCTGCCCAGTCTTGGGAGGGGAAGGACTTCCCCTATATAAACCCGGGGCTGAGGCAGGGTTAGGGAGAAAGAAGACAGAACAAGAGTAGAGAAGAGAAGCAGCATAGCAAGAAACATCAGGAGCTCTGTGGGGAGCAGTGTTACAACGAGTCAGGGGCTGGCAGCTGCAGAGCTCGCCCTGACTGAGAAGATTTCTTACCGGACCCGGAGTCCGAGGCTGTGGGGACTAACTCCTACCCAGCAGCAGAAACCGTCCGGCAGAGGATTTCAGGTCCTCTGGCCCAGAAGCCCGAAGGCACGGTCACACGCGTGGGACCAGCACCGCCATCGTGGAGCGGAAGCCATTAGAAGGCCCCGAGTCACCGGCCATACGGGTGAGCACCACACGGTACACTCAGGGACGTGGGCTACTTATTCCCGCCTCTAGCAAGGTAGCCAGAAGAGTACAGTTAGTTGGGAAGGCCTACAACTCCGCCTGGCCAGGGGAGATCCCATCTGCTCAAGGACTGACCAGGCCCCAATTGCTAGCAAGTACTCCGGGAGGGTCTATCGTTGCTACCAGTAAAGACCCTGAATTACACCGCACCGTCTCTGAGTGGTTCCTGCTACCCCCATCATCCACATCCGCTGCCCTGAGGCCATACCCCTCCCGTTGGGGGTTATACCATCTACGCTGCACCATCCATCCACCGGCCTCAGCGGACTGTCCTGCAGCGGCAGCTCCATAGCTGCATTCAACGGGTGGCGTAGTCGTTCTACATCTACCGCTGTTACCTCGCCGCTCAGTTTGACTCCCTGGGCACGGACCGGGTCACCGCCACGAGACTACAACCCTCAAGAGATCCGGCTCCGGGTAAGCTCCCGCGTGCGCAACGCAGCGCGACACAGGCCCAGGGGCGCGTCAACTTTGGCGTAGTCGGCAGGATCTCGTGCCCGCAACCACCGGGTACTGCGTGCCTGAAAAGCAAAGACTGTTCAAACTTACCAGTGGTGAAGATTCCCGCTATCCGTGGAGGTTTCCCGCCATCCGGCGCCATCTTCTACCTTCTTCCCGCCATCCGCGAAGTTTTCCCGCCATCCGGCGCCATCTTCGACCTTCTTCCCGCCATCCGTGGAGTTTTCCCGCCATTGGACGCCATCTTGAGGACGCCGCGCGGGAAGAAGAGGGGCGTGGACTCCGAAAGCGCGCGAGAACTGAAGCCCCGCCTCACGTCCGGACGTTGCGTAAGGTCCTGGAAGGAGCCCAGCAGACGCCGACGTCACCGGAGCGCGACGGAAGGTCCTCAACCCTGACGATCCACTGCGGAGCCGCGGCCTACGGAACAGGATCATCGCAAGGTAGGCCACGGTCCACTAGGGGGGAGGAAGATGTCGGATACGGAGGAGAGCTTCACTGCCTCAACCCCCGCCAGCGCCACCGCTGCTGCAGCTATGCCCTTCACCATGCCCTATATCCCGGGAGCAGCTTGGCTACCCCAGTACTCAGGGGAGTCACATACCCTGCATGACTTTAGAGAAAAGCTGGATAGCCTCTTCCAGGTGTACCCCCTCACAGAAGAGCAAAAAGTGAGCATCCTGGTGGCCCAACTAACTGGGGCAGCCAAAAGGGAAGTAAAATCCTGGCCACCTGGGAGGAAGACTGTCGCAGGGATACTAACCCGGCTGAAGGACACCTTTGATACCCGCACCTCAGCCGAGATTAAGCTTAGATTCTACGGGTGCAAGCAGCGAGCGCATGAGAGTATAAGGGACTATGCACTAAACCTACAAGAGGCCCTGAGGGCCATAAAGCAGACCGACCCTGATGGGGTGGGAAACGAGGACAGGCTGTTGACTGAACAATTTATAGAGGGTTTATATTGCAATGCCCACCGAACCCAGTTGCGGGCAATGGCCTTACAGGATCCCCATCTGGACTTTGCACAGTTCAAGGACAGAGCCATCCGGGTGCTCCGAGAACCGGCACCGGGTGGCGTTGTGACCCACAGGCGCCCAGCTATCACTTACCACCAGGAGGCGGCGCCCTTGTCGGCAGGGCCTGTGGGAGCTGATGCGCAGGCTTTGGACAATGACCCGGCTCCAGACCTACGCCATCAGGTCCAAGAGCTAGCTAAGAGCGTTGCTGCGCTAACCCGAACTGTGCAGTCTTTACAGGTTTCCACCCCAGGGAAGATCCAGCTGGCATCCGGACCGGAGGACATCCCGTGGCGTCGACCAAGGAGGACCCCACCGGCCAGAGGAAGACCCAGTGACCGATACAGCGAGGACGGACGACCCATCTGCCGCCGCTGCAATCAACCCGGACATATGGAAAGGTACTGTTCTTTAAACGGGCACAACCTGGGGTAGAGGGCCAACCCCCAGGAAAAAGATCACCAGGCCCATCGAACTGGCGCGACAGATATGTGGGAGGACGTCCAGTCTTGCCTGTGGTACTGGATGGCATTCCCATGAGTGCCCTACTGGACACCGGGTCACAGGTCACCACCATCCCGTACGTGCTCTTTAAGCAGTACTGGAATGACTCGGATATTACCCGCTACCCTGACGACGACTTGAGTATCATCGCCAGCAATGGCCAGCCCGTGCCACAGATCGGATTTAAAGAGGTGACCATCAAAATCGGTAGAGTCGAACTGGCAGCACAGGGACTGATCATTGTAGACATTGACAAACATGAGAGCCACCCAAAAATAACTCTAGGAACTAATGTAATTGAAAATTGTCTTGCAGAGGTGATTTTCCTTCTACAGCAGGTTGCCAAGAACGCCAGCTCCGGCGAGCAGCGAGTGCTCCAGAAAGAGATCCGGGCACTGATGCGACGGCAACAGGTGGAACTCTCCGGCGGTGAGATTGGTAGCGTAAGAATGTGTGACCCTTTCCCTATTGCCATGCCCCCAAAAAGTGAAATGATGATTTGGTGCCGGGCAGCTATTGGTCTGAGAGGTAGAGATTACCAGGCAATGGTAGAACCAGTTTACTCAGACAGTAGGCCCACCATTTTGACAGCACGGGGGGTGGTCAATGTACGCCATGGGAGGGTGCCCGTTCGCATAATCAATATCGGGGAGAGGGAAGTGTACCTGCCCCGGTATGCCACGCTAGCAAAATTATATACCATCAACCAAAACTCTATACAATCTGTGGAACCCTTGCCTCCATCTCACCCGGAGGAAGGTAACGGCTCTAAGAAAACAAAGGAGGACTGGTGTCAGCAACTACATTTGGGTACTGACTCCACTCCCTCACATCAGAAACAGGGAGTCTACCGGGTGGTTCAAGAGTATGAGAGAGTGTTTAGTAAACACCCGTTAGACTTCGGGCGAGTCAAGGGGGTAGAACACCGCATCCCCACGGGAGATCATCCTCCCATAAAAGAGAGGTATCGACCCATACCCCCTGCACATTACCAACACGCCAAGGGGATGCTTAGAGACATGAAGGAGGCTGGGGTAATCCGGGATAGCTGTAGCCCCTGGGCAGCCCCGCTAGTTTTAGTCAAAAAGAAAGACAACACCATGAGGATGTGTGTAGATTACCGGAAAATCAACCGTATCACACACAAGGATGCGTACCCCTTACCAAGGATAGAGGAGTCATTGGCTGCTTTAAGGTCTGCTAACTTCTTCTCTACCTTGGATCTCACTAGCGGGTACTGGCAGGTTCCTGTAGCAGAGGCGGACCGGGAGAAGACCGCATTCACCACCCCGATGGGACTTAGCGAGTTCACCTGCATGCCGTTCGGACTCTGCAACGCCCCAGGAACCTTCCAACGATTAATGGAGTGCTGTCTGGGCCACAGAAACTTCGAGACGGTCCTGTTGTACCTGGACGATGTCATCGTATACTCCAAAACTTATGAGGACCACCTGAAACACCTGGCGGAGGTGTTCGAAGCTCTGGCGAGTTACGGCCTAAAGGTGAAACCCTCCAAGTGTCACCTCCTGAAACCAAAGGTGCAGTACCTGGGACACGTGGTGAGCGCTGACGGAGTGGCTCCCGACCCCGATAAGATCACCGCAATTAAGGGATGGCCAAGCCCCTCCAGCGTAAAAGAAGTGCGGCAGTTCCTCGGGTTGGTAGGCTACTACCGAAGGTTTATTCCCGGTTTCACCAAAAAGGCAGCGCCTATGCAGGACCTCCTGATAGGCCAGTCCCGGAAGGCCAAGAACCAGAAGCCGCCCTTCAAATGGGAAGAGCTAGAAGAAGAGTCCTTCCGCCAGCTGAAGATGGCCCTCACGGGGGATGAAATCTTGGCGTACCCGGATTATAGCCAGCCCTTCATCCTCTACACCGACGCCAGTAACATCGGGCTAGGAGCCGTACTGTCCCAGATCCAGCAGGGGAAAGAACGAGTAATCGCCTACGCCAGCCGAAAACTGCGACCCACCGAAAGGAACCCCGAGAATTATAGCTCATTTAAGCTAGAGTTCCTGGCCGTGGTATGGGCAGTCACTGAGCGCTTTAAGCATTACCTTGCTTCTTCCCGGTTCACCGTGTACACGGATAACAACCCGTTGACACACCTGGACACGGCAAGACTCGGTGCCCTGGAGCAGAGGTGGATGGCCCGTCTGTCCAACTACGAGTTCATAATCAAATACCGGGCAGGGCGCTCCAATACTAACGCAGACGCCCTGTCCAGGATGCCCAACCTGCCGGACGAAGGAGAAGATCCGGAGGGACTGGAAGAGATTGAACTCCCTGCGTTCCACCGTCATGGGACTATCCAGTATTCCCACCGGGTAAGGAGTAAGCAGGCTGCTACGTTGAACCCCTTACCTCACTACAACTGGGCGGAAACGCAAGACAGCGACCCTGCCGTCCGACTGGTGAAGGAGATGCTGACTCGGCCGGAGGCTCGCCTTGAACCAGACGCTCCGGAGGAAGCCAAACAACTATGGGCAGAGAAGAGTCGACTGTTCCTTTACAAAGGGAAGTTGTGCCGCAGAATGGTTAACTCCCGGACGCATGAATTACTCTGGCAAGTAGTGGTGCCACGAAGAGACGCAGCCATGGTGATGGAGGCATACCACGACGGAGCTGGACACTTCGGGTGGAAGAAGCTGGAGTTCCTGCTGCGCGAGCGATTCCACTGGGTAGGCATGAGGGGAACCATTGAGAAGTGGTGCAGAGACTGTGGCCCGTGCAACCTGAGAAGGAAGGACCGCGCCAGCCAGAAGACTCCCCTGCAGTCCATCGTCACCCGGCAACCGTTGGAACTGGTAGCCTTGGATCATGTAAAACTGACCCCAAGCAGAAGTGGCTACGTCTACGCGTTAACCATCGTGGATCATTACTCCCGGTTTCTGGTTGTCGTCCCCGTCAAGGACTTAACGGCTCAAACAGCAGCTAGAGCCTTCCAGCAGCACTTTTGCCGTCCACACGGGTACCCAGACCAAGTGCTGACGGACCAGGGACCTGCCTTTGAAGCGGAGGTCTTCCAGGAATTCTGCAATCTGTATGGCTGCCGGAAGATAAGGACGACACCCTACCATCCGCAGACTAATGGACTTTGTGAAAAAATGAACCAGGTGGTAATGGATCTTCTAAAAACGTTGCCCCTGGAAGAACGCAGTCTGTGGCCTGAAAAGTTGCCCGATCTGGTGGACCTATACAACCACATCCCGGTAGGTTCCACCAACTGTACCCCGGCTTACCTAATGAGGGCAAGACCTGGCAAGTTACCTGTTGACCTGGAAATGGGAGTCCTGACACCCGAGGACACTTCACCAGAAGCAGACTGGGACACAGAGAGGCAGCAGCAGTACCGGAGAGTACAGGAGAGCGTGGAGCGAAGTCTCTGTCAGGCTAGGGAAAGACAAGAGAAAACTTACAACCAGTATGCTCCCGCTGTTCCCCTGGTACCCGGAGAGCAGGTCTTGAAGAGGAAGAGACGGCTCCACAAGTTGGACGACCAGTGGGAGAAGGACCCGTACACCGTACTGCCCTCAAGCCACGAAAACCCGAAGGTCTGTAGCATCAGTAAAGACGGAGGGGAAACCACAGCCATTGTATCCCGGGACCACCTGAAGAAGTGTCCCGAACAACTGAGGAACCCTGAAGAGGAACAAGAAGACCATCGACCCGTAGAGGAAAGGGAAGATATGGTTAGTACCGTGCTCGGGGACTTCCCTCGGTCTTGGACTCAAGTCAATGGTGCAGTTGTGGTACCCGTACTCACCTTCCTCCAACCATCATCCCAAGAACCTACGGAGCAACCGGTAGAGCTGGAAGAACAGCCGGTCCAGGAGGCAGAAGACTCTACACAAGCAGACCCGGAAAATCAACCCTCTGCTTATAGTGAGCCTGCCATACCCCTAGTGAGCCAGAGGGCCCATAGACAGCTGCCCAGTTTACCCTTGACAGCTCCTACACCCTGTAGTTCAGGGCCAGACAGTCAGCTCCGTAGGTCCACTAGGGCCACTAGAGGCCAGCTACCCGCACGTTGGAGGATCTAAATGTTTAAGCTATCTTATAATGTTTGTTTATAGTTGCTTGTGTATAATTTTGTGTTTCTAGTTCTTTTTAGGAGTCCTTGGTGGATTTACCGGGAATCCTTGTACATAGTTGGAGCGTAACCCAGGATGGACTAAAGACTGTTAAGGACTCGGGGCAGGACAGGCCCCTACCTGGTTACGTCTCCCTGTTTTGGTGAAATGGACACCTTGCTTTTCAAAACTGCACCCGGTTGCGGACACGCCGTAACCATCTTATGTGTTTTTCTTATTGTATTGTTATTGTTATACCTTGTTATGTTTTTCTAAAAAAAAAAAAAAAAATATGTTTAGTCCCGGAGTACTAAATTTCACTAGGGGGGAATGTGACACCCCAGGGGTCTGGTTGCCACAGTGATAGAGATATTACGTCTGAGAGCAGGTGGGAGGTCCTTTGGTCAGGGATCCTGTGCATGCCACACCTCCTGCCCAGTCTTGGGAGGGGAAGGACTTCCCCTATATAAACCCGGGGCTGAGGCAGGGTTAGGGAGAAAGAAGACAGAACAAGAGTAGAGAAGAGAAGCAGCATAGCAAGAAACATCAGGAGCTCTGTGGGGAGCAGTGTTACAACGAGTCAGGGGCTGGCAGCTGCAGAGCTCGCCCTGACTGAGAAGATTTCTTACCGGACCCGGAGTCCGAGGCTGTGGGGACTAACTCCTACCCAGCAGCAGAAACCGTCCGGCAGAGGATTTCAGGTCCTCTGGCCCAGAAGCCCGAAGGCACGGTCACACGCGTGGGACCAGCACCGCCATCGTGGAGCGGAAGCCATTAGAAGGCCCCGAGTCACCGGCCATACGGGTGAGCACCACACGGTACACTCAGGGACGTGGGCTACTTATTCCCGCCTCTAGCAAGGTAGCCAGAAGAGTACAGTTAGTTGGGAAGGCCTACAACTCCGCCTGGCCAGGGGAGATCCCATCTGCTCAAGGACTGACCAGGCCCCAATTGCTAGCAAGTACTCCGGGAGGGTCTATCGTTGCTACCAGTAAAGACCCTGAATTACACCGCACCGTCTCTGAGTGGTTCCTGCTACCCCCATCATCCACATCCGCTGCCCTGAGGCCATACCCCTCCCGTTGGGGGTTATACCATCTACGCTGCACCATCCATCCACCGGCCTCAGCGGACTGTCCTGCAGCGGCAGCTCCATAGCTGCATTCAACGGGTGGCGTAGTCGTTCTACATCTACCGCTGTTACCTCGCCGCTCAGTTTGACTCCCTGGGCACGGACCGGGTCACCGCCACGAGACTACAACCCTCAAGAGATCCGGCTCCGGGTAAGCTCCCGCGTGCGCAACGCAGCGCGACACAGGCCCAGGGGCGCGTCAACTTCCCCTCTCCCTCCCTATCTAGGGCCAAGCTCTAGGGTCTCCAGGGTTTAGGCTCCTGCTCGGCGATTGGTGTGGAACCAATATAGGGACGGTAGGGTAGACAGGGTGAGATTAGATCTGCCTAGGGGTCTCCACTCCCCCTTTCTCTAGCATTTGGGCTTCCTCCCCCTCTTCCCTTTGTGTTGCACTTAGTCTTCCCACACCTTGCGTGACACTAACCCATTGAGGACCAGACAATTTTACCTTTTTGTAGTTTTTTTTTTCTCCTTTTCTTTCAAAAGTGATTTTTTCCCCATTGATAAGTCGTAACAGGACTTATTTTTTGCAGAACGAGTTGTAGTTTTGAATGACATGATTAATATTACCATATAATGCACTGGGAAATGGGAAAAATCTATTTTTATTGCATTTTTTTTTTTATGGGAAACACTTGTTTGCTTGAGCTTTCTCTGCGCACAGAGCTGCTCCTTGCAAGCCAGGGCTGTCAACAGCCAGTGAGGGAGGAAGGGCATGCAAATTCAATGCACTACACTGAGCCTCTTGGCCACACCCAGGGTGCACCGAACATACTAATTAGCATATGTGAATAAACTTCAGTTTCAGCAGATCGGAGGCAATGATTAGAGCACTAAAGTTACAATCATTATAGGGGCAATATCCCCTACAAGGCTTCGTGCTTAGTTTGTACGGTTTGTTTCGGCTCAGAGATTCCCTTTAAATTAAATGTAATTTATAAATGGCTTCACGTTATAATGCGTAATGTTCCATTCATGTTATTATCAGTTGGGACTGACAAAGCGGTTTAATGAGGGCAGGACAAAGATTCAGAGAGCGGAAGAAGAGATGAAATCTATTGTCACATTAATACACATTGTGTAAAACCCTTAATCCATTTCCCTAGTACACACTGGCCATGACACGTCTATTGTGCCGCAGACCTCAGCATTCTTCATCCAACTGGTTTTTATATTTTTTCAACAGTTTCTACAATTACACATTTTACATATACAGCGATTACCCAGGTCATAGCGGTCAGCCGAATTCCAGGTTCTAACAAGAGTTTCCATGACCGCCGCACACATCTCAAAATTAGCAAATAATCTCCCTGCGTGAACGTATCGATAATCTCACTGCTTAAAAAGTCAATCACTATTAAATCCAAGTAAAGCATTGGTCGCCCGAAGGGCAGTAATTTCTTGTTTTCCAAACTCTGTAATTAATTGTCTTGAGCACATTTCTCCGAGAGGAAGATGAGGAGCATCGGCACAGTGTGTGTACAGATTATAATATACAGTATATACCGGTATATGTGTGTATATACAGTGCCTACAAGTAGTATTCAACCACCTGCAGATTTAGCTGGTTTGATAAGATGCAAATAAGTTAGAGCCTTCAAACTGCAAACGAGAGTAGGTTTTATGACAAGAAGCATAAATCTTACAAACCAAAAAGTTATGTTGCTCAGTTGAATTTTATTAAATTTTAAACATAAAAGTGTGGGTCAATTATTATACAACCCCTATGTTTAATATTTTGTGGAATAACCCTTGTTTGCAATTACAGCTAATAATCGTCTTTTATAAGACCTGATCAGGCCGGCACAGGTCTGTGGAGTTATCTTGGCCCACTCCTCCATGCAGATCTTCTCCAAGTTATCTAGGTTCTTTGGGTGCCTCATGTGGACTTTATTCTTGAGCTCCTTCCACAAGTTTTCAATTGGGTTAAGGTCAGAAGACTGACTAGGCCACTCCAACACCTTGACTTTTTCCCTCTTGAACCAGGCCTTGGTTTTCTTGGCTGTGTGCTTTGGGTCGTTGTCTTGTTGGAAGATGAAATTACGACCCATCTTAAGATCCTTGATGGAGGAGCGGAGGTTCTTGGCCAAAATCTCCAGGTAGGCCGTGCTATCCATCTTCCCATGGATGCGGACCAGATGGCCAGGCCCCTTGGCAGAGAAACAGCCCCACAGCATGATGCTGCCACCACCATGCTTGACTGTAGGGATGGTATTCTTGGGGTCGTATGCAGTGCCATCCAGTCTCCAAACGTCACGTGTGTGGTTGGCACCAAAGATCTCGATCTTGGTCTCATCAGACCATAGAACCTTGAACCAGTCTGTCTCAGAGTCCTCCAAGTGATCATGAGCAAACTGTAGACGAGCCTTGACATGACGCTTTGAAAGTAAAGGTACCTTACGGGCTCGTCTGGAACGGAGACCATTGCGGTGGAGTACGTTACTTATGGTATTGACTGAAACCAATGTCCCCACTGCCATGAGATCTTCCCGGAGCTCCTTCCTTGTTGTCCTTGGGTTAGCCTTGACTCTTCGGACAAGCCTGGCCTCGGCACGGGA
Organism: Phyllobates terribilis; assembly: GCF_046119375.1. Classification (NCBI taxonomy): domain Eukaryota; kingdom Metazoa; phylum Chordata; class Amphibia; order Anura; family Dendrobatidae; genus Phyllobates; species Phyllobates terribilis. Next base: position 103,478,350 of record NW_027362773.1, read on the forward strand.
GGACACTTTCAAAGGCTGTCCTGGCCGTGGAAGGCTAACAGTAGTTCCATAAGCCTTCCACTTACGGATGATGCTCCCAACAGTGGAGACAGGTAGGCCCAACTCCTTGGAAAGGGTTTTGTACTCCTTGCCAGCCTTGTGACCCTCCACGATCTTGTCTCTGATGGCCTTGGAATGCTCCTTTGTCTTTCCCATGTTGACCATGTCTGAGTGCTGTTCACAAGTTTGGGGAGGGTCTTAAATAGTCAGAAAAGGCTGGCAAAAGAGATCTTTAATCCACACATGTGAAGCTCATTATTCTTGGTGCCTGAACTACTTCTTAATACTTTTGGGGGACCAAACAGAATTCTTGTGGTTTGAGGGGTTGAATAATAAATGACACTCTGAATTAACTTTTAACGTTTTTTAAAAAAAATAAATAAATAAAAATTTGCTGCAGTGCATTTCCCACTTCCAGGCTGATCTACAGTACAAATGTCACAATGCCAAGTTAATTCCGCATGTGTCAACCAGCTAAATCTGCAGGGGGTTGAATACTACTTGTAGGCACTGTAGATATATATATATATAGATATCGATATATACACACATATACACACACACACACGGACAAACATATATATATGTGTAAATATTTGTGCATGTGTAAATGTTATTATTCTCTATAAGTCTATATATATGCACACACATTATTATTATATTAATATATGCACATATTCACACACATACCGTATATCTATACATACACACACATTTATATATATCTGTACATACACATATATGTTATATTTGTGTGTAACTATTATATTATGTCTATATATATAACTACACGTTGTTATTATTATATGCACACACACTCAGGCATATATATTATACATGTTATATAGAGAGAGTGAGAGATACTGTATGTGTGCTTGTATATATACAGTGGGTACAGAAAGTATTCAGACCCCTTTAAATTTTTCACTCTTTGTTTCATTGCAGCCATTTGGTAAATTCTAAAAAGTTCATTTTTTTTCTCATTAAAGTACACTCTGCGCCCCATCTGACTGAGAAAAAACAGACATGTAGAAATTTTTTGCAAATTTATTAAAAAAGAAAAAATGAAATATCACATGGTCATAAGTATTCAGACCCTTTGCTCAGACACTCATATTTAAGTCACATGCTGTCCATTTCCTTGTGATCCTCCTTGAGATGGTTCTACCCCTTCATTAGAGTTCAGCTGTGTTTAATTAAACTGATAGGACTTGATTTGGAAAGGCACACACCTGTCTATATACGACCTCACAGCTCACAGTGCATGTCAGACCAAATGAGAATCATGAGCTCAAAGGATCTACCCAAGGAGCTCAGAGACAGAATTGTGGCAAGACACAGATCTGGCCAGGGTTACAAAATAATTTCTTCATTACTCAAGGTTCTTAAGAGCACAGTGGCCTCCATATTCCTTAAATAGAAAAGGTTTTGGACCACCAGAAGTCTTCCTAGACCTGCCCATCCAGCCAAACTGAGCAATCGTGGGAGAAGAGCCTTGGTGAGAGAGGTAAAGAAGAACCCCAAGATCACTGTGGCTGAGCTTCAGAGATGCAGTAGGGAGATGGGAGAAAGTTCCACAAAGTCAACTATCACTGCAGCCCTCCACCAGTCGGGCCTTTATGGCAGAGTGGCCCGACTGAAGCCTCTCCTCATTGCAAGACATATGAAAGTTTGCTCAAAAACACATGAAGGACTCCCAGACTATGAGAAAGAAGATTCTCTGGTCTGATGAGATGAAGATAGAACTTTTTGGTGATAATTCTAAGTGGTATGTGTGGAGAAAACCAGGCACTGCTCATCACCTGCCCAATACAATCCCAACAGTAAAACATGGTGGTGGCAGCATCATGCTATGGGGGTGTTTTTCAGCTGCAGGGACAGGATGACTGGTTGCAATTGAAGGAAACGTGAATGCAGCCAAGTACAGAGATATCCTGGATCAAAACCTCTTCCAGAGTGCTCTGGACCTCGGACTTAGCCGAAGGTTCACCTTCCACCAAGACAATGACCCTAAGCACACAGCTAAAATAACAAAACAGTGGCTTCAGAACAATTCTCTGACCATTCTTGACTGGCCCAGCCAGAGCCCTGACCTAAACCCAATTGAGCATCTCTGGAGAGACCTGAAAATGGCTGTCCACCAACGTTCACCATCCAACCTGACGGAAACTGGAGAGGATCTGCAAGGAAGAATGGCAGAGGATCCCCAAATCCAGGTGTGAAAAACTTGTTGCATCATTCCCAAGAAGACTCATGGCTGTACTAGCTCAAAAGGGGGCTTCTACTCAATACTGAGCAAAGGGTCTGAATACTTATGACCATGTGATATTTCAGTTTTTCTTTTTTAATAAATTTGCAAAAATTTCTACATTTCTGTTTTTTTCAGTCAAGATGGGGTGCAGAGTGTACTTTAATCAGAAAAAAATAACTTTTTAGAATTTACCAAATGGCTGCAATGAAACAAAGAGTGAAAAATTTAAAGGGGTCTGAATACTTTCCATACACACTGTAAGTGTGTGTGTATGTATATATATATATATATATATATATATATATATATATATAAAACACATTAATATATACAGTTTTTCACATATACAGTAACACATGCGTATATACACACAAGTGTATGCGTGAATATATGTGTGTATACATATATATACTCATATACACACACTCATATATTATATACACACACTATATATATATATTAATATATACAGTATTCGTGTGTATATATGTATATTTAGTATATATACACACATACATTATTATATTAACATATACACATTCACACATACATATATACTGTACACACATTATACACACTATATATTATATTATACACACATACATTACATATACACACACATATGTGTGTGTTTATATAATATATGTGTATGTATATAATATATACAGTAGGTGTGTGTGCATATATAGATGTATGTTTATATATATTAATATAATAATATGTGTGTGCGCATATGTGCTACACATACATATATATGTAGCACCCCGAGGACTCGGCTGCTACAGGGGTATTGCACCTCAGACCAGAGGTGTGGTATTCCACTCCCGGGTAAGGATGGAGTGTGGAACTGAGCTCAGTTAGCTGCATGCACCACACTCACCCCATTTCCAGGGGACAGATCAACGGTACTCCCACCAGGTAGATGTGCAGGTACGACAGCGTCTGTCCCTGGCTGGAGTGGGGGGGGGGGAACATCCCAGTGGTGTAGGAGCAGACAGGGGAGGGACTCTGGGCATAGGAAGGAGCCCATTGGGTGCTTGTCACCTGGGCTCGGGTGTCAGAGGGAGGTATATAAGGTGGGCACCATCTTAGATCAGGGTTCAGTTCAGGCAGGAGGAGAAGAGGAGAGGAGCTCAGCCAGAGAGGGCTGACAGGGAGCTGTGGCTCCGTCTGGGCCCAGCTCCAGAGCCAGGCCTGAAGCAGAGAGAGAGAGAGAGAAGGAAAAAGGAGGAAGAAGAGAGACGCAAGGAAAGGCCCAGAGATGAAAGCATAGAGGGAACCCTGAGATCCCACGAGAGAACGGAAACGGGTGAAGGGTTGGCAGAGCAGGGTACCGGATCCCAAACTGGTGGAAGCCAATTATCCTTAACCAGGAACCGGAGGTCGTGGACAAGTTTTGGCGCGACCCCTCGTCATATCCACCAGGAAGGCATACCACGTATAGGGTCAGGGAAGCCGGGAAAGGTTTCACCACCAGAAGGCCCGAGGGAGCTGGACAAAGGTGGATCCCTGGTGGGGACGGCCAGTAGGAAGGAAGAGAGGGGAGCTCAGGACCATGCTCTGGAACTGCCTGGGAGTTGGCCGAGTCCCTGACCTGGTGGACGCAGCACGACTCGGGTGGTCCTACTGTGCACGGGCGACCTGGTAAAGAACTGTGAGTAAAGCTTTTGAAACTGCACTTCAAGCCTCCGTGTTTCGTCGTCGCACCTGCACCATCAGTACTGGGACACCCGCACCATCACTCCCATTGTCATCTCTAACATAGCTGCCCTGAGGCCATACCCCTCCCGTTGGGGGTTATACCATCCACGCTGCACATCCGAACCACCGGCCTCAGCGGACTGCCCTGCAGCGGCGGCTTCATAGCCGCATTCAACGGGTGGCGTAGTCGGACACTAATACCATCATATCAATAACGCCACTTAGTTTGACCACCCTGGGCACGGACCGGGTCACCGCCACACGAAGACTACTACCCCCATCGGATCCGGCTCCGGGTATTCCCCGCGCGCACGCGCGCCGCACTGTAGCACTGGCCCAGGGGGCGCGTCAACTTTGGCGTAGTCGGCAGGATTACGTGCCCGCAACCACCGGGTACTGCGTGCCTGAAGAAAAGTTCACATTTACCGCAAAAAGGAGTCTCCCGCCAATTCCAGAGGGTTCCCGCCATCGGACGCCATCTGGGGTCGTTTCCCGCCGTTTGCCCGCCATCTGCAGTCTTTGCCCGCCATCCACGGAGTTTCCCGCCATAGGGAGACGATTCCCGCCATCTTGGACAGTTTCCCGCCCTGGCAGAGCGGACGCCATTGTGGGCGTGCCAGAGGGTGGCAAGAGACCACCTCCCATCGTGGGCGCGGTCCCAGAAGAGCGCCAAAAGCGGAGGCCGCCCCCACCAGCCGAGACTACCACCATGGAAATGTCCATCAAAGTGGGGGGTCTGCCCCTGAAACTGACTGTCACTAAGTTGCCCCGGGACCACTCCCAAGGGGGGCGGATAGAGAACAAAACAGAGAGGATGGGTGCGGCCTGGAGGAGTCTGGACACATCGCACCCGGAGATGGAGGAAGAGTCGAGCAGCACTGACCCTGTGGTCCGGAACCTGTTGCAGGCTGCCACCCCAGAAGGCCTGGTGGAGATCCTGGCACAGCTCCCCAGAGATCGGGAGCGTGCACAGACCGCGCTGGAAGCCTTGGCCCGGAAGATGGCCCGAGTACAGCAGGAAGCACTGGCCGAATGGAGGAGGGAGATGGCCCAGCAGGCTGGAACCCGCCAGCAGAGGACGCCACCCGCAACGTGGAGCAAGTCTGCCCCTGAGGATGGTGCAGGAGGGACGAAGGCCGGAGACGACGCCGCGGAGGGAGCCGCAGGGATGGAAGCAGGTAATGGGGACGTCATCACCCCGAGCCCAGTAGCCGTAAGCCTGCCCCAGCTCCCCGTCGCAGAGCCCGAAGTCACCCTCATTGCGCCCGTTGCCGCACCGCCACTGCTCCCAACTAGGCCTCAAGCGGCCGGAGCCGCGGTCACGCCCCCTTCCGCGCCACGCCCCTTGACCCTGAGCGCGGCAAAAGAGGAAGTGCCACCGGCCTGGTCGCAAGGCCGAGTGCCTCCGGGCGCCGCGGTCTCCACAGCGCCCTTTACCTCCACTGTGCCACCGGCCTGGTCGCAAGGCCTGGTGCATCCGGGCGCCGTTACCCCTCCAGCGCCCTCTTCCCCAAAGGTGCCATACCTGGACCCAAAAAGGATGCCTCCGGCCTGGACACAAGGCCGAGTACCTCCGGGCGCCGCTGCCCCCACAGAACCATCAACCTCCACAGTGCTGCCCCTGGGCGAAGATCTCTTCGCGCAGCATACTAGCCCGGACGGGCTGCCCTTCGTGTGGCCACCGGAGTACATCAACCCCCGACTCCGGAGGGAACGGCCCCTGTGTGAGCCTCTAATCCCGGCTCCGGCGCCCGCCAAAATTGTTCCGCTCCCGCTGGAGGAGGCCCAATTTGCATGGGACCCCACCGGTGAAAACCTCATGGGGTTCACCCAAGAGACCCGGGCGGCCGCAGCCCAGCGGGAGGAGTGCTGCCGTCAGCAACTAGAGGTCTTCGGGAGAGAACGACGAGAGAGGCGGATCCGCGAAGAACAGCTGCAGGTCCGGAGTGCGGAGCAGAAACGCCGAGCCCGACGAAACCCCCGTGCGGCCCACGGTCCCCGCGCCACCGGGACCGTAATAAAGTTCCAGTTGGAGCATGGCTGGGGCTTTATCCGGGATCACCGAACCCCCGGCGACGTCTTTGTCATCCGCAGGGATGTCGAAAGCCACCTGCCGGAGGGACATCGCGGACGTGACCTCTACCCGGGTGATGAGGTCACCTTCACCCGGCATCAGTGTGCCAAAGGACCATACGCCCTTCACGTGCACCGGTTGACGGAGGAGGAGATACAATATGAGGAAAGCCAAGAGGACCCGGACGGGTCTGAAGACTACCCTCGGGAGGAAGCAAGGAGAGGATACCGCTACTGAAGGAAGTAGCATAAACAAAGTACTGTATATAGTTACCCGTCAGGGTATGAGAACTGTTGCTGAAACTGTTGCTCATTGAAGTGTGGTCCCCGTTGGGACTAGTGTGGAACTGTTTAAAGGGACTGTATCCTGTGTGCCCCTAATCCCTTACCAGGCTGAGGACTGTGAGCAGCCATTTCCCTATTCCCACTGGCCGAGGACTGAGAGCGGCCATGCCCTGTAAATAGTTGCGCTTCCTAAGGCGCCCCCTATTGGTTTTATAGAGGAACTGCGTTTCTACTTTAGAACTAGAGACTGTTGCACTTTACCTGGTCACAAGTTGCACGGTGACCAGAGATCAAGAACGTGTTGATCAAGAATGTTTTAAATGAAAAAGTTTTTATGATGCTAAGAGAGTTAATGATATTTTCTGATAATGTTTTCGTAATGTTTTATACCCGTAAAGTTAAAAGAGAAAAGTACCTCCCATAAAGGGATGAGTTCATAGTTAATATCTTATGTGTGAGTGCACTTTAAAAAATTTTTGTAAGTTTTAATTTGCCTTTGCTCTATTCCAGCCCGAGGACGTGCTGTGGTTTACCAGGGGGGAATGTAGCACCCCGAGGACTCGGCTGCTACAGGGGTATTGCACCTCAGACCAGAGGTGTGGTATTCCACTCCCGGGTAAGGATGGAGTGTGGAACTGAGCTCAGTTAGCTGCATGCACCACATTCACCCCATTTCCGGGGGACAGATCAACGGTACTCCCACCAGGTAGATGTGCAGGTACGACAGCGTCTGTCCCTGGCTGGAGTGGGGGGGGGGAGGAACATCCCAGTGGTGTAGGAGCAGACAGGGGAGGGACTCTGGGCATAGGAAGGAGCCCATTGGGTGCTTGTCACCTGGGCTCGGGTGTCAGAGGGAGGTATATAAGGTGGGCACCATCTTAGATCAGGGTTCAGTTCAGGCAGGAGGAGAAGAGGAGAGGAGCTCAGCCAGAGAGGGCTGACAGGGAGCTGTGGCTCCGTCTGGGCCCAGCTCCAGAGCCAGGCCTGAAGCAGAGAGAGAGAGAGAGAAGGAAAAAGGAGGAAGAAGAGAGACGCAAGGAAAGGCCCAGAGATGAAAGCATAGAGGGAACCCTGAGATCCCACGAGAGAACGGAAATGGGTGAAGGGTTGGCAGAGCAGGGTACCGGATCCCAAACTGGTGGAGGCCAATTATCCTTAGCCAGGAACCGGAGGTCGTGGACAAGTTTTGGCGCGACCCCTCGCCATATCCACCAGGAAGGCATACCACGTATAGGGTCAGGGAAGCCGGGAAAGGTTTCACCACCAGAAGGCCCGAGGGAGCTGGACAAAGGTGGATCCCTGGTGGGGACGGCCAGTAGGAAGGAAGAGAGGGGAGCTCAGGACCACGCTCTGGAACTGCCTGGGAGTTGGCCGAGTCCCTGACCTGGTGGACGCAGCACGACTCGGGTGGTCCTACTGTGCACGGGCGACCTGGTAAAGAACTGTGAGTAAAGCTTTTGAAACTGCACTTCAAGCCTCCGTGTTTCGTCGTCGCACCTGCACCATCAGTACTGGGACACCCGCACCATCACTCCCATTGTCATCTCTAACATAGCTGCCCTGAGGCCATACCCCTCCCGTTGGGGGTTATACCATCCACGCTGCACATCCGAACCACCGGCCTCAGCGGACTGCCCTGCAGCGGCGGCTTCATAGCCGCATTCAGCGGGTGGCGTAGTCGGACACTAATACCATCATATCAATAACGCCACTTAGTTTGACCACCCTGGGCACGGACCGGGTCACCGCCATACGAAGACTACTACCCCCATCGGATCCGGCTCCGGGTATTCCCCGCACGCACGCGCGCCGCACTATAGCACTGGCCCAGGGGGCGCGTCATATACACACACACATAATATATATATGGGTGTGGACGCATATATACAAGATTTAAAAATGTATAAAAGGCTTGTCCATTAAATAAAGTGCGCCAGACTGACTGTAGAATGGGAATAGGGTATTTCTTGCCCATGTGGCACTCTGTTAATGGGTACTAGGTCTGTGACTAGGGAGTCATTCAGTGCACCAAGTTTACAAACGACATGTATTGGAAAATGTAGCAGTGACAAGTCAGATGGAAAAGAAAAGTGTATTTCATCATGTCCAGAAAACTGCACAAAATTTATCTCAGTGTTCAGAATTTTGATACATTTTGCTACATTTGAACCCCTTTTACCAGCTCATAAATTCCTGCACCTTTGCTCACTCTTGATGAATCTCCCCCTGTGCGTCTATCGAGACCGACACAGCTTCGTACTGCAGAACTTTCCTGATACTTAAAAGCAGCCAGGGAATAATATTATGGAATAATTGTAGAAGTCATTGCTGGAAACAAATATTAAAGAGAAGTTTTTTTCTTGGGTCGTCCATCTCGTTCTTGTTGTTGTACATCGCCTGTGACATTTCTTCAAGTCTTTAGGTCTTGCAAGGTATTCATTGGGCTCACTACAAAATTCTGGATATTTCATCACCAGTAATACAAAAAGACTAATGTGCTACCTGATAACCAATATGGATTATGGGCAAATTCGCTACTGGACATAACTAAAAGAACATAGACACCTTTGGAGTCAACTTATTTACATATTTACATGTATTTTGGGCTAAATATAATTGTTGCAATTGGATTTTATTACAAAATTTGCACCGTTTGGTTCTTACAGTCTCTTGTTTCCCACAGTATGAGTTTACTGAGGATCCGTTCGTGAGCTTGTTCGGCAAAGTTTGCTATTCTCTGTCTTTTTCTGAATTTCTCTGTGCCGATTTAAAGTCACAGACCACATCAAAGTTGGGCTGAACTTTGATGTGATCATAAATCAGCCAAGACTCAGAAAAATAGTAGAGAAGGACGAGCTGCGGTACATGAGAAGCCAAAATAATTCTTTGTTCCAACGCGTTTCAGTACAGAGTAATACTTGTCTTTTTTTACCTTGAGAAAAACACCAGTCCAGTGCCGAAACGCGTTGGGAACCATTTTGGAAAACAAAAGGCTTCTTATTTACTACAGCTCGTTCAACGTAATATCATCCTCCTCCACTATTAATCATCTGAAAGAAGTGTTTCTCCTCCAGTCACTGGACCGCAGCAGCAGTTACACAGTTGCCTTCACACAACACCGTCTGGTGAGCGCATACTCATGTCTTTTCCTTTCCTTACCAGGCGATACTTGCTCTATGTGTGCGCTTTTGTCGCCCCAAACAGTTTTTCAAAACTCAGAAAAAGACATACAAAAGATATACAAGCTCCTAGTGAGAATGAGCTCACTGATGGATTCTTAGTTAACTCGTTCTCAATTAAGAGGCAAACGGAGCAAAATTTTTAATGAAACCCAATTGCAAAAATTACTTTTAGACCAAAGAACATGCATTTAAGTGGAAACAAAATATACTGCCCCTGAAGTTGTTTACATCCTTTAATTCAATGTATCAATGGTACTGAGTAAATAATGTCACTCACCCCTTCACCAGCTCCACGGCAATAAAGTCCGGCCCCTGACCTCCATTGTAAAGTAAGAGCCCATCCGGATGCCGGCCACGAAACATGAAGAGAAGATGCATGGAGGCATATGCCTGTAGTCGAGGTAGGGCAAGGTACGCCGGTCCTGACCGAAAGACTACAGGATCAGCTAGCAGTGGACGCAGACCCCCAGCACGAGCGTTCAGTTCACAGCGTCTGCCCAATTCACCGTCCTGACATAAGTCAAGATAAGGGGCGCCATTGTAACGAAGAGCCGTTAAGTGACCCAAGAAATTTGAAGGTAGGACCGAAAGGAAACGGCGTTCGGTCATTATGCCCGTTTCCAGATGGTGAAGCTCTAATCGTGTATGGTCACCAGCCATGTGTCCTGCAGCAGCAAGAAGCACACAATTAATAGTGTATATGTGAAATAATACATACATGGAAGATAAAACACATAATTACAACTTATGCATAACACATACGTCTATAAAAAGGGAAGCACATTGGTATTCATGAAAATAGAACGACTCGGTGAAGCTCCATCGTCTTATAGACAAGCTCGAATTATTAAATAAATGGAGCACAAAGTATCGTAAAAGTAAGATTTTCCTTGGTTACTTGGTAACGATGATTACATGCCTATAACGGTATGGTTCAGTGGTTACTAGAGGGCAATGTAGTAATTATCGCGAGTCTGTAGAATGCATATGGGAGCCATGCTATAATGTCCTAATTATCCTGTATTATGGAGGAATTATGAGAATACTAGAGGTTAGGTCAATAACTGGAAGACATGATTCTCACAATGGTAATAGCTGTCAAGAACGGACTTGTCACCCCTGTGGCTCCTATTACAGGACGGCGCTGGTATCAGTGAGCTCCGCACCACCGGCCGCTCTGTCATATGTGAGTAAAGGCAGACGGCATGATGTGGGGGTGGGGTGGCGGGTGTTTTTCACTGGGGGCAATGAAGACGAATGTTATACACGGGGTGTGAGTGGTCGGATGATATATACTGGGGCAATGGGACTAAATGAAAATCCTGAATTAATTCAGATTGTGTGCCGATCATTTTGTCCATATAATTTGTCTATCCATCTGTGTAGCAAATTAATCCAGAGATGAATTCATAGTTTGCTGTGTTTGCCATGATGATCGATGGGGATTCAACCTCTGGGACCCTCATACTTCAAGAGAACAAAGGACCCATGACTGCAGCTTTTCTCCACTAGTGGAGATCCTGTCCATCACCTGTGCAGGGAACTCCAGCACAGCTCCATTCAGGAGGACGGAGATCATTCTCTATAATCCGGTGCACAGGAGCACTGCAATGCAGAGAATAACTGTGATGGAGCAGCACAACTCATTGGTAATTTTCCCAGCCTTTGGTCTCCCACTGATTAGAGAATTGCATCATATCCAAGTGATATGCTATTACTTCTTATGGTGAAAAAACACAATTAAAGGCATCTAAAATGGGAGTTTAACCCAATATGTGTATATTGTAGTAAGTCCTGCTAGTATATATGAAAAGACTGCTGATGGCTAGATCGAAACCTTACTAGTAGAGATGATCGAATCAATTTATAAAAAAAATTTAAATTTGCCATGAATTTTACTAAAAATTTGCATTCACAAGAATAGGAATTTTTTAATATTCGACTTGCTCAAATACAGCAAAATGTCAACCTCCATTTTGCTGGATTTTTTTCTCTTAAGGGCTGGGAAAGGGTTACAAAGTAATAAAAATGATTATACGAACTGATCTTGGTCTCACCCATCACCTGTTCTGCCATCTGGTCTTTGGATCTTCTGGGCTCCGGTCATGTGGGACCAGCTAAGTGCTAGAAGATCTGAAGAACAGAAGATGCAAAGTCCAGAAGATCCAAAGTGAAGACTGGGTAAGGAGCTGTGGTGACAAGACAAGTGAGAGAAGGGCCTAGTATAGGGGAGTATAATCTTATTTTTGGGATTAACCAACAAAGTGTCTACAAAAAGCCTTCATGGATGAAAACCTCATACTAACAGATTACCCAAAGGGTAAATGGACCCAATTTAAGGGATTTATTACTAAAACTTGACTTTTATTCAGATTAAATATAAGTGGTCTAAACTATTCTTAAAACCACTTTGAGTGGTATAGCTCTATAATGAATTCTAATAGTTTCCTCTATCTAATAGAATTATCTTTGCGGCTATTATTCTCCTAATTGAATTGATGGCTGGAGTCCACCAGATAATGTAGCCTTATAGGGAAGTATATAGTGGTAACTTGTTAGATGCAAAACAACAAAAGCTAATTAAGATAGGTTCATAGCCTCCCTGACATATTTAGCCTGAACAGGCTTCATCAGGGAGTTGAGGCTAGAATCAGACTCCCTGATGAAGCCTGTTCATGCGAAACATGTCGGGGAGGCTAGCAGAATTCATTATAAAGCAATGCTAGTCAAGGGTTTTTAATAATACTTTAGATCATTTATATTTAATTAATCTGAATAAAAGTCAAGTTTTAATTACAAATCCCTTAAATTGGGTCCATTTACCCTTTGGGTAATCTGTTAGTAAGAGAATCTTATTTTTGAACCCCCTTCACTCCCACCCATTTATTATACTATAGGATCTGAACATAATAAAATATTTTTTCAGGCACTTAATATTTGGTTCAAATCTCCATTTTCAACCGATGCAGACTAATCAAACCCAAAATATTTAAAAAAAAAAAAATTCACTCTTCTTTACTCACCTGTACGAGGCCTGCCATTTCTTGCATAGTGCATTTAATTTAGCTTAAAATACAGACAGCAATAAAATCATTCCAATTCAACAGATGAAGACTAAATCAGAAAAACGATAACTCAAAAAGCGACGCACAAAAAACATTTCCACCTACCTTCTACAGTGACATTGTCCACACTGAGCTGAAGGTATTTCCCTCTGCGGAGTACTCGTACCGTGTGCCATTCGTTGTCATTTAGCTTTTGGCCAGCAAACAAAGTCTCTGGGCCCTTACCTGAAAGGAGCAGGGACGCAGTGTAAAGCTGTGCATTACCGTTTTCTCAAACACATACCTAAATCTCGGCATGATGGAAGCTGCGACACATAGATGTGTAGAATCAAATTTACGAAAAGCAGCAGAAAAATAGCTCCTAACATGTTGCCCTAGTACAAAATTATCTAAAGGTGGAAGAGGCTCAGTTTTACCTATAAAATATTATATTTTTTGCTTATAAAATACTTGGACCTTTTCTTTCTATCTGCTGCTGATTTGATGCAATTGAGGGAACAGAACTTAGATGGAAAGTAATCACCTGAATCATCTTTTTTGGATTAAAACTGGCTGGTGAAACATTCTTTTTTTTCTAATTTTTTATTCCATTTTCCCAACATGATTATAGAGGCAGATATCTTGCCATTTTGCAGAAAACAATAGACTTGAGACTTTACTAAGCATGCTCTGTGATCTATGCAGAGGTCATTATGCAGGGAGGGGGTAGGAGGTGATTGTGAACTGTGATAATAACCTAATGTAATAGTGTGATGCTGTGTTACCTTACCTAACTATAATCCTATATTCTGTGATGATAATCAATTGACTGCTGAAAACTGATCTCTACAGGACATGAAGATTTAACCTAGTACTAGACTTTGCAGCCAGAGTGAAAACTGCAAGATTTTATATTATTTAAATTATAAATAGTGATATAGAAAAAAGCTAAAAAGTGTTTAAAGGGGTTTTCCCACAAACAAAAGTACATTTTAATTAACAGGTCGTGGAATTAAGGTAAGATCCACAATTGGATGTGGTAGAAAAAAATGTTCCTGTGCAGAGATATTCTTATAAATGTGCCCCTGGTATGTAAGGTTTTATTTGCTGTGTAAGACCATGCAAAGCTGCTCCAGTTCATAGTCGGGGTATGCCACAGATCTTGGCCAGAGGAGGAAGCATAAGTCACTTATGATAAGTGAATATACAGATGTCACAGTAGGGGCTGGTTGCTGCTTTTTTTCTGAGGCACATTTCCCTGCCTGTTTTATCACAGGAATGGGAGAGACTGATGCGTTTTGAGCCCTCTGAGCTCATCATAAATCATAGTAGGACCTCCAGCGGCCGCTGAGCTTGTATGTGACTGAATTGATAAATCTGTTAGTTAATAACAGGATTCTGTGCACCAGAAACAAATTCAACCAAGTGTGAAAAGGGGGTTATGGCGGCAGAATAGGTGAGTGAAATTATTGTGGAGGACTAGGAAAAAATAAATCCTTTTTTCTAGAAATTGTCCACTGGATTGTCCATGGAGTGTGTCTGATATTCCAATGTAGATAGATACAACTCTACACAGCTAGTGCAAAATATTTATATAGATATGACCCAATGTTCTAATCCTTGACAACCCCTTTTAATATCAGACAATCCTTTTAGTTTTAGATTTCTTGCCTATTGGCTACAGCCTGTCTAATGTTGAATTTGCACTTTAAAGCAGCACTCCAGCCAGAAACAAAACTATTTGTGTGCTTATAGTGCAGCATAGGCTATGGTTTAAAAAATGACATAGAGATTTAATGTATGCCTCATGTACAGTACACCTGTTTTAGTTACTATGCCATTGCAATATCATTTAATGGTTTTCATCTGCATCCTCTGCCTCCTGCTTGTGATAGGTTTCTGCCTATCAGTTCGTTAAAATATAAGGTACAGGTGAGCAGCAAGCTATACTAGAGATTTCTTTAGACATGATTCTCAGATATTGTACACAATTAGTTTAAGTCAGGGGATATTTATATATCTGGAGTTTATAATTCTATAGACTATATCACCGCTCTCTTATATTATGCAGACATTATTTGTTAAGTTGCATGGGAGCATACAGAAAAACAAAGGCAGAACTTCATGGAAAGCATAGGCTTTGGAGAGCTACCAGAGAAATAATATTGTCAAATTCTCATTCTGTCGTTTATAGGAAGTAAGATACAGAACTACTATCCACACAGCAGAGCATGTACTGGACTGGTGGTCAGACTAGAGATCACAAGACACATTTGCCTATAATTCCACAGTTCAAAAAGTATAGATTCAACTGAGCTGGAAACACGCGTTGGGGCAGCGTGGTGGGATAATCTATCCTTCCTCATCATGGGTGAGCAATATACTGTATCTTATACTAGGCAACATGTGTCACTTTATGTCATGGTCACTTCGATGTTGCATGTTAATTATTTTTTTATAAGGACTGTACATGTGATTTATGCTGGTAGTTGCTATGTGAATGTTTGGATATTGATGCTATCCCTACCATTTCCTCCTTTATACACCTGTATGTACATAAGAGGCAGTAATATTTATAAATAAAATATAAATATATGTTATTTTATTTACGTCATTGGTGGTTTGTGGCTACTCCATCTGTTTTTTTCTTTTTTGGGGTTTCATGAAGTTATAGGATTTTTTCACCATGTATTAAAATATGGTTCCTTATAATTAAATAGAGGGGACTCTGTACTTTTGTTCCCAACCTGGATATGTAACATGGGTCTTATGAATATCTGTATAGTGACACCTAGGATATTGCTGGTATGTGAGCTATGTATGTGAGCAATGTATGTGAAAAAAATTGCTGGAGTGCTACTTTAAGTGTGAGGTTCTCCATTTCTATTCGTCAGTTTTGTGCATTAGAAGTTATAGTTATTTCATTTTAATTGTTATGCAGCGCACTGTGACATGTTGCTGTTGTTGGCTTTCCACAGAATATGAAAAATATATAAAATAAAATATTAAAATAAAGGTTAGAACAGTATTGTGTTGTTGATTTGGTGATATTTGGAATTGCTAGCTAAACGGAATCCATGGATCAACAATAAACTGAAAAGCATTGAAATATTAGAAAAAAACAAAAACAAAGAAAGCACAAAGAAATCACAGTCGTAAAAACTATTCCAAACGGAATACAAAAGACTAATAACAATTAAGTGTCATAAAGAGAGAATTCTGAGGATAGAGTAAGTAACAGAAAGAAACAGAAAGAATGCAAGAGAAGAAAAAGAAGAGAAGACAGGAAAGAGGGTGAGTAGCAGAACAGGTTTGTTAGAAAGCATAGTCAGAGCAAAGGTACAGCGTGAGACTTACTGGGCCCGCATACTATCCGTAAACAGTCTGAGGGGAAGAGAAAGAGACAGCCTGGGTTATCCTTCAGATCTTTCTGCAGACAGAACAATTCAGCACCCACATATTCCGGGGACGTACATGTGTCTCAGGGGCCATTTCATAACTGACACTACAGTATACTAATCAAGTTAAAATTTGGGTAAAATTTGTATTTGTTTAGGTAAGATACTAAGTCAACTAAAGGCTTTATTTTTTACATATCGATATTAGGTAAAATTATATTTCTGAGTTCCTCTACAAATATTAGGAAATCTAACTGTGTCATTTATGCTATGATAAACTCACTTGGCCTCAAACAGATACTAACAAAAAAAGTGGAGTAGTTAGCAAAACAATTTTTCAAAAATTTTGGTAAAATTTTTAAAGTTGAAACGGAAATTAAAAACCTTAATCTGGTCATTTGTTCTGCAAGCCCTTCCCTTTTTCACTAGCACCAGGACTTGAGGAGTAGACAGTTTTCTATCATGCAAAATCCTGTTTGCAAGAACCTATTCCCATATTTACATTTCACATATTTGCCCTTTATGAAATGGCCACCTTGCAAACTACAGCCAGCAGCAGACAAGAAAGAGGGTGGTCCCGAGGTATTTGCCCTCTAAGCTCATACATCAAGGCTGAAAGGTCATTTCAGAACATATTACGCTCTGGTCATTAACCAATCTACCACTGAACTTAGAGGTGGGACCTATGCTCCCCCTATTCGGTCTCCTTCAGAAACAACCCAATCTGCCTCCTTTACAGAAGAGAAGGAATTGATCTGGGGCTGATGGCTGTGGTCACCACATGTCGTCAACCGCGACGGAAAAGGGGACATGGACAAAAAAGAGGCAGAACCAGACCCCACTTACATTTCTTTTCTGAAGTAAGTAGAACGTGAAGAATATGAATGATTTGAAGATGAGAATATGATCTATTGTAATATTAGTAAATAAATTGAAATAACATCTACATGATGGACAAAGCTTTCCAATTACAACAGGTTAGCAAGAGAAGTTGTTAAAACTTTTGAAAAGTTGTGAAAACTGTTGAGAAGGTCTGTAGACCTTAAAAAGTTTTTTGAGACTTAGTGCCCACAGGTTCCTACACCCTCTGTGATCCTCAAAGGTTTCTCTTAGAGTCAATCACCTATGCTATAGCTGCACAACCACAAGGGCATCATTAAAAATCCTCTGCACTAAAGAGGGTCCCTAATATTAACAAGAGGATTTATTAAAGTCACAAATGACGGCACATTCCATGTGCTCAATAGTTTGCGACTTTTATTTTTCTACCAACGCCTGAAATATTTCTATATTTTATTTCTGATATGCCCATGGGTAGGGATGAACGGGTTCTGGTACCCGATCCGAACTTTATTCCAAAGTTCGGTTCGGGTACCAGAACTGTACCCAAACTTGAACCAGAACCCGAACCGCATTGAAAACAATGGGGACCTGTTCTCTCTCTCTGCAATAGACTTCACCTGGAACTCCAAACATTGCAATGGACTTCCGGGAGAAGTCCGTGTTCGGAGTTTAGCATCGGACACTAACTGTTCGGTACGAACCCTGAACTTTTAAGCGGTCTCTACCCATGGGCTGTCATAGATTTGACTTTCTAAACAGACAACCAGAATTGAGCCTCTTAATAAATTAACTCCATGTTACTCATGCTAGCTTGATATTTAGGGGTACATTTATCTCAAGAGGAATTTTTTAAAGTCAGTTTTGCTGGAGGTTGCTTTGCCTTTATATATGCCCAAATTTGCAGTGTTTAATAAATTTGGTGCATCTGTGGAGATAAAATCATCTCTACACAGAAATGTTATTTTTCCATTTTTGTGCCATTTTCCCTACTGGAGTGAGAATTGAAACTTTTATGCAACTTTTCTGGCTTAGACCCATTTGCCTACTTGCGTCACCTACTTTCTCATCAACTTCTAAAAAGTGTCAAGTGTGGTGTAAAGTCACAATTTTCTGTGCTAAAACAAAAATTATTACTTTTTAATGCCACAATTTCAAAATTGTAAATAAGTTTACCCCCCCCCCCCTAAAGACTGAAAAATTAGATACCAATATTAATACATTTCCCCTTAAGGGTATGGTAACACAGTTTTTTTTTAAAGTGGATTTTCAAAGTGAAAAATCCAAATCTAAAAATCACGTAAAGCTAAGTTTCTAAGGTACAAAATCCCACAGCATTTTTACAGTGCCAGCAAAGTACATGAGATTTTAAAAAATCTCGAGCACGTGCTGCAAAACATATCTGCAGCGCAAACCGATAGGAGCTGTGGGTTTTAGATCTGCAGTATATTAATTTATTTCATTTATGCTGTGGATGTAGGTATGATTTTCACACACTGTGCGCTGCGGGGATTCGCCAGTTATACATACTACCGGCCTCACTTCCATACACTTGTATGGAGTGAGGCCATCCCTCTATTTGGTCTCTCCCACTGGATGGCCGTGTCACTAGATGGGGCGAGGTCTCACTCAATACAAGTGTATGGAGCTAGGTAACGCCCACTGGCCGGGGGTATATATAACTCATACGTACCCTCTGGTCCCAGGTCAGAAACCGGCAAATTCCCGCAGCGCACAGTGCGTGCTCTGAGGATATATTCATAAGTCTGCAGTCACACAGAGTGACTGCAGACTTATCAATTTGGACCAGACAACCCCTTGAAAAAAGAGGTTATGTGCACATACCCTCAAGGTTTTTCAAGGACGTTTTGGAGCAGAAGCTTTCCAAATCTTCCTTTACGTCTCAAAACTCCTCAAAAACTGAGTTTCCGCTGAATGGGTATGAGCACACGGAGTTTTCCGGAGTGGACATTAAGCAGATATCTTTGTCAGAAGAGCAAAACTCCTGAAAAACTTGGGAGGTTCTGCTCAGTTTCTGCTCTGAAAACTCAACAAAAAGGACTCGCAATTTTATCTCTGTAGCGATTTCGACTTTGGGACTATATTTAGGGAAAAGCAACTCCAGGTGCTCCTACTTTGTCCAGTGCATTCATGGAAGAGGGGATCTCTGTCTGTACATCTAAGCAAAAAAAATCTCTCGAAAGTGAAAATTCATAAGGACTCGCCAAACATGCTTCACATACAAATGTATGAAACATCTCTACATGGATAACACATGATAAAAGAGGTTTGTTCTGGTTGATTTGGTAGAAAAAAAAAGTAACAAATCGTCAATGTAGCAAAGCTAAAATGTTCATTAAACCGTTTCCTTCAAGTCTTTGAAAATCCACCGATAACTGATCTATATCATGAAGAATTGTGCACGATGGCAGCTCTGCTTTATGCCCATCTAATTCAGCAGGGCTTGCATGTATATATAATTTTTGGAAATGAATCACTTGCTTTTGTTACATACAACAGAATATTAATTCTCCGCTTTGTCGACTATCTAATGAATGCTCTGAAAATGAAATAAAAAAAAAGTGAGAAGTGAAGAAGCACAATAGCCGTAATATGAGAATTAATGGGTGATCGTCTATGAAGAGTACAGTGGGGCAGGGCTTTGACGCTCTGAAATGTCCACTCCGTGCCTGACAGACCAGATGTGTCTGAAGGTTTTTCAGCAAAGCAAAACACTGAGAGAATACCAACAGAAGAAGTGAACTAATAAAGCACCTCTCAGCCATGCTTCAACGCATAAAGCATGGCCGAACGGTAATATGGCAAAGGTCACAGAGACAAACAACTATATTTAATGAATTAGTGTCGTTAAAAATGTCTAAAACACAAATCATACAAAGTAATAATATAACTTAAAATACACAAAATTCCCACAGATCAGAGTATATGAAAAGTTTTTTCATTTTTTTTCCACCCTTAAGTGGTCCAAAACTAAAAAAAAAACCTTTTCATCATTAAAAGGATTTACACCGGGCTAAACATTGTTATTTGCCAGACGCAGACTGAAAAGGGCCCCTGTGCTAGAACAGTATGTGGACCCAGTCTCATAATAATGCACAATTTCACCTGTTTTAGAGGTGGAAATGTGCCCCTTTATCTTATAGGCTCCTGAGGTTGCACCAATGATACAGCAGATGACATAAGTATTGAACATGTCACCAGTTTTCTAAGTAAATATATTTCTAAAGGTGCTATTGACATGAAATTCTCACCCTATGTTGGTAACAACCCATCCCATCCACACAGGCAAAGAACTCAAACTATAAATGTCCATAAATTAAAGTTATGTGTAATACTGAGAAATGACACAGGAAAAAAGTATTGAACACTGTTACTGAAATTTATTCAATAGTTCGTAGAAAAGCCTTTGTTGGTGATGAAGCTTCAAGACGCCTCCTGTATGGAGAAACTAGTCGCATGCATTGCTCGGGTGTGAGTTTTGCCCATTCTTCCACACAAACACTTTTCACATCCTGAAGGTTCCGTGAGGTCCTTATATAAACTCTGAGCTTTAGTTCATTCCATAAATTTTCTATTGGATTCAGGTCCAGTGATTGGCTCGGCCATTCTAGCAGCTTTATTTTCTTTCTCTGAAACCAATTGAGATCCTCCTTGGCTGTGTGTTTGGGATCATTGTCTTGCTGGTTTCCTCTTCATCATCCTGGTAGATGGGAGCAGATTTTTATCAAGAATGTCTCGGTACATTTGTCCACTCATCCTTCCTTCATACATGATGGTTGCCAGTGCCGTATGCTGAAAAACAGCTCCACACCATGATGTTCCCACTTCCAAACTTCACTGTTATGGTGTTTAATGGATGATATGCAGTGCTTTTTGGCCTCCAAACAGTGTGTATTATGGCATCCAAAGAGTTAAATTTTGGTCTCATCTCACCAGACTATATCCACCCAGTATTTCACAGGCTTGTCTAAATGGTGTTGAGAAAACTTTAAACGCGCTTGAACATACTTTTTATTCAGCAATGGAGTCTTGTATGGTGACTGTGCATACAGGCCGTGGAGGGTGCGTGCATTACTTATAGTTTTCTTTGAAACAATTGTACCTGCTGATTCCAAGTCTTTCTGTAGCTCTCCACAGGTGGTCCTTGGCTCTTGGACAACTCTTCTGATAATTCTTTTCACTCCTCTGTCTGAAATCTTGCGGGGAGCACCTGGTCATGGCTGGTTTATGGTGAAATTATGTTCTTTCCACTTCCGGATTATGGCCCCAGCACTGCTCACTGGAACCTTCAGTAGTTTAGAAATTCTTCTGTAACCAATGCCATCAGTATGTGTTGCAAAAATAAGGTTGTGAAGGTCTTAAGACAGCTCAATGGTTTTACCCATCATGAGATGTTTCTTGTGTGATACTTTAGTAATCAGACACCTTTTTTAGAGGCCATCAGTTGAACCAGCTGATATTATTTTTCAGTAAGTGGCAGGATTGCCTACTAATTACTGACAGATTTCAGCAGGAGTCATGACTTTCCATGGCCTTTTGCACCTCTCTTTCTTCAGGTGTTCAATACTTTTTCCCTGTATTCTCATCATCACACATAACTTAATTTATGGACATCTATGGTTTCTTTGCCTTGGAAGGAACAGACATCTGCTGAGAATTTCATGTCAATAGGACCTTTATAAATATATTTACTTAGAAAATTAGTGACGTGATCAATACTTATTTCTCTTGCTGTATGGCCACCCCAGCGCCATGCATCATCCATACCATCATGTGGTTAATTGGAGCTAACAGAACTAATACCAGAACGAAAAATAATATATCTGGGCTTGGTTCCAGTGATGAGTTTTTGGTGATTTTTTTATGCTGTGTATTTTCAAAAAAAATGCACGTAACCTATTTTACTTAATGGGTGGAGAAAAACTCACCAAAGACTCATTGTGGGAATGTAGCATCAGTGGAATTGAAAAAAACGAGGTCTAAATGAACAGGAATTATGTGGCACACTGGAAAATTGTTAAAAAAAAAGGTAATGTACGTTTTTGCTAAGACTGTACATGGACACATAGTGGTTTCATTTGGACAGCGCCTCCTCTACTCTTCTGAAGGCCCCGTGGCAATCAGCTGATTGCAGACGATCCAGCAACTAAAACCCGCAACAGTAGATTCTCCATTGACATGCATCTTAAGTAGATGGTCTGCTTCTAAAATTGTCATCGTATAGATGACATGGCAGTTGGTGGAACATTCGCTTAGCTGACAGCTTTACTCATCCATATACATGTTTGTTAGAATGAGAGAGGCCTCAACAGCAGATTATTTGCTCTGAAAACAAAAGGATCAGGCTCTTAAAGGGGTTGCCCCCTACTTTTACATTTGATGACCTATCCTCGGGATACGTCAGAAACATCAGATCGGTGGGGATGCGAAACTAGACACACCCACTGATCATCTGTTCCTGGTGACCTGATGTGATCAGTTGTGGAGCTGCACAGCAAAGCTCCTTCACCTATATAGTGGCCATGGCTGGGTACTGCACATCTGCCCATATTCAAATAAATGTGAGTGGCTCTGCAGTACCCCACTGTGGCCACTATATCGTTGATAGAGATGTGCTGTGCAGCTCCACAACTGATCACAGCTAACCAGGAACAGCTTATCAGTGGGGTTCCTGGGTGTCACACCTCCACCGATCAGATATTGTTGACCTATCTTAAGGCTAGGATCACCCAACTGTATTTTCTTATCCGAGAAAATTGGTCCAATTATGCTAATCCCACTCTGATCAGAGTTTGATCAGAGTGTGATCCGATGTTCTTGAATGTGGAGAAGATGTAAAAAAAAATTCTCAGCCTTCTCCATTCTGTCAATCCCTGAAAATCGGACTGCCCTCAGTGGTCTGATTTTTTTTGACAGACCCAATGATTTGCATGGCTGAGTGCGATCCGATGTATGGATGCAAATCATGCATGCTGCGAGTTTTTCCCTTGTACAGACTCAAGAAAAAATTGGACATGTGCAAGAACCCATAGAAAAACAACCATATTTTCGGTCCAAGTGCGATCCGACAAAACAGTGGATCGCACTCGGACCGAAAATATGGTCGTCTGCATGAGTCCCTAAAATAGTTCATCAATATAAAAGTAATAGACAACCCCTCTAAATTGTAACTGCCCTATCTGTCTCTCTTCTGATATATTCGATCAAAGCAGATCCAGGAGGCCTCCATACATATCAGATGGTCGGCCAATTCAACCGAAATCAGCAAGTTTGGTCTACTTTAATCCAACATGTAACCAAATTCCAGGTCTTTTTTTTTTGGATAACAGGCTAAGCGGTAGCACCACTTATGTTCATTTAGTTAATTGGTCCAGGTTCTAGAATCCTTGGCGGAAACAACCTGCGTCTCTGACAGTCCCGGAAACAAGATGACAATTCTAATCGTGCAACTATGTAAATATTTAGATATCTTCAAGCTAAATGAGGGCTCGTCTCTCAGAAGGTTAATTCAGGAAGAAATAATTATCTTGTGACAATGTTCTTCCACAAAATGAAAGCTCCTCACCCCCTTCTATTATTCTATTCGGCAGAGCTTCATTTTTAAGCTGACAGCGTTTACACACCAATGATCTAGTCTTGAATAGAGATATATGTCTCACGAGATGAAGCTTATAGATGTCTGTTAAATACTCCCTGATGCATGTCAAACTGGCTGAAGTCAAAATAACAAAGCGGAAATATATATACCATGTGAATTATACTGCTAATTAACTATTTCAACTCTGTTGTAAAGTATCAACAGTGCCACAAAGAGCAAATTATCGTAAGAAGAGTCAGACCTTTAGTTGCCTTTAATTTTAAGCTTTATGACAATTTTTTGCTCGGTGCTTCACGTCTGGGTCACCTCACTCTGACTCTGAATTGACAATTCTGCTCCCCATTCATGATTGACAGCAGTGGCTTCACTTGGACCAGCGTGATCTTGACTAGATTCCTTTGTGAGCACTTGTCCACACAGTATCGGGGTACAGGTACACAGAACAGACAACCAAGTCAAGAAGAGAGGTTGTTTTGAGGCAGGGGCATACATACAAATCATGGGGCCCCATAGCAGAAGTTCTAATTGGGCCCCACATATTTGGCGGGGTCACAGAAGAGCAGATCTCACAACTTTGCAGCCTTTACAAAGTAATTTTCCTCCAACTTAAGCTACAGCTTTCCCTTTCATTCCACCCATAACGTAAAGTATGGTGACCTCAACACACTATGGTCCCCCAACTTTGACCCCCACACAGCCCTCCATGCAATATAATGGGCCTATATACAATATAATGGCCCCACACTGTATAATGGCCTGGAATATTCCTCCAAACAGTATAATTACCTCCACACAGTCCTCAGCACAATATGATGGACCCCACATAAATTTTCACACTGTTTAACTGCTTGCATACAGTGCAATGGCCCCCACATAGCCCTCCATAATGTATAAAAACTTCCACATAACTCTCCATATAGTATATATAATAGTATATAGGCCCCACAGTCCACCATACAGTATAAATGTTCAATCCATAGCATTCCATATAGTATAATGCATCCCCCATAGTTCTCCATATAGTATAATGCATTCCCCATAGTACTCCATATAGTATAATGCACTCCCCATAATCCTCCATATAGTATAATGCACTCCCCATAGTACTCCATATAGTATAATGCACTCCCCATAATCCTCCATATAGTATAATGCACTCCCCATAGTCATCCATATAGTATAATGCACTCCCCATAGTTCTCCATATAATGTAATGCACTCCACATAGTCTTCCATATAGTATAATGCACTCCCCATAGTTCTCCATATAGTATAATGCACTCCCCATAGTCCTCCATATTGTAAAATTGCACTCCCCATAGTCCTCCATATAGGATAATGAACACCCCATAATCCTCCTTATAGGATAATGCACACCCCATAGTCCTCCATATAGTATAGTGCACACCCTATAGTCCTCCATATAGTATAATGCACACCCTATAGTCCTCCATATAGTATAATGCACTCCCCATAGTCCTCCATACAGTATACTGCACCCTCCATACAGTATAATGCACCATGCAGTGACATCATTGCGCACGCTGTGCCAAGACTTCGGACGCAGGATGCTAATACAGTTGAAAGTGCAATGAAGGGAGTGGGGCCGGGCCACACTGACTCGCGGACCACATAGCGGACGCATGGCCTGCCGCCATTGGCGGTACACCACTGTTCTGAGGACATGTGCAGGATTTTATCAGAGACAGTGCTGTCTGAGTGAAACCAGTGATGTCTATCATGAAGCAGGAGTCAGATCTGGCTGTACTGACTGATGGTGTGAAGTTGCACCGGGCAATTGGCACATCGAATTGCAAATTGTTCAAATTCACCATGTCTAGTGAATTTTAAAAAAATCAATATTAATTCAAATTGCATCAAAATGATTCTCTGCTCTCTATTATTCACACATTTGACGCCTAAACATGTGATTCGTCTTGATGTAAGCTGTCCTACATGGCAATGTTGTTACTTTACAAGAGAATTTTATGCTAACAGACTCCCTTTAAATAACTGATCTTTGCTGCCGTGTTTTATTACTACACGTAAAATCAATAGTTTGTCTCTGTGACTCTAGCCATTGGCTTAACAAGGTCATGTTCTTCTTGGGAAAAGGGGTTTGGAATAGATACCTAGGTTTACTGTGAGCTTCACTTTTCCTCCATCAAGTTCTAGTCGTAATGTATCTGCAGACTCTTTGGAAGTTGTTGCCAGAAGAAGTCCATAAGCTCTCTGGGACATAAAACGTAAAGAGACGTCCTCTGCTTCGGTATGTGTGACACCGGGTAGCAGGACCTTGAGGTACATGCTGCCATCATAGCTCAGGACTGCTGCTTCTGTAACCAGGAGTGCAAGAAATGGATGAGATAAGGAACGCCAATGATGACCACTCAGTTTCAAGACGTCAGGGAGAAAATGAAAAGGAAACATTGGTTAGGTTGTTGGGTGTCATTACATCCAAAAATAGATAGGCAACTTTTTTTTTTTGGACAGGGTCACAAGATAAGTGATACATTTATGATAGGTGAGGGTCCAAATGCTGGAACCCCCACTGATCACAAGAACAGGGGTCCTAAGTCCCAAGTGAGTGCATGATCACCATTCCATTCACTTCTTTGAATCTATGGAGGCGTAGTCTGCATGTGACCCCACAGTGATGTTCATGCATGCTCACAACTGCTCCATTAACACATTACTTTGGTTCCCCCCATTCTCATTATTCATGGGAGATTCCCAGCATTTGGAGTCCCACTATCTATACATAATTCATGTTACTGGTTCCCTATAACCTATGTAAATACAGAAGATTCATGTTCGGCTCTTTTCACATTGCACTAGGTAGAGCCCAGTCAAAGTTTTCTTTTGGAGGATATCCTGACGTAATATCCAGACATATGCATTTCAGAGATGCCGCTGAGTACCATAAATCACCCACAGCCTAGCATGTTTAAACAAAGGACACTATTTTGGCCTCTGCAGATATATGGGAGCCTATGGGTTACATTTGATGTGAATGATGAAAGCTTTCCCTGCAAACGAGTAAGTGAAATGCAGTGTGAGAAGAACCTTATGCACTTCGCTGTTGAGCTATAAAAATACTTATAGGAGTTTGCTCATCATACATGGGTAACATTGCTAAGTGGTTCTAAAAACAATAAACTTTGCAATTTATTAAAAATGCTTGCCAGTCTTAAGAACAGTAAGATTTTTCATTCTATAGTTTATTGCGTATTATTGGCCACCTCTGCAGTCTGTCAGAGGTGGACAGTTTTCTAGGGAGGGGGATCACTTGCAAACTATATAGCTTACAGGCTGTAAGCTTTAGAGTTTGCAAGCACTACATTGAAGCTAGCTGGATCACCCGACAGTGCCGTTGGACTGATTGGTCAATCTTTTGGAGCGCGAAGAAGTACCCAGAAAGCAGAAGGCCGGGAGTGTAGGGAACAGGTCACTTCTGAATAAAGGAGATGGACAACATGGTGGCTCAGTGGTTAGGATACCAGTGTTGCAAGGCTACAGCACTGAGTTCAAATCCCACAAAGGACAACATCTGCAAAGAGTTTGTATGTTCTCCCCGTGTTTAGGTGGGTCTCCTCTGGGTGCTCCGGTTTTCTTCCACACTCCAAAGACATACTGATAGGGAATTAAGATTGTGAGTCCCATTGGGGGCAGCAATAATGTCTATAAAGCACTGTACAACTTAATGGCACCATATAAGTGAGTAAAATAAACCTAATCCAACATGGTCAGTCCAATGTTAAATTCATATGTACCATTGACCAATTGTGCTGAACTCAGCAGGGCCTCCCACCAGGTCCAAAAGCAGTATAAAAGTTCAGGAAAGCCAAGGCACTAAAACAGTGACTTCTTGGTCAAAAACGTGTTCTTTATTCCATTTCAATTTAAAAAACTAAAAGGAAGACATAGCAGGCAATGTTTTGGCCATAATTGGCCTTTGTCAAGCTCTGGGCTTGATTTTTACCGAGAATTTGCTGTTTTGGTGCTCAGCTTTGCTGAACTCTTAATCCAACATGGAACAAAGAATGCTATCCATGTATTAAACCATCAAAAGTAACAAAGTTATGGCTTTTATAAACAAAATATATATCGGACAACTATAGGAAGTAATACAATGCTTTCACAAACTCAATATTAGGAAATGATTCCTGCTGTTAGAAGTTTATTGACACAAACATTAAAAACGTTAAAAGCAAATTCAGTATCGAATTATAATTGTTCTGAAAATTTTAGGTTGACTTTATTATTTCCAGCACATTATTTTTTTTCTTACAACCAATATATATGTTACATCAAACTATATGTTAACAGGCATAAAATCTCAAATGATAGGGCTAGTAAAGCTGGCCATACATGAGATAGCTGTTGGCCAAATGTTCGTTCGGCAGACAGCTACCTCTACCGACTTCCCAATACTCATGAATGTTCAGCTCTGCCAAACGTTCATGTGTCTCCATGGGGAGAGAGGAGAAAGCTGCTGCTAAGTAACTCTGAAAATGGGATCCCAGGTTGAAATTCCAAGTGCCCGATCCATCTCTTCCCCAACATCATGTATCGAGAGAGTCGAAACGCCAACACACATCAGATGGTTGGCCAGTCCCACCAAAATTGTAGGATTCAGAAAACTTTCATCTCATTTTATGGTGGTCTTAAGGCATAAAAGAGTATAGTAAGGCATTTCTATCCAAAGAGGACTTAAAAGAGATGGTTATTAAAGAGCTTGTTCAGGACTGGTATAAAATAGGATAAGTAATCCATTCATCACCAATTCCCTGCAACTACTGTTCAGGCACTGAATACTTTCTGGCTATTTTCTGCTTCCTGGTCCCGTCTCATCATACCAGAAATGGCCAGAAATACCCATTGTGTAAACTAACTAACTTGCGCTGGCCCATGATTGGATCAGCAGGCATTTTCTGTGTGTTACGATGGGACCAGGAAGCAAGGAAGCAAAGACCAGAAAAGACTAGCAAGGATAGGAATGGAGCTCTGTGCAATCTGTGAAAGTAAGTATCAATTCATTTCATAATTTTTACCAGTCTGATCCCTTATAAACATATTATTTTAATGGCTGGACAATACCTTTAAATAACTCACATCATTCATGTACTTATCAGTAATTTACATGGAGCTGTTACCATCTTGTTAGCCCTCACCAGCGTTCCGTATTGCTTGCAACATATTATTAGGGTATGTGCACACAGAGTTTTTTGAAGAGATCAAAATCGGCAAATTTTATAGTAGAAACTGCTCCACGAAAAGCTGCTTCTTTTCTGAAGAGGTTTTGGAGAAGTTTATATTTTCCTTATGAGCTTTGAAGAGTTTTTTTCCTGAAATGTTCTGTGTCGACTTTTCATTGGACAATGCCAAATTCGGAACGTTTTTTCAAAGAAGTGACACGCGCTTTCTTTTTTTTCTCACCAGGCATTTGTTAAAACCTTAAGTGGAAAAGAACACTCAAAAGACTTAAACTTATGACCTGCAATGTGGTTTTACAACAGAAATGAATAGGAAGAGCCTTTCAAGCATTTTTTTTTTTTAGAGAATTTTTTTCAAGTATTTTTTGAAACGGACTCTCTACAAAAAACTCTGTCGGCAGTTTGAGTCGTTGATAGACATAATTACATATCATACTTTTACAATAATGTGCTGGAGATTCTAAAGTATTCTTATAGTTAATATGATGATGATGATGTGTCAATTTTACATTATAACTCACCTCTCTCGCATGTGACCCCCAGGTATCCTGTCCCCACACAGTCACAGATAAAGCGGTTCCAGCCTTCCCTACATTGCCCTCCATTTCTACATGGGGAATTAGTACAGTGGCGCTGGGTTTCTCGAGTACAGAAGGGAGCTACGCCAGTAGCCCCTGATACCTCAGATAGCTGGCGAATGTCTCTGCTTTTGCCATCAACAAAAAGGTCCCGAATGCAACCTACGAACCCCAAGCCAAGGGAGGCCGTCCAGACCTCAGGGGGAAGCTGGAGATCTTCTCTTGGTTCCGGAAGACCTCCTAGGTACATTTCTCCATCTAGGTCAAGAATTTCACTATCACCTCCAACTTGGAAGGGGGTGTTTCTACTATTAACTGAGATAGATCCTAAGGAGAACAAAGTAAATGCAATTTTTAGTGTGTCTTATAAAAAAAAAAGGAATAAAGGCAAAGAGTACACAGCAAAAATACATTAGTAATACTTGATTATTAAAATAGTTTTGTATTTTTAACAAATACATTTTACACTTTATACAGATAGCGATAGTGCTGCCGAATTTTATTGTCCGAATTCTGGCTGTTATTTTTGGCCAGACTATGGGTTTAAAGGGGTTTGCCCTCTATTACATATCATATCCATTGTAAAAATCATTAAAGATGAATAATACAGTTTATTTGCCATCTACCCATTCCCACAGTGACCAATTTAGATTTTTTTGCACATTAGCTTTGTCCTCCTCGATTTCCAAAAACTAGAACTTTTTATTATTTTTCTGTCAATATGTCTACATAAAAACTTTGTTTTAGTGGGACGAATTTGAATGATACCATTCACTTTACCATATAATGTAATGAAAAATGTAAAACAAACAAAAAAAAAACAACATAATTTCACCATTTGCTTTTTATTGATAAAGAAAACCTCACATAATTCCGCCATTGTTTTTTTTATTGATTAAAAAAAAACAATGGCATAATTATGGGGTTTTTTTTTGTTTGTTTATTGCATTCAGTGATGTAAAATAATTTATTATTATTGTTACTATTATTATTACTACTATTATTATTAGAAAAATTAGATGGCTACATGATTCTTCAGGTCAGTAGATTATGATGTGGCCAAACTTATGTAAGTTTTTTTTTATATTTTAGTGACTGAAAAAAATATATATAAACTTAAAAAAAATGGTTTATTTCATAATTTTTTATTTTTTTCAATGTATTTATTGATGGAGTTGTGTGACGGCTTTATTTTTGTGAGGCGAGTTGCAGTTTATATTGGTATCCTTTTAGGGTACCTATGACATTTTAATCACATTTTTTTTTGGTGGAGGTGAGATGACCCAAAAAACGCAATGTTTGTATTTCAATTTAATTTAATTTTTTAGCTTTACGGTGTTTAACATGTGGGTCAAATAAGTTTAGGTTTTGACAGATTGGACTCTTGTGGACATGGCGATACCAAATATTTTAATTTCTTAATTTTTATATTGAAAAAAAATGGAGTGATTCAAACATCTATGTTTTTAAAAATTGAAGAAGTTTTTTTCTCTTCTTACGGAGTCCCTTTAGTAGGATTTGAACTTACGAATGCTTATAGTATATACACTGCTCAAAAAATAAAGGGAAAACTTTTAAACAACAGAATATAACTCCAAGTAAATCAAACTTCTGTGAAATCAAACTGTCCACTTAGGAAGCAACACTGATTGACAATCAATGTCACATGCTGTTGTGCAAATGGAATAGACAATAGATGGAAATTATTGGCAAATATCAAGACACACTCAATAAAGGAGTGGTTCTGCAGGTGGGGACCACAGACCACATCTCAGTACCAATGCTTTCTGGCTGATGTTTTGGTCACTTTTAAATGTTGGTTGTGCTTTCACACTCGTGGTAGCATGAGACGGACTCTACAACCCACAGAAGTTGCTCAGGTAGTGCAGCTCATCCAGGATGGCACATCAATGCGAGCTGTGGCAAGAAGGTTTGCTGTGTCTGTCAGCGTAGTGTCCAGAGGCTGGAGGCGCTACCAGGAGACAGGCCAGTACACCAGGAGACGTGGAGGCGGCCGTAGGAGGGCAACAACCCATCAGCAGGACCGCTACCTCCACCTTTGTGCAAGGAGCAACAGGAGGAGCACTGCCAGATCTCTGCAAAATGACCTCCAGCAGGCCACAAATGTGCATATCTCTGCACAAACGGTTAGAAACCGACTCCATGAGGGTGGTATGAGGACCCGACATCCACAGATGGGGGTTGTGCTCACAGCCCAACAGTATGCAGGATGCTTGGCATTTGCCACAGAACACCAGGATAGGCAAAGTTGCCACTGGCGCCCTGTGCTCTTCACAGATGAAAGCAGGTTCACACTGAGCACATGTGACAGACGTGATAGAGTCCGGAAATGCCATGGAGAGCGATCT
The DNA here is from genome assembly GCF_046119375.1 of Phyllobates terribilis. Lineage (NCBI taxonomy): Eukaryota > Metazoa > Chordata > Amphibia > Anura > Dendrobatidae > Phyllobates > Phyllobates terribilis. Next base: position 103,509,945 of record NW_027362773.1, read on the forward strand.
GCAGCCTGCAACATCCTTCAGCATGACCGGTTTCAGCATGACCGGTTTGGCAGTGGGTCAGTAATGGTGTGGGGTGGCATTTCTTTGGAGGGCCGCACAGCCCTCCATGTACTCGCCAGAGGTAGCTTGACTGCCATTAGCTAGCAAGATGAGATCCTCAGACCTCTTGTGAGACCATATGCTGGTGCGGTTGGCCCTGGGTTCCTCCTAATGCAAGACAATGCCAGGCCTCATGTGGCTGGAGTGTGTCAGCAGTTCTTGCAATATGAAGGCATTGAAGCTATGGACTGGCCCGCCCGTTCCCCAGACCTGAATCCAATTGAGCACATCTGGGACATCATGTCTCGCTCCATCCACCAACGTCACGTTGCACCACAGACAGTCCAGGAGTTGGCGGATGCTTTAGTCCAGGTCTGGGAAGAGATCCCACAGGAGACCATCCACAACTTCATCAGGAGCATGCCCAGGCGTTGTAGGGAGGTCATACAGGCACGTGGAGGCCACACACAATACTGAGCCTCATTTTGACTTGTTTTAAGGACATTACATCAAAGTTGGATCAGCCTGTAGTGTGTTTATCCACTTTAATTTTGGGGGTGACTCCAAATCCAGGCCTCCATTGGTTAATAAATTTGATTTCCATTGATTATTTTTGTGTGATTTTGTTGTCAGCACATTCAACTTTGTACAGAACAAAGTATTCAATGAGAATATTTCATTCATTCAGATCTAGGATGTGTTATTTGAGTGTTCCCTTTATTTTTTTGAGCAGTGTATTACAATATATCAGTATTTCAGTGTATAGCGTACCTCTGGCTGGTAATACCATACATCTGCACCACTGTGTTGCTGGAGGACAAAGAGTTGTGTGGCACCCTGCTACTACAGGTACCACAGGACCCAAAAGGGTGCATGGACGGACTTCTCCACAAAAGGCCCTCACTACAAACAGACACCTCCACCCTTCCACCTCATACCACCAGAGGGAGCCCTGTTAGGGATATATATATGAAGGGTGGAGTCAGGCAGTTCAGTTCAGTCAGACAGTGTGCTGGCACTTAGACCAGTGAAGAAGCAGTACGTGAGCTGCTGTGTACTGAGGGCCCCGAGTGTGGCCGAGGCAAGGAGAGAGGAGAGAGGAGTTAAGGGGGCAGAGGAGCATCACAGGCTCACCCCAAGACACAAGCCGGACACCGGGTCCGCGCCTACAGGGTTCTCTACACCCAGTAGGGACAACCGGCATACCAGGAGGCTTCCAGACCCCTGGTCATCCTGAAGCTGCCAGCAATAACAGGACTAGGAACCACAAAGGCCCCGGCGTCCAGGGATAGTGGTTGCCAAGGAAAAGTCCTACTACCAAGCGGTCAGGTGAGAAAGCAACACAACATAGAAGCTAGGCCAAGTTCAAGGCTGGCTAGAAGCTTAGAGAGAGGAAGACACGGATCAGGAGGCCTTATACCAGCTCACTGGGGAGAGTCCTGAAGTGCACCCTTCCTAGCAAGTACCCTGGACCATACCTGCCGTTACACCAATAAAGGTACTGAAGCGAATCCCTCTGTGTGCGTGTCCGTCATTCCCCCTGACCCGACCGGGCCATCTCTCACCTGCATCCCTTCTATCAACCCTGCCCCGGGGACCCGCTCCGCCTGTGGGGAGCAGAAACATCCCAGCTGCCATCCCATCACCCCCCGGAGGTCTGCAGCAGCGCTGGTAACCATTACCAGAAACCACAGGTGGCGTCACGAGACAAACTGTTAACAAAACCTCTTTTAAAGAGTGACCCAGAGGACGGGCCCGGGAGCCGACTGCCGTGATATCCTACAAAGAAGGTAAAGGCCCAGGTACCGAGTCTCCCCCATATATCCCCCTGGGCGAGTCACACTCTTTCCTGGCGTCACGAACAGGATTTAGTGCCCGTTGCCACCTGGTACTGTGTGCCGTATTTGAACTGTGTTTAAACTGTGGTGAACATCGCCGCCATTACCGCGTCGCCGCGTGGGAAGAAGAGGGGCATAACCACGGGAACCAGAGAGGCGTGGCCGTTGGTAGCGCGCGAAGCTCAAGCCCTGCCTCGCGCTCTGACGCAGCACCAGGAAGTGTCAGGTCCTGGAAGGAGACCGTTGTCTGCGGAGCTGCGGCCTACCCGAAAAAGAAAGAGAAGGTAGGCTACGGTTTACTTGGGGAGCGCAACCATGGCCGACGACCAGCAAGACACCGCAGCACCAGTTAACGCTCCCGATGTTCAACTCGCGCCCGGCGCTGCTCAGGCCAGAGCGGCCGCCCCACCAGCAGAGGTCGTGACTCCATTGATACCCATGGCCCTGCCGTATATCCCCGGAGCGAAATGGCTTCCCCAGTATGACGGCAAACCAGACACCCTGTCTGGATTCAAAATGAAAATATGCGGTGTATTAGACATGTACTCAATGACTGGTAAACAGAGAGCCGCTGTTGTGCTGGGACAATTGACTGGTGCCGCAGAGCGGGAAGTTGAAACCTGGCCAGCCGCAGACCAGGAATCAGTATCCATTATATTTAAGAGACTGCAAACTGTCTTTGAAAACCGCACTGAGACAGATCTTCGGATGAGGTTCTACCACTGTACCCAGAAACCTGAGGACAGTATCTGGGACTATGCCTGGCGTCTACAAGAGGCCCTGCGGGCCCTGAAACAGGTTAGTCCAGCCAGCATACATGATGAGAACATAATGCTGACAGAACAATTCATCCGGGGGTTGAGGTCCCAGGAGGAGAGCAGAACTGTACGGTGGTGGGCCTTAGATCATCCAAATGCCACCTTTGACACCCTAAAGGACATGGCTATTAAGGGCCTTCAGCCCCTGGAAACATCAGAGACGGCTATCCAGCGTTACCAGGGTGGGGCCACCCCAGTGCCCACAGCACTCACTGCCCCTTCATTAGCGGCTGAGACAAAAGTGCAAACAGCACCCCCTAGCGAGCTGGACAGCCTGCACTCTGAAGTGTGTCAGCTAAGTAAAACCCTGACCACTGTCCTGAGCGCCCTGCAGCTACAGGCGGAGCCCTAGCCGGAGGGAAGGATCCTATTCGCCGACAGTCCTGAAGATGTCCCCTGGATGAGGAGAAGAAAGAGGACAACGCCACCCCGTGGGAGGACCAAAGACTGACCTCGCCCTCCAGGTGAACTCGTTTGTTACCGTTGCCACAAGGCAGGTCACATCGCACGGACCTGTCCTTTAAACGGGCAAACCCTGGGGCCAAGGGCCGACACCCAGGAGTAGATCAACCAGGCCCATCAAGCTGGTACGACCGGTTTGTAGGAGGAAGGCCTTTCCTGTCCATTGTGCTGGATGGCATAGCAACACCAGCACTACTGGACACCGGCTCACAGGTAACTATCATACCTGATGTCCTCTACAAAAGGTACTGGTCCATAGATGAACTCCACCCGCCAGCCCCAAATCTCTCTGTGTATGCCTCCAATGGCCTTCCTCTTAACCTGGTAGGGGTTAAAGACGTGACAGTGAAGGTGGGGAGAGTGGAACTAAAGGACCAAGGACTGATTGTCATAGAATCTAACCCTGGTGATACAAATCCATATATGATACTTGGTACAAATATCGTTGGTAACTGTTTGGGAGAAGTGTTGTTTTTACGCCAACAGATTGCTGACACTGCCAAACCAGGGCAGAGGAAGGTGCTCCAGAAGGAAATTTGCGCCCTCCTGTACCAACAACAGGTAAAGCTAACAGGTGGTGAGATTGGTAATGTACGGGTGACAGACCCGATACCCATTGTGATTCCCCCAATGAGTGAAATGCTGATTTAGTGTAGGGCAGCAATAGGTCTCAAGGGACAGAACTACCAGGCAGAAGTAGAACCCATCAACTCAGAGCACAGACCTACACTCCTAACTGCTAGAGGGGTAGTTGATGTACGCAATGGAAGGGTACCCGAACGTCTCCTAAATTGTGGGGAGGAGGAAGTTAAATTGCCACGATACGCCACTGTTGCCAGACTGTATACTGTGAATAATGATGCCATACACACAATGGAATCCTTGACCCCACCGGATACAGTGGAGGACATTGACTCCGAAGCTCAGCGGGAGGAATGGTGTCAACAACTCCATGTTGGGACTGACGCCACTCCTGTCCATCAGAAACACGGTGTTTACAGAGTTTAGTAAACACCCACTTGATTTTGGAAGGATTAAAGGGGTACAACACCACATACCCACCGGTAACCATCCACCCATTAAGGAGCGTTACAGACCCATACCACCAGCACATTACCAAAAAGCAAAAGAAATGTTGCATGACATGAAAAAGGCAGGGGTAGTAAGGGATAGCTGTAGCCCCTGGGCAGCTCCCCTGGTCCTGGTCAGAAAGAAGGACGGTAGCATGAGGATGTGTGTAGATTACAGACAAATTAATCGAATAACACATAAAGATGCATACCCTTTGCCCCGTATAGAGGAATCCCTGGCTGCACTAAAATCTGGCAATTATTTCTCTACATTGGATCTCACTAGCGGGTACTGGCAAGTCTCTGTTGCTGAAGAAGACCGGGAGAAGACAGCCTTCACCACCCCGATGGGATTATGCGAATTCAACAGCATGCCGTTTGGACTCTGCAACGCACCTGGAACGTTCCAGAGGTTGATGGAGTGTTGCTTGGGACACCGGAAATTTGAGACAGTGCTGCTATACCTGGATGACGTTATCATGTACCCGAGGATGTATGAAGACCATCTAAAGCACCTGGTGGAGGTATTTGAGGCATTGTCCCGGTATGGGATGAAACTAAAACCTTCCAAGTGCCACCTGCTCAAACAGAAGGTTCTGTACCTTGGACACGTGGTCAGCTCAGAGGGAGTAGCACCAGACCTGGAAAAGGTCACTGCCATCCAGAAGTGGCCTGAACCAAGGAACATCAAAGAAGTACATCAATTTCTGGGGCTGGTCGGGTACTACAGGAGGTTCATTAAGGACTATACCAAAAAGGTAGCACCTCTACAAGATCTCCTGGTAGGACAGTCCAAAAGAGGTAAAAGTCCCCCATTCCAGTGGGGCAAAGAGCAGACTGAGTCCTTTGCATCAATGAAGGAAGTCCTAACCGATGAGGAAATCTTGGCTTACCCCGACTACAGCCAACCTTTCCTGTTGTACACCGACACCAGCAACGAGGGACTGGGAGCTGTGTTGTCCCAGAAGCAAAACGGCAGAGAGAAGGTAATTGCCTATGCCAGTAGGAAGCTTCGCCCTACTGAGAGGAACCCGGAGAATTACAGTTCCATCAAGCTGGAGTTCCTGGCCTTGGTCTGGGCTATCACTGAAAGATTCAAGCATTACCTAGCCTCAACTAAATTCACAGCCTTTACCGACAATAACCCCTTGACACACCTGGAGACAGCCAGGTTGGTAGCCATGGAACAGTGTTGCGTGGCCAGGTTGTCGAATTATCAGTTCACAATCAAGTACCGGGCAGGTCACAAGAACACCAATGCTGATGCCCTGTCAAGAATGCCCCACCAGTCGGACACCGAGGATGAAGTGGATGACCTAGAAGAAATTGAATTACCTGCTTTCCACAGAAGCGGAATGGTCCACGAGCAACACGCCTCCAGAAGACGTCATGGTAAGATGCTAAATCCTTTACCTCATCACAGTTGGAAGGAGACCCAGGACAGTGACCCGGTTGTCAGCCTCATCAAAGGACTGATAACCCAAGAAGGTTCTCACCTGGAGAAGGATGGTCCTCCACAAGCCAAACACCTGTGGAATGAGAGAAGCCGGCTGTTCATCTACAGAGTAAAGCTGTGCAGAAGGTATGTCAACCCCAGAACCCATGAAATGGTGTGGCAGATTGTTGTACCCAGGACGGATATCCAGATGCTGTTAGAGGCCTACCATGACCAAGCAGGTCATTTTGGTTGGAAGAAGCTGGAAACCCTGCTGAAGGACCGATTCTATTGGGTTGGAATGCGGAGTTCCATAGAAAGGTGGTGCCGGAATTGTGGGCCCTGTAGCCTCAGAAGGAAAGACTACGGCAGCCAGAAAGCACCCTTGCAGTCCATCAAAACAACCCAACCCCTGGAGATTGTCGCTCTGGATCATGTCAAACTGTTGCCCAGCAGATCAGGCTATTCCTATGCCCTGACCATGGTGGATCACTATTCCCGGTTCCTGGTGGTAGCCCCTGTCAAGGATCTGACAGCAGAAACTGCAGCAAGAACGTTCCAAGCCTACTTCTGCAGACCCCATGGATATCCGGACAAGGTGCTAACAGATCAAGGCCCTGCTTTTGAAGCTGAGCTATTCAAAGGAATTCTGTCACCTGCATGGATGCAAGAAGATCCGGACTACGCCATATCATCCGCAAACCAACGGTATGTGCAAGAAAATGAATAACATCGTTATAGACCTGCTAAAAACCCTACCTTTGGAAGAGAGGAACCAGTGGCCAGATAAGCTACCTGACCTAGTGGACCTGTATAACCACATACCTGTGAGTTCTACTAATTGTACCCCAGCTTACCTCATGAGAGCAAGACCTGGAAAATTGCCCATGGACCTGGAGCTTGGAGTGGTAGAACCTGCTGCAGATACGTCCACTGAAGACTGGGACACAAGTCGGCAAGAGCAGTACAGGAAAGTACAGGCCTGTGTCGAAGACAGTCTAAACAAGGTGAGGGAAAGACAAGAAGAGCAGTATAACAAACATGCACCAGCAGAACCCTTGGCACCTGGAGAGATAGTGCTAAAGCGGAAAAGAAGAGGTCACAAGCTCGATGACCAGCGGGAAAGAGAGCCCTACACAGTGTTAAATTCTAGATTTGACAGCTCCAAAATCTGCCTGATCAGCAAGGATGGAGCTAGGACAACCACAACAGTCTCAAGAGACCACTTGAAATTGTGCCCAGGTCTACTGAAGACACAGGAGGAAGAAGTACCTCTTATAACACCGGAAAAACCCAAGGAAGATGTACTTCATACAGTTCTAGGAGAATTCCCTGCGGACAGGCCTCAACTTGATGGAGCAGTTATTATACCAGTAATACACTTCTGTCAACCACAAGAAGAACCTGTGAGCGCCCTAGAAGAACCTGCTCAGGAACAGGAAGAGTTCCCAGTAAGAGGAGGATCACCAGTTGAGGCAGAGCCTGAAGGCCCAGTAAACAGTGTACTTGCCAGTCCCATAGAGAGATTGAGGCAGTTTTATAATCTACCAGCACGTAGATCTGATAGGTTAACAGAGAGTGCATGCACAGACACCAGTATCACCCCAGTGCTACAAAGGTCCACATGCAGCACACAAGGCCAAATCCCTGCCAGGTATAGGGAATAAGTACAAAGTGCCTACATTGTAAATAGTTACCCAGTTGGGTATTGCCTACTGTTATTTATTTATTGTGTGAACTGAAAATAATATGTGCCTTTAGTTACCCGTGAGGGTATAAAGACTATAGGTTATGGACGGTGAATAACCAAAGAACTGTCCGTTGTACATAGTTGCACTTATTAGAGTGCCCCCTTATTTGTTTCATAAAAAGACCACAGAACAAAAACCCGTTTGGTGTGGCCGAAGACGTGGTCCAACACCTGGATGACTTATGCCCTGTAGCCATGCCCAGGGCCTACGTTGAGGGTTTTCAGGTGGGTCCCTCATGCTTCCTCTTGTTACACCTTCATCAGTGAAATGGACACCTGGTGACGGGACTTACTGTAACATTGTTATTGTTATTACTTTTGTTACTTGTTGTTACCTGTTTAAAATGCTTCAGTCCAGGAGTACTGAATTGTACTAGGGGGGAATGTGGCACCTTGCTACTACAGGTACCACAGGACCCAAAAGGGTGCATGGACGGACTTCTCCACAAGAGGCCCTCACTACAAACAGACACCTCCACCCTTCCACCTCATACCACCAGAGGGAGCCCTGTTAGGGATATATATATGGAGGGTGGAGTCAGGCATTTCAGTTCAGTCAGACAGTGTGCTGGCACTTAGAGCAGTGAAGAAGCAGCACGTGAGCTGCTGTGTACTGAGGGCCCGAGTGTGGCTGAGGCAAGGAGAGAGGAGAGAGGAGCTAAGGGAGCAGAGGAGCATCACAGGCTCACCCCAAGACACAAGCCGGACACCGGGTCCACGCCTACAGGGTTCTCTGCACCCAGTAGGGACAACCGGCATACCAGGAGGCTTCCAGACCCCTGGTCATCCTGAAGCTGCCAGCAATAACAGGACTAGGAACCACAAAGGCCCCGGCGTCCAGGGATAGTGGTTGCCAAGGAAAAGTCCTACTACCAAGCGGTCAGGTGAGAAAGCAACACAACATAGAAGCTAGGCCAAGTTCAAGGCTGGCTAGAAGCTTAGAGAGAGGAAGACACGGATCAGGAGTCCTTATAACCGCTCACTGGGGAGAGTCCTGAAGTGCACCCTTCCTAGCAAGTACCCTGGACCATACCTGCCGTTACACCAGTAAAGGTACTGAAGTGAATCCCCCTGTGTGCGTGTCCGTCATTCCCTCTGACCCGACCGGCCATCTCTCACCTGCATCCCTCCTATCAACCCTGCCCCGGGGCCCGCTCCGCCTGTGGGGAGCAGAAACATCCCAGCTGCCATCCCATCACCCCCCGGAGGTCTGCAGCAGCGCTGGTAACCATTACCAGAAACCACAGGTGGCGTCATGAGACAAACTGTTAACAAAACCCCTTTTAAAGAGTGACCCAGAGGACGGGCCCGGGAGCCGACTGCCGTGATATCCTGCAAAGAAGGTAAAGGCCCGGGTACCAAGTCTCCCCCATATATCCCCCTGGGCTAGTCAGTTGCCCAAAATGACATACCACTGGGATTATGCCACCTAAATGTTGCTGTCAGAAATTGACGGTGGCAAGTAAGTAGTTAAATATAAGCAATTGGAGCCATCTCTGAATGCTGATGTTAAAAGACAAGTAATAGCTGTATAACACATCTGATGCCTGCCAGGTATATAGCGGGCTCATCTCCATATATTTCCACCAATCATGAGCCAAACACATGCAGCAGATGTTGGGAAGGGGTTAAAAAAATGATCCAGTGGAGAGCTATGATATTTTTCATAGATGGGGCAAAATGTGCATCTCCATCTGTTTGCACATGCTCAGTCACTCTCCCCACAGTCAGGCTTCGGCACAGGTATTCACTGTTCGCTGTAGAGCAACCAATAGACATAGTTTTCTGTCCTGCAAGCAATTTCTATTGGCTCCTCTGCAAAGAACAGCGAATAACTAAGCAGAGAACTAAAGGAGAGTCACTGAGCATGTGCAAACACCAGCAGATGGCATACACCAGTTTGAACACCAGGTGGCACCATACTATGTATGAAAACAACAGGACTCTTCACTGAATTATTTTCTCAAAAGCATGAAAATTGCAAAAAATATTCATTCTTTTGAACTTTACAGTGGATGTAATAGTGGTCCAAGCCCTTTAAAGATTCATAAATAAGGCCACATTATAAAGACTTACATATCCTAGTAATAGAAATGAACACAATTATCATATAAAACAAGAAAATGGTCATAGAACAGTAAACCAAATCATAAAAAGTATATTAAACAGGAAACATATATGTTATGTAAGCAAGACTCTAGCGCAAATTCAACCTTCAGAAAAAGTCCCACTTGGTCCAGATTTCCAATGGCTACATCTGTCGTTGTGCATGAATGGCGGATGTGCACACTGCGGGAATGCAGCAGGTCCAAAAAGCGGAGCAAGCTCAATACAGCGCCAACGCCATCTGTGTTTCACAGCCGACACCCTGGTCTAGCCACAGCAAAAAGCTTAACCTCTTAGATTCCACTGTCAATTGTGACAGCAGCATTTATGAAGATAAATGAAGGAGGGGGGGATCACTTTTGATGCCTATTGTCCCCTGCAATGCAATATCGATTTTGAGGTGCCAAAGACCGACTGAAAGACCCCATGTCTGTCATGTTTGTGCACTCATGAAGTCCAGGCGGTCACCAGTATTGCAGAGTATTGTACAAGCAATCGCATGCTCAAATTCCAACTGGCAACTATGGTAATTAGAGTGTAAAAAACAATAAAAACTAAATTATATATGTTCATATCACCCCCGTTTCTCAAAACAAATGTATAAAAAAATAACATATTGGGTATGGCCACTTTTGTAATCGTCCAACTAATTAAATGTAATAATATTTGCTTCCCAGGAGATGTCAGGTGAGGATGCTGGCCACGAAAGTTAATGGGGTTTTCCCACAAAAAAAGTTAATTTTAAAGCTGATTTTAATCAATAGATCTTGGAATAATAATAACTTCCACAATTGGATGTTTTTAAATAAAATGTTCCTGTGCTGAGATAATCTTATAAATGTGCCCCTGCTGTGTACTGTGTAATGGCTGTGTCTGACCGTACAGGGACATAGTCTGATCATACTACATCTCCTGGGCAGGGGAGGAAGAAAAAGAGTACACAGACATTACAGCAGGAGATCGCAGAGGATTCTTTTTGTGAGATAAAACATTTCACCGCCTGTTTTTAAACAATGTTTTTACCTCAAAGAAAGAATCAGCTGTGATCCCATACTGTAATGTTTGTATACTCTTTTCCTTCCTCCCCTGCCCAGGAGATGTGGTACGATCAGACCATGTTCCTGCACAGTCAGACACAGCCATTACACAGTACACAGCAGGGGCACATTTATAAGATTATCTCAGCACATGAACATTTTATTTAATCCAATTGTGGAAATTATTATTATTCCAAGATCTATTGATTAAAATCAACTTTGTGGGAAAAACCCCTTTAAGTCCGGCTCCAACAGAAGAACAGGCTAGAGGTCAAAACTGGGTACCCACAATATCTCTTACATTTTTTTGCCTTGCAAGCAATATTATTCACCTAGTTTTTTACTAAAAGGCCACGTTCACACGTTCAGTATTTGGTCAGTATTTTACATCCATATTTGTAAGTCAAAATCAGGAGCGAACAATCAGAGGAACTCATGCACCACTTCTGCATTTTTCACCCACTCCTGGTTTTGGCTTACAAATACTGATGTAAAATACTGACCAGATACTGAACATGTGAACGTGGCCAAAGACTGAGTTCATTATCGCAACCCCGTTTCCCGTTTTAGGGTAAGCAATTTTAATAAAGGCAGAGGTCGACCATACATTGAGCCTTTTGTACCTCCCAAAAAAAGAAACTTTATTTTGTAACAATCTTCCTCTTACACTAAAACCAACTAATAAATAATTTTGTTCTAGAATTTTGTTTAGCTTAGAAAATACTGAATAGTTTAGAAAATTAAGTTAGTTCATGTTTATAGTCTTTTTAGTTCATCCAAAACTTTAATTTTGACGTTAGATAATAATGAATGCAAACCTTTTCTGCCATCTCTTTGGATGTCGACATGGCACCACTCTCCATCATTGACCTTTTTGTGACTTCCTTTCACTTTTATTCCCCCGGAACCAAGATCAAGCAGTAGATACAATGTCCCCTCGAGTAACTCCACTGCAAAGTAATCTGCTTTTGGTGGTCTCTCCGGTCTTCCAGTGGCTACTGATCCTGGAACAGCAGCTGATGGTCCACTACCAGTGCGTGCTCTCCCCTGGCTGAAAAGTAAAAGACCATTGGCCTCTGTGGTCCTAAAGTCAAAAGATATGGACCCGGCCTTCTTGGTCTCCCATCTAGGAAGGCGTAGAAAGGCTTCAGTAGCTTGAAATGTTACGGGATCCAAGGAAGGAACATTTTCGCACCGGAAGAGGAGGTCACCACTTAGCCGCATCTTTGAATCCCCATCGGCAGCAAGGCGAGACAGCTCTAGCTTAAAGTCATTGTTTTTATATACAACCTAGTATGAGAAAGAAGCGAAATACAACTTTATACCTAATTTTTAAAAGTGTAGAAAGTGGAAGTCATTATATCGTTTAGCACTGCACAATGAAAAATTACTAATTTTTAGATATTTCAGACACATTTTGAGAATTTTTGCCACCGAAACACTTTTTCAAAAAGTGGGTATTGCTCAACAAACTTGTCCTAATACCATGCGACAGACTTACTAAAATGTACGCCATAAAACTGCCGCACATTGTAGCTGAGAGCCACAGCCATGAGCTGGTTTAGTGGCAAATGGCTCAATGAGGCAACAAATTTATTAAGAGGCACACCCCTACATCATAATGTAAGCACAAGGCTATGGCTACATGACGACTTTCTGACTCGATGTGTCTCTAATACATCACAACGCAGTAAAAGTGAATGGGGTTGAATTGTGACAAGCAGAAAAAAATTCAACCGGCTCTGATTTTTTGCTACTTCCTTGTTGCAGTCATGGTACCCTATGGGGTGCAATGTGACCCCATTCACTTGTGATGCACTGCAATTTAGTAAGGTCTTTGACAATATTACCTGTGTTGTGGCCAAAGTTACCGTGTAGCCTGAGCCTAAGAATGACTCGGTTTTCTAGTTTTATTGTTAATAAAGCTTGATCCTTGCGATCTCTTCAAGCTCGGAGTGGTCACGGACTGCTCTTGCCAGAGATTCTCCCACTTCCTGTGATGTCACATCAACAGAGCAGTTCCTTCTCTTCTGCCCTGTCACTGCTAACATCATGTTGATTGACAGCACTGGTGCAGACAAGCATTTTTTCATGTGCCCGGCCCCATAGACTAACATTGGTCCGAGTGCTATCTGAATTTTGTTGGATCGCTCTCGGACCAATGTTAGTCTATGGGGCCGTACATATGTCCGATTTTTTCCTCGGACAGAAACTGTCAAAGGAAACAATCTCTGCATGCCCAATTTTGATCCGATATTTGGATCACACTGGGCCATGCAAGTCAATGAGTGCAGGGAAAACATCGGAAATTTTTTTCTCCATTTTCTCTTCGTCCAAGAGAATCAGATCACACTAAGCTCACACTCTGATCAGAGTTTGATCAGAGAGTGTCATTTGCATAATCGCCCCAATTCTCTTAGACTATATGGCCATCTTCACCTGCCCTTAGGCAGAGAGGAAAAGTAGGAACTGTTTTTTTTTACTTAACCTCAATGGAAGCAGAAGAATCACCGGCAAAAGCAGTCCGTGATTGCTCGGAGGTGAGAGAGCTTATTGCAGTGCAGAACAGGCAAGTAGCTAGCAACTTAGTGCCATAGGGGAGAAAAATTATTCCCGGATAACACCTTTAAGCCATAGTTGAAGACAGCTACTGTCTCATGCACAACAAGGAGAGCCGTGCAAACTCTGCTCGACCGTCCACTGAGCTGCTGAAACAAGCAACGTTCAAGGCACTAGAAATGGATTAAAATGTCATCTCCTTGATTTATTCCATAAGGTTAAAAGACAAAACTAGTAGAAAAACAATGTAGCAATGTTTTGGCCATATGGTCTTTATAGAGAAAGATAAGAACAGAAAGCAACAGACTGAAACGTCGCTACTTTGTTTTGCATAAAAGAAAAACAAAGTAGCGACGTCTCAGTCTGTTGCTTTCTGTTCTCGTCTTTCAGAAGTTTGTAATTTAACCCAATGGAATAGAAAAGACGACAAAGTTCTAATCCATCTCCAGTGGCTTGGACTCTTGGACACTACACATTTTTGTTTGTTTTACAGTGATTCATGCTTCTTATTATCATACTTACATCCTTAAGGCAGCCCATAAAGTTATTACTGACAGGAGACCCTGGGAGATCTGCCGTGTTCGGACTGCCACCAATATAAAAGAAGTCATCGCTCCCCAGCATGGTGTAGTCCTCTTGAGTGTACCCAGTTGAAGTGAGAATCCCGTCAACTGAAATGGTGACCTGGAAGTTGATTTGGATGGGTGGAAAGAAGATAGAGAGAAAGAAAGAAGAAGCCAAAAGAGCAGAGAAAGTGGGGAAGAATGAATAAAGAAAAAGAGACAGATCCAAAAGGAAGAAAGTGGGGAAGAGGGAGAGGAGGGTAAAAAGACAAAAGTTAGGTGAAGGCAAAAAAAAGCTGCTGATGTCTCACCATTTTCATGTCTGTTCTGTCTCTGAGGCAAGACCAGCTCTTCACCAAAGGTGGGAAGAAAGGGAAGCTATAGAGAGATTGATATAATATCGATAGAGTTTGAGAATTACTGAAAAAATCCATTGGGGAAGGAACTGATTGGACCATGAAAAATAGGTCTCAGAGAAGGTTGGGTAAAGGGCAAAAAAAAAGAAGAAGGGAGAAAATGGGGAGGTCGGCGTAAAGAGAAGTGTGAGTTTCTGTGGGAATCCATTGTAAGTGGCAAGGGAGTTTATTTGATCAGCTCCTTAGAAGAGGTACGGCCGAGGTTTGTATTAATGGGCTTCGCTGACTCAATTAATTGTCTATTTCATTCACTCTTGTTCCTGAAGGTTGCGTGAGTCAATAGTGCCTCTACTTGCTACTGTGTTAGATTATTTTTTTCATTTTTATTGCTATATTTTACTTTCTTTAATTATGCATTATATTATTTTTTTAAATTCTAATGCGTTGGGTACATTTTTATCATTTTAGTTCTTTGAATCTTATGAGTTATACTAGAAAAAGTCTTGGTAATATCATTTGTTTTGATTTTACTAAACTTTATTTTCATTCTGACAGAGATACTTAATTGGTTTCCACCTCTCATATTTAGAGGGAACCAAAACCTAAAAGGCAGACTTTGCCTTTATTATATTCTGAACCTGGTACTGACCAATTGTTTTTTTTATATAGTATAATCATTAGACCATATTATTTGTCCCTTTTTTAATGATTTACTTTTTTTGTGTTTTTATTTTATTTTTGTTCTTCTGAAGGCTCATGGCTTCAGGTTTTCCATTTATTTTTGGTAGTAAAAACAGCTTTATGGATACCTCAAGGCTACGTTCCCATGATAAGTATTTGGTAAATTATTGATGTTGCAGATTTTCTGCACCATTTCTACATCCATTAAATAAAATAGGTTACTTGCATCTTTCAAAAATATTCAGCGTAAAAAACTCACTGAAAACTTTTCGTGGGAACGTAGCCTTAAGGAACCATCAGGGAGTGAACAGTTGATGGTAAATGTATCCAGGTCTAAAAGGGTTAGCTTCTTCCATACATCTTTATTTGTACTCAAATCATTCTTAAAGGGGTTGTCCGGGACTTTAACATTGATGTCCTATTCTTGGGATAGGTCATGAATGTCTGATCAGTGGGGGAGCAATACCCAGCACCGCCGCCGATCAGGTGTTTCCGGTGTCTGCGGTCGGCGGAAATGCTCAGTTATGGAGCTGTTGATGGAATAGTGGCTGCTGCCGGGTACTGTACATTCAACCCCTATTCATTTGAATCAATGTTGGGTGTCGGACCCCCACCGATCAGACATTGATGACCTATCCTAAGGATAGGCCATCAAAGTTAAAGTCTCAGACAACCCCTTTATAAAGGAAACCGGTTTCTGCTTTTCAATCTCAGGAAAGCATACAATAGAGGCATAGATTCTAGCACGGTGCCACTTACTGGGCTTCTTGCTGTAGTTTTGATAACATTTCTGTTGCAGCTCTGCTAGTCTTCTCAATGATGTTCTCTGCCCACCCACTAATTGACAGCTTTCTACATTTGTGCATGCACAGAAAGCTTCCAATCTGATGTAAGGGGCAGAAATAGCAAGAACTCATTAAGGGAGTAGTCCAGGCTTAGGATGAAAGTCTGCAGTCACTCACCAGTGACTGCAAACTTCTGAATCTTGACAGCATGCAGTGCGCATGCTGTTAGGATTCTCCAGTGTGGCCAGTGAGAGTGTGCATCCTCATAACCACATATATGCAATTTGCATAGTTCTGGTCACATGCAGACTAGACGTGCTAGTCTTCTCTCAATAGAAGTGCATTGAGAGAGGACGGCATGTCTAGTTGGAATGTGAGCGAAAGTATGTCACAATTCAGAAGTTTGCAGTCTAACTACAGACTTTTATACCAAGCCTGGACAACTCCTTTATTATCAAGGACAACATAACAGGAGCTTATCACTTAGAGGACTAGCAGAGCTGCCAATGACAGAGCAGTGTTTTATCAAAACTACAGCAAGAAGCCCAGCAAGTTACACAATGCTGGAATCAGGGATTCTGTATATTTTTAAAATGTAGTTAAATACACAATATCTATTTAAATGTAAAGGTCTTAAAAGTTCAATGAAATGTTAAAAGTTAGATAAAATTAAATAATTATACCTTTCATCCATTGCCAT
This sequence comes from Phyllobates terribilis, assembly GCF_046119375.1. NCBI lineage: Eukaryota > Metazoa > Chordata > Amphibia > Anura > Dendrobatidae > Phyllobates > Phyllobates terribilis. The sequence continues at coordinate 103,526,144 of NW_027362773.1, forward strand.
GAAGAAGCAGCAAAACGGCAACACAGGAGCCCAAGGAGTGCAAGCACAGTGTCAGTGCCAGTGCGCTCTCATCCTTCTCTCCTGTCTGCAGTGACCACTCACAGCACATAGGATAACACAGGAGCCGATGCAGACAGGAGAGAGGAGCATGAGCGTACCCACACTGACAGTCTGTGTGCGCACGCTGCCTGGGCTCCTGCAGTGTCAGTGCCATCTCATAGGGCCAGGGACACAATTCAAGCAGCATTCAAAGCGGGCGCTCTCAATCGGGCTAAGGGGATGTGCGGAGAATGCTATCTGAGGGAGTGGAACAGTGCAATGAGTTCTTGGAGAGCATTTAACAACTTTCAAAATAACCTAATCTGACATGGATTTTCAATCAAAGTTCACCAGCCTCATCAGGTCTAAAAGAAATCTATTTAATAATACATGAAGTCTGTATTGTGACATCTGGTTACAGATCCATATTACGGGTTTAGATAAAAAGAGAAATGTATTTAACTTATTGTACCTGAATTAATTTTACAAGCTTTTGTTTTTAGTTATTTAATGCCACACTTGTATACTTTGTTATACTATATAAGTACTGTTGCTTTTTTTTCTCTCATCTTCCCATTCCCATTCATTTGCTACAATATAGCCTTAATAATACGGAGGAGGTTCAGTTGTGTAGTTTGGCTTTATTGTGGTTATTCCTGTGTTGATAATGGTCTAGGGTGGCAGCACACCCAGCTCGCACGTGGTTAGGAACCTGTTCACAGCTTCGTTTGGTTTATGTGTTGCTTTGCAGCCACTGTTAGTAACACATGGACATGCAGTTAGCAGATAAAGTAACACTGTGCTGGTGTTTTCATTTTAAGTAGCAGCTATGACCCCCCAAGTAACAAAAAACATTACTACACAAAAAGATCAAAATCATATTGTACTACACTTCATCCGCTCCATTTTCCATTCCATTCTCCATCTGCCCCATTCTTCATCCATCCCAAAACATTTTTCATCCGGCCCATCCTCCATCCGCCCCATCCTCCATCCGCCCTATACCATTCTTCACCGCCCCATTCTTTATCCTCCCCATTCTTCACCACCCCATTCTTTATCCTGCCCATTCTTCCTTCGCCCCATACCATTCTTCACCGCCACATACTTTATCCTCCCCATTCTTCACCACCCCATTCTTTATCCTGCCCATTCTTCCTCCGCCCCATACCATTCTTCACCGCCCCATTCTTTATCCTCCCCATTCTTCACCACCCCATTCTTTATCCTGCCCATTCTTCCTCCGCCCCATACCATTCTTCACCGCCCCATTCTTTATCCTCCCCATTCTTCACCACCCCATTCTTTATCCTGCCCATTCTTCCTCCGCCCCATACCATTCTTCACCGCCCCATTCTTTATCCTCCCCATTCTTCACCACCCCATTCTTTTTCCTGCCCATTCTTCCTCCGCCCCATACCATTCTTCACCGCCCCATTCTTTATCCTCCCCATTCTTCACCACCCCATTCTTTATCCTGCCCATTCTTCCTCCGCCCCATACCATTCTTCACCGCCCCATTCTTTATCCTCCCCATTCTTCCTCCGCCCCATACCATTCTTCACCACCCCATTTTTTATCCTCCCCATTCTTCACCGCCCCATACCATTCTTCACCGCCTCGTTCTTTATCCTCCCGATTCTTCCTCCGCCCCATACCATTCTTCACCGCCACATTCTTTATCCTCCGCCTCATACCATTCTTCACCGCCCCATTCTTTATCCTCCCCATTCTTCACCACCCCATTCTTTATCCTGCCCATTCTTCCTCCGCCCCATACCATTCTTCACCGCCCCATTCTTTATCCTCCCCATTCTTCACCACCCCATTCTTTATCCTGCCCATTCTTCCTCCGCCCCATACCATTCTTCACCGCCCCATTCTTTATCCTCCCCATTCTTCACCACCCCATTCTTTATCCTGCCCATTCTTCCTCCGCCCCATACCATTCTTCACCGCCCCATTCTTTATCCTCCCCATTCTTCACCACCCCATTCTTTATCCTGCCCATTCTTCCTCCGCCCCATACCATTCTTCACCGCCCCATTCTTTATCCTCCCCATTCTTCACCACCCCATTCTTTTTCCTGCCCATTCTTCCTCCGCCCCATACCATTCTTCACCGCCCCATTCTTTATCCTCCCCATTCTTCACCACCCCATTCTTTATCCTGCCCATTCTTCCTCCGCCCCATACCATTCTTCACCGCCCCATTCTTTATCCTCCCCATTCTTCCTCCGCCCCATACCATTCTTCACCACCCCATTTTTTATCCTCCCCATTCTTCACCGCCCCATACCATTCTTCACCGCCTCGTTCTTTATCCTCCCGATTCTTCCTCCGCCCCATACCATTCTTCACCGCCACATTCTTTATCCTCCGCCTCATACCATTCTTCACTGCCCCATTCTTTATCCTCCCCATTCTTCCTCCGCCCCATACCATTCTTCACTGCCCCATACTTTATCCTCCCCATTCTTCCTCTGCCCCATACCATTCTTCACCTCCCCATTCTTCATACGCCCCATTCTCCATCCGCCCCATTCTTTCGTTCCTAAATATTTTTTTCGCTTATATCAAATGACAAACAACAAATTATACTGGACTTTCCGGAAGATTTATTGCAGCGGCAGTTTACATTCTCATCGTTGCTCTACAGCAACAGAGTACAGACTGCCTCTTCTGATAAGAATAGTACCAGTTTGTACAGTGCTGCAAAGGAGTAAGCAGAAGAATGAAAAAAAAAAGCTTAAGACCCCCATACACAGATTAGACGAAAGCCGTACTAAATAGACAATTTTGACCACATTGATCATTCGTTGTATGGTTTTTGGTGGCAGGTGATCGACTTTTATGCGACAAATGATCGTAGTTGTCCGAAGGTTCGATCAGGCATGTCTGATATTTTCATACGACTATTGTGCATGGCATAACATGAACGTGCTGATCATTCAGAAAAAAAATATTTTGTTAGATCCACCCAACTGATTATCATATGTTGTTGTTCGCTATTCATCAGAAATGTATGACTTCATCTAAGGCCGTGGTCACACCGGTATATTTTCTCTAATCCGAGAGAATCGGGCTGATTATGCTAATCAGTCTGGTCAGAGTTTGATCTGATTTTCTCGGATGAGGAGAAGATGGGAAAAAAAATTCTCCATCTTCTCCATTCTGTCAATCCGTGGAAATCATCCGAGCACGGACTGATGTTTTCCACGCATTGACTCGGATCTAACTCGGGCATGCTGTGATTTTTTCTACGGACCGGCTCGGACCAAAGAAAATATCAGACATGTGCATAGCCCCATAGAATAACATTGATCCAAGTGCGACTCGGTTGGCCGGCCGCTCCTGGGAAGGTTCACCACTATTCCATGTTTTCTCCATTTGTGGATAATGGCTCTCACTGTGGTTCGCTGGAGTCCCAAAGCTTTAGAAATGGCTTTTATAACCTTTTCCAGACTGATAGATCTCAATTACTTTGCTTCTCATTTGTTCCTGAATTTCTTTGGATCACAGCATGATGTCTAGATTTTGAGGACCTTTTACTCTACTTCACTTTGTCAGGCAGGTCCTATTTAAGTTATTTCTTGATTGAGAATAGGTGTGGCAGTAATCGGGTCAGTGTGTGACTAGGGAAATTGAACTCAGTTTCCCAAAGATGTGATAAACCACGGTTAATTTATGTTTTAAGAGGGGACAATCACTTTTTCACACACGGCCTTGTAGGCTTGGATTTCTTTTTCTCTTAATAACAAAAGACCTTCATTTAAAAATTGCATTTTATGTTCACTTGTGTTATCTTTATCTATATTTTAAGTGGTAAAGGCAGTAAGGAAGGTGATATACCAGTCTTTCCCTCTTTGTAAAATGTTCCATATTCATTAAACAGTAACAAAACCCTTTCTTCTTTTTTATTTAAAGGGATCTTGGCTCTTCTGGAAATGCTATTTATCTGCAGATATAGTGGTAATCTGCAGGCAAATAGACAGCCATCTCTGCAGTAAGTGTGTGACAATTAGAGCCCCCAGCACTGCATCAATGACTGGAAGCGAGCAGCTGCAGGGAAAATAAAATGTAATTTTCTCCCTGCAGCTGCTGGTTTAATAAGGCAGCCAGGCAGAATTTAAAAGCTATGTACTTGCAAATTACCACTATATCAGCAGGCAAATAGAGTTTCTGGAGGTGACAGGTACCCTTTAATTATCCTCCAGGCAGTGTTGGACTGAGGTGCCAAGGGCCCACCAGTAACCAACTCCAGGGCCCCATTTTCAGCTACATACAAATGTGACATTATCCTCAATCACAAATGTATATAACAGTGAACGGGGTAGATTGTTAACTGAATAAGATGTTGCCTTTGTCTGTATATAGTGATTCAAAGACATAGTGCCAAGAACTGCTCAAATTTGAGGGTGGTGGTCTACTCTTGTAAATGGGCCCACCGGGGGATTCCCCTGTTCTCCTGTGGGCCAGTCCAAGCCTGCCTCCAGGCATTGCAAACTTATAAACTTTTGTAACATACTTCATCACTTTATTTTGCTTTCTCCTCCTCCAAGCATCGTGATGAAGTTCTGCTTCAATGTCCTGTTTATGCTTCTTTAGAAACTGCTTTCAACTGCTGCTGTATGGGAATTCCTTTGTCTGAACCTCTCTGATACCCACCCACCGAGCCAAAACAGGGAAATTCCCTTACTCTAAAGGCCCCGTCACACTTAGCGACGCTGCAACGATCCCGACAACGATACGACCTGTCAGGGATCGTTGCTGCGTCGCTATGTGGTCGCTGGTGAGCTGTTAAACAGGCAGGCTCACCAACGATCAGGGGAGCAGCGACATCGTGGAAAGAATCTTTCCACGATGTCCTGCTCCTGGTTGCCAGCCTGCTGAAGCAGGAGCAGGCTGGTAACCATGGTAAACATCGGGTTACTAGGGGCACACGCGCACCTAGTAACCCGTTGTTTATCATGGTTACCACTCTGCTACAGTGAGTGGGAGGTTACCGCTCACTTTAGCAGGCTCGTAACCATGATAAACAATGGGTTACTAGGTGTGCGTGTGCCCCTAGTAACCCGTTGTTTATCATGGTTACCACTCTGCTACAGTGAGCGGGAGGTTACCGCTCACCTTAGCAGGCTCGTAACTATGATAAACATCGGGTTACTAGGGGCACACGCACACCTAGTAACCCATTGTTTATCATGGTTACGAGCCTGCTAAAGTGAGCGGTAACCTCCCGCTCACTGTAGCAGAGTGGTAACCATGATAAACAACGGGTTACTAGGTGCGCGTGTGCCCCTAGTAACCCGATGTTTATCATGGTTACCAGCCTGAAAGCTGCTCCCGCTGGTCACACACAGCGATGTGTGCTGACCAGCGGGACGGCAACGACCAAAAAATGGTCCAGGACACTTTGCAGCGATCAGCGACCTCACAGCAGGGGCCTGATCGCTGCAAAGTGTCACACATAGCGACATCGCTGGTGAGGTCGCTGTTGCGTCACCAAAACCGTGACTCAGCAGCGATCTCGCTAGCGATCTCGCTATGTGAGATGGGGGCTTAAGAGCGCAGTCAGATGGCTGCATAAATCGGACCGAGATCTGAACACAGTGCACAGACTGGCGGGAGGCTCTCTCGACCCGAGCGTAATAGCTGCATAGAAATACATGAAGTAGTCACACTCGAGTCGCTGCATTCCGATTTCTGTCCGATTCATTTTGCCATCTGAATGCGCCACAATTGTCAGAATAAATTGAACAGATATTGCCCAGCAGCAATTGAAAGCAGTTTCAAAAGGAGCAGGAAATGGACAGTGAAGCAGTGCTGCTGCATAGTGTTCAAGAGAGAAGGAAACAAAATAAAGAGATAAAGTATATTACAAAAATTCATTACTTTGCAATGCCTGGAGGACTATTCATTCGAATGGGGACAGACGTGCAGCAACTGGCTGTGACCACTATACAGTTGATGGAGCTGTATTGTTATGCTCCTAAACTGATCACATCCAGCTGCAGCGGGCACCAGGAATAACTGATCAGCAGGGATCGGATGTCACAGCCCCACCGATCTAATATTGACGGCCTATCTTAAGGGTAGACCATCAAAAAAAACTATACTCCCTTCCCATTCCCGCAATGTCAGCACTCGCGTTCCCGGAGCTCTCTTGCGGTGGAATGACACGTGGTGCCTGGCACCCAATCAGCGCTGGCATAACTGTCGCCTTGGTATGAATTTGAACATGAAGAGGAAGTCAGAGATCAGCAGGAGCCTTGGCTTCCTCTTTATGTTCAAAATGTACGATGGCGACAGTGACGCCGGCACTAATTGGTCACCGGGCACCACGTGTCATTCCACCGCATGAGAGCCCCGGGAACGCGAGTGCTGACACCACTGGAATGGGAAGGGAGTAAAGTTTTTTTTATTTTATTGTTCCAAACATTTAGTTTAAGAAGGGGTTGTCCTAGTAGTGGACAACCCCTTTAAGTCAATGTCTCTGATGGATTGTAATCTACCAGTAATTGTGATCTATGAAATAATTAACCAAGTCCCTTATATGTAATAGTGAGGTGAGCTGTGACATCACCTATTGTGAATGGTGGATCCTGTTATCTACTGTATATAGAGGTGTTATCAGTCATTGTACAGGAGGAGGTGAGCTGTGACATCACCTATTGTGAATGGTGGATCCTGTGTTATCTACTGTACATAGAGGAGTTATCAGCCATTGTACAGGAAGAGGAGGTGAGCTGTGACATCATCTATTGTGAATGGTGGATCCTGTGTTATCTACAGTATATAGAGATGTTATCAGTCATTGTACAGGAGGAGGAGGAGGTGAGCTGTGACATCACCTATTGTGAATGGTGGATCTGGTGTTATCTGCTGTATATAGAGGAGTTATCAGTCATTGTACAGGAGGAGGAGGTGAGCTGTGACATCATCTATTGTGAATGGTGGATCCTGTGTTATCTACAGTATATAGAGGTGTTATCAGTCATTGTACAGGAGGAAGAGGAGGTGAGCTGTGACATCACCTATTGTGAATGTTGGATCTGGTGTTATCTACTGTATATAGAGATGTTATCAGTAATTGTACAGGAGGAGGTGAGCTGTGATATCACTATTGTGAATGGTGGATCCTGTGTTATCTACTGTATGTAGAGGTTTGATGATCAGTCATTGTGCAGGAGGAGGAGGTGAGCTGTGATATCACCAATTGTGAATGGTGGATTCTGTTATCTACTGTATATAGAGGTGTTATTAGTCATTGTACAGGAGGAGGAGGAGGTGAGCTGTGACATCACCTATTGTGAATGGTGGATCCTGTGATATCTGCTGTATATGGAGGTGTTATCAGTCATTATACAGGAGGAGGAGGTGAGCTGTGTTATCACCAATTGTGAATGTTGGATCCTGTGTTATCTACTGTATGTAGAGGTGTTATCAGTCATTGTACAGGAGGAGGAGGAGGTGAGCTGTGACATCACCTATTGTGAATGGTAGATCTGGTGTTATCTACTGTATATAGAGATGTTATCAGTCATTGTACAGGAGGAGGAGGAGGTGAGCTGTGACATCACCTATTGTGCATGGTCAGCTCCTGTGTTATCTACTGTATACAGAAGTGTTATCAGTCATTGTACAGGAGCAGGAGGTGAGCTGTGACATCACCTATTGTGAATGGTGGATCCTGTGATATCTACTGTATATGGAGGTGTTATCAGTCATTGTACAGGAAGAGGAGGTGAGCTGTGATATCACCTATTGTGAATGGTGGATCCTGTGTTATCTACTGTATATAGAGGTGTTATCAGTCATTGTACAGGAGGAGGAGGTGAGCTGTGACACCACCTATTGTGAATGGTGAATCCTGTGTTATCTACTGTATACAGAGGTGTTATCAGTCATTGTACAGGAGGAGGAGGTAAGCTGTGACATCACCTATTGTGAATGGTGGATCCTGTGTTATATACTGTATACAGAGGTGTTATCAGTCATTGTACAGGAGGAGGAGGTGAGCTGTGATATCACCTATTGTGAATGGTAGATCCTGTGTTATCTACTGTATACAGAGGTGTTATCAGTCATTGTACAGAAGGAGGAGGTGAGCTGTGACATCACTTATTGTGAATGGTGGATCCTGTGTTATCTACTGTATACAGAGGTGTTATCAGTCATTGTACAGGAGAAGGAGGTAAGCTGTGACATCACCTATTGTGAATGGTGGATCCTGTGATATCTACTGTATATGGAGGTGTTATCAGTCATTGTACAGGAAGAGGAGGTGAGCTTTGATATCACCTATTGTGAATGGTGGATCCTGTGTTATCTACTGTATATAGAGGTGTTATCAGTCATTGTACAGGAGGAGGAGGAGGTGAGCTGTGATACCACCTATTGTGAATGGTGGATCCTGTGATATCTACTGTATATGGAGGTGTTATCAGTCATTGTACAGGAAGAGGAGGAGGTGATCTGTGATATCACCAATTGTGAATGGTGGATCCTGTGTTATCAGTGATTGTACAGGAGGAGGTGAGCTGTGATATCACCTATTGTAAATGGTGGATCCTGTTACCTACTGTATATAGAGGTGCTATTAGTCATTGTACAGGAGGAGGAGGAGGTTAGCTGTGATATCACCTATTGTGAATGGTGATCCTGTGTTATCTATTGTATACAGAGGTGTTATCAGTCATTGTACAGGAGGAGGAGGTAAGCTGTGACATCACCTATTGTGAAAGGTGAATCCTGTGTTATCAGTCATTGAAAATGAGGAGGAGGTCAGCTGTGACATCTGCTGTATATAGTGGGTGTTACCTTTCATTTTAACCCTATCTTTGATAATGATACTGCTGGAAAGTCTTCTTTACAGGTCAGAAAGTGTGAGTCTAGTATTAGGTCTAGTGACTAATGTGAAAACTGCAACATTAATGACTTTTGTTATATAGATAATACAGTAAATATAATTTTAAAAAATATCTTTTTTTTTTTAAAATACATTTAACATAAATACCTGATTTAAACAATAGGTAATTTTCTGAGGACACGCTCCCTCTAATTACATTTTGTGGGTCTCTTTGGGTTAATCCTATAGCGGTTCAGTAGTAGTTTTAAGGCCTCGTTTATGCACAGCCCATTACTGTGACGTCTAACCGAATGCTAAATGCCACCGCGGCCCCGGAGCAGATACCTAAGAAGCTGGCTTGGTAAAATGTTGACTGACGCGCTCTGGACCGGGCTGGTTTAACCCTTTCACATTAATTGTAGCTTTCTTCCAATACGCCAGCACTTATCAGATATATTCATTAAACGGAGAACATTAAACCTTGATACTTTTTGACGCTTAACAATACACTCCGGGGGACGGGATTTCATAACACCTGAAGGTGGCTGAATTACAAAAACGTCTACGATGTCGATAAAAGGGACTTGATTTGCTGTGAAAAACGACCCAAGATGCCGGAGAGCTGCGCAGCGCATTTCACAATATGATTTATGGGGAATGCTTCAGAAACAAAAGGAGAAAAAAAAAATGAGCCGGACCGAGAAATTACAAATTACTGCACAAGCAAGGAGCAAAAAAAGAAAAAAAAAATTGTTTTCAAGAAAATAATGGCGAGTTCACTGACCGGCACATAAATTATCTCCATAGCAACCATATATAATGTGCACCCGGGGCCAAGGTTATAGGAGCGATCCCCGAGCACCCATGTATATATACAGCGCTTCCTCTATATATTACTCCCCTAGAAGACTCCATATTTATAAGCTTTACTAAATGCAAAAAACGATGCAAAGCGATTTAAATCTATTTATTCATCAATTTATTTTAATGTTTTGCCTTTTGTCTTTCCTTTTTTTTGTGCTTATTATTCATTATATCAAGAATTAGCAATAGTTATTCATAATGTATAATAATATAAAAAATATATCATAGTAGGAACCTTGATGCGTTTGTACAAATTCTGTTTTCCCACCTTATTTTTTATTAAATTAGCAACCTGTAATTTTGCTATTAACCACCAGGTGGTGCTATATATTGCTTTTTTTTTCCTGGCTTCTCAAGGATATGCCCGTTTATAGTATGCAGGCCATGTGCATTTTGCTTACTACAGATGATTGCTTGTGAGTAGTTTTCTTCAATACTGCTTTATGTAGAACATAATAGAAATCAGACATATGTCAGATTTATTACTGATATATATCTATAGATTATAGTTATATCGAGAGATATATAGATATATCTATATATCTATATATACATCTATATATCTATATATAGATAGATATCTTTTTCATATGACTGTATATATATATATACGTACATACACTATTCTTATTCCTTGATTTTATATATATATCTATTGAAGACTAATGTTTCTAGTGTGTTCTTTTTAAATTAGATTGCCCCCCTAGTGCCATGTATACAGTATATTCTCCTTTTTTTTCATAAAAGTTAAAGGGAACCTGTGGAGTTGAAAAACTCCCTGCATGTTGGGTGTTATAGAGCAGGAGGAGCTGATCAGATTGATATACTGTATATATATTTTATGGGAAAAGTTTCTGTAAACCTTGCATTTTATTCATTGAAATCCCTGGTGTCTGTAAGTATGAGTCCAGTAGGTAGTGCTATTCAGTGATTGACTGGTTTTCCAGTATGACTGAGCCTGCGGAGATGACTGCCAATGACTTTATAGGACCGCCCACTGGACTCCTGCATACAAACTGGGATTTCAATGAATAAAATATAACTTATATTGAATCTTTTCCAACAAACTGATCTACAATATAATTCTGCTCAGCTTCTCCTTCTCTATACCATGCTGTCCACAGATCGACCTGCATTTAGAACGTGACTAACCCGGTATATGGGTTCACCTTTCAATCTGTAGTGCAATTTGCCATCATATTAAAACACATATTAGAAATTGTCTGTGGGAAATTAATGAAATGCCTTAGAATACATATTCTTATCGTGGGCCTCAGCTTTGCATGGCCTGGAGTACAAGCTGCAGATAAAGAGGGCTGATTGGTGGCAGTTTAACTCGATCACTGGCCGACACATCAGGAAAAAGGCCCCTGTACAAGAACAATATACGGGACTTTGTAGTTCAGAGCCGCTGGCCCACCGGGCATCTGCCCACCTTGGCAGATTGACAGTCCGGGCCTGGGCCCTTTGCAGTCCAATAGCTCATAAGGCACAATTTCACCTGCTTTAGAAATGGAAATGGCCCCTTTACTTTTTGGGCCCCTATTCAGCTGCACAGGTTGCATCAAAGATATATCTGCCCCGACACTCGATCACACCCTGTTTGTTTTCCCCAGTAGCCCCGGTTAATGCTGGGTTTCTGTGAAATGCGAAACACTGGTACATAAAGTCGTGTCACTAGCCACAGGCACAGTAACGCGGGTCACTTGCAAAGCCGCAATCTGCTGACCGGAAAACCACTGTGTTCACTGTGTTCTACGGCAATGATCTGCTCCGTCAGCAGAACATGAAAGAGAAAGGCTAATGCTGTTCTTCTGGTAAACCAGAGTGATTGCATTGTAAAAACAGTAGATTCATCCCCTACTGACAGGGGAGAAGTGTTCCCCACTTAATTTAACGTGAAGCTGACTGAGCACATAATCACCGCAGAATGCCCAGGATTAGAGGTTTTTTTTAAATCACTCTAATGGGAATTCCCAGGGTCAGCTAAAAAAAATACACGGATTTATCAAAAAATGTCTTAAAGAAAAACCTGTCTCTGTTGCCCTTAACAACCAATCATAGTGAGGGTTCAGTCGCCACAGGGGTACTGCACCTCAGATTGAGGTGTGGTATCTCCTCTTTCAGGTAAGGATGGAGCATCTCACAGGACCCCACTTCACCACTCAACACTACACCACTCCTGTCCTGAAAGGGGCCTAAATGCACCAGGGTGCCGCCCCGGCCATGATAGAGGAGATGGGGGAACCAAAGATAGGGGGAACCAAGTAGTGGGTGAGGGTGGAGGACACACTTACAGGAAGCACATATAGAATCTATATAATTCACGGCCATCTTAAGTTCAAGGTCTTTTGATTGTGGTCTTCTGTCAGGGTCCAGCAAGAGTCTGCAGCTGGCAGAAGATACACGGTCCTCGTTCTCTGGCCTTGAGGCGAGGAGCGGGTCAGAGTTAACCCGTGTCTCTGCCCGGTCAGGGTCCTGTTCTAAGAAGGCCTTGGAGGGGAGCAGAGGAAATAGGCTCCACAGGCAAAAGGATCCCAGGGGGATACGGACGGAGCGGAGTCGCCACCTGTATTCTTCATTTTGGCCTAGCCAGAGGGATTCCTGCTGCAAGAGGGGTGACCGGCCCCCGATATCTAACTTTGTCACTTCAAGTCTCAGTCAGAAAAGCCCGGCGGCTTAGTGGATCCCAGGGGGATACGGACGGAACGGAGTCGCCACCTCTCACACTGCGTTTATCCAGTGGGACCAGGCCTTACACCACTTTCATACTACACACAGTCAGGAGGAGACTCAGTGGGAGAACTTACTAAGGAGAGGAACACACCAGAGGGATCTCGACAGGTGCTCCAGATCTACCTGGAAAATGCTGAACCCCCTACCCGGTGGCCGCAGTGCGCCGTGAGTAGCAGAGAGAAGCTTTGCAGCTGAAAGTTCATCTAAAGTGAGTAAAGACCTGGATGACTTCATGCACCGCCTCCACTTGTTTATTCCTGCACGGCACTGCACCCACCATACTTCCACATAGTTCTCCTACCCACTGCCCTGAGGCCTACTCCGCCTGTGAGGAGTAGTACCAACTGTGCTGCCAGAACACCGGCCTCAGAGGACTGCCGCAGCGCTGGTGGCCATCACCGGGAACCGCAGGTGGCGTAGTCGAATAACCACTCATCCAAAAAAGCCCATTATTTTCATGTGACAGCCCTGGGCACGGACCGGGTCACGGCCACGACGACACCCCGCACCACCGCCCTACATTGGCCCGGCACCGAGTACCCCACCGCTCAGGGAGGGCGTCACAATAGCGTAGCTATTATTTTACCAGAGCAGTTTACAAATAGAGAGCTGAGCTCTGATTGGTTGCTATAGGCAACAAAGACACTTGATAATTGAGGCCTACCAAGCCTTCATAAAGCACAGCACTGGTCTATCTGGAATTATGCTGCCATGGTGTGGCGGTGTAGTCACATCATACATGGGCATTTAAGGGGGTGGAAGAAGTGGTTTTATACCCATTGCTGATGCTTCTAGCACCCTTAGCCCTCGTTCACATGTCCGTGTTTAAACATGTACAAGAACAAAATGGTGCTGGTGTCATCAGTGTTGTGCATCTGTTTTTACCATCAGTGTTTTTCACGGATTCATAAAAGAAATAAATAAGCGACAAAGCTTCTCCTATACTTTTCAATGGTAAAACATGGATGCCATCCATGTGCTGTACGTGTTTTTTTTTCGGACCTGTGTATATACTGGCATTTTGTTCTTTTGGAGCTGGTGTATATCTCATTGTTGACGCAGTGTGCCAATTAGTGCCACCATCTGTGCTCTCTGTCTATTATAGTCACCTACACACCGTACCCAGTGAGGACTATCTTCACTCACTTCATGGACTTTTCCAGACTTTCCTTGATGCTTGCTCATCTCCCCATCATTCAGGCCTCCCCTTCGCCACTCACACTACCACAATACCCACAGTTTGGTGGATATTCAACACTATTCCCAACTCTCTTCTTCCGGGGTCACTGTTACTCTCTACGAGACCCCTCTGCTTCCTCTGCTGTATTTGTTGACCAACTCCCATCTTACTTTGTCAGGACTCAACTCTCTCAAGTGCTGCGACTTCCATCAAGGGCGGCCCACTCGCCTGTCACTCAGCAGACTCTTTCGTGCCATCAGCTGTAATGTCTATCCCCTGTCAAACATCAGTTAATTCTACAGTTAAGCAAAAAGATTTGCAGGACCCTGGTCTAGTGGCCATGTCGTTGTATGTGGCCAGTAGACCAGAATCCTTAGAACCTCCTACTTTCTGCAAGATTCCTGATTTAAAGGCCCTGAGATGCCATTACATTTACATCGCTGGAGCCTATTGTACTAATCAGAAAAGGCACCTACAGTTAGTAGGAGGATCACAGGGCTCTGGTCTGGTGGCCAGCAAATTACCAATATGTTCTCTTGACCAGGGTCCTGCAAACTTTTTGCTCAACCTTTTTTGACCAGAATGAGGGTATGGCTGCCAATTTATATGTAAAAACTAGTAAAATAATAGTACAATTAGTGCACTGCTTCAACAGGTAGATATATACCGACTCCAAAAGAACAAAAACCCTAAAAAATCCACAAAAGTGGTGCAACAAGGAGCAACAGGGAAGTGGTGCAACAAGGGGCAATGGGCATTAACTGAAAAATCAGCATGTGCAGCCAAAACTTTGCCAATGACGATGGTTAATTTATGATCGATTTTGCTTTACAATTGTGCGGCCATTTCCCTGCCACAGGTGTGCAGAGCTTCGGCCACACTGCCACCGCACTGTAGCCACCCCGTGTGGCTACTGCCACCTCACTGTAGCCACATCTTATGGCCACTGCCACCGCAACGTAGCCACCCCTTATTGCCACTGCCACTGCCCCATAGCCGCCCCGTATGGTTACTGCAACTGCAATGTAGCCGCCCCGTATGGTTACTGCAACTGCAATGTAGCCGCCCCGTATGGCCACTGCACCATAGCTGCCCCATATGGCCACCACACTGTGGTCACCCCATATGGCCACTGTCACCGCCCTCTATGGCCACTGTCACCGCAACATAGCCACACCATATGGCCACTGCCATCGCACCGTAGCATGGCCACTGCCACCACAATGTAGCTGCCCTGTATGGCCACTGCCACCACAACGTAGCTGCCCCATATGGCCAATGCCATCGCAACGTAGCCGCCCCGTATGGCCACTGCCACTGCAACATAGCTGCTCTGTATGGCCACTGCCACCGCACCATAGCATGGCCACTGCCACCGCACAGTAGCCGCCCCGTATGGTCACTGCCACCGCACCGTAGCCACCCTGTATGGCCACTGCCACCGCAAGGTAGCCACCCTGTATGGCCATTCTCAAACACTGGTCAGAATCATTTTATACAACTGTGCAGTGTATATATAGTTCAATTTAGAGCAATAGTCTCCAAGCATACAGAGCATATATACGGTATATTACACATTTTGATGTGCGAACCCCGCTTGCCTCCTGGTGGGATGAGAGTTACGCTCACGTCCTATTTTAATTAATTGCTGCTGTGATTTCTGCTCAGTATTCGCAGAATTATTTTGGACCATCTGTAGGAAGAGACTATTAAAAGGTCCATATTGCTAAGCTATCCAAAGCAAATGTCACATACCATTCACTATAAATGTCAGCTGGCTTGTATGGAACATTCAGTATGCAAGACGCTCACATAAGGAGAGACCGGCAAAAAGCAAGGCAAAGAAATCTCCAAGTGCTTAGATTATTAGCTGCCGACCAACAAAAGATAATATTACAGTATATACTTCTGGCAAATATTTTGCTGTACATCATCTTAGACTTATTTAGAAGAACTTATCGTATCATTTTCTTAAAAGCCTGAAAATGCAAATTGTCCCTTCAGAGAAGAAGAGGACTTGAACTCTAGCGCCACCTATAGGAAGTAGCAATCCTATAAGTCATTATCGACCCTTTAACAAACCTTGAAATATGACTTAGGATAAAAATCAGAATCTCAATTTATCCCAGAGGAGCATGTAAGGCGTTTAAGTCTCTTCATACTGGCGTGCCAGACCTGACATGTCACTCTCCACTAGGAGAAACCTTACCCCTTAGATCCCAGTTTTAGCCTCTAGCCTAGCCAAATCAGATCTCATACTTTGTACTGACGAGGGGCATTACCCCGAAACACTGCGCCTACAAATTGAGATTCTGATTTGGCTTTCATCCCAAGTCATATTTCACTGTGTTTTACAGTCCCTGCATTGTGCATAAAAGTTCAAAAAATCCCATGCATGAGCTGCAAAAAATTTCTGCAGCATAAATTGACCAGACGTGCAGATTTAAAGCCCACATTATGTCAATGTATGTGGCGGATGTCAGTGCAAATTTGCACTTGAAAGGGTGAAATGTAAGTGGGGCTTTACGACATTTTTGCAGCGATATCTGCAGCACTAAATACCGCTGTAGATTTCACTGCAGAAGGTTTGCAGCAAATTATTTGCAGTGGATTCACTGAGTATTATACAATAGAAGCAAAATGGATGAGATTTTAAGAAAATCTCTGCCGCAAAAAAAATGATCTCAGCCACAAATTAGAAATCCCTAAAATGTCAAATTAGGGTACAGATTTTTGCTTTTTTTTTTGCAAAAATTTGGATAATTTCCACAATGCAATTTTCAGTGGATCATTACCATGTGGGCATACCCTAGTAAAGACCCCCTTACACCCTCGATGAAAGTCAGACTAACATATAATGTTTTTTAGGGATTTTCTAGCTTTCTCCCAACAGATGATGTTGGAGGAAGAGAAAGATCGGGAAGTTGGAATTCAACACCCGATCAGTTCCTTTTCAAGGGAGAAAAGCCGCTGCCAATGGAATCTGGCAGCAGCTTTTTCATCTTCCATTTGAAAACACATAACCGAGACAGGCGCTCAGTTCTTCGTCCTACATCCATTTCATGAATATGGGCAGCTATATATTTATTATCCCATGCTGCACACTCCCTGCAAAACTTTTCCCAGTATGATTACACTAAACTAGCGAGGTCCCTGTTGCCATATTATAAAACTAAGGGGGTCTCTGGTTCCTCTCTATGTGATCCCTCACTTGAATGCTACAATGGATCTCATCAATTTTGATAAACTTCTTAAAAAAAAATCTAAAAATGCATCCAAATTGGCATTTGACCATAGACCGGAATTGGCAAAATACCGGAAATGCTACATGCAACATTTTCCAGTCCAGCAAAAAAAAATGTATCCTAGATTATTATTACATGGTTGACAATGATAGATGGAACAGAAGTGACAGTTGACAACAAATGTCATCCATCAGATTTATTTATTGCTTTATCCGCCACAATATAATCTGAACTGATCAAAAAAGTAGAAAGAAGACAGATAATGCAGGCAATGATGGCGGCGTGCATCTCTTCACAATAGATCTATAAAAAATTGCAGAATATATCAGCTGACAACTGATGCATATTTGATGCCTATCGGTTTTATCATCAGCCTTCCGCAAACAAGAAATGAGCAGGACACAATCTCTAGTGTAATCACAGCTTAGATGCCCTGGTAATGGCAGAAATCCTCAAGTCGCGGCTCTCTAGAATAAAAACTTTCTTCTTTTGTTTTCATCGGTTCAATCACAGTTTGAGAATAAAACCTTCATAAAACATTAGTAAAGAGAAAAAAAAGTTTTCTGAACAACAAAACTTGTCATTTCAAATACCCTGCTAGGGAATTTGAAGTTGATAAATGACACTCGTTCCTAACCCCATCAATTAGCCATAGGAGAGCACAGAATAGAACTGGAGATGTCAGATTACAGCGGATTTTTGGGGCTCTCAGCAGAAGGACGCCCTGTGATCAGTTTATCTTCAGACAGCGTGTTTCCTTGGGCTCACCGGAGGAAATTATTCTGAGGGTCCTCACAGAACGTGTCCGGGTTTGATTGCATTGCATGGTAATTTTTGTTATCACTGCACAAATAGGACCATCAATGATGTCTAAGGGGTTATTATGAACAATCCTCCAGAAAATGAGCCACAGCGGCTACTGATTGGCTCCAATGTCAGCTCCACGTGGAGTCGGACCTTTGGGTCCCTGACTGTATTATTGTATATGACGTATGTGGTGTCAGAATCTGGGACTGTATTGGGCCAGTCCGACACTATATTCCAAGACCCTTCTAAGGG
This sequence comes from Phyllobates terribilis, assembly GCF_046119375.1. NCBI lineage: Eukaryota > Metazoa > Chordata > Amphibia > Anura > Dendrobatidae > Phyllobates > Phyllobates terribilis. The sequence continues at coordinate 103,544,117 of NW_027362773.1, forward strand.
TGCATCCGACGGGAATTAGTAACTCTTATCTGTGTTTTTTTTTATCTCTTCTGTGCTGATCTATGATCACCGCATCAATGTTTGGCTAAACTTTGATGTGGTCATAAATCAGCACAGAGGAGCTTAGAAAAAAGTTAGGTAAAAGTATTACAAACGCTCCTTCGAAACGAGCTCGCTGATGAATTCTAAGTTAACTCATTTTACAACTAGCAATGAACTAAGAGTCTATAAAAGCCAAAATGCTACATTTTTAATGAAACTCAATTGCAAAAATATTTTTATTTCCCCAAAATACATGCGTGCAAGTGAAAAAAAAAAATGTTGCCTCTGAAGGTGTCAATATCAATAGATCATCAGAAAAAGATTTTGTGTTAGCAAATCTCTTCTTGAACTTCTACTTCTCTTAACTCTGCAGACTTCTGTTTGACTTTGTAGCGACCTACAGTAATGACAGGGGAAGCATGCGAAAGTCCCGAGCCTATATGAGTTTCACTGGCACGCTTTACTATATTTACTCAAACCACATCCCAAATGTCTTAGTGCTTTAAGAAGAATTGTCCAGCAGTCTGCACTTCACTGGGAAATGGAGATTTAATAGGATACTTCTAGACGCACATAAATCCACAAAGCAAAAATCTTGCTGTGTCACTTAGTTTTTCTTTATCATGGCCATTATCCCAAGCTGCCCATAAATATTTGAATTTTAAAAATTGACGGAAATTCACAACTTTGGCAAGGACAACCCAAAATCCAAACCCCCCAAAAAATAAATCCGGCGATTATCTGTAAAAACTATTTCTTCTGCACCGATATATCAATTAATACAACGCAGAAGGTTTAGAAGTACTTTTCATTCCGGACTTTCAAGCATCACACCAATCATACATTATTTCCAATTTACTAAAAGGAGTATTACAGTTTCAGAATATAAAGATTATTTTTAGGAATTATTCTAACTCACTTTCAACCTCGTTGGTTACAGTCAAGAATTTGGATTTGGGGACTTTTACTATTTACTTGCAAGGAATGGACTCCAATGGGTAAGGTTTCTCCTTGTGGAGAGTGACATGCCAGGTCTGGCATGTCAGAGTGAGGAAACTTATAAGCCATGCATGCTCCTTTTGGGAAATTAATTATTGTCTCTTCAGAGAGGAAGAGGACTAGAACTATAGCGCCACCTATTGGAAGCAGCGACCCTAAAAGTCAATATCAACTCTTTAATGAGCTTTGCAAAGTGACTTGGGATAAAAGCCAAGCCAGTATGTCAATTTTCAGACACTGTGTTTTCCCTTTATCGGCCTCTTCCTCTCTGAAGAGACAATTTGCATATTTAATTTCCCAGAGGAGCATGCACGACTTATAAGTCTCCTCACTCTGACATGCCAAGCTTGGCTTGTCACTCTTCATAAGAAGAAACGTTATCCCTTAGACCCCAGTCCGGAGCCTTTCACATAGCCAAATCAGATCTCATACTTTGCACTGACGAGGAGCAATACCCCAAAACACTGTGTCTGCAAAATGAGATTCTGGTTCTTTTATCCTAAATCACGTGGCAAAGCTCATTAAAGAGTCAATATTAACTTTTAGGATTGCTGAGTCCAACAGGTGGCACTAGAGTTTTAGTCCTCTTCCTCTCTGAAAAGACAATTTGCATATTTAATTTCCCGGAGGAGCATGCATGGCTTATAAATCTCCTCACTTTGACATGCCAGGCTTGACTTGTCACTCTCCACAAGGAGAAACATTACCCCTTAGACCTCAGTCCAGAGCCTCTCACCTAGCCAAATCAGATCTCATACTTTGCACTGCTGAGAGGCAAACATCCCGAAACAAAATGTCTGCAAATTGAGATTCTGGTTCTTTTATCCTAAGTTGTACTGCAAGGCTCGTTAAAGAGTCAACATTGAATTTTAGGATCGCTACTTCCAATAGGTGGCGCAAGAGTTCTAGTCCTCTTGTAGGGGATGGAAATCTGTCCCAGTCACGTGATGGACACACTGGTACACGACTCGTTGACTGGGACCAATTTTATCCACTGGAAATAAACTATAAAATGTTTGACTTCAAGCAGAGATCTTGAAAATAAAAAAGTGTATTCACATTTCAGTATGAGGTGGCATTTCACTAGGATATGCCATTACTTAGAGTTTATCAAAATTTGGCAAATTATCACCTATCATGTGATGGGGGTTAGATCATTCGGACACCCACCGATTGCGAGACTGGGTCTCTGAAATATCCTGTTAGAATGGTACATTGACCAACCATGTCCAACACCGAAAAGCATAGGCTAGGACTTTCAGGCTCACAGACAATAAATGAAGCTGTGGTGGGAGCAATTCTAATTGGGCATTTCCGAGCCCCAGTCTCAGGATTGATGAGGGTTCTAGCAGTCGGACCACCAGCGATCAACAGTGAATCAGTTATCCTATGGGTTGGCGATATGTTGTCGAGTAGGGACAGCCCCATTAATGATCGTTCTTGGTTCTACCTATGGGACCCCAACCTATTTATTTAAGCAATGTTGCGTCCTCTTCATGGTTTTTTTCCCCCCACATTGGAGACTTCCCAGCCACCCACTGCCACGCAACCAAGCAAGGTGGTCAACAGCTCTGCTGTGCATCAAATTACTGTGAACGGGATGCAACAATGAAGTTCCATTTTTTAGGATTGGCTGGAGTCCCAAAGCAATAATTTATGGATGGTATATCCGAGCGATATGCCATCACTTACTCAAATGGAAAGAGCCCTTTAAGGAGCCAATACATCATTTTAAGACATAAATAACCTTTATTTACTGAAACAGTAATTTAACTTTAATGCAAATTCGGCAAGAACAATATATATTTTTTTTTACAGAATGAGAGATGATAATTCCATCTGCTGTGTGTTTTATCAGACTTCATTTATAAATATTTAAGAAAGCAAAAAAAGATTAAATCGTATATTTACTTTAATATTCAAAAAATGATAAAATGGCTACAAAAATGAATGTAGCACCAGTAGCTGCAGCACAATTCCCTCTTGATTACATAGGAACGAAACCCACATTAATAAAGATGTATACACCAGCACAGTGTCCTTCCAAAGTCTCCCCATAATTGGAAAGGATTACGGTTACAGGTTAGAGTTAGGAAGGGGGAGAAGCTTTGCGGTAAAAGGACGGGGGTGATAGTTAGGGAGGTACAGGGAGAGATGTATAGTATTAGTGAGAAGTTAGTGGACCCCCTCAGAGGAACAGACCAGACACAAAAATGTTGATTAGTAAACAAGTCATTAATTAGATTTCAGTTTATTAGTAATCAAACCTTAAGTTAAACATGTCACAGATCACAAGAGAGGGGACATGCAGGAGGGGGGTAGGATCATGCAATTAGTACCTCCATGGACAACCAGATGCAATGCATCTGTGGCCAGGGAGGTAGTAAATTGTCAGGCATGCTGTTAATGAAGTTAATGGAGGTAGGGGAAGGTCCAGTCATTGCATGCTGAAGCCCCGTGCTGGTTGAAAGTCGGCAGCCAGGTGCATTAAGAACAGTACGAATGGGTGTGAGAAGGTCAGAAAGAGAGAAGATGGTGAGATGACTGTACTACTATAGTATGAAGATAGGGAGATGACTGTACTACTATAGTATGAAGATAGGGAGATGACTGTACTACTATAGTATGAAGATGGTGAGATGACTGTACTACCATAGTGTGAAGATAGTGAGATTATTGTACTACTATAGTATGAAGATAGGGAGATGACTGTACTACTATAGTATGAAGATAGGGAGATGACTGTACTACTATAGTATGAAGATGGTGAGATGACTGTACTACTATAGTATGAAGATAGTGAGATGACTGTACTACTATAGTATGAAGATAGGGAGATGACTGTACTACTATAGTATGAAGATAGGGAGATGACTGTACTACTATAGTATGAAGATGGTGAGATGACTGTACTACCATAGTGTGAAGATAGTGAGATGACTACTACTATATATGAAGATAGTGAGATGACTGTACTACTATAGTATGAAGATAGTAAGATGACTGTACTACTACAGTATGAAGATAGTGAGATGACTGTACTACTATAGTATGAAGATAGTGAGATGACAGTACTACTATAGTATGAAGATAGGAAGATGACTGTACTACTACAGTATGAAGATAGTGAGATGACTGTACTACTATAGTATGAAGATAGTGAGATGACTGTACTACTATAGTATGAAGAGAGTGAGATGACTGTACTACTACAGTATGAAGATAGTGAGATGACTGTACTACTATAGTATGTAGAGAGTGATATGACTGTACTACAATAGTATGTAGAGAGTGAGATGACTGAACTACTATAGTATGAAGATGGTGAGATGACTGTACTTCTATAGTATGAAGAGAGTGAGATGACTGTACTACTACAGTATGAAGAGAGTGAGATGACTGTACTACTATAGTATGAAGATAGTGAGATGACTGTACTACTATAGTATGAAGATAGTTAGATGACTGTACTACTACAGTATGAAGATAATGAGATGACTGTACTACTACAGTATGAAGATAGTGAGATGACTGTACTACTATAGTATGAAGATAGTGAGATGACTGTACTACTACAGTACAGACCAAAAGTTTGGACACACCTTCTCATTTAAAGATTTTTCAGTATTTTCATGACTTTGAAAATTGTACATTCACACTGAAGGCATCAAAACTATGAATTAACACATGTGGAATTAAATACTTAGCAAAAAAGTGTGAAACAACTGAAAATATGTCTTATATTCTAGGTTCTTCAAAGTAGCCACCTTGACTGCTTTGCACACTCTTGGCATTCTCTTGATGAGCTTCAAGAGGTAATCACCAGAAATGGTCTTCCAACAATCTTGAAGGAGTTCCCAGAGATGCTCAGCACTTGTTGGCCCTTTTGCTTTCACTCTGCAGTCCAGCTCACCCCAAACCATCTCGATTTGGTTCAGGTCTGGTGACTGTGGAGGCCAGGTCATCTGGCGTAGCACCCCATCACTCTCCCTCTTGGTCAAATAGCCCTTACACAGCCTGGGGGTGTGTTTGGGGTCATTGTCCTGTTGAAAAATAAATGATGGTCCAACTAAACGCAAACCGGATGGAATAGCATGCCGCTGCAAGATGCTGTGGTAGCCATGCTGGTTCAGTATGCCTTCAATTTCGAATAAATCCCCAACAGTGTCACCAGCAAAGCACCCCCACACCATCACACCTCCTCCTCCATGCTTCACGGTGGGAACCAGGCATGTAGAATCCATTCGTTCACCTTTTCTGCGTCGCACAAAGACACGGTGGTTGAAACCAAAGATCTCAAATTTGGACTCATCAGACCAGAGCACAGATTTCCACTGGTCTTTAGCCCAAACAAGTCTCTTCTGCTTGTTGCCTGTCCTTAGCAGTGGATTCCTAGCAGCTATTTTACCATGAAGGCCTGCTGAACAAAGTCTCCTCTTAACAGTTGTTTTAGAGAAGTGTCTGCTGCTAGAACTCTGTGTGGCATTGACCTGGTCTCCAATCTGAGCTGCTGTTAACCTGCGATTTCTGAGGCTGGTGACTCGGATAAACTTATCCTCATAAGCAGAGGTGACTCTTGGTCTTCCTTTCCTGGGGCGGTCCTCATGTGAGCCAGTTTCTTTGTAGCGCATGATGGTTTTTGCAACTGCACTTGGGGACACATTCAAAGTTTGCCCAATTTTTCGCACTGACTGACCTTCATTTCTTAAAGTAATGATGGCCACTCATTTTTCTTTACTTAGCTGCTTTTTTCTTGCCATAATACAAATTCTAATAGTCTATTAAGTAGGACTATCAGCTGACTTCTGCACAACACAACTGATGGTCCCAACCCCATTTATAAGGCAAGAAATCCCACTTATTAAACCTGACAGGGCACACCTGTGAAGTGAAAACCATTTCCGGTGACTACCTCTTGAAGCTCATCAAGAGAATGCCAAGAGTGTGCAAAGCAGTCATCAAAGCAAAAGGTGGCTACTTTGAAGAACCTAGAATATAAGACATATTTTCAGTTGTTTCACACTTTTTTGTTAAGTATATAATTCCACATGTGTTAATTCATAGTTTTGATGCCTTCAGTGTGAATGTACAATTTTCAAAGTCATGAAAATACAGAAAAATCTTTAAATGAGAAGGTGTGTCCAAACTTTTGGTCTGTACTGTATAGTATGAAGATAGTTAGATGACTGTACTACTACAGTATGAAGATAATGAGATGACTGTACTACTACAGTATGAAGATAGTGAGATGACTGTACTACTATAGTATGAAGATAGTGAAATGACTGTACTACTATAGTATGAAGATAGTGACATGACTGTACTACTACAGTATGAAGATAGTGAGATGACTGTACTACTATAGTATGTAGATAGTGAGATGACTGTACTACTATAGTATGAACATAGTGAGATGACTGTACTACTACAGTATGAAGAGAGTGAGATGACTGTACTACTATAGTATGTAGATAGTGAGATGACTGTACTACTAGAGTATGAAGATAGTGAGATGACTGTACTACTATAGTATGAAGATAGTGAGATGACTGTACTACTATAGTATGAAGATAGTGAGATGACTGTACTACTACAGTTTGAAGATAGTGAGATGACTGTGCTACTACAGTATGAAGATAGTGAGATGACTGTACTACTACAGTATGTAGACAGTGAGATGACTGTACTACTACAGTATGTAGATAGTGAGATGACTATACCACTATAGTATGAAGATAGTGAGATGACTGTACTACTACAGTATGTAGATAGTGAGATGACTGTACTATTACAGTATGAAGATAGTGACATGACTGTACTACTATAGTATCAAGATAGTGAGATGACTGTACTACTACAGTATGAAGATAGTGAGATGACTGTACTACTATAGTATGTAGATAGTGAGATGACTGTACTACTATAGTATGAACATAGTGAGATGACTGTACTACTACAGTATGAAGAGAGTGAGATGACTGTACTACTATAGTATGTAGATAGTGAGATGACTGTACTACTAGAGTATGAAGATAGTGAGATGACTGTACTACTATAGTATGAAGATAGTGAGATGACTGTACTACTACAGTTTGAAGATAGTGAGATGACTGTGCTACTACAGTATGAAGATAGTGAGATGACTGTACTACTACAGTATGTAGACAGTGAGATGACTGTACTACTACAGTATGTAGATAGTGAGATGACTATACCACTATAGTATGAAGATAGTGAGATGACTGTACTACTACAGTATGTAGATAGTGAGATGACTGTACTATTACAGTATGAAGATAGTGACATGACTGTACTACTATAGTATCAAGATAGTGAGATGACTGTACTACTGTAGTATGAAGATAGTGAGATGACTGTACTACTACAGTATGAAGATAGTGAGATGACTGTACTACTATAGTATGAAGAGAGTGAGATGACTGTACTACTATAGTATGAAGATAGTGAGATGACTGTACTACTACAGTATGAAGATAGGGAGATGACTGTACTACTATAGTATGAAGACAGTGAGATGACTGTACTACTACAGTATGAAGATAATGAGATGACTGTACTACTACAGTATGAAGATAGTGAGAGGACTGTACTACTACAGAATGAAGATAGTGAGATGACTGTACTACTATATTATGAAGAGAGTGAGATGACTGTACTACTATAGTATGAAGATAGTGAGATTACTGTACTACTATAGTATGGAGATAGTGAGATGACTGTACTACTATAGTATGAAGATAGTGAGATGACTGTACTACTATAATATGAAGAGAGTGAGATGACTGTACTACTATAGTATGAAGATAGTGAGATTACTGTACTACTACAGTATGAAGATAGTGAGATGACTGTACTATACAGTATGAAGATAGTGAGATTACTGTACTACTATAGTATGAAGATAGTGAGATGACGGTACTGCTATAGTATGAAGATAGGGAGATGACTGTACTACTATAGTATGAATATAGTGAGATGACTGTACTATTACAATATGGAGATAGTGAGATTACTGTACTACTATAGTATAGAGATAGTGAGATGACTGTACTACTACAGTATGAATATAGTGAGATGACTGTACTACTACAGTATGAAGATAGGGAGATGACAGTACTACTACAGTATGAAGATAGGGAGATGACAGTACTACTACAGTATGAAGATAGTGAGATGACTGTACTATTACAGTATGAAGATAGTGACATGACTGTACTACTATAGTATCAAGATAGTGAGATGACTGTACTACTGTAGTATGAAGATAGTGAGATGACTGTACTACTACAGTATGAAGATAGTGAGATGACTGTACTACTATAGTATGAAGAGAGTGAGATGACTGTACTACTACAGTATGAATATAGTGAGATGACTGTACTACTATAGTATGGAGATAGTGAGATGACTGTACTATTATAATATGGAGATAGTGAGATTACTGTACTACTATAGTATAGAGATAGTGAGATGACTGTACTACTACAGTATGAATATAGTGAGATGACTGTACTACTACAGTATGAAGATAGGGAGATGACAGTACTACTACAGTATGAAGATAGGGAGATGACAGTACTACTACAGTATGAAGATAGGGAGATAACTGTACTACTATAGTATGGAGAGAGTGAGATGACTGTACTACTACAATATGAATATAGTGAGATGACTGTACTACTACAGTATGAAGAGAGTGAGATGACTGTACTACTAAAGTATGAAGATAGTGAGATGACTGTACTACTATAGTATGAAGATAGTGAGATGACTGTACTACTACAGTATGAAGATAGGGAGATGACTGTACTACTACAGTATGAAGAGAGTGAGATGACTGTACTACTATAGTATGAAGATAGTGAGATGACTGTACTACTATAGTATGAAGATAGTGAGGTGACTGTACTACTATAGTATGAAGATAGTGAGATGACAGTACTACTATAGTATGAAGATAGGGAGATGACTGTACTGCTACAGCATGAAGATGGTGAGATGACTGTACTACTACAGTATGAAGATAGTGAGATGACTGTACTACTACACTATGAAGATAGTGAGATGGCTGTACTACTATAGTATGAAGATAGTGAGATGACTGTGCTACTATAGTATAAAGAGAGTGAGATGACTGTACTACCATAGTGTGAAGAGAGTGAGATGACTGTACTACTACACTATGAAGATAATGAGAGGGCTGTACTACTATAGTATGAAGAGAGTGAGATGACTGTACTATCATTGTGTGAAGAGAGTGAGATGACTGTATTACTATAGTATGAAGAGAGTGAGATGACTGTATTACTATAGTATGTAGAGTGAGATGACTGTACTACTATAGTATGAAGATAGTGAGATGACTGCACTACTATAGTATGTAGAGAGAGATGACTGTACTACTATAGTATGAAGATGGTGAAATGACTGTACTACTATAGTATGAAGATGGTGAGATGACTGTACTATTATAGTATGAAGATAGTGAGATGACTGTACTACTACAGTATGAAGATAGTGAGATGACTGTACTACTACAGTATGAAGATAGTGAGATTACTGTACTACTATAGTATGAAGATAGTGAGATGACTGTACCACTATAGTATGAAGATAGGGAGATGACTGTACTACTATAGTATGAAGATAGTGAGATGACTGTACTACTATAGTATGGAGATAGTGAGATTACTGTACTACTATAGTATGAAGAGAGTGAGATGACTGTACTACTACAGTATGAAGATAGTGAGATGACTACTACTATAGTATGGAGATAGTGAAATTACTGTACTACTATAGTATGAAGATAGTGATATGACTGTACTACTATAGTATGTAGATAGTGAGATGACTGTACTACTACAGTATGAATATAGTGAGATGACTGTACTAATATAGTATGGAGTTAGTGAGATTACTGTACTACTACAGTATGGAGATAGTGAGATGACTGTACTACTACAGTATGAATATAGTGAGATGACTGTACTACTATAGTATGGAGATAGTGAGATGACTGTACTATTATAATATGGAGATAGTGAGATTACTGTACTACTATAGTATGGAGATAGTGAGATGACTGTACTACTACAGTATGAATATAGTGAGATGACTGTACTACTACAGTATGAAGATAGGGAGATGACTGTACTACTACAGTATGAAGATAGGGAGATGACAGTATTGCTACAGTATGAAGATAGGGAGATAACTGTACTACTATAGTATGGAGAGAGTGAGATGACTGTACTACTACAATATGAATATAGTGAGATGACTGTACTACTACAGTATGAAGAGAGTGAGATGACTGTACTAATAAAGTATGAAGATAGTGAGATGACTGTACTACTATAGTATGAAGATAGTGAGATGACTGTACTACTACAGTATGAAGATAGGGAGATGACTGTACTACTACAGTATGAAGAGAGTGAGATGACTGTACTACTATAGTATGAAGATAGTGATATGACTGTACTACTATAGTATGAAGATAGTGAGATGACTGTGCTACTATAGTATAAAGAGAGTGAGATGACTGTACTACCATAGTGTGAAGAGAGTGAGATGACTGTACTACTACACTATGAAGATAATGAGAGGGCTGTACTACTATAGTATGAAGAGAGTGAGATGACTGTACTACCATTGTGTGAAGAGAGTGAGATGACTGTACTACTATAGTATGAAGAGAGTGAGATGACTGTATTACTATAGTATGTAGAGTGAGATGACTGTACTACTATAGTATGAAGATAGTGAGATGACTGCACTACTATAGTATGTAGAGAGAGATGACTGTACTACTATATTATGAAGATGGTGAGATGACTGTACTATTATAGTATGAAGATAGTGAGATGACTGTACTTCCACAGTATGAAGATAGTGAGATGACTGTACTACTACAGTATGAATATAGTGAGATGACTGTAATACTAAAGAATGAAGAGAGTAAGATGACTGTACTACTATAGGGTGAAGATAGTGAGATGACTACTATTACAGTATGAAGATGGTGAGATGACTGTACTATTATAGTATGAAGATAGTGAGATGACTGTACTTCCACAGTATGAAGATAGTGAGATGACTGTACTACTATAGTATGAAGATAGTGAGATGACTGTACTACTACAGTATGAATATAGTGAGATGACTGTACTACTACAGTATGAAGATAGTGAGATGACTGTACTAATACAGCATGAAGACAGTGAGAAGATTGTACTACTATAGTATGAAGATAGTGAGATGACTATACTACTATAGTATGAAGAGAGTGAGATGACTGTACTACTATAGCATGAAAATAGTGAGATGACTGTACTACTACAGTAAGAAGTTAGTGAGATGACTGTCCTACTACAGTATGAAGATAGTGAGATGACTGTACTACAACAGTATGAAGATAGTGAGATGACTGTACTACTATAGTATGAAGATAGTGAGATGACTGTACTACAATAGTATGAAGATAATGAGATGACTGTACTACTACAATGTGAAAATAGTGAGATGACTGTACTACTATAGTATGAAGATAGTGAGATGACTGTACTACTATAATATGAAGATAGGAAGATGACCGTACTACTACAGTATGAAGATAGGGAGATGACTGTACTACTACAGTATGAAGATGGTGATATGACTGTACTACTATAGTATGAAGATAGTGAGATGACTGTACTACTATAGCATGAAGAGAGTGAGATGACTGTACTACTACAGTATGAAGATAGTGAGATGACTGTACTACTATAGTATGTAGAGAGTGATATGACTGTACTACTATAGTATGTAGAGAGTGAGATGACTGTACTACTATAGTATGAAGATGGTGAGATGACTGTACTTCTATAGTATGAAGAGAGTGAGATGACTGTACTACTACAGTATGAAGAGAGTGAGATGACTGTACTACTATAGTATGAAGATAGTGAGATGACTGTACTACTATAGTATGAAGATAGTTAGATGACTGTACTACTACAGTATGAAGATAATGAGATGACTGTACTACTATAGTATGAAGATAGTGAGATGACTGTACTACTATATTATGAAGATAGTTAGATGACTGTACTACTACAGTATGAAGATAATGAGATGACTGTACTACTATAGTATGAAGATAATGAGATGACTGTACTATTACAGTATGAAGATAGTGAGATGACTGTACTACTACAGTATGAAGATAGTGAGATGACTGTACTACTATAGTATGTAGATAGTGAGATGACTGTACTACTATAGTATGAACATAGTGAGATGACTGTACTACTACAGTATGAAGAGAGTGAGATGACTGTACTACTATAGTATGTAGATAGTGAGATGACTGTACTACTACAGTATGAAGATAGTGAGATGACTGTACTACTATAGTATGTAGATAGTGAGATGACTGTACTACTACAGTATGAAGATAGTGATATGACTGTACTACTATAGTATGAAGATAGTGAGATGACTGTACTACTATAGTATGAAGATAGTGAGATGACTGTACTACTACAGTATGAAGATAGTGAGATGACTGTACTACTATAGTATGAAGAGAGTGAGATGACTGTACTACTATAGTATGAAGATAGTGAGATGACTGTACTACTACAGTATGAAGATAGGGAGATGACTGTACTACTATAGTATGAAGACAGTGAGATGACTGTACTACTACAGTATGAAGATAATGAGATGACTGTACTACTACAGTATGAAGATAGTGAGATGACTGTACTACTACAGTATGAAGATAGTGAGATGACTGTACTACTATATTATGAAGATAGTGAGATTACTGTACTACTATAGTATGGAGATAGTGAGATGACTGTACTACTATAGTATGAAGATAGTGAGATGACTGTACTACTATAATATGAAGAGAGTGAGATGACTGTACTACTATAGTATGAAGATAGTGAGATTAGTGTACTACTACAGTATGAAGATAGTGAGATGACTGTACTACTACAGTATGAAGATAGTGAGATTACTGTACTACTATAGTATGAAGATAGTGAGATGACTGTACTACTATAGTATGAAGATAGGGAGATGACTGTACTACTATAGTATGAAGATAGTGAGATGACTGTACTACTATAGTATGGAGATAGTGAGATTACTGTACTACTATAGTATGGAGATATTGAGATTACTGTACTACTATAGTATGAAGAGAGTGAGATGACTGTACTACTACAGTATGAAGATAGTGAGATGACTGTACTACTATAGTATGGAGATAGTGAGATTGCTGTACTACTACAGTATGAAGATAGTGATATGACTGTACTACTATAGTATGTAGATAGTGAGATTACTGTACTACTACAGAATGAATATAGTGAGATGACTGTACTACTATAGTATGGAGATAGTGAGATGACTGTACTTCTATAGTATGTAGATAGTGAGATGACTGTACTACTACAGTATGAATATAGTGAGATGACTGTACTACTATAGTATGGAGATAGTGAGATTACTGTACTACTATAGTATGGAGATAGTGAGATGACTGTACTACTATAGTATGAAGATAGTGAGATGACTGTACTACTATAATATGAAGAGAGTGAGATGACTGTACTACTATAGTATGAAGATAGTGAGATTACTGTACTACTACAGTATGAAGATAGTGAGATGACTGTACTACTACAGTATGAAGATAGTGAGATTACTGTACTACTATAGTATGAAGATAGTGAGATGACTGTACTACTATAGTATGAAGATAGGAGATGACTGTACTACTATAGTATGAAGATAGTGAGATGACTGTACTACTATAGTATGAAGATAGTGAGATGACTGTACTACTACAGTATGAAGATAGTGAGATTACTGTACTACTATAGTATGAAGATAGTGAGATGACTGTACCACTATAGTATGAAGATAGGGAGATGACTGTACTACTATAGTATGAAGATAGTGAGATGACTGTACTACTATAGTATGGAGATAGTGAGATTACTGTACTACTATAGTATGAAGAGAGTGAGATGACTGTACTACTACAGTATGAAGATAGTGGGATGACTACTACTATAGTATGGAGATAGTGAAATTACTGTACTACTATAGTATGAAGATAGTGATATGACTGTACTACTATAGTATGTAGATAGTGAGATGACTGTACTACTACAGTATGAATATAGTGAGATGACTGTACTAATATAGTATGGAGTTAGTGAGATTACTGTACTACTACAGTATGGAGATAGTGAGATGACTGTACTACTACAGTATGAATATAGTGAGATGACTGTACTACTATAGTATGGAGATAGTGAGATGACTGTACTATTATAATATGGAGATAGTGAGATTACTGTACTACTATAGTATGGAGATAGTGAGATGACTGTACTACTACAGTATGAATATAGTGAGATGACTGTACTACTACAGTATGAAGATAGGGAGATGACTGTACTACTACAGTATGAAGATAGGGAGATGACAGTATTGCTACAGTATGAAGATAGGGAGATAACTGTACTACTATAGTATGGAGAGAGTGAGATGACTGTACTACTACAATATGAATATAGTGAGATGACTGTACTACTACAGTATGAAGAGAGTGAGATAACTGTACTAATAAAGTATGAAGATAGTGAGATGACTGTACTACTATAGTATGAAGATAGTGAGATGACTGTACTACTACAGTATGAAGATAGGGAGATGACTGTACTACTACAGTATGAAGAGAGTGAGATGACTGTACTACTATAGTATGAAGATAGTGAGATGACTGTACTACTATAGTATGAAGATAGTGAGATGACTGTGCTACTATAGTATAAAGAGAGTGAGATGACTGTACTACCATAGTGTGAAGAGAGTGAGATGACTGTACTACTACACTATGAAGATAATGAGAGGGCTGTACTACTATAGTATGAAGAGAGTGAGATGACTGTACTACCATTGTGTGAAGAGAGTGAGATGACTGTACTACTATAGTATGAAGAGAGTGAGATGACTGTATTACTATAGTATGTAGAGTGAGATGACTGTACTACTATAGTATGAAGATAGTGAGATGACTGCACTACTATAGTATGTAGAGAGAGATGACTGTACTACTATAGTATGAAGATGGTGAGATGACTGTACTATTATAGTATGAAGATAGTGAGATGACTGTACTTCCACAGTATGAAGATAGTGAGATGACTGTACTACTACAGTATGAATATAGTGAGATGACTGTAATACTAAAGAATGAAGAGAGTAAGATGACTGTACTACTATAGGGTGAAGATAGTGAGATGACTACTACTACAGTATGAAGATGGTGAGATGACTGTACTATTATAGTATGAAGATAGTGAGATGACTGTACTTCCACAGTATGAAGATAGTGAGATGACTGTACTACTATAGTATGAAGATAGTGAGATGACTGTACTACTACAGTATGAATATAGTGAGATGACTGTACTACTACAGTATGAAGATAGTGAGATGACTGTACTAATACAGCATGAAGACAGTGAGAAGATTGTACTACTATAGTATGAAGATAGTGAGATGACTATACTACTATAGTATGAAGAGAGTGAGATGACTGTACTACTATAGCATGAAAATAGTGCGATGACTGTACTACTACAGTAAGAAGTTAGTGAGATGACTGTCCTACTACAGTATGAAGATAGTGAGATGACTGTACTACAACAGTATGAAGATAGTGAGATGACTGTACTACTATAGTATGAAGATAGTGAGATGACTGTACTACAATAGTATGAAGATAATGAGATGACTGTACTACTACAATGTGAAAATAGTGAGATGACTGTACTACTATAGTATGAAGATAGTGAGATGACTGTACTACTATAATATGAAGATAGGAAGATGACCGTACTACTACAGTATGAAGATAGGGAGATGACTGTACTACTACAGTATGAAGATGGTGATATGACTGTACTACTATAGTATGAAGATAGTGAGATGACTGTACTACTATAGCATGAAGAGAGTGAGATGACTGTACTACTACAGTATGAAGATAGTGAGATGACTGTACTACTATAGTATGTAGAGAGTGATATGACTGTACTACTATAGTATGTAGAGAGTGAGATGACTGTACTACTATAGTATGAAGATGGTGAGATGACTGTACTTCTATAGTATGAAGAGAGTGAGATGACTGTACTACTACAGTATGAAGAGAGTGAGATGACTGTACTACTATAGTATGAAGATAGTGAGATGACTGTACTACTATAGTATGAAGATAGTTAGATGACTGTACTACTACAGTATGAAGATAATGAGATGACTGTACTACTATAGTATGAAGATAGTGAGATGAGTGTACTACTATATTATGAAGATAGTTAGATGACTGTACTACTACAGTATGAAGATAATGAGATGACTGTACTACTATAGTATGAAGATAATGAGATGACTGTACTATTACAGTATGAAGATAGTGAGATGACTGTACTACTATAGTATGTAGATAGTGAGATGACTGTACTACTATAGTATGAACATAGTGAGATGACTGTACTACTACAGTATGAAGAGAGTGAGATGACTGTACTACTATAGTATGTAGATAGTGAGATGACTGTACTACTACAGTATGAAGATAGTGAGATGACTGTACTACTATAGTATGTAGATAGTGAGATGACTGTACTACTACAGTATGAAGATAGTGATATGACTGTACTACTATAGTATGAAGATAGTGAGATGACTGTACTACTATAGTATGAAGATAGTGAGATGACTGTACTACTACAGTATGAAGATAGTGAGATGACTGTACTACTATAGTATGAAGAGAGTGAGATGACTGTACTACTATAGTATGAAGATAGTGAGATGACTGTACTACTACAGTATGAAGATAGGGAGATGACTGTACTACTATAGTATGAAGACAGTGAGATGACTGTACTACTACAGTATGAAGATAATGAGATGACTGTACTACTACAGTATGAAGATAGTGAGATGACTGTACTACTACAGTATGAAGATAGTGAGATGACTGTACTACTATATTATGAAGATAGTGAGATTACTGTACTACTATAGTATGGAGATAGTGAGATGACTGTACTACTATAGTATGAAGATAGTGAGATGACTGTACTACTATAATATGAAGAGAGTGAGATGACTGTACTACTATAGTATGAAGATAGTGAGATTAGTGTACTACTACAGTATGAAGATAGTGAGATGACTGTACTACTACAGTATGAAGATAGTGAGATTACTGTACTACTATAGTATGAAGATAGTGAGATGACTGTACTACTATAGTATGAAGATAGGGAGATGACTGTACTACTATAGTATGAAGATAGTGAGATGACTGTACTACTATAGTATGGAGATAGTGAGATTACTGTACTACTATAGTATGGAGATATTGAGATTACTGTACTACTATAGTATGAAGAGAGTGAGATGACTGTACTACTACAGTATGAAGATAGTGAGATGACTGTACTACTATAGTATGGAGATAGTGAGATTGCTGTACTACTACAGTATGAAGATAGTGATATGACTGTACTACTATAGTATGTAGATAGTGAGATTACTGTACTACTACAGAATGAATATAGTGAGATGACTGTACTACTATAGTATGGAGATAGTGAGATGACTGTACTTCTATAGTATGTAGATAGTGAGATGACTGTACTACTACAGTATGAATATAGTGAGATGACTGTACTACTATAGTATGGAGATAGTGAGATTACTGTACTACTATAGTATGGAGATAGTGAGATGACTGTACTACTATAGTATGAAGATAGTGAGATGACTGTACTACTATAATATGAAGAGAGTGAGATGACTGTACTACTATAGTATGAAGATAGTGAGATTACTGTACTACTACAGTATGAAGATAGTGAGATGACTGTACTACTACAGTATGAAGATAGTGAGATTACTGTACTACTATAGTATGAAGATAGTGAGATGACTGTACTACTATAGTATGGAGATAGTGAGATTACTGTACTACTATAGTATGGAGATATTGAGATTACTGTACTACTATAGTATGAAGAGAGTGAGATGACTGTACTACTACAGTATGAAGATAGTGAGATGACTGTACTACTATAGTATGGAGATAGTGAGATTGCTGTACTACTACAGTATGAAGATAGTGATATGACTGTACTACTATAGTATGTAGATAGTGAGATTACTGTACTACTACAGTATGAATATAGTGAGATGACTGTACTACTATAGTATGGAGATAGTGAGATGACTGTACTTCTATAGTATGTAGATAGTGAGATGACTGTACTACTACAGTATGAATATAGTGAGATGACTGTACTACTATAGTATGGAGATAGTGAGATTACTGTACTACTATAGTATGGAGATAGTGAGATGACTGTACTACTACAGTATGAATATAGTGAGATGACTGTACTACTATAGTATGGAGATAGTGAGATGACTGTACTACTATAGTATGGAGATAGTGAGATTACTGTACTACTATAGTATGGAGATAGTGAGATGACTGTACTACTACAGTATGAATATAGTGAGATGACTGTACTACTACAGTATGAAGATAGGGAGATGACTACTACCTCAGTATGAAGATAGTGAGATGACTGTACTACTACAGTATGAAGATAGGGAGATGACAGTACTACTACAGTATGAATATAGTGAGATGACTGTACTACTACAGTATGAAGATAGGGAGATAACTGTACTACTATAGTATGAAGATAGTGAGATGACTGTACTACTATAGTATGAAGATAGTGAGATGACTGTACTACTATAGTATGGAGATAGTGAGATTACTGTACTACTATAGTATGAAGATAGTGAGATGACTGTACTACAATAGTATGAAGGTAATGAGATGACTGTACTACTACAATGTGAAAATAGTGAGATGACTGTACTACTATAGTATGAAGATAGTGAGATGACTGTACTACTATAATATGAAGATAGGAAGATGACCGTACTACTACAGTATGAAGATAGGGAGATGACTGTACTACTACAGTATGAAGATGGTGATATGACTGTACTACTATAGTATGAAGATAGTGAGATGACTGTACTACTATAGCATGAAGAGAGTGAGATGACTGTACTACTACAGTATGAAGATAGTGAGATGACTGTACTACTATAGTATGTAGAGAGTGATATGACTGTACTACTATAGTATGTAGAGAGTGAGATGACTGTACTACTATAGTATGAAGATGGTGAGATGACTGTACTTCTATAGTATGAAGAGAGTGAGATGACTGTACTACTACAGTATGAAGAGAGTGAGATGACTGTACTACTATAGTATGAAGATAGTGAGATGACTGTACTACTATAGTATGAAGATAGTTAGATGACTGTACTACTACAGTATGAAGATAATGAGATGACTGTACTACTATAGTATGAAGATAGTGAGATGAGTGTACTACTATATTATGAAGATAGTTAGATGACTGTATTACTACAGTATGAAGATAATGAGATGACTGTACTACTATAGTATGAAGATAATGAGATGACTGTACTATTACAGTATGAAGATAGTGAGATGACTGTACTACTACAGTATGAAGATAGTGAGATGACTGTACTACTATAGTATGTAGATAGTGAGATGACTGTACTACTATAGTATGAACATAGTGAGATGACTGTACTACTACAGTATTAAGAGAGTGAGATGACTGTACTACTATAGTATGTAGATAGTGAGATGACTGTACTACTACAGTATGAAGATAGTGAGATGACTGTACTACTATAGTATGTAGATAGTGAGATGACTGTACTACTACAGTATGAAGATAGTGATATGACTGTACTACTATAGTATGAAGATAGTGAGATGACTGTACTACTATAGTATGAAGATAGTGAGATGACTGTACTACTACAGTATGAAGATAGTGAGATGACTGTACTACTATAGTATGAAGAGAGTGAGATGACTGTACTACTATAGTATGAAGATAGTGAGATGACTGTACTACTACAGTATGAAGATAGGGAGATGACTGTACTACTATAGTATGAAGACAGTGAGATGACTGTACTACTACAGTATGAAGATAATGAGATGACTGTACTACTACAGTATGAAGATAGTGAGATGACTGTACTACTACAGTATGAAGATAGTGAGATGACTGTACTACTATATTATGAAGATAGTGAGATTACTGTACTACTATAGTATGGAGATAGTGAGATGACTGTACTACTATAGTATGAAGATAGTGAGATGACTGTACTACTATAATATGAAGAGAGTGAGATGACTGTACTACTATAGTATGAAGATAGTGAGATTAGTGTACTACTACAGTATGAAGATAGTGAGATGACTGTACTACTACAGTATGAAGATAGTGAGATTACTGTACTACTATAGTATGAAGATAGTGAGATGACTGTACTACTATAGTATGAAGATAGGGAGATGACTGTACTACTATAGTATGAAGATAGTGAGATGACTGTACTACTATAGTATGGAGATAGTGAGATTACTGTACTACTATAGTATGGAGATATTGAGATTACTGTACTACTATAGTATGAAGAGAGTGAGATGACTGTACTACTACAGTATGAAGATAGTGAGATGACTGTACTACTATAGTATGGAGATAGTGAGATTGCTGTACTACTACAGTATGAAGATAGTGATATGACTGTACTACTATAGTATGTAGATAGTGAGATTACTGTACTACTACAGAATGAATATAGTGAGATGACTGTACTACTATAGTATGGAGATAGTGAGATGACTGTACTTCTATAGTATGTAGATAGTGAGATGACTGTACTACTACAGTATGAATATAGTGAGATGACTGTACTACTATAGTATGGAGATAGTGAGATTACTGTACTACTATAGTATGGAGATAGTGAGATGACTGTACTACTATAGTATGAAGATAGTGAGATGACTGTACTACTATAATATGAAGAGAGTGAGATGACTGTACTACTATAGTATGAAGATAGTGAGATTACTGTACTACTACAGTATGAAGATAGTGAGATGACTGTACTACTACAGTATGAAGATAGTGAGATTACTGTACTACTATAGTATGAAGATAGTGAGATGACTGTACTACTATAGTATGGAGATAGTGAGATTACTGTACTACTATAGTATGGAGATATTGAGATTACTGTACTACTATAGTATGAAGAGAGTGAGATGACTGTACTACTACAGTATGAAGATAGTGAGATGACTGTACTACTATAGTATGGAGATAGTGAGATTGCTGTACTACTACAGTATGAAGATAGTGATATGACTGTACTACTATAGTATGTAGATAGTGAGATTACTGTACTACTACAGTATGAATATAGTGAGATGACTGTACTACTATAGTATGGAGATAGTGAGATGACTGTACTTCTATAGTATGTAGATAGTGAGATGACTGTACTACTACAGTATGAATATAGTGAGATGACTGTACTACTATAGTATGGAGATAGTGAGATTACTGTACTACTATAGTATGGAGATAGTGAGATGACTGTACTACTACAGTATGAATATAGTGAGATGACTGTACTACTATAGTATGGAGATAGTGAGATGACTGTACTACTATAGTATGGAGATAGTGAGATTACTGTACTACTATAGTATGGAGATAGTGAGATGACTGTACTACTACAGTATGAATATAGTGAGATGACTGTACTACTACAGTATGAAGATAGGGAGATGACTACTACCTCAGTATGAAGATAGTGAGATGACTGTACTACTACAGTATGAAGATAGGGAGATGACAGTACTACTACAGTATGAATATAGTGAGATGACTGTACTACTACAGTATGAAGATAGGGAGATAACTGTACTACTATAGTATGAAGATAGTGAGATGACTGTACTACTATAGTATGAAGATAGTGAGATGACTGTACTACTATAGTATGGAGATAGTGAGATTACTGTACTACTATAGTATGAAGATAGGGAGATGACTGTACTACTACAGTATGAAGAGAGTGAGATGACTGTACTACTACAGTATGAAGATAGTGAGATGACTGTACTACTATAGTATGAAGATAGTGAGATGACTGTACTACTACAGTATGAAGATAGGGAGATGACTGTACTACTACAGTATGAAGAGAGTGAGATGACTGTACTACTACAGTATGAAGATAGTGAGATGACTGTACTACTATAGTATGAAGATAGTGAGATGACTGTACTACTACAGTATGAAGATAGGGAGATGACTGTACTACTATAGTATGAAGATAGTGAGGTGACTGTACTACTATAGTATGAAGATAGTGAGATGACTGTACTACTACAGTATGAAGATAGTGAGATGACTGTACTACTACAGTATGAAGAGAGTGAGATGACTGTACTACTACAGTATGAAGATAGTGAGATGACTGTACTACTATAGTATGAAGATAGTGAGATGACTGTACTACTACAGTATGAAGATAGGGAGATGACTGTACTACTACAGTATGAAGAGAGTGAGATGACTGTACTACTACAGTATGAAGATAGTGAGATGACTGTACTACTATAGTATGAAGATAGTGAGATGACTGTACTACTACAGTATGAAGATAGGGAGATGACTGTACTACTATAGTATGAAGATAGTGAGGTGACTGTACTACTATAGTATGAAGATAGTGAGATGACTGTACTACTACAGTATGAAGATAGTGAGATGACTGTACTACTACAGTATGAAGATAGTGAGGTGACTGTACTACTATAGTATTGTGGAATGAAATATGTAGTATTTTCAATGCTAGTAAATGTACAAACAAATTGTGATGAAATAGATTGTGGAGACAATTACTTTATGCTGAAAAAATAAATAAGATAATGAAACGTTTGTCTTGTTACTAATGATGAATATAGAAGAGAGATATTAGAGCATGTGGGGAGGACAAGGGTTTATGTTAGTGAGGTTAGAAGAAGGGTTAATGTGAAGGGAATGGCTGGTGTTAAGTCATGCATTGTTACAGCCCCCTCCCAATTATAACATGCATTGTCTAAGAAGGAGGGTAATCTATAATGGCAGCCTATAGAGAAACAGCAAAAAAGGTCAGGGATGGGAATAGTGCCAAATTTATGTGTGATAGTCTGAGCTTAAGAGAGAAGCATTGTTATAACCTGCGAACCCCCCACCCTAGATCCTCCTACATGAAAGGCTGCCATGAGAGACCCCACCCTCCAACATCAGCCCATCAAGGAATACTGTAAGCAGTGTTTAATGCCGGGAGAGTATGTGCATGAGTCAGTGAGGTTATTGAGAAGAGCGATAAGGAAGAGGAGTAGAGAGAAGGGAAGAAGGAGAGCACAAAAAAAATGAAGAAATGCAAAAAAAAAAAAGATAAATGAATAAGCAAAAAAAAGAAAAAATAAAGAAACAAACATAGAGCCCTATGGTGAAATACATAGTGCCTTACTGTGCTATGCCCTTGCAGCATCTCTGTGTGCTGCCGTTTCCATGCAATTACACTATGCAAAAATCACCACATGATGTCACTCAAGCCCGTGACCTAAACCGAAGCCTTTCAAGTGCACGCTTGGATCTACCACCACCAGTCATTTATATACCTAAAGTGGCATGATGTCTATCCACAGTGGATGCATACAATATCCCTTTATTATTCCCTGCACTGCCAATTCATTGTTCTGTCCCCCACGTACCTTACACTGGATACACAACAGCATGAAGCAAATAACCTGTTACGGTAGTGACTACAAAACACCCCCCATCCCCTATACCCAATACTGGAAATCTATCAGTGTAATGAAACTGCTCTGCAACTCTGTCCTAGACCACATGGTGTCACCACCAATACACGGATTCCTATGTAATTCCTCCATATACAGTCTGCAACACATGACATTAACCACATGAGGGCACCATATTCCTACAAACCGTCATACAACAGAAGCGTCAGCCTAATACTGAAATGACCAGTGGGTCGCCATCAGTCATCGACACCCACGTTGACTATTAGTAGAAAATAGTAAGCAAACGCTCTCCGTGTTCATAAGAGCATGTAATGTTTCCAAATTACATTCACCTCTGGTTATCCATAAATATAATCAAAGAGTTAATCTGGATGTTCTATCATAAAGGGGAGCAGAATCTTACATTCTTTTTTTATAATGTTTCATTATATTCATTAGTGATGAGCGAGTATGTTCTGTTAACTGTTTCGGCGAGCATGCTCAGGTGCTCGCCGAGTATCTTCAGCGTGCTCAGGTGTTATGTTTGAGTCACTCCGTGCTCATGATTTGCGATTGTTTGACAGCTTTAATACATGTGAGGAAATCCCTGTTTCTTAGACATTCCTCACATGTATTAAAGCTGTCAAACAGTCGCAAATCATGAGCACGGAGTGACTCAAACATAACACTCGAACACGCTGAAGATACTCGGCGAGCACCCGAGCATGCTCGCCGAAAGGGTTAACAGAAAATGCTCGCTCATCACTAATATTTATATATTATTTTACACTAACACATAAAACAATTCTAAACAGAAATATAAACTACATAATAAAATGGTTGCAAATAAATAATAATAGATTGTAAATATTTACAAACATAACAGTAAATAATAGAAGGTAAAGAAAAGCACATGAAAATGAATATAAATATATATATATATAAAAAACAAACAAGATATTCTTTGCAGAGGTAATAAGGATTTTGTAAAGAATAGAGTTTGAGGGTGGGAGGTGAAAGGGTACAGTGGTTGAGGGTCTTTTGGTATTTGAGCTGTGAACGGAACAGAAGACAGGAGCTGGAATAAACCCCAGGGGTACAATTGGAGTGATATCTACCAGGTAATGGAGTTTGTTTACCAGAGCATGTCCGATGCCTGCATGCTTTATCACGAGTGGAAAGAGAATAAAAAATAAAAAATAAAAATAAAATAAAAAAAGATATGATACAAACGGGGGAGAAGGAAGGAGAGCTCCCCCTTCCCTTCATCCTCCCGATTTCCCCACCTCCCCATCCCCTTTCCATCATTCAACCTATCTGCTTTATGCTAATACAGGCTAACATTAGAAAAAAAGGGAGGACAGTTCTATATCCCAGCTGGAGAATATTTAAAAAAATAAAAATTAAAAAAATCGGAAGTGGGAGTAAGTGAGAGAATTTAGGACAGAGGGGGGTGGGGTGTAAAGAATGAGGACTAAGGGATCTAGATACAGAAATATTTAAAATGGAAGGCTAAAGAGACAGTAAAAAAGTAAAATATGAATGACTATGGACAACTTGCTTGTATTTTTTTTTTTGTAGTATAATACTTAAAATATCACCACTTCAAGAATAAATAATTCAGGCTATATAGAAGGAAAAGGCAGGAGTTATTTTCAAGCGCTGAAACATTTACGATATCCTTAAATGCAAAGGTTAGAAGCAAAACTAACAGATATATACAAAATAATGAAACTTTAGTACTTTTTTTTCCTATTCTTTAAAACAGGATTTACTATTTATTGGGGTTTTTATAAGAAAAACATGGCTGCTTTCTTCCAGAAATAGCACCTCAACTTGCCTATAGGCTAAACATAAGTATGACTAAGCTGCACTACTAGGCTGCCCCTGGGCAAGAGAGGCAATAGATTTAGGAATAAAACAACCATGCTTTCCTAAACTCATACAACCCCTTTAAAAGGGAACTTGTCAGAAGGATTTTATTACTGAAACTAGTAGTGTGGCTATATGGGGCATAGTACAACAATAAAAATGATACCTGTCTTGTAATAATCTGATGTGCCAGTGCTGAGAAATCGAGCTTTGAAATAACATGTAAATTAGACTGGAAGAGCACTGGGGGCGTGTCAATGTAGTGTGAGTGCTTCAACACCCCCAATGCACTGGTAGGTTAATTTGCATGTGGTTTTTCAAGCTTGAGTTCTTAGCACTGGAACATCGGATTTTTACAAGACAGGTATCATTTTTATTGTTGTACTAAGACCTACACAGCCACGCCATTAGTCTAAGTAGTAAAATCTTCCTTTCAGGCTCCTTTTAGTGCAATAACAAGTCACAGAATAGTCTACAGAAATGTAATAGTTCACATTGTAAAAGCTATAACACTGGGGCTGAAAGGGAGAGGTGTATGTAGTCTGATATTAGACTAATTTGTTTCGTTCAGACTGGAAGGAGACAACACAACCGAGTTGGTTTCACTGTAGACATTGCAAGCTCTAGGCTTCTCTTTGTCGAAAAAGGTAAAAAGGGGAAATGATGATTTACTTGTAGAAACCAACGTGTCTGAACATAAAGTGCAAATCATTAGCTAGGTGAAATGTTAAATAAGACTCCAACCATCAATGTGAATAGCTAAAGAGGTTGACTTGCAAAGGCATAGAGTTTGGATATGCCGTCAATCTCTAACTGGTAGGGATACAAATGGTGTAATTGAATGGGGCAGCTGTTCCTGTCCACTTGGCTTTTTCTAGATCTCAAAAGTTGTAATTTTAAACTCCATGAGCGACTACATAGCTTGGGAGAACAAGTGGCATGAGGCTTCCTTGTGGCAATGCCTCATTGTTTTAGCAGTCAGCAGAGGTTAGTGGATAGATTAACCCCCTACACCAATTGGACATTAATGGCAACATTTCCGTAAAGTCAACCTTTCACTCAAGTCATGTTGCCCAAACCATGAACCAGTAGTTGGCTGTACGATTGTCTTTCTCTTAAACACTCTGGCATTTTAGAGAAAACATAGTTTGAAGAGTCTATTTGATTAACAGGTCTCTGCCATGTGTGTACATAAGGGAGAAACCTATCAATCAACTTGAGCAGTGCGGAGAGAAGTTGGACTAGTCTGGTCTTTATTTTTTGTGAAACGTTGGAGAGTTTCAGAGAGAAACCTATATGGCTTCAATCGCGTAACCAGACTCTGATTCTTGCTTCCCATGGTTTGGGCACCATGAATCAAGTGACAAGTTCCCTTTTATGTCTGCATTGAGATCAATTTTTTAAAAGTTCAGAAAATAAAATAGCCAAAGGGGGAGACATGGCATAAAGACTATTTATATATTTTATTTCCCAGGAAGCACTAAAATTTCCTTTAGCAGAAACCTAACCCCTGAGATCCACCCACACTCCACTTCCCCTGTCAAAGGATTCTCACCCAGCCAACCATTTTTCGAAGTTTGCGCTGATGAGGAGCAAGAACCCCGAAACCGCTATATACAAATTAACATTCTGATTTGGCTTTACATCCAGTCAAAAGGGAAGACTCTTTAAAGGGCTAGGCTAGATGCACATAATGAATTTTTCTTCTGCACAGATTTGGTGTGCAAAATACGCAGTGTTTACAGAACCAACAAAGTGAATGAGGTCCCTGAAGTCTCATGCACACGTTGCTTATTTTTTCCATGCAGATTTGCAGCAGATTCAAATCTGAAGCATGTCAATTCTTTCAGCGTATTTCACCCATACTAATGAGTGGAGAAAAATCCGCAACAACAGCACATGCCAACATCACGGCAAAAATGCAACAAAAATTTTTGCATTTTATGCGTTTTTCCTGCCAGCACATCAAGATTTCATTTAAAGTTAAAACACATGTAAACATTTTAATAGTTTACTGCTCTTTGCCTAGGTTATTGCCTACCGCTCCTGTTTATCAGTGGTGGCCGATCTACTAAGCAAGGAGAGCAGAGCGTACAAGCTCTTTTTATATAGCACTTGTAACCACTACCCTAAAGCTTGCCGAATCGCTATAGGGTGCTGTTAGATCCCAACCAGGTTAGGGTAGTGGACAACCACATTAAAAGGGTTAATATTGACCTACAGAATTGATACTTCCAATAGGTGGCACTAGAGATGCTCTTCCTCAGTGAAGAGGATATTTGGATATAATATAATAAAATACATAAACCACCTGACAATTTTACATTGATGATATCCTGGACTGCCCATATTGACAGTCGCGCCTACCTCTAAGGTCAGTGATTGGCTGCTATGCTTTTCTGGGTAGTAGGGAAAATCATCACTGGGGCACAGTAGGACGAATAAGGAGTGGCGGTAATAAATCAGGAAAGCAATCTGTCTTTTTTTTCTATGCCATTTTCCCCACCTTGGAAATTTTATTTTCTTAACTTGGAAAACCCCTTCAGCTATCAATATTTGATGGGTTCTTTATTTTCTATGGTTTAAGGCTGTATCAACATTTATCACCATTTTTTTCTTTTCTCATTTAACAAATTCGGTTTATTTAACACTAGTCTTATCGGGGGAAGCTGTGTGTGAAAACAATGTGCATTCAGTTTCATGTATGCCTCGCTAATGTCGGGATTAGGAAATGAAATCCAGTGAGTTTTGATTAAGTAATTACTTCTTGTTTTTGTGTAAAAAATACAATCTAACAATATAAATGGTTAAAAAAAACAAAAACATTTCACTTAACAAACACAACATAAACTTAATCTCACCATATTAACCTGTGGTCAAAATATAAATTCTAGTAAATTAACATTTATTTGTCAATGCATTGCCAGAATTTCCCATTAATAGAAACATACAAATAAAGGGGTTGGCCACTACTTTTTTAATTATTGTCTATCCTTACTATGGACTATCAATATCTGATTGGTGGGGTTGCGGCATCTGTCATCCCCGCAGATCAGCTGTTACCGGCAGAACACAGCAGCTCCATGAAAACTGCAGTGGCCGTGATCTGGTATTACAGATAGACGTCCTATTAATTTGAATAGGGCGTGGTACTGCAGTTCCTAGCCGCGGCCGCTATAGAACTGATGAAGCTGTTGTGTTCCGGCCGCCACCGATAACAGCTGTCACCCCCCCCACCACTCACATATTGATGGCTTATCTTAAGGATACGCCACCAATAAAAAAGTGATGGCCAACCCTTTTAACAATATTTAAAGTAATACAGTTTTTTTGATGAGACTACAACCATATCATTGAAAACTGTTCTATCTACCCATTATCTTTTATAAATGACATACAAACTTTATATAAAAAGTATCAAAATTTAGAAATGACAAAGAACTTAAAACGGTGAAAGCTTTAATTATCTTGGGGCAAAATGGTCAACTTCTTCATGATCATGTCTACACAGATCGGGCAAGTGTTTGTGTTGATGGCCATACAGATAATGTAGAGAGTTAAGACACCTCTGCCAGGAGAACAAAAGATTTGGGTAATTAACATCCAGAACTCTTTGGATGTCAACTATAAAAAAAGTTGGCCGAAGGGTTCCTCGAGACCGATGA
Source organism: Phyllobates terribilis (assembly GCF_046119375.1). Lineage (NCBI taxonomy): Eukaryota > Metazoa > Chordata > Amphibia > Anura > Dendrobatidae > Phyllobates > Phyllobates terribilis. The sequence goes on from NW_027362773.1 coordinate 103,573,538, forward strand.
CGTTGGAGGAGAGAAGGATAGGACTGTTGGAATTTCAACGCCCGATCTTTTTGTTTTCAGGGGAGGTAAGTTGATGCCAGAGGAGTCTTGCAGTAGTTTTCTCCTTTCTTCCCATTGAAAACACAAACACTTGACCGAGCCAAGCACCGTGTACAAGGTAGTCGGGAGAGATAGACGTCTGCCCAACGAACCAACAGTTCAACCAACCGGCAGTTATTTCATGTATCTAGCCAACCAAATGGTAGACATAGGAGGTCAATAAAAATCATGTGAATTATATATCAATACCTATCATATATTTGAAAATTCTTGAATTTAATGCTGTCTTCATTGTCTATTGTATATGCAATTTATAGGTCTTCTCTTCATTCTCATGTATGTCATTTCTGCCCCTACTAACCAATCTGTTGTGGGTTAGAGGTATAGAAAACTACTGGACATCAGAAAGAAGTTTTTAATATCTGAGCATATTCGCAGCTTCTGATGTAATACTCTGGATACAATCTGTTTGACATCGGTGAAGATATCTGGGATGTTTGCTGAAGCAAGATATGAGTCCGCTGATGAAAGGCCTGCTATTTTTAAAGCATCTGATCCCAATTTATAACAAGCTCTTTCTTACATGTGTTCAACATGTTGACCAGTTTCTCAAGCGCTCCAATCTATGATAATGATGACTGTATGCATCTGCTATATAGAATTTCTGAGGTTTTTCAACCCATCTGCTAACGTTTTTTTTTCTGTTCTTTTTGCCTTGTCTATTTGGAAATGTGCATTTGTGACGTACAACAGATATGTAAAAATTCCACTCAAACTAATTCTGTAAAATGGGGCTTCATTTCTATAAAAAAAAATATTCACTGGAACAGTGAGGATGGGATTTTTTCCCCAATAAGTTCTAAAAAAATAACGATTGATTATATATTTTCTAAGGTATGACGAAAGATCACAACTTGTCTATTTGGACACCAGACAACCTTAAAAATGTAAATCTTCTATTTACCTATATCATAGACCTTTATGATACAACCAAAGTCTACCACATGGAAGGCCATGGAGGATACAGTCTAATTCTAAGGTTCCTCTGCCCTAAATAAGTAGACCATTACTATAATTTCCATGAAATAGATTTTAGGCCCTTTTACAGATTTTGCATTGGGTCAGGAGCTATAGAATTAGATTTCTGACCACATGGAAGATTAAAGGGACTGCCTATAGCATAAACAATAATTGACCTGGATGTGGATCTGGAATTATACATTTTCTTATAGAGAAACCTTCAAGACATACCTGCCGCAGATTCCTCGTGACACGGACGTCATGCCAGCTGTTGTCGTTGAACTTGCCGTTGACGGGTTCCACTAGGGCTTCAAAGGCTCCCGATCCAAGGTTGATGACCAACCACACGGCACCGCTCTTCAGTGAAAGGTTGACATAATCTGCAGACTTTCCTGTATGGAGCATCAATCCATTCCTCTGGAGGGTTTTAAAGGAGAGGGTAATTTCATCCGCGCTGCTCTGGATTGGGCTGTGGGACAAGTCATAACAGAAGAACTCGTTTCCTCGGAATGTAGCTGCATATTCTTCTTTTCCTAAAATTCATGGAATAGGAATGTGGAGGAAGTAAATAAGAGATAGAAGTGAATGCTTAAAGCAACCAAAGCGTCAACTGAAGATGCAATAGTGCAATAACCATTTTCAACCAGTTAAAGAACAGAAAAATGAAGAGTAAGAGACGATGCAAAGTAAAACAAGGATTGGGGAAAGTTAAAAAATTTGAGATGAAATATTAGAAAGCTTGAAAGACAGAACAAGAAAAAGAGAATACATAATATAAACATAAGAAGGAACCAACAAAACAGGACAGGAGGAAATAGAGAACTATCCCCTTCCAAAAACAGGAATTGTATTATTGGATTTTGCTGTAGAAAGCTTGGTCATCATGCAAGAAAAGCAGCATCAAACCCAAGAAAAATGCTTCAAGTGAAGCTTCAGTAAGGGTCAAATCTCTTTCCAAGATCATCTTATTATTCCTCTCCAAACACATGACGATCACACATTCACAACTCAACCTCGTGGTTCACAAATTTACATTTTAGCTGTTGCTTTTGTAGAAGTGTCAATGTAGTTGGATTTTCAGTAGACAGAGAATGCTGTCACTTTGGCTTAACCTTGGATTTGTAAATCTTAAATAAATGATGACTTTATGGAAAAAAAATAGCAAAGATTTACTCCGCAGTAGACTCGAAAAAGCTCAAATAGAACTTTGTTCATGAAATTTCTGAAGCTGGTAGCTCACGTTTTGGCACTTTTTTTTTTAATTTACTGAGGCTACAGGTTTTCATTCGACATGGGTACTCCAGTTTTCTCCAACACTCCAAAAAGACGTGAACCATAGCTATTGGCCATACAGGTGTATTTCAATGAAAAGGGAAATAAGCCATGGCCAAACATCTCTGGTGGCAGCTTATATCTCCTGGCACCAATGGATTAAGAATGGTGCAATCAATTCAAGAGTTTCCTATTCATAAGAGGCTCAGCCAACCTTACCAAAATCTCAAGGTTATGGCAAGCTGTGTGAGAAACTGATCTTATCTTTCAAAGCTAAAATTGTGGTTTCTAACCTGGTGGCATAACTCTATAGCCATAGTTAAAAAATTTGCTGCAAACTTGCCCCTCTTTGAATCCTCTATTTCACTATGATAGAGAGAAAGAAGATATAGATTAGCATTAACTGTATGTAAAACACTCTCAAAGAGTCATATGGGCGTCGCTGCAGTGGTGTAGGGTCATGGTATCCCAGGTGGTAGCCTATCCATTCTTCTTTAATTGTCATCCTGCTGGCACCTTGCTATCAATGAAGGAAGACTGGGCATGCCAACAGTGTGGTCACTGACTCTTCATCACTCGGACATCACGCAGATGACTTTTGGTAAGCAATTTAAATATAGTACAAGTTGATATATAACTTTTTTTCACTCTGTCATTGTTGATTCAAACAAGGGCTTATTTAGAACATTATTACTAGAAAGTTATTAACAAGTGTTATAACATTGTGCCCTTAATTTACACCCAAAAAGTGATAGGTTCCCTTTAAATATAGAAGCAAAAAATACACTTTTGTTCTCTATATCAGGTGGTGTAATGAAGTTACCCATAGGATGGAGGAATAACTTCCCGATCGCGAGGGGTCCGACTGCTGAGACCTCTACCCATCCAGAGAACCAGGACTCTGAAAAGCCCCATATGAATTGAGCGGTGCTCAATCCTGCGCACTGCCATGGCATTCATTCTTAATGGGATCTCCGGTGATACCTTCAGCACTCCGATAAGAATGAATGGAGCAGCACCATTGCATCGATTGGACCAATGGATCGACCACTGCTCCAGTCACACTGGACTCTTCAAAGCCCCCATTATTGGGATCGATGGATAGGGGATAACGTCTAAACTTGAAAATCCTCCTATAACTCTATTTTTTATTGTTAATTTGAAGGGGTCTGGCTCCTGAGATCAAGGGATTGAGTGCAATTGGTTTACAGACCCTTAGAATTTCTATTAAGGCTGTACACATCTTTGCTTGATCTCAAGTATAGTTTAAGCACTTTTGCCCCTCAATTTGGTCAATGAATGGGGTGAGGGAGTGAGATCGGGATATTGGCCTTAATCAATCAACAGTATTGAGTAGGGGTTACAACATATAGAAAAAAATATTTCCAATTGGGAAGTGGTTATTCAAAAAAATTATAAAATATCCACTATCCTATTGTGATCTGATTGCATGGACCCCCAATGATCCTGAGAACAGGGCTTTACATCCCAAGGACTGTGCTCTGCAGAGCACTGTCTTGAAAGGAGCGAAGGTGTGCATGTTCGACCTAAGCTCCATTCATCGTCTATGAGTCTGCCAAAAATATTAAATCAACAAGAAAATATCCTTTTATGAGAAGGTACTATACAGCACTTCAGTACAATAAATAGTGCCTCTACATAGCCTTACGTGTGGTAAAAATGACTTCCTGGCCACGGCTGGTGGAACGCAAGCATCCAGTTCCATGTGTACCATATGCTGTGCACTTCTTCTGCTATGACCTGCTTGCCTCTGATGGAACAGCCCACATTTAGAACTTGGTAACCTTCTATCACCCTAACAGGACCCCAGAAGAAGCAGGGCGAAACGCTCGTCGAGGTGGAGAGACTCAGTGCCTAATATCTCGTTCCTCTGGCAGATCCATCCTATAAAATGTATTACTACCCACATAAAATTTGACTATACTGCATGCTGGCATGTTGTACCTACATTGTAATTTGAACCACCTTAGTTGACTAAAATATTGGTGGGAAACTAGATATCATTTATTCATTAGAGAAACCAAAGACGAGAAAAATACCCAAATGGTTAAAAGTAAATGTATAGATCGCACAGTGCAAAAATAATAATAAATAATAAAGGGTATTTAGTTAACAGAATTTTGATCAAAATAATGTAAAAGCTGTCCCGCCACGTCACGGCATCCCTTGTGGGACAGTCCTAACTCTAATATTAAAAACCTTACCATTTGTCAAGTGACATACATATGGACAAGGACAGAGAGACTGGATCCCTGGTGCAAGCATAAAACCGAGGCAGGATCAGCGTCCCAGCCCAGACAAAGGGCGGCCACACCCTTTTATATGCACTCAAGCATACTAACTGCAAAGAAAAAACCTGAAGGTGTGAACTGGAACATAAATTGATGTGCATGCAAAATGTAAATGCATGTTCACACAAGGCCATTAGACAAAGAGAAACCAAAGACGAGAAAAATACCCAAATGGTTAAAAGTAAATGTATAGATCGCACAGTGCAAAAATAATAATAAATAATAAAGGGTATTTAGTTAACATAATTTTGATCAAAATAATGTAAAAGCTGTCCCGCCACATCACGGCACATCAATTTATGTTCCAGTTCACACCTTCAGGTTTTTTTCTCTTTGTAGTTAGTATGCTTGAGTGCATATAAAAGGGTGTGGCCGCCCTTTGTCTGGGCTGGGACGCTGATCCTGCCTCGGTTTTATGCTTGCACCAGGGATCCAGTCTCTCTGTCCTTGTCCATATGTATGTCACTTGACAAATGGTAAGGTTTTTAATATTAGAGTTAGGACTGTCCCACAAGGGATACCGTGACGTGGCGGGACAGCTTTTACATTATTTTGATCAAAATTCTGTTAACTAAATACCCTTTATTATTTATTATTATTTTTGCACTGTGCGATCTATACATTTACTTTTAACCATTTGGGTATTTTTCTCGTCTTTGGTTTCTCTTTGTCTAATGGCCTTGTGTGAACATGCATTTACATTTTGCATGCACATCAATTTATGTTCCAGTTCACACCTTCAGGTTTTTTCTTTGCAGTTAGTATGCTTGAGTGCATATAAAAGGGTGTGGCCGCCCTTTGTCTGGGCTGGGACGCTGATCCTGCCTCGGTTTTATGCTTGCACCAGGGATCCAGTCTCTCTGTCCTTGTCCATATGTATGTCACTTGACAAATGGTAAGGTTTTTAATATTAGAGTTAGGACTGTCCCACAAGGGATGCCGTGACGTGGCGGGACAGCTTTTACATTATTTTGATCAAAATTATGTTAACTAAATACCCTTTATTATTTATTATTATTTTTGCACTGTGCGATCTATACATTTACTTTTAACCATTTGGGTATTTTTCTCGTCTTTGGTTTCTCTTTGTCTAATGGCCTTGTGTGAACATGCATTTACATTTTGCATGCACATCAATTTATGTTCCAGTTCACACCTTCAGGTTTTATCATTTATTCATTAGTCTGATACAATTGTTTCACCTATTCTATGTTTATATGTTCGCACACTTCTGTCTGATCAGGCTTATTCTGTGCCCCTGTTTGTGAGGAACCTTTCATTTCAATGTTTTAATATTAATTTATTTATTTATTTAGTACAATTACATATTTATTTGAGGATCTTTGAGCTAAATTATTTTGTCCTGGGACATATGTTTTATCTCCCCAGGCTATGGTCTTGCATTGCCTCCCAAAGATAGTAGAGCACTGGACTTGGTTTTCTACGAAAGACCCATTGACCATGAATGGAGCAGAGGGCAAGCACAACTCCACTCTATTGAAGACTGGGCTCTACAGCGCCCAATTCTCTGGATCGCTTGGTGTCCCAATGGTTGGACTCTTACCCATCAATAGGTTATAATCTATCCTCAGAATAACCCTTGGTTTCTTCCAGGAGGTAAATAATCTAGACAGTTCGATGACGTACGCAAGTCCTTCTTTATAATGTGATACTAACTAGGTTGGGGGGTGAGGTTGGGAAGAAGATTATGTTTTATGTGCACCATGTGTAGAAGCAAAAACTAGAAAATAAAGTAGAATATTAATGGTGCCTCTATTATATGTTCTTCTGTTCGTTACATTCTTGAACCGTGTTATTTATATAGGAAAAAGAGATTGCGCTTTCACATTTCTAAGAAAGCAATTTGCTTAGTCACCAGAATATACTGACTATAATGTTAGTTGTCAGTATTTTCAGTGTAGCATTGCATACTGTGCTGCCCATCATAACAGCTGTAAGTTACAGAATGTTCACGTTTCAGAGCTAAAGCCGTTAAAGAGAACACATTTTACTGCTGCGTGTGTAAAGATGGCGTTATTACGCATTACTTTCTGTTTTCCTATAATATATCGTTAAAGAGTATCCTGCAGTTTCAGGTAACTTTTTTAGAATAAGTAGCTATGTGTGTACATGAGGAATTACATCATTTCTTCCCATTATATTATATGTATCTTGCATTATCTACCAGGTTTCCCATCTGCAGGCTCTCTCTAGTTTTAAAGGGAACCTGTCATGTCTAACCTACTATGTAAACTGCCCCCATAGCGTTGTTAGGGATGCAATGTGCAATGAGCATCACTTGCACGCTTTTTTCATTAAAATTGGTGCAAATATAATGAGTATATAACATTTTATATACTTATAATCCTACCTGCTCTTTCAGTCAAAGGGGTGTCATCCTCGTATTCAGTCATGGGAGGGCGCCGCATTCGGTCAGGGCTGGCGCCGCCCACGTATTTGAATTTTGCTCCCAGCGAGCGCTGAAGTTATATGGCGCTTGCGCAGTATGACACGGCCAGGCAGTAAAGCTTCCAGCGCTATGAGACACACATGCCCTGTGACACGCGGCTCCCGCGCATGCACAGTGAGGCAGTGTAGTTTCCAGCTTCACTGCGCATGCGCTATTATGAGCGGCTCCCCACACATGCGCAGTGTGGCTGGGCAGTTTGCAGTTTCACTGCGCATGAACTATGATAAGCGGCTCCCCGCGCGTGCGCAGTAAGTCTGTGTAGTTTCCAGCTTCACTGCGCATGCGCTATTATGAGTGGCTCCCCGCGCGTGCGCAGTGAGGCTGTGTAGTTTCTAGCTTCACTGTGCATTCACTGTGATAAGTGGCTCCCTGCACATGCGCAGTGAGGCTGTGTAGTTTCCAGCTTCACTGTGCATGCTCTATTATAAGCGACTCCCCGCGCGTGCGCAGTGAGGCTGTGTAGTTTCCAGCTTCACTTCGCATGCGCTATGATAAGCGACTCCCCGCCGGTGCGCAGTGAGGCTGTGTAATTTCCAGCTTCACTGCACATGCGCTATGATAAGCGGCTCCCCGCGCGTGCGCAGTGAGGCTGTGTAGTTACCAGCTTCACTACGCATGTACTATGACAAGAAGCTCCCCGTTTGTGCGCAATGAGGCTGTGTAGTTTCCAGCTTCACTGCGCATGCACTATGATAAGTGGCTCCCCGCGCGTGCGCAGTGAGGCTGTGTAGTTTCCAGCTTCACTGTTCATGCGCTATGATAAGCTGCTCCTCGCGCGTGCACAGTGAGGCTGTGTAGTTTCCAGCTTCACTGCGCATGCGTTATGATGAGCTGCTCGCGGCGCCTGTGCGCAGTGAAACTACACAGCCTCACTGTGCATGTGCGGGGAGCCGGTCATACTGCGCAAACGCCACATAACTTCAGCACTCGCTGTGAGCAAAATTCAAATACGTGGGCGATGCCAGCCCTAATTGAATTCGGCGCCCGCCCATGACTGAATACGAGGATCACACCCCTGTGACTGAACGAGCAGGATTCTAAGTATATAAAATGTTATATACTCATTATATTTGCACCAATTTTAATGAAAAAAGCGTGTAAGTGATGCACATTGCATCACTGACAACGCTATGGGGGCAGTTTACATAGTAGATAAGACATGACAGGTTCCCTTTAAGTTTCCTCTGAGCTAGTGGGTGGAGACTAGCTACAATGCTGTCTCCCATTCACAGTACAGATGGAGAGATGGATACCTACTTTTCTTTGTCTGTAGAGCACAGATGGAAACATCAACAGCAGCATGTGCCATGCTTCTGTATTCAAACCTTTGATTTTGTGCTCGGCTTCTCTTTTCGTGAGCCATAACTGATACACCTTTTCTTTGGGTGCTTTAGTTCTGTTATCTATGGTCATGCTGCTGGTCTGAACTGTGCACTGTCCCGATGCAGCTAACAGAGGCTACTTTGCCTCTGCCATATGGGAGAAGCGCAGAGACAGCTTCAGAGCATCTGGTGTATGCTTTAAACCATGAAGCCTGCATGTGGTGTGTGTTCATTGCCTAGGAAACTGGCCACTCTCAAACTGAAGAGGTGGCCGGTTACCTTGACACCAAGTAGTAAACAATAACATGAAGAATCTCACTGTTCTTGAGAATGGTGAGGATATTTAATATTGCAAAGTTGATTGTTTTTACAAGCATTTAGCAATTTTAACCATTTAATAAATTGAGAAAATCTTTTTAGGTCAATAGTTTACATAACTGATATAGTTAACATCTTGAACCTGCCCCAGTCTTTAATTACAACTTCTGGTTGCAGCAGATACTCTTCTGGTTTGCATACAACACAGGAAATGGTTTCCTAAATATCCACTTGAAGGGATTTTCCAGGACTATAAAATATTTATTACTACGAACTAACAGGCAGGTAATTAGCAACTACCTGCCTGTTGTGCCCGGTGCTGAGCTTTGAAGACCGCTCCTGCCAGCAATTTAGCAGCTTCAGCCAACATCTTCTCATCTGCTTTGCTCTGTTGACGGGCCTTGACTGCCGATGTCATGCTGATAGACAGCAGTCTCCCTGCTGCCCTACTGCGGGGAGCCAGCTGTCAATCAGCATGATGTCGGCAGCCACACCCAGTCGACAGCCCAGAAGAAGAAGAGCTGCTCCACTGACATGGAACAGCCGGAAGGAGCAGTCGGTGACCATTTTGAGCAGGTACAGTAGGTGCCTCTATTAGCAACTACCTGCCTGCTAGTTCTTAGGCCCATAGTAGAAACAATATAATAGTCCTGGACAAAACCCTTTAACATGTGTGAAGGAGGCTGTCTGTCTGCTTATTTCAATAGCAAAGCTAGACCCCTTTTGTGTCGCAACCGATGTATGAACAGAGAAGGGGCTACCGGTGGACGAATGTAGCTGTCCGGGATCACAGGAGCGCACTCTACTCTCCCGATCCCAGCCAGCTTCAGTGCTACTACACTCCTCAGATGTTGCATACGGCAACTTCGGAGAGCTCACAGTTCGGCCTATAGGCGTTACTGCCACTTGTCCAAACTGTCAATTAGGAAGACAGGAATGGGTGCACTATCGTGAAAAAATTAATGGACTATTCCTTTAATGAGTTGTGATATGGAATTTCTTTACAGACACTAATTATAAGGCCATTTGTGAAATCGTCAAGTCTGTTTCTGCGTCTTATTCTGTACTGTGTTAATGGTATATATGAATCAGCAAAGGACTCTTTGTATATAAGCAATGCGCAGTATAAATGCTATTGGAACAGACAGGCTACAGAGTCTGAAATGTGCAGGTGTATCGAGGACGTTTGGTTCCTTCTCTAGTTAATATCTCATCTGCTTTGCAGTGCAACGATTTCCTAGAGGACACAAGTGGTTTTATAATTCTTTTTCTTAACAAATATCACTAAATGAATCGAGCACACGCCATGCTCCCATCTTCTAATATAGTGTCTATTACAATTTGGTCCGTGAGCTCTGATTTCAGGAACCACAGCTGTGAAGAGAGACGCGTTTTACTGTTGCTCGAATGTGAGAGATGCCCATTGGGATCGATGCCATTTTTATTTCGTGGTGTAAAATGAATAATCAATGCGGAAAATGGGAAATATATATATATATACATTTTTCCTTTAAAATCCCATGTAGAATGAATGAGCCTCTATAAGGTCCCAGTATGGCTTTGTCTTACAGTCTCATGACCAAGGCTAAAAAATAAAGGCCGGCACAATTTGAGGCTCGAAAGTAGAATTATATTCATGATTACTCACTAGAATTCAACAGTTCAAGTCAAATGCTAATTTGGAAACCTTCCATGTTGACCGTCTTTCGTTACAATATCTTTTCCTGTATGTCTTATTGCAACTAGTTATTTATTTTTAGAGATGAGCGCATTTTTAAAAATTTGTTCCGGGTCTGACCGAATTGATTTACCATGAATAAAAAGTGCTCTGAGAGGACGTTTATTATGCGCTGAGGTATCTCCAGACCTCAGCTGATAATAAATTGTGGTGATGGAAGGGGTTAAAAAATATTAAAAGATAACACCTACCTGTCTGTCCTACTGCCATAGATCTCTGACTGGTCCTCTGGTCTTTGCTTCGGATCTTCCAGTCTTCCTGTTCTTTGGCGCAGACAAGGCCTCACTAACCAGTCAATTCTGGAGGACCTGGAGGCCAGAAGATCCAAAGCGAAGACCGGAGGACTGAGTGGGGAGCTCCAGCAGCAAGGCTGGTAAAGGCTAGGTAGGGCTAGGTAAGGTAAGGTTTTCATTTCTTAACCCATTCCCAGTCTTCAAATTAATTCAATAATGATGTCCAAGGCTCGTCCCTCATCTGTCCTTCCCCAATAGCTCCCACCCGGTGCTTCTGTCTTTGACTTCACTTCTTCTGACTTGTGGTCTTTGAATTTTCTAACCCTCTGTTTTTAGATCTTCAGGTGGTCCTAAGCCTCAAGTCACTAATTGACATATGTTGCACTTTATGTGACTACATGAGGCCTAATAAGCATCAAATAATGCAAAAAAAACTATCCAAACTGAAGATCGGAGCACCCGTCAGGTAGCTGCGGTAGCAAGACAGGCGAGTGGTGAGATTAGCCCAGGAGAATATAATCTTATTAATTTTAACCCCGGTCTCAAATGAATCCAAATTTTTCCTGAAATTTGATTTGCTACGAGTTGATTCTCTCATCTGTATTTATCATCTACGTAATTTTATTGGAAAATTTGCCCAGCGGAGCAGGAGTGGCCTGGTAATAGGGACGTAACAAATTGATTTGCTCATCTGTATTTATCACCTACATAATAATAGAGGAAGATCTGCCCAGTTGGGATCAGCAGAGCAGTAGCGGTCCGATAATGTTCACGTAACGAATCAATTCGCTCATCTCTATTTATCAAATATGTAATATTAGTGGATGATCTGCCCAGCCAGGATCAGCGGAGTAGGAACAGCCCGTAATGGGGATGTAACTAATCGATTCGCTCATCTGTATTTATCACCTATATTATAATAGTGGAAGATCTGCCCAGCCGGGATCAGCGGAGTAGGAACAGCCCGTAATGGGGATGTAACTGTAACATCCCTGGCGGCTTACTGGCATGGCTTTCCACCTCCCACCATGCAAGACCGCCATCTTACCTATCAATCCAGGCTGCACACTCTGCTCCAGTACCTGCTGTGTCTCTTGTCTGATTGCTTAGGGCGGCGGCGCGGCTACTGCTTGATTCTTATAGTTACTGTGTGCACACTCCTAATGCCTCCCCAGCCTATTGCTGTGAGTCACTGGATACTTAAACCCCCTCCACCCAGTAGGGGGAGCCTGAGCAACACTTTCATTCAGTTTGTTCTGTGCAACTGAGTTGCCAGGTCCTGTCCTGTATCTTGTCTGTCTCCGCCACCCTGGGGACTGAGTTCCCAGGCTTCTTCCTGTATCTTATTCCTGGTTCAGTTCCTGTCTGAACTGTGTCCTAGCCCATTACCTGTTTCTCTCTATGTCCGAACCCTCCCTTTTCCTGCAGTGTCTGAACCTGCATCTAACTCCAACTCGTTGTCTCTGAACTTCTGTTTGTGAGTTTTGTGTACACTCGCTACTTCATTGTAAGTACCTTGTGTGTATCTGGTTCTGCTTGTTTAGCGCACCTGCGGTTTCGCTCTGCCCTGCTTGTTCACCGCACCTGCGGTTTCGCTCTGCTCTGCTTGTTCACTGCACCTGCGGTGCTCTGCTTGTTCACCGCACCTGCGGTTTCCCTCTGCTCTGCTTGTTCACCGCACCTGAGGTTTCGCTCCCCTCTGCTTGTCCACCGCACCTGCGGTTTCGCTCCGCTCTGCTTGTCCACCGCACCAGCGGTTTCGCTCTGCTCAGCTTGTTCACCGCACCTGCGAGTTTTGCTCTGCTTTGCTTGTTCACCGCACCTGCGGTTTCACTCTGCTCAGCTTGTTCACCGCACCTGCGGTTTCGCTCTGCTCAGCTTGCTCACCGCACCTGCGAGTTTTGCTCTGCTCTGCTTGTTTACCGCACCTGTGGGCTTTGCTCTGCTCTGCTTGTCTACCGCATCTGTGGGTTTTTCTCTGCTCAGCTTGTCTACCGCATCTGCGTTTTTTCTCTGCTCTGCTTGTCTACCGCATCTGCGGGTTTTGCTCTGCTCTGCTTGTCTACCACACCTGCGGGTTTTGCTCTGCTCTGCTTGTCTACCGCACCTGCGGGTTTTGCTCTGCTCTGCTTGTCTACCGCACCTGCGGGTTTTGCTCTGCTCTGCTTGTCTACCGCACCTGCGGGTTTTGCTCTGCTCTGCTTGTCTACCGCACCTGCAGGTTTTGCTCTGCTTTGCTTGTCTACCGCACCTGCGGGTTTTGCTCTGCTCAGCTTGTCTACCGCACCTGCAGGTTTTGCTCTGCTGTGCTTGTCTACCGCACCTGCGGGTTTTGCTCTGCTCTGCTTGTCTACCGCATATGCGGGTTTTGCTCTGCTTGTCTACCGCATCTGCGACTCTGTTCCTGTTTCCCAGTCTGTACTGGTCCCTATCCTGCCTGTGTTCCTACATGCCAGTACTCGCCTGTCTGCATGCCAGCCGTGCCTGCCAGTGTCCACCTGTCTGCATGCCAGCCGTGCCTGCCAGTGTCCACCTGTCTGCATACCAGCCGTGCCTGCCAATACCCACCTGTCTGCATACCAGCCGTGCCTGCCAGTACCCACCTGTCTGTATGCCAGCCTAACCTGCCTGTTCCTGTATTCCCCGGTGTGGGTCAACAGCTGTGACCGGGGTCTGACCTGGAGTAGCACCTGGTCCCTCTGCTCAGTTCCTCCTTGGTTCACGGAGTCGACTGAGCCGCCGTGTGACCTTGGTCGGACTGAGTTGATACTTAGTTACGCCCCTCCAGGCACTCCTCGGTTCATGGTCCAGTGGGATCACTAATCACGCTCACGCCAGTCAGTCCGGGCGTGTGCGTAACAGTTTGCTCAGGCTATGGTCCCCATTGAGCCCCACAGCCCTTCGCTCTCGGAGACATTTGAATTCTTGTCTGGCGAATACGTGCACCAAGGAAAAAAATTTTCTCAAGCTGAGGTCCTGGTGATTTACGCACCAGCCCAAATGAAGCTATTAGCACTCATTCCTGCGGATCCACCACGGTACTATGGGGATCCAAAACAAAGCCGTGCGTTTGTGGAGCAATGTATGCTGCATTTCAAATTCCATGCTCATTATTTTCCCACTGATCGGGTTAAAGTAGCATTTATCATGTCCTACTTAGCGGGTGATGCCTTGAATTGGATCACCCCCCCCTATGGGAAGCATGGGATCCTATCGTCTCTGACCTGCAGGCCTTCCTGGTGGCCTTTCTAATGGTCTTCGATGACCCTAACCCTGAGGCTTCTGCTAAAGCTTCCCTTCCCAATATCCTGGAGCAGTCCCGTTGGGTGATGCGTGTAGGTAGACCACCAGCTCTCCAGCCTGAAGAGACTGCTGCCCACACAGAATCCACACAGGATGACAATGCTCCACAGAATACTTCTCTTCCCAACCTCAAGAGGCAGTCCAGACATGCAAGGCGTAGAGGTAAACCGTCACGCCAGGTTCTGTCCTCCCAAAGACTTCCTGTTCCCCAGCCTGTAGAGGCAGCTACCCGCACCGAATCCATGAAGGATGACCATGTTCGTCAGGCAAAGCAGAGGCCGGAACTCAGTCACAAAATCGGATTGCGGTCCCGCTGCGGTTGTTTGGGACACCCTGATGGTCTTTGTCCAGCGCAGGTTGGAGAATCCCAAGACATTAGGCATGGAGGAGAGGCTACCCTTGGCGTTAGTGTTTCCTCTCCACAGATGACCATGACAGTCTCCGTGGCAAGTGAAGGCCTCGGATTAACCGGAAGTTTCGGGCGTAAAGCCCTGAAGAGTCAGTGTCTGATTCCCGTTCGACAACTCCAGAATCCGGTTTGGGCATTGTCAGCAGAAGGACGAGCACTACTCAGAAACAGTCAAAATATGTCTGTACAAATTAAGCTCCAGATTGGAGCATCACACATGAAGAAGTTCACATTCCAGGTGCTGTCTGGTTTACCCACAGGTCGTCCAGAGCCGAGAGATCTAGTGCCCGCTCAGGTCTGGAGATCCTGTATGGTGTTTCCTGGGGGACTGCTGAGGTACAAGGGGTGTCCAGTCCCCATATCTTCAGGACAGTCAGCAGTGTCTTCTTCTTCTTCTTCACCAGATCTGCTAGTCGCTGACTCGCTGTGCGCTGAAGTCTTCGAAGGAAGGGAAGCGGAGGCATTGTCCCCACACAGTCTCGACGATTGTACCAATGATCTGGCTTTAGGCACCGCCCCGCCTCGCAGACGTGTCATCTCAGAAACCAGACTGAAGTTGGTCCCTAAGCAAGGATCCTCCATCTCTAACAAATCTGGCAATAAGTCCATCAAGGCGGTGGCTACCTCCAAGTCTCTGCACCCCTCCAACCAGGTGGAGGACCTCCAGTTGCCTCCTGAATCCTCCAGGGTGCTACCTGATAACAAATGGAAAGAGACTTTTCTGCACCCTGAACCTGGTACTTCGCCCACTTAATCCAGTAAGCTTGGCAAAGTGTACATCAAGGCGGTGGTTACCCCCGAGTCTCTGCACCCCTCCAACCCGGTGGAGGATCTCCAGTTGTCCCGTGAATCCTTTGGGATGCTACCCAATATTAACAAATGGAGAGAGACTTTCCTGTGTCTTGTTCCTGGTACTTCACTCACTTCATCTGTTGCTGAGGATGGCTCGATGGGAGGAAGCATCCTAGTCACCAAGATGGTGAGACCAGTTTCCTTCCCTCTAGTGGACAGAAGACGTAATCTTCTTGAAGAGAAGGATCGGCCTCCAAATTCTCTGAAGAAAATCCTTGCAGGCTTGAAGAAGAGGGGGCGTAATGGGGGGGTACTGTAACATCCCTGACGGCGTGCTGGCATGGCTTACCACCTCCCACCATGCAAGACCGCCATCTTACCTATCAATCCAGGCTGCACACTTTGCTCCAGTACCTGATGTGTCTCTTGTCTGATTGCTTAGGGCGGCGGCGCAGCTACTGCCTGATTCTTATAGTTACAAGTGTGCACACTCCTAATGCCTCCCCAGCCTATTGCTGTGAGTCACTGGATACTTAAACCCCCTCCACCCAGTAGGGGGTGCCTGAGCAACACTTTCATTCAGTTTTTTCTGTGCAACTGAGTTGCCAGGTCCTGTCCTGTATCTTGTCTGTTTCCGCCCCTGGGGGCTGTATACCCTGGCCTGTTACCTGTTTCTGTGACTTCTGGTCTGTCTCCGCCACCCTGGGGCCTGAGTTCCCAGGCTCATTCCTGTATCTTATTCCTGATTCAGTTCCTGTCTGAACTGTGTCTTAGCCCATTACCTGTTTCTCTCTATGTCTGAGCCCTCCCTTTTCCTGCAGTGTCTGAACCTGCACCTAACTCCAACTCGTTGTCTCTGAACTTCTGTTTGTGAGTTTTGTGTACACTCGCTACTTCATTGTAAGTACCTTGTGTGTATCTGGTTCTGCTTGTTTACCGCACCTGCGGTTTTGCTCTGCCCTGCTTGTTCACTGCACCTGCGGTTTCGCTCTGCTTTGCTTGTTCACCGCACCTGCGGGTTTTGCTCTGCTCTGCTTGTCTACCGCACCCGCGGGTTTCGCTCTGCTCTGCTTGTCTACCGCACCTGCGAGTTTTGCTCTGCTCTGCCTGTCTACCGCACCTGCGGTTATTGCTCTGCTCTGCTTGTCTACCGCACCTGCGGGTTTTGCTCTGCTCTGCTTGTCTACCGCACCTGCGAGTTTTGCTCTGCTCTGCTTGTCTACCACACCTGCGGGTTTTGCTCTGCTCTGCTTGTCTACCGCACCCGCGGGTTTCGCTCTGCTCTGCTTGTCTACCGCACCTGCGGGTTTTGCTCTGCTCTGCTTGTTTACCGCATCTGCGGGTTTTGCTCTTCTCTGCTTGTCTACCGCATCTGCGGGTTTTGCTCTGCTCTGCTTGTCTACCGCATCTGTGGCTCCGTTCCTGTGTCCCAGTTTGTACTGGTCCCTCTACTGCCTGTGTTCGTACATGCCAGTACCCGCCTGTCTGCATACCAGCCGTGCCTGCCAATACCCACCTGTCAGCATACCAGCCGTGCCTGCCAGTACCCAGCTGTCTGTATGCCAGCCTAACCTGCCTGTTCCTGTATTCCCCGGTGTGGGTCAACAGCTGTGATCAGGGTCTGACCTGGAGTAGCACCTGGTCCCTCTGCTCGGTTCCTCCTTGGTTCACGGAGTCGACTGAGCCGCCGTGTGACCTTGGTCGGACCGAGTTGATACTTAGTTACGCCCCTCCAGGCACTCCTCGGTTCATGGTCCAGTGGGATCACTAATCATGCTCACGCCAGTCAGTCCGGGCGCGAGCGTAACAGTAACTAATCGATTTGCTCATCTGTATTTATCACCTATATAATAATAGTGGAAAATCTGCCCAGCCGGGATCACCGGAGTAGGAACGGCCGGTAATGTGGATGTAACTAATCTATTCGATCATCTCCATTTATCACCTATGAAATAATAGTGGAAGATCTGCCCAGCCGAGTTCAGCGGAGCAGGAGCGGGCCGGTAATGTTCACATTACTTTTCTATTCACAGCTGTGGAATGGGAAATGCATTGAATCTTTGTTACCATAGCAACGGCGACTACGGCCTGCAACCAGCTGCATAAATCCTAGCAGCGGAATTAAGCCTCCTGCATCCCGTCCCACGGTAACAAGGAACATTCCTCAAGATTGGCTTTTGTGATGCAATACTTGTTCTTGGAGACATAAATATCAAGAGCGGTTTACGCCTTTGTGTTCCTTCTATGGCTTCCAGTAGGGCAGTTTAACGTAATCTAATATTTCCTCTTTAACTGCGGACGAAAATTAAATTAGCTCATATCACTTTTTTTTTTGTTTCCTTTGCTAGTTGAACTGCATTTATTCAGTCTGTTCACGTTCCCGGCACTCATATAATAATGGTAATGAAAAGAACATACGTGCCGCATGCAGGTGCTCCTCATGCTCATAGTCAATGATGGTGCAAAAATAATGGGGAGATGGTACAAAAACAAAATGTCACAGTCACTCACTAAAAATAGGATTGCAGGAAACGTCGGAAGAGATGAGCAAAGCTGACATGACACCCCTCCCCCACCGTGTCACTCCAAGTGGCACATGCAGAAACAAATAAATCATGTCATACATGGCGTCACGTGTGAATGATATCTACAGAAGCGCACAACGTGCGTGACATCTCGCCAAGGGGATTGTAAACCCATATACACAACGCTACGAGCGTCCTTAATGAGCGGATGTATCATCCGTACCGTATATGTCTGCAACGGAGCGAAACCCCTGCAAGTGCACAGCGCAGGGAGACACCCGACCGTCGGAAATCCCTTGCATGAAATGGTGACACACTGAGGAGTAGAAAGAACGGCTGTGTGGGGTTTTTTTGCTTTTTTTTTGGCGGCGTTCAAAAACAAAATTTTTCAGACAAAAAACGCTTCAGAAAATTCTCCTTTTTTGTGCAATTTTGTTGGAGTTTTTAACTTACAAGCTATGTGCGGAAACTCTTGAAATCTTCGTCAAAAATGTAAAATTACTCAAAAAACTTTTAGGTTCCTGCTCAGTTTCCTCTAAAAATATACATACCCCCTGAAGAGTTTTGGAAGAGAAGTTTTTTTTCCCCTTGAAGCATTTTTGCAACTTTTAGGCTATGTTCACGCATCTTATTTTTTCAGTGTTTTTTGATGATTTTTTTTTTTATGCAAATTTTCAGCTGCGTTTTACAGTACCAGCAAAGTCTATGAGATTCCAGAAATCTCATGCACACATCTTGTTTTGCTTTTGTTCAGGATTTTGTGCTTTGCATGTTGTTTTTGTAAAACAGAGCATGTCACTTCATTCAGTGTTTTTTCAGCATTTTTTCACCCATTGGAAGTAATGGGTGGTGAAAAAAAACACCAAAAACGCAGGTGTCAGGTTTTACAGCATTTTTTGTGCCAAAACCAGAATGAATTTTTTTTTTCCCCACAGAACTTTATGTACTTGCATAAAGAGACAAAAGGACAGTGTTAAAAACACAGCAAAAATTCACCAAAAAGCAAGAAAAATCCTGAACAAACCTCCTGGCAAGAGATCAGGTTTTGCTGCAGAAAACAAAACGCAGCAAAAACTAAATGTGTGAACATAGCCTTAGGCCACGTGCACACATAAAAAAAACCTCACCAAATACTGAAAATCAGTATTTTTAAGCCAAAACCAGAAATGGGTAGAAAAAGCAGAAGTAGTGCCGTGTTTCTATTATACTTTTTCCTCGGATTGTTCCACTCCTGATTTTGGCTTCCAAATATTGATGTTAAAAAACTTCACCAAAAACCCAATGTCTGCACATGGCCTTAGATGTGATATTGGGTAGTTTGGAGCAAATCTATCAGGATCCACATGTGACATGCACTTTTTTTTCTACTGTGGGTTTTTTCAAAACCTCTTCAGGAAAGAAAAATGTTAAAAAATCCCTCATCATATGAACAGCAAACATGAATAAGATGTGTTTTCTCAAATGGTCTTTGAGCGGGATTTTTGAGCAGATTCATTCCAAAAAAACTACACTAAAGGGTGTGTGACACAATGTCTATTTTAGGCAGAAACCACCTGAAAAAGTATCAGAAAACATTCAAAAGAAAGAACATTTTGCAATTGTGTGTAAAAACGAGTCGCTGTGCACACGTTCAGTCTTTTGAATGTCTTTTAACCCCTTTAGGTTTCTAAAAAGGCCTTAAAATAAGTGACCTGACCATTCTTCTGGCTTCTTCCATTCAGAAAATGCTCCGTGCTTTACAATAGTAGGCTCAAAAGATGCCCGGACATTTTTTGGGACATTTTGCAATAGTTTTTGCTTTAACAAAAAAAATGCTAGTGGTTTCTTCATTATTCAATAGAGTGAAACAAAAAGAAAAGACTGGAAAAATTACAGTAAAAAAAGATGGCCCAAAACCATTGGAAAACTGGTCAAAAAAAAGTGCCACAGTTTTCTGAAACATCTTGTGCTTGAAAAACTTAGCGGGTCGAAAGAGTTTAAAAGAGAGCGCGTGCACAGACCGTTCAGGATTCAGCTCCGAACCCCCACTGAAAAAGTGCTAAAAGAATGAACATATGTATTTCTACGTGAAAATGACTTGCTGTTCAGATGCTCAGTCCTTTGAGTATCTTTTAACCGCTTCAGATTTACAAAGATGCCAAGCAGTTAAAAAAAAAGGACCCAAACATTCTTTAGGCAATTTCTGCTCTGAAGACGCTCTATACTTCATACTAAAAGTCAATGGGAAGGCTCAAAGACCCCAGGTGTCTTTTGAGTGTTTTGCCAGCGTTTTTGCTGGAAAAAAACACTAGTGGTTTCTTCATTGTTGGATGGAGTTTAATAAAAAAAAATGACTCCAAAATGCGAGTAAGAAAGATCCCAAAAAACCAAAACAGGTGGTCAAAAACTTAGAAAAATTGTCCAAGAAATGACCAAAAAGAAAAACTAGAATGCATTTCCCAGAGCATCTACTTTTTTAAAAACTTGGCGGGTTCGCCTGTCTGAAAAAGACATTATGTGAATACCCTAAGGCTATGTTCACACAAAGTTTTTTGAGTTTTGCTAAAGCAAGTCTTTCAAACCACTTCAGGAGGCACATGGCGTCATTTAGATGCTGGCACATTCACCGAGTTTTACCAGGCACAGCCACGCCAGGAAAATGCCGGCGGTCACTTTCCTGAAGCGGCATCACTGGCAGCTTCACCATCGTTCTTGCGGTAGCGGCTTTCACGCTATGCTGCAATGTATAAAGTTTGGGGGGCTTCCCTGCTTCCCCTTCTTTGATCCACTTTAGGGTTTCCGAATACTGAAGCGGTTAAAGAAAGTAATGTAAGACGGAACAAGTGCACAGCAATGTCATTTTGACATTGCTGTGCACTATATATTTTTTTAAGGGGCACTTTGCGGTGGTTTTTCAGTCTGATTCTGGGCGGAATCTACCTGAAAAAGATGTCATGTGCACGTAGCCAATTTTTGGTTAGATTTTGGAGGCATTTTTCATTTCCTAAAGGCTTTCCTCAAGTGGTAAGGAAGAGATTTTTATTTATTTTTAACAGTTTTGGGGTATGAGTTTTTCAAGCAGAAGATGCTTTAGGAAACACCAGTGATTTTTTTCCTGAAGCATCTTCTGCAGTATCTTTTTTGTTCTTTTTCACAATGTCTTTGCCGACGGCCTTTTATTTATTTTTTTAATTGTACGGTATAACTAGCGATTGGCTTCCAAAAAAGAAGTCGCATGAAGAATTGCCGGGTCACTTCATTTAACCATATCAGGTCTTTGGAAACATGAAGTAGTTTAAAGAAAGTAGTTCAAAGACTAAACATAAGAAAAGAAAGTCTTTTTTTACATTGCAATGCATATTTGTACAATCATTTTAGCACTTAATTAATGCTTTGTCAGGAGGGTTACAGAGTGTAGCCACCTGAAAAAGACATAGTGTGCACATATCCTTGGAAGAATTTCTTTCCAGAAACATTTTCCCAAGAATCCTTTCAATTTAAGAGTGCCTTGATGGGAGTAGATTCTATTAGGATCTGCTTCAAAGAAGTGACTTGCACTTTTTTTTTTACAACTCTTCAGAAAAAAAATATGCTAAAAAAAAACTACTCCTATCAATAGCAAAACTTTGGGAACATAGTCAAAGGCTTTAAAAACTCTTCCTATTTATTTCTATGATATTTTTTGGGGCAGATCCTCTCCAAAATCGTACTTGAAAAATGCTTCAAAAAATTCTTGGAATAATCTTCCTTTTCTTTTTTTGATGGGAAATCAATTTTCCTGTTCAAAAAGAGTAATTTTGAGGGTTTTTTTTTTCCATAAAAATTTTTTGAAAAACGCATGGCGAAAAAAGAGAGAACGCATGTCACATCTTATGAATTCCATCACGATACACTTTAGATTAGGTACTGTAAAATCAAAAGGCTAAACAAAGAAAATACCTCAGGATAAATGTTTTTCGAAAACTCTTCTAAAGGGGTAACGCTTCTTTTTGTGGAGAGTGACAACAAGCCAAGCCTGGCATGTGAGAGTGAGGAGACTTGAAAGCTCCTCTGGGAAAATAAATATGCAAATTGTCTCTTCAGAAAGGAAGAGGACTAGAACTCTTTTAGGATCACTGTTTGTAATAAGTGGCACAAGAGTTCTAGTCCTCTTCTTCTCTGAAGAGACAATTTGCATATCCAAAATCTTCTGGAAAATAAAAACTCCAAAAATTTCCCAAAGATAGGGAGCAATTCCTAAAGCAGTTTCCACACGAAAAAATATTTTGCTTTTGAACACCTCAAAAACCTCTGTGTGAACATCACCCAAGAGATCATTGAATCATCCATTATGTCTGTCACATTTGCATATGGCAAGGCTAATTGTGTATGTCAGAAAAAAATTAAAGAAAGCGAAGAATGACCAAAATGTAAAAATTTAGCGTCCTCATAGATTTATAGAGTCGCGATGACTTAATATGATCTACTTGTGATCGGTGATCGGTCAATCCATTCTCTTTAAAAAGCAATTTTTGTAACAAGATTGAGCTTTAATTGTTACAGATATGCCATTAGACCCCATCTAACCCCACCCTTAAGTCTCATATATAGAAACAATATTGTCGATTGGACATAAGGGCAAGACATTACACAATGGGTAAGACTTATACACAATGTATGGAGCTAGAATCATCTATAGAAAAAGGGGCACGGATGACCCCATCCAAGGGCCTATTCTTAAACTGAATCCCCTAGTTGGCTCCATACACTCTTGGTGGCCTTCATGATCGGATCAGTGGAGAATGGACCTCTGCACAAATTTCCACCATCCACTGAAATAAGGTTTTCAGTCAACTGAAATCTCAAGGGGGCTCAGCCTATGTTCGTGAGTGTGTAAATTATGGACTATCTTTATGTGCGTGTCTAAATCAATACATATTCCGCCGTGCCAAAATGTTTTGGAATTAATTTCTAAAAAATTGCTATTAAGCAAAGGATTCATAAAAATAACCAAATAACACACTCAACCATTAAATCCCCCATTGCAGCAGACTTATAAGGGAGTCTGTCACCTCCCAAACTCAATTAAAACTTTGAGCTAGACATTTAGGTATCTTGATCCTTATAAAAATCATGCCTGTAGTGTAGTTTTCTCAGATCTGGTTAATAAACATTTATTTTTGTATTTATCATACAATTTAGCGTGCGTGGTGCACCCTTGGTGTGGCCAAGCTCTCAATGCACCATTCCACCCCCCAGCCTTTGTTGATTGATAGCACTCGTTTGCCCAGAGCAAACGCTGCCTGAGCTGAAAGTTCGGCTGTGCGCACATATGCTAACGCAACATGTGCCGAGCATGTGCACATACATCCCCCTCTCCTGCCTCCTGCGGCTGCTCATTGCACTGGTCCATAGTGAATTAGTGTAGCCAGTGACCACAGCAGACAGGAGAGGGGGATGTGTATACGCACACTTGGCCCATGCAGTGTTCATATGTGTTTGCACAGCTGAACTTTCAGCACTGTCAATCAACAAAGTCAAAGGTGGCGGAACAATGCACTGAGACTTTGGCTACACCAAGGGCGCACCGGGCACTCTCACACCAAGGGTGCAAAGGGCACTCTCATTTGCCGAAGATCATATTTTGGCTAACCTAATCTGAGAAAGCTACACTCCACCCATGATTTTTATATGGGCTAAGTTCCCAATATATTTAAACTCTCTTAAACAGCTCCGCAGAGGTGGATTTATTGAGTATAAATAAATGTGGCTATTTTTATGAATCTGCTTTCTAGACATTTTTTAACAAATGTTTAAATCCCTTTATTTTTTATATTGTTATACAAGTATATGAGGCATGTGGCATGGACACTCAGTGGAAGGTAACTTTGATGGGATATGTATTGAGAGCTGGAAGCAGGAGTTGTGAAAGATGGGGGGGTGGGGAAATTACTTTTCCTTGGCCAGGAAATATACATACAAGCATAGGGCAGGTGTAGACAAGCGCGTTTTGTCCGATTGCAATCCAATGTTTTGTTCGGATCGCACTCGGACAGCAATGTTAGTTTATGGGGTCGTGCACATGTCTGATATTTTTTCATCTGTGTCCAAGGAAAATATTGTTGCATGCCCGAGTTTGATCCGATATTCAGATCGCACGCGGCCATGCACGTCAATGAGTGCTGGGAAAACATCGGATTGCGCTCGGATGACATCAGATTTCCGTGGCCTCAAGGAATGAAGAAGATGAAGATATTTTATCTCCCTCTTCTACTCATCTGAGAGTTTGATCAGAGAGTCAATTGCATAAATCTTCCCAATTCTCTCGAATAAGAAAATCTACGGCCGTCTGCACGAGCCCTTACAGTAGCAAACTAGATCTTGGCCCTGGGTGAAGAAAAATAGTCTAAGGGGGCAGACAGATGGCCGTATTTCTAGTGCGAGGATCGCATCGTAATCCTCGGACTGACTGTCGGCTCTCCTGACCTGACATAGAAATACACGTTCAGATCAGGAGAGTTGCCGGGCCAGTCCGTGCACTGCGATGCGACCCTCGCACGAAAAATACGGCCGTCTGTCTGCCCCCTAACAAGTAAACTTTGGCTCAGGCTGAAGCATGATGGATGCACGTAGCTGTAACCCAGACTAAAGAAAAGTTTAAAAAGATTTTCATTTTTAAAGCTTGTTTCAGTATTTTGTGGGGTTTTTTTTGTATTCTTTTTAGTAATAATCTCCACATGTGTGTCCCTCGCTGTCTCTTCAATAAAGTAACTAGTTCCCATTGCACAATTTAATTGTTACAATGCCATTTTGTTCTGTATTTTTTTTGCTTTCAGAAAGCTCTTCAATTTCTTTCCCGTTAGTAAATCTCTCCTCTCGTGCTGCACCTATTCTCTCGCTTACAGTAAAAAACTTGAAAACCATAATAATTCACAGGAGACAGCGATGTTCAGTGACAAAGTATAGTCGTAGCATGCCAGACACAGTGATATTCTACAACCGATGCCAAGTCAGGACGCTGAGATTGTGCCCAGTGATACAGAGAATAAAAAAAATAATAATCTGCAAAATTAAATGTCTCTGCAAAAATCAATGGATAATGACACGTGCAGAATATCCGTGTGCATACAGACAATTAAGATCTGAATGGAGATGACATCACATAATTGGAATTTAGGAATCTCGCACTGGGATCCTTTTCGAGATCTTCTAGATAAACCTCCTTTGTGCACGCATTTACTGTTCGGATCAAGTCCTGTGCCCTATATATCTCCCATGTCCTTGAGCTGACCCTGTATATAATTATTGCCTCTGGATCACATCCTCCCCCTTTCTCTTCTCTCCGTAGTCTCGCTCTCGCTTTTGCGTTCCCCCTCTCCTCTCTTTCTCACTCTCATCAGTCACTGTATTTACCAAGCTATTACCACATTGATTAATTTAATGAATTTAAGGTCAGAGGTCAGGTCATCACTATAAAACCGGTAGGCGATGTTAGAACCCAGAAATCATTTCATCGCTAGTTTAAAAGGGCAAAACGATAGTAATGGAGTCATAACGTCCCACCGTCTCAATAACTAGCGCACATGAACTGAACGGACTTAAACTGCTTTAAATACAGAAATGCACAATACAGACATTTATTTCCGACATATATAGAAGTCAGATCACACCATAGAAGTCAATCAGACATTTGGCTTCATGGCACAAGTGCAGTGATACAGATAGGACCCGAAATCATTGCATGTGACCCCCAAACCAGCTGGCATTGCTCAGTGCTATAAAACAAAAAACATAGGATCAATGGTAAAGCAAAGCACATTTACAAATGTAGCAGGGCTGAGTCTGTCACTCGGCAGCATGGCGTTTTTCCATTATAATATAGGTAAGCCAGCTGATATCTTAATGGAATCAATTATCTCCGTACACAAAAGAAATGATTAAAACGTCAGCTTGAGCTCTGCCACATCTCTATACAATATATTGCATTCTACAGAAGTTGCTCCAAATGTAGAGCTTTCCTTGAACGATACCATTGTATATTCCGTGGCCCACGCATACAGTATCTTGTTCTCCACTGAGCATAGTCAACATGGTTCATTTAAGCATATGGAGGAGTAAGCAGTTCAATAAGACAATTGATATCCCACTAAAGCTTATACTAATATATTTATACTTGATTCACGGCAAAACGTTAGTATTGTGCTGTACCAGAAACAATGACTGCAAACACAGAGTACGAGACAAAAAGCTAGACACAACTAAACACAGACATAAAATTTAAAGGGAACGTTTCAGGGCTATTTTATTAATTAAACGAGTGGTGTGGCTGTGTAAGTCTTAGAACTACGATAAAAATGATATCGGACTTATATTTATGTGATGTGCCATCGCTGAGAAATCAAGCTTTAAAGTTACATGCAAATTACTCTGGAAGTGCAATAGGGAGAGGGCGTGTCACTGCACTCTGAGTTCATAAACACGCCCTCCAGGAAAATTTGCATATTGCTTCAAAGCTTGATATCTCAGCACTGGCACGTTGGACTACTACAAGACAGGCATCATTTTTATTGTTCTTTGATGACCTACACAGCCATGCCACTAGTTTAATTAATAAAGTTGCCCTGAAAGGTTTTCTTTAAAGAACGAGACAAGCCAATGTTTGTAGTCTGCCTAGAACAATGCTGATCATAGACTATCTCGATCATAAGCCATCTACCAAAAATGATTGAGTAAGGCCCTACAGAGATGGTTGTCAATGATCAGAGAAGCCTATACTGTATAAAAGAGTTTTAAACAAGGGTGACATTGACTCGACACTCGACAGACAAACAATACGAACATGCTCACATACACAGATACATAATATTCCCCGGCTCATATGTGTACAGTATGTCCTAAAAGAAGAGCTAGCAGAACATGCAAGTAGCAGCACATGATGAAGAAACCAGTGACAGCTGAGTACATGAGAATAAGAGAGCGCACTTTGTTCGCAGCATGCAGAGTGGGAGATGAGGGATGACCACAGAGACAGTGAGCCAATACTAGTATATGTGTTACATAATCCAAACCCAAGATAGAAGGAAATCAGAAGAGAGATAAGGGAGAGCAGGAGGAAAGAAAGTGACCCTTCCTTTACATTATTTTAGAATGTTTGGAATTATCTATATATCTTTGCAGTAGTACAGTATACCTGTTCTTGTGTGTAAGCTCCAAATAAAGACAATTGAACAACAGTTTGCTCCACCTTCATGTCTATTTTAGTAATAACTTGCCATGGTTTACATCAGCCATAATTAAGATTTAATGTTGCGTCATGGGGCGCCCCTACTGGCAACATCTGGTATCTGCAGGCAAACTGCATTTATTGTCCGCTGTAAGACTCAGAAGCAACTATTGTAGTTGTAGATATATGGAATTAGTCATGACTTTTAGAAGGAGATGCCGAGTGATAGACCCGCTTTTTTAGGATTCAATATCATTGATGGAGGATGTCTATGGATATTGATTGTTCCCATTTTTTTTTTCATGGCGTATTTGCTACCAGAAAATCCAATGCATTTTAAAGCGCTAGCACAGACTTTAAAGACATCTCATGGACATGTTGCGAAATATATCCGCAACGTATATTGACAATAACTGCAGGTTTGAGATCTGCAGAATGTCTATTTATGCTGTAGATATAGGTGTGAATTTCACCCTTTGAGTGTGAAATGTGCACCCCCTCCTTCTTGTCGATGATATCAGAAGTGGTAAATGCCATTGTAGATATCGCTTCATCTCCTCTGCGTGAAGTCTACAGTGGAGATGCTACGTGGGAGCAAACCCTAAAAAGGTGACAGTTCTTTTAAAGTTATCGAAATACTACGACATATCAGATCCAACTTGCTTTCCTTAGAGGAACTTTTAGTAACTTAAAAAAAAATGTTAAAAGTGAAATTCCAACTTTTAAAGTAAATGTTTTTACTGGTGTAATATCTGTGTTAATTAATTTATTTATAACTTTTTACAGTGGCTGAAGTTCTGATACAAAGTTGCAAACCCCCTACATAGATGTAGACTTAAAAGGTGACATCCTGGTTGATGGCAGTCACCACTTGGGGGGGTTGATTAAAATCCTCCTAACATGATAGATAAGACAATATAATGGATAAAAATACCCTTAGTTCCTATATTCCTTTTATTGATATTAAAAGCATCCAGCTTATGATATTTTATATCTATATTTATGCATGGATTTAGTTACCAACATAGCTGCTGTCAATATTTTAGCTCCACACCTAGACAGACCCAGAAAACCTTGAGTCTTGCCCAAGAATAACCAGGTCCCACCCATGACTAATCATTTGTGGGAGGGATCAATATTAACACCACCCCTTTTTGACCTAGAACATCCCTGAATTTGCAGGAACAGTTAAAAAAATAAAATTTGGTAAAGTTCTTGTGAGGATGAATGAAATTTGAACTCTGTAAAAAATTGTAGCAACTAGTCTATATTCTGATATTAAGGAATAAATTAGAGCTACGGCTATAGACAAAAATCTGAAAAAATGTATTTAACGAAAGATACTATGGAGGGAATCTGCGATGAGATAGATCTCTGCATACATAAGGAAATATTAGTATGCGGTTGTATATTGGCACACCCTAATCTCATAATTAGCTGGGATGTAAGATAGTTGAAGCCGGTTTCAGCAGAAGCCCTTTCAATTGAGCCCAATAGTGAAGAGGGATCATGTGACTGACATCAAGTCACTTTCTTCCCCTCCAATTTGGACTTTATTACCCTGTTCAGTGGACGGACTGGATTTTATTCACTTACTGCCATTACAGTATCTAATTGATGACAGCCCTAAGACTCTATTTAAAAGCATTCTGCATATATAGATATTTTATGGTGCCTTATAACATATCCTCAGCTTAGCAAGTTGCACCCTTAAGAATCAATTTGGCATTTCATTTAATTTCCATTAAGTTATGAAGCCAATTATCAGCTCTAATTATCATGTAATTAATACTTGGCACTTTTGAATACTAGGAGTGTATTCTAAAAGTAACCAGAAAACCAAAAAAAAACATGTCTTACTTTTGAGATTATCATTTATAGGTAGTATTATTATATTATTAAATAATAAAAAAGTAGAACTTGGTATTACTTTTATATATATATTATTATTTATAAATTATATATTCATTATGTGTCTATATCTTTTTTACTATATTTTATGGAGTCTAGGTATTGGTGTCTAGTAATTCTTGATGTTTTCCTTAATTTTGCACTGTACAATAGCACATTTTTGTGGTGCATTAGTTTATTGCATGGTGTTATTTTCTGCTTTGTAATCCACTTCTCTGGGTTACTTTCTTTTTACTGCCTCCCTGATCCCTTGGAAGGAAAGAAGTAAAGAAAAAAGAAAGAGGGGAGGCTAGGGCAGAAAGAGGAAATTATTTTAGAAAGATAAAAAAGGAAGGAGGGTTAGGGGAGGAGGAAGAGAAGGAAGGAAGGTTGGGGGTGAAGGAAGGAAGGTTAGGAGAGAAAGAAGGGAAGAAAGGTAGGTTAAAGGGAAAAAGAAGCAGCGTAAGAGGTAAAGGAAGGTTAGGGGAAAAGGAAGGAAGGTTATGGGAGAAGGAAGAGAAAAAAGGAAGGTTAGGAGAGAAAGAAGAGAAGGAAGGTAGGTTAAAGGATAATGAAGCCGGGATAGAGAAAAAGAAAGGCTATGGAAAAAGGAAGAAAAGGTTAGGAGAGAAGGAAGAGCAGGAAGGAAGGTTAGGGGAGAAGGAAGAGCAGGAAGGAAGGTTAGGGTAGAAGGAAGAGCAGGAAGGAAGGTTAGGAGAGAAGGAAGAGCAGGAAGGAAGGTTAGGGGAGAAGGAAGAGCAGGAAGGAAGGTTAGGGGAGAAGGAAAAGTAGGAAAGAAGGTTAGGGGAAAAGGAAGAGCAGGAAGGAAGGTTAGGGGAGAAGGAAGAGCAGGAAGGAAGGTTAGGGAAGAAGGAAGAGAAGGAAGCAAGGTTTGAGGAGAAGGAAGGAAGGTTAGGGGAGAAGGAAGAGCAGGACGGAATGTTAGGGGAGAAGGAAGGAAGGTTAGGGGAGAAGAAAGAGCAGGAAGGAAGGTTAGGAGAGAAGGAAGAGCAAGAAGGAAGGTTAGGAGAAAAGGAAGAGCAGGAAGGAAGGTTAGGAGAGAAGGAAGAGCAGGAAGGAAGGTTAGGGGAGAAGAAAGAAGGAAGGTTATGTGAGAAGGTTAGGGGAGAAGGAGAGAAGGAAAGGAGAAACAGAAGAAAAAAAAGAAATAAACTCCAAAAAATACACTCACACTATTTCTTTCCCCAATGGTATACATGATAATGAAATGTGATTGAAACCAATGATGCATGAGACACATATGAAGGAAAGATATAGAATATGAATGACAGAAGTGATGCGATATTGAAAGAAGAGAAAGAGAGAGACAGCATGAAGGGTTGAAAATAAATCAAGGAATAGGGAAAGAAAAAAAAAGTGGATTAAATCCGTACCTTGGTTGCTTAACGTCAGATGTGCTGGAACTTCGGATTTTGGGGGATGGGTTAAAAATCAGAACAGAGTGGGAGTGGGAAGGGGGATAGAGGAGGAAAGAAAGAAAAAAAAACGAATAAACGACAAGTTTAGAGAAACGTCACAAAAAAATAAAATTAAAAATTATAAAGAAATTTTCTGAGGATTTTGTTTTTAAATGCCACAATTTAAAAGTTTGTGTTCAAGGGGGTTAGTTTTAATTTTTTTTACTTTTTTTTAATTTGTGACAGGCATCTCACCCCACTTATGGGTAGGATTGGTAAAATGGGTAAGGGTGAGGGGTGGATATAGATAGGGATCAGTGAAAGGATTGGGGGAGATGCCAAAAAAACAGAAACAAAAAGAGAGAGATATGGATTTTTTGGCTTTGGTTTCATTGAAAAAAGAAAAAGCATTTGGAAGAAGGGGATCGGGAAAAAGTAAATATAATAAAAATATTTATATATAAAGAGGTAAAATAGAAAACAAAAAGCAAATATAAAACCTTAAAACAACAAAATAAAAAGAGCCAAATGCTTTTTCTTAATATATATTCATATATATACAGTAGGATGGAAACACACATAGAAAATATACAACGTAAGGCAAAGAAAGCCGAGTGTTGTATGCAATAGTGTAACAGCTACTGTCAAAAGATACATTATGAGTTACTTTAACAATAAACAGAAATAAAAGGAGGAAGAAGATATCCTGAGTGTTTGTTTCATATAAGTGCACACTTGACATGTTCACATCATAACACTTTGCAATGCGCTGTCAATAAAAAAGAATTGTCAGTGACAGCTTTCTTAAGAACACGGTCATTAGACATTCTATAGCAAACAGCAATAATAATTGGAAATATATACCATTTACAAAATATGCACTGGATGGATATTCAACTGTGTGATAAATGCAGCAATAAGACAGAAATGTATTACCGATCATATCAATAAATTAATTCTGATATATCTATGCATAATTAAATACATTCTGGGCAAAGACAATCAGTGATGTCTGAATATATTCACATAATATATACAAATCAATAAAATAGAAAGCATAATAAACATTTCACCCAATGAAAGAAAAAAATAGGAAATGGGGGTTAGAGAAAAAGCCTCCCTTTTCTTTTCTCAAACTGCATCACTCAGGTTTATTGTCTGTTTCTTGTTCTTGCAATTCAGCCCAATTAAATTAAAGTTGGAGGTTGTACAGTATATTTGAGGTGGCACACACTTTGGGTTTAGTCACAACACTAAAATAAAATAAAAAAGATCTAATTTTTTACACCACACATTTACTTAAATGAATATAATTGTGAAATATAAAATATATATATTTAAAAATAAGACTTTATCACATGGATGAAAAACTTTTTTTGAAAGAACGCCATGTTTAATGCGGGGTTAATTCAGATATAATGTACATTATAATTTATACATATTATATTATAATATATATATATATATATATATTTTTTAAGCATGCCATTCTTTTAAAGATACGTTTTATCCCATGAAAAACTTTTTTGAAAGAGTTCAAATTTTCTAAAAAAAAAAAAAAATTAAAGTATCAATAATCCAAACAAAATCCCCAGCTGCGGCATCCGATTTCAGAACTTACTTAATGCACTTTTCGCTCTACTTCTTGGTCATATCTCAACGCACTGGAAATGTCTGTTCAGTGTTCACCCAATCACTATTTAAGGCGGGTCTAATGATTGGCTGATCGGCATTTTTGGCCATTTACGATGTGTCGAGATAGACAAGGAAGTAAAGACCAAAAAGGATCGGGGGGATTGGTAAGGTTTGAGAGGTAAGTTTTGAGCATGACTTTTTAAATTTATTTTTAACTAGTTTTAAAAAATAATTTGTATCCCACAGAGAATCTCTTTAAGATTTTTCATTGTATTAAACATGAATTTTCCCCACAACATCTTTAAACAATGAACAAGAAAAGGTGATAAAACTGTCTACAGAGACAAACTTCAATTTTTTTCTACCTTTTAAAGAAAACTTAAAAAAAAACTAAAAACTTTACATTGTAATCTTTCTAATTTATTGCATTGACTAATGTGTAGTACTTTAGCTATGGGTGACAACAAATTTGTTAGAACTCCTTGCTCTTCTCTCAGTATGCTATATCCGCTTTGGTATACATCACACACCTACACATATATTTTTATTTTTTTCTTCAAATAGATTTTTATTAGAAATAATTTTTGCTTGAAAAAAAAAAATCCACCCATCGACCAAACCAAGGTAAGATCTACAACTACATAATGTACTATTCCTTGTGCGTCTTCTTGGCTCAACACATCTCAAAGTATGTAGTATAATATGACCAACTTTGCAAAAAAAAACAAAACACCACATGACTCTGTTGGGAGATGTTTATTTATTCGCTGGATTCTATTCGGGCTAAAAATGTACCATTACCTAATATTAGGAGACAGATTTTGAATTGGGGTCCAGGCACTTTTAATTACACCATTGTGCTAGATCTTATCTCTAGCGATTTGCAGGAACTTCTACGTTTTACTGCATTGCAGCTACAGGCATTGATTCAATCAGATAAGTCCCTGCTCAGTTAAAGGGCTGGGTTATGTCACACGGATTAATTATCATAGAATGGATAGGAAAAGAGGTACAAAAACTCTCACAAACTTTTCATGAGAGACCACAAAGTTGGCCCAATGAACTTTAATATGCCTGATAGAAATGACCAAAAATGTATTTCAACAGATTCACCTGAATTTTGATTTTGCATCTATTATGCTCCAAGATCTCTCCAAACCCTCACCTGTCCTAGAGCAGCTCCTCGTCTTGATCCTCTGCTCGCTCTTTCCCTTCAGTTTTCACTCTTCAGTGCCTCCAACACTGACTAGCCCTCCCATGACGTCATGATGTGCAACGACCCACAATGTCATGATGCGTGGACCACTGACTAGACCTCCATGACTTCATGATGTGCAAAGACCCACAACGTCATGATACGTGGGTCATTGACTAGACCTCCCATAACATCATGATGTGCAATGATCAACAATGTCATTATGCATGGGTCACTGACTAGACCTTCCATGATGTCATAACGGTCAGCGACCAACAATGTCATGAATTGATGGATCACTGACTAGACCTTCCATGACATCATGATGTGCAAAGACCCACAACATCAAGATGCATGGATCACTGACTAGACCTCCCATAACGTCATCATGCTTTAGTCACTGACTAGGCATCACATGACGTCATGATGCGAGTTGCTCCACAATGTTATGACGTCGCGGTTGGCTTAGTCTATGAAGAAGATGCTGAAGAGTGAAGACCGAAGAGAAGAAGACGGAGTAGGTGAATAATGAATCAGCAGGGGACCGGGTGGAAAGCAGAGGTGGCAGGACAGGTGAGGGACAAGGCAAGTATAATTTTTTGGGGATTTTTTTTAACCCCTTCACATCTTTATGAAGAATTCAGCCCTCATTTCCATGGATTTGAGTGAAATCAAAATTTGGATTCTGGCAAATCTGATTATTTTTGTGAAGTTTGATTTGCTTCTAATTGATTCTCTCATCTCTAGACCCTACACATTAATATTCAAGACCATTGCCAAGCTGTCATTTCTGGAGGTACATTTTTAACAACCATGGTTAAAACATGTCAGGATCTCAGTAAAATATGATGTCACTCCAAATTTTACAATCAGGTGACATTACAGGACTTAATATGCAGCTGTAGCGTTGGACGTATTGTAAGAAGATAACAGGTATTATATAAATAATCTTTACATTACGCTGAATGAACATCTTCAATAAAACTTTTATAGGTTATTATACTGTACTGGCATGCAATAAAGTTATAAAGCCTACAGCTGTGTGATTTAACAGTCAAATAAAGGCTGACATGCATTATATAACATAACCATAGCAATGGGACTATGTGCAATTGGTTATCTTTACGTTTAGGACTTCTAATTAACAGGTACTTGGATTTATGGGATAAAGAGTAGCTGGTGCTATAAACTTCTGTATTAGAAGAGGGCAGATGGCGTTCTCTGGAAATGTTTAGATCGTTATTTCGTATATGACATGCTTAAGTTCCTTTAATTATGACACGGATATTTAGAAACATTCCTGACCTTAGGCACCAGGGAAAAAAAAGAAACTAGACTCTAATCATTGAAATAAAACCGAAATATAGACTATCATTTACATCTAACACTACTGTAGTATGACTGCTGTAAATATACCTGGAAAGCAGGATATTCAAATCATATAGCTGGTAATTTGTCATCCCAACCCCAATAATATTATACAGGTCAGCCCTCCAATCTGCAATAAAATACATCGGGGCCGATTCACCAAACAGTTTGCGCCAAAAATCTAACATAAAACTGCCTGAAATGTTGCAGCTCATAATAACAACTTTTTGAAAAATGCATAGAAATTAGTGGAAGAGCAGCCCAACAATTTCATGATAATTTATATCACAAATGTGGCACAAATGAAGATATAAATGTACTCCAGTCTTAATTTGTGCCATATCTTAATTAAGAGTATTAGTAATGAGTCAAGCAACAGAGCGCACTGTCAGTGTGCATTTTCAGAATATCCGGCATACAGAGACCAGTGATGCCACTTTTGAGGGCAGTGTTGGTCTCTGCATGCTGGGTATTCTGACAATGCTCTGCTGCCGGCTCGTTACTGCTGAGCTGACCAGTCGAGAGAGTGCACTGTCATTGTGCACATCGCACAGAGACTAGTCCAACCCCTGAAGTAAAGGTCATTGATGATGTTTTGTTTCAGGGAGGAAGCAGGGACTACAGCCTCTGCCTACTGATGACATTTAGCTTGAGTATCCCAATACGAATTGGGATTCTCAAACGAAAAATCATCAAAAAGGAAGAAGGGGAGAAAAAAAAGCAGTTAGATAGTGAAGTTAGGGAAGGATATGGAATTTTTCATTAAAATATATTAGAAAATAGTTTCAATTGTGGCACTAAATAGATAGGGATTTTGTCACGGGTGTGTCAGAGGTGACAGACAGTGGCCTTGCTGTTGGTTGCAGGAGATCTCTACGTTTGGCATTACAGACAACTTCTTAGAGGCTGGCTGTCTGTAGGACCCAGCGGCTACCTCCCTCTGGCTAATTAGCTCCCTGGCCTGAGTGTATAAATACCTGGTGTGTCTGAGAGGGAGGTGCCGGCGATATTCATTTCTACTTGTGAGGCTTTAGCAAGAGCAGTACTTCATCCTCTCCGGAGCTTGAGGCCACGTGCGCATTTTTCTGGAGTCGTCTAAAGCTAAACAATCCCCCCCTGTTTGTCTACCCTTGTTGTCTATAGAGTTTAGTGAAGATCAACAAGTGCTCATCTCTTCCCTTCCCCTGTCCTTAGCCATACGCAAGGGAAACTCAGAGTGAGGCACACGTGCAGCGATTGGTGAAGAGCCAATATAGGGACAGTAGTTAAGACAGGGTGACACTAGACGAGACTTAGTGGTCTCCACCCCCCCCTTTCCCTAGTGTGTGGGCCCCCTTACCCTCTTCCCTCTGTGTTTCACTTAGTCTTTCCCACACCCTGTGTGACAGATTTAAGAGGAAAATTCATTTGCATTTCAGACTACCCCTTTATTAAGTCTAGCGTGCAAAAGATCAGTAGTGATGAATCGGCAGCTAGTTTATGTAAGGTTTGGCAGATGCAGTAGTGTCGAGTTCACCATTTGTAATTATCTTTTATACAAATCAATCATTTATATCATGTATAATACTAGAGACAAGGGAATCAATTTGCGGGACTCCGGTCCAGATCAGGGTACCTGGTGGCTAGTTGGGAGACCCACAGCATTTGATTGGTTAGAGCTGGCGTGACGTCATCTGTGCTATGCGATGCACAGATGATGCTACGCCAGCCTTGGCCAATCAAAAATTGCACCAAGGATTCCAGAATCTAAGCGATACACGAGTCCCAGTCTAGCTGCCAGATACCACTGACTTGGATGCTGGATCGGGGTATTGCATATTGATCAGCTCTTATCTAATAACAGCATAAGGTTATAATGTACGTTGCACCATTAATAAAAGGGAGTCCGATGGTGGGACCCTGCAAAACTATAACTTTTTGGGCATCCACTTGGCAGATGAGATTCAATGTGTATAAATGTAAAGTTATCCATCTGGGCATTAAGAATAATGTGGGCACCATATGTTCTAGAGGGAGTAAAACTAGGCGATTCACTTGAATAGAAGGATCTGGGTATACTTGTAGATCACAGACTAGATAACAGCATTCAGTGTCAATCAGTGGCTTCTAAGGCCAGCAGGATATTGTCATGTATTATAGAAGGCATGGACTCGCGAGACAGATGTAATACTATGACTCTACAAAGTATCAGTGTGACCTCATCTGGAATATACAGTTCAGGTCTGAATACCAGTTCATAAAAAAAATGCACCGGAGCTAGAAAAGGTACAAAGAATAGCCACAAAACTGATAAGGGGTATGGAGGATGTCTAAATGGGGCATATGATTAACTTGTACAAGTATATAAATGGCCCATATGGAAAATAGGCTCAAAATGAATTTTATTTAAAGACAAACGGACACTCTCTCCTTCTGATTAAATAAGGTTCAATCTCCAGAGGAGAGGAGCTAGTGAGAGCGGGAACTGTTGATTCTTTCCAAAATTGTTTAGATGATGTTTTGGAAGAAAATAAATATTCACGTACAGGTATGAAATTCTAATTCTGAATGTTGACCCAGTTGATCAATACTAGAGATCAGGAAGGAAAAACTTGTTCTTTAGGGTGGGCAGGATCATGCGTTATGGATATACCTACACCTCTTCCTTTTTTCCTTTCCCATCCCCGAATTGAACTTGATGGACACGTGTCTTATTTTCAACCACAATATAACTATGAAGTCCGGTTTTATTAATTTACAGAATAGGTCCGGGCACACAGAAAATTCACATGAGCCGCACCAACAGCCATTTCAGGATCCGATATTAGGCATTTGAATTCGGCTACAAGTACACGACTTGTGGGTGCAATATTTTTTGATGAAAATGTGGTGGACATGGACATCTTCCATCAATTTTATTAAGTCACTTGATCACAACAAGTAGGATTGTTCCTTTCAGCAAGAATCGGGGTGTTGTTTTTCATGGCCCACCCTGTAGCACAGCTTTAGGCACCATGGCCCCTCTCCATCCCCCATCAGTGATAGATGGACATGCTCAGAAGGCGCCAAGGTCCTGAATTGACTAGCCTTCAGAACCAATCTAGCAGAGGTTACCTTTCATTAAATTTATTAACAGATAAAGGGAACCTCCAGGATTAGCACCAGCATGTCTCACCAAGCTGTGTCATGTTCATCAGGGTAGCAATTTACAGATTGTTCAGAAGATGCCATTTGTTCCCTCCTCCATAAATGTCTAATTAAAAAGAATAATTGCTTGTCACATGGTAATACTTAATATTACTTGGCTTCATATTAATACAACCTAATTAAATTTTTTTTTTTCCATCCGGTGTTGGATAGCACGAGATTTTCATAGTTAAAGATTAAAGAGCTTCAATTTTGGAAAATCTCTTTTAAATAAAAATTGGTAAATTTGATCACAAGGTGTCCTCCTGCTGGAATCCCACCAGTGATCAGCTGTAATCTGAGAAGGAAGAAGTTACTATTCCCCCGTCGCCGCTACACCACGGGGATCAAAGTAGTGCACAATGTCAACTGAAATCAGTGGGCTGTTTGAGTAATGCTCGGATATCCTCTGCTTTGGCTCATTGAAGGAGATCCCGAATGTGGGACTCCCATCAGAAAACCCTAAGGCTGGATTTACACATGCAATTTTTCCTACAGTTTGATAGTGGAAGCAAAAGAGGGAAGTAGAATTCTTTCCTTCAGATTTTCATTTTACATCTACTTTAGTATCTGGCCAAAGTAGAAAACACAAAATAAAAAAAACTGCACTTGTGAATGCAGCCCAATAGGGTTTGATTTTCTAACCCAACATCAACAGTGACACTTTTGCATGAAATTCTTAAAAAGGTGTTTGCAAATGTTTAGAAAAGAGCAGAGAATGGGTAAAATAAAAAAAACAACCCTCTATTTACCTCTTTAATCTCCAGCCGCTCCCGTAGTCCTTGCAAGTCTCCACAGAAATCAGCAACAACATGCCGTACATTACATGATGGCTGCAGCCCATCACTAATCTTAGTGACGATATATAAAAGGCATAAATCCACTGATTGGCTGCAGCGGTCATGCAAATGATGTACTGTACATGATCATTGCAGGAAGTAATCGAAGACCAGTGGAGACGACCGGAGCAACTAAGCTAGAAGAGTGGGGAAAGCTACTACAGCGACTAGAAGAGGGGAAAGCTACTACAGCGACTGGAAGAGTGGGGAAAGCTACTACAGCTACTAGAAGATTGGGGAAAGCTACTACAGCTACTGGAAGAGTGGGGAAAGCTACTACAGCTACTAGAAGAGTGGGGAAAGCTACTACAGCTACTAGAAGAGTGGGGAAAGCTACTACTGCTACTAGAAGAGTGGGGAAAGCTACTACAGCGACTAGAAGAGGGGAAAGCTACTACAGTGACCGGAAGAGTGGGGAAAGCTACTACAGCTACTAGAAGAGTGGGGAAAGCTACTACAGCTACTAGAAGAGTGGGGAAAGCTACTACAGCTACTGGAAGAGTGGGGAAAGCTACTACAGCTACTGGAAGAGTGGGGGAAGCTATTACAGTTACTAGAAGAGTGGGGAAAGCTACTACAGCTACTAGAAGAGTGGGGAAAGCTACTACAGCTACTGGAAGAGTGGGGGAAGCTATTACAGTTACTAGAAGAGTGGGGAAAGCTACTACAGCCACTGGAAGGCTTAGTGCCCACGATGCAGAAATGAAGCAGAAATTTTCCTGAGCATTTCTGTATCTCCTTGGCAGAAAAAAACATGCGGTTTTTCCATGCGTTTTTGACGCGTATTTGCCGTGCGTTTTTCCAATGCATTGTAGAGGCAAATACGTATGCAGAAACACACAAGAATTGGTCATGTCCATATTTTTTCCGCAAGTTAAATCTGCGCACAAAAAATACTGACCATGTGCACAGAACTTGCAGAATGTCATAGGAAGTCATGGGATAAGGTATGCAATGCGTTTCTGGAGCATTTACGCACTGCAAATATGCACGAAAATACGCACCAAAAACGCATCGTGGGCACACAGCCGAAGAGTGGGGAAAGCTACTACAGCGACTAGAAGAGTGGGGATAGCTACTACAGTGACTAGAAGATTGGTGAAAGCTACTACAGCTACTAGAAGAGTGGGGAAAGCTACTACAGTGACTAGAAGATTGGGGAAAGCTACTACAGCTACTAGAAGAGTGGGGAAAGCTACTACAGCTACTGGGAGAGTGGGGAAAGCTACTACAGCTACTAGAAGAGTGGGGAAAGCAACTTCAGTGACTAGAAGAGTGGGGAAAGCTACTACAGCTACTAGAAGAGTGCGGAAAGCTACTACAGTAACTAGAAGAGAGGGGGAAGCTATTACAGCTACTAGAAGAGTGGGGAAAGCTACTACAGCTACTGGAAGAGTGGGGAAAGCTACTACAGCTACTAGAAGAGTGGGGAAAAAGCTACTACAGCTACTAGAAGAGTGGGGAAAGCTACTACAGCTACTAGAAAAGTGGGGAGAGCTACTACAGCGACTGGAAGAGTAGGGAAAGCTACTACAGCTACTAGAAGAGTGGGGAAAGCTACTACAGCTACTGGAAGAGCGGGGAAAGCTACTACTGCTACTAGAAGAGTGGGGAAAGCTACTATAGCTACTGGAAGAGTGGGGAAAGCTACTACAGCTACTAGAAGAGTGGGGAAAGCTACTACAGCTACTGGAAGAGTGGGGAAAGCTACTACAGCTACTAGAAGAGTGGGGAAAGCTACTACAGCTACTAGAAGAGTGGGGAAAGCTACTACAGCTACTAGAAGAGTGGGGAAAGCTACTACAGCTACTGGAAGAGTGGGGAAAGCTATTACAGCTACTAGAAGAGTGGGGAAAGCTACTACAGCTACTGGAAGGCTTAGTGCCCACGATGCAGAAATGAAGCAGAAATTTTCCTGAGCATTTCTGCATCTCCTTGGCAGAAAAACGCATGCGGTTTTTACATGCGTTTTTGACGCGTCTTTGCATGCGTATTTGCCATGCGTTTTTCCAATGCATTGTATAGGCAAATACGCATGCAGAAACGCACAAGAATTGGTCATGTCTGTATTTTTTATGCAAGTAAAATCTGCGCACAAAAAATGCGGACCATGTGCACAGAACTTGCAGAATGTCATAGGAAGTCATGGGATAAGGTATGCAACGCGTTTCTGGAGCGTTTACGCGCTGCAAATACGCACCAAAAAACGCACCAAAAATGCATCGTGGGCACACAGCCGAAGAGTGGGGAAAGCTACTACAGCGACTAGAAGAGTGGGGAAAGCTACTACAGTGACTAGAAGATTGGGGAAAGCTACTACAGCTACTAGAAGAGTGGGGAAAGCTACTACAGTGACTAGAAGATTGGGGAAAGCTACTACAGCTACTAGAAGAGTGGGGAAAGCTACTACAGCTACTATAAGAGTGGGGAAAGCTACTACAGTAACTAGAAGAGTGGGGGAAGCTATTACAGCTACTAGAAGAGTGGGGAAAGCTACTACAGTTACTAGAAGAGTGGGGAAAGCTACTACAGCTACTAAAAGAGGGGAAAGCTACTACAGCTACTAGAAGAGTGGGGAAAGCTACTACAGCTACTAGAAGAGTGGGGAAAGCAACTACAGCTACTAGAAGAGTGAGGAAAGCTACTACAGGTGCTGCTACTGCTAATGCTACTACTTGCAGTTTTGGACTACATTTTTAAAAATTCTTAAAAACACATTAACAAGGGTTTCATTTTTTATTTCAACATTTCAGTCGAGCTTCAATCACTAAAGATGATTTTTAATGCATTGAAACAATAAAAAAATATGGCTGCAAATGTGGGCATAGACTTTAAATGATGAAAATAGAAACATGGGGCCTGATTCATTATTGTATTTGCGCGTTTTTTGTCTATTTTTTGGTGTTTTTTGCCTATTTTTCATTTGTCTTATTCCACTTTTAATTTAGGCCCTTTTTAAAGTCCATTTCATACGTGTTCACCTGTGTTCTTTCTATGTTCATAATGGTGGATGCAGCTTTGGGTTTCAATATATTCTTAGTTGATTAGTCAGTTGGGACTTTTAAAAATGTGCAATTTTTTTGCCTAAGTACAGTTCAGTTACTACTTATATATGTCTTGAATAGGGATGAGCGGACCAGTGGAAGTTTGGGTTTTGGTACCTGACCCGAATTTGAACTAGAACCCGAACCCCATTGAAAACAATGGAGACCCAAACTTTGGATCTGGAAAAAAATTCTCTCTTTCTCTGCAACGCACACTTCCCAAGAACTCCGTACTTTGCAACGGACTTCCAGGAGAAGTCCATGTTTGGTGTTTAGCTCCGGACACAAACTGGTTCGAACCCCGAACTTTTAAGTTTGGGTTCGCTCATCTCTAGTCTTTAATTTTTATGCAAATTTTGTAAACATTTTTAAGAAACTTGACTTCTCGCACTAACAATTTGCAAAAAATGGTAAAGGCCAAAGCTGAACAGAGTTTTTGATTTTGCACAAAATTCATGACCCATGTGTATCATTTTGAAAAATTTGGAGCAAAAGAAATCAGCAAACAATAGCTTGAGACAATAATAGGATAGTCTAAAAGGGTGTTGCACCATTTTGTTTCCTAGCTCCACAAGATCTATATGGCTTATGATCAATGGAATACATTTCCGAAAGTGTCACATTGGAGAAAGTGGAGAAAGTTTTTTTTTCTTCATGTACGAGAAAAACTGATGATGCTTGGACCACACTCTGATCAAACTTTGATCAAAATAGGTCCGTTTTTCTTGCACATGAGAAAAACGGATGTCTGAATGATGCCTTAACAGCATTTGGAGACATCCTTAACAGTATTCACGTGACCAAAGGAAACTAGAGTTTTCTGAGCGCGCCTTGTGATCTGTGCAGAGGTCTTTGTGCAGAGAGGTGGTAGGGGATGAGCTGTGTCCAGCACTATTTCCAATAGTGGATCCTTTGTTTTCTATATATTGGCATTACCTTTCGTTATATTCCTGCTTGTAATGATAATGAGACTGCTGACAAGTGACTTCTATAGAACAGAAAGCGCCAGTCTCCTTTTTTAATATAGAAATTGAAAAAAATAAAGTTTCAATTATATTTAACATAAAAATGTGATTTAAACAATGTCATTTTTTTTATACCTCATTCTTTCGAAAAAGTCTGAATAAAGCCTGTTTGAAACTAATTTTACAAAATGATCAGAATTTCAAGGTCGACATACACTGAATTGAACTATTCTGAGGTTGAAGTAACAAGGACCCCTCTCCCGTTTCATTTTCCACTGAAAAGGATTCCAAAATGAATAAACTACGCTGATCTTTCATTTCCATCATCTGTTAAAAACAGGGTCACATTTTAAGTCTCTCAGTAAGTCGGATATTTTCAATAGAAGGAAAATACAACTTTTTGTTAAAAAAAAACACTGAAATGTTCATACTAAAATTGAAATGTAGTTAAATCAAGAATCTGAAATCCTTGATCCAGAACTCAAATATCGGTAAATCTTTTTATTCCAAGCTTGCAAAATTTATAACCTCTTGTTTTTGTATTGGTTGACTATGTAGATATTGTGTTGGAATGAGTGATGGTCCCTATAGTATTTCCACAGTTTCATGTTTCTCAATTTTAAAGTAGTAGGTGTGTAAAAAAAATGTCAAACAATATTAATAGCCCTCCACTGGGGCCTTGTTATTTTGTGCTTTTACTTCATTTCCTACTATTAGAATTGCAAATATATTGTTTTTATCTATACCTATGGGTATAAATTGTTTTATTATTTAGTTGGGAACTTTACTAAGACCATCATAATACGGAAATATGACATCAGAATATTTTATGGTGAGATACTGTATATGTGCAAATTATTGCAGGAAACTCAATGGGGCTGTGTGAAATTTTTGAACAAACTTTAAAAAAAAAAAAAATTATAGATTTATCATTTAAATGAAGATGCATTTAAAGGATCATTTTTAAAAATGTATACTAGTCTCAGTATGCCACTGTATTTTTTAGTAGATCCTTCAAGGAATTTGAGAATTTAGGACTATTCTCTGTAACAAGAATTATTCACTATTCCTAGTTAAAGAGGACCTGTCACTTGCTCAAATATTTAGGTAAATACTGTAAGGTGGCAGTTGGAAGGGAAATGTGTTTCACTGAGGTGGTTAACCTCAGTGATGTGAGCATGGAAGAACAGGCTCCAGCAGCGTTAGTGCCGAGAGTTTTTTTAATGGACTGGATTTTGGGTCCGGGCTTTAGAAATGGCCACAAGAGTTGAGTGGGACTGGCAGTTCCCAAATCTCCACCTCCAGGACTAGAGGGGCTATTTAAGGCAGGTCAGCTGCCTCAGCTATTATCTGGGAGTAGAGGTGGAAATACCTTTGTTGTGTTGATCAGTTGCAGCCAAGACTGAATTACACTTGGAGAGCATTATAAATGGGTGAGCTAATACATCTGAGAGACGGATTTATTTTATGTTATACTGTTTTGCCGGTGAAAGGCCATATGTTTTCATTTGAAGATTTATGAAGTTAAATAAATTTCCAACTTGAGTAAGAGCTTTGCTCCCTGTGCCTAACTCAACCACTGCCAAAGAGTGTAATCCCTACATTTGATGGAGAATGTGGGCAGAAATCCCAAGGAGCACAGG
Organism: Phyllobates terribilis; assembly: GCF_046119375.1. Taxonomy (NCBI): domain Eukaryota; kingdom Metazoa; phylum Chordata; class Amphibia; order Anura; family Dendrobatidae; genus Phyllobates; species Phyllobates terribilis. The sequence continues at coordinate 103,617,634 of NW_027362773.1, forward strand.
TGACTGCCGTATAAAATGTGTATGCCTATATATGTATAATATATGTGAATATTCTAGAAGATATGTTTAACAGTTCAATAAATGAAATGTAACTTAAGGCAAGCTACTGAGATCGTCAAATAAGGTTCAGATCAATGTTGCCTTATCACAGCTGAAGCTCCGAACAGCTAAATTACATCTCGGATAACAGCACAATACATCTCTTTATCAGTTACATAGGAGGAGAGACATTCCCACCCCTGGCCCGATTTCTGAAAGTTAACTAGCTCCCCCTACAATTGTAGATTAAAGGACTAAACCATTCAGGCCACACTTCAAACCTTAGGGCAGTCAGTCAATCACCTACGCAGTGATCACCAGTCCTCCAATTTCCCAACAGTCCCTGCCATAGTCTACTCCAGGGTGGAGTCATTACACAACCAAAAGCATATTGGGTCCTCGTTGGGTTGATGTCTGTGTCACAAACCCCATGGGCTGACAATGAGCTCAGCCCACACCATTTTAGTGGTAGGACACAAAACTCTGGAAGTTAAGTTAAAACAATCTTAGTCTACTACACCAAAGGTTCAACAGCTCATTCTATCAACTCAACATCTCCTTCTCGATGACGTTCTCTAGGCATTGCTAGGTGAAACCACCAAGGATGGTTCCTCCAAAAGAGCACACTAGGTGATTCACTATGCAGTGTTTCCACAGGCTTCTTGTAATTTGCCATTGTCTACAGGAAGTAATAACTCATGTAAAACCCAATAAAGCCTCAAGAAAGATTCACTACTATTGGAAAAATTTTAACGGTAACAGGCACTGAAGGAGGCTGACTGCATACCACATTTCTTTTTTCATTATAAGTGAGATTAACAACATTATAATGACTTAAAATAAGTATATACAGTACTGACCAAATGTTTGGACACACCTTCTCATTTAAAGATTTTTCTGTATTTTCATGACTATGAAAATTGTACATTCACTCTGAAGGCATCAAAACTATGAATTAACACATGTGGAATTATATACTTAACAAAAAAGTGTGAAACAACTGAAAATATGTCTTATATTCTAGGTTCTTCAAAGTAGCCACCTTCTGCTTTGACGACTGCTTTGCACACTCTTGGCATTCTCTTGATGAGCTTCAAGAGGTAGTCACCGGAAATGGACCCGAGCATTTTTGCGGCGGCACCCCTGGCAGTCTTTTAAAAGCCTAACAAGTGCGCAAAACAATAGTGACAGTGCTCAAATGACATGGGGACAGCATGGGGATCGCCCCAGGAAGCATTTCTGACCCCCAGGTCACTGCTGTCAACAACGTAGTCAGAGGTATTAAGCCTCTTTTAAGGGCTCACAATAAAACATTGAAAAACGAAACTGAAACTGCTTTCCTGTGAAATATGTTAAGGAAGTTTCTTTCCAGGGTAAAGACTTGTGTATAAGGTAAAATAAATAACCAAAAACAAAAATACTCCACACCTTGGGCTATGTTCACAAGTAGCATTTTTTATGCGTTTTTGCACTTTTGTATTGCTTTCAACCGTGACAAATGCATTCACCGGGAAATGTCATTTTAACATTTTACAACCTTATCTGCCCATGTGCTGTGTGACACATGCATACAGTGCTGAAAAGACATGGGAACAGCATAGGGAAGACCCCTGGAAGCATCTCTGACACCCAGGTCGCTGCCTAAAAGTGTGCCCATCAGAAGTGATCCTTGCCATATCAGAAGATGCAGACTTGCAACTATCCCCGTGCAAGTCCTTGTCCCAGGGCAGTGTTCAATTGTACCTCCCCCATTCCTTGCAATGCAAGCGCAAATATGCAAACAACCAACCACCCACCCACCTGCAGGCTTCAATACCATACTGCTAGCTTTCACTTGAAATGGGGCCTTTTAGTTTGGAGGAGGCCGAAGCTGGCCACTACCTCATGGCTGCTTCGGCAGCGAGGTATCCATACTCAGTCCCCAGCCGCCCGGCGGCCGGGTGTCCACGCTCGGTCCCCAGCAGCCATGGGGCGGCCGGGTGTCTATACTCGGTCCCCAGCGGCCGGGTGTCCACACATGGTCCCCAGCCACCTGGGGGCGGCCGGGTGTCCATAAACGGTCCCCAGCCGCCCCTATTTCTCCTGTAAACTTCCCCCACACTTTTCTTAGCCTGGCCTGCTTTAGGGCAGCATTAGACGAGCCCACCAGAGAACCAGACTCCTCCTGTGGGCCTTAGCTTCTCCATCAGGGGAGTTGAGAGTGCCAAGGTGAGGAGCATGATGATGATGATAGAAGTTAGCATCTGCTACAAGTGTAACCAACCAGTAATGACTGTCACCTAACATTTTGACAACGCGAGGGTCACGGTTAAGGCAGCGTAACATAAAGTCAGCCATGCGTGCCAGACTGGTAACGGGCAAGATTTCCGTGTCCTCACCAAGATGACGACTGACCATGCTCTCCTCCTCTTCCTCCTCCTCCCCCCTGTCCTCAGGCCACCCACGCTGAACAGACAGTATGACAGTTGTAGAGGTACTACCGTCTACAGCGCATGATACCAGCTCCTGTTCTTCCTCCTCCTCTTCCTCCTCCTCATTGTCCCCCAATGCACGTTGGGATGAGATGAGGCTGGGCTGTGTGCAATCGACCGCTATGGCTTCTTGATCCATCTCATCATACTCTGGCTGCAATGCCTCCTCTTTAATTCTCTGCAGAGAGCGTTGTAAAAGACAGACAAGTGGAATGCTGACGCTAATGATGGCGTCATCGCCACTCACCATCTTGGTGGACTCCTCAAAGTTTGTCAAGATGGTACATATGTCAGACATCCAGGTCCACTCCTGAGGTCTTATGTGTGGAATCTGACCTGAATATCGACGGCCTTGTTGCAGCTGGTACTCCACAACTGCTCTCAAATCCTTTGCAACATGTGGAGGGTAGAGTTCCAACATGTGGGGACATCACACACCAGTCGGTGTGACGGAAGCTGCAAATGCTGCTGCAACACAGCAAGGGCGGCGGAAGCTGTAGCCGACTTGCGAAAATGAGCTGACAGGCGGCGTACTTTGACGAGCAGATCTGGCAACTCGGGGTACGATTTAAGAAACCGCTGAACCACGAGGTTAAGCACTTGAGCCAGGCATGATACGTGTGTGATCTCGCCTCGCCTCAGAGCCGCCACCAGGTTACGGCCATTGTCACACACGACCATGGCTGGATGAAGATTCAGCGGTGTCAGCCACAGATCTGCCTGCTCTTTCACAGCTGTCCACAACTCACAAGCAGTGTGAGGTTTCTCACCTAAGCTTATGAGTTTCAGCACAGCCTGTTGCTGCTTGGCGGAGGAAGTACTGCTGTGCTTCCAGCTTGTAACTGATGTGGTGATATCTGAGATGGAGGCTGAACATGAGGAGGAGGAGGATGATGCGCAGGAGCTGTACACTGTGGGGGCAACTCTGACTGACATAGGGCCCGCAATTCTCGGTGTGGGGAGGATGTTCTCCGTCCCAAGGTCCGACTGGGTCCCGGCTTCCACTATGTTTACCCAGTGTGCCGTCAGGGAGATGTACCATCCCTGGCCACAAGCATTTGTCCACGTGTCCGTTGTCAGGTGGACTCTCCCAGTAACTGCGTTGTTGAGGGCACGGCAGATGTTTTGGGACACGTGCTTGTGTAGTGCGGGGATGGCACACCGGGCAAAATAGTGTCGGCTGGGGACCGAGTACCGAGGGACGGCCACCGCCATAAGGTTGCGAAGGATTCTGTCTCCACCAGCCTAAAAGGCAGCATTTCCAACGCAAGCAGTCGTGAAATGTGCAAATCTAGGACTGTGGCCTGTGGGGTGTTAGCTGCGAATTTCCGCTTTCGTTCAAAGGTCTGGGATACGGACAATTGAACGCAGCGGTGGGACGTGAACGTGGACGTTGATGCTGTTTCTTGAGAAACTGCCATAACAAGTGAAGACTGAGAGGAGGGGGCATCTTTGCATGCAGTATGGACAGGGGATTGCCTTGCACACACAACAGGGGGTTCTATTGCACGTACAACAGCGGAAGAAGCAGTGGTGACACCCGCTGACACTGGTCATGGACCCTGGGGTTCGCCCCACAAAGTCGGGTGCTTTGCTGCCATGTGCCTGATCATGCTGGTGGTGGTCAGGCTGGTAGTTTTGTCACCCCTGCTGATGCTGGCATGGCAGGTGGTACAAATGGCATTTTTGGGGTTATCAGCAGAGTCTTTAAAAAAATTCCAGACTCTGGAAGACCTACAGGTTGTACTGGCAACGTCCCTCGTGTTGGTGTTACGGGGAACTGTTGCCTGCCTTCTGTGTGCAGCCACCACACTGCTTCTTTCTGTCTTTTGGGGTACTCTGCCTCCCTCACCCTGTGTGCTGCTGGCCTCGCTCTGCATGTCCTCCTGCCACATTGGGTCAGTTACTAGATCATCCACCACCTCCTCCTCTTCCACTTGCGCACCACAATCCTCCTCCTTACTTCCTGGCAATTGTGTCTCGTCATCGTCCACCTCTTGTGACAAATTGCCAGCGTCGACTTCCTGTGGCCGTGGCTATTCAAATATTTGGGCATCGCTTCATGGGCTCTCCTCTTCCACCACTTCAAGCGGAGCAGGCGAGGGGCACAAATATGGAAATGGACCAGTGAACAGCTCTTCAGAGTGTCCAAGTGTGGGATCAGTTGCTGTCTGACGACACTCGGCATGGTGGGTGGAAGGAGCATCAGGGTGAGGAAGAGTATGCGGTCGAGACTCACGGCTACTAAGATTTGACCGTGTGGAAGACAGACCGGAGGTGGTGGTGCCCAGGTAACTGGAAATATTATCTGCTATCCAATTAATAACCTGTTCACACTGATCAGTTCGCAATACTGGTGTTGTTCTGTGCTTCCCTAGTAATTTGGTCAAGAAGTGGGAGCGAGAAGATGTGGCTGTTGGTTGTGGCACATTTTCACCTTGGCTACGGCCCCGTCCTCTGCACGCACCATCACCAGAACGTCCAGTTCCACGTCCCTTGCGACGCGCCTTGCCCATTGTAAAGGAAGTAAAATAGCTTACACTCGCACTATCAATGGAAAAAGGGTAATAAAAAGTAGATTAGAACCGTGGAAGAGGAAAACCACAGTTCTATTTCTCTGGCCTACACCCGACTCTTTTAAACAATCTGAACAATCAGGGAGAAACTATTACTGTTTTTCTTTACGGAAAAAATACCAAAAGCTGAATAATAAGAGATTTTTTACCGTGGAACTGCAAAACCACAGTTATTGTTTACTGGGGTATACCAGACAATTTTAAATAGATATATTTGCGGCTGAACAGTGAGCGACACACTCAAACTGTTTTTTTTTAGGTAAAAATGGCCCAAAAGTGGATAATACAGAGGTTTGAACCATGGAACTGCAAAACCACACTTCTATTTCTCTGGCCTTCACCAGACTATTTTCAACAGATATATTTGTGTCTGAACAATCAGGAGACACTATTACTGTTTTTCTTTACGGCAAAAAATGCCAAAAGCAGGATAATAGAGATTTTTTACTGTGGAACAGCAAAACCACAGTTATAATTTACTGGTGTATACCAGACTTTTTTAAATATATATATATTTGCGGCTGAACAGTGAGCGACACACTCAAACAGTTTTTTTTTAGGTACAAATGGCCCAAAAGTCGATAATACAGAGGTTTGAACCGTGGAACTGCAAAACCACAGTTATAATTTACTGGTGTATACCAGACTTTTTTAAATATATATATATTTGCGGCTGAACAGTGAGCGACACACTCAAACTGTTTTTTTTTAGGTACAAATGGCCCAAAAGTCGATAATACAGAGGTTTGACCCGTGGAACTGCAAAACCACATTTCTGTTTCTCTGGCCTACACCAGACTATTTTAAACAGATATATTCGTGTCTGAACTGTCACAGACACACTTTTTTTTTTTTTGGGGGGGGGGGGTGGGGGGAGACACCAAAAGGTTAATAAGACGGGTATTTGTGCATTGTGAAGGAGGAAAAAAAAGAGGATTTAGATGAAAAAAAAAGGACTTTTCCTGGCCCCCGAGACCTGGAGCTAAGTCAAGCAATTTCAGCAACAGGAGCACACAGGACAGTAATGCAGCGTTTGCTGGTATAACCACTGCGTCTCCTATACAGCCTGCCTGCCTGATATCTGGGATGGATATTAGTCCTGAGAAGGACTGTTTGTTTGATCTGGCAGCCTTTACAGACCCTACACTTGCAGTATATTTTGCAGTATATATCTCTCCCTAAATCAGCAGCGCTGTCCCTACACTGTCTGATCCCAGCCATCTGTGTCCAAGATGGCGGCGCCCGGTTTTAAATACTCGAGGTGACGCTGTGCGGCCAGCCAATCAATGTAATGCCCACAACCAACATGGCTGCGGCATTACAGTGACTTGCTGGCAATCCCTGCATGTTCATTGGCTCTGTAAAGAGTGCCAAACATGCAGGGCGGAGACCCGAGCTCCCGCCCGAGTAAGCCAGAAATGCTTGGTGCTCGCCGAACATCCCGAGTAGTGTGATGCTCGGGCGAGTACCGAGCAGTGTCGAGCATGTTCGCTCAACACTAATGCTGTGCTATTTTCTCCATTATTGATTATTTTTGCATTTGTTTATCACATGTTCTCTACAGTCTCAGGCGGTCTTTTTTTTGGATATTCACTTATATTTTATATGGGGAAGTCTATAGTCTCATTATTCGAGTCTAGACTGTCATTTATATTATGGTACATTGCGTTGTGCATGTTTTCAATGGGTTTTAACTTGTATGCATTTAGTGTTTTTTGTATATTTGTGAATTTTGTATTTTGTATATTTGTGAATTTTGTATTTTGTATATTTTTTGTGAGTTTATTTTTGGGATGTGACTGTTCAAGCATAGTATGTTTTCTCTAATCATTTAGAAAGATAACAAGTCCTATTACACGGACAGTATATCAAGAATGTTGCAGATTTCAACTTTCAGCAGAATCATCAGACATTGTGGGAGAATGAGCTGATTTATATAGTAACCGTTGATCTGCATCATAACATGGAGGAGTACAGAAAGCGAACACACGCAAATTAAAAGTAAGAGGTGATACATTACAGTCTAGAGAGGAACTAAGCACGTATTTGTAACTACATCTACTCAATGCAGTCCCTCCACAACAAAAGCCTGCAGCTTTTGTACACTCAAAAAAAACTCTCACAATATATTTAATTTAAGCTGCCATAATAAAAAATTTCATATAACATAGGGAATATATATTTTTTTTATCCTCATATTCCACCTAATGAAGACATTTTAACCTGTGTTATAACAGGGTAGTGTTAGAACCTTGCTCTTAGGTTTTTTCTATTGCTGGTCACATGACCTTGTTGGCCTATTTAGTCCTGCTCCGCCCTTCTGGCTTTGCTGGACTTCATTGTATTACTACTCTTTAGCTAGCCTGTGCTCAGTATCTAACTCTGTTAGTTTGCTTGGTCTCCGGACCTCTGTGTTCTATATATTTTGTTTGTTCGTCTGTCTGCTACTATTTCTGCTAGGAGGTGTCCATTTTGCTCCCAGTCCCTAGTACTTGTAGGGATTCCTTCCCCACATCTATAGGTCTCCGTACAGACTAGCTGAGGACTTTAGCAGGTCTGATCGCAGGATCAGGTTCCCTGTTACATCGTAGGGATCAAGCTGAGTTCTATCGTAGGGACAGATCTCCTCTCTTTCCTTAGCTCTGGTAGCAGAACCTAACAGTAAGTCCAGCCTGCAAATTCTCTAAGGAAAGATTTTTCTGTTCCATCATGGTGTCGGTTCTGGATTTGGCTAAACGCCTGCAGGGACTCTCTCTGGAGGTGGCCGAGCTCTGTCAGCACGTGAGTAACTGTCCTGGAGCACATTTCTTGGAGCCTAAGGTACGTTTGCCTGATTTATTTTTTGGTGAACACCAAGAATTTTTTTCATTTAAAAATGCTTGCTTATTGTATTTTCATTTGAGACCCAGGTCCTCTGGGTATGAATCCCAGCGCATAGGGTTCATAATGTCACTTTTGCGCAAAGAGCCTCAGGAGTGGGCCTTTTCTTTGCAACCTAGTGATACATGCTTTAGATCAGTGGATAGTTTTTTTTCTGCTTTGGGGCTATTATATGATGATCCTGACCGTGTCTCATCTGCTGAGACTGAGTTGAGACGTTTGAGACAGGGATCAGGTAATGTGGAAAAATATTGTACTCATTTCCGTCGGTGGTCTACTCAAATACGGTGGAACGATTCTGCTCTGAAGAGTCTGTTTCTTGCTGGGCTTAGTGAAAGGGTTAAAGACCTGCTAATTGCTTATCCCACACCTGAAGATTTGCAACAGGCTATGCAATTAGCTATACGGGTGGATAGGAGACTGCGTGCAAGGGTTAATGAGAGCAAATCCTCTGCTATGTCAGTTTCTGGTCATGAGAATGTGTGTACTGACAGTGGAGAGCCGATGGAGATTGGAGCGATGGCACCTCGCTCTCAAGAAAAGGACCGCAGATTTTCTGAAGGTTTGTGTTTCTATTGCGGAAATTCTGGTCATTTCATTAAAAGCTGTGTGCTTCGTATGAAGAAAGAAAAAAAAATGGTCAGTCATGCCCGTATTGCCTGTTTAAATTCCAAGGGTGTATTTTTAGCTGCTTCCACTATTGCTCAGGAAAAATTAATGGAATTTCGGGTGTTTGTCGATTGTGGGTCTACTCTGAATGTAATTGATGGGGGATTCTTGGAAAAACTCAATTTAAAACCCGAACCTTTGTCATCCCCCATTGCTGTGGTTTCTGTGGATGGCTCCCCTTTGAAGAATGTTACACTCAAGGTCTGTGAATTTCCTCTCACTATTAATGGTGTTCACCATGAGAAATTGGATTTGGTAGTTTTGAATAACTTGCCTTCTCCAGTGGTGTTGGGATTGCCCTGGTTAAAATTGCACAATCCTGTACTGGATTGGTCTACCAATGAAATTAAATCCTGGAGCCATAAATGTTATGACAAGTGTTGTAACGGGCGTATTGCAGCTGTGGATAGGGGGGAATTGCCTGTTCCTATTCAGGATTTTTGGAGAGTTTTTTCTGAGAAGGAATCGCAGGTTTTGCCTCCCCATAGAGACTATGATTGTACAATTGAATTTGTCCCTGGAGCGACTCTTCCTAAAAGTAGTTTATTTAACCTTACTATTCCTGAGAGAAAGGCTTTGGAGGAATACATACAGACAAGTTTGGCCGCCGGTCACATTAGGCCCTCTAAGTCTCCTGTGGCGGTTGGATTTTTTTTTGTAAAAAAAAAGGACGGCGGTTTACGTCCTTGTCTGGATTTTCGTGAGATTAACAAAATTACTGTACGCAATCCTTACCCACTGCCATTGATTCCTGATCTGTTTAACCAGTTAGTGGGGGCCAAGTGGTTCTCTAAAATTGACCTTCGGGGGGCATACAATCTGTTGCGCATGAAGGAGGGTGACGAATGGAAGACTGCTTTTAACACTCCTGTGGGTCATTTTGAGAATTTGGTTATGCCTTTTGGTCTCACCAATGCTCCAGCATTTTTTCAGAATTTTATTAATGACATCCTTAGACCTTTGATCGGCAAAAATGTGGTTGTGTATTTGGATGACATTTTGATTTATTCGCCGGATCTGGAATCTCATTGGCGGAGCGTACGTGAAGTATTACAGTTATTAATTGACAATTCGCTTTTTGCTAAGCTGGAGAAATGTGAGTTCGCTGTACAGAGAATTAGTTTTTTGGGTTACATTATCTCCAGCGAAGGTTTTGAGATGGACCCGGTGAAGGTTCAAGCTGTGCAGGAATGGCCTAGGCCTATTGGTTTGAAATCGATACAGATATTTTTGGGTTTCGCCAATTATTATAGAAAATTCATTAAAAATTTTTCTATTATTGTCAAACCTCTGACCGATCTCACCAGGAAAGGTGCTGATGCGGTTCAGTGGACTGCTGAGGCCATTGAAGCTTTTGTGTATCTCAAGGAGAGGTTCACCTCTGCTCCCATCCTTATGCAGCCTGATGTGACTAAGCCGTTTTTGGTTGAGGTTGATGCTTCCTCTGTGGGGGTTGGCGCAGTATTGTCTCAGGATAACGGGGATGGAGTACATCCCTGTGCCTTTTTTTCAAAAAAATTTTCGGAGACTGAACTGAATTACGATATTGGTAATCGGGAATTATTGGCTATTAAACTCGCATTTGAACACTGGCGCCACCTCTTGGAAGGTGTTGAATTTCCCGTTCAGGTTTTTACGGATCATAAAAATCTGATATATCTTGATGCTGCCAAGCGCCTGAATGCCCGTCAGGCTAGGTGGGCACTGTTTTTCTCGCGGTTTAATTTTTCCGTTACTTACATCCCAGGTACTAAGAATGTTAAGGCGGATGCTTTGTCTCGCAGTTTTTCTCCCATAGTCGGTGCTGAGAAAGAGGAGAACATTTTACAAGAAGGTGTTGTGATAGCTGCTTTGGACTCCTTTCTGGAAGATGAGATTCTTAAAGCACAGGAGAATGCCCCATCTAACACTCCCCATGGGAGGTTGTTTGTGCCTGGGACCTTTAGGAGAGATTTGTTTGTTGAGTGTCACGAATCTCGGTTGGCAGGTCATCCCAGAATCTCTGAGACCAAGAGACTGGTGGGTCGCAGTTTTTGGTGGCCTGGATGGCAGAAGGAAGTCATTAAGTGGGTGCGTCAATGTACTATATGTGCTAGATCTAAGTCCTCACATACTCCTGCTGCGGGGTTACTTTGCCCTCTGGAGGTTCCCAGTGCTCCTTGGACACATTTGGCTATGGACTTTATAACTGACCTTCCCCCCTCTGAGGGTTTTACTGTCATCTGGGTGGTCGTGGACCGTTTTAGCAAGATGTGTCACTTGGTTCCCTTCGTCAAACTGCCCTGCGCTAAGACTGTCGCTAAGGCCTTTGTCAAGGAAATTGTCAGACTTCATGGCGTTCCTACTGACATTGTTTCTGATAGGGGACCTCAGTTCGTGGCTCGTTTTTGGCGCGCCTTTTGTGACAGGTTGGGAGTTCATTTGTCGTTCTCATCCGGATATCATCCTGAATCTAATGGCCAGACAGAAAGGAAAAACCAGGATGTTCAGCAGTTCTTGCGTTGTTTTGTGGCAGACAATCAAGAGGGGTGGTCTGAGTTTCTGCCACTTGCTGAATTTGCTCTGAACAATCATACATCTTCTTCTGCTGGTTGTTCGCCTTTTTTTTGTTGTTCTGGGAGACATCCGTCGTTTGGGTCGTTCTCCAAGTTGGTATCTGCCATGCCTGAGGAGGAGAATTTTTCCGGCAATTTGGAGAGAGTTTGGACGGATGTGCGTGGTAATCTTCAGGAGGCTAACAGAAAATCTAAAGACTACTTTGATAGGAAACGACAGGAGGTTTTGTTCGCTGTTGGTGACATGGTTTGGTTGTCCTCTAGGAATCTGCGGTTGAGGATTCCTTCTAAGAAATTGGGTCCCAAGTTTGTAGGGCCCTTTAAGGTGCTTCAGGTTGTCAACCAATCTGCTGTTAGGTTGGAGGTTCCTACCTCCTGGAGAATTAATCCGGTGTTTCATGTCTCTCTGTTGAAAAAAGCTGTTGTGTCGGATTGTGACGCCTCTGCCTCTGTTCCTCCGGTGGTGGAGGACGGGGAATATGAAATTTCTCGCATCCTTAATTCTAGACGGTATAGAGGTAGTTTGCAGTATCTCGTGGCCTGGAAAGGTTTCGGACCTGAGGATAACTCATGGGTGAGGTCGGATGATGTTTCCGCGTCCAGACTTATCGGGGCGTTTCACAGGAGATTTCCTGATAAGCCTGGTCCTAGGGGATCCGGAGTATCCTCCTTAGAAGGGGGGGTACTGTTAGAACCTTGCTCTTACGTTTTTTCTATTGCTGGTCACATGACCTTGTTGGCCTATTTAGTCCTGCTCCGCCCTTCTGGCTTTGCTGGACTTCATTGTATTACTACTCTTTAGCTAGCCTGTGCTCAGTATCTAACTCTGTTAGTTTGCTTGGTCTCCGGACCTCTGTGTTCTATATATTTTGTTTGTTCGTCTGTCTGCTACTATTTCTGTTAGGAGGTGTCCATTTTGCTCCCAGTCCCTAGTACTTGTAGGGATTCCTTCCCCACATCTATAGGTCTCTGTACAGACTAGCTGAGGACTTTAGCAGGTCTGATCGCAGGATCAGGTTCCCTGTTACATCGTAGGGATCAAGCTGAGTTCTATCGTAGGGACAGATCTCCTCTCTTTCCTTAGCTCTGGTAGCAGAACCTAACAGGTAGTCCCTACACTGAGTAATGTCAATTAGACGTCCCTTAGGTTTATAAGCACCCACAGAATCTTCTTTTTAATCTCAGATGGCCTATAGTATATCACCATCACACGACATTGTGACGTGAAAAGAAAAGTCAGATCTCTGGAGAGGAGCAGACTTCAGACACAATGGACACTTAATAGTGCGTTTCACATTGTAAAGAATTTGCTCCTTCCTCTGCAGTCACACAATGCTTACCCTAGAAACAGTAAAGAGATATGCGCCTTTGTAGATTTCCTGCACAGCATTCGGTAGCTGTAAAGCACAGCACAAAGCCGTCATATACTCATGTATCTCATGTGGAAGGAAAAAAGTCACAATGCAACCATCAGGAATGTGTTCAGTATTGATCGGCACAGAATTCATGTCTTAATAATTTGGGTGTTATCTAATAAAAACAGATTTAAGCTTGCGCCATACTGTAACGTATCAAGCCATCTGTAATTACGGCAGATCAATCTTGCAATAAATCGAGCAAGGGAGTTAATCATCTGACGGAAATGCGTCACACTTCTAGGAAATTTGCAGATATTAGTTAAAGGGATTGTCTGTGATTTACAGTAATAATAGGGCTAATCCACTTTGGCACAGAGAGTATATAAACTTTTTAATTCAAGCTTTGAGTAAATTACACCCTTGAGGTGAAGATTTATTATTCTTTTCCACTACTTATGGGTTATCTTGGCTCTTTACATAAGCATCGTTGATGACAACTATCAGTTGCCCCAGGGTGCTGTATGAATTAAAGAAAAAAAAACAACTCAAAAATAATTCCCAGACATCTATTGTTATCTCTCATCACTGCTGCAGTCAATCAGTAGCCACTGATTGGCAGCAACCTTTAGAATTCTTTTTGAACGGAAGAACAATGTTTCTTCCACCATGGCTAATGATTGGCTGCAGCAGTCTCATGACATTGGTCATGTCAGGAAACCGGTGACGGATGCACTGCCCTTGATCATTTGTGATTATTTGCTTGTGGTCATCCAACCTTGACCATCTGTGATGAACCTGAACCTAAAGTCTCCTTTGGGCTACTTGCACTCGTCTATATATGCTCTTACTTTATTGTGGCTCCACAAGATTTGTACCTGCTAAAAAGTTATCAACTTTTTCTTCATGACAACTTTTACTTTGAAAATAATTAATCTCACCCACAAACTTTTACTTAAAGGTCTACTCCCTCTCATTCTGAGCTTTCTCATTTGTTTGTGAACAGCCCACAAGGAGCATATAACATCCATATACATAGTAGATAACACACTAAATCACAAAAAAATATATCACAACTGATATTGCTCCCCCTTCCTTCACAATGACCTTTGCACACGCTCATTAGATGCTTCAATACAAAAGATAGGGGCAGAATCTGTTCATTGTGGCTAATGTACATGTACATTTTCTGGAACAATAAGTGAAAATATAAAAAAAAAACTGTGGCCAAATGTGAAAATTGCACAATTGGATTTTTTTTTTAGATTTAATGCCGATTGTAAAATGTAAAAAAAAAAAACAACTTGATTTAAATAAGTCATTTTTTGATGATTGCTTCCCTTGTGATATGTAAAAAAAATTGACAGTTTAAAAAAAAAATTGATTTAAATAAGTAATTTTCTGACAATTGCAAAATAATTCCTCCAAGGGAAGTTATCACCTCTTGGGATACTTAAAGAGGACCCAAGAGCTAGCACAATGCTAGAGCAGAAAACTGTCAGTGGCCATTTATTTAGCAAGAATAGATAAGAGCAGCCACTTAGCAGATCGATTTGCTTTATTTTATTGCAAGGATTGACACAGTGACATGACCTAGATCTTTGTATCTTCAATAAATACTTTATATAAAATATTATGTAGCATTTAATAGATCACGTATTTTAGTGACGGGCACCAGTTGCTTACTATTGAATTCTACTCCAAAACTCAACATATTAGGGCCAGTTTAGACCAGTGTGAAATGCAGGAAAAGCTCAACAATAAGTGATAAAACTATAGGTCATGGTTGATCGTGCCACGGTAAAGACAATTGTTATCTCTGTGTGAACCCGGTTGTACGCCAAAAATTACTACCTTGCTGCAAAAATAATGCTCTTTGTCCGGATGGGAGGAAACTCCTCTCCTCTGGCAGCAAAAGGGTTTTCCAAAAGGAATGTCCATTCGATCCTTGGCAATAATTTTTCAAACAACCAATCATATAGGTCAGTGGTTGCATGGCATGGTATTTTATGGATTCCAGCTGTAGATTTTGACCCAGTTTTATCATAGTCTAATGTGAAGCTGCCATTTCCTGCTAATTGCCCTATCAAGAAGTAGACTGAGGAGCTGGCCACTTACTAAAGACTTTTCCAGCACAGAGCACCCATTTTCATCAATATTATTGTGCTTTATTAGAGATTTGCTGGCTGTGTTTTATTAATGTTCTGCTTGTTCGTCCGTTTATGTACACTAATTTTACTTGTAAGGTGTCCAGCATTCCACTAATCTCATTAGTATCTCAGGAGCCTCTAACCATTGTTAAAACAGCGAATAAGACCATTGTGTGAGTGTTGATGGTAGACACAATGGAGCCATCACCACTTACATGTAGTTTCAGGTGAAGGCTCCTGGAATATTCTTCATTGTTTCAGCTAAAAGTAAATCCTTAAGGGGGAGGGTGTCATCACTTCTGGCCTTTGAGGGGGCTGAGCCCAGGGAGAGAAAAGGACACATGTTAGTGCGGAGCTGGTGGAAGACGCTGAAGGGAGGGGATTTATGGCCATCGAGCCAATCGATGGATGGCTTATGGAGTGTTGGAGATCAGTTGCCGACTAAGCTGGATAAACGTGCTACAGTTGTGGATATGTTGATTGGATTTAAACTTTCTTAAAGGACTGTTGCTACTGGAACTGGATACCTGTGCTTCCATTGTTTTATCTGTCGTCTGTAGGACTGTGGACGGTGGCTACAGACTATACTGGCTGGAGATACGAAATCTGTAGGCCAACCAAAAGTTGGGAGACAGTGAGTATGGCCTGATACAAAGTCAAAGAAAAAACCTGATACAAAGTCAGTGGAACTACTGATCACAGGTTGGGAACTTGAGGACTGAAAGAACTGTATTTTGGCCATTTACCTGGAATTGCTGTATTACCATGGATGTGATTAATAAAATAATGTTGCATTGTTAACCTGCCTAGATGATTACTTACAACCCAGAACCTTAGATCTTCACATAGACCTATCTACTTCTTGATAGGTAAATTATCAGGAAATAGCAAACTTTTTATATAATTTCATATTGTTACAAAAGTAGGTACAGCCGCCTCTGTTTATAGTATCAAATGTATGTAAAACATAGCCATAATTTCAGGTGACTTCTCAGAAAAGACTGTTGTGTATCAACATTAGGACCAACACTATATCTGGCCATTTTTTGACTTGTAGCCTATGTTTTCCTCCAAGTTTTTGGTGTAATTTTTAGTTCTCTCTGAACTAATGGGTGAAGACCACCTGCTACCAGATATCATAATCTTCCATAACTGCCCACAGACAAGGATTGCTGCTATTCTTTCTCTACAGTGCACAAACAGAAGCAGCTGCGTGAACAATATTACACGGTAGTACTACTGAACTGTGCGGCTGTGAATCCAGCACTGAAGTGAAATATATTTGCTGAAAGCTGCAGCACGATCTGCCTGTGTCTATCTGGTTTCTCCCTGTGCTCTTTACATCTCACCCGCTCCCCCATCCATACAGTTTAATAAGTGTTATAACCTGACACCTAATTGTATTGGCAAAATGTCTTCCTTTGACCAAGATGTATTTGAACTGTTTATTTTACAGAATGAAGGATGAGTTCAGGAGGCAGAAAGTAGAGGAAGAAGTGGCTCATAAATGGAGAAAGAAGTAGATTTCTCTGATGAGGTGTATTACAAAGTTTCATATGTTCACTAATGAATAATATGTCTATGTTAGGAACAATGGATTGACTTTTTTTAAGGAATGTATAGCATATATATTATTTTGTGAAAAATAAAACCAGCTATTGAAAGAATTTTGTTTTGATTTTTTTTTCTTTATTGTAGATTTTTTTTAAATTTTCTTTACAAGATTATGGAAGCTAATATGTTGCCTGTGTTGCTGATGACAT
This sequence comes from Phyllobates terribilis, assembly GCF_046119375.1. Classification (NCBI taxonomy): domain Eukaryota; kingdom Metazoa; phylum Chordata; class Amphibia; order Anura; family Dendrobatidae; genus Phyllobates; species Phyllobates terribilis. The sequence continues at coordinate 103,634,092 of NW_027362773.1, forward strand.
TTAGAGATATGCTTTACATGCAGCCACATGGACCATAGATGTCATTAGACAGGCCCTGACTCATTCACTTCTGACCGAGAGTTTTCTAGGTATAAGGTATTATCTGTGAAAAAGTCATAGTGCAGGAAGGGGGAGGAGGGGGGCTGTGATCATAAACTATTGTGAATGGTGGATATCGTGATAGAGATATTAGATATATTATATATATATATATATATATATATATATATATATATATATATAATAGGTTACCGTATATCTGTCATTTTGATCTTGCCTGGGATTATAATTAAGATGACTGCTGAAAAGTGCTCTTTCCAGGAAATATCAACTTAATATTTAGCTTAGTAGCCAGAGGAAGAATTACAAGATTTAAAAAAAATATATGTATATATCTATCTATATATATCTATATATATATATATATATATATATATATATATATATATATATATATAGTGATATGGAAAATGCTTAGAGATAAATATTATATTATAATTATTAAATATTATATTATTAAAACCCAATTTAACCAATAGATAAAATTCTGGTAACACATTCCCGTTAAATGCCACCCAATGCAGCCTTGGCCATTTCTACTGTCCTACATTTAATTTGAAATCAAAGAATTTCTATAACAAGTTTTATCTTTCAAAAAAGACCATAAAAATTCTAACATGTCAGCTGTGCCGTAGATTTACTTTACCATATGTATCTGTCCTTGCTTCTTGTGTGTGACAATATTTCCTAGTGGGAAGGAGATGCTAACATCTTTATTTATTCCCAAAGGGCTACAACCTTTTAATGCAGCTCAAAGCCAAAAAAATACAAGATTAAAATGTCAATAACCAGGTACGGTAAATGCTACATAAATGTATTTTCTGAAACTCAACTAAGCTTTAACTTTAAGCAATCACCACTTTTGCAATATAATATACAGGAGATTTAAATATTTTGCAAACCTGATGCAACAGTTTTGTTCTGAAAACAGGTGATTCTAGAGATTTATGAATATTTCATAACCATTCACTACACCAGTGGTGCGCTAAATAACTAAAAGCAGCAACAGATCTAATTAACATCTATAAAGTAACCGCAGATGTCTCCTTCTGTCCGAAGACTCTATAGACTGCGCAAGTGCACTGCGCCTGTGCAGTGTGGCCGGAGACAGAAGGACGCATCCAGACCAGGAGGAGGACGAGGCTGGAGGAGGAGTGTGGCACAGGAGGCAGCGCCTGCACCTAGCATGATCTGCAGAGCCATTTTGTTGAAGACAAATTCGCACACAGTGTCTTCAACAAAAAAGCACGCGCTGACTCCGGCACCATTTTATTTAAATATTTACACAGATGACACGCAGCAGGGGAGTGGGGAAAAGGTGGGTAGGAGTGTTTGTGGATGGATGAGCAGCATGGATGGATGGATGGATGAGCAGCATGGAAGGATGGATGAGCAGCATGGAGGGATGGATGAGAAGCATGGAGGGATGGATGAGCAGCATGGATGATAAGTAGGATGGATAAGCAGCATGGATGGATGGATAGATAGATGATCAGCATGGATGGATGGATGATCAGCATGGATGGATGGATGGATGAGCAGCATGGATGGATGGATAGATAGATGATCAGCATGGATGGATGGATGGAAGAGCAGCATGGATGGATGAATGAGCAGCATGGATGGATTGATGGATGGATGAGCAGCATGGATGGATGGATGGATGAGCAGCATGGATGGATGGATGAGCAGCATGGATGGATGGATGAGCAGGATGGATGGATGAGCAGCATGGATGGATGAGTAGCATGGATGGATGGATGGATGGATGAGCAGCATGGATGGATGGATGGATGAGCAGCATGGATGGATGGATGTATGGATGAGCAGCATGGATGGATGGATGGATTAGCAGTATGGATGGATGGATGGAGAGATGAGCAGTATGGATGGATGGATGAGCAGGATGGATGGATGGATGAGCAGGATGGATGGATGGATGAGCAGCATGGATGGATGGATGAGCAGTATGGATGGATGAGCAGCGCAGGCAGGATGGAGAAGCATATACCAAGCTGGGGGACCCATCCATCCAGCCTTAATGCAGAGGGCGCCGGATAGCACGGTATGCGCACGCACTGACTCCAGCGCCATTTTATTGAAGTAATGTTCGACAACGTCAACATAGTGTGAATGCACCGCCCATTATGCCTATGCCCGGTGCATGCACACTGCTATGTTGACGTTGTAGTACATTACATCAATAAAACGGCGCCGGAGTTGGTGCATATACTGCGATCTCCGGCGCCATTTTATTGAAGACACTGTATATGCAAATTCGCAGACACAGTGACTTAAAAAAAAAGGCGCCGAAAATATACCAATAAAAAATCTTGCCACCCAGGTGTAGAACGGTTTCAATAGCTAGTTTTCCTCTTAAAAGAGGACCTGTCACTTGTTCAAAAAAATTAAGTAAAGCACCTCATAAAAATCCATGGACTCCCCTGATTCTGCCGCTCTTCTCCACTTTGTGCTGCATCACTCCAAGGCAGAGATATTCACATTTGTTGATTTGGAGCGCAATATGAGAAATCTCTGCTTGAAGATCAATTGGGCATTTCTTCAGGTTTTTTCTCTCTGAGGGCGTGCACTTTCACCTTTCCCTCCCAGATGCTGCCAATCACAGCTCAGCAATGTCCGAGACTGATAGATCAACTGCTGAGTTGTGAGTAGCAGCGTTTTGGAGAGAGGAGTAAAAGCGCACAACCCAGAGAAGATAGTGAAGTAACGCCCAGTTGGACTACAAGCAGAGATTTCACATCCTACAAAACATCCCATATTCAAACCCCAGTGTGCTTTGAAGTCTTTGCTTGGGAGAGACCCAGTGGATGCAGTATAACTACCTTATGTCTTGTTGCTCTCCTCATTCTTGCCAGTGACATGAAACTGCCTTAAACAACTTTAACTTTGTAGCATAGTTTGTCTGTTCCTCACCCAGTTTTAACTTTCCTACATAGCGGTTTCTGCTTCAGTTAATAATTGTGTTTCAACCTAACCCTAAAAATGATGATCATTGTTACTTTCTTGGTTTTAATTGGCTGTTCATACTGTGGACTATTATGGTACAAAGTCCCTGACTTTTTTTTGAAGAATTGGATGCTGTTTTAAAGGCAAAGGGCGGTATTGATGTGATTTAGATTTCTCTTTGGTTCATTCACTTTACTTTTTATCAATTAACAAAATGCTAACTTTCTTTGTATTGCAATTTTTCTTTGCAGCATTTTCTCCCATACCTTCCTAAAAGTTTTGCACAGTACTGTTCATTACAGGTCTTTAAGGAGGTTGGACTTTTAGATTGATTTAGATCGGATTAGTGGTGGGGAGATACCCTGCACCCCGGACGATCTTCTGTTCCTGGTGCCAGCCAGATGTGCGGAGTTGCGTAGCTGCACAGCACAGATCCATCGACCGCTTAGTGGCCAGGTACTGCAAATTCGCCCGTTACTGATTCGAATGCAGTTCTGCAACTGGAACAGCAGATCGGTGGTAGTGTCGGGTATCGCACTTCCACCGATGAGATATTGATGACCTATCCTAAGGAAAAGCCATCAATATAAAACTTCTGGACAAGCTTGCTTATAAGTAATCTCAACAGAGCTGGGAAAGATAAATCGTTGCGATTGTCCATGGGCAGATAAATTTTATTTCGTCCTAATTTTCCCTTCTCTTTCCTAGCAATGTAGCATAAAAAGTGACCAAAGTGACTATAAAACCCAAAGAGTCTTATATGCACAGACTGCAAATCATACACTGTGCCGAAACATTTTGATGTAAAACGTGGGCTAATGTCCGAAAGGAACAAGAGGAATCGGTGGGCAAAATTAGATTAGATCACAGTTTAACTATTATTAGATATTCTATCATTGATATTTGCTTTCTGGTTTATAAATCAGTGCACACACAATCTGCAGCTTGCACATAAATAAATTAGAACTTTGCTTGTATGACTATTATTCAGTATTATACCCTAGCAATGCTGAATAAATTGTTAATCGTGCTATTATCAGGCGAATTGTATGGTGGTTTATACCTGTGTATAATAAAAAGGGAAATTGAAAGTGAATAAAAAAAAAATATATCATGTAATGCACAAGTATAAAATGATTGTATAACGATCAGGCACGGGAGTGCACATCGCTGCCAGCTCCGGGGCACAAAAAAAATATCAGCTTTGGGACAAAGTCCAGCATGGAACATAAAAAAAATGTCATACTTGCCGCGAAGTAGCAAGAATATGATTATTTCATGGCCTAAGAAAATATTCGCTCATGCCACATGGGTAACGTTTATTGTACCGTGTCAAGGGTTGTTTAATAATTGTACCATCAAAGTACATGCTGCTCTTTCAGTGCTCCGTCCCTCAAGCTCGTGGTCTTCCATCATGATATTTGTCCTCTCTTTTTCCCTGTGATGTTACACAAATTTATTATAAAAAGCCCAAAGACTGCTAAGTTTGACTCTCCCCTAGCCTGATAAGCCTTCTCAGTAGCTCGCCCAGTCACCAACTATTTCATGATCATAAAAGGTTTCAGGTTTCCAAGTACCAAGTTCCTCGGGACAGAAAACAGACCATATGTTGGTGGTAAAATATTCTAAATTGGTAACGATTCCGCATTAACTCATTTGATCTAATAGATGTGATGGTTCACCAAACAATATACCAGTAAATCTTACGTAGGAGAACGTATGTATTGTGCAGGCATTAGAGATGCCACCAGATTCTTAGATCTTAGACCTGGATATTAAAACTGTAAGACTTTGCATCTAAAAGAAACAATAAACACTAAAAACGCCCCCAACCCTAAAAAATGTTTAAAAAACAAATTTTTTACTTCCTTAATCTCCTATTTATTTTTATCCTCCTTTATCTCATATTCCTTATACGGAAAAATGAATTAAAGGGAATCTGTCAGCAGAGTTTCCCCCATCCCAAATTTTTTATAAACCCATGGAGTCCTTTCAAAGAGATGTCCAGCAATAACTTTACATGGCCAGTCTTTTCCTCAGATACTGAGAAATCAGCGTTTGAATTGATATGCAAATGTGGCTAAAGAGCTATGGTACATCTAAACACCTCTGTCACTCTAGCTCTATTCCCTTTCCAGTGCCACCTCCTCCTGCTTGACTGACAGCCTCTATTCTGTGTAAGGTGAAGCAAGAGAGAAGTCAGTTAACAGGAAGAGGCAGTGCTGGGCAGGTAATAGAGCAGGAGTGACAGACTTCAGATCTACAAATAGCTCTTCAGCCTCATTTGCATATCAATTCAAACACTGATTTTTCATTAACTAAGAAATGAACTAGTCATGTAAAGGTATTTTGTCTTTGAAATAGCTACAGTACAGACCAAAAGTTTGGACACAACTTCTCATTTAAAGATTTTTCTGTATTTTCATGACTATGAAAATTGTACATTCACACTGAAGGCATCAAAACTATGAATTAACACATGTGGAATTATATACTTAACAAAAAAGTGTGAAACAACTGAAAATATGTCTTATATTCTAGGTTCTTCAAAGTAGCCACCTTTTGCTTTGATGACTGCTTTGCACACTCTTGGCATTCTCTTGATGAGCTTCAAGAGGTAGTCACCGGAAATGGTCTTCCAACAATCTTGAAGAAGTTCCCAGAGATGCTTTGCACTTGTTGGCCCTTTTGCCTTCACTCTGCGGTCCAGCTCACCCCAAACCATCTCGATTGGGTTCAGGTCTGGTGACTGTGGAGGCCAGGTCATCTGGCGTAGCACCCCATCACTCTCCGTCTTGGTCAGATAGCCCTTACACAGCCTGGAGGTGTGTTTGGGGTCATTGTCCTGTTGAAAACTAAATGATGGTCCAACTAAACGCAAACCGGATGGAATAGCATGCCGCTGCAAGATGCTGTGGTAGCCATGCTGGTTCAGTATTCCTTCAATTTTGAATAAATCCCCAACAGTGTCACCAGCAAAGCACCCCCACACCATCACACCTGCTCTTCCATGCTTCACGGTGGGAACCAGGCATGTAGAGTCCATCCGTTCACCTTTTCTGCATCGCACAAAGACACGGTGGTTGGAACCAAAGATCTCAAATTTGGACTCATCAGACCAAAGCACAGATTTCCACTGGTCTAATGTCCATTCCTTGTGTTCTTTAGCCCAAACAAGTCTCTTCTGCTTGTTGCCTGTCCTTAGCAGTGGTATCCTAGCAGGTATTTTACCATGAAGACCTGCTGCACAAAGTCTCCTCTTAACAGTTGTTGTAGAGATGTGTCTGCTGCTAGAACTCTGTGTGGCATTGACCTGGTCTCTAATCTGAGCTGCTGTTAACCTGCGATTTCTGAGGCTGGTGACTGGGATAAACTTATCCTCAGAAGCAGAGGTGACTCTTGGTCTTCCTTTCCTGGGGCGGTCCTCATGTGAGCCAGTTTCTTTGTAGCGCTTGATGGTTTTTGCAACCGCACTTGGGGACACTTTCAAAGTTTGCCCAATTTTTCGGACTGACTGACCTTCATTTCTTAAAGTAATGATGGCCACTCGTTTTTCTTTACTTAGCTGCTTTTTTCTTGCCATAATACTAATTCTAACAGTCTATTCAGTAGGACAATCAGCTGTGTATCCACCTGACTTCTGCACAGCACAACTGATGGTCCCAACCCCATTTATAAGGCAAGAAATTCCACTTATTAAACCTGACAGGGCACACCTGTGAAGTGAAAACCATTTCCGGTGACTACCTCTTGAAGCTCATCAAGAGAATGCCAAGAGTGTGCAAAGCAGTCATCAAAGCAAAAGATGGCTACTTTGAAGAACCTAGAATATAAGACATATTTTCAGATGTTTCACACTTTTTTGTTAAGTATATTATTCCACATGTGTTAATTCATAGTTTTGATGCCTTCAGTGTGAATGTACAATTTTCAAAGTCATGAAAATACAGAAAAATCTTTAGATGAGAAGGTGTGTCCAAAATTTTGGTCTGTACTGTATATGTATAATTAAATAGCTTTGGATATGAAATTCTACTGAAACATTCCCTTGATACATTTTTTGAGTCTCTGGAGCTTAGCAATGTCCCTCTCCTCTTCTTCCACCTTGCTGTTCTGTAACTGGCAGTAAAATAACTGGCTGCAGTACATACCTCCCCCCTCTGCCCTGAATGTAGTATGTTCACTATCACCAAGTCCTGCCACTTGGTCAAAATAGATTTTACAGTCTATATGCATAATTTACTTGGCAGCATACAAATGCTGCAGGCATTAGAGATTAAACCAGATACAGGCTGATAGACTCTCTTTAAAGCACAATAAATACAGAAAATGCACACAAAAAAATACCCTAATAATTTCTTTCTTAATTTTTTAAGTTGATTTTGTGTTAAATTACCATAAATGCTGAGAAAAAAATAATCTATCTATCTATAGTTCTCTGTCTGGCTGTAGGACAACTGGCTGCAGCAGAAGCCCCCCCCCCACACCCCTCTGCCTTGCATGCATTTAGATCACTAAACATTATCATTAAAATCACTAACTACTGAGATCACTACTCAGTATCACTAAGCCCTGCCAACATCACCAAGGAGCAGGGATTTACTTGGCCATCAGCCAAAGATGAAGCTGATCAATAGATTAGATTTGGGATCTCTTTAAGAGTGACCAATTCAGGACTGTGCAGATAATGCTGCAGAACAACAAGTTTATTCCTTGTCACTGAATCACTGCATAGCTCCAAAGTTGCACATACTTCTATGCCGTGCATCCACTTGCGTGTCTTCAGATATCAGCTACATCGCACAAGACTGAATCATTTTAACATGTTACATTTTGCACAGTTCACTTTTCACTTGTCACAATTCCATTACAGGGGCTTCCTGAAGTGGCGTAATTAAGTGCCACTTTTTTTGCACACATTTTAAAAAGATCCTCTATGGAATAGAAGCAAACTGCTAAGAAATGCAAATACGACAGATAAATTGCTATTGCAGTCTTCAAATCTTCAATTTGCTAATGTGTGATTTCACAAATCACATATTAAATCACTCCTCAAGATAAGTTCTTCTCACTAATTAAAGAGCTAAGAAGTAGAAGTATGGTTTTCTATTTATTTGTATAAATAAATACATAGATAAATAGATAAAAAATGTATTATAACGATAGTGATCAAAGTTGAAAAAAACATGTGTCTATCAAGTTAAACTTTCCTCTTGAGGAGAAGTCAAGATAAACCCCCTCATGTTCAACATTTACCATTTTAGCCTCAAAGAATAAAAACCTTCTAGACACAACCCATAATTTCACTAAATCAATCTCAGATCATTCATTGCTATTTAAAATAATAACCCTCGATGCCACTAATAATTCGAAAAATATATATATTGTTTTTGTAAATGCTGTCAGAGTATCTGCCTTTAAAACTTCAAGCATGCTCATTGTCTTGGTGTCATTTGACAGTGAAATTTCCTTTATTTCCTATATCCAATTGCTCACTCGCTCATGTCACCTGCATCTTAAAAAAAATCTCCAGTATTTGACCTTTTTCTCAGTTTGAAACAGCAAACACTCTTACGGTCTCTCTTATTCATCTTCGCTTGGATAACTGCAACTCTCTACTGAACTGTCTCCCTCTAACCAAACTTTCTCAGTCGGCTAGCGTCTTCTCTGGTGCCCTTGGAGGACAGTTGGCATTACTCCTCAGGTGTCTGCTCAAGCTAAGTTAATCCCCTTTGTTTGTCTACCTTGCTGTCTTTAGTTTGTAGTGGGGTCTGACCAGTGCTCACCCCTCCCACTCCCTATCTATGGCCAAGCTCTAGGGTCATCCAAGGTTTAGGGTTTTGTCGGTGTGGAACCTAAATAGGGACGGTAGGGTAGGTAGGGTGATATTAGATCTGCCTAGGGGTCTCCACTCCCCCTTTCCCTAGTGTTTGGGCTTCCTCCCCCTCTTCCCTTCGTGTTGCACTTAGTCTTTCCCACACCTTGCGTGACACCAATCCGTTCTGAATGTGGCAGTCAGGGTTGTATTTATGTCCAGCCGCTACACTGGTGCCTCCACCTTGTGCCAATCATTGCACTGGTTGCCCATTCGCTACAGAATACAGTACAAACTTACATTTGTATCTCTCTCATCCATAAAGCTCTCCACAATTCTGCACCACCATATATCTCCTCTTTCATCTTTGTCTATCACTCTACCCATGATCTCTGTTTAGAAACTGATCTAAGGATAACATCCTCCATAATCCGAACATTGCACCTCCGTCATCAAGACTTCACTCATGCTGCATCAGTTTTCTGCAATTCACTACCCCAGACAATCTGATTAATACCTGGCCTTCACATTTTTAATCGACCTTTAAAAACACATCTCTTTAGACAGGCCTATCATCTCACTTCACTATTTTAACTCTCCTCTGTTCCCTCTTTCTAAATTTTCTTCAGACTCAGGTCTTTTCTACTCATTTGTCTCTACATCCTTATTTCACCCAATAGAACTTGGTAACTATACTTAGGTAGATACTGGCTGATGACCGGATCCTGTCACTTATTCGAAATGCCCTATTTATTATAAATGATGGTTGGACCAAACATGACTAGCACGTTCTACCTATTGTCTCCCCCTTACTTCCTTATAGTTGGTAGTTTGCGAGCAGGATCCTCACTCTTCCTGTAACAGTTGAACTGTGTTGTTAAGTCTCTAATGTTTGTACATGTCCCTGCTAAATAGTAACGAGCTGCGGAATATGTTGGCGCTATATAAAATTATTATTAATTAACCTGTCACTCAATTCATGCTGATCAAACCTCGGGCAGCACAAATCAGAGCCTGGCTGTGTGATTACAGCCAAGTATGTTTTTCTCTGAAACGCACTGACGTTTTAGAGAATATTATGTTTTAAGTGCCTTTCCCAGCCCCGATCCAGGTGTATGAGATGTCTCTTGATAAGTACATGTGGCGACCCTGCGGGTCCAGTCGTCACAGAGGTACTGCATCTCAGCCAGAGGTGTGGTACCCCACTCTCGGGTAAGGAGGGAGCACTACCCGGGACCCACACACTCACATCCAACACTACACCACTCCATTAGGGAAGGGCAGGATTGCTCCTAAGGGAGAGCACAGACCCGGTCCCTGTCTGGAGGATGGAGCTAAGTAGAGGAGGTAGGTGGAGGAAGTAGTTTAGGGGAGCAATGAAGGAAGGACTGAAGGTAGAGGGGACCACATAGAGTGACAGTTGGTGATGTTGGTCACATGACAGAGAGTATAAAAATAAGAGTAGAAAGATCGAGAAGGGGGTCCTAGGAGCAAGAGCGCAGTGAGAGAGGACCGTGGAAGAGAGTTAGTCAGTCAGAGCAGTTGGTGACAGGAGTCTGTCACAGGGAGTGAAGAGAGAAGACCGGAGCAGTGAGAAAGGCTCCAAAGACAAAGAAAGGATCTTAGGGGCACGGGAAGTGCGGAGTCCACCCGTGCGCCCGAGTTCACGCTGACCGTGAAGGGATCAGGTCGCAGTAGGGGACCGGCCCCAGACTAGTGGAGGACTACAAGACTCAGCTAGCATACCAGAGGTTGCGGTATCTCTAAATGCCGCAGCAAAAACCACACATATTCACTGAAAAGGTGGCCATATAGGACCAAAGGGGACAGAGAGGACGTCGGCCGACGAGTCCCAGTGCCACTGGCTTGGCACATTGTGTGTGAGGGACAGGGCAGGAGGGCGAGAGCCAGCACAGAGAGACGACCCGGGAAGGTACACAAGAAGGGGGTCCCGATCAAGTGCACCCAAGTTATCCGAGAGTTGGCTGGATCACTTCCCCAGAGGACACATGACTCGGTGGGCTGGTATAACCTGGCTAGCCATTGTAATCTGGAACACCGTAAAAAACTGTGAGTAAACACTTGAAGACTGCACCCCGCTGTGTCCTTGACTTAATTGCTGTGCCACCTGCCTTGCACTACAACACCAACATCTAAATTCGCCTATTTAACTGCCCTGGGGCCAAGCTCTACCCGTGGAGAGCAGAACCATCTCTGCTGCGTCACCAACAGCCCCAGTGGATCTGAACAGCAGCGGCGGCCACCTATAGCCGCATACCACGGGTGGCGTCACAAAACTTTATCCACAAAACTTTATTCCCTTCCTTTTTCTTTTCTTATTGACCGCCCTGGGCCACGGACCAGGTCACTGCTGCCGTGACTACCCTAATAGAACCGACCGGCCCGGCTACCAAGTACCCCACGGCCCCAGGGGGCGCATCAACTTGGCATCACGAACAGGATGTACCAACCCATTACACCGGGTCTCGTGTGCCCAGAGAATGTGTTTGAGACTGAAAGAGTAGGCGCCATGCATATGTCCAAGGAAGATAAGCAACCTCCCATCGTGGCTGGGCTAGAAAATGGCACGAAGAGCCATGCCCGCCCGTTGCAACGACGACCATATCAATAGACTTGTCCATCAGCCAGGGGGACCCGCTTCCTGGTGTGGCCGACAGCAAAATGAGAATGATCCGCCCGTGAATGGGAGGAGGGAGGAAGAAGCCCTGGAAGAAGGGCAGATACACAGGCGGCTGCGAAGGAGTCACAGCTAACCCGGTACATGTAATGGCGGGAAATGGCAACTCGCCTCCAGACCGTGGCGTGGAAGCAGAGGACTCCCCTAGTAACCTGGAAGGAGTCCTGAAACAGCTATCCCCGGTGGATTCTGGGTTCCTGCAGACTGAGATGCAGGAGCTGGGCCAGCAAATGGAGCAGGCCCAGAAGGCGGCAGTGGAGAAATGGAAGGACGCGCTGCTAGAAAAAATCACCCGGCAGTGGTCGCTGTTGTGGCCTGCAGCAACAGCCCCAGCCCCGGAGGGGACTAAGGAGAAGGAGACGTGCAGCACCGGAGAGGCAGCCGCAGCAGGTAACGTCCATGCCCCGGTAGCTGAAGAGACCCTAGTTGGGCCCTTAGGGTCACCAGCAGCCCATGCACCCATCTAGGTGTACAAAAGCGCCACGTGGGACTGGTCCACACAAGTGGAGGATCAGCTAGGTGCCCCATTGATACCTGCGTCTATGCCCCGGGTCGTCTGTACAGGAAGGGTGGAGTACAGATGGGAGAACCCGGATGGCGATCTAATGGGGTTCCCTGGGGAGGCTCAAGTAAAGGAGACATCAGAGAAGACCCTGAAACAGGAAGAGTTCTGCCGGCAGCAGATTCGAATGCAGGAAGCGGAGGAGAAGGAGCGGCAGACCAGGTGGCAGGCTTTGGAAGAGAGGAATATGAAGGCCAAAGCCAAGGCCCGGAAGGCCGCACCTGCCGAAAGGGGTGTGAGAATGCTGGGCACCGTAGTAAAATTTGACCTGCAAAAGGGCTGGGGTTTTATCAGAGAGCCCAATGCTGGCCAGGATCTCTTTGTTACCAGGAGGGACGTGGAATCCCACCTTCAACAAGGGCACCAAGATCGTGACTTGTACCCTGGTGATCTAGTAACCTACACCCGGCATAGAGGAGAGAGGGGGTGGTACGCGCTCAATGTGCAGAAGGCGAGTACGGAGGACATGCCCCTGACATCCGGTGCTGCTGACCCCTGCCGACGGCAAGCGGCAGCTTCAGCCCTGGCAGCAGCAAATAACCAGGAAGCGCCAGTTAACGACAGGGAAGACTACGTGCTACCCTGGAAAAAGGCACCCCGGTAGGGGCAATAAGAACTGAACTGCGGAGCCGCATAGGAAGAGAATGTAAATAGTTACCCGGTTGGGTGTTTATATAGAAATTTATAAGCTAATAACTGTAGCACCCAGTAAACAAAAGACGCTGTGGTTGTGGACGTTGAACAGTCAGAAATTCTACTGTACAAAGTTGGCACTTCTTAATGTGCTTCTTGTTGGTTTTATAGGCCATTGAACAAAAACCTGTTTGGCGTGGCCGAACACATGGTGCAATGAGTGGATCAGCTATGTCCTGCAGCCACGCCCAGGGCCTACGTTGGGGGTTTTAGAATGGGTCCCCCATATTGCACTTGAAACAGTGAGATGGACACCCTGGAAGGGATCTCACTGGAGCCTTCTGAACTTGTTTGACAAAGTGTTATTTAAAGTGATCTTATATTGTTTTATACACCAGGTAGTTATATGTAACGTTTAAGAAAAAGTGGCTCCCATAAAGGGAAGAAAAGTTATTTATTTACTGTTTTATCCGGAAAAGCATTTTAAAATTTTGCATGTCTTAAATTCTTGTTTTGTACTCTGTTCCAGCCCGCGGACGTGCTGTGTTTAACGGGGAGGGGGAATATGGCGCCCCTGAGGGTCCAGTCGCCAAAGAGGTACTGCATCTCAGCCAGAGGTGTGGTACCCCACTCTCTGGTAAGGAGGGAGCACTGCCCGGGACCCACACACTCACATCCAACACTACACCACTCCATCAGGGAAGGGCAGAATTTCTCCTAAGGGAGAGCACAGACCTGGTCCCTGTCTGAAGGATGGAACTAAGTAGAGGAGGTGGGTGGAGGAAGTAGTTTAAGGGAGCACTGAAGGAAGGACTGAAGGTAGAGGGGACCACATAGAGTGACAGTTGGTGATGTTGGTCACATGACAGAGAGTATAAAAGGAAGGGTAGAAAGATCGAGAAGGGGGTCCTAGGAGCAAGAGCGCAGTGAGAGGGGACCGTGGAAAAGAGAGAGTTAGTCAGTCAGAGCAGTTGGTGACAGGAGTCTGTCACAGGGAGTGAAGAGAGAAGACCGGAGCAGTGAGAAAGGTTCCAAAGACAAAGAAAGGATCTTAGGGGCACGGGAAGTGCGGAGTCCACCTATGCGCCCGAGTTCACGCTAACCGTGAAGGGATCAGGTCGCAGTAGGGGACCGGCCCCAGACTAGTGGAGGACTACAAGGCTCAGCTAGCATACCAGAGGTTGCGGTATCTCTAAGTGCCGCAGCAAAAACCACACACATTCGCTGAAAAGGTGGCCATATAGGACCAAAGGGGACAGAGAGTATGTCGCCCGACAAGGCCTGGGGCCACTGGCTCGGGACACTGTGTGAGGCGCAGGGCAGAAGGGCAAGAGTCAGCGCCGAGAGACGACCCGGGAAGGTACATAAGAAGGGGGTCCCGATCAAGTGCACCCAAGTTATCTGAGAGTTGGCTGGATCACTTCCCCGGAGGACATATGACTCGGTGGGCTGGTATAACCTGGCTAGCCGTTGTAATCTGGAACACCGTAAAAACTGTGAGTAAACACTTGAAGACTGCACCCCGCTGTGTCCTTGACTTAATTGCTGCGTCACCTGCCTTGCACTACAACACCAACATCTAAATTCTCCTATTTAACTGCCCTGGGGCCTAGCTCTATCCATGGAGAGCTGAACCATCTCTGCTGCGTCACCAACAGCCCCAGTGGATCTGGACAGCAGCAGCGGCCACCTATAGACGCATACAACGGGTGGCGTCACAAAACTTTATCCCCAAAACTTTATTCCCTTCCTTTTTCTTTTCTTATTGACCGCCCTGGGCCACGGACCGGGTCACTGCCGCCGTGACTACCCCAATAGAACCGACCGGCCCCAGGGGGCGCGTCATACACACTTAGCAGAAACTTGTCAATCACTTGGAGTGAAGAAGGAAAGAATCAGCTGGGGACCAAACTTGTCTCGGTTTTCCCTATGGTCCCCGACTGGATCTTTAAACTAAGTTCTCTCTGAAACGATTTGGATGCAATTGTGCAACCAGGCTCTTATTCATGCTGTCCATGGTTTGAGCAACATGAAATCTGCTGACAGGTTCTCTTTAATACTAATATCTGTCAGACATTTCATAATTTAGCTTTAGTGATATCAATGTCTTGATCCCTTTTACTTTACACGTAAAGAATGTTTAACAAGAACCTGACAGGAGATTTGTGAAGTCTGAACCAAGAATAGTACGAATCAGACACTAGCTCAGTTATGGCAGTCTTATATGTTTGAATCATACTTTGCACTGATGAGGGGCAGTACCCTGAAACACAGGATTTTCAAACGGATTCTGGATTGGCTTTTATCCCAAGTTATATGGCAAGGCTTATTAAAGGGTTGATATTGACTTTTAGGATTGCTACTTACAATAGGTGGCACTAGAGTCCAAGTCCTCTTCTTCCCTGATGAGACAATTTGCATATTTAATTTCCCAGAGGAGCATGCATGGAGAATATAAGTCTCCTCACTCTGGTATGACACGCTTGGCTTGTCACTTTCCACAAGGAGAAACGTTATGCCTTAGATTTCAAAGAAACAATACTTTGAAAAGCCGGCTGTGGACTATGCATTTCCAATGACTAGTCCTCTTCCTCTCCGAAGAGACAATTTGCATATTTAATTTCCTAGAGGAGCATGCATGGAGTATATAAGTATCCCCGCTCTGGCATGCCAGGCCTGGCTTGTCACTCTCTGCAAGGAGAAACGTTTCCGGTTAGATTTCAAAGAAGGCATACTTTGAGAAGCCAGCTGGGGACTATGCATTTCCAATGACTAGCCCAAGAGGCTGGAGTAGTAAAGGTATGCTTTCTCAGAAACATTGCAACGTTTCAGAGTAAAACATACATGGCTGTAAAAATGCAGATTCATGCTGCCTTTTATTTGAGTGGCACAAGTCTCTTTAATAACCTGGTACTGTTTTCTGCAGTTTAGAAACCAGAACCTTAAATCTGTAGTACTTTTCGATTACAGTAAATTATATACTATTCTGTGGCACTCAATTACTATAATCCCCCTCCAGGCGTTCTCTTTAATGGTTAGGTCATAGAAAACGACTCACAGGTTGCTTGTTTATTACAGCAGCTCCACCATAAGTCATTCTATGAAATAAAAAAAAAATCTTATTGAATTTTTGTTGATTAGAAAGTTACTTTTGCAGAGTTTTAATGCAGATATACTCTTTACATTATAAGCTATATATGGCACAGTCTTCATAATTGGCTTTTAAAGCTCACTCTGAGCAATATATTTGAGGTTTGTGTCAAGTTCTGAAGATTGACTGACTAGCTATATTGCATCCACATACTGGTCGCATATGTACATAAGCACATCTTGAACTGGCATCTTTAGTCTGGTCTTGTAGCAATGCAACAACTGTGAGTTAAGAGAAGTGGAAATAATATCACTTAGACACAGATCACTACATTTTGTTAGTAAATTTATTACAACAAGCTGACACAGGAATTGAACCAGGCATTCCAGCATTGGACTATGTGTCAAAGTCAGCAAAGTTACCAGCTGAGCTACTGCGGCTAATTAAAAGCCATCAAAATATCCGGAATATGTGTCATCTACGAGTGATCAAGGCTTGTAGGCTTTTCTTATGACATAGGAATGGACGTTCTATAAATATCTTCCCATATATATTTTCTGCCGTAGTACACAAGTATGACAGCATTTATGAGGTCGGCAAAAATATTATTGTTTCATCAATTATATTTCAAGGAGAAATGTCCTTGGTTATCATTTGCTCTTCTACACTTAAGAGTTAAGACAATATTCTAGAGAGTTGACACAATGTATGTCTCTGGGAGTATAATAAACTCCCTAGACAGATATGGCGAATACATCAACAAAAATGCTCTCATGATATTATGTTTTTAGGAAATTTTGATGATTTTTTTAAATTATTATTTTTATATTATTTCTTATAAAGAAACCTGAAAATGAGCAGTTTTTCCTCTGGCCAATAAGCCTAATAATAAGCTGATACTTTCGGTCCTGTAAAGAGCACTACTCAGAAGTCAGACAGGATTAAAATGAAATATATAACCGATCTATAGATAACACAGGATTTACTGTTTACAATAGTTGTAACAGCTCACCTTCTCCACCTCCCTGCACAATGACCTCTGCACAGGTCACAGAGCATGCTTAGAAAACTCTCCACAAGCAGTCTATAGTTATTCTTTAGTCTATTTTTCTGTGTTTTTGTTGCTGCTGAAAAACATATCTCTGAATCATTACTGTCTAAATAATCATATAATGAAAATCTATAGATGACACAGAATTCATTGTTTACAATAATTGTAACAGCTCACCTCCTCCACCTCCCTGCACAATGACCTCTGCACAAGTCACAGAGCATGCTTAGAAAACTCTCAAAAAGCAGTCTATAATCATTCTTTAGTCTATTTTTCTGTGTTTTTGTTGCTGCTGAAAAACTTATCTCTGAATCATTACTGTCTAAATAATCATATACTGAGAATCTATAGATGACACAGAATTCATTGTTTATAATAATTGTCACAGCTCACCTCCTCCACCTCCCTGCACAATGACCTCTGCACAGGTCACAGAGCATGCCTATAAAACTCTCCAAAATCAGTCTGTAATCATTCTTTAGGTCTAGGTCAGTGCTGTAAAGCATATATCTGAATGGCAGACCATTTCTAGAATCATATACCGAAAATAGAACAAAAATCTACAAAAAAGAAAAAAAAATCTGAAAAAACCCTATGTATCATTTCTTGTATTTAAAGTGAACCTGTCACCAGGTTTTCCCTATATATGGTTTGCCACCACTTTTAGGGCCTTTTTTTACAGTATAAAGAAATGCTGTAATAAAGTTTCCAATATCCTCTGCAGACCCCAAAAAAGGTGGCACGGACCTGTCTGATGGGCGTCTCTTGTCTTGATCCGGTGCCTCCTCTCTTCTTGCTATTGTCGTCCTCCTTCCCTGCTTCGCGTGGATGACGCATCCTATGTCCTCCACATAGTTTAACCATCAAGCTCCTGCGTAGGCGCACTTCTTTCTGTCCCACCGAGGGCAAAGCAAAGTATTATAGTGGCTTTTCCCTCCCACCGAGGGAAAACCCAAAGAGCGGCAATGACCTGGAAGTAAAGCCAGAGCATGTGCACTACAGTGCTTTTCTCTGCCTTCTGGAGGGCAGGGAGAAGTGCACCTTCACTGGAGCATGATGGGGATACTGTGTGGATGACGTAGGACACGTCATCCACACGAAGCAGGAAAGGAGGACGGCAATCGCAAGAATAGAGGAGGGGCCGGATCAAGACCAGAGACGCCCATCTGACCGGACCGCCCCATCTGTGAATATAATTAAAGTTCTTTTTTGGGATCTGTGGGAACTTTTTTTTTTTTACAGCATTCTGGTATGCTGTAAAAAAGTCCCTAATGGTGGTGGCTATATTTTATATGAGGAAAACCCGGTGACAGTTTCCCTTTAAACTTGTAAGATCTTAGAATTTTAACTGACATTTATTATAGTGACAGCCACTTAGGGAAAGTTTTAGCTAAAATTAGCAGTTGCTTCTATTTTGACTTCCTTTCCTGTGGTTACTTCTTCAACCTTCAGTCGGAGGACATATTTGATTTACCTATTACAATCATTTTGCTAGTGATTAAAAGCTGCTTGTAAATTCGAGCTATTGTCATTTTCTTCTTTTATATGAATCATTTGCTGATGACGGGATTCTAATTAGTCATGTGTCCATGTATGATCTCAAAATATCACCGATGCCCCAACACTGGAACATGTGAAGGCTGCAGCCACTTAGAAGCTGTGGTGGATCAGCGTTTAGGAATTGCAGCCATTTTTATATGCATTACTAATAGAATATGGATACAATTATTTTGCAGTCAATGACGGCTTAAAGTCATTGACTGCATTGGTCTAGTGTGTTTGAGGCCATTAGATTCTACACCCTTGTGGTATACACATTGGTCCTTAGCAGCACCAAGGCTTCACTTTTAAGTGGACTTATTGCAGTGGATTGTTCACATCTTCTAAGAGCCACTGAAACTTATCGGTAGCGAAATGTATCTAGCTATACGAAACCAATAGATATTGCAGCTCCACTCATATCTTCTTAGATACTTTATTTAATTCAGCATATGAAGGCACAACAAGAGGACCAATGCTCCCACCAGGCCAGGGGAGAATGTTGGTCTTCTTGTTGTATCTTCTTGTGCTGAATTTAAAAATCTGAGTAGTTATGCTAAGTCCCGCTGCGATAACTATTGGTTATCTATGCATGAACGGTCTCATCAGCTGAGCACCACGTATCAGCAGTGCTGGTGGTTTTACTTATTTATTTGTATTTAGCTATACATGAACTAGAGGAAACTATGGATTTGGGATGGCTATAACTGTAATCAGCAGAACTTTTGAGTTTAAAGTGAACCTGTCAACTGGATTTCCCAATATAAAGTACGGCTACCACCATTATAGTAAAGTCACCAATCCCTTCTGCATAGAGGTCCGGTCTGATGGGAGTTGCTTGCCTTGCTTTGATGCCTCCTCTCTTGTTGCAAGTGCCGTCCCTCAGCCCTGCTTCGTGTGGATGATGCATCCTACATCATCCACACAGTGTCCCCCTATTGCAATCCCGTGCAGGTGTACTTTGCTCTGCCCTGCTGACAGTTTGGTAATGAGCATGCGCCAGCTTTGCTTCCGGGTCATCAGCACTCTTTGACCTCTCCCGATGAATGCGCATTACAGCAGGGCAGTGTAAGAAGGAAGATTTGCCTAGGGCCAGGTGCGGAGCTCCGGCGCCAGAACTGCCAGGGTCCTGCCCAGTGTGCCAGGGGACGGGATTAAGAGTGCACGGGGGACTTTATTACATCACTAGGAAAACTAACCTAGAAGACGTGGGAGTGGGGCCCCCGGACCTAGTACTTAGGGACCAGTTCGTAGCCGGCCTCAGAGATGCGCAGCTGAGACAGGCCTTGCGAGAGCGCTTGCGCACCAACCCGCATATGACATTTCTGGAGGCAGGGGCAGAGGCCCGCGTGAGGGAACAGGAGATGGGGGTAGTGACCCTGGCAGGGATGGTCCGGGGCAATGCAGTGCCCCCGTCACCCACGGCTGAACCAGCATGGGCCCCAGATGCGGCGGGAGATACAAGAAATGCGAGAAGAGTGGTACAATATTCGAGTGGCTCAATCAGTGAGAGCCGGAACAGTTGACCCGAGACCCCCGGGCGAAGTAAAGGACGAGCCCAGACCCCGGGTTGGAACAGAGCCCAATCGGGTGGCCCGACGACCCCCTGAAGACAGGGGACCAACGTGTTGGAATTGTGGGGGCATGAGACAATACGCCAGGAGCTGTGCCAGTTGAGGAAGGCCTCTGTCACGGCAGCCGTTAAACTGACGGCCTCCGGGTGTGAGGGACGCAACCCGGAGCGGAGGAAGGCAGTGAGTCCCGAAGACTTAATATCTTGTGGCCCGAGCTTGGCGGACGGGCGGTTCACTGCTTGATTGACACGGGATCTCAAGTGACCACCATGGGAGAAACTTATTTCCGTCAGCGGTACCCAGAGATGGCACGAAATGAAGGGGGTCCCTTGATAAAGCTCACAGCCGCTAACCAACTGCCCATTCCGGTCACAGGAGTAGTGTGGTTACGCATTCCGGTGTGCGGACAAGATGTGGGAAGAAAAGGAGTCGTCCTGACAGGTGGAGATGCCTGCCCAGGACCACCAGTGACCCTTGGTATGAACGTGCTGAAGGAAATCGGGCAGATCCTGATTAGGGAACCATGAGAGCTCACGCTAGGGCGGTGGAACTCTAGAGCCCCTCAAAGGAAGGCCCTCCAGCAGCTAATCAGGGTTGCCCAGGCGCAAGGGACGTCGAGTGGGAGAAAAGTTCTGGGAAAGGTTATAATACCCGCCACCAACACCCTCACCATACCACCAGGACAGACAGTCCTCACTTTGCCCATCCGAGCCTGCACCCCACTAGAAGGGGTAGAGATTCAGATCGAGTCAACCACCGTGGACAAGGTGCCTCCAGGTCTATTGGTAGCGCGGACCTTGGCTACCGTCCATAAGGGAAACGTGGTGGTACGATGCGTGAACCTGAATCCGAGTGAGCTCATTCTTCCCGCCAGGACCGAAATGGCCCAGATCCTGGGGATGCCAGAACAGCTGGAACCGCCAGATGCGATACAATTGTCAGCCGTAAGGGGGGATCCCTGGACCCTGGCGATCACCGTACAATCGGGTTCTCCTCAACCTCAGACTAAGAACGGTCGAAGGATCCTAGAACAGATGCGTGCTGATTTGACAGGGCTCATGACGGAACAAGTGTACCAGGTCAAAGAGATGCTCGGATGGTACCAGGATGTCTTTGCCCAACATGAGGACGACTTTGGATGTACTGAGGCCATCATCCATGATTTCCCTACGGGAAATGCTGCTCCGGTACGGGAACGGTATAGACAGATGCTCCGCAAATGTACCAGGAGGTGAAGGAAATAGTGGCCCATATGATACAGAATGGGGTGATTCAGGAAAGCAAGAGCCCGTGGGTGGCTCCAATCATCCTGGTCAGGAAGAAGGATGGAACCCTACGATTCTGTGTGGACTACAGGCGGCTAAATGCTTGCACCGTAAGAGACTCGTACCCTTTACCCAGGATCGAGGAGTCTCTATCCGCCCTAGGCAAGGCGAAATACTTCTCCCTTGATCTGGCCAGCGGATACTGGCAAGTGCCAGTGGATGAACACGACCGCGCCAAGACAGCATTCGTATTGCCCATGGGACTCTTCGAGTTTAATCGGATGCCTTTTGGCCTAACCAACGCTCCCGGGACCTTTCAACGCCTGATGGAGAGATGTTTAGGCAATCTGAACTTGGAGGCCACACTGATCTACCTTGATGACATCATTGTCTATGCGTCTACCTTCCAGGAACATCTACAACGACTGGAGCAAGTCTTGAGTCGTCTTCGAAATCACGGCCTATATGTCATGTATTCCGCAAGCAGGTTGAGTACCTCGGGCACATGGTGTCCAGTGAAGGAGTCAGGCCCATTCGGGAGAAAGTGGCCACCGTGCAAGAGTGACCCACCACGAAGACTGTAAAGGACATGCGGGCCTTCCTAGGACTCGCAGTGTATTACCGCAGATTCGTGACAAATTTCACTCGCATCGCTAATCCGCTACTGGAGCTCCTTCAAGGGATACCTGCGGGCTCGAAAAACCGAACAGTGAAATGGGTAAGAGAACAGGAGGAGGCCTTCAGGGCCTTGAAGATGGCCCTGATGGAAGCTCCCATACTGGCCTACGCTGACTTTTCTCAGCCCTTCGTTCTTCACACCGATGGAAGTCTCCTTGGTCTAGGGGCCGTGCTGTCGCAGGAGCAGGAGGGGAGAGAGTGGGTGATAGCATATGCGAGTCTCTCCCTCCGAGACTCGGAGAAGAACCCAGACAATTACAGCTCCTTTAAACTGGAATTGTTGGCCCTAGTGTGGGCAATGACAGAAAAGTTTGCGGAGTACTTGTCGGGGTCTGAAGTGTTGGTGAAGACAGACAACAACCTGTTGGCTCATCTGGAGAACGCAAAGTTGGGAGCCCTGGAACAACGATGAGTGGCTCGCATGGCCCGGTACCAGTCTAAGATCACCTACCGCCCTAGGGCTGAAAACACGCATGCTGATGCCCTCTCCAGGGTGACCCATGAGCACCCTGACGCCAGAGGGGCTGAAGATGCTGCGGCAGTGGGAGAGACTGGGCCTGCAGGACGGCTTGTTGTACAGACGGGTCCAGTTGGTACGGGAGTTCGGCCCCACTTGGCAAGTAGTGGTTCCAGAGAGTGTGATCGGGACACTGGCCAAGGAAGCACATGAGCGGGGAGCACACTTTGGCCCCTAAAAGACCTTCCAGTGGCTGCAGAGACTGGTGTACCACCCCCAGCTAAGAGTTGCAGTGGAGAACGTCTGCCAGAAGTGCCAGAGTTGTGAGTTGGTGAAAACCCCAGAGCAGCGGGCCCCCGTCCAGACCATTGTGACGGCTGCGCCCTTAGAGGTGTTGATGATCGACTACCTGACCATCGGGCCGGCGCATCTCGGGTATGGACATTGCCTGGTCATGACCGACCACTTTATGAAATTCGCGACGGTAACTCCGACCAGGGATCAGACAGCTGAATCTGCTGCCCAGGCTATCTGTCGGGACTTCATCAGGGTCTATGGCTGTCCGAAGAGAATTCACTCCGATCAAGGAGCCTGTTTCCAAGGATGGGTGATGGAGGAGCTGCACCGGCTATACAAGATCGAGAAGTCTAGGACCACCCCTTACCATCCACAAGGGAATGGGTCCTGTGAACGCTTCAACAGAACTTTGATCCAGATGCTTGAAACCTAGGAAGAAGATCGGAAGGTACGCTGGCCGGAGTTTGTGGCCGAGCTGGTGTGGGTCTATAATAACCGGGTACATAGTGCCACAGGGTTCACCCCCTACCCCCTGCTGTTCAGACAAAAGGGTAGGGAGATCACCGAGCTTGAACTAGATCCCGTGGAGGACGGGCCCATCTACCTGGGTCCGGGCGCATGGGCACCGGTTGCAGACTATTCGGAGGTTGGTGCAGCAGAAGTTTAAGGAACATAGGCACCATGAAACGCCACCTCTTCGGGGGACAGCCCTTAAGTCGGGAGAACGGGTGTTGGTACGGGACAAGAGACCTCGGGGCAAGCTGAGTAGACGGTGGGAGTCGACCCCGTATCGAGTGAAACGGAGAGTTAGTCCTGAAGGACCGGTGTATGAGGTTCAGCCTGAGGGGGAAGAAGTGGCTCCAACTAGAATCGTTCATCGAAGCATGTTACGGCCCTGTTTGTCTAGCGATGAGGAAAAGAAGGAAGAACTCAGCACAAGGACGAGAAATCCCACACCCAGTGCGCCCGTCTACGACGATGAGGAGGAAGAGACGATAGTGGCTGTGATCCTCAGTTTCACATTGCCCACAGCTTTTCACACGAGAGAGGAGGGCCCACCACTCCGTCAGGCTGGGCCGGGCAAAGTTGGGAACCCCAGCGACTCTTAAGTACCCTGCGCTCCAACTGCGTTACGCCGGTCCGAACGATCCACGGCTGGTGTGCCGCCTATCCGCTACAATCAGGATCACATCCTCAGCGCCTGGTGAAAAAACTCTCGCCCATGGAATGGCGAGCTCAAAGGTAGCGGGAGTGTAAGAAGGAAGACTTGCCTAGGGCCAGGTGCGGAGCTCCGGCGCCAGAACTGCCAGGGTCCTGCCCAGTGTGCCAGGGGACGGGATTAAGAGTGCACGGGGGACTTTCTGGACAGTGCTGGGGGACAGAGGAGAGAGATGGAAGAGAGGAAGTCAGGTGTCTGGGCTCGCGCAAAAGCGACAGTTGGTTGTGGAGAGCAGACCGGCAGTTGGGGAAAAACAGTCAGACCTACCGATAACAAGAGAGAGAGACATGCTGCCATGTCCTCGGTGAAATAGAAACGTGCTGACCTGTCTGCGGTGACAGAACGGGTGGCACAGCTTGCCGCAAAAACAAAGGACGTGCGGTCTGTACCGGGCCTACAGAAAGTGATCGTTCAGTTACCTGCATCACCACAGTTTTCCAGACATCTGACGGTGACCTATGGGTGAGGACGCACCCAGGATTAGTGATCCTAACGCAGTTTGTTGTACGCCGGAGGAGCTTGCTACGGCTTTTAAAGGAGTCGTGACCGCTGTCGTGTGGTCAAAGGACTGGGGGCCCAGTGGGTGAGACCCGAAACCGCCCACTGCCGCCAGAAGACGGACACCCTCCCTCTTTCTCTTATTCAGTCTGAACTTTAGGGACTGCACCGTATTGTTCATCCTTTCCGTGTTATAGTTAAACCACAATCGTTTATTGTCCGATTTTACTGTTTTATTGTTGTGTTACTTAAATTTACACTCCCTGCGTGGAGAAACTAAATCTTGAATTAAACCTCTGCCATACTCTCTGCGTGCTGTGTGCGGCATCCGAGCCTTTTAACAGCAGAGCGAACTACGCCTGCACAGGAGCTCGATTGGGGGACACTGTGTGGATGACTTAGGACGCATCATCCACAAGAAGCAGGGCAGGAGGATGGTGCTTGATGGAAAAGAGGAGCCACCGAAACAAGACCAGCAACACCCATGGGACCATACAGCACATTATTTGCGTATAATAAAATGTATTTTTTGTACTATATGTAGTAGTGGTGGAGGTGATAGTCTGCCCCTGATATTGAAAAGGATTAAAAGTACGTCCCTGAAGTTAGAACCCTCTGGGGATGCAGTCTGGCCTAGTTAGGGTTAACTGTAACAGCCGGCCCAGTAGAGGGAGGGGAAACTGAGTGCTAGTGTCAAGTGCAGGAAGTGAGCACAGTCAGTGTTGTGCAGTACAACAAAAACCATCAGGCTCTGTAGGGGCTGCTAGGGTAGAGGTGGGCTTAGTATCCTGGACAGTGGATCGCCAGAGAATCCCTCTGCAAGAGTCCCCTTAGCTGGCCTAGGAACCTCAAAATAGTCGTCGTGGCCTGAGGGCACAAACTTCATGCGAGTCTGCAGAAGAAGTCAGGACTCAAACTCTCAGAGGCGGAGTGAAATGGGATCCAGATATACTGTCAATGGTGAGGAAGAATCCCTAGGGCTAGAGAAGAAATCAGAAGGGATGCTTCACCTAGATCGGGAACCAGGGCTAAAGTTGTATCTGAAACCTGTGCGAAAGATGACAACCCATTGGGCCTTATCTTTTATACCTAGCTGTAAATACTGCCAGTTACCAAGTAAAGTTCTGGTTGTTTTTATGAACTCTGTGTCCACCGAACTGATTGCTGCCCTGGTTCCAGAAGAGGATTTTCTGGAGTCAGAAGAGATCGGCTGGCCAGAAGTAAGTTGGAAACACCACATACATAGCAGCACACCAGAGCGAGGACACA
This sequence comes from Phyllobates terribilis, assembly GCF_046119375.1. Taxonomy (NCBI): domain Eukaryota; kingdom Metazoa; phylum Chordata; class Amphibia; order Anura; family Dendrobatidae; genus Phyllobates; species Phyllobates terribilis. The sequence goes on from NW_027362773.1 coordinate 103,659,765, forward strand.
CTTTGTCTGTAGGGTGCTGAAGTGAGCATGGGCTACAGCTCGCCCACGACTCCCTAGTTTGGGCACCTTCCACTAGGGGATTGGGGACTCACATACAGCTTATTGGAATGCTATAAAATAGGCTTTAAAAGGTGATGGCAGTATTTTAGATTGGGAAAACAGTGACAAGTTCCCTTTAAACAAATGAAAAAATAAATGACCAGAATCATTGATTTGCTTATACTGTATAGTAAAAAAAAAAAAAACTTTTACAGAATAAAAATTATGCATTGGTCAGTTTTTTTGTCCCAAAAGTTGTCAAAAGTTGTCGATCGCCACTGTTGTCGATGGTTTCAGGTAAATCCATTCATTAGAAAGTGTGGTCGCACACACGTTTTATTTTTTATAATCTTGTACAGTTCCTATAAGTAAATGCCTAAAATATGGCATCAATGACAAACTTAAAAACTATTCTTTCAGATGTTTAAACACATGAAACATTTTTAGGTCTTTGAATTTTAGATCTTCCCAGGACAAATACGGGTTTATTAATTTTTACATTTTATTTATTTTGGTAAAATATAAAGAAAAAAAACAAAAAAAAATCATATACCTTATCTTATGAAATCATGGCTAGCTAAATTCGCCAGCCTGATGTTTATTGCAGCATGAAACATTATTTTCTTTAGTTTTTTTTTCTTTACCTAATCCTTTGGATAATTGAGCATGTGATCCCAACAAACCATTAGCTTTCATTTATAAAGAGATTGAGATGAAAAGATCAGAAGTGGTTAAAAAAAAAGCTTCCTCTCTCAATCTCTCTGGGATCTTCAGCTACAAGAGACATAAAAGAATAAAACCACCACAGAAAAAGCACATTAACAATCGCTAAAGGCTGCCGTAAAAAGAAACGTTTGCGTAAGTACATTACTTTACAAAGGGGTACGGTAATAAAATGCTAAACGCGTGTTCTCAAAATGTCATTTTAATTGTCTTTGCATCCTTACACAATTATATTAATTATATAAATATAATATTATGGCTGCGCCTATTTGTCGATTACTACTGGCCCAACAGTCTTTTAGTCAAAACTAGATGATATTATTTAATTAAAGGGAATTTATCAGCAGGTTTTTACTATACAATTTGAGAGCAGCATAATGTTGGGGCTGAGAGCCAGCGATGTGTCACATACTAGGTTGTGTGTTATTGTTTCAATAAAATCAGTGTTTTATCAACAAATTATCACTACAGGACTAGGTGTCTCATGCCTCTTTGTCCTCCTGCTCTGCGTAACCCCAACTTCACCACTAGACTGTACACAGAAAGTAGCCAATCAGTGGTGTGGGGGCGGGGTTATATATGGCTCAGTGTTCTGGGCAATGCTAGATCTGCAACAGGAAAAACTGTGATTTTCTCACAAGTACAGCACCCAGCAAACTAAATAATACCTCGTTGGAATCAGGGTCTCTGCCCCTACACCATGCTGCTCTCGGATTACATAGCTGAAACCTGGTGACAAATTCCCTTTAAAATAGAAATAATTTACATTAAACTTTACAATGTACAAGTGGAAAATGGTGATTCTTCTGCAAGAATTTATAAAACCATTACTTATTTATTTTTTTCTTCACTCTATCCAGTACTTGGTATCAAGTACGTCCACGTGAGACATTTTTCCCCACATACCCTAAACCTAACCGCGCATCTTATATTATTTAGCGCAAAGTAAGTAACATACTGCTTTTAGAAGAGGAATTGCTCTGCAGTAATGAAAGCAATTTCAAACACAGTGTTGCAATTATAACTAATGTTCTTTCAACTAATCATCTGTAGATTATAAGGTGGCTTAAAAAATGGATATTTAGCTTTGGGAAAACAAAGTTAACCCCTTGAAGAAAAGCTTTAATCAGAAAATGACCTTTAGCTTAAATCAGGTTTTTGCGTTAAATGTCTTTAAAAAAAACAAACATCTACATAGCCGCAAGAGTTAGGTCACACTCACAACCCTTTTTTTTGTATTGAAGCATCTAAAGAGCGTGTGCAAAGACCATTGTGAAGGGAGGCGGAGCAGAGCAAACGGTGACATCGCTTATACAGGTTATTAAAGGGGTTGTCCACTACTCTGATAACATCTTTAGAATCCCTATGTTTTCCCCCAGTAAAATAATAATGCTTCTTCTTGCCTCCGGTGCGGGTGGCGTTTCAGCAGTGTCAGCACTGGCTTCCCAGTGATAGCCTAAAGTTCTTGTGTCACGCAATCCCTGCAGCCAATCACGCTGGCTTCTCTCTCCTCTCCACGGAAGTAATTGACATCCAGAAGAAGTGAGAGCTACGTCTGCTCTACCACTTCCTCCGGATGTCTTGATTTCTCCGAAATAGATTAAAGCCAGAACTCATTGTCCTCAGGGATCACATGGCATAATGTCACACAATCCCCGGGAGAGACAATGCTCACACCACTGGAACAGAGGTTAAAAGTGTTATTATTTTACTGGGGAGGAAACAATTATTGAGAAGGGGTTATTTGAGTAGTGGACAACCCTTTTAAGGGTTTATTTTTTTCAGGATAAGTTGTATTTGTTATTGGCAACATTTTGAAAAACATTTATCTCATTACCCAACTTTTATTAACTCTATATGTGGGGTGGAGGGGTTCCATTATTTTTTGAGGCTTTATATTTTTTGCTGCACAAATAATGTGGGCCCGCACGATTGTGGCGATAAATTTATGTGGTTTTATTTAGGTCTTACTCTCTTTGTAAAATAAATATATTTTTTTGGGGAGGGGAGGGGTGGTCCATATTCTGAATGGTAAAGGACCATCAAAAGGTTTAAAAAAACAAAAATAAATAATTCTTATACTCCCCTTACAGTACACGTGTCCATCTCTTCTGCTCCTCACTGTCACCCGTCCAATCCTCACCCCATTTTCACATCACCACCGCCGGACTCTCACATTTGATCGGGATTTCCAGCTCTGATGAGGCTCAGGATGGTTCTGCGCATGCGCGTGTAAGGTCTCGTCGCATATCATGACAATAAGACCATTTTCACCGCAAGTGGCAGCGATTAGAGATTTTGCAAGGAATAGATGGATGAATGTGAGGGGGCGGTGAGGCAAGGGTTTTTTTTTGTACACCTTACATTATGTTCTGAGGTCTACGGAGATCCCAAAGACAATATGGGACATTACATTCAAGGAGAATAACTTAACTGCGAATTGAATTTGCCAGGAAAATCCGCATGAACAGACAAATTAAAATTTTGCCTGATCCACTCATTTCTAGTGATATCTGATTTACACTTTCTTATATATATTTTATTATTTTTTCAGAAGAAAAATCACTTAATGAATATATATCTTTTAGTTTCATTTGCATCATGGTCTGAGATTCATAAATTTTTAACTTTATTTATATTGCCGTTTGAGGGCTTGTTTATTTTGCATAACAAGCTGTAGTATTTCTTGGTAACATTTGGGGATATGTAACATTTTTGATCATTTTTTATTTAGTTTTTACAAGTCGGGATGAACAAAAATGGCAATCTGTAGAGAAAGATCTGTAGTTGTAAGTTATTTTCCTATCAACGAGTCTTCATAAGTAGTGTTGAGCGATACCTTCCGATATCAGGAAATATCGTATCGGATTGGATCGGGCCGATACCCAAAAAGTATCGGATATCGCCGATTCCGATACCGGAAACCAATGCAAGTCAATGGGACACAAATATCGGAATGAAAATAAACCCTTTCTTTCCTTGTAGGTTAATTCTACATGAAGTAAAACAACTAAGAATAATGTAGAATGACATGAAAAGCCGGCAATTCATCAGCGGCATTCACCGGTACCCGACAATATACAACAGAAAGAATAGAGCTTCACACATAGATTAGATAGATAGAAACATGTCAGTCACATATATATGAAGTACAGTGACAGTGTTGCTTACTGTACTTGTCATTTAGTGTAAAGGATTTATTAAAAAAAATATTAGTGTTTTCGTGCACCGTCTCTTTAAAAAAGCCGGCCGGCAATTCAGCACCGGTACCCGACAATTTATAACAGACAGAATAGAGCTTCACACATAGATTAGATAGATAGAAACATGTCAGCCACATATATATGAAGTACAGTGACAGTGTTGCTTACTGTACTTGTCATTTAGTGTAAAGGATTTATTTAAAAAAATAATAGTGTTTTCATGCACTGTCTCTTTAAGAAAGCCGGCCGGCAATTCAGCATCTGTACCCGACAATTTAGAATAGAAAGAATAGAGAATCACACATAGATTAAATAGATAGAAACATGTCAGTCACATATATACGAAGTACAGTGATAGTGTTGATTACTGTACTTGTCATTTAGTGTTAAAATAAAGGATTTATTTAAAAAAATATTGGCGTGGGGTTCCCCTTAATTTTAGGCTCTAGCGGAGGTTAAGCAGACAGCTGGGGCAAATGTTTGAAGCCTGGGAAGGGGGTAATACCCACGGAGCTTCCCAGGCTACTAATATCAGCCCCCAGCTGAATACCTAGCCTTTACTAGCTATTAAAATGGGGGAACCCCCCCAAAAAATAACGTGGGGTCCCCCCTAGTTTAATAGCTAGCACAGGCTAGGCAGACAGCTGGGGGCTGATATTAATAGCCCAGGAAGGGTGCCATGAATATTGGCCCCCTCCCAGGCTAGAAACACCAGCCGTCAGCCGCCCCAGAAATGGCGCATCCATAGGATGCGCCAATTCTGGCACTTAGCCTCGCTCTTCCACGCTGCCCTGGTGCGGTGGCAGGGGGTAATAGGGTTGGGGTTGATGTCAGCTTATAATGCCAGCTGACATCAAGCCCAGGTTAGTAATGGAGAGGCGTCTATAAGACATCCCCATTACTAACCCCATAGTCAAAGTTAAAAAAAAACACAAACACGCAGAATAAAGTCCTTTAATTGAAATAAAGACACAATTCTTTATTGTTCTAAATTAAACCATACTTACCATCACGCCCATTCCAGCTGAAGCCAACGATCTCCTGCAATAAAAGTAAAATAATAAAGCAACCTCATCCTTACCTTTCCATGGTTCCCACGACAGCTTCAGCTCTGCTACATCGAGATGACAGGCTGGACCGCAGCAGAACGCTGCCATCCAGCCTGTCATCCCGCAGACACTGAGAAGCGCAGGCATGCTTGCGCTCCTCAGTGTCTCTCTGTGACGTCATCCAGATGAGCCGAGTTCATGTCCAATGAACTCAGCTCACCTCATGCACGTCACTGACAGCGTGGGAAAATTCTCCTGCACTCAGCGCTTCAGCGTGAGAATTCTCCCACGCTGTCAGTGACATACATGAGGTGAGGTCATGTCCAATGAACTCAGCTCACCTCATGCACGTCACTGACAGCGTGGGAAAATTCTCACGCTGAAGTGCTGAGTGCAGGAGAATTTTCCCACGCTGTCAGTGACGTACATGAGGTGAGCTGAGTTCATTGGACATGACCTCGGCTCATCTGGATGCCGTCACAGCCAGACACTGAGGAGTGGAAGTATGCCTGCGCTTCTCAGTGTCTGCGGGATGACAGGATGGATGGCAGCGTTCTGCTGCGGTCCAGCCTGTCATCTCGATGTAGCAGAGCTGAAGCTGTCGTGGGAGCCATGGAAAGGTAAGGATGAGGTTGCTTTATTATTTTTCTTTTATTGCAGGAGATCATTGGCTTCAGCTGGAATGGGCGTGACGGTAAGTATGGTTTAATTTAGAACAATAAAGAATTGTGTGTTTATTTCAATTAAAGGACTTTTTTCTGGGTGTTTGTGTTTTTTTAAATACTTTACTAGAAATTCATGGTGGTCATGTCTAATATTGGCGTGACCCCATGAATTTCGGGCTTAGGGCCAGCTGATAATGCCAAGCTGGCCTTAACCCCTTTATTACCCAGTGAGCCACCGCACCAGGGCCCTGGATGAGTTGGGCACAGCGCCAGAAGATGGCGCTTCTATGAACGCGCCATTTTCTGGGGCGGCTGCGGACTGCAATTTGCAGTGGGGGTGGCCCAGAAAGCTTGGGTCTCCCTGCGCTGCGGATTCCAGCCCCCAGCTGCCTAGTTGTATCTGGCTGGGCACAAAAATAGGGCGAAGCCCCACGCATTTTTTTTTTAAATTATTTCATGAAATTCATGGAATAATTAAGAAAAAAAGGGCTTCCCTATATTGTTGTGTCCGGCTAGGTACAAATAGGCAGCTGGTGGTTGGGGGCAGCCCGTTCCTGCCTGCTGTACCTGACTGGACACAAATATAGGGCGAAGCCCCACATAATTTTTTTTTAATTATTTCATGAATTTCCTGAAATAATTAAAAAAAAATTGACGTGGGGCTTTGCACTATATTTGGGTCCAGCCAGGTACAGCAGGCAGGAACGGGCTGCCCCCAACCACCAGCTGCCTATTTGTACCTGGTTGGACACAACAATATAGGGAAGCCCTTTTTTTCTTAATTATTCCATGAATTTCATGAAATAATTAAAAAAAAAAAAACGTGGAGCTTCTCCCTATTTTTGTGTCCAGCCAGGTACAACTAGGCAGCTGGGGGATGGAATCTGCAGCGCAGGGAGGCCCAAGCTTTCTGCCCCCCGCTGAAAATTGCAGTCCGCAGCCGCCCCGGAAAATGGCGCGTTCATAGAAGCTGGATGCTGTACCTGGCTGGCATACAAAAATATGGCGAAGCCCACGTCAAAAGTTTTGGGAAAAATTAATTAAAAAATAAATAATAATTTAGGGACTGCATCTTTATTAACTCCTCAAATGTCATTTAGTGTTAAAATAATGGATTTATTTAAAAAAAAAATGGCGTGGGATCCCCCATAATTTTAGTCTCTAGCGGAGGTTAAGCAGACGGCTGGGGCAGATGTTTGAAGCCTGGGAAGGGGGTAAAACCCACGGAGCTTCCCAGGCTACTAATATCAGCCCCCAGCTGAATACCTAGCCTTTACTAGCTATTAAAATGTGGGACCCCCCCCAAAAAAAATGACGTGGGGTCCCCCTATTTTAATAGCTAGCAAAGGCTAGGCAGACAGCTGGGGGCTGATATTAATAGCCCAGGAAGGGTGCCATGAATATTGGCCCCCTCCCAGGCTAGAAACACCAGTCGTCAGCCGCCCCAGAAATGGCGCATCCATAGGATGCGCCAACTCTGGCACTTAGCCTCGCTCTTCCACGCTGCCCTGGTGCGGTGGCAGGGGGTAATAGTGGTGGGTTTCATGTCGGCGCCAGCTGCCATGAAGCCCAGGTTAGTAATGATGGGCGTCTATAAGACACCCCCATTACTAACCTACAAAGTGTTAAAAAGAAAAAACACACTACACCCAGAAAAAAATAATTTATTTGAAATAAAACACACAATTTTATTTAATTCTTAGTTTACTAAAAATAATAGTTACCTGTCCACGTTCCTGCGCTGATCTCCCATGCACAGCTGTCACATCTGGAGATGGTGACAGCTGTGCATGGCTGCTGTAAGCTCACGCTGCCGGGAACACGTCCGCTCCCGGCAGCGGGAGCCACTGACTGAGGTCACCGGAGTGCATTCAGGCAGCGCAGCTCCGGAGACCTCCTTTACGGCACTGCTGTACCGTGGGAATTTCTCACGATACAGCAGGGCCGTAAAGGAGCTAACCGGAGCAGCGCTGCCTGAACTCCGGTGAACCCTTACGGCCCCGTCATTCTAGCGGCGGCAGCGGTTCAGAGCGGTCACATTCTATGTGGCTGCTCTGAACTGGAGATCTTCGTGGGACACTCGTGGACTGCTACGGAGGGGTAAGGATAAGGTTGTGGTTTATTATTTTATATTTTATTACAGGAGATCGATGGCTTCGGGGAATTAGGTGTCTTGGTGAGTATAGGTGTAGTTTTTTATTTTTTACTTTATTTTAGGTGGCGATCGGCGGGGACAGGTAATGTATGAACTAATTTCTTTTAGGTAACCACTGGCCACCAATGACATGTATTTAACATTTATTGGGGACACAGTAGGGCAATTTAAATAGCAGGATCAGTCTGATGGGAACTACTGCTCCCATCGAGCTGATCCTGCTGGCAGGAGTGGACGGGGGACAGACATAGGCCGATGGGAGTAGTAGTGTCACATCGGCCTATGTCTGCCTGCACGCACACACACCCGCACACATCGCACAGACACCGCGCACACCCGCACAAACATCGCGCACACACCCCGCACACACACCCCGCACACACACTAATCATGACGGTCTGATTGTCTGGGAGGTGAGGCTGACCTGTGCGGCCGTGGGAAAGTTCATGTGAGTTCATGCAGTCAAGCATGAACTCACATGAACCCTCTGAGGGCAACGCGGCGACTTCAAATGAACAGCTGATCAGCATCACCTGATACCTCAGCTGTTCATTTGAAATAACCGGCGGGAAAGCGCAGCACAGAACGGGAAAGCCGGCGGTGAAGTCTTTTCACTGCCGGCTTCCCCGCCCGGGTCCTTCACTCCCCGCTCCTTGGAGCTGCGCTCCCCGCCCGGTCCTAACTTACGATCGGGATGGGAGGTGGCGAGGGGAGCGGAGGATCGGGGTGGGAGGCTGCGGGGAAGCAGTATGGGGCTGTGTGATTGTTTAAAAGCCGGCGGCTTTATACCGCCCACCGGCTTTTAAACAATCAGGAGAATTCTCCCCCGCTGGGATGGCATTCTGATGACAGGCTGGATCGCGCTGCCATCCAACTTGTCATCCTTCACAGACACTGCAGAGCGCAGGCATTATGGGAACTTCCGATTCCGGTATCCGATATTGTAAAAGTATCGGAATTAAGTATCGGAATTCCGATACCGCGAATATCGGCCGATACCCGATATTACAGTATCGGAATGCTCAACTCTATTCATAAGTAGTCATCAATACCCACAGGTTAAAGCCTCATTCAAACATCAGTTTTCCACATACAAGTGGGTACAGAAAGTATTCAGACCCCTTTACATTTTTCACTCTTTGTTTCATTGCAGCCATTTGGTAAATTCTAAAAAGTTCATTTTTTTCTCATTAAAGTACACTCTGTACCCCATCTTGATTGAAAAAAATCAGAAATTTAGAAATTTTTGCAAATTTATTAAAAAACAAAAACTGAAATATCACATGGCCATAAGTATTCAGACCCTTTGCTCAGTATTGAGTAGAAGCACCCTTTTGAGCTAGTACAGCCATGAGACTTCTTGGGAATGATGCAACAAGTTTTTCACACCTGGATTTGGGGATCCTCTGCCATTCTTCCTTGCAGATCCTCTCCAGTTCCGTCAGGTTGGATGGTGAACGTTGGTGGACAGCCATTTTCAGGTCTCTCCAGAGATGCTCAATTGGGCTTAGGTCAGGGCTCTGGCTGGGCCAGTCAAGAATGGTCACAGAGTTGTTCTGAAGCCACTCCTTTGTTATTTTAGCTGTGTGCTTAGGGTCATTGTCTTGTTGAAAGGTGAACCTTCGGCCAAGTCTGAGGTCCAGAGCACTCTGGAAGAGGTTTTGATCCAGGATATCTCTGTACTTGGACGCATTCATGTATCCTTCAGTTGCCACCAGTCGTCCTGTCACTGCAGCTGAAAAACACCCCCATAGCATGATGCTGCCACCACCATGTTTCACTGTTGGGATTGTATTGGGTAGGTGATGAGCAGTGCCTTGTTTTCTCCACACATACCGCTTACAATTATCACCAAAAAGTTCTATCTTCGTCTCATCAGACCAGAGAATCTTATTTCTCATAGTCTGGGAGTCCTTCATGTATTTTTGAGCAAACTCTATGCGGGCTTTCATATGTCTTGCACTGAGGAGAGGCTTCCATCAGGCTACTCTGCCATAAAGGCCCGAATGATGGAGGGCTGCAGTGATAGTTGAATTTGTGGAACTTTCTCCCATCTCCCTACTGCATTTGTGGAGCTGAGCCACAGTGATCTTGGGGTTCTTTACCTCTCTCACCAAGGCTCTTCTCCCATGATTGCTCAGTCTGGCTGGACGGTCAGGTCTAGGAAGACTTCTGGTGGTCCCAAACTTCTTCCATTTAAGGATTATGGAGGCCACTGTGCTCTTAGGAACCTTGAGTAATGCAGAAATTCCTTTGTAATCTTAGCCAGATCTGCGCCTTGCCACAATTCTGTCTCTGAGCTTCTTGGGCAGTTCCTTTGAGCTCATGATTCTCATTTGGTCTGACATGCACTGTGAGCTGTGAGGTCTTATATAGACAGGTGTGTGCCTTTCCAAATCAAGTCCTATCAGTTTAATTAAACACAGCTGGACTCCAATGAAGGAGTAGAACCATCTCAAGGAGGATCACAAGGAAATGGACAGCATGTGACTTAAATATGAGTGTCTGAGCAAAGGGTCTGAATATTTATCACCAAGTGACATTTCAGTTTTTCTGTTTTAATAAATCTGCAAAAATTTCTACATTTCTGTTTTTTTCAGTCAAGATGGGGTGCAGAGTGTACATTAATGAGAAAAAAAATGAACTTTTTAGAATTTACCAAATGGCTGCAATGAAACAAAGAGTGAAAAATGTAAAGGGGTCTGAATACTTTCCGTACCCACTGTACATGTTCTGTATAGAACTGTTCACAGGTCTAGTTAATTGTTGTTGTTTCTGCTTTGTTTTTGCAGACCACGTGTCTGCAAAATAATCATGTCAGTTTTGTATCCGAGTCATGGAATAAAATTACCCATACAAGTTTATGGGTCCGTGAAAATCATTGACAGCACATCTGTGTTCAATCTGTTCTGTCCACAATTAACATTGCAATGGATAGGAGAAGCTATTCTTTTATGCAGTAGAAAAATTACTGACATATGAATGAGGCCTAAACCCTGGTGTAATAAGGTAAAAAAAGACCCTGATATTAAATGGGTTGTCTGGAACTTTAACACTGATGGCCTATCCTTAGGATAGGTCATCAATGTCTGATCAGTGGGAGGGCGACACCCATCACCTCTGCTGATCAGCTGTTCCTGGTGTCGATTTTGGCCGCAACTGCTCAGTTGTGGAGCTGCACAGCACAGCTCCATCTGCTATATAGTGGCAATGGCCGGGCACTGCACATTTGCCACCTATTCAAATAAATAGGGGGTGGATGTGTAATACTCAGCTGTGGCCACTATTACATCGTCGGGGCTGTGCAGCTCCATAACTGAGCAGTTCAGCTGTTTCCGATGGCAGTGGCAGCTGGAACGGCTCAGTTGTGGAGCTGCACGGCACAGCTCCATCTGCTGCATAGTGGCCATGGCTGGACACTGCACATTTGCCATCTACTCAAATCAAAAAGGGGTGGATGTGCAGTACCCAGTCGGGGCCACTATTCCATCGTTGGAGCTGTGCAGCTCCATAACTGAGCAGTTCAGCTGTTCCCAATGGCAGCGGCGGCCAGAACTGATCAGTTGCGGAGCAACGTGGCACAGCTCCATTTGCTGTATAGTGGCCATGGCCGGACACTGCACATTTGCCACCTATGCAGCTCTGTAACTGAGCAGTTCAAGCCGCCGCCAACACAGGGAATAGCTGATCGGCAGGGGTCCCCCCGGTCAGACATTAATGACCTATCTTAAGGATGAGCCATCAGTGTTAAAGTCTTGGACAACTTCTTTAAAGTAAAAAAAGAAGTTAGACAGTGGAATAAAATGAGCAGACAACAATCCAGATCGTAACACTCACCTTTGTATCATTTAGTGTAGTGATAGTCTTGCTGCCAATCATTTCTGATGCTAGTTATTTTAGGCCGGATTAACAAGTCAAATAAGTAAAATAGCTAAAACCTACATACACTGACCTGAAAATGTGTGATGATACAACGTATGATATATTTCTCATTTATGTACCAAAATTGTCTTCATAGCCGTAAAATCCATTGCTACGATGGACAAACGGTTACATATTTATGTGAGATGTGTAATTGGTTTTTATCGTTACTGCTCCTCATAACCTGGGCAGCTGGTTTGCACTGTAAAACCTACTTGAATACCATTCATGGATATCTTGCACATAGAAGACTTTCCCGGCTATCTGCCTACCATACTGAAAGCCATCTCTTCCCGTGTGGACACGAACAACCAATTTTATTGTCCAGAGAAGAGCATATGAAAGTCACAGAGAATCTGACTCTTATCTGTAAAACACAGCATAGAGACAGCAAACAGAGAGACCCCTGGGGAGGTGAAGGAGCGGGGTGGAAATGGGAGAAGGAAGATCTGGAGAGCCATTGGGGTGTAAAGGAAAGAAAAAAAAGGAAAGAACGATTCAGGGCGGTAAAAGTGCAGAGGAAGGCCAGGAAGAAAAGAGTTTACAATGCAATGGAAAGGAATAATCTGTCTTTGCAAAAGGTAGAAGATTATGGTATAAAGCCCATATATTTATTTCTTCACCTTACTGAATGGCATAAAAAGCCTGCTGCTAATCGAATAAAGGGCATTATAAAAAGCACATCCAGATTAACAAAAAAGTGTGAAACAACTGAAAATATGTCTTATATTCTAGATTCTTCAAAGTAGCCACCTTTTGCTTTGATGACTGCTTTGCACACTCTTGGCATTCTCTTGATGAGCTTCAAGAGGTAGTCACCGGAAATGGTTTTCACTTCACAGGTGTGCCCTGTCAGGTTTAATAAGTGGGATTTCTTGCCTTATAAATGGGGTTGGGACCATCAGTTGTGTTGTGCAGAAGTCTGGTGCATACACAGCTGATAGTCCTACTAAATAGACTGTTAGAATTTTTATTATGGCAAGAAAAAAGCAGCTAAGTAAAGAAAAACGAGTGCCCATCATTACTTTAAGAAATGAAGGTCAGTCAGTCCGAAAAATTGGGCAAACTTTGAATGTGTCCCCAAGAGCAGTTTCAAAAACCATCAAGCGCTACAAAGAAACTGGCTCACAATGAGGACCGCCCCAGGAAAGGAAAACCAAGGGTCACCTCTGCTTCTGAGGATAAGTTTATCCGAGTCACCAGCCTCAGAAATCACAGGTTAACAGGAGCTCAGATTAGAGACCAGGTCAATGCCACACAGAGTTCTAGCAGCAGACACATCTCTACAACAACTGTTAAGAGGAGACTTTGTGCAGCAGGCCTTCATGGTAAAATAGCTGCTAGGAAACCACTGCTAAGGACAGGCAACAAGCAGAAGAGACTTGTTTGGGCTAAAGAACACAAGGAATGGACATTAGACCAGTGGAAATCTGTGCTTTGGTCTGATGAGTCCAATTTTGAGATCTTTGGTTCCAACCACCGTGTCTTTGTGCGATGCAGAAAAGGTGAACGGATGGACTCTACATGCCTGGTTCCCACCGTGAAGCATGGAGGAGGAGGTGTGATGGTGCTTTGCTGGTGACACTGTTGGGGATTTATTCAAAACTGAAGGCATACTGAACCAGCATGGCTACCACAGCATCTAGCAGCCGCATGCTATTCCATCCGGTTTGCGTTTAGCTGGACCATCATTTATTTTTCCACAGGACAGTGACCCCAAACACACCTCCAGGCTGTGTAAGGGCTATTTGACCAAGAAGGAGAGTGATGGGGTGCTACGCCAGATGACCTGGCCTCCACAGTCACCAGACCTGAACCCAATCGAGATGGTTTGGGGTGAGCTGGACCGCAGAGTGAAGGCAAAAGGGCCAACAAGTGCTAAGCATCTCTTGGAACTCCTTCAAGATTGTTGGAAGACCATTTCCGGTGACTACCTCTTGAAGCTCATCAAGAGAATGCCAAGAGTGTGCAAAGCAGTCATCAAAGCAAAAGGTGGCTACTTTGAAGAACCTAGAATATAAGACATATTTTCAGTTGTTTCACACTTTTTTGTTAAGTATATAATTCCACATGTGTTAATTCATAGTTTTGATGCCTTCAGTGTGAATGTACAATTTTCATAGTCATGAAAATACAGAAAAATCTTTAAATGAGAAGGTGTGTCCAAACTTTTGGTCTGTACTGTATATATATCTATATCTATATAGATATATATAGTGACGAAGTCACTGGCAAGGTACTGGTAAGGAGATATGCATCAATGAGATTGTTAGCTTTAGTGATATGAACCTAGGAAAATACTCCAAGACACTAAGTGCTGAGAGGGGTTACTTGACCATGTTTAGGCTGCGTGCCCACGTAGCGTTTTTCAAGCGTTTATGCTGCGGAATTTCCGCAGCGGAAACGCTTGTAAAACGCTAGGTAATCCGCACCCCATGGTCCCCAAGGGGATTCCGCATGTTCTATGCACATGCTGCGGATTTTTCCGCAGCGTTTATGCTACGTACAAAAATCCGCAGCATGTCATTTAATTTTGCGGAAGTGCAGCGGAACTCCCGCCATTGACTTGCATTGAGACGCACAGAAACCGCGACTGTACATTTGTACAAGCAGCTTCTATGCGTCTCTATGTGCGGATGGTACCCAGTTCTGGAGGAGAGGAGACTCTCATCCAGACCTGGGTACCATTGTACCTGTAAAAAAAGTATAAAATAACAAATAAAGTTTATACTCACCTGTCCGGCGGCTTCTCTCTGAATGCCAGCAGCGCTGAAGGACCTTCGGTGACGTCACAGTCATGTGACCGCAGGCCCTTCACCGCTCTGTCTCGCGATATGCCGGCAGCCGGGAACCAGCCAGGAAGCAGCGCTGCAGCCACGCCGGGGCCTCGGAGGTGAGTATAGCTTTATTTGTTTTAATTTTTACGGTCACACTGCATAAATCCATGCTGTTTGCATGGATTTATACTGTGTGACCTAGTTGTCAAGCACTTTCCAAGTGATGCTATCGCCTGGAAAGCGCTTGTCAATCTGCATGCGGAAACGCATGTGAACCCGCATGTGGATCCGCATGTATTCTGCAGGAAAAACGCATGCACAATCTGCATGCGTTTTTTTCTGCCAGGGAGATGCAGAAATGCTGCAGAAATTTTCTGCTTCATTTCTGCATCGTGGGCACATACCCTTAGAGCTAGGTTGAGTGAACAGATGTAGAGAGGGTGGGAGGCTGTTCATCATATCTCCACCCCAGGGTGGAGTCCAGAGGATAAATACACAGCCTTCTGGCTTATTCAGTGTTGGATGGGCAGGAAGGTGCAAGCTCCAGAGCTGTGTTTTCATGATAAGGAAAGCTGAACCTTTTGTTTGTTCCCGAGCAGCCGGATCCCCGCAGCAACACAGACTGTGCTATACATTATGTTATAGTTTTCCCGTTAAGCCAGAATGGCGATGTTTGTTTTGCTAATGCTGCACTGGTTTATGCAGTACCTTAAGGCTGCGTGCCCATTATGCTCTTTTCAAGCGTTTTTGCCGAGGAATTTCCGCAGCGAAAACGCTTAAAAACCGCTTGGTAATACGTGCCCCATGGTCCGCAATGATAATACGCATGTGCTGTGCACATGCTGCGGAAATTTCCGCTGCGGATTATCATTGCGGAAAAATACACAGCATATCCATTAATTTTGCGGACACGCAGCGTAATTGCTGCCATTGACTTGCATTGAATCGCATAATATCTGTGTCAGTACATTTGCACACACGGATATTATGCGATTCAATGTGCGGATGGTACCCGGGTTTGGAGAAGAGGAGACTCTCCTCCAGACCCAGGTACAATATTACCTGTTAAAAAAAGTAAAATAAAAAATAAAGATTATACTTACCTTCCGATGGCCCCCGGTGTTTTCGTCTGGTCTGTTGTATGGGTCGCGGTGGTGTGAAGGACCTGCGGTGACGTCATTGAGTCATGTGACAGGTCACGCGGCCGATGACGTCGGCGGTCGCATGACTCAATGATGTCATCGCAGGTCCTTTCACACCACTGCGACCCATACAACAGACCGGACGCACCCGTGAAAACACCGGGGGCCATTGGAAGGTAAGTATAATCTTTATTTTTTATTTCTTACCATTCTTATTCTTTTTTTTAACTATTACTTGGACACACTATATAAATCCATGCCGGTTGCATGGATTTATATAGTGTGACCAAGTTGTCAAGCACTTTTCCAAGTGATGCTAAAATCGCTTGGAAAAGCGCTTGATAACCCGCATGCAGAAATGCATGCAAAAACGCTTGACAAACGCTTCTACCTGGCAGGAAAAACGCACGTAAAATCCGCATACGTTCTTCCTGCCAGGGAGAAGCGGAAAAAATATGCAGCATTTCTGCATCATGGGCACTTAGCCTTAATAAACCAGTGGATAATTTAAAGAGACAGTGTTCCTGTTTCTACCTCTATGTACAGCCAAGTAAGCCGGTCTACCAATATATATATATTGATGAGTGCATTGGAATCTGGAGACAGATCCGCCTGAAATGCGCTTTAAACATGTAACTGATTCATGATTAGATCCTAAATGTATTATGTAAATTGTTCGGTGGTTTCTATGGCAGCTTTGTCATCAGAATCACTGCTCTAAGCAAACCCTTCATCTATCTCAATATTCCTTTCAGTCTGGTACAAAGAGTCCCTGAAACCCGAGCTGCAGTTAAAAAAATGTTTTGTGGCCTAGCCATTTCTGTATTTTCCAGAGACATTGATGAAAAGTAAATGTACACATCATCCAGTGGGTAAAGGCCCCCATAAATATTAGATTAAGTTAACTAAATCCAAAACTGAAAGTCTACCTGGTTCTTATGACTCCCAACATCATCTGTGAGCTAAGGATCGGACAGTTTGAGCTTTTTAAACCGATCGTACACAGAAGCCGAAAATGGGCAGATGAGCAAACGATCGATGGTTGAATGAATGTTCGTTCGGCAATGGCCAATTGGCATTCAGCCGATGATCTGCACTAGCGGTATTGAGTCATTCAATATGGGGAGTACAGATCATTGGCTGAAAATATCCAAAACATCCGACTGCGAACGTTCAATCCATCAATCCAACAGACGATTGTCCGTCATAGTCGAAATCGGTCATTTCCATCAACTCTTCCATCCGGAAGCCGATCACACACGTTAGATAGCTGTGTGTAGAACGGTCATTTGGCTGACAGTTAGTTTGTATGTCCTCTCCATGTTTGTGTGGGTTTTCTCCGGGTTTTCCGGTTTCTTCCCACTCTCCAAAGAAATACTGATAAAGGATTTAGAGTGTGAGCCTCAATGGGGACGGCGATGACAATATCTATAAAGTGCGTGGAACAAGATGGCGCTATATCAAGTGAGCATAATAATACATTTCTACCAACTCCCTCGTACACAGAAACTCTTGTTCCTATATCCTGAATCTGAGATCTGCTGGCAGAATCATCGGATAGCGGCTTATATTTCCACTGAACAAAAGGATTGGGCTGTTGACTTTCAACCGCCAGATCCTTGTGTCCCCTTACATAATCTGTTGGAGGACAATCAGGAGGCCCCCCATACACGATGGACAATCTGACGATCTTTCCGGAATTTTTGCAGTTTTATGACTTATCTAATGTGTATGAGGGGAGTTTGTCAGCACAGAATAACTGTTCAAACCAAGTACAGGTTTCCGGTGCACCCTTGGAGTGGCTTAACAATTCAGTGCACCTTCCAACCTGCACATTTTACCCACATCTCTGCCCCACTCTATTTGGATTGACAGCTCTGTCTTTATAGAGCAGAAGAAGGGTGGAGATAGATGGAAAAAAAGTGGGTGGGAAGGTGCGCGATTTGGCCACACACAGGGTGCACCCTTGGTTTGTACAGTTATTCTGTCCTGATAATCCACCACTAGAGTTATCTGGCCGAGACACACTCCACTCTCACCATTGACGCAAAGGTTCATGAGTATGGTGGAGTCAGGAAAGATAACTATAGGAGGAACCTCAAAACCTTAATTCGACTTTGTCGTAGAATATAATGCATACGTTTCAGGGTTATGCAATGTGATGTTAGAAACAAGTTATCTATTCCAAAAGGAAGCCCTCGGGCCACTGCATAATTAACGAGTCAGGAATTTTTTTGGCTGGACTGTAACCTTTCTTCTGCTTCTTTCCAAAACTTCAATTCTTGACTTGAATTAGTCTTTTACATCTTGTTTCACCCCATCTCTTGTCTCTTCTACTGCATATTTTAACTTTTTTTTTCCATCTCAGTACCAAAAAATGATAATTTCATTCCCTTGAGTGCTCTCTGTTCATTTTAGTGTTCTAGGTCCCAGTTTTTCTTCCATTCAACCACTTTTTTTTTTTTTTACCATTTTTTTCCGTCATGCTCATCCCTCCTTATTTCCCTTTTCTCCTAAACATCTCTTGATTTCCAGTCCTGTGCTCTCCCATTAAAGTCTAATTAACATAATTTGCATAATGCTTGCTCATTATTATGTTCAGAGGAGTCAGGTGACAGGGAAAGCAAGATAATAGGGAGGGGGGCGAGCCGAAGAGAGGAAAGGAAAAGGAGAGGAGAGGAGGGTGGTTGGTGGGGAAAGTGACTGGTGGGAAGAAGAACCTGAGAAAGAGACGGGAGGCGAGGAAATGGAATTTACACAGTGATACCTAACCCTTTCCATCACAGGTCCCTGTGGAGTATAATATGATATTATTTAAACAAGCAGCTACTCACCTTCAATCACACGATCCTCTGCATGAAAACATGGAGAGAGACAAAAAAAAGACGAATGTTAGAATTAATAAAGGAGATAAGATGCAGAAAATCACAATGATAGAGAAGACAAAGAGCCCGGCTTAAAATGTTTCGAGTTCACAGTCTTGCCTATTCTTCATTATTCCTCATTCTTTAATTCTCGTACTTTCAGCAATGTTTTACAGCAATGTACATGAATCCCCCGTCATCACTTCCCCTCTACGATGTGCTTTTCATCTACACTCCGTTCCTCTGTATCTCGCAGTTCTGTTTTGCTGTTTTGACCTTCATCCTCCTCCTTGCCCCTGGACTACCACCACCTCAGGCTAATGTTCATCCAGCCAGCTGAGCCCCCTGGAGGAGATTTCCCCCCTCCCATTCTATGGATATGAATAGACCAGTAGACCCCAGGCTGAGAATCAGTGTCACTGCTGGTGACATCCACAAGGGACCACAAAGAGGGGAGGAGGGGGTCGGATTGCAAAAGTGATTGAGCGGCGGGGTGGAGGGGGGGGACGGACAAAAAAACCAACAGAGTCTCTGTGGAAGGGAGGACTAAAAAGCAAGATGATGAAAGAGAAGAGAGAAAGCAATGCTGCGCAGATAGAGCGATAGAGGAGGCGGTTGTTTATAAAAATAGAATTATGGGCAGATAGCGGGAGAAAGGAGGAGGGCCACCAGTCACGCAGTTGCCTGACAGAACACACAATGTGAAGAGCTGTGATAGTCCGCATGCTGGGAGCTTTCAGGTGTTCTCAATTGATCTCCAATTACATTTCTTAGGTTTTTTAGTAAAATGACAATAAAATCTGAATTTTTACAACCACAGCTGCACTACCACCTTATCCAAATCCCTAGGATTATGGCTGGTCCACTTAAAGAGGACCTGTCACTTACCGTAAGTTTGTACATTTTTTTAACCTGTTCTAAATGCCGCTGTTCTTGTGAATCCGGCATAGTTTTTTTTTTGTTTCTGTGACTCTCCGTTCCTGAGATATGACCTCCTCTTCCCGGTGTATAAGTCAAGCCTTTTTGGCCAACTGGGTGTGATCTTCAAGACGACGCCCATAGAACAGCTGATGATGACCACGCCCACTGTGCTAAAAAGACATTTACTTACAGAGAAGAGGGGGCCATATCTCAGGAATGGAGAGGAGCAGGAACAAACCAAAAACAGAACCAGATTCGGGAGAATAGCAGCATTTAGACCAGGCAGGACAATTATGAATTAACAACAAGTGACAGGTCCTGTTTAAAGTTTGACAAACCCCTTATTTCTTTTGAGAAGTCCCATTTAAGAAAGAAAGAAAATTCCTAATTGTAACCCTGTAGCAATCAAACAGGATCAATTTTAACCAATGCAATTTATATCTCAAAAGTAAATTAAAATAAAAACGATATTCTTATCTATATATCCTTCAATTCAAGTTACAACTTATCTTCTGATTTAAAAACTTTATACTCATTTGACAGATCATTTGGCCCAGAATTTTCCTTTAATTTATTAACATTTCTTTGGAGTAATTGTAACTTTTTTTTAAATCTTTTTACGGACCTCTAAATCACCTGTATAGCTAATGAGTCAAAGGGGTTGTTCTGGCAATAAAAAAGGCTCCAATGGCCTCAAATAAAAAAAAGAAGCTATACTCATTTAATTTGCTGGCTCAGCCAATCACTGACCCCAGCATTGACTTCCATCAGCCAGTGATTGGTTGAGTGCTATCTCCTGTCTGTTGATAGGGACCAGAAAACACAGATGAGGGGGGGGGACCCAGGCAGCAGGACAACTGAAGTGAGGAGAGGCAGGTGTACATTAATGTTGCTACGTTTTATCTTTTTTGGTAAAAAAAAAAAATTGCCTTGACATAGGGTTGCCAATTTGTTTTTTTTTATTTATCTGAACAGTTTATCAAAAAAATCACGTAAAGTCAACTTTTTCTACTGACAAGTCATAATAATTTCTTCAAGGTTTCTCCAGCTTAAAAAAACAACAATAATGGGGACATCAAATTTTATTAAGGATAGGGGGAAAAAATGCCTTATTTTTACTGGCTGTCCAGAAATTTCTAGACTGTTGACAACACTGTCCTAACAACTCCCTTAAAAGGGGTTTCCACAACACAACATGGACAACCCCTTCTTAAATATTATATTCCCCAGCCCAGTGTAACCTTGAGAAAAAAAAAAGATACTCACCTCCTGCACCGGCACTGTTCCAGAAATGTCGGCGGCAGGTCTCCCGAGGCTCGTGTGACGTGGGCTGCAGTTCTCACACTTCCTTTGAATGTCCAAGCCTATTAGTAGATGCTGATTGGCTACAGTGCCTAACAATGTCATGTGAGCCTCGGGAGAGCCAGCGTTGGCATTGCTGGAACAGCACTATTGTGGGAGACTAGTATTTAGAATTTTTTTTTTTACACTGGGAAATATAGTATTTAAGAAGGGGTTGAAACAGTAGTGGACAACTCCTTTAAATTATATAATACTGTCTGCCCTTAACTGCCAATAGGGGGAGCTTAATGTGATATTTCAGAGTTCATCTTAATGCGCTCTGAACTCCTTATTCTTCTGCTAGTGTCAGTTACAAGAAGCTACAATGTAATAATGTAACTCTATATCTATGTGGGAGATTTCTATCTCAGAAAAGCATGGTGCTTTATGAAGTAATAAAAACTGTATGTATGATTTGAAAGTCCCTTTCACATATAAAACTATAATAAATGCAAATACACACATACGACAACAGTATTTCACATCTTATAAGTTCTTAAAGGGAATCTGTCTTCATCTTTTTCCTATTTAATCCGAGAGCAGCATAATATAGGGCACGAGACCCTGATTCAATGGCTGTGTCACTTGCTAGGCTGTGTGCTGTAGTTTCAATGCAACTATCATTTTATTAAAAGATTAACACCACAGGACTACAGCTCACATGCAGCCCAGTCAGGCTAATCTGTGTAACCCCACCTCCACCACTGATTGACAGCTTGCTCCTGATGCACTGTGTACACAGGACACTTTCAGTCAGGGGTCTGGGAAGGGTTATACAAAGCTCAGCATTCATAGCACTTCTACATCTCCATCAGACAAAACAGGTATTCTATGAAATCTATACCAAGCAGCCCAGTAAGTGACACATCCCTGGAATCAGGCATTCTTGCCCTATATTATGCTGCTATCAAATTCTATAGCAAAAACTTGCTCACAGATTCCCTTTAAAAAATAAAGAAACTGGGCTAAGATCTGCTTAGACGTCCTGGAAAAGAAAGTAGTAATTGGTCAGGCGTGGCAATGGGAATTACATCCTTCCGATTAGTAGATAAAATAAGACAAGATGACTATAAATAACATCCGGAGTAGATTTATCAAGGCCAGATGAAGAGTCTGCACTGGTAATGGTTACCATGTATCTGGAAATCCTATTCTGGAATGAACCACATACAAAAATAATGTATTATACAAGCAGCAAGTGGCGCAGGAGTGCGCTCATGTTCTTCTGGCATTTTTCTATGGTAGCAAACTTATACAATATCGCAGCACAAATTGCTGCCTATTATTGTATTTTTATGGGAGTAGCTCTAAGTCAGAGCTACACTTTGAAAGATATATATATATATATATATATATATATATATATATATATATATATATATACAGTACAGACCAAAAGTTTGGACACACCTTCTCATTTAAAGATTTTTCTGTATTTTCATGACTTCTTCAAAGTAGCCACCTTTTGCTTTGTTGACTGCTTTGCACACTCTTGGCATTCTCTTGATGAGCTTCTAGAGGTAGTCACTGGAAATGGTTTTCACTTCACAGGTGTGCCCTGTCAGGTTTAATAAGTGGGATTTCTTGCCTTATAAATGGGGTTGGGACCATCAGTTGTGTTGTGCAGAAGTCAGGTGGATACACAGCTGATAGTCCTACTGAATAGACTGTTAGAATTTGTATTATGGCAAGAAAAAAGCAGCTAAGTAAAGAAAAACGAGTGGCCATTTCTTACTTTAAGAAATGAAGGTCAGTCAGTCCGAAAAATTGGGAAAACTTTGAAAGTGTCCCCAAGTGTAGTTGCAAAAACCATCAAGCGCTACAAAGAAACTGGCTCACATGAGGACTGCCCCAGGAAAGGAAGACCAAGAGTCACCTCTGCTTCTGAGGATAAGTTTATCCGAGTCACCAGCCTCAGAAATCGCAGGTTAACAGCAGCTCAGATTAGAGACCAGGTCAATGCCACACAGAGTTCTAGCAGCAGACACATCTCTACAACAACTGTTAAGAGGAGACTTTGTGCAGCAGGCCTTCATGGTAAAATAGCTGCTAAGAAACCACTGCTAAGGACAGGCAACAAGCAGAAGAGACTTGTTTGGGCTAAAGAACACAAGGAATGGACATTAGACCAGTGGAAATCTGTGCTTTGGTCTGATGAGTCCAATTTTGAGATCTTTGGTTCCAACCACCGTGTCTTTGTGCGACGCAGAAAAGGTGAACGGATGGACTCTGCATGCCTGGTTCCCACCGTGAAGCATGGAGGAGGAGGTGTGATGGTGTGTGGGTGCTTTGCTGGTGACACTGTTGGGGATTTATTCAAAATTGAAGGCATACTGAACCAGCATGGCTACCACAGCATCTTGCAGCGGCATGCTATTCCATCCGGTTTGCGTTTAGTTGGACCATCATTTATTTTCAACAGAACAATGACCCCAAACACACCTCCAGTGTGTGTAAGGGCTATTTGACCAAGAAAGAGAGTGATGGGGTGCTACGCCAGATGACCTGGCCTCCACAGTCACCAGACCTGAACCCAATCGAGATGGTTTGGGGTGAGCTGGACAGCAGGGTGAAGGCAAAAGGGCCAACAAGTGCTAAGCATCTCTGGGAACTCCTTCAAGATTGTTGGAAGACCATTTCCGGTGACTACCTCTTGAAGCTCATCAAGAGAATGCCAAGAGTGTGCAAAGCAGTCATCAAAGCAAAAGGTGGCTACTTTGAAGAACCTAGAATATAAGACATATTTTCAGTTGTTTCACACTTTTTTGTTAAGTATATAATTCCACATGTGTTAATTTATAGTTTTGATGCCTTCAGTGTGAATGTACAATTTTCAAAGTCATGAAAATACAGAAAAATCTTTAAATGAGAAGGTGTGTCCAAACTTTTGGTCTGTACAGTATATATATATATATATATATATATATATATATATATATATATATATATTAATATATATATTATTTATATATATATTTTTTAATTTTTTTTTTTTTTTTAACGTGAACCTGACAGCTAATAAATTCTGCTCCATCCAAGGCAGCATGCATCAGACACTGGCTGTATGATTTCAGCCAGGTACATACAGACAGTGTCTGATAGATGTTGCCCGATCCACGGTACATGTATCAACTGTCAGGTTCCCTTAAGATATTGTGATGTTAATATTTTAACCCCTTCACGACATATGACATATAATTTATGTCATATGTCGTGTCCCTGACTTTTAAGCAGGCTCCGACACTGAGCCAACATCTTTCCCTGCACATGACAGCTGATTTAGTTAGCTGTCATGTGCCTTTAACAGCCGCAGGATAAGCGGAGCTCTGCCCACAGCAGTTAACCAGTTAAATCCTGCTATCAATCTCTGACAGAGGGGTTTAACAAGTGCCGTTCGGAAGTGCGTCAACCGATGGGCTGTCATGATAGCCAGGAGTATGCAGAACACCCCTGTGTCTGTCATTGTGATACTCCCATGAACGACGGCTCGTGGCCGGCGTTCATAGGAGATCGTCCTGATTTCTGCTATACAGAGCAGGGCTGAAACCCTGCTGTGTATAGCACAGGCGATCGGACAATCGCAGCTTCAAGTCTCCTAAGGGGACTATTTAAATAAAGTAAAAATCAAAAGTTTAAAAAAAAACAACAACTTCAAATCACCATGTGTAATGTGACAGGCCCCTTAAAATTACAATTTGCATTCTATACCTAACACCCTGAATGTCACGTAACATGTCACTCCAAAGAGTTTGCTTTTTTTCCTTCCTGAAACTGCACTATTTTTGCTTATGGCTGTTATGACTGTTTGCAAATTAACCATATTGACTCAAATGGAGCGGAGCTGTAATATCAGACAGTCCACGGACATGCATGACTGTCTCCACTGTCGAGCATCATAGTTTCTGCAAAATGTAGGTGGCGATAGTGTAGGAAATCCTGCAAAAACTGAACTTTTGTAGAGCAGAAATTTTACACTAACTTAATAATGTTTTGTAGAATTTTTTATTAGTTTTCCCTCTTGGGAACGATTACAGTGATACCATCAGTCATTGCAAGAATGGAATGGATTAAAAAAAAAAAGCTTGTTTATATACAAAGCTTTTAGACAAATCTGATCACTGCTCCAATAGATTGCTATTGTAGAAAGTTCTGTTTTTTGAAATGGAAAATTTCCTAAAATTAAAAAAAATTCTAAACTATTTTAAATTACCTTGCTATAAACATGACATGCACTAGGAACATACAACCTATCTGAGTTTGCCCAATTCTGAAAAGGGAAAAAAAAGAAATAATAATTACTTCTAAAAAAAAAATAATAATAATTTCATATTGATAATGAAAGATCAAACACAAAAACCAATGAGAATCTTTAGTGTTATTTTAGGATTTCAATTTTTGCCAAAGCTGAGCAATAAAATATCAGAAGGCTGTGCAGATCATTCCCAGCCACTATCAACAGGCTCGGACTGGCCAGCAGAGGAACAGGAGGATCCTCCGGTAGGCCGCCCTTGTGAAGGAGTGCTAATGAGCAGTGCTATTATACCCGATTCACAATTTTCCCCAAAAAATATCATTTAATCATTCATTAAGCAAGCTAACCAAATCAATATTACACATAAGCAAAAGTAACTTTGTTAATAGGGTCAGGTTATTTTTGCATGTAGCTAAACAGTGGGCCCCAAAAAATAGAAGTTACTGGTCGGCCTTTGACAACACAGTCAGACACTCAATATAAATGTAAGTGACCATAAATTCAATGGAGAACATCTTTAGAATTACAATGTGCAAATTGCCACCAAATCTGAGCAGACCAAAATTTTTAATGAAACCCAAATGCAAACGTATTTTTAGCCCAAATTGCACTTGAAGAAAAAAAATGTCCCTGAAGTCGTCCATATCCTCTAACCAGTAATATTAAGTTATGTGCAATCTTAGTGATAGGCAACCCAATAAGAAGGTTAACAAGTCAATTAAAAAAGATGCAAAGCTCACCTTCAGAGCAATTTTCTCCATGGTATCCAGTGTCCCGACAGTCACATCGTATATCCCCCTCTGCGTCATCTCTGCATCTTCCTCCATTGAGACAGGGGTTTGCTCCTCTGCATGAATGGACCCTCTCTCGATCTTCCCCCCTCTCCTCCTCTTCTTCTGTCCCTCCTACCCCTTGGCTGGCCAATAGCTGAGCTGGCCTTCCCCCCAATTTTAGACCTTCTAATTCACCTAGAAAAGGTGGCTCATATTTTGCCCCACCTAAAGTTAGAGCTGATAAACGTAGATCAGACGGGAGACCACCAACAAAAAGGTCACTGCGAAGAATGGTTTCTCTACGCTTTGAACGCACTTCACCTGCTCCCCTTTCCCCATCTACAGCCAGCCAGCCTTCCCGGCCATTACCCCCAATTACTATACCATGCCAGAGCCCGTCCGATACTACCCGAGGTAAACGTACAACTGCGGGCTCTGAACAAGAGATGGAGAACCTCAACCGTGGTCTTCCTCCATCGAGAGCTAACTCAAGGAAGTCACAGTCCCCTTCATCATCCTGATAAAGGAGGAGGCCACGGCTGGCATTTGTTCTAAGCCTGAAAGTGAGGTCTTCTCCCCACCCACCATTGCCACTCGCTAACGTAGGACGAGAGTAACGGACCCATTGACCAGGGGCCCCATAAAATTGTAGGGAAAAGGAACAGAGGGGAAGGGAAAGGAGGGAAGACAGGCAAAGAAAGGACCACATGGAGAGTGAATGAAGTGGAATTAAAAGTGAGAATACACAAGAAGTGGAATAAAGGGCATGGGCATGAGTACAAAGGTTATTGGAAAAACAAAATCATGGCGATTAGTCAAAAATAATGCAAAAAGAGGACAAATATATAAATGGAAGATATATTGAAAGTAAGGTTACAAAAATCAGAAACAAAAAACGAGAATAAAAAACATAAATGTTGTTGAACTAATAAGGGGCAAAAAGATGGGAATTTATAAATTGCAAATGGGGGAAAAGGAGACAAGGAAGGGGAAGTTTTTAGGGAAGGATGGAAGGGGAAAGAAAAAAGGGGGGAATTATCTTTACATTCCTGTACTCAATGTTGGTCCAAGGACGAGATACATGCAGTCTGATCGTCGTAATGACAGAAAGCCCCCCTCTGCTCTTACATGAGCTCTAGAATTTTTCCTATATCTTTTTACCACCCTAACTAAGGTACAAAATGTTCCCCTTTTCTTCCTCTGTCTGACAGTCTGCGGAAATGAAATGTCTCATTGAGATCAGAGCGCTGTTAGGATGAAGTCTCAGGCACAGTGGTGGACTCGACTGCTGCAACAACAAAAAAAAGAGAGAGAATTGATATTATTAAAAAATGTGCAATATATTTCAGAAATACGTTACAAATACATGTCATCAGGTTTTCAGCAAAATATTAGGATTTCAGTGGTAACTATGATGTGAGCAAGTATACAGAATTCAGGGGCATATCTGGGGCATGTACCGCAGGGGCTGGGTATTATGGGAAACACTAACAAAACATGAAGTCATAGCCTGGGTATTTCTATAAAGAATTAGGATAGAGAACTGAATCTTTGACCCAATTCCAAATCCTAAAATTAGAGACAACACAGTATGGGATTACAAATACAAAAAAGAAAAAGTTAAAAAGTTGCCAAAATATTACTACTACGTTTAGTTATTTCATTATAATTTATCTTGGGCTATCAATGATCGCGTAGTAAATTTTTTTGGGGGAAAAAATAATTAAAAACAACTCCTTGGTGATTTTTTTCTTTTTTTTATCGCCATTGTCATTATTTTCAGAAAGTGTCACACACTGTTTTATAAACTTGGCACATCTTCAAATTTATAACTTCGGTCCAGAACTGATTTTTGTTTTTATTTTTTACACCACCCCCTTACAGGTGTGATTTTTCTTTTTACATTTTGTGCAACATTTTTAAAAACTACATATCATAAATATAGCTAAAACGATTAAACTGTCCCGAATTTGGCTCAAAATGCTTTAAAATGGTGCACGACTTTTATGAATGTGTCTAAAAATAACATAAAAGGGGAAAGTTTCTTATTTGTTTTGTGCCAGAATTTCGGTGCATTCTGGAGGCAATTTATCATTTGTTTCGCCTTTTATGTTTTTTTTGCGTCAAATTACTTTTTAGGCCATTTTTAATGCATTTTGTGCCAAGTCTGTTACTTATTTTGAGCTCGTCAAAAACATTTTTTTATGTTCTAGTTATATTTCTGACTCACAACTTTTTTTAAATGTCTCACAAGAAGTCTCACAGTAGGAAGGTGGGGTAACTTTTGTAGACTTAAAGGGATATTCCCATCTCCAAGATCTTATCCCAATATGTACTAAGGGTAATAATAATAATATTAGCAAATACCACCAATTATAAATGTAGTATAGTTCTTCTGATTAACCCATGTGCAGGGCATTGCAGTAGCTTAGGTATCCAGGATTACGACCACTAACAGCTAACTAACTGTCACTGTATGGAGTGGTCGTAACCATGGCTACCTAAGCTACTGCAATGACCTGCACAGGGGGTAAGCGACTTAGCTAATCAGAAGAACTATACTACATTTCTTATTGGAGGTATTTGCTAATATTATTATTAAAGCTACTGCATATTGGGAGAGGATCTTTGAGACGGGAATATCCCTTTAAGTGTAATACCTTAAGATACGCCAAATTTATTAGACTTTGTGTGACACTTCGATAAATCATTCACAAATAATGTCAAAGCAGCAACAGAACAAGATGACTTAAAAAATGCCCCTTTTTATAGAGCCTCCCTTTTGTTGTTTTTTTAGTTTATAGACACATTTTTAAGGCAATGTTCAGACGGAGGTTTTTGAGGATTTTTTTTTTTTTGGAGTGGATCCTCTCTAAAATCCTCCTCAAAACTGCTTCAAGCACAAGTAAGAAGTCTCTTCCTATTCATTTCTAAGAAAATCCACTTTGCTGTTCATAAGATTTATAGAGGAATCTTTAAAAGTATTTTTTGTTACAGAGGTTTGGAGAAACGCCTGGCGGAAAACGAAAAAAAAAGTCACTTATTTGAAGTAAATACTAAAAGAATCCTCTCCAAAACTAGGCACTGTCCAATCTAAAGGCTACAAAAAAAAGCTATAGAAAAAAAAATCCTTCAAAAATGCATGAAAAGAGTTTGCAGAAACAGTTTCCGCTTGAAAAACTTTTTTTCTTTATGCCTCAAAAAACTCTGTGTGAACATAGCCTAAAAGTTGTCTGCTCCTTTTTAAGCATTTTCTTACAAGTCTGTTAATTTTTATCTTTAGCTCAAAAAGAGATGGATCCCTGACATTTTCAAAATGTTGCAAAATTACTTCAGTAGAGAGGTGGCAAAAAAAGTGGAAAAGTCTTACATCTAAAGATGCGGAAAAATGAGCAAACATTAGTTGATAAATTTGATGCAAATACTAGCAACGAAGCCTGACAACAAAAAATTTTTCACGGTAATTTTTAATACACCAAAATTCAAGTGCAAAATATGGTAAATTCTCACATGTATATTACTTTTTAACTTTTTGTTTAACCATTGCAAAGAAATATAGTTCATGTATTCTTGAGACTTTTTCCCCTCCTCTGTGAGTCACTCATTTGCTTCCACTGGGAATAACCCCTCCCAAGACACACACAAAAAAAATCCAACATTAATTCCCATCCATCCTTCTCACCCCCCTCCGTGATCTCTCTTTAAGTAACTGACAGAAAAGTAATTTGTATACAGACTCCAATCTTCATCTCCTTAAATGCGAAAGCACTAATTATTTCGAAGAGAACAGCATGGCGAATATTATAGATGAAGGAGGGAGGAGAGAGGGATGGGAGGGAGAGAGAGCTGGAAAGATGATGGAATGAGGAATAGAAGAAAGAGCAAGGATGGTGGAAAAGGAAAAAAGACGAGTAATTGACTAACAAGCGATTTCAAGAATCCTTCAGCATTTTTTTGTCAACACACATTGCAGTAAATCTGTCTCCTTCTTTCTATCTATTTGTCAGTGGTGTAACTTAATGGGTACACAGAACGGACATCAGGGTTCTGGGGGAACTCTATAGGTCCCTCTCTCTACACTGTGTTCCAAATTATTATGCAAATAATATTTTCTCAGATTTTCCCAAATTACCTATATGAATTGCAGTCATTGTAATTTTCCAGTCAAATAACTATTAGAGTACAATTGAAAGGTTTTTGTACAAACTGCCTATGATAACAGTATATTTTTTAAAAAATAAAAAACTCAAACTGCACTCAAAATGCATGTTCCAAATTATTATGCACAGCAGAGTTTTCAACCTTTTCATTTTAATAAAGAACAAAAAAATGGTCATTTTTGAAATTATAAGCATTAGCAGGTTATTGCAAACTGAAATCCAACAGTTTTCAGCTCAAAACTTTATTCTAGGTGATGTTACATTTGCACATAGGACCCCTTGTTCGAAAGGAGCTTCTGAACGCTCTCGTCCATTGAATTTGTCAGGTTTTGGATGGTTTCTGCTTTAATTGTTTTGCATGAGGACAGAATACCCTCCCAGAGCTGTTGCTTAGATGTGAGCTGCCTCCCGCCATCATAGACACTCCTTTTGATGCTGCTCCAGAGGTTCTCAATGGGGTTGAGGTCAGGGGAGCATGGGTGCCACACCATAAGTTTGTCCCCTTTTATGCCCATAGCAGCCAGAGATGCAGATGTGTTATGTGCAGCATGAGACGGGGCATTATCATGCTGAGAAAATATTATTTGCATAATAATTTGGAACACAGTGTATATATGGGAAAACTAGTATTATAAATGACATGCAATATTTTGGTAACACTAAAAGATTTTACATTGGGATCCCGCATATATCTCACAAATACCTCATATGACCCATCTATCTGTCTACCCATCTGTCTCTCTACATTCGTATCCATCTACAAACAAAAAGCATACAGCAGCACTCTGTATCCGATAAGATGCATGCAGACATGGATTCTATGAAATTTTGACTGCATTATCTGCTATAGCCACAACAAGGCGTACCCCTTCTTTGATGAGATTCTAAAACCTAATATTTGTTAAACATGCCTCTCCTAGGCTAAAAGCCTACACATTTTAAGGGCAGGTAGGATCCAGCACTAATTAAACATACAGGCATTTTTGTAGGTGTAAATACTTTATTTTGGTCTAGTGGATTGTCTGAGGTTTTGTTTTGTAACATACAGTATTTGCTTACTACCCTCTCTTTAAGTGTTAAGTGTCAGTAATACAGTATAAATTTCATATATTCAATGTTTGGACATCTTAGCACGTACAGTGTGCTACTATATTCTTTTGTTTGTATATTGCTCACACTTGTTTTAGTCTGTTAGGAGGTGATGGTCATTTTATTTTGTTTTTTTTGTTGTTATTTTATCTGCCTACATTTCTACCTTTCCACATACCTATCTTTCTGTCTACCTACCCATCATCTACCTCAAATCTATGTAATCTATCTAAATCTTTCTTCTCTTCCCTCTCATGTTGGCTTGTTATATCCACCTCCTAGTCCCATCACAAGCAGAGAAGCTATTGGGCATGTGCATCCACCACTGAACCCAGAAGGTGTCCCAACATTCCGGACACAGAGGGTGTCCCTACATTCCGGACACAGAGGGTGTCCCTACATTCCGGACACAGAGGTTGTCCCTACATTCCGGACACAGAGGGTGTCCCTACATTCCGGACACAGAGGGTGTCCCTACATTCCGGACACAGAGGGTGTCCCTACATTCCGGACACAGAGGGTGTCCCAACATTCCGGACACAGAGGGTGGCCCAACATTCCGGACACAGAAGGTGGCCCAACATTCTGAACACAGAAGGTGGCCCAACATTCCGGACACAGAAGGTGGCCAAACATTCCGGACACAGAAGGTGGCCAACATTCCGGACACAGAAGGTGGCCCAACATTCCGGACACAGAAGGTGGCCCAACATTCCGAATACAGAAGGTGGCCCAACATTCTGAACACAGGAGGTGGCCCAACATTCTGGACACAGAAGGTGGCCCAACATTCCGGACACAGAAGGTGTCCCAACATTCCGGACACAGAAGGTGGCTCAACATTCTGGACACAGAAGGTGGCCCAACATTCCGGACACAGAGGGTATCCCAACATTCCGGACACAGAGGGTATCCCAACATTCCGGACACAGAGGGTGGCCCAACATTCCGGACACATAAGGTGGGCCAACATTCCGAACAGAAGGTGGCCCAACATTCCGAACACAGAAGGTGGCCCAACATTCCGAACACAGAAGGTGGCCCAACATTCCGGACACAGAGGGTGTCCCTACATTCCGGACACAGAGGGTGTCCCTACATTCCGGACACAGAGGGTGTCCCTACATTCCGGACACAGAGGGTGTCCCTACATTCCGGACACAGAGGGTGTCCCTACATTCCGGACACAGAGGGTGTCCCTACATTCCGGACACAGAAGGTGGCCCAACATTCCGGACACAGAAGGTGGCCCAACATTCCGGACACAGAGGGTATCCCAACATTCTGGACACAGAGGGTATCCCAACATTCCGGACACAGAAGGTGGCCCAACATTCCGGACACAGAAGGTGGCCCAACATTCCGGACACATAAGGTGGCCCAAAATTCCAGCCACAGGAGACGAGACACAGCAGGGGGCACTACTACAGATGATAATGGTACTAGTAATACAAAATCAGAAACTATTCTTTAATGGATGAATGTTGTAAATTCACTTCATTTCACATGCCTTATTGACTTCTGGAATATTAATACTTTTCATGAGACTACCCCTTTAAGGGAAAAATTACCCTGTCTTTTTTTAATGAAAACAGCAGAGCTTTACTTTACTTCACACTTCATACTGTTTCTTTTGTTCCATTGCATTAATAACATAGAGTACAAAACACTGCAGGTAAACGGAAGAAAATAAGAAAAGCAATAAATACACCTGTCATAGAAACACGGCGTAAAATAGAAAGATGGAAATCGTAGATATCCGGCATGTACTGTAATACATTATAAAGGTTTCAGAAAAAGAGAAAGAGATATGCCAGCACTATCTACAATTGTATCTATTTATTCACTGTGTATAATATGCAACAGTAGACGACATATTAGAATCATCTGGGAAACTTTACATCAAAATAACTCCATTTCAGATCATTTTGATAGAATTTTGAGGCATAAATACAAATCCATGGCAAGAGGTGAAAGCTAAACATTCGCGGTAGATACTTTTGAAGACATTTTTTTTGTGGTCGTGTAAAATGCACAATTAGGGTGCAGTCAGACACCCGTATAAATCGGACTGGGATTGGACTGCAGCGCACGGACTGGCCAGCAGCTCTCCCGACCTGAGCATGACAACTGCATGGAAATACACGAAGCTGTCATGCTCGGGTGGGGACAGCCGACGGCCAGTCCGTGCACTGCAGTCCAATCCCAGTCCGATTTATACAGGTGTCTGACTGCACCCTTGTAGTCATTTATGGCTGCTATAAGGACTGCTAGTAAATAAGCATTATTGGGGGACAATATTCCTTTTGTACGGACGTTTATTCATGTTATTATTACCCATTAGTAATACGATGCCAACATATTCAGCAGCTCTGTACTGGGGATACACTTAAGCAGCACCATATATACCTACTTTAGGGTCAATATAAAGGGTCAACATTAAGCAATTTACCCTAAATAGGCTTTTGTAGGGTTAAAAGAAAACCCACACAAATAAGAGAAGAACAGTCAATCAATTAACCCCTTCTTGATCCCTGATGGAAGTACATTACCGTCAGGGTGCATGTGAACTGTACATAGTGGGCTTAGGCGCTGAACTAGCTCCATTTCAGGCAGATGCCTGATGTGTGACACAGCCGACATCTGCCTCTAACAGCAGCAAATCTATTTGCCTTGAATGCCAATACTGCGAAGACTTCAATTGCACTGAAAAATGTCTGTAACACTCTGAGGTCTCCTAAGACTGCATCCAACCCCTTTCACGCAAGCACAGCTTTAGAAATGTAAAAGTGATCCCAACATAAATAGCTATGGGTAAACGGGTGCTAAGGTAACCAACAGCTTGTTCAATAACACACTAATTTTCACGCTGTGCTGTCACAAACTATCTGTATAGCTTGGCTAGCATTTTATGCCTTTCTCTCTATATTTCTATTGCTAAGCTGCGACGTCTTTTTACTATCCAGAATCACCACAAAATGACTGCTGAATTCCCTGCATCTGCTTTTATATAGGCTTTAATATTCCCTCCTAATTGGCCATGTTTTACCATGTGATTGCTGTAAGGCTTTATGGGGTAGATACCCTCAGCCATGCCCAACATCATATAAACCTTCTCCGACTGATACATTCTTCTACACTGGCTATTTTATGTGATTCAAATATTGTTAAAACTTGCCGAGTTCAGAGAAGTCCTAACAATTTAACACAAATTCAATTTGCATTGAAGCAATTTGTTCATCTCTAGTTGCTGCACCTTTGCAAAAATGCAATAAAAAGCAAAAGAAAAAATTGTATCAATAAAAAAGTCTGCTCACAGCGCAAACAACAAGCCCTTTATTAAAAATAAAAGAAGCAACTTTGCAATATTTTCTTATTTAGTTCTTATTAAAAATTCTCTCCACTCTCCAGAACAGAGGGCTTTCATAGTTTACTGCATCTTCCTTTGGTTACTTGCTATTGTTGCAGTCTCTTAGCGGTCACTAGCCTACTACACAAAAAGTGCAGCATTTACAACCTCTTTGCCATAGAGCTTATAAGTGCTGCTCTGCAGCTGGCTGAACTGCTGGATCCAGCCAGATACAGTGCCCCTGTGCTCCATTAATGCTGTAGAGCAGTGGTAGGCAATTCATTTTCCCAAGGGACCACATGAGAAATTGGCACTGCTGTGGAGGGCTGAACCAATCAGCTGAACTTAAAGAAGTGGTCCGAAACCAAAAGGTAAATTTCATACTAAATATATATTTGTTTAGCGTAACAATCTAATCTCCTTTTTAAATACACTTCAATGAAAAATTCCCTAACATACTCTCTACATTCTGACTTCCTCTCTGTTTTTTTTTTTTTTTTAACTTCCAATGACATTTTGCTTGAGACTCACCAGTACATGCTGGGATACTCACTCACTGCCGCACCTTCTGCAACCTCTCAGAAATGAGGAGTCATCAGTGATGTCTGTTTCAGGGGTTGAGCTAGTCCTGCTCACCTGATAATGCATCGGTTGTAACTTCTGATGCATACTTGGGCACGAGCTCCCTGTGCTATATTCCTTTGACTGCACAGTGACAGTGCGCTCCCTTGCTGGCTCTAAAGAAAAGCGATGAGCCGGCAAGAGAGCGCACTGTCAGTGCAAATGGTAAGGAGGCAAAGTGGTGAGCAGGGACTAGTCCAGTCTCCAAAACAGATGTCACTGATGACATTTTGTTTCAAGGTGGGGAAAGCAGCTGTGACAGTGACCGCAGACTCTGCTCCCTGATGACGTTCCATGTGAGTATTCCAAAAATAAATCTTTATTGCAGTCTATGGAGTGGATGTGATAAGTCACAGATCACAGAAGGGAGCACTGTGGGGCTTAAAACTTATCCTTCATCTCTCCAAACAGGACATACAACAGCAGAACCTGGATGCAGAGGGGGAGGTAAGTCTTAACCCTCACATACAAAAGGTGACGAGGCACCAGAGTATATGGTGGGGCAGAAGAGCAGTTTGGGGAGCACATAGAATATCCCATCTAAAGGCTGCACATAGTGGAGGTGAGGAGGTCACTTCACTGTTGGACCCTGTAGTCAGTAGGAATACTCAGCCCTAGTGTTTTATCTCCTATCAGCTGCCAGGAAGAACCAGGGAGATGCAGTGGCTACTAATTAGCTGCTCTCCCTGAACATAAAC
The DNA here is from genome assembly GCF_046119375.1 of Phyllobates terribilis. NCBI lineage: Eukaryota > Metazoa > Chordata > Amphibia > Anura > Dendrobatidae > Phyllobates > Phyllobates terribilis. The sequence continues at coordinate 103,695,507 of NW_027362773.1, forward strand.
TACTCTCCCAGCTTTATTCCACAGTTAGTGTGAAAGGAGGCATCGCAGGTGCTGTAACCTAATCAGCACAGTAGACACATAATGCCGCCTCCTAGGTGTCATCTGGGCCCCACTTAAAAGCTACTTGCCCATTATCTGCAGCAGATGGGTGTTGTAGTCCCCACTTCCCTCCTCCTGTCCTGAACGCACTTGCAGAAGTGTGAGCAGCTCTGAAAACAAGGAGCTGAGGAAGCCCCGCATCTACCAATGAAAAGACGGGGACGGGGCTACAATCGTAATGATGATTCTGAGAAAAATCAGAATCGTAGACCAGTCCCTCTCTACAGGCCCTCTGGCTGGGAGTGTCAGCGGGCCAAACAGGAACAGTCAGAGGGTCGGATGTGGACCATGAGCCGCAGTTTGCCCAGGCCTGCTGTAGAGGGAAATCTGCCTCTGATTGTAGTTGGTCAGAACTGTCAATCATTAGATGTGAACCTCCCCCTGACAATCAGGAAGTTGGAAGGTAAGAGAAATGTGCATTCCTGAAGATAGATGTGACAACCCATTTAAAGGGGTATGCTCAGAATCAAAAATTAAACTCCTAGTCATTGAATAGGGAAAGCAGTAACTGATTGATGAATGGTGATCTGAACAGCCACAGCAATCCTAAGAATGGGGCTCTAGATCCTACGAACTGAGCTCTGGAGAGCCCGGTGTTGAATGGAACGGAGTTGCGCATGCTTGATCTTCACTTAATTCATTGTTCATGACACTACTGGAGAAAGCCAAGTACAACTCTGTTATTTCTGGTAGTCTCATAGACAATGAATGAATCAGAGGTTGAGCATGTGCACCTTTGTTCCAATCAAGACTGGGAACCAGAGATCCCAGTTCATGGGATCAAGATCCCTTTGCTCCTCTTGTGTTTTTGTCTTATCCAGACATTCAAACCATTCTTCAATGGTTAGAGGCAAAGTACGCCCTGAAAGAGCTTGGTGTTACATGGAAGAAGGGAAGTGGTGGATATATTCAATGGCAGAATTATGATGCATCATCATTCTGGGTTGAGTAATGAGAAGTATATAAAAAGGGGAGGTTTGGCGCCAAAAAGGAGGGACTGATTGTACTTTGTGTTGTGCGTGTTGAAGCTACTATTGTCTTGCAAGGTGATTTTGTCTAAAGTCTGCTCAACTAAGTAGAAACATGGAATGGAGATGGATTGAGACCGGGAGGTTACTGTGGTCTGCCTATGGCTACCATATTCAGAGTTGCCAGCTGGAGTGTGCAAAGCTCACCTGCCAGCTGGAGTGTGCAAAGCTCACCTCCCACCTCCAATTCTGACCCTAATCAAGGTTGATGTCATGGGTGGGAGATGATTCTGAGCAATAAGGACCACATATTCAATTACTAAAACTTCAAAATATGAAAACTTGATGCTTCTAAATATTTTCACAACTTGCTGTTTGTGAGCCAGACAAAGTATGTCCTCCATGTTTCATCCTTTTTATATGGATCTCCATAGAACTGAATGGCTGAGTCAGATTTGCAAAACAAATGAGAGTAGGACGCACTTTGAGTCTCACGGACTGGAGACACTAATCCGTACTTAAAACTGACATGTACAGGTGCATCTCACAAAATTAGAATATCATCAAAAAGTTTATTTATTTCAGTTCTTCAATACAAAAAGTGAAACTCCTATATTATATAGAGTCATTACAAACAGAGTGATCTCTTTCAAGTGTTTATTTCTGTTAATGTTGATGGTTATGGCTTACAGCCAATGAAAACACAAAAGTCATTATCTCAGTAAATTAGAATACTTTATAACAACAGCTTGAAAAATATTCTTAAAATCCGAAATGTATGTTCAGTAAATGCCCTCAATACTTGGTCGGGGCTCCTTTTGTATCAATTACTGCATCAATGCGGCAATGTGGCATGGAGGCGATCAGCCTGTGGCACTACTGAGGTGTTATGGAAGCCCAGGTTGCTTTGATAGCAGCCTTCAGCTCGTCTGCATTGTTGGGTCTGGTGTCTCTCATCTTCCTCTTGACAATACCCCAAAGATTCTCTATAATAGATCCTCTATGGGGTTAAGGTCAGGCGAGTTTGCTGCCAATCAAGCACAGTGATACAGTTGTGTGTAAACCAGGTATTGGTACTTTTGGCAGTGTGAACAGGTGCCAAGTCCTGCTGGAGAATGACATTTCCATCTCCAAAAAGCTTGTCGGCAGAGGGAAGCATGAAGTGCTCTAAAATGTCCTGGTAGATGGCTGTGCAGACTTTGGCCTTGATAAAACACAGTAGACCTACACCAGCAGATGACATGGCTCCCCAAACCATCACCGATTGTGGAAACTTCACACTGGACCTCAAGCAGCTTGGATTGTGTCCTCTCCACTCTTCCTCCAGACTCTGGGACCTTGTGGAATGTGTCAATGACTGCCTTCTGGACATCTGTCTAGTCAGCAGTCTTCCCCATGATTGTGGAGCCTACTGAAACAGACTAAGGGACCTTTTTAAACGCTTAGGAAGCCTTTGCAGGTGTTTTTTGTTAATTATTTTAATTTACTGAGACAATGACTTGTGTTTTCATTGGCTGTAAGCCATAATCATCAACATTAACAGAAATAAACCCTTGAATTAGATCACTCTGCTTGTAATGACTCTATAGAATATAGGAGTTTCACTTTTTGTATTGAAGAACTGAAATAAATTAACTTTTTGATGATATTCTAATTTTGTGAGAAGCACCTGTATATGGATCAGTTAACCTCTATTGGTCTGTGTGGTCTCCAAGAAAAAAGAATAGACAGTGACGGAGGTGTGAATGCAGTCTTATGCTGAAAACTCTGTCTATCGTTATGACAACCATTCTGACCATTGTGGAAAGGTGAAGTCTACATGAAGCCTACTTCTGCCAGCCTGCCATACAAAAGGGTCTAAGGGATGTAGCATTGCATCTGGTACTTTCATATGTGTACTCTAAATTATAGCATTTTCCTATTACTGAAGGTTTCTCACAATTAATGGTGTCTGATCTTTCGACGAGCGTAGAACCAACGAAGGAAACCAGACTACACACGGAACAGAATTTGTACTTCTATTGGCATAATAAAGGTTTCACAGCCCTGTAATGGCATTAATAGCGGTGTGCATTGCCATGCAGTATTTGGATTTTCAGAATAAATAGGCATGCCATGGCATCTACCTGGACTCTAAAATAAATCTAGGGGTGGACACAGACAGAAGAGAGCCCCTATACAAGAACAATATATGGGCCATTTGCAATCCAATTGTTCATCATAATGCACAATTTCACCTACATTGGAGGTGGAAGTGGGCCCCATTTGCTTTTGGGCCCCTATGTGGCTACACAATTTGCACCAATGGTATGTCCGCCCCTGAATAAATCCCCATGTTTTCATGGAGTTTCAATCAATCAATGAAAACCGTTGATAAATGTTCAATGAAAATACATGCCATTTACAATGCTCACGACGAGCCCATTCCTAACTTTGCCCACCTTTTAAATGCTATGTAATTTACCGATAGGGTGCAGAATGGCAATTATTAGGATACTTTATTAATCATTTACCGTGCAGCTTCCATCCACAAAGGATGAGCAGAACCGATGCTTTTGGAACTCCAAACTAGAGTAAAATGAAAACTTCAGCATGGGCTGGTTGAAGAAATAAGCGGAGACCCTCCCCTCGAGCCCATCAACCAATGAGGAAGTGAGCTTTTACAATGTGGCACCGCCCACGAGTAGCAGAGTGATTCTGGAACCTTATCCTCAGCCTGTCATCTTCCTTATTGAATGTAAGAGACAGAAACCAAACTACATATCCTTTTAATCACCCTCCGACCTCCTGTAAGTACATTCTTTGGTCCTATTAAAGATAGGTCATCAATGTCTGATTGGCCGGGGTCCGACACCCGGCACTCTGCCGATTAGCTGTTATTGGTGCTGGCGTCAGCATCCGCCGTTAGCCGGAAGTACTCCCTTGCGGAGCTGCTCCATCTTCTGATATTGGCTGCCACAGGGTACTGGACATCTGCCTCCTATTCAAATCAATAGGAGGCAGATGTGTAGTACCCTGCCATGGCCACTACCAGAATACGTCCAGCTCCACAAGTAAGTACTTCTGGCTGATACCGATAACAGCTGATGGACAGGGGTCCGACACCAGGCCGATCAGACAATGATAACCTATCCCAAGGATAGGTCATCAATGTAAAAGTAGTGGACAACCTCTTTAAAGCTCATATAGTGCACCTGTCAATTCCATTTCCAACCTGTGGTTAACATGATAAACACTTCCCTGCTACCTATACAGTATATTCATTGCATTTCTCAGTCCTAGCATAAAAGCAACATGTCTAGGACCATAGAATATCTATGTTAAGTACTTTAAAGAATTTACTTACAGATCTTTGCCAAGGCATATCATTTACATGTGCACCCAAAGGAGCCTAACATTTTGTCAGGAATTCTGTTGCCTTCTACAGTTTGACCACTAGTGGCCGCTATTGTTCACTTTAACAATTGTGCTGCAGTTTCAATCCTTACCACTGGAGGCTGCTGTTGTGTTCTACAATTACCCTTTTCCAAGATGGTGGATTCTGAATCTACGGAATCCATCTTGTGTCCTGTTGGGCCTACTTAAAGCCGCAAGGATCTCTCACTCATTGCTTGAGTATCATGTCTAGCTGTTAGCTTAGCTTCAGCCTCCAGCTTCTGAACATTCTTACACAGACTGTTCTAATTTATCTACGGATTGTTTCCTACAACTCCTTGCTATCGCCAAGAACTTCTACTACCGCTTGCTGTTCCAGCTTGTGCTACTTCGGCCACTGGTTTCCAATAGTGCTATGCCAGTATCGTAACACATTGAACAGGTTTATAAATATTATCTTGCCCTCATCTATTCAGTTAATTGGCAGCTATGTTCGCCCTATTTTTTTCAGCATAGCCAATGGATTAAAAGTAGATTTCTCTGTGTTCATGTCCTAACAACACAATAACTGGGTTATATCCCATTAGACACCGATCACTAGATGCTACCAAGCAGAGCTACCAAATTGTTGCAATGGATCATGAAAGACTTGAGATCTTACCATTCTTATTTTTTTACCAAAGGGTAATAACGTGGAGCACTGACTATCACTGGCCCACCAGAAATACTTCAATATCTATTTTATATACTACATATATGTAAATATGATAACTACAACAGCAGTGATCTGACCATTCCAAAGAGTAAGGGTGAGGGTATGTTCACACAAATGTATTTTTGGTCCATGTGCTATCTGTGTGTACAAAGAATAGCACATGGACTTATGTTAGTGCACTTGGGTGATTTTTCACATGCGGCAAAAAATCACATCATGCACTAGTCTAGCCCGATTTCTAAACCAGTAAATACTGGGAGACTCCTGCATCCCTCCGCCATGCTGAGGAGCACAAGGAGATACAAACTGGTCCGCAAAGTTCTGAAACTTGCCTAAGACGACTCAATAAATAGTATTACATTATTATTGTAAAGGGTTAGTGTAACGAAGCTTCTTGCCATATGGGAACCAGGCCACTGTTTCTCATCCCTAGAGACATGGATGAATCGATGGCATGTAGAAGGCTACAGCTTTCCAACATAATATTGGGCTACAGTTACTACAGTGTGCATTGTACATTTCAATCTGGCCAAAGCAATAAATATAAACTACATACCACCAGCCATCTTTAAAAAAAATAGAAGCCCAACTATATCTCCACCATTGCTGCTTTTACATTGCTCATGAAAAAGCTTCACAGAGTCCTCAAGTAAAGAGAGACATGGAAAGTTTCCAAAAAGAAGATAAAAAGTCCATTCACCAAACCCAGACTCATCCATCAGACACCACATAGAGAATTGTGATCCGTCACTGCACAGAACACCTTTCCTCCAGAGTCCAGTGGTGACGGCCTTACATCACTCCATCTGATGCTCGGCATTGTGCTTGGTGATGTACGGCTGCATGCAGCTGCTCGGCCATGAAGCTCCCGGTGGGGGCGCAGTGTTTGTGCTGATGTTATACCAGAGGAGGTCTGGACTCTGCAGTTATGGGGTCAGTAGAGTGTTGGTGACTTTTCTGCCTTCTGCTTCTCAGCACTCGGCCCCCTCTCTGTAACATTACGTGGTCTCCACTTCATGGCTGAGTTGCTGCGGCTCCTTCCACTTTTCAATAATATCACTCACAGGTGATGGGGGAAGATTATGAGGAAGAAATGTCATGGACGGACTTGTTACCCCGGTGGCTCCTATTACAGGCCGGCGCTGGTATCAGTGAGCTCTGCACCACCGGCCATTGTGTCACATGGTAGTGAAGGTAGACGGTATAGTGAGAAACTGAATGCGATATCCTGGGGGAAAAGGGCCCAATGCGATACATCAGGGGGCCGGATGTTATACACCAGGGGGACGAATGTTATACATCGGGGGGCAATGGAGCTTAATGAGAAACCTGAATTCAGTGATTAAGACGAGAGACCCAATACTTTTTTCAGTATAGTGCATGTTGCAAGGACGATTGTAGAGGACAAGTTATACATTTTTAAGCAATCCCCAGGCGTCACTGTTACACCATCTAAGGTAAAAGTTTGCATGAAAGTAAGAGGCTGAAATGGTTAAGGTGCAGAACAAGAGTGATCTTATCTCAACAAGCTATGTATTGTCCAATTTCATGTTGAACATTTTAAATATTAATTAAACAGCTTTTAATTTCGAGCCTTATGCAAATGAGAGACTGATTTATTTATAGTCTTCCTCTCCTCATTGGTGGATGGTTTTAATTAGCTTTCACAAGCTAATTATCCAATCAAATTAAAACAGCACCTGTTCTGATTCTTGATTACAGATCTGAATAGTAGAGGGGATCCCCCAGCAATCCTAAAGTATGAAGCAAGTAGGATCCAGGACTACAAAGCCCAGGATGCTTTGCACATTCAAGACCAGATGTCTTGAAACATATACGGTGCAGATCGGAGCGCAATGCTCGTACAGATTAGGAATTGCAAGGCTGTCAACTATAATTTAATGTGACTTTTGTGTTAGAAAAAAAATTAGAGATTAATATGCAGTGAATACTGATGCCCCATCCGTAAAAGATGGTCTCATGTGAATTTGCCTCATTACTGAGACTCCTTGGTCATATTCCAGAGTAATTTTTTTTTATAATAATATATTATATATATATATATATATATATATATATATATAGTTGTGTGACGCTCGAAAGCCCTACCCTGGGAGATAGGGGACTCGGAGCCGGGTCCTATGTTGTCGATGGGGTGCAGTCGTGGCCCGGACCCGCTCCGTGCCCAGGGCCGTCACATTAAAAAGGGATGGTACGGGCTTATCCGGGTTGAGTGGCTGATCTCGACTACGCCACCTGTGGCACCTGGTGAAGTCCGCTGAGGCAGGATGTTATGGCAGCCGTCGTTGTTACTACTCCCCACAGGCAGAGCAGGGCCTCAGGGCAGAGAGAGAGGATGGAGGGGGGTAGTAGTCTAGGAGGTCTGGTGCTGCGTAGTGCGGTGTAATGCAAAATAAAGAGTCCGGAGGCCATAGGGGTTAACTTCCAGGGTTTTTACTCACGGTGGAGATTGCAGTTGAAAGGCTTCCCCCTGCTCCTCGCGGAGTTCTGCGGTCACCAGAGATGGGGGGGGGGGTCCGACTACCTCCGAGTAAGTCCAGTCTGTGTGTGTGGATAGGCCGGGTCTCCCTCTGAAGTTCTCTCAGAATAAGGGTACGGGTGGCAGCTCCGCTCCTTCCGTTACCCAGTGGGATCCTCAGGGCCTACTGGGCTTCCCTGACCAGGACGTAGAGTAGCAAGGTCAGGTGTCGGGGGCCGGTACCCCTCTTGCAGCCGGAATCCCTCTGAGTAGATCAGGTTGGTGAGGACAGGTGGCTATACCGCTCCGTCTGCATCCTCCCTGGGATCCATTTGTGGTGGAGCTACACTCCTAAGGTCCGGGCCTTCTTGGTCATGGTCCTTGACCGGGCGGAGACATACATCATCTGCAACCCGCCCCTCGATCCAAGGCCAGGGTACGAGGGCCGTGTCTCCCTCCGCTGCAGGTCCACACAGGATCCATGTTCAGCGTGGGAGATCACAATACAAAGACCCAGAACCAAAATGGCTTTTTTATTAAATATGAAATTTAAAGTGTCACTAAAATGTGGATCCTCCACCCTCACCCACTAATTGGTTCCCCTATCTCTTGGTTCCCCAGTCTCCCGAGTACCAGTAGGGGCAGCACCTAGTGCCTATTAGCCCCATCTGGTGGGAGAAGTGTGGTGTTGGATGTGAAGGAAGGGTCCTGACCATCGCACTGTTCTTACCTCAGAGGAGGAACACTACACTCCATTAGAGAAGTGCACTTCTTCTTAAACGTTTCAAACAGCATATAAAAGTACAAAAATATAAAAATATAAAAGTGCTAGAATCATCCAGAGACATTTATGCACAGACAGATGGGTTAAAGTGCAGGGACTTAAAGGCAGTTCAGAAGCACGAGGGACCTGTCCCAAACCCCCAACGTGGGCCCTGGGGTGGCTGCAGGGCATGAAGATCCCGAGTTGGACCTCCCAGAGAGCCACTCCCGACGGGTTTTTCTTCTGAGGTATGAGGTAGAAATAGCCGCGGTTTTACATAAAACCAATAAGGAGCACCTAAAGAGATGCAAACTATGTACAAGGAGTCTGTCTGCTGCAAGTCCGCAGGGACCAATGTCTAGAAACCGGGAATGTAAATTAAACATAAACTTAAACATAATAACTTTTAAACAAGTTACAGCCGCCGGGACTGCTTAATTCTCGAGTTCCCTCCGGGGAAAAGGCTTATTCCTCCCGACGGAGGCTGACCGGTCCTCTGAGGCCGAGCGCGAGGGGGCGTCGCTCCCGGACACCTTGTGAACATCCAGGGCGTACCACCCCCGCACCCCATGGTGGCGGGTGTACGTAACTATATCACCCGGAAAGAGGTTGCGGCCAGGGTGTCCCTTTTTCAGCCGCGGCTCGACGTCCCTCTGGCTGACGAAGACGTCGTGCTCGTGCTGGGAACTCCTAATGAACCCCCACCCCGCCTCATGGTGGAAGCGGACGACTTACCCTTCTACACGGTGGCTTGGACGGGTTGCCTCCTCCTGGCGGGTCCGGGACTTTGCAGCCTTGGCGCGCACCTCGAGGCGCTCGCAGCGGATCTCCCTCTGCCGTTGCTCCCGGCTGAGTTGTAGGATCTGCTGATGGCACAGCTCGCTCCTCCTCCGCGCTTCAGCCCGGGTCTTCCGGGGGAAGCCCATCAGGTCCCCCCCCCTGGTTGTCCCAGGCCCACTCCTCAGCCGCCGGCCAGGTGACTGTCGGTGAGGGCAGCGGTGTCAGCAGGGGTTGCTGCGGGTGCTCAGCAAGTGCGGACCAGTCCGGGTTGGGGTCGGTGGATACCCCAGCAGCCTCAGGTACTTCCGATTCAGGAGTTGGGCGACAGTGCAGGTCTCCGCCTATAGCTGAAGCTTGCAGCTCCGGGGCAAAGACCTGCTCCCAGGTGACCACGCCGGGCAGGAGATACTCGGCCATGAGGTCCAGTAGGGGTACGGTAGGTTCAGCAGCCGGGGCAGGGGCAGCACACTCACCCGCCTCTGGGCCGCTCGCGACCTCTGTCACCGCTTCTCCCTGAGCCTCAGCTCCTTGGCGGCGGGTCCGGATGCGCAGCAGCATTTCTTCCCGCCACGCAGCAGACGCCGCCTTCTGGGCCCTATCCAGTCTCCGTACAAGACCCGGGGATTCCCGGTGGATAAATTCAATATCTCCCGCTGTAAGTCTTGTGCCACTTCGCTCCCTGCCGGGGGAAGGACCTGGGCCGGGTTCGGAAGGCTCCGGTTGTTGCGCTCCAGCAGTGTCCATGTCCGCTCCTGAAGGTCGCCAAACTCCAACTGCAATGGCCGCACCTTGTTGTTTTTCTTCTTCCCTCCTCTTTCGGGGTGGCTCCAGGGCGGTATGCTGACTGGCACGCCTTCGTTCAGCCCATCCATTTTAACAGGCATTACCCCGCGGACAGTCTCTGATGGAAGGGGCGGTCCGCACTTTTGGCGCCATGTGGGAGCCTGGCCCACGATAGGAGGTGTTAGAAGACCATCTTTCCAAAGCACTATGGCGCCTGTTCTTCTTGGGCGGGCGCCATTTTAAGTGGAAACGACAGTCCAAGGTGTAAGGCAGACAGTACCCGGTAGCAATGGGTAATTCCTTCCTTTGCTGTGGGCACGCGATCCTGCCGACTACACCAAGTTATGTGTCGCTCGAAAGCCCTACCCTGGGAGATGGGGGACTCGGAGCCAGGTTCTATGTTGTCGATGGGGTGCAGCCGTGGCCCTAACCCGCTCTGTGCCCAGGGCCGTCACATTAAAAAGGGATGGTACGGGCTTATCCGGGTTGAGTGGCTGATCTCGACTACGCCACCTGTGGCACCTGGTGAAGGCCACCAGCGCTGCTGCAGTCCGCTGAGGCAGGGTGTTATGGCAGCTGTCGTTGTTACTACTCCCCACAGGCGGAGCAGGGCCTCAGGGCAGAGAGACAGGATGGAGGGGGTTGTAGTCTAGGAGGTCTGGTGCTGCGTAGTGCGATGTAATGCAGAATAAAGAGTCTGGAGGCCATAGGGGTTAACTTCTAGGGTTTTTACTCACGGTGGAGATTGCAGTTGAAAGGCTTCTCCCTGCTCCTGGCGGAGTTCTGCGGTCACCAGAGACGGGGGGGGGGGGGTCCGACTACCTCCGAGTAAGTCCAGTGTTCAATCAGGACCCCGCACCAGAGTGTTCCTAGACTTCAGACCGGGTACTTTCCTGTCTGTGTGTGTGGATAGGCCGGGTCTCCCTCTGAACTTCTCTCAGAAAAAGGGTACAGGTGGCAGCTCCGCTCCTTCCGTTACCCGGTGGGATCCTCAGAGCCTACCGGGCTTCCCTGACCAGGACGTAGAGTAGCAAGGTCAGGTGTCGGGGGACGGTACCCCTCTTGCAGCCGGAATCCCTCTGAGTAGATCAGGTTGGCGAGGACAGGTGGCGTATACCGCTCCGTCTGCATCCTCCCTGGGATCCATTTGCGGTGGAGCTACACTCCTAAGCTCCGGGCCTTCTTGGTCATGGTCCTTGACCGGGCTGAGACATACATCATCTGCAATCTGCCCCTCGACCCAAGGCCAGGGTACGAGGGCCATGTCTCCCTCCGCTGCAGGTCCACACAGGATCCACGTTCAGCGTGGGAGATCACAATATAAAGACCCAGAACCAAAATGGCTTTTTTAATAAATATGACATTTAAAGTGTCACTAAAATGTGGATCCTCCACCCTCACCCACTAATTGGTTCCCCTATCTCTTGGTTCCCCAGTCTCCCGAGTACCAGTAGGGGCAGCACCTAATGCCTATTAGCCCCCTCTGGTGGGAGAAGTGTGGTGTTGGATGTGAAGGAAGGGTCCTGACCATCGCACTGTTTTTACCTCAGAGGAGGAACACTACACTCCATTAGAGAAGCGCAGCATCCCTGTGGCGGTCGAACCCTCAGGGGCGCCACATATACAGTGCCTACAAGTAGTATTCAACCCCCTGCAGATTTAGCTGGTTTGATAAGATGCAAATAAGTTAGAGCCTTCAAACTGCAAACGAGAGTAGGTTTTATGAACAGAAGCATAAATCTTACAAACCAAAAAGTTATGTTGCTCAGTTGAATTTTATTAAATTTTAAACATAAAAGTGTGGGTCAATTATTATTCAACCCCTATGTTTAATATTTTGTGGAATAACCCTTGTTTGCAATTACAGCTAATAATCGTCTTTTATAAGACCTGATCAGGCCGGCCCAGGTCTGTGGAGTTATCTTGGCCCACTCCTCCATGCAGATCTTCTCCAAGTTATCTAGGTTCTTTGGGTGTCTCATGTGGACTTTATTCTTGAGCTCCTTCCACAAGTTTTCAATTGGGTTAAGGTCAGGAGACTGACTAGGCCACTCCAACACCTTGACTTTTTCCCTCTTGAACCAGGCCTTGGTTTTCTTGGCTGTGTGCTTTGGGTCGTTGTCTTGTTGGAAGATGAAATTACGACCCATCTTAAGATCCTTGATGGAGGAGCAGAGGTTCTTGGCCAAAATCTCCAGGTAGGCTGTGCTATCCATATTCCCATAGATGCGGACCAGATGGCCAGGCCCCTTGGCTGAGAAACAGCCCCACAGCATGATGCTGCCACCACCATGCTTGACTGTAGGGATGGTATTCTTGGGGTCGTATGCAGTGCCATCCAGTCTCCAAACGTCACGTGTGTGGTTGGCACCAAAGATCTCGATCTTGGTCTCATCAGATCATAGAACCTTGAACCAATCTGTCTCAGAGTCCTCCAAGTGATCATGAGCAAACTGTAGATGAGCCTTGACATGACGCTTTGAAAGTAAAGGTACCTTACGGGCTCGTCTGGAACGGAGACCATTGCGGTGGAGTACGTTACTTATGGTATTGACTGAAACCAATGTCCCCACTGCCATGAGATCTTCCCGGAGCTCCTTCCTTGTTGTCCTTGGGTTAGCCTTGACTCTTCGGACAAGCCTGGCCTCGGCACGGGAGGACACTTTCAAAGGCTGTCCAGGCCGTGGAAGGCTAACAGTAGTTCCATAAGCCTTCCACTTACGGATGATGCTCCCAACAGTGGAGACAGGTAGGCCCAACTCCTTGGAAAGGGTTTTGTACCCATTGCCAGCCTTGTGACCCTCCACGATCTTGTCTCTGATGGCCTTGGAATGCTCCTTTGTCATTCCCATGTTGACCATGTCTGAGTGCTGTTCACAAGTTTGGGGAGGGTCTTAAATAGTCAGAAAAGGCTGGCAAAAGAGATCTTTAATCCACACATGTGAAGCTCATTATTCTTGGTGCCTGAACTACTTCTTAATACTTTAGGGGGACCAAACAGAATTCTTGTGGTTTGAGGGGTTGAATAATAAATGACACTCTGAATTAACTTTTAACGTTTTAAAAAAAAAAAAAAAAATTTGCTGCAGTGCATTTCCCACTTCCAGGCTGATCTACAGTACAAATGTCACAAAGCCAAGTTAATTTCGCATGTGTCAACCAGCAAAATCTGCAGGGGGTTGAATACTACTTGTAGGCACTGTACATACACACATATACACATACATATACATACATCTTTTGCTTATACAAACTTATCAAGCAATTAAGCTTTAATCCCGCCCGAATCCTGACCCATGCCTACTTGAGGGTGGGCTTTGTGTAATCCACTCCCCATTTTGACTTGGGACAATGCAAATTTGCTAGGACTATTTTTGAAAAATCAGCATAGTCACAGCAAATTCAGGACACTTGTCAGGTATGGCTTTTATAAGAAATAATAGAAATGTTATTTTTTTATATCTGCTTTAGTTTAGATGTGCCACTCCCCATCTTAGTAACATAGTAACATAGTTTTTAAGGTTGAAGGAAGACTAAGTCCATCTAGTTCAACCCATAGCCTAACTTGTTGATCCAGAGGAAGGCAAATAAAAACCATGAGGCAAACACTAAGCTCCACATTGGGGAAAAAAATTCCTTCCCGACTCCATACGACAATCAGACTAGTTCCCTGGATCAACGCCCTATCAAGGAATCTAGTATTTATAACCTGTAATATTATACTTTTCAAGAAAGGCATCCATGCCCTTCTTAAATTTTAACAGTGAATCACTCATTACATCATCATGCGGCAGAGAGTTCCATAGTCTCACTGCTCTTACAGTAAAGAATCCGCGTCTGTGATTATGATTAAACCTTCTTTCCTCCAGACGTAGAAGATGCCCCCTTGTCCCCGTCTCAGGCCTCAGAGTAAAAAGATCAGTAGACAGATCTTTGTACTGTCCCCTCATATACTTGTACATAGTAATAAGATCACCCCTAAGCCTTCTTTTTTCCACAGTAAATAACCCCAAGCGTAATAACCTGTCTTGGTATTGCAGACCCCCCAGTCCTCTAATAACCTTGGTCGCTCTTCTCTGCACCCACTCTAATTCAGCTATGTCTTTCTTATACACCGGAGACCAGAACAGTATTCTAAGTGTGGTCACACTAGTGACTTGTATAGAGGTAAAATTATGTTCTCCTCATGAGCATCTATGCCTCTTTTAATGCATCCCATTATTTTATTTGCCTTTGCAGCAACTGCCTGACACTGGCCACTAAACGTGAGCTTGTCGTCCACCAATACACCCAGGTCTTTTTCAGTTACAGTTTTGCCCAGTGTTTTACAATTAAGCATATAATTATACATTTTATTTCCTCTGCCCAAGTGCATTACCTTACATTTATCCCCATTAAAGCTCATTTGCCATTTATCAGCCCAAGCTTCTAGTTTACATAGATCCTCCTGTAATATAAAATTGTCCTCCTCTATATTGATTACCCTGCAGAGTTTAGTGTCATCTGCAAATATTGAAATATTACTCTGTATGCCCCCTACAAGGTCATTAATAAATATGTTAAAAAGAAGGGGGCCCAATACTGACCCCTGTGGTACCCCACTGTTAACTGAGACCCAGTCTGAGTGTTTTCCATTAATAACCACCCTTTGTTTCCTATCACTGAGCCAATTCTTAACCCACATACATATATTTTCCCCTATCCCCATTGTTCTCATTTTATGTATCAACCTTTTGTGTGGAACCGTATCAAAAGCTTTTGAAAAGTCCATATACACAACATCGACTGCATTTCCTTGGTCCAGTCCGGAACTTGCCTCCTCATAAAAACTGATCAGATTAGTTTGACAGGAACGGTCCCTCGTAAACCCATGTTGATATTGGGTCATGAGGTTATTCTTCTTCAGATACTCTATTATAACATCTCTTAGGAAACCCTCCTGGATTTTACCCACAGTAGAGGTTAAGCTTACCGGCCTATAATTTCCAAGTTCAGTTTTTGTCCCCTTTTTGAATGTTGGCACCACATTTGCTATACGCCAGTCGTGTGGTACAGACCCTGTTATTATGGAATCTTTAAAGATTAAAAATAATGGTCTATCTATGACATTACTTAATTCCTGCAATACTCGCGGGTGTATCCCATCCGGGCCCGGGGATTTGTCAACTTTAGTGATTTTTAGATGCCGCCGTACTTCCTGCTGGGTTAAGCAAGTGACATTTACTGGAGAATTTTTGTTATCACTAATCATGTTTTCTGTCATGCGATTTTCTTGTGTAAATACGGTTGAAAAAAAATCATTTAGCATATTGGCTTTTTCCTCATCCTCATCCACCATTTCACCCAGACTAATTTTAAGGGGGCCAACACTATCATTTTTTAGTTTTTTACTATTTATGTAGTTAAATAATATTTTGGGGTTATTTTTGCTTTCTCTGGCAATGATTCTCTCTGTCTCAATCTTTGCTGCCTTGATTTGTTTTTTACATAATTTATTTATTTCTTGATTCTTCTTTCCTTCCGGTAGGTTTCCCTCAGTGCCTTATACTTTGCATAGGGGCAGAATCTCATCCCATTGTTCTTGCACTTACCTAATCGCAGTTCCAAAATTATGCCCCCGGTAATAAAGAGTGGCCAATATGCCAATTTCCCCACTTCCCCAAATTCTCTATGGACGTTTGGAATTTCTCCTCTATGACGCTTGCCGATAAAAACATGGATCAGTCATAGAGGTGAAAAAACAAACGCCCACAGAGAAAGCATGTTGTCAGGACTCGAAACCAGCAGCTCTTGTGCACCAAGCTGAAGCTCTTCCCTTTGAGCTATTCAGCTCGCAGGACAATTCCTTGCTAATCCAGATACTAGTATTTATGTTGTTCCTGATTGAACACCCTACTTAAACTTGGCAATGCACTTCCTTCCTTGTGAGATTATTGAGCTCCTATTCTTTAGTCAAGTTCTCCTTTCACCTGCCACCTCGTTCAAACTATACAGCTGCTCTAGTGTACCGACCTCCGACTATTACTAACTACGCCACCTGCTTATCTTTCAAACTATACTGCTGCTCCCATGTACCGACTTCTGGCGGATTCCTGACTACGCAACTTGCTTAGCCAGAGGTCGGTACATGGGAGCAGCAGTATAGTTTGAAGGATGAGCAGGTTGCGTAGTCAGTCAGTAATGATGATTTCTGAGTTCGCAACCTGCTTATCCTTCAAACTATACTGCGGCTGCTGGGTACCGACCTCTGGTTGATTTCCGACAATGCTACCTGCCGATGCTGGCCCTAGTGGTTGCAATACCACTACTCCAACCCAGGTCAGTTCATAACACATGTTCTCACTCTACAGTCGCAATGTCCCTTCCTGCTATCAGAGCACAAGAGAGCAGCAGTGCTGGACAGTCGAAGCAATGCTTTTCTTTCCTGTGTTCCAGCATTCTAGCGCTGCTCCTCTTATGTGCTCCAATAGCAGGAAGGGACACGGCAACTGCCAATTAAGAGCACACCGAGCGAGGCTGCAGCTATGACCTTCTCTTTGGACATTTGCTTTTCCCCTCTATGACTGATCCATGTTATTATTGGACAGCATCATAGAGGAGAAAAAGGAAATACCCAAAAATAATTTCTATGCTATATGAACCAATTGGTTAAAGGGAAAACTTGAATATTGGGTGCTCTTTATTTCCAGAGGAAGGGGCATAACTTTAGCAGAAGAGAAAAAGAAAGACTGTTCCAGAATTAATGGAGAAGCAGAAAATGGAGGAGGTAAAAATACAGTGCATAGTCCACTTTAATAGGTGATGATGTCATCCTGCAGTGCACAGAACCTCAGACTGACTTCCTGTTTACACACTAGAGCATGTAGTGGACTGGTGGTCACACTGGAGATCACATGGCACTAGTTTCTATAATGAAGGAGGGAAAATGCATCAAAACAATTGAGCTAGGCTGAAATAAATTACACAGCTAGGATGTCACTGCTAAGGTACCATTATATGGGATAAAAAAAAATTGCAGGAGTACTACCGTAAACACTGATAAATGAGTTCTGAAACCCCAGCCCTCTATTCTTATAGCACAGGGGATTCATAAATATGGCGTTCGGCCAGAAAACCGGCATAAATACATTGCTATATCTGCCGCAATGTGATACAGAAAAATCAGTGTTGGAATACCAGCAAGGAAGCAGTGCAGAGAAAAATGAGGTCAAGAATACAGCAAGCAAACACACTGAACATTTTGATGAATATTTGCATGCTGAAGAGCCATAATGTACCTCAAATTAGTACACAAAGATGTCAGGCATCTTCAGTCTCATCGAAATGCAGAATATGAAATAAAGATGGAGAGAAAAGTGGACAAAGTCTACTTCATTCTGCCCTTCCTCTGGGATCAGGGGCACTAGATTTGCTTAATGGACAGATACATTCAAGCTCCTTTTTATGTCCCCATACTCTATTAGAGTCAATTTCCTGAAATTCATTCACCTGGGTCTGAATCGAATGTGCCCCGATTGCCATTAAAATAAAATTTCTTATGCTCCAAGGTGAATCCCAGCCTAAAATAAAAATCCATAAAGGAGAGAAAAGGGGTTAAAAGAAAAAAGCATTTACCTGTCCTAGGCCCTCACACCACCTCCATAGCTATTCTGCTCTCTAGTCCTCCTCTTCGTGAGGCCATGGTGTAGGGGCCAATGCGCATCATTGACAGCGTTGGAAGAAACACAGGGGTAGAAGACCAGGAAGCAGAACATTGGTGGAGAGGAGATGGTGTAAAGAGTCAAGGGGAGGTCTAAAACAGTTGAATATAATGTGTTTTTTTAAAAGAAAAAACACTTTATGGCCCTCAAAAGAATCCTATAAAATGCCAGCCGGCTGGCCATCATGGATGGTGGATTCATGCAAATAAAATTTTGGATTTCCAGGAAACTAAAGTTTTTGAAAAATTCATAATGAACCCTTATTTACTACCAACAATTATGGAGTGAAACAGTTACAGAAAAGTAACATGTCCCATAAAGCAGCAGAAAGATTGTTAGGCCTTTAACAAATCTGTAGACTTTTTGGATAGGTAATGGTGATAATACATAGGATAATGCATCCCTCACTCCAAATTAAAAGGAATTCTGTCATTGGCTGAAACTGTATAGCAAGACTGAGGGATAGACAGTCATGGGGACATTTGAAGTGACTATGGGGGCATTTGAAGTTAAGGCATCTACAGGGCATCTTTGGCTGGCAAATAATATATTTGGTGGATTTTGCTGGTAAAGTAAAAAAAATATATACTAGTATCCCCCACACAGCCTTTTATAGCTAGATTGTGAATATCCTCATTCCGATATCAGTCACAAAAGTTGGGGCTATGGAAACAGGCCCTCTTCCTGTGGCCGATGTCAGTATGGCATTAGTCCCATCTCAGCAGTCCAATGCTCCATTCACTTCGAGAGAGCTGACCTTCATAACAGGATAGACTAGTATGGTGCCCTTACTGAAAGAAAGAAGTCATGTTTTTCTAATCACCTTTAAAAGACTTGTCCAAATGTAAGGAGATGGACATATTGCCTTGTTCGTCTTTGAAGACATCAGTGCTGGGTATAAAATGTAGTGTGTATAATGTCATGCGTTATGGTGATGTGTAGTGTGAATTGTGATGTGGTGTATTATAATGTTTTGGACTGTACTGGGAGGAAGCAGAGTTCTGTCCAGCAACAGACAGTGAGTAGGGTAAAATAGAGTTAAGTGTTGGGACTAGCCCAGAGAGAGAGGGCTATGTAGCAGGATCAAATAGAACTTCCTGGTAGTGACTCAAACAGGGCCTAGACTGCAGCTAGAGCAGACATTTGTTCTGAATGCTCAGCAAGGCTGCACACATTGGATGTTTTGTGGCAAAAGAGAAAGGAAATCGGGACAGAGATAGCATGATCCTGAAGAACAGGCCGAGACAGAGTTACAGAGATGTAGAGAGGACAGTGCCAGCTCAGAGGAATGCCCATAGAGCAGTGACCAAGTGAGAAGGGTCCACAGAAGGTACGCCTAGCAGCATGGCCCCGGGTAGCTTACAGCTCTTAAAAGGTAATGGGCCAGGATGGAATAGAACGTGAGATGATGAGAATGTCCCAGGTGAGCGTTCCCCAAGCGTCAGAGAGCTTGAAGCTGAGTCTGGTCATATTGGCAAACCCTCTCCTCTATGAGGAGGTTCAAATGTGGAACTGCGAGAAGAGAAAATGACTTTCACGGACTGTACAGTGGTGTTAAGCTGGGTGGTGGTGAAGGAAATGAGACCAGTGGAGGCAGGAATGTGTGAGACAGAGGAAGTAACAAGACTGTGTATTGAGGTGCTCTGTATTAATGGAGAAACGTGCGAGAAGTTGTGTACCTGCTATCATGTGTGCATAGTTGCTGTGCAGTGGCTGTTTAGTAAAGCTTTGTTTGTTAAGAACTGGTGGTCTCCTTTCATTAACTGGTTAACATCTATCCCTGGCAAACCAGTGTCATCGGTTACATGCGGCCTGCAGGGGTGTAGCGCCCTCACAGCACAAGCCCATAAACCCAGCACCCCTACTTTCATGTAACGTGCCGGGTGCAAGAGATGAGTATGACTCGCCCCCTGGGCCATGTTGCGTAGCGTTGCGCACGCGGGGAATACCCGGAGCCGGATCCGATGGGGGTAGTAGTCTTCGTGTGGCGGTGACCCGGTCCGCGCCCAGGGTGGTCAAACTAAGTGGCGTTATTGGTATGATGGTATTAGTGTCCGACTACGCCACCCGTTGAATGCGGCTATGAAGCCGCCGCTGCAGGGCAGTCCGCTGAGGCCGGTGGTACGGATGTCCAGCGTGGATGGTATAACCCCCAACGGGAGGGGTATGGCCTCAGGGCAGAGGATGAGAATGATGATGGGAGAGATGGTGTGTATGTCCCAGCACTGATGGTGTCGGTGCGACAAGGAACTACTGAGACGTGCAATTGCAGTCTTCACAGCTTTACTCACAGTTCTCTATCAGGTCCCTTGTGCACAGTTAGGACCACCCGAGCCGTGCTGCGTCCACCAGGTGCGGGACTCGGCCAACTCCCAGGCAGTTCCAGAGCGTGGTCCTGAGCTCCCCTCTCTTCCTTTCTACTGGCCGTCCCCACCAGGGACCCACCTTTGTCCAGCTCCCTCGGGCCTTCTGGTGGTGAAACCTTTCCTGGTTTCCCTGACCCTATATGGTATGCCTTCCTGGTGGATGTGGCGAGGGGTCGTACCAAAACTTGACCACGACCTCCGGTTCCTGGCTAAGGATGATTTGCCTCCACCAGCTTGGGATCCGGCACCCTGTTCTGCCAACCCTTCACCCGATATTCCGTGGGATCTTAGGGTTCCCTCTTTTCTTGCGTCTCTGGACCTTTCCTGGTGTTTCTCTTCCTCTTACTTCTCTCTCTCTCTCTCTCTGCTTCAGGCCTCCACTCCAGGCCTAGCTCTGGAGCTGGGCCCAGACTGAGCCACAGCTCCCTGTCAGCCCTCTCTGGCTGAGCTCCTCTCTGAACAGACAGACCCTGATCTAAGATGGTGCCCACCTTTTATACTCCCTTCTGACACCCGAGCCCAGGTGACCAGCACCCAATGGGCTCCTACCTATGCCCAGAGTCCCTCCCCTGTCTGCTCCTACACCACCAGGATGTTCCTCCCCCCTCCCCACTCCAGCCAGGGACAGAAGCTGTCGTACCTGCACATCTATCTGGTGGGAGTACCGTTGGTCTGTCCCCCGGAAATGGGGTGAGTGTAGTGCATGCAGCTAACTGAGCCCAGTTCCACACTCCATCCTTACCCGGGAGTGGAATACCACACCTCTGGTCTGAGGTGCAATACCCCTGTAGCAGCCGAGTCCTCGGGGTGCTACAAGTACATTGCCCACAGCTACCGCACCGCGTCACTTTACACAATCTTCTTTCTTAAGGAGCACACAACTCTTCTGCCTACCTGTGAACTGCATGCTAGAGGAACAGTCATATTCTTGGGTTGGAACCCTTGAGCTTGTGTTTTGGGGTCGGCTTCTCTAATGGCTGAGCCAAAGCAGTTACACCTTTTCTCCGGGTATTTAGGTTCTGTTATTCTAGTTGCAGTCTGTTTAGCATTACACGGGTGATTTCATTTGTCTACTTATCACCATTTGGGTGCGGATTTATATTCTTTCCCCCTGCTGGCATTTCCTGCTGGTGATAGTCTCTTTTGGATGTTCAGCCATACTGTTGTAGTTTAAAACAAGTCAGTGAAATTCCAGCTAGGGTTTATCTCTTTGCTGTATGTGTTCTGTACTCTGCACCTATCTTCTGTTTCTTTTTAGGAATTAGGCGGCATATAATCTAACAGTATATACGTTATACTTTTTTCTGTGTTTTTTTTTTACTCTGGAATCTTTCTATTTCAGCACACTTTCCCTTTTGTAGGTAATTCACACTCTGCTCTCCGGTTCTTAAGGAGCAACGTAAAGCGCTTGAAAGCCTTTCAGGCAGCATAGGTCCAAGTTGCCATCTTCTAGTTTGTGGTTAGGGCAATCTCAGTGCACGAAGGAATGGTGGGTCAAGATCTCTAGTCTGTACAGGAACCAGCAGGGTCAGTTGCAGTTTTTTTTTGCTTTATCTATTATCCCGAGTGACTAGCTACTCTAGCATAACAGGAACAGTATGCTCTTGAAGACTGACTATTTGGACTAGTGGCATGGTTGCACCTTTGGTCTGAATGGTGTGCTCTCCGATGCTGCAAGCTGAGGCAGCTTTACCGCTTCATCATCGGAGAAGCCCAGGGGCTCTAAAGCTGACCGGATCCTGCCACCTTCTGAACATCCTCTGCAAGCTGCATAGCAAACAGTTTGTCAGTGCGTCCTCCCTGCCTAGGAAATTCACCACTTCGAATGCAGAAGTAGTAAAGTAGGGAAAGAGCAGTAAATTACAAAATAAAAAAAATCTACCCATGTTTGAGAACAGAGAGGATATTTAAACAGGATGTAAATTGAAAAATTGCTTATTTTTACAAGCACTTTGCAATTTTATGAAGATTTTTTTTTCGGAAGTACACTTTCTTCTTACCCTTACATCCATACTAGGTTTGTGAAAGGTCGAGTATTTCCATCTGTGGATTATTGAATTGTGCATCATTGCCACTCTGTTCTCATCTGGATCAGATCAATATCTGAACTCCATGTTATGAAGATTTATTTTACTGCTGATTAGAAATTATTCATTCCTTGTTAGTAACTGACAGCACAGACACACTGCATTGGCGTTTATTCTGGTGTTTCTGTGCATGCAAGCATTGATCCCTATGGATTTGTCTCATGGCGTAGTAATGCAGGGCACGCTAATACATCGGAGTAGCTGGTTGCGGACAAAAAGTTGCAAAGATATGTTACTAATTCATGTTCAGAAATATTCATATATGTATATTGATGTGATCTGCATATTTATCTTTCTCCTTGAACTCTATTAAATTTTCATACTTCTGATTAATTAGATTTATCAGCCCCTTATTGTGTTGTGATTCATGTTAAGTTCTCCCTTTGTGCATTCCCCAGAAATTTTTATCAGCATATATGACTGATTTTGTGCACATTATAAAAACAGATCTATCAGATTTCACAAAAGTAAATAGATCTTGCATACCTGATGAGGCTAGTTTACTTATTTTGATAATCTGTGAGCTAAATATTGGTTTAGGTCATATAATAAAAGAACATTGCGGAAGTCCAGCTTTAGTAGGTCAAAAAAATACTCATTTTAGAAATCAGGATTTTACAACCAGCCAATCTAATATGGATTTTCAAAGTAAGTACACCAGCCTTATCTTATCTAAGAGGTCAATTAAATATTGTAAGGAATTAGGTAATAGGAGACATAAATTGATCAATCTATATTTTCCAGAAGTAGGTTTTAGCCATTTTCACGGTCCTCATAGAGAAACTTTATAAAGTCCTGCACTATTGTTTTCTGTAAAAACGCTATTCTAGTTCTGCTCTATAATGGATAGTCTGACTGAAGAGGTTACTGGTAGGTTTATTTTATTTAACTTACTAGTGAACCAAGTTTGGGCAAGACCACACATAGGAGTAACAAAAATGGGGACATTAACAGGTGTCTAAGAGACACATGCTTACTGTAGGTTGAGTAGTGGACATTACTTCTGACTAGTGATGAGTGGACCCTTGGAAGTTTGGATTCTGGTACCAGTCCCAAACTTTATTCCAAAGTTCAGTTCGGGTACCAGAACTGTACCCGAACTTAAACCTGAACCCGAACCTCATTGAAAACAATAGGTACCCAAACTTTTAAACTGGAAAAAATCTCTACTTCTGACCATACATTATGAAATTTTTAACGGTTTTCAGCTCTCTCGAGCCATGGCGACTTGATGGATGAATGATCTGTAGTATGACTGATCTTAGGCAAACCTAAATAGGTCCACCAGGGTCTTCTCTGCCATTATCTTGACAGTGTCTGCCATATCTTGATAGCATCAAGCCATTGGGTTGCTGGTCTTCCTCTTTACCTTGTTCCTTCTATTCTTCCAACCATGATGTCCTTCTCCAGTGATTGCTCTCTTCATATGATGTGTCCAAAGTAGGCAAGTCATGGCTTGGTGATCGTTGCTTCGAGCGACATGTCTGGTTTGATTTCTTCTTCTTGCCATCCATGGTAGGAAATATCATCCTTCTACAGCACTACATTTTGAAGGCGTCGATTCTTCTTCTGTCATGTTTCTTTATTGTCCAGGTTTTGCATCCGAATGTTACCACAGAAGAGACCTAACTATGTACGAGCCTTGTCTTCATCGCAAAGTGAAATGTTCCTCAATTTGAATACCTTGTCCAGTGACTTCATTGTTGATTTGCCCATAGCTATTCTATCGACTTCCGGTCATGGAATACTTGTACAATATTACTGCATATTTGGCTGATGGAATGCATTTTCTGATCTTGAAAATTTTAGGAATATTCTCATCGCAGTAAAAATAGGTCTGTTCAGAAAGGGATTGAAAAGCTTCATGTTTCAATTTGCCACCATTTTCTCAATATTTAATTTCTTCTCATTCTTTACGGCTCATTGCCAAGAGAAGAGGCCGTTTTTCTATTTACGCTGGCTACGATCTCAGGAGCGAGCAGGAGTTGTTACACAGCGCTGCTCATTTCCCGTAGTCAATCTTCTGAAGGGAATCATAGCAATCACATAAACCATATAAGATGACGCTGGTGACTTAAATGGTCAACCAACAGCGCTGCCCACCCACCGAACAAAAAAGGTCGGAAGGCTGGGCAGCGGGACCCAGCTGAAAGGTTCTCTTTTGGAATATCTCCTTAAGAAATGTTACATAATACTTTTTTTAATTTCTACTGAATTTATTTAGGTTATGTAACATAATATTAGCAAATTAACCTAACTTAATATTCCTGCATTTACTCAATCGACCAAAGTGAATATTTAACTGATTGGGCACAGCCAGACTTGATTGCAGCCTTTTCTGTTGAAGCCACAGATTAGCGATCTCCTGTTACTCTCAAGCTGTTAGGAGTTGAGATTTAACAACAACTGAAAAGCTACAGGTTGGGGACAAATGTCACGTATTCACCCTTCCCATGAGGGTCTACTCATTACTTGTGGTCATATATAGTGAAATAAAAAAATTACATAAATGGTAACATGTGAATGCGGCCAAAGAGGGTACAAGAACTCATGGGGCATGAAAAAATGTGATTCCGAAAGATAGGAGTAAAAAAAAGTTAAAATACAGAAAAAAGTTAAAAAAAAGTTTTACAAGCTACAAAGCAATGTGCTTTGAGCCACAATAGGGTTTTTTTTCCTTCCAATTTTTTACAAAAGTATTAATTTGTTAATGAAACTTGTGGCTGCGCAGCTCCAGTTAATGAATTCAACTTACAGATTTTTCTGAAATAAAAGCACAAATATTGCGAAACCCCGATTCAAGAGGTCTAAAACTGGCCATACACATGAGATGGCTGTCGTTTGAACAATCTCTACCGACACCCTAATACATATAAGAACTCAACTCGACCCATCATTCAGAGCACACACCTGTAGAGACGTCTTATCTGCCCTCATGCAAAAATGATCGAGTGCTGAAAATCTAACTGAGCAATTTTTTTTTCTCTCCCTATATCATCTGTTGGGGGGAGAGTCTGGAGCTCCCCTGCCTATACATCATCAATTCCACCAAAATCGGTGAGTTCAACCAACTTTTATCTAATGAGTCCAGAGGCTATAGGACTAAAATACACACTAATTCATTATCAGCAAAACAGCCTATTTTTAAGAAAATGGCCTCCAACGAACACTACAAGACATATACTAGCAGCAACTACAAGAGGTCAACCAAACCGCTTGTCCCTTTACTAAAATGCTCATCTATCTGCTCTCCATCCAACCAGCGATACCAGAAAATACCATAACTGCCCCAAATTATGCTGTCCCTTTTACTTTGAATGCCAGATACCAGACCATGCTAGTACTATCTCATCCAGTATTTCCACAATAACTTTTTTAGACTTCGTCATTCTAGGGCGGACACTCTACTACTATCTTTTTTAGACTTAATTCCAGGCATGAAATTCCATTTCCATAGGACTCCCAATTGGCTCTACTGTCTTCTAACTTCTATCTTTGTTTTCCAGGCCTCTTAACATATTCACAAAGCTCTATGTCATCATATGGGGTACAATGCACGTCGTTGGTACAATGCACGTCGTTGACTGCTGTGGGCAGTCACGTGGGGCATCATTGACATTCTTTGCGCCTGAACCAATGGCTGCTGAATAGGTATGGAGTGGGTGGTGGAGAGGTGATTTTTTTTTGTTTTTCATCCTCTAAAACAAAGCAAATAATGGCTAGTCGACTACCATTTTCCTGGATTCACCTGAAATGACTCTCAAAACATTTAAAAGGTAAGATTCAATTTGCTTCAAAATTGATTTTCTCATCTCTAAGCCTTCTCAATATTAATTTAGACAAATTTAGTAAAATCTACAAAAACAAAAAAGGAGATACAGACTACATATACCATTTGACCAGCAAAGAAACAGGCTGTCGTTAGCTTATCAAAAAAACAAGACAGTGTAATAAAACCAGTGGACAAGGGGAGGGGACAGTGATCCTCAACCGGGAAGATTATATACCAGGTAGAAATAACATTGTTTGATACATGATATTATGGCGTGAGTACTCCCACATATAGAGTAGAAGAAAACTGGAACAATTCAAAAGTTTGGAGAAGAAATACTGTATGATAAAAAAAAATAAGAGGGGGAAAAAAAGAGAGGGGAGGAGGAAGAAAAAAGGGAGAAAGAAGAGGGGATGGGGAAGAAAAAAGGGAGAAAGAAGAGGGGAGGGGGAAGAAAAAAGGGATAAAGAAGAGGGGTGGGGAAGAAAAAAGGGAGAAAGAAGAGGGGAGGGGAAGAAAAAAGGGAGAAAGAAGAGGGGAGGGGGAAGAAAAAAGGGAGAAAGAAGAGGCATGGGGGAAGAAAAAAAGGGAGAAAGAAGAGGGGAGGGGGAAAAAAAGGGAGAAAGAAGAGGGATGGTGGAAGAAAAAAGGGAGAAAAAAGAGGGAAGGGGGAAGAAAAAAGGGAGAAAGAAGAGGGGAGGAAGAAGAAAAAAGGGATAAAGAAGAGGGGAGGGGGAAGAAAAAAGGGATAAAGAAGAGGGAAGGGGGAAGAAAAAAGGGAGAAAAAAGAGGGAAGGGGGAAGAAAAAGGGAGAAAGAAGAGGGGAGGAAGAAGAAAAAAGGGAGAAAGAAGAGGGAGGGAGAGGAATGGAGAAAGAAGGAGGGAGAAGAAAGGAGAAAGAAGGAGGGAGAAGAAAGTGATACCTACTGGTATGTCCCACAGTTATCCTTATCCTATCAAAGTTCATAAAAAAATCCCACCACCAATAGTTTCCAATAAAAACTCCCCTATTAGCTGATTATCCCATTACATTGATGTTATATTACAGAAACATGTCACATATCTAAAAAATTCAAAGTAATTCATTCCGGAACTAAAAATATCTTACATATGAACAAAGACAAGACACATTCTAGTAAATATGGATGTAACAAAATTGTACCACAACATCCCGAATGCACTAAGGGTTCATTTTATCACCAAAAGTATCAGATTTTATCTTAGAGAATCATTTTCTTAGCTTTCAATCTAAGATTTGCCGACAGATTAATAGTACAGCAATGGGTACCAGATTTGGTCTGAGCTATGCAAATCTCTTTATGGGGGAGTTAAAAAAAAAAATAGAAGAGAACACATCATAAACTATCATATCTTCAGTATCAAGATAAATTTCTTTTGCAGCTACACAGATGATTTATTCATCATATGGAGGGGAAGTCAGCAAGAACTAACTGAATCTGTTCAAACTATTAATAAAAATAGTTGTGGGTAGGGATGAGATGCTAATTTTTAACGTTTGCACTGTGCAATATAGCTGCGTCGCCGCAAATTCTCTGCTTTATTACATTATAAAAAAAAATAAGCAAAATAAAATTGGCTACATATGTAGGGATATGGACTGTCTTATGCTGTTCCCGTCCCTGAAGACAACAATCGCACCAGGTGTATAATGTCACACAGTTTTACATGCATTACATGCAATAGTGATGTGCATCTTATGTAATGTATTATGGTAATGTGCAGCATATGAGTCACGTAAAGTGTTAATGTATAATGTGAGTAGTGTATAGTGTAGGATAAGTATAGGATTAGCTTTGAAATGGCACAAGTACAGTTTATATAGTAAGTGCTTTAGCAACAGTATAAGACGTAGGTTTAGTCTATAAGATAGGAACTAGTTACTGATAGAAGTAGCCCAGTAGGTGGGAAGTAGTGCTGATAAAAAGAGGGCACTTCCTGCTATTGTGTGGTTAGAGAAGTGCAGTGTCAAGGTCAAGTTCAGGTGCAGTGAGCTGCTAGGGGCAGCATGGGCCAACCATTCAAGGCAGTGGCAGGCCGTATTGAGTTTCCTGATTGACATTCCTATAACGTCTGGAACCTAGGGCTCGGGCCAGGTACTCTGACATCTCAAGGTCGGTGGATGTAGAATTCCATGGGGGCAGGTGGCCGGTCCCGGGTGCACTGCCAAAGTGGACAAAAAATTCCTGAGGCTGATGGAGTCAGCGGGCTTGGGGGTAGTCCAGGACAAATGGATGGGAGGGCTAAAGAGGTACTGTACTGAGGAGGAAGGAAACTTGAAATGCTGTGCCCTAGCCCACATGTCACCACCTGATGAACTTGAACCGACCAGCAAACGTTTGCCTGTTGTAAAGAACTTTGTGTCCACTGAACTGTGTACGGCGGCTCCTGAGGACGGAAGCCTGGAGATAGCAGAGGCCTACAAGTGAGTGTGATGCACCCAACAACCTACAGCACACTGGGACTGAGACACCGTTTGTCTGTAAAGTGCCAAAATGACTCCAAAACAATGGCTTTACACACAAGGCCCAATTTCAATTGAAAAGAAAATTTTATTGATGAATGATGAATAAAAACACATAAAAAGTGAGACAACCAAAAACCACAAAAAAAACACGGTGTGTACACCCAGAAATAATGTAGATCCACCTATGTAGACATGACAATCAGCATAGCATTAACAATTGTTGCTGTATGCAAACAATCCAGCTTAACAATGGTTTAATAAAATATTATTCAATAAAGTATATTTATGTACATACAGGCTATAATCAAGTACAAAATGTCTAACTGCATATAATAAGACATATGAACCATCAATGCAGCAATAACCTTAACAGAGCTGAAAAATAAAAATCAACCCACAATACCTAGCAGCTGTATACATAGAAGTGGAATGCCATGTGTTACCTTATGATACTCCGGGGACCCACACACCCGACGCGCGTTTTGCAAT
Organism: Phyllobates terribilis; assembly: GCF_046119375.1. NCBI lineage: Eukaryota > Metazoa > Chordata > Amphibia > Anura > Dendrobatidae > Phyllobates > Phyllobates terribilis. The sequence goes on from NW_027362773.1 coordinate 103,724,368, forward strand.
GAAATGCTTCATCCAGGGGTGTAAATTGCCAAAGTGTAACCGGACAGCAGCTCAGTCGTGACTACCGCTCTCGCGTACTTTACACATATACCACATATTAATAAGAATGACCAACATTTTTTTTAATTATATTACAGTAAATATCCTATACATTTTCAAAATTTTGTCCGTACACCAGTTATGTCTCTATAACTATTGGCAGAATTTCTCAATATTTTTAAGCCAACACTAGTCAAAGGAATTAAAACTAGCTGTTCCAACTCACGGCACAAGTCAATGTACCACTCTTATATGACTCCTTCCATGCTTGGAAACCCCGATAGAGGGAAACTACATTTAAAGACTACAAAGGAGAAAATTAACTTGATGCAAATTCGAATTTGTTTCATATTTTTCAGAGTTTTCTGGACTTGGTAAATTCAAACAATTTGCAATTTTCTTTATGTGAATCCTCTAAAGGGACCGCCACCATTTTACACATTGCAGAAAATTGCTTTAGCCAGAGAAGGATTACATTGTCTTGGGCAAAGTTAGGTGTTATTCCATATAATGCCTTGCAATTAGTACTTGGTATAGCATACCTCATCAGGAGGGGCCATAAAAACCAGTATAAAAGCAAAATCAGGGAATGCAGCAGCTCTTTTGTAAGGATTTCGCATAGCGAGAGGACATCACAACTTAGCCATAAAAGATTGGGAAATATAATGTTATACACATCTTTTCACAGTAATGGGAGACCTTGAAGTTCTAGGAGTCAAATTTCTGCAAATCATAATTCCTGGTAAAATTAGGCAAAACTGGTGAATTTAAAGTCTAAAATATTCAGTCAACTCTAGTAGATACATAAAAGACCAGACCAGTGGAGCCAGGATTTTTACAAATACATTGGGTCTCCTCGTTCTCAGGTAAGTGTAACGTCTCCCAGTCTTTAGCAAGCAACTTCTTGACCTCCAGTCTATCTTTACTTCTAATGTCCAGATGAAAACCCTTCCTCCAGCACACCTAACTTCTTTCAGGTAGTACAGACTTCAGACCTAATCACAGAACAAGCACCACAAACGGACCATGCACATGACATGACTGATGGCCCAAAACGCATTAGCTGGATTACTCTAGCTTTGTAATCGTTTTGGAATAATGCTGAATTTTCATTTACAACTCCCTGGATGCTGGACTTTTGTCCATCTACATGCACATAACAGCTGCTATCTTAAGGAATGGATAGAGGTGGGGTCAGGGCAGCTAGTAGAAACAACAGAAGAGTCCGGTCCGGGTAACCTAAACTGCTACCAATAGCATATACACTTGAGTTGGATTCAGAGAGGAAATAATGCCTCGATTCAGTTGTAATTTTTCATTTCAAGAGTTATCCAACTTTTAAATGTCTACTTCATGTAAGTCTCATCAGTATTGGGTATAACCACACACACATTTTACATTTTTATGCTCTGCGGGTTATTTTAGCTTATTTATACAATTAATTATTTTTTACGCTATATATTAGAGATTGAATCTTTTGAAATTTGAATTCACCAAGTTTTACCAAATATTTGATTAGCAGCAAAGCGATTAGCCATAAATCACAATACTGCACAGCCTCTAGATGGGCGGAAAAGACATGTGTAACACTCTGAGGTCTCCTAGAACCGTATTGATTCTCTTTCAAGCTCTTTGATACATACACAACCTCACGTGACCGCAAAATACAGTATATGGCTATGGGAAATGGATGGTAATTTCTGAAAATTGGAGGATAAACAGAAACCATGAATTTTAGTTTGATAACAATAAGGTTTGCTTTTTTTGCCACCTTGGAAATGGCTCAATCCTATGCAAGGTCTTACCGATAAGTTCAATAAACCAAAGTGTGAGCAATCCTTCAGGTAGGAAAAATTCTGAACAACATATTCATATTACCCAGATGGTAAATAAATCCAATATAAGGGATGCATTAAAAACAAACTTATTAATTTTCGTTTAAAAGTGGTCTATACTTAAAACTACTATAGTGGACCTGTATTGCATCAATATATAAGAGGGTTTCCTAGCATTGGACCACCTCTATAGTCAATTTCTTTTTGTATGCAAATATTCCCTAGCTAGATCATAGCTGCAGCCCATGAATCTATATACCACTTCATAGATATGTCTGTTTCATTTTGCCTATACAGGCTTCATCAGGGGGCTAGAGCTATACTGATGAGTATAGCTGTAGCCCCCTATTGAAGTCTGTATAGGCGAAACTGGTTGGGTGAGCTATATATGTGTGCTTTTTACTTTCTTAAGTGGTACCTGTAAGAATGGAAATGAAACAGTTGCAGGATTCACTAAACCATCTCAGACAGATGTCTGTCCAGTCTCTGTTTGAAGACTTCCATTGAAGGAGAACTCTCCACCTCTCGTGGCCGCCTGTTCCACTCACTGATCACCCTCACTGTCAAAAAGTTTTTTCTAATATCTAATCTGTATCTTGTCGCTTTCAGCTTCATTACATTGCAAGGACTCAATATAAAGCACATTCATTAGAGAATAGGAAAAAGCAGATAAAGGCACATGCAGTACAGCCAGTAAAAAAGCAATCGAAAGTATCAAAAGACCAAGGACAGTAGGACAATTTTGGAAGTTGAACTTCCTCTATGCCTTTTTGCACTTTGTATGCTAATAGCATAGTTATCCTTAGTACCAAATTTTGCAACTTCTTCAAAAGGCCTCAGTAAGTGGTGCATGGCCCTCATCACCTATCAATGGTGGATGTCAATGCAACAAGCTCCAGTTTCTGTGCTGCATAGTTAACTGTCACCACACTGCCCTATGTCGCTTATACAGTACTGTGTAAAAGTTTTAGGCAGTTGTGGAGTAAATGTTGCACAGTAAGAATGCTTCTTCATGCAATACCATCAGGGAGTGGTCTTCTTCTAAAGCATTCTTACTTTGCAACATTTTTTCCCACACCTGCTTAAAACTTTTGCACGGTAATGTATAAAGTGTTGAATTTCATCACATTGCAATTTTTAGAATCAGCCAGTGGTGGAAGAATCATCACTAGAGATGAGCGAATATTTCAATATTCGGTTCGGATCACGATCGTCAAATTTGCAATATGCGCCGAACGCCATTGGATTCAATGGGGGGCAAAAACAAATGCATACACAACACCTTCAAACGCGCCCAAAAGCTACCAAAACAAATCAAATTAGGGGCAGACACCAGGTAAGTGCCATCAATTGACCCAGAGTACAACAAGTAGTATAATTTGTATTATTTATTTTTATAGTACCATTTATTCCATGATGCTTTACATGTGAAAAGGGGTTACCGACTGGTACAAGAGGAGAGAGGACCCTGCCTGCGAGGGCGCACAAACAAACAATCTACAAGGGATGGGTGAGGATACAGTAGGTCAGGGAACAGCTGGTCATTTACGGTATGGTGGGGCGGTGGTTACTGCAGGTTGTATGCTTGTCAGAAGAAGTGGGTCTTCAGCTTCCTTTTTTTAAGGTTTCCACGGTAGGCGAGAGTCTGATGTGTTGGGGTACAGAGTTAAACAGTAGAGGGGGTTCACAGGTAAAATCTGCTGAGAGCCTAAATGAAGGTAAAGCTTGCAGGAGCTCACAACTGAGCAGATTAACCCCTGCACTGCTAAAAGAAACCTGCACTGATTAATATGAAGGTGAAAGGCTTCTAATGAGTGCAGGAGTGGGAGGAAACAGACGCTGTGGTCTTCTGGTTCCTCTCTGTCACGGTAAACCCGTGACACCTTTCAAGCTTCAACACAATGTTCACAAGGTAGATAGCAGTGGTGGTCAATCTCCTAGACAATGAGCTAACTCATTGATAGAGGTCACCATCTCCTTAACTTGCTGCTGGTACTTTTCTGTGGGAATGAGCTTGTCTCCAACCAGCCAGGAATATTTCCAGTGAATTATGGTGCGCCATGGTATTAGCAGTGCCCCCAGTACCAGAAGCAAAGCCATCCACAATTTTCTTCTCAGGAATTTTATTTGGTAGACTGAGTGGCTGCCCAAACATTAGTTTCTCACAAAGGAGCTAAAGACACTGAGTGGCAGTAGGTGCAAGTTTCTCTAGCATGACCTGTTTGTTCTCCCGGCTCTGATATCTAACAGAGAGGGAAGCACGGTGGCTCAGTGGTTAGCACTACAGCCTTGCAGCTCACCAAGAGGACGACTGTCCATGTTCTCATCTCAACGCGAATTGGGTGATAATGAGGATGAGGATGAAGAGGAGATGAGGCTGGGCTGTGTAGCATCACCCTGTATAGTTCCTTGCTCCACCTGCAATGCCTCCTCTTTAATTGTGAGCAGTGAGCGCTTCAGTAGACATAGAAGGGGGATGCTGGCACTAATTATGGCGTCATCGCCGCTCACCATCTTGGTGGAGTCCTCAAAGTTTTGGAGGACGGCACAGATGTCACAAATCCATGCCCGCTCATCAGCTCTTATGTGTGGAGGCGGACCTGAATTCCAATGGGTGTGTTGCAGCTGGTACTCAATAACTGTCCTCTGCTGCTCACAAATCCTTCCCAACATCTTCAACGTTGATTTCCAACGTGTGGTGATATCGCACACTAGTCGGTGAGCTGGAAGCTGCAAACGTTGCTGAAGCACTGCCAGGGTGGCGGAATCTGTAGCTGACTTTCTGAAATGGGCACACATGTGCTGTACTTTCACAAGCAGCTCTGGCAAATCTGGGTAGGTTTTGAAAAACCGGTGAACCACTAAGTTGACTACATTTAGTGTTTGCTTATCATTAATGTGTACCTCTGTATGGAAAACAATATCTGTACCAAAGAATTAAAAGATGAAATGTAGCCTGCTTTATACACCACAGTAGTAAGAAAACCAATTTTGATTATGTTGTCATGAAAGTTAGCCGCCATCTTAGGTATGATACGTCATACCTGAAGATATCCCCTATTGTCACACAGCTTCTACCATGTCAGATTTCTGCAGCCCCTGGTAAACAGAGCAATTCTCCCCCACCTCTGGAGATCAGTCTCCAGAAACGTCTTTGATATGGTAAATAGATGGGCCAGTTTTTCTGTGTCCAAGCAGGACAGAGTCAGCTAGGCCCCAGGGGGGTAATTAACACCTGGATGTCACTGGAAACCAAAAGCAAACCATTGGTGCAAGCCTGCAAACCTCTGCATTATCTGAAGGAACCATGTGCTTTCCTTGTGGAAAATGGCCGCCAACAGCTGCAGATACTATCAATTCCTAACCACACGATACAAGTTAGGGAACCCAAATAAAATGTATCATGTGAGGAAGGTGCCCGCGGACACAATCATGGGACTTATAAATCCATGAGTGGCCTGGAAAGCTAGATATTTAGAAGAACCATATACAAGGTCCCAGGGGAGGCATGTTTAGAGTCACTGGCTTCCCCACAAGAGGAGGATCACGACGAGACCTCTGGTGATACGATGAGATCACCCCAGGGAAAGTTATGGGTACTTTTCTAAAATGAAGCTAAAATGAGCATTGGTAGGGGGTCTTAGTAAACTGACATCACCAAGAGTGGGCGTGACAGGACTTTAGTATAGCCGACAGCCAGAAACACCCTCAGTTTGACCCAGGAGATGATGTGAACAACTCCTAATGTCGGGTCCAGGTATCTGAGTGGGAGGAGCACCTTTGCCATGTGCTACTGAGGCTTGGATGACTGCAACTAAGCTTGAACCTGTGGGATCGCAAATCCTCCCTTGCACAACAAGAATGGTAACTGATTTATCGTTATTCCTGTGTTTTGTATTTCTAATTGCTATAGCTCTTATTCTGGCCAAATACCGTTGTATAGTTAATTGTATAGCCTTGTAATCTAGTGTATTCTTACAATCGATTAAATCATAAATTAATCGTGGGCTGTATCCTTTACTCTGCATATACGAATCCATTGGTCCGGAAACGCTTGGCTGAATCGCTACTGGGTTGGTTCCTGACCCGATACATGTCTATTAACGGACCGGGCTTGTATCAAACGAGAACTGGTGGCAGCATACCATCTGGGGGATTTGAGGAAGGCTGGCAGTGACGGTCGGAGGTGTGGATATATATTACTGGCGAAACCAGGGGAATATATATACCGCCCTCACTGCAGAGGGCCTCAAATACCCAGAGGGCTACAGGACGGCCTCTCCGGCGACCACTCACTCTAGGTGCAGTACCTTGACTGACCTGAGAGGCAAGAGGGCGCCAGAGAGTTGTGCCTGTATCGTGGTGTCACGGATTGGTGACGTGTAAGGGACAACACACCACCGTGTTTTCCCCCGCTGGTAGCAGCTTCCTGGCACCACTTACTCTAGGTGCAGTACCTTGACTCACCTGAGAGGTAAGGGGGCGCCAGAGAGCTGCACCCACCGGTCGGCATTCATCGCATTGGTAGCAGAGCGGTGGGATTGCAGAGTATAGTGTACGTGGGATCCCTACTCACAGACACTAAAGACTGCCAATGGTAATTTCCACTGCTGGAGTCTTAAGGTCAACCCAACACTAGACGGTTAGAGTAAAATTATAACAAGGTGTGTGCAAACTCAGGGTTGCAGCAGTGTCAGTGACCCAAGGCTACCAAGATGGCGGAAGGCACCAGGAACAAGGTGAAGGAGAAGACCAATGCTTTGGTCGATGAGCAGGTGGGGGAGGACAATGTTACTCATGGCGGGGAGGAGCTCAGCTCGGGCACCTCAAGGAGCCAGACCCCAGTATCCGGTCCCGCAGTGGACTGCCCACCACCTGCCCACCACAGCCTGTCCAGCATGGATGCCCTCCTGCAAGTGGCCCTGGCCAGTTAGCGGTCTGGGGACACCGCCACTTTTCGGCTCCTCATGGAAGAACGAGCTGCGGAGCGTGCAGAACGAGAGGCGGAGCGCAAGCATAAACTGGACCTGGCTCAGCGTGGATTCCTTCCAGCACCTCCAGCACAGCAGGAGGCGAAGACCTGTAAAGTCCGAGCCGAGGACTACCCCCTGCTTGAGAAAGATGGAGACCTGGACTCCTTTCTGTTGGCATTCGAAGGGACCTGCCTTCAACACCATCTGGCCCGGAATCAGTGGGCAAGATACCTGACCCCCCGTTTGAGAGGTAAGTCCCTGGATGCCTTGGGGGACTTACCTGCCGGGGAGGTACAGGACTACAACAGCGCGTGGGCCTCACCTGTAGTCCTCGTTCCTAAAAAGGACCAAACTATGCGGTTCTGCGTGGACTACCGGGGGCTCAATGCGGTGACGGTCCCCGATGCGTTTCCCAAACCACGCATCGATGACCTGCTCGATCGTATGGCCGGGGCCAAGTACCTGACCATCATGGATCTGAGCCGGGGATACTGGCAGATTCCCCTGACCCCCGCGGCAAGGGAACGCTCTGCCTTTATCACCCCTTTTGGACTATACGAGTCCACGGTGATGCCCTTCGGCATGAGGAATGCCCCTGCCACTTTTCAGCGGACGGTCAATACGCTGCTTGAGGGACTTGGAGGGTACGCGGCTGCGTACTTGGACGATATTGCAGTCTTCAGTCCCACCTGGGAGGATCTCCTAGAGCACCTGCGGCAGGTGCTCGGTCGGATCCACCGGGCAGGCTTGACCATCAAGCCGGAAAAGTGCCAGCTGGGCTTGAGTGAGGTTCTGTACCTGGGTCACCGGGTGAGCGGGGGTGTTCTGAAGCCAGAACCTAGAAAAGTGGATGCCATCGCATCCTGGCCCACCCCAGGACCAAAAAGCAGGTGCTGTCCTTCTTGGGGACTGCCGGGTACTACAGGAGGTTCGTTCTACACTATAGCACCTTGGCCAAGCCCGTGACGGACCTCACCAAGAAGAAGCTGCCTGTCGCAGTCGACTGGACTGTCGCCTGCGAGACAGCCTTCAGGGCACTCAAGACCGCCCTAAGTAGCTCCCCTGTACTTCAAGCTGCCGACTTCGACCGGCCGTTTGTGGTACAGACCGACGCCAGTGACTTTGGCCTCGGTGCTGTGCTAAGTCAGGTCAACACGACAGGCCAGGAACATTCTGTCTTGTACCTGAGCAGGAAGCTACTGCCACGGGAGGTGGCCTACTCCACGGTGGAAAAGGAATGCCTGGCAATTGTATGGGCCCTGCAACGTCTGCAGCCCTACTTGTACGGGAGCCATTTCACCGTGGAGACGGACCACAACCCCCTCAGCTGGTTACACAGGGTCTCTGGGTCGAATGGAAGGTTGCTACGCTGGAGCCTCGCTCTCCAGCAGTATCACTTCTCCATTTTCCACAGAAGAGGCCGTGACCACGGCAACGCTGACGGGTTATCCCGGCAAGGGGAGGGTGCAGAAGGACGCATGGGAGAACACAGGAGTGTGTTACCCCCTCGTGCCATCTTATAGGGGGAGGTGTCATGAAAGTTAGCCGCCATCTTAGGTATGATACGTCATACCTGAAGATATCCCCTATTGTCACACAGCTTCTACCATGTCAGATTTCTGCAGCCCCTGGTAAACAGAGCATTTCGCCCCCACCTCTGGAGATCAGTCTCCAGAAACGTCTTTGATATGGTAAATAGATGGGCCAGTTTTTCTGTGTCCAAGCAGGACAGAGTCAGCTAGGCCCCAGGGGGGTAATTAACACCTGGATGTCACTGGAAACCAAAAGCAAACCATTGGTGCAAGCCTGCAAACTTCTCCATTGTCTGAAGGAACCATGTGCTTTCCTTGTGGAAAATGGCCGCCAACAGCTGCAGATACTATCAATTCCTAACCACACGATACAAGTTAGGGAACCCAAATAAAATGTATCATGTGAGGAAGGTGCCCGCGGACACAATCATCGGACTTATAAATCCATGAGTGGCCTGGAAAGCTAGATATTTAGAAGAACCATATACAAGGTCCCAGGGGAGGCATGTTTAGAGTCAATGGCTTCCCCACAAGAGGAGGATCACGACGAGACCTCTGGTGATACGATGAGATCACCCCAGGGAAAGTTATGGGTACTTTTCTAAAATGAAGCTAAAATGAGCATTGGTAGGGGGTCTTAGTAAACTGACATCACCAAGAGTGGGCGTGACAGGACTTTAGTATAGCCGACAGCCAGAAACACCCTCAGTTTGACCCAGGAGATGATGTGAACAGCTCCTAATGTCGGGTCCAGGTATCTGAGTGGGAGGAGCACCTTTGCCATGTGCTACTGAGGCTTGGACGACTGCAACTAAGCTTGAACCTGTGGGATCGCAAATCCTCCCTTGCACCACAAGAACGGTAACAGATTTATCGTTGTTATTCCTGTGTTTTGTATTTCTAATTGTTATAGCTCTTATTCTGGCCAAATACCGTTGTATAGTTAATTGTATAGCCTTGTAATCTAGTGTATTCTTACAATCGATTAAATCATAAATTAATCGTGGGCTGTATCCTTTACTCTGCATATACGAATCCATTGGTCCGGAAACGCTTGGCTGAATCGCTACTGGGTTGGTTCCTGACCCGATACATGTCTATTAACGGACCGGGCTTGTATCAAACGAGAACTGGTGGCAGCATACCATCTGGGGGATTTGAGGAAGGCTGGCAGTGACGGTCGGAGGTGTGGATATATATTACTGGCGAAACCAGGGGAATATATATACCGCCCTCACTGCAGAGGGCCTCAAATACCCAGAGGGCTACAGGACGGCCTCTCCGGCGACCACTCACTCTAGGTGCAGTACCTTGACTGACCTGAGAGGCAAGAGGGCGCCAGAGAGTTGTGCCTGTATCGTGGTGTCACGGATTGGTGACGTGTAAGGGACAACACACCACCGTGTTTTCCCCCGCTGGTAGCAGCTTCCTGGCACCACTTACTCTAGGTGCAGTACCTTGACTCACCTGAGAGGTAAGGGGGCGCCAGAGAGCTGCACCCACCGGTCGGCATTCATCGCATTGGTAGCAGAGCGGTGGGATTGCAGAGTATAGTGTACGTGGGATCCCTACTCACAGACACTAAAGACTGCCAATGGTAATTTCCACTGCTGGAGTCTTAAGGTCAACCCAACACTAGACGGTTAGAGTAAAATTATAACAAGGTGTGTGCAAACTCAGGGTTGCAGCAGTGTCAGTGACCCAAGGCTACCAAGATGGCGGAAGGCACCAGGAACAAGGTGAAGGAGAAGACCAATGCTTTGGTCGATGAGCAGGTGGGGGAGGACAATGTTACTCATGGCGGGGAGGAGCTCAGCTCGGGCACCTCAAGGAGCCAGACCCCAGTATCCGGTCCCGCAGTGGACTGCCCACCACCTGCCCACCACAGCCTGTCCAGCATGGATGCCCTCCTGCAAGTGGCCCTGGCCAGTTAGCGGTCTGGGGACACCGCCACTTTTCGGCTCCTCATGGAAGAACGAGCTGCGGAGCGTGCAGAACGAGAGGCGGAGCGCAAGCATAAACTGGACCTGGCTCAGCGTGGATTCCTTCCAGCACCTCCAGCACAGCAGGAGGCGAAGACCTGTAAAGTCCGAGCCGAGGACTTCCCCCTGCTTGAGAAAGATGGAGACCTGGACTCCTTTCTGTTGGCATTCGAAGGGACCTGCCTTCAACACCATCTGGCCCGGAATCAGTGGGCAAGATACCTGACCCCCCGTTTGAGAGGTAAGTCCCTGGATGCCTTGGGGGACTTACCTGCCGGGGAGGTACAGGACTACAACAGCGCGTGGGCCTCACCTGTAGTCCTCGTTCCTAAAAAGGACCAAACTATGCGGTTCTGCGTGGACTACCGGGGGCTCAATGCGGTGACGGTCCCCGATGCGTTTCCCAAACCACGCATCGATGACCTGCTCGATCGTATGGCCGGGGCCAAGTACCTGACCATCATGGATCTGAGCCGGGGATACTGGCAGATTCCCCTGACCCCCGCGGCAAGGGAACGCTCTGCCTTTATCACCCCTTTTGGACTATACGAGTCCACGGTGATGCCCTTCGGCATGAGGAATGCCCCTGCCACTTTTCAGCGGACGGTCAATACGCTGCTTGAGGGACTTGGAGGGTACGCGGCTGCGTACTTGGACGATATTGCAGTCTTCAGTCCCACCTGGGAGGATCTCCTAGAGCACCTGCGGCAGGTGCTCGGTCGGATCCACCGGGCAGGCTTGACCATCAAGCCGGAAAAGTGCCAGCTGGGCTTGAGTGAGGTTCTGTACCTGGGTCACCGGGTGAGCGGGGGTGTTCTGAAGCCAGAACCTAGAAAAGTGGATGCCATCGCATCCTGGCCCACCCCAGGACCAAAAAGCAGGTGCTGTCCTTCTTGGGGACTGCCGGGTACTACAGGAGGTTCGTTCTACACTATAGCACCTTGGCCAAGCCCGTGACGGACCTCACCAAGAAGAAGCTGCCTGTCGCAGTCGACTGGACTGTCGCCTGCGAGACAGCCTTCAGGGCACTCAAGACCGCCCTAAGTAGCTCCCCTGTACTTCAAGCTGCCGACTTCGACCGGCCGTTTGTGGTACAGACCGACGCCAGTGACTTTGGCCTCGGTGCTGTGCTAAGTCAGGTCAACACGACAGGCCAGGAACATTCTGTCTTGTACCTGAGCAGGAAGCTACTGCCACGGGAGGTGGCCTACTCCACGGTGGAAAAGGAATGCCTGGCAATTGTATGGGCCCTGCAACATCTGCAGCCCTACTTGTACGGGAGCCATTTCACCGTGGAGACGGACCACAACCCCCTCAGCTGGTTACACACGGTCTCTGGGTCGAATGGAAGGTTGCTACGCTGGAGCCTCGCTCTCCAGCAGTATCACTTCTCCATTTTCCACAGAAGAGGCCGTGACCACGGCAACGCTGACGGGTTATCCCGGCAAGGGGAGGGTGCAGAAGGACGCATGGGAGAACACAGGTGTGTTACCCCCTCGTGCCATCTTATAGGGGGAGGTGTCATGAAAGTTAGCCGCCATCTTAGGTATGATACGTCATACCTGAAGATATCCCCTATTGTCACACAGCTTCTACCATGTCAGATTTCTGCAGCCCCTGGTAAACAGAGCATTTCGCCCCCACCTCTGGAGATCAGTCTCCAGAAACGTCTTTGATATGGTAAATAGATGGGCCAGTTTTTCTGTGTCCAAGCAGGACAGAGTCAGCTAGGCCCCAGGGGGGTAATTAACACCTGGATGTCACTGGAAACCAAAAGCAAACCATTGGTGCAAGCCTGCAAACTTCTCCATTGTCTGAAGGAACCATGTGCTTTCCTTGTGGAAAATGGCCGCCAACAGCTGCAGATACTACCAATTCCTAACCACACGATACAAGTTAGGGAACCCAAATAAAATGTATCATGTGAGGAAGGTGCCCGCGGACACAATCATCGGACTTATAAATCCATGAGTGGCCTGGAAAGCTAGATATTTAGAAGAACCATATACAAGGTCCCAGGGGAGGCATGTTTAGAGTCAATGGCTTCCCCACAAGAGGAGGATCACGACGAGACCTCTGGTGATACGATGAGATCACCCCAGGGAAAGTTATGGGTACTTTTCTAAAATGAAGCTAAAATGAGCATTGGTAGGGGGTCTTAGTAAACTGACATCACCAAGAGTGGGCGTGACAGGACTTTAGTATAGCCGACAGCCAGAAACACCCTCAGTTTGACCCAGGAGATGATGTGAACAGCTCCTAATGTCGGGTCCAGGTATCTGAGTGGGAGGAGCACCTTTGCCATGTGCTACTGAGGCTTGGACGACTGCAACTAAGCTTGAACCTGTGGGATCGCAAATCCTCCCTTGCACCACAAGAACGGTAACTGATTTATCGTTGTTATTCCTGTGTTTTGTATTTCTAATTGTTATAGCTCTTATTCTGGCCAAATACCGTTGTATAGTTAATTGTATAGCCTTGTAATCTAGTGTATTCTTACAATCGATTAAATCATAAATTAATCGTGGGCTGTATCCTTTACTCTGCATATACGAATCCATTGGTCCGGAAACGCTTGGCTGAATCGCTACTGGGTTGGTTCCTGACCCGATACATGTCTATTAACGGACCGGGCTTGTATCAAACGAGAACTGGTGGCAGCATACCATCTGGGGGATTTGAGGAAGGCTGGCAGTGACGGTCGGAGGTGTGGATATATATTACTGGCGAAACCAGGGGAATATATATACCGCCCTCACTGCAGAGGGCCTCAAATACCCAGAGGGCTACAGGACGGCCTCTCCGGCGACCACTCACTCTAGGTGCAGTACCTTGACTGACCTGAGAGGCAAGAGGGCGCCAGAGAGTTGTGCCTGTATCGTGGTGTCACGGATTGGTGACGTGTAAGGGACAACACACCACCGTGTTTTCCCCCGCTGGTAGCAGCTTCCTGGCACCACTTACTCTAGGTGCAGTACCTTGACTCACCTGAGAGGTAAGGGGGCGCCAGAGAGCTGCACCCACCGGCCGGCATTCATCGCATTGGTAGCAGAGCGGTGGGATTGCAGAGTATAGTGTACGTGGGATCCCTACTCACAGACACTAAAGACTGCCAATGGTAATTTCCACTGCTGGAGTCTTAAGGTCAACCCAACACTAGACGGTTAGAGTAAAATTATAACAAGGTGTGTGCAAACTCAGGGTTGCAGCAGTGTCAGTGACCCAAGGCTACCAAGATGGCGGAAGGCACCAGGAACAAGGTGAAGGAGAAGACCAATGCTTTGGTCGATGAGCAGGTGGGGGAGGACAATGTTACTCATGGCGGGGAGGAGCTCAGCTCGGGCACCTCAAGGAGCCAGACCCCAGTATCCGGTCCCGCAGTGGACTGCCCACCACCTGCCCACCACAGCCTGTCCAGCATGGATGCCCTCCTGCAAGTGGCCCTGGCCAGTTAGCGGTCTGGGGACACCGCCACTTTTCGGCTCCTCATGGAAGAACGAGCTGCGGAGCGTGCAGAACGAGAGGCGGAGCGCAAGCATAAACTGGACCTGGCTCAGCGTGGATTCCTTCCAGCACCTCCAGCACAGCAGGAGGCGAAGACCTGTAAAGTCCGAGCCGAGGACTTCCCCCTGCTTGAGAAAGATGGAGACCTGGACTCCTTTCTGTTGGCATTCGAAGGGACCTGCCTTCAACACCATCTGGCCCGGAATCAGTGGGCAAGATACCTGACCCCCCGTTTGAGAGGTAAGTCCCTGGATGCCTTGGGGGACTTACCTGCCGGGGAGGTACAGGACTACAACAGCGCGTGGGCCTCACCTGTAGTCCTCGTTCCTAAAAAGGACCAAACTATGCGGTTCTGCGTGGACTACCGGGGGATCAATGCGGTGACGGTCCCCGATGCGTTTCCCAAACCACGCATCGATGACCTGCTCGATCGTATGGCCGGGGCCAAGTACCTGACCATCATGGATCTGAGCCGGGGATACTGGCAGATTCCCCTGACCCCCGCGGCAAGGGAACGCTCTGCCTTTATCACCCCTTTTGGACTATACGAGTCCACGGTGATGCCCTTCGGCATGAGGAATGCCCCTGCCACTTTTCAGCGGACGGTCAATACGCTGCTTGAGGGACTTGGAGGGTACGCGGCTGCATACTTGGACGATATTGCAGTCTTCAGTCCCACCTGGGAGGATCTCCTAGAGCACCTGCGGCAGGTGCTCGGTCGGATCCACCGGGCAGGCTTGACCATCAAGCCGGAAAAGTGCCAGCTGGGCTTGAGTGAGGTTCTGTACCTGGGTCACCGGGTGAGCGGGGGTGTTCTGAAGCCAGAACCTAGAAAAGTGGATGCCATCGCATCCTGGCCCACCCCAGGACCAAAAAGCAGGTGCTGTCCTTCTTGGGGACTGCCGGGTACTACAGGAGGTTCGTTCTACACTATAGCACCTTGGCCAAGCCCGTGACGGACCTCACCAAGAAGAAGCTGCCTGTCGCAGTCGACTGGACTGTCGCCTGCGAGACAGCCTTCAGGGCACTCAAGACCGCCCTAAGTAGCTCCCCTGTACTTCAAGCTGCCGACTTCGACCGGCCGTTTGTGGTACAGACCGACGCCAGTGACTTTGGCCTCGGTGCTGTGCTAAGTCAGGTCAACACGACAGGCCAGGAACATTCTGTCTTGTACCTGAGCAGGAAGCTACTGCCACGGGAGGTGGCCTACTCCACGGTGGAAAAGGAATGCCTGGCAATTGTATGGGCCCTGCAACGTCTGCAGCCCTACTTGTACGGGAGCCATTTCACCGTGGAGACGGACCACAACCCCCTCAGCTGGTTACACACGGTCTCTGGGTCGAATGGAAGGTTGCTACGCTGGAGCCTCGCTCTCCAGCAGTATCACTTCTCCATTTTCCACAGAAGAGGCCGTGACCACGGCAACGCTGACGGGTTATCCCGGCAAGGGGAGGGTGCAGAAGGACGCATGGGAGAACACAGGAGTGTGTTACCCCCTCGTGCCATCTTATAGGGGGAGGTGTCATGAAAGTTAGCCGCCATCTTAGGTATGATACGTCATACCTGAAGATATCCCCTATTGTCACACAGCTTCTACCATGTCAGATTTCTGCAGCCCCTGGTAAACAGAGCATTTCGCCCCCACCTCTGAAGATCAGTCTCCAGAAACGTCTTTGATATGGTAAATAGATGGGCCAGTTTTTCTGTGTCCAAGCAGGACAGAGTCAGCTAGGCCCCAGGGGGGTAATTAACACCTGGATGTCACTGGAAACCAAAAGCAAACCATTGGTGCAAGCCTGCAAACTTCTCCATTGTCTGAAGGAACCATGTGCTTTCCTTGTGGAAAATGGCCGCCAACAGCTGCAGATACTATCAATTCCTAACCACACGATACAAGTTAGGGAACCCAAATAAAATGTATCATGTGAGGAAGGTGCCCGCGGACACAATCATCGGACTTATAAATCCATGAGTGGCCTGGAAAGCTAGATATTTAGAAGAACCATATACAAGGTCCCAGGGGAGGCATGTTTAGAGTCAATGGCTTCCCCACAAGAGGAGGATCACGACGAGACCTCTGGTGATACGATGAGATCACCCCAGGGAAAGTTATGGGTACTTTTCTAAAATGAAGCTAAAATGAGCATTGGTAGGGGGTCTTAGTAAACTGACATCACCAAGAGTGGGCGTGACAGGACTTTAGTATAGCCGACAGCCAGAAACACCCTCAGTTTGACCCAGGAGATGATGTGAACAGCTCCTAATGTCGGGTCCAGGTATCTGAGTGGGAGGAGCACCTTTGCCATGTGCTACTGAGGCTTGGACGACTGCAACTAAGCTTGAACCTGTGGGATCGCAAATCCTCCCTTGCACCACAAGAACGGTAACTGATTTATCGTTGTTATTCCTGTGTTTTGTATTTCTAATTGTTATAGCTCTTATTCTGGCCAAATACCGTTGTATAGTTAATTGTATAGCCTTGTAATCTAGTGTATTCTTACAATCGATTAAATCATAAATTAATCGTGGGCTGTATCCTTTACTCTGCATATACGAATCCATTGGTCCAGAAACGCTTGGCTGAATCGCTACTGGGTTGGTTCCTGACCCGATACATGTCTATTAACGGACCGGGCTTGTATCAAACGAGAACTGGTGGCAGCATACCATCTGGGGGATTTGAGGAAGGCTGGCAGTGACGGTCGGAGGTGTGGATATATATTACTGGCGTAACCAGGGGAATATATATACCGCCCTCACTGCAGAGGGCCTCAAATACCCAGAGGGCTACAGGACGGCTTCTCCGGCGACCACTCACTCTAGGTGCAGTACCTTGACTGACCTGAGAGGCAAGGGGGCGCCAGAGAGTTGTGCCTGTATCGTGGCGTCACGGATTGGTGACGTGTAAGGGACAAAACACCACCGTGTTTTCCCCCACTGGTAGCAGCTTCCTGGCACCACTTACTCTAAGTGCAGTACCTTGACTCATCTGAGAGGTAAGGGGGCGCCAGAGAGCTGCACCCACCGGCCGGCATTCATCACATATATCATGTGCCCCGTGACAACAATATCTGCACCAAAGAATTAATTTCACTACTAGAGTAGAACTAGTATAATGAGGTCCGAAAACTCTTCCACTACAGCCAACCCAGCAGATGGAGACCCAACCAGGAGTGTACACATTTCAAAATATTAGGGCCTGACACCACCATTTCCGTGGCCAAAAGATTGGAGATGGTGGAGTTCAACCTCTTAGCATTGTCATCTGTAGGAGGAAACAATTTGTTACGTGACCACAACTATGGGACCGAGGGCTGGCTGCTGTGCTGAGAGAGGGCTTAGTACGGTGAACCGGACAAACTGCTAGATCGTGAGTGAGGAGATGCAGGCGGAGATATTACAATGGATTCATAAAGCTGTGGTGTGCTCGTTCTCTGAGATCTGTCAAAAACAGCAGGCATGTCCATTTCCATTACAGCTGACGGGCTCTCACTCAGCCTGACTGGAGTGGGTAAAGAACCGGAGGTTCTGTGGAGAGAGATCTGCGTGACAATACTTGGCACGGTTAAAGAGGAGGAGGAAGAAGCAGCAGATGCGGTTGATGGGGGCGGCTGATGGTTGTTGAGGTCCACATTTTATCGCACTGAGATTGCCAGAGTAACACATGTTGATTCAGCATGTGAAGGTTCATGCATGTACTGGTAAAATGATTGCACTTTTTCCCTCTACTGAGTTTTTTCTTGCAAAGTTGGCAGATAACATGAGTTGGCTCATCCCTTGCAGTGTCAAAAAAGGCCCAGGATAGGCAATCCTTGCCGCCTTTGCGAGCTGCAGACCCACGACCAGTGCTGGTCACTGCCACAGTTTTGGGTAAGGATGCAGTGCTCATCGTGGTTGCATCACTCTGTGTCTACACCATAGGACGCAATGTAACCTCCTTGTCCTCCTCCTCCTCCACCTCCTCAGATGAGCTACTCAGCTGCATGCCTCTGGGTTCACACCAAGTGGGATACACAACCTCATCATCATCCAATGTGTTATCCCATTCCTCACCCAGAGAGTCACCCTCCTCCTCTTCTTGCCCTGACAGCACAGTACAGTCTGCGTGACCCTCAGGTATCCGAGTCTCATCAGGATCGGTTAACGTCTGGTGATGAGGGTCAGGAACCTGCCCCGAATCCAACCAAAAACAATTTTGGGCATCGGTGCAGATGCTTTCCTCCTCTTGACTCTGTGAATGTTTGGAGTACACTTCTGATGTCCATGGCATAGAATGTGTGAACAGTTCTGCAGACTCACTCATCTGTGGATTGTACTGTGAGTGATGTTGAGGTGGAGGAAGAGGAGGAGAGGCCATTTGAAGCAACACTTGCCATCCACTGGAGAACATACTCTTTCTGGCCCTTATCAACAAGGAGTATCACTGTGCGGCTGCCAAAGAAAGGGAGTGGAGTAGCTCATCCATTAACAGAAGTTGTCAGTTGTCTTTGGATAGGACATGACGGTGTTCTCTAGTGCTTTCACTAACATTACCACCTACCCCACGTATACCTTGAACACCAAGCCTATTCCCCCTTCCACCTCGACCTCTCTTTTTCCCACTCATGTTGCTCAGATAGTGTGGTAGGAGCACGCTATTAGCAAAAAAATGTAGATTTTTTTTACTCTGCACCAGCTCTGCACACACCTGAATTTCAGCAGCACTAAATGACAAGGTGAAATATGGCTTGCTGTATCACGTTAGCAACTGAAAAATATAGTTTTTTTTGCTCTGCAACAGCTCTGCACACAGCTGAATTTCAGTTTCACTAAATGACAAGGTGACATATGGCTTGTTGTATCCCGTTAGTAACAGAAGAAAGTATTTTTTTTACTGTGGATGACGCCTGTATAACATAGCAGATATGCTCCAAACTATTTCAAACTGAGATGTCCCCTACTGTATAACATTAGTAACAGAAGAAAGTATTTATTTTTTACTGTGAATGAGGCCTGTATAACATAGAATAGATGCACCAAAATATTTCAAACTCAGAGCTAGCCTGCTGTATCACGTTAGTCACAGAAAAAAATAGATTTTTTTTATTCAGCATACAGCTGAATTTCACCCCCCACAAAATGGCAAGGTGGGCTACTATAGCTTGCTGTATCACATTGTGAAAAATATGTGTATGGTTGATATACAGAAATCAATTATTGCTTTTATACAAGCTTACTAGTTTAAAACACAGTAATAGGAAAGTTAGTGTATATGCTTTAGTTCACACTGTTGCTTGAAGTTAATTATTATTTTAAGATGGCGCCTGCATCCTTGATTTCCTCCCACCTGAGGAATGCCTAAGGAGTTACCAATATGGAAGAAGTCTGGATGGACTACACTGTGTTCCAAATTATTATGCAAATAATATTTTCTCAGATTTTCCCAAATTACCTATATGAATTGCAGTCATTGTAATTTTCCAGTCAAATAACTATTAGAGTACAATTGAAAGTTTTTTGTACAAACTGCCTATGATAACAGTATATTTTTTAAAAAATAAAATACTCAAACTGCACTCAAAATGCATGTTCCAAATTATTATGCACAGCAGAGTTTTCAACCTTTTCATTTTAATAAAGAACAAAAAAATGATCATTTTTGAAATTATAAGCATTAGCAGGTTATTACAGACTGAAATCAAACAGTTTTCAACTCAAAACTTTATTCTAGGTGATGTAACATTTGCACATAGGACCCCTTGTCCGAAAGGAGCTTCTGAACTCTCTCGTCCATTGAATTTCTCAGGTTTTGGATGGTTTCTGCTTCAATTGTTTTGAATGAGGACAGAATACCCTCCCAGAGCTGTTGCTTAGATGTGAACTGCCTCCCGCCATCATAGACACTCCTTTTGATGATGCTCCAGAGGTTCTCAATGGGGTTGAGGTCAGGGGAGCATGGGGGCCACACCATAAGTTTGTCCCCTTTTATGCCCATATCAGCCAGAGATGTAGATGTGTTATGTGCAGCATGAGACGGGGCATTTTCATGCATGAAAATGATCTTGCTGCGGAATGCACGTTTCTTCTTCTTGAACCATGGCAGGAAGTGCTGTTTGAGAAACTCAACATACATTATGGAGTTCATCTTTACCCCTTCAGGGATCCTAAAGGGGCCGACAATCTCTCTCCCCATGATTCCAGCCCAAAACATTACTCCACCTCCTCCTTGTTGGCGCCGTAGCCATGTTTGCATGGGGTGTCCATCAACCAGCCATCCTCCACTCCATCCATCTGGACCATCGAGCGTTGCACGGCACTCATCGGTGAACAAAACAGTTCGATGGTCCAGATGGATGGAGTGGGCATAAAAGGGGACAAACTTATGGTGTGGCCCCCATGCTCCCCTGACCTCAACCCCATTGAGAACCTCTGGAGCATCATCAAAAGGAGTGTCTATGCTGGTGGGAGGCAGTTCACATCTAAGCAACAGCTCTGGGAGGGTATTCTGTCCTCATGCAAAACAATTGAAGCAGAAACCATCCAAAACCTGACAAATTCAATGGACGAGAGAGTTCAGAAGCTCCTTTCGGACAAGGGGTCCTATGTGCAAATGTAACATCACCTAGAATAAAGTTTTGAGTTGAAAACTGTTTGATTTCAGTTTGTAATAACCTGCTAATGCTTATAATTGCAAAAATAACCATTTTTTTGTTCTTTATTAAAATGAAAAGGTTGAAATCTCGGCTGTGCATAATAATTTGGAACATGCATTTTGAGTGCAGTTTGAGTTTTTTATTTTTTTAAAAATATACTGTTATCATAGGCAGTTTGTACAAAAACCTTTCAATTGTACTCTAATAGTTATTTGACTGGAAAATTACAATGACTGCAATTCATATAGGTAATTTGGGAAAATCTGAGAAAATATTATTTGCATAATAATTTGGAACACAGTGTAATCACAGAGGGTCAAGTACCCCGACAACATTAGCAAATGAAAAAAACACTTTAGTTGCTGCAACGCAATCATTTCCTGCACATTTTCACCGAATGTTACCAATTTTAAGAAAAAATGCTCGTGTTTCCGATCACGAATCCGAATGTGCCATATTCGTGCCGAATTTAACACTTGCGATTGTTTTCCGAACATATTCGCTCATCACTAATCATCACCAGTAAACAATGAGCGCGCTTTTGGCTGTGCATCACTGCTGTGCAAAACATTGAGTTAATGGGCCATAAAAGACATGAAAAGTCCCTGGCCGTAATTGCTGCTGTCGATGGTGGATTGCAACTTACAGTACAACGTTATTTCCAAGGAGCAGAGAGCAGTTTCTGCCATGTGAATTTATAAAGCAAGATTGATTTTCTCAGGAACAGAAACAAAGTTATAGTCTCTTAGATATGATGTCTTTTAATAGCTAACAAATAAAATAGATGACGTTACAAAGTAAGCTTTCGAGACTTTTTAGGGGTTTTCAAAATTATTTCTTCTTAGCCTGGAAAGCTTGCTTTGAAACATGATCTATTTTATTTTTGTTAGCCTTTAAAAGGAATCATATCTGTGACCTTTAAAATGACAGTGCCATTATAATGCCCTCTAAGTAAAAATATCCGCGCCCATGCTGTGCCCTAAATAATTATTTCCACCTCACTGTGCTCCTTGTACAAAAAAACTATCCCTTTTTTATGATACATGACCTCCACACTACTCTCTCCGATAAAATATTACCTTAACATCATGCCCACTGGTGTAGTAAAACCGCCGAAGAGTCCACCTGTATGAATTAACTAACTGCTACACCGTACACTCATCAATTATGACCTGAATGCTGTCCTCCTTCTACACTGTTCCTGCATTATGAACTATGTACCCCACACTCTCCCCATCTTCAGTGGCCCTCCACAATGCCCCGTCACCATACTATGTCCTCTCACTATACCTCTCTCTGTATACTGCTCTCCTATACTGTGCCTTCACACTATCCCTCCTTCTGTATACAGCTCCTCATATTGTGCCCTCACATTGTCCCTCCTTCTGTATACTACCCCCCCATACTGTGCCCTCACACTGTTCCTCCTTCTGTATATTGACCCTCATACTGCACCCTCACACTGTCCCTCCTTCTGTATATTGACCCTCATACTGCCCCCTCACACTGTCCCTCCTTCTCTGTACCGCTCCTCATACTGTGCCCTTACACGGTCCCTCCTTCCCTATACGGCTCCTCATACTGCACCCTCACACTGTCCCTCCTTCTGTATATTGACCCTCATACTGCACCCTCACGCTGTCCCTCCTTCTCTGTACTGCTCCTCATACTGTGCCCTTACATGGTCCCTCCTTCTCTATACAGCTCCTCATACTGCACCCTCACACTGTCCCTCCTTCTGTATATTCACCCTCATACTGCACCCTCACACTGTCCCTCCTTCTGTATGTTGACCCTCATATTGTGCCTTCATACTATCCCTCCTTCTGTGTACGGCCCCCATAATGTGCCCTCATACTGTCGCTCCTTCTGTATATTTCCCCCCATACTGTGCCTTCATTGTCCCTCTGTATGTTGCCCCTCACACTTGACCTCTTTATGTGTACTGACCCTCATACTGTGCCCTCACACTGTCCCTCTTTCTGTATACTGACCCTCATACTGTGCCTTCACACTTTCCCTCCTTCTGTATACTGCCCCCATACTGTACGGTAACACTGTCCTTCTGTATACTGCCCTCCATTCTTTGCCCCCACACTGACCCCCACATACTGTATCCTCACACTCACTTCTACAACAAAAGTCCCTTATATCTTCAGCTCCACTATGTGGTGCTTACCGTCCCACGTGGCACTGCAGTGATGTGAGCAGCTTGATACTTTCTGATGAATAAAGAAAAACTGACACATAGTTAGGACTCATCCACTTGTCAGTTTTTGTTGTTTGAGTGTTGTCTTTTTTTTTACGGATACCACTTGTACCTATGATACTGTGCTGCAGAGTTGTTTTAATGCAGCAACGGAAGGAAGCAAAGTAAGGAAATTAAGTATATTGCAAAAAAATAAAAAATGATAGCAAAAAAAGTTTAACTTTTTTTTTTTATCCTTTTTGTTTTTCTCAAGCCTAACCCTCCTTAGGATTGGCACAAGGCTATCTTAGGGCTTCAAACAAACTCCGAGATACACTTTCTACCCCTAGCGAATACACGTTGAAGACTGCAAAGCAGAACACTGTGCAAAACTGACAGGTTTCATGTGGAAATATATTGCTCAGCGAAGTGTAACTTTTAGGAGGTCACATGGATTACTCTGCTGTGGTTGTACGTGGAAGAATTTTAGAAGGACAAGTACCTGCAACAATTTAAAAAAAAACTAAAAATGGATCTTTAAAAACACACAAAAAAAATACAACAAACTAGAGAAGCCACAGTAAAACAGGCACAGGAGGCTCCTTACCAGATACGTCAGACAGATGTGAGGGCGTTGGATGCTCAGTGCTATGGTTCCTACAATGCATGGATGACTTCTAGGCTCTCAATATGCTCGTCCACCCCTGCAGGAAATCAAGATGAAATTACATTAGCACAACGCAATCACAGAAGCAGCTGAAAGTAGGAAGGCTAAAGGCATAATGCAGAACAAGTCGACACATTGGGGGGGATTTATCAAGCTAAATATGCAAGATTTCTGGTGCTAATTGTGCCAAAAATTGCCTTTCATGACTTGCACCATTTTAAAAAAAAAATTTTTAAACACTCTGGTGGGAATCTTTTGCTTGTTGTTTTTTTTTATGTATTTTGTCTCATTTTTATTTATTTTTTTGACACATAAACATTTTTGACATTTATAAATGTCACGCACCACTTTTAATGCATCTTGTGCCAAGTCCGTCAGTGTTATTTTGAGCTCAACTAAAAAAGCAGATCCCTGGCATTTTTCCCCATAGGTTAAGTTCCCAATATAAGTTTTCGACGCTGCGTATTAACGCTGCACAAACAACGCAGCGTCTTACGGTTCCAGAAAAGTGGAAGAGATTTATAGAAATCTCTTGCCCACTGGGCTTTTTTATTTCCAGCTGCATAAACTGATCTGTGGTGCGGGTTGGAAATCCGCAGCATGTCAATTTCTCTTGCGGGTACTTACATAAAAAAGTACTAATAAAACAGAATGAAAAAAGAATGCGGGTGACCTAATTTACCGAATAGATGCAGAAAATCGACAACATTAACAACTCACCAAATACTCACAAAAAACATAGCCTTATGTTAAATGCCTCCCTTTAGCCAAGCGGGTGTGTCTTTGTTTAAAAAGGGATGTGGCTTACTGGAATAGGGCGTATTTTAACATGCAATATTGTGCTCATGAAAAGGAAACAAAATTCTGTTGCACATTTTTGCCTCAAAGTAACTAATAAATGGTGTAAAGTTAAGGGAGGGATTTATCATTTTTCTTCTGTTTTTTTGGAGCATTCAGGATGTCATTTGTGTCTTTTTTTCTTTAATTTTTGTGTTTTTTCACCTATTTTTCATTTGCACTTTTTTATTTTTTTAATGTGCACTTTTTTTAACGCCTAAAAACTCTATTTTATATGTGTTCACCTGTTGTTGTTTTTTTCAGAATTGTTGGCAGGGTTTGGGGTTTGGAAACGTTTTCGGTTAATTTGACGATTGCGGCTTTTTAAAATGTAACAAATTGTTTTGTGCAAATATTCTCCCGTGATTATGTAGGCGCATGAAAATTTTTGTTACACTTAGGAGTACATGTGACTTTTTGCTCTGAAAAATCACAAAAAAAAGATTGAAGACGAAAATGTAGAATCCGATTCATCATTTGCTTCCCTTTCTATGTCTTGTGGTATTCATTGACTTTTTATTTGGCACCAAATGTTTCAAAATGGTGCACGTGGTTCACGAGTATTGCGCAAGAAGTCGCCTGATCAGCCAAAATGTGGAGAAATCCGTGATTTCTGCTATATGCAGCGATTCTGTTGGATCGCTGTATATAGCAAAAACGATCAGATGATCGCATCTTCAAGTCCCCTAAGGGGACTAACAAGAACAGTGAAAAGTAAAAAAAAAAGTTTTAAAAAATATGAAAAAATGAAGAAAAACTAAAGGTTCAGAGCCCCCCCTTTTCTCCCGTTAAAAATAAAGATACTAAACAAAATTTTAAATACACATATTTGGTATCGCCACGTTCTGAAAAGGCCGATGTATCAAAATATAAAAACAATTAACTCAATTGGTAAACACCGTAAACGAAAAAAAAATCAAGAAAATTATGGGTTTTTTTGGTCTCCGCATTTCCACAAAAAAGGCTGTAACAAGCTATCAATCTGCCATATCTATCCCAAAATTGTATTAATAAAAATGTTGTCTCGCCCCGCAAAAAATAAGCCATCACACAGTTCCATCGGCAGAAAAATGAAAATGTTACTGGTCAGAATTGCTTTTTATTTTTCACAATGTCTCCCCACTTGGAATTTTTTTTTCTGTTTTCCAGTACACTATGTGGTAAAATAAATGGCGCCATTCAAAAGTACAACTCGTCCCACAAAAAACAAGACCTCATATGTCTATGTGGACAGAAAAATAAAAGCGTTATGGCTCTGGGAAGAAGGGGAGGAAAAAACGTAAACACAAAAACAGAAACTGGAAGCAGCGTGATGGCGGAAAAAATAATACACCAAAGTGTGAACAACCCTTTAGGGAAGAAAAATGCAATCAACAAATTACCCAAAAGGTAAACAAACCCTATTTAACGGATGCAATAAAACATGACTTTTATTAATTTTCATTAAAAAGTGGTCTATATGTAAAATTACTAGAGTGAGCCTGTATTATTCCAATATCTGACAGGGTTCCTATTATTAGATCCCCTCTCCATTCAGCTAAAGATGTTCAACCTATTCACAAGCGTATGCTTTCCTATCTAGATCATGGCTGCAGTCCATGAATCTATGTAGCACTTTATAGACATATTTATTTCATTTGCTTTCATACAGATATCACTCAAGATACTAAAAAACACACATATATAACTTTCTCAACAAGTTTCGCCTATACACTCTTCCTCAGGGGACTAGAAGTAGAGCTCTAGCCCCCTGAGGAAGCATGTATAGGCGAAACTTGTTGTGGAAGCTATATATGTGTGTTTTTTAGTATCTTGAGTGATACCTGCATGAAAGAAAGTGAAATAGATAACTCTATAAAGTGCTACATAGATTCATGGACTACAGCCATGATCTAGATGGGTAAGCATACGCTTGTGAATACAGTAGGTTGAACATCTTTAGCTGAATGGAGAGGGGATCTAATAATAGGAACCTTGTCAGATATTGGAACAATACAAACTCATTCTGGTAATTTTAAATATAGACCACTTTATAATGAAAATTAATAACAGTCATGTTTTATTGCATCCGTTAAATAGAGTTTATTTTACCTTTTGCTTAATTTGTTGAAAGGCGTTAAAAACAGACAAAAAAAAAACCTGGACAAACAAGGGGTAAATGTAATAGCAAATCAGACTTAAAGAGTTTTTTTTTTACACAAAGTTTATGAATTATGTGCGCTATTTTGAAGAATTTAGCCCAAAAATGATAACGAATACCACAAGACAAAATAAAGAATGCAAATAATGAAACAGACCCTAAGTCTGCACTTTCTAAAAAATGTAAAGTATTGATAAATATTCCCCAAATGTGGATTTCAAGCACAGAAAGTGAGAAAATAAAAGAGAATTATTAAAATGGCCAAAAATAAAAAAGTTATCAAGAGGAGTCAATTAAAGGTAGCGAGGAATTATAAAATGCAAAGCGCCTGATTTACAGAAGGAAACTTTGCAACAGATCTCCATCATTGAAGGGATTATGCCATGAAAGTGCTGCAGTCAGATTCATTTGCTGGAATATTAACATTTTGATCATACAAAGCCACATTACTTATAAACTATCAGAAGAAGAAAGTGTCAGTGTTGCCAATAGTAACTGATCAGGGCGCTATTCCATTTGCTTCAATAAATGTTCGGGAAATCTTGACAGCTGTGGGCAACGTAGTGGTTATACAGCCAACAAACTTGTAAAGACCCAAACTTTGCTTCTAAGCATGTCATCTGGTAAGTGCTAAACTCCATTATACAAATTCCTTCCACCTACATCAAGCCCTTTTCTTCACTTGTGCAGAATTACAGAGTAACGGGCAGTTAAGGTTACAAAAAGTTGTACAGATAGCGGTAAACTTTTCTCAAATTACTATTGCTGTCTTCTAAAGGGGTGGTCCGAAACGAAATTTTATTGTTTTCCTAAATCTCTATTTAATCTCATCATTATTTTCTAATATACTTTATTTAAAAATGTCCTATCTTTACCTGACTACACTATCTAACTGCTTAGTTTTATGTTTCTACTACTTCCTCCTGATTCCAGTGATGTGTCACTTATTAAGCTACATGTTGTGATGATCTGCTGCAGAGTTCTCTGAATGTTGAGCCCTGTATAACCGCGCCCACACCACTGATTGGCTTATTTATATGTATACTGTACATAGGCAGAAAGCTGCAAATCATTGGTGGGGATGGGATTACACAGAGCAGGAATAACAAGACATCTAGCCCTCTAGTGATAATCTCCTGCTGATAAAACACTGATTTTATTAAAACAACAACACAGCCCAGTTAGTGACACAACATTGGAATCAGGGTCTCAGCCCCTATATCATGCTGCTCTCAGATTACATAACAAAAAAACGGCTGACAGATTCTGTTTAACACAAATTATGTTATTGGAAGGTACAGCAACCAATTTATTACTGGCGGTTCAGTGATAGCGATTTCTTAATTAAACATTTACACACTATAGTAGAGTGTTTCACAATCTTACTGTCACAAATTCACCCCTCAGTGTGTCTTGATCGCAGTGATTGACAGCTCAGTCATCCAGTTTAGTGCAGGTGCGTGCTCAGCTGTCTGTGTAGTGATTGAAAGCTCAGTCATCTAGTCTGGTGCAGGGGTGTGCTGAGCTGCCTGTGCAGTGATTGACAGCTCAATCATCCAGTCTGGTGCAGTGGCATGCTGAGCTGCCTGTGCAGTGATTGACAGCTCAATCATCCAGTCTGGTGCAGGGACGTGCTGAGCTATCTGTGCAGTGATTGACAGCTCAGTCATTCAGTCTGGTGCAGGGGCGTGCTGAGCTGCCTGTGCCGTGATTGACAGCTCAGTCATCCAGTCTAGTACAAGTGCGTGCTCAGCTGTCTGTGTAGTGATTGAAAGTTCAGTCATCCAGTGTGGTGCAGGGGCGTGCTGAGCTGCCTATGCAGTGATTGACAGCTCAGTCATCCAGTCTGGTGCAGTGGCGTGCTGAGCTGCCTGTGCCGTGATTGACAGCTCAGTTGTCAAATCTGGTGCAGGGGTGTGCTGAGCTGCCTGTGCCATGATTGACAGCTCAGTCATTCCGTCTGGTGCAAGGGCATGCTGAGCTGCCTGTGCAGTGATTGACAGCTCAGTCATCCAGTCTATTGCAGGTGCATGCTGAGCTATCTGTGCAGTAATTGACAGCTCAGTTGTCCAGTCTGGTGTGGTGAGCTGCCTGTGCCGTGATTGACAGCTCAGTTGTCAAATCTGGTGCAGGGGTGTGCTGAGCTGCCTGTGCCATGATTGACAGCTCAGTCATTCAGTCTGGTGCAAGGGTGTGCTGAGCTGCCTGTGCAGTGATTGATAGCTCAGTCATCCAGTCTATTGCAGGTGCATGCTGAGCTATCTGTGCAGTGATTGACAGCTCAGTTGTCCAGTCTGGTGCAGGGGCGTGCTGAGCTATCTGTGCAGTGATTGACAGCTCAGTTGTCCAGTCTAGTGCAGGGGTGTGCTGAGCTGCCTGTGTAGTGATTGACAGCTTAGTCATCCAGTCTATTGCAGGTGCGTACTGACCTGTTTGTGCAGTGATTGACAGTTCAGTTGCCCAGTCTGGTGCAGGGGTGTGCTAAGCTGTCTGTGTTTTTGATTGATAACTCAGCCGTCCAATCTGAGACTAGGAGGTGCTGAGCTTCCATCAGGTGTTCCCTATTCCTAATGATTACTCAGCTACTTAACCTGGCTGGCAGTCCCAGATAGCTGTCAGTCGTAGCTTCAGATCAGTGTGGTTTGTTTCTATGTGCCTTCTGTTTTGCTTATATAGACCTATTGATGCCAGACCTTGAACCTTGTTCTGATTATCTGTTTGCCTAGCCCCTTTGCTCTGATCCGCTATGTTCCTGGTATTCTGACCTCGGACCTTACCTGTCTTTTCCCTCTGTTTATGATGTACCCTTCTGGCTCTTGAACTCGAACTACTTGACCACCCTGACTCACTGCTTGTCCGTAAGAAGTAACTCAGCATCACACATGCTTCACTTACAGTAAAGAAAGCCTGGCTGTACTGATGGAGAGTCCTTCCCTTTATACACTGCTCAAAAAAATTAAGGGAACACTTAAATAACACAATGTAACTCCAAGTCAATTACACTTCTGGGAAATCTACCTGTCCAGTTATGAAGCAACACTGATTGTGAATCAATTTCTCCTGCTGTTGTGCAAATGGAACAGACAACTGGTAGAAATGATAGGCAATTAGCAAGATACCCCCTATAAAGGAGTGGTTCGGCAGGTGGTGACCACAGACCATTTCTCTGTTCTCATCCTTTTTGGCTGTTGTTTTGGTCACTTTTTCATTTTGCCATTGCTCTCACCCCTAGAGGTACAGTAGCATGAGGCGGTGTCTACAGTACAACCCACAGAAGTTGCTCAGGTAGTGCAGTTCATCCAGGATGGCACATCAGTGCGAGCTGTGGCAAAAAGGGTAGCTGTGTCTGTCAGCACAGTGTCCAGAGCATGGAGCAGATACCAGGAGATGTGGAGGGAGCCATAGGAGGGCAACAACCCAGCAGCAGGACCGTTACCTCCTCCTTTGTGCAAGGAGGAACAGGAGGAGCACTGCCTGAGCCCTGCAAAATGACCTCCAGAAGGCCACAAATGTG
Source organism: Phyllobates terribilis (assembly GCF_046119375.1). Taxonomy (NCBI): domain Eukaryota; kingdom Metazoa; phylum Chordata; class Amphibia; order Anura; family Dendrobatidae; genus Phyllobates; species Phyllobates terribilis. The sequence goes on from NW_027362773.1 coordinate 103,754,211, forward strand.
CATGCGTCTGCACAAATGGTTAGAAACCGACTCCATGAGGGTGGTATGAGGGCACGACGTCCACAGATGGGGGTTGTGCTCACAGCCCAACACCATGCAGGAAGCTTGGCATTTGCCACAGAACACCAGGATTGGCAAAGTCGCCACAGGCGCCCTGTACTCTTCACAGATGAAAGCAGGTTCACACTGAGCACATGTGACAGACGTGACAGAGTCTGGAGACTCCGTGGAGAGTGATCTGCTGCTTGCAACATCCTTCAGCATGACCGGTTTGGCAGTTGGGTCAGTAATGGTGTGGGGTGGCATTTCTTTGGAGGGTCGCACAGCCCTCCATGTGCTCGCCAGAAGTAGCCTGACTGCCATTAGGTACCGAGATGAGATCCTCAGACCCCTTGTGAGACCATATGCTGGTGCGGCTGGCCTGGGTTCAGTGGCGTACCGCCAATGGCGGCAGACCACATGACTGCTATGGAGCCCGTGAGCTGGGGGGGCCCATAGCAGTCCAGGGGCGGACATACCGCTGCTGGTACAGCTGCATCGGGGGGCCCGCCGGTGCAGTGCCTCCCTGCTCTGCTGCACCGGCCGCGGAGCTGCAGAGATCCGTCCTCTGCTTCCTGCCCGCCGCTTTCTCCCTCACACAGGCACGCGCTGCTTGATGACGTCATCATGCAGCGCGGGCCTGTGTGAGGGAGGAAATTGCAGACAACAAGGATGCTGCAGCTTGCGGGGGAACGGGCAGAGAGGTAAGTGTTTTTTTTGTTTTTTTTTTTACTGAAACGCTGGGGAAGGCAATAATGGGGCTGATGGGGCTGGAGAGAGCAATAATGGGGCTGATGGGGCTGGGGAGAGCAATGGTGGGGCTGGTGGGGTTGGGGAGAGCAATCGTTGGGCTGATGGGGCTGGGGAGAGCAATGGTGGGGCTGATGGGGCTGGGGAGAGCGCTGATTGGTCTGGGGAGAGCAATGGTGGGGCTGGGAAGAGCAGTGATGCTGCAGCTTGCAGGAGAACGGGCAGAGAGGTAAGTGTTTTTTTTTTTAATTTTTACTGAAATGCTGGGGAGAGCAATAATGGGGCTGATTGGGCTGGAGAGAACAATAGTGGGGCTGATGGGGCTGGGGAGAGCAATGGTGGGGCTGATGGGGCTGGGGAGAGCAATAGTGGGGCTGATGGGGCTGGGGAGAGCAATGGTGGGGCTGATGAGGCTGGGGAGAGCACTGATGGGTCTGGGGAGAGCAATGCTGTGGCTGGGAAGAGCAGTGATGGGGTTGATGGGGCGGGGAGAGCAATGATGGGGATTAGTAGACCAATGACGGGGATGGGGAGAGCAATGACGGGTTGCTGGGAGAGAGCAATGATGGAGGTGCTGGGAGAGTAATGACGGGGGTTGCTGGGAGAGAACAATGACGGGGGTGCTCGGAGAGAGCAATGATGGGGGTGCAGGTAGAGAGCAATGATGGGGGTGCAGGGAGAGAGCAATGACGGGGGTGCTGGAAGAGAGCAATGACGGGGGTGCTGGGAGAGAGCAATGATGGGGGTGCTGGGAGAGAGCAATGATGGGAGTGCTGGGAGAGAGCAATGATAGTGGTGCTGGGACAGAGCAATGATGGGGGTGCTGTGAGACAACAATGACGGGGGTGCAGGGAGAGAGCAATGACGGGGGTGCAGGGAGAGAGCAATGACAGGGGTGATGGGACAGAGCAATGTTGGGCATGCTGGTAGAGAGCAATAACGGGAGGTGCTGGGACATAGCAATGATGGGGGTGTTGGGAGAGAGCAATGATGGAGGTGCTGGGACAGAGCAATGATGGGGGTGCTTGTATATTTTCCGTGTGCACATAGCCTTACAGTTAATTGGGGAGAGTCACAGAGACTGAATAATTTATAATATTGGCAGGTGGAGATTATAGTTAATGGGGGGCACAGTGCTGCTTATCACTTTATATTTTGATTACTAAGTGGCTAATAGTATATTAATGGGGGGGTACATATCTGTATTCAGGGGCGCAGTGTGGGGGAGACATGTATATATACAATATATGTGACCTTGTTATTTTCTAGGCTGGAGATCATCATGACAAGACGAGTCGTGGCTGGGAGATGTCGACATGAAGGTCTGACCAGATGGAGAAGAAGCAGCAGAAACCGACTCTGATCAGATGTGACGTCAGTGGTAATGCCTGGATGTAAATAATATTCTGTATCTGCACTGTATGACTTGGAGTGATAATGTTACATGTAAAATCCCTTAGACTGCATTCTCACATTTGTGTGAAATGTCAGATTTTTTTTATCGGATGGTCCACGGACTTGTAGAGTTTTATAGATCCATTCACACATCCATGAAAATCACGGATCTGAGAATGAGATCTGTGAGGGTCAGAGAATGTCCTGTTCTGATCCGATTTTGAGGATTAGAATAGGACATGCTCAATGCGTCTGTAAAACAGGGCAGCACACTGACACTGCACACAGATGCAGGAATGTAGCCGTATTACATATAGCACAGTCCCTTAGTACATAGTGTACTCACTTATTATGTATAGCATACGCCCTTAGTATATAGTGTACTCGCTTATTATGTATAGTGCCGTCCTTAGTTATATAGTTTCATCTTTTATTATGTATAACACCCTCCCTTATTACCTACCATCCTCTCTAGCTCTAGGGCTCACAATTGGGGGATCATACTGTGTTGGGGTCAGCAAACTTTGCCCTGGGAGTTGAGGTGAGGTACAGTAGGGTCATTATACTGCGCATGTGGAGGAATTCACCATGAGGGTATCATACTGTGTTTGGGGGACACTTTTGTTGGTATCACACTTTATGGGACAATGAAATAGGGGCCTAGGACGTCAGCAGAAGGAAAATTACCATGTAAAGGCTGGAAGGTTGTGTGATCTGCTCTTCTGTGACCCTGACAATTATTTAAATTTTTTTTTGGGGGGGGGGGCCCAATTTGAACTTCTGTTATGGGGCCCCATGAATCCTATGTATGCCCCTGCCTGGGTTCCTCCTAATGCAGGACAAAACCAGACCTCATGTGGCTGGAGTGTGTCAGCAGTACCTGCAAGATGAAGGCATTGAAGATATGGACTGGCCCGCCCGTTCCCCAGACCTGAATCCGATTGAGCACATCTGGGACATCATGTCTCGCTCCATCCACCAACGTCACGTTGCACCACAGACTGTCCAGGAGTTGGCGGATGCTTTAGTCCAGGTCTGGGAGGAGATCCCACAGGAGACCATCCGCAACCTCATCAGGAGCATGCCCAGGCGTTAGGACATTACATCAAAGTTGGATCAGCCTGTAGTGTGTTTTTCCACTTTAATTTTGGGGGTGACTCCAAATCCAGGCGACCATTGATTAAAAAATTTGATTTCCATTGATGATTTTTGTGTGATTTTGTTGTCAGCACATTCAACTTTGTACAGAACAAAGTATTCAATGAGAATATTTCATTCATTCAGATCTAGGATGTGTTATTTGAGTGTTCCCTTTATTTTTTTGAGCAGTGTATATAGTCAATGCTATACATAAGTGATAGTGTGACGCTTGGTGTTCTCAAACAACTTTGCCTTTATCAAATCCCTGCCATAATTATTGAGACTTACGTAAAGGGATTAGAAAAATATGGCCACCTTCTTCAAAGAACAGCTCCACACTTGTCCACAAGTTGTGTCTGATACTGCAGCACATCTTATTCAACTAAATAAACCTGCAATATAACATACAACCTCTCAAAAAGATCGAATTGTTTTGGTAAGGAAGCAAACGTGTTTTTTCTGATCCTGCAATCTGAGTTGCTACTTTTAAATATGGTTGCCACAACTAGAAAAGCACTAACTCAGCGGTTTCAGCAGATCACAGTATGATAACTTTTGACAGTCATTCCTCATATTTTCCACACCCAAACATTTTTTTCCAGCTCCTTGATATTCCTTTTATCCTTTTATGAACTTTTACCAAAAAACGACCTTACTGTTCAAGATATAGCCACAAGAGTGCTTCATAAAGTGGTGAAATAACATCTTCCTCTCAAGAAGCAATTTAATACAAGAGCATATTCTTTTTGCTGAAGTTGCCATAGATTGGCATTGGAAAACACACTAATAGCGCTTTCTTTGTAGAATGACCCAAAAACTTTAGCAATCCCTATGAGTAAGTAATCTGCTCCACTTTAAGCTATAGATAGAGTTCCTTGCTATTGGACTTTATGGATCTGGCTGTTTCAGGGCTTCAATCCAGTAAAAACCTAAGACTATTGGAAAGTGTTCTTGCTTTATTGCTGTGTCATGGCACTGTTGTAAGATATCCCGAGGCTAGGAGCTCCTTCCCTTTCCCTAAAGTTAGTGGATCCTTAGCTATTCCTGCTCCCCAGATTACTTCTGATGGTGAAGATGCCGGGGCCACGTGCCTTGCTGAGCTCCTAAATCAGCCCTTATCTGTCCCCTCCCCCACCCAGGAAAGTGGGGAGTTGTAGTATATAACAATATATAAACCAGACTAACAAGAGAAGACATACAGGGATAAATGAAAATATCAACCATACAAATATGCACTCACAAAGAACAGAGTGGAACACCGGAAAGTAAAGGAAGGAAAAACCAAATAGGAGAGGATTAGGATATGCACACAAACAAATCACCAAGCAACAGTCTTTAGATTTAGAACAACACTGCAAACACCTCCTCAGACAACCAACACCTCCAACTTCAGAACCAGGCAGTATGAAACTAACATTAGCAATATCAAATTGCCAGAGGTGAGAATATATAGGAGAGAGGAGTGGCTAATACTGAACAGCTGAGACCATCAAAGCAGGAACGCTCCAGGAGCTCTCAACTGAACAGTTTAACCCCTGTACTGCTATCAGAAACCTGCACTGTTTAATGTGATGGTGAAGTGCTTCTAATCAGTGCAGGAGTACGTGAAATCAGACACCGCAATCTTCTGGCCCCTCCCTGTCAAGTTAAACCTGCGACACACTGATTTAAGACTAATATAATTTGTTGCAAACAGGAAAATTGTACTAAAAGGAAAAATAATCAATTAATTGAAAAATGTATTTCATATATTTAGTTCAATTATGTCAGGTTTCCCAATCTGATCCAATACGATCTGATAGCCATCCTATCCCTGGTCCCAGCAGCTTCTTTACCAGATCTGTGCTAAAAATAAGACACCATTTCTTATGTCGGCCCAAAACTGGAGCAGTGTGTAAAAAAAAGGGCCAACTTACTGCTTATTTATATAGTTAAAACAGCCCCCTTATCTTTCTCTGGATCACCCATGATGGTAAAAGAGGCTGGCTTTCCTACTTAAAAAAGCAGTCATCCAGCCCTGTTCACATTCTGGGTTATGTGCACAGGATCAGAAGGGATGTAACCCTTTGATGGCACCGCCGCCAAAGATTAGGGTCACCTTTCCAATGAGTAGACCCATGTAAAAGCCAACACTTGTAGCATTCCATAAAAAAAACAAGTTTATTGTTCACATTAAAAACATGAGTGGCAAAGAGCAGCAACAAAAATGATTAAAAACATATAACAATGATAAAGAATGGACGCACATCTAATCAGGCATCTGGGAAACTAGTTTCTGATCAGTGTGGTCCTTATGGGGCAGTCAGATAGCCGAATAACACGGACGACGATTGCATTGTAATGCTCGGACTAGACAGTGGCTCTCCTGAATGTAGCAGCTGCATAGAAATCCAAGCTGTCACACTTGGGTCAGGACGGAGAGCCGCCGGCCAGTCCGAGCACTGCGATTGTTATACGCAGACACGTAGGTTGTTTCACTTGCTGACCAGACACACTTGTCAAGAGTCCTCATAAATGGTAGAACAGTAGCAGTTAATAAGAAGCCGCACAGCCAGTGCAAGTTAAGTCTTATAAGCAACAGGCTCCAGTGACAAACAGTACAGTTTCCTTAGTAGCACAACAGTTCACAGTCTTCCCAGTAGTACAAGACAGCACAGTTCTAATGTAAAGGCACATTAATGAACACAGCATTCTTTACAGCACAATGAGATGGAGGGGGGAGGCTTTCCTGAGGGAGATGATCCCTGTGACACCATTTCTTCCAGCCCTTATCTTTCTGCCTGACAATACTCTGCACTGTTAGTTCAGGAACTCTACTTGACCTGTGCTTAGCTTCACTCCTGACTAGAATCCTTTTCACTTGTAGGGGTGCTTCTGTGAGATACAGAACACACACACCACCTTTCTCTTCGGCTCCAGCCAGACAATAAAACAACTTCCCCACAATCTGTGTCACCCTGGCCTGGATGCCACAAATGTATAATAAAGCTGTGTCTGAGAGCAAGGGGGAGGTTCTCTGGTCAGGGACCATTAGCATGCAGCACCTCCTGTCCCAGGCCAGTAGGGGGAGCAGGCTGCCCCTATAAAAGCTGGAACTGGGGGCAGGGTTAGGGAGTTCTGGACAACCTGTCTCTGGAGTGAAAGGTGTCCCAGAGAAGGGAGAGCCAGTTCAGCTGAGGCTGAGGAGGACGAGTGGCAGTAGAGGAGCCACGAGCCAGGGACGGAAGGCGAGGGGAGCCTGTCCTGGCTGAGAGAGAAACTGAACTACCGGACTTTGGTGTCCGAGGCTGTTAGGATTCCAAGTCCTACAGCAAATAATCAGTCCACAGGGGATTGTATGTCCCTTGGCCTAAGAAGCCCGGAGGTTCCGCCACAGCAGAAGGGACCAGCAAAGCTGCACCAGGCCAAGAATAGAAAGGAACCCAAGTTGCAAGCCATACGGGCGAGAAAACACGCCGAGCTCAGGAACATGGGCTGTTACACCACCAGGAGGGAAATAGCCAGAAAGAGCGCAGAGAATACGGTAGGCCTTCACCCTCATCCTGACCAGGGCCAGCTTCCCACTTGTTCTCAGACATCCAGGCCCCCTCCTAGCCGGGACTGTTTTTGGGTCGTCTCACCTGTTCTAATAAAGACCCTGAACTGTTTAAGAGGCCTCCGTCTCCTGGCTATTGCGATCGGAATCATCCCCTCCATCATCCATTTATATACTGCCCTGGGGCCACACTCCTCCCGTGGGGAGTTATACTACTTAGTGCTGCACACCTACATCTGCCCCAGCGGTCTGCACTGCAGCGGCGGTTAACCCTGACCGCAATCCACGGGTGGCGTAGTCGGACATTTAAAACCCTACAAATAGACTGCCACAACGTTTGGTCTGACCACCCTGCGCCACGGACCGGGTTGCCACTACTACCCCCATTATTGCCCTGTTGCCCGGCTCCGAGTGCCCCACGGCCCAGGGGGCGAGTCAAATCCCCCTGGGGCTCTGCTAAAACACTCCCCTTCTCCTGTGACTGTGTTAACCCCTTTAGTTGCTGGATGCTTCTGGAGCAAGTGCTTGTGTTACATCTAATAGTTGCTGAATGTTTTTAAAGCAACAGCACTACTTCTGCATCTCACACGATGCAATCGTCGTCCGTGTTATAACCCCGTCTGACTGCGCCATATGTACCGCATCGGTCAGGAACTCATTGCCTGATTAGATGTGCGTTCATTCTCTACCATTGTTATATGTTTTTAACCATTATGGTTGCTGCTCTTTGCCACACAGGTATTTAATCTGAAGAATAAACTTAATTCTTTATGGAATACTATGAGTGCTGGCTTCTACGTGGATCTACCCACATTAATACATAGGGCTTTTTGCCGTGCACTGGAGCTGATTGCCTTTTTTTGTTACTATTGATTGCCGGGCACCTTTCCCAGTTGTAATAAAGGTAAAGAAGAAGCAAAGCTTTTGTATTTTCAGTGGTTGTGCCGTCAATTCCCTTTTCTCCAAATGGTTAGAACAATCATTTTTTAGCTTTCCCATCTGTAAAAGTTTTAAACCTGATACAAATGGTTAAATAACTGTCCACAGTTATCACATTAATGTCATTTATATTTATGGCTTGTAAAAAAATGAACAACCACCTTGAATTTATCAAAAATGAAGAATAAAATTTGTGCAAGGCTATTTCTAAACATTAGTACGTGTCGTAGAACTTTCTATCATACAAACCCTGGTTAACCTCCTTTGCCTGATTTATATGTCAGCCTGGGGCACCATACATGACCAAAAACATTCTGTGCACATGTGTGTATCATTGAGTAAGTAACCTAGGTGAAACAAAGTCATTTTCAAAACTTTTAACTATTGCTCCTAGTAAATGATAACTATCCAGAACCTACGAGACCAAGATGTAGATGCATAAATAGGTCACCAATTATTTTTTTGGATACAACTTTGATGACATATGTTGCACTACGGAGATCTTGGAGTGGGCCACACACCAGTGAAGGTCATGCTGACATCCCACAATCTACTATATAGTAGCGACAAGACTAGAACTTGGTTCACTGCGTCAAATAGAAAAGTGAAGAAGTCTATGCCAGAGAAGACAATGAAGAGAACCCTCACACTGACTTGTTCATGATCTCACAGACAGGTCATAAGATATGCACGGTCACCAGGGATTACTGTTCATGTAGCCTATTTAGCTATTCATAACCTAGCTTGTTGCAAAATTTGTTTTCGGAATCGGAAAGGTTGAAAACTCCAATGTGTAGTCTGGTGGAAAGCCCAAACCAGGATCACAATATCCATGTCACCTTAAAGAAGCATTCCCAACAAAGTTTTTAACCTCTTAATATATTGCAGTCGTCATATTATATAGCACTGTGTACTTACACTTGCTCATTTTGCCTTTCTACCCAGCTGATTCTTCTCTTCTCTCTGCTCTATGTAGAAACAGGAAGTCACTTTTCCCTGCATTTATCATTCCCCTCTTCAACTCCTGACCCAGCTGCTCCCTCCTCCCCCCTGCCAGGGACTTTTGCAGTGACTCATGACTCATACAGGGAAAATTGACCTCCTCTTTCTGCATATAGCTTAGAAGGATTCAGCTAGTCAGTTTTTAATCATGTGATGTCATAGACCTAATAGAAAAGAGAAGAATTATTTGGGTAGAAAGGCAAAATAATCAATTGTAAGTACACAGTGCTATATAATATGATGATTGCAATATATTGAGAGCACAAAAATTTGATGGGAGTACTTCTTTAAAGAGAATACATCTATAGTAGCTTTCAATAATTAAAATCAGATAGTAATGCATATTCCTTTTGCATTTGATGTAGCTTTTTATACTATTTTTCTGTACATAATAAAAGGGCATTTAGAGATATGCTTTACAGCAGCTATAATCCGTAGATCACCATAGACAATGATAGACAGCCTGTGTCTCATTTACTTATGTAGGAAAGTGTTCTATGCAGTTCTGTGACCTGTGCAGAGATCACTGCGCAGGGAGGGTGAAGAAAGAGGCTACTATTGTAAATTGTAGAACCTGACTTTTTGGATGTTGCTGTCAAATGTGACAGTTGTGATTAATAGAAATGGGGAAAGGTGTAGTTTCTTACCCCTATCAGTTCACCTGCAACATGATTGCAGGATGCCAATGGCATTATCTTGGGGGCTGCTGATGGTCCCTCCGTTTGCCTTCATAGGAGTTCATTAATCTTGCAGTACAATTCAATAATACAGTACTGCAATGTATGGTACAAACAATCAAGTGATCCCTGGGTCAAGTCCCATAGGGGGACCATTAAAAAATGAAAAAAATAAATTAATTCAGTTCACATCACCCCCCTTTTTCCTTATGTAAATAAAATGGAAAAAAAACTGATATACTTGGTACCATAGTTTCTGGCTTCCGACCGCACCATTCTACTGAAACTGCCCTGACTAAAGTCACCAATGACCTACTAACTGCCAAATCCAAGCGACACTTCTCCATCCTCCTCTTTCTGGACCTGTCATCTGCCTTCGACACAGTCGACCATTCCCTCTTATTACAGATTCTCTTATCTCTTGGCATCACAGACTCGGCCCTATCTTGGATCTCTTCATGCCTAACAGACAGGACATTCAGTTTCTCCCACTCACACACCACCTCCTCATCTCGCCCGCTATCTGTTGGTATCCCCCAAGGTTCAGTCTTAGGACCACTGCTCTTCTTCACCTACACTTTTGGCCTGGGACAGCTCATAGAGTCTCACGGCTTTCAGTATCACCTCTATGCTGATGACACACAGATCTACCTCTCTGGACCCGATATCTCCTCCCTACTAACCAAAATCCCACAATTTCTGTCCGCCATCTCATCCTTCTTCTCTGCCAGATTTCTAAAACTCAACATGGATAAAACAGAGTTCATCATCTTTCCCCCATCTCGCTCAACCTCCCATCTGACCTATTAATCATAGTCAATGGCTGTCCACTCTCCCCAATCACGCAAGCTCGCTACCTCGGGGTAACCCTGGACTCTGAACTCTCCTTCAAACCACATATCCAAGCCCTTTCCACTTCCTGCCGACTCCAACTAAAAAATATCTCCCGGATCAGCACATTCCTTAACCACAAATCATCATCTCCCGCCTCGACTACTGCAACCTCCTGCTCTGTGGCCTCCCTTCTAACACTCTCGCACCCCTCCAATCTATCCTAAACTCTGCTGCCCGACTAATCCACCTGTCCCCCGCTATTCCCGGCCTCTCCTCTCTGTCAATCCCTTCACTGGCTCCCTAACCATGGCATACAAAGCCATCCACAACCTGTCTCCTCCATACATCTGTGACCTAGTCTCCCGGTACATACCTGCACGCAACCTCCGATCCTCACAAGATCTCCTTCTCTACTCCCCTTATCTCCTCTTCCCACAATCACATACAAGATTTCTCCCGTGCATCCCCCCTCCTCTGGAACTCTCTACCCCAACATATCAGACTCTCGCCTACCATGGAAACCTTCAAACGGAACCTGAAGACCCACCTCTTCCGACAAGCGTACAACCTGCAGTAACCACCGCTCCACCATACCGGTGCACGACCAGCTCTACCCTCATCTATTGTATCCTCACCCATCCCCTGTAGATTGTGACCCCTCGCGAGCAAGTACCTCTCTCCTTCTGTACCAGCTTGCCGTTGCGTTTTTGTTCAAGATTTCTGCAATTGTTGTTTGCTATGTATACCCCTTTTTCACATGTAAAGCGCCATGGAATAAATGGCGCTATAATAATAATAAATAATAATAATCATAGCGTGCAAAAGTGTCTGAAGTAATAAAATAGTCAAATATTCATCCCATAGAGATAAAGCAGAAATAAGAAAAAAAATGAAAACATTGAAATGGCAGAATTGCTGTTTTTGATCACTTTGCATGTCGAGTTTTAGAAAGTATTAAAGAAAAAAGTTAGATTTTTTTTTTTAGGACAAAATATGTAGAAGTTCAGATCACTTTATGGAAGCAGCTGTTGTATTTCTTAAAAAGGAAGGGTGAAAAGAACACACGAGTCCTGAACATCTCATCTTACACTAATATTTCTTTTATATCCAGCCTGGCAGAGTCCCTAGTTGTTATGTTTCCCAGGGGATTATACTGCATTTAGAGACAGTTATTAAATATCTGCCAGTCTGGACTGGCGTGTACAGTGCAAGAATATTCCTTTTTAGAGATTTTGAATGTGATATACTGTAGCATTATTATTATTATTATTATTATTATTTAACATTAATAGTATTATACTAATATATTACATAATAATATAATAGCAATATACTGTATAATAACAATATATAATATTTATTATTATAAATTAAGATTAATATTATGCTAATATATTATATAATAAAATATATTATTATTAATAATAATAATAATAGTAATAATAATATTTTTTTTCATACTACTAGTTATATATATATATACATACGGTATGTATATATATAACTAGTAGTATGGAAATATCATTATTAGTAGCAGTATTAGTATTTAATATTAATAATATTATATTAATATATTACATAATAATATAATAACAATATATAATATTTACTATTATTAATTGATATTACTATTGTAATAATATATTATTATATAATAATAAATAATAAAATATATTATTATTATTACTTTTATTATTATTAATAATAATAATATTTTTTGTGCTACTAGTTTTATATATATATATATATATATATATATATATATATATAATATTGCAAAATTCACACTGCTTACTAGGCCTAACATTAAATTCATACTTCCTGTTCTATACAGAAGACTTTTCAGCAGTCTCATTATCATCACAGACAGGTTACAAATAAAGCTGCCTGAAAAAGATGTTGTTTCAGGAAACAGCTGCAGTTCATTTTTAAAAGAAGTGCTTTACTCACTCTCCCTGGGTCCCTTCCATCTTCCACTGCTTCTGGTGTCTGTTATTACCTTTAGTTAAAACTGCAAACAATAACAGTTACTGGGAGCAGCAGAGGAGACTCAGGCCTGGACCTGGGCAGGGTGATTAATGCACTATTTGTTTATTTATAACAAACTGCCAGCCAGTGGACAGGGGTTTTCCAAAACCAGAAAACCCCTTTAAAACATCATTTTAACAATCCTAACCTAAAAGGATATACCACTGGCAGACACAGACCGAAGAGGCCCCTTGTGCAAGAACAATATATGGGCCCTTTACAGTCCAATAGCTCATCATAATGCACAATTTCACTTGCTTTGGAAGTGATAGTGGCCCCCTTACCTCGTGGGCCCCTGTGTAGTAGAATGAATTTTGAAACAGCAACAATAGAATGAAATCTGGTTTATGATTGGTTGCAGTATGATGGGCAACAAAGACCGTTTTTCTTTTTGACAGCTTTTAAAAATCTTCCCCATTATTTCTTCATTGGTTTTAGTACACTTCACTCCCGGAGATGCTCTCGCCATAGGCTTTACTTTATAATGCGTTCATAACTACATCTTAATCTCTAAATCAATACCCACCAAACCAGCGGATCAGTGAGTAAGAGGATGGCTGTGCGTTACATTACACACTTCAATCTATGTAAGTTTGTGATTTCATAAAAAATGGTAATAATTTCTAGCAAAGGTTTACTAGTTAGTAGAGCAAGTGACGACAGGAAACAACATTCTTCCTATTTCTTTTATGTAGAGAAAGCTTTCACATAACAATGGAACACGTATTCAATAGAAGCCTGTTATATTTCCAGAAGTTCACACCCTGGTTAAAGATGAAATTATGCACAAAGCAACAGTATTGTGATTTTGCTCGTATATTTCTGCACAAGGCATAAGTTGTTTATTTTTTTCCGTTGAATAATAAAATGGAATTAAACACTTATCTATGACAATATATTGTTCCTGTCCATAGAAATATAGTCACCTGTTATTGCATTCTATCAATCGGACGCACAAGAGATAACACCGGGGGTCTTTCTGAGATCCCAGGTTGTCTACATAGTGATACCCGCCCATGTCTAGGAAAAACAGATAACAGAGTTTCTTCAAGATACTGTACATGTTGAAGACTATGGACGTTGAAAGATTCTTACAAATCTTAGCGGTTAGTTACCATTAGTTAATAAAGTTTACTAAGTTAGCTATCTTGATTCCCTCTTTCACTCATTTTTAAGGGGTGATCTAGGTCTCAGATTTTGCTCTTGTGTGTCTCTCCCAGTAATATAGGCTGGATGGGTGGTCTCAGTAATACAGGCTGGATATTATGATCTGTGTCAATCTTCACTTGTTTTATACATCAGCACAGATCCAATACAGCCCTTTTATCCTCTCCATAGGCTTTCCTGCAAATCTATGGTTTGTAGGTGGGTAGACCATGGCTGTCTATATTATTAATAGGTGATAACTTGCTAAATTAGGACAATCCTTAAATAAATGTTTTCTGCAATCATGGCAGTTGCAGTGAGAGTAAAATGTTTCCATGGCATATTTGATAAACAATAGAATAATAGAGGTTCAATTAACAATTTTCTAGGTAACGGAGGAGCTGCATGGTAGGGTGGCAGAGTATGCTCGATGCTGCTCTACACCACTCTACGGGAGATATTGAAACAGCCATGTAAGAGTGCTTGGCTATGATGACTTATCCTTCTATACAATTGAAAAAAAAATTGTTTACTCAGAGTAATAATGTATTTTTCTTATCTAAATAAACATTATTACAGAAGATATATTATTACAGAAGATAGATATTCAGTTCACTAGAAGGAACCTTGGCATCTAGTAACAAAAAAAAACATTCCATTTAGAGAACTGTATAAAGCAAAAATGACTGCAAATATGAAGGCTTAAATTAATGTCAATAGGTTTACAAAGCAAGACGCGTGATCAGGTCAAAAACTGGCTCAAATATCGAATTTGAGAGTTATTGTGGATGACTGAATGGTCTCCGGTAGTGTTGAGAGAGTATGTTCGGTTAACCCTTTCGGCGAGTATGCTCGGGCGAGTACCAAGTATCTTCAGCGTACTCGGTGATATGTTTGAATCACCCCCATGTGCATGATTTGTGACTGTTTGACAGCTTTAATACATGTGAGGAATGCGAAAGAATCAGGCATTACTCACATGTATTAAAGCTGTCAAACAGTCACAAATCATGCACATGGGGGTGATTCAAACATATCACCGAGTATGCTGAAGATACTCGGTACTCGCCCGAGAATACTCGCCGAAAAGGTTAATCGAACATACTCGTTCATCACTAGTCTCCGGTTATAAGTGGTGACTCCAAGGTTCAGTGTTTGATCTTTTTTTATCCAACTGAATTACCATTGATAAAGAAGATACAGTTAATAGAGCTGCTTCTATTTTTGCAGATGATAGTATAGTGCAGTCTATGGAAGATGTTCAAAAGTGACAAGTTGACTTGGACAAATTAAGTTTGGCATCTACTTGGCAGATGAGGTTCAGTGTGGATAAATGTAAAGTTATATACCTTGGTAATAATAACATGCGGCCATCACATGTTATGGGAGACAAAAACTAGGAGAGTCACTTGTAGAGAAGGATCTGGGTGTACTTGTAGATCACAAACTAAATAACAGCATACAGTGTCAATCAGCGGCTTCGAAGGCCAGTGGGATATTGTCATGTACTATAAGAGGCATGGACTCGGGAGACAGGAACGTAATACTACCACTTTACAAAGCGTTAATGTGACCCTATTTGGAATATATACAGTTTAGTTCTAGCCACCTGTTAGTAGAAAGGATGCCCCAGAGTTAGAAAAAGTATAAAGAAGAGCCACAAACCTGATAATGGAGGAGCTTAGTTATGATGAAAGAATTAAATTTATTTCATCTTGAGAAGATACATCTAAGGGGGGACATGATTAACTTGTACAAGTACATGAATGGCCCATACAAAAAATATGGTCAAAAGCTGTTCTATGTAAAACCTCCTCAAAAGACCAGAAGGAACGACCTCCCTCTGGAGAAAAGAAGATTCAATCTCCAGAGGAGACAAGGCTTCTTCGCTATGAGAACAATTTATCTGATGAGGTCTGGATGGGACAGAAGCACATAATAGGGAAATACCGCAAGAGAAATGAGAAAGGGTGAGAGTGATGGTGGCGCTCAACTGGGGTGGCTGTGTATGGACACAACACCGATAAGAGTCTTAGAATCCACAGCTACAGCCCCGTGGCTGGAGAAAAAAATCTTCCAGATAGAAATTTAGATCACAGTACCTGGACTGCGCTTACAGAATTGAAGAATCCTCAATGGTATAAAATGAAGGTTTTTATTACACCAACGCGTTTCGGCACCAGACACCTTTTCCAAGATAAAAAAAAAAGCAAATGTCATGATATTTGGTTTTATATCATGACCAAGGCACCAGTCTGGTACAGAAACGCGTTGGTGTAATAAAAACCTTCATTTTATACCACCGAGAATTCTTCATTTCTGCAAGCGCAGCCCAGGTACTGTGATCTATACACTAAACTATTGATCTGTGGAACAGTTGGCCTCAACACCTGGTCACATTCGGAACCCGTCGATGGTTTTAAAGAAAAGGGCTCGAATGCTTTTTTAGAATTTTTTTTATAAATACTTAAGCAAATGTATAAAACTGTTCTAAATTTTGATCCAATAGCTCAACTTTTGGGAACAAGAGGAAGAATGTGCTCTTTTCATGAATTGTGGATGGATCTCCACTTGAAATGAGCAAACCTGAATTTAAAAGTTTGGCATTCGTACCGGACAGTTACTGTCCGATGCTAAATGCTGAACATGGACTTTCCCCGGAAGTTTGTTGTAATGTTCAGAGTTCCGGGGGAAGTCTGTTGCAGGAAGAGAATGTTTTAGCTCAAAAGTCCTGATCCCCATTGTTTTCAATGTGGTTCGTTCGGATTCTAGTTCAAGTTCTTGTCCCCTCAAACGAACTTTAGAATAAAGTTTGGGTAGGGTACCAGAACCCAAACTTCCACAGGTCCGCTCATCCCTAATCTCTACCACTTCCCTTAATCAAGTCCATCAAGCTCAACTGTGGAATGGGAAATGATAAGCTGTTTTTTTTTCAACCAAACTAACTATGTAACTATGGTAAACTGACCTTAAAATGAGTTTGTTAACCTACAACGTTGAAACAACATTTTTTACTCAGTTGTTACAATGTGTTATTAAGACATGACAGTGTGACACATACATATAATCATGATTTTATTAGATCTTGATGTTCTTGTTTGTTCTTTTTATGAATTTTTGCTTCAAATATAATTTGCCAGGGTCAGTGAGGCATAGGATGAGATGTGCCAAGGCTAAGCAGGTAGGCGAATATAAGCTATTGTGCATAGATACTGTCTACAAATAAATACCGTTAGAGCTTAGAAATAAAACATCCATCATTTGTGATTATAGTATCCAATTAAAACCTAGAGTTACACTTGCAATGAAGCAATTCTAAGACAGACAGATACAGTGTTATCAGGAAAGTGTGTTGCAATCAAATACCTTAATTATCCAATATATATTTTTACATATTAAAAAAAACTTAAAGGAGTGGTTATCTTTAGGTAATAAAATTTCAAAAAGTTTAATTCTGCAATCTTCATTCCTTCAGTCATTTTCAGACCCCCTGATATACAGTTTGTAGCCTGATCGAAGTTTCATATTTTCCTTTTGGGGGAGTGACTCTCCCAGTAATATAGGCTGGATATGGGATCAATGTGTATACAGGATACTGCTTTTTTTAATTAGGTCATATGTCAGTGACGCGCCCCCTGGGCCATATTCTTTAGTGGGAATATCCGGAGCCGGATCAGATGGGGGTTGTAGTCTTCCGAGTGGCTGTGACCCGGTCCGTGCCCAGGGTGTCAAACTCAGTTGTATGTGGCAGTCCTACAGATGTTATAAGTTCTTTATTGTCGACTACGCCACCCGTTGTGTTGCGGTCACTATGGCCGCCGCTGCAGCAGGGTCCGCTGAGGCTGATGGTGTAGGTGCAGCTTTTGGTGGTATAACCCCCAACGGGTGGGGTATAGCCTCAGGGGGTCAGGTGCAGAGGATGGGGGTTGTGGTGGTGCAGCGTAGATGTAAAATGAAGACAGAGTCGGGTTGTGCAGTTTAGGGTATTTACTCACTGCTGATGTTCCGGTCACTCCAGCTTCAAGTGACCTCCCGAGCCGTGCTGCATCCACCAGGTCCCGGATCCAGCCAACCCCCAAGCGAGTCCGGAGCGTGACCCTGAGCTCTCCTTCTGTCCTTTCTCTGGCCGTCCCCACTAGTGATCCACCCAGGTCCAGCTCCCTCGGGCCTTCTGTTGGGTGACCCTTGGCCTTGGGTTCCCTGACCCTCCACGTGGTATGCCTTCGTGGTGGATGTGGTGGGTGGCCGTGGCAGACGCTGCCCACGGCCTCCGGTCTCTGGCTGGGGTGTGTTTTTGCCCCCACCAGCTTGGGTTCCGGTACCCTGATGCCGACTCTTCACCCGTGGATTGGATTTGGGGTCTTAGAGTCCTCTCTTCTGCTTCCCCCTCTGGGTCTCTCTTGCTTTCTCCTCTCTCTCTCTCTGGGGCTTCTCTGCTCCTCTGCTTCTTACTCTGACAGACTGACCCTGTTCTCTGATGGTGCCCACCTTATATACACCCTCTATGTGTGAGCTCAGGTGACCAGCACCCAATGAGCTCCTATCTTTACCCAGGCTGCTCCCCCTATCTGCCCCTACACTACTTGGGATGTTCCACCCCCCTCCCACTCCAGCCAGGAACAGACTCGGTCGTACCTGCACATTTCTAAGTGGGAGTACCGTCGGCCTGTTCCTCGGAAATGGGATGTATGTAGTGCATGTGTGGCACCCCAGGGGTCTGGTTTCCACAGTAATGTAATGTTATGTCTGAGAGCAGGTGGGAGGTCCTTTGGTCAGGGATCCTGTGCATGCCACACCTCCTGCCCAGTCTTGGGAGGGGAAGAACTTCCCCTATATAAACCCGGGGCTGAGGCAGGGTTAGGAGTAGAGAAGAAGCAGAGACAAGAAACAGTCATAGGAAGAAACAGCAGAAGCTCAGTGGGAGCAATACTACTATGAGTCAGGGGCTAGCAGCTGCAGAGCTCGCCCTGACTGAGAAGCTTTCTTACTGGACCCGGCGTCCGAGGCTGTGGGGACTAACTCTTACCCAGCAGCAGAAGCCGACCGGCAGGGGATTTCAGGTCCTCAGGCCCAGAAACCCCAAGGCAAGGTCACACGCGTGGGACCAGCACCGCCAACGTGGAGCGGAAGCCATTAGAAGGCCCCGAGTCACCGGCCATACGGGTGAGCACCACACGGCACACTCAGGGACGTGGGCTACTTATATCCGCTTCTAGCAAGGTAGCCAGAAGAGTACAGTCAGTTTGGGAGGCCTACAACTCCGCCTGGCCAGGGGAGATCCCATCTGCTCAAGGACTGACCAGGCCCCGTTCGCTAGCAAGTACTCAGGGAGGGTCTATCGTTGTTACCAGTAAAGACCCTGAATTACACCGCACCGTCTCTGAGTGGTTCCTGCTACCCCCATCTTCCACGTCGGCTGCCCTGAGGCCATACCCCTCCCGTTGGGGGTTATACTATCACGCTGCACAATTCTACATCGGCCTCAGCGGTCTGCCCTGCAGCGGCAGCTCCATAGCTGCAAATCAACGGGTGGCGTAGTCGACACTCAAATAACACCTATCAAGACTGCCACACACTGAGTTTGACTCCCTGGGCACGGACCGGGTCCCCGCCACTCGGAGACTACAACCCTCATCTGATCCGGTTCCGGGTAAGCCCCCGAGCGCGAGACGCTGCGCGACACAGCAGGCCCAGGGGCGCGTCAACTTTGGCGTAGTCGGCAGGATTTCGTGCCCGCAACCACCGGGTACTGCGTGCCTGAAAAAGAGACTTTCAAACTCACCTGTGGTGAAGATTCCCGCCATCCGGCGCCATTTTCAGCCTTCTTCCCGCCATCCGTGGAGTTTTCCCGCCGTTGGACGCCATCTTGAGGACGCCGCGCGGGAAGAAGAGGGGCGTGGACTCCGAAAAGCCCGCGAGAACTGAAGCCCCGCCTCACGTCCGGACGTTGCGTAAGGTCCTGGAAGGAGCCCAGCAGACGCCGACGTCACCGGAGCGCGACAGAAGGTCCTCAACCCTGACGATCCACTGCGGAGCCGCGGCCTACGGAAGAGGATCATCGCAAGGTAGGCCACGGTCCACTAGGGGGGAGAAGGATGTCGGATACGGAGGAGAGCTTCACCGCTTCAACCCCCGCCAGCGCCACCGCTGTCGCGGTCATGCCTTTCACCATGCCCTATATCCCGGGGGCAGCCTGGCTACCCCAGTACTCAGGGGAGTCACATACCCTGCAGGACTTTAGAGAAAGGCTGGATAGCCTCTTCCAGGTGTACCCCCTCACAGAAGAGCAAAAAGTGAGCATCCTGGTGGCCCAATTAACCGGAGCAGCCCGAAGGGAGGTAAAGTCCTGGCCACCTGGGGGGAGGACTGTCGCAGGGATACTAACCCGGCTGAAGGACACCTTTGATACCCGCACCTCAGCCGAGATCAAGCTTAGATTCTACGGGTGCAAACAGCGGGCCCATGAGAGTATAAGGGACTATGCCCTGAACCTACAAGAGGCCCTGAGAGCCGTTAAGCAGACCGACCCTGACGGCGTGGGAGACGAGGACAGGCTGTTGACTGAACAATTTATAGAGGGTTTATATTGCAATGCCCACCGAACCCAGTTGCGGGCAATGGCCCTACAGGACCCTCATCTGGGATTTGCACAGTTCAAGGACAGAGCCATCCGGGTGCTCCGAGAACCGGCACCGGATGGCGTTGTGACCCACAGGCGCCCAGCTATCACTTACCACCAGGAGGCGGCGCCCTTGTCGGCAGGGCCTGTAGGGGCTGATGCGCAGGCTTTGAACAATGACCCGGCTCCAGACCTGCACCATCAGGTCCAAGAGCTAGCTAAAAGCGTTGCTGCGTTAACCCGAACTGTGCAGTCTTCACAGGCTTCCACTCCAGGGAAGATCCAGCTGGCATCCGGACCGGAGAACATCCCGTGGCGTCGACCAAGGAGGACCCCACCGGCCAGAGGAAGACCCAGTGACCGGTACAACGAGGACGGACGACCCATCTGCCGCCGCTGCAATCAACCCGGACATATGGCAAGGTACTGTCCTTTAAACTGGCACAACCTGGGGGTAGAGGGCCAACCCCCAGGAAAAAGACCACAAGGCCCATCGAACTGGCGCGACAAATATGTCGGAGGGCGTCCAGTCTTGCCTGTGGTACTGGATGGCATCCCTATGAGTGCCCTACTGGACACCGGGTCACAGGTCACCACCATTCCGTACGTGCTCTTCAAGCAGTACTGGAATGACTCGGATATAACCCGCTACCCTGACGACGACTTGAGTATCATCGCCAGCAATGGTCAGCCCGTGCCACAGATCGGATTTAAAGAGGCGACCATTAAAATTGGTAGAGTCGAACTGGCAGCACAGGGACTGATTATTGTAGACATTGACAAACAAGAGAGTCACCCAAAGATAACGCTAGGAACTAATGTAATTGAAAATTGTCTTGCAGAGGTGATTTTCCTTTTACAACAGGTTGCCAAGAACGCCAGCTCCGGCGAGCAGCGAGTGCTCCAGAAAGAGATCCGGGCACTGATGCGACGGCAACAGGTGGAACTCTCCGGCGGTGAGATTGGTAGCGTAAGAATGTGTGACCCTTTCCCTATTGCCATGCCCCCAAAAAGTGAAATGATGATTTGGTGCCGGGCAGCTATTGGTCCGAGAGGTAGGGATTACCAGGCAATGGTAGAACCAGTTTACTCAGACAGTAGGCCCACCATTTTGACAGCACGGGGGGTGGTTCATGTACGCCATGGGAGGGTGCCCGTTCGCCTAATAAATATCGGGAAGAGGGAAGTATACCTACCCCGGTATGCCACGCTAGCCAAATTATATACCATCAACCAAAACTCTATACAGTCTGTGGAACCCTTGCCTCCATCTCACCCGGAGGAAGGTAACGGCTCTAAGAAAGTAATGGAGGATTGGTGTCAGCAACTACACTTGGGAACTGACTCCACTCCCTCCCACCAGAAACAGGGAGTCTACCGGGTGGTTCAAGAGTATGAGAGAGTGTTTAGTAAACACCCGTTAGACTTCGGGCGAGTTAAGGGGGTAGAACACCGCATCCCCACGGGAGATCATCCTCCCATAAAAGAGAGGTATCGACCCGTACCCCCTGCACACTACCAACACGCCAAGGGGATGCTTAGAGACATGAAGGAGGCTGGGGTAATCCGGGATAGCTGTAGCCCCTGGGCAGCCCCACTAGTTTTAGTCAAAAAGAAAGACAACACTATGAGGATGTGTGTAGATTACCGGAAAATCAATCGTATCACACACAAGGATGCGTACCCTTTACCACGGATAGAGGAGTCTTTGGCTGCTTTAAGATCTGCTAACTTCTTCTCTACCTTGGATCTCACTAGCGGGTACTGGCAGGTTCCTGTAGCAGAGGCGGACCGGGAGAAGACCGCATTCACCACCCCGATGGGACTTAGCGAGTTTACCTGTATGCCGTTTGGACTTTGTAACGCACCCGGAACCTTCCAACGATTAATGGAGTGCTGTCTGGGACACAAAAACTTCGAGACGGTCCTGTTGTACCTGGACGATGTCATCGTATATTCCAAGACTTATGAGGACCACCTGAAACATCTGGCGGAAGTGTTCGAAGCCCTGGCAAGTTACGGCCTGAAGGTGAAACCCTCTAAGTGTCACCTCCTGAAGCCAAAGGTGCAGTACTTGGGACACGTGGTGAGCGCTGACGGAGTGGCTCCCGACCCTGATAAGATCACCGCAATTAAGGAATGGCCAAGTCCCTCCAGTATAAAGGAAGTGCGGCAGTTCCTTGGGTTGGTAGGCTATTACCGCAGATTCATCCCCGGTTTCACCAAAAAGGCAGCTCCCATGCAGGACCTCCTGATAGGCCAGTCCCGGAAGGCCAAGAACCAGAAGCCGCCCTTCAGATGGGAGAAGTTAGAAGAAGAGTCCTTCCGCCAGCTGAAGATGGCCCTCACGGGGGATGAAATCCTGGTGTACCCCGATTACAGCCAGCCCTTTATCCTCTACACTGACGCAAGTAACATCGGGCTAGGAGCTGTGCTGTCCCAGATCCAGCAGGGGAAAGAACGAGTAATCGCTTACGCCAGCCGAAAACTGCGACCCACCGAGAGAAACCCGGAGAATTACAGCTCCTTTAAGCTAGAGTTCCTGGCAGTGGTGTGGGCAGTCACCGAACGCTTTAAGCACTACCTCGCTTCTTCCCGGTTCATCGTGTACACGGATAACAACCCGTTGACACACCTGGACACAGCAAGACTCGGTGCCCTAGAGCAGAGATGGATGGCTCGTCTGTCCAACTACGAGTTCACAATCAAATACCGGGCAGGACGCTCCAATACCAACGCGGACGCCCTGTCCAGGATGCCAAATCTACCGGACGTAGGAGAAGATCCAGAGGAACTGGAAGAAGTCGAACTCCCTGCGTTCCACCGTCATGGGACTATCCAGTGTTCCCACCGGGTAGGGAGTAAGCAAGCCGCTACGTTTAACCCCTTGCCTCACTACAACTGGGCGGAAACGCAAGACAGCGACCCTGCCGTCCGGCTGGTAAAGGAGATGCTGACTCGGCCAGAGGCTCGCCTTGACCCAGACGCTCCGGAGGAAGCCAAGCAACTGTGGGCAGAAAAGAGTAGACTGTTCCTTTACAAGGGGAAGTTGTGCCGCAGAATGGTTAACTCCCGGACGCATGAACTAATCTGGCAAGTAGTGGTGCCACGAAGAGACGCAGCCATGGTGATGGAGGCATACCACGACGGGGCTGGACACTTCGGATGGAAGAAGCTGGAGTTCCTGCTGCGCGAGCGGTTCCACTGGGTAGGCATGAGGGGAACCATCGAGAGGTGGTGCAGAGACTGTGGCCCGTGCAACCTAAGAAGGAAGGACCGTGCCAGCCAGAAGACTCCCCTGCAGTCCATCGTCACCCGGCAGCCGTTGGAACTGGTAGCCTTGGATCATGTAAAACTGACCCCAAGCAGAAGTGGCTACGTCTGCGCACTAACCATCGTGGATCACTACTCCCGGTTCTTGGTTGTCGTCCCCGTCAAGGACTTAACAGCTCGAACAGCAGCTAGAGCCTTCCAGCAGCATTTCTGCCGTCCACACGGGTACCCGGACCAAGTGTTGACAGACCAGGGACCTGCCTTTGAAGTGGAGGTCTTCCAAGAATTCTGCACTCTGTATGGCTGCCGGAAGATAAGGACGACACCCTATCATCCGCAAACTAATGGACTTTGTGAGAAAATGAACCAGGTGGTAATGGATCTTCTGAAAACGTTGCCCCTGGAAGAACGCGGTCTGTGGCCTGAGAAGCTGCCCGATCTGGTGGACCTATACAACCACATCCCGGTAGGTTCCACCAACTGTACCCCGGCTTACCTAATGAGGGCGAGACCTGGTAAGTTACCTGTTGACCTGGAAATGGGAGTCCTGACACCCGAGGACACTTCACCAGAAGCAGACTGGGACACAGAGAGGCAGCAGCAGTACCGGAGAGTACAGGAGAGCGTGGAGCGAAGTCTCTGTCAGGCTAGGGAAAGACAAGAGAAAACTTACAACCAGTATGCTCCCGCTGTTCCCCTGGTACCCGGAGAGCAGGTCTTGAAGAGAAAAAGATGGCTCCACAAGTTGGACGACCAGTGGGAGAAGGACCCGTACACCGTACTGCCCTCAAGCCACGACAACCCAAAGGTCTGTACCATCAGTAAAGATGGAGGGGAAACCACAACCATTGTATCCCGGGATCACCTGAAGAAGTGTCCCGAACAGCTACGGAACCCTGAAGAGGAACAAGAAGACCCTCGACCCGTAGAGGAAAGGGAAGACATGGTTAGTACTGTGCTCGGAGACTTCCCTCGGTCTTGGACTCAAGTCAATGGCGCAGTTGTGGTACCCGTACTCACCTTCCTCCAACCCGCATCCCAAGCACCTACGGAGCGACAGGTAGAGCTGGAAGAGCAGCCGGTCCAGGAGGCAGAAGACTCCACACAAGCAGAACAGGAGGATCAACCCTCTGCTTATAGTGAGCCTGCCGTACCCCAGTGAGCCAAAGAGCCGGTAGACAGCTGCCCAGTTTACCCTTGACAGCTCCTACACCCTGTAGTTCAGGGCTAGACAGTCAGCTCCGTAGGTCCACTAGGGCCACTAGAGGCCAGTTACCCGCACGTTGGAGGATTTGAAATGTATAAGTTGTTTTATTTGTGGTTACCTGTTTTTCTTATTGCTTGTGTATAATTATGTGTTTCTAGTTGTTTATAGGAGTCTTTGGTGGATTTACCGGGAATCCTGTGTACATAGTTGGAGCGTAACCCAGGACGGACTAAAGACTGTTAAGGACTCGGGGCAGAACAGACCCCTACCTGGTTACGTCTCCCTGCTTTGGTGAAATGGACACCTTGCTTTCTTCAAAGACTGCACCCGGTTACGGATATCCGTGACCACCTTTATGTGTTTCTTCTTATTATACTATTATTGTTGTTATATCTTGTTATGTTTTTCTAAAATATGTTTAGTCCCGGAGTACTAAATTTCACTAGGGGGGAATGTGGCACCCCAGGGGTCTGGTTTCCACAGTAATGTAATGTTATGTCTGAGAGCAGGTGGGAGGTCCTTTGGTCAGGGATCCTGTGCATGCCACACCTCCTGCCCAGTCTTGGGAGGGGAAGAACTTCCCCTATATAAACCCGGGGCTGAGGCAGGGTTAGGAGTAGAGAAGAAGCAGAGACAAGAAACAGTCATAGGAAGAAACAGCAGAAGCTCAGTGGGAGCAATACTACTATGAGTCAGGGGCTGGCAGCTGCAGAGCTCGCCCTGACTGAGAAGCTTTCTTACCGGACCCGGCGTCCGAGGCTGTGGGGACTAACTCTTACCCAGCAGCAGAAGCCGACCGGCAGGGGATTTCAGGTCCTCAGGCCCAGAAACCCGAAGGCAAGGTCACACGCGTGGGACCAGCACCGCCAACGTGGAGCGGAAGCCATTAGAAGGCCCCGAGTCACCGGCCATACGGGTGAGCACCACACGGCACACTCAGGGACGTGGGCTACTTATATCCGCTTCTAGCAAGGTAGCCAGAAGAGTACAGTCAGTTTGGGAGGCCTACAACTCCGCCTGGCCAGGGGAGATCCCATCTGCTCAAGGACTGACCAGGCCCCGTTCGCTAGCAAGTACTCCGGGAGGGTCTATCGTTGTTACCAGTAAAGACCCTGAATTACACCGCACCGTCTCTGAGTGGTTCCTGCTACCCCCATCTTCCACGTCGGCTGCCCTGAGGCCATACCCCTTCCGTTGGGGGTTATACTATCACGCTGCACAATTCTACATCGGCCTCAGCGGTCTGCCCTGCAGCGGCAGCTCCATAGCTGCAAATCAACGGGTGGCGTAGTCGACACTCAAATAACACCTATCAAGACTGCCACACACTGAGTTTGACTCCCTGGGCACGGACCGGGTCCCCGCCACTCGGAGACTACAACCCTCATCTGATCCGGTTCCGGGTAAGCCCCCGAGCGCGAGACGCTGCGCGACACAGCAGGCCCAGGGGCGCGTCACATGCAGCCTACCGAGCTCAGTTCCACACTCCATCCTTACCCGGGAGTGGAATATCACACCTCTGGATTGAGGTGCAATACCCCTGTAGCAGCCGAATCCTCAGGGTGCTACATTCCCCCCTGGTAAATCACAGCTCGTCCTCGGGCTGTAAGACATAAACAACACCAAAACATACATTTTTTTTTCATAAACATATAAAACATATTAAACAACATATCTTAGCAGATAAAACATCCTCGTCGCCTCAGGCTCCTCCTCCGGTCACTGTGCAACTTGTGACCGGGTAAAGTGCGACAGTCTCTCTAGAAAACTGGTTTTTCTATAAAACCGGTAGGGGGCGCTTTAGGACGCGCAACTATTTACAGGGATATGGCCGCTCTCAGTCCTCGGCCAGGTATTGGGGAGGAATGACCGCTCTCAGTCCTCGGTCAGTGGGATTTAGGGGTTAAACGGGTAACAGTTCACACTTGCTGGTCCCAACGGGGACTATATTAGCAACAGCAACAGTTTCAGTTTATGGTGCCCCGACGGGCAACTATATACAGCTCCTGCTTCGCTGTACTTAACGACGGCGTCCTCCTGCTCTTGCTTTATGGTTACCTTTGGCTCTAGTTTCAGACCCGTCCGGGTCCTCTTGTTCTTCCTCCTCACACCGCAGCTCTTCCTCCGTCAGGCGATGCACATGGAGGGCGTAGGGTCCTTTGGCACACTTGTGCCGGGTGAAGGTGACCTCGTCCCCGATGTAAAGGTCACGACCTCTGTGTCCCTCCGGTAGGTGGGACTCAACGTCTCTCCTGGTCACGAAGACGTCGCCTAGGGTGCGGTGGTCTCGGATGAAGCCCCACCCATGCTGCATGTTAAACTTTATCACAGTCCCGGTGGTGCGGGGACTATGCGCTGCACGGGGGTCTCTCCTGGCCCGGCTCTTCTGCTCCGCGCTCCTTACTTGAGCTTGCTGTTCCCGGACCCGCCTCTCTCTCCGCTCCCTCTCGAAGTCCTCGAGCTGTTGGCGGCAGCACTCAGCACGCTCCGCTGCAGCTGCCCGAGTCTCTTGAGTGAACCCCATGAGATCTTCTCCGGTGGGGTCCCACTCGAACTGCGCTTCCGCTAGCGGGGGCGAGATCCTCTTTACGGGCTTTGGAGCCGGGATCAGGGGTTCATCCAGGGGTCTCTCTCTCCGGAGTCGGGGATGGTGGAACTCCGGTGGCCATATAAATGGCTGCCCATCCGGGCATGTATGCTGGGCGTACAGGTCCTCTCCCAGATGCGGCACTCTTGGTCTTATGGGCGCGGTGGTGTTAGCGCCCGGGTTGCCCGGGCCTTGCGGCCAGGCCTGGGGTATCTGGAAGGTGAAGGGCACCGTAAGGACGGCGGCGCCCTGGGCTACTTGGCCCTGCGACCAGGCCGGGGGCTCCGCGGAGGTAGGGGGCGCTGTTGGTATTGCGGCGCCCGGGGGTACTAGGCCTTGCGACCAGGCTGGTGGTACTTCCTGCTTGGTCACGCCCGGGGTCGAGGCGTGTGACGTCACAGGGGTCGCGGCTCCCGTTTGAGGCCTAGTCTGCGGCGGTGACGTTGCAGCGACGGGCACGGCAGGATAGACTTCGGGCTCTGCGACGGGGAGCTGGGGCAGGTACGCGGTTTCCCGGTTTGGGGTATAGACGTCCCCTTTACCTGCCTCCACTCGTTCGGCTCCCTTCTCGGCGCCGTCTCCAGCCTTGAGTCCTCCCGCGCCATCCTCAGAGGCGGTCGGTCTCCTCGTCTTGGGTGGCGTGCTCCGCTGACGGGTCTCGGTCTGCTGGGCCATCTCTCGGCTCCACTCCGCCAACGTCTCTCGCTGCACCCGGGCCATCCTCCTTGCGAGGCCCTCCAGAGCGGTCTGCGCACACTCCCGGTCTCGGGGGAGCTGTGCTAGGACCTCCACTAGGCCTAGTGGGGTCGTTGTTTCCAGCAGGCTCCTGACCAACGGGTCGGTGCTGCTCTGCTCTCCTTCAGTTGTCTCCAGCAGGCTCCTGGCCAGCGGGCTGGTGCTGCTCTGCTCTCCCTCTTCTGTTTCTAGCAGGCTCCTGGCCAACGGGCCGGTGCTGCTCTGCTTTCTCGCCATCTCCGGGTAAGCTCCTCCGAAACTCTTCTCCAGGCTTCTTGCCTCCGGGTGCGCTCGCTCTAGACTGCTCCAGGCGGCACCCATCTTTGTTCTCTCCTCTCGTCTCCTCCCACTTCGAGGGCGGTCCCGGGGCCACTTGGTGATTGTCAGCTCCAGGGGCTGTTCTTTCACGCTGACAGACACCTCTAGCATCACAGTCTCTGTTGGTGGGGGCGGTTTCCACTTTTGGCGCCATTTTCGGTCCTGGCCCACGATGGGAGGTGGCCTCTTGCCACCCTCTGGCACGCCCATAATGGCGTCCGCTCTTCCAAGGCGGGAAACCTTTGGAAATGGCGGGAATCGCTTCCCAGTGGCGGGAAACTCTGCAGATGGCGGGAAAACGCTGTTAATGGCGGACAACCGGCGGGAATCGACTGGTGATGGGGTCCGATGGCGGGGACCCTCCGGAACCGGCAGGAGACTTCTTTTTGAGGTAAACTTGCACTTTTCTTCAGGCACGCAGTACCCGGGTGTTGCGGGCACGTAATCCTGCCGACTACGCCAAAGTTGACGCGCCCCCTGGGCCATATTCTTTAGTGGGAATATCCGGAGCCGGATCAGATGGGGGTTGTAGTCTTCCGAGTGGCTGTGACCCGGTCCGTGCCCAGGGTGTCAAACTCAGTTGTATGTGGCAGTCCTACAGATGTTATAAGTTCTTTATTGTCGACTACGCCACCCGTTGTGTTGCGGTCACTATGGCCGCCGCTGCAGCAGGGTCCGCTGAGGCTGATGGTGTAGGTGCAGCTTTTGGTGGTATAACCCCCAACGGGTGGGGTATAGCCTCAGGGGGTCAGGTGCAGAGGATGGGGGTTGTGGTGGTGCAGCGTAGATGTAAAATGAAGACAGAGTCGGGTTGTGCAGTTTAGGGTATTTACTCACTGCTGATGTTCCGGTCACTCCAGCTTCAAGTGACCTCCCGAGCCGTGCTGCATCCACCAGGTCCCGGATCCAGCCAACCCCCAAGCGAGTCCGGAGCGTGACCCTGAGCTCTCCTTCTGTCCTTTCTCTGGCCGTCCCCACTAGTGATCCACCCAGGTCCAGCTCCCTCGGGCCTTCTGTTGGGTGACCCTTGGCCTTGGGTTCCCTGACCCTCCACGTGGTATGCCTTCGTGGTGGATGTGGTGGGTGGCCGTGGCAGACGCTGCCCACGGCCTCCGGTCTCTGGCTGGGGTGTGTTTTTGCCCCCACCAGCTTGGGTTCCGGTACCCTGATGCCGACTCTTCACCCGTGGATTGGATTTGGGGTCTTAGAGTCCTCTCTTCTGCTTCCCCCTCTGGGTCTCTCTTGCTTTCTCCTCTCTCTCTCTCTGGGGCTTCTCTGCTCCTCTGCTTCTTACTCTGACAGACTGACCCTGTTCTCTGATGGTGCCCACCTTATATACACCCTCTATGTGTGAGCTCAGGTGACCAGCACCCAATGAGCTCCTATCTTTACCCAGGCTGCTCCCCCTATCTGCCCCTACACTACTTGGGATGTTCCACCCCCCTCCCACTCCAGCCAGGAACAGACTCGGTCGTACCTGCACATTTCTAAGTGGGAGTACCGTCGGCCTGTTCCTCGGAAATGGGATGTATGTAGTGCATGCAGCCTACCGAGCTCAGTTCCACACTCCATCCTTACCCGGGAGTGGAATATCACACCTCTGGATTGAGGTGCAATACCCCTGTAGCAGCCGAATCCTCAGGGTGCTACATCAGCACAGCTGCTATACTGCACATTTTCATTTTCTTTTTTCCTTATCTTTAGGGTCCGTGCACATGACCGATTTTCTCGTACGAGTGCTGTCCATGGTTTTCACGGATAGCACTTTTACCTATGATATTATATGGGGCTGGCTACATTTTTTTTCATAGCACCGTGGAAAAAATCGAAGACATGTCCGATTTTGATGCAAGGGGTCGGATCAAAATTGGCAATGGAAGTTTATGGTTCTGTGAAAAAATCGGACTAGATTTGGATGACATTCAAATGCACACCGATTTCCATGGACTGCCAAAAAAGACAAAGTGGAGAAACTTTTTCTCTCCACGTAGGAGAAAAAACTGATGCCACTCTGATCAAAGTCTGATCTGAATAATTGGTCCGTTTTTCACGTATGTGTATAAATCGGTCATGTGACTGTTTTTTCTGCCCTCACTGAGACTGTATATGCTTTCTCCCTTGTCCAGTGTGGAGATCAGTATTCAACTCTCTTCCCATCCCTGCTGCTATCTGAAACACTGAGTGATGGAATGGGAGAGCAGGGAGATTTGTCAGAAACAAGCAAGAGCTCTGACATATTTTTAACATTTTTGCAAAGCACTTAGCTATTTATAGGACTTATAGACATTCCTCAGTAGCAATTCTGAAGAACATTTTTCATGAACACTATTTAGAAAGTTTAACTTTTCATTTAGGAAGCAAATGAAAAATAAAAAGAAGTTACTTGAAGGTGTACATAGCCTTCAAGAAATTCCTTGTCATAAGATTTTTTTTTTTGTGGAACTGATAAACAAGTTTTGTTGCAAATAAAATTGAATGAACACACGTTCTTATGGACCCTTGTATTTCCTTTGGTGCCTCTAAGAGACCCCAGTCAACACTGCATAGTTTCCAGATCTCTAAAACCAGAGTAGATATATAAATATGTCCAAGGACATGTATATTTTCTGCATTATTTTCTATAGACATATTTTTTTTATAAGAAAAACAAAAGTGCTTTAAGGTTAAACTTCAGAGTTAATAAACTCCAGTGTCTAATCCCGACAAGTAGAGAAAAGATACTCACATGGACACATATATATGTCATCGAATGTAGCTAAGTACAAGTTTATAGTAGAAAGATACTTTATTTCAATTTTAAGAAAAGGTTTTCTGCAAAAAAAAAAGCTGAGAACCTTTTTAAATGGTCACTATGGGTTCAACAAATTCAACAAATTTTGCATAAATAATATAAGCAAATAAAAGAAACTTTATAATATATAAGAGAAATTTGCTTTTGTCTCCACTTATGAGCCACTTCTTTCTCTCGTCCTGCATCTTGAACTCTGTAAAAGAAGTCAATTTGTTTTGGACAAAGCAAAATGGATTACAACCTTCTAAAATTAAAAGGTTTCTACTAAAGTCGAAGGAGTGGGGAAGTGAGGAGTGCTCTGTACAGTGAGAGAACAGGCAGACACAGGCAGATCTTGCTGCAGCTTCTAGGAAGTTTATTTCACTCCAGTGCTGGATTCACAGATACATAGCTCCTTACGGCTGTATAATATTATCTGATTTACAAAGAAAAAAGAGCCGCAATTCATCTCTCTGGCTATAATGTGTGTGAGAGACACATAGCAGCTAGCCTCCACTCACTAGCTCAGAGACAACTAAAAATTATAAATAGAGCCCTTAGAGGGGAAAACTGCTGAAAAGTGCAGAATACAAGCCAAATAATGGCTAGAAATATTAAATACCTCATGTACCCAGGACAGCTTATTCTGAAAAGTCAACCAGAAATGACAGTTAAAATTTAAAGGGGTAGTCCAAAGTACAAATTAATTTTCATCATAAATCCTGATCTATTTAGTGCCATCATTTACAATATTTTCTATCCTTCCCTAACTACACTATCTAACTGCTGTTCTTTTTTTCACTTCCTTTTTAATGACACTCTGTTTGAGAATCTTAGTGCATGCTGGGATACTCACACAAAGTGACATCAGGGGGCAGTCACTGCCGCAGCCCCTGCTCCCTTCCTGAAACACAGCGTCATCAGTGACGCTAATTTCATAGACTGGGCTAGTCCTTGCGTGACATGCTCTCTGTTTCCGGCTCAGATCAGCAGTAACGAGTCGGCAACAGAGCGGTGTCAGTACACCCAGTGTGCAGGGACCAGTGACTTCACTTGTGGGGGCAGCGCTGGTCTCTGCATGTTGGGTATTCTGACAACGCACTCTCCTGCCAGCTCTTTACTGCTAATCTGAGACGGCAACAGAGAGCACGCTGTCATTGTGTACATCGCACAGTGCACATCACACAGTGACTAGCCCAATGTCACGCAAGGTGAGGGAAGGAACAACGATGGTAAGAGGGGGAAGGGAGCCCAACAACTAGGGAAAGGGGGAGTGGAGACCGACCCCTAGGCAGATCTAATATCACCCTGACTACCCTGTCGTCCCTATATAGGTTCCGCTCCGCACCTATCACCGAACAGGAAACCTAATCCCTGAATGTCCCTAGAGCTTGGCCCTAGGTAGAGAGGGGATGGGGAGACCACTAGTGAGGCCCCACTGTAACTAAAGACAACAAGGTAAACAAACAAAGGGGATACGCTTAGCTTGAGAAGACACCAGAAAGATAACGCCAATGGTTCTCCAAGGAGAAAACAAGAAGAAACTAGCCGACTACTAGTACTCCAGGCATGGACAGCGGAACATAGAACTATCACCGGTAACTCTCTGGAGACACAGAGAGTTTTTCACTACCAAGCAATGGTGTGTCAATTAGCAGCAGAAGGTGGAGGTTGCTGCTGGGTCCTAACGGCAGCAGGATATCACTACACTACAGAGATGAGAGGATAAAGAAGGCGTCTGCAATGCCAAGTGCAGTGACCTTCTATAGCCGGATCCAGGATGACTGTCTGTCGCCCCTGAAACGAGCATCACTGATAATGCTTCATTTCAGAGATGGGGCAGGGGCTGTGGCACTGACCGCAGCGTTTACATGTGACGACCAGCTGCGCTTGGTATCACAGATCCTAAAAGAGTGCATTGATGGATTCCTCCACAAGAGGCCCCCATAACCATTCACACATCTTCACCTTCCACCTCAGACCACCAGAGGGAGCCCGTTAGGGATAGATAAATGGGGAAGGTGGAGCCAGGCAGCAGTCAGTCAGAGTCTAGTTGAGTCTGGTTTAGCAGTGAGTCCCGTACAGTCTGAGAAGAGTTACCTCAGAGGACAAAAGCCTGTTCCAGCTCCTGCAATTGCTATCCTGCAGTGGAGCTTATCCAGATCAAGACTCAGTTGTAGCTCAGAGTAGTGAGCTTTAGGTGTGCCGGCGCCATAAGATCGGTGAAGCGTGGCAAGCTGCCGTTAGTGTGAGTAGCCTAGTGAGGGCCCGAGTAGGCCAAAGGCGAGTGGAGAGTTAGTACATAGGGGGCAGAGGAGCTTAACTAGCTCACCCCGAAGCATATACCGGACACCGGGTCCGAAGTTTACAGGGATCTCTATGACCCAGTAAGATATAACCGGAATCCCTGGGGAACTACAAGTCCCAGGATCGCTAAAGTGCTGATACGTAACAGAGCCAAGAGACACATAGGCCCCGCAAGCTGAGGAGCGTGTACTCCAAGGAAAGGCCCTACCACAAAGTCAGCCAGCGCAGGACAGAGACATAGTTAGGCCTAGCACCAGGCAGGTCAGAAACTTACTACGTAGAGGCAAGAAACAGGAGGCCCTAAACTCGCTCATTGGGGAGGATCCTGACATGCACCCTTCACCCTACAGTGCTCCGGGATGTGCCTGAATTTCCATCAGTAAAAGGTACTGAAGTGACTATCGTGTCTGTCCCTGTTCTTGCTCTGACCCGACTGGGTCTCGCCTGTCCTGCATTCCCCTTTCCGCACGCTGCCCTGAGGCCTAGCTTCTCCTGTGGGGAGCTATACCATCAAGCTGCCTTATCACCGGCCTTAGTGGACTGCGCAGCGCTGGTGATTCTCACCAGAAACCACAGGTGGCGTCACGAACTTTTATAAAATAAACAAACCATCAACGCTTTTTAAAGAGGGACCCAAGGATACGGGCCCGGGAGCCGACCACCGCGACCTCCTTAAGGCTAAAGGC
The DNA here is from genome assembly GCF_046119375.1 of Phyllobates terribilis. Classification (NCBI taxonomy): domain Eukaryota; kingdom Metazoa; phylum Chordata; class Amphibia; order Anura; family Dendrobatidae; genus Phyllobates; species Phyllobates terribilis. The sequence goes on from NW_027362773.1 coordinate 103,788,198, forward strand.
CCGTGTAACCGAGTAATTCCCATCCCCCTGGGCGAGTCATACATACTGGTGACGCTTCGTTTTAAGTATCCCAGCATGCACTGGGATTCTCAAACGAAGCGTCATAAAAAAGGAAACCAGTTAGATAGTGTACTTAGGGAAAGATAGGGAATTTTTAATGCAAGTATATTTTAAAATAGTTTAGATTATGGTGCTAAGTAGATAGGGATTTATGCAATTATGTTGGTCTTCGTGCCACTCATTTAAGAATGAACAGTTGGTGTTTATTTCATTGATGTTATAGCTTCAGGTTTACAGCATAAAAAATGATGAAATGCTCTCAAGACTTAGGGATGAGCATCCGTCTTAAGTTTGACATTGCTCATACTGCTATTAAATGATAGTCATCTCCATTATTAATAATTAGTTAATAGCGTCGTCTATAGCCCTGACAGGCGAGTTAAGTCAATTAACAAAAGCAGTGCAAGCAGTATCTGCCATGATTTTAGATTAATGATAACCAGAAAACATTGTCTATTTTGTGTTATTACCTAAAGTAAACCAACCTTCTAAATAACCGCATTTCTTAACACAGCGGCACAGAAAATTATATATTACAGCTAAGACTAAATGTGAATATATAGACAGAATGCTGCAGACCTTAAAAGCATTTGACGAGAAGTATAAAAATTGCAAGACTAAAATGTATAATGTTTTACAGATAAAGGGATCATTGCAGAAGAGGCCGTACTACAAAGCAAATGGTAAATGCTGAATGATAACTGTACAAATAGAAATTATCGCTAAACGGCACTGAAAGTACTGAAAATAAAAAAAAGTGCACAGAAGGTTATAAAAAATAAAGATCTGTTTGTAACTATTTATTATATTTATGTGTGTGTCTTTACTCCATTTATTTTATACCTTTCGTCCATTTGAAGCCATTAACCTGCATTTATTTCCATATCCTTTGCAAAAAAAACCTGATTATCTCCTTTGTCCCACCTTAAAGAAGCACTCCTCCTCCCATCAAAGTTGTAGCCTCTTAATATATTGTAGTCATCATATTATATAGTATTGTGTACTTACAATTGCTCATTTTGCCTTTCTACCAAGTAAATTCTTCTCTTTTCTGTTAGGTTTATGATATCACATGATTAAAAACAGACTAGATGAACCCTTCTATGCTCTATGTAGAAACAGGAAGTCTCTTTTCCATGCATGAGTCATCATTACATCACTGAAAAGTCCCTAGCAGGGGAGGATGGGAGCAGCTGGGTTAGGAGTTGAAGAGGAGGTGGAGCTGGGCTGCCAGGGACTTTGCAGTGATGTGGAATTGTAGTTCTAATAATGACTCATGAATGAAGAAGAGATTTCTTGTTTCTACATAGAGTTTGGAAGGATTCATCAGGTCTGTTTTAATCATGATATCATAGACCTAATGGAAAAGAGATGAATTAAGGGATTTAGAAAGGCAAAATGAGCAATTGTAAGTACACAGTGCTATATAATATGATGTTTGCAATATATTACCTTTTTAAAAAGGGATTGGAATTTTTTTTTTTTTTTGAGTATAAAAAAAATGTTGGGGACAGGATTTTCCAACATTTACTGATACATAAGTATTGGGTTTCACACAAAGTTGTTTAAAATAGATTTTGGAACAGACTGTGCTTTAAAATAAAAATTCACTTTAAATACTCTATGAATAAGTGTCCTATTCATTTCAAGGGGTAAAAATTCTCATAGTGAACAAGGGTTTTTTGCCACATGAAAAAAGAAGTAATATGTGAATATTTTAGATATTTCTGCTTGAAAAAATGAAAGCTTGACTTCTGAATCAATTAAAAAAAAAAAAAAAAAAAAAACACTAAAAAACGTAGCATTTTGAAAGGCTTTTTTTACATAGATTTTTCAGTGAGAACATAAGAAAACTACACTGATACTATGTTCACACGGAGTGTTTTCGAGGCTTTTCTATTTAAAGGGAATCTGAAGCGGTTTCCTTTTTGATTGGCTCAAAAAAACTATATGTGAACAAAGCCTAATGGTATATTCATATCATCATTTAAACTCCGATGAAGACGCCAAGTTTTTGAAGCAGAAGATGCTTCAGGAAACTCTAGAGGGTTTTTTTTTTCACTGAAGTGCCTTTTGTGCTGTTTTTTGAACTGCAGTGCAAAATGGTAAGAGATAAGGTTCAGTATTCGGGAGCAACCACTAAATAAAGTAAGGGCAACTGATTGGTGGGGTGCCAGGTGTCAGACCCCCACCAATCTGATATTAAAGATGATCTATCTTTTTGATATCTTAGTTCTGGACAACCCCTCTAAAATCTAACCATGATTACCGATCTTCAATTAATAGGCTTACTACAGGGAAAGAAAATGTAATTTAGGAAAGAGAATTGATAATTTCAAATGAGGTAAACTAAGAATAATAATCCAAATTACTCTAATCCTTGTTCATAGTGTAATCCACCCATTACCTTTATTACTTTGGTTGTCCACCTCTGAACCCTTTCCGATTCTACTATGTGGTACTCACTGATGCCAAATATTCATTGAAGTCAAATGTAAAATTTTGGATGTTTGCTGGATACAGCATGGCAATATTTAAACCTTTAAACTAGTTCCTGTGGTAGACTTTTACCATGAAAACATTATTTAGGGGAGTGCAACTTTTTGGTTCTCCAGCCATAAAGGCAGCCTTGGAGTATTTTGGTGAAGCTTATGCAATTAGCTTTTGTTTGCATTTCTTAATAAACCAATATTGCTATTTAATTGAAAAGAAACATATATGTCCATCACTTATATTTAGCAAAGAAGATCGAACCATTTGAATTTACAATTTGCCGCCTTCACCAAATTTTCTCCAAAATTTTGATTTACAATGAAGAAATTTTCCCCAAATCTTTTCCCCAAATAATTTCCCTCAAAATACATGTAAACACTTGGAGGTCTCCTAGGACTTGATCTAACACGTTTGAGCTCTTTAGTACAAACACAACCTTAGTAATGTCCAAGTGAACTCAACTTGTCAAATAGATGGTAACCAATAGCTATATTTAGGTGCCATGTATGGGTCTAATATTGGAGTATTACTGCAATGATTTTTAATAACCTGCCTGTGACACACAAGCCTAGGATTCAGGATTTTTTTTTACTAGAAAAATTAAGACACTGGGTATTAAACTTCCCTCCTGATTTGCAATTGCAGTCTGTGTAGATTTAAAAAATCTATAAATGCTTGGTAATAAGATGCTGTTACTGCAGCATATTTTGGGACCTGTTTCATGACTGCGTACTCTTGAGAGCATATGACGCGCCCCTGGGCCTGTGTCGCGCTGCGTTGCGCACGCGGGAGCTTACCCGGAGCCGGATCTCTTGAGGGTTGTAGTCCCGTGGCGGTGACCCGGTCCGTGCCCAGGGAGTCAAACTGAGCGGCGATGTAACAGCGGTAGATGCAGGACGACTACGCCACCCGTTGAATGCAGCTATGGAGCTGCCGCTGCAGGACAGTCCGCTGAGGCCGGTGGATGGATGGTGCAGCGTAGATGGTATAACCCCCAACGGGAGGGGTATGGCCTCAGGGCAGCAGATGTGGATGATGGGGGTAGCAGGAACCACTCAGAGACGGTGCGGTGTAATTCAGGGTCTTTACTGGTAACAACGATAGACCCTCCCGGAGTACTTGCTAGTGAACGGGGCCTGGTCAGTCCTTGAGCAGATGGGATCTCCCCTGGCCAGGTGGAGTTGTAGGCCTCCCAAACTGACTGTACTCTTCTGGCTACCTTGCTAGAAGCGGATATAAGTAGCCCACGTCCCTGAGTGTACCGTGTGGTGCTCACCCGTATGGCCGGTGACTCGGGGCCTTCTAATGGCTTCCGCTCCACGATGGCGGTGCTGGTCCCACGCGTGTGACCGTGCCTTCGGGGTTCTGGGCCTGAGGACCTGAAATCCCCTGCCGGTCGGCTTCTGCTGCTGGGTAAGAGTTGGTCCCCACAGCCTCGGACGCCGGGTCCGGTAAGAAAGCTTCTCAGTGAGGGCGAGCTCTGCAGCTGCCAGCCCCTGACTCGTAGTAGTATTGCTTCTGCTGTTTCTTGTCTCTACTCTCCTTGACTGCTAACCCTGCTTCAGCCCCGGGTTTATATAGGGGAAGTTCTTCCCCTCCCAAGACTGGGCAGGAGGTGTGGCATGCACAGGATCCCTGACCAAAGGACCTCCCACCTGCTCTCAGACATAACATTACATTACTGTGGAAACCAGACCCCTGGGGTGCCACACATACATTTCCCAACATCAGTAGTACTGTCTAGCATAATGAAACTGGCTGGCTTGGCTGTGCAGTGGTTGCTGCAGCAGCAGGATGGAAGTTCAGATGGGGCAAGCAAGGAAATGTATAGCAATTTAGGGCCAGCAACGGTATCCCCGGCATCAGTACTTGCCATGACATGATGGCAAGGTGGTAGATGCTTGGCTGACCGTGGCCCTCCTGCACCTGCGGCAACAGAACGATGAGGAAGACAGGCAATGAACAGTCAGGTAAGCAAGTGGTATGGCTGATTTAATTATTGACATCAGCAATAAGTGAATGAAATTCGGCACTGAACCATTCCGGATTCATTTGACAAATTAGCAATGAGTGGTTTAATACGGACCCTCCTTACTTGTGTAGCGCCCCGAGGGTTCGGTTGCTACAGGGGTATTGCACCTCAACCAGAGGTGTGATATTCCAGTCCCAGGTAAGGATGGAGTGTGGACCAGGGCTCAGTTAGCTGCACACACACACTCACCCCATATCCAGGGGACAGCTCGACGGTGCTCCCAGCTGTGGGCACAACTGACCATGTCCCTGGCTGGAGTGGGGAGGGGGGAGAGAACCCAGTGGTGTAGGAGCAGGGGGGGACGGTTTCTGGAGCATAGGAAGGAGCTCATTGGGTGCAGGTCACCTGAGCTCAGACACACAGAAGCAGATAAAAGGTTGGCCATCTTAGGGGTTCAGTTCAGAGAAGAGAAGAGAAGTAGTTCAGTTCAGCCAGTCAGAGCAGAAGGGAGAGAGAGCTGACAGGGAGCTGTGGCTCAGGCTGAGCTCAGCTCCACGAGGCAGGCCTAGAGAGAAGGCTGGGGCCAGAGAGGAGAAGAGAAGAAGGAGAAGGAAGGAAGGAGAAGAGACAGAGGAGTGGAAAGGCTCCAGAAACAAGAAGGCAGAAGGGACCCTAAGAGAGCAGAATGGGCAGCAACCGTTGCAAACCCGCGTTATATCGGGTGAAGGGTCAGACTGTGGAAGGGTACCGAATTCCCAAGTTGGTGGAGGTAAATCATCCCTCAGCCAAGAACCGGAGGTCGTGATCATTTATTGGTGCGACCCCCCTCCAAACCTGCTAGGAAGGTGCCATATAGGATAGCGGGAAGCGGAGGCCAACGCTTACCCGACACGGTCCGCGGTAGCTGGACAGAAGTTTGGTCACTGGTGGGGCACGAGAGGCCAGAGAAAGGACAGAAGGGGGTCCTGTAACATACTCCGGAATTGCCTGGGGGTTGACCGAGCTCCTCACCTGGTGGACCCAGCACGGCTTGGGCAGTCATTGCTGACAGAAGTGACTTGGATAACAACTGTGAGTAAAAACCCTGGACTGCACCATTGGACTCCCCCAGCATCCACTTACACTGCCCTGAGGCTACACTCTTCCCGTGGGGAGTTATCCTACCCCTGTGCTGCACACCAACACCAGCCTCAGTGGTCTGCCTCGCAGCGGCGGTTATCTCTGACTGCAATCCACGGGTGGCGTAGTCGGACATTCACAAATCTATAAATAGACTGCCACAACATTGGTCTGACTGCCCTGAGCCACGGGACCGGGTTGCCACTACTACCCCCATCAGCACCGTACACTAGAAGGCCCGGTTCTGGGTACCCCACGGCCCAGGGGGCGAGTCACTTGCACTGTGTAAAAAAAGCAGCTAATAAGGTGCTGTTACTACAGTTATCACAGATCAATTAATTCACAGTCAACATTGAGTGACTATACAGCTTCAGCACTTCCCTATATATCACTTGAATCTTAGGATTAATATTCACAGTTTGAGTCTATCACTCCTGTTTTTAATAAGAACTATAGTAGTACCTCACAATTGCATTAGACCATTTTCTATCCCTATATTGTGTGCTTAGTCTGTTCCAATCCCTAAACAGTCCAAGCATAAAATGGCATTCCTATCTTTTATACTTGCTGTGATATCACCCCCCTGATTGGCTGGACTAGATTTGATTTGATTACTGCAGGGCATTATGGGGAAGCTTGCACAGTTGCACCTGATGTAATTAGCATGCTCATTGAGCCTTTGGCATGGTGTAAAATGGTGCCAGGCTATTTTTTTGCAGATCCTCACAAATTGAATTGATTGTTTGAATTTGCGTGGAACTGTGAATTTCAGGAAATTCGACTTGAACTTGATCCTTCTTGGATCGATTCACTCATCTTTAAAGGGAACCATATTCCTAGAAATTAATGTATAAAATTAAAATGTATAATTATTACTTTTTGTCAGTCTGGTGCATTTTCTTTATGATCACGAAGAAGTCAGTCTTGTAGAAATCCTGCAGGGGTTGATCTTCTGATGTTCAGCTACATCTATGGCTGGTGAAGAGGGAAGGACTTACTTTGAGAAGTGATAATTTCTTCCACCTACAGACAAAGGGGGGAGGCTCATTCTGCAGCCATTTGTCTCCCAGTCAAACAATGAACAGTTTTGAAGCAGTGAGGAATTATGCCTTGTGATTAGGGATGAACTGTCACGCTAGGAAATGGAAAGACCAAGTGTACAATGATGGGAAAAGGGAGAAACCCAACAACTAGGGAAAGGTAGAGTGGTGACCCCTAGGCAGATCTTACAACACCCTGACTCCCCTAAGGTCCCTAAATAGGTTCCGCACCTATCACCGAGCAGGAAACCTAATCCCTGACTGCCCCTAGAGCTAGGACCTAAGTAGGGAGGGGAAGGGATGAGCACTAGTTAGCTCCCACTGCAACTAAAGACAAACAAGGAAAACAGACAAGGGGATACACTTAGCTTTGAGAAGACACCAGAGAGAAGACGATAAAAATCCACCAAGAAACTCCAAGAAGAACCTAGCCGACTGCTAGATTTTCAGGCCTAAGCAGGGGAAAATAGTTCTATCAATGGAGACTCTCTGGGGATACTGAGGGTTTTTAAATATCAATCAAGGGTGTGTCAATTAACAGCAGAAGGTGGAGATCACTGCTGGGTCCTAACGAGAGAAGGATACCACTACACTACACAGATGAAAGGATCGAGAAGGTGTCTGCAAAGCCAAGCACAGCAACCTTCTACAGCCGGATCTAGAACGACTGTTTGTCAAACCTGATACACCCGTGACATGAACGGAATTGAGGAAGTTTGGGTTCCACCAAACTTTAGTCCAAAGTTTGGTCTGGGTGTCAGAGCATGATCCTGAACCCGAACCCCATATAAATCAATGGGGACCGGAACTTTGAAGCTGAAAAATCTCTCTCTCTCCAAACTGTAAAATGAACTTCCAGGAGACGTCGGGGTTCGGAGTTCAGCACCGGATACTAGGTGTCCGTACGAACTACAAACTTTACAGTTCTGGTTCGCTCATCTCTACTCATGACATATATAATAGTTTATTTATTTTTTATAGAACATTTCACTTTATTTTTCTACATAAAAACTGTTAAAGGCTTTTTGGAGCGCTAACAATCTCAATTTGTAGAGTATTTTCTCCTTTCATCTTTACATGGATATCGATGTTCCGCGCAGTAGTTTATTCATATTCATTCTCTATATATTTAAATCGCTAAACTTCCTTTTCTATTTTCAGTTTAATATTTCATTAATGTAACAGTATTACAGCCCAAGGCGAAGTGTATACATTAACACCACTAATTAGCCCATAAATTAGGCTTCTGTACTTAGCGGATTTTTTTGGAATACCGCGGATGCACATTTCAGAGATATCTGGAAGCAAAAAACACCCTTTTTTTGTATCGTACCAGCATATTTTGATCTTTTTTTTTTCTCCGTCTGACCTACCTACGTTTATACAGCTGAGTATTAATCCTTGACTTTCCCTTAAAGGGAGAACCTCTTTGTAATTATTGATTAAAGTTTTTGACATGGACGTTTGTAATAAACACAACGGTATCAGTGCAAACAAAAGAAAGCCTTAAATCTCCCCAGGAGGGCTCCTAAGTGTGATTTTCACCAACTAAACAGCGCCCACAGCCATTTATTTATATTCAGAAGCCTAGAAAAGAATTAGTGTGTGTTATGCTGCTGCAACATTGCTTTGCCCGATGCCTTCCTCCTTGTCTCATATTCTTTACAGACCTGCAACTACAGGGTGGGCCATTTATATGGATACACCTAAATTAAATGGGAATGGTTGGTGATATCAACTTCCTGTTTGTGGCACGTTAGTATATGGGAGGGGGAAAACTTTTCCAGATGGGTGGTGACCATGGCGGCCATTTTGAAGTCGGACATTTTGGATCCAACTTTATTTTTTTCAATGGGAAGAGGGTCATGTGACACATCAAACTTATTGAGAATTTCATAAGAAAAACAATGGTGTGCTTGGTTTTAATGTAACTTTATTCTTTCATGAGTCTTTTACAAGTTTATGACCACTTATAAAATGTGCTCAAAGTGCTGCCCATTGTGTTGGATTGTCAATGCAACCATCTTCTCCCACTCTTGACACAGTGGTAGCAACACCGCAGAAGAAATGCTAGCACAGGCTTCCAGTATCCGTTGTTTCAGATGCTGCACATCTCATATCTTCACAGCATAGACAATTGCCTTCAGATGACCCCAAAGATAAAAGTCTAAGGGGGTCAGATCGGGAGACCTTGGTGGCCATTCAACTGGCCCACGGCGACCAATCCACTTTCCAGGAAACTGTTCATGTAGGAATGCTCGGACCTGACACCCATAATGTGGTGGTGCACCATCTTGTTGCAAAAACTCAGGGAACGTGCCATCTTCAGTACATAAAGAGGGCAACACATCATCATGTAGCAATTTCAGATATCCAGTGGCATTGAGGTTTCCATTGATGAAGAATGACCCCACTATCCTTGTACACCATATACCACACCATACCATCAAGATACGAGATGTTCAGCATCTGAAACAACGGATACTGGAAGCCTGTGCTATCATTTCTTCTGCGGTGTTGCTATCAGTGTGTCAAGAGTGGGAGAACAGGATTGCATTGACAATCCAACACAATGGGCAGCACTTTGAACACATTTTATAAGTGGTCATAAACTTGTAAAAGACTCATTAAAGAATAAAGTTACGTTAAAACCAAGCACACCATTGTTTTTCTTATGAAATTCTCAATAAGTTTGATGTGTCACATGACCCTTTTCCCATTGAAAAAATAAAGTTGGATCCAAAATGGCCGACTTCAAAATGGCCGCCATGGTCACCACCCATCTGGAAAAGTTTTCCCCCTCCCATATACTAATGTGCCACAAACAGAAAGTTGATATCACCAACCATTCCCATTTAATTTAGGTGTATCCATATAAATGGCCCACCCTGTATATCCACCATGGCAAAGTCTTAAAACTGCCATGATGCAATTGGCTTTGTAGCTTTTGCAGAGTTTTGGTCATGTAAAATTCTCTTAAAATCCATGGCACAAAAAATGTTAAAAATATTAATAGAAAACAGGGCAAGGCTATGTTCACACTGCTTCTTTTTCCAGTGGACAAAAATGTCCGTTTTTCAAGCAGAAGATGCTTCAGGAATCGTTCCTTTTGGGGGCATGTGCACACGACCTCTTAATTCTAAAAGCCAAGCCACCAAGGTGTTCCTTCAGGAAAGAGTCGGCAAATTTTTTCCTAAAGTGGCTTCATTGGCAGTTTTGCCATCGTTTTTTTGCAGCGGTTCCACCACTAGCGTCTTTTTCCTGTATTTTCAATTTTAAAAAAATGAAGACACTCAAAGAATTAACTTCTTTTACTTTTTTTTTTATGACTTCTCAGTTTCTGAACCCTGAAGTGGTTATATGGAGTAATAAAAGACTAAACCTGTGCACAGCAATGCCGTTTTCACATTGCTGTGCAGTATGATAATTTTTTTGCAACAGTTTTGCGTTTCATTTTTAGGCAGATTCCAGGTAGAATTCTCCTGAAAAAAAAAACACTATGTGTAGATACCATTTCTATAGAGTTTTGTAAACTTGAAGCAAACTTTTTTAGAATTTTTTGGGGGGTGGGTGTCTTTTTTTATGGCGTTTACAGGAAATTTTTAAATCTATTAAAAAACTGTCTGAAGCAGGAAGAAAAGTCAGCTCACCAGCTCCAATCTTCCACTCTATCTACACGGATTTCATATAGGGATCCAATGATTGGATAAAAGAGTTCTACAAACTTTATTCCATATTTCTTAAAAATTCTACAGTACAATCACTGCTTAATGGAGTCTTGGTTTGTAGATGGTCTCTGGCTTGGGAAATATCTATAGTTATAATCCATATATTCCAAAATGTTATCATCTTAACATATTGCAATCATCATATTATATAGCGCTGTGTACTTACAATAGCTTATTTTGCCTTTCTACCCAGGTAATTCTTCTCTTTTCTTTGCTCTATGCAGAAACAGGAAGTCTCTTTTCCCTGCATTTATCATTCCCCTTCTTCAACTCCTGACCCAGCTGCTCCCTCCTCCCCTTGCCAGGGACTTTTGCAGTGAGTCATTACTCATACAGAGAAAATTTACCTCCTGTTTCTACATATAGCTTAGACGGATTCAGCTAGTCCGTTTTACATTTTTTCTTACATGGGTCTCTAACTTTTCTATTCATCATAGTCATGTTGCAATGCTTCTTCCAGAGAACTTGTCACCAAATCAAAAGTGGTCATGTTTTGCATCTAATTTATTCCTACTGTTCCCATAAATAATATATATACAGTACAGACCAAAAGTTTGGACACACCTTCTCGTTTAAAGATTTTTCTGTATTTTCATGACTATGAAAATTGTACATTCACATTGAAGGCATCAAAACTATGAATTAACACATGTGGAATTATATACTTAACAAAAAAGTGTGAAACAACTGAAAATATGTCTTATATTCTAGGTTCTTCAAAGTAGCCAACTTTTGCGTTGATGACTGCTTTGCACACTCTTGGCATTCTCTTCATGAGCTGCAAGAGGTAGTCTCCGGAAATGGTTTTCACTTCACAGGTGTGCCCTGTCAGGTTTAATAAGTGTGATTTCTTGCCTTATAAATGGGGTTGGGACCATCAGTTGTGTTGTGCAGAAGTCAGGTGGATACACAGCTGATAGTCCTACTGACTAGACTGTTAGAATTTGTATTATGGCAAGAAAAAAGCAGCTAAGTAAAGAAAAATGAGTGGCCATCATTACTTTAAGAAATGAAGGTCAGTCAGTGCGAAAAATTGGGAAAACGATGAAAGTGTCCCCAAGCGCAGTTGCAAAAACCATCAAGCGCTACAAAGAAACTGGCTCACATGAGGACCGCCCCAGGAAAGGAAGACCAAGAGTCACCTCTGCTTCTGAGGATAAGTTTATCCGAGTCACCAGCCTCAGAAATCGCAGGTTGACAGCAGCTCAGATTAGAGACCAGGTCAATGCCACACAGAGTTCTAGCAGCAGACACATCTCTTCAACAACTGTTAAGAGGAGACTTTGTGCAGCAGGCCTTCATGGCAAAATAGCCATATATACATATACATTTTTTTAATCCAAAAGATATGGCCCTTTTTATTTGGCAGTCATTTTTCTGTTCTTTACTAAAATATTAAAGCTGCACATATGCAAAATCTCAGCCTAAACCTCCAGAGGAAGTGGCGAAACATTGTGCTCGAGTCCCAAATCATGCACATGCCCATTGCATATTCTTGAATATTTAAATTCATTAAGGAATGAATGAAGGATATTCACTAATTAAGGAAATGCCTTTAAGTGCCATCATTATTTTTTACATCATCATCAGATCTATTCACGTTTTAGATAATTCTACAACCATATTTCTTTTACATTCCTGCTGCAATGTCAATGCCATATTCTGTACATCAGAACTATTTTAATTAGGAGTCAATTAATCAAACTGTACAGAGAACATAAAACATTAAAAGCCCAACGCAGATAAGCACCCAGAGTCAGAAACAAACCCAAAGTCCCGGTGTCCTGAGGCAGTAAAGCTAAATGCTGTGATTAGTGGTGTGTCCAATAGTGCACTACTTCTAGAGGTCTCTGTGTATCTTATCGAGGACTCTCGTAATCCTCTTAGACTTAGGCAGTGTGAAGCGATGATAAGGGTTATATCCATACAGTGTAGCAATGTTAAAAAAAAAAGAAACCTGTCTAACAAATCTATCATTATATTCTCTTACTGTGTTATTATATAGAGGGAAAATAACCTTAATGGCTTCCTAAATGGCACCCAAATTAAAAGACACAGGAGCAACTTCTTATACAGGTGGATGAAAAAAATCCAGACATCAACTTTTACTAACTTCAGCTTAATTAGGGCTCTTGCAGATGACTGTATTTTCGGTCCTAGTGTGATCCGACCAAACATCGTATCATACTCGGACCATCGCTATTCTATGGGGCATTTCCTTATTTAGTAGGAATTTAAAAATTTGAGAATATGCAATGGGCATGTGCATGACTTGGGACTCGTGCACAATGTTTCGCCACATCCTCTGGGGGTTTAGGCAGAGATTTTGCACATGTGCAGCTTGAATATTTTAGTAAAGAATAGAAAAATTAGTACCAAATAAAAAGGATTAAAAAAAAAAGATTATTTATGGGAACAGCGGGAATAAATTAGGTGAAAAACAGGCCAAGTCTGTTCAAGGAAAAAAACACAGCATGCACAATTTGCATCCGTAAATCGGCTCGCACTTGGCCATGCAAGTCAATGGGTTAGTCAAAAAAAAAATCGGACTGAACTCGGATGACATCTGAGTGCGATCTGATTTTCTGACAGAATGGAGAAGATGGAGAAATCTTTTTTCCATTTTCTCATCTGAGAAAAAAGGGATCACACTAAGATCACACGCTGATCAGAGTGTCATTAGCATAATTAACCCGATGAGAAAATATGGTTATGTGTCTCTAGCGTAATGCAAATGTATCAAAATGATTGTTATATGGCAGTATTATGTTGCATACACTGCGGCGTATGTTTATTGTGATAAATGTACTACAATTCTGGTATAATTTGCAGAAAAAAAAACATGTCTTTCAAGACACTATATTTACATTCTAGACCCCTTCTGCTCTTGTCCAATAAGTGGGTGGCAAGAGTTGTCCTTGCTTTCAAGGCTTGCGGTTTCTTAAAAATGGTGTGGGCCAACATCTGACACCATGCACAAAAAAATGCACTGGTATATTGGTGCAAATTTCTTCCACAAAGCAGTCTTAAAATCTAGGATATTTATTAAACAACGTAATATAGCTTGTGCAGTTTAAGACTGACTAGGGTTTGCACAGTTTAACAATTAGACAGTATTGAAAAATATTCTCCACTATGTGGCAAAATTGTTTGCTACAAGGTAACTTGCTGGAAAGTCACTGCGGGCTGCACTCTCTTGTGCATTACAGGTGTTCTCTTTTTTGTTTATATTTAGTTTTTTTTACAAAAAAAAAATACTAAACTACAAATGTGACAATGACCACTCTTTGGGCAAGAAGAAATTGGGGTACTCATGTCATGTACCTCAACCTCTTCCCATTGGAATATTTATTATATACTGTATAGCCTACATTCCCAAACGTGTGCGCACTTGAAAACTGTCCTCTTTCTTCTTATCCATTCTTATTTAAAAGAAAAAATGGTCATGGATGACAGCAGAGGAGAAAGAAGGAATTAATGAGCCATAAAAATGCTTGTTGATTTATTTTTATAAGGGGCAAAAGCTACATGGCTGACTGCACCATTGTTTATTATGACACCAAATATTTTTTGTTATCAATTTTACTCCTTTTTTTTCTTGTCCTTTGCTTTCATCTGTGCTTTTCTTATTTACAGAGGGATGGATCAGGGTGAAAGGAAGAAACTCTTAGATTAGTAGACCCTAAATATTCCTATTTCCTCTATTTAATTCAGGAGTCACTTTTTCCCCAACTTCAAATGTAATTTTAATTCAGTATTTTATATGATTTTTGCAAAAACATTTTGTCTTTGTTGTATTTTTTTTTATTTACATACAAAATTGAATAGAATCTATCAAGGAATCTGTCAGTATCATGTTAGAAAGGCAATAAGATGTAGCGGTGTTAATGTTCAGAGATTAAAACCATACTGATTTGGTTTTGCCATTGCCAAATTTTTTTTTTTATAATATTGCAGATTTTCTGCACCATGTCTGCACCGATTAAGTAAATAAAATAGGTTACCTGCATTTTTTTAAAAAAATCTGCAAACTCACAAAAAACTCATTGTGGGAACATAGCCTTAATCAACATGTAAATTAGCCTGCACTGAGGTTGGGTCTTATCAATGCACTTGCAGTCCATGGCTCCATTAAAGGGTCGATATTGACTTTTAGGATTGCTACTTCCAATAGGTGGTGCTAGAGTTCAAGTTCTCTTCCTCCAGACTTGCCTTATTAAACATTTTTAGTATTTATCTGTGGAGATCTCCTAGTGATTCAATGATGGTATTTCATCTCATCATCCACTCTCCTTTCTCATAGTGGTCAATGAGGGAGGGAACTTACAGAAGCTTCCTACTCCTATCATCCCCTTTCATAGCTGCAGCTTCCTCCTCCTTTCCTTCCCTCATTGCTGCAGCTTTCTCCTCCTTTCCTTCCCTCATTGCTGCAGCTTCCTCCTCCTTTCTTCTTCTTTCATTGCTGCTCCTCCCCTTTCATTGCTGCAGCTTCCTCCTCCTCTCCTTTCCTAATTGCTGCAGCTTCCTCCTCCTCATCTCCTTCTCTTTCATTGCTGCAGCTTCCTCCTCCTCCTCTCCTTCAGTCTCATTGCTGCAGCAGCTTTCTCATTTTCTTCTCTTTCATTGCTGCAGCTTCCTCCTCCTCCTCTCCTTCACTCTCATTGCTGCAGCTTTCTCCTCTCCTTTGCTTTTATTTCTGCAGCTACTTCCTCTCCTCCACTTTCATTGCTGCAGCTACCTCCTCTCCTCTACTTTCATTGCTGCAGCTTCCACCTCCTCTCCTTTCCTTCCTTCATTGCTGCAGCTTCCTCCTCCTCCTCTCTTCCCCTTTTATAGCTGCATCTTCCTCCTCTCCTTTCCTTCCCTCATTGCTGCAGTGTCCTCCTCTCTTTTCCTTCCCTCATTGCTGCAAAGTACTCCTCTCCTTCACTTTTATTGCTGCAACTTCCTCCTCTCCTCCGCTTTCATTGCTGCAGCTTCCTCCTCTTCTCCTCTGCTTTCATTGCTGCAGCTTCCTCCTCCTTTCCTCCCCTTTCATTGCTGCAGCTTCCTCCTCTCCTTTCGTTTCCGCAGTCCTGCAGCTTCCTCCTCCTGTCCTTTCCTTCCCTCATTTATGCATCTTTCTCCTCCATTTCTTACCTTCCATCTTTGTTGCAGCTTCCTCCTCCTCTCCTCCCCTTTCATTGCTGCAACTTCCTCCCCCTCTGCTTTCCTAATTGCTGCAGCTTCCTCCTCCTCTCCTTTACTGTTATTGCTGCAGCTTCCTCCTTTCCTCCCCTTTCATGGCTGCAGCTACCTCCTTCTCTCCTTTCCTCATCGCTGCAGCTTCCTTCTCCTTTCCTCCCCTTTCATTGCTGCAGCTACCTCCTTCTCTCCTTTCCTCATCGCTGCAGCTTCCTCCTCCTTTCCTCCCCTTTCATTGCTGCAGCTTTCTCCTCTCCTCCCCTTTCATTGCTGCAGCTTTCCCCTTCCCAGCAGCTTCCTTCTCTTCTTTCCTTCCTTCATTGCTGCAGCTTCCTCCTCCTTTCTTCCCCTTTCATTGTTGCAGCTTCCTCCTCTTCTCTCTTATCCCCCCTCATATTTTTGCAGCTTCCACTTCCTCTCCTTCCCTCTCATTGCTGCAGTTTCATTCTCTTCTCCTCCCCTCTTGTTACTACATCTTCCTCCTCATCATCATATCTTGCTGCTGCATATTCCTCCTCTCTTCTGATTTCTGCAGCTCCCTCCTTCTTAACTCCCATCCTATTACTGCTAAAGCTTTCCCCTCCTCTCCTCCACTCTGATTGCTGCAGTTTCCTCCCCCTCTCCTCCCCTCTCGTTGCTGCAGTTTCCCCCTCCTCTCCTTCCCTCTGATAGATGCAGTTTCCTCCCCCTCTCCTCCCCTTTCATTGCTGCAGCTTTCTCCCCCTCTCCTCCCTCTAATATATACTTTTTCAATCAAGACAGATAAGAGGTCGATGACCAATTTTTAAATAACCTACAGAAGGGATAGGTGAACCACTGTTAACTGCAGGGTAAAAAAAAGATACCACGTCCCCCTGCTAAGATACATACATGGTTCATAGTATAAAGTTTCATTTTTTAATATATAATGGTAGATCACAGTTGATAAAGTGGATCTATTACCAAATTTCACAATAAAAACTGCATACATAATTAATTAGATCTATAAGACCCGATAAGGTAATTCCTTTGAAGATCCAAACCAGAATGGCTGAATATTTCTGATATTAAAATAAGCATTTATGAGTTGAGCTAAGAAGTGAGACGAGAGATCTCTTGCATCTAAGTTTATTCAGTCTCTGCCCACTGAGTCTTACTGGCAGATGTAACTTGTAATGAGTAGTAAATGATTCAAGGTGCAGCAGAGGAGGGACATTGAGGAGCTATCAATCAGGTTAGGAGGTTAGAGATTCAGTAGCAGCAGGGAGCAGGGACACTGTGGAGCTATCAATTAAGCTAGAGAGGTGGAAATTCAGCAGCAGGGAGGAGGGACACAGAGTATTTGTCAATCAGGCTAGGTCCTGGAGATTTAACAGTGGCAGGGAGGAGGGACACTGATCATTTGTCAATCAGGCTAGGTCCCTGGAGATTTAACAGCTGCAGGGAGGAGGGACTCTGAGGATTTGTCAATCAGGCTAGGTGGGTGGAGATTTAACAGCTACAGGAAGGAGGGACACTGAGGTTTTGTCAATCAGGCTAGGTGGGTGGAGATTTAACAGATACAGAGAGGAGCGATTCTAACAATTTGTCAATCAGGCTAGGTGGGTGGAGATTTAACAGCTGCAGGGAGGTGGTACTCTGAGGATTTGTCAATCAGGCTAGGTCGGGGGAGATTTAACAGCTACAGAAAGGAGGGATTCTGAGGATTTGTCAATCTGGCTAAGTGGGTGGAGATTTAACAGCGGCAGGGAGGAGGGACACTGAGGTTTTGTCCATCAGGCTAGGTGGGTGGAGATTTAACAGCTACAGAGAGGAGGGATTCTGACAATTTGTCAATCAGGCTAGGTGAGTGGAGATTTAACAGCTGCAGGGAGGAGGTACTCTGAGGATTTGTCAATCTGGCTAGGTGGGTGGAGATTTGACAGCTGCAGGGAGGAGGGACACTGAGGTTTTGTCCATCAGGCTAGGTGGGTGGAGATTTAACAGCTACAGAAAGGAGGGATTCTGAGGATTTGTCAAGGTGGGTGGAGATTTAACAGCTACAGAAAGGAGGGATTCTGAGGATTTGTCAATCAGGCTAGGTGAGTGAAGATTTAGCAGCTACAGGAAGGAGGGATGCTGAGGTTTTGTCAATCAGGCTAGGTGGGTGGAGATTTAACAGCTGCAGGGAGGAGGTACTCTGAGAATTTGTCAATCAGGCTAGGTGGGGGGAGATTTAACAGCTACAGAAAGGAGGAATTCTAAGGATTTGTCCATCTGGCTAGGTGGGTGGAGATTTAACAGCTGCAGGGAGGAGGGACACTGAGGTTTTGTCCATCTCCATCAGGCTAGGTGGGTGGAGATTTAACAGCTACAGAAAGGAGGGATTCTGAGGATTTGTCAATCAGGCTAGGTGAGTGGAGATATAACAGCTGCAGGGAGGAGGGACTCTGAGGATTTGTCAATAGGCTAGGTGGGTGGAGATTTAACAGCTACAGGAAGGAGGGACACTGAGCATCCATCAATCAGGTTAGGTGGGTGGAGATTTAACAGCTGCAGGGAGGAGGGAATCTGAGGATTTGTCAATTTTACTAGGGGGGCAGAGATTGAGTTTAAACCATTCTGACATGGTAAGTATACTAGCTTATTCGGGTGTAATCAATCTATTTGTATTCTGAAATCAGACACATGCACTTAAAAAAATAGCTTTAGGGTATGTGCACACGATGCAGAAATGAAGCAGAAAATTTCTGCATCATTTCTGCATCTCCCTGGCAGAAAAAACGCATGCAGATTGTGCATGCGTTTTTCCTGCAGAATACATGCGGATCCACATGCAGATTCACATGCGTTTCCGCATGCAGATTGACAAGCGCTTTCCAGGCGATCTTAGCATCACCTGGAAAGTGCTTGATAACTAGGTCACACTATATAAATCCATGCAAACAGCATGGATTTATATAGTGTGACCCGAGAGAGTGTATATACTTATCTCCGATGGCCCGCGCTGTCCTGCTCACTCCGTTCTCCCGGCTGCCGGCAACTTTGAATTGAAAGACCTGCCGACGTCAGCGTCACGTGACCCGTCACATGACTCTGACGTCACCGCAGGTCCTACAACTCACTGCAAGTGCCGGGAACCAAGCGGGAGCGCTGCGCGGGCCGACAGAAGGTAAGAATACATTTATTTTTTATTTTATTCTTCTTTTTACAGCTTTTTTAATGGTACCTGGGTGTGGATGAGACTCTCCTCTCCTCCACACCCGGGTACCATCCGCACATTAGAACGCACCAATTACGCAAGTACAAATGCTGTCTTGCGGAATTGGCGCGTTCTAATGCAAGTCAATGGCGGCGAAATCGCCGCGTTTCCGCAAAATTAATTGACATGCTGCGGATTTTTGACCGCAGCGTTAACGCTGCGGAAAAATCCGCATCATGGGCACAGCACATGCGGATTTCCATTGGGGAACATTGCTGCCCTTCTACCATGCGTTTTTCATGCGTTTCCGCGGCGTTTACGCAACTGCAAAAACGCCGCGGAAACGCATGAAATACGCATCGTGTGAACACAGCCTTAGGCTGTGTGCCCACGATGCGTTTTTTAAGCGTTTCCGCAGCGGCAAAAACGCTGCAGAAACGCATGGTAGAAGGCCTGCCATGTTCCCCAATGATAATCCCCATGTGCTGTGCACATGCTGCGGAAATTTCCGCTGCGGATTATCATTGCGGAAAAAAATGCAGCACTACCAATTATTTTGCGGAAGTGCTGCATTTTCGCCGCCATTAACTTGTATTAGAATGCATGGATTACGCATCACTGTATATGTAGATGCACATTCCATGCGTTCTAATGTGCGGATGGTACCCGGGTCTGGAGGAGAGGAGACTCTCCTCCGGACCCGGGTACTATAGAAAACTGTAAAAAAAAAGAATAAAATAAAAAATAAATATATACTTACCTTCTAGCGGCCCGCGCTGCGCTCCTCCTTGCATGCCGGCAGTTCGCGATGGACTGAAGGACCTGCGCTGACGTCAGAGTCATGTGACGGGTCACGCGACGCTGACGTCGGCAGGTCCTTCAGTGTACCGCTGCCGGCAAGGGAGAACGGAGGGAAAGCAGGACACCGAGGGCCATCAGAGGGTAAGTATAGATTTATTTTTTTATTTTTTATCTCTCTTGGGTCACAGTATATAAATCCATACTGGTTGCATGGATTTATATAGTGTGACCAAGTTGACAAGCACTTTCCAAGTGATGCTAAAATCGCTTGTCAACCCGCATGCGTAAATGTATGTGAAGAACGCTTCACATCCGCTTGTCCTTGGCAGGAAAAACGCATGTACAATCCGCATGTACAATCCGCATGTACAATCTGCATGTACAATCCGCATGTACAATCTGCATGTACAATCCGCATGCGTTTTTTCTGCCAGGGAGATGCAGAAACGCTCAGGAAAAAATCCTGAGCATTTCTGCATCGTGGGCACATAGCCTAACAATAATTAAAAATATTGGAAAAATGCACCATGGTAAGTACAAGAATTTATAATAAGACCATTTATAGAAATGTAGATCTTTAAGTCATTGCACGCAGTTTTCATTATAATAGTTATAATTATTTTATAATAATTATGATTGTGGACTGATCTAATAATATTGTTATATTGAAAGAGTATTAACATTAAATTAATAACTAGGGCTTTAGCTGGTTCTTCATAACAGAGTGAAGGGGATCTACTCTTAATGGCTTTGTGACCCGCGGCGCTATGGGAATATCAGTGTCCTCTTAAGGAGAATTCTTTTGCTTGGATTCTGGAAGACAACGTGGATTGAGTACATTAAACTATAACGGAAGGATTCAATCAGACTTGAAAAGCTTCTAAAATAAGCGTGAATTATGCCAATGTAGTTCTATGGTGTCATCAACACTGTTTTTGGATTTCTAGCAAAGTGTCCTAAAAAAGAGAAATGACAGTAATTCACTCATCCCTAGTAAGGAATATGTAATTACCTTATGAAATTCATTGTTGTAGTGCCAAACAATTATTCAGCTTCTAGTCCCTCAAATAAATTACCTAGAATATATCTCAGGAATGTCAGAACACTAGTTTCTATAGACCCGTCAGTATAACAATACTAGCCTCTTTAGTGTGTGGCGCATTGAAAGTTCTCCCAAAGGTAAAAAAAAATATGTGCAGGTATAGGTCCAAAAACTTCCACAGCCCACTGTGAAGATTTGAGGTTGTGGGTTGTAGTAATCATCTAGGCAGGTTAACGATACAATTAGTTTTATTTCTTCTGTCCACGGTATTACAGCAACTCCAGGTAGATGGCCACAATGCGATGTCTCCTGTGAACAAGATCCCAACCCGGGACCGATAGTTCCACTGCCCCCGTACCAGGCGATACCCACTGTTTCCCAACTTTTGGTTGGCCCACAGTTTAGTATCTCCCGCCGGTAAAGTCTGCAGTGACAGCCTATGCGCCTCCAGACAACGCATACCATGACCGTAGCACGTGTAGCCAGCTCCAGCTGGCAACAACCCCCACCATTGCCTCGTCAGTGGCCAAAATACCCCAAGCCACCCCCCAGAATTGAACCCAAGCCAGGGGAAAAACCCTCCCCAAAGCTAACTGTGCATTGGTGGAGGTATTTTCCTGAGGCCAAGTCCCTCACCTGGGACTGCATGTGAGATCACCTGTGGTGACGGCTCCACTGGGTCTACTATCCCATCCACATCATGGGACTGGTGACTGGGAGAACAATGGCTTAATTGAAGCACCTGAGACACTAACAAAAGTAATGGAATGATTGCTTTACCTGATTACCAATCTAGTGTCTGGCCTTTTGTATACATAAGATCCAGCCAGCACATCTTCCTCTGCTTACTGTCACTGAATGGAAACATTGATTCCTGAGGCTGAACACTTTCCAGGAGAGATTTGTGCACTTTAAACTGACGAGCAAGCAAATCTCTAATAATAATAATTTTTATTTATATAGCGCCAACATATTCTGCAGCCATTTACAAATAACCTACAATTAGATTTACAAATCTCTAATAAAACACAACAAGATCAATGTAAACAGTGCTCCATGCTGGCAAAAGTCTGCATCCCTTAAAGCCGTGGACTCTGCTCTATGTCCATTGGTTCAATAGTCTTTAGTCCCTGGCCAGCTCCTCATGCCCACTACTGGACAACCCCTTATTAATGGACCCAGGTAGGTGAAAAAAAAAAATATTTACCTAATGAACTGGTGTAACTACTCCATAGTCAGTGGTATCCTCAGCCAGTCTCTTTGAATCAATATCTGGCAGGACATTTCATGAGACTTTAGGCAAGCAGTGGCCACCAATTGGCTGCAGCGTTTTCATTTTTACAGTTTTGACCTCCCTGTCATTTTGGCTTTAAATACTGTGCCGTACACTTGACTCAGTAGAGTCGAAACATCATATATATTTGATGTATAAAGTATTTACTTGATCTTCTTAAACCTTTGTGTTTATTCCTTGAGCCATTAATAATGGGTTGTGGCAACCACTTTAAAGGGAACCTGTCACCAGCTTTTCCCAATATATAGTACAGCCACCACCTTTAAGGCCTCTTTTACAGCATTCTAGTATGTATAGTGTATGTATGACCAAAAGTCTCTCTGCATAGCTCTCTCTGCATAGCACAAAAAAAATCCTTTTATTATACCCACAGATGGCACGGTCTGGTCCGATGGGTGTCTCTTGTCTTGACTTGATCTGGTGCCTCCTCTCTTCCGACAAGCACCATCCTCCTTCCCTGCTTCATGTGGATAACGTGTCCTCCTACGTCATCAACATAGTGTCTCCCAATTTCGTTCCTTCATGAAGTGGGCAGCGCAAAGTACTGTAGTGTGCATTGCGCCGGGAAAGTTCGAAGAGCGCCAGTGACACTAAAGTAAAGACGGGGCATGTATACTACAGTACTTTGCTCTGCCCTGAGCAGGGCAGAGAAGTGCACCTGTGCAAGAGCGTCACTGCAGGGCATTGTGTCGATGATGTAGGACGTGACATCCACATGAAGCAGGGAAGGAGGACGACGCTTGTAGGAAGAGAGGAGGCTCCGGATCAAAATCAGAGACACCCATCAGATCAGACCGCGTCATCTGTGGGTATAATAAAAGGTCTTTTTTGTGCTGTGGAGAGGGGATTGGCTTCATATATACAGCATAATAGAATGCTGTAAAAGAGGCCTTCAGGGTGGTGGCTGTACTATATATTGTAAAAAATCTGGTGACAGGTTCCCTTTAATAATAGCATAAAATGGCACACATGACAAACAAATGAGCATAAATATGTAACACATCAAACTTCCAGGATTAAAAGACCAAAGGAAAGTCCTGCCCATAACAGTTTTGCTTACGATATACTGTGGATCAGTATTAAAGATTGGTGGAGAGTGGGTTAAGTAACTTGTCTGAGGAGGTAAATTTTTCAGTTCTTTTTGAAAGTCTTGAGAATGAGATAAAGTCTTGGGATATTCAAGGCAGCATCATAGAGGTGAAAATGCTAGAAAAGAAGGTCTTGTGAAGAGCGAAGGTTATGTGTGTAGTACTATCATGGAGATGAGTGCAGAGGTAAGAGGAGAAGACAAATTGTCGATTGCGTTCTATGTCATTATGATCATTTTCAACTGTATTCAGTGGGAAATGATTTACCAGTAAAGATGAAAGAATCGATTCGATGCAAATCTAATTTGTGTTGAATTTTTAGGAATTTGCGAAACCTGGCGAATCTGAACCATTTGCGATTCAATTTGCACAAATCGCCTATTGCTATTTTACACAATGCAAAACATTGCATCAGCGTGAAAATGTTCACAAGACCTCAGGCGCAGCCGGGCAGGCTTCATTATGATATCTTGCTGCTATCACATCATATATCACAGTAAATAAGGAGAGACTACCATAACCTGCATAAAAGCAGAAGTTGGAAATGTAGCAGCTTTTTTGGTGGTGAATCTGGATAGTGAGAGGACGTCAGATCTTGCAATTTAGCCATAGAGATTTAAAACAGTGAAGAAACTATAACGATTGTGTGTGACAGCAAAGCAGTGAAGGACAGTTATTATCTGCTTATGACTCGCCCCCTGGGCCGTGGGGCACTCGGATCCGGGCAATAGGGGGAAACGATGGGAGTAGTAGTGGCAACCCGGTTCCGTGGCTCAGGGTGGTCAGGCCAGTGGTAGTCCGTTATATTGATTATGTCCGACTACGCCACCCGTGGATTGCGGTTAATAGGAACCGCCGCTGCATGCAGACCGCTGGGGCTGATGAGGTGTGCAGCTATGGTAGTGTGACTCCCCACGGGAAGAGTGCGGCCCCAGGGCAGTATAGTGGATGGTGGGAGTGATGGTAGTGCTGGAGGAGCAAGGAGCACACAGACAACAGATTGCAGTCCAGGGTCTTTACTAAACAGGTAAACTGACCCACAAACAGTCCCAGCTAGGAGGGGACCTGGATGTCTGAGAGCAACGGGGAAATTGGCCCTGGTCAGGGTGAGGGTGTAGGCCTACCGTGCTTTCTGCGCTCCTTCTGGCTATCTCCTCTTTATAGGGTAACAGCCCACGTTTCCAAGCTTTCCGTGTATTCTCGCCTGTATGGCCTGCGACGTGGGTTCCTTTCTGCTCCCAGCCTGGTACGGCTTTACTGGTCCCTTCGGTTGTGGCAGGGCCTCCAGGCTTCTTAGGCCAAGGAAAGTACAGTCCCTTGCGAACTGGTTCTCTGCTGGGGGATGTGGAATCCTTCCAGCCTCAGACACCAAAGTCTGGTAAAATTAAGTCTTTTCTCTGCCAAGACAGGCTCTCTTCGCCTCTTGTCTCTGGCTGGTGGCTCTCTCCTACTGCCACACTTCCTCTTAGGTGCAATCAACTTTCTGTCCCTGCTCCACTTTGGGACACGTCTCAAAGCTGAGACAGGCAATCCAGTTCTCTCTAACCCTGTCCCCAGTACCAGCTTTTATAGGGGCAGCCTGCTCCCCCTACTGGCCTGAGACAGGAGGCATTGCATGCTAATGTTACCCTAACCAGAGAACCTCCCCCTTGCTCTCAGACACAGCTTTAATTACACTTGTGGCATCCAGGTAGGGTGACACATTCCCCCCTAGTGAAATTTAGTACTCCGGGACTAAACAATAAACAAAGACAATATGCATAACAATAAAACATTAATAGACAGACGGCGCACAAATTGAGTTCTTTAGGTCACAGTGTGGCCTGTGACCGGGTGTCCATATCACCAAAACAACGGGGAGCCTTAACCAGGTGGGGGTCTGTCCTACCCCAAGTCCTTTACAGTCTTAGTTCATTCCTGGGTTAAGCTCCGAACGCAGTCCATACAAGGTCCCGGTTATAAAAAGTCCATAACCTGTGAGTCCTTACGGTAGCTGCAAGAAACTGAAACACACTATTAATAAACATGCAGGTAACGTTGGCAAACATTTTAACATTTGGCAACAAGGTTATTTACAATTTAGTACACTCTATATTCTCCAGCGAGCGGGTATCTGTCCCTTTGTGCTCCTGGTTGACCTCCTTAACCCACTGTCTGGTGGTGGACCAACCTGGCTTTCCCCACTAGCGTTAGGGGTGCAGCTACCAGCTGGGTGTACAGGTAGGGCAGGCAGCTGTCTGCGGGTCCTTTGGCCTACCGCAGGCATGGCAGGCTCACTGTCAGCAGAGGGTTGACTCTCCTGGGCTGCTGGAACAGGCTCTTCTGCCTCTGGAACCGCTTGCTCCTCTTCACCTTCCGGCTCTGGTGTTGGTTGTTGCTGTGCCGGTTGCAGGAAATGCAGAACGGGTACCACTATGGCATCATTTATGCGAGTCCAGGACTGAGGGAACTCTCCGAGAACGGTGCTGATCATTTCTTCCTTGTCCTCTGCGGGTTCAAGGTCACTCTGATCCTCTTCTGCACTACGGAGTTGCTCGGGGCACCTTTTGAGGTGGTCTCTGGAGACGACACTAGTGGTTTCTCCTCCGTCCTTGGTGATTACGTACACCTTTGGGTTGTCGTGGTCAGACTGCAGTACGGTGTAGGGTTCCCTTTCCCACTGGTCGTCCAACTTATGTAGCCTTCTTTTTCGCTTTAGGACTTGCTCACCAGGTTCTAGGGGACTAGCAGGGGCGTGTTGATTGAAGAGTCTTTCTTGCTTCTCTCTCACCTGGGCCAGGCTCTTCTCCACACTCTCCTGTACCTTCTTGTACTGCAGTTGCCTTTCCGTATCCCAGTCTGCATCCGGGGAGGTGTCCTCAGGTATTAGGACTCCCATCTCCAGGTCTACGGGCAGCTTTCCTGGTCTCGCTCGCATCAGGTAAGCCGGGGTGCAGTTTGTAGCGTTCACTGGGATGTTGTTGTACATGTCTACCAGGTCCGGCAATTTTTCTGGCTACAGGCTGCGTTCCTCCAGGGGCAACGTCTTCAGGAGATCAATGACTATATTGTTCATCTTCTCACACATCCCGTTGGTTTGGGGGTGGTAAGGCGTTGTCCGTATTTTCTTACAGCCATAGAGGTTGCAGAACTCCTGGAAGATTTCAGCCTCGAACGCTGGACCCTGGTCTGTCAGGACCTGTTCCGGATACCCGTGTGGACGGCAGAAGTATTGCTGGAAGGCTCTGGCCGCTGTTTGGGCTGTCAAGTCCTTTACCGGGACCACCACTAGAAAACAGGAATAGTGGTCCACGATTGTCAGGGCGTAGATGTATCCGGACCGGCTTGGAGCCAATTTGACGTGGTCCAGAGCTACCAGCTCAAGAGGCTGCGTGGTGACGATGGGCCTCAAGGGTGTCTTCTGGCTGGTACGGTCCTTCCTCCTTAGGTGACAAGGGCCACAGTCTCTGCACCATTTTTCCACAGCTCCTCTCATGCCGACCCAAAAGAACCTTCCTCTTAGTAGGAACTCCAGTTTCTTCCAACCGAAGTGTCCCGCTCTGTCATGGTAAGCTCCCAGGACCATAGCTGCATCTCGCCTTGGGACCACGACTTGCCAGGTCAGCTCGTGCGTCCGGTGGTTGACAATCCTTCTGCACAACTTGCCTTCGTAGAGGAACAGCTTGCTCTTCTCCTTCCATAGCTGCTTGGCTTCCTCTGGGGCATCTGGATCTAGGCGGGCGTCTTCCCGGGTCAGCAGATCTTTCACCAGGCGGACTGCAGGGTCACTATCTTGGGTCTCGGCCCAGCTGTGGTGAGGTAGGGGATTCATCATCACAGTTGTTAGATCCTCCTCCTTCACGCGGTGAGAGTGTTGAGCGGCTCCATACCGGTGAAACGCGGGGAGTTCTACCTCTTCCAGCTCTTCTGGGTCTTCGTCACCTTCAGGTAAGTGAGGCATTCTTGATAGGGCGTCCGCGTTGGCGTTGGTTTTGCCTGCCCGGTACTTGATCACGAAGTCATAGTTGGAGAGACGGGCCATCCACCGCTGTTCCAGGGCACCCAGTCTTGCATTGTCCAGGTGTGTCAACGGGTTGTTGTCCGTGTACACGGTGAACTTTGCGGAGGCCAGGTAATGCTTGAAGCGTTCCGTCACGGCCCACACCACCGCCAAGAATTCTAGCTTGAAGGAGCTGTAATTCTCCGGGTTCCTCTCGGTGGGCCTCAGCTTCCGGCTGGCGTATGCGATCACCCGTTCTCTGCCCTGTTGGTTTTGGGACAGTACGGCTCCCAGTCCCACATTACTGGCATCTGTGTGGAGAATGAAAGGCTGGCCGTAATCAGGGTAGGCCAGGATCTCATCCCCAGTGAGGGCCAACTTTAGCTGGCGGAAGGACTCCTCTTCCGGTTTATCCCACTTGAAGGGTGGCTTTTGACTTCTGGACTTGGACTGTCCGATCAGGAGGTCCTGCATAGGAGCTGCCATCTTAGTGAACCCGGGGATGAACCTTCGGTAGTAGCCTACCAACCCGAGAAACTGTCTCACCTCTTTGATGTTCGAGGGGCTTGGCCAGCTCTTGATTGCCGTGACCTTGTCAGGGTCGGGGGCCACTCCTTCCGCGCTTACCACGTGCCCTAGGTACTGGACCTTTGGTTTCAGCAGGTGACACTTCGATGGTTTTACCTTCAGGCCATAGCCTGCCAGGGCTTCGAACACCTCGGCCAGGTGCTTTAGGTGGTCCTCGTAGGTTTTCGAATAGACGATCACGTCGTCCAGGTAAAGGAGGACCGTCTCGAAGTTTCGGTGCCCTAGACAGCATTCCATCAGCCGCTGGAAGGTCCCTGGTGCGTTGCAGAGCCCGAAAGGCATACAGTTGAACTCACTCAGTCCCATCGGGGTGGTGAAGGCGGTCTTCTCCTTGTCAGCCTCTGCCACAGGAACCTGCCAGTACCCGCTAGTAAGGTCCAAAGTAGAAAAGAAGTTAGCAGATTTTAGTGCGGCTAAAGACTCCTCTATTCTAGGCAGCGGATATGCGTCTTTGTGGGTGATACGGTTGATTTGTCTATAGTCCACGCACATTCTCATGGTGCCGTCTTTCTTTTTGACCAGAACCAAAGGTGCTGCCCAGGGGCTACAGCTGTCTCTAATGACCCCAGCTTCTTTCATCTCCCTTAGCATACCCTTGGCGTTCTGATAATGTGCAGGGGGTACAGGTCTGTGCCTCTCTTTTATTGGTGGGTGGCTCCCGGTGGGGATGTGGTGTTCTATCCCCTTTACTCTGCCGAAGTCTAGCGGGTGCTTACTAAAGACTCTCTCGTACTCCTGTACCACCCGGTAGACTCCTTGTTTTTGGTGCAGGGGAGTGGAGTCAGCACCCACGTGGAGTTTCTGGCACCAGTCCTCCTTTTGTTTCTGGGAGCCATTACCCTCCGCCTGTGGAGATGGAGGCAAGGGTTCCACGGCCCTGATAGCTTGGTGTTCGACGACAAACAGTTTGGCGAGTGTAGCGTACCTGGGTAAGTGTACTTCCCTCTCCCCAATGTTGAGGATGCGGACGGGCACCCTCCCATGACGGACATCAACCACCCCCCGGGCTGTCAAAATGGTGGGCCTGCTGTCTGAGTACACGGGTTCTACCATGGCTTGGTAGTCTCTACCTCTCAACCCGATTGCAGTCCGACACCAGATCATCATTTCACTTTTGGGAGGCATGGAAATGGGGAATGGATCACTGAGTCTTACGCTACCGATCTCACCACCAGACAGTTCTACCTGCTGCCGTCTCATCAGGGCTTTTATCTCCTTGTTGAGGACTCTCTGTTGGCTGGAACTAGCATTCACCGCCACCTGTTGTAGAATTACAATTACTTCTGAAAGACAATTTTCAATTATGTTAGTACCCACAGTTATTTTGGGGTGACTTTCATGACGGTCAATGTCCACAATAATCACTCCCTGTGCCGGCAGTTCAACTTTACCAATTTTAATGGTCATCTCCTTGAACCCCATCTGCGGCACGGGTAAGCCATTACTGGCGATGATGCTCAAGTTACTGTCTGGATACCGTGTGATATCAGCATTAGTCCAATACTGCTTAAAAAGTACATAAGGGATTGTGGTTACTTGCGACCCAGTATCCAGCAAGGCGCTCATGGGGATACCGTCCAGCACCACGGGTAAAACCGGGCGCCCCCCAACGTACTTATCACGCCAATTATAAGGGCCTGGTGATCTTATGCCTGGGGGTCGGCCCTCTGCCCCAGGTTGGACCCGTTTAAATTACAGTACCTGGAAATGTGTCCGGGCTGGTTGCATCGACGGCAAATGGGCTGTCCATCCTCTGCGTAGCGGTCTGTGGGCCTCCCTCGGAACGACGGGATCCTCCTCTGTCGACGCCACGGGACATCCTCCGGACTTGAAGCCAGCTCGATGGGTCTTGACGGGTCCACTTGCAACGCCTGGACGGTCCTGGTCAACGCCGCGACGCTCCTGGTCAGCTCCTGGACTTGGTGGTGCAGGCCTTTCGACGGGGCTTGGTTCAGGGCCTGTGCATCAGCCTCCACGGAGTCCATAGAGGAGGGCGTCGCCTCCTGGTGGTAGGTGATAGCAGGGCGCCGGGGGTTTATAGCGCCACTGGTTGCAGATTCACGGAGCACCCTTATGGCCCTGTCCTTAAATTGGGCAAAGGTCAGGTCGGGGTTCTGGAAGAACATGAGGCGTAGCTGGGCCCTGTGGGCGCTGGACAGCAGACCCTCTATGAATTGTTCTGTTAGCAGCTTATCGGTTTCCTGCACACTGCCAGGGTCAGTTTGTTGAATAGCCCTCAAGGCTTCCTGTAAATTTAAGGCATAGTCTCTGATGCTGTCCTGTGCCCGCTGCTTACATCCGTAGAACCTCATTTTAATCTCAGCGGAGGTACGTGTATCAAAGGTACCCCGCAGCCGGGCCAGAATACCCTTCACAGTCCCTTTCTCCTCAATGGGCCATGATTTTACCTCCCTTTGGGCTGCGCCAGTTAACTGCCCTGTCAATATGCTGACCTTCTGTTTCTCTGTCAGGGGGTAAACTTGGAACAAACTATACAGTCTTTCCTTGAAGTCAGTTAGGGCATGGGGCTCCCCTGAGTATTTGGGCAGCCAGGCCGCTCCAGGGATGTAGGGCAAGGAAAAGGGCATCACCGCTGCTGCAGCTGCGTTGGTGGTAGTGGGCGCCTCTGTGTCCGACATCTTCCTCCCCCCCTAGTGAAGCGTGGCCTACCTTCCGACGATCCTCTTCTGTAGGCTGCGGCTCCGCTGCTGCTCTGGACGAGGACCTGGCGTCGCACTCCGATGACGTCAGCGTCGCTCTCTCTCCCTTCCAGGACCTTGCGCAGCATCGGTGCGTGGGGCGGAGCTTCAGGTCTCGCGCGGTTTGGATGTCCACGCCCCTCTTCTTCCCGCGCGGCGTCCTGAAGATGGCGTCCGATGGCGGGAAGCAATCGCGGATGGCGGGAAGACGGCAGAAGACGGCGGGAAAAGGTCCAAGATGGCGTCTCATGGCGGGAATCGGCTCCGGACGGCGGGAAACGACTCCGGACGGCGGGAAACGGTCCGAGATGGCGTCTGATGGCGGGAAACTTCTCCACAGGTAAGTTTACAACAGTCTTTTTCAGGCACGCAGTACCCGGTGGTTGCGGGCACGAAATCCTGCCGACTACGCCAAAGCTGACTCGCCCCCTGGGCCGTGGGGCACTCGGATCCGGGCAATAGGGGGAAACGATGGGAGTAGTAGTGGCAACCCGGTTCCGTGGCTCAGGGTGGTCAGGCCAGTGGTAGTCCGTTATATTGATTATGTCCGACTACGCCACCCGTGGATTGCGGTTAATAGGAACCGCCGCTGCATGCAGACCGCTGGGGCTGATGAGGTGTGCAGCTATGGTAGTGTGACTCCCCACGGGAAGAGTGCGGCCCCAGGGCAGTATAGTGGATGGTGGGAGTGATGGTAGTGCTGGAGGAGCAAGGAGCACACAGACAACAGATTGCAGTCCAGGGTCTTTACTAAACAGGTAAACTGACCCACAAACAGTCCCAGCTAGGAGGGGACCTGGATGTCTGAGAGCAACGGGGAAATTGGCCCTGGTCAGGGTGAGGGTGTAGGCCTACCGTGCTTTCTGCGCTCCTTCTGGCTATCTCCTCTTTATAGGGTAACAGCCCACGTTTCCAAGCTTTCCGTGTATTCTCGCCTGTATGGCCTGCGACGTGGGTTCCTTTCTGCTCCCAGCCTGGTACGGCTTTACTGGTCCCTTCGGTTGTGGCAGGGCCTCCAGGCTTCTTAGGCCAAGGAAAGTACAGTCCCTTGCGAACTGGTTCTCTGCTGGGGGATGTGGAATCCTTCCAGCCTCAGACACCAAAGTCTGGTAAAATTAAGTCTTTTCTCTGCCAAGACAGGCTCTCTTCGCCTCTTGTCTCTGGCTGGTGGCTCTCTCCTACTGCCACACTTCCTCTTAGGTGCAATCAACTGTCTGTCCCTGCTCCACTCTGGGACACGTCTCAAAGCTGAGACAGGCAATCCAGTTCTCTCTAACCCTGTCCCCAGTACCAGCTTTTATAGGGGCAGCCTGCTCCCCCTACTGGCATGAGACAGGAGGCATTGCATGCTAATGTTCCCCTAACCAGAGAACCTCCCCCTTGCTCTCAGACACAGCTTTAATTACACTTGTGGCATCCAGGTAGGGTGACACACTTTCACATAGCCATATATGTTGAGGACACTTGGATACTAAGCCCTCTTTCAGACGTCAGTGTTTTGAGTATGTGTGGATATCCATTTCCACACATACTGGAGACACAGACACACGTAGACCTATTCAGATGAATGGGTCTGTGCACATGGCAGTGTGTTTTCATGGACCGTGTGTCCATGGGCAAAACACACTGACATGTCAATTTTTACCCGCTGCACGGGCCACAAAATGTCCCACACTGATGACACACGGATGACATCTGTGTGTCATCCGTGTGACACGTACCGGTGCCTGGTAATCAGCGATAACCACGCCAGGAGCCGGGTAGAATGACTCGCTGCGGCGAGCGAGCACCGAAGCCGCGCTCAGTGAGTGACAGGGCAGAACACTATTCTCATCATGGTCCCCAGCTGGTGCTGATCGCAGCGCCGGCAGGGGACTATGATGAGGGCAGCATTCAGCACCCGGCGCTTGGGAACAGCACTAACTGTACCGCTGATTCCAAAGCACCGATACGTGTGATCCTGATGCGGCACATGGGCGGCACACAGTTGACACACTTGTGCCGTATCTCCGGTACGGGTTTTTCCAGTTCCAGAAATATCCGGACGTGTGAAACGCGCATCAGGCTTGCAATGACTTGATACGGTTCTACGAGTGTCAAACACGTCAGATCGATTGGGAACTTTAAATTTGTAGCAAATCAATTTGCTTTGAATTAAATTTTTTAGAAACTTCTGCAAAGCTGGTGAATTTGAATTTCCAAAGGTTCACTCATCTCTAGTTAACAGTAATGGACTGGCAGAGAGAAAAGGCAAGTACTTGACTTGACTTGATATGACATAATATCACCATATTTTTGGTTGACTTTAGGACTCTTATCTTAGTGTTAGCACTTTTATCACCTGTTAGTATGGAGCATCAGTGCACATGCTCGGCCGCTGCTCCATGCCCTTGGCTTCTCCGGCAGCCCCATAGAGAATGAAAGAAGCGATGGTCTGGCGTCCGACCTGCCATTTTTTTTGTGAATGGGGAGAAAGTTCCTTGATCTGCTGATTAGTTCAGGTCCAAGCAGTGGGACTACCAATGATCAACCAATTAACGCCTAACGCACAGATAGATGATAACTTGTTTTCACTACACAACTCTTTACTCAGAGAAAACTCTTTGGTGACTTATGATAATGATACTGTACATACATAATTTTGATTTAACTGCTTTAGGACTTTCTTCCTACCTGGTCGCCTTTTGCAACTTATTACATGTAGAGTGTCTTTTGACTTTTATATCTATGAAAGATCCTATTGAATGAGATTAATAACATCTCATGGACAGCTAAGTTTACCAAGAAAATTGCTACAATTAGAAACTGAAAACAGATACACACATGGCAATCTTAGCCGAAAACATCACTCTGTGGTATAGATACCAATGATGACTTAGTCTTTGTGAAAGTGCATAACCATGAAGGGATGATTATATATTTTCTAAATGACATCTCTTTGCTCAAAGCATTTTACTATTCCTCTCTCTTTTATACATTTAAAGGAAATAAGCAATCTTGAAAGAATGTGTAATCTTATCTAAACCTTTTGTCATTGTAACACACAAGGTTTGGGAAAAAAATAAAATAAAATTTAACAAATCATAAAAGAATATATGGGTATCTTTTCCTGAAGGCAGAAAGTATTTTGGCAGACGGTATTTTAACGTAACAGTGAATTTCGTTTCAATGGTTGCAAAAGGTAGGAGGTGTCACTGCTGTACAGTCAGATCGTACACAAAATGACGATCATCAGTACCTGAAATATACATGTGAGCGTCACTAACGTCTATGGAAGTTGGCAAACAAACCGTGCTACTGACCTTTCCCAAGAGAATGCACCATGGATGTCCACCATATGTGCATACAATATATAGCCTATACCATATTTCCTTTCCAACTTGCATGACAGAATGGAGTTTGACCCTATGGTTGTCTTCTCCTCAAAAGTGGACAACCATTTCTAGACCCTACCAGAAGTAAGCTCACACATTACCTTCTGAATATAAATGAGCGGATCGGTTCACCCAACCCTGGTCCTTGGTCCAGGTTGGAGTTCTCTAGCTGTGGCAGGAGCTGTGCGAATTTCCTGGTTTTCCGGGTTCCCCATTGTGGTCTTTGATTTGCTGTCCTGGCATAACGTTATCTGTGCAGCGTGGAGTGCCCAAGTAACGTTTCGCTAGCCCAACTAATCATAGGTTGACCCTGGGATCCCGAAGGGTAAGGAGATTTATGCAGCTCCTGTCCATGGACAGAGAATAATGACATGGACGGACAGTGGCCTTGGGTTACGCGAAATGATCAGCTCATCTCTACTTCTGATCACATAATAAATGGACAAAAGGATTGAGATACAAGTCTTAATCATGAAATCAGGTTTTCATTCAGTCCCATTGCCACATATGAATAAAATCCAGTCCCGTACCATGTTGTGAAAAAATGGTTCGTTCTAAAGAGCTCAATGATATTAGCATGGTGCTGCAATAGGAGCCACAGGTGTAATGTCAGTTCTTGACATTCATTCCCTCTTTAATACTCCACCATAAGTGGTATTATAGTAAAAATGGAAGGAACTGGAGCAACTCAGCCACAATGTGGAAAGCGTGTTACGTTACGTCCATAAAAGTTGCCAACAATCTGCTAACCCAATAACTTCAGAGTTACGACATTCCTCTTGTACTAACATCAGTACAAAAACTATACCCCCATCAGGAGCTTCACAACATGGATTTTCATGGTCAAGCAGCTGCATGCAGCCTTACATCACCATCCAAGGCCAAGTGTCAGATGGAATGGTGTAAAGCCACCACTGAATTATGGATCTGTGGAAAGGTGTTCTGTGCAGTGATGGATTGCACTTCTCTATCTGGCATCTGATGGATGAGTCTGGGTTTGGTGAATGCCAGGAGAACATTATCCACCTATCTGCATTGTACCCACTGTACAGTTTGGTGGAGGAATGATAATGCTATGAGGCTTGTTTTTCATGGGTTGGCCTCGACCTCTTAGTTCCAGTGAATGGAACTCCTAATGCTTCAGCAAACAAGATGTTTTGTATAACTGTATGCTTCCTATTTTGTGGGAACAGTTTAGGGATGTCCCTTTTCGGTTCCAGTGTGACTGTGCCCAATAAATTAGGTCAAGTAATAAACCACCAAACCACTGAACAATTTTGGCGTGCCCGATAAAGACATAGTTGGTTGTGTTTGGTGTGACCAGCATTGAACTCAACCTTTGAGAGGAAATAGAACATAGATTATGATCCTAGCCCTCTCATCGAACATCATGGTTTGACCAAACAAACGTTCTTCTGGACGAATGGACAAAAATTTTCACAGATGCCCTCCAAAATTTAGCAAAAAGACTTTCCAGAAGAGGGGGAACTGTTATATCTGGAAAGGGAAGACCAACTCCATATTAATGTCTAACAATGTAGAATGTGATGTTCTAAAAGCTCCTGTGGGTGTAATGTGGAAGTGTCCAAGTACCTTTGTCCATATAGTATATTTTGATTGCAGTCTCGATTTGCAATCCATTTGCAAATTACTGTTCTTGGCAGTTTTGAATGTTTGCTCTGAAATTTATGCATTATTTTAATTTTATTGTTCATTCCACATTGCCGAGTTCTTGAGAAAGCGTATTCAATGGTCTTGTTAATTGTCGGGCAAAGTATACCAAATAGGCAAAAAGTCTGGAAATGTAGGCTTACAAAAATGTAATAAATGATACAGGTTATGTCATAGAGAAGACATTGAAAGAATTATCTGATATTTACTACAATTACTTTATAATTTTAAAATCCAATTCTACCTAACAAAACAACTGCTCAAGATCAAAACCAGATATTCCACCTGTAGATGGCAAATGAACAAATTGGAAGAACTTTGAAGATCAAAGAAGAACTTTATGTATTGTCATAATTTTATATATTGGTCTTTTATATTACCTCCAATTTTTTTCCCCAAGTAAATTCCATATCTCCTTCCTGTCTATTGGGTTACATGATCCAATGTAGACTCTTTAAGAGTTTCCAATGTCTCTGTATTCAGTATGGATCACCATCCTCTGCTATGAACCATTTCTGGCTGCCTATATTTGTATGGAGGTGTGACAACGCAAGAGGGAACGCTGCTCCCAAGATGGCTTATGAACCTCAAAATGAACATGATGCAATTAATATCAATTAATTACACTACTGTATTGTGATTAATTATGGGGGAAAAACGGCTATGTTACAAGCAGAGGTAATTTTGATAATAATGGGCTCCTGACGTGCCCAAATGTAGAAAAATGGAGTATTCAACCGACACTACATAATAAATAACCCTATACCTTTTTTTCACTGAGCTAACTGTATACATTTTTTTGCAGTTAACCACTTCGCACCAGAGCCTGTTTTTGCCTTCGTGACCAGGCCAATTTTTTCAATTCTGACCATTGTCACTTTATGAAGTAATTACTCTGGAACGCTTCAACGGATTCCCCGGATTCTGAGATTGTTTTTTCGTGACATATTGTCCTTCATGATAGTGGTAAAATTTCTTCGATATAACTTGTGTTTATTTGTGAAAAAATCAGAAATTTGCCAAAAATTTTGAAAATTTTGCAATTTTCAAACTTTGAATTTTCATGCCCTTAAATCAGAGAGATATGTCACACAAAATAGTTAATAAATAACATTTCCCACATGTCTACTTTACATCAGCAAATTGTGGAAATTTTTTTTTTGTTAGGAAGCTATAAGGGTTAAAAGTTGACCAGCGATTTCTCATTTTTCCAACAAAATTTACAAAAACATTTTTTTAGGGACCACATCTTATTTGAAGTGACTTTGAGGAGCCTTTATGACAGAAAATACCTAAAAGTGACACCATTCTAAAAACTGCACCCCTCATGGTGCTCAAAACCACGTTCAAGAAGTTTATTAACCCTTCAGGTGTTTCACGGGAATTTTTGGAATGTGGAAGAAAACAATGAACATTTAACTTTTTTTCACAAAAATGTTACTTTAGACCCAATTTTTTTATTTTCACAAGGGCAACAGGAAAATATGGACTACACAATTTGTAGTGCAATTTATCATGAGCGCGCTGATACCCCATATGTGAGGGAAAACCACTGTTTGGGCGCACTGCAGGGATCAGAAGGGAAGGAGCGCCATTAGACTTTTTGAATGTAAAATTTGTTTGAATAATTAGCTGACGCCATGTTGCGTGTGGAGAGCTTCTGATGTGCCTAAACAGTGGAAACCCCCCACAAGTGACACCATTTTGGAAACTAGACCCCTTAGGGAACTTATCTAGATGTGTGGTGAGCACCTTGAACCCCAAGGTGCTTCACAGAAGTTTATAATATTGAGCTGTAAAAATAAAATTTTCACATTTTTCCAACAAAAACGTTTTTCATCCCTTAATTTTGCATTATCATAAGGGTAACAGGAGAAATTGCACCATGAAATTTGCTGTGCAATTTCTCCTGAGTATGCCGATACCCTATATGTGGGGGAAAACCACTATTTGGGTACACTGCTGGGTTCGGAAGGGAAGGAACGCCATTTGACTTTTTGAATGTAAAATTAGTTTGAATAATTAGCGGACGCCATGTCGCATTTGGAGAGCCCCTAATGTGCCTAAACAGTGGAAACCCCCCACAAGTGACACCATTTTGGAAACTAGACCCCTTAGGGAACTTATCTAGATGTGTGGTAAGCACCTTGCACCCCCAGGTGCTTCACAGAAGTTTATAATATTGAGCCGTAAAAATAAAATTTTCACATTTTTCACACAAAAAATGTTTTTCATCCCCTAATTTTGCATTATCATAAGGATAACAGGAGAAATTGCACCATGAAATTTGTTGTGCAATTTCTCCTGAGTACGCCGATACCCCATATGTGGGGGAAAACCACTGTTTTGGTGTACGGCAGGGTTCGGAAGAGAAAGGAGCGATATGTTGGCTGGGATAGGCAGCAGACACCATGTCACATTTGAAGAGTTGCTGACATGCCAAAACAGCAGAAACCCCCACAAGTGACCCCATTTTGTAAACTACACCTCTCAAGGAATTCATCTAGGGAAGTAGTGAGTATTTTGTAATTTTTAAATTTATACCATTGGGCAGTGAAGAAAACATAATTATATTTTTACCACAAAAAAATGTTTTACCCTCAGATTTTACATTTTCACACAGGGCAATGGGTAAAAATGGTGCCGAAATGTGTCACACAATTTCTTCTAAAAGTGGCAATACCCCATATGTGGCTGTATCGTACCGCTCAGCCATACGGCGAGATCTGGGAGGGACGGAGCGCTATTTGACAATTGGAGAACAAATTATTGTAGAATAGGCATTTGGATTTGGGAGCACAAAATTTTCTGAATTTCTTTTGGGGGGCAAGGGCCATTTCGCTTTTCCAGAGCCTTTCTGCTACCAGTAACTTGGAAGTCCCTTATGTTTTTAACAGATGACGGACCTGAGTGGGGACTAGCTCTTTTTGAGGACTGAGTTGAAGCTTTTATTGGGAACATTTTACGTAACATTTATCCGGCGCTCTAGGCTGAGCACTTACATCGGGGTTTCCATCTAAATTTCCAAGTGATGTAATTCAGATGAAACCCCTGCGGGATCCATTCACTGTAATGAGGCAGCAGAGTTACTCTGGACTCCGTCTGGCCTCTGTTTAGCAGTGTCCTTTTTTCAGAAGTGCATAAAACTGTGGCCAACTGCACTTTTATGCACGCCTAAAAAACTGACACCGTGGGATCACAGGCCAGACGGCATCCACAGTAGCCTATATCTGCCTCATTACAGGGAATCTTCCATCATGGGTTCCGTCTGAATCACGTATTTCAGAGATTTACACGGAAACTCTGGTGGAAGTGCTCAGCGCAGAGCGCAGGATAAATGTGAGCAGAGCCTTACTGCGATCTTTGGGAGACATAATAAACAAATCAGTAGCAGGTGAAGAATTGGTTTTATTTATTTTTTACGCCGTTCCTCGTGCGGTATAAGTGATGAGATTACTTTATTCTTCGGGTCGGTGCGATTACAGAGATGCCAGATTTATATCGGGTTTTTATGACTGACAGCTGTCACACATTAAAAGACGCTTTTTTTGCAAAATCTAGTTTTTGCATCGCCATATTTTGAGAGCTATCATTTTTCCATATTTCGGCCGACAGTCATGTGATGGCTTGTTTTTTGCAGGACGAGTTGACATTTTTATTGTTACCATTTTTGGGTACGTGACATTTTTTGATCGCTTTCTATTCCTTTTTTGGGAGGTAAAATTAACAAAAACCAACAATTCAGGAATTGTTTTTTGAGGTTTTTTTTATGCCGTTCTGCGTGTGGTAAAAGTGATAAGGCAGCATTATTCTTCGGGTCAGTACATTTACAGCAATACTACACTTACTGCATATTTTTTTATGTTTTGGCGCTTTTACACAATAAAAAATTTTATAGAATAAATATTTTTTTTGCATCGCTTTATTCTGAGAGCTATAACTTTTTTATTTTTTGGCTGATGGAGCTGTATGGCGGCTTTTTTTTTGCAGAACAAGATGACGTTTTCAGCGGTACCATTTTAATTTCCATTTTGCTTTTTGATCGCATTTTTTTCCACTTTTTGTTTGGCGATATGATGAAAAAGCATAGTTCTTTGCTCTGTTTTTTATTAATTTTTATTACGGTGTGAACAGAAGGAGTTAATTAGTGTGACAGTTTTATAGATTGGGTTGTTTCGGACGCGGCGATACCAAATATGTGTACTTTTTTTGTTTTTGCATAAATATACGATTTATTGGTTTAATATTTTATTTATTTATTTGTATTTATTTTGTGATTTTTTTTAACAGCTTGAAAACATTTTTTAGACTTTTTTTTTACATTTTTACTTAGTCCTGTATGGGACATTAATTCTTATTTTTCTAATCACTGTTCTCATGCAATGCAATAGACATGTATTGCATTGCATGAGAGCTCTGCTGACAGTTTCACAGTCAGTGTCTCCTGCTAGACTCAGCTGCAGGCTGAGTCTAGCAGGACACCATATATGGCAGATCCGGAGGCGGTCATGTGACCTCCGGCTGCCATGACAACGGCAGGTCCTGTAAGACATCAGGGGGCCGTCGGAGAGGTAAGTGGACGACCCCCTCTCCTCTCACTATCTTCTAAATGCCACGATCACTATAGATTGCGGCATATAGAAGATAGCAAAGGGTTAACATCACTGGGACCTGATCCAATCAGGTCCCGATGATGTCCCCTGTCAGAGCTGTCGCTCTGCACCGCACCCGCAGTGCTTGCAGGACCCTGGGGGTCCTGAGGGCTGCAGGACCACCGACCGTTGATAAACGTCGGCGCTGCACAGAGCCCAGGCAGCGCCAACGTTTATATACAGTGGGGGGTCTGGAAGCGGTTAAAGAAAGACCTATGTGAATAAAGTAAAAATAGAAAATTATACAGCCTATTAAAGAAGCACTCCTATACAAATTTTTATTATCTTAATATATTGCAGTCATCATATTATACAGCACTGTGGACCTACAATTGCTCATTTTGCCTTTCTACCCAGCTAATTTGTCTCTTTTCCATTAGGTCTATGACATCACATGATTAAATACTGACTAGCTGAATCCTTCTAAGCTCTATGTAGAAACAGGAAGTCTTTTTTGTCAGCACGAGTCATCATTAGAACTATAATTCTACATCTCTGCAAAGTCCCTAGCAGGGGAGGAGGGGAGCAGCTGGGTCAGGAGTTGAAGAGGGAATGGAGCTGGGCTGCCAGGGACTTTGGAGTGATGTATAATTGTAGTTCTAATGATGACTCATGGTCCATGGCATAACTAGAAACTGACTAGCTGAATCCTTCTAAGCTTTATATAGAAACAGAAGGTCAATTTTCCTTATATGAGTCATGAGTCACTACAAAAGTCCCTGGCAGGGGGGAGGAGGGAGCAGTTGGGTCAAAAGTTGACGAGGGAATGATTCATGCAGGGAACAGAGATTTCTTGCATCTACGTACAGCACAGATAAGAGAACAATTATCTGGGTAAAAAGGCAAAATCAGCAATTGTAAGTACACAGTGCTGTATAATATGATGACTGCAATATATTAAGACGATAAAAACTTTGATGGAAGGAGTGCTTCTTTAATATAGTTTAATTTTCAAAGTTGCCCTGCTCTGTAGATATCTGCTTTGGTCCTAGATACTAAAAAGTCCATTTCCAGTTTGAGCTCGATAGAGGACAGCAGTTTCTCTACCGAAACATCATCACTGTTGTACGTGAAGGGGGCTGGCTGGCAGTCTCTATACTTTGGCTGTTACATATAAGAGTGCTGGCTTAGCTACTAAAAGAAGCAGCCAGCCTCCTTCACATACAGCACTGGTAGCGTGTAGACACAAGAAATATATATTATTTTTTATTATTTTTTTTTTTAATTGGACAACTCCTTTAAGCTGTACCCTTGCCAAAAGTGGCAATCAGTCAGTAAATACATTAGACCTGCATGAATATGCTATTTTCTTTCCTAAGCCACTGTCTGCATGTATGGTCCCATTATCTTTGACTACATCTGATTATCATAATTCATCACTAGCCACTTAATGATAACTTGCATCCATGCCAGACAAAGACAAAAATGTTTCATCCCAGCATCCAGTCATCAAATTATATGATCTAGTCGTGTAATAGCTCTCCTTTCATTAAACAAGGAAGGGAAAAACAAGGCTAGACAAGCTAAATGAACTAATGCTAAGTGTACCAATAAAATAATTAGTTGCATGGTAATTACGCAGAAAACTTGCTTTCCTAATGCAAAAAGTACAAAAAAAGCTCGAATCACATCCACATTGGAGACTTTCCACTGAAAATTCAGGATATAATATTAGAGTATGCTGTATGATGTTTCCCCATAGTCAGTGGGGTCTATCAGGCGTCACTGATGTTTGGCACATAAGATGTCTGGCACTGTCTTCCTGAGCTGGAGCGCAATATCAAAGTTAAAGATGATCTGTTGCTTGCTCAAATAAATTGAACTAAATATATTTTAAAAATCCCTGTGCTCCCCTGATTCTGATGCTCTTTTCCGTTTTGCGCTGTGTCGCTCCATTGCAGAGATATTCACATTTGTTGCTTTTGGAGCGCAGCATGAGAAATCTCAGCTTTTAGTTCAGCTGAGCATTTCTTCATAGTCTTCTCTGAGGGCGTTCTCTCTGACCCCTCCCTCCAAGATGCTGCCAATCACAGTTTAGCAGTCCCAGATGCTGCCGAGCTGTGATTGGGAGGGAGGAGTGAAAGCACACGCCCCCAGAGAAGATTGAAGAAATGCCCATTTGGTCTGCAAGAAGAGATTTCACAGAACAAACAAATGTGAATATCTCTGCATTCTAGTAACGCAGCGCAAAATGGAAAAGAGCGGCAGAATCAGTCGATCTCAGGGAGTTTTACAAGGTATTAAACTTGATTCGTTTTTAAGTGACAGATTCTCTTTAAAAATAACACTAATGCGAACAAAGAATAACTGCTACCTTTTTTTCTAAAAATGACTTAGCCTGGGATGTTTTACATGCTTTATAAAACCTACCGGGGGCAATTTGTGAGCAGCCAACCGGTAATGGACAAACCTACTCCAATTATGGGATCACCAATATATAAATGCTGGTTGGAGCAACGCATGGGAATATTCGGTTTTGCTAGAATTATTATTTAAGGTCTTTAAGCCTTGCAGGCCTAAGTATCTCGATGTGCCAATTTGTTCTTCCAGTTTTCAGTGGCAGGTACATTATTCTTTGTAATACATTAGTGGTGGTTCGTAACCTTAATAGCAGTCAGCCATCTAAATGTCCAAGATTTGCCCTAAGAAAAAATATGACTCCTACTGATTCAAGCACTTGCTACAGCCAGAAACCTAGTTCTGCATCAATGGTTTGGACGTTCAGGTTTTCTCCTAATGCCGGTCTTCTATTCACACGTTAACCATTGTTGTGTCCATGTCCTGTTTATTGATTATATGAGTCTGATTTCTG
Source organism: Phyllobates terribilis (assembly GCF_046119375.1). Taxonomy (NCBI): domain Eukaryota; kingdom Metazoa; phylum Chordata; class Amphibia; order Anura; family Dendrobatidae; genus Phyllobates; species Phyllobates terribilis. The sequence continues at coordinate 103,830,954 of NW_027362773.1, forward strand.
TTTATTCCCAACCTTATTATTATGTGGCTCCAACCCTGTGCTGTTTCATGCCGCTCCTCTAATATATCCACCTGCGTATTTGTATTCCATAACTGTCTGACAAACTGTGATCTGCTAATAATTATAGCTTGCATAATAGTGAAGTGCAATGATGGACTTTACAAGAGAAAATTGCCAGTAGATAATTTAATCTAATAGCCAGTCACATAGGCAGATAGAATTCTAGCTCAGAGGATTTCTTTTATCAAGAGCATGCACATATAATTTGAGTCATTTTTTTTTAAATATTATTTACTCCAATTTACCAATTGATATCTGTCTCATTCATTATGTCTGCCAATCTGAAATATATCAAAAGTAGCAACACCTTGGCCTTGGTACCTTGTGGGTGGAGCCAGTACGCTCTGCACCCACCAATGAAGACCGCAGCAACAGCCCCAGCCCCTCCTGTGATGTATATGCCCCATATCTCCTGTGATGTATAGGCCGCATGTTTCCTGTGATGTATATTCCCCAGCCCCTTATGTGATGTATATGCCCCATGTCTCCTGTGATATATATGCTCCAGCCCCTCCTGTGATGTATATGCCCCCAGCCCCTCCTGTGATGTATATGCCACCAGCCCCTCCTGTAATGTATATGCCCCATGTCTCCTGTGATGTATATGCCCCAGTCCCTCCTGTGATGTATATGCTCCATGTCTCCTGTGATGTATAGGTACCAGCCCCTTATGTGATGTATATGCCCCATGTCTTCCGTGATGTATATGCCCCCAATCCCTCCTGTGATGTATATGCCCTCAGCCCCTCCTGTGATGTATATGCCCCAGTCCCTCTGGTGACGTATATGCTCTCAGCTCCTCCTGTGATGTATATGCCCCTATGTGTCCTGTGATGTGTATACCCCCAGCATCTCCTGTAATATGTATGCCCCCTGCCCTTTCCGTAATGTTTATGCCCCCAGCCCCTCATGTGACTTATATGCCCCCAGCCCCTCAGGTGATGTACATTCTCTAATCCCCTCCTATGATGTATATGTGGCACCCCAGGGGTCTGGTTGCCACAGTAATAGAAATATTACGTCTGAGAGCAGGTGGGAGGTTTCTCTGGTCAGGAGCCCTTAATCATGCAACACTTCCTGCCCAGACCTGGGAGGGGAGGAATCTGCCCTTATAAACTGGGTCTGGGGCGGGATTAGTGAGATGAGTCAGAGCCTGGAGACAGTTCCAGACACAGGGAGAGTTACAGCAGGAGCTCTGTAGGAGCAGTAGCTGAAGACCAGGGGCTGGAGCTGAGCAGAGCTCGCCCTGGCAGAAGAATCTGATAACCGGACACCGGAGTCCGAGACTGTGGGGACTGATAACCACCCAGCAGCAGAAACCAGCCGGCAGGGGATTCCAGGTCCTCTGGCCATAGAAGCCCGGAGGCTCAGTCACAAGGAAGGGACCAGCACCGCCATCCAGGAGCGGAGGCTAACAGAAGGCCCCAAGTCACCAGCCATACAGGTGAGCACCACACGGTATACTCAGGGACGTGGGCTACTTCTACCCGCTTACAGCAAGGTAGCCAGAAAGAGTGCAGATAGACGGGGAGGCCTACAACTCCACATGGCCAGGGGAACTCCTGTTTGCTCGCAGACTGACCAGGCCCCTTATGCTAGCCAGTACTCCCGGGAGGGTCTGCCTTAATATCACCAGTAAAGACCCTGAACTGCACTGCAAAGACTCTGAGTCATTCCTGCTCATCGCCGCACCAGCACTACTAGTGCTGGGACGCCCACGCACCATCACTCCCATCATCCACATTCCCTGCCCTGGGGCCATACTCCTCCCGTGGGGAGTTATCCCATCTTTTGCTGCGCACACCACACCAGCCTCAGCGGACTGCCTCGCAGCGGCGGTACACCCTGACCGCAATCCACAGGTGGCTGATTCGGACAATTAACCTAAAACCCCTAAAAGACATGGAGATTACAATCCCCAGAGACCCGGCTCCGGGTAACCCACACACGTTCACACTAGGCCCAGGGGGCGCGTCAGCTTTGGCGTAGTCGGCAGGATTTCGTGCCCGCAACCACCGGGTACTGCGTGCCTTCAAAAGACTGTCATACCTGCCGTGGTGAAGGTTCCCGCCATCCGGAGCCGTTTCCCGCTGTCTTCAGAAGTTTCCCGCCATCCGCAGCTGTTTTCCCGCCATCCGCAGTCGTTTTCCCGCCATCGGACGCCATCTTCGGGACGCCATGCGGGAAGAAGAGGGGCGTGGACGCCGAAAGCGCGCGAGACCCGAAGCTTTGCCCCACGCACGGACGCTGCGCAAGGTCCTGGAAGGGAGAGAGAGCGACGCTGACGTCACCAGGACGCGACGCAAGGTCCTCGTCCGGAGCAGCACCAGCGCAGCCGCGGCCTACAGAAGAGGATCGTCGGAAGGTAGGCCACACTTAACTAGGGGGGAGGAAGATGACGGACACGGAGGGACCCTCTACCACCAGCGCGGCCACTGCCGCAGTAATGCCATTTACAATGCCTTACATCCCCGGAGCGGCCTGGCTGCCCCAATACTCAGGGGAGTCGCATACCCTAAGCGACTTTAAAGAGAGACTGTACAGCCTATTTAAGGTATAACCTCTGACGGAGGGCCAGAAAGTGAGCATATTGATAGGCCAGCTAACCGGCGCAGCCCAGCGTGAAGTAAAGTCCTGGTCAGTCCGGGACAAGGAGACCGTAAAGGAGATCTTGGCCCGTCTGAAGGATACTTTTGATACCCACACCTCAGCCGAGATCAAAATGAGATTTTATGGGTGCAAGCAGCGGGCCCAAGACAGTATAAGAGACTATGCTCTGAGTTTGCAAGAGGCCTTGGGAGCCATTAAACAGGCAGACCCTGACAGTGTGCGGAATGCAGATGAACTGTTAACTGAGCAATTCATTGAGGGTCTGCTGTCCAACGCCCACCGAACCCAGTTGCGTGCCATGGCCTTGCAGAACCCTGGTTTAGACTTTGCAAAGTTCAAGGACAGGGCCATCCGGGTTCTCCGAGAACCGGCACCGGGCAGCGCTATAACCCACCGGCGCCCTGCTATTACCTATCATCAAGAGGCGGCGCCCTTGTCTGCAGAGCCTGTAGGAGCTGGTGCGCAGGCTTTGGACAATAACCCGGCTACAGACCTCCACCATCATGTCCAAGAGCTAACTAAAAGCGTAGCTGCGCTAACCCGAACTGTACAGTCTTTACAGGTCTCTCCTCCAGGAAGGATCAAGCTGGCCACCAGTCCGGAGGACGTCCCGTGGCACCGACAGAGGAGGATCCCATCGTCCAGAGGAAGACCCAGCGACAGATACAACGAGGAAGGACAACCCATCTGCCGCCGCTGCAATCAACCTGGACATATGGCAAGGTACTGTCATTTAAACGGGCACAACCTGGGGCAGAGGGCCAACCCCCAGGCATAAGATCATCAGGCCCATCGAACTGGCGTGATAAATACGTAGGGGGACGTCCGGTCTTGCCTGTGGTACTGGATGGCATTCCTATGAGTGCCCTACTAGACACTGGGTCACAGGTGACTACAATCCCGTACTTGCTCTTTAAGCGGTACTGGAATGACTCGGACATAACCCGCTACCCAGATGACGACCTGAGTATCATCGCCAGCAATGGTCAGCCCGTGCCGCAGGTGGGGTTCAAAGAGGTGACCATTAAGATCGGTAAAGTTGAACTAGCGGCACAAGGACTGATTATTGTGGACATTGACCTTCATGAGAGTCACCCTAGAATAACCTTGGGAACTAACGTGATTAAAAATTGTCTTGCAGAGGTGATTCTCATTTTACAGCAGGTTGCCAAGAACGCCAGTTCCAGCCAGCAGCGTGTCCTCCAAAAAGAGATCCGGACACTGATGAAACGGCAACAGGTGGAATTATCTGGTGGTGAGATTGGTAGCGTGAGAATGTGTGAACCGTTCCCTATTGCCATGCCCCTGAAAAGTGAGATGATGATCTGGTGCCGGGCAGCTATTGGTCTAAGAGGTAGAGACTACCAAGCAATGGTAGAACCTGTCTACTCAGACAGTAGGCCCACCATTTTGACAGCACGGGGGGTGGTCGATGTACGCCATGGGAGGGTGCCCGTCCGCATCATAAATATCGGGGAGAGAGAAGTATACCTGCCCCGGTATGCCACGCTAGCCAAATTGTTCACCATAAACCAAAATTCTGCAAGGGCTGTGGAACCCTTGCCTCCATCTCAACCAGAGGAAGGTAACGGCGCTAAGAAACAAATGGAGGACTGGTGTCAGCAACTGCATTTTGGGTACTGACTCCACTCCCTCACACCAAAAACAGGGAGTCTACCGGGTGGTTCAGGAGTACGAGAGGGTCTTTAGTAAACACCCGCTAGACTTCAGGCGAGTAAAGGGGGTAGAACATCACATCCCCACAGGAGACCATCCACCCATAAAGGAAAGATACCGACCTGTACCCCCTGCACACTATCAGCATGCAAAGGGGATGTTGCGGGACGTGAAGGAGGCTGGGGTAATCAGGGACAGCTGTAGCCCCTGAGCAGCTCCACTAGTTCTAGTGAAAAAGAAGGACAACACAATGAGAATGTGTGTAGACTACAGAAAGGTCAACCGTATCACACACAAAGATGCATACCCGTTACCTAGAATAGAAGAATCTTTAGCTACATTAAAATCTGCTAACTTCTTCTCCACTTTGGATCTTACTAGCGGGTACTGGCAGGATCCTCTAGCAGAGGCAGACAAGGAGAAGACCGCATTCTCCACCCCGATGGGTCTCAGCGAATTCAACTGTATGCCGTTCGGGCTCTGCAATGCACCAGGAACCTTCCAACGGTTGATGGAATGCTGTCTGGGACACTGGAATTTCGAGACGGTCCTGTTATACCTGGACGATGTCATCGGCTATTCCAAAACCTACGAGGACCATCTGAAACACCTGGCAGAAGTGTTTGACGCCCTGGCAAGCTACGGCCTAAAGGTGAAACCCTCCAAGTGTCACCTCCTGAAACCAAAGGTGCAGTACCTGGGACACGTGGTGAGTGCTGACGGAGTGGCTCCCGACCCCGATAAGATCACCGTGATTATGGACTGGCCAAGACCCTCCAGCATAAAGGAAGTGCGGCAGTTCCTCGGGTTGGTAGGCTACTACCAAAGATTCATTCCTGGTTTCACCAAAATGGCAGCCCCTATGCAGGACCTCCTGATACGTCAATCCAGGAAGGCCAGAAACCAGAAGCCGCCCTTCAGATGGGAAAAGCTGGAAGAGGAGTCCTTCCGCCAGCTGAAGATGGCCCTCACGGGGGATGAAATCCTGGCGTACCCTGACTACGGCCAGCCCTTTATCCTCCACACGGACGCGAGCAACATCGGGCTAGGAGCCGTACTGTCCCAGATCCAGCAGGGGAAAGAACGGGTAATCGCTTACGCCAGCCGAAAACTACGGCCCACAGAAATAAACCCTGAGAATTATAGCTCATTCAAGCTAGAGTTCCTGGCAGTGGTGTGGGCAGTGACCGAACGTTTCAAGCATTACCTTGCCTCTTCCAAGTTCACCGTGTACACGGATAACAACCCGTTGACACACCTGGACACTGCAAAACTTGGTGCCCTGGAGCAGAGATGGATGGCCCGCCTGTCCAACTATGAATTCACCATCAAATACCGGGGGGGACGCTCAAATGCCAACGCGGATGCCCTGTCCAGAATGCCAAACTTACCGAACGTAAGGGAAGATCCAGAAGAACTGGAAGAAATCGAACTCCCTGCGTTCCACCGTCATGGGATTACCCTGTATTCCCACCGTGTGAGGGACAGGCGCTCTGCTACGTTCAATCCCTTACCCCACTACAGCTGGGCAGAGACACAAGACAGTGATCCCGCAGTCGGTCTGGTGAAGGAAATGCTGACACAGGCTAATGCCCGTCTTGACCCGGATGCTCCGGAAGAGACCAAGTAACTGTGGAAGGAGAAAAGCAGGCTGTTTCTTTACAAGGAGAAGCTGTGCCGGAGAATGGTCAACTCTAGAACACATGAGCTGACCTGGCAGGTAGTGGTCCCAAGACGAGACGCAGCTATGGTTCTGGAGGCCTACCACGATGGAGCAGGACACTTCGGATGGAAGAAGCTGGAGTTCTTGTTGCGTGAACGGTTCTACTGGGTAGGCATGAGAGGAGCCATCGAGAGGTGGTGCAGAGACTGTGGCCCGTGCAACCTAAGAAGAAAGGACCATGCCGGCCAGATGAGTCCCCTGCAGCCCATCATCACCAGGCAGCCATTGGAACTGGTAGCCCTGGACCATGTGAAACTGTCTCCAAGCAAATCTGGGTACGTCTACGCCCTTACCATCGTAGATCACTACTCCCGGTTCCTGGTGGTGGTCCCTGTCAAGGACTTAATGGCCCAAACAGCAGCCAGGGCCTTCCAGCTGCACTTCTGCCATCCACACGGGTATCCGGAGCAGGTGCTGACGGACCAAGGACCAGCCTTCGAAGCGGAGGTCTTCCAGGAGTTCTGCAATCTGTATGGCTGCAGGAAGATAAGAACAATGCCCTATCACCCTCAGACTAACGGACTATGTGAGAAAATGAACCAGGTGGTGATGGACTTGCTGAAAACGTTGCCACTGGAGGAACGCAGTCTGTGGCCTGAAAAACTGCCTGATTTGGTGGACTTGTACAATCACATCCCCGTAGGCTCCACCAACTGTACCCCGGCTTACCTAATGAGAGCAAGACCTGGTAAGCTGCCTATTGACCTGGATATGGGAGTCCTGACACCTGAGAACACCTCGCCAGAGGCAGACTGGGATACAGAACGGCAGCAGCAGTATCAGAAAGTACAGGAGAGCATCGAGCGGAGTCTGTCTCAAGCAAGAGAAAGGCAAGAGAAGGCTTATAACCAGCATGCTCCCACTGTTCCCCTGGTACCTGGAGAGCAGGTCTTGAAGAGAAAGAGGCGGCTCCACAAGTTGGACGACCAGTGGGAGAAGGACCCGTACACCGTACTGCCCTCAAGCCATGAGAACCCAAAAGTCTGTGTCATCAGTAAGGATGGAGGAGAGACCACAGCCATTGTCTCCAGAGACCACCTGAAGAAGTGTCCCGAGCAGCTGCAAAGCCCTGAAGAAGATCAAGGAAACCCCCAACCCGCAGAGGAAAGGGAAGAAATGATCAGTACCGTACTCGGAGACTTTCCCCGGTCCTGGACTCAGATCAACAACGCAGTCGTGGTACCCGTCCTCACCTTTCTCCAGCCAGCCCTTCAAGGACCTACAGAAGAACAGGGAGTGTCAGAAGAGCAACCGGCCCAGGAGGCAGAAGAACCCATACCAGCAGCCCAGGAGAATCAACCCTCTGCTAGTAGTGAGCCTGCCGTGCCCCTAGTAAGCCAAAGAGTACGCAGAAAGCTGCCAGACCTACCCGCAACACCTCCTACACCCTGTAGTGCAGAGCCAGATAGTGGGTTACGTAGGTCCACCAGGAGCACTAGAGGACAAATGCCCGCTCGCTGGAGAATCTAAAATGTCATCTGTAACTGCGTTGAAAATAGTTTATGTTTTTGTTACCAGGTTGCTAATTATGTTTCTCTAGTTACCCTTCAGGTTTATTTGGACTGACAGGTTATGGACGCTGAGTAACCGGAACTACGTGTAGATAGTTGCACCTTGGTGCCTCTTGCGAAGATGGCCGCGGAAGAGAAAACCTGTCTGGCGTGGCCTCCTTGTGGCCCAAAGAAGCTAGCCTCAGCCTTGCAGCCACGCCAAGGGCCAACGCTTGGGGTTTGCTTTGGACAGGTCCCCTACTCTGAGCCAAAACTTCACCTTGTTGGGTGACATGGACACCCGGTTACGGACACGCCGTGACCTCTAAAGACTAAAGTTTCTTGTACATATGTTATTGTATTATTGTTTATACCCTGTATTTGTGTTTTCTTAAAAATGTGTTTAGTCCCGGAGTACTAAAATTTACTAGGGGGGAATGTGGCACCACAGGGGTCTGGTTGCCACAGTAATAGAAATATTACGTCTGAGAGCAGGTGGGAGGTTTCTCTGGTCAGGAGCCCTTAGTCATGCAACACTTCCTGCCCAGACCTGGGAGGGGAGGAATCTGCCCTTATAAACTGGGTCTGGGGCGGGATTAGTGAGTTGAGTCAGAGCCTGGAGACAGTTCCAGACACAGGGAGAGTTACAGCAGGAGCTCTGTAGGAGCAGTAGCTGAAGACCAGGGGCTGGAGCTGAGCAGAGCTCTCCCTGGCAGAAGAATCTGATAACCGGACACCGGAGTCCGAGGCTGTGGGGACTGATAACCACCCAGCAGCAGAAACCAGCCGGCAGGGGATTCCATGTCCTCTGGCCATATAAGCCCGGAGGCTCAGTCCCAAAGAAGGGACCAGCACAGCCATCCAGGAGCGGAGGCTAACAGTAGGCCCCAAGTCACCAGCCATACGGGTGAGCACCACACGGTATACTCAGGGACGTGGGCTACTTCTACCCGCTTACAGCAAGGTAGCCAGAAAGAGTGCAGATAGACGGGGAGGCCTACAACTCCACCTGGCCAGGGGAACTCCTGTTTGCTCGCAGACTCACCAGGCCCCTTATGCTAGCCAGTACTCCCGGGAGGGTCTGCCTTAATATCACCAGTAAAGACCCTGAACTGCACTGCAAAGACTCTGAGTCACGGGTGGCGTAGTCGGACAATTAACCTAAAACCCTTAAAAGACTGCCATCGGCCTGACCACCCTGAGCCACGGGACCGGGTCGCCGCCACGGAGACTACAATCCCCAGAGACCCGGATCCGGATAACCCACACACGTTCACACTAGGCCCAGGGGGCGCGTCATATATACCCCCATGTCTCCTGCGATGTGTGTGCCCCCAGCCCCTCCTGTGACATGTATACCCCAGACCCTCCTGTGATGTGTATGCCCCCAGTCCCTTCTGTGATGTATATGTCCTAGACCCTCCTGCGATGTATGTGCCCCCAGTCCCTCCTGTGATGTGTATGCCCCCAGCCCCTCCTGTAATGTATGTTCCCCCAGATCCTCCTGTGGTATGTATACTCCCAGCCCCTCCTGTGATGTATGTGCCCCTAGCCCCCTCCTGTAATGTATGTGCCCGCAGCCACTCCTGTGCTGTATGTGCCCCCAGCCCCTCCACTGATGTGTATGCCCCCAGCTCCTCCTGTGACGTGTATTCCGCCAGTTCCTCTTATGACGTGTATGCCTCTAGCCCCTCCTGTGATGTGTATGCCTCCAGCCCCTACTGTGATGTCTATGCCCTCAGTCCCTCCTGTGATGTGTATGCTTCCAGCCCCTCCTGTGATGTCTATGCCCTCAGTCCCTCCTGTGATGTGTATGCCTCTAGCCCCTCCTGTGATGTGTATGCCTCCAGTCCCTCCTGTGACGTCTATGCCCTCAGTCTCTACTGTGATGTGTATGCCTCCAGTCCCTCCTGTGACGTCTATGCCCTCAGTCCCTCCTGTGATGTGTATGCCCCAAGCCCCTCCTGTGATGTGTATGCCCCCAGCCCCACCTGTGATGTATATGCCCCCAGCTCCTCCTGTGACGTGTATTTCGCCAGTACCTCCTGTGATGTGTATGCCTCTAGCCCCTCCTGTGATGTGTATGCCTCCAGCCCCTCCTGTGATGTCTACGCCCTCAGTCCCTCCTGTGATGTGTATGCCTCCAGCCCCTCCTGTGATGTCTATGTCCTCAGTCCCTCCTGTGATGTGTATGCCCCAAGCCCCTCCTGTGATGTGTATGCCCCAAGCCCCTCCTGTGATGTGTATGCCCCCAGCCCCACCTGTGATGTATATGCCCCCAGCTCCTCCTGTGACATGTATTTTGCCAGTACCTCCTGTGATGTGTATGCCTCTAGCCCCTCCTGTGATGTGTATGCCTCCAGCCCCTCCTGTGATGTCTACGCCCTCAGTCCCTCCTGTGATGTGTATGCCTCCAGCCCCTCCTGTGATGTCTATGTCCTCAGTCCCTCCTGTGATGTGTATGCCTCCAGCCCCTCCTGTGATGTCTATGCCCTCAGTCCCTCCTGTGATGTGTATGCCTCTAGCCCCTCCTGTGATATGTGTGACACCCCAGGGGTCTGGTTGCCACAGTGATAGAGATATTACGTCTGAGAGCAGGTGGGAGGTCTCTTGGTCAGGGATCCTATGCATGCCACACCTCCTGCCCAGTCCTGGGAGGGGAAGAACTTCCCCTATATAAACCTAGGGCTGAGGCAGGGTTAGTGAGTAGAGAAGAAGTAGAGACAGAGAAAAGAAGCAAATATAGGAACAGAACATCAGGAGCTCTGTGGGAGCAGTGTTACAAGGAGTCAGGGGCTGGCAGCTGCAGAGCTCGCCCTGACTGAGAAGATTTCTTACCGGACCCGGAGTCCGAGGCTGTGGGGACTAACTCCTACCCAGCAGCAGAATCCGTCAGGCAGGGGATTCCAGGTCCTCTGGCCAAGAAACCCGACGGCCCCGAGTCACCGGCCATACGGGTGAGCACCACACGGTACACTGAGGGACGTGGGCTACTTATACCCGCCTCTAGCAAGGTAGCCAGAAGAGTACAGTTAGTTTGGGAGGCCTACAACTCCGCCTGGCCAGGGGAGATCCCATCTGCTCAAGGACTGACCAGGCCCCAATCGCTAGCCAGTACTCCGGGAGGGTCTATCTTTGTCACCAGTAAAGACCCTGAACTACACCGTACCGTCTCCGAGTGGTTCCTGCTACCCCCATCATCCACGTTGGCTGCCCTGAGGCCATACCCCTCCCGTTGGGGGTTATACTATCACGCTGCACAATCCTACCACCGGCCTCAGCGGTCTGCCCTGCAGCAGCAGCTCCTTAGCTGTACTCAATGGGTGGCGTAGTCGTCCAACATCTACCGCTGATACATCGCCGCTCAGTTTGACTCCCTGGGCACGGACCGGGTCACCGCCACGAGACTACAACCCTCAACAGATCCGGCTCCGGGTAAGCTCCCGCGTGCGCAACGCAGCGCGACACAGGCCCAGGGGCGCGTCAACTTTTGGCGTAGTCGGCAGGATTTCGTGCCCGCAACCACCGGGTACTGCGTGCCTGAAAAAGACTGTTCAAACTTACCTGTGGTGAAGATTCCTGCCATCCGGCGCCATCTTCAGCCTTCTTCCCGCCATCGGTGAAGATTCCCGCCATCCGGCGCCATTTTCAGCCTTCTTCCCGCCTTCCGTGGAGTTTTCCCGCCGTTGGACGCCATCTTGAAGACGTCGCGCGGGAAGAAAAGGGGCGTGGACTCCGAAAGCGCGCGAGAACTGAAGTCCCGCCTCACGTCCGGACGTCGCCTAAGGTCCTGGAAGGAGCCCAGCAGACGCCGACGTCACAGGAGCGCGACGGAAGGTCCTCAACCCTGACGATCTACTGCGGAGCCGCGGCCTACGGAAGAGGATCATCGCAAGGTAGGCCACGGTCCACTAGGGGGGAGGAGGATGTCGGATACAGAGGAGAGCTTCACTGCCTCAACCCCCACCAGCGCCACCGCTGCTGCAGTCATGCCTTTCACCATGCCCTATATCCCGGGAGCGGCCTGGCTACCCCAGTACTCAGGGGAGTCACATACCCTGCATGACTTTAGAGAAAAGCTGGATAGCCTCTTCCAGGTGTACCCCCTCACAGAAGAGCAAAAAGTGAGCATCCTGGTGGCCCAATTAACTGGGGCAGCCCGAAGGGAGGTAAAGTCCTGGCCACCTGGGGGGAGGACTGTCGCAGGGATACTAACCCGGCTGAGGGACACCTTTGATACCCGCACCTCAGCCGAGATCAAGCTTAGATTCTACGGATGCAAGCAGCGAGCACACGAGAGTATAAGGGACTATGCCCTGAACCTACAAGAGGCCCTGAGAGCCATTAAGCAGACCGACCCTGACGGCGTGGGAGACGAGGACAGGCTGTTGACTGAACAATTTATAGAGGGTTTATATTGCAATGCCCACCGAACCCAGTTGCGGGCAATGGCCTTACAGGACCCTCATCTGGGATTTGCACAGTTCAAGGACAGAGCCATCCGGGTGCTCCGAGAACCGGCACCAGGTGGCGTTGTGACCCACAGACGCCCCACTACCACTTACCACCAGGAGGCGGCACCCTTGTCGGCAGGGCCTGTGGAAGCTGATGCGCAGGCTTTGAACAATGACCCGGCTCCAGACCTGCACCATCAGGTCCAAGAGCTAGCTAAAAGCGTTGCTGCGCTAACCCGAACTGTGCAGTCTTTACAGGTTTCCACTCCAGGGAAGATCCAGCTGGCATCCGGACCGGAGGACATCCCGTGGCGTCGACCAAGGAGGACCACACCGGCCAGAGGGAGACCCAGCGACCGATACAACGAGGACGGACGACCCATCTGCCGCCGCTGCAATCAACCCGGACATATGGCAAGGTACTGTCCTTTAAACTGGCACAACCTGGGGTAGAGGGCCAACCCCCAGGAAAAAGATCACCAGGCCCATCGAACTGGCGCGACAAATATGTGGGAGGACGTCCAGTCTTACCCGTGGTACTGGATGGCATTCCTATGAGTGCCCTACTGGACACCGGGTCACAGGTCACCACCATCCCGTACGTGCTCTTCAAGCAGTACTGGAATGACTCGGATATCACCCGCTACCCTGACGACGACTTGAGTATCATCGCCAGCAATGGTCAGCCCGTGCCACAGATTGGATTTAAAGAGGTGACCATTAAAATCGGTAGAGTCGAACTGGCAGCACAGGGACTGATCATTGTAGACATTGACAAACACGAGAGTCACCCAAAGATAACTCTAGGAACTAATGTAATTGAAAATTGTCTTGCAGAGGTGATTTTCCTTTTACAGCAGGTTGCCAAGAACGCCAGCTCCGGCGAGCAGCGAGTGCTCCAAAAAGAGATCCGGGCACTGATGCGACGGCAACAAGTGGAACTCTCCGGCGGTGAGATTGGTAGCGTGAGAATGTGTGACCCTTTCCCTATTGCCATGCCCCCAAAAAGTGAAATGATGATTTGGTGCCGGGCAGCTATTGGTCTGAGAGGTAGAGATTACCAGGCAATGGTAGAACCAGTTTACTCAGACAGTAGGCCCACCATCTTGACAGCACGGGGGGTGGTTAATGTATGCCATGGGAGGGTGCCCGTTCGCATAATCAATATCGGGAAGAGGGAAGTGTATCTGCCCCGGTATGCCACGCTAGCCAAATTATATACAATTAACCAAAATGCTATACAATCTGTGGAACCCTTGCCTCCATCTCACCCGGAGGAAGGTAACGGCTCTAAGAAAACAATGGAGGACTGGTGTCAGCAACTACATTTGGGTACTGACTCCACTCCCTCACACCAGAAACAGGGAGTCTATCGGGTGGTTCAAGAGTACGAGAGAGTGTTTAGTAAACACCCGTTAGACTTCGGGCGAGTCAAGGGGGTAGAACACCACATCCCCACGGGAGACCATCCTCCCATAAAAGAGAGGTATCGACCCGTACCCCCTGCACACTACCAACACGCCAAGGGGATGCTTAGAGACATGAAGGAGGCTGGGGTGATCAGGGATAGCTGTAGCCCCTGGGCAGCTCCACTAGTCTTAGTCAAAAAGAAAGACAACACCATGAGGATGTGTGTAGATTACCGGAAAATCAACCGTATCACACACAAGGATGCGTACCCCTTACCAAGGATAGAGGAGTCTTTGGCTGCTTTAAGATCTGCTAACTTCTTCTCTACCTTGGATCTCACTAGTGGGTACTGGCAGGTTCCTGTAGCAGAGGCGGACCGGGAGAAGACCGCATTCACCACCCCGATGGGACTTAGCGAGTTTACCTGTATGCCGTTCGGACTCTGCAACGCACCAGGAACCTTCCAACGATTAATGGAGTGCTGTCTGGGCCACAGAAACTTCGAGACGGTCCTGTTGTACCTGGACGATGTCATCGTATATTCTAAGACTTATGAGGACCACCTGAAACACCTGGCGGAAGTGTTCGAAGCTCTGGCAAGCTACGGCCTAAAGGTGAAACCCTCCAAGTGTCACCTCCTGAAACCAAAGGTGCAGTACCTGGGACACGTGGTGAGCGCTGATGGAGTGGCTCCCGACCCTGATAAGATCACCGCAATTAAGGAATGGCCAAGTCCCTCCAGTGTAAAGGAAGTGCGGCAGTTCCTCGGGTTGGTAGGCTACTACCGCAGGTTCATCCCCGGTTTCACCAAAAAGGCAGCTCCTATGCAGGACCTCCTGATAGGCCAGTCCCGGAAGGCCAAGAACCAGAAGCCGCCCTTCAGATGGGAGAAGTTGGAAGAAGAGTCCTTCCGCCAGCTGAAGATGGCCCTCACGGGGGATGAAATCCTGGCGTACCCGGATTACAGCCAGCCCTTTATCCTCTACACCGACGCAAGTAACATTGGGCTAGGAGCCGTGCTGTCCCAGATCCAGCAGGGGAAAGAGCGAGTAATCGCTTACGCCAGCCGAAAACTGCGACCCACCGAAAGAAACCCTGAGAATTACAGCTCATTTAAGCTAGAGTTCCTGGCAGTGGTGTGGGCAGTCACCGAACGCTTTAAGCACTACCTCGCTTCTTCCCGGTTCGTCGTGTACACGGATAACAACTCGGTGCAAGACTCGGTGCCCTAGAGCAGAGATGGATGGCCCGCCTGTCCAACTACGAGTTCACCATCAAATACCGGGCAGGACGCTCCAATACCAACGCGGACGCCCTGTCCAGGATGCCAAACCTACCGGACGTAGGAGAAGATCCAGAGGGACTGGAAGAAGTCGAACTCCCCGCGTTTCACCGTCATGGGACTATCCAGTATTCCCATCGGGTAAGGAGTAAGCAAGGCGCTACGCTTAACCCCTTACCTCACTACAACTGGGCGGAAACGCAAGACAGTGACCCTGCCGTCCGGCTGGTGAAGGAGATGCTGACTCGGCCAGAGGCTCGCCTTGACCCAGACGCTCCGGAGGAAGCCAAGCAACTGTGGGCAGAAAAGAGTAGACTGTTCCTTTACAAGGGGAAGTTGTGCCGCAGGATGGTTAACTCCCGGACGCATGAACTAATCTGGCAAGTAGTGGTGCCACGACGAGACGCAGCCATGGTGATGGAGGCATACCACGATGGAGCTGGGCATTTCGGATGGAAGAAGCTGGAGTTCCTGCTGCGCGGGCGGTTCCATTGGGTAGGCATGAGGGGAACCATCGAGAGGTGGTGCAGAGACTGTGGCCCGTGCAACCTGAGGAGGAAGGACCGTGCCAGCCAGAAGACTCCCCTGCAGTCCATCGTCACCCGGCAGCCGTTGGAACTGGTAGCCTTGGATCATGTAAAACTGACCCCAAGCAGAAGTGGCTACGTCTACGCACTAACCATCGTGGATCACTACTCCCGGTTCTTGGTTGTCGTCCCCGTCAAGGACTTAACAGCTCGAACAGCAGCTAGAGCCTTCCAGCAGCATTTCTGCCGTCCACACGGGTACCCGGACCAAGTGTTGACAGACCAGGGACCTGCCTTTGAAGCGGAGGTCTTCCAAGAATTCTGCACTCTGTATGGCTGCCGGAAGATAAGGACGACACCCTATCATCCGCAAACTAATGGACTTTGTGAGAAAATGAACCAGGTGGTGATAGATCTTCTGAAAACATTGCCCCTGGAAGAATGCAGTCTGTGGCCTGAGAGGCTGCCCGACCTAGTGGACCTATACAACCACATCCCGGTAGGTTCCACCAACTGTACCCCGGCTTACCTGATGAGGGCAAGACCTGGGAAGCTACCTGTTGACCTGGAGATGGGAGTCCTGACACCCGAGGACACTTCACCAGAAGCAGACTGGGACACAGAGAGGCAGCAGCAGTACCGGAAAGTACAGGAGAGCGTGGAGCGAAGTCTCTGTCAAGCTAGGGAAAGACAAGAGAAAACTTACAACCAGTGTGCTCCCGCTGTTCCCGCAGGTCTTGAAGAGGAAAAGGCGGCTCCACAAGTTGGACGACCAGTGGGAGAAGGACCCGTACATCGTACTGCCCTCAAGCCACGACAACCCAAAGGTCTGTACCATCAGTAAAGACGGAGGGGAAACCACAACCATTGTATCCCGGGATCACCTGAAGAAGTGTCCCGAACAGCTACGGAACCCTGAAGAGGAACAAGAAGACCCTCGACCCGTAGAGGAAAGGGAAGATATGGTTAGTACTGTGCTCGGAGACTTCCCTCGGTCTTGGACTCAAGTCAATGGCGCAGTTGTGGTACCCGTACTCACCTTCCTCCAACCAGCATCCCAAGCACCTACGGAGCAACAGCTAGAGCTGGAAGAACAGCCGGTCCAGGAGGCAGAAGACCCCACACCAGCAGACCAGGAGGATCAACCCTCTGCTTATAGTGAACCTGCCATGCCTCTAGTGAGCCAAAGGGCCCGTGGACAGCTGCCCAGTTTACCCTTGACAGTTCCTACACCCTGTAGTTCGGGGCTAGACAGTCAGCTCCGTAGGTCCACTAGGGCCACTAGAGGCCAGTTACCCACACGATGGAGGATTTGAAGTGAATAAGTTGTTTTATTTATGGTTACCTGTTTTTCTTGTTGCTTGTAAATAATTATGTGTTTCTAGTTATTTTTAGGAGTCCTTGGTGGATTTACCGGGAATCCTTGTACAATTAGTTGGAGCGTAACCCAGGATGGACTAAAAGACTGATAAGGACTCGGGGCAGGACAGACCCCTACCTGGTTACGTCTCCCTGTTTTGGTGAAATGGACACCTTTGTTTTCTTCAAAACTGCACCCGGTTGCGGACACGCCGTAACCATCTTTATGTGTTTTTCTTATTGTATTATTATTGTTTATACCTTGTTATGTTTTTTCTAAAAATATGTTTAGTCCCGGAGTACTAAAGTTCACTAGGGGGGAATGTGACACCCCAGGGGTCTGGTTGCCACAGTGATAGAGATATTACGTCTGAGAGCAGGTGGGAGGTCTCTTGGTCAGGGATCCTATGCATGCCACACCTCCTGCCCAGTCCTGGGAGGGGAAGAACTTCCCCTATATAAACCTAGGGCTGAGGCAGGGTTAGTGAGTAGAGAAGAAGTAGAGACAGAGAAAAGAAGCAAATATAGGAACAGAACATCAGGAGCTCTGTGGGAGCAGTGTTACAAGGAGTCAGGGGCTGGCAGCTGCAGAGCTCGCCCTGACTGAAAAGATTTCTTACCGGACCCGGAGTCCGAGGCTGTGGGGACTAACTCCTACCCAGCAGCAGAATCCGTCAGGCAGGGGATTCCAGGTCCTCTGGCCAAGAAACCCGACGGCCCCGAGTCACCGGCCATACGGGTGAGCACCACACAGTACACTGAGGGACGTGGGCTACTTATACCCGCCTCTAGCAAGGTAGCCAGAAGAGTACAGTTAGTTTGGGAGGCCTACAACTCCGCCTGGCCAGGGGAGATCCCATCTGCTCAAGGACTGACCAGGCCCCAATCGCTAGCCAGTACTCCGGGAGGGTCTATCTTTGTCACCAGTAAAGACCCTGAACTACACCGTACCGTCTCCGAGTGGTTCCTGCTACCCCCATCATCCACGTCGGCTGCCCTGAGGCCATACCCCTCCCGTTGGGGGTTATACTATCACGCTGCACAATCCTACCACCGGCCTCAGCGGTCTGCCCTGCAGCAGCAGCTCCTTAGCTGTACTCAACGGGTGGCGTAGTCGTCCAACATCTACCGCTGATACATCGCCGCTCAGTTTGACTCCCTGGGCACGGACCGGGTCACCGCCACGAGACTACAACCCTCAACAGATCCGGCTCCGGGTAAGCTCCCGCGTGCGCAACGCAGCGCGACACAGGCCCAGGGGCGCGTCATATGTATACCTCCAGTCCATCCTGTGATGTGTATGCCCCCAGCCCCACATATGATGTATATGCCCCCTGCTCCTCCTTTGACGTGTATTCCGCCAGTCCCTCCTGTGACGTGTATTCCGCCAGCCCCTCCTGTGATGTGTATGCCTCTAGCCCCTCCTGTGATGTGTATTCCGCCAGCCCCTCCTGTGATGTGTATGCCTCTAGCCCCTCCTGTGATGTGTATGCCTCCAGCCCCTCCTGTGATGTCTATGCCTCCAGTCCCTCCTGTGATGTCTATGCCCTCAGTCCCTCCTGTGATGTGTATGCCTCCAGCCCCTCCTGTGATGTCTATGCCCTCAGCCCCTCCTGTGATATGTATGCCTCTAGCCCCTCCTGTGATATGTATGCCTCCAGTCCATCCTGTGATGTGTATGCCCCAAGCCCCTCCTGTGATGTGTATGCCCCCAGCCCCACCTGTGCTGTATATGCCCCCAGCGTCTTCTTTTCAAAATTTATCGCAGAGTCGACTGCGCTCCAGACCGACGCAAATCTGGAAAATCAGTTGCGAGTAACAACATCATCAATACCACCTAACAACATAGCCACACCAAAGAGAAGCAGCTCCATTAGGGGAGAGCTAATTAAAAGTTTTATATAGTACAATAAATATCAAGTTGATAATTTTCTATAGCCCCCAAATGATGGTATAAATATCCAAATGGCCCTCAGCAATTTACTTGCCTAAAGGAAAATCACTAGAAGCTCCTTATCTAGTTGAGATCTTTATTATTCCCAAGGGCAAGCACAAGAGGCCCATAATATTGTGGAGATCTTTTTCTTTCCTAAAGGGAAAGCTGTACAGACAAATGATCTAGTCGAGATCTTTATTTGCCTAAAGGACAATAACTAAAAGTATATGATCGTGTAGAAATCCACTAGAGGCATTTGATCTAGTCGAAAGCTATTGTTTCCTAAAAGACAAGCACTAGAGGAACCTAATGTTATGTAGATCTTTTCTTTCCTAGAAGACAAGTACTAGAAGCATGATATTGTGTGGACATCTTTAGTCTAATAAAGGTCAAGCACTATAGGCACTTGATTTTGTAGATTTTATACTCTCCTAAAAGACAAGCATTATAGGAACATGATCTTGGGGAGATCTCTACACTCTCCGAAAGTACAGAAACTAGAGGCACTTGATCTAGTAGTGATCTTTTCGTCCTAAAGGACAAACACTGAAGGAGAATAGTTCTGTAGTGATCTTTACTCCCCAAATGGACAAGCACATGAGGCGCATGATTTTGTAGAGATCTTTACTTGCCTAAAGGACGGGAACTAGGGGTGCAGGTTCTTGTGGAGAACTTAACTAGCTGCAAAACCAAGCACCTGAAGCACTTGATCTCGCTGAGATCTTTACTTGCCTAAAGGACAAGCAATAGAGGCAAGTGATCTCTTGGAGAGCTTTACTCAACTAAGGAACAAGCCCTGAATGTTCATATTTATATTCTATAATGAATACTTTCACAGGAATTATTTATATCAGAATATTCTTATAACCTTTTAATTTATTCATTTGACTTGAAGAAAAGAGTTGGTGCTTACTTGAAAACATGTAATCCAATTAATCAAAACAGGACTACTGTATATAGGTTTTCTAAGAAAGAACGACTGGTCCCGTCTATCTCTCTCTACGAAAAGGAATCGGATTATCATCCTATCTCTTCTTCCCACTCTTCAGCTTCCGTAAAATAAGCAGTATCCATATTCTCCTGGGAGGAAGGATGAAGGAGCAGCTCAGGTCGTATAATATAAATAAGCCTATGGTAGAGTTTAGCTCCTCTCCTAGAAGGATACCAGGAATAAGGTTTAGCGTACTACTCTATTGAAGGCTCATACTCTTTTTTTTTTTACAAACTATCGAAAAATTCCATAAGTGAAGGAGAAAGTATTTTGTCTCGTAAGTGACTTCACACATGGTATTAAACCGTATTAACGGAGTAGCCAGTGGAAAAATAATTGAAGCACATTGATGGCTTAGTTCATCAGAGTGAAGGTTGGAACTCGCTATGACTCAGTGTTACATATCAGCACACATAGTAATTAATTGTTCATTCATTTTCGAGAAAGTAATGGAAGAGGATGCTAGAGGGCCTGGAAAGTAATGCAGGCAAAGAAACAGAGACATCTGCTACCAGTAGAGTGAGAACATTTTATTCTCTTAAACACTCCACAGTTTTCCTCGTATTACAAGATGCTTCCAATTGAAATGTTTTATTTTCGAATACACATACAAGGATTTTAATGATGGCTTGTCAATTAGCGTTGCAACCAGAATTGTGGTATAAGCAAAAGATAACGACGTATTTGACAAATTTCTTGCTTTATGTTTAATGTCACATTCCTCAGTAATAAGAAAGATACCTCGCTAATCACATTGAACGCATTTTCAAAGGGCCAGGTGTGCATTCATACACAATCCCTCTTGTCTTCTGTAACTACAATCAGACCTAGGAGTTTAATAACTGAGATTTCTCATCGTGGATAAGAATTAGTGGCCTTAATATCGCAATTATTTTCATCATTTCACACTTGCATTTTCTAGGAGGAACGACGGCATCAGTAATTGCTTTCTAGCTATATCTGTCACATCCATCTGGGTTTCTTAAAGCAGAAGTACCAGTAGGTCACTCATTATCTGTTTTGCATTACTGCGTACAATAAATGTAAAGTTGGCTATACATACACTCCGCAATTATTTTGGCCAGGTGCCAGTCCTCAGGAGAATCTGGAGAAATTAAATAATTTTCGAGGAAGAATCAAATTCTCTATGTCTCATACTATATAATAAATAATAAACCATAGAAACATAGAATGGTAGAGTTGGAAGGGACCTCCAGGGTCATCGTGTCCAACCCCCTGCTCAATGGAGGACTCACTAAACAATCTCGGATAGATGTCTGTCCAGCTTCTGTTTGAAGACTTCCATTGAAGGAGAACTCGCCACTTCTCGTGGCAGTCTGTTCTCGTGGCCCATACTATATAATAAATAATAAACCATAGAAACATAGAATGTTAGAGTTGGAAGGGACCTCCAGGGTCATCTGGTCCAACCCCCGGCTCAATGCAGGATTCGCTAAACCATCTCAGACAGATGTCTGTACAGCCTTTGAAGACTTCCATTGAAGGAGAACTCACCACTTCTCATGGCCGCCTGTTCCACTCATTGATCACCCTCACGATGGGGAGCATAATGGCGGTGACAGGTGGGCCTCCCCTTTCTACCTAACTACTTAGATGCTATGGTCACTGTTCAGCCAGAATCTAAGGAGTTAAATTGCTATAATCAGAGCTAGCTTAAAAAGCAATAGTTACTTCTTGGTCTCTGTTGTGTAAAACACTTGGCACCTGCTGGCACATGTACATGCCTTCCTAATTCATGGGCTCCATAGCAGCTGTGCGGTTTGCCAACAACCACCATTCTGCATGACAAAGATCTGAAACTCATTATGTTATTTATTATGCATTGGTTATATAGCACCATCATACTCCACAGCGCTTTACAGGCATCTTCATCACTGTCTCCATTGGGGGCTCACAATCTACATTCCCTATCACTATGTCTTGGGAGTGTAGGAGGAAATCGGAGAACCTGGAGGAAACCCACGCAAACACAGGGAGAACATACAAACTCCCTGCAGATGTTGTCCTTGGTGGGATTTTATGGTTTAATATTGGTATTGTCAATAATAATATTTCTTGATGTTGTTATTGTTGAGTATCCTTATCATTCGATATAGATATTGTTCGAGAAAATGGTGTTTCTTGCATCTGGAAGAGTGTCCTGTTATGGTGCTGAATTCATGGTTGATTTAGTAATAGCAAGTTGTCCTTATGCCAAATATGATGAAATCTGTGCTTACTTTATGGCTTATTTATTTATAGGACATGATTGCAAACTGCTTCTTAGGGATGAGCATTAATGTTATGCATGGATTATGTGGTTTCTGCTCACTGCTGTCCTATAAATCTTTTATTTCTGCATAATATACACTGACCTTAGCTCAGACTATGGAAACCTGTTGATTTTCTTTTGGATTGTTTTGTAACTCTTTGGTTGAGTTGCTTCCCGCAAAGTCTTCCAAAGACTTTCACTGTGATTCTATGAAAGCCCACAATCTTTAGGGAATGGGCAAACAGGACCAATTCATTGCCCGGCCCTCACCTGCTCTTCTGCGTAGCTACTTGGTCTTCCAACACTCTTCTAGCTGCCTCCAGGCCTATTACATCTTCCCAGTGGTCTTTGGCATCTCCGGCGCCTACTAGGCCTTACACAATGTCATTACATACATTGCCCCATTTATGATGTATATCGCTCTGAGGTCTAGTCAGCATTGGAGGTGCTGAATCTACTGTGAAGATGAAAGAAGTCTTGAGAAATTGGTAAAAGTGAGTATTATGTATATTTTTGTAACCTTTCCTGACCTTTTAGAATCCATCAAAATGATGGCCTCCTATCTGATCCTGTCTCATCATTGGATCAGACTGCTCTCTCCCTCCTCCCTGCAGCTCTGTTTGCGCAGATTGGCTGCTGAGCATGAACATCTAGATTACATCTTCATCAGGAAGTCAGTGCATGGAGGGGTAGAATTAGGGCATGGATGTCCCATACAGCATGGGCAGAATCGTAAAAAGGCATAATAATAAAGCAGTAGTAAAAAAAATATATATGAATAAATATATTCGTATATATTATACACTAAGCACTAGAAATGTGCAATTTGATTAGATGAAAAGGAAAATTTCAACGCGAATTTAATTCGGAATGAATCAATCCATTCCTTTTTAGTACTTTATCAATAATATTTTTTTTCAGTAGTTGTTTAGTATTATGTACTTTTTAATGATTCTGTCCTTGCTGTATTGGACATCCATGCTCTGACTCTACCTCTCATATAACTTCCTGGTGTAGATGTAATATATGTGTTCGCACACTGCAGCCAATATGAGGAGCTGCAGGGAGGAGGGAGTGAGTAGTCTGAACCAATGATGAGACAGGAGGTGTGTCTTAGACTACCTTAGACTCCCTCTAGGTAGTGTAGCTAAGCTGTAGTCACAGATTAATGTTCTGCCCTAATGGATCTGATCTACTAAAAGTAGCAAAACCTGAGAAAAATAAATAGCAGGAAATCATCACCTGTAAGTACATACTGGCTTATTCATTTTGAGCTCTGGAATGGAAAGCTCTGAGAGAAAAATGAAGGAACAAGACCAATACTGCTTTGTTTCACTGCACTGGGATTGTGTCATTTACTCAAGTTTCATAATATTTTAGTAAATGTATTAAATCGCTTCCGGACCGCCAATAGATTTTAAATGTCTGGGCGGTCCCGCTCTTATCTCTCGAAATCGTCATTGCATAGGAGTGAAGTTACACATGATCATGGATCTGCAAGAACGAGGATCCAGCTGCCAAACACAGCCGGTGTCCCCATAGAGAAGGAACAGACAGTTTATTAGAGTTTGTGCATTTTCCATTGCTGATACACAGCTAAAGAAGCGCTGTGTACACAGTAATAAGAAGCGATGACGGCGCCTCCTCCTCCATACACAGCTGTCATATGATCGCTGTGTATAAGGAGGGAGCAAGGGTTGCTGGATCATAGGAGACATAGACTGCTTTGCTATGCAGCCAGCATTCTGCTTTTCCCCTGTAACTGGGGCTAATATACCCGCCCCAGTTACAAGGGAAACAAGTTGAAAATAAAAAATATTTGAATACTTAAGTGCCCCCAATGGTCTTTTATGACCTTATCAGAGGCACAATGTGTTAAATAAATGCAAAATAAATAAATAAAAAATAACAGGTAAAAAAATGGCATTGTCAATTTAAAAAAATTAAAAAGGGTCCACGATAAAAAAATAATTGTTACAGAACTTTTAAATGTATCACAGTAGTAGTCCTTAGTGGTCATAAAAAATGGGAAAAACATACACTTATTTTTCCACTGATATCACCTAATAGCATCAAAAAAATAAAAGAGGGACATTAAAATGAAGTCCCATGTATCAAGAAAAAAAAATGCAAAAACTACTTGAATATCCCAACGAGAAAAAAAAAGTTATTGTTCTTTAAACTGCTTGTATGAATGAAAAAAAGGGCCTGGTTAGGAATGGGGAGGTAAATGGCCAAGTCTTGGATTGGTTAAGTAATAATACTATTTTTTATATATTGTTAATATATCGTATGGGCTTTGGATATATTACTGTCTGTAGTATGCATTTCTGTTTTTAATCCCAGGAGTGATCCATTTTTATATTCTTTTATTTGTACTCATTGCATAAAGAATTACACTCCTTTCCTATGTATGTGCTGGGTTGTGCATGCGTCTTCTTGTGCAAAGTGGCTTCGGAGATAAGTGGCAGTTATTTCAGAGGCAGTTAGGGCAGGAGTCAGGTAACCAACACTTTGACCACTTACTTTCTTTTAACTATGTTTCTGTTAGCTCTCACTTTTTCCTCTATTGTCCTCCACTTTCTAGTAACCCCTCAAATCCCTACACCTAGTAAGAAACTCTTCATCTCTCCCTCCATCCACCCCATTCATCTCACCTCCTCCTCCGAATTATTCCCCAACATTCAATCCTGGATCTCCAAACACAGACAGCCACCTCATGCTCTCTCTTGCTCCCACCTGCTAACACTTTCTCTGCTCCTCCTCACTGCTGGAGATATCTCTCCAAATCCTGGTCCTCCTCGCCATATCCCCACAGTTACTTCTACCTCCTATCCACGACCTTCCACAAACTGTCGCAACCCTTCTAACCTCATACCCATCCAACTAATCCCCACTTCCTCAGTTGCTCTAACAGGAGCTCTATGGAACGCTCGCTCTGTCTGCAACAAACTTTCCAACATCCACGACCTTTTCATTACTAACAAACCTTCCTTCCTTGCCATCACCGAAACATGGCTCACCTCCTCTGACACAGCCTCCCCAGCTGCACTCTCATATGGTGGATTCCACCTTTCCCACACACCCCACCCCAACGGCAAACATGGTGGAGGCGTAGGTTTTCTCCTGTCAGATACCTGCCCTTTCACCCAAATATCACTGCCACCCTCTGTTACACTCCCGTCTTTTGAGGTGCACTGTGTGCGCATCTATTCCCCCTCTGACCTCCAACTGGCCGTCATTTACCAACCCTCAGGGCTAGCCATCACTTTCTTAGACCACTTCCCCACCTGGCTGCTTCACTTCCTTTCCACTGACATCCCCACTATCATAATGGGTGACTTCAACATCCCCATTGACACTTCCCACTCATCTGTCTCTAAGCTCCTATCCCTCACTTCCTCCATCGGCCTTGCTCAATGGTCTTCGGCAGCTACTCATAAAGATGGCCACACACTGGACCTCATCTTCACCCGCCTCTGTTCCCTATCTAACCTCTCTAACTCACCCCTCCCTCTCTCTGACCATAACCTCCTCACATTCTCTACCCTCTCCTCTCCAGGTGCACAATCCCCACTCCACAAACTTACACACACTCGCAGAAACCTCAAACACCTTGACCTACACTCACTCTCTGAATCCCTCCTCCCTCTTACAGACATGAATTCCTTACACAATGCAGATGTTGCTGCTGCTTCATATAACACCACAATAGCTGCAGCTCTCGACTCGATCGCCCCTCTCACACATACCAAATCTCGCACAATCAACAGGCAACCCTGGCACACCAAACTTACTAAAGAACTGCGACGGGCCTCCAGGGTTGCGGAGCGGAGATGGAAAAGGTCTCACTCCATCGAGCACTTCATCGCATTCAAACAATCCCTCACTATTTTCAAGTCCGCACTCACTACAGCAAAACAAACCTACTTCTCATCTCTCATATCCTCCCTGTCTCACAACCCTAAACAGCTATTTAACACTATCAATTCTCTCCTTCGTCCCCCAGCACCTCCTCCCTCTTCTCTCATCTCAGCCGAAGACTTTGCTTCATTCTTCAAGCAGAAGATTGACACCATCAGACAAAGATTTTGCATAAAGTCCGCACAACCCCTCCTCATATCTACTCAACTCTCCTCCTCCAAACCCCACTTTTCCACCATTACAGAAGGTCAAGTCTCCTCTTTGCTCTCCAAATCACACCTCACCACCTGCAAACTTGACCCAATCCCATCCCACCTCATCCCTAACCTTACCACAGTCTTCATCCCAACCCTAACCCACCTCTTCAACCTGTCACTAACAACCGGTGTCTTCCTCTCATGTTTCAAACACGCTGCAATCACACCCATCCTCAAAAAGCCCTCCCTTGACCCTTCCTCTCTGACAAGCTACCGTCCCATATCACTTCTCCCCTTTGCCTCAAAACTACTAGAACAACATGTCCACCTTTAACTGTCCTCCCACCTCTCCTCCTGTTCCCTCTTCGACTGCCTGCAATCTGGCATCCGACCGCATCACTCGACTGAAACTGCCCTGACCAAAGTCACCAACGACCTACTAAACGCCAAATCCAAGCGACACTACTCCATCCTCCTCCTTCTGGACCTGTCATCCGCCTTCAACACAGTGGACCATTTCCTCTTACTACAGATTCTCTCATCTGTTGGCATCACGGACTTGGCGCTATCTTGGATCTCCTCATACTTAACAGACAGGACATTCAGCGTCTCCCACTCACGCACCACCTCCTCATCTCGCCCCCTATCTGTCGGTGTCCCCCAAGGTTCAGTTCTAGGACCTCTGCTCTTCTCCATCTACACCTTTGGCCTGGGACAGCTCATAGAGTCTCATGGCTTTCAGTATCACCTCTATGCTGATGACACACAGATCTACCTCTCTGGACCTGATATCTCCTCTCTACTAACCAAAATTCCACAATGTCTGTCCGCCATCTCATCCTTCTTCTCTGCCATATTTCTAAAACTCACCATGGATAAATCAGAGTTCATCATCTTTCCACCCTCTCATTCATATCTCCCATCTGACCTATCCATCAACGTCAATGGCTGTTCACTCTCCCCAGTCCCACAAACTTGCTGCCTTGGGGTAACCCTGAACTCTGATCTCTCCTTCAAACCACATATCCAAGCCCTTTCCACTTCCTGCCGACTCCAACTCAAAAATATCTCCCGGATCCGTGCATTCCTCAGCAAAGACTCTGCAAAAACACTAGTACATGCCCTCATCATCTCCCGCCTCGATTACTGCAACCTCCTGCTCTGTGGCCTCCCTTCCAGCACTCTTGCGCCCCTCCAATCTATCCTAAACTCTGCTGCTTGACTAATCCACCTGTCCCCCCGCTATTCCCCGGCCTCCCCCCCTCTGCCAATCCCTTCACTGGCTCCCCATTGCCCAGAGACTCCAGTTCAAAACCCTAACCATGGCATACAAAGCCATCCACAAACTGTCTCCTCCTTATATCTCTGACCTAGTCTCCCGGTACTTACCTGCACGCAACCTCCGATCCTCACAAGATCTCCTTCTCTACTCCCCTCTTATCTCCTCTTCTCACAATCGCATACAAGATTTTTCCCGTGCATCCCCCCTACTCTGGAACTCTGTACCCCAACACATCAGACTCGCTCCTACCATGGAAGCCTTCAACAGAAACCTGAAGACCTACCTCTTCCGACAAGCCTACAACCTGCAGTAACCACCCCTCCACCACATTACTGCATGACCTCCTCTACCCCCACCTACTGTATCCCCACCCATCCCTTGTAGAATGTGAGCCCTCGCGGGCAGGGTCGTCGCTCCTCCTGTACCAGTAGCTGACTCGTTTTGTTAAGATTATGTAAATATTTTTGCTTTGTATACAGTATCCCTATCACATGTAAAGCGCCATGGAATAAATGGCGCTATAATAATAAATAATAATAATGTATGCCTCCACCAATGTGAGATTAACACCGATCAAGCACAGTTTTATTGAAGACTAGGTGTACAGTGAAAAATTCAGATGTGCAGTTGCCCCTGGTCAATCAATCCTCTTAATCGGAACGTTGCAGACTTTTTACTATCAAAGAGAAGAATCAATCTTCATTCCTCCTGGAAGCCACGCAGCCAGCAAAGAAGCATACTGTGACATTAGAGGAGAACCGCTACCATCATGACCTCAACAAATGTGGGATTGTGCGAGGAGACAGCAGGCAGGAGATGCTGCAAAGTGGGTCATGTACATGTTTTGTGACTAAAGGACTTAATATCTCCTCTCAAACCTTGATGTGGCAGCAGGGATTCTCTGTAGCAGATTACATTAGCATGCTAGAGTTAAACATTTAATTTATTCAATATTCGATATGTAAATGTATATGCACCATGTTTTCTGTTTCTATATAAAGTACATCCCACATAATGTGTCTAAAATAGTAATACACCATGCGCACGATGCCAATTGTATTCACCACCTCTAAATGCAGATAAATGTGTTTATAACCGTATTCACATTTACTCATTCATCACTTACAATATAATTTTTTCCCAGTCAAGTGTTATTCAACAGTTCTCAGTCACAGTCCTCTTCTTATTATGGGTCTTAAAGGGGTTTTCCCATGAACGAAAGTTCATTTTAATCAATAGATCTTGGAATAATAATAACTTCCACAATTGGATGTGTTTAAATAAAATGTTCCTGTGCTGAGATAATCCTATAAATGTGCCCCTGCTGTGTACTGTGTAATGGCTGTGTCTGACCCTATAGGAACATGGTCTGATCGTACCACATCTCCTGGGCGGGGGGGGGGGGGGGGGGTATACAGACATTACTGTAGGGATCACAGTTGATTTGTTACAGGTGATATGGGGAAACAACACAGAAGTACTTTTTACTTCCTGGGACTTATGGTGTCACTCAACTAGGAAGATTTGGAGTTCATTTCTGGCTAGTTTAGTATTGACTCCCTTACTCCTTGGCAGGGCTGCCTTCTATTTAAACTCCTGAACCTCTGACTCCACTGCCAGTTATAAATGCTCTTAATCTGGTTCGCACCTCAGTGCTCAGCTCTTGCACCTCTAGTGGTTATTCCTGTTTTTGATCTCGGCCCAATTTCAGCTTTTTCTACTGTCTGATAATTCTGTCCTTCTCTGCCTTCCTGTTTCTGTCTCGGCTTTCTGACTTTCCTGCCAGCCTGCTTCACGAGCCAGTAGCTACTCCAGTGACTCAACCCAGGGTCCATGTGTAAGTCCACATCCCAGTACAAGGATTAAAGGGTAAAGACTAAGGCTCCACTAAGACCTGATAGTCAGAGTAACTAGCGTAAAATCTGCCCATGGAAGCCCTATTTAGAGCTGCCTGAGGACCACAGAGAGCCACTACTACACATGTTTTATTAGTGACTGTAGTACCTCTCTAAGGCTATGTCCACTAGTGATGAGCGAGCATGCTCGTTACTCGAGATTTAGTTATGTTTGAGTCACTCCGTGCCCATCATTTGTGACTGTTTGACAGCTTTAATGCATGTGAGGAATGCTTGTTTCTTAGGCATTCTTCACATGTATTAAAGCTGTCAAACAGTCGCAAATCATGCACACGGAGTGACTCAAACATAACACCCGAGCACGATGAAGATACTCAGCGAGTCTGGCACCCCAGGGGTCTGGTTGCCACAGTAATAGAAATATTATGTCTGAGAGCAAGTGGGAGGTTTCTCTGGTCAGGAGCCCTAAGCATACAACACGGCCCACCCAGACCTGGGAGGGGAGGAATCTGCCCTTATAAACTGGGTCTGGGGCGGGATTAGTGAGTGGAGTTCCAGACACGGAGAGTTACAACAGGAGCTCTGTAGGAGCAGGAGCGAGTGCCAGAGGCTGGAAGCTAGAAAGCTTGCCTTGGCTGAAGACACTAAACCCGGACACGGAGTCCGAGGCTGTGGGGACATCCAGATCCAGCAGCAGAATCCAACAGGCAGGGGATTCCATGTCCTCTGGCCATAGAAGCCCGGAGGCACGGTCACAAGCAAGGGACCAGCACCGCCATCGTGAAGCGGAGGCTAACGGAAGGCCCCAAGTCACCGGCCATACGGGTGAGCACCACACGTTATACTCAGGGACGTGGGCTACTTCTACCCGCATAGGGCAAGGTAGCCAGGAAAGAGTGCAGATAGTCGGGGAGGCCTACAACTCCACCTGGCCAGGGGAGATCCTGCTTGCTCACAGACTGACCAGACCCCTACTGCTAACCAGTATTCCCAGGAGGGTCAGCTTTATACCATCAGTAAAGACCCTGAATTGCACCACACATCTGTGTGTTTCATCGCCGCACCAGCACCATTGCTACTGGGACGCTCACACCATCACTCCCATCATCCACACTAGCTGCCCTGAGGCAATACTTCTCCCGTGGGGAGTTATTCCATACTCGGCTGCGCAAATTACATCAGCCTCAGCGGTCTGCAGCGCAGCGGCGGTCCCCATTGACCGCAATCCACGGGTGGCGTAGTCGGACATTGTTATTACCTAAGACTGCCACTGGTTTGACCGCCCTGGGCACGGACCGGGTCACCGCCACGGAGGACTACAACCCCCAGCGATCCGGCTCCGGGTATCCCCTGCACAGCACAGGCCCAGGGGGCGCGTCAACTTTGGCGTAGTCGGCAGGATTTCGTGCCCGCAACCACCGGGTACTGCGTGCCTGAAAAAAAAGACTTTTGTACTTACCTGTGGTGAAGTTTCCCGCCATCTTGGAACGTTTCCCGCCATCGGACGCCATCTTGGACCGTTTCCCGCCGTCTTCTGCCGTCTTCCCGCCATCCGCAGCTGCTTCCCGCCATCGGACGCCATCTTCAGGACGCAGCGCAGGAAGAAGAGGGGCGTGGACGCCGAAAGCGCACGAGATCCGAAGCTCCGCCCCACGCTCCGACGCTGCGTAAGGTCCTGGAAGGGAGGAAGAGCGACGCTGACGTCATCGGAGCGCGACGCCAGGTCCTCTACCCCGACGATTCACTGCGGAGCCGCGGCCTACGGAAGAAGAGCATCGCAAGGTAGGCCACGGTCCACTAGGGGGGAAGGAGGATGTCGGACACCGAGGGGGTCTCCACCGCCACACCGGCCGCCAGCGCAACCGCTGCAGCGGTCATGCCATTCACCATGCCCTATATCCCGGGGGCAACCTGGCTACCCCAGTACTCAGGGGAGTCACATACTCTAAGTGACTTTAGGGAAAGACTGGATAGCCTCTTCCAGGTATACCCCCTCACAGAAGAGCAAAAAGTGAGCATCCTGGTGGCCCAGTTAGTCGGGGCAGCCCAAAGGGAGGTAAAGTCCTGGTCACCTGGGAAGAAGAGGACTGTCAGAGAAATACTAGCCCGGCTGAAAGACACATTTGATACCCGAACCTCAGCTGAAATAAAACTCAGATTTTACGGGTGCAAACAACGGGCACACGAAAGTATAAGAGACTATGCTCTAAACCTACAAGAGGCCCTGAGAGCCATTAAGCAGGCAGACCCTGACAGCGTAGGAAATGAAGACAAGCTGTTGACCGAACAATTTATTGAGGGTCTACTGTGCAATGCCCACCGAACCCAGTTGCGGGCAATGGCCTTACAGGACCCTGACCTGGACTTTGCACAGTTCAAGGACAGAGCCATCCGGGTGCTCCGAGAACCGGCACCAGGTGGCGCTGTGACCCACAGGCGCCCTGCTATCACTTATCACCAGGATGCGGCGCCCTCGTCTGCAGGGCCTGTGGGAGCTGATGCACAGGTTTTGAACAATTACCCAGCTACAGACCTGCACCATCAGGTCCAAGAGCTGACTAAGAGCGTTGCCGCGCTAACCAGAACTGTGCAGTCTTTACAGGTCTCTTCTCCAGGAAAGATCCAGCTGGCATCCGGACCGGAGGACGTCCCGTGGCGCCGACTGAGGAGGACCACACCGGCCAGAGGAAGACCCAGCGACAGATACAACGAGGACGGACGACCCATCTGCCGCCGCTGCAATCAACCCGGACATATGGCAAGATACTGTCATTTAAACGGGCACAATCTGGGGTAGAGGGCCAACCCCCAGGCATAAGATCATCAGGCCCATCGAACTGGCGTGATAAATACATAGGGGGACGTCCGGTCTTGCCTGTGGTACTGGACGGCATTCCTATGAGTGCCCTACTGGACACCGGGTCACAGGTCACCACCATCCCGTACGTGCTCTTCAAGCGGTACTGGAATGACTCGGACATAACCCGCTACCCAGATGACGACCTGAGCATTATCGCCAGCAATGGTCAGCCCGTGCCACAGATAGGATTTAAAGAAGTGACCATCAAGGTCGGTAAAGTTGAACTGCCGGCACAAGGACTGATCATTGTGGACATTGACCGTCGCGAGAGTCACCCAAAAATAACCCTAGGTACTAATGTAATCGAAAACTGTCTTGCAGAGGTGATTCTTATTTTGCAACAGGTTGCCAAGAACGCCAGTTCCAGCCAGCAGCGTGTGCTCCAAAAAGAGATCCGGGCACTGATGAAACGGCAACAGGTGGAACTATCTGGTGGTGAGATAGGTAGCGTGAGAATGTGTGACCCGTTCCCTATTGCCATGCCCCCGAAAAGTGAGATGATGATTTGGTGCCGGGCAGCTATTGGTCTAAGAGGTAGAGACTACCAAGCAATGGTAGAACCCGTCTACTCAGACAGTAGGCCCACCATTTTGACAGCACGGGGGGTGGTCGATGTACGCCATGGGAGGGTGCCTGTCCGCATCATAAATATCGGGGAGAGAGAAGTATACCTGCCCCGGTATGCCACGCTAGCCAAATTGTTCACCATCAACCAGAATTCTGTACAGGCCGTGGAACCTTTGCCTCCATCTCAACCAGAGGAAGGTAATGGCTCTAAGAAACTACCGGAGGACTGGTGTCAGCAACTGCATTTGGGTACTGACTCCACTCCATCACACCAAAAACAGGGAGTCTATCGGGTGGTTCAAGAGTACGAGAGAGTGTTTAGTAAACACCCGCTAGACTTCGGGCGAGTAAAGGGGGTAGAACATCACATCCCCACGTGAGACCATCCTCCCATAAAGGAGAGATACCGACCCGTACCCCCTGCACACTATCAACACGCCAAGGGGATGTTAAAAGACATGAAGGAGGCTGGGACAATCAGGGACAGCTGTAGCCCCTGGGCAGCTCCACTAGTCTTAGTGAAAAAGAAAGGCAACACCATGAGAATGTGTGTAGACTACAGTAAGGTCAACCGTATCACACACAAAAATGCGTACCCGTTACCAAGGATAGAAGAGTCCTTGGCTGCATTAAAATCTGCTAACTTCTTCTCTACTTTGGATCTCACTAGCGGGTACTGGCAGGTTCCTGTAGCAGAGGCGGACCGGGAGAAGACCGCATTCACCACCCCGATGGGACTCAGCGAATTTAACTGTATGCCGTTCGGGCTCTGCAACGCACCAGGAACCTTCCAACGGTTGATGGAATGCTGTCTGGGACACCGGAACTTCGAGACGGTCCTGTTATACCTGGACGATGTCATAATTTATTCCAAGACTTATGAGGACCATCTGGAACACCTGGCAGAAGTGTTTGAAGCCCTGGCAAACTATGGCCTAAAGGTAAAACCCTCAAAGTGTCATCTACTGAAGCCAAAGGTACAGTACCTGGGACACGTGGTGAGTGCTGACGGAGTAGCCCCCGACCCTGACAAGATCACCGTGATTAAGGACTGGCCAAGACCATCCAGCATAAAGGAAGTGCGGCAGTTCCTCGGGTTGGTAGGCTACTACCGAAGATTCATTCCCGGTTTTACCAAGAAGGCAGCTCCTATGCAGGACCTCCTTATAGGCCAGTCCAGGAAGGCCAAAAACCAGAAGCCACCCTTCAAATGGGAAAAGCTGGAAGAGGAGTCCTTCCGCCAGCTGAAGATGAAATCCTGGCGTACCCTGATTACAGCCAGCCCTTTATCCTCTACACGGACGCAAGCAACATCGGGCTAGGAGCCGTACTGTCCCAGATCCAGCAGGGGAGAGAACGGGTAATTGCTTACGCCAGCCGAAAACTGCGACCCACGGAAAAAAAACCTGAGAATTACAGCTCGTTCAAGCTAGAGTTCCTGGCAGTGGTGTGGGCAGTAACCGAACGTTTCAAGCATTACCTTGCCTCTTCCAGGCTCACCGTGTACACGGACAACAACCCGTTGACACATCTGGACACTGCAAGACTGGGTGCCCTGGAGCAGAGATGGATGGCCCGCCTGTCCAATTTTGAGTTCACGATCAAATACCAGGCAGGACGCTCCAATACCAAAGCGGACGCCCTGTCCAGGATGCCAAACCTACCGGACGAAGGGGAGGATCCAGAAGAATTGGAAGAGATCGAACTCCCTGTGTTTCACCGTCATGGGATTACCCAGTATTCCCACCGTGTGAGGGGCCAGCGATCCGCTACGTTCAACCCCTTACCCCACTACAACTGGGCGGAGACGCAAGACAGTGACCCCGCAGTCCGTCTGGTGAAGTAAATGCTGACCCAGGCTGACGCCCGCCTGGACCCAGACGCTCCGGAAGAGACCAAGCAACTGTGGACGGAAAAGAGCAGACTGTTTCTCTATAAGGAGAAGTTGTGCCGCAGAATGGTCAATTCCCGGACACATGAGCTGATCTGGCAGGTTGTGGTACTGAGACGGGACGCAGCTATGGTGCTGGAGGCCTACCACAATGGGGCAGGGCACTTCGGATGGAAGAAGCTGGAGTTCCTGCTGCGTGAACGGTTCTACTGGATAGGCATGAGAGGAGCCATTGAGAGGTGGTGTAGAGACTGTGGCCCGTGCAATCTAAGAAGAAGGGACCGTGCCAGCCAGAGGACTCCCCTGCAGCCCATCATCACCAGGCGGCCGCTGGAACTGGTCGCTCTGGACCATGTTACTGGCTCCAAGCAGAAGCGGGTATGTCTACGCCCTAACCATCGTGGATCACTACTCCCGGTTCCTGGTGGTGGTCCCTGTCAAAGACTTGACGGCTCAGACAGCAGCCAGAGCCTTCCAGCTGCACTTCTGCCGCCCACACGGGTACCCGGACCAAGTGCTGACGGACCAAGGACCAGCCTTCGAAGCGGAGGTCTTCCAGGAGTTCTGCAACCTGTATGGCTGCAAGAAGATAAGAACAACGCCCTATCACCCCCAAACCAATAGACTCTGCGAGAAGATGAACCAGGTGGTGATAGATCTGCTAAAAACATTGCCCCTGGAAGAACACAGTCTGTGGCCTGAGAAACTGCCCTATCTGGTGGACCTGTATAACCACATCCCGGTAGGTTCCACCAACTGTACCCCGGCTTACCTAATGCGAGCAAGACCTGGTAAGCTGCCTGTTGACCTGGATATGGGAGTCCTGATACCCGAGGACACCTCACCAGAGACAGACTGGGATACAGAACGGCAGCAGCAGTACCGGAAAGTACAGGAGAGCGTCGAGCGAAGTCTCTGTCAATCAAGAGAAAGGCAGGAGAGGACTTATAACCAACATGCTCCCGCTGTTCCCCTGGTACCTGGAGAGCAGGTCTTGAAAAGAAAAAGGCGGCTCCATAAGTTGGACGACCAGTGGGAAAAGGACCCGTACACCGTACTGCCCTCAAGCCACAATAATCCAAAGGTGTACGTCATCAGCAAGGATGGAGGAGAGACCACAGCCACTGTCTCCAGAGACCACCTGAAAAAGTGCCCCGAGAAGTTGCAAAGCACGGATGAAGATCAGAAAGACCCTCAACCCGTAGAGGAAAAGGAGGAAATGATCAGCACCGTACTTGGAGACTTTCCCTGGTCCTGGACACAAGTAAACAACGCTATCATGGTGCCCGTCCTCACCTTTCTCCAGCCAGCCCCTCAAGTGCCTACAGAAGACCAGGTAGAGCTGAAAGAGCAGCCGGCCCAGGAGGCAGAAGAATCCATACCAGCAGCCCAGGAGAATCAACCCTCTGCTAGTAGTGAGCATGCCGTGCCCCTAGTGAGCCAAAGAGTACGCAGACAGCTGCCCAGCTTACCCATAACACCTCCTACACCCTGTAGTGCAGGACCAGTTAGTGAGCTCTGTAGGTCCACTAGAGTCACTAGAGGTCAGATGCCCGCTCGCTGGAAAATCTAAACTAATGCACTGTGAATTTATCTGTTTAACTGTTTATGGTTTATGTTTGTTGCCTGTTATTAATTATGTTTCTCAGTTACCCTGCAGATTTCTATGGACTAACAGGTTATGGACGCTGGATAACCGGAACAATTTTGTAGATAGTTGCACCTTGGTGCCTCTTGCGAAGACGGCAGCGGAAAAGAAATCCTGTCTGGCGTGGCCTCCTTGCGGTCCAAAGTAGTTAGCTTCAGCCTTGCAGCCACGCCCAGGGCCAACGCAAGGGGTTTGTTTTGGACAGGTCCCCTACTTCGCTTAAAACTTCACCTTGGGTGATATGGACACCCGGTTGCGGACACGCCGTGACCTCTACAGACTAAAGCTTCTTGTAAATATGTTATTGTATTATTGTTTATACCCTGCATTTATGTTTCTTTAAAAATGTGTTTAGTCACGGAGTACTAAAATTTACTAGGGGGGAATGTGGCACCCCAGGGGTCTGGTTGCCACAGTAATAGAAATATTATGTCTGAGAGCAAGTGGGAGGTTTCTCTGGTCAGGAGTCCTAAGCATGCAACACGGCCTGGGAGGGGAGGAATCTGCCCTTATAAACTGGGTCTGGGGCGGGATTAGTGAGTGGAGTTCCAGACACAGGGAGAGTTACAACAGGAGCTCTGTAGGAGCAGGAGCGAGTGCCAGAGGCTGGAAGCTAGAAAGCTCGCCTTGGCTGAAGACACTAAACCCGGACACGGAGTCCGAGGCTGTGGGGACATCCAGGTCCAGCAGCAGAATCCAACCGGCAGGGGATTCCATGTCCTCTGGCCATAGAAGCCCGGAGGCACGGTCACAAGCAAGGGACCAGCACCGCCATCGTGAAGCGGAGGCTAACGGAAGGCCCCAAGTCACCGGCCATACGGGTGAGCACCACACGGTATACTCAGGGACGTGGGCTACTTCTACCCGCATAGAGCAAGGTAGCCAGGAAAGAGTGCAGATAGTCAGGGAGGCCTACAACTCCACCTGGCCAGGGGAGATCCTGCTTGCTCACAGACTGACCAGGCCCCTACTGCTAACCAGTACTCCCGGGAGGGTCAGCTTTATACCATCAGTAAAGACCCTGAACTGCACCACACGTCTCTGTGTTTCATCGCCGCACCAGCACCATTACTACTGGGACGCTCACGCCATCACTCCCATCATCCACACTAGCTGCCCTGAGGCAATACTTCTCCCGTGGGGAGTTATTCCATACTCGGCTGCGCAAATTACATCAGCCTCAGCGGTCTGCAGCGCAGCGGTGGTCCCCACTGACCGCAATCCACGGGTGGCGTAGTCGGACATTGTTATTACTTAAGACTGCCACTGGTTTGACTGCCCTGGGCACGGACCGGGTCACCGCCACACTGAGACTACAACCCCCAGCGATCCGGCTCCGGGTATCCCCCTGCACAGCACAGGCCCAGGGGGCGCGTCACGAGCGCCCAAGCATGCTCGCCGAAACGGTTAACAAAACACGCTTGTTCATCACTAATATCCACGTCTCTATTGGGAGCTCCATTAGGAGCAGTGGTAGGAAATTCCGGAAAAGGCATTATATTTTTTTTATCAAAATGACAGTCACCTTGACGGAAAGAGCTGGAGAGTATAAACTACCACTATATTAAGATTTATATTCATGATGTAGATGTGAACAGAGCCGAAACAATAGAGTATCATGATCAGCTTGACCTCCTCCATTCTTATCACTGTGCTATGTGACCTCAGCATGTAGATTGTTGCCGTTTACTATCCATTTTACAATACCAATGTAATACCAGCCTCGGCCATGTCATATATTATCTTGGTAGAAATAGCATATTTTTAGTCTAAAAGAACGTTTCAGTTCACTAAGTGGTTGTTTGCATGCAAGAAAACATAGCTACAGCAAAAACCGGAAAGCCATGAGAGGACGCTGATAGAAATAGAAGGTCTCTTTGTAGGTAGAAAGTCTCTAATCGAAATTTCGAGTATGTTTTTTTTTTTTTTACATTTTTTTAGCGTGAAGCAGCCAGGAGGAAGTTATTATTCTCTATCTCCCCCACACAGTGATAGAAGAAATAAATGAGACTTCTCCCCCTTGCATTATGACAGAGTGAGAAAGAACTCTGTCTGTTCCTCCCACAACAATATGGCATTGACATACAATGGGTCTGTGAATCTGTCCAAATTTTCTTCATGCGCTGCTTTTGTGCTTTAGCGAAGGCTTTGTATGGAGCTACCTTTCATTTATTTTACTGACATCCTTGAATATGCTAATGTAATTCTTCAGATGTCAGTTATTGCTAATGCCATATTTCGACCACTACTGTACGAAGGATATGGAAATGTGCAACCAAAATGTAGGACGCAATGTGCGCCTTGTTATAAAGGACCATCAACTATTACAACTTATGCTTTCTACTCTTTTATTAGGTTGGTGAGACTGTGCGTAAATATGCATTATTATGGCTTTTATCATGGGAACACCATGGGACATCAACGAAGCGTAACCATTAAGAACGTGTCGACTTCTTGTTCTACAATTTGCTAACGAATTTTGGGGTAAAAAAAAAGATCATAAGAGACAAAATATTACAGTTCTGCCAAATATAATGATAAGGAGTCTCAATTATTCGATGGTATTCCTCTAAAAAGAAGACATTTTTTGGCAATGAATGTGGAGGACATTACAAGAACATAGCCATAAGGGTTGTCTTCTAAGACAACTGAACTCTGATTTAGCCATCTTCTACTGTAAGTTCTTGAGACTTTTCATTCGATGCATTTATTTCAAGTTATGATTTTTTACATATTGTTTAGGTTGATTTTTCTTTTAGTTTTTCATACACTATATTGACTATTTTTTTTTCTTTTTTATCACAGGCATCCTTACTTGCACCGTAATATGAACTGTTTAAGGTGTTGTCCAACCCCTTCTCAATTGATATATTCTCCCTTCTAAAATAACAGCTGCCTGTGCCCACCTCCCATGCCCAAGAAAAAGGTAAACGTTTCAGCTTCAGGTTTCTTCATCAAAATTGTAAACTTTATTAGGTCATATAAAAATGGTGCCATGTTACACCTAGAAAGACATAATATAAGCAAACGCGTTTCAGACAATATGTCCTTAATCACTGCAATGATTAAGGACATATAGTCTGAAACGCGTTTGCTGATATAATGTCTTTCTAGGTGTAAGATGTCACCATTTTTATATGACTTAATAAAGTTTACAATTTTGATGAAGAAACCTGAAGCTGGAACGTTAACCTTTTTCTTGAATACTTATTCCTGCCGCACTGCTGGTTCCGTGTCTCGGTCTTCTCGTGGGTGAGGTGACTTTTCATACTCTCATTTCACCTCCAGTGTTGGTAACAATTCCAGACGATGCTGGCACCATTGCAACTACGGCAACGATGGGTCTCCCAGGGCTCTCCTAACGTTATGTTACGTGAGCCCTGCAGCCAATCAGCAGCCGCTAGTAGACTACTTCAACCTCACTTCCTTTAAACGAAACTGACATCATAGAGAACTGAGAGCTGTAGCTGCTCTCTCACTTGATCTGGATATCAGTTGCCTCCACAGGAAATGAGAGTAAAACTACCCATTTGCAGACGCTGATTGGTTGCAGTCCTCACGTGACATAACATCACGAGACCCCAGGAAATTTGATGTTACTGGAACGGTGCCGGCACTGGAGGTGAGTACAGGCTGTTGTTATTTAGAAGGGGGAATATAGCAATTAAGAAGGGTTATCTGAGTAATGGACAACACCTTTAAGTGTTCTCAAAAGTTTTATTGGTTATAACTCTGGTCTAAATAAAATTATGCTTTTTGCATAATTTTTCCATTTCTATTTTTGTTCCTTTTTTTCTAATATATTATATTTGAGACTCCTACCAAATCTGTCGAAATTTAAATCTGGCGATTTGCTCAAATTTTACCCTTAAATTTGATGCGCCTCAAAGCTGCTCAATGTAAATCGAATGTTCCTTATTATGCTCTCTCGAGACCCAAATGTATAATAAATGAAGAGGTTAAAAAAAAATATTCACCTTGCTGCTGGCTTGTCCTGCCCTCACAGCCACCTATCCGGCCCTTTGTGCAACTCCCTTTTCTTTCCTGCAGCATCACTAGCACATAGTTTTTTTCTCTCAGGGCCGAGGTTCACAGTGCCGAGTAGATCTCTGACATCATGACAGGCGTTGACAAGGCTTAGCACAGAGTGAACATATCGGAAGAGGACATCAGGCATGCGGTACTAAAGAAACGAAGGGTCCAGAAGAAGCTGCTGCGCAGATGACCAGATGCGGTATTATCAGAACAAAGGTGCCAGAAGGAGCTGCTGCGCAGATGACCAGGTGCGGTATTATCAGAACAAAGGGGCCAGAGGGTGCTGCTGTGCAGATGACCAGATGTGGTATTATCAGAACAAAGGGGCCAGAAGGAGCTGCTGCGCAGATGACCAGGTGCGGTATTATCAGAACAAAGGGGCCAGAAGGAGCTGCTGCGCAGATGACCAGGTGCGGTATTATCAGAACAAAGGGGCCAGAGGGTGCTGCTGTGCAGATGACCAGATGTGGTATTATCAGAACAAAGGGGCCAGAAGGAGCTGCTGTGCAGATGACCAGATGCGGTATTATCAGAACAAAGGGGCCAGAAGGAGCTGCTGCGTAGATGACCAGGTGCGGTATTATCAGAACAAAGGGGCCAGAAGGAGCTGCTGCGCAGATGACCAGGTGCGGTATTATCAGAACAAAGGGGCCAGAGGGTGCTGCTGTGCAGATGACCAGATGTGGTATTATCAGAACAAAGGGGCCAGAAGGAGCTGCTGTGCAGATGACCAGATGCGGTATTATCAGAACAAAGGGGCCAGAAGGAGCTGCTGCGTAGATGACCAGGTGCGGTATTATCAGAACAAAGG
Source organism: Phyllobates terribilis (assembly GCF_046119375.1). Taxonomy (NCBI): domain Eukaryota; kingdom Metazoa; phylum Chordata; class Amphibia; order Anura; family Dendrobatidae; genus Phyllobates; species Phyllobates terribilis. The sequence continues at coordinate 103,871,816 of NW_027362773.1, forward strand.
GGCCAGAAGGAGCTGCTGCGCAGATGACCAGGTGCGGTATTATCAGAACAAAGGGGCCAGAAGGAGCTGCTGTGCAGATGACCAGGTGCGGTATTATCAGAACAAAGGGGCCAGAAGGAGCTGCTGTGCAGATGACCAGGTGCGGTATTATCAGAACAAAGGGGCCAGAAGGAGCTGCTGTGCAGATGACCAGGTGCGGTATTATCAGAACAAAGGGGCCAGAAGGAGCTGCTGCACAGATGAATAGATTTGGTAATAAAAGAACGGAGGGGCCAGAAGGAGCTGCTGCACAGATGAATAGATTTGGTAATAAAAGAACGGAGGGGCCAGAAGGAGCTGCTGCGCAAGTGACCAGATGCGGTTCTAAAGGAACGAAGGGGCCTGAGGGAGCTGTTGCACAGATGACCAGATGCGGTATTATTATAACGAAGGGCCTGGAAGGAGCTGCTGCGCAGATGACCAGGTGCGGTACTGAATGAACGAAGGGGCTAGAAGGAGCTGCTGGGCAGACATCCAGATGGGGGACAGAAGTAGCGAGACCGATGAGGTATCATTTTTTTTCAACCTTATCCCGACCCTCTATATTGGCCCATATTTACAACTGCTGTCTAAGTATAAACTTACAAGATGCGCCAAATTTAATAGAGGGGCGCAAGCAGCGTGAAGAGTTTGGTGGATCTTGCATGAAGTTAGTTGGCTTGCTTTAGGTTATTAATTTGCACCTAAAGTAAATATTATTTTTTACCTAACGAAGATGTAGCCGTAATTATTGAAATAAAGCTGCAAACGTACCTTGTGCTAAAGCTTAAAAAAAGAGCAATTTTACTTGCAAAAGACGGGTCTCATCCCATGGCATTGTCATGCATTCCCTTTCTCTATTTCATTACCGTATATGTGTGATGATGTCAGGGGCTGTTAGGCTGGCAACCATTGTAATTGTACGCTGTATAGCCGGCCAAGAGGGATATTATTTCCTTTTGCAGACTCTAATCCTGAGCAAACTTGCCAGCACTCTGGTGCCCTCATAACCCTACACCACATATATCAGACAATGTGGAACATCAGAGTATGATCGCAATATGCATATAATTGATGTCTTTCATCTTTTCAGACACAGCACTCTAGAAAACCATTGAACAGACTCACTTAAGTAACCAGGAAAAAAATGACAATAGAGATGCATCTTCCTTTGAGGAATTTCAATATAAACTCCAAATATATGAAAAACATGGTCTCTAAATACATGGACGCCTTGGTGGGACGAGCCCTGAACATAACTGCCCTTTTGACTATCTACGTAAAGGACCTCAGCAAATTATTATCTGCCAGTGATACTTTGTACATCTAGATGGCTTTGGTTGTTTTTGGTATCTAAAATGCACAACCTGATTAACATCTCAGGAGCCCGCAGGCTCAATTTGTCTGGCCCGCTGGCCTCCATCCATCAAGAAATCCACACCTGATGCCATGAACAGCTTTAAACTGTTCGTCTGTCCTCAAAAAATACAGCGAAATATTTATTTGCATATATTCCAAAAAGATTTATTTCGTACCGCATCTAGAACCTTCTGCAGTTTTCCAAATGTTACTTACAAGAAAAAGAAATTGAACCCTTTGTAACCTCGTGTATGTCTTCATTGATTATTAAAGGGAATATGTCAACAGTTTTTTTCTATGTAATCTAAAAGCAGCATGATATAGGGGCAAAGACCCTGATTCCAGTGATGTGTCACTTATTAGGCTGTGTTTTGCTGTTTCATTAAAATCAGTATTTTACAAACATTAGATCATCATTACAGGACTAGGTGTCTTGTACCTCCTGGTTCATTCTTGCCTCCACCACTGATTGGCAGCTTTTTCTCAATATGCAGTGTACACAGAAAGCTGCCAATCAGTGGCGTGGGTGAGGTTATACAGGGCTCAGCTTTCAGAGCTCAGCTAGATCTACATGTTACAATACTGGTGGAGCATGGCTGGAATCCAATGGCCGGAAAGGTATGAGCAGGGAACAGCAAGAGGTAGCAGAAGTAGTAGAAGTCCATGAAAGTAGCAATAGGAACCGCAAGAACAATCCAGAGAGGAGTGGGAACAGTCTGGGTAAGAGTTTTCAGGAGCAGGAGACTGGAACTAGACAAACAGCTAGACACAATACTCAAGCAATGAGTGAATGTTCCATGTGACTTTAAGTAGGCCGAAGCAGGAAACAAGATTGCTTCCACAGGTACAACATTGCCTAACTTGGTAAAGAGTGATTACAGAAACACAATGGCACTCTCCAGTGGAAAGGTGTGGAAATGCAGCACAATTTAGCAAAGTGAATAATAGCAGCCACTAGTGGTCAACCCGAAGAAGGACAACAGAATTCTGACACTACAGCAGAGAAAACTGTGATTCATACAACTGCTGCACCCAGTAAACTAAGTGACACATTGCTGGAATCAGGCTTTCTGCCCCTACATCATTCTGCAGTCAGATTACATAGCAAAAACCTGCTGACAGATTCCCTTTAATAAAGTATGGACTTCTGTTTAAATAAAGTAACATTTACAGATGCAAAATAACAAGAGCATAGTTACAAGAGTATAATGAACGTAAAATGTAGAAAAGAAAATACTTATACTCACCTTACCGCACACTTCGCTGGCCCATATCCTCTGTCGATAAGAAGATACACCAAAGATCAGATGGGGGACGTTGAGGAGCATAGGGTCCAGTAAGATGAGTAAGTATTTTTTTATTTTTCACATTTTACATTTATTATGCTGTGGGTTCTGGCATTAAAATTAGGGTGGTCCAAACATGGATAATCAGACAAGGAAGGACAGCAAAAAATAATTCTAAAAATGCTAAATGAATATAGATAATTCAGCCATTGCCTGAAGATTTTTTTTACAGGTTTAAAGAGTAACGCTCGTTTTTATTTTAAATTTTTTCCGTAAATCAATATTACACAAGAAAATAAGAAACTTTATAATATCGGCTTTTGTCTTCTCCTGGACTAATCCTTCATTCTCAAAAGTTTTCAATTAACGGGTACAATCTGTCCTAAGTGACACAGATACAGATTTTCCCTTTACTGAGATTGGAGACGCCAGTTGGTGCTCATAATGTTCCATGGAGAACTGTAACGGTTGTTTCTTGCAGCAGAATGTCCATATCTGACTCTGGCTCCTCCCCTCCTCTCCATGGAATTCTAGAAGCACCAACTGTCATCTCTTAACCCAGTAATGTGAAAACCTGTTGTCACTGAATACAGATTTTACCCATGAATTGAAAATGAATGGTCAGTCCAGGAGGAGAAATAAACAGATTTATTTGATAAGATATATTACAAAATTGCTTATTTTCATGTGTAATATTGATTTATGCAAAATATAAATCTATCATAATGACGGTTACGCTTTAGGATATTAATATGACCTATCCCTAGGATGGATCCTCAATATCAAATTGGTGGTGGTCCAACATCCTCCCCCACCCTCTATCAGCTGTTCTCAGTTCCCATGGCTGGACATTAACAGTGAGTGGAACCTAACAGCACAGCTCCGTTCATTGTGTAGTTGCCGTTCCTAGGTACTGCAGATCAACCCTTATTGAAGTAGCAGCAAAGCTGCAGTTCATGGCAAAGGCCAATACACAGTGAATGAAGCTGTGCTGTCCGGCTCCTTTCTCTGGTTACATCCATCTGTGGTGGAAACTGAAACTATAGGAGTGCCAGGTGTCAGGTGCCCCGTTTATCGAATATTGATGATCCAACTAATGGATAGGTCATCAATATTTAAAGATCAAGCAACCCTTTTAAAACCACTTATTTTGAGATAGGTACTCATCATGCTGGCAAATAAGCTATGACCAGTTGAAGCACGGAGTCTTCAAGACTTCTGAAGGTGTCTGGTTGTGTCTGGCACCAAGATGTTTGCAACAGATCATTTAAGTCCTCTCTATACTGTGAGGTGGGGGCCTCAGTGGATCAGACTTGTTTTTCTGGAACATCACATGGAAGCTCAATCAGGTTTGGATCTGCAGAGTTTGGAGAACAAGCCTACATCTTGACCTCTGTCATGTTCCTCAAACCATTCCATTGATGGCAGTAGAGCAGATGCAACAATTGCATGGTCGCAAAAAGAGCCAAGGGTAGTCACCAACAGTTTTTTGAGGAACACTCCAGTGGTTAACGAGGGGAAGCTTGGGAGAAGTTGTTATAGAAGTGAATACAACAGGCCTGAAGATAAACCAAGAACACAGCGAAGAGAAATCCAGAAGACAAAACCAGAAGTCAGACAAATCAAAGAACAGTGCATGAGCAAGGTCAAGCAATGGGTCAAACACAAAGGTTGATGAAACCACACATGAACAAGAGCCAGGATAGGAATGATCCTCATTTTTTTTGGCAAAGCAAGGCAGGGCATATCTCCTTTAAATAGACCTCCAAGCGTGACCTCATCTTTGGTTCTATACAATCATAATGGGAGGCCAAAATGGGTAATCCAGAGAGAAGAAGACTTGTGGCCTCGCAACCATTTTAATGTTACGGTTCATATTTGCAAAATTTAAAAGTATCCTTTCCTGTGTCTTTAATGGAGGTTAGAAGCAAAAGTCTAAAGCCACGTGTCGTTTATACTAGTGGATTAAATAATTGTCCAATATGTTATCCTAATATACTATACCACATAAAATATATCATATTTTATATGGCAGTGAGCCGTGCAGATGTTTTTTTTATTAATAAAGTATAAATAAAAGGGGTAGAGGATATGGAGTAGAGAGAAACCAGCATTTACCGTAATCAATATAAATCAGACAGGATGAAAAACATTAGAGTTACCCGCCACACATACTTGTTTTCTTCTGACTAGCATCAATCAATAGATATAGCGTTATTATGCACCATCAAAGAACATAGAACATGAAGGCAAACAGAAACGCTGAGCTTACTAATAATCTATAGCGTGGAATACAACTATGTACAACATATCGATTCCTGCGTGCAACAAATAGCTAAACAAATTTTTACATTAGGGAACCATTATCTCAATGTTTCTAAAACTGGGAAACATGTTTTACCGAGTTCCGGAGGCAATTCTTAAAGGGATTGTCTAGGCCGGAATATATTGATGACCTATCCATAGGATTTGTCAGGGTCCAACATCCGGCACCTGGATGTACCAGCAGCTTCGTTCCATATGTTTACATTCAGCTGGGATTTTGAACAGGTGATTGGTGGAGGCACCAGATTTTGGACCCTGGCTAACCAATGGAGAGGTCATCAATATATCCTGACCAGAAAACCTCTTTAAAGCAAATGGAGGTATCTTTAAGAAAATTTACCATGGACTATGAACAATGTGAAACATTGCCATTACCATGTTAGGCTGTGTGCCCACGATGCGTTTAAGCGTTTCCGCATAGGCAAAAACGCTGCAGAAACGCTTAAAAAACGCATGGTAGGAGGCCTGCCATGGTCCCCAATGATAATCCGCATGTGCTGTGCACATGCTGCGGAGATATCTGCTGCGGATTATCATTGCGGGAAAAAACGCAGCACTACCTATTATTTTGCGGAAGCGCTGCATTTTCGCCACCATTGACTTGCATTAGAACACATGCATTCCGCTTCACTAGATAAGGACATGTGGAATGCACGCGTTCTAATGTGCGGATGGTACCCGGGTGTGGAGGAGAGGAGACTCTCCTCCGGACCCGGGTACCATAGAAACTGTGAAAAAAAGAATAAAATAAAAAATAAAGATTATATTTACCTTCTGACGGCCCCCGGTGTGCTTGCCGGCAGCTCGCGATGGACTGGAGGACCTGCGCTGACGTCATAGTCATGTGACGGGTCACGCGACGCTGACGTCGGCAGGTCCTTCAGTGTACCGCTGCCGGCAACCAGGATGGAGGGAAGCAAGACTGCGGGGGCCATCAGAGGGTAAGTATATTTTTATTTTTTTATTTTTTACCATTCTTTCGGTCACAGTATATAAATCCATGCCGTTTGCATGGATTTATATAGTGTGACCAAGTTGCTAAAATCGCTTGGAAAGTGCTTGTCAACCCGCATGCGGCAATGCAAGTGAAGAACGCTTCACTTCCGTATGTCCCTGGCAGGAAAACGCATGTACAATCCGCATGCACAATCCGCATGCACAATCCGCATGTACAATCCGCATGTACAATCCGCATGTACAATCCGCATGTACAATCCGCATGTACAATCCGCATGCGTTTTTTTCTGCCAGGGAGATGCAGAAACGCTCAGGAAAAAATCCGGAGCATTTCTGCTTCGTGGGCACATAGCCTAAATGCTAGTGAAGTTCAAGTGTAAAGAAATGGAAAACACGGCTGTAAAGTTGGAAAGCCAAACTTTCAACTCCTCTTCTTCTCTACTTTCTGATTCCAGGTCTGACTCCTTTATAAATGACTCATGTATTATAATTAGTAATAACATTCTTACTGTAATAAAATGGAGCATCAGGCGTTTCATCATCATTATTCCTAAATTCCTAATGAAGTAAAAATGCAACAAGCTATGCTTTTAACATATTTATTTAGAAGCTGGAATTGTAATCGGCACATTTCCATCAACTCCGACTCCATCCAGAATTGACTCTAAGAGCTCGAGCACATAACCATATTTGTGGTCCGAGTGAGATCCAACAAAACATTATATCGCACTCGGACCAATGTTAGTCTATTGTGAAGTGAAGTCACTACTCACTGGCAAGCCGTGAGACAGGATAGTCAGAAGGTCCAAGGTCAGATACCAGGAGGGCTTGTAGTACTTTGGGGTGAGACAAAGGCATGGTCAGGTAACAGTCTGGGGTCAAATGCCAGGAGGGTATGTCAAAAGCAGTGACTAAAACAAATGGATAGTCAGAAGCCAAGTCTGGGGTCAGATACCTGAAGTCAGAGAGCATCAAAAGCAAAAGGAAAAATCCAAAAGAGTAGTCACAACAAAATCCAGGGTTATCAGCAAGATCAGAGTCAGACACAGAGCAAGCACACACACCTACCTAAAGCTAATCTATGACTGAAACAGACTACCAGCAGCTGCCAGCTAAATACCTTACAAATGATTAGGGACGGGAGGCACCTGAGGAAACACTCGCAGACTAAACCAGATTCAACAGCATGGCTGTCAATCAAAATATTGACAACCCAGCATGCCCCAAGATCAGATTGGATAACTAGACGGTCACACACAAAACTGACAGTCCACCACAACCCAGATCCCATAGAGCTGCTGAGCTGTCACTCACAGCAACCCTAGGCCACAGTCAGTGTAGACACCGTGACATCTATGAGGCCATGCACATATCTGATTTTTTTCCTCGGACCAAGCCGGTCCGAAGAAAACATCACATTATACCTGAGTTGGATCTGGTTATTGGATCTCACTCAGCCATGCAAGTCAATGAGTGCATGGAAAACATTGAACTGCACTAGGATAGCATCTGAGTGCAGTCCAATTTTCATGGACTGACAGAATGGAGAAGGTGGAGAATTTTATTTTCACCATCTTCTCCTCATCTGAGAGAATTGGATTACTCTATGATCACACTGTGATCAGATTTTGATCAGAGTATAATAGCATAACCGGACCAATTCTCTCGGACGAGAAAATATACGCTGATGTGACCCTAGCCTTATTACACAATTCCATACCCCTGATTGAAAAGTTTTAACTACAGATGAGTGTATGGACATTCCAATACCTCCTGCCTTGTATAGACATTCCGATACCTCCTGCCTTGTATGGCCATTCTGATACCTCCTGCCTTGTATGTGTAGCACCCTGAGGATTCGGCTGCTACAGGGGTATTGCACCTCAAGCCAGAGGTGTGATATTCCACTCCCGGGTAAGGATGGAGTGTGGAACTGAGCTCAGTTAGCTGCATACACTACATACATCCCATTTCCGAGGGACAGACCGATGGTACTCCCACTAGGTATATGTGCAGGTACGACAGTGTCTGTCCCTGGCTGGAGTGGGAGGGGGGTGGAACATCCCAGTAGTGTAGGGGCAGATAGGGGGAGCAGTCTGGGTAAGGCTAGGAGCTCATTGGGTGCTGGTCACCTGAGCTCACACATAGAGGGAGTATATAAGGTGGGAACCATCTTAGATCAGGGTCAGTCTTCTGTAGAGGGTCAGTCTTCTGTAGAGAGTCAGTCAGTCCTGAGAGAGGTCCAGGAGCGCCTGCAGAGAGAAGAGAGAGAGGAGAAGAGAAGGACCCAGAGGGGGAGAAGAAGGAACCCCAAGAACCCAGTATACAACCAGAAGGGTGAAGGGTTGGCACGCAAGGGAACCGGATCCCAAATTAGTGGAGGAGAGAAACAACCCTCAACTAAGAACCGGAGGCTGCGACATTACATGTGGAGCAGCCCCTCACCAAGTCCACTAAGAAGGCACACCGAGCATAGGGTCAGGGAAGCCAAAGAAGGTTCACCCAATAGGAGACCCGAGGGAGCCGGACCTAAGTGGACCCCTGGTGGGAACGGCCAGTAGAGAGGACAGTCAGAAAGGGAGCTCAGGACCACGCTCCAGAATTGCTTGGGGGTTGGCCGAGTCCAGGACCTGGTGGACGCAGCACGGCTCGGGCGGTCACTCAAGGCCAGAGTGACCAACAGAACAGCAGTAAGTAAAAACCCTGAACTGCACAGCCCGACTCTGAGTCTTCTTACCATCCACACTGCACCTCCACTACCACCATCCTCTACACCTGACCCCCTGAGGCTATACCCCTCCCGTTGGGGGTTATACTATCACAGCTGCACACATACCACCAGCCTCAGCGGACCCTGCTGCAGCGGCGGCCTTTTGACCGCAAATCAACGGGTGGCGTAGTCGACACTAAGAACACTAACAACATCTGTAAAGACTGCCACACACTTAGTTTGACACCCTGGGCACGGACCGGGTCGCCGCCACTTGGAGACTACAACCCCCATCTGATCCGGCTCCGGGTATTCCCCAAACAGCACTGGCCCAGGGGGCGCGTCAACTTTGGCGTAGTCGGCAGGATAACGTGCCCGCAACAACCGGGTACTGCGTGCCTGAAGAAAAGTTCACCGTTACCTCAAAAAGAAGTCTCCCGCCGGTTCCGGAGGGTCCCCGCCAACGGACCCCATCACAGGTCGTTTCCCGCCGGTTGTCCGCCATTTGCAGCTTTTTCCCGCCATCCATGGAGTTTCCCGCCACTGGGAGACGATTCCCGCCATTTCCAAAGATTTCCCGCCTTGGAAGAGCGGACGCCATTATGGGCGTGCCAGAGGGTGGGAAAAGGCCACCTCCCATCGTGGGCCAGGTCGAAGAATGGCGCCAAAAGCGGAAACCGCGCCCACCAACAGAGACTGTGATGCTGGAAGTGTCCATCAGCGTGAGAGAACTGCCCCTGGAACTGACAATCACTAAGTTGCCCCGGGACCACCCTCAATGTGGGCGGAGACAGAACAAAGGAGCGAAGATGGGTGCAGCCTGGAGGAGTCTGGAGAGAGCGCACCCGGAGACAAGAAGTCTGGAGAGGAGTCCAGAGAAAGCGTACCCGGAGATGGAGGGAGAGACAGGCAGCACCGACCCAGTGGTCAGGAGCCTGCTGCAAGCAACAACCCCACTAGGCTTAGTGGAGATCCTAGCACAGCTCCCCCGAGACCGGGAGTGTGCACAGACCGCGCTGGAGGGCCTCGCACGGAGGATGGCCCAGGTGCAGCAAGACACGCTGACGGAGTGGAGCCGTGAGATGGCCCAGCAGACCGGAACCCGTCAGCGGAGCACGCCACCCGAGACGAGGAGACAGACCGCCTCTGAGGATGGCGCAGGAGGAATGAAGGCCGGAGACGGCGCCGAGAAGGGAGCTGAACGGACGGAGGCAGGTAAAGGGGACGTCTCTACCCCGAGCCGAGAAACCGTGTACCTGTCCCAGCTCCCCGTCGCAGAGCCCGAAATTCCCCCTGCCGTGCCCGTCGCTGCATCGTCACCGTGCCAGACTAGGCCTCAAGCAGAAGCCGCGGCCGCGACCCCTGTGACGTCACGCGCCTCAACCCTGAGCGCGGCGAAGCAGGAAATACCATCGGCCTGGTCGCAAGGTCTAGTACCTCCGGGCGCCGCAATTCCAACAGCACCCCCTACCTCCGCGGAGCCACCGGCCTGGTCGCAGGGCCGAGTACCCCCGGGCGCCGCCGTCCTTACGGTGCCCTTTACCTTTAGGGTGCCCCAAGCCTGGTCGCAAGGCCTGGTCGACCCGGGCGCCGCTACCATCAACGCGCCCTCAACATCTCGAGTGCCGCATCTGGGCGAAGATCTATTTGCCCAGCACACGTGCCCGGATGGGCAGCCCTTTGTATGGCCCCAGGAGTACTACCAACTGGAACTCCAAAGAGCAAGGCCCCTGTGCGAGCCCCTGATTCCGGCTCCGAAGCCCGTCAGGAGAACCCCGCTCCCGCTAGAAGAAGCACAATTCGAGTGGGACCCCACCGGAGGAGACCTCATGGGGTTCACTCAAGAAACGCGGGCAGCCGCAGCAGAGCGAGTGGAGTGCTGCCGCCAGCAGTTGGCAGCCTTCGAGCAAGAGCGGAAAGAGAGGCGGATCCGTGAGCAGCGGCTGCAGGAACAGAGCGCAGGGCAGAAGAGCCGGACCAGGAGGAACCCCCGTGCAGCTCATGGTCCCCGTACCATCGGGACTGTGATTAAATTCAACCTGCAGCATGGGTGGGGCTTCATAAGAGACCATCATACTCCCGGCGACGTCTTTGTAACCCGCAGAGACGTAGAAAGCCATCTGCCGGAGGGACACAGAGGTCGTGACCTGTACGTAGGGGACGAGGTCACGTTCACCCGGCACAAGTGTGCCAAAGGACCCTACGCCCTCCATGTACATCGCCTGACGGAGGAGGAGCTGCGGTGTGAGGAGGAGCAAGAGGACCCGGACGGGTCTGAAGACAAAGAAGGAGCAGGAGGACGCCGTCGTTAAAGTACGGTAAAGAGACTGTAAATAGTTACCCGTCGGGGTATAGTGAACTGTTGCTGCTTTAAATATGTCCCCGTTGGGACAAGTGTGAATTGTACCCGTGTGTCCCTATCCCCTAACAGGCTGAGGACTGTGAACAGCCATTCCTTAATCCCACTGGCCGAGGACTGAGAGCGGCCATATCTCCCCTTGTATATAGTTGCGCTTTCTAAGGCGCCCCCTACCGGTTTTATAGGAAACTGTTGTTTTTCTACCAGAGACTGTGGCACTTTACCCGGTCACAAGTTGCACCGTGGCCGGAGGAACAAGAAAAAGTTTATGCTGCTGAAAGTGTTTATAGTGTTTTATATGTTTATGTTTTTGAAAAAATTTGTATGTTTGTGGATGTTTTATTCTCTTACAGCCCGAGGACGTGCTGTGATTTACCAGGGGGGAATGTAGCACCCTGAGGATTCGGCTGCTACAGGGGTATTGCACCTCAAGCCAGAGGTGTGATATTCCACTCCCGGGTAAGGATGGAGTGTGGAACTGAGCTCAGTTAGCTGCATACACTACATACATCCCATTTCCGAGGGACAGACCGATGGTACTCCCACTAGGTATATGTGCAGGTACGACAGTGTCTGTCCCTGGCTGGAGTGGGAGGGGGGTGGAACATCCCAGTAGTGTAGGGGCAGATAGGGGGAGCAGTCTGGGTAAGGCTAGGAGCTCATTGGGTGCTGGTCACCTGAGCTCACACATAGAGGGAGTATATAAGGTGGGAACCATCTTAGATCAGGGTCAGTCTTCTGTAGAGGGTCAGTCTTCTGTAGAGAGTCAGTCAGTCCTGAGAGAGGTCCAGGAGCGCCTGCAGAGAGAAGAGAGAGAGGAGAAGAGAAGGACCCAGAGGGGGAGAAGAAGGAACCCCAAGAACCCAGTATACAACCAGAAGGGTGAAGGGTTGGCACGCAAGGGAACCGGATCCCAAATTAGTGGAGGAGAGAAACAACCCTCAACTAAGAACCGGAGGCTGCGACATTACATGTGGAGCAGCCCCTCACCAAGTCCACTAAGAAGGCACACCGAGCATAGGGTCAGGGAAGCCAAAGAAGGCTCACCCAATAGGAGACCCGAGGGAGCCGGACCTAAGTGGACCCCTGGTGGGAACGGCCAGTAGAGAGGACAGTCAGAAAGGGAGCTCAGGACCACGCTCCAGAATTGCTTGGGGGTTGGCCGAGTCCAGGACCTGGTGGACGCAGCACGGCTCGGGCGGTCACTCAAGGCCAGAGTGACCAACAGAACAGCAGTAAGTAAAAACCCTGAACTGCACAGCCCGACTCTGAGTCTTCTTACCATCCACACTGCACCTCCACTACCACCATCCTCTACACCTGACCCCCTGAGGCTATACCCCTCCCGTTGGGGGTTATACTATCACAGCTGCACACATACCACCAGCCTCAGCGGACCCTGCTGCAGCGGCGGCCTTTTGACCGCAAATCAACGGGTGGCGTAGTCGACACTAAGAACACTAACAACATCTGTAAAGACTGCCACACACTTAGTTTGACACCCTGGGCACGGACCGGGTCGCCGCCACTCGGAGACTACAACCCCCATCTGATCCGGCTCCGGGTATTCCCCAAACAGCACTGGCCCAGGGGGCGCGTCATATGGACATTCCGATACCTCCTGCCTTATATGGACATTCCGATACCTCCTGCCTTATAGGGACATTCTGAGACCTCCTACCTTGTAGGGACATTCTGAGGCCTCCTGCCTTGAATGGACATTCTGAGACCTCCTGCCTTGTATGGACATTCCGATACCTCCTGCCTTGTATGGACATTCCGATACCTCCTGCCTTGTATGGACATTCTGATACCTCCTGCCTTGTATGGACATTCCGATACCTCCTCCCTTGTATGGATATTCTGAGACCTCCTACCTTGTAGGGATATTCTGATACCTCTTGCCTTGTATGGACATTCCGAGACCTCCTGCCTTTTATGGACATTACGAGACCTCCAGTCTTGTATGGACATTACGAGACCTCCTAAACAAGAGATGTTCTTTCTAGTTGTGTTTTGCTGTGGCTAGTGCATGAGGGTCCTGACGAGAACCCCCTACCCCAGTATCAACTTGGGATTTCTTATAAGGTTAACTTAAAAATAAATCTTTCTTAATAAGACATCTCTGTTAGGCTACATTCACACTACCTCATTTCCAATCCGTGCTCTGTCCATGGAAAAAAGTAGTTGGACCAATGTTATTCAATTGGGCTGCTCAGATGACCTTTTTTTTTTTTTACAAAGACTGAATATCTGCATGAAAAAAAAAATGGAGCATGCACTAGTCTCTTTCATATTTTGGATGTCGCCTACTGATATCTATAGTTGTGCCCAAAAAATCGGAACACATATGGATCATCCATTTGGCATCCAATTTTTGCAGACAAATCGCCATTCGGTCTTTTAAATGTTATTAATTGCTGATCTATAAAAACGGATGTCACACCAATCACAGTATAATTTTTTTTTTCTGGATGAAAATTGGACAATTTTTTTATATGGTTGTGTGAATTTAGCTTTAAAGTAATGGAATTATGCTTTCATATTAATACTCCCCCTATTAACATGTTTTTCTCGTTAGTCTTTATCAACATCTCATAAAATAATGTAGGCGGTATGGCTTAGCCTTGGGGTATAAACATGTTGTGGGCACTCACAATATTAATTCACAATGCCTATCACAGAACCAAGTACAAGTGCAAGCCTGGGGACACAGAATTGTATCCAATAATGAACCGGGATTGTTTTGCTTGGTTTTAATTATTTATACTACAATTTGTAATGTATAGTGTATGTTATATTGTATGGCGTACCAAGGTCAATCAACTCTACGACAAGCAGGGCTTTAATCGAATGGCATGGGTTTGGATGACACTCTTCTGTTCTCACTTTCTTTCTCTTCCTCTGATTCCTTCTCTCTCGTTCTTTTCCCCTTGATATAATCTCACTTGGGAACAGCCTCGATGAGTGGAGAGCTGCTAACAAACCGACTGGCTGCTATGCATTACTGATCTAACCGCTTCAGAGCGTCTCCAGCAAAATCATCGGAACAACTAGGCCGCGTCCATTCACCATGGCAGCTCTCATTTTAATAGGGTTGTCTGCTGTGAGTCAATCCCTTTATCCCCTTGATTCCCCTGACGTAGAGAGCAGAACAAAAAGAAAGAATGTAGCATGTCAAGTTCTTGAATTTCTTTTTGTAAAGTTGGAAATAAAGGTGGGTCAACAGAGATGTAATTTGAAGTTTTTGGGTCGCACATCAAAATTTGTAAATTATCCCCAACAATCACACATAATTTACAGCAATGGTCTTCTCATACAGGGGATCTTTTTGTTCCCGCTTCAGGGCAATATTTGCGGTGTCAACAAATTACCCCTAGTAAAAGGGTTTTTTTTTTTGTTTAGTAAGTATAAATGTCCAAAAATAGATAAAAAATGGCAACATCTTGATAAAAGTACAACAAATATACCTAGAAAGAAGAGGCAAACATCTACGTCCTCAACCCTTTAATATTTCAGCAAATAATCACACCCTTACAGAGGACCTTTCTCTAAATTTTTCTTGTTGAACTGGCCACACAATGTAATATAATAGTGACTACAGAGTGGAATAAAACTTTTTTTGCTTGCTTTTGTGCTTTTTTTGTATTTCACCTTTCCGTTGAGGAGATATTAGTAATCAAAGTGTTTGGCATCTCATGAGTTAACTTCTGTTAAATCCAAGAGGGTGTTATCAGATAGCGAATCATACAGGGAGAAGAGGTACACCCTCCCAGTGAAAACTCTCTGATGATGGGTGGACTTAACAAAAGTTAACTCATTAGGTGCCAAATACTGTAATTGGGAATATCTCTGCAATAGTGATGAGCGAGCACAAAAATGCTTGGGTACTCGTTGCTCAGGTCGAGCAAATTGGAATACTCGGGTGCTCGACCTGAGCAACGAGTTTAAAGTAAGTCTATGGGAAACTCGAGCATTTTTCAGGCGGCACCCCCCGGCGGTCAGAGGAGGGCCTAAAAATTGCCCAAATCGATGGGAACAGTACTCAAATGACATGGGAACAGCATGGGGAAGACCCCTGGAAGCATCTCTGACCCCCAGGTCACTGCTGTCAGCAACGTGGTCAGAGTATTGCGCACCTTTTACGGACTCACAATAAAACATACAAAAACAAAACCAAAATGGATTTTCCTGGGAAATATGCTAAAGAACATCCTTTCCAGGGTAATGACTTGTATATAAGGCAAAATAAATAACCAAAACCAAAAATAATCCTCCACAACTTGGGCTATGTTCACATGTAGCGTTTTTGATGGGTTTTTGCACCTTTGAATTGCTTTCAACCAAGACAAATGCATTCACCAGGAAATGTCGGTGGTGCTTTGACACACACATATCTTTCTTTGCGCATTTAATTTCTTGAATATAGAGTTGGACAATGGCCTGATCTGTAATGCGGTTTGAGAAATAACATGCATAAGCATGGCCGATCCACATTAAAAAAGCAGCCATAGAGTGTCCGGGAACCTTCTCCCACACTTTTCTTAGCCAGGGCTGCTTTTTGGCAGGGTTGGACGGGCCACCAGAGAACCGGACACTCCTCCGGCGGGCCCTGGCTTCTCCTTCAGGAGAGTTCATAGCGCCGAGGTGAGGCCATGATGATGATAGAGGCCACCATCTGCTTAGTTTTCTATTACTTGGAAAGCAAGTGCAAGTATGCAGCCAGCCACCCACCCACAGGCCGCAACACTAAACTGCCAGATTTCTGGGCAGCTCTTTGCACTTGAAATGTGGCCTTTTAAGCTCGTGGAGGCGGAAGCTTTTCACAACCTCATGTCGGCGGCGGCCAGGTGCCCATACTCGGTCCGCAGCCGCCACTATATTTCCCGGTATCGCCTCCGCCTTCCACAAGCACGGGTTCCACAGCATTACCCGTGCCCTCCCTAGTGCACTTACTGGGAAGGACCGCCTAACCACAAACACGTGGACAGGTGAATGTGGCCAGGGATGGTATGGAGCCAGTCCACAACTTTTTTGCTGAGAGTTGTATTTAGCTCGGTGAAAGGACTGACATAGAGGGAAACTGTATCTACCCTGCGTGTCATTTCTGCCAGGAAGTCCTCTAAAGCTGCTTGCACTTGAAATGTGGCCTGAACATTACTGCTGGTACTTTTCTGTGGGAATTTGTTTGCCACCTACCAGCCTGGAATATTTCCAGCAAACTATGGTACGATGCCATGGTATTAGCACTGCCCCCAGTACCAATAGGGAAGCCATCCCCAATTTCCTTCTCAGGAATTTTATTTGGTAGACTGAGTGGCTGCCCAAATACATTTTCTCACAAAGGAGCTGAAGATAGAGTGGCAGTAGGTGCAAGTTTCTCCAGCCTGTTAGATATTAGAGGGTGAACGGCAGCACATTGGATCAGTGGTTAGCACTGAAGCCTTGCAGCGCTGGGATCCTGGGTTCAAATCCCAGCAAGGACAACATCTGCAAGGACTTTGTATGTTCTCCCCATGTTTGCGTGTGTTTCCTCCTCAGTAAAAAAGCAGCCATAGATTGTCCGGGAACCTTCCCCCACACTTTTATTAGCCAGTACTGCTTCTCGGCAGGGTTGGACGGTCCCACCAGAGAATCCTCTGGTGTGCCTTGGCTTCTACCTCAGGAGAGTTCACGATAGCACTAACTTTGCAGCTGCTATGGGGCTCTTGAGCGGGTGAGAAAGGTTAGCCCTCAGAATCAAATCCTCTGGCGTGCACAATGTTTTTCAATCTGAAACAGCTTCTCAGTGGGAGTTGCCTTTCACCACAGCTATATTCTTTAGCTCAGTGAAAGGACTGGCATAGATGGAAACCGTATCTACCCCAGCTGTCATTTCTCCATCACCAGGTTCCGCCCATTGTCACACGACCATGCCTGGCTGTATGTTCACCGGTGAGAGCCACAGATCAGGCTGCTGTGTTACAGCTTTCCACAACTCTGCAGCGCTGGGCGGTTTGTCAATTAAGCATTAAGTATGTTATCTTCAGCACAGCCTGTTGCCGCTTGGCCAAGGCAGTGCTGCAGTGCTGTCAGCTTGTGACTGATGTGGTCATTTTGGAGATGGAGGAGGAGGTGCATGAACTGAACAATGTGATTACATTGAGGTTAAATTGGTGAAGCTGTTTCTTATACTAAAGAAAGATCATATTGTTTTGTTTTTTTTTACGTAAATTTTTAAGACAAATGCATTCACTGAGAAATGTCATTTTAACATTTTACAACCTTATCTGGCAATGTGGTGTGTGACACATCATCAGACGCATCCTTTTTTATTTATGATGGAGGGACTCTAAAAGTCATAAAGCCTATTTTTATAGGGACATCAGACGGTCCTTACTATTCTTAACAGGCCAGCAGTCGGCCCTAGCTATTGTTAGAGAGCCATCAGCTGGCTATGCTTTGTTGTTCCCATTATTAACAAGTGGGTCTCCTATACTGTTATTGCGTATCCAGTGACTGCAAGGGCTGCCAAAAATTTGGAAGCAACCCAATACCCCTTTGAAGAGACATTGAGGAGGGTCTCAGTAAAAAAAAATGTTCCCATTATAAAGGAGCGGGTCTCCTATAGTGGTAACGCCCATGCTGTGACTGCAAGGGCTGCCAAAATTTGGGAAAAACCCCACTAAGAATTTAAAGACACATAGAGCAGGGCCACAGTAACAAGGTACGACATGTTCCCATTAGAAAGGAGAGGGTCTGCTATACTGTTATTGGGTATGCAGTGAGTCCAACGGCTGACCAATTTTAGGAAAAACCCCACTAAGAATTTAAAGACACATAGAGCAGGGCCACAGGAACAAGGTACGACATGTTCCCATTAGAAGGGAGAGGGTCTGCTATACAGTTATAGGGTATGCAGTGAGTCCAACGGCTGACCAATTTTAGGAAAAACCCCACTAAGAATTTAAAGACACACAGAGCAGGGCCACAGTAACAAGGTACGACATGTTCCCATTAGAAAGGAGAGGGTCTGCTATACAGTTATAGGGTATGCAGTGAGTCCAATAGCTGACCAATTTTAGGAAAAGCCCCACTAAGAATTTAAAGAGACATGGAGCAGGGCCACAGTAACAAGGTACGACATGTTCCCATTAGAAAGGAGAGGGTCTGCTATACAGTTATAGGGTATGCAGTGAGTCCAACGGCTGACCAATTTTAGGAAAAACACTGCTAAGAATTTAAAGACACACAGAGCAGGGCCACAGTAACAAGGTACGACATGTTCCCATTAGAAAGGAGAGGGTCTACTATACAGTTATAGGGTATGCAGTGAGTCCAACGACTGACCAATTTTAGGAAAAACCCCACTAAGAATTTAAATACACATAGAGCATGTCTACATTAATGACAAATTCCCATTAGAAAGGAGATAGTCTCCCATAGTGTTGGCCTATGCAGTGAATGCAAGGGCTGCCAAAAATTTGGAGGCACTTCAATGACCCTTGGAAGAGACGTGGAGGAGGGCCTCATAAAAAAATGTTCCCATTAGAAAGGAGCAGGCCTCCTATATCTGTAATGCCCATGCACTAAGTGTATGGGCTGACAAACATTTACCCCTGGGGGTTATACATGAACATACTGTATAAAAAAAATTTTTTACGGGCATCATAAACACCCTTTAAAAAATTATGTGGGTGTTGTATCACGGACCACGGTCACCCTGGTGATATGGTGGTGGAGGATGAGGAGAAGGAGGAGGACAAGAGCAAATAGACAAAATCAGGAAGCGTATACCCATGTGTGGGTGTGAAAAGGTGCATGGTAATACACCTCCCAAGAAAAGACACTGGATTTGAGTTTATGTTACGCTGCTATCACTCAATGGTGTTGAGAAGTCTGGCCCATTCCAGCCCTTGTTCATTTTTATAAGAGTCAGCCTGTCAGCATTTTCAGTTGACAGGCGGATGCGCTTATCGGTTATAATTCCACCAGCGGCACTAAAAACCCGCTCTGATAAAACGCTGGTGGCAGGGCAGGCCAGGACCTCCAAGGCATAGAGAACCAGTTTATTCCACGTATCCAGCTTGGATACCTAATAATTATAAGGCACAGAGGAATCATGGAGGACGCTGGTATGGTCGGCAAGGTACTCCCTCAGCATCTTCCCAAACTTTGCACTCCTTGTGAGAGTACCCCGAGCCTCAGGGCCTGTGCGATGGGAGAGTCTGAGAAAACTCTCCCAGAACTTTGACAGTGTTCCCCTGCCTCTGCTGGATTGAAGTTGTGTATCTCTCGCCTGTACTCCTTGGTTGTCCAACGAAGTGTGCCCTCTGCCGCCAGCGTTTTCAGATGCAAATTTTTTTAATAGTTCCGCAACAAGGGCCTTCTGGTACTGCCCCATTTTTGTAGACCTGTCCGCCTCAGGAATAAGAGATATAAAGTTCTCCTTGCAGCGTGGGTCTAGAAGTGTCACCAACCAGTAATGACTGTCACCCAAAATTTTGAGAACGCGAGGGTCATGGGAAAGGCAGCGTAACATAAACTCAGCCATGCGTGCCAGACTACTAGCAGGCAAGACTTCCGTGTCCTCACCAAGAGGATGACTGACCATGCTCTCCTACTCCTCCTCCTCTCTGTCCTCTGGCCATCCACGCTGAACAGACGGTATGACAGCTGTGCAGGTAGTACGGTCTATAGTGCATGAAACTAGCTCCTGTCCTTCTTCCTCCTCCTCCTCTTCCTCATTGTCACCCAGTCCACGTTGGGATGAGATGAGGCTTGGCTGTGTGTAATCACCCTGTATGGTTCCTTGCTCCATCTCATCGTGCTCCGCCTGCAATGCATCCTCTTTGATTGTGAGCAGAGAAAGTTTCAGAAGACAGAGAAGCGGGATGGTGACGCTAATTATGGCGTCATCGCCGCTCACCATTTTGGTGGAGTCCTCAAAGTTTTGGAGGATGGTACATATGTCTGACATCCATGTCCACTCCTGAGGTCTTGTGTGTGGAGTGTGAACTGAATACCGACGGCCTTGTTGATGCTGGTACTCAACAACTGCCCTCTTCCTCTCACAAATCCTTCCCAACATCTGCAGTGTAGAGTTCCAACACGTGGGGACATCACACACCAGTCTGTGAGCCGGAAGCTGCAAACGCTGCTGAAACACTGCAAGGGCGGTGGAAGCTGTAGTTGACTTTCTAAAATGGGCAGACAGGCGGCGTACTTTAACAAGCAGATCCGGCAGCTCTGGGTAGGATTTGAGAAACCGCTGAACCACGAGGTTAAGCACATGGGCCAGGCACGGTACGTGTGTGAGCTCGCCTCAGAGCCGCCACCAGGTTCCGGCTATTGTCACACACGACCATGCCTGGCTGTAGGTTCAGCGGTGTGAGCCACAGATCTGCCTGCTCTTTCAGAGCTGTCCACAACTCTTCAGCATTGTGTTTTTTTACCTAAGCATATTAGCTTCAGCACAGCCTGTTGCTTCTTGGCCGAGGCAGTGCTGCAGTGCTTCCAGCTTGTGACTGATGTGGTCATTTCGGAGATGGAGGCTGAAGAGGAGTAGGAGGCTGAGGAGGATGAGGTGCAGGAGCTGTAGACCGTGGGGGCAACCCTGACTGACCTAGGGCCCGCAATCCTTGGCGTCGGGAGGACGTGTTCCGTCCCAAGGTCCAACTGGGTCCCGGCTTCCACTATGTTAACCCAGTGTGCCATCAGCGAGATGTACCGTCCCTGCCCACAAGCACTTGTCCACGTGTCCGTGGTTAGGTGGATTTTACCGGTAACTGCGTTGTTGAGAGCGCAGCTAATGTTTTGGGACACGTGCTTGTGTAATGCGGGGACGGCACACCGGGAGAAATAGTGGCAGCTGGGACCAAGTACCGAGGGACGGCCGCCGCCATCAGGTTGTGGAATGCTAATGTGGCACCCCAGGGGTCTGGTTACCACAGTAATAGAAATATTATGTCTGAGAGCAAGTGGGAGGTTTCTCTGGTCAGGAGCCCTAAGCATGCAACACGGCCCACCCAGACCTGGGAGGGGAGGAATCTGCCCTTATAAACTGGGTCTGGGGCGGGATTAGAGAGTGAAGTCCCAGACAGAGACGCAGTCAGGTCTGGAGGACAGCAGACACAGGGAAAGTGACAACAGGAGCTCTGCAGGAGCAGGAGCGAGTGCCAGAGGCTGGAAGCTAGAAAGCTCGCCTTGGCTGAAGACACTAAACCCGGACACGGAGTCCGAGGCTGTGGGGACATCCAGGTCCTGCAGCAGAATCCAACCGGCAGGGGATTCCATGTCCTCTGGCCTTAGAAACCCGAAGGCACGGTCACAAGCAAGGGACCAGCACCGCCATCGTGAAGTGGAGGCTAACGGAAGGCCCCAAGTCACCGGCCATATGGGTGAGCACCACACGGTATACTCAGGGACGTGGGCTACTTCTACCCGCATAGAGCAAGGTAGCCAGGAAAGAGTGCAGATAGTCGGGGAGGCCTACAACTCCACCTGGCCAGGGGAGATCCTGCTTGCTCACAGACTGACCAGGCCCCTACTGCTAACCAGTAGTCCCGGGAGGGTCTGCTTTATACCATCAGTAAAGACCCTGAACTGCACCACACGTCTCTGTGTTTCATCGCCGCACCAGCACCATTACTACTGGGACGCTCACACCATCACTACCATCATTCACCCTAGCTGCCCTGAGGCAATACTTCTCCCGTGGGGAGTCATCCCATTCTTGGCTGCGCATATAACATCAGCCTCAGCGGTCTGCAGCGCAGCGGCGGTCCCCACTGACCGCAATCCACGGGTTGCGTAGTCGGACAATAACAATATCAATAGACTGCCACTGGTTTGACCGCCCTGGGCACGGACCGGGTCACCGCCATGGAGAACTACAACCCCCAGCGATCCGGCTCCGGGTATCCCCCTGCACAGCACAGGCCCAGGGGGCGCGTCACTTCCGTCTCCACGAGCCTAAAAGGCAACATTTCAAGCGCAAGCAGTCGTGAAATGTGAGAATTTAGTAGTGTGGCCTGTGGGTCGTTGGCTGCATATTTGCGCTTGCGTTCCATGGACTGGGGTATGGACAACTGAACGCTGCGCTGGGACAAGGACATGGACGTGCTTCCTGATGCTGCTACTTGAGAGTGTGCAATGACAGGTGCAGGGCAGGAGGCGTCTTCGCATGCACCATGGACAGGGGATTGGCTTGCATGCACAACAGCGGTAGAAGCAATGGTGCCACCCGCAGACACTGTTCCTGCACCCTTGGGTTTGGCCCACAATGTCGGGTGCTTTGCTGCCATGTGCCTGATCATGCTGGTGGTGGTCAGGCTGGTCGTTTTGCCACCCCTACTGATGCTGGCCTGGCAGGTGGTGCAAATGGCCTTTTTGGAGTTATCAGCAGAGTCTTTAAAAAACAACCAGACTCGGGAAGATCTAACAGTTGTACTGGCAACTTCCTTTGTGTTGGTGTTACTGGAACGGTTGCCTGCCTTCTGTCTGCGGCCACCACACTGCTTCTTCCTGCCTGTTGGGGTGCTCTGCCTCCCTCCCCTTGTGTGCTGCTGTCCTCGCTCTGCATGTCCTCCTGCCAGGTTGGGTCAGTTACTATATCATCCACCACCTCGTCTTCCACTTCCGCACACTGGTCCTCCTCCTGGCTTTCTGGCAATTGTGTCTCATCATCGTCCACCTCTTGTGACACTTTCCCACTGTCGCCTTCGTGTGACCGTGGAGGCTCAAATATTTGGGCATCTCCATTTGCCCCGCTTCAAGTGGACCGGGCGAGAGGCCCGAATCTATAAATGAAAAAGTGAACAGCTCTTTAGAGTGTCCAAGTCTGGGATCAGTTGTCTCTGGGTACTCGGCATGGTGGGAGGAAGGAGGATCAGGGTGAGGAATATGCGGTCCAGACTCACAGCAACTGAGACTTGACCGTGTGGAAGACAGGGTGGTGGTGGTGGCTAAGTGACTGAAAGCATTATCCACTATCCAACCAACAACCTTTTGACACTGCTCTGGGTTCAATAGTGGTGTGCTGCGGTCCCCTAGAAATTGGGACTGGAAGGTCAGGCGAGAAGATGTGGCACAATTTCAGCTTGCCCACGGCCTTGTCCTCGGCCTCTGCATGCACCATTACCATCACGTCCAGTTCTCCATCCCTTGCCACATGCCTTGACCATTTTAAATGGAGGACAGTATCTTCCACGCTCACTACAAATGACTGAGTTTGGAGCGAATTTATATGTGATCCGTGTGACAGAGAAAACAGGGTTTTAAATACCTGGCCTGTAGGTAAGTAGCTTGAACAGCAAACTGCGGTGAATTGCTCCAATGACACACTAAAGGAAATTTTTAATGGAGGCCAGAAATGGCAGTATTTTCTGACAACGTATATGTGATCCGTTTGACGGGGAAAACACGGTTTTAAATAGCTGGGTTTCTAGCGCTCTAATATGGAAAGGACCTGGCTGTATTCTGCAGTGCCAACAAGCAAATGGCGCAGAAAAAATGGTGTTCTCTGGATTGCTTTTTAAGCAAATAATGAGGATTAAGATCCAAAGAAAAGTATTCCTGGCCCCTGAGACCTGGGCCTTTGTATAGAAATATCTAGCAGCAGCAGAAGGCAGAATTGTAATGGAGCCTCTTGTGCTATATGCACTGCAGTCTGCTATATACACCGCCTGCCTATACACCCTGCCTGCCTGATATCTCTGCAGATGGATTAGTCCTCAGAAGGACTGTTTGTTAAGATGGATATGTGTAATGTACGGTTTTTCTCCCTACACTACCTAATACACGATCAAATCTCTCCCTGACACAGCAGCACCTCTCCCTACACTGTCTGATCCGGAGTGACTGTGACGAGCATGGCGGCGACAGATCTTATATAGACCTGATGACGCTGTGCGGCCAGCCAATCACTGTAATGCCACAACCAACATGGCTATGGCATTACAGTGCATGGCAGGCAATCCCTGCATGTTCATTGGCTCTCTAAAGAGCGCCAAACATGCAGGGAGGGGACCCGAGTTCCCGCCCGAGCAACCCGGAAATATTCGCCAAGCGCCGAGCATCTCGAGCAGTGAGATGCTCGGGTGAGCACCGAGCAGTAGCAAGCATGCTCGCTCATCACTACTCTGCAAAAGAGAGGCAAATCAAAAAAAAACAAAGAAAACGTTTTGTTCCACTCTGCAGCTGTTATTATATCCTGTGTCCAGCTCAACTTGAAAAATTTGGAGAAAGGTCATCTTTAAAACATGACTTTTCATTTAGCCTATATAAAACAAGTAAATTCCCACATCAGTACATGTGGAAAGATAATATAAGTGTTCACCAAAAACTAGGACAGTATACAACACACTGTAAAAAGTCAAGTGCTGTAACAGCCAAGGAAAAAACAATATTTACTACAAAGTAAAAGAAAGATCTTCACTTACTCTATCTCCTGTATCATCATTGAGTCTCAATGGTTGTCACATGCTTAAATGGGTTGTCCACTGCTCAGACGAGCCCTGCTCAATCATTATGTTTCCCCCAATAAAATGATAACACCTATACTCACCTCTGGTGCTGGCGTCATTCCAGTAGTGTTGGTACTGGCTTTCCCGGGGCTCACGTGACATTGTTATGTCACGCAATCCCTGCAGCCAACCTGCGATGGCTTCACTCTTCCTGCCTTCAGAGAAATCAGACATCCAAAGGAAGTAAGAGAGCAGCCTCTCACTTCCTCAAGATGTTACTTACGTCCAAAGGAGGGGAGAGTGAAGCCAACGATGACTGGCCACAGGGATTGCATGACATTGGGAGAGCTAGTGTCGACACTGCTGGAAAGGCGCCGGCACCCAAGGCGAGTATAGGTGTTATCATTTTACTGCGGGGGAAACATGGGGATTAAGAAGAGGTTGTCCGAGTAGTGGACAAACCCTTTAAGCCAAATTTTAATATTTTCTTACAAAATCAAGGGTCCAACATTTAGAGCAACAGTAGAAGACAAATACGATGTCATTGTCACTATCACTTCCTAAAACAGGCTATGATATTCTGTGGTTAAGATTGGTCAAAAATTATGAGAAATCATCCATGAGTCCCCATAATTAATTACATCCTTAATACTCCCCCAGACAATCCATAACTGTAATCAATATGTCTCTCACTTACCCCTAACCCCAAAAAAAGTCAGAGTAGTTTTTCCCATGTGTAAAGTAAAGAGAGTTTTTCCGGTTGTTTTATAAAGAGTAAATTCATAGTTGGGTTTTAAGTTTTCGCCCTTCCGTGCATTAGAATGATGAGAAGAGTAACATATAGTGAATGAACCCATTTGGATTTGAAACTAATACTTTTTTATGAGTTATCATTTAAGAAAACAGCATGCAATGTATTGAGAAGCCGTGCGGATGTGCCTTTATGAAATTACTTGAATTAATGTTTTGGTGACAAAGATATTGTTTATTCTCGCAGCCCTAGAACTGAGTCAGCCAGAGAGTAACTGTTACCCACACAAACAGAGGGCGTTTTTCTAAGTAGAAAAAAAAATATATAATTATAATCAAAATTTTCTGCCCCTACAAAAAAATATGAAATAATTTTACATGAAAACTTACCAAACTGAATTACTTTACCACCACATAAAGCCTTGAAGATTAGATGCTTAAGAAGTAGAAGGAGACCTAATTCCAAACAGAACTTGTATGGACTATGATCCTGATTGTTTCTTTATATCTTTATAGTTTAGTCTTTTTTTGTAGATTTTATATGTATAATGTTCTGTTTAGGCTGAACTTGTCACTCGGTTCAGGACTGATGATGATGGTGTGAAAGAAAATAATTGGGATGCTTTTGGAGAGTTGGCTGGTGCCAAAGCCTCTGTCAGGCGTATGCCCTTGCTATGAGCATCTTCCTTGAAGGGAAGACTGACTTGAAATCTAAATTGAGGAATACAGAATTTGATCCCCAGTAGTAATCTGTCAGGATTTCTGTCGCCCTACGACAGTTTGACCATTAGTGGCTGCTATTGTTCACTTTAATAATTGTGCTGCAGTTTCACTGCTTACCACCTGGAGGCTGCTGTTGTGTTCTGCAATTGCCTTTTACTTAGGTGGCAGATTCTCAATCTATGGAATCCATCTTGCTTCCTGTTTGGGCCTACTTAAAGCCACATGGACCTCTCACTCATTGCTTTAGTATTGTGTCTAGCTGTCAGCCTATTTCCAGTCTCCAGCTCCTGAACATTCTTACCCAGACTGTTCTCATTCATATACAGATTGTTGCCTACAACTTCTTGCTAACTACAAGAACTTCTACTACTGCTTGCTGTTCCTGCTTGTGTTTCTTCGGCCACTGGTTTCCATCAGTACTACGCTAGCATCATAACACAATGAAGTATCACAGAAAACGAATAAATGTCTACGTGTATTATAAAAACTGTATTTTTCAAATTAATTGGTCTTGTGGGTGCATTGAGCATACTTGTCACCTCTGATGTCACTACTACAGTCCATGATTTTCTGCCATGGACAACTGGCCACTATGGTTCATCCTTTCTCTGCTCAAGACCCAATGGGGGACCACAGCAATAATGCTTTTAAAAAGTCATAGAATCTAAAGAAGTTGTCCAATGGTATAAAATAACAAACTGAGCAACACTCGCCTTACCAATTCCTGCTGCTCCTGTGCTACCACTTGATGTTTCGACACAGACATGTAACCACTTCAAATAATCACTGCTGCAGAAGTGAACTCAGTGTTGTCCGCTGCGGGCAGTGAATGGCAGCATCAGCAAATGTGTGTGCCAAGTCATCATTGCTGGAGGCCAGAAAATAGAGAGAGTTGGGGACCAAGTAAAAGGCAGCATGGAAGCATTGGGAGATCAGTGTGGTATTACTTACGTAGTGTGATTTTTGTAAAACAATTTTGATGGGCAGGACAATCCATTTAAAAGATGGGGATTGTACAGTTTAAGAAATTGGAAACCTTGGTAAATGGGCATTCAAGGCTTTGAGGCCATTTTGATTTGAAAGGCCATTCATGTCCAATTAGTAGGGGTAAAAACCTATATGGCCCAGATCGATAGCTAACAAGATTTAGCAAAGCTCCATGCTCCTGATTAGGGATGAGGGGACCCATGGAAGTTCAAGTTCTTCGGGTTCGACCAAACCTTAGTCCAAAGATCTGTTCAGTTACCAGAACTCTACCCGAACTTTAACCAGAACCCAAACCCCATAGAAGTCAATGGGGACCCAAACTTTGATGTTGTAAAACTCTCTCTCCTTCACCCGGAACTCCGAACACTAAAACAGACTTGTGGGAGAAGTCTTTGTTTGGAGTTCAGCATCAGACACTACATGTCCGGTACGAACCCCGAACTTTTACAGTTCAGGCTCGCTCATCTCTACTCCTGATGGTTCCAGTCAACCTTTTTAGAAGGCTAAATGATTGGCTACTGACTATACTGGGTTGGCAAAAAAAACTTTGAAAATAACAGAGATGAGTCAGCGGAGAATAATGTGACATAATTTTTTTCTACCTTTGCACCTTTTATTTTTGTTGTTGATGGACGTCATCTCCCATTGATTGGAAGTTGAAATATCCTAGCAATGTGTCTTATAGAGAACTAGCCAGAAGATTCATGCTGTCCAAGTCACAAGCAGCCTAAAACTGGGACAGGCTCCCTCATCAAAGACATCTATACTTTATTCTGAAACACTTTGGCGTTTCAGAGAAAACATAATTAAAAAACAAGCTTGCAATGGGCAGAAGTGTCGTCTCGTCCTGATTGACACATCTTTTCCTATACTCACACAGCAAGAGATCTGTCAATCATGCTGAGCCTGGTGGGGAGAAGCCAGCGGAGAGTCCTCCAGATGACTCTTCTCCACCCTTTTGGATTGTTTTTAAACAAGTTTTTTTCTGACTTTCAAAGAACAACATGGCTGTTTGTCCCCAGAGAGCTTGTCACTATTCAATGCCGCTTATGGTTTGGGCAACACAAATCTCGTGACAGTGGGAAATCTACTTTATGTGGGAAAACAACTTTACTATGTGACATAATGGCTACGTAAAAACAAATTATTCTTAATTTCTGCTCCCAAAGCCCTTAGGTATCCAATCCCTTGTCGGAGTACCCTGATAACATATTAAAAGGGAAATGATTGGCTTTGACTGTAATTACCATTTAATTCTATTATTCATTTTTATCCTATTTGTATGAACAAGATCTCAATCTGTCACACTTATATGGTCAAAGGTTTTACGACAAATATCAGTAGCACAGTTACCAAAG
Source organism: Phyllobates terribilis (assembly GCF_046119375.1). NCBI lineage: Eukaryota > Metazoa > Chordata > Amphibia > Anura > Dendrobatidae > Phyllobates > Phyllobates terribilis. The sequence goes on from NW_027362773.1 coordinate 103,900,093, forward strand.
ACATATGTGCCATAGAGGCGGGCAATAAAATCCAAGGAAATCCGCAGCACCAGAAAACTTCTCATAGGGATAAAATATAACTTTTGTTCTGTCTTTAAAAGCATATGGCGGTAGTTACAGATGAGGTAGAGGCGGGCAATGCCAAGAGGGGTCCAAGACCACTAATTTGATCCCAGATCATGTGCAGAGGTCCCATTGGATACAGTTCCTAAGACTAACAGTTTGGAAAATAAACACAAGGATCACAAAAAGGAAATGGGGGCAAAAAAAAATCCTCTTTTCTCAGTTGCCAATGAATGTGATGACCATCGCCATAAAGGGATTCCATTTTCACTTCTAGGAATGTATATATTTTTGACTAAAAATTATATTTTTGTATTGGGGATTCATTACAAATTTTGCACTCCTATAGCCTCTGTGTTGCACTGTCTATTGCTGGTTGCAGAATGCGTTAATTGAGAAACTGTAAGTGAGTGTCACACACAGTGTGGGAAAGACTAAGTGCATAAGTGCAACATGAAGGGATGAGGGGAAGGGGCCCAGACACTAGGGAAAGGGGGAGTGGAGACCCCTAGGCAGATCTAATAACACCCTGCCTACTCTACCGTCCCTATATTGGTTCCACGCCAATCGCCGAGCCGGAAACCTAAGCCCTGTATATCCATAGCATAGGCCCTAGATAGGGAGGAGGGGGTGAGCACTGGTCAGTCCCCACTATAAACTAAAGACAACAAGGGAGACAAACAAAGGGGGGAAAACTTAGCTTGAGCAGACACCAGAGGGATAACACCAAACGTCCTCCAAGGGCACCAGAGAGGAAGCTAGCCGACTGCTACTGCTCCAAGTCATCACAAGGGAAAATGAAAATATCACTGGCAACTCCCTGAAGCAGACTGAGAGTTTATAAACACCTTGACCAGGGTGTGTCAATCAGAGCAGGAGGGAGATTGCTGTTGGGTCCAAAAGTCAGAAGGATTAAGAAGGCGTCTGCAATGCCAAACGCAGTGACCATCTGCAGTCAGATGCGACTGTCTGTTACATCTGACACACCCCTGACAGTGAGCCCAACCGGAGAATTTGTAGCTCTTTTATCTATTTTTTTTTCTTAGCTCTTCTCAGATGATATATGACTATAGACCACATCAAGTGGTAGCACAGGAGTAGCAGGGATAGGTAAGGTGAGTATTACTCAGTTGTATGAACGGGAAAACAAAAGCCATATTTTTAAAGAAAATAAAATTTCAAAAATGATTTTTAGCCCCCCCAAAAAATAAGTCTATGCAATTTGTTTGGAGGAAATCTAAAGGGAAAGAAAGTGTCTGTTCAAGAGACTTTGTCACTGAGGACTGAAGACAACCTTTTTGTTTCCTTCACAGGTGGTTGGTAGTAGGTCCCCGGTATAGTCAGGGAGGTTGATGTCTAGTTAGCGCTCAGGGGCTAATTTTTGTTTTGGTGCACCTTGTGATCGGGCGAGACTTTGGTTTTTGGAATAACAGTACCTACAACTTGTTTACCTGCGGTTGGTTTCATATCCTGAATGTAGGACTATGAGGTTCTCTAATCAGTGTGATTCTCTCCAGCTAATTTCCTTTTCTCTGGCCTCTATATCACCGTCTTGTTAATCAGTATTCTCGATCGCAATAACCCGCGCTCGGTCTGTGTATTCCCAGTTAAAGCATTATGTACCGGAGGTCTCCGCCTAGGGATGGAGAATGCATAGAAGACAGGTTTATACCTGAATAATTTATATCCAGCAAAGAAAAGAAGTGAGGAAGACAAACACCTCCCCCCACCCAAAAAAAAGATAATTTACCTAGGTGGGTTTATTAGACATTGACAATTCTCGAGAAGACCATGAAATAAGAAGCCATGCACAATAACGGTCAGCACCAAAAGCTTCCGATATGGCAGAAAAAAAAATCCTTGTGCTACAAAAGGTAAAAAACAAATTGTATGACTGAGTCATTCTTGCTTTTTAAAAATATATAGCCATAGAAAAAGTTTCATGACACACATAGATAAAGGGATTGTCCTGTTTGAGAGAATTCCGGTCCTCGGGAGCAGTTTGTCAAAAAAACAAAACAATGCTTTACTCACCTTTCCCCAGGTCCACCACTGAGTCTCCGCTGCTGCTCCCGGTGTCACTTATTGGCTACAGTGCTTAGATCAGGATGACAGCGCTGCAGCCAATCAGTGAGCTCTGCGGCTCTGATGGGAGCGTTCTCAGAGCCGCTGAGCTCAGTGATTAGCTGCAGCATTGTCATTGTGAGCTCAGCACTGTAGCCAATAACTGACACCAGGAGCAGTTACAGAGACTGAGTGGTGGACCTGGGGACAGAGAGCAAACTAACTGCATCTGAGGACTGTGATTTACTGAAAGGGGAAAACCCCATTTAAAAAGCTGTCACCAGGTTTTTTCTACGAAATTTGATAGCAGCATGTGGGGGCAAAGACCACGATTCCAGCGATGTGTGACTTACTGGGCTGCTTGCTGCACTTTGATAAAATCACAAGTTTCTCTGCTGCAGATCTGCCAGTTTTCTGAATGCTGAGCTCTATATAACCCTGCCCACATCCCTGATGGGCAGCTTTATGTGTACACTGTGCATAGGCAGAACAATTCCAATCAGTGTTAGGGGTGTGGTTACACAGAGCAGGAGGACTAGTAGACCCGAGACACCTAATCCTGTAGTGATAATCTCCTGCTGATAAAACTCTGATTTTATTGAATCTACAGTACAACAAGTAGCCCAGTAAGTGACACATCGCTGGAATCAGGGTCTCTGCCCCTACATGTTGTTCTCAGATGAAATAACAGACAGATTCCTTTTAAGAGGCCACAGATGAGCATTGTATTGTTTACATGCGGCAATAAGCGCCTATTTGCAATAAGTTAACAATACTTCACCGTATGACATTCAGATTTGTAGTTTTCACATTTTGGATCTCTCTCTTATTTTACTATGCAAAAATACGAACCTGACAATAACGGAACCAAAAGCCGAATGTTACAAACACAGGTGAGAATTGGTTGGGGAGAGTTTCTAATGTATCACAATGGTTTCAGAGCAGCACTTAGAGGCACTTATCCCGACATCTTCATCAATGGATCTGTTTAAACACGACACTAGATTGCCGCGTGTTTCTTTTCTTCGGACCGTTGTGTGAGTGCTGCCTGCCCATACCGAAAACTAGTTTATCACAGTTTGCAGACAAACAGTTATCTGTGTATAAAGCATTATAGAAAAGCATTTCAGAAGATTTGTCCACATTAGCCAGTCCATTTTTTACAATTGAATAACTGCACAATAGTCCCAGTCTCTATCAGTACAATCACCTGCTGTAACAACTAAGAAAATAGTTTCCAATTTATTCCTTTTAAAAGAAAAAAAAATTGCCATGCCTATGCCAATATCCTCTGGTTCTGGATTAGTAACCTGTGTCTTGCATTACGTTCACATTTCCATTTGGGCATTCTGCTTATCTTTTCCATTTTAGGAACAAACAGAATAAAAGGGGTGGTCCGAAAGGCAAATTGATTTTCATTCCAATCTTTATATATTTAATGCCATAATCAAATCTATTTACGTAAAAACTCCCTATTCTTCCCTAACTACACTATCTAACTGTTTTTTTTTACAATTTCCTTTTTTAATTAAGCTTTGTTTGAGAATCCCAGAGCATGCTGGGATATTCGAACAAATCGTCATTAGTGGGCAGAGGTTGCAGCCCCTGACTCCAACCTGAAACAAAGAATCATCGGTGACCTTCATTTCAGGGGCTGGGCTAGTCCCTGCTCTGTCACTGTGCAATGTGGACAATGACAGTGCACTTTTTCGCCAGTTCAGATCAGTAATAAAGAGCCAGCAACTAAGCGCACTGTCACTGTGCATTGCAAGATGAATACCCGGCTTGCAGAGACCAGTGCAGCTCCCACAAGTGACCTCACTTGCAGGGGCGGCACTGGTCTGGGTTGCACTATGTGTCTATTTTTAGAACGGAAGAAAAAAATCATCATAAAGAACCTTTTCTTCCATTGTAAAAAATGGACACGTAACTAGAGATGAGCGAACCTGAACTGTAAAGTTCGGGGTTTGTACCTGACACTAGTTGCTGAAATCCGAACTTCTCCTGGAAATCCGTTTTAGTGTTCAGAGTTCCGGGAGGAGTGAGATACTCAACTTCCTTAGGCCAAAAAAAAAATGATAAAAATTATTTTCCCAAAAACATAAATAAAATCTAAAAAATGTAAAAAAAAATTAACATATTTGTTAATAAAATATTTTTAATATTTTTTTGGCATGCCGTTAAAAGGAAATAAGACAAATGTACTAGAAACTCTGGTATTATCATAAATGTAGTGACCTGCAGAACAAAGCTAATAGGTAATTTTTACCATAAAGTGAAGAACAAACTCAAAAAACAATATAGACATTTGGTGGAGTGAATGTCATCCTACAAAACCACAATTCTTCTAGCTTAAGAAAAAGCCCTTTTACAGCTATGTTGATGAAAAAAAAAAAAAAAAGTTATGGCTCTTGGAAGGCAAGGAGGAAAAATCAAAAATGAAGAGGGACTCATTGGGACTAAAGCCAACCGTTGACCAGGCCAAGGTGTGAAAGGTTACTCTTTGCCTCCTCCAAGCGATGGCCCCAAAGCTCTGCTCTGGTTTAACTTGATTTGCCAAGCTCACAAATTATGTTATTAGGTAGATGTGGACACAATTAAAAGAAAGGTAAGGCGCCAATGTCGACATCGATGATATAGGCATGCATCCTTTCAAACTAATGAAAACCTTTGATATCCTTGATTATTTTTCAGGATTACTGTGCAGAATTTTTTCCAAGTACTTTCCAGAGTTAATGATGCATACAGATGATATATCACTTAACAGGATAACCGGCTTGGGAGCATACATTAGTATGGAGGGCAATCATGCAAACAAATATAGATTTTCTGTTTCGATAAACTATATTATTGTTAATATGCCCACCAATGTACACTGATCAGACCAAACATCAAAGCCACTGATAGGTGAATGAAAACACTTATTATCTCGTGACTATGGCACATATTCAGGGGTGGGATATGTTAAGCGGCAAGTGAACCAGAGATAAATACTGGAAGGAGACAAAGCGCAAATAGGGTCTTATCTGGGAAAAAGGTATGGAAGAGAGAGCACAATTTCGCTCACCTGGTTTGGGTTGTATACACACAACCACTGAAAACGCTTGAGGCTGCTGCAGACCTACGAAGAGATAAAAGGATAGGTAATGGAAAAAAAATGGGTTAATCCTACACTCCTGTAGGAAAAAGAATGACGAATGCCAATCTAATAGCTCATGGTCTTTTTCTCAACGCGTTTCGAAGCATAAAGCTTCTTCATCAGGACAACCACGATGATCGTGGTTGTCCTGATGAAGAAGCTATATGCTTCAAAATGCGTTGACAAAATAAACCACCAACTATTAGATTGGCAGCTGTCATTCTTTTTCCTACGGCAGCACAAAATCAACCAATTTGTTTTCCATTACCAAAGCGGCAAGTGAAGACTCAGATCTTTTGATGTTGATATTTGAAGCAGGAGAAATGGGCAATCGTAAAGGATCAGAGAAACTTTGACAGGAGCAAAATTGTTATTGAGGCTTGTTGGGTATGTAGCAGTTAATATTTTCCAAAAGTGGACAACCAGGAAACCAGAGACAGACCATGGGTACCCAAGATTTGATAATGTATGAGCGAAGTGAAGGCTATCTTGTCTAATACGATCAAACAGAAGAGCTATCATAGCACAAATTGCTAAAAAAGTTAATTTTTGCTATAATGAAAAGGTGTCAGATCACACAGACCAGTAAGAGTGTCCATGCCGATTCCTGTCCACCTCCAAAAAGTGACAAAAATAGGTATGTAAGCATCAAAACTGGACAATAGAGCTATGGAAGATGGTGGTCTAATCTGGGGAATCACTTTTTCTTTTACATTATGTGGATGGCAGGTGGATTTGTGCCATTTACCTAAGGAAGGGATGCCACTAGCATGCACTATGGGTAGAAGGCAAACCAGTTAGGACAGTGTGATACTCTTGGTAATGATCTCATGGGAAACCTTCAGTATTGGCATTCATGTGAGTGGTACTTTGACTCATATCAGCAACTTAAATGTACAGACAAAGTATACCCCTTTTGTGGCCAAAGTATTCCCCACTGGCAGTGCACACTTTCAATAGGATAATATCCCTGTCACACTGCAAATATTTTTCAGGAATGGTTTAGAGAACAAATCAAATAGTTCAACATTTTAATTTAGCCTTCAATTCAGTATCTGTGGGATGTGCTGGGAAAATAGGTCCAATCCATGGAAGTTGAACCATGAAACTTACAGAACTTAAAAAGGTTCTTGAAAAATGTAAATAAATGGCCCTCTCACATAATTCAAGCAGCAGTTTATCCTAACAACGTGTCAGGATGTGCTGCAGTCTGAAGAAACAGAGCTTGAGACCTGTGTCTCAACTGAACGAGGGGCTGTATCATAAGAAAAGATACTGGTGAGAGAAGGGCTGTGACAGGAGAGGACATAAATCTTCTCCTCAACTGACTGAGCACAAAGGATTTTTTTTTCTCCAGCCTCATTACTTCGTGCTCAGTCAGCTGAGCAGAAAATGTATTTCTTCACCTGCAAAAACATTATTCTGGCAACTCATCTGTAAGTGAGATCTCGGGATCTGTGTTTCTTTACAATGCAGCCCATCCTGACAACTGACTAGGATGGACTGCCATTTAATGTATGTAACTGGGTCCATTTTAGCATATTCTTGGAGAACCCCTCAAAGCGTCCATTTCTCAAAGCTTATTTTTCTGTGGCAAAAGGAGGACCTACACACTTTTAGGCTATGGTCACACGAGCGGACATTCTCTCATCCAAGAGAATTGGGTTGATTGTGCAAATCAGAGCAAATCAGTGCAAATCAGTGATCAGAGTTTGATCCGATTTTTTCAAATGAGGAGATGGAGAAAAAAAAGTCACCATCTTCTCCATTCTGTCAGTCCGTGGATATCATCGGAGCGCGGTCTGATGTTTTCCACACATTGACTTGCATGGCCGGGGTGTGGACCGATAATCGGATCCAACTCGGACACGCTGTGATTTTTTTCCCTTGATCCAAGGAAAATATCGGACACGTGCGGCCACACAGACTAACATTAGTCCGAGTGTTTTGTCGGATCGTACTCGAACCGATAATGTGGTCATGTGGACGAGGCCTTAGGAAGACAATGTTCTTCTAATGGATGATCGATATATTGTATGTCTATAGTGTAGGCCTGAAGCTGAAGGATCGGAGACAATGGTGTATAAGAGAGTTACTCTCATATTGTAATACTTAGTGATTGCAGTCATACGAATTCCCACCAATTCACCATGACTTGCCTACGACAGTTCCCTTTATCGTCTGGGCATAGACTGTCAACACTCAAATATGAAGACATCATTTTACATATATTTTCAAGGAAACACTTGGGTAATGCTTATTGAATACTAATGAGGAATTAAATCACTCCAGAGCATAGTACAATTACAAATAATATCCGTCTGAAGTTGACACTTCCATCATCTCTACATCTAGTAAATAACACTGCAATCCAATCTCTGTATATGATATTTACTGTCAGCAATACGGTCATAGACATCTAGCTTGGGATGTATCGTGAGCATTTAATGCATCTTCTGTAAAAGCTCGGCTGCATTTGTATTCATCTCTACTATGTAATTTTCTTCCTAACTATCTTGCTCCGTTTCTTGACCCTTCGCTTATTTCCACTTTTACCAGTTCCCGGCTTCCCCTATCCCACCCGGCAGCATTCCCAGCTCCATTTCTGCAGATTTGTCAGTGTCTCCGCTCACTATTGTTATCCGGCCAGCCCTCATTTACAGTCAATTCATTTCCAACCACTTGTAATGCGATCTTTTTGCTAGCCTTCATGCTCGAATAGATTACCTTATAAATCATCATAATTAATTACAAACTTACAATCTTTAGGGTGTAAATACGTGGGTCGTAATTAAAAAAAAATAAATAAATGGTGGCGGACAAGTCATCACATTGTTTTAAATTCTAGTAAAGGGTTTACCATTTTACTTTTTTTTTTTAAACTGTACCAAAAAAAAAAAAACCTTTATTTATTCCCCAAAAAAATATAGGAAACCACTGCTACTACATTACCATATATCAATTGCCTTACTGCATGGCATTTAAAGGGTATGTCAACCTTTATAATCAATGTTTATTGCACCTAGAATGAAAAATGAGGCAACTCTGCAAACTGCCTTCATTAAAAAAATGTATATCATCGTGTGTCTACAGTGCCTGAGCAGACCTCTGGGTTTCCATGGCAACAGACTACAAAAAAAACTCCTGTAGTCAAAGTCTATTTTAGCTGCCCCCACTCCTAATTAGCCCACCGACCAGACGGTACCACTTAGACAAGAGATGATGGAGAGTATTACAGCAGGCAGGGGCATAACCACAATAGATGCAGGGGCTGCAATCGCACCCGGGTCCTGGAGCCTAGGGCCCATATGAAAAGACCAATACTATTAAAGACTTGCAATAACTGAGGGCCCTATTGGAGCATTTGCATTGGGGCCCAGGAGCTTCAAGATCTCTGGAGATGGACTTGTAACCTTAAGAGTGTTGATATTTTTCAACAATTTTGGTTCTCAAGTCCTCAGACAGTTCTCTTCTCTGCTTTCTAATCTCTGTGCTTACACAAAATGCACAGACTTAATCAACTTCTCCCCTTTTTATCTGGTTTCAGGTGTGATTTTCATATTGCTCTCAACTGTTATTTGCCACAGGTGAGTTTGAACGAGCATCACATGTTTGAAACAGTTGTTTACCCACCATTTTGGTTCTCAAGTCCTCGGACAGTTCTCTTCTCCTCTTTCTGTTCTCCATGCTTAGTGTGGCACACACAGACACACAATGCAAAGATTGAGCCAACTTCTCCCCTTTTTATCTGGTTTAAGGTGTGATCTTCATATTGCCCACACCGGTTACTTGCCACAGGTGAGTTTGAACGAGCATCACATGTTTGAAGCAAAGTTGTTTATCCACAATTTTGGAAAGATGCCAACAATTTTGCCTGGACCATTTTTGTAGTTTTGTGTGAAATTATGTCCAATTTGCCTTTTGTAGCGTCGGCGTCCCTGCCTCCTGCTAGGCAGGGACGCTGTTGCCCTCACCTCTCCGCTCTGTGCCCGGCGTCTTCCTCCCGCTCTGCTGGCAGCGCGCGCTGCTTCCCGGCCACGGTGCTTAGGGCGTGCGCGCGCTCCCCCTCACTTAAAGGGGCCGCGCGCGCCGTCCTAAGGAGTCCCCGGCCAATGGCCGGAGGACTTCACCATATATAAGGCACCTCCTCCAAAATGGAGGTGCCCGAGCAATGTTGTTGCAAAGCCTTCACTCTGCTTCAGCCCTCAGGTCCCGTTTCCAGTTACCTGCCAGTCACCTGCCAGATTCCTGCCTGTTACCTGCCAGTCACCTGCCAGATTCCTGCTTGATACCTGCCAGATATCCGTTTACCTGCTTGCAAGCCTGCGGTCCGACGGTCTGCCTTCCGACACCTGTCAGTCTGTCTATGAACCAGCCTGCCCGCTCACCTGGGAGCGCTCATTTGCTACCTGCCTGCTAGCCTACCTGGAGGCTCCGCCGTCACTTGCCGTGACCACCTGCCTGTCCAGAGACTCTTGTCTGCTCACCTGGGAGCGCTCATCTGCTACCTGCCTGCTAGCCTACCTGGAGGCTCCGCCGTCACTTGCCGTGACCACCTGCCTGTCCAGAGACTCTCGCCTGCTCACCTAGGAGCGCTCACCTGCTACCTGCTTGCTAGCCTACCTGGAGGCTCTGCCGTCACTAGCCGTGACCACCTGCCTGTCCAGAGACTGTCCCTGTCACTTGCCGTGAGTACCCGTCCTTCTACCCAGAGACTGTCCCTGTCACTTGCCGTGACTACCTGCCCTTCTACCCAGAGACAGTCCCTGTCACTTGCCGTGACTACTTGCCCTTCTACCCAGAGACTGTCCCTGTCACTTGCCGTGACTACCTGCCCTTCTACCCAGAGACAGTCCCTGTCACTTGCCGTGACTACCTGCCCTTCTACCCAGAGACTGTCCCTGTCACTTGCCGTGATTACCTGCCCGTCTTCCCTGGGAGCCACCCGCTTCCTTACAAGGACCGCCCCCTTGTATAGTTGCTCAGAGGTTCTGCCTCCCAGACCCGTTACAGTTTGCTCGGCCCATGGAATCCGGTGGCTCCCAAGCTCCCTCGCTCTCGGACCTATGTCATGAATTGTCCCGTCAGAGGTCCCAACAGGAGTCCATCCTGGGTCACCTGCGGAGTGTCAACTCTCGCCTGAACACTCTGTCTGCTCCACCTGCAACCACCGCTAGTGTCATGACTCGCAACCCGGCAGCACCGCTGCCCACCAATACCATGGTATCCTGTCCCGGACCCCGGCTTTCTGCACCTCCTCGTTTCGGAGGTGACTCCGCTCAAGCTCGGGGCTTCATAAACCAGTGCACCCTGCACTTTGAACTCTTGTCCCACCAGTTTATCTCCGACCGGTCCAAAGTAGCCTTTATCATGTCCCACCTCACGGGGGAGGCTCTGGCTTGGCTAAATCCTCTGTGGGAGAGAGGAGATCCCCTGGTGTCCGACCTGCCAGCCTTTCTCACGACTTTCCGGAAAGTCTTCGACGAACCCGGACGGAAGACCTCATCCGCATCGTCTCTGCTACGCCTCCGTCAAGGAGGAGATCTCACCGTGGGCCAATATGCCATACGGTTCCGTACCCTTGCTTCGGAGCTGGCCTGGGATAGCGACGCTCTGGGGTCTGTCTTCTGGGAGGGTCTGTCCGGCCGTATTAAAGATGAACTCGCCGGTCGGGACATTCCTACCACTCTCGACGACTTAATAACACTTGCCACCCGGATTGACATCCGATTCCAGGAGCGCGCCAAAGAGGTCACCCTTGAGAGGAGGTTTCCACGTCTAGCCCCCACCTTCCAGAAACCCGTCACTCCCTCCGTAACTCCCCAGGCACACTCACCTGAGTCTATGCAGGTCAACCAGACCAAGATGGTCAAAACCCGTCAAGACTTACGCCGTGCCGAGGGGAGCTGCTTCTACTGTGGCAGTAAGGAGCACCGGATCCGTTCCTGCCCAGAGAGGTCGGGAAACGCCTGTGTCTAGGATCGCTCAGAGAGGTCGCCCTAGACAAAAGTAAACCCTCTCCATCTCTGATGCTGTCAGTCTCAATCACCTGGGGAGAGAACCGCTATTTCGAACCGGCTCAACTTGACTCAGGAGCTGCTGAAAATCTCATTTCTCAGTCTCTGGTAGAGAAATACCGCATTCCCACCAAACCTCTGGCCGTACCTTTATCTGTCGCCGCCGTGGATGGGGGTCTCTTACCACATCCCATCCAACTCATCACCAAATCCATAACTCTGCAGGTGGGAATGCTGCATTCTGAGAGCATCTCCTTTCATGTTCTGCCTGGACTCTCTCACGCACTCTTGTTAGGCCTACCTTGGCTCCAGAAACATGCACCCGTGCTTGACTGGCAGACCGGAGAAGTCCTTCGCTGGGGACAGGACTGCCATAGGACTTGTCTAGTTCCCGTTCATCCTGCTCGTCCTTCTCCTACCCCAGTCAGTCTACCAGGTCTACTGGTTCCCTATTGGTCTTATGCGGATGTCTTCAATAAAAAAGAAGCAGAGACATTACCCTGTCATAGACCATACGATTGTCCAATCGACCTGATACCCAGCTCTACTCCTCCCCGTGGGCGTATCTACCCATTGTCCGCAGCAGAGACCCGGTCCATGTCAGAATATATTGAGGAGAATCTGGCCCGGGGATTTATCCGGAAATCTACCTCCCCGGCGGGAGCAGGCTTCTTCTTCGTCAAAAAGAAGGACAGCTCACTCCGTCCATGTATAGATTATAGAGGCCTTAACCAGATTACAGTGAAGAATAAATACCCCCTCCCGCTCATTCCTGACTTATTTGACCGCCTGAGGGGGGCTAGAATCTTCACCAAACTGGATCTCCGTGGGGCGTATAACCTGGTCCGTATCCGTCAGGGGGATGAGTGGAAGACGGCATTCAACACACGGGACGGCCACTATGAATACCTGGTAATGCCCTTCGGTCTCTGTAACACTCCTGCCTTTTTTCAAGAGTTGGTCAATGACATCTTCCGTGACCTTCTCTACTCCTGCGTGGTGGTGTACCTGGACGACATCTTGGTCTTCTCTCCGGACCTTCCTACTCACCGGAGGGATGTTCGTCAGGTCCTGCTCAGGCTCAGGCAGAACCACCTCTACGCTAAATATGAGAAGTGCATCTTTGAGCAGACCTCTCTTCCATTTCTGGGCTACATAATCTCTCAGACCGGCCTACAAATGGATCCTGAGAAACTGTCTGCCATCCAGAAGTGGCCCCGACCAGAGGGGTTGAAGGCTATTCAGCGGTTCCTGGGCTTCGCCAACTATTACCGCCTCTTCATACCGCACTTCTCTTCCCGGACTGCCCCTATCTCTGCGCTCACCCGTAAGGGTACTAATCCCAGAAGATGACCGCCCGAAGCTGAGGAGGCCTTTCTTTCCTTAAAACAGGCCTTCTCCTCCGCCCCGGTGCTGCATCGTCCGGACGGCAACAAACAATTCTTCCTAGAAGTTGACGCTTCCTCCTCCGGAGCCGGGGCGGTACTTACCCAAAAGTCATCTTCCGGAAGAATGGTAACCTGCGGTTTTTTCTCCAAACTCTTCTCCTCTTCTGAGCGCAACTATTCTATTGGAGACCGTGAATTGTTAGCCATTAAGCTGGCACTGGAGGAGTGGCGTTACCTGCTCGAGGGGGCTCTTCACCCGGTAATAATTTACACGGACCACAAGAACTTGGCTTACCTTCAGAGCGCCCAGAGACTTAACCCGCGCCAAGCCCGGTGGTCCTTGTTTTTTGCCCGCTTTGATTTTGTTCTTCATTTTCGCCCGGCAGACAAAAACATCAAAGCTGATGCCTTGTCCCGATCCTTCCTGGTATCTGATCTAGAGGAGGAACCTAAGCACATCATTGATCCCGCCAGAGTAATGCAAGTGGCTCCCGTGAATCTAAATCGTCTCCCTCCCGGTAAGACGTTTGTAACTGTACCTGATCGGAAGAAGGTCCTACACTGGGGTCACTCGTCTAAGCTAGCTGGCCACGCCGGTCAGAAAAAGACCCTCCAGCTCATTACCCGGCATTACTGGTGGCCTACCCTGCACCAGGATGTAATAGACTTTGTTTCTGCCTGTGTGTCCTGCGCCCGCAATAAAGTTCCGAGACACCTGCCAGCCGGGCGCCTTCTTCCTCTTCCAGTACCTGCTGCCCCGTGGCAGCATATTGCTATGGACTTTATAACGGATCTTCCTGTCTCTGCCGGTTGTACGGTCATTTGGGTGGTCGCTGATCGCTTCTCCAAGATGGCGCACTTCATTCCCCTGCCGGGTCTCCCATCTGCACCCGAACTGGCTAAAGACTTTATCCACCACATCTTCCGTCTCCATGGCCTGCCCCTCCACATCGTGTCAGATCGTGGGGTTCAGTTCACCTCACGCTTCTGGAGAGCCACATGTAAGTTGCTTGACGTCACTCTGGACTTCTCCTCCGCTTACCATCCACAGTCCAATGGACAAGTGGAGCGGATCAATCAGAACCTGACCAGTTACCTCCGGCACTTCGTTAATGCCCACCATTCGGACTGGGTGGATCTCCTACCATGGGCCGAGTTCTCTTGCAATAATCACGAGAGCGAATCTTCCTCCAAATCCCCGTTTTTTGTAGTCTTCGGTCAGCATCCTCGGATCCCATTTCCCGTCTCCACCTCGGACAATCCGGCTGTGGAATCTCTCATTCGCGAATTCTCCTCCATTTGGGAGAGTACCCAATCCGCACTCCTTCAGTCGTCCGAACGGATGAAAAAACACGCTGACAAGAAACGCCTGGATCCTCCACAATTCCGTCCTGGAGATAAAGTCTGGCTCTCGTCCAAATATGTCCGGCTCAAGATTCCCTCCTACAAGTTAGGGCCTCGGTTCATCGGCCCACTGGAAGTTATCAAACAGATCAACCCGGTGGCCTATAAATTAAAACTCCCGGCCAACTTACGGATCCCTAACTCCTTCCATGTATCTCTCCTCAAACCCGTGGTACTTAACTCTTTTTCCAAGTCTACAGGTACGCCTCCTGCTTTGGTTTCCGCTGAGAACGAGTTTGAAGTAGAGAACATTCTGGCCACCAAAAGGGTAAGAGGAAAAACCTTTTTTCTGGTAGATTGGAAGGGGTTTGGTCCTGATGAGAGAACGTGGGAGCCCCGGGAGAACATCCATGCCCCTCTTATCCTTGATAAATTTCTCTCTGGCCTAAAGAAGGGGGGGCCTAAAGGGGGGGTACTGTAGCGTCGGCGTCCCTGCCTCCTGCTAGGCAGGGACGCTGTTCCCCTCTGTTCCCCTCACCTCTCCGCTCTGTGCCCGGCGTCTTCCTCCCGCTCTGCTGGCAGCGCGCGCTGCTTCCCGGCCACGGTGCTTAGGGCGCGCGCGCGCTCTCCCTCTCTTAAAGGGGCCGCGCGTGCCATCCTAAGGAGTCCCCGGCCAATGGCCGGAGGACTTCACCATATATAAGGCACCTCCTCCAAAATGGAGGTGCCCGAGCAATGTTGTTGCAAAGACTTCACTCTGCTTCAGCCCTCAGGTCCCGTTTCCAGTTACCTGCCAGTCACCTGCCAGATTCCTGCCTGTTACCTGCCAGTCACCTGCCAGATTCCTGCTTGATACCTGCCACATATCCGTTTACCTGCTTGCAAGCCTGCGGTCCGACGGTCTGCCTTCCGACACCTGTCAGTCTGTCTATGGACCAGCCTGCCTGCTCACCTGGGAGCGCTCATCTGCTACCTGCCTGCTAGCCTACCTGGAGGCTCCGCCGTCACTTGCCGTGACCACCTGCCTGTCCAGAGACTCTTGTCTGCTCACCTGGGAGCGCTCATCTGCTACCTGCCTGCTAGCCTACCTGGAGGCTCCGCCGTCACTTGCCGTGACCACCTTCCTGTCCAGAGACTCTTGATTGCTCACCTGGGAGCGCTCATCTGCTACCTGCCTGCTAGCCTACCTGGAGGCTCCGCCGTCATTTGCCGTGACCACCTGCCTGTCCAGAGACTTTTGTCTGCTCACCTGGGAGCGCTCATCTGCTACCTGCCTGCTAGCCTACCTGGAGGCTCCGCCGTCACTTGCCGTGACCACCTGCCTGTCCAGAGACTCTCGCCTGCTCACCTAGGAGCGCTCACCTGCTACCTGCTTGCTAGCCTACCTGGAGGCTCTGCCGTCACTAGCCGTGACCACCTGCCTGTCCAGAGACTGTCCCTGTCACTTGCCGTGAGTACCCGTCCTTCTGCCCAGAGACTGTCCCTGTCACTTGCCGTGACTACCTGCCCTTCTACCCAGAGACAGTCCCTGTCACTTGCCGTGACTACCTGCCCTTCTACCCAGAGACTGTCCCTGTCACTTGCCGTGACTACCTGCCCTTCTACCCAGAGACTGTCCCTGTCACTTGCCGTGACTACCTGCCCTTCTACCCAGAGACTGTCCCTGTCACTTGCCGTGATTACCTGCCCGTCTTCCCTGGGAGCCACCCGCTTCCTTACAAGGACCGCCCCCTTGTATAGTTGCTCAGAGGTTCTGACGCGCCCCTGGGCCTGTGTCGCGCTGCGTTGCGCACGCGGGAGCTTACCCGGAGCCGGATCTCTTGAGGGTTGTAGTCTCGTGGCGGTGACCCGGTCCGTGCCCAGGGAGTCAAACTGAGCGGCGATGTAACAGCGGTAGATGTAGGACGACTACGCCACCCGTTGAATGCAGCTATGGAGCTGCCGCTGCAAGACAGTCCGCTGAGGCCGGTGGATGGATGGTGCAGCGTAGATGGTATAACCCCCAACGGGAGGGGTATGGCCTCAGGGCAGCAGATGTGGATGATGGGGGTAGCAGGAACCACTCAGAGACGGTGCGGTGTAATTCAGGGTCTTTACTGGTAACAACGATAGACCCTCCCGGAGTACTTGCTAGTGAACGGGGCTTGGTCAGTCCTTGAGCAGATGGGATCTCCCCTGGCCAGGCGGAGTTGTAGGCCTCCCAAACTGACTGTACTCTTCTGGCTACCTTGCTAGAAGCGGATATAAGTAGCCCACGTCCCTGAGTGTACCGTGTGGTGCTCACCCGTATGGCCGGTGACTCGGGGCCTTCTAATGGCTTCCGCTCCACGATGGCGGTGCTGGTCCCACGCGTGTGACCGTGCCTTCGGGTTTCTGGGCCTGAGGACCTGAAATCCCCTGCCGGTCGGCTTTTGCTGCTGGGTAAGAGTTAGTCCCCACAGCCTCGGACACCGGGTCCGGTAAGAAAGCTTCTCAGTCAGGGCGAGCTCTGCAGCTGCCAGCCCCTGACTCGTAGTAATATTGCTCCCACTGAGCTTCTGCTGTTTCTACTCTACTTGACTGACTAACCCTGCCTCAGCCCAGGGTTTATACAGGGGAAGTTCTTCCCCTCCCAAGACTGGGCAGGAGGTGTGGCATGCACAGGATCCCTGACCAAAGGACCTCCCACCTGCTCTCAGACATAACATTACATTACTGTGGAAAACCAGACCCCTGGGGTGCCACATTCCCCCCTAGTGAAATTTAGTACTCCGGGACTAAACATTTTTTTTGTAACATAACAAAGTATAAACAATAACATTACAATAAGGAAACACATAAAGCTGGTCACGGCGTGTCCGTAACCGGGTGCAGTCTTTGAAGAGAGCAAGGTGTCCATTTCACCAAAACAGGGAGACGTAACCAGGTAGGGGTCTGTCCTACCCCGAGTCCTTAACAGTCTCTAGTCCATCCTGGGTTACGCTCCAACTATGTACAAGGATTCCCGGTAAATCCACCAAGGATTCCTAAAAATAACTGGAAACACAAAATTATACACAAGCAACAATACACAGATAAACATAAATAAAACAATTTATACACTTCAAATCCTCCAGCGTGCGGGTAACTGGCCTCTAGTGGCCCTACGGAGCTGACTGTCTAGCCCTGAACTACAGGGTGTAGGAGCTGTCAAGGGTAAACTGGGCAGCTGTCTACCGGCTCTTTGTCTCACTAGGGGTACGGCAGGCTCACTATAAGCAGAGGGTTGATCCTCCTGTTCTGCTTGTGTGGAGTCTTCTGCCTCCTGGACCGGCTGTTCTTCCAGCTCTACCTGTTGCTCCGTAGGTGCTTGGGATGCTGGTTGGAGGAAGGTGAGTACGGGTACCACAACTGCACCATTGACTTGAGTCCAAGACCGAGGGAAGTCCCCGAGCACAGTACTAACCATATCTTCCCTTTCCTCTACGGGTCGATGGTCTTCTTGTTCCTCTTCAGGGTTCCTCAGTTGTTCGGGACACTTCTTCAGGTGGTCCCGGGATACAATGGCTGTGGTTTCCCCTCCGTCTTTACTGATGGTACAAACCTTCGGGTTCTCGTGGCTTGAGGGCAGTACGGTGTACGGGTCCTTCTCCCACTGGTCATCCAACTTGTGGAGCCGTCTCTTCTTCTTCTTCAAGACCTGCTCTCCGGGTACCAGGGGAACAGCGGGAGCATACTGGTTGTAAGTTTTCTCTTGTCTTTCCCTAGCCTGACAGAGACTTCGCTCCACGCGCTCCTGTACTCTCCGGTACTGCTGCTGCCTCTCTGTGTCCCAGTCTGTTTCTGGTGAAGTGTCCTCGGGTGTCAGGACTCCCATTTCCAGGTCAACAGGTAACTTACCAGGTCTTGCCCTCATTAGGTAAGCCGGGGTACAGTTGGTGGAACCTACCGGGATGTGGTTGTATAGGTCCACCAGATCGGGCAACTTCTCAGGCCACAGACTGCGTTCTTCCAGGGGCAACGTTTTTAGAAGATCCATTACCACCTGGTTCATTTTCTCACAAAGTCCATTAGTTTGCGGATGGTAGGGTGTCGTCCTTATCTTCCGGCAGCCATACAGATTGCAGAATTCCTGGAAGACCTCCGCTTCAAAGGCAGGTCCCTGGTCCGTCAGCACTTGGTCCGGGTACCCGTGTGGACGGCAAAAGTGCTGCTGGAAGGCTCTAGCTGCTGTTTGAGCCGTTAAGTCTTTGACGGGGACGACAACCAGAAACCGGGAGTAATGATCCACGATGGTTAACGCGTAGACGTAGCCACTTCTGCTTGGGGTCAGTTTTACATGATCCAAGGCTACCAGTTCCAACGGTTGCCGGGTGACGATGGACTGCAGGGGAGTCTTCTGGCTGGCACGGTCCCTCCTTCTCAGGTTGCACGGGCCACAGTCTCTGCACCACTTCTCGATGGTTCCCCTCATGCCTACCCAGTGGAACCGCTCGCGCAGCAGGAACTCCAGCTTCTTCCACCCGAAGTGTCCAGCTCCGTCGTGGTATGCCTCCATCACCATGGCTGCGTCTCTTCGTGGCACCACTACTTGCCAGAGTAATTCATGCGTCCGGGAGTTAACCATTCTGCGGCACAACTTCCCTTTGTAAAGGAACAGTCGACTCTTCTCTGCCCATAGTTGTTTGGCTTCCTCCGGAGCGTCTGGTTCAAGGCGAGCCTCCGGCCGAGTCAGCATCTCCTTCACCAGTCGGACGGCAGGGTCGCTGTCTTGCGTTTCCGCCCAGTTGTAGTGGGGTAAGGGGTTCAACGTAGCAGCCTGCTTACTCCTTACCCGGTGGGAATACTGGATAGTCCCATGACGGTGGAACGCAGGGAGTTCAACTTCTTCCAGTCCCTCCGGATCTTCTCCTCCGTCCGGCAGGTTGGGCATCCTGGACAGGGCGTCCGCGTTGGTATTGGAGCGTCCTGCCCGGTATTTGATTGTGAACTCGTAGTTGGACAGACGGGCCATCCACCTCTGCTCCAGGGCACCGAGTCTTGCCGTGTCCAGGTGTGTCAACGGGTTGTTATCCGTGTACACGGTGAACCGGGAAGAAGCGAGGTAATGCTTAAAGCGCTCGGTGACTGCCCATACTACGGCCAGGAACTCTAACTTAAATGAGCTGTAATTCTCGGGGTTCCTTTCGGTGGGTCGCAGTTTTCGGCTGGCGTAGGCGATTACTCGTTCCTTCCCCTGCTGGATCTGGGACAGTACGGCTCCTAGCCCGATGTTACTGGCGTCGGTGTAGAGGATAAAGGGCTGGCTATAATCCGGGTACGCCAGGATTTCGTCCCCCGTGAGGGCCATCTTCAGCTGGCGGAAGGACTCTTCTTCCAGCTCCTCCCATTTGAAGGGCGGCTTCTGGTTCTTGGCCTTCCGGGACTGGCCTATCAGGAGGTCCTGCATAGGTGCTGCCTTTTTGGTGAAACCGGGAATAAACCTTCGGTAGTAGCCTACCAACCCGAGGAACTGCCGCACTTCTTTTACGCTGGAGGGGCTTCAGTTCTCGCGCGCTTTCGGAGTCCACGCCCCTCTTCTTCCCGCGCGGCGTCTCCAAGATGGCGCTGGATGGCGGGAAAACTCCTCGGATGGCGGGAAGAAGGCAGAAGATGGCGCCGGATGGCGGGAAAACTCCTCGGATGGCGGGAAGAAGGCAGAAGATGGCGCCGGATGGCGGGAAAACTCCACGGATGGCGGGAATCTTCACAGATGGCGGGAATCTTCACCACTGGTAAGTTTGAAAAGTCTCTTTTTCAGGCACGCAGTACCCGGTGGTTGCGGGCACGAAATCCTGCCGACTACGCCAAAGTTGACGCGCCCCTGGGCCTGTGTCGCGCTGCGTTGCGCACGCGGGAGCTTACCCGGAGCCGGATCTCTTGAGGGTTGTAGTCTCGTGGCGGTGACCCGGTCCGTGCCCAGGGAGTCAAACTGAGCGGCGATGTAACAGCGGTAGATGTAGGACGACTACGCCACCCGTTGAATGCAGCTATGGAGCTGCCGCTGCAAGACAGTCCGCTGAGGCCGGTGGATGGATGGTGCAGCGTAGATGGTATAACCCCCAACGGGAGGGGTATGGCCTCAGGGCAGCAGATGTGGATGATGGGGGTAGCAGGAACCACTCAGAGACGGTGCGGTGTAATTCAGGGTCTTTACTGGTAACAACGATAGACCCTCCCGGAGTACTTGCTAGTGAACGGGGCCTGGTCAGTCCTTGAGCAGATGGGATCTCCCCTGGCCAGGCGGAGTTGTAGGCCTCCCAAACTGACTGTACTCTTCTGGCTACCTTGCTAGAAGCGGATATAAGTAGCCCACGTCCCTGAGTGTACCGTGTGGTGCTCACCCGTATGGCCGGTGACTCGGGGCCTTCTAATGGCTTCCGCTCCACGATGGCGGTGCTGGTCCCACGCGTGTGACCGTGCCTTCGGGTTTCTGGGCCTGAGGACCTGAAATCCCCTGCCGGTCGGCTTTTGCTGCTGGGTAAGAGTTAGTCCCCACAGCCTCGGACACCGGGTCCGGTAAGAAAGCTTCTCAGTCAGGGCGAGCTCTGCAGCTGCCAGCCCCTGACTCGTAGTAATATTGCTCCCACTGAGCTTCTGCTGTTTCTACTCTCCTTGACTGACTAACCCTGCCTCAGCCCAGGGTTTATACAGGGGAAGTTCTTCCCCTCCCAAGACTGGGCAGGAGGTGTGGCATGCACAGGATCCCTGACCAAAGGACCTCCCACCTGCTCTCAGACATAACATTACATTACTGTGGAAAACCAGACCCCTGGGGTGCCACAGTTCCGCCTCTCAGACCCGTTACACCTTTTTTTCTCATTTTTTTTGTGTTGTTCCAATACACACAAAGGAAATGAACATGTGTATAACAAAACATGTGTAATTGCAATAATTTTCTGGAACAATTTCAAGAGTGCCAACACTTTCGGCCATGACTGTATACATTTTTATTTTTGGCCTTTTTCATGCTTCCTCCTTCTTTTTTTTTCATTCTATTTGCAAAATGGTAGGGAATTTTGAATTTAGTCTTTTCATTTAATTTTTGATAGCACCTTCTACAGTGGGAAAAAAATATAATTTGGTTGCGTAGTGTAAGATAGCTCACGGACACATGGTCGATGGGAGGAATGTATCACAGAGATGGCTGTCCTCTGATGTAATCCGGGAATGTTGCTCTAGTGCACCTAAGCACTAAGAGGACTGGTGGTGTATCTGGGACCAAGTTACGGGTAGTTGGAGAGATGGGCGGGTCCGGCTTCCCACATATCTCACCTCTGGGTGTGGTTAAGAGGTTATAATGGAGGCCATTGTTTGGCACATGGTCTGTGTTTGGAGGGAGAAGGCCTCCTGTGTGTTGTTGTCTCTAAACTGAGCCAGTGAACTGGATGCTATCCAGTCTGTGTGCCCACAGGACTATCAAACCAGAGACTTTGCCTAAAGGACTGTTTACTTTGTTTAGCCTGCACTAAAGGCTGTTTGTTTTCCTTTTGCTTTTGACTGGTTTATGAAGCAATAAACCGACATGGACATTTAAATGACAATGCTTCCTGTTTGCCTCACGACACACCCAAGTGAGTAGAAACCCTACAGTAGGTAAACATCACCTTTAAACATTGTGTTTTGATCTGGTTACATTACAAACTACAAAATGTATGAACATGGTCCCCATTGCTGGAATCAGTATGAATCAATATAAAACCATTATAGTAAATACTGTTTTAGAAAACCACCATATGTTGAATCCTCGAGTTATGGGGAAAAGAAATCTATGGATACGTTTTTCTCCTGCTAGTTTATCCATCATGTAAAATTCAGCCTGGAGAGCTCATGTCTTTTGTCAGTGTAGGATCATTATTGGGATGAGATTTAGCAACTACGCTATCACTTCCCACGGTCTATAATTAACTTTTTATATCATTCTGCCCATATGTTCCCAACTCTTTGTAAAGTGTTCTATATTAAAAATAATAAAACTGTTGTGTGGCTAATAAAATTTGGTGCAATTACTGAATTACATAACAGCCTATTTCACGGTATTCAATGCCTTCTATGGATATGAAGAAGGAAACTAAAATAATGTAAAAGGAATGTGTCATCAGAAAATGACCTATTTTTGAATCTAGCTTATATGTTAAATGAATAATTAAAAAATATATTTGGAGTGGGGTTTTTATTACATATATAATTTTTTATGTATTAATTTTAAAAAAAGCTGAAATCTTTCAAATATAGATAACACAGGATCTTCCTTTTGCCAAAGGTAATGTCACAGCTACTTTCCTCCCCCTCTCTGCACAATGACTTCTGCGCAGTTCACAGCACATGCCCAGTAAACTCTCCTATAAAAATCAATGAATATCACTAAGGTCGTTGTAGCTTTAAAGCAAACTACAAATGTTGTTAAACATTTTTTCCCATGGACAAAATGGGAATAACTGCTTCTAGGTTCCGGTTTCCAAAAACAGCTGAGTGCAGCTGCTCCATGCTGTTTGTAGAACTCCCATAAAAAGAAACAGCATAGTAACAGCACATTATGCTGTTTCTGCAATCCGGTAGTTATGTCGACAGTTTAGCTTACCGTGGTACGTTTAAAGGGGTTGTTCACTATTTGGACAATCCCTTCTCAATCCTTATGCTTCCCCTTTGCAAAATAAGCAGCTATACTCACCCCCCGGGGCTGGCGCTGTTCCAACAGTGTCAGTACTAGCTCTACCAGAGATTGCATGACATTATGTCACGCTATCAGTGTGGCCAATCAGCGCTGTCTTCACTCTTCCCTCCTTCAGACAAAGCAAGACATCAGAAGGAAATGAGAGCTGTTGCCCCCTCACTTCCCCCCAATGTATGTGATAAGTCCAAATGTGGGGGGAGTGAAGCTAGCACTGATTAGCTGCAGGGATTGCGTGACATAATGTCATGCGATCTCTGGGAGAGCTAGTACCGACACCACGTGAACAGCACCAGCACCAAAGGTGCGTACAGGTGTTACAATTTACAAGAGGGAGACATAGGGATTGAAAAGGGGTTATCTAAGTGGACAACCCCTTTAAAGATCCTTTTGAACTGTGCATTTTTTAATGCATTATTTATGGTAGAAGCCTGAAATAATGCAAGTAAAAATTATGTTTTTAAGTGCAGAGCAGCAACACTTCTGCACTAAAAATTGAGTAAAATTTGCAGCGTCAAATCTGCAATAAAAGTGCATCAAAAAGGGGGAAAACTCCTAAACATGCAGCAAAATGCAAACACCTATAAAAATAATGCCCTAAAAAAATGCACATGGTAACTTGGGTGAAAAAATACAAAAAGAAATTAAATGAAGCTATGCATATAGTGCATTTTAATACGTGATAGATTGTACAAGGATGCAACTTCACAAAAATCCTCCCTATCATTGAAATCCTGAACAATTGCGCTGCAGCCGCTTCCCGGCACGATTCTGTTGTTCCTCCTGCAGCAGGACAGGGAAGACGCGCTTTTATAGCTCACCTAATTGCTTGCTTATTTCCTACACTCCCCGCAGGGATAAAGTTCCTGTTTATGTGCTACTACGGGGATACAGATCCTCACCTAGGGATGGCTGAGAGCAGAACAATTCAAAACAGGCAAGGAGCTTTTAGTCTTACCGCTCTAATCCTGAAAACTAGAGCGTTACTGTACCATGTATGTAGTCGTATATTCTATTAAAATTATCAGTTTTATGTGCTTTAAAAACTGAGTACAATTGACCTAAATCTTCTTTAATCCATCTCTGGGAAGCTAAAAGGAGATGCTAACATTTTTGGTATGGTGTATTATGACCAGATTTGCTCTTCACTAAGGATATCCCTGTCCTTGAAATCATACAGATGGATAAAGGTGAACTGGCTGAAGAGCTTCCGAGCCCTTGACTTTAATGCGCTATTTCTGCAAATACAAAAAAAAAAAAAAACACTATTGCCTTTAAAAGCAGCAACAGATTTAGAGAAGTAAATAAAAAGATAGTAATATAAAAATATACAAATAATAATAATAATAATATTATTTTTTTGGTATTATAGGAGTCATCATAATAAATAATAAAATGAACTATGGTATAAGCACTATCTTATTATACTATTCTATCGTCTATCGACGCTCAGTCAGAAATATTAAAGGGGATGACCAGGCTTGGGGTTCAAGTCTGCACTCGCTCTCTGTGACTGCAAACTTGTGTGCACAGTGTGCGCTGTCAGGATTCTCCGGCACCAGGAACAGGCGGGTGTGTGGTTGCAAGTATTCGATTTGCATACATGCGGTCACATGCCAACTAGATGTGCACGGCCACGCTTAATACAAGTGAACTGATCGAGGCCGGACACGTCTAGTTGGAATGTGGCCGGAAGTATTCAAATCACATACTTGCTGTCGCATGACTGCCCGTTCCTGTTTCTGGCACTGAAGAATCCTGACAGCATGCAGTGCAAATGATGTGAGGATTCACACGTCTGCAGTCACATAGAGTGACTGCACACTTGAACTCCAAGCCTGGACAACCACTTTAAAGCTTATGGATTCCTATGACTTAAAAATCTTACAAATGGTCGTGGTTAGCTTCCAGTTAATAAAATTGCACTATCAGTCTGCAATCGTCATTTCTTCATTTATTTCCCGACCTCCTGATATGCAGTTTGCAGCCTGATCCCATTTTCACATTTTTCTCTTGTGGGAGTGTTCCTCCTAGTAATATAGGCTGGATATGAGGTCTGCATGTATATAGGGTTCTACTGTCTATGTAATTTCATATATCATCAGAAGCACAGTTTCTACACTGCACTTATTTCCTCTTCATGTGCTTTTCTCCTTGCTTATAGCCTTTCACCTTTGCCCTCCAAGAGACTGTGGATACTTTCTCCCTTCTCCACTGCAGATCTGTCTACAATCCCTTCTCCACTGCAGATCTGTCTACAATTTCTTCTATCTCCCTCCTGCTATCTCTAACAATGAGAGAAGGGAATTGTATAGTAGAGAGTCACCAATGAGCAGGAGCTCTGACAATTTGCAACATTTTTGCAGATCACTCAGCCAGATAAAAAGACTTACAGACACTCAGCAGCAGCAAAATAGTCAACATTTTGAAATGAATAATATTTAGAAAGTTGCTTAGTTTTGCATTTAGGAATAAAATCAGCAATAAAAATATTATGTTTGACATTGTATTAAGCTATGACGCTTTCGGTTACAAATAGCGAATAGATACAGAGCATCAGTTCAATACACCTACGTTCCAAAAGGGAAAATTGTGCCTTGATAGGTTAGAGATGGGCAATTCTAGTTGAACTGGTTTTCTGGGATTTAAAAAAAATCTTTCCTAGGGATTACAAAATTAAGAAATAATTCCTTACTTGTCGAGTCCATGTTTATGCCAACATCACCGCTCCGACTGTCAGCGCTGTCCCTGCTATAAAGATGTTCCATCCATCAGTCATCTGACTGCTCCGGTAAATTATTGGTCTCAATGGTGATGTTTGCATGGTTGGCACATGACCACTGAGCAGTCAAGTCCCTGATGGATGGGACATCATTACTGCAGAAACATGAGGACCATCGGAGCGGACTGGGATTTACATATTTTTTAACAATCACTATTCTAAAACACATTTTGAAAAATCCTAAAAAAAAACGTAAATTCAGTTAGCATAGGTAAAATCTGAACAACTTTTTTTTTTGGTTCATTATATACTTTATTACACAGTATCACTTCTAGCAAATGTGCGTCTGAAGCTTCCAAGGTACCAAACATATGTAAACGATACCTGATTATATAAGCCTGGGGATAAAACCTAAAACCATTACATAGGAGATGATGTACAATTGACATCAATTTGTCTAGCGCAATTGGGCGTAAGACCCTCTGAAAACTGCGTGGCTCCTCTTGAAATGTACAAAAATCTCACTGCTCCAAATAATATTTTGAGTAGAATATGGAAAAGCTGAATTGAAGCTGCCAGGAGCCATCTTCTTTAACCTATGAACGTACTGCCATCTTTCATTGTTATCAACTTCTCTGTGGCAGCAAAATTGCTACCAGTGACATAAGATATCTGAATGATTGCTTTAGTTTTCCATCCTAAAGATATATTGTCAATAGAAAATGTCCCTGTGAATTAAGGCACCTTACAGATGTCATCCAAGAGTAGAACCAAGGGGCTCCTGACAATGGGCAATTGACCAAAGCGAAGAAACGCAACATAGTGTGCCAAATACAGTTTCGTCTACCACTCCTATAAAAACCATTTTAACGGAAGTGCAAAATCTAGACGACAGTGGTTGTTTATACCAGACAAGAGTCCGGTAGACGGATAAGTGTAAGGGTGGATCCTCTAAGCCTTGGCTCCGGGAGGGCACATGGACCCTGGGCATTGATGCAGCAAGCAGGAAGGTACGTGAGCAGCGAGGACTCAGTACACACAGGAATCTCAGGAGCAGGAGGATGGATGAAGTTGAACGCAGCACAAACATTAACACAAAAGCACAAATGGTAGAGTGCAGCAAACATAGGACTAGATTCGTAATTCCAAGACCCAGGTCAAGGGAGAAGATGTCATTGATCCATTCCGGGCAACCTGCAAAACTCAACGTGGAGCACAACAGAGGGCAGTGGACCCAGAGGAAGGAAAAGGAGCCTGGGATACCGAGGACAGGTGTGTAACACTGAGCTTATATTCCATTTACTCTTCGGAGAAGAAAGACATCCAATCTTAGAACCATGTTGACTAGAGATAATTGAATCAGTTCATTGCGCAACGAATTTGAGTCAAATTTCCTGAGATCTGTAGGTCCCAGTGAATGGAAAAAATTAGCCAAAAAGTCCAGCACCATTTTACACAATGGAGAACACTGCGTGAGTCACAGACTATGAGGTCTTCTCCAAAATGTCTTGCAGCTATCCGTGGACCCAGAGGAAGAAAAACGGAGCCTGGGATACCGAGGACAGGTGTGTAACACTGAGCTTATATTCCATTTACTCTTCGGAGAAGAAAGACATCCAATCTTAGAACCATGTTGACTAGAGATAATTGAATCAGTTCATTGCGCAATGAATTTGAGTCAAATTTCCTGACATCTGTAGGTCCCAGTGAATGGAAAAAATTAGCCAAAAAGTCCAGCACCATTTTACACATTGGAGAACACTGCGTGAGTCACAGACTATGAGGTCTTCTCCAAAATGTCTTGCAGCTATCCGTGGACCCAGAGGAAGGAAACGGAGCCTGGGATACCGAGGACAGGTATGTAACACTGAGCTTATATTCCATTTACTCTTCAGAGAAGAAAGACATCCAATCTTAGAACCATGTTGACTAGATATAATTGAATCAGTTCATTGCGCAATGAATTTGAGTCAAATTTCCTGACATCTGTAGGTCCCAGTGAATGGAAAAAATTAGCCAAAAAGTCCAGCACCATTTTACACATTGGAGAACACTGCGTGAGTCACAGACTACGAGGTCTTCTCCAAAATGTCTTGCAGCTATCCTATCATATATATCATGATATAGCACCTCGAACCGGGAGGAATTATCATATCCGGTGTCTCGGTTGGCGGTAACCGGCAGTTTACATTGCTTGCTGGAAATTGGATGAATCACTTGCTGTGCGGACAGTCTAGAATGTCTCTCTCATGCTCTCTCATCTGCCTTTCTGTTAAACACATGAAAAGGAGTGGAGAGCACCAAGAGTTAAACCCATCTCTTCAGGGCAAATGGAATTCATTTGCCACGAATTAAAGTTTTGTGAAAAATTTGCAAATTCAAAGTTCAAAAGGTTCGATCATCTATACTGTTGACCCAACAATTATTAAGTCGATCCTGTGTGTGTACAAAGAGCGTTGTATTAAAAATCAGGCTCACTGAATTAGTGATCAACGCTTGGCA
This sequence comes from Phyllobates terribilis, assembly GCF_046119375.1. Lineage (NCBI taxonomy): Eukaryota > Metazoa > Chordata > Amphibia > Anura > Dendrobatidae > Phyllobates > Phyllobates terribilis. The sequence goes on from NW_027362773.1 coordinate 103,928,000, forward strand.
AGCCTATTGCCGGGAGATTTAGCAGAATTCACTATGATCAAAGGGGCAAAACATTCAAATCCAATTTGGCCCTAAACTGAATAAATTTTTCTGCCTTCCCGAATATTTTCAGCTTAGTGAATTCCATTCCTTCAAATTATTTTTTGCATGATTTCTCTTCCCGCCTGTCGACCATGCACCACTGCCTTGGCATCAAGGTTTTATTGAACCAGACTTTCTCTTTCAAGAATTTTACATTTTCATGTTGCTTGGACAGCAATAAGAAGCTACTTTCATAAATTGTGTCTGCCTTCACCATGATACCTGTGAAATTCAACCTTCTTAAAATGAATGTCAGTGTGTTTGGTGGTTAATGAAATCCTTTCCTCTTAACATTTTTCGCGCTAGACAACATTATATGCAAATCGAACCTCAAGGTCATTTATTTATATAATGGTTTTGTAATACCTCTTTTTTATCCAACGTTTCCTTTTTCTTTATTTTTCACAAGACTTAAGTGTTTCTATATGGCTGCACCATCATTTTGAAAAATGATTGGTTCCTATCTACAACATGAAAATATCTATGGTCGTGACGGTCAGACTTGGGAAGATAAAAAGCTGCAGCCTAAATGTTGAAAAAAAAGGCCTTTTCCACTCGTTATAGCTGTCAGTATTATATCATCTTTTTCAGGTTCACATTGCTTTTTTATGGTGCGTTTAACTAGAATCTGAGCAACACTATCAGTCTTCATCTCACGATCATCCATGTCACCCTGCTTGGAGGAAGATGGGGAAGAAACAACACATGGACGATCACCACGATGTTCCCAGCAATGGAAAAAGAATATTGATACTGTAATAAGTTAGTAAGGACAGGGCGACCCGGCGAACCAAGGAGTCAGCAGGTAAGTAAGGAACACAGACAAAGCAGAACAATACCCCAGCAGGCGGGTGAAGAACTTAAAGCAATAACTGCTACAACACCGCTCCCTTGGGCTTTCAATGGGTCGGAGAATTTTAACATCTGAGAGAATCTGCTGTGTTAAAAGGGTAGACATGAATGGAAGCGAAAGAAATAGAAGACAACTCTTTGGCAAGTTACTGTTTCATGCTGTTGCTTTCGTTTCCGAACCTGTGAGATGATTTTTTTGGAGTCCAGATGGGAGTATGTGCCTATTTGTGAGTGTGCTTTTATATGTGCAAGTATGTCTGTTTATAGATTAGACCAACACCTATCTAGCATGGCGCCTTCGCTGGAGTCCTCGATGGAGGCATGGCGTCCTCGATGGAGAGCGGCGCATGAATGGGTTTGATAATTCAAAAAAAGTGGATGAAGAGAGTTGCACATGCATAGGTGTTGGTCTCAGCAGTAGGACCCACATCTATCAGAAATTTAAGGAATTCCCCTTTCTGGTATAATGTCCTCCATCCTGGTATAATGTTCACATTCTGGTATAACGTCCCCCATCCTGGTATAATGTCTCCCATTCTGGTATAATATCCGCATCCTGTTATAATGTCCCCAATTCTTATATAATGTTCCCCATCCTGGTATAATGTCCCCATTCTTATATAATGTCCTCCATCCTGGTATAATGCCCCCATTCTTATATAATGTCCCCCATCCTGGAATAATGTACCCATTCTTATATAATGTTCCCCATCCTGGTATAATGTCCTCATTCTTATATAATGTTCCCCATCCTGGTATAATGTACCCATTCTGGTATAATGTCCCCATCCTGGTATAATGTCCCCATTCTTATATATTGTCCCCATCCTTTTATAATGTCTCCATTCTTATATAATATCCCCCCTCCTGGTATAATGTCCTCATTCTTATATAATGTTGCCCATCCAGGTATAATGTACCCATTCTGGTATGATGCCCCCCATCCTGGTATAATGTCCTCATTCTTATATAATGTTCCCCATCCTGGTATAATGTACCCATTCTGGTATAATGTCCCCATCCTGGTATAATGTCCCCATTCTTATATAATGTTCCCCATCCTGGTATAATGTACCCATTCTGGTATAATGTACCCATTCTGGTATAATGTCCCCATCCTGGTATAATGTCCTCATTCTTATATAATGTTCCCCATCCTGGTATAATGTACCCATTCTGATATAGTGTCCCCATCCTGGTATAATGTCCCCATTCTTATATAATGTTCCCCAACCTGGTATAATGTACCCATCCTGGTATAATGTCCCCATCCTGGTATAATGTCCCCATCCTGGTATAATGTCTCCATTCTTATATAATATCCCCCCTCCTGGTATAATGTCCTCTCTTATATAATGTTCCCCATCCAGGTATAATGTACCCATTCTGGTATAATGCCCCCCATCCTGGTATAATGTCCTCATTCTTATATAATGTTCCCCATCCAGGTATAATGTACCCATTCTGGTATAATGCCCCCCATCCTGGTATAATGTCCCCATTCTTATATAATGTTCCCCATCCTGGTATAATGTACCCATTCTGGTATAATGTCCCCATCCTGGTATAATGTTCTCATTCTTATATAATGTTCCCCATCCTGGTATAATGTACCCATTCTGATATAGTGTCCCCATCCTGGTATAATGTCCCCATTCTTATATAATGTTCCCCAACCTGGTATAATGTACCCATCCTGGTATAATGTCCCCATCCTGGTATAATGTCCCCATTCTTATATATTGTCCCCATCCTGGTATAATGTCTCCATTCTTATATAATATCCCCCCTCCTGGTATAATGTCCTCTCTTATATAATGTTCCCCATCCAGGTATAATGTACCCATTCTGGTATAATGCCCCCCATCCTGGTATAATGTCCTCATTCTTATATAATGTTCCCCATCCAGGTATAATGTACCCATTCTGGTATAATGCCCCCCATCCTGGTATAATGTCCTCATTCTTATATAATGTTCCCCATCCTGGTATAATGTACCCATTCTGGTATAATGCCCCCCATCCTGGTATAATGTCCTCATTCTTATATAATGTTCCCCATCCTGGTATAATGTACCCATTCTGGTATAATGTCTCCATTCTTATATAATGTCCCCCATCCTGGTATAATGTCCCAATTCTTATATAATGTTCCCCATCCTGGTATTGTGTACCTATTCTGGTATAATGTCCCCATCCTGGGATAATGTCTCCATTCTTATATAATGCCCCTCAACCTGGTATAATGTACCCATTCTGGAATAATGTCCCCATCCGAGGAAGCACATCCAGCTGAAATTGGTATCAGCGGACTCCCCTTCAGAAAAGGCATAATGGAGGTCGAGACCGTGATTGTTACTCTCCTGGGTAGGGTTGATAGGTATCCCTGACTATGTTTTAATACATCTTAGTTTGAGAGGAGCAAAAAGATTTGCACTACCTTGGTCCAGCATCCACTCTGGCACTCCGTGGTAGCCTTCCTAGGGCGGTAGGAACTTCTTTGGCCGGCACCTGAATGTGACCTTTCTGATGGGGAGGCCTCTTGTGATTACTAGAACCCTAACATGTCATGATGTCACAGCACGAGGCACATCATGACATTGACCTCACACGACATCATGATGTTGCATTGCCTAATAATCGCAAGAGGATGCCAAAATGTTCATGTGTCACCCAGGGGGAATATAGGGGACTCGGTTCCCGGGACTTTTTACCTTGCTTAGGATGTCACGGCAGTCGGCTCCCGGGCCCGTACTCTGGGTGTCTCTTTAAAAAGGGGTTTTAGTATACAGTTTGTCTCGTGATGCCACCTGTGGTTAACGATAATGGTTACCAGCGCTGCTGCAGACCTCCGGGGGGTAATGGGATGGCAGCTGGGATGTTTCTGCTCCCCACAGGCGGAGCGGGCCCCCGGGGCAGTGTAGGTGCAGATGGTGGTGATGCTGGGGCTTGTGGTGCAGGAGAGATGGCGCAGCAGAAATAACTGACGGAGGCAGTGCAATGCAGTCATCCGAGTTTTACTCACAGTTCTTGTTCAAGTTTCTCAGGTACACTGTACGGGTGTCCGCCTCCGAGTCGCACTGCGTCTGCCAGGCAGGGGTTCAGCACTCCTTCAGGTAGATTAGAAGCACTTAACGGGACCCCCTTTCTTATGCTCCTTTCCTTGACCGACTTTACGCACTGGGTCTTCTCCCTCCTGCCCTGCGCTCCCCCACACACAGTCCCGATCGGGTGCTCTAAAGTCCCTTCTGGGCAACCTGGAGTTCCCGGACCTACTTGATGCCCTTCACGGTGACTAGGGTGAGGTTGTGGCAACTGCACCTTGGAAGTGCAGAAGCCTCCGGTTCTTCCAGCCGAGACCTGGAGTAACACGACTGGTCCAGGGACCGGTTCCCTTCCTGCGGCCTGATCCCTCTGACACCTGGCAGATTTGGGGCGTACGGGTGCGTTCCTGCACTCACCGTACCCTCTGGGATCCCTTCTGTACTGGAGCCTTTCTCCTCTGCTCCCCTCCTGGGCCTCTATTACTAGGCCCCACTTGTGGAGCAGAGTTCCTGAAAAGACTCTGCTCCCCTCCTCTCCTTACTATATCCACACTGACTAACTGTCCTCACTGAACTGCCACCCTAAGATGGCTTCACTTTATATACCTCCTATAATGGTGCTCCCCTACTCTACATCCTCCACCCACACCCTCTACTGGTTCCCCCTCTCTTTGGTTCCCCCTACTCCATCCAGGGACAGGGCTCAGAAGAGACACAGTGCATCTTGCCCTTCCAGCCGGCCTGGAGCAGTGTAGTGTTTAATGTGGGTGTTGGGGTCCCGAGCAGCACTCCCTCCTTACCTGAGAGAAGGAGACACCACACCTCTGGGTGAGGTGCAGTACCTCTGTGGCGACTGAACCCTCAGGGGCGCCACATTCACATTGCCCTGGTCCAGCTGCCAAGGAGTACCAACGTAAATGCTACACCAGGGCACTGAAAATCTTTTTACTAATATCTGATCTTAAATTATAGCAATGCCCAAGTAAAAAGCATGCCACTAGTAATATATATTCAATATAGCATAAAATACCAAACACTTAATGCAAAGCACTTTTCCATTCTTTCTAAAGCAAATTTTCACCTTCAGAACAACTTGAAAGATGATACAGGGAATTAGGGATTATATAGAAAAATTATATCGAGCAGGCAAAAAATCCAAGCTGTCCAATTTCTCTTTCTATTGGGCTATTCCCAAAGGTGTTAGGCTAAATCCGAATCTGCTGATGAAAATCTAATGTCTATCTCAGACGTAAGAAACTAATAAATCTAAATTCTCAATAAAAATCGTGCATATAATATACCTAGACATACAGAAATGTCAAACGGTAACGGTGTATGAGACGAAGGGTTGACAAAGAATCTTTGTTTTAGAACTCTACAATATTCTCTACTTGCAAACGCTGATACAAATTTACAGAAAACGATAGGTTATATTATATAAGCTGGCCATATCACTGCCCACTATTCAATCTCCAACTGTGGCCATTTATCTTCCTCCCACGCCAACTGGTATCTAAATTTATCAGTTTCATCTCAATGCATTAAGACAGCAAAAGTTATATTAACCTTCAAATGTTTACAGTCGGGTGTAAAATTTGCACTTTAATAGAGAGAATCCAAACAAGTCGATGAGAGTTCTTGGAAATGTTTGCAGAAAATAATATTGGTTTCCCTCTGATGTCACACCTATGGTCATAATTTGTGTCACCGGATGAGGATGTGAAAGTTTTTTTGTTTTTGTCCCAATTTTTTTTTTTTTAATCTGTTTCAGATTGTTGCTTAATATGCTGACACTTGCGGAACAGCAATAAATACTTGCTGTAGGGCAGACTGTCAGCCCTCCTGGGCCAGAGCTGGGTCTGTTTATTATGTTAACACATACTCAAACATGTTGTATAATCACGGACAAAAGCAAGCAGATGCCTACGGGGCGGCTCCGCTTTGGGGACATAGCTAGATGCTAGAATACTAAGCGTATTTTCTCTAACTTCTATGTGGATTCATATTTTCAATATTCGGTCATTTTGTCACAGAATATTTTATAACAAGCGTAAAATACTAAAAATAAATAAATAAATACAATTCTGGAATTAGTTATTGTAATTTGCAAATAAAGACATAGGTATTGAAAATCGGTTATTCTCTTCCTGCCTTTCCATTCTCCTCTTGGAAGCCCCCTATAATCAACTAAGCACGAGACCTCGAAAGAGACCTGGAGAGCTTGGTACAGCCATGTTTCTTCTGAAAAAATGTATATACGACAGTGAAGTATGAAATATGATGTTCAATAAAAGCACTTTAAAGTGTCCCATTCAAAAAGTATAACTTTCCTGCCCAACAGTTAAAACTGCCATCAGTGACCATACTAGTGTAATATGTCAAGGACCTGTCTTGATTCTCATTGTCTGTAACTTGCTACTTCTGTTTGGTTGGCAGTTCCTGTCCATCACCTTTCAACCAGAACTATAGGTGCTGAAACATACTACTCACGATTTATTGTTCCCACTGTTGTTCAGCAGCTTGCCTGTCCTGAACTCAAAGTTCTACCATCTGTTTGGCCAGTATTTAGTTTGAAGACAGGAGAGCAGGAGCAGAGAGATAAAGACCCACCCCCACTTCCTGTAGAGAGATAAAGACCCACTCCCCACCTCACTTAGAAAGACAAAGAACCTCACTTCTTATAGAGAGACAAAGACCTATACTTCCTATAGAGAGACAACGGCTCTCCCTCACTTCCTGTAGGGAGACAAAGACCCACTCCCATTTCTTATAGAGAAACAAAGACATGTCTTCACTTCCTGTAAAGAGGCAAAGGCCTGCCCCCACTTCCTGTAGAGAATCAAAGATCTGTTCCCACTTCCTGTAGAGAGACAAAGACATGTCTTCACTTCCTGTAAAAAGACAAAGGCTCTCCCTCACTTTCTGTAGAGAGACAAAGACATGTCCTCACTTCCTGTAGAGAGACAAAGGCATGTCCTCACTTCCTGTAGAGACACCAAGACATGTCCTCACTTCCTGTAGAGAGACAAAGGCATGTCCTCACTTCCTGTAGAGAGACAAAGACATGTCTTCACTTCCTGTAGAGAGACAAAGGCATGTCCTCACTTCCTGTAAAGAGACAAAGGCCTGCCCCCATTTCCTGTAGAGAATCAAAGATCTGTTTTCACTTCCTGTAGAGAGACAAAGACATGTCTTCACTTCCTGTAATAAGACAAAGGCTCTCCCTCACTTCCTGTAGAGAGACAAAGACATGTCCTCACTTCCTGTAGAGAGACAAAGACATGTCCTCACTTCCTGTAGAGAGACAAAGGCATGTCCTCACTTCCTGTAGAGAGACAAAGACATGTCCTCACTTCCTGTAGAGAGACAAAGACATGTCTTCACTTCCTATAAATAGACAAAGGCTCTCCCTCACTTCCTGTGGAGAGACAAAGACCCACCCCCATTTCCTATAGAGAACAAAGACATGCCCTCACTTCCTGTAGAGAGACAAAGGCCCACCCCTGCATTTTATGGAGAGACAAAGGCCCACACTCAGATCCTGTAGAGAGACAGATACCCACCCCTTATTTCTGTAGAGAGACAAAGGCCCACCCTACTTCCTGTAGAGAAACAAAGGCCCACCCTCACTTTTTGTGGAGAAAAAAAAACTCAACTATACTTCCTGTAGAGAGACAAATGCTCTCCTCTGCTTTGCATAGAGAGATAAAGGCTCACCCCGACTTCCTCTAGAGAAACAAGGACTGACCTGCCCTTTCTTCCAGCTGACAGACAAAGGGTGGCCCCTACTTCCTGTAGGGAGACAAAGACCTGCCCCTGTGTCCTGTAACCCATCTCAGTGATTTTTCCTATTAGAGACAGATTACACTTTGTAGCAGTCAGTAGACAGCAAATTACACAGAAACATGACCATTATTGCTACAATTAATAGGTGTGGATTTCCACTCTGTGAATTCCTTGGCTCTTTTCTTATTGTAAAATATTATTAATATTGACCTTAGTTGGTTCTAGGAATGACTCCAGTTCTTGGTATGATCTTGAAATGTATTCTGTAACTTCCTGGATGACTTTTTACATTGCAGGGATTATGACAGTCCAGTCACTCCAATAAACATTTACTACTGTCTGTCACTGTCATTTAATAGTGTTCAAGAACTGATTTATAACATGTATATGATCCCTATTAACCTGAATTGGAGATATTATAGATGGATTCTTCAAGGGTAACGTCAGGCAGCGGAGACTGTAGTGAACAAAGAAACGGTGCTCTATAGGAAGGTCAGTAAGAGCACCACCCCCTGGTGAACTTGGGTAAGTGACGGGACCCAAAGCGCCTAGGAAGTCTACTCTGATCAGCGTTCATCCACTGTACATTTGCAGCAGATCTGTGCACTGCACCCATAGTGCTGATGCAGGATCTCTGTTATACAGCTAATACCTGAATGTAACTGCTGGGATCAGAGTTAGCTCCGACCACAGCAGTTTCACCTTTTAGATGTTGCGACACCCATCGCCCAACCCTCATATGCAATAGGACTGCAAAGAGACGATAGTGTAGCCATGGCAGTTGTGAAGCCTACTGAAGGCTCCTATGTCTGCCATATTTGTGCACCTATAAAGCCTAGGCTTCATAGGTGATGGGTAATTTTACAATACACTGCAATATTGCAGAATTGCAATGTATTGTCCAAGCAATCAAGATGCAATAAAAAAATAAATTATATATGTTATTTAGATATATCTATATATAGAGATGTATATATAGATAGATAGATAGATAGATAGATAAAGTTCTTGTCACCCCCCTCCTTTCCCAGAGTGTAAATAAAATCTAAATGAAATTTAAAAAATAAATAACCTATTTGGTATTGCAGCATGTGCAAAGGTCCAAACTGATATAATATAATATTTATTCAATAATATAGATGCCAAAATGAAAAAATATTAAAGGGGTTGTCCACTACTTTAACACTGATGACCTATCCTTAGGATAGATCATCAATTTCTGATCATGGGGGGGCAACACCCGGCACCCCGGCCGATCAGCTGTTCTCTGGGCTGATGGAGCCGGAAGTGGCCAGTTACGGAGCTCTCTATCTACTGATAGTGGCAGTGGCCGGGTACTACACATCCGCCCCCTATTGATTTGAATAGGGGGTAGATGTGCAGTACCCGGCCGCAGCCACTATCTGTAAACAGAGCAGATCTGTAACTGAGCACTTTCGGCCACCGCCGGCACCAAGAACAGTTGATCGGCGGGGGTGCCGGGTGTCGAACCCCCACCGATCAGACATTGATGATCTACTGTATCTTAAGGATAGGTCATCAATGTCAAAGTAGTGGACAAGCCCTTAAAATGTCAGAATCACTGTTTCTTGGTCACTTCAGCTCCCCAAAAATAAAGAGCAGAAAGTGATATAGACCTCAAATGGTATTGAGAAAAAGCGATAAAAAACGAGCCCTGATACATCTGTATCAACTGAAAAAATAAAGTAACAGCAAGGAGGAAAAATTGGCACCGAAGATGGATCCATTGACACCCAAAGCTGACTCCAATGAAAAGAAGCACAGTACCCTTATCAAGTGTATTAGGTCCAATCTTGGATGCTGATGATTTCTCGGGAGGTTCATCTTAAGGATCAGAAAAGTATCAGTGAGAAAAATGTGCAAAATGTGTAAATGTGTGAATAGGTTTTCACACCGCTGCGATTATCTGTCGGCGTCTGACTCAACGAGCAAATGAGCTGATAATCTGATTGGGGAATATTTTGTTTCTGTTGATGCTGTTACTTATTAATTTTTACAAGTCATTTTCAGAGACTGTAACATTGAAGGAATTAGTTTGTGCAAACGGATGAGTGCAATTGGCTTTGTGTCCAAAAACTAGAGGAGATAACACAAAAGTGGGGCAGTTTCCGGTAATGACAATTTGATTCCAGATTTTAATCTTCCAGCTACAGATTATTACATGACAGCTGTAATCTTCTTGCTGATGTATCTCCCCCAATATCATTGTGCACTGTTGGTTTTTTTGGGGGTATTTTTTATTTTTTTTATTTTTTTTGCCAGAGGTCCTTTGACAAATCGCAAAGATAAGTGTCATACAGGTTCCATGTCATTACTATGAGAAGGTTATGATGGCCAGTCAACAAATACAATCAAGCACTCAGGTCACTGCTGAACCATGAAAGATGTGTTGTCAAAGCGAAAAACCTTCTGGCTCCAGATTTGCACATTATGGACATGCACAGATGAGCAATGGGAATTTATATTCCGCAACGGTCAAAGCATTTGATGTTTTTTGTAATGTACTCTGCGTGTAATTATTTAATTTGCATTGATTTAATGGTTTACGTCCATAGTCTTACACAAAGATTTGTTCTCGGATGACATTAAGACGTCAACCAACACCAAAAAGAATTAAAACAAAGTGGTTGTGCTATAGGGGTTGTCTCACAAATGCGATTCCTCTCCATATGTCTAAATGGATGTCATATACTGGGGTCCCCTCTTCATAAGCCACAAAGAAGAGATGTTAACAAGCAGGGATACACAGGTTACCAAGTTAAACTAAGTTGTATTGTTTGCTAATATTTTGAGTATTTTTTTGTTCTCATTTTTTAACTTTAATTTTGAAAAATTCCATAAAAATTCTGTTGAAAAAAAAAGAAGGAGGGATTCATTTTCCGGTAGGACCCAAAATATCCATTTCTTTTATCGGATTTGCTAGTGTATAGCTTGGAATAACACTTTTAATTTTACCATATAATGTTAGAAAATAGTGCAATGAAATTGTGAAAAATGGAATTACGTCGTTGTATTTTGCGTCTTGTTTTTACAGTGTTTATTGTGCGGTAAAAATGAGCTGTCAGCAAGATTCTTCCAGTCGGTACAATTATGACTTTACCAATCTCGTATAACTTTGTAAGAAAAAAATATGATTTGTGTGACGATTTTTCGAGAGCCATAACATTTTTATTGCTCCTTTGATGGACTGCATAAGAGCTTAATTTTTGCCTGACGAGGTCTAATTTTTGATACAATTTTAGAGTACGTTCAGTGTTTTGGTTGCTTTTTACTACGTTTCTGTTGAGAAGGTTCTGCAGCCAAAAACAGCAATTTGCATATTTAATTTCCCAGAGGAGCATGCAGGTGTTTAAGTCTCCTCATACTGGCATGCCAGACCTGGCATGTCACTCTCCACAAGAAGAAACCTTACCCCTTACATCCCAGTCTTAGCCTCTCACCTAGCCAAATTAGATCTAATACTTTGTACTGATGAGGGGCAATACCCCAAAACACTGTGTCTGCAAATTGAGATTCTGGTTTGGCTTTTATCCAAAGTCATATTGCAAGGCTTGATAAAGGGTCGATATTGACTTGTAGGATTGCTGCTTCCAATAAGTGGCGCTATAGAGTTCAAGTCTTCTTCTCTGAAGAGACAATTTGCATATTTAATATTAAAAGAGGAGCATGCAAGGCTTTTAAGTCTCCTCATAATTGCATGCCAGACCTGGCCACAAGAAGAAACCTTACCCCTTAGATCCCACATCAGGTGAACGAAAGCCTAGCTACAGTTCTAGGGTCTCCCTAATTACTAAATTACAGAAGAGCACCCTTAGGGTATGTGTACACTACAGCTTTTTCAGGCGGGTAAGCTCAGTAAACCACCTGAAAAAGCTCTAAACGCTCAAATGAATGTACATATGCATAGCAATGTAAAAACCATTTGCTCTACATATGTTCAGTCCTTGGACCACTTCAGAGTTCTAAAGACGTTAAGCGGTGTAAAAACGTGACCAGTCAATTCTTCAGGCGGCATCCAATTGGACATTCATTCATTTATTCAATACAAGTTTTAAAAAAAAGCCATTAGAATAGATGCCAAAAAGATGTTTCAGGACAAAATACGCCAGTGTGTCCTAAAGTGTCTTCCCAATGAAAAATTCACCGGGTTCGTAGATGTCTAAAAAAAAGTGGTGTGCACATATCCTTACTATTGGAGAGATTTTTCCTTATTTTCTCTGATGGGATAAAATTCAATTTTTGGAAAAAAATATAAATCAGATGTTGTAATGGAGACTCACAATATGTAGAGAAACATTTCTTCTGTCTGCAATAGCGACAGTAATGGTAGTCGTAGACAGCAAACTGGGTTACAGCCATTAAATATTACATTATCTGATATTTATACATGGTACACTGGGTGCAGATCCAAATGTAGGTATCTGGACTCATGCCACTTTCTCTGTTTATGTAATTAATACATATTTTATATCAACTTGTGCCCATTACCTCCACTCACTGGCATAATAACTAAAGATGTATCAAAAGAGAAAACGATTAACGAAGGATAACTGCTAATAGAAACAAAGGATAATGCCTTGAAATAGAGCCATTCTTTCTACTAAAAATACAAAAATATGGGGAAAAAAACTAACAGATCTTCATATGAAGGGTATAATATATAATATAGCTTCTGGAATACATTATATAGAGTGGAGGATCCCAACCTCCAGTACCTTCTTGTGGGCCACAGTAAGTCCTGAGCATTTGTCAAATACAAGGGATCGATTTGATGCAAATTAAATTTTTGGAGAATTTTTAAAAATGTCCTAAACTTGGAAAATTCTACTCAATTTTGTCTAATCGCTAAAAATGGCAGCCGCTATTTTACACATTGCAGAAGACTGTGTGACACCCCAGGGGTCTGGTTGCCACAGTAATGGAGATATTATGTCTGAGAGCAAGTGGGAGGTTTCTCTGGTCAGGATCCCTAAACATGCAACACGGTCCGCCCAGACCTGGGAGGGGAGGAATCTGCCCTTTTAATCTGGGTCTGGGGCGGGATTAGAGCAGACAGAGTCAGAGCCTGGAGTTCAGTTCCAGACACAGGGAAAGCAAGAACAGGAGCTCTGTAGGAGCAGTAGCAGAAGTCCAGGGGCTGGAGCTGAGCAGAGTTCGCCCTGGACGAAGATACTAAAGCCGGACACAGGAGTCCGAGGCTGTGGGGACTGATATACACCCAGCAGCAGAAACCAGCCGGCAGGGGATTCCAGGTCCTCTGGCCATAGAAGCCCGGAGGCTCAGTCACAGAGAAGGGACCAGCGCCGCCATCCAGGAGCGGAGGCTAACAGAAGGCCCCCAAGTCACCAGCCATACGGGTGAGCACCACACGGTATACTCAGGGACGTGGGCTACTTGTAACCGCTGACAGCAAGGTAGCCAGGAAGAGTGCAGATAAACGGGGAGGCCTACAACTCCACCTGGCCAGGGGAACTCCTGCTTGCTCGCAGACTGACCAGGCCCCTTATACTAGCCAGTACTCCCAGGAGGGTCTGCCTTGTACCATCAGTAAAGACCCTGAACTGCACCTCACGTCTCTGTGATTCCTTGCCGCTCCTGCACCATTAGCACTGGGACCCTCACACCATCACTCCCATCATCTTCCACATTAGCTGCCCTGAGGCAATACTTCTCCCGTGGGGAGTCATCCCATACTCGGCTGCGCAAACAACATCAGCCTCAGCGGTCTGCAGCGCAGCGGCGGTCCCCACTGACCGCAATCCACGGGTGGCGTAGTCGGACACTTATTACAACATTTAGACTACCACTGGTTTGACCACCCTGGGCACGGACCGGGTCACCGCCACGGAGAACTACAACCCCCAGCGATCCGGCTCCGGGTATTCCCCCTGCACAGCAGCAGCAGCATAGGCCCAGGGGGCACGTCAACTGCATCAGCTAGAGAAGGCTCATGAGATCTCTGGCATGGCTAGGGGAAAATGGGAGCTCCCAATAAAGCCATGCAGGTGAAACACCACATAGTACAGCACAGCCAATCAGGAGGGACTATCATAGCCTGTATAAAAGCCGAGGCAGGGAATGCAGCCACTTTTGGGGTGACTCTGGATAGTGAGAAGACGTCCCAGCTCACATCTTAGCAATAAAGATTTAAATTCATAAAACACTGAATTAATTGTACAGATAGTGTGTGGCAGCACAGAACAGTAACCTTCTGTGTACTAGTAGCAATATACAGTATGCAATTGGAGTACATGAAATTTGGGGTTCACAATAGTGCCTTGCAGCTGAAACATCACATTGTACAGCACAGCCAATCAGGAGGAACTATCAAAGCCTGTATAAAAGCCGAGGCAGAGAATGCAGCAGCCATTTTGGGGTGACTCGTGATAGTGAGAAGACATCACTGCTCACATCTTAGCAATAGAGATATAAATTCATAAAACACTGAATTAATTGTACACATAGTGTGTGACAGCACAGAAGAACAGTAACCATCTGTTTACCAGGAGCAATATACAATATGCAATTGGACTACATGAAATATGGGGTTCACCATAGTGCCTTGCAGCTGAAACATCACATAGTACAGCACAGTTAATCAGGAGGAACTATCAAAGCCTGTATAAAATCCATGGTAGAGAATGCAGCAGCCATTTTGGGGTGACTCGGGATAGTGAGAAGACATCACAGCTCACATCTTAGCAATAGAGATATAAATTCATAAAACACTGAATTAATTGTACACATAGTGTGTGACTGCACAGAAGAACAGTTACCATCTGTTTACCAGTAGCCATATACAGTATGCAATTGGAGTACATTACATTTTGGGGTCACAGTAGTGCCTTGCAGCTGAAACATCACATAGTACAGCACAGCCAATCAGGAGGAACTATCAAAGCCTGCATAAAAGCCGAGGCAGAGAATGCAGCAGCCATTTTGAGTTGACTCAGGATAGAGAGAAGACGTCACAGCTCACATCTTAGCAATAGAGATAGAAAGCCATAAAACACTGAATAAACTGCACAGATAATGTGTGACAGCATAGAAGAATCTCTATGGCAGCAGAGTACATTTATTGGAGCTGTGCTGTTCAGTTTCCTTTAATGTTTACATCCAACTGACGGAGCTAATAGCTGATCGCTGGGTGTCAGACTCCTACTGATCTCATGTTAATGACCCTCTTTAAGGATAGGATACCAATAGTATATGACAGGACAACCCCTTTAATATGGAGTATAGTATAATAAGTGTAACATGCAGAATAGTATAATGCTCTCTGTAGTATAGGTGATATAGTGCACTTTTTTCTATGGATATATATGAATATGTATAGATTTTACCATGTATAATTTACCATGTGGTATAGATAATGTAGCATAATGCAGCGTGTGATATAGATTATACACACTGAATAGCCACTTTATTCATCAAATCAAGCAAATTGCAGACAAATACAACACTGGTTCTTCAACTAAAGCGTCTGGGCGCACAAATCATCGTTCCTTTGCGGATGGGCTCTATCGGCAGACGAGCAGCGCAAGTGGCATTGCTGTCTAATAGAAACAGGAAGGCGACTCTGGTGGATAAAAGAACAAAAATTATATCACTTAGTACATTAAACCCCCCAAACACTCTTCATATCTATCGGAACCACAAAAACGCTTCCATTAATCACCACCAACCTGTAAAAACTAGAACAAAGGGCTACATTGCCTTGTCACATGAATGGTCACATGAATCCAAATTCTGTTGCTCCAAGCTGATGGGAATGGTCAGAATTTGGTACAAGTAGTTGGATTTGATGAATCAGGTGTGAACAGTTCAGGTTGGTGGAGGTGGAGTAATGTTACGGGAATGTTTTCTTAACATACACTGATCCTCTGTTATCTGTGGATGGATGACTCCTTCCTGTCCGGCTGGTGAAATTGGAGTAATGGTGGGGGAATGTTTTCTTGACACTCTGAATCCCCTAATATCTGTGTATGGATAATCCCTTCTTCTCAGGCTTGTGGAGGTAGAGCAATAGTAGAGCATTGGTTTATTGGCACAACTTGGTCCTCTGATACCTGTGGGTGGATGATCCCTTCCTATCAGGCTGGTGGAGGTAGAGCAATGGTGGAGCATTGGTTTGTTGGCACAACTTTGTCCTCTGATACCTGTGGGTGGATGACCTCTGCCTATCATGTTGATGGAGATGAAGTAATGGTGAAGGAATGGTTTGTTAGCACACCTTGGTAAAGGTTGGTGGAGTAATGGTGAGGAAATGCTTTTTAGACACTCTCGCTCCTCTGAGACCTGTGAATGGATGATCCCTTCCACTCAGGCTGGAGGTAGAGAAATGGTGGGACACTGTTTTGCTGGCACACCTTGGTCCTCTGATACATGTGGATGGGTTACCCCTTCCTGTCATATTCTTGGAGATGAAGAAATGGTGGGGGAATGTTTTGTTGGCACACCTTGTTCTTATGTTACCTGTGAATGGATGATCCCTTCCTCTCAGGTTGGTGGAGGTTGAGTAATGGTGAGGGAATGTTTTCTTGGCACACCTTGGTCCTATGGATACCTGTAAATAGATGATCCCTTCCTGTCAGGATGGTGGAGGTGGACTAATGGTGAAGGAATGTTTTATAGACACCTTGGCTCCCCTAATACCTGTGGATGGATGATCCATTACTGTCAGGTTGGTGGCGGTGGAGTATTGGTGGGAGAAGGTTTTCTTGGTGCACCTTGGTCCTCTAACACTTGGACGTTTGGGCAGTAGGGCTTACCTAAATATAATGACCAAACAAGCACATCCCTACATGGCAGATGTTTATCCTATGACAATAAGACAATGCCCCATGCCATAAGAGTTATGTACTCATGGATTGGTTACAGGAACATGTCTAATGGTTTTCTTTGCTTCCTGGACTTCACAGTCCTTAGATCTTAATCCTAAAGAGCATCTCTGGGACAAGTTAGAACAGGCTGCTCAGAGCTTGTCAGAAGTTATCCTGTCCACATGGCCAATATTCCTGCAGAACCAATACAACACGTACTGAGATCTGCACCACAATGAATTGCTGCGGTTCTGAAGGCCAAAGGAGGTCCAACACGATACTACATGGGAGTATCTAAAAAAATGGCAAATAGCATGTCATTTAGTGTTGTAGTAGCGTTATATATCCTGTATAACACGGTATGTTGCCAGGTTAATGACCACATAGCACATGATCCTATAGTGAAGGCACTTTCATGCAGATTACAGAGGGGTCAAAGGCCAGCTCTTTGTCTTAGAGACTGCTACATTAAGAACAGAGAAGTGTTAGAAGGGAAGGAGAAGAAGATCAATGCTGTGTTGCCGTTCAGTGACTTGACGCTCAGATCTTATTTCTCGCATGTTTTTATGATCTCTATCCTTTGAGTAAGTACAATTCATCAGAATGTATAGTCTTGGGCTATTAAAGAAAAAGCTGCACAAAGGTATTTACCGATGGTATATCAAGTACTTGTCACACCGGATGCTGATGGCTCTGATCACCCTTAACTATGGCTGATTTTCCGAGAAACACAGTAGGATGGGCAGAGTAATATGCAGCTGTTATGTGTGCTTTTTCCGCCTGAAGGATTACTGAATTGCATCATTTATAACAAAGAGATGGGCTCCTTCAGAGTCTACGAGCAAGTGAACGGTTCCCAAACAGAACAACATTATTATCAGCAAATCATGACGTCACAAATCTCGTAGAATCCACCTATTATTGAAAAATGTAAGTCTATGGACCAGTTTAGTGTTTTCGGTGATGTATAGCAGTCACAAAATTAAAATCACCAACCAAATATTACACCAGTCTCCCTCGTTGAGCAAAAACAACTCTGACCCATCGTGGCATGGACTCAACAAGGTCTGTGAAGTTTTCTGGTGGTATCTGTCACCAAGATGTAAGGAGCAGATTGTTGAAGTCATGCAAATTGTGAAGAGCTGCCTCTATGGATCAGACTTGTTTTTCCACCAAATCCCACAGATGGTTGATCGGATTGAGATCGGCCAAATCATTACCTTGGACACTCTGTCATGTTCCTTCAACCATTCCCAAGCATGAACATTTTTTACAATGTGGAAGGATTCATTATCCTACTGAAAGAGCTGAAAAAGGACACTGTAATTAGGGAATACCGTTGGCCCAAAAGGGTGTACTTGGTCTGCAGCTAAGTCTAAGCAGGTGATTCACATCATTAACATCCACATGAATTCCAGGAACCAAGTTTTACTTGCAGAAGATTGCCCAGAGCTTCACTTTGCCACAACACCCCGGTCTTCAATCCCTACTTCATCTTGGTGCTAATGCTTTCCAGGGCAAGCAACGCACATGCACCCAACTGTGCTTATGATCTATGATTCATCAGAGGAGGCCACTTTCTACCAGTATGGACACCTTGATAGGTCTGCAGCTACACAATCCCATAAGAAGCAAGCTATGATACCTTTTACCAGCAGCCAGCATTACATATTTAAAAATACAGTATTTCTTTTGTGGGTTGGGACCAAACATGATAGCCTTCACTCTCTATAATCACCAGTGAGTCTTTTGCTCCAAAGACCCTGTTGACGTTTCACCGGTGGTCCTTTTTTGGATCCCTTTTGGTAGGTACTAACCACTGCATATATGTCCTACCATTTTGGAGATGCTTTAACCCAATTTTCTAGCCATCACAATTGGGGCCCTTGTCAAACTCATTAAGATCCTTACGTTTGCCCAAGATTTTCCCATTTTTATAAAGGGCATAGGTAGAGCAATGGTTTTACAATCAGGTACTTTGATGACAAAAATGTGCGATACTTTATAAAGTGGATGGTAAATTTGTGCTTGGGAAGGAGTAGCTAATAAGGTAAGGATACAGATCAACCTTCTTGAAGATTTTTTCCTCTGCCGGTAAGTTGATAGGGACTAGTCACTGATTCATGCCAGGAAATCCTATGTACTTCAATGTCTCATTAATTCCAGTGGTCCTACAAGTTTCATTGGAGTCCAGTTACGAAATGTTCCTTTCCTGGGCCACTCAAACTTGAAACCACATTCAACATAAAATGCCCAAGGAAGTTGAGAACTGCGTCTCGTGAGATTGACGAGAAGATCCATCATGAGCATTTCATGCTGCATGCTGTGATTGGGTGTCTATTAGCACCTCACTACAGTAGAGTGCAGTACTACATGCCCTGTACTTCTCTTTACCTGTGCCAGGATGAGCGGCTCCTTCAGATATCAGACACAGAATGATGTGCTGTCAAGAAAACCCAACCGAAAGATCACTTCACCCGACAAATGAGCATTTTGCTCGTTCATTAAATGATCGTTCTGTTTACACTACACGATTATCGGGAAAAAATAGCTCTTATATACTTGTTCCTGATTATCCAGCAGTTTAAATGTATCTTAACAGAGTTTTCCAACCTTTTGGACTTTTTTTTCTTACTTAAATGCATGTAATTGTGGCTAAAAATCAGTTTTGTAATTGGGTTTCTTTAAAACATTTACGCCATTTTTCTTCTATAGCCTCAATGTTGCTCTTTCTATTGTAGGCTACCAAATTAGTTCACTGAGAATCCGTAAGTGAATTCGTTCTGATGGTCCAATGGGAGAGTTTATAACTAGCTCCTCTCAGCTGATTTATGATCACAGACCACATCAAAGTGTAGGAAAACAAGAAGCCAGTAAAAGCAAAATGGGGCAACATTTTTAGATGAAACTGAATTGAAAAAATAATTTTTAGCCACAAATACGAGCGTTTAAAAATAGATAAATATTGTCACCAGAAGTGTGGACAACCCTTTTAAGTTTGGGTCATTGCTATCATTGGGAATCCATTTTTGGACACTAGGTGAATGTGGCAAAGGCATGTCAGGAAACATTAGTGGGTGTTCGGTAATAATGCTCTCATAATTGGTTGGTCGTAGCAGCGCCTTTTTGACCCATAGCTCAGATTTCCGCATCACCTTTAGGTTGAGTGGTGCAGACGACCATGTATTCTCTTGTTTGAGAGATCGGGCCGATTATGCTAACTACCCTCTGATCAGAGTGTGATCAGAGTGTGATCTGACTTTTTGGGATGAGGAGAAGATGGAGAAAAATATTTCTCCATCTTCTCCATTACATCAGTCCGTGGACTCAGATATCAGCCGAGTGCAGTAAGATGGTTTCTACGAACTCATTGACTTTCATGGCCAAGTGCGATCTGAATATTGGATCCAACGGGCATGAAGCAATTTTTACCATGGACAATCTCGGTCCAAGGAAAAATTCGGATATGTGCACGGCCCCGTAGACTAACATTAGTCCGAGTGCAATCTGAAGTTTGTTCGCATCGAAATTGGACGAAAGTACGGCCATGTGCATGAGCTCTTATACTGTTGTATTTTTCATACACTTTAGTGAATCTTTCCCTTTCATGTACCATGAAAACCCATAATCCCATTGCCGTCGGAAATTCCAAATGCCATTAGACAATGATTAAAATTACAAATCTGATAATGACCGAAATTGAATGTCCAACCTATTTGTCATAAAATCGCTGATCCCCAAATGTGTCTCATGTCTATTGCTACTGACTCTGTAATACATTTTACTACATCTAGATTACACCCTTTAAAGTTCCCGCTCTGGCAGCAGTTTTTCTCCAAGACAGAAAACAGAAGGGAGGGATAAGACTTTTACCGCAGCCAACTTTGGCATCTAAGAGAACCTATCATCATTTGTGTTACTCATATACGTTAATGATGTATTCCTGCATGGAAGCAAACATTGATAATGAAAACATTGGTATTACTCCTTGGATTTATCAGCATTTATTATGTATACTTACACCCATACACATATTGTCAAACCTAATACATCCTACAGTTACTAGAAGCATTTATCTCATCCCACGAGTGATGCTGAATGCCAGGGATTCATGGGGCAATGATGGGGTATAATATTTTTGAAAGGATCAGTCACCTATGAAGCAAATGTGCCAATAATAGTGAGAATGTCGGGGTTTAGCATTTGGAATATGCGGGGTAGGAATGAACCGCACGCACAAAATGATTTTACACTACTCACCCACTTACATAAAATGTCAGAGCAGATAAGTAATTCATTAGATTAAAGATTAAATTAGCATATTTCTGGAAAACAGTGTAGGTTGGATAGGAGAACATTGAGGACTTTTGCTATGCGATTTTCATCCTGGACTAAGTGGTGATATGTTGAAGTTATCTAGTGGTTAAAAAGTTTTTAGCAAAGCAAAAAAAAGAAGCAATATTCACCCTCTCCGATCTCCTGACTCTCCCAAGTCACCACTGGTCTCTGCTTCTTCCTGACTTAAAGGGAACCTGTCACCAGATTGTCCCCATATAAAGTTCGGCCACCATCATTAGGACATTTTTTACAGCATACTAGAATGTCATAGTTAACGAGATCTTACTCGGTATCTTCTTTAGGAGAGCTTTTTAGGCATGCTCTGTGATCTGTGCAGAGGTCACTGTGCATGGAGGGGAAAGAGGAGAACTGTGAACATCACTAATTGTGAATAGTGTCAACCTGTATTATATAAATATGATACCTTACATTATAATCCTGTCTGTGATGATAATGAGATTGCTGAAAAGTCATCAGTACAAATCAGGAATTATGAGTCTACTGGAATAATATGTAAAAAATAGAAACATTTACCATAAAGACTAGACTCTGTAGCGCCGGCTTCCTTGCACACTTCCACTCCTCCTCCCAGGCAAGAATGCCGACTTACCACCCAGGCCGCTCATCCTCATCTCCTGCCCCGGCTCCTGCGTCCCAGGGTCTGCGCATGCCTGGCAGATCCCCTGGCAGAACGCACTCTCCTAAAGAGTCCCCAGTGAATAGCTAGAATACACTTACAACTTAAGGCACCTCCACTTGTTGGAAGGTGCCTGCGCAACATTTGTGCAAGTTAGTTACTTGCCTGCCTGATGTTAGGTCCACTTTGTCTGATACTGATCCTGAGTTATCTAACCTTTATCCTGCTTCAATATCTGTAGTCTCCCTGTTTGCCATCCAGAAACAGCACAGTCTGCACCAGTACCTGTGGCTGTCCTGTCTGCTATCTGGAAGCTGCACAGTCTGTACCAGTACCAGTGGCTGACCTGTCTTCTATCCACAAGCCACACAGTCTGTACCAGTACCAGTGGCTTTCCAGTCTGCTATCCTGAAGCGGCACATTCTGAACCCGTACCAATGGCCGTCTTGTCCTGTCTGTGACACTCTATCCGAACTGGCATCTCTGACCCTTGCTGCTACTGTTCCGGACACTGCCCTGGAGTGGTACATGGCAGCTACCGGCTGCTCAAACCTGACCTCACCATCAGAAGCTCTAGTGAAAACCAAGTAGCTGCTTAGTTATGCCCCTCCAGGGTAAATCCGGCCCATGGCGCAGTGGGTCCACGATCCACAAGCGTTACAGACTCTAACAATAGATTATTTTCTGAAAGCAAATTCCCTTTAAATAATGCACATCACAGCCCTCTTGGCATCACACAGTGTATCCATTTTACCTTGAGTGGTCCGCAATTACTTTTCTATAAGACCACCGTTGTCATATGTGGTGAAATGGAACTAGAGTGTGTAGGTCACAAATGGATCAAAACCTGGCAGCTCTACAGGAAATTTGCCTTGAAGTTCACTTGAGATGTTACCAAACATTTAATGCCAACGAATGTATCTTACCAATAAGGATGTGTTAACTATACTTGTTCCTAGAGCTTTGTATCGGCTCTCCAGGATTCGCGCTTTTACTGAAAAGCAAGAAGGAGCCAAGGATGAAGCCGACTGTGCTCCAGTCTCAGAGTTGTCCTTGTGCCTATTGTGAACGTGTGGTAATAATAACGGTGGTAATAAATATCTTTGTTAGATACTGGTGATGTATAAATGGTTAGGAGAAATTCTTTACTGATTTCAACCTGTTTTTCATATTTATGTGAAAATAAGCTTCATAATTCATTCCGAACATGTAGATCTGTCCACAGTAACGGGGGCTTAGAACGACGAAGCACATGGAGGGACGCCAATCAGCCCACAGCTCCATCTATGCAAGTGATTGCAAGTTCATTCTGGTTTACACGTAAACCTATATAATTTGATCTACTGTATCCTTCCCAGTTACAGCCTTTTTGTTAAGGAAAACCAAGCCTAAATTATATGTTGTCTACAAACTCACCTTAAACGCCCATAAAATCGAAGAACTTCAGTAAAAAAAAAAATCCTTTGCAAAGCACTGGCCTGCTCCTCACGAGAGTTTCCGTATAGATGACTTTAGCCTTTGGAATGGAAACCTATTCTAATATTAAGAATATCAGAAATGTCAGTGTCCTGTGTCACCCCATAATATCCTGTATACAGGATTAACACACACCATCTTTATTTTTTGATATGCAAAAGAAACAGATATATAATCTGTCTACACCCGCTATATGGAGAAAAGTATCGGGGCACATATCTAAATTATTGAATTAGTTTTTTTCGTTTATTCCCATTGCCCCAAGGTGTACAGTATAACATTCAGGCTCTCGTCCCAAATGTATTACCACCGGCCTCTCGCCCCTGGTATATAATATCCGATCCCCCGCCATGCCATCTGCCTTCACTAACATGTGACAGAACGGCCGGTGGTGCAGAGTTCACCGATACCAGCGCGGTCCTGAAATAGGAGCCACCGGGGTAGCAAGTCCGTCCATGACATTTCTTCCCTCCTAAATCTTCCCCCATCACCTGTGAGTGATATTATTGAGAAGTGGAAGGAGCCGCAGCAACTCAGCCATGAAGTGGAGACCCCGTCACATTATAGAGTGGGGGGCCGAGTGCTGAGGAGCAGAGGGCAGAAAAGTCACCAACGCTCTGCTGACCCCATAACTGCAGAGTCCAGACCTCCGCTGGTATAACATCAGCACAAACACTGTGCCCCCTCCAGGAGCTTCATGGCCGAGCAGCTGTATGCAGCCGTACATCACCAAGCACAATGCCGAGCATCGGATGGAGTGGTGTAAAGCAGCCACCACTGGACTCTGGAGGAAACGTGTTCTGTGCAGTGACGGACCACACTTCTCTATCTGCCATGTGATGGAGGAGTCTGGGTTTGGTGAAATCCAGGAGAATGTTACCTTCTGACTGCACTGTGCCGCTGTACAGATGGTGGAGGAGGATAATGATATGGGCTTGATTTTTATAGGTATGCCTCAGCCTCTTATTTCCAGTGAAGGGAAATCTTAATGCTTCAGCACAATACATTTTGGACAATTGTAGCTTCCAATTTTTTGTGAACAGTTTGGGGAAGACCCTTTCCTATTCCCCAGAGTCCATAAAGACATGGTTGGGGAAAGTTGAGTGGGAAGAATATGACCGGCGGCACGGAGCCCGGACCTCAACCACATCCATCACCTTTGGGAGGACCTAGATCGGAGATTGTGATCTCGACCTCTCTTCAACATCAGTGTATGACCTCACAAATGCTCTTCTAAATGAAGGGGCAAAAATTCGGACACACA
Source organism: Phyllobates terribilis (assembly GCF_046119375.1). NCBI lineage: Eukaryota > Metazoa > Chordata > Amphibia > Anura > Dendrobatidae > Phyllobates > Phyllobates terribilis. The sequence goes on from NW_027362773.1 coordinate 103,952,321, forward strand.
CCTCCAAATTCTTGGAGAAAGCCTTCTCATATTAATGGGAGCTGCTATAGCTGATTAGAGAGAAACAACCCCACATTATTGTCTATGGATTTAGAATGGGATGTCAATGAAACTCCTATAGGTGTAATGTAGAGTGGGCACAATACTTTTTCCCATATAGTGTATGTATCATTGATTATGAAACTTCATAGATACTGTATGTAGGTCATCTACAGAGATAGATACATAGAACAGCAGACTGTTAGATTATTGGAAGGTCCTTAGTGTAGGTAGTGGTACCGCACAAACCAACAATAAAAATTGTGAAATGATCATTCAAGAGCAGTAGTAGCACATAATCATTGCAGCCTTGCAGTTATGGATTCAAGAAACAACCAGATTTAATCAATTAGTAAATGAAATTATGTTATAACACAGCCTATCAAGAAAGTATAAAATTTATGGTGGCTCTTAAGTAATAGCTAGTTGGTTCAGAAGAGCCTATAGACAGATTCATCATTCTTTTTACGCCTTTTTTGGAGTAAAAGTTTGTCCTTCGGGCATTTTTATTATTGTGCCAAATTCATTACGGCTTTTGCTAAAATTTTTACATTCGTTTTTTCAGTCCTTCGTCTTTTTTTTTAGGTTTGTTCAACAGTGTGGACATGGTATTCATTACCCAGATGTTTGCAACTTGTTTATTATTTGCAACTTTTCAAGATATTTTTATATATTTTTTCGTGCAGTGGTGTAAGGAGATGGGCATATTGCCCTGTTCCTCCTGGAAGACATCAGTGCTGTGTATAGTGTAGTGTGTAATGTCATGTGTTATTTTGATGGTGATGATGTGTAATGTGAATTGTGATGTGATGTATTGTAATGTTTTGCACTATACTGTTAGGAAGCTGACTTCTGCCCAGCAACAGTGAGCAGGGTAAGACATAGTTAAGTGTTGGGACTAGCCCAGAGAGGGAGGGGCTATGCAGGAGGATCAGAAAAGACTTCCTGGTAGTAACTCAGACAGGGCCTAGCTTGCAGCTACTGCCGATGTTTGGTCTGAGTGCTCAACAAGGTCGCATGCAGTGGGTGTTTTGTGACAAGAGAGGAAGAAGATGGGGACAGAGATCCTGAGGAACAGACTGAAACAGACAGAGAGAATTACAGAGACGCAAAGAGAAGGACAGTGCAAGTTCAGAGGACTGACCAGAGAGCAGAGTGACCAAGTGAGAAGTGTCCGGAGAAGGTACGCCTAGCAGCAAGGCCCCGAGTGGCTTACAGCTCTTAAAGGTGACCGCAGGAAGAGGAACGTACTTTCATGGACTGTACTGTGGTGTTAAGCTGGGTGGTGGTGAAGGAAATGAGACCAGTGGAGGCAGGAATGTGTGAGGCCGAGGAAGTAACAAGACTTTGTATTTGTATTGAGATGCTTTGTATTAATGAAGATATGTGTGAGAAGTTGTGTACCCGCTATCCGGTGTACATAGTTTCCACGCAATGGCTGTTTAGTAAAGCTTCGTTTGTTAAGAACTGGTGGCCTGCTGTGATGAACTAGTTAACAACAGGTCCTGGCAAACCAGTGTCATCAGTTACATGCGGCCTGCTCGGGCATCACGCCTTCACAGCACAAGCCCACACACCCAGCCAGGACCCCCAACTTCGGGGCGCAACAGACGAGTACCTCGCCCACGGCTACCACCGCGCGCAACGTTACAGTGGTACTGCCGTACTTTAGTGACGTACATCTGTTTAATTTTCTTTGGACTGAAGACTAAAGCGCAGGATTTTAAAAAAATTTGAAAGGATCGTGCAATATTCTACTATAAAAAGGCACAAAAAAAGCAAAAGTCCAAAAAAGGTCTTTTAATTTGCAACACATTTGTCAAATATTTTTCGGCATTTTGATGAATTTGGTGCAAAATCTGCCAGATCAGACATAAAAATGTCTTTAAAAAATGCTATTTTTTGTGAGGTATTATTGCTATATGTTGCTCATTACATGAGAATATCATGAATGTTTGAGAACAATCCCAATGAATTCTGCCAACATTTGAATGCTATGTCCACATGTACTAAGGCTAGGTGTTAAAATATTTCCCCTCCCTTTGCATTTCTATATGGTGTATTTTTGCCAAGCATCTGTATATAGCAGTAATCCTTTCCATGCAATCAATAGGATTTTTTTCACACCCTTCACAGTTACAGCCTTCTTTAAGGGACACCAAGCCTAAATTATACGTTGAGTTCAATCAGTCATTGCCTATAAACAGCCAATTCAGATGAAAGCTATGGTATTTAGTGTTGTATTGGGCTTAGCAGTACTATAGCAACAGTATTACTTAGCCCAGAAATATGCAAGGACATACATACCATGCAGCAGATACAGTACCCATTCTCATTGTTATTGGGTGGCAAGCATCTATGAAGAGCTCTGTTCTCCAAAAGAACTGAATTGTTGTGCACATAGAGGTGGGCAATTAGTTTAAGGACCACATAAAAAGTGTGAAGGTGGGGGCACCGTAATGGGGGCGCTAAGATGCCCTATTTTTCTCCACTGTAAAAATTATCACTACTTTATCCAACATACTTACAGAAACAATTATGAATGATATTATGCACTAATTTTATGGGCCGCAGTTATTTAGGTGCACTCTTGGTTTGGCAAACTCTGCATGTGCTGTCAATCAGGAAAGGGGCAGTAAGCTGCTACCAGACATCTGGTGTGGGTTATCTCTTCTATTTAGAGAATAAAGTATTGGGTATTTTGAAATAAAGCATGACTGATCCTTTTTTTCCCTGCTATTAGATAAAAATGTCAGCCAAACATCTCATATATATTTCAAATGTTTGAAAGTCAGAAGGTTCAGCCAACCTAAGTCTAATGTGCATGGAGACCTTTTTTTGCATTCAGCTTTCAGCCCATGCTTAGCCAACCTTATTGGCATCAGTGGAGCAGCATGGATAGCCAGCACTTGGCTCTAGGAAAGTATTTTGTTCCCCCTAACCAGTGGAATTTTAGACAAAAAAAATTAAAGAATAGAGTTATAAATTGTTATATTTTTATATTTTCTATTTTTTTATTACATTTTTTTGTTTTTTTGTTATCAAACTATTTTATTACCCTAGCCTTAAACCTAACCCTATCCCTAAAGCTATCCTTAAATGTAGCCCTAACCCTACTTAGTTAGCATTAGAAAAGTTATGTAAAATATTAACATTTTATTGTAATCCTTTTGTTTGTTTTGACAGGAGACAATTTTTTTTAAATTTGTAACTGTTCCCCCAGCAGGTCTCCATCTTTCCTCATGAGAGAAGACACAATGCACACAGTGCCTTTTTCATCTCACTTGCTGCTTATGCAGAGCACAGTAGTCAATATGAGTTTGTCATCGACTGCTGCGTTCTGCATAACCAATATCTGAGATGAGAAAGCTAATTTCATCATATTGAGACCTTTATTAGCTCGCTCGCTTCTTTTGCAGAGTGTAAAGACCAATGACAAACTTATCTCCATTGGTGCGCTCTGAATCGCAACCTAGTACTGACCTAGATGTAAATGAAGCCCCTGAATATTCCACTGCCACCCTGTGCTGCTCTAAAAAGAGGCGGCAGTAGGGGTGGGGGTTGAAATTTTGTTACCCTATAGAATTCGGCACCAAGAGAAACCGCCACTGTGGTCTCACCCCCATGCTACGCCACTGATTTGCATCAATACCATCCTTGAGTCTGACATTAATAGTATATTTTAAGAAAGCAATCAAATGAATCAGATTTCAGATTTGAGCCAGAAGACAGTAAAGACAGTAGAGGACTTTGGCTTTCCATCTTCTCGGTAGATGGGCCTGTAACGTTGACTCTTGTGTAATTCGGCCATCAATTGAGTGGTGGGTTTGGCGTTTCTATGGTCATCTTTAAGCAATAAAGTCAACGGGCTGACTGATGTTATGGCTTAATGTACATTTGCACCATTGATCAATACTAGTAAATACCCCTTAACTTTCCAACACAAAAGAGAGATTCCTTTCCATTATTGACTGCGATAATATATTACACTGCAAACACCGGCCCCGCGAACAACTCATAATAATGTTAAACAAGATCTAAAGAGAGCTTTATATGCGGTATAAATCACAATGACATCAGATGCTAAATAAATATAATAAATATACCATGTCTATAGTGTCAAATTATTTTTCTGTCAGCTACAGATTCCACGGCGTGGACACAATCCCATTTCATTTCTGAGCAATAATGAATGGGTGACCTTGAGCTCGAAAAGGGCCAAAAAGGACAGAGAGAATATGTAATTAGTCTGAGGTTCAATATCTATGATGTAAATAGTGTGAAGCCAAAGGACCAGGGACTGGTCAGAATTGCCCACAACTTATAAACAGATACGAAAGATCCATTTTTCTAATTCTGGTCAACCCTCTTTTAATTGTGATTTGATGCTTCGTAAAAGTCAATTTTCCTATAAAATATTGGTCTCTGGTACAGAAATAAGTCAATTAATACATGTTTAAAATGTCAAGGATTTATGGGAATCTGTGCAAATATCAAAAATGTAAAAGTCTTTTAGAGGAGTCGTAAGAAGTGAAGGCGAACTCATTTACCCCTCTTGTTGGGTTTGGGGTAACAGTTGGCTGCTATGGATTGAATGATACACCATGATATCCACTTACAGGCAACAGAAGAACAGGACATCATCACTTCCAGTCCTGTGCAGGCCACCAGAATGGCCAGAAGATAATGCATGATCCAGCTCACCCAAGGTGAAGTTACCAGCGATCCTCGGCTCGGATAGGAACCCACTCCTGCTCAATGGTAGAAAACAAAATAGAATATAGGAGGAATACAGATGTTTTTTGGGTAAAAAATGTGCAAAAGCTTTATTGAAAAATTGGATAAAACAGGACATCCCAGGTACTAGAAAAAATATATGTAAGAGTTTTTCCAGGATGGTCAGCACTGGACCAACATGGGTAAGAAAGGGGAGCATGTCTGATTTTATCATTGTGAAGCTATCCCGGCCACTTGTAAATTTTGTTTAGAGGACAAGAAGCCCCTTTAATGCTCGTAGGTCCTGTATATATAACTGTCTTACCCTGGAAGAGCTCAGGCATAGTGGAGTGGAGTGTTAATATCCATTTTCAGCTGAGGGGTAGGGTCACTGGTTAGCACATGACTGGGAGTAACACCATATAAGAGGCAGACCTTTTTAGACACTAGTGTGTGGAGGACCAGAATTGGTCAGGCAACGTGAAACTTGAAGCTAGAAGTTGCCATGATCAGGATGGCGAGAAAGGGTCCCTATATACAGTTATGATGGGTACAAAATGGTAGAGACCTAGCTGTTTCCAGCTGGCGAGGCTAAACTTACGAGAAGTTTGAGGCCACAACCAGTGATGGGGAAGAGAGAGCTGTAAAGGCTTCACCATGTCCATTTGAATCCATGAACTAGTTTCAAAGGCTGCGCCCACTCTAATGCTGCCCATTCTTCGGAAACCACTACTCCTAGAAGCCATCCTATGGGAGTGAGAAGGAGGGCTAAGACCTGAGTTTTTCTCCACTGCCTCCTGTGCCTTACCGACCACCCAACAACCTGCTCATCAGTAATCTCACAGACTGGTGTGAGAGAAGACCAAACAGACCCAGAGATATTGGTCATTGACATTAGCATCAGTACATAGACTGCCTATAAGACCCTAAGACAAGGGCCCACCAGTAACCAACTCCAGGGCCCCACTTTTCAGCTACATGCAAATGTGACATTATCCTCAATCACAAATGTATATAACAAGGAACTGGGTAGATTGTTAGATGAATACGATGCTGCCTTTGTCTGTACAAAGAGATTCAAGTATATTGTGCCAAGTACTGCTCATATAAGAGGGTGGTAGCCCACCGGAGGATTCTTCTGTTCTCCTGTGGGCCAATCCATGCCCGGTGATGTCCCACTCCTGCACAGGGGCCCACCAAAGGATTTTCCTGTTCTCCTGTGGGCCAGCCCAAGCCTGGTGGTGGCCCACTCCTGCACAGGGGCCCACCGGAGGATTCTCCTGTTCTTCTGTGGGCCAGTCCATGCCCGGTGATGGCCCACTCCTGCACAGGGGCCCACCAAAGGATTTTCCTGTTCTCCTGTGGGCCAGCCCAAGCCTGGTGGTGGCCCACTCCTGCACAGGGGCCCACCAGAGGGTTCTCCTGTTCTCTTGTGGGCCTGGGTACAATGTTCCTGAATATTGCTAGAAAATCTTCAGCACACGGCGAAGTCAGCTGCAAAAAGCCACCACAGCTATTACCTCACCTACCCTCTTCCACTGGGGAATGCGTCTATATATACACCACCTTTCTAGTGTCATTAAAACGGATAATGAAACATTACGTAAGGTGCCCGTAGACATATTTACTATGTGCATTTATTTACTTTTATGTACTTGAACATGAATCCCATTATCTCAAACCTTAAATATTTTCCATAATAAAACCAGCAATTTTCTCGATTACGGCCTTGCAATCTTTCTTTTCAGTTCTCACTATTTCCATAAAACATTTAGCCTTTGCTCTCTGCCCAAATCCCTCTTATTTCTTTTGACATTTTATTTCTTTTGGCATACCATAATGCGCGAGTATAAAATTCTCAATTCCACATGCCCTATAATAAAAAAAAAACTATCTATCTATTCCACATCATGCAAATCATTGTGGTCTAATGTAAAACCAATGAGAAAAACCATTTGAAAAGTCACAAAACATTACGGTGACCCACATTATTCAATTTGGATCTCATTTAGGATTTGGGCTAGGAGCTGCCACCACTAGACATAAGCGAATAAATTTGCAGGACACTGGTACAGTAGCCACGTCAGTAGTTTATGGCCTCCGGATGAGAGCCCTATGAACCAACTACTACTTGTAACAGTGGCTCTTCTGATGTGTGACGCTATCGTTGCAGGGACAGAAGAAGCGCCGGGGTCGCAGGCAGGTAGGAGACAGCTGCTGGACCATTAACTCACTTACCTCAACCCACCACCATGTAAACCTTCTAAGAATGCTTTTTTAATAAATTATGCACCATATATTTATACAATATATTATTACATCACCTAAAATGGTCGAACGCCATGTCTGAGATTTTTGAGGTGTCAAGTTTTTCAAGTGGAAACCACTTCAGGAAATGCTCCTTTTTAGGGTAGTTTTTTGCAGTTTTAGAGAGGGTCTTTTTCAGGGGGATTCTGCCTGGAGCTCGCCTAAAAATACTCAAAAAGAATGAACATGTGTATTTTTTATGGAAAGATGACTTGCTGTGCACATGTTCAGTCTTTTTTACGGCTTTTAAACCTTTCAGGTTTCTAAAAATGCCATTTTACGATGGGAAGATGCTCTGCACTTTATAATTCAAGTTAATGGGAAAGCTCAAAAGTCGCCCAGACGTATTTTGGACAGGTGACTTTTTTTTCTTTTTTTTTTTACACGTTTTGCCATAATTTTTGCTTTAAAAAATCACTAGCGGTTTGTTCTTTATTCAATGGAGTGAAAAAAAAATGATTGGATAATGACAGTGAAAAAAGACAAAATTGTCGGAAAAGTGCTCAGGAAACGACAAAAGACGCTTCTGGAAAAAGACGCCTAAAGAGTGCTCTGCTTGAAAAACTCAGTGTTTTCGCTGTAGGTTAAAAAAAATTGTGTGCACATACCCTAAAGAAATGTGAACATGGTGTCTTTTTCAGGCAGATTATGCTCGGAATCTGCCTGAAAAAGCATCGCAAAAGCGCCCCATAAAATGAATATAGTGCACAGCAATGTCAAAACGACATTGTTGTGCTAATGTTCCGGTTTATGTCACTTCTTTTACCCGCTTCTGGGTTCGGAAACAATGGAGCGTTTTAAACAAGTGACGTGTTCATTCTTAATAGTATAGAGTAAAAGCTGCCAACAGATAGTCGCCGCCCGAGGAAAAGGACCATCAGCGTTTTCCTGACGCAGCTTTGCCTGAGAAGACTCAGTGGCTGCACCGTCGTCTAAATTAAGTTGGTGCACACAACTTAAGTCTATGTTCACATGCAGCGTTTTTGCAGCCTTATTTTTCTGCAGCCAAAACCTGCTCTCTTGGCAGTAAAAGGGCTGCGGTCAAAACACAGGTTGTCCTGCGTTTTCGAGGCACCTGTGTGCTGCGTTTCTGCAGCAGTTTTTGCCCTTGCTTTCTATGGGTGAAAAAACGCTGCAAAAACACTTAAAGAATTGACATACCGCAGATTTAAATTTTTTTTACAGTTCTCAAATTCAGTCAGGAAAGAAAAAAAACAAGCATGTGCATAATATTTCTGAACTCTCCTAGCTTTTACTGGCACTGTAAAAAGCAGCTTCTTATTTTCACAAAAAAAAATGATGTAAAAAACACTGTGTGTGAACAGTTTTTGGAACAGTTTTTTTCTGCTGTTAAATAGGTTTTGAAGAGATTTGGAAGCGTTTGTTTTTTTCCCCGATGGATTTTTTGTAGCCTTTTCATGTGACATCGCTTAGTTTAGAGCAGGAATCGCTTCAAAGTAGTGACGTGTACTTTTCTTTACAGCTAAACTTTTGTCAAAACCTCTCCAGAAAAAAAAACTCAAGAAACTCCTCATATGAACTGCGGATTAAAAAAAAAAAAGTGAATTTCCCATAGAATAGGGGGATTTTTCCAAGCGTTTTTTTAAGTGTGTTTTGAGGAGGATTAAGTAGCAGATCTGCTCCAAAATAGTCATCAAAAAACACTGTGTGAACACAGCCTTACGCTCTAGAAAGAAATGATGTATGTATGTATGTAAACGGATTATTGCAAAGAAATGATAACATAATTGCTTCTAATTCTGCAGTTCGGATATCCACAAAGCATTTTAATGTTCTCAGGACATTAGCCAATCAACTTGGCTGAGGTCCTAGGTGTGACTGACTGTCTGTCCCCCCCCCTCCCGTCAGCCGGTTACTGACAATGAATCTGAGATTTAGCAGGCATCGTTCACACTCATGAATACAGTCATGCCCACTAGAAGTCACGCTCATGTTCTCCTTGACACCGAGGGTGCAAAGAAAAAAAAGAAGAAGAAAGGGCACTGGAGAAATCCTACTGCAATTTGGCATCTGGAATCACCATTACTGATTCTGGGCTGGGGTGGCGGCAAACAAAACGCATTGGCTTGTGTAAGGTGGCAGCTTGGAGAGGCAGTGCCAGCTGGGCGGACTCTGGCGAAAGTCACAGCCCACTGGAGCAAATCTGCAGCCACAACTATTGGGGGGGCAACAGCTGACCAAGGCAGATGCATGTGCAAAATAAATTTCCCTTGCTTTCTTGAAATGAGCCGGAGACGTTTGACATTGTATCTATTCATGTATCATCTTGTTTATATAAACAAACTCTTCTGATAAATAAACAAACGGAACACAAATGGCAACAATATTTACTACATCTGCATCCGGATTGTCTTATCTTCCTCCATCCTTCTCCACTCTCTCTCCCATGTCTGTTTCTCCCTGTTTGTCTGTCTCTCCCCTCCCCCTCTCCTCTCTCCTCTCTCCTCTCTCTCCCTTCTCCCATTCCGTATGTTTCTATGTTTCTCCCTCTCCCTGTCTCTCTACGCCTCCCCCTATAAACTGCACCAAAGGCTGTCAAACATCACAGCTGCAACATTTCCATGCCCTGGTGTCACAGCAGAAATGTAATAAATAAACCAATTTTATCCGATTTCTGTTTTAATGACAGAAAACGCCATTAATCATCGGCTATTTTACGACATGTAAAAGTGACGGTATTCATATTTTATGGCACATAATCTATTGCAATTCCATAAATAACTAGCTTTTACCAAAAAATACTAATGCCTACGATTCTTGCCATATATAGCGATATTTGTCACTTCTAGCCTAATATAATTGTTTATGGAGCCTGCAAGGAGGCTCCCCCTGTGTACACGGCATTGCACACCACAATCCCATTCACTGATATTGCTATTTGAAGCACAAAAAAGAAAAAGCAGGATTTCAAGAGAACAACTGAAATCGCTGGGGCTTCTGCATTGTCCTTATGCTCAATGCACAGACGAAAAATGCCAAAATAAAAGAAAAACAGCAAATAAAATGATTTTCCAGCTCCTTTCTTGCATAAATATGCTGCACATGCAACATAGACTTAATAAATACATGAAGACCTTTGTTCCTTGGAGCGTGACACGATGGAGCAGATGTGGACGCAGACTTGACCTTCTTATATACCCTCATTGTTTAAAATGCAACAGTTGCACTAATTCCGTTTTTGGCCGTGAAGTCATCTGCAGATACAATTTCCCATTTTCATAGCTTTACAGGAATAGGAAATGACTGGTGCTTCTCTCCTCGACATTCCTATGCATTCATCAACTGCTAGGACTATTCTAGAGATGCTAGTAAAAAAAAAAAAAAGCTGTAGGAACTCAGACAACTTCAACCCTAATAAGTCCCATAAAATGAAAAAGCTTCTGTAGAGAAATCCTCTGCAGTGCACTGGCCTGCTCCTCACTGGAGGCAAAAGGTTTTCCATCTTAGTCTTATTTCTATGCTGCTAGAAAGCTGGTGTTCCCCATCTCTGTGTGGCTGCTGACACTGGCCGTGTATATGGCACCTATTGTGATATTTAGGGTTTAGGATGGGGTGAATGAATTGTATCACCCCCTAATATATACCACATCATCCCTGTATACAACCTTTAATTTACATGATGCTTATATAACAAACAAAAGGAACCCGGACACAGTCTGTCTACATATGTCTGATCGATGGCCAGACTGCACGCAAAGGTCCTCTAGGTAGGTAGATATAGATATACAGTGTGTCTAGATAGATAGATGGATGTGCATTTTGTGTATACATAGATGTATGTATATCTATATGTGTATCTGTATATATGTGTATATGTGTGTATCTGTATACGTGTATGTGCGTATCTGTGTATGTATGTAAATATGTGTGTATATGTGTATCTGTATATATGTGTATATGTGTGCATCTGTATACGTGTATGTGTGTATCTGTGTATGTGTGTATATGTGTGTATCTGTGTGTATGTATGTAAATATGTGTGTATACGTGTAAGTGTGTGTATGTGTGTATCTGTATATGTGTGTATATGTGTGTATCTGCATATGTGTATGTGTGTATCTGTGTATGTATGTAAATATATGTGTATATGTGTAATGTGTGTATGTGTGTATATGTGTAAGTATGCAAATATCTGTTTCTCTGTGTATGTATGTAAATGTGTGTATATGTGTAATGTGTGTATTTGTGTAAATGTGTGTATATGTGTTTGTGTGTAGCTGTGTATGTATGTAAATATGTGTCTATGTGTGTGCAAATGTGTATGTGTGTAAATATGTGCATATGTGTAATGTGTTGTATGTGTGAGTGTACGTGTGTATCTGTGTGTATTTGTGTATGCTTGTATGTGTGCACATGTGTATGTATATGGTTATGTGTGTATCTGTGTATGTATGTAACTATGTGTGTAAATGTGTGGATCTGCATGCTTGTATGTATGTACATGGCAGCATTAAAGGGACTATGTGACTGCCTAATACAAGACTGATACATTAAACAGCAAAGCACATTACACACTATCGGCTCTGATATTTTTTTTACCACCTACCCTAACGTTATTTGACCCCTAATCCCATTATGCTTCCCCACAGGATAAATAACCCTGACCAGAAAAAAAAGCCATATCAAATCACTTTCCATATAAAGGATTTCAATATTTTGCATTCTCCTCAAATTCACACAAGGTTTCTCCAAATCTCCATGTTACCTTGGAGCAGAAGCTGTAAACCTGCAGAAGGGTAGCTGTATGCTGCAAAGGTAAATTTCTGCATAGTCTCCTATCCACAAGTCAATATGTTTTCATTAGCAAATCATTCCCGGGGAAAATTCCGCTTTCCTCTTCCTCCATCCTTCCCCTTGTGTCTTTATGTTCCTCCAGATTTTATTTTATAAACTTTCCTAAATTACAATTGTGCTTGTGACCTGTGTGCTGGGGTTCATCATTGACTACACCCAGTTTGGCATCTACCAGGTCTACATATTAGGATCTAATGTACTGGATCTGTGCATTGGGATCTACTGCAACAATCGTAGAAAAATCCACAATAAATCTCTACATTTCCACGCTGCTTATTTCTCCACTACATTGGATGTGGGGAGATCTGGTCTTGTAGCCATCACCCCCTTGAACACGTCTGTAAACCTGCAGGCTACATGACACATATTTCATCTTACAGCTGGAAATAAACTGATCTTTCATGCAACATTGCAGAAATGTCCAAGGTCTGATGCATTTGGCCTAAGCGCAATCACTGCAGACAGCTTTTCTCTATGCTACATCCTTAGTCTCCAAAGCAACATGGCCAGGGTAATATAGAGTCTTGCAATTAACAATGCTTTTCTGCAAATCTGCCCCTATCACTGAGCATGATGCAAGATGTGCATGTCATTAAACAGATGCATCATCATCATCATCATCATCCATGCATGCACTGCCCCATCCCCAGCACAGTACCTGATCCACACAAGGACTGCAGTCTGGCAGGGATGGATCCTTTAGAAGTATGTGCAGGCCCATAGATGGCTCACAATAGGCGATGCTGCTACCTCTCTGTATCACAGCAATGGAGAATATGCCAGCATCAGGACCAGCACAGGCCACGCCCACTACAGGGCTTCTCTCCCCTGATTGGAGGGGGGGATTATGGCTGCTCCTTTTCAGCACCAGAGACAGAGGCAGCAGGAGAGAGTGCGGGCTGTGATGATGGCAGGCATGAGTGACAGCTCAGGGGGCCTATGGGAGGAGATCAGGGGGCTGGGGAGACAGAGAGTGAGTGCAAGAGGAGAGGAAAAAGGAAGGAGGGAGAGAAGGAAACAAGGAGAAGGTATAAAGATAGAAAAGAGACACAGAAAGACAAACACAGGCAGCAATACATCTCCCAGGTCCCTGGCAGCTGGCAGTCAGTCCTGGAGGAGCTGGCAAACATCTCCCTTCCCATCTCTGCCTTATGTGCACATTGCTTTCTCTGCTGAGTGCTTCACTTAGATGCTCACATTGTACCATGTGTGTGTATATGTGTGTGTGTGTATGTGTGTGTGTATGTGTTTGTAGATTTGTGTGTGTATGTGTTTGTAGATTTGTGTGTGTATATGTGTATGTATGTGTGTGTTTGTAGATTTGTGTGTGCATGTGTGTGTTTGTGTATATGTATGAGTGTACATGTGTGTGTATGTATGTGTATATGTGTATGTGTGTGTTTATGTGTGTGTGTATATGTGTGTTTATGTGTGTGTGTATATGTGTGTGTGTGCTTCCCTTTACCGCACAGGCTTATAGTTTACCATTCTGTGCTTATCAGGCAGGAGCTGGTTTCTCCAAGCCCCATCTCTTATTTTGTTATTGCCCTCTCCCTCTTTCCTATCTTTCTTCCTCTTTCCCTTCTTCTTTCCTTTTCCACTCACTCTCTCCCATTTTCTCTTTCCCCTCCCCTTTTCTTTCTCTCCCTTTTATCCTTTTCCTCTCCCACTCTTTCCTCTCCTTCTTCCCTCATTCCACTCTCTCCCTCTCTATCTTCATTATTTCTTTGTTCTTCCTTCCTTCCTCATTTCTATGTTATTCCTCTCTCCCTCCTTTCCTTTCTCTCCCTTTTTCCCTGTTTTCCTCTTCTCTCCCTTCTCCCTCCTTTCTTTGCTCTCCCTCTTCCCTGTCTTCCTCTTTTCTCCTCTCTCCCTCTTTCCTCTCTTCATCCTTTCTTGCTTTTCTCTCCCTCTTCCCTACCTTATCCCTCCTTTCTCTTCTCTCTCCCTTCTTAATTCTATCTTCCTCTTCTCTCCCTTCTGGCTCCTTTTTTTTCCTCGCCCTCTTCCAATCTTCCTTTTTCCTCCTCTCTCTCCTTTTTTCTTCTCCATCTTTATTTCTCTCTCTCTAACATGTCTTTCCCTTCCTTTCTATCACCTTTCTTTATTTTCTCTCTTTCTTCCCTCCTTTATTTTCTCTCCCTCTTCATTGTATTCCTCCCCCCTTCTCGCTGCCTCCTTTCTTTCTTTCTTTCTGTCTTTTTTTCTTTTCTCTTCCTCTTCCCTGTCTTGCTCTTCCATCCATTCTCCCTCCTTTCTTTTCTTCCCCTTTCCTTTTTCTCCATCTTACTGCCTTCCCTTTTCCTCCTCTCTCCCTCTTTTCTCTCCTTGTTTTTTTTCTCTCCCACTAACATGACTTTCTCTTGCTTCCTCCCTCCTTTATTTTCTCTCCCTCTTCCCTGACATCCTCTTTCCTCCTCTCTCCCTCCTTTCTTTTCTCCCCCTCTTCCATGTCTTCCATTTTCCTCCTCTCGTCCCCTCCTTTCTTTTCTCTCCCTCCTTTCTTTTCTCTCCCTCTTCCCTATCTTACTCTTTCCTCCTCTCTCCCTCCTTTCTTTTCTCTCCCTTTTCCCTGGCTTCCTCTTTCCTCCTCTCTCCCTGCTTTCCTTTCTCTCCCTCTTCCCTGTCTTCCTCTTTTCTCCTCTCTCACTGCTTTCCTTTCTCTCCCTCTTCCCTGTCTTCATCTTTCCTCCTCTCTCCCCTCCTTTCTCTCCCTCTTCTCTGTCTTCCTCTTTCCTCCTCTCTCCCTCCTTTCCTTTATCTCCCTCTTCCCTATCTTCTTTCCTCCTCTCTCCCTCCTTTCCTTTCTCTCCCTCTTCCCTGTCTTCCTCTTTCCTCTTCTCTCCCTCTTTTCCTTTCTCTCCCTCTTCCCTGGCTTCCTCTTTACTCCTCTCGCCCTCATTTCCTTTCTCTCCCTCCTTTCTTTTCTCTCCTTCTTCCCTATCTTACTCTTTCCTCCTCTTTCCCACCTTTCTTTTCTCTCCCTTTTCCCTGGCTTCCTCTTTCCTCCTCTCTCCCTGCTTTCCTTTCTCTCCCTCTTCCTTGTCTTCCTCTTTTCTCCTCTCTCACTGCTTTCCTTTCTCTCCCTCTTCCCTGTCTTCATCTTTCCTCTTCTCTCCCTCCTTTCCTTTCTCTCCCTCTTCTCTGTCTTCCACTTTCCTCCTCTCTCCATCCTTTCCTTTATCTCCCTCTTCCCTGACTTTCTCTTTCCTCCTTTCTCCCTACTTTCTTTTCTCTCCCTCTTCTCTGTCTTCCTCTTTCCTCCTCTCTCCATCCTTTCCTTTAGATCCCTCTTCCCTGTCTTCCTCTTTCCTCCTCTCTCCCTCATTTCTTTTCTTTCCCTTTTCCCTCTCTTCCTCTTTCCTCCTCTCTCCTTCCTTTCTTTTATCTCCCTCTTCCCTGTCTTCCTCTTTCCTCCTCTCTCCCTGCTTTCCTTTCTCTCCCTCTTCCCTGCCTTCCTTTCTTTTATCTCCCTCTTCCCTGTCTTCCTCTTTCCTCCTCTCTCCCTGCTTTCCTTTCTCTCCCTCTTCCCTGCCTTCCTTTTCCTCCTCTCTCCCTCCTTTCTTATCTTTCCCTCTTTCCTATCTTCCTCTTTCCTCCTCTCTCGCTCCTTTCTTTTCTCTCCCTCTTCCTGACTTCCTATTTCCTCCTCTCTCCCTCCTTTCCTTTATCTCCCTCTTCCCTGTCTTCCTCTTTCCTCCTCTCTCCCTCTTTTCTTTTATCTCCCTCTTCTCTGTCTGCCTCTTTCCTCCTCTCTCCCTCTTTTCCTTTCTCTCCCTCTTCCCTGGCTTCCTTTTTACTCCTCTCGCCCTCCTTTCTTTTCTCTCCCTCCTTTCTTTTCTCTCCTTCTTCTCTGTCTTACTCTTTCCTCCTCTCTCCCTCCTTTCTTTTCTCTCCCTTTTCCCTGGCTTTCTCTTTCCTCCTCTCTCCCTGCTTTCCTTTCTCTCCCTCTTCCCTGCCTTCCTCTTTTCTCCTTTTCTCCTCTCTCCCTGCTTTCCTTTCTCTCCCTCTTCCCTGTCTTCATCTTTCCTCCTCTCTCCCTCCTTTCCTTTCTCTCCCTCTTTTCTGTCTTCCTCTTTCTTCCTCTCTCCCTCCTTTCCTTTATCTCCCTCTTCCATGACTTTCTCTTTCCTCTTTTCTCCCTGCTTTCTTTTCTCTCCCTCTTCCCTGTCTTCCTCTTTCCTCCTCTCTCCCTCCTTTCCTTTATCTCCCTCTTCCCTGACTTCCTCTTTCCTCCTCTCTCCCTCCTGTCCTTTATCTCCCTCTTCCCTGACTTCCTCTTTCCTCCTCTCTCCCTCCTTTCTTTTATCTCCCTTTTCCCTGTCTTCCTCTTTCATCCTCTCTCCCTCCTTTCCTTTATCTCCCTCTTCCCTGTCTTCCTCTTTCCTCCTCTCTCCCTCCTTTCTTTTAACTCCCTCTTCCCTGTCTGCCTCTTTCCTCCTCTCTCCCTGCTTTCCTTTCTCTCCCTCTTCCCTATCTTCCTCTTTCCTCCTCTCTCCCTCTATTCCTTTATTTCTCTCTTCCCTGTCTTCCTCTTTCCTCCTCTCTCCCTCATTTCCTTTGTCTTCCTCTTCCATGTTGTCCTCTTTCCTCCTCTCTCCCTCTTTTCCTTTCTCTCACTCTTACATGTCTTACTCTTTCCTCCTCTCTCCCTCCTTTTTTCCTTTCCCTCTTCCCTATCTTTCTCTTTCCTCCTCTCTCCCTCCTTTCTTTTCTCTCCCTCTTCCCTGACTTCCTCTTTCCTCCTCTCTCCCTCCTGTCCTTTATCCCCCTCTTCCCTGACTTCCTCTTTCCTCCTCTCTCCCTCCTTTCTTTTATCTCCCTTTTCCCTGTCTTCCTCTTTCCTCCTCTCTCCCTCCTTTCTTTTAACTCCCTCTTCCCTGTCTTCCTCTTTCCTCCTCTCTCCCTCATTTCCTTTGTCTTCCTCTTCCATGTTGTCCTCTTTCCTCCTCTCTCCCTCTTTTCCTTTCTCTCACTCTTACATGTCTTACTCTTTCCTCCTCTCTCCCTCCTTTCTTTTCTTTCCCTCTTCCCTGACTTCCTCTTTCCTCCTCTCTCCCTCCTGTTCTTTATCTCCCTCTTGCCTGACTTCCTCTTTCCTCCTCTCTCCCTCCTTTCTTTTATCTCCCTTTTCCCTGTCTTCCTCTTCCCTCTCTTCCTCTTTCCTCCTCTCCCTCCTTTCTTTTCTCTCTCTCTCCCCTGTCTTCCTCTTTACTCCTCTCTCCCTCCTTTCTTTTCTCTCCCTCTTCCCTGTCTTCCTCTTAACTCCTCTCTTCCTCCTTTCCTTTCCCTTCCTCTTCCTTCTCTTCCTCTTTCCTCCTCTCCCTCCTTTCTTTTCTCTCTATCTTCCCTGTCTTCCTCGTTCCTCCTCTCTCCCTCCTTTCCTTTATCTCCCTTTCCCTGTCTTCCTCTTTCCTCCTCTGTCCCTCCTTTCTTTTCTTTCCTTCTTCCCTGTCTTCCTCTTTCCTCCACTCTTCCTCCTTTCCTTTCTCTTCCTCTTCCCTCTCTTCCTCTTTCCTCCTCTCCCTCCTTTCTTTTCTCTCCCTCTTCCCTGTCTTCCTCTTTCCTCCTCTCTCCCTCCTTTCTTTTCTCTCCCTCTTCCCTGTCTTCCTCTTTACTCCTCTCCCCCTCCTTTCTTTTCTCTCCCTCTTCCCTGTCTTCCTCTTTCCTCCTTTCTCCCTCATTTCCTTTCTCTCCCTCTTCCCTGTCTTCCTCTTTACTCATGTCTCCCTCCTTTCATTTCTCTCCCTCCTTTCTTTTCTCTTCCTCCTTTCTTTTCTCTCCCTCTTCTCTGTCTTCCACTTTCCTCCTCTATCCCGCCTTTCTTTTCTCTCCCTCTTCCCTGTCTTCCTCTTTCCTCCTTTCTTCCTCCTTTCCTTTCTCTCTCTCTTCCCTGTCTTCCTCTTTTCTCCTCTCTCCCTCCTTTCTTTTCTCTCCCTCTTCCCTGTCTTCATCTTTTCTCCTCTCTCCCTTCTTTCTTTTCTCTCCCTCTTCCCTGTCTTCCTCTTTCCTCCTCTTTCCCTCCTTTCTTTTCTCTCTATCTTCTCTGTCTTCCTCTTTTCTCCTCTCTTCCTCCTTTCTTTTCTCTCCCTCTTCCCTGTCCTCCTCATTCCTCCTCTATCCCTTCTTTCTTTTCTCTCCCTCTTCCCTGTCTTCCTCTTTCCTCCTTTCTTCCTCCTTTCCTTTCTCTCTCTTCCCTGTCTTCCTCTTTTCTGCTCTTCTCCTCCTTTCTTTTCTCTCCCTCTTCCCTGCCTTCCTTTTTCCTCCTCTTTCCCTCTTTTCTTTTCTCTCCTTCTTCACTGTCTTACTCTTTCCTCCTCTTTCCCTCCTTTCTTTTCTCTCCCTCATCTGTCTGCCTCTTTCCTCCTCTCTCCCTCCTTTCTTTTCTCTCCCTCTTCCCTGTCTTCCTCTTTCCTCCTCTCTCCCTATCCTTTACTGCATCTGTTCCTTGTTCTCTCTGCCTGGGCCGCTCTCTTCCCCCAAACACTTAGCAATCTGTTCTTTCCTCACACAGAATGCCTCCCATATTGTCACTGTCACAATTACACAGTACATTGAATTCTCACACTGTCACCAAGGCAGCCAGTGTCCCCTGTCCTCCGAGACCCTGTAACCTGTCCCATGACAGATCCAGACACCTGCCAGTAATAGTGTAACGTCTAGAATAATGTGTGTACCATGAAAAGAGAGAGTGGAGGCTATGCCAGGAGAACGTGGAAGGAGCAAGGAGAAAGGAAAATATGCAATAGATTAATAGAAACGAAATACAAAGATAGCTGCATAGAAAGAAAGATATATAGAAAGATAGATAGATATATGATAGATAAAAGATATAGAAATCTATAGATATGTGATAGCCATAAAATAGAGAAGAAAGGAAGGCAGGAAGGAAGACATATGCACTAGATCGATAGATGGGAGATACAAAGTTAGATTAAACCTAAGACAAAAACAAAATGTTCATATACCCTGTAGTAAATAAGTAATAATAATAGTGCATGTAAATAATATAGGGTACTTAGTAAAAACTGTTTTTGATCAAAAAAAGTGGAAAAGCCACCCCACCGCGTCAAGGTGAACCCAGTGCGGACTATCCTAACATCTAGTATTAAAACCTTACCATGTGTCACAGTGACATCAATGTGAATAAGCGCCGAGCAGGACCGGGTCCCAAATATGGATACCCAGCAAATGAGAAACTTTATAAATGTAATGTCCAGCGCAAAGAAAGGGAGGCCACATCCTTACCTGCACTAAGAGCAGAAACCTGAAACTTGATCGAAGAAAATGAACTGGAATATAAGTTGGTATGCATGCAAAATAGGAGCATGTTCCACCGGCCATTAAGAAGGCAAAACCCAAGAAAGAAAGAAAATGAACACATACCCTGCTGTAAGTAAATTAGTAAAAGCAATAGTATGTATAAATAACATAGGGGACTTAGTAAACTCCATTTTTGATACCAAAAAAAAAGCGGGAAAAGCCATCCCACCAGCGTCAAGGTGTACCCAAATCGGGGTGGTCCTAACCTCTAGTATTAAAACCTAGTTAGAAGAAAGAAAGAAAAAAAGAAGAGAGGAAAAGGGTATAAGATAGATAGATAGATAGATAGATAGATAGATAGATAGATAGATAGATAGATAGATAAATGTGGGATATACAGTACAGACCAAAAGTTTGGACACACTTCATTTAAAGATTTTTCTGTATTTTCATGACTATGAAAATTGTATATTCACACTGAAGGCATCAAAACTATGATTTAACACATGTGGAATTATATACTTAACAAAAAAGTGTAAAACAACTGAAAATATATCTTATATTCTAGGTTCTTCAAAGTAGCTACCTTTTGCTTTGATGACTGCTTTGCACACTCTTGGCATTCTTTTGACGAGCTTCAAGAGGTAGTCACCGGAAATGGTTTTCACTTCACAGGTGTGCCCTGTCAGGTTTAATAAGTGGGATTTCTTGCCTTATAAATTGGGTTGGGACCATCAGTTGTGTTGTGCAGAAGTCTGGTGGATACACAGCTGATTGTGATACTGAATAGACTGTTAGAATTTGTATTATGGCAAGAAAAAAACAGCAAAGTAAAGAAAAACGAGTGGCCATCATTACTTTAAGAAATGAAGGTCAGTCAGTCCGAAAAGTTGGGAAAACTTTGAAAGCGTCCCCAAGTGCAGTTGCAAAAGCCATCAAGCGCTACAAAGAAACTGGCTCACATGAGGACCGCCCCAGGAAATGAAGACCAAGAGTCACCTCTGCTTCTGAGGATAAGTTTATCCGAGTCACCAGCCTCAGAAATTGCAGGTTAACAGTAGCTCAGATTAGAGACCAGGTCAACGCCACACAGAGTTCTAGCAGCAGACACATCTCTTCAACAACTGTTAAGAGGAGACTTTGTGCAGCAGGCCTTCATGGTAAAATAGTTGCTAGGAAACCACTGCTAAGGACAGGCAACAAGCAGAAGAGACTTGTTTGGGCTAAAGAACACAAGGAATGGACATTAGACCAGTGGAAATCTGTGCTTTGGTCTGATGAGTCCAAATTTGAGATCTGTGGTTCCAACCACCGTGTCTTTGTGCGATGCTGAAAAGGTGAACGGATGGACTCTACATGCCTGGTTCCCACCGTGAAGCATGGAGGAGGAGGTGTGATGGTGTGGGGGTGCTTTGCTGGTGACACTGTTTGGGGTTTATTCAAAATTGAAGGCATACTGAACCAGCATGGCTACCACAGCATCTTGCAGCGGCATGCTATTCCATCCGGTTTGCGTTTAGTTGGACCATCATTTATTTTTCAACAGGACCATGACCCCAAACACACCTCCAGGCTGTATAAGGGCTATTTGACCAAGAAGGAGAGTGATGGGGTGCTACGCCAGATGACCTGGCCTCCACAGTCACCAGACCTGAACCCAATCGAGATGGTTTGGGGTGAGCTGGACCGCAGAGTGAAGGCAAAAGGGCCAACAAGTGCTAAGCATCTCTGGGAACTCCTTCAAGATTGTTGGAAGACCATTTCCAGTGACTACCTCTTCAAGAGAATGCCAAGAGTGTGCAAATCAGTCATCAAAGCAAAAGGTGGCTACTTTGAAGAACCTAGAATATAAGACATATTTTCAGTTGTTTCACACTTTTTTGTTAAGTATATAATTCCACATGTGTTAATTCATGAAAATACAGAAAAATCTTTAAATGAGAAGGTGTGTCCAAACTTTTGGTCTGTACTGTATATAATAGAGAAAGAAAAATAGAAAAAAGAACAGAGGCAAGGGAGAAAGAGAAAAAAGAAAGAGAAAGGAAGGAAGCAAAGAGTGCAAGACAGGTAAAGATAAATATGAGAAAAGAGAAAAAAACAAGAAAGAAGGAAAGGGAGAAAAAGAAAAAAAGAAGGCATGAAATATAGATAGATGGATAGATGATAGATCTAAGGATAGATAGATAATAGATAGAAGGATAAATATATACATAGTGAAAGATAGAAAGATAATAGATAGATAGATAGATAGAAGGATAGATAGATAGATGAATAGATACATAGATAATAGATAGATAGAAGGATAGATAATAGATAGAAGGATAGATAGAAGGATAAATAGATACACAGTGACAGATAGAAGGATAGATAGGTAGATAGAATGATAGATAGATAATAGATAGATAGATAGTAGAAGGATAGATAGATGGATAAAGAGATACATAGTGACAAATAGAAGGATACATAGATAGATAGATAGATAGATAGATAGATAGATAGAAGGCTATATATATAGATAGAGAGAGATAGATAGAGATGGATAGATAGATAGAAATAAATAAAGAAAGAAAGAAGGCTATATAGATAGATAGAGAGAGATAGATAGATACAGTAGATAGATAGATAGATAGATAGATAGATAGATATGAGTGAGAAATAGATATATAGATAGATAGATAGATAGATAGATAGATAGATAGATACAGTAGATAGATAGATAGATGGATAGATAGATAATAGATCAATAGATAGATAGATAGAAGGATAGATAGATGGATAGATAGATAATAGATCGATAGATAGAATGATAGATAGGTAGATAGATAGATAGGTAGATAGATAGATAGATAGAAGGATAGATAGAAGGATAGATAGGTAGATAGATAGATAGATAGATAGATAGATAGATAGATAGATAATAGATCGATAGATAGATAGATAGATAGATAGATAGAAGGATAGATAGGTAGATAGATAGATAGAGGGATGTATAGATAGATAGATAGATAGATAGATAGAGGGATGTATAGATAGATAGATAGATAGATAGAAGGATAGATAGATAGATAGATAGATAGATAGATAGATAGATAGATAGATAGATAGATAGAGGGATAGATAGATAGATAGATAGATAGATAGATAGATAGATAGATAGATAGATAGATAGATAGATAGATAGATGACCTCTTCTGGCCATTGTGTCGGGCAGGGAGAGATATGAGTGAGGATGAGGAGAGACACTGAGGGGAAGGCAGGTAACGCACACAATGAGGAGAAACATTATGCAGCGACCAAATCCATCAAATGCACAGACAGGCAGAGTGAAAATGAAATATTGATCATTAAATGACAATAATTCCCTTATCAGTGTTAAACAGTCAGATGCTCACTGGCAGCACAGCTATTTCTTAGCATGAGGAGGAGACTGGGAAGTGCTGCCCGTGTACCCAGCACTGAGCACTGCAGGTGAGGGACACAGAGATGGATGCAGCAGGGAGGAGAGAGAGTGCTGAGGAGGGAGGCAGGAGACTTGTCAGCTGCTGGACATGATAAGACCAGGATTGTGACTCAGAGTGACAAAGCGAAGAACCGGTGTATTGATCCATGAGGGAATGTCTGTCAGGGAGAGAAAATGAGGGAGGGCAGGAGGGAGCGAGTGGAGGTAGGGGGTGGAAGAGAAGGAGAAAAATAACAGGCTGGGCATAGGCAAGAAGGGTACAGGGGCATAAAGGATAGACAGATGCGATAATGCCCACTCCTCACTATACAGCCATGTGTCTGGGTTATAATTAGGATGGTACTGCCCCCCAATGGACACACTGATAAACACTCATCACATCTTCTGTCTGGAGACACCACTTTGCATGCAATCATTCACATCCAATTATAAAACGTCCCCACATTTAGGGCATATAAGGGGAGGTTATAAACTCTGCTCAATGGAAGCTTTACAGGACATATTCACAATTAGGTGTCCCATAAGGGGTTGTCTCTGGTGGACTGGACGTTCCTCTCCGTCCCCGGAATTTGTGGGTCACTGCTATGGACGACGCCTATGCTGGAGGACTCATCACTTCTGTGCATTACTAGGAGGACACATTCATTTCAGCTCTCCACAGAGTTTATAGCCAACATGTTCTCCTAATGACTATGACTGCTGGCAATCATCACTATGCCAGGGCACAAGAATAGTTTGTTATATAGTTACAATCAAAAGTATTCACCCCCCATTACATCTTCAATTTATTGGCAAATTGAAAATTTTGTGTAGTTTCCAATAAATTAATAAAACAAGAACACAATGAATATAACAAGTGGTTTCTCCAAATTCAACACAAAATTTCATTTTTACTGACTACAGCAGTCTCAGAATTATTGTCCCCTTTATGATAAAGTGTCTTTAGCACTTAATAGAGCACTTCTGGCTGTTATGACCTGCTGCAAACAGGATGCATAGCCTAATACCTGCTTCTGGCAGCGTTCCTGAGAAATCTTAGCCCAGTTCTTATAGGCAGTGGCCTTCAGGTCACTAATATACATGGGTTTTCAAATCCCATCAAAGATTTTGTAATGGGTTCAACTTAGGTGACTGTAGTGGTTGCTTCAGAAACTTCCAGGACTTCTTCTGAAGCCAATCCTTGGTGGACTTTAAGATACACATGTTGGAAGGTCCAATGACACTCAAGCTTCAGCTTCCTCACGGAAGGCATGACATTTTCTCCTAAAATTTCCTGATGCTTCATAGAATACATCTTGCCTTTCACACTTTGAGGGTTTCCAGTACCAGAGGGAGCAAAGCAGCCCCAAAGTATCACTGAGCCGCTGCCATGCTTCACTGTAGGCATCACCGAGTCACCGTCATGCTTCACTGTGGACATCATCGAGACACCGCCGTGCTTCACTGTAGTCATCACTGAACTACCACCATGCTTCACTATAGGCATCATCAAGCACCACCATGCTTCACTGTGGACATTACCGAGCCACTATCATGCTTCACTGTAGACATCACAGAGCCATTGCCATGCTTCACTGTGGACATCACCAAGGTACCACCATGCTTCACTGTATGAATCACCGAGCACCTGTCAAGCTTCAGTTTAGGCATCACAGAGCCCCCGTCATGCTTCCCTGCAGGAATCACCAAGTGACCACCATGGTTTACTGTAAGCAGGGTGTTTTTTTCAGCGTATGCTTCATAATTTTTTCTCTAGACATATCACTGACCTGCGGGCCTGAAAAGTTGCAGTTTTGCTTCAATACTCCACCAAACAGAATCCCAGAACTTCTTTGGATTATTTGTATGGATTTGAATATATTAGAGCAGACTTTTCTTGTGCTTGTGTATCAGTAGAGGTGACATTTTTGAGTTGGCATGGAGACCTTCAACATTTAGAAGCCACCTTACTGTACAAACTGATCTCTCAGGACTGCTGCCAGAAAGTCTGCTGCAGGTCCTTTGCAGTCATTGTGGCCTCCTCAGGAATCTGGTGGCAGTCGGTGACAGCTTCCTCTTTCAGTCACATTCAGGAAGTGTAGTCAATGTTCCTATAAGTGCAATAATCATTGCAAGTGGAATTTTGTGATAACTGTGGAAGAAACACATATATGTTGTGTTGAACTATTTAGAGTTTTAGATTTAGAAGTATTTGTGAAGTGTAAAGGAAATGATGCATAGTTTTCTAAACATTTTACAGATAAAAATCTGAAAATTGTGACGTGCATCTGTATTCAGCCCCCCTGTAGTCTGATTCCCCTAAATAAAATCCTGAGTGACCAATTGCCTCTAGAAGTCACATAGTTAGTAAATTGAGTCCACCGGTGTGTAATTTATTCTCAGTATAACTACAGCTGTTCTGTGAAGGCCTCAGAGAACATTAGGGATGATCAAACAACATCATGAATTACAAGGAACACACGAGACAGGTCAGGAATAAAGTTGTGGAGAAGAGCAAAGCAGGGTTAGGTTATAAAAAATGGCCCAAGCTCTGAACATCTCATGGAGCGCTGTTCAATATATCATCCAAGAATGGATTGAGTGTAACACAACTGCAAAGCTACCAAGACATGGCCATCCACCGAAATTGACATCCCAAGCAAGGAGAGCACTAATTAGAGCAGCAGCCAAGTGCCCCATGGTCATTCTGGAGGAGCTGCAGAAATCCTCAGGTGGGAGAATTTCCACAGGACAACTATTAGTCATGTACTGCACAAATCTAGCCTTTATGGAAGAGTGGCAAAAAGAAAGCCATTTTTGAAAGCAAGCCATGAGAAGTCCCATTTGTAGTTTGGAAAAGCCATGTAGGGGACACAGCGAGCATGTAGAAGAAGGTGCACTGGTCAGATGAGATCAAAGTAGAACTTTTTGGGCTAAATGCAAAACGCTACGTGTGGCGGAAAACTAACATTGCACATCACTCTGAAAACACTATCCCTACCGTCAAATATGGTGGTGGCAGCATCATGTTGTGGGGATGCTTTTCTTCGGCAGGGACAAGGAAGCTGGCCAAAGTTTGTGGGAAGATGGATGGAGCTAAATATAGGGCAATCCTGGAGGAAAACTTGTTAGAAGTTGCAAAAGACTTGAGACTGTGGGGTAGGTTCACCTTCTAGAAGACAATGACCCAAAATATGCTGCCAGAGCTACAATGGATGGTTTAGATCAAAGCATAATGATGTATGTGAATGGCCTAGTCACAGTTGAGACCTAAATCTCATTGTTGAATCTGTGGCAAGACGTGAAAAATGCTGTTCACAGACGCCTCCATCCAATCTCACTGAGCGAGAATGAGTGTGCAAAGAATGAGCAAAATGTCTCCTCTAGATGTACAAAGACTTGCAGCAGTAATTGCAGGTGGTCCTACAAAGTATTGACTCGGGGGGGGGGCTGAGTACAAATGCACCTCACAATTTTCAGATTTTTTTTTAAATAATTAGAAAACTATGTATCTTTTTTAGACTTCATAAGTACTTGCTACTTTGTTTTGGTATATCGCGTAAAATTCCAAAAAATACATTTAAGTTTGTAGATATAGCGTGAAAAAATGTGGAAAATATCACAGGGTATGAATACTTTTTTCAAGGCACTGCATAAATCTTATAATGGAATTTTAAGCTATTGCGAGGGGTATCCTGACCAGGAGGCACATGTAAACGCAGATATTGATGCAGGAAGTCTTCAGTAGTGACAATGAACATCGATTGATTTTAGTGGCAAGCCTGTAAAAAAAAAAGAAGGGGAAACTGCACAGCACAGATAGCAGCTGATTACTGGAGCTCCCAGCAGTGACGCCTACAATCATCACTTCATCTCAATCTGTAAGGACCCTGTTTATACAGGAATATTTTTCACACTGCCAACAAACCATCAGAGGATAGAAAAATCGTTCCGTATGTAATGGATATTTTCCATGAGACCAATCATCGCAGAGGAGTTTTCTGTCCCCACAGGGCAACTTTATGGTTCATGGTGATCACTCTCATCGTTGTGCACCAGGAAGGCATATGTACTGAAAATATCAGACATTTAACAAAGGAGTTGTCAACAAAGTACGCTCATTGAGTATATTTACAACTAAAAAATCTAAAAAAAATTGCTCAAATATTTTCCAAATGTAATCAGACCTTAAAGGTAAGGTAAACTTTTGCACAGATTTTTTTTATTGTTCATTTGCTTCCAAAATGCTAAGTCAAGTATATGTCGTAATCTTCATTACAAATGTTCTACCATTTTTGCTGCTGCAGAGTATCTGTAAGTTTTTTATCTACCTGTGCAAAATCTGTCAGAGCTCCTATTACTGCTCATGGTGGCTTTCTTCTCCATGTTTTCTTTCTCACAGTGTTAGAGATAGCGGTAGTAATGGGGAGGGAGCTGTACAAAGATCTGTACACTGTGGAGAGGGGAGAAAGCATATACAGAGTCAGGGAGGGTGGAGTGACACAAAAAGGGGAGCTCACTAGGTGAGGTAGATCCTCTAAGCCCAAGGTCTGGGTGGACACACGGGCCATGGGCATCAATGAAGCAGACGGGTGAGGCATGCACGACATGGATATCAGACAAAAGACCGTTGGTAGAGGTAATGAAGGCCACAGGTTGACAGATAACTGAGGAACTGAAAGCCTCAGGCAGATAGGAGATGTCCTGGAGACCACAGACATGTAGCAGTGGTACTGAAAACCTCAGACAGTTAACTCAGGAACTGGAAGCCACAGGCCGACAGGAGATGTACTAGAGACCGCAGATATATAGCAGACAGAACTCCAGGACAACTAGAAATCCTTAATATGGGACGTGGCCTAGCATGCATACGGTGAGGAAGTGTCTCCAGAGAGCTCCCGCTGCACTTATCCTGTAAGACAGATCCGCAATTTCAAGGGAAAACGACTCCTACCTGGTGGCTGGTGGTTCCTGGAGGATGTAGCTGCTTTTTCCGGGCTGCAGTGGTGAAGATGACCCAAAGCCGAAAGATCAGCAGGTAGGACGGAGTAGCGCCATCAAACATCCAAGATGGCACCTGCACATCCTGTGACCGGAGGCAGAGAGATGTAGGAGGAGAAGCAGTGGCATCTATAGAGAGATTTGGATCCTTCTCAGGATTGACTATAAATTGGTCAAAGTCTGCGCTGCTTCCCTTGGATCGTAAAGACATCTAAGGACTAAGTAGTTCTTTCATGGATCCAGAACACTCAAAATTTAAATATCTCAGCATATATATATTACAAGAGAGACAAAAGATTATATCCTTCTAAACCTGAGCCCATTAGGTCCAGAAATAAAGTTGAAGCATGGGGGAAATTGCTGCTCTCAGCCTTGGGAAGGACAAATCTTATCAAAATGTGTTTTGTGCCTACCATTCTTTATGGACGGCATAATTCTCCAACTGGATTCCAAAATATTGGTTTAGAAAGATGCTTAACATTTCTAGGGACTTGGTCTGAAAAAGGGTTTTACCCAGGATAAAAATGGAGCAGCTACACCTGCCCAAAAATGTGGGGGCTTTGGCCTTGCCACATACTTGAGGTTATTTTCTAGCCTTTCAATCTCAACATTTTAGAGGATGGGGTGGTTTCAGGGAACAGGTACTGCAGTGCTAAAATTTCTTGAAGGGGGAGTTAAATTAGTAGAACTACTAGAGTCATGCAGGTTTAGGTCCAAGCTTGGATGCTTCCCGACTTTAAATCTTGTCCATAAAATCTGGTGGGCATGTAATAAATGGTTGGGAATGGGAGTACATTCGTAGTAGACCCCATTTGTGGAATAACCCTTGTTTGAGGGAACTGCAACATTTGGAAGGTTTTGGGAAAGGTTTGGGGAGGGTTTTGGGGAACGAAAAAGGAGAGGGTTGAGATACCTACATAAGGAGGGTTATTTTTGTACTTTTGAGCTTTTAAAACATACTTTTAATTTGTGTAACTCTGACTTCTTCAAGTATCTACGGCACACAATTACAGTTCAGGAGTCTATCTCCAATCTGTCCATTTCCTTGAAAGGGGTGTTGGCCGTTGTGGTGAATACAAAAATGCTAAAGGCATATCCTTCATGTATAACTCCTTATTTCTAAAAATCCTTGGAGACCCTATGGCTGCAGTTAAATCCAGGTGGGAGAAAGATATGTGACAAATTACTACAGAAGACAGGGAGGATATTTTAGAATCACCAGGGAAAGTATCAATAAATACAGCCCAAAGAAGATCCCAAATATTTCTTAGACACAAAGTATATAGAACTCCAAAGTGCAGGATGGATCTCAGGACAGATGATTGTTTTCCGCATTGTACAGAAGTTGTTGCAGACTTAGTCCATTTGTTCTGGCCCTGTTCTCCCCTGGTTGGGCTGTGGGAGGATGTAGGCAGATTGATTTTTGAGGTCTTTAAAATTCAAATATCTCTTAAATTTGTTGGACTATGTGGGAGACATTGGAAATTTATCCCCACTACAACTGTCTATAGCCAAAATACTGTATTAAGCCAGAAAGACCATAGCTAAACACTGGTTGGCAAGAATTGCTTCGTCAGTGGAAGAGGTTTACCACCATTCTGATGGAAAAAAAAATAGATATAAAAAAGGGGTCACTGCTAAATTTGGTAAACAGTGGGGGGCATGGATTAAATGTCCAACGGTGGTGCCGAAAGTACTGGCAAGAGATGTCATATTTAACTTACTTTTCCTTTATAAATTACCTAATATTCCAGATATGAAACACCTTACTCTATTGTTCTCATGTTAAAATTGTTATCTAGATATTGCACCCGGTATAATATTAAAATGTGAGTTCAGATAAGTGAGATGGAAGATTGGGAGGGAGGGGGAGATGGAGGGCGGAAGATTGAGCCTTGTATTCTTGTTATAAACAATGATTAACACAAAATTGTACTCAATATCTTGGGATTGTATAATATGATTATTTTTTATCAACTATTTTGTAAGATAAAAGTTTGCTCAATAAAAATGTTTTTGATAAAAAAAAAAGAAAGCATTAATACTATGGAAGCCGTGGGCGGATAGGAGACATCCTGGAGGCCGCAGGCAAACACGTAACAGAGGTCCTAGAAGACCAGGAACAGATAGCAGACAGGACTCTGGAGTACCTAGAAAGTCTGAATACCATGGAGGCCCGCAGGCAGACAGGAGACATCCTGGAGACCGCAAACATGGAACCGTGACAGTAGAAACTGCAGACAAACAAGAGACATCCTGGAGACTGGAGACAGTTAGCAGTGGTACTGAAAGCTGCAGATAGGTAACTCAGGGACTGAAAACAAAAGACAGCGAGGAGACATCCTGGAGGCCGCAGGCGAACACAAAACCCAGGTCCCAGAAGACCAGCAACAGGTAGAAGACAGAATTCTGGAGTACCTAGAAAGTCTGAATACCATGGAGGCCCACAGGCAGACAGGAGACATCCTGGAGACCGAAAACATGGAACCTTGACAGTGGAAACTGCAGACAAACAAGAGACATCCTGGAGACTTAAGACAGTTATCAGTGGTACTGAAAGCTGCAGATAGGTAACTCAGGGACTGGAAACCACAGACAGCGAGGAGACATCCTGGAGACTCTTGACAGGAACTATGCACAGACAAACTAAAAGTCTGACTAGAAAGTCTTAATAGCAAGACACAGGTATTAGGCCTTGGAAGATCAACACATGAGAGCACGCCGGACTACTTGAAGAGCCCTTCATGTAGCACAACAAAGTTCAGTGGACTAGGATTTAGGGAGCAAAGCTAATGGAGGAAAGCACATGAAGAAAAATTGAGTGCAGTATAGAAGCTGTGTAGATATAAGAGCTAATGAAACTTAACTTTGGAACTGGGGTTGGAAATCACAGTATATTATTGTCAAGACACCCTAAGAAAATTTTAAGGGTGATTTTAACAATATGTGGGGTTCTGCAGTCTGACAATCTGCAGCGATGTGGTATTATATACTCCCAGTCCATAGAAAGTTTTTTTGGCTTCACAAAATGGGCACTCTGTACCCTGGAGGTTTTGAACCTCACGATGGAAAATACATCAAACCATTAAATCTGAAAAGGTCAAAAGTTGCCAACGGAATTGGTTACAATTCCCCCCTATTTTTAAACATATATTTAAATTTTTATTTTTTCATTATAAATTTTATTTATTATTCATTATTTATTTACAATTTTTAAACATAAATAGTTCGTTTTTATTAAAAATTGTGAGCTTATGAATCCATGTAGGGAATTTTAAATATGAATGCACAATGCTGTTTCAAGGGGAAATAAGAGGTTAATTGGTAAAGAATGCATTATATGGAGTTCTACAATGAAAGGGTTAATTGATTACAACATGTGGTCCAAATTATGTAAAATATCACCCCTTTATAAAGCTGCCATTATAACATTCTCCTTTACCCCACCTGATGAAGACGGCTTAGACCGTCGAAACGCGTAGTGGCAGTGGCATTGGAGGAAGAATAAAGGTCGGTTATTATCCATTTTCTTGTCCAGTATTCGTTTGGCACTCCCTGAGACCGCTGCACCCTTGTTTCCATATGAGACATCTCCACACGGAGCCTAAGCGGCAGGAGCAGCCTGGCATATTTGGAGGTTTGAGGACCTGCAGTTACCCAGCCACCGGGAAAAACGACTGAGGACCTGCAGTGACATGGTATCCGGTCCGGCAAGATCGTGTGACCATCCAAGGAGCACGGAGTTGAGACACAAACACTGACAGGACAGCAATATAAACAGTGAGAGGCGACCCGGAGCCCTTCTAACTACACGCTTAATCTTGGTTGTGTAGACGTACCCAACCATTATAGGTGAGTGCATTGGCACTTTTAATTTATACAAACAGCCCTGTGTGTCTACACATGCGCCCTTTCTCTTTTTCTTTTTACATAAGAGCTAATGAAGACAGCAGCAAATACACACAGAGCTCACATTCAGCCTATATTACTGAGAGAGACTCTCCCACAAGATAAAAAATGGAAAATTCGATCAGGCTGCAAACTGCATATTAGAGTGTCTGAAAATTATTGAAGAAATGATGATTGCATACTGAAACTGTGTAACATTATAAATCAAGGTAACCACTAACACGTGTAAAAATAATTTTTCAATGTAAAACCAACGTCTATAACCTCTAAGCTCACTATGGCTCTCCCCATTAGAGGCCTCTATGGCAGCGTACATCATTTTTAATTGGAATAATACTGCTGCATTCAGCAACTTTCTTGCAAAAATGACTTTTCAGCAGAAGTCAATGAGCCCCATTATAAGTCACATAGTCCGATGGACAGCATTGGTGTGGTGTATCCATCACAGTATTATAGCTTTTTTTACAAACGAAAGCCACAGTGCAGATGTGAACAAAGCCTGAGCCAACTAAATACTACCATTTGTATACACATAGCCAGAATCATGAAAAAAAATAAATCCTTAAAACAATTACACCATTAGCTAAGAGTCAAAATAAAAACATAAAAATACTGTAAGCATGATATAAGTAACATAGTAACGTAGGTTGAATAAAGGTCAATTAGATTAGAACTAGGTCCATCAAGTTTGATGAATGGTTAA
This sequence comes from Phyllobates terribilis, assembly GCF_046119375.1. NCBI lineage: Eukaryota > Metazoa > Chordata > Amphibia > Anura > Dendrobatidae > Phyllobates > Phyllobates terribilis. Next base: position 103,984,513 of record NW_027362773.1, read on the forward strand.
TAGAAAAGTTTCAGCATTACAAGCAAATCTCCAAAACCTCTGCCAAATCAGAATATAAAGTCTAATATACCTCACTTGTAGAATTCAGTTCAGTTCCCCTTATGCTCCTACCTTCCAAAATGTGGAGTTACAGATCAAGATCTGATGGTGGCTTCCGTGTGATTTCGCATTGATGAACATTGACTTGTGAAGAATAGTTAAATTTCACAGCAAAATAATATTTTTTATGTGATATGGGTCATAGCAAAATAATATTTTTTTATGTGATATGGGTCACAATGTGAACCCCAAGGTTGTACATTAAAATGACTACATGATGTTGTTTCTTCACTCAAAATATTTTAATAATAAAATCTAGACCAAATATTAAGGCGATTTATGAGATTTTCAAAAGTACTCAGGATAATGTTACACCTACTCACAGAACATGGCACTCAGTTATTTCTGGGAGAAGCTGTCAGTTTCTGCCAGATAACAAAACACAAAGTGAGTAAGTATGCAGTCCCCTATAGTTATATTTAAAATAGATTGTTAAACAGATTGCCATGTACACAATTCTCCCTAAGACCATTCATATTTTTCAAGTCCAAATAGAAAATAAATGTCATATGTGAAACTTCAGAAATCCGAGGATCAGTCTTTCCTAGGACCCTCAAACCAGATACTGTATCACTGATGTTGAGCAAAAGGTAAATAAACCCTATTTAAGGGATGCAATAAAGCATGACTTGTATTCATTTTCATTAAAAAGGGTCTATATTTAAAATTACTAGAGTGAGCCTGTATTATTCCAATATCTGACAAGGTTCCTATTATTAGATCTCCTCTCCATTCAGCTAAAGATGTTCAACCTATTCACAAGCGTATGCTTTCCTATCTGGATCACGGCTGCAGTCCATGAATCTATGTAGCACTTTATGGACATATCTATTTCATTTTCTTTTATACAGATATCACTCAAGATACTAAAAAACACACATATATAGCTTCCTCAACAAGTTTCGCCTATACAGGCTTCTTCAGGGGACTAGAGCTCTAGTTCTAGTCCCCTGAGGAAGCCTGTATAGGCGAAACCTGTTGGGGAAGCTGTATATGTGTGTTTTTTAGTATCTTGAGTGATAATAGGAACCCTGTCAGATACTGGAATAATACAGGTTCACTCTAGTAATTTTAAATATAGGCACACAGATGTGGCACCGATAGAACACTGGAGGGCTGTGCAGCAGCAGAGAATCACCTGGGTTACAGCTAGCTAGCAAGTGGGAGAGAGTAGAATACTCTATACAAAGTGCACAACTGCAGGGCTTTAGAGAACGCCACAGAGGGACAAGCGAAGAGCTACAGTTTGAACTGTAAGTTGTGTACTTCTTCTCATGTGGAAGAGACCACCCCGCCTACATGACAGTACCGGCATTTAAGAGAGAGGGGGCTGGGATTACAACCACATAGTTACATAGTTACATAGTTAGTAAAGCCGAATAAAGACTTGCGTCCATCAAGTTCGACCTGTTAGTTCTGTAATTGCTAAAGTTGATCCAGAGGAGGGCAAAAACCCCAAATGATTTAGCCAATCTTCACCTGAGGAAAAATTCCCTCCCGACTCTGAAACCAGCAGTCAGAATAAATCCCTGTATCAACCTACTATTTTATTCTATTTTTAAGTATATGCAGAAATCTGCCTGGTATCTAGAAAAGCATCCAGTCCCCGCTTGAACTGGTTTAGTGAATCCGACATTACCGTCTCCTCACTCAGTGAATTCCATATTCTCACTGCTCTTACCGTAAAGAACCCCTTCCTATGCTGGTGCTGAAACCTTTTCTCTTCCAGTCTTAGTGAGTGCCCTCTTGTTACCGTAATATCCCTCCTTTTGAACAAATCCCGGGCAAGGTCTCTATACTGTCCCCTAACATATTTGTACACATTTATTATGTCCCCCCTCAACCTTCTCTTTTCCAAGCTGAATAGTCCTAGTTTTGCCAACCTCTCTGGGTATTGCAGTCCCTCCATTCCCTTTATTAATTTTGTTGCCCTCCTTTGTACCTTTTCAAACTCATTTATATCCTTTCTATATATTGGGGCCCATAACTGAGCACAGTATTCCAAGTGTGGTCTGACCAGTGCTTTGTACAGTGGAAGAACAATGTTCTCATCCTTTGCAGCTATACCTCTTCTGATACATCCCATTACCCTGTTTGCCCTTACAGCAGCGGCCTGACTTTGGGCACTCCAATTTAGTTTGCTATCAATCAAGATGCCCAAGTCCTTCTCCATCTCTGAATTCCCCAATGATTTCCCATTCAGTGAGTACTGGTGACTTCCATTTTTCCTTCCCATATGTATGACCTTACATTTCTCCTCGTTAAACCTCATTTGCCATTTAATGCTCCACCTACCCAGCTTATCCAAATCCCTCTGTAGGTCTTCACTATCCTCTTTTGTATTAATTGTTTTACATAACTTTGTGTCATCTGCAAATATTGATATTTTACTATTTATCCCGTTGACTATGTCGTTAATAAAGATATTAAATAACATTGGGCCTAGTACAGACCCCTGTGGTACCCCACTAGTGACGCTTACCCAATCTGAGTATATTCCATTTATAACCACCCTCTGCCTTCTATCCTTTAGCCAGTTAGCTACCCACTTGCAGACATTTTCCCCCAGCCCCATCATTCTCATTTTGTATACCAACCTATTATGTGGCACGCTATCGAACGCTTTTGAGAAGTCGAGATACACGACATCCACTGGTTCCCCCTGATCTACTCGAGAGCTAACCTCCTCGTAGAAGTCAATCAGGTTTGTTTGGCAGGAGCGATTCCTCATGAATCCATGTTGGTTCGGGGTTAATAGATTATTAGCGTCAAGATGCTCCATGATTGCCTCATTAATAAAGCCTTCAAAAATTTTGCCCACAACGGACGTCAGACTCACCGGCCGATAGTTTCCGGCGTCACTTTTCGCTCCCTTTTTGAATATTGGCACTACATTCGCCTGTCGCCAATCAAGTGGCACAGACCCAGTCTCAACAGAGTCCTTAAATATAAGATATAACGGTCTGTCTATCACATTACTTAGTTCCCTTAGTACCCGTGGGTGTATGCCATCAGGTCCTGGTGATTTGTTTATTTTAATGTTACTGAGGCGTTTCTGTACCCCAGCTTGGGTTAGATTTGTCGTAGGGTTATCAATAAGGGAACAACTAAAACATTAAACTTTAGGAGGGCGAAGTTTGATCAGCTGAAAGAAAACCTTCAACTTATAGACTGGGACAAAGTTCTTAATCAAGGAAATACGAATAGTAAATGGGAAACCTTCAAAAGAATTCTGAATACTCAGTGCGAGAGGTATATACCGTATGGGAATAAAAGGGCCAGAAATAAGAGGAAACCAATATGGTTGAATAAGAACGTAAAAGGGGCGTTAAATAGCAAAAAAGAGGCATTCAAGAGATTAAAACAGGAAAACAGCAAGGAGGCACTAATGTGTTACAAGGAAAAAACGAGAACCTGTAAAAAACAAATAAAAATAGCAAAGGAGGAAACAGAGAGACGTATTGCTAGGGAAAGTAGATCAAATCCCAAACTGTTCTTTACGTATATAAATAGTAAAAGGATTAAATCGAATAATATTGGACCGATAAAAAGTGATGAAGGCAAAATCATAGAGAAAGATGAGGATAAAGGACATAATGGAGCTGAGAGCTGAACATCAACAGTCTCCTCCACTTTATACCAAGCTTCAGCCTCTTGTGAGATTATTGAAACAGCCATGCTTTTTGCCTTTCGTAAAAAGCTGTAACTACTAAGTTTTTTGACTTTTTGTGAGACAGGCGATTATTGAATTGTCTCATTTGTACATCTTCCGCCATCACTGAGTGGGGAACCACTTTACCACCAGTAGCCACTACATACAAACCCAACCACCTCATACAAGAGACCATTCCTAGTACCATGACCTCTGAAGCCTCCATTTATCATGTGAGAAGAGTACTTGTCTTATTTGTAGTTTCACAATCAGTTCACTAAAATACGACCTGGATTAGAAACTGGATTAGGAACTGTGCTAATAAACATTGTAACAGCTAAGAATCTGGAATCATGGATTTGCTCATCCACATGTGTATCCAAACACTCTCATGACTGAAGGGAAAATAAGGTTGTATTAGATATTTTCTATGTCATTCCCTACTACACTCTCTCCGATTAGAACCCATTTATCCAAAGCATTTGTAAAAATCAATTACAGGTTTAGAGAGCAGATGCAAAAACGGTTCCAGCAACTAACAAAATTTAAGAGGCAAACTCAAGAAAAGAAACACAGAATGAATGCTGATTTGTGATGTTAGCTGTTACCGACAAAAAGGTCGGCAAAGTCACTTTCCATCTCCAGAGTCACTGGGTAAGTCTCTGTAATGTAGAGTGTAATCTTTTGACGCGCCCAGGGGATGGGGACGACTCGGCGCCCGGGCCTTGTTGCGTAGGTCTGGGGGATGTTGCGGTGGTCGGCTCCCGGGTCCGTACCCTGGGGTCACTCTTAAAAGAAGGGGGGAAGTTGTATGGGATTTGGGAAATGTTCGTGACGCCACCTGTGGTGTCTGGTGAGGATCACCAGCGCTGCGACAGTCCTCTGAGGCCGGTGTTCAGGCAGCTTAGTTGGTGCGGCTCCCCACAGGTGGAGCGGGGCCTCAGGGCAGCGTAAGTGTAGGATGCAGGACAGAGGGGACCCAGCCGGGTCAGAGGAAGAATAGGCACACACACACGACAGTTCACTTCAGTACCTTTACTGGTGGTGTTTCAGGCACGATCCAGGGCACTTTAGGGTGAAGGGTGCATATCAGGACTCTCCCCAGTGAGCGGGTGTGGGGCCTCCTGTTCCTTGCCTTTCCTTGATGAGTTTCTGACCTGCCTGGAGCTAGGCTTAACTTGGTCTCTGTCTTGCACCTGCTGACCTGGTGGTAGGGCCTTCTGTTGGAGGTCACACTCCCTGGTCTCTTGGGCCTCCGTGACTCCTGATCCTGGTGCGTAATCAGCTTTTGGTGTTCCTGGGACATATAGTTCGCCAGGGGTTCCAGTTGTTTCTGCTGGATGTAAGGAATCCCTGCAGACGCGGACCCGGTGTCCGGTATATGTTCTTGGGGTGAGCTGGTAAAGCTCCTCTGCCCCTTATGTTACTTGCTTACTCCACTCGCCTTCGGCCACGCTCGGTGCCCTCACTAGGCTTCACACTGGCAGTAGGCCTCGCTACTCTTCACCGCTCTTTTGGCGTTGGCACGCCCTAGGCTCACTAACTCGAGCTTTCTGAGTCTGGTCTGAACTTTTGCAGGAGCTCCTCTCAACAGACTGTAGACTCCAGACTGAACTGCCTAACTCCACCCTCCAGTTTATATATCCCTATCCGGGCTCCCTCTGGTGGTCTGAGGTGGTAGGGTGGAGGTGTGTGAATGCTATGAGGGCCTCTTGTGGAGAAATCCGTCCATGAAGCTGACGCCCCCCCAGGGCCGTGGAGTACTCGGCAGCCGAGCCTCTGGTTGCTGCAGGGTATCACGGTAGCTGGCCCGGCCCGTGACCCAGGGCGGTCAGTAAAAGGGGGAATAGTTTATAGGGGGATTTGGGTGCTTGTGATGCCACCTGTGGAATGCGGCTAAGGGGTGCCGCCGCTGCGGAGCAGTCCTCTGGAGCTCGTGTTACGGCAGCAGTGATGATGTTGCTCTCCACAGGTAGAGCTAGCTCCAGGGCAGCGTGGGGTGTAATGGATGGTGGTGCAGGGGAGACGGGACCCAGCCGGGTCAGAGGAAGAACAGACACACACACCGGGGCTAGTTTCAGTACCTTTACTGCAGATGGTAGTCAGGTACGGTCCGGGGCACTTGTAGGTGGTGTGCACTTCTGGTCTTGCTCCCCAGTGGGCGGGTGTAAGGCCTCCTTTCTGTATCTTCCTGTCTCTCTACCTGGAGCTTCTGACCTGCCTGGAACAGGGTCTAGCTCCCTTGATGTTTCTCTCACCCGTCTTGCTTGGCGGCGAGGGCTTTCCCACTGGTTACCACGATCCCTGGACGCTGGGGCCTTCGTGTGTACCTAGTCCTCTGCGTGTGCGCTATTCACCGGTGGACTGAGGGATATGAAATCCTCCTCAGTGTGCCGGATTCCCTACTGGGCATAGAGATCCCAATAGGCTCGGGCCTGGTGCCCGGCTTGCAACAGCGGACGAACCCTCTGTGGTTCCTCTGTCCCTCTCTTCTCTTCCTTCTTGCCTTCTAGCCCACTCTAGGCTCTCACTGGCCAGACTAGCCCGCAGCTTGGGCCTAGCCTGGCTTTCAGCCACACAGACTTCAGCTTGTCTGGTGCTGCAGCATCATGTTACACTCTGTGCTTTCCACTGACTGACTTCCTGAACTCCACCCCCCAGTATATATATACCTGACAGGGCTCCATCTAGTGGACTTGGGTGGAGGTGTCTTCATGTATTGAGGCCACTGGGGAGAATCCCATCCATATCACTTAAATTGTCCATTGCAAGCAAAACACAAAGTAATAAATACATATACAGGAAAATACACAATATAATACCCCAGGGGCAACTATCTACACTGTCAGAGTTTCCTTTTCTATTCTCTGCATCTGACAGGGGTCTGACCTCGTGTGCTACGTGTCGACCTACGTGGTACTGGGATGTGTGAGGAACTAGTGTTTACACTACCTCCCATTCTGTCAGTTCTAAGTGTTGGGGGACTGCAGGGTTGCCTTAACCTCTCTACGGGACTGGCAAGTATACCATTGGCTGGGCCTTCTTGCTCTGCTCCAACTGGGGATCCTTCTTCCGGGGATTCTTCTTGAGCAGGCTCTTCTGAAGCACTTACAGGTTCTACTTGCTGTGGAGGGTCTTCTGGCTGTTGAAAGAAGTGGATCACAGGTATTATTACTGCTCCTCCTAGTTGAGGCCAATCTGCCGGGAAATCTCCTAAGTCAGTATGGAGTACTGCTTCTTTAGGCTCCTCCGGTACGGTGAGAGACACTTCTTCTTGGGGCTTTAGCAGGTCTGGACACAACTTCAGATGGTCTCTAGATACTGTTGCAGTCGTTATTCCTCCGTCTTTGCTAATCAAACAGGTCTTCTTGTTATCAAATCTTGAATTTAACACAGTGTAGGGTTCTCTCTCCCACTGGTCATCAAGTTTGTGGTTTCTCCTTTTCCTCTTTAACACCACTTCTCCTGGTGTGAAGGGTTCTGCGGGCGCACTTTTATTGTAGTGGGCTTCCTGCTTGTCCCTTACCCGAGTGAGACTGTCTTCGACACAGGCCTGTACTCTTCTGTACTGCTCCTGTCTGGTCATGTCCCAGTCCTCAGTGGACATATCTGCTTCTGGTACTACTACACCAAGCTCCAGGTCCATGGGCAACTTCCCGGGTCTTGCTCGCATGAGATATGCTGGAGTACAATTGGTGGAACTCACAGGTATGTGGTTGTACAGATCTACCAGGTCAAGTAGTAGGTCTGGCCACTGATTTCTCTCCTCTAGTGGTAAGGTCTTCAGCAGGTCGATGACGATGTTATTCATCTTTTCACATAGACCGTTGGTTTGGGGGTGGTACGGTGTAGTCCGGATCTTTTTACACCCGTACAGATGGCAGAACTCCTTGAACAGTTCGGCTGCTGGGCCTTGATCCGTCAGCACCTGCTCCGGGTATCCATGGGGCCTGCAAAAGTACGCCTTAAACGTCCTCGCTGCTGTCTCTGCCATCAGATCCTTGAAGGGGGCGACAACCAGGAACCGGGAGTAGTGATCCACCATGGTCAGGGCATAGGAATATCCTGACCTGCTGGGTGACAGCTTGACATGATCCAGGGCCACGGTCTCCAAGGGACGAGTCGTCTTGATGGGTTGCAGGGGTGCCTTCTGGCTGCTGTAGTCTTTTCTTCTGAGGCTACAGGGTCCACAATTCCGGCACCACCTCTCAATGGAACTGCGCATTCCTACCCAATAAAACCGACACTTCAGCAGGGTTTCTAGCTTCTTCCAGCCAAAGTGCCCCGCCTGATCGTGGTAGGCTTCCAACACCATCTGGATGTCTGTCTTGGGCTCCACTATCTGCCATACCATCTCATGGGTTTTGGGGTTGACGTACCTCTGGCACAGCTTCTCTCTATAGATGAACAGCCGGATCTTCTCATTCCACAGCTGCTTGGCTTGTAGAGACGCGTCCTTCTCCAGGGAGGAATCTTTTTGGGTTATCAGCTCTTTAATACGGCTGACAACCAGGTTGCTGTCCTGGGTCTCCTTCCAGCTGTGGTGAGGCAGGGGGTTTAACGTCTTACCATGATGCCTCCTGGAGGCTCGTTGCTCGTGGACCATTCCATTCCGATGAAAGGCAGGTAGTTCAATCTCCTCCAGGTCATCCACTTCTTCTTCCGTGTCTGACTGGTGAGCCTCCTGGACAGGGCATCGGCGTTGGCATTCTTGTGGCCTGCCCGGTACTTAATGGTGAACTGCTAGTTTGACAGCCGAGCCATCCATCGTTGTTCCATGGCTCCTATCTTGGCTGTTTCCAGATGAGTCAAGGGGTTATTATCAGTGAAGGCAGTGAACTTACTGGAGGCCAGGTAGTGCTTGAACTGCTCGGTGATGGCCCAGACCAGGGCCAGGAACTCCAACTTGAAGCTGCTATAGTTCTCTGGGTTCCTCTCGGTCGGGCGGAGATTCCTGCTTGCATAGGCGATCACCTTCTCTCGGCCATCCTGCTTCTGACTCAGTACAGCTCCTAATCCTTCGTTGCTGGCATTAGTGTACAGCAGGAACGGTTGGCTGTAGTCAGGGTAGGCTAGGATCTCTTCGCCAGTCAGGATCTCCTTCGTCAACTTAAAGGATTCAGCTTGCTCCTTACCCCTCTGGAACGGGGGATTTCTGCCTCTGGGGGACTGTCCTACCAGGAGGTCTTGCAGAGGCGCAGCTTTCTTGGTATAGTCCTTCACAAACCTCCGGTAATACCCGACTAGTCCCAGGAACTGATGTACCTCCTTGAGGCTCTTCGGCTCCGGCCATTTCTGGATGGCAGTGACCTTCTCCGGGTCTGGTGCTACTCCCTCTGGACTAACGATGTGCCCCAGGTACTGTACCTTTCGCTTGAGCAGGTGGCACTTTGATGGCTTCACCTTCATCCCATACCGGGACAGCGACTCAAATACCTCCGCCAGGTGCTTCAAGTGATCCTCATACGTTTTGGAGTACACTATCACGTCGTCCAGGTATAGTAGTACAGTCTCGAAGTTGCTGTGTCCCAGGCAGCACTCCATCAATCTCTGGAACGTTCCGGGGGCGTTGCAGAGTCCAAACGGCATACTGTTGAACTCGCAGAGTCCCATCGGGGTGGTGAAGGCCGTCTTCTCCCGATCCTCCTCAGCAACAGCTACTTGCCAGTACCCACTAGTGAGGTCAAGGGTGGAGAAGTAATTTGCAGACTTTAAGGCAGCCAGGGATTTCTCTATACGGGGTAAAGGGTATGCATCTTTATGTGTAATGCGATTTACTTGTCTGTAATCTACACACATTCTCATGCTTCCGTCCTTTTTCCTGACTAGAACTAGGGGAGCTGTCCAGGGACTACAACTATCCCTTACTACTCCTGCCTTCTTCATGTCATGCAACATCTCCTTCGCCTTCTGGTAGTGTGCTGGTGGTATAGGCCTGTAACGTTCTTTGATGGGTGGATGGTCACCTGTGGGGATATGATGTTGAACCCCCTTAATCCTCCCAAAGTCAAGTGGGTGCTTACTGAATACCTGCGCGTATTCCTGAACCACCTGGTGTACACCCTGCTTCTGATGGGCAGGAGTGGTGTCTGTCCCAACATGGAGCTGTTGACACCAATCCTCCACCTGGGTTCCCGGGTCATTATCCCCTACTTCATCTGGTGAGGTTAAGGACTCCGCCGTGTGTATGGAGTTGTTATTTACTGTGTACAGTTTTGCAACAGTGGCGTAGCGTGGTAATCTAACCTCGTCCTCCCCATAGTTTAGGAGGAGTACGGGCACCCTCCCATTGCGTACATCCACTACCCCTCTGGCAGTCAAGAGTGTAGGTCTATGCTCCGAGCTAAGGGGCCATGGGTATGACAGGGGTTACAAGCCCTGCTGGTGGAGCGGCTGCTCCGGCCTGCTCGGCGCCGAGCGCGGGTTGACCATCAGGGCGGTTAACCGGTACTCCGGCGTTGTGCTGTTCTTCAGACATTCTGTGCCCCCCTAGCGAACCGTGGCCTACCTTCTTTTCCTTTCTTCCAGTAGGCCGCAGCTCCGCAGGTGACGGTCTTCCTTCAGGACCTTGCGTTGCTTGCGTCCTACGTCAGAGCGCTCACCGGGGCTCCTTCCAGGACCTGGCGCTTCCTGGTTTGACGTCGAGGCGTGGGGCGTGTCCGGGGCTTCGCGCACTTCAGCAGGTACGCCTCTCAGTTTCCCGCGGTTACGCCCTTCTTCCCACTCGGCGGCACAACAATGGCGGCGATCTTCGCCACAGTTAAATACACAGTTCTGATTAAAGGCACACAGTACCCGGTGGCAACGGGCACAACACTCCGTCATTGAAGCGGGCACGGAATCCTGTTCGTGACGCCAGGAAGAGATGACGCGCCCAGGGGATGGGGACGACTCGGCGCCCGGGCCTTATTGCTTGGGTCTGGGGGATGTCACGGTGGTCGGCTCCCGGGCCCGTACCCTGGGGTCACTCTTAAAAGAAGGGGGGAAGTTGTATGGGATTGGGAAATGTTCGTGATGCCACCTGTGGTGTCTGGTGAGGATCACCAGCGCTGCGACAGTCCTCTGAGGCCGGTGTTCAGGCAGCTTAGTTGGTGCGGCTCCCCACAGGTGGAGTGGGGCCTCAGGGCAGCGTAAGTGTAGGATGCAGGACAGAGGGGACCCAGCCGGGTCAGAGGAAGAATAGGCACACACACACGACAGTTCACTTCAGTACCTTTACTGGTGGTGTTTCAGGCACGATCCAGGGCACTTTAGGGTAAAGGGTGCATATCAGGACTCTCCCCAGTGAGCGGGTGTGGGGCCTCCTGTTCCTTGCCTTTCCTTGATGAGTTTCTGACCTGCGTGGAGCTAGGCCTAACTTAGTCACTGTCTTGCACCTGCTGACCTGGTGGTAGGGCCTGCTGTTGGAGATCACAGTCCCTGGTCTCTTGGGCCTCCGTGACTCCTGACCCTGGTACATAATCAGCTTTTGGTGTTCCTGGGACATATAGTTCGCCAGGGGTTCCGGTTGTTTCTGCTGGATGTAAGGAATCCCTGCAGACGCGGACCCGGTGTCCGGTATATGTTCTTGGGATGAGCTGGTAAAGCTCCCCTGCCCCCTATGTTACTTGCTTACTCCACTCGCCTTCGGCCACGCTCGGGGCCCTCACTAGGCTTCACACTGGCAGTAGGCCTTGCTACTCTTCACCGCTCTTTTGGCGTCGGCACACCCTAGGCTCACTAACTCGAGCTCTCTGAGTCTGGACTGAACTGACTGAGCTCCACTGCAGGCTAGCTTCTGTAGGAGCTCCTCTCAACAGACTGTAGACTCCATACTGAACTGCCTAACTCCACCCTCCAGTTTATATATCCCTATCCGGGCTCCCTCTGGTGGTCTGAGGTGGTGGGGTGGAGGTGTGAATGCTATGAGGGCCTCTTGTGGAGAAATCCGTCCATGCACCCCTCTGGGATCTGTGGCACCAATGCGCAGCAGGGCGCCACACTCTTATGGTCAGCGGGGTCCTCTCTCTCCTGTAAAGTGTAAGCTCTTATGATCAGCGGGGTCCTCTCTCTCCTGTAAAGTGTAAGCTCTTATGATCAGCGGGGTTCTCTCTCTCTCCTATAGAGCATAAGCTCTTATTATCAGCGGGGTTCTCTCTCTCTCTCCTATAGAGTGTAAGCTCTTATGATCAGCAGGGTTCTCTTGCCTGTAGAATGTAAGCTCTTATGGTCAGCATGGTTCTCTCCCTCCTGTAGAGTGTAAACTCTTATGGTCAGAGGGGTCCTCTCTCTCTCTTCTGTAGAGAGTAAGCTGTTATAGTCAGCGGGGTCCTCTCTCCCCTGTAGAGGGTAAGCTGCTATGGTCAATGGGGTGCTCTCTCTCTCTCCTGTAGAGTGTAGGCTCTTGTCGTCAGCGGGGTCCTCTCTCTCTTCTGTGGAGTGTAAGCTCTTATAGTCAGTGGCGTCCTCTCTCTCCTGTAGAGTGTAAGCTCTTATGGTCAGTGGGGTCCTCTCTCTCTCTGTCCTGTAGAGTGTAAGCTCTTATGGTCAGTGTGGTCTTTTCTCTGTCCTGTAGAGTGTAAGCTCTTATGGTCAGTGTGGTCCTCTCTCTCCTGTAGAGTGTAAGCTCTTATGATCAGTGAGGACCTCTCTCACCTCTGTAGAGTGTTAGACCTTATGGTCAGCGGGGTCCTCTCTCTCTCTCCTGTAGAGTGTAAGCTCTTATGATCAGCGGGTTCCTCTCTCTTCTGTAGAGGGTAAGCTCTTATGGTCAGCGGGGTCCTCTCTCTCTTCTGTAGAGTGTAAGCTCTTATGGTCAGTGGGGCCCTCTCGCTCTCTCTTCTGTAGAGTGTAAGCTCATGGTTAGTGGAGTCCTCTCTCTCTTCTGTAGAATGTAAGCTCTTAGGGTCAGTGGGGCTCTCTCGCTCTCTCTTCTGTGGAGTGAAAGCTCATGGTTAGTGGAGTCCTCTCTCTCTTTTGTAGAGTGTAAGCTCATGGTTAGTGTAGTCATCTCTTGCTTTCTCCTCTCCCCACATGTATTTTCCGATCAATTACAAACTTTCCAGTATTGAGATTCACAGAAATTTATTCGACGCTGATAAAATTTGGGGGGAAATTTGGCGAACTCTGCAAATTTGAATTTAAAAAGAGCCACTCATCTCTAGTTGAGAGCAGTATGATATTTCCCATTGGTAAGTGAATGAGAATGTACTGTATACTTTGGGTACTTTTAGCTATCGGGGCGAAGATATAGCTGTAATTTGCTGTTTTTCTTTTCTACGTAATTGTACAGTTGACGATCCTGTGCTGTTCCACTCAACAAATGATCACATCCAGCCGCCACAGGTAACAGCTGATCTTCAGATATCCCGAGCGTCACATCCACACCGATCTGATATTGATGACCTTTTCTAAGGATAGAAAATCCAAAATTCCAAGGCACCAAAGAATTTTAGGGATAAAATTTAGCCTTTATTCCATCCTTAAAATAGCATGGTGAAATACAAAAATGAGGTAGACAATGCCACGTTTCGGCCTAAGCGGACCTTCTTCAAGCCAGAGATACATTAAAAATTACATTGTTTCTACTGTATTGGACCTTATAGGGGCTCATGGTGCATGTGAATTACTCACTGGACTAAGTAACCTTTTCTAAGGATATTCTAAGTTATACACCAAGTGGAGAGAAGTTCATTGAGGAGTAGAGCTCTACAGTGAAATCTCAGGAGGTCTATTCATTTCCATGGCGGAGCATCTTGTCTATTTTTTTCCTTGTCTCTTCCAACTGTATTGTAGAATTTTTTTAACATTCAACTGTATTGACAATACCACAAAATCATCCAGAGACAGATGGCCATGCCATCTAAGAACAGGCAGCCATGTTATGTATCACAGGGAAACAAATTGGAGTTGATCTGCATTGGCATCCTTACTCTAAGCCCATTCTCTACTTCTAATTTTACATGGAGGCATATAAGCGTATTTTTTCTCATGGATTCTGTGTTATTTAGTAAAAAAACATCCTCACAATTATCACTTGGGAGAGGTAGCTAGTGTCTACCCTATGAGTCAACATCGGACCCTAAAACTAGCCGTGCATCTGTGGTGCCCCTGAGGGTTCAGTCGCCACAGAGGTACTGCACCTCACTCAGAGGTGTGGTGTCTCCTTCTCTCAGGTAAGGAGGGAGTGCTGCCCGGAACCCCAACACCTGCATCCAACACTACACTGCTCCAGGCCGGCTGGAAGGGCAAGACGCAATGTATGTTTCCTGCTGAGCCCTAACCATGGCTGGAGTGGGGGGAACCTAGAGGTAGGGGGAACCAGTAGTCGGTGTGGGTGGAGGAAGTAGCTAGGGGGAGCACTTTGGTAGGAGTATATATAGGGAAGCCATCTTAGGGAGATAGGTCGAGTAGAGGAGAGCAGTTCAGAAGAACAGCTCAGGACAGTTCAGAAGAACAGTTCGGGAGCAGAGTCTCAGTCAGAGCTCTGCTCCACAAGCAGGGCCCAGTGTCAGAGGCCCAGGAGGGGAGCAGGGAGTAGGCTCCGTTCTAAGAAGGGATCCTAGGGGGTACGGCGAGTGCAGGAAGGCACCCGTACGCCCCGCACCTGTCAGAAGACAGGGGGATCGTAAGCTGCATTCTAATCCCCTGAGGGTCAAGCAGGTCTGTGAACTCCGACGGACAGGAGGGACTTCAGAGCACCCGAGTGGGATTGAGAGTGGGCAGCACAGGGCAGGAGGGAGAAAGACCCAGTGTGAAGACGGTCTAAATAGGAACACGTGAAAGTAGGGTTCTGCCAGGTACCCCTGATCTACCTGAGGAAGCACTGAACCCCTGCCTGGTGAACGCAGCACTACGCGGCAGGCTGTAAGCTGACAGTGCACCTGAGGAACTAAAGAACTGTGACTAAAGACTCGGATGACTGCACCGCACCGCCTCTGTCTATTATTTAGTCTGCACCATCATTCCCTCCCTGCACTACAACGCCCAGCGCAACCCACACCACCTTACACTGCCCTGGAGCTTGCTTTACCTGTGGAGAGCCACACCATCCCTGCTGCCGTAACACCAGCTCCAGAGGACTGCTCCGCAGCAGCGGCACCCCACTTTAAATCCCTTATAAAAATCCCCTCCCCTTTTTACTGACCGCCCTGGGTCACGGACCGGGCCTGCAACCGTGATATCCCCCGGCAACTAGAGGCCCGGCTGCTGAGTACCCCACGGCCCAAGGGGGCGCGGCACAACATGACTAGGGATCAATGCCAAGCCTGAAATTCAACTACCGATGACCTGTTTCGGGGTATGTGCTTCTCATCAGTGTAGAAAAGAGTCTTGTCGGCTGAATGCAATGCCCGTAAGGCAAAATGGAGGGATGTACTGGTTGTCCTTAAAAAGATCAGAGTATAGAGTCTTGTAGGTGATGATCTACAGTAGAAAAGTATGTTAATTAGCTTTTTTGCAAAACAAAAGAAATGCTCTTGCAAATATCACCTAGCCCCCCATCTGTGAGAAAAAAATCATGGCATGCACCATATTATATGGTGTCTCATCATAGAGACAGTTAGCCAGAGATAGGGAGAGACAGACAGGGAGAGGCAGCCAGTCAGAGATTGACAGGTAGAGGCAGCCAGACAGAGACAGACAGCCAGAGACAGACAGCCAGCCAGAGACAGACAGAGGCAGCCAACCAGAGATAGAGAGAGGCAACCAGCCAGAGACAGACAGTGAGAGGCAGCCAGTCAGAGACAGACAGTGAGAGGCAGCCAGTCAGAGACAGACAGGGAGAGGCAGTCAGTCAAAGACAGCCAGAGACAGACAGAGAGAGACAGCCAGCCAGAGACAGACAGTGAGAGGCAACCAGTCAGAGACAGACAGGGAGAGGCAGCCAGTCAAAGACAGCGAGAGACAGACAGAGCGAGGCAGCCAGCCAGAGACAGAAAGAGAGAGGCAGCCAGCCAGAGACAGACAAAGAGAGGCATCCAGCCAGAGATAGACAGAGAGAGGCAGCCAGTCAGAGACAGACAGGGAGAGGCAGCAAGTCAAAGACAGACAGCCAGAGACAGACAGAGAGAGGCAGCAAACCAGCGACAGAAAGAGAGAGGCAGACAGTCAGAGATAGACAGAGAGAGGCAGGCAGCCAGAGACAGACAGAAAGAGCCTCTGTCTGACTGTCTCTCGCTGTCTGTCTATGGCTGGCTATCTCTATGATGAGGAACATGCTTGTGCTTTGGGGCAGCCTGTGGTCTTATCTTGCTGATCTGGCCTAATGCACCAAGGAAAGACCCGGCCTACAGTTCCACCCTGGGCACGAGCATCTCATTAATTCAAACCTGCAAACACTGGAAGGAGAGAGAGCGACGCTGACGTCACCAGGACGCGACGCAAGGTCCTCGCCCGGAGCAGCACCAGCGGAGCCGCAGCCTACAGAAGAGGATCGTCGGAAGGTAGGCCACGGTTAACTAGGGGGGAAGAAGATGACGGACGCGGAGGGACCCTCGACCAGCAGTGTGGCTGCAGCAGCGTTGATGCCATTCTCTATGCCCTACATCCCCGGAGCAGCCTGGCTGCCCCAATACTCAGGGGAATCCCATACATTGACTGACTTTAAAGAAAGACTGCACAGTTTATTTAAAGTTTATCCCCTGACAGAAGAACAGAAAGTGAGCATTCTGACGGGGCAGCTAACCGGTGCAGCCCAGCGGGAGGTGAAATCCTGGTCAGATGAGGAGAAAAGGACTGTAAGGGACATTCTGACCCGGCTGCGGAGTACCTTTGATACCCGTACCTCAGCAGAGATTAAAATGCGGTTTTATGGCTGTAAGCAGCGAGCCCAGGATAGTATCAGAGACTATGCCTTGAACCTGCAAGAAGCCCTGAGAGCTATCAAACAAGCTGACCCTGGTAGCGTGCAGGACACCGATAAGCTGTTAACTGACCAGTTCATAGAAGGTCTGCTGTCCAGCGCCCACAGGACCCAGCTGCGCCTCATGGCTCTACAGAACCCCGATTTGACTTTTGCGCAGTTCAAGGGTAGGGCCATCCGGGTGGTCCGAGAACCCCCACCAAGTGGCGCTGTAACTTCCCGGTGCCCTGCCATTACTTACCACCAGGGGGCGGCGCCCTACCCTGCAGGCCTTGTGGGGGCTGATGCGCAGGTCTCAAGCCCATCCCCGCCTGCAGACCTGCACCATCAGGTCCAGGAACTAACCAGAAGTGTTGCTGCATTGACCAGGACCGTACAGTCGTTACAGGTGGACCCGTCAGGACCCATCAAGCTGGCTTCCAGTCCGCAGGATGTCCCGTGGCGTCGACAGAGGAGGATCCCGCCGTTCAGAGGGAGGCCCGCCGACCGCTACACTGAGGATGGACAGCCGATTTGCCGCCGTTGCTTTCAGCCAGGACACCTAGCAAGGTACTGTACTTTAAATGGACCCGACCTGGGGCAGAGGGCCAACCCCCAGGCATAAGGTCACCAGGCCCGTCTAATTGGCGTGATAAGTACGTGGGGGGACGCCCGGTCTTACCCGTAGTGCTGGACGGTATCCCCATGAGTGCACTGTTGGACACGGGGTCTCAAGTGACTACCATCCCCTACGTACTTTTCAAGCTGTACTGGAATGACGCGGATATAACCCGTTATCCAGACGATGACTTAAGCATCATCGCCAGCAATGGCCAACCTGTGCCGCAAGTGGGGTTCAGAGAGATGACCATCAAGATTGGTAAGGTTGAACTGCCGGCACAGGGAGTGATCATTGTGGACATTGATCGCCGTGAGAGTCACCCTAAAATAACTGTGGGTACTAACGTGATTGAAAACTGTCTTTCAGAAGTAATTATGATTTTGCAGCAGGTGGCGATGAATGCTAGTTCCAGCCAACAGAGAGTCCTCAACAAAGAGATAAAGGCTCTGATGAGACGGCAGCAGGTAGAACTGTCTGGTGGTGAGATCGGTAGCGTATGAATGAATGACCCATTCCCCATTTCCATGCCTCCCAAAAGTGAAATGATGATCTGGTGTCAGACTGCAATTGGGTTGAGAGACAGAGACTACCAAGCCATGGTAGAACCCGTGTACTCAGACAGCAGGCCCACCATTTTGACAGCCCGGGGGGTGGTTGATGTCCGTCATGGGAGGGTGCCCGTTCGCATTCTCAACATTGGGGAGAGGGAGGTACACTTACCCAGGTACGCTAAAATTGCCAAACTGTTTGCTGTTGAACACAAAGCTATCAGGGCCGTGGAACCTTTGCCTCCATTT
Organism: Phyllobates terribilis; assembly: GCF_046119375.1. NCBI lineage: Eukaryota > Metazoa > Chordata > Amphibia > Anura > Dendrobatidae > Phyllobates > Phyllobates terribilis. Next base: position 104,002,503 of record NW_027362773.1, read on the forward strand.
CCACAGGCGGAGGGTAATGGCTCCCAGGAACAAAAGGAGGACTGGTGCCAGAAACTCCACGTGGGTGCTGACTCCACTCCCCTGCACCAAAAACAAGGAGTCTACCGGGTGGTTCAGGAGTACGAGAGAATTTTTAGTAAACACCCGCTAGACTTCGGCCGAGTAAAGGGAGTGGAACACCACATCCCCACGGGGAGCCACCCACCAATAAAAGAGAGGCACAGACCTGTTCCCCCTGCACATTATCAGAACGCAAAGGGCATGCTAAGAGAAATGAAAGAAGCTGGGGTCATTAGAGATAGCTGTAGCCCCTGGGCAGCCCCCTTGGTTCTGGTAAAAAAGAAAGACGGTACCATGAGAATGTGCGTGGACTATAGACAAATCAACCGTATCACCCATAAAGACGCGTATCCGTAATGTGGGGCTGGGAGCCGTACTGTCACAAAACCAACAGGGCAGAGAAAGGGTGATCGCGTATGCCAGCCGGAAGCTGAGGCCCACTGAAATAAACCCGGAGAATTACAGGTCCTTCAAGCTGGAATTATTGGCAGTGGTGTGGGCCGTCACAGAACGGTTTAAGCATTACCTGGCCTCCGCAAAGTTCACCGTGTACACGGACAACAACCCGTTGACACACCAGGACAATGCAAGACTAGGTGCCCTAGAGCAGCGGTGGATGGCGCGACTCTCGAATTATGACTTCACGATCAAGTACCGGGCAGGCAGAACCAATGCCAACGCTGATGCCCTATCAAGAATGCCTCACTTACCTGATGGAGGCGAAGACCCCGAAGAGCAGGAGGAGGTAGAACTCCCTGTGTTTCACCGGTATGGAGCCACTCAATACTCTCACCGCGTGAAGGAGGAAGACTTGACAACCATCATGATCAATCCCCTACCTCACCACAGCTGGGCCGAGACCCAAGATAGTGACCCTGCGATCCGCATGGTGAAAGACCTGCTGACCCGGGAAGACGCCCGTCTGGATCCGGATGCTCCAGAGGAAGCCAAGCAGCTATGGAAAGAGAAGAGCAGGCTGTTCCTCTATGAAGGTAAGCTGTGCAGGAGACTCGTCAACCCCCGGACGCACGAGCTGACCTGGCAAGTCGTGGTCCCAAGGCGAGATGCAGCTATGGTCCTGGAGGCTTACCATGACAGTGCGGGGCACTTCGGCTGGAAGAAACTGGAGTTCCTGCTAAGAGGACGGTTCTTCTGGATCGGCATGAGAGGGGCTGCAGAGAAGTGGTGCAGGGACTGTGGCCCTTGTAATTTAAGGAGGAAGGACCGCACCAGTCAGAAGACACCCTTGAGGCCCATCGTCACCCAGCAGCCTCTTGAGCTGGTAGCTCTGGACCACGTCAAATTAGCTCAAAGCCGGTCAGGATACGTTTATGCCCTGACACTCGTGGACCACTATTCCCGATTTCTAGTGGTGGTCCCTGTAAAAGACTTGACAGCTTAAACAGCGGCCAGAGCCTTCCAGCAATACTTCTGCCGTCCACACGGGTATCCGGAACAGGTCCTGACAGACCAGGGCCCAGCATTCGAGGCTGAAATCTTCCAAGAGTTCTGCCACCTCTATGGCTGTAAGAAGATTCGGACAACGCCTTACCACCCGAAAACCAACGGGATGTGTGAGAAAATGAACAATATAGTCATTGATCTCCTGAAGACGTTGCCCCTGGAGGAACGCAGCCTGTGGCCAGAAAAACTGCCGGACCTGATAGACTTATACAACCATATCCCGGTGAATGCTACAAACTGCACCCCGGCTTACCTGATGCGAGCCAGACCAGGTAAGCTGCCCATAGACCTGGAGATGGGAGTCCTAACACCCGATGACACCTCCCCAGATGCGGACTGGGATACGGAAAGGCGACTGCAGTACAAGAAGGTACAGGAGAGTGTGGAGAAGAGCCTGGCCCAGGTGAGAGAAAGGCAAGAGAGACTCTTCAACCAACACACCCCTGCTGGTCCCCTAGAACCTGGTGAGCAGGTCCTGAAGCGGAAGAGAAGGCTACACAAGCTGGACGACCAGTGGGAAAGGGAACCCTACACAGTACTGCAGTCTGATCACGACAACCCGAAGGTGTGCGTGATCACCAAGGATGGAGGAGAAACCACTAGTACCGTCTCCAGAGACCACCTAAAAAGGTGCCCCGAGCAACTACAGAGTGCAGAAGAAAATCAAAGTGACCTTGAACCTGCAGAGGACAAGGAAGAGATGATCAGCACAGTTCTTGGGGAGTTCCCTCAGTCCTGGACTCGAATAAACGATGCCATAGTGGTACCCGTCCTGCATTTCCTGCAACCAACTCAGCAACAACCTACACCAGAGCAGGAAGGTGAAGAAGAACAAGCAGCCCCAGAGGCAGAAGAGCCTGTACCAGCAGCCCAGGAGAGTCAACCCTCTGCTGACAGTGAGCCTGCCATGCCTGCGGTAAGCCAAAGGACCCGCAGACAGCTGCCTGCCCTGCCTGTAAGTCTAGCCAGTGACTGCACCCCGAGTGTTAGTGAGAAAAGCCAGGTTAGACCACCACCAGACAGTGGGTTACGTAGGTCAACCCGAAGCACTAAGGGGCAAACACCCACTCGCTGGAAAGTGTAGAGTGTAATAACAAATGTAAATATCCTGTAAAATGTTGAATTGTTTGAAATGTAATTGCATGACCAGTAACTACGCGTTTTCTCAGTTTCTTTCAGTTAATACATGGACTAACAGGTTATGAACTGTGAGTAACCGAGACTTTCCTGCAAATATGTTTGGAGCTAACCAACGGAAGGAACAAGGGCTGTCAAGGACTTGGTGCTACGGCAGACCCCCACCTGGTTAAGGCTCCCCGTTGTTTTTGGTGAAATGGACACCCGGTCACAGACCACACTGTGAGCTTAAGAACTCAACCTGTGCGTCGTTTGTCTTTACTTGCCTTGTAATGTTTTAATGGTCATGCATAAGTATTCCTTGTTTTATGCTTAGTCCCGGAGTACTAAGTTTTACTAGGGGGGAATGTGTCACCCTGGCCTGGATGCCACAAATGTTTAATAAAGCTGTGTCTGAGAGCAAGGGGGAGGTTCCCGGGTTAGGGATCATTAGCATGCAGTACCTCCTGTCCCAGGCCAGTAGGGGGAGCAGGCTGACCCTATAAAAGCTGGAACTGGGGGCAGGGTTAGAGAGTTCTGTACGACCTGTCTCTGGAGTGAGAGGTGTCCCAGAGAAGGGAGAGCCAGTTCAGCTGAGGCTGAGGAGGACGAGTGGCAGTAGAGGAGCCACGAGCCAGGGACGGAAGGCGAAGCGAGCCTGTCCTGGCAGATAGAAAAACTAACCTACCAGACTTTGGTGTCTGAGGCTGTTAGGATTCCAAGTCCTACAGCAAATAACCCGCCCGCAGGGGATTGTATGTCCCTTGGCCTAAGAAGCCCGGAGGTTCCACCACAGCAGAAGGGACCAGAAAAGCTGCACCAGGCCAAGAATAGAGAGGAACCCAAGTTGCAAGCCACACGGGCGAGAAGACACGCCGAGCTCAGGAACGTGGGCTGTTACACCACCAGGAGGGAAATAGCCAGAAAGAGCGCAGAGAATACGGTAGGCCTTCACCCTCACCCTGACCAGGGCCAGCTTCCCACTTGTTCTCAGACATCCAGGCCCCCTCCTAGCCGGGACTGTTTTTGGGTCGTCTCACCTGTTCTAATAAAGACCCTGAACTGTTTAAGAGGCCTCCGTCTCCTGGCTATTGCGATCGGAATCATCCCCTCCATCATCCATCTATATACTGCCCTGGGGCCACACTCCTCCCGTGGGGAGTTATACTACTTAGTGCTGCACACCTACATCTGCCCCAGTGGTCTGCACTGCAGCGGCGGTTAACCCTGACCGCAATCCACGGGTGGCGTAGTCGGACATTAACCTAAAACATATGAAAGATTGCCACTGGTCTGACCACCCTGAGCCACGGGATCGGGTCGCCACTACTACCCCCATCATTGCTCAGAAGCCCGATTCCGAGTGCCCCACGGCTCAGGGGGCGAGTCACGGATGTAGACAGTGTAGGAAGCAGAATGGTACCACTCCGTCCCACTGTTTAGTACCTGCTTCCGGTACTACAGATCGGCTCTAGTGTTCAAATGAAAGTCACTCAAAATTGTAAGTACTTCAACAAAATTGCCAACTTGTAAAACCGACCCATGGTGAACAAGACCAACTGAATTCAGTTGTAGCTCTATTTAATTTCTACTTTGTGGTCTATATACATGCAAGAGAAAATTCTAGGAGCTTAGTTCTCCGACTAAATAAAATTTCCAGATGTTCTCATAAACTGAGAAAAGGTCTAGAAGTGCAAGATTGAGTTATCTTTCTCGCTAAAATCCTAGTTTCTTGCTTGTTCCTCGCCCTTCCCTGTAATACATCTAAACAACTTTCACACCACAACCCATGTTTATAAAAATGTACTTCTTAACATCAAAACATTTCCCGAAAAGTAAGTCTGAATTTTAATTAGGATGCGTCCTACTTCACAGTTTTCTGTTTTCTGACAGCAAGTAGCAGGCAAATACCTAAACATACTCCATGGATACAACTATCTAAATGTGAGATTTTCCACAATAGATGTATGTTCTACTTCTGCAAATATACTGTACTGAGACATCACGTAGCACAACCTGATGACTCATAGAAAGAGCGAAGTGATTTTTTTTAAACTTGCATTTACTACATTTACCAAATTTTCCCAAAATTTGATTTGTGCCAAATTGATTTTCTGGCAAATCAAAAGTACTTCAAAGTCGCTAATTGCCCTGGGAAACATGTATGACACAATTCTCTTTTCCTCACACACTAATCTTCTTCGCTACAATGCTGTCACACACTATTTGTACAGTTTATTCAGCGTTTTATATCTTCCTCTGCTTATCTCTATAGTGAAGCTATGAGCTGTGACGTCCTCTTGCTATCCATATTCACAAAAATGGCTGCTGTATTCCCTGCTTCAGATTTTATACAGGCTACTATGATAGAAATTCCTGATTGGTGGTGGTATACCATGTAGGGTGATAGCTGCAGAGCATTATGGGGAAGCCAATTCAAGGTCATGTGATCCTTCTTTGGCTAATGCAATCTTCTGCAATCTGTAAAGTGGTAGAGGCCATTTTAAATGATTCGTTCCATCCAAATCAAAAATTGTTTGAATCAACTGTGTGCAGCAAATTCTTAAAAATTTAATATTAATTTGATTTGCATTGGATCAATTAGCTCATCTCTACTCACAGACTTTATCAGCCATGGTTTTGAAGACCCCCAATACGAATTAGGAAAAAAGTTGGCTAAACTAGCTGATTTCAGCATGACCCTCCAAGCATTCAATGTATGGTTGACCTCTCGAAGATCCACCAAGAAGGTTAAGTAGAACTCTCTCTTCTAAGAGATAAGCCCTTGTCAAAGGTGTCTGTCAGTGGCTTACTATATTTTTTCCCATGTTGAGGTGTACGGGGGAGTCGGGAGAGATAGTTCACCTGAAAGCTATAGTATCTAAAGTGTATGAACATCTTTAGGTACCCAAGAGGCTTGGTGTTTAGAATAATGGTCAAGGTATTCTGACAGGTCATGAAGAGCAAAAGCCACTCCAGAAAATTATGAGCATGAGTGGCCATGTATGTTAGATATTAACAGACAAGTATGCAAGTAACTGCATATATATATACAGTGAAGGAAATAAGTATTTGATCCCTTGCTGTTTTTGTAAGTTTGCCCACGGTTATAGGAAGTTTCGCCCCCAGCAGTTCGTCCCCAGCAATTTGCCCCCAGCAGTTCGCCCCCATCAGTTCACCCCCAGGTACATTTCGTCCCCGCACATTTCGCCCCTATCATTTCGCCCCCAGGAAGATTCGCCCCCGCACATTTCGCCCCCGCACGTTTCGCCCCCGGACCGGGGCGAACTGGGGGCGATATGTGCGGGGGTGAAATGTGCGGGGAAAAACGTCCTGGGGGCCAAATGCTGGGGACAAAATGTGCGGGGTGCAAAATGTACCCGGGGGAGAACTGCTGGGGGTGAAACATCCAATTCCTGACCAGTTAGACGCTCCTAATCAGCTCGTCTACCTGCATCAAAGACAGCTGTCTTACATAGTCACCTGTATAAAAGACTCCTGTCCACAGACTCAATTAATCAGTCAGACTCTAACCTCTACAACATGGGTAAGACCAAAGATCTTTCTAAGGATGTCAGGGACAAGATCATAGGCCTGCACAAAGCTGGAATGGGCTACAAAACCATAAGTAAGACGATGGGTAAGAAGGAGGCAACTGTTGGTGCAATAGTAAGAAAATGAAAGAAGTACAAAATGACTGTCAATCAACATCAATCTGGGGCACCATGCAAAATCTCACCTCATGGGGTATCCTTGATCATGAGGAAGGTGAGAGATCAGCCTAAAACTACATGGGGGAAACTTGTTAATGATCTCAAGGCAGCTGGGACCACAGTCACCAAGAAAACCATTGGTAACACATTACGTCTTAAAGGTTTAAAATCCTGTAGAGAGGAGGTGAGTATGAAAGTTTATTTTTTTTCTGTGCGTGACGGGGATCAGGGGGTGCCAAGCATACCTGGATGAGGGGGGCCATACATACAGGGATGAAGGTTGCCATACATACCGGGATGAAGGATGAGGGGGGGCCATACATACAGGGATGAAGGGTGCCATACATACCAGGAGCCGCGCTGCAGGCACAGTGTGCCGGTTATTAAGGAAAATTAACCCCTTACTTACCGGGGACGTATTAGTACGCATATTTGCGATCCCTCCGTTCAGTGAGGGCTGCTGCGCTGAGCCCTCACTGAACGGAGCACATGTCAGCTGATTCTTACAGCTGACATGTGCCCGCAACAGCCGCGGGTGGAATCGCGATCCACCCGCGGCTGTTAACATGTTAAATGCTGCTGTCAATCTCCGACAGCAGCATTTAACGCGCGCTTCCAGGTAGCGCGTCATAAGCCCCGCCCACCGGCGACCCCGTCATGTGATCGCGGGTCGCCGATGGGCGTGCATGACAACCCAGGGTCTGCAGCAGACGCCTGTGGTTGTCATGATCTTGTCGCTATGAGCGCCACCTAGTGGTCGGCGCTCATAGCACAGGACCATTTCTGCTGCATGCAGGGGACCTGCTCGTCCCCTGTATGTAGCAGAGGCGATCGGATAGTTGCTGCTTCTAGTCTCCTATGGAGACTATAGAAGCATGCAAAAAGTAAAAAAGAAAAGTTTTTAAAAATATTAAAAAAAATAAAAAAATATAAAAGTTTAAATCACCCCCCTTTTGCCCCATTCAAAATAAAATATATATATAAAAAAAAAAAACACATACACATATTTGGTATCGCCGCGTTCAGAATCGCCCGATCTATCAATATAAAAAAAGAATTAATCCAAACGGTAAACGGCGTAACGAGAAAAAAATTCTAAACGCCAGAATTACGTGTTTTGGTCGCCGCAAAATTGCAATAAAATGCAATAACGGGCGATCAAAACATCGGATCTACCCCAAATGTTATCAATAAAAACGTCAGCCCGGCGCGCAAAAAATAAGCCATCAACCAGCCCCAGATCACGAAAAATGGAGACGCTACGGGTCTTAGAAAATGGAGCTATTTTTTTATTTTTTTTTTTACCAAATTTTGGAATTTTTTTTCACCACTTAAATATAAAAGAACCTATACATGTTTGGTGTCTATGAACTCGTAATGACCTGTAGAATAAGAAGGGCAGGTCAGTTTTAGCATTCAGTGAACGTGGTAAAAAATAAAAATAAAAAACAACTGTGGTATTGCACTTTTTTTGCAATTTTACCGCACTTGGAATTTTTTTCCCGTTTTCCCGTACAGGATATGGTAAAACTAGTAATGGCGTTGAAAAGTACAACTCGTCCCGCAAAAAATAAGCCCTCACATGGCCATATTGACCAAAAAATAAAAACGCTATGGCTCTGGGAACAAGGGGAGCAAAAACGAAAATGCAAAAACGAAAAAATGCTCCGGGGCTTAAGGGGTTAATATTCACTGCTCCCCTTCAGGGGAGCAGTGAATATTCATCTTCTTTAGTAGCGGGCACAGTGTAGGCTGCAGCAGGCCGCTACTGCCTCCTGTGCCCCACTTCTCCACCACTGTCGCTTCCCCCACATCCCCCATCACCCACAGTATTTAAGTATATTGGACTATAAGACGCACCCCCCACTTTCCTCCAAAATTTTGGAGGAAAAAAGTTTGTCTTATAGTCCGAAGAATACGTAAATCCTACAAAGATGGAACGTTACTCAAATATATAAGAGATTACATGTACATCTTCCCTTGTGAAAGCCAGTGAGGCGAAACGTACGTCAGCACTTTTGTATATACTTCTTTATAGACAAGCTCTATGCACTTGCGCTTTAATATATATCTTGTCTCTATTTATGTGGATATAATTTGTATACATCCTAACTGCCTTTTATATATACAGGTGCATCTCACTAAATTAGAATATCATCAAAAAGTTAATTTATTTCAGTTCTTTAATATGAAAAGTGAAACTCATACATTACACACAGAGTGATCTATTTCAAGTGTTTCTTTCTGTTAATGTTGATGATTATGGCTTACAGCCAATGAAAACACAAGAGTCATTATCTCAGTAAATTAGAATACTTTATAACAACAGCTTGAAAAATGTTTTTAAAATCAGAAATGTTGGCCTACTGAAATATATGTTCAGTAAATGCCCTCAATACTTGGTCGGGGCTCCTTTTGCATCAATTACTGCATCAATGCGGCAATGTGGCATGGAGGCGATCAGCCGGTGGCACTGCTGAGGTGTTATAGAAGCCCAGGTGGCTTTGATAGCAGCCTTCAGCTCGTCTGCATTGTTGGGTCTGGTGTCTCTCATCTTCCTCTTGACAATACCCCATAGATTCTCTATAATAGATTCTCTATGGGGTTAAGGTCTGGTGAGTTTGCTGCCAATCAAGCACAGTGATACTGTTGTCTATAAACCAGGTATTGGTACTTTTGGCAGTGTGGACAGGGGCCAAGTCCTGCTGGAGAATGACATTTCCATCTCCAAAAAGCTTGTTGGCAGAGGGAAGCATGAAGTGCTCTAAAATGTCCTGGTAGATGGCTGCGGTGACTTTGGTCTTGATAAAACACAGTGGACCTACACCAGCAGATGACATGGCTCCCCAAACCATCACTGATTGTGGAAACTTCACACTAGACCTCAAGCAGCTTGGATTGTGGCCTCTCCACTCTTCCTCCAGACTCTGGGACCTTGTGGAGTGTGTCAGTGACTGCCTTCTGGACATCTGTCAAGTCAGCAGTCTTCCCCATGATTGTGGAACCTACTGAAACAGACTAAGGAACCTTTCTCAATGTTTAGGAAGTCGTTGCAGGTGTTTTTTGTTAATTATTTTAATTTACTGAGATAATGACTTTTGTGCTTTCATTGGCTGTAAGCCATAATCATCAACATTAATAAATAAACACTTGAAATAGATCACTCTGTTCCTAATGACTCTATATAATATATAAGTTTCACATTTTGGATTGAAGAACTGAACTAAATTAACTTTTTGATGATATTCTACTTTTGGGAGATGCACCTGTATATATATAATTATACCCTTGGCAAGGCTATTTATCGATTCTATAGGCAAGCCAAATACCAGTGCTCATGTTCTGTTTTAAGCTGATGGAAAAGCATCTAATTAAGTACATTTGTATCTCTCATCGAGCATTATTTGTTCATTTGTGTATATACCCCCATTTTCTATATGTACTTTATGTAATTTGAATTGTTCAATAAAACATGTAATCTCTTATATATTTGAGTAACGTTCCGTCTTTGCAGGATTTATTTATGTATGTTAGATGTGTTTGCTGCCTTGTATTTGATAAAACCTGATTTCTGCCGACTTGACCTATAATGATCATAGTATGTTATCTCATCTTCTGTTAGGCAGTCAATATCAAGTACTAAGAACAAGATCAGAAAGGTTAAGAGAAGTGCAGATCCTCGGGATTGACAAGCAATGTGTGATCAGTGGATTCCAACCCATGGAATGTGAATGAAGAAGCCAAAGCAGGAGATAGTCACTCTTGGTCAATGGTAGAATATGGGGACCTCAACTGTTGTGGCTGACTGTTTATGGTTAATGTGACCATAAATCTGTCTGCATTTTATTTACCTGGTTGTTGTTAGATGTCTTTGAAAGTTGGAGTTAATGTAAGTTCTACGTAGGGAATCCCTCTTTCCCGATCATGCAGAGCAGCTCAGACATGTCTTGCAATGAAGGAGACCTTTTGTTTGCAGATGACTAGGAAGTCCCAGGGGTCAGATCACACCCTGATAGTCTATTCTAAGAGTAGGACACCAATGTAATATAACAGAAATCTATTTAAAATTAAACCTGCTATATAAAATGCATACATTTTTTTCTGTAGACATTCAAAGAGGATGACAGGCTCACCAATTTTCATTTTCTTTTAATTATACAAAATATAATGCATATAAAGATCATGTAAAAACATTAGTAACTGGAAACAAGAAAAGGTTTAAATTCAGCCATATTTTTCTCAATGTTAGTATATAGAGTGGTAACATAAATAACTTAATAAGAAAAAAATAAAAAATAAATTTTTAAAAATACAAAAATCCAGATGGAAAACAGAAAACACTTAATTGGGAAATAGAGAAGACAGTTGGGAAAAAATAGTGGTTTTCTGTTAAGATCTACTATAAAGTCATATGTAATATGGCTTTTCCAAGAATAGTACCAGTTCTTGTGAAAAGTCTGTTAGACTCTAGCTGGTTTATTGCAGCCGTATAGGTTTCACTCTGAAACGAGGCTCTACATAATTGGTCACTGCAACCAATTACTACCCACAGCAGAAGGGAGCATAGAGGTTTATTCCTAACTGTGAGTATCTCCACATAAAAGGAGTATGAGTGCTGATGGCTGAGTGTGAAGTGGGTTTCAACACCAAAGGGCTAGAGACTAATTTCTGTGTGTGAGCATCTGAAATGCAATAACTGAGGAGCAGACCACAAGAGTACACAAATTGCCAGGCAAGATTTACTGCAGGATATTGCTACTGAGAGAAGTATTTGCGAGAAGGGACTGTGACCGGCACTGTTAGTTTGTGCTGTAGTGCATTGTAACAGACACAGATACTGTGCAAAAATTAAGGAAGTGCTGCTGAGGAGATTGCCAGCAGACTGCTACAAGTGCACAAGTAGTCAGTCCATTTTTGGATACCAAATATGTGCCTATGTGGAAACCTGTTGCCTCATGTGAGATTATGTAACTATCAAGCTTGTTGCCTCCCAGTGAGTAAAGTTGTTTCATTCTTGAGAACCACTCCTCCACCATGGGCCATTGTAGCCTATACTTTTAATTGTGCATACCACCTCGAGCAACCGTCACATATAATGTACTTGCAGGAGACACTCCTAAAAGGCTAGAAAATCCTTAAACAGGCCTGGACTGCTAGAACATACCGTGCAACCTATTCTAATTATTCATGTGGGGTCACTGTCCTGGTGGTTAAGAGCCTCCAGTTGGAAATTACACAGGAGGCATGTAATCTTTTTGGGAGATATATTCTTTATCATGTACTCCAAGTAATTTCACTTACATAGTTACATAGTTACATAGTTTATAAGGCCGAAAAAAGACAAGCGTCCATCCAGTTCAGCCTATTTCTTGTGCACTGCAGCTATTCCGCAGCGTTGATCCAGGGGAAGGCAAAAAAAGCCCATGCGGTATAGGCCAATTTACATCATTGAGGAAAAATTCACTTCCCGACTCCAATCTGGCAGTCAGATTAAATCCCTGGATTAATTAACTATCACTAAGCATAAGATGTAATTTTATTGTTCTCAAGAAAGGCGTCCAGGCCTCTCTTGAACTCATTAAGTGAGTTGGACATCACCACTTCCTCTCCCAGAGAGTTCCAGAGTCTCACGGCTCTGACCGTAAAGAATCCCCTTCTATGCTGGTGCAGGAACCTCACTTACTTATAAACCTATTTACTCACCCTCCAGCTTTCCTGGAACTTATCTCCCCAAAATTAGCTTCTTTCCTTGTATGTCTCATACTGTATATAGGGGACAGCAATGCAATCCCTGATGCTTCTGTGGACAGCATAAGGGGCCCGGATACTGCATCTGTGCACCTAAACTCCTGATGTTCAGCCCTTCACCTAACCGATGTATGGCATTGCAAATTCATTGGTCAACAACTGTTTTCTTAATACTCAACCTTCCACTAGAATCCATTTGACCATGGCTTCTTCTGATCTGCTTCCATCAATGCTAAATATTAAATATACACCCAAGGGAATGTCTGACCATTTGGCAATCATTGTTAATATAGTCTATAGGCCCCCTGAATAATTCCAAAATATGGCGTATGCTCCATCATGGCTTGAGTTACTGGTAGTGTCTACTGCGGTACATACCACACATGTAGACTATTGGGTGCATAATATTAACCATTCAGATACTCTTATGAAAGCAAATGCCTATAAAGTCTCCTATGTTGGTACTGCTGATGCCTGGTAAGGATTCTTCATCCCCAGATTCCTATTACCCCATATTTCTTCTGTAAGTCAATCGATTCAGACAGAATTCACTGATGATCTATCTCCAGGTTTTGCATTGTCTCTCGAAATATGCAAGACCATTCACTTGGATGAGTGGTCATAACTCCAAACACTCCTAACCCAACTTACATTTGGCTGTAAGTTTTGTACATGGGTGCAGCTATTATATGATTCGTTTAGATCCAGGGAAACAAACTAATTCAGATATATCTGGGTCAATTCCCCCTAAGCAGAGGAATATGGCAGGGGTGCCGATTATCCCCTCTTCTTTTTGCTATGGTCATCGAACCAATGACATTGGTTATATCTCCAAGCTCCAGATAATAAAAGCATTGTTTCATGGTCCTACAACAGAAAACGTCTGAGTTTGGTCTATCTGGCTGATGATGGTCTTTTCTTGGCTTCCATTATAGACTTGTTAGAGAGATTTGGGTCATTGTCTGGGCTTAAGGTAAACTGTTCTCATTCCACGTTTGCCAAATTACTCCCGCGCACGACAATTGGAAGTCCCTATACAGATATAATCAATCAATTCAAATACCTTGGTATTACAATCGCTAGAACATTTCTCCATTCTAAATATTCCCCTAATAGCTGATACAGAGCACACATAAATCACAGCAACATTTGACCTTGCACCTTATAGGGTGTATAAGCCTTTTCAATATGATATACCTGCCCAAATTTTATATATTTATTCCATTCCTCTCTGGTTATGATCCCGACAAAAAAAAAAGTTTGCCTTCCGAAAAGTATAATTCTCTCTTTCTATTGGCAGTGTCAGGTGCTTAGATATAGTATGTTCAATTTGCCCGACTTCCAATCATAATGGGGGACTGGCAACCTCTAATTTATACAATTATTTTTTAGCAGCCCAGCTAATTTACTTCCATAAGTGGAATGATATTGATCTGGTCAGTGATGTAACTCATTGGCAGTGACCTCTATTAGGCTTGTATTAGGCTAATTTTTATGTTTTTTACCAAAAGGGATTCCTTGGGGGCGTGTCTTTAGGCTGCTGTGGATTATTACCCTATAAGCCACGCCCACTTTGTAAGGCTCATAAAAATCAGCACCAAATAAAAAGATCCATATCTCTATAACAGTATGGTGGATTAAAAAAAAAAACAGCTGGATTACTCAGGGGAGCAGTGGGAATAAAATAAGGGCAAGAATTGGCCGCTCCTAATCTGGTGATGGATCCTCTTTAAGTGCATGGCATTGCCTTCTTTTGTTAGCAAGGTGTCTGTACGTCGCAGATATGAAAGTACATCGGACACTACCGGACTGTTTTGTTTAGAATGTTTAATGTTTATTTTTTTGACAAAAATTATAATTTTTTTTTTTTTTTTTAAAAAAGATATAACCACCACAAAATCATTTATAAAATAGTTTCCTGTCTTTCACCACACAAAGGAAATCTCGGTTATCCCTCCTGGTACTTTTGCCTTCCTGGTATTGTCCCTTGGCTATGGCGATGTACTCATATGTTTCATCATGCCAACCGTGCCCAACATCCTCCGCAGCGCACCTGCTGCCAACTGCTGACTATTCTGGATGCTCCAACCTAAGGTTCTAAATAGGAAAGTCAATCAGAGAGTAAAGGGTGAGAAACAAGAGGGTGTCTTAGATTGCTAAACAATCCTGTAACAAGGCAATTTAGGTAACTGGAAAGAGCAGGCTTAGGAAATCAAATTCCCAGAAGCTGCTTCACTCAAAGTTAACAATAGACTACGGGGAGCGTCTCATCTAAAGTGATAGTCCGTCACTTCAGTGTAATATTAGGCTGAAATAATTCTTTATTTCCACATAAATTGTTATCTTCAATATTAAATTTGATTATGAAGCATGAATTTAAATCCCATCATTCATTTCGTTTTAGAAGGGGTTTTCTGTTTGCTTGAACTGACAATCAGTTCGGAGAAAGTTTTTGGTATCTGAGCCTAGTTTTTTTGTGCCATTCTAAGGGCTCATTCACATATCAGTGATTTTTTTCTCATATGCAAAAAAAAAACGGTACAAGTTTCATCCGTGTTTTTGATCCGAGTCTCATCAGAGTTTGGTCAGTTTTTACGAGGGCTTGTGCAGACGACCTCATAACTCAGACAAGTGCTATCCATCGTTTTGACCAATAGCTCTCATCCTCATGGGGTTGTGTGCATGTCCGTTTTTTTTCCTCGGTCCGAGGAAAAAATTGCAGCATGCACGATTTGCCTCTGAGAATTGGATGGCCCATTCGCCCATTCAACTCTACAGGTGGGTGGAAAAATTAGACCGTTCTTGGATGACATCTGACTGTGGTCCGATTTTCACAGACTGATATTATAGAGAAAGTGGAGGGAAAAAAAATTCTCTCCACCTTCAAGAAAATCAGATCCCACATTGATCAAATTCTTATCAGTGTCTGATCAGAGTGTGATTAGCATAATCGGACCGATTTTCTCGAATGGGCAGAAAACAGTCATCCGTACCTGCCCTTAGAGTTTGATCAAAGATTCATCAGTTTTTATCAGATGAAAAAAAAAACTGATGAAGGTTTCTCAAGCGTCTCCTAACAGGACAGCACGTGGCTGACATCCGAGGACTAGTGTTGAGCCACCCCCGTAGTGTTCGGGTTCGGTTCGTTGAACACCGGGATGTTCGTGGAACTGTTCGTCGAACACCTTAGAACACTGTCGAACACCGTCGAACACAGTTAAAACCAATGGCAGGCAAATAAAAACACATAGAAAACACCTTCAAAGGTGTCCAAAAGCTGACAAACTGCTCAGAAGACACTCTCTTTTAAAAAGCCGGCGGGCAATTCAGCATCGGTACCCGACAATTTAGAACAGAAAGAATAGAACATCACACATAGATCAGATAGATAGAAACATGTCAGTCACATATATAAGAAGTACAGTGACAGTGTTGGTTACTGTACTTGTCATTTAGTGTTAAAGGATTTATTAAAAAAAATAATAGTGTTTTCATGCACCGTCTCTTTAAAAAAGCCGGCCTGCAATTCAGCATCGGTACCCGACAATTTAGAACAGAAAGAATAGAGCATCACACATAGATTAGATAGATAGAAACATGTCAGTCACATATATAATAAGTACAGTGATAGTGTTGATTACTGTACTTGTCATTTAGTGTTAAAATAAAGGATTTATTAAAAAAAAAATTGGAGTGGGGTTCCCCGTAATTTTAGTCTGTAGCGGAGGTTAAGCAGACGGCTGGGGCAGATGTTTGAAGCTTGGGAAGGGGGTAATACCCACGGAGCTTCCCAGGCTACTAATATCAGCCCCCAGCTGAATACCTAGCCTTTACTAGCTATTAAAATGGGGGACCCCCCAAAAAAATGATGTGTGGTCCCCCCTATTTTAATAGCTAGCAAAGGCTAGGCAGACAGCTGGGGGCTGATATTAACAGCCCAGGAAAGGTGCCATGAATATTGGCCCCCTCCCAGGCTAGAAACACCAGCTGTCAGCCGCCCCAGAAATGGATGCGCCATTTCTGGGGTGGCTGACGGCTGGTGTTTCTAGCCTGGGAGGGGGCCAATATTCATGGAACCCTTCCTGGGCTATTAATATCAGCCCACAGCTGTCTACCTAGCCTTTGCTAGCTATTAAAATAGGGGGGACCCCACGTAATTTTTTTGGGGTCCCCCATTTTAATAGCTAGTAAAGGCTAGGTATTCAGCTGGGGGCTGATATTAGTAGCCTGGGAAGCTCCGTGGGTATTACCCCCTTCCCAGGCTTCAAACATCTGCCCCAGCCATCTGCTTAACCTCCGCTACAGACTAAAATTACGGGGAACCCCACTCCAATTTTTTTTTTTAATAAATCCTTTATTTTAACACTAAATGACAAGTACAGTAACCAACACTGTCACTGTACTTATTATATATGTGACTGACATGTTTCTATCTATCTAATCTATGTGTGATGCTCTATTCTTTCTGTTCTAAATTGTCGGGTACCGATGCTGAATTGCAGGCCGGCTTTTTTAAAGAGACTGTGCATGAAAACACTATTATTTTTTTTAATAAATCCTTTAACACTAAATGACAAGTACAGTAATCAACACTGTCACTGTACTTCTTATATATGTGACTGACATGTTTCTATCTATCTAATCTATGTGTGATGCTCTTTTCTTTCTGTTCTAAATTGTTGGGTACCTGTGTATGCCGCTGCTGAATTGCCGGCTTTTCATGTTTCACTGAGAGCACTGTTCCCATCGATTTGGGCAACCACTGTAATGCCACAACCACCATGGCTGTGGCATTACAGTGAGTGGCAGACAATCCCTGCATGATGTGAAAAAATCCAGTTATGATTTTGGTGCATGAACAGTTATCGAACATAACCTCGAACAGACAAATTTTTTGCAAATCGTTCGCATTCGTCGAACGACTCGAACACCGCCAAAAACAGCTCGAATTTGAGATTGGCGAACAGTTTGAGTCGAACACCGCTCATCTCTACCGAGGACTGTCCAATTTTTTCATGGATCTAAAGACTTGAATTGGCCAGATCGATCCGACACTTGGCTCAATATTGAACAAGTCTCTGTGATTTTTTGCGGACCACTCTGTCCAAGAAAAAAATGAAACATGTGAACTACCCCGCAGACTATCATAGGTACGAGCGCTAAAACAAGGGTAGCACTTGTATGAGGAAAAATAAGACCTAATAGGTTCCTACTAACTCTCCACGTCAGAAGCTTTAATAGGGTGGTCTGGGGAGCTAAAACCAAAATAGATGTAAATATAAAGATAATTCATATTTTGTAGAAGGATTTATAAAAAATACTCTCATAAAAAATGAATCCAAAGAGTTTTTATAATTTTATTGAAGCACTGTGTGCCTTCAGCCTTCATGATTAGAGATGAGCGAACCAGAACTTAAAAGTTCAGGGTTCGTACTGGATAGTTAGTGTCCAGAGCTAAAAGCCGAACACGGACTTCTCCCGGAAGTCCGTTGCAATGTTCGAAGTTCCGGGGGAAGTCCGTTACAGAGAGAATTTTCCGGCTCAAAAGTTTGGGTCCTCATTGTTTTCAATGGGGTTTGGATTCTGGTTGAAGTTCGGGTAAAGTTCTGGTACCAGAACTCATACTTCCACGTATTTGCTCATCTCTACTCATGATCTATTAGCAGGGATCCGATGTAAAGCAGGACTTATTACATAATTCATACAATGAGATTTTATTGGATGTGTCTCATCATGCTTGGCAACTATTACTTGCCAAGAGAAAAAATTGCTAATTGTGAATATGAAATAACATAAATTGAACAAATACAATTTTTGATATTTTCAAATATTGAGTTGCTACTATAGCTATTCTTTTTCTTTTTACTTTTCTGTCTATCCATAGGATATTTTAGCTAAGGCAATAGCCACAGCCTACCTGGGGGGCATTAAAAGTATACCGTATATTTATTTTTCCTCGCTGTAAATCTCACCGTTGAGAAGGGTTCAACTAGAGAAAAGTGCCAGATCTGATAATCAGTCATCCCTCAAATCTCTTCTGGCTGTAGCCTAGTGATGCGGTAATTGGACATATGCGATGGAACTGTGTCCTCCGTAAATATCATTGGCTTCATATAGTGCCACTATTCGCAGAGAGTATCTTCCAGTGCAACTGGAAAAAAAGGTCAAACGTGTTCCATGCATTGAGGGCAGCCCAAACTATCATCCCTTCCCTTCATTGCTATCAATGGAGTCAGCTGGTCAACCATGTCCATGTAGTGATCCAAATCATCCATCTGATGCATCACCCTTATCTCATCTATCTAGAAGACCCTTGAAATTTTTTTCTTAAAAGGAAGCTGCTATGTTGAACACGGTGTCTTATCTGCCAGCAAAATTTTTTAGAACAGAAAAAGCTGAACTCGTATATAGGATTGTGGGAAAACATTTAGTTTAACTTGCATTTTATCTATTAAAATCCCTGCTTTTTCTAGGCTTAGGAGTCCAGTGGGTGGTCCTAATCAATGATTGGTAGCTATGTCTGTCACTCATACAGGGAGGACAGTCAATCACATATTAGGACAGCCCACTGGACACCTAATTCTAGAGATATATAGGATTGTGGAATTTTTTCGACAAATCTATACCTCATTTTGCTCAGCTTCTCCTATTCTGTACATGCTGGTCCTATATTGCATAGTCTTTATAAGTTGACTTGTTCCCTTTAAGGTTTTTCTTGACTCTATCATTACATTTATTTTTCTTAATATGCTGGGCTAGTGTTTCAGGCAACCAGTCATTAAGCAATGGCCTTGAGAACTCAATTTTTCACTTAGGGAGTTTATGAATGTTACAGCTCTGAAAACTAGTGACCCTGACTTCATGTGTGGTCACAAGTTGTAGTCAGCTTCAGCCATCCCCTTTTATCAAGTTTTTAGCAATCCAGCAAACTAAAAGTAACGTTTTCGGTTTGAAGAGTTGTTTTATGGGCTTTGGCTTTTTATATGGGTTTTGTCTAATCAGTGTACAAAAGGCTCTGACGGTATTTAATGAAACCCAATTGTACACATTTTAGTCACTAGATATCCATATGTTTTAAACCTCTCTCCTGAGATAACAATTTAAAAAAAGTTATACCAAAACTTTACATTATGTGGAAACTTAGGATAATGTAAGAAGTAGTGTTGAGCATTCCGATACTGAAATATCGGGTATCGGCCGATATTCGCGGTATCGGAATTCCGATACTTAGTTCCGATACTTTTAGAATATCGGATACCGGAATCGGAAGTTCCCATAATGCAATGAGCCAGTTTCATTTTATTCAGCCAATGGGGATCCTAAGAAGTGTGGGCACATCCTGTTAGGCATGTAGGCATATTAACTAATGGCATGGCTGTGATTGGCTGCTGAAATTATGTCATGATGCACTATAAAAGCTGCCGCCACCATTTTGAGCTCACTCTGCTGTGAATTCAGTTAGGGATAGGAAGCTGCTGTTCTGAGGAACAGTTTTAGCTACCTATTTGCTCTATTCTGCTTTACTCAAGCTACTTTATAAACCACTGTGCCTTGCAGCGCTAGTGCATAGTTCTCTGTGCTGTTCACCGCTGTCTGCAAGGTCTGTGTGTGTGAGTGCAGCTCACGCTGTAGTGTGTGCTTCAGCCACGTCTGGTTGTAGTGCACTCAGTGTGTGTCACTGCCTCATACATTGTCCTTTTTTGCTAATTGATCATTTTTCCTGATTTCTCCTATTAGTGTGGTGGTTCCATCCGTATCCAGCTACATTGGTTCCAAACACACTATATAGGAGTAGATAGAGGAGCCTTTCTGCTGCCTTGTGCCCTGCAGCCCCAGTCAGATTAGTATTAGCCTATTTTTTGTAGCCTCATCTATTGCATTGTACAGTGGTGGCCAAAAGTATTGGCACCCCTGAAATTATGTCAGATAATACTCAGTTTCTTCCTGAAAATGATTGCAATCACAAATTCTTTGGTCTTATTATCTTCATTTATTTTGCGTGCAAGGGGAAAAAACACAAAAGAGAATGAAGCAAAAATCAAATCATTGATCATTTCACACAAAACTCCAAAAATGGGCCAGACAAAAGTATTGGCACCCTCAGCCTAATACTTGGTTGCACAACCTTTAGCCAAAATAACTGCGAACAACCGCTTCCGGTAACCATCAATGAGTTTCTTACAATGCTCTGCTGGAATTGTAAACCATTCTTCTTTGGCAAACTGCTCCAGGTCCCTGATATTTGAAGGGTGCCTTCTCCAAACTGCCATTTTGAGATCTCTCCACAGGTGTTCTATGGGATTCAGGTCTGGACTCATTGCTGGCCACCTTAGAAGTCTCCAGTGCTTTCTCTCAAACCATTTTATAGTGCTTTTGGAAGTGTGTTTTGGGTCATTGTCCTGCTGGAAGACCCATGACCTCTGAGGGAGACTCAGCTTTCTCACACTGGGCCCTACATTATGCTGCAAAATTTGTTGGTAGTCTTCAGACTTCATAATGCCATGCACACGGTCAAGCAGTCCAGTGCCAGAGGCAGCAAATCAACCCCAAAACATCAGGGAACCTCCGCCATGTTTGACTGTAGGGACCGTGTTCTTTTCTTTGAATGCCTCTCTTTTTTTTCCTGTACACTCTATGTTGATGCTTTTTCCCAAAAAGCTCTACTTTTGTCTCATCTGACCAGAGAACATTCTTCCAAAACGTTTTAGGCTTTCTCAGGTAAGTTTTGGCAAACTCCAGCCTGGCTTTTTTATGTCTCGGGGTAAGAAGTGGGGTCTTCCTGGGTATCCTACCATACAGTCCCTTTTCATTCAGACGCCGACGGGTTGACACTGTTGTACCCTCGGACTGCAGGGCAGCTTGAACTTGTTTGGATGTTTGTCGAGGTTCTTTATCCACCATCCGCACAATCTTGCGTTGAAATCTCTCGTCAATTTTTCTTTTCCGTCCACATCTAGGGAGGTTAGCCACAGTGCCATGGGCTTTAAACTTCTTGATGACACTGCCCACGGAAGACACAGGAACATTCAGGTCTTTGGAGATGGACTTGTAGCCTTGAGATTGCTCATGCTTCCTCACAATTTGGTTTCTCAAGTCCTCAGACAGTTCTTTGGTCTTCTTTCTTTTCTCTATGCTCAATGTGGTACACACAAGGACACAGGACAGAGGTTGAGTCAACTTTAATCCATGTTAACTGGCTGCAAGTGTGATTTAGTTATTACAACACCTGTTAGGTGCCACAGGTAAGTTACAGGTGCTGTTAATTACACGAATTAGAGAAGCATCACATGATTTTTCAAACAGTGCCAATGCTTTTGTCCACCCCCTTTTTTAGGTTTGGTGTGGAATTATATCCAATTTGGCTTTAGGACAATTCTTTTTGTGTTTTTTCATTGAAGACAAATTAAATGAAGAGAATAATACCAAAGAATTTGTGATTGCAATCATTTTCAGGAAGAAACTGAGTATTATCTGACAGAATTGCAGGGGTGCCAATACTTTTGGCCACCACTGTAGGTTACCTTCCTGCATTGTAGTAGCTACAAAAAGTTTGTGATACTATTGGTATTACATCTTTGGGCACATCCAGTGTCTTTTTGTGACAAAAAAAACCTAAATAAAGTTCACCAAACACTCCACTTTACAGTTGTGTAGGCCACATTAGCTCATATTAAAGTCTAGTCCACACTTTATAAAATTAGTGTTTCTTATACCTGTTAGCAGCTGTTCAGGAATAAGCACACTAAGCCCTTAGTACTTTTCTGCCTATCTTTATCAGTCTACCAAGATGAAGAAGGCAGGGAGTAAGGCATTTGGTCGTGGTCGTGGAGTTTCTGCAGGGAGAGGATGTGAGGATTCTGTGCCTGCAGGGAGAGGACGTGGGGATTCTGTGCCTGCTGTGGGCACCAGTGACTCAGCATCCCCCAGTTTTACCAGGGAACAGTCCTTTATGCGCAGCTTTGCAGGAGCTAGCCGTACCCTACTGCTGCGGGAGGACCAAATTGAAGCCTTTGTCGGATGGATGGCAGCTAACGCATCGACTTCAATTAGTTCCAGATCCTCTCAGGTCCTGAGCACTGAAGAGCACCCATCTGTCTCTTCACCACCTGTCAAATTTCCCAGGCAGTCAGAGAGCCCTGGACAGGAGCCATCTATACTTCAGTTCTCTGAATCTCTTGGCTTGGAAAGAGGGGGCCAGCCAAGCAGAATTCGAGAATTTGAAAAAGAGGTAGTATGCAGTGATGCGCAACCGTTTTGTCTCTCTGAATCTGAGTTGGGTGGGCCAGTGCCTATGGTCAGCAGCACACCTCAGTACGCATCTGATAATGAGACTCAGGTGCCACTTTCTGGTGCGTAATGTGCTGTCGAGACTACCCAGGAGAAGCAGTTGTTTGAAGAGGGTGGTGTAGATGATGAGGTCCTTGACCCATCATGGCGTGAGGGATAGGAAGGTGGTGGGAGCAGCTCTAAGGAAGAGATTCCCCGAACGGCCCAAAAAGGAGGGAGAGGGAGGGGGCAGACTTGGTAGCCTGTAGCCTCCACTTCGGCACCCATTAGGAGCATGGCTCTTCCAAAACCCAAAGCGGGCGCTCCCAAGACTTGCAGTGCCTGGTCCTTTTTTGACACAGTTGCAGATGACATTTGCTTTGTCAAATGCAAGCTGTGTAATCAGAAGGTGAAAAGAGGGAAAAGTGTCAGCAACCTCAATACCACAAATATGTGGAAACATGTGCGGACCAAGCACGTGGTGGAGTTACAAAGAAACACTGAAGACCTAGGCCAACCTACAGCGTCACCTACCTACCACCTCTTTAGCTCGTGTTGTAGCCTCTTCCTCCAGCTCACACACAGCTGGTTCGGCTTCCTCACAGGATCGCCATGTAAGAACCTCGGGCACTGTTGTACAGAGACACAGTGTCATTCCACCCACAGCACCACGTTCCCTGTCATCCTCACACTCCCAGGCCAGTCTACAGCCATCATTAGCCCAGGCATGGGAGAAAAGGCGCCCATACTCGGCAAACCACCCCCGAGCACAGGCTCTGAATGCCGTGTACAGATCTTGAGAGTGGCGCTGTACGTGTTCTGCCAACTCCAAGGATTGCAGGAATCCAGTCTGTACACATTGACTCCTCCTCATACTCCAGTTCCTCTGAATCAGCGCTGCAGGAGCCGTCACGGTCTACCTCCACATTGACCCGTGAACGGTTACCTGTTACGACCGATATGAGCACAGCCATGGCCAAGCATCAACAGGCCGTATTAAAATTAATTTCTTTGGGGAATCGAAGCCACACAGCGCAGGAGCTCTGGAATGCCATCAAGCAGCAGAGCGACATGTGGTTTGTGCCAGCGAATCTCCAGCCAGGCATGGTAGTGTGTGACAATGGCCGAAATCTGGTGGCAGCTCTGGGCCTAGGCAACCTCACTCACATCCCATGTCTGGCACATGTGCTAAACTTGGTTGTGCAGAGTTTTTTGAGGGACTATCCGGATCTTGATGCACTGCTGTACAAGGTCCGCATAGAGTGCGCTCACTTGCGGCGTTCCAGCAACGCAAGATCGCGCATTGCAGCTCTGCAGTGCCGATTACGTCTTCCGGAACATCGCATCATATGTGACCTACCCACCAGGTGGAATTCAACGTTACATATGTTGGAGAGGTTGTGTGAGCAGCAGGCAGCAGTAATGGAGTACCAGCTGCAGCAGGCGCAAACAAGTCGCAGTGCGCGCCGTTCACACTTCACCACCACTGAGTGGACCTCTATGAAGGACATTTGCCACGTTTTGCGTGCCTTCGATTATTGCACGCGGATGGCGAGTGCAGATGATGCACTAGTCAGCATGACTATCCCCCTTATCTGCCTGCTTGAAAAAACACTGCAAACACTAAGGGAGGAGGTTTTGGAAGAGGTGGAGGTTGAGGAGTCACAAATGCCATCTACTTCTGTACAGTCTGCGCAACATGGTTCCTCACAAAGGCCTAGGCAGGGGACACTTTGTGAGGAGGATGAGGAGGAGTCAATGGAGGAGGAAGACATCTGTCCAGAGGAGGGAGGTACACAATGCTCTAGTAGTCAGTATCTAGAGCGAGGGTGGGGTGATGCAGAGCAGGCAGAGATCACGCCTCAAGCAGGGGACAGCGTTTCTTGGCCAGTTGGCAGTCTGCAGCACATGGTTGATTTAATGCTGCAGTGCCTGAGAAACGACCGCCGCATCGCCCACATTCTCAACACGGCTGATTATTGGGTGTCCACCCTCCTAGATCCTCGCTACCGGGACAACTTACAAAGCCTCATAACACTGTTGAACCGGGAGCGTAAAATGCGGGAGTACCAAGACGCACTGGTGCATTCCATCATGTTCTCCATTCCACCCGAGAGCAGTGCTGCTAGTGCTTTACAAAGCATCTCAGTGCGTCGAGGCAGTGGAGGAAGCTCTGCACAAAGAGGGAGCAGAAGCATGGCCTCAGTACAAGGCAAGACCAGTATGGCCCAAATGTGGCCAAGTTTTGTGTCCCCGCCACAAATGTCTACACCATCACAGACGGCTCCAATCAGCAGGAGGCAACGTTTCCGTCAGATGGTGACAGACTACATGTCTTGCCCTCTCAGTGTACTCCCAGACGGCTCTTCTCCTTTCAAGTTTTGGGTCTCTAAGCTGGATACATGGCCAGAGCTTAGCCTGTATGCATTGGAGGTGCTGGCTTGCCCTGCTGCTAGTGTATTATTGGAACGCGTCTTTAGTGCCGCAGGTGGTGTACTAACAGACCGTCGCATGCAACTATCCTCCGATAACATTGACCGGCTTACTTTTCAGAAAATGAACAAGGCCTGGATCTCGCATGAATTTGCCAGTCCTCTTCCAGAATAAATAATTGGTTGGCAACAGTATCCAGGTCTCCTGTTGTGTTCATGTTTCTACCACCTGAACTGTAATCCCTGGGCTCCAACACCACCAGTTGCTGCTCAGAAGTGCCGTCTGCACAGTCAACACTTGGTCCAGTGTTATTGGGGTTCAGTAACGTCAGCTGATCCCCAGCTGTGTGTCCGGCAAATTCTCCTGCTCTGTCCACATCCACTCTACTACTAATTTAAAACTTGCTCCAATTACACCTCTGGCTCTTCTCTGTTTTCAGTATTATCCCTGAGCTCCAACACCGCCAGTTGCTGCTCAGAAGTGCTGTCTGCACAGTCAACACTTGGTCCAGTGTTATTGGGGTTCAGTAACGTCAGCTGATCCCCTGCTGTGTGTCTGGCAAATTCTCCTGCTCTGTCCACATCCACTCTACTACAGATTTAAAACTTGCTCCAATTACACCTCTGGCTCCACTCTTTTTTCAGTATTTACCCTGGATTACAGCCCCGCCAGCTGTTTCCCGGAAGTGTCTTTGGCACGGGTACTCCCTCCTGCCCAGCCTGGTTCCAGCACCCAGCTGTTTACAGGTAGTGTCAACGTCACTTTGCCTCCAATACGTTGTCCTGTCGTGTTGCGGTCGGGTTAGCCGACTCTATGGTGCCTGCAGTTTAGGTGACTCCTATGTGGGCTGCGGGATCTGGCAATGAAGGCTGGTTCCATAGTGCCAATAGGACAAGCACCCCCTGTAGGACTGTGGGTTTCGGTAACTCAAGCCGGCTCGCAGCCTTGCAACTTTTTTTTTCATGTGTACCTTCTGCTACCCATCCGGGTTCCAGCACCATCAGCTGGTTCTCGGCAGTGCCTTTGGCTTAGGTGCCTCCTTCTCGGTATCCAAGTCCACCAACGTCTGCTGGTCCTTGGTAGTGCTTTCTGGCACAGGTACCTCCTGCTTAGTAACCGGGTCCCAGTACCGTCAGCTGGTCCTCGGTAGTTCCATTGACTCTTGTACCTTCTGCTACCCATCCTGGTTCCAGTACCGTCAGCTGGTTCTCGGCAGTGCCTTTGGCTTAGGTGCCTCCTTCTCGGTATCCAAGTTCCACCAACGTCTGCTGGTCCTTGGTAGTGCTTTCTGGCACAGGTATCTCCTGCTTAGTAACCGGGTTCCAGTACCCTCAGCTGGTCCTCGGTAGTTCCATTGGCTCTAGTACCTTCTGCTACCCATCCGGGTTCCAGTACCGTCAGCTGGTTCTCGGCAATTCCTCAACCTTCTTGTACCTTCTGCTACATTTCCAAGTTCAAGCTTTTTTAATTGCTTTTTTGTAATCACTCTGGATCTCCCTGACGACGACCCTGAAGAGGAGGACCGTGAAGACCACCCTGAAGACGACGACCCTGAAGACGAGGACCCTGAAGACCACCCCGAAGACGAGGACCCTGAAGACAAGGACCCTGAAGACCACCCCGAAGAAGACGAGGACCCCGAAGATGACGACCCTGAAGATGACGACCCTGAAGACCACCCCGAAGAAGACGAGGATCCCGAAGACGAGGACCCTGAAGACGAGGACCCTGAAGAGCACCCCGAAGAAGACGAGGACCCCGAAGAAGACGAGGACCCCGAAGACGACGACCCTGAAGACGATGACCCTGAAGACCACCCCGAAGAAGACCAAGTAGATGACCCTGAAGAAGATGACCAAGAGGACAAAGAACAAGAAGACAACCACCAAGATACAGAATAACAAGAGACAGAAAACCAAGAAGCAGAAGAACAAGAAGCTGCAGAACAAAAAGCAGAAGAACATTAAGCATAAGACTAAAAATCAGAGCAAAAGATATTATCTAAATTATAAGCAGAAGAAGACTAAGCAGTGCATGGGGGTGAGTCCGTTCCTCCTCGTGGTGC
Source organism: Phyllobates terribilis (assembly GCF_046119375.1). Lineage (NCBI taxonomy): Eukaryota > Metazoa > Chordata > Amphibia > Anura > Dendrobatidae > Phyllobates > Phyllobates terribilis. Next base: position 104,029,368 of record NW_027362773.1, read on the forward strand.
CCCTGGAACAGACCTGCTGCTGCAGGCCAAACTGAACGCAGACAAATCCTGTTGCAAATCTTTTGTGACAGGCAGAACGAAAGGTGTAATCTTCAAACTTTTATAGATAACAACTACAGGAATGCCTGTCATAAATAAGAATATGATGAAGAAGATGAAGAAGTAGAATATGAAGAAGAAGAAGAATAGTTGAATAAGAACAATATGAAGAATGTAAAAAAAAAGAATAATACGAAGAAGGTGAAGAAGAAGAAGATGAAGAAGGTGAAGAAGAAGTTGATGAAAAAGATGCTGATGCTGATGATGATGAAGGAGAAAGTGTGGGAGAAGTAAAAAAGAAGGTGAAGAGCATGGAAGTAGTGAAACATAAATATCTGACGAAATATAAAAAAACTTAACATAGTCAATATTTTTGTAACTCAGAACGTCTTAAAAAAATATTAATTCCTGCTATTCCATTTGATTGGGCTAAACCTCTATGCCTTTATTGTCTCCCCCACCTCCCCCAATACATTCTACATTATTCTTAGTTGTTTTCCTTCATGTAGAATTAACCTACAAGGAAAGAAAGGGTTTATTTTCATTCCGATATTTGTGTCCCATTGACTTGCATTGGTTTCCGGTATCGGAATCGGCGATATCCAATATTTTTAGGGTATCGGTCCGATCCAATCCGATCCGATATTTCCCGATATTGGAAGGTATCGCTCAACACTAGTAAGAAGTCAAGAGAGTGCCGGACACACACATTAGTTGGCTGGCTGACAGTCATCTCAGCAAACTCTCCCATACACAGGAGGTCTCATTCGGCTGAGTGCTCCTGAGTTCTCTATGAGAAAGCCTCAGACCAAAATGAGACATACTTAATTGACTTCATTTCCAACCATTATTTGGCTATTGCCCCCATACACATTAGACCTTCGGTCGAACCCGTCAATATCGATGAGTGTGGCCGACAAACCGTATTTTTCGCTTTATAAGACACACTTTTTTCCTCCACACTTAAGGGGGAAATAGGCGTGCGTCTTATAACACGAATATACCTTACCGGCTGCGGTGGAGCGGGGTCCCAGGGTCGCTTCTGGCGGAGGCAGAAGTGGGGCAATACTGCGGGCCCCATGCTGGGAAGAGGGGGTGTTTGGATGTGCGACACTGTGGGTATTCGTCGGTGCTGGAGCTCTGCTGACATTTTGAGAAAGCCTGGAGCCCCCGCACTTACATGGTATACAGTGCAGTGGACTCCAGGAAAATGGCCACTGTGGGTGGCACACGCGCAGATTGAGATCTCGTCTCCAGAGATCTCGGTCCTGAGATCTCGACCCTGCTCCACTGCACCCCCAGTAAGCAATAAGATGCACTGACTATATTACGCACCACAATTTTAGTAAAAAAGTTTTTTCCATTTTTCTTTCCAAAATTTGGGGTGCGTCTTATAATCCGCAAAATACGGTAAGTCTAATATGTATGGCCAACTTAAGACCTGCAAGAAGTTAGTATCTGCTTCTACCACTAAAAGGATACCACTACATTTGCAAGGTATGACTGTTGTCAAAGCTGGACAGAGTAGAAGGTTAAAGGGCTTGTCTGGGCTTAGGCTACAAGTTTGCAGTCACTTTATGTGACTGTAGACTTGTGAATCCTCCCATCGTGCGCATGTCGCAAGGTGAAGGTTCTCTGGTGCCCGAGCCGGGAGGACACCAGAGCAATTTGCATACTCTGGCCTCATTCCGACTAGACTCTATACACTTGCATTGAGTGAGGCCACGCCGATCTAGTTTGCATGTGACCGCATTTATGCAAATAAGATACTTGCAGTCACATCACCCCCTGCTACTGTGCTGGCACCAGGGAATCCTGGCAGCACGCCATGCGCAATGTGAGGATTCGCAAGTCTGCAGTCACATGGAGTGACTCCAGACTTGTAGCCTAAGGCCGGAGAACCCCTTTAAGGTAACCAGAATCTTTTCTGACATAGTAGACAGAGAACAACTAGAATGTAGTCAGATAAGAGGCCGACTTGGTAAGAGGTCAGAGAGGGCACGGATCAACGTCACAAATTAATTTCGCTCCTTATTTACCAGTCTGAGCTATAATTCATTAGTGGAAGCCCCCTGGATCGTTGACTAAAATATCAGTATTTCCTGTGAAAGTGGCCAGACGTCAGGTGTGAAGGAGGAAGGCAAAGGCAAAAAAAAAAAGAAGGAGCCAGTTGGTTATGTTCTTGGGCTGATCTTTAGAATAAAAAAATAGAAACGGAATGAAAATAAAATATTAAAACCTCATTTTATGAATTATTGTGATTATTTTTCTTTTAGTAAGATTGGGGCAATCCCATAATTGATGTGTTACTGAAGAATCTACTTATTAAAATGTTTACTAAAAATAGTATTAGGGGTTAATAAAGCCGCAGTAGTGCTTTCTATTATTGGCAGTTAATACCATATAATCACCTATTTCTAAAGACAAATTTTCTGTTCTGTTCATTTTCATCCGTCCCTGTCTTTATTTTTTTATGTTTCAATCATTTCATTAGTGGTTTATATAAAATCAGACAATCATAAAATGAAAAGTAACATATTAATATCAGTAGTGAAAAGAAACCGGAAATCAGGCTCTGATATTTTGTAGCATATATTTATGATTCTAGGTGGAATAAAAGAATGAGACAAAGCCGATCTGTACATTTATTATCTGAGGATTTGTCAAGTACATCTAATTTCATATTTATACATGTTTTATCTGACTTCCATCTGAAATACTCTGAGTGTCATTGGAGTCTTCTGTCCTATGATAAATCAGAAAACATTGGGAGAGTTGTGACGTTTCATGTACTATAGCAATGACATTGAGAGAGTTAGGACGTTTCCTCTAGTGATGACATTGGGATAGTTGTGACGTTTCCCCTAGGGATGACATTGGGAGAGTCTTGATGTTTCCTCTAGTGATGGCATTGGGGAGTTGTGACGTTTCCGCTAGGAATGACATTGGGATAGTTGTGATGTTTCCCCTAGTGATGACATTGGCAAAGTTGTGACATTTCATCTTGCGATGACATTGGGAGAGTTGTGATTTTTCTTCTTGTGATGACATTCGGGGGTGACGTTTCATTTTCTACCATATTGGGAGAGTTGCGACGTTTCATCTTGTGATGACATTGGGAGAGTTGTGATGTTTCATCTAGTGATGACATTGGGGGAGTTGTGACATTTCATCTTGTGATGACATTGGGAGAGCTGTGAGAGTTCTGATGTTTCATCTTGTGATGACATTCGGGGGTGACGTTTCATTTTGTGATGACATTGGGAGAGTTGTAACGTTTCATTTTGTGATGACATTGGGAGAGTTGTGACATTTCATCTTGTGATGACATTGGGAGAGCTGTGAGATTTCTTCTTGCAATGACATTGGGAGAGTTGCGACGTTTCATCTTGCGATGACCCTGGAGGAGTTGTGATATTTCATCTTCCAATAACATTGGAAGAGTTGTGATGTTTGATCCTCCAATAGCATTGAAAGAGTTGTGATGTCTCATCTTGTGATGCCATTGGGAGAGTTGTAACATTTCATCTAGCAATGACATTGGGAGGAGAGTTGTGACGTTTCTGCTAGGGATGACATTGGGAGAGTCTTGATGTTTCCTCAAGCAATGACATTGGGGGAGTCATTATGTTTCCTCCACCAATGACAATGGCAGAGTTGTGACATTTCATCTTGCGATGACATTGGGAGAGTTGTGATTTTTCTTCCTGTGATAACATTTGAGGGATGAAGTTTCATTTTCTATGATATTGGGAGAGTTGCAACGTTTTATATTGTGATGACATTGGGAGAGTTGTGACGTTTCATCTACAGAAGACATTTGGGGAGTGGTGATATTTCTTTTTGTTACGACAATGGAGGAATTGTGACGTTTCATCTAGTGATGACATTGGGGGAGTTGTGACATTTCATTTTGCGATGACATTGGGAGAGTTGTGATGTTTCTTCTTGTGATGACTTTCGGGGGGTTGGGACGTTTGATCTTCCGATGACATTGAGAGAGCTGTGAAGTTTCATCTTGTGATGACAATGGAAGAGTTGTGACTTTTCATCTTGCGAAGACATTTATGGAGTTGTGTTTCTTCTTGTAATGATCCTGGAGGAGTTGTGATGTTTTATCTAGTGATTACATTGGGGGAATTGTGATGTTTCACCTTGCAATGACATTGGGAGAGTTGTGACGTTTCATCTTGTGATGACATTGGGGAGTTGTGACGTTTCATCTCGCAATGACTTTGGGGACATTTCATTTGGTGAAGACATTGGGAAAGTTGTGACTTTTCACCTTGCGATGACATTGGGAAAGTTGTGCAATGAGCAGATGAGACATCAGTGCTTCTGAAGATCGTTCTTGGTAAACTTTTTGTTGCAATGACTTGAATGAACATTCAACTCAAAAATGTAGCCACCTAAAATATAAAGCAAGGAATATTAAAGTATCATATAGATATAGAGAGGTTGGATAGTTGCAGGTCTAATAAAATGGGACAAGTGCACTGTGTATACTAATTATAATCTGTAACAGAGACACATAATTAATTGGTTAACACAAATGCTCACACACTTTTAATGTGTTACTGTAACATTATTGTAACAATTCCTGGTGAGATGCAGCTGTGGTGAAACATTATGGATACAGCTGAAGCTTCAAAACTACTTAGTGCTGTGCAGGCGCTTGTTCCTCAATAAAAAATAATATTGGATCAGATAGGATGGATAGACATGTTAATAATAAGCAAATGATGAAAAAATGGACACAAAATTTTCAAAACATCTCTCCAGCTATAGGTTTTCCATTGACCTCACGCCATGGCTCTCAAAGGTCATCATGGTGCAGAGCAAGATGGCAATGGAGGTAAGATGGAGGTCTATCCTCTTCCACAATGAGTCCAGCTTCTGTCTTGGATGCAGAGATGAGTGTATGGTCATGAACATGTAAAAAACTCATGAAAGAATAAAGTTAAGTTAAAATCAAGCACACCATTGTTTTTCTTATGAAATTCTCAATAAGTCTGATGTGTCACATGACCCTCTTCCCATTGAAAAAAATAAAGTTGGATCCAAAATGGCTGACTTAAAAATGGCCGCCATGGTCACCACCCATCTGGAAAAGTTTTCCCCTCCCTTATACTAATGTGCCACAAACAGGAAGTTGATATCACCAACCATTCCCAATTAATTTAAGAGTATCCATATAAATGGCCCACCCTGTATATGAGTGTATATGTACATATATATGAGTGTATGTGTACATATATTGTATATGAGTGTATATATGCATATACAGTACAGACCAAAAGTTTGGACACACCTTCTCATTTAAAGATTTTTCTGTATTTTCATGACTATGAAAATTGTACATTCACACTGAAGGCATCAAAACTATGAATTAACACATGTGGAATTATATACTTAACAAAAAAGTGTGAAACAACTGAAAATATGTCTTATATTCTAGGTTCTTCAAAGTAGCCACCTTTTGCTTTGATGACTGATTTGCACACTCTTGGCATTCTCTTGATGAGCTTCAAGAGGTAGTCACCGGAAATGGTCTTCCAACAATCTTGAAGGAGTTCCCAGAGATGCTTAGCACTTGTTGGCCCTTTTGCCTTCACTCTGCGGTCCAGCTCACCCCAAACCATCTCGATTGGGTTCAGGTCTGGTGACTGTGGAGGCCAGGTCATCTGGCGTAGCACCCCATCACTCTCCTTCTTGGTCAAATAGCCCTTACACAGCCTGGAGGTGTGTTTGGGGTCATTGTCCTGTTGAAAAATAAATGATGGTCCAACTAAACGTAAACCGGATGGAATAGCATGCCGCTGCAAGATGCTGTGGTAGCCATGCTGGTTCAGTATGCCTTCAATTTTGAATAAATCCCCAACAGTGTCACCAGCAAAGCACCCCCACACCATCACACCTCCTCCTCCATGCTTCACGGTGGGAACCAGGCATGTAGAGTCCATCCGTTCACCTTTTCTGCATCGCACAAAGACACGGTGGTTGGAACCAAAGATCTCAAATTTGGACTCATCAGACCAAAGCACAGATTTCCACTGATCTAATGTCCATTCCTTGTGTTCTTTAGCCCAAACAAGTCTCTTCTGCTTGTTGCCTGTCCTTAGAAGTGGTTTCCTAGCAGCTATTTTACCATGAAGGCCTGCTGCACAAAGTCTCCTCTTAACAGTTGTTGAAGAGATGTGTCTGCTGCTAGAACTCTGTGTGGCATTGACCTGGTCTCTAATCTGAGCTGCTGTTAACCTGCGATTTCTGAGGCTGGTGACTCGGATAAACTTATCCTCAGAAGCAGAGGTGACTCTTGGTCTTCCTTTCCTGGGGCGGTCCTCATGTGAGCCAGTTTCTTTGTAGCGCTCGATGGTTTTTGCAACTGCACTTGGGGACACTTTCAAAGTCTGCCCAATTTTTCGGACTGACCTTCATTTCTTAAATTAATGATGGCCACTTGTTTTTCTTTACTTAGCTGCTTTTTTCTTGCCATAATACAAATTCTAACAGTCTGTTCAGTAGGACTATCAGCTGTGTATCCACCTGACTTCTGCACAACACAACTGATGGTCCCAACCCCATTTATAAGACAAGAAATCCCACTTATTAAACCTGACAGGGCACACCTGTGAAGTGAAAACCCTTTCCGGTGACTACCTCTTGAAGCTCATCAAGAGAATACCAAGAGTGTGCAAAGAAGTCATCAAAGCAAAAGGTGGCTACTTTAAAGAACCTAGAATATAAGACATATTTTCAGTTGTTTCACACTTTTTTGTTAAGTATATAATTCCACATGTGTTATTTCATAGTTTTGATGCCTTCAGTGTGAATGTACAATTTTCATAGTCATGAAAATACAGAAAAATCTTTAAATGAGAAGGTGTGTCCAAACTTTTGGTCTGTACTGTATGTGTACATATATATGAGTGTATGTGTGCATATATATGAGTGTATGTGTGCATATATTGTATATGAGTGTATGTATGCATATATATATGAATGTATGTGTACATATATTGTATATGAGTATATATATGCATATATATTGAATGTATGTGTACATATATTGTATATGAGTGTATGTGTACATATATATGAATGTATGTGTACATATACTGTATATGAGTGTATATATGCATATATATGAGTGTATGTGTGCATGTATATGAGTGTATGTGTACATATATATGAGTGCATGTGTACATATATATGAGTGTATGTATGCATATATATATGAGTGTATGTGTACATATATTGTATATGAGTGTATGTATGCATATATACAGTTAGGTCCATATATATTTGGACAGAGACAACATTTTTATAATTTTGGTTCTAGACATTACCACAATGAATTTTAAACAAAACAATTCAGATGCAGTTGAAGTTCAGACTTTCAGCTTTCATTTGAGGGTATCCACATTAAAATTGGATGAAGGGTTTAGGAGTTTCAGCTCCTTAACATGTGCCACCTTTAACATCCCTGGTGGCGTGCTTGAATGACTTACCATCTTCCACCATGCAAGACCGCAATCTTACCTATCAGGCCAGGCTGCACACTTTGCTCCAGTACCTGCTGTTTGTATGTCTCTTGTCTGCTGGCTTAGGGTGGCGGCGCTGTGGCTTCTTGATTCTTAAAGCTACAGTGTGCGCAGTCCTAATGCATCCCCAGCCTATTGCTGTGAGTCACTGGATACTTAAACCTCCTCAACCCAGTAGGAGGTGCCTGAGCAACACTTTCTTACAGTGTGTTCTGTGCAACTGTGAGTTGCCAGGTCCTGTCCTGAATCTAGTCTGTTTCCGCCACCCTGGGGGCTGAGTACCCAGGGCCGTTACCTGTATCTCTGACTTCTAGTCTGTTTCCGCCACCCTGGGGGCTGAGTTCCCAGGCTCGTTCCTGTATCTTGTTCCCGGTTCAGTTCCTGTCTGAACAGTGTCCTAGTCCGTTACCTGTTTGTCTCTATGTCCGAACCTTCCCTTTTCCTGCAGTGTCTGAACCTGCACCTAACTCCAACTCGTTGTCTCTGTACTTCTGTTTGTGAGTTTTGTGTCCACTCGCTACTTCACAGCAAGTACCTTGTGTGTATCTGGTTCTGCTCGTTCTGTTTCCCTGCCTCTGTATCTAACTCCTGTGTTCTAGCTATCTTTTTGTGTTTTCCAGTCTGTTCCATGTGAACAGAGCCCTGTCCTGTCTACCACATCTGCGGGTTTTGCTTTGCTCTGCTTGTTCACTGCACCTGCGGTTTTGCTCTGCTCTGCTTGTTCACCGCATCTGCGGGTTTTTACTCTTCTTTGTTTGCCCACCGTGTCTGCGGTTTTGCTCTGCTCTGCTTGTTCACCGCATCTGCGGGTTTTGCTCTGCTTTGCTTGTTCACCGCATCTGCGGGTTTTGCTCTGCTCTGCTTGTTTACCGCACCTGCGGTTTTGCTCTGCTCTGCTTGTTCACCGCATCTGTGGGTTTTGCTGTGCTCTGCTTGTTTACCGCACCTGCGGTTTTGCTCTGCTCTGCTTGTTCACCGCATCTGCGGGTTTTGCTTTGCTCTGCTTGTTCACCGCACCTGCAGTTTTGCTCTGCTCTGTTTGTTCACCGCATCTGCGGGTTTTGCTCTGCTCTGTTTGTTCACCGCATCTGCGGGTTTTGCTCTGCTCTGTTTGTTCACCGCATCTGCGGGTTTTGCTCTGCTCTGCTTGTTCACCGCATCTGCGGTTTTGCTCTGCTCTGCTAGTTCACCGCATCTGCGGGTTTTGCTCTGATCTGCTTGTTTACCACACCTGCGGGGTTTGCTCCGCTCTGCTTGTCTACCGCACCTGCGGCTCCGTTCCTGTATCCCAGTCTGTACTGGTCTCTATCCTGCCTATGTTCCTACCTGCTAGTACCCGCCAGTCTGCATGTCAGCCGTGCCTGCCTGTACCCACCTGTCTGCATGCCAGCCGTGCCTGTCAGTGCCCACCTGTCTGCATACCAGCTGTGCCTGTCAATATCCACCTGTCTGCATACCAGCCGTGCCTGCCAGTACCCACCTGTCAATATGCCAGTCTAACCTGCCTGTTCCTGCATTCCCCGGAGTGGGTCAACAGCTTTGACCGGGGTCTGACCTGAAGTAGCACCTGGTCCCTCTGCTCGGTTCCTCCCTGGTTCAAGGAGTCGACTGAGCCGCCGTGTGACCTTGGTTGGACCGGGTTGATACTTAGTTACGCTCCTCCAGGCACTCCTCGGTTCATGGTGCAGTGGGATCACTAATCACGCTCACGCCAGTCTGCTCGGGCATGTGCATAACACCACCCTGTTTTTAAAGGGACCAAAAGTAATTGGACAGATTAAATAATTGTAAATAAAATGTTAATTTCTAGTACTTGGTTGAAAACCCTTTGTTGGCAATGACTGCCTGAAGTCTTGAACTCATGGACATCACCAGACGCTGTGTTTCCTCCTTTTTGATGCTCTGGCAGGCCTTCACTTCGGTGGTTTTCAGTTGCTATTTGTTTGTGGGCCTTTCTGTCTGAAGTTTAGTCTTTAACAAGTGAAATGCATGCGCAATTGGGTTGAGATCAGGTGACTGACTTGGCCATTCAAGAATATTCCATTTCTTTGCTTTAATAAACTCCTGGGTTGCTTTGGCTTTATGTTTTGGGTCATTGTCCATCTATAGTATGAAACGACGACCAATCAGTTTGGCTGCATTTGGCTGGATCTGAGCACACAGTATGGCTCTGAATACATTAGAATTCATTTGGCTGCTTCTGTCCTGTATCACATCATCAATAAACACTAGTGACCCAGTGCCACTGGCAGCCATGCATGCCCAAGCCATCACCCTGCCTCCGCCGTATTTTATCAGATGATGTGGTATGCTTTGGATTATGAGCTGTACCACGCCTTCGCCATACTTTTCTCTTTCCATCATTCTGGTAGAGGTTGATCTTGGTTTCATCTGTCCAAATAATGTTCTTCCAGAACTGTGCTGGCTTTTTTAGATGTTTTTTAGCAAAGTCCAGTCTAGCTTTTTATTCTTGATGCTTATGAGTGGCGGCTTGCACCGTGCAGTGAACCCTCTGTATTTACTTTCATGCAGTCTTCTTCTTTATGGTAGATTTGGATATTGATACGCCTACCTCCTGGAGAGTGTTGTTCACTTGGTTGGCTGTTGTGAAGGGGTTTCTCTTCACCATGGAGATTATTCTACGATCATCCACCACTGTTGTCTTCCGTGGGCGCCCAGGTCTTTTTGCATTGATGAGTTCACCAGTGCTTTCTTTCTTTGTCGGGATGTACCAAACTGTAGATTTTGCCACTCCTAATATTGTAGCAATTTCTCGGATGGGTTTTTTCTGTTTTTGCAGCTTAAGGATGGCTTGTTTCACCTGCATGGAGAGCTCCTTTGACCGCATGTTTACTTCACAGCTAAACCTTCCAAATGCAAGCACCACACCTCAAATCAACGCCAGGCCTTTTATCTGTTTAATTGAGAATGACATAACAAAGGGATTGCCCACACCTGCCCATGAAATAGCCTTGGAGTCAATTGTCCAATTACTTTTGGTCCCTTTAAAAACAGGGTGGCACATGTTAAGGAGCTGAAACTCCTAAACCCTTCATCCAATTTTAATGTGGATACCCTCAAATGAAAGCTGAAAGTCTGAACTTCAACTGCATCTGAATTGTTTGGTTTAAAATTCATTGTGGCAATGTCTAGAACCAAAATTAGAAAAATGTTGTCTCTGTCTAAATATATATGGACATAACTGTATATATATATGAATGTATGTGTACATATATTGTATATGAGTGTATATATGCATATATATATGAGTGTATGTGTGCGTCTCAACATTCATGTTGCATTTGGATTTCTACATTTACTTAATCTTTACTAACTTTTAGTAAGAAGCTTCGAGCAGAATTGTATATTTATATTGTTTTCATATGAGATTAAATCCAGGACTTTCCTAATATCCCTCTGAAATCATCTACTGCACAAATCATTGTACTTCCTTGTCAATAGTATTACTCACTGTTCTGGTTATAAATGATCATCAAAAACTCCATCATCCTCCACCTGCGGATCTTCTTCTTTCAGCTCTAGACCACAAAAAAAACATCTTTGAGTGATTAGCTGCTCCGGAATACATCTTATATAATGAGCTTATACTCAGGCACAATAATAGATGATGCCGCAGTCAAGGTTAACAAGGTGAAAGGGGTTTTCTAGTTTTATGTGAATAAAGTTTATTCACTGGAGAAAGCAGAAATCAAAAGTTGCTTCTTTTTTTTTTACTGTTTTGCTTTTTTTTACTCTTTTTAGAGTAAACCAATGCATAAGCCGACCTAACTCTTGTAATTCTTTAAGATCACACTATTCAACTCAGCAATGATGTGATCTGTGATCATTAATCAGTGCAGAGGAGTTCAGAGAGAAAATAACAGAGAAATCAACTCTACTGCCTGAAGGAGCTCACTGACAAATTCTCAAATAACTCATTCTGCAGTTAAACAGTACAACACAGAGGCTGTAGAAGGCAAACTGAACACATTTTTTTACTAAAACCCAATTGGAAAAATATTTTTTTTTAGCCCAAAATACTTATATTTAAGTAAAAAGAAAAGTTGTTCATAATCTTTACAGGTTTGTTCGAAACAGATTTTGATTCATTTTTTATATGTTTTAACACATTTTTGTAAGTAGAGTGTTTTTATTAATTCTGTAATTGAATTTGGAGAGGTTTTTCAAGCACAACACCTCAAGAATGTACATATTTCTTCTTTTTCCATGTGAAAAAAGCATACGATAAAACTGCCCTATGTGCACTACAGGCATGTTTTCCTATTAAAATCAATCATAAGCTTTTTCAAAGAGTTTTTTATGTGGATTTTGAAGCAGAATCTCTACCAAAACTCACATTGAAAAATCTGTGTGGGCATACGTGGATTTTGAAGTTGATGTGCTTTAAAACCAATGTTAAAAACTGCGTGTGAACAATAGCCTACAAGCGAGAGATTAGTAGAACAAGCAGGGTAAATGTGGAAATAACAGAGGCAAGACGTAATATGGGTTAAGGATGATGAAATACCTGGTGGCAACGAGGATCTCTTAAATGACCTTGGAAGAGTGAAGGAAAAATGAAGTCCTTGGTGAGAACTTTCCCGCTTCTCACTGAAACTTTTAGATCTTTTCTTGCACTCTACGGAGAGTCGATCCTTACAGTGCTTGTGACAAGTGACCCCACAGGCTGCAAAAGAAAAGTATCACACAGAGAAGCTCAGAAAATTCTCATTTATTGTGGAATGAACTATTAACTCTTATTGGTATGCATTTATTTTATGCATATTTTTGCATCTTTTCCATAATATTTTTGCGTCTTCTCACAATATAACACTACGTGGCAATAGGTTATCATTGGCAAACGCTATTTCTATTGGACTAGTGATCACACGATCACCTGGAGATTGCCCAACACAGCAGAACTGCTGCGTCCTGGCAGACCCATATCAGCTCTTCCAGTGGTTTATGTCACACCAAATTTTCTATTCCTCTGTAACTCGGTGTCCTATGAATGCCCCAGTTACAGTGGAAAAACAAAATAATAAAAAAATGGAATATTATGTAGCAAAAATATAAAGCAAAAATAATATACAGAGGTCCAAGTGCATATTAACAACAATATATGACGACCATGACGGAGTGAACTTGATCTGCACCTATGTTTCATTAGGCGCCTTACTAGATAGAGATAGAGAATGGTGGGGAAATATTGAAACTGATGGACCTAAGTCTTATTTCAACCTAAATAACATCCAATGAATGCCATGGACCAAGATTTCCAAGTAGAAGATTGCCCAGAGCATCACACTGGCTCTGCCATCTGACGTTCTTCCTATAATGGATCACGTCATCCACTGATCAAACATAATTAATCACACATGGCCAGTTGGCCATCATCTTAATTTGGTCCATATTCCATTTCTGATGCTAGAATAGGCATGTTCAGCAGTAGCCCACCGTCAGCAAGGGTACTCCAATAGGTCTGCAACATGGATGCCCTATATACAGCAAGCTGTGACACACTGTGTGATGTAACACCTCATCTTAAGCGGTAATTGTCTCAGTAATTTGTCCTTATGACCGGTTCCTCAGATTACTTGCTTGAACTTTTGGCAGGCATTAACCACTTTAGAGTAGGAACACCCCACAAGACCTACCGCTTTGAAGAAGCTCTGATCCAGTCATCTATCCATCATAATTTGGCCCTTGTGAAAGTCATTAAAAGGAGGATATCATCATAAAATGACCTATTTGCATTATATGTATTTTTTAAGCATGTGTGGCATTTTAAATTTTTGGCTAAATTTTTATTTTTTATATTATGATTTGTATTAAACAAAAAAATAGTAATCTTGCAGGTTTCACACTGGCCACTGAGGCTATTCCAGACTCCTACTTCCTGTTCTTTCAGGAAATTTACATGTACATTAGCCACAATGTACAGACTCCTCCCCTATCTTTTGTAATGAAGCATCTAATGAGCGTGTGAAAAGGTCATTGTGAAGGGAGGAGGACCTGTGACATCGCCTATTTGGATCTTTTGTTATCAGCTGTGTATAGAAGTGCTGCCTGTCACAGTAACCCTGTCTGTAATGATAATAAGAGTTCTGAAAAGTCTTCAGTAAAAAGCAGGAAGCATGAGCCTAACCCCAGTCACCAGTGTGAAAAATGCAAGATTTCTAATTTTTTTAAATACAGATTGTGATTAGGGATGAGTAGACCCATGGAAGTTCGGGTCTGTCGGGTTCGTCCAAAGTTTGGTTCGGGTACCAGAACTTAAACCAGGACCCGAACTACATAGAAATCAATGGTGACCCGAACTTTGGAGCAGGAAAAATCTTTCTCTCTCTCTCTCTTTACAGTTCGGGTTCACTTATCTCTACTTGTGATATGAAAAATAAACATTGCCAATAGTTTTAGAAATTATATATTTATGTAACACCAAAAACTGATTTAAACAATTGGTCATTTTCTGATAATAAGTTCTTATTATAATCCTTATTTTATTATATTTATTACTTTTCCGGTTTCCAACACATTAACTTCAAGAACTGATTGTTCATTAGCTGCCTAATTTATCCCACCCCTGGACATGTGCCACTGTCATGAGATAATCAATGTTATTCGCTTCATCCCCAGCGCCTTTCCTGATTAGTAGTTAGGGCATGACGTTATGCATGCATTGTAACCATGATGTTGCGCTGAACTTACAAATTAGAAGAAGTGCTGGGGATTCCGGCAGGTAGGAGGTAGTTCTCAGGGCTCTTATCCGGTGGCCATAGATTACTGACGTGACCACTGGACCAGGATCCTGTGGATCATTTTATCAATTTTAATTCAAAGATTAATTTTGATTTGTACTAGTAATTTGATATGTGGGGTGTAATAGTTTATATTGTAAAATTGTATTATTGTGGATGAACAGCTGAAGAAAAAAACTTAAAGGAAACCTGTCATCAGGATTCTGCAGTGTAAGGTTGGCGCTGTTGCAATGATTAAAATGATACCTGGGTTGAAGAAATCCGTCTTCTGGTTGTTTAATCTGTGTTTGCAGTTTGGAGTTAATGAGATGCTTGTGCTCTGGGGCGGCCTGTGAGCGGGGCTTTATTTGGGTCTTTGGGCTCATTGTCATCATTCTGGCTTAAATGACAGGTCACTGAACATTCAGTGACCTGCCTCCTATTTTAAATACAGTGCTTGCATAGCTAAATCCCAGAAAACCGTGAAAGTAAGGGCTCAAGCCGACATCTGTGTAAATCGGTCCGAGATTGGACCGTAATGCATGTACTGGCCAAGGGTCTACCGACCCAAACGTGACAGCCTCATAGAAATACACGAATACACGCTCCGGTCAGAAGAGCCGTGACCAGTCCATACATTGTGGTCTGATCTTGGACTGATTTGCACAGACGTCTGTATGAGCCTTTACTCAAAAACCAAATATGTAGCAGCGAGGCTGCTAGTTCTCATAGATATGTATTTCTACAGGGAAAAACATATCAAATTATATGCGGTGCGAGTAGGATTGGATGCCATATGTCAGACTACATCTCCCTCTAAAAGCAGAGGTCCCGATTTATCATTTGCTATTATTTGAAGCCACTTTTTATGTATTGCGGTCTTCACTGATATGAAATTGGCCCAAAATTGAAAATGCTCTTTGTTTTTATCTATGACCTATTTTGCGACTTGTTAGCGCAAAAAGTTGAATGTTCTGATAAAAGTTTGCAAAATTTGTGGGGGGGGGGGGAAATATCTGGCATACGTAAAATATCTCTAGGGGAGTGTGGAGTACATTTGTGACAAAATTTGTAACTTTAAGAGAAGTTCCAAATTATGAATCTACAAAATCAAAACTAGAAAGCCTAAACTTTGCCCCCAATGGCAAACATTAAAAAGACAGATAACAGAAACAGATAAATTAAACACATAAAAAAGTGACTTAAAAAAAGATTCTGTAATCCTCTAGGGTACAAACCTTTTCCAACATTTAAAAAAAAAAAGGTGGAAAATGATAAATTAGCCTAAAAATATCCGGAAAACCAAAAGTACACCCACAATGCCCAACTAAAAAAAAACAGTCAACATCAAGTCAAATTAATTGGAAAAAAATAAGAAAATTAAATAATAAATAAGGAACAATTAAAAAGTCACAATTAGAACCATTTTTACTCCAGGAAAAGGGAGCAAGAGTATTAATGAATCAGCCCCTAAGTTTACACCACTTCCTATTTAGCTTATTTTTGGCCAGAAATTAGCGCCACATTCTTGGCACACGGTATCGTATATCCCTCCTTTAAGTCTTACCTCGACATTTCAGTCCTTTCTTATATAATCCGAGTATCTGAGAGAGAGAAAGTTTTTTTTAATACATAAAAAAGTGTTAATAACAGATGATTATAATACACCGCTAAAATAAAATAATTACTAAAAGAACGTCTATAAATTTTATTATAGTGCATTAAAGAGATAAAATAAAATAGTAAAACGCTGCTGGCCACTGCCAGAGTTGGGACTGAGGATGAAGTGCTTGTTGTGGTTGCATAACTATGTTTCTGTGCGGGAAGCTGCAACGCATGCTCCATACAAAAAGGCAGCTACATTCCCTGCCTTGGCTTTTATACAGGCTATGATAGTCCCTCCTGATTGGATGCGCTAGACCATGTGATGAAATGTGATGCCTGCAAGGCAATATGGGGAAGCCCAACAAGGCGAGCCTGATGTGATGTGAGCCTTCTCTGGCTGATGCAATCTTTTGCAGTGTGTAAAACTGCAAAAATTGTAAAAATGAACACTTCGAAGTGAATTTCAAATTGTTAACATTTATAAAACTTCGTAACAAATTCAATTTCCACTTTACATTTGTGTAATTTTCACCTACTTAACTGCTCAGGTGCATTTTGTTCAAGTATTGATGTGAGGAGTGGACAGAAGAGACACCGAAATGCGTTGCCTCTTCTGTATTGAGTAAACCCCTCATTGGAGTCAATCAACAGTGCGTGGCACCCCTCTTTTACACTATATACTGGCGGAAGTAACATCACCCCGAGGAAAGAAGAAACGGCAGCTGACATTGTATTACACTTCAAAAAGGTGATTAGATAGAGTTGTCCCTGTCATTATCACGTCTCCTTAAGGTGAGCTTATTACTTATACCCTGGGAGGGAACATCACAGCTATTCTACAGCACGTAAAGTGGTTCTCTCACCAGATTTCTCAATACAAACAGCACACATTACACAACTGTTATATTTCAATTGTTCACATATAAACTTGATTAAAAAATCACCAACATTCCTCATGAACTTTGATTTTGTGACAATGGCCTATGTGACTATTGTATTTATTGAAATAAAACCCGAAATTTTGACTTGTGCTTGTGTTTTATCATAGAAACAATCAATATTTATTTCACTACAAAAATTCAATTGTTACGAAACTCGATCAATGGATCAAAAATGATTATATTTTCTGAATTTGCGACTGTTATGTATATCACATTCACAAATCAGTCCCCAAATATAGTCTTCCATCATGTTCTTGCCTTACTGTCCTTGGTAAAGGCGTTCAAAGGTGGTAAAGGCGCTCGCCTTGCTCCTCTGAATAAGCTCCCAAGTTCTCTTTGAATTTATCAAGATGGGCGTCAAGGATATGGACTTTGAGTGACATCCTGTAGCCCATTGCAGCATAGTTCTTTATCAGAGTCTATACCAGATGTGCACAATTTTCATCCTTATGATTGCGTGGGAAGCCGTGAACGACTGTGATAAAACTGTTCCAAGCCACTTGCTTCTTCTTATTCAGCTTCTTGGAAAATTCGCTGCACTCTATGATCTTCTTGATTTGTGGTCCGACAAAGACACCAACTTTGACCTTTGGCTCAGACAGCTTAGGGAAAAGATCTTGGAGGTACTTGAAGACACCAACTTTGACCTTTGCCTCAGACAGCTTAGGGAAAAGATCTTGGAGGTACTTGAAGACACCAACTTTGACCTTTGTCTCAGACAGCTTAGGGAAAAGATCTTGGAGGTACTTGAAAGCTGTCGAATCCTTATCGAGAGCAATTACAAATTGTTTTATGAGCCCTAACTTGATGCGTAATGGTGCCATCAGCAACTTGCGGGGGTCCACCAGTGACTCCCACTTTACATTATTCTTCCCCTCCGAGAACTCTTTCCGCTGAGGCCAGTCCTGCCTGTGATAGTGTGCCTGAGAGTACCGGCTGTCCCAAAGGCAAAGAAAGCAAGGATGCTTTGTAAAACCGCCTTGGAGGCCCATCAGGAAGGACACCATTTTGAAATCTCCAATAACCTCCCAGCCTTGCTCATAATACTTCAAGGCACCTAGCACTATTTTGACACTGGTGTACTCCTCTTTCAGGTGAAGCAGCACGCCTTTGACCCTCCTGAATGAACTATCTATGAACAAGTGCCACTCCTTGAGGTGACAGGTGATTACTATAGCCTCGAATAGACCGGCCACATTGTTGCAGAAGCACAGTCCATCTTGACGAATGAAGAAGCTGGAAAATGCGTGGTGACGCGTCCTCTGATCTGTGACTTGGACACTCTCCTAATAAGTTCCATTGCTTGAGCCTTGAAGTCAGAATTTCAGCGTTGCACTTCGTGAGACCAAGGTCTCTGATCATTGAGGTCTTTTTGGTTAAGGTAGTATGGCTTCCATTCCTCAGCTGCATCTGAAAAATTGAAATCAGGATCTTCAATGTCTTCCTCGGTGTCTGACTTGCTGTGTTCTCCTGAAGATGGTTGATCTCTGTCTGGAGGAGTTGGTACAGGAAGCTCAGGGCAGTTCCGGTACGGGGACGATGGAAGAAGGAATGTCAAGATACGTGACAGTAGGTGCATTTTTGCCAGTTTGAAGTTTGAAAGGGTCCACCATGCAGAAGTAACAATTGGTTGAGTGGTCAGGGCACATTAAATGGTTAGTTTAAGTGTCACGGGTGTGTCGCCACGAAGATCGTCACGAGTACACAGCCTGACTTCTCGCAGCTGACTTGTTGGTGCTTTGTGTTTTTCGGCAGTGAGGGAGTTAATTCTCTCTCTCTCTCTGTGCTAGACGAGGTCCAGCCTCGCCCAGCTGCAATCAATACTGCTGTAGTGAGACTCCTTCAAATGCCTGCTGGTCTGTTTGGGAAGTGTCGGTGAAAGCATTTCATTCAGACTAACAGAGCGGATCGTGGTGTTTGGAGTTTCTGAGATAAGTGTATTTGGAGTGTTTTTTCCCTTCCTCGCTTTATCATTTATCTCCTTTCCCGTTGGTGTTCCCTCTGTTGTAGTTGTGTAGTTGTTGTATGCAAGGTGGTTTTGGTTTTTCCCTTGTACTGTCTCGTTCGTCTAAGTACTGTGTGTGGGCATATTATTACTTGTCCCCTTTTGTTGTGATCGGGGTCCTTCTCAGGACTAGATTACTTAGGTGCAGGGATCCTCAGGAGGTAGGGGTTACGCTGGCGGCCTGGACCTCTGTACCTTTAACAGTACCTCCAGGTTGAGGGACTAGTCAGGGCCCCAGCTTAGGGTCAGCTTAGGCCCCCTACCTCCAGTATACAGAGACAGCGTGACATTTTCACCGACCCACTTAGTTTTTCTCCAGCTACCATGGATCCAGTAGCCGGTCTAGCTCGGCAGTTGCAGAGTTTGTCCATGGATCTGGCGGACGTTAGGTCCAAGGTTTTGCATCCTCAGGAGCAAGCCGGACCAGAACCTAAAGTAGCTCTCCCTGACAGGTTCACTGGGGGGCGGGACAAGTTTTTTGTTTTCCGGGAGGCATGCAAGTTGTACTTTCGGCTGCGGCCTCGGTCATCGGGGAGTGAAGAACAAAGGGTGGGAATTGTCATCTCGCTCCTACAAGGGGACCCACAATCTTGGGCGTTCTCTCTTCCCCCGGGCTCCCCGGCTCTCCAGTCAGTGGATAGGTTTTTCGCTGCTCTGGGACTCGTATATGATGACCCAGATCGGATCTCCCTTGCTGAGTCTAAGTTACGTAGGATCCAGCAGGGAGATCGTCCGGCGGAGGAATTCTGTTCGGAGTTCCGTAGGTGGGCCACGGACACCCAGTGGAATGACCCGGCTCTTAGGAGCCAGTTTTGTCATGGTTTATCCGACAAATTACAGGATGTGTTGGCACAGTATGACTCTCCCGCATCACTGGAAGCCGCTATGGCCCTTGCTATTCGCGTTGACAGACGGCTTCGGGAGAGGTGCGGGATAACTCTACCCCCTGTGATGACTCCACCTCCTACAAGGTCCGCTCATATGGTGGTTCCCCTGGTCAGTCCAGAGGAGCCTATGCAATTAGGAGGGACATCATTTCGGGGGAGGGGACCGGTGGTGCGCCATAAGACAGGAAGGTGTTTCTTCTGCGGGAGAAAGGGACATTTTATTGGGGGGTGTCCATCCCGTCCCTTGCAAAGTGAAGAGTCGTCGGAAAACTGTTGATCCCAGGTTGTGTGGTGGACGGCAATCTGGGAGTAGGTATTTCGTCCCTAGGTTCGTCTCAGTTTCTCGTACCGGCGGAGGTGGTGGTGGGTACGAGAACTGAGAGGATATCTGTTCTTCTGGATAGTGGGGCCGGGGCTAATCTGGTTGATGCTCGGTTTGCCCGGGTTCAAGGTATGCGATTGAGTGAGTTGGCTAAACCCATCCCCATATTCTCGATCGATGCCAGGCCTCTCGGTCAGGGAAGTTTTTTGCAAGCTGTGCATGACGTAAAACTTCAAGTGGGGGCGATACATAAAGAACTGTTGTCTTGCTACGTGTTGGAGGGTCTTCCCACTCCTATAGTGTTGGGCCTTCCTTGGTTAGCTAAGCATAACCCGGTTATTAATAGGCAAACCAGAGAGATAAGCCAATGGAGTAAATTCTGTAATAAAAACTGCATGAACACGGTCATCGGTGCGGTTACTCCTTGGGTCTTACCTCCATTTCTGGCGGACTTTGAGGATGTATTCTCGGAGAAAGGGTGTCAGGAACTACCTCCTCATCGCGAGTATGACTGTTCTGTAAAACTGCTCCCTGAGGCCAAGTTACCTAAAGCTAGGTTGTATAACCTTTCTGGTCCTGAGAGGCAGGCCATGAAGGATTATATTTCAGAAAGTCTGGCTAAGGGGCATATTAGACCTTCATCTTCACCGGTGGCTGCGGGGTTCTTCTTTGTTAAGAAGAAAGATGGAGGCCTACGCCCTTGCCTGGATTTCCGTGAACTTAATCGGATTACGGTCCGAGATCCGTATCCGCTCCCACTTATTCCCGATCTCTTTAATCAGATCGTGGGCGCCAAATGGTTCTCTAAGTTGGATCTCAGGGGGGCGTACAATCTGATTAGGATGAAGGAGGGGGATGAGTGGAAGACGGCGTTTAACACTCCGGAGGGGCATTATGAGAACCTTGTCATGCCATTCGGTCTGACTAATGCCCCGGCGGTGTTCCAACACTTTGTTAATGACATTTTTCGCCGCCTGGTGGGACAGTTTGTTGTCATATATCTGGATGATATCTTAATTTACTCGCCGGATCTGGTGTCTCATCAGGAGCACGTTAGGCAGGTGTTACAGATCTTGCGGGATAATAAACTGTATGCCAAATGGGAAAAGTGTGTGTTCGCCGTACAGGAACTCCAGTTTTTAGGCTTCCTGGTTTCAGCGTCCGGTTTTCGTATGGACCCTGGGAAAGTGCGGGCAGTTCTTGAGTGGGATCGGCCAGAGAATCTTAAGGCACTACAACGTTTCCTGGGGTTTGCTAATTATTACCGGAAGTTCATTCGTAATTTCTCGTCCATGGTTAAGCCTCTCACAGACATGACTAAAAAGGGGGCGGATTTTTCTAGGTGGTCTGACAAGGCTTGTCAAGCATTCTCCTCCTTGAAAAAATGTTTTGCCTCGGCACCCATACTCATTCAACCTGATGCGTCACAGCCATTCATTGTAGAGGTAGACGCTTCCGAGGTAGGGGTGGGAGCAGTATTGTCACAGGGTTCGTCCCCTGGTAAGTGGCATCCGTGCGCCTTTTTCTCTAAAAAATTGTCGTCCGCTGAGAGGAATTACGATGTCGGCAATAGGGAACTCTTGGCCATTAAGTTAGCTTTTGAGGAGTGGCGCCATTTTTTGGAGGGGGCAGTCCATCCGGTCACCGTCATCACCGATCACAAGAACCTGCTATATCTGGAGTCCGCGAAACGTCTGAATCCCAGACAAGCTAGGTGGTCATTGTTTTTTACCAGGTTTAATTTTGTCGTTACATATCGTCCTGGGTCAAAAAATGTAAAGGCGGATGCCTTATCTCGTAGTTTCCCTGGGGCCGGGAATACGGACGACCCGATTCCTATCCTTCAGGAGGGGGTGGTGGTTTCGGCAGTATGCTCTGAGCTGGAGGAGGAGGTATTGGAGGCTCAGGGGGACGCCCCTGTTGGACCTCCGGGGAGACTGTTTGTTCCAGATCAGTTGCGACAAAAGGTGATCGAGGCACACCATAACTCAGTTTTTGCAGGACACCCGGGGAGTAAAGCAACTGTGGATCTCCTCTCGCGTCGGTTTTGGTGGCCTAACTTACATAAGGAGGTGGTAACTTTTGTCGCGTCCTGTGGGGTTTGTGCGCGCTCTAAGACCTCACATACCCGTCCGTCTGGGGCCCTCTTACCTTTGAAGATCCCAGGCGTCCTTGGACTCATCTGTCTATGGACTTTATTACGGACCTCCCTCCGTCTTCGGGTAAAACGGTCATACTCGTTGTAGTGGACAGGTTCAGCAAGATGGCACATTTTATCGCTCTTCCGGCTCTCCCTAATGCTAAAACTCTTGCGCAGGTGTTCATTGGGGAGATTGTGAGGCTTCACGGGGTACCCTCCGAGGTGGTGTCTGATCGGGGGTCTCAGTTTGTGTCCAAGTTCTGGAAGGCGTTTTGTGCACGGCGGGGGATGCATTTGTCATTCTCATCGGCTTTTCATCCTCAGACCAATGGTCAGACGGAACGTATGAACCAGAGCTTGGAGACATATCTCCGGTGTTTTGTGTCAGAGAACCAGGAGGACTGGGCTTCTTTCTTACCTCTTGCAGAGTTTGCTCTTAATAATAGGCGGAGCGAGTCCACTGGTAAGTCCCCGTTTTTTGGGGCATATGGTTTTCACCCCCAGTTTTGTACTTTCAGTAGGGGGGGCTCTTCGGGGGTTCCTGAGGAGGAACGATTTTCCTCATCACTCGCTTCAGTATGGAGAGGGGTGCTGAAGAATCTGAATACTATGGGGAACCGATACAAACGTATGGCTGATAGGAGGAGAGTGTCTGGTCCGGACCTAAGTGTGAACGATCGGGTATGGTTGTCTACCAGGAATATTAAACTTAAGGTTCCCTCCTGGAAACTGGGTCCCAGGTTCATCGGGCCGTACAGAATCAGTTCTATTATTAATCCGGTGGCATTCCGTCTTGACCTCCCCCCTACGTTTAAAATTCACAATGTGTTCCACAGATCGTTGCTTAAGAGGTATGTGGCGCCGGTGGTACCGTCACCTTTACCTCCCCCTCCAGTGGTGGTCAATGGTAACTTGGAGTTCCAGGTATCGAGGGTCATCGATTCACGCTTTAATCGCCGGTCCCTTCAGTACCTGGTTCATTGGAAAGGGTATGGTCCTGAGGAGAGGATGTGGGTTCCTGCGTCGGATATTAACGCAGACCGATTAGTTCGGGCCTTCCACACGACTCACCCGGATAAACCTGGCCCTGAGGGTCCGGAGGCCCCTCGTAGAAGGGGGGGTACTGTCACGGGTGTGTCGCCACGAAGATCGTCACGAGTACACAGCCTGACTTCTCGCAGCTGACTTGTTGGTGCTTTGTGTTTTTCGGCAGTGAGGGAGTTAATTCTCTCTCTCTCTCTGTGCTAGACGAGGTCCAGCCTCGCCCAGCTGCAATCAATACTGCTGTAGTGAGACTCCTTCAAATGCCTGCTGGTCTGTTTGGGAAGTGTCGGTGAAAGCATTTCATTCAGACTAACAGAGCGGATCGTGGTGTTTGGAGTTTCTGAGATAAGTGTATTTGGAGTGTTTTTTCCCTTCCTCGCTTTATCATTTATCTCCTTTCCCGTTGGTGTTCCCTCTGTTGTAGTTGTGTAGTTGTTGTATGCAAGGTGGTTTTGGTTTTTCCCTTGTACTGTCTCGTTCGTCTAAGTACTGTGTGTGGGCATATTATTACTTGTCCCCTTTTGTTGTGATCGGGGTCCTTCTCAGGACTAGATTACTTAGGTGCAGGGATCCTCAGGAGGTAGGGGTTACGCTGGCGGCCTGGACCTCTGTACCTTTAACAGTACCTCCAGGTTGAGGGACTAGTCAGGGCCCCAGCTTAGGGTCAGCTTAGGCCCCCTACCTCCAGTATACAGAGACAGCGTGACATTAAGATAGCTGTATTTATGATGTTATGTACACTTCTGGGAAGTTGTAGAAACTTTTTGTTAGTTCTAACAGTTTCAGAAGCTTCTCAAAGTCTATACTGAGCACTGAATATTTTGCAAATATTCTTAAAAATAGGTAAATTTCAATTGTCAATCATTGTGCTGACCACAAAAACAAAGTTTATGTGAAATACCGTATTTTTCTGACTATAAGATGCACTTTTTTTCCCTAAATTTTTTTGGGGAAAATGGGGGTTCGAGTTATAAACCGAATGTAGCTTACTTGGGGAGTGGCGGCGGCAGGAGTCGGGCGATACTGCGGGTGATGCTGCGGGCCTTGCGCTTGGAGGAGGGGGTGTTTGGAGATACAACACTGCAGGATGATGCTGCGAATCCCAGGGTGGTAGGATGGGGTGTTCGGCGGCACTTGGAGGTGCAGGAGCTCCGCCGACATTTTGTGAAAGCCCGGAACCCTGCACTTCCATGTTTTCTATGCGGTGGACTCCAGGAAAATGGCTGCTGGGGCGACGCATGAGCAGATTTTGATCTCGGGAGCCGAGATCTTGGGAGCCCAGATCTCAATGTGCGCATGCACCGCCTCCATCGGAAATTTTTCCGGAGTCCACCGCATAGAAAACATGGAAGTGCGGGGTTCCGGGCTTTCTCAAAATATCAGCGGATCCCCCACACCACAGAGTACAGCTGAGCACCACTGTGCAACCCCTTCTTCCAGCCTGGGATGAGACTCGCAGCATCACCCCGCAGTGTCGCACCTCTGAACACGCCTTTGACCCCGATAAACCGCCGCTGCCGCCCCCGCCAGTAAGCTGAATTCAGACTGTAAGACGCATTAAACTTTTTTTCCCTATTTTCCTCCTGAAAATTTGGGGTGCGTTATATGGTCCAGTGGGTTTTATAGTCCGAAAAATATGGTAATAACCTTTTTCTATTCATTTTAGGCACAAAGAATTAGGAAAACACACTTAACACCTGGGAACAAAAATTATATGTAAAATTGTTACGTAGTGCCTCGTCATGACCAAATGAACTTTATTCTCCAATGACATAGCCGAACGAGGGCTAATTTTTTGGTGGGACAAGGTGTAATTATGAATTACACCATTCAAAATAAAGTACAATAAAATTGTGAAAAACTGCAACTCCACCATTGTTTTTTGGAGTTTTGCTTCTACGGCATACACACATCGTGCTAATAAAATCACATGATGACAAATCTGGTGTTATAATTGATCTTTGGTTCTTTCAACATTCCTTTTTTGGAGCGAAAGGCGTCATTGACATCAGTAATGTGTGTTGCCCTCATTGTAACAGCCATTGTAACAGCCTAAGGCCAATCACTGGCCTCGGAGTCACAAAGGAAATGCCGAAAGACCGAGGAGATGTAGCAGCCAGGGCAGCATAAGGGCAGTTGAATATAATGTATTTTATTATTAAAACCATTTCCTGGCTAGATTCATATGAATCAAATCTCAAAATTTTTCGATCTACCAAAATTTTTAGGAAAAAATGTAACAAATTCAATTAATTTTGTATTGAATTACTTATACCCAACAATAAACGTTCAATAACATTACAACCAAATAATTCTGGATCATCTTTTCTTATAGCTCTGAGTTCTACACTTTTTTTTTGTTACATCTAGGAATTGGTGAATAAATTGACAACTGGGCGCTATCATATGGGGATGTGTCCATGTGGCTCAGACAACCCAATCAGTGTGGCCAGTGTTAGACTGTTAGACTTTGACAGGGGGAATGACAATATTTATATATGTCAGGAGTCCTCTTTAAAGGGGTTGTCCGGCCTTAGGCTACAAGTCTGCAGTCACTCTGCATGCTGTGAGGATTCTCCAATGCTGGAGCTGGAAGCAGGCAGTCATGTGACCACGAGTGTGCAATTTGCATACTTCCGGCCACCTTCCGACTAGACATGTCCGACTTCACTCAATACACTTGCATTGTGCAAGGCCGCGCACGTCTAGTCGGCATGTGACTGCATGTATGCAAATTACATACTTAAGGTCACGCGCCCACCGCTCCTGGTGCCGACACTGGAGAATCCTCACAAGGCGCAGTGTGTGCGATGTAAGGATTCACAAATCTGCAGTCACACAGAGTGACTGCAGACTTGTAGCCTAAGACCGGAAAACCCCTTTAGGGTGTCATTAAGTATAACTGGATAGTGTAGCATAGCTGTACACTAGTTCCTCCACTAGTAAATGGAATATTCTGATAGCACCCGGAAGATTTTCTAAAGAATATTCCAAATAGAAAAGTATTCTCCATAACCGGGTTGTTTTTCATGATCGTTCTCGCTAACATATCTTACGGCGCAGACACACACCAGATTTCCGCAGTGCTGACATGACACAGGTCGAAGGAATGTCCTCTCAGAGAAATTGTGGATAAATCCCATTTTGCAATCCAACACGGAGCTGGCTTTCAGAAAATATGAAGTCATCTCCTGTTTACTGATTTTTCCATCCCTGCACCAAAGACACAAAAGAAAAAAGCAGCATCACTGTAGACGAGACCTGCGGAGAAGTTTCACGTTTCTCTAAATCTAACACAGCAGCGCAAAGGAGATAAACAACGCAAAGACAACAAACTACAGAATGGGACTAAAAACAGAACCTTCGCGCTACCGTTACTAGCCAAAACAAAACATCTCTCGTCAGAGGAACACATTTGTTAAGGGCAGAGGAAAAGTCTGTAATGTCACTATCTGAGGGCGACTAAAATGAAGAGACACAAACAAAATCCGGATGTTATTTATGGACGTGGTTGATTTCATTCAAAATATAATAAAAGCATAATAAAAAAGAAAAACACATTGGTAAAACGAACATCAATGCTCAATCATTAAGACAAAGGATGAATTTCTAATATAGTTAAGGGCTTGATCCTCTTCAACAAACTTCTGTTCAGGCTCCTCCCCAAGTTCAGCGCTGAGTCTCCACTGCAGCCCCATCTTGATTGTTTGGCTGCAGCAGTAACGTCAACAGTGCTGCAACCAATCACTGAGCTCAGGAGCTGGTGCTGACTACATCGGTAGAGCAACTGAGCTCAGTGATTGTCTGAAGTGCTGTCAATGTTATTTCACCGCTGCAGCCAAACAGCAGAAACTGGGGCAGCGGCAGAGATGCAGTGCTGGACCTGGAGAAGATTAAGTAAAGCTAAGTTCATTTTTTTACACATAACTGAGCCTATGAGCAGAAGTTTGTTGAAAGGAGACAACTCCTTTACGATAGATAGATAGACCCCCACCAATCACTAATTGATGACAATCTGCAAATACATTTCCAACGGCAGCCAGACATCAATGTATGATCAGTGGCGGTCCACCTAGGAAGACCACAACCGGCAGGTCAAAGAGGCTGAGAGATTCATGCAACTGCATCTCATAGTATAGCCACTACTGGACCTCTACTAATCACTAATTGATGACAATCTGCAAATACAATTCCAACGGCATCCAGACATCAATGTATGATCAGTGGTGGTCCACCTAGGAAGACCACAACTGGCAGAGCAAAGAGGCTGAGGGACTCATGCAAAAGGATCTCATAGTATAGCCACCACTGGACCCCCACCAATCACTAATTGATGACAATCTGCAAATACATTTCCAATGGTAACCACGCTTCAATGTATGATCAGTGGCGGTCCACCTAGGAAGACCACAACCGGCAGAACAAAGAGGCTGAGAGATTCATGCAACTGCATCTCGTAGAATAGCCACCATTGTACCACCACTAATCACTAATTGATGACAATCTGCAAATACATTTCCAATGGTAGCCAGACATCAATGTATGATCAGTGGCGGTCCACCTAGGAAGACCACAATCGGCAGAACAAAGAGGCTGAGAGATTCATGCAACTGCATCTCGTAGAATAGCCACCATTGGACCACCACTAATCACTAATTGATGACAATCTGAAAATACATTTCCAACGGAACCCAGACATCAATGTATGATCAGTGGCGGTCCACCTAGGAAGACCATAATCGGCAGAATAAAGAGGCTGAAAGATTCATGCAACTGCATCTCGTAGTATAGCCACCATTGGACCACCACTAATCATTAATTGATGACAATCTGCAAATACATTTCCAAAGGAACCCAGACATCAATGTATGATCAGTGGCGGTCCACCTAGGAAGACCACAACCGGCAGAACAAAGAGGCTGAGGAACTCATGCACCTGCATCTCGTAGTATAGCCACCACTGGACCCACACCAATCACTAATTGATGACAATCTGCAGATGCATTTCCAACGGAACCCATTAATCTTCCCCTTCTTTAATGAAGTGCACTACTTGGTAAATCAATTCTTCTCAACAAGATACTAAAATTTAGAAAGAGTGTGAAATACGGTCTGTGAGTCATAAGAAACCTCATTCACAAAATCACAGATCAAGTGACCTCTTTCATCACCGCTGAACGGCCAAGAGAGATTGCTGCACGATGAACACTTTTACAAATACTTATAGTAAATTGGCGTTTCTTTTTTGGTCCTTTTTCTAAAGTAATGTAAGGTTAGTAAAGGGTAAGATGTAGTATTACGTGCCTCTCTTCCAACAACTCAGCTTTTCGAACACAGGTTCACTTTCTTCATATGTTGCTCTTACTCAGCTTCGATCAATCCTTTCTACTATTCTCCTTTCCTCCCCCATCAAAAAAAATGAATTCACACTTACTGATTTTGATCGATCTCATCAAATGCACATAAGTAAGGAAAGTTACTCCGTACACTGCAGAACTCTTCTTGGGAGATGTGGCCATCGCCATCTTCATCAAAGAGTCGGAACACAGACTGGGGGAAGAAGATGAAGAGGTCTATGGGCGTCACATAAGAAACTAACAAAGAGTTTACATCTATTCTTTCTATCCAATTTATCCAGTTGGGAAACGTCCTCAAAAAAACACTCAGAGAGGAGTTTAGGATTGCGCCCACTTGACTAACAGGCCGATTTACAATCAGGGAAAAGGGGGCCATATCTCAAGAACGGAGAGGCGCAGGAACAAAAAAAAAACCAATGCAGGATTCAGGAGAACAAGGGCTTTTACTCTAGGTAAAAATTTGCATATTCATTACAAGTGACCGGTTCCCTTTAAATGCTTTCCATTACCCAGATAGAGCTATTTCAGTAGTCAAAGCTGCTAACAGACTGTCTTTAAAGGGGTGCACGTTACTTTTATATTGATGACCTATACTTAGATCAATTCATGGTGGTCCAACACTCGGCACCCCCATTAGTCAACTGTTGCCAGCTCTGGCAGTGGCGGATGTAAACAATGTAAGAGCTGGGCTGCAGTTCTTGACAATGGCCACTAAACAGTGTATGGCGCTGTGCTGTTCTACTCTGTCCACTGGCCATTCCCAAAGAGCGGACTGCCCGAGGTCTGTGCTTCAGACCACAATAAACTAGGCAGCATCCTGCTCACCTAGTCCAGTCCGAGTAAACAGCAAAGAAATCTGAATTATTATAGTGATAAGTCCTGCACGATGATCGTTTTTCTATTGAAAATGGAGATACACTTGAGGCCATTTTCTGCTCAAAACAAACACAAATAATAACATAAGGCAATTTTTGTTCCCTAAATTGTCAGGAGGTTTACAATTTAAAGCATAGGTGTCAAACTCGAGGCCCGCGGGCCGAATCCGGCCCGCCATGTCATTCTATGCGGCTTGCGAGGCTAGGACACACTTCAACACTGGTCCGACCAGCTCTCCAGACCGGGAAAGTGGAAAGCTGGTCGAACCAGTGTTGAAATGTGCGCCGCAGCTCAAAATCTACCTAATGAGTAGAGACATAGACCCCGATTCCAGCGATGTGTCACTTACTGGGCTGCTTGTTTCAGTTTTGATAAAATCATTGTTTTATCAGCAGGAGATTATCACTTGAGGACTAGTAAACCTTCTGCCATGCAGTCCAACCCCGCCCCCCACCACTGATTGGTAGCTTTATGCCTATGAAGAGTGCACACAAAAATCAGCCTATCAGTGGTGGGGGCGGAGTTATACAGGGTATACATAGTATACTGAGAACTGCTAGATCTGCAGCAGAGAAAACTGTGATTTTATCAAAATTACACCAAGCAGCCCAGTAAGTGACACATCGCTGATATAGGGGTTTGTGTCCTACATCATGCTGCTCTCAGATTAGATGGAAAAAACCCGGTGACAGATTTCTTTTATATATTGAGTCCAGGAGATCTTGCTGTATGGGGCTTTACCATCTATAGAGGAAAGTTCTTTGCAGTTAGTACAATTAATTACAGAACTGTCTAACAACTAAGTCAATCCCAAACGTATCTCCTTTACGCACTGTGGACTTACCTAGTGACAAGAAATCAATAGTAATAAGAATAATATCTAAGATATAATTTTATACCGTCTGACATTCTTATGAAGATTCTTCCATAGATGAAATCTCTGTTTTACAGAACAGTATAGAGACTATATATTTTATCAGTGCATTATGCTTCTTTTTCAACACATAAGCGACTCCTACTCATCTCCTAAACTCAACATCCAGATTGTGCTGAGTTTTCTAGTAAGTGTTTTATGTCATCAAAGTGCTGAATTCACAGCTACACTGCTCAGTACCACTCTGTAATGTCTCCCATGCAGCTACAGTTTCTGGACATGTACTAAATAGAGACAGAGGAGCATGAATCCCCCATGTCTGTGTGTACTATGTTTTGGGGACATCATAGCAGCTTGTCTCCCCCACTAGCTCAGAGACAACTTAAAATTATACATAATGCCTGGAAAGGGGAAAGTTACTCATCTTTTTATGCATAATGTATCACTAAAAACAATACAGTGGTGTTAAATAGTAGAAATACAACTTTGGTTTGCAGAGTGAAGAATGTAATTGGTGACTGTAATGCAGCGGCTTGCGGCATTACTGTAATGGTCCAG
This sequence comes from Phyllobates terribilis, assembly GCF_046119375.1. Classification (NCBI taxonomy): domain Eukaryota; kingdom Metazoa; phylum Chordata; class Amphibia; order Anura; family Dendrobatidae; genus Phyllobates; species Phyllobates terribilis. The sequence goes on from NW_027362773.1 coordinate 104,060,300, forward strand.
GGTGTGTTTTGGCTGACCATGTACCTCCCCCTCAGGTGACTGGTCACATGACTGTGACATAGCACAGGTCTTGTGCACACAGAAGGTCTGATCACATGACTGTGACATCAGCACAGTGCCTGTGTGCATTTGAAGATATATAAACCCTGATAGATTTGAGACAGGTGTGTAAGGCGTGAGGCCTGTTCCCGTGTGGGACACCGCTAGAGTGTGAGGCCTATTGAAGTCTGGTGAAGCCTGAAAGGCAGAGGCTGGATCCTTAGGTGTAAGCGATCCCAGTAGCCTTGGAGAGCAAGAGGTTTGGAAGGCAAGAGTCCTGGAAGGCAGAGGCTGGATGTGAGGTGAGACCACATACCAGTAGCCTTTGAAGGAACTAGGGCTGGAGACCCCCATCTGGGAAGCCGAAAAGCCACAGTGGTGGCAGAACAAGTCTGAAGCAGCTAAAACCCGGCAAAGGTAAAACACTGCGTTATATGGACGTTGATATAAGTGACTTTGCTGGAGTCTGTAACTGGAGCCAAGTGGGCCTGTCTGCCACTTGAAAGGCTCCTGGACATTATATGAAATATGTCGGCGAGCCACGGAGTTGGACTCGGTTATAGCAGTTATGAAGTAAAATAAACTGCTGGTTTGTGAAATACTGGAAAAAGTGGATGGTGTACTTTAATTGACCCGGTGCAGCGAGTATCCCCCAGTATGATGACTAGCGCTGCCTTACAGTGACAAAGAAAAGAAAATTCAAGTGTGGACTGATCACATTGAAATCAACAGACCATAAGAGGGTTTTTTCACATACGGCTTTTATTTTCTTCTGAATTTAATTGTTCAAAATATTATCTGAAATGTAAAAAAAAAAATATCCTACGGGCGTCTAGATTGTGTGGTTTCGTTTATTTTGAGAGCGTTATTTATAAAAAGCCTGGGGAGGACACAACATGGATTATATAGAAAACTGTCTGTAAATCTCCACTAATGGCAAGAAATGGGGGGCCATGGGTCTAAGGTTATGTCAAATTGCGCTTCTAGCAACAACTTTGTGATCTGACAAGTTTTCTTTGCAGATACACACAGTTTGTAATTGCCTATTTGGGTACGATATAAGCAAATTTACCTATTTACTTTGTACCTATTCTATATGCCTATTGATCTATCCATTCATATATCCATCCATCCATATATATATCCATCCTTCTATATATACATTCATCCATATATCATCCATCCATATATCCATCCATATATCCATTCATACATATATCCATCATCCGTATGTCCATCCATATATGCCTCATCCCTCCATCCATATATCCATCCATCTATATATCCATCCATCCATATATCCATCCATCCATATATCCATCCATCCATATATCCATCCATCCATATATCCATTTAAATATCCATCCATTCATATATCCATCCATCCATATATCCATCCAGCCATATACCCATCCATCCATATATCCATCCACCTATTCATCCATATATCCATCCACCTATCCATCCATTCATCCATCCATATATCCATCCATCCATATATCCATCCACCTATCCATCCATTCATCCATATATCCATCCATCCATATATCCATCCATCCATATATCCATTCATCCATATATCCATCCAAATATCCATCCATTCATATATCCATATATCCATTCACCTATCCATCCATTCATCCATCTATATATCCATCCATCTATCCATCTAAATGTCCATCTATCCATCCATCCATGCAACTTGTCACATATATGAGCCAGGACTAGTTTGGCACCTCCCACAGTGTAGACCCTACTCAAATCATTTAGTCATCATGACCCCTGTGAATGACTGACATCTTCCATACAATCTACTTCACGCTGGACTACTGGAAATCTCGCTCATGCACGCAATCTACTGGTGATCCTACCATGAAGTGGATTACATAGGGGAAGGTAATCACGCCTCATGGTAGGACAGCCAGCACGTCATACTCATGACTGAGGTTTCTGGAAGTCCTACCATGATGTAGAGTGCATGGTCTACCCCGATGACACGTTGCTTTTAAATCTTCTCCTACTATAGCAAACTGATGCTCCCCATTCCATAACTTCCATATTATCCAACTCATCTAAACACTGGAAATATGTTATAATTATAACTATTCCGGTGAACACCAGAACAAAAATATGGGAGCTCTACATTTTTTAGATGTGTTCAACAAACACCAATAATTGACTTACCTCCACCATCTTCTCTATGTGTTGGCACAACAGAGCTTGGTCCGGTTTTGCTTTTAAGGAAGCCCATTCCTCCAAAGGAGGTGACGGAGATGGGGGTGACTTGATAGTGGCTTGCTAAAAGAGATTCATAGAAATCTAATACATTACTAGGATCATTAGTAGAGATGTGCCGTGATTCGCAAAACCAGAGCCGGTGGCCACGTCAGTACTCCATGACCAATGGACAGGAGGCCTGAAAACTGGCTCTTAACTGACGGCAACCATTAGCCAGACTGGTGCAACATCATCTTTGTGACATCGTGCCAGGCCAGCTAATCGAAAGAAGAGCCGCAGATGCTGTCAGGTAACAGGACTCCCATCCAGCGGCCACACATTACTGATGTGGCCGACGGACCCTTTCTTGATTGGCACCACCTTTAATCATTAGGTAGTATTATTTTAATTATGAGTTAATTTCTCATCAATTTTTTTTAAATGCAATGGTTATCATTATTTTTATTTTCTAATATATATAGTATTTTTTTGTGTAATATATACGTATATACATATATATATATTACACAAAAGAATAAAAATAAAAACCTGTTTCTTTTCAAAGATTTGGGATTCCGAGGACAAAAAAAAATCACCAAAATCAGGTGAAAAAATGTCTCCAAGCCATGTAAAAAAATGACAATTATAAAACTGAAAAATGCACAACCACAAAATGTAGTGTTGGCAGACGCTACAAATGCCTAAATATATTCCTACCACACAGAATACAACACAATACAATGCGTTGATCCAAAGATCTGTCCAAGTGCCAGCATGGGATCAGGGCGGAATTTTCTCCTTTAAAGAAGAGCTGAACTAAGCTTTGTTTTCTCTTTTTTATCTTCCAGTGGATCAAACAGTGGATTTCTTTCAGGATGAAAGATTACACCTGACAGACGTATGTCTCTTCTGTACTATGTCATTACAGGCGTACAGGCTGTTCTTCTTGTTTTCATGCAGAATGGCAGAGATTTACGCTGTCTGCATTGTCTCTGTCACGGTGTGAGTTTCAGATCATGTAGAAAATTATACACGCTGACGCTGAATGCCATGTGTGAGCGCTTCGAACATGAAAAAAAAGCAGAGATTTTCAGATTTTTTTCTACATGTGGCAAATTGATAGATATGAACCAGGGCTCATAGGATTGCGGGACAAGATACCAAAGGAAGGTTGGTGGACAAATAGAAACCTGTTCTGCGTATCTGTATCATTTTATAGAATGAAAAAATAAGAAATAAAAAAATAATGAAAATGTAATGACAAGAGATGAGCGAATCGCGTCGGGTCAAGACGGATTTGCCTAAAATTTCAGGGAAAATTTGAATTTTCTTGTTTTAAAAGAAAGGGTTAAAAAAAATAATATTCACCTCTCCCCTGACCTTCATCTTGTTCGTGTAGCTTCCAACTTGGTCGTCCTAACCTGGTCTTTATTCACAGACCGCTGGTCTTCTTCACATCAATGATCCTTGGGGTTTTCGGCACATCCGTTGCTCACTAAGTCTTTCAAGATCATGATGTCACGATCCGACGTAGGTCATGAAATACTCATGACATTACGTCGTATATGGCCTAGGCCCTATGCAATGTCATGACTACGCCCCAGTTCATGGCTTCATAATGCCAAGTCGTCTAGTGGGCACCAGAGGAACCAAAGACCCAACAGGACCCATAGCATGAAGAAGACCGGCAACCTGAGGATGACGACTAGACAGGGAAGACCAAGCTTGGAGCTTCAAAGACAAGGCTAGGGCCAAACAGAATTGAATTATCTTTTTTTTACCCAATGTTTATTACAATCTGAGGTCTGAACAGAACCTACAACATAAAAATACACATATGTTTTGCATCAAATAAATTAAATGAGAATTGAATTTCTTGGCCAAATTTGAGCAAATGGCTGAATTAAAATTTCAGTTTTGATTATCTCTAGTAATGAGAAAACCCATTGACTGTATTTCGCACAAAAAATGTTGAAGTACGCCAAATTTCTGAAAAGTTCTTAGCTGCGTTGGCCAACAGATACACCACAAAAGTGGCGTATATTAGTCTGGTCCATGACTGGAGTACATTTTTCAGACGTTGGTGCACAGGAAGCCCAAAACTGCACCAAATTAATTATGATGTTCACGCCTCTGTATCAAGATTGGCGTACAAAATGACAGTCTTAATTAATTCCCCCTTAATTTTTACAGTTCTGTATCACCTCAAATTGGCATATTTAAGACAACCTTTAACTACAATAGTCCGGGTGTAACAAATTTTAATTAGAATTTCAATGGCCAAAGTTGGGACATAGAAGGTTTGCCCACAGGAATTTCCAGAAACGATCCCAAAGTGCCCACACTTTTTAGCAAAGTTTGCATAAACCTTGCCTCCTTTTTTTTGGGTCTTGTCCATGAGATTGTCTTGACCAACTTAGGACAGTATGGCGAGCGCAAAATACATGGACAACCCCTTTAAACCTTTGTATTACAGTCACAACTTCCAAACCACCCATGGTTCATGATGAAAGGAACTTGGACCATCACAAGGGCTTATGGTGAGGAACGTTTGGTCCAGTTGAACCGTTGGAGGTCGTGGTAGCAACATGGAGGCTAAAATGAAAACTCATGATGGACATCTAAAATGAGCAACGGGAACATCTAATAAAATACAATCCTTATGCCTAAATCTCACCGATGTACGCGCCCTTGGCTCCCTTTGAAGCGACAGCTGGTAAATCTCTTCCTCTGATCGATACTGATCCAGAGAAACCTACAGAAGCAGAGAAAATGCGCCATCAAAATCAAAAGGATGAAATATTTTATTTCTAACAAAGTTTATTTCAATATTTCACACCGAGCTCATTAATAAAATCTTCCACCAGTTTTGCGAATTTCCTACAGTTTCTCCAAATAAGTGAAAATGCGATCAAGTTCTGTGTTTCAGTCGATGCCAATGAGCTTTTGCCAAGGGAAAATATCAAACAGCAGGCTTAATTTATTAGGTGCCAACAGTTATTAACCAATACATTCAAAATACTATGTTTTTTTTTTTTCACATTCAGATTTGGGTGGCAACCTCAATCTGTCGCGTCTTAAACTTTATTAATGATTTGTTAATTTAAAAGGAAAAGTGTTATTCCGAAAGCTGGAAACGTCATTCCGTAGCTGGCACAGATTCCATTTTCTGACTCTTAGGTGACATTTACACATCTGTTTCCATTTTTTTTTACACCTTGTAAAATAGACCGTTTTCTTCTCGCGCTTCATTTATTTTGCCTTCTTTCTTCATTTGTGTTGCTTCCATCTTTTTCTCATCCGTTTTCAAAAAACTGAAGAAGGCTGAAATCTTTTTTTTTTATCCATTGACTCGTAGCAATGGGTCAACTGGAAACAGATGAAACACTGATGGAACGTTGACATAAAAAGGTTTATCCTCCGATTTCATACGTTTTTAAAGATTCTCCATAGACTTTTATGGTTGGGTCTGATCCGCAAAACAGATGAGAATAGAATCTGCTCTGAATCCCATGGACCGGAAAAACGGATCCAATCTTAAAGGGGTTGTCCGGTCCAAACCGATAAGTCTGCAGTCATTCTGTATGGCTGCAGACTTATAAATCCCCCCAGAGCATGCACTGTGCGCTGCCGGGATTCACCAGGTTCTGACCCGGGACCGGAGGGTACGTATGAGTTATACATACCCCCAGCCAGTGGGCATGGCCTCGCTCCATACACTTGTATTGAGCCGAGACTGCGCCCTGTCTAGTGACGCGGTCATCTTGTGGGGGTGGCCGAGTAGAGTGAGCAGCCTTGCTCCATACAAGTGTATGGAGCGAGGCCATGCCCATTGGCCGGGAGTATGTGTAACGCATACATACCCTTCGTCTGAAATCAGCGCATCCCCGAAGCGCACAGTGTGTGTGCTGGAGGATTCATAAGTCTGCAGTCACACAGAGTGACTTATCGGTTTGGACCGGACAACCCCTTTAAAACTGATTTATGTCTTGATCAATGAAAGGCTTTGGGTCTGTTGCCTAAAAAAACGGACAGCACGAAAAATGTGTAGAATGGATAAATGAATGCAGACTTACTTAGTTTCAAATATGCCAACATTTGGGTATGTGCACATGACGTCTTTTTTGGGCAGATTCAGCTTGGAAAGTGCTAAAAAAGCGAAACAGAATGAACATATTCACAGCAATGTCAAAACGACTTCCTGTGTATATGTTACATTTTATCGACAGCCATGGAACGGCTAAAAGAAGTGACCGGTCCGTTCTCCTGGTGGTTTTTGCTTGGATGACACCGCTATGTTATAAAGTACATGAAAAAAAAAACAAAGCAGCTTCAAAAAATGTTCAAAAAGACATCAGAAAAGACTCTTCAGGGAAAATACCGCTAGTGTTTTTCGGAGGCGGCATGTGCACATACCCTAAGAGTCAAGTATTCCAGTATACCAGTATACCAGAGAATCTGTCAGAGGTTTTTGCTATGTAATCTGAGATCACCATGATATAGTGCTGAGACCCTGATTCCAACTATATGTCACTTACTAGGCTGTGTGTTGTTGTTTCAATTAAATCAGTGTTTTATCAGCAGGAGATCATCACTACAGGACTAGATGTCTTGTGCCTCCTAGTCCTCCTGTTCTGTATAATCATGCCCACACCACTTATTAACAGCTTTCTGCCTATGCACAGTGTACACAGAAAGCGGCCAATCAATAGTGTGGGCGAGGTTATACACAGCTCAGCACTCAGAGCACTGCTACATCTGCAGCAGAAAAAAACTGTGCTTGTGTCAAAATGACAGTAGGCAAACCAGCCAGTGACACAACGCTGGAATCAGGGTCTCAGACCCTACATCATGCTGCTCTCGGATTCCATTCAAATGGCTGACGGATTCCCTTTAATACGTTTTGTGAAATGTGCCTCCTTTCTGTTTCTGTAACTCCAGAGAGTTTTCTTCTGTTCCCTGCATAAAATGACTACAATGAAGTTTACTTTCCCGTCTTGTCATTTCATTGCAAGCATATTCTTATCAGCAGGCTTGATGTGAAATGAAATTGCAGGGTATATAAACAGCATTTAATTACCCAATTACAATATTTCAAGAACTATCAGTGTCTGACACATGAAAGATATAAATAAGATGAGTAGTGCGACACAAGGCAGATATGCCGCATGATCCAGCTGAAAGAATGTATTAGCAGCACTATCTGTGGCCACAGGACGTTCTTAAACATTATTTAAAGACTTCCTAACCAACTCTCCCAAAAGATCCAATAAGCTCCCAAAAATGGAAAGACCTCTCGGACTCCCAGAGATGTCGGCAAACTCTTGGGCACCTCAAAAAAACTCTGGAAACCTCCAAGAAACAAACCTTTCCATAAATGTTCCTCTGCCTGATACTCCATCATTACAAGTAGCCAGTCCTGTTGTCCAAATGCCCTTTTCTTGGGGTTATGGAATAGGGCTGGAAAGAGCCATGGGGTCAAAACATTGTGTGAGAATTTTCTCACACAGAAAGCTGGGTGTCTCAAGTTGGGTTTAGACACCCACTTGATATTTCACCCTACTAGGCATGTCAAGCCTAATCGCTTCGTCTTTCCATTATTAGAAGCTCTTAAGGACCACAGGAGTCTCCAGAAATCAATCCACGCCACAGAGAAAACATGCACTTATATAGAAAGCGAATATGTAAACTATGGACGTCTGTTCGGTAACAACTAGTCTTCATCCACTGGATGCCAACAATCAGCTTCTCCTAGGGAAGCTATTTGTTGAAACGGCTGAGAAAAGGATCACAAAAGCAAGCGACCCATAGATCAGGGGTGGACATGTCACTGGTGCAGCCGCACAGGGGCCCAAGAAGTAAGGGGGCCCAGACCACCTCCAAAGCAGGTGGAATTGTGCATTATGATGAACTATTGGACTGCAAAGAGCCCATATATTGTTCTTGCACCGGGGCAAAATTCTGTCTGTGTCCACCAGTGCCGTAGGTCTAGGATCAATATCTAGATCTTCAGCAATGGTAGTAATGATAATGTTCATCACAGAGATAGAGATCCTGAGTATGAGGATGTAGTAGTGAAACGTACGGGAAAAGTCCAGGAAAGAGTGCAAACGTCAAGAGCGAAAAATTATAGACAGTAAGCCACTAGCATATTAAGGGAATCTGTCACCACCTTCATGGAGTTCTCCGGGCAGGCGGCATATGGTAGTGACAGACGCATCGATTTCAGCGTTCTGTCTGTTATGTGTCCGTGCAGCAGTTTTTGGAGAGCTCCAGAATACAGATCTGCAAGGACATGATGTAGTTCTGCACAGCCAGCTTCAAACAACTCTGCCATGAACAGGAGTACTAACACCGAAAGTGAAAAAAAAAACTTAAATAATAAGTGCCATCTTGCTTAAAGGGGTTGACCGGGACTAACATTGATGGCCTATCCTTAGAATGAGTCATCAATGTCGGATCGGTGGGGATTCAACACCCAAAACCCCCGACGATCAGTTGTTCCCGATGTTGGCGGTGGCCGAAACTGCTCAGTTACGGAGCTACACAGCACAGCTCCATCAACGGAATAGTGGCAGCAGGTGGGTGCTGCACATCCACCCCCTATTGATTTGAATAGGGGGTGGATGTGCCATGGCCACCATTCCGCTGCCGGAGCTGTGCTGTCCAGCTCCGTAACTCAGCAGTTCTGACCATCACTGGAAATAGATGATTGCACCCCCACCGGTCAGACATTGAAGATCTATCCTAAGGATAGGCAATGAATCTGAAAGTCCCCGACAGCCCCTTAAATAACTAAATAGTCAATTACGCACGTGTCATTTCACCCTAATATGATTAAGACTTAACGTTGATTGTAATTAATTAATATAGTCTGACAAATAAAGATTAACATAACTTAGTAAGCTATATAAGTCTAGCTTCAGTCCCCTGATGAAGCCAGTCATGGCGAAACATGTCGGGGATTCTATGAGTGAATTTTAATCAGTTCTAGTGGCCTTGCAACTGACAGCTATAATTGTCCTTAGAAAAGCTATCCTAGCTAGTGGACTGCAGCCATCAATCTAGGTAGGAGATATATTATCTTTTGGAGAGTGATATCCCATAGATAGCAGTCCCAAAGAAATGCTACACAGCAATACCACCGGAGTTATTTCATTCTTTAATCTTTATTTGTTAGACTATATTAATTAATTACAATAAAAGTCAAGTTTTAATCCCTCAGGTTGGGTCTATTTACCCACTTGGGTAATTCGTTAGTATGATTTCTCATCCCTAAAAGGTTTTGTTAGAAGTAGATTTTTAATATAATAAAGTAAAAACTAAAAAAATAAGTAAAACCGCAAAAAAAAAACAGGAATTAAATACAATGATACCAGATTTTACATTTTTTTTCTCAATAAATGTTTTGCATTTTTATAATAACTTACCGTTAACAAGTTCAGAAGATCCGGATTTGCTTTCACCGGAGGTTCCCGTCTCTGAGCTTCTGTTAGTTCGTGAACCACTTTATAGACCTGCCGCATTTTGGAGACATTGATCGCACCTCTCGCCTTATCTGTCCAGTCAGAGAGCGCTACATGCAACGCCATGAGGTCCTTTAAGTGTACTCCGAGGGCGGGAAATCGAAAACCTTCGCAAAATGCAAACCTGCGCCTGTATCGCGAATAGTTATCGGAAGAGGTAAGAAGCTCCAAAAGAGAATCGTAGACCTTGTAATGGGACAAAAGATGAGAGAATTTAGTAAGACGGAGGTATAAAATCACATTTATTTTTGTGACTTTTAATATATACGTCTTTAAAAAGGATCTTTCACCAGATTTCATAATACATTACTAAACAGATCTCTTAGACCTGATGAGACTTGTGTACAAACTTTGAAAATTCATCTAAGCATGGCATCAACCTCATATTAAGATGAGCATTTTATGAGTCCAGATATAGAATGAAATAGCTCCGGTTTCTTAAGTCCTCATCCATAACTGACAGCTGCAGCTTATACCAAGCAGTGTGAGATCTCAGCAGGGAGGAGGAACACTGAGGAGCTGTCAATCAGGCTTGGTATATGGAGTTTGAGTTAAACCTTCATAAAGGATTATACAGTCATTCTAAGGTAGAAATTCAAAGTAAACAAAACATCCTCATAAGGTCTAAGAACTATTGAGTAATGTATGCAGTGTATGTATGGTACAATCATAGTTCCTCATCCAAATTTATGATAAAAATATATTTATATAACTAAAAAAAACTATAAGAGAAAATGTGCAGAATATATTAAATTAGAACATCAATTAAAATGTATTCTTAAAATTTAAATTTAATAATATTAATATTAGGTTAGATATTATTCCTTTGCAATGTAAGCAATGATGAGATTTTAATGGTCAATATGGACAATAAAAAAAAAAAAATTCCTCTACATTTTTGTAAGTTAGAAAAGAAATCATCTTTATTCTAATGGTTGCACGATCCAATGTGATGGTCTAGTTCATCCAAAAGATGTTCAATTGGATTCCGATCATGTGACTGACAGGGTCAGTGAACAGCTCACACTCAGTTACTGTCTGTCCACTTTGTAGGCAGTTAAGATCAATGCTGGAGGTCATTATCCATGTAATTAATTCCCAATGATTTGGCAGGGATAAGGCAGTAGAGTCGCGTCTGCAATATCCTTGAACAATGTTGCCTCCGTTTTCAATAGTTGGACTGGATAAAAAAAAAAGATGCAGCAAATGTTATGAGTAGTCTTCGCTGCATCTGAAGTTGACCTTATTCTGGTAATTCTTTTACTTGATCAAATGTATTTTTAACCATAAACCCAAAAACAAAAGGAACTTGAAAGGAACTACAGTAAAAGACAAATTCAAACTACATGGCCACAAATGAATAATCCATTAATGAGAAAATCAAATTAGAATTTTTCACGGAAAAGAGAAAAATGATCAAAATTGAGAGTGCTCACCTTATTGGCGAAATGAAAAGATGTTAATAAATAGCAAGCTTTCTTCGAGACTACTCAGGTCTCTTCACCAGGAATAGTTGATGCCTGATAAAGAGACCCGAGTAGTCTTGAAAGCTTGCTATTTGTCATCATCCATTAAAAGGTATCAACTAGTGAGGACACTCAATTTCGATTATTTTTCAATTTAATGGCTAAAAATATATATTTTCTATATGTAAATGAAGATACAGGTGGGACGATTCTCGGCAAGTGCATCAATCCTCCACGTTATTCCCCGCGTAGTGGGAGCCTCATGATGTTGATTGATGTCTATTTAGTGCCACTATGTCACTTTTATAAGGAGCACTAAAGAGACAGCAATCAAACATAAGGTAGTGGCGCTATTGAATAATTGGGAGGATCGGTGCGCTAGTAAGAAATCTCCCCGCCCTAGGGGAACTTGCAGCTTCATTTGCATGAAAATGAAAAGTTGATTTTTTCAGTATCAGAATATCAATTTGTGGCAATGATGGTAGGTTTGAGCTTGTCTTTTATGACCCTAACCAGCAATGTAATTAGTATGGTGACTAGTGATGAGAAAGCATGTTCTCTTAACCCTTTCGACGAGCATGCTTGGGTGCTCGCCGAGTATCTTCAGTGGTGCTCGGTGTTATGTTTTAGTCACTCAGTGCTCATGATTTGCGACTGTTTGACAGCTTTAATACATGTGAGGAATGCCTAAGAAACAGGCATTCCTCACATGTATTAAAGCTGTCAAAGTCACAAATCATGAGCACGGAGTGATTAAAACATAACACCCGAGCATGCTGAAGATACTCAGGAAAACACCCTAGCATGCTCGTAAATCTCAAATAACGAGCATGCTCGCTCATCACTAATGGTCACCATAAATTTCCCGACAGCTTCATTTAAAGGCGTTATTCGGGACTATTTTTTTTATTAACAATGTGGTTAAGAACTAACAGGCAGGTAGTTGCTAACTACCTGCCTGTTGTGCCCGGCGCCGATCTCTGCCGGCACAGAGTGGTCACCACCTCTCCTGCCACCGATTCAGTAGCTTCCGCTGACGTCACGTTGACAGAGCAATGGCTTCTCATCCGCTCTTCTCTGTTGACGGGGAGTGACTGCTGATGTCATGCTGCCTAAGTGCTGGGAGCCTGCTGTCAATCAGCATGACATCTGTAGTCACGCCCCAAAGAAAGAGCAGCCCAGAAGAGAGCAGCTGAGTCACCGGTAGGAGTGGTCAAGGGCCACCATGTTCCCACGCAGGGTACAACAGGCAGGCAGTTAGCAACTACCTGCCTGTTTTTAGGCCCAAAGTAAAAAAAAAAACGTGGACAACCCCTTTAAAAATAATGTTACTGGAACATTTCCCTGTGCAACGTATTTGCAGCTACACTATGGTGTTAAGCTAAAAAGACAATTCCGGACAGAAGGTAAAACAGAGTCTGAGGTTTCATATTTTGTCTAACTGAAGTCAATGCTTCCATTGGGGGCATGTCTGTATCCCGCTTTTCTGGCTTTCAGATGGAAGCCCCCTACTATTGAGACATGAATGAGGGCCCACCAGTCTTGAGTAGAACAAGGTACTCCTGAGGAAATGGTGCTCAATTAGGGTCCGACTCCTTATGGAAATTCATGGTAAGAATTTGGCACTCAATTAAAGATGCAAACTTCAATTTTGCAATCCACATCAAATAATAATGTTTCGGTCAAGACTCTGATCTTCATCAGGAAAACGGACGGCAGAGAGACTCTGTGAAAAGAGTGAAGATGGCAGAAGAAAGGCGCTCTGTGTAAAGCGGCAATCCCGCTATGTAGATGACGCCGGTTCTAACTATCAGTTTATTAACATTCTCTCCGCAGTCCGTTTATCTGATGGTCAGAGCTTTCACCAAAACTTTATCATTTGTTGTGGACTGCACTTATTAATAAAAAAAAATTCAAGTTTGCATCTTTGAGGGCCAAGTTCTTACTATGAATGAACGGGGGGCACAAACTTCAGCCCGGCGTTCCTGTGTGTAGGGTGCACTTTATTGTGATATTTTTAGCACCCACCTTTGTAGTCTCTGCACTGACATGTGAATGAGTTTCTTTCAGGCGAGAGATGGAGCTATGACTAAGACCGCCAACGACAGACATAAGTGTGTTGAAGTTTTGTAGGTCAAGAAGTCTCTGTAGAAAAGAAATAGGTTGGGTATGTACAATTGTATCGTCTTATGGAATAAACAAGTGTAACATCATGAGAAATAATAAAACAAAAAAAAAATAACCAGGCCTAAACAGATCAATATAAAGTCAGGTGAACCCTTCGATATTAATAGAATGTGTTGGCCAGCTAATGTGTATGGAGATTGGATAATTCGAATTCAAATACTCAACCCTTTTTATTTTTTGAGAGCAGCATGATGTAGGGGCAGAGACCCTGATTCCAACGATGTATCACTTACTAGGCTGTGTATTGTTGGTTCAATAGAATCAGTGTTTTATTAGCAAGAGATCATCAATACAGGACTAGCTTCCTCGTGCCTTCTAGTCCTCCTGCTCTGTGTAACCCCGCCCCCACCACTGATTGGCTGCTTTCAGTGGTGTGGGCGGGGTTATAGAGAGAACGGCACTCAGAGAGTTGGTAGAGCTGTAGCAGATAAAACAGTGATTTTATCAAAACTACATCAGGCAGACCAGTAAGTGATACATCACTGGAATCAGGGTCTCTGTCCCTACATTATGCTGCTCTTGGATTACAAAATAAATCCTGCTGATAGATTTCCTTTAAACTTAAACTAAAATCCCAAAGCAAGGTAGACATCTTCTAATTTCTTATTTAGTGTGCACACATTGTATAATATTCATACGATTGTCTAGTAACCTGACAAGTTCCACAAATCCAAGCGGTTACAATGAGACACGTACTATCACTGCAGCTGCGATTCATACCTCCGCCACCTGTACGAACTGTTTGATCACTGTTGCCCTTTGTTGTGGGGTCGGTTTGCTGAGCACCATGAGTTGGATCCACTGGGAAACACCATTGAAAAGGGCTATGAACCTTTCTAACACGGGGTTCCCAACAGTGCAGCCGTGAAGGACAAAGCTGTGATAATCTTGAAACTGAAAGGGAAGACATGGGCAACAGATAAAATCATACATGGCAATATCATCTGGAATACTATCCCCAGATGCAACAAGTATCAGACATTTATTATTTATTCCATGTGACTTTAGAGATACGGGAGAGCCGCAATGAAAAATATAAAACTACAAAACAAACCACATAAAAAACATAACTTCTTGCCAGTCAATTTTGAGTATGGAAAGTTGTTTTGTAGAAAAAGAGAACGACCATGTACGACCATGTACGACCATGTACAAGAAGATGGCTGATGACAACTACATATCACATGGAGATCTGAAGCGGTCACAGTCTGCATTGACTGTCGCTATCCAAACACCAAGGCAAATTTCAGATGAAGTCTTGATGTGCAAAAAGCAAAAAGTTATGATGATTTCAGGTGAGAATTCACATGGATAATCCTGGTTTCCACATGGTTTTATTCTAAACAGGGTTGTCACATCTTAAGGGAAAGTTCACACAGCGTACAAAAAAATTGTTCATCCAAAACACTCATCATCCATCATTTACAGGACCATTTACAGTTTTCTATGTTACAGAATTGCAATGTATCCGTAAAATTGGATGCTATACCATGGCTCCGTATGGCATCCGATTTTTTTTCTTCGTCCATAGACTTAAATGGGTGAGTGTCATCCGATTTCTGGAAGAAACTAGTTCATGCTGTGATTTATTTCTACTCGCAGATCCGGTCAGTGAAAATAAACCACTCATCTGCACTGCCCCAATGAATAACATTGATCCATTTTTATCACTGGCAGCACTGGGACTGAAAATACGTTCCTGTGAACGAGCCCTAAATGGGTAAAAACAAGCAACTTTTCAATTTACCTTTTTTAAAAATCCTCTCCGTTCTTGGAGAACAGAGGAATTTTGAAGTTTGTCGTTTTCTGCTCTTTGACTAAGTTACCAGCCACCTCTGCAAACTATCAGCAGTGGCCGGACTTATACACAAGGAACATAGTCCTTGCAATCTTTTTTTTTCCATAGAGCTTATAATCAGTGCTCTGAAGCGGACTGGAACGCTGCATCCCAACTGCATAGACAGCAAGGCAGGGCACACTAGTCCGAACTGTCAATCATCAGAAGCACACCGCCTCACAGAAAGGAGGAAGTCGAGAGGAAGGAGCATTCCTGAAGATAAAAGATGCGACTGGCAAAGTGCCATGCAGCAAAACAAAGTGGGCCTCAACGCTGCATCTGTACTTCAGTTCCCATTGCAGAAACAGCATGCCAGAGCACATAGTTCGGGACTTTAGTCCAGCCATGCCGCTGGTCCAAACTGCCAATCATCAGGAGCGCATCGTCTCACAGAAAGCAGGAAGGTGAGAGGCAGGGGAGAGGTGCACTCCTGAAGATAAAACATGCGACTGGCAGAGTGCCGTGCAACAAAATAAAGTGGGCTGGAACGCTGCATCCGAACTTCAGTTCTCATTGCAAAGAGACCATGCCAAAGCACACAGTTCGGGACTGCAGTCCAGCCGTACCGCTGGTCCGAACTGTCAATCATCAGGAGCGCAACGCCTCACATCAAGCAGGAAATTGAGAGGCAGGGGAATGGTGCACTCCTGAAGATAAAACATGCGACTGGCAGAGAGCCGTGCAACAAAGTAGAGCAGGCTGGAGCATTGTATCCGAACTTCAGTTCCGCTTGCAGAGACAGCAAGGTAGAGCACACATTTTGGAACAGCAGTCCAGCCGTGCCGCTGGTCCAAACTGCCAATCATCAGGAGCGTACCGCCTCACAGCAAGCAGGAAATTGAGAGGCAGGGGAACGGTGCACTCCTGAAGATAAAACATGAGAAAGGCAGAGTGTCATGCAACAAAATAAAGTGGGCTGGAACGCTGCATCCGAACTTCAGTTCCCATTGCAAAGACAGCATGCCAAAGCATACAGTTCAGGACTGCAGTCCAGCCGTACCGCTGGTCCGAACTGCCAATCATCAGGAGCGAACCGTCTCACAGAAAGAAGGAAGGTGAAAAGCAGGGGAGCGGTGCACTCCTGAAGATAAAAGATGCCAGCGTGAAAATATATGTGCGCTATATCACAAACTACAGCGGTTTTGTGATGCAGTTTTTGGCAATGTGGTTTTTAAGGGTGAAACACATTTACCTTAGAAATAAAAAGTGCAGTACAACACATGCAGGAAAAGGAATGTGTGGTTGTGTGGCACGCTGCTGATACATGGAAATCCAGCCTAAGAGATATGAGACAAAGGGAAACGTTCTAGAAGAAAGGAAAGAGTTGGGATTCCAAGAAAGAGAACGTTAATGAAGAGACGTGGATCAAGAAGTGAGCAGAAAGGGAACAATAAGTGCTTGGTAACAATGATGATAAGGATATTTTTCATTTGTATTTTTAATGTCTATTATAACTTTAATGTACATGTTGTATAACAAAGAGAAAGCAAGCGACCTACAGATCCATGGGTGCAGTTTTGTGACATTCTCAAGATCTGAAGAGCAAGAGGAGCCGGGTTTCCTACCTAATAGCAACATTTTACTCGAAAATAAAGAGCAAATATACAAGTTATAAGTTTTAGAGAATTTCTTTTATTATTTATAATAGAAAGAAAGAACCTTTAGTACTATCGAAAATCTATGTAAGGAAAATTGACATTTAGAGAGATTCTGCAGAAGACACGAATGCCATGTGTCTTAGCAACTAGTATATTGCTGTAGCAAACAGAAGGCTGTGCGATGAGAATAAGCAGCTTCATGAAATATTGAGGGCTGGAGAAAGGAGAACCATTGCTGGGCTGATTGTATTGGTCGTGTGTAGGAAAGGTTGATCATTCATTTCTAGAAATTTATTAGAACAGTGAAAGCTGAGGCCAAAGCAGGTCACATGGTGTAATGCAAAAACAGCATTTAGGGTAAAAACCATGCACACAAACGAGCACAACTAGGTGTAAATTTCGAAAAACCCACTGGTAAGGGTTTTAAATGATCACTGTCAATTCAGCAATTTTTGCATATATAAATAGTACAGGCGAATATAATGCATTTTGTAATATATCCTATCAGGGAAATCTGCTTCTTTCTCCATTTATGAGCCACTTATTCCCCTTCCTCCTGAACTCACCATAGACTGTCAGAACAGTGAGGTGTCAGGTTACAGAGAATATTGAAGCCTATGAATATGGGTGGAGTAATGAATACTCAGCACAGTGAAAGACTTGACAAACAAAGGCAGATCATGCGCAGCTTCTAGTAAATAAATTTCACTTCAGTGCTGGATTCACAGCCACACAGGTCAGTATTATTGTATAATGTCTTCCCTGCTGCTGAGTTCATGGTGGATCATGTGGCAGCTTTTTAGAAATCAATTTCACTTCAGTGCTGGATTCACAGCCACACAGGTCAGTATTATTGTATAATGTCTTCCATGCTGCTGAATTCATGGTGGATCACGTGGTAGCTTCTTAGAAACTAATTTCAATTGAGTGCTGGATTCACAGCCATACAGGTCAGTATTATTGTATAATGTCTTCCCTGCTGTTGAGTTCATGGTGGATCATGTGACAGCTTCTTGGAAATTAATTTCAATTGAGTGCTGGATTCACAACCACACAGGTCAGTGTTACTGTATAATGTCTTTCATGCTGCTGAGTTTATTTGGGTGCTAGACAGAAAGAAGAGCAGGAATCCATCTCTCTGTGTTTGCAGTGTTTTGGAGACATCATAGCAGCTAGTCTCAACACAATAGCTCACAGACAACTGAAAATTCGAGAGTCTACAGTGGAGAAAACTGGGGAAAATTCAGCATACAAGTCATATAGTGTTATTCCTTATTTATACCCACCCTATTCTGAAAAGTTACTTGAAACGACAGATACACTTTAAAAATATATGTGATCTGTGAAAAGCACCTCTATGATTTGATGGCAATCAGATAACAAATTTTACTAATGCAACATTTTCGATCCCTGAGGTTTATTGTAGCGCCTAATCTGTGGGGATGGGGCCATATAGATACCAGCAGTGGCTATGTCCCCATAGATTCTGCACTGCCAGATAAAGGACTTTGATTATCTGTGTCAATAAAGTCTGACAACAGGAGGCTGATCTTCAGCTTCTTACAGATTACTTAGACTACTGAAAAATACTAACATTGAGGGGGCAGCTAAGTGTTTGTGTGGGGATATGTAGGACCATTTACAGATACTTACTTAAAATCTAAATTATTGTGGGAAAATAAATGAAAATTGGTGAATATCCTAAAGTCCTCCTCCCTCCCCATGAACCTTAGATGGTTGTTGGCCAAACGATAGTTGGCAGATTGTTCGGTCAACAACTATCTTGGCTGTCTCTCAATACACAGGAGCGTTCGGCCAATGATCTCTATTGACATATCTGGTGGCAGATTACATCAGGGAGAACAAAAATCATCAGCAATCCAAAATCGGACATGCCAAATCCTTAACTTTCCCGACCGTCACCTGTCTGGGGCCCTTATACATATTAGACTGTATATGAACCCGTTGATATGGACATCTAATATGTATGGGGGGCTTTGAGACGCTGTGGTCGGACCAAAATGGAAGTCAATGCCCAAAAAGTTGAGTTAAAACATTTAAGCTAAGAAGACTGGCTTAACTTTCTCAACAGTCATTGAAAAGACTGTTGTAGCTTTTGGTAAAACCACCATTAACCCCTTTACCCCCGAGGGTGGTTTGCACGTTAATGACTGGGCCAATTTTTACAATTCTTACCACTGTCACTTTATGAGGTAATTACTCTGGAACACTTCAATGGATCCCACTGATTCTGAGACTGTTTTTGTGACATATTGTACTTCATGATTGTGGTAAAATTTCTTCGATATCACTTGCGTTTATTTGTGAAAAAAATGGAAATTTGGCAAAAATTTTGAAAATTTTGCAATTTTCAAAATTTTAATTATTATGCCCTTAATTCACAGAGATATGTGTAACATACCTGGTGGCGTCCTTGCATAGTGGTCCATCTCCCACTGTGCAAGAGCGCGCACTTGATCTCCAGTCCAGTCTGCTAGCCTGGCTTCCCTCCATGCTGTCTGTTTGCCTCTGTTTCTGCTGCTTAAGGGCGGCGCCCGATCACTTCCTGTTTCTTGTACCTGCTGCGGGCACACCCCTTGTGCGTCCTCAGCCTATTGCTGTCTGTCATCGGGTATTTAACCCAGCTCCTCCCAAGAAACCCTGCCTGAGCATTGTGTTCTGTCAGTTGGCTTCTGGTCACTGATATGCCAGGTCCCGTTTATGTTTCCTGCCTTCGGTATCAGTTCCCGTGTCTGAACTGTGCCCTGTCTGTATTATCTTCTAGCCTGTTGTCTTCTGCCTATCCTAGAGGCTGTATTTCCAGGCCTATGTGAACACGCTCCTAGCCTGTTCTTTCTGCCTTCTAGGGGCCGCATACCTAGACCTGTTCCTATATCTTGCCTGTTCCTGTCTGAACACGCTCCTAGCCTGTTCGTTCCGCCTTCTAGGGGCCGCATACCTAGACCCGCTCCTGTATCTTGCTGCTGTGTCTGTTCTTGTCTGAATACTCTCGTAGCCTGTTTCCTGTTTTTCTCTATGTCCGTACCTTCCCTTTCTCTGCAGAGTCTGAACTCATACATAACTCCTGCTCGTTGTCACTGTACTTCCGTTTGTGAGTTTGTGGTCCACTCGCTACTTCACTGCAAGTACCCTGTGGGTATCTGGTTCTGCCTTTCCCTTCCTGTCTGTTCCGTGTGAACAGAGCCCTGTCCCTCCTGCTCTGCCTTGCTCACCGCTCCGGCGGTTCTAGCCTGCTCTGCCTTGCTCACTGCTCCAGCAGTCCTGCTCCACTCTGACCCTTTGCTCACTGCTCCGGCAGTCCTGCTCCGCTCTGACCCTTTGCTCACTGCTCCGGCAGTCTCACTCCGCTCTGACCCTTTGCTCACGGCTCTGGCAGTCTCGCTCCGCTCTGACCCTTTGCTCACTGCTCCGGCAGTCTTGCTCCGCTCTGACCCTTTGCTCGCTGCTCCGGCAGTCTCGCTCTGACCCTTTGCTCGCTGCTCCGGCAGTCTCGCTCTGCTCTGACCCTTTGCTCGCTGCTCCGGCAGTCTCGCTCTGCTCCGACCCTTTGCTCGCTGCTTCGGCAGTCTCGTCCTGCTCCTCTCTCGCTCACCGCTCCAAGCGGCCTTGTCCTGCTCTTCTCTCGCTCACCGCTCCAGGCGGTCTCATCTTGTTCAGATCTAGCTCGCCGCTCTGGGTGGCCTCACTCTGCTGTTTGTCCACCGCGTCTGCGGTTCTGTTCCTGAGTCCCAGTACTGGGTCCTATCCACTCGGTGCTCCAACCTGTCGTACCTGCCAGTACCTCCCTGCCTGCATACCAGTCGTGCTTACCAGCATCCACCCGTCTGTATTCCAGCCGTGTCTGCCTATACTCACCAGTCGGTGTGCCAGCCTAACCTGCCTGTCCAGTATTCCCCTGTGTGGGTCAACAGCCGTGTCCGGGGTCTGACCTGGAGTAGCACCTGGTCCCTCTGCCCGGTTCCTCCCTGGTGCACTGGCGTCGTATGCCGTCGTGCGACCTTGGTCGGATTGGGCAGATACTTAGTTACGCCCCTCCAGGCACTCTCCGGTTCATGGCACAGTGGAATCACTACATACACACGCACACGCCACTCAGCCCGGGCGTCTGCATTACAATATGTCACACAAAATAGTTAATAAATAACATTTCCCACATGTCTACCTTACATCTGCACAATTTTGGAACCAAAATTTTTTTTTATTAGGGAGCTATAAGGGTTAAAAGATGACCAGCGATTTCTCATTTTTCCAACAAAATTTACACAACCATTTTTTTAGGGACCACATCACATTTGAAGTTACTTTGAGGGGTTTTTATGACTGAAAATACCCAAAAGTGACACCATTCTAAAAACTGCACCCCTCAAGGTGCTCAAAAACACATTCAAGAAGTTTATTAACCCTTCAGGTGCTTCACAGGAATTTTTGGAATGTGGAAGAAAAAAATGAACATTTAACTTATTTCACAAAAATGTTACTTTAGACCCAATTTTTTTTATTTTCGCAGGGGTAACAGGAAAAAAAGGACCCCAAAATTTGTTGTGCAATTTCTCCTGAGCACGCAGATACCCCATACGTGGGGAAAAAACACTGTTTGGGCGCACGGCAGGGTTCAGAATGGAAGGAGAGCCATTTGACTTTTTGATTGTAAAATTTGCTTGAATAATTAGCGGACGCCATGTTGCGTTTGGAGAGCCCCTGATGTGCCTAAACAGTATAAACTCCCCACAAGTGACACCATTTTGGAAACTAGACCCCTCAGGGAACTTATCTAGATGTGTGGTGAGCACCTTGAACCCCAAGGTGCTTCACAGAAGTTTAGAACATTGAGCCGTAAAAATAAAATTTTCACATTTTTCCCACAAAAATGTTTTTCAGACCCCAATTTTGCATTTTCATAAGGGTAACAGAAGAAATTGCACCATGCAGTTTGTTGTGCAATTTTTCCTGAGTAAGCAGATACTCCATATGTGGGGGAAAATTACTGTTTGGGCGCACGGCAGAGCTCGGAAGAGAAGGAGCACCATTTGACTTTTTGAATGTAAAATTTGCTTGAATAATTAGCGGACGCCACGTTGCGTTTGGAGAGCCCCTGATGTGCCTAAACAGTGGAAACCCGCCACAAGTGACACCATTTTGAAAACTAGACCCCTCAGGGAACGTATCTAGATGTGTGGCGAGCACCTTGAACCCCCCCAAGTGCTTCACAGAAGTTTAGAACATTGAGCCGTAAAAATAAAATTTTCACATTTCTCCCACAAAAATGTTTTTCAGACCCCAATTTTGCATTTTCATAAGGGTAACAGAAGAAATTGCACCATGCAGTTTGTTGTGCAATTTCTCCTGAGTAAGCAGATACCCCATATGTGGGGGAAAACCGCTGTTTGGGCGCACGGCAGTGTTCGGAAAGGAAGGAGCGCCATTTGACTTTTTGAATGTAAAATTAGCTTGAATACTTAACGGATGTGCCCCTGATGTGCCTAAACAGTAGAAACTCCCCACAAGTGACACCATTTTGGAAACCAGACCCCTCAGGGAACTTATCTAGATGTGTGGTGAGCACCCTGAACCTCCAAGTGCTTTACAGAAGTTTATAACATGGAGCTGTGAAAATAAAAAAATAAAACTTTTTCCACAAAAATGATGTTTTAGCCCCAATTTTTTTTTATTTTCACAAGGGTAGGAGGAGAAAATGTACCCCAAAAACTGTTGTGCAATTTCTCCTGAGTACGCCAATACCCCATATGTGGGGAAAATACAGTATTTTGACGCACGGCAGAGTTCAGAAGGGAAGGAGCATTGTGTGACTTTCTGGCTGGAATTGAGAGCGGCCGCCATGTTGCGTTTGGAGAGCCCCTGATGTGCCTAAATAGTGGAAACCCCCCACTAGTGACCCCATTTTTGAAACTACACCCCTCAAGGACTTTATCAAGGGGTATAATGAACATTTTGAACCCAGAGGTACGACACAGAATTTGATAACATTCAGTCATCATATTGAATAACTTGTCATTAGTCTTGAGCACAAGTGTTCGCTACTTGAGTTTGCATCAGGTACATGGGTATGCACCATGTATCGTGGGTGCTCGAGTGACATGCTCGAGTCCCAGCTCGCATGTTTCATGGTTATTAGACACCTATAAAAAACAATGCGAGGATCGCTAGTGCATGGCAGGCAATCCCCACAAGGTTTTTTTGGCCACAAAGCATATGGGGCGGAGACTCGAGCATGTCACCTGAGCACCCGCAATACTCAGTGCATACCTGAGCACCCGATGCAAACTCAAGTAGCGAGCACTTGCACTCAACACTAGTCGCCATATCGTCATCTTATTTTATTTTTACTTTTGAAAAAAATCCCTAGCCCATCCCTAACCCTAGCCCATCCCTAACCCTAGCCCAACCCTAACCCTAACCCAACCCTAACCCTAACCCTAGCACAACCCTAACCCTAGCACAACCCTAACCACAACCACAACCCTAGCCCAACCCTAGCCTAACCCTAGCCCAACCTTAACCCTAGCCTAACCCTAACCCTAGCTCAACCCTAACCCTAACACAACCCTAACCCTAGCACAACCCTAACCCTAACCCTAGAGTTTATTTTTTACGCCGTTCCTCGTGCAGTATAAGTGATTAGACGACTTTATTCTTCGGGTCGGTGCGATTACAGCGATACCAGAATCATATCGGGTTTTTATGATTGACAGCTGTCACACACTAAAAGACGCATTTTTTTGTAAAATCTAGTTTTTGCATCGCCATATTTTGAGAGCTATAATTTTTCCATATTTTGGCCAACAGAGTCATGTGATGGCTTGTTTTTTGCGCGATGAGTTGACGTTTTTATTGGTATCATTTTCAGGCACTTGACATTTTTTGATCGCTTTCGATTTCGATTTTTGGGAGGAGGAATAAACAAAAAACAGCAATTCCAGAATTGTTTTTATGGGTTTTTTTTATGCTGTTCCGCGTGTGGTAAAATTGATAAGGCAGCGTTATTCTTCGGGTCAGTACGTTTACAGCAGTACCACATTTATATCGTTTTCCTATGTTTTGGCGCTTTTACACAATAAAAGATGACGTTTTCAGTGGTACCATTTTTATTTATATTCATCTTTTTGATCGCGTGTTATTCCATTTTTTGTTTGGCGGTATGATGATAAAGCATTGGGTTTTTTTATTTATTTTTTTTACAGTGTTCACTAAAGGGGTTAACTAGTGGGACAGTTTTATAGGTCAGGTCGCTCCGGATGCAGCAATACCAAATATGTGTACTTTTATTGTTTTTTTTTGTTTTTTTTTTCATAATAATATTTATTGATGGGTACATTATATTTTATTTTTGGTGGATTATTTATTTTTATTTATTTTTTTATATTTTTACAAATTTTTTTTTCTTCATTTTTTAACACTTTTTGGACTTTTATTCTGTGTCCCACTATGGGACTTTCACTTTTTTTATTCTGATCGTTTGTATAGCACAGAAATGCAGTTCTGTCAGTGCTGCAGATGCAGAAGATATTTTGGTCATGCACTGCGCATTACCAAAATATCTTCCTGCTGTCTGGTGACCCGGATGTTGTCATGACGACATCAGGTCATCATGGCAACATCCGGGAAGCCGAGGCAGACAGCGCTGGAGGCCAGAAGAGGAGGTGAGTATTCTGATCACCTCCCCTTGCCACAGCAATGCTGCGATCGACTTCGATTGCAGCATTGAGGGGGTTAATGTGCCAGGAGCGGTGCGGGACCGCTCCCTGCACATAGCACTGGGTGTCAGCTGTGACTATCAGCTGACACCCGGCGGCGATCGCCCCGCACCGCTTGTGTGCGGGAGCGATTGCCATATGACCTAATAGTACGTCATTGGTCCAATCGGCCCAGGTCACCAAGACGTACTATTAGGTCACACGTCAGAAAGGGGTTAAAGGGAATCTGTCAGCAGGTTTTTGCTATTTAATCTGAGGACAGTATGAGGCAGGGATTAAAACACTAAATTCAACAATGTGTCACTTATCAAGCTGTGTGCTGTTGTTTACTTACACTTAAGGTTTTATCAATTGGAGATTATCACTGCTGTAACTAGGCTCTAGTCTGACTCCACCCCTTCCCGTGATAAGCAGCTCACTGTCTATAGACAATGTACACAAAGAGCCTGGTGTGGGCGGGATTAGCTTTTTGAGCTCTGCTTCAGGCTACATCTAAAAACTCTGATTGTGTCAGAACACCCACACCCAGCAAACTAAGTGATACATCGTTAAATTCAGGCTCTGTGTCCCTACATCATGCTGTTCTCAGAAGAGGTAGCAAAAATCTGCTGGCAGATTCCCTTTAATAGTTTTTTGTTTTGCTTTTTTCATCGACTTTTTACACTGATGATATTTGTTAGATTAGAGTCTAATCATATTCCCATCAGAAAAACACATCAGGAAAATTCCCCTACATATACTAGTGACGAAAGCCTAAGAATGTGCACCATTGTACAGACACGCAGTGTCATACGTCGGCCATGGATTCCGATAATATATAAAAAAAAAATTGGTGGTATTTTTTTAATGTGTCCCTCTTTATAGAAAAGCGTAGCTGACTATACTGTGCAGGCAAAAAAAAAAAATAGATTGCTGATGTGTTTCGGCCCGGTGTGTGCAAGAAGGACATTATTTTGGCATTTGGGGCCAATGGTGACAACTTTCCAAATTAGATCAAAAGCTGTTATGTTCACCAAATGTCTTTTTCTTTGTTTTTTTTTATATTTTGAGGAAAAGGAAATAATAATGTAAATTATTTATTCAACTTAGTATAAAAATTGATCAAAGGCCATTCCGTTTGCCAAATATGAGATAAAGGTCAGAACATGGGGGGATAAGTGTGAATATTTTACAATTTTTGACTCCTTCGAGGGGTTCTCCCATGGAGACAATCCTCTCTCTATTGGCCTGACATCTGGGCAATTAGTTCCAACTCTCATCGGGTGTCCTGAGAAGGGGATGTTACTTTATGATGCATAATGCATACCGGTGCTCCAACCTAGGCTCCCAAGGGGTAAGGAGGCCACTACCACCTCCAAAGCAGGTGGCTTTGTGCATTATCAAGAGCTAATGGACTACAAAGGGCCCATATATTGTTCTTGCACAGGGACCCTCTTCTGGATGTGCCTTCTAGTGTATGACACCCATGTGCCATGATAGGCCGTAGACAGTGATTTCCTCTTTAAGAGGTTAAGTAGGTCTCAATATATATTTTACCTACTCTTAATAAAACAATACATGTATAAATAAAACTAGATATCGCTGTTTGTTACTCTACAGCAATTCCTTAAAATCTTTGGGCTGGTGGCTGTCGAAGACCAGCCCCATTACTCACGGGGTTGGGACTGATATGGCAGTGGGGGGAGGCTTCTGCTGCAGTTTATTGTCTCACAGCTACACACAGGACACTGAGGATGAGCGGGGATGTGTCTGAGCTCCTGAGATACACAGAGAAAATTCATTTATTTATTTCTCCATTCAGTGTTGGCCTGGGATGCCAAGGGCCCACCAGCAACCAACTCCAGGGCCCCACTTTTCACCTACATGCAAATGTGACATTATCCTCAATCACAAATTTATATAACAATGAACTGGGTAGATTGTTAACTGAATAAGATGCTGCCTTTGTCTGTACATAGTGATTGAAGAATATTGTGCCAAGTACTGCTCATATAAGAGGGTGGTGGCCCACCAGAGGATTCTCCTGTTCTCCTGTTGGCCAGTCCAATCCTGGTGGTGGACTACTCTTGCATAGGGGCCCACCAGAGGATTCTCATGTTCTCCTGTGGGCCAGTCCAATCC
The DNA here is from genome assembly GCF_046119375.1 of Phyllobates terribilis. Classification (NCBI taxonomy): domain Eukaryota; kingdom Metazoa; phylum Chordata; class Amphibia; order Anura; family Dendrobatidae; genus Phyllobates; species Phyllobates terribilis. The sequence continues at coordinate 104,087,024 of NW_027362773.1, forward strand.
TGGTGGTGGACTACTCTTGCATAGGGGCCCACCAGAAGATTCTCATGTTCTCCTGTGGGCCAGTCCAAGCCTGGTGGTGGACTACTCTTGCATAGGGGCCCACCAGAGGATTCTCATGTTCTCCTGTGGGCCAGTCCAAGCCTGGTGGTTGACTACTCTTGCATAAGGGCCCACCAAGAGACTCTCCTGTTCTCCTGTGGGCCAGTCCAAGCCTGGTGATGGCCCACTCTTGCATAGGGGCCCACCAGAGGATTCTCCTGTTCTCATGTTGGCCAGTCCAATCCTGGTGGTGGCCCACTCTTGCACAGGGGCCCACCAGAAGATTTTCCTTTTCTCCTGTGGTCCAGTCCAAGCCTCGTGGTGGACTACTCTTGCATAGGGGCCCACCAGAGGATTCTCCTGTTCTCCTGTGGGCCAGTCCAAGCCTGGTGGTTGACTACTCTTGCATAAGGGCCCACCAGGAGCTTCTCCTGTTCTCCTGTGGGCCAGTCCAAGCCTGGTGGTGGACTACTCTTGCATAAGGGCCCACCAGGAGATTCTCCTGTTCTACTGTGGGACAGTCCAAACCTGGTGGTGGCCCACTCTTGCATAGGGGCCCACCAGAGGATTCTCCAGTTCTCCTGTGGGCAAGTCCACTATCATAGTAAAAGATAAAATAACATCAAAGGTAAGTGAGAGATAAAGTGAGAAATTGCTACGAGATGTTTTCAATCTCCTTTCACATGTTTAGTTTCCTCTGAATCTGAATAGCTTCAGTTTGGCTTAATAGTAGAGAGCACAGTTATTACCGACCGTAAATCAAAAGAAGCACAAAAAGCTTATGTAATAAAGTAGCAAACGTTAAGCAAGGTGAATGTCTTATAACGCAAGCTTTTAAAAGAGAGCGAAAATAAAAAAAATAAAAATACAAGACAGCTTGCCGCTGACTACTGTTGGTTATTCCGTTTAACAGATTGTTCCATGGAGTAACCTGTTTACACGCGGAGTACGCGCCATGAAAAATCGGATTAGTACAGTAACATGAAATGATAGCTTCAGATAAAATAAAAGCAAATGTATTTCAGTGGTGAGAAAATACATCTTGTCCTCCATGCTGTGTATACAGTAACGGTGAATTATTGTACTACGCTGAACACTTTGAAACACACGAGTACAGCTAGAAATAAAAAGCATAACCACTAGAAAAAAATGGAAAATCAAGGCAGAAAACCTGAGCACACATCTGGAACAGTAGTAATATTACTGGTTATTACTATGCAAATTGCCTCTTCAGAGAGGAAGAGGACTTGAACTCTATAGCGCCACATGTTGGAAGCAGCAATCCTACAAGTCACAATCAACCCTCTAACAAGTCGTGCAATATGACTTAAAATAAAAGCCAAATCAGAATCTCAATTTGCAAACACAGTGTTTTGGGGTGTTGCCCCTCATCAGCGAAAGTATGAGAACTGATTTGGCTAGGCGAGAGGCTCTGGACTGAGGTCTAAAGGGTAACGTTTCTCCTTGTGGAGAGTGACATGCCAGGTCTGGCATGCCATTGTAAGGAAACTTATAGGCCATGCATGCTCCTCTGGGAAATGTAATATGCAAATTATCTCTTCAGAGAGGAAGAGGACTTGAACTCTACAGCTCCACCTGTTGGAAGCAGCAATCCTATAAGTCACAATCAACCCTTTAATGAGTCTTACAATATCACTTAGGATAAAAGCCAAATCAGAATCTCAATTTGTAGACACGGTGCTTTGGGGTATTGCCCCTCATCAGTGCAAAGTATGAGATCTGATTTATTACTGATAATTATTACTGATATATTAGAATTATTTATTATCCGATATGGACACTTTGGTTGTTTTGTTTCTATTTTGGGCTACAAATATTTTTTTGCAAATGGGTTTCATTCAAAATGTATCGTTTTGCTTTTACAGGCTCTTAGGTCCTCTAACTCATGTGTAGAGAAGCCATAGCTTGCTAAAAATATGTATTTTTTTTAACTTGTGTAAATGTTGCTGTTCTCCTAAATGTGGCCTTGTTTATTTTTTCTTCCTGCATTTTTCTTTCCGGAGATTCTCTGGACATCAATTTAACCTTTTAGACAACTTTTGCTTAGTCCTCAAGAAGAAGCACATAGAAAAGAATTGAGGACCACAACCACTTGGCTAAAAAAAAAAGATTAGATTTATATAAAGTGAACAGGAAACCATATCTCAGACACAGAGAGGAGTAGGAACAAAAGAAAAACAACGCCAAATTGAGAAAAACGGCGGCACTTGGAATGGATAAAAAAAAAAACATGTTTATAACAAGCGACAAGTCCTCTTTAACTTAGAATCAATTAGCAAGCTTGTTCTGATGCAGAGTTTGTAAGTCTTTTACCTATTTATTCTTTAAACTTCTCTAGGATGATTTACGACCACAGACCACATCAAAGTGCTGAACTCTGATATGGTCATAAATCATCTGAAAGGGGCTGGGGGTGCGGGGAGTGGTTAAAAGAGTTACAAACTTTCCATCAGACTGAGCTCACTGATGGATTGTCAATTAACTCATTCTGCAGCCTGGAATGTGCAAGGTAACAAACCTGCAAAAGGGAAAGAGTGCAACTTTTTCAATGGAACCCATTAACAAAAATGTTTAGCCCAAAATACATGCATTTAAAGTAAAAAAAATAACTTGCTTAAAAGGAAATCCACATCCTTTTATTATATACTTTAATTATCTTTAGAAATGTAATATATATATATATATATACTTGAATAATAAATATATATATTAAAAAAGAGAAGGTGTGTCCAAACTTTTGGCCTGTACTGTATATATATATAAATATATATATGTATATATATATATATATATATATACACATAAATATATATATATATATATTTACAAATATTTATATTTTCAGAATAAAAAAATAAATATAGTGAAAAATAAATACATATACAAATATATATGTAAATTATGTGTACACTGTATATATAATAAAAGACATATTTTATATATATTTTATCATATATATATAATAAATAAATATATATAAATGCATAAGAAATAAATACATGTAAATATATATGTAAATATCATACTATATATATATAGTATCATATTTACATATATATATTTACATACATATATTTATGTATTATATATATTATAAATATAGAAATATATAAAATATGTATTTTATCATATACAGTGCCTACAAGTAGTATTCAACCCCCTGCAGATTTAGCTGGTTTGATAAGATGCAAATAAGTTAGAGCCTTCAAACTGCAAACGAGAGTAGGTTTTATGAACAGAAGCATAAATCTTACAAACCAAAAAGTTATGTTGCTCAGTTGTATTTTATTAAATTTTAAACATAAAAGTGTGGGTCAATTATTATACAACCCCTATGTTTAATATTTTGTGGAATAACCCTTGTTTGCAATTACAGCTAATAATCGTCTTTTATAAGACCTGATCAGGCCGGCACAGGTCTGTGGAGTTATCTTGGCCCACTCCTCCATGCAGATCTTCTCCAAGTTATCTAGGTTCTTTGGGTGTCTCATGTGGACTTTATTCTTGAGCTCCTTCCACAAGTTTTCAATTGGGTTAAGGTCAGGAGACTGACTAGGCCACTCCAACACCTTGACTTTTTCCCTATTGAACCAGGCCTTGGTTTTCTTGGCTGTGTGCTTTGGGTCGTTGTCTTGTTGGAAGATGAAATTACGACCCATCTTAAGATCCTTGATGGAGGAGCGGAGGTTCTTGGCCAAAATCTCCAGGTAGGCCGTGCTATCCATCTTCCCATGGATGCGGACCAGATGGCCAGGCCCCTTGGCAGAGAAACAGCCCCACAGCATGATGCTGCCACCACCATGCTTGACTGTAGGGATGGTATTCTTGGGGTCGTATGCAGTGCCATCCAGTCTCCAAACGTCACGTGTGTGGTTGGCACCAAAGATCTCGATCTTGGTCTCATCAGACCATAGAACCTTGAACCAGTCTGTCTCAGAGTCCTCCAAGTGATCATGAGCAAACTGTAGACGAGCCTTGACATGACGCTTTGAAAGTAAAGGTACCTTACGGGCTCGTCTGGAACGGAGACCATTGCGGTGGAGTACGTTACTTATGGTATTGACTGAAACCAATGTCCCCACTGCCATGAGATCTTCCCGGAGCTCCTTCCTTGTTGTCCTTGGGTTAGCCTTGACTCTTCGGACAAGCCTGGCCTCGGCACGGGAGGACACTTTCAAAGGCTGTCCTGGCCGTGGAAGGCTAACAGTAGTTCCATAAGCCTTCCACTTACGGATGATGCTCCCAACAGTGGAGACAGGTAGGCCCAACTCCTTGGAAAGGGTTTTGCACCCCTTGCCAGCCTTGTGACCCTCCACGATCTTGTCTCTGATGACCTTGGAATGCTCCTTTGTCTTTCCCATGTTGACCATGTCTGAGTGCTGTTCACAAGTTTGGGGAGGGTCTTAAATAGTCAGAAAAGGCTGGCAAAAGAGATCTTTAATCCACACATGTGAAGCTCATTATTCTTGGTGCCTGAACTACTTCTTAATACTTTAGGGGGACCAAACAGAATTCTTGTGGTTTGAGAGGTTGAATAATAAATGACACTCTGAATTAACTTTTTACGTTTTTAAAAAAAATAAAAAAATTTGCTGCAGTGCATTTCCCACTTCCAGGCTGATCTACAGTACAAATGTCACAATGCCAAGTTAATTCCGCATGTGTCAACCAGCTAAATCTGCAGGGGGTTGAATACTACTTGTAGGCACTGTACACTATCGTTCAAAAGTTTGGTGTCATTTAGAAATTTCATTATTTTTGAAAGAAAAGCAGATTTTTTTTCAATGAAGCTAACATTAAATGAATCAGAAATGCACTCTATACATTGTTAATGTGGTAAATGATTATTCTAGCTGCAAACGTCTTGTTTTTATTGCAATATCTACAAAGGTGTATAGAGGCCCATTTCCAACAACCACCACTCCAGTGTTTTAATGATACATTGTGTTTGCTAACTGTGTAAGAAGGCTAATGGATGTTTAGAAAACCCTTGCACAAGTATGTTAGCCCAGCTGAAAACGGTTTGGCTGATTTGAGAAGCTATATAATTGATCTTCCTATGAGCTATTTGAGAATCTGGAGCATTACATTTGCATGTTCTATGGAACCCTCAAAATGGCCAGAAAAAGAGAACTTTCATGTGAAACTCGACAGTCTATTCTTGTTCTTAGAAATGAAGGCTATTCCATGCGAGAGATTGACAAGAAACTGAAGATTTCCTACAACGGTTTGTACTACTCCCTTCAGAGGAGAGCACAAACAGGCTCTAACCAGAGTAGAAAGAGAAGTGAGCAACAACACAAGTACATTAGAGTCTCTAGTGTGAGAAATCAACGCCTCACAGCTCCTCAACTGGCAGCTTCATTAAATAGTACACGCAAAACACCAGGGTCAACGTCTACAGTGAAGAGGCAACTCCGGGATGCTGGCCTTCAGGGCAAAGTGGCAAAGAAAAAGCCATATTTGAGACTGGCTAATAAAAGGAAAAGATTAATATGGGCAAAACAACACAGACATTGGACAGAGGAAGATTGGAAAAAAGTTTTATGGACAGACGAATCAAAGTTTGAGGTGTTTGGATCACACAGAAGAACATTTGTGAGACGCAGAACAAATGAAAAGATGCTGGAAGAGTGCCTGACGCCATCTGTCAAGCATGGTGGAAGTAATGTGATGGTCTGGGGTTGCTTTGGTGCTGGTAAAGTGGGAGATTTGTACAAGGTAAATGAGATTTTGAATAAGGAAGGCTCTCACTCCATTTTGCAACGCCATGCCATACCCTGTGGACAGCGCTTGATTGGAGCAAATTTCATCCTACAACAGGACAATGACCCAAAGCACACCTCCAAATTATGCATGAACTATTTATGGAAGAAGCAGGCAGCTGGTATTCTATCTGTAATGGAGTGGGCAGCGCAGTCACCAGATCTCAACCCCATTGAGCTGTTGTGGGAGCAGCTTGACCGTATGGTACGCAAAAAGTGCCCATTAAGCCAATCCAACTTGTCGGAGGGTCTTCAGGAGGCATGGGGTGAAATATCTCAAGATTACCTCAACAAATTAACAGCTAGAATGCCAAAGGTCTGCAATGCTGGAATTGCTGCAAAGGAGCATTCTGTGACGAAAGCAAAGTTTGAAGGAGAAAATGAATAATAAAAATCGTTATTTCTAACCTTGTCAATGTCTGGACTATATTTTCTAATCATTTTGCAACTCATTTGATAAATAAAAGTATGAGTTTTCATGGAAAACACTAAATTGTCTGGGTGACCCCAAATTTTTGAACAGTAGTGTATATATATATATATTATTTTTTTATTATTTTTTTTTATTTTCATTTAAAGAACAGACTTGTATGATTTTAATGTCAAAGCAATGAACATTGAAATCCAGGCGACATAAGTGGTGCCACATTGGAGGAATTGCATAGTAAAAGCCTTATCATTCTGTGTCACCCAGGCCTGGATGCCCCAAGTGTAATTAAAGCTGTGTCTGAGAGCAAGGGGGAGGTTCTCTAGTCAGGGGAACATTAGCATGCAATGCCTCCTGTCTCAGGCCAGTAGGGGGAGCTGGCAGCCTCTATAAAAGCTGGTGCTGGGGGCAGGGTTAGGGAGAACTGGATGGCCTGTCTCAGCATTGAAACTTGTCCCAGAGCAGAACAGGGACAGACAGTTGCACTGCACCTAAGAGGAAGTGTGGCAGGAGGAGAGCCACAAGCCAGAGACAAGAGGCGAAGAGAGCCTGTCTTGGCAGAAAGAAGACTTAATTTACCAGACTTTGGTGTCTGAGGCTGAGAGGATTCTACATTCTCCAGCAGATAACCAGTCCGCAAGGGACTGTATATTCCTTGGCCTAAGAAGCCTGGAGGCCCTGCCACAACCGAAGGGACCAGTAAAGCCGTACCAGGCTGGGAGCAGAAAGGAACCCACGTCGCAGGCCATACAGGCGAGAATACACGGAAAGCTCGGAAACGTGGGCTGTTACCCTATAACAAGGAGATAGCCAGAAGGAGCGCAGAAAGCACGGTAGGCCTACACCCTCACCCTGACCAGGGCCAATTTCCCCGTTGCTCTCAGACATCCAGGTCCCCTCCTAGCTGGGACTGTTTATGGGTCAGTTTACCTGTTTCAGTAAAGACCCTGGACTGCAACCTATTGTCTGTGTGCTCCTTCGCGCCTCCAGCACTACCGGTACTGGGACTCTCACCACCATCACTCCCACCATCCACTACACTGCCCTGGGGCCGCACTCTTCCCGTGGGGAGTCACACCATCCCAGCTGCACATATCATCAGCCCCAGCGGCCTGCCTTGCAGCGGCGGTTCCTAATGACCGCAAATCCACGGGTGGCGTAGTCGGACATAATCAACAACACGTAACGGACTACCACTGGCCTGACCACCCTGAGCCGTGGGACCGGGCCGCCACTACTACCCCCATCGTTTCCCTATTGCCCGGATCCGCGTGCCCCACGGCCCAGGGGGCGAGTCAGCTTTGGCGTAGTCGGCAGGATTTTGTGCCCGCAACCACCGGGTACTGCGTGCCTGAAAAAAAAAGACTTTTGTATTTACCTGTGGCGAAGTTTCCCGCCGTCCGGAGTCGTTTCCCGCCATCGGACGCCATCTTGGGTCGTTTCCCGCCATCTTCTGCCGTCTTCCCGCCATCCGCAGCCGCTTCCCGCCATCGGACGCCATCTTCAGGACGCCGAGCGGGAAGAAGAGTGGCGTGGACGTCAAAACCGCGCGAGATCCGAAGCTCCGCCCCACGCACCGACGCTGCGCAAGGTCCTGGAAGGGAGAGAGAGCGACGCTGACGTCATCAGGACGCGACGCCAGGTCCTCGTCCATAGCAGCAGCAGCGGAGCTGCTGCCTACAGAAGAGGATCATCGGAAGGTAGGCCACGCTTGACTAGGGGGGAGGAAGATGTCGGACACAGAGGCCCCCACTACCACCAACGCAGCTGCAGCAGCGGTGATGCCCTTTTCCCTGCCCTACATCCCTGGAGCGGCCTGGCTGCCCAAATACTCAGGGGAGCCCCATGCCCTAACTGACTTCAAGGAAAGGCTATACAGTTTGTTCCACGTTTACCCCCTGACAGAGGAACAGAAGGTCAGCATATTAACAGGGCAGTTAACTGGCGCAGCCCAGCGGGAGGTAAAATCATGGCCCACTGAGGAGAAAAGGACTGTGAAGGGTATTCTGGCCCGGCTGCGGGGTACCTTTGACACACGTACCTCCGCTGAGATTAAAATGAGGTTCTATGGATGTAAGCAGCGGGCACAGGACAGCATCAGAGACTATGCCCTAAATCTGCAGGAAGCCTTGAGGGCTATTCAACAAACTGACCCTGGCAGTGTGCAGGAAACGGATAAGCTGCTAACAGAACAATTCATAGAAGGTCTGCTGTCTAGCGCCCACAGGGCCCAACTGCGCCTCATGTTCTTTCAGAACCCCGACCTGACCTTTGCCCAATTTAAGGACAGGGCCATAAGGGTGCTCCGTGAATCTGCAACCAGTGGCGCTATAAACCCCCGGCGCCCTGCTCTCACCTACCACCTGGAGGCGGCGCCCTCCTCTATGGACCCCGTGGGGGCTGATGCACAGGCCCTGAACCAAGCCCCGTCGAAAGACCTGCACCACCAAGTCCAGGAGCTGACCAGGAGCGTCGCTGCGTTGACCAGGACCGTCCAGGCATTGCAAGTGGACCCGTCAAGACCCATCGAGCTGGCTTCAAGTCCGGAGGATGTCCCGTGGCGTCGACAGAGGAGGATCCCGTCGTTCCGAGGGAGGCCCACAGACCGCTACGCAGTGGATGGACAGCCCATTTGCCGTCGATGCAACCAGCACGGACACATTTCCAGGTACTGTAATTTAAACGGGTCCAACCTGGGGCAGAGGGCCAACCCCCAGGCATAAGATCACCAGGCCCTTACAATTGGCGTAATAAGTACGTTGGGGGGCGCCCGGTTTTACCCGTGGTGCTGGATGGTATCCCCATGAGCGCCTTGCTGGATACTGGGTCACAAGTAACCACTATCCCTTATGTACTTTTTAAGCAGTATTGGACTGATGCTGATATCACACGGTATCCAGACAGTAACTTGAGCATCATCGCCAGTAACGGCTTACCCGTGCCGCAGATGGGGTTCAAGGAGATGACCATTAAGATTGGTAAAGTTGAACTGCCGGCACAGGGAGTAATTATTGTGGACATTGACCGTCGTGAAAGTCACCCTAAAATAACTGTGGGTACTAACGTGATTGAAAATTGTCTTTCAGAGGTAATTGTAATCTTACAACAGGTGGCGGTGAATGCTAGTTCCAGCCAACAGAGAGTCATCAACAAGGAGATAAAAGCCCTGATGAGACGGCAGCAGGTAGAACTGTCTGGTGGTGACATCGGTAGCGTAAGACTGAGTGACCCATTCCCCATTTCCATGCCTCCCAAAAGTGAAATGATGATCTGGTGTCGGACTGCAATCGGGTTGAGAGGTAGAGACTACCAAGCCATGGTAGAACCCGTGTACTCAGACAGCAGGCCCACCATTTTGACAGCCCGGGGGGTGGTTGATGTCCGTCATGGGAGGGTGCCCGTCCGCATCCTCAACAATGGGGAGAGGGAAGTACACTTACCCAGGTCAAGCTGTTTGTTGTCGAACACAAAGCTATCAGGGCCGTGGAACCCTTGCCTCCATCTCCACAGGTGGAGGGTAATGGCTTCCAGAAACAAAAGGAGGACTGGTGCCAGAAACTCCATGTGGGTGCTGACTCGACTCCCCTGCACCAAAAACAAGGAGTCTACCGGGTGGTACAGGAGTACGAGAGAGTCTTTAGTAAGCACCCGCTAGACTTCGGCAGAGTAAAAGGGATAGAACACTATATCCCCACAGGGAGCCACCCACCAATAAAAGAGAGACACAGGCCTGTACCCCCTGCACATTATCAGAACGCAAAGGGCATGCTAAGAGAAATGAAAGAAGCTGGGGTCATTCGAGATAGCTGTAGCCCCTGGGCAGCCCCCTTGGTTCTGGTGAAAAAGAAAGACGGCACCATGAGAATGTGCGTGGACTATAGACAAATCAACCGTATCACCCACAAAGACGCATACCCACTGCCTAGAATAGAGGAGTCTTTAGCCGCACTAAAATCAGCTAACTTCTTTTCTACTTTGGACCTTACTAGCGGGTACTGGCAGGTTCCTGTGGCAGAGGCTGACAAGGAGAAGACCGCCTTCACCACCCCGATGGGACTGAGCGAATTCAACTGTATGCCTTTCGGGCTCTGCAACGCACCAGGGACCTTCCAGAGGCTGATGGAATGCTGTCTAGGGCACCGAAACTTTGAGACGGTCCTCCTTTACCTGGACGACGTGATTGTCTATTCAAAGACCTACGAGGACCACCTAAAGCACCTGGCCGAGGTGTTCGAAGCCCTGGCAGGCTATGGCCTGAAGGTGAAACCATCGAAGTGTCACCTGCTGAAACCAAAGGTCCAGTACCTAGGGCACGTGGTAAGCGCGGAAGGAGTGGCCCCCGACCCTGACAAGGTCACGGCAATCAAGAGCTGGCCAAGCCCCTCGAACATCAAAGAGGTGAGACAGTTTCTCAGGTTGGTAGGCTACTACCGAAGATTCATCCCCGGGTTCACCAAGATGGCAGCTCCTATGCACGACCTCCTGATCGGACAGTCTAAGTCCAGGAGCCAAAAGCCGCCCTTCAAGTGGGATAAACCAGAAGAGGAGTCCTTCCGCCAGCTAAAGATGGCCCTCACAGGGGACGAGATCCTGGCCTACCCTGATTATGGCCAGCCTTTCATTCTCCACACAGATGGCAGTAATGTGGGACTGGGAGCCGTATTGTCCCAAAACCAACAGGGCAGAGAACGGGTGATCGCATACGCCAGCCGGAAGCTGAGGCCCACCGAGAGGAACCCGGAGAATTACAGCTCCTTCAATCTAGAATTCTTGGCGGTGGTGTGGGCCGTGACGGAACGCTTCAAGCATTACCTGGCCTCCGCAAAGTTCACCATGTACACGGACAACAACCCGTTGACACACCTGGACAATGCAAGACTGGGTGCCCTAGAACAGCGGTGGATGGCCCGTCTCTCCAACTATGACTTCGTGATCAAGTACCGGGCAGGCAAAACCAATGCCAACGCGGACGCCCTATCAAGAATGCCTCACTTACCTGAGGGTGACGAAGACCCAGAAGAGCTGGAGGAGGTAGAACTCCCCGCGTTTCACCGGTATGGAGCCGCTCAACACTCTCACCGCGTGAAGGAGGAGGATCTAACAACTGTGATGATCAATCCCCTACCTCACCACAGCTGGGCCGAGACCCAAGATAGTGACCCTGCAGTCCGCCTGGTGAAAGATCTGCTGACCCGGGAAGACGCCCGCCTAGATCCAGATGCCCCAGAGGAAGCCAAGCAGCTATGGAAGGAGAAGAGCAAGCTGTTCCTCTACGAAGGCAAGTTGTGCAGAAGGATTGTCAACCACCGGACGCACGAGCTGACCTGGCAAGTCGTGGTCCCAAGGCGGGATGCAGCTATGGTCCTAGGGGCTTACCATGACAGAGCGGGACACTTCGGTTGGAAGAAATTGGAGTTCCTGCTAAGAGGAAGGTTCTTTTGGGTTGGCATGAGAGGAGCTGTAGAAAAGTGGTGCAGAGACTGTGGCCCTTGTCACCTGAGGAGGAAGGACCGCACCAGCCAGAAGACACCCTTGAGGCCCATCGTCACCACGCAGCCTCTTGAGCTGGTAGCTCTGGACCACGTCAAATTGGCTCCAAGCCGGTCTGGATACATCTATGCCCTGACAATCGTGGACCACTATTCCTGTTTTCTAGTGGTGGTCCTGGTAAAGGACTTGACAGCCCAAACAGCGGCCAGAGCCTTCCAGCAATATTTCTGCCGTCCACACGGGTATCCGGAACAGGTCCTGACAGACCAGGGTCCAGCGTTCGAGGCTGAAATCTTCCAGGAGTTCTGCAACCTCTATGGCTGTAAGAAGATTCGGACAACGCCTTACCATCCACAAACCAACGGGATGTGTGAGAAGATGAACAATATAGTCATTGATCTCCTGAAGACGTTGCCCCTGGAGGAATGCAGCCTGTGGCCAGAAAAACTGCTGGACCTGATAGACCTATACAACAATATCCCGGTGAATGCTACAAACTGCACCCCGGCTTACCTGATGCGAGCTAGACCAGGTAAGCTGCCCGTAGACCTGGAGATGGGAGTCCTAATACCTGAGGACACCTCCCCGGATGCGGACTGGGATACGGAAAGGCAACTGCAGTACAAGAAGGTACAGGAGAGTGTGGAGAAGAGCCTGGCCCAGGTGAGAGAGAGGCAAGAAAAACTCTTCAATCAACACGCCCCTGCTGGTCCCCTAGAACCTGGTGAGCAAGTCCTAAAGCGAAAAAGAAGGCTACATAAGTTGGACGACCAGTGGGAAAGGGAACCCTACACCATACTGCAGTCTGACCACGACAACCCAAAGGTGTGCGTAATCACCAAGGACGGAGGAGAAACCACTAGTGTCGTCTCCAGAGACCACCTCAAAAGGTGCCCCGAGCAACTCCGTAGTGCAGAAGAGGATCACAGTGACCTTGAACCCGCAGAGGACAAGGAAGAAATGATCAGCACCGTTCTCGGAGAGTTCCCTCAGTCCTGGACTCGCATAAATGATGCCATAGTGGTACCTGTCCTGCATTTCCTGCAACCGGCACAGCAACAACCAACACCAGAGCCGGAAGGTGAAGAGGAGCAAGCGGTTCCAGAGGCAGAAGAGCCTGTACCAGCAGCCCAGGAGAGTCAACCCTCTGCTGACAGTGAGCCTGCCATGCCTGCGGTAAGCCAAAGGACCCGCAGACAGCTGCCTGCCCTACCTGTACACCCAGCTGGTAGCTGTACCCCTAATGCTAGTGGGGAAAGCCAGGTTGGTCCACCACCAGACAGTGGGCTACGTAGGTCAACCAGGAGCACAAAGGGGCAGATACCCGCTCGCTGGAAAATATAGAGCGCACTAAAATTGTAAATAACCCTGTTGCCAAATGTTGAATTGTTTGCCAAGTTACATGCATGTTTGGTAATTCTGTGTTTCAGTTTCTTGCAGCTACCGTAAGGACTCACAGGTTATGGACTTTTTATAACCAGGACCTTGTATGGACTGCGTTCAGAGCCTAACCGGGGAATGAACTAAGACTGTAAAGAACTTGGGGTAGGACAGACCCCCACCTGGTTAAGGCTCCCCATTGTACTGGTGATATGGACACCCGGTCACAGGCCACACTGTGACCTAAAGAACTCAATCTGTGCGTCTTCTGTCTGTTAATGTTTTGTGGTTATGCATTTGTCTTTGTTTATTGTTTAGTCCCGGAGTACTAAATTTCACTAGGGGGGAATGTGTCACCCTGGCCTGGATGCCACAAGTGTGCTCCTTCGCGCCTCCAGCACTACCGGTACTGGGACTCTCACCACCATCACTCCCACCATCCACTACACTGCCCTGGGGCCGCACTCTTCCTGTGGGGAGTCACACCATCCCAGCTGCACATATCATCAGCCCCAGCGGTCTGCCTTGCAGCGGCGGTTCCTAATGACCGCAAATCCACGGGTGGCGTAGTCGGACATAATCAACAACACGTAACGGACTACCACTGGCCTGACCACCCTGAGCCGCGGGACCGGGCTGCCACTACTACCCCCATCGTTTCCCTATTGCCCGGATCCGCGTGCCCCACGGCCCAGGGGGCGAGTCACTTCCTCTTCCCCTTGCTCCTATGTGTAGATACGCTGCGCTTTGCGCTTCCTGTGCATTCATCATTAGATTAAATAGCCTTTAGGAAACTTTACAAAAACTTCAATGCAATGTGTGACCCTCCATCCAACCACACCACGCTGTCCTAGCCATAACCTCCTCACCTCCATCCATCTCCTCCTTCACAGAACATCAGTATTTCTTTTTATATTAATTTGTGTAATAAAAAAGGAAATTATCTCTAAAAAGAAAAAAGGTGGCTGATGAGGTTATTATGTGATTTCAGCCCCACTGGCATTACTACTTATGTAAATGCGCTTACCCAGGTGAATTGCCTTTTGGTCTGTCAGTGCTGACTGTCAAATTACAAATGTCTGGGACCTAATGCAAAATTCTAGGATCTCCGGCCTCCAGGAGCTGGAATAAAGTCATATGCTCGGCACGGTCTACTAGATCAGAGGGCTAATTGCATTAACAGTAGTCTGGAAAATTCATCTGGATTAAATAGATTTTTTTTTTATTTGTCAGCTCACATAAGTATATGAATAAATCAGCACACAGTCACGGCACACTTGTCGTTCAGCTTCCGGCAAACCAACTCTATGGCATTTTAGGATGCCATTTACTAAAGGGGGTTTCCTAATAAATACACCACCTCCTATTAGCCAGAAGTGTAAGCAGGATAAAAAGAGTTGATCAACAATCATAAGGAAGGACTACCAAAAAGCAAAGTCAAGCCGCACCAAAAGCTACACCTCTACCGATGGACGGTGATGTTTCCAGTAAGTTTTTAAGTTTTTCTTGTTTGCTTGTTTTTTTTTAAAAAAAACTTCTTTATATATCTTCATAGCGATTGTTGTTCCATTTTGCTCCAAATTTTTCATATAGTCAAAAAATGTAAATGGTTGACCGGTCATATGTGGCGCCCTGCTGCGCATTGGTGCCACAGATCCTAGAGGGGTGCATGGACGGATTCCTCCACAAGAGGCCCTCGTAGCATTCACACACCTCCACCTTCCACCTCAGACCACCAGAGGGAGCCCGTTAGGGATATAAATAGGGAAGGTGGAGCTAGGCAGTTAGTCTGGAGTCCACAGAGTGTGAAATCTGTGAGAAAGTCAGTCTGCTGCAGCCGGAGAGGTTGGCAGTCCAGCCCAGACTCAGTGAGCTCAGTAAGTGAGCCTAAGGCGTGCCGACGCCGTTAGAGCGGTGAAGAGTAGCGAGGCCTACTGCCAGTGTGAAGCCTAGTGAGGGCCCCAAGTGTGGCCGAAGGCAAGTGGAGTAAGCGAGCTACATAGGGGGCAGAGGAGCTTAGTCGGCTCACCCCAAGACCATATACCGGACACCGGGTCCGCGTCTGCAGGGATCTCTACAACCAGCAGAAACTACCGGAACCCATGGTGAACTACATGTCCCAGGAACACCAAAAGCTGACTGATATACCAGGGTCAGGAGTCACTGAGGCCCAAGAGACCAGGGAGTGTGATCTCCAACAGAAGGCCCTACCACCAGGTCAGCCGGTGCAAGACAGAGACAAAGTTAGGCCTAGCTCCAGGCAGGTCATAAACTTATCAGGAAAAGGCAAGAAACAGGAGGCCCCACACCCGCTCACTGGGGAGAGTCCTGAAATGCACCCTTCACCCTACAGTGCCCTGGATCGTGCCTGAACCACCACCAGTAAAGGTACTGAAGTGAACTGTTGTGAATGTGCCTATTCTTCTTCCGACCCGGCTGGGTCCCCTCTGTCCTGCATCCCTTCTCCTACGCTGCCCTGAGGCCCCGCTCCACCTGTGGGGAGCCGCACCAACTAAGCTGCCTGAACACCGGCCTCAGGGGACTGTCGCAGCGCTGGTGATCCTCACCAGACACCAAAGGTGGCGTCACGAACTTTCCCTATCCCATACAACTTTCCCCATTCCTTGCTTTTTTTAAGAGTGACCCCAGGGTACGGGCCCGGGAGCCGGCCACCACGGCATCCCCCAGAACTAATAACAAAGCCCGGGCGCCGAGTCGTCCTCATCCCCTGGGCGCGTCACATATGATATTGATCACCTATCCTTAGTACAGGTCATCAATATTCTGATATTGATAACCTGTACTAAGAATATGTGATCAATATCATATGACCGGTCAACCACTTACATTTTTTGACTATATGGAAAATTTGGGAGCCAGATGGATGGGAAGAGTGTATGGAACGTAAAAGCACCTCTCAATGTTTAGTGGTCGATGCTGCGAAGAGTTGATCTGAAGTACCCGGCAGATGCCATAAACAGTGTGAGGGAGCGGTGGTCTTCTGCTTTGTACAATGCTTGCATCCGCCCACCTATAAAAGCTGGCGGGGTTTCCAAGTATCAGACACCCGCCAATCCAATATTGACAACCTATCCTTAGGGAAGACTCAGATGGAAGTATAACTCAGACAAGGATCGCAACGCAATGATTGGACTGCCCGGCGGCTCTCTCGATCCGAGCATGACGCTCAGGTCGGTAGAGCCACTGGCCAGTCCGTACACTGCGTTTCAATCTCGGTCCGATTTACATGGTCGTCAATAATCAATATTAAAGAGGTGGCAAACCCCTTTAAAAAAAAGAAAGAAAATAGTATACACCTTCCCTGGTTCTTCCTTAGATCCCTTGCTTTATCCTCTTCCCTCTTCCAGTCTCTATTTAATTCTGGCTTCTTGTAATGATGTTCCATCCCCTATGACCGCTGCAGCCAATTAACCTTGCCCTATGTACTCCCTCTGAAGAAGCTAATGCAAAACGCGCAATGGGGTATCCTTCTCCCACTCTACCCAGGCTGCATAGCTTTATATGTATTGATCTGTTGTGTGGCATTGCACCATGTGGTTCTATTACTTTGTTTTCATACCTTATAGTGAGTTTATTCCATCACTATGATGCTTTTGGATTTACCAAACTGACACTAGTCTTTACCTTTGACTCCTTAGGCGATGCTTTGTATACCTTTTTTGTTCACCCTCTGCTTACAACTTTATATATACTAATATTATCTGGTACCTGTATGTGTGGCATTTCTTTGCTAATTCTCATAATTTTTAACCCTTTTTATACATATATGAAATAAAGATGTTATGTTTTATAATTGAAGCAGCTGTACTTCTTTTCTTTATTGGATTTATAGCCAATTAAAAGCTGCAGAAATCACACAGGATAAGACATCATCGCAGGAGACCATAAAAGGAAGAACCACGGAAGATGTATAATGTTTGTTTTTTTATTCTAGCCTCTAAGGCAAATTCCCTAACAAATTTGCACCAAAACCCCGTAATTTGGAGCCGAGCTCTTTCTTACAGTTATTTAAGGAATTGCTATAGCAAATTTCTACAAAAATGACCAATGGATCGATTTAGATCAGTTTTTTTTTTAATCAGATTTTCAGTAATTTATTTGGTCCATCTGACCCTTTTTACCATCAGTGTGGCATCCATTTTTCTTGCATGTAAAAAAAAGTATCCATGCTTCTCCTACCCATTAGACAAAATAAACTGGACCGCACTAGGATGTAACATGGATGGTTTCTATTTGCTGTCCGTTAATTTCATGGGCTAATTGACTTGATTGGGCGATTTTGATCTGTAAATTGGAAACATCTCTAATTTTTGTGGACAATTGGTTCGCAAAGATAAGGGACACGTGAATCCGCCCATAGACCATAATGGGTACGTGTTGAATTCTTTAAAATCTATTTAGATAAAGAAAATGCAAAATGGCGAATCGAGGGTAGATCTTAGCGTTAAGAAAACAGTACGACATGACAGCAACGAAAAACAAGTTGGGAAGTCATTCGTTGAAGCGTGAAAAGTAATTACATTTTCACATATGAAATGCAACAAAGCCAATCTTCTTACCAAGATCTTGGAAAACGAGTGAAATTCTAGATGCGTTAAATGTTCTGCCAGTTCAGCAGGATCCAAGTGATCAAACAGCAGAGAAGTTTTCCTTATGCGGCCGCTTCCTTGCCCTCGTTGTGTTACTTGTCTTTTCCAGCCATAAGAAGGACTGTAAGATAAAACAATAAGAGTCAATTCACAGAACATCTTACATCATATAGGAATTTTCCTAAAAATGCCTAATTATACACAGAGACCAAAAAGAAAAAAAAACGCTGACACTACTACCACAATCAATTGAAAGAAAGATGGGATCAAACAAAAAATATTCATATTATAATAGCCATAACTTGTGATGCTCAACATAAAGCACGTATTAAATGATGGGTTTCAGAGAAAAGCGAGAGATGTGGCACTCACCGCCAGCAATTCCAACAAAAGGTACTTTTATTTTAGTCGTAGGGTTGCAGGCAGAGATATCAATGAAATGAGCAAAAACTGTTTCGCGTGAGTACATGCTTCTTCTGGATCACACTGTGAGCCAGAAGAAGCATGTACTCATGCGAAACGACTGAAATAAAGTGCCTTTTATTGAAATAGCCAGTGGTGAGAGCCTCTTTTCTCGCTTTCCTCTGAAACCCATGGCCTAATTCTACATGAAATTGGGTGAGATTGATGAACTATATGTATATAGTTATTTCTCTTCAAAGGGAACAGACAACTAAAAAGACCCCAACTCGCAGGAGAAGGTATAGAAGTCATATCATGCTATAGTATTTTCTTACTTGCAACACATGTACAAAATCTAAAAAAGAATGATTTTAACAAAATCAAAGACAGGAATTTTCTTGCATACCAGCATGGATGGTTTTTATAATTGCAAACCTTTGACAGAAGACATTGTAATAGGGGATTTGGAGGATAAAAAAAAAATCAAATATAGATTTCTAAATGCTGCAAAACTGTACACAGGAAAAGAAAATTTAATGGTAACTGCAATGTAAAAATTAAAGATACTTTATTTAATTTTTGAAAAAAAATTACCCAGGGAAGCCATTGGGATAAAAGAAGAAAAGAAGTAATTTACACCACAGGAATCGGCTCCCCGCACCAGCACTGGCACTCCAATGGCCACCACCGGACCGTTAATGATGAGATCCCGACCACCAGTGGCTACCGCAATCAGATGACTGTTGATCATCACACCATCACTAAAGTCAATCAAGAGCATGGTGGCTCAGTGGTTAGCACTGTTGCTTGGCAGAACTGTGGTGCTATACAGTGGGGAAAAAAAGGATTTAGTCAGCCGCCAATTGTGCAAGTTCTCCCACTTAAAAAGATGAGAGAGGCCTGTAATTGACATCACAGGTAGACCTTAACTATGAGAGACAAAATGAGAAAACAAATCCTGAAAATCACATTGTCTGATTTGGCAAGAAATTTTTTTCAAATTTTGGTGGAAAATAAGTATTTGGTCAGTTACAAACAAGCAAGATGTCTGGCTAACATAGACCTGTAACTTCTTCTTTAAGAGGCTCCTCTGTCCTCCACTCATTACCTGTAGTACTGGAAGCTGTTTGAACTTGTTAGAAGTATAAAAGACACCTGTCCGCAACCTCAAACAGTCACACTCCAAACTCCACTATGGTGAAGACCAAAGAGCTGTCGAAGGACACCAGAAACAAAATTGTAGCCCTGCACCAGGCTGGGAAGACTGAATCTGCAATAGGCAAGTAGCTTGGTGTGAAGAAATCAACTGTGGGAGCAATAATTAGAAAATGGAAGACATACAAGACCACTGATAATCTCCCTTGATCTGGGGCTCCACACAAGATCTCACCCCGTGAGGTCAAAATTATCTCAAGAACGGTGAGCAACAATCCCAGAACCACACAGAGGGACCTAGTGAATGATCTGCAGAGAGCTGGGACCAACATTACACTGGCTACCATCAGTAACATACTACGCCGCCAGGGACTCAGATCCTGCAGTGCCAGATGTGTCCCCCTGCTTAAGCCATTACATGTCCAGGCCCATCTGAAGTTTGCTAGAGAGCATTTGGATGATCCAGAAGAGTATTGGGAGAATGTCATATGATCAGATGAAACCAAAGTAGAACTGTTTGGTAGAAACACAACTCGTCGTGTTTGGAGGAGAAAGAATGCTGAGTTGCATCCAAAGAACACCATACCTACTGTGAAGCATGGGGGTGGCAACATCATGCTTTGGGGCTGTTTCTCTGCCAAGGGCCTAGGAGGACTGATCTGTGTACATGAAAGAATGAATGGGGCCATGTATTGTGAGATTTTGAGTGCAAACCTCCTTCCATCAGCAAGGGCATTGAAGATGAAAAGTGGTTGGGTCTTTCAGCATGACAATGATCCCAAGCACACCACCAGGGCAACAAAGGAGTGGCTTTGTAAGAAGCATTTCAAGGTCCTTGAGTGGCCTAGCCAGTCTCCAGATCTAAACCCTATAGAAAACCTTTGGAGGGAGTTGAAAGTCCGTGTTGCCCAGTGACAGCCCCAAAACATCACTGCTCTAGAGGAGATCTGCATGGAAGAATGGGCCAACATACCAGCAACAGTGTGTGCCAACCTTGTGAAGACTTACAGAAAATGTTTGACCTCTGTCATTGCCAACAAAGGATATATAACAAAGTATTGAGATTAACTTTTGGAATTGACCAAACACTTATTTTCCACCAAAATGTGAAAAAAATTTCTTGCCAAATCAGACAATGTGATTTTCAGGATTTGTTTTCTCATTTTGTCTCTCATAGTTGAGGTCTACCTATGATGTCAATTACAGGCCTCTCTCATCTTTGTAAGTGGGAAAACTTGCACAATTGGTGGCTGACTAAATACTTTTTTCCCCACTGTATAAGTGAGTAAAATAAATAAAAAAATCCTTTCCAAAAGAGCGGCAGCTGCTATATCTGCAGAGGGGCCGACTCCATATTAAAGTCTATGGAAGTACAATTTGAGGTCAGAAAAGCTCCTGTATGGGAAATGTGGAGGGGGTTTCAATATCTTTGAACATAAAGTTTAAGAAATTTCAGAGCAAGACATCTCCACAGATACTCCAAGGTTTCCTTTAGCATCTATCCATTAATCTGTGACAAGAGATAATTTACATATCTTGGGGGTTCGAATGTTGGGACCTGCAGAATAGGACACTTTTAGGGCTCGTGCAACCATATTTTGGGTCCGAGTGCAATCCAACAAAACATCGGATCAGTGCTATTCATGCAAATTTTTTTTGGACCGAGTCTGTCCGAGGAAAGAATCGCAGCATGCACAATTTGCATCCGGAAGTCAGATCGCACTCAGCCATGGAAGCCAATGGGTCAGTCCAAAAAATTCGCACCGCGCTCAGATGACATTCGACTGCTGTCTGATTTTCACTTACTGACAGAATGGAGAAGATGGAGAATTTTTTTTTCCATCTTCTCCATAGTCGAGAAAATCAGATCACACTGTGATCATACTTTGATCAAAATCTGATCAGTATAATCAGACTAATGTTCTCGGAAGAGAGAATATACAGTCATGTGAACCTAGTCTTTAAATGGAGCAGCAGTGCACATACTCAGCTGTTGCTCCATTTGGTGCAGCCGAGCGTTGCTCTCATCTTTTTTTCGGTAGCCCCATAGAGAATGAATAAAGCAGTGGTCAGGCGTCAGAACTGCCGTTCAATTTTGTAAAAGTTTCCCATCGGTGATAAAAATTCCCCAATCTGCCAATTGGCCCCAGCGGTTGGACACCCAACAATAATTAAGTTATCTCCTATCCTGTGGATAGATGAGAACTTGTTTTCACTGAACAATCCCTCGAAGAACTTAGAGATATCTTTAGTAACCAATTTGTTGACGTGTGGATAAACTCCAGATGCAGATTCCTGAAACTAGCTACACCAGGTGGGTAACCTGTCAGACAACTGAAGGTTTAACTGTTGTTCCTCACAGGACATTGTCTGTGACTCGCCCACTCTTCTGGGTGCTTCTAGGAATAGAAGCTTCTATATAAAGAAGACCTTTCCATCAGTTCAAAAGCTGGCTGCTTCTAAAGACGACTGAGACGATTCCCGAGAGGAACATCAGGTTTTTTTTAAGAATGAACAGACAGCAGTCGGAGAAAAGCACCACAACACTTTGTATCCTGATTCCCGTCAGTTCCCCTCAGTTCCGAAATTCTCATGAAGCTCTGACATGCTCATGATCAGCCATTGACCAAAAATTCTGAAAACCTAGACTTATGTGAACAAGGTCTAACTTTATAATATTGCAAAATAAAAGAAACCTGTGCCTCTATTCTCAACTACAGATTTTACAATGGTGAGTACCAATATTTGGTTTCTACCTACTAAAACGTCATCAGTGGGTGCTACATTATATTGAGGTGGCAGGTGGTCTTCGGAGGGGATTTCAACAATGTCATGAGATCCTGTGATAGAGGAGGCTCCGGAGACCAGCTGGCTTATGACTGCGTCGCGTTAAACAGGATAGTAAGTGAGGCTCGCCTGGTGGATGTCCACATCCGGCACAACCCGGGCGACACGGGATTCACCTTTTTTAGAGGTAGTCAGTGCAGGTCTAGGCTAGACAGGTTTTATTTGAAGGAGGAGGCCGTCTCTTCACCGTTGTCGGTTGTGGAGGTGGAGTTCTCCGATCACTGTTTGATTATGTTTTCTCTGAACGTTGCAGAGACTCCTCGGATGGGAAGAGGTTATTGGAAGCTGAATTCGTCACTCCTTGAGGAAGAAGCTGTAAGACGGTCTTTTGAGGAATTCCTTCAGAGCCAGGTACCATTGCTGGGCCTAAGTAACACTAAGTCGGAGTGGTGGGAGATGTTCAAACATCGGGTGGCGAGATTCTTCCGGCAGCTCTCGAACCTCAGAAGCCTGAACAGGGATTGCCTGTATCAGAGCCTGAGGAGGAAACTCGAGCATCTTGTCTCGACTGGAGGTAGCCGCAAGGAGATCTCCAGAGTGAAGTCCTTGCTGAAGAGGTGTCAGTACGATAGGCACGCATCTTTGGTTTTCGAGAGGGATTACGGGAAGTACTGCTCGCCCGACCCTTACAGAAACTGTAAGATGTCAGTGAATAGTAAGATAGTGACGGGGCTGGTGGACAGTACAGGGTTCCTGAGAAGGTCCAGATCAGAGATCTTGGAGGTTGTCAGTTCCTACTACTCGCACCTCTTGGGAAGGAGGGAGCTTGATCGTGACGGGATGTCGGCTTTCCTGACTGAATCTGTTCCTGAGCCAGGGGCTGACCTCTCGCTGGGCGGTTTGGCAGAAGCGATCAAAGAAGAGGAAGTGAGACTGGCAATCGATGGGCTTAGGCCCAAAAAGTCGCCAGGTCCGGATGGCTTAACATCCGAGTTCTTTAGGACCCTTAGAGACTCTTTGGTCCCCCTCTTGACTCAGGTGTTTAACGAGTGTCTCTCCTCGGGCACTCTGCCGAGATCATTAAGGAGGTCAGCTTTGATCATTTTGTCAAAGGGTAAGGATCTGTCACGCATTGAGAACTGGCGTCCCATAGCACTTCTCAATGTGGACAGGAAGATTTTGGCTAAGATACTTTTCAACAGGCTGGTGAAGTTTGCACCCCGGCTCCTTTCGGAGGTTCAGCACTGTTGCGTTCCTGGCCATAGCACTTTTAGTGCTGTTCTAGGTGTCCGAGAGGCCGTGGAGCAAGGCAGGGCGGGCCTTTGGAAGGGGTTCTTGCTGACCCTGGATCAGGCAAAAGCCTTTGATCGGGTTAACCACGAGTACCTCTGGTCCACTCTTTTGAGGTATGGCCTGCCTGGAGGGTTTGTGAACTGGCTTAAGACCTTGTACGCAGGAGCTGAGACTTTCCCTCTGGTAAATGGGTGGATCGGATGACCTTTCGGGGTAGGATCCAGTGTCCATCAGGGCTGTCCTCTTAGCCCTTTGCTTTACGCGTTTGCAATCGACCCCTTCCTCAGAAGAATCGATTGTGGACTGTTGGCGGGGGTGCGGATTGGTGGGCCGGCGCCAGAGGCTATCCTGAGGGTGGTGGCCTAAGCGGACGATTTCACCATCTTTGTTTCTTCGCAAGAGGAGGCAGTGGTGGTGATGTCAGAAGTGGAGCGCTACTCGGAGGCATCCGGGTCCAAGGTCAGCCAGGATAAGTGTGAGAGTCTCTGGCTGGGAGGAGGAGATCCCGGGATTGATCTTCCAGACACTCTCCCCGAACCCCAAGAACATGCCAAAGTCCTGGGCATCGAATTCGGCCAGGGTGATTACCACACGAAAAACTGGGAAGGCAGAATCAAAGGTGTCGCCCAAAGAGTGGACCAATGGAGGGGTTGGTCTTTGACCCTGAGGTAAGAGTTGGCCTGTGCAAAGCTTTCCTGCTCCCCTTGCTAATCTACCTGGGCAGCGTCTGTGTCTTGCCAGAGCCTCTCTGGACACGGGTCTACAGTCTGTGCGACACCCCAGGGGTCTGGTTGCCGCAGTAATAGAGATATTATGTCTGAGAGCAAGTGGGAGGTTTCTCTGGTCAGGATCCCTAAACATGCAACACGGTCCGCCCAGACCTGGGAGGGGAGGAATCTGCCCTTTTAAACTGGGTCTGGGGCGGGATTAGACAGTTCAGTTCCAGACACAGGGAAAGCAAGAACAGGAGCTCTGTAGGAGCAGTAGCTGAAGTCCAGGGGCTGGAGCTGAGCAGAGCTCGCCCTGGACGAAGATACTAAAGCCGGACACAGGAGTCCGAGGCTGTGGGGACGGATATACACCCAGCAGCAGAAACCAGCCGGCAGGGGATTCCAGGTCCTCTGGCCATAGAAGCCCGGAGGCTCAGTCACAGAGAAGGGACCAGCGCCGCCATCCAGGAGCGGAGGCTAACAGAAGGCCCCAGGTCACCAGCCATACGGGTGAGCACCACACGGTATACTCAGGGACGTGGGCTACTTGTAACCGCTGACAGCAAGGTAGCCAGGAAGAGTGCAGATAAACGGGGAGGCCTACAACTCCACCTGGCCAGGGGAACTCCTGCTTGCTCGCAGACTGACCAGGCCCCTTTATACTAGCCAGTACTCCCGGGAGGGTCTGCCTTGTACCATCAGTAAAGACCCTGAACTGCACCTCACGTCTCTGTGATTCCTTGCCGCTCCAGCACCATTAGCACTGGGACCCTCACACCATCACTCCCATCATCTTCCACATTAGCTGCCCTGAGGCAATACTTCTCCCGTGGGGAGTCATTCCATACTCAGCTGCGCAAACAACATCAGCCTCAGCGGTCTGCAGCGCAGCGGCGGTCCCCACTGACCGCAATCCACGGGTGGCGTAGTCGGACACTTATTACAATACAAATAGACTGCCACTGGTTTGACCACCCTGGGCACGGACCGGGTCACCGCCACGGAGAACTACAACCCCCAGCGATCCGGCTCCGGGTATTCCCCCTGCACAGCAGCAGCAGCACAGGCCCAGGGGGCGCGTCATCTGTTCTTCCAGATGTTATGGGGGAACAGACTGAACCTAGTCAAGCGGGAGGTCACTTACCACATGGGGAGACTAGGGGGTTTGAATATGGTGAACCCCGTGGTGTTCCTAGTGAACACCTTCTTGAAAGTGAACGTGGCAAACCTCTGGAAATAGAGGGCTCCTCCGTGGGTATTCTCCTGCAAGGGATGGTTTCAGCCTTTCTTCCAGGAATGGGAGACAGGGGGAAGATTGAAGGATCTTCACACACCACACGGGCATCTCCCGGCTTACGTTACCTCGGTTCTGAAAATGATCCGCCGGTGGGGTCTGGGAATGTGGGAGGTGAGGTCCCTCCCGAGGAAACTCCTCAATATGAGGGTCTTGCTTTCTCATTTTTAGAGTCCATTGGTCCTCAAAGACTGCCCAAGTCGGGATCTGGAGGTTGGGTTGAGTTTGTTAAATTCTAGCAGGATCCCTAAGAAGTACTGGGACTTGACTTGGCGCCGCTTCCATGGTAAGCTGTATGTGAGGGACAATTTGAAGTACAGGAGCTCCGACGAAAGGAATTGCCCCCGTGAGGCTTGTGCTAACGTGCTAGAAAGCATGGAGCACTTCCTGCTTCATTGTTCCTTTAATACAGAGGTGTACAACAGGGTGGGGACTTCCATTGGTTGGCCACGGCTGGCTACTCTGTCCTATGCCGGGTGGGCCTATGGAGCGTTCGGAGACCTTGAAAGAAGGGACCAAGACACTTTATTCATAGTAAGTGCAGTGGTCAGGTATTTCACGTGGAACGCACGAGTTTTAGTCTCGACGCAGAGTAAAATCCTCCATGTAGATGAAGTCTGTAGGAACAGCCTAGGTGACCTGGTGAAGGTACGTTCTCTGGAGTATGAAAGACTGGGTGCCCGGAGGGCGGCCCGTCTCTGGAGGGGGTTTCCTTCAGGGTGCCTTAGTCCGGTAGTACTCCTATATCCTGGTGGTGGGCTGATGTCTTTCCACCCTAGATTTTTGTTTTGTATTTAAGTCTCCTGAATAGAAGGTTTGCCGGCATCGAACTTGAGCCTTGGATGGTGAGTATGTAGGTTGTGTTCTGTGATGTTGGTTTCTGTATATATATTGTATATAATGTATAATAGGGGGTTTTAGTTAGGTTGGGTGGGGGATTTTGGGGGGGTTTTCATCAGTGGTGATAAGAGGACTGATCTGGCCTGGTCCAGGCCCCGCCTGGGGAAAAACTTTGGGGCCTGATCCTAGCTCGGAGTAATCCTGAACTTTGTGGCCAGAGCTGGATCAGGGGTGGCGGGATAGTTAGTGTAGGTCTGTGTTTTATATATAGGAAAAAAAACAAAAAAAAATGTGAAAAAATATATATATATATACTGTATATATATTAAAAAAAAAAAAAATTTTTGTTCATGTCACTATTGTATATATTGTTATTTTTGGTTTGCTGTGGTCTGAATGAGGTGCAGTAAGGGTGTGACTAAGGTAAGGCAGTGGGACAAGTAGGTTAGTGTTAGTTTCCGGTTGTATATACGTTATATTAGGTTTAGTGTTTTTGTGTTTCTAGTGTTTTATTGTATATAATATTGTATATAGGACGGTGTTTTATGTGTATATAGGACAGTGTGAACGTTGTATGGGATTGTATATAGTAGTATGAATGAAGCTGGGCCAGTGGTTTTATAGGTTTTATAATATTTATTTATTGTCTATGTATATATTCCTGTGGTGATGGTGATTTTGTTCTTTCTCTGTTAATCGAATCTTCTATTTCTGTTTGATTTATTTTGCTTCTATTTTCTGTGATTTGTGTCGGGTTTTGTCGTCTTGTTTTGTTCTTATGTTTTGTGTCCTGTAGTGTATTCTTCTATAAATAAAAAAAGACCTACATTATATTGAGGCGCTTCATTTGTTTTTAGGCTTTGTTCATCTCGGCATGTTAGGCTGTATTCCTTTTCAGGCTGAAAATACAGGGGACCCCGAAAGAAACCTGACAGATCCCATTACATATGGAATAAGTGTATAAAAATACACTTACGGTCTTTTTATACAGAGCGATCATGCTGCCTTTAATTGCATAATAGATTTTCCAAAATTGTAGTAAAATGCATCGCTTTTGCTATGATTTTCAAAAATTTATTTAAAAATTACAGTGTTATCACCATGATTTTTAGAAATTTGCAGCAAAAAAACATTGTAGAATTGTATTTTGTGAACCTAAAAAACGTGACATTTCGCTGATCCTCTAACTTTACAATTAAAGGAAAACAGTCATCAGAAAATGACCTATTGTTTAAACAGGTTGTCCAGCCTTAGGCAGCAAAGAAGGAGCAAATAAACAGCGTCCAATCCAGGGTGATATTATCCAATTCTGTAGTTTATTTTGCCATAAGATAGTATCTGATGGCGGAATAAACTACAGAATCGGATAATATCACCCTGGATTGGACGCTATTTATTTGCTCCTTCATTGTCTATATTCTCCAAGTGGGTTCCTTGGAATTCTGAACGGGCATCCTACATAAGTGAGTGATGTCTGTTATGATAGGCTACAAGCACTAAGGAAAGACAGGAGATCTGTCCCTACAATAGAACTAAGCTAGATCCCTACGATGTAAAGGGGAACCTGATCCTGCGATCAGACCCGCTAAAGTCCTCAGCTAGTCTGAACGAAGACCTATAGATGTGAGGGAGGGATCCCTACAAGAACTAGGGACTGGGAGAAAGATGGACACCTCCTAGCAGAAATTGTAGCAGTAAAAAGACAAACACACAACATAGAACATAAATGTCAAAAGACCTAGCTAAACTGACTGAGAAAGGTTACAAAGCACCTGGCTAGCTTAAGAGTAGAAATTACAATGAAGTCCAGCATGGCCAGAAGGGCGGAGCAGGATTAAATAGGCAAAAAGGTCATATGACCAGCAAAATAGAAAAAACCTAACAGGAGAGTTCTAACAGTACCCCCTCTTCTATGAGGATCCTCCGGATCCCCTAGGACCAGGCTTATCAGGAAACCTTTTGTGAAAAACTCTGACAAGTCTGGAAGCAGAAACATCATCCGCCCTCACCCATGAGTTATCCTTGGGACCGAAACCCTTCCAAGCGACGAGATACTGCAAACTCCCCCTATACCGTCTAGAATTAAGGATCCGGGAAATTTCATATTCCTCGTCCTCCACCACCGGAGGAACAGTGGCAGTGGCGTCTCTATCTGATACATCAGCTTTTTTCAATAGAGAAACATGAAACACCAGATTAATCTTCCAGGAGGTAGGAACCTCCAACCTAACAGCAGATTGGTTAACTACCTGAAGCACCTTAAAGGGCCCTACAAACTTGGGACCCAATTTTTTAGAAGGAATCCTCAACCGCAGATTCTTAGAGGACAACCAAACCATGTCACCAACCGTAAACAAAACCTCTTGATGTTTCCTGTCAAAGTACCTCTTAGATTTTTTGTTAGCCTCCTGAAGATTACCACGCACATCCGTCCAAACTCTCTCCAAATCACCGGAAAAACTCTCCTCCTCAGGCACAGCCGATACCAATTTGGAGAATGACCCAAAAGACGGATGTCTCCCAGAACAACAAAAAAAAGGCGAACACCCAGCAGAAGAGGATGTATGGTTGTTAAGAGCAAATTCAGCAAGCGGCAGAAACTCAGACCACTCTTCTTGATTGTCTGCCACAAATCAACGCAAGAACTGCTCAACATCCTGATTCTTCCTTTCTGTCTGGCCATTAGACTCAGGATGATATCCAGATGAAAACGACAAATGAACTCCCAACCTGTCACAAAAGGCACGCCAAAAACGAGCCACGAACTGAGGTCCCCTATCAGAAACAATGTCAGTAGGAACACCATGGAGTCTGACAATTTCCTTAGAGATATTTTTGGGCTGGACTTACTGTTATGATAGGCTACAAGCACTAAGGAAAGACAGGAGATCTGTCCCTACAATAGAACTAAGCTAGATCCCTACGATGTAACGGGGAACCTGATCCTGCGATCAGAACCGCTAAAGTCCTCAGCTAGTCTGAACGAAGACCTATAGATGTGAGGGAGGGATCCCTACAAGAACTAGGGACTGGGAGAAAGATGGACACCAACTAGCAGAAATTGTAGCAGTAAAAAGACAAACACACAACATAGAACATAAAGGTCAAAAGACCTAGCTAAACTGACTGAGAAAGGTTACAAAGCACCTGGCTAGCTTAAGAGTAGAAATTACAATGAAGTCCAGCATGGCCAGAAGGGCGGAGCAGGATTAAATAGGCAAAAAGGTCATGTGACCAGCAAAATAGAAAAAACCTAACAGGAGAGTTCTAACAATGTCAGCCTTTTTGTCAACTCTGGCCTTACGCAACAAGTCTGCAGACACTCTATGTGACTGCAGACTTGTGAATCCTCACATCGCACACACTGCACAGGAGCAGCGGGAGAGGGATTTGCATACAGGTGGACACATGCCAAATAGACGTGACACGTCTAGTTGGAATGTGTGCAAATCGCATACTTGTGGTCACATGACTGCCCGTTCACAACAGTGGCACAGGAGAATCCTCACAGTGCGTTATGCTAGTGATGTGAGAATTCACAAGTCTGCAGTCACAAAGAGTGACTGCAGACTGGTACCCCAAACCTGTAAAAGCCCTTTAAATCAGGTTTTTATGTTAGATGTATTGTTTAAAAAATGTTGGACCCTCAGGGATCAGGCAGCAAATTAGCTCTCCTATTGCACCAATGATATGTCCGCCCCCGCATGAACCCCTTATATACATTGTTGCAGCCAACACAATTGTGATTGTTAGAGTTTTTCGTCACAAGTTTCCCGATCTCAGGACGACCATTACATACACACTCTCAATGTCTATCAGACTGCTCTCCCGGCGGTTCCCTTTGTTTTCCAGGGCTCTCTTCAGATCCCGAATCTGCTCCCCCAATTCTGGATTTAAGTCAAACTCAGCCGGGTACTCCGCTATCCAGAACCTGCAGATACAAGAGAAATAATCATGCGTTATGTGACCGGCCGAGGTTACATAACAACCATTTAATTAATGCTAATGGTGGTAAAATGTGTGGCTACCTGACGAGGTGACAGATGCGTTCCCGTTCTGCATTATCGCCAGCCTCTGAAGTAGAAAATGGTCAAGGAAAATATATTTTTCACTTGGGGGAAAGGAGAAATGTGTGACATCTAACACTTATAATACTGCACATATTAATTCTCCAGTGTGACCTGATTAAGCGCGGTTTCACCATAAGATATATATATATATATATATATATATATATATATATATATATATATATATACAGTACAGACCAGAAGTTTGGACACACCTTCTCATTTAAAGATTTTTCCGTATTCTCATAACTATGAAAATTGTATATTCACACTGAAGGCATCAAAACTATGAATTAACACATGTGGAATTATATACTTAACAAAAAAATGTGAAACAACTGAAAATATGTCTTATATTCTAGGTTCTTCAAAGTAGCCACCTTTTTCTTTGATGACTGCTTTGCACACTCTTGGCATTCTCTTGATGAGCTTCAAGAGGTAGTCACCGGAAATGGTTTTCACTTCACAGGTGTGCCCTGTCCGGTTTAATAAGTGGGATTTCTTGCCTTATAAATGGGGTTGGAACCATCAGTTGTGTTGTGCAGAAGTCTGGTGGATACACAGCTGATAGTCCTACTGAATAGACTGTTAGAATTTGTATTATGGCAGGAAAAAAGCAGTTAAGTGAAGAAAAACGTGTGGCCATCATTACTTTAAGAAATGAAGGTCAGTCACTCCGAAAAATTGGGAAAACTTTGAAAGTGTCCCCAAGTGCAGTTGCAAAAACCATCAAGCGCTACAAAGAAACTGGCTCACATGAGGACTGCCCCAGGAAAGGAAGACCAAGAGTCACCTCTGCTTCTGAGGATAAGTTTATCCGAGTCACCAGCCTCAGAAATCGCAGGTTAACAGCAGCTCAGATTAGAGACCAGGTCAATGCCACACAGAGTTCTAGCAGCAGACACATCTCTTCAACAACTGTTAAGAGGAGACTTTGTGCAGCAGGCCTTCATGGTAAAATAGCTGCTAGGAAACCACTGCTAAGGACAGGCAATAAGCAGAAGAGACTTGTTTGGGCTAAAGAACACAAGGAATGGACATTAGACCAGTGGAAATCTGTGCTTTGGTCTGATGAGTCCAAATTTGAGATCTTTGGTTCCAACCACCGTGTCTTTGTACGCAGAAAAGGTGAACGGATGGACTTTACATGCCTGTTTCCCACCGTGAAGCATGGAGGAGGAGGTGTAATGGTGTGGGGGTGCTTTGCTGATGACACTGTTGAGGATTTATTCAAAATTGAAGGCATACTGAACCAGCATGGCTACCACAGCATCTTGCAGCGGCATGCTATTCCATCCGGTTTGCGTTTAGTTGGACCATCATTTATTTTTCAACAGGACAATGACCCCAAACACACCTCCGGGCTGTGTAAAGGCTATTTGACCAAGAAGGAGAGTGATGGGGTGCTACGCCAGATGACCTCGCCTCCACAGTCACCCGACCTGAACCCAATCGAGATGTTTGGGGTGAGCTGGACCGCAGAGTGAAGGCAAAAGGGCCAACAAGTGCTAAGCATCTCTGGGAACTCCTTCAAGATTATCGGAAGACAATTTCCAGTGACTACCTCTTGAAGCTCATCAAAAGAATGCCAAGAGTGTGCAAAGCAGTCATCAAAGCAAAAGGTGGCTACTTTGAAGAAACTAGAATATAACACATATTTTCAGTTGTTTCACACTTTTTTGTTAAGTATATAATTCCACATGTGTTAATTCATAGTTTTGATGCCTTCAGTGTGAATGTACAATTTTCATAGTCATGAAAATACAGAAAAATCTTTAAATGAGAAGGTGTGTCCAAACTTTTGGTCTGTACTGTATATATATATATATATATATATATATATATATATATATATATATCTTATGGTGTCATCTGGCGTAGCACCCCATCACTCTCCTTCTTGGTCAAATAGCTCTTACACAGCCTGGAGGTGTGTTTGGAGTCATTGTCCTGTTGAAAAATAAATGATGGTCCAACTAAACGCAAACCGGATGGAATAGCATGCCGCTGCAAGATGCTGTGGTAGCCATGCTGGTTCAGTATGCCTTCAATTTTGAATAAATCCCCAACAGTGTCCCCAGCAAAGCACCCCCACACCATCACACCTCCTCCTCCATGCTTCACGGTGGGAACCAGGCATGTAGAGTCCATCCGTTCACCTTTTCTGCGTCGCACAAAGACACGGTGGTTGGAACCACAGATCTCAAATTTGGACTCATCAGACCAAAGCACAGATTTCCACTGGTCTAATGTCCATTCCTTGTGTTCTTCAGCCCAAACCAGTCTCTTCTGCTTGTTGCCTGTCCTTAGCAGTGGTTTCCAAGCAGCCAGGGGCGTACATAGAAATCATGGGGCCCCATAGCAGAATTGTCCCCCCCCCCAAATAAATAAATATTTGTCTGTGTCACAGAAGAGCAGATCACACAACTTTCCAGCCTTTACATAGTAATTTTCCTCCTGCTAAAGTCCTAGATCCCTCTTTCATTTCCCCATAAAGTATGATGCCAACAAAAGTGCCCCCAAACCCAGTATGAAACCCCCATGGTGCATTCCTCCACATTAGCCTCCACATGTACAGTATAATGACCCTACAGTACCCCACTTCAACTCCCAAGGGAAAGTTTGGTGACACCAACACAGAGCCCTCCATACATTATAATGGCCTGCACTAGACCTCCAAGCAGTATAATGGCCCCCCACATAGCCCTCAAAATATTATAATGGCCCCACATAGCCTTCCATATAGTGTAATACGCCACTGATAATCTTCCATATAGTATAATGCGCCCCCATAATCCTCCATATAGTATAATGCGCCCCCCATAATCCTCCATATAGTATAATGAACTTCCCATGGTCCTCCATAGAATATAATTCACTCCCCACAGTCCTACATACAGTATATTACACACCCCATAGGGTAAAATGCAGCCCCCATACAGTATAATGCACCCCACAGTCCTGCAGTATTATGGGCACCACGTACTCACTGATTTTTAAAATACAGTATACTTTAAATAAGCTGACCTGAGTATAAGCCAAGGCCCCTAATTTTACTACAAAAAAATGGAAAAACGTATTGACTCGAGTGTAAGCCTAGGGTGGGAAATGCAGCAGCTAATAGTAAATTTCCCAATCCTGGTACATATGGCACCCCTCATCCCCCAATCCTGGTATGTATGGCACCCCTCATCCCCCAATCCTGGTATGTGTGGCCTCCTCAATCCCCCAATCCTGGTGTGTGTGGCCTCCTCAATCCCCCAATCCTGGTATGTGTGGCCTCCTCAATCCCCCAATCCTGGTATGTGTGGCCTCCTCAATCCCCCCATCCTGGTGTGTGTGGCCTCCTCACTCCCCCAATCCTGGTATGTGTGGCCTCCTCAATCCTCCAATCCTGGTATGTGTGGCCTCCTCAATCCCCCAATCCTGGTATGTGTGGTCTCCTCAATCCCCCAATCCTGGTATGTGTGGCCTCCGCAATCCCTCAATCCTGGTATGTGTGGCCTCCTCAATCCCTGCAATCCTGGTATGTGTGGTCTCCTCAATCCCCCAATCCTGGTATGTGTGGCCTCCTCAATCACTCAATCCTGGTATGTGTGGCCTCCTCAATCCCCCAATCCTGGTATGTGTGGCCTCCTCCATCCCCCAATCCTGGTATGTAGGGCCTCCTCAATCCCCCAATCCTGGTATGTGTGGCCTCCTCAATCCCCCAATACTGGTATGTGTGGCCTCCTCAATCCCCCAATCCTGGTATGTGTGGCCTCCTCTATCCCCCAATCCTGGTATGTGTGGCCTCCTCGATCCCCCAATCCTGGTATGTGTGGCCTCCTCAATCCCCCAATACTGGTATGTGTGGCCTCCTCAATCACCTAATCCTGGTATGTGTGGCCTCCCCAATCCCCCAATCCTGGCATGTGTGGCCTCCTCAATCCCCCAATCCTGGTATGTGTGACCTCTTCAATCCCCTAATCCTGGTATGCGTGGCTTCCTCAATCCCCCAATCCTGGTATGCGTGGCCTCCTCAATCCCCCAATCCTGATATGTGTGGCCTCCTCAATCCCTCAATCCTGGTATGTGTGGCCTCCTCAATCCCCCAATCCTGGTATGTGTGGCCTCCTCAATCCCCCAATCCTGGTATGTGTGGCCTTCTCAATCCCCCAATACTGGTATGTGTGGCCTCCTCAATCACCTAATCCTGTTATGTGTGGCCTCCCCAATCCCCCAATCCTGGCATGTGTGGCCTCCTCAATCCCCCAATCCTGGTATGTGTGACCTCCTCAATCCCCCAATCCTGGTATGCGTGGCTTCATCAATCCCCCAATCCTGGTATGCGTGGCGTCCTCAATCCCCCAATCCTGGTATGCGTGGCCCCCTCAATCCCCCAATCCTAGTATATGTGGTCCCCTCAATCCCCCAATCTTGGTATGTGTGGCCCCCCCAAACCACCAATCCTAGTATATATGGCCCCCTCATCCCCCAATCACTGCACACACAAAAAAAATAAACACTAATACTCACCTTCCTTCCTCACCTCTCCTCCAGCGCTGTGTCCTGTCTGCTGCAGCTCATGTCGGCATCTGAGCCCATGGGAGTGGATAAGAGGGAATATTCATGTCCCTTTAGCAGCGGGCACACGTGATAGCTGCTTCAGCGGCTACTGTGTGTGCTCTGCTCCGCCGCAACCTCCCTCCCCCCACACTATCCACCAATACTCACCTATACAACTCGTCCCCACGCTGCTTGAGTCCCCCCGCTGCTTGGGGCCCCTCGACTCACGGGCCCCCCGCGGTCACGGGCCCCATAGCAGTGGCGTGGTCTGCCGCCATTGGTGGTACGCCACTGCTAGCAGCTATTTTACCATGAAGGCCTGCTGCACAAAGTCTCCTCTTAACAGTTGTTGAAGAGATGTGTCTGCTGCTAGAACTCTGTGTGGCATTGACCTGGTCTCTAATCTGAGCTGCTGTTAACCTGCAATTTCTGAGGCTGGTGACTCGGATAAACTTATACTCAGAAGCAGAGGTGACTCTTGGTCTTCCTTTCCTGGGGCGGTCCTCATGTGAGCCAGTTTCTTTGTAGCGCTTGATGGTTTTTGCTACTGCACTTTGGGACATTTTCAAAGTTTTCCCGATTTTTCGGACTGACTGACCTTCATTTCTTAAAGTGATGATGGCCACTCGTTTTTCTTTACTTAGCTGCTTTTTTCTTGCCATAATACAAATTCTAACAGTCTATTCAGTAGGACTATCAGCTGTGTATCCACCTGACTTCTGCACAACACAACTGATGGTCCCAACCCCATTTATAAGGCAAAAAAAAACACTTATTAAACCTGACAGGGCACACCTGTGAAGTGAAAACCATTTCCGGTGACTACCTCTTGAAGCTCATCAAGAGAATGCTAAAAGTGTGCAAAGCAGTCATCAAAGCAAAAGGTGGCTACTTTGAAGAAACTAGAATATAACACATATTTTCAGTTGTTTCACACTTTTTTGTTAAGTATATAATTCCACATGTGTTAATTCATAGTTTTGATGCCTTCAGTGTGAATGTACAATATTCCTAGTCATGAAAATACAGAAAAATCTTTAAATGAGAAGGTGTGTCCAAACTTTCGGTCTGCACTGTGTGTATATATATATATATATATATATATATATATATATATATATATATATATATTATACATACATATACACTGCTCAAAAAAATAAAGGGAACACTCAATAACACATCCTAGATCTGAATGAATGAAATATTCTCATTGAATACTTTGTTCTGTACAAGGTTGAATGTGCTGACAATAAAATCACACAAAAATCATCAATGGAAATCAAATTTATTAACCAATGGAGGCCTGGATTTGGAGTCACCCTCAAAATTAAAGTGGAAAAACACACTACAGGCTGATCCAACTTTGATGTAATGTCCTTAAAACAAGTCAAAATGAGGCTCAGTATTGTGTGTGGCCTCCACGTGCCTGTATGACCTTCCTACAACGCCTGGGCATGCTCCTGATGAGGTTGCGGATGGTCTCCTGTGGGATCTCCTCCCAGACCTGGACTAAAGCATCCGCCAACTCTGGGACAGTCTGTGATGCAACGTGACGTTGGTGGATGGAGCGAGACATGATGTCCCAGATGTGCTCAATCGGATTCAGGTCTGGGGAACGGGCGGGCCAGTCCATAGCTTCAATGCCTTCATCTTGCAGGAACTGCTGACACACTCCAGCCACATGAGGTCTGGCATTGTCCTGCATTAGGAGGAACCCAGGGCCAACCGCACCAGCATATGGTCTCACAAGGGGTCTGAGGATCTCATCTCGGTACCTAATGGCAGTCAGGCTACCTCTGGCGAGCACATGGAGGGCTGTGCGGCCCTCCAAAGAAATGCCACCCCACACCATTACTGACCCACTGCCAAACCGGTCATGCTGAAGGATGTTGCAGGCAGCAGATCGCTCTCCACGGCATCTCCAGACTCTGTCACGTCTGTCACATGTGCTCAGTGTGAACCTGCTTTCATCTGTGAAGAGCACAGGGCACCAATGGCGACTTTGCCAATCCTGGTGTTCTGTGGCAAATGCCAAGCGTCCTGCACGGTGTTGGGCTGTGAGCACAACCCCCATCTGTGGACGTCGGGCCCTCATACACCCTCATGGATTCGGTTTCTAACCGTTTGTGCAGACCCATGCACATTTGTGGCCTGCTGGAGGTCATTTTGCAGGGCTCTGGCAGTGCTCCTCCTGTTCCTCCTTGCACAAAGGCAGAGGTAGCGGTCCTGCTGCAGGGTTGTTGCCCTCCTAGGGCCCCCTCCACGTCTCCTGGTGTACTGGCCTGTCTCCTGGTAGCGCCTCCAGCCTCTGGACACTACGCTGACAGAGACAGCAAACCTTCTTGCCACAGCTCGCATTGATGTGTCATCCTGGAAGAGCTACACTACCTGAGCAACTTCTGTGGGTTGTAGAGTCCGACTCATGCTACCACGAGTGTGAAAGCACAACCAACATTCAAAAGTGACCAAAACATCAGCCAGAAAGCATTGGTACTGAGATGTGGTCTGTGGTCCCCACCTGCAGAACCACTCCTTTATTGAGGGTGTCTTGATAATTGCCAATAATTTCCATCTATTGTCTATTCCATTTGTACAACAGCATGTGAAATTGATTATCAATCAGTGTTGCTTCCTAAGTGGACAGTTTGATTTCACAGAAGTTTGATTTACTTGGAGTTATATTCTGTTGTTTAAGTGTTCCCTTTATTTTTTTGAGCAGTGTATGTAAAAATATGAAATGTATGAATAGATATACAAGAAGAAAAACTAATAAGATGACAGATCCGCCAGTGGTGGAGTCAGAACAGGATACTTTCCCCCCTTTCAGCCCTTTGAGGTTAAACTGACACACGTCTCACTGGGCCATCTGTCACTCGCTTTCCTCTGGATCCACATCTTGCTAAATGTGACACTTAAAGAGGGTTTCTTGTTTCCCCGGCTGCAGTTTGTATTAAAAAAAACAAAAATGTTCCATATTCACCCTCCCCAGGTCCGACGCTGAGACTCCACTGCTGCTCTTATTGTCTGCAGTGCTGACATCAGTCGACAATGCAGCAGCCAATCATTGAGATCAGCTGGTCAAGGCAGTCAATTTGGGCACAGCTTCTGAGCTCAGATATTGGCTGCAGTGCTGTCAATGTGACGTCAATGCCGCAGACAATAACAGATAGCGGGAGCAGAAATGGAGACCCAGGAAGGATGAGTAAAGCACTGTTTATTTTTTTTCAAAACAAACTGCAGCCAAGAGGCAAGGGTTTCCAAAAAATTTTTTTTATTATTATTATTATTTTAGTATTTTTAAAGGTGGCCATACATGTGTGCCAGCTGTCAGCCAAACTACCGCTATCTCATTCAAACTGCATACATTATGACATAGCTCTCTTAGACCTGTTGTGAATGGTGTACTTACTTTGAAAATCCATGGCAGAATAGCTGTATAATCTTGATATAAAAATGAGCATTTTCAGACTCTACATATAGAATAAAATAGCTAATGAGTCCAAGAGTTTTCAGTCGTCGTCAACACACCGTGACAGACAGCTGCAGCTTGAACTGAGCAGTGTGAGATCTCAGCATGGAAGAGGGACACTGAGGAGCTGTCAATCAGGCTAGGCTAGGTTTGATGGGTGGAGACTGAGCCTTGGTTTACTACATAGCCTTGGTTTACTACAGTTCTGTGACATATGTTACTGCATTTATGTGCTTTTCCTCTTTCTAACAGAGGGTCCCATTGATTATTATGGGGTCCGTTACATTTCCATTTTTTGAATGAAAGAAAAAGCGAAGCATGAAAAACTTTTGATTCTATTCTAAAAATGACACATAACAGAACCCATACAGACCCAATAAAATAACTATTGAGTCATCCTGACCGACAACTGCAGCTTGAACTGAGCAGTGTGGGATCTCAGCAGAGGAGAGGGACACTGAGGAGCTGACAATGTTTCAGACCCATACAGATCCAATAAAAACCAATGCCATGGTTATGCAACTGATCCATGTTTGACATTACTTACTTTGTGTTCACGAAAAAACATAACAAAACAGAAGTTTGAACATAACCTAAAACTGAAGTTACCAAAAGGAATCAACCCAATGAGCAGTGGCGCCATTCTGTCTGACATCCTTCCAGTTGAGTCTATCAATGAGTGGTATCAAGTTCTGTAAATGTTACTAAATAGTATCTATAGGAGTTAGTTATTCTTCAATCAATATGGTAAAATTGTCAGTAGTCAGCCACAGAGGAGGAAAAAAAAGATGTTTCCAAAGTCTCCAATAATATTGGATGTATCCAGATTATCAATCGTTACGGGTCTCACTGGCCGATACAGAACGGAAACCAGCAGTGATACAACTAGAAAAGTTCTCAAGTTTACAAAATGATAAACATCAAAATGCAAAATATCAAATATTTTAAAAGGATATAGAGCAAAGAGCTTCTTGGCCAGATCCCCAGATGGGATGTACCAAGGATGCATCATGAGAAACATCTGGACCAGTTCCCGATCCTTAGGATTCCCATCTGAGTCTAAACAAAGAAAACAAAATAAAATAAGATTATTGTATAAACAAAAAACAGTCACCATAATTATGAATTGTGCTTAATCTGAGGTTCCATATATGTCAACCTTTGGGCGACGCATTAGGAAACTTCTTTTATAGCAATACATTAAGAAATCAACATATAAGCTCCTATTTACCAATGAAACAACCAAATACAATTAAACGGAAAGTTGTAGTGATCAAATTTCCGCATATCAATTAGAAATGAGTCGCCTGAAGCCTCCAATTTCAGCGAAACCGGCCGACAACCTAATGTGAATGGGGGCTCAATAATTATTCTCCAACAGATGATGTCAGAAACACAGAATTTCAATTCTCCCATGAGAGAAGCTGCTACCAGAAGTGTCTCCCGATTGAAAAAGTATGCGCGCTCAGATCAACCGGGTACGCGTATGCTTGGAGGAATTGGGAGACATCGCTGTTGGCCGAACAAGCATTAGCCCTGACAGTTATTGTATCAGTGCTATGTGGGCAACTTTATAGTGTGAACAAGGGAAAGAAAAATATCACATCTGCTCACCCCGTGGAGGTACCACTCAATCTAGTAAAGGGCGCGGTGCACGGACAGAGACCATGGGCCGGCTCCCAAGTGAAAATTATCAAGTAGAAAGCAAGAAGTCACCCAGCAGCCGCAATGGGAAGGACTATTAAACATTATATATTAGTAATTATTAAAATATCAAAAGGTAAAAAAACAAAAATAAACACAGTAGGCCTACGCGTTTCGAGCACTAAGGCTCTTAATCACAGCCAATGATTAAGAGCCTTATTGCTGGAAACTCGTAGACTTAATGTGTTTGTTTTTTATTTTTTAATAGTTACTAAAAAATAATGTTTTATAGTCCTTTCCATTGCTGGATGTCTTCTTGTCTTCGACCTTTATAGTGTACACAGTGTGACAAAGTTACTGGCAAAGTACTGGAGGGGAGATATGTATCACTGAGGTTGTTAGCTTCAGTGATATGAACCTAGGAAAATGATCCAGCACACTAAGTGCTGAGAGGGGTTAATCGGCCATGTTTAGTGCTAGGTTTAGTGAACATCTGTAGAGCGGGTGGGAGGCTGTTCACCATATCTCCACCCCATGGTGCAGTCCAGAGGATAAATACACAGCCTTCTGGCTCATTCAGAGTTCGGTGTCTCTGGAGACGAGGTCTCCAGAGCTGTGTTCTTGTTACAGAAAGCTGAACCTTGTGTTTGCTTCCTGAGCGGGCAGATCCCGCAGCAACACGGACTGTGCCATCTGTTATGTTTTATTTTCCCATTGGGAACTCCTCACCAGTTTATGCAGTACCTCAATAAACCAGTGGACGATTTAAAGAGACAGTGTTCCTGTGTTTACAACTATGTGCAGCAGAGTAAACCGATCTACCACAACAGTTACTTGTTAAATGTCACAAAGAGATTTCTGTAAAATTAGGCTCTGTTCACATCTGTATTATATCGCCAGTTATAACACGAGTAACGACTACACTTTCATGGCCACCTAAAAAGACGCACACCACCAAAATGGAAGCCAGATGGACTACAAAATTACTCTGCCTCAATATAGTGAAGGACTTCTTCAGGGCTGAATCCTGTTTTTCAGAGTTTCAAAGGGAAACTCTGATGGTTTCATATAGCCCTTACTTCGTAAAAGGGTGGTCTTACAAAATCAGACCTTGTCATTGATTGCAATGGGTTTCCTAAACCCAAATCTTTAAAGTGAAACTGTCAGCAGATCCCATCTGAGACCGGAATGATGTAGGGGCAGAGATCCAGTGATATGTCAATTACTGGGCTGCTTACTAC
This sequence comes from Phyllobates terribilis, assembly GCF_046119375.1. Lineage (NCBI taxonomy): Eukaryota > Metazoa > Chordata > Amphibia > Anura > Dendrobatidae > Phyllobates > Phyllobates terribilis. The sequence goes on from NW_027362773.1 coordinate 104,128,212, forward strand.
AGTTTTGATAAAATCACTGTTTTATCTGCTGCAGATACAGCAGTTTTCTGAATGCTGAGCTCTGTGTTACCCCGCCCTCATCACTGATTGGCAACTTCCTGTGCCCACTGTCCAATCAGTGGTGGGGGCGTGGTTGGTATACAAGGCATCAGGTTTACTTGTCCTGTAGTGATAAACTTCTGCTAATAAAACTGTGATTTTATCAAAACTACAGCAGGCAGCCCAGTAAGTGATACATCGCTGAAATCGGGCTCTCCACCCCTACATTATGCTGTTCTCAAATTAAGTGTTAAAAACCTACTGACAGATCCCTTTAAGCTGTTAGCCATCGATGCACTGTAAGGTTTCGTCTGGTCCCATGAGCCGCTGATTACGTGGAGCATATGGGATATTTCAAGGCAATGCAGTAAGGAAAGACTTTCTGCGAGATAATCTCTAAATCGGAGTTCCCTTTCTGTGATGGTGTACAGCATAATTATGTGTGTATATGTCACAAAATATTAGCACTGGGTAAAGTTAGCACATATGCTTCCCCGTACGGTCCACATAATAGCAAATAATTTTTTTTTTTTTAGTTCGGCAAAGCAATTACATCACTAGCAAAATATGTCCACCGCGGTCTGTACTACTCGGCTGCAGCAGACCGACAGTTTAGACGAAAAAAGCTTCTCCAACTGAGCAGAACAATTTCACTGCAGGCTATAGAGAGTTCCAGTAAATAAAATTAATGAAGGGACTAAAGATATCATAGAAACTCATTCTTCTCTACTTCCCTTCTGATGGATCCCATCATGACACTGTCCTAAAAATCTAAGTGGTACGCTGACTATACAGAAGCATCGGAAAAAAAAAAGAGATTACTTCGCATCGAGCTGCAGTTTAAAGCATGGTTAACACTAGTGGGTAGTTAAAGCTATAGATTTGGACTAGAGGTATAGTGCACTGGCTTATTTTTGCATAAAATTTTGCTTCTATTTTTGGGAAAAATTTTATTACTCTGTGCCTCACACCAAAGTATTATTTACTGCAGACTCATAGGGATTTCTGATAACTCTCATAGGAATCCCTAAATCCAATTTATTTTAATAGAGAGATGAGAAGACATGCGGAGCCGGCCCTGGACTAAAATGAGACCAGAAATAGCTTATTTATGTGATGTGATGGAGACGTCAACTTCTAGATCCACACAGTACTAGGTCTCGTTTTCAGACTGACCCCTTTAAAAGGGTACCGCCATCTTCAACATTTATGGTATATGCTGTATATAGGAGGGCTGACAGGTGCTAGTCTTATCTCCTTTACAGGGCTGACTATAGGAGGAGGCAAACAGGGCAATTGCCCAGGATCCCGGAGCCCAGAAGGCTTTCCAACCTTTACAAGCCAGAAACTGCACTGATAATGCCAGTCCCATATTATCAGTGCAGTTTCCAAAGACCTCACATCCAGCCTATATTACCGGGAGAGACACTCCCACACAAGAAAAATCTGAAACTTGGATCAGGCTGCAAACTTGGCGTCTAAAAATGAGCAAACGAAACTTAGTGCAAATTTATTAACTAAAGGTAACGACTAACATAAGTAAAAATTATTTTTCCATGTTAAAAGCGCAGTTTTTAATTCTTTCATTTTAGAAAACAGCTAAAGTAGGGAGACTATGAAAGAAAAAGAAAACGTAAATTCTATCTAGGAAATAAGACATTGCACGTATTCAGGCACTTACCAAAATTTTGAATGCATATTTCTATCATTTCATCAATGGTATGGCCTTTCTCCAGATCCAAGTTATCCATTTCTGCCTTTTCATTGACTGCAGCAGAGATCCCGAATGATGATTTCCCAGCGGGTTTTATGAACGACTGTCAAATCAAGTTTTAAAAAACAAGTTATTGTTACTTTTAATTTTTCAATGAAACTTTAGTTTAGAAAGTGACGAGCCGCGAGTATTTCATATGACAGATTCTGTACTAATTCTTCTTTAAAATGGTGAAGTGTACACATGCAGTAACTCTACCCCTCCCAGATTTCGGGTAACCTCTTCCTCTGTCAGTTGTGATTTCTCTGATGTATCTTCCTGTTTTCACAGCTTACTTCCTCTGGCATTTGAAAGCCCTCACATTTTATCCCATGGGGTTTCATGGAACATCAGTAGTATTTCATATAATTAAAGGGAACCTGTCCGTATTGGTTCTGTACGGACCCCGGAGAGCAAGACTCAGAGACCGGCTCCTGCGTTACCAAAATCTATGTTACTCTGGAACGCTGCAGCAGTTTAGAGAAAAACAGAATTGGACGTGCGGCCAGGGACGAAGTCACCAGCCCAAGAGGAAGGTCCCTGATGACTTCTCCCCACCCGGATAGACTGACAGGCTTTTACCCCTGTGCGTAGGGAGAGACCTCTCAGTCTGGAGAAGTTGGTGGGGACAAACCTAATAGACTGGTCACCTCCTGGCCGGATCAAATTAGCTTAAAATGTCACCAGAAATTCTGTTATCTACTGTATATAGAGGTGTTATCAGTCATTGTACAGGAGGAGGAGGTGAGCTGTGACATCACCTATTGTGAATGGTGGATCCTGTGTTATCTACTGTATATAGAGGTGTTATCCGTCATTGTACAGGAGGAGGAGGTGAGCTGTGACATCACCTATTGTGAATGGTGGATCCTGTGTTATCTACTGTATATAGAGGTGTTATCAGTCATTGTACAGGAGGGGGAGGAGGTGAGCTGTGACATCACCTATTGTGAATGGTGGATCCTGGGTTATCTACTGTATATAGAGGTGTTATCAGTCACTGTACAGGAGGAGGAGGTGAGCTGTGATATCACCTATTGTGAATGGTGGATTCTGTGTTATCTACTGTATATAGAGGTGTTATCAGTCATTGTACAGGAGGAGGTGAGCTGTGACATCACCTATTGTGAATGGTGGATCCTGGGTTATGTACTGTATATAGAGGTGTTATCAGTCATTGTACAGGAGGAGGTGAGCTGTGACATCACCTATTGTGAATGGTGGATCGTATCTTGTGTTATCTACTGTATATAGAGGTGTTATCAGTCATTATACAGGAGGAGGAGGTGAGCTGTGACATCACCTATTGTGAATGGTGGATCCTGTGTTATCTACTGTATATAGAGGTGTTATCAGTCATTATACAGGAGGAGGAGGTGAGCTGTGACATCACCTATTGTGAGTGATGAATCCTGTGTTATCTACTGTATATAGAAGGATGAGGTGAGCTGTGACACCAGCTTTAGTGAATAGTGGAATTTGCTTTATCTACTGTAATCCTCTCTGTGATAATAATGTGACTGCTCAAAAGCCTTTCGCATGAAACAGAATGAGTCTAATTTATGACCAGTTAGCCAGTGTGAAAATTGTAAGTTATCTGCTTTTTCTAGATTATATATTTTCCAATAAAACTTTCCTCTTAATGGAATTTCATGTAAGTCAATGACAGCTTAAGCAGAAGTCTGAGGACCATACAACTCGCCTCATATTTAGGAAAAATTGTGAAAAACAAAATACTAGCAAAACTGTACATGATATTTCCATTAAATTTTTTCCCCCTTTTTTATACAAATAATATTCTATTGTACGGGTTTAGACAGTATAAAATATACATGTGTCCTAACTGAAGAAGGAAACAGAGTCCTCCTGGGGATGTGGGATATTCAAAGAGCAGATTAGGGGACTAATAAAAATGACATATGATGTACACGGGAACATCTGTATGTACGGAAGCAATATATGTGGAGAAGGTTCCCAGCCTGCTGTAAATAAAGCATGGGATATACTATTGCATTAATGATCATAGGTTTATCCCTAGCCTGCTCCGAGACTACTGTACTTCATCATGGACACTCCTGACATTGATGAAGAATAGCAATAAGCCTGTGTTCCTACGCTTTAGTTCTTTTCCATTGCTTTCTGATAGTCACAATACCATATTATAACAGACACATCATAAGTCCATGGGAAAAAAAAGGATTTTTATGAGTTATAACAGATCTGTCAACCAGAAAGATAAGAGATTCTAATGAATTTGTCATCCAAGGGGTAAAGTTTCCCCTTGTGGAGAGTGACATGCCTGGCCTGGCATGTCAGAGTGAGGAGACTTATATGCCACTCTATGGGAAATTAAATATGCAAATTGACTCTTCAGAGAGGAAGAGGACCTGAACTCTAGCGCCACCTATTGGATGTAGCAATCTTACAAGTCATTATCGACCCTTTAACGAGTCGTGCAATATGACTTAGGATAAAAGCCAAATCAGAATATCAATATGTAGACACAGTGTTTCGGGGTGTTGCCCCTCATCAGTGCAAAGTATGAGATCTGATTTGGCTGGGTGAGAGGCTAAGACTGGGATCTAAGGGGTAAGGTTTCCCCTTGTGGAGAGTGACATGCCAGGCCTGGCATGTCAGAGTGAGGAGACTTATACGCAATGCATGCTCCTCTGGGAAATTAAATATGCAAATTGTCTCTTCAGAGAGGAAGAGGACTTGAACTCTAGTGCCACCTATAGGAAGTAACGATTCTACAAGTCAACATCGACCCTTTAACGAGCCTTGAAATATGACTTAGGATAAAAGACAAATCATAATCTCAATTTGTAGACATGGTGTTTCGGGGTGTTGCACCTCGTCAGTGCAAAGTATGAGATCTGATTTGGCTGGGTGAGAGGCTAAGACTGGGATCTAAGGGGTAAGGTTTCTCCTTGTGGAGAGTGACATGCCAGGTCTGGCACGCCAGTATGAGGAGACTTATATGCCTTGCATGTTCCCCTGGGAAATTAAATATGCAACTTATCCCTTCAGAGAGGAAGTGGACTTGAACTCTAGTGCCACAATGGATTTGTCATAAATTCTAAAAAAGAAAAAAACGGAAGCCAATGTGAACTAAGCCTAATTCTTCTCTACTTCTCCTCTGTGGTCCTGTGATTATCATTGCTCTTTCCACTTTTTTTCAGCTCATGTCCTATACATCAATTCCCTGTGGCTTTAGTACATTTTTTATATAGCACAGTCGTCAGGATTCTCAGCGTCGCGCGGTCCGAGAGCCTAGCGTTGTATTTTCGGCATTCGCACTAATAGTGATGAATGAGTTTGTTTATTGTGTTACTAACAATATCATGAAAAGATGCAATAATTTACGGAAATGAACATTTTAAATGAGTTCTTATTTTCCTCCGGCATCTTAAAATAGTCAGATCTTAATTTACGGGAGAAATCCTCAAGACTATTCTGAGGAACATAGTGATATAGAAAATGTAGAAACAATGTAGCACAATGGACCAATGTATGGAAATAACTGCAGAGTCACTAACTTTTTACGCCTCCAAAATAACTTTTACTTCCTCTTTCAGGAAAGCGCTGAACCAATGGAAGGTCACAATATATTCCAGATATTGCAATGCACCATGACATTGATATATGAGTCAATCTGTAAGACTGAAGATACAGATCGCTGAATGATTCGACGCAAACCAATAAAAAGATTCCAAGAGTTTTTCCTTTTTTTTTGGTGTTAACAGGACCATTGACAATCATACCGGTGGGTAAAGTGCCTTACTGAACGCTAATAGCATCGCGGGTCTGCGGTAATGATTTCCTCTATGCGACTACACTGACAGGCAGGAGCCGGGGTAAATACTACGTTGTCATGTCAGTTGTCAGCTCCGGAAAATAGAACGATAATAACTAGTGATACGAAAGAGAATCAAAGAAGATGCTTATGGCCAAAGAAGTCTTTCCTCTAAATTCCACATCTTTTAAAGATACGCTATTGCGTAATTGTGCCCTACATGACCTTTCAGCTTCTAACACCTTGGAAAACGAAAAACATTTTTTTTCAAAATATAATATTTTTAAAAAACATATTTAACATAAAGTGCATGGTCATAAAACAATATACAAGTAAAAAATAAGATAAAGATATCAAAGAAAAATTATTATTTCACGTATATCTCACATGCTTAAAGATACTCTAACTGTGTTTTATGCCCTACATGGTATGTAAACTTTTAACTTATGGTGGGGGGGGGGGGGACAACGTAAAAAAAATAGAAAAGTGAGAACAGTAATATAAAATGTATAGTCACAGTATTTCAAAGAAAAAGACTTCTTTCATCTACTGTATGCACCACGTGCCTTAAAGACAGACTACTCGTGATTTGTTCAGTAGATGGTATTTCAACTTGCAACCCTGGCAAAATTGAAGAAAAACATTGTAAAAAAAGGTAAGAAAAAAACAAATGTAACATAAAATGTATGCTCAGAACACAGTATTTTTAAGAAACAGATATCTTTCCTCTCTATTCCACCCCTTCACGACATGTGCCATATATGTACGGTGCATGGTGTGTCTTCCTCTTTGATGCGGGTTCGGGCACTAAGCCCGCATCTTTCCTGGCACATGACAGCTGATCTGATCAGCTGTCATGTGCCCCTAACAGTCACGAGTAGAATCGCGATCCACCCACGGCTGTTAACATGTTAAATGCCACTGTCAATCTCCCACAGCGGCATTTAACATGGCCTGCCAAAAGCCGCATGAGACCCCTGCGGTTGTCATAGCCGATCTTCTATGAGCACCGCACAGTGGCGCTTTAATACTACTGGGTTTTAATACTAAAGGATAGGACTGTCCCGATGGGTACACCATGTCGCAGTGGAAAGGCTTTTACGCTTTTTTTTAATCAAAATAAATGTTATTTATATGTACAACCCCTGGCAAAAATTATGGAATCACCGGGCTCAGAGGATGTTCATTCAGCTGTTTAATGTTATTGAAAAAAAGTAGATCACAGGCATGGCACAAAACTAAAGTAATTTCAAATGGCAACTTTAGAGCTTTAAGAAGCACTAAAAGAAATCAAGATAAAAAATGTGGTACTCAGTAAGGGTAATTTTTTTCAGACCAAGCAGAGGGAAAAAATTATGGAATTTTTTATCTTGATTTCTTTTAGTGTTTCTTAAAGCCCTAAAGTTGCCATTTGAAATGACTTTAGTTTTGTGCCATGTCTGTGATCTGCTTTTTTTCAACAACATTAAACAACTGAATGAACATCCTCCGATCTCGGTGATTCCATAATTTTTGCCAGGGGTTGTACTATTACTATTAACTTACTGTATTTTTCAGACTATAAGATGCACTTTTTCCTCCCCAAGTTTGGGAAGAAAATGGGGGGTGCGTCTTATGGTCCGAACTTAGCTTTCTGGGGAGTTGCGGTGGTGGTGGAGCGGGATTGCAAGAAGCAGGGTCCCTCCCTCAGGAATCCGGCAGGGGCACATGTGGTGAGATGCTGCGGGCCGGTGTCAGCGGTCAGGCAGAGCGGAGAGCATTGCTTTTCCGGGGCCATCTTACTGAAGCCGTGATTTACAGGGAATTGACCGCCCGAGCCGGCTCATGTGCAGACTGGGATCTCGGCAGCCATTTCCCTGAGGCCCACAGCTTTAGGAAGATAGCCGCTGAGATCCCAGTCTGCTTATGCCGACACCGGCCCCACAGCATCTCACCGCTTCTGCTGCCGTTGCAGGGTTCCTAGGGGAGGGACTCTGCTTCCTGCGATCCCGCTCGACCACCACAACAACCCCTCGCTGCTGGGGCACCCCCTTCTCCCACCGCTTCTGCTGCCATTGCCGGGTTCCTAAGGGAGGGACCCTGCTTCCTGCGATCCCGCTCGATCACCACTGCAACCCCCTGCTGCTGGGGTACCCCCTTCTTTCACCGCTTCTGCTGCCATCCCCGGGTTCCTAAGGGAGGGACCCTGCTTCCTGCGATCCCGCTCAACCACCATCGCAACCCCCCCGTCGCTGGGGTATCCCTTTCTCTCACCGCTTCTGCTGCCATCGCCGGGTTCCTAAGGGAGGGACCCTGCTTCCTGCGATCCCGCTCGACCACCACCACAACTCCCCACTGATGGGGCACCCCCTTCTCCCACCCAGGACCCGCAGAATTGCTCTACTTCTGCCGCCGGCTTCCTGAAGGACCATACCTCCTGTGACCCCCGCTCCACCGCCCCCCAGGTAATATATCTATTTAGACTATAAGACAGACCCCCATCTTATAAAAAAAAATTATTTCCTATTTTCCACCCCAAAATTTGGGGTGCGTCTTATGGTCCGGTGCGTCTTATAGTCCAAAAAATACGGTACATATTTTCAAATAGATGGAGATCCAAAAAATGTAAGAGGTTAATCCTCAGTGGGACCCTCTTACTGAAAATCTAGCATTGAATCGTATTAACATCAGTCATAAAAAATATACCGTAGAAGAGAAAATCCCTATGTGTAGATAAAATTGTAATTATGAAAGTGTGAAATTCTTTTCTATAAACCTTACAAGCTATGAATTCTCACCTTTTCCCTTAATTATAGTAATTCTTTATTATAGCATGAAAATAGCGTTAAACCATTATATCTTCGCAATCATGGCAGCTTCTTACACTATTACATTTATTCACACGAGGACGGTTTCGGCCGATAGACTATTTAGGAAATATATAATTCACTGGAACTATGATGTTTGTAGGTGATTGACAGGAAGAAGAGGAAACTGTGATCGGAACGATGAATGCAAAAATAACGTCTATGGGTGTTACACAAGAAATGATAATTATTCTATAAAAAGTCTGAGACTTTTAAGACATGAGGTTTACATTACTTTTATTTCTAGTGTTAGGGTGAACACTTTTGATTTGATATGTTCACTAGTTGCCTGCTCCTGGCCTAATGGATATGATCAAGTGCATGCAAGAAAGAATATCAGACACACGCAGTTGGATGTAAGCTCTCCTTGATCAGCTATGGCTCAGCTCCAAGTGTCTTTATTCAACCCGAACATAGACTTATATAAACTTTTAAAGGGGCTCGGTTAGCCCTAGAATGGGAGTAACCAGATGTATTCATTGGTTAATGGATTGGGCAATAGGCAAGTCCATGGTCGGATCCATGAGGTCATCAGGGTGGGTTGGTCGATGAGGTCATCAGGGGGCGTGGTCGATTAGGTCATCAGGGTGGGTTGATCCATGAGGTCATCAGAGGGCGTGGTCTCGATCAGGTGTCTCCAAGCGACATGTCGCTCTGTGATTGGTTAGTCCTTCTATAGAATTCAGCTTCCTCCCAGAACAGAGCATGGTGTGATGAAACAGGAAATGGCAGCCATCTTTTGAGCTAAACAAGCTTATGTAAGGTGAAATAATACACTTTATGGGTCTTTTCTCTCAATCTCCTATTTCTTGAGGCATAGGAGATGCATGGCATCAGATATACATGGTCTCGTTATAGTCAATGGGGTTCCATGGGAGAGCCATTGGTGCACGTAGTTTAGTTGGGAGGCACAAGTATTATAACAATTACAGATAAACTAATTTTTGCTATTGCTGCAAAATCCAAAAATATGGCACATCAGATAAAAAGCAAGCGCCATAGCTGGTTAACAACTAGTAAAATTTTGGAAGAAACTAATAGTTTAGAAACCAAAAATCTTAATTAAGGTGACGGCACCAGATTGAATTCTCAAAGTCCTGTAGACACACAATACTTGGTGCCAAGGCTAAATCTTCATTATGGTGACAGTACCAGATTTACATCTCAGGAGCCTGTAAGTACAAAATACCTAAAGGGATCGGCCGACCATCTGATGTGTATGTGGGAGCCTCCCGACTCTCCGCCGGCGTTGAAAAGAATCAGGCACTTGGAATTTCAATTCCACACCACCCTTAAATTATGAATTGCTTAAAAAATGCATAAATCAATAGAACAAGCAAATACAAGAAACTTTGTAATATATCTTATCATAGAAATCTGTTTCTTTCTCCATTTATGAGCCAATTCTTCCCTTTCTCCCCCTCTCACCTAAATTCAAAAGCCACTCTGGAAAAATATCTCAAATCTGTAAAAGCGGACTGCCAGCACTCTGGGTTTGAACCCTTGAGCCTGTGCTTTGTGGTCGGCTTCTCTGTCCGGCAAGCTACAGCAGATACACCTTTTTTCTGAGTGTTTAGTTTGTTATCTTTGCTTCAGTCTTTTCAGGGTAACAGATGTTTTCATTTACTTATTTGTCTGCCCTATCACCTTTCGGGTGCGGCTTTATATACTTTCCCCCTGCTGGTATTTCCTGCTGGTGATAGTCTCATTTGGATGTTCAGCCATACTGCTGTAGTTTAAGCCAGTCAGTAAAAGACCAGCTAGGGTTTATCTCTCTGCAGTTTATGTTATTTACCCTGCACCTATCTTCTGTTTCTTTTTAGGAAATAGGAGGCATATTCTCTAACAGTACGTACTTAATCCTTTATTATGTTTTTCGTGGTTTGTTTTTCTAACTCTGGGATCTTTCTATTTCAGCACACTTTCCTTTCTGTAGGTAATTTGCACTCTGCTCTGCCCTCCGGTTCTTTAGGAGCAAAGTGAAGCGCTCGTCAGCATTTCAGGCAGCATAAGTCGGAGTTGCCATCATCAAGTCTGTGGTTAGGGTTATCTCAGCTCACCACTAGGGACTGCGGGGTCAGGATCTTTAGTCTGTACAGGAACCGGCAGGGACATTGTCTAGTGTGTTACCTATTTTCTCTAGTGAGCTGCTACAATATCATAACAAGCACTCAGCATTGTGAGACACACAAAGGCTTGCGCTGCAGACATAACGCCTGTTAAACCTCAGTGCTGGATTCACAGCCTGTCATGCCAGGTGTGAGTGCAACACAGAGGGGAATGGGAAAGAGAGCCCAGACACTAGGGAAAGGGGGAAGAGGTGACCTCCTAACCTGGACTAGTGTCATCCTGCCTCCCCTTAATGTCCCTATACAGCCTCTGCAACTGTCGCCGATCACGTGACTCGCCCTATTAACCCTGGCGTAAGGCTATAGCTGGGGGTGGAAGGAGATGAGCACTTGTCAACCTCCTTTAGCACTCTAAAGACAAAAAGGGGAAGACAACACAAGGGAATAATAACTTAGCTTTAGAAGAAACTCTAACAGGGCACACGGCCTCAAGACTCCAGAGAGGACGTGACGATGCTTCAGCCAAGTTCCAAGTAGAAATGAGTATAACCAGGGACGCCCTCCTAGACACACCAGGTATATATACACCTAGACTAAAGGGAGATAGTCGCTGGGTCCTAAACACCGCCTCTTATTTAGGCAGCTGTCTGCATTGCCAAACGTGGAGATCTACTGCAAACCATTTCAGGGCGACTGTCTGTCAGCTCTGACACACCCGTGACAGTACCCCCTTCCACTACGAGTGGCCTCCGAACACTCAGGACCGGGTTTCTCCGGATAAGAGGTGTGAAAAGAGCAAACTAATCTGGGAGCGTTTACCTCGGACGCTGAAACCCACATCCTCTCGTCGGGACCATAGCATTTCCAGTGCACAAAGTATTGTAGAGAATGACGTTGGAGACGAGAATCTACAATCTTCAAAATCTCGAACTCTAGGTTACCATCAACCATTACTGGGGGTGGTGGTAGAGGTGAGGGCTCAAGAGGTTCTACATACCTTTTGAGTAAGGGTAGTTTAGCTCCTGGGGTCAGGTTAATAGGACAGTCATAAGCACGATGAGGAGGCAAATCCTGACACCCCTTCCCAGAAAAAAACTTCCTCAAAACCAGACAGAAAAGCAGGCAGTATCTCCGCAGAGACAGCAGCAATGGAAACATTCAGACAGTTCTCATGGCAGTAATCTCCCCATTCAATAATCTCCCCGGTTTGCCAATCCACCAATGGATTATGTTTAACAAGCCAGGGAATACCTAAAACAATCGGAGTAGGGAGATTCTGCAAAACATAGCAAGGAATGATTTCACAATGTACTGACCCTACCCTCAGTTTCACATTATGTACAATCTGAGAAAATGCTTTCTGTGCAAGTGGCGCCGAGTCAATGGCAAAGATGGAAATAGGTTCAGCTAAAGCACAGCAAGCGAGACCATGAGTTTTCACAAACTCAGCATCAAGCATGCTGACCCCAGCTCCACTGTCAACAAACACAGAATTTTTTTCGATTTTGCTCTCTAACACCACCTCTGCAGTCAGGACAAAGTGGGAACTTCAGTTTGGCCACAAATGCACCCATTGCTTATGCAACTCCAGACTACCGAGAGTTAATCAATTCTCTTTTTGTTTATAAATTGAAGGACAGGTCCCAACAAAGTGTCCTTTTTTCCCCAAAAAACATATGCCGTTTTTCTTACGAATCTACGAAGAGATGTATGATATTGAGACACCCCCTAACTGCATAGGTTCCTCCACTTCCTCCAGTACTGGTTCACCCCCAGACCGCTCCTTTGGCAAAGGTACACAACCCCCACAAGAAGGCCCTGGAGAAGGAGGTCTATAAAGACGTATGGCCAAAGACATGGCAGCCTTCAAGGACTGAGGGGTATCATATACAGGGCATCTTTCAACCTTTCCGTTAGCCCCTCACAAAGTTGACTTTTAAGGGCTGAGTCATTCCATTTGGAATCCGTTGCCCATCTACAGAATTCCGAACTGTATGTTTCCACTGACCGAATCCCCTGCTGAAGGCGAGATAGCTTAGACTCAGCCAAGGCGACTCGGTCAGGGTCATCATAGATGAGGGCAAGAGCTCCAAAAAACTCCTCCACAGATTGGAGACAAACCGAATCCTGCGGTAACGAAAACGCCCACGACTGAGGATCTCCCTGCAGTAGAGAGATCACAATGCCAACCTGTTGCTCCTCATTACCGGAGGAGTAGGGACGAAGCTTGAAATACAATTTGCATGCCTCATTAAACTCAAAAAATCCTGTCCCTACCTTCTGAAAACCGGTCCGGGAGGGCAACCTTGGGTTCAGGCTGGACAGGCCTACCTGCAGAGACACCCACATTGGCAGCCTGTACCCGCTGATACTGCTGCTGAACCTCACAGCGGAGGTCATTCACCTCCAGAGACAGACAGCGGAATTGCTCTGCGAGCTCTGCAACTGATCCCATAAGACAGAAAGTAAGGAAAAAAAAGGTGCACTCCCAAAAACACACAAAGAAAAAAAAAATGTCAATCTTGTGAAGTTTTTTCTTCTGTCTTTTCTTTTTTTTTCCCAAAACGTGCTCGGCAGGTTATAATGTCAAACCAGGTGTGAGTGCAACATAGAGAGTCACACCAGGTGTGAGTACAACACAGAGGGGAAAGGGAAATGGAGCCCAAACACTAGGGAAAGGGGGAAGAGGTGACCTCCTAATATGGACTAGCGTCACCCTGTCTCCCCCTAACGTATCTATACAGCCATCGCAGCTGTCGCCGATCACGTGCCTCGCCCTACTATCCCTGGCGTAAAGCTATAGCTGGGGGTGGAAGGAGATAAGCACTAGTCAACCTCCGCTAGCACTCAAAAGACAAAAGGGGTAGACAACACAGGGGAATAACAACTTAGCTTTAGAAGAACTCCAGAGGACGTGATGCTGCTTCAGCCAAGTTCCAAGTAGAAATGAGTATAACTGGCGACGCCCACCTAGACACACCAGGTATATATACACCCAGACTAAAGGGAGGTAGTCGCTGGGTCCTAAACACAGCCTCCTATCTAGGCAGCTGTCTGCATTGCCAAACGTGGAGTTCTCCTGCAAACCATTGCAGGGTGACTGTCCGTCACCTCTGACATTCCCATGACACAGCCACACAGCTCAGTACTGCTATATATCATCTTCCATGTTGTTACTGCCTTAAAGCATGTGCTACACAGAGAAAGAATCATAAATTCCTGTGTCTGTGTACTGTGTATTGCAAACATCATAGCAGCTAGTCTACACCTACCAGTTCAGAGAGAACTGAAAATTAACAATCGAGGCTACAGAGGAGAAATTAGTAAAAATGCAAGATACAAGTCATATGAATAGTGTTATTCCTCATGTACACACATAACAGCTTGTTCTAAAAAGTGTGACACTGATTCACTTATCACAGACAAGCCGTGAGTCGGATAGTCAAGGAGTCTGAGGTCAAAAGCCAGGAGGGTACGTCATAAACAGAAAGAAGAGAAAAAGGCATAGTCAAGTAATAGTCCAAGGTCAAAATATCAGGAAGATTGCGGATCAGAACTAAGGGGTTAAATAGATGGATGGTCAGAACGAAGTCCAAGGTAAGGCAACGAAAGATCAACAAACAGAACACAAGGCACAGAGAGACAAACCACACAGAGCTGAATGTACGACCTGGCAGAGGTTTGGGACTAACAGACCAGCTAAGGAATCGGGCAGTCACCTGGGACAGGGAACACCTGGAGACAGCCAGCACCTCCTAGTCTCAAACTGGACGACTGAGCTGTCAATCAAAACACAGACAGCTTAGCACGCCCCTGTACCAGATTGGATGACTGAACCGTCAGTAACTGCATCCCAGACACACTAAGAGGTGGAATTGTGACAAAAAGTTGCCTGAAATAACAAGTACATTTTAATTGATGGAGATCAAAAATTAAAAAGATCGACCCGTAATTGGAAACTCTTATTGAAAAGTCAGCTCTCACCATTGCATTGTATTAATATCAATCAATAAAACCAATGTATAAAAGATATAATTGCAACGCTTAAGTATAATTGTAATTGTGTAAATGTTAAATTCTTTTGTATAAATTTTGCAGACTACAAAATCTCACCTTTTCCCTAATTACAGTAATTCTGTATTATAGCATGTAGGTAGCGCAAACCATTGTATTTCTTGCATTCATGATAGCTCTTTACACTCTAACACTTAATCAGACAAGGACTGCATCCGCCAATAGAATAACTGGTTAGGAAATATATAATTCACTTCAATAAATTATGATGTATGTAAGTGATTGACTGTAAAAAGAATAAGGTAAGAATAACGTCCATGGTTATGGAAATTCTAATTGTTCCATGACAAGTCTTATAAAACATGAAGTCTCACTTCTACATAGCAAGGACACCTGAACACCTGAGATGATGGGCACTGGTGAGCTAAGAACTAAAATATTTATAGCGATAGAGAAAAATGATAACTATTTAGGTTAAACACAGGGGCCGATCCATTAAAGTGTTCTTGTAAAAAACTTTAAAAAATTGCAAAATTTTGTTACTTTTGACATTAGTCTTGGCCAGCTCTGCCAAAGTGGTCAAAACATGGGCGTGACGGGCTAGGTTGACATCTGGCCGTCTAATTCATCATAAGTTAGACCACTTTAGTGGCATAAGGTATGCCAGAAATGTACTCCAGTTCCTGACTCGAGTAGCATTTCTGGCGAGTCTTATGGAGGAGCAAGCCACTGAGAAGATGCACCGTATTCATGAAGTGGTGTGCATGTCCTGCTGAATTCGGCACATCTTGCCCCACCACACCTCTTCATTATGACTGGTGTGTACGCCAGTCTTAATGAATCGGTCCCGTAAAGTTCATTTTTTGCACCAAATGTTGCCAGAATTTCTGATGCATATAATTATTGCTCTTGTGTATCTTATGTACGAAGACCTGAGAGCCAAAGTCACCTTGACCCTGACTAATTGGAGATGGAGAATATAAAGGATTCCTTACATCACGGTCCCAAAAGCAGTCACAGTTTGGTGTCAGGATGACAGTCAAGCAAGTGGAATATAAGATGAACTCTACGTCACAAGTAGAAAAGTATTAAATAGTTGGGGTCAGAAGCAAGTTAGTCGCAGTTGATCCGAAGTGTAGTTACCGTTGGAATGGGTGCGTTGTATGGAGTACATGCATCAGAACCAGGAGAGACATTACGGAAACCAAGCATGAAGTTTGAAGATCAGGCAAGAAAATGGTCAGATTCTAGCCAGAGGTCAGAAACTAGTATTTTCACAATGGATAGAGTTTGCAGTAGAGATGGGACTAATGAAATCTCAGGGTCAAAAGGTCAATACCACCAATAAATGGCACTGTTAAGATTAAACTACATATTCACATACAGCGTTTAACCCTCTGATTGTCTGGATGACTACAAGGAAGGAGGAGGCTGACAGCACTCACTAAGCTGGACACTCCTTCAAAATTTCAAGGAACCAACATGGAGGATCAACAGCATACAAGTAAGCGAACAGCGTCCAATCTAGGGTGATGAATTCCAAAAAAAAACACATTTATTCCGCCATCACACAACAGCGTTTCGAACTGTTGTAGGTCTTTATCAAAACCTACAACAGGTCGAAAATTTGTTATGTGATGGCGGTATAAATGGGGTTTTTTTGGAATTCATCACCCTGGATTGGACGCTGTTTGCTTACTTGAATGCCTGGATGACTAGGTCCTTTTATCAACCTGTCAGACAGCTGCCAAGTGATCGGCCTTATGGCTGTGTACCGTAATTGGCATAGTAGGAGTGCACACTGCGCATGTGTAGCGCCCCGAGGTTTCGGCCGCTACAGGGGTATTGCATCTCTGCCAGAGGTGTGATATTCCACTCCCGGGTAAGGATGGTGTGTGGACCAGGGCTCGGTAGGCTGCATGCATCACACACACCCCATTTCCGGGGGACAGCTCAACGGTGCTTCCATTAGACAGTAATGCAGGCACGACAGAATCTGTCCATGGCTGGAGTGTGGAGGGGGGAGGAAAATCCAGTGATGTAGGAGCAGGAGGGGACGGTCTCTGGGCATAGGTAGGAGCCCATTGGTTGCAAGTCACCTGGGCTCATACAGAGGGGAAGGTATATAAGGTGGGCACCATCTTAGTTCTGGGTTCAGTTCAGTGAGTTCAGAGAAGAAGTCAGAGGAGTGAGAGAAGGAGCTCAGCCAGAGAGGGCTGACAGGGAGCTGTGGCTCAGTCTGGGCCCAGCTCCACGAGGCAGGCCTAGGGTGAAGGCCGGAGCCAGAAGGAAGGAACAGCAACAGAAAGGAACAGAAACAGAAAGGAACAGAAACAGAAAAGAACATCAAAGAACGAGAAGTACCCAAAGTGTAGAAGGGCCAAGAGACACGAGGGCAGAAGGAACCCTAAGGACCCAGGAGATTACGGGTGACGGGTTGGCAGAACAGGGTACCGGATCCCAAGTTGGTAGAGGCGACTAATCCTTAACCAAGAACCGGAGGTCGTGGCCATCTCTTGGTGCGACCCCTCACTACACCTACTAGAAAGGCACACCACATAGGGAGGTGAGCACGAAGCACTCCCAAGAGAAGGCCTGCGGGAGCTGGACAGACGTAGTGTCACTGGTGGGGCATGGCCAGAGAAAGGAATAGAAGGGAGACCTGTGCCACACTCTGGAATTGCCTGGGGGTTGACCGAGCCCCCGCACCTGGTGGACGCAGCACGGTTTGGGCAGTCATTGTCGGCGGAGTGACTTGGAATATAAAGAACTGTGAGTAAAGAACTTGAACTGCAACTTGAACTGCTTCATCGCCGCACCAGCACTACTAGTGCTGGGACACCCGTGCACCACCACTCCCATCATCCACATTCCCTGCCCTGAGGCCATACTCTGCCCGTGGGGAGTTATCCCATCTTAAGCTGCACACACCACACCGGCCTCAGCGGACTGCCTTGCAGCGGCGGCACACCCTGACCGCAATCCACGGGTGGCGTAGTCGGACATTAAACCACAAAAACCCTATAAAGACTGCCACTGGTTTAACCACCCTGAGCCACGGGAACGGGTCGCCGCCACGGTGACTACAACCCACAGCATCCCACAAAAGGGCCCGGTTCCGGGTTCCCCACGCGGCCCAGGGGGCGCGTCACATGCGCCAGCTGTCCTTCCCTTTGGCTCTGCCACAATTCTTACTGTGGTGGTAGAAAACAGAAGACATTACGAGAGTTCCTCCGACGTATTGTAAGTCCAGTAAATAAGATCAGCTCTACAGAAGTTACAGGATTTGTGGAAGTTAATGAATTAAAAAATTAGGATCTGTCTTGGTGTCTGATTCATTAAAAGGGAATCTCAGCTGTGTCAGATTTGCAGCTAAAAAATGCATAATGATCTCAGTCACACTGCAAAAATTCACCGTGTTTATGTCCCAATTACAGTGAGCATGCTCCAGTCTCATTCTCTGACACATGATTGGTCATCTTCTCGTACCCATACACGGCTGAGTACCCATTTGCTACGCTCCCATCCTACTGCCCCACATCACCGGTGCCTGCGCCTGCAGTGCCCACTGCAACTGACTTCTAATTTTTACTCATTAGGCCATCAGCACATGCTCAGTGAAGACTCAAAGTCAGTTGCAGCCTAGATTTGCACATTGCGGACAAGACCCAATTTGGTACTCTACACAAGGAAGAACTTTACCTGTTAGACCTCCTGTCAGACGCCTCTCACCCAGCCAAACCAATTCTCTTGTTTTGCACTGATGAAGAGCAAATACCCTGGAACATATGTCTGAAAAAAATGGAGTTTCTGGTTTGGTTTTGTGTCACCCTGGCCTGGATGCCACAAGTGTAATAAAGCTGTGTGTGAGAGCAAGGGGGAGGTTCTCTAGTCAGGGGAACATTAGCATGCAATGCCTCCTGTCTCAGGCCAGTAGGGGGAGCTGGCTGCCCCTATAAAAGCTGGTACTGGGGGCAGGGTTAGAGAGAACTTGACGACCTGTCTCAGGACTGAGACTTGTCCCAGAGCAGAGCAGGGACAGACAGTTGTATTGCACCTAAGAGGAAGTGTGGCAGGAGGAGAGCCACAAGCCAGAGACAAGAGGCGAAGTGAGCCTGTCTTGGCAGATCACGGACTTAATTTACCAGACTTTGGTGTCTGAGGCTGGGAGGATTCCACATTCTCCAGCAGATAACCAGTCCGCAGGGGACTGTATATTCCTTGGCCTAAGAAGCCTGAAGGCCCTGCCACAACAGAAGGGACCAGAAAAGCCGTATCAGGCCGGGAGCAGAAAGGAACCCACGTCGCAGGCCATACAGGCGAGAATACACGGAGAGCTCGGAAACGTGGGCTGTTACCCTATAAGGAGGAGATAGCCAGAAGGAGCGCAGAGAGCACGGTAGGCCTACACCCTCACCCTGACCAGGGCCAATTTCCCCATTGCTCTCAGACATCCAGGTCCCCTCCTAGCCGGGACTGTTTGTGGGTCAGTTTACCTGTTCTAGTAAAGACCCTGGACTGCAATCTGTTGTCTGTGTGCTCCTTGCTCCTCCAGCACTATCAGCACTGGGACTCTCACTACCATCACTCCCACCATCCACTACACTGCCCTGGGGCCGCACTCTTCCCGTGGGGAGTCACACCATCCCAGCTGCCTACATCATCAGCCCCAGCGGTCTGCCTTGCAGCGGCGGTTCCTAATGACCGCAAATCCACGGGTGGCGCAGTCGGACATTATCATCAGCACATAACGGACTACCACTGGCCTGACCACCCTGAGCCACGGAACCGGGTTGCCACTACTACTCCCATCATTCCCCTATTGCCCGGATCCGAGTGCCCCACGGCCCAGGGGGCGAGTCAGCTTTGGCGTAGTCGGCAGGATTGCAACCAACCCGCCACAAACGGATATTGCGTGCCTAGAAAAGACTTTGCACTTACCTGAAAAGAGGTTTCCCGCCATCCGGAGCCTTTTCCCGCCATTTCCGGCCGTCTCCCGCCATCTTCCATCGGTTCTCGCCATCTTCAGCCGCTTTCCTGCCATCGGACGCCATCTTCAGGACGCCGCGCGGGAAGAAGAGGGGCATTGACGTCCAAACCGCGTGAGATCCGAAGATCTGCCCCACGCACCGACGCTGCGCAAGGTCCTGGAAGGGAGAGAGAGCGACGCTGACGTCATCAAGACGCGACGCAAGGTCCTCGTCCAGAGCAGCAGCAGCGGAGCCGCGGCCTACAGTAGAGGATCGTCGGAAGTTAGGCCACGCTTAACTAGGGGGGAGGAAGATGTCGGATACAGAGGCGCCCACTACCACCAACGCAGCTGCAGCAGCGGTGATGCCTTTTTCCCTGCCCTACATCCCTGGAGCGGCCTGGCTGCCCAAGTACTCAGGGAAGCCCCATGCCCTAACTGACTTTAAGGAAAGGCTGTACAGTTTATTCCAGGTTTACCCCCTGACAGAGGAACAGAAGGTCAGCATATTAACAGGGCAGTTAACTGGCACAGCCCAAAGGGAGGTAAAATCATGGCCCACTGAGGAGAAAAGGACTGTGAAGGGTATTCTAGCCCGACTGCGGGGTACCTTTGACACACGTACCTCCGCTGAGATTAAAATGAGGTTCTATGGATGTAAGCAGCGGGCACAGGACAGCATCAGAGACTATGCCCTAAATTTGCAGGAAGCCTTGAGGGCTATTCAACAAACTGACCCTGGCAGTGTGCAGGAAACGGATAAGCTGCTAACAGAACAATTCATAGAAGGTCTGCTGTCTAGCGCCCACAGGGCCCAACTGCGCCTCATGTTCTTTCAGAACCCCGACCTGACCTTTGCCCAATTTAAGGACAGGGCCATAAGGGTGCTCCGTGAATCTGCAACCAGTGGCGCTATAAACCCCCGGCGCCCTGCTCTCACCTACCACCAGGAGGCGGCGCCCTCCTCTATGGACCCCGTGGGGGCTGATGCACAGGCCCTGAACCAAGTCCCGTCGAAAGACCTGCACCACCAAGTCCAGGAGCTGACCAGGAGCATCGCGGCATTGACCAGGACCGTCCAGGCGTTGCAAGTGGACTCGTCAAGACCCATCGAGCTGGCTTCAAGTCCGGAGGATGTCCCGTGGCGTCGACAGAGGAGGATCCCTTCGTTCCGAGGGAGGCCCACAGACCGCTACGCAGAGGATGGACAGCCCATTTGCCGTCGATGCAACCAGCCCAGACACATTTCCAGGTACTGTAATTTAAACGGGTCCAACCTGGGGCAGAGGGCCAACCCCCAGGCATAAGATCACCAGGCCCTTATAATTGGCGTGATAAGTACATTGGGGGGCGCCCGGTTTTACCCATGGTGCTGGACGGTATCCCCATGAGCGCCTTGCTGGATACTGGGTCGCAAGTAACCACTATCCCTTATGTACTTTTTCAGCAGTATTGGACTGATGCTGATATCACACGGTATCCAGACAGTAACTTGAGCATCATCGCCAGTAATGGCTTGCCCGTGCCGCAGATGGGGTTCAAGGAGATGACCATTAAAATTGGTAAAGTTGAACTGCCGGCACAGGGAGTAATTATTGTGGACATTGACCGTCGTGAAAGTCACCCTAAAATAACTGTGGGTACTAACGTAATTGAAAATTGTCTTTCAGAGGTAATTGTAATTCTACAACAGGTGGCGGTGAATGCTAGTTCCAGCCAACAGAGAGTCCTCAACAAAGAGATAAAAGCCCTGATGAGACGGCAGCAGGTAGAACTGTCTGGTGGTGAGATCGGTAGTGTAAGACTGAGTGACCCATTCCCCATTTCCATGCCTCCCAAAAGTGAAATGATGATCTGGTGTCGGACTGCAATTGGGTTGAGAGGTAGAGACTACCAAGCCATGGTAGAACCCGTGTACTCGGACAGCAGGCCCACCATTTTGACAGCCTGGGGGGTGGTTGATGTCCGTCATGGGAGGGTGCCCGTTCGCATTCTCAACATTGGGGAGAGGGAAGTACACTTACCCAGGTACGCTACACTCGCCAAACTGTTTGTTGTCGAACACAAAGCTATCAGGGCCGTGGAACCCTTGCCTCCATCTCCACAGGCGGAGGGTAATGGCTCCCAGAAACAAAAGAAGGACTGGTGCCAGAAACTCCACGTGGGTGCTGACTCCACTACCCTGCACCAAAAACAAGGAGTCTACCGGGTGGTACAGGAGTACGAGAGAGTCTTTAGTAAGCACCCGCTAGACTTCGGCAGAGTAAAAGGGATAGAACACCACATCCCCACAGGGAGCCACCCACCGATAAAAGAAAGACACCGACCTGTACCCCCTGCACATTATCAGAATGCAAAGGGCATGTTAAGAGAAATGAAGGAAGCTGGGGTCATTAAAGATAGCTGTAGCCCCTGGGCAGCCCGCTTGGTTCTGGTGAAAAAGAAAGACGGCACCATGAGAATGTGCGTGGACTATAGACAAATCAACCGTATCACCCACAAAGACGCATATCCGCTGCCTAGAATAGAGGAGTCTTTAGCCGCACTAAAATCTGCTAACTTCTTTTCTACTTTGGACCTTACTAGCGGGTACTGGCAGGTTCCTGTGGCAGAGGCTGACAAGGAGAAGACCGCCTTCACCACCCCGATGGGACTGAGCGAATTCAACTGTATGCCTTTCAGGCTCTGCAACGCACCAGGGACCTTCCAGCGGCTGATGGAATGCTGTCTAGGGCACCGAAACTTCGAGACGGTCCTCCTTTACCTGGACGACGTGATCATCTATTCGAAGACCTACGAGGACCATCTCAATCACCTGGCCGAGGTGTTCGAAGCCCTGGCAGGCTATGGCCTGAAGGTGAAACCATCGAAGTGTCACCTGTTGAAACCAAAGGTCCAGTACCTAGGGCACGTGGTAAGCGCGGAAGGAGTGGCCCCCGACCCTGACAAGGTCACGGCAATCAAGAGCTGGCCAAGCCCTCGAACATCAAAGAGGTGAGACAGTTTCTCGGGTTGGTAGGCTACTACCGAAGGTTCATCCCCGGGTTCACTAAGATGGCAGCTCCTATGCAGGACCTCCTGATCGGACAGTCTAAGTACAGGAGTCAAAAGCCACCCTTCAAGTGGGATAAACCGGAAGAGGAGTCCTTCCGCCAGCTAAAGATGGCCCTCACGGGGGATGAGATCCTGGCCTACCCTGATTATGGCCAGCCTTTCATTCTCCACACAGACGCCAGTAATGTGGGACTGGGAGCGGTACTGTCCCAAAACCAACAGGGCAGAGAACGGGTGATCGCATACGCCAGCCGGAAGCTGAGGCCCACCGAGAGGAACCCGGAGAATTACAGCTCCTTCAAGCTAGAATTCTTGGCAGTGGTGTGGGCCGTGACGGAACGCTTCAAGCATTACCTGGCCTCCGCAAAGTTCACCGTGTACACGGACAACAACCCGTTGACACACCTGGACAATGCAAGACTGGGTGCCCTGGAACAGCGGTGGATGGCCCGTCTCTCCAACTATGACTACGTGATCAAGTACCGGGCAGGCAAAACCAATGCCAACGCGGACGCCCTATCAAGAATGCCTCACTTAACTGAAGGTGACGAAGACCCAGAAGAGCTGGAGGAGGTAGAACTCCCCGCGTTCCACCGGCATGGAGCCGCTCAATACTCCCACCGCGTGAAGGAGAAGGATCTAACAACCGTGATGATCAATCCCCTACCTCACCACAGCTGGGCCGAGACCCAAGATAGTGACCCTGCCATCCGCCTGGTGAAAGATCTGCTGACCCAGGAAGACGCTCGCATGGATCCGGACGCCCCAGAGGAAGCCAAGCAGCTATGGAAAGAGAAGAGCAAGCTGTTCCTCTACGAAGGCAAGTTGTGCAGAAAGATTGTCAACCACCGGACGCACGAGCTGACCTGGCAAGTCGTGGTCCCAAGGCGGGATGCAGCTATGGTCCTGGGGGCTTACCATGACAGAGTGGGGCACTTCGGTTGGAAGAAAATGGAGTTCCTGCTAAGAGGAAGGTTCTTTTGGGTCGGCATGAGAGGAGCTGTAGAAAAATGGTGCAGAGACTGTGGCCCTTGTCACTTAAGGAGGAAGGACCGCACCAGCCAGAAGACACCCTTGAGGCCCATCATCACCACGCAGCCTCTTGAGCTGGTAGCTCTGGACCATGTCAAATTGGCTCCCAGCCGGTCAGGATACATCTATGCCCTGACAATCGTGGACCACTATTCCCGTTTTCTAGTGGTGGTCCCGGTAAAGGACTTGACAGCCCAAACAGCGGCCACAGCCTTCCAGCAATACTTCTGCCGTCCACACGGGTATCCGGAACAGGTCCTGACAGACCAGGGTCCAGCGTTCGAGGCTGAAATCTTCCAGGAGTTCTGCAACCTCTATGGCTGTAAGAAGATTCGGACAACGCCTTACCATTCACAAACCAACGGGATGTGTGAGAAGATGAACAATATAGTTATCGATCTCCTGAAGACGTTGCCCCTGGAGGAACGCAGCGTGTGGCCAGAAAAACTGCCAGACCTGATAGACTTATACAATCATATCCCGGTGAATGCTACCAACTGCACCCCGGCCTACCTGATGCGAGCCAGACCAGGTAAGCTGCCCGTATACCTGGATATGGGAGTCCTGACGCCTGAGGACACCTCCCCGGATGCAGACTGGGATACGGAAAGGCAACTGCAGTACAAGAAGGTACAGAAGAGTGTGGAGAGGAGCCTGGCCCAGGTGAAAGAAAGGCAAGAAAGACTCTTCAACCAACACGCCCCTGCTGGTCCCCTAGAACCTGGTGAGCAAGTCCTAAAGCGACAAAGAAGGCTACATAAGTTGGACGACCAGTGGGAAAGGGAACCCTACACTGTACTGCAGTCTGATCACGACAACCCGAAGGTGTGCGGATCACCAAGGACGGAGGAGAAACCACTAGTACCGTCTCCAGAGACCACCTCAAAAGATGCCCCGAGCAACTCTGTAGTGCAGAAGAGGATCAGAGTGACCTTGAACCCGCAGAGGACAAGGAAGAAATGATCAGCACCGTTCTCGGAGAGTTCCCTCAGTCCTGGACTCGCATAAATGATGCCATAGTGGTACCCGTCCTGCATTTCCTGCAACCGACTGCGCAACAACCTGCACCAGAGCCGGAAGGTGAAGAGGAGCAAGCGGTTCCAGAGGCAGAAGAGCCTGTACCAGCAGCACAGGAGAGTCAACCCTCTGCTGACAGTGAGCCTGCCATGCCTGCGGTAAGCCAAAGGACCCGCAGACAGCTGCCTGCCCTACCTGTACACCCAGCTGGTAGCTGTACCCCTAACGCTAGTGGGGAAAGCCAAGTCAGTCCACCACCAGACAGTGGGTTAAGGAGATCAACCAGGAGCACAAAAGGGCAGATACCCGCTCGCTGGAAAATATAGAGTGTACTAAAATTGTAAATAACCCTGTTGCCAAATGTTGAATTGTTTGCCAAGTTACATGCTTGTTTGGTAATTCTGTGTTTCAGTTTCTTGCAGTTACCGTAAGGAGTCACAGGTTATGGACTTTTTATAACCAGGACCTTGTATGGACTGCGTTCGGAGCCTAACCCAGGAATGAACTAAGACTGTGAAGGACTTGGGCTAAGACAGACCCCCACCTGGTTAAGGCTCCCCGTTGTGCTGGTGATATGGACACCCGGTCACAGGCCACACTGTGACCTTAAGAACTCAATCTGTGCGTCGTTTGTCTATTAATGTTTTATAGTTATGCATATTGTCTTTGTTTATTGTTTAGTCCCGGAGTACTAAATTTCACTAGGGGGGAATGTGTCACCCTGGCCTGGATGCCACAAGTGCAATAAAGCTGTGTCTGAGAGCAAGGGGGAGGTTCTCTAGTCAGGGGAACATTAGCATGCAATGCCTCCTGTCTCAGGCCAGTAGGGGGAGCTGGCTGCCCCTATAAAAGCTGGTAGTGGGGGCATGGTTAGAGAGAACTTGACGACCTGTCTCAGGACTGAGACTTGTCCCAGAGCAGAGCAGGGACAGACAGCTGCATTGTACCTAAGAGGAAGTGTGGCAGGAGGAGAGCCACAAGGCCCTGCCACAACAGAAGGGACCAGAAAAGCCGTACCAGGCCGGGAGCAGAAAGGAACCCACGTCGCAGGCCATACAGGCGAGAATACACGGAGAGCTCGGAAACGTGGGCTGTTACCCTATAAGGAGGAGATAGCCAGAAGGAGCGCAGAGAGCACGGTAGGCCTACACCCTCACCCTGACCAGGGCCAATTTCCCCATTGCTCTCAGACATCCAGGTCCCCTCCTAGCCGGGACTGTTTGTGGGTCAGTTTACCTGTTCTAGTAAAGACCCTGGACTGCAACCTGTTGTCTGTGTGCTCCTTGCTCCTCCAGCACTATCAGCACTGGGACTCTCACTACCATCACTCCCACCATCCACTACACTGCCCTGGGGCCGCACTCTTCCCGTGAGGAGTCACACCATCCCAGCTGCATACATCATCAGCCCCAGCGGTCTGCCTTGCAGCGGCGGTTCCTAATGACCGCAAATCCACGGGTGGCGTAGTCGGACATTATCATCAGCACATAACGGACTACCACTGGCCTGACCACCCTGAGCCACGGAACCGGGTTGCCACTACTACTCCCATCGTTCCCCTATTGCCCGGATCCGAGTGCCCCACGGCCCAGGGGGCGAGTCAGTTTCTTATCCTAAGTTGTGCTCAAAAGTTTATATACCCCGGCAGAATTTTTGCTTTCATGGCCTTGTTTCAGAGAATATGAATGATAACAAAAAAGCTTTTCTCCACTCATGGTTATTGGTTGGGTGAAGCCATTTATTGTCAAACTGCTGTGTTTTCTCTTTTTAAATCTTAATGACAACCAAAAACATCCAAATGACCCTGATCAAAAGTTCACATACCCCAGTTCTTAATACCGCGTATTGCCCCCTCTAACATCAATGACAGCTTGAAGTCTTTTGTGGTAGCTGTGGATGAGGTTCTTTATTTTCTCAGATGGTAAAGCTGCCCATTCTTCTTGGCAAAAAGCCTCCAGTTCCTGTAAATTCATGGGCTGTCTGGCATGAACCCCTGGGCAGTTTTTCTGCCGGGGTATGTAAATTTTTGAGCACAACTGTATGTGGCAAGGCTCCTTAAAAGGTTGATACTGACTTTTAGAATTGCCAAGAGATCATTGCATGGTCTACAATTCTCCCTACGTCAACTTAGTGCTCTCCACAAGGAAAAACTTTTCCCCTTAGACTTACTGGACTTTTTCACGCAACACCCGACTATCCAATCCCATAACAGTCTCCATAATTTTATAGGACACTTCTGTATTTATGCAAAAGCAGAGCAAAAATATGTAATATACCCATAACAAAATACTGCTAAATGCATATATATATATATATATATATATATATATATATTTATATATGAGTGTACAGATAGTGGGATATCCCAATAGTGCAGCTTCAGTGCCACACAGAAGTATGGTGTGAAATGCGAAATGATGGCCGCTTAGATTATATTTTATAGGAGACATATTTAAATATCTACACATTTACACAATGCTAGCACTACAAACACACAGATCTACCACAAGAAAATGAAAAGCTACGAAATTTGAAGCAGCTTTAATTACATGAAGGAACACATGGCAAAACCTTTCAGTCTCAAGTAGCTGGCAATAGACATTGAGAGAAAATCTGCTTTAATAATGATTCTTCTAACGGTTGTTGCCAACTTTCAAGCAACATTTTTTACATGAATATTTGTTTCCAAGAACGACAACGAATCGAGATCTGGAGTAAAAAAGACCAATGAGTTTTATGTGCATCTGTAGTTGAATTATATTTCTTACATAATAGGTTGAGTTCAATGGAAGATACAATCTGATGTTTTTGGGGGCATCATGATCACTCTTAAAGAGGTTGTCCGGCATTATGATATTGTTTTAGTGGTTAGAAAATGTTTTATTTGGGACATGTTATGGTGTAAAACTTGTGTAATATCTTTTCAAGGCAGACGGAGTCTCGTTGAGCTTGGCGCCAAATTAACTAGATGCCAGGGGGCAAGTTACATTTGCGGTCAACAATGTTGGCACCTCTGAATATTAAGTACACAATGTAAAATAGCTCCTGAAAAAGGAAGTATTTAGCGAAACTGTTTGGATATATATAAACTCATATGTTTAATACAGAAAAGGAGAAGACACTAAAATAATAAAATAAAAATTCAGCAGAAAAAAAATAAAATTGAAACTAATGGAACAATAGTACCTTCTGTTCAGTTTGAAACAAAGGAGGAAATCAGACTAACCTGTTATTAATTCGATTAATTAGACTCATCTGTCCCTACCTTGTCAGTGCTCACATGACTGTAATAGCCTATAAAAGGTTATTGATGCTTAAAAAGTCTAGTTTTACTCAGTGTTCCTTTTTCCCAATGAGACAAGAGAGTTATCTGAGCAGATCAGAAATGCTATTATTATCAAGCACAAGCAGTCTAAAGGTATCAAGACTATCTCTAAGGTACTTGGCATCATGGATCAAAAAAGTTCTGAAGGAGTTTACTAATCAAGGAACAGTCAAGAACCTTTAAAGAGGAGAATTGATGAGAAGCCAAGAAAAGTTGGTTATAAATGTGGCAAAAAAAATACATACAACATCCAAATAACTTCAGAACACGTTGTAGAAATCTGGAAAGATGATTTCAACCAGTACCATACACTGCACACTGAAACGTTGCAAACAGTTACATAGACAAACTCCCATCCTTTTGGCAAAATGTTCTATGAACCGATGAAACCAAACTAGAGCTCTTTGGTAATGCATACCAGTGATATGTTTATAGACGACAATGTGAAGCCTATAATGAAAAGTGCCGCCCACCTACAGTGAAACATGGTGGAGGATCCATAATGTTGTGGGGCTGATTTCCTCGGGATCCTTTGATTGTGTTAGAGACTGAAGATTAGCAAATCATTAGAGCAAAATGTGCTCTCAAGTGTAAGAAAACTAGGTTTATGTCCAAAAAATGGGTTCTAGAACAGGAGAAAGACCCAAAGAAGACATGCAAATGTACACAAATAATGGCTAAGAAGAAAAAATGGACCATCTTAAACTGCCCAGCAATGAATTCTTCTTCTAATCCAATTAAAAATGTTTGGAGGAAGCCGAGATCTGCAATTGGAAAAGGGAACCCTGTAAATACTTAAAGGGAACCTGTCATCATGATTTAGTATGTTAAAATAAAGTTATGGTCATAATGGTGTAATATACTGATTTAATAGATATCTGTAGCAAAGAAATCTGCATCCTGGTTCTTGTTTAATTCACGTTAGAAGTATTGATGCAATAATATCCTTTTTGTGCATTAGGGCGGGACTGTGGGCAGGATTTTCGGCTCTCCTGCAGCACCTCTGCATTTGGACGAACCTCCTTTCTTTAAAGTTTGTGCTAGCGCTGCCCTTGTTATGGGCGGCGCTTACGCGTGTTCATGTCCTTCATGTGGTCTTCAGCAAAATGGCACCGATGGTGGCTCCCGCGCAGACTGACATCTGATGGTCTTCAGCAAAATGGTGCCGTGGCGGGACATATGCGCAGATTGACATTCGATTGTCCCCAGCAAAATGGCGCCGGTGACGGCAGATGTGCAGATGGAGATCTTGGCTCGTCATTGAGCTGAGGTCTGAATCTGCGATGAAGTCATTTGAGAGGTTGACCAATGTGGAGGCTCGGGATGGACAGAGCCAATGATATGAATATTCCAGTACTGCATTGTATAGTTGGCAACCAAATAAACTCATGGGCAAAAAAAGGAGAAATCTATGTGACAGCTCAGTCTAAAGCGAGGTTCTCCTATATTATTGTGTCACCTGATTGTGATCACCTAAACTGGGACTATGTAAGCCAGAAATTCAGTTATTGCAACTGTTTGAGTGTTGTGCCGTACATAGTGGAGAAGTAATACGCCATTTTCCAAGTTACTTCTAAACTAGAATGAAGTCAATTATTATTGTACCAAATCTTAAAGAAAATGAGGAAATTCCTCCCATAATTTCGAAAAAGGTACGAGTGTCACAGGTTTACCGCGACAGAGGAGCCAGAAGACCGCATTGTCTGATTCCTCCTACTCCTGCACTAATTAGAAGCCTTTCACCCTCTTATTAAACAGTGAAGGTTTATTTTTCCAGTCCAGGGGTTAATATGCTTAGTTGTGAGCTCCTGGAAGCTTACCTGCCTTGACGCTCGCAGCTGTTCACTGTTAGCCACTCCCCGCTCCTAATTATTCTGGGCTCTGGCAAGCAGTCATTGCCAGAGCTAGCTTCATTGCTGCATGGTTAGGAGTTTGGTGGTTTGTTGTTTGAGAAGGCGTTTGCTGGATTTAGCTAAGACTGTTGCATGGTTTTGGTTGTGTGTTAATCCTCTCTTTCTCCTACTTTGGTTTTTCGCCATCATCCACTTCCTGGCTTTATCCTCTGTTGTTTGTGTGCATATATTTGTATGAGTGGTATTTTCCTTTATCCCTGTTTGTATTACCTTGCTAGTCTGCGTGGTGTATTGCGATACACTACTCTCCTCTTCCCTGGGTGGGAGGAGGGAACAGACTGAGGGAGGATTGAGGCGCTCAGACAAGGTACGTGGCCCCAGCATCTTCACCTTCAGAAGTAACCCAGGGAAGGAGCCCCTGGTCCTGGGATACCCGACAACAGAGTCGTGACAACGAGTCTCTACATTTGCCATTGTGTAGATTTATGCTCATCCAGAATTTGTGCTCTATGGACACACTTGCACAAATCAGCACATACAACCACACAGCTCCATCAGGGACTACATTTTACCTCCATAGCTAAATTGAATATTTTTATTCTGCTCTTAATTATCCTATTCTTTCTACTTCTTATGCTATTTTATGTGATATAAGAATAGTATAAATGGTATAACAAATATTACCTACAGATCCAAGTGTTGGAGTGTAGAAGCAAGGGCTATAAAATAACTATTCACTCTTTGCACCACTACTTCCAATCATGGTGCCCAAGGTTGTTCTAGGTGTATAAGTGTCTCACAGTGGCCATGATATATACTATCAAGTGTATATAACACACAAGGCATATTTCATAAATTACATGCGGCTGTAGAAAACAGCAAGTAGTACATTCAGTACAATCCATTTTCCTGTAGTGCTTCTGTTACTTTCTGTATTTACTGCCAAGCAGCAATCATTTACTTGGATACGTTTTTCCACTAGTTTATCAAAATATACATTTCAAGCCTCGAGAGTACCAACTGCTTAACTACCAGATATGTAATTTAAGCATATATGGGCTTTTTTACTTCTAAACTGATTAAATATTAAATTTACTGTAAGATCTTGCAAAACACAATTTTTCAATTGGAATCATTTAAAAAGCGCTCATAGTCATATGTTTAATTCTTGCTGTGGTTTAGTACTGGTTTCATCGCCCCCATTCCATTTCTTTATTTCCCTGTCATAATGTCCAACTAATATATTCAGCGCTGGTAAAGAGAAGCCTCTTCTTGTGCACCAGTTATTAAAGCGGCAGTGTCATTTCAGGTGACTGTTCAGATTAAGCTGTCATGTGTGTATACACGGGGATTAGCGCTATTACTGGCGATTATATGACTTATATGACTTCTATCTCGCATTTTTCACCACTTTCGCCTTATACATGATTTATCCTTAATTTTTAGCCACTGCTTTAATGTCTCCCATACAGAGTAGACAGAGACTGCACAGGGATTCCTGCTCTCCTGTGTCTTATGTTCAAAAGCAGCAGCATGAAGAATGTTATACAGCAGTACTGAGCAGTATAGCTGTGATTCAAGCAGTTGAGTGAAATAAAACACTTACTATAAAAGCAGTACATCAATCAGCCTCTCTGTCTCCCAAACAGAGTACACATAGACATGAGGGATTCCAGCTCTCCTGTGTCTTGTATTCAGAAGCAGCAGCCTGAATTATGTTATACAGCAGTACTGAGCAGTGTAGCTGTGAATACAGCAGTTGGATGAGATAAAACACTTACTATAAATGAAGTAAAGCAATCAGCTTCTCTGTCTCCCATACACGATACACACAGACATGAGAGTGAGAGATTCCAGCTCTCCTTTGTTTTATATTCAGAAGCAGCAGCATGAAAAATATTATACAGCAGTACTAAGAAATATAGCTGTGAATCCAGCAGTTGGGAGAGATAAAATACATACTATAAAAGAGGTACAACAATCAGCTTCTCTGCCTCTCATACAGCGTATATAGATACATGATGTATTCCTGCCCTCCTGTGTCTTATATTCAGAAGCAACAGCATGAAGAATGTTACACAGCAGTACTGAGCAGTATAGCTGTGAATCCAGCAGTTGGGTGAGATAAAACACTTACTATAAAAGCAGTTCAACAATCAGCCTCTCTGCCTCCCATATAGTGTACACAAAGACATGAGGGATTCCTGTTCTCTTGTGTCTTATGTCCAGAAGCAGCAGCAAGAAGAACGTTATACAGCAGTACTGAGCAGCATAGCTGTGAATCCAGCAGCATAACAATCAGCAGCTCTGCCTCCCATACAGGGTACAAAGACCCACAAGAGATTCCTGCTTACTATAAAAACTTATTATAAAAGCAGTAGCCAATGCCTCTCTCCCTCTAATCCTCATCCTCCTCCTTTCTCTCCTTTCCATCTGATCCCTCAGTGACCTGCCAGTCTAAGTTATCTTAACCAAGATTGACGTTAACAGTTTTTCAGAATATAAGAAGGGGAAAGAAAGAAGAGTCTTAAAAGTGGAGGCAGAAGAATATATTTCTCTGATAAGATATATTACAGAGTTTCTTATATTCGCTTGTACTATTGATTTATGCAAACTCTGTTAAAACCACAGTGACCATTTTAGTTAACATTCTGATGTCTCCTATACAAAGTGCATAGAGACAAGAGGGATTCCTGCTCTCCTGTCTCTTCTGTTCAGAAGAAGAAGCACTATGGATAATGTTATACAGAAGTATGTACAGAAGTATGGAGCAGTATAGCTGTGAATCCAGTATTGGGGGTGAGATGAAACACTTACTATAAGAGCAGTAGCACAATCAGTCTCTCTGCCTATTTCACTCTGATTCTCCTCCTTTTCCTTTCCCTCTCCATCCCAGTGACCCCGCAGTCTTTGCTATCTGGAGTAAGACTGACTTTACTAGTTATTCAAAGTGAATGATAAGGTCAGGAGGCTGGCTCATAAGTGGAGACAGAATAATATGTTTCTGATAAGATACATTACAAAGTTTCTTATATTTGCTTGTACTATTGATCTATGCAAAGTTTGTTGAAACAACAGTGAACATTTAAAGTCTTCCCTGCACAATGGCATTAATCACCCTGAAACTAATGTATCCCCCAAGGATCCATACAGTAGGACTGAGCTACTGAGCATGTGTGACCACCATCATTGGACACATTAGATAGACATTCTAAAAGGAGATTAGAGGAACACCAGGGGGAACCACACAAAGTGCAAAACAGCTATTTCTTGACCTAGGGTATATTTTTATTAAATGATTCAAATTAAAAAATGTTATGTTTTGCAAAATCTAACAAAAAATAATGTATTGAACAAGCCTTATAAGCATTCCTAATGTTCCATCTTGGGTATGTATTAACTTACAACCAAAGGCAACTTTGCTAATGAGGCGGGGATGTGGTATGCATTTTTTATTTAAAGAGGAACTCCTGTCAAAGTTTGTATCCTCTTAATATATTGCAGTCATCATATTATATAGCAATAGCACTGTGCACTTACAATTGCTCATTTTTGCCTTTTTACCCAGATAATTCTTCTCTTTTCCATTAGGTCTATGACATCATGTGATTAAAAACAGACTAGCTGAATCCTTCTAAGCTCTATGAAGAAACAGGGAGTCTCTTTTCCCTGCATGAGTCATCAATAGAACTACAACGCGTTTCCAGTGACACATAATTGTAGTTCTACTGATGACTCATGCAAGGAAAAATTGACCTCCTGCTTATACATAGAGCTTAGAAGGATTCAGCTAGTCTGATTTTAATCATGTGATGTCATAGACCTAATAGAAAAGAGACAAATTAACTGGGTAGAAAGGCAAAATGAGCAATTGTAAGTACACAGCGCTATATAATATGATGATTGAAATATATTAAGAGTATAAAAACTTTCATCGGAGTGCTTCTTTAATAAAAGGATTCAACATTTTCAAAGAATTAAGTTATTACCAAATTATAATAATGATGACAGTGTCTCGTGACAAAGGAATATAATATGAATTTTTTTCTTACAAAATGCAGAACGATTTGATGAACCTGAAAAATTGTGGTAATTGCTCCTGGTGAATGGAATAGCTTTCTGCCATTGAAAGTTGTGTGCAGGTAATTGCACAGCTTGAAAAAAAGATCGAAATTTCATGTGGACACTTCCAGCTACACATAGACAACAGTTCACACTGAGGAAGGTTTTTACATGAAATCTATAGTAATATAAAAAGACACAGATGCCTTACAGTTCATACATTTAAACTTTGTGTAGACAAGTATCTAACATTGCATTACATAGTGGTCATCTACTGTGGTGGTCTTGTAAAAGAGTTGAACATGGGTCCGCTACCCTTTTATAAAGCTTATCTTGCAAGAATTTCATTGTTGTGCTCTGGACTTTCAAGATCGAATGCACGGTTTTCTTGTTGTGCTGCAGACACTACCTGGTTATCTACGTTACCAAATAGGCATAAAAATCTCCTTGATTGTAGATACATGGTCACAGAACTCACTCAAAAACTTCAGCCTACGGCCATTTCACTTGTCACATGTCGTTATTAAGGTCTTTGCAAAGCGTGACTCTACATGAAATGGTCATAGGTTGTTTAAGGGTTAATCACAGTTTACTGTATTGTTGGAAATTTGTGATGTAATATATGATCTGTCCAGTAGAGGGCAGCGGCAAGAGGCAGATTGGCAGTTAGTGGGCAGTCGAAGTGAAGCTGCGGATCCTTGGAGAAAGGTCTGGATAGAGCGGTGCAAGTCTGAATCTGTTTTTAGTGACTCTGGGACGCGTTGTTTGACTTAACATAACTCGGTGAAGACAACCAAGGACACAGCATCTTGGGCTAGGCCACGTGAAGCCCTATCTCTAAGAACATAGGGAAACCCTGCGTTGGAGAGATCGGAATTCCCTAAGAGCTTCTAGATGACATTTCTATCTCTAAGGACTGAGGGAAGCCCTGCGTTCAAGAGATCGGCATTCCCTAAGAGCTTCAAGATGGCGTTTCTGATTATTCGGGACTCAGACCAGCAAGGACCCTTCTACTTCAGTCTCAGGACGTACCGGTACCATCTTACATCGCACATATGCGTGTCTGCTGATTGCTGCTGTACCTCTTGTCCTGTGGCCGTCCCTCGTCCACGTTTCAGGCTGCAACCTCATAATTACAATAAAGAAAATCCAATGCCTATTTGATGAATAATGTGGTCTTATGTTCTGTGCCTAAGATTTGCAGGGACTATATATACTATTTGAACAGCTGATCGTAGCCCGTACCTCACCCGGTGAGGCTCCGACCTTGCTGTGGTTCTACAGCGAGGTACTCCAGCGCAGTGCCAGCTTTCATTGATTCTTTCCTCTTAACGTTGATGTTTTATGTTGTTTTCCTTAATGTATAGCATTAACCAAGAACTGTTCTTAGGTGTCATTGATGGGCAAAATATTGTACAACAAACATAGGAATGCCACATGAGTGATGAGAGTAAATAATATATTTATAGGAGAAATATGTGACGCTCTCAGCCCTGCCCTGGAAAGATGGGGTACTCAGAGCCGGGTCAGATGTTGAGGGGGGGGGATGCAGCCGTGGCTTGGACCAGTTCCGTGCCCAGGGCCGTCACATTAAAAAGGATGTAAGGGCTTTCAGGGTTGAGTGGTTTTTGTCGACTACGCCACCTGTGGTGTCTGGTGATGCGCCACCAGCGCCGCTTCAGTCCGCTGAGGCTCGGTGTCATGGCGGCTAAAGTTCTCGCTGCTCCCCACAGGCCGAGCAGGGCCCCAGGGCAGGCAAGGCAGGATAGAAGTGGGGTAGTAGTGCGGGAGTACGGGTACAGCGTCGCGTGGTATGGCGCGTACTGAACAGTCCGGAGGCCATAGGGATGAATTTCCAAGGCTTTACTCACAGTTCTCTTAAGCAGCGCAAGGCTTCTCCCTGTTCCTCGCGGAGTCCTGCGGCCACCAGGGACGGGGGTCTGACTACCTCCGAGGAAGTCCAGTGTTCGGTAGTGACCCTACACCAGAGTGTTCCTGCACTACAGGCTTCACCCTTTCCCGTCTGTGCGTGTGTAGATAGGCCAGGTCTCCCTCTGAGCTCCTCTCAGGTGTAGGGCTCGGGTGGCAATTCCTCTCCATCCGAGGCCCGGCGGGATCCTCAGGGCCTAACCGGGCTTTCCCGTCCTGGACATAGAGTGCGAGGTCGGGTGTCGGGGGCCGGTACCCCTCTTGCAGCCGGAATCCCTCTGAATAGACCAGGTAGGCGAGGACAGGTGGCGTACTCCGCTCCGTCTGCATCCTCCCCGGGACCCATTTGCTAGGGAGCCCCACTCTAAAGCTCCCAGGCCTTCTTGATCCTGGTCCTTGGCCGGGTTGAGACATTCCTTGTCTGCAACCTACCTCTCGTCCCAAAGGTCGGGGTACGAGGGCTGTGTCCCTTGCCCGTGCAGGCCCACACAGGATCTGCACTCCCGGAGGGAAGTCACATTACACACAGTAGTTTGACAGCAACCAACACCAAGATCAAAGATGGCATACTATTAAATATGAAATTAGAAGTGTCACTAACTAACTGCTCCTCCACCCACACCCACTAACTGGTTCCTACCACTTTGTGTTCCCCAGTCTCCCTGTAACCAGGGGAGCAGCACCTAGTGCATACTAGCTCCCTCTGGTAGAAATGTGGTGTTGGATGCAAAAGGCTAGGTCACAACCATCACACTGGCCTTACCTCGGAGGAGGAACTCCACACTCCATTAAAGAAGTGCAGCATTCCTGTGGCGGTCGAACCCTCAGGGGCGCCACAAATACTCCAGTCAACTAATGCCCAACAGGATGCAACTGGTAGTGATAAGGGGGTCTCAGATCAGTTACATGTGGGGGAGGTGCATGGACAGTTGCCCATGGTTCTAAACTTAATGAGGACGCAAAATATCACACCACTACTGCTTTCTCTTGCAGGGGCAGCTTTGGCATCTCAGTCAGTGCCACAGGTTCCTATGCAGAGCGCAGCAGACAAGATGAGTTTGTCATAGATTGCTGCCCTCTGAGTAAGCAGTGATCAAGATAACAAACCTCTTAATGTGATGAAGTTGGCTTTGTCATCTTGGTTGCTGTCTATGCAGAGAGTAGCAGACAA
This sequence comes from Phyllobates terribilis, assembly GCF_046119375.1. NCBI lineage: Eukaryota > Metazoa > Chordata > Amphibia > Anura > Dendrobatidae > Phyllobates > Phyllobates terribilis. Next base: position 104,165,141 of record NW_027362773.1, read on the forward strand.
TGACAAACTCATCCTGACTGCTGCACTCTGCATAGGCAGCAATTGAATCTGCGATGCCTAAGGCTGCACTGTACTCTCCCACACATCTTCCCACCTCTCCCCAAACTTGTCATTTTATAAAACAGGGACCTGTTGAGGAAGCTGCCCCAATTAAAAAAAATGTTCATTGCACAAAAAAAACATTATAATTAACTTCAAGCTTTTACATGATTTCTCTAAGCCTAAGCAGGATTAGGGTTATAGCCAAGATTGGGTGTTAGGACCTTGGTTAGGATTAGAATTAGCACTTGGTTAGGAATAGGACTAGAGTTTGAGTTAGGGTTAGGACTAGGGTTAAGGTTAGGACTAGGTTTAGGGATAGAGCTAGGGTTAGGGACAAGGTTCGGTTCAGAGCTAGGTTTATAAAGTAATTTCATTAAAAAAAATTAAATAGAAAGTAAAAACAAAAATTACATTGTGTGACATTTCCAACAAAAAGTAATAAATAATTACAGGGCCAAGAAGTAAACTATGATTGCATCTTTATTTTCTTAGAATCAAATACATGTGCTTCTAGGATAAGGGGTTCCATACTGGACTGGTGGAAGGGACTCAGGTTCATGAGTTAAGGGCACCAAATTCTTGAGGAATAAGGGGTCAGGTTTAAGAGGTTTGAGTTTGAGGAATAAGGGGTACCATACTGGAAAGGTGGAAGGGATTCAGGTTCATAGGTTAAGGGGCACCAAATTCTTGAGGCATAAGGGGTTCAGGGTTAAGAGGTTTGAGTTTGAGAGATAAGGGGTACCATACTGGACTGGTGGGAGGGATTCGGGTTCATGGGTTAAGGGGCACCAAATTCTTGAGGAATAAGGGGTTCAGAATTAAGAGGTTTGAGCTTGAGGGATAAAGGGTACCATACTGTACTGGTGGGAGGAATTCAGGTTCATGGGTTTAGGGGAACCAAATTCTTGAAGAATAAGGGGTTGAGGGATAAGAGATACCATACTGGACTGGTACAAGGGACTCAGGTTCATGAGTTAAGGGGCACCAAATTCTTGAGGAATAAGGGGTCAGGTTTAAGAGGTTTGAGTTTGAGGGATAAGGGGTACCATACTGGAAAGGTGGAAGGGATTCAGGTTCATGGGTTAAGGGGCACCAAATTCTTGAGGCATAAGGGGTTCAGGGTTAAGAGGTTTGAGTTTGAGAGATAAGGGGTACCATACTGGACTGGTGGGAGGGATTCGGGTTCATGGGTTAAGGGGCACCAAATTCTTGAGGAATAAGGGGTTCAGAATTAAGAGGTTTGAGCTTGAGGGATAAAGGTTACCATACTGTACTGGTGGGAGGAATTCAGGTTCATGGGTAAAGGGACACCAAATTCTTGAGGAATAAGTGGTTGAGGATTAAGGGGTTTGAGCTCGAGGGATAAAGGGTACCATAATGTACTGGTGGAAGGAACTCAGGTTCATAGGTTATGGGGCATCAAATACTTGTCTCGCCTCCACTGGCAACACATTCTATACCCCTGCCTGAAGTGCCCCTTATGAGTGTGATTTGGAGTGATGGTTGCGCTGTCCTTTAAAGAGTTGGGCATTAAGATGATGGTGACAAGGCTATGTCACAGGGCAGCGTTAGGTCAGATATGGACTGCAATGTGTGGACCAGTCGCGGGTCTCCCGACATGAACTCAACAGTCTTATTAGCATGTATGGCGTTGCTTAGTTTGTGTCAGGAGACCAACGTCCAGTCTGTACTTTACCGTCAGAACTCGGATTTTGAAACACAGAGGTGTGAACCCGGCCTTAGACTGCTCAGACACCACCTGGGTTGTATTTGGTATATTGGTTCCATACAGGTAATTACTAAAAACTGATATTGCTTAACAAGCCAAAACTATCGTGCTATGCAACCCAATGGCCTTCTCTAGATGTCGCTCATCATTTTTATCCTACATGATAGTGGTGTGGTTTCGGATTCGCTATGACTTCCTTCCACCTCAGTTCTGCAGCACAAATTTACTTCCCCTACAGGAACTATAGAGGTGAACACATCAACTTGGCAAAACTTCCTGTTTTAGTGTCGTATCATTACAGTTATAGTGTTCCTCAAAATATTTATTCCTGAATTGATTTCTGTTGTATTAGAAGGAGCTAAAATAAACAGGGTTATTTAAAGGATTTCTCCAGCAACACTCACTTTTGCAACAATGGTTAGCGGCGTAGATGTCATTGCCTCGACAGGTGTCTTCCATGACACACGTGTGGTTCGTGCACACATCCGGCTTATTAGAATAAGACTTCCTGGCTGTTCAGGTATCCTGGACTATTTAGGGATAAATAGGCAAATGCCTGAGTTTATTTTTAATAAGATCCAGCTACAATATCCCCATTACCTGGACCTGCCTCCGTCAGTCTACTTGTCTTATACCAGCGCTAACCAGACCCCGGCCATAGTGCCCTCATAGCAGGTCCAGATATAGTGCCTCGTAATAAAACCTGTCTTGTGTTCACCATAACAATCAATCAATCACAGCGAAGAATTCACTTTACCAGAGAGAATGTATAATTAGAAAATGACTTGTTGCTTAAATTAGTCTTTTATGTAAATAGTATTTTTTTTCAATATTTTGATAAGATTTTTTTTAATTTTCCATATCACTATGTTAAAAAAAAATCTTTCATTGGCCATAAGGTCTAATACTAGACTTACATTTCCTGTTTTGTACAGATCACTTTTTGGTAGTTTTATTATAATTAATACAATGTATAATGTACAATGACTGATAACACCTCTACATACAGTAGATAACACAGCATCCACCATTCATAATAGGTGATGTCACAGCTCACCTCCTCCTCCTGTACAATGACTGATAACACCTCTATATACAGTACATAACACAGGATCCATCATTCACAACAGGTAATGTCACAGCTCACCTCCTCCCCCTCCTGTACAATGACTGATGATATAACCTCTATATACAGTAGATAACACAGTATCCACCATTCACAATAGGTGATATCACAGCTCACCTCCTCCTCCTGTATAATGACTGATAACACCTCTATATACAGAAGATAACACAGGATCCATCATTCACAATTGATGATGTCACAGCTCACCTCCTCCTCCTGTATAATGACTGATAACACCTCTATATACAGTAGATAACTCAGGATCCACCATTCACAGTAGGTGATGTCACAGCTCACCTCCTCTCCCTTTTATCAGAATGACCTTTTCCCAGATTAAAGGTATTTAAATCAGAAACTTAGAAGTTTTTATACAAACAAACATGTATTTGAGTCAGTCTATTGGTGTTAATGTCCACTTGCCCAAAAGGAAGCAGAAGTCTTAAATTATTCTTAGTGGCCAGTGTGAAAAAGTTGCAATCCTTTTATTCTTTTTTTTAATGTAAACAGAGATATGAAAAAAATATGAATACAAAATCCATTTAACATAAAGATCTAATTTAAACAGTAAGACAATGAATTGCTGATAGCATTCCCTTTAAGAAATAAAAACTGAGCTCTGATATTAGTTGCTGTCTTTCTTTTAGACTGCTTTGATAAATGAGGTCTATGTCACCATAAAAGAGACAGCCATGATATGGTCATAACAGTGTCAGCCACAGTGCTGTACTAGCAATATGAGTCCACGGCCAAGGGTGTCCTGATAAGAAAGCCAAACACATTGCCCCATGGCAGCTCCAACCTCAACATGGCGTCACCATAACTGCACCAGACACATCAAACATTTACAGAAATCTACTAAAAGGATGTAACAAGTGATCGGCCAATCTGTACATTGTATGCACCCAATAGAAACAATGTATAAAAACATATATAAATATTTATTGTTTGTTTGGGTTTTGTTTGTTTTATTACAAAGTTTCAGAACAGTAAGCTGTTGTTTCTCTCTGGGAAGGCGATTTGCATTTACAGCTCTACACAAGTTAGTTATGAATGACTGGGCTGCCGCCAGGTCAGGACGTGTTTGCAAAGACATTTCACCTCTGTGCCAACCCCACGTTCCCACGTTGTTGGTTCACTGCTGGAATTACTAATTTTTTGGAGCAGGAATGAAAACGATGTTTCTATTATCTTTTGTACAAATGCAGAATTAATGCAACATTCCATGCTGCACCGGTATGAAGTTGAAGCTTAGATATTAGTTTAGCTCACACATGTCAAATTCTGGCCCGCAGGGTGGGTATATTTGGCCCACGACGCCAGGCGGGGCTCGCGACGCTGAGCTGGCCCCCCACCCGGAATTGCACTTTCAACTGTATTGGAATCCTGGATCATCATTCTCCCTCTGTGTCTAACGTCTCAGCGCAGCGGGCACAATGACGTCATTACAACGCACCTGCCGTGCTGAGCCGTGCAGAGGATCAGAAGATACGCTGCAGAGACTGGAACAGCAGGGGAATGAGGAGAGGTGAGTATGTTTTATGTGGGGCCCATTATACAGTATGGAGGACTATGTGGGGCCATTATACTGTAAGAAGGACTATGTGCAGCCCATTATACAGTTTGGAGGACTATGTGGAGCCCATTATACTGTATGGAGGACCATGTGGGGCCCATTATTCTGTATGGAGGACTATGTGGGGCCATTATACTGTATGGAGGACTATGTAGGGCCCATTATTCCGTATGGAGCCCTATGTGGGGCCACTATTCTGTATGAAGGACTATGTGGGTCCATTATTCTGTATGGAGGACTATGTGGGGCCCATTATTCTCTATGGAGCCCTATGTGGGCCCATTATTCTGTATGGAGGACTATGTAGGGCCAATTATACTGTATGGAGGACTATGTTGGGCCCATTATTCTGTATGGAGCCCTATGTGGGCCCATTATTCTGTATGGAAGACTATGTGGGGCCCATTATTCTGTATGCAGGACTATGTGAGCCCCATTATACTGTATAGAGGACTATGTGGGGCCCATTATTCTGTATGGAGGACTATGTGGGGCCCATTATTCTGTATTGAGGACTATGTGGGGCCCATTATTCTGTATAGAGGACTATGTGAGGCCCATTATACTGTATAGAGGACTATGTGGGGCCCATTATTCTGTATGGAGGACTATGTGGGGCCCATTATTCTGTATGCAGGACTATGTGAGGTCCATTATTCTGTATGGAGGACTATGTGGGGCCCATTATTCTGTATGGAGGACTATGTGGGGTCCATTATACTCTATGGAGCACTCTGTGGGGCCACTTTACTGTATGTAAGACAATGCAGGGCCTATTATACTGTACGACTGAAAGCCGATGGCTCCTGGTAGGAATAAATGTAATTTTCTTCCAAGAGCCACATTTTGGCTACGTTCCAACCATGAGCTTTTGGTGAGTTTTTGATGTTGCAGATTTTCGAGAGAAAAAAAACACAAGTAACCTTAGTAGGTGCAGAAATGGAAATGCTGCAGAAAATCTGCAATATCAAAAGCTCATAAAAAGCTCATGGTGGGAACATAGCCTTTCAGTGCGGCGGTAGGGCACCTTTCAAACGGTATTAACCTGCAGATTAACCCCATATCAGCAAATTAATAACGTTATCCGACCTGACAGGTTCCTTTTAAAGTATAAAACTTGTTAAAAGAAGATCTCTTCTCAAAAAATAAAAGCTCCTCTTGTTCTACCACTTTCTTCCATTGCCAAGTTCTTCTTCCTCTTGTTGGATGCACAATGAACTGTTATAGACACTAAATGGCCACTTCATCAGAGACTCGTGCCCTTTCTTCATTGGAACTTCTCTGTATGGAAGTTAGACTTGTGACCCGGAGTGCAGCATAAAATCAAGCGATCAGTTTTCGGCTCATAAAAATCAGACAAGTGCTATGCGCCGTTTTGATGGATTGCACTCGTCCCCATGTTATTCTGTGGGGCCAGCTTCGGACGGAGCAGGTCCGTGGAAAAAACTATGGAGAAGATGGAGACTTTTTTTTCTCCATCTTTTTATCATTCAAAACAATCAGATCACACTATGATCAAACTCTGATTTTGCATAATCGATCCGATTCTCTCACATGAGAGAATAGACTCTCGTCTGCACCTGCCCTTCCGTGGATTCATTTCAGGGTGAATCCACACCGGAATGGGAAAATATAGCGATCTAAACTTCTTTGCACAAGACAAGGTCATCACAAGGTCCTAGAGACAACCTCTCATCTAAGAAGATGTCTGTAATGCCAAACGTAGAGATCTCCTGCAACCAACTGCAGGGCGACTGTCTGTCATCTCTGATACACCTGTGACAGAAGTGTAGCGACCGACCAGCTTCAGCGAGGAGCCAGGGTTCGGATCCTGCCCGCACCCACACTGTACATGTGCCATTGGACTCCTGCAGTGTCAGTGAACAAGCAAAGGAACGCGATTGAGACTGAGCACTGTCAATGAAGATCAGGGACAGTACTCGATATGCAAATTGGAGGGCGTAATGGTGCACTGAGCATTTGGCCACACCAAGGGTGCACAGAAGTGCCCTCATTGGCATATGAAATAAAATGTGAAATCTCTGCAACTAAAAGTGTAAAATGTATACTGCTGGTAATATTTTTACATGGGCTAAGCCCCCTAGATAACTAAGTAGTTTATTTTACATTATGAGGGTGAAAGGCTCCCTATAAAGTGACTTTGTGGAAACATTTAGAAGATGCAGTGGAGAAGAGAATATGTCCAACCCCTGAGTTATAGATTTAGACCCTGCCTTTACAGAGATCCATGGGAGTCGGTATAGGATGGGGTCTAGACTATGGCTGCCTATTCAGGTCTTGTTAAAAGTCTCTTGGGAAATATTTCTCCATGCACATATCTTTCTCCATATCATCTGCGACGTGTCAGGAATTATATGTCAGTCACAAAGAGAAAGGAGGTGGAGGTGGCCAGAGTCACCCATTGGAACATGTCTCCAAGCCGGGGGAAATGCATTGACTGTGATTCGGTGTATATATTGATATCTCGCCTCAATAACTTTTTTTTTAAAGGGATTGTCCATTATATTTTAACTCACATGTTGGTGGCAGGTTTTCTTCCTGCACTTATTAGTGCATCCTTCCACACTGCCTGACCAGCTGTACAGTCCACAATATGATCATTGATGGAGGATCATGAGACCAGATCTCTCCATCAAGGCTGATTGAAAATTGGAAAACAACGTTCCCCTGTGCAGTGTTTTTCAATATTGTTCCCTTTATAAAAAAAATTGTGAAAGAAAATGATTTTTAAAGAGAGGAAACGTAACTCACATGCAACCGATGTCCAGTCCTTGCGTTCCAAAAAGAAACAGTTGACTCAGTAATCAAGTTACCCTTTTATAATGACTTTACACGCTACTGCTGAATTGCTGTTCAGCGGATTCATGCATACTCTCCATTTATCGCTTCCTGTTTTGGAAGCCAAAAGTCTGCAGCTCATATGACTTACATAAAATGTACTGTAGAAACAAGCGTGAAGTATTAGATTGTGAGAAGGAGACGCGAACAAAACAACTCATCCCACCGACCAACAAGTGCGCACCTTAGTGAAGGAGTCTGGATGGGAGGATGCTGCTTCTGTAGATTGGGCAGTCTACTCAAGGAAGATATCGTCCTATCTCATGTAAACAGTAAAGTATATAAATATAGTTACACCTTAAAGGGGTTGTCCACTAATACGATATTGTTGACCCTTAGGTCAGTGGGGGTCCAGCAGTCACTGTCCGGCCGTCACCAGCCCTGGCGGTGGCTGGATGTTAGCAGTATATGGAGCAGAACACCACGGCTCCTTATACTGTGTAGTAGCCGCTGCTGCATCCTGCAGTTCAGCTCCTATTCATTTCAAAGCTGCTGAGCTTGGGTTCCCCCATAGACAATGAATGGAGCAGAGGTCAAACATGTGCATCACAAAACAGGACTCTGCGAGGTTCCAGAGCCCCATTCTCTAGTTCCTCAGGGGGTCCCAGCAGGCAAACCGCCGGCAATCAGTCATTTATAGAGATTCGCAGGACCTTGACCAGGTCAGTAACCCATGGCTGCTAGGTGGGGGCCCTGTGGATCACCAACTACCTGCTGATATCACCGGCTCCTCTTTTAATTAAAGGGGTTGTCCGGGATTTGAGTCCAAGTCTGCAGTCACTTTGTGTGACTGCAGACTTGTGAATCCTCACAGTGCGCTGCCAGGAGGCTCCAGTACTTGGGTCAGGAACGATTTGCCTACATGCAGTCACATGCCAACTAGACGTGTGCAGCCTCACTCAATGCAAGCAGATTAGTTAGGCCAGACATGTCTAGTTGGAATGTGGCTGGAGGATTCACAAGTCTGCAGTCACATAAAGTGATGCAGACTTGAGCCTCAAACTTGGACTGGCCTTTACCTGGCCTGGGGAGATGTCATCGTTGCAATGTGATTCACATTTGATATCACACCAGACCAGATAATAAAAAGAGCCAGGAATGTCAACAGGTAGAAGCCGGTTTGCAGGGTTTCCGTCCAGCGGTCGCGGAATTCTGACCTGCGAATGTATTCGCTTATCTCTGCTAAGTTATGGATAGGGAGTAACACACTATTTTGGGACTAATCCTTTAAAGGAAAAATAATTACTTACTGATCAGTGAGGATTCGACCACTGGGACCTACATTATCCCGGGATCAGAGCTCTGGAATCCCGAGACTGAGACCCCCATCTTCAATCAAGCAAAAGTGCACATGCTGGGTCCCTGCTACATTGACAGTAATGGGCTTTAGACAATGGTTTAGTACAGCGCTCGGCTTTCTCCCGCAGTCCCAAAGACAATAAATAGAGTGGATATCGAGCATGTGCACATCTGCTCCATTCAAAACAGGGTTGGAAACATCTATTCTCGTACTTCCGAAGCCCCGATCTCGGGATTGCAGGGTCCCAGTGGTCAGAACCCCCGAGCGATAAGCAAGATATCCACTTGTGTTTTTGGTAATAAACTCTTTAAGAACTAGAAAATATACTGCTACATATAGTGTAAGGAAGGATTAAACAGGAAAGTCATAAAAATTGCACTTATAACAACTTTGGTTTACTCACGGGTTGAGCCGCTACCGCCTTGACTTCACAGCTTTAAAAGTTACAAAAACTAAGCCATAAACCACAGTGCATGTATAAAGTCACCACAGCGGTGCTCAGCAAGCCAGATGTAGACCATAAAAAATTGTCAATTATGAAAGCTACTATGAAACTGCATTTTCCCAGCATAAATAAGCACGTTTTATACTATGGAAAGTATCCAGTTAGGGCGGCAATGATCATCCTTTAGGGTGGCTGTTGAGGGCTTTCAATAAATCAGTGAAGATTAAAGTGGTACTTCAGGCCTTTAAAATCTTTGGGGGCATTTTTTAAATGCAACCTATTTTGGCTAAAAACTATTTTTGCAGTTGTTTTTTTTTTTACCATTTTTATAACCGTTTCACTTCTAGAGCCTCTATGTAGACCAGTACATAACCCTTATCTCCCTTCTACTAAACTCAATATAAGCTGATTTATGACACATCAATATTCAACTTTTATATTGTTATAAATCAACTTAGACCATGCCGAGTGTGGGAAAAAAATGTCAAAGACACTCTTGTTGGGGGGGCCACTGTTCTAGTTTTGTGTCCTCTAGGACTTGTAGTCCCATCCATACTGGGAGACATAAATTTATCTGTTGTGTGGTTTAGGTGGGGCTGCAAGCTATTTAAGCTCCTGAAATCCTGCTGTCCACTGCCCGTTATAACCTAACTTGCTTCTATGTAACTTGTGTGGCACCCCAGGGGGTCTGGTTGCCACAGTGGTAGTAATACCATGTCTGGGAGCAAAACAGGAGTTTCCTGGTCAGGAACACACTACATGCAACACCTCCTGCCCCAGGCCAAAAAGGGGAGGATCCTGCCCTATATAACTGGATCTGGAGGCGGGGTTAGGTTAGACAGGGTTGTAGTCGAGTTGAGGACACAGAAGTAAGAAGCCAGGGACTGGAGCTGGAGATAGCTCGTCCTGGGCAGCATACAGAGGACCGGACACCGGAGTCCGAGGCTGTGGGACCCTTCAGGCCCAGCAGCAGATACAGCAGGGCAGGGGATTGCAGGTCTCCTGGCCCAACAGAAGCCCGGAGGCTCAGCCACACGAAAGGACCAGTACCGCCACAGAGGAGTGAGGAATACACGGGATCCGAGTCGCCAGCCATACGGGTGAGCACAGCACATCACACTAAGGGACGTGGGCTACAACACGACTATAAGAGGGATAGCCAAAGAGTACAGTCAGAACAGCAGGCCTACAACTCCACCTGGCCAGGGGAATTCTAGGATTGCTCCCGGACTGACCAGGCCCTCATCCCTAGCAAATACTCCCGTTGGGGCCTATATAATTACCACCAGTAAAGACCCTAGGACTGCACGACAGAGACTCCGTGTTATTATTACTGATCCAGGCACTATCACCACCATCATCCCTACACGCTTCCCTGAAGCTCCGCTCTTCCTGTGGGGCGTTACATCACCTTGCTGCACATACCATCAGCTTCAGTGGACTGTTCCGCAGCAGCGGTTACCAATAACCGCATTCCACAGATGGCGAAGTCGGACATTATAAATACTATACATAAACTACCCTGGTTTGACCGCCCTGGGTCACGGACCGGGTCACCGCCACGATGACTACAACCCCCAGCATCTACAGGCCCGGCTCCAGGTATCCCCACGGCCCAGGGGGCGCGTCACTTGTGCCTTGCTATTCTCCCAGAGGACATTCCTGATTTTTTACCTCGTCTTGCTTTTTGACTATTCTCCTTCTTCACGATTTGGTCCCTACACCATCCTCCTGATTCTGACCCGGCTACCTGACTATTGTCTCTTCCGGAGAGCAGCTCCTGTCTAAGGCAATCCAGTGGACCCTGTTTTAAGACCAGATCACTGTACAGGGGTTAAAGGGTTAAGGCCAGGGTTCCTCTGGAATCTGCCAGATGGAATGGTTGACGCCAAGTCTGTCTGTGGTAGCCTTTTTAAGTCTGTGGACTCTGACAGATATAACAAAAATGCTGTGAAAAATTTAGCTTTTTTTCCAAATATTTTTTCCAAAAAAATGCTCTTGACAAAAAGTCATAGGGGGGGGGGGGATATTTTAAGTCAGTTTTACTTGTGGCTGCATTGCCGTTACTTGTGCCACACTGTTTGATAAATTTGGCAAAATTTTAAGATATTACAATAATGTTTAGAAATGTTTCTCTACTTTTTACGCAACCCCCGTAATAGAGTTAGTTTGCTTTTTATGCACCATTTGTTTTAAAAAAAAGTAAAAAAGAAGTTGCAAGTAGAGATGATCAAAAAGTTTTGCAGGACCTTGGTTCAGCACCCTCGCGGGTAGTATGTGACCGCTGAACCAGAGTCCTGTGAACCTCCTCCTACCCACAAGAGTCTCCGACACCTCTTCTGATTAGTAGGTCTGACATCGTTGTATACTTGACGTCACACTGGGACTACTAGTCAGATGAGGTGCCGTGATGCCACCAGGTAGTAGGAGGTCCATAAAGTTCTGGTCCTGGACCAAGGTCCTGCAAATCTTTTAGATCATCTCTAATGACAAATCATAAATACGGCTAAAACAGGGAAAATGTCGAGCAGCCACCTACTTAGACAATCTCAAAATTAAAATTTGGTGCTTGGCACAAAATGCTTAAAAAATGGCACACAACTTTTATAAATATGTCTAAAAATTATACAAAATACGGCAAAAAAATTGCAAAACAAATTACAAAATGTTCCACATAGTACATATTTGAAAACTGACACTTTTTTAGGTATATTTTCTTGCATTTTTGCCATGTTTTAAAAATTCTACAGCTAAACGTTAGCTTGAACACACATTGGTGTTTTTGCTATTGTACCATTCTGGTAATTTTTTTCTGAAAACGCAGGTGTTTTTCATTCATTATACCAAAGGCTTCTCTATAGGAAGAAGTAAAATTACTAGTGATGAGCGCAAGTGCTTGTTACTCACTTGAATTTGCCTATGGAGCTCCGGTATGCACAGCGTATCGAGGGTGCTCGAGTGACATGTTCGAGTTCCTGCGCCCCCGTGTTTTGCAGCTGTTAAACAGCTACAAAACATGCGTGGATTGCCTGTGTATGTCAGGCAATCCCTGTATATGTCAGGTAATCCATGTGTATGTCAGGTAATACCTGTGTATGTCAGGCAATCCCCGTATATGTCAGGCAATCCCTGTGTATGTCAGGCAATCCCAGCATGTTTTGTGGCTGTCTAACAGCTGTGAAAAATGCGGAAACTGGGACACGAACATGTCACTCGAGCATCCACGATACTCGGTGCATACCTGAGCACCATTGGCAAACTGGATTAATGAGCACTTGCAGTCATCACTAAAATTGACGTGTGACAAAAAACGAGTGACCAAAGAAAGAATGGCACAAGAAACAGGGAAAAAAATGTTTGGAATAATGTACAAAATTCATGGAGGGTTTTTTGTTGCGAGCTAAAAACAGACGCTGCTAAAAAGTGTGAAGGAAGCCTTAAATCTGATTGCTCCTACCATCCAAATACATGACAGCAAAACATTGCCATACTCGAATCATTTCCAGCCTCCACCAGCCTAATGAAAATAATCATGTTTCCAAAAATTCCATGTCACTCTGCAAGCACTGATCTACTTTGTATGTGTGAACGCCGAGTGTTTCGAATGCGAGGGTAATTTATATGATAATGTGAAAAGCTGGAGATAACCCCCAACAGGTTCCAGTAAGGTAAAATAATAAACCGTATTATATGTACCATTTCACTTCCCTGATCCCTGCCATGCCTTTTGTACGGGTATGTGCACACACGACTTTCCACAGAGAAAACTCCACAGAGAAAAAGGTAGTGTCAAAAATGCTGCTGATTTGCTGTATCTTGAAATTTGCAGTGTACTCGACAATAAAAATTGACATACTGCGGATTTCAATTCTACAGCGCCAGTTAATTTACAGTTGCAGATTTTCTCCACAGCATGTGGATGAGATTTTGCAAAATTTTCTTCCCTAATGCTGCTACTTTTAGAATATGTTCACACTGAACTTTTTTTTAGGTCAAAAACAACATGTTTTCTAGTGGAAACTGCTTCAGGAAATGCTCCCTCTTTGGCTATGTGCACACCGAGTCTTTTGGCTAAGTTTTTGAAGCAGATACTGAGCGGAACCTTCAAGTTTTTGAGGAGTTTTGAGTTTTCGAGGAGCGTTAGAAGAGTTTCTGCTCACTCTTCACTTAGCTATGTGTAAACAATGTATTTTTCAAGCGGATTAAGCCCAGAATCCGCCTGAAAAAGCGTTGCGAAAGCACCTAAAAAAATCCAAAGAATGCACAGCAATGTAAAAACAACATTGCTGCGCACATGTTCAGTCTTTTGCTACTTCCTTTTATCGCTTCAGAGATCTGAAACCCTAGAGCAGTTAAAAAAAAGTAATATGTTCATTCTTTGGGCAACTTCATTTGAAAGACGCCGATGCCGCCGCAAAAACAAAAGCAAAACTGCCAGCGGAGCCATTTTAGGAAAAAAGTCACTGGCTTTTTAATTAAGCGGAACTGTGAAAGAAAACTCCAGTGGTTCTGATTAGAGATCCCATGTGCACATAGTCATTTTCTGTTCCAAAATCTCCTAAAAAGACTCAATGGCCCCAATTCATAAAGACCATGGAGTGTGAGGCGCACGATTCACTAAGAGGAGCACACCTCTTAATGAATCAGGCAAGGTGCAAAGTCTGAAGATTGCTGGACTAAGGCCATATTCACATGTTCAGTATTTGGTCAGTATTTCACTTCAGTATTTGTAAGCCAAAATCAGACTGGACCATAATCCCCAGACTGGACGCTGACCTGAGCTCAACAGCCTCAAATGCAAATATGAGGCTTTTACAGGGGTTGTCCAGGCATGAGGTTCAAGTCTGCAGTCACTCTATGTGATTGCAGTCTTGTGAATCTTCATAGCGCACAGTGTGCACACTGTCAGGATTCTCCGGTGCCAGTGGACCCATGAAAGCAAGTTTGCAATTTGCATACATGTGGTCAAGTGCCGACTAGACGTGCTCGGCCTGACTCAATACAATTGAAATAAGCGAAGCTGTACATGTCTAGTCGGATTGTGGCTTGAAGTATGCAAATCGCATATTTGTGATCACATGACCGCCGGGACTGGCGAATCCTGACAGGGCACACCATGTACGCTGTAAGGATGCACAAGCCTGCAGTTACATAGAGTGTAAAGCAGACTTAAACTCCAAGCCTGGACAACCCCTTAAAGCTCGGATAAGGAGATCCATGACCAGTCAATACATTGTGGTCCAAACTAGAGCCATAAATGTTGGATGAAACCGACCTTAGTGCTAAAACAACTTCCTACCATTTAGTGGTACATTTAGTGTATGTATATGGCACTAAGTGGAAAAGGGTTACAGGTCATGACTGCAGTTTTTCTAGGCGGTAACAATGAGACTTTCTGCTTCTTCACCAATGATAATAGAACTTACCCTTATAATTTCACCGGCTCATAGACATGAAATGACAGTGAAGAGACGGAAATTAAATCATGGGAACTGTCACAGAAACTGGAGTGTTGGCAAAACTGTAAATCCCTGTGACAACCCAAAAAGAAGAAGAATTTATCCCAGTAAGTCAGTATTTCATTTTCGTATCAGATTCTTCATATAATGCCAGACTACACAAAAATATTACTAAAGTTCAAATCAAGTTTCATTCTATGGAGTTTATTCACTATTGACCCGTAAAATGGCACTGACAGAGAAGTGCACAACGTCATGTTGCACCTGTGTGTACATGTGCACGTTTGCATGTACTATCAGATTAGACACACATATACAAAATGAGCGAATGCTGATACATTACACACTCATTTGCATATTACACACTACATAGTGCACGCATGCTTATAAAAAATATGCTCATACACATAGGACATGCATATAAACATGGACATTTTGGTGATAGAGTTATTCAGATGGCCATAAGAATTTTTTTTAACTCTAAATTTTTACATTTATAGCTTTCAAATTCATAATAGCAAATTCAAATTCGGGTCTTTTTTTGCCAGCACAATATGCCTGTAAAGACGAAGAATAATATTTAGATATTTAGGCAGAGAAAATTCTTCTACCTAACAGTCCAGCTTGTGGTTCACTGTTAAGATTTCTGCCATTCATACTACAGGTCCTAAATTTGATTATCGGAAAAGATGAGCTCCAATAAATAATTAACTAAATGTATTTGAAATCATCTAATGAGCACAGACCCTGTGTCTTTGGAGAAGAGTCTATACAGGGAGAAAATAGAAGAGACAAGTAGTGTCCTGTCCATGAAACGTCACAGGACATGCCAACATACATTATATAAAATATGCAAATACACATAGGACATGCATATAAACATGGACATTTTGGTGATACAGTTATTCAGACAGCCAGAACATATTTTTTTAGTTTTACATTTTTATATGCATAGCTTTCACATTCATAACTACACTATATGAGGTCTTTTTTTGCCAGCACAATATGCCTGCAAAGACGAAGATGCCAACATACAATACACAGTATACAATTAAACCAGCATAACCATCAGCACAGGTTAGCTTCCTTACTAGGTCCCACTATCCCTCGAGTCCCTGTGTGGCTAAACCAGCTGTACAGGTGATATTTTACCCCCTGCTATAGCAATATGATACTGTAGATGAGTTGCATAGATGTTGAGTGTTTATGGTTCACTGGAGAAGTGAGATGACCACTGTACGGTTATCAACTTTGGTGTTGGCAATTTAGAGATGCTTTAGTTCCACCTCTGTTCCTGTCTGAGACGGCCATCAATTCTCAACTAAAACCCCAAATTGTAAGTTGGGTTTGTGTAGACAGCACCTTTCTTCAACCCTGGACACTGCAAAAAAATATCATGATTGTTTCCAAATAGTTGTGACAGTTCCTTCAAATTTGGGGCAGTTGCCATGGATGCCAATGTTTTTCCAGCTCAGAAAAAAATGGCAAAAAAATAACATAAGAACAATTACTTTGGAGCATGAATGTCAAACTCTGGCTCGTGGCCCACAGGGTGATTATATTTGGCCCGTGACACCAGAACCGCCATCCCTATGTGGAGCCATTATTCTGTATGGGGCAATATGTTGGGCCCATTATTCTGTTTGGAGGACTATGTGAGGCCAATTATACTGTTTGGAGGACTATGTGAGGCCAATTATACTGTTTGGAGGACTATGTGGGGCCCATTATTCTGTATGGAGGACTATGTGCGGCTCATTATACTGTATGGAGGACTATGTGGGACCCATTATACTACATGGAGGACTATGTGGGGCCCATTATACTGTATGAAGGACTATGTGGGGCCCATTATTCTGTATGGAGGACTATGTGGGGCCCATTATTCTGTATGGAGGACTATATGCGGCCCATTATTCTGTATGGAGTTATGTGAGGTCCATTATACTGTCTGGAGGACTATGTTGGGCCCATTATTCTGTATGGAGGACTATGTGGGGCCCATTATACTGTTTGGAGAACTATGTGGGGCCCATTATTTTGTATGGAGGACTATGTGGGGCCCATTATTCTGTATGGAGGGCTATGTGGGGTCCATTATACTGTTTGGAGGACTATGTGGGGGCCCATTATACAGTTTGGAGGACTATGTGGGGGCCCATTATTCTGTATGGGGGACTATGGGGGGCCCATTATACTGTATACTGGTTGGCCTGCGACTTTGTCCAAGTTTTTCATTTTGGCCCTCTGTGTGTTTGAGTTTGACATCCCTGATTTGGAGAGAGGCTGCCAGTGCCGCACGGAGGTTTATTAAGTTAGTAAAGTTTTTTTTACTTTATGCCATTCCCTCCCTTTAGGCAATTTTTTCCCATCTCGGAAAACCTATTTAAGTTTTCAGCATTTTTCCCACACATAAGATTCAAATTTACCAGGGAAAGAGAGGATCAAGAAATTCATGTTTGTTTAGGTAATTGTGCAAATTAAAAGTACAAAAGAGCAGAAAGTAAACTTCTAAAGTTATGTAAAGTGAGACCTTTCCCAAATCAGCACAAGTTCTCATTGGAAAAAAATGGGCTAAAAGAGTTCTTTCACATTGAGTTCAGGCACCTGTTCAGTGGTTCCGTTGGGGCTTACATCGGAACCCCCCGCAAAAAGGGATTCGGACGTGTGTGCTGACAGGGCTATAGACTATAATGGTACAGGCAGAGCGAACAAGCGTTCTGTCGTGCATCATTTTTGAGCGTATACCCTACTGGAGGCGGACACTCACGCGTAGTAGACTGCATCTGAGTGTCCACCTCCAGTAATCTGAGTGTCCACCTCCAGGAGGCGTATATGCCCGAAAATGCACCATTATAGTCTATGGCCCAATCGGCGCACACGTCCGAATCCTGTTTTGCGGGGGCCTCGAAGGGACCACCGAACAGGTGCCTGAATGCAATGTGAAAGCATCTAGAGGAGCACAAGGTCTTAGGCGAGGTTCACATCTGCATTGGAGCCTCAGAGGTTCCATCATTTTTGGCGGAACATATTGCACTGCATGGCTCACTATTTTTTTCAATCACACTAAAGAATAGACCCCATTATACGTCAATTTAATTATTCTGTACCTTAGGGCTTCTTCAGAAGTCAATTTTTCTCGTACGTGTGCCATCTATATTTTTCATACCTATGATATTCTATGG
Source organism: Phyllobates terribilis (assembly GCF_046119375.1). Classification (NCBI taxonomy): domain Eukaryota; kingdom Metazoa; phylum Chordata; class Amphibia; order Anura; family Dendrobatidae; genus Phyllobates; species Phyllobates terribilis. Next base: position 104,182,859 of record NW_027362773.1, read on the forward strand.
TGTAGATCCCATGTCTGATTTTTCCTCAGACTGAGTGGTCCGCAAAAAAAGCACTTGTCAAATATTGATCCGAGTGTTGGTGAAACCCAACAATGCAAGTCTATAGATCAGTGGAAACGCTGGAACGCACTCAGATGCCATCCATGTACTGTCACGTTTCATGGACTGTTTGATAGGAGAAGCTTGAGAGACCTTCATCAGGTTTTTTTCTTTTCATCTGGGAAAAACTGATGAAATTCTGACCAATCTTTGTTGGTAAAGACTGACACTGACCAAACTCTGATGAAACTCTGATCAAAAACTCTGATGAAACTCTGACCGATTGTTGCATACGAGAAATCATCACTGACGTCTGATTGAGCCCTAAAAGGGGAAAAAGGCTGAATGATGACTCCCGTGCAGATCAAGTCCCCTGATTGCTACATTATCTACTGTATATTTCCTAAATCATTGCTTCAGTCCGTCCTTTGTACTGACCACACATATACATGTATATGAGATCACCTATCACCACGTCTTTTTTTTTTTTCGAAGCTGAATGCGGACAATTTTTCAAACCTCTTATAAGCGAAACCCTCCATCCCATGTAATAATCTTTTTGCCACCTTCGTATCCTATCTACAGTTACATTGGGGGGTTATATCTGATTCCCACGAGAAATGGGATTCAGATGCAAAACCCGACAGCCATAGATTACATCGAACTCTGTGTTTTTTTCCAGCAGTATTTCAGTTTTTCAGTTGGGCACAGACTATATTTCTGCGCCCATCTGAATTGATGGAGTCTTTCAGAAAAAAAGCAGAGTTCATTTGAATTCCATTTGCATGATTGCAGTTAATAGCTGTCAAAGGTTTTGTCTAAATCTCGCTTTTATTGAGATTCAGACGGAACCCTGGATGCAGTTGACGCATAAACGCAGTGTGAACAGGGCTGAACTGCAGCACCCGGCAGCAGCCACTACACACAGAACGGAGCTAATAACAGCTGATCGGTGGGGATGCCGGATGTCGTACTGCCACAGGTTTAATATTAATGACTTATCCTATAAATATTATATGTGCTACCACATCCCGAAATCTTGTGCAAGCGTTGCTCTTCCTTTGGCTGGAGTGGTTCATGAAGAGCAGTGCTTGAAAACTGGTGCAAACTAAATTTATCGGAATGGGGCAGAGGTAACAGCAAAGCGTTAGTCTCCTGTCAATCAAGCAGCGCAGAGCATCTCTGGGCGTGAAAAACAGATGAGTAGTGATGAACACAAGTGCTCGTTACTCAAGTTTGCCTAAGGTGCTCGGGTATGCACAGAGTATTGCGGGTGCTCGAATGAGATGTATGTGTCCCCATGGCCGCATGTTTCGTGGCTGTTAGGCTATGTGCCCACTTGCGGAAATGAAGCAGAAAATTTCTGCTTCATTTCTGCATGTCCTCTCCCGGAAAAACGCATGCGGAATTCCGCACGAGTTTATCGTGCGTTTATCGCGCGATTTCCACATGCGAAATTGCCTTGCATTTTTTATTGCATTGCAAAGGCAATTCCGCTTGTGGAAACGCAAAATTAATGGACATGCTGCGGATTTTTCCGCGCATCAAAAACGCTGCGGAAAAATCCGCAGCATGGGCATTGAACTTGCGGAATCCCCTTGGTCACCATATGGGGGGCGGATTACCTAGCGTTTCACAAGCGTTTACGCTGCGGAAATTCCACAGCATATACGCTTGAAAAACGCTACGTGGGCACATACCCTTAGACAGGCACAAAACATACGGGGATTGCCCATGTATGTCAGGCAATCCCCATGTATGTCAGGCAATCTCTGTGCATGTCAGGCAATCCCCGTGTATGTCAGGCAATCCCTGTGTATGTCAGGCAATCCCCGCATGTTTTGTGCCTATCTAACAGCCGTAAAACATGTGGCTGCAAGGACTCGAACATCTCACTCGAGCACCCGCGATACTCGATGCAAACTCCAGGAGCGAGCACTTGCACTCATCACTACAAATGAGGAGTCCTGGACTGCAAGTGCGTCGATATCCCCCATTGTGCACTTGAAGCTGGCATCTTCCTTTTAACAGATCCCTTGGTACCCACTGCTCAGAGACAGACACAGACAGAAGGTGGCTCCTGTGCAAGAACAATATATGAGCATTATCATAATGCACAATTCCACCTGCTTTGGAGGTGGTAGGGGCCCTTTTATCTCATGGGCCCTTGTGAGGCTGCACAGGTTGCACCAATGATATGTTCGCCCCTGCCACTGCTGCCGATTTAGAAAATTTACAACCTCCTTTTGTTTTCTGTCTTTTAAGGTTTTTTCCCCAACTAGTTATCCCCTAACCTTGGAACTACTGGAGAAAATGGAGCACATTGCTTGGAGGTCATTCAAGACTGGACTAGACCTGGTTCCCCAGTGCCAGAACCCTGTTCTTCAGATCGGTGGGGTGTCCTAATAGTCGGAACCCCTGTGATCAGTAAGTATACTATGGTTAGGGAATAACTAAACATTCTGGGAATAACCATGTGCCCCTGGCGTTAATCAAGAGGTTTTTTCTTTTTTGAAAGTTGCTTCATTTTTACATTAAATTATTTAAAATAAATAAATAAAATGATTACAAATGTATAAATAGCCCTCGTATGACATAATTCAGACAGCCCACAGTCACCACTAGGCGGAGCTCACAGCATAGATTCATATAACTCCCACTGTGACCAGTATAAACTAGAGCCAGGTACAGGGTTCGGCCACGGCCCTACTATCAGTATTTGGTCAGTATTCGGTCAGGAGTGGGAGCAAAAACCAGGAGTGGGTGATAAATACAGAATTGGTGACTTGTTTCTATTATACCTTTTCTCTGATTGTTTCTCACCTGGTTTTGGCTCCCACTCCTGAGAAAAAATACTGACCGAATACTGACCAAATACTGATAGTGGGGCCGTGGCCTATTATTTGAGGTGGAAGCAGCTGCCAGAACCAAAGAATTTACACCATTGTATTGCCACATATTTTAAAAAGCCTGTTCAGAAAAAAATAACTATAGAAGAAGCAATATATAATTCTCAATAAAATAAACTGTAATAAATGCACAGGGATTGTGATGACGTCGCAGGACTACTTTTGTCAAGTATTTTCAGTTGTGCCCCTGTGATTTGAGAGGTGGCGCTGTGCATGAGTGGCTCTTTCCCTTCACTTCTTCGGAGTTCCAAAGTAAGGTGGTGGAGAAAGGAATACCCCTTTAAGGATAGGGTCACACAACAGTTTTTCAATTTTCAAACAATTTTTCATACAATTTTTTTTTTGCGCACCCATAGACTTGAATACGTAAGAGAAAAGAATATGGAATACGGAAGAGAATAAATAGTGTATGCTCCAATTTTTTTTTCACATGATCATTCAGTCCGCGTAAAAGAAAAAACGCTCATCTGAACAGCGGAATTGAATAACATTCGTCCGAGTGTCAACTGTGTGAGTTTTTCCACGGATATCACACGGACTGAAAATACTGTGATACCATCATAGCCTAGAATGTAGTATATAGTGTTATAAACGACACAAGAATCTAACGATACGCAACTCGTTATACATATAAATACATTGTCTACATATCAACAAACAGCATGGACCCCAAAACACAAACATGGACCCCCAAGATCACAAAAGTTAGAAGTTGACCTGCTCTGTTTCCTTTCCGCCTTTCTTACACAACGCATTGAACCTTTCTCCAGTGGAAGTGATGATATTTCTAGACAGGACCGATCACATCTATGTCTCTTTTGACCAGTAAGTCCCAGTTCACATTCATACATTGCATTGCGCTGAACGTATATGGCTGAATTCCCACCGACCCCCCCCCCCCCCCCAAAAAAAAAAAAAAAATGTATGGCAGTGAGAGCATCCATGGACCAGTTTAAAGTCTGCGTTCATTTTTCTTTTTTTTTTTGCAAAGTCTGAACACAGCCTAATTTTAACGTAGGTATACTGTCAGATGTAGCAGAGCTAATTCTGTCATCAGCAGGATCTGCAACCATATAAAAATAAAATAATGCACCCCCCAGAGGGTTAAATTACAAGAAATGTATGTGTAGAATGTAGAACACAATGTCTCAACATTAGTGTAACTAACTGTAGCAGTAGAGACCTGTATACAAATAACTCACATAGGAGCCATAAACATAGTGGATCACAGTGGAATGTAGTAGTAATGGGATGCAGACATAGCAGAGGGGTGCACCCAGTGACTACAACCCCCAGCATCCAGCCTGACAGCAGAGCAGGGGTGCAGGCAGAGCAGCATTGTACCTACCTCAGCCCAGAGCTTGTGATGGGACTCAGCCCCTCTCTGTCACTTTTCAGCGCCCAGCCTCCCCCTCCTGTGGTAGAATGAGTTACACTTCCTCCCTGTGCATCTGGCCAGGAAACAGCAACAGATAATGAACATATTGCGTTTAACCCCAACACAACAACATCCTTTTCTGGTATGTGAGGAGTGAGGCCAGTGCCACTCAGCTGACACAGCAGCAGCCAGTGTGCCCAGCCCTGTGCCAGTCATATTGATACCTAAGGGCAGAAGCCACAAGTCAGTAATCAGCTCATTGCCTCTATCACCAGTGACCTCCTCCTCTGTCCCAAAATAAGCCCTAGTACAACTCTCACACTCACCTAGTACAACTCTCACACTCACCTAGTACAACTCTCACACTCACCTAGTACAACTCTTACACTCACACCTCATACAATTCTCACACTCACCTAGTACAACTCTCACACTCACCTAGTACAACTCACACCTCATACAATTCTCACACTCACCTAGTACAGCTCTCACACTCACATAGTACAACTCTCACATTCACCTAGTACAACTCACATTCACCTAGTACAACTCTCACACTCTCACCTAATACAATTCTCACACTCACCTAGTACAACTCTCACACTCACCCAGTACAACTTTCACACTCACACCTAATACAATTCTCACACTCACCTAGTACAACTCTCACACTCACCTAGTACAACTCTCACCTAGTACAACTCTCACACTCACCTAGTACAACGTACACTCGCCTAGTACAACTCTCACACACTCATACCTAGTACAGCTCTCGCACTTTAACACTCACCTAGTACATTTCTCACACTCACCTAGTGCAACTCTCACACTCTCACACTCACCTAGTACAACTCTCACACACTCATCTAGTACAACTCTCTCACACTCACCAAGTACAACTATCACACCTACTACAACTCTCACACTCACCTAGTACAACTCACACCTACTACAACTCTCACAAACTCACCTAGCACAACTCTCACATTCACATAGTAAAACTCTTACATTCACACCTCATGCAATTCTCACACTCACCTAGTACAACTCTCACACTCACCTAGTACAACTCTCACACTCACCTAGTAGAACTCACACCTCATACAATTCTCACACTCACCTAGTACAACTCTCACACTGATATAGTAGAACTCTCACATTCACCTAGTACAACTCTCACACTCACCTAGTACAACTCTCACACTCTCACCTAATACAATTCTCACACTCACCTAGTACAACTCTCACACTCACCTTGTACAACTTTCACACTCACACCTAATACAATTCTCACACTCACCTAGTACAACTCTCATACTCACCTAGTAAAACTCTCACACCTAGTACAACTCTCACACTCACCTAGTACAACTCTCACACTCACCTAGTACAACTTACACTCGCCTAGTACAACTCTCACACACTCATACCTAGTACAGCTCTCGCACTCTAACACTCACCTAGTACATTTCTCACACTCACCTAGTGCAACTCTCGCGCTCACCTAGTACAACTCTCACACACTCATTTAGTACAACTCTCTCACACTCACCTAGTACAACTCACACTCACCTACTACAACTCTCACAAACTCACCTAGCACAACTCTCACACTCACCTAGTAAAACTCTCACACACTCACGTTCACCTAGTACAACTCTCACACTCACCTAATACAACTCTCACACTCACCTAGTATAACTCTCACACTCACCTAGTACAGTTTTCACACTCACCTAGTACAACTTACACACTTACCTAGTACAACTTACACTCACCTAGTACAACTTACACTCACCTAGTACAACTCTCGCACACTCATACCTAGTAGAACTCTCGCACTTTCACACTCGCCTAGTACATTTCACACACTCACCTAGTACAACTCTCACACTCACCTAGTACAACTCTCACACACACTTAGTACAACTCTCACACACTGATCTAGTACAACTCTCTCGCACTCACCTAGTACAACTCTCATACTCACCTACTACAACTCTCACACTCACCTACTACAACTCTCACAAACTCACCTAGTACAACTCTCACACTCACCTAGTGCAACTCTCACACTTACCTAGTACAACTCTCACACTCACCTAGTACAACTCTCACACACTCATCTAGTACAACTCTCTCACACTCACCAAGTACAACTGTCACACTCACCTAGTACAACTCTCACACACTCATCTAGTACAACTCTCTCACACTCACTAAGTACAACTGTCACACTCCCCTACTACAACTCTTACACTCACCTAGTACAACTCACACTCACCTACTACAACTCTCACAAACTCACCTAGTACAACTCTCACACTCACCTAGTACAACTTACGTTCACCTAGTACAACTCTCACAGTCACCTAGTACAACTCTCACACCTAGTACAACTGTCACACTCACCTAGTACAACTCTCACACTCACCTGGTACAATTTTCACACTCACCTAGTACAACTTACATTTGCCTAGTACAACTCTCACACACTCATACCTAGTACAACGCTCGCACTCTCACACTCACCTAGTACATTTCACACACTCACCTAGTACAACTCTCACACTCACCTAGTACAACTCACACACTCATCTAGTACAGTTTTCACACTCACCTAGTACAACTTACACACTTACCTAGTACAACTTACACTCACCTAGTACAACTTACACTCACCTAGTACAACTCTCACACACTCATACCTAGTAGAACTCTCGCACTTTCACACTCGCCTAGTACATTTCACACACTCACCTAGTACAACTCTCACACTCACCTAGTACAACTCTCACACACACTTAGTACAACTCTCACACACTCATCTAGTACAACTCTCTCGCACTCACCTAGTACAACTCTCATACTCACCTACTACAACTCTCACACTCACCTACTACAACTCTCACAAACTCACCTAGTACAACTCTCACACTCACCTAGTGCAACTCTCACACTCTCACACTTACCTAGTACAACTCTCACACTCACCTAGTACAACTCTCACACACTCATCTAGTACAACTCTCTCACACTCACCAAGTACAACTGTCACACTCACCTAGTACAACTCTCACACACTCATCTAGTACAACTCTCTCACACTCACCAAGTACAACTGTCACACTCACCTACTACAACTCTCACAAACTCACCTAGTACAACTCTCACACTCACCTAGTACAACTCACGTTCACCTAGTACAACTCGCACAGTCACCTAGTTCAACTCTCACACCTAGTACAACTCTCACACTCACCTAGTACAACTCTCACACTCACCTGGTACAATTTTCACACTCACCTAGTACAACTTACATTTGCCTAGTACAACTCTCACACACTCATACCTAGTACAACGCTCGCACTCTCACACTCACCTAGTACATTTCACACACTCACCTAGTACAACTCTCACACTCACCTAGTACAACTCACTCGCTCATCTAGTACAACTCTCTCACACTCACCTAGTACAACTCTCACACTCACCTACTACAACTTTCACACTCACCTAGTACAACTCACACTCACCTACTACAACTCTCACAAACTCACCTAGTGCAACTCTCACACTCATCTAGTACAACTCTCACACTCACCTAGTACAACTCTCACACACTCACACACACCTAGTACAACTCTCACACACACCTAGTACAACTCTCGCACTCACCTAGTACAACTCTCACACTCACCTAGTACAACTTACACTCACCTAGTACAACTCTCACACACTCATACCTAGTAGAACTCTCGCACTCTCACACTCACCTAGTACATTTCACACACTCACCTAGTACAACTCTCACATTCTCACACTCACCTAGTACAACTCTCACACACACTTAGTACAACTCTCACACTCATCTAGTACAACTCTCTTGCAATCACCTAGTACAGCTGTCACACTCACCTACTACAACTCTCACACTCACCTAGTACAGCTCACACTCACCTACTACAACTCTCACAAACTCACCTAGTACAACTCTCACACTCACCTAGTACAACTCACACACTCACGTTCACCTAGTACAACTCTCACACTCACCTAGTACAACTCTCACACCTAGTATAACTCTCACACTCACCTAGTACAACTCTCACACTCACCTAGTACAACTCTCACACTCACCTACTACAACTCTCACAAACTCACACACACCTAGTACAACTCTCACACACACCTAGTACAACTCTCGCACCCACCTAGTAGAACTCTCACACTCACCTAGTACAATTTACACTCACCTAGTACAACTTACACTCACCTAGTACAACTCTCACACACTCATACCTAGTAGAACTGTCACACTCTCACACTCACCTAGTACAACTCACACACTTAGTATAACTCTCATACACTCATCTAGTACAACTCTCTCGCAATCACCTAGTACAACTGTCACACTCACCTACTACAATTCTCACACTCACCTAGTACAACACACACTCACCTACTACAACTCTCGCAAACTCACCTAGTACAACTCTCACACTCACGTTCACCTAGTACAACTCTCACACTCAACTAGTACAACTCTCACACCTAGTATAACTTTCACACTCACCTAGTACAACTCTCACACTCGCCTAGTACAACTCTCACACTCACCAAGTACAATTTTCACACTCACCTAGTACATTTCACAAACTCACCTAGTACAACTCACACTCACCTAGTGCAACTCTCACACTCTCACACTTACCTAGTACAACTCTCACACTCACTTAGTACGACTCTCACACACTCATCTATTACAACTCTCTCACACTCACCAAGTACTACTCTCACACTCACCTAGTACAACTCACACCTACTACAGCTCTCACAAACTCACCTAGTACAACTCTCACACTCACCTAGTACAACTCACACACTCACGTTCACCTAGTACAACTCTCACACTCACCTAGTACAACTCTCACACCTAGTATTACTCTCACACTCACCTAGTACAACTCTCACACTCACCTAGTACAACTCTCACACTCACCTAGTACAACTTTCACACACACTTAGTACAACTCTCACACTCATCTAGTACAACTCTCTTGCAATCACCTAGTACAACTGTCACACTCACCTACTACAACTCTCACACTCACCTAGTACAACTCACACTCACCTACTACAACTCTCACAAACTCACCTACTACAACTCTCACACTCACCTAGTACAACTCACACACTCACGTTCACCTAGTACAACTCTCACACTCGCCTAGTACAACTCTCACACCTAATATAACTCTCACACTCACCTAGTACAACTCTCACACTCACCTAGTACAATTTTCACACTCACCAAGTACATTTCACACACTCACCTACTACAACTCTCACAAACTCACCTAGTACAACTCTCACACTCACCTAGTGCAACTCTCACAATCTCACACTTACCTAGTACAACTCTCACACTCACCTAGTACAACTCTCTCACACTCATCTATTACAATTCTCTCACACTCACCAAGTACAACTCTCACACTCACCTACTACAACTCACACTCACCTACTACAGCTCTCACAAACTCACCTAGTACAACTCTTACACTCACCTAGTACAACTCACGTTCACCTAGTACAACTCTCACACTCACCTAGTACAACTCTCACACCTAGTATTACTCTCACACTCACCTAGTACAACTCTCACACTCACCTAGTACAATTTTCATACTCACCTAGTACAACTTACACTCACCTAGTACAACTCTCATACACTCATACCTAGTACAACTCTCACACTCTCACACTCACCTAGTACATTTCACACACTCACCTAGTACAACTCTCACACTCACCTACTACAACTCTCACACTCACCTAGTACAACTCTCACACTTACCTACTACAACTCTCACACTCACCTAGTACATCTCACACTCACCTACTACAACTCTCACAAACTCACGTAGTAAAGCTCTCACACTCACATAGTACAACTCTCACACTTACCTAGTACAACTCTCACACTCACACCTAGTACAACTCTCACATTCACCTACTACAACTCACACTCACCTAGTACAACTCTCACACACTCATATCTAGTACATCTCTCGCACTCTCACACTCACCTTGTACAACTCTCACACTTACCTTGTGCAACTCTCACACTCGTCTAGCACAACTCTCACACTCATATAGTACAACTCTCACACTCGTATAGTACAATTCTCACACTCGCATAGTACAACTCTCACACACTCACACTCACCTAGTACAACTCTCCCACACTCACACTCACTTAGTACAACTTTCATACTTTTGCCGGATTCCTTTCAATAAATTTAAAAGTTTAAATTCTTGGACGGGTGGTGACAGTTATAACAGTTATTTCCTGTTGTCTTATTTTGAAAATAGTGAAGATAAATATAAAGCTCCTTTCACACATCTCAGTGAATTTTACCACTGTTTATTTTTCGATCAGGTGTCATCGTAGTTGCATTTGTTTTTTTTTCCTCATCCTTTTTTTTTGCACTGAAGAGATATATTTGCTCCCAAGCTAATATGAAGATCACATTTTTCTATACCTTTTTTTTCAAAATCACTAAGCAACAGATCCTTGAGACATGGATGCAAATCTGGTTGAGGAAGTCCAGATGGAATGAAAAAATGAATCCACCGGGATGTAGACTAAATATTTTATTATTAAAAACTTACTCAAAGTTTAAAAAAAAAAACAACAAACAGGCATGAAATGGGATGAAAAGAGTTAGTGTAACGTGTTTCAACCTTGGATTAGTTTCTTCGTCAGGCATGATGAAACCTAGTTTGAGTCCCCTTGGATCCATTTTTCACTCTGGCTTCCTTAATGACTAGAGCCCTCGGCTCAGTTTTTTCCTCCAGATTTCAAGTAATTGCGTGGATGCTCAGGCAACACAAGCGTCTGAGCGACTTCTGCAGTTGATTCCTGGTGCACTTGGATCGACACCACACGCAGACCACCAGTGTTGTGCTTGCTCCCTGCACAATCTCCAAAGGTGAACAGTTCTGCGGGTTACATACCAGCTCTTAGGCTGCGTGCCCACTATGCATTTTTCAAGAGTTTTTTCTGCGGAATTTCCGCTGCGAAAACACTTAAAAAACGCTTGGTAATACGTGCCCCATGGTCCCCAATGATAATCCGCATGTGCTGTGCACATGCTGCGGAAAATTCCGCTGCGGATTATTATTGCGGAAAAATATGCAGCATGTCCATTAATTTTGCGGACACGCAGCGTAATTGCCACCATTGACTTGCATTGAATCACTTAATATCCGCATGACTATATGTGCACATGCGGATATTAAGCGATTCAATGTGCTGATGGTACCCGGGTCTGGAGAAGAGGAGACTCTCATCCAGACCCGGGTATCATAGAACCTGTTAAAAAAAGAATTTAAAATAAAAAATAAACATATACTCACCTTCCGATGTTCCCCGGTCTCCTGTATGATGTGTCCGATCTCTTGTACAGCTCGCGATGGTCTAAAAGGACCTTCCATGACCTCATTTAGTCATGTGACAGGTCACGCGAATGCTGATGTCGGCGGTCGCGTGACCTGTCACATGACTAAATGACGTCATGAAAGGTCCCTTCACATCACCGCGAGCCGTACAAGAGACCGGACACAGCAGAGAAAAGACCGGGGGCCATCAGAAGGTGAGTATAAAGGGTTTTTTTTTAAAAATTTTTTACCATTTTTAATCTTTTCTTCAACTATTAACTTGGTCACACTATATAAATCGATGCCGGTTGCATGGATTCATATAGTGTGACCAAGTTGTCAAGCACTTTTCCAAGTGATGCTAAAATCGCTTGGAAAAGCGCTTGATAACCCGCATGCAGAAATACATGTGAAGAACGCTTGACAAACGCTTCTACCTGGCGGGAAAAACGCTTGTAAAATCCGCATGCGTTTTTCCTGCCAGGGAGAAGCGGAAAAAATCTGCAGCATTTCTGCATCGTAGGCACATAGCCTTAAAGTTATTGCGCTAGGAGGCGTCATGTTATGTCTCTTCCAGACCATTTAACAAAAGCAAAATAGAAACAATTCAGAAGTCTCCCTATTTGCAGCTGTGTTTCACGTATCCTCATACACTTGAATGTCCGATTCTGGTCTGCAAACACGGATCGTAATAGGATCTACTCATGTATCTTGCACACAGATCAGTGTTTTTCATCAATGCGCATATGGATCCATTAATCTCTATGGATCCATGTGCCGCCCAAGAAATAAACAGCATGTGTGACACAGATGTGTGAATGGAGCCCAGCAAGGAATAAACCTAAAGTGATGCTCCTGCCAAAGAGAAAAAAAATGGAGTTTCATAGGGAAGTAAAAAATAAGCTTGCAATTATATACAGCCATGGTCGTGAGTGTTGGCACCCATGTAATTGTTCCAGAAAATGAAGTATTTCTCTCAGAAAATTATTGCAATTACACATATTCTGTTATACACTTTTATTCCCTTTGTGTGTATTGGAACAACAAAAAAAACAGAAAAAAAGACAAATTAGACATAATTTCACACTAAACCGTAAAAATGGGCCGGACAAAATTGTTGGCACCCTCAACTTAATATTTGGTTACACACCCTTTGGAATCAATAACTGCTTTCTATCCATCGACAAGCTTCTTACTAGAGATGAACGAACCCAAACTTTAAAGTTCGGGGTTCGTTCGGGACAGTTATTGTCCGTTGCTGAACGCGAAACACGGAAGTCCGTTTTAATGTTTGGAGTTCCGAGGAAGTCCGGGAGGAGAGAGAGAGCAGTTTGTGAATACATTTCAATGGGGATCGGGTTCAGGTTCAAGTTCGGGTAAAGTTCTGGTACCCGAACCAAACTTTGGACTAAAGTTCGGAACAGGTACCCGAATCCGATCTTCCACGGGTCCGCTCATCCCTACTTCTTACAACTCTCAACTGAAATTTTGGAGCACTCTTCTTACAAACTGCTCCAGGTCTCTCATACTTGAAGGCGCCTTCTCCCTACAGCAATTTTAAGATCTATCCACAGGTGATCAATGGGATTTAGATCCACACTCATTGCTGGCCACTTCAGAACTCTTCAGCGCTTTGTTTCCATCGATTTCTGGGGGCTTCTTGAAGTATGTTTGGGGTCATTGTCCTGCTGGAAGATCCATGACCTAGGACACAAACCCAGCTTTCTGACATTGGGCAGTACATTGTGACCCAAAATCCTTTGGTAATCTTCAGATTTCATGATACCCTGCACACAGCCAAGGCACCCAATGCCAGAGGCAGCCAGACAACCCCAAAACATCTTTGAACCTCCACCATATTTGACTGTAGGTCCTGTGTTCTTTTCTTAGAAGGCCTCATTTCGTTTTTGGTAACAGTAGAATGATGTGCTTTACCATAAAGCTCTATCTTGATCTCAACTGTCCACAAGACACTTTCCCAGAAGGATTTTGGTTTACTCAGGTACATTTTGGCAAACTGCAGTCTAGCTTTTTTATGTCTCTGTGTCAGCAGTGGGGTCCTTGTGGGTCTCCTGCCACAGCGTTTCATTTCATTCAAATGTTGACGGATAGTTGGCGCTGACAATGATGCACCCTGAGCCTGCAGGACAGCTTGAATTTCTTTGGAACTTGAATGGGTCTGCTTATCCACCATCCGGACTATCCTGCATTGCACTCTTCCATCAGTTTTTCTCTGCCTTCCACATCTAGGGAGATTAGCCACAGTGCCATGGGTTGAAAATTTCTTGATTATGTTGAACATTGTGGACAAAGGAACATCAAGATCTCTGGAGGTGGACTTGTAACCTTGAGATTGTTGATATTTTTCATTCAATTTTGGTTCTCAAGTCCTCTGACAGTTCTCTTCTTCTCTTTCTGTTCTCCAAGCTAAGTGTGGCACCCACAGACAAACAATGCAAAGATTGAGTCAACTTCTTCCCTTTTTATCTGGTTTAAGGTGTGATTTTCATATTGACCACACCTGTTACTTGCCACAGGTGAGTTTGAACGAGCATCACATGCTTGAAACAAAGTTGTTTACCCATAATTTGGGAAAGATGCCAATAATTTTGTCCAGACCATTTTTGAGGGTTTGTGTGAAATTATGTCCAATTTGTATTTTTTTTCTCTATTTTTTTGTGTTGAACCAATACACACAAGGGAAATAAATGTGTATAAAAACATGTGTAATTACAGTCATTTTCTGAGAGAAATACTTCATTTTCTGGAACAATTTCAAGGGTGCCAACATTTTCGGCCATGACTAGTGATGAATGAGCATGCTAGCTACTGCTCAGTGCTCGCCCGAGCATCTCACTGCTCGAGATGCTCGGCTCTCGCCGAGTATTTCCGGGGTTGCTCGGCGGGAGCTCGGGTCCCCTCCCTGCATGTTTGACACTCTTTACAGAGCCAATGAACATGCAGGGATTGTCTGCCACTCACTGTAATGCTGCAGCCATGTTGGTTGTGGCATTACAGTGATTGGCTGGCCGCACAGCGTCATCAGGTCTATATCAGACCTGGCGCCGCCATGCTCATCACAGTCACTCCGGAATCAGACAGTGTAGGGAGCGGTGCTGCTGCTGAGCTAGGGAGAGATTTGCTTGTTAGTGTAGGTATGCCAAACTATATTACAGACACATATCCATCTCAACAAACAGTCCTTCTGAGGACTAATCCATCTGCAGAGATATCAGGCAGGCAATGTATATAGGCAGGCAGGCGGTGTATATAGCAGACTGCAGTGCATATAGCACAAGAGACTCCATTCCATTTTTTTCTGCTGCTGCTGCTGTTAGATATTTCTATACAAAGGCCCAGGTCTCAGGGGCCAGTAATAATTTTTTTTTGGATCTTAATCCTCATTATTTGCTTAAAAAGCAATCCAGAGAGCACAGTTTTTCTGCGCCATTTGCTTGTTGGCACTGCAGAATACAGCCAGTTCACACCGGTTTGCTGTTCAAAATAGTTACCTTACAGGCCAGCTATTTAAAACTGTGGTTTGTCCGTCACACGGATCACACATAAGTTCGCTCCAAATTCAGCCATTTCTAGTGAGCGTGGAAGATATTGTCCTCCATTTAAAATGGGCAAGGCGCATGGCAAGGGACGGGGAACTGGACTGATGGTGCATGTGACGCGGCCCCTGGGCCGTGTGCGGGGGAGTACCCGGAGAGGGGTCTCTGTGTAATGCTAGGGGTTGTAGTCTCCTTGGCGGCGACCCGGTCCCGTGGCTCAGGGTGGTCAAACCAGTGGCGGATCTGCTTACTTGGTTTTATAATGTTTAAATGTCCGACTACGCCACCCGTGGATTGCGGTCACTGAGAACTGCCGCTGCGGGGCAGACCGCTGAGGCTGATGTTGGGTGTGCAGCAGAGGGTAGTATAACTCCCCACGGGAGGAGTATAGCCTCAGGGCAGCGTGTGCAGATGGTGAGGGTTGTGGTGCATGGGCGCAGCAGAAATGACTCAGAGTCCATGCAGTGCAGTTCAGGGTCTTTACTGTTGGTAATGAAGAAGGCCCTGCCGGGAGTACTGGCTAACATTAGAGGCCTGGTCAGTCTGTGAGCGAACAAGAGTCCCCCTGGCCAGGTGGAGGTGTAGGCCTTCCCGTTTGACTGCACTCTTCCTGGCTACCCTGCTGTAGTCGTGTAGTAGCCCACGTCCCTGAGTGTACCGCGTGGTGCTCACCCGCATGGCTGGTGACTTGGGGCCTTTGGTTCCTTCCGCTCCTTGATGGCGGCACCGGTCCCTTGCGCGTCACTGAGCCTCCGGGCTTTCTACGGCCAGAGGACCTGAAATCCCCTGCCAGGTGGTTTCTGCTGCTGGATGTGAATATCCTCACAGCCTCGGACTCCGGTGTCTGGTTCTCTGCGACTTCTGCCAGGACGAGCTCTCTGCTCCAGTCCCTGGCCTTCAGCTCCTGGCTCCTACAGAGCTCCTTGCTGCTGCTCTGTCCCTTCCTCTGGAGCTAGACTTCTCTGCTAACCCCGCCCCAGATCCAGTTTATAAAGGGCAGGTTCCTCCCCTCCCTGGACTGGGGCAGGAGGTGTGGCATGCAATAATGCTCCTGACCAGGAAAACCCATGCTCGCTCTCAGACATGGTATTTCTACCACTGTGGCAACCAGACCCCTGGGGTGCCACACATGCAGAGGCCGAGGGAGTGGGCAAGCTGAAATTGTGCCACAACAAATACCCACATCTTCTCGCTCGACCTTCCTGTCCCAATTAATAGGGGACCGCAGAACACCACTATTGAACACACAGCAGTGTGAAAAAATTATTGGTTGGATAGCAGATAATGCTTCCAGTCACTCAGCCACCACCACCACCACCCTGTCTTCCACACGGTCAAGTCTCAGTAGCCGTGAGTCTGGATCGCATATTCCTCACCTTGAACCTCCTTCCTCCCACCATGCCGAGTGCCGAGAGACAACTGATCCCACACTTGGACACTCCGAAGAGCTGTTCACTTTTCCATTTATAGACTCGGGCCTCTCGCCCGGTCCACTTGAAGCGCGGCAAGAGGAGATCGCATGTAGCGATGCCTAAATATTTGAACAGCCACGGTCACACGAAGGCGACGGTGGGAAAGTGTCACAAGAGGTGGACGATTATGAGACACAATTGCCATAAAGTCAGGAGGAGGACTAGGGTGCGGAAGTGGAAGACGAGGTGGTGGATGATATAGCAACTGACCCAACCTGGCAGGAGGACATGCAGAGCGAGGACAGCAGCACACAGGGGGAAGGAGGCAGAGCACCCCAACAGGCAGGAAGAAGCAGTGTGGTGGCCGCAGACAGAAGGCAGGCAACCGTTCCCCGTAACACCAACACGAAGGAAGTTGCCAGTACAACTGTTAGGTCTTCCCGAGTCTGGTTGTTTTTTAAAGACTCTGCCGATAACCCCAAAAAGGCCATTTGCGCCACCTGCCAGGCCAGCATCAGCAGGGGTGGCAAAACGACCAGCCTGATCACCACCAGCATGATCAGGCACATGGCAGCAAAGCACCCAACTTTGTGGGCCGAACCCCAGGGTCCAGGAACAGTGTCTGCGGGTGACACCACTGCTTCTTCCGCTGTTGTGCATGCAAGCCAATCCCCTGTCCATGGTGCATGCGAAGATGCCTCCTGCCCTGCACCAATAGTTGCATACTCTCAACTAGCAGCATCAGGAAGCACATCCACTTCCTTGTCCCAGTGCAGCGTTCAGTTGTCCATACCCCAGTCCTTGGAACGCAAGCGCAAATACGCAGCCAACGCTTCACAGGCCGCACTACTAAATTCCCACATTTCGTGACTGCTTGCACTCGAAATGTTGCCTTTTAGGCTCGTGGAGATGGAAGCTTTCCGCAACTTGATGGCGGCGGTCGTCCCTCGGTACTTGGTCCCCAGCCGCCACTATTTCTCCCGGTGTGCCGTCCCCGCATTGCACAAGCACATGTCCCAAACATTAGCCGTGCCCTCAACAACGCAGTTACCGGGAAAGTCCACCTAACCACGGACAAGTGGACAAGTGCTTGTGGGCAGGCATGGTACATCTCGCTGACGGCACACTGGGTTAACATAGTGGAAGCCGGGACCCAGTCGGACCTTGGGACGGAACACGTCCTCCCGATGCCAAGGATTGTGGGCCCTAGGTCAATCAGGGTTGCCCCCACAGTCTACAGCTCCTGCACCTCATCCTCTTCAGCCTCCTCCTCTTCTTCAGCCTCCATCTCCGAAATGACCACATCAGTCACAAGCTGAAGCACTTCAGCACTGCCTCGGCCAAGCGTCAACAGGCTGCGCTGAAGCTAATATGCTTACGTGACAAACCGCACAATGCTGAAGAGTTGTGGACAGCTATGAAAGAGCAGGCAGATCTGTGGCTGACACCGCTGAACCTACAGCCAGGCATGGTCGTGTGTGACAATGGCCGGAACCTGGTGGTGGCTCTGAGGCAAGGCAAGCTCACACAAGTACCATGCCTGGCCCATGTGCTTAACCTTGTGGTTCAGCGGTTTCTCAAATCCTACCCAGGGCTGCCGGATCTGCTTGTTAAAGTATGCCGCCTGTGTGCCCATTTTAGAAAGTCACCTACAGCTTCCGCTGCCCTTGCAGTGTTTCAGCAGCGTTTGCAGCTTACGGCTCACAGACTGGTATGTGATGTCCCCACACGTTGGAACTCTACACTGCAGTTGTTGGGAAGGATTTGTGAGCAGAAGAGGGCAGTTGTTGAGTACCAGCATCAACAAGGCCGTCGGGTTTCAGTTCAGACTCCACACATAAGACCTCAGGAGTGGACATGGATGTCAGACATATGTACCATCCTCCAAAACTTTGAGGACTCCACCAAGATGGTGAGCGGCGATGACGCCATAATTAGCGTCACCATCCCGCTTCTCTGTCCTCTGAAACGCTCTCTGCTCACGATCAAAGAGGATGCATCGATGTGTGCAAATTTTAGGCCCTCTGCAGACCGCCGGGGGGGGTCAATTTTCCCATAGACTCACATTGGGCTTGTTGCTCGGGTCGAGCACCCGAGTATTCCAATGTGCTCGATCCGAGCAATGAGCTCGCAAGCATTTTAGTGCTCGCCCATCACAAGCACTGACTGTATTATCTCCTTTCCGATGTTACCGTGGTATTTTCTTTTCTCATTTGTGCTTTCCTAGTGTCATACTTTACTATTTTTCCGTCTACACAGCTCTTTGAGGGTTATTTTTAGGGAGGTGTTATTTTTTTTTATGTTAATTTTTAAAGCACATCCATCACCAAATTTCACGATACAAACTGCATGCATTATAAAATAGATCTCTTACACCTGATGAGGCTAATGTACGATTAGCTGCATAGTCTTTTATGAAAGTTTAAATTCAACCGCCACACACCATACCTGTTTAACAGCTCCTCAGCGACCCTCCTCCCTGTTGCTGAGATTTCACCTTGCTTAGTACAAGCTGGGTGGGTGGAGACTGAATACTTAGGAGCTTTCTCATTTTTTATTTGTTCTAATAAAGTGCTCATTTTAATATCAGGAATATACAGCCATACTGATCTAGATTTTTCAAAGTAAGTACATCAGCCTCGTCAGGTCTAAGAAGTCTATCTAATAATGCATGAAATTTCTTTTGTAGAATTAAAAGCTAACTGTATGTGTGTTAAAAACAATAATTAATCGTCCCTTCTCTCCCTGCTTGCAGTCAGTGGACTAGTCCGGGACCGCTGTCAATCAATGCTACTGTTTAGCGGGAGCATGCCCATGGCAGTGTGACTGGCATCCCATTGTACAGGGAGGAGTAGAAGAGGGACGTCTTCCTCTCAGCTTCTCTACTCTCTCCACACATCGCAATATCAGTCACACCGGTATGGTCATTCTACTATTGCACAGTAGCATTGATTGACAGCAGTCCTGGACTAGTCCGTTAAATGCAGGTAAGGAGAGTAGTGATGATTATAGGGAATCTGTTAGCAGGTCTTTGCTATTTAATCTGAGAGCAGCATAATGTAGGGGCAGATACCCTGATTCCAGGGATGTATCACTTATTAGACTGTGTGCTGTAGTTTCAATATAATCAGTGTTTTATCAGCAGGAGATTATCACTGCAGGACTAGGTGTCATATGCAGGCAGGTCAGGCTTATCTGTGTGACCTCGCCCCCACCTGTGATTGGCAGCTTGCTCACAGTGTACATACAAAGCTGCCAATCAGGGGTGTGGGCGGGGTTATACTAAGCTCATTCTGACCACTGCTACATCTACAGCAGAAAAAAAAGGAATTCTATCAGCAAGCAGCCCAGTAAGTGACACATCCCTGGAATCAGGGTTTCTGCCCCTACATCATGATGCTCTCAGATTACATAGCAAAAACCTGCTGACTGATTTAATTTACTCATTAAGGATAATACAGGCATCATTAAAGTGGGTATTAGGAGGCTGATAAAGCTCTAATACCTTCTACTCACCGTGCAGGATAAAGAACATCATTTAATACTTCGAACTCTTATTGACTTGTCAATAGAAATTATATTCATTTTTTTATTGTTTTCATTCTTTACATAACAAATGAAAACTTTATTTTTTTCATTTTTATGTTTATTTAGTATTTAATAATTTTGAATATTTTTTTTAAACTTTTTTTTTTACTTCTTTTTTTATTTAATTATTTCAGGGACCTCGATCAGCAACCATGTTTGCAGTGTATTGTATTATGAGCATTATCTTATTAAAAGGATAATAGAGTCTGAATTCTGAAAACAGCTTAGAATGTTATAAAATAAGATAGAAGTCATAGTCGCCTTACGTCTCCCCTGCAGCCCTCCGCTCCGGACCCCTCCTGGTTCTTCACCAGTCTCTGTATTTCTTTATATACCGTCTTTATATTTCATGTGCCGCTAAGTGACTACTGCTGCCACAGCAATTGTTGGTTGGCTACAGCGGACACGTGGCTGAGTGGCACATGATTAGCTGCGAAAAAGTATCAAGCCTGGCTGGAGACCAGGCTGGATCATAGGATAATTTTGGTAAAAGAAGTTTGTATTTTTTATTTTCTTTTGTCATAAAATTCTAGGCAGTCTTCAGAACATCCAGGCCCTCGTCCCTGGTGTATAACATCTGGCCCCTCGTCTCCAGTGTATAACATCCAGCCCATTGTCCAGTGTATGACATCTGGCCCCTCATCCCTGGTATATAACATCCAGCCCCTCTCCATCGGTGTATAACAGCCAGCCCCTCTCCCTTGGTGTATAACATTCAGCCCCCTTGCCCCCAGTGTATGACATCCGGCCCCTCTCCCCTAGTGTATAACATCCGGCCCATCGCCCCCGGTGTATAACATTCGGTTCCTCGCGCCCCCTGGTGTATAACATCTGGCCCCTCGCCCCCGGTGTCTAACATCCGACCCCTTGCTTCCGGGGTATGACATCCGGTCCCTCGCCCCCCCAGTGTATGACATCCAGCCCCTCTCCCTCAGTGTATAACATTCAGCCGCCTTGCCCCCAGTGTATGACATCCGGCCCCTCACTCCCAGTGTATAACTTCCGACCCCTCCCCCCAGTGTATAACATCCGACCCATCGCCCGATGTATAACATCCGACCCCTCACCTCCGGGGTATGACATCTGGTCCCTCGCCCCCCAGCGTATGACATCCAGCCCCTCACCCCCAGTGTATAACATAAGGCCCCTCCTCCCCGATGTATAATATCCGTCCCCTCGCCCCTAGTGTATAACATCCAGCCCTTCGCCCCAAGTGTATAACATCTGGCCCCTCCCCCTTGGTGTATAACCTCCGGCCCCTCATCCCCGGTGTATAACATCTGGCCCCTTGTCCCCAGTGTATAACATCCGGCCCATCGCCCCCGGTGTATAACATCTGGCCCCTCGCCCCCCGGTGTATAACATCTGGCCCCTCACCCCCAGTGTATAACATCTGACCCCTCGCCTCCGGGGTATGACATCCGGCCCCTCGCCCCCCAGTGTATGACATCCAGCCCCTCGCCCCCAGTGTATAATATCTGGCCCCTCTTCCCCGATGTATAATATCCATCCCCTCGTCCCCAGTGTATAACATCCAGCCCTTCGCCCCCAGTGTATAACATCCGGCCCCTCCCCCCTGGTGTATAACATCTGGCCCCTTGTCCCCAGTGTATAATATCCGGCCCTTTGTCCCCGGTGTATAATATCCGGCTACCCACATGCCATCTGCATTTACTACCATGTGACAGAACGGCCGGTGGTGCAGAGCTCACTGATACCAGCGCGGTCCTGAAATAGGAGCCACCGGGGTAACAGATCCGTTCATGACATTTCTTCCTCCTGAATCTTCACCATTACCTGTGAGTGATATTATTGAGAAGAGGAAGGAACTGCAGCAACTCAGCCACAAAGTGGAGACCCCATAACGTTACAGAGCGGGGGCTGAGTGCTGAGGAGCAGAGGGCAGAAAAGCCACCAACGCTCTGCTGACTCCATAACAGCGGAGTCCAGACCTCCTCTGGTATAACATCAAAACAAACACTGCTCCCACACCGGGAGCTTCATGGCCGAGCAGCTGCATGCAGCCGTACATCACCAAGCACAATGCCGAGCGTTGGATGGAGTGGTGTAAAGCCGCCACCACTGGACTCTGGAGGAACCGTGTTCTGTGCCGTGATGGATCACAATTCTACATCTGGCGTCTGATGGACGAGTCTGGATTTGGTGAATGGCTGGAAAATGTTACCCACCTGATGACATTGTGCCCGCTGTACAGTTTGGTGGAGGAGGATAATACTATGGACTTGTTTTTCAGGAATCAGTCTTGGCTTCTTAGTTCCAAGGAAAGGAATCTTAATGTTTCAGCACAAGACATTGTGGACAGTTGTTGCTTCCAGTTTTGTGGGAAGACCCTTTTCTATACCCCATGACTGCGCCCAGAGCACAAGGTCCATAAAGACATCGAGGGGGGAGTTTAGTGGAAAAACATGACCGGCCGCACAGAGCCCGGACCTCAACCCCATCCAACACCATTGGGATTATCTAGACCGGAGATTGTGAGCCCGACCTCTCCTCCAGCATCAGGGTCTGACCTCACAAATGCTCTTATGGATGAAAGGGCAAAAATTCCCATAACCAACTCCAAAATCTTGTAGAAAGCCATCCCAGAAAAGCAGAAGCTGTTACAGTTGAAGAGGGGCCAACTCCATATTAATTTCTATGGATGTAGGATGGGAGGTCAGAAAAACTCCTGTAGTTGGAAGGTGGAGGCTGCACATACTTTTGTTTGTATTGTGCAGTTTAATTTTTAGGAGACCACTTTCTTCCCCATTCACAATCTAGAAAGGAAGAGACCATCCTTCTTAATTGTGAGATGCCGAAGCAATCTTCTCTCATAACCTACAACAGATACAGCTCATACAGTGCCTACAAGTAGTATTCAACCCCCTGCAGATTTAGCTGGTTGACACATGCGGAATTAACTTGGCATTGTGACATTTGTACTGTAGATCAGCCTGGAAGTGGGAAATGCACTGCAGCAAATTTTTTTTTTGTTTTTTTTTTGTTTTTTTTTTAAAAAACGTAAAAAGTTAATTCAGAGTGTCATTTATTATTCAACCCCTCAAACCACAAGAATTCTGTTTGGTCCCCCTAAAGTATTAAGAAGTAGTTCAGGCACCAAGAATAATGAGCTTCACATGTGTGGATTAAAGATCTCTTTTGCCAGCCTTTTCTGACTATTTAAGACCCTCCCCAAACTTGTGAACAGCACTCAGACATGGTCAACATGGGAAAGACAAAGGAGCATTCCAAGGCCATCAGAGACAAGATCGTGGAGGGTCACAAGGCTGGCAAGGGGTACAAAACCCTTTCCAAGGAGTTGGGCCTACCTGTCTCCATTGTTGGGAGCATCATCCGTAAGTGGAAGGCTTATGGAACTACTGTTAGCCTTCCACGGCCAGGACAGCCTTTGAAAGTGTCCTCCCGTGCCGAGGCCAGGCTTGTCCGAAGAGTCAAGGCTAACCCAAGGACAACAAGGAAGGAGCTCCGGGAAGATCTCATGGCAGTGGGGACATTGGTTTCAGTCAATACCATAAGTAACGTACTCCACCGCAATGGTCTCCGTTCCAGACGAGCCCGTAAGGTACCTTTACTTTCAAAGCGTCATGTCAAGGCTCGTCTACAGTTTGCTCATGATCACTTGGAGGACTCTGAGACAGACTGGATCAAGGTTCTATGGTCTGATGAGACCAAGATCGAGATCTTTGGTGCCAACCACACACGTGATGTTTGGAGACTGGATGGCACTGCATACGACCCCAAGAATACCATCCCTACAGTCAAGCATGGTGGTGGCAGCATCATGCTGTGGGGCTGTTTCTCTGCCAAGGGGCCTGGCCATCTGGTCCGCATCCATGGGAAGATGGATAGCACGGCCTACCTGGAGATTTTGGCCAAGAACCTCCGCTCCTCCATCAAGGATCTTAAGATGGGTCGTAATTTCATCTTCCAACAAGACAACGACCCAAAGCACACAGCCAAGAAAACCAAGGCCTGGTTCAATAGGGAAAAAGTCAAGGTGTTGGAGTGGCCTAGTCAGTCTCCTGACCTTAACCCAATTGAAAACTTGTGGAAGACACCCAAAGAACCTAGATAACTTGGAGAAGATCTGCATGGAGGAGTGGGCCAAGATAACTCCACAGACCTGTGCCAGCCTGATCAGGTCTTATAAAAGACGATTATTAGCTGTAATTGCAAACAAGGGTTATTCCACAAAATTTTAAACATAGGGGTTGTATAATAATTGACCCACACTTTTATGTTTAAAATTTAATAAAATTCAACTGAGCAACATAACTTTTTGGTTTGTAAGATTTATGCTTCTGTTCATAAAACCTACTCTCGTTTGCAGTTTGAAGGCTCTAACTTATTTGCATCTTATCAAACCAGCTAAATCTGCAGGGGGTTGAATACTACTTGTAGGCACTGTATATGGCCACTTCCCCACCTCATCTTCTCCATTCTATGCTACATAGACATCAGGACAAGTCACACGGTGAAGCATTAGATCATTAGTACTTCCCAGTCCATACTCCAGTGCTTGTTTCCACTCCACTCCTTCCATGGAAAATACACTGCTCAAAAAAATAAAGGGAACACTTAAACAACAGAATATAACTCCATGTAAATCAAACTTCTGTGAAATCAAACTGTCCACTTAGGAAGCAACACTGATTGACAATCAATTTCACATGCTGTTGTGCAAATGGAAGACAATAGATGGAAATTATTGGCAATTATCAAGACACACTCAATAAAGGAGTGGTTCTGCAGGTGGGGACCACAGACCACATCTCAGTACCAATGCTTTCTGGCTGATGTTTTGGTCACTTTTGAATGTTGGGTGTGCTTTCACACTCGTGGTAGCATGAGACGGACTCTACAACCCACAGAAGTTGCTCAGGTAGTTCAGCTCATCCAGGATGGCACATCAATGCGAGCTGTGGCAAGAAGGTTTGCTGTGTCTGTCAGCTTAGTGTCCAGAGGCTGGAGGCGCTACCAGGAGACAGGCCAGTACACCAGGAGACATGGAGGGGGGCAGTAGGAGGGCAACAACCCAGCAGCAGGACCGCTACCTCCGCCTTTGTGCAAGGAGAAACAGGAGGAGCACTGCCAGAGTCCTGCAAAATGACCTCCAGCCGGCCACAAACGTGCATGTGTCTGCACAAACGGTTAGAAACCGACTACATGAGGGTGGTATGAGGGCCCGACGTCCACAGATGGGGGTTGTGCTTACAGCCCAACACCGTGCAGGACGCTTGGCATTTTCCCCAGAACACCAGGATTGGCAAAGTCGCCACTGGTGCCCTGTGCTCTTCACAGATGAAAGCAGGTTCACACTGAGCACATGTGACAGATGTGACAGAGTCTGGAGACGCCGTGGAGAGCGATCTGCTGCCTGCAACATCCTTCAACATGACCAGTTTGGCAGTGGGTCAGTAATGGTGTGGGGTGGCATTTCTTTGGAGGGGCACACAGCCCTTCATGTGCTCGCCAGAGGTAGCCTGACTGCCATTAGGTACCGAGATGAGATCCTCAGACCCCTTGTGAGACCATATGCTGGTGCGGTTGGCCCTGGGTTCCTCCTAATGCAGGACAATGCCAGACCTCATGTGGCTGGAGTGTGTCAGCAGTTCCTGCAAGATGAAGGCATTGAAGCTATGGACTGGCCCGCCCGTTCCCCAGACCTGAATCCGATTGAATCCGATTGAGCACATCTGGGACATCATGTCTCGCTCCATCCACCAACGTCATATCTTTAGATCTATAGAACATTGTTTGACTTTATATCTCTTGAATAATTTACTTTTAACCAGTTTTTACACAGCAAAATTTTGGTTGTGTGACCTGTCCAATAAACCCCCATCCTGATGAATTAATACACATATACCCCCTTTTCATCTTTTGTGGGTTTTATTTAAAGTGATATTCCCATCTCCAAGAGTCTATCCAAATATGTAATAGATTTAATAATAATTAAATAATATTAGTAAATACCTCCAATTAGAAATGTAGTATAGTTCTTCTGATTCACTATGTCGCTTACTCCACGTACAGGGCATTGCAGTAGGTTAGGTATCCATGGTTACAACCACTAGCAACTAACTATCACTATATCGGTGGTGTAACTATGGAGACCTAAGCTACTGTAATGCCCTGCACATGGGGTAAGCGACAGCGAATCAGAAGAACTATACTACATTTCTAATTGGAGGTATTTGCTAATATTATTGCTGTTACACCTACTATATATTGGGAATAGGATCTTGGAGAAAGGAATACCCCTTAAAGTCACTTTTCTTTTTTGTATTGTGATATTCGTTGCCTTTTTTTCTTGCTCCAAATCCTTCAAAATGACACAAGCGGTTCATGAACTTTGTGCAAAATAAAAATTGCGCTTCTTTTTTGTCTTGTTTTTGCAACATTTTAGCTCAAAAGCCACATGGTTGTGCAAAATGGTGCAGAAATGACTCCGAAATATCTGTCGTAGATAAAATCACTCCAGGTAGGGATGGAGGGGGGGGGGGAGGAGTGTATTTGCAACAAGTTTTGCAACGTTGCAAATGATGAATTGGGTGAAAACATCTGGAAGCCCTAAACTTTGTCCACATTAGCGAACTAAAAAAACCAACGACAACAACAACAAACTACAAGTCAAATAAATCTAAAAAAAGGTGAAAATAGAAAGATGAATTTGGTGCTCAAAACGCAAAAAAACTGGACAGAAAACAGTCACAAATTCAGCAATGAACCTGACCCGTAGTCCGGCCCTTTCCTTGTTGACTTGTTTTGCTTCTTCTTTTATGCACTTCTTCTCTTTTTGAGTTCTATTTTAGTTCTCTTTTTCCCAGCAGTTTTTTTTTTATTTATTTATTTTATTTACTTTTTAATGTATCTTTCTCTTCTACAATGTGACTTATGCATGAATTGGTACATACCACCCAGGAGGCAATTACCACAGTTTGAAGGGGCATCAACAAGGGGGAGGAAACACTATAATGTCTCTCCAGCTTCACTGTGTGGGAAGTGACTGTATTAATAGCTCATGGGAAAGGTCAGAGCTGGAATCTGTTTCTCTGATCTTTCGCTTTGTCTCTTTATGAGGCCCTGGGCTTTGGGTTGGAGATGGGTTAAATAAACTGAGCGTGGATGCAGGAGGGGAGAGGGAATTGGCAACGTACAGGTCAAGTGCGGAGTTGCAGTAAAATGGTGATGGTGCAGAAACACATGCAAAATAAAGTATCAAGATGGGATTTATCTGATGCTTTCCACTTAGTTACAATGTATCAATGTTTCTGAATATCAAATATTTATTAAAATATTATAGGCTTCTCTCTGATACTTTCTCCTTATTCGCTTGCTAAGCCCCGAGATATACATTGTATCAATATTATACGATTATCAACACATCAATATTATTAACAATAACAGCAAAAGGATACAACAGTAACTATTCACAGATCCTGTAATATCATCTTCATTTTATATGACATTTTAAGCCTCTATGAATGCAGATAATTTTCCTTTTTTTTTTCACTTTTTGCCTTTTTCCTCCCCATCTTCCAAGAGTCATCATTTTTTTTGTTTATATCATCGTCGACAAAGTCATATGACGGATTCTTGTTGGGTTTTTTTGCAGACGAGTTGTCTTTTTGATAGACGCCATTAATGTTACCTTATAATATACTGAAAAACATGAAAAAAAATCCAAGCGTGATGAAATGGTGGAAAAAATGAATGCAACGCCGCCATTGTCTTTTTAGTTGTGCAGCGTTTATTGTGTAATAAAAGTGACCTGGCATCATGATTCTTCAGGTCAGTGTGAATATGGCGATAGCAAACTTATTTCTTATCAAAGATGTTAGCAATCACGTCGTAAAGGGGTGATGGACGCCTGAACAGATGCCCCGCCAGGATTGTGTTGTGGCATATATGGAATGACACAGCAGGTCAAGAGAACCATTGACTGCTGTTAGAGGCAGGTGCCGGCTACATAACACAGCCGGCACCTGACCTGTATGGAGTAGGCTCAGCATCTCCCGCACTCTCGCCATGCTATACCAGTACTACCTCATGAGGGAAGATTGAATAATGAGCAGCCTTACTAATTTTTGTCGACGATGAGTCTGTAGTTGTACAGATTGTGGCACCATTGTGCTGCCTATTAAATGCTCTAAGGTCATTGGCGGAAGGTAGCGCCACATTATCATTTTGCTTAGTTTCATATGTGTCAATCTTCTTGTCATCTGGGCTCATGCAGACGGCCATAAAAATCGGACAAGTGCTATCCATTGTTTTGATGCATAGCACTCGCCCCCGTGTTATTCTATAAGGCCGTGGAGGTCTAATTTTTTCCTTAGACCCAGTCGGTCCGAGAAAAAAATTGCCTCATGCACAATTTGCCTCTGAGAGTTGGATCGCACACAGCCATTCATGTCTATGGGTCCGTGGAAAAAATCGAACCACACTTGGATGTCATACGAGTGCGGTCCGATTTTTTGACAGATAGCACTCGGACCGCACATACGAAAGTGTGCACGAGCCCTTAGGCTGTGTTCACTTCTGTTTTTGTGACAATAGAAAAAAACTGAATTCAAGCTGGAGACGGATCAGTCACAAGGCGGAGCCCAACAAAGCCTGATGGACCTAATTAAAGGGGACATGACGGCTTCCTCAGGTCCCCCAAACTGCCTCCACGTATTTATTGCTATGTGAATATCCTTGCTAACAAGCCACTTTTAGTGTCTACAGAATTATTGCATATTGCATAGTACGGAAGAAAGCGATGAAGCCTGGGTGCGCACTCCCTGACAATGCGCAGTAAGCCGGGTGTTCATGCCCTGGCTTCATCGGTGCACTGTGCAGGTCCAGGGAGGCAGCGGTGACGTAGGACTCATTGTTATGTCTGCCGCTGTTATCGGCAGCAGACATACGTTTGTGTAAGATGCAGGAACGCAGCAGCTCCATCAAAACTAAAGTGGCCGCGGATGGGTACTGCAGATTCAATAGGGGTTGGATCTACAGTACTCACAAGCGGCCACTATAGAAGTGAAGGGCCTGCTGTGTTCTGGCCGCATCCGAGAAATTATGTCCAGTGGCAGTAACAGCTGATCGATGGTGGTGACGGGTGTTGCACCCCAATCATTCAGATATTGATGGGCTATCCTAAGGATAGACCATCAATAAAAAAGTAATGGCCCACTTTTTTAAACTTTCTCAGTAGCACATCGGCACTGGTTATCTGTGATTCTTCTGCTACCAATAATTTTTGAGCCCAAATGTTTGTGCACCCAAACTTTCCCTCTCCTTGTCCAACACATGGGATCTTAGCCTCATTTTATGCATCTCTTATTGCAAATGGTTGATCCTGTGTTATCTACTGTTTGTAGAGGTGATATCAGTCATTGTACAGGAGGGAGAGTAGGTGAGCTGTGACATCACCTATTGTCAATTGTGGATTCTGTGTTATCAGCTGTATATAGAGGTGATATCAGTCATTGTACAGGAGGGGGAGGAGGTGAGCTGTGATATCACCTATTGTGAATTGTAGATCCTGTGTTATCTACTGTATATAGAGGTGTTATCAGTCACTGTCCTTGAGGAGGAGGTGAGCTGTGACATCACCTATTGTGAATGGTGGACCTGTGTTATCTACTGTATATAGAGGTGTTATCCGTCATTGTACAGGAGGAGGAGGTGAGCTGTGATATCACCTACTGTGAATTGTGGATCCTGTGTTATCTACTGTATATAGAGATGTTATCAGTCATTGTACAGGAGGGGGAGGAGGTGAGCTGTGACATCACCTATTGTTAATTGTGAATCCTGTGTTATCAGCTGTATATAGAGGTGTTATCAGTCATTGTACAGGAGAAGGAGGTGAGCTGTGACATCACCTATTGTGAATGGTGGATCCTGTGTTATCTACTGTATATAGAGGTGTTATCAATCATTGTACAGGAGAAGGAGGTGAGCTGTGATATCACCTATTGTGAATGGTGGATCCTGTGTTATATACTGTATATAGAGGTGTTATCAGTCATTGTAGAGGAGGAGGAGGTGCGCTGTGACATCACCTATTGTGAATGGTGGATCATGTGTTTTCTACAGTATATGGAGGTGTTATCAGTCATTGTACAGGAGGAGGAAGTGAGCTGTGACATCACCTATTGTGAATGGTGGATCCTGTGTTATCTACTGTATATAGAGGTGTTATCAGTCACTGTCCTTGAGGAGGAGGTGAGCTGTGACATCACCTATTGTGAATGGTGGACCTGTGTTATCTACTGTATATAGAGGTGTTATCCGTCATTGTACAGGAGGAGGAGGTGAGCTGTGATATCACCTATTGTGAATGGTGGATCCTGTGTTATCTACTGTATATAGAGATGTTATCAGTCATTGTACAGGAGGGGGAGGAGGTGAGCTGTGACATCACCTATTGTTAATTGTGAATCCTGTGTTATCAGCTGTATATAGAGGTGTTATCAGTCATTGTACAGGAGAAGGAGGTGAGCTGTGACATCACCTATTGTGAATGGTGGATCCTGTGTTATCTACTGTATATAGAGGTGTTATCAATCATTGTACAGGAGAAGGAGGTGAGCTGTGATATCACCTATTGTGAATGGTGGATCCTGTGTTATATACTGTATATAGAGGTGTTATCAGTCATTGTAGAGGAGGAGGAGGTGCGCTGTGACATCACCTATTGTGAATGGTGGATCATGTGTTTTCTACAGTATATGGAGGTGTTATCAGTCATTGTACAGGAGGAGGAAGTGAGCTGTGACATCACCTATTGTGAATGGTGGATCCTGTGTTATCTACTGTATATAGAGGTGTTATCAGTCATTGTACAGGAGGAGAAGGTGAGCTGTGATATCACCTATTGTGAATGGTGGATCCTGTGTTATCTACTGTATATAGAGGTGTTATCAGTCATTGTACAGGAGGAGGAGGTGACCTGTGATATCTATTGTGAATGGTGGATCCTGTGTTATCTACTGTATATAGAGGTGTTATCAGTCATTGTCCAGGAGGAGGAGGTGAGCTGTGATATCTATTGTGAATGGTGGATCCTGTGTTATCTACTGTATATAGAGATGTTACTTTTTAGTCTAATCCTGTGTGTGATGAAAATGATACTGCTGTACTGAATAGAAAGTGTGAGTCTAGTGTAAGACCTAGTGGCCTGTGTGACCATTACAGGATTTTTTTATTTCTTTTACGTAGATAGTGGTCCGGAAAATTTAAAAAAAAAACATCAAAACTTTTTTTTAAAATTACCTTTAGCATAAAAACCTGAGTTAAAGAATGTCATTTTCTGCCGACACATTCCTTTTATCAGTCTTTTCCGGACCTTCAGAAAATGGATATTTCATCATGTCTGTCTGTGACTGACTGATGAAATAATGTTATGTTCTCTCGTGCGCTCTCACCTGTAGAAACCTTGTATATGTCTCAATTTTTCTTTTCCCCATTTCTGAGCTGTTGCTGCCATCCTCATCTAGAAGGAATGTCTTATATATTTGTGATGCCATCTTTCTTGCCATAGTTAAAGGGTTAGTACCCAGTTGGTAAGATAGAGAATGAATGGAGCAGAGGTGCGGATATTTGACCTCTTCTCAGGATCAGTCGGAATCCCAGCGGTCAGACTTACCCCTTTAAGACAACCCCTTTAATAACAGTCCCACCTTTTGTTCACTGGATAGTGTGATAAAGACTATTTTTAATGATTTCCATATTTCCTTACATTTCCAACAAACTTAATTGGTATTGACAGGCGCAGACTGACTGTTCTAATTGTTGCAGGGATCAATACAGTCATCGACTGATGAACTTGCTGTATTTTCAGTGCCTCTTACTGGGTCTGATTCAGGCTCCGAGTGGCCATTTTTTCTATCATATATTGTTTTCCACATAATATTGTCACTTCTGACTGCTGACCCTCTTCTTATCCACTTGACAATCGGGAAAAATGCAATAAAATGACAAAAGAAAGATTTCTTACCTACAGAAACTCTCCCACGGCTCCGGTGTTCCCCGACGGTCTTTGTTTACTTGGCTGCAACCAAGAAGTTACATCGACATCCATAACAACCTCAGCCAATCACTGGCCTCATCTGTCACATCTCTGAAGGGGGAGCGATCATTTGTATACAGCAGACGTTATGACTGCAGCCAAATAAACAGAGACCATCGGGGTGCTCACAAAAAGTGGCGGCAAATTTAAAGAGGTTTTTGACTCCTTACTCTAATTTTTTTATAGCATAATCTGTGCTGGATTCTACTAAAAATAGACCCCAAAATGTTTTATTTAATGCTTTTACCTTCCCTTCCTCCACTTTTTCCTTCAATACCACCAGTCCGGATGTTTACATGCTCCTCTTTCTGTTCTTTTCCCTCAATGATACCCATGATGCTTAGCACTGGCCTGAAAACTAGCGCTACCACCTCCCTGCTGATATCCCTGCATCTCTCTCTGCCCACCCACTTCACTCCCCTCCTAGACTGCTTCCAAGAGTGACACAACAATGGCCAAAACAAAATTGCATCTCCTGCGCATGACCAAAAAATTTTTGGTGGTTTCTTTGGAAAGCTTAGGCTTTCAATGGACGTGACATGACAACCATCAGAACAACCGGAATAGGCTCTCAATGGTCATGACGTCAGAACCATCAGAAGAACCGGAATAAGCTCTCAATGGTCCTGACATCACAACCATTGGAAGAACTAGAACAGGCTCTCAATGGCTGTGCCGTCACTACCATCAAACGATCCAGAATAGGCTCTCAATTGTGGTGACATCATAACCATTCGAAGAACCAAAATATGCTCTCAATGGTTGTGACAACACAACCATCTGATGAACCGGAACAGGCTCTCAATACTCTTGACGTCACAACCATTGGAAGAACTGGAACAGACTCTCAATGGCCGTGCCATCACAACCATTGAAAGAACCAGAATAGGCTCTCATTAGTCTTGAGATCTTAACCATTCAAAGAACCAGAATAGGCTCTCAGTGGTTGTGACATCACAACTATCAGAAGAACCGGAATGGGCTCTCAGTGGTTGTGACATCACAACCATCGGAATAATTGGAACAGGCTCTCAATGGTCGTGCCGTCAGAACCATCGAAAGAACCAGAATAGGCTCTCAATTGTCTTGACATCACAACCATTGGAAGAACTGGAACAGGCTCTCAATGGCTGTGCTGTCACAATCATCAAAAGATCCAGAATAGGCTCTCAATGGTGGTGACATCATAACCATTTGAAAAACCAGAACAGGTTCTCAATGGTCATGACGTCACAACCATGAGAAGAACCGGAATAGGCTCTCAATGGTCTTGACAACACAACCATTGGAAGAACTGGAACAGACTCTTAATGATAGTGGCATCACAACCATTGGAGGAACCAGAATAGGCTCTGAATGGTCGTGATGTCACAACTATCGAAAGAACTGGTGCACCATCGAGTTGACATGTGAACAGAAGTTCACAAGAAATTAGCACACGATTGCATGGTGGACGCGCCAAGTGACGACACAGAGCAGAATCCTAACAATAAGTACATTCCTGTAAGGATCTCGAAGGTGGAAGTGGTTTACAAAAATTAATGACTTTATTGCATTTTCCTCATATTTTCTTGATCATGGACAGACCAGTTATCAATCATCAACATTTATCTGCGCTCCGACCTGGTATCAATGTTTTGGAAAGATGAAAACTAATGAAAGTTATTGTATGATGTTTGAGGCTCAGAAAAAAATTGGTTAATTGATGTCCTTCATGTTGACTGAAATAGAAGGAAAAAAAGAGCCAGAATCGGATATACACTTTAGTCCCAAAGGGAAGGGGAGGGCAGGTCTGTGTCAGACTGATAAGGCGAGAAAGAGAGAGGAGAAGGATGAGGGGAGTGGGCAGGAAGGAGCAGTAGAGATGGAGAGGGGTTTTTTTCCACCATGTTAGATGATTACAGACACAGGGCAGGATTATACTACAACTTTATTAAATAAGACATTTCAAACTGCTATCCAAAAATTCAATGCAAGTCATTAGCGCACCCTTACTTTATACACTGACAGTGTGTAGGTGACAGTGAGGGTCTATCTGGCTTCCGTTACCGCGCCCATTAAAAATATTATAAATAGGATATTCTTACATTTTCTTAATTTATTAGTAACTAGAAAATTCAGCTATAACCCGTCACATCCAGATGCTGAAAATCCAAAAATTAGGGTAGAGCGCGGCTGGTAATTCAGCACCAGGATCAGTAGGAGGCAGTATTCAGCTAAACTGGAAGGAAAGCTTATTTATGCTTTCCATATTTTGGGATTGGATTTGAGTAAGGGGGGATGAAAAAGAACAATATGACATTGCGGGGCATCCGATAACTGGAAGGAAGTTATTCGCGTGGAACATCGGGTGGAGGAATTTTTAAGGTGCTGGGCTCGACACCCCATATTTCCCGGGCATACTGAGTAATTGTCCTGTCACTGGAGAACTTTCCTGAGCCAGCAATGTTGTGGATCACTTTGCGAGTCCATTCTTTGGTGTTCTGCATAGGAGAGAAAAAAGAATTAACAAAAAGCTGGAAAATGAAGTGATGTATCAAAGGTTAAAGCAGATCATGCAAGTCATGAAGTATACATCCTCTAGATTAAAGACAACCTGTCATCTGATTAAAGCTGCCCAAACTACGGCCAACATAAATCAGACACTGGCTGTGCTATTACAGTCATGTATGTTTTACTCTGAAACGTTGTGTTTCAGAGAAAATGTACTCCGAAAAACAGCCAGAGACAATGCAGCTAGGATGACAAGTCTGAGGCTGGTCACTGGTGGCTTCTCCCCCGCCCTGCTCCCCTAGACTGGCAGATCTCTCCTTATACACACATGAAAAAGACCTATCAGTCTAGACTAGTGAAGCAGGGAGAATCAGCACCCTGGAAACACACAGAACTGACATCCAGCCCGTATTACTCGGAAGTAAAATCTCACATCCATCCTATATTACTGGGAGAACCGCTCCCACAAGATAAAAAGATCAAACTGCAAAATGCATATTGCTGGATCTGAAAATGTGTGCACTGGCACTTTATTTGTTGTATTTATACATTCATTCTCTTGCACTCTGCACTTTTTTTTACTACTATATTTATAGATAGAGATACCAAGAACTATGCACTTTTTCATCATTAACACGATCGGTAGGATCTTTTGTCTGATTTTGTCTCGGTCACTCTTTACTATATATTCACATCATCATTTTTGCACTGTATTCCTCCACCTTTATTTATTTTATCTTGTCTGTCGTATTGGGTTTCAATTTATGTGTCTAGTCCATTTTGTTTTCAGTAAAGATTATTTTAATATTTCATTATCGGCCTTGTGTTGGATTTGTGCAGGTGTTATTATGGTTCTTTATATTTCCAGATGACTATTGACTGTTGACTATTTACTAGCTCATAATTTATGCTATTACTGTCCTTTGTGTGTATTAAAGGGGTTGTCCAGTCAAAACCGATAAGTCTGCAGTCACTCTGTGTGACTGCAGACTTATGAATTCCCACAGTGCACACACTGTGCGCTGCAGGGATTTGCCAGTTTCAGACCTGGAAACATAGGGTATGTATGAGATATACATACCCCCGGCCAGTGGGCGCGGCCTCACTCCATACACTTGTACGGAGCCAAGGCCGCTCCCTGCCTAGTGACTCGGATGGCTAGTGGGCATGTCAGACTAGAGGGCGGTGCCTCACTCAATACAAGTGTATTGGGAGCGAGGCAGCGCACACTGGCGGGGGTTATATATAACTCATACATACTCGCTGTTACTGGGTCTGAAACCGGCGAATCCTCACAGCACACAGTGCCTGCACTGGGGAGATTCATAAGTCTGCAGTCACACAGAGTGACTGCAGACTTATCGATTTTGACCGGACAAC
Organism: Phyllobates terribilis; assembly: GCF_046119375.1. NCBI lineage: Eukaryota > Metazoa > Chordata > Amphibia > Anura > Dendrobatidae > Phyllobates > Phyllobates terribilis. The sequence continues at coordinate 104,219,146 of NW_027362773.1, forward strand.
CCATTTAACACATAAAAAGAGACCTATCAATTTAGAGGAGTGAAGCGGGGAGAATCAACACCCTTAATACACACAGAGCTAACATACAGCCTGTATTACTAGGAGGGGCAATCTCACATCCAGCCTGTATTACTGGGAGAAATGCACCCACAAGATAAAAAGATGAGGCTTGGATCAAACTGCAAATTGCAAATCAGTGGGTTTGAAAATGGATAAAGGAATGAAGATTGCGGACAGAAACCTAGTGCAAATTTATTAACTAAATGTAACCACTAACATAAATATATATATATACAGTTAGGTCCATATATATTTGGACAGAGACAACATTTTTCTAATTTTGGTTCTAGACATTACCACAATGAATTTTAAACAAAACAATTCAGATGCAGTTGAAGTTCAGACTTTCAGCTTTCATTTGAGGGTATCCACATTAAAATTGGGTGAAGGGTTTAGGAGTTTCAGTTCCTTAACATGTGCCACCCTGTTTTTAAAGGGACCAAAAGTAATTGGACAGATTAAATAATTGTAAATAAAATGTTCATTTCTACTACTTGGTTGAAAACCCTTTGTTGGCAATGACTGCCTGAAGTCTTGAACTCATGGACATCACCAGACGCTGTGTTTCCTTCTTTTTGATGCTCTGCCAGGCCTTCACTGCGGTGGTTTTCAGTTGCTGTTTGTTTGTGGGCCTTTCTGTCTGAAGTTTAGTCTTTAACAAGTGAAATGCATGCTCAATTGGGTTGAGATCAGGTGACTGACTTGGCCATTCAAGAATATTCCACTTTTTTGCTTTAATAAACTCCTGGGTTGCTTTGGCTTTATGTTTTGGGTCATTGTCCATCTGTAGTATGAAACGACGACCAATCAGTTTGGCTGCGTTTGGCTGGATCTGAGCACACAGTATGGCTCTGAATACATCAGAATTCATTCGGCTCCTTCTGTCCTGTGTCACATCATCAATAAACACTAGTGACCCAGTGCCACTGGCAGTCATGCATGCCCAAGCCATCACACTGCCTCCGCCGTGTTTTACAGATGATGTGGTATGCTTTGGATCATGAGCTGTACCATGCCTTCGCCATACTTTTCTCTTTCCATCATTCTGGTAGAGGTTGATCTTGGTTTCATTGTCCAAAGAATGTTCTTCCAGAACTGTGCTGGCTTTTTTAGATGTTTTTTTAGCAAAGTCCAGTCTAGCCTTTTTATTCTTGATGCTTATGAGTGGCTTGCACCGTGCAGTGAACCCTCTGTATTTACTTTCATGCAGTCTTCTCTTTATGGTAGATTTGGATATTGATACGCCTACCTACTGGAGAGTGTTGTTCACTTGGTTGGCTGTTGTGAAGGGGTTTCTCTTCACCATGGAGATTATTCTGCGATCATCCACCACTGTTGTCTTCCGTGGTCACCCAGGTCTTTTTGCATTGATGAGTTCACCAGTGCTTTCTTTCTTTCTCAGGATGTACCAAACTGTAGATTTTGCCATTCCTAATATTGTAGCAATTTCTCGAATGTTTTTTTTTCTGTTTTTGCAGCTTAAGGATGGCTTGTTTCACCTGCACGGAGAGCTCCTTTGACCGCATGTTTACTTCACAGCAAAACCTTCCAAATGCAAGCACCGCACCTCAAATCAACGCCAGGCCTTTTATCTGCTTAATTGAGAATGACATAACGAAGGGATTGCCCACACCTGTCCATGAAATAGCCTTGGAGTCAATTGTCCAATTACTTTTGGTCCCTTTAAAAATAGGGTAGCACATGTTAAGGAGCTGAAACTCCTAAACCCTTCATCCAATTTTAATGTGGATACCCTCAAATGAAAGCTGAAAGTCTGAACTTCAACTGCATCTGAATTGTTTTGTTTAAAATTCATTGTGGCAATGTCTAGAACCAAAATTAGAGAAATGTTGTCTCTGTCTAAATATATATGGACCTAACTGTATATATATATAATTCCATTGCCTTTTAACAGGATTAGTGTCTGGGTTATCTCTGATATCACAACTTTGATGATGTCCAGATACATTTGCATTCGTGGCCAGCTTTCCCTACGACAAGCTCCTTTAACAGCGATAGGATTTCATTGCTCCCGTACTGCTGCAGGGCGCGTATGGAAGCATATCCATCTATGTGTCATCCCGTTATCTCTGTGCAATGTGTGTCACTGTGACAGTCTGGACCATGACAGTTCACCTTGTAAAGAGCGCTGACAGATTCTTGACTTCTGATATAATCTTCATAATCTGCAAACACTTTGAACCTGAAAAGAATAAGCGAATATTTGTGAGCAAGGAGTTAGGAGAAAGCTGGAAGAACGAGCGGAGGGTAAAGGAATAAAACCTGAAGAGCAGGAAAGACAAGAGGAAAATATGAAGTGTGAGAGAAGAGACAGAGCGAAAGAAAGAAAAATTGGTACCTGTCATGATTCATCAACATGTTGACAATGTCCTTGAAGAGGTCAGGTTGTTTTGGGGAGAAATATCCTGAATTAAGCTGATCAATCACTTGCCTGAGCTCAGGAATCCTCTCATAATACGACCGGGCATTGTAGCTGCGCAGAAATCACAGACAACATCTTAGAGTTATAAGAAGCATTTAAGAAGAAATTCAGGACCGCCTATAAAAATGCACAGTGAACCCAATGCAAATTTCCAGCTTAACCTCTTTTATAGCCAATTTTAGTTTTTGCGTTTTTAATTTTTCCTCCCCCTTCTTCCAAGAGGCATAGCATTTTTTTATTTTTTCCATAGACATAAGCAGTAAGAAAGCTTCTTTTTTTGGAGAATAAGTTGAATGACACCATTCAATTTGCAATATATTGTACGGAAAAATATGAAAAAAATTAGGTATAATGGTAAAAAAAAAAATGCAATTCCGCCAATTTTTGTGGGGTTTCGTCTTTTATAGCGCCCATTGTGCAGTAAAAAATAAGATGATTCTCCATGTGAATACGATCACGGCGATACCAAACTTATAAAGTCATTTTTTTTTACTATTTTAGTGGTTTAAAACAATTTTGAACGTCGTAAAGAAAAATTGTTTTGTGTTGCCATTTTCCGAAACCTGTAGCTTGTTTATTTCTCCATCAATGGGGCTGTACAATGGATTCTTTTTGTGTGCCCTTCTGTAGGTTTTTTGGGGTACATTCAACATTTTAATCAAATTTATTGCATTTTTGCACACAAAAAATGGTAAATTTGGCATTCAAACTTTTTTTTTTCTTTATGATGTTTACCATACGGATTAAACCAATTTTCAGACGTTGGACTTTTACAGATGCGGCAGATTCTATATATCATGCCAATTTTTTTATTTTTAAAATGTATTCTTAATTGGAGAAAAGGGGTGTGAATCAAAATTTTATGTTTTTTAATTTTTTTTTAAAAAAACTTTTTCAACTTTTTTCTTCACCGGTGTAAACACTGCTGTTCTCCTGAATCAAACATTGTTTTTCTTTTGTTCCTCTACGTTCTTAAGATATGGCCCCCTCTCTCTTTTATAGAAATCTTGTCTTTTTAGCCAACTGGGTGTGGTCCTTAAAAAAGACGCCCATAGAGGTGTTGCTGATCATGCCCACTTGGCTAAAAAGTCTAGAATTTATATACAAGCAAGAGGAGGCCATATCTCAGGAATGGAGAGGCGTAGGAACAATAGAAAAACATCGCCGGATTCAGGACAACAGGGGTGTTTACATCATGTAAAACAATTTACATATTCATGGCAAGCGACTGGTGCGGTAGAAATTTAAAGAACTCACTAATTTTTAATAGTTACTATGATTAGTTGGTGTGAATGTTAGCAATCCATAAGCAGAGGCTTGTGCTCTTATTGTAACCAATGTCTGGTACATGACCTAAGCTCTACTAAGTACTGGGAGTACTGAGATGTGTAGTGCTAGTGACCTGATGCACTATACATGGGATAGTCCAACAGTTTCTGTTATTGCTGTGACCTTCATCAGTAAAAAAAAAATAAGACTGAAAATAGTCATCTCTTACCCTTCACGGTCTACACGTTCCACATCAGGTACTCTCATGCCGAAGATGAAGAGGTTGTCTTCTCCAGCTTCTTCAGCCATTTCCACATTGGCTCCATCCATAGTGCCGATAGTCAGAGCACCATTTAGCATAAACTTCATGTTTCCGGTGCCGGACGCCTCAGTGCCAGCAGTTGAGATTTGCTCAGAAAGGTCGGCAGCCGGAACCACTGAGAAGAAGCAAACAAGAAACCCAGCAAGTTATTCTCGGAGAATCTAAACCCCTTCATCAGAAGTATCGATTGGTCAAAGCCTAGATGATGGTACTGAACGACAGAAGGGGTTATTAATCATTGGGAAAAAAGTTATTTTTGTAAGTTTTTGCACTAAAATTTTTGCCAGTCGGTCATCTGAACAATTGTGGAACTGTTTTCTTTAAAGGAAACTTATCAGGTTGTCCTGTACTAACAGTTTTTTAGCCTCTTAAACATTTTTTTGTGCTCTCGTATCACTCCGGCCACCTGGAACACGTAAAAAAATGACTTTATAGATGCCCCATGCCACAAGTAAATCATTGGTGAGTGCTATGATGGATGAGCATGGGCCTATGCGTGTGATTAATGCTGATGAAGTCCTCAACCTCATCCAAATCTAGCAGTAAATCTTGCGTGATCGCCGTTTACCTTGAGGCCGGCGCATGCACATTTTACACTGTTTGGAATCAGCGGTGAATTAAATCTTAGCACAAGCTTTACAACGAGATGTGGATGATCTGGGGGACATCGCCAATATTAATCACAGGCAAAGGAGCTGGATTATCAGGCTGGTGAGAAGTGCCGAGGATGATGTAGGCTCACGTGCACCTGCGCATGCGCCAGCCTTTTGTTGAATGGTGATAGTGCAAGATTTACAGCTAGATGTAGATGATGTGGTAGACATCGTCCACATCAGCCACAGATATCAGGTTGGCAGGAGGTGTTGAGGACGATCTAGGCCCATGTGCACCCGCGCATGTGCCTAACCTTTAAGTGAATGGTGAAAGCTCAAGGTTTACATCTAGATGTGGACAATGTAGGGGACACCATTAACACCAATCACAGGCAAAGGAGCAGGATTATCAGGGTGTGCGAGGTGCCGAGGATGATACAGGCTTACATGCGCCTACTTATGTACCAGCACTTAGGGTGATGGTGGTAGTGCAAGATTTATAGATAGATGTGGATGATATAAGGGACATCATCAACATCAATCATGGACGTCAGGTTGGCAGGAGATGCCAAGGATGATTTAGGCTCACATGAACCAAACCTTTAGGTGAAGGATGATAACTCAAGGTTTACAGCTAGATGTGGATGATGTAGGGAACATCATCCATGTCTAGCTGTAAGGCGATGTGGATTATGTCTTCCACAGGTCAGGTTGACAGGAGATGCCGAGGATGGGCCAGGCCAGCTCATTGGACCACATAGCAATGATTTACATACGGCGCAGGACATAAATTAAGTAATTTTTTATGAAATCTTGAATAGGGGATCCCGTTTTGAGATCTACATTTTAGAAAGAATATTGGAAACTTGGAGTCGGTTCAAAGGCGGCAACTAGATTAATACATGGGATGGAGGCCTCTCCTATGATGAGAGGTTGGAAAAGTTTGATGAAAGGGAAAATCAGCTCACCTGAAGGTTAGGGGTCCTTTCACATTGCGTTCATCCCCATGCTCAGTGGTCCTGTCGAGGCTTATATCTGAACCCCCCGCAAAATGGGATTCAGGCATATGTGCCGAGAGGACCATTGACTATAATGGTGCTGACATAGTCAATGTATGCTCAGTCGTGCATCATTTTGAGTGTATAGGTCCACTGGAGGCGGACACTCAGACGTAGCAGACTGCATCTGAGTGTCCGCCTCTAGTAGGCACACGTTGACTTTGCCGGCACCATTATAGTCTATAAATGCCAAATCCAGTTTTACGGGAGGTTCGGACGTAAGCCCCGACGGGACCAATGTGGGACACAGCACAGTGTGAAATTACTCTAAATATACCAAATGCATGGAAAACTTGTAGTACTGCAAGGTCCAGAAGTAAACAAAAATATCCAGCGAAAAGGAATCCTAAAAAATTCACTTTTATTTAAAAAATATTAAACCCAGAAAAATCCATCCAACATAAGGGAAAAGCGGACACGTTTCAGACACAATCCTTTGCCATTGGTTTAGAAAAGTTGGACTTATTTAGCTTGGAAAAAAAACTCTCATTTCCATGTGTGGTTAATACAAAGATCTAGTACATCCAGGAACCTTACAAAACACCAGGGACATTCATTACGTGTGGTAAAAAAGGAGAATCCGGCAGCTAATTAAGAAAGGGTTCTCTACAGTTAGAGTAGTAACACTGGAATGCTGTAATGGCAGATACTATATCAGCACATGGATACCTGGTGGAGAAAGGCTGAACTTGATGGACCTTTTGTCTTTTTACTACCTATGGAACTACACATGGAATAGCATAAGGAACCTGAGGACTGGTTCCCGTTAATTTAAAGTGCATCGTCATGGGAGGACGAAAGCATGTATATGCTCTAGCACTGCAAACGCACCTTTCTCTGCAAGTGAAACACGATAGTTCTCCAAGAATATAAGTTTGAGCCTGTCTCCCACCGCGGGGTCATTGTTGATGACGTCTCCCACAGATGTGATCAATTTGATGATCATCTTGGCCATATGATACCCAGGAGCAGCCTATCAATGAATGACAGAGAGACCAATGATACAAGAAAGAAGAAAGGAAAACTGAGAACGTGAAGGAGGGAGGGAGAGAGAATAAATAAGACAGTGATGGATGAAAGGGGATACACTGCATGAAAGTAAGAGCGTAAACAGAGAGATGGATAGAGATAATAAATGTACACATCTGTAATTGTGTTGCTCTTTGCATTATCATATGTCGACATCTTTAGCCCTCGTGTTGCTAAATATTAAGTCAATTAATAACAAGTGACAAACTCTCTGCTGTAGCACTTGCATATGGAGAACATAAAACATCCTCGTTGTATCACAGTATTTACACTCATGTATAATGTGCGGAATGGATTTCCTGGCTCTGAAATGAAGGAGCATTGGAAATCCAAAAAGATTCTCGTGACCACATGACAGTAAAAAAAAAAAGAGACATAATTGCTTTCATGTAGATTAGAAATTCCTGATGAGATAATATAATCACAAAATGATATCATAATATATATTTAATTTAAAGGGCCGATTTAATTTTCTTGATATCAAGTATTTTACACTGTGGAAAGGATTTACCGACCTACAGCTTAAATCAGGTTTTTATATTAAGTGTATTTTTTTATTATTATTTTCATTTTTCATCACTATCTACATCAATAAAAAAAAACTTGCAACGTTCACACTGACCACTAGAACTTATATCAGACTATTACTTCCTGTTCTTCACATTGATTTTAGCAGCAATAGACTGACTCAGAGCCTACTTCTTAGTATACGAGCTACATCTAAGCATGCTGTAATCTGAGCAAATGTCATTGTGTAGAGAGGGGGAGGAGGTGAGCTGTGACATCATCTATTGTGAATGGTGGATCCTGTGTTATCTACTGTATATAGAGGTGTTATCAGTCATTGTACAGGGGGAGGAGGTAAGCTGTGACATCATCTATTGTGAATGGTGGATCCTGTGTTATCTACTGTATATAGAGGTGTTATCAGTCATTGTACAGGAGGAGGAGGTGAGCTGTGACATCACCTATTGTGAATGGTGGATCCTGTGTTATCTACTGTATATAGAGGTGTTATCAGTCATTGTACAGGAGGAGGAGGAGGTGAGCTGTGACATCACCTATTGTGAATGGTGGATCCTGTGTTATATACTGTATATAGAGGTGTTATCAGCCATTGTACAGGAGGAGGAGGTGAGCTGTGACATCAGCTATTATGAACGGTAAATCCTGTGTTATCAGTCATTGTACAGAAGGGGGAAGAGGAGAGCTGTGATATCACCTATTGTGAATTGTGGATCCTGTGTTATCTACTGTATATAGAGGTGTTATCAGCCATTGTACAGAGGTGGAGGAGGTGAAATGTGATATTGCCTATTGTGGATCGTGGATCCAGTGTTATCTACTGTATACAGAGGTGTTATCAGCCATTGTACAGAGGTGGAGGAGGTGAGCTGTGATATTGCCTATTGTGGATGGTGGGTCCTGTGTTATCCACTGTATATAGAGGTTTTATCAGTCATTGTACAGGAGGAGGAGGTGAGCTGTGATATCACCTATTGTAAATGGTGGATCCTGTGTTATCCACTGTATATATAGGTGTTACCTCTCCTGCTCTGATGATAATGAGATTGCTGAGAAGTATTCTGTACAGAATAGGAAGCATGAGCCTAATATTAAGTTTAGTGGGAGGCAGAAAGAATGCAATATTTCTGATTTTTTTTTATATAGATAGTGATATAAAAAAATGAAAACAACAATATCAAAAAATGTTAACTCCTTAATGAACTGTGATGTAAAAATATTCGTCGATGGCCACGTGAGGGTGTATGGCAGAGACTATGAAGCTGAGGTTGCTCCATACTGAGCAGATACTGCCTGTGACAGCAGCGTTTAAATGGAGCAGTTACCGGTGCACTGTCCCTCACTGACCTCCCAATAGTTTACCATGGCATCCACTGAATGATACCATAAGGCCACGTTCACACGTTCAGTATTTGGTCAGTATTTTACATCAGTATTTGTAAGCCAAAACCAGGAGTGGAACAATCAGAGGAAAAGTATAATAGAAACACGTCACCACTTCTGAATTTATCACCCACTCCTGGCTTTGGCTTATAAATACTGATGTGAAATACTGACCAAATACTGAAGGTGGGAACATGGCCGAAAAAAAACAGCCAAGATATGAGACTGTTCACCCACTGCCTGCGGGAGCATTGCACCCACTGCATTACCGTAAGCTACAACCTGGGAGTACTCACCTTTCCTCCAATCATCACTGTCCTGGGTACCCACTGCTTGCTTGGATCCTTCTTTATGCCTAGAAGATTGATAAATCCCCATCATTTCCATTCCATAAACCAAATTTCTTAAAATTTCAGTAGGTCACAAGTTGCCGTTTTTTTGCTCCATATTCTTCAAAAAAGGTGCAAGCAATTCATGAATTTTGCGTAAAATAAATAATGCTTTTTATTTTTGTCTTTACCCTTTTCCTTAACTTTTTAAGTGTCAAAAGTTGCATCTTCCACCAAAATTTTGCAAAATTTGCATAGAGTCTAAAATGACTCCATGGGTGACCTGGAGTACATTTGGAGAAAAATATTGCTTCTTTTTAAAAAAATTTAATTGATGAATATCTTAACCACAGTACACAATGATGAACAAGGCAAACACATATAAAAAAAAGACTTTAAAAAGGGCGCAAATTAAGAGAATAAGGTGCAAATGATAACCAGGCGAAAACTAGACCAAAAACGTGGAACCAACCCCATGCGTTTTCTATCTCTTGGGCCAATTATAAGTGAAAACCAGCAAGAGTTTCACTAATGTGCACCTGTATGCCAGAGCACCATCCACATATATTTACTCACGGTTGTATAAGGTGATCACGTGCAGGCAGTTCAGCAGCTGCCGCTTGTATTCATGGATTCTCTTCACGTGGACATCAAACATCGAGTTTGGATTAATCTTCACTTTGTATTCATTCTCCAAGTACCGTGCAAACTTCAGCTTGTTTTCCTGCACGAGAGAGATCGCGAGTCTTATGGGGTTGGGGGATTAGAGATATTCTTCGCAGACATCACTTTTAAATTGTATAACCCCAAACGTCTGTACGTTTCACTCTCTGTTCACTCTACAACAAGGCTGTAATGAAAGCTGATGCCAGAAACTTCACCGGCAAAGGCAGAATGTGTTAATCACCGTGTTATGGCTTCACAATGATTTTGTCAATTTTCTCTGATTCGGGAAAAGTGGCTCATTAAAATACCTGAGAAAAAAAATGATTAACCGTGCTAACGCTGGAAAGTTCTTAAAAGTAGAGTGCAATTTTTTGATACCCACAAAAAAGTATGGAAAATAGGTTTGTGTGATCCAGTGGCCCAGAGGTTGTGATCACAATATGTAAGGCTACGTTCACACGACAGTATTTTCGGTCGGAGTGTTTCCCATGGAAAAATCGGACTTTACACGGACTGCACTCGGATCAATGTAATTCAACAGAGCAGTTCAGATGACCGGTCTTTTACATGGACTGAATGTTCGAGTAAAAAAAATAGCAGCATGCACTAGTTTCCTCCATACTTTGGGTCAATTACACGTGAAAACCCACAATAGCTTCACTAATGTGCACCTGTACACTGGAGCTCCCTTCATATATATTTATTTAGAAATACACTACAATAAAGCTGGCCATTCATGAAATAGCATGTTTGACCTGGTGCGTTTTCTTTCACTTGGTTCAATTACATGTGAAAACCCACAATAGCTTCACTAATGTGCACCTGTACGATGAAGCTCCCTCCATATAAATTTACTTAGAAATACACTACAATAAATCTGGTCATAAATGAGATAGCATGTTTGGCCTGGAGCATTTTCTTTCACTTGGACCAATTACACTTGAAAACCCACAATAGCTTCACTAATGTGCACCTGTACGGTGGAGCTCTCTCCATATATATTTACTTAGAAATACACTACAATAAAGCTGGCCATTCATAAGATAGCTTGTTTGGCCTGGCGATTTTCTTTCACTTGGACCAATTACACCTGAAAACTGACAATAGCTTCACTAATGTGCACCTGTACGGTGGAGCTCCCTCCATATATATTTACTTATAAATACACTACAATAAAGCTGGCGATACATGAGATAGCATGTTTGGCCCGATGCATTTTCTTTCACTTGGACCAATTACACATGAAAACCCACAATAGCTTCAGTAATGTGCACCTGTACGGTGGAGCTCCCTCCATATAAATTTACTTAGAAATACACTACAATAAATCTGTTCATACATGAGATAGCATGTTTGGTCCAGGGCATTTTCTTTCACTTGGACCAATTACACTTGAAAACCCACAATAGCTTCACTAATGTGCACCTGTACACTGGAGCTCCCTCCATATATATTTACTTAGAAATACACTACAATACAGCTGGCCATTCATAAGATAGCTTGTTTGGTCCGGCGATTTTTCTTTCACGTGGACCAATTACACGTGAAAACTGACAATAGCTTCAATATGGACAATATGCTGGAGCTTCCTCCATATATATTTAATTAGAAATACACTACAATAAAGCTCAGACAGGTATCTCTCCTGACTCCTCTTAAGGACTCGTTCACACATATCGTATTTTCATCCGAACTTCAGATAAAAAAGTCAATGCAAGTCTATGGGTCCATGAAAAAAATTGACGGCACTCGGATGATATCTGAGTGTGATCCCATTTTCACGGACTGTCAGAAAGGAGACGGTGTAAATTTTTTTTTCCTCCACGTACAAGAAAAACTTATGCCACTCAGACTAAACACTGATCAAAATAAACAGTCTGTTTTTCTCATACGTGAGAAAATTGGATGTGTGAATGAGCCCTTAGGCTCACTGAGCGTTCCTGTGTTTTCATCAGAAAGTAAGAAATATTTAGCGCCCAGACACAAATTTCAACTGCTCGTTCCTTCTCTCCTTCGACATCATCTGTCAACAGAGAGCACTATTTCTGCACCTATAAAGTAAAATACGTTAATTGCATTTTTTTGAACGTACGCAGTGTAAAAACCTGACCAAAAACTCATTGTGGGAACGTAGCCTTACACACTGCGATAAAACGCCAAATGCATAATTTCCCATATTCACAACAGACTGATCTACAGTGCTGGCCAAAAGTATTGGCACCCCTGCAATTCTGTCAGATAATACTCAGTTTCTTCCTGAAAATGATTGCAATCACAAATTCTTTGGTATTATTCTCTTCATTTAATTTGTCTTCAATGAAAAAAACACAAAAAGAATTGTCCTAAAGCCAAATTGGATATAATTCCACACCAAACCTAAAAAAGGGGGTGAACAAAAGTATTGGCACCCTTTGAAAAATCATGTGATGCTTCTCTAATTCGTGTAATTAACAGCACCTGTAACTTACCTGTGGCACCTAACAGGTGTTGGCAATAACTAAATCACACTTGCAGCCAGTTAACATGGATTAAAGTTGACTCAACCTCTGTCCTTTGTCCTTGTGTGTACCACATTGAGCATAGAGAAAAGAAAGAAGACCAAAGAACTGTCTGAGGACTTGAGAAACCAAATTGTGAGGAAGCATGAGCAATCTCAAGGCTACAAGTCCATCTCCAAAGACCTGAATGTTCCTGTGTCTTCCGTGCGCAGTGTCATCAAGAAGTTTAAAGCCCATGGCACTGTGGCTAACCTCCCTAGATGTGGACGGAAAAGAAAAATTGACGAGAGATTTCAACGCAAGATTGTGCGGATGGTGGATAAAGAACCTCGACTAACATCCAAACAAGTTCAAGCTGCCCCGCAGTCCGAGGGTACGGTACAACAGTGTCAACCCGTACTATCCGTCGACGTCTGAATGAAAAGGGACTGTATGGTAGGATACCCAGGAAGACCCCACTTCTTACCCCGAGACATAAAAAAGCCAGGCTGGAGTTTGCCAAAACTTACCTGAGAAAGCCTAAAACGTTTTGGAAAAATGTTCTCTGGTCATATGAGACAAAAGTAGAGCTTTTTGGGAAAAAGCATCAACATAGAGTGTGCAGGAAAAAAAAAGAGGCATTCAAAGAAAAGAACACGGTCCCTACAGTCAAACATGGCAGAGGTTCCCTGATGTTTTGGGGTTGCTTTGCTGCCTCTGGCACTGGACTGCTTGACCGTGTGCATGGCATTATGAAGTCTGAAGACTACCAACAAATTTTGCAGCATAATGTAGGGCCCAGTGTGAGAAAGCTGGGTCTCCCTCAGAGGTCATGGGTCTTCCAGCAGGACAATGACCCAAAACACACTTCCAAAAGCACTATAAAATGGTTTGAGAGAAAGCACTGGAGACTTCTAAGGTGGCCAGCAATGAGTCCAGACCTAAATCCCATAGAACACCTGCGAAGAGATCTCAAAATGGCAGTTTGGAGAAGACACCCTTCAAATATCAGGGACCTGGAGCAGTTTGACAAAGAAGAATGGTCTACAATTCCAGCAGAGCATTGTAAGAAACTCATTGATGGTTACCGGAAGTGGTTGTTCGCAGTTATTTTGGCTAAAGGTTGTGCAACCAAGTATTAGGCTGAGGGTGCCAATACTTTTGTCCGGCCCTTTTTTGGAGTTTTGTGTGAAATGATCAATGATTTGATTTTTGCTTCATTCTCTTTTGTGTTTTTTCCTTGCAAGCAAATTATATATACTGTATACACTATACATAGGGTATATACATATAGGCCTGTGTAACATTGAGGCCGTGTTTGCATGTAACGGAAAAGCTACATTTTTTTCTGCTTTTTTTTTATCTGCTTTTATTTTTTGCAGGTGTCAGCACCAAAATACACAATAATAATCCTCTGCATTTTTGGTGCAGATTTGAAGCAGCGATCTTTTAATGTGTTTTTTTTAGTACAGAAAAGCTTTGATTTTGCACTTAAAAATGCGACTGCATTTTTTTCCATGCGTTTTTCAGGGTCCTCACAAAAGTGAGAGAAAAAAAACTGCTCCAAAAACACTCAACGACGTTTTTAGTTCTCATGAAATCACATCCACTTTTCATGGATAGATAAAAGCAGCAGACTTTTTGCAAAAAAAAAAAAAGAGGAGAGGAAAAAAATTGCTGTATTTACGCTACGTGGGAATATGGATTTATGTCTGTAAGCTCTGGAGTCTAAGGGGTAAAGTTTCTCCTTGTGGAGAGTGCCATGCCGACCCTGGCATGTCAGAGTGAGGAGACTTTTAGGCCATTCATGCTCCTTTGGGAAATTAAATATGCAAATTGTCCCTCCAAAGAGGAAGAGGACTAGAACTCTAGCGCCATCTGTTGGTGTGTAATATCAAGGAATTGGACAGTTTGTCAAGGATCACAGAAGTGTGAGTGCTCGTATTGTGATTATTGCCGACTGTTTTTATTTTTTACCAACCTGCTTGACTTTCGCAACATCTCTGATGAAAGCATCATCGTTGACAAAGTTCAGCAGCTTCTTCAGCAGGTCGAGATTAGTGATATAATCCTCTCCAATGCGCTGGAAAAAGAAAGGTGATCGGAATAAATACCAGCATTACACATGATATTATTACATGGTATCTGCACACAGGACATATATCCGGGAGATATTGGATTTTTGCAGAATTTTTCTTAGCAGAAACAGAGCAGAACCTCCACATTTTTGAAGAGTTTTTGAGATTTTGAAAACCACTCGAAAATCTCCGTGTGCATTTAGCCAATCCATCCCAATTTTCCAGATGTTGTAGGTGAGATTTTACAAAGAAAAAAAAATATATATATATATCTATATCTATATGGATATAGATATATACACATGTGGTTAAAATTGTTGGTACCCCTCGTTTAATGAAATAAAAACCCACAATGGTCACAGAAATAACTTGAATCTGACAAAAGTAATAATAATAAATTAAAAATCTATGAAAATGAAGAAATGAAAGTCAGTCATTGCTTTTCAACCCTGCTTCCACAGAATTAAAAAAAAAATTTAACTCATGAAATAGGTCTGGACAGAAATGATGGTACCACTGAAAATAATGTGACAAAAGGGACATGTTTAATCAAGTTGTGTCCACTCTATTAGCATCACATGTGTCTACAATCTTGTAATCAGTCAGTGGGCCTGTATATAGGGCTACAGATACTCACTGTGCTGCTTGGTGCCATGGTATGTACCACACTCAACATGGACCAGAGGTAGCAAAGGAAAGAGTTGTCTCAGGAGATTAGAAAGAAAATTATAGACAAGCATGTTAAAGGTAAAGGTTATAAGACCATCTCCAAGCAGCTTGATGTTCCTGTGACTACAGTTGCACATATTATTCTGAAATGTAAGATCCATGAGACTGTAGCCAACCTCCCTGGATGTGGCCTCAGGAGGAAAATTGATGACACATCAAAGAGACGAATGGTAACAAAAGAGCCCATGAAAACTTCTAAAGAGATTAAAGGTGAACTTCAAGCTCAAGGAACATCAGTGTCAGAACGCACCATCCGTCGTTGTTTGATCCAAAATGGACTTCATGGGGGACGACCCATTGTTGAAAAAAAATCATAAAAAAGCCAGACTGGAATTTGCCAAACTACAAGCCACAGATCTTCTGGAAGAATGCCCTATGGACTGATGAGACAAAAATGGCAGTTTTTGGCAAGGCAGATCAGCTCTATGTTCACAAATGGGAAAATGAAGCATATCAAGAAAAGAACACTGTCCCTACTGTGAAACATGGTGGAGGCTCTGTTATGTTCTGGGGCAGCTTTGCTGCATTCGGCACAGGGTGTCTTGAATCTGTGCAGGGTACAATGAAATCTCAAGACTATCAAGGGATTCTAGAGAGAAATGTGCTGCCCAGTGTCGGAAAGCTTGGTCTCAGTCGCAGGTCATGGGTCTTGCAACAGGATAATGACCCAAAACACACAGCTAAAAACACCCAAGAATGGCTAAGAGGAAAACATTGGACTATTCTGAAGTGGCCTTCTATGAGCCCTGACCTAAATCCTATTGAGCATCTTTGGAAAGAGCTGAAACATGCCATCTGGAAAAGGCAACCTTCAAACACGAGACAACTGGAGCAGGTTCCTCATGAGGAGTGGGCCAAAATACCTGTCGAGAGGTGCAGAAGTCTCATTGACAGTTACAGGAATCGTTTGATTGCAGTAATTGCCTCAAAAGGTTGTTCAACAAAATATTAAGTTAAGAAGAACCATCATTTCTGTCCAGGCTGATTTCATGAGTTTCATTTTTTTGAAAAATTCTGTGGAAGCAGAAAAGCAATGTCTGACTTTCATTTGTTCATTTTCAAAGATTTTTAATTTATTATTACTTTTGTCAGATTCAAGTTATTTCTGTGACCATTGTGGGTTTTTCTTTCATTAAACGAGGGGTACCAACAATTTTGACCACGCGCTGAAGTGGGATTTGAAATCTGCAGCATAGCAATGTATAGAGCAGATTTCACTGCTGATTTCCCCAATGGACATGCAAAGTTTTTTGCCGTATGTTTTGTAATGTGGATCTGCTCTAAAATCCACATTAAATACTTTTTTTTACAATAAGCTTCCTATTGATTTCAATGGGAAATCCATATGTCTGTTCACAGAGTTTTGAAAACTGTACCAAGGGATACAGTGACAGTGACGCCGGTGCCCATAGGGGTCACGTGTCACAACAACAGCACGGGAGCCCCGGGAAGAGCGAGTGCTGACACTGCGGGAACGGCGCCGGCGCGGGAGGTGAATGTAACCTTTTTTATTTTATCGGTGCCAAACATTTAGATCAAGAAGGGATTGTCCTAGTAGTGGACAACTCCTTTAAGTATAGAGAGTGGGCAGATTCCCAGTGGAACCAGCCCGAAGAATTAACATGTCACTTCTTTAACCACTTCAGGGTTTCCAAACCACAGGTTGATGTTCTGCTACATCATGTGGTCAACAGGTCAACAAGTTTTCAACTTTGGTAAAGTAGACGTTTAGGACCTTTTATCCTGCGAAAATAAAATGTCAGATGAGGACAGAAGCTTTTTAGTGAAAAGTGGGTATAGGATGAGGCCATAGTCATCTGGACTGTTACGATTCCTCCGCTCAGTGAGTGATTGCTTTGCTGTCCTGTGGAAACTGGGTCATGCTGAGTTGTCAGTGTTTTGATTGACAGCTCAGCTGTCCAATCGTGTGATGGGGGTGCTGAGATGTCGGTGCTTTGATTGACAGCTCGGTTGTCCAATCTGGAACTGGGAGGTGCGGTTCTTTCTCCAGGTGTTCTCTGTTCTGGAGATTACCCTGGCTATTTAACTGAGCTGTCTTCTAGTGATGAGTGAGCATGCTCGTTGCACGAGATTTACGAGCATGCTCGGGCGAGCACCTATTATTTTCAGCGTGCTCGGGCGTTAAGTTTTCGTCACTCCATGAACATGAATTGCGACTGTTTAACAGCTTTAATACATGTGAGGAATGCCTGTTTTTCCAGCATTCCTCACATGTATTAAAGCTGTCAAACAGTCACAAATCATGTTCACAGAGCGACGAAAACTTAACCCCCGAGCACGCTGAAGATAATAGGTGCTCGCCCGAGCATGCTCGTAAATCTCGTGCAACGAGCATGCTCACTCATCACTACTGTCTTCCTCTGATCCCTGCCAGACATAGTTTGTGCTTCCTGGTGAGTGTTTGCCTGATTCTGCTGTTCTGAGTTCTGATCTTCTGCTGCCTGACCCTTGGACCGTGTTCTGACTATCCCTTTGTCTTGTCCCTTTGCTTTGATCCTCTTTCTCCTGGTATTTTGACCCCGGACTGTGACCTGACTTATGCCTTTGTCTTTTCCCTTGGTTTTCTACATGCTCTCTTGGGACTGACCCCGGATCGTGTGTCTTCTCTGCCTCACGGTCTGTCCGTGAGCAGTGACTAGCATTGCATGGATGTTGTATGCCCATTAGATGACTCCTTGGCGCACATGTGGTTGCACAGAATACTCCCTCACACTCCTTACCTCTGCAATGACTTCGGCCAGGCCTGGGTTACAAAGAACCAACCAGCGCCTGGGAGTGATCCCGTTAGTCTTGTTCTGGAACTTATGAGGATCCATTTCGTAGAAATCATGAAAGCTGAAAGCATAAAAGACTAAAGTGAAAACGAAAAAGTCGATTAATGAGGGAAACATGTCGTGCGCCCGGCACGCATACTCACACGGTGTCTTTTATGATATCGGAGTGAATCTGAGCGACGCCATTTACTGCATGTGACCCCACAATGCACAAATGAGCCATGTTAATCCGCTTTACCGAGCCCTCTTCAACGAGGGACATCCTGCGCATGCGGTCTATGTCTCCAGGAAACAAGGAAGAGACTCGCTGCAGCGGAAAGGACAAGAGAAGTGTTAGGTGTGAATGTAGCAGGACAAAAAAAAAACGAAAGTGGGGCAGAAAAGAGAGGGGTGGTCTGGTGACAACTTATTGATTGGTGATGGTCCAACTGCTGGGGCACTTTTATCTACTAGAATGGAGCAGCACTGCACATGCTCCATTTATTCCCTATATTGGTGAACTTGGCTTTTTCTGGCAGCCTTCTAGGGAATGAATGAAGCAGCAGTCAGGTGTGCAACTCTATTTTGTAACAAAGATAAAAATTATTCGTTCTGCCAATCGGAGCGAGTCCCGGCATTTGGACCTTCACCAATCAATGATTGGATAAGTGATTACTTGTTTTTACCGGACAACCCCTTTAAGTAAAAAACTATATATATGGTAGCATTCAAAATACGTTCTATACATATTTCAAATAAGATCGTACATTGAGGTGTCTCAGATTAATTTCATAGATGATATCCAAGTGTCTTGGGAGCAAATTCTGCAGCAGATGAACCGGCCAGCGCTCTAAAGCCTCGGGCAGCACCGTGTGGTTGGTATAAGCGCAGGTCCGGACAGTCAGGTCCCAGGCCTAAAGTACACAAGGGAAGAAGAGAATTCTGTTTAGTATCATCACATGAACATTAATGATTCTCAGTGGCAAAATATTTGAAGGCAAATGCAGATTTTCCACCCGGATGTGCGTGCAGAAAATCCACAGCATCAGACAGTCCCGGATAAGTAAGTGAGATTTACAAATCTCGTCAACAAGTTATGGATTTTTTTTTCCCATGTGTGTAAACTGATCTTTTGGATATCGAAATCCACAGGATGTGAATTCTTTCATTATTTTGCAAAGCATAGGGTGGAATATGCAAAAAAATCTATGACCAAATATGTGCATGCAAATTTAAATTTAAATTTGATATATACATATATAAATATAATTTACTTATGCTTCTATATAAAAATACACTGCGTAGTTTTGTTAAATGAATGATGAAATGTTGCCTGTACATAGTCAACCAAGTGTATTGTGCCAAATACTGCTCATGTAGGAGAGAGGGGCCCACTGGGTATTCACCCGTTCTCCTGTGGACCAGTCCAAGCCTGTTTGTATCCCTGCAAATTGGTAGCTAAAGAAAGAGTTAAGTGAGAATCCTTCAATGAGCTCATATTGATGGGCAGTTTGCTGCTATTCTGTCTTTGGGCTCGTTCATACAATCATATAACCGCTCCATGTGCTATCTGTGAACGTTTTTACATACGGACCGAAGATCGACATGTAAGAAATCACAGCATGTACTACTTTGATCCATTTTTTTTAATCAGACTCGCCCATTATAAGTCAATGAGTTCTCAAAAGAGGGATCACATATGGGCTACCATCCATATGTCAAGTGTTATTCACAGATCTATCGTAATTATTAACATAGGAAACTGTATTTAGCCTTTTATCATGGTTTAAGGTGTTGATATAAAAAATGAATGAAATACAAAGCAAGAAACTGATAAATGTATGACAATGGGGATGAAAATATATAATTTTTCACACTCTCATCTGAACTCAGATCCACTAAATTGATTCCTGATAAAAGACCACATCAGTGTTAAGCTGAACTTTGATCTGGTCATAAATCGCAGAGAAGCTCACAAAAAAATAGATAGTGTTACAAACTCTCCATCAGCAAGAGCTCACTAACTAATTCTCAGTTAACTCATTCTGCCATCAGATATGTGCAAGGGAACAAACTGTCCATATACTTTAAATCCTGGTTGCCAACCAAGTAGTTTGATTATAAACAAAGTGTGAATAAGGTGCTACATGCAAACTGTTTAGGTCCGGTAGGTTCTTTTCTTGGTATCTCTGTAATCAGATTCTTGCAGTGGTATTATTTCAGCTTTATTTAGCCGTATTATTTTGGCAATATATTGTGGGGTGGAAGTACAAGGAGCAGGTAAGGCTATGTTCACACGTTGCATTTTTGCAATGTTTTTTAATGCAAATATAAAGCTGCTTTTTTTCAGCACCCGCAAAAGTTACGAAATTTGAGAAATTCATTTTAACACATCGTGTATTGGAAAATGGGAGAAAAATTCTAAGCGGGTAGAAATTGTGAGAGAGAAAAAAAATGCAATTCTGACATTGTTTTATGGGAATTATTTTTATGGTGTACATTGTGTAGTAAAAGTGACCTGGCAATATGATTCTCCTCATCAATACAATTACGACAATACCAAACCTGTCCAGTTTTTTTTTATTTTAGTGT
Organism: Phyllobates terribilis; assembly: GCF_046119375.1. NCBI lineage: Eukaryota > Metazoa > Chordata > Amphibia > Anura > Dendrobatidae > Phyllobates > Phyllobates terribilis. The sequence goes on from NW_027362773.1 coordinate 104,239,473, forward strand.
TGAAAAAAATCAGAAGTTTGCAAAAAAAAAAAATTGGGGGGGTTGTGTCGCCATTTTCCGAGACGGGTAACATTTTTATTTTTTGGTCGATGTGTAGCGCCCCGAGGGTTCGGTCGCTACAGGGGTATTGCACCTCAACCAGAGGTGTGATATCCCACTCCCAGGTAAGGATGGTGTGTGGACCCGGACTCAGTTAGCTGCATACAGCACACACACCCCATTTCCGGGGGACAGCTCAACAGTGCTCCCATTAGTACAGTAATGCAGGCACGACAGAACATGTCCCTGGCTAGAGTGGGGAGGGGGGAGGAAAACCCAGTGATGTAGGAGCAGGAGGGGACGGTTTCTGGGCATAGGTAGGAGCCCATTGGTTGCAAGTCACCTGGGTTCATACACAGAGAGAGAGGTATAAAAGGTGGGCACCATCTTAGTTCAGGGCAGAGAGTGCAGAGAGTTGGAGAAGAGAAGGAGTTCAGCCAGAGAGGGCTGACAGGGAGCTGTGGCTCAGTCTGGGCCCAGCTCCACGAGGCAGGCCTGGAGTGGAGGCCAGAGCCAGAGGAGAGGAACGGAAACAGAAAGGAACAGAAAGGAAAGTAAGAAGGAACAGAACACCAAGAGAGGCCCAGAGACACGGAAGCAGAAGGAACCCTAAGGACCCAGGAGATTGCGGGTTACGGGTTGGCAGGACAGGGTACCGGATCCCAAGTTGGTGGAGGCGACTAATCCTCAGCCAAGGACCGGCGGTCGTGACCATTTACTGGTGCGACCCCTCACTACAGCTACTAGAAAGGCACACCACATAGAGTCAGGGAAGTGGGCACCCAGCCTCCCAAGAGAAGACCCGAGGCAGCTGGACAGAAGTAGTGTCACTGGTGGGGCACGGCTGACGAAAGGATAGAAGGGAGTCCTGAGCCACACTCCGGAATTACCTGGGGGTTGACCGAGCCCCCTGCCTGGTGGATGCAGCACGGCTCGGGCGGTCCTACCTGCGCATAAGTGACCTGGATGAGAACTGTGAGTAAAGAACTTGAACTGCAATACCTTGTCTCTGTGCTTTCTCACCGCATACAGCACTACTAGTGCTGGGACGCCCGCACCATCACCCCCACCATCTACTACAATGCCCTGGGGCTGCACTCCTCCCGTGGGGAGTTATACGACCTCAGCTGCATACACAATCAGCCCCAGAGGTCTGCCTTGTAGCGGCGGTTCGCACTGACCGCAATCCACGGGTGGCGTAGTTAGACATTAAACCACAAAAACCCCATAAATAGACTGCCACTGGTTTGACCACCCTGAGCCACGGGACCGGGTCGCCGCCACGGTGACTACAACCCCCAGCGTCCACAAAAAGGGCCCGGCTCTGGGTTCCCCACTTGGCCCAGGGGGCGCGTCAACTTTTGGCGTAGTCAGCAGGAGCGTTACCAACCCGCCACAAAAGGGTATTGCACGCCTGAAGAGAAAGAGACTGTTTAATCGAAATTGACTGTGTTGAAAAATGGCGCCCGCCCAAGCAGAACGGACGCCATAATGTGCGCGCCAAAAGACAGCAGGAAGCCACCTCCCATTGTGGGCCAGGTCCCAGAATGGTGCCAAAGAAGGAGCCCGCCCCCAACAGCCATGAGTGCGGCTGTAGAGATGTCCATCAACGTGGGGGGGCTGCCCCTGAAAGTGATTGTCAGCAGATGGCCCCAGGACCACCCCCAATGGGGGCGGACAGGAAAGAAAACTGTGGGGCAGGGTGCGGTCTGGATCAGTCTGGACAGGCCGCACCCGGGAATGGAAGGAGCACCGCACACCCTGGCCCATAGTCTGCTGCAGGCTGAGCCACCATGCAGCCTAACAGAGTTGCTGGCACAGCTTCCCAGAGACCCGGAGCGTGCGCAAGCCGCGCTAGAAGACCTGGACCGGAGGATGGTCCGGGCGCAGCGGGACGTGATCGCCGGGTGGAAGGAGGAGTTGGCCTGGCAAGCCGTGACCCGACCGCAGGAGGCGCTACCACCGCCCAGCCGCACGCCTGCCTCCGAGGGCGGTGAAGGTGGACCGGAGTCCGGCGACGACGCCACGGAGGAGACAGCAGCAACCGAGGCAGGTAACGGGGACGTCACCACCCCCAGCCCTGAAACCGCGAGCATACCTCAGCCTCCCGTTCCAAGGCCCGAAGCCCCGGGAACCGCACCTGTCGCCATGCCTCCGCCGCTACTAGCTAGGCCTCAGGCTGCAAGCACTGCTGTCGTGCCCCGCCCCGCGCCGTGCCCTTTAACCCCGGGCGCTGCTCCTCCACCGGGGCCCCCTGCCATACTGCCCCTGGGCGCGGATCTATTCGCCCAGCACACCGGCCCGGACGGACTGCCCCTGGTATGGCCGGCCGACCTGATCAGCAGCCGCCAATGGAGAGACCAGCCCCCGCGCGAACCCCTGATACCAGCTCCGGAGCCCAGAGAGATAAGCCATCCCTCACTGGAGGACGCCCAGTTCGAGTGGGACCCCACTGGAGAAAACCTGATGGGGTTCACCAAGGAAACCCGGGCGGACGCAGCCCGTCGACTGGAGTCCTGCCGCCAACAGCTGGTGACATTTGAGAGGGAGCGGCGGGAGCGACGTGTCAGGGAGGAGCGGCTCCAAACACGGAGTGCGGAGCAGAAGAGAAGAGCCCGACAGAAACCCCGAGCTGCCAGCGGTCCCAGAGTCACCGGGACCGTGGTGAAGTTTCAGATGGATCGCGGTTGGGGCTTCATCAAGGACCCTGAAACCACAGACGACGTCTTTGTGACCTGCAGGGACGTCGAGAGCCACCTGCCAGAGGGACATTGCGGACGAGATTTATACCCTGGCGACGTGGTCACCTACACCCGGCACGAGGGTGCAAAAGGATTGTACGCCCTCCACGTCCATAGAGTGGTAGGAGAGGAGGAGCAGTACCACTCGGACCCCGAGTACCCAGAGGGCCAGGACGGGCCTGAAGACTACCCGGAAGAAGGTGCGCAAGGAGGACACCGCTACTGAAAAGTGGCAGCGCACAAAAGTATATAGTTACCCGTCAGGGTATAAGAACTGATGTTTGAAAGTTATCCCCTATATCCCTAACCTGGCTGGGGACGGAGAACAGCCATCCCTTTTCCCTAATCTGGCTGGGGACTGAGAACAGCCATCCCCTTCCCTACCTGGCCGAGGACTGAGAGCGGCCGCCCCTGTAAATAGTTGCGCTTCCTAAAGCGCCCCCTACTGGTTTTATAAAAAGACTGCAACGTCTCCCTCAAGACAAATTTACTGGACTGTTGCACCTTTAAGAAGAAAGAACACCTGGTCGCAAGTTGGACCGCGGCCAGTACCCAAGAATATGTTTTACTTAAGAATGTTTTATACTGAAAAGTTTTATATGCTGCTAAAAGAGTTTTATGGTATTTTATATGTGTTAAGAAAGTCTTGTAATATTTGTTAAAAGAGAAAAGTGTACCAGTAACGTTAAAGGAGAAAAGTGCTTCCCATAAAGGGATGGGTTAAATGGTTATTGTCTTATATGCGAATGCATTCTAAAAATTTTGTATGTTTCTGAATTGTCTTTGCTCTTTTCCAGCCCGAGGACGTGCTGTGGTTTACCAGGGGGGAATGTAGCGCCCCGAGGGTTCGGTCGCTACAGAGGTATTGCACCTCAACCAGAGGTGTGATATCCCACTCCCGGGTAAGGATGGTGTGTGGACCGGGACTCAGTTAGCTGCATGCATCACACACACCCCATTTCCGGGGAACAGCTCAACGGTGCTCCCATTAGTACATTAGTGTATGGGCTCATACACAGAGAGGGAGGTATAAAAGGTGGGCACCATCTTAGTTCAGGGCAGAGAGTGCAGAGAGTTGGAGAAGAGAAGGAGTTCAGCCAGAGAGGGCTGACAGGGAGCTGTGGCTCAGTCTGGGCCCAGCTCCACGAGGCAGGCCTGGAGTGGAGGCCAGAGCCAGAGGAGAGGAACGGAAACAGAAAGGAACAGAAAGGAAAGTAAGAAGGAACAGAACACCAAGAGGGGCCCAGAGACACGGAAGCAGAAGGAACCCTAAGGACCCAAGAGATTGCGGGTGACGGGTTGGCAGGACAGGGTACCGGATCCCAAGTTGGTGGAGGCGACTAATCCTCAGCCAAGGACCGGCGGTCGTGACCATTTACTGGTGCGACCCCTCACTACACCTACTAGAAAGGCACACCACATAGGGTCAGGGAAGTGGACACCCAGCCTCCCAAGAGAAGACCCGAGGCAGCAGGACAGAAGTAGTGTCACTGGGGGGGCACGGCTAACGAAAGGATAGAAGGGAGTCCTGAGCCACACTCCGGAATTACCTGGGGATTAACCGAGCCCCCTGCCTGGTGGATGCAGCACGGCTCGGGCGGTCCTACCTGCGCATAAGTGACCTGGATGAGAACTGTGAGTAAAGAACTTGAACTGCAATACCTTGTCTCTGTGCTTTCTCACCGCATACAGCACTACTAGTGCTGGGACGCTCGCACCATCACCCCCACCATCTACTACACTGCCCTGGGGCTGCACTCCTCCCGTGGGGACTTACACGATCTCAGCTACATACACCATCAACCCCAGCGGTCTGCCTTGCAGCGGCGGTTCGCACTGACCGCAATCCACGGGTGGCGTAGTCGGACATTAAACCACAAAAACCCCATAAATAGACTGCCACTGGTTTGACCACCCTGAGCCACGGGACCGGGTCGCCGCCACGGTGACTACAACCCCCAGCATCCACAAAAAGGGCCCGGTTCCGGGTTCCCCACTCGACCCAGGGGGCGCGTCAGCTGCATATAGTAAAAATCACAGTCTCCTTTGAAACCCGACCATAGGCTGGGTTTCAAAGGAGCTCCGTAATGACAAGCATGGGGGTCTTCAGCAGACCCACGGCTGTCATAGCAATCCATCGTCAACTCCCGATCACTTCACAGGCACATGGAATGATGAGTCCCCATGCCAGTGTGTGTTAAATACCTTGGGGTGCTGGCTGTAAAACACAGCCATCACCTGTTGGGTATGGGCGCTCCATACATTTGCTTCTGTACATGTACAGCACAAGTCATAAAGGGGTTAAAAATATACTGTAGACAAATTAGACTTATGATCTGCAGCAAAACTTTCTTTTTGTAAGTAGATTTTTTTTTACTGCCAAGAGAGCAAGTTTTGCCTGCAGGAAAAAAAAACACAGCAAAAGAGCAACATAGTGAACAAAGCCTAAACCTCATCTCATAGCCCAGAGCAATTTCCAACAAATGGGTTCAGAGAACAAGTCCCGAAAACGGATCTGTACAACTTTTATACAACTTTTATACTAATATAATAGGACTTTTGTGGTGAACTCAAAATCTTACCAATAGTATAAGGACCGGTAATAGTGCAGAGACGAGATACGGTGGACTATAATGACTTTTCACTGACACCCAGAGAAAAATTATTATTTCTCAATAAATCGTCCATGTACGGCGCATGTCATAAAGGGGTTAAACATGTACTGTAGGCAAACAAATGACACATATGATCTGTTTTTTATAAGTAGCATTTTTACTGCCAAGAGAGCAAGTTTTGGTGGCAGGAAAAAAAAAAAACACAGCAAAAAAGCAACATGGTGACCAAAGCCTAAACCTCATCTCGTAGCCCAGAGCAATTTCCAACAAATGGGTTCAGAGAACAAGTCCTGAAAACAGATCTGTACAACTTTTATACAACTTTTATACTGATATAATAGAAAGGACTTTTGTGGTGAATTCAAAATCTTACCAATAGTATGACGACCGGTAATAGTGCAGAGACGAGATACAGGGACTATAATAGTGCAGAGACGAGATACAGGGACTATAATAGTGCAGAGATGAGATACAGGGACTATAATAGTGCAGAGACGAGATACAGGGACTATAATAGTGCAGAGACGAGATACAGGGACTATAAAAGTGCAGAGATGAGATACAGGGACTATAATAGTGCAGAGTACAGGGACTATAATGGCTTTTCACTGATGCCCGGTGAAAAATTATTATTATTTCTCAATAAACCAACTAATTAACGTTGGTGATGGCCACCGTAGATCCGCCATGACGCGCGCTGCCTTTCCTCCCGCGTCTTCGCTCGTAGACTATACACACTGTTACTAAACGCGGTGATTACTTATAAAGGGATCATTTACAACCATCTGTTTAAAGGAACGGAGTGAATGATATTAAATGCTGCTGATTACTTCTGTGAATTGCAGCCAGTCTTTGGATTCTCAGATCCCATATGAACTGTCACAAGATATTTCGGTTATGAATGTCTCTGCTTATTACTCGGCGTACTTGATTTGATTAATGTAAGGACGGGAGTTATGGAGAGAGCACGCTGCGGAAGAAAGATCTACCGAGATGGGAAAGACAGCAGGTAGCTAATGATGACAAAGGACGATCGGCAGATAAAAGACAAAAGAAGAGAAAATGTATGGCCGAATAAATGACGATTCTGGAGAGGTATAGCGGTTATATGACACGGAAGGGTTGGGCGCTTTTATCGGCACGCAGAAACCCTGCAACGTTCAGCCGTCATATTAAAGATTCGGTTGGGCTTAATATATTTTCACCTAGCGGCGTCATTCAGCCCTGCTTACCATAAGCGTTCAGATAAATCAATATTCTATATTAGGTCTCATTTTTCTTTTTCACGCTATCCAATAGTCTACTCTTAAAGGGACAGTGACAATAGTCATTACAACTCTGCAGACCAGAATATGTTAAAGATACTGGTTATCAAAGATTTTATTTAGTTATTTTTCCATAAATCAATACTAATACGTAAAAATAAGAAACTATGACTTTCATAAAACTGAGATAGGAGATGACAGTTAATGCTCATCTGTGGAGAGGGAAAAAGTATGCACATCCTGCTGCACAGCAAGGAACAGGGTCAAGGGTCCTTGCTCCAAAGCAATTGTCCCAGAGGTCTCACAAAGCAAAAATCTTTAAAAAAAATGAAACTGGTTAATGTTAAGTAAATGTTAACGAAGTACTAGTTTTTTTCCGTGTATTAATATTTATTTACTTAATGCAGTTTGCATACGCATTTTCTTTTATTCTAGGCTTTGTATGTTGATGACCACAACGGATTTATGTGCACCTGTATATTGCACTTGTACTAGCTGATGGGTCACCCTTGTTTTTGGTTTTACTGAGATAAGAGGTGACAGTTGGTGCTCAAAGTTTTATGGAATGTGCAATAGAATGTCTGTGTCTGCCTCCAGCTCCTCCCCCTCTCCATAGGATTTTAAAAGTACCAACTGTCACCTCCTATCTCAGTAATGGGAAAATCTGTCCTCAGCGAATATACATTATACCCATGAATTGAGAATGAAGATCAGTGCAAGAAAAGAAGCTGATACCTCTGATAAGATATATTACAAAGTTTTTCATTTTCATGTGCCCTATTGATTTATGAAATAAAAATTAAAATGAGGGTGACTTTTTTGGCAATGCACGTCTATGGAGAGGGAAAAAGCATGTACAGCAAGGAATGGGGATCAAGGGCTCCTTATCCTAAGCAATTGTCCCAGAGGTTTCACACAACGCAAAGATCTTCAAAAAGGATTAAAATGGTACTTTCTATTGATAACACCACAGTGGCTCAGTAGTTAGCATTGTATTGTGGCTCAGTGGTTAGCACTGCTACTTTGCAGCTCTGGGGTCCTGGGTTCAAATCCCATAAAGGTCAACATCTGCAAAGAGTTTGTATGTTCTTCCCGTGTTTGCGTGGGTTTCCTCCGGGTTCTCCGGTTTTCTCTTACACTCCATAGACATACTGATAGGGAATCTAGATTGTGAGCCCCAATGAGGACAGTGATGATGATGCTTGTAAACTGTTGTGGAATATGGCTATATAAGTGAGTATAAATAAATGAATTACATACCCCGGGTTATAGTTGTACACAAGAATAACCCAAAATCTGAAATCTACATAAACTGTACACAAACATATGGCAAATGCCAGACTCCGAAGTTTTGTAATGAATAATTAGTGTAAAATCTCCTTGTCAGAGCATTTCTGGAGACGATGATTTATCTCTGTTGTTTCAATTGTCTCTGCACCCATAGATATGGGAGAGGTGATTAATATGACCAAATAATATAGAGGTGACAGTAAAGGCTGAAGCTAGAATAAGTGGCGTGATGAAACAAAAGGGGATCGATTCATTATTACATTTGCGCTGTTTTTTGCCTATTTTTAATTTGCATCTTATTTTTCTTTTATTTTCCACCTTTTTTAGCATCTATTTTATGTTCTTGTCTATTTTTTATATTCGTCGTTGCCGGCGAGTTTTAGGGTAATGTCTATTTTTTATGTTTGTCGTTGCTGGTGAGTTTCGGGGTTTACAGATGTTTTCGGCTGATTTATCAATTACAACATTTTAAAAAGTTTCAACATTTTTTACACAAATGTGCTCCAGGTTTTATGTAGTTCAGAAAAAAAAAATTGTGCAAATGTTGCAACATTTTAGACTTCTCGTACTAAAAAGTCACAAAAAATGGTTAAAGACGAAAAGAAAGAACTTTTTTTTTTGCACCAAAATACGTACGCCATTTTGATGCAAAAAAAAGGCAACGTACACAAGACAAGAAAAGAAAAGTGAATTAAAAAAAAAAAATCAAAAAATGATAAATCAGGCCCGATATTTCATTACCTTATCCCAATCCAGCTTTTCAACATCCACGAACAATCGCATAAGTTCAGGGATGGCCAGAGATGGGTGAGTGTCGTTAAGTTGAATGGCCACCTAAAAAAATAAATAAAATAAAAAAACAGTAAAAAATGAAGTTGGAGATTACTGAAAAAGACAAACGCAGGAGTAAAGAAGTTTACCTTATCGGGAAATGCTTCAAAGGATGTGCGGACTGCATCGCGGCACCCAAATTTAGAGGATTTAAAGCGCCTGATGATATCCTGAAGGGTAGCGGCCACCACAAAATATTCCTGCTTGAGACGCAATTCTTTACCTTCAAAGAACTAGAAAAAGAAGAGCTTGAGAGCAATAGAAATTTAGAGAGAAAAAAATGTAATCTTAGCAAAAGAGCTATAGAATCCAATCTAATCCCAGTGGTATATGTGCAGTGATTATGTGGAGTAGCGGCACAAGATTATTATGCATCAGCCATGACCCTTAAAACATTTTTTTTCAGCAAAGTTAATATCGTCTTCATAAAATGCTAATCTAACCAAAATTTCCAGGTTGGGGTTAATGCACGTGTTCTTTCATGGAGAATGCTGCAAAATAATCCATGCAGAGATGTTTTTCCAAAAGAAATGTTCTGTTAAATCTGTGCTGAGCTCTGCATACTAAAACATAATTCTGCAAACTTCTTCACTAATATAAACTTCTGTAAAGCTTAAAGGTAAGGTCGGTCTTTGCAATCTTTTTAGGTGTTCCAATAATGCACATAAGAAGAAAAATAAAGCAATTTTTCAAATACTCTTCCTCAAAAAAAAATTGCTTTCTATTGTCCCTCCACAGCTCCTGTAAAGACTCTGAATTTCCATGGTAACAGACTACAAACAAAACCAGTGTAGTCTGATCTATCAAAGAAACTATCTGCTCCTTACTTATTACCAACCTATATACTGGAGGTCCGCATGGAATAGGGAACAATACCAATAAAGTATAGAATATTAATTGTGAAGATGTATATAAATCTTAAAGCTAGGAATGTAGATAGAATAATTCTGAATTTAATGAATAGCGAGAAAAAGTCCATTTATAGTGAATATTAAAAAATGTTTAATTTTCCTTGCAAAGCAATTTAAAGTATGTAGAGATACAGTATGATCTCTGGAAACTATAGATTATTGTTGATCAGTTACTTATTTGCTGACCGGCAGTGTAATTGCCTGTGTCGACAGGCAGACTGCGATTCCTATACATACGGAAACGATTAGTAATAGATTGTTCAGTGCAAGTATGCTGTCATTGTTCTCGGCAGCACAAATCCTGTTTACACAGGATGATGCGCTGCTGAGAATGATGATCTTTCGTGCAAAACAAAAAAAGTCATTTCACCCGACAAACGAGCTTATTGTTCATTTGTCAAGTGATTAGCAGCCTGTTTACACTTCCCGATTATTGGGAAAAGAGCGTTCCTAGGAATGATTGTCATAAACTATCATTCCAAGGAACACTCCTTTCTCGATAATTCAGCAGTGTAAACAGAACGCTAATCACCCGACGAATGAGCAATACACTTGTTCGTCGGGTGAAATTATTTTTTTGCTTTGTTGAGTGATTAGTGGCCTGGCTCAAATCTACTTTCAAGGTGCGTTAACACTATATGGTTGTCATAAACTAGCATTGCTTGGAACGCTCATTTTCCAATAATCTGGCAGTGTAAACAGGCCGCTAATCACTCAACAAACAAGCAACAAACTCGTTCGTCGGGTGAAATGATTATTTGGTTTGCTGAGTGATTAGCAGCCTGGTGCAAATCTAATTTCGAGATGCGTTTACACTGTAAGATTGTCATAAACCATCATTCCTACAAACACTCGTTTCCCAATAATACAGCAGTGTAAACAGGCTGCTAACCACCCAACAAACAAGCAATGCGCTCGTTCGTAGTGTGAAATGATTTTTTTTGTTTGTTGAGTGATTGGTGGCCTGGTGCAAATCAAATTTTAAGGAGTGTTTACACTGTAATGTTGTCATAAACTAGCATTCTTAGGAATACTCATTTCCCGATAATCTGTCAGTGTAAACAGGAAACAGGATGCTAATCACCTGACAATACACTCGTTCTTCGGGTGAAATGATTTTTTGCTTTGCACAAAAGATCATTGTTCTATTGTTCTCAGCAGTGCATCGTCCTGTGTAAACAGAACTTGTGCTGTCGAGAACAATGGCAGCTTATGTGCACTGAATGACCTGCTATAAAGTCTTGTGACCTGTGTAAACGACAGCAAAAAATTAAAACCTTACTGAGTTCCATCGCTGGAAAATTTAAAAAGTTATATGTCTCATAAAATGGCGACACAATTTTTTTTTCCCATCTCTTACATAAAAGACAAAAAAAAAATATTCATGTTCGGTATCGCCAGAATTGTACTGACCTGGGAAATCATAACACCAGACCACTTTTACTAAACAATGAAACTCCATAAAAAAAATGGTGGAATAGTGGGCGGAGTGGTGGGAATTTTGCCATTTTACTGCACTTGGAATTTTTTCCCATTTTCTGGTACATTGTAAGGAGAAATGAATAATGTCATACATAAAAAAACCAAATGGCTATGGTAAAGGAAAAAATTAAACATTTATAACTCTTGGAAGAAGGAAAAAATGGAAGGGCAAAAATGAAAAATCGCCCGATCGTGACGGGGCTCAGGGGTTAAGCAAGTCAACCTATTTTAATTGGATTTCCATCAGTTGTAAATGTTCATGTCGTTATCAGGGATACTTATACGATCCTTGGGAATGCCCCAAAGAGCTAGTAATGGTCACTACAACGTAATGGCCGCTCTTCACCGTGAGCGCAGCGATATACTACTCTGCCTTCGAGCAGATAGAATCTCTGTTGCAGGCATGTCGTCCTCTGGGGAGTTTAGCTGATATATGCAGTAATGATCATTGCTAGAAGAAATTGTTTCTTCCAGGTAGATACCCATGAGAAAAATACAGTGACTGCAATACATTTGTATATAAAGGGTTTACACAAACTCGTCCTGGATATTTATTATTGCATACAGAATCAGCGTCACGGATAATTGCTACTCACATTATCATTTGGATAGAGGACACGTGAGATGTTCTCGGCAAGGTTACGATCTAACACAGCCTGGATGTAGCCACCCACATTGACTGAGGAGTGAAGAATTATAGGTAAGAATTGGGACTTAACACATTGTATCAATTTCAGGGTAAAAGTTCTGAAAGATGGAATCCATGGGAGAGGAAATGTAGGAAGAAAGTAAGAGCGCCAGCAAGAAATGTAGAAATATGAAGAAATAAGAAAAATAAAATTTGATTTAAAGAGGTAATTTTCTAATGACATATTCCCTTTTTATGTGAATGTGTCATTAGAAAATGACCTATTTAAATCAAATTTTATTTTTCTTATTTCTTCATATATATATTTGTTTTGTTTTAAATCACTATATAAAAAACAAAAAACAAATCTTGTAATTTTCGTATTGGCCCCTAGACTTAATATTAGACCCCTACTTCCTGTTCTTCACATGGACATTTGCAACAATAGGCTGACTCAGACCCTATTTGTTTGTACAGGAGTAAAAATTGTGCATGATCTAATCAGGGTCACTATACATGAGGGGGAGGAGGTGAGATGTGACATCACCTATTGTCAATGGTGGATCCTGTGTTATCTGCTGTATATAGAGGTGTTATCAGTCTTTGGACAGGAGAAGGAGGTGAGCTGTGACATCACCTATTGTGAATGGTGGGTTCTGTGTTATCTACTGTATATATAGGTGTTATCAGTCATTCTACAGGAGGAGGAGGAGGTGACCTGTGACACCACTTATTGTGAAAGGTCGATCCTGTGTTATCTACTGTATACAGAGGTGTTATCAGTCATTGTACAGGAGGGGGAGGTGAGCTGTGACATCACCTATTGTGAATAGTGAATCCTGTGTTATCTACTGTATATAGAGGTGTTATCAGTCATTGTACAGGAGGAGAAGGAGGTGAGCTGTGACATCTATTGTGAATAGTGGATCCTGTGCTATCTACTGTATATAGAGGTGCTATCAGTCATTGTACAGGAGGAGAAGGAAGTGAGCTGTGACATCTATTGTGAATAGTGGATCCAGTGTTATCTACTGTATATAGAGGTGTTGTCAGTCATTGTACAGGAGGAGGAGGAGGTGAGCTGTGACATTACGTATTGTGAATAGTGGATCCTGTGTTATCTACTTTATATAGAAATGTTATCAGTCATTAGACAGGAGGGGGAGGTGAGCTGTGACACCTATTGTGAATGGTGGATCCTGTGTTATCTACTGTATATAGACGTGTTATCAGTCATTGTACAGGAGGAGAAGGAGGTGAGCTGTGACATCTATTGTGAATAGTGGATCCTGTGTTATCTACTGTATATAGAGGTGTTATCAGTCATTGTACAGGAGGAGGAGGTGAGCTGTGGCATCACCTATTGTGAATGGTGGATCCTGTGTTATCTACTGTATATAGAGGTGTTAACAGCCATTGTACAGGAGGGGAGGAGGTGAGCTGTGATATCACCTATTGTGAATGGTGGATCATGTGTTATCTACTGTATCTAGAGGTGTTATCAGTCATTGTACAGGAGGAGAAGGAGGTGAGCTGTGACATCACCTATTGTGAATGGTGGATCATGTGTTATCTACTATATATAGAGGTGTTATCAGTCATTGTACAGGAGGAGGAGGTGAGCTGTGACATCATCTATTGTGAATGGTGAATCCTCTGTTATCTATTGTATATAGAGGTGTTATCAGTCATTGTACAGGAGCAGGGGGAGGTGAGCTGTGACACCACTTATTGTGAATGGTTGATACTGTGTTATCTAATGTATATAGAGGTGTTATCAGCCATTGTACAGGAGGAGGTGAGCTGTGACATCTATTGTGAATGGTGGATCCTGTGTTATCTACTGTATATAGAGGTTTTATCAGTCATTGTACAGGAGGAGAAGGATGTGAGCTGTGACATCTATTGTGAATGGTGCATCCTGTGTTATCTACTGTATATAGAGGTGTTATCAGTCATTGTACAAGAGGAGGAGGTGAGCTGTGACATCACGTATTGTGAATAGTGGATCCTGTGTTATCTACTTTATATAGAGATGTTATCAGTCATTGTACAGGAGGGGGAGGTGAGCTGTGACATCACCTATTGTGAATGGTGGATCCTGTGTTATCTACTGTATATAGAGATGTTATCAGTCATTGTACAGGAGGGGTAGGTGAGCTGTGACATCACCTATTGTGAATGGTGGATCATGTGTTATCTACTGTATATAGAGGTGTTATCAGTCATTGTACAGGAGGAGAAGGAGGTGAGCTGTGACATCACCTATTGTGAATGGTGGATCATGTGTTATCTACTATATATAGAGGTGTTATCAGTCATTGTACAGGAGGAGGAGGTGAGCTGTGACATCATCTATTGTGAATGGTGAATCCTCTGTTATCTATTGTATATAGAGGTGTTATCAGTCATTGTACAGGAGCAGGGGGAGGTGAGCTGTGACACCACTTATTGTGAATGGTTGATACTGTGTTATCTAATGTATATAGAGGTGTTATCAGCCATTGTACAGGAGGAGGTGAGCTGTGACATCTATTGTGAATGGTGGATCCTGTGTTATCTACTGTATATAGAGGTTTTATCAGTCATTGTACAGGAGGAGAAGGATGTGAGCTGTGACATCTATTGTGAATGGTGTATCCTGTGTTATCTACTGTATATAGAGGTGTTATCAGTCATTGTACAAGAGGAGGAGGTGAGCTGTGACATCACGTATTGTGAATAGTGGATCCTGTGTTATCTACTTTATATAGAGATGTTATCAGTCATTGTACAGGAGGGGGAGGTGAGCTGTGACATCACCTATTGTGAATGGTGGATCCTGTGTTATCTACTGTATATAGAGATGTTATCAGTCATTGTACAGGAGGGGTAGGTGAGCTGTGACATCACCTATTGTGAATGGTGGATCCTGTGTTATCTACTGTATATAGAGGTGTTATCAGTCATTGTACAGGAGGGGGAGGTGAGCTATGACATCACCTATTGTGAATGGTGGATCCTGTGTTATCTACTGTATATAGAGATGTTATCAGTCATTGTACAGGAGAGGGAGGTGACCTGTGACATCACCTATTGTGAATAGTGGATCCTGTGTTATCTTCTGTATATAGAGGTGTTACCTGTCATTGTACAGGAGGAGAAGGAGGTGAGCTGTAACATCTATTGTGAATGGTGGATCCTGTGTTATTTACTGTATATAGAGGTGTTATCAGTCATTGTACAGGAGGAGGAGGTGAGCTGTGATATCACCTATTGTGAATTGTGGGTTCTGTGTTATCTACAGTATATAGAGATGTTATCAGTCATTGTACAGGACGGGGAGGTGAGCTGTGACATCACCTATTGTGAATGGTGGATCCTGTGTTATCTACTGTAAATAGAGGTGTTATCAGTCATTGTACAGGAGGAGAAGGAGGTGAGCTGTGACATCACCTATTGTGAATGGTGGATCCTGTTATCTACTTTATATAGAGGTGTTATCAGTCATTATACAGGAGAAGGAGGTGAGCTGTGACATCACCTATTGTGAATGGTGGATCCTGTGTTATCTACTGTATATAGAGGTGTTATCAGTCATTATATAGGAGAAGGAGGTGAGCTGTGACATCTATTGTGAATGGTGGATCCTGTGTTATCTACTGTATATAGAGGTGTTATCAGTCATTGTACAGGAGGAGGTGAGCTGTGATATCACCTATTGTGAATGGTGGATCCTGTGTTATCTACTGTATATAGAGGTGTTATCAGTCATTGTACAGGAGGAGGTGAGCTGTGATATCACCTATTGTGAATGGTGGATCCTGTTATCTACTGTATATAGAGGTGTTATCAGTCATTGTACAGGAGGAGGAGGTGAGATGTGGCATCTATTGTGAATGGTGGATCCTGTGTTATCTACTGTATATAGAGGTGTTATCAGTCATTGTACAGGAGGAGGAGGTGAGCTGTGACATCACCTATTGTGAATGGTGGATCCTGTGTTATCTACTGTATATAGAGGTGTTATCAGTCATTGTACAGGAGGGGGAGGTGAGCTGTGACATCACCTTTTGTGAATAGTGAATCCTGTGTTATCTACTGTATATAGACGTGTTATCAGTCATTGTAGAGGAGGAGAAGGAGGTGAGCTGTGACATCTATTGTGAATAGTGGATCCTGTGCTATCTACTGTATATAGAGGTGCTATCAGTCATTGTACAGGAGGAGAAGGAAGTGAGCTGTGACATCTATTGTGAATAGTGGATCCAGTGTTATCTACTGTATATAGAGGTGTTGTCAGTCATTGTACAGGAGGAGGAGGAGGTGAGCTGTGACATCACGTATTGTGAATAGTGGATCCTGTGTTATCTACTTTATATAGAAATGTTATCAGTCATTAGACAGGAGGGGGAGGTGAGCTGTGACATCACCTATTGTGAATGGTGGATCCTGTGTTATCTACTGTATATAGACGTGTTATCAGTCATTGTACAGGAGGAGAAGGGGGTGAGCTGTGACATCTATTGTGAATAGTGGATCCTGTGTTATCTACTGTATATAGAGGTGTCATCAGTCATTGTACAGGAGGAGGAGGTGAGCTGTGGCATCACCTATTGTGAACGGTGGATCCTGTGTTATCTATTGTATATAGAGGTGTTATCAGCCATTGTACAGGAGGGGAGGAGGTGAGCTGTGACATCACTTATTGTGAATGGTGGATCATGTGTTATCTACTGTATATAGAGGTGTTATCAGTCATTGTACAGGAGGAGAAGGAGGTGAACTGTGACATCACCTATTGTGAATGGTGGATCATGTGTTATCTACTGTATATAGAGGTGTTATCAGTCATTGTACAGGAGGAGGAGATGAGCTGTGACATCATCTATTGTGAATGGTGAATCCTCTGTTATCTATTGTATATAGAGGTGTTATCAGTCATTGTACAGGAGCAGGGGGAGGTGAGCTGTGACACCACTTATTGTGAATGGTTGATACTGTGTTATCTACTGTATATAGAGGTGTTATCAGCCATTGTACAGGAGGAGGTGAGCTGTGACATCTATTGTGAATGGTGGATCCTGTGTTATCTACTGTATATAGAGGTGTTATCATTCATTGTACAGGAGGAGAAGGATGTGAGCTGTGACATCTATTGTGAATCGTGCATCCAGTGTTATCTACTGTATATAGAGGTGTTATCAGTCATTGTACAGGAGGAGGAGGAGGTGAGCTGTGACATCACGTATTGTGAATAGTGGATCCTGTGTTATCTACTTTATATAGAAATGTTATCAGTCATTAGACAGGAGGGGGAGGTGAGCTGTGACATCACCTATTGTGAATGGTGGATCCTGTGTTATCTACTGTATATAGATGTGTTATCAGTCATTGTACAGGAGGAGAAGGAGGTGAGCTGTGACATCTATTGTGAATAGTGGATCCTGTGTTATCTACTGTATATAGAGGTGTTATCAGTCATTGTACAGGAGGAGGAGGTGAGCTGTGGCATCACCTATTGTGAATGGTGGATCCTGTGTTATCTACTGTATATAGAGGTGTTATCAGCCATTGTATAGGAGGGGAGGAGGTGAGCTGTGACATCACCTATTGTGAATGGTGGATCATGTGTTATCTACTGTATATAGAGGTGTTATCAGTCATTGTACAGGAGGAGAAGGAGGTGAGCTGTGACATCACCTATTGTGAATGGTGGATCATGTGTTATCTACTGTATATAGAGGTGTTATCAGTCATTGTACAGGAGGAGGAGGTGAGCTGTGACATCATCTATTGTGAATGGTGAATCCTCTGTTATCTATTGTATATAGAGGTGTTATCAGTCATTGTACAGGAGCAGGGGGAGGTGAGCTGTAACACCACTTATTGTGAATGGTTGATACTGTGTTATCTACTGTATATAGAGGTGTTATCAGCCATTGTACAGGAGGAGGTGAGCTGTGACATCTATTGTGAATGGTGGATCCTGTGTTATCTACTGTATATAGAGGTGTTATCAGTCATTGTACAGGAGGAGAAGGATGTGAGCTGTGACATCTATTGTGAATGGTGCATCCTGTGTTATCTACTGTATATAGAGGTGTTATCAGTCATTGTACAAGAGGAGGAGGTGAGCTGTGACATCACGTATTGTGAATAGTGGATCCTGTGTTATCTACTTTATATAGAGATGTTATCAGTCATTGTACAGGAGGGGGAGGTGAGCTGTGACATCACCTATTGTGAATGGTGGATCCTGTGTTATCTACTGTATATAGAGATGTTATCAGTCATTGTACAGGAGGGGTAGGTGAGCTGTGACATCACCTATTGTGAATGGTGGATCCTGTGTTATCTACTGTATATAGAGGTGTTATCAGTCATTGTACAGGAGGGGGAGGTGAGCTATGACATCACCTATTGTGAATGGTGGATCCTGTGTTATCTACTGTATATAGAGATGTTATCAGTCATTGTACAGGAGAGGGAGGTGACCTGTGACATCACCTATTGTGAATAGTGGATCCTGTGTTATCTTCTGTATATAGAGGTGTTACCTGTCATTGTACAGGAGGAGAAGGAGGTGAGCTGTAACATCTATTGTGAATGGTGGATCCTGTGTTATTTATGTTAGAACCTTGCTGTTAGGTTTTTTTTCCTTTGCTGGTCACATGACCTTGTTGGCCTATTTAATCCTGCTCCGCCCTTCTGGCTTTGCTGGACTTCATTGTAGTCTGATCTATCAAAGAAACTATCTGCTCCTTACTTATTACCAACCTATATACTGGAGGTCCGCATGGAATAGGGAACAATACCAATAAAGTATAGAATATTAATTGTGAAGATGTATATAAATCTTAAAGCTAGGAATGTAGATAGAATAATTCTGAATTTAATGAATAGCGAGAAAAAGTCCATTTATAGTGAATATTAAAAAATGTTTAATTTTCCTTGCAAAGCAATTTAAAGTATGTAGAGATACAGTATGATCTCTGGAAACTATAGATGATTGTTGATCAGTTACTTATTTGTGACATCTATTGTGAATAGTGGATCCTGTGTTATCTACTGTATATAGAGGTGTTATCAGTCATTGTACAGGAGGAGGAGGTGAGCTATGACATCACCTATTGTGAATGGTGGATCCTGTGTTATCTACTGTATATAGAGATGTTATCAGTCATTGTACAGGAGAGGGAGGTGACCTGTGACATCACCTATTGTGAATAGTGGATCCTGTGTTATCTTCTGTATATAGAGGTGTTACCTGTCATTGTACAGGAGGAGAAGGAGGTGAGCTGTAACATCTATTGTGAATGGTGGATCCTGTGTTATTTACTGTATATAGAGGTGTTATCAGTCATTGTACAGGAGGAGGAGGTGAGCTGTGATATCACCTATTGTGAATTGTGGGTTCTGTGTTATCTACAGTATATAGAGATGTTATCAGTCATTGTACAGGACGGGGAGGTGAGCTGTGATATCACCTATTGTGAATGGTGGATCCTGTGTTATCTACTGTAAATAGAGGTGTTATCAGTCATTGTACAGGAGGAGAAGGAGGTGAGCTGTGACATCACCTATTGTGAATGGTGGATCCTGTTATCTACTTTATATAGAGGTGTTATCAGTCATTATACAGGAGAAGGAGATGAGCTGTGACATCACCTATTGTGAATGGTGGATCCTGTGTTATCTACTGTATATAGAGGTGTTATCAGTCATTATATAGGAGAAGGAGGTGAGCTGTGACATCTATTGTGAATGGTGGATCCTGTGTTATCTACTGTATATAGAGGTGTTATCAGTCATTGTACAGGAGGAGGTGAGCTGTGATATCACCTATTGTGAATGGTGGATCCTGTGTTATCTACTGTATATAGAGGTGTTATCAGTCATTGTACAGGAGGAGGTGAGCTGTGATATCACCTATTGTGAATGGTGGATCCTGTTATCTACTGTATATAGAGGTGTTATCAGTCATTGTACAGGAGGAGGAGGTGAGATGTGGCATCTATTGTGAATGGTGGATCCTGTGTTATCTACTGTATATAGAGGTGTTATCAGTCATTGTACAGGAGGAGGAGGTGAGCTGTGACATCACCTATTGTGAATGGTGGATCCTGTGTTATCTACTGTATATAGAGGTGTTATCAGTCATTGTACAGGAGGGGGAGGTGAGCTGTGACATCACCTATTGTGAATAGTGAATCCTGTGTTATCTACTGTATATAGACGTGTTATCAGTCATTGTAGAGGAGGAGAAGGAGGTGAGCTGTGACATCTATTGTGAATAGTGGATCCTGTGCTATCTACTGTATATAGAGGTGCTATCAGTCATTGTACAGGAGGAGAAGGAAGTGAGCTGTGACATCTATTGTGAATAGTGGATCCAGTGTTATCTACTGTATATAGAGGTGTTGTCAGTCATTGTACAGGAGGAGGAGGAGGTGAGCTGTGACATCACGTATTGTGAATAGTGGATCCTGTGTTATCTACTTTATATAGAAATGTTATCAGTCATTAGACAGGAGGGGGAGGTGAGCTGTGACATCACCTATTGTGAATGGTGGATCCTGTGTTATCTACTGTATATAGACGTGTTATCAGTCATTGTACAGGAGGAGAAGGAGGTGAGCTGTGACATCTATTGTGAATAGTGGATCCTGTGTTATCTACTGTATATAGAGGTGTTATCAGTCATTGTACAGGAGGAGGAGGTGAGCTGTGGCATCACCTATTGTGAACGGTGGATCCTGTGTTATCTATTGTATATAGAGGTGTTATCAGCCATTGTACAGGAGGGGAGGAGGTGAGCTGTGACATCACTTATTGTGAATGGTGGATCATGTGTTATCTACTGTATATAGAGGTGTTATCAGTCATTGTACAGGAGGAGAAGGAGGTGAACTGTGACATCACCTATTGTGAATGGTGGATCATGTGTTATCTACTGTATATAGAGGTGTTATCAGTCATTGTACATGAGGAGGAGATGAGCTGTGACATCATCTATTGTGAATGGTGAATCCTCTGTTATCTATTGTATATAGAGGTGTTATCAGTCATTGTACAGGAGCAGGGGGAGGTGAGCTGTGACACCACTTATTGTGAATGGTTGATACTGTGTTATCTACTGTATATAGAGGTGTTATCAGCCATTGTACAGGAGGAGGTGAGCTGTGACATCTATTGTGAATGGTGGATCCTGTGTTATCTACTGTATATAGAGGTGTTATCAGTCATTGTACAGGAGGAGAAGGATGTGAGCTGTGACATCTATTGTGAATCGTGCATCCAGTGTTATCTACTGTATATAGAGGTGTTATCAGTCATTGTACAGGAGGAGGAGGAGGTGAGCTGTGACATCACGTATTGTGAATAGTGGATCCTGTGTTATCTACTTTATATAGAAATGTTATCAGTCATTAGACAGGAGGGGGAGGTGAGCTGTGACATCACCTATTGTGAATGGTGGATCCTGTGTTATCTACAGTATATAGATGTGTTATCAGTCATTGTACAGGAGGAGAAGGAGGTGAGCTGTGACATCTATTGTGAATAGTGGATCCTGTGTTATCTACTGTATATAGAGGTGTTATCAGTCATTGTACAGGAGGAGGAGGTGAGCTGTGGCATCACCTATTGTGAATGGTGGATCCTGTGTTATCTACTGTATATAGAGGTGTTATCAGCCATTGTATAGGAGGGGAGGAGGTGAGCTGTGACATCACCTATTGTGAATGGTGGATCATGTGTTATCTACTGTATATAGAGGTGTTATCAGTCATTGTACAGGAGGAGAAGGAGGTGAGCTGTGACATCACCTATTGTGAATGGTGGATCATGTGTTATCTACTGTATATAGAGGTGTTATCAGTCATTGTACAGGAGGAGGAGGTGAGCTGTGACATCATCTATTGTGAATGGTGAATCCTCTGTTATCTATTGTATATAGCGGTGTTATCAGTCATTGTACAGGAGCAGGGGGAGGTGAGCTGTGACACCACTTATTGTGAATGGTTGATACTGTGTTATCTACTGTATATAGAGGTGTTATCAGCCATTGTACAGGAGGAGGTGAGCTGTGACATCTATTGTGAATGGTGGATCCTGTGTTATCTACTGTATATAGAGGTGTTATCAGTCATTGTACAGGAGGAGAAGGATGTGAGCTGTGACATCTATTGTGAATGGTGCATCCTGTGTTATCTACTGTATATAGAGGTGTTATCAGTCATTGTACAAGAGGAGGAGGTGAGCTGTGACATCACGTATTGTGAATAGTGGATCCTGTGTTATCTACTTTATATAGAGATGTTATCAGTCATTGTACAGGAGGGGGAGGTGAGCTGTGACATCACCTATTGTGAATGGTGGATCCTGTGTTATCTACTGTATATAGAGATGTTATCAGTCATTGTACAGGAGGGGTAGGTGAGCTGTGACATCACCTATTGTGAATGGTGGATCCTGTGTTATCTACTGTATATAGAGGTGTTATCAGTCATTGTACAGGAGGGGGAGGTGAGCTATGACATCACCTATTGTGAATGGTGGATCCTGTGTTATCTACTGTATATAGAGATGTTATCAGTCATTGTACAGGAGAGGGAGGTGACCTGTGACATCACCTATTGTGAATAGTGGATCCTGTGTTATCTTCTGTATATAGAGGTGTTACCTGTCATTGTACAGGAGGAGAAGGAGGTGAGCTGTAACATCTATTGTGAATGGTGGATCCTGTGTTATTTATGTTAGAACCTTGCTGTTAGGTTTTTTTTCCTTTGCTGGTCACATGACCTTGTTGGCCTATTTAATCCTGCTCCGCCCTTCTGGCTTTGCTGGACTTCATTGTATATCTACTTTCTAGCTAGCCTGTGCTCTGTATCTAGCTCTGTTAGTTTGCTTGGTCTACGGACCTCTATGTTCTATCTATTTTGTTTGTTCGTCTGTCTGCTACTATTTCTGTTAGGAGGTGTCCCATATTCCTCCCAGTCCTTAGTACTTGTAGGGATTCTCTCCCCACATCTATAGGTCTCCGTACAGACTAGATTAGGACTTTAGCAGGTCTGATCGCAGGATCAGGTTCCCTGTTACATCGTAGGGATTCAGCTGAGTCCTATAGTAGGGACAGATCTCCTCTCTTTCCTTAGCTTTGGTAGCAGAACATAACAATAAGTCCAGCCTGCAAATTCTCTAAGGAAAGATTTTTTTTTTTTTTTTTTTGTTCCATCATGGTGTCGGTTCAGGATTTGGCTAAACACCTGCAGGGACTCTCTCTGGAAGTGGCCGAGCTCCGTCAGCACGTGAGTAACTGTCCTGGAGCATATTTCTTGGAGCCTAAGGTATATTTGCCGGATTTATTTTTTGGTGAACATCGAGAATTTTTTTCATTTAAAAATGCTTGCTTATTGTATTTTCGTTTGAGACCCAAGTCCTCTGGGGATGAATCCCAGCGCGTAGGGTTCATAATGTCACTTTTGCGCAAAGAGCCTCAGGAGTGGGCCTTTTCTTTGCAACCTAGTGATACATGCTTCAGATCAGTGGATAGTTTTTTTTCTGCTTTAGGATTATTATATGATGATCCTGACCGTGTGGCATCAGCTGAGACTGAGTTGAGACGTTTAAAACAAGGATCAGGTAATGTGGAAAAATATTGTACTCATTTTCGTCGTTGGTCCACTCAAACAGGGTGGAACGATTCTGCTCTGAAAAGTCTATTTCTTGCTGGGCTCAGTGAAAGGGTTAAAGACCTGCTAATTGCTTATCCTACACCTGAGGATTTGCAACAGGCTATGCAATTAGCTATACGGGTGGATAGAAGACTGCGTGCTAGGGTTAATGAGAGCAAATCCTCTGCTATGTCAGTTTCTGGTTATGATAATGTGTGTACTAACAGTGGTGAACCGATGGAGATTGGATCGGTGGCACCTCGCTCTCAAGAAAAAGACCGTCGTTTTTCGGAAGGCTTGTGTTTCTATTGCAGAAAATCTAAAGACTACTTTGATAGGAAACGACAGGAGATTTTGTTCGCTGTTGGTGACATGGTTTGGTTGTCCTCTAGGAATCTGCGGTTGAGGATTCCTTCTAAGAAATTGGGTCCCAAGTTTGTAGGGCCCTTTAAGGTGCTTCAGGTTGTCAACCAATCTGCTGTTAGGTTGGAGGTTCCTACCTCCTGGAGAATTAATCCGTCTTTCATGTCTCTCTGTTAAAAAAAGCTGTTGTGTCGGATGGTGACGCCTCTGCCTCTGTTCCTTCGGTGGTGGAGGACGGGGAATATGAAATTTCTCGCATCCTTGACTCTAGACGGTATAGAGGTAGTTTGCAGTATCTTGTGGCCTGGAAAGGTTTCGGACCCGAGGATAACTCTTGGGTGAGGTCAGATGATGTTTCCGCGTCCAGACTTATCAGAGCGTTTCACAGGAGATTTCCTGATAAGCCTGGTCCTAGGGGATCCGGAGGATCCTCTTAGAAGGGGGGGTACTGTTAGAACCTTGCTGTTAGGTTTTTTTTCCTTTGCTGGTCACATGACCTTGTTGGCCTATTTAATCCTGCTCCGCCCTTCTGGCTTTGCTGGACTTCATTGTATATCTACTTTCTAGCTAGCCTGTGCTCTGTATCTAGCTCTGTTAGTTTGCTTGGTCTACGGACCTCTATGTTCTATCTATTTTGTTTGTTCGTCTGTCTGCTACTATTTCTGTTAGGAGGTGTCCCATATTCCTCCCAGTCCTTAGTACTTGTAGGGATTCCCTCCCCACATCTATAGGTCTCCGTACAGACTAGATTAGGACTTTAGCAGGTCTGATCGCAGGATCAGGTTCCCTGTTACATCGTAGGGATTCAGCTGAGTCCTATAGTAGGGACAGATCTCCTCTCTTTCCTTAGCTTTGGTAGCAGAACATAACAATTTACTGTATATAGAGGTGTTATCAGTCATTGTACAGGAGGAGGAGGTGAGCTGTGATATCACCTATTGTGAATTGTGGGTTCTGTGTTATCTACAGTATATAGAGGTGTTATCAGTCATTGCCCAGGAGGAGGAGGAGGTGAGCTGTGACATCACCTATTGTGAATAGTGGATCCTGTGTTATCTACTGTATATAGAGATGTTATCAGTCATTGTACAGGAGGAGAAGGAGGTGAGCTGTGACATCACCTATTGTGAATGGTGGATCCTGTGTTATCTACTGTAAATAGAGGTGTTATCAGTCATTGTACAGGAGGAGAAGGAGGTGAGCTGTGACATCACCTATTGTGAATGGTGGATCCTGTTATCTACTTTATATAGAGGTGTTATCAGTCATTATACAGGAGAAGGAGGTGAGCTGTGACATCACCTATTGTGAATGGTGGATCCTGTGTTATCTACTGTATATAGAGGTGTTATCAGTCATTATATAGGAGAAGGAGGTGAGCTGTGACATCTATTGTGAATGGTGGATCCTGTGTTATCTACTGTATATAGAGGTGTTATCAGTCATTGTACAGGAGGAGGTGAGCTGTGATATCACCTATTGTGAATGGTGGATCCTGTGTTATCTACTGTATATAAAGTTGTTATCAGTCATTGTACAGGAGGAGGTGAGCTGTGATATCACCTATTGTGAATGGTGGATACTGTTATCTACTGTATATAGAGGTGTTATCAGTCATTGTACAGGAGGAGGAGGTGAGATGTGGCATCTATTGTGAATGGTGGATCCTGTGTTATCTACTGTATATAGAGGTGTTATCAGTCATTGTACAGGAGGAGGAGGTGAGCTGTGACATCACCTATTGTGAATGGTGGATCCTGTGTTATCTACTGTATATAGAGGTGTTATCAGTCATTGTACAGGAGGGGGAGGTGAGCTGTGACATCACCTATTGTGAATAGTGAATCCTGTGTTATCTACTGTATATAGAGGTGTTATCAGTCATTGTAGAGGAGGAGAAGGAGGTGAGCTGTGACATCTATTGTGAATAGTGGATCCTGTGCTATCTACTGTATATAGAGGTGCTATCAGTCATTGTACAGGAGGAGAAGGAAGTGAGCTGTGACATCTATTGTGAATAGTGGATCCTGTGTTATCTACTTTATATAGAAATGTTATCAGTCATTAGACAGGAGGGGGAGGTGAGCTGTGACATCACCAATTGTGAATGGTGGATCCTGTGTTATCTACTGTATATAGAGGTGTTATCAGTCATTGTACAGGAGGAGAAGGAGGTGAGCTGTGACATCTATTGTGAATAGTGGATCCTGTGTTATCTACTGTATATAGAGGTGTTATCAGTCATTGTACAGGAGGAGGAGGTGAGCTGTGGCATCACCTATTGTGAATGGTGGATCCTGTGTTATCTACTGTATATAGAGGTGTTATCAGCCATTGTACAGGAGGGGAGGAGGTGAGCTGTGACATCACCTATTGTGAATGGTGGATCATGTGTTATCTACTGTATATAGAGGTGTTATCAGTCATTGTACAGGAGGAGAAGGAGGTGAGCTGTGACATCACCTATTGTGAATGGTGGATCATGTGTTATCTACTGTATATAGAGGTGTTATCAGTCATTGTACAGGAGGAGGAGATGAGCTGTGACATCATCTATTGTGAATGGTGAATCCTCTGTTATCTATTGTATATAGAGGTGTTATCAGTCATTGTACAGGAGCAGGGGGAGGTGAGCTGTGACACCACTTATTGTGAATGGTTGATACTGTGTTATCTACTGTATATAGAGGTGTTATCAGCCATTGTACAGGAGGAGGTGAGCTGTGACATCTATTGTGAATGGTGGATCCTGTGTTATCTACTGTATATAGAGGTGTTATCAGTCATTGTACAGGAGGAGAAGGATGTGAGCTGTGACATCTATTGTGAATGGTGCATCCAGTGTTATCTACTGTATATAGAGGTGTTATCAGTCATTGTACAGGAGGAGGAGGAGGTGAGCTGTGACATCACGTATTGTGAATAGTGGATCCTGTGTTATCTACTTTATATAGAAATGTTATCAGTCATTAGACAGGAGGGGGAGGTGAGCTGTGACATCACCTATTGTGAATGGTGGATCCTGTATTATCTACTGTATATAGACGTGTTATCAGTCATTGTACAGGAGGAGAAGGAGGTGAGCTGTGACATCTATTGTGAATAGTGGATCCTGTGTTATCTACTGTATATAGAGGTGTTATCAGTCATTGTACAGGAGGAGGAGGTGAGCTGTGGCATCACCTATTGTGAAAGGTGGATCCTGTGTTATCCACTGTATATAGAGGTTTTATCAGCCATTGTACAGGAGGGGAGGAGGTGAGCTGTGACATCAGCTATTGTGAATGGTGGATCATGTGTTATCTACTGTATATAGAGGTGTTATCAGTCATTGTACAGGAGGAGAAGGAGGTGAGCTGTGACATCACCTATTGTGAATGGTGGATCCTGTGTTATCTACTGTATATAGAGGTGTTATCAGTCATTGTACAGGAGGGGGAGGTGAGCTGTGACATCACCTATTGTGAGTAGTGAATCCTGTGTTATCTACTGTATATAGAGGTGTTATCAGTCATTGTAGAGGAGGAGAAGGAGGTGAGCTGTGACATCTATTGTGAATAGTGGATCCTGTGCTATCTACTGTATATAGAGGTGCTATCAGTCATTGTACAGGAGGAGAAGGAAGTGAGCTGTGACATCTATTGTGAATAGTTGATCCAGTGTTATCTACTGTATATAGAGGTGTTGTCAGTCATTGTACAGGAGGAGGAGGAGGTGAGCTGTGACATCACGTATTGTGAATAGTGGATCCTGTGTTATCTACTTTATATAGAAATGTTATCAGTCATTAGACAGGAGGGGGAGGTGAGCTGTGACATCACCAATTGTGAATGGTGGATCCTGTGTTATCTACTGTATATAGAGGTGTTATCAGTCATTGTACAGGAGGAGAAGGAGGTGAGCTGTGACATCTATTGTGAATAGTGGATCCTGTGTTATCTACTGTATATAGAGGTGTTATCAGTCATTGTACAGGAGGAGGAGGTGAGCTGTGGCATCACCTATTGTGAATGGTGGATCCTGTGTTATCTACTGTATATAGAGGTGTTATCAGCCATTGTACAGGAGGGGAGGAGGTGAGCTGTGACATCACCTATTGTGAATGGTGGATCATGTGTTATCTACTGTATATAGAGGTGTTATCAGTCATTGTACAGGAGGAGGAGATGAGCTGTGACATCATCTATTGTGAATGGTGAATCCTCTGTTATCTATTGTATATAGAGGTGTTATCAGTCATTGTACAGGAGCAGGGGGAGGTGAGCTGTGACACCACTTATTGTGAATGGTTGATACTGTGTTATCTACTGTATATAGAGGTGTTATCAGCCATTGTACAGGAGGAGGTGAGCTGTGACATCTATTGTGAATGGTGGATCCTGTGTTATCTACTGTATATAGAGGTGTTATCATTCATTGTACAGGAGGAGAAGGATGTGAGCTGTGACATCTATTGTGAATCGTGCATCCAGTGTTATCTACTGTATATAGAGGTGTTATCAGTCATTGTACAGGAGGAGGAGGAGGTGAGCTGTGACATCACGTATTGTGAATAGTGGATCCTGTGTTATCTACTTTATATAGAAATGTTATCAGTCATTAGACAGGAGGGGGAGGTGAGCTGTGACATCACCTATTGTGAATGGTGGATCCTGTGTTATCTACTGTATATAGATGTGTTATCAGTCATTGTACAGGAGGAGAAGGAGGTGAGCTGTGACATCTATTGTGAATAGTGGATCCTGTGTTATCTACTGTATATAGAGGTGTTATCAGTCATTGTACAGGAGGAGGAGGTGAGCTGTGGCATCACCTATTGTGAATGGTGGATCCTGTGTTATCTACTGTATATAGAGGTGTTATCAGCCATTGTATAGGAGGGGAGGAGGTGAGCTGTGACATCACCTATTGTGAATGGTGGATCATGTGTTATCTACTGTATATAGAGGTGTTATCAGTCATTGTACAGGAGGAGAAGGAGGTGAGCTGTGACATCACCTATTGTGAATGGTGGATCATGTGTTATCTACTGTATATAGAGGTGTTATCAGTCATTGTACAGGAGGAGGAGGTGAGCTGTGACATCATCTATTGTGAATGGTGAATCCTCTGTTATCTATTGTATATAGAGGTGTTATCAGTCATTGTACAGGAGCAGGGGGAGGTGAGCTGTAACACCACTTATTGTGAATGGTTGATACTGTGTTATCTACTGTATATAGAGGTGTTATCAGCCATTGTACAGGAGGAGGTGAGCTGTGACATCTATTGTGAATGGTGGATCCTGTGTTATCTACTGTATATAGAGGTGTTATCAGTCATTGTACAGGAGGAGAAGGATGTGAGCTGTGACATCTATTGTGAATGGTGCATCCTGTGTTATCTACTGTATATAGAGGTGTTATCAGTCATTGTACAAGAGGAGGAGGTGAGCTGTGACATCACGTATTGTGAATAGTGGATCCTGTGTTATCTACTTTATATAGAGATGTTATCAGTCATTGTACAGGAGGGGGAGGTGAGCTGTGACATCACCTACTGTGAATGGTGGATCCTGTGTTATCTACTGTATATAGAGATGTTATCAGTCATTGTACAGGAGGGGTAGGTGAGCTGTGACATCACCTATTGTGAATGGTGGATCCTGTGTTATCTACTGTATATAGAGGTGTTATCAGTCATTGTACAGGAGGGGTAGGTGAGCTATGACATCACCTATTGTGAATGGTGGATCCTGTGTTATCTACTGTATATAGAGATGTTATCAGTCATTGTACAGGAGAGGGAGGTGACCTGTGACATCACCTATTGTGAATAGTGGATCCTGTGTTATCTTCTGTATATAGAGGTGTTACCTGTCATTGTACAGGAGGAGAAGGAGGTGAGCTGTAACATCTATTGTGAATGGTGGATCCTGTGTTATTTATGTTAGAACCTTGCTGTTAGGTTTTTTTTCCTTTGCTGGTCACATGACCTTGTTGGCCTATTTAATCCTGCTCCGCCCTTCTGGCTTTGCTGGACTTCATTGTAGTCTGATCTATCAAAGAAACTATCTGCTCCTTACTTATTACCAACCTATATACTGGAGGTCCGCATGGAATAGGGAACAATACCAATAAAGTATAGAATATTAATTGTGAAGATGTATATAAATCTTAAAGCTAGGAATGTAGATAGAATAATTCTGAATTTAATGAATAGCGAGAATAAGTCCATTTATAGTGAATATTAAAAAATGTTTAATTTTCCTTGCAAAGCAATTTAAAGTATGTAGAGATAAAGTATGATCTCTGGAAACTATAGATGATTGTTGATCAGTTACTTATTTGTGACATCTATTGTGAATAGTGGATCCTGTGTTATCTACTGTATATAGAGGTGTTATCAGTCATTGTACAGGAGGAGGAGGTGAGCTATGACATCACCTATTGTGAATGGTGGATCCTGTGTTATCTACTGTATATAGAGATGTTATCAGTCATTGTACAGGAGAGGGAGGTGACCTGTGACATCACCTATTGTGAATAGTGGATCCTGTGTTATCTTCTGTATATAGAGGTGTTACCTGTCATTGTACAGGAGGAGAAGGAGGTGAGCTGTAACATCTATTGTGAATGGTGGATCCTGTGTTATTTACTGTATATAGAGGTGTTATCAGTCATTGTACAGGAGGAGGAGGTGAGCTGTGATATCACCTATTGTGAATTGTGGGTTCTGTGTTATCTACAGTATATAGAGATGTTATCAGTCATTGTACAGGACGGGGAGGTGAGCTGTGATATCACCTATTGTGAATGGTGGATCCTGTGTTATCTACTGTAAATAGAGGTGTTATCAGTCATTGTACAGGAGGAGAAGGAGGTGAGCTGTGACATCACCTATTGTGAATGGTGGATCCTGTTATCTACTTTATATAGAGGTGTTATCAGTCATTATACAGGAGAAGGAGGTGAGCTGTGACATCACCTATTGTGAATGGTGGATCCTGTGTTATCTACTGTATATAGAGGTGTTATCAGTCATTATATAGGAGAAGGAGGTGAGCTGTGACATCTATTGTGAATGGTGGATCCTGTGTTATCTACTGTATATAGAGCTGTTATCAGTCATTGTACAGGAGGAGGTGAGCTGTGATATCACCTATTGTGAATGGTGGATCCTGTGTTATCTACTGTATATAGAGGTGTTATCAGTCATTGTACAGGAGGAGGTGAGCTGTGATATCACCTATTGTGAATGGTGGATCCTGTTATCTACTGTATATAGAGGTGTTATCAGTCATTGTACAGGAGGAGGAGGTGAGATGTGGCATCTATTGTGAATGGTGGATCCTGTGTTATCTACTGTATATAGAGGTGTTATCAGTCATTGTACAGGAGGAGGAGGTGAGCTGTGACATCACCTATTGTGAATGGTGGATCCTGTGTTATCTACTGTATATAGAGGTGTTATCAGTCATTGTACAGGAGGGGGAGGTGAGCTGTGACATCACCTATTGTGAATAGTGAATCCTGTGTTATCTACTGTATATAGACGTGTTATCAGTCATTGTAGAGGAGGAGAAGGAGGTGAGCTGTGACATCTATTGTGAATAGTGGATCCTGTGCTATCTACTGTATATAGAGGTGCTATCAGTCATTGTACAGGAGGAGAAGGAAGTGAGCTGTGACATCTATTGTGAATAGTGGATCCAGTGTTATCTACTGTATATAGAGGTGTTGTCAGTCATTGTACAGGAGGAGGAGGAGGTGAGCTGTGACATCACGTATTGTGAATAGTGGATCCTGTGTTATCTACTTTATATAGAAATGTTATCAGTCATTAGACAGGAGGGGGAGGTGAGCTGTGACATCACCTATTGTGAATGGTGGATCCTGTGTTATCTACTGTATATAGACGTGTTATCAGTCATTGTACAGGAGGAGAAGGAGGTGAGCTGTGACATCTATTGTGAATAGTGGATCCTGTGTTATCTACTGTATATAGAGGTGTTATCAGTCATTGTACAGGAGGAGGAGGTGAGCTGTGGCATCACCTATTGTGAACGGTGGATCCTGTGTTATCTATTGTATATAGAGGTGTTATCAGCCATTGTACAGGAGGGGAGGAGGTGAGCTGTGACATCACTTATTGTGAATGGTGGATCATGTGTTATCTACTGTATATAGAGGTGTTATCAGTCATTGTACAGGAGGAGAAGGAGGTGAACTGTGACATCACCTATTGTGAATGGTGGATCATGTGTTATCTACTTTATATAGAGGTGTTATCAGTCATTGTACAGGAGGAGGAGATGAGCTGTGACATCATCTATTGTGAATGGTGAATCCTCTGTTATCTATTGTATATAGAGGTGTTATCAGTCATTGTACAGGAGCAGGGGGAGGTGAGCTGTGACACCACTTATTGTGAATGGTTGATACTGTGTTATCTACTGTATATAGAGGTGTTATCAGCCATTGTACAGGAGGAGGTGAGCTGTGACATCTATTGTGAATGGTGGATCCTGTGTTATCTACTGTATATAGAGGTGTTATCAGTCATTGTACAGGAGGAGAAGGATGTGAGCTGTGACATCTATTGTGAATCGTGCATCCAGTGTTATCTACTGTATATAGAGGTGTTATCAGTCATTGTACAGGAGGAGGAGGAGGTGAGCTGTGACATCACGTATTGTGAATAGTGGATCCTGTGTTATCTACTTTATATAGAAATGTTATCAGTCATTAGACAGGAGGGGGAGGTGAGCTGTGACATCACCTATTGTGAATGGTGGATCCTGTGTTATCTACAGTATATAGATGTGTTATCAGTCATTGTACAGGAGGAGAAGGAGGTGAGCTGTGACATCTATTGTGAATAGTGGATCCTGTGTTATCTACTGTATATAGAGGTGTTATCAGTCATTGTACAGGAGGAGGAGGTGAGCTGTGGCATCACCTATTGTGAATGGTGGATCCTGTGTTATCTACTGTATATAGAGGTGTTATCAGCCATTGTATAGGAGGGGAGGAGGTGAGCTGTGACATCACCTATTGTGAATGGTGGATCATGTGTTATCTACTGTATATAGAGGTGTTATCAGTCATTGTACAGGAGGAGAAGGAGGTGAGCTGTGACATCACCTATTGTGAATGGTGGATCATGTGTTATCTACTGTATATAGAGGTGTTATCAGTCATTGTACAGGAGGAGGAGGTGAGCTGTGACATCATCTATTGTGAATGGTGAATCCTCTGTTATCTATTGTATATAGAGGTGTTATCAGTCATTGTACAGGAGCAGGGGGAGGTGAGCTGTGACACCACTTATTGTGAATGGTTGATACTGTGTTATCTACTGTATATAGAGGTGTTATCAGCCATTGTACAGGAGGAGGTGAGCTGTGACATCTATTGTGAATGGTGGATCCTGTGTTATCTACTGTATATAGAGGTGTTATCAGTCATTGTACAGGAGGAGAAGGATGTGAGCTGTGACATCTATTGTGAATGGTGCATCCTGTGTTATCTACTGTATATAGAGGTGTTATCAGTCATTGTACAAGAGGAGGAGGTGAGCTGTGACATCACATATTGTGAATAGTGGATCCTGTGTTATCTACTTTATATAGAGATGTTATCAGTCATTGTACAGGAGGGGGAGGTGAGCTGTGACATCACCTGTTGTGAATGGTGGATCCTGTGTTATCTACTGTATATAGAGATGTTATCAGTCATTGTACAGGAGGGGTAGGTGAGCTGTGACATCACCTATTGTGAATGGTGGATCCTGTGTTATCTACTGTATATAGAGGTGTTATCAGTCATTGTACAGGAGGGGGAGGTGAGCTATGACATCACCTATTGTGAATGGTGGATCCTGTGTTATCTACTGTATATAGAGATGTTATCAGTCATTGTACAGGAGAGGGAGGTGACCTGTGACATCACCTATTGTGAATAGTGGATCCTGTGTTATCTTCTGTATATAGAGGTGTTACCTGTCATTGTACAGGAGGAGAAGGAGGTGAGCTGTAACATCTATTGTGAATGGTGGATCCTGTGTTATTTATGTTAGAACCTTGCTGTTAGGTTTTTTTTCCTTTGCTGGTCACATGACCTTGTTGGCCTATTTAATCCTGCTCCGCCCTTCTGGCTTTGCTGGACTTCATTGTATATCTACTTTCTAGCTAGCCTGTGCTCTGTATCTAGCTCTGTTAGTTTGCTTGGTCTACGGACCTCTATGTTCTATCTATTTTGTTTGTTCGTCTGTCTGCTACTATTTCTGTTAGGAGGTGTCCCATATTCCTCCCAGTCCTTAGTACTTGTAGGGATTCCCTCCCCACATCTATAGGTCTCCGTACAGACTAGATTAGGACTTTAGCAGGTCTGATCGCAGGATCAGGTTCCCTGTTACATCGTAGGGATTCAGCTGAGTCCTATAGTAGGGACAGATCTCCTCTCTTTCCTTAGCTTTGGTAGCAGAACATAACAGTAAGTCCAGCCTGCAAATTCTCTAAGGAAAGATTTTTTTTTTTTTTTTTTGTTCCATCATGGTGTCGGTTCAGGATTTGGCTAAACACCTGCAGGGACTCTCTCTGGAAGTGGCCGAGCTCCGTCAGCACGTGAGTAACTGTCCTGGAGCATATTTCTTGGAGCCTAAGGTATGTTTGCCGGATTTATTTTTTGGTGAACATCGAGAATTTTTTTCATTTAAAAATGCTTGCTTATTGTATTTTCGTTTGAGACCCAAGTCCTCTGGGGATGAATCCCAGCGCGTAGGGTTCATAATGTCACTTTTGCGCAAAGAGCCTCAGGAGTGGGCCTTTTCTTTGCAACCTAGTGATACATGCTTCAGATCAGTGGATAGTTTTTTTTCTGCTTTAGGATTATTATATGATGATCCTGACCGTGTGGCATCAGCTGAGACTGAGTTGAGACATTTAAAACAAGGATCAGGTAATGTGGAAAAATATTGTACTCATTTTCGTCGTTGGTCCACTCAAACAGGGTGGAACGATTCTGCTCTGAAAAGTCTATTTCTTGCTGGGCTCAGTGAAAGGGTTAAAGACCTGCTAATTGCTTATCCTACACCTGAGGATTTGCAACAGGCTATGCAATTAGCTATACGGGTGGATAGAAGACTGCGTGCTAGGGTTAATGAGAGCAAATCCTCTGCTATGTCAGTTTCTGGTTATGATAATGTGTGTACTAACAGTGGTGAACCGATGGAGATTGGATCGGTGGCACCTCGCTCTCAAGAAAAAGACCGTCGTTTTTCGGAAGGCTTGTGTTTCTATTGCAGAAAATCTAAAGACTACTTTGATAGGAAACGACAGGAGATTTTGTTCGCTGTTGGTGACATGGTTTGGTTGTCCTCTAGGAATCTGCGGTTGAGGATTCCTTCTAAGAAATTGGGTCCCAAGTTTGTAGGGCCCTTTAAGGTGCTTCAGGTTGTCAACCAATCTGCTGTTAGGTTGGAGGTTCCTACCTCCTGGAGAATTAATCCGTCTTTCATGTCTCTCTGTTAAAAAAAGCTGTTGTGTTGGATGGTGACGCCTCTGCCTCTGTTCCTTCGGTGGTGGAGGACGGGGAATATGAAATTTCTCGCATCCTTGACTCTAGACGGTATAGAGGTAGTTTGCAGTATCTTGTGGCCTGGAAAGGTTTCGGACCCGAGGATAACTCTTGGGTGAGGTCAGATGATGTTTCCGCGTCCAGACTTATCAGAGCGTTTCACAGGAGATTTCCTGATAAGCCTGGTCCTAGGGGATCCGGATGATCCTCTTAGAAGGGGGGGTACTGTTAGAACCTTGCTGTTAGGTTTTTTTTCCTTTGCTGGTCACATGACCTTGTTGGCCTATTTAATCCTGCTCCGCCCTTCTGGCTTTGCTGGACTTCATTGTATATCTACTTTCTAGCTAGCCTGTGCTCTGTATCTAGCTCTGTTAGTTTGCTTGGTCTACGGACCTCTATGTTCTATCTATTTTGTTTGTTCGTCTGTCTGCTACTATTTCTGTTAGGAGGTGTCCCATATTCCTCCCAGTCCTTAGTACTTGTAGGGATTCCCTCCCCACATCTATAGGTCTCGTACAGACTAGATTAGGACTTTAGCAGGTCTGATCGCAGGATCAGGTTCCCTGTTACATCGTAGGGATTCAGCTGAGTCCTATAGTAGGGACAGATCTCCTCTCTTTCCTTAGCTTTGGTAGCAGAACATAACAATTTACTGTATATAGAGGTGTTATCAGTCATTGTACAGGAGGAGGAGGTGAGCTGTGATATCACCTATTGTGAATTGTGGGTTCTGTGTTATCTACAGTATATAGAGGTGTTATCAGTCATTGCCCAGGAGGAGGAGGAGGTGAGCTGTGACATCACCTATTGTGAATAGTGGATCCTGTGTTATCTACTGTATATAGAGATGTTATCAGTCATTGTACAGGAGGAGAAGGAGGTGAGCTGTGACATCACCTATTGTGAATGGTGGATCCTGTGTTATCTACTGTAAATAGAGGTGTTATCAGTCATTGTACAGGAGGAGAAGGAGGTGAGCTGTGACATCACCTATTGTGAATGGTGGATCCTGTTATCTACTTTATATAGAGGTGTTATCAGTCATTATACAGGAGAAGGAGGTGAGCTGTGACATCACCTATTGTGAATGGTGGATCCTGTGTTATCTACTGTATATAGAGGTGTTATCAGTCATTATATAGGAGAAGGAGGTGAGCTGTGACATCTATTGTGAATGGTGGATCCTGTGTTATCTACTGTATATAGAGGTGTTATCAGTCATTGTACAGGAGGAGGTGAGCTGTGATATCACCTATTGTGAATGGTGGATCCTGTGTTATCTACTGTATATAAAGTTGTTATCAGTCATTGTACAGGAGGAGGTGAGCTGTGATATCACCTATTGTGAATGGTGGATACTGTTATCTACTGTATATAGAGGTGTTATCAGTCATTGTACAGGAGGAGGAGGTGAGATGTGGCATCTATTGTGAATGGTGGATCCTGTGTTATCTACTGTATATAGAGGTGTTATCAGTCATTGTACAGGAGGAGGAGGTGAGCTGTGACATCACCTATTGTGAATGGTGGATCCTGTGTTATCTACTGTATATAGAGGTGTTATCAGTCATTGTACAGGAGGGGGAGGTGAGCTGTGACATCACCTATTGTGAATAGTGAATCCTGTGTTATCTACTGTATATAGAGGTGTTATCAGTCATTGTAGAGGAGGAGAAGGAGGTGAGCTGTGACATCTATTGTGAATAGTGGATCCTGTGCTATCTACTGTATATAGAGGTGCTATCAGTCATTGTACAGGAGGAGAAGGAAGTGAGCTGTGACATCTATTGTGAATAGTGGATCCTGTGTTATCTACTTTATATAGAAATGTTATCAGTCATTAGACAGGAGGGGGAGGTGAGCTGTGACATCACCAATTGTGAATGGTGGATCCTGTGTTATCTACTGTATATAGAGGTGTTATCAGTCATTGTACAGGAGGAGAAGGAGGTGAGCTGTGACATCTATTGTGAATAGTGGATCCTGTGTTATCTACTGTATATAGAGGTGTTATCAGTCATTGTACAGGAGGAGGAGGTGAGCTGTGGCATCACCTATTGTGAATGGTGGATCCTGTGTTATCTACTGTATATAGAGGTGTTATCAGCCATTGTACAGGAGGGGAGGAGGTGAGCTGTGACATCACCTATTGTGAATGGTGGATCATGTGTTATCTACTGTATATAGAGGTGTTATCAGTCATTGTACAGGAGGAGAAGGAGGTGAGCTGTGACATCACCTATTGTGAATGGTGGATCATGTGTTATCTACTGTATATAGAGGTGTTATCAGTCATTGTACAGGAGGAGGAGATGAGCTGTGACATCATCTATTGTGAATGCTGAATCCTCTGTTATCTATTGTATATAGAGGTGTTATCAGTCATTGTACAGGAGCAGGGGGAGGTGAGCTGTGACACCACTTATTGTGAATGGTTGATACTGTGTTATCTACTGTATATAGAGGTGTTATCAGCCATTGTACAGGAGGAGGTGAGCTGTGACATCTATTGTGAATGGTGGATCCTGTGTTATCTACTGTATATAGAGGTGTTATCAGTCATTGTACAGGAGGAGAAGGATGTGAGCTGTGACATCTATTGTGAATGGTGCATCCAGTGTTATCTACTGTATATAGAGGTGTTATCAGTCATTGTACAGGAGGAGGAGGAGGTGAGCTGTGACATCACGTATTGTGAATAGTGGATCCTGTGTTATCTACTTTATATAGAAATGTTATCAGTCATTAGACAGGAGGGGGAGGTGAGCTGTGACATCACCTATTGTGAATGGTGGATCCTGTATTATCTACTGTATATAGACGTGTTATCAGTCATTGTACAGGAGGAGAAGGAGGTGAGCTGTGACATCTATTGTGAATAGTGGATCCTGTGTTATCTACTGTATATAGAGGTGTTATCAGTCATTGTACAGGAGGAGGAGGTGAGCTGTGGCATCACCTATTGTGAAAGGTGGATCCTGTGTTATCCACTGTATATAGAGGTGTTATCAGCCATTGTACAGGAGGGGAGGAGGTGAGCTGTGACATCACCTATTGTGAATGGTGGATCATGTGTTATCTACTGTATATAGAGGTGTTATCAGTCATTGTACAGGAGGAGAAGGAGGTGAGCTGTGACATCACCTATTGTGAATGGTGGATCCTGTGTTATCTACTGTATATAGAGGTGTTATCAGTCATTGTACAGGAGGGGGAGGTGAGCTGTGACATCACCTATTGTGAATAGTGAATCCTGTGTTATCTACTGTATATAGAGGTGTTATCAGTCATTGTAGAGGAGGAGAAGGAGGTGAGCTGTGACATCTATTGTGAATAGTGGATCCTGTGCTATCTACTGTATATAGAGGTGCTATCAGTCATTGTACAGGAGGAGAAGGAAGTGAGCTGTGACATCTATTGTGAATAGTTGATCCAGTGTTATCTACTGTATATAGAGGTGTTGTCAGTCATTGTACAGGAGGAGGAGGAGGTGAGCTGTGACATCAC
This sequence comes from Phyllobates terribilis, assembly GCF_046119375.1. Classification (NCBI taxonomy): domain Eukaryota; kingdom Metazoa; phylum Chordata; class Amphibia; order Anura; family Dendrobatidae; genus Phyllobates; species Phyllobates terribilis. Next base: position 104,278,360 of record NW_027362773.1, read on the forward strand.
GTATTGTGAATAGTGGATCCTGTGTTATCTACTTTATATAGAAATGTTATCAGTCATTAGACAGGAGGGGGAGGTGAGCTGTGACATCACCAATTGTGAATGGTGGATCCTGTGTTATCTACTGTATATAGAGGTGTTATCAGTCATTGTACAGGAGGAGAAGGAGGTGAGCTGTGACATCTATTGTGAATAGTGGATCCTGTGTTATCTACTGTATATAGAGGTGTTATCAGTCATTGTACAGGAGGAGGAGGTGAGCTGTGGCATCACCTATTGTGAATGGTGGATCCTGTGTTATCTACTGTATATAGAGGTGTTATCAGCCATTGTACAGGAGGGGAGGAGGTGAGCTGTGACATCACCTATTGTGAATGGTGGATCATGTGTTATCTACTGTATATAGAGGTGTTATCAGTCATTGTACAGGAGGAGGAGATAAGCTGTGACATCATCTATTGTGAATGGTGAATCCTCTGTTATCTATTGTATATAGAGGTGTTATCAGTCATTGTACAGGAGCAGGGGGAGGTGAGCTGTGACACCACTTATTGTGAATGGTTGATACTGTGTTATCTACTGTATATAGAGGTGTTATCAGCCATTGTACAGGAGGAGGTGAGCTGTGACATCTATTGTGAATGGTGGATCCTGTGTTATCTACTGTATATAGAGGTGTTATCAGTCATTGTACAGGAGGAGAAGGATGTGAGCTGTGACATCTATTGTGAATGGTGCATCCAGTGTTATCTACTGTATATAGAGGTGTTATCAGTCATTGTACAGGAGGAGGAGGAGGTGAGCTGTGACATCACGTATTGTGAATAGTGGATCCTGTGTTATCTACTTTATATAGAAATGTTATCAGTCATTAGACAGGAGGGGGAGGTGAGCTGTGACATCACCTATTGTGAATGGTGGATCCTGTATTATCTACTGTATATAGACGTGTTATCAGTCATTGTACAGGAGGAGAAGGAGGTGAGCTGTGACATCTATTGTGAATAGTGGATCCTGTGTTATCTACTGTATATAGAGGTGTTATCAGTCATTGTACAGGAGGAGGAGGTGAGCTGTGGCATCACCTATTGTGAATGGTGGATCCTGTGTTATCTACTGTATATAGAGGTGTTATCAGCCATTGTACAGGAGGGGAGGAGGTGAGCTGTGACATCACCTATTGTGAATGGTGGATCATGTGTTATCTACTGTATATAGAAGTGTTATCAGTCATTGTACAGGAGGAGAAGGAGGTGAGCTGTGACATCACCTATTGTGAATGGTGGATCATGTGTTATCTACTGTATATAGAGGTGTTATCAGTCATTGTACAGGAGGAGGAGGTGAGCTGTGACGTCATCTATTGTGAATGGTGAATCCTCTGTTATCTATTGTATATAGAGGTGTTATCAGTCATTGTACAGGAGCAGGGGGAGGTGAGCTGTGACACCACTTATTGTGAATGGTTGATACTGTGTTATCTACTGTATATAGAGGTGTTATCAGCCATTGTACAGGAGGAGGTGAGCTGTGACATCTATTGTGAATGGTGGATCCTGTGTTATCTACAGTATATAGAGGTGTTATCAGTCATTGTACAGGAGGAGAAGGATGTGAGCTGTGACATCTATTGTGAATGGTGCATCCTGTGTTATCTACTGTATATAGAGGTGTTATCAGTCATTGTACAAGAGGAGGAGGTGAGCTGTGACATCACGTATTGTGAATAGTGGATCCTGTGTTATCTACTTTATATAGAGATGTTATCAGTCATTGTACAGGAGGGGGAGGTGAGCTGTGACATCACCTATTGTGAATGGTGGATCCTGTGTTATCTACTGTATATAGAGATGTTATCAGTCATTGTACAGGAGGGGTAGGTGAGCTGTGACATCACCTATTGTGAATGGTGGATCCTGTGTTATCTACTGTATATAGAGGTGTTATCAGTCATTGTACAGGAGGGGGAGGTGAGCTATGACATCACCTATTGTGAATGGTGGATCCTGTGTTATCTACTGTATATAGAGATGTTATCAGTCATTGTACAGGAGAGGGAGGTGACCTGTGACATCACCTATTGTGAATAGTGGATCCTGTGTTATCTTCTGTATATAGAGGTGTTACCTGTCATTGTACAGGAGGAGAAGGAGGTGAGCTGTAACATCTATTGTGAATGGTGGATCCTGTGTTATTTACTGTATATAGAGGTGTTATCAGTCATTGTACAGGAGGAGGAGGTGAGCTGTGATATCACCTATTGTGAATTGTGGGTTCTGTGTTATCTACAGTATATAGAGGTGTTATCAGTCATTGCCCAGGAGGACGAGGAGGTGAGCTGTGACATCACCTATTGTGAATAGTGGATCCTGTGTTATCTACTGTATATAGAGATGTTATCAGTCATTGTACAGGACGGGGAGGTGAGCTGTGACATCACCTATTGTGAATGGTGGATCCTGTGTTATCTACTGTAAATAGAGGTGTTATCAGTCATTGTACAGGAGGAGAAGGAGGTGAGCTGTGACATCACCTATTGTGAATGGTGGATCCTGTTATCTACTTTATATAGAGGTGTTATCAGTCATTATACAGGAGAAGGAGGTGAGCTGTGACATCACCTATTGTGAATGGTGGATCCTGTGTTATCTACTGTATATAGAGGTGTTATCAGTCATTATATAGGAGAAGGAGGTGAGCTGTGACATCTATTGTGAATGGTGGATCCTGTGTTATCTACTGTATATAGAGGTGTTATCAGTCATTGTACAGGAGGAGGTGAGCTGTGATATCACCTATTGTGAATGGTGGATCGTGTGTTATCTACTGTATATAGAGGTGTTATCAGTCATTGTACAGGAGGAGGTGAGCTGTGATATCACCTATTGTGAATGGTGGATCCTGTTATCTACTGTATATAGAGGTGTTATCAGTCATTGTACAGGAGGAGGAGGTGAGATGTGGCATCTATTGTGAATGGTGGATCCTGTGTTATCTACTGTATATAGAGGTGTTATCAGTCATTGTACAGGAGGAGGAGGTGAGCTGTGACATCACCTATTGTGAATGGTGGATCCTGTGTTATCTACTGTATATAGAGGTGTTATCAGTCATTGTACAGGAGGGGGAGGTGAGCTGTGACATCACCTATTGTGAATAGTGAATCCTGTGTTATCTACTGTATATAGAGGTGTTATCAGTCATTGTAGAGGAGGAGAAGGAGGTGAGCTGTGACATCTATTGTGAATAGTGGATCCTGTGCTATCTACTGTATATAGAGGTGCTATCAGTCATTGTACAGGAGGAGAAGGAAGTGAGCTGTGACATCTATTGTGAATAGTGGATCCTGTGTTATCTACTTTATATAGAAATGTTATCAGTCATTAGACAGGAGGGGGAGGTGAGCTGTGACATCACCAATTGTGAATGGTGGATCCTGTGTTATCTACTGTATATAGAGGTGTTATCAGTCATTGTACAGGAGGAGAAGGAGGTGAGCTGTGACATCTATTGTGAATAATGGATCCTGTGTTATCTACTGTATATAGAGGTGTTATCAGTCATTGTACAGGAGGAGGAGGTGAGCTGTGGCATCACCTATTGTGAATGGTGGATCCTGTGTTATCTACTGTATATAGAGGTGTTATCAGCCATTGTACAGGAGGGGAGGAGGTGAGCTGTGACATCACCTATTGTGAATGGTGGATCATGTGTTATCTACTGTATATAGAGGTGTTATCAGTCATTGTACAGGAGGAGAAGGAGGTGAGCTGTGACATCACCTATTGTGAATGGTGGATCATGAGTTATCTACTGTATATAGAGGTGTTATCAGTCATTGTACAGGAGGAGGAGGTGAGCTGTGACATCATCTATTGTGAATGGTGAATCCTCTGTTATCTATTGTATATAGAGGTGTTATCAGTCATTGTACAGGAGCAGGGGGAGGTGAGCTGTGACACCACTTATTGTGAATGGTTGATACTGTGTTATCTACTGTATATAGAGGTGTTATCAGTCATTGTACAGGAGGAGGAGGTGAGCTGTGACATCACCTATTGTGAATGGTGGATTCTGTGTTATCTACTGTATATAGAGTTGTTATCAGTCATTGTACAGGAGGGGAGGAGGTGAGCTGTGACATCACCTATTGTGAATGGTGGATCATGTGTTATCTACTGTATATAGAGGTGTTATCAGTCATTGTACAGGAGGAGAAGGAAGTGAGCTGTGACATCTATTGTGAATAGTGGATCCAGTGTTATTTACTGTATATAGAGGTGTTGTCAGTCATTGTACAGGAGGAGGAGGAGGTGAGCTGTGACATCACGTATTGTGAATGGTTGATACTGTGTTATCTACTGTATATAGAGGTGTTATCAGCCATTGTACAGGAGGAGGTGAGCTGTGACTTCTATTGTGAATGGTGGATCCTGTGTTATCTACTGTATATAGACGTGTTATCAGTCATTGTACAGGAGGAGAAGGATGTGAGCTGTGACATCTATTGTGAATGGTGCATACAGTGTTATCTACTGTATATAGAGGTGTTATCAGTCATTGTACAGGAGGAGGAGGTGAGCTGTGGCATCACCTATTGTGAATGGTGGATCCTGTGTTATCTATTGTATATAGAGGTGTTATCAGCCATTGTACAGGAGGGGAGGAGGTGAGCTGTGACATCACCTATTGTGAATGGTGGATCATGTGTTATCTACTGTATATAGAGGTGTTATCAGTCATTGTACAGGAGGAGGAGATGAGCTGTGACATCATCTATTGTGAATGGTGAATCCTCTGTTATCTATTGTATATAGAGGTGTTATCAGTCATTGTACAGGAGCAGGGGGAGGTGAGCTGTGACACCACTTATTGTGAATGGTTGATACTGTGTTATCTACTGTATATAGAGGTGTTATCAGCCATTGTACAGGAGGAAGTGAGCTGTGACATCTATTGTGAATGGTGGATCCTGTGTTATCTACTGTATATAGAGGTGTTATCAGTCATTGTACAGGAGGAGAAGGATGTGAGCTGTGACATCTATTGTGAATGGTGCATCCAGTGTTATCTACTGTATATAGAGGTGTTATCAGTCATTGTACAGGAGGAGGAGGAGGTGAGCTGTGGCATCACCTATTGTGAATGGTGGATCCTGTGTTATCTACTGTATATAGAGGTGTTAACAGCCATTGTACAGGAGGGGAGGAGGTGAGCTGTGACATCACCTATTGTGAATGGTGGATCATGTGTTATCTACTGTATATAGAGGTGTTATCAGTCATTGTACAGGAGGAGAAGGAGGTGAGCTGTGACATCACCTATTGTGAATGGTGGATCATGTGTTATCTACTGTATATAGAGGTGTTATCAGTCATTGTACAGGAGGAGGAGGTGAGCTGTGACATCATCTATTGTGAATGGTGAATCCTCTGTTATCTATTGTATATAGAGGTGTTATCAGTCATTGTACAGGAGCAGGGGGAGGTGAGCTGTGACACCACTTATTGTGAATGGTTCATACTGTGTTATCTACTGTATATAGAGGTGTTATCAGCCATTGTACAGGAGGAGGTGAGCTGTGAAATCTATTGTGAATGGTGGATCCTGTGTTATCTACTGTATATAGAGGTGTTATCAGTCATTGTACAGGAGGAGAAGGATGTGAGCTGTGACATCTATTGTGAATGGTGCATCCTGTGTTATCTACTGTATATAGAGGTGTTATCAGTCATTGTACAAGAGGAGGAGGTGAGCTGTGACATCACGTATTGTGAATAGTGGATCCTGTGTTATCTACTTTATATAGAGATGTTATCAGTCATTGTACAGGAAGGGGAGGTGAGCTGTGACATCACCTATTGTGAATGGTGGATCCTGTGTTATCTACTGTATATAGAGATGTTATCAGTCATTGTACAGGAGGGGTAGGTGAGCTGTGACATCACCTATTGTGAATGGTGGATCCTGTGTTATCTACTGTATATAGAGGTGTTATCAGTCATTATATAGGAGAAGTAGGTGAGCTGTGACATCTATTGTGAATGGTGGATCCTGTGTTATCTACTGTATATAGAGGTGTTATCAGTCATTGTACAGGAGGAGGTGAGCTGTGATATCACCTATTGTGAATTGTGGATCCTGTTATCTACTGTATATAGAGGTGTTATCAGTCATTGTACAGGAGGAGGAGGTGAGATGTGGCATCTATTGTGAATGGTGGATCCTGTGTTATCTACTGTATATAGAGGTGTTATCAGTCATTGTACAGGAGGAGGAGGTGAGCTGTGACATCACCTATTGTGAATGGTGGATCCTGTGTTATCTACTGTATATAGAGGTGTTATCAGTCATTGTACAGGAGGGGGAGGTGAGCTGTGACATCACCTATTGTGAATAGTGGATCCTGTGTTATCTTCTGTATATAGAGGTGTTACCTGTCATTGTACAGGAGGAGAAGGAGGTGAGCTGTAACATCTATTGTGAATGGTGGATCCTGTGTTATTTACTGTATATAGAGGTGTTATCAGTCATTGTACAGGAGGAGGAGGTGAGCTGTGATATCACCTATTGTGAATTGTGGGTTCTGTGTTATCTACAGTATATAGAGGTGTTATCAGTCATTGCCCAGGAGGAGGAGGAGGTGAGCTGTGACATCACCTATTGTGAATAGTGGATCCTGTGTTATCTACTGTATATAGAGATGTTATCAGTCATTGTACAGGACGGGGAGGTGAGCTGTGACATCACCTATTGTGAATGGTGGATCCTGTGTTATCTACTGTAAATAGAGGTGTTATCAGTCATTGTACAGGAGGAGAAGGAGGTGAGCTGTGACATCACCTATTGTGAATGGTGGATCCTGTTATCTACTTTATATAGAGGTGTTATCAGTCATTATACAGGAGAAGGAGGTGAGCTGTGACATCACCTATTGTGAATGGTGGATCCTGTGTTATCTACTGTATATAGAGGTGTTATCAGTCATTATATAGGAGAAGGAGGTGAGCTGTGACATCTATTGTGAATGGTGGATCCTGTGTTATCTACTGTATATAGAGGTGTTATCAGTCATTGTACAGGAGGAGGTGAGCTGTGATATCACCTATTGTGAATGGTGGATCCTGTGTTATCTACTATATATAGAGGTGTTATCAGTCATTGTACAGGAGGAGGTGAGCTGTGATATCACCTATTGTGAATGGTGGATCCTGTTATCTACTGTATATAGAGGTGTTATCAGTCATTGTACAGGAGGAGGAGGTGAGATGTGGCATCTATTGTGAATGGTGGATCCTGTGTTATCTACTGTATATAGAGGTGTTATCAGTCATTGTACAGGAGGAGGAGGTGAGCTGTGACATCACCTATTGTGAATGGTGGATCCTGTGTTATCTACTGTATATAGAGGTGTTATCAGTCATTGTACAGGAGGGGGAGGTGAGCTGTGACATCACCTATTGTGAATAGTGAATCCTGTGTTATCTACTGTATATAGAGGTGTTATCAGTCATTGTAGAGGAGGAAAAGGAGGTGAGCTGTGACATCTATTGTGAATAGTGGATCCTGTGCTATCTACTGTATATAGAGGTGCTATCAGTCATTGTACAGGAGGAGAAGGAAGTGAGCTGTGACATCTATTGTGAATAGTGGATCCAGTGTTATCTACTGTATATAGAGGTGTTGTCAGTCATTGTACAGGAGGAGGAGGAGGTGAGCTGTGACATCACGTATTGTGAATAGTGGATTCTGTGTTATCTACTTTATATAGAAATGTTATCAGTCATTAGACAGGAGGGGGAGGTGAGCTGTGACATCACCAATTGTGAATGGTGGATCCTGTGTTATCTACTGAATATAGAGGTGTTATCAGTCATTGTACAGGAGGAGGAGGTGAGATGTGGCATCTGTTGTGAATGGTGGATCCTGTGTTATCTACTGTATATAGAGGTGTTATCAGTCATTGTACAGGAGGAGGAGGTGAGCTGTGACATCACCTATTGTGAATGGTGGATCCTGTGTTATCTACTGTATATAGAGGTGTTATCAGTCATTGTACAGGAGGGGGAGGTGAGCTGTGACATCACCTATTGTGAATAGTGAATCCTGTGTTATCTACTGTATATAGAGGTGTTATCAGTTATTGTAGAGGAGGAGAAGGAGGTGAGCTGTGACATCTATTGTGAATAGTGGATCCTGTGCTATCTACTGTATATAGAGGTGCTATCAGTCATTGTACAGGAGGAGAAGGAAGTGAGCTGTGACATCTATTGTGAATAGTGGATCCTGTGTTATCTACTTTATATAGAAATGTTATCAGTCATTAGACAGGAGGGGGAGGTGAGCTGTGACATCACCAATTGTGAATGGTGGATCCTGTGTTATCTACTGTATATAGAGGTGTTATCAGTCATTGTACAGGAGGAGAAGGAGGTGAGCTGTGACATCTATTGTGAATAGTGGATCCTGTGTTATCTACTGTATATAGAGGTGTTATCAGTCATTGTACAGTAGGAGGAGGTGAGCTGTGGCATCACCTATTGTGAATGGTGGATCCTGTGTTATCTACTGTATATAGAGGTGTTATCAGCCATTGTACAGGAGGGGAGGAGGTGAGCTGTGACATCACCTATTGTGAATGGTGGATCATGTGTTATCTACTGTATATAGAGGTGTTATCAGTCATTGTACAGGAGGAGAAGGAGGTGAGCTGTGACATCACCTATTGTGAATGGTGGATCATGTGTTATCTACTGTATATAGAGGTGTTATCAGTCATTGTACAGGAGGAGGAGGTGAGCTGTGACATCATCTATTGTGAATGGTGAATCCTCTGTTATCTATTGTATATAGAGGTGTTATCAGTCATTGTACAGGAGCAGGGGGAGGTGAGCTGTGACACCACTTATTGTGAATGTTTGATACTGTGTTATCTACTGTATATAGAGGTGTTATCAGTCATTGTACAGGAGGAGGAGGTGAGCTGTGACATCACCTATTGTGAATGGTGGATCCTGTGTTATCTACTGTATACAGAGGTGTTATCAGTCATTGTACAGGAGGGGGAGGTGAGCTGTGACATCACCTATTGTGAATAGTGAATCCTGTGTTATCTACTGTATATAGAGGTGTTATCAGTCATTGTACAGGAGGAGAAGGAGGTGAGCTGTGACATCTATTGTGAATAGTGGATCCTGTGCTATCTACTGTATATAGAGGTGCTATCAGTCATTGTACAGGAGGAGAAGGAAGTGAGCTGTGACATCTATTGTGAATAGTGGATCCAGTGTTATCTACTGTATATAGAGGTGTTGTCAGTCATTGTACAGGAAGAGGAGGAGGTGAGCTGTGACATCACGTATTGTGAATAGTGGATCCTGTGTTATCTACTTTATATAGAAATGTTATCAGTCATTAGACAGGAGGGGGAGGTGAGCTGTGACATCACCTATTGTGAATGGTGGATCCTGTGTTATCTACTGTATATAGACGTGTTATCAGTCATTGTACAGGAGGAGAAGGAGGTGAGCTGTGACATCTATTGTGAATAGTGGATCCTGTGTTATCTACTGTATATAGAGGTGTTATCAGTCATTGTACAGGAGGAGGAGGTGAGCTGTGGCATCACCTATTGTGAATGGTGGATCCTGTGTTATCTATTGTATATAGAGGTGTTATCAGCCATTGTACAGGAGGGGAGGAGGTGAGCTGTGACATCACCTATTGTGAATGGTGGATCATGTGTTATCTACTGTATATAGAGGTGTTATCAGTCATTGTACAGTAGCAGGGGGAGGTGAGCTGTGACACCACTTATTGTGAATGGTTGATACTGTGTTATCTACTGTATATAGAGGTGTTATCAGCCATTGTACAGGAGGAGGTGAGCTGTGACATCTATTGTGAATGGTGGATCCTGTGTTATCTACTGTATATAGAGGTGTTATCAGTCATTGTACAGGAGGAGAAGGATGTGAGCTGTGACATCTATTGTGAATGGTGCATCCAGTGTTATCTACTGTATATAGAGGTGTTATCAGTCATTGTACAGGAGGAGGAGGAGGTGAGCTGTGACATCACGTATTGTGAATAGTGGATCCTGTGTTATCTACTTTATATAGAAATGTTATCAGTCATTAGACAGGAGGGGGAGGTGAGCTGTGACATCACCTATTGTGAATGGTGGATCCTGTGTTATCTACTGTATATAGACGTGTTATCAGTCATTGTACAGGAGGAGAAGGAGGTGAGCTGTGACATCTATTGTGAATAGTGGATCCTGTGTTATCTACTGTATATAGAGGTGTTATCAGTCATTGTACAGGAGGAGGAGGTGAGCTGTGGCATCACCTATTGTGAATGGTGGATCCTGTGTTATCTACTGTATATAGAGGTGTTATCAGCCATTGTACAGGAGGGGAGGAGGTGAGCTGTGACATCACCTATTGTGAATGGTGGATCATGTGTTATCTACTGTATATAGAAGTGTTATCAGTCATTGTACAGGAGGAGAAGGAGGTGAGCTGTGACATCACCTATTGTGAATGGTGGATCATGTGTTATCTACTGTATATAGAGGTGTTATCAGTCATTGTACAGGAGGAGGAGGTGAGCTGTGACATCATCTATTGTGAATGGTGAATCCTCTGTTATCTATTGTATATAGAGGTGTTATCAGTCATTGTACAGGAGCAGGGGGAGGTGAGCTGTGACACCACTTATTGTGAATGGTTGATACTGTGTTATCTACTGTATATAGAGGTGTTATCAGCCATTGTACAGGAGGAGGTGAGCTGTGACATCTATTGTGAATGGTGGATCCTGTGTTATCTACTGTATATAGAGGTGTTATCAGTCATTGTACAGGAGGAGAAGGAAGTGAGCTGTGACATCTATTGTGAATAGTGGATCCAGTGTTATCTACTGTATATAGAGGTGTTGTCAGTCATTGTACAGGAGGAGGAGGAGGTGAGCTGTGACATCACGTATTGTGAATAGTGGATCCTGTGTTATCTACTTTATATAGAAATGTTATCAGTCATTAGACAGGAGGGGGAGGTGAGCTGTGACATCACCTATTGTGAATGGTGGATCCTGTGTTATCTACTGTATATAGACGTGTTATCAGTCATTGTACAGGAGGAGAAGGAGGTGAGCTGTGACATCTATTGTGAATAGTGGATCCTGTGTTATCTACTGTATATAGAGGTGTTATCAGTCATTGTACAGGAGGAGGAGGTGAGCTGTGGCATCACCTATTGTGAATGGTGGATCTTGTGTTATCTATTGTATATAGAGGTGTTATCAGCCATTGTACAGGAGGGTAGGAGGTGAGCTGTGACATCACCTATTGTGAATGGTGGATCATGTGTTATCTACTGTATATAGAGGTGTTATCAGTCATTGTACAGGAGGAGAAGGAGGTGAGCTGTGACATCACCTATTGTGAATGGTGGATCATGTGTTATCTACTGTATATAGAGGTGTTATCAGTCATTGTACAGGAGGAGGAGATGAGCTGTGACATCATCTATTGTGAATGGTGAATCCTCTGTTATCTATTGTATATAGAGGTGTTATCAGTCATTGTACAGGAGCAGGGGGAGGTGAGCTGTGACACCACTTATTGTGAATGGTTGATACTGTGTTATCTACTGTATATAGAGGTGTTATCAGCCATTGTACAGGAGGAGGTGAGCTGTGACATCTATTGTGAATGGTGGATCCTGTGTTATCTACTGTACATAGAGGTGTTATCAGTCATTGTACAGGAGGAGAAGGATGGGAGCTGTGACATCTATTGTGAATGGTGCATCCTGTGTTATCTACTGTATATAGAGGTGTTATCAGTCATTGTACAAGAGGAGGAGGTGAGCTGTGACATCACGTATTGTGAATAGTGGATCCTGTGTTATCTACTTTATATAGAGATGTTATCAGTCATTGTACAGGAGGGGGAGGTGAGCTGTGACATCACCTATTGTGAATGGTGGATCCTGTGTTATCTACTGTATATAGAGATGTTATCAGTCATTGTACAGGAGGGGTAGGTGAGCTGTGACATCACCTATTGTGAATAGTGGATCCTGTGTTATCTACTGTATATAGAGGTGTTATCAGTCATTGTACAGGAGGGGGAGGTGAGCTATGACATCACCTATTGTGAATAGTGGATCCTGTGTTATCTACTGTATATAGAGGTGTTACCTGTCATTGTACAGGAGGAGAAGGAGGTGAGCTGTAACATCTATTGTGAATGGTGGATCTTGTGTTATTTACTGTATATAGAGGTGTTATCAGTCATTGTACAGGAGGAGGAGGTGAGCTGTGATATCACCTATTGTGAATTGTGGGTTCTGTGTTATCTACAGTATATAGAGGTGTTATCAGTCATTGCCCAGGAGGAGGAGGAGGTGAGCTGTGACATCACCTATTGTGAATAGTGGATCCTGTGTTATCTACTGTATATAGAGATGTTATCAGTCATTGTACAGGACGGGGAGGTGAGCTGTGACATCACCTATTGTGAATGGTGGATCCTGTGTTATCTACTTTAAATAGAGGTGTTATCAGTCATTGTACAGGAGGAGAAGGAGGTGAGCTGTGACATCACCTATTGTGAATGGTGGATCCTGTTATCTACTTTATATAGAGGTGTTATCAGTCATTATACAGGAGAAGGAGGTGAGCTGTGACATCACCTATTGTGAATGGTGGATCCTGTGTTATCTACTGTATATAGAGGTGTTATCAGTCATTATATAGGAGAAGGAGGTGAGCTGTGACATCTATTGTGAATGGTGGATCCTGTGTTATCTACTGTATATAGAGGTGTTATCAGTCATTGTACAGGAGGAGGTGAGCTGTGATATCACCTATTGTGAATGGTGGATCCTGTGTTATCTACTGTATATAGAGGTGTTATCAGTCATTGTACAGGAGGAGGAGGTGAGATGTGGCATCTATTGTGAATGGTGGATCCTGTGTTATCTACTGTATATAGAGGTGTTATCAGTCATTGTACAGGAGGAGGAGGTGAGCTGTGACATCACCTATTGTGAATGGTGGATCCTGTGTTATCTACTGTATATAGAGGTGTTATCAGTCATTGTACAGGAGGGGGAGGTGAGCTGTAACATCACCTATTGTGAATAGTGAATCCTGTGTTATCTACTGTATATAGAGGTGTTATCAGTCATTGTAGAGGAGGAGAAGGAGGTGAGCTGTGACATCTATTGTGAATAGTGGATCCTGTGCTATCTACTGTATATAGAGGTGCTATCAGTCATTGTACAGGAGGAGAAGGAAGTGAGCTGTGACATCTATTGTGAATAGTGGATCCAGTGTTATCTACTGTATATAGAGGTGATGTCAGTCATTGTACAGGAGGAGGAGGAGGTGAGCTGTGACATCACGTATTGTGAATAGTGGATTCTGTGTTATCTACTTTATATAGAAATGTTATCAGTCATTAGAGAGGAGGGGGAGGTGAGCTGTGACATCACCAATTGTGAATGGTGGATCCTGTGTTATCTACTGTATATAGAGGTGTTATCAGTCATTGTACAGGAGGAGAAGGAGGTGAGCTGTGACATCTATTGTGAATAGTGGATCCTGTGTTATCTACTGTATATAGAGGTGTTATCAGTCATTGTACAGGAGGAGGAGGTGAGCTGTCGCATCACCTATTGTGAATGGTGGATCCTGTGTTATCTACTGTATATAGAGGTGTTATCAGCCATTGTACAGGAGGGGAGGAGGTGAGCTGTGACATCACCTATTGTGAATGGTGGATCATGTGTTATCTATTGTATATAGAGGTGTTATCAGTCATTGTACAGGAGCAGGGGGAGGTGAGCTGTGACACCACTTATTGTGAATGGTTGATACTGTGTTATCTACTGTATATAGAGGTGTTATCAGTCATTGTACAGGAGGAGGAGGTGAGCTGTGACATCACCTATTGTGAATGGTGGATCCTGTGTTATCTACTGTATATAGAGGTGTTATCAGTCATTGTACAGGAGGGGGAGGTGAGCTGTGACATCACCTATTGTGAATAGTGAATCCTGTGTTATCTACTGTATATAGAGGTGTTATCAGTCATTGTAGAGGAGGAGAAGGAGGTGAGCTGTGACATCTATTGTGAATAGTGGATCCTGTGCTACCTACTGTATATAGAGGTGCTATCAGTCATTGTACAGGAGGAGAAGGAAGTGAGCTGTGACATCTATTGTGAATAGTGGATCCAGTGTTATCTACTGTATATAGAGGTGTTGTCAGTCATTGTACAGGAGGAGGAGGAGGTGAGCTGTGACATCACGTATTGTGAATAGTGGATCCTGTGTTATCTACTTTATATAGAAATGTTATCAGTCATTAGACAGGATGGGGAGGTGAGCTGTGACATCACCTATTGTGAATGATGGATCCTGTGTTATCTACTGTATATAGACGTGTTATCAGTCATTGTACAGGAGGAGAAGGAGGTGAGCTGTGACATCTATTGTGAATAGTGGATCCTGTGTTATCTACTGTATATAGAGGTGTTATCAGTCATTGTACAGGAGGAGGAGGTGAGCTGTGGCATCACCTATTGTGAATGGTGGATCCTGTGTTATCTACTGTATATAGAGGTGTTATCAGCCATTGTACAGGAGGGGAGGAGGTGAGCTGTGACATCACCTATTGTGAATGGTGGATCATGTGTTATCTACTGTATATAGAGGTGTTATCAGTCATTGTACAGGAGGAGAAGGAGGTGAGCTGTGACATCACCTATTGTGAATGGTGGATCATGTGTTATCTACTGTATATAGAGGTGTTATCAGTCATTGTACAGGAGGAGGAGATGAGCTGTGACATCATCTATTGTGAATGGTGAATCCTCTGTTATCTATTGTATATAGAGGTGTTATCAGTCATTGTACAGGAGCAGGGGGAGGTGAGCTGTGACACCACTTATTGTGAATGGTTGATACTGTGTTATCTACTGTATATAGAGGTGTTATCAGCCATTGTACAGGAGGAGGTGAGCTGTGACATCTATTGTGAATGGTGGATCCTGTGTTATCTACTGCATATAGAGGTGTTATCAGTCATTGTACAGGAGGAGAAGGATGTGAGCTGTGACATCTATTGTGAATGGTGCATCCAGTGTTATCTACTGTATATAGAGGTGTTATCAGTCATTGTACAGGAGGAGGAGGAGGTGAGCTGTGACATCACGTATTGTGAATAGTGGATCCTGTGTTATCTACTTTATATAGAAATGTTATCAGTCATTAGACAGGAGGGGGAGGTGAGCTGTGACATCACCTATTGTGAATGGTGGATCCTGTGTTATCTACTGTATATAGACGTGTTATCAGTCATTGTTCAGGAGGAGAAGGAGGTGAGCTGTGACATCTATTGTGAATAGTGGATCCTGTGTTATCTACTGTATATAGAGGTGTTATCAGTCATTGTACAGGAGGAGGAGGTGAGCTGTGGCATCACCTATTGTGAATGGTGGATCCTGTGTTATCTCTGTATATAGAGGAGTTATCAGCCATTGTACAGGAGGGGAGGAGGTGAGCTGTGACATCACCTATTGTGAATGGTGGATCATGTGTTATCTACTGTATATAGAGGTGTTATCAGTCATTGTACAGGAGGAGAAGGAGGTGAGCTGTGACATCACCTATTGTGAATGGTGGATCATGTGTTATCTACTGTATATAGAGGTGTTATCAGTCATTGTACAGGAGGAGGAGGTGAGCTGTGACATCATCTATTGTGAATGGTGAATCCTCTGTTATCTATTGTATATAGAGGTGTTATCAGTCATTGTACAGGAGCAGGGGGAGGTGAGCTGTGACACCACTTATTGTGAATGGTTGATACTGTGTTATCTACTGTATATAGAGGTGTTATCAGCCATTGTACAGGAGGAGGTGAGCTGTGACATTTATTGTGAATGGTGGATCCTGTGTTATCTACTGTATATAGAGGTGTTATCAGTCATTGTACAGGAGGAGAAGGATGTGAGCTGTGACATCTATTGTGAATGGTGCATCCTGTGTTATCTACTGTATATAGAGGTGTTATCAGTCATTGTACAAGAGGAGGAGGTGAGCTGTGACATCACGTATTGTGAATAGTGGATCCTGTGTTGTCTACTTTATATAGAGATGTTATCAGTCATTGTACAGGAGGGGGAGGTGAGCTGTGACATCACCTATTGTGAATGGTGGATCCTGTGTTATCTACTGTATATAGAGATGTTATCAGTCATTGTACAGGAGGGGTAGGTGAGCTGTGACATCATCTATTGTGAATAGTGGATCCTGTGTTACCTTCTGTATATAGAGGTGTTACCTGTCATTGTACAGGAGGAGAAGGAGGTGAGCTGTAACATCTATTGTGAATGGTGGATCCTGTGTTATTTACTGTATATAGAGGTGTTATCAGTCATTGTACAGGAGGAGGAGGTGAGCTATGATATCACCTATTGTGAATTGTGGGTTCTGTGTTATCTACAGTATATAGAGGTGTTATCAGTCATTGCCCAGGAGGAGGAGGAGGTGAGCTGTGACATCACCTATTGTGAATAGTGGATCCTGTGTTATCTACTGTATATAGAGATGTTATCAGTCATTGTACAGGACGGGGAGGTGAGCTGTGACATCACCTATTGTGAATGGTGGATCCTGTGTTATCTACTGTAAATAGAGGTGTTATCAGTCATTGTACAGGAGGAGAAGGAGGTGAGCTGTGACATCACCTATTGTGAATGGTGGATCCTGTTATCTACTTTATATAGAGGTGTTTTCAGTCATTATACAGGAGAAGGAGGTGAGCTGTGACATTACCTATTGTGAATGGTGGATCCTGTGTTATTTACTGTATATAGAGGTGTTATCCGTCATTATATAAGAGAAGGAGGTGAGCTGTGACATCTATTGTGAATGGTGGATACTGTGTTATCTACTGTATATAGAGGTGTTATCAGTCATTGAACAGGAGGAGGTGAGCTGTGATATCACCTATTGTGAATGGTGGATCCTGTGTTATCTACTGTATATAGAGGTGTTATCAGTCATTGTACAGGAGGAGGTGAGCTGTGATATCACCTATTGTGAATGGTGGATCCTGTTATCTACTGTATATAGAGGTGTTATCAGTCATTGTACAGGAGGAGGAGGTGAGATGAGGCATCTATTGTAAATGGTGGATCCTGTGTTATCTACTGTATATAGAGGTGTTATCAGTCATTGTACAGGAGGGGGAGGTGAGCTGTGACATCACCTATTGTGAATGGTGGATCCTGTGTTATCTACTGTATATAGAGGTGTTATCAGTCATTGTACAGGAGGGGGAGGTGAGCTGTGACATCACCTATTGTGAATAGTGAATCCTGTGTTATCTACTGTATATAGAGGTGTTATCAGTCATTGTAGAGGAGGAGAAGGAGGTGAGCTGTGACATCTATTGTGAATAGTGGATCCTGTGCTATCTACTGTATATAGAGGTGCTATCAGTCATTGTACAGGAGGAGAAGGAAGTGAGCTGTGACATCTATTGTGAATAGTGGATCCAGTGTTATCTACTGTATATAGAGGTGTTATCAGTCATTGTACAGGAGGAGGAGGAGGTGAGCTGTGACATCACGTATTGTGAATAGTGGATCCTGTGTTATCTACTTTATATAGAAATGTTATCAGTCATTAGACAGGAGGGGGAGGTGAGCTGTGACATCACCAATTGTGAATGGTGGATCCTGTGTTATCTACTGTATATAAAGGTGTTATCAGTCATTGTATAGGAGAAGGAGGTGAGCTGTGACATCTATTGTGAATAGTGGATCCTGTGTTATCTACTGTATATAGAGGTGTTATCAGTCATTGTACAGGAGGAGGAGGTGAGCTGTGGCATCACCTATTGTGAATGGTGGATCCTGTGTTATCTACTGTATATAGAGGTGTTATCAGCCATTGTACAGGAGGGGAGGAGGTGAGCTGTGACATCACCTATTGTGAATGGTGGATCATGTGTTATCTACTGTATATAGAGGTGTTATCAGTCATTGTACAGGAGGAGAAGGAGGTGAGCTGTGACATCACCTATTGTGAATGGTGGATCATGTGTTATCTACTGCATATAGAGGTGTTATCAGTCATTGTACAGGAGGAGGAGATGAGCTGTGACATCATCTATTGTGAATGGTGAATCCTCTGTTATCTATTGTATATAGAGGTGTTATCAGTCATTGTACAGGAGCAGGGGGAGGTGAGCTGTGACACCACTTATTGTGAATGGTTGATACTGTGTTATCTACTGTATATAGAGGTGTTATCAGCCATTGTACAGGAGGAGGTGAGCTGTGACATCTATTGTGAATGGTGGATCCTGTGTTATCTACTGTATATAGAGGTGTTATCAGTCATTGTACAGGAGGAGAAGGATGTGAGCTGTGACATCTATTGTGAATGGTGCATCCAGTGTTATCTACTGTATATAGAGGTGTTATCAGTCATTGTACAGGAGGAGGAGGAGGTGAGCTGTGACATCACGTATTGTGAATAGTGGATCCTGTGTTATCTACTTTATATAGAAATGTTATCAGTCATTAGACAGGAGGGGGAGGTGAGCTATGACATCACCTATTGTGAATGGTGGATCCTGTGTTATCTACTGTATATAGAGGTGTTATCAGTCATTGTACAGGAGGGGGAGGTGAGCTATGACATCACCTATTGTGAATGGTGGATCCTGTGTTATCTACTGTATATAGAGATGTTATCAGTCATTGTACAGGAGAGGGAGGTGACCTGTGACATCATCTATTGTGAATAGTGGATCCTGTGTTATCTTCTGTATATAGAGGTGTTACCTGTCATTGTACAGGAGGAGAAGGAGGTGAGCTGTAACATCTATTGTGAATGGTGGATCCTGTGTTATTTACTGTATATAGAGGTGTTATCAGTCATTGTACAGGAGGAGGAGGTGAGCTGTGATATCACCTATTGTGAATTGTGGGTTCTGTGTTATCTACAGTATATAGAGGTGTTATCAGTCATTGCCCAGGAGGAGGAGGAGGTGAGCTGTGACATCACCTATTGTGAATGGTGGATCCTGTGTTATCTACTGTAAATAGAGGTGTTATCAGTCATTGTACAGGAGGAGAAGGAGGTGAGCTGTGACATCACCTATTGTGAATGGTGGATCCTGTTATCTACTTTATATAGAGGTGTTATCAGTCATTATACAGGAGAAGGAGGTGAGCTGTGACATCACCTATTGTGAATGGTGGATCCTGTGTTATTTACTGTATATAGAGGTGTTAATCGTCATTATATAGGAGAAGGAGGTGAGCTGTGACATCTATTGTGAATGGTGGATCCTGTGTTATCTACTGTATATAGAGGTGTTATCAGTCATTGTACAGGAGGAGGTGAGCTGTGATATCACCTATTGTGAATGGTGGATCCTGTGTTATCTACTGTATATAGAGGTGTTATCAGTCATTGTACAGGAGGAGGTGAGCTGTGATATCACCTATTGTGAATGGTGGATCCTGTTATCTACTGTATATAGAGGTGTTATCAGTCATTGTACAGGAGGAGGAGGTGAGATGAGGCATCTATTGTGAATGGTGGATCCTGTGTTATCTACTGTATATAGAGGTGTTATCAGTCATTGTACAGGAGGAGGAGGTGAGCTGTGACATCACCTATTGTGAATGGTGGATCCTGTGTTATCTACTGTATATAGAGGTGTTATCAGTCATTGTACAGGAGGGGGAGGTGAGCTGTGACATCACCTATTGTGAATAGTGAATCCTGTGTTATCTACTGTATATAGAGGTGTTATCAGTCATTGTAGAATTGGAGAAGGAGGTGAGCTGTGACATCTATTGTGAATAGTGGATCCTGTGCTATCTACTGTATATAGAGGTGCTATCAGTCATTGTACAGGAGGAGAAGGAAGTGAGCTGTGACATCTATTGTGAATAGTGGATCCAGTGTTATCTACTGTATATAGAGGTGTTGTCAGTCATTGTACAGGAGGAGGAGGAGGTGAGCTGTGACATCACGTATTGTGAATAGTGGATCCTGTGTTATCTACTTTATATAGAAATGTTATCAGTCATTAGACAGGAGGGGGAGGTGAGCTGTGACATCACCAATTGTGAATGGTGGATCCTGTGTTATCTACTGTATATAGAGGTGTTATCAGTCATTGTATAGGAGAAGGAGGTGAGCTGTGACATCTATTGTGAATAGTGGATCCAGTGTTATCTACTGTATATAGAGGTGTTGTCAGTCATTGTACAGGAGGAGGAGGAGGTGAGCTGTGACATCACGTATTGTGAATAGTGGATCCTGTGTTATCTACTTTATATAGAAATGTTATCAGTCATTAGACAGGAGGGGGAGGTGAGCTGTGACATCACCAATTGTGAATGGTGGATCCTGTGTTATCTACTGTATATAGAGGTGTTATCAGTCATTGTATAGGAGAAGGAGGTGAGCTGTGACATCTATTGTGAATAGTGGATCCTGTGTTATCTACTGTATATAGAGGTGTTATCAGTCATTGTACAGGAGGAGGAGGTGAGCTGTGGCATCACCTATTGTGAATGGTGGATCCTGTGTTATCTACTGTATATAGAGGTGTTATCAGCCATTGTACAGGAGGGGAGGAGGTTAGCTGTGACATCACCTATTGTGAATGGTGGATCATGTGTTATCTACTGTATATAGAGGTGTTATCAGTCATTGTACAGGAGGAGAAGGAGGTGAGCTGTGACATCACCTATTGTGAATGGTGGATCATGTGTTATCTACTGTATATAGAGGTGTTATCAGTCATTGTACAGGAGGAGGAGGTGAGCTGTGACATCATCTATTGTGAATGGTGAATCCTCTGTTATCTATTGTATATAGAGGTGTTATCAGTCATTGTACATTAGCAGGGGGAGGTGAGCTGTGACACCACTTATTGTGAATGGTTGATACTGTGTTATCTACTGTATATAGAGGTGTTATCAGCCATTGTACAGGAGGAGGTGAGCTGTGACATCTATTGTGAATGGTGGATCCTGTGTTATCTACTGTAAATAGAGGTGTTATCAGTCATTGTACAGGAGGAGAAGGATGTGAGCTGTGACATCTATTGTGAATGGTGCATCCTGTGTTATCTACTGTATATAGAGGTGTTATCAGTCATTGTACAGGAGGAGGAGGTGAGCTGTGACATCACGTATTGTGAATAGTGGATCCTGTGTTATCTACTTTATATAGAGATGTTATCAGTCATTGTACAGGAGGGGGAGGTGAGCTGTGACATCACCTGTTGTGAATGGTGGATCCTGTGTTATCTACTGTATATAGAGATGTTATCAGTCATTGTACAGGAGGGGTAGGTGAGCTGTGACATCACCTATTGTGAATGGTGGATCCTGTGTTATCTACTGTATATAGAGGTGTTATCAGTCATTGTACAGGAGGGAGAGGTGAGCTATGACATCACCTATTGTGAATGGTGGATCCTGTGTTATCTACTGTATATAGAGATGTTATCAGTCATTGTACAGGAGGGGGAGGTGACCTGTGACATCACCTATTGTGAATAGTGGATCCTGTGTTATCTTCTGTATATAGAGGTGTTACCTGTCATTGTACAGGAGGAGAAGGAGGTGAGCTGTAACATCTATTGTGAATGGTGGATCCTGTGTTATTTACTGTATATAGAGGTGTTATCAGTCATTGTACAGGAGGAGCAGGTGAGCTGTGATATCACCTATTGTGAATTGTGGGTTCTGTGTTATCTACAGTATATAGAGGTGTTATCAGTCATTGCCCAGGAGGAGGAGGAGGTGAGCTGTGACATCACCTATTGTGAATAGTGGATCCTGTGTTATCTACTGTATATAGAGATGTTATCAGTCATTGTACAGGAGGGGAGGTGAGCTGTGACATCACCTATTGTGAATGGTGGATCCTGTGTTATCTACTGTATATAGAGGTGTTATCAGTCATTGTACAGGAGGAGAAGGAGGTGAGCTGTGACATCACCTATTGTGAATGGTGGATCCTGTTATCTACTTTATATAGAGGTGTTATCAGTCATTATACAGGAGAAGGAGGTGAGCTGTGACATCACCTATTGTGAATGGTGGATCCTGTGTTATCTACTGTATATAGAGGTGTTATCAGTCATTGTACAGGAGGGGGAGGTGAGCTATGACATCACCTATTGTGAATGGTGGATCCTGTGTTATCTACTGTATATAGAGATGTTATCAGTCATTGTACAGGAGGGGGAGGTGACCTGTGACATCACCTATTGTGAATAGTGGATCCTGTGTTATCTTCTGTATATAGAGGTGTTACCTGTCATTGTACAGGAGGAGAAGGAGGTGAGCTGTAACATCTATTGTGAATGGTGGATCCTGTGTTATTTACTGTATATAGAGGTGTTATCAGTCATTGTACAGGAGGAGGAGGTGAGCTGTGATATCACCTATTGTGAATTGTGGGTTCTGTGTTATCTACAGTATATAGAGGTGTTATCAGTCATTGCCCAGGAGGAGGAGGAGGTGAGCTGTGATATCACCTATTGTGAATGGTGGATCCTGTGTTATCATCTGTATATAGAGGTGTTATCAGTCATTGTACAGGAGAGGGAGGTGAGCTGTGACATCTATTGTGAATGGTGGATCCTGTGTTATCTACTGTATGTAGAGGAGTTATCAGTCATTGTACTGGAGGAGGTGAGCTGTGATATCACCTCTTGCGAATGGTGGATCCTGTTATCTACTGTATATAGAGGTGTTATCAGTCATTGTACAGGAGGAGGAGGTGAGATGTGGCATCTATTGTTAATGGTGGATCCTGTGTTATCTACTGTATATAGAGGTGTTATCAGTCATTGTACAGGAGGAGGAGGTGAGCTGTGACATCACCTATTGTGAATGGTGGATCCTGTGTTATCTACTGTATAAAGAGGTGTTATCAGTCATTGTACAGGAGGGGGAGGTGAGCTGTGACATCTATTGTGAATGGTGGATCCTGTGTTATCTACTGTATATAGAGGTGTTATCAGTCATTGTACAGGAGGAGGAGGTGTGCTGTGACACCACCTATTATGAATGGTGGATCCTGTGTTATCTGTTGTATATAGAGGTGTTATCAGCCATTGTACAGGAGGGGGAGGTGAGCTGTGACATCACCTATTGTGAATGGTGGATCCTGTGTTATCTACTGTATATAGAGGTGTTATCAGTCATTGTACAGGAGGAGAAGGAGGTGAGCTGTGACATCACCTATTGTGAATGGTGGATCCTGTGTTATCTACATTATATAGAGGTGTTATCTGTCACACATGTAGATGGCACACATGGTTCGTGGACCCACTGTGCCACAGGGCCGGGCTTGCAGAGGAGGGGCATAGCTAAGTGGCTAGAGTACAGGGAGGGCAAAGGAAGCGAGTACCTAGTGGTCTACACCTCACAGTTCCCTCTAGTTTCTATACACTGCCATACACAAGGCATAGAAGTGGTGACAAAGTGATCATTTGTAATAAAATACTCACAGTCCTTCAAGTTGAATTCATTGGGGGCTTTTGCTGACCACAGTCTCATGGTGTTACATGTGTTATTTTTATACCCTGGAACAGGGGTATCATATGGAAGAGCAAGAACAACCTGTAAGAAAAAAAAACAAGAGAAAAAAATGAATAAAAATAATATATCATAGAAGAGTAATAGAAATACATAATAAACCAAAAAATAAAAATAAATAAACTATAACTCCCTATACATTTTCTCTGGGAGATAAGTTGCCGGCAGAGGCGACTGCCAGCGGCTTACTCCACTTTACCCATCGAGAACACATGCCCATTCAGCTGAGCCTGCTATATACTGTATTTGTGTAGGGAAGATGTCGGCTGATTGCGATTTAAGGTGTATGGGCATTTTTAGTGTTTAGAGGTCATGTAGTCAAAAGGTGCCCCGCAAGAGAAGTTCTTATGAGTGAAAAAGAGAAGAAGCAGAAAAATGTTCAATCTGAAAAATTCAGAATGTGAAAAATTGAAGGACAACTAGGATTTTGATTTCCATGTTTTGTGAGATAGGAATTGATCTTAAAATTCTAACTTTAAAACTCAGATGGAAAACATCCAGAAAGGATTGTAGAGTCCTCGTGACGTGGATTTAAACATCGATTTATTCATGTATGCAGTTTGCATTGTAAAGTCTAGTGACCGATCCTCTTTAATTCCCAATATTGTTAAAATAGGACTGAAATTCATTTTCCTCACCTGGGTATCCACCCACTCTACACCTTGTGGGGTGTGTTGAACTTTACCAAAGAAGTGTACAGGAATCATGTACTCTGGTCGAGCCTTTTCCCATGGGTTTCCATACCTCAACCAGTCATCAGCCTCTTCCACCTGTAATAAATGAAGGCACTGGTGATAATAACACTTTTTGTACTTGGAGCTGGCATTTGCACACTGGCACACAAAGTTGGCATCAATAGCAAATACAGTATAAGATCTATATAAATTAAAAAGCTGGAAACTAAGACCAATTCCCGGTCACATCCAGATATGTCTGTCTCGCATAATACGTGTAGCTACCGGAAGCCATGCAAATTTAGAGACCAACCATCCTGGAAGACAATGACTTTGGGCGCCCACACATCTTAGATATTTGTATATAAAAAAAACAAAAAAAAAACACAAGATGTAGGCACCTTCAAAAATGCGTCGATAATGGATAATCTAGATAGTGATAGTAATAGTTGGATGGTAGGAGCTCACTCCAATTCCCGTATGCTCTCTAATTGGAGAGGAGGCTACTGCTGCTCTTCCTGGAATTTTCACCTTCACGATGGTGCGGTCTTCTAGGGTCAGAATAAATGGTGGAACGAAGTCCAGTTCAAACTTCTTTTTTAATTCCAGTTTTCGGCTCCGGTTTGGAGTCTTCATCAGGCAGTGAGATATATACATAAAGGTGTAAAGATCATCAGTCTTGTTTTCCATTTTGTACATGTCTCACTGCCTGATGAAGATTACGAACTGGAGACAGAACCAGCTTGCTGTGATTGAACGTACCTACGATTTAGAAAGAAGTTTTTCTGTAATTCATACATCTAAGATCGCTGTCTGACAAATACTCATTTGGTCAACAAGATTAACTTGAAAGAGGCCCTGAATATTCGGTAATAAGTCTTGTTAGGATGAGGCAATCTAACCGAAATGCGCAACGTTCTCCTCGGTATATGGAGCTTTGAACAAGACAGGATGACCTCTCGTCGGAACGATGAGGTAGGCACCAGACTGCTGTTGAGATGCTTAACCTCCATTTGTGACTTCCGGGTGCATACTGAAATACCTTTCAGAGAACGCTCTAGTTGGCCAACTGGGCTTTGTGTCCTCTATCAAGAGCGGAGTCTGGAGAACAAAAGGGATGGTGCATTTGAAATAAATCTACCCAATCCTTATCTTCTACCTCATTTGTCAGCAAGGAGTCAAGGAGGTCCTTATACACATCAGAAGATCACCTAAATTGGTGGATTCGGCCAACTTTAATCTACTGTGTATAGGTGTCTTTATTTCCAGTCTTATTGAAACATTTCCTCCAAGAGACTTTTTTTTTATCAAATTATGTGCCTGACTTTTACAAAAACACAAGTACAAGTTTAGTAGTGTGAGCACACTTCAACTTTTTGATGCACCTTGTCGAATTTAGACCTTTTTATTATGTGCTCACTCAAAAGGAGGGCATGGCTTAATTTTTGAGGGGGTGGCTTAGCTTAAAGTGGCATGGCTTAAATGGTGCCAATATTTAAACAAAATTAGTCTAAAAGCAAACTAACTAAGAGGTGGTGTAAAGTTGGACAATGTGCCAAATGTATTATTCAGAAGGAGATCTTAAGAAACGCAGATGAATAGTTGCCTTTTCAGACCCTACGCTATTGCTTTCTAATGCCACGGAGAGTCTCTATGCATTAGAATCAGGATACATTTAGCAGGCATTCATTTATTCAGCTGCTTCATTACTGGAATATCACAGCCTTTAATTTCCAGAGTCCTTAATTGACATTACAGAAAGAATGAATGTTTTTTTTTTCATGTTATGACGAGACCACAATACTTAGTGATTCAGATCGGATCTGATATCCACCCACAAAGCAGATTTTAGTAGGAAAATCTAGAGAAATAAAAATCACTGAATACAAAAAACCTGAAACTTAGTGTTTCTAGAATCCCAGGCTGATTCATCATTGCACAATAAAGCACATTCATAAACCATTTTTGCTAGATTTTAAATGGTAAGAGACATATAACCCAGAGCCGGTGCATAGGCAAAAGGAATCCCCGCAGCTCTGGACCTTGGAGCCGCGGATGATCCATGTGCCATAATATGAAATCATGGCCATACAGAGGTAGAGCAGAACCTTGTAGACTTCTGTACTTCAAACAATCTCTTTCTACAATCAACAACCTTTTTCTTAGTTCTATTTTTTGTTTGAAAAAATGGGTCGTCCACTTTATCGTTGCAAACTTTATCTATTTTCAACAATTTTATTGGGGACAAGATTTTGTGCCACTTACTGATCTACAAGTATTACAGGTTCTCTGCCCATATCCTTTTTTTTTTAATCAAATGTGTTTGGAACAAAGTGAACAATCCCTTAAATTGACATTAAATAAGATTTACAGGTCCTACAAGGGTCATTACTTAGCTTTTCTAGCAGCAGAAAGAGAACTTAAAGGGATTGTATGTGCACAAGGCGCGCTGTCAGGATTCTACCGTGCTGAGAGGGTGAGGTCATGTGACCGCAAGTATGTGATTTGCATACTTCCGGCCACATTCCGACTAGACGTGTCCATCTTCGCTCAATACACTCATATTGAGTGAGGCTGTGCATGTCTAGTTGGCATGTAACTGCATGTATGCAAATCACATACTTGCAGTCACATGCCTGCCTACTCCCGGCACTGGACAATCCTAAAGGCGTGTACTGTGCCTGCTGTGAGGATTCATAAGTCTGCAGTCACACAGTGACTGCAGACTTCAACCCCAAGCCTGGCCAACCCCTTTAATGTTTCTAATAACTTGGTTTTTTTTTAATTTTAGGGGTGAAATGCTTTATAACCATCTTTAGCTCTACTTTTTAATTTCTGTAGGTAGAAATAAAAGTTTTTTTTTAAACTGTAGTGATAGAGACATAATATCTCACTGTTAGGGCGCAGTCAGACGGTGGAATAAATCAGACCGAGATTGGAACACAATGCTCAGGCTGGCTGGCAGCTCTCCCAACCTGAACGTTACAACTTCATATACAGTATTTCTATGCAGCTGTCATGTCGGGTGGGTAGAGCCGACGGCCAGTCTGAGCATTGTGTTACGATCTCGGTCCGATTTATACGGCCGTCTGACTTCGCCCTTAGACGGTTACCTATCATGAAAATGGCATCCTGTCTCTTGCTGCTGGAGAATGAGACGCTGGTAGTGGCGCCATGTTTGGATCCCTCTATTCACTTCTACTAGAGTTCCCAAAAATAGTCAAGAGCACGTGTGACCCGCATCTGTCAGACATTTATGGCATATCCTGTGGCTATGCAATTAATGTGTGAAATGGAAATACTCTTATCTAATATAATGTTCTCTTTTGGAATGTCTCCATGCTTCACTAGTAAAATTAAGAAGGCAATGCTATACCTTAAAGTCACTTATAGGCTAGCACTAGATGGCAACGTTGGCCGCAAGACAGGACTCTCGGCAAAAAATCGATCTGTGCAGCTGTCACAATGCAGCGACCCCCAATGTATCATGGCCATGATACGCAAATTGCAAAAACTCAGGACTAGTTGGAGTTTTTAAAACTTGCTTATGGCGGTCGTGGTACCCTAGGGGTCACAATGCAGCCCCATTCATCGGCATTGCGCTACAATGTAGCAGCTGACCCTGTCTTACATTGGTGTGGGTTGACTATAATGTTTCTGTGAATAAATGGATCCAAATTATTCCCAAAATGCATAACTGTATTTAATGCTGAGAACGCTTCTTACATATATAAATTATATATTACGTTTCGTATATGTAGATCTAGCATAAAGCACAAGATAATAGCTTTTTTTATATATAAATTGTAGTGGACAAGTAAAAAAAAATGATTGTCAATGGTTACTATGGTTTCAGTGCCGATGTGCACCTTGGGGGACATTTCTGCAAACTGCTTCATAAAAAAAAGGAATATTATAATCCAATAATCCATAGCAACCAATGGAATTCCCACTTTAATTTTCCTAGAAAGGCTTAAGAAACAAAAGCAGATTTGTAAACTGTTTCCATTGATAACAGTCTTTTTTTTTTTTAACTGTGCACCAATTCTCAAGGATGTTCTCAATGTATTACTGCTAATTTACCCTGCGGTATATTTGTTAAGCTGGGATCGATAAATCTTCCTCCGGCCAATCTCATGATCTCGTAGACTCTGCTGCAAAAGTCAAATTACATTTGGAGATCCAGGTCTACTGATTTTACAGCAGAACTATGCAGCCATTAAATAATCTAAAAAATACTTGCTAGAGGAGGAAGGTGGACTCTTGCCGGTTAGGCTGTTGCTATTATTATGTTGGGCTCACTACCCCTATAATTTTGCAATGTTATTTTGCATTGTATTCATTTCTAGGCCACAGCATTGCCAAAGTAAGATGAGGACCTGTGAGATTTGTGTGCTTCCAGCCCTCACATGGACACATGTTCAGTGTCTAGATTTTAATTTTCTGTTCATTTCCAGCAATGCATTCAGTGTGTGTGCTGGATGCTCTTGAGTAGTGCTGAGTCGTTCTAATGCCGCAACAGTATAGGAATAAAAGTCTGGTGCCATAGAGAAGCTGGGCAGAGAATGAGTGATAGAGGTTATTTAGGGGTTGGCTTCTCTTCTCTTCAGTCTGTGTCAGTTGCAGAGTGTCTGTGTCAGTTGTAGAGTGTGTGTGTCAGTTGCAGAGTGGCTGTGTCAGTTGCAGAGTGGCTGTGTCAGTTGCAGAGGGCCTGTGTCAGTTGCAGAGGGCATGTGTCAGTTGCAGAGGGCATGTGTCAGTTGCAGAGGGTGTGTGTCAGTTGCAGAGTGCGTGTGTCGGTTGCAGAGGGTTTGTGTTGGTTGCAGAGGGTGTGTGTCAATTGCAGAGGTTGTGTGTCGGATGCAGAGGGCGTGTGTCAAATGCAGAGGTCGTGTGTAGGTTGCAGAGGGCGTGTGTCAGTTGTAGAGTGCCTGTGTCAGTTGCAGAGTGCGTGTGTCAGTTGCAGAGGTCGTGTGTCAGTTGCAGAGGGCGTGTGTCAGTTGTAGAGTGCCTGTGTCAGCTGCAGAGTGCGTGTGTCAGTTGCAGAGTGCGTGTGTCAGTTGCAGAGGTCGTGTGTCAGTTGCAGAGGGCATGTGTCGGTTGCAGAGGGCGTTTGTCAGTTGAAGAGGGCGTGTGTCAGTTGCAGAGAGTCTGTTTGGTGAGCAGGAGCTATAGTGCTGAATAGTGACTGGCAGATGAGTAGTGGAAACATCTGCAGCTTTCTGTGCCAAGGCAGGTTGCAAAGAGGAGATTGTCTCTGTGACTTGTTTTGGGTGTAGAAGGACGTATATTATACAGAGACATGAGGTAAATGTCACCGCAAGGGCTCGTGCAATCATCAAACATCGACTTGAACTTGGACCAATGTTAGTCTATGGGGCAGATTCCATCTGAGACAAAAATTGCAGCATGTTCGATTTGCATCCGATATTCGGATCGCACTCAGCCATACAAGTCAATGAGCGCGTGGAAAAAATCGGACTGCACTCGGATGACATCTGAGTACAGTCCGATTTTCACAGACTGATAGAATGGAGACGATGGAGACATTTATTTTTCCATCTTCTCCTCATCCGAGAAAATTAGATTGCACTCTGATGACACTCTGATCGGAAGAGAGAAAATACGGTGGTGTGGCCCTAGCCTAAGCCCATGATTTTTCCCATTTGCTCAACCGTTTGTAAGCAACTGGCCATCCATCCAAAAGAATGATTATTAACCAGGAAGTTGTTGAAAATGTAATGCACCATGTTGGATTCTTCTGCAGATAGTTAATCACTTATGCCAGAAATGGCCAATTAATTGGAATCTGTCAGCAGGTGTTTGATACCTCATCTAAAAGCAGCATGATGTAGCCAAAGAGAAGCTGAATCCAATGAGGTATCACTTAGTTTATTGTGTGCAGCAGTTGTGACACAACCAAAGCTCTTAGATTTGGAAATGCAGCAGAGCTGAGAAAGCTAGCCCCGCCTACACCAGGCTCTGTATGTATATTGACTATAGACAGTGAGGTGCTTATCAGAGTCGGACTAGCAACCATGATAGTCACCAGGTGATAAAACCTTCATTGTAAGTAAACAGCAGCACACAGCCTGATAAGTGACGCATCATTGAAATCTGTGCTTTAACCCCTACCTCATGCTGTCCTCAGATTAGATAGCAAAAACCTGCTGACAGATTCCCTTTAACATATTAAAATAACATGATTGGAAGACATCCTACCTGCTCCGCTATCTTCCAATTATGGGACAGAAAAATGGAATTCCTAACGCAGATGGGATCAGAGACCTGGTAGAATAAATAACTGTCTAGGTTTATTGCAAACATCTAGGTATCTCACAAACCTGCCAGCCATTTACTATCTTCTGGTTGAAGATTCCAAACTCATATCGGATTCCATAACCGTATGCCGCCAGTCCAAGGGTGGCCATGGAGTCCAGAAAACAAGCTGAGAAAAATATGGATAGTACATTAATAATTCAGAAGAAATATCTCCAATGATAAATATGTTCACGATGCAGATTCTCGAAAGCCGTGACGGTAAGAGATCCTGATGTCACTATTATGTTTATTAAGAGTCGCGATTTACTTCTGTCTGGTAAGGAAACATCAGGGATTTGGGCTCAGCCACTGGACGTGTATGAGTAATCCATGATTTGCTATTTGTTCTGCTAGAAAACTATGAGAGCAGCACCCTAATATGGGGAAGCTCCTGGAGAGCTAGAGGCTTTAATGGGGTATTCTCATCTCATAAAGTGATGGCATATTGCTAGTGACGCGCCCCTGGGCCTGTGTCGCGCTGCGTTGCGCACGCGGGAGCTTACCCGGAGCCGGATCTCTTGAGGGTTGTAGTCTCGTGGCGGTGATCCGGTCCGTGCCCAGGGAGTCAAACTGAGCGGCGATGTATCAGCGGTAGATGTTGGACAACTACGCCACCCGTTGAGTACAGCTAAGGAGCTGCTGCTGCAGGGCAGACCGCTGAGGCCGGTGGTAGGATTGTGCAGCGTGATAGTATAACCCCCAACGGGAGGGGTATGGCCTCAGGGCAGCCGACGTGGATGATGGGGGTAGCAGGAACCACTCAGAGACGATGCGTGTAGTTCAGGGTCTTTACTGGTGACAAAGATAGACCCTCCCGGAGTACTTGCTAGCGATCGGGGCCTGGTCAGTCCTTGAGCAGATGGGATCTCCCCTGGCCAGGCGGAGTTGTAGGCCTCCCAAACTGACTGTACTCTTCTGGCTACCTTGCTAGAGGCGGGTAAAAGTAGCCCACGTCCCTGAGTGTACCGTGTGGTGCTCATCCGTATGGCCGGTGACTCGGGGCCTTCTAGTAGCTTCCGCTCCACGACGGCGGTGCTGGTCCCACGCGTGTGACCGTGCCTTCGGGTTTCTGGGCCAGAGGACCTGCAATCCCCTGCCGGTCGGTTTCTGCTGCTGGATAGGAGTTAGTCCCCACAGCCTCGGACTCCGGGTCCGGTGATAACTTCTCAGTCAGGGCGAGCTCTGCAGCTGCCAGCCCCTGACTCCTTGTAACACTGCTCCCACAGAGCTCCTGTTGTTTCTTCCTATATTTGCTTCTTTTCTCTGCTTCTTCTCTACTCACTAACCCTGCCTCAGCCCTAGGTTCATATAGGGGAAGTTCTTCCCCTCCCAGGACTGGGCAGGAGGTGTGGCATGCATAGGATCCCTGACCAAGAGACCTCCCACCTGCTCTCAGACATAACATGGCTGTTACTGTGGAAACCAGACCCCTGGGGTGCCACACTAGTATAGGCCAATACTTTAAGATTGGTGGGATCCAACATAGTGGAAAGGTTTTGAGTGTATAATCGTGTATCAATAATCATTCACAGCAAAAGAAAGAAAATTTTATTGAGGAGTCTGAGGACACATTCACGTATCGAATTGCCAGACTCTGCACCAAAATCAGAGTCAGACTACAGTCCGTATTCTAAACAATGAGATTTTTGCAGCCCTGTTTACATACAACAGAAAATTTCTAGGCAGATTTCTAGCATGTGCTACCTATTTTGAATGGAAGAGCAGAGGATTGGCTCCATTAGTAGTACATTTTGTGCAGAGCTGTGTGTTACAAACCTGTCCCGAATCCAGGCTTTGCTTCTCTCCCCCTGGTTTGCTTAACTCTGTTGTGCTCACGTTGACCTTTGCAGATGGCCCAGCAAGATCCCATGTGATCATCTGCCTGGGCCTATATAAGGCTCACCAAGACACACACCTGTAAGCTGGTATTAAGACTTTAAGTGCTCTGGAGTCATGTCTGCCCACAGTCTACATGACCTCTGCTACCTGTTCCTGGTTTACTGTCCACCTGCGGTCTCCAGGACCTCTTCTACCTGTTCCCGGTCTCATGTCCACCTGCGGTCTCCAGGACTTCTACTACCTGTTCCCGGTCTCCTGTCCACCTGCGATCTCCAGGACCTCTTCTACCTGTTCCCGGTCTCATGTCCACCTTCGGTCTCCAGGACTTCTACTACCTGTTCCCCGTCTCCTGTCCACCTGCGGTCTCCAGGACTTCTACTACGTGTGCCCGGTCTCCTGTCCACCTGCGGTCTCCATGACCTCTACTCCCTGTTCCCAGTCTCCTGTCCGCCTGCAGTTTCCAGGACCTCTGCTCAGTGCTCCTGATCTCCTTTCCGCCTGCAGTCTCCAGTACCTCTTCTACCTGTTTCCAGTCTCCTGTCTGCCTGCGGTCTCTAGGACCTCTGCTACCTGTTCCTGATCAGCTGTCCACTTTCCAGTCTCCAAGACTTCTGCTACCTGTTCCTGGTCTCCAGTTCCCCTGCAGTCTCAAGGAAATCTGCTACCTGTTCCTGGTTTCTGGTCCTCCTGCGGTCTCCAGAAACTCTGCTACCTGTTTCCCGCGTGCCTCACCTGCCTGCTGCACTGACGCCCGTGGCCCTGTGCCCACAAGGACTTTGGGCTTGGTGGATCCACCTCAGCAAGTGAGACTAACACTATTACAGAAATCCAAGGATAACCCTCCAGTTTTCTGTTGCGAAAATACATGTTGGCTTTTACATAGGTGTGTGAACATACCCTAATAATCTGTCCTACTCACCTGCCAGTCTTCCCAGACCACCATTTCCAAGACCTGCATCTTCCTCAATTTCCTCAAGCTCCTCCATGTCCAGTCCCAGCTAAACAGAAATTGGAGAACACCATTATATCTCCATCATGTTAGCATGCGGAGTATTCAGATTGCTTTCATCATGATCGGTACCTGATATGTAGCCTCATCACAGGCATTTTGAAGACCCAAATTTACCATGGTATTCTGGAGAGTACGACCCATATAAAACTCCAGGGAGAGGTAGTAAATTCTCTGCAAAACAAAATGCAATGTAAAAAGTCGTGAAAAACATTCTACTTATTCTGATGGTTAGAATAGTGCGCTACCCTATCCAGTATAAAAAATGGCTAACTTGACTGAATTGTAACTAGACATGAGTAGATCGTTCTGTGAAGGATCGAGTTTGAGTTGAATTTCCTGAAATTCTCTGTTCACAGTGAATTCAAACACTTTATGATTCAATTCGCAATTCACAAAAAAAAATGCTGGCCACCATTTTGGTAACCACCATTTAGGATCGGCGATTGGTAAAAAAAAATAAACAAAAATAATTCAACTCACCTTTCCTGTCCACCCCACTGCTCACTCCCCACTAGTCTTATTATTTTTACAGTCACGCACCGCATCTCAGGCCTCTGCACTATGGGCCAGGACTTCCTTCCAGAGGCAATCTGGAATTCCTCGTCCATGGGGGTATCATAAGATTGTGCTGTGTGTCACGACCTTACAATGCAAAAGTGACTGGCTGGAAGTCCTGGCTTATCATGAAGAGGACGGAGATACGGTGTCCAACAACAAACGGAAGAAGATCAGATGGCTGACAGTGAGCAGCAGGAGAGGTGAGTGGTGACTGGGTGTGTATTCGTTTTTTTTGTTTTCCACATTTTACATTTATTATGCTTTGGGGTCTATAGAGACCCCAGAGCATAATTAGGAATGTTCAATTTGTGGCAAATTTATTTCCTTAGAATTGAATCTTCTGGGAAAATTTGGCAAAGCCAAATACCAACTGATCCACTCATCAATAATTGTAACTCATAGGATGTGTGCAGATGTTTGTTGGGTCATGTACTTTTTCCCCTGCCTCGGGCTAACCAATCATAAACAGGCAACAACATACAGGGGAAAAAAATGAACACACCCTCCACTTCCAAATATCATCTCATGGCAGTCAGTGTGTGGGTAAGGTGAGAGCTTACAGCTCTGTGAGATGAGATCTGAAAGTGTTTGTAACGATACATATCTCAGCTCAAGAGAGGAAGTCGTGTTCTTTTCTCCCTTCTGTGTTACTGACTGCTTATGGTTGGTCAACTTCATGCAGGGGAACAATTACACACCCCCAGAGACAAATCTCTGGTAACACCTAGATGAACTATAACATAAATTATAACCTAAATAGTGATGAGTGAGTATGTTTTGTTAACCCTTTCGACGAGCATGCTCAGGTGCTCGCCGAGTATCTTCAGCGTGCTCAGGTGTTATGTTTCGGTCACTCCGTGCTCATGATTTGCGACTGTTTTTGACAGCTTTAATACATGTGAGGAATGCCTAAGAAACAGGCATTCCTCACATGTATTAACGCTGTCAAACAGTCGCAAATCATGAGCACGGAGTGACCGAAACATAACACCCAAGCACGCTGAAGGTACTTGGAAAACACTCGAGCATGCTCGTAAATCTCGAGTAATGAGCATGCTCGCTCATCACTAAACCTAAACTTTACAAGCTAATATCTCTCCAACAGAGAGGAGAAATTAAAAAATAAAAACTATGTTTTATTCAGCTCTGCAGCTACTATTCCATGGTGTTGCCAGTTTAATATGCTCAGACTGATAAAAGGTTCTTTTAAGCCCTGGATATGCCTATAAAATATAGAGGTATTTAGGGACACCTTTAGTTAAAAAGGATATGTCCAAAACGGAGAATTTGGCTTCCGTTCCAGTCCATTTGGAATCCATTTTTGTCCCGTTTACATGGTGTCCTTTGTATTCAGTGCTGCAAATTTAGTAATAATTTTATACCAGGAATATCAGACAAACAACACAATGCAACCATGTAAGAAAAAAGATTCTCCGGGGTTGATATTTCATAGGAAATTCAAGTATTTACTAAAACACATTTCAGGAGAGCTGCCAGATCCTCTTTAACTATGTATAACCTTTAATGAACGAGCTTGAGGCATGGGTGAGATAAGATCCCGTCATTAAGATCTCTTTACTGCTAATAAAGCACATGCACGGCACGAAACGGGAGAAAAACAAAACCGTTCTAAACGTAGGATCAAAACTTATTCCGGTGCTTGAAATGACAGTATAACGTATGAAGGAGCACGTCATGGAGCCCGGGTCTAGCGTTCTCTACTGAGATCTCTAAAGCGATGTCTGTAAACGTAGCATCGACAGACAGCATAAATTGTTTTGTTCGGATAAACCTCTGCCTGGCTTATGCAGTCATTGCCTAATCCCGGCTCCCTGTTTGTCATCACACACAAAGCTCTGATCAAACTGGAGTGTGAAAAGGATGAATTACCCTGACAAGTGATTTTAAGACTTAAGACTTGCTTGGTATATTCAAGCTTCGAAAAAAAAACTCTTCACAGATTCACTTAATTCAGTCAAAGCAAATCTGGGGATCTGAGGCCTATGTGACTAACTATGATTGGAGTACTCGTCTTAGTTACGTCTATACAGATTTTTTTTTCTTAAAAATGGCAAACAACATGATGAGGTGACCCAGCATCTAATACATTTCCTTACTGAAAAATACAGGACTGATTAGTAAGATGAAAAATTTCACAACTTCAAACTATTAAATATCAAAATCATCGATGCGGTAAAATTTTTATTCTAACACAATGGAGCTGATTTTCTAAAGCGGTCTTAACTTTTAGACTAGGCAGTAGAGTTGATCAGAACTATTCTTGGTCCAGTGGCCACTTTGGAAGTCCATGAGCCCTGCGAACCTTAATCTACCTTCTGGCATGCCAGGGCCTCTTCTGACTAGTAGACTTGGCGGGATGCCATCGTTGCGGTGTGATGCCCGCATGACGTCACAATGGGCTGGGGATACCAGAAGTCGAGCAGGGGGATTCACAGGGCTCTGATCCAGCGGCCATGGACTTCTGACTTTTTCAAATTTTTATTTACAACTCTACTAGTCAGTCTGAAAATGTGACAAATTTATCAAAATGACTCATGCTGTTTAAAGAGGTTGTCCACTACTTGGACAACCTCTTCTCAATCCCTATGTTTCCTCCTTGTAAAACTAAACTCCGCTCCGGAGCCAGCGCTGTTCCAGCAGTTTCGGCACTGGCTCTCCCGGGGATCGCATCACATTGATATGCCACGCGGTACCTGTGGCCATCCGGAAGAAGTCAGAGCTGCAGCTCTCTCACTTCCTCCGGATGTGTGTGATTCTTCCAAAGGCCGGGGAGAGTGAAACGGCTATAAAGCTATAATGCTGCAGATTTTTTCAACATCTCCCTGGCAGGAGAAACGCATGCGGATTTTACATGCGTTTTTCCTGCCAGGTAGAAGCGTTTTTGCATGCATTTCCGCATGCGGGTTATCAAGCGCTTTTCCAAGCGATTTTAGCATCACTTGGAAAAGTGCTTGACTACTTGGTCACACTTTATAAATCCATGCAAAAGGCATGGATTTATATAGTGAGACCAAGTAACAGTTAAAAAAAAGAATAAAAATGGTAAAAAATTAAAAATAAACATATACTTACCTTCCGATGGCCCCCGGTGTTTTCTCCAATACGTCTGGTCTGCTCTGCGTCTCGCAGTGGTCTGAAAGGACCTGTGGTGATGTCACTTAGTCATGTGACAAGTCACATGACTAAATTACGTCACCGCAGGTCCTTTTAAACCATCACGAGACGTACAACAGACTGGACGTAGCGGAGAAAACACAGGGGACCATTGGAAGGTAAGTATATGTTTATTTTTTATTTTAAATTCTTTTTTTAAAAGGTAATATGGTACCTGGGTCTGGAGGAGAGTCTCCTCTTCTCGAGACCCGGGTACCATCCGCGCATTGAACCGTATGGTATCCGTATGGGCACATGTGCCCATGCAGATATTATGCAATTCAATGCAAGTCAATGGCTTCAATTACGCTGCATGTCCACAAAATTAATGGACATGCTGCGTATTTTTCCGCAATGATAATCCGCAGCGGAAATTTCCGCAGCATGTGCACAGCACATGTGGATTATCATTGGGGACCATGGGGCAAGTATTGCCAAGCATTTTTTAAGCGTTTTTGCTGCAGAAATTCTGCTGCAAAAACGCTTGAAAAATGTATAGTGGGCACACAGCCTAAGTGTTATAAGTGAGTATATGAGTTTTAATATTTTTCCAAGGGGAAAGTTATGAATTGAGAAGGGGTTGTCCGAGTAGTGGTCAACCCCTTTATTTAACTTAGTGCCTCATTAGACTGTCTAGTTGGGTCCGTTTACATTACTCAACCAGGGGTTGTTTAACATCCAGTTTTCACAGACAGCTCGCACTTCCGATGCACAATGAACGATCTGTAATAGAGCATAGGCTGCCATTGTTCTCGGCAGCACAGGTACTGCTCACACAGGTGCTGCCGAATAAGATGATCTTTTATGCAGCACAAAAGATAATTTCTCCCAACAAACAAGCGTTTTGCTTGTTTGATGGATCGGCATTCTGTTTAGACTACATGATTATGTGGAAACGAGCGTTCTTAGAATAACCGTGCAGTGTTACAGAGACGATGTGTTGCTGAGAACAATGACCTTTTCTGCAGCACAAATAATCATTTCACCTGGCGAACAAGCGTTCTCATTTGTTGAGTGATCGTCATCCTGTTTAAACTGCATGATATTGGGGAAACAAGCGTTCCTACGATAATCATACAGTGTAAATTGACCTTACAATTGCAACATCCAATTAGTTGGTTTTCTTTGGTTTGCTAAGTTACACCAAATTGTAGCACAATTTTTGACATGTGAGATTTCAATTTACACAATGTCAATTTCCCTGCACGCTATCCGATGGGTCCGACACCTTTGTTGCACATGGCAAAAAAGTGTATAAGACCTCATTCAGATGTCCACTTTTATTTTGCATATAATAGAAACATTTTTCATCATTGTGCCACATTTTGGTCTGTATGTCCGTCTTTACCATTTTTCTAATAAAAAAAAAAAATCCAAGTGATGGCTTATTTAATACTATCCCATTTGATTCATTAGGTTATGTATCCAAGATGAGCTTTTAGTAAGTTTTTGATGTTAGGTTACTTGCACTTTTTTTCGAAAATACGCAACGTAAAAAAACAAAACAAATACTCATTGTTGGAACTTAGCCTTACATCATTCAAAAGGGAATATATAAATAAATAAATAAATATATATATTTCTTAATACTGGTAAATGTTTCTGTGTCTTGCTATTGCTGTTGCATACATGTGATGGCGCCCTCTGGTGTTTGATTCACTCTTACAATGTGTACAGTGGACAAACACTGGGGGGCGCCATAGCAAGTTGTCTACACAGGAGGATTATTGTGGGACAAGAATAATAGTAAAGTAATAATATAAACCATACAGTATATATAAATTTTATTTTAAATATATATTCACCATATATTATAATAATTTATTCAATTCATCATTCTTTTTCACTATCCTTTATTGAAAAAAAATAAACAAAAATCTCAAAAATAAGGCGATCCAAGAGTGTCCTGCAGGGAAAGTCAGAGATCAGATGTAATCTGTACGGACACTGCAACAAGTGTGGACTTTTCCAGCAGCGCCACCACAGGAGGACTCATCAGCTGCCATATAATGTACAAATGTGCTGGGGTCCTAAATACAGGGAGAGCTAAATGAATGAACAAGAATGCCCCATAATAGGTTTTCCTTAATTATAAGGATATTATAAGTTGCTGTGGAGTTCTGTGCCCACATGACAAAACAGGAAAAATGTGTTACTGAAGTCTAAAAATCGTTGATATTTTATGACTTCAGAACAAGTTGACCTACAGCACATACATCACTTCTGCTGCATATAGGATTATTTTGATTAATTATTTACATAATATTGACAATAATAGGCCTATAATCTACTATTGGTTTGGATATTTACAGTACAAAATTGGAGAATTGCAAATTGCTTAGTTTTCTAACATATCTTGATTATCTGAAAAGTTCCTTCTAATACCAGGATTAGATGCCCCATGAAGAACATATACTCCATGGTGGTTCCTGGATATTGAAGGTGGTCTACTGTTTGCAATGTGGCCCACAGGATACACACAAAGGCAAGCTGCAGAGACTTAAAGGGTTTGCACCAAGTTTTAGGGCGCAGTCAGACGGCCATAAAACAAAGACGACAATCGCGTCGTAGTGTATGGACTGGCCGGCAGATCTCTCGATCCAAGCGTGACAGCATGCATTTCTATGCAGCTGTCGCGCTCCGGTCAGGAGAACTGCCAGCCAGTCCGAGAATTGTCGTCCGTGTTATATGGCCGTCTGACTGCGCCCTTAAAGTTATATCCTATCTGCATCTTCACGATCGCCAGGGTCCATCCACCAGGATCTCCACTGGTTCTGAGAACAGAATGGAGTGGTGGTTGAGCATGGGCACCTTCACTACATTCAATCGCCATGAGACTGTCGGGGATAGCCTGGAGCTGTACTCAGCTTTTTCTGGCAGTCCTATATAGAATAAATCGAGCGGTGCTGCGCATGCTCAACCAACGCTCTATTCGGACAGGCTCTGTTCCCAGGACCAGTGGGGGTCCCAGAAGTTGGACCCCTTGCAATTGTGAAGTTGTTGATTAAAACTTGGCTCAATTCCTTTAAGGCACATGTCCAAGGGCAGATTTCTCAAGCACAGCTAGTCGATATGACTCGATTAAAGAACCCATTACACAGGCTGATGCAAACTATATAGGGACGAAAAAACATTAATACAATGGTTTGGATGCGTTTGCATATTTTCGGCAGCAAATTCCCTGTCTATACGGGAGATGTGCTGCCGAAAACACTGAACAATTATGCACAATCCTATTTAAAGAGCATCTATCACGAGGTCAGAAGTTACTTGTATTTTATTCTCACTGCTCTCCCAAGTATGCAGTTGCGTTTTTTTTTTAAGATCTGCTGTTTGGTTCCAAAGTTATGGGCCTTTTTTTTACCAAGGGGTGTGGCTCACATGAGAATAATCCATAAAATCCTAAAGACACACCCCCAAAGAATCCTATGAAACATGCCCTCTTGGTTAAGACAATCAAATGTAGCACTTAGTAAAAAGAACCTTATCTGTGGAACCGTTTGGCTGATTTAAAAAAGACAAAAAATTAATTAATCAGGGGAGCAACGGGAATAAGATAAAAGCAAAAAATGGCCACTTTTGACCTAGCCATAGTTCCTCTTTAAAAGTATGTTTAGCCTTTTTTTTGTTATTTTGAAGGTAACAAGTAAAAAATATGTGCCCCAAGTGATCATGAATTAAAGGTCTTAAAGGAGCACACAAAGTTTTTACAAGAGCCAAACTACAGACATCTTGCATCTTTTTGCCGGATGTCTTAAGGTGTTTGACAACTCACCTTTGGGTCATGTTCATAGTAGTGCTGTTGTGTTCGGATCCACCGACCCACCAGGTGATCACGGACCGTGTGCCCGAGGGCAAAGTAGTAGTCACGGGGATTGGCCACATTACGATCTTTCACGAGGGTGAAGTGTAAGTGACGGTTAAAGTTCTTCTTCAGGTCAGAAACATTTTCTGCTCCTGCCAAACCCCGGACACTGATCTGCTTTCTCTTCTCCTGGTCAGTAAGGGGTCTAGACATGGTAAAGGGGAAAAACAAAGTGAAAAGGAAAAAAAAAAGAAGAGAAATAAAAGAAAAGGAGCAAAGTTGGAATGGTGCTGGTGCAGAGGGAGAGTGGAGGTGACAAGACTTCGGAGTGCCGCACTGACTCAACTCATCTCTTCCAAAAAGCACACCCTTAGCCAACCCCTCCTACAATACCAAATAGCCAAAGGGCTGGACCACAGGAGGCAGGGTATACAGAAGGTTAAGAGGTGGTGGGAGGAAAGTGGATTGGGTATACATGGAAGGTTAGCCAAATGTGCTCGTTCCACTAATGCATTTTACATTCTTGACATGATCTTGTAAAGGTGAAGGTTACGGAAAGTGTTAGCGTCTACATTCAGGTACCAGGTGCACCGTGAGAGCAGAGCAAGGCAGCGAGACAGAGGAGGAAAGAGGCTGAACACTAGTTCCAATAGTTTTCTAGCAGGGGGAAACACATGGGTTAATTTGGATATGGGAGATCGTATTTAGTCTGTCCCTCTGGTGTTTAAATATAGTGGTGACCTTCAGCTGGTAGGATATATGTGTTACAGGGCAGAGAGCAGGGGTGACACAGAAGACAGCCCCATGTAACTCTCAGTTGTCCAGGAATATATGCAAAAATCTACTTACAGAAGTACTTAAATGAGACCATAATTAAAGGGAACCTGTCTTAAAGAAAATGCAGGCACCATGTTATAGAGCAGATGGAGCTGAGCAGATTGATATATAGTTTTGTGAGAAAAGATTCAGTATAACCTGTTTTTTTCATCATTTAAACCTTTGCTTTTTCTGGGATTTTTGCAGTCCAGTTCGCGGTCCTATCTCTGACTGACAGCTAACTACGTATGCACACTGCAAAAACACTAGTGCACACCCTCATCATCTCCCGCCTTGACTACTGCAACCTCCTGCTCTGTGGCCTCCCTTCCAACACTCTCGCACCCCTCCAATCCATCCTAAACTCTGCTGCCCGACTAATCCACCTGTCCCCCCGCTATTCCCCGGCCTCCTCTCTGTCAATCTCTTCACTGGCTCCCCATTGCCCAGAGACTCCAGTTCAAAACCCTAACTATGGCATACAAAGCCATCCACAACCTGTCTCCTCCATATATCTCTGACCTACTCTCCCGCTACATACCTGCACGCAACCTCTGATCCTCACAAGATCTCCTTCTCTACTCCCCTCTTATCTCCTCCTCCCACAATCGCATACAAGATTTCTCCCGTGCTTCCCCTCTACTCTGGAACTCTCTACCCCAACACATCAGACTCTCGTCGACCGTGGAAACCTTCAAAATGAGCCTGAAGACCCACCTCTTCCGACAAGCCTACAACCTGCAGTAACCACCACTCCACAAATAATGCTGCACGACCAGCTCTACCCTCACCTACTGTATCCTCACCCATCCCTTGTAGACTGTGAGCCCTCGCGGGCAGAGTCCTCGCTCCTCCTGTACCAGTCGCCGTCACATTGTGTTCAAGATTATTGTAATTGTTCTTGTACAGTATGTATACCCCTTCTTCACATGTAAAGTGCCATGGAATAAATGGCGCTATAATAATAAATAATAATAATAATATAAGACATATTTTCAGTTGCTTCACACTTTTTTGTTAAGTATATAATTCCACATGTGTTAATTCATAGTTTTGATGCCTTCAGTGTGAATGTACAATTTTCATAGTCATGAAAATACAGAAAAATCTTTAAATGAGAAGGTGTGTCCAAACTTTTGGTCTGTACTGTACATGACATCTATATGTGCATGCAGGTCATAGAAAGCTGAATAAAATGATACCTTCATATCTGCAATATGACTTATTATTCCAGAGAAATCAGCATTTTTCTTAATATGTAAATGAGCTGTTAAGATCTGTGGGAGGGACATAGATCTCCCTGAGAATCTGCCTCCAGAGATTAAGTTAAAGAGGTTGTCCACTAATTTTTCACTGATGACCTAGCCTTAGGATAGGATATTAATGTCTCATCGACCTGGGTCAGACACCCGGCACCCCCGCTGATCTGCTGTTACCGGTGGCGGACACTGGCCAGAAACACTCACTTGTGGAGTTGGCCGTTTTCTGATAGTGGCCCCCGCAGGGTACTACACATCCACCTCCTACTTATTTTAATAGGAGGCGGATGTGTAGTACCCTGCCACGGCCACTACATGAAGACGGAGCAGCTCCGCAAGTGAGTACTTCCGGACAGCAGCCACCGCCACCAAGAAAAGCTGATCGGCGGGGGTGCGGGATGTCGGACCCCGGTTGATAAAACGTTTATGACCTATCCTAAGGATATGTCATCAATCAAAAAGTAATGGACAACCTCTTTAAATGAAAGGCGTCATGTCTCACACTGGTAAAGCAACCTTTTATTTAAAATAAGCTCTGGAGGCAGATTCTAAGGGAACCATAACTTTTTTTTCCATCAATATAACTGTATGAGGCCTTGTTTTTTTGTGGGACTTGTTATTATTTTAAATGACTCCATTTATTTTACTATATCGTGTACTAAAAAATGAGGGGAAAAATTCCAAGTCGGGTGCAATTGTGAAAAAAAATATAATTCTAGTATTATCAGGTTTTATTTTTATAGTGTTCATGGTACAGTAAAAATGGCCTTGGCAACATAACTCTCCAGATCAATATGAGTACGGCGATACCAAAGTTATATTTTTTTTTATAATTTAGGAGTGAAAAAAAATATATATTTGTGTCGCCATTTTCTGAGAATATCACAGTATTGTAGCATATAGTATAAATTACGGTCTCTTTTGAAGCACAGGATATAG
The DNA here is from genome assembly GCF_046119375.1 of Phyllobates terribilis. Taxonomy (NCBI): domain Eukaryota; kingdom Metazoa; phylum Chordata; class Amphibia; order Anura; family Dendrobatidae; genus Phyllobates; species Phyllobates terribilis. The sequence goes on from NW_027362773.1 coordinate 104,322,422, forward strand.
CTGAGTTTTAGAAGTACCAAGATAGCAGCCACACAAGCCTTCAGCAAGCTCGAGCTAGTGCGGTCACCAATTTTCTCCCTGCAGTCGAGTTGCGGGAGACCAATGGGAGCTGGTGATAACATGCACCAGCGTTAGTGCTTTTTAAATGCTGCAGTCAGTCATTGGCAGCTCTGTTCACTGCTGTTACAGACAGATGCTGGCTGTGTATTTCATCTTCTGGGTACGTTGCGGCCTCACCTTCTGAGCCCGCTTCATACATGCGTATTCTGTCTCATACAGTTATTTTTGCTTGAAGGGGGTTAATGGTTGGAATTTTGGGTACATACGTTGTTTCATTCACTTTTTTAAACAATGCCATTTTGTTGGGGTTTTTTTGCTTTACGACATTTACCATATATATAAAATAACATTTGATTTTGATAGCTCGAACGTTTATAGACGGGGTAAAGGTTTTTTTTTGTTTTGCTTTGTTTTACTGTATTTTAAAATAGGAAAAGGAAGATGGGTGATGATTAAAATGTTTGGGGTTTTTTTACTTTTATTTTCGATTTCACTGTAATTTTTTTTTAGCCTTCCTATGGAACTTACATATCCGTTGCCATCCCCTTTATGGCAGTCCATGTTTGTCATGCAGAAGGAAAGTGTTAAAAAAATGCTCAGCTTTTAAAATAACATTAACCATTAATCTGCCAAGTAGCCAAACGGTTAATTAGAGAGGTACAGTATCACCCCTGTATCCAGCGAACCCAGCGTTGACTGGGTTTGTACTTCTGCCAACAGCATCAACCTAGGTCATCATGTAACTTTCCTCCAATGAGATCCGAGCACGATCAATACCTTTAATTGCAATGCAGTAAATAATTTGTTTGCTTCCCATCTTATCAATGTGTGGCACCCCAGGGGTCTGGTTTCCACAGTAACAGCAATGTTATGTCTGAGAGCAGGTGGGAGGTCTCTTGGTCAGGAATCCTATGCATGCCACACCTCCTGCCCAGTCCTGGGAGGGGAAGAACTTCCCCTATATAAACCTGGGGCTGAGGCAGGGTTAGAGAGTTGAGAGGGAGAGTTCAGCCAGGAGGGCTGACAGGGAGCTGTGGCTCCGGCTGGGCCCAGCTCCTGGGCCATGCCAGAAGTAGAGAAGAGAAGCAGCATAGGAAGAAACAACAGGAGCTCTGTGGGAGCAGTGTTACAAGGAGTCAGGGGCTGGCAGCTGCAGAGCTCGCCCTGACTGAGAAGATTTCTTACCGGACCCGGAGTCCGAGGCTGTGGGGACTAACTCCTACCCAGCAGCAGAATCCGTCAGGCAGGGGATTTCAGGTCCTCTGGCCAAGAAACCCGAAGGCACGGTCACACGCATGGGACCAGCACCGCCGTCGTGGAGCGGAAGCTACTAGAAGGCCCCGAGTCACCGGCCATACGGGTGAGCACCACACGGTACACTCAGGGACGTGGGCTACTTATACCCGCTTCTAGCAAGGTAGCCAGAAGAGTATCGTTAGTTTGGGAGGCCTACAACTCCGCCTGGCCAGGGGAGATCCCATCTGCTCAAGGACTGACCAGGCCCCAACCGCTAGCCAGTACTCCGGGAGGGTCTATCTTTGTCACCAGTAAAGACCCTGAACTACACCGCATCGTCTCTGAGTGGTTCCTGCTACCCCCATCATCCATGTCGGCTGCCCTGAGGCCATACCCCTCCCGTTGGGGGTTATACCATCCACGCTGCACCATCCTTCCACCGGCCTCAGCGGTCTGCCCTGCAGCGGCAGCTCAATAGCTGCATTCAACGGGTGGCGTAGTCGTCCATCATCTACCGCTGATACAGCGCCACTTAGTCTGACTCCCTGGGCACGGACCGGATCACCGCCACGAGACTACAACCCTCAAGAGATCCGGCTCCGGGTAAGCTCCCGCGTGCGCGATGCCGCGCGACGAAGGCCCAGGGGTGCGTCAACTTCATTTGTAGTTCTCCATACTACATCATTCTTCACCCTCTTTTTTTTTTAACAAATTCTAGATTTAATGCAAAGGTAAAGGTTGCAGTGACCGACTTGGTATGCAGAGCATTTGGTTTCCCAAAGGTCAATGAGAGGAGAAAAGTGACACCTTGCATGGGAGGGAGCAAAAGAAATGCTAAGAGAGAGGAGGAGAAAAGGACATTGCAACGTGCCATCATGCATTTTAAGAAGAGCCACCATGTATACAGTGGAATTACAGGAGAAGACAAAAAGCAATAGTTTCTGAAAAACTTTTACAAATTTATTTTTCAGTTCCAGACGGCAGCATTGTGAGTGTAGCCGGCGTACATGACATGACAGCTGCTCTGACCTATGTGGCACAGACTATAAATACTCCTCAAGGATGGACGTGAGAGATTGGGGAGGTCTATGAGTGACAGGTGAAGCTGCACTAACGAAAGGTCAGAGGTGATTTCTGGGACAAAACAACGAGCCGCCATCAAGACGTGTTTTCTGGATCATCTGAAGGGAAACTGTCAGCTCCTAGTGAAAATATATGACAATGCTTTCTCAGCAAGATATTGTGATCTAAAAATATAGATAAAAACACATGTAACACAACAACCTAATTTAAACAATAAGTCATTTTCTAATGACCAATTCCCTTTAGTAATTGGCAAGCTGCATATTGCAGTCTAATTGCAGGATTTTCTTTCCCCTGCTAATCTGCCTCCTACACTTCCTCCGGTGTCACTATTGAGATTACAACTTTTTTTTTTTCAAAATTACATTCCTAAAAAAAAGTCTTTAAATAGGGTCAAAACTTCATTTTATTTCATTTATTTATTTAACAGTCTTCGGCTCGGTCTTAAGCCATAACGACTTGATGGATGAACGATCTGTAGGAAGATTGATCTTGTGCAAGCCTAGATAGGTCCACCAGGGTCTTCTCCATTATCTTGATAGTATTTTCGCCTTGTTCCTTCTATTTTTCCCAACATGATGTCCTTCTCCATTGATTGCTCTCTTCGTATGATGTGTCCAAAGTAGGCAAGTCGTAGCTTGGTGATTCTTAGAGCCTTTACAATGTGGCCATGATTCAAAGCCAAAAGACTTATTTTTTTCCACATTGCCTACTGCTATGAATCAAAATGTACCCCTTACAAGTGGAAGTCTTTCTCATGTAAGAATCTACTTTTTCTTATATGCTCTTGCTCTCAAATGGCAAAGTACTGTTTTCATGTTTTGCTTTCCCAAAAAGTAATCCAACTTAGGATAGATTACCCATGTTTTCTCATTTTCCACCTCAAAGTCGGGGCGGACCTACCGCCGATGCAGCCGGTGCAACTGCACCGGGGCCCGGCGGTGCAGGGGGTCCTTAATAGTGAGGGCAATCTGGCCTGCTTCATGGAGCCCCAGGCTCCAGGGGGCCCATGGCCAGATTGCCCTCATCATATGCGACGGGCAGGGAGCGATCCCTCCAGCTCCGCTGCTGACAGGAGAAAAATAGCAGCGGAGCTGGAGGGATTGGTCCTCACCTCTGCTTACTGCCCTGTGCTTTCTCCGTGACACAGGCCCGCGCTGCTTGATGACGTCATGATGCAGCGCGCGCCTGGGTCAGAGCAAAAGTTTCCGGCAACGAGGAGGATTCTGCTGCAGGGGAGCGGGCTGAGAGGTAAGTTGTGTTTTTTATTTATTTATTTATTTTTTATACTGAAACACTGGGAAGAGAAACAGGAGAATGAGGGGAGGTGGGGGAGAGCAATGATGGGGCTGGGGAGAGCAATGATGGGGATGGAGAGAGCAATGATGGGGCTGGGGAAAGCAATGATGAGGATGGGGAGAGCAACGATGGGGCTGGGGAGAGTAACAATGGGGATGGGGAGAGCAATGATGGGGAGAGCAATGATGAGGATGGGGAGAGCAATGATGGGGATGGTGGGGATGGGGAGAGCAATGATGAAGATGGTGAGGATGGGGAGAGCAATGATGGGGCTGGAGAGAGCAATGACAGGGGTGGTGTGGGGAGAGCAATCATGGGGTGCTGGGAGAGGGCAATGACTGGGCTTGCTGGGAGAGCAATGATGGGGGTGCTGGGAGACAGCAATGATGGGGGTGCTGGGAGAGAGCAATGATGGGGATGGCGGGGATAGGGAGAGAAATGATGAGGCTGGGGAGAGCAATGACGGGAGTTGCTGGGAGAGAGCAATGATGGGGGTGCTGGGAGAGAGCAATGATGGGGTTGCTGGGAGAGAGCAATGATGGGGGTGCTGGGAGAGAGCAATGATGGGGGTTTCACTTTGCTTGTACTGTAAAGCCTTGTATAATTTCCGCGTGCACATAGCCTTACAGTTAATTGGGGAGAGTCACAGAGACTGAATAATTTATATTATTGGCCAGGGGAGATTATAGTTAATGGGGGGGGCACAGTGCTGCTTATCACTTTATATTTTGATTACTAAGTGGCTAATAGTATATTAATGGGGGGGTACATATCTGTATTCAGGGACGCAGTGCGGGGGAGACACATGTATGTATACAATATATGTGACCTTGTTATTTTCTAGGCTGGAGATCATCGTGACAAGACGAGTCGTGGCTGGGAGATGTCGACATGAAGGTCTGACCAGATGGAGAAGAAGCAGCAGAAACCGACTCTGATCAGATGAGACTTCAGCAGTAAGTGCCTGGATATAAATATTATTCCTTATCTGCACTGTGTGACTTGGAGTGATAATGTTATCTGTAAAATCCCTTAGGCCACATTCTCACATTTGTGTGAAATGTCCGTGACGCGCCCCCTGGGCCTGTGTTGTGCAGGGAATACCCGGAGCCGGATCGCTGGGGGTTGTAGTCTCCGTGGTGGTCAATTCAGTGGCAGTCTTATTAGTGAGATAATAGTCCGACTACGCCACCCGTGGATTGCGGTCAGTGGGGACAGCCGCTGCAAGGCAGACCACTGAGGCCGGTGTTGTGTGTGCAGCTAAGAATGGGATGACTCCCCACGGGAGGAGTATAGCCTCAGGGCAGTTAGTGTGGATGATGGGAGTGATGGTGCACGAGCGCAGCAGGAATAACTCAGAGTCCGTGCAGTGCAGTTCAGGGTCTTCACTGATGTTATAAATAGTGTTGAGCCACCCCCGTAGTGTTCGGGTTCGGTTCGGTTCGTCGAACACCGGGATGTTCGAGGAACTGTTTGTCGAACTGTTCGTCGAACACCTTAGAACACCGTCGAACACCGTTAAAACCAATGGCAGGCAAACAAAAACACATAGATACACATAGAAAACACCTGAAAAGGTGTCCAAAAGCTGACAAACTGCTCAGAAGACACTCTCTTTAAAAAAGCCGGCCGGCAAATTCAGCAGCGGCATACACCGGTACCCGACAATTTAGACAAGAAGGAATAGAGCATCACACATAGATTAGATAGATAGAAACATGTCAGTCACACATATAAGAAGCACAGTGACAGTGTTGGTTACTGCACTTGTCATTTAGTGTAAAGGATTTATTAAAAAAAATATTAGTGTTTTCATGCACCGTCTCTTTAAAAAAGCCGGCCGGCAATTCAGCATCTGTACCCGACAATTTAGAACAGAAAGAATAGAGCTTCACACATAGATTAGATAGATAGAAACATGTCAGTCACATATCTAATAAGTACAGTGATAGTGTTGCTTACTGTACTTGTCATTTAGTGTAAAGGATTTATTTAAAAAAATAATAGTGTTTTCATGCACTGTCTCTTTAAAAAAGCCGGCCGGCAATTCAGCAGCGGTACCCGACAATTTAGAACAGAAAGATAGAGCATCACACATAGATTAGATAGATAGAAACATGTCAGTCACATATATATGAAGTACAGTGATAGTGTTGGTTACTGTACTTGTCATTTAGTATTAAAATAAAGGATTTATTATTAAAAAAATTGGCGTGGGGTTCCCCTTAATTTTAGGCTCTAGCGGAGGTTAAGCAGACGGCTGGGGCAGATGTTTGAAGCCTAGGAAGGGGGTAATACCCACGGAGCTTCCCAGGCTACTAATATCAGCCCCCAGCTGAATACATAGCCTTTACTAGCTATTAAAATGGGGGACCCCCCAAAAAAAATGACGTGGGGTCCCCCCTAATTTAATAGCTAGCAAAGGCTAGGCAGACAGCTGGGGGCTGATATTAATAGCCCAGGAAGGGAGCCATGAATATTGGCCCCCTCCCAGGCTAGAAACACCAGCCGTCAGCCGCCCCAGAAATGGCGCATTCATAGGATGCGCCAATTCTGGCACTTAGCCTCGCTCTTCCACGCTGCCCTGGTGCGGTGGCAGGGGGTAATAGGGTTGGGGTTGATGTCAGCTTATAATGCCAGCTGACATCAAGCCCAGGTTAGTAATGGAGAGGCGTCTATAAGACACCCCCATTACTAACCCCATAGTCAAAGTTAAAAAAAACACAAACACCCAGAATAAAGTCCTTTAATTGAAATAAAGACACAATCCTTTATTGTTCTAAATTAAACCATACTTACCATCACGCCCATTCCAGCTGAAGCCAACGATCTCCTGCAATAAAAGAAAAATAATAAAGCAACCTCATCCTTACCTTTCCATGGTTCCCGCGACAGCTTCAGCTCTGCTACATCGAGATGACAGGCTGGACCGCAGCAGAACGCTGCCATCCAGCCTGTCATCCCGCAGACACTGAGAAGCGCAGGCTTGCTTGCGCTGCTCAGCGTCTCTCTGTGACGACATCCAGATGAGCCGAGTTCATGTCCAATGAACTCGGCTCACCTCATGCACGTCACTGACAGCGTGGGAAAATTCTCACGCTGAAGCGCTGATTGCAGGAGAATTTTCCCACGCTGTCAGTGACGTGCAGGAGGTGAGCTGAGTTCATTGGACATGAGCTCACCTCATGCACATCACTGACAGCGTGGGAGAATTCTCCTGCACTCAGCACTTCAGCGTGAGAATTTTCCCACGCTGTCAGTGACGTGCATGAGGTGAGCCGAGTTCATTGGACATGACCTCGGCTCATCTGGATGCCGTCACAGCGAGACAGTGAGGAGCGCAAGCATGCCTGCGCTTCTCAGTGTCTGCGGGATGACAGACTGGATGGCAGCGTTCTGCTGCGGTCCAGCCAGTCATCTCGATGTAGCAGAGCTGAAGCTGTCGTGGGAACCATGGAAAGGTAAGGATGAGGTTGGTTTATTATTTTTCTTTTATTGCAGGAGATCGTTGGCTTCAGCTGGAATGGGTGTGATGGTAAGTATGGTTTAATTTAGAACAATAAAGAATTGTGTCTTTATTTCAATTAAAGGACTTTATTCTGGGTGTTGTGTTTTTTTTAAATACTTTACTAGAAATTCATGGCGGTCATGTCTAATACTGGCGTGACCCCATGAATTTTGGGCTTGGGGCCAGCTGATAATACCAAGCTGGCCCTAACCCCTTTATTACCCAGTGAGCCACCGCACCAGGGCCCTGGATGAGTTGGGTACAGCGCCAGAAGATGGCGCTTCTATGAACGCGCCATTTTCCGGGGTGGCTGCGGACTGCAATTTGTAGCGGGGGGGGGCCCAGAAAGCTTGGGCCTCCCTGCGCTGCAGATTCCAGCCCCCAGCTGCCTAGTTGTACCTGGCTGGACACAAAAATAGGGCGAAGCCCCACGTACTTTTTTTTTAATTATTTCATGAAATTCATGAAATAATTAAGAAAAAAAGGCCTTCCCTATATTGTTGTGTCCGGCCAGGTACAAATAGGCAGCTGGTGGATGGGGGCAGCCCGTTCCTGCCTGCTGTACCTGGCTGGACACAAATATAGTGCGAAGCCCCACTTCAATTTTTTTTAATTATTTCAGGAAATTCATGAAATAATTTAAAAAAAATTGACGTGGGGCTTCGCACTATATTTGTGTCCAGCCAGGTACAGCAGGCAGGAACGGGCTGCCCCCAACCACCAGCTGCCTATTTGTACCTGGCCGGACACAACAATATAGGGAAGCCCTTTTTTTCTTAATTATTTCATGAAATAATTTAAAGAAAATTGACGTGGGGCTTCGCCCTGTTTTTGTGTCCAGCCAGGTACAACTAGGCAGCTGGGGGCTGGAATCCGCAGCGCAGGGAGGCCCAAGCTTTCTGGGCCACCCCCGCTGCAAATTGCAGTCCGCAGCCACCCCGGAAAATGGCGCGTTCATAGAAGCGCCATCTTCTGGCGCTGTACCCAACTCATCCAGGGCCCTGATGCGGTGGCTCACTGGGTAATAAAGGGGTTAGGGCCAGCTTGGCATTATCAGCTGGCCCTAAGCCCGAAATTCATGGGGTCACGCCAATATTAGACATGACCACCATGAATTTCTAGTAAAGTATTTAAAAAAAACACAACACCCAGAAAAAAGTCCTTTAATTGAAATAAACACACAATTCTTTATTGTTCTAAATTAAACCATACTTACCATCACGCCCATTCCAGCTGAAGCCAACGATCTCCTGAAATAAAAGAAAAATAATAAGGCAACATCATCCTTACCTTTCCATGGTTCCCATGACAGCTTCAGCTCTGCTACATCGAGATGACAGGCTGGACCGCAGCAGAAAGCTGCCATCCAGCCTGTCATCCCGCAGACACTGAGAAGCGCAGGCTTGCTTGCGCTCCACAGTGTCTCTCTGTGAGGGCATCCAGATGAGCCGAGTTAATGTCCAATGAACTCGGCTCACCTCATGCACGTCACTGACAGCGTGGGAAAATTCTCCTGCACTCAGCGCTTCAGCGTGGGAGAATTCTCACACTGAAGCGCTGAGTGCAGGAGAATTCTCCCACGCTGTCAGTGACGTGCAGGAGGTGAGCTGAGTTCATTGGACATGAGCTCACCTTATGCACGTCACTGACAGCGTGGGAGAATTCTCCTGCACTCACAGCTTCAGCGTGAGAATTTTCCCACGCTGTCAGTGACGTGCATGAGGTGAGCCGAGTTCATTGGACATGAACTCGGCTCATCTGGATGTCGTCACAGAGAGACGCTGAGCAGCGCAAGCAAGCTTGCGCTTCTCAGTGTCTGCGGGATGAGAGGCTGGATGGCAGCGTTCTGCTGCGGTCCAGCCTGTCATCTCGATGTAGTAGAGCTGAAGCTGTCGTGGGAACCATGGAAAGGTAAGGATGAGGTTGCTTTATTATTTTTCTTTTATTGCAGGAGATCGTTGGCTTCAGCTGGAATGGGCGTGACGGTAAGTATGGTTTAATTTAGAACAATAAAGGATTGTGTCTTTATTTCAATTAAAGGACTTTATTCTGGGTGTTTGTGTTTTTTTTAACTTTGACTATGGGGTTAGTAATGGGGGTGTCTTATAGACACCTCTCCATTACTAACCTGGGCTTGATGTCAGCTGGCATTATAAGCTGACATCAACCCCAACCCTATTACCCCCTGCCACCGCACCAGGGCAGCGTGGAAGAGCGAGGCTAAGTGCCAGAATTGGCGCATCCTATGAATGCGCCATTTCTGGGGCGGCTGACGGCTGGTGTTTCTAGCCTGGGAGGGGGCCAATATTCATGGCTCCCTTCCTGGGCTATTAATATCAGCCCCCAGCTGTCTGCCTAGCCTTTGCTAGCTATTAAATTAGGGGGGACCCCACGTCATTTTTTTGGGGGGTCCCCCATTTTAATAGCTAGTAAAGGCTATGTATTCAGCTGGGGGCTGATATTAGTAGCCTGGGAAGCTCCGTGGGTAGTACCCCCTTCCCAGGCTTCAAACATCTGCCCCAGCCGTCTGCTTAACCTCCGCTAGAGACTAAAATTAAGGGGAACCCCACGCCAATTTTTTTAATAATAAATCCTTTATTTTAATACTAAATGACAAGTACAGTAACCAACACTATCACTGTACTTCATATATATGTGACTGACATGTTTCTATCTATCTAATCTATGTGTGAAGCTCTATTCTGTCTGTTATAAATTGTCGGGTACCGCTGCTGAATTGCCGGCCGGCTTTTTTAAAGAGACGGTGCATGAAAACACTATTATTTTTTTTGATAAATCCTTTACGCTAAATGACAAGTACAGTAAGCAGCACTTTCACTGTACTTCGTATATATGTGGCTGACATGTTTCTATCTATCTAATCTATGTGTGAAGCTCTATTCTTTCGGTTCTAAATTGTCGGGTACAGGTGTATGCCGCTGCTGAATTGCCGGCTTTTCATGTTTCACTGTTGGCACTGTTCCCATCGATTTGGGCAATTACTGTAATGCCACAACCACCATGGCTGTGGCATTACAGTGAGTGGCAGACAATCCCTGCATGATTGGTGCTCTAAATAGCGCCAGACATGCAGGACACTCTTTTGGTGCACGAACAGTTATCGAACATAACCTCGAACAGCCGAATTTTTTGCAAATCGTTCGGGTTCGTCGAACAACTCGAACACCGCCCAAAACAGCTCGAATTTGAGATTGGCGAACAGTTCTAGTCGAACACCGCTCATCTCTAGTTATAAAGCAGACCCTCCCGGGAGTACTGGCTAGCAGTAGAGGCCTGGTCAGTCTGAGAGCTAGCAGGATCTCCCCTGGCCAGGTGGAGTTGTAGGCCTCCCCGTCTATCTGTATTCTTTCCTGGCTACCTTGCTGTGTGCGGGTAGAAGTAGCCCACGTCCCTGAGTATACCGTGTAGTGCTCACCCGTACGGCCGGTGACTTGGGGCCTTCTGTTAGCCTCCGCTTCACGATGGCGGTGCTGGTCCCTTGCTTGTGACCGTGCCTCCGGGCTTCTATGACCAGAGGACCTGGAATCCCCTGCCGGTTGGATTCTGCTGCTGGACCTGAATGTCCCCACAGCCTCGGACTCCGTGTCCGGTCTTAATGTCTTCAGCCAGGGCGTGCTATCTAGCTTCCAACCCCTGGCACTCGCTCCTGCTCCTACAGAGCTCCTTGCTGACACTTTCCCTGTGTCTGGAACTGTCTCCAGGCTCTGACTCCCAGACTCTGACTGACCTAATCCCGCCCCAGACCCAGTTTATAAGGGCAGATTCCTCCCCTCCCAGGTCTGGGTGGGCGGTGTTGCATGCTTAGGGCTCCTGACCAGAGAAACCTCCCACTTGCTCTCAGACGTAATATTTCTATTACTGTGGTAACCAGACCCCTGGGGTGCCACATCCGTGTGCTGCCATATTTTTTTATCGGATGGTCCATGGACTCGTAGAGTTTTATAGATCCATTCATACATCCATGAAAATCACAGATCTGAGAATGAGATCTGTGAAGTTCAGAGAATGTCCTATTCTGATCCGATTTTGAGGATCAGAATAGGATATGCTCAATGAGTCTGTAAAAGCGGTCAGCACACCGACACTGCACACAGATGCAGGAATGTAGCCGTATTATGTATAGTACAGTCCCTTAGTATATACTGTAGTGTACTCACTTATTATGTATAGCGCCATCCTTAGTTATATAGTTTCATCTTTTATTATGTATAACACCCTCCTTTATTACTTACCATCCTCTCTAGTTATATATGGGTGCCGTCTCTTATTATATAGCTTCCTCTGCTGTTATGTACAGTGCTGTCCCTTACATAGCGTTTTCTTGTTATTTTTGTCAGTCACAGCGCCCTCTCTTTATTACATAGTCATCTCTTGTTAGATATAAAATGACTGCTGATGGAGCAGCCGGTGACCAGAAGACCAGTCCATCAGCTCCTCCGTCAGAAAAGAAGCTTTCCCATGCTCCATCAGCCGTCATTGCATTATATATCTAACAAGAGATGACGTTATGTAATAAAGACAGGGGGCTATAGATAATCCAATATGTAAGGGATGGTGCTGTACATAACAAGAGAGGGCACTGTGTAATAAGGGACGGCAATATACATAATAAAGGAGGCTATGTAAGAGGTATATATGTGTGTGTGGCTATATATATATCTGTAGCTTTGTCGCCATAAAAGGTGGGGGCCCAGACACATTTCTTGCACAGGGACCCCAAGCAGTCAATGTCCACCCCTGCCTCAAAGGTATCCTATGCCTTAGGCCACGGCCCCACTATCAGTATTTTGTCAGTATTTTTTCTCAGGAGTGGGAGCCAAAACCAGGAGTGGGTGATAAATGCAGAATTGGTGACTTGTTTCTATTATACCTTTTCTCTGATTGTTCCTCACCTGGTTTTGGCTCCCACTCCTGAGAAAAAATACTGACCGAATATTGATCAACTACTGATACTGGGGCCGTGGCCTAAAAAAAATAAACACATTTTGTTTTAGGGACCTTTTTGTTACCTGTCCCAACTCAGACACAGGCCTTTGCTTCCTTCCTACTAGTCCACATCAGATTACTGTGGCAATCCAGCAAACACCTCTGACATCATTGCCCTAGACTTTTTAAGGCCAGCTCAGGCCGCCATGTGCCACTTGAGTATTCAGAAAGCATAGCTTTCAGCTACAATATGTGCTACATGAGTTTGCTTCATCATCCACTTCACTCAGCTCTCTAATCATCTGTCCAGCCATCTACTGCCTGTTATTCAACAATCTGCAACTACTTCATAGCTTAGTATTGTGAATCCTGGCGCTTTTGCACTTTCACCTCTCAGACCAGATTCATCGCAGCTAATACTGGTCCAGTTTACACCAATGTTTTTGCAAGCTAGGTACTTGATTATTATTCATCTCTACTATTGCAGTGAGTAATCACACCACTGCAAACAAGTAACCAGTTTGCCTATTCATCACTGCTATCCTGCAGCAACCATCTGCTTTCTGCATTTTCCTGATTGTATGTTTCTGCAATTAACCATCTGTCTGCTGTAAGTTCCTGATTGCATAAGTCTCTGCCATTAACCATCTGTCTGCTACAAGTTCCTGATTGCATATATCTCTGCTATTAACCATTTGCCTACTGAAGTACATACGTTGGAGCTTCTGGGTATTCATACTTTGTAGATTTTACCTGTTTATTTATATGTACTGTGATGTATTTGTTGGGGTGTTTACATATAATTATTTATTTCACCAATCCACTTGGATCTATATTACACATATTTGTTCATAACCCTGCTGCTATACTTATATTGTACTATTTTATATATATTAGGGATAACACCATTTGATTATTAGACCCACTTCCTATACGTCCCTTCCCTGTGATTTCCCTGTGTTGGATCTGGTCCCCTCTCTATGTATTTTTATCTCCTCTGCTAATATGCAGTTTTTCATATATTTGTGTACTAATAAAAAATATATTTTTTTTGGATTATTCTAGTGTGTATTCACTTTTTTGGTAGGCCTTATATAACTGAAACATGTTGTTAGGTCTTTTTTTCTTCATATATGTAAAAATGTATTTCTATCAGTGTTTTGCTTCACATTTTCAATATTATTTGGTCATTTCTTACCATCAGTGTCTGATCAGTTTTCCTTGTATGCAAAATAACTGATGGACGTTCCTGAAGCTTCTCCGAACAGTCAGTGAAAAATGGACAGCACTAGGGTGCAACTAGGATGCCATCAGTGTTATGAACTGCTACAAGCACTAAGGAAAGATAGGAAAACTGTCCCTACAATAGGACTAAGCTGATTCCCTACGATGCAGCGGGGGACCTGTTCCTTGTGAACAGACCCGTCTAAGTCCTCGGCTAGTCTGAACGCAGACCTATAGATATAAGGGAGGGGTCCCTACAAGAACTAAGGACTGGGATATAGTTGGATACCTCCTAGCAGAAATTGTAGCAGAGCAAAGACAAACAAACAAAAAGTACTAGTGGTCCAAAGACCAAGCAAACACAGAGTTAGGTACAAGGCACCTGGCTAGCTTAAGAGTAAATGTAACACTGAAGTCCAGCAAGGCCAGAAGGGTGGAGCTGGATTATATAGGCAGAAAGTCATGTGACCAACAAAATAGAAAAAGAACTAACAGGAGGGTTCTAACAGTACCCCCTCTTCTATGAGAATCCTCCGGCTCCCCCAGGCCCAGGTCTATCAGGAAACCTCCTGTGAGACGCTCCGACAAGTCTAGGAGCAGAGACATCATCCGCCTTTACCCAGGAGTTATCCTCGGGACCGAAACCTTTCCAAGCGACGAGATACTGCAATCTCCCTCTATGCCATCTAGAATTAAGAATGCGAGAAATTTCATATTCACCGTCTTCCACCACCGGAGGAACAGAGACAGTGGCGTCCCTATCCGAAACCTCAGCTTTTCTCAATAAGGAAACATGAAACACCGGATTAATCTTCCAGGAGGTGGGAACCTCCAACCTAACAGAAGATTGGTTAACTACCTGAAGTACCTTAAACAGCCCTACAAATTTCGGGCCCAATTTCTTAGAAGGAATCCTCAACTGCAGATTATTAGAGGACAACCAAACCATGTCACCAACCGTAAACAAAACCTCTTGACGTTTCCTGTCAAAGTACCTCTTAGATTTTTCGTTAGCCTCTTGAAGGTTACAACGTACATCAGTCCAAACTCTCTCCAAATCACCGGAAAAATTCTCCTCCTCCGGCACAGCCGATACCAATTTGGAGAATGACCCAAACGACGGATGTCTCCCAGTTCAACATAAAAAAGGAGAACACCCAGCAGAAGAGGATTCATGGTTGTTAAGAGCAAATTCAGCAAGTGGCAGAAACTCAGACCACCCCTCCTGATTGTCAGCCACAAAACAACGCAAAAACTGTTCAACATCCTGGTTCTTTCTTTCTGTCTGTCCATTAGACTCAGGATGATATCCAGATGAAAACGACAAATGAACTCCCAACCTGTCACAAAAGGCACGCCAAAAACGAACCACGAACTGAGGTCCCCTATCGGAAACAATGTGGGTAGGAACGCCATGGAGTCTGACAATTTCCTTAACAAAAGCCTTAGCGAGTGTCTTAGCGCAGGGCAGTTTGATGAAAGGAACCAAGTGACACATCTTGCTAAAACGGTCCACGACCACCCAGATGACAGTGAAACCCTCAGAGGCAGGAAGGTCAGTAATAAAATCCATAGCAAGATGTGTCCAAGGCGCACTAGGAACCTCCAGAGGGCAAAGCAACCCCGCAGCAGGAGCATGTGAAGACTTAGATCTAGCACACACAGTACATTGACGCACCCACTTAATGACTTCCTTCTGCCACCCAGGCCACCAAAAACTGCGACCTACAAGTCTATTAGTCTCAGAAATTCCTGGATGACCTGCCAACCGAGATTCGTGACACTCAACAAACAAATCTCTCCTAAAGGTCCTAGGCACAAACAACCTCCCATGGGGAGTGTTAGACGGGGCATCCTCCTGGGCTTTCAGAATCCCATCTTCCAAAACGGAGTCCAATGCTGCTATCACAACACCTTCCTGTAAAATGCTCTCCTCCTCCTCGGTACCAACCATGGGAGAAAAGCTGCGAGATAAAGCATCAGCTTTTACATTCTTGGTACCCGGGATGTAAGTAACAGAAAAATTAAACCGCGAAAAAAAAAGTGCCCACCTAGCCTGACGGGCATTCAAGAGCTTGGCAGCATCAAGATAGATCAAATTCTTATGATCAGTGAAAACCTGAATGGGAAATTTAGCACCTTCCAAAAGATGACGCCAATGTTCAAATGCGAGTTTAATAGCCAGCAATTCCCGATTACCAACATCGTAATTAAGTTCGGTCTCAGAAAATTTTTTTGAAAAAAAGGCACAGGGATCTACTCCATCCTTGTTTTCCTGAGACAAAACAGCCCCGACCCCCACCGAAGAAGCATCAACCTCGACCAAAAAAGGCTTGGTATCATCAGGCTGCATAAGGATGGGGGCAGAACTGAACCTCTCCTTGAGATACACAAAAGCTTCAATGGCCTCCGTAGTCCACTGAACCGTATTCGCACCTTTCCTGGTGAGATCGGTCAGCGGCTTAACAATTATAGAAAAATTCTTAATGAATTTTCTGTAATAATTGGCGAAACCCAAAAATCTCTGTATCGATTTCAAACCAATAGGCCTAGGCCATTCCTGCACCGCCTGAACCTTCACCGGGTCCATCTCAAAGCCCTCGCTGGAGATAATGTAGCCCAAAAAACTAATTCTCTGCACCGCGAACTCACATTTCTCCAACTTAGCAAAAAGCGAATTGTCACTTAACAACTGCAATACCTCACGTATGCTCTGCCAATGAGACTCCAGATCCGGCGAATAAATCAAAATGTCATCCAAATACACCACCACATTCTTACCAATCAACGGTCTTAGGATGTCATTAATAAGGTTCTGAAAAAACGCTGGTGCATTGGTAAGACCAAAAGGCATAACCAGATTCTCAAAATGACCCACCGGAGTGTTAAAAGCAGTTTTCCATTCATCACCTTCCATCATACGTAACAAATTGTATGCCCCCCGGAGATCAATTTTAGAGAACCACTTGGCCCCCACTAACTGGTTGAACAAGTCAGGAATTAATGGCAGTGGGTAGGAATTGCGTACGGTAATTTTATTAATTTCGCGAAAGTCCAGACATGGACGTAAACCGCCGTCCGTTTTTTTTACAAAAAAAAATCCAACAGCCACCGGAGACTTAGAAGGTCTAATGTGACCGGCGGCCAAGCTTGTCTGTATGTATTCCTCCAAGACCTTTCTCTCAGGGATAGTCAGATTAAATAAGCGACTCTTGGGAAGAGTAGCTCCAGGAACAAACTGTTAGAACCTTGCTCTTAGTTTTTTTTCCTTTGCTGGTCACATGACCTTGTTGGCCTATTTAATCCTGCTCCGCCCTTCTGGCTTTGCTGGACTTCATTGTATATCTACTTTCTAGCTAGCCTGTGCTCTGTGTCTTGCTCTGTTAGTTTGCTTGGTCTACTGACCTCTATGTTCTATATATTTTGTTTGTTCGTCTGTCTGCTACTATTTCTGTTAGGAGGTGTCCCATATTCCTCCCAGTCCTTAGTACTTGTAGGGATTCCTTCCTCACATCTATAGGTCTCCGTACAGACTAGCTTAGGACTTTAGCAGGTCTGATCGCAGGATCAGGTTCCCTGTTACATCGTAGGGATTAAGCTGAGTTCTATCGTAGGGACAGATCTCCTCTCTTTCCTTAGCTCTGGTAGCAGAACATAACAGTAAGTCCAGCCAGCAAATTCTCTAAGGAAAGATTTTTCTGTTCCATCATGGTGTCGGTTCAGGATTTGGTTCATCGCCTGCAGGGACTCTCTCTGGAGGTGGCCGAGCTCCGTCAGCACGTGAGTAACTGTCCTGGAGCACATTTCTTGGAGCCTAAGGTATGTTTGCCGGATTTATTTTTTGGTGAACACCGAGAATTTTTTTTCATTCAAAAATGCTTGCTTATTGTATTTTCGTTTGAGACCTAAGTCCTCTGGGGATGAATCCCAGCGCGTAGGGTTCATAATGTCACTTTTGCGCAAAGAGCCTCAGGAGTGGGCCTTTTCTTTGCAACCTAGTGATACATGCTTCAGATCAGTGGATAGTTTTTTTTCTGCTTTGGGACTATTATATGATGATCCTGACCGTGTCGCATCAGCTGAGACTGAGTTGAGACGTTTAAAACAAGGATCAGGTAATGTGGAAAAATATTGTACTCATTTCCGTCGTTGATCTACTCAAACAGGGTGGAACGATTCTGCTCTGAAAAGTCTATTTCTTGCTGGGCTCAGTGAAAGGGTTAAAGACCTGCTAATTGCTTATCCTACACCTGAAGATTTGCAACAGGCTATGCAATTAGCTATACGGGTGGATAGAAGACTGCGTGCAAGGGTTAATGAGAGCAAATCCTCTGCTATGTCAGTTTCTGGTTATGAGAATGTGTGTACTAACAGTGGTGAACCGATGGAGAATGGATCGGTGGCACCTCGCTCTCAAGAAAAAGACCGTCGATTTTTTGAAGGCTTGTGTTTCTATTGCGGAAAATCTGGTCATTTGATTAAAGGCTGTGAACTTCGTATGAAGAAAGAAAAAAAAAATGGTCAGTCATGCCCGTATTGCCTGTTTAAATTCCAAGGGTGTATTTTTAGCTGCTTCCACGATTGCTCAGGAAAAATTAATGGAATTTCGGGTGTTTGTCGATTGTGGATCTACTCTGAATGTTATTGATGGGGGATTCGTGGAAAGACTCAATTTAAAACCTGAACCTTTATCATCCCCCATTGCTGTGGTTTCTGTGGATGGTTCCCCTTTGAAGAATATTACTCTCAAGGTCTGTGAATTTCCTCTCACTATTAATGGTGTTCACCATGAGAAATTGGATTTGGTAGTGTTGAATAACTTGCCTTCTCCAGTAATATTGGGATTGCCCTGGTTAAAATTTCACAATCCTGTACTGGATTGGTCTACCAGTGAAATTAAATCCTGCAGCCATAAATGTTATGACAAGTGTTGTAATGGGCGTATTGCAGCTTTGGATAGGGGAGAATTGCCTGTTCCTATTCAGGATTTTTGGAGAGTTTTTTCTGAGAAGGAATCGCAGGTTTTGCCTCCCCATAGAGACTATGATTGTTCTATTGAATTTGTCCCTGGAGCGACTCTTCCTAAAAGTCGTTTATTTAACCTTACTATTCCTGAGAGGAAGGCTTTGGAGGAATACATACAGACAAGTTTGGCCGCCGGTCACATTAGGCCCTCTAAGTCTCCTGTGGCGGTTGGATTTTTTTTTGTAAAAAAAAAGGACGGCGGTTTACGTCCTTGTCTGGATTTTCGTGAGATTAACAAAATTACTGTACGCAATCCTTACCCACTGCCATTGATTCCTGATCTGTTTAACCAGTTAATGGGGGCCAAGTGGTTCTCTAAAATTGACCTTAAGGGGGCATACAATCTGTTGCGCATGAAGGAGGGTGACGAATGGAAGACTGCTTTTAACACTCCTGTGGGTCATTTTGAGAATCTGGTTATGCCTTTTGGTCTTACTAATGCTCCTGCATTTTTTCAGAATCTGATTAATGACATCCTTAGACCTTTGATCGGTAAAAATGTGGTTGTGTATTTGGATGACATTTTGATTTATTCGCCGGATCTGGAGTCTCATTGGCGGAGCGTGCGTGAGGTATTACAGTTATTAATGGACAATTCGCTTTTTGCTAAGCTGGAGAAATGTGAGTTCGCTGTACAGAGAATTAGTTTTTTGGGCTACATTATCTCCAGCAAAGGTTTTGAGATGGATCCGGTTAAGGTTCAGGCTGTGCAGGAATGTCCTAGGCCTATTGGTTTGAAATCGATACAGAGGTTTTTGGGTTTCGCCAATTACTATAGAAAATTCATAAAAAAATTTTCTCGTATTGTTAAACCCCTGACTGATCTCACCAGGAAAGGTGCTGATGCGGTTCAGTGGTCTTCTGAGGCCATTGAAGCTTTTGTGTATCTCAAGGAGAGGTTCACCTCTGCTCCCATTCTTATGCAGCCTGATGTTACTAGGCCGTTTTTGGTTGAGGTTGATGCTTCCTCTGTGGGGGTTGGCGCAGTATTGTCTCAGGATAACGGGGATGGATTACATCCCTGTGCCTTTTTTTCAAAAAAATTTTCGGAGACTGAACTGAATTACGATATTGGTAATCGGGAATTATTGGCTATTAAACTCGCATTTGAACACTGGCGCCACTTCTTGGAAGGTGCGGAATTTCCCGTTCAGGTTCTTACGGATCATAAAAATCTGATATATCTTGATGCTGCCAAGCGCCTGAATGCCCGTCAGGCTAGGTGGGCACTGTTTTTCTCGCGGTTTAATTTCTCCGTTACTTACATCCCTGGTACTAAGAATGTTAAGGCGGATGCCTTGTCTCGCAGTTTTTCTCCCATAGTCGGTGCTGAGAAAGAGGAGAACATTTTACAAGAAGGTGTTGTGATAGCTGCTTTGGACTCCGTTTTGGAAAATGAGATTCTTAAAGCACAGGAGAATGCCCCTTCTAACACTCCTCATGGGAGGTTGTTTGTGCCTGGGACCTTTAGGAGAGATTTGTTTGTTGAGTGTCACGAATCTCGGTTGGCAGGTCATCCCGGAATCTCTGAGACCAAGAGACTGGTGGGTCGCAGTTTTTGGTGGCCTGGATGGCAGAAGGAAGTCATTAAGTGGGTGCGTCAATGTACTATATGTGCTAGATCTAAGTCCTCACATACTCCTGCTGCGGGGTTGCTTTGTCCTTTGGAGGTTCCCAGTGCTCCTTGGACACATTTGGCTATGGACTTTATAACTGACCTTCCCCCCTCTGAGGGTTTTACTGTCATCTGGGTGGTCGTGGACCGTTTTAGCAAGATGTGTCACTTGGTTCCTTTCGTCAAACTGCCCTGCGCTAAAACTCTCGCTAAGGCCTTTGTCAAGGAAATTGTCAGACTTCATGGCGTTCCTACTGACATTGTTTCTGATAGGGGTCCTCAGTTCGTGGCTCGTTTTTGGCGTGCCTTTTGTGATAGGTTGGGAGTTCATTTGTCGTTCTCGTCCGGATATCATCCTGAATCTAATGGCCAGACAGAAAGGAAAAACCAGGATGTTGAGCAGTTCTTGCGTTGTTTTGTGGCAGACAATCAAGAGGGGTGGTCTGAGTTTCTGCCACTTGCTGAATTTGCTCTGAACAATCATACATCTTCTTCTGCTGGTTGTTCGCCATTTTTTTGTTGTTCTGGGAGACATCCGTCGTATGGGTCATTCTCCAAGTTGGGATCTGCCGTGCCTGAGGAGGAGAATTTTTCCGGTGATTTGGAGAGAGTTTGGACGGATGTGCGTGGTAATCTTCAGGAGGCCAACAGAAAATCTAAAGACTACTTTGATAGGAAACGACAGGAGGTTTTGTTCGCTGTTGGTGACATGGTTTGGTTGTCCTCTAGGAATCTGCGGTTGAGGATTCCTTCAAAGAAATTGGGTCCCAAGTTTGTAGGGCCCTTTAAGGTGCTTCAGGTTGTCAACCAATCTGCTGTTAGGTTGGAGGTTCCTACCTCCTGGAGAATTAATCCGGTATTTCATGTCTCTCTGTTGAAAAAAGCTGTTGTATCGGATTGTGACGCCTCTGCCTCTGTTCCTCCGGTGGTGGAGGACAGGGAATATGAAATTTCTCGCATCCTTAACTCTAGACGGTATAGAGGTAGTTTGCAGTATCTTGTGGCCTGGAAAGGTTTCGGTCCCGAGGATAACTCTTGGGTGAGGTCGGATGATGTTTCCGCGTCCAGACTTATCAGAGCGTTTCACAGGAGATTTCCTGATAAGCCTGGTCCTAGGGGATCCGGAGGATCCTCTTAGAAGGGGGGGTACTGTTAGAACCTTGCTCTTAGTTTTTTTTCCTTTGCTGGTCACATGACCTTGTTGGCCTATTTAATCCTGCTCCGCCCTTCTGGCTTTGCTGGACTTCATTGTATATCTACTTTCTAGCTAGCCTGTGCTCTGTGTCTTGCTCTGTTAGTTTGCTTGGTCTACTGACCTCTATGTTCTATATATTTTGTTTGTTCGTCTGTCTGCTACTATTTCTGTTAGGAGGTGTCCCATATTCCTCCCAGTCCTTAGTACTTGTAGGGATTCCTTCCTCACATCTATAGGTTTCCGTACAGACTAGCTTAGGACTTTAGCAGGTCTGATCGCAGGATCAGGTTCCCTGTTACATCGTAGGGATTAAGCTGAGTTCTATCGTAGGGACAGATCTCCTCTCTTTCCTTAGCTCTGGTAGCAGAACATAACACAAACTCAATGGTGCAATCATAGTCCCTATGAGGAGGCAAAACTTGCGACTCCTCCTCAGAAAAAACCTTCCAAAAATCCTGAATAGGTACAGGTAATTCCCCTCTTTCCACAGCAGCAATGCGACCGTTAGGACATTTATCATGAGACTTAGGACTCCAAGACTTAATTTCATGGGTAGACCAGTCCAGTACAGGATTGTGCAATTTTAACCAAGGTAACCCCAAAACCACTGGAGAAGGCAAATTATTTAATACTGCCAAATCCAAATTCTCTTGGTGAATACCATTAATGGTGAGGGGAAATTCAAAAACCTTGTGAGTAATACATTTCAAGGGAGAGGCATCAACAGCAACCACAGAAATAGGAGATGGCAAAAGTTTGGATTCTAATTTAAATTTTTTCCAAAAATCCCTTATCAATCACATTGAGTGTAGAACCACAATCCACAAATACCCGAAATTCAATCAACTCCTCCTGGAATGAGGTGCTCCCAGAAAGAAATACTCCCTTTGAGTTTAAACAAGCTATACGGGCGTAACTGACCTCTTTTTTTTTTTCTTTGCTCAAACGAAGCACACAGTTCTTAATAAAGTGGTCAGATTTACCGCAATAAAAGCATATTCCCTTAGCAAACCTGCGGTCTTTTTCCTGAGAGTGGGGTGACATCGCCCCAATCTCCATCGGTTCTCCACCTTCCGAGCAGACCCTCTGAAAACTAGGAGCTGCCATAGCAGTAGATTTCTCTTCATTAATCCTAGCACGCAGTCTCCTGTCCACACGTATAGCTAATTGCATTGCCTCCTGCAAGGTTCCATGTTTTGGGAAGGCAATCAGCAGATCCTTAACCCTTTCACCTAGACCAGCAAGAAACAGACATTTTAATGCTGAGTCATTCCATTCCACTTCGGCCGACCATCTTCTGAAGTATGTACAATAATTTTCCACATCACCTGATCCCTGCTTCAAACGTCTTAATTCCGTTTCAGCAGATGAGAGTCGATCAGGATCATCATACAACAACCCCATAGCAGAAAAAAAATCTTCCACAGATCTAAAACATGGATCATTAGGTTGTAGAGAAAAGGCCCATCCCTGTGGTTCTTTGCGCAAAAGTGACATTATAAACCCAATGCGCTGTGATTCATTCCCCGAGGATCTGGGTCTTAAACGAAAATATAATAAACAAGCGTTTTTAAAGGAAAAAAAATCTTGCTGTTTACCATAAAAAAAATCTGGCAGTCCTACCTTCGGTTCGACAAAATGCGCTCCAGGACAGCTACTCACGTGTTGCTGGAGCTCGGCCACCTCCAAAGACAGTCCCTGCAGACGTTGAGCCAACTCCTGAACCGACACCATGCTGATATCTGGATTACTTTCCTTAGAGTGTTTTATTTGGGGCTGGACTTACTGTTATAAACTGCTACGAGCACTAAGGAAAGATAGGAAAACTGTCCCTACAATAGGACTAAGCTGATTCCCTACGATGCAGCGGGGGACCTGTTCCTTGTGAACAGACCCGCCTAAGTCCTCGGCTAGTCTGAACGCAGACCTATAGATATAAGGGAGGGGTCCCTACAAGAACTAAGGACTGGGATATAGTTGGACACCTCCTAGCAGAAATTGTAGCAGAGCAAAGACAAACAAACAAAAAGTACTAGTGGTCCAAAGACCAAGCAAACCACAGAGTTAGGTACAAGGCACCTGGCTAGCTTAAGAGTAAATGTAACACTGAAGTCCAGCAAGGCCAGAAGGGCCGAGCTGGATTATATAGGCAGAAAGTCATGTGACCAGCAAAATAGAAAAAGAACTAACAGGAGGGTTCTAACAATCAGGTGCTGTCCGAGTTTTTCATGGACTCATACACGTTTGAATTGGATCAAAAATCTGATATTTCTCTATGTTTTTTTCTTTCGGAGGGACCCTACATCTGCAAAAATATGGACATATGAACAGCCCCATGGACTATAAAGGGTACATGGTTAACACTGTTGCTTTGCAGCGCTGAGGTCCTGGGTTCAAATCCCACCAAGGACGACATCTGCAAGGAGTTTGTATGTTCTCCCCGTGTTTGTGTGGGTTTCCTCCGGGTTCTCCGGTTTCCTTCCACACTCCAAAGACATACTGATAGGGAATGTAGATTGTGAGCCCTAATGGGGACAGTGATGATAATGTATGTGGAATTAATGGCGCTATATAAGCAAGCATAATGACTAGTAAAATGTTCTATCCATGAAAACGGTTTCACAAACTTCTCCATTTTTCTTGAGCATACAATAAAAATGGATGACGAATGGACGGTAAAAACTAACTGAAGAATCAGAAATGGATGAAAATCGGATTCATCACACTACTGTAGGATTCATCAGCGTGAGAGAACAAAAATGTCATGGAAATTTGTGCATTCACACGTCTTCATTTTACAGCCCTCAATTAGGCTACAATCCCCCTGTCCGTGGGTCTCCCGACCTGAGCCAAAAGCCTTATAGGCTTTTAGTTTGGGTCAGTAGATCCACGACATTATAGTCCAATCGTGGGCCGTAAAATGCAGTTATGCAATAGCACACTAATAAAGTGACATTTGACAGGTAGTGAAATCTTCCTGGGTCCTTAGGACAAAAATTAGTTGTAGTTAAAATACATCTTAAAACTTTTTTAAATAGTATTTTAGTTAGAATTTTTTTTTATTTTATTGTATTTTTTCTAATACAGATTAGATATTAGAGGGTGAAGGTAATCAATGAGTGGAAGAGGCTGCCACGAGAGTTCTCCTTCAATGGAAGTCTTCAAGCAGAAGCTGGACATCTGTCCTAGATGGTTTAGTGAATCCTCCATTGAGCAGGGGGTTGGACACGATGACCCTGGAGGTCCCTTCCAACTCTAACATTCTAGGATTCTATGAAAACCTGGAGGAAAAAAAAAATGTAGACATTTTCTTTGACGCAAAAATTCTCAACAAATAGTATTTAGTCTCAAAGAAGCTCAGTAAAAAAAAAAATTGCTACTGAAACAGAGAAGAAACTGTCCGCGTCATCCCTGAAGGACAATATTTCCGAACGACAGGTAACTGCCTCCCTTAAAAATAAGCCTCTGGAACTTATCTATAGGATATACTCTGGAGAAATAAAACTATTTAGTCATAGCAGATATTTTACACTTTACGAGTTTTTGTGGAAGCACCAGAACAGCCAGAGAACTGTGGCACCATGAGAGCAAATATGGCTGTCAACGGTAAACTGTGTTGCAATTCAATCCAGGTCAGACCTAGTACTTGTTACAGCCAAGGATTTTTTTTTTTATTTGCAGCCTTTTTGGCACTGAATTCCTTTAAGTCGCTCGTCCCACTATAGAAAGCACATATCACCACCTACAGGATGTTAATGTGTACTGCACAATCATATGTGGTTAGTGCATCATTTTTCAAGACATATTTTTACATTTGAACTTAGTTTTCAGTTTTTTTCTGCTCTTTGTTCAACTATTTATATTGATGCAAAATACCATGATGGTGATTAATCAGACCGGGCCACCTTCTTCTATTGCTCTATGATGCCGGTGATTAGCATTGGACTCTGACTAGGGAGCAATTTGTACAATTGTAGCTCTTCCGTAGCCGACAGGGTAACCTTTGCTCTCCATGCAAATTAACAAACCTTGGAGGCCTCTGATCCGATTGCCAGTTGTCTAATATTGGACCGCCTTTACTAGGGTCTAGAAATGAGCAAATGCAAACTTAAAAGTTCAGGGTTCATACCGGACAGTTAGTTCCAGTGCTAAACTCCAAACACGGACTTCTTCCAGAAGTCAGTTGCAATGTTCGGAGTTCCGGGGGAAGAGAGAGAAAATTTTCCAGCTCACAAGTTCGGGTCTCCATTTTTTTCAATGGGGTTCGCATTCTGGTTCAGATTCGGGCACAGTTCTGGTACCCAAACTGAACTTTGGATTAAAGATCAGGTCTGGTACCAGAACTCCAACTTCCATGGGTTCGCTCATCCCTACTAGGGTCTAACCACGGCAATCCGGGGACACCCTACTATATGTGCCATTTTAGAGATGCTCTGATCAACCCAATTGTCTAGCCATCACATTTTGGCTCTGGTCAAACGTGCTCAGATCCTCCCATTTTTCCTGCTTCTAACGCATCAACTTCAAGAACGGTCTGCTCACTTGCTGCCTGATACATCCCACCCTTTCATGCCACCGATAATTACACTTACTGTTAATTTGATTTTCCACAAACCCATGACAGCACCTGAGAGAGAGCGAGAGCGGGCTCCTGCCATATCACTGGACAGGAAGCCTAATGCAAAATAAAAAGACACCACTCACACCTCCGACAACTCCTGCACGGGTTTACAGAGTAGTCAAGTTGGTGCCATCCAAATGTATTATCATTATCCTTATTTATAGACATTCAAATTAATTATTTGTAGCATCGGCGTCTCTGCTCCCTGCCAGGCAGAGACGCCGTCCCTCTCACCTCCCCGCTCCCTGTGCGGCATCCTCCTGCGCTCCTCTTCCTGCTGCGGCTGGCGCGCGCAGCTTCCCGGGCACTGTATTTAGGGCGAGCGCGCTCCCTCTCTCTTACAGGTGCCGCGCGCGCCGTCCTAAGGAGTCCCCGGCCAATTGCCGGAGGACCTCCCATATTTAAGGCACCTCCTCCAAAATGGAGGTGCCCGAGCAATAGTTGTTGCACATGTATACTTACCTCTGCTTCAGTCCTCAGGTCCAGTTGCCAGCCTGACTACTGTTCCAGTCCGCCAGCCTGACTACTCTCCAGCCCGACAGTCAGCCTTCCGTTGTACCCGCCAGTCTGTCTATGGGCAAGCCCGCCTGCTTACCAGGAAGCACCTGCCAGTTACCTGTCTGCTACCTGCCGTGCCTGCTAGCCTGCTCACCTGGGAGCACTAGCCTGTTACCTGCCTGTTACCCGCTAGCCTACCTGGAGGCTCTGCCGTCACTTGCCGTGACCACCCGTCTGCTAACCTAGAGACTTCAGCCTGCTTGGCCGTCACTTGCCGTGACCACTTGATAGCCTACTTGGAGGCTCCAGCTGTCACTTGCCATGACCACCTGTCAGCTATCCCAGAGTCTTCTGCCTGCTTGTCGTGCCCACCCGCTATACCGGTCAGTCCCAGTCATCTGACCCGTGGGAGCCACCTGGTCTCTTACAAGGTCGTCCCCAGAGTAGCACCTGGTCCCTCTGCTCGGTCCCTCCCTGGTCACGGAGTCGTTAGCCGCCGTACGACCAGGGTCGGTCTGAGTTGATACTTAGTTATGCCCCTCTGGGTCCCTCCTTGCACCGCAGCACAGAGGTTCCACCACCCGGATCGGTAACAGTTTGCTCGGGTCATGGAACCCGGTGGCCTCCAGATCTCCGATCTGCACCAGGAAGTCTTACGTCAGATAGCTCAGCAGGAATCGGTCCTGGCCTATCTACGGTCCATTAATTCTCGTCTAGGTGCATTGTCTGACTCGTCTGTGTCTATCTCTGGCCCAGCGGCGCCTGTCCCTGCGGCACCGCAATTCAGTCCCATTATGGCACCCGGCTATGGACCTCGGCTCCTGGCACCTCCACGCTTTGCTGGCTACCCCGCTTTAGCTCGGGGTTTCATAAACCAGTGCACTCTGCACTTTGAACTCTTGGCATACCAGTTCATCTCCGACCGGGCCAAGGTGGCCTTCATCATGTCCCATCTCACTGGGGAGGCACTGGCATGGCTAAATCCCCTGTGGGAGAGAGGTGACCCCCTGGTGTCTGACCTGTCGTCTTTCCTCGCTGCTTTCCGGAAAGTCTTCGATGAACCGGGACGGAGAACCTCTTCTGCCTCCTCTCTGCTACGTCTCGCCAAAAGAGTCTCACCGTGGGCCAATATGCCATACGGTTCCGTAC
This sequence comes from Phyllobates terribilis, assembly GCF_046119375.1. NCBI lineage: Eukaryota > Metazoa > Chordata > Amphibia > Anura > Dendrobatidae > Phyllobates > Phyllobates terribilis. The sequence continues at coordinate 104,349,882 of NW_027362773.1, forward strand.
CCTCGCTTCTGAACTTGCCTGGGAAAACGAGGCCCTGGTGTCCGTCTTCTGGGAGGGTCTTTCTGGTCGGATTAAGGACGAGTTAGCCGGTCGGGACATTCCTACCACCCTGGATGACCTGGTGTCACTAGCTACCCGGATTGACATCCGGTTTCAAGAACGTGCTAAAGAAACTACCCGGGAGAGAAAGTTTTCCCGCCTTGCTCCTACTTTCCAGAGACCTGCCTCTCAACCAGTCACTTCCCGGGCGCACTCGCCTGAACCTATGCAGATCGACCAGACCTAGATGGTCAAATCTCGCCAAGAGTCACGCCGAGCCGAGGGGAGCTGTTTCTATTGTGGCAGTAAGGAGCACTCCATCCGTTCCTGCTCAGAGAATCCGGGAAACGCCAGTGTCTAGGACCGCTCGGAGAGGTCGTCCTAGGCAAAAGTAAGCCCTCTCCATCCCTGACTATGTCTGTCTCTATCTCCTGGGGAGAGAACCGTCATTTTGAAATCGCTCACCTGGATTCTGGAGCTGCTGGAAACCTCATTTCCCAGTCCTTGGTAGAGAGATACCGAATTCCCACCAAACCTTTGGCTGAACCATTGTCAGTTGCCTCCGTGGATGGAAGACTCCTTCCGGTGACCATCCTGCTCGTCACTCAACCCATAACCCTGCAGGTGGGAATGCTTCACTCTGAGAAGATCTCCTTCCATGTGCTGTCCAGACTCTCTCACTCCCTATTGCTAGGTCTACCCTGGCTCCAGATACATGAACCCGTGCTGAACTGGCAATCCGGTGAAGTACTCCGGTGGGGGCAGGACTGCCATAGGACCTGCCTGGTTCCGGTTCGCCCGGCTCGTCCACCACCTACCCCAGCTAATTTACCCGGTCTTCCGGCTCCTTACTGGTCCTATGCGGATGTCTTCGGTAAAAAGGAAGCAGAGACACTGCCAACCCATAGGCCATATGATTGCCCGATCGACCTGGTACCTGGCGCCACTCCACCCCATGGGCGTATTTACCCGTTGTCGGCGGCCGAGACCCGGGCCATGTCTGAATACATTGAGGAGAATCTGGCTAGGGGATTCATCCAGAAGTCTACCTCCTCTGCTGGAGCCGGATTCTTCTTTGTCAAGAAGAAGGATGGCTCGCTACGCCCCTGTATTGATTATAGAGGGCTCAATCAGATCACGGTAAAAAACAAATACCCCCTGCATCTCATCTCCGAGTTGTTTGATCGCCTTAAGGGTGCCAGGATCTTTTCCAAGCTGGATCTACGTGGAGCGTATAACCTGGTCCTTATCCGTCAAGGAGACAAGTGGAAGACGACATTCAATACCCGTGACAGTCACTATGAATACCGTGTGATGCCCTTCGGTCTCTGCAATGCTCCCGCCGTCTTCCAAGAATTGGTCAATGACATCTTCCGTGATCTTCTCTACTCCTGCGTGGTGGTATACCTGGACGATATCTTGGTCTTCTCTCCGGATCTTCCCACACACCGGAGGGATGTTCGTCAGGTCCTGCTTAGGCTCAGGCAGAACCACCTTATGCAAAATACGAGAAGTGCCTCTTCGAGCAGACCTCTCTTCCATTTCTGGGCTATGTCATCTCCCAGACAGGATTACGAATGGATCCTGAGAAGCTCTCTGCTGTCCTTAAGTGGCCCCGTCCGGAGGGGTTGAAGGCGATTCAGCGATTCCTGGGCTTCGCCAACTACTATCGTCTCTTCATCCCGCACTTCTCTTCCCGGACTGCTCCCATATCTGCGCTCATCCATAAGGGAGCAAATCCCAAGGTATGGTCGCCCAAAGATGAGGAGGCCTTCCTTTCCTTAAAGCAAGCCTTCTCCTCTGCCCCAGTACTGCACCGTCCGGACTGTAACAAACAGTTCTTCCTGGGGGTTGATGCTTCCTCCTCCGGAGCCGGAGCGGTGCTCACTCAAAAATCTTCATCCGGGAGAATGGTAACCTGCGGCTTCTTCTCCAAGCTCTTCTCCTCGTCGGAGCGCAACTGCTCCATCGGAGACCGAGAATTGTTAGCCGTTAAATTGGCGCTGGAGGAATGGCGCTACCTGCTGGAAGGGGCTCTATACCCGGTGATCATCTATACGGATCACAAAAATCTGGCATATCTCCAAAATGCCCAAAGACTCAATCCGCGTCTGGCCCGGTGGTCTTTGTTCTTCGCCCGCTTCGACTTCATCCTGCATTTCCGCCCAGTGGACAAGAATGTCAAAGCCGACGCCTTGTCCCGATCCTTCCTGTCCTCCGATCAGGAGGAGGAGCCTATGCACATTATCGACCCCTCTAAGGTGATGAAGGTGGCTCCCTTGGATCTAACTCGTCTTCCATCCGGTAAGACTTTTGTAGCGGTACCAGATCGTGAGAAGGTTCTTCACTGGGGTCATTCATCTAAACTAGCCGGCCATGCTGGCCAAAAGAAGACCTTCCTGCTTATCACCCGGCATTACTGGTGGCCTAACCTGCGCAAGGATGTGATAGACTTCGTCTCAGCCTGTTCGTCCTGTGGCCGCAACAAAGTTCCCAGACATCTACCTGCCGGTCATCTCTTGCCTCTTCCCGTACCTGATGCCCCATGGCAACATATTGCTATGGACTTTATTACAGATCTTCCTGTCTCTGCCAGTTGTACAGTCATTTGGGTGGTCGCTGACCGCTTTTCTAAAATGGTCCACTTCATTCCTCTGCCTGGTCTCCCATCTGCATCAGAGCTAGCGAAGGACTTTTTCCTCCATATCTTTCGTCTCCATGGCCTACACCTCCACATCGTGTCGGATCGAGGGGTTCAGTTCACCTCACGCTTCTGGAGAGCTACCTGTAAGCTGCTGGATGTCACCCTGGATTTCTCCTCCGCTTACCATCCACAGTCCAATGGTCAAGTGGAGCGGATCAACCAGATACTTACTAGCTACCTCCGGCACTTTGTAAATGCCCACCATACTGATTGGGTGGACCTCCTACCCTGGGCCGATTTCTCTTATAACAACCATGAGAGCGAATCCACTTCCAAGTGCCCGTTTTTTATAGTCTTTGGCCAACATCCCCGGATTCCGTTTCCCGTCTCCGCTTCTGTGGACAACCCTGCCGTGGATTCCTTGGTCAGCGAATTTTCTACCATTTGGGAGAGTACTAGGTCCGCACTTCTTCAATCCTCCGAGCGGATGAAGAGATTTGCTGACAAAAGACGTCTGGATCCGCCTCAATTCCGTCCGGGAGACAAGGTTTGGCTCTCCTCCAAACATGTGCGGCTCAAAATACCCTCCTACAAGTTGGGTCCTCGGTTCATCGGTCCTTTTGAAGTCCTTAACCAGATCAATCCGGTGACCTACAAGCTAAAACTCCCAGCCACCTTATGGATTCCCAACTCCTTCCACGTATCTCTCCTCAAACCCGTTGTCTTTAATACTTTTTCTAATAATCCAGGTTCTTCCCCCGCTCCGGATTCCGCTGAGGACATTTTTGAGGTAGAGAATATTCTGGCCACCAAAAGGGTAAGAGGGAAGACCTTTTTTTTGGTGGATTGGAAGGGGTTTGGCCCAGAGGAGAGAACTTGGGAACCCAGGGAGAACATCCATGCCCCGCTTCTCCTGGAAAATTTTTTGTCTGGCCTAAAAAAGAGGGGGCATAAAGGGGGGGTACTGTAGCATCGGCGTCTCTTCTCCCCGCCAGGCAGAGACGCCGTCCCTCTCACCTCCCCGCTCCCCGCGCGGCGTCCTCCTGCGGTCCTCTTCCTGCTGCGGCCGGCGCGCGCAGCTTCCCGGGCACTGTACTTAGGGCGCGCGCGCTCCCTCTCTCTTACAGGGGCCGCGTGCGCCGTCCTAAGGAGTCCCCGACCAATTGCCGGAGGACCTCCCATATTTAAGGCACCTCCTCCAAAATGGAGGTGTCCGAGCAATAGTTGTTGCACATGTATAGTTACCTCTGCTTCAGCCCTCAGGTCCAGTTGTCAGCCTGACTACTGTTCCAGTCCGCCAGCCTGACTACTCTCCAGCCCGACAGTCTGCCTTCCGTTGTACCCACCAGTCTGTCTATGGGCAAGCCCGCCTGCTTACCAGGAAGCACCTGCCAGTTACCTGTCTGCTACCTGCCGTGCCTGCTAGCCTGCTCACCTGGGAGCACTAGCCTGTTACCTGCCTGTTACCCGCTAGCCTACCTGGAGGCTCTGCCGTCACTTGCCGTGACCACCCATCTGCTAACCTAGAGACATCAGCCTGCTTGGCCGCCACTTGCCGTGACCACCTGATAGCCTACCTGGAGGCTCCTGCTGTCACTTGCCATGACCACCTGTCAGCTATCCCAGAGACTTCTGCCTGCTTGTCGTGCCCACCCGCTATACCGGTCAGTCCCTGTCATGTGACCCGTGGGAGCCACCTGGTCTCTTACAAGGTCGTCCCCAGAGTAGCACCTGGTTCCTCTGCTCGGTCCCTCCCTGGTCACGGAGTCGTTAGCCGCCGTACGACCAGGGTCGATCTGAGTTGATACTTAGTTATGCCCCTCTGGGTCCCTCCTTGCACCGCGGCACAGAGGTTCCACCACCCGGCCCGTAACATTATTCACACCTTGTATAGAGAAATAGAGAAAACTGCAAGCATTAAATAAAGCTATGCTCACAGGTTGCATTTTTGCAGATTTTTTATGCAAATTAAAAGCTGCATTTTACAGCACCAGCAAAACCTATGAGATTTCAGAAATCTCATGCACACACAGCTTTTTTTTTCCTGAATGAATTGGAAAACTGCGTTTTTTAATTCTTTGGCATGTCAATTTTTGTTCACCCATAAGAAGCAATGAAAAAGTCCAAAAGCTTAAAAAAACACAAACAGGCATTTTTGGTGAATAAAACCAACTTCATTAAGCATGAACTGTGGACAAATGACATGTAATCTGCACAAAAAAACAGCAAAAATTCACCAAAAAAGAAGCAAAAACACAGCAAACCTTTTTTGTAAGCAGCTTCTTTACTGCCAAGAGAGCAGATTTGAAGGGACTCAGAAAGAGGATAGGAGAGATCCAATGGCTGGATGTCCTTAAGAACAGAAATGTCCAGGAAGGATGGGAAATTTTGAAAAATCAGATTCTCAAAGCACAATTGTTAACAATCCCTAAAAGCGGGAAGAATAGGAAGCATCTAAGGAAACCAGGATGAATGAACATAGAACTTAAATACATGCTAAAAAGGTAGAAAGAAATGTTTATCAAATGGAACGAGGGAGGCATATCTAAAGAAGAATATAATACTGTCTGCAGAACCTGGAGGGCACGCATCAGATTAGCTAAAGCGGATAATGAATTAAGGCTTGCAAGAGATGTCACAAACAAGAAGAAAGGATTTAGGGGTTTGTCAAAAGTAAAAGAAAAGTCAAAGATGGCATAGGATTTTTACAGGATGAAAATGGTAAAGTGGTAAAAAATGATGTTGAGAAGACCAAACTTTTAAATTCCTATTTTACATCTGTTTTCTCTCAAAGAAAATGTAACATCAGCTGATCTTCACTGTACTATTGAATGAATAGAATAATCCACACTATCTATAAACAGAGCGATAGTGTAGGAATACTTAGCTAACATAAATGAATTTAAGTCTCCAGGTCCAGATGAATTACACCCTAGGGTACTGAAGGATATAGCAGAGGAAATTATTAAACCACTCTCCATAATCTTTGAAAATGCTTGGAGAACAGGAGAGGTCCCAGAAGACTGGAGAAGAGTGAATGTTGTCCCTATCTTCAAAAAGGGGAATAAGGTGGACCCAGGAAGTATAGGTGATGCGCCTCCTGGGCCGTGGGGTACCCGGAGCCGGGACGGTAGATGCTGGGGGTTGTAATCACCGTGGCGGCGACCCGGTCCGTGACCCAGGGCGGTCAAACCGGGGGGGGAGTAGTCTATGTGCAGTATTTATAATGTCCGACTACGCCACCTGTGGAATGCGGTTATTGGGAACCGCCGCTGCGGAGCAGTCCACTGAAGTCGATGGTGTGTGCAGCAAGGTAATGTGACTCCCCACAGGAAGAGTGTAGCTTCAGGGCAGCGTGTTTGGATGATGGTGGTTATGGTGCAGGTAGTCAGTAATGACAGGGAGTCAGATAGTGCAGTCCCAGGTCTTTTACTCACGATTGTAGCAGTTCCAGATACAGGGCCAGTGTAGGAGCCCACGGCGTCCTGTGTTCACGCAGTGAGGGGCTCGGTCGACCCTCAGGTATCTCTGGAGCATTTAGCAGGACCCCCTTCTATGTGTCCTCTCTGGCCTCTCTCCTTGTACCTCACACCTAGTGGCACCTCTGTCCAGTGTCCTCGGGCCTTGGCGGGCGACTTGTGTTCTGTCCTCTGGCCCTATGTGGTTACCTTCCTAGTGGCTGGTGTGGACAGCCTGCTGTACTTGAAGTGCTGCAGCCTCCGGTTCCCAGTTGAGCCCTGTAGTCTCTGCTGGTTGGGGGACCCCGGTTCCCCTCTTCTGGCCTGACCCCCCTACCTCCTGGCAGCGGCGGGCGTACGGGTGGCTTGCTGCACAGCCCGTACCCCTGGGGTCCCTTCTCTCCTCATCCTGGAGACATCCTGCTCCCACTCCTCTCTTCTCCTTCAAGGCTCAGGCCTCCTGGCTAGGCCCACCTCTGGAGCAGAGCTCATGCAGAGCCTCTGCTCCTGACACTTTCACTCTCCAACACTGACTACTGAACCAAGATGGTTCCTTCCTTTTATACCTCCTACTCCAGTGCTCCCAGGATCTACGTCCTCCCCCCATCCACTACTTTGTTCCCCCTCTCTAAGTGGTTCCTCCCCACTCCAGCCAGGGATCAGGGACCCTTGTGCTCTACTGTAGGAGCATTATCGCCCTGTCCCCCGGAAATGTGGTGTAGTGGATGTAGTGTTAGGGTCCTGAGCCATACTCCTTCCTTACCTGAGAGTGAGGTACTACATCTGTGGATGAGATGCAATAATTCTGTGGCGACCGAACCCTCAGGGGCGCCACACACCCCCCTGGTAAAACACAGCACGTCCGCTGGCTGGAACAGAGCAAAAGACAATTTTAAAAGACATACAAAATTTTTAGGACATGTCCGCATACAAGATTGTAAACAACTCCTCTTCCCTTTATGGGAGGCATACTTCTTTAACGTTACTGGTTACGCTTCATTTACCAAAACACTATAAACACTTTCTTCACATGTTATAAAACATTATAAACATTTCCTTTGCGTATAAAACATTTCCGTCACAAACATTCTTCATATTTTGGCATTCGTCATATCAAAAACAATTTTCACATAAACTGTTCAAGTAAACTTTTGGTCAACCGGTCACAGTGATGTCTGCAACCAGGTGTCCATTTTTTTTTCAATAAAGTGCAAATTTGCAAACACGAACATGAGGGACCCATCCCAAACCCTCAACGGAGGCCCTGGGGTGGCTGCAGGGCTTAGATGATCCAGATGCTGGACCTCGTCTTCGGCCACCTCCAACGGGTTTTTGTTCTGAGGTACTCGTAGTTCTTATAAAACCAATAAGGGGCACCTTAAGAGGTGCAACTATTTACAAGAATGGCTGCTCCCAGTCCTCAGCCGGTTAGTCTTTGGACCCGTTCCGGGTAACTAATGAACACTCACAAGCTTTTCAACATAGAACTGTACCCTTTCAGGCAACCTGGTAAATAACAAACTCACACAAAGTTCTATTCCTCTTACATTACTTAGTAAGGGTGCTCCCTACGGGGAGGCTCTGGTCTATCGCTTGCTGACCCAGCCGGATCTTCAGCGTGGTGGAACTTTGTCTCCACCTGGTGGACATGTAGGGCATACCAGCCCCTGGCTCCTCGGTGCCTGGTGTAGGACACAGTATCGCCGGGATACAGATCCCGATCTGGGTGTCCCTCTGGCAGGCGGGACTCCACGTCTCTTCTGTTTACGAAGAGGTCCGTGTCTGACAGCGGGTCCCGGATGAACCCCCATCCTTTGTTCAGATTGAACTTTACTATGGTCCCGGTGATTCGGGGACCGCTGGTGGTCTGCTGACTTCTGCGGGTTCTGGTCTTCTCCTCCATGTTTTTGGCCTCGAGCTGCTCCCACCGCACACGCCGTAAGCTGCGCTCCCTCTCATACTGGATCAGCTGCTGGTGGCAGAACTTTTTGCGGCGGGCTGCAGCTGACCTTGTCTCCTGGGAGAAACCCATTAAATCCCCCCTCGAGTGATCCCACTCGAATTGGGCCTCATCCTCCGGTACCTGGGAGACTGTGGTGGCGGGCTGTGGAGCGGGCAGGAGTGAAGGCCGCTGGTCCTCCACCTCCGCGGACCAGTCCCAGGGGAAGCACCCATACACCCATTCGGGTTTCGGAGGGGGCGGCTCCTGCTGAGGACCTAGGAGCGGGCCGGCATCGCTGGCGTCTGGAGCTGGTTCCAGTGTCTGGAGGGCACTTGGAACTGGCGCGCCCTGGTATAGGCATGGGAGGCAAGTGGCGGTCTCACCCTGGTTTAAAGGGCCTGGCTCTGGCGTCAGGAATGGGGCAGCTTCGGTGACGCCCGGGATCTGCGACTCCACCAGGGGGCCCAGGGGCAGGTCGACGCTTACAGCGTCCGGCACCGGAGGACTTCTACCTGCTCCTGCGTCAGGCGCGGTCTCCTGACCTCGATCCCGGTCCTCGGAGGCTGAGGCGCCGCCGGTACTGGGCAGCGTCGCTGGCTGCCGGGCCGCCATCCTTTGCTCCATCTCCCTCTTCCGGTCCGCGATGGTGTCTCGCTGCGCCCTGGCCATCCTCCGGCCCAGATCTTCCATGCCAGCGCGGAGGAATTCGGTATCCTCCCGGGGGAGCTTGGCCACCAGCTCCTCCAGGGTATAAGGCGCTTCGACCAGCAGCATGTCGCTGGCAAGGTCTCCGGAGCTACCACGGTCCATCTCCTTTTCCGGGTGTGGCCTGCCTGGACTGGTCCAGACCACACCGTCTCTCAGTTTTCTTGCCTCCCCTCCCCTTTCGGGGGCGGTTCCAGGGCAGTTTGCTGTCAGTCACCTCCAAGGGCAGCCCCCCCCACGTCGATGGACACATCCACATACATGATCACTGCTGGTTGGGGCGGGCTCCGCTTTTGGCGCCATTCTGGAACCTGGCCCACGATGGGAGGTGACCTTTGGTTGTTGTTTGGCTGGCACATAATGGCGTCCGTTCTTCTGGGGTGGGCGCCACATTCAGTACAGTGAAACAGTCTTTAGGCACACATTACCCGATGATAACGGGCTGGTTGCGTATCCTGCCAACTACGCCAAAGTTGACTCGCCCCCTGGGCCGTGGGGTACCCGGAGCCGGGCCGGTAGATGCTGGGGGTTGTAGTCACCATGGCAGCGACCCGGTCCGTGACCCAGGGCGGTCAAACCGGGGGGGGGGTAGTCTATGTGCAGTATTTATAATGTCTGACTACGCCACCTGTGGAATGCGGTTATTGGGAACCGCCGCTGCGGAGCAGTCCACTGATGGTGTGTGCAGCAAGGTGATGTGACTCCCCACAGGAAGAGTGTAGCTTCAGGGCAGCGTGTATGGATGATGGTGGTTATGGTGCAGGTAGTCAGTAATGACACGGAGTCAGATAGTGCAGTCCCAGGTCTTTTACTCACGATTGTAGCAGTTCCAGATACAGGGCCAGTGTAGGAGCCCACGGCGTCCTGTTTTCACGCAGCGAGGGGCTCGGTCGACCCTCAGGTATCTCTGGAGCATTTAGCAGGACCCCCTTCTATGTGTCCTCTCTGGCCTCTCTCCTTGTACCTCACACCTAGCAGCACCTCTGTACAGTGTCCTCGGGCCTTGGCGAGCGACGTGTGTTCTGTCCCCTGACCCTATGTGGCTACCTTCCTAGTGGCTGGTGTGGACAGCCTGCTGTACTTGAAGTGCTGCAGCCTCCGGTTCCCAGTTGAGCCCTGTAGTCTCTGCTGGTTGGGGGACCCGGTTCCCCTCTTCTGGCCTGATCCCCCTACCTCCTGGCAGCGGCGGGCATACGGGTGGCTTGCTGCACAGCCCGTACCCCTGGAGTCCCTTCTCTCCTCGTCCTGGAGCCATCCTGCTCCCACTCCTCTCTTCTCCTTCAAGGCTCAGGCCTCCGGGCTAGGCCCGCCTCTGGAGCAGAGCTCATGCAGAGCCTCTGCTCCTGACACTTTCACTCTCCAACACTGACTACTGAACCAAGATGGTTCCTTCCTTTTATACCTCCTACTCCAGTGCTCCCAGGATCTACGTCCTCCACCCATCCACTACTTAGTTCCCCCTCTCTAAGTGGTTCCTCCCCACTCCAGCCAGGGATCAGGGACCCTTGTGCTCTACTGTAGGAGCATTATCGCCCTGTCCCCCGGAAATGTGGTGTAGTGGATGTAGTGTTAGGGTCCTGAGCCATACTCCTTCCTTACCTGAGAGTGAGGTACTACGTCTCTGGATGAGATGCAATAACTCTGTGGCGACCGAACCCTCAGGGGTGCCACATAGGCCTGTGAGACTTACTTTTATACCAGGAAAGATCTTTGAACCAGTTATTAAACAACATGTATGAAAGTACCTTTATGAGATTGAAGTGATTAACCAGAGCCAGCATAGTTTTATAACTAATAAGTCATGTCAGACTAAATTAATTTCCTTCTATGACAGAATCACTGACTGGGTGGATCAGGGAAACACAGTAGATATAGTACAGTCATGGCCAAAAGTATTGAGAATGAGACAAATAGTAATTTTTCCAAAGTTTACTGCTTCATTTTTTGTAATGGCAATTTGCATATACTCCTGAATGTCAAAGAGTGATCAGCTTAACAGCAATTACTGTACTTGCAAAGTCAATATTTGCCCAGAAAATGAACTTTAACCCCCAAAACACATTTCAACATCATTGCAGTCCTGCCTTAAAAGGAGCAGCTAACATCGTTTTAGTGATTGATCCATTAACACTGGTGTGGGTGTTGATGAGGACAGGGCTGGCGATCAATCAGTCATGATTAAGTAAGAATGACATCACTGGACACTTTAAAAGGAGGCTGGTTCTTGGTATCATTGTTTCTCTTCAGTTAACCATGGTTATCTCTAAAGAAACACGTGCAGCCATCATTGCACTGCACAAAAATGGCCTAACAGGGAAGAGTATCGCAGCTACAAAGATTGCACCTCAGTCAACAATCTATCGCATCATCAAGAACTTCAAGAAGAGAGCTTCCATTGTTGTCAAAAAGGCTCCAGGGCGCCCAAGAAAGACCAGCAAGCGCCAGGACCGTATCTTAAAACTGTTTCAGCTGCGGGATCGGACTACCAGCAGTGCCGAGCTTGCTCAGGAATGGCAGCAGGCTGGTGTGAGTGCTTCTGCACGCACTGTGAGGCGGAGACTCTTTGAGCAAGGGCTGGTTTCAAGGAGGGCAGCAAAGAAGCCACTTCTCTCCAGAAAAAACATCAGGGACCAACTGATATTCTGCAAAAGGTACAGGGAGTGGACTGCTGAGGACTGGGGCAAAGTCATTTTCTCTGATGAATCCCCTTTTCGATTGTTTGGGACATCTGGAAAACAGCTTATTCGGAGAAGAAGAGGTGAGTGCTACCACCAGTCTTGTCTCATGCCAACTGTAAAGCATCCTGAAACCATTCATGTGTGGGGTTGCTTCTCAGCCAAGGGAATCGGCTCACTCACAGTCTTGCCTAAAAACACAGCCATGAATAAAGAATGGTACCAGAATGTCCTCCAAGAGCAACTTCTCCCAACCGTCCAAGAGCAGTTTGGCGCCCAACAATGCCTTTTCCAGCATGATGGAGCACCTTGCCATAAAGCAAAGGTGATAACTAAATGGCTCATGGAACAAAACATAGAGATTTTGGGTCCATGGCCTGGAAACTCCCCAGATCTTAATCCCATTGAGAACTTGTGGTCAATCATCAAGAGACGGGTGGACAAACAAAAACCAACAAATTCTGGCAAAATGCAAGCATTGATTATGTAAGAATGGACTTCTATCAGTCAGGATTTGGTCCAAAAGTTGATTGAGAGCATGCCAGGGAGAATTACAGAGGTCTTGAAGAAGAAGGGGCAACACGGCAAATATTGACTTGCTGCATTAACTCATTCTAACTGTCAATATAACCTATTGGTACTCATAATATGATTGCAATTATATTTCTGTATGTGATATAGACATCAGACAAACACTAATAAAAACCAGAGGCCAGCAGATCATGTGAAAATATAATTTTGGTGTCATTCTCAAAACTTTTGGCCATGACTGTATATGTTGACTTCAGCAAAGCATTTGACAAAGTATCTCATACCATCCTTATTGAAAAAATGACCAACTATGGAATGGACAAGGCAACTGTTAGGTGGATTCATAACTGGCTTAGTGATAGGACCCAAAGACTGGTCATAAATGGTTGCACATCCAGTTGGAAGAATCTCTCAAGTGGGGTACCACAAGGCTCTGTCCTGGGATCTGTGTTGTTCAACATCTTTATCGATGATTTAGATGAAGGAATTGAGGGTAAACTGATTAAATTTGCTGATGATACAAAGCTAAGAGGGATAGCTAATACTAGAGAAGAGAGAGAGAGGATTCAAAAAGATCTAAAAAAAAAACTGGAACTGTGGGCAGCAACTAACAGAATGGTTTTTAACAGGGAGAAATGCAAAGTCCTACATGTGGGCAAGAAAAATGAAAAAACCTATACAGAATGGGAGGAATAGAACTAAACAACAGCACATGTGAACGACTTGGGTATACTAGTAGGTCACAGACTGAACATGAGTCAACAGTGTGATGCAGCAGCAAAAAAGGCAAACACAATTCTGGGATGCAGTAACAGAAGCATAGAGTCTAGATCACGTGAATTAATTATCTCCTCTACTCCTTTTTGGTCAGACCTCATCTAGAATACTGTGTCCAGTTTTGGGCACCACATTTTAAAAAAGACATGAAGACATCTTTATTCTCATGTGAACAAGGAAAGACTAGAAGCAATGGGATGAAACTGAAAGGGAGAAGATACAGATTAGATATTAGAAAAAACTTTTTGACAGTTAGGGTGATCAATGAGTGGAACAGGCGGCCACGAGAGGTGGTGAGTTCCCCTTCAATGGACGTCTTCAAACAGAGGCTGGACAGACATCTGTCTGAGATAATTTAGTGAATCCTGCATTGAACAGGGGATTGGACACAGGACTGAGGGAACTCTCCGAGAACGGTGCTGATCATTTCTTCCTTGTCCTCTGCGGGTTCAAGGTCACTCTGATCCTCTTCTGCACTACGGAGTTGCTCGGGGCATCTTTTGAGGTGGTCTCTGGAGACGGTGCTAGTGGTTTCTCCTCCGTCCTTGGTGATTACGCACACCTTTGGGTTGTCGTGGTCAGACTGCAGTACGGTGTAGGGTTCCCTTTCCCACTGGTCGTCCAACTTATGTAGCCTTCTCTTCCGCTTCAGGACTTGCTCACCAGGTTCTAGGGGACCAGCAGGGGCGTGTTGATTGAAGAGTTTTTCTTGCCTCTCTCTCACCTGGGCCAGGCTCTTCTCCACACTCTCCTGTACCTTCTTGTACTGCAGTTGCCTTTCCGTATCCCAGTCCGCATCTGGGGAGGTGTCTTCAGGTATTAGGACTCCCATCTCCAGGTCTACGGGCAGCTTACCTGGTCTAGCTCGCATCAGGTAAGCCGGGGTGCAGTTTGTAGCATTCACCGGGATATTGTTGTATAGGTCTATCAGGTCCGGCAGTTTTTCTGGCCACAGGCTGCGTTCCTCCAGGGGCAACGTCTTCAGGAGATCAATGACTATATTGTTCATCTTCTCACACATCCCGTTGGTTTGGGGGTGGTAAGGCGTTGTACGAATCTTCTTACAGCCATAGAGGTTGCAGAACTCCTGGAAGATTTCAGCCTCGAACGCTGGACCCTGGTCTGTCAGGACCTGTTCCGGATACCCGTGTGGACGGCAGAAATATTGCTGGAAGGCTCTGGCCGCTGTTTGGGCTGTCAAGTCCTTTACCGGGACCACCACTAGAAAATGGGAATAGTGGTCCACGATTGTCAGGGCATAGATGTATCCAGACTGGCTTGGAGCCAATTTGACGTGGTCCAGAGCTACCAGCTCAAGACGCTGCGTGGTGACGATGGGCCTCAAGGGTGTCTTCTGGCTGGTGCGGTCCTTCCTCCTCAGGTGACAAGGGCCACAGTCTCTGCACCACTTTTCTACAGCTCCTCTCATGCCGACCCAAAAGAACCTTCCTCTTAGCAGGAACTCCAGTTTCTTCCAACCGAAGTGTCCCGCTCTGTCATGGTAAGCTCCCAGGACCATAGCTGCATCCCGCCTTGGAACCACGACTTGCCAGGTCAGCTCGTGCGTCCGGTGGTTGACAATCCTTCTGCACAACTTGCCTTCGTAGAGGAACAGCTTGCTCTTCTCCTTCCACAGCTGCTTGGCTTCCTCTGGAGCATCCGGATCCATGCGGGCGTCTTCCTGGGTCAGCAGTTCTTTCACCAGACGGATGGCAGGGTCACTATCTTGGGTCTCGGCCCAGCTGTGGTGAGGTAGGGGATTGATCATCACGGTTGTTAGATCCTCCTCTTTCACGCGGTGGGAGTTTTGAGCGGCTCCATGCCGGTGAAACGCGGGGAGTTCTACCTCCTCCAGCTCTTCTGGGTCTTCGTCACCTTCAGGTAAGTGAGGCATCCTCGACAGGGCGTCTGCGTTGGCATTGGTTTTGCCGGCCCGGTACTTGATCACGAAGTCATAGTTGGAGAGACGGGCCATCCGCCGCTGTTCTAGGGCACCCAGTCTTGCATTGTCCAGGTGTGTCAACGGGTTGTTGTCCGTGTACACGGTGAACTTTGCGGAGGCCAGGTAATGCTTGAAGCGTTCCGTCACGGCCCACACCACTGCCAAGAATTCTAGCTTGAAGGAACTGTAATTCTCTGGGTTCCTCTCAGTGGGTCTCAGCTTCCGGCTGGCGTACGCGATCACCCGTTCTCTGCCCTGTTGGTTTTGGGACAGTACGGCTCCCAGTCCCACATTACTGGCATCTGTGTGGAGAATGAAAGGCTGGCCATAATCAGGGTAGGCCAGGATCTCGTCCCCTGTGAGGGCCATCTTTAGCTGGCGGGAGGACTCCTCTTCCGGTTTATCCCACTTGAAGGGCGGATTTTGACTTCTGGACTTAGACTGTCCGATCAGGAGGTCCTGCATAGGAGCTGCCATCTTAGTGAACCTGGGGATGAACCTTCGGTAGTAGCCTACCAACCCGAGAAACTGTCTCACCTCTTTGATGTTCGAGGGGCTTGGCCAGCTCTTGATTGCCGTGACCTTGTCAGGGTCGGGGGCCACTCCTTCCGCGCTTACCACGTGCCCTAGGTACTGGACCTTTGGTTTCAGCAGGTGACACTTCGATGGTTTTACCTTCAGGCCATAGCCTGCCAGGGCTTCGAACACCTCGGCCAGGTGCTTTAGGTGGTCCTCGTAGGTCTTCGAATAGACGATCACGTCGTCTAGGTAAAGGAGGACCGTCTCGAAGTTTCGGTGCCCTAGACAGCATTCCATCAGCCGCTGGAAGGTCCCTGGTGCGTTGCAGAGCCCGAAAGGCATACAGTTGAATTCGCTCAGTCCCATCGGGGTGGTGAAGGCGGTCTTCTCCTTGTCAGCCTCTGCCACAGGAACCTGCCAGTACCCGCTAGTAAGGTCCAAAGTAGAAAAGAAGTTAGCTGATTTTAGTGCGGCTAAAGACTCCTCTATTCTAGGCAGCGGATATGCGTCTTTATGAGTGATACGGTTGATTTGTCTATAGTCGACGCACATTCTCATGGTGCCGTCTTTCTTTTTCACCAGAACCAAGGGGGCTGCCCAGGGGCTACAGCTGTCTCTAATAACCCCAGCTTCTTTCATCTCTCTTAGCATGCCCTTTGCGTTCTGATAATGTGCAGGGGGTACAGGTCTGTGCCTCTCTTTTATTGGTGGGTGGCTCCCTGTGGGGATGTGGTGTTCTATCCCTTTTACTCTGCCGAAGTCTAGCGGGTGCTTACTAAAGACTCTCTCGTACTCCTGTACCACCCGGTAGACTCCTTGTTTTTGGTGCAGGGGAGTGGAGTCAGCACCCACATGGAGTTTCTGGCACCAGTCCTCCTTTTGTTTCTGGGAGCCATTACCCTCCGCCTGTGGAGATGGAGGCAAGGGTTCCACGGCCCTGATAGCTTTGTGTTCGACAACAAACAGTTTGGCGAGTGTAGCGTACCTGGGTAAGTGTACTTCCCTCTCCCCAATGTTGAGGATGCGGACGGGCACCCTCCCATGACGGACATCAACCACCCCCCGGGCTGTCAAAATGGTGGGCCTGCTGTCTGAGTACACGGGTTCTACCATGGCTTGGTAGTCTCTAACTCTCAACCCGATTGCAGTCCGACACCAGATCATCATTTCACTTTTGGGAGGCATGGAAATGGGGAATGGGTCACTCAGTCTTACGCTACCGATCTCACCACCAGACAGTTCTACCTGCTGCCGTCTCATCAGGGCTTTTATCTCCTTGTTGAGGACTCTCTGTTGGCTGGAACTAGCATTCACCGCCACCTGTTGTAGAATTACAATTACCTCTGAAAGACAATTTTCAATTACGTTAGTACCCACAGTTATTTTAGGGTGACTTTCACGACGGTCAATGTCCACAATAATCACTCCCTGTGCCGGCAGTTCAACTTTACCAATTTTAATGGTCATCTCCTTGAACCCCATCTGCGGCACGGGTAAGCCATTACTGGCGATGATGCTCAAGTTACTGTCTGGATACCGTGTGATATCAGCATCAGTCCAATACTGCTTAAAAAGTACATAAGGGATAGTGGTTACTTGTGACCCAGTATCCAGCAAGGCGCTCATGGGGATACCGTCCAGCACCACGGGTAAAACCGGGCGCCCCTCAACGTACTTATTACGCCACTTGTAAGGGCCTGGTGATCTTATGCCTGGGGGGTTGGCCCTCTGCCCCAGGTTGGACCCGTTTAAATTACAGTACCTGGAAATGTGTCCGGGCTGGTTGCATCGACGGCAAATGGGCTGTCCATCCTCTGCGTAGCGGTCTGTGGGCCTCCCTCGGAACGACGGGATCCTCCTCTGTCGACGCCACGGGACATCCTCCGGACTTGAAGCCAGCTCGATGGGTCTTGACGGGTCCACTTGCAACGCCTGGACGGTCCTGGTCAACGCCGCGACGCTCCTGGTCAGCTCCTGGACTTGGTGGTGCAGGTCTTTCGACGGGGCTTGGTTCAGGGCCTGTGCATCAGTCCATAGAGGAGGGCGCCGCCTCCTGGTGGTAGGTGATAGCAGGGCGCCGGGGGTTTATAGCGCCACTGGTTGCAGATTCACGGAGCACCCTTATGGCCCTGTCCTTAAATTGGGCAAAGGTCAGGTCGGGGTTCTGAAAGAACATGAGGCGCAGTTGGGCCCTGTGGGCGCTAGACAGCAGTCCTTCTATGAATTGTTCTGTTAGCAGCTTATCCGTTTCCTGCACACTGCCAGGGTCAGTTTGTTGAATAGCCCTCAAGGCTTCCTGCAGATTTAGGGCATAGTCTCTGATGCTGTCCTGTGCCCGCTGCTTACATCCATAGAACCTCATTTTAATCTCAGCGGAGGTGCATGTGTCAAAGGTACCCCGCAGCCGGGCCAGAATACCCTTCACAGTCCTTTTCTCCTCAGTGGGCCATGATTTTACCTCCCTTTGGGCTGCGCCAGTTAACTGCCCTGTTAATATGCTGACCTTCTGTTCCTCTGTCAGGGGGTAAACGTGGAACAAACTGTATAGCCTTTCCTTGAAGTCAGTTAGGGCATGGGGCTCCCCTGAGTATTTGGGCAGCCAGGCCGCTCCAGGGATGTAGGGCAGGGAAAAGGGCATCACCGCTGCTGCAGCCGCGTTGGTGGTAGTGGGCGCCTCTGTGTCCAACATCTTCCTCCCCCCTAGTTAAGCGTGGCCTACCTTCCGACGATCCTCTACTGTAGGCCGCGGCTCCGCTGCTGCTGCTATGGACGAGGACCTGGCGTCGCGTCCTGATGACGTCAGCGTCGCTCTCTCTCCCTTCCAGGACCTTGCGCAGCGTCGGTGCGTGGGGCGGAGCTTCGGATCTCGCGCAGTTTTGACGTCCACGCCCCTCTTCTTCCCGCGCGGCGTCCTGAAGATGGCGTCCGATGGCGGGAAACAGCTGCGGATGGCGGGAAGACGGCAGAAGACGGTGGGAAACGGTCCAAGATGGCATCTGATGGCGGGAATCGGCTCCGGATGGCGGGAAACAACTCCGGACGGCGGGAAACTTCGCCACAGGTAAGTTACAAAAGTCTTTTTTCAGGCACGCAGTACCCGGTGGTTGCGGGCACGAAATCCTGCCGACTACGCCAAAGCTGACTCGCCCCCTGGGCCGTGGGGCACTCAGATCCGGGCAATAGGGGGAACGATGGGAGTAGTAGTGGCAACCCGGTTCCGTGGCTCAGGGTGGTCAGGCCAGTGGTAGTCCGTTACGTGCGGCCCCAGGGCAGTATAATGGATGGTGGGAGTGATGGTAGTGAGAGTCACAGTGCTGATAGTGCTGGAGGAGCAAGGAGCACGCAGACAACAGGTTGCAGTCCAGGGTCTTTACTAGAACAGGTAAATTGACCCACAAACAGTCCCAGCTAGGAGGGGACCTGGATGTCTGAGAGCAACGGGGAAATTGGCCCTGGTCAGGGTGAGGGTGTAGGCCTACCGTGCTTTCTGCGCTCCTTCTGGCTATCTCCTCCTTATAGGGTAACAGCCCACGTTTCCGAGCTTTCCGTGTATTCTCGCCTGTATGGCCTGCGACGTGGGTTCCTTTCTGCTCCCAGCCTTGTACGGCTTTACTGGTCCCTTCGGTTGTGGCAGGGCCTCCAGGCTTCTTAGGCCAAGGAATATACAGTCCCTTGCGGACTGGTTCTCTGCTGGAGGATGTAGAATCCTCCCAGCCTCAGACACCAAAGTCTGGTAAAGTCAGTCTCTTATCTGCCAAGACAGGCTTGCTTCGCCTCTTGTCTCTGGCTTGTGGCTCTCCTCCTGCCACACTTCCTCTTAGGTGCAATCAACTTTCTGTCCCTGCTCCACTCTGGGACACGTCTCAGTGCTGAGACAGGCCATCCAGTTCTCCCTAACCCTGCCCCCAGTACCAGCTTTTATAGGGGCAGCCAGTTCCCCCTACTGGCCTGAGACAGGAGGCATTGCATGCTAATGTTCCCCTGACTAGAGAACCTCCCCCTTGCTCTCAGACACAGCTTTAATTACACTTGTGGCATCCAGGCCAGGGTGACACATTCCCCCCTAGTGAAATTTAGTACTTCGGGACTAAACAGTAAATAAAGACAATATGCATAACAATAAAACATTAATAGACAGACGACGCACAAATTGAGTTCTTGCTCTCAGACACAGCTTTAATTACACTTGTGGCATCCAGGCCAGGGTGACACACTTGCATTCCAAGGAACAGAAAGCTAAGGAGATGGATGGTCTCATGATCATGAATAATTTACTCGTTGTGTGGGAGGCCGACCACTGCTGCTGTCTACCTTCTGAACTTTGTGTTGAAGCCTGATTGACCCAGGACCCGCAATCCTCTATGTCTGGAGGACGTGTTGCATCTCAGTGTCCAACTGTGTCCCGGCTTCCACAATATTAACTCAGTGTGAAGGCGTCAGTGAGATGGACCATCCCTGGCCACATTCACTTGTCCACGTGTTTGTGGTTAGGCTGTCCTTCAAATAGGGGCGGCTGGGGAACGCTTATGGACACCCGGCCGCCGGGCGGCTGGGGACTGAGTATGGATACCAGGCCGCCGACGCAGCCATGACGTGGTGGCCAGATTCCGCCTCCACATGCCTAAAATGCCCAATTTCAAGTGCAAGCAAGCAAGCAGTATGATATTGCAGCCAGGTGGTGGGTGGGTGGCAGGCTGCATACTTGCACTTGCATTGCAAGAAATGGGGGAGGTACAATTGAACACTGCCCTATTATTGTGAGTCCGTAAAAGTGGCTTAATACCTCTGACCACGTTGTTGACAGCAGTGACCTGGGGGTCAGAAATGCTTCCTGGGGCGATGCCCATGCTGTCCCCATGTAATTTGAGCATTGTCACTATCGTTTTGGGCACTTTTTAGGCTTTCTACAGACTGCCGGGGGTGCCGCCACAAAAATGCTCGGGTCTCCCATAGACTAACATTGGGCTCGTTGCTCGGCCCGAGCTTCGAACACTCAAGCATTTTAGTGCTCGCTCAACACTAATGATTAGTGATGATAATGATTAACTATTTTTATTAAAAATCTATACTTTAGAGGGTATCTGTTTGATCCGGGTTTTTATATTGAGCCCTGTTTATTCACTGTCCCTCTGTTATAGAATCTATCCAAGAGGTTTTTGATCTCCATACTGCAGGGTTGATCAACAAACCTGAGTTTTTATCACATACTGAGGCGGTCTCTGAGCTATATTTCTGGTAATTATCAGTTTGGCCCGGTGACTCGCTTCATGTTTTTTGTGAGTGGCACCTTTGACATTTTATATATTATATTAAAAGTTATGTTTTAGAAGTCACAATTTTGCTGTCCAATTATCCTTTACATTGTGATAAATTGGTTTTGAGTGTTAGCCTTACACTCCCACATTGTTGCTAATTGTCTTGATAATTGCTAATAATTTCCATCTATTGTCTATTCCATTTGCACAACAGCATGTGAAATTGATTGTCAATCAGTGTTGCTTCCTAAGCGGACAGTTTGATTTCACAGAAGTTTGATTTACTTGGAGTTATATTCTGTTGTTTAAGTGTTCCCTTTATTTTTTTGAGCAGTGTATATAGTGCATCAGACTTTTGTCGTTTGTAGTTTCTCACTTCAATACAATGTTACAGTTGTTTTAAATGGCTGCAAACAAGACAATGTTTCAAAACTTTTTTTATTTAAAAAAAAAAAAAATTCCAAAAAATTTTGCTCAATACGTAGTTATGCTCCATCCTTCACCCCCAATGAAAGGCTGGCTATGCTCTTTCATTTTTTTAACCCAATTAATTTGCAATTTTTTAATGTTCTTGAAGTCTACAGCAAATGGATTTTAAAGAGAATTTGAGAGCTTCCTGGTTCCAGCGATATATCACTTATTAGGCTGTGTGCTGTTTTAATACAATCAGCGTTTTATCACCAGGAGATTATCACAGCCAGAATAGGTGTCAAGTGCAGGACAGTCCAGTCACTTACTGGGCTGCCTGGTGCAGTCTTGATAGAACCCATTTTCTCTGTTGTCAGTGGTCAGAATGCTGAGCTGTGTATAACCCCACCCACAACCCTGATTGGCAGCTTGCTGACTATTTAAGGTGCATACAGCCAATCAGTAGTGGGGGGCAGTGTTACACAGATTAGCTGGACTGGCTTGCATGTGAGACCTAGTCCTGCAGTGATAATCTCCTGTTGATAAAACACTGATTGTATAGAAACTACAGCACACAGCCTAATAAGAGACACATCCCTATAGTCAGGGTCTCCGTCGCTACATTATGCTGCTTGCAGATTAAATAGCAAAAAACTAGCTGACCAATTCCCTTTAAATATCTGATTGCATCCATCTAAAAGGAAAACACTAATGTGAACTTAAATTACTCAGATAGCATTGAAATCAGGAACCCACTGAACACCATAAAAAAAAAAAAACAAGTAGGTAAAAGGAAAAAATATATTTATGGTAGTTAATGGAAAGTACAGAGAACTAGTGGGTCGCTCTATTACTTAGTGCAGAGAGTGCACTTCCTTTAGGAATACTTCGCCCAAACTTTATCTTACGGTCAAGCCTGAAATGACAGAAGTATTAGGGCTTTTTGCAGTGAAAGGAAAAAGCTTAGAATAATCAGCGAAGGAAATTAAAGGGAAACTACAACATACTTACCAATGCTGGTTTAAGCCTAAGAACTACAACCTTTTTAGCCTTTGTACTGGTCCATAAGCGCTACCAGTATGTGCCAGGTTTTAGTAAGTGCTTGTATCCAGAAGCAGCATTTTACTGAGACTTGGGCAACCGGATATAAAATATTAAAGAGAATGTGCCAACAGAAAATGCTTTATTGTTTAATCCAGCTCTTAGAGGGTTTGTGATAAATTCACATTAGAGATATTAAAAAATATATTTCTTTCCAAAGACTTTTCAGCAGTGTCTTTATCATCACAGACCAAATTAGTGACCAATGACACCTCTATATAGAGTAGATAAGACGTGATTGTCACAGTTCACCTCCTCCACCTTCCTTTGCAGAGATCACAGGATAAGCAGAAACTAGCTTTACAACTAAAAAAGTTCTGCGTCAGTCAGTTGTCACCTATATCCAATGTACAACACATCTAATGTTAGGCATAGAGCACAGGGTTAAAAATTGTAAGATTTCAGATTTCTTTTTTTTTTAATACAGATCATAAGATTTAAAAAAAAAATGCATTTAGCGTAAAAACTTGAAGTTAAAAAAAGGACACTTTCCCTTTAACAATGAAGTATAGCTTAATAGCAAGAAAAAAAAAACATTTTACATGAATTTTTCTTAGGGGATGAATACATGATGTAAACTGACCAGAAAAGTGCAGGAACAAAATAAACATGAGCATAGGCGGATTATAATGAGGGCAATCTGGGCTACCGCCCGGGGCCCCGGGGCTCCCACGGCCAGCTTGCCCTCATTACAATATGTGCGGCGCCGCGGTACATACTGGCAGTCAGCGGCGGGGGGCCCCTGGACCGCTCCCCCAGCAGCTGCGCACGGCCGCTGCTTCTCCTTCGGCCGGGCTAGCACTGCACCTGTTAACTTCCCTGTGTGCTGGCCCAGCCGCGCCACAGCTAGGAGACACGGCCCTGTGCGCGGCCGTGTCTCCTAGTGTGACGTCATGCAGTGTGCGCCCTGCACTGCTGCACAGGAGAGGAGCTGGACGACGGGAGCCGAGCCGGGGGATGGTGAGTGAGAGTGTGTGTGTGCAGGCAGATATCATTGTGTGATGTCTGTTTATATGTATTTTTGTATTTCAAATGTGTTTGTGTGTGCGTGACTGCGTGCGGCCTCTCGCTGTCTCTAGGGGGGGGCGACGTGCGGCCTCCTGCTGTGTATAGATGGCTACGTGCGGCCTCCCGCTGTGTATAGATGGAGCCATGCGGCCTCCCGCTGTGTATAGATAGTGCCGTGTGGCCTCCCGCTGTGTATAGATGGCGCCGTGCGTCCTCCCGCTGTGTATAGATGGCACCGTGTAGCCTCCCGCTGTGTATAGATGGCTACGTGCCGCCTCCCGCTGTGTATAGATGGCTACGTGCCGTCTCCCGCTGTGTATAGATGGCTGCGTGCCGCCTCCCGCTGTATATAGATGGCTACGTGCTGCCCCCTTCTGTGTATAGATGGCACAGTGCGGCCTCCCGCTCTGTATAGGTGGCACAGTACGGCCTCCTGCTGTGCATAGATGGCGCCATGTGGCCCCTGCTGAGTATAGATGGCTATGTGTGGCCTCCTGCTGTGTACAGATGGCTACGTGCGGCCTCCTGCTGTGTATAGATGGCTACGTGCGGCCTCCCGTTATTTATAGATGGCGCCGTCCGGCCTCCCGCTGTGTATAGATGGCACAGTGCGGCCTCCCGCTCTGTATAGATGGCACAGTGCGGCCTCCCGCTGTGTATAGATGGCGCCATGCAGCCCCCTGCTGTGTATAGATGGCTACGTGTGGCCTCTGGTGAGTATAGAATGCTATGTGTGGCCTCCTGCTGTGTATAGATGGCTATGTGCGGCCTCCTGCTGTGTATAGATGGCTACGTGCGGCCTCCCGCTGTGTATAGATGGCTACGTGCGGCCTCCCATTATTTATAGATGGCGCCGTGCGGCCTCCCGCTGGGTATAGATGGCTATGTGCGGCCCCCTGCTGTGAAGATATTGAGATGACAGCTGAAAAAGTCATCTCTACAGAAAAGAGTGTGTCCAGAAAGAAAACTAGCAGAATTTTTTTTTTTTTTATGTATGGAACAATTAAAATATTCTTTAGGTTTAATAAAACTTGATTGAAACAGAAGGTAATTTTCTGTTCTGACGACAGATCCTCTTTAACCCATTTACCCCCGAAGGCTGTTTGCACGTTAATGACCAGGCCAATTTTTACAATTCTGACCACTGTCACTTTATGAGGTAAGAACTCTGGAACGTTTCAACAGATCCCACTGATTCTGAGATGTTTTTTTTCATGACATCTTGTACTTCATGATAGTGGTAAAATTTGATATGACTGGCATTTATTTGTGAAAAAACTCAGAAATTTGGTGAACATTTTGACAATTGTAAAATTTTCATGCCCTTAAATCAAAGAGCTATGTCACACAAAATAGTTAATAAATAACATTTCCCACATGTCTACTTTATATCAGGACAATTTTGGAACCAAAATATTTTTTGGTAGGAAGTTATAAGGGTTAAAAATTGACCAGCGATTTCTAATTTTTCCAACAAAATGTACAAAACCATTTTTTAGGGACCACACTTGAAGTTACTTTGAGGGGCCTTTATGACAGAAAATACCCAAATGACACCCATTCTAAAAACTGCACTTCTCAAGGTGCTCAAAATCACATTCAAGAAGTTTATTTGTAATAGTGAGGAAGGGTGTAACCTTCTTCTGGGACTGAAGTAGATAGAATTACAAATCCCCATAGTTAGGCACTCTCTGAACTGCTATTAGGTCAAGTTACGGGGTTAATTTCAGTGGCGCAGTCAGTGGAGTAAGGGGGAAACAGTGACAGGGATAGACATTGGGCATGTCTAGAGGTTAGATATAATTCCTTGTGGGGCTGCAGTACTTTTAATCAGCCACAAGATGCCACTGCTGGGCACAGTTGTCAGTGAGCGGCAAGGCAGTTGCTAAGCAGATGGCTTAGTGGGTGGAGCCTCTGGGTGTGCTAATGATAGCTGCAGCCCTTATTTTTGGGTCAGTTGAAGCCCTGTCAGAGACGTGACAGGAACTCTTACGTGCGGACTTCCAGGGAAATTGGCTGCTAGGGTAGACGGAGGCTCTCTACCCTCAGACAGTGAATCCGTAGTGTGAATATCTCCTCATGCAGGTGCTGCGACGGAGGCGAGGCCCCCAAAGAGAAAAGTAGAATGCATCAACTGGTGGCAGATGGCGATGGAGGCCCTAAACACAACTCCAAGAAGTGCCACTCCGAGCCTAGTCACATACTGTTGAAAACGCGCAATCCCCCAATGACGCCAAAGGAGCACCGGCAGTGGACCGATTACTTTCTTGCAAGGCTGGCTGGAAGGGTCCAACGCGGCGCGGAGGGAGTTGGTAGAAGCTTCCCAGACCCAGGGGCAGGTGACGGAGTTCAACTTGGTAAAAGGCTACGGGTTCCTGGAAGAGGTGAGCACTTCTACCCAAAAGGTCCTTTGACCTTCCTGTTGCTTTAAATATAGGACCCACTGGTGGTGGTTCCTACCAGGGACTGTTTCCTAATGAGGGCGGATCGCCCTATATTAGCCTAAGGACCAGAAAAATAGGACTGTTTCCCTATCTCCCAGGCCGAGGAGGCCATAAGTAGCACCAAGTTGTGTGCCAATAGGAGCTGCTCTCTTTATTTCTATTTTTATTGTTTATTTTTGTTGCGCCTTTTTCTGCTGGAATTTGCAACGCTGAGGCATACCTGGAGGATTGATGTCCTCTGCTACTAAGAAATTTGCGGCCTAGAGGGAAGAACCGGTGACCCCCGCTAGGGCCAGGAAGAAAAACTCATGGGGTGTTTCCCTGTGACCGTGTGCCTCAGAATGTAGCCCTTGAAGGCGATTGAGGTCTATTGGTGTTTGACCCGTTTTAAAGATATTGACACTGTGCTTCCAGGGTCCTTACCAAGAAGGACCGGTACTCGTGAATACTGTTGAAGGCTATAACAATGGACTAAGTTGCTGTTCCAGGGCCCTTAACCAAGAAGGGCCGGTATCCACCTGAAAGGAAGATTTCAAGAATCGTCGAGTGCTAAAATGTTTAGTAATTTAATATATGTTAAGTATGTTAATTGTGGTTTGTTGCCTGGTACGGTCGAGGACGACCATCATTAAAGAGGGGCAATGTAATAGTGAGGAAGGGTGTAACCTTCCCCTGGGACTGAAGTAGTTAGAATTACATATCCCCATAGTTAGGCACTCTCTGAACTGCTATTAGGTCAAGTTACTGGGTTAATTTCAGTGGCGCAGTCAGTGAAGGGGGAAACGTAGTGACAGGGATAGACATTGGGCATGTCTAGAGCTTAGATATAATTCCTTGTGAGGCTGCAGTACTTTTTATCTGCCACAAGATCCCACTGCTGGGCACAGTTGTCAGTGAGAGGCAAGGTAGTTGCTAAGCAGATGGCTTAGTGGGTGGAGCCTCTGGGTGTGCTAAAGATAGCTGCAGCCCTTATTTTTGGGTCAGTTGAAACCCTGTCAGGGACATGACAGGAACTCTTACGTGCGGACATCCAGGGAAATTGGCTGCTAGGGTAGACGGGGGCTCTCTACCCTCAGACAGTGAATCCGTAGTGTGAATATCTCCTCATGCAGGAGTCCCATTAGCCGGCCGGAGAAACTCAACAGAGGTATTGAGGACCCGGGGCACTTCTAGGCGGAAGTTAGCAGAGGAAAATTGGACTCCAGGGTAAGTCGTGAGGGAGATAAAGGATCTGGGCACACTGTCGCCGGTGAGGAACCATCTCTTAGGCTAAAGTATAGAAACAGAGATGCTTCACCTAAAGAGGGCACCAGGGCTGAAGACGATTTTAGCACCTGTATAGGAGACAAGAACCTTTTCCAATCTACCAGACAGTAAATATTGTAATTGCTCCTTTCACCCAAGTAAAACCACAGTTATGGTAAATAACTTTGTGTCCCCTGAAATTATTACTGCCCTGGTCCCAGAAGAGCAATGTCTGGAGACAGCCGTGACCGGACGGTGTGAAGTAAGTGAAGAATGTCACATGCACAGCCACAGATCAGAGGGAGGACACGAATTGTCTGTAAGGTTCCAAAGCGAGCAGGGGCCACAACTCGCCCACGACTAAGTTGCTGGGGCACCTTACATATTAACCCCTTGAGGGGTCTAGTTTCCAAAATGGTCTTACTTGTGGGGGATTTCCACTGTTCAGGCACATCAGGGGCTCTCCAAGCGTGACATGGCGTCCGCTAATTATTCAAGCAAATTTTACATTCAAAAAGTCTAATGGTGCTCCTTCCCTTCCGAGCCCTACCATGTGCCTTAACAGTGGTTTTCCCCCACATATGGGGTATCTGCTTACTCGGGAGAACTTGCACAACAAATGGTATGGTGCAATATCTCCTGTTACCCTTGTGAAAAAGCAAAATTGGGGGATGAAAAACATTTTTGTGGGGAAAAATGTTAAACAGCTCAATGTTATAAACTTCTGTGAAGCACCTGGGGAGGTTCAAGGTGCGCACCTCACATCTAAATAAGTTCCCTCAGGAATTTATTTAGATGTGTGGTGAGCACCTTGAACCCACAGGTGCTTCACAGAATTTTACAACGTGGATCTGTAAAAATAAAAAGAGATTTTTGTGTACTCACCGTAAAATCTCTTTCTCTTAGCCTCTAATTGGAGGACACAGGACCTTGGGGACACAGGACCTTGGGTGTTATGCTGCTGTCACTATGCATAATCTGAAAAAGATTAACTGTGGCTCCTCCCCTGCAGTATACACCCCTAGACGGCATCAGCCATCTTCAGTTTTGTGCAAAAGCAGTAGGAGGAACGTAACATAGATAACATAGTCATGCCTATGAAAAGGCAAGTATATAAGAACTCAAAGGAAAACCAATATGAGAACTCAACTTAACGGCCCGGAAGGGCAACAGGGTGGGAGCTGTGTCCCCCAATTGGAGGCTAAGAGAAAGAGATTTTACGGTGAGTACACAAAAATCTCCTTTACTCTGTCGCCTCATTGGGGGACACAGGACCTTGGGACGTCCCAAAGCAGTCCCTGGGTGGGAAGCAATGGATGAATATTGTGTAGACGGGTCCCTATAATTAGGGTACTGCCGCCTATAGAACACGTCTGCCCAGGCTTGCATCTACTGAGGACTGGGTATGAACGCTATAGTGATTGGTAGACGTGTTCAGGCTGGTCCAGGTGGCTGCCTTACACACTTGTTGTGCCGAAGCCTGGTGCCGAATGGCCCAGGAGGCCCTTACCGCACGTGTCGAATGTGCCATAATACCTACTGGAAGAGGAGAATTTTTGAGGCGGTAGGCCTCTTGTATGGTGGATCTGATCCACCTGGCAAGGGTAGCTTTAGAAGCTGGCAGACCCTTGAGGCCACCTTCCAGAAGGAGGAAAAGAGAATCAGATTTCCGGAAGGGCGCAGTGCTAGACACATAGATACGCAATGCCCTGACAAGGTCAAGCGTATGGAATGCTTTTTCCACTCTATGAACCGGAACCGGACAGAGGGATGGTAGTGAAATTTCTTCATTGAGATGGAAGTTGGACACAACCTTCGGAAGGAAGGATGGAACCGTACGGAGGACTACCTTGTCCTGGAAAAAAATCAGGAAGAGCTGTGTGCAGGAGAGTGCTGTGAGTTCAGACACCCGGCGTAGCGAGGTGATTACCACGAGGAAAAAAAACACTTTCTGTGATAGAAGACGGAGTGGGACTTCCCTAAGGGATTCAAAGGGTGATTCCTGCAATGCAGTCAGCACCAGGTTGAGGTCCCACGTTTCTAGTGGTCGTCTGTAGGGGGGAACCAATCGGGAAACCCCCTGAAGAATGTTCTTACTTGCGGTTTGTGAGCAATGCACTTTTGAAAGCACTGAAAGAGCTGACACCTGGCTCTTAAGGGAGGCCAGGGATAGTCTGGCTTCCAGGCCCGATTGGAGAAAACAGAGTACCCTGGGTAGGGAATAGGGTAGTGGGGTTTGGTTACGAGATTCGCACCAGGTAGAGAAGGCTTTCCAGGTACGGTAGTAAATCTTGGCCGAGGTTGGTTTTCGTGCTCTGATCATGGTTCCAATGACATCTGGCGAAAAACCTGCCTGGGCTAGAATCCAGGTCTCAATGGCCACGCCGTCAAATTGAGGGCCTCTACGTTCTGGTGGTAGAAGGGGCCTTGTGATAGAAGATCCGGGCGGTCGGGAAGACGCCAGGGAACGTCTGCTGTGAGTCGTACGATGTCGGCGTACCATGTACGCCTGGGCCAGTCCAGCGCAATTAGGATGGTTGGTACTCCCTCCTGTTTGATCTTTCTCACCACTCTGGAAATCAGGGAGAGAGGTGGAAAAATATACAGGAGCTGGAACTGGGTCCAGTCCTGAACCAGGGCGTCCTCCGCTATCGCTCGCGGGTCGCGTGATCTGGCCATGAAGTTGGAGACTTTGGCATGGAGGCGAGACGCCATTAGGTCCACGTCCGGAGTACCCCAACGATGGCAGATCTGTTGAAAGATTTCGGGATGGAGAGCCCACTCTCCCGAGTCTATTCCTTGCTGGCTGAGGAAGTCTGCTTCCCAGTTGTCTACACCCAGAATGGGGACTGCAGAGATAATGGAGTCCGTTTTTTTTTTTCCGCCCAGTGAAGAATGCGTGTCACTTCTCGCATCGCCCGGACACTGCGGGCCCCCCCTTGGTGATTGACATATGCCACGGCTGTCGCATTGTCCGACTGTACCCTGATGTGAGAGGCTGCCAGTAAGTGATGGAAGGCACTTAACGCCAGGAGGATGGCACGAATTTCCAGAATGTTGATGGACAAGGTTGCTTCTGCTGGGGACCACTTGCCCTGTGCTCTGTGGTGTAGCTGTACTGCACCCCAACCTGTCAGGCTTGCGGCGGTGGTCAGGACCTTCCATTGACCTGGGAGAAAAGATTTCCCTTTTGTTAGAGAGGTCCGGTTGATCCACCAGTGAAGGGACTTCCTGGTTGACAACGTCAGCTGGAACTTCCTGTCGAGAGAAGAAGGGTTCCTGTCCCATGACTTGAGAATGTCTAATTGGAGAGGTCTGAGGTGAAGTTGGACAAATGGAACCGCTTCTATTGCCGCCACCATCCTGCCAAGGACTCTCATGGTAAACCGGAGAGATCGATGGGATTTGCTGAGAAGGGTGCGAACTCCTAAAAGGAGAGGCAGTGCCTTGTCCTTGGGAAGGAGTATTAGACCCCTGGAGGTATTGAATAGCATTCCCAGGAATGTCAGAGACTGGTTCGGGGCTGGTGACGACTTTTGTAGGTTGACTAACCAGCCCAGGCGACTCAGAGTGTCGATCGTGATTGAGACACTGAGCTCGCAGTCCTTGAAGGTGGGAGCCTTGACGAGGAGATTGTCTAGGTATGGAATGACCACTATGCCTTTGGAGTGTAGGACGTGCATGGTGGCTGCCATGACTTTGGTAAACACTCTGGGGGTCGTGGCGAGTCCGAATGGGAGAGCCACGAACTGGTAGTGGTCCTGGTCGATTGCGAACCTGAGAAATCTCTGATGGGCAGGTGCAATCGGTATATGCAGGTATGCATCTTGTATGTCTATATTCTCCTTTTTCCATGGATGCGATGATGGAATGAAGAGACTCCATACGGAAGTGACGTACTCTTACATATTTGTTGAGCTATTTTAGATCTAGTATGGGCCGTACCCCACCTCCTTTCTTGGGGACTACGAATAGATTGGAGTAGAACTCCTGGAAGCGCTCGGCTGTTGGGACACGTATTATGACACGTGCTTGAAGGAGCGAGGAGACCGCTTGGTGAAAAGCTTTTTCTAGCGGTTTTGGGGGAACAGATATAAAGAATCTGTTTGGTGGGTTGGAAGTCAATTTTATTTTGTATCCTGAAGATACTAGTTCCCTGACCCACCTGTCTTCTGTAATAGGTGGCCAGACTTGATGAAAGAGTAAAAGTCGGCCGCCTACAGGTGGAGTGTCTTTTTGAGTCCGTGAGTCATGATGAGAAGACATTTTTTGGATTTCCCTCTTTTTGATTTTGATTGGCCTGCATTTGACTGCCAGGTCTTGCCCGACTTTTGTGTCGATCTCGAGTCTTCCCTGCGTGTGAAGCGGCTGTTATTTTGTGCTGGCCGAGAGACAGACCAGCCGGAAGAGTTCCGAAAGGATCGGAATCTAGCTTGGTTACGCTTGTTATAATTGCGTTTGGGTTTCAGTTGGGGAAGAGAGGTACTCTTACCCCCGGTGGCGCTGGATATCATTGTGTCCAACCTTTCACCGAAAAGCCGACCGCTGAGGTATGGAAGCTGCGTGAGGGACTTCTTAGAGGCTGCGTCCGCTTTACATTCACACAGCCAAAGGATACGCCGAATAGTGATGGCGTGTGATATTGCCCCCGCTGCACCTCTTGCAGAATCCAGAGCTGTATGAAGCAAGTAGTCTGCCACAACTGGTATTTGAACTGCTTGTTCCGACAGTTCAGGGGCAGAAACTTGAAGGCCAGTTTGTAAATTTTTTGCCCAAGCCAGTATGGCCTTGGCTGCCCAGACTGAAGCGAACGCGGGAGCTAGGGAGTCTCCTGTGATTTCGCAAATTGAACGAGCCATACTTTCTACCTGCCGGTCTGCTACATTCCTGAGGGTTGAGCTATCTGGCAGTGAAAGAAGTATCTGTGCTGCCAGCCTGGAGACTGTGGGGGGTCCACAGCTGGTGGGTCTGTCCATTCTTTGAGGATAGATTTTAAATTCTGAATGATTCAAGAAAAACTTAGGCGGCTTCAGGGCTCCTTCAAATGAAATGTTATCTTGTGGTGCGTCCGGGGTCGGATCAGAGATATCCAGCACCCGATGTATGGACGAGATTATGTCCTCAACTAGCGCTGTATTGCTAGGTGGGCTTAGAGTTAGGGATCCATCAGTTTCTTTGTCTGAGTCGGAATCTTCTGACTCCTGTGTGTCACTAAGGTGTCTCCTAGGTGAATCAGAATGGAGTATTTCTCTGGACGGGGAATGGAGGGGAGAAATATAATCCCTGTCCCTGGTAGGGGACTGTCTAGATGACCTGGGACTACGGTATCTGTCCCTAGACAGGGATGACCGTGTGCTGTGTGATGACGCAGATGAGCGTGTCCTATGGGTGCGCTTGCGTCCTGACCCTGACCTGGATGTGCCTGGGTCAGTATGTGACTGAGTCAGACTTTCCCTTTGCTGGGTAGCATTCATAGCTGAGGTATGGCTTTGCAGAGCCTGAATCAATTGTCGGTCATGTTATCTATTAACTGTGTCATAGATTGTGACATTTGAGTGGCCCATTCCACTGAAGGGTAGTAGGGGCTGCTTGGGACTCTGGCACAGTAGTCTGCGTACAATCCTTGCAATGCGGAAATGCCGCTGCGAAGAGCATTACTGCAGGCTTCTCACCACTCTGGAAAAGCAGTCCTGCCTGGTTTTCTTAGACTTTGAGCCTGGCATAGTGCACCTGGAGTGGCTATGCAGGGGGGCTAACTGTGCAGAGGAGGATACAGAGTATTAAAAAAAAGCTGAGGGGTAACTCAAGCTGAGGACTTACCCCACCAATGTGCCCATGTGAGCAGCGCTGAAAAAGACGGATTTTGGTAAGACCTTACCTGTAAAATCCTTTTCAGTGAAGGAAGGGAGACACAGATCCATTACTAGTGGGTAGACGGAGCCCCACAGGATAGTTCACCTCAGATTAGAAAAAGTGACGACCGGCCCCTCCAGCTTAGGCTCCTCCTACTCCCATGTCCTTCAGTCCGTACACAAGCTAAGGAAGAGCAGACAACACCAGCGGAACAACACAACCCCTTCCGAAAATTCAGAAATGCGAGAGAACAGGTTATGCATATAACAGAAAAAACACACAGTCCCAGGCACTACTCACTGGACCTGACAACTGCGATGAGCTGGCAATGCTGGAACAGATCCCTAGCGCGCCGACCCCAGCCCAGATGACCGCCATCAGAGAGGAGTCGCGCAGCATCTGGAAAACAATAATACACTTCAGCCATGGGAGGGTGCTGTGTCTCCCTTCCTTCCTTCGCTGAAAAGGATTTTACAGGTAAGGTCTTTCAGCAGCAGAAGGGAAGGAAGGGAGACACAGATCCATTACTAGTGGGACGTCCCAAAGCAGTCCAGAACTCAAGGGTAGGAAACAGTGGCAGAATCGCCAACACCCCAACAACTTAGGCAAGCGCGCAACAAGTGCCAAAAACGAGATAAAGAAATAACCTAAACCACCGCCGCCTGCAGGACCCTGCGTCCCAAGGCCGCATTGGCGGAAGCACTCACGTCCACTTTATAAAATTTAGTAAAAGTGTGAACGGAGCGCCAGGTAGCCGCCCGGCAGAGCTGCGCTGCCGAGGCCCCCTGACGAAAAGCCCACGACGAACCAACAGCTCTCGTGGAATGAGCTCAAACCTTAACCGGACAAGGCTCGCCCTTGAGCCGGTATGCCTCCAGGATAGCCTAACGTATCCACCGAGCTATAGTGTCCTTGGAAGCCCGCTGACCACGCCAACGACCAGCAGGAATCACAAAAAGAGTCCGACTTCCGAAACCCTTGCGTGATTGTAAGATAGAACTTCAAAGCCCGCACCAAATCCAACAAGTGCAAGGCCCACTTCTTTGGACTCTTCGGTTTCGGACAGAGGGAGGGCAAGACGATGTCCTGATTGACGTGGAAATGCGACACCACTTTAGGCAGAAAATCGCAACGGGTACGAAGCACCACGCGATCCGAGTGGAACTCCAGAAAAGGGGGCGAGCAAGACAGTGCCGCCAACTCAGAAACCCTTCTCAAGGAGGTGACCGCCACCAGGAAGGCCACCTTCCAAGAAAGCAAGTAAAGCGTAGCTGAATCCATAGGCTCAAACGGCCCATGCTGAAGAGCCTCCAAGACTAGATTGAGCCGCCAAGGAGCCACAAACGCCCTCCGAGGCGGAAACGGACGTGCAACCCCGCGAAAAAACGAACGCACATCCCTGCGCGAGGTAATAGCCTTCCGAAAAAGCACGGATAGTGCAGATACCTGACCCCGCAAGGTACCAACCGCCAGACCCTTGGCCAAACCACATTGCAGAAAAGCCAAGAAATTGGGAATGGAAAAAACCCTCGGGTTCCTTGACGATCCAGAACACCATGAATAGAAGGCCTCCCAAGTTCTGTGATAAATCCTAGTTGTAGCTGGACCTCTGGCCGCCCGCAAGGTGGCAATGACCTCGGCCGAAAACCCACGACGGGTCAAGATCTCGGTCTCAAGTGCCACGCCGTCAAACGAAGTGACTTCACGTCCGGATGGCGAATGGGCCCTTGGGTTAACAGGTCCGGGCGAAGAGGCAGTGGAAACGGAGGCGCCGCCAGAAGAGACACCAGCGTTGAATACCATGCCCTCCGCGGCCAATCCGGCGCCACCAAAATCGCCTAAATTCGTTCGAGCTTGATCTGCCGGATCACCAGAGGAAGTAAGGATACCGGCGGAAACACGTAGATCAGCTCGAACTGGTCCCACGGGGCCACTAGAGCATCTATCGCCACAGCCTCCGGGTCCCTGTACCTGGACATGAACGTCGGAATCCTGGCGTTCAGCCTGGATGCCATCAAGTCCACTTTGGGAGTCCCCCAACGGGAGCACAGCAGTGCAAAAACTTCCGGATGAAGACTCCATTCTCCGGGATCCACCTGCTCGCGACTGAGGAAGTCTGCCGTGATATTCAGCACTCCTGGGATGTGAATCGCGGAGATGGCTGGAACCCTGGACTCGGCCCATACCAGGATCCGAGAGACCTCCATCATGAGTCTGGAACTCCTCGTCCCGCCCTGATGGTTGATATACGCGACAGCTGTCGCATTGTTCGTCTGAATCCGGACCAGCAGACCGCTCAAAGGGACCGTCCAATGTCGGAGGCAGAGAAATATCGCTCTCAACTCCAGGATGTTGATCGGCAGAGACGACTCCTCTGACGACGAGACCCCCTGAACCCAGAGATAGTTCCAAACCCCCCCCCAGCCAGTCAGGCTGGCATCGGTCGTAATGACTGACCACCGTGGGAGGAGGAAGGATTTCCCCAGGGATAAAGCCTCCGGACGTAACCACCATCCAAGAGACTCTCGCACCCTGCGGGAGATACCGACACAGCGATCCAGCAAAGCCGGCGATCGATCCCAACGGGTCAGAATAAGATCTTGGAGACCCTGGGAATGAAATTGCGCAAACGGTACCGCTTCCATTGCCGCCACCATCAGACCCAGAAGGCGCATACACTTCCGAAGGGACATCGCCATCGCCGACCTCATAGCCTGGACATGGTGACGAAGATTCGCTTGTTTGTCCGGAGGCAGGGACACCACTGCCCGTACCGTGTCGAAATGCATCCCCAAGAACAGGATTGACTGCGACGGCTCCAATGACAACTTCTTCCAATTGACCAGCCACCCGAAGTCCTCCAGGTGCTGAAGGGAGAGATCGCGAGCTGTCACCGCCTCCTCCGCTGTGGGCGACACAATTAACAGGTCGTCCAGGTAGGGGAGAATCGTAACTCCTTGCCTTCGAAGGAGCGCCATGAGCGGCGCCAGAATCTTTGTAAAAACCCTGGGCGCCGAGGCCAACCCGAATGGTAGGGCCACAAACGGGTAATGGGCCTGACCTATGGCGAAATGGCGAAACGCAGGAAGCGCTCGTGAGCCCTGCCGATAGGGACATGCAAATAGGCGCCGCGGATGTCGATCGACACCAAGAAATCGTACTGCGACAGGGCCGCCACGACAGAGCAAAGAGACTCCATACGGAATTTCCGGGTCCGGACATGAAAATTCAATTCTTTGGGGTCCAGAGTGGGGCGAAACTTGTCCTCCTTTTTGGGGACCACAAAAAGGTTGGAGTAAAACCCCCTTCCCCGGTCCTCCGGCGGAAACTGAACCACCACACCCTGCTGCAGAAGAGAGTCAACCTCCCGCAGCAGTGCGGCAGCCAGCTTGGGCTCGGACGGGATGCGTGACTGACGAAACCTGTCCGGGGGTCGAGAATGAAACTATGAAATAGCCTGCCGACATTACCCACGTCACCCAGGCGTCCGATACGTGGGACGCCCAAATCGACCCGAATTGTAGCAGACGACCTCCCACCCGAGAGCCCTCGAGGGGGTTCCTGGCGTCAGTCCGCTTTAGCGGGCTTTTTGTCAACCTCCCTTTTGTCCTGACGGGATTTCTGGGTGGTCTTTCCGGAAGACGAGGGACGACTCGATCTCCAAGAGGGCTGACCGAACCGCACCCTGGGCCGAAAGGACCGACGACCACTACCGGCACTTGACTTGCCAGACGTAGAAGCCGCTGCTTTCCGCTGCGGCAAAGCCGTATCCTTGGCCTTAGCAATCAGCTCCGTGAGGTCCGAACCAAAAAGCTGACCGCCCTTGTACGCCAGACTCCGCAAACCTTGTTTGGATACTGCGTCCCCAGTCCACTGTTTAAGCCACAGTGCTCTCCTGACTGATGGCCGAGGATTGAGCCCTGGACAGAACCGAAGTAGTATCCAGCACTGCGTCCCTGCCATATCGGGCCGCCTCTTCCAACAGCTGGAAGAGCCTTTCCACATCAGACAGCGGAGTCCCATCATGCCACGCCGTCCGCAGCTGATCCAACCACCGCAGAGAAGCCTCACCAGCCCACATGGCCCCCAAGGCCGCTCAGAATCCATGACCCGCGGCCTCGTAGATGGACTTCGCCGCTAACTCCGTCCTTCTGTCCAGCGGATCCTGTAGACTCGCCTTCCCTTTAACAGGAAGCAAAGAGGATTTGCTCAGCTGAGACAATGGCACGTCCACTTCAGGAGAGGGGACTCAATTAGCGATCGTCTCCGTGGAGCAGGGATACAGGGCATCAAAAAACCGCATCCCCTGGAAGCGTTTATCCGGACACAGGCGTTCTTTCTCCACCGCCTCGTTAAGTTCATCGTGCGCCGGCAGCGTCGAAAGAGCCCGACGCAACTCCTGATACAGCCGGGCCAACTTGCCAGGGCGCCTCGTCACCTCTTCAGACAGCTGTAACGCCTTCCGCATAGCCCCAATAAAAGCATCCACGCGGCCCGAAAGCGAAGCAGAGCGACACTGCCGATCCTCTTCATCAGAATCGGAGATCTCACCAGCAGAGTCTGTCGGTGATTCCGAAGCCTCCGACGCACTGCGCGGAGGAGACAGTGCCACCACAGGCCTGTGGCACTTCTTGCCTCGTGATGTCGGTTGGGACTTAGCTGATACCCAATGACCCAGGTCAGACAGACTGTCAATGGAGCGAGTGAGCGCCTCCACTTTAACATCACTGAGACCCCCGACCGGTGTCGAACCTGACGCCGTCGAAGACCCCAGCGTATCAGAAGCGCGTGACCGATCCTGAAGCGGACCGGGAGAGAGGTCCGCGCCCCCTGATCCGACATGCCCCCACACAGTTGCGAGCGTCGCGGATAAGGCGGTAATAACCCCTTACAATGGGTACAGTAACCGAGGATGAGTGATTCCGCTACCACATCCTGTTCGTATGCAAAAAATCACCAAGCACTGAAGGGTTAAAGCTCCTCCTTAGAGGGAGAAGAGCTACCCCAGCTGCCTGCAGAGCAAAAGTTAACCTAACAGACTAGGGTGATGCACTCAGAAGCATGCACATCCAGAAAGGGTTAACTGCCCTGATGAGGCCAGACCCCGTTCAGAAGGGGTTAATGCTGCTGACCAAGCAATACACCTTTGCCTTAAAAGGACAGAGGTGTGCGAGTCCCAGAGCCTCCTGAGCAGAGAGGTAGCAGCGCCGGATATAGCACACCCTGTCTGCCTTAACAGGCCAGCAGTAAGGTGCTCTGCGCTGCAAAAGTGAGAAAAATGAATCTTCTGCCTTAATAGGCAGAAGTGACTCACCAGCTGGCCGCGGTGACTGCTCTTCCCGGTCTGGTGGTGTAGAGAGCGGGGAGCAGGAGGCGCTGCACGTGGTAATGGATGCCGGCAGAAGGACCCGGAAGAAGGGGCTGGGACAGCTCCAGCGCCCACTTTCCGGGCGCTTCCTGCCTGAGGCTAAGATGACAGGCAGCAGAGAGGCGCGAAGCCACGCCCCCCGCCGCATACTAACGGAGCCCGCGGCTCCTCCGTCCCTGCTCCCCTGCTAACACAAACGCCGTATGCAGTGGAGATATCCTTCCTGCAAGGACAAAACAGCAGTTACCACTTGTGCAGTAACAGCGGCTGCCGCCGCAGCCGCTGAAAAACTCAGACCCTGAGAGCACTTACCCAGCTGAGCGCCACAGGGACCCCCAGGGATGTGTGGCGCCGTGGTCCTTTGCTCCCCCCCACGGCGGAGCGCCCAGGGACCCCACAGAAGCGGTGTGCATCTCCGCCAGGGAGCGCCCTGTATCCCCCGGGGCCGGCAGGCTTCAGCGGGGACCTCCTTAGGGGGTACGCAGATCTGCCATGGGAGGGTCAGGGGTCCCAGCAGCGCCGATACCCCCTGAGACCTCTAGACCACGGGGGGTCCAGGTCTCCGGAAATGTTAAAATAAATTCTTCTGAGGAGCTGCAAAGGCAGCGACTATCCTCTGCGACCTCAAATTTTAGACTGAAGGACATGGGAGTAGGAGGAGCCTAAGCTGGAGGGGCCGGTCGTCACTTTTTCTAATCTGAGGTGAACTATCCTGTGGGGCTCCGCCTACCCACTAGTAATGGATCTGTGTCTCCCTTCCTTCCCTTCTGCTGCTGAAAGCCTGGTCCTGTGCCTCCCCGGAGACCTGGCTGGCCTGTGAATGTCCTGCAGCAGTAATGGCCGCCGTAACTTCTCCTGTATCCTGAGGCGAAGGAGAAGGGGGGCGGAGCGCTGCAAGGGCGGCAGTTTCTATGGGGATGCGCGCCCTGCAGCCTAGATCTGCCCCCTGTGTGACACCGCAGTGTCAAAATAGTCATCCGGGGGGCGGGCCGGGGGGGCGGAGAATGGGCGGTAGCTTCAGCTAGGCCGAAGCCAAGGTCTAAATTTATTTTCTATGCCCAAAAGGGCTCCAGGCCGGCACGCTAGTCCGGGGGGGGGGGGGGGGGGGGGGGCAGATCAGAACCGGAACCCCCGGGATTGAAAGGCAGAATGGCGTTGGGGGCATAAATGGAAGGGGGGCTCTGAAGAGAGTCCCCCTTAGGCGCTTTTAGGGAGAAAGCTGCCGCAGGTGCAGAGCCTGTGAAGGCCTGTGCCTGTGTGTGCCATGGCTGCCTGCACTCCCCCCAGCTCCTACAGGATCCCACAAACAGACTGGGGCTCCTGTATTGCTGCTGGTCCTCGGCTGCGGTGTCCTGGCTGGTGAGAGCTGAAGATGCTGCCGTCCAGGCCCTACCTGATGATGTCTCAACCTAATACCCCCAGGGGGGATTAGGGAGGGTGCCGCTGTCACCATCAGGGGGCTTTGTCCTCGCCTCAACTTCGGACCAAGACCGAGGGAATTGGGGAAGGAGGGGGGTTCTCAACTTCGAGCCTGACCCGAGGGGCCAGAGAAGGAGCAGCATGGTGGCTACGCCATCTCAACTTCAACTGTGCACCCCATAGTAGGGGGCAGAGGAGGAAGCCATGCCGGGGGTCTCTTAAGACACCCTCTTTTCTTCATCTGTAATCCCGTGCTGAAGCGAGCGACGAGTGAAGGTCTGAGGTGTGCCTCCTTGCGACACTAAGCAAAAACTGAAGATGGCTGACGCCGTCTAGGGGTGTATACTGCAGGGGAGGAGCCACAGTTAATCTTTTTCAGATTATGCATAGTGTCGCCTCCTAGTGGACAGCAGCATAACACCCAAGGTCCTGTGTCCCCAAATGAGGCGACAGAGTAATATATTTTTCCCACAAAAATGTTTTAGCCCCATTTTTTTTCATTTGCACAAGGATAGCAGGAGAAAGTGGACCCCAAACTTTGTTGTGCAATTTTTCCTGTGTACACAGATATGTGGTCAAAAACTACTTTTGATGCACAGAGCAAAGTTCAGAAGGGAAGAAGCACCATATTGTAGTTCAGATTTTGCTGTACCGGTTTGAGGGTGCCATGTCACATTGGCAGACCCCTTTTCCCCATAACAGACCCCATTTTACAAACTACACCTGTCAATGAATTAATCTAGGGGTGCAGTGAGCATATTGACACAACAGGTGGATCACAGAATTTTATACTATTGGGCAGGTAAGAAAAAAATAATTTTATTTTTACCGCCAAAATTTAGTTTTAGCCCCAGATTGTACATGTTAACACTGGGAAATGGGTAAAAATGGCTCCAAAAATTGTTCCACAATTTCTGCTGAATGTAGAAATATCCCATATGTGGCTATACAGTACTACTTAGCCATATGGCGAGACACGGGAGGGACGGAGCGCTATTTGCCACCTGGAGCGCAGGTTTTTCTAGAATAGTATGTGGACTCCATATACAGAGCCCCTAAAAGCTAGAATAGCAGAATCCCCCCTCAAGTCACCCCATTTTGGAAATTATACCCTTTTGGGAATCTACAGATGTAGTGACGATTTTGACTCTATGGGTGTTTTCCAGAAACAAGCAGAAGTGGATGTTGCTGAGTGAAAATTGCAAATTGCTGTTGTAGTGACCAGTACATTGTAGTGACCAGCTCATGCTTCTGGAGATATGCACCCGTAAATTAGGCAGGCTCTCATCGCTACAGAAATGCAAAACATGTGAACGCTAACTGCGGTTTAGGCACACACTGGAGCTCAGAAGGGAGGGGGGCATTTTGATTTGGGAACACAGAATTTGCTCAATTTCTTTTGGGGGTCGATGAACCATGGTGCTTTTCCAGAGCCTTTGTGCCATCAGTAATGTGGACGCCCCTATATTTCGGATAACTGATGACAGACCTGAATGGGGACTTGCTTTTTTTTCGTGGATTGAGTAGAAGATTTTGTTGGGGACATTTTACGTAACATTTGGGATCACATTTACCCTGCACTTTATGCTGAGCACTTATATCAGGGTTTCCATCTAAATCTCAGAGTGATGTGATTCAGATGAACCCCCGAAGTATCCATTCACTATAATA
This sequence comes from Phyllobates terribilis, assembly GCF_046119375.1. NCBI lineage: Eukaryota > Metazoa > Chordata > Amphibia > Anura > Dendrobatidae > Phyllobates > Phyllobates terribilis. Next base: position 104,390,886 of record NW_027362773.1, read on the forward strand.
AGGCAGCAGAGTTACTCTGGACCCCATCTGGCCTCTGTTCAGCGTTGTCCTTGTCAGAAGTACACAAAACTAGGCGACAGCACTTTTATGCATGCCTAATAAAAAGACGGACAGACAGATCATAGGCCAGACGGCATGCACAGTGCCTTTATCTGCCTCATTATAGGAAATCTTCTGCCGGGGGTTGCGTCTGAATCACGCATTTCAGAGATTTACACGGAGAACCCGGTGTAAGCGCTCAGCGCAGAATAAATGTGAGCCGTGCCTTACTGCGATCTTTGGGAAGCAGAATGAACAAACCAAAATATTTTTACGTTTTTTTCACTTTCTTACTTTTACACTGTGTCCCACTATGGGACTTTCACTAATTGCAGGCTGATCGCTTGTATAGTATAGGGATGCAGGAGCATTCCTATACTATACAGAAAGTGCTGCACTGACGGGCAAACTTGTTAGATCATGTACTGCGCATGATCCACCAAACTTCCTAGCTCTGGTGACCTGGATGTCGTCATGACAACATGGGGTCACCATGGCACCGATCGGGACCCCGCGATGACGTCGCAGGGTCTCCGTTTCTAAGGCAGAGGGGCTTTATTCCCTCTGCCTGCACACTAAATGCTGCGATCGCAGCGTTTATCGGGTTAAAGTGATGGGAGCAGTGCGGGCACCACACCTGGCACTGAGTGCTGGGTGTCAGCTGTCAAAATCAGCTGACACCCAGCAGCAATCGAGCACGAAGGGCCTCCGCGAGCACAAAATCGCTGAGACGTAGCCATATGTCCCTGGTCAATAAATACCAGGCCACAGGGAAGTATGGATATGTCTCACGTCAGAAAGGGGTTAATGCTTCTAGCTGCAAGTTCTTAGATTTTACAAAACATTTTGAATAACAAATCAGTACTGTAATTAACCTTGAGGACATTTTGTTTTTGTTTTTTAAAAAAAGGTTTTTAATACAAGATAAGCTTTATACAGAGTCAGACAAGGAAAAAGAAAAAAAAAAAAAAAAAGCAAGAGGGTGCAAAATAGACCCTTTATCTATATGCAACAGCCTCTGCCTTTTAGAGACAGACAGAACTCTGCATCCACTTGCAAATCACATCGGGGAAAAAAGGACAGACGCTAGGTGCTTCGACACCACGGACACAACTAGACGATTTTCGTCATCACTAGAGCATTAACCAATATGTCTAGAGAGAAAGGACTGAAGATCACGGTAAAGCACTTTTGGGCAGTGGAGAAATGAAGGTTAGTGACATTTCCACAGGGTGGGACCAGCTAGAAAAGTAGTCGGGATTTCTATCTAAACTTATGGTATTTGTGCTGTTAATCTGCGCACTTTTCACATTTACCGTTCGGAGCGGCTGAAATCAGAATGCAACATTGATCTGAATTTAATATCTTAATGTGACGTAGAAAACCTTTGACGTTTCCTTTAATCTACTACAAAATAATTGATGACCTGACAAACACATGTTCGTAAATTCGAGAAGTTATATATGCCGACCCTCAGCCGCTTTCTTTCAGTGGAGACATTTGTCCACTGTGCAGAGTTCTAATATGTGAGGCAAAGTGCCCGGCAACTTATCAATTGAAGGGGGTAAATTTAGTTTTGAGGAGGAGGTGGTGGAGGGGCAGGAGGCAAAGAAAACTGGGGGATCCCGGGGACCCCCATCCCCATCATAGTCACATAGTTGGAGTGATCTATGGGTGGAGGGGGAGGAGGCGGAGGAGCATAGAGAAAGCCAGAGGATCCAGGGGGAGGAGGTGGTGGAGGCGGCGGAGCACTTGGAGGAAGGGGCGGTTGAACGCCGGGAGGAGGCGGCACAAGGGAGGCATTTGACTGGATGGCGTTGTTAGATGAAGCAGAGGCAGCGCCTTGTTGCTGCTGCCAGAGAGGAAGGGACGCTGAGCCAGTGGCGTTGTTTTGAGAACCTAAAAAAAAAAAAAAAAAAAAGTCTAATTTAATAAAAATTTATAAAATGGGGACAACTTAAATAACAAGTAATTGTAAAGTCAGATTTATTTTACACTGGTTTTAGAAAGAATCAGCCCTGCAGATTGTAAAAAAAACAAAAAAAGCCCTCCGGATCCAACGCAGAGTCTCGGCCAAAACGACAGCGTTGTAGCTAATCATTGAGCTTAGCAGATTTCTTGACTGTAAACTGCACAAGCTGCTGAGCTCACAGATTGTCTGCAGCACTGTTGATAGAACATCAAAACTGCAGACAGACTGGAGCAGCGGTGTAGGCTGTGCTTCGCTCAGGGACGGTTTGTAAAGCAATTTTTTTTTTTTTTTAAATCTGCAACTGGGAACAGAACTTTTCAAAACCAGAAAACCCCTTCAAATGTATGACTACAGATCATTTTGCAAATGGATCAGTTAATGGATGACATAACAGATGACCCAATCTGTATTTTTCCCCATATACTTTAGTGTTTAAAATAAAAAAGTTACAAACTCTCCGTCAGAATAAGCTCACTGACGGAGTCTCCGTTCATTCTGCAGCCAGGAATATGCATGGAAACAAATCCTGTAAAAGCCAATGGTGTAACATTTGTAATAAACTGACTCAACCATTACTTACTTTGCTGCCAAGGTAGAGGAGCTCCAGGTTGGGGTGGTGCACCTGTATTTTGTTGCTGCTGCCAAGGAGGTAAAGAGTGTGCAGAACCACTTGGAGGTGGCGGGGGTGGAGGCGCCATCAAACCCATAGGGTGAGAGTGCAAGAGACCTGGAGGTGAACGAAAATCGATTAGATTAATGTAGGACTATCTTCTAGAACTGTTTTTTCATGTTCTCAATCAAGTCCTTACCCATAGGATGAGGACCATGTGGATGTGCTCCTGGGTGAGGCTGCATCCAGTGGGGGTGCGGTCCTGCAGGGTTGTGCTGTAGAGGACCGTTTCCTGTACCACCCATCTGGTGAGGAAAGGAATGAGGGGCACCATGAAGGGACGGGAAGGGTCGATCAGTTGCCAGCCAAGACAGTCGGCTCTGCTAAGAGAAAACAAACATATGTACCTAAATATGATATGTCGTAACAGAAATCCGCACCCCATCCAGAGAATAGATCACCGGGGGGTTCAACACAACGTAATATCAAAACCATTAATTCACTATAAGTCAGTTATCGTCATAATTCCTACAGAAGGCATTGTAAGAAGATATACATCTTACAGCCTTCACCAGGAAAGATGCTGATAATGCAAGAACCACAAGGCGACATTGTAACTTTAAAGGCAATGTAATTCTAATCTTCGTGGTTTCAATTGCTTGCGTGATAGAAATTTAGATTTAATCCAGTTTTTTTTATAAACTTGTATTTACTTTTGGTGCATTATTTCTACTACTATGGTGAACCTACTTTAAAGGAGTTGTCCAGGCTTGGGGTTAGTCTGCAGTTACTATGTGACTGCAGACTTGCAATTCCTCACAGCGTGCACAATACATGCTGTCAGGATTCTCCAATGAGATTACATACGGGAATGCGCCACATTCCTACTAGGCGAGTCCAGCCTGGCTCAATACACTTGACTGCACACATGTGAATTGCATACTTAAGGACAGGGCTGAGGAGTCGGAGTCCGTGTCCATTTTGGTGGAGTCTGTATAAAATGGACCAACTCCAACTCCTAAAATATATAATAAATTGCGTACAGTAGTTCAATGCAGTTTGTGGGGAATATTTTTTCATAAGAATTTGGGAAAGTTATGAAATGTCCTATAAATGTCTCCCTATTCCTGATCTAAGGGTCTAGACTTTTAGCTGAGATGAATCTGTGCTACAGTAAATTTATCATGTATGAGGGAGTCGTGGAGTCGGTGTTCTGGAAACTGAGGAGTCGGTGGTTTGGCTTACCAACTCCACAGCCCTGCTTAAGGACACACGCTCCCAAAGAATCGGGACAGCGCGCAGTATGCAGATTCATAAGTCTGCAGTCAGAGTAACTGTAGACGAACCCCAAGCCTGGACAACCCCTTTAAGGAGTACCTATTTTGTTTTATTTAATATGCAGTCATTTTTTAACATGTTCTGCCAATCAATGGAGTTTTAGTTTTTTGTTTTTTTTTTAAATCCCTGCCTATTGGTAAAACAAAATATTAAAATTCTGCAGCTCATACTCTTGACCCCATACACCACTATGCACACTCATGCAGAAGCTCGGTGGTTCTGTCAGATGAGCAGCACTCTACAATACCCCATGACCTTTGAATGATTGATGGAGGGGATCTAGCATGCTGAGACCTCCACCCATCTGCTGCATATGTTAGGAGGAAACTGGATATTAAGTAAAATAGGTAGCCTTTAAATTTTTTTTTTATTAACTGCTCCTTAAAGCTATAGGTTGGAGTAGGTCTCCCAGTGGGTGGTCGTTTTTGCCACGCAAGTCCATCTCTAAGGTTTCAAGGATTTGTACATCGCACATCTTCCTACTAAATATTATTAAACAACAACAGCCTTCAACTCAATCTCTAGCAATGGCGACTTGGATGAATGTTCTGTAGGAAGATCGATCTTGTGCAGCCTAGATAGGTCCACCAGGGTATTCTCTGCAGTTATCTTGATACTATCAGGTTGCTGGTCTTCCTCATCGCCTTGTTCCGTCTATTCTTCCGGCCATGAAGTCCTTCTCCAGTGATTGCCTTCTTCGTATGATGTGTCCAAAGTAGGCAAGTGCTTCGAGTGACATGTCTGGCTTGATTTGTTACAAAATTGATTTGTTTGTTCTTCTTGCCATCCATGGTATTGATAACATCCTTCTCCAGCACCACATTTTGAAGGTGCTGATCCTTCTTCTGTCTTGTTTCTTTATCTTCCTGGTTTCATATCCATGTTACTACAGAAAATATCCTACTATTTAGCATGTGCCAACTTAAACAGGTCTGTAATAGGTTCTCTTTTAGGAAAATCCCTATAACATTGGGCATCTACAAGTTTCCTGTATAAAACAAGCCAGTCAGTTCTACACCGCTGATCCTCAGATCAATTACCATGTACGATGTTAAGAATCAGCATGAACAATCACATATGAATTCATAAAAAGTTTTAGAGAGTGTTCAACGGACTGACAACTTCCATAGTGTCTACATACCACGGGTGTCTGGTTAGCCATCATGCCAGTTGGTCTTGGTGACCCTTGAATAGGACTATGTGTTGGCCCAGTTGCGCCCCCTATAGAAGAAGGTATTGGGGCTTCTCCGAGTTCTGCCATAAGGGAAAGGTATTCTTTATCCATTCTTGCCTTATCTTGTGCTGACTGGGGCTCTCCAGGGCGGGCTTGGACACTAGACAGAAATACACGTATATTACAGGTGGAGAAAGGTGGTGCGATCTGTAACATTAATAAGTGATTGATAAAAGTGATCAGTATTATGTTATGTTTCATGTTTCACCTTGTAAATTTGCAGTCTGAAGCGATGTGTCCGGCCCCTCCGCACTTTGTACACAGGGTGGTATTGGTGATGCTTCTAGTTTCTGTATTCTGCCATGGCCGCAGGATCCTAGAAGTGGAAATAATGAATATAAAACAGAAGCAAAAAACTTGCATAAAAAAAAAAGGGAAAAGAAAAAAAAAAAAAAAAAAAAAAGACAGAACAAACCTGTTATCGTCACACAAAGTACCATTGAGCCGAGCGAGCTCTCGCAGTTGCATTTTGCGGAGATCGTTCTGATCTTCTGGCGTTTCAATCCCTTGCTTGAGAATACTTCTGATCTAGGAGGAAAAAAGGGATGAAAGGCAAATTAGCTCATATGAATGTACAGGCGGAGAGTGAAGGTGGTGCTCAATTACTTATCGATCACTGACTTTCAGGTAACTTGTGATGTCAGCTACACGTAGAGCAGAGTAACTTCAGTAGTGGAAAATGTAAGAGATCCTCCCTAACCCACAAAGGCAGCAGGATATTCTGCATGTACGACATGTGCACAAGAGTCCGAGTCCCGGCACAACGCAGATGAGACCACAAAAAAGCAGCACGTGACCGCCGCGGTGGAAGCAAGCCAAACAAGCCGCTTTTATCCCGGGAAACCACTTCCCATTTACAATCAGGTACACTGCTGAAGCTCTCCAATCCTGATGTAGAACCCCAGTCACAGCACATTTTGGGTAAGAGACGTTTATCTTACAATTTGGCTCTATGAATACACTAAATGAGCAGCATCTTATTGTAGATGGTCAATGAAGGGTCTTAAACTCATGACCTGTAGTATGGAAGGCAGAAACCTAAAGAGTGAGCCACAGCAGTAGCACAATTCTCAATTAGTGTTTTTTTTTTCTGCCTAAAAAGCTCAATAGTATTTTTCTTTACTGGCATAATTGGTATGCGCAGACACAAAATAACTGACAAAACAATTACAATAAAAAAAATTTTTTCTTTTGGGCAATACACATTTTAAATAAACCCCAAAAGCCAGTAAATGACACGGATACATTTGGACTCCCTGTAACTAAAAACCTTCATCTTCACAGCAGCCATTAATCAAGCATTGTGTTGTACTGACATCTAGTGGCCAAAAACAACAATACTCTCACTTTACTGCAGTAGGTTTTAAAAAGAGTGATAGATATAGCTCATAGCCCAGTTCTCAAAAATATGTCGTACAAACTCTAAGGCATGAGCTAGTTTGTACAATCACCCATACACACCATGAGAGCACATTGTTAGATGTTTTCCGATGAAGCACTCCTCTAGTCACCTGACCGCTGCAGCTAATCACAGGCTTAATCAGTAAGAAATTGAGCTGACACCAACACCCCAAATTATCCCTATGTAAAGGAGGCTCCATAGTTTTCCCAGACTGGAGTAGAAGGGATTACCTTCTTTAGTGTGAATGGTGTCCAGCAAATGATTGAACGTTCCCAATTACAACAGTATTTGAGTAACACTTACCTGTTCTACTGCTTTCTTGACATTCTCCATGTTGTTCGCAGTTACCAAAGCATGTAGTGGCTCATCTTCCCCTGGAAGCATCAGCCCATCTTTGCGTCCCACTTTGCCTTCTTTCACTGAACCTTTGCCGCGGATCATTATCTTTGCGTTGCACTCCTTCTCAATGTTCTTTAGGGTGTTACCCCTAAATTTAAAAAAAGGCAATTAAGCCAAAAATAACCTAAAATAAAGCAAATCTACAGAAATCAATGCATTACCTGGGGCCGATGAGTAACCCAACAAAGTTAATCTCCGGATATTCATCCTGTGGGATCATGACCTTGTCATTTACACGAGAAGCAGGTGGTCTGCAAAACATAAGCAGATGAAACATTAAAATAGGCTGCGTGGGGGGTGCAGATAATATTCCTTAAATGTTAGGATGCCGCTAACACAGTTTAGACATTTAATTCTTTCAGATGTGAGATATTAGCTGTGCACTATCCTCAAATATGAGAAATGAAGACAGTCATTGTATTGTGACCACCTTCAATAAGAACACTCTTGAGGATTCAAGGAAAAGGCAAATCCCTAAAGAGAGCCTGTCACTTGCTCAAAAAAAAATTGAGTTAAATACCTTGTAAAAAAAAATCCCCAAGTTGTCCCGATTCGGCCAGGTTTTTTTCAGTTTTGCGCGGCGTCGCTCCGTTGCAGAGATATTCACATTTGTTGCTTTTGGAGCACAGCATGTGAAATCTCTGCTTGCAGTTTAACTGGGCATTTCTTCAGAGTTTCCTATTTGGGAGTGTGAAGTCACCCCTCCCTCCCAGACGCAGCCAATCACAGCTTAGCCCAGCAGCAGATCTAGCAGTCTCAGTCAGTGCAGAGCTGTGATTGGCAGGGTCTGGGGAAGTAGGGTTGAAAGCACACGCCCCCAGAGAAGACTCTGAAGAAACTCCCAATTGGACTACAAGCAGAGATTTCACATAATGCATTCCAGAACAAATGTAAATATCTACAATGGAGTGACAGCACAAAATGGGGATAAAAAAAAATGGCAAAATCAATGGAGCTCAGGGATTTTTTACAAGGTATTTCACTCAATTTTTGAGCAAGTGACAGGTCCTCTAAAGTGTATGGACACCTTTGACATGTAATTTTATCATCTAAAGTTAACCCACTAACATGTAAAAACAAAATTCTATTTAAATTTCAGTCTGCAATTTTCATTCCTTTATTCATTTTTACCCTCTCCCTAGGTCTGCGTGTATCCGGGAGAAACCAGCAGTCTTCATCTGCTCATATCAGCAAAGCTTCTATCCTGCCTCAATACCTCTTCATGTGCTTTCAGCCTTACCTATATCCTGTTTTCTCTGCCCTCCTCGAGACATTACATGCTTTCTTCACTACTCACTACATTTTTGTAAATTCCTCTCACTCCAAGAGAAAGAATGGGGGGGGGGGTGGAGGAAAGCCATGAAAATCTAGACATAAAAGACTTAAATACATCCTGCAGCAGCAAAATGATGAAAAAAATGGTTAATCAAATCTAATTAGAACATTGCTTAACTGACTGCAAAGTGCTTCGACATGAGCTTCCAGCTCGGACAAAGTCAGTGCAGCCGTCAGTGGTTACTGATTGGCAGCAGTGGTCAAGTAAGGAGATAGGCAGTAATATAAAGAAATTGCAGTGATCTGGTAAGTGAGTTTTTTCTCTTCTATTTTTAAGATTGACCAATAGCAAGTTTAACAAACCTTAAATAACTTACCTATAATCAGCCGGTGGTTTGAACTCTGGGTTCAACCCAACCATCTCAGTAATAAGGTGGTGTCGCTCCTCTTCCAGCTTCTTACGTGTCCTGAACTCTCGTGTGTTAAGACGTTTCCCTTCGCTATTATAAATGGGTTCAGGAGATGGCGACCTGCACGGAGCGAGCAAAAAAACAAGGGATCAAAAAAAATGCCTCAAAGCACAAAATATTCAAAGAATGATTTAAAGATTCTTTAACATTGCACAAATAAAATACATTTCCAATATTGCAGAGGTACCAAAATCCACCGTGGCACGCTACATTGTCAACAGCAGATATATTGGGTATACTCCATAAATATGGTAGTGATTGAAAACACTACCCAAAACCAACCAATTAAGTGTATTTTTACATTCTAAGTTTTTTTGTGGTCTATTACCCCAAAAAAAAAAAAAACGGCTTCAATCACTGTATCCACATCCGCTGAACATTATAATAGATTACTAATTTCCTGGGAAAACAGTCAGTTATTGGCGCTATTACTGGAGTCTCTGCCTTCTATTCTAAGTTATAGGTGAACTCTGCACGCTGCTTTCACAGTATGCACATTGGAGACATCCAGGTCAAAAACTGGGTTTGAAGCATTTGGGAAAAAAAATTGTAAGGAAACTGACAGACTTCTTCATTAAGTCCCAGCATTTCCATCACTTTTCCTTAAGAAACGATTTTCACTTTTTTTAAATATTGAAAGTACGGTAATCAACATATTGTGAGATTTTACAGGTAGATGATCCCATGGCGCCTGCACACGATCAGACACTGATGAGCAGGAAAGGGATAAAAAGAACGTTTGGGCAAAAAAAAAAAAAAAAGTCACTATTGACTAGAGAGAAAGTCTGCAGGGTAAATCTGTAAATATGGTTAAATATTTAGCCGAAAATGCTAAGGCTATGTGCCCACGTAGCATTTATGAAGCAGAAAATTTCTGCTGCATAAATGCAAGTCCTCTCCCGGAAAAACGCATGCAGAATTCCGCACGCGTTTATCGCGCATTTTTCGAGCATTTTTCGCGCGTTTTTCACACGTTTTCCACATGCGGAATTGCCTTGCGTTTTTTATGCATTGAACTAAGGCAATTCCGCTTGCGGAAACGCAAAATTAAATGACATGCTGCGGATTTTTGAACGCGGCATAAACGCTGCGGAAAAATCCGCAGCATGTGCATAGAAGTTGCGGAATCCCATTGGGGACCATGGGGTGCGGATTACCATGCGTTTTTCAAGCGTTTACGCTGCGGAAATTCCGCAGCATATACGCTTGAAAAATGCTACGTGGGCACACAGCCTAATTCTTTGAGGGTTGCATTGAGGAAAAAAAAAAAACAGTCATTAATTCATATCTGCTCACAAACCTTTTTATGTTGGGCCCAATGTTTTAAAACCTGTTTAAAAAGTGTAAAGGCTTTTAACCAGACAAGTGTTGATCTCTCTAATACCTGCTTTTTCTCTTTTTTTTTTTTTTAAAACAAAACCAATGGTGAGTTAAGTAGGAGCTGAGAAGAACAGGGTAGGTTAAAGGAAATGTGTCACCTGTTTTTTTTACAACCCCATCTGAGAGCAGCATGATGTAGGAGCAGAGACCCCGATTCCGGCAATGTATCACTTACTGAGCTGCTTGCTACAGTTTTGATAAAATTCCCGTTTTATCTGTTGCAGTTCTAGCAGCTCTGTATAACCCCGCCCACAGCACTGATTGGCAGTTTTCTGTGTACTCTGCCAATCAGTGGTGGGGGCGTGGCTGGACTACCTAGCAGCAAGTTTATTCATTCTCTTGTGATAATCTTCAGCTGATAAAACAGTGATTTTATCAAAACTGTAATAAGCAGCTTAGTAAGTGACACATTGATTCTGACAATCTACACTATGCGGTTCTCAGATTAGGTGGCAAAAACCTTTGTGACAGAGTCCCTTTAAGATGGTATAACAAACCAGCTGTATATGGATTATATGCCCTAGAAAACTTCTCAACTAATGACATAAGTGACCATGAAAAGAAAAGGACACTGAAATGAAGAAATTGGACTAGGGGAAAAAAAAATAAAGAAAATGGTTACTGGTTAAGGTACTGAATCCATAAATGAGTGGCACCAATCTACCACAACATCTGGACAGGACTCCACTGATGTCGAGATATTGGGTAATGGCAGTAAATGAGCTTCAATACATCCTTGAGTCATGGGGTTAACATACAAGACCATCTGTAAAGACCCCAAATTAGCTAACTTTTTCTATTTATGCCAAGGTGTGAATGGAGAACAAGGGAATATCCCAAGAGCTGCCCTCATGTGGGACCCATAGTCAGCGGTGACCCAATGATGAGCAGTTTGTGAAGACCTTTCCATTATGGCGAAGGAATCAAAGCTCAGAAAATATGTTCGTACGCTAGCCTACATGAAAATCTTAACACGCGGATTAAACCATCACAAACTAAAGTTGTAAGAACTCTGATTACTAGTCTTGTATTATAAAAGGAACGCTACGGGCAAAACTGATCGTGTGAAGTCTAGAGTACAGGCTGAGAGGGGAGAGCATGACAAACATCCAAAAAGTGCTGTCGAGAATCCACCGCCCCCCACGGGCCATGTACTCCGCATAACTACGTACAGGTTTGGCCTGTAGTGCTTTTAACATTGTGCTGTACTCGTCCATAGATTTTTCTGCCTTTTAACAGTATTGAACAGTTTAAATCAAAGCTGCTTAAAGTGACAAGATAGTAAATATGTCGAGGGTCAAAAAAAAAAAACAGATCAGGCAACCATCGGTGAAAACAAAACTCTCATACTTTTGACATAACAAATAACTCAATTAGTGGAAATCTGCTTGCTCTCCAGAACAATTTAGATTTATTGGCCTTGTGCACACTTAGCATAGCTTTTGTACTTTATTGCCCTTTCTGGCATTTTTTTCCTTTACCTAGATGCACGTATCTTAGGGATAAAAATAAAACTTTGCAACTGGGTTTCATTAAAAATTTTGACTCATTTGGCTTCTACATTACTGGCTGAAGAATGAGTTAACAGTCAGTGAGTGAGCTTGTTCGGACAGAGTTCATAACTTATCTTTCTGAGCCCCTCGGTTGGTTTAGGACTACATTAAAAATTCAGCCCAACGTTCCACTTTCAAGTGATCATGAGGTTGCACGCCCACGATGCGGATTTAATGCGTTTCCGAGGCACCATTTCCGCCACGGAAACACATTAAAAATGCATGTTAAGCTGTCTGCCATGTTTCCCAATGATAATCCTCATGTGCTGTGCACATGCTGTGGAAATTTCCACTGCGGATTATCATTGCGGAAAAATTTGCAGCACTACCATTAATTTTGCGGAATCGCTACGTTTTAGCCGCCATTGAATTGCATTGGACCGCATAATATCCGCATGACTACATGTGCACATGCGAATATTATGCGATTCAATGTGTGGATGGTACCCGGGTCTGGAGAAGAAGAGACTCTCCTCCAGACCTGGGTACCATAGTACCTGTAGTTAAAAAAATAATTAAAATAAATTTTCCGGTGCGTCGGTGTCTTGCGGTGGTGTAAAAGGACCCTTCCATGACATCATTTAGTCATGTGACAGGCTACGCGACCGCTGACGTCGGCGGCCGCGTGACCTGTCACATGACTAAATGACATCATGGAAGGGTCCCTTTACACCACCACGAGCCGCCGAAGACACCGGACGCACCGGAGAAGGAGATCGGGGACATTGGAAGGTGAGTATAATGTTTTGTTTTTTTTTTTTTACTTTAATATTGATGCTGCATTTGCAGCATCGTAACTTGGTCACACTATATAAATCCATGCCGGTTGCATGGATTTACATAGTGTGACCAAGGTGTCAAGCACTTTCCAAGTAATGCTAAAATCGCTTGGAAAGCGCCTGACACCTGCATGCGAAATCGCATGTGAAAAACGCTTCTACCTGGCAGAAAAAAACATGTAAAATCCGCATGCATTTTTTCTGCCAGGGAGATGCAGAAACGCTCCGCAGCATTTCTGCATTGTGGGCACTTAGCCTAAGTCAGCAGGGGAGTGTGGGGAAAAAAAAAAGTTTTAAACTTTGTCAGAACGGCTCACTAACAGCTGCAGCCAGCAATGTGCAGGGAAAAAAGCCTGCAAGTACCAGACAGCTATTTTTTTCATTATTAAAACCGGATTACAAACATTTTTAGGCTAAAATACAAGACAAAAAAAATATAAAAAAAAATATTGTCCATAAAAGACTAATTTATCCAGACTCATGTCTGGAAAGTTGTTTTTTTTCCCATGGGAGAAAAAGAAAAGCACAAAAGACTAGGCTATTAAAGTCAGATGAACGAAGCAGCCATCCAATGTGCATAGGCTCCTCTCGACTGAAATGGAATGACCGTTAATTCTGCACTGCCGGTGTCCAGGAAAGAGGTTTATTTGTCAACGCGTTTCGAAGTTCCAAACTTTTTCATCAGGACAAACCACAATGTGTCTTGAAGAAGTTTGGAACTTCGAAACGCGTTGACAAACTGCAATCCTGGATACCGTTTCTCTTCCATCTCTGACCACCGGCAGCGCAGAATTAACCATATCACTCCATTTTAGTTATCTTAGCCATGGATCTGCAGTAGCCTTGAGCTTTTTAATGGTTGTGGTCACACAACCATACCAGGTGAGTACCATTGCATTCGGTCTCCCTATTGCTTTTGTTATTCCAGATTTTTTTTTTTGTTTTTTTTTTTTACCTTGTATGCTCCTCTTGACTCTTTCCCAAGAGTATGTCAATAAAGAGAAGGGCCAGGCAGTATGCATAAATGCTCATGAGGAGAAGATAATTTTACCTCTATACAAGTCATTAGTGCGACCACACTTAGAATACTGTGTACAGTGCTGGTCTCCGGTGTATAAGAAAGACATAGCTGAACTAGAGCGGGTGCAGAGAAGAGCGACCAAGGTTATTAGAGGACTGGGGGGTCTGCAATACCAAGACAGGTTATTACACTTGGGGTTATTTACTGTGGAAAAAAGAAGGCTTAGGGGTCTTATTACTATGTACAAGTATATGAGGGGACAGTACAAAGACCTTTCTACTGATCTTTTTACTATGAGGCCTGAGACGGGGACAAGGGGGCATCTTCTACGTCTGGAGTAAAGAAGGTTTAATCATAATCACAGACGCAGATTCTTTACTGTAAGATCAGTGAGACTATGGAACTCTCTGCCGCATGATGTTGTAATGAGTGATTCACTGTTAAAATTTAAGAAGGGCATGGATGCCTTTCTTGAAAAGCATATTACAGGTTATATATACTAGATTCCTTGATAGGGCGTTGATCCAGGGAACTAGTCTGTCGTATGGAGTCGGGAAGGGAATTTTTTCCCCAATGTGGAGCTTGGTGTTTGCCACATGTTTTTTTTTGCCTTCCTCTGGATCAACATGTTAGGCTATGGGTTGAACTAGATGGACTTAGTCCTCCTTCAACCTTAAAAACTATGTTACTATGTAGTACGGATCTATACGCCTGTTCCTTTTGTTCTCAGGGGAGATAAGACGCTTAGGCTATGTACCCACGTAGCGTTTTTGCCGCATTTTTACGTCCGCGAAAACGCTTGTAAAACAGTCTGCCATGCAAAGCAATGTGAATTCGGATGTGCACATGATGCGCTAATTTGCACGCCGAATTCGCATTGCTTTGCAAAATGCAGCATGACCATTTCTACCGCGATTCGCAGCGTAATCGCAGTGCGTGTGCTACCTGGGATGAAGAGGAGACTACAACTCCTCTTCATACTGGCTACCATGCGGTGAAAAAAAGAAATAAAGTTAAAAATAAACAAAACCGGTATGTTCACCTCTCCGGCGGCCCCGGAGAGGTGAATATACAGTTTGTTTTTTTTTTGTTTGTTTTTTTTTACTATAGATGCAGCATTTAAAGCATCTAAGTTGTTCACACATTATAAATCCATGCCGGTTGCATGGATTCATATTGTGTGATCAACTTGTCAAGCACTTTTCCAAGTGATGCTCAAAATCGCTTGGAAAAGTGTTAAAAACGCCGCATGCGAAAACGCACGTACAAACGCCGCATGCGAAAACGCACGTACAAACGCCGCATGCGAAAACGCACGTACAAACGCCGCATGCGAAAACGCACGTACAAACGCCGCATGCGAAAACGCACGTACAAACGCCGCATGCGAAAACGCACGTACAAACGCCGCATGCGAAAACGCACGTACAAACGCCGCATGCGAAAACGCACGTACAAACGCCGCATGCGAAAACGCACGTACAAACGCCGCATGCGAAAACGCACGTACAAACGCCGCATGCGAAAACGCACGTACAAACGCCGCATGCGAAAACGCACGTACAAACAACGCATGCGAAAACGCACGTACAAACAACGCATGCGAAAACGCACGTACAAACAACGCATGCGAAAACGCACGTACAAACAACGCATGCGAAAACGCACGTACAAACAACGCATGCGAAATCGCACGTACAAACAACGCATGCGAAAACACACGTAAAAACAACGCATGCGAAAACACACGTAAAAACAACGCATGCGAAAACACACGTAAAAACAACGCATGCGAAAACACACGTAAAAACAACGCATGCGAAAACACACGTAAAAACAACGCATGCGAAAACACATGTAAAAACGCTTCTCTGGCAGAAAAAACGCATGTAAATCTGCATGCGTTTTTTTTCAGCCAGAGAGGCAAAAACGCTCTGCATCAAATCCGCTACGTGGGCACATAGCCTTAGGCTATTTCTGCTTCATTTCCGCATGTCCTCTCCCAGAAAAACGCATGCGGAATTGCCTTGCGTTTTTAATGCATTGCATAAGGCAATTCCGCTTGCGGAAACGCAAAATTAATGAACATGCTGCGGATTTTTGGACGCAGCATAAACGCTGCGGAAAAATCTGCAGCGTGGGCATAGAACTTGCGGAATCCCCTTGGGGACCATGGGGAGCGGATTACCTAGCGTTTAACAAGCGTTTACGCTGCGGAAATTCCGCAGCGTAAACGCTTGAAAAACGCTACGTGGGCACACAGCCTTACAGCTATATGCAGATATCTGGTTGCTTGTTACAGACTCAAAACAAATCTCCTCGTTACAGAGGAAGAACGGAGTCTGGAGACAGAAATCCTAAAGGTTAATCTCAACCCTATAAGAGCCTTACCTTATATGAATAGGACAAAGCAGACCCCTAATGGGGATAGAGGCACTAGAGACACCGACCTTTTCCTCTCTGAAGAGGTAACATTTTATTTCACAGGGGGCATTGCATGGCCTGTAAATCTCTATTCCAGTTTGGAGAAAGAAGAAAGTCAACCACTTAGACCCTAGCGTGAATCTGTAGAAAACAATTCCACTTTGACAGCGGTGCATATGATAAAAACAAAACCGAAAACTTGACGATATAAATGTCCAATTGGAAACTGGGGTTCGTTAGATGGTTCTGAAAGGGACCCTGTCATGTTAAAATTAGTATCTGACCTGCTGGAAGGCACACACACTTGAGCTTGGTTTGTACAGTCATTCTGTGGTGACAGACTAACTCATGCAGCACTGCTTATTTCAACATGAATTCTGCTAAGTGGGTACGTCAGCGATTTATAGACTATTAAAATGAGAAATTGTGAATCCCATCCTCTAAATGGCAGTTTTAATCAATTTTTAAAAATGACTTTGTAAACTAACAATTTTTGTTTTTTTACGCAAGTTAATTTTTTCTTTAATGAAGACATGCACATTTTCCACAATTTATTAAAATTTCTTTAATCTGAATTTAGTTAGACCTGATTGGTGCTGGATTCTCATGAAACATTTGGGATAACCATAGAAAGGTAAAAAACTATCTTGGCAGGGTACAGAGCTGGAATCAAGTACTGCATTATAAGAATTTCTCATTAAAAGGAATCCATGTACTTGGTCTTCAAAATGTCTCAAGGAAATGGTGATACATTTTGAAGACAATCAGCAAAAAAAAAATAAAAATCCTCGTTTCTGGGTATCCCGGATACACAGCCTAAAGTGAACTGACCATCATGAAAATGCAGTCCTTTCTGCAGGCACATTTAGTTATAGAGCAGGGGGAACTGAGCAGATTGATATATCGTTTTGTGGGAAAAGATTCAGCATAACCTGTTTTTCCATCATTTATACCTTTGCTATTTCTGGGGTTTTCAATCCAGTGGCCGGTCCTAGCAGTGACAGCACTCTTTGCATAAATGTACATATAGAGATAGCTGTCAGTCAATTATAGGACTGCCCACAGGACCACAAATCCCACAAAGAACAGGTTTAAATGAAGAAAAAATATGTTATACTGAAAACTATACATTTACTCACCTCCCACTAACGCTATAAACATTCTGCCTGCAGCCTGGACTGCAATTTTAGGATGACCACTCCCTTTTAAAAGGCGGTCAAATCTGTTCATACGGACCAAACCACAGGCAGCATAAATTAGAGCCTGCCTACGCGATTGCAGCCAGGTCTGCATTTCTCTGAAATGTTCGGGCGTACTAGAGAAAACAGTTTGAAAAGCCACCTGGGGACTATAGGGAGCAAAGCGACTACCCCGACGTCAGCTTTTCCTTGCTTCGCGCCAGGTGATTCACATGTCAATCACCCGGAGCAAAGCAGGGAGCAGCGCTGGAAGAGTCACATCTCTCGCAGACAAAACAAATACCACATTTGCAACCCCAAGGCTAACATACCATAGGTTATCCATGAAGAAATTAACCTCAATGTTATCAGGCTCTGTGCACACTTTGTTTCTAATTTTACTATGACTATTCAATAGAAATGTAATATTTCCAATGTTTGGAGAGCACAAGATAATTCCACTAAGTGAAAAATGGAAACCCTGCTCACATGCCATAGATCACAAAATATACAGATTACTATATTAACAAGCCCAAGAGAAGAAGAAACGGTTACTGTCAGGTGACAAGCGAGCGGAGGGGGTATCCCAACCTGTCTTCTGGGTTAGGGGGTATTCCCAGGTCTCCCGTGCGAAGCTTGCGAGTCAGATCCTCAATTTGTAGTTGAACTGGAAGAAAGCAGGTTAGAAAACAAAAGGAACGGGAAAAAATTGTTACAAAACCCAAAAAGGAGAAAAATCAAACCCATAACATTTTGATTCAATACAAAGTTATGACCGGAAAAGAATGTGTTAAAAGTTGAAAAATCTCATACATGGCTGTCAATTGGTTAGGGTTATTTTACCTGTTTCACACATTTAACCATAAACAGGAAATTCTCAACAGGAATTTTATTTTTACCCCAATAGAACTAAAATTTGGCTGGTTCCACCCCAGACAGTAAAAGGGCTGTCATATAACAAGATCCATAACGAAGACTATGCAATATAACATCTAGTATAAGATCAATCCCAAAATGTAGCCACAATTTAATTAAAATATTAGATATTACTAACTTTATAATAAGCAAATCGTAAGAATACCAACACCAGAAAATGTAATCATGTACCAGCCGGCAACAGAGTAAAGGGCTTCTCCTTCACACAAGCAGATGTGGTCAATATGCTGCGTGCGCGCTCAACGGACGGCACACGGAACCGATAACCAATCATCAGGACTGACGGTCGGTATGAAAACAGGGACTAATTTGGTCTTGCACGGGTCCGCAATACTGATGTGACCGATCCAAGTTTGGGTAAGGCCTTGTAAACCCGGCATAAACGTGACCGTACAGGAGACTGCCATTGACCAAACAAGTACTCTCCAAAATTAACATTAGGCTCAGCCAAGCATTGGCACCATAACTTGGCTCCGTCATCAGTTGTTCATCTTCTGGGAGAACAAAAAAGTGTTTGAAATGAAACTTTAAATTCCAACCTGATCTCACTACCCCAACATTATCTATCAGGTGATCAGTTTGGAAGCTGCCATGCTCAGTTAGCCCGGTTCAATGTTATTCTAGTGTGTACAGGATGTTAAAATATAGGTGAGAACATCCAGATTGGTGGGGTCTGATGGCTTAGCACTGCCAGTCAGCATTACTGGTCACTTGTCCCCACCTGAATGGAGCAGCAGTGCTCATGCTCAACTGCCCGTCTCTAAGACTCTATCCCAATATGTAGCAGGTGTAATATTAGCAAAAACCTCCAATTAGAAATGTAGTATAGTTCTTCTCATTAGCTATGTCACTTACCCCATGTGCAGGGCATTGCAGTAGCTTAGGTATCCATGGTTACAACCATTAACAACTGTCACTATGTGGGTAAGTAACATAACCAATGAGAAGAACTATACTAAATTTCTAATTGGAGGTATTAGCTAATAAGATCTCTGACATGGGAATACTCATTTAATTATTCGACTAACAGAAAGTAAAGAGACATACTGTGTTCTCAGTTAGTCCCATAGTGAATGAGTAATGATGGTCAAGCATTCCCCTTTTGGCCGAGCAGCGACGTTCTAATCAGTCGGAGATCTATAAGGCTGGGTGCCCACGTAGCGTTTTACAAGCCTTTATGCTGCGGAATTTCCGCAGCATAAACGCTTGGGAAATGCTTGGTAATCCGCCCCCCCGTGGTCCCCAATGACAAGCCACATTTTCAATGCCCATGTTGCGGATTTTTCCGCAGCGTTTATGCTGCGCTCAAAAATCCGCAGCATGTCCATTAATTTTGCGGACACGCAGCGTAATCGCCGCCATTGACTTGCATTGAGACACATATAATCCGTGTCTGTACATTTGCACTCACGGATTATATGCGTTTCTATGTGCGGATGGTACCCAAGTCTGGAGGAGAGAAGACTCTCATACAGACCTGGGTACCATAGAAAACTGTAAAAAAAAAAAAAAAAAAAGAATTTAAAATAAAAAATAAAGTTTATACTCGCCTTCCGATGTCCTCCCGGTGTTTTGTCTGCTCCGGGACGGTCTCTTGCAATGTTCGCGTTGATGTGAAGGACCTGCCATGACGTCACTGAGTCATGTGACCCATCACATGGCTTAATGACGTCACCGCAGGTCCTTCACACTACCGCAAGCAGTGCAAGACACCGGACGGAGCAGACAAAACACCGGGAAGACATCGGAAGGGGAGTATAAACTACTTTTTTTTTTAAATTTTTCACCATTCTTATTCTTTTTTTTTTTTTAACTAACTTGGTCACACTACTATAAATCCATGCCGGTTGCATGGATTTATATAGTGTGAACAAGTTGTCAAGCACTTTTCCAAGTGATGCTAAAATCGCTTGGAAAGGCGCTTGTTAACCCGCATGCGGAAATGCATGCAAAAACGCTTGACAAACGCTTCTACCTGGCGGGAAAAACGCACGTAAAATCCGCATACGTTTTTCCTGCCAGGGAGAAGCGTAAAAAATATGCTTCATTTCCGCAACGTGGGCACATAGCCTAAATCTCCTGTGAATGGGTAGGGCTTCTTGCAACCAGAATACCCATTTAAGTCTTTAAAGCGCACCTGTCAGCAGGATTGTGCTTAGTAAACCACATACACTGTCAGGTGGGCGCCGTTACACTGATTAATATGATA
The DNA here is from genome assembly GCF_046119375.1 of Phyllobates terribilis. NCBI lineage: Eukaryota > Metazoa > Chordata > Amphibia > Anura > Dendrobatidae > Phyllobates > Phyllobates terribilis. The sequence goes on from NW_027362773.1 coordinate 104,411,105, forward strand.
CCTTGCTTGATTAAATCAGTCTCGTGGTTCTTGTATAATCTTTATTTTCATTTCTGAGATAATGATATGCTCATGCTTCGGGCAGCCTTTATCTTGTACTCTGCTTATGTATTCCTATGTCTACCTTCTGATAGGTCACTGTGCCTTCAGTCACCTGCCTACTATTTTAAATACTGCCTGTGTAATTGTGTTCCAAATCTGAAATTTACATGCAGCAATATGCATGTAATGCAGAGTCAATTGAAATAGGTTCTCTGCTTAAATAAATAAAATACAGTGAAAGGTTCTTTTTGTGCATTATCCTGACAGCCCATAGAGCTCAATTGTGATTCGGTGGTTCTGCAGTCCTACTAAATAATACTAAAATGTGAAAAATTAGAAGAGTACGAGTGTGGCTTCTTACATAACCACTCGCAAAAGTTTATAGGGGTCAAAAATCCCTTTAAAATCTACTGACTTTAAAACTTGGGGAGATGAAAATGCTGAACCCGAAGTGATCAGGGGATCACTGTGCTAACTTATTTTTGAAAAAGAATTGTTTCCAAACAGGTTTCCCCCATGAAGGGGCTCTGTCTCGAGTTTTGTGTTCAGGGGCACAGGTTTCCCCCACTTCCTGCTTGTAATGGGTCAGTGTGCTCCTGAAGACTGACTGATCAAATCAATGGCAAGGTTGAACTGCTGGTTAAAATTGTGCGCTCTCCCATGCTGAAAGCAAACGCAGCTTAGCACCATCTGAGGATCTCAGGGGGACTAAAGCAAGCCAGATTCATTCAGCTCCAGAGAAGCACTTGCAAGCTATAAAAGGAGATGTTCACTACTAGAACAACCCCTTCCTCCATCTCTGTTTGCCCCCGTTAATATAAAAACCCTTATACTCATCTCCTGTGCCGGCACTGTTCTGCCGAGGCTCATGTGAGGTTGTTACGTTACGTCACGCAAGCTCAGCGCCCAATCAGCACCGGCTTCAAAGTCGCCTTTAGATGTATAATTAGTCAATACATCGTGAGCAGCCAGCCCTGCCTTTCTCTTGATTACTTATACGTCCGAAGGCGGGGACAGTGAATCCAGCGCTGATTGAGTACAAGGTACATAACCTCACGTGAGCCTTGGTCTAGTCCCGACACTGCTGGAAAGGTTCCGGAGGTGAGTATAAGGGTTTTAATATTAAAAAGGGGAAACACTCAGATTGAGAAGGGGTTGTCCTAGTAGTAGCTATCCCCTTTAAAGCAAAGAGCTTGCAATCTCAGACTGCAGAATCAATTCTTGGGAATTGAGAGGAATTTTAATAAGCTGTAAATTGCAAAGTTGCTTCTTTAAACAATCACTCTAAGGGTATGTGCACACGGTGCGGATTTGCCGCTGCGTTTTTATGCTGCATCAAAACTGCAGCGGCCAGATGTTACAGCATAGTGGATGGGATTTCTAGAAATCCCATGCCCACTATGCGTTTTTGTGCACCTGCGGAAACTGAAATGAGGTGCATTGTTCAGATCCGCAGTATGTCTATTTCTCTCTTGTGGAAACGCATGCAGATTTTCCCAATAGACTGGCATTAGATAAGGAAAATCCACATGCGTAAAAGCCGCAGGTGTGTTTTGTGTGCGTTTCCGCAGCGGTCAATAAAGTTTGCTTAAAAAAAAAAAAACCTATTCTCTAATTTCAACATGAAAAATGCATGCATAAAAAACGGATCAAAATCTGCATGCGGCAGAACCACACCAAAAACCACAGTAACCTAATTTGCATATTAGGTGCGGAAATGGTGCAGAAATTCAGCAGCGTCAAAACCGCAGCAAATCCACACCGTGTGCACATACCCTTACTCATTTAAAAAGATGAAAACTCAAAGTCCAAAGGGAAGAGCAGGGCTAAGGCTATGTGCCCACGATGCAGAAATGCTGCATATTTTTTCCGCTTCTCCCTGGTAGGAAAAACGCATGCAGTTTTTACATGCGTTTTTCCCACCAGGCAGAAGCGTTTGTCAAGCGTTTTTGCATGCATTTCTGCATGAGGGTTATCAAGCACTTTACCAAGCGATTTTAGCATCACTTGGAAAAGTGCTTGACAACTTGTTCACACTATATAAATCCATGCAGCCGACATGGATTTATAGTAGTTTGACCAAGTTACTTATTAAAAAAAAAAAAAAATGAATAAGAGTGGTAAAAAATAAAAAACAGATTATACTTACCTTCCGATGTCCTCCCGGTGTTTTCTCCGCCGCGTCCGGTCTCTTGCACTGCGGTGACGTCATTGAGTCATGTGACAGGTCACATGACTCAATGACGTCATGGCAGGTCCTTCACACCACCGCGACCCATAGAGCAGACCAGACGGAGGGGAGAAAACACCGGGAGGACATCGGAAGGCAAGTATAATCTTTTTTTTTTTTATTCTTTTTTTAAAGTTTCTATGGTACCCAGGTGAGGATGAGAGTCTCCTCTCTTCCAGACCTGGGTACCATCCGCACATTAACCGTGTGATATCCGCTTGTGCAGATGCAGTGATGCGGCTGTCACGCGGTCCAATGCAAGTCAATGGCGGCGATTACGCTGCGTGTCCGCAAAATTGACATGCTGCGGATTTTTGAGCGCAGCATAAATGCTGCGGAAAAATCCGCAGCATGGGCATCGACATTGCGGCTTGTCATTGGGGACGGATTACCAAGCGTTTCCCAAGCGTTTACGCTGCGTAAATTCCGCAGCATAAATGCTTGGAAAATGCTTCGTGGGCACATACCCTAAGAGAAGGTCTTGCTCTGATCCGTAAGATCACTTCGTACACAGTCGGCAATTCACTTGATGGCTACTTGCACGGTACCTTTACTACACAGAATTTCTGTATAATTTACCCACAGTTTTTGTGAATCTCATCAAGTTATAGGAATATATGATAACCATTCTGGTGTTGGATTCTAGTTTAAATTCACATTTGCCTTCATATTCTCACATGACCAACTAAAATAATCGTAAACTAAACTTGTGTGTTTTCAAACAGTCAAGAAATTACAAGGTATCACCTTATAAAAAAAACAAAAACAAAACATTTGGTTACTAAAACGAAACCTGTTCTTGAATGGAATTATGCTTATGAGAATATCTGAAAACTAAACACTAAAACACTTGTTGTCATATAAAGATTAACACTTTGAAAATCAATCAAGGTGAAAGAGGAAACCTGACATTACCTATATATGCTCGCTCCTGTTCACGACTGAGGCCTGGCGGTATTACTGTTGGCATCCCGGGAATGATCATCTTTTGGTCTTGAGTTTCATAGTTCCAGCGACTGCGTTTTCTTTTCCGAGAAAAGTCTGGGAACATAGAAACATGTTTTACTATTTTTCTCCAGATTCCAACCAAAAGCTTAAGAGAAAATAGAGGAAAAAAATATTTGAAAGCAATAAGAGGAAGAAGGAAGTGTAGGGGTCAATGTCACTAATTTTCATGGTGTAATGTAAGAGGGTAAATGGTTAACAGTCTTAAAAAGGGGTTGTCTGGCTGTAGGCTACAAGTCTGCAGTCACTGTCTGCAGACTTGTGTATCCTCACAGAACGCTTACTGAACGTTGTGAGGATTCTCTGGTGCCGGAACAAAGACTGCAAGTATGTGATTTGCATACATGCGGTCACATGCAGACTAGATGGGCACAACCGTGTATTGAGTGGTTTGCAAACTACAATTAACAGGGTTGGCCACTACTCTGACAATCCCTTCTGAATTCCTATGTTTCAGTGAGCCGCAAAAGCCTGCAATGGAGGTGAGTAGAAGTGTTATTTTTCAGGGGGGAAACATAGGGATTGAGAAGGGGATGTCCGATTAGTAGACAACCCCTTTAAGACTTTACACAAAATATTCCTATGCTGAGCATGAGCCAGAAGTGTATTAGTAACTTATACATAAAGATGAGAATAGTGAAAGGAATAACCCTTAACATTTTAATTAAATACAATTTAAAAAGCTAGACGATTGAAGTGTATTTACACTTGTTGAAAATGGGCTAAAGGAGTTCCTAGGAATGCTCATTACCAAATAATCGTCTTGTCGAAACAGGCTACCAATTGACTGACGAACATGCAATATGCTCGTTCATCTTATGAAATGATCTTTGTGCCTTTCTCGGCAGCACATTGCCCTGGGCAAACAGGACAAGTGCTGCCAAAAAATAATGATATTCTATGCACATGGAAGTGCAGTCGGCCTGTCTATAAAAAGGTTATTAATTGACCATCAGCTTTGTATGTAGCTGAACAGTAATAGTTTAACAGTAATTTATGCTCCCCTACCTACCCAAACTGCCTATATGATCAGGTAGTGAATCCACACCTTTTTAAAAAAATGTGAACCTCAATCAAATTATCCAGTTATATTAAAATGCAAATCAGGCCACAAGTGCTGTAAGTATGCACTTCCCAAGCCTCTGTCTACTCAACATAAGTCCAGAAGCACGCCCAGAGCACTTGCAGCCTTATTTGCTTATTGATAAAAAAACACCAAGGTTACTTACAGGTATCCGGTTTTTCCAGAACCCATGACAGCACACCTCATATATGGGTGCTGTCATGGGTGAAAGGAAAACACCAAGGTTACTTACCGGTAGCTGGGTTTTCCAGAACCCATGAAAGCACCCATATATTAGGTGTTCTGTCATGGGTGAAGGAAAAACATGTTATCAATATAGGAGCCACAGATGTTATAAAAGCTACCTAACCGTATAGCTAGTTGCGAAGGGGAGCACCATGATGACAAATTCCCTTTAATGAGCACAATTAGCAAGTTTAAATGTACCTTTAACAAGCAGTAATAGCTTAGTATGCTCTGCTGTTCCAGGGTTGATGTTGGCATGACAGCCTTGGCACGTCACTCTCCACAAGGAGAAACATTACCCCTTGGATGCCGGTCAGACAGCTCACCCAGCCAAACTAGATCTCACACTTTGCACTAATGAGGGGTAACACCCCAAAACACAATGTCTGCAAATTGAGATATTTGTTTGGCTTTTATCCCAAGTCATATGGCAACGCTCGTTAAAGGGTCGATATTGGCTTTTAGAAATGCTACTTCCAATAGGTGACACTTAAGTTCTAGTCATCTTCCTCTCTGAAGAGGCAATTTGCAGGACTGACATGTCCATGCTGGTTTTTGTTCAACAAATGGGAGCACTGTAATCAATGCTTACAGCGATGCCTTCAGCGGCATCAATACATCACCGCTACAGTCAGTATATTGTCTGCAGCGTTCACATCCCACGTATGACACACGATGAGACAAGGAATTGTCATACCAGGATTAACAAATTTACTCATTTTATAGTACGTTTGGACAATATAGTTGATGCAAATCGATTCACAAGACCCGATCAATTTGGGCCCTCAGATGGGAGTCTTGAGAATTGCCACCTACCTCTCGGCATCTGCGGCTCTTTAGATTAGCCGACCTGGCACGACAATACCCATTAGTCACGTCATGACAATGGGTAAGAAAAAGAAGAGCTGCAGACACCGGAAGGTAGGAAGCTGCCCTTATGGCAGGAGATTGACTTTGGGGCTTTCACATTGCATCTAGGGACACGATTGGTGGCCTTGTCGGGGCTTACGTCTGAGCCCTCCGCAAAACGGGATTCGGGCATACGCGCCTATAAGGTCATAGACTAACGGTGCAGACAGCGCGAACGTCTATTGTGCCATGCATCATTTTTGGGCGTATACCTCTAGTGAAGACGGACACCCACTACTTCTGAATGTCCACCTCTAGGAGTATACGCTCGAAAATTATGCATGGCAGAGCGCAAGGTCGCTCTGACCGCATCATTATAGTCTATCGCCCCATCAGGGCATATGTCAGAATCCCGTTATGTCCCCCGTTCAGCCGTAAGCCTTAGTGTGTGACTAAATGCAATGTGAAAGCTCCAAAGTCGCAGAACTGGGTCAAATGACTGAATTTGAACCAAGTTTAATGGACAATCACTTTAAAACAAAAAAAAAAAAATTAAAAATAAATTAAGATTTTGCAACCAGTTCTGCATCACCGTATGGACTGACAATGCAAACCACTGGTCCAACAAGAAGACCCTCAAGTTGCACCGCAAACATCCATCCACTTCGCCATCAAAAACACAAAGCGACTACACAATCACTAGTTGGACGGTGGTAACGACGGTCCCTACTTTATCAGCTTTTTAGAGTTCCCATGGCAACAAGAGACAAGAAATACAACATAACAGCAGGCTTTATTGTATGCCTGACCACATAAGGAGCAGCACACGTGTAAGTATCACTGCTGAGCCCGTCTGGAGGCGCCACAGCTGCTTTCAGCCACACCAGGGCCTGCAACTGCCAGAACCAAGTCGTTCTCCATCACTTATACGAGATTATCAGCTGCAGGAAAGCGTTCAGCAGTAAAGGTCAGCAAGTCGTAAACGTCGTGCACACTAGGCCTCTCCCTTACCCATTTCCCGGTCACCACTAGCCTCCCTTCATCCAAGATGACTGCGCGCTTGCGTTACCAGCCGGACTTTTTATAAGCTTGGTTACTCCGCCCACTAAAAAAAAACTTACAGCGTTCATTGGTTAGTAAGACGGCTTCTGTGATTGGATGGCTAAGGCTTGCCTCTTGTCTGAAGAAAAGGACGTGACGTAAATAACGCGCTGTGATAGGACAGTGAATAAGCCAATCAGCTGCAGGTGCTGGAAGAAAGAGCTGTGAGAAAAAAAGAAGGAGGCGTGGTAATATATCGCATCCTGGCCTATCACAGCGCGGGACACGCCTCCTTCCTGAAACGCGCGCTCGCTTCCTCACTCGCTGCCCGCTAGCTCTGCGTGCATGTGTTTCTCTCGCCCGGCCTATCGCCGCCATTTTGCAAAGTGTGTGAGGGCTTTTCTCGTCTCTTTATAGACGCGTTTATGTGGGGAAAATGGCGGCAAATGATCATTATTGACCCTTTGGTAAAAAGTGATGGCGCATGTAAACTCCTGTGGGATAGTTTCTTCCAGCACAGGCTGTTTAGGGAGAACTTTTTTTCCCTCAGAATGCTGTGACTGAAAATGGGGTATATAGGAGAGGCAGAAGCGGTCGTGCCCCATCATGTAGTGGAATACCACAGGGGGAATACAGACACCGGCAGTTTCTGATAATGCCATTATTTTGGGGGAAAGGGAGGATAGGAGTGGTGATCTACACTGGCGATGAGGTATTACCCCCTCCCCCCAAATAATCGAGAGGACGTGGTATAAGAAGAACAATGCCGTTTATTCTCAACGCGGTTCAAAGTTTGACCAACTTCATCAGGAGAAATTAGTACAACTCTGAATTGAGTTGAGAATAGACCGCCAGAAGAACCACAGTAATGATTATCATAGTTCTCCTGATGAAGAAATTAGTCCATCTTCGTAACGTGTGGAGAATAATCCATCAGGAGAGCTACAATAATTGTTGTGGTTTTCCTGATGAAGAAGTTAGTCCAACTTCGAAATGCGTTGAGAATAAACCACCAGGAGAACCACAATAATGCCTTGAGGCATTTCCACTGAAGTTGGATCAGCCTGTAATTTGATTTTGAGTATCATTCCAAATCCAGACCTCCATGGGATATTAATTTTGATTTACATTGATCATTTTTATGTTTTATTCTTCTCAACGCATTTCACTATGTGATGAATAAAGATTTGCAACTAGTGTTGAGCGAGTATGTTCTATTAACCCTTTCGCCGAGTACGCTCGGGCCGAGCTCCGAGTATTTATAGCTGCTCGGTGATAAGGTTAAATCGCTCCCCGTGTGCATGATTTGCAACTGTTTCACAGTTTTACTACATGTGAGGAATGGCTATTTCTTACACATTCCTCACATGTAATAAAGCTGTCAAACAGTTGCAAATCATGCACACGGGAGCGATTTAACCTGATCACCAAGCAGCTATAAATACTCGGCCCGAGCATACTCGGCGAAAGGGTTAATAGAACATACTCGCTCAACACTAGTTGCAAATCTTTACCCGAGCATACTCGGACAGAACATACTCGCTCAACCCTATTTGCAACTGGAATATTTCATTCAGTGATATCTAGGATGTAGTATTTTAGTGTTCCCTTTATTTTTTTGAGCAGTGTATTATCGTGGTTCTGATGAAGTTAGTCCAACTTTGGAACACATGGATTCTTGAAGAATAAGTCGTGGCTAACCAACATGTTGGGTTTGTATGAGGAGGTAAGTGCAAATCTGGATGTTGGTAATGTGGCTGATGTGATTTACCTGGACCCTGCAAAGGCATTTGATACCGTAACATATAACAGCCTTATAATGACACTACAGAAGCAAGGACTTGGGGGAAACTATATGCAGAAGGGTAAGGAACTGGCTAAAAGATAGGAAATAAACCGTCATCACAAATTGTACATTCTCTAAATGGGATATAGTCAGCAGTGGGGTGCCAAAGGGATCTGTGCTAGGACCGATTAGTTTTATCCTCTTTATTAATGACCTTGTGGATGGGAATGAAAGTATCAGTCTTTGCTGATGACACCAAACTATGTACAGTAGTGTTCAAAATAATAGCAGTCCAGTATGACTAACCAGATTAATCACTGATTTTGGTATAAATTATATTACCACATGTCAAACAATTTACCAGTTGGTGCCGTAGATTCTGAGAAAACCAACAAACTCAACATTCATGATCTGCAGGTTTTTGAGTCTGTGTATTTGAATAATTAATTAAAGGGAGTGTGTTCAAAATAATAGCAGTGTGGAGTTCAATTAGTGAGGTCAATCATTCTGTGAAGAAACAGGTGTGAATCAGGTGGCCCTTATTTACAGGTGAAGCCAGCACATGTTGTACATGCATTTCTCCTTGAAAGCCTGAGAGAACACTTGTGGGGTGACATCAAAAATGCCATTTCTGAGGCAAAGCCAACAAATGGCAAAACATTGTGGGACTTAGTCAAAGCATCCTGGGCTGGAATAACAGTTGACAGGTGCCAGAAGTTGGTTGCTCTATGCAACATAGATGTGCAGCAGTTCTAAAAAAAAAACTGTGGGTATACAACTAAATATTAGGTTAGTGATTCACAGGAATGCAAAATCCTCAAAAATAGAGTACATATTGTGAGTTTGTAAAGACAAATGCAGACACTGATATTTTTTAGAGCAGCCCAATGTTAATGTTTTGTTATTTTCGGTAAAGTAGTTAAAAATTATATACATTTCTCTTCATGTTTTGAATTAGAAAACAGTGTGCAATGTTCCCAATGCATTGAAATAAAAACCAGTATAAAGATTTTGTGCTTAACTCATGTTTTTGAACACACTGCTATTATTTTGAACACTACTGTAAGATGTTAAAACCTGATCTTGACATTACAATATTGCAAAACGATCTGGATACGATGAGTGAATGGGCAAACACTTGGCAAATGAGGTTTAATGTAGAGTAATGCACCTAGGACGGAGTAATCCTATTGCCGCATATACATTAAATGGGAGTATACTCGGGACTACAGAACAGGAGAAGGACTTGGGTATTCTGGTTACAAGTAAGCTGAGCAGCAGTACTCAATGTCAAGCAGCAGCCACAAAAGCAAACACGAATTTAGGATGTATAAAAAGAGATAAAATTTTGCAATCCCAACGTATTGTTACCCCTTTATAAATCACTGGTGAGGCAAAATCTAGAAGATGGGATCCAGTTTTGGGCCCCACATTTTAAAAAGGATATTCAGAAATTAGAGTCAGTTCAAAGGGGGGCAACTTAATTGTTACAAGGGATGGTAGGCCTCTTATATGATGAAAGGTTGGAAAAGTTGGGCTTGTTTAGTTTAGAAAAAAGATGCCTCAGATGAGATCTCATTTACATGTATAATAATATTCCGCAGCGCTTTACAATTCAGACAATTTACAAACATTATGGGCGATGTCCCCATTGAGGCTCACAATCTACATTCCCTATCAGTATGTCTTTGGACTGTGGGCGGAAACCGGAGAACCCGGAGGAAACCCATGCAAACACAGGGAGAACATACAAACTCCTTGCAGATGTTGTCCTTGGTGGGACCCCAGGACCCCAGCACTGCAAGAATACAGTGCTAACCGCCGAGCCACCGTGCTGCCCTAGAATAAATGTGTGGTCGGTACAAAGGACTTGCACGTGACTTATTCCTTCCAAAGACCATACTAAGGATCAGGGGGCACTCATTACGGGTGGAAGAAAGGCGATTCCAGCAGCTAAATAAGAAAGGGTTCTTTACAGTTAGAGCAGTCAGACTGTGGAATGTCCTACCACAAAAGGTAGTAATAGCACACACTATAACAGCTTTTATAAAATGGCTGGATGATTTCCTCGATACACATAACATTGTGGGTTATAGATAATTTAGTGACAAAATGAACAATTGGTGGAGGAATGTTAAATTGATGGACCTAGGTCTTTTTTCAACCAATGTAATGCATTGAGAATAAGCCATCAGGAGAATCACAATAGTGATTAATTTACTTATTTAACGGCCTTCGGCTCGATCTTCAGCACTGGCGACTTGATGGATGAACAACTTTTCCTGTCTATACGAGGAAGATTGATCTTGTGCAAGCCTAGATAGGTCCACCAGGGTCTTCTCCGTCGTTATCTTGATAGTATCAAGCCATCAGGTTCCTTCTAGTCTTCCCACCATGATGTCCTTCTCCAGTTAGTGCTGTCTTCGTATGATGTGTCCACAGTAGGCAAGTCATAACCTGGTGATCCTTAGTTCCTCTATAATGTGACCATGATTCCTAAGCCAAAAGACTCTTCTTTCCGCATTACTTACTGCTGTGGTCAAGCTGTGCCCCTCTAACGTGGAAGTCTTTCTCATGGAAGAATCTACTTTTTCTTCTATGCTCTCAAATGGCAAAGTATGGTTTTCCTTTTTTTCTTTTCTAAAAAGTAATCTACCTTAGGATAGATTACCCATATTTTCTCATTTTCCACCTTAAAAGTATTCTATGCCTAAAATAATTATGAATAAACACTTTTTTTCAGGGACCTTTCTGTTTCCTGTCCCAGCTCAGACACCGGCCTTTGCTTCCTTCCTCTATAGCCGCCTCTCTTCGTACTAGTCTGTGCCAGGTTATTGTGGCAATCCGGCAAATCTGACATCACCCAAGGCCTTTTAAGGCCGGCTCATGCCGCCATGTGTTTGAGTATTCAGAAAACATAGCTTTCAGTTACAATGTGTGCTACAGGAGTTTGCTTCATCATCTAATAATGGATTGCGGCTATTATGACCCGCCACTGCAAGGCAGTCCACTGAGGCTGATGGTGTGTGCAGCTGAGATAGTATAACTCCCCACGGGAAGAGTGTAGCCTCAGGGCAGTGTAGTAGGATGCTGGGGGTGATGGTGCAGGCGCAGCATAAATTACACAGAGTCAGTGATGCAGTCCAGGGTCTTTTACTCACAGTTGTTATCCGAGTCACTTTCTGCAGGGAATGACTGCCCGAGCCGAGCTGCGTCCACCAGGTGAGGAGCTCGGTCAACCCCCAGGCAATTCAGGAGTATGGCACAGAACCCCCTTCTGTCCTTTCTCTGGCCTCTCGTGCCCCACCAGTGACCACACTTCTGTCCAGCTGCCTCGGGCCTTCTCTTGGTGAAACCTGTCGCCGGTTTCCCTGACCCTATGTGGTGCCTTCCTAGTGGGTGTAGCAGGGGGTCGCACCAATAGATGATCACGACCTCCGGTCTTTGGCTGAGGGATGATCTACCTCCACCAACTTGGGAATCCGGTACCCTTATTCTGCCCGACCCTTCACCCGTTATCTCTTGGGTTCTTAGGGTCCCTTCTGCCTTCTTGTTTCTGGAGCCTTTCTACTCCTCTTTCTCTCCACCTTTCTTCCTTCTCCTTCTCCTCTTCTCTCAGGCTCCGGCCTCTGTGCTAGGCCTGCCCAGGGAGCAGAGCCCATGCAGCAGCTCTGCTCCCTGCCTTCTCCTCTCACAGAACATTGAACTCCCTCCTAAGATGGCCCCCACCTTTTTATCTGCTTCACTGTGTCTGAGCTCCGGTGACCTGCAACCAATGAGCTCCTTCCTATGCTCCAGAAACCGTCCCCTTCTGCTCCTACACCACTGGGTTTTCCTCCCCCCTCCCCACTCCAGCCAGGGACATAGTCAGATGTGCCTGCATATATATATAAATGGGAGCACCGTAGAGCTGTCCCCTGGAAATGGTGTGTGTGTGGTGTATGCAGCTAACTGAGCCCTGGTCCATACTCCATCCTTACCTGGGAGTGGAATACCACACCTCTGGTTGAGGTGCAATACCCCTGTAGCAACCGAACCCTCGGGGCGCTACATTCCCCCCTGGTAAACCACAGCATGTCCTCGGGCTGGAAAAGAGCAAAAACATTTGATTTACAAGACATGCAAAACTTTTTCAATAACGTTTTACAATTAGAAAACGACCGACATTATTCAATTCCCTTTATGAGAAACATTTTTCTCTTTTTCAACACTTCTCTTTTACTAGACTTTATAAAATATTTTGAACACTACCGGAACTCTTTTGTCATATACTATATAAAACATTTTTACTATCATATTATTATTTTAGCAGCATATAAAACTTTTCATATAAAACATTTTAGTAAATTCTCTTCTTCACTGGCCACTGTGCAACTTGCGACCAGGTGTCCATCTTCCTATTAAGTGCAAAACTTCAAACTTGCGGGACACTTCGTCCCGAGGTAGATGTTGCAGTTCTTTTATAAAACCAGTAGGGGGCGCTTTAAGAAGCGCAACTATTTACAGGGACGGCCGTTCTCAGTCCTCGGCCAGTTTGGGAACGGGATGGCTGCTCTCAGTCCTCAGCCAGGTGACAGTTCAATCAGGATCAACTTTGCACCACACATCAACTTTATATCACACAAACAGTTCCTTTTACCCTGACGGGTAACTATATACAATGGTATGCTACTGTTCACTGGTAGCGATACCCTCCATACGCACCTTGTTCCTCATAGTGGTGGTCTTCAGACCCGTCCGGGTCCTCAGCAGTGTGACTCTCTACGCCCACCCGGTGGATGTTGACGGCATACCCGCCCCTTGCGACGCGGTGCAGTAGGCCTTGCGGCGGGGCCTGGAGAGGGCCGCTGTTGATGACGCCCGGGATCGGCGGCTCCACCAGGGGGCCCGGGAGTAGGCTGACGCTGGCAGCGTCCGGGACAGGGAGACTCCTCTTACCTGCTCCCGCGACCGCTCCTGTGTCACGCGTCTTCTCCTGGCGCTGGTCGGGGCCCGCGACGGCTGGGGCACTGCCGATGCTGGGCAGCTTAGTCTGCTGCCTGTCCGCCATCTTGCTCTCCGTTCCTGATGTCTTCCTCCCCCCTGGTTAACCGTGGCCTACCTTCCAGCGATCCTCTTCTGTAGGCCGCAGGTCCGCTGACGATGGTCTGCGTTGAGGACCTGGCGTCGCGCGCTGCTGACGTCAGCGCTCGCTGGGCTCCTTCCAGGACCTTGTGCGGCGTCAGCGTGTGGGGCGGGGCTTTGGACTTCGCACGTTTTTGACGTCCACGCCCCTCTTCTTCCCACGCGGCATCCCGAAGATGGCGTCCGATGGCGGGAAAACGGCTGAAGATGGCGGGAAACGGCTCCGGATGGCGGGAAATCTCTTTTTAAGGTTCGTATACAGTCTTTTCAGGCACGCAATACCCGTTTGTGGCGGGTTGGTCACAATCCTGCCGACTACGTCAAAGCTGACTTGCCCCCTGGGCCGTGGGGTACCCGGGACCGGGCTTCTGTGCTATGCTGGGGGTAGTAGTGGCAACCCGGTCCCGTGGCTCGGGGTGGTCAGACCAAATGCTGCGGCAGTGTATTTGTAGGTTTTGAAATGATTTAATGTCCGACTACGCCACCCGTGGATTGCGGCTATTATGAACCGGCGCTGCAAGGCAGTCCACTGAGGCTGATGGTGTGTGCAGCTGAGATAGTATAACTCCCCACGGGAAGAGTGTAGCCTCAGGGCAGTGTAGTAGGATGCTGGGGGTGATGGTGCAGGCGCAGCATAAATTACACAGAGTCAGTGATGCAGTCCAGGGTCTTTTACTCACAGTTGTTATCCGAGTCACTTCTGCAGGGAATGACTGCCCGAGCCGAGCTGCGTCCACCAGGTGAGGAGCTCGGTCAACCCCCAGGCAATTCAGGAGTATGGCACAGGACCCCCTTCTGTCCTTTCTCTGGCCTCTCGTGCCGCACCAGTGACCACACTTCTGTCCAGCTGCCTCGGGCCTTCTCTTGGTGAAACCTGTCGCCGGTTTCCCTGACCCTATGTGGTGCCTTCCTAGTGGGTGTAACAGGGGGTCGCACCAATAGATGATCACGACCTCCGGTCTTTGGCTGAGGGATGATTTACCTCCACCAACTTGGGAATCCGGTACCCTTATTCTGCCCGACCCTTCACCTGTTATCTCGTGGGTTCTTAGGGTCCCTTCTGCCTTCTTGTTTCTGGAGCCTTTCTACTCCTCTTTCTCTCCACCTTTCTTCCTTCCTTCTCCTTCTCCTCTTCTCTCAGGCTCCGGCCTCTGTGCTAGGCCTACCCAGGGAGCAGAGCCCATGCAGCAGCTCTGCTCCCTGCCTTCTCCTCTCACAGAACACTGAACTCCCTCCTAAGATGGCCCCCACCTTTTTATCTGCTTCACTGTGTCTGAGCTCAGGTGACCTGCAACCAATGAGCTCCTTCCTATGCTCCAGAAACCGTCCCCTTCTGCTCCTACACCACTGGGTTTTCCTCCCCCCTCCCCACTCCAGCCAGGGACATAGTCAGATGTGCCTACATATATATATAAATGGGAGCACCGTAGAGCTGTACCCCAGAAATGGGGTGTGTGTGGTGTATGCAGCTAACTGAGCCCTGGTCCATACTCCATCCTTACCTGGGAGTGGAATACCACACATCTGGTTGAGGTGCAATACCCCTGTAGCAACCGAACCCTCGGGGCGCTACACATGCAATCGCAGCATGCAGCGTTTTTTTTCCGTCCGATCACGATCTGATCAGAGCAGGAAAATAAATGCCATTGAGAATACAAGCATAGGATTAAATTGGTACGAATGCAATCCGATTTTTAATCAGATTGCATTGGTTTGATTTAATCGCATGTGTGAGCGAGCCCTAAGGCAGGTATAGACAAGCGTATAGTCTCTCATCTGAGATTATCGGGCTGAGTTTGATCACCGTGTGATCTGATTTTTCCTGATCAGTAGATGGAGAAAAAAAATTCTCGTTGGACATTGGAAATTCCATGGATTCATTGACTTGCATGGCAGAGTGCGATACGAATTTTGGATCAAGCTCAGTCATGCAGCAATTTTTTTGCGGACCAGCTCTCTCCGAGGCAAAAATCTGACATGTGCACTGCCCCATAGACTTATATTGGTCCGTTGGCAATTCAGTGTTTTGTCAGATCACACGCAGACCTAAAATACGCTCATCTGCACGTCTCCTAATAGGTTGTGCTTAAAGAACTAAAAGGGTGAAAAACTTGTAGAAATTATTCAGTCAAGACAATAACTTTATTTTACTCACTTATACAGCGCCATCAAATTCCACGGCACTTTACAGACATCACTGTCCCCATTGGATCTCACGATCTAGATTCCCTATCAGTACATCTTTGGAGTATGGGAGGAAACCGGAGAATGGTGAGGAACAGATTTCCTTAAAGTTCTTTTCTTGTCACTCCTTAATGGCTAAGTTAATTTTAGCCATAATAACCAGAATTTTTTTCCCTATCTATTCCAATAGACAAAACTTTTTTGATGTTTTCTTCATAGTTGTTGTCAAGGATTCCTCAGTGACGACACCGGGGAGATCACGCAATATCTCACAGTGCCGTCACTGTGTCACAGATTTCGTCCGGAATCGAGAGCACACGATCCAGACTACTCACTGGGCGTATGGCGTCACACCTCTGGATTCCAATGCATGGAATACGTGTTTACGCCCTTCGTACGGTCACTGTCAGCTTCACGATAGCCCAATTAATATTATTATTCGCTGCCACCACTGTACATATATGAAATATAATACAGGCCTGGGCGGACGCCTGCGTTCTGGTAGCGTATATGGCTTCGGGGGAGGGAACGATTAGAGGACAAAAGAAACAGAACTATTAAATTTTATATTTAATCCAAAAGGGAGGCAGTGTTTAGGAAAAATATATTAAAGGATTTTACAAAAAAGACATTAAAATACATAAGCAGTTACATAAAATAAACAGGATTAAAGAAGACTTACTCTATACAGATCGCTGAGACGATTCAATATAGGTGGAGGGGAGACGCTCCGCTTAAGCTGTTATCGAACAGGGTCCTTTGCTATGATGAACATACACTCCTGGACAAAGAACACAGCTCAAGCCTCAGCAAACTATCTTATGCTGAAGGGAGAGACTGTGATGACATCATGTGGGCTCGGCTCCACCATTCATGTTTGTATTAAAAATCTGTTTTTTGAGATAACTAATCGCTGAGTGATCCCAGAAGCCCAAAGGTGGTACCATATTTTCTATTACAATTTTACCTTCGTTTAGAGACCACACATTGCACAGTTACAATTTGCTATTTTGTTACTTTTGCGCCACAGCCCCCCAGAGGGGCCTACAGCTATGAAAAACTGAGCACCTTGTTTCTTGGCTGTCCCTGCCACTAAAAATATGGGTCCCGTTATCATCAGAATTATGGAACTTCAGTTATTCCATATTTCATATCGTCTCCGATCGGACTGGGGCTGGTGGCTGGGAATTGTTTGTGAGTGCCTTTGAACTTAACGAGCTTCGTCCACCTCTCTGTGTCTAATCACCTCCTGCGTCTGCCACGGAGAAGGATGCTCGCATTTAAAGTAGTTTGGTGGCACATCTTGGCTGCCAACGTTTAAGGCCTTACTCATGACTGTGTTAAGTGGGTTTTTGTGTTGAGATTTACATGGAAACAGCTTTTGCACTGACAAGTGGTGAGGGGGCTTCAGGGGGAGAAATGGTTAATATTTTCTTAACATCTCCCTGACATTAATATCTCCCTGACATCTCCCCCTCTTTGAGGTGGTGTAAGGGGTGATTTACAGATCAACCCTTTAAGACCACTTCCTGGCCCACCCTTCCTGCTGATCCGGCAAGCCGTGGACCCAACTCACCCACCACTCTGACCGACTGGGGATTCAGCTTTCCGCTCACCCTGACAGGTTTGGGAAACCTTTTCCCCACACCTCTGACCAGCTATGGGTGCCTTCCTCCCATACTCCTGACAGACAGGGGGACACACCACCCTCTTACCTTGCCTGGTTGGGGGGCTACCCTTCTACCCCTCATGGCTACCTGGGGGGCCGGGCTAGCTATGGGACAGCTACGACCGGCCATGTCACAGTCCGTCGTGATACTGGTCAGCGGCACATGACCACTTTCCCTATGATCCCTGTGTTTCTCCCCATCCCTGCTCCTCACCTCTGGAGCCATGCGAGTCATGGGGCAGCTACCATTGACCATGTCACCATCTGACGGGACGACTTGCGTCCTGGTGTCTGTGCCTGCTCCCTTTGCCCATAGGACTTATGCTGGCTCGCTTTGAGGGATCCTCAGCAGCATCACCCTGCGGGGTGAGGTGGCTGAGTTCCCCTTTACCACAACACACATTTTTATTATGCTTGACATTGACATTATTGACAGTGGCATTACATGACATATCAGATCTGGGAGACTTGTCAGGAATGTATCGGGCAACCATCCATCCTTACAGCACCATGGAGGAGGTCCTCCTAAACCTTTCAGGGACAGGAAACACGAGAGGTTAAAAGCCCTCCCCCCCTCCACCCTCCAGTGTTTTTCTAAGTAGCACACCAGGATGGATGCAACACATTTATTAATCTCTACATACAAATGTTACTTCACAATGCATAGAAATTAACGAGGGAGGGAAACTAACTGTGCGGTCAGGATGAACTCCTGGAAATACAATTACCGGTAAGTCTAATTACCGCTTTCCAGGACGTCCCCCTGACAGCAACCTAGAGAATACCAAAGTATTTCCCTAGGTTGGGACTACCGCATGGAGAACCTTCCTGCCAAACACTACTCCCTGCCCTGCCAGGACATCTAGCTTATAGTGCCTATTAAGCACTAAATTAAGATCCCAAGGCTTTAGTCTCTGAACCACCTTTGCAAACCTGGCTATCCAAGGATGAGAAGTTAGGTGGGTGTCAAAAATTGCACTTAGGGCTGAAATCTAAACTCTTAGAGTACTTGGCCTTAGACCTCTGTTGAACCCCGCTTGCAAAAAATCTAAGATCTTTGGGATATTAGGGCTTGCTATATCCACTGATGAACTTCCACTTTCTAAACCAGGGGTTTCTAACACGCGGCCCGCGGGCCGCATGTTGCCCCTCCGGCTGCTTCTTGCAGCCCGCAGGCACAGACCCCGTAACTATCGCGGCTCTCCAGCAGCCGCCGACATCAGCGCTGTAATGCAGTGTATTGACGCGCAGAGACTGGCTCTCTGCACAGCAATACCAGTGTCAGCCGCCGGCCTATCAGAGGCCAGCAGCTGACCTCTGAATCCCAGCGCAGTTGCGTATGACGTCACTGCCATGTGCAGATGTCAGCTGCTGGCCTCTGATAGGCCGGCGGCTGACACTGATATTGCTGTGCAGAGAGCCGGTCTCTGCGCGGCAATACTCTGCATTACAGCACTGATGTCCGCGGCTGCTGGAGAGAGCCGCGATTGTTACGGGGTCTGTGCCTGCGGGCCACAGGTGCAGAAAGGACGCCGAGGGAACGGAGGACAGGTGAGAATCTTTATTTATTTATTTTTCTGTCATGTGAAATACAGCACAGGGGACCTGTGCTCAGTATAGGGGTGGGCACTGTGCGCTGTATGGGGGAGGACGGGGACCCTGAGCGCAGTATGGGGGGGGGATGACGGACCTTGAGCGCCGTATGGGGGGGGGACCCTGAGCGCAGTATGGGGGGGGACCCTGAGCTCAGTATGGGGGGGACCGGGACCCTGAGCACAGTATGGGGGGGGGGACCTGGGTGGGGGACATGTCTGCAACATAAGGACCAGGATGGGGGACCATGTCTGCAATATGGGGGACCTCGATGGGGGACCATGTCTGCAATATGGGAGACCTGGAAGGGGGACCATGTCTGCAATATGGGGGACCTGGATGGGGGACCATGTCTGCAATATGGGAGACCATGTCTGCTGGATGGGGGACCGTGTCTGCAATATGGGGGACCTGGACGTGAGACCGTGTCTGCAATATGGGGGACCTGGACGTGAGACCGTGTCTGCAATATGGGGGACCTGGAGGGGAGACTGTGTCTGCAATATGGGGGACCTGGAGGGGAGACCGTGTCTGCAATATGGGGGACTTGGAAGGGAGACCGTGTCTGCAAGATGAGGACCAGTTCAAAAGGTGTATAGAAAATAAAATGGTATCACTAAAAATGTCACTTTGTCATGCAAATAATGCGGCCCTCCAAATTAAATGTTTTTCCGTGTGCGGCCCATATGCCCAGCTGAGTTTGAGACCCCTGTTCTAAACAGAACCTCTTGGGGGTTACTTTAGACTCCCATCTAAGAACCTCATTTTTACCCATAGTGAAACAAAGGGCGATAAGAGACAAAATATGTCAGTTCCCTTGTGTGAAGTGGAGCCAATTTCATTCAAGGGAACTTCAGAAAGCGGTCTTGTTATTTTGGGACAAAAAGCAATTATCCCTAGACAAAATAATGTCCTTGTAACAAAAGAGTCTCTAGTTTGGTGGACAGTCCCAGAAAACCTTCAGGTGGGGGTAGACTGGATTCCCTCTCCAGTAGTAGTCATCACGACTGATGCAAGTCAGTCAGGTTGGGGTGGCCATATAGAAGGAAGGTATTATCAGGGGACCTGGTCTCTTGAGGTTCAAGCAATGTCATCAAACTAACGGGAACTTTGCGCCGTTTGGGAAGTTCTTCGGCACAATTGTCACCTGGTGGGGAACACCTAAAGATACTGTCGGACAATACAACGACAATGTCTTTTCTGCAACATCAGTGATGCCCGAGACACACAATACGCCATCATCTTGCGTCAAAAATATTTGTCTGTGTAGAAAAATTGGCCCTATCAATCTCAGCAGTCCACTTAAAAGGGACTCACAATCAGTGAGCAGATGGTAAGCCCTGCCGTTGGAATGGCAGCTAAATGGGGAGATATTCCACACATTGTGTCACCGTTGGGGTGTCCCACAGATACACCTGTTCGTGAAGAGGAAAAATGCAAAGGCCAAAAAATTCTACTCTTTAAATAAATCCCCAGGACAACCCGACGGGAGTCGATGCGCTATCCCAGATGCGCCTTACCTCTTCTATGCTTGATTCCAAGGTTTCTGAGGAAAGTACAGGAGGATCAGATAAAAATAATCTTGATAGTCCCTTTCTGGCCAAGAAGGAGTTGGTTCCCCCTTTTGTCCTGAATGGCCCTGGAAGATCCCATATTCCTTCCCTTAAGGAAAGATCTCCTTCTCCAGGGGCCAGCCTTATATCAGAACATGGACAGACTATATCTCTCGGCATGGATCCTGAGAGGCAGATCCTGAAATCCCGAGGGCTATCAGATCAGGTGATAACTACTTTACTGGCAAGTCGAAAACCAGTCACCTCAGCTATTTATAGGAAGATCTGGAAGAAGAATTTCCTGGTTCCAGGGGATAGATCTGACTTTTCTCAGTTTATTAACCAACCTAGATTTTGATGGGTGGATACCGTAAACTTTATGTGCTTCTGCAGCTCGAGACGAGAACTGGCCACAAGTAAAACATCATCTAAATAAGGGACCACGATGACTCCTGTCTCCCTTAGGTAGGCTACAATCTCTGCTACTAGCTTGGTAAAGACCCGCGGAGCAGAGGCTAGACCGAAGGGTAGGCAACAAAATTGGAAGTGATGAATATGACCTCTGGATTTGATGGCGAAGCAGAGATATTTTTGATACTGTTGATGAATGGGAACAGGATAGTATGCCGTTTTTAGATCTAGTGTGCACATCACTGCGTCTCTGTCTATTAGAGGGTTGGGCGACCTGATCGACTCAATCTTGAAACGCTTGTATATTACCCATTGATTTAATGGTTTCAAGTATATAATTATACGTGTTTCTACGGATTTTTTTTGATGGAAAACAGTCTTGAGTAGTGCCCCTGAAACCATTAGTCTAGGGGAACCGTAACTATTGCTCTAATTTTTAGAAGGTTCTGAACCTCTGACCACATGGGGGAATTTTTTGCCGCAGACTGGGAATCAGTTAGGATGAACCTTTCGGAGGGGTACTGGGAAAACCCTATCCTGTACCCTGAACTCAGAGTATCTAACACCCACTGATTTTGTGTTATGATTTTGTGTTATGACCTGCCAGCCTGTGATGAACAGATTCAGTCGTCCCCCTACACTCATGGCGTCATTGTTTTCCTGACCCAGAGCCAAAAGGTAGACCTCTACCCCTACCTCCTTTGGGGTAACTTCATCTACCAGCCTTTCCTTTCCCTTTATACTCCTGCCGGTAGTAGGAACGTGTTCTACGAAAGGGCTGATATTTACTTGATTTTTTCCTTTCTTTTTATCTAAAACACTGTTCCTCTGCGACCTGAGGCCCTCGAGCATCTCATCCTGTATGGAATGAGATTTCGGAGTCTCTTCCACCTGCATGGTGTTCCTGACCGACCTCAAAAGTTCATCCGTATATTCCGATAAAAAAAAGGTATCTTTTTCCTTCCTCCGGTGGATTTGAAGCGGTGTCTTCCTCCTCCTCAGATCCTTAGGATTGTGGCTCTTTCTCAGAACGGAGTTCCATTTCCCACCTTGGCCTCTTTGCTCGGGGACCAGGTTGAGATACCTGGGATGAGACTAGGCCAGAAATGGAGGCCTGTACCTCTTCCCGAATCATAGACCTCATGTCTGCAAGGATGGACGGCTGTTCTTCCCTGACTATTTTGGAAGTACAGCTCTCACATACGTATTTTCCACATGCTTGAGGCAACTTACTGTTACAGATGGTACGTCTCTTGGGCTTCCCTGTATCCTTTTTACTATCTTTTTTAGCTGTCGTTGGTGGATTAGTGGGAACCTTGTCCTATGAGACATAAAGGGACATTTATGTATGGGGGAGACCACAGCTAATATCACCCAAATTACCACCCTCAGGAGGGCCATCCCTACTCACATGCACCACAGATAGCTCAGATGGGGTCTCAGTTTTACTAGAGTCCTCCATCTTTAACAGTCTCCAGCACAGCAGATACACAGAAAACAGGTCAGTCTTTTATACTACCTGTTCTGCAGTCTTCTCTGCTTCATGCATTCCACCTTGGAATGCACGCGACTGTACCTTTAAATTTTCTAAAAGCCCGCACTGGAAGTAGCCATCGGGAGTGCGGCCGCATCGGTCCTGGAATCATCGCCTGCAGGAGGGCTGAGCTGGAGCTGAGAGCCCTCACAGGAGGGAAGTGGCTCAGAGGCCGGGAGCAGCTCTACACTGGCCAGGGCTGAGGAAACCCCCTTGGGAGGGTGTCAGCCGCGGACAGGTTCGCCATCGGGTAGGTTCTTCAGGTCCTCAGACCCCTTGCTCCTCTCCTGTTCCTATCCTTCCAGGGACAGGAAAAACACTGGAGGATGGAGGGGGCTTTTAACCTCTCATTTTTCCTGTTCCTGAAAGGATTAGGAGGACGTCATCCATGGTGCTGTCAGGGGGACATCCTGGAAAGGACTGGTATTTTTTTTAGATTTATCTTTCGGGAAGCCTTTTTTGTTGTCTGAGGCTCTCTCTAGAATATAATCTAAAACTGGACCGAAAACGTGTACGCCTCACAACGGGAGCTTGTTTTTTTGAGTGGCTGTCTCCCGACCATGTTTTTAGCCAGTGGATAATTAGGAGAGATTTGAACAGCTCTCCTAAGGCAACATCAAGAATCACAGGTATCCACACACAGGTATCGAGATCCACTCGTGGCTTTTAACCAATTAAATGCCACTGTCCATCTCTGACAGCAGCATTTAACAGCGCTGCGCCGGAAGGGCGTCACTTACCCCGCCCATCGGTGACCCCGTCACGTGATCGTGGGTCACTGATGGGTGGGCATGACAATCCTGGGTCTGCAGTAGACCCCAGTGGTTGTCATGTAATGATCGCTATGAGCGCCATCTAGTGGTCGGCGCTCATAGCACAGGAGCATTTCTGCTACGTAGAGGTGATCTGCTCATCACCTCTATGTAGCAGAGGCGATCGGACAGTTGCTGCTTCTAGTCTCCTATGGAGACTATAGAAGCAAGCAAAAAGTGTAAAAAAATGTTTTTAAAAATATTAAAAAAATATAAAGTTTAAATCACCCCCCTTTCGCTCAATTCAAAATAAAATAAAAATAAAACATACACATATTTGGTATTGCCGCGTTCAGAATCGCCCGATCTATCAATATAAAAAAAAATTAATCAGAACGGTAAACAGCATAACGAGAAAAAAATTCTAAACGCCAGAATTACGTTTTTTGGTCGCCGCAACATTGCAATAAAATGCAATAACGGGCGATTAAAACATCGGATCTACCCCAAAATGGTATCAATAAAAACGTCAGCTTGGCGCGCAACAAATAAGCCCTCACCCGGCCCCAGATCACGAAAAATGGAGACGCTACGGGTCTCGGAAAATGGCGCCATTTTTTTTAGCAAACTTTGGATTTTTTTTTATCACCACTTAAATAAAAAAGAACCTATACATGTTTGGTGTCTACGAACTTGTAATGACCTGGAAAATAAGAATGGCAGGTCAGTTTTAGCATTCAGTGAACGTGGTAAAAAAAAAAAAAAAACTGTGGTATTGCACTTTTTTTGCAATTTCACAGCACTTGGAATTTTTTCCTGTTTTCCCGTACACGATATGGTAAAACCAGTAATGTCGTTCAAAAGTACAACTCGTCCCGCAAAAAATAAGCCCTCACACAGCCATATTGACCAAAAAATAAAAACGCTATGGCTCTGGGAACAAGGGGAGAAAAAAACGAAAATGCAAAAACGGAAAATCCCAGGGTACTTGAGGGGTTAATAGTGCATTGCGATTATTTGCATTTTCGCGAATCTGCTCTATAGGGGTCACTTTCACATCAAAGCATTTCTTATGTTTTAGCATCAAATATCTTGATAGGCTATGTTTCATATACCCATTTTTAGCATTCTGCCTGTGGCCATTCATGCAGGACTGCACAGTCTGAACAGTGCGGCCCATATATTGAAGACCACAGGTACAGCTGATAACTTATATAACATAATTGTTGTTGCATGACATTCTTTAATTTGGAATGTTTCACCAGTAGCATTGGTTCTGATACTTTTTGCTCCATGATCAATTTTATTGCAACTGCAACATTTTTTCAAATTGTATTTATACACGCCTGCATCTCTTGTTTTAAAGGTAGTGATTTTTTATTTATTTTTAATCGCTTTAATCCTGCTTCGTGCTAGTAAATTCTTTGTTTGCCCCCTTTTGAACGTTATTCCTGGTTCAGTTGGGAGGAATTTATTTAGTACTGGATCTTTCATAAGAATATACCAGTATTTTTTTCAAAACCTGACAAACTATCCTGTTCCGTTTATTATACGTCGTCACAATTATATTTCCAGATATTTTCTTTTCTTTTGCATTCTCCTTTTTTCTTAATTCTTTGCAATGCATTTTCATTTCTGCTTTTTTATGCTCATTCGATTTTATGAAACAATCCTCCTGGGTTTTTTGTAAATTAATTTCATATGCTCCACTTATAAATTTGTGTGGGTATCTTTTTTCTTTAAATGTCAGACGCTGTAATATATTGATTAGTATCAGGACAATTTTTTGTAATCCTAATAAACTGACTATAGGGGACGTTTCTTTTCCACTTTGTATAATTGCGCACTGCGAAAGTCCAGATAACCATTTGCGTCAACTTTTTTAAAATGAGGTTTTGTAATTATAGTAGTATTCTAACTTATTTCCAAATCCAAAAACACTATAGTTTTATTACTAATATTAGAGGAAAAAGATATACCCCAATCATTGTGGTTTAAATCTTCTATTAGTTTTTGAACATCTATTTCTTTCCCCTTCCAAAATATAACCAAATCATCTCTGTATTGTGGAGACTGTAATGGCGAGAGGGACTCGAATCTCCCCATAAATTTAAAAAAAAAAAAAACTTTTGGATGGGTGTGGTTGTAGCAATTCTCTTCCTGTGAACAACCACCCCTACTAAACTTGATTGCCTTTATAATGGAAGAACTGTTGTGTTTTGACCATGGTTTTTTGTGCTTTTGATTTTATTTTTTACCACCTGAAGAAGGCTATTGTGAAAAATTAGCCAAAACGCGTTGTGCTTTATCGATTGCCTAGAATAAAAAAATCTTCTCATATATATGATGAGAACATGTGAAAGATTTTTTTTGGGGAAGCGCCACATTGATTTTTGAGTTGGATACCTGTGATCCTTGATCTTGTATGGAGTGTGCCACCTGAGTATCCTCCATCTTCATGTTACTCCTTACTGCGCTCAATAAAAGTAATCAGTGTTCTTGGATGAGAAAAGGTATTTTCTCTCTTCCGAGGGTAGTTGGGGAATACCTTCTTCCTTTCACTCAAGGTTCTGATCAGATCTGAATATGCATATGCCCCCTCTTCTAATGATTCTTCCATCTGGCTTTCTTGACGGAAAGTGGTTTGAGTTGTTTGGGGAAGCATAAGGCTAGAGACCGTGCTCTGGACTGCCTCCCTGATCATGGACCACATGTCCGCTAAGAACGATGATTGTTCATCATTAAGAACTTTCGCTATGCATTTAGGACCTAAAAAAACAACTATGTGCCTCTGGCAGCTTAGTATTACACGCCGGACATCTCCTGTTCCCCCCCCCCCATGAGGATCCGGATCCTAGCTGGGCTCCTCTGTCCTATTTTTGTTTTTAAAAAAAAAACAAAAAAAACACTGCATTCACAAATCGGGCTCAAGCTCTCTAGAAAGGTAGAGAGGTTAGCAGTGACATGAGTAACACTTCTACTACCCAGTGACAGTTCAGCTGATGCCTCTGAGCAAGTAGGAATACTATCCATTATTCACTGTGCACACTCAAAACCTCTGAAAGCATCCTTTTAGAGGTTCTTACCTGATCCAGGTGACCTAGAGACACACCGATATTTCCTTGCATTCCACGTTGTAACGCGTGCTGCACAGTTCAAATCATAGGTTCCCCTCTAAGCCAGGAACGCACACTCATCAAATGGCACCCAGACCGGAAATACGTTCCACCTTGGAACGCCCGCTTATGCACGACCCAGAAGCAGCAGCCTGCAGATGCAGCGTGGCGCCATGAGTCCCACCGCAGAGGGAAGCGGTGAAGTCAGTAACCTCATCCCACTACCACTGACATGGCTGAGGGACTTATTTAACTTGCTGTCAGCCTGAAATGAGAAGTATTAGGGCTTTTCCCGGTAAAAGGGAAAAGCTTAGAATAACCAGTGCAGGAAATTAAAAGGGAAACACCAACATACTTACCAATGCTTGTTTAAGCCTAAGAGCTACAACCTTTTTAGCCTTAGCACTGGTCCATAAGCACTACCAGTATGTGCCAACATACAGGTTTTATTAAGTGTTTGAATCCTGAAGCAGCATTTTACTGAGACTTGGGCAACCGGATATAAAATAAATATTAAAGAGAATGGCCAACAGAAAATGCCTTATTGTTTAATCAGGCACTTGTTTTTTTCTTTAATTCACATGTGTAATTTTAATTAAAAATATATATTTGTTCTTTCCAAAGACTTTTCAGCAGTGCCATTTTCATCAAAGCCAGAATAAGTGACAGATGACACCTCTATATAGAATAGATAAGAGATGGTCACAGCTCACCTCCACCTTCCTTTGCACAGATCAGAGGATAAGCAGAAACTATCTTTACAACTAAAAAAGGTTCCAAGTCAGTCTGTTGTCACCTACAGTACAGACCAAAAGTTTGGACACACCTCATTTAAAGATTTTTCTGTATTTTCATGACTTTGAAAATTGTACATTCACACTGAAGGCATCAGAACTATGAATTAACACATGTGGAATTATATACTTAACAAAAAAAGTGTGAAACAACTGAAAATATGTCTTGTATTCTAGGTTCTTCAAAGTAGCCACCTTTTGCTTTGATGACTGCTTTGCACACTCTTGGCATTCTCTTGATGAGCTTCAAGAGGTAGTCACCGGAAATGGTTTTCACTTCACAGGTGTGCCCTGTCAGGTTTAATAAGTGGGATTTCTTGCCTTATAAATGGGGTTGGGACCATTAGTTGTGTTGTGCAGAAGTCAGGTGGATACACAGCTGATAGTCCTACTGAATAGACTGTTAGAAATTGTATTATGGCAAGAAAAAAGCAGCTAAGTAAAGAAAAACGAGTGGCCATCATTACTTTAAGAAATGAAGGTCAGTCAGTCCCAAAAATTGGGCAAACTTTGAAAGTGTCCCCAAGTGCAGTTGCAAAAACCATGAAGCGCTACAAAGAAACTGGCTCACATGAGGACTGCCCCAGGAATGGAAGACCAAGAGTCACCTCTGCTTCGGAGGATAAGTTTATCCGAGTCACCAGCCTCAGAAATCGCAGGTTAACAGCAGCTCAGATTAGAGACCAGGTCAATGCCACACAGAGTTCTAGCAGCTGACACATCTCTACAACAACTGTTAAGAGGAGACTTTGTGCAGCAGGCCTTCATGGTAAAATAGCTGCTAGGAAACCACTGCTAAGGACAGGCAACAAGCAGAAGAGACTTGTTTGGGCTAAAGAACACAAGGAATGGACATTAGACCAGTGGAAATCTGTGCTTTTGTCTGATGAGTCCAAAATTGAGATCTTTGGTTCCAACCACCGTTTCTTTGTGCGATGCAGAAAAGGTGAACGGATGGACTCTACATGCCTGGTTCCTACCGTGAAGCATGGAGGAGGAGGTGTGGGGGTGCTTTGCTGGTGACACTGTTGGGGATTTATTCAAAATTGAAGGCATACTGAACCAGCATGGCTACCACAGCATCTTGCAGCGGCATGCTATTCCATCCGGGTGGCGTTTAATTGGACCATCATTTATTTTTCAACAGGACAATGACCCCAAACACACCTCCAGGCTGTGTAAGGGCTATCTGCCCAAGAGGGAGAGTTATGGGGTGCTGCGCCAGATGACCTGGCCTCCAAAGTCACCAGACCTAACCCTATCGAGATTGTTTGGGGTCAGCTAGACCGCAGAGTGAAGGCAAAAGGGCCAACAAGTGCTAAGCATCTCTGGAAACTCCTTCAAGATTGTTGGAAGACCATTTCCGGTGACTACCTCTTGAAGCTCATCAAGAGAATGCCAACCGTGTGCAAAGCAGTCATCAAAGCAAAAGGTGGCTACTTTGAAGAACCTAGAATATAAGACATATTTTCAGTTGTTTCACACTTTTTTGTTAAGTATATAATTCCACATGTGTTAATTCATAGTTTTGATGCCTTCAGTGTGAATGTACAATTTTCATAGTCATGAAAATACTGAAAAATCTTTAAATGAGGTGTGTCCAAACTTTTGGTCTGTACTGTACATCCAATGGGGCTGCTGAAAACACCACGACTAATGTTAGGCATAGTGGCCAGGATTAAAATTGTAAGATTCCAGAATTATTTTTTATTGATAAAAATAAGATTTTTTTTAAATACATTTAGCATAAAAACTTGATGTGAACAATAGGACACTTCCCCCTTTAATAATTAAATACAGCTTAATTGCAATAAAAAAAGAAAAATACATTTTTATTTTTTTAGGGTACTGCAGGACAAACTGACCGGGGAAAATGCAGGAACAAAATACACACGAGGAACATGGAAGTTTGAAATCTACACCCCCCCCAGTTCAGGCGAGATTGACAGCATTTAAGGTGTCAACAGCAGCAGGCGGAGCTCTGCTGTTAAGAGGAAGATGCTGGCTGTTTAACACAGCCATCACCTGCCAGGAGTGGAGCTCAGCTCTTGAACCTGACATATGAAGATAATAGTACATCATGTCGGTAAGGTGTTAAATGGAAAGTATCTCTAGTTTTTTTTTTTACTAATTAAAATATTTTTTTTATGATTGTAGTTTTTCAAATCTACTTTCTGTATGATTATGAGTGCAGATTCCTTCCGGAATTGCTATTAACAGAATTTGCTGTATACACGAACTTGGCCAATGACTTATGGAGGCCATCTATGAATTTCTATAGGGAAGCATTCTAGGCATGTTCTGTAATCTGTGCAGGAAGTGGGGGGTGAGCTGTGATGTCCCTTATTATCAATGTGCAAATTGCCTCTTCAGAGAAAAAGAGGACTTGAACTCTACAGTCATGGCCAAAAGTTTTGAGAATGACACCAAAATTATATTTTCACATGATCTGCTGGCCTCTGGTTTTTATTAGTGTTTGTCTGATGTTTATATCACATACAGAAATATAATTGCAATCATATTATGAGTACCAATAGGTTATATTGACAGCTAGAATGAGTTAATGCAGCAAGTCAATATTTGCAGTGTTGCCCCTTCAAGACTTCTGTAATTCTCCCTGGCTTGCTCTCAATCAACTTTTGGACCAAATCCTGACTGATAGCAGTCCATTCTTGCATAATCAACGCTTGCATTTTGCCAGAATTTGTTGGTTTTTGTTTGTCCACCCGTCTCTTGATGATTGACCACAAGTTCTCAATGGGATTAAGATCTGGGGAGTTTCCAGGCCATGGACCCAAAATCTCTATGTTTTGTTCCATGAGCCATTTAGTTATCACCTTTGCTTTATGGCAAGGTGCTCCATTCATGCTGGAAAAGGCATTGTTGGGCGCCAAACTGCTCTTGGACGGTTGGGAGAAGTTGCTCTTGGAGGACATTCTGGTACCATTCTTTATTCATGGCTGTGTTTTTAGGCAAGACTGAGTGAGCCGATTCCCTTGGCTGAGAAGCAACCCCACACATGAATGGTTTCAGGATGCTTTACAGTTGGCATGAAACAAGACTGGTGGTAGCGCTCACCTCTTCTTCTCCGAATAAGCTGTTTTCCAGATGTCCCAAACAATCGAAAAGGGGATTCATCAGAGAAAATGACTTTGCCCCAGTCCTCAGCAGTCCACTCTCTGTACCTTTTGCAGAATATCAGTCGGTCCCTGATGTTTTTTCTGGAGAGAAGTGGCTTCTTTGCTGCCCTCCTTGAAACCAGCCCTTGCTCAAAGAGTCTCCGCCTCACAGTGCGTGCAGGAGCACTCACACCAGCCTGGTGCCATTCCTGAGCAAGCTCGGCACTGCTGGTAGTCCGATCCCGCAGCTGAAACAGTTTTAAGATACGGTCCTTGCGCTTGCTGGTCTTTCTTGGGCGCCCTGGAGCCTTTTTGTCAACAGTGGAAGCTCTCTCCTTGAAGTTCTTGATGATGCGATAGATTGTTGACTGAGGTGCAATCTTTGTAGCTGCGATACTCTTCCCTGTTAGGCCATTTTTGTGCAGTGCAATGATGGCTGCACGTGTTTCTTTAGAGATAACCATGGTTAACTGAAGAGAAACAATGATACCAAGAACCAGCCTCCTTTTAAAGTGTCCAGTGATGTCATTCTTACTTAATCATGACTGATTGATCCATTAACACAGGTGTGGGTGTTGATGAGGACAGGGCTGGCGATCAATCACTAAAACGATGTTAGCTGCTCCTTTTAAGGCAGGACTGCAATGATGTTGAAATGTGCTTTGGGGGTTAAAGTTCATTTTCTGGGCAAATATTGACTTAGCAAGTACAGTAATTGTTGTTAAGCTGATCACTCTGACATTCAGGAGTATATGCAAATTGCCATTACAAAAAATGAAGCAGTAAACTGGAAAAATTACTATTTGTCTCATTCTCAATACTTTTGGCCATGACTGTATAGCGCCACCTATTGGAAGCAGCAATTCTACAAGTCACAATCGACCTTTTAACGAGTCTTGCAATATGACTTTGGATAATAGCCAAATCAAGATCTCAATTTGCAGACACGGTGTTTTGGGCCATTGGCTCTCATCAGCGCAAAGTATGAGAACTGATTTGGCTAGGTGAGAGGCTCTAGACTGAGGTCGAAGGGGTAACGTTTCTCTTTGTGGAGACTGACATACCAGCTCTGACATGCCAATGTGGTCAGTGATTTTGTGTGTTATTTATATACAGGCGTTAACTTTCATTATAATGTTGCCTGTGAACATATTGAGATGACTGCTGAAGAAGTCCTCTCTATAGTAAGCTTGCGAGCAAGGCCCTCTTCTCCTCCTGGTATCTGTTGATTTATGTGATCATCGTTATTCTGTAATGTCTTTTATTTTCTGTACAAGTCCCCTCAAAAATGAAGTGCTGCAGAATATGTTGGTGGTCTAAAAATAAAAAATTATTACAGAACAGAGTGTGTCCACAATGAATACTAGTACATTGTAGAAATATATATCTATAGAAAATTAATAAATTCTTTATATGTTTAACAAAACTTGATTCAAACAAAAGGCAGTTTTCTGTTCTGACGACAGATCCTCTTTAATGCTTCCAGCTACAAGTTCTCAGATTTTACAAAATATTTTGAATAGCAAATCAGTACTGTAACCTTGAGGACTTTTTTTTTTTTTTTTTAAAAAAAAAGGTTTTTAATACAAGAAAAGCTTTATACAGAGTCAGACAAGGAAAAAAAAAAGCAAGCAAGAGGGTGCGAAATATCAGACCCTTTATCTATATGCTACAACTTTTGCCTTTCAGGGACACACAAAACTCTGCATCCACTTGTAAATCACGTCAAGGGTAAAAGGACAGCCGGACGCTAGGTGCTCCGACACCACGGACACAACTAGACGATTTTCGTCATCACTAGAGCATTAACCAATGTGTCTAGAGAGAACGGACTGAAGATAACAGTAAAACACTTTTGGGCAGTGGAGAAATGAAGGTTAGTGACATTTCCACAGGGTGGGATCAGCTAGAAAAGCAGTCGGGATTTCTATCTAAGCTTACAATATTTGTGCTGTTAATCTGCGCACTTTTCACATTTACCGTTCCGAGCGGCTGAAATCAGAATGTAACATTTATCTGAATTTTTGTTTTAAAGATCTTAATGTGACATAGAAAAACTATGACGTTTCCTTTAATCTACTACAAAGTAATTGATGACCTGACAAACACAAGTTAGTAAATTTGAGACGTTATATATGCCGACCCTCAGCCGCTTTCTTTCGGAGGAGACATTTGTCCACTGTGCAGAGTTCTAATATGTGAGGCAAAGTGCCCGGCAACTTATCAATAAGGGAGTCCATTTAGTTTTGAGGAGGAGGTGGTGGAGGGGCAGGAGGCAAAGAAAACGGGGGGATCCCGGGGACCCCCATCCCCATCATAGTCACATAGTTGGAGTGATCTATGGGAGGAGGGGGAGGAGGCGGAGGAGCATAGAGAAGGCCAGAGGATCCAGGGGGAGGAGGTGGTGGAGGTGGCGGAGCACTTGGAGGAAGGGGTGGTTGGACGCCGGGAGGAGGAGGCACAAGGGAGGCATTTGACTGGATGGCGTTGTTAGATGAAGCAGAGGCAGCGCCTTGTTGCTGCTGCCAGGGAGGAAGGGAAGCTGAGCCAGTGGCGTTGTTTTGAGAACCTAAAACAAACAAAAAAAAAAAGATCGAATTTAATAAAAATTTATAAAATTGGGACAACTAGAACAAGATATTGTAAAGTTAAGATTTTTTTTTTTTTACACTGGTTTTCGAAAAGATCAGTCTTGCATATTGTTGTAATAAAAAAAACTCCAGGCCCAACACAGTCTCGGCCAAAACGAGGGAATTGCAGATAATCACTGAGCTTAGCAGATTTCTTGACTGTAAACAGCACTAGCTGCTGAGCTCACAGATTGTCTGCAGCACTGTTTATATAACAGACAGACTGGAGCAGTGGTGTAGGCTGTGCTTGGCTCAGGCAGGGTTTGTAAAGCAATTTTTTTATTTAAACTATCTGCACCTGGGAACAGAACATCCCAAAACCAGAAAACCCTTCAAATGCATGAATACTGAGCTAAAGATCATTTTTGCAAATGGATCAGTTAATGGATGACAGATGAGCCAATTTGTATTTTTCCCCATATACTTCAGTGTTTAAAATAAAAAAATTGATTAAAAAAAAAGTTACAGACTCTCCATTAGAATAAGCTCACTGACGGGATGCTCAGTTCATTCTTTCATTCTGCAGCCAGTAATATGCATGGAAACAAATCCTGTAAAAGCCAATGGGTTAACATTTTTAATAAATTGACTTAAATCAGCCATTACTTACTTTGCTGCCAAGGTAGAGGAGCTCCAGGTTGGGGTGGTGCACCTGTATTTTGTTGCTGCTGCCAAGGAGGCAAAGAGGGTGCAGATGGTGGAGGTGGTGGCGGAGCGGGACCACTAGGAGGTGGCGGGGGTGGAGGCGGCATCAAACCCATAGGGTGAGAGTGCAAGAGACCTGGAGGTGAACAGAAATCTATTAGATTAATGTAGGACTATCTTCTAGAACTGTTTTTTTCATGTTCTCAGTCACATCCTTACCCATAGGATGAGGACCAGGTGGATGCGCTCCTGGGTGAGGCTGCATCCAGTGGGGGTGCGGTCCTGCAGGGTTGTGCTGTAGAGGAGGACCGTTTCCTGCACCACCCATTGGGTGAGGGAAGGAATGAGGGGCACCATGAAGGGACGGGAAGGGTCGATCAGTTTGTAGCCAAGGCGGTCGGTTCTGCTAAAAAACAACCATATGTACCTAAATAGGATATGTCTTAACAGAAATCCGCACTCCGCTCTGATCCAGAGATTAGATGAGCTAAGAGTTCAACACAACGTAATGCCAAAATCAAAACCATTAATTCAGTATAAGTCAGATATCATCAAAATTCCTACAGAAGGCATTGCAAGAAGATATACATCTTACCGCCTTCACCAGGAAAGATACTGATAATGCAAGAAAAAAAAACACGAGGCGACACTAACTTTAAAGGCAATGTAATTCTGATCTTCGTATGTTTCAATTGCTTGCTTGATAAAAGTTTCTAAAAAAAATTAAAATATAATTTTCTATTTACTTTTGGTGCATTATTTCTACTACTACAGTGAACCTGCTTTAAAGGGGATGTCCAGGCTAGGGGTTAGTCTGCAGTTATTATGACTGCAGACTTGTGATTCCTCCCAGAGTGCACAATACGTGTTGTCAGGATTCTCCAATGTCAGCGATTACATACGGGAATATTCCACATTCTTCCTAAACGTGTCCAGCCTGGCTCAATACATTTGTATTGAGAAAGGCAGCGCATGTCTACTCATGAATCTCATACTTTAGGTCACACACTCCCAAAGAATCGTGACAGCGCGCAGTGTGCGCTTTGTTAGTGTAACTGCAGGCGAACCCCATGCCTAGAGAACCCCTTTAAGGAGTAGCTATTTTAATATGCAATCCTTTTTTAACATGTTCTGCCAATCAATGGAGTTTTAGGTTTTTAAATCCCTGTCTATTGGTACAAACTTTTTTTTTTTTTTTTTTTTTTTTTTAATTCTGCAGCTCATGCTCTTGATCCCATACACCACTATGCACACTCATGCACAAGGTCTGTGGTTCTGCCAGATGAGCAACACTCTACAATGCCCCCAGACCTTTGAATGATGGATGGAGGGGGTCTAGCATGCCAAGACCTTCGCCCATCTGCTGCATATGTTAGGAAGACACTGGATATTAATAGGTAGCCTTTAAATATATATTTAAATTAAACTGTTCCTTAAAGCTAACGGTTGGGGTAGGTCTCCCAGTGGGTGGGCGTTCTTGCCACGCAAGCTCATCTCTAAGGCCCCAAGACTTTTTACATTACACATCTTCCTACTAATTATGATTAACAGCTGTCAGCTCAATCTCGAGCCATATCGACTTGATGGATGAACGCTCTCTGTAGGAAGATCGATCTTGTGCAATTCTAGATAGGTCCACCAGGGTCTTCTCTGCTGTTATCTTGATTGTATTAAGCCATCAGGTTGCTGGTCTTCCATTTTGCCTTGTTCCTACTATTCTTCCGACCATGATGTCCTTCTCCAGTGATTGCCTTCTTCGTATGATATGTCCAAAGTAGGCAAGTGCTTCAAGTGACATGTTGGCTTGATTTGTTACAAAATTGGTTTGTTGTTCTTGCCATCCATATTGATAACATCCTTCTTTCTCCAGCACCACATTTCAAAGTCACTGATTCTTCTTCTGTCTTGTTTCTTTATCGTTCTGGTTTTACATCTATATATTACTGCAGAATCTATCCTACTTGGCATATGCAATTCTACTTGCTAATGAAACCCAATAAGGGCATCACATTTTTGCCTCCACTTAAACAGGTGTGTAATAGGTTCTCTTTTAGGAAAATCTGCCACTGGAAAAGACCCTTATAACATCAGGCATCTAACAAGTTTCCTGTGAGAAACAAGCCAGCAAGCACCGTTGAGCCTCCGATCAATTACCATGAACAACGTTAAGCACGAGTCATCATATGAATTCATAAAGTTTTATAGAGTCTTAAAC
Source organism: Phyllobates terribilis (assembly GCF_046119375.1). Lineage (NCBI taxonomy): Eukaryota > Metazoa > Chordata > Amphibia > Anura > Dendrobatidae > Phyllobates > Phyllobates terribilis. The sequence continues at coordinate 104,446,706 of NW_027362773.1, forward strand.
AGACTGACTTAACTTCCATAGTGTCTACGTACCACAGGTGGCTGGTTTGCCGTCATGCCGGTTGGTCTTGGTGACCCTTGAATAGGACTGTGTGTTGGCCCAGTTGCACCCCCTATAGAAGGTATTGGGGCTTCTCCGAGTTCTGCCATAAGGGAAAGGTATTCTTTATCCATTCTTGCCTTATCTTGTGCTGACTGGGGCTCTCCAGGGCGGGCTTGGACACTAGACAGAAATACACGTATATTACAGGTGGAGAAAGGTGGTGCGATCTGTAACATTAATAAGTGATTGATAAAAGTGATCAGTATTATGTTATGTTTCACCTTGTAAATTTGCAGTCTGAAGCGATGTGTCCGGCCCCTCCGCACTTTGTACACAGGGTGGTATTGGTGATGCTTCTAGTTTCTGTATTCTGCCATGGCCGCAGGATCCTAGAAGTAGAAATATAAAAAACATTATAGAAGACTGAAGCAAAAAAATTGCTCAAAAGAGAAAACAAACAAACCTGTTATCATCCTCTCGCAAAGTACCGTTGAGCCGAGCAAGCTCTCGCAGTTGCATTTTGCGGAGATCATTCTGATCTTCTGGCGTTTCAATCCCTTGCTTAAGAATATTTCTGATCTAGGAAGAAAAGGGGACCAAAGGCAAATTAGCTCTTACAAGCAAAGAAGCAGAGAGTGAAGGTTGTACTCAATTACTTATTGATCACCGACTGTCAGGTAACTTTTGATATCAATATATACACCTATATGAAAAAATCCTTATGGCCAGATATGAACTATAGGCACCAAGATTAAAAGCAAAAAACTAAAAGGCCCAAGTTAAGATTTGCAAAATGCTTTATTTAAATACATAAAAGAATAAGCATAAAAATGAATTCACGGGTGTGAGTCCTCCCTGTATGCCTCATATTAGCGGTCAGAAATCTTATTTTATTTCTTTGCTAATGATTTCTTCCAGGCTTCGGAGCGTAGAGTGCACACACATACTGTATGTGTGTATATACACCAAACAGGACATTGGTGACATCGGCGCAGTCTCAGACAGCGTCCCGGAACATGTGACGTCAATGGGGGAGTTCCCCTCTTCCGGGACGCTGTCTGAGACTGCGGGGGGGGGGGGCGGTGCTATGCGTCATCATTGGTCAGTGTCCACTTTTTCTCCCTTGGTTCGCATATATAAAAGAGGCCTTGTATCCACAAACATCCCACCACTGCCTCCTGAGGAAGTACGGAAACACGCGTCGGGGCCTCCCCTGACAAGTGTTGGTCGTCTCCAAACCTCTCATTAAGTATGTCATATCTAGCTTAACCATGTGATATTTGCATTATTGTGTTGTTGTGGATGACTTATGGTAGTTTTTACTGACCTTTTATATATGGTAGGTCATGTGACTAATGTTACTGTGATTTTATCAACGCACATCTTGTTGTTACCAATGAACTGTATTGGATAAGCTATGTGACCTTATGTGTTGTAGGTTTGGTTTAAATCTGACACCGACTGTGTCTCTATCTACCCTCTATTGCCTTACCTGACCATGTTATGTTATGAAATCTTTTTATTCATCACATGGTGTCAAAATTATGTTATATTTTGGGGTGTTTGAAACACTTATGGCTTCCTTTTTCCTGCTTGATATTTAGTGGTATGCCCCCTATTACCTATGGGGTCTTGTTCTCCATTGTTATTTTTTTGTATAAGAATATAATTCTGTACAAGTCTTGTGTGGGCCCGAGTCCATGGGACAGCTTGAATACAGGAGGTCATGGATCCTAGGACTGACATCGCAAAACCGTGTTGAGACCATCTTTCTGTTTTTCAGAGCATAGACCTTTGCTCTCAACTGTATCTGTTTCTCTTTGGGTAGAAACAGTTTGCCTTTGTGAGTCTAACAGGAGCCCCAGGAAGGTTTTCTTGGCGGATGGGATTAGATCCGATTTCCCTCGGTTTACCAGACAACCCAAAGATTCCAAGATGTGGAGGATAGACTGCAGATCTTGTTTGAATTGAGGAACCGAGGAGGCCATTACCAGGAAGTCGTCTAGGTGGGGGGGGGGTGATGGAGATACCCCAATTCCTTATGAATGCTACCACCTCCGCCATGAGTTTTGTGAAAAGCCATGGGGCTGACAAAATCCCAAAGGGCAAGACGTTGAATTGGAAATGGCTTATATTTTGCCCGTTTAACTGCAAACCTTAAATTTTCGGTAAGATGGGTGTATAGACACGTGACAGTATGCCTCTTGCGGGTCTATGGTTGCAAGACCTTTTATAGATTCCATCTTGAATCTTCTGTACTAGACATAATGATTCAACCGTTTTAGAGTCAGAATTATTCTGTAGGCCCCTGAGGGCTTTTTTACGAGGAAAAGTCAGGAGTAATGACCTCTTCCTTGTTCCTCGCGAGGTACTGTTGATACAACCCCAGATTCTTGTAGATCTTGAAGACCTGCCAATAGGATCTTTTGCAGATTTGGGGCTGATAGAGAGGTTATCTCTAGTCTCTGAGGAGGATGTGAAGAAAACTATATATGCTCCCACTTCGACCGTTTGTAGAATTCTCTGGTCTGAGGATATTTGTTGCCACTGTGGGAGAAAGTGAGCAATCCGGCTTACTACATGCATGGCGTCATGGTCTTTCCTGTCGCTGGTTTTGGAAGATGTCCCCCCCCACCTCCACTTTCAGGTAACTCGAGCGACCCAATTTTCCTTTCCCTCTGTACTGCAGGTTCTGAGCCTGTGATGGACAAAAGGATCTCTTTTTAAACACTTTTGGCTCCGGTAGTGACTTTTTATCCGAAGCTTTTTCCAGCAGCTCATCCAGAGCTTCACCGAATAAATATTTTCCTTTAAATGGAATAGTACAAAGCTTAGATTTGGAAGTACTATCCCCGCTCCACATCTTCAACCATAGTGCCCTTCTCGCCGAATTGGATAAGACCAGTGATCTGGCTGCCATCCTAACTGATTCTGCCAAAGCATCCGCTAGAAACCCCGTGGATTTTTTCAGCAAAGGTAATGCGGCTAGCAGCTTCTCTGCTGGGGTACCTTTGGCAATATACTCCTCCAGCTGTTTTAACCAGCGAAAAACAGACCTTGCCACACAAGTTGATGCGATGTTAGTATTTAACAACATTGAGAATGTTTCCCATGATTTTATTAAGCTGATTTCCAAGTCCATCGGATCTCTAAGCCGAGATGAATCCTCAAAAGGTAGCGTAGTCTTTTTCACTACTCTCGCCACTTGTATATCCACTTTTGAGATTTCCGTCCAGTATTTTGCCATGTCTTCATCTAGGGGATACCGGTTTTTAATTTCTCTCGGGATACTCAGCCTTTTTTCAGGATACTCCCATTCGTCTGTTATCAAACTTTGGATGTTAATCATGGATTGGAAACACTAATTTTTTCATGGACTTTAGTCCTCCAATCATTTCATCCTGCACCGACTGAGTCTTCTATTCTTCCCCCACTCCCATCACATTCCTTACGGCTGTTAACAGTTCTTCCATATCTTCAGAAGAGAAGTAATATCTTGTATCTTCTTCTGAATATTGCACATTTAATTCTCCTTCTAACCATTCATCTGATATACATATATCTACGTCCGAGTCAGATGAATCTCTAGGGTCGTACTTCCTCTTTAGCAGCAGGCGGACCCCCAGACTGCGAGAAGGGTTTTGAGAAGGAAGCTAGGGATGACTGAATTTCTTGACGGACCATCCCCCTAACTTCGTCCATCATGGAAGGTTGTTCCTGTTTTACAATTTTTTCCATACACCTCTGGCATAGAGGTTTTTATGGCCAGAAGAGAGCTTTTTGCTACATATGGCAAACTTGCGCCGGGTAGTTTTTTCCCCCCACTCTTGATGCAAGATCCTTGTTTCCCCCTAAAAAGAGAGAGAGAGAGGGAAAGAGACCGACTAAGTATGGATCCTGCTGCAAGAGTAGAAATCTCTCTAAACCTAATTTTACTTACTGGGGCTGGGTCTGCACTGGGCTCTGCAGATACAGATCTTTGGGAACCTACACCTTCCATGGTCAAATGGATTTTGTCCTACCTTAAGGTGTCTTCCCATCAGAGCCTTCTTATAGGCAGAGACCGTGATCCAGCGCTTCTTCCATCCAATAGGATGAAAGATTTCTCCCTTTGGCATCATTACACCAATCTTCGGTGATAAATTCCTTTTTTTTTTCTTTTTTACTTTTGAATTTCCTGCCGGTGACTTCATGCGTTCCACCCTGGAACGCACCAGAAGTGAAGTCACCCGATGCCGGAACTTCCGGCGTTTCCTGCATGCGTGCAGAGCGCAATGGAGGATAGGAGGAAGAGCGGGGCGGGTGAGCTGCGGGAGGGCCACAGCCCTCCGCACCACTCAGCGTTACCTTGCGGCCCGGGCGAGTGGCGGGGTCCCGCTCCGGTGAGCGGGAGCTGACAGAGGAGGAAGGCCAAAGCGATCAACCTCTACAACCTGGCTTCCAGGTAGGGGAATACTGCTCGCTGGCCACTGCACCCCACAAACAACCTCTTCATCCCTTTAGGGACAGGAAAAACACTGAGGATGGCAGTGGGGATGGGCTATTTAACCTCTTGTGTTTCCTGTCCCTAATTAGGAGGGGAGGCAACCTCCTAGGGTGCTGTCATGGAGGGGATTGGAGAAAAAATTATATTTTTGAACAAGATGCTAATAGGCATACATGTAGGACTAGTTTAACATTTCTATCACCTTTATGCCCATATTAATAGGTTATATACGTCCCAAGGGGTTACAGATTGCCTTTAAGGCATAGTCACTCCGACACCATGCAAGCCGTTCTGAAAGTCTGTGCCGACTCCGGTAGCAACATCTGTTCAGGTCGAAAGACACGTCGGCTGGAGCTTGTGATTGTCTGCAGCGGTCAGGTAACTAGAGGAGCACGTCATTGGATGTTTCTCCGATGACACTCCTCTAGTCACCTGACCACTGCAGCTAATCAAGGGCTTAATCAATAAGAAATTGAGCTGATGCCAACACCCCAATTTATCTTTATGTAAAGGAGGCGCCATAGTTTTCCCAGACTGGAGTAAAAGGGATTACCTTCTTAAGTGTGAATGACGTCCAACAAATGGTTGAACGTTCCCAATTACTACAGTATTTGAGTAACACTTACCTGATCTACTGCTTTCTTGACATTCTCCATGGTGTTCGCAGTTACCAAAGCATGTAGTGGCTCATCTTCCCCTGGAAGCATCTGCCCATCTTTGCGTCCCACTTTGCCTTCTTTCACTGAACCTTTGCCGCGGATCATTATCTTTGCGTTGCACTCCTTCTCAATGTTCTTTAGGGTGTTACCCCTAAATTTAAAAAAAGGCAATTAAGCCAAAAAATGTAATTATAAAATAAAGCAAATCATCTACAGATTTCAATACATTACCTGGGGCCGATAAGTAACCCAACAAAGTTAATCTCCGGATATTCATCCTGTGGGATCATGACCTTGTCACTTACACGTGTGGCAGGTGGTCTGGAAAACATAAGCAGGTGAAACATTAAAATAGGCTGCAAGGGACGCAAATGATACTATTCCTTAAATATTAGGAAGCCTTTAACACCGTTTAGACATTTAATTCCTTCAGACATTAGATATCACTTGTGTACGCTGTCCACTAGCCTCAAACATATAAACTGAAGACACAGACGTCATTGTATTGTGACCATCTTCACTTACAACATTCCTGAGGATTCATGGAAAAAGCAAATCCTTAAAGAGTGTGTCACTTGCTCAAAAGGTTGAGTTAAATAACTTGTAAAAAGAAAAAATAAATCTCAGCTGTCCTGATTGTTCCTTTTTTCCGTTGCGTAACTCCGTTGGAGGCATTCACATTGGTTTCTTCTGGAGCGCAGCATGTGAAATCTCTGCTTGCAGACTAACTGGGAGTTTCTTCAGAGTTTCCTTTTGGGGGAGTGTGCCTTCAACCCTCCCTCCCAGATGATGCCAATCACAGCTCAGCACAGAAGCTGATCCAGTAGTCTCAGATGCTGCAGAGCTGTGAGTGTCAGTGTTTGGAAGGGAGGGGTGAAAGTACACGCACCGAGAGAAGACTGAAGAAACCCCCAGTTAAGGCCCCGTCACACTAAGCGATATCGCTAGCGAGATCGCTGCTGTGTCACGGTTTTGGTGACTCACCAGCGACCTCACCAGCGATGTCGCTATGTGTGACACTTTGCAACGATCAGGCCCCTGCTGTGAGGTGGCTGATCGTTGCAAAGTGTCCTGGACCATTTTTTGGTCGTTGGCCTCCCGCTGGCCAGCACACATCGCTGTGTGTGACCAGCGGGACCAACGCTCTGGCTGGTAACCATGATAAATATCGGGTTACTAGGGGCACGCGCGCACTTAGTAACCCGCTGTTTACCATAGATACCACTCTGCTACGGTGCGCGGAGGCTCCAGCGCACCGTAGCAGAGTGGTATCCATGGTAAACAGCGGGTTACTAGGGGCACACGCGCACTTAGTAACCCGATATTTACCATAGTTACCAGCCTGCTCCTGCTTAAGCAGCAGGCTTGTAACGGGAGCAGGACATCGTGGAACGATTCTTTCCACGATGTCGCTGCTCCCCTCATCGCTGGTGAGCCTGCCTGACAGCTCACCAGCGATGTATTAGCGATGCAGCAACGATCCCTGACAGGTCGTATCGTTGTCGGGATCGCTGCTGCATCGCTTAGTGTGACGGGGCCTTAAGACTACAAGCAGAGATTTCACAATCACATTTGATCTGGAATTCAGCATCTCTACAATAGTGCAACACAACACTGAACAGAAAACCATGACAAAATCAAAATCGATAGAGGTCAGGGATTTTTACAAAGTATTTCACTCAATTTTTGAGCAAATGACAGGTCCTCTAAAGTCTGTGGGACACCTTTGACATAGAATTTTTTTTTACATTTTAGTGGGTTAACTTTAGATAATAAAATTGCATTTAAGTCTAAGTCTGCAATCACCATTCTTCATTTTTAACCGCCTCCTAATTTTATAGCCAGATCCATTTACAGGTCTGTGGAGTCTGAGCCCATTTTGGTGGAGTCGGTATAAAATGGACCGACTCCTAAAATATATAATTCATTGGGTACAGTAGTTCAATGCAGTTTGTGGGGAATATTTTTTCATAAGAATTTGGGAAAGTTATGAAATGTCCTATTCTTGATCTACGGGTCTAGACTTTTAGCGGAGATTAATCTGTGCTACAGTAAATTTATCACAAACATGAGCCATGTATGAGGGAGTCAGTGGTATGGAAATTGAGGAGTCGGAGGTTTGGCTTGCCGACTCCACAGCCCTGCATGTCAAGTCTGCGTATATCCAGGGATTCCTGCGGTATTCATCTGCTCATATTAGCATAGCTTCTATCCTGCCTTTTATACCTTTGTATGCTTTCAGCCTCATCTATAACCACCCATTTTCTCTGCCCTCCCTGAGATATTACACGCTTTCTTCACTACCCACACTACATTTTTGCACATTCCCCTCTCACTTTAAGAAAGAATGGGAGAGGTGGAAGAAAACCATGAAAACCAGGAGCGCTAACCGATTTCTAGCACTATTTACAAAATCCCTGACCTAGATAAAAGGACTTAAATACATTCTGCAGCAGCAAAATAGTGAAAAATAGATAATGAAAACTAATTAGAACATTTAATTGACTGCAAAGAGCTTGATTGACGCAACGCAAGTTTAACCAACCCTAAAAAACGTACTTATAATCAGCCGGTGGTTTGAAGTCTGGGTTCAACCCAACCATCTCAGTAATAAGGTTGTGTCGCTCCTCTTCCAGCTTCTTACGTGTCCTGAACTCTCGTGTGTTAAGACGTTTCCCTTCGCTATTATAAATGGGTTCAGGAGATGGCGACCTGCATGGAGCGAGCAAAAAAACAAGGGATCAAAAAAAATGCCTCAAAGCACAAAATATTCGAACAAAGGTTTAACGATTCTTTAACATTGCACAGATAAACATTTCCAATATTGCAGAGGTGCCACAATCCACCGTGGCACGCTACATTGTCAACAGCAGATATATTGGGTATACTCCATAAATATGGTAGAGATAGAAAACACTACCTAAAATCAATTAAGTATTTTTACATTTTAAGTTTTTATGTGGTTTATTATAAAAAAAATAAAAATAAAAAAACGGCTTCAATCGCTGTATCCACATCCGCTAAACATTATAATTGATTACTAATTTCCTGGGAAAACAGTCAGTTATTGGCGCTATTACTGGAGTCTCTGCCTTCTATTCTAAGTTATAGGTGAACTCTGCACGCTGCTTTCACAGTATGCACATTGGAGACATCCAGGTCAAAAACTGGGTTTGAAGCATTTGGAAGAAAAAAAAGTTAAAGGGATTGTCCACTACTAGGACAACCCCTTCTTGAACTAAATGTTTGGTCCCGATAAAATAAAAAAGCCTATACTCACCTCCCGTGCCGATGCTGTTCCAGTGGTGTCAACACTCGCGGCCCCGGAGCTCTGGTGCGGTAGAATGACACGTAGTGCCCGGCGCCCGATTAGTGCCAGCGTCAGTGCCCCCGCCTACATACAGATTGAACATGAAGAGAACGTCAGATCAGTAGCAGCCCGGACTTCCTCTTCATGTTCAATCTGTACCTACGCAGAGACAATAACGGTGATAGGGCCCGGGCAGCACGTGTTACAACACTGCACCAGAGCTCCAGGACCGCGAGTGCCGACACCACTGGAACTGCGCCTGAACGGGAGGATAGGCTTTTTGATTTTATTGGGGCCAAACATTTAGATCAAGTAGTGGACAACCCCTTTAAGGAAACTGGACGACTTCATTAGGTCCTACCATTTGCATCACTTTTCCTTAAGAAATTATTTTAATTTTTTTAAATATTGAAAGCACAGTAATCAACAAATTGTGAGATTTTACAGGCAGATGATCCCATGGCACCTGCACACGATGAGACACTGATAATCAGGAAAGGGATAAAAACGTTTGGGCAAAAAAAAAGAAAAAAAAAAGTCACTATTGACTAGAGAGAAAGTCTGCAGGGTAAATCTGTAAATATGGTTATTCAGCCGAAAATGCAAATTATTTGAGGGCTGCTTTGAGAAAAAAAAAACAAACATTAGCGTCATTAATTCATACCTGCTCACAGACCTTTTTATGTTGGGCCCAATGTTTTAAAACCTGTTTAAAAAGTGCAAAGGCTGTTAACCATTAAGACGAGTTAAGCTCTCTCAGGCTGCGTGCCCACGATGCGTTTTTCAAGCGTTTTTGCTGCGGAATTTGCGCAGCGTAAACGCTTGTAAAACGCTTGGTAATCCGTCCCCCATAGTCCCCAATGACAATCTGCAATTTCCATACCCATGCTGCGGAATTTTCCGCAGCATTTTTGATGTGCGGAAAAATCCGCAGCATGTTCATTATTCGTGCGTTGACGTATGCGGAATTGCCTTCTCAATGCATTAAAAAATGCAAGGCAAATCCGCATGTCCAAAACACGTCAAAAACGCGCGAAAAACGCGTGTCAAATTCCGCACGCGTTTTTCCGAGCAAGGACATGCAGAAATGAAGTGGAAATTTTCCGCTTCATTTCTGCATTGTGGGCACATAGCCTAATACCTGCTTTTTTTTTTTTTTTTTTTTTTTTTTTTTTTTTTAACAAAACCAATGGTGAGTGAAGTAGGAGCTGAGAAGAACAGGGTAGGTTAAAGGAAATGTGTCACTTTTTTTTTTTTTTTTTTACTACCCCATCTGAGAGCAGCATGATGTAGGGGCAGAGACCCTTATTCCGGGCAATGTATCACTTACTGAGCTGCTTGGAACAGTTTTGATAAAATTCCCGTTTTATCTGTTGCAGTTCTAGCAGCTCTGTATAACCCCGCCCACAGCACTGATTGGCAGTTTTCTGTGTACTCTGCCAATCAGTGGTGGGGGCGTGGCTGGACTACCTAGCAGCAGGTTTATTCATCCTCTTGTGATAATCTTCAGCTGATAAAACAGTGATTTTATCAAAACTGTAATAAGCAGCTTAGTAAGTGACACATTGCCAGAGAGTCTATATTATGCTGTTCTCAGATTGGGTGGCAAAAACCTTTGTGACAGATTCCCTATAAGTAGGCATAACAAACCAGCTGTATATTGATTCTTTGCACTAGAAAACTTTCCAACTAATGACATAAGTGACCATGAAAAGAAAAAGCTACTGAACACAAGAAATTGGACTAGGGGAAAAAAAAATTAATAAACTGGTTAACGTACTGAATCCATAAATGAGTGGCACCAATCTACCACAACATCTGGACAGGACTCAACTGATGTCGAGATATTGGGTAACGGCAGTAAATGAGCTTCAATACATCCTTGAGTCATGGGGTCAACATACAAGACCATCTGTAAAGACCCCAAATTCGCTAACTTTTTTTTATTTATGCTAAGGTGTAAATGGAGCACATGGGAATGTCCCAAGAGCTGCCCTCATGTGGGACCCATAGTAAGCGGTGACCCAATGATGAGCAGTTTGTGAAGACCTTTCCATTATGGCGAAGGAATCTAGCAAAACTCAGAAAATATGTACACATTATGCGAATGTAAAAGATGAATGTTCGTACGCTAGCCTACATGAAAATCTTAACATAAGGCTTAACCCATCAGAAACTAAAGTTGTAAGAACTCGGATTACTAGTCTTGTAGCATAAAAGGAACGCTACGGGCAAAACTGATCGTGTGAAGTCTAGAGTACAGGCTGAGAGGGGAGAGCATGACAAACATCCAAAGAGCGCTGTCGAGAATCCACCGCCCCCCCTCGGGCCATGTACTCCGCAAAACTACGTACAGGTTTGGCCTGTAGTGCTTTTAACGTTGTGCTGTACTCGTCCATAGATTTCTCTGCCTTTTAATAGTATCAAACAGTTTAATCAAAGCTGCTTAAAGTGACAAGATCGTAAATAAGCTGAGGGTCAAAAAAAAACAGACCAGGCAACCATCGGTGAAAACAAAACTCTCAAACTTTTGACATAACTCAGTTAGTGGAAATCGGCTTGCTCTCCAGAACAACTTAGATTAATGGGCCTTGTGCACTTATAACTTTTGTACTTTATTGCCCTTTGACTTTTTTTTGTTTACCTAGATGAATTTTAGGGATAAAAGTAAACTTTGCAATTTGGTTTCATTAATAATTTTATTTTATTTGGCTTTTACATTACTGGCTAAAGAATGAGTTAACAGTCAGTGAGTGAGCTTGTTCAGACAGTTTGTAACTTATCTTTCTGAGCCCCTCGGTTGGTTTAGGACCATATTAAAAATTCAGCCCAACTTTCTACTTTCAAGTAAGTGATCATAAGTTAGCAGAGGAGTGTAGAAAAAAAAAAAAGTTAAACTTTGTCAGAACTGCTCACTAACAGCAGCAGCCAGCAATGTGCAGGAAAAAAAGTCTCTAAGTATCAAACAGCGCTAATTTTTTATTATTTAAACCCAATTGCAAAACATTTTTAGGCCAAAATACAAGACAAAAAAAAAAAAAGAAATTGTCCAGAAAAGACCAATTGATCGAGACTTGGGTCTGGAAAGTTTTTTTTTTTTTCCACAGTAGAAAGATAAAAAGCACAAGAGACTAGGCTATTCAGGTTAGCGAACACAGCAGCCATCTGAGGTGTATAGGCTCCTCTCAACTGAAATGGAATGATAAGGTTAATTCTGCACTGCAGACAGTCAAATGTAAAAAGAACGGTGTCCAGGAAAGCGGTTTATTTGTCAATGCATTTCGAAGTTCAAACTTCATCAGGACAAACCAATGTGTCCTGATGAAGTTTGGAACTGGGAAACGCGTTGACAAACTGCAATCCTGGATACAGTTTTCTTCCATCGCTGACCACCGGCAGCGCAGAATTAACCCTATCACTCTATTTCAGTTATCTTAGCCATGGATCTGCAGCAGCCTTCAGCCTTTTAGTGGTTGTGGTCACGCAACCATACCAGGTGAGTATTACTGCATTCAGTCTTCTCATTGTCACTCAGATATTTCAGTTTTTCTACCTTATAGGCTCCTCTCGACTCTTTCCCAAGAGGATGTGAATGAGAAGGGCCAGACAGTATGGATCTATACTTCTCAGGGGAGATAAGACTCTTACACCTACGTATATGCCGATATCTGATTGCTTGTTACAGACCCAAAACAAATCTCCTCGTCACAGAGGACAAGAACGGGGTCTACAGTGCCCCGTACAAGGACATAATCTTAAAGGTCAATCTCGACCCTATAAGAGCCTTGCCATATGAAGAGGACAGGGTCGACCCCTAATGGGGATAGAGGCACTAGAGACCCCGACCTCTTCCTCTCTGAAGAGGTAACATTTTATTTCACAGGGTACTTTGACTCTACACAAAGTCCACGATGCCCAATTTAAAATTTGTGCAAAAACTGAAGTAGCTGATGGGGAATGCTACCGATTGTGCATGCACAAGGATACAATGTTCTCAACAGGTTATGGGACCCATTGATGGTTTGAATAGTCGTTTTGCGCCGACAGTCTCCTTTCAATACAAGAACAAACACTTAGCACTGACAAGTAGTTCAGTGTACCTTCCCCACCTACTACTTTTCCATCCATCTCTGCCCTCCTCTGGCCTCTGAAGACTTGTCAGGAAATGAAGGCAGAGATAGATGCAAAACAAGTAGATGGGAATATGCACTGAACTGCTCAGCCCAGCGCACGCCTGATCTGAGTTTGTACAGTCATCCTGTGCTGACAGACTAACTCATGCAGCACCGCTTATTTCTACATTAATTCTGCTAAACACGATTTAGAGACTTATGAGAAATTGTGAATCCCATCCTCTAAACGGCAGTTTTAATCAAAGTTGCAGATAGTTTACAAAGTCATTTTTAAAATTAACAATTTTTGTTTTATGTTAATAAATTTCGACATGCAATTTTTCCACAATTTATTAAAATTTCATTTAATCTAAATTTAGTTGGACCAGATTGGTGCTGGATTCTCATAAAACATTTGGGACAACCATAGAAAGGTATAAAACTATCTTGGCAGGGTACAGAGCTGGAATCAAGTACTGCATTATCAGAATTTCTCATTAAAAGGAATACATGTACTTTGTCTTCAAAATGTCTCAAGGAAATGGTGATACATTTTGAAAACAATCAGCAAAAAAAAAATAACCCTTGTGTTTGACTATCCCAGGTACACAGCCTAAAGTGAACTGGCCACCATGAAAAGGCAGTCCATTTTGCAGGCACATTGTTATTGAACAGGGAGAGCTGAACAGATTGATATACAGTTGTGAGAAAATAATCAATATAACCTTTTTTTATTAATACCTGCTCTTTCTGGGGTTTTCAGTCCAGCGGGAGGCCCTATCAGTGACTCACAGCTCTTTGCAATAGATAGCTGTCAGTCAATGATAGGATCGCCCACATGACCACACGTTCCACAAAGAACAGGTTTAACCCTGTCGCGCCAGAGCCTGTTTTCGCCTTCGTGACCAGGCCAATTTTTTCAATTCTGACCACTGTCACTTTATGAAGTAATTACTCTGGAACGCTTCAAAGGATCCCCCTGATTCTGAGAATGTTTTTTTGTGACAACTTGTAACTCATGATAGTGGTAAAATTTCTTCACTATCACTTGCGTTTATTTGTGAAAAAAAATCGGAAATTTGGCGAAAATTTTGAAAATTTTGCAATTTTCAAACTTTGAATTATCATGCTCTTAAATCAGAGATATATGTCACAATAGTTAATAAACAACATTTCCCACATGTCTACTTTACATCAGCACAATTTTGGAACCAAAATGTTTTTTGTTAGGAAGTTCTAAGGGTTAAAAGTTGACCAGCGATTTCTCATTTTTCCAACAATATACAAAAATATTTTTTTAGGGACCACATCTTATTTGAAGTGACTTTGAGGGGCCTTTATGACAGAAAATACCCAAAAGTGTCACCATTCTAAAAACTGCACTCCTCAAGGTGCTCAAAACCACATTCAAGAAGTTTATTAACCCTTCAGGTGCTTCACGGGAACTTTTGGAATGTGGAAAAAAACAATGACATTTAACTTTTTTTCACAAAAATGTTACTTTAGACCCATTTTTTTATTTTCACAAGGGTAACAGGAAAAAATGTACAATTTCTCCTGAGCACGCTGATACCCCATATGTGAGGGAAAACCACTGTTTGGGCGCACTGCATGGTTCAGAAGAGAAAGGAGCGCTATGTTGGCTGGGATAGATTGCAGACACCATGTCACATTTGAAGAGTCGCTGACATGCCGAAACAGCAGAAACCCCCACAAGTGACCCCATTTTGTAAACTACACCTCAAGGAATTCATCTAGGGAAGTAGTGAGTATTTTTTAATTTTTAAATTTATACCATTGGGTAGTGAAGAAAACAATTATATTTTTACCCCAAAAAATGTTTTACCCTCAGATTTTACATTTTCACACAGGGCAATGGGTAAAAAAGGTGCCGAAATGTGTCACACAATTTCTTCTAAACGTGGCAATACCCCATATGTGGCTGTACCGTAATGCTCAGCCATACGGCGAGATCCGGGAGGGACGGAGCGCTATTTGACTCTTGGAGAACAAATTATTGTATAATAGTTTGCGGACTCCATATACACAGCCCCTAAGTGCTAGAAGAGCAGAACACCCCATCAAGTGACCCCATTTTGGAAATTATACCCCTTTGGGAATTTACCTACAGGTGTAGTGACGATTTTGACTCCATGGGTCTTTTCCAGAAACAAGCAGCAGTGGATGTTGCTGAGTGAAAATTTCAAACTGCTGTTGAAGTGACCAGTACGCTGTAGTGACCACTGTACGCTGTGCCCAGCTCGTGCTTCTGGAGACATGCACCTGTAAATTAGGCAAGCTCTCATCGCTACAGGAATGACAATCATGTGGACCCTAAATGTAGTTTAGGCACATTGTGGGGCTCAGAAGGGAGGGAGGCATTTGGATTTGGGAGCACAACATTTTCTGAATTTCTTTTGGGGGGCAAGGGCCATTTTGCTTTTCCAGAGCCTTTCTGCTACCAGTAACTTGGAAGTCCCTTATATTTTGAACAGATAACAGACCTGAGTGGGGACTAGCTTTTTTTGAGGACTGCGTTGAAGCTTTTATTGGGAACATTTTACATAACATTTATCCGGCGCTCTAGGCTGAGCACTTGCATCGGGGTTTCCATCTAAATTTCCAACTAATGCAATTCAGATGAAACCCCTGCGGGATCCATTCACTATAATGAGGCAGCAGAGTTACTCTGGACTCCGTCTGGCCTCTGTTTAGCGGTGTCCTTTTTTTCAGAAGTGCACAAAATTGTGGCCAACCGTATTTTTATGCACGCCTAAAAAAACTGACAGTGGGATCACAAGCCAGATGGCATCCAGAGTTCCTATATCTGCCTCATTACAGGGAATCTTCTGTCATGGGTTCCGTCTGAATCACGTATTGCAGAGATTTACACGGAAACTCTGGTGTAAGTGCTGAGCGCAGGATAAATGTGAGCAGAGCCTTACTGCGATCTTTGGGAGTCATAATAAACAAATCAGTAGCAGGTGAAGAATTGGTTTTATTTATTTTTTACACTGATCCTCGTGTGGTATAAGTGATGAGATTACTTTATTCTTCGGGTCGGGGCGATTACAGAGATACCAGATTTATATCGGCTTTTTATGACTGACAGCTGTCACACACTAAAAACGCTTTTTTTCACAAAATCTAGTTTTTGAATCGCCATATTTTGAGAGCTATAATTTTTCCATATTTCGGCCGACAGTCATGTGACGGCTTGTTTTTTGCGGGACGAGTTGACATTTTTATTGGTACCATTTTTGGGTACGTGACATTTTTTGATCGCTTTCTATTCCGTTTTTTGGGAGGTAAAATGAACAAAAACCAACAATTCAGGAATTGTGTTTTGAGGTTTTTTTTATGCCATTCTGCGTGTGGTAAAAGTGATAAGGCAGCGTTATTCTTCGGGTCAGTACGATTACAGCGATACTACACTTATATATTTTTTTATGTTTTGGCGCTTTTACACAATGAAGCTATTTTATAGAAAAAAATAATTTTTTTGCATCGCTTTATTCTGAGAGCTATAACTTTTTTATTTTTCGGCTGATGGAGCTGTATGGCGGCTTTTTTTTGCGGAACAAGATGATGTTTTCAGCCGTACCAATTTTATTTCCATTTGGATTTTACTGTCTGGGGTGTAACTAACCAATTTCCGCTGCGGAAAAAAAAAGCAGCACTACCAATTATTTTGCGGAAGCGCTGCGTTTTCGCCATTGACTTCCATTGGAACGCATGGATTACGCATCACTGCATATGTAGATGCGCATTCCATGCATTTCAATGTGCGGATGGTACCTGGGTCTGGAGGAGAGAAGACTCTCCTCCGGACCCGGGTACCATAGAACCTGTAAAAATAAAAATAAAATAAAAAATAAATATATTTACCTTCTGATGGCCCCCGGTGAGCTTGTCTTCGCTTGCCAGCAGATCGCGGTGGACTGAAGGACCTGCGCTGACATCATTTAGTCATGTGACGGCAGGTCCTTCAGTGTACCGCGAGCTGCCGGCAAGCCAGAACGGATCGAATAAAGACTCTGGGGGCCATCGGAAGGCAAGTATAGATTTATTTTTTTTATTTTTTACCATTCTTTAAGGTCACACTATATAAATCCATGCCTTTTGCATGGATTTATATCGTGTGACCAAGTTGTCAAGCACTTTCCAAGTGATGCTAAAAATCGCTTGGAAAGCACATGACAACCCGCATGCGGAAATGCATGTGAAGAATGCTTCACATCCGCTTGTCCCTGGCAGGAAAACGCATGTACAATCCGCATGCATTTTTTCTGCCAGGGAGATGCAGAAACGCTCAGGAAAAAATCCTGAGCATTTCTGCATCGTGCGCACATAGCCTAAAACGGTCATTATCTCCTGCTAGACTTAGCTGCAGGCTGAGCCTAGCAGGACACCGTACATGGCAGACCCAGAGGCGGTCATGTGACCTCCAGCTGCCATGACAACGCTAGGTCCTCTCAGACATCAGGGGGGCCGTAGGAGAGGTAAGTGGACAACCCCCTCTCCTCTCACTATCTTCTAAATGCCACGATCGCTACATCTAGAAGATAGCAAAGGGTTAACATCATTGGGACCCGATACAAACCGGTCCCGATGATGTCCCTCGCTCTGCACCGCACCCGCAGCACTGGCAGGACCCTGGGGGTCCTGAGCGCTACGGGACCACCGACCATTTATAGACGTCGGCGCTGCACAGCGCCCAGGCAGCGCCGACATTTATATACAGTGGGCGGTCGGGAAGCAGTTAAATGAAGGAAAAATAGGTTATACTGAAAACTACACATTTACTCACCTCACCCTACTCTTTATACATTGTGCCTGCATAGTGGACTGCATTTTTATGATGACCAGTTGCTTGTAAAAGGGAATCTGTCAAATCAATTCATACTGCCCAAACCATGGGCATTGTAAATCAGTGCCTACCTGCACGATTACAGCCAGGTCTGCTTGTCTCTGAAATGCTACGGCTAGAAAAAAAAAACTGTTTGAAAAGTCAGCTGGGGACTGTAGGGGAAATGTGACCAGCGCTGCACCAGCTTTTCCCTGCTTCGCGCCAGGTGATTCACATGTTTCTCCCTACGTGCAGAGAAATGTCAATCACCTGGAGCGAAGCAGGGAGTAGCGCTGGACGAGTCACATCTCTCTAAAGTCTCCAGGTGGCTTCTCAAACTTTTTTTTATGAAATGCCAGAGTGTTGCAGAAAATACCTGACTATGATCGTGCATTCAGGCGGATTCATGATGCCCGTGGTTTGGGCAGCTTGAACCGATTGACAGGTTCCCTTTAACCACTTCGCGCCAGAGCCTGTTTTTGCCTTCGTGACCGGGCCAATTTTTTCAATTCTGACCACTGCCAGTTTATGAAGTAATTACTCTGGAACGCTTCAACGTATTCCCCTGATTCTGAGACTGTTTTTTCGTGACATATTGTACTTCATGATAGTGGTAAAATTTCTTCGATATAACTTGTGTTTATTTGTGAAAAAATCAGAAATTTGGCGAAAATTTTGAAAATTTTGCAATTTACAAACTTTGAATTTTCATGCCCTTAAATCAGAGAGATATGTCACACAAAATAGTTAATAAATAACATTTCCCACATGTCTACTTTACATCAGCACAATTTTGGAACCAAATTTTTTTTTTTGTTAGGGAGCTATAAGGGTTAAAAGTTGACCAGCGATTTCTCATTTTTCCAACAAAATTTACAAAAACATTTTTTTAGGGACCACATCATATTTGAAGTCACTTTGAGGGGTCTTTATGACAGAAAATACCCAAAAGTGACACCATTCTAAAAACTGCACCCCTCAAGGTGCTCAAAACCACATTCAAGAACTTTATTAACCCTTCAGGTGCTTCACAGGAATTTTTGGAATGTGGAAGAAAAAAATTAACATTTAACTTTTTTCACAAAAATGTTACTTTAGACCCAATTTTTTTTATTTTCACAGGGGTAACATGAAAAAATGGACCCCAAATTTTTTTGTGCAATTTCTCTTGAGCGTGCTGATACCCCATATGTGAGGGAAAACCACTGTTTGGGCGCACGGCAGGGTTCGGAAGGCAAAGAGCGCCATTAGACTTTTTGAATGTAAAATTTGTCTGAATAATTAGCAGACGCCATGTTGCCTTTGGAGAGCTCCTGATGTGCCTAAACAGTGGAAACCCCCCACAAGTGACACCATTTTGGAAACTAGACCCCTTAGGGAACTTATCTAGATGTGTGGTGAGCACCTTGAACCCCAAGGTGCTTCACAGAAGTTTATAATATTGAGCTGTAAAAATAAAATTTTCACATTTTTCCCACAAAACCGTTTTTCATCCCTTAATTTTGCATTATCATAAGGGTAATAGGATAAATTGCACCATGAAATTTGTTATGCAATTTCTCCTGAACACGCTGATACCCCATATGTGGAGGCAAATTACTGTTTGGGCACATGGCAGGGTTTGAAAGGGAAGGAGCGCCATTTGACTTTTTGAATGTAAAATTTGTTTGAATAATTAGCGGACGCCATGTCACATTTGGGGAGCCCCTAATGTGCCTAAACAGTGGAAACCCCCCACAAGTGCCACCATTTTGGAAACTAGACCCCTTAGGGAACTTATCTAGATGTGTGGTGAGCACCTTGCACCCCCAGCTGCTTCACAGAAGTTTATAATATTGAGCCGTAAAAATAAAATTTTCACATTTTTCCCTCAAAAAATGTTTTTCATTCCCTAATTTTGTATTATCATAAGGGTAACAGGATAAATTGCACCATGAAATTTGTTGTACAATTTCTCCTGAGTACGCCGATACCCCATATGTGGGGGAAAACCACTGCTTTGGTGTACGGCAGGGTTCGGAAGAGAAAGAAGCGCTATGTTAGCTGGGATAGGCAGCAGACACCATGTCACATTTGAAGAGTCGCTGACATGCCAAAACAGCAGAAACCCCCACAAGTGACCCCATTTTGTAAACTACACCTCTCAAGGAATTCATCTAGGGAAGTAGTGAGCATTTTTTAATTTTTAAATTTATACCATTGGGCAGTGAAAAAAGCATAATTATATTTTTACCACAAAAAAATGTTTTACCCTCAGATTTTACATTTTCACACAGGGCAATGGGTAAAAATGGTGCCGAAATGTGTCACACAATTTCTTCTAAAAGTGTCAATACCCCATATGTGGCTGTATCGTACCACTTAGCCATGCGGTGAGATTTGAGGGGGAAGGAGTGCTATTTGACAATTGGAGAACAAATTATTGTAGAATAGGCATTTGGATTTGGGACCACAAAATTTTCTGAATTTCTTTTGGGGGCAAGGACCATTTTGCTTTTCCAGAGCCTTTCTGCTTACAGTAACTTGGAAGTCCCTTATATTTTTAACAGATGATGGACCTGAGTGGGGACTAGCTTTTTTTGAGGACTGAGTTGAAGCTTTTATTGGGAACATTTTACGTAACATTTATCCGGCGCTCTAGGCTGAGCACTTACATCGGGGTTTCCATCTAAATTTCCAAGTGATGTAATTCAGATGAAACCCCTGCAGGATCCATTCACTATAATGAGGCAGCAGAGTTACTCTGGACTCCGTCTGGCCTCTGTTTAGTGGTGTCCTTTTTTTCAGAAGTGCACAAAACTGTGGCCAACCGCACTTTTATGCACGCCTAAAACAAATGACACCGTGGGATCCCAGGCTAGACGGCGTCCACAGTGGCCTATATCTGCCTCATTACAGGGAATCTTCCATCATGGGTTCTGGCTGAATCACGTATTTCAGAGATTTACACGGAAACTCTGGTGTAAGTGCTCAGCGCAGAGCACAGGATAAATGTGAGCAGAGCCTTACTGGGATCTTTAGGAGACATAATAAACAAATCAGTAGCAGGTGAATAATATTTGTTTTATTTATTTTTTATGCCGTTCCTAGTGTGATATAACTGATTAGATTACTTTATTCTTCGGGTCGGTGCGATTACAGAGATACCAGATTTATATCGGGTTTTTATGACTGACAGCTGTCACACACTAAAATACGCTTTTTTTTTGCAAAATCTAGTTTTTGCATCACCATATTTTGAGAGCTATAATTTTTCCATATTTCGGCCGATAGAGTCATGTGACGGCTTGTTTTTTGCGGGACGAGTTGACATTTTTATTGGAACCATTTTTGGGTACGTGACATTTTTTGATCGCTTTCTATTCCGTTTTTTGGGAGGTAAAGTTAACAAAAACAAACACTTCAGGAATTGTTTTTTGAGTTTTTTTTATGCCGTTCTGCGTGTGGTAAAAGTGATCAGGCAGCGTTATTCTTCGGGTCAGTACGTTTACAGCGATACTACACTTACTGTATTTTTTTTATGTTTTGGCGCTTTTACACAATAAAACAATTTTATAGAAAAAAAAATATTTTTTTTTGCATTGCTTTATTCTGAGCGCTATAACTTTTTTATTTTTCGGCTGATGGAGCTGTATGGCGGCTTTTTTTGCGGAACAAGATGAAGTTTTCAGTGGTACCATTTTTATTTCTATTCTGCTTTTTGATCGCATTTTTTTCCACTTTTTGTTTGGCGATATGATGAAAAAGCATATTTTTTTGCTCCGTTTTTTATTTATTTTTATTACGGTGTGCACAGAAGGAGTTAGTGTGACAGTTTTATAGCTCGGGTTGTTTCGGACGCGGCGATACCAAATATGTGTACTTTTTTTGGTTTTGTAATAATATATGGATTTATTGGTTTAATATTTTATTTATTTATTTTGTGATTTTTTTTTTTTAATAGTTTAAAAACTTTTTTTTTTACTTTTTTTTTTACATTTTTACTTAGTCCCTGTATGGGACATTATTTTTTATTTTTCTGATCACTTATCTCATGTAATGTAATAGACATATATTACATTACATGAGATCTTCACTGACTGTTTCAGTCAGTCTCCTGTCTGGCATCAGCTACATACAGGCTGAAGCCAGACAGGAAGGACACCATATATGGCAGAGCTGGAGGCGGTCATGTGACCTCCAGCTGCCATAGCAACCCCAGGTCCTCAAACGAAACGGAGGTCTTCGGAGGTAAGTAAGACGACCCCCTCTCTTCCTGCTGTCTCCTATATGCCGCGATCACTATAGATCGCAGCATATAGAAGACAGCAAAGGGTTAACATCACTGGGACCTGATCTAATCAGGTCCCGATGATGTACCCTGTCAGAGCTAACGCTCTGCACCGGAATCGCAGTGCTTGCAGGACCCTGGGGGTCCTGAGCACTGCGAGACCACCCACCGTTATTAAACGTCGGCGCTGCACAGAGCCCAGGCAGCGCGGACGTTTATCTACAGTGGGCGGTCGGGAACCGGTTAATAGGGACTTTTTGGAGCTAGACCTTTGGTCGTAAGACATGAGTTTTGGTCAGTGTTTCGAAAGACGACCCATTTGGTTCATAAGTTTGCAAGGACAGCTTCATTTGGCAAGACGGTTGTCGAGGTGAGACACCATTACTCTACGGTTGTGCAGACTTACCACAATTTATCCTCTGGACCAGGGTTCCCCAACTCCAGTCCTCAAGGCCCACCAACAGGTCATGTTTTCAGGATTTCCTTAGTATTGCACAGGTGATTTAACTATTGCCTGTGCTGATGATGGAATTATCACCTGTGCAATACTAAGGAAATCCTGAAAACATGACCTGTTGGTGGGCCTTGAGGACTGGAGTTGGGGAACCCTGCTCTGGACTATAAAGTGTAATCTAATGAAAATCTGCAGCATAAATTGACTATAGATGCCAAATATGCAGCATTATTCAATTCACGCTGCACATTTTCTCCATAACACGTATCCACTATCCTGGTACTATGACACAGCAAACAAAATTATCACATTTGCAACCCCAAGGCTAACATAACATAGGTTATCCATGGAGAAATTAACCTCAATGTTATCAGGCTCTGTGCACACTTGGTTTCTAATTTTACTATGACTATTCAATAGAAATGTAATATTTCCAATGTTTGGAGAGCACAAGATAATTCCACTAAGTGAAAAATGGAAACCCTGCTCACATGCCATAGATCACAAAATATACAGATTACTATTTTAACAAGCCCAAGAGAAGAAGAAACGGTTACTGTCAGGTGACAAGCGAGCGGAGGGGGTATCCCAACCTGTCTTCTGGGTTAGGGGGTATTCCCAGGTCTCCCGTGCGAAGCTTGCGAGTCAGATCCTCAATTTGTAGTTGAACTGGAAGAAAGCAGGTTAGAAAACAAAAGGAACGGGAGAAAATTGTTACAAAACCCAAAAAGGAGAAAAATCAAACCCATAACATTTCGATTCAATACAAAGTTATGACCGGAAAAGAATGTGTTAAAAGTTGACAAATCTCATACATGGCTGTCAATTGGTTAGGGTTATTTTACCTGTTTCACACATTTAACCATAAACAGGAAATTCTCAACAGGAATTTTTTGTTACCCCAATAGAACTAAAATTTGGTTAGTTACACCCCAGACAGTAAAGGGGCTGTCATATAACAAGATCCATAACGAAGACTATGCAATATAACATTTAGTAGAAGATCAATCCCAAAACGTAGCCACAATTTGAACATTAGATATTACTAACTTTATAATAAGCAAATGGTAAGAATACCAACACCAGAAAATGTAATCATGTACCAGCCGATGTGGTCAATATGCTGCGTGCGCGCTCAACGAACGACACACGGAACCGATAACCAATCATCAGGACTGATGGTCGGTATGAAAACAAGGACTAGTTTGGTCCTGCACTGGTCCGCTATACTGATGTGACCGATACAAGTTTGGGTAAGGCCTTGTAAACCCGACAAACGTGACCATACAGGAGACTGCCATTGACCAAACAAGTTCTCTCCTAAAATGAACATTAGGCTCGGCCAAGCATTCGCACCATAACTTGGCTCCGTCATCAGTCGTTCATCTTCTGGGAGTACAAAAAAAAAGTGTTTGACGTGAAACTTTAAATTCCAACCCGATCTCTCTACCCCAACATTATCTATCGGGTGATCAGTTTGGAAACCTCCAAGCTCAGTTAGCCAGGTCCAACATAATTATAGTGTGTACAGGATGATAAAGGATAGGTGATATCATCCAGATTGGTGGGGTCTGATGGCTTAGCACTGTGCCAGTCAGCATTACTGGTCACTTGTCCCTACCTAAATGGAGCAGTAGTGCTCATGCTCAACTGCCCATCTCCAAGATTTTATCCCAATATGTAGCAGGTGTAATAACATTAGCAAATACCTCCAATTAGAAATGTAGTATAGTTCATTAGCTATGTCACTTACCCCATATGTGCATGGGCACTGCAGCAGTTTAGGTATCCATGGTTATGACCATTAACAACTGGCACTATGTGAGGGGTTGTTACTATTGATATCTAAGCTACTGCAATGCCCAGCACATGGGTTAAGCAACATAGCTAATCAGAAGAACTATACTACATTTCTAATTGGAGGTATTTGCCAATGTTATAACACCTTTAAAAGTAGTGATCCATCAAAATATCTAACATATCCACTAGCAAAAGTATATAGAAGAAATAAACTCTTTAAAATATACTGACTTCAAAACTTGGGGAGATGCAAAAACTGAACCTGAAGTGATCAGTGGATCACTGTGCTAACTTCTTTTTGAAAAAGATTTGTTTTCAGACGACAACCTCTAAGGCGGTGCGAAAATGGTTTTCCCCCATGAAGGGGCTCCGTCTCGAGTTTTGAGTTCAGGAGCACAGATCTCCCCACTTCCTGCTTGGAATAGGTCAGTGTGCCCCTGAAGACTGACTGATCAAATCAATGACAAGGTTGAGCAGCTGGCTCAAATTGTACACTCTCCCATGCTGCAAGCAAACACAGCTTAGCGCCATCTGAGGATCTCAGGGGGACTAAAGCAAGCCAGATTCATTCAGCTCCAGAGAAGCACTTGCAAGCTATAAAAGGAGATGTTCACTACTACAACTCCTGGAAAAAATTATGGAATCACTGGGCTCGGAGGATGTTCATTCAGTTGTTTAATGTTGTTGAAAAAAAGCAGATCACAGACATGGCACAAAACTAAAGTAATTTCAAATGGCAACTTTAGGGCTTTAAGAAACACTAAAAGAAATCAAGATTAAAAATGTGGTACTCAGTAAGGGTAATTTTTTTCAGACCAAGCAGAGGGAAAAAATTATGGAATCACTCAATTCTGAGGAAAAAATTATGGAATCACTCTGTAAATTATCATTTCCAAAACTAACACCTGCATCAAATTAGATCTGCTCGTTAGTCTGCATCTAAAAAGGAGTGATCACACCTTGGAGCGCTGTTGCACCAAGTGGACTGACATGAATCATGGCTCCAACAGGAGAGATGTCAATTGAAACAAAGGAGAGGATTGTCAAACTCTTAAGAAGGTAAATCATCACGCAATGTTGCAAAAGATGTTGGTTGTTCACAGTCAGCTGTGTCTAAAATCTGGACCAAATACAAACATGGGAAGCTTGTTAAAGGCAAACATGCTGGTAGACCAAGGAAGACATCAAAGCATCAAGACCGGAAACAAAGCAATATGTCTCCAAAACAATAAATGCACAACAAAACAAATGAACAAATGGGAGGAAACTGGAGTCAATGTATGTGACCGAACTGTAAAAAACAGCCTAAAGGAAATGGGATTTACATACAGAAAAGCTAAACATAAGCCATCATTAACACCTAAACAGAAAAAAACAAGGTTACAATGGGCTAAGGAAAAGCAATCGTGGACTGTGGATGACTGGATGAAAGTCCTATTCAGTGATGAATCGCAAATCTGCACTGGGCAAGGTGATGATGATGCTGGAACTTTTGTTTGGTGCCGTTCCAATGAGATTTATAAAGATGACTGCATGAGGTTGCGTGCACACGATGCGTTTTTTTATGCGTTTCCGCTGCGGAATTTCCACAGCGGAAACACATCAAAAACGCATGGTAATCCGCACCCCATGGTCCCCAATGGCATTCCGCAATGTCAATGCACATGCTGCGGATTTTTCCGCAGCGTTTCTGCAGCGCTCATAAATCCGCAGCATGTTCATTAATTTTGCGGAAGCGCCGCCATTGACTTGCATTGAGACGCAAAGAATCCGTGTCTGTACATTTGTACAAGCGGATAATATGCGTTTCAATGTGCGGATGGTACCCAGTTCTGGAGGAGAGAAGACTCTCATCCAGACCTGGGTACCATTGTACCTGTAAAAAAAAAAAGAATAAAATAAAAAATAAAGTTTATATTCACCTGTCCGGCAGCCCCAGCAGCGCTTCTTCTTCCGGGACCTGAGATGACGTCGCGGTCATGTGACCACAGGCTGTCTCGCAAGATGCCGGCAAGCCAGGAAGGAACCAGAAAGGAGCGCGACAGCTCACGCGGCGAGGCATCGGAGGTAAGTATAGCTTTATTTTTTTATTTTTACGGTCACACTGTATAAATGCATGCCGTTTGCATGGATTTATACAGTGTGGCCTAGTTGTCAAGCACTTTCCAAGTGATGCTATCGCCTGGAAAGTGCTTGTCAGTCCGCATGCGGAAACACATGCGTTAACGCATGTGGATACGCATGTATTCTGCAGGAAAAACGCATGCACAATCTGCATGCGTTTTTTCTGCCAGGGAGATGCAGAAATCCTGCAGAAATTTTCTGCTTCATTTCTGCATCGTGGGCACATAGCCTGAAGAGAACATGCAAATTTCCACAGTCATTGATGATATGGGGCGGCATGTCAGGTAAAGGCACTGGGGAGATGGCTGTCATTACTTCTTCAATAAATGCCCAAGTTTACATTGATATTTTGAACAGTTTTCTTATCCCATCAATTGAAAGAATGTTTGGGGTTGATGACAATTTTTCAAGATGATAATGCATCCTGCCATCGAGCAAAACTGTGAAAACATTCCTTGAAAGAAGACACATAAGGTCAATGTCATGGCCAGCAAATAGTCCGGATCTCAATCCAATTGAAAATCTTTGGTGGAAGTTGAAGAAAATGGTCCATGACAAGGCTCCAACCTGCAAAGCTGATCTGGCAACAGCAATCAGAGAAAGTTGGAGCCAGATTGGTGAAGAGTACTGTTTGTCACTCATTAAGTCCATGCCTCAGAGACTGCAAGCAGTTATTAAAGCCAGAGGTGGTGCAACAAAATACTAATGATGTATTGACGTGTTCTTTTGTGTATTTGTTTTTCATGATTCCATAATTTTTTCCTCAGAATTGAGTGATTCCATAATTTTTTCCCTGCTTGGTCTGAAAAAAAATTACCCCGAGTACCATATTTTTTATCTTGATTTATTTTAGTGTTTCTTAAAGCCCTAAAGTTGCCATTTGAAATTACTTTAGCTTTGTGCCATGTCTGTGATCTGCTTTTTTTCAACAACATTAACCCCTTTACAACCCAAGGTGGTTTGCACGTTAATGACTAGGCCAATTTTTACAATTCTAACCACTGTCACTTTATGAGGTAATTACTCTGGAACGCTTCAACGGATCCCCCTGATTCTGAGATTGTTTTTTCGTGACATATTGTACTTCATGATTGTGGTAAAATTTCTTCGATATCACTTGCGTTTATTTGTGAAAAAAATGGAAATTTGGCGAAAAGTTTGAAAATTTTGCAATTTTCAAAATTTTAATTTTTATGCCCTTAAATCAGAGAGATGTCACACAAATGAGTTAATAAATAACATTTCCCACATGTCTACTTTACATCAGCACAATTTTGGAACCAAAATTTTTTTTTTGTTAGGGAGCTACAAGTGTTCAAAAGTCCTGCATAGGCATAGGATAAATTTATTTTTCAAATTTTAAACGTTTTCTGTCGAATATCTTCGATGCTAATATGACATATTATATATGGTTTTGTTCAGAATACAATTTTGCATTCTCTCCCTGTAATATTTTTAGCTTTTGAAGCAGTTTTGCCTGAAATTATTGCAACAATATGGAAATTGAAAGCACAACTAAATATTGTACAGCTTCAGATCCAAAATTAGCCAATCACAGATGAGGTTTTTGTGACCAATCATAACCTGGATATGGCAGCCAATCACATTCCATTACATTGCATCACATCTGCTGCTTTGTTTGCTTGTTTTAGCTGTTGGTCTATCTAGTGAATCATACTTTAGAGCTTTATGATGGGAGCCTTCAGATTTTTGTCAGCGGAGGATCGTGTGCGAGTTGTGGTGCTACACGAAGAGGGTTATACTGGCCCCCAGATCGCAAGGAAGGTCGGCTGTAAGAGTACAGTCGTAAGAATTTTGCAGAAACATAAGCAGCTTGGAATTACCCAGGACAGGCCCCGATCTGGTCGGCCCAGAAAGTCAACTAAAAGGGAGGATAAAGTACGGATAAGAAAATCCCTTGCCAATCGAAAGCTCACTTCTCCTCAGCTTCTGCGAGAATGGCAAGAAAAGTGCAATATTGAGGCATCAACATCAACTGTTAGGAAGAGATGTTTGGAAGCAGGATTGAGAGGGTGCAAGGCCCGAAAGAAGCCATTGATGACAGCCATACAAAGACAAAGGCGAAAACTGTGGGCATTGAAATATTCAAAATGGAGGAAGGAGGAGTGGGAAAAAGTGCTATTTAGTGATGAAAGCACTTTTTGCATTTTAGGAAATTATGGGAAGTCTTATGTGAGAAGGTTTCCACATGAAGAGTACAAGCCAGAGTGTTTGAGCTTTTCTGTGAAACATCCGATGAAAGTAATGGTCTGGGGCTGTATGGCAGCCAATGGTGTTGGAAGGCTTCATATTGTGGAGGGTATGGTTAATGCAAAAAAATACATAGACATCCTTAATAAGAAAATGCTGCCTTCTGCTCAACACCTGTTTTCAGGGGATTACATCTTCCAGGATGATAATGCTCCTTGTCACAGAGCTAAGACAGTAACGGAATGGAAAAAAAAAAAGAACAAGGTGGCTACTATTGACTGGCCAGCCCAGTCCCCACACCTCAATCCAATTGAAAATTTGTGGCACAAGGTATCAATAGAGATATCTAAAAAACAGCCAAGGACCAAGAGAGTTGATTTGAGTCTCTGATACAGGCCTGGAACCACATCACTCGTGAACATTGGCAGAAGCTTGTTCACTCAATGCCACAGAGATGCAAGTTGGTGCTCAAGAGCAAAGGCTGGCCAATAAAGTATTAGAAGCTAAAGATGCACTCAAAAGGCCCTTTTCAGGACTCTGAATTAAATAAAAAATAATAAATCTTAAAAAGTAAAATTTAAGTCTGTTTGAACTTGCATTGGAAGTTAATGAACTTAGAAACCTGTTCACCATTCTACACACTGTACTGGTGTAGGTATGGTTATGCTGTAAAAAAAATTATCAAAAATGTGCATACCATAACAATTTATACACTTGGGACATTCAAAAATGAGTAAGGCATACAATGAGGGATTACAAAAACATATGTTCCACAAGTTTCACTGTAGAGATGCAGAAGTATGAAAGCCTTAGTTACTTACCGGTAACGGGATTTTTCGGAGCCCATGACAGCACCACGTGAGAGAGAGGATCCGCCCATCAAGGACAGGAAACCTACAGGTTAAAAAGGGCGGCCCTCTCTTCCCGCCTCAGTTTAGTTAACAGAGCATGAGAGTACCGCCAAGGTTAGCTATAACAAAACATAATCACATTAAGTACATTACTTTTCATCAATTTCCCACAAGGGTGCACAAAAAGAAATCAAATCTACAGGAGTGCACAACACCAGTGAAGGGAGGGAATATAAAGGTGCTGTCATGGGCTCCGAAAAATCCCGTTACCGGTAAGTAACTAAGGCTTTATTCGGTCGTCCATGACAGCACCACGTGAGAGAATTACAGAGACGAAGGAAATTAGGGAGGGACCACAGCTTGAAGCACCCTTTTCCCGAAAGTGAGATCTGCAGAGCCACCCAGATCCAATCTATAGTGCCTATAGAAAGTAGAGGGAGAAGACCAAGTGGCAGCCTTACAAATCTCCTCAATGGAAAGCCCTGTCTTCTCCGCCCAGGAGGTTGACACCGCTCTGGTAGAATGCGCCCTCAATCCCTCCGGTATCTCTTTATCCCCTGAGGAGTATGCGAGGGAAATGGCCTCCTTGATCCATCTAGCGATTGTAGCCTTTGAGGCCTTACAACCCTTCCTAGCCCCGATAGCAAATAAAAAGGGACTTGTCCTTTCTAAAGCCATGTGATACTTCTAAGTACCTTAGTACGCACCTCCTAACGTCTAAAGTGTGAAGTCTGTCCGCTTTTTGATTTTTGGGCGGAAAGCAAAAAGTATGGGAGAACTATTTCCTGGGTTCTATGGAATCGAGTGGCCACTTTAGGAAGAAAGGCTGGATCAGGTTTTAATATAATCCTATCGTCCAGAATTTGCATGAATGGAGGGCATATTGAAAGGGCCTGTAGGTCACTGACTCTCCTGGCTGAAGTTAGGGCTACTAACAGGACCGTCTTTAGGAAAATAATTTTGGGGGAGACTAAATCTAGTGGCTCAAAAGGAGGACTGGTCAAGGCATCTAAGACAAAATTCAAATCCCAGGGAGACATCTTTGCTTTGGTAATGGGTCTACACCTAAAGGAAGCTTTTATAAAACGGCCTATCCAATAGTTATCTGCAATATTGGAAGAAAATAAAGCTCCCAACGCCGACACCTGTACTTTCAAGGTACTGGTAGTGAGACCTAATTCTAAGCCTCGCTGCAGAAATTCCAGAATTTTCCCAATAGGGGGCCCCTCCTCCACCTTAACTTCTGCAAAGGACAGAAACTTCCTCCAGGTCCTGGCATAAATACGGGTGGTAACAGGTTTTCTGCTAGCCAGGAGAGTATTCACTACATTTGCGGGGAATCCTTTGTTGGTCAATAACACCCTCTCAAATTCCATGCCGTCAAATGTAGACTCGGGGTTGGAGGATGGGAAAGTGGCCCTTGAGTGAGGAGGTCCGGAATCTCCGGAAGAACCCAGGGATCTGATATGGACATCTTCCGAAGACAAGGGAACCACGGTCTTTTGGGCCAAAAGGGACATACGAGTATCACTCTGGCCCGGTCTGCCCTGATCTTTCTTATCACCGCTGGGAGCAGGATCATGGGAGGGAAGGCATATGCCAGAGGAAATCTCCAGGGAAACATAAAGGCGTCCACTGCCAGGGGTCTTTCTCTGGGGTCTAAGGAACAAAAATTTTCCACTTTCCGATTGGCTCTTGTTGCGAATAAGTCCACAGTCGGAAGGCCCCACATTTCTACGATTCTGGAGAATATTTGTGTATTTAGGGACCACTCTCCTTTTACAGAAGTACGGCTGAAGAAATCCGCTGTGATGTTTTCCTTGCCTTTTAGATGAGTAGCCGAAAGAGAGAGACAGTGATCTTCGGCTTTCAGCAGAAGTGCGTTCGCTACCCTCATCAAGTTTCTTGAGCGGGTTCCCCCTTGGAACCGTGACTACCGTGACTTGATTGTCCGAGAGTACACGGACATGCTGGTCCTGAAAATATATAAGGAACTCGTTGAACGCATGCTGCACCGCCAGAAGCTCCTTAACATTTGATGACAACTGTTGCTCACTGCTTGACCAGGTTCCCTGCACTAATTTCCCTTCAAAGTGAGCTCCCCAACCTGTAGCACTTGCATCAGTGGACAAGACTGCAGTTGGACTACATTCCCAGGGAACCCCTTTAGCAAGATTGTCTTGTCGTAACCACCAACGAAGGGACCATATGGCACGAGGACCTAGCGTAAACTTACGGTCTAGATGCCCCTCTAAAGCTGCGTTATTGTACAACACATCCCACTGAAAGGCTCTTGAATGCAATTGTGACCAACGAACCGCAGGAAAAGTGGAGGTGAAGGTTCCCAATAGTGACATGGCCTTACGGAGTGACATAGAAGGTTTACGTATACATTGTTCTACCAACTCCCGGATTCTATCAATTTTCTCTTCTGGAAGACAACATAGCTGTTTCCTGGAATCTAATATGACCCCCAGATATTGTTGTACCTTGAGTGGAGATAGTCTAGACTTTTCTAAATTTAGAAACCACCCCAAACTCTTTAAGACCGACATGGTCTCCTGCAGGTGGGTCTCGCATTGAACCAACGAATTCCCCACTATCAGGAGATCATCCAGGTAAGGGATAATTAGAATGTCCCTTTCTCTTATATGGGCCATAACTTCCGCCATTACTTTAGTAAAAACCCGTGGGGCTATAGCTAAACCGAAGGGGAGTGCAGTGTATTGGAAGTGTTTAACCACCCCGTCTATTTCAATGGCCAGCCTCAAGTATTTCTGGTAATCACTATGAATTGGGATATGGTAATACGCATCTTTGAGATCGAGCACTACCATATAGCAGTGGGGAAAAAGTAACTTTATTACGGATTTTAAAGACTCCATTTTAAAGGTGTGTATTTTAAGGAAATTATTCAGGGATTTCAGATTTATACTGTAATTGTCCTGAAACTTCCATCCGGTTTCGGAATCAAGAAGAGCAGGGAGTAGAAACCAAGACCCTTTTCAGCTTCCGGAACCTCAATCAGGACGTGCTTTCTTATTAGGGTCCACAGATGCATCAGCAAGAAAAGCTGCCGCCCCCTGAACCAGTGGAAGGGAAGAAATAATGTCTTTCCTAGAAGTCCCATCCTTCAACTGACTGTCTAGCTGTTCAAGCCACACCATCAGGGCTCTGGACGTACAGGTAGCTGCTACTGTTGGTCTCAGTGCTCCCGCAGCTGTCTCCCATGCCCCTTTCAGGAAAGTATCAGCCCGTCTGTCTAGGGGATCTCTCAATGCACCCATATCATCGAACGGGAGGGAAGTTCTTTTCGCTGCTTTAGTAACAGCAACATCCAGCTTGGGTGCTTTTAACCAGGAGGAACACATAGCATCCTCAAACGGATATTTCCTTTTAAAGGATGGAGGAACACTACCCTTCTTGTCAGGCTTTCTCCACTCCTTATCAATGAGGTCTTTCACCCTTGAATTTACTGAAAAGACCCTTCTCTTCTTTAGCCCCAGACCACCAAACATAACATCCTCAGCTGACTTCTCTACCCTCGAGTCCACTATCCCCATTGTAGGTCGGACGGCTTTTACTAGGGCATCGACCTCCTTCAGGGGGAAGCACTGTCTATCTGGCTCACTATCAGAGGAAGAGAAGGCGGAGGAGGAAGCGACCGATAGCTCAGAGTCTGAACCCGGCTGGGTTTCTTGAGGAATATGCCCAGACTCTGAACCTTGCAATGCTTTGTTTATTTCTTCCCTTATTAAAGTTCTTAGGCCTAGGGAAAAATCTGGGGTCTCCTCCGATATCATTTTGCTGATACAAAGCTGACATAACCTTTTGCTATATGAATCAGGGAGTGGACAGCTGCATAAGGCACACTCTCTGTGCTTGGACTTCGAGGAACATTTCTTGCTCTAAAAGAAAGTCATAGATAGAAAGAAGGAGGAAACATTAGTAGAACTTTCACGAAGATTCCACTCACCCCACAGAGCCTTCGGTACCGTAGAAGCAGAAGAATCCAGCATGCATGGCGAGGAATCACGCCGCACCGGACCATCCTTCCTGCTCTTAGTGGTAGCTCTTCTAGTTGTACGACCAGACCCTAGCCGGGAATGACGCTGCGCCACTAGTTGTGAGGGCTCCCCAGAGGGCTGCTCCTGCAGCAGATGTTGTTGCCTAGGTGACAGCTCCTGTGAATCTTCCATAGCTTACAATGTAAGAATGGGCTGGGAAGCACCTCTGTATGTTACCAGACCCTTTATATACTGGCCATACCGGTACCATGTGTGGGTGTGTGTTTACTTTTTTTTTTTTTTTTTTTTTTTTACCCAGGAGGGCGTTACTTGCTCCTTGGTCTTCCTCCCAGGTCCAGGTGGGATCCAGGTGGGCTACTCGCCGCCAGGTCCTCAATCCCCCGGCGTTCAGCTGCTCGCGCCAAAAAATTCAAACGAGCCCCGCCCCTTCCGGTGACATCACAGGGCTTCCTGCCCGGCGCACCGGAAGTCGCGTCAGAAGGTCGCGCCCGTCACGTGCGCCGCCGGCGCGACCTGGATCTCCTGCAAGCGGTAGCTGGGGGGGGGGGGGGGGGGGAGCCCACTAGCGGCCCCACACCTGGCGGACATCTACCTCCCGTGAGGTGATGTCGCGCCTGCCGCAACGCTCACGGAGGCGCCCCCATGAGCCCTGCCGTGGCGTCTCCAGAGGACCGGGACAGACCGGCTCCAACCACCTGCTGTGGCCCTCTCTGGGACAGGAGTCCATCTTCTGCAGGTAAGCCTGCAAGGTCCCCCATCATGGACAGGAAACCTAAACTGAGGTGGGAAGAGAGGGCTGCCCTTTTTAACCTGTAGGTTTCCTGTCCTTGATGGGCGGATCCTCTCTCTCACGTGGTGCTGTCATGGACGACCGAATAAATATATAGTTTTCTTCACGCCTATGCAGGACTTTTGAACACCACTGTATAAGGGTTAAAAGTTGACCAGCGATTTCTCATTTTTCCAACAAAATTTACAAAACCATTTTTTTAGGGACCACATCACATTTGAAGTCACTTTGAGAGGTCTTTATGACAGAAAATACCCAAAAGTGACACCATTATAAAAACTGTACACCTCAAGGTGCTCAAAACCACATTCAAGAACTTTATTAACCCTTGAGGTACTTCACAGGAATTTTTGGAATGTGGAAGAAAAAAATGAACATTTAACTTTTTTCACAAAAATGTTACTTTAGACCCAATTTTTTTTATTTTCGCAGGGATAACAGGAAAAAATGGACCCCAAAATTTTTTGTGCAATTTCCCCTGGGCACACAGATACCCCATATGTGGGGAAAAACCACTGTTTTGGCGCACGGCGGGGCTGGGAAGGGAAGGAGCGCCATTTGACTTTTTGATTGTAAAATTAGCTTGAATAATTAGCGGACGCCAATGTTGCGTTTGGAGAGCCCCTGATGTGCCTAAACAGTGGAAACCCCCCACAAGTGACCCCATTTTGGAAACTAGACCCCCCAAGGCACCTATCTAGATGCATAGTGAGCACTTGGAACCCCCAGGTGCTTCACAAATTGATTCGTAAAAATGAAAAAGTATATTTTTTTCCACTTTTTCATTTTTACGAATCAATTTGTGAAGCACCTGAGGGTTCCAAGTGCTCACTATGCATCTAGATTGGTGCCTTGGGGGGGGTCTAGTTTACAAAATGGGGTCACTTGTGGGGGAGCTCCAATGTTTAGGCACACAGGGGCTCTCCAAACGCAACATGGTATCCACTAAAAATTTGAGCCGATTTTCCATTCAATTTGTTAGCGGACACCATGTCGCGTTTGGAGAGCCCTGATGTGCCTAAACAGTGGAGCTCCCCCACAAGTGACCCCATTTTGGAAACTATACCCCTCAAGGATTTTATTAAGGGGTATAGCGAACATTTTGAACCCAGAGGTACAACACAGAATTTGATAACATTAGGTCATCATATTGAATAAGTTGTCATTACTCTTGAGCGCAAGTGCTCGCTACTTGAGTTTGCATCGGGTACTCAGGTATGCACCATGTATCACGGGTGCTCAAGTGAAATGCTCGAGTCCCCGCCCGCATGTTTCACGGTTATTAGACACCCCCAAAAAAACATGCGGGGATCACTCGTGCATGGCAGGCAATCCCCGCGAGGTTTTTTTGGCCGCGAAGCATATGGGGCGGAGACTCGAGCACCCGCGATACTCAGTGCATACCCGAGCACCCGATGCAAACTCAAGTAGCGAGCACTTGCGCTCAACACTAGTCGCCATATCGTCATCTTTTTTTTTTTTTTATGATTGACAGCTGTCACACACTAAAAGACACATTTTGTAAAATCTAGTTTTTGCATCGCCATATTTTGGCAGACAGTCATGTGACGGCTTGTTTTTTGCGGGATGAGTTGACGTTTTTATTGGTGCCAGTTACAGGCACGTGACATTTTTTGATCGCTTTCTATTCCTATTTTTGGGAGGCAGAATAAACAAAAACCAACAATTCAGGAATTGTGTTTTTTTACATTTTTTTATTCTGCTCCGGGTGTGGTAAAATTGATAAGGCAGCTTTATTCTTCGGGTCAGTACGTTTACAGCGGTACCACATTTATATAGTTTTTTTTGTTTTGGCGCTTTTACACAGTAAAAGTTATTTTATAGAAAAAATAATTTTTCTGCATCGTTTTATTCTGAGAGTTCTAACTTTTTGATTTTTCGGATGATGGAGCTGTATGGAGGCTTGTTTTTTGCGGTACCATTTTTATTTATATTCGTCTTTTTGATCGCGTGTTATTCCATTTTTTGTTTGGCGGTATGATAAAGCATTGTTTTTTGCGGTTTTTTTTTTTACCGTGTTCACTGAAGGGGTTAACTAGTGGAACAGTTTTCTAGGTCAGGTCGTTACGGACGCGGCGATACCAAATATGTGTACTTTTATTGTTTGTTGTTTTTTTTTTCATAATAATATTTATTGATGGGTACATTATATTTTTATTTTTAGTGGATTATTTTTTTTATTTTTTTTTAAATATTTTTACAATTTTTTTTTCTTTTTTTTTTTTCACTTTCAGACATTTTTTTTTACTTTGTCCCACTATGGGACTTTCACTTTTTTTCATTCTGATCGCCTGTATGGCACAGGAATGCAGCACCATCCCTGTGCCATGCAGGCTGTCAGCGCAGGACAGGGAGAAGATAGTTTGGAGATGCACTGCGCATGTCCAAACAATCTTCCTGCAGTCTGGTGACCCGGATGTTGTCATGACGACATCGGGTCGTCATGGCAACACCCGGGAAGCCGCGGCAGACAGCGCTGGAGGCCGGAAGAGGAGGTGAGTATCGGCGATCACCTCCCCTTGCCTCTGCAATGCTGCGATCGACTTCGATCGCAGCATTGCGGGGGTTAATGTGCTGGGAGCGGTGCAGGACCGCTCCCTGCACATTGTCACAGCTGACACCCGGCGGCGATCGCGCCCGCACAACCTGTGTGCGCGCGCGATCGCCATGACGTACTAATACGGGTCAGGCTCTTAAAGCCCAGGGCACAGACGCGTATTATTACGTCATGGGCTTTAAAGGGGTTAAACAACTGAATGAACATCCTCCAAGCCCGGTGATTCCATAATTTTTTGCCAGGGGTTGTAGGACAACCCCTTCTCAATCACAGTGTTTGCCTCCATTAATATAAAAACCCTTATACTCCCCTCCGGTGCCGGCACAGTTCTAGTGGTGTCGGGACTCGCTCTGCCGAGACTCACATGAGGTTGTTACGTCACACAAGCTCAGCGCCCAATCAGCGCCGGCTTCACTGTCCAAGCCTTTGGACATTAAGTCAATAGATGGTGAGCAGCCAGATGCAGCCCTTCCTTCCTCTTGATTACTTATATGTCCGTAGGCAGGGACAGTGAACCCGGCGCTGACTGGGTGCAAGGTGACTAACAACCTCACATGAGCAGAGCAAGTCTAGTCCCGACACCGCTGGAATGGCGCTGGAGGTGAGTATAAGGGTTTTTATATTAACAGGGGAAAACTCTGCTTTAAAAAGGGATATCAACTACTAGGACAACCCCTTCTCAATCTAAGAGCTCGCAATCTGCAGAATCAATTCTTGGTAATTGAGAAAAATTTTAATAAGCAGTAAGTTACAAAGTTGCCTCTTTTAACAGGCATTTTACTCATTTAAAAAGATGAGACAACCCCTGTAAAGCCAAAGGGAAGAGCAGCAGCTAAAAGAAGGTCTTGCTCTGATCCGTAAGATCACTTCGTACACGGTCGGCAATTCACTTGATGGCTACTTGCAAGGTACCTTTACTACACAGAAATTTTTGTTTCATTTACCCAGAGTTTTTGTGAATCTTATCAAGTTATAGCAATATATGATAACCATTCTGGTGTTGGATTCTAGTTTAAAGTCACATATGCCTTCATATTCTCACTGACCAACTAAAATAGTAAAATTAAACTTGTGCGTTGTCAAAAGTTCAAGAAATTACAAGGTATCACTTTATAAAAAAAACAAACAAAAACATTGTTACTAAAACAAAACCTGTTCTTGAATATGATTATACTTATGCGTATATCTGAAAACTAAACACTAAAATAATTGTCATATAAAGATTAACACTTTGAAAACCAATCAAGGTGAAAGAGGAAACCTGACATTACCTATATATGCTCGCTCCTGTTCACGACTGAGTCCTGGGGGTATTACTGTTGGCATCCCAGGAATGATTGTCTTTTGGTCTGGTCTTTCATCATTCCAGCGACTGCGTTTTCGCTTCCGAGAAA
This sequence comes from Phyllobates terribilis, assembly GCF_046119375.1. NCBI lineage: Eukaryota > Metazoa > Chordata > Amphibia > Anura > Dendrobatidae > Phyllobates > Phyllobates terribilis. The sequence goes on from NW_027362773.1 coordinate 104,484,664, forward strand.
AGTCTGAGAACATAGAAACATGTTTTACTATTTTTCTCCAGATGGCAACCAAAAACTTAAGAGAAAATAGAGGGAAAAACATTTGAAAGCAATTAGTGGAAGAAGGAAGTGTAGGGGTCAATGTCACTAATTGGTGTAGGGTAAAAAAGGATAGTTACCAGTCTTAAAAGGGGTTGTCCAGCTTTAGGCTTTAAGTCTGCAGTCACTTGTTAATCCTCACAGCATGCTTACTGAACGCTTTAAAGGATTCTTTGATTCCAGTGCCAGACATGTGACTGCAAGTATGTGATTTGCATACATGAGGCCACATGCGGACTAGATGGGCACAACCTTGCTCAATGCAAGTGTAATGAGCGAGGCAGCATACAGTCTAGTCGGAATGCGGCCAGAAGTATGGAAATCAGGGATGTCGAGTTGGTAAGCCAAACCACAGACTCCTCAATTTCCCTGATGTCCGACTCAGACTACACAACTCTACAGCCCAGCCTCACTACTGACCATGTACATAAAGTGCAGCACAGATTTATCTCAACTAAAAGCCTAAATCCTTAGATCAGGAACAGAACAGACATTTATAGGACATTTCATAACTTTCCCAATTTCTTATGAAAACATTTACAGCACATACTGCATTGTAGTAATGAACCAAATGTATTATATATTTTAGAAGTGGGTCCATTTTATACTGACTCAAACTCAGGGCTGTGGAGTCGGTATAAAATGGACCAACTCCGAAAATATATAATAAATTGGGTACAGTAGTTCAATGCAGTTTGTGGGGAATATTTTTTCATAAGAATTCGGGAAAGTTATGAAATGTCCTATAAATGTTTGTTCTATTCCTGATCTAAGGGTCTTTTGACTTTCCCCTCTCCAGTCCATCCTTAATGCTGCAGGCAGGGTCATCTATCTGGCTAATCGTTACTCAGACTCTTCCGCTCTATGCCAGTCATTGCACTGGCTGCCCATACATTATAGGATCCAATTTATATTGCTTGTTCTCACCCACAAAGCTCTCCACAGTGTGGCACCCCCCTACATGTTCTCCCTCATTTCTGTTTAACAGTCTACTCGTTCTCTACGCTCTGCAAGTGACTTTCGACTAACATCTGCACTAATCCATACCTCCCACTCCAAGACTTCTCCCGAGCTGCACCTATTCTTTGGAATGCTCTACCCCAAGAAATTAGGACGAACCACAACTTATACAGTTTTAGGCGCTCTCTAAAAACACACCTGTTTAGGGTGGCCTATCATATTCCCTAATCTAAGTCCTTTATATTATTACAGCCCATTCATTATTTCTCCAAACATAAGTCTACACCAAACTCCACCGCACCCAAAAGCACTACAAATACTGGCTGGTGACAATGCAGCCTTTATCTATCCCTCATCCCCTCAAGATGGCTGGACCATCATTGTAAATAAGCCCTTGTACTTTGTCACCCCCAACGCATTGTAGATTGTAAGCTCTTACGAGCAGTGTCGTCATTATTTTTGCTTTAATTATTGTATTATCTTTAGCTATGTCACTTATGACTGTTGTATATGAACCTCTGAATTGTAAAGCGCTGAGGAATATGTTGGCGCTATATAAAGATTATTATCACTTAAACATGAGCCATGTATGAGAGAGTCAGTCATGGAAATTGAGGAGTCGGAGGTTTGACTTACTGACTCCACAGCCATGCTCCAACTCCACCTCCCTGATGCAAATTGCATGACCGCCTGCTCCCGGTGACAGAGAATCCTCGAAGCGCACAGTGCGCACAATGTGAGGATTCACAAGTCTGCAGTCACAGAGTGACTAGACTTGTAGCCTAAAGCCGGATAACCCCTTTAAAGCAACCCTACATATCCAACATTAAAAAGGTTGTCCATTATTTTTTCATTGATAACCTATCTTTAGGGTAGGTAATCAATGTCTGATCGGCTGGGGTCTGATACCCAGCACCTTCTCAGATTACGCTAGCTGTTCTCGATGTCGGCAGCCGCCGGCCAGAACTACTTGATTGTGGAGCTGCTCTGCCCTCTGGTAGTGACCGCAGCCGGGTATTGCATATCCACCTCCAATCAAATCAATAGAAGGCGGATATGCAGTACACTGCCACAGCCACTATCAGAAGACTGAGCAGCTCCGCAATCGGGCATCTCCAACCGGCGCCAACAACAGCTGATCAGCAGGGGTGACGGGTGTTGGACCACGACCGATCAGACATTGATGACCTAAGGATAGGTCAATGAAAAAGTAGTGGACAACCTCTTTAAAGGTAATCTGTCAGATTCATGCTTCTGGAATCACAATTGCAGTCATTTTTTTACTGTATAGCGTTTAAAAATAAACCCACTTTGAAAAGCTGGCCTAGTACCTACCTTGGACTAGTCAGCAGAGAAAGTCCCATGCAGGCTTCATGTATCTTGTGGTTCAGGCAGCATGAATCTAATGTCAGATAGCCTTTAAATGTGACTATACATTCCCCACTTATAGTCAGTATATATAATGTACTTGACTATGCTGTCACTGCCTTCATCTGTCTAATCAGTGTTCTGTTAAAGTAGTCTCATTATCTAATTATGTATGCAATGTAGTACAAGTAAATTAAAATACTTAGCAATCGAGACTTTTCTGAATTTACACCACCCATGCGGTTCTCTTCTGGGTCACATGAGCACTTTCTCTCCTTGGCTAGCTCACACAGCAACCATTGAGTGTGGCGCTGCCACTTCCTTTGATTTAAGAAACGAGGCTCTATAGACTTGCATTATGAAAGTGACTTCCAGTCCACAAACCCCTGTGTGAGCCGTTTAGTCTTTTCAGATCACAGGACCCAGAAGAGGACTGGAGTGACGCTGGAAATTGAAGATGGCGATCAGTAATTTTTGGGAAGAACTGTGGAAATGCTACACCACGACACCTCCTCTGGGTTTGGCACGACCCTCTCGACACGCACACAGGGAGACACCAGACACTCCAGGGGAGAAGTCACTGGGACCCACCTGTCTGACTAGTTTCCCATGCAGGTTAGGCCCTGGCAGCTATTAAAGTATCTTTTTTTACTGAAATGCCACAGCATTGCAGAGTCAAAAACATGGCTGAAACCATATATAGTTTGTGTGATACCTGCTGCCCGTGTTTTGGACAGCATGCATCAGCTGTCAGATTTTTTTGTAGGACTCGGATGTGATCAGCCTATTAAAATCTAAGTGTGCTTCACAATGAATGAAGCTAAAATTCACACATACATAAAGTGGTTATAGCGTAATTATGTCAATAGCAAGTAGCCATGATCTGCTAATAGCTAAAAGGGTTGCCCATTCACTTAGTGCTATTTCAAACATTGGTCAGTTGGCCGCTGAATGGGATATTACCACTGAAGATATGGAGGGATTCCAGTGCTAACACTTATTTTAAAACTATCACTTTACTCTCCAAAAATGATGGAGAGACAGGAATAGTCTAGGTCACAGCCACCAGCTGGATTTCAAAAACAGTCGACTACAACTATAGTATGCGGTTTCCATAACACACATAGAAATAAATGGAAGTGCAGGAAACAGCATAGCACCTCGAATGCCGTATCCACTACTGGTACTTACACCACAGTGCAGCTTGCTGCATTCTGCTATTTTCATAACTCCCCCTTTTGTGGCAGGGAACTAGAAGCGGCTATTCCCATCTCGGCCATGAAAGGCAGAAATTGACAAACCTTTAAAGGGGCTTTTTTTCTTTTAGAAAGGTGTCCTGGCTTCAATATACGAGCATCAGTACTGGGGTAGTCTATTGCCCGACCCAAGAGAGCTTCCAGTGTGTGAAGGGGCCTGGTTGAGCTATAAACATGAGCTAGTCAACCAGTCCAGTTTGCAAACTACAATTAACGGGGTTGGCCACTACTCAGACAATCTCTTCCGAATCCCTATGTTTCCCCATAGCATACGTTAATACTTCCCTATGAAATCAGTCCAGCAGTGGCTCTCCCAGGGACCGCGGGACACTTATGTCACGGGATTTCTGCAGCCAATCAGAGCTGGCTTCACACTCCCCACCTTCAGATGTATCACTTATATCCGGACAGAGTGAGAGCAGCAAACGCCATCAATGGAGGTGAGTAGAAGTTTTCTTATTCAGGGGGGGAAACAGGGTTTGAGAAGGGGATGTCCGATTAATGGACAATCCCTTTAAGACTTCACACAAAAAACACCTATGCTGAGCATGAGCAGAAGTGTATTAGTAAGTTATACATAGAGAATAGTGAAAGAAATAACCCTTCACATTTTATTTAAATGCAATTTAAAAGGCTAGAATGGTGAGGTGCATTTACACTGCCAGAAAATGGGCTACGAGAGTTCCTAGGAATGTTCATTATTATCGTCTTTTTGAAACAGGCTACCAAACGAGCAAAATGCTCATTCATTTTATGAAATGATCTTTGTGCATTTCTTGACAGCATATTGCCCTGAGCAGACAGGACATGAGCTGCAGAGAACAATGATATTCTATGAGCACAGAATTATCGTATACAATGTCCTGTGTGCATGGAAGTGCAGTCAACCTGTCTATAAAAAGGCTATTAATTGACCATCAAATTGTATGTAACTAAACAGTAATCGCTTAAAGGTAATTTGTGCTGTCCTCCACTTACCCAAACTGCCTTTATGATCAGGTAGTGAATCCATACCTTCTTTTAAAAATGTGAAGCTCAATCAAATAATCCAGTTATATTAAAATGCAGATCAGGCCGCAAGTGATCTAGGTGTGCACTTCCCGAGCCTGTCTACTCAACTCAAGACCAGAAGCATTGGGAAATACCAGTCACGCCCAGAGCACTTGCGGCCTTATTTGCTTATTGATAAAAACATATTATTAAATTGAAGAGCTGTGGATGTTCTAAAAGCTACCTAACCTTATAGCTAGTTGTGAAGGGGAGCACTATGACGACAAGTTACCTTTAATGACCACAATCCGCAAGTGTAAATGTACCTTAAACAAGCAGTAATATCTTACAATGGTCTGCTGTTCCAGGGCTGACATTGGCACGACGGGCTTGGCACATCACTCCACAAGAAATGTTACCCCTTGGATCCTGGTAAGACACCCCTCACCCAACTAAACCAGATCTCACTTTGCACTAATGAGGGGCAACACCCCAAAATATTATCTGCAAATTGAGATATTGGTTTGGCTTTTATCCCAAGTCATATGGCTGACATTGCTTGTTAAAGGGTCGACACTGACTTTTAGAAAAGCTACTTCCAATAGGTGACACTAGAGTTCTAGTCATCTTCCTCTCTGAAGAGGCAATTTGTAAGGGTTTACGTTTCCATCCTGGCTTCTGTTCAACAAATGTGAGCACTGCAGACAATCACTGCTTGCAGCGATGCCTTCAGCGGCATCAATACATCACCGATACAGTCAGCATATTGTCTGCAGCGTTCACATCCCACATATGATACACGATAAGAAGAGGAAGATTCATACCAGGATTGACAAATTTACTAATTTTATAGCATGTTTGGACAATATAGTTGGTGAATCGATTCACTAAACCTGATCAATTTGACCCGTCAGATGGGAGTCCTGAGAATTGCCACCTATCTCGGCATCCTCGGCTCTTTTGTTTAGCTGGCCTGGCGCGACAATACGCACGAGTCACGCCACAACGATGGGTATGCAAAAGAGCCGCAGATACCGGGAGGTAGGAAGAGGCCCTGATGGCAGGAGATCACTGACTTTGGGGCTTTCACATTGTTTAGTTACATGTTCGGTGGCTTTGTTGGGGCATGGGCAGCACGGTGGCGCAGTGGTTAGCACTGCAGCCTTGCAGCGCTGGGGTCCTGGGTTCAAATCCCACCAGATACCGGGAGGTAGGAAGAGGCCCTGATGGCAGGAGATCACTGACTTTGGGGCTTTCACATTGTTTAGTTACATGTTCGGTGGCTTTGTTGGGGCATGGGCAGCACGGTGGCGCAGTGGTTAGCACTGCAGCCTTGCAGCGCTGGGGTCCTGGGTTCAAATCCCACCAAGGACAACATCTGCAAGGAGTTTGTATGTTCTCCCAGTGTTTGTGTGGGTTTCCTCCGGGTTCTCCGGTTTCCTCCCACACTCCAAAGACATACTGATAGGGAATCTAGATTGTGAGCCCCGATGGGGATAGCGACAATAATGTATGTAAAGCGCTGCGGAATATGTTAGCGCTATATAAAAATAAAGATTATTATTATTATTATATGGCCGAAACCCTCACAAAACCGAATTTGTGCGTAAGCCACGGGCTATAATGATGCTGGCAGAGCCAACGTGTGCTCTGCCGTGCATCACTTTCAGGCGTATACACTTACTCGAGACGAAAAAACAGACGCAGTCTATGTATGAGTGTTCGTCTCCAGTAGGCGTACACGCCCGAAAATGATGCAGCGCGCACAGTCGCTCTGCCGGCACCATTATAGTCTGTCGCCCTGTCGACGCATACGTCCGAATCCCATTTTGCGGGGGGGTTCAGAAGTAAGCCCCGACGGGACCACCGAACGAGTGCGCAATGTGAAAGCACCTTAAGTCGCTGGACTGGGTCAGGTGAATCAATTTGCAACAAGTTTAATGGACATACCCTTTAAAAAAAAAAAAACTTTAGAAACTAAGATTTTGCAACAAATTTTGCATCACCGTATGGACTGACAATGCAAACCACTGGTCCAACAAGAAGACCCTCAAGTTGCACCGCAAACATCCATCCACTTCGCCATCAAAAACACAAAGCGACTACACAATCACTAGTTGGACGGTGGTAACGACGGTCCCTACTTTATCAGCTTTTTAGAGCTCCCATGGCAACAAGAGACAAGAAATACAACATAACAGCAGGCTTTATTGTATGCCTGACCACATAAGGAGCAGCACACGTGTAAGTATCACTGCTGAGCCCGTCTGGAGGCGCCACAGCTGCTTTCAGCCACACCAGGGCCTGCAACTGCCAGAACCAAGTCGTTCTCCATCACTTATACGAGATTATCAGCTGCAGGAAAGCGTTCAGCAGTAAAGGTCAGCAAGTCGTAAACGTCGTGCACACTAGGCCTCTCCCTTACCCATTTTGCAGCCACAACTCGTCACTAGCCTCCTTTCATCCAAGATGACTGCGCTTGCGTTACTAGCCGGACTTTTTATAAGCTTGGTTACTCCACCCACTAAAGAAAACTTACGGCGTTCATTGGTTAGTAAGGCGGCTTTCTGTGATTGGATGGCTCTCGTCTGAAGAAAAGGACGTGACGTAAATAACGCGCTGTGATAGGACAGTGAATAAGCCAATCAGATGCTGGTTGTGGTAGAAAGCGCCGTGGAAAAAGGAGGCGTGACAACCTATCGCATCCTGACCTATCACAGCGCGGGACACGCCTCCTTCCTGAAACGCGCGCACGCTTCCTCACTGGCTGCCCGCTAGCTCTGCGTGCATGTGTTCCTGTCGCCCGGCCTATCGCCGCCATCTTGCTAAGTGTGTGAGGTTTTTTTTTTCCTGTCTCCTTATAGACTCGTTTATGTGGGAAAATGGCGGCAAATGTTCTTTATTGACCCTGTGATGGCTCATGTAAACTCCTGTGGGATAGAGTTTCCACTGGCACAGTGTCTTAGGGGAGGAGAAGAATTATTTTTTCAACAGAATGCTGTGACTAAAAAAGGGGTTTATAGGAGAGGCAGAAGTGGTAGAGTCCCACCATATTAGTTGAATACCACATGGGGAATAGAGACACGGTGGTTTCTTGTACTGGCATTATTGGGGGGGAGGATAGGAGTGGTGATCTACACTGGCGATGAGGTATCCCACCCCACCCCCCCAAAAAAAAAAAAAAAAATCGAGAGGACGTGGTATAAGGACAATGCATTTTATTCTCAATGCATTTCGAAGTTGGACTAACTTCATCAGGAGAAATTAGTACAACTTCGAAATGCGTTAAGAGTAAACCACCAGGAGAACCGCAATAATTACACTGCTCAAAAACTTAAAGGGAACACTCAAACAACACAATGTAACTCCAAGTCAATAACACTTCTGTGAAATCAACCTGTCCAGTTATGAAGCAGCAGTGATTGTGAATCAATTTCTCCTGCTGTTCTGCAAATGGAACAGACAACTGGTAGAAATGATCAGCAATTAGCAAGACACCCCCTATAAAGGAGTGGTTCTGCAGGTGGTGACCACAGACCATTTCTCTGTTCTCATCCTTATTGGCTGTTGTTTTGGTCACTTTTTTATTTTGCCATTGCTCTCACCCCTAGAGGTACAGTAGCATGAGGCAGTGTCTACAACCCACAGAAGTTGCTCAGGTAGTGCAGCTCATCCAGGATGACACATTAATGAGAGCTGTGACAAGAAGGGTAGCTGGCTGTCACCACAGTGTCCAGAGCATGGAGCAGATACCAGGGGATGTGGAGGTGGGCCATAGGAGAGTAACAACCCAGCTGCAGGACTGCTACCTCCTCCTTTGTGCAAGAAGGAACAGAGGCAGCAGTGTCAGAGCCCTGCAAAATGGCCTCCAGCAGGCCACTAACATCCATGTGTCTGCTCAAACTGTCAGAAGCAGACTCCATGAGGATGGTATGAGGGCCCGATGACCACAAGTGGGTATTGTGCTTACAGCCTAACACCGTGCAGAGCGATTGGCATTTGCCAGAGAGCATCGAGATTGGCACATTCAACATTGGCGCCTTGTGCTCTTCACGGATGAGAGCAGGTTCACACTGAGCACATGTGACACAGTTTGAAGACGCCGTGGAGAACTTGATGCTGCCTGAAACATCCTCCAGCATGACCGGTTTGGCAGTGGGTCAATAATTCTGTGGAGAGGTGTGACAGAACAGCTTCTAATTTTAATCAGACAGACTTTAGATTTGTTAATCCAAGAGAAATACACTATTATCTTTGTATTGACTTGTAAATGTATGTGTATTTCTATGGTCAAGAAGGACAGACCAGTATTTGTATAACCCTGATTGTTGTCTCCTCTTGGTTGTGAAACAGTGATGTTTGTTACTATGTTAATTGCATATTATACTAAATCCAGCTGAATGTTGATTTAAATAGCCCCTTGCTATACCAACTATGTAAATTGATTAGGTCAAACAATGAGACCTGAGTGAGCCCTGCACCATTACCTGTGACTGATGACATTAGCCACATATGTAAATATAAAAAAGGGTTTTTCTATCCTGCTGGAAAGAGATTTGAAACAATTGAAAGAGACTTTACAATGAGAATCAAAGATCAGACTCTCTGAGACAATCAGCTTGGAAGCATGGCTTTAACCAAAGACACAGATTTGCATTCTACGTGATTCCAGCCTAAGGGTATATGGCCCTGACTGGAAAGATACCGATCTGCTCCATTGACCATCAGACAGCCCATGGATACATTTGGGGAGACCAGGTTGAGACGATGAAGTCATATGGCCCCATCAATATTTTGTTTGGCGTTGTCAGGTGGGACCCCCCGGTCGCCTTGGACCCATGGAGACATTCGGAGAAGCCAAATTGGGACCAACCGGTCATCTGGCCCCATGGAAACTCTCGGAGAGGCCAGGACTGCTAGCTTCCTAAGCTTGAGAAGCGAATGGTGCAGATGACACAGGGGGCTTTTGCCCATTTCTATATGTCGGGGGCTCCGGAACTACCTAAAACCGGGTCACTTACAGCCCAGAACCAGAGAATCGGGCTACATTAAGCAGGTGGAAGCAGTCCCCCTAGCCTCAAGAGGTAGGAGGAGAAGAAGCGGACACCTGAAGAGCATTACTGTATTACCCTCCTTACAATTTTTGACTGGCTTTGTACTTTGTGCAAAGAATTAATGAGTGTAGGAGTACAGCAACTACACTTAAAAAAAAACATTTTCAATAAGTCCTGCAAGTTGTTGCCTTTCAGTGGTCTATGAGTGACTGTTCTTATAATTTTTTTTAGGGGTTTATGGATGACCCTGCTAATCATTTTTAACTGGCTTTACACTTTCTGCCAATCCTTTTGAGTTATAAGTACACAAAGTACACTTTCAAAGCATTAATGTTCTAAATTTTTTGATGGATTCAATCACTCATCCATCTAGTTTAATACATGTTTTTGCATTATGGTGGTATGTAAAACTTACAAAAGGGTTTGAAAAATATTTCTGGATTAGATTACTTATCCATACAGTATTACGTGTTTTCTGTCACATTTTGGTGGTATCTAACACTACGCAAAAGCATTTAAAAAATTTTCATCCATACAGTTTAACACGGTTATTGTGGCATTACAGTGGTATGTAAAACTTATAAAAAGCCTTGACAAATATTTCTGGATTAGATTACTCATCCATTTGAGTTGCGTATTAAGTGCTTTCTGTCACATTTTGATGGTATATAACACTCCAAAAAAAATCTAAAAATTTAGCTTGTTTACATTTCTTACCCATACTCTAGTTTGTGATCTGGGGTACATTTCGTTGGTATATAACTATCAAAAAACTAGTTAAAAAATGTATCTGTATTATATTGCTTACCCATGGGTATATTTTGGTGATAAATAATCTCCAAAAACTTGTTCAAAATTTTATCTGTATTATATTGCTCACCCATAGACTATTCCGTGGACTGGAGTACATTTCCTTGGTATAGAACCTTCAAAAAACTTGTTCAAAATTGATCGGTATTATATTGCTCATCCATAGGGTATTACATATTAATACAATACAATATAAAATATTACTGGGGGTCTGCTATAAGCCACCAAATATAACAGAGGAGAATGAGAATCTGCTATTAGGACAAATAGACAAAGTAGCAAAACATAATGAAGTGATTGTAATGGGGGATTTCAACTACCCGGATATTGACTGGGAAACAGAAACCTGTAGATCTCAGTGACGCGCCCCCTGGGCCAGTGCTGTAGGGGATACCCGGAGCCGGATCTGGATAGGGGTAGTAGTCCTTGTGGCGGTGACCCGGTCCGTGCCCAGGGTGTCAAACTAAGTGGCAGTCTATGGCAGTTGATGTTACTTTGATTGTCGACTACGCCACCCGTTGAGTGCGGCTTTGAAGCCGCCGCTGCAAAGCAGTCCGCTGAGGCCGGTGGTGTATGTGCAGCAGTGATGATATAACCCCCAACGGGAGGGGTATGGTCTCAGGGCAGCAGGTGTGGATGATGGGGGTTGTTGTGGTGTAGAAAGGAGACTCTGAGACGGGAGGTGCAGTTCAGGGTTTTTACTTACTGATGTTCTTTTGGTCACTCTGGCCTTGAGTGACCACCCGAGCCGTGCTGCGTCCACCAGGTCCTGGACTCGGCCAACCCCCAAGCAATTCTGGAGCGTGGTCCTGAGCTCCTTTCTGACTTTCCCTTTCTACTGGCCGTTCCCACCAGGGATCCACTTATGTCCGGCTCCCTCGGGTCTCTTGTTGGTTGCACCTTTTCTGGGTTCCCTGACCCTATGCTTGGTGTGCCTTTCTAGTGGATTTGGTGAGGGTCGTGGCAGATCCTGCCCACAACCTCCGGTTCCTGGTTAAGGTTCGTTTTGGCCTCTGCCAGCTTGGGTTCCGGTACCCTTGTGCGCCAACCCCTCACCCTTCTGTCCTTATTCTGGGATCTTGGGGTTCCTTCTTGTTTCCTCTCTGGGTCCTTCTCACTCCTCTCTCTCTCTCTCTGCAGGCCTTGCTCTGGAGCTGGGCCCAGCCGGAGCCACAGCTCCCTGTCAGCCCTCCTGGCTGAGCTCCTCTGCTCTTCTCCTCCTGCCTGAACTGAACCCTGTTCTAAGATGGTGCCCACCTTATATACTCCCTCTATGTGTGAGCTCAGGTGACCAGCACCCAATGAGCTCCTATCTTTACCCAGACTACTCCCCCTATCTGCCCCTACACTACTGGGATGTTCCACCCCCCTCCCACTCCAGCCAGGGACAGACGCTGTCGTACCTGCACATAAACTGGTGGGAGTACCGTCGTTCTGTCCCCCGGAAATGGGATGTATGTAGTGCATGCAGCCTACTAGCTCAGTTCCACACTCCATCCTTACCCGGGAGTGGAATACCACACCTCTGGCTTGAGGTGTAATACCCCTGTAGCAGCCGAATCCTCAGGGTGCTACATTCCCCCCTGGTAAATCACAGCACGTCCTCGGGCTGTAAAAGAATAAAAACATAAAACATACAATTTTTTTTTTTTCAAAACATCATAAACATATAAAACATTATATATATTATCAGCAGCATAAAACTTTTCATAGTAAACATTCTTGTTCCTCCGGCCACGGTGCAACTTGTGACCGGGTAAAGTGCAACAGTCTCTTGTAGTAAAAACAACAGTTTCCTATAAAACCGGTAGGGGGCGCCTTAGAAAGCGCAACTATATACAAGGGAAAATGGCCGCTCTCAGTCCTCGGCCAGTGGGGAAAAGGGATGGCTGCTCATAGTCCTCAGCCTGTGGGGAGATGGGACACACTGGAACAGTTCACTGGTCCAAACGGGGACTATATTTTAACTTAGCAGCATGGCATATACCCTACGGGTAACTATTTTGCAGTTTCACTATACCGTACTCTAATGACGGCGTCCTCCTGCTCCTTCTCGCAAGTAGGCTTCAGACCCGTCCGGGTCCTCTTGCTCCTCCTCACACCGCAGCTCCTCCTCCGTCAGCCGGTGTACATGGAGGGCGTAGGGTCCTTTGGCACACTTGTGCTGGGTGAATGTGACCTCATCCCCTACGTATAGGTCACGACCTCTGTGTCCCTCCGGTATGTGGGACTCGACGTCTCTTCTGGTCACGAAGACGTCGCCGGGGGTGTGGTGATCTCTTATGAAGCCCCACCCGTGCTGCATTTGGAATTTAATCACAGTCCCGGTGGCACGGGGACCATGAGCTGCACGGGGGTTCCTCCGGGTCCGGCTCTTCTGCTCTGCGCTCTGTATCTGCAGCCGCTGCTCACGGACCCGCCTCTCTCTCCGTTCCCGGTCGAAGACCTCTAATTGCTGCCGGCAGCACTCCGCATGCTCAGCTGCGGCTGCCCGAGTTTCTTGGGTGAACCCCATGAGATCTCCTCCAGTGGGATCCCACTCAAACTGTGTCTCCTCCAACGAGAGCGGGGTCCTCTTGACGGGCTTCGGAGCCGGAATCAGGGGCTCGCACAGGGGCCTTTCCTTTTGGGGCTCAAGTTGGTAATACTCCGGTGGCCATATAAAGGGCTGCCCATCCGGGCAAGTGTGCTGGGCAAACAAGTCTTCACCCAGGTGCGGCACTCTAGATGTTGAGGGCGCGGTGGTGGAAGCGGCGCCCGGATTGACCAGGCCTTGCGACCAGGCCTGGGGCACCCTAAAAGTCAAGGGCACCGTAAGAACGGCGGTGCCCGGGGTTACTCGGCCCTGCGACCAGGCCGGTGGTGTTTCCTGCTTGGCCGCGCTCAGGACTGAAGCGCGTGACGTCACAGGGGTCGCGGCCGCGGCTTCTGTTTGAGGCCTAGTCTGGAGCGGTGACGGTGCAGCGACGGGCACGGCAGGGGGAATTTCGGGCTCTGCGACGGGAAGCTGGGGCAGGCACGCGGTTCCTCGGCTCGGGGTAGTAGCGTCCCCTTTACCTGCCTCCGTCTCTCCAGCTCCCTCCTCGGCGTCGTCTCCGGCCTTCACTCCTCCTGCACCATCCTCAGAGGCGGTCTGTCTCCTCGTCTCGGGTGGCGTGCTTCGCTGGCGGGTTCCAGCCTGCTGGGCCATCTCTCTGCTCCACTCCGCCAGCGTTTCTCGCTGCACCTGGGCCATCCTCCGTGCGAGGCCCTCCAGCGCCGTCTGCGCACACTCCCGGTCTCGGGGGAGCTGTGCCAGGATCTCCACCAGGCCTAGTGGGGTTGTCGCTTGCAACAGGCTCCTGACCACAGGGTCGGTGCTGCCTGACTCTCCCTCCATCTCCGGGTGCGACTTCCCCGGACTCCTCTCCAGACTTCTCATCTCCGGGTGCGCTCTCTCCAGACTCCTCCAGGCTGCACCCATCTTCGCTCTTTTGTTCTGTCTCCGCCCACATTGAGGGTGGTCCCGGGGCAACTTTGTGATTGTCAGTTCCAGGGGCAGTTCCCTCACGCTGATGGACACTTCTATCATCACAGTCTCTGTTAGTGGGGGCGGTTTCCACTTTTGGCGCCATTCCTTGACCTGGCCCACGATGGGAGGTGGCCTCTTGCCACCCTCTGGCACGCCCATAATGGCGTCTGCTCTTCCAAGGCGGGAAATCTTCTCAAAATGGCGGGAATCGTCTCCCAGTGGCGGGAAACTCTGTGGATGGCGGGAAAAGACTGCAGATGGCGGGCAAATGGCGGGAAACGATCCGAGATGGCGTCCGATGGCGGGGACCCTCCGGAATTGGCGGGAGACTTCTTTTTGAGGTAAATGTGAACTTTTCTTCAGGCACGCAGTACCCGGTGGTTGCGGGCACGTGATCCTGCCGACTACGCCAAAAGTTGACGCGCCCCCTGGGCCAGTGCTGTAGGGGATACCCGGAGCCGGATCTGGATAGGGGTAGTAGTCCTTGTGGCGGTGACCCGGTCCGTGCCCAGGGTGTCAAACTAAGTAGCAGTCTATGGCAGTAGATGTTACTTTGATTGTCGACTACGCCACCCGTTGAGTGCGGCTTTGAAGCCGCCGCTGCAAAGCAGTCCGCTGAGGCCGGTGGTGTATGTGCAGCAGTGATGATATAACCCCCAACGGGAGGGGTATGGTCTCAGGGCAGCAGGTGTGGATGATGGGGGTTGTTGTGGTGTAGAAAGGAGACTCTGAGACGGGAGTTGCAGTTCAGGGTTTTTACTTACTGATGTTCTTTTGGTCACTCTGGCCTTGAGTGACCACCCGAGCCGTGCTGCGTCCACCAGGTCCTGGACTCGGCCAACCCCCAAGCAATTCTGGAGCGTGGTCCTGAGCTCCTTTCTGACTTTCCCTTTCTACTGGCCGTTCCCACCAGGGATCCACTTATGTCCGGCTCCCTCGGGTCTCTTGTTGGTTGCACCTTTTCTGGGTTCCCTGACCCTATGCTTGGTGTGCCTTTCTAGAGGATTTGGTGAGGGTCGTGGCAGATCCTGCCCACAACCTCCGGTTCCTGGTTAAGGTTCGTTTTGGCCTCTGCCAGCTTGGGTTCCGGTACCCTTGTGCGCCAACCCCTCACCCTTCTGTCCTTATTCTGGGATCTTGGGGTTCCTTCTTGTTTCCTCTCTGGGTCCTTCTCACTCCTCTCGCTCTCTCTCTGCAGGCCTTGCTCTGGAGCTGGGCCCAGCCGGAGCCACAGCTCCCTGTCAGCCCTCCTGGCTGAGCTCCTCTGCTCTTCTCCTCCTGCCTGAACTGAACCCTGTTCTAAGATGGTGCCCACCTTATATACTCCCTCTATGTGTGAGCTCAGGTGACCAGCACCCAATGAGCTCCTATCTTTACCCAGACTACTCCCCCTATCTGCCCCTACACTACTGGGATGTTCCACCCCCGCCCCACTCCAGCCAGGGACAGACGCTGTCGTACCTGCACATAAACTGGTGGGGGTACCGTCGTTCTGTCCCCCGGAAATGGGATGTATGTAGTGCATGCAGCCTACTAGCTCAGTTCCACACTCCATCCTTACCCGGGAGTGGAATACCACACCTCTGGCTTGAGGTGTAATACCCTTGTAGCAGCCGAATCCTCAGGGTGCTACATCAGAAAGGTAAAAGGTTCTTGACAAATATTAAGGATAATTATCTCTCCCAACTAGTGCAGGAACCAACGAGAGGGAAGGCCGTGTTGGACTTAATATTGACTAATAGGCCTGATAGAATAACTGAGGTACAGATAGGGGGGCACCTAGGTAATAGCGACCATAATATTATCGACTTCAAAATGCCCTTCAGTAGGGTTATCAATAAGGGAACAACAAAAACATTAAACTTTAGGAGGGCGAAGTTTGATCAGCTGAAAGAAAGCCTTCAACTTATTGACTGGGACAAAGTTCTTAATCAAAGGAATACGAATAGTAAATGGGAAACCTTCAAAAGAATTCTGAATACTCAGTGCGAGAGATATATACCGTATGGGAATAAAAGGGCCAGAAATAAGAGGAAACCAATATGGTTGAACAAGAACGTAAAAGGGGCGTTAAATAGCAAAAAAGAGGCATTTTAGAGATTAAAACAGGAAAACAGTAAAGAAGCACTAATGTGTTACAAGGAAAAAACGAGAACCTGTAAAAAACAAATAAAAATAGCGAAGGAGGAAACAGAGAGACGTATTGCTAGGGAAAGTAGATCAAATCCCAAACTGTTCTTTACGTATATAAATAGTAAAAGGATTAAATCGGATAATATTGGACCGATAAAAAGTGAGGAAGGCAAAATCATAGAGAAAGATGAGGATAAAGCTAATCTATTAAATAATTTTTTTTCGACAACTTTCACAAAGGAAATCGAACTAACAGGAGAAATGAGAAGTGACAAACTTAATCCTCCACTAAGTATGACAAATCTAACCCAAGCTGGGGTACAGAAACGCCTCAGTAACATTAAAATAAACAAATCACCAGGACCTGATGGCATACACCCACGGGTACTAAGGGAACTAAGTAATGTGATAGACAGACCGTTATATCTTATATTTAAGGACTCTGTTGAGACTGGGTCTGTGCCACTTGATTGGCGACAGGCGAATGTAGTGCCAATATTCAAAAAGGGAGCGAAAAGTGACGCCGGAAACTATCGGCCGGTGAGTCCGACGTCCGTTGTGGGCAAAATTTTTGAAAGCTTCATTAAAGAGGCAATTACGGAGCATCTTGATGCTAATAATCTTTTAATCCCGAACCAACATGGATTCATGAGGAATCGCTCCTGCCAAACAAACCTGATTGACTTCTACGAGGAGGTTAGCTCTCGAGTAGATCAGGGGGAACCAGTGGATGTCGTGTATCTCGACTTCTCAAAAGCGTTCAATAGCGTGCCACATAATAGGCTGGTATACAAAATGAGAATGATGGGGCTGGGGGAAAATGTCTGCAAGTGGGTAGCTAACTGGCTAAAGGATAGAAGGCAGAGGGTGGTTATAAATGGAATATACTCAGATTGGGTAAGCGTCACTAGTGGGGTACCACAGGGGTCTGTACTAGGCCCAATGTTATTTAATATCTTTATTAACGACATAGTCAACGGGATAAATAGTAAAATATCAATATTTGCAGATGACACAAAGTTATGTAAAACAATTAATACAAAAGAGGACAGTGCAGACCTACAGAGGGATTTGGATAAGCTGGGTAGGTGGAGCATTAAATGGCAAATGAGGTTTAACGAGGAGAAATGTAAGGTCATACATATGGGAAGGAAAAATGGAAGTCACCAGTACTCACTGAATGGGAAATCATTGGGGAATTCAGAGATGGAGAAGGACTTGGGCATCTTGATTGATAGCAAACTAAATTGGAGTGCCCAAAGTCAGGCCGCTGCTGTAAGGGCAAACAGGGTAATGGGATGTATCAGAAGAGGTATAGCTGCAAAGGATGAGAACATTGTTCTTCCACTGTACAAAGCACTGGTCAGACCACACTTGGAATACTGTGCTCAGTTATGGGCCCCAATATATAGAAAGGATATAAATGAGCTTGAAAAGGTACAAAGGAGGGCAACAAAATTAATAAAGGGAATGGAGGGACTGCAATACCCAGAGAGGTTGGCAAAACTAGGACTATTCAGCTTGGAAAAGAGAAGGTTGAGGGGGGACATAATAAATGTGTACAAATATGTTAGGGGACAGTATAGAGATCTTGCCCGAGATTTGTTCAAAAGGAGGGATATTACGGTAACAAGAGGGCACTCACTAAGACTGGAAGAGAAAAGGTTTCAGCACCAGCATAGGAAGGGGTTCTTTACGGTAAGAGCGGTGAGAATATGGAATTCACTGAGTGAGGAGACGGTAATGTCGGATTCACTACACCAGTTCAAGCGGGGACTGGATGCATTTCTAGATACCAGGCAGATTTCAGCATATACTTAAAAATAAAATAAAATAGTAGGTTGATACAGGGATTTATTCTGACTGCTGGTTTCAGAGTCGGGAGGGAATTTTTCCTCAGGTGAAGATTGGCCAAATCATTTGGGGTTTTTGCCCTCCTCTGGATCAACTTTAGCAATTACAGAACTAACAGGTCGAACTTGATGGACGCAAGTCTTTATTCGGCTTTACAAACTATGTTACTATGTTACATCTTCTTGGGTACATTTCGGTGGTATATAAGCCTCAAAAAACGTGTTAAAAAATGTATCGGTATTATATTGCTCATCCATAGACTTTTTCCTATTCTTGGGAAGATTTCGCTGCTATATAAGCCTCAAAAAAAGCGGTCAACATTTTATCTGTATTATATTGTTCACCCATAGACTATTATGTGGTCTGAAGTACATTTCCTTGGCATACAACCCTCAAAAAACTTGTTAAAAATGTTATAGGTATTATATTGCTCACCCATAGAATATTTCATGGTCTGGAGTACATTTCGTTGGTAGTCAAAGAAATCAAACCATAGATGTCCATAAATTAAGTTATGAGGAATAATGAAAAATAACACAGGGAAAAAGCATTGAACACATGAAGAAAGAGGGGTGCAAAAAGCCATGGAAAGTCATGAAACTAGCTGAACTCTATTAGTAATTAGAAAGCAATCCATCCAGCCACTTTGTGAAAAATAATATCAACTGATTCATCTGATGGCCTATAAAAAGGTGTCTCATTACCAAGGTGCCACACAAGAAACATCATATGATGGATAAAACCAGTGAGCTGTCTCCAGACCTTCGCAACCTCATTGTTGCAAAACATACTGATGGCATTGGTTATAGAAGAATTTCTAAACTACTGAAGGTACCAGTGAGCACTGTTGGGGCCATAATCCGGAAGTGGAAAGAAATAATTTCACCATAAATTGGACATGACCTTAACACCTTACTTAGGACAAAGCACGCTGCTAATGTCCTACAGCCTTCAATGCTAGAATTCGCACTCCAAGTGCATAGAGACAGTATGTCCCTAATATTAATACAGTAGAAGGCAATATAAATAAAGACTTTGCAAGGTTTGAGAGGCCAATTCTATGATAGTTACAGGAATGAAGTTAAATCACTTACCGTTTTTTCCGGTTTATAAGACGCACCGGACCATAAGACGCACCTAGGTTTTAGAGGAGGAAAATAATAAAAAAAAAATGTAAGCATAAAATGTGTTCATGATGCACTTTTAAGGGGGACGGGGTCTTCTGCTGACACTGGTATAGGGGTAATGTCCCCCAATTCTGACAATATCCCCCATTCTGGTATATATGACCCCCCCCTTCCTTTTATACGTGGTCCCCATCCTGGTATGCATGGCACCCCTCCATCCTGGTATGCATGGCTCCCCTCCATCCTGGTATGCATGGCACTCCTCATCCCTATCCTGGTATGCATGGCACCCCTAATCTCTATCCTGTTATGCATGGCACCGCTAATCTCTATCCTGGTATGCATGGCATCCCTCATCCCTATCCTGGTATGCATGGCACCCCTCATCCCTATCCTGGTATGCATGGCACCCCTCATCCCTATCCTGGTATGCATGGCACCCCTCATCCTCATCCTGGTATGCATGGCACCCCTCATCCTTATCCTGGTATATATGGCACCTCATCGTTATCCTGGTATGTATAGCCCCCTCATCTTTATCCTGTTATGTATGGCCCCCCTCAGTGTTATCCTGGTATGAATGACCCCCTCATCTTTATCCTGTTATGTATGGCCCCCTTATCGTTATCCTGGTATGCATGGTCCCCCTACTCCCCATCATGCTGCACATGAAAAAAGAAACACTCCTACTCACCTTTCTTCTCTCCTCCTGTGCTTCGTCCTCTCTGCCCGCATTGAACTCTCCATGTGAGCCGCGCATGACGTCACTGCCATGCGCGGCTCACAAGGAGAGATCTGCTGCCGGAAGTCATTGCTCCCCACGCCGGGACTGTGTGCGCAGGGAGCAGTGACTTCATGCTCCTTAATAGCCGGCACACAGGGTAGCCGCAGCGCGGCTCCTGCTGCTGCCGGGCTATCGCGTGTGCCCGCTTATTAAAGGGCATGAATATTCACCCCTCCCCACGCCCATGGGTGTGGAGAGAGGTTGAATATTCATGCCCTTTAATAGCAGGCACAGGCGATTCCGGCAGCAGCAAGAGCAGCGCTGCGGCTACACTGTGTGCCGCTATTAAAGAGCATGAATATTCAGTGCTCCCCACGCCCAATGGCGTGGGGAGCAGTGAATATTCATTTTCTTTAGCAGCGGGGACAGTGTAGGCTGCAGCAGGCGGCTGCTGCCTCCTGTGCCCCACTCCTCCACCGCTACCGCGCCCCCCACACTCCACACAGCATATATATATACCCCCAACATTCGGACTATAAGACGCACCCCCCATTTTCCTCCAAAATTTTGGAGGAAAAAGTGTGTCTTATAGTCCGAAAAATACGGTAATTTTTATTTTTAGAGCACCATTGATTCCAGGGTGTTATACATGTGAAAAGGGGTTCACATACAAAATACAGATATAAATTACAAAGGAAAAACTAACAGTGACAAACTAGATCAGAGAGGGAGAGAGCCCTGCCCTTGTGGGCTTACAGTTTATAAGGTAATGGGGAAGGAGACAGTAGGTTGAGGAGTTGCAGCCACTGGTGGTGGGGAGGTGACAGTGGGGTAATTGCAGGCTAGTATAATAAAGTTATTTGCAAAGTTTAAGAACTTTCAATGCTGGACAGAGTTTTCAAACATTTGAACATTTAGTTACTCTTTAATTACAGAAGGAAGAATTCCCTATTAAAACATAATTTTTAATCTATATACAGTCATGGCCGAAAGTGTTGGAACCCTTGAAATTGTTCTAGAAAATGAAGTATTTCTCCCAGAAAATTATTGCAATTACATGTTTATTTCCTTTGTGTGTATTGGAACAATACAAAAAGGAAAATTGGACATAATTTCACACAAAACCCCAAAAATGGAACAAAATTGTTGGCTTCATCAACTTAATATTTGGTTGCACGCCCTTTGGAATAAATGACTGCAATCAATCGCTTCCTAAAGCCATCAACAAGCTTCAGTTCTTACACCTCTCAACTGGAACTTTGGACCACTCTCCTTTTGCAAACTGCTCCAGGTCTCTCATACTTGAAGGGTGCCTTCTCCCAACAGCAATTTTAAAATATCTCCACAGGTGTTCAATATGATTTAGATCCAGACGCATTGCTGACCACTTCAGAACTCTCCAGTGCAATGTTTCCATCCATTTTTTAGTGCTTCTTGAAGTATGTTTGGGGTTATTGTTCTGTTGGAAGACCTATGACGCAAACCCAGCGTTTTGACACTAAGCACTACATTGTGACCCAAAATCCTTTGGTAATCTTCAGATTTCATGATGCCTTGCACACAGTCAAGGCACCCACTGCCAGAGGCAGCAACATAACCCCACCCCATTAAACCCCCACCATATTTGACTGCAGGTAGTGTGTTCTTTTCCTTGTAGTCATCATTCCATTTTCGGTAAACAGTAAAATGATGTGCTTTATCAAACAGCTCTATCTTGGTCTCATCTATCTACAAGATGCTTTCCCAGAAGGATTTTGGCTTATTCACATACAATTTGGAAAACTGCAGTCTAGCTTTTTTATGTCTCTGTGTCAGCAGTGGGGTCCTCCTGCTATAGCGTTTCATTTCATTCAAATGTCGAAGGATAGTTTGCGCTGACCCTGATGCACCCTGAGCCTGCGGGACAGCTTAAATTTCTTTGGAACTTAATTGGGGCTGCTTATCTACCATCCAGACTATCCTGCTTTGCAACCTTTCATCAATTTTTCTCTGCTGTAAAAATCCAGGGAGATTAGCTACATTTGCCATAGGCTGTAAACTTCTTGATTAAGTTGTGCACCATGGACAAAGGAACATCAAGATCTCTGGAGATGGACTTGTAACCTTAAGATTTTTGATATTTTTTCAACAATTTTGGTTCCCAAGTCCTCAGACAGTTCTCTTCTCTTTTTATTGTCCATGCTTAGTGTGGCACACACAGACACGCGATGCAAAGATTGAGTCAACCTCTCCCCTTTTTATCTGGTTTCAGGTGTGATTTTCATATTACCCACACCTGTTACTTGCTACAGGTAAGTTTGAATGAGCATCACATCCTTGAAACAAAGTTGTTTACCCACAATTTTGGAAAGGTGCCAGCAATTTTGTCTGGCTCATTTTTGGGAATTTGTGTTAAATTATGTCCAATTTGCCTTTTTTTCCTCTGTTTTTTTTGTGTTGTTCCAATACACACAAAGGAAATAAACATGTGTATAACAAAACATGTGTAATTGCAGTAATTTTCTGGGAGAAATACTTCATTTTATGGAACAATTTCAAGGGTGCCAACACTTTCAGCCATTACTGTATCTAAAAAGTACAAACAGAATGCTAAACAGTATAAATACCTTAACTGTAAGGCAGGCACTGTTCAATCATCATAATTAAATCAGAAGTTTTCGGTCAAATCCAGTAGTGAGAACATCACTATTGCAGGCCATGCCCCTCAAATGGTATCAACTTTGATGTCAGGCCTAGGTGAAGATATTCAGTGCAAATATACTTATCATGCATCTGGGTTCGAACCCTTGAGATACACCTGTTCTCCGTGTATTTAGTTTCAGTTATCCTTGCTTCAGTCTTTTTAGGGTAACAGGTGTTTTCGTTTACTCATTTTCTGTCTTATCACCTTTCGGATGCGGCTTTATATACTTTCCCCGTGCTGGTATTTCCTGCTGATGATAGTCTCATTTAGATTTCCAACCATACTGCTGTAGTGTAAGCCAGTCAGTGAAAGACCAGCTAGGGTTTATCTCTCTGCTGTTTATGTTCTTTACCTGTCACGGGTGTGTCAGAAGTGACAGATAGTCGCCCTGCAGTTGGTTGCAGGAGATCTCTATGTTTGGCATTACAGACATCTTCTTAGAGGCTGTCTCTAGGACCCAGCGGCTACCTTCCTCTGGTAATTAACCCCCTGGCCTGGGTGTATAAATACCTGGTGTGTTCTAGAGGGAGGTGCCAGTAATATTCATTACTACTGGTGAAGGCTTTAGCAAGAGCAGTACTTTGTCCTTTCTGGAGCTTGAGGACGTGTGCGCATTTGTCTGGAGTCGTCTAAAGCTAATAAATTTCCCTGTTAGTCCTTCCTTGTTGTCTATAGTGTTTAGTGGAGATCGATTCGTGCTCATCTCCTCCGTTCCCTAGTCTGAGCCAAACGCCACAGAAAGACAGGACGAGGTACGCGTGCAGCGCTTGGTTAAGAGCCAATACAGGGACGTTAGGGGAGACAGGGTGACGCTAGATCAACCTAGGAGGTCTCCACTTCCCACACATTTCCCTAGAGTCTGGGCTCCCTTTCCTTCTTCCCTTTGTGTTGCACTAAGTCTTTCCCACTCCTTGCGTAACATTACCCTGCACCTATTTTCAGTTTCTTTTTAGGAAGTAGGCAGCATATTCTCTAACAGTACGTACTTAATCCTTTATTTTCTATTTTGTGGTTTGTGTTCCTCACTCTTGGATATCTTTCTATTGCAGCACTCCTTCCCTTCTGTAGGTAATTTGCACTCTGCTTTGCCCTCCAGTTCTTTAGGAAGAATGTGAAGTGCTAAATCTAGATGTGGGTAACAGAGCGCACAATAGGGTGATAACCTATGGAGGGAAAGTAGAATAGTGCTGGTTATGCTCACCTGATTGAGTTGTGACAGGCACAAGTGCCCCGTGGCTAAATCCTCCAGGAGATGTTGGATCCAGTTGGAAGAACACGTAGGTAGGCTGCACTGCTGGAGTAAATCAATTCTTCTGAAATGATGATGAGGAAAAGGTTTTTTATTCACAAAGCGTTTCAACGCCATACCGGCTTTTTTTCCAGGTGAAAAAAAACAAATGTTCATTTGGTCTTTTCACTTGAAGAAGACGCCGATACAGCGTTGAAATGCGTTGTGAATAAGAAGCCCTTTCCTCATCATCATTTCTGAAAAATTGATTCATCCCAGCATGGCAGCCCATCTACATGTTCATCCAACTGGATCCCGTATTTATTTGCTGTAATAGTGATCCGAAACTCAAAGTGCAAAAGAAGTATACACATGAAAGGGATCATTGGTAAAAACATAGTAAATTAAAAACATGTTAAATTTGAGCCATTTAAAAAACTTTTTCACAACGCGTTTCAACTATAAAAGTCTTCATCAGGTGCCTAAAGACATATGACCCATACAAACTATTTATACCTAAATTCATTGCTTCTGGGTGTTTTTTTTTCCTCTCCTATCTCCTGCCTAGGTGTTGAGTGGAGTGTGTTAATGACTGCCTTCTGGACATCTGTCAAGTCAGCAGTCTTCCCCATGATTGTGGAGCCTACTGAAACAGACTAAGGGACCTTTTTTAAATGCTTAGGAAGGCTTTGCAGCTGTTTTTTGTTAATTATTTTAATTTACTGAGGTAATGACTTTTGTGTTTTCATTGGCTGTAATCCATAATCATCAACATTAACAGAAATAAACACTTGAAATAGATCACTCTGTTCCTATATAATATATGAGGTTCACCTTTTGGATTGAAGAACTGAAATAAATTAACTTTTTGATGATATTCTAATTTTGTGAGATGCAGCTGTATTTTCCTGAGTGAGTTGCTACACTATCATAACAATACTCTAAGGTTTCCCTACTCTACAATACATATGGTATTAATAAATAATCATCAGGAGTCCAGTATACATAATTTTCTGGTTGCCACTTATGTCCTAGATCTTTCTAACTTCTTCAGTAGGATTTTAGTGTAAAATATATGTAGACCCTGTTCCCGTTTCCAAAAGCACTAATAAGTCTGACAATACCATTTTCAATGACGATTCAACACAGAAACAATTGAAAATGAAGGATTTTTTTTCTTAATTTGTACAGACAGTTGATTTGTCTTGTAGCGCAGATGTCTTAATGATGTACGCAAATATACTGTAAGGCTGGGTGCCCACGTAATGTTTTTCAAGCGTTTATGCTGCGGAATTTCCGCAGCGTAAACGCTAGGTAATCCGCACCCCATGGTCCCCAAGAGGATTCCGCATGTTCTATGCACATGCTGCGGATTTTTCCGCAGCGTTTATGCTGCATACAAAAATCCGCAGCATGTCATTTAATTTTGCGGTAGCGCAGCGGAACTCCTGCCATTGACTTGCATTGAAACGCATAGAAACCGCGTACATTTCTACAAGCGGCTTCTATGCGTTTCTATGTGCGGATGGTACCCAGTTCTGGAGGAGAGGAGACTCTCTTCCAGACCTGGGTACCATTGTACCTGTAAAAAAAGAATAAAATAACAAATAAAGTTTATATTCACCTGTCCGGCGTCTTCTCTCTGAATGCCGGCATCGCTTGAGGACCTGCGGTGACGTCACAGTCATGTGACCGCAGGCCCTTCACCGCTCTGTCTCGCGATATGCCGGCAGCCGGGAACCAGATGGGAACGAGCGCTGCTGCACACGCCGGGGCCTCGGGGGTGAGTATAGCTTTATTTGTTTTAATTTTTACGGTTCACACTGTATAAATCCATGCTGTTTGCATGGATTTATACAGTGCGACCTAGGTGTCAAGCACTTTCCAAGTGATGCTATCGCCTGGAAAGCGCTTGTCAATCTGCACGCGGAAACGCATGTGAATCCGCATGTGGATCCGCATGTATTCTGCAGGAAAAACGCATGCACAATCTGCATGCGTTTTTTCTGCCAGGGAGATGCAGAAATGCTGCAGACATTTTCTGCTTCATTTCTGCATCGTGGGCACATAGCCTTAGAACCCTCCTGTTTGTTTTTTCCATCTTGTGTTTTGCGGTCACGTGACCATCTGCCTTTATATTCCAGCTCTGCCCTTTTGGCTGTGCTGGACTTCAGTGTTTGACTGTTTCTCTAGCCAGGTGTTTCGGTGCCTTTCTCTGTCAGTTCGCTTGGTCCTTCTGGGACCTCTAGTACCTTTTTGTCAGTTTGTCTTTTGTGTTCTGCAACAACTTCTCTGTTTAGGAGGTGTCCCATTTTTGTCCCAGTCCTTAGTTCTTTTAGGGACCCCTCCCCTTATGCTATAGGTCTTCGTTCAGACTAGCCGAGGACTAAAGCGGGTGTGTTCGCTAGGAACAGTCAGCCCGCTACATCGTAGGGATTCAGCTTAGTCTTACTGTAGGGACAGCTTTCCCCTATCTTTCCTTAGTACTTGTTGCAGATCATAACAGTAAGTCTAGTCCAAAAAACTAAAAGGAAAGAAATTCGGGAATCAGTATGGTTTCTGTCCAGGATTTGGCTCAACGCTTGCAGTGATTTTCTCTGGAGGTGGCCGAGCTACAGCAGCACGTGAGTAGCTGTTCTGGAGCGCATTTTGTGGAACCCAAGGTAGGACTGCCTGATGTTTTTTATGGTAAACAGCAAGATTTTTTTTTCCTTTAAAAATGCTTGTTTGTTATATTTTCGTTTGAGACCAAGGTCCTCTGGGAATGAATCACAGCGCATTGGTTTTATTATGTCACTTTTGCGCAAAGAACCACAGAGGTGGGCCTTTTCTCTCCAACCTAATGATCCGTGTTTAAGGTCTGTAGAATTATTTTTTTCTGCTATGGGGCTATTATATGACGATCCTGATAGAATCTCATCTGCTGAGGCAGAACTCAGGCGTTTGAATCAGGGGTCAGGTGATGTTGAAAATTATTGCACACACTTCAGGAGATGGGCTTCAGAAGCCAAATGGAATGATCCTGCGCTGAAATGTTTATTTCTTGCTGGTCTGAGTGAAAGGGTTAAGGATCTGCTAATTGCATTCCCTGCACCTGAGACTCTGCAGAATGCCATGCAATTAGCTGTTCATGTGGACAGGAGACTGAGGTCCAGGGTGAATGAGATAAAGACTCCTGTAATGTCATGTCCTAGTCCCCAGAAAATCTGCTCTGACGGCGGAGAACCGATGGAGGTTGGGGCGATGTCACTCCGCTCTCAGGAAAGAGACCGGAGGTCCGCCGAGGGATTGTGTCTTTATTGTGGTAAAGCTGACCATTTGATTAAGTATTGTGAGCTTCGTTTAAGTAAAGAAAAAAAAAAGGTCAGTTACGCCCGTATAGCTTGTTTACGCTCTGCAGGAGTATTCCTTTCTGGGAGTACTACTTTGCAGGAATATTTGATTGAATTTCAGGTATTTGTGGATTGTGGTTCAACACTTAATGTGATTGATAAAGGGTTTTTGGAAAACCTTAAATTGAAATCCAAACCTTTGTCATCGCCTATATCTGTGATTGCAATTGATAACACTCCCTTGAAATGTATTACTCACAAGGTTGCTGCATTTCCCCTCACTATCAATGGAGTTCACCAAGAAATTTTGAACTTGCTTGTATTAGATAATTTACCCTCTCTGGTCGTTTTAGGTTTGCCTTGGTTAAAACTGCACAATACTGGACTGGTCTACTAATGTGATTAAGTCTTGGAGTCCGAAGTGCTATGATAAATGTTATAATGGTCGCATTGTGGCTGTGGAAAAAGGGGAATTACCGGTACCTATTCAAGATTTTGGGAGGGTTTGTTCAGAGGAGGAGTCACAAGTTTTACCTCCTCATAGGGATTATGATTGAGCCATTGAATTTGTTCCTGGAGCTACTCTTCCCAAGAGTCACTTGTTTAATCTGACTATTCCTCAAAGAAAGGCCTTGGAGGAGTACATACAGACTAGCCTGGCTGCTGGTCACATTAGACCTTCTAAGTCGCCTGTGGCAGTTGGATTTTTCTTTGTTAAAAAAAAGGACAGGGTTTACATCCATGTCTGAATTTTCGTGAAATTAATAAGATTACCGTACGCAATTCCTACCCATTGCCGTTTATTCCTGACTTGTTTAACCAGTTGGTGGGGGCCAAGTGATTCTCTAAAATTAATCTCTGGGGGGCATACAATTTGTTACGAGTGAAGGAGGGTGATGAATGGAAAACTGCTTTTAACACTCCGGCAGGTCATTTTGAGAATCTGGTGATGCCTTTTGGTCTGACCTATGCACCTGCATTTTTTCAGAACCTTATTAATGACATCCTGAGACCTTTGATTGGTAAGAATGTGGTTGTATATTTGGATGACATTTTGATTTATTCACAAGATTTAGAGTCCCATTGGCAGAGTGTACGTGAAGTTTTGCAGTTATTGAGTGTGTAGCATCGGTGTCTCTGCCTCCTGCCAGGCAGAGACGTCGTCCTTCTCACCGCTGCGCTCCCCGCCCGGCGTCCTCCAGCGCTCCTCTTCCTGCTGCTGCCGGCGCGTGCAGCTTCCCGGGCACTCTGCTTAGGGCGCGTGCGCGCGCTCCCCCCCTCTTAAATGGGCTGCGCGTGCCGTCCTAAGGAGTCCCCGGCCAATTGCCGGAGGTCCTCCCATATATAAGGCACCTCCTCCAAAATGGAGGTGCCCGAGCAATAGTTGTTGCACAGTGTACTTAC
The DNA here is from genome assembly GCF_046119375.1 of Phyllobates terribilis. Taxonomy (NCBI): domain Eukaryota; kingdom Metazoa; phylum Chordata; class Amphibia; order Anura; family Dendrobatidae; genus Phyllobates; species Phyllobates terribilis. Next base: position 104,513,176 of record NW_027362773.1, read on the forward strand.
CTCTGCTTCAGCCCTCAGGTCCCACTGCTAGCCTGACTACTAGTCCTGCCGGCCAGCCTGACTACCAGTCCAGTCCGCCAGCCTGACTACTCTCCAGCCCGACAGTCTGTCTTCCGTTCAGTCCGCCAGTCTGTCTATGGGCTTTGCCCGCCTGCTTACCTGGAAGCACCTGCCCGCTACCTGCCCGTCACTTGCCGTGACCACCTGTCAGCCTACCTGGAGGCTCCTGCCCGTCACTTGCCGTGACCAACTGACAGCCTACCTAGAGGCTCCAGCCTGTCACTTGCTGTGACCACCTGTCAACCTACCTGGAGGCTCCTGCCCGTCACTTGCCATGACCACCTGACAGCCTACCTAGAGGCTCCTGCCTGTCACTTGCCGTGACCACCTGTCTGCCTTACTGGAGGCTCCTGCCCGTCACTTGCCGTGACCCCCTGACAGCCTACCTAGAGGCTCCTGCCTGTCACCTGCCATGACCACCTGACAGCCTACCTAGAGGCTCCCGCCTGTCGCCTGCCGTGTCTGCCAGTCCATCCACCCGGATCACTCGTCAGCCTGCCTGCTGTGCCCATCTGCAATACCGGTCAGTCCCTGCCATCTGTACCGTGGGAGTCACCTGCTCCCTTACAAGGTCGTCCCCAGAGTAGCACCTGGTCCCTCTGCTCGGACCCTCCCTGGTCACGGAGTCGATTGAACCGCCGTACGACCTGGGTTGCTGCGAGTTGATACCTAGTTACACCCCTCTGGGTCCCTCCTTGCACCGCAGCACAGAGGTTCCACCACCCGGATCCGTAACAGTTTGCTCGGGCCATGGAACCCGGTGGCCCCCAAGCTCCTTCGCTCTCTGACCTGTACCAGGAGGTTTCTCGTCAGAGATCCCAACAGGAAACCATCCTGAACTTCCTGCGGAATGTCAACTCCCGCCTGGACACGCTGTCTGTCCCACCTGTGTCCGCCCCGAGTCGTGCGACTCCCGCTCCGGCAGCGCCGCTGCCCACCAATACCACGGCATCCAACCCAGGTCCCCGGCTTTCTGCACCTCCTCGTTTTGGAGGTGACCCCGTCTCATGTCGGGGCTTTCAGAACCAGTGCACGCTGCACTTTGAACTTTTGGCACATCAGTTTCCCTCCGACCGGGCCAAGGTGGCGTTCATCATGTCTCACCTCACCGGAGAAGCATTGGCATGGCTAAATCCCCTGTGGGAGAGAGGGGATCCCCTGGTGTCTGATCTGTCGTCTTTCCTCGCTGCTTTCCGGAGAGTCTTCGATGAACCAGGACTAAAATCCTCTTCTGCCTCCTCTCTGCTACGTCTCCGCCAAGGGAATCTCACCGTGGGCCTATATGACATGCAGTTCCGTACCCTCGCTTCTGAGCTTGCCTGGGACAATGAGGCTCTGGTGTCCGTCTTCTGGGAGGGTCTTTCCGGTCAAATTAAGGACGAGTTAGCCGGTCGGGACATTCCTACCACCCTGGATGACCTGGTGTCACTAGTTACCCAGATTGACATCCGTTTCCAAGAACGTACCAAGGAGGTTGCCCGGGAGAGAAGATTTCCTCGTCTTGCTCCTGTTTTTCAGAAACCGGCTTCACAACCAGCAATTCCCCGGGCACGCTCGCCCGAACCTATGCAGATTCACCAGACCAAGATGGTCAAGTCTCGCCTAGAAACTTGCCGAACCGAGGGAGACTGTTTCTACTGTGGCAGTAAGGAGCACTTCATCGGTTCCTGCCCGGTGAAGCCGGAAAACTCCAGTGTCTAGGTCCGCTCGGAGAGGTCGTCCTAGGCAAAAGTAAATCCTCTCCATCCCTGACTTTGTCTGTCTCTATCTCTTGGGGAGAGAAAAGCTACTTTGAAATTGCACATCTGGATTCCGGAGCTGCTGGGAACCTCATTTCCCAGTCCCTGGTAGAGAGATATCAGATTCCCACCAAACCCCTGGCTGAACCATTGGCAGTCGCTTCCGTGGATGGAAGACTCCTTCCAGTGACCATCCTGCTCGTCACAGAACCTATAACCCTGCAGGTGGGGATGCTGCACTCTGAGAGGATCTCTTTCCATGTGCTTTCCGGACTCTCTCACTCCCTATTGCTAGGTCTACCCTGGCTTCAGAGACATGAACCCATGCTGAATTGGCTATCCGGTGAAGTACTCCGTTGGGGGCAGGATTGCCATAAGACCTGCCTGGTCCCGGTCCGCCCGGTTCGTCCTCCACCCACCCCGGCTAATCTACCCGGTTTACCGGCACCTTACTGGTCCTATGCAGATGTCTTCGACAAAAAGGAAGCAGAGACACTGCCACCTCATAGGCCATATGATTGCCCGATCAACCTGCTACCCGGTGCCACTCCACCCCGTGGGCTTATTTACCTGTTGTCGTCGGCCGAAACCTGGGCCATGTCGGAGTACATTGAGGAGAATCTGGCTAGGGGATTCATCCGGAAATCTACCTCCCCGGCTGGAGCCGGATTCTTCTTCGCCAAGAAGAAGGATGGTTCACTACGCCCCTGTATTGACTATAGAGGACTCAACCAAATCACGGTCAAAAACAAATACCCCCTGCCGCTCATTTCCGAGTTGTTTGACCGCCTTAAGGGCGCTAGGATCTTTACCAAGCTGGATCTACGTGGGGGCGTATAACCTGGTCCGGATCCATCAAGGAGACGAGTGGAAGATGGCATTCAATACCCGGGACGGTCACTATGAATACCGTGTGATGCCCTTCGGTCTCTGCAATGCTCCCGCCGTCTTCCAAGAATTAGTCAATGACATCTTCCGTGACCTTCTATACTCCTGCGTGGTGGTGTACCTGGACGACATCTTGGTCTTCTCTCCGGACCTTCCCACTCACCGGAGGGATGTTCGTCAGGTCCTGCTTAGGCTTAGGCAGAATCACCTCTATGCCAAATTTGAGAAGTGCCTCTTCGAGCAGACCTCCCTTCCGTTCCTGGGCTATATTATCTCTCAGACAGGTCTACGAATGGACCCCGAGAAGCTCTCTGCTGTCTTAAAGTGGCCCCGTCCGGAGGGGTTGAAGGCGATTCAGCGATTCCTAGGCTTCGCCAACTACTACCGTCTCTTGATCCCGCACTTCTCTTCCCGGACTGCTCCCATCTCTGCGCTCACCCGTAAGGGAGCAAATCCCAAGGAATGGCCGCCCGAAGCCGAGGAGGCCTTCCTTTCCTTAAAGCAAGCCTTCTCCTCTGCCCCAGTGCTGCACCATCCGGACTGCAACAAAAAGTTCTTCCTGGAGGTTGATGCTTCCTCCTCCGGAGCCGGAACTGTGCTCACCCAAAAATCTTCATCCGGGAGAATGGTAACTTGTGGCTTCTTCTCAAAACTCTTCTCCTCGTCTGAGCGCAACTACTCCATAGGAGACCGAGAACTACTAGCCATCAAATTGGCGCTGGAGGAGTGGCGTTACCTGCTTGAAGGGGCTCTATACCCGGTGATCATCTATACTAATCACAAAAACCTAGCATATCTCCAGAATGCCCAAAGACTCAATCCGCATCAGGCCCGGTGGTCTTTGTTCTTCGCTCGCTTCGACTTTGACGCCTTGTCCCGATCCTTCCTGTCCTCCGATCAAGAGGAGGAGCCTATGCACATCATCGACCCCTCCAAAGTAATGAGTATGGCCCCCTTGGCTCTGACTCGTCTCCCACCCGGTAAGACGTTTGTAGCGGTTCCAGATCGGGAGAAGATTCTTCACTGGGGTCATTCACCTAAACTAGCCGGCCATGCCGGTCAGAAGAAGACCTTCCTGCTCATTACCCGGCATTACTGGTGGCCTACCCTGCGCAAGGATGTGGTAGACTTCGTCTCGGCCTGTTCGTCATGTGCCCGCAACAAAGTTCCCAGACATCTTCCAGCCCGTCACCTCCTGCCTCTTCCCGTACCTGATGCCCCGTGGCAGCACATTGCTATGGACTTTATTACAGATCTCCCTGTTTCTGCCGGTTGTACAGTCATTTGGGTGGTCGCCGACCGCTTTTCTAAAATGGTCTGGTCTCCCGTCTGCATCGGAGCTGGCTAAGGACTTCATCCTTCACATCTTCCGTCTCCATGGCCTACACCTCCACATTGTCTCGGATCGAGGGGTTCAGTTCACCTCACGCTTCTGGAGAGCTACGTGTAAGCTGCTGGATGTCACCCTGGATTTCTCCTCCGCTTACCATCCACAGTCCAATGGCCAAGTGGAGCGTATCAACCAGATCCTTACCAGCTACCTCCGGCACTTTGTTAACGCTCACCATACCGATTGGGTGGAGCTCCTACCATGGGCCGAGTTCTCCTACAACAACCATGAGAGCGAATCTACTTCCAAGTCCCCGTTCTTTGTGGTCTATGGTCAACATCCCCGGATTCCGTTTCCCGTCTCCGCTTCTGTGGACAACCCTGCCGCGGAGTCTCTGGTCAGTGAATTTTCCACCATTTGGGAGAATACTAGGTCCGCACTTCTTCAGTCCTCCGAGCGGATGAAGAAACATGCTGACAAGAGACGTCTGGATCCACCTCCATTCCGTCCGGGAGACAAGGTTTGGCTCTCCTCCAAACATGTTCGGCTCAAAATACCCTCCTATAAGTTGGGTCCTCGGTTCATCGGTCCATTTGAAGTCCTCAAACAAATCAACCCAGTGGCCTACAAGTTAAAACTCCCGGCCACCTTGCGGATTCCCAACTCCTTCCACGTATCTCTCCTCAAACCAGTTGAGTTTAATTATTTTTCCAACAATCCAGGTACTCCCCCTGCTCCGGTTTCCGCTGAAGACGTTTTTGAGGTAGAGAACATTCTGGCCACTAAGAGGGTAAGAGGAAAAACCTTTTTTTCTGGTGCATTGGAAGGGGTTTGGCCCAGAAGAGAGAACTTGGGAACCCAGGGAGAACATTCATGCCCCGCTTCTCCTTAAAAAAAAATTTTCTGGCCTAAAAGAGAGGTGGCGTAAAGGGGGGGTACTGTAGCATCGACGTCTCTCCCTCCTGCCAGGCAGAGACGCCGTCCCTCTTACTGCTGCGCTCCCCGCCCAGCGTCCTCCAGCGCTCCTCTTCCTGCTGCTGCCGGCGCGCGCAGCTTCCCGGGAACTCTGCTTAGGGCGCGCGCGCGCTTCCCCCTCTTAATCGGGCCGCGCGCGCCATCCTAAGGAGTCCCCGGCCAATTGCCAGAGGTCCTCCCATATATAAGGCACCTCCTCCAAAATGGAGGTGCCCAAGCAATAGTTGTTGCACAGTGTACTTACCTCTGCTCCAGCCCTCAGGTCCCGCTGCTAGCCTGACTACTAGTCCTGCCCGCCAGCCTGACTACCAGTCCAGTCCGCCAGCCTGACTACTCTCCAGGCCGACAGTCTGTCTTCTGTTCAGTCCGCCAGTCTGTCTATGGACTTTGCCCGCCTGCTTACCTGGAAGCACCTGCCCGCTACCTGCCAGTCACTTGCTGTGACCACCTGTCAGCCTACCTGGAGGCTCCTGCCCGTCACTTGCCGTGACCACCTGACAGCCTACCTCAAGGCTCCAGCCTGTCACTTGCTGTGACCACCTGTCAGCCTACCTGGAGGCTCCTGCCTGTCACTTGCCGTGACCACCTAACAGCCTACCTAGAGGCTCCTGCCTGTCACTTGCCGTGACCACCTGTCTGCCAACCTGGAGGCTCCTGCCCATCACTTGCCATGACCACCTGACAGCCTACCTAGAGGCTCCTGCCTGTCACCTGCCGTGACCACCTGACAGCCTACCTAGAGGCTCCCGCCTGTTGCCTGCCGTGTCTGCCAGTCCATCCACTCGGATCACTCGTCAGCCTGCCTGCTGTGCCCATCTGCAATACCGGTCAGTCCCTGCCATCTGTACTGTGAGAGTCACCTGCTCCCTTACAAGGTTGTCCCCAGAGTAGCACCTGGTCCCTCTGCTCAGACCCTCCCTGGTCACGGAGTCGATTGAGCCGCCGTACGACCTGGGTCGCTCCGAGTTGATACCTAGTTACGCCCCTCTGGGTCCCTCCTTGCACTGCAGCACAGAGGTTCCACCACCCGGATCCGTAACAAAGTGATAATTCACTCTTTGCTAAGCTGGAGAAATGTGAGTTCGCTGTGCAGAAAATTAGTTTTTTGGGCTACATTGTCTCCAGCGAGGGATTTGAGATGGACCCGGTGAAGGTTCAGGCTGTGCAGGAATGGCCTAGGCCTATTGGTTTGAAATCTATACAGAGATTTTTGGGTTTTGCCAATTATTACAGGAAATTCATTAAGAATGTTTCTATAATTGTTAAGCCTCTGACCGATCTCACCAGGAAAGGTGCGAATACGGTCCAGTGGACTACTGAGGCCATTGAAGCGTTTTGAGTATCAAAGGTTCAGTTCTGCCCCTATTCTTATGCAACCTGATGAGACCAAGCCTTTTTGGTCGAGGTCGATGCTTCATCGGTGGGGGTCGGAGCAGTTTTGTCTCAGGAGAACAAGGATGGAATACATCCTTGTGCCTTCTTTTCGAAAAAAATTTCGGAAACCGAACTGAATTATGATGTTGGAAATCGGCAGTTGCTGGCTATTAAACTCGCGTTTGAACATTGGAGTCATTTTTTGGAAGGCGCTAGATTTCTTATTCAGGTTTTCACAGATCATAAGAATTTGATCTATCTGGATGCTGCCAAGTGGTTGAATGCCCATCAAGCTAGGTGGGCACTTTTTTTTTCTCGGTTTCATTTTTCTGTTACCTATATCCCTGGTACTATGAATGTTAAAGCCGATGCTTTATCTCACAGCTTCTCTCCTACGGTTGGTGCTGAGGAGGAGGAGAGCATTTTACAGAAAGGAGTTGTGGTGGCGGCATTGGACTCCGTTTTGGAGAATGGGATTCTGAGAGCTCAAGATGATGCTCCATCTAACACTCCCCATGGGAGGTTGTTCGTGCCTAGAGCCTTTAGGAGAGATTTGTTTGTGGAGTGTCATGAGTCTCGGTTGGAAGGTCATCCAGGAATTTCGGATACTAAGAGACTTATCAGTCGCAGTTTTTGTTGGCCTGGATGGCAGAAGGAAGTCATCAAGTGGGTGCGTCAATGTACTGTGTGTGCTAGATCAAAGGCTTTATATACTCCTGCTGCGGGGTTGCTTTGCCCTCGGAGGTTCCTAGTGCGCCTTGGACGTATCTCACAATGGATTTTATTACTGATCTTCCTGTGTCCGAGGGTTTTACTGTTATCTGGGTGGTCGTGGACCATTTTAGTAAGATGTGTCATTTGGTTCCATTCATTAAGTTGCCCTGCGCCAAGACACTCGCTAAGGCGTTTGTTAAGGAGATTGTCAAGCTCCATGGCGTTCCCACGGATATTGTTTCTGGTAGAGGACCTCAGTTTGTTGCTCGATTTTGGCGTGCATTTTGTGACAGGTTGGAGTTCATTTGTCGTTTTCATCTGGGTATCATCCTGAGTCTAATGGACAGACTGAAAGAAAGAACCAGGAAGTTGAACAGTTTTTGCGTTATTTTGTGGCGGACAATCAAGAGGTGTGGTCTGAGTTTCTGCCTCTCGCAGAATTTGCTCTTAACAATCATACATCCTCCTCAGCTGGGTGTTCTCCTTTTTTTTTTTGGACTGGGAGACATCTGTCTTTTGGTTCGTTCTCCAAATTGGGGTTGGCGGTGCCGGAGGAGGAGAATTTTTCCGGTGATTTGCAGGGAGTTTGGACTAATGTACGTTGCAACCTTCAAGAGGCTAACAAGAAGTCCAAGAAGTATTTTGACAGGAAACTTAAGGAGGTTTTGTTTACTGTGGGTGACATGGTTTGGTTGTCCTCAAAGAACCTGCGGTTGAGGATTCCCTCTAAAAAACTGGGTACTAAGTTTGTGGGTCCATTTAAAGTGCTTCAGGTTGTTAACCCGTCTGCTGTTAGGTTGGATGTCCCTACTTCCTGGAAGATTAATCCTGTGTTTCATGTTTCCTTGTTGAAAAAGGCTGACGTATCGGATAGGGACGCCACTGTCACAGTTCCTCCTGTGGTGGAAGAAGGCGAATATGAAATTTCTCGTATCTTGAATTCTAGATGGCATAGAGAGAGATTACAGTATCTTGTCTCCTGGAAGGGTTTCGGTCCCGAAGACAACTCCTGGGTAAGGACGGATGATGTCTCTACTCCTAGGCTTGTTAAAGCTTTCCACAAGAGGCTTCTGGATAGGCCTGGGCCTGGAGTATCCGGAGGATCCTCATAAAAGACGGGGTACTGTTAGATCCCTCCTGTTTGTTTTTCCATCTTGTGTTTTGCGGTCACGTGACCATCTGCCTTTATATTCCAGCTCCGCCCTTTTGGCTGTGCTGGACTTCAGTGTTTGACTGTTTCTCTAGCCAGGTGCTTCGGTGCCTTTCTCTGTCAGTTCGCTTGGTCCTTCTGGGACCTCTAGTACCTTTTTGTCAGTTTGTCTTTTTGTGTTCTGCAACAACTTCTCTGTTTAGGAGGTGTCCCATTTTTGTCCCAGTCCTTAATTCTTTTAGGGACCCCTCCCCTTATGCTATAGGTCTTCGTTCAGACTAGCCGAGGACTAAGGCGGGTGTGTTCGCTAGGAACAGTCAGCCCGCTACATCGTAGGGATTCAGCTTAGTCTTACTGTAGGGACAGCTTTCCCCTATCTTTCCTTAGTACTTGTTGCAGATCATAACACATACCTCCAAAATTTCCTTGTGGAGAGACCCACATAGATTTACAAATGGCATAGTATACCTGGCTGTGTTCCCACAATACTTAGTAAAAGTAGTGGTTTACTGTTTGCTGCCAAAAGATACAGTAAAACAGATAGGACTTGTCAATGTTAGAACATGCACTGCATCCCCCTCTTTTCGGACTTCTTGAGCCAAATGTTTTTGCTGTGTGCCTCTATGTACAACTTATGTAGAACTATGTACAGGTCATGCAAATTTATGGACCTACGATATGTTACTAAAAGATAAGTAATCATTTTTTTATTTTTTTTTAGGAACATTATTTGACTGCAATATTTGTGCGGAAACTACATAATTTCAGCATTTGTGGTTTTGATGGAAAAACAGTGATCTACAAACTTCTTTCTCGTGCATACCTGCTTTATGCATCCAATACTATATTCCCTACCCTTAAAGCATTCTTCACGTTCAGTTCTTATTGCTAAAATCTTCTGAACATATTCTCCTAATCATATCATGTCATGGGGATTTTGCAAATAAGACAGTGAGGATTAGCAAAAGTAGCATGGAAAATGTTGGCAGATGTACTTTTGCAAAACATGTCAGTCTGAATGAAGCCTTGATGATAAATGTGAATATAATGAAAATCCACATTACTTGTACTCAATTTTGTGAGTCAGATGTTCAGCTCATTATGATTAAGGGGCAACATGAACATTAGAATCTTCAACAGCTCCATGCCAACTCAGTTTTCTCCCAATCATTTTTCTGGGACAGAAAGGAGGTCCTCCTTTCCCATAGGTCCAGGAAGAATTTAGATAATTAGCTTGCACAAGCCGCTCTCATAGCTGTGCCCAGAAGCTACAGGTAGGTCTCCTTAACTATGAAGAAATTGTGCAACACCATAAATGAAAACAATTTTAATAGAAAATTACACAAGTCGAGAATTCTTTGCAAACAAAAAAAAAAATTGTGCACCTCATTCTATCATTAGGGGGAGAGGAGAAGATAGTGATTTTGTGTCACGTTACACTTAAAGATGCACTCCCCCCTCCCCCCCATCAACATTTTTATCCTCTTAATATATTGCAGTCATCATATTATATACCACTGTGCACTTACAATTGCTCATTTTGACTTTCTACCCAGCTAATTATTCTCTTTTCCATTAGGTCTATGACATCACATGATTAAAAACAGACTAGCTGAATCCTTCTAAGCTCTATGTAGAAACAGGTGGACAATTTCCCTGCATGACGCACAAATCACTGTAAAAGTCAATGGTAGGAGGGTCAGCAGTTGAAGAGGGGGATGATAAATGCAGGGATAAAAGACTTCCTGTTTCTATAGAGAAGAGAGAATTATCTGGGTAGAAAGGCAAAATGAGCAATTGTAAGTACACAGTGCTGTATAGTATAATGATTGCAATATATTTAGAGGATAAAAACTTTGATGGGAGGAGTGCTTCTTTAATATGACATTGTTCAATTGCATACCATCCGACTCTTTCTGGGCATTCTACCACCAACAAACAAAACTAATGATCTATTGGGTTGCATAGTGTTTCAGAAAGGTGTTGGATCCAGGGACAATCGGTCTTCTCAGTGGATTCAAGGGATTCTTATTGATCATCAAAAGAAGACAGTAGAATTGGTAGAAACTATAATTATATGACCATCTATTTCTTCAAGGGTATATATTATTCAAATGCAGTGTAAAATGCTTAAAGATTCTGCCCTGGGCTTAGGAATACAGAAAAAGACCCCTATGTGTATTAGACTAACGTTGGCCGAACCCACTGATACTGACAGGTTTGGCCAATAGTCTAATGTGTATGGGGGGCCCCTGACACATAATTGTCAGGGTAGTTAAGTATATGGCGTGTCCAATTTTGAACTGCCAACCCTTTTGTTCTCCCTGAGGTAAGCCGCCACCAAAGATGCTTGATAGTGACTCTTTCATAAATAACACAGGACTGCTCCTGTGTATTAGAGTTAAGCAAAATAGCTGCAGGCTTAGGCACCAGCTAGCTAAGACCGGGATTTACCCTCATGGCAGTGCTTACTTCTGAAGCCCTGGAAATGGGATTCGGGCGTATGCACGGAGGGAGCCATTGACTGTAATGAAGCAGAGGCATTGTATGCAGTTGGGACATCATTTTCAGCAATATCAGCCAATTTGAAGTGGGTTCAAAAACGTAGTCGTCTGCGTTTGCATCTTTACAGTCTATGGCGCCATCAGCACATACATCTGAATTCCATATTCCAAGGCTTCAGATGTAAATGCCTACGGAGCCATTAATGTGAGGACAAATTGCAAAATAAACATAGAATAAGGTGTAAGAGGGTAGAAATACCACTAAAAAGACCATTTTTGGAAAGCCATATTGGTCAAGGAATTAATCTAGGGGTGGTAGGGAGCACAGTGGTGAAGAGAAGTGTGTCATAGAATTTGTTCGAACTGTAACATAAAAAAATTGAAAATATTTTTTTTCCAATAATATATAGTTTTAGTTAAAACTTTTTAACTGACACAAGAAGAAACTGTTCACAACTCATTCTGCACTAATTGAAAACAATGAGAACCCGAACTTTTGAGCCGGAAAATTCTCTTTCTCTGCAACGGACTTCCCCAAATTTTGAACATTACAATGGACTTCCGTTAGAAGTCTGTGTTCGGTGTTTAGCAACAGATACTAACTGTCCAGTACAAACCCCGAACTTTTAAGTCTGTTTCACTCACCTCTACCTCTAATGCTTCCAGCATCATTAATGGTAATTTCTATGCATAGTCTACAGAGGCTCCATCTAGTGCCGATTTTGCCTATAAGTGTTTGTCCCTTTGCTGTTCCCATCCCTATCCTGGAGGAAGTCAGGAAGGCATTCTGTGAGAAAAAAAACTTTGGTTTTGCAGACTTTGCTATGGAGTAATGACAGTATGTTCCATTTTCCCGTGTGGTGGTATCGCTGGTAAAGTTCTGGATTCATTTTGCACTTATTTGCAGCCACAACTTCCATGAGAGACAAGGCCTAGCTAGCTGCACTTTCTCAAGCATCGGTAAGACCTCGGTGCATTACCAGTCTGATTTGCATATGGCTTCAACACTAGATTTTTCATGCCCGACATGAGCAAGATCGTAACACAATGCTTGGGCTGGCCGGCGGCTCTCCCGACCTGAGCGTGACAGCTTCATATATTGATATCCGATTGATACAACTGACTGCGCCCTTTATGTGAAAGATTTTAACTATTTAGCTACAGCTGCCATCCAAAACAATACATTGAGCTGTATGCAAGTAGGTGGACCGCAGCTGCCACTTAATAGTTAAATCAATCAGAAAGATTTCCAAAAAGTTGCAGTGTAGCCCAGGCCTCATTGTTTCTGAAGAAAATACAATAAACAAAAGTAGTAATTTCATTATCGTGATATAACAGCTACATCGGCATACATCAAAGAAAGCATAAAACCAGCAGAATGGAAGATAACATTAAACAGTCCAAAAATTATCCACATTAAGTTTTTATTGGACTTTTTTTGTGGTATATTTGAATTTACCAGTCATTTGCTACTGTACATCCTAAACATTACTATTTGGTATTCTTTGCTATCCTCATGCTTCCTTTCAATTTTTTTCAGCTAGTTGGGATATGCTTTAAAATATTTAGTATGGGCTAGTTTGGGTATTTTTGTTTACTTCTATGCTGCATTTGATTTTAATTTGTGGGTTGAAGATATGCCTAAATATCTTGATCACAAGGGTTATGCTAAGCGCCCACGATGCAGAAAAGTTCCGGATTTTTCGTGAGCTTTTCTGCATCTCCCTGGCAGAAAAAACCCATGCGGATTTGACATGCATTTTTCCTACCAGGGACAAGCGTAAGTGAAGCGTTCTGATCATGCGATTTCGCATGCGGGTTGTCAAGTGCTTTCCAAGTGATTTTAGCATCACTTGGAAAGTGCTTGACAACTTTGCCACACTATATAAATCCATGCAACCGGCATGGATTTTATATAGTGTGACCAAGTTAGTTAAAAAAAAAAAAGATATACTCGCCTTCCGATGGTCCCCGATCTCCTTATCCGATGCGTTCGTTCTTCCCGGTGTCTCGCGATTGTGTAAAAGGACCTTCCATGATGTCATTTAGTCATGTGACAGGTCACGCGACCGCCGTCAGCGGTTGCGTGACCCGTCACATGACTAAATGACGTCATGGCAGGTCCTTTTAGACCATCGCGAGCTGTCGGGGAGCCAGGACGCATCACTATGGAGACCGCGGGCCATCAGAAGGTGAGTATAATGTATATTTATTTTAATTCTCTCTTTTTTTTACAGGTTCTATGGTACCCGGGTCTGGAGGAGTCTCCCCTCTTCTCCAGACCCGGGTACCATATGCACATTGAATCGCTTAAATATCCGCATGTGCACATGTAGTCATGCGGATATTAAGCGTTTCAATGCAAGTCAATGGCGGCAAGAACGCCACGATTCCGCAAAATAATTGGTAGTGCTGCGGATTTTTCCACAATGATCATCAGCAGCGGAAATTTCCACAGCATGTGAACAGCACATGCGGATTATCATTGGGTAACATGTCAGGCCTTCTACCAAGCGTTTCTGCAGCGGAATTGCCGCTGTGGAAACGCTTAATAAACACATAGTGGGCACACAGCCTTATTGTTACATTTATACTGTATTTGTCGACTTTATTTTAAGTCACAGCTTCAAAAAAAAATTTTGCACACTTTGTTGAGCTTTTTAAAATGGTATCTGTTATATTATGTGTCATGAACAAAGAATGTCTTTATACTTTTCCCAATATCATTCTGGATGTGCCATAATTATACGCCTGTGTATCTGGTTCTTCTTTGGGTTCAAATTCATTATGAAGCGTGCACCTCTTAATCACTTTGCTGCTTCTTATTACAGCACAGTCTTTAAAACAAGTCCTGATGAATCGGGGCTAGAGTGGTTAAAAAATGTTTTATGGTATGTGAGAGGAGATTGAAGGGTCCAAAATCTGAGGATTAGGCAACATTCACACTTTTATTGGACAGCATTTGGACCCAGAGTAGAATGGATGTAGTCACACATCAGTTAAAATCACAGATTGGAAAAGGAGACCTGTTTGACTCAGTATGTCCTATTGTGGTCAGCATTGATATTTTGCAGCTGGGGAGCTGGGTTCAAATGCCCTAAAGGGCAACATCTGCAACAAGTTTGTATGGGTTTCCTTTGGGTTCTCTGGTTTCCTCCCACACGCCAAATACATACTGATAGGGAATTTAGATTGTGATCCCCAATGGAGACAGTGGTGATGTCTGTAATTCTTGGCACTATTTAACAGAGTAATATCAAATAATTCTGATCCAATTTTTCAGATCAGACTCGGACATTAAACACAATGGGGATCCGCAAGATAAGGATGCAAACCAGAACTCTTCCGATTTTCAGCTGTGCCTCACAGATCTGTTCCTTAGTGATAAATTTGATTAAAAAAAACTTTTAAGGTTCTTTTTATTGGCTTGGAAGCAAGCACACTTCTAGGGGTGGACAGAAGAGGATTCCTGTGCAAGAACAGTATGTGGGCTCTTCGCCATCTAATAGCTCACAAGGCACCACATAATTGCTGTTTTTCTCATATGGTAACACTCACACGGATGTGTGAATGTAGCCTTACACCCAATTCAATTATGGGTGATTTTAAGTCAGTACATTCCAATTTTTTACTGGTAGGTGATAAGGATATTACAAAGAAAGTCACACGATTTCCGTAAGTCTGAGTGTTAGAGACTTAACTTGCTTACAGCTGAAACACTTCTGCTTAAGTATTTATTGCAGGATGGTCTTTACAGCATGGGCAAAACTTTTGGGTAGTAGGTGAACGTTAAAACTGCCCTAATACACAGTGTGTGGCCTAGCTTTCAGAAGAACATCTCTCTCCCTCCTCCACCAATTACCACCTTAATCAACGATTTCCTAAAAAATGTTCCCCTCTTGCCTGCAGATCGATGTTGGACGTGTGCATTATAATAAAAAAGATGGAGACAACATAAAAACCTTAGAACAGTTAGAATAGATTCTAACTGTGCAAAAATAGGCACATTGATGGAAAAAAACAACTATATAGTCGGTATCACTACATTTATACCGACTCACGGGAAAAAGTTAATTTGCTTTTCTACTGCGGGAAACATGTGAAAAAAAGCTATGAACAGTGGAGGAATGTGTTCTGCATAGCACTAGAAAAAAAAATTGACAAAGGCTAAATCAATTAACTACTGCTAATAAACTTCAAGAAGTAACCTAATGTGCCATGTCTTGGGCATGATAAAGATTGGGAGGCTGTTAGGGGCATGACTAAGCCCTATATGCCATAGTAAATATCCTGTAATTGCTTCATGACAATGACAGGGAGCACCTTTCATCTGTTAAAATACTTCAAACGCAGGTGTCATTATGGATCACAGCAGCTAAAGGGTTGACCTGCACAAATCAAAGTTAGCTCCAACCTTGACAGTTGCAGGAAGAGGTAAATTGGGTTTCTTGCATTTTTCATTGCATTTGATTTTTTCTTTTACATGTATTTTTATCAATAATTTGTTTCTCCGATTTTTGTCTTTGTGGCATGACCAGTTTTAAATAAAGCTGCTTTGTTTTTTATACAAGCTTGTATTTGGCAGTATAGATACCGACAAAAAAATATTGTGCTGGTCTCCAATAATTATGTTTATTAAAGTAGATATATACATAGACAAGAAATAAAAAAATGCAGAATCACCACAACAAGCAAATGCATACAAAAAGTAATACGAGTAAATTAATAGTGAATATCTCAATGTCAATACATAGGGATATACCTTATAAAGTAACAACAGCATATTATTTAAAGTCCAAGACTACACTTACATCAAATGATGAGAGATTGGGAGAGTCATTGTGGGGCTCAGGTGCCCTAACATGTGTTTCACTCTAGCTTTGTCAGGGGGCACCTGGGCCACATCACTTGATGCAAGATTGGGAGAGATGCTGTGTGGCCCAGATGCCCCCTGACAAAGCTAGAGTGAAACACATGTTGGGGCACCTGGGCCACACAGCAAGTGTAGTCTTGGACTTTAAATATGTGTCATTACTTAATACATAGGGAAATCCCTTACAGACATTGGGATATTTACTAATTAACTCATATTACCTTTTGTATACATTTGCTTATTGTGATCCCCCATTGGATGCCTCAGCATTGTTTATTTCTTGTTGTCTCTCTCATATAATGTATATCTAGTTTAATAAAAAATTTGAGACTTCATAGCATTTTTTTTTTTTAGTCGGTATCTATTAGATATCTTGTGCGTCTTAATATTAGATATATGCTCAGTTTTGTGTTGGTATTACTGGTATTTAGCATTGAAAACCAACCATAAAGTCAATACACCATGTGACATCCAAAGTTAGAAGCAGTCATGCAAAGTGAATAAACAGCAACATTAAAAAAAAAATAAAAAAAAATTCTCTCTTGTGCAAGGCTGGCCCATCAGTCAATACCAGATATAATGAAACCTCCAACGGCACCACGGGACAAGGAATATGCAGGTAACAAGGATCTGGAAGGGATAAATAATTCTAGCTATATGTTTGGGTGTGTCATAACATGAGTGAAATGGTCAAATTCATATTTAATTTAATATGCCCGGTCTTAAATACATTACTTGTACATATAAAAATAAAAACTACCACATTCAGTATTTTCTTAAACTGATTTGCGCTGCCTCTTCAGATACCCGATATTGTAGTCTCTCGCCCCCGGTCCTCTTGCCCTCTTTGGCTGCACTTGGGACTGAGCAGTGAGTTGCAGCTTTATAGCGCTAGAGTTCACTTTTGCAGCTACTAAAAGCTCTTTCATTCCTTTCATTTTCTGGCTCTGGAAACTGAGTGTCAGTTCCTGTGTACCCTCTGTGTCCTCTTTTTGTTCTGGAAGTGGTCGCTGCGGGGGCTGAACAGGTTCCCCAGGCCTTGACTCTCTGCGAGCAGCTCTTCTTCTGTTATCATCAGAGTCATCATCTTCATTGCCAGAATCTGAGTTCACGAGAATCACCTGCTGTCTCACCTAAAAAAAAATATGAGTAGCAGCATATTTACACTGATTATTACACGGAATTAGGGAATCACCACTGTTTCTGTAGTTTCTATACATTCACAAATGAGTTTTGGCAGCATGGAACCAGTGTAATTACATTAACAGATCCGCACCAAAGGGCGAAAAAGAAAAATTACAAAGTCACAGGCCAACCAGTATACATTACTGCGCGCGCCCCACATGGTCCTCCACGTAGCACTGTGCGCGCCCCACATGGTCCTCCACGCAGTACTGCGCGCGCCCCACATGGTCCTCCATACAGAATAATAGCACCACATAGGGGTGGTGATTGTGGTTTCACAGGCCAAATAAAACCACTCTGCTGGCCAGATTTGCCCAAGGGCGACAGTTTGACATGTATGATATAGATCCACCATAGCCTGCTCTGTGGTGCAGGGAGAAAAAGCCAGTCCTTACATTTAGCAGCAAAAAGTTTCCATAATGTTGACAAGTCTTTTTGGACCATTCTCCCCTGCAAAGTGTGTCTTTGTTCAATCAATCTTTCTGGGATGACTAGCACGCACAAGCCTTCTTTAGAGCATGCCATGGTAGAGTTAAAAAGGGTGTCCAACCCTGGAGAAAACTTCGGCATAGGCTGCAGCTTGACCAATTCTAATAGTCTGTAATGCTGGTTTCGGAGGTCGTCATGTAAAAGCAAGTGTGTGATTTGCATAGTTGCAGTCTCATGACGACTAGTTTCAGCAGAGTGTCTCAACAGATCATTGTGAGACGCAGTCGAGGCGCTAGTCTGCACATGACTGCTGAACTGGCAAATGGAGCCCAATCCTAACAGTGTGCATTACACACCTTTCCAAAGATTTCACCACGGGTGAACAACTTCTGAGGACATTGAGTGCTTCCCTTACATCTGTTCTACATGAATATACCAGCTACCTATGGTTCTACCATCTTTTGGAAAGACATACACAAGTGGGCATCCTGTGTACCTGTGGATTGATGTACATCCATGACTTTGTGACATAGCAAAACAGAAGAACTTTACTACATTTCTAATTGGAGGTATTTTCTAATATTACTACACGCTGTATGATTGGTCTAACAAAACTACTTAATAGTTGCAGCTTTAGTAGGATGCCACTCCCCTAGAAAAAGGCACGCTTGCCGAAACGCGCGTTGGGGAAGTGGCACCGCTGTTTTGCTAAGGTATATTATTTCATACACTCTCTTTGGCATGCATTTGACTGATCACATTGTTTTTGATGGCATTACATTATCTCTCATAGTTGGACATTCAGTGATGCCAGTTACTGCACTAGCCCATTTTGCTTCATGTTTATTACCTAAGTATGTATTCAGCATCAATTGATATTACATATTATTTAATGCCATTAGCCTGTTCCATATATTGTATGCCTTGTGATTCATTTTATTGACCTAGCTGTGCTGTGGTGCCACCTATTGGTCTTTTTGCTATATAGCACCTGTTCACAACTTTTAATGCTTTATGTTTTATCTTTGTACTTAATAAAATTGTTTTTTTTTACTTTTAAGTTCTGTGTGCACACTTTTCTATATCCCCTTATGCACAGAGCTGTTCTGATCATCTGTCCTATATACAGATACTTGATAGATTTATTCACGTTACTTTTTTATGCAAATTTTAAGCTGCGTTTTACAGTACCAGCAAAAGCTATGAGATTTCAGAAATTTCATGCACACACAGTTTTTTTTCTGACTTGGAAAACTGCTGCGTTTTTGCAAACTGCAGCATGTCACTGTGTTTTTTCACCCATAGAAAGCAATAAGTGCAAAAATGCAGCCAAAAACGCAGGTATCAGGTTTTGCTGCGCTTTTGGTGCAAAAACCTAAGTGGGTTGCATTATGTTTTTTGGGGCACTAAACTTCATCAGCATGCACAAGAGACAGCAAATACAAAAAGCAGTAAGCAGCTTTTTTACTGCCAAGAGAGCAAGTTTTGCCTGGAGGAAAAAAAACACAGCAAAAACGCAATGAGTGAACATAGCCTTAAGTCATGTTCACACATGTGTTTTTCAGCGTCACAAATCTGCAGCAAAACCTAACTCTGGCAGAAAATCAGCTGCGTCAAAATCGCAGGTTTTGATGTTTTTTTTTCACTGTCCTTCTGTCTCAATTTATGCATGTACATAAAGTTCTGTGAAAAAAAAGAACCCCATTCTATTTTGCCATAAAAAATGCTGATGCAGATTTTGGTACGTTTTTGATGCTTTTTCTTCATTACCTATTACTTCCTATGGGTGAAAAAAACGCTGAAAGTAGTGACATGCTCTATTTTTAAAATACCCAACCAAGGAACAAAATACGCAAAAAAAAAAAAGTGTGTTAACAGAGAATTCTGGTTTCTCAGACTTCGCTGGTACGGCAAAACGCAGCTGAATATAGACACAGGGAACCCACCACTCTGTATACATATTGACTCAATGCGCACAGCTTACCAGTCCATCAAACCTGCCCAGTGATTGGACAAGGAATGTTGCCCACCCCACATGTAGCACGGGTGTGGGGCTATCTTCTTCCCATTTACATATCCCATCATAAAAACGGAGAAGATTTGCGAAGCACGAAGGATCCTGAAGTGCAGATCCATTCTGAGAATTAAACAAACAGGAAGTCAAAAGAACCATTCTCCTAAAGGCGTACAATACAATCGATGTAAATACTTTTATGCCCAAAAATGACAAAAGTATTCTCAGAGTGATACCTTTATTGGCTAACCAGAAGAAAAAAATATATATGCAAGCTTTCAGAGCGCAGAGGCTACATCGTCCGGTAATATTACAAATGAATTCAAAAGATACAAAGCACAACATTTCAGAGATGTTACAGCAAACATTTGTTCATGAGGTGTAAGGGGTGATGCCTCCTACTGATAAATCAAGGAGATTAAATTAGGATTTTTTGTTGCAAATGGAGATGAGGCCATGGGAATATTTAATTATCTGGAGATGTCAATTGTGTCCATGTAGGGAGTCATAAACCCATGTGTTAGATTGAGTCCTGTTGTTAAGGAATTGAACATCCTTATCAATTTGAATTCCCAGATTCTCCAGGTCATTCTTAAAGGTGTGTCTGTGTAAATTCATTCTCGTTTGCAGATTTTGCATATATATTGCATTTGCAATATAGACACCTTCCAGGCACCTTGTACATTGTATCATGTACACCACATTGGAGGATGTACATGAAAAGACATCCAAGATTTTGTAGTCCTGATTTGTGTTAGGTATGCAGACTGTATTTGATGGTAATATGTGGGTACAAGTTTTGCATTTTTTGTTTTTACATGGGAATGTGCCCGTCACTGATGGTGATGAGAGAACACTTCTGACAAGGAGATTCCTTAAGTTAGGGGGCTGATTGTAGGAGAGTAGTGGTAATTCTGGGAATATTTCTTTCAGTTTGTGGTCTCTGTGGAATATGGGTTGGAGATCAGCACCAATTTTCCTTAGGATGTTCATGTGGGGGTTGTATGTGACCACAAGAGGTACCTTGTTGTTGTCCTCCCTTTGTCTGTAATCCAAGAGGCTTCTTCTTGGTATTCTTGTAGCTCTATGAATCTGTTCATCTATTACCAGTGGATGGTATCCTTGTTGTAGGAATGTATTCCTCGGTGATAGTAGCTGCAGTTTTCTGTCCTTGCTGTCTGAACAGATTTGAATGTACCTCAGAGCTTGACTGTAGATGATGGATTTTTTTGTGTGTCTTGGATGGAAGCTGTTCCATCTAAGACACGTCCTTTCGGCTTATGGTAAATTGAGGTTTGTGTATATGGTCCGTGTCCAGAAAATGTATTTGGGATTTTGAGAAGTTGAGGGTCAGCTTGATGGTTGGGTGGAACCTGTTGAAGGTGAGCAGATCATCTTTTGAGCCTGTCCAGATTATTAGCAGATCATCAATTTAGCAGAGGTATGCTAGAGGTTTAATAGAGCAAGATGACAAACTCCTCCTGTAGTTTAGCCATAAATAGGTTAGCATATTGTGGGGACATTTTGCTTCTCATGGCGCTGCCCATACATTGTTGGTATAAATTATTCCCAAAGGAGAAATAATTGTAATGGGGCACAAACCTGATGAATTGCAGAGTTGGTTCTTTGGCCAGATTGTTTTTTTGTAGGAAATATTTGCATGCTGCAATCCCATCCTCATGAGGAATGTTGGAGTAGAGAGACTCTACATCCATGGTGGCTAGTATTGTGTCCTCCGGAAGTGGGCCCAGGGCTGACAATTTGCAGAGAATATCCGTGGGGTCCTGGATATAGCAGGATGTGTGTTTCACCAAAGGTTTCAGAACGTTCTCCACCCAGCCTGAGATATTTTCCGTTAATGTCCCAATGCCAGAAATGATTGGCCTCCCAGGACTACCTTCTTTATGTATTTTAGGTAACATGTAGAAGGTACCTGTTTGGGGATAGTCTGGTATTAGTTCCAGTAGTGAAGATGAAGTAGAATCAAACCCATTAATGATATGTGTTAGTTCCTCTGTGTATTTTTTGGTGGGATCTTCCTGAAGTGGAGTGTAGTATTTTATATTTAAGACTGGTCTGTGTGCTTCTTGGATGTAATCTGACATGTTCATAATGACTACAGCTCCTCCTTTGTCTGCTGGTTTGATGAGGATACTGTTAGCTTTTAAAGATTGTATGGCTTTTCTTTCCTCCAAGCTGATATTGTGTGGCACTTTGTGGTGTCTGTCCAAAACGTCAGATTTAACTTTTTTTTGCGGAAAGTTTTGATTCGCCTATCAAAAGGCAAAAGTCAAATGTGAAACTCAACTCACCGGATTGTCAGATGATGCTTCCTCCTTTAGTAAATTTGGTAACAAATCATTAGCAATGTCGAATACATCTTTGTAGATCTCTTCATCTTCACGGCAATAATTATACCTAAAGAGAAAAAAAAATAAAAATAAACATACATTACGAAGCCTGATAAACAGTACAGTGGCATGAGGGCACATGGATTGCATTTGGCCCTGTATTACTGAGCCTCATCACAATTATTCTCCCCTAAAAGAAAAAGCTCTAGAATGTCATCCAATGGAACGCACCGTAACGCTCAAATCTGACAGCGCCTCGGTGCGCTTGGTGTGAAATCAAAGGTAGAGTTATAGCATGGCTATGTTCACACATTGCGTTTTTGCTGCGTTTATACAAATTAATAGTGGTGTTTTACAGTACCAGCAAAAGCTATGAGATTTCAGAAATCTCATTTAGGCTATGTGCCCACGATGCAGAAAATTTCTGCAGCATTTCTGCATCTCCCTGGCAGAAAAAACGCATGCAGATTGATAAGCGCTTTCCAGGCAATTAGCATCACTTGGAAAGTGCTTGACAACTAGGTCACACTATATAAATCCATGCAAACCGCATGGATTTATATAGTGTGACCGTAAAACAATGCTTAAAATAAAGCTATACTCACCCCCGATGCCCCGGCTGCAGCGCTCGTTCCTGTCTGGTTCCTGGCTGCCGGCATATCGCGAGACACAGCGGTGAAGGGCCTGCGGTCACATGACTGACGTCACCGAAAGGTCCTTCAGCGCTGCCGGCATGCAGAGAGAGCCGTCGGAAAGGTGAATATAAACTTTGTTATTTTATTCTTTTTTCACAGGTAGAATGGTACCCAGGTCTGGATGAGAGTCTTCTCTCCTCCAGAACTGGGTACCATCCGCACATTGAATCGCATATTATCCGCGTGTACAAATGTACAGACACGGATTCTATGCGTCTCAATGCAAGTCAATGGCGGCGCTTCCGCAAAATTAATGAACATGCTGCGGATTTATGAGCGCTGCAGAAACGCTGCGGAAAAATCCGCAGCATGTGCATTGACATTGCGGAATGCCATTGGGGACCATGGGGTGAGGATTAACAAGCGTTTTTTGATGCATTTCCGCAGCGGAAACGCATGAAAAACGCATCGTGGGCACGCAGCCACACACACATTGTTTTATTTTCCTGACTGAATTGTAAAACTACTGCTTTTTTTTGAAAACTGCAGCATCTCACTACTTTTAGCATTTGTGCAGCGTTTTTTCACTCATAGAAAGCAATAAGTGCAAAAAATGCAGCAAAAAACGTTGCCATCAGTCTTTGATGCGTTTTTAGTGGAAAAAAAGCATGTACAGCAGTATGTGAAACCCATTTACTTTTATGATTTTCTCAAGTTTAAACCAAAATGTCTTGGTCTCATCACCTGAGATGGCAGTTAGAATTAATATAATTTAATTCAATTAGTGGTGTGTCAAAGTAAACAATTGCATCAGGGATTCAGTGGCTGATCAATGTGGAAAACTAAACATTTCCTGATCAATGTGTGAAATTGAGCAATACCTGACCAACTCAATGGCCCTGACCAATGTGTAAAAGTAAACAGTGTCCGCCCTACAAAATGCTTTGTCAATGTCTTAGGTAAACTATTCCCGACCAATTTAACTCTCCCTGCTGTTGTTACATTTGTAACATGTATTTTTTCATGGACTTTTTTGTTCATAATAGTCACTATTTTTTCAGAGAAAATCTTTTTCCACTAAATATCAATTTGCCCTTTTTTCCCACATACTTATTGCATTGGTGGCCTAACACCTTGCACTGTACGTATGGTGGAAGCAAAGCTAAAACTTTGGGATCCTGAAAAACGCAGCAAAAAAGCCATCAGAACCTGCTTTTCGTCTGCAGCTTCTTTACGGGCAGGAGATCATGTTTTGGCTGCAGCAAAAAAAGCAATGTGTGAACATTGCCTATAGCTGTAAAAAAAAGACCATGGTTGTCAAATTTCAGCATCAGTGATATATTTTTACGAATAACCAATAAAGAAAAAAAAAAAAAAATCGAACTCACTCTTGAATAACCACAGCAGTTTCAGCCCAAGCCTTCAATGCTTCTCGCACGTTCTTTTTCCGGCAATGATAAGCAGCTAAATAGATGGGAGGATACAAATGTTGATTTTCATAATGTACTCGAGAAGACTGTATAGCCTGGAAAAGAAGAGGAAAGACATTGCAGAATCAGATTCAAACGTCTCATGCATAGGCAATATTGCTACATACACTAAAAAAAAAAAAAAAAAAAAAAAAGAAGCTTATATCGAGGGTAAGGATTGAACTTTCAATATGCCCATCCTTTCCCCTAACATTTGAGAGGTCCCTATACACATTAACCCCTTTCTGACGTGTGACCTAATAGTACGTCTTGGTGACCGGGGCCGATTGGACCAATGACGTACTATTAGGTCATATGGCAATCGCGCCCGCATACAAGCGGTGCAGGGCGATCGCCCCCGGGTGTCAGCTGATAGTCACAGCTGACACCCGGTACTATGTGCAGGGAGCGGTCCCGCACCGCTCTGGGCACATTAACCCCCGCAATGCTACGATCGAAGTCGATCGCAGCAATGCGGTGGTAAGTGGAGGTGATCGGAATACTCACCTCCTCTTCCGGCCTCCAGCGCTGTCTGCCGCGGCTTCCCGGATGTTGCCATAACGACCCGATGTCGTAATGACAACATCCGGGTCACCAGACAACAGGAAGATTCTTTGGTTATGCGCAGTACATGACCAAACTATCTTCTCCCTGTGCAGCACTGACAGCCTGCATGACACAAGGATGGTGCTGCATCCCTATGCTATACAGGCGATCAGAATAAAAAAAGTGAAAGTCCCAGAGTGGGACACAGAATAAAAGTCCAAAAAGTGTTCAAAAATGGAAAAAAAAAAATTGTAAAAATATTTAAAAAAAATAAATAAAAAAAATAATCCACCAAAAATAAAAATATAATGTACCCATCAATAAATATTATGAAAAAGAACAAACAAAAAAACAATAAAAGTACACATATTTGGTATCGCCAGGTCCGGAACGACCTGACCTATAAAACTGTCCCACTAGTTAACCCCTTTAGTGAACACTGTAAAAAAAAAATAATAAAAAACTAAGCAAAAAACAATGCTTTATCACCATACCGCCAAACAAAAAATGAAATAACACGCGAACAAAAAGACGAATATAAATAAAAATGATACCGCTGAAAATGTCATCTTGTCCCGCAAAAAACAAGCTGCCATACAGCTCCATCATCCGAAAAATCAAAAAGTTATAGCTCTCAGAATAAAGCGATGCAAAAAAATATTTTTTTCTATAAAATAGCTTATTGTGTAAAAGCGCCAAAACATAGAAAAACAATATAAATTTGGTACCGCTGTAAACGTACTGACCCGAAGAATATCGCTGCCTTATCAATTTTACCACACGCGGAACAGCATAAAAAAAAATTCTGGAATTGCTGGTTTTTGTTTATTCTGCCTCCCAAAAATCGGAGTAGAAAGCGATCAAAAAATGTCACGTGCCTGAAAATGGCACCAATAAAAACGTCAAGTCATCCCGCAAAAAACAAGCAGTCACATGACTATCGGCTAAAATATGGAAAAATTATAGCTCTCAAAATATGGCGATGCAAAAACTAGATTTTACAAAAAATGCGTCTTTTAGTGTGCGACAGCTGTCAATCATAAAAACCCAATATGATTCTGGTATCGCTGTAAAAGCACCGACCCGAAGAATAAAGTCGTCTAATCACTTATACCGCACAAGGAACGGCGTAAAAAATAAACTCTAGGGTTAGGGTTGTGATGGGGTTGGGATTGTTTAAAAAAGTAAAAAAAAAAAAAAAAAATGACGACGATATGGCGACTAGTGTTGAGCAAGTATGTTCTATTAACCCTTTCTCAGAGTATGCTCGGCCGAGCTCCGAGTATTTACAGCTGCTTGGTGATCAGGTTAAATCGTTCCCCGTGTGTATGATTTGCAACTGTTTGACAGTTTTATTACATGTGAGGAATGTGTAAGAAATAGACATTCCTCAATTGTAATAAAGCTGTCAAACAGTTGCAAATCATGCACACGGAGCGATTTAACCTCGTCACCGAGCATCTGTAAATACTCGGAGCTCGGCCCGAGCATACTCGGACAGAACATACTCGCTCAACCCTAGTGTTGAGCGCAAGTGCTCGCTACTTGAGTTTGCATCGGGTGCTCAGGAATGCACTGAGTATCGCGGGTGCTCAAGTGACATGCTCGAGTCTCTGCCTCATATGCTTCGTGGCCAAAAAAACCTCACGGGGATTGCCTGCCATGCACGAGCGATCCCCGCATGTTTTTTTGGGGGTGTCTAATAACCGTGAAACATGAGGGCGGCGACTCGAGCATGTCACTCGAGCACCCGTGATACATGGTGCATACCCGTGTACCTGATGAAAACTCAAGTAGCGAGCACTTGCGCTCAAAACTAATGACAACTTATCAATATGATGACCTAATGTTATCAAATTCTGTGTCGTACCTCTGGATTCAAAATGTTCACTATACCCCTTGATAAAATCATTGAGGGGTGTGGTTTCCAAAATGGGTTCACTTGTGGGGGGGTTTCCACTGTTTAGGCACTTCAGGGGCTCTCCAAACGCGACATGGCGTCCGCTCTTAATTCCAGCCAATTTTGCGTTCAAAAAGTCACACAATGCTCCTTCCCTTCTGAACTCTGCCGTGCGTCAAAATACTGTATTTTCCCCACATATGGGGTATTGGCGTACTCAGGAGAAATTGCACAACAGTTTTTGGGGTCCATTTTCTCCTCTTACCCTTGTGAAAATAAAAAAATTGGGGCTAAAACATTATTTTTGTGGAAAAAGTTTGATTTTTTTTATTTTCACGGCTCCATGTTATAAACTTCTGCAAAGCACTTGGGGGTTCAAGGTGCTCACCACACATCTAGATAAGTTCCCTGAGGGGTCTAGTTTCCAAAATGGTGGCACTTGTGGGGGGGGGTTCCACTATTTAGGCACATCAGGGGCTCTCAAAAACGCAACATGGCGCCCGCTAATTATTCAAGCAAATTTTACATTCAAAAAGTCAAATGGCGCTCCTCTTCCGAGCCCTGCCGTGCGCCTAAACAGTGGTTTTTCCCCAAGTATGGGGTATCTGCGTGCTCAGGGGAAATCGCACAACAAATTTTGGGGTCCATTTTTTCCTGTTACCCCTGCGAAAATAAAAAAAAATTTGGTCTAAAGTAAAATTTTTGTGAAAAAAGTTAAATTAATTTTTTTCTTCCACATTCCAAAAATTCCTGTGAAGCACCTGAAGGGTTAATAAACTTCTTGAATGTGGTTTTGAGCACCTTGAGGGGTGCAGTTTTCAGAATGGTGTCATTTTTGGGTATTTTCTGTCATAAAGACCTCTCAAAGTGACTTCAAATGTGATGTGGTCCCTAAAAAATGGTTTTGTCAATTTTGTTGTAAAAATGAGAAATCGCTGGTCAACTTTTAACCCTTATAGCTCCCTAATAAAAATAAATTTTGGTTTCAAAATTGTGCGGATATAAAGTAGACATGTGGGAAATGTTATTTATTAACCATTTTGTGTGACATCTCTCTGATTTAATGGCATAAAAATTAAAATTTTGAAAATTGCTAAATTTTCGCCAAATTTCCATTTTTTTTCCACAAATAAACGCAAGTAATATCGAAGAAATTTTACCACAATCATGAAGTACAATATGTCACGAAAAAACAATCTCAGAATCAGCGGGATCCGTTGAAGTGTTCCAGAGTAATTACCTCAAAGTGACAGTGGTCAGAATTGTAAAAATTAGCCCGGTCATTAACGTGCAAACCACCCTCGGGGGTAAAGGGGTTAAACTGTCCACTGATCTTTCAGATATTGGCGACTTCGGACAGTTTAATGTTTATGTCTGTAAGAACCAGGATATTCAGGAAAGGCCGGTTCAGCGGGGGCGCCGGCGGCGAGCCTGCACTGAACCGGGCATATGTCAGCTGATTCTTACAGCTGACATGTGCCCGCAACAGCCGCGGGTGGAATCGCGATCCACCCGCGGCTGTTAACCAGTTAAATGCCGCTGTCAATCTCTGACAGCAGCATTTAACAGCGCCGCACCGGAAGCGAGTCACTTACCCCGCCCATCGGTGACCCCGTCACATGATATCGGGTCACCAATGGGTGGGCACGACAACCCGGGGTCTGCAGCAGACCCCTGTGGTTGTCATGTCTCGTTTGTTATGAGCGCCAGCCAATGGTCGTGTACAAGCTGTGCAGTGCGCACATGCGGCCAGCAGGCGGCGCTGCAAGCAGGTGACTGGCAGTAATTGCATTTTAAGGGCAGATTTCCCAATATTTCAGTTTAATGAAATAAATGGCCACCCAATGGTCAGCAGTCATAGCAAGTGAGCATTTCTACTGCATACAGGCGATCTGCTCGTCGCCTGTATGCAGTAGAAGCAATCAGACAACTGCTGCAAAAACAAATACACAAATTTGGTATTGTCGCGTTCAGAATAGCCCGATCAATATAAAAAAAGAACTAATCCGATCGGTAAACGGCGTAACGAGAAAAAAATTTGAAACGCCAGAATTACGTTTTTTGGTCACCACAACATTGCAATAACGGGCGATGAAAACATCGGATCTACCCTAAAATGGTATCAATAAAAAAGTCAGCTTGACACGCAAAAAATAAGCCCTCACCCGGCCCCAGATCCCGAAGAATGGAGACGCTACGGGTCTCGGAAAATGTCGCTTTTTTTTTTTTTTTATAGAAAACTTTGGATTTTTTTTCCCCGTTTTCCAGTACACGATATGGTAAAACCAGTGATGTCGTTCAAAAGTACAACTCGTCCCGCAAAAAATAACCAGTCACATGGCTATATTGAACAAAACATAAAAAAAAGTTCTGGCTCTGGGAAGAAGGGGAGCAAAAAAAACCACAAAAACAGAAAAACCCAAGGTCGTTAAAGGGGTTAACATAATAAGGAGATTTTTGTGTACTCACCGTAAAATCTCTTTCTCTTAGTCTCTAATTGGGGGACACAGGACCTTGGGTGTATGCTGTATGTCCACTAGGAGGCGACACTAGGCTTAAACTGAAAAAGATTAACTGGTGGCTCCTCCCCTGCAGTATACACCACCTGAGGGTGCTGGCCATCTTCAGTTTTGTGCAAAAGCAGTATGAGGAACGTAACATGGATAACATAAATATGCCTAAAAGGCAACTATGTATCAACATGTCTATAAGGCAACTATGTAAGAGCTCAAGAAAAAAACACCAATATGAGAACTCAACTGCCCGATACGGGCAACAGGGTGGGAACTGTGTCCCCCCAATTAGAGGCTAAGAGAAAGCGATTTTACGGTGAGTACACAAAAATCTCCTTTACTCTGTCGCCTCATTGGGGGACACAGGACCTTGTGACGTCCCAAAGCAGTCCCTGGGTGGGAAGCAATGGACGAATATTGTGTAGACAGGCCCCTATTATTGGGGCACTGTTGCCTGCAGGATACGTCTACCCAGGCTCGCATCTGCCGAGGATTGGGTATGAACGCTGTAGTGCTTGGTAAACGTGTGTAGACTAGTCCAGGTGGCTGCCTTACACACTTGTTGCGCCGAAGCCTGGTGCCGAATGGCCCAGGAGGCCCCTACCGCACGCGTAGAGTGTGCCGTAATACCTGCTGGAAGAGGAGAATTTTTGAGGCGGTAAGCCTCTTGGATGGTGGATTTGATCCACCTAGCAAGGGTAGCTTTGGAAGCTGGCAGACCCTTGCGGCCGCCTTCCAGAAGAATGAAGAGAGAATCAGACTTCCAGAAGGGCGCAGTCCTAGACACATAGATAAGTAATGCTCTAACAAGGTCAGAGTATTTTCCACTCTATGAACCGGGGCCAGACAGAGGGATGGCAGTGAAATTTCCTCATTGAGGTGGAAGTCTGACACAACCTTCGGAAGGAAGGATGGAACCGTACGGAGAACTACCTTGTCCTGGTAAAAAGGCAGGAAGGGTTGTCTGCAGGAGAGTGCTGTGAGTTCAGACACCCTGCGTAGCGAGGTGATTGCCACTAGGAAAACCACCTTCTGGGATAGAAGGCGGAGTGGGACTTCCCTAAGGGGTTCAAAAGGTGCTTCCTGCAATGCTGTCAGCAATAGGTTGAGATCCCACGTGTCTAGTGGTCTTCTGTAGGGGGGAACTAATCGGGAAACCCCCTGAAGAAATGTCTTTACTTGCTGCTTGTTAGCAATGCGCGTCTGAAAAAGCACAGAAAGCTGACACCTGGCTCTTAAGAGAGCCCAGAGACAGTTTGGCCTCCAGACCCGATTGTAGAAACCCAAGTACTCTGGAAAGGGAATAAGGGAAAGGGGTCTGGTCACGAGAATCGCACCAAGTAAAGAAGGCTTTCCAGGTACGGTAATAGATCTTAGCCGAATTTGGCTTCCGTGCCCTGATCATGGTTTTAATGACGTCAGGCGAGAACCCTGACTTGGTTAAAACCCAGGTCTCAATGGCCATGCCGTCAAATTGAGGGCCCCTGAGTTCTGGTGGTAGAACGGGCCCTGTGACAGAAGATCCGGTCGGTTTGGGAGACGCCAAGGAACATCTCCTGTAAGCTGTACGAGGTCGGCGTACCACGTATGTCTGGGCCAGTCTGGTGCGATGAGGATGGTTGGAACTCCCTCTTGCTTGATCTTCCTCACCACTCTGGATATTAGAGGAAGAGGTGGAAAGATGTACAGGAGCTGAAACTGAGTCCAGTCCTGAACTAAGGCGTCCGCTCCCAACGACCGCGGGTCGTGTGTTCGGGCCATGAAGTTGGGGACTTTGGCATTGAAGTGGGATGCCATTAGGTCCACGTCCGGAGTCCCCCAGCGGTGACAGATCTGTTGAAAGACTTCGGGATGGAGAGACCACTCCCCCGAGTCCATTCCCTGTCGACTGAGGAAGTCTGCTTCCCAGTTGTCTACTCCCGGGATGTGGACCGCCGAGAGAACCGACCCTGTGTCTTCCACCCAATGGAGAATGTGAGTCACTTCTCGCATCACCTGGGCACTGCGGGTCCCCCCTTGATGATTGACGTATGCCACAGCTGTGGCATTGTCTGACTGTATTCTGATGTGAGAGGCTGCCAATAGATGATGGAAGGCTCTCAACGCCAGGAAAATGGCACGAATCTCTAAGATGTTGATGGGCAAGGTCGCTTCTGTTGAGGACCACTTGCCCTGTGCTCTGTGGTGCAGGTGTACCGCACCCCAACCAGTCAGGCTGGCATCGGTGGTCAGAACTTTCCAATGACTCGAGAGAAAGGATCTTCCCTTTTACAACGAGGCTGGTTTGAGCCACCAGTGCAGGGATCTCTTGGTTGACGACATCAACTGAAACTCCCTGTCGAGGGAAAAGGGATTCTTGTCCCATGACTTGAGGATGGCCAAGTGGAGAGGCCTGAGGTGAAGCTGGGCAAATGGGACCGCTTCTATTGCCGCCACCATCCTGCCAAGAATTCTCATGGCAAACTGGAGAGACGGAGGGGGTTTGCGAAGTAGGGTACGGACTCCTGTTTGGAGAGGTAGTACCTTGTCCATGGGGAGTAGTACCAGACCCTTTAGGGTGTTGAATAACATCCCCAAAAAGGTGAGAGACTGACTCGGGGTTGGTGATGACTTTTTTTAAATTGACTAGCCAGCCCAAACGACGCAGAATGTCGATTGTGATTGAGACACTGATTTGGTAGTCCTTGAAGGTGGGAGCCTTGATGAGATCGTCCAGATATGGAACGACTATTATGCCTCTGGAGTGCAGGACGTCCATGGTGACCGCCATGACCTTGGTGAACACTCTGGGAGCCGTGGCGCGTCCGAATGGGAGAGCCACGAACTGGTAGTGTTCCCGGTTGATTGCGAACCTGAGAAATCTCTGATGAGCTGGCGCAATTGGTATATGCAGGTATGAGTCTTGAATGTCTATGGACGCAATGATGGACCGAAGGGACTCCATGCGAAAATGACGTACCCATACTTATTTGTTGAGCTGTTTTAGGTCCAGTATGGGCCGTACGCTGCCTCCTTTTTTGGGGACTATGAATAAATTTGAGTAGAACCCGTGGAAGCGCTCGGCCATAGGGACCGGTGCTATGACTCCTACTTGAAGCGAGGAGACCGCTTGGTGGAAGGCACAAGTCTCGGCTGGCGGTTTTGGGGGAACAGACGGAAAAAATCTGTTTGGCGGTGTGGAGGTAAACTCTTGTATCCTGAAGACACTAGCTCTCTGACCCACCTGTCTTCTGTAATAGGCAGCCAAACCTGATAAAAGCAAAAGACGGCCGCCTACAGGTGGAGTGTCCTCCAGAGTTGGTGAGTCATGACGAGGGGGAAGTGCGAGACTTTCCTCCCTTAAATTTTGACTGGCCTGCTTTTGATTGCCAGGTCTTGTCTGACTTTTGCGTTGACCTCGAGTTGTCCCTGCGTGGAGTGCGGCTGTTATTCTGTGCTGGTCGCGAAACGGACCAGCCGGAAGAGTTCCGAAAGGATCGGTAACGTGCCCGATTACGATTTTTGTAAGTGCATTTAGGCTTTAGTTGAGGGAGAGAGGTACTTTTACCTCCGGTAGCATTGGATATCATTTTGTCCAACTGTTCACCGAAAAGCGGACCACTGAGGTACGG
Organism: Phyllobates terribilis; assembly: GCF_046119375.1. NCBI lineage: Eukaryota > Metazoa > Chordata > Amphibia > Anura > Dendrobatidae > Phyllobates > Phyllobates terribilis. Next base: position 104,545,436 of record NW_027362773.1, read on the forward strand.
GAGATAAGTGAGGGACTTCTTTGAAGCTGCATCTGCTTTCCATTCTCGCAGCCAGAGGATACGCCGAATCGTGATGGCATTGGAAGCTACCCCGGCTGTACACCTTGCAGAATCTAGGACTGCATGGAGCAAGTAGTCTGTTGAGACTGTTAATTGAGCAGCCTGATCCGATAGGTCAGGGGCAGATGTTTGTAGGGCAGTCTGTAAATTTTGGGCCCAGGCTAGGATTGTTTTGCAAGTCCAAACTGAGGCGAACAATGGGGCCAGGGAGGTCCCTGCGGCCTCGAAAATTGAACAAGCCATGCATTCAACCTGCCGGTCTGCTGTGTCCTTGAGGGTTGAGCTATCTGGCAGTGAAAAGTGTCTGAGCTGCTAGTCTGGAGACTGGAGGGTCTATCCACTTTTTAGTGACCTCCTGTGGAAACGGATACCGCGCTTCCAGATATTTGCGATTTGTAAACTTTTTCTCAGGTTGAGAAAACTGCTTTTTAAGGATCGCATCAAATTCTGGGTGGTCAAAAAAGACCTTAGGCGGTTTCAGGACTCCTTCAAAGGAAATTTTATGCCCTGGTGTCTCCAGGGGTGGATCGGATATGTCCAGCACCCGATGGATAGATGAGATTAAGTCATCAACTAGCACTGTATTGCCCGGGGGAATGGGAATCAGGGACCCTTCGGTTTCCTTGTCTGAGTCGGAATCACAGGTCTCGGAATCCTGTGTCTCACTAAGGCTTCTCCTGCTGGGAAAACGGGAGCGGAGACCCTCTCTGGTCAGGGATGTCTGTGGGGATCTGTGTTGTCTGTCCCTGTCAGAGGACGGTCTAGATGAGCTGGGAGTACGGTGTCTCACGCTAGAAAGGGACGACTCTGTTGTATGGGATGACGCAGATGAACGAGACCTATGGGTCCGCTTGCGTCCTGATCTAGACGTGGATGTGCCCTCATGTCCCTGAGTGGAACACTCCCTTAGAGTAGTATCCATAGCAGGATGAGTTTGCAGAGCCTGAAGCAATGTGGAGATAGATTGCGACATCTGTGTGGCCCATTCCGGTGTGGTATTAAGCACCGGGGCATCTGAAGGGGCTTCATGGGACTCCGGCGCAGCAGCTTGCCTGCAATCCTGACAATGCGGGTATGTGCTGCCACTAGGGAAAGTATGATTGCAGGCTGCACAGAATGCATAGTAGCGATCCTGCCTGGTTCTCTGACTTTGAGCCTGGCATAGTATTTGTCCCCAAAGCCAGTGCACTAACCACTGAGCTATAAAAAAAAAAGAAAAACCTCAGTTCAGGTATGGCTACGTAGCGGTGGCTAGCGATGCTGCAGAGGGGGCCAGCGGTACAGGGAAGTTTTTAAAATCCTCACACCAGAGCAGAGACTCTGACTGTGGATTTATCCCAACTTAGTGTGCCTGCTCCTTAGTCAGCGCCTGTAACTGGAAGATCCTGTGCCCCCCAGAGACCAGCTTGACGATCGTCCTGGAAAGAGTTAACTTTCTGCTGTGTGCCGTGCTGAAAATGGCCGACGGAGTGAGGAGAAGAAGGGGGGGCGGAGCGTTGAAAAGGCGGCAGCGCTGCTAGAAAGCTCACCCTTTCCGTTCGTCTCCACCTCTTGTATGACACTGCATCGTATAATAATGGTCATCCGGGGGGCGGGCTGGGGGGGCGGAGAGTGGGCGGCGGCTTCGGCTAGGCCGGAGCCGCGGAGTAAATTTATGACTGCTGCCTAAAAGGGCTCCAGGCCGGCGCGGTAGTCCAGGTGGGGGGGGGGGGGCATGGCGGATATGAATCGGACCCCCCCCCCCGTTTTTTAATGGCAGGGAGGGCGGTGGGGTAAACCGCTGGAAAGGAGCCTTGAAAAGGTTCCTATAAGGCACAATAGCTGTGGTGCCTGGAGAGACACAGAGCTGTGAGCAGCCTGTGTTCTCTGACCCTCTGTCCTGTGTACTGCCCTCCTGCCGGCACTATGCCCCCCAGTCCTTCAGGGTTCTGCAGCCAGGCTGCGATCCCTGAACGTTGGTGCAGAGCGCTCTGCACAGATCCTACCTGGGGTGTCTCAACCTAATACCCCCATGAGGGGGATTAGGGAGGGTGCTGCTGTCACCGTCAGGAGGCTGTAATCCTCACTCGACTTCAACCCAGAAACCAAAAGGAATTGGGGAAGGAGGGAGCTCTCAAGTTCGAACCAACACCCGAGGGGTTGGGGAAGGAGCGACATGGTAAGGAGACATCTCAACTTCAACTGTGCACCCCTAGAAGGGGGCAGAGGAAGGAGCCATGCCGGGAGTCTCTTTAGAGACCCGCTTATCTTCATCTGTACTCCGTGGAAAAAAATTGAAGAAAAAAAGTGGAGTAAAAATCTTTAGGTGTGCCTCCTAGCGACACTAAGCAAAAACTGAAGATGGCTAACGCCCTCAGGTGGTGTATACTGCAGGGGAGAAGCCACCAGTTAATCTTTTTCAGATAAAGCCTAGTGTCGCCTCCTACTGGACAGACAGCATACACCCAGCTAAGATCCTGGCTACCAGATTGGGGGCGGTTATTAAGCACCTGATTGCAGAAGACCAGACTGGATTTATACCAGCCAAGTCAACGGCAATTAATTTGCGTTGGCTTTTCTTTAACCTACAAATGCAGCCACACAATGTGGGTGGTAGGGCAGTGCTATCGCTTGATGCCGCTAAGGCTTTTGATAGTGTCGAGTGGGAGTACTTATGGGCTGTTTTGAGAAAGATGGGATTTGGTGCTGAATTTCGAGCCTGGGTGCAACTTCTATATAGCAATCCGGTAGCTCGGATTAGAATTAATGGCAATCTTTCTGGTAACATTGAAATGGGCAGAGGCACGCGTCAAGGCTGCCCGTTGTCCCCCCTACTATTCGCCCTGGCTGTGGAGCCGTTGGCTGTCAAGCTTCGTTCCAGCAGCGAAATACAGGGGTTCTGCTACAAAACACTGGAGGAGCGGGTGGCTTTATATGCCGACGACCTTCTGTTGTTTCTGGGTGACACGGAGCAATCTCTGATGGCGGCTATGAATCTAATAACGGAGTTTGGAGATTATTCTGGCTTGCTGATGAATTGGGACAAATCAGTCCTTATGCCGGTTGATGGTTTGTCTCAGAATACGAAGGTAGGGAGTACCAGCTTGAAGGTTGTGCGGGAATTCAAATATCTCGGAGTTAGAGTGACCGCATCTATCGGAGATTATATTCCTTTAAATTTACTTGAACTGCTTGCCAGGTTTCAACAAAAGGCCAATACTTGGAGTAAACTTCCCTTATCAGTGGTAGGTCAAACTAATCTAATTAAAATGGTGTTAATGCCCCAATTATTATATATCCTTCATAATTCACCTGTTTGGATTCCCATGAGAATATTTTATAAGTTTCAGGCATTGTTTCGGGAGCTGATCTGGAAAAAAGGGGTGGCCAGAATTAGTTTGAATACACTTCAAAGGCCCAAAGATCAGGGGGAACTAGCCGCACCTAATCCATGGATATACTTTCTGGCCTCGCAGACTCAACAGCTCGGGTTGGTTCAGGGGAACCTGGATAAACTGATACGCCTACTGTCACACAATCTGCCGATTATCTCCTTTTTAGAAACAGGAATCTCGGGGTGGGATGCTAGGCGACACCTCCCGACCCTAACACTTATGGGGAAAACGTGGCAGAAAATCAAACTGTTGTGGGGAATGAAAGGCTTTACCCCGTTTACTCTGTTGTGGCATAATGCGGGCCTTCCAGAGATCCATAAATTGAAAGGATTCCGAATATGGGAAAAATTGGGAATAACTAATGTGGCGCAAATATTAGAGGGGGAAATACTTAAATCGTTCCAACAGATAAAAGACGAATATTGTGTCCCACAAACCAGTTTCTACTTTTATCTCCAATTGAGGCACGCATGGTTTGTACAGCCACGACATATGCAGAGTAAAATCCAACATCATATACTGTTTAATACGCTACTATGCCATAGAGGTGGGAAGGGAATGATATCCAGAATTTACGGGATACTTATGCAGCAATTTCAGTGGGACAGACCCTTAAATGTCAAGGAGAGGTGGGAATGTGACATTGGTACTATATCCTCAGAGGAGTGGGAAGATGTGGTGGAGAGTGTTCCGACATTATCTACATGTGAGGCACATAGACTCTCACAGTTGTATTTATTACATAGAGTATATAGAACCCCCAAATTTCTACAGCGCATTGGGGTAAGGAATGACAGTATGTGTCCGAAATGTGGAGAGGAAGGAGCAGATCATATGCATATGATGTGGATGTGTAGGAGGGTCGCTGTATTCTGGAATGAGTGTGTGCAATATATTAAATATTGTGTTTGAGTGTAATTTACCCCTACATCCTAAAGTATGTGTATTAGGCCATGTGGAAATAATAGGATGTTAAGAGGATGAAATAATAGCCATTAAGAGGACTCTATACCAGGTCAGAAAGCTTACTGCCGCACATTGGCTAGATCCCTCCCCTCTCAGGTTCCAAGAATTCCTGGATAGAATGCGTCTTTTATTAAGATTAGAAGAGGGAGTGTACAAAAAAACGGAAGGCTATACGTAAATTTGACAAAATCTGGGGTAAATGGAGCATGTTTCATGGTCATTATGTCATGTCTAATTTAAATATCACTTGAGATTGAAATATTGTGGTCTCCCATACTCTGTATAACTAATTGCTGATTGTCGGATGCTATGCTATATATCCTTGGATCAATTTATCAATGCCTTAACGGTCAAATAAGCTATATGATAGTATACGGTCTGTAATAACAAAATTTGCTCTTGTTATATGGTTCTTGGGGTTGTAATGGGTGGGGGGAAGGGGAATGGGTGGGTTTTGAGAGGCATTACCAGTTTGGTGATGTCTCACTGTTGTTTATTTGTAATGTTGAAAAATATTTTAATAAAAAATATCTGATTTAAAAAAAGACAGCATACACCCAAGGTCCTGTGTCCCGCAATGAGGAAACAGAGTAAACATAGTTTAAAGGGGTATTCCAATCTCCAAGATCCTATCCCAATATGTTGTAGATATAATAACTAATATTAGCAAATACCTCCAATTAGAAATGTAGTACAATTCTCCTGATAACCTATGTCGCTTATCCCATGTACAGGGCATTGCAGTAGCTTAGGTATCTATGGTTACGACCACTCATTGTGACAGTTAGTTGCTAGTGGTCATAACCATGGAAACCCAAGTTACTGCAATGCCCTGCATATTGGGTAAACAGTGAATCAGAAGGACTATAGTACATTTCTAATTGGAGGTATCTGCTAATATTACACTTACTACATATTGGGATAGGATCTTGGAGATGGGAATACCCCTTTAAAAACAGTTTCTGATAACACACACCCCTTATTCACTTTTGTTTTTTTTAAATTTAGAATGGAGTAAAGGAAATAAGAAAAAACAGAGAAAACGAACCTTGTTATACAGCTCAAGTGGCTTTGGACGTCCAGAAGTTAAAGCTAGATCTTCAAGGTCTGCTAAATTACCCAGGGCCATTGGGTACCTAAGGAGAAAAGCTCTTTAAAAAGGGAATCTGTCAGCAGAATTTTGCCTCCCAAACTATTTATATGCGCTTGTCACTCAAGGACAAGTCCAGCAATCCCTTTACATGGCCAGTCCATTCCTCAGTAACTGAGAAATCAGCGTTTGAACTGATAAGCAAATGAAACTGAAGAGCTACGGTAGATCTGAAACCTCTGTCACTAGAGGTCTATTCCCCACTCAGCACAGCCTCCTCCTGCTGCTTGACTGATGGCTCCTTTGCCCGAAACCACGCAACATAGAGGCTGTCAGTTAAACAGGAGGAGGCAGCGCTGGGCGAGGAATAGAGCAGGAGTGACAGAGGCTTCAGATCTACAATACCTCAACTTCATTCAGATGGGGGTCTGCAAAGCCCTGTTCATGGGAACAGTGGGTATCCCAGCAGATGGCCCCTCATCAATTAGCAACTTATCCTACAGCTTTGTGATAAAGTCTAAAGAGAATAACACTAAATTTATTTATGTTTTAACAAGGGCAATATTTGAAAATAGGGTAAATTAGAGATTTGGTGTTGTTCCCACTTATTGAGGCCCATTGTTTCAATATGACAACAGCACGGATGTTGTATCAAGCAATCAGCTTCCACAATCATATGACCTCACGTCATCATATGAACAAAAAATAAATAAAAATAAATCAGGGATGGGCAAGTGTCTGCAGTACAGCAATGGCACATCACATGAAAGTGATGACAATATTAATAAATAAAAGTTTTAACAATATTAATGCTTACTTAAAAGAAACCCATCAGGTTAAATATTCAGCCTAAACTTGCAATCATCTCTAACTCATTTAAGGAAGGCAGTCTATTATTGAGTAGGACCGCCCACTGGACTCCTAAGCCCAGACTGAACAGAGATCTAAGGCTATGTGCCCACGTTGCGGACCTGAAGCATATTTTTTACGCTTCTCCCTGGTGGGAAAATCGCATGCGGATATTACATGCGGTTTTCCCGCCAGGTAGAAGCGTTTGTGAGGCGTCTTTGCATGCATTTCCGCATGCGGGTTATCAAGCACTTCTCCAAGCATCACTTGGAAAAGTGCTTGACAACTTGTTCAGAATGGTAAAAAATAAAAAAATAAAGTTTATACTCACCTTCTGATGCATTCTCTGCCCCGTCCGGTGTCTTGAGCGGCTCACGCTGTTGTGTGCAGGACCTGCGGTGACGTCATTGAGTCATGTGGTGGGTCACATGACTCAATGACGTGGCAGGTCCTTCAGACAACAGCGCGACGGAGGGAAAACATCAGAAGTATAAACTTTATTTTATTCTTTTTTTTACAGGTTCTTTGGTACCCAGGTCTGGATGAGAGTCTCCTCTCATCCAGACTTGGGTACCATCCGCACATTGATTCCGCTGCGCTTCCGCAAAATTAATGAACATGCTGCGGATTTTTGACCACAGCATATACGCTGCGGAAAAATCCGCAGCATGGGCATTGACATTGCGGAATGCCATTGAGGGACCATGGGGTGCGGATATACATGCGTTTTTCAAGCATTTACGCTGCGGAAATTCCGCAGCATATACGCTTGAACGCTACGTGGGCACACAGCCTAAATGAATAATTAAACAGTTTTATTTATCTTCCTACAAAAACCAAACAATGTGCTCAGCTCTTCCTGTCAGCATATTGGAATGCATTTAAAACGCGATTAGTTCCCTTTAAATAGTTTAGGCTATGTGCCCACGTAGCATTTTTCAAGCGTATATGCTGCGGAATTTCCGCAGCGTAAACGCTTGAAAAACGCATGTATATCCGCACCCCATGGTCCCCAATGGGATTCCGCAAGTTCTATGCACATGCTGCGGATTTTTCCGCAGCGTTTATGCCGCGTTCAAAAATCCGCAGCATGTCATTTAATTTTGCGTTTCCGCAAGCGGAATTGCCTTTGTCCAATGCATAAAAAACGCAAGGCAATTCCGCATGTGGAAAACGCGTGATAAACGCGCGAAAAATGCACGATAAACGCGTGCGGAATTCCGCATGCGTTTTTCCGGGAGAGGACTTGCATTTATGCAGCAGAAATTTTCTGCTTCATAAATGCAACGTGGGCACATAGCCTTACAATATCCCTTTAAAGCCACATTCACATGATGAGTATTTGGTCAGTATTTTACATCAGTATTTGTAAGCCAAAACCAGGAGAGGGTGATAAATACAGAAGTGGTGACGTGTTTCTATTATACTTTTCCCCTGATTGTTCCTCTCCTGGTTTTGGCTTACAAATACCGACCAAATACTGAACGTGTGAACGTGGCCCAAGTATCTCACACATGGGCAATAATTATTCCTCAATGGAACTTACTTGCTTAGGTGTCCTCCATCATACAGCAACCAAAGTAAGCTCTAGAATATTAAAAAAAACATGTTTATTACAAACAGTAAAGTATAAATTAACTTTACCCCGCAACATTTAACCCGTTCATTCTGGGATTTTTTTCCCTCCCCTTCTTCCAAGAGCAATACCTTTTCTAATCTTTCCATCAACATAGCCATATGAGAGTTTTTGCTAATGGGCAGCATTGAAGAAAACGTGTTTTTTTTCTTACAATGGTTATTTTGCGGTAAAAAAAATGACCTGGTAATTTTGTTTTAAAAGGTAGTTATGGTTTTGGAGATACCAAATTTATATACTTCAAAACTTTTTTTTCCATCTTCAGTCACTTATTTTTGGTGTCTATCACTTTGATTAGTGTCGAAAGAGATTTTTTTTTCTTTTTACTTGATATTCACCGTATGGGACAGTATTTTAATATTCTATTGGTTCGAACAATTATGAATGCAGCAACAAGAAATTTAAAAAAATTAGATTCAATATTTATTTATGCTTTGAGAAAAAAATAAAAGGTCAACTTAATGTTTTACTTTTTTTTTTTATTAGTTCCCTCAGGAAATTTGAAGTTGCTTTATCGCCTGTATAATACACTGCAATACTTTAGTATTGCGGTGTATTGTATAATTACTGGTTTCCTATGATGCTATGCAACAGAGCCAGTGCCCATGAAGTTTGGAGCAGGCTCAACTCCTGAGCCAGTGAAGCTCCAAGCAGTGAAGGCGCACTTACGCCCCTACCTATATTGGGACATTCCCCAAGAGGTTAAGAGGGATTTTCCCAAAATAGATATACTCCCATGAGATAGGTGATAAATGCTGAGGGACGAAGGCAATGTCTACTTACAAAAGCCATATCAATTGTTTCTCAGTCAGTCCCATATGCTTTGAATTGAGACACCAAGCTGCAACAGCAACTGCAAGCCATGTACAAAACTGCTGCTTCTTCTCAGGGCTTCCGTCCAGCGGCCACAGATTAGCTACGTGGCCGTTGGTCCTAGTCCTACTAATCTATTTGCACCAACTCTCGTAATATCCCTTTAAAAAGAGGACTTATCCAAACACACATCTGTAAAAAAAATTTACCTGCTGTAATTGCAGCAATTCCAGGCTGTCTGTGTGGGCATCTATAGAAGAATTAATAGCACAGACCATAAAAGCCACTTCCATGTGACGGTCACAGCTCAGGTATCTGCCATTTAGATACAACCAGCTCTAGTGAGGACACAAGATAAAACACATAGGATAGATTGATTTTAAGATTTACAACACTAAGGCTATGGCCATAAGCTGCACCAGACTGACAGCCAAGTTTCGGCTCTCACAGAGAATACCAGGACACGTTGCCAAGTCGAGAGTGTCGATCGTTTGACCAATAGCCATCTAATGTGAATGGGGGCCTTGAATAATGTAAAACACAAGCTCACCTTTTCTGCTACACCGGGGCTCACAGACTGTCCTCTTCTGTCCTCATTGCCCTTCCCATGCCAGGTTACTTCAGCTGTCTCTTCACCATCTTTTCCAAACACAACCCAAGCATGGTCCTCTGAGAGCGCCAGATGTACATCGGAAAGACCTAGTACTTGACAAGCAGCCACAACTGCAAACGCTACACCTGGGGAATCAAGCTTTGTACCTAAGGAATGCAGAGAATACTGACAATGTATTTGGGTCCTTGTGATATGAAACAATACCACCTTAATACTATTGCACTAACACATATAGCCTTGATCAGCTGTTATTAGCCCCAGCCACAACCATGAACTGAGCTACTGCGCGCTTAACCTGTTCTGCAGTACCTGGCAGTGGCCACTACACACTGAATGGAGCTGTGCATTGTAGCTCCATTCAATGTGTTTACATCTAGTCATCCGTTTTAACAGCTGATTAGTGGGGGTGGCGTGTGTCAGACTTCCATCCCACCAATATCTTTGACTGGACAACCTCTTTAATGCGCAAGCAATGGTTTTAAAGCGAATATGTCACCACATTTGTAAATTAATCTGAGTAGCATGATGTAGAGGCTGAGATCCTGATTCCTGCAATGTTTCACTTGCTAGTCTGATTGCTGTCATTTTGATACTATCAGTTTATAGCAGAGCTCAGAATGCTGAGCCCCGTGTAACCCCTACATCACTGAATGGCAATATACAGTTTACACAAAGTTGCCATTAAGAGGTAAGGGCTGGGTTACCAAAACAACAGTTGACTTGGAAGGGCAACACACCTAGTCCTGTAGTGAATCTTCTACCGATAAAACACTGATTGTATTGAAAGAGCAACACAGCCTAGTTAGTGACTCATTACTGGAATCAGTCTCTCTGCCCCTACATCATGCTGATCTCAGATTACATACCATAAACCGGCTTCAAAAAATGGTTTTGTAAAATCAGTTCATGTATAGCAGGTGGACGAATGAACTAGCCCTGGTTCTTAGTCTCAATAGACAGGTAAGCACACATGCAGTTCTCCAAATGTATACAGTACAGACCAAAAGTTTGGACACACTTTCTCATTTAAAGATCTTTCCGTATTTTCATTACTATGAAAATTGTACATTCACACTGAAGGCATCAAAACTATGAATTAACACATGTGGAATTATATACTTAACAAAAAAGTGTAAAACAACTGAAAATATGTCTTATATTCTAGGTTCTTCAAAGTAGCCACCTTTTGCTTTGATGACTGCTTTGCACACTCTTGGCATTCTCTTGATGAGCTTCAAGTTGTAGTCATCAGAAATGGTCTTCCAACAATCTTGAAGGAGTTCCCAGAGATGCTTAGCACTTGTTGGCCCTTTTGCCTTCACTCTGCGGTCCAGCTCACCCCAAACCATCTCGATTGGGTTCAGGTCTGGTGACTGTGGAGGCCAGGTCATCTGGCGTAGCACCCCATCACTCTCCTTCTTGGTCAAATAGCCCTTACACAGCCTGGAGGTGTGCTTGGGGTCATTGTCCTGTTGAAAAATAAATGATGGTCCAACTAAATGCAAACCGGACGGAATAGCATGCCGCTGCAAGATGCTGTGGTAGCCATGCTGGTTCAGTATGCCTTCAATTTTGAATAAATCCCCAACAGTGTCACCAGCAAAGCACACCCACACCTCCTCCTCCATGCTTCACGGTGGGAACCAGGCATGTAGAGTCCATCCGTTCACCTTTTCTGCGTCCCACAAAGACACGGTAGTTGGAACCAAAGATCTCAAATTTGGACTCATCAGACCAAAGCACAGATTTCCACTGGTCTATAGTCCATTCCTTGTGTTCTTTAGCCCAAACAAGTCTCTTCTGCTTGTTGCCTGTCCTTAGCAGTGGTTTCCTAGCAGCTATTTTACCATGAAGGCCTTCTGCACAAAGTCTCCTCTTAACAGTTGTTGTAGAGATGTGTCTGCTACTAGAACTCTGTGTGGCATTGACCTGGTCTCTAATCTGAGCTGCTGTTAACCTGCGATTTCTGAGGCTGGTGACTCGGATAAACTTATCCTCAGAAGCAGAGGTGACTCTTGGTCTTCCTTTCCTGGGGCGGTCCTCATGTGAGCCAGTTTCTTTGTAGCGCTTGATGGTTTTTGCAACTGCACTTGGGGACACTTTCAAAGTTTTCCCAATTTTTTGGACTGACTGACCTTAATTTCTTAAAGTAATGATGGCCACTCATTTTTCTTTACTTAGAATTTGTATTATGGCAAGAAAAAAAGCAGCTAATAGTCTATTCAGTAGGACTATCAGCTGTGTATCCACCTGACTTCTGAACAACACAACTGATGGTCCCAACCCCATTTATAAGACAAGAAATCCCACTTATTAAACCTGACAGGGCACACCTGTGAAGTGAAAACCATTTCCGGTGACTACCTCTTGAAGCTCATCAAGAGAATATCAAGAGTGTGCAAAGCAGTCATCAAAGCAAAAGGTGGCTACTTTGAAGAACCTAGAATATAAGACATATTTTCAGTTGTTTCACACTTTTTTGTTAAGTATATAATTCCACGTGTTAATTCATAGTTTTGATGCCTTCAGTGTGAATGTACAATTTTCATAGTCATGAAAATACAGAAAAATCTTTAAATGAGAAGGTGTGTCCAAACTTTTGGTCTGTATTGTATATCTTTTACCATTTGTGATATTAGTATTATTGGAGTATATACCCAATTTAATCAAAATCGTATCAGGCATTGAGTCGCACATCTTTTATTCTCACCTGTAACAAAGCTGAAGAGTGACTGAATATGGGCTCGGTCTTTGAAGTACGATCGACTAAGGCCATTCCAGATGATATCAGATACTCTACGAATTAACTCCCGACCTGATGCACCATTCTCACGAGGATAGCAAGACAAGTCCACCGCTCCTCTGGTTTGGGCTGTGAATCGTGCATACAGAGCTTGGACAACAGCTAGCTCTAATGTAGGAAAATATGGAACTCCTTCCTGGGAAGGTTCTGAATTGTCGATGTCCTCACCTTTTCCAATGCCTTCCTTTGCAGACCCAGTTCTTGATGCCCCTTCTGTATTACTGCCCTCTTCATTTGCTACATCTTGGTCTTTGTTAAGGTCAGATCCTTCTTTCGACGATTTGTTGACTTCTTTCTTAGCTGGCCTTCTGGTGACTTCTTTATGACTGGCCTCCTTTTCTTTAATTGATTGCTCCCTAGAAACACCTTTTCTTCCCAGTTCATGCCTAGCTCCTCGCTTTCCTTGATCAGACTTAACAGCACCGGTGCCCGGGTTTGATGAATCCCCACGTTTTGCCTTTGTTCCATCTCCGTCTATTTTTGACAATAAATCAGATGCTCTTGATAGACTGGTCAAATTGGTGGGAACAACACGATTAACAGCCAAAAAGTGCTCAACAAAGCCCAAAGTAAGTGATAGCAGAGCAAGATCGGGCTCGGGACGAGACAGTTCCCATCCGAACAGTTTAAGTAGTGACTCCAAAGAGTTAAGAGGGAAAAATGATTTTTGAGTAGGTGAAAGACCCATATTATTGGAATCGGCCTGTGAGAATAACAAAAATAAGAAGGGGAGGGAAAATAAAACTTTTTTTTAAATATATAAATATATTATATAAGGATTTCAATAAAACTTTCAATACAATTAGTAAAAAGCTGAATGAAAGATGTCAAAATACAAAATGAAGTTAATTACATCATAGCGCAATACTACCTCTTTTAAAGGGAAATCTGTCAGCAGGTTTTTGCTATGTAATCTGAGAACACCACGATGTAGTGGCAGATACGCGGTTTCCAGCGATATGTCACTTACTGGTCTGTGTTTTGCTATCAGTGTTTTATCAGCTAGAGATTATCACTATAGGTGTCTCATGCCTCATGGTCCAACCACACCACCACCACTGATTGGCAGTTATGTATATTGACAGAAAATGGCCGATCAGTGGTGGGAGCGAAGTTATACAGTGGGAGCGGAGTTATTCAGAGCTGTGCTAGGTCTGCAGCAGAGAAAATGGTGATTGTATCACAACTCCTGCACCCAGTAAACTAAACAATACATCACTGGAATCCGGGTCGATGCCCCTACATCATGCTGCTGTTACATGGGAAAAATACCCTATAATAGCCATGCAGTTTAAGGAAAATCATACAGGTTTTAATAAGCAAACTATTTGCATTTCATTTCTAATGGAGCGGAAAGCAGATATGATTATTAGGAAGTGGCTTCTTAGCAGGCACATCTCAGACACAAATAGAATACTAAACGGCACCCAAGACTAACTTTGCAAAGGTCACTACTGGGGTCTGTGTGTGAACCGGAAGTGGCTTTTACGTTGTTAGAGCATTGTTCTGACACTCCATAGACTTACAATGTGTGAGCAACATCCGGCTCATGAATAGAGCCCATTGTAACCTGATGAAAAATAGCCATCACTTGAGTTAGAAAAGGACCAGAAATGGAAAATGGGGAAGACAACGATTAGTAAGCATATTAACACAATTAGAAAGATTTAGGAAAAGGGAAAAAAAAGAAAAAAAAAAAAAAGAATGGTAGTGCTTCTTTACCTGTATAAGGGCTCTTTCACATGTCCATGTTTCCAGTACGTGTGGTGACAGTTTTCACACGTACTGGAGACACTGACATACGCAGACCCATTCAAATCTATGGGTCTGTGCATGTCTGTTTCCATGGACTGTATGTCCGTGTGCGGATGCACAGTCCACAAAAGTGTCTCACGTTGAACACACACGGCGAGGGGGCCCTGGAGCTGCGCTCTGGAGCGGTGTCCTGTCACTCAGTGAGCGAGGCGCTGGAGCGACTCATTCTCGGCGTCAGCGGTCAGAGGATTGCTGCGGGGACATCTCCGGACAGGTGAGTAAATGGACTTTATCTTATTTTTACACAGAGACACTGCAGGAGAAAACTACTACTACCCTCATCATTGTCCCTGCTGGTGCTGATCACAGCGCCAGCAGGAACCATGAGGTCAGTGTTCAGCACCCAGCGTTTGGGAACAGCGCTAACTGTAGCGCTGATTCCCAGGCGCTGGTCCGCGTGATCCTGATGCGGCACATGGCCACCACACACGGATATCTCTGGTACTGGAAATATACGGACGTGTGAAACCGGCCTAAGAAAGCGTTGCAGACTCTCCATGCGCTATACGTTTCTTTACAATGGATCTATATTAATGTTGATCGAGCACTGAAATGCTCGAGTGTTCGGTACTCGAATCGAGCAGGTCGGACACTCAGACGTGCTCGACTCGAATAGCGAGCATAATGGAAGTGAATGGCAAACACAAGCATTTTTCCAGAGGAAGGAAAAATATTCTCTCTCTCTGCAAAGGCTCAGATAATTCACTTATGGGGATCTGAGCACTAGAGCACCACACGATACTCGGCGCTACTCGATCGAGCGGTGCCGAGAATGCCTGCCTATCTGGACAGTGGCCATTATCAGGCACATACCTCCTGAGCATATGCACCCGACAATGGCCGCAAACATAGTACGTACCTAGGCCAAAATATATGCCATCACCTGTTGGAGATGGGAATACCCCATTAAAGGAAACATAGCTCAAGCCATCTTCCCCTCCCCATACTGGGAATGAGTATCAAAGGTCTTGTTGGAAAAAAAAAAAAAAAAAAGTATATTAGTTTTATTACTTTACATTTTCACAACTTAAAAGGAGTTCTCTGGTCATACCATACTGATATCAGAGTGATGGCTTAAGGATATATTATTGATGAATTATTTTGACACCCGCTACCCTCTCGTTTCAAATGTAAGTCATGGGTATAAAAACAATCAAAGGAAATGTTTACATCTGCAGTAGGAATTCTATTACAGGAAAAAAAAGTTACATGCAGGAGATGAATGCGGTAGACAAACTGCATACAATGCATACCAATGACCATAATGGGGTCTGTCGAGTTTCCGTCATGACACCGTAAAAAGTGACAGTCACTCACAGAGGCTGAGAAGTGGATGTGAACACAAACTACGTAAACATATATTTAAAAAGGTTATCCAGGAAGTTTTTAGTAAAAACAAAAAACTAACAGGCAGGTAGCTGGTAACAGGCAATCACCTGCCTGTTGTACCCGGCGCCGGCAGAGTGGTCATTGACCGTTCCTGCCAGCAATTCAGCTGCTCCACTTCAGCAGAGTAGTTTCTTCTGGGTTGCCTATCGATGGGGTGCGACTCCCCGCAGCAGCTTCTTCTGGGATGCCTATCGATGGGGCGTGACTCCCCGCAGCAGCTTCTTCTGGGATGCCTATCGACGGGGCGTGACTCCCCGCAGCAGCTTCTTCTGGGATGCCCATCGACGGGGCGTGACTCCCCGCAGCAGCTTCTTCTGGGATGCCCATCGACGGGGCGTGACTCCCCGCAGCAGCTTCTTCTGGGATGCCTATCGACGGGGCGTGACTCCCCGCAGCAGCTTCTTCTGGGATGCCTATCGACGTGGCGTGACTCCCCGCAGCAGCTTCTTCTGGGATGCCTATCGACGGGGCGTGACTCCCCGCAGCAGCTTCTTCTGGGATGCCTATCGACGGGGCGTGACTCCCCGCAGCAGCTTCTTCTGGGATGCCTATCGACGGGGCGTGACTCCCCGCAGCAGCTTCTTCTGGGATGCCTATCGACGGGGCGTGACTCCCCGCAGCAGCTTCTTCTGGGATGCCTATCGACGGGGCGTGACTCCCCGCAGCAGCTTCTTCTGGGATGCCTATCGACGGGGCGTGACTCCCCGCAGCAGCTTCTTCTGGGATGCCTATCGACGGGGCGTGACTCCCCGCAGCAGCTTCTTCTGGGATGCCTATCGACGGGGCGTGACTCCCCGCAGCAGCTTCTTCTGGGATGCCTATCGACGGGGCGTGACTCCCCGCAGCAGCTTCTTCTGGGATGCCTATCGACGGGGCGTGACTCCCCGCAGCAGCTTCTTCTGGGATGCCTATCGACGGGGCGTGACTCCCCGCAGCAGCTTCTTCTGGGATGCCTATCGACGGGGCGTGACTCCCCGCAGCAGCTTCTTCTGGGATGCCTATCGACGGCGCGTGACTCCCCGCAGCAGCTTCTTCTGGGATGCCTATCGATGGCGCGTGACTCCCCGCAGCAGCTTCTTCTGGGATGCCCATCGATGGCGTGTGACTCCCCGCAGCAGCTTCTTCTGGGATGCCCATCAATGGCGCGTGACTCCCCGCAGCAGCTTCTTCTGGACTGCCTATTGACGGGGCGTGACTCCCCGTTGCTTTGTCGATGGGACGTCAGCAGAAGCTGCTGAAACGTTGGCAGGAGCGGTCTGTGATGGCAGAGATCGGCGCTGGGCACAACAGGCAGGTAGTTAGCACGGTTTCAGGAAAGCGGTCACCCGGCTGCAGTTTAAAAAAAAAAAAAACAGAACACCACTGACCTTGACTTACCCTCCGCAGGTCAAGCGGTATGTCTCCTCCACTGTTTCTAGTGTCTTATTCTCTGCAGCGCTGCCATCAATCATGTAAGGCAGAACTGCTATTACATGATTCCAGCGCTGTGGACAATAAGACACCAGGGACCTGGGAAGGGTGAGAATAAATTTTACAAAAATAAAAAGGCAGCGGAGGGACAGGGTGGGGAGAGAAAAAAAAAATTTGCACGACTCACATCCACAGTGTCGTCGTCGGTGTCCACACATGCGGGATCTTCCTTCATTTCGCAGGGGACGCCGGCTGATGTCTTCTCGGCACCTGTCTCGGATTTGGGCTGATGGTCACTCTGCTCGCTCCTGGTTCGCGGGCGGTCACTCTGATCGGACAGATCTAGCAGCTTGTACCTTTTAACCAGGCGAGATACCGTGCTTTGGTTACAGTTATAGAGCCTGGCGATCTCATACTGCCGAACACCATTAAGGGCGGCCTCCACTACAGACCACCGCACATCTTCTGGAAGGCTTCTGTAATGCACCATACTAATAACAGGAGGCACCAACCCTCAGCCTCATCACCAGTGAGCCTGATCAGTAGGCGTGCTCCCTGATGGCATCTTACTACAGGCTACTATTACTACATGCGTACCATATACACAGGTCCTCCCAGCCGCTTCTCTCAGGCGCACACACAGATTCTGTTCCCGGGATACACCGAGCCTTCCAGCCTCACAGATACCGGCAGCAGACACTATAACCCGCCCTCACCCCGGAGCAGACGGAGCTCCGCTCGTTCTACTCACCTTCCACACAATGAAGGAGCGACTTCCGGTGTGCGCGTTCCACATGAAGGAAGCGCTCGCGCGCTCTGCCGCCAAACTGAAATAGCGTCAGTTCATTGGCTGCAGAAAAGGGCGGGAAGCGAAGAGTGGGAGGGGACTGTTGTGCTGCGTTCTCCTGGCGCTGCTCCTGAGGGAGCTGACAACAAAAACACACACGGTCGCCATTAGAAAGCTCACAGGTGCCAGAGATAGTTGTAAACTCTGATCTGTGAGGAAAAGAGCGACGACACAGAGAGTCAATGGCTCCCTAGAGGGAGGGGTGGAAGAGTATACTATCACACCGGCTCTGTAGGGAAAAAAGATCAGATAGGGGATATAATTTTGGCTTTTTGAGACAACCCTTACCTCACCGCAAGGAGAAATGGTATCCCTTTTCTCCAGGTTAGATGCCTCTCACCCAGCTAAACCGTATCCCACACTTTGCACTGATGAGAGGCACTACGCTGAAACACGGTGTCTGCAAACTGAGATTCAGGTTTGGCTTTTGTCCTAAATCACGTGGCAAAGGTCGATATTGACTTTTAGAAATTCTACTTCCAGTATTTGGCTCTAGAGTTCTAGTCCTCTTCCTCTCTGACAGGGCAATTTGCATAGTTCATTTCCCAGAGGATTATGTATGGCTTATAAGTCTCCTCACCTTGGCATCCCAGGCTTGATATGTTACTCTCTGCAAGGAGAAACGTTACCCCCTTGGATCCCGAGACAACCCTTGAAATCCAGAACCGTCCATTTGAGTGGAGCTTGGGAGCTTACTACTAAAAAGAGCCACGCTGGAGCTTTTTATAGCCTATGCTATGTTGGTCAATGGAGAGCTGGCACTTTTCTAGGATCTGTTTCAGGACATAGGTTGAAGGTAGACATAAGTCCATCGAGTGTTAATCCAGAAGAAGTGAAACCCCTTGAGGCAGATTCTAATTGCCCCATATTAGTCTAGGGTCACACAACCGTATTTTCTCTCCTCTGAGAAAATCGGTCCAATTATGCTAACTACACTCTGATCATAGTGTGACCCGATTTTCTCAGCTGAGGAGAATATGGAGAAAAATTCTCTTATTCTATCAGTCTGTGAAAATCAGGCTTCCACTGACTCTGACTTGCATGGCCGAATACGATCCGAATATCGGATGCAAATTGGGCATGCTGTGTTTTTTTTGTCCAAGGAAAAAAATCTGAAATGCACAGCCCCATAAAATAACATTGGTCCAAGTGCGATCCGATGTTTTGTTGTATCGTACCGAAAATATGGTCTTCTGCACCTGCTCTTAGGAGAAACATTCCTTTCTTACTCCGTGCAGGGCAATCAGACTAGTTCCCTGTATCAACATGACAGAAATACTGCTTTAATTATCAATAGGGTAGTTAACACACCCTTAATGGACAGTGTGAATTTGTATGGGGTGCTAATTACTTTGGAGCTAACCACTGAGCTCCTGTTGATCCATAGTGAATAGAAGGAAGGCACTGCACACCAAAAGGCAGGTGGAGATACTAATTTAGGATTTATTCAGAATATCTCATATCCATAGATTAAAACAAAAGGTTATGTTGGTGCACTGCCAATGACGTTAGTGAGGATGCGGTAATTAAGATGAAATACCTTTGATTTAAGATTCAGATCACAAACTGGTTTTTGGCTCCATACCGGAGCCTTCATCAGGTTATGTCACATCACAGTCACTGAACCATCTAAAAAGAAAAGTGATGTTTTGAATCAAATAAAAAACTATGTAACACAGACAATTAGCAGATTTCAACAGAATCCTAGAATGGTAGAGTTGGAAGGGACCTCCTGGGTCATCTGGTCCAACCCCCTGCTCAAAGCAGGATTCACTAAATCATCTCAGACAGATGTCCATCCAGACTCTGTTTGAAGACGTCCATTGAAGGGGAACTCACCACCTCTCGTGGCCGCCTGTTCCACTCATTAATCACCCTAACTGTCAAAAAGTTTTTTCTAATATCTAATCTGTGTCTCCTCCCATTCAGTTTCATCCCATTGCTTCTAGTCTTTCCTTGCCCAAATGAGAATAAAGATGATCCTTCTACAATGTGACAGCCCTTGACATATTTGTAGACAGCTATTAAGTCTCCTCTCAGTCTTCTTTTTTTGCAAGCTAAATATTCCCAAATCCTGCAACCGTTCCTCATAGGACATGGTTTGCAGACCGGTCACTATTCTGGTCACTCTTCTCTGAACTTGCTCTAGTTTGTCGATGTATTTTTTAAAATGTGGTGCCCAAAACTGGACGCAGTATTCCAGATGAGGTCTGACCAAAGAGGAGTAAAGTCCGATAATGACTTCACGTGTCCTTCATGTTTCGAAGAGATAGTGAAGGTGAATTCACAGGGCACCAAATAGAAGACTATGTAAAACAAAATGGTATAGAGCATCAAAAGATAGCCTCAAACACACCTGAGCATAATGGTACAGCCGAAAGTAAGATTAAATTTCTGTCTGAAATCAGATATATCCTGACAGATTGTCTGGTGAAGCTGCCTTGACAGCAACATATATGTAAAATTGACTCTTGTTAAAAACAGCTAAGAAAACCCCTTGGTGAGAAGCCAAGTGTAAGACACATACAGTAAGAGTTTTTAGTTGCAGAACATTTGTCTATATTCCAAGAGAAAAATGCAACAAAAATCCAAGACAGAGCAGTAGAAGAAATTTTTGTTGAATACAGTAACAGTACAGAATCCTAAACCGCAAAGTTTTTCTGTCGATCTGATAGATTATGGCCCCTATTCATCAAAGCAAATTTGCCATAATTCTGATGTAAATTGCTTTGAAAGGTCACTAATTTTGGTGAACAATTGTTAGCTTCTCCCAGGCCTACCAAATGGCGGTAGCGTGATGCCTCAGTTCGTCTAAGTCTTCACGAGCTACGGCGTTCCCTATGCCAGAAATCGTACTCCACTCAAGAGTTGCCTCGTCATGAATCAGGAACATTTGACACCATCATGCCCCCTCATTAAGACCGGCAAGAAAATTGCTGGTCTTGATGAATCGGGGGTCCCATGTGTTCTATTCACTGGAAATGTGAACGAAAGAGAAAACTTTCAGTGATTAGGCGAAATCTGAACAAATGGCTGAAGTCAGACAATTCCAGACAATACAGAGCAGATACAATCAAACCCAGACACAGAAACTAGGTTTTAAACTAGAAAAAACAAAGGTAAACCATTTATATGTTTCTCGTGCAAAGCCAGCACAGTCAATGCACAGTGGCATGTAAAAGTTTGGGCACCGATGGTCAAAATTACTGTTATTGTGGACAGTTAATTAAGCAAGTTGAACATGAAATGATCTCTAAAAGGGCTAAAGTTAAAGATGACACATTTCCTTTGTATTTTAGAAAAAAATAATATATTGTCATTTTTAAACTTTAAAAATTACAATACCTTTGACCATTGTAGCCAAAGAGTTCTAATTTAACCTCATCGGTCCACAGGACTTATTTCAAAAAGTGCATCAAGCTTGTTTAGATGTTCTTTTGCATACTTCTGATGCAGAGAGCATGCGCACATATGTAATGAAGCTGAAATGTACACCCAGATTCAATGCGCATGCCGGAAAGCTGATAGCCATTGCGCAAGCACGGGATCTGCTGGGAGATTTCGGCGACCTAGGGAGCAGTGAAGGGAATGAATTACGATGCGATGGGCATGGAGAATTTAAAAAGGCATTTGACTGACTGTGACTGGAAATCTAGAGCTCCCCACCCCTATGACTGAAACAGAAGGAATGTGGGGCAATCATCTAAGTATAAAAAGTGTTTTTTTGTGATAAATACTGGGATACTTTGCTTGAGAAAAACACGTTAGTGATGCAATGTGCGTCACTTACAAGACATTGGGGACAGTTTAATAGCAAAAAAGGACATGACAAGTTCCCTTTAAATTTTATATATTTAACTTGGAAAGTTAGGCAGAGTTTATAAAAATATATAAAAGATGTTGCAAAATGGGAAACAAACACTATGGTATATATAGTCAATTACATTTAGTAAAAAGGAATAATGAAAGAGAAGTACTAGACCTGATGTTGCAGGAATGGCTCTTTATGGAGGGAAGCGCTTTGATTAGGAAAATAGAACACTCTCATAGAGAACCATGTCTTCCAGAATGAACAATGACAGAAGCTGCAACTCCGATTTTTATTAGTTCACGGTTACGCCCTCATACTTTTTCTTGGTGATCCTATATGGGCGCGGGTTGTGGGATGTGCTAGGTCTGTTAGAATTTTATGAGATCCCTAAGTTTCAGGATATCTTTGCCCCTGGAGGTCCCAAGCGGTAGATATTGTCGTCATATTTCCTATCGCAATTTTACCTTTCTATGGGAATGAAACATGGCATAGATAGCATCATCAATCGGACCAATATTAAGTTGGATGGGTTAGAATGGCCTTATGGTGATGTAACTGAATGCGTTATGTTTTGTCCCTTCTTTACAATTCCAAAAATATATGTCCCATAGATACTGGATCAATGTAAACCGTAAAGTTCATCACTGACCACTGGCTCCAAAGTGTCTCAGACAAACCCTTTGAACAGAGGAAGCTCTTGGCTTGGAAGTGTACTTCTCCGCCTTTGAATAAACAAATCCTCACAGCAGGAGGTCCCTACTTCAATGAAGAGTAAAGTGGCAGCTCTCGCTCACCTCCACAGTTATAGTTAGTTTCTCACTTCCTCAGTTATAATTAAACCCATATGTTCAATATGAGGGTGATATGTTGCCTCTCTGGAGATGTGTTTATGGATTTTAATTTTTCTCTATGACAGTATACCTCTTGACCATGCAAAGAAAATAAAAATCTGTTTTACCATACTATGTGGTGAATGGCAATCTACTTTTTGAGGTGTTACATGTTAGGTGTGATTACCGCCTCTATCTCAATGTGTTTATCTTGTTTCTGGGAGTAATGCCAACCTTTTTTTCTTGGAGGTGAATAAATAGATACAGGCTGCAGAGGAAGAAATTAAATCCATGCATGACAGCCAAGGATGTATGGCACTAGCACAGACTGAAAGTGTTGATTCAAGACCCAGGCATGTTGGAGTACATTTAGATTTTCTGAGGAATCTTTAAGGCTATGATCACACGTAGCGTTTTTGCAGCATTTTTTTCTGCAGGTAAAACCTGCTCTCTTTGACATTAAAAAAGCAACCTCAAAAAAGCAGGTTTTGAAGAGTTTTTGGTGCTTTTTTTAATGTGTTTTGTCAGGGTACATTTGTCCTTTGTGCATACTGATAAAGTTTAGTGCATAAAAAAAGTTTTCGCACCAAAAACGCAGAAAATCATGATACCTGCGTTTTTGTACTACCCGTTGTTTTCAATCAGTGAAAAAAACGCTGAAAGAAGTGACATGCTGTGTTTTGCAAAAGCGCAGCTGTGAAGAATATTGGAGATATAATTCCATGTCAATCATTTGTATCCTATTTGACATGGGATTAAAAAAAACCTTCAGTTTGCAGTTGTAACAGAACAGCTGGGGGGGAGGGAGGTCGAGAGTCAAAGGGCTGTGAGTGGCAGATCTCACACCTTGACCTGCTCATAGCAGAACAAAAGGCTTGCTTGCCATGGGAATTTTCACACAAGGTGTGGGAAAGACTAAGTGCAACCTGAAGGGAAGAGAAGGAAACCCAAACACTAGGGAAAGGGGGAGTGGAGACCCCCTAGGCAGATGTAATAAACCCTGCCTAACCTACCATCCCTATATTGGTTCCACACCAATCGACGAGCAGGACCCTAAACCCTGTATATCCCTAGAGCTTGGCCCTAGATAGGGAGGGGGAGGGGTGAGCACTGGTCAGGCCCCACTACAAATTGAAGACAACAAGGTAGACCAACAAAGGAAATTAACTTAGCTTGAGCAGACACCAGAGGAGTAACGCCAACTCTCCTCCAACGGCACCAGAGAAGAAGCCAGCCAACACCTAGTGCTCCAAGCATGCACAAACAACATAGAAGTATCACCGGCAATTGCCTGAAACAAACTGAGCGTTTTTAACTCCCATGCAAGGGTGTGTCAATCAGCAACAGGAGGGAGGTCGCCGCTGGGTCTTAAAGGAAGAAGGATTAAGAAGGTGTCTGCAATGCCAAGTGCAGTGACCTTCTACAGCCAGATCCAGAGCGACTGTCTATTACACCTGACACACTCGTGACAGAGATACCATGCAGTTTAAATTGCTGTAAGTCAGCTATGATTTCATAAGGAGAATATGGACTTATCATAGTCCGTAGCCATACATCTCTCAGGCTAGTGCGGGTGGGACCATAGAGGACTTGGAGGTTTGCAACCAGCTCTTGTCAGACCGACGGTCCCAGCTGTGGACAATCCTACACCCCTTCTGGGATTTGTTTAGCAACAAGCCTGGAAGGACAGAGTCGGCTGTCCATCACATGGACACCGGAGATCACCCCCCAATACGGCGTTCAGCATATCGGGTCTTCCTGGAGGTGCAGCAGCACATGCTCCAGGAGATTGACGATATGCTGAAGCTTGGGGTCATCCAACCGTCCAGCAGCGCTTGGGCCTCACCCGTAGCCCTCGTCCCAAAGAAGGATCGGACAACCCGGTTCTGCGTGGACTGCAGGGGGCTCAACGCTGTCACGGTCACCATTGCGTACCCAATGCCGCGCATCGATGACCTGCACGATCAGTTAGCTGGGGCCAAGTACCTGACCATCATGGATCTGAGCTGGAGATATTGACAGATTCCCCTGACCCGCAGGCTTGGGAGCACTCTGCCTTTATCATCCCGTTCAGACTGTACGAGTCCACAATGATGCCATCCGGCATAAAGAATGCCCCTTCCACTTTTCAGCGGATGGTGAACACACTGCTCAAGGGATTTGAAGGGTGCATGGCCGTGTACCTGAACGACACTGCCATCTTCAGTCCCACCTGGGAGGATCACCTAGGGCATCTGGCGCAGGTGCTCGGGCAGATCCACCGGGCAGGCTTGACCACTAAGCCAGAAAAGTGCCAGCTGGGTATGAGTGAGGTCCACTACTTGGGACACCGGGTAGGCGGGGAAGGGCTCTAAAGCTGGAGCCTGGGAAGGTGGATGCCATCACATCCTGGCCCACCCCCAGGACCAAGAGACAGGTGATGTCTTTCCTGGTCACTGCCGGGTACTATAGGAAGTTCATTCCTCACTATAGTAGCCTGGCAAAGCCCCTGACACATCTCACCAAGAAGGAGCTGCCCTCCGCAGTCGATTTGACAAACAACTGTAAGACAGCCTTCCGGGCGCTGAAGACTGCCCTTTCTAGCTTCCTGGTACTACAGGCAGCTGACTTTACACTGCCGTTTGCAGTACAGACTGACGCCAGTGACTTTGGCCTCGGTGCTGTGCTCAGCCAGGTCGACTCTGGGCCAAGAACACCCCGTTTTGTACCTGAGCCGGAATCTCATGCTGAGGGAGGTGGCCTACTCCACAATGGAGAAGGAATGCATGGCAATTGTGTGGGCCCTGCAGCGTCTGCAGCCATATTTGTACAGACACCAATTCACCGTGGAAATGGACAACAACCCCCTTGTTACGGATCCGGGTGGTGGAACCTCTGTGCTGCGGTGCAAGGAGGGACCAGAGGGGCGTAACTAGGTATCAACTCGGACTGACCAAGGTCGCACGGCGGCTCAATTGACTCCGTGAACCAGGGAAGGACCGAGCGGAGGGACCAGGTGCTACTCTGGGCCAGTCCTTGTATGAGAGCAGGTGACTCCCATGGGTCAGAAGGCAGGGACTGACCGCTACAGCAGAAGAGCACGGCAGGCAGGCTGACGGGTGATCCGGGTAGACGAACTGGCAGACACCACGGGTAGCTGGCAGGAGCCTCCAGGTAGGCTGGCTGGTAGGCACGGCAGGTAACTGGTATGTTCTCTGGGTAGGCAGGCAAGACTGGCCCATAGACTGGCAGGTTTGGACCGTAGGCAGACCTTCGGGCTGGAGAGTGTACTTGCTGGTGGAGACAGGTAGTCAGGCTGGCGGACTGGACTGGTAGTCAGGCTGGCGGTCTGGACTGGTAGTCAGGCTGGCTTACTGGACTGGTAGTCAGGCTGGCGGACTGGACTGGTAGTCAGACTAGCAGCGGGACCTGAGGGCTGAAGCAGAGTTTAGAACACAAAGCTACAACCTTGCACGGGCACCTCCATTTTGGAGGAGATGCCTTTTATATGAGAAGTCCTCCGGTCATTGGCCGGGGACTCCTTAGGACAGCGCGCGCGGCCCCTTGAAGCTGCGTGCACCGGCTGCAGCAGGAGAGCTGGAAGACGCCGGGCCAGGAGCGCGGCGGTAAGGGGGACGGCGTCTCTGCCTGTCAGGGGGCAGAGACGCCGATACTACACCCCTCAGTTGGTTACATGTCAGGAACGAATAGCGCATTGCTACACTGGAGCCTTGCGCTCCGGCAGTACCACTTCACCATTCACCACAAGAAGGGCCGTGACCATAGTAATGCCGACTGGTTATCCCAACAAGGGGAGGTTGCAGATGGGTGCGTGGTGGAACACTGGAAAGTGCTGCCCCCTAGAGCCCTCTAAAGGGGGGGGAGGTGTGAAGAATATTGGAGATATAATTCCATGTCAATCATTTGTATCCTATTTGGTATGGGATTATAAAAATCCCTTCAGTGTGCAGTTGTAACAGAACACCTAGCAGCAGCCTGGGGGGGGGGGGTTCAAGAGTCAAAGGGCTGTGAGTGACAGATCTCACACCTTGACCAGCTCAGAGCAGAACAAAAGTCTTGCTTGCCATGGGGATACCATGTGGTCTAAATTGCTGTAAGTCAGCTATGATTTCATAAGGAGAATATGGATTTATCGTATACCATAGCCATATATCGTGTATATTTCCGAGATCCCCAGACCGGACCGAATGCCTTTCAGGGTCTCGATCCGTTCTAGCCTCACAGGGTGGGGAGATACATAGAACAGCTAGTAGAAGCTAGGTAGCAAAGCTGTGTTTAGTTTCCGTGTGTAGCAGGGGCCTGGTCGGATCCAATGGCACGAGAACCGCCTCCCTAGAACCGTCCATTAAGGAGTTACGAACCGTCTGAAGTTTTGGAGTTTTTAGCTTCCAGAGGCACAGGGAGGGGACTTATATACAGCCCAGAGGGCAGGAGAGGAGTGACCCAAAAGGGGATAAAAGCTAGTGTAATGCCATGTGGCCTCTCTCTCTCTGATGCATGCGGTTCACTTCGAACGGGGGGGTCATGTAGAGTAACGTGCTGTGAAGGCCTAGGACCCACCTAGGAAACCAATGCCCCTGATCCCCAGCGAACCCATGGTCGGACGTCACACCCATAAATGACATGATCCATCTGCTTATATCTTTAGTCCTACCACTATTTGTACTTGCATATCTGATTAGTAGTGTATTTTATAGTGTGCCCTTAAGGTGATTAAATATGTAATTTAACCTTGGGCTGCTATTTTATCTCGATCCATGAATCCACACATCTGTTTCTGTGTTTAACTTTCCATGCCACCGGGGCTGGTTTCTGGCCCAATATAATTCCCGTTAACGGACCAGGCTTATATCGAACGACGAACTGGTGCTAATGCTAGCGGGCTGACCAGGCGCTGTTTCACTGGGGCTAGTGATAGGGGCCTCTCAGCCTGTCAGTAGTGTGAGCGAGTGTGAAGCCATGTCAGTGACTACGTGAGCCACGTCCTCTCCCTCCCAGTGCCTCCCTGGGCCCGTGTGGACCGGGGGTGTCTGTGTAAAACTGTGCCAACCTGACCCTATGTGTCCCGAGGGGAGCAGAATGTCACATTTGTGCAAGTGTGGAGACCGTATCACGTGATCCTTCTGACATAATAGTGATGTCAGATGGGGTGCGGATCCTTCACGTGGTAGCAGCTGTGGGATTCTGCATGAGCTCTCTGGTGCCATCCTTCACAGCAGCTCTTTGACAAAACAGTCAGGAAAAAAAACAAGGTGTATGCATGAGATTTCTGAAATCTCTAGACTTTGCTGGTACTGTAAAACGCAGCTGAAAATTTGCATAAAAAATGCAGCAAAAAAATCCAACTGAGTACCTGACAGCACATAGTTTTTTTTTGCAAAGCCATTGACTGCAGAGAGAGACATTCCTGGCTGATGAAAAGCCAGTTCCAAATCTTCTTAAAGGGAACCTGTCACCAGTTTTGTGACATAGCAGCTAAAAATATCAACTTATTCAGCGTCTGCGCTGTATTCCCTAAATCCTCATAAAACTTCCTGACTCCCCCTGTAGACCCCCGAAAAACCCTTTTAATGTCTCCCGCGCTGTATGATAATCTTCTTGGTCCTGTCTGATGGGCGCGGTTTCGGGTCTCTCCGTGCCTCTCCCGGCTGCTGCTCACCATCCTCTTTCTTTAATTGACATGGATGACATTCACATCACCATGTAAAAATACCACATCTCGCTCCTGCGCAGTATGCTTTGCCCAAGTGCAGGCAAAGTCGAAAAACAGAAGTGCGTATGTGCCGGGAGGGAATACAGCAATGGCGATGAAATAGTTCCGGTACATGAGCCAGAAATACATGTGCTGGCGCATGCGCCCTTTTGTTTTTCGGCTTTGCCCACAGTTGGACAAAGCATACTGTGCAGGCTGTTACGGATCCGGGTGGTGGAACCTCTGTGCTGCGGTGCAAGGAGGGACCAGAGGGGCGTAACTAGGTATCAACTCGGACCGACCAAGGTCGTATGGCGGCTCAATCGACTCCGTGACCAGGGAAGGACCGAGCAGAGGGACCAGGTGCTACTCTGGGGACCAACCTTGTATGAGAGCAGGTGACTCCCACGGGTCAGAAGGCAGGGACTGACCGGTACAGCAGATGAGCACGGCAGGCAGGCAGATGGGTGATTCGGGTAGACTGACAGGCAGACACGGCAGGTAACAAGCAGGAGCCTCCAGGTAGGCTGACAGGTCGGCACGGCAGGTAACAAGCAGGAGCCTCCAGGTAGGCTGACAGGTCGGCATGGCAGGTAACAGGCAGGTGCTTCCAGGTAAGCAGGTGGGTAGGGCCCCTAGACAGACTGGCAGACTGGACTGTAGACAGACTGTCAGTCTGGAGAGCAGAGAAGCTGGCGGACAGGACTGGTAGTCAGGCTGGCGGACAGGACTGGTAGTCAGGCTGGACTGGTAGTCAGGCTGGCGGACAGGACTGGTAGTCAGGCTGGCGGTCTGGACTGGTAGTCAGGCTGGCGGACTAGACTGGTAGTCAGGCTGGCGGACTGGACTGGTACCCAGGCTGGCAGGCTGGACTGGTAGTCAGGCTGGCGGACAGGACTGGTAGTCAGGCGGGCGGACTGGACCTAAGGGCTGAAGGAGAGTTACACACAAAGCCACAACCTTGCACGAGCACCTCCATTTTGGAGGAGATGCCTTTTATATGAGAGGTCCTTCAGCCATTGGCCGGGGACTCCTTAGGACGGCGCGCGCGGCCCCTTTAAGAGGGAGGGAGCGCGCGCCCTAAGCACGGTGCCCGGGAAGCTGCGCGCGCCGGCAGCAACAGAGACAGGAGCGCCAGAGGACGCCGGGCAGGTAGCCCGGCAGTAAGTGGGACGGCGTCTCTGCCTGTCAGGGGGCAGAGACGCCGATACTACAGTACCCCCCCCCCCCTTTACGCCCCCTCTTTTTTAGGCCTGAAAGAAATTTTTTAAGGAGAAGCGGGGCGTGGATGCTCTCCCTGGGTTCCCAAGTTCTCTCCTCTGGGCCAAACCCCTTCCAATCCACCTGAAAAAAGGTTTTTCCTCTTACCCTCTTGGTGGCCAGAATGTTCTCTACCTCATAGACGTCCTCAGCGGAGACCGGAGCTGGGGAGGTACCTGGATTGTCGGAAAAAGAATTAAGCACAACTAGTTTGAGGAGAGATACGTGGAAGGAGTTGGAAATCCATAAGGTGGCCGGGAGTTTTAACTTGTAAGCTACTGGGTTGATTCGTTGGAGGATTGCAAATGGGCCGATGAACCGTGGACCCAACTTATAGGAGGGTATTTTGAGACGAACATGTTTGGAGGAGAGCCAAACCTTGTCTCCCGGACGGAATTGAGGTGAATCCAGACGTCTCTTATCAGCATGTCTCTTCATCCGCTCGGAGGATTGAAGAAGTGCGGACCTAGTGTCCTCCCAAATGGTAGAAAATTCGCTGACCAGAGACTCCGCGGCAGGGTTGTCCACAGCAGCGGAAACGGGAAACAGAATCCGGGGATGTTGACCGTAGACCACAAAGAACGGGGACTTGGAAGAAGATTCGCTCTCATGGTTGTTGTAGGAGAACTCGGCCCATGGTAGGAGCTCCACCAAATCGGTATGGTGAGCGTTGACGAAGTGCCGGAGGTAGCTGGTAAGGATCTGGTTGATACGTTGCACTTGGCCATTGGACTGCGGATGGTAAGCGGAGGAGAAATCCAGTGTGACATCCAGCAGTTTACACGTAGCTCTCCAGAAGCTCGAAGTAAACTGGACTCCTCGATCAGACACTATGTAGAGGGGTAGGCCGTGGAGACGAAAGATGTGATGGATGAAATCCTTAGCGAGCACAGATGCAGACGGGAGACCAGGCAGAGGGATGAAGTGGGCCATTTTAGAAAAGCGGCCAGCGACCATCCAAATGACCGTACAACCGGCAGAAACAGGGAGATCAGTAATAAAGGCCATAGCAATGTGTTGCCACGGGGCAGCAGGTACGGGAAGAGGCAGGAGACAGCCGGCTGGAAGATGTCTGGGAACTTTATTGCAAGCACAGGACGAACAGGCCGTGACGAAGTCTACCACATCCTGGCGCAGGGTAGGCCACCAGTAATGCCGGGTAATGAGCAGGAAGGTCTTCTTCTGGCCAGCATGGCCGGCTAGTTTGGATGAATGACCCCAGTGAAGAACCTTCTTACCATCCGGAACCTCTACAAACGTCTTACCGGATGGGACACGAGAAAGGTCTAAGGGGGCCACATTCATCACTTTGGTGGGATCGGTGATATGCATAGGCTCCTCCTCTTGATCGGACGACAGGAAGGATCGGGACAAGGCGTCGGCTTTAACGTTCTTGTCCGCTGGGCGGAAATGAAGGGTAAAGTTGAAGCGGGCGAAGAACAAAGACCACCGGGCCTGACGCGGATTGAGTCTTTGGGCATTTTGTAGATAAGCCAGGTTTTTGTGGTCAGTATAGATGACCACCGGGTGCAGAGTCCCCTCGAGCAGGTAACGCCACTCCTCCAGCGCCAATTTGATGGCTAGCAGTTCTCGGTCTCCTATGGAGTAGTTGCGCTCAGACGAGGAGAAGAGCTTGGAGAAGAAGCCGCAGGTTACCATTCTCCCGGATGGAGATTTCTGGGTGAGCACTGCTCCGGCTCCGGAAGAGGAAGCATCAACCTCCAGAAAGAACTGTTTGTTGCTATCTGGACGGTGCAGCACAGGGGCGGAAGAGAAGGCTTGTTTTAAGGAAAGGAAGGCCTCCTCCGCTTCCTTAGGATTTGCACCCTTTCGGGTGAGCGCAGAGATGGAAGCAGTCCTGGAAGAGAAACGTGGAATGAAGAGACGGTAATAGTTGGCGAAGCCCAGGAATCGCTGAATCGCCTTCATCCCCTCCGGACGGGGCCACTTTAAGACGGCAGATACCTTCTCGGGGTCCATCCGTAGACCAGTCTTAGAGATAATATAGCCCAGGAACGGAAGGGAGGTCTGCTCGAAGAGGCACTTCTCAAATTTTGCATAAAGGTGATTCTGCCTGAGCCTAAGCAGGACTGACGAATATCCCTCCGGTGTGTGGGAAGATCCGGAGAGAAGACCAAGATGTCGTCCAGGTACACCACCACGCAAGAATATAAAAGGTCACGGAAGATGTAGTTTACTAATTCTTGGAAGACGGCGGGAGCATTACAGAGGCCGAAGGGCATCACACAGTATTCATAGTGACCGTCCCGGGTATTGAATGCCGTCTTCCACTCGTCTCCTTGGCGGATCCGGACCAAGTTATGCGCCCCATGAAGATCAAGCTTGGTGAAGATCTTCGCACCATTAAGGCGGTCGAACAGCTCAGAGATGAGCGGCAGGGGGTATTTGTTTTTGATAGTGATTTGGTTGAGACCTCTGTAATCGATACATGGGCGTAGTGAACAGTCTTTGTTTTTTACAAAGAAAAATCCGGCTCCAGCCGGGGAGGAAGATTTCCGGATGAATCCCCTAGCCAGATTTTCTTCGATGTACTCCGACATGGCCCGGGTTTCGGTCAACGACAATGGGTAAATACGCCCACGGGGTGGAGTGGCACTGGGTATCAGGTCAATAGGGCAGTCATATGGCCTATGAGGTGGCAGTGTCTCTGCCTCCTTCTTGTCGAAGACATCAGCATAGGACCAGTAAGGTGACGGTAGACCGGGTAAATTAGTCGGAGTAGATGGAGGTCGAGCCGGGCGAACCGGAAACACCCAGGTCTTATGGCAATCCTGCGCCCAACGGAGCACCTCACCGGATTGCCAGTTCAGAACGGGTTCATGTCTCTGTAGCCAGGGTAGACCTAGCAAAAGAGGGTGAGAGAGTCCGGAAAGCACATGGAAAGAGATCCTCTCTGAGTGCAGCATTCCCACCTGCAGGGTTACGGGTTCTGTGACGAGCAAGATGGTCACCGGAAGGAGTCTTCCATCCACGGAAGCGACTGCCAATGGTTCAGCCAGAGATTTGGTAGGAATCTGATATTTCTGTACAAGGGACTGGGAAATGAGATTCCCAGCGGCTCCGGAGTCCAGATGGGCGGTCTCAAAGAAGCGGTTCTCTCCACAGGAGAAAGAGACGGACAAAGTCAAGAATGGAGAGGATTTACTCTTGCCTAGGACGACCTCTCCGAGCGGTCCTAGACACTGGAGTTTCCCGGCTTCACCGGGCAGGAACGGATCAGGTGCTCCTTACTACCACAGTAGAAGCAGCTCCCCTCGGTTCGGCGTGTTTCTTGGCGAGACTTGACCATCTTGGTCTAGTCGATCTGCATAGGTTCGGGCGAGCGTGCCCGGGGAGTTGCTGATTGGGAAGCCGGTTTCTGGAAAACAAGAGCAAGACAAGGAAATCTTCTCTCCCGGGTAGTCTCCTTAGCACGTTCTAGGAAACGGATGTCAATCCGGGATGCTAGTGACACCAGGTCATCCAGGGTGGTAGGAATGTCCCAGCCGGCTAACTCGTCCTTAATCCGACCGGAAAGGCCCTCCCAGAAGGTGGACACCAGGGCCTCGTTGTCCCAGGCAAGCTCAGAAGCGAGGGTACGGAACCGTATGGCATACTGGGCCACGGTGAGACTCCCTTGGCAGAGACGGAGCAATGAGGAGGCAGTAGAAATCCTTCGTCCGGGTTCATCGAAGACCTTCCGGAAGGCAGTGAGGAAAGCCGGAAGATCGGACACCAGGGAATCCCCTCTCTCCCATAGAGGGTTTAACCATGCCAATGCTTCCCCGGTGAGGTGAGACATGACGAACGCCACCTTGGCCCGGTCGGAGGGAAACTGATGTGGCAGAAGTTCAAAGTGCAGCGTGCACTGGTTCAGAAAGCCCCGACATAGGACGGGGTCAGCTCAAAAACGAGGAGGCGCAGAGAGCCGGGGTCCTAGGCTGGATGCCGTGGTATTGGTAGGCAGCGGCTCTGCTGGAGCGGGTGTCACTCTACTTGAGGCGGACACAGGTTGCACAGACAGCGTGTCCAGGCGAGAGTTGACAGACCGCAGGTAGGTCAGGATGGTTTCCTGTTGGGATCTCTGACGAAAAACCTCCTGGTACAGATCAGCAAGCGAAGGGGCCTGGGGGCCACCGGGTTCCATGGCCCGTGCAAACTGTTACGGATCCGGGTGGTGGAACCTTTGTGCTGCGGTGCAAGGAGGGACCAGAGGGGCGTAACTAGGTATCAACTCGGACCGACCAAGGTCGTACGGCGGCTCAGTTGACTCCGTGACCAGGGAAGGACCAAGCCGAGGGACCAGGTGCTACTCTGGGGACCGACCTTGTATGAGAGCAGGTGACTCCTACGGGTCAGAAGACAGGGACTGACCGGTACAGCAGATGAGCACGGCAGGCAGGCAGACGGGTGATCCGGGTAGACGGACTGGCAGACACGGCAGGTAACAAGCAGGAGCCTCCAGGTAGGCTGACAGGTCGGCACGGCAGGAAACAAGCAGGAGCCTCCAGGTAGGCTGACAGGTCGGCACGGCAGGTAACAAGCAGGAGCCTCCAGGTAGGATGGCTGGTAGGCACGGCAGGTAACAGGCAGGTGCTTCCAGGTAAGCAGGCGGGTAGGGACCCTAGACAGACTGGCGGACTGGACTGTAGACAGACTGTCGGGCTGGAGAGCAGAGAAGCTGGCGGACAGGACTTGTAGTCAGGCTGGCGGACAGGACTGGTAGTCAGGCTGCCAGGCTGGACTGGTAGTCAGGCTGGCGGACAGGACTGGTAGTCAGGCTGGCGGACTGGACTGGTAGTCAGGCTGGCAGGCTGGACTGGTAGTCGGGCTGGCGGACAGGACTGGTAATCAGGCGGGCGGACTGGACCTGAGGGCTGAAGCAGAGTTACACACAAAGCCACAACCTTGCACGGGCACCTCCATTTTGGAGGAGGTGCCTTTTATATGAAAGGTCCTCCGGCCATTGGCCGGGGACTCCTTAGGACGGCGCGCGCGGCCCCTTTAAGAGGGAGGGAGCTCACTCGCCCTAAGCACAGTGCCCGGGAAGCTGCGCGCAACAGAGGCAGGAGAGCCAGAGGACGCCGGGCAGAGACGCCGATACTACACAGGCGTGAGCTTTTGCACGGCGATATGGATGGCATCCGTGTCAATTTAAAAAGGAGGATGGCCAGCAGCCAGGGGGAGGGATGGAGAGGCTCGAAATCGCGCCCATCGGACCGGACCAAAAAGATTACCATACAGCGCAGGAGACATTAAAAAGGTTTTTCAGGGGGAGTCGAGGGGTTATATAAGGATTTAGGGAATGCAGCGCAGACACTGAATAAGGTGATATTTTTAGCTACTATGTCACAAAACTGGTGACAGGTTCCCTTTAAAGAGATTGCTACAAAACTGACTCATGGCTCAAAAATTAAACCTTAGGATCCCAACTTGTATTTTTTTTCACAACCCAGTGGACTCAAATACACCGTTCTACACTGTTCGTTATTTCCAAAATTTGTACAACTTCAGGTGTGATTTATATACACTGCTCAAAAAAATAAAGGGAACACTCAAATAACACATCCTAGATCTGAATGAATGAAATATCCTCATTGAATACTTTGTTCTGTATAAAGTTGAATGTGCTGACAACAAAATCACACAAAAATCATCAAAGATAATCAAATGTATTAACCAATGAAGGCCTGGATTTGGAGTCACCCCCAAAACTAAAGTGGAAAAACACTGATCCAACTTTGATGTAATGTCCTTAAAACAAGTCAAAATGAGGCTCAGTATTGTGTAGCCTCCACGTGCCTGTATGACCTCCCTACAACGCCTGGGCATGCTCCTGATGAGGTTGCGGATGATCTCCTGTGGGATCTCCTCCCAGACCTGGACTAAAGCATCCGCCAACTCCTGGACAGTCTGTGGTGCAACGTGACGTTGATGGATGGAGCGAGACATGTTGTCCCAGATTTGCTCAAACGGATTCAGGTCTGGAGAATGGGCGGGCCAGTCCATAGCTTCAATGCCTTCATCTTGCAGGAACAGCTGACACACTCCAGCCACATTAGATCTGACATTGTCCTGCATTAGGAGGAACCCAGGGCCAACCGCACCAGCATATGGTCTCACAAGGGGTCTCAGGATCTCATCTCGGTACCTAATGGCAGTCAGGCTACCTCTGGCGAGCACATGGAGGGCTGTGCGGCCCTCCAAAGAAATGCCACCCCACACCATTACTGTCCCACTGCCAAACTGGTCATGCTGAAGGATGTTGCGGGCAGCAGATCGCTCTCCACGGCGTCTCCAGACTCTGTCACGTCTGTCACATGTGCTCAATGTGAACCTGCTTTCATCTGTGAAGAGCACAGGGCGCCAGTGGCGACTTTACCAATCCTGGTGTTCTGTCGCAAATGCCAAGCGTCCTGCACGGTGTTGGGCTGTGAGCACAACCCCCATCTGTGGACGTCGGGCCCTCATACCACCCTCATGGAGTCGGTTTCTATCCGTTTGTGCAGACACATGCACATTTGTGGCCTGCTGGAGGTTATTTTGCAGGGCTCTGGCAGTGCTCCTCCTGTTCCTCCTTGCACAAAGGCGGAGGTAGTGGTCCTGCTGCTGGGTTTATGCCCTCCTACCGCCCCCTCCACGTCTCCTGATGTACTGGCCCATCTTCTGGTAGCGCCTCCAGCCTCTGGACACTACGCTGACAGACACAGCAAACCTTCTTGTCACAGCTCGCATTGATGTGCCATCCTGGATGAGCTGCACTACCTGAGCAACTTCTGTGGGTTTTAGAGTCCGTCTCATGCTACCACGAAAGCACAGCCAACATTCAAAAGTGACCAAAACATCAGCCAGAAAGCATTGGTACTGAGATGTAGTCTGTGGTCCCCACCTGCAGAACCACTCCTTTATTGAGGGTGTCTTGATAATTGCCAATAATTTCCATCTATTGTCTATTCCATTTGCACAACAGCATGTGAAATTGATTGTCAATCAGTGTTGCTTCCTAAGTGGACAGTTTGATTTCACAGAAGTTTGATTTACTTGGAGTTATATTCTGTTGTTTAAGTGTTCCCTTTATTTTTTTGAGCAGTGCAGTTGTAGCACCCCAGGGGTCTGGTTACCACAGTAATAGAGATATTATGTCTGAAAGCAAGTGGGAGGTTTCTCTGGTCAGGAGCCCTAAGCATGCAACACAGCCCACCCAGACCTGGGAGGGGAGGAATCTGCCCTTATAAACTGGGTCTGGGGCGGAATTAGTGAGTGAAGACAGAGACAGAGCCTGCAGAACAAGCAGAGCAGTCAGAGCCTGGAGTGAAGTTCCAGACACAGGGAGAGTTACAACAGGAGCTCTGTAGGAGCAGGATTGAGTGCCAGAGGCTGGAAGCTAGATAGCTCGCCTTGGCTGAAGACACTAAACCCGGACACGGAGTCCGAGGCTGTGGGGACATCCAGGTCCAGCAGCAGAATCCAACTGGCAGGGGATTCCATGTCCTCTGGCCTTAGAAGCCCGGAGGCACGCTAACAAGCAAGGGACCAGCACCGCCATCGTGAAGCGGAGGCTAACGGAAGGCCCCAAGTCACCGGCCATACGGGTGAGCACCACACGGTATACTCAGGGACGTGGGCTACTTCTACCCGCATAGACCAGGGTAGCCAGGAAAGAGTGCAGATAGTCGGGGAGGCCTACAACTCCACCTGGCCAGGGGAGATCCTACTTGCTTACAGACTGACCAGGCCCCTACTGCTAACCAGTACTCCCGGGAGGGTCTGTGTTATACCATCAGTAAAGACCCTGAACTGCACCACATGTCTCTGTGTTTCATCGCCGCACCAGCACCATTACTACTGGGACGCTCACACCATCACTCCCATCATCCACACTAGCTGCCCTGAGGCAATACTTCTCCCGTGGGGAGTTATCCCATACTCGGCTACGCAAACAACATCAGCCTCAGCGGTCGGCAGCGCAGCGGCGGTCCCCACTGACCGCAATCCACGGGTGGCGTAGTCGGACATTGTTATTACTTAAGACTGCCACTGGTTTGACCGTCCTGGGCACGGACCGGGTCACCGCCACGGAGAACTACAACCCCCAGCGATCCGGCTCCGGGTATCCCCCTGTACAGCACAGGCCCAGGGGGCGCGTCAACTTTCGGCGTAGTCGGCAGGATTTCGTGCCCGCAACCACTGGGTACTGCGTGCCTGAAAAAAGACTTTTATACTTACCTGTGGTGAAGTTTCCCGCCGTCTGGAGCCGTTTCCCGCCATCGGACGCCATCTTGGACCGTTTCCCGCCATTTTCTGCCGTCTTCCCGCCATCCGCAGCTGCTTCCCGCCTTCGGACGCCATCTTCAGGACGCCGCGCGAGAAGAAGAGGGTCGTGGACGCCAAAAGCGCGCGAGATCCGAAGCTCCGCCCCACGTACCGACGCTGCGTAAGGTCCTGGAAGGGAGGAAGAGCGATGCTGACGTCATCAGAGCGCGACGCCAGGTCCTCAACCCCGACGATCGACTGCGGAGCCGCGGCCTACGGAAGAAGAGCATCGCAGGGTAGGCCACGGTCCACTAAGGGGGAAGGAGGATGTCGGACACCGAGGGGACCTCCACCGCCACACCGGCCGCCAGCTTAACCGCTGCTGCGGTCATGCCCTTCACCATGCCCTATATCCCGGGGGCAACCTGGCTACCCCAGTACTCAGGGGAGTCACATACTCTAAGTGACTTTAGGGAAAGACTTGATAGCCTCTTCCAGGTATACCCCCTCACAGAAGAGCAAAAAGTGAGCATTCTAGTGGCCCAGTTAATCGGGGCAGCCCAAAGGGAGGTAAAGTCCTGGTCACCTGGGAAGAAGAGGACTGTCAGAGAAATACTAGCCCGGCTGAAAGACACATTTGATACCCGAACCTCAGCCGAAATAAAGCTCAGATTTTACGGGTGCAAACAGCGGGCACATGAAAGTATAAGAGACTATGCTCTAAACTTACAAGAGGCCCTGAGAGCCATTAAGCAGGCAGACCCTGACCGCGTGGGAAATGAAGACAAGCTGTTGACCGAACAATTTATTGAGGGTCTACTGTGCAATGCCCACCGAACCCAGTTGCGGGCAATGGCCTTACAGGACCCTGACCTGGACTTTGCACAGTTCAAGGACAGAGCCATCCGGGTGCTCCGAGAACCGGCACCAGGTGGCGCTGTGACCCACAGGCGCCCTGCTATCAATTATCACCAGGACGCGGCGCCCTTGTCTGCAGGGCCTGTGGGAGCTGATGCGCAGGCTTTGAACAATGACCCGGCTACAGACCTGCACCATCAGGTCCAAGAGCTGACTAAGAGTGTTGCCGCGCTAACCAGAACTGTGCAGTCTTTACAGGTCTCTTCTCCAGGAAAGATCCAGCTGGCATCCGAACCGGAGGACGTCCCGTGGCGCCGACTGAGGAGGACCCCACCGGCCAGAGGAAGACCCAGCGACAGATACAACGAGGATGGACGACCCATCTGCCGCCGCTGCAATCAACCCGGACATATGGCAAGGTACTGTCATTTAAACGGGCACAACCTGGGGTAGAGGGCCAACCCCCAGGCTTAAGATCATCAGGCCCATCAAACTGGTGTGACAAATACGTAGGGGGACGTCCGGTCTTGCCTGTGGTACTGGATGGCATTCCTATGAGTGCCCTACTAGACACCGGGTCACAGGTCACCACCATCCCGTACGCGCTCTTCAAGCGGTACTGGAATGACTCGGACATAACCCGCTACCCAGATGACGACCTGAGCATTATAGCCAGCAATGGTCAGCCCGTGCCCCAGATAGGATTTAAAGAAGTGACCATCAAGGTCGGTAAAGTTGAACTGCCGGCACAAGGACTGATCATTGTGGACATTGACCGTCGCGAGAGTCACCCAAAAATAACCCTAGGTACTAATGTAATCGAAAACTGTCTTACAGAGGTGATCCTTATTTTGCAACAGGTTGCCAAGAACGCCAGTTCCAGCCAGCAGCGTGTCCTCCAAAAAGAGATCCGGGCACTGATGAAACGGCAACAGGTGGAACTATCTGGTGGTGAGATAGGTAGCGTGAGAATGTGTGACCCGTTCCCTATTGCCATGCCCCCAAAAAGTGAGATGATGATTTGGTGCCGGGCAGCTATTGGTCTAAGAGGTAGAGACTACCAAGCAATGGTAGAACCCGTCTACTCAGACAGTAGGCCCACCATTTTGACAGCACGGGGGGTGGTCGATGTACGCCATGGGAGGGTGCCCGTCCGCATCATCAATATCGGGGAGAGAGAAGTATACCTGCCCCGGTATGCCACGCTAGCCAAATTGTTCACCATAAACCAGAATTCTGTACAGGCCGTGGAACCCTTGCCTCCATCTCAACCAGAGGGAGGTAACGGCTCTAAGAAACCAATGGAGGACTGGTGTCAGCATCTGCATTTGGGTACTGACTCCACTCCCTCACACCAAAAACAGGGAGTCTATCGGGTGGTTCAAGAGTACGAAAGAGTGTTTAGCAAACACCCGCTAGACTTCGGGCGAGTAAAGGGGGTAGAACATCACATCCCCACGGGAGACCATCCTCCCATAAAGGAGAGATACCGACCCGTACCCCCTGCACACTATCAACACACGAAGGGGATGCTAAAAGACATGAAGGAGGCTGGGGTAATTAGGGACAGCTGTAGCCCCTGGGCAGCTCCACTAGTCTTAGTGAAAAAGAAAGACAACACCATGAGAATGTGTGTAGACTACAGGAAGGTCAACCGTATCACACACAAAGATGCGTACCCGTTACCAAGGATAGAAGAGTCCTTAGCTGCATTAAAATCTGCTAACTTCTTCTCTACTTTGGATCTCACTAGCGCATACTGGCAGGTTCCTGTAGCAGAGGCGGACCGGGAGAAGACCGCATTCATCACCCCGATGGGACTCAGCGAATTTAACTGTATGCCGTTCGGGCTCTGCAACGCACCAGGAACCTTCCAACGGTTGATGGAGTGCTGTCTGGGACACCGGAACTTCGAGACGGTCCTATTATACCTGGACGACGTCATTGTCTATTCCAAGACCTATGAGGACCATCTGGAACACCTGGCAGAAGTGTTTGAAGCCCTGGCAAACTATGGCCTAAAGGTAAAACCCTCGAAGTGTCATCTACTGAAGCCAAAGGTACAGTACCTGGGACACGTGGTGAGTGCTAACGGAGTAGCCCCCGACCCTGACAAGATCACTGTGATTAAGGACTGGCCAAGACCATCCAGCATAAAGGAAGTGCGGCAGTTCCTCGGGTTGGTAGGCTACTACCGAAGATTCATTCCCGGTTTTACCAAGAAGGCAGCTCCTATGCAGGACCTCCTGATAGGCCAGTCCAGGAAGGCCAAAAACCAGAAGCCACCCTTCAAATGGGAAAAGCTGGAAGAGGAGTCCTTCCGCCAGCTGAAGATGACCCTCACGGGGGATGAAATCCTGGCGTACCCTGACTACAGCCAGCCCTTTATCCTCCACACGGACGCAAGCAACATCGGGCTAGGAGCCGTACTGTCCCAGATCCAGCAGGGGAGAGAACGGGTAATTGCTTACGCCAGCCGAAAACTGCGACCCACGGAAAGAAACCCTGAGAATTACAGCTCGTTCAAGCTCGAGTTCCTGGCAGTGGTGTGGGCAGTAACCGAACGTTTCAAGCATTACCTTGCCTCTTCCAGGTTCACCGTGTACACGGACAACAACCTGTTGACACACCTGGACACTGCAAGACTGGGTGCCCTGGAGCAGAGATGGATGGCCCGCCTGTCCAATTTTGAGTTCACCATCAAATACCGGGCAGGACGCTCCAATACCAACGCGGACCCCCTGTCCAGGATGCCAAACCTACCTGACGAAGGGGAGGATCCAGAAGAATTGGAAGAGATCGAACTCCCTGTGTTTCACCGTCATGGGATTACCCAGTATTCCCACCGTGTGAGGGGCCAGCGAACCGCTACGTTCAACCCCTTACCCCACTACAACTGGGCGGAGACGCAAGACAGTGACTCTGCAGTCCGTCTGGTGAAGGAGATGCTGACCCAAGCTGACGCCCGCCTGGACCCAGACGCTCCGGAAGAGACCAAGCAACTGTGGACGGAAAAGAGCAGACTGTTTCTCTACAAGGAGAAGTTATGCCGCAGAATTGTCAATTCCCGGACACACGAGCTGATCTGGCAGGTTGTGGTACCGAGACGGGACGCAGC
Organism: Phyllobates terribilis; assembly: GCF_046119375.1. Classification (NCBI taxonomy): domain Eukaryota; kingdom Metazoa; phylum Chordata; class Amphibia; order Anura; family Dendrobatidae; genus Phyllobates; species Phyllobates terribilis. The sequence goes on from NW_027362773.1 coordinate 104,586,923, forward strand.
TATGGTGCTGAAGGCCTACCACAATGGGGCAGGGAACTTCGGATGGAAGAAGCTGGAGTTCCTGCTGCGTGAGCGGTTCTACTGGATAGGCATGAGAGGAGCCATTGAGAGGTGGTGTAGAGACTGTGGCCCGTGCAATCTAAGAAGAAGGGACCGTGCCAGCCAGAGGACTCCCCTGCAGCCCATCATCACCAGGCAGCCGCTGGAACTGGTCGCTCTGGACCATGTTAAACTGGCTCCAAGCAGAAGCGGGTATGTCTACGCCCTAACCATCGTGGATCACTACTCCCGGTTCCTGGTGGTGGTCCCTGTCAAAGACCTGATGGCTCAGACAGCAGCCAGAGCCTTCCAGCTGCACTTCTGCCGCCCACACGGGTACCCGGACCAAGTGTTGACAGACCAAGGACCAGCCTTCGAAGCAGAGGTCTTCCAGGAGTTCTGCAACCTGTATGGCTGCAAGAAGATAAGAACAACGCCCTATCACCCCCAAACCAATGGACTCTGCGAGAAGATGAACCAGGTGGTGATAGATCTGCTAAAAACATTGCCCCTGGAAGAGCGCAGTCTGTGGCCTGAGAAACTGCCCGATCTGGTGGACCTGTATAACCACATCCCGGTAGGTTCCACCAACTGAACCCCGGCTTACCTAATGCGAGCAAGACCTGGTAAGCTGCCTGTTGACCTGAATATGGGAGTCCTGATACCCGAGGACACCTCGCCAGAGGCAGACTGGGATACAGAACGGCAGCAGCAGTACCGGAAAGTACAGGAGAGCGTCGAGCGAAGTCTCTGTCAATCAAGAGAAAGGCAGGAGAGGACTTATAACCAACATGCTCCCGCTGTTCCCCTGGTACCTGGAGAGCAGGTCTTGAAAAGAAAAAGGCGGCTCCATAAGTTGGACGACCAGTGGGAAAAGGACCCGTACACCGTACTGCCCTCAAGCCACAATAATCCAAAGGTGTACGTCATCAGCAAGGATGGAGGAGAGACCACAGCCACTGTCTCCAGAGACCACCTAAAAAAGTGCCCCGAGAAGTTGCAAAGCACGGATGAAGATCAGGAAGACCCTCAACCCGTAGAGGGAAAGGAGGAAATGATCACCACCGTACTCGGAGACTTTCCCCGGTCCTGGACACAAGTAAACAACGCTATCGTGGTGCCCGTCCTCACCTTTCTCCAGCCGCCCCTCAAGTGCCTACAGAAGACCAGGTAGAGCTGGAAGAGCAGCCGGCCCAGGAGGCAGAAGAATCCACACCAGCAGCGCAGGAGAATCAACCCTCGGCTAGTAGTGAGCCTGCCGTGCCCCTAGTGAGCCAAAGAGTACGTAGACAGCTGCCCAGCTTACCCATAACACCTCCTACACCCTGTAGTGCAGGACCAGTTAGTGAGCTCCGTAGGTCCACTAGAGTCACTAGAGGTCAGATGCCCGCTCGCTGGAAAATCTAAACTAATGCACTGTGAATTTATCTGTTTAACTGTTTATGGTGTTTGTTGTTGCCTGTTATTAATTATGTTTCTCAGTTACCCTGCAGATTTATTTGGACTAACAGGTTATGGACGCTGGATAACCGGAACAATCTTGTAGATAGTTGCACATTGTGCCTCTTGCGAAGACGGCCGCGGAAGAGAAAACCTGTCTGGCGTGGCCTACTTGCGGCCCAAAGTAGCTAGCTCCAGCCTTGCAGCCACGCCCAGGGCCAACGCAAGGGGTTTGCTTTGGACAGGTCCCCTACTTCGCTTAAAGCTTCACCTTGGGTGATATGGACACCCGGTTGCGGACACGCCGTGACCTTTAAAGAACTAAAGCTTCTTGTAAATATGTTATTGTATTATTGTTATACCCTGCATTTATGTTTCTTTAAAAAAATGTGTTTAGTCCCGGAGTACTAAAATTTACTAGGGGGGAATGTGGCACCCCAGGGGTCTGGTTACCACAGTAATAGAGGTATTATGTCTGAAAGCAAGTGGGAGGTTTCTCTGGTCAGGAGCCCTAAGCATGCAACACGGCCCACCCAGACCTGGGAGGGGAGGAATCTGCCCTTATAAACTGGGTCTGGGGCGGGATTAGTGAGTGAAGACAGAGACAGAGCCTGCAGAACAAGCAGAGCAGTCAGAGCCTGGAGTGAAGTTCCAGACACAGGGAGAGTTACAACAGGAGCTCTGTAGGAGCAGGAGTGAGTGCCAGAGGCTGGAAGCTAGATAGCTCGCCTTGGCTGAAGACACTAAACCCGGACACGGAGTCCGAGGCTGTGGGGACATCCAGGTCCAGCAGCAGAATCCAACCGGCAGGGGATTCCAAGTCCTCTGGCCTTAGAAGCCCGGAGGCACGGTCACAAGCAAGGGACCAGCACCGCCATCGTGAAGCGGAGGCTAACGGAAGGCCCCAAGTCACCGGCTATACGGGTGACCACCACACGGTATACTCAGGGACGTGGGCTACTTCTACCCGCATAGAGCAAGGTAGCCAGGAAAGAGTGCAGATAGTCGGGGAGGCCTACAACTCCACCTTGCCAGGGGAGATCCTACTTGCTTACAGACTGACCAGGCCCCTACTGCTAACCAGTACTCCCGGGAGGGTCTGTGTTATACCATCAGTAAAGACCCTGAACTGCACCACACGTCTCTGTGTTTCATCGCCGCACCAGCACCATTACTACTGGGACGCTCACACCATCACTCCCATCATCCACACTAGCTGCCCTGAGGCAATACTTCTCCCGTGGGGTGTTATCCCATACTCGGCTGCGCAAACAACATCAGCCTCAGCGGTCGGCAGCGCAGCGGCGATCCCCACTGACCGCAATCCACGGGTGGCGTAGTCGGACATTGTTATTACTTAAGACTGCCACTGGTTTGACCGCCCTGGGCACGGACCGGGTCACCGCCACGGAGAACTACAACCCCCAGCGATCCGGCTCCGGGTATCCCCCTGCACAGCACAGGCCCAGGGGGCGCGTCACAGTTTCATGCTCTTGCCCACTTTTGTGTGTGGGCAAGACCATTCAATTGAGAAGATGAGCCTTACAGAATATTAATTCTATGAAAAATGAACAAGACGCATCATTGTCTCGACGTATGTGGTTCAATCGCAGCATGTTCCCGTTAGATTTTAAAGTCTTTGTCATCCAAATAATGCCAACTCACTCATTGTAAAAGGAAATTTGGACCAACTATTGTTGCATAGGGAAGCAAAATGGATTTTTTGGTTGAGTTCTCTAAGATAAAGAGGCTTCAGCGAGGGATACACCTATAGTATGTTCATTTAGGGAATGTATGCATATTTTTCCTTTGAATATTAATTTGTTTTGATTTTAAAACGTTTTGTTTCTTTTACGAATCGGTAATTGTATACCCTACAATGATGTATCTGTAAGGCTGCATTCACACATCCATTTGTCATCTGTGATGCACAGATCGTCCAGCTTTGCCTCCCCGATGTTGGTTCAGTCTGTGCATTACCTTTGCAGCCAATCTCCGAGCTCAGTGGCTCTGCCGATGTAAATTACAAAAGTCGCTGAGCTCAGTGATTGGCTGCAGTGGTCATGGTCTTTGTAGCTGTGATATCACCGCTGCAGCCAATATTCTGAGTAGCAGAGGGGATCCAGCGGTAGACCAGAGTAGTAATAGCTGGGTTGGTTCACTTTTCGAAAAGTGGAAAGCTCCTTTAATTTATTGCATTTGTCTAATATTTATAATTTTTTACGATTATGGTCTTTGTGAAACATGTCAGTCTATTTTATACCATTGTTAGCTATACATATTTAACCTCTAAGAGACAACAAAGAAAAATCTTTTCTGATACTTACCGTTGTCAAAAAAATATAATAAACCATTATAAGATTCAGTGATGTCTCCTTCGCGGAGGAAAATAAATAAGCTTTTACCGCTAATAATGAGATAATATTATTTCTGAATCCTAATTTCTGGTTTTCAAATAACATAAGAAAGAGATTATCTCTATATGCAAGTTCATCTTGGCAATAATTAATTCTATATAGCCATTTGTTTTAATTTTATCTCCCAGATATTTTGTATCCACATTGAATTATTTTTATGTTTGTTTGCATATATATGTGTATAGTTAATCTAATATTCTCGTTCTTGTTACAGGTTAATTTTTATATGTGATAATTACCAATGTTAGCTGAATGTAATTATCACTATAAGATGTAGCGAAGAAAGATTGTTTCTTTCTCCTTTTTTTTGTCTGTCTTCTCCTTTGTCATCTGGAAGGAAGGATAATATGGTAAGTCAGCCTCGTCTGACTTCATTGTGAAGTCCGGACATCAGCCAGAGTGCTTATGTCATAATTAGAGATGAGCGGTGTTCGACTAGAACTGTTCGCCAATCTCAAATTCGAGCTGTTTTGGGCGGTGTTCGAGTTGTTCGACGAACCCGAACGATTTGCAAAAAATTCGGCTGTTCGAGGTTATGTTCGATAACTGTTCGTGCACCAAAAGCTTGTCCTGCATGTCTGGCACTATTTAGAGCACCAATCATGCAGGGATTGTCTGCCACTCACTGTAATGCCACAGCCATGGTGGTTGTGGCATTACAGTGATTGCCCAAATGGGAACAGTGCCAACAGTGAAACATGAAAAGCCGGCAATTCAGCAGTGGCATACACCGGTACCCGACAATTTAGAACCGAAAGAATAGAGCTTCACACATAGATTAGATAGATATAAACATGTCAGCCACATATATACGAAGTACAGTGAAAGTGCTGCTTACTGTACTTGTCATTTAGCGTAAAGGATTTATCAAAAAAAATAATAGTGTTTTCATGCACCGTCTCTTTAAAAAAGCCGGCAGGCAATTCAGCATCTGTACCCGACAATTTATAACAGACAGAATAGAGCATCACACATAGATTAGATAGATAGAAACATGTCAGTCACATATATATGAAGTACAGTGACAGTGTTGATTACTGTACTTGTCATTTACTGTAAAGGATTTATTAAAAAAAATAATAGTGTTTTCATGCACCGTCTCTTTAAAAAAGCCGGCCGGCAATTCAGCATCTGTACCCGACAATTTATAACAGACAGAATAGAGCTTCACACATAGATTAGATAGATAGAAACATGTCAGTCACATATATATGAAGTACAGTGACAGTGTTGCTTACTGTACTTGTCATTTAGTGTAAAGGATTTATCAAAAAAAATAATAGTGTTTTCATGCACTGTCTCTTTAAAAAAGCCGGCCGGCAATTCAGCATCTGTACCCAACAATTTAGAATAGAAGGAATAGAGAATCACACATAGATTAGATAGATAGAAACATGTCAGTCACATATATATGAAGTACAGTGACAGTGTTGCTTACTGTACTTGTCATTTAGTGTAAAGGATTTATTAAAAAAAATAATAGTGTTTTCATGCACCGTCTCTTTAAGAAAGCCGGCCGGCAATTCAGCATCTGTACCCGACAATTTATAACAGACAGAATAGAGCTTCACACATAGATTAGATAGATAGAAACATGTCAGTCACATATATATGAAGTACAGTGATAGTGTTGGTTACTGTACTTGTCATTTAGTATTAAAATAAAGGATTTATTATTAAAAAAATTGGCGTGGGGTTCCCCTTAATTTTAGGCTCTAGCGGAGGTTAAGCAGACAGCTGGGGCAGATGTTTGAAGCCTGGGAAGGGGGTAATACCCACGGAGCTTCCCAGGCTACTAATATCAGCCCCCAGCTGAATACATAGCCTTTACTAGCTATTAAAATGGGGGACCCCCCAAAAAAAATGACGTGGGGTCCCCCCTAATTTAATAGCTAGCAAAGGCTAGGCAGACAGCTGGGGGCTGATATTAATAGCCCAGGAAGGGAGCCATGAATATTGGCCCCCTCCCAGGCTAGAAACACCAGCCGTCAGCCGCCCCAGAAATGGCGCATTCATAGGATGCGCCAATTCTGGCACTTAGCCTCGCTCTTCCACGCTGCCCTGGTGCGGTGGCAGGGGGTAATAGGGCTGGGGTTGATGTCAGCTTATAATGCCAGCTGACATCAAGCCCAGGTTAGTAATGGAGAGGCATCTATAAGACACCCCCATTACTAACCCCATAGTCAAAGTTAAAAAAAACACAAACACCCAGAATAAAGTCCTTTAATTGAAATAAAGACACAATTCTTTATTGTTCTAAATTAAACCATACTTACCATCACGCCCATTCCAGCTGAAGCCAACGATCTCCTGTAATAAAAATAAAATAATAAAGCAACCTCATCCTTACCTTTCCATGGTTCCCACGACAGCTTCAGCTCTGCTACATCGAGATGACAGGCTGGACCGCAGCAGAACGCTGCCATCCAGCCTGTCATCCCGCAGACACTGAGAAGAGCAGGCTTGCTTGCGCTCCACATTGTCTCTCTGTGACGGCATAAAGATGAGCCGAGGTCATGTCCAATGAACTCGGCTCACCTCATGCACGTCACTTACAGCGTGGGAGAATTCTCATGCTGAAGCGCTGAGTGCAGGAGAATTTTCCCACGCTGTCAGTGAGGTGCATGAGGTGAGCTGAGTTCATTGGACATGAACTCGGCTCATCTGGATGCCGTCACAGCGAGACACTGAGGAGCGCAAGCATGCCTGCGCTTCTCAGTGTCTGCGGGATGACAGGCTGGATGGCAGCGTTCTGCTGCGGTCCAGCCTGTCATCTCGATGTAGCAGAGCTGAAGCTGTCGTGGGAACCATGGAAAGGTAAGGATGAGGTTGGTTTATTATTTTTCTTTTATTGCAGGAGATCGTTGGCTTCAGCTGGAATGGGCGTGATGGTAAGTATGGTTTAATTTAGAACAATAAAGAATTGTGTGTTTATTTCAATTAAAGGACTTTATTCTGGGTGTTGTGTTTTTTTTAAATACTTTACTAGAAATTCATGGCGGTCATGTCTAATACTGGCGTGACCCCATGAATTTTGGGCTTGGGGCCAGCTGATAATACCAAGCTGGCCCTAACCCCTTTATTACCCAGTGAGCCACCGCACCAGGGCCCTGGATGAGTTGGGTACAGCGCCAGAAGATGGCGCTTCTATGAACGCGCCATTTTCCGGGGTGGCTGCGGACTGCAATTTGCAGCGGGGGGGGGGCCCAGAAAGCTTGGGCCTCCCTGCGCTGCAGATTCCAGCCCCCAGCTGCCTAGTTGTACCTGGCTGGACACAAAAATAGGGCGAAGCCCCACGTATTTTTTTTTTAATTATTTCATGAAATTCATGAAATAATTAAGAAAAAAAGGCCTTCCCTATATTGTTGTGTCCGGCCAGGTACAAATAGTCAGCTGGTGGTTGGGGGCAGCCCGTTCCTGCCTGCTGTACCTGGCTGGACACAAATATAGTGCGAAGCCCCACTTCAATTTTTTTTAATTATTTCATGAAATTCATGAAATAATTAAGAAAAAAAGGCCTTCCCTATATTGTTGTGTCCGGCCAGGTACAAATAGGCAGCTGGTGGATGGGGGCAGCCCGTTCCTGCCTGCTGTACCTGGCTGGACACAAATATAGTGCGAAGCCCCACTTCAATTTTTTTAAATTATTTCATGAAATTCATGAAATAATTAAAAAAAAATTGACGTGGGGCTTCGCACTATATTTGTGTCCAGCCAGGTACAGCAGGCAGGAACGGGCTGCCCCCAACCACCAGCTGCCTATTTGTACCTGGCCGGACACAACAATATAGGGAAGCCCTTTTTTTCTTAATTATTTCATGAAATAATTTAAAGAAAATTGACGTGGGGCTTCGCCCTGTTTTTGTGTCCAGCCAGGTACAACTATGCAGCTGGGGGCTGGAATCCGCAGCGCAGGGAGGCCCAAGCTTTCTGGGCCACCCCCGCTGCAAATTGCAGTCCGCAGCCACCCCGGAAAATGGCGCGTTCATAGAAGCGCCATCTTCTGGCGCTGTACCCAACTCATCCAGGGCCCTGGTGCGGTGGCTCACTGGGTAATAAAGGGGTTAGGGCCAGCTTGGCATTATCAGCTGGCCCCAAGCCCAAAATTCATGGGGTCACGCCAATATTAGACATGACCACCATGAATTTCTAGTAAAGTATTTAAAAAAAACACAACACCCAGAAAAAAGTCCTTTAATTGAAATAAACACACAATTCTTTATTGTTCTAAATTAAACCATACTTACCATCACACCCATTCCAGCTGAAGCCAACGATCTCCTGAAATAAAAGAAAAATAATAAAGCAACATCATCCTTACCTTTCCATGGTTCCCATGACAGCTTCAGCTCTGCTACATCGAGATGACAGGCTGGACCGCAGCAGAACGCTGCCATCCAGCCTGTCATCCCGCAGACACTGAGAAGCGCAGGCTTGCTTGCGCTCCACAGTGTCTCTCTGTGAGGGCATCCAGATGAGCCGAGTTAATGTCCAATGAACTCGGCTCACCTCATGCACGTCACTGACAGCGTGGGAAAATTCTCCTGCACTCAGCGCTTCAGCGTGGGAGAGTTCTCACACTGAAGCGCTGAGTGCAGGAGAATTCTCCCACGCTGTCAGTGACGTGCAGGAGGTGAGCTGAGTTCATTAGACATGAGCTCACCTTATGCACGTCACTGACAGCGTGGGAGAATTCTCCTGCACTCAGCGCTTCAGCGTGAGAATTTTCCCACGCTGTCAGTGACGTGCATGAGGTGCGCCGAGTTCATTGGACATGAACTCGTCTCATCTTTATGCCGTCACAGCCAGACACTGCAGAGCGCAAGCATGCCTGCGCTTCTCAGTGTCTGCGGGATGACAGACTGGATGGCGGCGTTCTGCTGCGGTCCAGCCTGTCATCTCGATGTAGCAGAGCTGAAGCTGTAGTGGGAACCATGGAAAGGTAAGGATGATGTTGCTTTATTATTTTTCTTTTATTGCAGGAGATCGTTGGCTTCAGCTGGAATGGGCGTGATGGTAAGTATGGTTTAATTTAGAACAATAAAGGATTGTGTCTTTATTTCAATTAAAGGACTTTATTCTGGGTGTTTGTGTTTTCTTTTAACTTTGACTATGGGGTTAGTAATGGGGATGTCTTATAGACGCCTCTCCATTACTAACCTGGGCTTGATGTCAGCTGGCATTATAAGCTGACATCAACCCCAGCCCTATTACCCCCTGCCACCGCTACAGGGCAGCGTGGAAGAGCGAGGCTAAGTGCCAGAATTGGCGCATCCTATGAATGCGCCATTTCTGGGGCGGCTGACGGCTGGTGTTTCTAGCCTGGGAGGGGGCCAATATTCATGGCACCCTTCCTGGGCTATTAATATCAGCCCCCAGCTGTCTGCCTAGCCTTTGCTAGCTATTAAATTAGGGGGGACCCCACGTCATTTTTTTGGGGGGGTCCCCCATTTTAATAGCTAGTAAAGGCTATGTATTCAGCTGGGGGCTCATATTAGTAGCCTGGGAAGCTCCGTGGGTATTACCCCCTTCCCAGGCTTCAAACATCTGCCCCAGCTGTCTGCTTAACCTCCGCTAGAGACTAAAATTAAGGGGAACCCCACGCCAATTTTTTTTAATAATAAATCCTTTATTTTAATACTAAATGACAAGTACAGTAACCAACACTATCACTGTACTTCATATATATGTGACTGACATGTTTCTATCTATCTAATCTATGTGTGAAGCTCTATTCTGTCTGTTATAAATTGTCGGGTACAGATGCTGAAATGCCGGCCGGCTTTTTTAAAGAGACGGTGCATGAAAACACTATTATTTTTTTTAATAAATCCTTTACACTAAATGACAAGTACAGTAAGCAACATTGTCACTGTACTTCATATATATGTGACTGACATGTTTCTATCTATCTAATCTATGTGTGAAGCTCTATTCTGTCTGTTATAAATTGTCGGGTACAGATGCTGAATTGCCGGCCGGCTTTTTTAAAGAGACAGTGCATGAAAACACTATTATATTTTTTAATAAATCCTTTACACTAAATGACAAGTACAGTAAGCAACACTGTCACTGTACTTCATATATATGTGACTGACATGTTTCTATCTATCTAATCTATGTGTGAGGCTCTATTCCTTCTTGTCTAAATTGTCGGGTACCGGTGTATGCCGCTGCTGAATTGCCGGCCGGCTTTTTTAAAGAAAGCGTCTTCTGAGCAGTTTGTCAGCTTTTGGACACCTTTGAAGGTGTTTTCTATGTGTTTCTATGTGTTTTTGTTTGCCTGCCATTGGTTTTAACGGTGTTCGACGGTGTTCTAAGGTGTTCGACGAACAGTTCGACGAACAGTTCCTCGAACATCCCGGTGTTCGACGAACCGAACCGAACCCGAACACTACGGGGGTGGCTCAACACTAGTCATAATCAGTATGTGCATAGACCTTGCCGAGCTTCTGGTGAGTCATCAGCACTTCATTGGTGAATAATGTGAGTATGTCAATTTGTGATTTTGCAGACGGCGGACAGTTCAGAGGTGTGCGCCAATCCTATCTTTTTAAATAAAGCCGCACCTAGAAACCTGCGTTATGTGGCAATAAAACTTCAAGTAGCAGCCTTATGAGTTAACTTCATGCGTCTGGATTCGGACCCTTGATCCTGTGTTCTGTGGTTGGCGTCTCTTTCCACTGAGCAACAGCAGATGCACCTTTTCTTTTGGTGTTTTAGTTCTGTTATCTTTGTTTCTGTAGGTTTTGGGTAACAGGTGTTTTTCACTTACTCTGTTTGTCTGTCCTATCACCTTTCAGATGCAGCTTTATATACCTTCCCCTGCTGGTGTTTCCTGCTGGTGATAGTCTTTGTTGGATTCATACACTTTATTATAGTTTATGTTGGTTGCAGTTTGTCTTGTGTTTGCTTCCTTCATTCCTTAGGCACTTGCTACTCTAGGAGCTGCTAAGGACATTCAGGGTAAGCCGTAGGTGAGTGGGGGTGCCATTGCGTTATTTTAATGTGCCAACCGATTAGGCAGGGACAGACTAGAGTCAGGGGAGAGCTTTTTCCTAGTCTGAACAGGGATCTGTCCGGTTCAGGTATTTGTCCCCCTGGTTTGTTAGTTTGTGAATGTGCTTTAGCAGTCATAACAGTCTATATATAAGCGTGAAGAAAAATTGGTGAGCATTCAGCGCTGTTGGGAGGTGTTAGTTGAACTGGGTGATTGTCCCAAAATGTTGTAGAAAAGCAAAACAACCGCACTTTCACAAAGTCTTTAGGACATTTTATCAAACAATATTTATTAGTGTAGCAGGCACAAAATATGTGGTGTAAGGTATGGTGACATAAGCGACAAAGTAGGACATTTCGAACCTTCCCGGGTCTTTTTCACATAGTCCCTGTTCCAAAAGATGTGGAGGAGAACAGGAAATGTGCGTTATTTGTGCTAAGGTATGATGTGTATATATAGGAGACATGGCATCACAATTGAAGCCATGGAAGCGGTGAAACCTGTTGAGAGGACAATCTTGGTGTGTGTGGAAGTTTTAATAAATACAGCATGCTAGGCAACAATATTAGACTTCATTCAAGACTGCTGTCTTCTGAATTAGTGTAGACATTGGAGGTGCCGAATAGGTTGGTATTCGTAAGAAATCTAGCAGCTGTTAATTATTTTAATCCTGCACAATCCTAAATATAATGAAAATAATGAGGTTGTAATATGTAAGAAAAAATATTTAAGATTTAGTGGACTGTTAGTAAAAGGCTATCCTTCTAGTGGGGCTTTATGTATAATATTGAATCAGTTCCTTTCCCAGGCTATTAAATTTGCCCAGTTTTATTTTTTTTGCATTATTTAGTAAATTCCCCTCGAAATGCTGTGCCTAGATAAACAGAAATCCTTCATTTTGCAGGTCGCCGGAGTTCCTGCTAATTGAGCCCTACTGATTACACAGTCATGGCCTATCTTAAAGTCCATTTTCAACTTTAATGTGGAAAAAACTATTTTTACATATATTAGAGGTTACTTTGAGTTTAAAATAATTGGTTGGCATTATAGAGGAGAAAAAGCAAATGCCCACAGAGAAGTTGTATGGTATACGTTCAGTTGATTTAAACGAAAATGTTCATACTGAGTGCTTTTTATTACCTGGTGGCATAACTTTGAGAGGGAAGGGAATAGAAGGAAAAGAAAATATCAGTGGATCAGCAACAATTGGAGGAGATAATCAGTTTAAATAAAAAAATCAAGTGAATGGTCCTCTAAAATCAATGCAAAAGTTCTGATGCCCCTTAGACACTAAATGAAATGTCGGGCACATACTCAACTCACACCCATGCAAACACTTCCCCATTGTGGGCGACGAACAGGACACAGTGATCACACATTTTCACCTATGCTGCGGGCCACTATTTAAGTAAAGGGTATGAATTTATTTAAGCCCAGGTTAGTATAATAGTGAAACATAAAGCACATACACACGTGGTCAAAATTGTTGGTACCCCTCGTTTAATGAAAGAAAAACGCACAATGGTCACAGAAATAACTTGAATCTGACAAAAGTAATAATAAATTAAAAATCTTTGAAAATGAACAAATGAAAGTCAGACATTGCTTTTCATCCCGGCTTCCACAGAATTAAAAAAAAAAATTAAACTCATGAAATAGGCCTGGACAGAAATGATGGTACCGTTGAAAATAATCTGACAAAAGGGACATGTTAAATCAAGTTGTGTCCACTAATTAGCATCACAGGTGTTTACAATCTTGTAATCAGTCAGTGGGCCTGTATATAGGACTACAGATACTCACTGTGCTGTTTGGTGACATGGTGTGTACCACACTCAACATGGACCAGAGGAAGCAAAGGAAAGAGTTGTCTCAGGAGATTAGACAGAAAATTATAGACAAGCATGTTAAAGGTAAAGGCTATAAGACCATCTCCAAGCAGCTTGATGTTCCCGTGACTACAGTTGCTCATATTATTCAGAAATTTAAGATCCATGGAACTATAGCCAATCTCTCTGGACGTGGCCGCAGGAGGAAAATTGATGACAAATCAAAGAGACGAATAATACAAATGGTAACAAAAGAGCCCAGGATAACTTCTAAAGAGATTAAAGGTGAACTTCAAGCTCAAAAAACATCAGTGTCAGATCGCACCATAAGTCGTTGTTTGATCCAAAGTGGACTTCATGGGAGACGACCAAGGAGAACACCATTGTTGAAAAAAAATCATAAAAAAGCCAGACTGGAATTTGCCAAACTACATGTTGACAAACCACAAAGCTTCTGGGAGAATGTCCTATGGACAGATGAAATAACCTCGGCACTCAAGATATGAATTTATGTTGAATTTAATGCAGCCCAAAATCAAAACAAACGTTTCGGCCTAAACATAAGGCCTTCATCAGTGTGGTCTACAAAAACAGAGACAAATAATGAACAAAACAAAGCAAAACAAAGTATTATACATCTGAGAATTAGTGTCACATGTAAAAAATCTCTCATTCCTATATCTGCCTTAGAAGACCGAACAGTATACCAGCTTAATAGGGAGACATACCACACTGCTGAAAACTCAGGTGTGTAGGGAGAGATCGGGCGATGTGCCTCAGGAGATGTGCATCACTGTCCTAAAGATACCCATAAGCAACCCATTAAAATGAGGGCTGTGGTGTTAAATACAAAAAAGGGGTGTGCAGAGTAACATATACCTGTGATGCTGTATAAGGTGGTCTGGGAGCTGGAATGCGGTAGTGTTAGTCCCAATGCCCAAGCCCACTTTGCAATGCTTAAATGCTTGAGCGGCGGGACTAGGTCAAAAGGAGACCAATGTGATGCAATGCAGGGGTGATAGGGGTGGTGTTCTGTCATGGGGGGCGGTGACCCCACTGTTGTGGACGGAGGCTGTCTGCCAATAAATCTAGTGCGGTGATGACGGCGGGATTTCGGCCGTGACGTCACCGGACGTGACGCGCGGCGCGTGCGCACATCCATTTGAGGAAACAGTCTGTGGCAGCGCTGGTGATGTGAGCGTGCGTTCCACTGTCCCGAAAGTGCGCGCTCTAAAGCCAGGAGTGTGCGTTCCACGGGCTGTGGGGCGGGTTTTCTATGTAATAGCGATGTGATTGGTCCATAGAGGGTGCCCCAGAAGGTAATGATAAGAGAATGACAACGCCATCTGTAATACAAATGTACTGCATAAGTAATAGAAACAGATCACATGAGTACAGTATATGTAGAATTGGAACTGCGGGAACACACATTTTTAAAGTATCATGACAGAGTTTAGAGGTACAATCACAAAGAGAAAAATGGAATCCCTTAATGCTATTTCCTAGAAGAGAAAAACAACGATGGGAAATGACATATTAACTGAAAGATAATAAATCATAGTCCCTATTCAGACCCTTTAGAGCGAGGGACTGGAGTTCATGTATCCAATATGCCTCGCGTCGTTTCAAAAGGCGTATACGGTCGCCACCCCTCCATGTATTGCAATTGGGAGATATGGTGCTCCGCTGTAATGAAGTGTAATGGGATGGGTAATAATAAATTCTTACACCGTATAGTGGACTTATGTTTCGATATCCTGTCCCTGATGGGCTGGGTGGTCTCTCCTACATAGATCAGGCCACAAGGGCATTTGATCAAGTACACCACAAAGGATGTATCGCAAGTCAAAAAAAAAATTATTTGATATTTCTTGCCCGTGTGTGGATGATGGACAAGGTTACCCCTTAGTACGTTGTTACATTGCCTACATTGGAGGCATGGGAACGTTCCCATTCTGGGATTCTGTAAAAATCTCTGTTGGGGGTCCCTGTTTGGTGCTGCCGATATCAGCACGTACCAAAGAGTCCTTCAGATTAGCTGGTCGTTTAAAACAAGGTAAAATGGTACTTGGAAAGTGGAAATACCGGGGTAACCAGTCCCCAATATGTTCCAGTGTCTGCGTATGGCCTTGTGGAGTATGTATGCGTATGAATGAAATGTGTGTACAAATGGGATGCGATCTTTTGTAGTGGTACGGCCAACTCGGGGCTCAGATTGTTGTTGATCAAGAATGGCCGGGGGATATCCCCTTTCGAGGAATTTTTCTTTCATTTCATGGGTTCTTGTTTGTCTTAGTCGTTCACTGGTGACTATTCTGTTGACCCTTCTGAACTGTGACTTAAGAATTGAGCATTTCATGGCCTTAGGGTGGTTACTGGTAAAATGTAACAAGCTGTTACGGTCAGTTGGTTTAGAAAATAAATCTGTAGATAGGACACCAAGTTCGTCCTTAATCACCATGGTGTCGAGAAAACTTACTCGATGTGTATCGTTAGTCATGGTGAAGCTAAGGTCAGGCCATGCCGAGTTCAGGCTAGAAAAAAACTCAATGAGAGAATCTCTGGGGCCCCCCCATATGCAAAAGATGTCATCAATAAATCTCTTCCAGATGATGGAATGTCTCTGGAACAATGGATGAGAATAGACTATTTGATTCTCAAAGGCTGCCATATAACAGTTTGCATATGTGGGGGCTACATTAGATCCCATGGCGGTCCCTTAGACCTGGAGGTAGTAGGAGTCTTGGAAAAGAAAACAATTTTTTGAGAGTACCAGTGTTAAAAGATCAACACAAAGATCCGTGATTCTTGGATCTGTTTGTGATTGTGTCAATACACTGTGTGCAGAATTATTAGGCAAATGAGTATTTTGATCACATGATACTTTTTATACATGTTGTCCTACTCCAAGCTGCATAGACTTGAAAGCCAACTACCAATTAAGTAAATCTGGTGATGTGCATCTCTGTAATGAGGAGGGGTGTTGACTAATGACATCAACACCCTATATAAGGTGTGCTTAATTATTAGACAACTTCCTTTCCTTTGGCAAAATGGGTCAGAAGAGAGATTTGACGGGCTCTGAAAAGTCCAAAATTGTGAGATGTCTTGCAGAGGGATGCAGAAGTCTTGAAATTTCCAAACTTTTGAAGCGTGATCACCGAACAATCAAGCGTTTCATGGCAAATAGCCAACAGGGTCGCAAGAAGCGTGTTGGCCAAAAAAGGCGCAAAATAACTGCCCATGAATTGAGGAAAATCAAGCGTGAAGCTGCCAAGATGCCATTCGCCACCAGTTTTGCCATATTTCAGAGCTGCAACGTTACTGGAGTATCAAAAAGCACAAGGTGTCCGATACTCAGGGACATGGCCAAGATAAGGAAGGCTGAAAAATGACCACCTTTGAACAAGAAACATAAGATAAAACGTCAAGAATGGGCCAAGAAATATCTTAAGACTGATTTTTCAAAGGTTTTATGGACTGATGAAATGAGAGTGACTCTTGATGGGCCAGATGGATGGGCCAGAGGCTGGATCAGTAAAGGGCAGAGAGCTCCACTCCAACTCAGACGCCATCAAGGTGGAGGTGGGGTACTGGTATGGGCTGGTATCATCAAAGATGAACTTGTGGAACCTTTTCAGGTTGAGGATGGAGTGAATCTCAACTCCCAGACCTACTGCCAGTTTCTGGAAGACAACTTCTTCAAGCAGTGGTACATGGAGAAGTCGGTATCGTTCAAGAAAAACATGATTTTCATGCAGGACAATGCTCCATCACATGCATCCAACTACTCCACAGCGTGGCTGGCCAGTAAAGGTCTAAAAGAAGAAAAAATAATGACATGGCCCCCTTGTTCACCTGATCTGAACCCCATAGAGAACCTGTGGTCCATCATAAAATGTGAGATCTACAGGAAGGGAAAACAGTACACCTCTCGGAACAGTGTCTGGGAGGCTGTGGTGGCTGCTGCACGCAATGTTGATCGAAAACAGATCAAGCAACTGACAGAATCTATGGATGGAAGGCTGTTGAGTGTCATCATAAAGAAAGGTGGCTATATTGATCACTATTTTTTTGGGTTTTGGTTTTTGCATGTCAGAAATGTTTATTTCTAAATTTTGTGCACTGATATTGGTTTACCTGGTGAAAATAAACAAGTGAGATAGGATTATATTTGGTTTTTATTTGGTGCCTAATAATTCTGCACAGTAATATTTACCTGCACAAACAGATATCCTCCTAAGATAGCCAAATCTAAAAGAAACCACTCCAACTTCCAAAAATATTAAGCTTGGATATTTATGAGTCTTTTGGGTTGATTGAGAACATAGTTGTTGATCAATAATAAAAATAATCCTCTAAAATACAACTTGCCTAATAATTCTGCACACAGTGTAGTTGCCGGACCGTGTTGATGCCACGATCATGAGGTATAGATGTATACAGGTTTTTAACATCAAAAGATACCAAGACGGCATCAGCGGCAACCTGTTTTATACCGTTTAGAGCAGTTAGAAAGGCTGCTGTGTCCAAAAGATAGGATGGGCTACGTTGGGTCAGGGGTGTAAGGATTTTTTCCAGAAAAATGGAAAGAGACGATAGTAGCGAATCTGTGGAGGCTACTATGGGTCTCCCAGTTGGTTGTGCGAGGCTCTTATGTATCTTATAAAACCAAAGGAAAGAGAATTGTAGCCAAAATATCAGCTATGCTTATTGTTAGCACAGGTCTCCAAAGGAGTAGCCAGAGAAAAAGCTCTTAGGCTGTGTGCCCACGATGCTTTTTTAAGCTTTTCCGCAGCGTTTGCATGGATTTATATAGTGTGACCAAGTTGACAAGCACTTTCCAAGTGATGCTAAAATCACTTGGAAAGCGCTTGTCAACCCACATGCGGAAATGCATGTGAAGAACGCTTCACATCCCCATGTCCCTGGCAGGAAAAACGCATGTACAATCCGCATGTAGAATCCGCATGTACAATCCGCATGCGTTTTTTTCTGCCAGGGAGATGCAGAAACGCTCAGGAAAAATCTGGAGCATTTCTGCATCGTGGGCACATAGCCTATGTGAAAATTTATATTTATTAAGTTATAAATAGAAAAGGTAAAACATTACATTACATAAATGTTGGCTAATGTGAGAGATACGACCAAGTCGGCAGGTGGAAAGCACCAGGGAGAAAAAAGACCATATCCCTTGTGGCAGAAACTCTGCAGCAGCCGCAGAAAAAGATAATGACTGCACCAGTATACATATATAAAGAGTCTGCAGAGGGAATAGTTAGCAGGTGGTTAGCAATTAACCTAACCAATTCAAATTTGACTAGATACTATAATGTAGTCAGATCATAGCATCGCATATATGAGATGTTCTATTGGTTATAGCAGAGCCTGCAAATAAGAGGCACATATAATCTGCTGATACAACTTCTACTAATGAGTCCCTGTGCATAAGGTCAGAGAGTAACCTATTCTAAACATGCATTAAGTTAAATCCATGTATGGTGCATGCATAAGCTATAACCGTATAACTCTGTGCTGTTCACATGTATAACAGTAATAAATTACCTTGTGACATGTTGAATGCGGTGTGCAGGTACTGTCAGGAGGGAGCTGATAGTGTGCCTCAACGCGCGTTTCACCTTCGTGGCTTCGTCAGCCTCCTGACATGATCGGGTGTTTCTTTATTAAAAATTCACTCGTTTTGGTGTCAATAACCCCTGCCATTAGGTACCGTTGGATTGTGGTCTGAATCAATGAGCTAAGAACCCATGAAATGAAAGAAAAATTCCTAGAGAGGGGATATCCTGCGGCCATTCTTGATCAACAACAATCTGAGCCCCGAGTTGGCCGTACCACTACAAAAGATCGCATCCCATTTGTACACACATTTCATTCATATGCATACATACTCCACAAGGCCTTACGCAGACACTGGAACATATTCTGCACACAGTGTATTGACACAATCACAAACAGATCCAAGAATCACGGATCTTTGTGTTGATCTTTTAACACTGGTACTCTCAAAAAATTGTTTTCTTTTCCAAGACACCTACTACCTCCAGGTCAAAGGGACCGCCATGGGATCTAATGTAGCCCCCCCATATGCAAACTGTTATATGGCAGCCTTTGAGAATCAAATAGTCTATTCTCATCCATTGTTCCAGAGACATTCCATCATCTGGAAGAGATTTATTGATGACATCTTTTGCATATGGGGGGGCCCCAGAGATTCTCTCATTGAGTTTTTTTCTAGCCTGAACTCGGCATGGCCTGACCTTAGCTTCACCATGACTAACGATACACATCGAGTAAGATTTCCCGACACCATGGTGATTAAGGACGAACTTGGTGTCCTATCTACAGATTTATTTTCTAAACCAACTGACCGTAACAGCTTGTTACATTTTACCAGTAACCACCCTAAGGCCATGAAATGCTCAATTCCTAAGTCACAGTTCAGAAGGGTCAACAGAATAGTCACCAGTGAGCAACTAAGACAAACAAGAACCCATGAAATGAAAGAAAAATTCCTAGAAAGGGGATATCCCCCGGCCATTCTTGATCAACAACAATCTGAGCCCCGAGTTGGCCGTACCACTACAAAAGATCGCATCCCATTGGTACACACATTTCATTCATACGCATACATACTCCACAAGGCCATACGCAGACACTGGAACATATTGGGGACTGGTTACCCCGGTATTTCCGCTTTCCAAGTACCATTTTTACCTTGTTTTAAACGACCAGCTAATCTGAAGGACTCTTTGGTACGTGCTGACATCGGCAGCACCAAACAGGGACCCCAACAGAGATTTTTACAGAATCCCAAAATGGGAACGTTCCCATACCTCCAATGTAGGCAATGTAACAACGTACTAAGGGGTAACCTTGTCCATCATCCACACACTGGCAAGAAATATCAAATAAATTTTTTTTTGACTTGCGATACATCCTTTGTGGTGTACTTGATCAAATGCCCTTGTGGCCTGATCTATGTAGGAGAGACCACCCAGCCCATCAGGGACAGGATATCGAAACATAAGTCCACTATACGGTGTAAGAATTTATTATTACCCATCCCATTACACTTCATTACAGCGGGGCACCATATCTCCCAATTGAAATATCAGGTTTTGGAACAAGTGCGTCCACCACGGAGGAGTGGCGACCGTATACGCCTTTTGAAACTACGCGAGGCATATTGGATACATGAACTCCAGTCCCTCGCTCCCAAGGGTCTGAATAGGGACTATGATTTATTATCTTTCAGTTAATATGTCATTTCCCATCGTTGTTTTTCTCTTCTAGGAAATAGCATTAAGGGATTCCATTTTTCTCTTTGTGATTGTACCTTTAAACCCTGTCATGATACTTTAAAAATGTGTGTTCCCGCAGTTCCAATTCTACATATACTGTACTTATGTGATCTGTTTCTATTACTTATGCAGTACATTTGTATTACAGATGGCGTTGTCATTCTCTTATCATTACCTTCTGGGGCACCCTCTATGGATCAATCACATCGCTATTACATAGAAAACCCGCCGCACACTCCTGGCTTTAGAGCGCGCACTTCCGGGACAGTGGAACGCACGCTCACATCTCCAGCGCTGCCACAGACTATTTTCTCAAATGGATGTGCGCACGCGCCGCGGTTCACGTCCAGTGACGTCACTGCCGAAATCCCGCCCGTCATCACCGCACTAGATCTATTGGCAGACAGCCTCCGTCCACAATAGTGGGGTCACCGCCCCCCCATGACAGAACACCACCCCTATCACCCCTGCACTGCATCACATTGGTCCCCTTTTGACCTAGTCCCGCCCCTCAAGCATTTAAGCATTGCAAAGTGGGCTTAGGCATTGGGACTAACACTGAACCAGCGGTGGATACCGCGTTCCAGCTCCCAGACCACCTTATACAGCATCACAGGTATATGTTACTCTGCACACCCCTTTTTTGTATTTAACACCACAGCCCTCATTTTAATGGGTTGCTTATGTGGATCTTTAGGACAGTGATGCACATCTCCTGAGGCACATCGCCCGATCTCTCCCTACACACCTAAGTTTTCAGCAGTGTGGTATGTCTCCCTATTAAGCTGGGATACTGTTTGGTCTTCTGAGGCAGATATAGGAATGAGAGATATTTTACATGTGACACTAATTCTCAGATGTATAGTACTTTATTTGTTTTGCTTTGTTTTGTTCATCATTTCTGTCCAGGCCTATTTCATGAGTTTATTTTTTTTTTAATTCTGTGGAAACAGGGTTGAAAAGCAATGTCTGACTTTAATTTGTTAATTTTCCAAGATTTTTAATTTATTATTACTTTTGTCAGATTCAAGTTATTTCTGTGACCATTGTGCGTTTTTCTTTCATTAAACGAGGGCTACCAACAATTTTGACCATGTGTGTAATATAGCATTCATACTGAAGAAGGAATGAGAGGTGTGTATATTTTTCTGGCCATTTTGAGAGTTTCATAGAACAAACAAATGTAATGCTCCAGATTCTCAACTAGCTCAAAGGAAGGTCAATATTATAGCTTCTCAAATCAGCCAAACTGTTTTCAGCTGGGCTAACATACTTGTGCAACGGTTTTCTAAACATCCATTAGCCTTCTTACACAGTTAGCAAACACAATGTACCATTAAAACACTGGAGTGGTGGTTGTTGGAAATGGGCCTCTATACACTTGTGTAGATATTGCAATAAAAACAAGACGTTTGCAGCTAGAATAGTCATGTACCACATTAACAATGTATAGAGTGTATTTCTGATTCATTTAATGTTAGCTTCATTGAAAAAAAATGTGCTTTTCTTTCAAAAATAATTACATTTCTAAATGACCCCAAACTTTTGAACGGTAGTGTATATCTATCTATATATATATAGAGTACAGACTAAAAGTTTGGACACACCTTCTCATTTAAAGATTTTTCTGTATTTTCATGACTATGAAAATTGTACATTCACACTGAAGGCATCAAAACTATGAATTAACACATGTGGAATTATATACTTAACAAAAAAGTGTGAAACAACTGAAAATATGTCTTATATTCTAGGTTCTTCAAAGTAGCCACCTTTTGCTTTGATGACTGCTTTGCACACTCTTGGCATTCTATTGATGAGCTTCAAGAGGTAGTCACCGGAAATGGTTTTCACTTCACAGGTGTGCCCTGTCAGGTTTAATAAGTGGGATTTCTTGCCTTATAAATGGCGTTGGGACCATCAGTTGTGATGTGCAGAAGTCTCGTGGATACACAGCTGATAGTCCTACTGAATTATGGCAAGAAAAAAGCAGCTAAGTAAAGAAAGACGAGTGGCCATCATTACTTTAAGAAATGAAGGTCAGTCTGTGCGAAAAATTGGGAAAACTTTGAAAGTGTCCCCAAGTGCAGTTGCAAAAACCATCAAGCGCTACAAAGAAACTGGCTCACATGAGGACCGCCCCAGAAAAGGAAGACTAAGAGTCACCTCTGCTTCTGAGGATAAGTTTATCCGAGTCACCAGCCTCAGAAATCGCAGGTTAACAGCAGCTCAGATTAGAGACCAGGTCAATGCCACACAGAGTTCTAGCAGCAGACACATCTCTACAACAACTGTTAAGAGGAGACTTTGTGCAGCTGGCCTTCATGGTAAAATAGCTGCTAGGAAACCACTGCTAAGGACAGGCAACAAGCAAAAGAGACTTGTTTGGGCTAAAGAACCCAAGGAATGGACATTAGACCAGTGGAAATCTGTGCTTTGGTCTGATGAGTCCAAATTTGAGATCTTTGGTTCCAACCACCGTGTCTTTGTGCGACGCAGAAAAGGTGAACGGATGGACTCTACATGCCTGGTTCCCACCGTGAAGCATGGAGGAGGAGATGTGATGGTGTGGGGGTGCTTTGCTGGTGACACTGTTGGGGATTTATTCAAAATTGAAGGCATACTGAACCAGCATGGCTACCACAGCATCTTGCAGCGGCATGCTATTCCATCCGGTTTGCTTTTAGTTGGACCATCATTTATTTTTCAACAGGACAATGACCCCAAACACACCTCCAGGCTATGTAAGGGCTATTTGACCAAGAAGGAGAGTGATGGGGTGCTACGCCAGATGACCTGGCCTCCACAGTCACCAGACCTGAACCCAATCGAGATGGTTTGGGGTGAGCTGGACTGCAGAGTGAAGGCAAAAGGGCCAACAAGTGCTAAGCATCTCTGGGAACTCCTTCAAGATTGTTGGAAGACCATTTCCGGTGACTACCTCTTGAAGCTCATCAAGAGAATGCCAAGAGTGTGCAAAGCAGTCATCAAAGCAAAAGGTGGCTACTTTGAAGAACCTAGAATATAAGACATATTTTCAGTTGTTTCACGCTTTTTTGTTA
This sequence comes from Phyllobates terribilis, assembly GCF_046119375.1. Taxonomy (NCBI): domain Eukaryota; kingdom Metazoa; phylum Chordata; class Amphibia; order Anura; family Dendrobatidae; genus Phyllobates; species Phyllobates terribilis. The sequence goes on from NW_027362773.1 coordinate 104,610,032, forward strand.
AGTATATAATTCCACATGTGTTAATTCATAGTTTTGATGCCTTCAGTGTAAATGTACAATTTTCATAGTCATGAAAATACAGAAAAATCTTTAAATGAGGAGGTGTGTCCAAACTTTTGGTCTGTACTGTATATATATAGTTATGGAATACTACAGGTATTGACAAATATACCTGTTTATCTTTTTGATTATTTGTCAATATTGACTTGTAGGATTTTTACTTCCAATAAGTGGCACTAAAGTTTTAGTCCTCTTCCTCTCTGAAGACACAATTTGCATATATAATTTCCCAGAGGCGCATGCAAGGCATTTACGCCTCCTCATACTGGCGTGCCAGACCTGGCATGTCACTCTCCATAAGGAGAAAACTTACCCCTTAAATCCCAGTCTTAATCTCTGACCCAGCCAAATCAGATCGCATAATTTGCACTGACGAGGTGCAACACCCTGAAACACTGATTTGGCTTTTATCCTATGTCATATTAAAAAGCTTGTTAAAGGGTCGATATTGACTTGTAAGATTGCTACTTCCAATAGGTGGCACTAGAGTTCAAGTCCTCTTCCTCTCTGAAGAGACAATTTGCATATTTGATTATTTGTGAAAACAATTTAGAAGCATATGGAAACATGACAATGTAAAATGATATTTTTATTTTAATGCCCAAAAGTTTGAAAGGAACACTTGCTTCTCTCTTAAAATCATTGACAATATTTTTTTTATTATACTCATCTATAACAAATATTTTAGTATTAAGTGGTTGACTAGGCTTATGACACGTCATTAATATCACATTGGTGTGGATCTGACACTGAGCACCTTCACTGCCAGCTGTTTTAAGCTCTGCTTGCAGTCCGATTTACAAAGTGCACGGAGCTGGCCATTGTCAAGAGCTGCAAAGAATAGGAGCAGAGCTGCAGTTCTCAGCAACAGCAACTACACAGTGAACTGAGCCGTGCCTTTCAACTTCATTTACTATTTATATCCAGCCACTGACAGAGCTGATTGGTAAGGGTGTCGGACACCCATCAATCTGAAATTGATGACCTGTTTGAGGATAGATCCTCCTGGGCAACCCCAAAGTTGTGTTACGTTACTTAAAAACAAAAATGGTTATTGAAAAAATAAAAAAAAACAAGCAAAGAAATAATAATTTAGTAAAACTCTACTTAAAACAATGATTGAAGCCAGACAGCACCTGCCATATAAAGAAAATACATCTTTAACTGCAAGTTATCTCCCAAATTGACCATACAGAGAATGAGAGACAAACTAACAATAAAAATATCATTCATCACAGTAAACAATAAAACAAAGTTCAGGTAAAAAAATGGAAAATTATAGTATTCTATCATTAAAAATTAGCATGGTTTATTGTAATATTATATTGTAATATATGTGTATAAAAGTTTCATCGATCTATCACTATGCATAGCAGTGCATAAATCCTAAAAATGACATCATGACCTTGCAAAACAATAATAAATACCAGCATTTTTTAAGTTCAACACAATATTAATGTTACAGGTAACACAATGAAGAGAGTGTGTGTGTTTTATATTACCGATGAGACTTCATTTCTAATATTAATCTAACGTTTTAATGAGAAGGACATCATCAAAAATCCAGTTCTGTCTTAAACATGTTTTATAAATGTGCCTATAGATATATACTTCTATAATAGAGATAATTGTATGGAGAGCAAGAATTTACTACGCTATGAATATTGATGAATATTAATTTTCTTCTAATTAAACTACTGTTTTAAGATTAAATTAGGCTTGTACCAAAATTATTTATACATTTCTTTATCTTTTTTTTCTCGTTTCATAGCAGGGTATTAATGGAGATTGGATATAGTTACACAGCTAATCTGTTAAAGGGAATGTGTCACTTAATATATTTGCGCCCAAAACTGTCTTTCATGTCACTGAATTGAACCCATGATGGACCTTGATACTCTTGAAACAAGGAATCTTAGATACATTCTGTGTGACTGCAGACTGATGAATTCCCTCGATGATTGCACTGTGCACTGCGGGGATTCGCCGGTGTCTGAGTCGGGATTGGAGGGTAGGTATGAGTTGTACATACTAGCCCGATTAGTGACGCGGCTGTCCAGTGGGCATGGCCTCACTCCATACAAGTGTATGGAGCGAGTTCGCGCCCACTGGGCAGGCTCTGGCTGGGAATATGTATAACACATACATACCCTTAGGTCCCAGCTCAGAAACCAGCGAATCCTCGCAGCACACAGTGCATGCACTGGGGGGGATTCATAAGTCTACAGTCACACAGATTTGGACCAGATAACCCCTTTAAAGACATCATCAACACTGTTCCTATTGGGGTTCACAATCTAATTTCACTATCAGTATGTCTTTGGAGAGTGGGAGGAAACTGAGGTACCAGAAGGAAACCCGCACAAACACGGGGAGAACATACAAACTCCTTGCAGATGTTGTCCTTGGTGGGATTTGAACTCAGAACCCCCAGGGCTGCAAAGAAACAGTGCTAACCACTGAGCCACCGTCCTGCCACATGTGTCATACACCCTTGTTCTTGACAAGTAAAGTTATTCTTGAGTTTAATCTACTGAGTTTTGATGATTCCTTGCCCGATCCTGCAAGCTCGGTGGCTGTCCCTGTGACTGTCAGGAACGGGGGGAGTTGAGCTATGGCGTTCACCTATTGTCAATGATGAATCTAGTGATATCTGCCTCAACTTTTATTACAACGATATTAGCGTTCATTGCAATCCTGCATTCTGATGATAATAAGATGAGTTTTGAAAAATAATCTCTATAAACAAAAGGAAATGTGAGCCTACTGTTAGGCTCTCTGATCCATGTTAAAACTGATATTTCAGAATTTTAATAAATGAAGATGTTAACATGAAAATGCTGAAAAACATTTTTTTACAGCAATTTATGATGATACATCCCCTTTAAGATCACGTCTGGCAGAGTCTACTTAACTTTTATTTGTTTCTCCAAGGATAAATTTAAACTAATAATATACTGTACAGTCTTATGTAAAACATTGGACCCCACTTATCAAATGACATACATGTGAAATGACCACAACCTCTGGAAATGAACCTACAGGGAATCTGTCACCAGGTTTTTGCTATGTAATCTAAGAGCAGCAAGATATAGGAAAAGAGACCCCGATTCCAGGGATGTATCTCATATTAGGCTGTGTGCTGTTTCAATAAAATATGTGTTTGATCAGCAGGAGATTATCACTACAGGACTAGTTGTCTCGTGCCTCCTAGTTCTCCTGCTCTGTTCTACCACGACTCCACTACTGATTAACAGCTTTATGTCAATATACAGTATACACAGAAAGCTGCCAATCAGTGGTGTTATACAGAGCTCAGCATTCTGAGCTCCGCTAGATCTGCTGCAGAGAAAACTGTCATTGTATCACAACTGCTGCACCCAGTAAACTTAAATGATACATTGCTGGAATCAGGGTCTCAGTTCTTGCATCATGCTTCTCTTAGGCTGTGTGCCCATGATGCGTATTTTAAGCGTTTTTGCAGCGGCAAAAACGCTGCAGAAACGCTTAAAAAACGCATGGTAGAAGGTCAGCCATGTTCCCCAATGATAATCCGCGTGTGCTTTGCACATGCTGCGGAAATTTCCGCTGCGGATTATCATTGTGGAAAAAAACGCAGCACTACCAATTATTTTGCGGAAGTGCTGCGTTTTCGCCGCCATTGACTTGCATTAGACAGCATGGATTACGCATCACTGTATATGTAGATGCACATTCCATGCGTTCTAATGTGCGGATGGTACCTAGGTCTAGAGAAGAAGAGACTCTCCTCCGGACCTGGGTACCATAGAAAACTGTAAAAAAAAAGAATAAAATAAAAAATAAATATATACTTACCTTCTGATGGCCCCCACTCTCCTTGTCTTCGCTTGCTGGCAGTTCGCAATGGAATGAAGGACCTGCGCTGACGTCAGAGTCATGTGACGGGTCATGCAACGCTGACGTCCGCAGGTCCTTCAGTCTACCGCTGCCGGCAGCCGGGACGGTGAAGCAAGACAGCGCGGGCCATCGGAGGGTAAGTATATATTTATTTTTTTATTTTTAACCATTCTTTAGGTCACACTATATAAATCCATGCTGTTTGCATGGATTTATATAGTGTGACCAAGTTGACAAGCACTTTCCAAGTGATGCTAAAATCGCTTGGAAAGCGCTTGTCAACCAGCATGCGGAAATGCAAGTGAAGAACGCTTCACATCCGCATGTCCCTGGCAGGAAAACGCATGTACAATCCGCATGTACAATCCGCATGCGTTTTTTTCTGCCAGGGAGATGCAAAAACGCTCAGGAAAAAATCCTGAGCATTTCTGCATCGTGGGCACATAGCCTTAGATGACTTAGAGATTCAAAAGAATTCTCTGTGTCATGGGTTCGTACCAGGTTCGTAAATTGTTTTCTATACTGAAGAGGATACCTTGCTGATCACTTTACGGACCGCAATTACCCCCACTGATCCTGAGAACAGCCCTGTCTGAAGGGAGCTGAAGTTGAGCTTGTGCACCTCTGCTCCATTCACCGTCTGTGCGACTAGCAGAGGGAGCCAAGTGCAGGCAATAATATGCATGCTCAATCTCTGCTCCACTCAACCAAGGCTCTGCTATAAGTACTTGTCTTCCCTAGTAAACAATTCTGGAGTATTTTCTCTTAGGCTATGTGCCCACGATGCAGAAATGAAGCAGAAAATTTCCGCTTCATTTCTGCATATCCTTGCCCGGAAAAATGCGTGCGGAATTTGACACGCGTTTTTGAGGCGTTTTGCACATGCGGAATTGCCTTGCGTTTTTGTAATGCATTGAAGAAGGCAATTCTTCATGCGTAAACGCAAAAATAATGGACATGCTGCGGATTTTTCCGCACATCAAAAACGCTGCGGAAAATTCCGCAGCATGGGCATTGAAATTGCGGATTGTCATTGGGGACCATGGGGGACGGGTTACCAAGCGTTTATGCTGCGCAAATTCCACAGCAAAAACGCATCGTGGGCACGCAGCCTTAGAACTCTGCATTGTTCTTTTCCCTTGTTATTCCTCAAAATGTATAAATAAATTGACAATTAGGAGTTATATTTAACTTTGTCAATATGGTACATAAGTACACAGACGACATAAATTCTTATCAACAAGTTCAAAAGCAGGAATACAAATATTGCTATCTGGCTAAAGAAAAGAATTGTAATTTCTGGGATGGTAAATTCCGCTTAAAGGGCTTTAAACTGTTTTTTTTTTAATTAGGTAGCCTGTCTATAAAAGTGATTGTTCCACAAATAAAGTTCATTTTAACCAATAGATCTTGGAATAATAGCAAGTTGCACAATTAGATGTGTAAATAAAATGTTCCTGTGCTGAGATTATCTTATAAATGTGCCCCTGCTGTGTACTGTGTAATGGATGTGTATTCAAAATTGCAGCAATTCTTAATTAATTATTTTAATATCTAGGTTTTAGCTCTGTGGCAGATAAGTTAAAGGGAACCTGTGACCAGGTTTTTAGCATATGAGGTAAGACGACCACCTTTCAGTCCTGATATACAGTATTCTATAATGCTGTATATATGCCCCCAACCCGACCTGCAAGACAAGAAAAATATTTTATTATACTCACCTACGAGGCGGTCCAGTCCGAGGAGTGATGCTGGTCCTGGTCCGGCGCCTCCCTTCTTTTGATGTCGTCCTCCTTCTTGCTTCATGTGGATGACGCGTCCCTACGTCATCCACACAGTCTCCCCGGCATCACGCTCCTGCGCAAGTGTACTTCTCTGCCCTGACCAGGGCAGAGTAACTTGCTGCAGTATGCATGCGCTGGCGCTTTTTGACCTTTTCCGGCGCATGCACTCGACAGGGCAGAGAAGTACGACTGTGCAGGCGCGCGACTGCGAGGACAATGTGTGGATGACATATGAGATGTGTCATCCACACGAAGCAAAAAGGAGGACGGCATTGCAAGAAGAAGGGAGACACCAAACCAGAACGAATGACACCCCTCAGACCGGACTGCCCTGCAGTTGAGTATAATAAAATGTATTTTTCTAGTCTTGCAGGCCAGATTGAATGCCTATATACAGCATTATAAAATGCTGTATATCAGGGCAGAAAGGTGGTGGTCTCACCTCATATTGTAAAAACCTGGTGACAGGTTCTCTTTAACTTTTTTCGTTTTACATGAACATAATGTTTAAAGTGAACCTAACAGCTGATACATTCTGTCTAATCCACAGGCAGCATGTATCAGTCACCAGCTGTATGAATTCAGCCATACCCAGCTGACTTCATACAGCCAGTGCCTGATACATGGTGCCTGTGGATTGGGCAGCATGTATCAGTTGCTTGAGGGTGTATATATATATTTTTAGAGAAATAGCAAAATCAAAGTATCGAAGATCTGAATAAAGAATTAGAAAGAAATAGAAATTAGCCAACGTTGCATATTTATGACACACCACCTTTCATACTTCCCGGTTGGGAGCTGAACCATTTATTATTGGTGGACATCCACATGCCTAAAAAAGTGCATTTGCCTTTGAAACTGGCTTATATATAATAGTTAAAAACCTTTAAATATTATCGGTTTATATGTACATTAATATCTAAATGATAAAGAAACTCAAGTCCGTAATACCATAATCCGCATGCAAACAGATAGCATATCTTCTGCATCGGTATACACGCCCATATACATATAGACACTTTTCCTACTACTTGGATATAGGTCGAGAGCATTATGCCTGTACAAGAGGGGTGTATATGGGTCCCCTTTTCATAAATATCCAGACAATATAAGCATGAGTCTTTGCTGAACAAAGATTTACCGCAAAGAACATATTTCTCAATTCTTTAATCCATGTCACATCTCGTTTTCCATGATGAAGAGTTTGTGAGTCTTACTTTGTTGAGGCACATCATTATTGACAGGTAATGATCTAGTGACAGGGAAGATCATGCTATCTTTTCCTCTGTAGCACACATATGTGAGGATGTCGAGATCGTGTGTAACCTGCTTTACACACACACCGGAATGACCCCATTGTATTTATACAGCGGCTGTTTTTGCAGAGAGCTCCTCTTGGATTCTTTTGTCTGCATTCATCCAGATCTGTCAGAACAAGCAAAATTCTAAATAATCATGTAAAACTGCCAAAATTCTATTAGTATACATCTTTCCACTATTAGTTATTATTCTCCATATTCTAGGTTTATCCCTAAACGGGGTTATCCCATAAAAAAACATTAATCGCCTATCTACAGGATAGGTGGCAAATGTAACGATTCCACCCCTCAGTGTGTCTTAGGATGCAGTGATTGACAGCTCAGTCATCCACTCTAGTGCAGGGGTATGCTGAGCTGTCTGTGTTTTGATTGACAGCTCGACTGTCCCATCTGAGACTGGGAGGTGCGGAGCTCTTGTTAGATGCTCCCTGTTCCCTTGATTGCTCAGTTTCTTAACTGGACTGGCCGTCCCAGATAGCTACCAGCCGTAGCTTCAGCTCAGTGTGGTTTGTTTCCTCTGTGACTAGTGCTTTGTTTATTGATCTATCGCTGCCTAACCTTGGACCTCGTTCTGACCATCCGTTTACAGTATATAACCCCTTTGCTCTGATCCAATATACTCCTGGTATTTTTACCTCGGACCGTTACCTAACTACACCTTTGTTTTTTCCCTCTGTTTATGACGTACCCTCCTGGCTATTGACCTCAGACCTCCTTGACCATCCTGACTCATGGCTTGTCCATGAGAAGTGACTCAGCATCACAGCAAATGTCTGTATCGGGAGAGACTCCATCACTGATCACTAGATGGGGATTCCCGAGGCCACCGTTCCTGCTCACTTCATGACCACAGAGAGTAGGGGTTTTAATAGAGAACTGGTCATGCCTGCCCAGTTACGCTTCATTGAATGTATATTGGCTTGATGGAAACATGCTTGAATACCTACAACTCCTCAATGTGATAGTGTGGTGAACATAAATGCGCTTGCTCAATACCTCCATTCTAGTGATTATACATTTATCATGTATTCTGTGGATAGTGGATAATTGTTTACTTTATGTTTTTAATAACCGCTTTAACTTTTTAATTAAAACCATGATACCTTTTTTTACTCCATGGCACAGAATGTTGTACATTTTAATCACGGAATGCCCATGCTGGATTTACCCATTTGTTTCCATAGTCAATAGTGAATGGGGCATCTAAAGTGTTTGACAGAGAAAGGAAACTTCTTATTTATGGAGATTTCTGCACCTTGGTGCCAGTTAGGTTACAATGGCAACCAGGGGCATATAAAACACCCCCAAGTTTACCAAAAGTACCTATTCATTAGGTATTTCCAAAGGAAAGGCTTATAGATTGCTTGTTACCATGACTAAGGACAGTTCTATGTCCAAAACACAGGTTTAGGTTTTCGCCTTGATGCAGTATTTTTAATGTACCTGGAACCTTTTAAGCTGTACTAATAAATTGGTGAGGTTTTATATCCAAACGGCTGGATACCTTCATTTGCTTTGTCTATCGATGTCTTGTCATTGTTACCCTGACAGGCAATAATCCTTAGGAAAACCAGGCAGGACAGTAAAATAGAAGGGCAACTAAAAGCAACACACATTTATCTAGTGAAAGTTTTGACTCACCATTGCAGCGTGTTCTAGTGATGTCCAGTTGGAATCCACTCTGGCACTCACATGAAACTCCATGAGTACCTCTCACACAACGTCCATTGGTACAATGACACTCCTCAGACACCTCCTCTGAGCTGTCACCATCTAAAAGGAGAGATATCAATTGTGTGAGGGCCACCTTTCCTCTTCAACTGATCCCAGGGAAAAAGGTTGGCGTACGGTGCATTCATGGTGATGCTAAGGGCTACCTCATGGCCAGAGTGGACATTGAAATGGCCCACGGTACTGAGGCCCTCAAGGTCAGCGTCGTTCAGGATAGGTTGCACCCTATGATTATAGGTCGGGACTTTTATTTATTTTGGGATCTGTGGGGGAAGGGTTCTGGGTTCGTTGGCTCTGATAAGAAACTAGTTAACCCTGATGAGGAATCACCACACCCAGAGTCAGATGGGTTTCCCTTTTGTGTCCTGGTGGAGGATAATAATAATAATCTTTATTTTTATATAGCACCAACATATTCTGCAGCGCTTTACATACATTATGGGCACTGTCCCCAATGGGGCTCACAATCTAGATTCCCTATCAGTATGTCTTTGGAGTGTGGGAGGAAACCCACGCAAACACGGGGAGAACATACAAACTCCTTGCAGATGTTGTCCTTGGTGGGATTTGAACCCAGGACCCCAGCGCTGCAAGGCTGCAGTGCTAACCACTGACCCATCATGCTGCCCATGGGATGAGGAGGTAGTGTCCCCTGAGTCTGACATTCCGGAGTTAGGGATGACCAGCGAGAATTTTGGGTCTGCCCAACATAGGGACCTAACTCTGAGGGAAGCCTTTAATAATGTCACGGTCATAAATGGGGTCGCACAGGAGCCTGGTGCTGACACCAGATTTCCCCATTTTATGATGAGTGGAAAGTTGTACCGTGTTACAAAAGTGAGGGAGGAGCTTGTGAAACAATTACTGGCCTTATAGACGGAAGGTATTGGACATGGCCCATTCACATATCTTGGGGGGACATCTGGGAGTGGAAAAAATGCAGGAAAGGATCGAGTAGAGGATCTATTGGCTTGGGTGTCACCAGGAAATATTAAAGTATTGCAGGTCCTGCCCTACGTACCAGTTAACCGCCCCCACCTCTCATTTTTGAAGTCCCCTCGTGCCATTGCCCATTATTGAAGTGCCATTCGAGAGAATTGCTATGGACTTGTTCGGTCCCTTGGTTAAATCTGCTCGTGGGCATCAATATATATTGGTCATCTTGGGCTATGCCACCCGCTATCCTGAAGCGATCCCTCTGAGAAACTCCTCCGCCAAGAGTATAGCTTGTGAGTTAGTCCATGTTTTCTCCTGGACGGGGTTGCTAAAGGAGATTCTGACCAACCAGGGAACACCTTTTATGAGTAAGGTGATGAGGGAGTAGTTCAAGGTCCTGCAAATTTCCTAACTGAGAACGTCAGTATACCATCCTCAGACAAATGGCCTCGTGGAGAGGTTCAACAAAACCCTGAAGAGTATGCTGAGGAAGGCCATAGAAAAGGATGGAAGAGACTGGGACTGTCTCCTGCCATATCTATTGTTCTCTATCTGAGAGGTCCCACAGTCCTCTACTGGGAACTCCTGTATGGCTGACATCCACAGGGTCTCCTGGACTTAGCGAAGGAAACCTGGGAAGCTGAGGACACGCCCCACAGGAGTGTCATTGAGCACGTAACCCTGATGCAGGAGAGGATTGCGAAGGTGATGCCCATCGTAAAAGAACATATCCTCCAGGCACAGGAGGCGCAGGCCAGGGTCAGAAAGAGTGTGCCAGTTCAGTTCTGGTGACAGAGACCTCATCTTGATTTCTATCGTGGAAAGTAAGTTTTTGGCCAAGTGGCAAGGACCATATGAAGTGGAAAAGGTTGGTGAAGTGAAGTACAAGATTTATCAACCAGGACGACGTAAGCCATACCAATTATACCACGTCAACCTCTCAAGCCGTGGCAAGACAGAGAAGCGGTTGAAGCTCCATGCTTCCTGGTCAAACCAGAAGGTGAGGTTGGAGGAGTCGCAATAGCGGAGACGTTAACGAAGGCCCAAAAACAGCAGTGTCGGGAATTGCTGCAGAAGAACAGGCATCTGTTCTCGGAATTGCCGGGCTGCACAAGGGTCATAGAACACAAGGTTCTGACAGAGCCACATGTGCAGGTGAACTTGAAACCCTATCTGATACCTGAGGCTCGAAAAGGGTTGATCTCCAAAGAGGTGGCTCGTATGCTGAAACTCTGAGTCATTGAATAATCCAAGAGCGGTTGGTCAAGCCCGATTGTCTTGGTCCCAAAGCTTAATGGTGAATGGAGACTATCGGAAGTTAAATGAGGTCTCCAAATTCGACACATATCCCATGCCACGCGTTGATGAGCTAATCGAGAGACTTGGGCCAGCAAGGTACATAACCACCTTGGATTTGACGAAGGGATATTGGCAGATCCCCATGGCACAGGGAGCCAAGGAGAAGACTGCCTTTTCTACGCCAGACGGATGCTTCTAGTATGTCCGGATGCCGCTTGGACTGCAGGGGGCCCCTGCAACCTTTCAGAGAGCCATGGATCAAATCCTTGCACCGCATAAGAAATACGCCGCAGCATACCTGGACGATATTGTTATTTTCAGCCCAGACTGGGAGAGTCATCTGGAAAAGGTCCAGTCGGTGTTTGATGCTCTAAGGAAGGCGGGGTTTTCAATAAACCCGAAGAAATGTGTTATGGGGAAAGAAGAAGATCAAACCCCAAGTCATTAAAGTTGAGGCAATCCAAACCTGGCCGAGACCACTGTCAAAAAAGCAGGTTAGAGCCTTCCTGGGGATTTTGGGATACTACAAGAGGTTCATCTCAAACTTCGCCATGATGGCCCGGCCTCGCCCCAGACTGACCTCCTTAAGGAGACAAAATCAGCTATGGCCAAGTGGACTGCAGAAGCAGAGACGGCCTTTCAAGAAATGAAAGTGGCTCTGTGTAGGCAACCGGTTCTGGTAATCCCAGACTTTAAGAAAGAATTTGTACTCCAAACAGATGCTTCAGATCTCGGTTTGGGAGCAGTCCTTTCCCAGGAGATTCACGGAGAGGAGCACCCTATTCTCTACCTGAGTAGGAAGCTGTCCTCATGTGAGAGGAATTATTCGGTCATAGAGGAGTGCTTGGCCATAAAGTGGGCGGTGGACACATTACGGTACTATCTGTTAGGATGTAAGTTTAGGTTGGTATCCGACCATGCCCCACTCAAATGGATTTGGGAAACAAAGGGTAAAAATGCTAGGGTCACCCGCTGGTTCTTAGCCCTACAAGATCTCAACTTCCATGTAGAGCATCGAGCAGGGAAGCTACATGGTAATGCCGATGCCTTCTCGAGAATCCCCTGTCTGTGGGTAGAACGTGCCAAGCCCCATGGCTTTAGGCAGAGGGGGGAGGTATGTAAGGTGGCTAATGGTCGCATAATCGATGAGAGGTATGTGTCAGAGATGGCTGTCCTCTGTGATGTAACCCGGAGTGTTTCTCTAGTGCACGTAAGCACTAAAATTTTTTTTGGTGCACCTGGGACCGGGTTACAGGTAGTTTAGAGAGATGGGCGGATCTAGCTACCCACATACCTCACCTCTGGGTGTGGTTAACAGCCTATAAAATGGAGGCTGGTGTTTGGCACATGGTCTGTGTGTCTGGAGGGAGAAGGCCTCCTGTGTGTGGTTGTCTCCAGACTGAGCCGTGTACTGGATGACTACCAACCTGTGTGACCAAAGTGCTTGCTAACCAGAGACTTTGCTAAAAGGACTGTTTTCTTTGTTTTTGCCTGCACCAAAGGCTGTTTGTTTGCATTTTGCTTTTGACCGGTTTATGAAGCAAATAAACCGTTATGGATATTTAAAGGAACGTGCCTTCTGTTTGCCTCCCTTTGCACCCAAGTGAGTATCCCCACAATATATACACACTAAACTCTCCTAATGATTTCTCTGGTCCCAGTAAGGTTTCTGTGCTAGTCTCTGCTCATATTGACCTCCTGCCTCGTGGGATCAAATGCTGGCACAGAAGGCTAGGATTTGCTGGGACCGGAGAATCACTTACAGGAAAATATGCAGCAAGTTCCACACAAGCATCCTCAGCAAATTCACTATGTGTGAACTTACCCAAAATATAAATATAACATATTGATAATAAACAGGGAAACAATTATGCAATACCTCTCCTTGACTTTCTTTTTACATGATGTGAACTGAACTCCCAGAATGAATTTGCACCACTGTGAGAGATTGAACAGGCCAAACCTGAAAAAAAGATAATAAGGAACAAGATATCGTTTTTTCATGTCACAATAAGTTGTAATTCAATACAGAATAAAGTCTGGTTTATGAAAAAATAGGTTAAGGATATTTTTTACAAATATAAACTAACATTTTTATAGCTTTCTTAGCTGTAGGGTCGAATTCTGTCTAAGACCACGGCCCCACTATCAGTATTTGGTCAGTATTTTTTCTCAGGAGTGGGAGCCAAGACCAGGAGTGGGTGATCAATGCAGAATTGGTGACTTGTTTCTATTATACCTTTTCTCTGTTCCTCACCTGGTTTTGGCTCCCACTCCTGAGAAAAAATACTGATCGAATACTGACCAAATACTGATAGTGGGGCCGTGGCCTAACGGTGTATGTCTGAGATGATGATGACTTTGAATTTATAATCGTCTTTGTTAAAGCATGCACATTTATAAAGCAGAGACTGTGAACAAAGGGCAGATTTAGAAAACCTCTTCTCGGTCTGACTCTTTCAATTCGTTTAGAAAGTCTAACTTTTTTTTAACTCTATCCCACACCACTCCGTAATTGTATTGCTGTTCTGTACTTATACAGAAGTTGAGGCTGCACAATTAGTACCGGGTGTCAGCCATCTGTATAATTGACATCTAGTTGCATTAGATGGTATGGGAGACAACTTTGATTCTTGCCAACAAACAGCAGGTGGAAATTAATTGGAAGTTCCTTCTAATTAATTATTATATCAGTTTGGATTATTTGACAACTCATTTTATCAAATTGTTAATTTTGTGTTTAAAAACATTTGAAAAACTTTTTCTAAAACTTAATGTGTATTTCTTTCTTTCTTTTTTAAATCCTTACCATGCCTGGGAGGGCAAGAGTGGCACCTAGGACCCCAACCTTGACCTTGTCGACAGCAACATTCATTTAATGATAGCTGAGGGCCATTCATTTGATGAGAACATATTCCGTCTGTACCTCGTATCATCCAGCAGATGTCCAGACCCTCGGTGCGATCTGAAGTGGAAAATAAAAATATAATTTCAGACTGAGTTGATTTACATTCTGGATACTATCTGCACTCCAGTTATTTTTAGATGCCGCACATGAGGCACATATATAATATAGCATTAGATTAGGTTACTTTGTTTAAAAAATAAGTAATATTTCTTAGGATGTATTTACACAGTTGTATCATGGCTTTGCATGTGGGAAGTTATTTATGGTTATTTATGGTAAAAAAAATAATAATTGGCCTTCCCATTACTTCTCACACAGAGAAGTTGGCATTGAATAAAACCAGCTAATCGGTGGGGTTTCTGTGTGTGGGACCCCAACCGATCTGATTTTGATGACCTATCTTCAGGTTGGGTCATCAATATTATATGCACCTTTAATTTTTTTATATGCTGCTCTCAGAACTGCACATGCTAAGTGACAGACCTGCTTCAGTTGAAAGGAAGAATACCTCTATTTTGTAGATGGCCAAATAGTGCATATTTTGAACAGTTTGACAGGATGCCATATATTTTGAGGGAATCTCTCAGCAAATTTTTGCTATTTAATCTGAGAGCACCAGAATATAGAACAAGAGACCCTGATTATAGTGATGTGTCACTTATTAGGGTGTGTGCGGTAGTTTCAATACAATCAGTGTTTTATCAGCAGGAGATTATCACGGCCGGACTAGGTCTCATGTGCAGCCCAGTCCAGCTATTCTGTGTAACCCCACCCCCACCACTGATTGCCAGCTTGCTCACAGTGTACACAGTAAGCTGCCAATCAGGGGTGTGGGCGGGGTTACACACAGCTCAGCATTCTAAGCACTGCTGCATCTACATCAGACAAAACAGGGATTCTATCAAAACTGCACCAAGCAGCCCAGTAAGTGATACATCGCTGGAATCGGGGCCTCTGCCTCTACATTATGACGCTCTCAGATTCCATAGCAAAACCTGCTGACAGATTCCCTTTAAAAAAATAAAATGAATTTGGGAAACATCTTTCTTTTGATGAATTCCAATCTTACGGGCTCGTAATCGCGTCTTGTCAAGGTTTTACAGTGACCACATACATTTACATGTGGTTTTGCACATGACCTGTGAGGAACCTGGAGGACTGGTTGGCGAAACGTTCTTATACAGCTATTAAAAGATAATTTTATGATTGTCGATAGTATGGTAAAGGCAGAATATTTTAGATGTTTACAACATTCTTACCTAGTTCAGGATTGGGCATGCAGCGCTTGTGTTCAGCATGATATTGCATATGAAGAGGACAGCGACAATAGAAGGAGCCTCGGGTGTTAATGCACTGGCCATTTATACAATTTGACTCATCTACGCATTCATCTACATCTGTAGGGCAACGCACAAAAAGGGTTTATGTATCTGCTTACAGTCTGTAATTATAGGCATTTTAGGAATTATTACAGGGCACAAAAAATATGCCCAAAAAATTAAGAATTTTAAGTATCAATATTAGAATTTCTACAGTTCTGGAGCTGACAGTAAGGGCTCTTTCACACGTCCAGATATTTCCAGTACTGGAAAAACCAGTATCGGTGATGTCCGCATCTGGATCACATATACCGGTGCCTGGGAATCAGCGGTACAGTTAGCGATGTTCTGTCACTCACTGAACTCAGTGCAGGTCAGGGCCCCGCTTGCTGCTGAGAGTCGTTCTCCTCTGCCTCAAGCCACCGCACACGCTGATGCAGAAATGCCGGTCTGATGGATTATAGCGTGGGACACTGGATTATTTCAACTTCAGACAGGTGAGTATAATGATTTTTTTATTTTATTCTTATTTTTACACTTTCTGGGACAGCGGCAGCAGAATACTACTCTCAACATTGTCCCTTGCTCCCGCTGGTCCGTGGAAACACACTGACGTGTGCGCGCACCCATTCATTTGAATGGGTCTGTGTGTGTAAGTGTCTCCGGTACGTGTGAAAACTGTCACCACACATACTGGAGGCACTGACAAGTGAAAGAGCCCTAACATAGTGAACTACACTACTCCACCCAGAGGAATAGATAAACCCTTCCCAATGTAGGACATATCAAGAGTCCATCGTTGGGTAAAGGGGTATGGAGCCAGCTGTGATATACAGCCAGCACCTGTCTCTAATAACAGCAAACAGAGATAGCTACAGTCATGACTGTTTATCCACTTAGACACCCTTAAGTGGTTCATTGCCATTGGCGCACCCTTTCCAGCGCCCATTGTCCCTCAAAAAATCTATTTTGGGGTTCCGAGGTGCCATGACAATCAGTGACTTGCCCCCGTTGCCACCATCTTTTGCACTTTTGTGATCTTTACTATACACTGCAATACTAAGATATTTCAGTATATAGTTGAAGAAATCAAACTATCAAAGGTTCAAGTCCCCTAGAGCAGAGGTCCCCAACCGCCGGTCCGCGGACCAGGACCGGGCCGTTGGGGTTTTTCAGCCGGTCCGCGGCGCCGCTGACAGCTAGCTCCGCGGCCCTGCGCCTGGTCAGAGCTCGCTCTGTGTGGATTTATAATGTTTTCTGCCATAGCCGTGACAGCTCGCAGCTCCCGGCAGAGAACATTATGCAGGACGGGGTGGGGCGTCGGGCGGGTCTTAGTGACGCAGCCCTCCACAGCACAGCATGGTACCTGTTGTACGTCACGGGGCGGGTCTTAGTGACGCGGCCCTCCTGCACAGCATGGTGTGTTCCTGACGGGGTGGGGCGGCAGGCTCTCCTCACTGACACGCCCCCGGCAGAACATGTTATGTGGGGCGTGCTGGGGCAGCAGACTGGCTTCAGTGACGCGGCTCCCGGTACCGGTGTTCAGTGTGTAGCGCTGCTAAGCAGCAGCGCTGTATACACTGACGCTCAATGTACAATGCTGCTACTTAGCAGCGCTGTACACCGAGGTCCCGCCAGCATCCTCCCCATACAGCTCCACCCCTCCATAACCCCACCCCCATATGACCAAAGCCCCGCCCCCACCCCCACCGGGCCATGGAAAACTGGTCTTGCTTAAAGCCGGTCCCTGGTGCAAAAAAGGTTGGGGACCTCTGCCCTAGAGGGACTAAAAATAAAAGGGGTAAATCAACACAAAAAAGGTTTAAGAAATATTAAAAATAAAAAAATATATGTTTTAATTACCCTACCCCCCCTTTTCTCAGTCTGAGAATAAAGACATAACTTTACTTGCTTGTCAGATCCATTAGCTATGTTTTCCACAAATTCTTCAGTTTTTTCTTACCCATGCATTGTAGTAATCGGGTGTCATAATAGTACCCATGTTTGCAGTAACATTCATAGCTGGGTTGTGTATTCACACACTTTCCTTCCTTGCAAATTTCTTGCCCAAATAGCTCACATTCATCAATATCTATAGAAAAGAAATTCATAATTAGAACTACAGCCGCTTGAAACAAGTTTCTGAAAATATTGCATGCACCTATGAATCTGGCCATACGCATTGGATAGCGTTTATTTCTGACACTATGTAAGTAACTATGTGGTCTATTTTGTGACCTCTCAAACTGCAAGGTAAGCTTCCCCAGTAAGGCACAGCCCCGGTTTTAATTGAGCAGGACAGTCCCAAATGTTTTGGGCTGTGAAACTAGTGAGCCCCCAGGATAAAAAAAGAGCCTTCTTTTTACAAAGCCTAAACTAGTGTTAGTTCTAGATCAGGTGCTGCCATTACAAAATGTAAGACTTCTTATCGGAAAAGCCTGGAAAAATTATTTTGTTTCAATTTTTTTGCATTTTTTTGTTTGTACAACAATGGTATCTGCAATGTTCCTTTCTCTATTGGCTCTTGTTATCGCCAGGATGCTAATTGTGCAACTAAGTTGCTACATCTAACTAGTTTTTTCATTTGTAGCCTACCCTAAGGCCGGTTTTACATGCCCATGAAACACGGATCATGCTCAAATTGGAATTACAATATGACCACTGGGTTTTCTGACCAGCCTCATATTCACTTAGCTTAGGAGTCCCAGTGGTCATGCCGTGTATTCTGATTCGAATGCCATCCACAAATGCGTACCTTGTGAAACAGGCCTAATAAAAAATTTTAAAAAACCCATTGTAGCGTCGGCGTCCCTGCCTCCTGCTAGGCAGGGACGCTGTTCCCCTCACCTCTCTGCTCCGTGCCCGGCGGCTTCCTCCCGCTCTGCTGGCAGCGCGCACTGCTTCCTGGCCTCTGTGCTTAGGGCGCGTGCGCGCTCCCCCTCTCTTAAAGGGGCCGCGCGCGCCGTCCTAAGGAGTCCCCGGCCAATGGCCGGAGGACCTCACCATATATAAGGCACCTCCTCCAAAATGGAGGTGCCCGAGCAATGTTGTTGCAAAGCCTTTCAACTCTGCTTCAGCCCTCAGGTCCCGTTACCAGATACCTGCCAGTTACCTGCCAGATCTCTGCTTGATACCTTCCTGATTCCTGTCTATCTGCTTGCATTCCTGCGGTCCGACAGTCTGCCTTCCAACACCTGTCAGTCTGTCTATGGATCTGCCCGCCCGCTCACCTGGGAGCGCTCACCTGCTACCTGCCTGCTAGCCTACCTGGAGGCTCTGCCGTCACTTGCCGTGACCACCTGCCTGTCCAGAGACTCCTGCCCGCTCACCTGGGAGCGCTCACCTGCTACCTGCCTGCTAGCCTACCTGGAGGCTCTGCCGTCACTTGCCGTGACCACCTGCCTGTCCAGAGACTTTTGCCCGCTCACCTGGGAGCGCTCTCCTGCTACCTGCCTGCTAGCCTATCTGGAGGCTCTGCCGTCACTTGCCGTGACCACCTGCCTGTCCAGAGACTCTTGCCCGCTCACCTGGGAGCGCTCACCTGCTACCTGCCTGCTAGCCTATCTAGAGACTCTTTCCCCGCTGTCACTTGCCGTGACCACCTGCCTGTCTAGAGACTCTTATCCTGCTGTCACTTGCCATGACCACCTGCCTGTCTAGAGACTCTTACCCTGCTGTCACTTGCCATGACCATCCGCCTGTCAAGAGACTGTCCCCGTCACTTGCCGTGACCTCCTGCCCTTCTACCCAGAGACTGTCCCTGTCACTTGCCGTGACTACCTGCCCGCCTTCCCTGGGAGCCACCCGCTTCCTTACAAGGACTACCCCTTTGTATAGTTGCTCTGAGGTTCCACCTCCCAGACCCGTTACAGTTTGCTCGGGCCATGGAACCCGGTGGCACCCAAGCTCCCTCGCTCTCGGACCTATGTCATGAACTTTCCCGTCAGAGGTCCCAACAGGAGTCCATCCTGAGCCACCTGCGTAGTGTTAACTCCCGCCTGGACACACTGACTACCTCTTCGGGACCTGCTTCCAGTCGCACGACTCCTACCCTGGCAGCGTCGCTGCCCATCAATTCCATGGCATCTCTTCCCAGTCCCCGCCTCACCGCCCCGCCTCGTTTTGGCGGAGATCCCGGTCAGGCACGGGGCTTCATTAACCTGTGCACTCTGCACTTCGAACTGTTGGCACACCAGTTTTCCACCGACCGAGCCAAAGTAGCATTCATCATGTCCCATTTCACGGGGGAGGCGCTGGCTTGGCTAAATCCTCTATGGGAGAGAGGAGACCCCCTGGTGTCCAACCTGCCAGCCTTTCTCACGGCTTTCCGGAAGGTCTTCGACAAACCAGGACGGAAGACCTCATCCGCCTCATCTCTGCTACGCCTCCGCCAAGGAAGTCTCACCGTGGGCCAATATGCCATACGTTCCGTACCCTTGCTTCGGAGCTTGCCTGGGATAACGACGCCCTGGTGTCCGTCTTCTGGGAGGGTCTGTCCGGCCGTATTAAAGATGAACTCGCCGGTCGGGACATTCCTACCACTCTCGACGACTTAATTACACTTGCCACCCGGATTGACATCCGGTTCCAGGAGCGCACCAAAGAGGCCACCCGTGAGAGGAGGTTTCCACGCCTTGCCCCTACCTTCCAGAAACCCGTCACTTCCTCCGTTACTCCCCCGGCGCACTCACCCGAGCCTATGCAGGTCGACCAGACCAAGATGGTCAAGACCCGTCAAGAATTACGCCGTGCCGAGGGGAGCTGCTTCTACTGTGGCAGTAATGAGCACCGGATCCATTCCTGCCCGGAGAGGTCGGGAAACGCCTGTGTCTAGGATCGCTCAGAGAGGTCGCCCTAGACAGAAATAAACCCTCTCCATCTCTGATGCTGTCGGTCTCTATCATCTGCGGGGAGAACCGTTATTTTGAACTGGCTCAACTTGACTCTGGAGCTGCCGGAAATCTCATTTCTCAGTCCCTGGTAGAGAAATACCGCATTCCCACCAAACCTCTGGCTGTACCCTTATCTGTCGCCGCCGTGGATGGGGGCCTCTTACCACATCCCATCCAACTCATCACCGAATCCATAACTCTGCAGGTGGGAATGCTGCACTCTGAGAGCATCTTCTTCCATGTTCTGCCTGGACTCTCTCACGCCCTCTTGCTAGGCCTACCTTGGCTCCAGAGACATGCACCCGTGCTTGATTGGCAGACCGGAGAAGTTCTTCGCTGGGGACAGGACTGCCATAAGACTTGTTTAGTTCCCGTTCATCCTGCTCGTCCTTCTCCTACCCCAGCCAATCTACCCGGCCTACCGGTTCCCTATTGGTCTTTTGCGGACGTCTTTAATAAAAGAGAAGCAGAGACATTACCCCCTCATAGACCATACGACTGCCCAATCGACCTGATGCCCGGCGCTACTCCTCCCCGTGGGCGTATTTACCCTTTGTCCGCTGCTGAGACCCGGTCCATGTCTGAATATATTGAGGAGAATCTGGCCCGGGGATTTATCCGGAAATCTACCTCCCCAGCGGGAGCAGGCTTCTTCTTCGTCAAAAAGAAGGATGGCTCACTCCGTCCCTGTATAGACTATAGAGGCCTTAACCAGATCACAGTGAAAAATAAATACCCCCTTCTGCTCATTCCTGATTTATTTGACCGTCTGAGGGGGGCTAAAATCTTCACCAAGCTGGACCTCCGTGGGGCGTATAATCTGGTCCGTATCCGTCAGGGGGATGAATGGAAGACGGCATTCAACACCCGGGACGGCCACTAGGAATACCTTGTAATTCCCTTCGGTCTCTGTAACGCTCCCGCCATCTTTCAAGAGTTGATCAATGACATCTTCCGTGACCTTCTCTACTCCTGCGTGGTGGTGTACCTGAACGACATCTTGATCTTCTCTCCGGATCTTCTCACTCACCGGAGGGGCGTTCGTCAGGTCCTGCTCAGGCTCAGGCAGAACCACCTCTACGCTAAATATGAGAAGTGCCTCTTTGAGCAGACCTCGCTTCCGTTTCTGGGCTACATAATCTCTCAGACCGGCCTACGAATGGATCCTGAGAAACTGTCTGCCATCCAGAAGTGGCTCCGACCAGAGGGGTTGAAGGCTATTCAGCGGTTCCTGGGCTTCGCCAACTACTACCGCCTCTTCATTCCGCACTTCTGTTCCCGGACTGCCCCTATCTCGGCGCTCACCCGTAAGGGCACTAATCCCAGAGAATGGCCGCCCAAAGCAGAGAAGGCCTTCCTTTCCTTAAAACAAGCTTTTTCCTCCGCCCCTGTGCTGCATCGTCCGGACGGCAACAAACAATTCTTCCTAGAAGTCGACGCTTCCTCCTCCGGAGCCGGAGCGGTACTTACCCAAAAGTCGTCTTCCGGAAGAATGGTAACCTGCGGCTTCTTCTCCAAACTCTTCTCCTCTTCTGAGCGCAATTATTCTATAGGAGACCGAGAATTGTTGGCCATTAAGCTGGCACTGGAGGAGTGGCGTTACCTGCTCGAGGGGGCTCTTCACCCGGTAATAATTTACACGGACCACAAGAACTTGGCTTGCCTCCAGAGTGCCCAGAGACTTAACCCGCGCCAAGCCCGGTGGTCCTTGTTCTTCGCCCGCTTTAATTTCATTCTTCATTTTCGCCCGGCTGACAAAAACATCAAAGCTGATGCCTTGTCCTGATCCTTTTTGGTCTCTTATCTTGAGGAGGAGCCTAAACACATCATCGACCCCGCCAAAGTAATGCAGGTGGCCCCCGTGAATCTAAATCGTCTTCCACCCGGTAAGACGTTCATAACTGTACCTGATCGTGAGAAGGTTCTACACTGGGTCACTCGTCCAAGCTAGCTGGCCACGCTGGTCAGAAAAAGACCCTCCAGCTTATTACCCGGCATTACTGGTGGCCTACCCTGCACAAGGATGTAATAGACTTTGTTTCAGCCTGTGTGTCCTGCACCCGCCACAAGGTTCCGAGACATCTGCCAGCCGGCCGTCTCCTTCCTCTTCCTTTACCTGCTGCCCCGTGGCAGCATATAGCTATGGACTTTATAACGGACCTCCCTGTCTCTGCCGGTTGTACGGTCATATGGGTGGTCGCTGACCGCTTTTCCAAAATGGCTCACTTTATTCCCCTGCCGGGTCTCCCGTCTGCATCAGAGTTAGCTAAAGACTTTATCCATCATGTCTTCCGTCTTCATGGTCTTCCTCTCCACATCGTATCCGACCGAGGGGTTCAGTTCACCTCTCGCTTTTGGCGAGCCATGTGTAAACTGCTGGGGGTCACCTTGAACTTTTCTTCTGCTTATCACCTACAGTCCAATGGCCAAGTAGAACGGATCAACCAAATTTTAACCAGTTTCCTCCGGCACTTTGTTAATGCTCACCATTCCGACTGGGTGGATCTTTTACCGTGGGCCGAATTTTCCTACAATAATCACGAGAGCGAATCTTCCTCCAAATCCCCGTTTTTTGTAGTCTTCGGTCAGCATCCTCGGATCCCGTTTCCTGTCTCCACCTCGGTGGACAATCCGGCTGCGGAATCTCTCGTTAACGAATTTTCCTCCATTTGGGAAAGTACCAGATCCGCACTTCTTCAGTCTTCCGAGCGGATGAAAAAACAAGCTGACAAAAGACGTGTGGATCCACCACAATTCCATCCTGGAGATAAGGTCTGGCTCTCGTCCAAATATGTCCGGCTCAAGATTCCTTCCTACAAGTTAGGGCCTCGGTTCATCGGCCCACTGGAAGTTATCAAACAAATCAACCCGGTGGCCTATAAATTGAAACTCCCGGCCAATTTGCGGATTCCTAACTCCTTCCATGTATCTCTACTCAAACCCGTGGTACTTAACTCTTTTTCCAAGTCTACAGGTACACTTCCTGCTCCGGTTTCCGCTGAAAACGAGTTTGAGATAGAGAACATTCTGGCCACCAAAAGGGTAAGAGGAAAGTCCTTTTTTCTAGTGGATTGGAAGGGGTTTGGTCCTGAGGAGAGAACATGGGAGCCCCGGGAGAACATCCATGCCCCTCTCATCCTTGATAAATTTCTCTCTGGCCTAAAAAAGGGGGGGCCTAAAGGGGGGGTACTGTAGCGTCGGCGTCCCTGCCTCCTGCTAGGCAGGGACGCCGTTCCCCTCACCTCTCCGCTCCGTGCCCGGCGGCTTCCTCCCGCTCTGCTGGCAGCACGCACTGCTTCCCGGCCTCTGTGCTTAGGGAGCGCGCGCGCTCCCCCTCTCTTAAAGGGGCCGCGCGCGCCGTCCTAAGGAGTCCCCGGCCAATGGCCGGAGGACCTCACCATATATAAGGCACCTCATCCAAAATGGAAGTGCCCGAGCAATGTTGTTGCAAAGCCTTTCAACTCTGCTTCAGCCCTCAGGTCCCGTTACCAGATACCTGCCAGTTACCTGCCAGATCTCTGCTTGATACCTTCCTGATTCCTGTCTATCTGCTTGCATTCCTGCGGTCCGACAGTCTGCCTTCCAACACCTGTCAGTCTGTCTATGGATCTGCCCGCCCGCTCACCTGGGAGCGCTCACCTGCTACCTGCCTGCTAGCCTACCTGGAGGCTCTGCCGTCACTTGCCGTGACCACCTGCCTGTCCAGAGACTCCTGCCCGCTCACCTGGGAGCGCTCACCTGCTACCTGCCTGCTAGCCTACCTGGAGGCTCTGCCGTCACCACCTGCCTGTCCAGAGACTCCTGCCCGCTCACCTGGGAGCGCTCACCTGCTACCTGCCTGCTAGCCTACCTGGAGGCTCTGCCGTCACTTGCCGTGACCACCTGCCTGTCCAGAGACTCCTGCCCGCTCACCTGGGAGCGCTCACCTGCTACCTGCCTGCTAGCCTACCTGGAGGCTCTGCCGTCACCACCTGCCTGTCCAGAGACTCCTGCCCGCTCACCTGGGAGCGCTCACCTGCTACCTGCCTGCTAGCCTACCTGGAGGCTCTGCTGTCACTTGCCGTGACCACCTGCCTATCCAGAGACTCTTGCCCGCTCACCTGGGAGCGCTCACCTGCTACCTGCCTGCTAGCCTATCTAGAGACTCTTTCCCCGCTGTCACTTGCCGTAACCACCTGCCTGTCTAGAGACTCTTATCCTGCTATCACTTGCCATGACCACCTGCCTGTCTAGAGACTCTTACCCTGCTGTCACTTGCCGTGACCATCCGCCTGTCAAGAGACTGTCCCCGTCACTTGCCGTGACCTCCTGCCCTTCTACCCAGAGACTGTCCCTGTCACTTCCCGTGACTACCTGCCCGCCTTCCCTGGGAGCCACCCGCTTCCTTACAAGGACTGCCCCTTTGTATAGTTGCTCTGAGGTTCCACCTCCCAGACCCGTTACACCCATAAACCCTATCTATAGTGGAAGCTTCTATACAACTTCCCAGTAGATGTAAAATACTTGTTCTATTTATTTGACTTATAGGTAACGCTATTATGTTCTTTATAAACTATATATGGTTATTTATTAAATTATTATGTTTATCACCTGTTTAATAGCTTTAAAGTTACATTTCATCTTACCTCGATACGTGGGAATGCCATAACTCATAATATCAAGGTCAACAATAAAGCCAATCCCGTCTGGGCAAAGTGATACAAACTCCGCTGAAGAGACATAAAACAGGTTCCATTGCAAAAAAAAAATGTTGACTGGAGTTTGAATTTCTTTGTGACACAACAACCATTTTCATCTAATTTACGGGATTTATATAACAGCAAAATACTCATGAAAGCATACAATTGTTATACGTTGACATCTCATGTATACCATAAGAGCTCAGTGTTACAACTAGGAATCATGTAGTTGTACAGTATGTGAACAAGATGAACAATGGTATCTACACAATCTAAGACAAATTTTGGGGACACCATGGAAGATTGTGATGATTCCACCCAATAGTGTGTCTTGAACGCAGTGATTGACAGCTCAGTTATCCAGTCTGGTGCAGGAGTGTGCTGAGTTGTCTGTGTTTTGATTGACAACTCAGCCGTCCAACCTGAGACTGGGAGGTGCTGAGCTTCCATCAGGTGTTCCCTCTGTTCCCAATGATTACTCATCTACTTTTTCACCTATTGTGTCCCCCCTTTTCCTCGTAGATTGTAAGCTTGCGAGCAGGGACCTCACTCCTGATGTAACTGTTTAAACTGTCTCACCTTGTATTGAATTTATTGCCTGTACATGTCCCCGCTTAATTGTAAAGTGCTGCGGAATATGTTGGCGCTATATAAATAAAAAATATTATTATTATTATACTTAACTTGGCTGGCAGTCCCAGATAGCTGTCAGTCATAGACTCAGATCAGTGTGGGTTGTTCCTCTGTGCCTTGCTATTGCTGCATGACATTGGACTTCGTTCTGACCATCCATTTGCCTAGCCCCTATGCTCTGATCAGCTATCTCCCTGGTATTCTGACCTCGGACTGTTAACTGACTGCGCCTCTGTCTTTTCCCTCTGTTTTTGACATACCCTCTCAGCACTCTTGACCTCGGACTCCTTAACTACTCTATGTCACGATTTGTCCGTGAGAAGTGACTCAGCATCACAGAGAGATTTATCAATCTAAATGCTCCCGAATTTTAGTGCAATTTGTACACAAAACATTTTTTTTCATGATTTGCAACATGTTATGAACCTTTTATTCCTCTCTCTGAATGAACCTTGGTGTGATGGCCACAGCTGATGTGGAGCCTTAGTCTTATGGTGGGGGTTCCTGCAGCAAGAAGCCCTCTTGTCACTTTTTCATGATATGTCAGATTGACATTGAAAGTTAAAGGGCTTGATTTATTTTTTGGAGGAGCATGTCGCTCTCGTTTGCTGGGGGTGGTATATTCACAATATAAAACAGCAGCATTGTAGTGCCACTGGCTCGAACTGTGCTCTCTGATTCTGCAAGTGGAGACAGTTTTGCAGCAGTAGAAAAGCACAGCTTCACGGAAACTATCTGGATTGGGAGCTGACACTGTGCACCAATAATCTGACCAATTTATCAGCTCTTGGAAAAAGCTTGCTAGCACTGTGCATATTTGGCCACCGCTGATAGACTGCAACAGGTTCCAGTAACCCAGACTATGAGCAGTAAACAATAAAATTAAAAACCTCTCCATTCTTGCGAATGGAGAGGATTTTTAATAATAAGTAAATTGCACTGTGCGATTTTACCCATTAAAGAACATGAGAATAACACTAAGAAAATGTGTTCAGAGCAAAAAGGATAGTGATAAATTATACCTGATCTGTGCACGGGACAGGGGTAAATCTCACAGTGGTCTCCCCATCCTGCACCCAAGGAACAACAGCACTGCTCTCGTGTAACATTCACAGCAAGAACACTGTCACAGAACAGAGTGTCATCCAGGCTTAAAAAGCAATCTTTGAGATCTAAGCCACGAGAAACCTCTGTAATAATGAAATTGAAAATAAATTATTACAAATTATAAATAGAAGATGACTCACGTCACATTTGTATATGTAATGTGTCACAGAACCAGTAATAAACCTAAAAAAAACATGCGATGCATTAACATTTTGTTTTCTGGAAAATGTTTCCACAAATTGCTCATTTCATTGTTCTAAATGCCTCAGCAAAATTTCTCAATCAGTTTTTAGCACCTGCACCAAAACTTAAAAAAGGGGACGTGATTAACCATTTTTGCATGAGGTACGAAATTTCTGATTCCATTTCTACCTAAAAGTTTAAAAAAAGTTGCATATTGTAGAAAGGGCGTAGCAATTAGTGATGAGCGAGCATGTTCTGTTAACCCTTTCGGCAAGCATGCTCGGTTGCTTGCCAAGTATTTGCAGCGTGTTCGAATGTTATGTTTGAGTCATTTGATGAGGCATTAAATAAATATAGAAACTTAAATAAATTATGTAAAAATCAAATCAAGGCAGCAAAGATTGAGGCAGAGAGAATCATTGCCAGAGAAAGTAAAAATAACCCCAAAATATTCTTTAACTACATAAATAGTAAAAAACTAAAAAATGATAGTGTTGGCCCCCTTAAAATTAGTCTGGGTGAAATGGTGGATGAGGATGAGGAAAAAGCCAATATGCTAAATGATTTTTTTTCAACCGTATTTACACAAGAAAATCG
This sequence comes from Phyllobates terribilis, assembly GCF_046119375.1. Classification (NCBI taxonomy): domain Eukaryota; kingdom Metazoa; phylum Chordata; class Amphibia; order Anura; family Dendrobatidae; genus Phyllobates; species Phyllobates terribilis. Next base: position 104,637,358 of record NW_027362773.1, read on the forward strand.
CATGACAGAAAACATGATTAGTGATAACAAAAATTCTCCAGTAAATGTCACTTGCTTAACCCAGCAGGAAGTACGGCGGCATCTAAAAATCACTAAAGTTGACAAATCCCCGGGCCCAGATGGGATACACCCGCGAGTACTGCAGGAATTAAGTAACGTCATAGATAGACCATTATTTTTAATCTTTAAAGATTCCATAATAACAGGGTCTGTACCATACGACTGGCGTATAGCAAATGCGATGCCAATATTCAAAAAGGGGACAAAAACTGAACTTGGAAATTATAGGCCAGTAAGCTTAACCTCTACTGTGGGTAAAATCCTGGAGGGTTTCCTAAGAGATGCTGTAATAGAGTATCTGAAGAAGAATAACCTCATGACCCAATATCAACATGGGTTTACGAGGGACCGTTCCTGTCAAACTAACCTGATCAGTTTTTATGAGGAGGCAAGTTCTGGACTGGACCAAGGAAAAGCAGTCGATGTTGTGTATATGGACTTTTCAAAAGCTTTTGATACGGTTCCACACAAAAGGTTGATACATAAAATGAGAACAATGGGGATAGGGGAAAATATATGTATGTGGGTTAAGAATTGGCTCAGTGATAGGAAACAAAGGGTGGTTATTAATGGAAAACACTCAGACTGGGTCTCAGTTAACAGTGGGGTACCACAGGGGTCAGTATTGGGCCCCCTTCTTTTTAACATATTTATTAATGACCTTGTAGGGGGCATACAGAGTAATATTTCAATATTTACAGATGACACTAAACTCTGCAGGGTAATCAATACAGAGGAGGACAATTTTATATTACAGGAGGATCTATGTAAACTAGAAGCTTGGGCTGATAAATGGCAAATGAGCTTTAATGGGGATAAATGTAAGGTAATGCACTTGGGCAGAGGAAATAAAATGTATAATTGTATAATTATATGCTTAATTGTAAAACACTGGGCAAAACTGTAACTGAAAAAGACCTGGGTGTATTGGTGGACGACAAGCTCGCGTTTGGTGGCCAGTGTCAGGCAGCTGCTGCAAAGGCAAATAAAATAATGGGATGCATTAAAAGAGGCATAGATGCTCATGAGGAGAACATAATTTTACCTCTATACAAGTCATTAGTGCGACCACACTTAGAATACTGTGTACAGTTCTGGTCTCCGGTGTATAAGAAAGACATAGCTGAACTAGAGCGGGTGCAGAGAAGAGCGACCAAGGTTATTCGAGGACTGGGGGGTCTGCAATACCAGGACAGGTTATTACACTTGGAGTTATTTGCTGTGGAAAAAAGAAGGCTTAGGGGTGATCTTATTACTATGTACAAGTATATGAGGGGACAGTACAAAGATCTGTCTACTGATCTTTTTACTCTGAGGCCAGAGACGGGGACAAGGGGGCATCTTCTACGTCTGGAGGAAAGAAGGTTTAATCATAATGACGCGCCCCTGGGCCTGTGTCGCGCTGCGTTGCGCACGCGGGAGCTTACCCGGAGCCGGATCTGTTGAGGGTTGTAGTCTCGTGGCGGTGACCCGGTCCGTGCCCAGGGAGTCAAACTGAGCGGCGATGTATCAGCGGTAGATGTTGGACGACTACGCCACCCGTTGAGTACAGCTAAGGAGCTGCTGCTGCAGGGCAGACCGCTGAGGCCGGTGGTAGGATTGTGCAGCGTGATAGTATAACCCCCAACGGGAGGGGTATGGCCTCAGGGCAGCCGACGTGGATGATGGGGGTAGCAGGAACCACTCGGAGACGGTACGGTGTAGTTCAGGGTCTTTACTGGTGACAAAGATAGACCCTCCCGGAGTACTGGCTAGCGATTGGGGCCTGGTCAGTCCTTGAGCAGATGGGATCTCCCCTGGCCAGGCGGAGTTGTAGGCCTCCCAAACTAACTGTACTCTTCTGGCTACCTTGCTAGAGGCGGGTATAAGTAGCCCACGTCCCTGAGTGTACCGTGTGGTGCTCACCCGTATGGCCGGTGACTCGGGGCCTTCTAGTAGCTTCCGCTCCACGACGGCGGTGCTGGTCCCATGCGTGTGACCGTGCCTTCGGGTTTCTTGGCCAGAGGACCTGGAATCCCCTGCCTGACGGATTCTGCTGCTGGGCAGGAGTTAGTCCCCACAGCCTCGGACTCCGGGTCCGGTAAGAAATCTTCTCAGTCAGGGCGAGCTCTGCAGCTGCCAGCCCCTGACTCCTTGTAACACTGCTCCCACAGAGCTCCTGATGTTCTGTTCCTATATTTGCTTCTTTTCTCTGTCTCTACTTCTTCTCTACTCACTAACCCTGCCTCAGCCCTAGGTTTATATAGGGGAAGTTCTTCCCCTCCTAGGACTGGGCAGGAGGTGTGGCATGCATAGGATTCCTGACCAAGAGACCTCCCACCTGCTCTCAGACATCACATTGCTGTTACTGTGGAAACCAGATCCCTGGGGTGCCACATTCCCCCCCTAGTGAAATTTAGTACTCCGGGACTAAACATATTTTAGAAAAACATAACAAGATATAACAATAACAATACAATAAAGAAACACATAAAGGTGGTTACGGCATGTCCGTAACCGGGTGCAGTCTTTGCAGAAAGCAATGTGTCCATTTCACCAAAACAGGGAGACGTAACCAGGTAGGGGTCTGTCCTGCCCCGAGTCCTTAACAGTCTTTAGTCCGTCCTGGGTTACGCTCCAACTATGTACACAGGATTCCCGGTAAATCCACCAAAGACTCCTATAAACAACTAGAAACACATAATTATACACAAGCAACAAGAAAAACAGGTAACCACAAATAAAACAATTTATACACTTCAAATCCTCCAACGTGCGGGTAACTGGCCTCTAGTGGCCCTAGTGGACCTACGGAGCTGACTGTCTGGCCCTGAACTACAGGGTGTAGGAGCTGTTAAGGGTAAACTGGGCAGCGGTCTACGGGCCCTTTGGCTCACTAGGGATATGGCAGGCTCACTGCAAGCAGAGGGTTGATCCTCCTGGTCTGCTGGTGTGGGGTCTTCTGCCTCCTGGACCGGCTGTTCTTCCAGCTCTACCTGTTGCTCCGTAGGTGCTTGGGATGCTGGTTGGAGGAAGGTGAGTACGGGTACCACAACTGCACCATTGACTTGAGTCCAAGACCGAGGGAAGTCTCCGAGCACAGTACTAACCATATCTTCCCTTTCCTCTACGGGTCGATGGTCTTCTTGTTCCTCTTCAGGGTTCCGTAGCTGTTCAGGACACTTCTTCAGGTGATCCCGGGATACAATGGCTGTGGTCTCCCCTCCGTCTTTACTGATGGTACAGACCTTCGGGTTCTCGTGGCTTGAGGGCAGTACAGTGTACGGGTCCTTCTCCCACTGGTCGTCCAACTTGTGGAGCCGTCTTTTCCTCTTCAAGACCTGCTCTCCGGGCACCAGGGGAACAGCGGGAGCATACTGGTTGTAAGTTTTCTCTTGTCTCTCCCTAGCCTGACAGAGACTTCGCTCCACGCTCTCCTGTACTTTCCGGTACTGCTGCTGCCTCTCTGTGTCCCAGTCTGCTTCTGGTGAAGTGTCCTCGGGTGTCAGGACTCCCATTTCCAGGTCAACAGGTAACTTACCAGGTCTCGCCCTCATTAGGTAAGCCGGGGTACAGTTGGTGGAACCTACCGGGATGTGGTTGTATAGGTCCACCAGATCGGGCAGCTTCTCAGGCCACAGACTGCGTTCTTCCAGGGGCAACGTTTTCAGAAGATCCATTACCACCTGGTTCATTTTCTCACAAAGTCCATTAGTTTGCGGATGATAGGGTGTCGTCCTTATCTTCCGGCAGCCATACAGATTGCAGAATTCCTGGAAGACCTCCGCTTCAAAGGCAGGTCCCTGGTCCGTCAGCACTTGGTCCGGGTACCCGTGTGGACGGCAGAAGTGCTGCTGGAAGGCTCTAGCTGCTGTTTGAGCCGTTAAGTCCTTGACGGGGACGACAACCAAGAACCGGGAGTAATGATCCACGATGGTTAACGCGTAGACGTAGCCACTTCTGCTTGGGGTCAGTTTTACATGATCCAAGGCTACCAGTTCCAACGGCTGCCGGGTGACGATGGACTGCAGGGGAGTCTTCTGGCTGGCACGGTCCTTCCTCCTCAGGTTGCACGGGCCACAGTCTCTGCACCACCTCTCGATGGTTCCCCTCATGCCTACCCAATGGAACCGCCCGCGCAGCAGGAACTCCAGCTTCTTCCATCCGAAATGCCCAGCTCCATCGTGGTATGCCTCCATCACCATGGCTGCGTCTCGTCGTGGCACCACTACTTGCCAGATTAGTTCATGCGTCCGGGAGTTAACCATCCTGCGGCACAACTTCCCCTTGTAAAGGAACAGTCTACTCTTTTCTGCCCACAGTTGCTTGGCTTCCTCCGGAGCGTCTGGGTCAAGGCGAGCCTCTGGCTGAGTCAGCATCTCCTTCACCAGCCGGACAGCAGGGTCACTGTCTTGCGTTTCCGCCCAGTTGTAGTGAGGTAAGGGGTTAAGCGTAGCGCCTTGCTTACTCCTTACCCGATGGGAATACTGGATAGTCCCATGACGGTGAAACGCGGGGAGTTCGACTTCTTCCAGTCCCTCTGGATCTTCTCCTACGTCCGGTAGGTTTGGCATCCTGGACAGGGCGTCCGCGTTGGTATTGGAGCGTCCTGCCCTGTATTTGATGGTGAACTCGTAGTTGGACAGGCGGGCCATCCATCTCTGCTCTAGGGCACCGAGTCTTGCCGTGTCCAGGTGTGTCAACGGGTTGTTATCCGTGTACACGACGAACCGGGAAGAAGCGAGGTAGTGCTTAAAGCGTTCGGTGACTGCCCACACCACTGCTAGGAACTCTAGCTTAAATGAGCTGTAATTCTCAGGGTTTCTTTCGGTGGGTCGCAGTTTTCGGCTGGCGTAAGCGATTACTCGCTCTTTCCCCTGCTGGATCTGGGACAGCACGGCTCCTAGCCCGATGTTACTTGCGTCGGTGTAGAGGATAAAGGGCTGGCTGTAATCCGGGTACGCCAGGATTTCATCCCCCGTGAGGGCCATCTTCAGCTGGCGGAAGGACTCTTCTTCCAACTTCTCCCATCTGAAGGGCGGCTTCTGGTTCTTGGCCTTCCGGGACTGGCCTATCAGGAGGTCCTGCATAGGAGCTGCCTTTTTGGTGAAACCGGGGATGAACCTGCGGTAGTAGCCTACCAACCCGAGGAACTGCCGCACTTCCTTTACACTGGAGGGACTTGGCCATTCCTTAATTGCGGTGATCTTATCAGGGTCGGGAGCCACTCCGTCAGCGCTCACCACGTGTCCCAGGTACTGCACCTTTGGTTTCAGGAGGTGACACTTGGAGGGTTTCACCTTTAGGCCGTAGCTTGCCAGAGCTTCGAACACTTCCGCCAGGTGTTTCAGGTGGTCCTCATAAGTCTTAGAATATACGATGACATCGTCCAGGTACAACAGGACCGTCTCGAAGTTTCTGTGGCCCAGACAGCACTCCATTAATCGTTGGAAGGTTCCTGGTGTGTTGCAGAGTCCGAACGGCATGCAGGTAAACTCGCTAAGTCCCATCGGGGTGGTGAATGTGGTCTTCTCCCGGTCCGCCTCTGCTACAGCAACCTGCCAGTACCCACTAGTGAGATCCAAGGTAGAGAAGAAGTTAGCAGATCTTAAAGCAGCCAAAGACTCCTCTATCCTTGGTAAGGGGTACGCATCCTTGTGTGTGATACGGTTGATTTTCCGGTAATCTACACACATCCTCATGGTGTTGTCTTTCTTTTTGACTAAGACTAGTGGAGCTGCCCAGGGGCTACAGCTATCCCTGATCACCCCAGCCTCCTTCATGTCTCTAAGCATCCCCTTGGCGTGTTGGTAGTGTGCAGGGGGTACGGGTCGATACCTCTCTTTTATGGGAGGATGGTCTCCCGTGGGGATGTGGTGTTCTACCTGTTATGTTCTGCTACCAGAGCTAAGGAAAGAGAGGAGATCTGTCCCTACGATAGAACTCAGCTGAATCCCTACGATGTAACAGGGAACCTGATCCTGCGATCAGACCTGCTAAAGTCCTAAGCTAGTCTGTACGAAGACCTATAGATGTGGGGGAGGAATCCCTACAAGTACTAAGGACTGGGAGGAATATGGGACACCTCCTAACAGAAATAGTAGCAGACAGACGAACAAACAAAATATATAGAACATAGAGGTCCGTAGACCAAGCAAACTAACAGAGTTAGATACAGAGCACAGGCTAGCTAGAAAGTAGATATACAATGAAGTCCAGCAAAGCCAGAAGGGCGGAGCAGGATTAAATAGGCCAACAAGGTCATGTGACCAGCAAAGGAAAAAAAACCTAACAGCAAGGTTCTAACAGTACCCCCCCTTCTAAGAGGATCCTCCGGATCCCCTAGGACCAGGCTTATCAGGAAATCTCCTGTGAAACGCTCTGATAAGTCTGGACGCGGAAACATCATCTGACCTCACCCAAGAGTTATCCTCGGGTCCGAAACCTTTCCAGGCCACAAGATACTGCAAACTACCTCTATACCGTCTAGAGTCAAGGATGCGAGAAATTTCATATTCCCCGTCCTCCACCACCGGAGGAACAGAGGCAGAGGCGTCACCATCCGACACAACAGCTTTTTTTAACAGAGAGACATGAAAGACCGGATTAATTCTCCAGGAGGTAGGAACCTCCAACCTAACAGCAGATTGGTTGACAACCTGAAGCACCTTAAAGGGCCCTACAAACTTGGGACCCAATTTCTTAGAAGGAATCCTCAACCGCAGATTCCTAGAGGACAACCAAACCATGTCACCAACAGCGAACAAAACCTCCTGTCGTTTCCTATCAAAGTAGTCTTTAGATTTTCTGTTGGCCTCCTGAAGATTACCACGCACATCCGTCCAAACTCTTTCCAAATCACCGGAAAAATTCTCCTCCTCAGGCACGGCAGATCCCAACTTGGAGAACGACCCAAACGACGGATGTCTCCCAGAACAACAAAAAAAAGGCGAACAACCAGCAGAAGAAGATGTATGATTGTTCAGAGCAAATTCGGCAAGTGGCAGAAACTCAGACCACCCCTCTTGATTGTCTGCCACAAAACAATGCAAGAACTGCTCAACATCCTGGTTTTTCCTTTCTGTCTGGCCATTAGATTCAGGATGATATCCGGACGAAAACGACAAATGAATTCCCAACCTGTCACAAAAGGCACGCCAAAAACGAGCCACGAACTGAGGACCCCTATCAGAAACAATGTCAGTAGGAACGCCATGAAGTCTGACAATTTCCTTGACAAAGGCCTTAGCGAGAGTTTTAGCGCAGGGCAGTTTGATGAAGGGAACCAAGTGACACATCTTACTAAAACGGTCCACGACCACCCAGATGACAGTAAAACCCTCAGAGGGGGGAAGGTCAGTTATAAAGTCCATAGCCAAATGTGTCCAAGGAGCACTGGGGACCTCCAAAGGACAAAGCAACCCCGCAGCAGGAGTATGTGAGGACTTAGATCTAGCACATACAGTACATTGGCGTACCCACTTAATGACTTCCTTCTGCCATCCAGGCCACCAAAAACTGCGACCCACCAGTCTCTTGGTCTCAGAGATTCCGGGATGACCTGCCAACCGAGATTCGTGACACTCAAACAAATCTCTCCTAAAGGTCCCAGGCACAAACAACCTCCCATGAGGAGTGTTAGATGGGGCATTCTCCTGAGCTTTAAGAATCTCATCTTCCAAAACGGAGTCTAAAGCAGCTATCACAACACCTTCTTGTAAAATGTTTTCCTCTTTCTCAGCACCGACTATGGGAGAAAAACTGCGAGACAAGGCATCCGCCTTAACATTCTTAGTACCAGGGATGTAAGTAACGGAGAAATTAAACCGCGAGAAAAACAGTGCCCACCTAGCCTGACGGGCATTCAGGCGCTTGGCAGCGTCAAGATATATCAGATTTTTATGATCCGTAAGAACCTGAACGGGAAATTCCGCACCTTCCAAGAAGTGGCGCCAGTGTTCAAATGCGAGTTTAATAGCCAATAATTCCCGATTACCAATATCGTAATTCAATTCAGTCTCCGAAAATTTTTTTGAAAAAAAGGCACAGGGATGTAATCCATCCCCGTTATCCTGAGACAATACTGCGCCAACCCCCACAGAGGAAGCATCAACCTCAACCAAAAACGGCCTAGTAACATCAGGCTGCATAAGGATGGGAGCAGAGGTGAACCTCTCCTTGAGATACACAAAAGCTTCAATGGCCTCAGAAGACCACTGAACCGCATCAGCACCTTTCCTGGTGAGATCAGTCAGAGGTTTGACAATACTAGAAAAATTTTTTATGAATTTTCTATAGTAATTGGCGAAACCCAAAAACCTCTGTATCGATTTCAAACCAATAGGCCTAGGCCATTCCTGCACAGCCTGAACCTTAACCGGATCCATCTCAAAACCTTTGCTGGAGATAATGTAGCCCAAAAAACTAATTCTCTGTACAGCGAACTCACATTTCTCCAGCTTAGCAAAAAGCGAATTGTCCATTAATAACTGTAATACCTCACGCACGCTCCGCCAATGAGACTCCAGATCTGGCGAATAAATCAAAATGTCATCCAAATACACAACCACATTTTTACCGATCAAAGGTCTAAGGATGTCATTAATCAGATTCTGAAAAAATGCAGGAGCATTAGTAAGACCAAAAGGCATAACCAGATTCTCAAAATGACCCACAGGAGTGTTAAAAGCAGTCTTCCATTCATCACCCTCCTTCATGCGCAACAGATTGTATGCCCCCTTAAGGTCAATTTTAGAGAACCACTTGGCCCCCAATAACTGGTTAAACAGATCAGGAATCAATGGCAGTGGGTAAGGATTGCGTACCGTAATTTTGTTAATCTCACGAAAATCCAGACAAGGACGTAAACCGCCGTCCTTTTTTTTTACAAAAAAAAATCCAACCGCCACAGGAGACTTAGAGGGCCTAATGTGACCGGCGGCCAAACTTGTCTGTATGTATTCCTCCAAAGCCTTCCTCTCAGGAATAGTAAGGTTAAATAAACGACTTTTAGGAAGAGTCGCTCCAGGGACAAATTCAATAGAACAATCATAGTCTCTATGGGGAGGCAAAACCTGCGATTCCTTCTCAGAAAAAACTCTCCAAAAATCCTGAATAGGAACAGGCAATTCTCCCCTATCCAAAGCTGCAATACGCCCGTTACAACACTTGTCATAACATTTATGGCTCCAGGATTTAATTTCACTGGTAGACCAATCCAGTACAGGATTGTGACATTTTAACCAGGACAATCCCAATATTACTTGAGAAGGCAAGTTATTCAACACTACCAAATCCAATTTCTCATGGTGAACACCATTAATAGTGAGAGGAAATTCACAGACCTTGAGAGTAATATGCTTCAAAGGGGAGCCATCCACAGAAACCACAGCAATGGGGGATGATAAAGGTTCAGGTTTTAAATTGAGTTTTTCCACGAATCCCCCATCAATTACATTCAGTGTAGACCCGCAATCAACAAACACCCGAAATTCCATTAATTTTTCCTGAGCAATCGTGGAAGCAGCTAAAAATACACCCTTGGAATTTAAACAGGCAATACGGGCATGACTGACCATTTTTTTTTCTTTCTTCATACGAAGCTCACAGCCTTTAATCAAATGACCAGATTTTCCGCAATAGAAACACAAGCCTTTCGAAAAACGACGGTCTTTTTCTTGAGAGCGAGGTGCCACCGATCCAATCTCCATCGGTTCACCACTGTTAGTACACACATTCTCATAACCAGAAACTGACATAGCAGAGGATTTGCTCTCATTAACCCTTGCACGCAGTCTTCTATCCACCCGTATAGCTAATTGCATAGCCTGTTGCAAATCCTCAGGTGTAGGATAAGCAATTAGCAGGTCTTTAACCCTTTCACTGAGCCCAGCAAGAAATAGACTTTTCAGAGCAGAATCGTTCCACCCTGTTTGAGTGGACCAACGACGAAAATGTGTACAATATTTTTCGACATTACCTGATCCTTGTTTTAAACGTCTCAACTCAGTCTCAGCTGATGCGACACGGTCAGGATCATCATATAATAGTCCTAAAGCAGAAAAAAAACTATCCACTGATCTGAAGCATGTATCACTAGGTTGCAAAGAAAAGGCCCACTCCTGAGGCTCTTTGCGCAAAAGTGACATTATGAACCCTACGCGCTGGGATTCATCCCCAGAGGACTTGGGTCTCAAACGAAAATACAATAAGCAAGCATTTTTAAATGAAAAAAATTCTCGATGTTCACCAAAAAATAAATCCGGCAAACATACCTTAGGCTCCAAGAAATGTGCTCCAGAACAGTTACTCACGTGCTGACGGAGCTCGGCCACTTCCAGAGAGAGTCCCTGCAGGCGATGAGCCAAATCCTGAACCGACACCATGATGGAACAGAAAAATCTTTCCTTAGAGAATTTGCTGGCTGGACTTACTGTTATGTTCTGCTACCAGAGCTAAGGAAAGAGAGGAGATCTGTCCCTACGATAGAACTCAGCTGAATCCCTACGATGTAACAGGGAACCTGATCCTGCGATCAGACCTGCTAAAGTCCTAAGCTAGTCTGTACGAAGACCTATAGATGTGGGGGAGGAATCCCTACAAGTACTAAGGACTGGGAGGAATATGGGACACCTCCTAACAGAAATAGTAGCAGACAGACGAACAAACAAAATATAAAGAACATAGAGGTCAGTAAACCAAGCAAACTAACAGAGCAAGACACAGAGCACAGGCTAGCTAGAAAGTAGATATACAATGAAGTCCAGCAAAGCCAGAAGGGCGGAGCAGGATTAAATAGGCCAACAAGGTCATGTGACCAGCAAAGGAAAAAAAACCTAACAGCAAGGTTCTAACACTACCCCCTTGACTCGCCCGAAGTCTAACGGGTGTTTACTAAACACTCTCTCGTACTCTTGAACCACCCGATAGACTCCCTGTTTCTGGTGTGAGGGAGTGGAGTCAGTACCCAAATGTAGTTGCTGACACCAGTCCTCCATTGTTTTCTTAGAGCCGTTACCTTCCTCCGGGTGAGATGGAGGCAAGGGTTCCACAGATTGTATAGCATTTTGGTTAATGGTATATAATTTGGCTAGCGTGGCATACCGGGGCAGGTACACTTCCCTCTTCCCGATATTGATTATGCGAACGGGCACCCTCCCATGGCGTACATTAACCACCCCCCGTGCTGTCAAGATGGTGGGCCTACTGTCTGAGTAAACTGGTTCTACCATTGCCTGGTAATCTCTACCTCTCAGACCAATAGCTGCCCGGCACCAAATCATCATTTCACTTTTTGGGGGCATGGCAATAGGGAAAGGGTCACACATTCTCACGCTACCAATCTCACCGCCGGAGAGTTCCACCTGTTGCCGTCGCATCAGTGCCCGGATCTCTTTTTGGAGCACTCGCTGCTCGCCGGAGCTGGCGTTCTTGGCAACCTGCTGTAAAAGGAAAATCACCTCTGCAAGACAATTTTCAATTACATTAGTTCCTAGAGTTATCTTTGGGTGACTCTCGTGTTTGTCAATGTCTACAATGATCAGTCCCTGTGCTGCCAGTTCAACTCTACCAATTTTAATGGTCACCTCTTTAAATCCGATCTGTGGCACGGGCTGACCATTGCTGGCGATGATACTCAAGTCGTCGTCAGGGTAGCGGGTAATATCCGAGTCATTCCAGTACTGCTTGAAGAGCACGTACGGGATGGTGGTGACCTGTGACCCGGTGTCCAGTAGGGCACTCATAGGAATGCCATCCAGTACCACAGGCAAGACTGGACGTCCTCCCACATATTTGTCGTGCCAGTTCGATGGGCCTGATGATCTTTTTCCTAGGGGTTGGCCCTCTACCCTAGGTTGTGCCAGTTTAAAGGACAGTACCTTGCCATATGTCCGGGTTGATTACAGCGGCGGCAGATGGGTCGTCCGTCCTCGTTGTATCGGTCGCTGGGTCTTCCTCTGGCCGGTGGGGTCCTCCTTGGTCGACGCCACGGGATGTCCTCCGGTCCGGATGCCAGCTGGATCTTCCCTGGAGTAGAAACCTGTAAAGACTGCACAGTTCGGGTTAGCGCAGCAACGCTTTTAGCTAGCTCTTGGACCTGATGGTGCAGGTCTGGAGCCGGGTCATTGCTCAAAGCCTGCGCATCAGCTCCCACAGGCCCTGCCGACAAGGGCGCCGCCTCCTGGTGGTAAGTAGTAGTGGGGCGTCTGTGGGTCACAACGCCACCTGGTGCCGGTTCTCGGAGCACCCGGATGGCTCTGTCCTTGAACTGTGCAAATCCCAGATGAGGGTCCTGTAAGGCCATTGCCCGCAACTGGGTTCGGTGGGCATTGCAATATAAACCCTCTATAAATTGTTCAGTCAACAGCCTGTCCTCGTCTCCCACGCCGTCAGGGTCGGTCTGCTTAATGGCTCTCAGGGCCTCTTGTAGGTTCAGGGCATAGTCCCTTATACTCTCATGTGCCCGCTGTTTGCACCCGTAGAATCTAAGCTTGATCTCGGCTGAGGTGCGGGTATCAAAGGTGTCCCTCAGCCGGGTTAGTATCCCTGCGACAGTCCTCCCCCCAGGTGGCCAGGACTTTACCTCCCTTCGGGCTGCCCCAGTTAATTGGGCCACCAGGATGCTCACTTTTTGCTCTTCTGTGAGGGGGTACACCTGGAAGAGGCTATCCAGCTTTTCTCTAAAGTCATGCAGGGTATGTGACTCCCCTGAGTACTGGGGTAGCCAGGCCGCTCCCGGGATATAGGGCATGGTGAAAGGCATGACTGCAGCAGCGATGGCGCTGGCGGGGGTTGAGGCAGTGAAGCTCTCCTCCGTATCCGACATCCTCCTCCCCCCTAGTGGACCGTGGCCTACCTTGCGATGATCCTCTTCCGTAGGCCGCGGCTCCGCAGTAGATCGTCAGGGTTGAGGACCTTCCGTCGCGCTCCCGTGACGTCGGCGTCTGCTGGGCTCCTTCCAGGACCTTACGCGACGTCCGGACGTGAGGCGGGGCTTCAGTTCTCGCGCGCTTTCGGAGTCCACGCCCCTCTTCTTCCCGCGCGACGTCTTCAAGATGGCGTCCAACGGCGGGAAAACTCCACGGAAGGCGGGAAGAAGGCTGAAAATGGTGCCGGATGGCGGGAATCTTCACCACAGGTAAGTTTGAACAGTCTCTTTCAGGCACGCAGTACCCGGTGGTTGCGGGCACGAAATCCTGCCGACTACGCCAAAGTTGACGCGCCCCTGGGCCTGTGTCGCGCTGCGTTGCGCACGCGGGAGCTTACCCGGAGCCGGATCTGTTGAGGGTTGTAGTCTCGTGGCGGTGACCCGGTCCGTGCCCAGGGAGTCAAACTGAGCGGCGATGTATCAGCGGTAGATGTTGGACGACTACGCCACCCGTTGAGTACAGCTAAGGAGCTGCTGCTGCAGGGCAGACCGCTGAGGCCGGTGGTAGGATTGTGCAGCGTGATAGTATAACCCCCAACGGGAGGGGTATGGCCTCAGGGCAGCCGACGTGGATGATGGGGGTAGCAGGAACCACTCGGAGACGGTACGGTGTAGTTCAGGGTCTTTACTGGTGACAAAGATAGACCCTCCCGGAGTACTGGCTAGCGATTGGGGCCTGGTCAGTCCTTGAGCAGATGGGATCTCCCCTGGCCAGGCGGAGTTGTAGGCCTCCCAAACTAACTGTACTCTTCTGGCTACCTTGCTAGAGGCGGGTATAAGTAGCCCACGTCCCTGAGTGTACCGTGTGGTGCTCACCCGTATGGCCGGTGACTCGGGGCCTTCTAGTAGCTTCCGCTCCACGACGGCGGTGCTGGTCCCATGCGTGTGACCGTGCCTTCGGGTTTCTTGGCCAGAGGACCTGGAATCCCCTGCCTGACGGATTCTGCTGCTGGGTAGGAGTTAGTCCCCACAGCCTCGGACTCCGGGTCCGGTAAGAAATCTTCTCAGTCAGGGCGAGCTCTGCAGCTGCCAGCCCCTGACTCCTTGTAACACTGCTCCCACAGAGCTCCTGATGTTCTGTTCCTATATTTGCTTCTTTTCTCTGTCTCTACTTCTTCTCTACTCACTAACCCTGCCTCAGCCCTAGGTTTATATAGGGGAAGTTCTTCCCCTCCCAGGACTGGGCAGGAGGTGTGTCATGCATAGGATTCCTGACCAAGAGACCTCCCACCTGCTCTCAGACATCACATTGCTGTTACTGTGGAAACCAGATCCCTGGGGTGCCACAATAATCACAGACGGGGATTCTTTACTGTAAGAGCAGTGAGACTATGGAACTCTCTGCCGCATGATGTTGTAATGAGTGATTCACTGTTAAAATTTAAGAAGGGCATGGATGCCTTTCTTGAAAAGTATAATATTACAGGTTATAAATACTAGATTCCTTGATAGGGCGTTGATCCAGGGAACTAGTCTGATTGTCGTATGGAGTCGGGAAGGAATTTTTTTCCCCAATGTAGAGCTTGGTGTTTGCCACATGTTTTTTTTTTGCCTTCCTCTGGATCAACATGTTAGGCTATGGGTTGAACTAGATGGACTTAGTCTTCCTTCAACCTTAAAAACCTTAAAAACTATGTTACTGTGTGTGCATGATGTGCGACTGTTTGACAGCTTTAATACATGTGAGGAATGCCTATTTGTTAGGCATTCCTCACATGTATTAAAGCTGTCAAACAGTCACAAATCGTGAACACACATTGACTCAAACATAACATTCGAGCACACCACAAATACTCGGAAAACACCCAAGCATGCTTGTAAATCTCGAGTAATGAGCATGTTCACTCATCACTAATAGCAATCTTAAAAAAGCGCAGAATGAATACATTTCTGTTGCAGCCATTTTTAACATGCATAAAAGTCGCAATTTGCGCAGAATTCTACATTACTATTTGTTACATTGGTCTCCTGCTCTTTTCTATCATGGGGAACTGCAACAATTAATATGCATAAAAGGTTGCAATTTGAGATTTAGAAAGATTTGAAACATTCGTCTCAGGCTCTTATCATTGGGAAGTGCAAGCACCATGCTTTAAAAGCTACACCAATACAATTTGTGCCAATTTTATCTTTTGATAAATATGGATTAGTGAAGTTGTAGTGCGTACACTAAAAATTTGGCGCAAAGTACTTCTTGATAAATATCAGCCATTAAATCAGATATCACTACCCAAATGTACAGTTGTGGCCAAAAGTATTGGCACCCCTGCAATTCTGTCAGATAATACTCAGTTTCTTCCTGAAAATGATTGCAATCACAAATTCTTTGGTATTATTATCTTCATTTAATTTGTCTTCAATGAAAAAACACAAAAAGAATTGTCCTAAAGCTAAATTGGATATAATTCCACACCAAACCTAAAAAAGGGGGTGGACAAAAGTATTGGCACGGTTTGAAAAATCATGTGATGCTTCTCTAATTCGTGTAATTAACAGCACCTGTAACTTACCTGTGGCACCTAACAGGTGTTGGCAATAACTAAATCACACTTGCAGCCAGTTAACATGGATTAAAGTTGACTCAACGTCTGTCCTGTGTCCTTGTGTGTACCACATTGAGCATGGAGAAAAGAAAGAAGACCAAAGAACTGTCTGAGGACTTGAGAAACCAAATTGTGAGGAAGCATGAGCAATATCAAGGCTATAAGTCCATCTCCAAAGACCTGAATGTTCCTGTGTCTTCCGTGCGCAGTGTCATCAAGAAATTTAAAGCCCATGGCACTGTGGCTAACCTCCCTAGATGTGGACGGAAAAGAAAAATTGACGAGAGATTTCAACGCAAGATTGTGCGGATGGTGGATAAAGAACCTCGACTAACATCCAAACAAGTTCAAGCTGCCCTGCAGTCCGAGGGTACAACAGTGTCAACCCATACTATCCGTCGGCATCTGAATGAAAAGGGACTGTATGGTAGGACACCCAGGAAGACCCCACTTCTTACCCCGAGACATAAAAAAGCCAGGCTGGAGTTTGCTAAAACTTACCTGAGAAAGCCTAAAACGTTTTGGAAGAATGTTCTCTGGTCAGATGAGACAAAAGTAGAGCTTTTTGGGAAAAAGCATCAACATAGAGTGTACAGGACCTGAATGTTCCTGTGTCTTCCGTGCGCAGTGTCATCAAGAAGTTTAAAGCCCATGGCACTGTGGCTAACCTCCCTAGATGTGGACGGAAAAGAAAAATTGACGAGAGATTTCAACGCAAGATTGTGCGGATGGTGGATAAAGAACCTCGACTAACATCCAAACAAGTTCAAGCTGCCCTGCAGTCCGAGGGTACAACAGTGTCAACCCATACTATCCGTCGGCATCTGAATGAAAAGGGACTGTATGGTAGGATACCCAGGAAGACCCCACTTCTTACCCCGAGACATAAAAAAGCCAGGCTGGAGTTTGCCAAAACTTACCTGAGAAAGCCTAAAACGTTTTGGAAGAATGTTCTCTGGTCAGATGAGACAAAAGTAGAGCTTTTTGGGAAAAAGCATCAACATAGAGTGTACAGGAAAAAAAGAGGCATTCAAAGAAAAGAACACGGTCCCTACAGTCAAACATGGCGGAGGTTCCCTGATGTTTTGGGGTTGCTTTGCTGCCTCTGGCACTGGACTGCTTGACCGTGTGCATGGCATTATGAAGTCTGAAGACTACCAACAAATTTTGCAGCAAAATGTAGGGCCTAGTGTGAGAAAGCTGGGTCTCCCTCAGAGGTCATGGGTCTTCCAGCAGGACAATGACCCAAAACACACTTCCAAAAGCACTATAAAATGGTTTGAGAGAAAGCACTGGAGACTTCTAAGGTGGCCAGCAATGAGTCCAGACCTGAATCCTATAGAACACCTGTGGAGAGATCTCAAAATGGCAGTTTGGAGAAGGCACCCTTCAAATATCAGGGACCTGGAGCAGTTTGCCATAGAAGAATGGTCTACAATTCCAGCAGAGCATTGTAAGAAACTCATTGATGGTTACCGGAAGCGGTTGTTCGCAGTTATTTTGGCTAAAGGTTGTGCAACCAAGTATTAGGCTGAGGGTGCCAATACTTTTGTCTGGCCCATTTTTGGAGTTTTGTGTGAAATGATCAATGATTTGAATGTTGCTTCATTCTCTTTTGTGTTTTTTTCCTTGCAAGCAAATTAAATGAAGATAATAAGACCAAAGAATTTGTGATTGCAATCATTTTCAGGAAGAAACTGAGTATTATCTGACAGAATTGCAGGGGTGCCAATCCTTTTGGCCACCACTGTATCTGTTTTCTGGTCAAGCTAAAAAGGGTTGTACAGGACCAAGATATCAGATCGGTGGGGTCCGACTGAACACCTCCACTGGTAGCTATAAGGTCCCGCTGCTACCTAGTGTGCAGAGCTGGAACACCACAGCTCCATACACTGTGTAGTGGCCGTTCCCAGGTACTGATGGTCAGATCACATTCACTTCAATAGAAGCTGAGCAGCATTACCCAAGAACGGACACTACACAGTGTATGGAGTTGTGGTGAACGAAATCCACACACTGTGTCCTTCCAGCAGCTACAGGATTAGATATTAGCTGATCAGTGAGAGGTTCTGGGTGTTGGACCCACTCTGATTTGATACTGATGACCTATACTTAAGGCCTGTGCACACAACCGTAAAAATCGGACAAGAGATAGCCATTGTTTTGAAGGATAGCACTCATCCCCGTGTTATTCTATGAGGCAGTGCACAAGGCCGATTTTTTTCCTGGGACCAAGAATCGGATGTCACTCGCCCATTCAACTCTAGGGGCCGGGGAAAAAATTAGACAGCACTCGGAAGAGATCACGGACTGACAATATAAAGACAGTGGACAGACTTTTTTTTCTCCACCTCCAAGAAAATTGGATCACTTTCTGAACAACCTCTGATCAAAATTAGCATAATTGGACCGATTTTCTCGGATGAGAGAAAAATGGTCTTGTCACCACAGCCTGAGAATAGGTCATCAAAACATTAGTCTGTTCAATGGGTTTTCCCATCATGACAACAGTGTTAAGGTACACCGATATCATAGAAGGTGGCCCTGCACTGCAATAAGTCTCATTTTGGCAGACTGGAGGGAGTTGGCATAGCCAACTCAATCTCCCCCAACAAAATCATCTGTTTCCAGAGGTTTTAGATTTAAGAGATTGTCTTTGACTTGTTCTTTGTGTATAACGTTAGCACAAAACATTTTTCTACAATGCCCATGATAAACTTGTAGGAAAGATACTTTCGAGACAAAATTGTAAGACTTGTAAAGTAAGTGCTCAACCTAATATGCGATTACCTTCGCATCTTTTCTGATCTTCGCTAGGTGCATAACCCGTGTCACAGACGCACATGTATGAGCCATCCAGATTTTCACACTTGCCATGAGGGGAGCAGATTTCCGGGAAGAGAGTACACTCATCTATATCTATAATGAAAAAAATATATAAGTACAAAGAATATCCAACAGCCATTAACACAAAATTGTTGAAGACTTGGCTTATTAAGTACCTTGACATATTTGTTGGATTCCTTGGTTATACAGTCTGTAGCCTTCAGGACAGACACATTGGAAGGAGCCTTTAGTGTTTCTACATTGTCCTCCAACACATTGCTGTTGGGTTATACACTCATTGACGTCTGCAATGTAAGGGTAAGTCAATAGATATAATAAATTCTCCTGTCTGTGACTGACATCTTTCAGATCTACAAGGTCTTTTTAGCGTAAATTCACATTGGAATTTGGAGTGGATTCTGCTTCAAATACTTTTTGAGCTTCCTATTCATTTATACGTGAAACAAAAAAGCAAGATGTCTATATTTTAGATGATTTTTGCTCAAAATCTGACTGCCGAAGCAGAAAAAAACATCTCGTATACAAAAACAGTGCCAGAAAACATACCAAAAAAAGTATCCAAAAACTTTTTTTAAAGTATTTTTTATGTAGATTTTTCATCCACAAAAATCCATGTAAAATAACCTTTGTGTGGACAAATCGGTCAGTATTTTTTTCAGGAGTGGGAGCCAAAACCAGGAGTGGTTGATAAATGCAGAATTGGTGACTTGTTTCTATTATACCTTTTCTCTGATTGTTCCTCACCTGGTTTTGGCTGCCACTCCTGAGAAAAAATACTGACCAAATACTGATAGTGGGGCCGTGGTCTTCGGCTGCATTTACACATCCATGTGAGTGTTACCGTCCAAGAAAAACTGAGTGATTTTTTCTTAGGTGCCATCCTAGTTGCTTCCATTTTTTTCTTTTTTACTGAACAGGTGTTCGTGCTTCCAGGCCAATAAATAGACTCCTAGAAGGTCCCATGACTTTATCCAAATATACCAGTACAGATCTGTGAGACACTGAAGCAAATTGACTTCTAACGGACCTCCATAGACTTTAACGGTTGAGTTTGATCCTCAAAATTGCATCAGAATAAGACATCCTCGGAGACTCACGGATCTCATATTTGGATCCGTGATTTTAATGGATGCATGAATACATCCATTCTACTCTAGGGGTCTAAGGGCTGTCCAATAAAAAAATCGGACAGCACTAGGACGTATCACACAGACGTGTGGATGTAACCTTACTGCTCATGCAGACGAGCACATAAATTGGACATGTGCTGACCGATTTTCAATTGGATAGCACACGGACACCACACAGACCCATGTTATATGTTATTCAATAGGTCAGTTCAGATTAATGATTTTTCTCTTTGTCTTACTTTCCGTGAGAAAAAAAATCAATTCTATGATTGCATAAAAAAATTGGATCCCACACAGAACGTCTGTATGGGATCCAACTTTTACAGGTACATTTTTATCATAAACCTAGGAAAATGTATTAGATCATACACATTTTGTTAATGTAGATGTATGAAAATGGATCACACAGTAAAAAATGAACACACTGATATCACATGGACGTAAAAAACAGACACACGGATGAAAATTGGATGAAAAACAATAATCAATAAATGGCAATTCCCAATCTGTAGATAGTGATGTTTCAATCTGTTCCAGTGTTAATTAAACAACTAGTCACATCAGGACCACCCAAATCCATACGCATTATTACAATATAGGAAAATTCCTTTCTTGGAATTTTTCTTTATAAACGAGTGGAGAGCCACTAACAAGGACTGTTTTTCATCTCTGTGCTGGATCAAATTTTCAGCTATTTTGGCCCAAGTGTCAGTTTTTACTATCATTGTGGCATCTGTTTTTCTTTTGCCCTTATTCACATCAATGTGATTTTTGACACATGGTAAGATTTTAATGCTAAACAGTATAGGACCGTCCTGATTTGAGTACGCCTTGTCGTGGTGGGATGGATTTTACGCTTTTAATTGCTAAAAAAAACATTGTTTACTAATTGCCCAATGTTATTTAATAAATAAATAAATTAACGGCTATTGTGAACATGCTCCTACACGTTGCATGTATACCAACTTATAGTCCAGTTCATTGCTCCTACATGTTGCATATATACCAACTTATACTCCAGTTCATTGCTCCTACATGTTGCATATATACCAACTTATACTCCAGTTCATTGCTCCTACATGTTGCATATATACCAACTTATACTCCAGTTCATTGCTCCTACACGTTGCATGTATACCAACTTATAGTCCAGTTCATTGCTCCTAAATGTTGCATATATACCAACTTATACACCAGTTCATTGCTCCTACATGTTGCATATATACCAACTTATACTCCAGTTCATTGCTCCTACATGTTGCATATATACCAACTTATACTCCAGTTCATTTTTATCTGTTTTTGTTGTATACAAAAAAAAATAAAATTCCAAGCATCTCCTACCCATTAAGCAGTAAAAAACAGACCTTAGTCAAATTGCATCTGTGTGCTATCCGTTTTTTTTTTTCACAGACCCCTAAATATTTGAATTGGCAAATTTTATCTGTTAAAAACGGACGTCCCTCTTTTTTTTTTTTTTGTGGAAACACAATCTGATTAAAAGAACAAAATTTCTTCATTTTTTTTTGTTGATCTTCAATTAGATTTTTAGCACGTCCAAAGGTTCACCCGTCACCTTACCTTCACATACCAATGGTATTCTATTCCTTATTTTGAATCCAGTTTGACATTCACATTTGTAGTAGCCCGGAAAATTGACACAACTGTGAGAGTCACCGCACATTCCAGTGCGTGAACACTCGTCAACATCTGTGAGATGACAATTTCAATGAGAAAAATGGAAAACAAACGGGTCAGTACATATTAACAGGGATTTTCCTCCTTGCAACTTTCTGTACACAATCCTCGTCTTTGTATTCATAATAAAAAATGAGCTGTTATCACCCAAGTTTTTTTTTAAGAACACAAAGGGCCATTTAAATCTATTTAAATTGTGTTCACCTTTCATTAGTTTTTTTTTTTTTGATAAATATCAGTCATATGTTTTTCTTTGTTCGGGCCGGGGCTGGAAACAGCAGTTTGCACAAGCTGTAGCTTTCTCCTTTAATAATTTTGTTTTATTTTTTCTTTCTTTTTCTTTGTATATTTTTTTGACATTTTGTTAATCCATTTTTTATGACTGATTTCCCCTGTAACTGGGGGTGACATTGTAACTCCAGTTACATTCTCTTACCTGCACTATAAAGCTGATTTAGGTCTGATCCCTAATGATCACTAGTATAGTTGAATGAGTACTGTTAGTGTTTCCTAAACTGTATACACGTGGCTCATTTAAGTCTGTGTATACAGAAATCAGGAAGACAGAGATGGTAAGGCTATGTGCGCACGTTCAGTATTTGATTGAAAAAATTTCTGCAAGATTTCTGCATTTCTTGGCAGCAAAAACGCCAATTTTTCAGCGATTTTGGTGTTTCTTTTGATGTGTTTTTTGATCCGCATTTGTACAGCAATGAATGCTTTTTAGAGCTAAATAAAGATTTGAAAAAAGAAATGTGGGACATTGCTTTAACCCTTGGATTACCGTCGGAACTGGGGTGAGTATATTGGTTAATTTAAATGACTAAAGAATGTGCCTGTTTTATTTCAAATAAAGTGTTTTATTCTCGGTATGTGTTTATTTAACTCTTTATTTACAGGTTTGGTAATGAGGGTGTCTGGCTGACACCTCTTTATCACTAAATCTAGGGCTTGGTGTCAGCAACACCTAATCCTATTACCCCTAATGAATGGGGGGCTCCCGAACATCCAGTGTTTGCCACGCTATCATATGCAGGACAAGCGGCAAACACTGCCTCTGATCGGCTGTAAGATTAATACCACCGGACAGAGAGCTGCAGTTCCCACGCTGTCAGATGACAGAGTGAGCCTGCAGCTGTGACCCAAGGTAAAATGTTAATCTACTGTCACAGGCGTATGCAGATGGGACTACTACACCTATCAGCCTACGCCTGCTGTCGCTGTTGACAGCGAGAGCGGGTGCCGCTGATGGGTGTATTAATCTGCCGGCGCCTGCGCTATAAATAAATTAATAAAAATGATGTAGGTGCCCCTGTATTTTTGATAAACAGCCAGGTAAAACTGACAGCTGCAGGCTACAACCCTCAGCAGTCAGCTTTAGCAAGGCTTGTTATCAAGAATAGAGGGGTCCCACGCCGTTTTTTTAAATTATTTAAATAAATAATTAAAAAGAAACGGTGTGGGGTCCCCTGTATTCGCAGCAAAAATCTGCAAATCCGGAAATATTTTTATACCCGCGTTTTTGCTGCAGATTTGACTGACTCAGTTGAAGTCAATGGGTGAAAAACGTGGCAAAAACGCACAAACAATTGACATGCTGCAGATTTAAACTCAATGACAATGCTGACGGAAAAATTCCTCATCATGTGCACAGCACTTCAGGATTGTCATTGCAATAGCTGGCACAAGGATTCCTTAGCGTTTTGGGCCCATTTCCGTGCTGAAAAAAATGCCGCAAAAACGCACCATGTGCACACACAGCCTTATAAAACATCTCTGCCTTCTCTATGGTCAGTCCGGCCAATTTTGCAGCTGCATAATCTCTGTGCTGACTCTGCAAGAATGTTCTAAAATGTCCTTGTACATCCATATGGGGACCAGCCCGACATTATAAGATGATGGGAGGTCCGCAAGTAGATAATAAGGCTCTGTTTACACCTGTGCCAGAAGTTTCCTTATGGACCTCCATTGCTGCCTTATTTTTTCCAGTAAAATTTCAGAAACCTATTAGAGTCAATTTGTTTGACATGTGAAAAATCCATCCCTTACATGAATTCCCATTTTTGTTCCTGAAACGAAACAAAAGAAAACGAATTCCTAACATTGCTCTAAACATATGTGTTCATTTTAGAGTCCTGAGTGTAATATTATTTAATGTATTTATATTTTATAGTATTTGAGTTTAGTACTATATTATCATATTATCTTTACTATTTTATGATTCATTCTGCATTTTTTATTTTTCAATTTGAACATAAAAAAAAATTCTCGGCCAAAATTGGTCAGCCATGCTAAAGATTGACAACAGTGAAGAACACAAAATGTTTTCTTACCCACGCAAGATCTTAGACCGTGTGATACATTTAGTCTGTATCCATGTTTACAATGACAGTTGAATGATCCAGCTGTATTCAGACACAAGCCCTTTCCGTGACCACAAGGTTCACTCTTACATTCATCAACATCTAAGATGTACAGACACAGTATAAGAATCTGACCAATGGTGTAAAACAACAGTCAAGAAGAACAAACAAACATTACAAAATTCCGTAGCAAACCCTCAATTCTTTTTACACATGTTTTAGCACTAGGACTGTCTCTGAGTATTTCGTCACATATTAAAGAGGTTGTCCACTACTTTAGCACTGATGACCTATCCACAGGATAGGTCATCAATGTCTGATCGGTTGGGGTCTGACATCCCGACACCCCCGCTGATCAGCTGCTAGTGGAGTTGTCGTTGTCTGCCTCCGGCCAGAAATACTCACTTACCGAGCTAGCCGTCTTCTGATTGTGGCCGCCGCAGGGTACTACAGATCCTCCTATATTGATTTGAATAGGAGGCAGATATGCAGTACGAAGCCTCGGCCACTACCAGAAGACGGCCAGCTCCTCAAGAGAGCACATCCAGCCGGCAGCGGCCGCTGCCGACGCCGCTAACAGCTAATCGGCAGGGGTGCCGGTTTTCGGACCTATAGTATAGGTCATCAATGATAAAGTAGTGGACAACCTCTTTAATGTTTAGATGTGAAACTTCTCCTATGGTGCAGTATTAGGCAATACTTTTCTGTTCCAGCAAAGGCTATAGGGAACCTGCCAGCGCCCTCCAGCCTGACAAACCGCCACCATATGCTTTTTCCAGAATTACCGTAAAATCCTTATTGTCAAACAAAAATGCTTTTGTCTTGAAAAAGTCAACTTTATATGAGCTGTTCATCATATGCAAATTAGCTAGGACTGTTCCTCAGGGGTGTGGATACCCCCAAACTAGTTTGGCTTCAAAGCCTATAATTATGCTCAGCAGGTATGACTGAAGCCCTGAGTACATTTAACTGCTGGAAATCTGTCCGGTTTCTTGCCTGCCTAGATTGCCGTTGTACTCTCTACTTTCCCAGACTGCTCAGCAAGCAGTCACAGAGAAGCTCTCAGGTTTCTCAGTGTTCACCTTGCTCCACTTTGCCATCCAGTGAACGTGCATTGCATGAAGCTGAAGAGAGTACGCCCGGCATTGTTGCACATAAGTAGGCAGTACACAGGTGGGATTTCTGGCAGTTATAAGATGCTGTGTTTTGTGTGAAACATATTAAAAGGGTTGAGTATCTTGGGTGACATTTTTTTTCTTTACTTAAATGCATGTATTTGGAGTAAAAATCATTTTTGCAATTCAGCTTCATTAACAATTTTTGCATTGTTTTGCTTTTCCAGGGTCTTTGTTTTCCTTTACAGTCAATTTTGATGTTATAGAATTGCAAACTCTCCAGAGAGTGACAGTGCAAGACACGTCGGGCAACACGGTTGCTCAATGGTTAGCACTGTTGCTTTGCAACACTGGGGTCTTGGTATCAAATCTCACCAAGGACAACATCTGGAAGGAGTTTGTATGTTCTCCTCGTGTTTGCAATTGGTTTCTTTGGGGGTATTTCCGGTTTCCTCCCACACTCCAAAGAGAATATAGATTGTGAGGCCCAATGGGGACAGCGATGATGATGATGTTTGTAAAGTGTTGTGAAAATTAATGGTACTATATCAGCGAGTAAAATAAATAATAAAGGCAAGTGGTGCAAAATTTTCAATCAAACCCAACTACAAGAATTATTTTTAGCAAAAAAATACATGCATTTAAATAATAAAAAAATGTCCCCTAAGGTGGACAACCCCTTCAATCATACCCTCTTTTATAGGATATGAGGTCAGACTAGTCGAGGGAAAGTGACGCTCCTCCGGATTATTCCTGGCTAATTTGCGTATGACATACAGTTATGTGAAAAAATTTGGGCACCCCTATTAATCTTAAGCTTAATGTTTTATAAAAATTGGTGTTTTTGCAACAGCTATTTCCGTTTGATATATGTAATAACTGTTGGACACAGTAATGTTTCTGCCTTAAAATGAGGTTTATTGTACTAACAGAAAATGTGCAATCTGCATTCAAACAAAATTTGACAGGTGCATAAGTATGGGCACTGCACCAGAAAAGTGACATTAATATTTAGTAGATCCTCCTTTTGCAAAAATAACAGCCTCTAGTTGCTTCCTGTAGCTTTTAATGAGTTCCTGGATCCTGGATGAAGGTATTTTTGACCATTCCTCTTTACAAAACAATTCCAGTTCAGTTAAGTTTGATGGTCGCCGAGCATGGACAGCCCTCTTCAAATGATCCCACAGATGTTCAATGATATTCAGGTCTGGGGACTGGGATGGCCATTCCAGAACATTGTAATTGTTCCTCTGCATGAATGCCTGAGTAGATTTGGAGCGGTGTTTTGGATCATTGTCTTGCTGAAAGATCCATCCTCTGCATAACTTCAACTTTATCACTGATTCTTGAACATTATTGTCAAGAATCTGCTGATACTGAGTGGAATCCATGCGTCCCTCAACTTTAACAAGATTCCCGGTGCCGGCATTGGCCACACTGCCCCAAAGCATGATGGAACCTCCACCAAATTTTACTGTGGGTAGCAAGTGTTTTTCTTGGAATGCTGTGTTTTTTTGCCGCCATGCATAACGCCTTTTTGTATGATCAAACATCTCAATCTTGGTTTCATCAGTCCACAGGACCTTCTTCCAAAAAGAAATTGGCTTCTCCAAATGTGCTTTTGCATACCTCAGCCGACTCTGTTTGTGGCGTGCTTGCAGAAACGGCTTCTTTCGCATCACTCTCCCATACAGCTTCTCCTTGTGCAAAGTGCGTTGTATAGTTGACCGATGCACAGTGGCACCATCTGCAGCAAGTTGATGTTGCAGCTCTCTGGAGGTGGTCTGAGGATTGTCCTTGACTGATCTCACCATTCTTCTTCTCTGCCTTTCTGATGTTTTTCTTGGCCTGCCACTTCTGGCCTTAACAAGAACTGTCCCTGTGTTCTTCCATTTCCTTACTATGTTCCTCACAGCGGAAACTGACAGGTTAAATCTCTGAGACAGCTTTTTGTATCCTTCCCTTGAACAACTATGTTGAATAATCTTTGTTTTCAGATCATTTGACAGTTGTTTTGAGGAGCCCATGATGCCACTCTTCAGAGGAGATTCAAACAGGAGAACAACTTGCAAGTGGCCACTTTAAGTAGCTTTTCTCATGATTGCATACACCTGGCTATGAAGTTCAAAGCTCAATGAGGTTACAAAACCCAAAAAAGTGCTTTAGTAAGTCATTAAAAAGTAGGTAGGAGTATTTAAAACAAGAAAATGATAAGGGTGCTTATACTTATGCACCTGTCAAATTTTGTTTGAATGCAGATTGCACATTTTCTGTTAGTACAATAAACCTCATTTCAAGGCAGAAACATTACTGTGTCCAACAGTTATTACATATATCAAACTGAAATAGCTGTTGCAAAAACACCAATTTTTATAAAACATTAAGCTTAAGATTAATAGGGGTGCCCAAACTTTTTCATATAACTGTACGTCCCATATGGAGTTGATTTTTCCAAGAGAGTGCTCTAATACTGGAATTTAGCTTTACAGTTGCTACTTGGCAGGATGGAGGAATCTGACAGGTTCCTGCTAAGGCAAAGGGTAACTAAAGGAATCGAGCTAAACCTAAAGAATCGGATGTTTTACTTACCTACGCAAACCCTCTTCTCCGGATCTGGGTAGTATCCCGGATTACAAATGCAGTAGAAACCTGTAGGGGTTGAGATACATTCTCCGTGTCCACACAGGTTTCTAATAATTTTACACTCATCGGTTTCTGGGTAGAAAAAAAAAACTGGTTATTGATGAAAGGTAGCACATAATTTATGAGTCAGTTAAGGGGTTTTCAATTACTTTTATTTAGGAACGTTCATAAATATTTCATTGGTTGGAGTCGGACCCATGGGACCCATGTTCTGTAAAAGGGTTATGAATGGGAATGAGCAGCAGAACCAACTTCCCAACACTCATATGTTTGTGGCTGTGACTGTGTAAACAGGGCCTGGTGTTTGCTGGAGTGTTCTGATCATTAGGTGTCCTATGATCGGACCTCCATGATCAAACATGGAGAGGCCATTAAAGAGGTTGTCCACTATTTTATCATTGATGACTTATCCTTCAGATAGGTCATCTATTTCTGATCGGTCGGAGTCCGACACAAGGCACACCCCGCCTATCAGCCGTCCTCGGCAGCGGCGGCTGCTGGTCAGAAAGCTCTATTGTGGAGCTGCTCCATCCTCTGATAGTGGCAGATCAATAGGAAGTGGATGTGCAGTACCTGGCCACGGCCACTTTTAGAAAATGGAACAGCTCCACAATTGATCATTTCTGGCCGGCGGCCGCCGACACCGGGAACAGTTGATCGGTGGGGGTGCCAGATGTCAGACCCTGACCCATCAGACATTGCTGACTTATCCTAAGGATAGGTCATCAATGATAAAGTATTGGACAACCCCTTTAATGTTTAAGTAATAGGAAACCCATTAAACGTCAGTAGCCACTTAGTAACTTACCGGTCAATTGTGTGGGAGCAATCTCAGCAGCGCTCCGTGTGTCATACTCGGCAGGTATTTTTCGCACAGCCACGGTTGTAGGCTCCAAAACAATTGCTGAAAATGAAGGCATATTAGTATAGAATTTTTTAACTTGGCATTGCCCATAAATGGCTCAGATGGCCGACTGTAATTTTTACCAGAAGAAATTGAACAGCATGCTGACATTTATTCCAGTAAAATTTGTTTGACGCAAGAGAAAAACGGACCGAGTTTCAGCTGCGTTTGTTCAGAGTTTCATACATTTTTTTCACTGATGAGAAAAAAAAGCTTCTTCACCTTTTCCTGTCTATCATTCACTGAAAAATAGACAGTACACGGATGGCATCCGAATTCTGTCCGCTTTTCACTGATCCATAGCCTTGTATTACCGATTTTCATCCAATACTCAGATCAATATCAGAGATTTCTTCTCGATTTTGCACGCATCTGATCTGATGAACAAATCTGATATGTGAACAGTCCCATAGACTATCATACAGTGCTGGCCAAAAGTATTGGCACCCCTGCAATTCTGTCAGATAATACTCAGTTTCTTCCTGAAAATGATTGCAATCACAAATTCTTTGGTATTATTATCTTCATTTAATTTGCTTGCAAGGAAAAAACACAAAAGAGAATGAAGCAAAAATCAAATCATTGATCATTTCACACAAAACTCCAAAAAAGGGCCGGACAAAAGTATTGGCACCCTCAGCCTAATACTTGGTTGCACAACCTTTAGCCAAAATAACTGCGAACAACCGCTTCCGGTAACCATCAATGAGTTTCTTACAATGCTCTTCTGGAATTGTAGACCATTCTTCTTTGGCAAACTGCTCCAGGTCCCTGATATTTGAAGGGTGCCTTCTCCAAACTGCCATTTTGAGATCTCTCCACAGGTGTTCTATGGGATTCAGGTCTGGACTCATTGCTGGCCACCTTAGAAGTCTCCAGTGCTTTCTCTCAAACCATTTTATAGTGCTTTTGGAAGTGTGTTTTGGGTCATTGTCCTGCTGGAAGACCCATGACCTCTGAGGGAGACCCAGCTTTCTCACACTGGGCCCTACATTATGCTGAAAAATTTGTTGGTAGTCTTCAGACTTCATAATGCCATGCACACGGTCAAGCAGTCCAGTGCCAGAGGCAGCAAAGCAACCCCAAAACATCAGGGAACCTCCGCCATGTTTGACTGTAGGGACCGTGTTCTTTTCTTTGAATGCCTCTTTTTTTTTCCTGTACACTCTATGTTGATGCCTTTTCCCAAAAAGCTCTACTTTTGTCTCATCTGACCAGAGAACATTCTTCCAAAACGTTTTAGGCTTTCTCAGGTAAGTTTTGGCAAACTCCAGCCTGGCTTTTTTATGTCTTGGGGTGAGAAGTGGGGTCTTCCTGGGTATCCTACCATAAAGTCCCTTTTCATTCAGACGCCGACGGATAGTACGGGTTGACACTGTTGTACCCTCGGACTGCAGGGCAGCTTGAACTTGTTTGGATGTTAGTCAAGGTTCTTTCTCCACCATCCGCACAATCTTGTGTTGAAATCTCTCGTCAATTTTTCTTTTCTGTCCACATCTAGGGAGGTTAGCCACAGTGCCATGGGCTTTAAACTTCTTGATGACACTGCGCACGGAAGACACAGGAACATTCAGGTCTTTGGAGATGGACTTGTAGCCTTGAGATCTCTCCACAGGTGTTCTATGGGATTCAGGTCTGGACTCATTGCTGGCCACCTTAGAAGTCTCCAGTGCTTTCTCTCAAACCATTTTATAGTGCTTTTGGAAGTGTGTTTTGGGTCATTGTCCTGCTGGAAGACCCATGACCTCTGAGGGAGACCCAGCTTTCTCACACTGGGCCCTACATTATGCTGAAAAATTTGTTGGTAGTCTTCAGACTTCATAATGCCATGCACAAGGTCAAGCAGTCCAGTGCCAGAGGCAGCAAAGCAACCCCAAAACATCAGGGAACCTCCGCCATGTTTGACTGTAGGGACCGTGTTCTTTTCTTTGAATGCCTCTTTTTTTTTCCTGTACACTCTATGTTGATGCCTTTTCCCAAAAAGCTCTACTTTTGTCTCATCTGACCAGAGAACATTCTTCCAAAACATTTTAGGCTTTCTCAGGTAAGTTTTGGCAAACTCCAGCCTGGCTTTTTTATGTCTTGGGGTGAGAAGTGGGGTCTTCCTGGGTATCCTACCATAAAGTCCCTTTTCATTCAGACGCCGACGGATAGTACGGGTTGACACTGTTGTACCCTCGGACTGCAGGGCAGCTTGAACTTGTTTGGATGTTAGTCAAGGTTCTTTCTCCACCATCCGCACAATCTTGTGTTGAAATCTCTCGTCAATTTTTCTTTTCTGTCCACATCTAGGGAGGTTAGCCACAGTGCCATGGGCTTTAAACTTCTTGATGACACTGCGCACGGAAGACACAGGAACATTCAGGTCTTTGGAGATGGACTTGTAGCCTTGAGATTGCTCATGCTTCCTCACAATTTGGTTTCTCAAGTCCTCAGACAGTTCTTTGGTCTTCTTTCTTTTCACCATGCTCAATGTGGTACACACAAGGACACAGGACAGAGGTTGAGTCAACTTTAATCGATGTTAACTGGCTGCAAGTGTAATTTAGTTATTGCCAACACCTGTTAGGTGCCACAGGTAAGTTATAGGTGCTGTTAATTACACGAATTAGAGAAGCATCACATGATTTTTCAAAGGGTGCCAATACTTTTGTCCACCCCCTTTTTTAGGTTTGGTGTGGAATTATATCCAATTTGGCTTTAGGACAATTATTTTTGTGTTTTTTCATTGAAGACAAATTAAATGAAGATAATAATACCAAAGAATTTGTGATTGCAATCATTTTCAGGAAGAAACTGAGTATTATCTGACAGAATTGCAGGGGTGCCAATACTTTTGGCCAGCACTGTAGGTACGAGTGTTATCCATGAAAAAAAAGGATAGCATTCATACGTGATAAACTGATGTGTGAATGAGCCCTTACTTCTTTGAACCACTTTACGGTTTCTAAAGTGGTTAAAAAAAGTGATATATGACAAAACATGTGCACAGCAATGTCTTTTTGACATTGCTGTACAGTATATTAATTTTATGGGGTGCCGGAATCCGCTTGGAAAAGACATCGTGTGCACATACCCTTAGGGTGGTCTAACACACAGCCATTCTTTTTACCAAGATGCCCCTGCAGTTTTTTGAGGTAAAGTCAAAAGCGCATCCAGCAATATTAATCCTTCCCTTATTTTGCCCATTTCTTTTGCATTCACTTCTTATGCTGGAGCAAAAAGCTGTAACGAAATTGTGGCATTTTTCCAAAACTTGTAGCTCAAGGGGATACTGGTGCTTTTTGCAGAGACCCAACTCAGTAAGGAGACTTACTTTCAAAGCAGTGCTCCATTGGGAAAAAAATGCAAAATATGAGTAGTATGATCTACTTTGCATTTTTCCTGAAATCAATAAAGAAATGTGAATCACGTGGATATTTTTGCTGTTGTTGCTGGATTTGTCCACTTTTACTTTGTTTTTCGAAATGCAGCTTGCTGTAGGTATCTATTTTGTTAATTTTTTCCCATTGAAAAAAAAAACATCAAAAAGTGCATGTATATCAAAAAAACTCACAAAATACACTCATGAAATGGATGATATATTTTACAAGCTAAAAGAAGCACTGTTAAAAAACAAATGGGAAAAAAGTCTAAAGGAACAGAATGCTACAAGAGTGAGCACTATGGAAAGACAAGTCAATTCAGAATTCCTAATTTTGCTCTGCATTTTGGTCAGAAGTGAATTCGAAGGGAATGGGAAAAGTAATGGAAGACTTCACTTCTCTTCTTTGCTGGATCCACTCTTTTCTTTAGCTCCTAAAATCTGCATTAGTCTTTGTGCACATAGTGTCTTATAGATGCCAGCGTAGCCAGTGAGTTTTCCCAGGCGAAGCCGCTTCAGGAACACATTGGCAGTCGTTTTTCTGAACCCTGAAATGGTTAAAGGAAATGGAATAAGACTGAACAAGTGCACACAATATCGCTTTGACATTGCTGTGCATTATGTTCATTTTATGGTCGCTTTTGTGGCGCTTTTTTTCAGATAGAGTCCGGGCAAAATTTGCCGAAAATGACGCCATGTGCACGTACCTTATGAACCACCCAATTGTAGTTTTTGTGCAACATGCAGGAAGACCGTATACATGCAGTTTTCAAACACAAAAATAAGAATCAGATTTTGACAAAATCATTCTAATTTTGGAAAATCTGATTCCTTATTTTACTACTGCAAAAAATATCTATCTATATAATTGTCTTATCCCGTCTGTCTGTCTTTCTGTCTGTCTTTCTGTCTGTCTGTCTGTCCAGGAAATCCCGGGTCGCTGATTGGTCCGGCCGCAGCATTTCAGAAAAACATGGCGGCCATTAGCGGCTCATGTGCGGCACGGAGGTCAGCAGCGATGCAGCCGGGAGATGCAGCCGGCTGCTCGCAGCATAAGTCCCCCGACCGCAGGCGCCGCTGACCTACATGCGGCTATCGTCGGAAGATCAGCGGCTACGGATGCTTATCTCCCGAGGACAAGTGTGTTGCGTTGATAAATATGACTGATTGTGGTACATTTCTATTTGCAAACTTTGAACAAATAACTGGAAATATTCTTCAAATAGTTTTAATTACCAGGTTTTGGTGGAATAAGGGATGGCAAAGACATAGTTTCTTCTAGGTTTGGGTTGAATACTGGAAGCTAGAATATGAACAGAGAAGTGAAAAATAACTCAAGATATACAATATCCTGCTGTAGTACACACTTGCTTTTGGGTCTGGACATATTTTGATTTTGCAGGATATAGGAAAATTATGGCACCACTTTAAAGGTATTTACACTTAGTATACTAAAAGAGGTTGTCCACTACTTTAACATTGATGACTGATCCTTAAGATAGGTCATCATTGTCTGATCGGCCGGGGTCTGACATCCTGCACCCCCATCAATCAGCTGTTATCGGTTCCACTGGCTGGAAGTACTTACTAGCTGAGCTGGCCATCTACTTGTAGTGGCTGCCGCAGGGTACTACACATCCGTCTCCTATTGATTTGAATAGGAGGCGGATGTGCAGTACGAAGCCCCGGCCGCTACCAGTAGACGGCCAGCTCCTCAAATAAGTATTTTTCCCCGGCACCGATAACAGCTGATCAGCGGGGTGTTGGGTGTCGGACCGTGGCCAATCAGGCATTGATGACCTATCCTAAGGATAGCCAACTAAATCAATGTAGACAGTATCCACTCCAGGGTGATAGTGAAAGAAAATAGACTTTATTCCGCCATAAACAGCATGGAATAAAGTTGATTTTTTTTCACTATCACCCTGGAGTGGATGCTGTCTACATTGATTTCGTTGGCTTTGATATTTCCAAGTGGGTTCCTTCATAACCAAAGACATGCGTCCCAGTACGAGTGCTTGCTGCCAGCAACATTCTTTTGGGAGAATATTCTAAGGATAGGTCATCAAGGAAAAAGTAGTGGACAATCTCTTTAAATACACTCATGGGTAACATGCAAAATTGATCCAAACATGTCCAGCACATCTTCTTAATGTTTAAAAAAAAATGTTTTTGCTTTATTCAAATCCTCATAAGGCTATGTGCCCACGATGCAGAAATGCTCAGGATTTTTTAATGAGCGTTTCTGCATCTCCCTGGCAGAAAAAAACGCATGCGGATTGTACATGTGGATTGTACATGCGGATTGTACATGCGGATTGTACATGCGTATTGTACATGTGTTTTTCCTGCCAGGGACATGCGGATGTGAAGCGTTCTTCACTTGCATTTCCGCATGCGGGTTGACAAGCGCTTTCCAAGCGATTTTAGCATCACTTGGAAAGTGCTTGTCAATAATAATAATAATAATAGTTTATTTTTATAGCGCCAACATATTCCGCAGCACTTTACAAATTTTAGGGGGGACTTGTACAGACAATACAGAATAAGCATATCTCATATCGAAAGGAGTGAGGGCCCTGCTCACGAGCTTACAGTCTATGAGGAAGTGGGGGAGACACAAAAGGTAAAAAGTACATATATTGTATAATGCAGCCTTGATATACTGAATAGGATAAATAATAATACATGGACTGGTCGCCAGCCAGTATGTGTGCAGTCCTGACAGAGGCTTTTATGTGCATGGTTGATTTGAACCCGAAGTTGAAGAAGATTTTAATATGGGGGAAAGCTGGGATGGACAGAGTGTGTTTAGGTGATACGCCAGTCTAAAGAAATGTGTTTTTAGGGTTCGCTTGAAACTGTGGGTATTGGGAATTAATCGAACTGGCCTGGGTAGTGCATTCCAGAGAATTGGCGCAGCACGCGAGAAATCTTGGAGACGGGAGTGGGAAGTTCGGATTATGGAGGATTTTAGTTTCAAGTCATTTGCAGAACGGAGGGCACGTGTAGGGTGGTAGACTGAGACGAGGGAGGAGATGTAGGGGGGTACTGAAGCATGGAGCGCTTTGTGGGTAAGCGTGATAAGTTTAAAATGAACTCTATATTGGATGGGCAACCAATGCAATGACTGGCACAGGGAAGAGGCATCTGAGTAGCGGTTGGCGAGGAATATGATCCTGGCTGCTGCGTTCAGGACGGATTGGAGAGGGGAGAGTTTAGTAAGAGGGAGACCGATTAGTAGAGCGTTGCAATAGTCAAGACGAGAATGAATAAGAGCTACAGTAAGAGTTTTTGCCGAGTCAAAGGTGAGAAAAGTCCTGATTCTTGAGATGTTTTTGAGGTGTAGATGACATGAACGAGCGAGTGATTTGATGTGAGGAGTGAAAGAAAGATCTGAATCAAATATGACCCCCAGACAGCGGGCTTGTTGCTGGGGAGTAACGGTGGAGCCACAAACAGAAATGGCAATATCGGGCACAGGTAGGTTAGTGGAGGGAGGAAAGACGAGTAGTTCA
Source organism: Phyllobates terribilis (assembly GCF_046119375.1). Lineage (NCBI taxonomy): Eukaryota > Metazoa > Chordata > Amphibia > Anura > Dendrobatidae > Phyllobates > Phyllobates terribilis. The sequence continues at coordinate 104,672,450 of NW_027362773.1, forward strand.
GTTTTTGACAGATTCAGTTTTAGGTAGAGGGAGGACATAGTGTTAGACACAGCAGAAAGACAATCACTGGTCTTTTGTAGTAATGCAGGGGTGATGTCCGGAGCAGAGGTGTATAATTGGGTGTCATCAGCATAGAGATGGTACTGAAAACCGAATCTACTGATTGTTTGTCCAATAGGAGCGGTGTATAAGGAGAAAAGAAGGGGGCCTAGGACTGATCCTTGAGGAACCCCGACAGTAAGAGGAAGTAGGGAGGAGGAGGAGCCGGCAAAAGACACAGAGAAGGAGCGGTCAGAGAGATAGGAGGAGAACCAGGAGAGAACAGTGTCCTTGAGGCCAAAAGTGCGGAGCATAGTGAGGAGGAGCTGGTGATCCACAGTGTCGAATGCTGCAGAGAGATCCAGGAGAATCAGCAGGGAGTAGTGACCATTAGATTTAGCTGTTAGTAGATCATTAGAGACTTTAGTGAGGGCAGTTTCAGTAGAATGTAAAGAGCGGAAACCAGATTGTAAAGGATCAAGAAGAGAGTTGTCTGAGAGATAGCGGATTAGACGGGAATGGACCAGACGTTCCAGGAGTTTAGAGATAAAGGGAAGATTGGAAACAGGTCTGTAGTTGGCCGTGCAGTTCTGGTCGAGGGATGGTTTTTTAAGTAATGGTTGTATGCTGGCGTGTTTAAAAGAAGAGGGAAAGATACCAGATGAGAGGGAAAGGTTGAAAATTTTAGTTAGGTGAGTGGTGACAGCTGGAGCAAGGGACTGAAGGAGATGTGAGGGAATAGGGTCACTGGTGCAGGTGGTAGGGCGAGAAGATGCAAGGAGCCTGATCACTTCATCTTCCGTGACTGGTTCGAAGTCAGAAAATGAGCAAGATACAATGTGGCGGGGGGGAGCATGCATAACATTTGGGGATTGGGAGAAAATTTCCTGTCGGATATGGTCAATTTTTTCTTTGAAATAATTGGCCAGATCGTCAGCGCTGAGGTCGGTGGTCAGGGCCTGTGCTGTTTGATTGAGGAGAGAATGAAACGTGTCAAAGAGTCGTTTAGGATTATTGGAAAGTGAGATTATGAGGTTGTTAAAGTAGGTCAACTTGGTCAACTTGGTCACACTATATAAATCCATGCAAACGGCATGGATTTATATACTGTGACCGAAAGAATGGTAAAAAATAAAAAAATAAATATATACTTACCCTCTGATGGCCCCCGGTGTCTTGTTTCCCTCCGTCCTGGCTGCCAGCAGCGGTACACTGAAGGACCTGCCGACGTCAGAGTCGCGTGACTCGTCACATGACTATGACGTCAGCGCAGGTCCTTCAGTCCATCGATAGCTGCCGGCATGAAAGGACGAGCGCAGCGTGGGCCGCCAGAAGGTAAGTATAATATTTATTTTTTATTTTATTCTTTTTTTCACAGTTTCTATGGTACCCGGGTCCGGAGGAGAGTCTCCTCTTCTCTAGACCTGGGTACCATCCGCACATTGAACGCATGTATTCTGCATGTCCTTATCTAGTGAAGCGGAATGCACGCGTTCTAATGCAAGTCAATGGCGGTGAAAACGCAGCGCTTCCGCAAAATAATTGGTAGATAATCAGCACATGCGGATTATCATTGGGGGAACATGGCAGCCCTTCTACCATGCGTTTTTTAAGCGTTTCTGCAGCGTTTTTGCCGCTGCGGAAACACTTAAAAAACGTATCGTGGGCACACAGCCTAAAAGCATTTATAGAGGTCAAGATAGACAGGGATAAATAATCCAACATGAACATGAAACTTTACGCGTTTCGACCCATGTTTGTATATATAACTTTTAAACTTTTTTTGGTTTTGTTGAAGTGATAGAATCTTCCAGCTTATTCAGGTTCTTATTAATATTAGATTTCACGCTCACTCTGGTAATGTGTCTGATTTAAAAATTATTGCAGTTGAAAAAATAAATATGAAACACCGAGGAAGGGACATAATGCATGAAATGCATAAAAAAGAAGCACGTTGGATTCTGCGTTTAAACACAAGAGCTCCCTTAGGTTTGAACCAGAAAACAGATTTAAGTTATTTTTAATTTTTTCTGCTAGACTATTTTTTGATATATAAATCATCTTTAAAATATTGCTCTGTAGCTCTGTTCTCCATATGTTTTTTTTTCCTTTTGTTTTGATCAAAACTTTGTCTGAAAAGATATAGTTTTTTATATGTGTGGTGCACCTTATTGACCGGCATGTGTTCTAACATTAATCGCTCATCAGCTGTTTCACAAATGTCATTTCCTCTCCTGAGCAGGATATCAAGTCAGGAGTCTTGTTTTTTAGTCATTATGATTAAGACCCATACATGGGTCGAAAAGCGTAAAGTTTCATGTTCATGTGGGATTAGTTATCCCTGTCTGTCTTGATCTCTACAAATGTTTTCATGAGGATTTGAATAAAGAAAAAAAAAATATTATTTTTTTAAACATTAAGAAGATGTGCTGGACATGTTTGGATCAATTTTGCATGTGACTTGGATGCTATTCCCTGCACATTGGTGGATAACTGCACCTGCTGTGGAAAATTTAAGGGTGAGCTGATAAAAAAACTTTTTTTCTTATATTTCAACTCATGGGTAACAGTATGGATAATGTCTGCACACAGACATAAAGAAGCACTCCTCTGACATGGCCCAATAACAAAATGATTCACAGGACCCTGATGCAATGGTCTCGCCGGTAGTTCTTGGCTGCTAGACCAGAGCCCTTCAAAATTCCTCCTACGTGCCAGCATTCCTGACTCTTCTTCTGATTAGTAGGTCCTGCTTGACATCATTAAGGCAGAGTGACGAACACACAATGTCACTCCAGACTACTGACATGTCCAAATCATTTTGCTCAACGCTTGATCCATTCATTTACTCCGATGGACTGTAATGTACAGTCAGAAAGTTTTTTGTTTTTTTTCCCTAACATGAGACAATGGACAACTAATTCATACATTTTATTTGCCCTTACTTTGGATCAATCAATAATACTCTAACGAGAGGAATGTTTGTCTTCTTTTTCAGCCTTAGGTGAGAGAATCAGGCCAATTATCCTTATGTCACTAAGATCAAACGCTGTCAGAGTCTGATCCGAGTGTCATCTTAGTGTGATCCGAATCTCTCGCATGAGAGAATCGCAGAACAGGTGCAAGAAGATGGAGAACTTAATTTCTTCATGTTCTGCATTCTCTGAGTCCGCAGTAACTGGACTGCACTGGAATGACATCCGAGTGCAATCAAATGTTTCACATGCACCCATAGACTTGTATGGGTGTGCTTGATCCAATCATTGAATGTACCCACAGCATGCTGCGATTGTTTTCTCATGCCAAATCGACATTAGAAAAAAATTGCGGATCTGCACTGCCCCATAGTATAACATTGGGCCGAATGCTACCCGATAAAACATCAGAGAGCGCTCGGTCGTGTTATACACTCATGTGAGCGAAGACTTACTATGTAATTAGTTAGGCTGGGAGCTATGGAATCAGAAGTTCCAACAAACCTCACTGATAAATTGACTTGTGGTCCTATTTTAATGTTCATCATCATTGTCACTGAAAAGTAAAAACAAATACTTACCATGGATTCAGTTACTTCACCTAGAACATAAAAGATATATACATTTAATCAGTGGCAGAAGAGTGCTGAAGTTACAAAACTTTGTCATATTGAAAGGATAGCACGAGGTCTCATTCTCACATCCTTTTTTTTTGCATATGGGAAAAACATCTACTTTGATTGTTTTTTTTTTATTTAGATTTTCATTTGTTTTGTTTTTTTGCATTCTGTGTCCAATTTTCCCATCAGTGTGTCATCTGTTTTTCTTGTATGCAAAAGAAAAAATTCCAACGCTTCTCCTTTCTATTAGGCCTATTTCACATATTTTTTTCAAAGGTCTGTGGTTTTTTTTAGTGTGCTGGACCCATTTTTGGCACACGTGTCAACTTTTACAATCCTTGTTGCATCCGTTTTTCTAGCAGGAAGAAAACATTTTTTAGCTTCTCCTACTCATTAAACAGTTAAGTGTGTATAGAACACAGATGACATCCTTCACACCAGGATGAATTACAAAAGTCTGAGCCTATGTATAAATTTGTTATATTTGTTAATAAAAATTTAAAGATGTTGCCCACTACTCAAACAACCCCTTCTAAATTCCTATGTTTATCCCCAAGTAAAATGATATCAATTAGGGCTCATGCCCATAAGCGAGGAAAAACGGACGAGTGCAATCCGATAAAAAATTGGATTGCACTCTGACCAATGTTATTCAATGAGGCACATATCATCTGCGATTTGTTTCTCAGCTGAAATCGGACTGAGAAAAAAATCGAATCATGCTGCGTATTGCCGCGTATCTCGGACGAGACTCGCCAATGCAAGTCAATGGGTGCGTGAAAAAACTCACACGGCACTCGGACCATGTGAATACCGTCCGATTTTCATGCACCAATTGCCTTGAAACCCAACAATTCATCAGCCGCGTACAGTAAAATCACAGTGGTATCTGACATTATAGAATAGAGAGAATAGCTATACATACATAGAATAGTTAAATAGAACTATATCAGTGACATATATAATTAGTACAGTGACTGTGTTGCTTACTTACTGTAGATGTAATTTATTGTTGAACTAAAGAATTTTAGAAAAAAATGGCGTGGGGTCCCCCGTAATTTTATTCACCAACAGAGAGTAAGCGGACAGCTGTGGGCAGATGTTTGTAGCTTGGGGATGGGGTAATACCCATGGAGCTTCCCAGGCTATTAATATCAGCCCCCAGCTGTATACTTAGCCTTTACTGGATATTAAAATGGGGGGACCCCCCAAAAAATTGATGTGCGGTCCCCCTATTTTAACAGCCAGCAAAGACTAGGCAGACAGCTGGGGGCTGATATTAATAGCCTAGGAAGGGGCCATGAATATTGGCCCCCTCCCAGACTACAAACATCAGCTCTTATCCATCCCAGAAACGGCACATCCATAAGATACTCCAATTTTGGCACTTAGCCTCCGCTCTGCCCACTGCCCTGTGGTGGTGGCAAGTAGGGTTATAGGGTTGGGGTTGATGTCAACTTATAGTGGCAGCTGACATCAAGCCCAGGTTAGTAATGGAGAGGCATCTATAAGATGCCCTATTACTATCCCCATAGTGAAAGTCAAATAGTGAAAAAAGCACCCACATCCAGAATAAAATATTTTATTTGAAATAACCACACAGACTCCTTTAATAGTTCTAAATTAAACCCAACTTACCATTACACCCATTCCACTGAATCCATTGTCACCTATAATAAAAATAAAATAATAAACCAACCTCATCCTCTCCTCTCTGACGTGAAGAACATAATCCATTTGTCCTACGACAGGTTCAGCTCTGCTAAATCTAGATGGCAGGCTGCATAGTAGCTTGATGCGACTATCCAGAGTGCCATCCTGCAGAGACACTGGGGAGCGCATGCTTGCGCACCTCAGTGACTTGCAGTGCCGTCATCAAGTTGAGCAGGGTTCATATCATATGAACTCCATTCACCTCATTGACTTCAGCGCAAGCGTGAGAAAGTTCTCGCCGCGCATGCGCTGACATCATCTGCCAGTACCGCAAGCGTGAGAACTTTCTCACGCTCGCGTTGACATGAGGTGAACGGAGTTCATATGACATGAACCCCGCTCAACTTGATGACGGCCCTTCGAGTCACTGAGGTGCGCAAGCATGCACTCCTCAGTGTCTCTGAAGGATGGCAGGCTGGATAGTCACATCAAGCTACTATGCAACCTGCCATCTAGATGTAGCAGAGCTGGACCCGTCGCAGGACAAATGGATTATGTTCTTCACGTCGGAGAGGTGACGATGAGGTTGGTTTATTATTTTATTTTTATTACAGGTGACAATGGATTCAGTGGAATGGGCGTAATGGTAAGTTGGGTTTAATTTAGAACTATTAAAGGAGTCTGTGTGGTTATTTCAAAGAAAATATTTTATTCTGGGTGTGGGTGTTTTTTTTTTCACTATTTGACTTTCACTATGGGGTTAGTAATGGGGGCGTCTTATAGATGCCTCTCCATTACTAACTTGGGCTTGATGTCAGCTGCCACTATAAGCTTACATCAACCCCAACCCTATAACCCCACTTGCCACCACCACAGGGCAGTGGGCAGAGCGGAGGCTAAGTGCCAGAATTGGCACATCTTATGGATGCGCCATTTCTGGTGCGGCTGAGAGCTGATGTTTGTAGTCTGGAAGGGGGCCAATATACATGGCCCTTTGTTAGGCTATTAATATCAGCCCCCAGCTGTCTGCCTAGCCTTTGCTGGCTGTTAAAATAGGGGAACCCCACGTCAAATTTTTTTTGGGGTCCCCCATATTAATAGCCAGTAAAGGCTAAGTATTCAGCTGGGGGCTGATATTAGTAGCCTGGGAAGCTCCGTGGGTATTACCCCCTTCCCAGGCTACAAACATCTGCCACAGCTGTCCGCTTATCCTCTGCTGGTGAATAAAATTACGAGGGACCCCATGCCATTTTTTTCCAAAATTCTTTAATTTAACAATAAATTACATGTACAGTAAGCAACACATGCTAAACACAGAATATATATCTCACTGACATATTTATATCTATGTATACAGTACAGACCAAAAGTTTAGACACACCTTCTCATTTAAAGATTTTTCTGTATCTTCATGACTATAAAAATTGTACATTCACACTGAAGGCATCAAAAGTATGAATTAACACATGTGGAATTATATAGTTAACAAAAAAGTGTGAAACAACTGAAAATATGTCTTCTATTCTAGGTTCTTCAAAGTAGCCACCTTTGTTTTGATGACTGCTTTGCGCACTCTTGGCATTCTCTTGATGAGCTTCAAGAGATAGCCACCGGAAATGATCTTCCAACAATCTTGAAGGAGTTCCCAGAGATGCTTAGCACTTGTTGGCCCTTTTGCCTTCACTCTGTGGTCCAGCTCACCCCAAACCATCTCGATTGGGTTAAGGTATGGTGACTGTGGAGACCAGGTCATCTGGCGTAGCACCCCATCACTCTCCTGCTTGGTCAAATAGCCCTTACACAGCCTGGAGGTGTGTTTGGGGTCATTGTCCTGTTGAAAAATAAATGATGGTCCAACTAAACGCAAACCGGATGGAATAGCATGCCGCTGCAAGATGCTGTGGTAGCCATGCTGGTTCAGTATGCCTTCAATTTTGAATAAATCCCCAACAGTGTCACCAGTAAAGCACCCTCACACCATCACACCTCCTCCTCCATGCTTCACAGTGGGAAACAGGCATGTAGAGTCCATTCGTTCATCTTTTCTGCGTCGCACAAAGACACGGTGGTTGGAACCAAAGATCTCAAATTTGGACTCATCAGACCAAAGCAGATTTCCACTGGTCTAATGTCCATTCCTTGTGTTCTTTAGCCCAAACAAGTCTCTTCTGCTTGTTGCCTGTCCTTAGCAGTGGTTTCCTAGCAGCTATTTTACCATGAAGGCCTGCTGAACAAAGTCTCCTCTTAACAGTTGTTGAAGAGTTGTGTCTGCTGCTAGAACTCTGTGTGGCGTTGACCTGGTCTCTAATCTGAGCTGCTGTTAGCCTGCGATTTCTGAGGCTGGTGACTTGGATAAACTTATCCTCAGAAGCAGAGGTGACTCTTGGTCTTCCTTTCCTGGGGTGGTCCTCATGTGAGCCAGTTTCTTTGTAGCGCTTGATGGTTTTTGCAACTTCACTTGGGGACACTTTCAAAGTTTTCCCAATTTTTCGCACTGGCTGACCTTCATTTCTTAAAGTAATGATGACCACTCGTTTTTCTTTACTTAGAATTTGTATTATGGCAAGAAAAAAGCAGCTGACAGTCTATTTAGTAGGACTATCAGCTGTGTTTCCACCAGACTTCTGCACAACACAACTGATGGTCCCAACCCTATTTATAAGGCAAGAAATCCCACTTATTAAACCTGACAGGGCACACCTGTGAAGTGAAAACCATTTCTGGTGACTACCTCTTGTAGCTCATCAAGAGAATGCCAAGAGTGTGCAAAGCAGTCATCAAAGCAAAAGGTGACTACTTTGAAGAACCTAGAATATAAGACATATTTTCAGTTGTTTCACACTTTTTTGTTAAGTATATAATTCCACATGTGTTAATTCATAGTTTTGATGCCTTCAGTGTGAATGTACAATTTTCATAGTCATGAAAATGTAGAAAAATCTTTAAATGAGAAGGTGTGTCCAAACTTTTGGTCTGTACTGTATATATTTCTGAATTTGTGTATGTATCTATCTGTATATATCTATCATATATATAAATATTTATATATGTAGTGAAGAATATTTCCATAGAAAACTATGTGTAAATGACCTAGATAATTCCCCTATGTAAAAGCCCATGTTAAAATCGCATTGCATTCGGACTGCATATGCATGGCAATTGGATGTAAATCTCATGCTAGGTGAGAAAATCGCACTCTCATTAAAATCGCATGACATTCATCCATTTTTTCGGTCCAGATATCGGAACGTTTTTTTCTCATATATGGGTATGAGCCCTTATTCTCACCTCGAGTGCTTGGCACTGGTCCAGCGGTGTTGGTACTGATTCTCCCAGGGATCACTTGGCATTGTTGATCACTGCCGCCAATCAGTGCTGGCTTCACTCTCTTATGGACGTAATTGACATCAGGAGGAAATGAGAGAGCAGCTCTCATTTCTCACAGATGTCTTGATTTGTCCAAAGGAGGAGAGAGTGAAGCCACTGGCTGTAGGGATAGCGTGACATAAAAATGTCACGCGATCCCCAGGAGAACCAGTGCCGCCACCGTTGGAATGGCACCAGAGGTGAGTACAAGCGTTATTATTTTACTGGAGGGAAATATAGGGATTCAGAAGGGGTTGTGGACAACCACTTTAAAAATGCTGATAATTTTACTTCAGTAAGCATAGAAAAATCTGAGTAAAGGATCTAAAAACACCAAAGCGGCAATCTGTGTGAAAAACAAATTTTGTGTCAGTCACAAAACTTTTGGTCACAACTTTTTAATATCTTCTAAACAACACACAGCACAAAGTTGAATTCCTACTCTTTACTTCTTTTTAGCCTGCAAAGAGAAGCAGCAGCATAGAAGACATTGTACAACGGTACTGAACTTTGTGGGTAAGGGCGTAGTCAGACAGGCATATAACACGAATGATGATCACATCGCAGTTCTTCGCAGACTGGCCGGTGGCTCCAGTCCGCCTGAGCATGACAGCTGAATAGAATTACATGCTGTCATGCTCAGGTCAAGACAGCCGCCGGCCAGTCCGAGCATTGCGATGCGATCGTCATCCATGTTAAACAGCTGTCTGACTGCATCCTAAGAAACAAACTGATGTTTGTGACGTAAATCACTTGTTAGAAAGATCATCACAATCTGTATGTCTCTTCCCTCTGCTTGTTTCCTCACTCTGCTCCTCCCTTCACCATAGAGTATATTAGGTTGTCACATGACACCACAGTGAATGACAAGCTCAAGAGGAGAGGAAGAAGTGACTCATAAGTGGGGAAGGAAGCAAATTTCTCTGATAAGATATATGACAAAGTTTTATTTATATTTCCCTCTATTATTGATTTATATATATTAGATAATTGAAAGTACAGTTACCCTTTTAAACCTTCTATGCACAGTTCTATTCTATGTTACATGGATTTTTTTCTGTCATTCATGTTTTGGGATGTTGATTGAGATCACTCTGAAACCCTGAGTTGACTATCCGATTATGCACCTCCATTTCTAATATGTTAACATCTGTACTTGTTTTATGTTAGTTTAATGACATACATCTGGGTTTCCACGCAGCTCAGCCACATTCAGCTGAAACTATTGTCAATGGCCATACAATTTTGAAGGTAATATCTCGATTTTACTTGGAAAAATTGTGCAAAATTGGCAATGCCTATGGTTTTGGATAGCAACTACTCCGGCAAGATGAAGTGTCCTTGACCGGTTTTACATACCGTGAAACACGGAAGGCTCGTTAGATCAGGTCAGGAGACCCGGTGGACAGGCCTGGTCTTCCAATCCAAAAAGTGTTTGTGTTTCACCGATGTGTGAAATCGACCTTACAGAAATGATGTAGAGGAGAGGAACAGACACTGAATTTGCTTTTTGATTCTGGTTACATTCTACTATTTGGAATGGTAAGAGACGAACAGTGAGAAAAGCAATTTTTTTCCTACACACATACATATACATACACACAATTTTTCATATTTATGACATAGTAATCACCCTTTTTGAACAAAGATAAACTCCAATGGACTAAATATCGCATTGATACCTTTTCTTTAACTACATCTAGAATATACTGTAGAACATGGGCGCAATTATATTCTTGGGATCTTCTACAAAATTTATTTTTGCCAAGGTCCTAGGCATTAGCCATATTGTTTGAAATATTGCCGTTCGTTGATAGAAATGAGAAAATGTGATAAGGACTTACGTTGCCCTTCGGTGGAATCAAACTCTGGTATTCTTTGAGGTGGAGGAAATTCGGGGATATTTGGAGGTAGAACCACATCTGGTATTCTTGGAGGAACAGCCTGCTGATCCCCTAAATCTGGCTGTAACTGTAGAGTGATTTCACTTTGACCATGAATCATAAAAGTTTGATGAGTACTAAAGATGTGATACCCTTTTCCAGCTGGGCATATCTCTGCAAAAGATGCTGCAAAGAAAAAAATTAGGAGGAATTAGAACAATACCTGATGATCACTTTCAGAGTTTTTTTTGTAGGTTTTTGCCCATGCCTACCTGTTCCTTCAGAAGGACATGCTTCACATTGAGGTCCCCATGCTTTTCCAACACTACAGCAGCACAGTTGTTGAGTCATCCTAATGGAAATTGGGTGCTGACATTGTCCTTCTTGACCTATAAGCCTGTAGCACAGACTCTTCACATCTGATTTTTCCTCTGTGAGATTAAATAATTGTTAGTGTGGTACATAGGAATTAAAATGTCTTTTCCATCTAGTCCTACACAGATGAAGTCAGGTTTTAGGGCTGTCGCTCAAGTGAGAGCAAAACAATTTACACTACCCTACTAGTGCGAACTCTCTTTGCCGGCATCAGCTTCCTTGGTTCCTCTTGTGATTAGTAGGCTCTCCCGACTCTGTGACACCAAGTGAAGTCTCGTCACCAGGCTTGGCACTGTGACATCATGTTTCGTCGGGGTTAGAAAATGCAAGAGGCGCCCAAGAAGCCGGAAATTGAATATCAGCCAAGAAAGTTCGCACCCCTCTGTTCCGGCTGCCACAGAGTATTGAAGTGGAAAACGGACCAGGTTAGAGGAAATGTTTTCGCTTAGTTTTTATGCAATGTGTAAATTACCAATTTAAGAGCCATGGCCACGAAATTCATTCTCTAGGAAAAAAATGTAGATGGTATACATGTGCTCATAGTATGTAACTGATTTTAATAGACCACAAGGAAATTGGATAGGCCTATTTATTGCCTACCACGCCTTATCCGTAAAGATCCCCGATAATCTAATATTCATTACCTATCCTGAGAATATCAAATTCATTTTAACCCCTGCATCCAGCATATATATACCGACGAAGGAATACTCATACACTGGCCTATATTTATGGGGCAGAGAATCCGTCTGTGTAACCCCCTTAAAGGGGTTGTCCACTACATGGAAAACCCCTTTTCATTCCTCATGTTTGGTGCAGTTAAAATAAAAACACCTATACTCACCTCCGGTGCCGATGCTGTTCCATGAGTGTTGGCACTCTCGTTTCCAGGGCTCACATGAGGTTATTACGTCACGTTAGCCCTTCAGCCAATCAGCGCTAGCGTCACTGTCCCCGCCTACTTGTCCAAGTAGTGGACAACTCTTTTAAATGCTGAGGTCAATAGCGACTGCAAAACATAGGGTTTTTGACATACGGTTGCAATGGCAGCCGGAGGCCTAACAATAGTCTCTGGGACTGTCGGCTTCAGAAGTCTAACAGGCCATGCCAAGGTCTAAAAGGCTGCTTATCAGTGTAAAGCTTAGAGGTACAATTCATGTACTCTGGTGGGGCAAAACCAAAAAGAAAATAAAAAAATAATTTTAGAAAAATTAAATATTCTTGTACCGTGTTAGCCAGTAGATAGAAAAATATTTAGATTTGAGAGTCCTCAGTGGTTGATACCTTTTAATGGCTAACTGAAAAGATGGTAACAAATTGCAAGCTTTCAAGACTACTCAGGTCTCTTCATCAGGCATAGTATACCACAAAATCTGAAGAGTCACATATTTATACACAATAAGACACACAAAAAATGCAATAGGTAAGACAGGTGATGAAAAGCAGAGTTATTATGGAAGAGATAAAAAAATTTAAAAAAATAAAAAAAAAGTACAAATTTCAAGAAAAAAAATGCAATTCCCATTTTTGTCAAATACTTTATCATTGGGAAAAAATATAAAAATAGAAAAAAATATGTAACTAGCATCTGTAACGACCTTAATATAAAATCTGATTCTGTAGCTCACATGGTAAAAAATAAATGAACAAATACATTTAACAATGCCAGAATTGCTGTTTTTGATCACCTTGATCAAATTGAATAAAAAGCGACCAAAATTCCACATGTATATAACAAGCAGAATTTCCAAAAATCTTCCTTCTGTAAATATTACGAATGTGTTGTCATCCAAGATATATTTTGGGATACTTACGTGTACAACGCATCTGAGAAGTGATGAAGACATATCCATGTTTGCACGCACATCTGAAGCTTCCTTGCGTATTCAGGCAGTCTCCATTTTGGCATACTCCTTGGATGCTGCACTCATTTATATCTGACAGAAGAGCAGATATTGTTTGTTCATGGCTGAATGTACACAAATATTTCATTATATTAAAGGGGTTGTCCAGGACTTGATGGTCTATCTTTAGGATAAGTTGCGGAGCTCCTCCGCTTTCTGATAGTGGCCGCGGCTAGTTATTGCACATCCAACCTCTATTGATTTGAATAGGTGGCGGATGTGCAGTACTCAGCCGCGGCCACTATACAATCGATGGAGCTGTGCAGCCGACACCGTGACAGCTAATCATCCGGGGTGCCGGGTGTCGCACCCTCACCCATCAGACATTGATGATCTATCCTACTGTTAAAGTCCTGGACAACCTCTTCAAATATTAATAAATGCTATAAATTAATATATTTTAGGCATCGATGGTCACTTCACAGCAGAGATGTCTGGCTAACTTCTGACATTTGAGAGCATCAATTATGTAAGCATAAAGATATGTCACACAGTAAGTGCTACTCATGTATTCCGGACTCTAATAATATGTCCTGGTGTCTGTATTTGGTTGGACAGTTATTGAAGAGCCTAGTCTGAGATCTCTATTAGTTTATTGGCTATGGCCTGGGGTCTTTATTAACCCTTTCACGACCTTGGAATTTTCCATTTTTGCGGTTTCGTTTTTTGCTCCCCTTCTTCCCAATGCCTTTTCTTTATTTTTCTGGCCATGTGAGGGTTTGTTTTTTTGCGGGACGAGTTGTACTTTTGAATGACACCATTGATTTTACCATATCTCATACTGAAAAGGGAAAAAATTCCAAATGCGGTGAAATTGCAAAAAAAATGCAATTCCACAATTGTTACCATGTTCACTAAATGCTAAAACTGACCTGCCATTATGATTCTCCAGGTCAGTACAAGTTCGAAGATACCAAACATGTATAGGTCCTTTTTTATTTAAGTTGTAAAAAAAAATCCAAAGCTTGCAAATAAAAAAAGGCTCCATTTTCCAAGACCCATAGCGTCTCCATTTTTCGGGATCTGGGGCTGTGTGAGGGCTTATTTTTTGCACGCCGAGCTGACATTTTTATTTATACTATTTTGGGATAGATATGATATTTTGATTGCCAGTTATTGCAATGTTGCGGCGACCAAAAAAACGTGATTCTGGCATTTTGATTTTTTTTCTCATTACGCCGTTTATCGATCGGATTAATTTTTTTTATATATTGATAAATCAGCCGTTTATGAACACGATGATTCCCAGTGTGTATTTTTTTTTCTTTTATTGTTTTATTTTGAATGGGGCAAAAGGGGGGTGATTAAAACTTTTATATTTTTTTATTTTTTTTATTTTTTTTCTACTTTTTACTTGCTTCAATAGTCTCCTTAGGAGACTTGGAGCTGCGATCATCTGATCGCTTGTGCTACACATAGCAGAGCTATGTGTAGCAGACATCCTCATCTCCTGAACCCCGGCCACGGGCCGGCGTACATAGCAGTTCAGCGATGACAAGTACTGGAGTCTTCATTAGACCCCCGGTTGTCATGCGAACCCATCGGTGCCCCGCGATAATGTGACAGGGGCACTGATGGGTGGAGTTTGTGATGCGCTTCTGGCGCAATCATGTTAAATGTCAGAGATTGACAGCAGCATTTACCATGTTAATAGCCTCGGGTGGATCGCGATTCCACCTGCAGCTCTTAGGGGTACATGACAGCTGATCAAATCATCTGTCATGTGCCCGGAAAGATGCAAGCTTAGCGCCGGAGCTCGCATCAAAGGGAGAGACACGACCTATGACGTACCTATACGTCATAGGACGTGAAGGGGTTATCTTAAGAGTCCAGCATACATTTAGTGGTGTGTTCTGGGGAAGAACATTTTTCCGAAATTGTTCCACAAATTTTAGATGCAGTTGTTCACAGATCGGTGAACCTCTGATCACTTTTGCTTCTGAGAGACTCTGCCTCTCTAACAAGCTCTTTTTATACACAGTCATGTGACTTAGTTGGAAATTGACCCTTTATCTGTTTTCATTACTTTTCCTACATTTTGTTAACCCTGTTCCAACTTTTTTTTTTAGATGTTTTGCTGCCTTCAATTTCTAAACTAGTTTTTTTTTTTTTGGAAATGAAATAGAAAATGTGTAAGGTTCAGCTTCTGATCTGCGTCCTATAATCTGCTGTGAATAAAATATGACTATGAGATTTCCAAATCATTGCATTCTTGTTTTCATTTACATTTTAGGCAATGTCTCAACTTTTTTGGGGAATTGGGGCTGTACATTTCAACAGAGAAACTTTTTGAAACCAAGAAAGTCCCTTAACTATAAACAATCATACTAGAATCTAGATTCCGTAAGTATAGCGAGTTCACTACAAATGACATATAATGGTCATATATCAATAAAGTGTTCATATATTCTAGTATATAGAGGACACAGACTAATATATACAGTATACTGCAGGGACTGGTTATTTGATATTTACCCTGGCAGTGAGTGCTGTTGAGTCTTTTATAACCCTGAACACAGTCTGAACCAAGCTCTCCTCGGTATGGTGCAGTTTTCTGTGCGCCAGAATCTATAAAAAAGCAAAAAAAAAAGTTATATACACTATGCATAAATAGTTAAAACACCTCATTCACCCTTCCATCCCCCTCACTATTGTCTGATGTATTTTACTTCCAACAGCTCTGGAAAATCTGAATCCAAATTCTGAGAGAAGTGAGAAAAAAAGAAAGGGAGGGGATGGAGGAAGGGATATGTACGTATAAGCAGAGAAAGTGATCTACGCTCTGCTCGGCCAAATCCTTCTTGAACCTTTTTTATTCATGGGTCTCGATTTTCAGGAACTTTTTTTTTGTTACTCAACTCTACTTTAACAGTTGCCTGTTACAGCATTAAAATACAGAATCCAAAAAGTAAAAAAAAACGAGCAAAGAAGGAAAAAAGTAAAAAGTGTGTACAAGACAAATAGTAACTAAACTCTGGTTCAAATTCAAACTGCATCCTAATATCCTGAGCTGATCTCCGAGGAATTATATGGTATCAGCCTTTCCCTGGCAGCTCATCTGCAGTACGTCTGCTTTACAGTCTCTGACCAAGAAACATATCTTTAAAGTGAAGTCATTTGTTATTATTGACCATTTTTGAAAGTTTTTTTTATAGTTTTTGATTTATTAAAAGTTTTTTTAATATTATGGTGCTTTCAATATTATGTCTGAATTGTATTAATGCATAGAGTAAACATAAAGATATTCCACGTAAAATGTATCTAATATTCACAAGTGTTATATTTCTTTCATCTGGGATCCTGATTCAATACTTTGAGCTCCATCATGTTGCATAATGTGCATTTTCATGATAATCGTGTAAATTACATCTTGGCTGTGTTCATCTATATCGCATCTGCTTCCAATTATAATTGCAAGGACTGATTCCCTTAGTTTGGCCCCTCAACAATAGGAAAGTGCATTTTTACTCCTCTTTGTGGTATGTAACATTTCATATTCATCATTTTATAGTCTGGGCATGGGAACTAACAATTCATAAAGTAGGTCTCATTAGGAAATCATGAGGGCTACATCTAAAGGGAGCTTCTACCCAGCAGCTTAACTAGAATCTGATGGGTCCCAGTGCAAAATTAGGCCATGGGCCTGTGGCACCCCAGAGGGTCTAGTTGCCACAGTGGTAGAAATGCCATGTCTGAGAGCAAACAGGGGTTTCCTGGTCAGGAACACAGTACATACAACACATCCTGGCTCCAGACCAGAAAGGGGAGGATCCTGCCCTTTATAACTGGGTCTGGAGGCGGGGTTAGGGAGTCCAGAGTTGCAGTCTAGTGTGAGGAGTCGAGTTGAGGACATCAAGGAGTGAGGAGCTAGGGACTGGAGCTGGAGATAGCTCGTCCTAGCCAGAGTCAACAGAGAACCGGACACCGGAGTCCGAAGCTGTGGGGGGTTCCAGACCCAGTAGCAGATACTGTAGGGCAGGAAATTGCAGGTCTCCTGGCCCCCATCAGGCGCCCGGAGGCTCAGCAGCACCGAGGGTCCAGTACCGCCAAGGAGGAGCGAGGTATCCACAAGGCCCGAGCTGCCAGCCATACGGGTGAGCACAGCACGTTACACTCAGGGATGTGGGCTACAACACAGCTATAAGCAGAGAAGCCAAAAGAGTATAGTAAGAACGGCAGGCCTACAACTCCACCTGGCCAGGAGGACTCTATGCTTGCTCCCAGACTGACCAGGCCCTCATCACTAGCCAGTACTCCCGTTGGGGCCTGTATAATTGCCACCAGTAAAGGCCCTGGGACTGCACTATACGGACTCTGTGATTATTTCTGCACCGTGACACCCTGCACAACCACCATCATCCACACGCTGCCCTGAAGCTACACTCTTCCTGTGGGGAGTAATACCACCCTTACTGCCAAACATCAGCTTCAGAGGACTGTTCCGCAGTGGCGGTTCCTATTGACCGCATTCCACAGGTGGCGTAGTCGGACATTAACACTTGTACACAAATACTACCCTTTGGTTTGACCACCTGGGTCACGGACCGGGTCACAGCCACTGTGACTACAACCCCCAGCACCTACCGGCCCGGCTCCGGGTACCCCACGGCCCACGGGGCGCGTCAGGCTCCCTTTGCATGTTGGTTAGATGTACAGGCCCATGTAGAGTTCTGAATCCTATATGGAGATACGATTTTCATCCCCTCCCCCATTATGTAGTAATGTCTCCCATCTTTGGCTCCTTCCTGGTATACACGTCCCCCATTCTGGGGACATTCTAGTACATATGTCCTCCATCCTGGTATATATGTTCCCCTCCCTGGCTCCATCCAGCTATGTATGACCTCCATCCTGGTATATATGTTCCCCATCCTGTTATATATGTTCCCCATCCTGTCCACTTCTGAAGTCAGCAGCTCACTACAGCGTGCAAGCGACGAGAGCGCGTGACGTCACTGCCATGCACCCCAGTCACGTGCACGCCGACGTCAGCTGCTGCCCTCTGATTGGCTGGTAGCATGTATTGCAGCGCATGGATCTGGTGGGTCTCTGCTACGCAATATACCAACTGAATGTATGTCCAAGTACACACATCCAGTTGAAGTTTGTGCTGGCGTCGGTGAGCTCCTCACCCGCACGGACCCGATCGCGACCTCTGTGACCACGACCGTTTCGCCCCTGGTTCTACCTATAAGTCCCTTCGAATTAATGGTTATCAAGTGTAAAGACCGGCACAGTTCTAATATATCTGTATGATTTTTATTTCAGTGTGTGCTTCATCATTTACAGTTTTATTTTTAAGTTACTTTTATTTTGTCTTGTGGTTTTCGTTGCCGTTCTTTGGCTCCAAACTTTTCCTGAGCGTTTCTGCATCTCCCTGGCAGAAAAAACGCATGCGGATTGTACATGCGGATTGTACATGCGGATTGTACATGCGGATTGTACATGCGGATTGTACATGCGGATTGTACATGCGTTTTTCTGCCAGGGACAAGCGTAAGTGAAGCGTTCTTCACATGCATTTCTGCATGCGGGTTGACAAGCGCTTTCCAAGCGATTTTAGCATCACTTGGAAAGTGCTTGTCAACTTGGTCACACTATATAAATCCATGCAAACAGCATGGATTTATATAGTGTGACCGTAAAGAATGGTAAAAAATAAATCTATACTTACCTTCTGAGTCTTGCTTTTTCCGTCCTGGCTGCCGGCAGATCGCGGTACACTGCACTGAAGGACCTGCCGTCACATGACTATGACGTCAGCGCAGGTCCTTCAGTCCACCGCGATCTGCCGGCAAGGGAGGAGGAGCGCAGCGGGGGCCGTCAGAAGGTAAATATAACATTTATTTTTTATTTTATTCTTTTTTTCACAGGTTCTATGGTACCCAGGTCCGGAGGAGAGTCTCTTGTCCTCTAGACCTGGGTACCATCCGCACATTGGAACGCGTGGAATGCGCATCTACATATGCAGTGATGCGTAATCCATGCGTTTCAATGCAAGTCAATGGCGGCGAAAACGCAGCACTTCCGCAAAATAATTGGTAGTGCTGCGTTTTTTTCTGCAATGATAATCCGCAGCGGAAATTTCCACAGCATGTGCACAGCACACGCGGATTATCATTAGGGAACATGGCAGGCCTTCTACCATGCGTTTTTTAAGCGTTTCTGCAGCGTTTTTGCCGTTGCGGAAACGCTTAAAAAACGCATCGTGGGCACACAGCCTTACACCAATTTTGCGCTCAGATATCAGATAGGTGTCACTGGAGGTGTGTACTTCTCCCTTTATGATGCTGACCAATCATAAGCAGGCAGCAACACAGTAGAAAAAGAACACGCCCCCACTATAGCTTAGAGCAGGTTTCTCAGTGTGTGAGATATATGACAGACAGCTCTGATCTCCTGGTCTTACCTCCTGCATGATTTGAAAGCACAGATGACTTACACCTTTCAGATACGATCCCTGTGAGGGAGGAACAGTACAGCTGAGTTTATCTGTGTCACATTATAATCCCTGCTATCAACTCTCCTCCTCTCATAGCAATGTCCGCACAACTGTACTGCCCCTCCACCCACACTGCCTGTCAAAAGCTGTGTCAGTAATCATACTAATGTCTCTTGTGCTTCAGCAACTTTTAACTGCTATGCAAATCCATAAATCCATACAGGGTCCCATGACATCTCACACAGGAGTTGTCCAGAAAAGGCTCCTCCTGTGTGAGATAGAATGACAGCCCTGATCTCACTGCAGAGAGATTACAAGTTGCTTGAGCACAGCAGACATAAGTGATTACACTTAACACACTGAGAAACCTGCTCTAACCTATAGTGGGGGTGAGTTCTTTCTCCAGTGTGTTGTTGCCTGCTTATGATTGGTCAACATCATACAAGGAGAAGAGGTACACTCCCCCAGTGAAAAGTATCAAATAACACCCACTTGAACTTAACAAAAGTTAACTCATTGTGTGGCAAATACTTTGATTGCTAATATCGCCACAACAGACAGGTGAAAATAAAAAAACAAAAACAAAAACTTTTTTTACACTCTGCAGCCACTATTGCATTGTGTGTCCAATTCAACATGAAAAATAAACCCATTAAAAGATAGGTGTACTATTTAATTCTACTTTATACTCACATGGAAACTGAGGACACTTATTACATTTGTGGTGTCCCCAAGATGTTCCCACACTGCCACAACAATCCTCTTCCTTTGTTAGTCCAGGTAAAGGGTTAGAGCCACACTGCAATAGGAGGAAACATCAAATCAAACAGGATAATTAGAATACAATGCATAATGATGATATTATTTTTATTTATCAGCACAGGGGTTAACTTCCTAATCCCTGGTGGTTCAGACTGTTGCAACCTCCACCGATCATGATAATGGGGGCGCTGTAATAGAGTGGACCTCCATTCATCTATTGTCTGCTATCTCTGGCAGTTCGGTAAAAAATTAATCTAGCCATATATTTCAACTAAACAGTAAAAAAACGGACAGAACTCAGATGACACACGGATGGTGTCCTAGAGTTTTCTGTTTTATGTTTTTTTTTCACTTGAATGGGCAACTTTGGTCGGTAACACTGATCAAAGTAGAACATGACTTCATTTTGCTTGTGGACAATCACAATCGCTTTTTTTTGTGGAATCACAAATTGATATAGGATTTTAGTAAACCTGTGAAGGCATGCATACATACTACTACTGCTCATTTTTCTTTTTTTTTACCTTTTCCTTAAACTATGTAGAATAGCTTCTTTTTGTCTTTCTGCACAAGATACATGCAGAGCAATCTGTATGCACATATTGTATATACTGTAAGATTTCGCTGCCTTCTGTGAATTGTCGGGGTGGTGTTACATACTGCATGTCATACATTCTGCAGCATTCAGGGCTAATGTTTAACACTGCGGGTGAACAGTATATGGTTTTCACCATGTAGCTTTAATTACTAGAAATGTAAGGGTGCTTTCACATTGTGCTTATCTTCACATTCGTGGGTCTCATTGGGGCTTGCGCATGAATCCCCCCGCAAAATGGGATTTGGACATATGTGCCGATGGGGTCATAGACTATATGGGTGCTTTGACATTGTGTCCAGGCATCCGTTTCTGGGTCCTGGAGGGGATTGCGTCCAAATCCCTCCGCAAAACTGGATTCAGGCATATGCACCAATGGGGTCATAGACTATAATGGTGCGGGCAGAGCGAACATGCACTCTATTGTGTGACGCTCGAAAGCCCTACCCTGGGAGATGGGGGACTCGGAGCCGGGTCCTATGTTGTCGATGGGGGGTGCAGCCGTGGCCCGGACCCGCTCCGTGCCCAGGGCCGTCACATTAAAAAGGATGGTACGGGCTTATCCGGGTTGAGTGGCTGATCTCGACTACGCCACCTGTGGCACCTGGTGAAGGCAACCAGCGCTGCTGCAGTCCGCTGAGGCAGGGTGTTATGGCAGCCGTCGTTAGTACTACTCCCCACAGGCCGAGCAGGGCCTCTGGGCAAAGAGAGGCAGGATGGCCATAGGGGTTAACTTCCAGGGTTTTTACTCACGGTGTAGAGTACAGCTGCAAGGCTTCTCCCTGCTCCTCACGGAGTTCTGCGGTCACCAGGGACGGGGGTCCGACAACCTCCGATTAAGTCCAGTGTTCAATCAGGACCCCGCACCAGAGTGTTCCTAGATTTCAGATCGGGTCCTTTCCTGTCTATGTGTGTGTAGATAGGCCGGGTCTACCTCTGAACTTCACTCAGAAAAAGGGTACGGGTAGCAGCTCCGCTCCTTCCATTACCCGGTGGGATCCTCTGGGCCTACCGGGCTTCCCTGACCAGGATGTAGAGTAGCAAGATCAGGTGTCGGGGGCCGGTACCCCTCTTGCAGCCGGAATCCCTCTGACTAGATCAGCATAGCAGGGACAGGTGGCGTATACCGCTCCATCTGCATCCCCCTGGGATCCATTTGCGGTGGAGCTACACTCCTGAGCTCCGGGCCTTCTTAGTCATGGTCTTTGACCGGGCTGAGACGTATATTATCTGCAACCTGCCCCTCGACCCAAGGCCAGGGTACGAGGGCCGTGTCTCCATCCTCTGCAGGTCCACACAGGATCCACTCTCAGGGAGGGAGATCACGATCAAAAGACCTAGAGCCAAGATGGCTGTGTATTAAATATGAAATTTAAAGTGTCACTAAAATGTGAGTCCTCCACCCTCACCCACTAGTTGGTTCCCTTATCTCTTGGTTCCCCAGTCTCCCAACTTCCAGTAGGGGCAGCACCTAGTGCCTATTAGCCCCCTCTGGTGGGAGAAGTGTGGTGTTGGATGTGAAGGAAGGGTCCTGACCATCGCACTGTTCTTACCTCAGAGGAGGAACACTACACCCCATTAAAGAGGTGCAGCATCCCTGTGGCGGTCGAACACTCAGGGGTGCCACATTCCCCCCTGGTGAAACACAGCACGTGCGCGGGCTGCAAAGAGAGCAAAACCTGGTACAGTCTTTTTATATTTTGACAACAATAAACAATCTTCCCATTATGGGAGGCACTTCTTCTTTAACGTTTCAAACAGCATATAATATAAAAGTACAAAAATATAAAAGTACAATAATCATTCAGAGACATTTATGCACAGACAGACGGGTTAAAGTGCAAGGACTCAAGGGCAGTTCAGAAGCACGAGGGACCTGTCCCAAACCCCCAACGTAGGCCCTGGGGTGGCAGCAGGGCATGAAGATCCCGAGTTGGACCTCCAAGAGAGCCACTCCAGACAGGTTTTTCTTCTGAGGTCTGAGGTAGAAGTAGCTGCGGTTTTACATAAAACCAATAAGGAGCACCTAAAGAGATGCAAACTATTTACAGGTAAGGAGTCTGTCTGCTGCAAGTCCGCAGGGACAAATGTCTCTAGAAACCGGGGAGAGCAAATTAACCATAAACATAAACATTACAACTTTAAACAAGTTACAGCCGCCGGGGCTGCTTAATTCTCGGGTCCACTCCGGGGAAAAGGCTCATTCCTCCCGACGGAGGCTGACCGGTCCTCTAGGGGTGAGCGTGAGGGGGCATCGCTCCCGGACACCTTGTGGACGTCCAGGGCGTACCACCCCCGCACCCCGTGGTGGCGGGTGTACGTGACTATGTCACCCGGGAAGAGGTTCCGGCCAGGGTGTACCTTTTTCAGCCGCGGCTCGACGTCCCGCCGGCTGACAAAGACGTCGTCCTCATGCTGGGAACTCCGAATGAATCCCCACCCCGCCTCATGGTGGAAGCGGACAACTTGCCCTTCCACACGGGGGCTTGGACGGGTCGCCTCCTCCTGGCGGGCTCTGGACTTTGCAGCTTTGGCGCGCAACTCGAGGCGCTCGCAGCGGACCTCCCTCTGGCGTTGCTCCCGGCCGAGTTGGAGGCTCTGCTGGGGGCACAGCTCGCTCCTCCAGTGCGCTTCAGCCCGGGTCTCCCGGGGGAAGCCCATCAGGTCCCCCCCCTGGTTGTCCCAGGCCCACTCCCCAGCCGCCGGCCAGGTGAATGTCGGTGCGGGTAGCGGTGTCATCAGGGGCTGCTGCGGGTCCTCTGCAAGTGCGGACCAGTCCGGGTTGGGGTCGGTGGATACCCCAGCAGACTCAGGTTCTTCCGAGTCGGGAGTTGGGCGGCAGTGCAGGTCTCCACCAATAGCAGAAGCCCGAAGCTCCGAGGCAAAGACCTGATCCCAGGTGACCGCGCCGGGCAGGAGATACTCGGCCATGAGGTCCAGTACGGGCACGGTGGGCTCAGCAGCCGGGGCAGGGGTAGCACACTCACCCGCCTCTGGGCTGCTCGCGACCTCTGTCACCGCTTCTTCCTGAGCTTCAGCTCCTTGGCGGCGGGTCCCGATGCGCAGCAGCATTTCCTCCCGCCACGCAGCAGATGCCGCCTTCTGGGCCTCATCCAGTCTCCGTGCAAGACCCGTGGCTTCCTGGTGGAGAAATTCAATTTCTCCCGCGGTAAGGGTTGTGCCGCCTCGCTCCCTACCGGGAGAAGAACATGGGCCGGGTTCAGAAGGTTCCATTTGTGGTGCTCCAGCAGCATCCATGTCCGCTCCTGAAGGTCGCCAAACTCCAACTGCTATGGCCGCACCTTGTTGTTTTTTTTTTGTTTTTTTTTCCTTTTTCCTCCTCTTTCGGGGCGGCTCCAGGGCGGTATGCTGACAGGCACGCCTTCGTTCAGCCCATCCATTTTGACGGGCATTACCCAGCGGACAGTCTCTGATGGAAGGGGCGGTCCGCACTTTTGGCACCATGTGGGAGCCTGGCCCACGATAGGAGGTGTTAGAAGACCGTCTTTCTGATACACTATGGCGTCTGTTCTTCTTGGGCGGGCGCCATTTTAAGTGGAAACGACAGTCCAAGGTGTAAGGTGTTATGATCTGCTACAGGGACTAAGGAAAGATAGGAGATCTGTCCCTACAATAGAACTAAACTAGATCCCTACGATGTAACGGGGAACCTGATCCTGCGATCAGACCCGCTAAAGTCCCCGGCTAGTCTGTACGAAGACCTATAGATGTGAGGGAGGGATCCCTACAAGAACTAGGGACTGGGATAAGTTTGGACACCTCCTAGCAGAAATAGTAGCAGTCAAAGACAAACACACAACAAAAAGCATAGAGGTCAGAAGACCTAGCAAAACTAACAGAGAACGGCAACAGAGCACCAAGCTAGCTCAAGAGTAGTAAATACAATGAAGTCCAGCAAGGCCAGGAGGGCGGAGCCGGATTAAATAGGCAAAAATGGTCATGTGACCAGCAAACTAAAAAAACCTAACAGGAGAGTTCTAACATAAGGCACACAGTACCCGGTAGCAATGGGTAATTCCTTCCTTTGCTGCGGGCACGCGATCCTGCCGACTACGCCAAGTTGTGTGACGCTCGAAAGCCCTACCCTGGGAGATGGGGGACTCGGAGCCGGGTCCTATGTTGTCGATGGGGGGTGCAGCCGTGGCCCGGACCCGCTCCGTGCCCAGGGCCGTCACATTAAAAAGGATGGTACGGGCTTATCCGGGTTGAGTGGCTGATCTCGACTACGCCACCTGTGGCACCTGGTGAAGGCCACCAGCGCTGCTGCAGTCCCCTGAGGAAGGGTGTTATGGCAGCCGTCGTTAGTACTACTCCCCACAGGCGGAGCAGGGCCTCTGGGCAGAGAGAAGCAGGATGGAGGGGGTAGTAGTGTAGGATGTCTGGTGCTGCGTGGTGCGGTTCAATGCAGAATAAAGAGTACGGAGGCCATAGGGGATAACTTCCAGGGTTTTTACTCACGGTGTAGAGTACAGCTGCAAGGCTTCTCCCTGCTCCTCATGGAGTTCTGCGGTCACCAGGGACGGGGGTCTGACAACCTCAGAGTAAGTCCAGTATTCAATCAGGACCCCGCACCAGAGTGTTCCTAGACTTCAGACCGGGTCCTTTCCTGTCTGTGTGTGTGTAGATAGGCCGGGTCTCCCTCTGAACTTCACTCAGAAAAAGGGTACGGGTAGCAGCTCCGCTCCTTCCGTTACCCGGTGGGATCCTCTGGGCCTACCGGGCTTCCCTGACCAGGACGTAGAGTAGCAAGATCAGGTGTAGGGGCCGTTACCCCTCTTGCAGCCGGAATCTCTCTGACTAGATCAGCATAGCGGGGACAGGTGGCGTATACCGCTCCGTCTGCGTCCCCCTGGGATCCATTTGCGGTGGAGCTACACTCCTGAGCTCCGGGGCTTCTTGGTCATGGTCCTTGACCGGGCTGAGACGTATATTATCTGCAACCTGCCCTTCGACCCAAGGCCAGGGTACGAGGGCCGTGTCTCCATCCTCTGCAGGTCCACACAGGATCCACTCTCAGG
Organism: Phyllobates terribilis; assembly: GCF_046119375.1. NCBI lineage: Eukaryota > Metazoa > Chordata > Amphibia > Anura > Dendrobatidae > Phyllobates > Phyllobates terribilis. The sequence continues at coordinate 104,698,103 of NW_027362773.1, forward strand.
GAGGGAGATCACGATCAAAAGACTTAGAGCCAAGATGGCTGTGTATTAAATATGAAATTTAAAGTGTCACTAAAATGTGAGTCCTCCACCCTCACCCACTAGTTGGTTCCCTTATCTCTTGGTTCCCCAGTCTCCCAACTTCCAGTAGGGGCAGCACCTAGTGCCTATTAGCCCCCTCTGGTGGGAGAAGTGTGGTGTTGGATGTGAAGGAAGGGTCCTGACCATCGCACTGTTCTTACCTCAGAGGGGGAACACTACACCCCATTAAAGAGGTGCAGCATCCCTGTGGCGGTCGAACCCTCAGGGGCGCCACACTATCGTGCATCATTTTTGGGTGTATACGCCTACTGGAGGTGGACACTCAGACACAGTATACTGCAATGTTGCTGGCAGAACGAATGTGCACTCTGACGTTCATCATTTTTGTGAGTGTACGCCTACTGGAGGTAGGCGTAATAGACTGCGTTTGGGTGTCTGTCTCCAGTAGGCGTATACACCCGAAAATGATGCACATCAGAGCACGCGTTCACTCTGCCAGGGCCATTATAGTCTATGGCCCCATCGGCGCATACTTCCGAATTCCGTTTTGTGGGGTTATTCGGATGCCATCCCTGAAGGGACCCATGAACATGGAAAAAAGCGCAATGTGAGAGTACCCTTACACTAAATTACATTCATGACACATCAGTCAGACATCAGTTATTTGTCTGCAAAAAAAATATATGTGGCTAATTCACAAAAGTGGCACATGGCTGTATCTGAATTTAGAGCAAGAGCCACAGTATATCATGTATGAGCATGGCAATTGAAGTCGTAAATGCTGCAATAAAAATGTTGTAAACCCTTCTACAAAGTGCATGAGAAATGTGGAAGAACGGCAACTGGAAGCTTTTTCAATAGGACACATGAGAGTATGCCATTTTCCATTAAAAAAACAATTCCAAAAATCAGTCTGAGAAAAGTTTTCTACATGGTTATGACATGCAGTGTTGGACTGGGGTGCCTAGGGCCCACCAGTAACCAACTCCAGGGCCCGACTTTTCAACTACATGCAAATGTGACATTATACTCAATCACAAAATTATATAACAATGAACTGAGTACAGGCTCGGACTGGCCCACAGGGGAATAGGAGAATCCTCCGGTAGGCCACCCTTGTGAAAGAGTACTAATGAGTAGTGCTATTACACTTGATTCACAATTGGGTATAATCTAATCATTCATTAAACAAGCTAACCAAACTAATATTACATAGAAGCAGAAGTAAGTTTGTGTACTACTGTCAGTTTTTTTTGCATGTAGCTCTTGAGCCCCAAGAATCAGTTACTGGTGGGCCTTTGCCATCCCAGTCCGACGTTGACTGGGTAGATTGTTGAATGAATAAGATGCTGCCTTTGTCTGTACATAGTGATTCAAGTATATTGTGCCAAGTACTGCTCATATAAGAGGGTGGTGGCCCACCGGGGATTCTCCTGTTCTCCTGTCGGCCAGTCCAATATTACAAACATCTTTAGATATTTACTCACATTTACAAATATCCTGTTTTGTCAACTTATATCTGTTAAAATAATAAACCATCTTTCACAAAGATTTCTGCATTTATTATTTCCAGGTGATATTAGCTTTTGGCCCCACGGCATTTTATGGCCATAACTTTAGCATCAGAATAAGTTACAGTAAGTATTTTTTATATCCTTGCAGTAAAATAACTTTGATCTTTAATGTCCCGTAATAAAACAATTTGACCTTATCTGTAGTAAACATATGTTTACAAAAAAATATATTTGTGATCCTTATAGACCAAGTTTTCATGTTCCTTATGAGACTGAAAAAACCACATAATTGCCATTTGGAACAATTTCATTCACTTTTATGGTCTCCTGATTCAGGGTGTATTGGATAGAGAGGGAAGCATGATCAGAATTATCTCCCCATAGTATAGAAATGCGGAATTATTCTTTGGAAATCTTATTGTTTTGTCTACAAGGATTAAAAAAGATGCACAATTTAAAGGTGTTGACTTCTTTTGGAAAACTTTCTGCCACATGATTAAATAATTATAAAAAACAAAAAACAAAATGAGTATTAGTTACCCTCCCCAGGGCCAGCAGTGGCTGTTTTTGGTTTCTGTTGTCTGGCCACAGCCAATGAATACTCAGCTGAATGTGTATAGGGGTTCGGAGAGTTCGCTATCAGCGGAAAAAGTGTTCAGCGGATAGTTAAAGGCTAAGTTCACATGTTGTGATTTTGGTGCATATTTTACCTGCATTAATTCGGTGTAGATGAGTTTTAACTTAAGGGAAGTCTTTCACCCCCAAAATGCTAATTAAACCACTTATAAAAGGTATTTAGGGGACTTAAGCCATATAATCATCATACCTGTAGCTTAGATTTTAGAGGTTAAGTTGCCAGATAAAAAAACTATTTATTTCGTATGCACTGCCTGAACTCAATCAGAGGATTTGCACCTCCACACTGACACTACTGGATTCCAGCTGTGCTCAGTGTCAGTGTGAACGCTCATCGCTGGCTCCTGTCTGCAGCACAGTATGGAGTGGTGGCTGTAAACATGAGCCATCAAGGAGAAGAGCGCACACTGACACTGTGAGCAGCGAGCAGCTTGGCTCCTGTAGTGTCAGTGAACACTCTTATTCACTGGTTCCTGTCTGTGGCCACCACTGAGTATGGTGCTGCAGACAGGAGCCAGCGATGAGAGTGCACACTGACACTAAACATGGCTGGGCTTCTGCAACGTCACTGAAGGTGCAGAGCTGCTGATTGATTTAAGGCAGCACTTTAAGATTAAGATATGCAAAGTGCTCAGAATGCAAATTAAGGTGTAATGGTGGACTAATCCAGTACCTATGCCAAGGGCGCACGAAAGAAATCTGCAAGTAAAATCTGCACCTAACCTAATGTGTATGAGCCTTAGGCTGTGTGCCCACAATGCGTTTTTGGTGCGTATTTGCAGCGCGTAAACGCTCCAGAAACGCATTGCATACCTTATCCCATGACTTCCTATGACATTCTGCAAGTTCTGTGCACATGGTCAGGATTTTTTCTGCGCAGATTTTACTCGCAGAAAAAATACGGACATGACCAATTCTTGTGCGTTTATGCATGCGTATTTGCCTATACAATGCATTGGAAAAACGCATGGCAAATACGCGTCAAAAACGCATGCGTTTTTCTGCCAAGGAGATGCAGAAATGCTCAGGAAAATTTCTGCTTCATTTCTGCATCGTGAGCACATAGCCTAAATGTCTCTTAGTGCTTTCTACCCTGACAAATCTCCTCCCTTTGTTAGGTTTTGGGGGTACAGACACCATAAGTGCTTTTAAGACTCACATTACTAACAGGACACGTTACCTCGGTTAGTAGGTATATGCCTTTTTTTGCACTGTATTACATTTCTTGTTTTTTTGTGGATCCATGCACAGTCTGTTGTCAGTGTTCCAGTTCTCCCTTCACAAGCCTGGAGGGGCAGGGTAAGGAATGTTTAATTTGGAAATTCCTGTTGTTTTGTCCCTCTAAGAAAACTTGGCAGGCAGGGAAACTACACCAGTGACAAGTCTACACCGTTCATGTGGCAGCCAACTTGCCTATTTTGGATGCTGTCCATTGAATAATGCTTTCCCTATCAGCTGGCTCCATTCCACCTGAAGAAACCAATTTTAAGGGCTTTCTTGGGCATCTAAGATTGATTACCTATCCTCAGGATAGATCATCCACATCAAATTGGTTGGACCGGTGGCATCCCCAGCGATCAGCTGTTATTAGGACTGTTGGCAGATGGATGTAAACATTGAGCTGAGCAGAATGGCACGGCTCCATTCAATGTGTAGCAGCCGCTGCCGGGTACTGAAGAACAGATACTGTTCTTTTGAATAGGATCTGATTTGTTGTTCTCCATTTCGAGCACTACACATAGAATGATGCTGTGCCATTCACCTTGGTTACGTGTTTATATCTGACTGCCAACAGTGCTAATAACAGCTGATTGGTGAGTGTGCCGAGTGTCGGGCCTCCACCAATTTGATAAGGGTCATCAATATTAGATGCCTGGACAACCCCTTGAAAGCACTATGAATTGTCAGTTAGCTTTGCTCAGTACATGATGCATGCAAAAGGTCAACGAAAAACTTTTTTAGGAATGCTTGTTTTTTGATAATCAAGCAGTCTAAACAGGAAGCAAATCACCCAACGAACGAGCAAAAGATTCGTTAGTTGAAATGATTTTTAAGCATGCTTAAAAATTATCCTTCTCTTCAGCACATCATCCTGGGTAAACATGCTGCCAAGAACAGAGATATTCTATTCTTACAGAACGATCGCATTAATGATCGTTCTGTCAGCATGGCAGTGAAATTGGCCTGTAAAAACAGTCTATTAAAGGACGGCAAATCGGCTGTCTGGGGGTTGGCCAGTGTAAATATGCCTTAGAGTGCTTTCTAATTGTGTTTAGGAACACACTAGGTGGCCCCATCAGGGCACATGTCCTAACCCCCTCAAAACGGGAATCGGACGTATGCACCGACAGGGCCATAGACTGCAATGGTGCCGGCAGAATGAATGTGCGCTCTGATGTTCATAATTTTGGAGAGTGTATGCCTACTGGAGGTGGACACTCAGACGTAGTAGACTGCGTTTGGGTGTCCGTCTCCAGTAAGCATATATTCCTGAAAATGATGCTTGTCAGAGCTCACGTTCGCTCTGCCGGCACCATTGCGGTCTGTGGCCCCGTAGGCGCATAAATCGGAGTTCCGTTATGAGGGGATTAGGACGTAAATCCCGACAGGGCCACCGAGCATGTCCCTAAACACAATGTGAAAGCACCCTTAGTAGTCTCTTCTTGAAGTGTCTAATTTGCAGTATATCACTGTCTAGTAGGAGTGAGCTTGCTTCTACACAAAGATTGGGCTGCTTTTCACATCACTTCCACTGAAGCCCAAACTTTATGCTTTTGAGATCTATTTGGCATTATTACTTTACACAAGGCTAGGTCCCCAATTAACAAACAATGGGTTATGCCTCTAGTTCCTTGATTTTGCTTTATTAAGATTTGGGAAATGATACCAGCAAAAGCTATGGGAATAGAAGAAGACTGTCTGAATGACCTTCTCCTGCTCTGTACCACTGAGTATGTGCCAGAAGCATGGTGACATGAAGGAAAAGCAGCACAGGCTATGTTTGCTGTTCTGCTTGGTGTTTTTTTTAGCATTTTTCTACCATGATTTCATGTGTCACAAATACTCAGAGAGCTATCAGCCCAAATTAAGGAATGTCTATAAAACTAAAAATAAATGTATGGGATGAAGGCAGATAGATGTCGCTAAATAAATGACTACAGTGAAAAGGAAAAAACACGTGAAGACATGAAGAGTTGAAACGAACCTTGAGAAGCAAAGATAGGATCTGTATAAGGAAGAGTGATAGTAGGTAATAAAACTTAGATATAAAAGAATAAGTAGCTTGTATCAAAATAAGGCTACATGGTGATTTTTCATGTCAAAGATATGGTTTTTGGCTGCAATTTTTTCATGAAGACCACTTTTGGCCAGACATCTCCGAACAGTAGATGATTGCTCCCAGTTTTGAACTGATGACACTGCTGGACATCTACCGATTTCAAAGGGAAGTAAGCATGATGTGTCTTTCATCTGCTGCACTAGGTTTCCTTGGCCGACCTCTACATGTATTTTCCTCAGTGTTGCCCTTTTCTTGGTGTCCTCAATGCTGAGAAATACAGGCAAATATTTATCCATCACATAATACCATTAGGGAGGCGTCTGATTGGCTCCAAATTTATTCTGCAGCAGAACAACGACCCTAAACATACAGCCAATGTCATTAAGAATCGTAAAGATAAAAAAGGAGTCCTAGAAGTGATGGTATGGCTACGCAGAGTCCTATCATTAAGTTTGTCTGGGATTACATGAAAAGACAGAAGGATTTGCACAAGTGACATTCACAGAAGATCTGTTGTTAGTTCTTCATGAGGTTTTGAACAAACACCCTACCGAGTTCCTTTAAGAACTGAATGCAAATGTACATGTAAGTACTGATTCTGTTTTGAAGACAAAAGTCAGTCACCAAATATTGATGTGATTTAGATTTCTCTTTTGCTCATTCACTTTGCGTTTTATTAATTGATAAAAATAAACTATTAACACTTCTATTTTTGAAAGCATTCTTATGTAGCGCCCCGAGGGTTCGGTTGCTACAGGGGTATTGCACCTCAGACCAGAGGTGTGATATTCCACTCCCGGGTAAGGATGGAGTGTGGACCAAGACTCAGTTAGCTGCATACAGCACACACACCCCATTTCCGGGGGACAGCTCAACGGTGCTCCCACTAGACAGAAGTGCAGGCACGACCGACTATGTCCCTGCCTGGAGTGGGGAGGGGGGAGGAAAACCCAGTGATGTAGGAGCAGATAGAGGTTGGGTTTCTGGGCATAGGTAGGAGCCCATTGGTTGCAAGTCACCTGGGCTCATACACAGAGAGGGAGGTATAAGAGGTGGGCACCATCTTAGAAGTTCGGTCAGTCAGTAGTCAGTTCAGTCAGGAGGAGAAGAGGAGAGGAGCTCAGCCAGAGAGGGCTGACAGGGAGCTGTGGCTCAGCCTGGGCCCAGCTCCACGAGGCAGGCATGGAGTGAAGGCCAGAAACAGCAGAGAGGACAGGACTAGCAGAGAGGAACAGAAAGGAGAGGAAGAAAGGAACGGAACGCTAAGAGAGGCCCAGAGACACGAGGGCAGAAGGAACCCCAAAGGCCCAGGAGATTGCGGGTGACGGGTTGGCAGAACAGGGTACCGGATCCCAAGTTGGTGGAGGCGACTAATCCTCAGCCAAGGACCGGCGGTCGTGATCACATCTTGGTGCGACCCCTCACTACACCTGCTAGAAAGGCATACCACATAGGGTCAGGGAAGTGGACATCCAACATCCCAAGAGAAGGCCCGAGGCAGCTGGACAAAAGTAGTGTCACTGGTGGGGCACGGCCAGAGAAAGGAATCGAAGGGAGTCCTGTGCCACACTCTGGAATTGCCTGGGGGTTGACCGAGCCCCTTGCCTGGTGGACGCAGCACGGCTTGGGCAGTCACTACCGGTACTGTGAGTAAAGCCTTTGAACTGCAATCCCACGTCTCTGTGCTTCATCGCCGCGCCAGCACTACTAGTGCTGGGACGCTCGCACCATCACTCCCATCATCTGCTACACTGCCCTGGGGCTCCACTCTTCCTGTGGGGAGTCATACTACCTCAGCTGCACACAAAATCGGCTCCAGCGGTCTGCCTTGCAGCGGCGGTCCACGCTGACCGCAATCCACGGGTGGCGTAGTCGGACAATTAACCTAAAACCCCCACAAAATACCACCATCGGCCTGACCACCCTGATCCACGGGACCGGGTCACCGCCACGGATACTACAACCCCCCAGAAGCCCGGTTCCGGGTGCCCCTCGGCCCAGGGGGCGAGCCACTTACTTTGCAGCAGTTTTTCCCCACCTGCCTAAAACTTTTGCACAATATTGTGTATATATACTATAAAAGAACACTTGGTAAAGTGCTGGACGGGAGATATGTGTCACCTAGGTGGCTAGGAAACTGGGAGAGCAGGCTCCAACACAGTAGTGCTGAGAGAGTTTTATAATAGGGCCGCACAGGTCCAGGTTCTTAGGAGCAATCAGCAGAGGTGGGCGAGACTGGCTGCTCCCATGTCTCCACCTTGGGATCTGAACAGCCTATTTAAGGTGGATTAGCTGCTTCATTCCTTGTCTGGGAGTAGAGGTGGAAAAACCTCTTGTGTTGCTGTAGTCTGAAGTCAGAGTTTAAAGAAGTGTAGACTCTAATCCGGACGGATGAGCCCACCCTTGAAGTTGTCACCAACTGGCATATGAACTGTTTATTTTTTGCTATATCTTTGTAACCAGAAGAGGCTGTTTTGTTTTAAAAAAACACTTAAGGTTTTATGAAGTTAATAAAACTTCACATGTTTGGACTAAACTGCATTGCCTGTGTGAATGCTACTAGCGGCCTAGCAGCGAGTGAAACCCTACAATATATATATTGTGGTAGATCGGCTCACTCGGCTACGCATTGAGGTATAGACGGAACACTGTCTCTTTAAAGTTTCAGTTGTTTTATTGTGCAGCATAAACCAATAAAAAGTTCATGGAAAATAAACATAGCCCATCCGGCCTAACGGCAAACAAAAATTGGAAAAGAGTCCAGCAAAGTCCTTGCACCGGCCGGGGTACGGCAACTTCGGGTTAGCAAAACCCACACAGTTCAGGTTCAGCAGGAAAAAACACACGCTCCTCTCTCTGGAACTGGCCTCCAGATACTGACCAGATCTGAGTGTCAAGGCTAGCTATTTAAAGCCCAGACACTCCCCTGATTGAAGAGATATGGTGAATGACCTCCCACCCTTCACAATGATCATTCACAAAAAAGCACTCCCTTTTACTATAGGCTTAACCCCTCTCAGCAAATAATATGCTGAAGGAAATTTCATGGTTTTTAGTTCACTGAAGCGAACAGCCTCAGGGAAACATACAATGGGTACGGAAAGTATTCAGACCCCTTTAAATTTTTCACTCTTTGTTTCATTGTAGCCATTTGGTAAATTCTAAAAAGTTAATTTTTTTTTCTCATTAAAGTACACTCTGCATCCCATCTTGACTGAAAAAATCCAGAAATGTAGAAATTTTTGCAAATTTATTAAAAAAGAAAAACTGAAATATCACATGGTCATAAGTATTCAGACCCTTTGCTCAGACACTCATATTTAAGTCACATGCTGTTCATTTCCTTGTGATCCTCCTTGAGATGTTTCTACTCCTTCATTAGAGTCCAGCTGTGTTTAATTAAACTGATAGGACTTGATTTGGAAAGGCACACACCTGTCTATATAAGACCTCACAGCTCACAGTGCATGTCAGACCAAATGAGAATCATGAGCTCAAAGGAACTGCCCAAGAAGCTCAGAGACAGAATTGTGGCAAGGCGCAGATCTGGCCAAGGTTACAAAGAATGTCTGCATTACTCAAGGTTCCTAAGAGCACAGTGGCCTCCTTAAATGGAAGACGTTTAGGACTACCAGAAGTCTTCCTAGACCATCCAGTCAAACTGAGCAATCGTGGGGAAAGAGCCTTGGTGAGAGAGGTAAAGAAGAACCCCAAGATCACTGTGGCTGAGCTCCAGAGATGCAGTAGGGAGATGGGAGAAAGTTCCACAAAGTCAACTATCACTGCAGCCCTCCACCAGTTGGGCTTTTATGGAGAGTGGCCCCACGGAAGCCTCTCCTCAGTGCAAGACATATGAAAGCCTGCATAGAGTTTGCTCAAAAACACATGAAGGACTCCTAGACTATGAGAAATAAGATTCTCTGGTCTGATGAGACTAAGATAGAACTTTTTGGTGATAATTCTAAGCGGTATGTGTGGAGAAAACCAGGCACTGCTCATCACCTGCCCAATACAATCTCAGCAGTGAAACATGGTGGTGGCAGCATCATGCTATGGGGGTGTTTTTCAGCTGCAGGGACAGGATGACTGGTTGCAATTGAAGGAAACATGAATGCGACCAAGTACAGAGATATCCAGGATGAAACCCTCTTCCAGAGTGCTCTGGACCTCAGACTTGGCCAAAGGTTCACCTTCCAACAAGACAATGACTCTAAGCACACAGCTAAAATAACAAAGGAGTGGCTTCAGAACAACTCTGTGACCATTCTTGATTGACCCAGCCAGAACCCTGACCTAAACCCAATTGAGCATCTCTGGAGAGACCTGAAAATGGCTGTCCACCAACGATCACCATCCAACCTGACGGAACTGGAGAGGATCTGCACGGAAGAATGGCAGAGGATCCCCAAATCCAGGTGTGAAAAACTTGTTGCATCATTCCCAAGAAGACTCATGGCTGTACTAGCTCAAAAGGGGGCTTCTACTCAATACTGAGCAAAGGGTCTGAATACTTATGACCATGTGATATTTCAGTTTTTCTTTTTTAATAAATGTGCAAAAATTTCTACATTTCTGTTTTTTTTTTCAGGCAAGATGTGGTGCAGAGTGTACTTTAATGAGAAAAAAATTAACTTTTTAGAATTTACCAAATGGCTGCAATGAAGCAAAGACTGAAAAATTTAAAGAGGTCTGAATACTTTCCGTACCCACTGTATCTCCTCTCCAGCACTTTACCAGTTACTCTGTCACAATATATATATATTTTTTTCACTTTATTTAGTTGTTTTATGTACCACAAACTTTCTCCACTATAGATGGTGGAGTGGGGCAGAAGTTGTTATCACAGATTATGATGATGACTACACAGCTCCTGTCACACAGTTATAATGGATGACACCACAGTTTATCCTACCTGACTGTATACTTATAATCTATTACTTTATTTAAAAGAATATAGAAGAAAGAATAATTAGTGTGATCCCAGCAGATATAGATTGTACTGGCTCTAGCTGGTCAGGTGATGATGTGCTGATTCTACATGGGATTAAAGTGCGTCTTTAAACCATCAAGGAATGCAGGGATATTTCATCCTGCAGAACAGTAAAAGAGTAATTCCAACTCAGCATTTGCCAGAAGGTGAAAAGTGATAGATACAGTAAGTGGATGGTCCGGTTGTCTGGGCAGAAAATGCTACCAATGCCACATGGTGGAGTAAGCTACAAAACTGTTGACTCTCCCATCTACCAACATTTTACATAGATTAACTGTAAACTAGCACTCAAAGGGGGCCATACATTGTAAATATTCTCCACATGCAATTGGATGTTTATGAAATGTATAAAAGGTATTTCCGTTTTGAAAAACATCTGCCCCCAATTTGTTTGCAACAAATAAATCCATACCCAAACTGAAAGCTGGCATAAACCTAAAAAAAAATATGCTGTTATTTTCAGAGCTAGATTTTCATCTTAGATCAGTTTTTACTCTTGCGCCAAAATGTTTTCAATTCTTCTACTTCCTGTGTGGCTTTATACAGACCGTGTTATATGTTTTCTGTATATTTCTACACATTTGAATTAAAATACACCAGCTCAGTCCCACACTGTGTTTTATATTATTCTTTTTCCACTTCTTAACTCTATATATTTTTGACGCTAAGCTTCTTAGTCTTAAGAGACCACTAACTGCTTAGCCAGAGTTGAAACCACCCACGTTCTGCTGCCAGTGCGGGCAGCGGTCTGTCTGCACCAGTTTATTTAATTGGTCTATTCCTTTACCAAAATTGTGCCTGTTATATCCATATATATATTTATGTGTTTATATGGCACAAGATACTTGGTCATTGTGACTCACCATGCACCAAAAAAAACCTGTAAATGACTCATCCTGCTCTGCTGCATATCATTTTTCAGTCTCTGAAAAGACATGGCTCTATAATGATAGTCATTTCTTATGACAGTGCAGAGATATGTAAAAATCAATAACACTCTGTCCCCAGATGTAATACTCCTTCCCTCTCATTGTCTTCCAGCTGTCTCCTTAAAAACAAGGAGTCACCTTATGAAGACATGTGGGACGCATTACACAAATATGTGTTTCTAGATTTGCTTGGCAGTGATAGTATCCCCAATAAATCCACTCTCAGTGAGTTGCTTTGTAGCTCACAACTCACTTTACTTTATTACCAACATTTTTAAGGCCACTGGTTCCAAACTCTTGTCCAATAATTATACCAACTGTGACATAACAGAGTTGGAGAAGATTCTGGTTGCAAAAAACATACATAGGAAGATATCCAAACCTTTCCATAATTTTGTGATTGCCATCCATCCTACAGTCCTATATTCATCTATCATGGGAAGAAGAACTGGAGATCACCTGGATCACATGGATTTTCCTCTTTCGTACACCTTCAATAAAGCCACTACAAGTTATTAATGTTACATAACTGGGAGAGTTGGATCCTCTAAGCCCAAGGTCCTAGTGGGTACAAAGGCCGCGGGCATCGGTGCGGCAAGCAGGTGAGGCATGCAAGACACTGATAGCAAACAGGAGACCATTAACAGAGATACTGAAGGCCGCAGACAGATAACTCAGGGACTGGAAGCCACAGACAGGCAGGTGACATCCTGAAGACCAGACAGTTTGCAGAGTTACTGAAGACCACAGCAAGATTGCAGAGTTTCTAAAGACCACCGGCATAATTCAGAGTAACTGAAGACTGCAGACAGATTGCAGAGTTACTGAAGACCTCAGACAAAATGAAAAGTTACTGAAGACTGCAGGCAGACTGGAGACTCATTACTGGAAACCGTAGGCAGACAGGAGGTATCCTGGAGAACACAGACAGGTAGCAAACAAAACTCTGGACTAACAAGAAATTCCACTTTTTATTGAAGCCACAGGCGGCTAGAAGACATCCTGGAAACCGCTGGACACGCAACAGAGGTCCTAGAAGACCAGGAACAGGTAGCAGAACTCCCGAGTAAGAAGAAAACCTGAAAACCATGGAAGCCGCAGGCAGATAGGAGACGTTTCAGAAGAATCTAGCCAGTTAGCAGGGGTACTGACAGCCACAGATATGTAACTCAGAGACTGGAAACCACAGGCAACTTGTAGACCGTGGACAGGAACTGTGCACAGACAAACTAAAAGTCATACTAGAAAGTCTTAATACCAAAACACAGGTGTGTGTATCTTGGAAGGCCTTATATAGATAGGCTTAGGAAGTAAACACATGGGAGAATGTCGGAATACTTGTAAAGCCTGACGTGGAGCACAAGAAAGTCTATCAGACTGGGGTGAGGAAAGCAAAAGCACGGATCCAAGACAGGTGTGTAACAATTAACTAGATGACAGTGGACCCCAGAATACTTACAAGCTTTCTAATTCCAATTCCTACCAGAAATATAACTTCAAGGTAGAATCCTACACAAACATCTGAAGGTCTTGCACTCTTATTACAACATATTGGTCCCAAGTTAAAAAAAAACCTTAAAGTTATAAATTTGACCTTTAAGCTTTTTTTGGATATGTTCACATTGGTCAAACTATCCAAAGCTTACAAAATGTAATATTATCTCACATCTCATTGCAGCAAACAGTGTCCTCCTCCAGTAGGTGTACAGTATATGTCTGAAAATGATGCACGACAGATCACACGATGACTCCGTCGGCACAATTATAGTCTATGGCCCTGTTGGCATATACACTCTAATCCCCTTTTGCAGGGGGTTTGGACGTAAGACCCGATGGGACCAACGAAACGTGGCGAAAAATGTGATATGAAAGGACCCTAATTTGGGATATTATTTCTTTCTAGAAAAGCAACCATGTCCCTCTTTCAATAAAATAACCATCACAGAGTGCTGTGACAGAGAGTTTTTAATGCTTTTACAGTAAAGAATCATCTATGATGATAGATCTAGATGTAGCGGATGTCCTCTTGTCATGGTTACAGCCCTAGGCACATATAAGGATTCCTAGACAAATTTCTGTACTGTACATTCATATTTATGTACATGGGAGTTTGATTCCCTAAGACTACAGGCCACATTATTGCAGGATATCCTAATGTATTCAAAGCAGAAGTATCACTAAATCAGAAAGCTGCATTATAAACAGTGCCGATAAAATATGTATCTATATTACCGCCAGTCTAGTCTAGTATAACTTTGCCTCCATTTATATTGATTTTATAGTGGTTCGTTACCTTATTATGTTTTCCACTAAAAAGCGGAATCGGCTGTAGCAGAAAGGAAAGGTTTACAAAGTTTATCCTGTTATCTTCTTGTCCATATGGTCCCTCTGTTCTCATTTTTGGGTACATAAATCAGAGGGGAGCACAGATCTGTGTCATTCTAATGTGAACTCAACTAAGCCTCAGGCTCATTTTAAAACTAAGTCATGCATGCATCAAAAACTAAATTAAGTGAAGCTGACAACACTGTACGAGACAAAGACGCCATTCTGCAGCTGGCCATCATTTCATTCCCTTTGTCGAAGAGTTAGACAAACAGTTTCTGCAATGGCGTTCCAACAAATTACTGAAATGTAGAAAAATGACAACTTTCATGTTTGTACGTTCTCATTGAATGTCTAAACGGTAAAAATGTGGCAAAAAGTAATAATGTAATTGATATAAAAAATAATGAATCTATCAAACATTTTCAGTGCATCAAAAACCACCACCTGAAATCCAGCCAACACTGGGTGGAAACTTTCTTCCTTTTTTTGACACTTGTGGGAATCTTTAGAAAATCAATGGGCATATAAGAGGGTGGTCCTTCGTAGAGATGAGGGAACCTGAGCTTAAAAGTTTGGGGTTCGTAACGGACAGTTAGTGTCTGTTGCTAAATGTCGAGCATGAACTTCTCCCGGAGATCCGTTACAATGTTCAGAGTTCCGGTGGAAGTCCGGGAGGAGAGAAAGAATATTTTCCAGCTCAAAAGTTCGGATCCCCATTGTTTTCAATAGGGCTTAGATTCTGCTTCAAGTTCTGGTACAGTTCTGGTACCCGAACTGAACTTCGAATAAAGTTTGGATCGGGTAACAGAACCCGAACTTCCACGGGTCCGCTCATCCCTAGTCATTCTCTTACATGTGATAACTTGCTCTGTTTGTTGCGAGACATTTCTGTATCCTCTTTATGTGAAATAATCAGCCATGTTGGTGATCACAAATGGTGGACATGTTGGTAAGAGTATCCATGCTTATTGTATTCCCTCTTATAGTTGCAAAAAGTTCATTATTTTAACATACAGTTTTCCTGCTATGTGATTGGTGCTGGTTCTTCACTGAGTTTTGAGCATGTTAGGGGTTAATCTTTGTTCACAAAAATGGAGAATGCTCTGATATATCTATGGCACAAAGTGTGTCTGGCGGAGGAGGATATGTGACTGTCTGGAGGAATAAGCGGGCAGAGTTGCTCCCGCCAGGAATGGTTTATCAGGCCTAGTGGTGGATATCTGAACGGAAAGTGTTTTGCTCTGTGACATCCAGTAAGACGTTACTGCCTGAGCTTTCCATGGTCCCCGCCGGTACCATGGGCAATGGAAGAAGAACCACAGTGAATAAGGTCACCTTGGAGCTATCAAAGTAGACCAAAGAGCCAAGAACAGGTACAGTGAAGGAAAGAAGTATTTGATCCCTTGCTGTTTTTGTAAGTTTGCCCACTGACAAAGACATGAACAGTCTATAATTTTAAGGGTAGGTTAATTTTAACATTGAGAGATAGAATATCCAAAAAAAAACAAGAAAATCACATTGTATCTATTAGATACATTTATTTGTATTTTGCAGCGAGAAATAAGTATTTGATCCCTCTGGCAAACAACACTTAATACTTGGTGGCAAAACCCTTGTTGGCAAGCACAGCAGTCAGACGTTTTTTGTAGTTGATGATGAGGGTTGCGCACATGTCAGAAGGAATTTTGGTCCACTCCTCTTTGCAGATCATCTCTAAATCATTCAGATTTTGAGGCTGTCGCTTGGCAACTCAGAGCTTCAACTCCTTCCATAAGTTTTCTATGGGTCTGGAGACTGGCTAGACCATTCCATGACCTTACTGTGCTTCTTTTTGAGCCACTCCTTTGTTTCCTTGGCTGTATGTTTTGGGTCACTGTTTTGCTGGAAGACCCAGCCACGACCCATCTTCAATGCTCTTACTGAGGGAAGGAGGTTGTTGGTAAAAATCTCGCGATACATGACCCCATCCATCCTCCCTTCAGTATGGTGCAGTCGTCATGTCCCCTTTGCAGAAAAGCACACCCAAAGTATAATGTTTTCCCCACCATGCTTCACGGTTGGGACGATGTTCTTAGGGTTGTACTCATCTTTCTTCTTCCTCCAAACACGGCAAGTTGAGTTAATGCCAAAGAGCTAAATTTTTGTCTCATCTGACCACAGCACCTTCTCCCAATAACTCACAGAATCATCTAGGTGTTCATTGGCAAACTTCAGACGGGCCTGCACATGTGCCTTCTTGAGCAGGGGGACCTTGCGGGCACTGCAGGATTTTAAACCTTTAAGACGTAATGTGTTACCAATGGTTTCTTGGTGACTGTGGTCCCAGCTGCCTTGAGATCATTAACAAGTTCCCCTCGTGTAGTTTTAGGCTGATCTCTCACCTTCCTCATGATCAAGGATACCCCACGTTGTGAGATTTTGCATGGTGCCCCAGATCGATGTCAATTAACAGTCATTTCGTATTTCTTCCATTTTCTTACTATTGCACCAACAGTTGTCTCCTTCTCACCCAGCGTCTTACTTATGGTTTTGTAGCCCATCCCAGCTTTGTGCAGGTCTATGATCTTGTCCTTGACATCCTTAGAAAGCTATTTGGTCTTGCCCATGTTGTAGAGGTTAGAGTCTGACTGATTAATTGAGTCTATGACAGGAGTCTTTTATATAGGTGACCATGTAAGACAGCTATCTTTAATGCAGGTTGATTAGGAGTGTCTAACTGGTCTGTAGGAGCCAGAACTCATAATAGCTTGTAGGGGATCGAATACTTATTTCTCACTGCAAAATGCAAAAAAAAATATTTCATTTATACAATGTGATTTTCTTGATTTCTTTTTTGGGATATTCTATCTCTCAATGTTAAAATTAACCTACCCTTAAAATTATAGACTGTTCATGTCTTTGTCAGTGGGGAAACTTACAAAAACACCAAGGGATCAATTACTTATTTCCTTCACTGTAGGTGAAAAGTGGCACCGATTAAACTAGAGGAGGACAAACATGGGAGTAGTGGAGGGAACCAGAAGAGTCTGATTGGAAAGAAATTGGACAATCTTTATGTGTAAAGCTGGCCATACACCTAGATAGCAGTCAGCCGAATGTTGGTTCAGCCGGCAGCTATCTCCCCGACACTCCATACAGAGGAGTTCTCACTTTGCCAGACATCTCTGGCGGTGGCTTATCTTAAAATGATCAGCAGTCCGGAATCAGACATGCCAGATCCTTATCTCCCCAACATCATTTATGGTGTCCCCAATACACATAAGACTGTCAGCCGGACGCGTCGATATCATCGGGTTTCGCCGACGTTAGTCTAATGTGTATGGGGGGCTTAAAGGTACTCTTAGCCAGATCAACATCAATAAAATTAAAACCTAGCGAGACAATAGACTATGCACTATGTAGTTAAGCAGAAAATATTTCATTTCGGAGGAAATTGTGGTCATTAATAATTTTTTACATGTCGTACGTTAATATAAATTCCAACTGATCAGATGTCAATCGCATTGTCCGCATATAGCAATCAGGCTAGTTCCCTGGATCAACGTCCCATCACAGAATCTAATGTCCATAACTTGTAATATTACATTTTTCAATAAAAGCATCCAGGCCTCCTCTTATTTTTTTAATGAATTACAACATTATGTGACAGAGTTCCATAGTCTCACTGGTCAAACAGTAAAGAAGCCATAGTCTCACTACTTGTACAGTAAAGAATCCATAGTCTCACTACTTGTACAATAAAGAATCCAAAGTCTCACTGCTTGTACAATAAAGAATCCATAGTCTCACTGCTTGTACAATAAAGAATCCAAAGTCTCACTGCTTGTACAATAAAGAATCCATAGTCTCACTGCGTGTGCAGTAAAGAATCCATAGTCTCACTCCTCGTACAGTAAAGAATCCATAGTCTCGCTGCTCACACAGTAAAGAATCCATAGTCTCACTGGTCAAACAGTAAAGAAGCCATAGTCTCGCTGCTTGTACAATAAAGAATCCAAAGTCTCACTGCTTGTACAATAAAGAATCCATAGTCTCACTGCTATTACAGTAAATAATCCATAGTTTCCCTGCTTATATAGTAAAAAATTCATAGTTCCACAGCTCGTACAGTAAAGAATCGCCATCTGTGATGACGATTAAACTTTCTTTCCTCTATGAGGAGCAGAGGCATGCATTGCAATTATAAGGAATACTTTTTTACACATGCCCTTTCATTTTAAGGATCGTTATAGCAAACAATATTCTATGACATGTTGGATTGTGACCAACTTTTCTCATGTATGACCAGATTTACTGTATTTATGTTTTAAATACGAGATTCCTCACCAACTACTTTTTCTCATTATTACTCACAGTTTGTTTGGGTAGGGTGTCTTGAAAACATCGTCCTAGAGGTTTGTAAGTGACAGGACGGGATGGTGCTGCCTTATTTCCTTCAGGGTGATGGAGTAAGTGTTGACCACCACCTCCTGCTGTTCCTTCAGCTCCAAGTCCTTCAATGCGATGAACTTGGATGGTTGCATTGGGAGGGTGATGAACTCGGACATTTAATAGAGGTGGGAGCACCTGAACTATCAGAACAGAGAATAAAGAATGTATACTTTGAGAATGAGGTGAAAAACATAAAAAAAAACAAGAAAGAATGGTGAAACATGGAGAAAGTACAATGAGCCTCTTAGAGGCCAAAATTTTCATCAATTTTCTGAAAATCTATTCGATACATGGAAAATTCTAATAAAATAGTTAGCCTAAAACTTGGCACAAAAAATACAAGGCTATACCACCATGGTCTAACCAGTGGAGGTCTGAACACTGTGACTCCATTCACCACTTGATTGAATGCTAGGTAGGCAATGTGCCATTCAATTTTGGTTCTTAGCATCGATTAGGCAGAACCTTGAGCAGCTACAAGGGTGTCTACCGCTCTGCTGGACCCAAGATGTCCATGTATGACATGAACAACTTCTGTGACCCTTTAACTCTGTGTGGTAGTACTGCAGGAGAAGTGAACACTTGCTGCCACATCCCCCACACTTTACAGCTGATCACTGGGGGTATTTAAATCACCCTTGATATTTTTTTCTTATTTCACCCTGGGAGTGGTATCACTAATGTATGTTCCCTGCCTGTAGTTAAATGCTTACCGATCGCCATCTTCTGCTGTTCTCAGCGCTGCTCCAGTCCTCTTCTGCAAGTTGTGACTTTCCGGATTGCTCCAATGTTTGCTGGGCGGTTCTGTAGGTCACTTCTCAATGTAAATCTATGAGGGTCAGAACGGGGCTTACATTGAGAACTTGTGACCAAGATAATACAAGATAGCAGAGCGGGACTGGAGCGGTGCCAAGAAGAGCAGATGATGGTGGCTGGTAATTATTTTAGTACGAGCAGGGAACAGACATGGTGCTTTAACATATGGCCAAAGGAATAGCTTTAAATGGTTATTCCCGAAATCATATGTTATCCTTAGGATAGGGAATAACTTCCTGATCGCTTGGGGTCAGACAACTGGTGCCTCCATCGATTCTGAGAACAACGAGATGTAACCCAAGAATAGAGCGCTGGAATCGAGAAACCTTGCTCTGCAGAGACGCACTGTGAATAGATCGAAGATGGACATGCTCCTTCTCCAGTCTATTCATTTAATTTGCTTGCCAGTCCCATAGATAATGAATAGAGCAGAGGTCAATCAATACTTGTTCGTGGGCTCCAAAGCTTTGCTCTTGGGATTGTCGGAGGTCCCAGCAGTTGGACCCTCAGTGATCATTAAGTTGTTCCTTATCCTTCTGTTTATTGGATGATTTTCAATTTTTGGAACCATCCCTATAACTTATGTTTTGGATTTTGTGGATAATTTTCAGCTTTTAAGACTTGTAAAAAATCTACCTTCAGCAGAGCTGTGTCCAGGCCCCAGTGGCACGGTAAGAGCAGACTGGCTAATTTTCACCCCTTTGCCTTCAGGATCATCTTCTCCTGTAATGACTTGCACAGCATAGACTGCATGTTTCCCTGAGGATGCCTCCATTCCTTCTCCTTCACCTGCTTCACTCGGACTTCGCCCCACACCTCCTCCAGCCACAGCAGGGAACTGACAAAATCTCCCTGTGAATTCTGGAGGGCACAGACAGTGATTGTTGGAGGAGCACTGTCCACCGTTCATGCATGGTATGGGGCAAACCACTAAGAGAAGAGAAAAGATAACATGTAAAACTCCATAGAACAACACAATCACATCCTAACAAAACGCTTAATGAGCCCTAAGTGAAATCAGGACTTGGATTTTTTCATCTAGGGAGTTAAAGGAGTATTCACATCTCCAGCATCCTATCCTAATATGTACTAGGTGTAATAATAATAATCTTAACAAATTCCTCCAATTAGAAATGTAGTATAGTTCTTCTGATTTGCTATGTTGCTTAACCAATGTGCATGGCAGTGCAGTAGCTTAGGTATCCATGGTTACAACCACTAGCAACTAGCTAACTAACTGTCCCTAAATGAGTAGTCATAAGCATGGATACCCAAGCTACTTCAATGCCCTGCACATGGGGTAAGTGACATGGCGAATCAGAAGAACTATACTACATTTCTTAATGGAGGTATTTGCTAATATTATTATTATTACAACTAGTACAAATTGGGATAGGATCTTGGAGATGGGAATACCCCTTTATACTGTTAACTGCAGCATTTAAGGGGGTAAATTAACGTAATCTAATATAAGACGGTGAATTTATTTTATTTATTTTTATCTTCTTTAAAATAAAAAAGTATTGAAAGCTGCATCACCTATAGATCAGACAGGGATAATGAAAGAGAGAAACAATAGAAAATATACTTCGTCACTCCTCAACATGAGCTCCAAATAAATTAAATATCCTTAAAATCAATAAGAAAAAAATACATATAGCACAGATGTCTCAGATTGCTTTTAAAGTTAGGAACAATTGTAATGAATAAATAAGGTGAGTAAATGAGATCAACAGAGTTTGTCATTTCCAAACCTGATCATGCAAAAAAAAAAAAAAAGTCAAATTGCAAGTATTATTAAACCTTGATAAAGGTAAACGGAAATATTGTGGAAATATTTTATGGTGAACATACATGGTTACATTGATTTAAAAAATGCATCAAGACATGCAACACCTTTTTCAGATCAGTTATGTATAACCCACCCAATGACACTTCATTAGATAAGAATCTAGCCCTAAGTATCTACAATTACTATCTCTAAGAGTAGAGGATTCCGCAGTCTGAAAGCTCTAACTGTAAAGAACCCTTTCTTAGGCCTTATTCACGTGTCAGTATTTGATCAGTATTTTGCATCAGTGTTTGTATGCCAAAGCCAGGAGTGGAACTTAGGCTATGTGCCCACGATGCAGAAATGCTCCGGATTTTTCCTGAGCGTTTCTGCATCTCCACTGGCAGAAAAAACGCATGCAGATTGTACATGCGGATTGTACATGTGGATTGTATATGCAGATTGTACATGCCGATTGTACATGCGGATTGTACATGCGGATTGTACATGCGTTTTCCTGCCAGGGACATGCGGATGTGAAGCGTTCTTAACTTGCATTTCCGCATGCGGGTTGTCAAGCGATTTTCCAAGCGATTTTAGCATCACTTGGAAAAGTGCTTGACAACTTGGTCACACTATATAAATCCATGCAACCGGCATGGATTTATGTAGTGTAACCAAGTTATGATGCTGCAAATGCAGCATCAATAGTAAAAAAAAGAATAAAATGGTGAAAAATTAAAAAAACATTATACTCACCTTTCGATGGCCCCTGGTCTCCTGTACGGTGTGTCCGGTGTCTGCGGCGGCTCGCGATGGTCTAAAAGGACGTCAGCGGTCGCGTGACCTGTCACATGACTAAATGACATCATGGAAGGTCCTTTTACACCACCGCGAGCCACCGAAGACACCGGAAGCACCGTACAGGAGACCAGGGGCCATCGGAAGGTGAGTATAATGTTTTTTTTACTTTAATTATTTTTTAACTGCAGGTACTATGGTGCCCGGGTCTGGAGGAGAGTCTCCTCTTCTCTAGACCTAGGTACCATCCGCGCATTGAATCGCTTAATATCCGCATGTGTACATGTAGTGATGCGGATATTATGCGATTCAATGCAAGTCAATGGCGGCGAAAGTGCCGCGATTCCGCAAAATAAATGGTGATGCTGCGGATTTTTCCGCAATGAAAATCTGCGGTGGAAATTTCCGAAGCATGTGCACAGCAGATGGGGATTATCAGTGGGGACCATTGCAGACCTTCTACCAAGCGTTTTTTAAGCGTTTCCACTGCGGAATTAAAAAACGCATAGTGGGCACACAGCCTTACAGAGAAAAACTATAATTGAAACACTGACAATTGTTCTGTGTTTTGGAGACACTCCTGGCTTTGGCATACAAATACTGATGAAATACTGATCAAAAATACTGATTTGTGAATGAGGCCTTACGTTTTTCTTAGTACATTCAATCTAAATCCAGTGTAACAATATACAATACTGGAATTGTCTAAGATAATAATTAGAATATCTGAAATGTAATAATGTATACCACTATGATTTCTTTAATCAGTACCTTTCAGCAAGTCAAAAATGGCCAGTTTTTTCTCTTATTTTATTCCCACTGCTCTCTTGAATAGTCAATCTTTTTTTAAATCCACCATACTATTCCTGAAACATGGAACTTTTTATTTACTGCTAATCTTTATGGTCTTTTTAAAAGGAGCGTGGCTCACAGGGTCCTCAGGGGTGTGTCTTTAGTCTAATCTGCATTATTACCCTGTGAGCACCACCCTTTTGGTAAAGACCATAAAAATTAACACTTAATAAAAAAGGCCTGTATTTCTGGAACCGTCAGGTGGAATACTCAACGGAACTATGGAAGTAAAATAAGAACAAAAACTGGACATTCTTGACTTGGAGACAGGTTCCCTCTGAGGCCTGGTTCACACTTTTCCCTTATATTTGCTATTCTCTTCTTTGGGGGATTGACTGTTTGTCAGTCAATGCGATTAATGTATTGTTGGGTGCTTTACAGAGAGCGTGAATAATGGAAATAATTAAAAGTGTCTGAGACCTTGGAGGTCATTAAAATGTAAGCCTTAAAAAAATCTACAAAACAAATGTAGGCTACAATTAACCCTTTTTTTATACAAAAATGACTGTAATCAACTGCTATAAAAACTGCGACACAGGAAAGAAGAGAAGTGGATGACCTTCTAATCACACGACAGGGATGACTGCAGTATTTACCGAAGATTTCAGAAATGTGTTTCCTTTCAATAGCCCAGGTAGAGTTTTATGCCTTTTTACAATTCTCTATCATTATCATCACAGCCATGGAAATTCCTATTGGATTGTGTCATGGTGCCAACCCTGTTGGAGGACAGCCAATTCTAATCAGTGGGCTGCAGTGAAAACCATTATTTCCGTATTGTGAGCAATGTCTAGAATTCTTTTTTACAGTATAACTGCTGCTCAACGTAGAGACCTTCTTCGTACCTATGCTCACACGGTATGCATTGGATGCATAGGAATCGAAGTAAAATACGTAAAAGTAAAGTTTCTTCTCTTTGCGTCACTAAAATGCAAAGAATCGACTATGGGTTAAATCGCTATCTGTGTGCCCTCGATAGACAGGACGGGAACAAATACTCACCCACTCGAAATCCAGACCCGGTGAGGGTGTCCGTGGAGCCTCCATTCTCAGCTATCAGCGTCATGTTACTCCCTGGTTTGCAGACATCGTGACAATAGCCTTTGTGACATGTCCTTTTACAGACCACAGGGGCAAACACCACCTTGAAGCGTTCACGCGAAGCAGTCGAAGAAAAGTAACAGAAAAATGTTCCCAACCAGAGGATCAAGATAGAAAAAGAAGGACAGGAACGTGTAGGAGCCATGCTCAAATTCACCCCCGCCCCCAAAATAAAACTTTCCCTGTGCGTTGTCTGATTGTCTATGTGTATCTAGTATTGTTTATTCGACACCTCAATGTCACCGGTTGTCATTGCCTGTTGCCTCTCATGATGACCTTAGCTTTCATGTCGAAGAATGAACTTGACCTGACTTTTCTCGAAAAGCACAGAAGAGTCCTATGTGTCCTTGTGCATAGTGCACAATCCTCTACCGAGCCACCTAATTAGCTGCGTATACTTTCTGGACAGATGCTCAAAGTCTCTTCACCTACATATCTGTCTCTGCTGTCACTATATTGTCCCATATAACGAATATGGAGTTAAGATAATACCTGCTTCTAAGATCTAACGTAGCCTTCTACACCTAGAATATTACCTACCAGTAAAATAAACTGGCTCAGAAAAAGAAAAGAAAGAGAGACTGGAATGTGAAAAATGACGATGAAGGAATGGGAAGAGGAGATATGAAAAATAAAAAAATGTAGCCAACTAGACGGAGGAAAGAAACAAAGGGAAAGTTTTCAAGGAGAGATGCAGACATACACATAGACAGTGACAGTCACTGAAGCCGGAGGCTCTGGTAGAAAGGTTTTCCGGATGAGAGCAATGTCTTGAGAGCAGCCAGGGAAGAAACAGAGAGTGAGAAAACAGGAAGACGGAGGAGGGGGAAAAAGGGAGTAAGAGAGGCAGGCAGGGGAGGAGGGACAGGCACTGAAGGTGGGAGTAGTCTGGAAAAGAGGGAGAACAAAAAAAAGTTATAGAGCTAAAAGTTTAGAGAAAAAGAGACACAAAGAGAATAATCTAAGTGTGAGCATGGTGGCAGAATTATAAAATCTAAGGAGCATAGCTATAGGTGTAAAGAGACAGGTAAAGTGATTAAACAGTCAGAACACGTATTTATGAGACCTCAGAGATTGGGAATGAAAACTCTACCAAACTTGTGTCTCCTACAGAGGGACTTGGAGTCCAGTGTATCAGACTTGTACAACTTTTTACGTTTAATAAATGTTTATTCGTTATTTTACACCATATAAAAGCAAATGAAGAATGTTGATAAAATTCTTCGAAAAATGTTTTCAACCCCCATATTATTACAAGGAATCTGTTATAATGAACCCCCCTCTAGTGTAATTCTTTTATGTATTTCTTAAAGGAGTTGTCTTACCTTATTGGGTAAACTAAATTGTAAATTGGTTGTAAAAATAAGCAATTTTGCTATCTAAATCTTATAAAAAGTCCTCTTAATTCTCTAGGACAAAGGGATTTTTAATGCTATAGTGGATTACTCAACCTAAAGGTTATTGGCCACCTCTGAGGTAGATGGTTTCCAAGGCAAGAAGTGCGCGCTTGCAAGCTGTTTGCTATACAGCTTGTAAGTGCTGCTCTGAAGCTAGTGGGATCACTGGATTTGGTCAGCCTCAGTGGCCCTGCACTATCTAATGCTGCAGCTTGAGCCAGTGACTCAGCCATGCTGGTAGCCTGAACTGTCAATCTTCAGGAACATACCGCACCCAGCAAGCAGGAAGCCGGGAGGCCGTGGAGCGGTGCGCTCCTGAAGATAAGAACTTCAGAAAACCTTTGAACAAACTTTTTATTCTCTTGAAAAAATTTTGTGCGTCAGTTCATTATTTTATGCCCTACCAATGAAAACTCATACAATCCAAGATCTCTTGTCCCACGTGCTGATTAGCAGGCAGTGGCATAATGAGGTTTCTTCTGAAATCTTGCACATGCCTGGTGTAGGATCCTGCTCCAGTACTGGGACTTCTCTGACTTCTTGGTGTGTTCACCAGTCCAATCCCTCTTTTTTCATTTTTCTTGCTGCTCGAGGGACTCTTGTCTCTCTTCACCTGTACTGTATGTGCGGCATCATTCAGGAATTAATAGCTGTAAGTTGAGAAGCCCGATTCAGAGACAGAGACGGGATCTGGCTTAGCTATTGAAATGAGCCAGTCATCCAGCCCCCTCCATACACATTTTTGCTGACACAGGTAAAGTTTTTAGCTTTGTTTCTGTAACTGCACATTAGTACAATAGGACCTGTGGAGAAATCTGGACACCAGGACTGAAGTCATAATAAAAGTATTTTAGACATTTATTTAAATTCTTTTTTTATAACAAGTGGATTTTCAGTGTGGACAGACAGACATTTTTTTATATCGTCCCTCTGCTTTCACTGCCTTTTAAGGAACCTGGAATCCGGTTTTTCCAATATAAAGTTCAACCACCACCATTAGGGCCTCTTTTACTGTATTCTAGAATGCTGCAAAAAAATCCCCAATCCCCTCTGCAGATTCCAAAAAAGACCTTTTATTTTACCGACAGATGGGGCAGTTCGGTCCGATGGGCATCTCTGGTCTTGATCCGGAGCCTCCTCTCTTCTTACAATCGCCGTCCTCCTTCCCTGTTTCATGTGGATGATGCGTCCTATGTTATCCATACAGTGTCCCCCTCATGCTTCTGTGCCCGACCGAGGGCAGAGCAAAGTACTGTAGTGCGCATGTGCCGGTTTTACTTCCGGATCATCTGCACTTTTGGCCTTTCCTGGCGCATGTGCATTACATTGCTTTGCTCTGCCTTCGGCAGGGAAGAGAGAGATGCACCTGCGCAGGAGCACAATGGGGACACTGTGTGGATGATGTAGGGCACGTCATCCACATGAAGCAGGGAAGGAGGATAGTGATTGTAAGAAGAGACAAGGCGTCGGATAAAGACCAGAGACGGCCATTGGACCGGACTGCTCTGTGAGTATAATAAAAGGTCTTTTTTGGGATTTGCAGAGGAAATTGGGGACTTTTTTTTTTACAGCATTCTAATATGCTGTAAAAGAGGCCTTATAGAAAACTGTAATGACAGATTAGTTTTAAGGAGTTGCATCATTTTCTCTCTTCAGGAGCTTCTTTCTTCCTGCTTGCCGGGGTGGTGTGCTCCTGAGGAGTGACATTTTGGACCAGTGGTCACGTTGTGGGTCCAAACTATGCGTTATTCTATGTTGCTATATGGTGTGGGGAGACATGTAAAACCGCTACTGAATCTGCCTGAAAGAGGAAGAGCACAGACAGTAATCAACAGGAAACACATAGCTGTCAGAGCTTGATCCAAGCGTCATCTTAGTGTGATCTGATTCTCTCGCATGAGAGAATCAGAGCACAGGTGTGGAGAAGATGGAGAACTTAATCTTTCCATCTTCTCCATTGTCTGATTCTGTGGATGTCGGCCTGGATGACATCCGAGTGCAGTCCGATGTTTCACACGCACCCATACACTTGTATGAGTGCAAATGATGCACTCGCAGCATGCTGCGATTTATTGTGAGCAAGCCAAACAGAGATGATCCATGCCAATGTGGTTCCAATATAAAATGTCCTGTACTGTTCTGTGCATGGTTTGTTAATGGAAATGTTCTTTTAAATACTGCATGTGGCCATGTTTGATCATGTAAAACGTGATGGATACTCATGTCTCCAACCTATTGGTGGCTGGGGAAATTCCGCCGCAGTCTCTAAGATGGGTACGGGATGGCATTGATTTGTCCAACACTCTAACACAGTCGATTTTAATCTAAAAATCTTTTTTCTTGTACATAACAAATGAATCACATTACAAGAACAAAATAAACACCTGCCCTGTTGGTCACGTCCATACTACTAGATCAGGCAGATGTCCAGCACGTATGTAAGTACACCCCACAAGGAACAAACACCCTATTTTCCCATTTTTTCGCATAAACACATAGTTTGGAGCCATTACGGGAGAGGGGAGCTGGGTGCTGTACAAGTCATCTCACTCATATAATAAGGGTTGGCCTATTTATTTATTTTGAGTCAGAGGTGGGTTCCAACATAACAGCGATGGTGACGGATGGGTCCTGAGAGCCTTGATAAGGAAGAAAGGCTATGAGTGATGCAATGATGACAATTAGTAACCCAATATCTTCCAGCCATCTCCTTGTTCCACAGGGACATCAACAGTTCAGTTCTGGTTACTTGGTCAATGGAGGATGTTTCATCATCATCATCCTTGTATTTTGCTGCAGCTTCTGTATTGTACGCCATAAATGTGCTCATGTAACACAGTTGGTGATGAGACAGTGGTCTACTCTTCTTCCTCTGCAGGAATTTGACACTTGGATAATAATATGACTTCTGTCAACCACTGGCCTCTCAATTGAACAAGTTGTTGGCTCAACAGCCAGAGATACAGGTGCTTCTCACTAAATTAGAATATCATCAAAAAGTTAATTTATTTCCGTTCTTCAATTCAAAAAGTGAAACATATATAGAGTCATTACAAACAGAGTGATCTATTTCAAGAGTTTATTTCTGTTAATGTTAATGATTAGGGCTTACAGCCAATGAAAACACAAAAGTCATTATCTCAGTAAATTAGAATACTTTATAACAACAGCTTGAAAAATGTTCTTAAAATCCAAAATGTTGGTCTACTGAAATGTATGTTCAGTAAATGCCCTCAATACTTGGTCGGGGCTCCTTTTGCATCAATTACTGCATCAATGCGGCAATGTGGCATGGAGGCGATCAGCCTGTGGCACTGCTGAGGTGTTATGGAAGCCCAGGTTGCTTTGACAGCAGCCTTCAGCTCGTCTGCATTGTTGGATCTAGTGTCTCATCTTCCTCTTGACAATACCCCATAGATTCTCTATAATAGATTCTCTATGGGGTTAAGGTCAGGCGAGTTTGCTGCCAATCAAGCACAGTGATACTGTTGTGTATAAACCAGGTATTGGTACTTTTGGCCGTGTGGACAGGGGCCAAGTCCTGCTGGAGAATGACATTTCCGTCTCCAAAAAGCTTGTCGGCAGAGGGAAGCATGAAGTGCTCTAAAATTTCCTGGTAGACGGCTGCGCTGACTTTGGTCTTGATAAAACACAGTGGACCTACACCAGCAGATGACATGGCTCCCCAAACCATCACTGATTGTGGAAACTTCACACTAGACCTCCAGCAGCTTGGATTGTGGCCTCTCCACTCTTCCTCCCGACTCTGAGACCTTGATTTCCAAATGAAATGCAAAATTTACTTTCATCTGAAAACAACACCTTGGACCACTGAGCAACAGTCCAGGTCTTCTCCTTGGCCCAGGTAAGACGCTTCTGGCGTTGTCTATTGGTCATGAGTGGCTTGACACAAGGAATGCGACACTTGTAGCCCATGTCCTGGATACATCTGTGTGTGGTGGATCTTGAAGCCATGACTCCAGCAGCAGTCCACTCCTTGTGAATCTCCCCAAATTTTTGAATGGCCTTTTCTTAACAATCCTTTCAAGGCTGCGGTTATCCCGGTTGCTTGTGCACCTTTTTCTACCACACTTTTTCCTTCCACTCAACTTTCCATTAATATGCTTGGATACAACAGTGAATAGCCAGCTTCTTTATCAATGACCTTTTGTGTCTTACCCTCCTTGTGGAGTGTGTCAATGACTGTCTTCTAGACATCTGTTAAGTCAGCAGCCTACCCCATGATTGTTGAGTCTACTGAAACAGACTAATGGGCCTTTTTAAACGCTTAGGAAGCCTTTGCAGGTGTTTTTGGTTAATTATTCTAATTTACTGAGATAATGACTTTTGTGTTTTCATTGGCTGTAACCCATAATCATCAACATTAACAGAAATAAACACTTGAAATAGATCACTCTGTTTGTAATGACTATATATAATATAGGAGTTTCACTTTTTGTATTGAAGAACTGAAATAAATTAACTTTTTGATGATATTCTAATTTAGCGAGAAGCACCTATATATAAGCCCCATGCTGTATGTGCGCTCACAGCATTGGCTCAGCTTTGAGAGAAAGGTAAGTCCATCATGTTTTTTGATGTTTTTATAAGGTGGAATTCCATGGACTACATGGTGGACAGATTGTATGTTTACCGCCTTGCTGCTTAATGACTACTTAAATGGTTATTCCAAAAAAATCAACTTATTTCATATCCATGGGATAGGGAATAACTTGCTGATCATTGGGGGATCCAACACTTGGAACCCCATCGATCCTCAGTACAGAGATGTGGCGCCCCAAGAACAGGTCTATCCTGAATGGAGCTTGGATGTGCATCTTCCATCTCCGCTCTATTCACTGTCTATGGGACTGACGGAAATAGCTAAGCACTGGGCTCAGCCGTCCCATAGACAATGAATGGAGCAGAGGCCGAACTTGCTCACCTTCACTGCATTCTTCAATTTTTGGGAATAATCGCTGGCTCAACATCAGAGTGTATTTGAGTTCTGCCATTGGTAGCTCTGCCTACCACATTCTCAGGCCTAATTTGTTATTTATTTGAGCAATATAATTTCATCTAAATGGTACTGTATATTTTTATTCTCCTATGGTCTCATTTATTTTTCTTTCATTATATTTTAAAGGGAGTCTGTGAGCCCCAACTAAGCACATTGTATATTCCATATAAAAATTGCAAATGTAGGCCACTATCAGTATTTGGTCAGTATTCGATCAGTATTTTTTCTCAGCAGTGGGAGACAAAAAACAGGTGAGGAACAATCAGAGAAAAGGTATAATAGAAACAAGTCACCAATTCTACATTTATCACCCACTCCTGAGAAAAAATACTGACCGAATACTGACCAAATACTGATAGTGGGGCCGTGGCCTTAGTGTTCTAGTCACTGCTAATTAGGATGCTCAGTGCACCCCTGGTGTGGCAAAGAAGTTCAGTGCATCATTCAACCCACTGGTTTTGCTTGTCCCTCCTCACTCACTGGTGATTGACAGCTGGTGTGAGCAAGGTTTGCAGAGAAAGCTCAGGCAAGCCAGTGCAGTCAATCACCACTGAGTGAGATGAGGCATGTGGCTTTACTGAGCACAAATGGTGCATTGAACATATTGACCATACCCAGGGTGCACCGAATAAACTAATTAGCATATTTGGATTAGGCTTGCAATGATAAGTCCTGATTGTAATTATCATACCACTTCTCCATGTTTTTTTAATCAACTTTTAAAATCCAATAAAAAATGTATTGAATAAAATTTATATAATCTAGTTTTTCGGTGAACCATGACTGGGGGATTTGCACAGGAGTTTTAAAAATCTTTTTAAAAATTGAGTCTGTATGTATGTAGGGGACCTCATCACACTGCTGCACATCACGGTAGGGAGTTGATTACTGCTCCTCTGCCTCCGCAGTGTTGGCACACTCATATCTTCAAATGTAATCGCGTATTAATGGGAATCTGTCAACAGGTTTGTGCTCTTTAATCTGAGAACAGGATAATATAATACAAAAGACTCTGATTCCAGGGATGTGTCACTTACTAGGCTGTGTGTTGTGACTTCAATACAATCAGTGTTTTATCAGCAGGAGATTATTACAGCAGGACTAGTTATCTCGTGCATGGCAGTCCTGCTAATCCATGTAACCACGCCCCCACCACTGATTGGCAGCTTGCTCACAATGTACACAGGAAGCTGCCAATCAGGGGTGTGGGCGGGGGTTATGCACAGCCCAGAAGTCTTAGCTCTCCTACATCTACATCAGACAAAACAGGGATTCTATCAAAGCTGCACCAAGCAGCCCAGTAAGTGACACATCGCTGGAATTAGACTTTCTTGCCCTATATGATGCTACTCTTAGATTACATTGCAAAAAAACTGTTGACAGATTCCCTTTAATGATGCAATAATAATTGAATGCAGAAAGTAGGGAACTGGATTGGCATCCAGAATTATACTGGTTTGCCAAACTGGCTGTCATATTAACAACCGGTGCTGGGTAACTGGTAAGAATCCCTGAATCTGAATCCCATCCCTGCATAGAGAAACTCTGCTACAGCAAAATGGTAGAATTTTTTAGAGTTATAACTAAGTGGTCCAGTGAACAAATCATTGACATTTTGGATCCATGGCCAGGAAACTCCCCAGACCTCAATCTCATTGGTCAAACCTGTGGTCAATCCTCAAAAAGCGAGAGGACAAACAAAAGAAACACAGAAATTGTGGTAAACTCCAAGCACTTTTAAGACAAGAATAGATTGTGATCAGTCAGGATTTGGCAGAAAAGCAGATATCCTGCTGCTGAGAAGAAGGGCAGAAGCCTGGAGAAATGAGAGAACATTGTACAAATTGAGGTTTTACATAAAGTACTGTATGTATTTGTCAATTAAAGATTTAAAATTTATGAAATGCTGATAATTGTTCTACAGTAACTAACAAACTGTTTTTAGGTTCAAAAGTTTGTGCCAACCGTTATGCGCTTTGCAGAGGGACTGGCACCAGCAAAGGCGCATCCACAGACGCACTTGGCAGAAGCTGCCCAGCTAGGTGAGCCGAGGGCTGGGAATACTCTTCACCCAGCTGCCAGTAGATGGAAAGGGGACTTTGGCAGAGCCCTTCCCAGGTCTACTGTCGCCGGACACCTGGCGTCTGGTGATGCAGTCGGTGCCTAGTCAAGAACCAGGTGACTACCTCTGCAAGAACCCCAGGAAATGTAACCAGAAGAGAAAATGAGAAAACCCCTGAAAAGATAACAACACTAATGCTAGCACCACTCACCACCAAGAACATAGGAACTGCAATAAACAGTAGTGATGAGCGAGCACTAAAATGCTCGGGTGCTCGAAGCTCGGGTCGAGCACATTGGAATGCTCGGGTGCTCGACCCGAGCAACGAGCCCAATGTAAGTCTATGGGAAACTCAAGCATTTTTCTGGCGGTCCCACCCGGCAGTCTGCAGAAGGTCAAAAATTGCCCAAATCGATGGGAACGGTGCTCAATTAAACGTCAGGCAGGCAGAATATATAGGCAGACAGGCAGGCAGGGTATATAGGAGGGTGCATGAAAAACATAGCAGGGCACTTGGAACATACTAGTGCCCTCCGATTTTCATGCACCCGTCTCTTTAAAAAAGCTGGCAATTCATCAGCGGCATACACCGGTACCCGACAATTTAGAACAGAAAGAATAGAGTATCACACATAGATTAGATAGATAGAAACATGTCAGTCACATATATAATAAGTAGAGTGACAGTGTTGGTTACTGTACTTATCATTTAGTGTTAAAGGATTTATAAAAAAAAAAATAATAGTGATTTTGTCTCTTTAAAAAAGCCGGCCAGCAATTCATCAGCGGCATACACCGGTACCAGACAATTTAGAACAGAAAGAATAGAGCATCACACATAGATTAGATAGATAGAAACATGTCAGTCACATATATAATAAGTACAGTGATAGTGTTGATTACTGTGCTTGTCATTTAGTGTTAAAATAAAGGATTTATTAAAAAAAAATTGGTGTGGGGTTCCCCCTAATTTTAGTCTCTAGCGGAGGTTAAGCAGACGGCTGGGGCAGATGTTTGAAGCCTGGGACGGGGGTAATACCCACGGAGCTTCCCAGGCTACTAATATCAGCCCCTAGCTGAATACCTAGCCTTTACTAGCTATTAAAATGGGGGACCCAAAAAAAAAATGATGTAGGGTCCCCCCTATTTTAATAGCTAGCAAAGGCTAGGCAGACAGCTGGGGGCTGATATTAATAGCCCAGGAAGGGTGCCATGAATATTGGCCCCCTCCCAGGCTAGAAACACCAGCCGTCATCCGCCCCAGAAATAGCGCATCCATAGGATGCGCCAATTCTGGCACTTAGCCTCGCTCTTCCCACTGCACTGTAGCTGTGGCAGTGGGGTAATAGGGCTGGGGTTGA
This sequence comes from Phyllobates terribilis, assembly GCF_046119375.1. Taxonomy (NCBI): domain Eukaryota; kingdom Metazoa; phylum Chordata; class Amphibia; order Anura; family Dendrobatidae; genus Phyllobates; species Phyllobates terribilis. Next base: position 104,731,431 of record NW_027362773.1, read on the forward strand.
TGTCAGCTTATAATGCCAGCTGACATCAAGCCCAGGTTAGTAATGGAGAGGCGTCTATATGACACCCCCATTACTAACGCCATATTCAAAGTTTAAAAAAAACACAAACACGCAGAATAAAGTCCTTTAATTTAAATAAACACACAATTCTTTAATGTTCTAAATTAAACCATACTTACCATCACGCCCATTCCAGCAGAAGCCAACGATCTCCTTCAATAAAAATAAAATAATAAACCAACCTCATCCTTACCTTTCCATGGTTCCCAGGACGGCTCCACCTCTGCTACATTCATAAGACAGGCTAGATCGCAGCAGAAAACTGCCATCCAGCTTGCCATGCCGCAGACACTGAGAAGCGCAGGCATGCTTGCGCTCCTCAGTGTCTGGCTGTGACGGCATCCACATGAGCCGAGTTCATGTCCAATGAACTCAGCTCACCTCATGCACGTCACTGACAGCGTGGGAGAATTCTCGTGCGCATGCGGTGAGCGTGAGAGAATTCTCCTGCGCATGCGGTGAGCGCAGGAGAATTCTCCCACACTGTTAGTGACATGCATGAGGTGAGCGCATGTCCAATGAACTCAGCTCACCTCATGCACGTCATTGACAGTGTGGGAGAATTCTCCTGCGCTCAGCGCTTGAGCAGGAGAGTTCTCCCACGCTGGGATTAAGATGACAGACTGGATCGCAGCTGAACACTGCCATCCAGCATGCCATCCTTCATAGACACTGCAGAGCGCAGGCATGCTTGCGCTCTGCAGTGTCTCTGAAGGATGAAAAGCTGGATGGCAGCGCTCAGCTGCGATCCAGCCTGTCATCTCAATGCCATCCCAGCGTGGGAGAATTCTCCTGCTCAAGCGTTGAGTGCAGGAGAATTCTCCCACGCTGTCAATGACGTGCATGAGGTGAGCTGAGTTCGTTGGACATGAACTCGGCTCATCTGGATGCCGTCACAGCCAGACACTGAAGAGCGCAAGCATGCCTGCGCTTCTCAGTGTCTGCGGCATGGCATGCTGGATGGCAGCTTTCGGCTGCGATCCAGCCTGTCATGTGAATGTAGCAGAGCTGAAGCCGTCCTGGGAACCATGGAAAGGTAAGGATGAGGTTGCTTTATTATTTTACTTTTATTGCAGAAGACATTGGCTTCAGCTGGAATGGGCGTGATGGTAAGTATGGTTTAATTTACAACATTAAAAAATTGTGTGTTTATTTCAATTAAAGGACTTTATTCTGGGTGTTTGTGTTTTTTTTTAACTTTGACTGTGGGGTTAGTAATGGGGGTGTCTTATAGATGCCTCTCCATTACTAACCTGGGCTTGATGTCAGCTGGGATTATAAGCTGACATCAACCCCAGCCCTATTACCCCACTGCCACCGCTACAGGGCAGTGGGAAGAGTGAGGCTAAGTGCCAGAATTGGCGCATCCTATGGATGCGCCATTTCTGGGGCGGCTGACGGCTGGTGTTTCCAGCCTGGGAGGGGGCCAATATTCATGGTACCCTTCCTGGGCTATTAATATCAGCCCCCAGCTGTCTGCCTAGCCTTTGCTAGCAATTAAAATAGGGGGGACCCCACGTTATTTTTTGGGGGGGTCCCCCATTTTAATAGCTGGTAAATAATAATAATAATAATAATAATGTTTATTTTTATAGCGCCAACATATTCCGCAGCACTTTACAAATTTAAAAACTAAGTATTCAGCTGGGGGCTGATATTAGTAGCCTGGGAAGCTCCGTGGGTATTACCCCCTTCCCAGGCTTCAAACATCAGCCCCAGCGGTCTGCTTAACCTCCGCTAGAGACTAAAATTACGGGGAACCCTACGCCAATTTTTTTTTAAATAAATCCTTTATTTTAACACTAAATGACAAGTACAGTAACCAACACTATCACCGTACTAATTATATATGTGACTGACATGTTTCTATCTATTTAATCTATGTGTGATGCTCTATTCTTTCTGTTCTAAATTGTCGGGTACCGATGTATGCCGCTGATGAATTGCCGGACGGCTTTTTTAAAGAGATGGGAGCATGAAAACACTATTATTATTTTTTTAATAACTCCTTTATTTTAACACTAAATAACTAGTACAGTAACCAACACTGTCACTGTACTTCTTATATATGTGACTGACATGTTTCTATCTATATGATCTATGTGTGATGCTCTATTCTTTCTGTTCTAAATTGTCGGGTACCGGTGTATGCCGCTGCTGAATTGCCGGCTTTTCATGTTTCACTGTGAGCACTGTTCCCATCGATTTGGGCAACCACTGTAATGCCACAACCACCATGGCTGTGACATTACCGTGAGTGGCAGACAATCCCTGCATGATAGGTGCTCTAAATAGTGCCAAACATGCAGGACGGGGACCGGAGCTCCCGCCCGAGCATCTTGAAAGTACTCGGCGAGCTCCGAGCATCTCGAGTACTGAGATGCTCGGGCGAGTACCGAGCAGTGGCGAGCATGCTCGCTCATCACTAATAAACAGCAAAGGACTGAGCAGGGAGAAAGACTAAATAGCCTGCCTAATGATCTGGTGTTAAATACCTCCCAATCATCCCCAGACAGCCATTCCCTGCTACTTTGAACAGCAGAATGAAATTAACATAATTCCACCACTGCATAGTGCCAGACACCGCAGTGTCCTGCATTGCCTGGCAACCGGAGAAATCAGTGAGAGACATGGCGTCTCGCATCCTCACATATTCTATACCAGAACGTGATGCTCCATAAGATTAGGGACAGTCTTGGTGCACGCATAGTAGGTGGGAGCACAGAAGCACGATTCCTAACACCAACTAATTGATGGTGGTATGGTGGCTCAGTGGTTAGCACTGTTGCTTTGCAGCGCTAGGGCCCACCAAGGACAACATCTGCAAGGAGTTTGTATGTTCTCCCCATGTTGGTGTGAGTTTCTTTTGGTTTCCGCTCACTCTCCAAAGACATACTGATAGGTAACTTAGATTGTGAGTTCCAACAGGGATAGTGATGATGATGCCTGTAAATTCGATGGAATATGATGGTTATGCAGTGAATTTAGAGCTCGGTCTCAGGAAAGCAAACCTGCCATCGATATGAAGGTAAGATAAAAAAAAAAACAGTGCGGAACTTTTAATCAATTTAGATAAATAAGCAAAATAATATTTCAGAGTCAACATTTGCTATAAACTTGTTCCTGAAGATTAGTGTTGAGTGAACGTGCTCGGCACTCAAGTGAGCATTGGGGTGCTCGGGTACGCATCGAATATCGTGGGTGCTCAAGCATGTATGGCAGGCAATCCCTGCATGTTTTTTGGCTGTCTAACAGCCGCAAAACATGCGGGGCAGGGACTCAAGCTTGGCGCTAGAGCACTGGAGATACTCGAGGCGTAGCCGAGCACCCCGATGCTCACTTGAGTGTCGAGCACGCTCGCTCAACACTACTGGAGATGCATGCAATGTCCCTTTTGCTTAGCGTGTCCTGTTACTTCATCAATAAATACCTTTTGTGGATAAAATTAATCACTCAGAGGGAAGAATTCAGATAATATTACCCTTTATTGTCCCAAATATACATTCATTATGGCAGGAACTTTAAAGATAATCACTGGAAGACATTAATACTCTATGTACAAAGACGTTCGATACAGGCCATCCTTCCTTCACAATGTTCCAGCGGTATGCATCCTAGTAAACCTCTCATTGTCCCATCAGCATTCACAGTATTTGTAAGCCATACCTGAAGTAACAGTGGAACCAGATCTTCTGGCCACTACGGAAAGGATTTTCTTCCCTCGTTTTTTTCTTTGTCTGATCTGTACGGTTTAAATTTTCTTCATTGATTCAATCCCCTGAAATATTTGTTAGTGGTTGTCTAAAATTCTTATACCCGAACACCTAAATAATTCAGTGTTTGACTCATTTTATGCTCCAGAAACCATCTCTCCCTACATTTCCATAGAACTCATTAAATTATCGACCGGTGTTACCTTGCATTGTCTTTTCAATTTGATCATATCATTGATTTATCATCAAATGATTCCCTGATCCCAAACTTTCTCTACAAAGTTCTTAAAGAATACTTCATAATTTATTCATTAGCCGTTCCTTCACAGCTGCTGGCTCCACCCCTGAGGATCTTGGCACCGCTTTCTCGGGGCAAAGTTCCAGTGAACGCTTCTTCTTGGGTCCTTTTCAGACTCAGAACCTCAGCTTGAAGTTGTGCTCTTCCTTCTTGCTCCTAAGCAAAATTTAGTTAAGATGTTATTTGTATTTATTGGTACTTTCAATGATTTTTAAATATCGTGTTCGTTCATATGTGAAACAAGGAAAGACGACATGACAAGAGTTTAGTACAACTGATTTTGATTGGACTTCACATAGCTTTAACTGTATTTGGGTATCTTCACACATATGGATTTTGGGTGCCTTGACCACTGTGGTAATTTATCAAAGGAGCCAGTTATACTGCATTTTTTATAGCGTACTCAATTTTTTAGAATGCTTATGTCCAATCGACACTGTATGTATATATATATATATATATACAGTACAGACCAAAAGTTTGGACACACCTTCTCATTTAAAGATTTTTCTGTATTTTCATGACTATGAAAATTGTACATTCACACTGAAGGCATCAAAACTATGAATTAACACATGTGGAATTATATACTTAACAAAAAAGTGTGAAACAACTGAAAATATGTCTTATATTCTAGGTTCTTCAAAGTAGCTACCTTTTGCTTTGATGACTGCTTTGCACACTCTTGGCATTCTCTTGATGAGCTACAAGAGGTAGTCACCAGAAATGGTTTTCACTTCACAGGTGTGCCCTGTCAGGTTTAATAAGTGGGATTTCTTGCCTTATAAATAGGGTTGGGACCATCAGTTGTGTTGTGCAGAAGTCTGGTGGATACACAGCTGATAGTCCTACTGAATCAGGGGCGGAACTACCGCCCGTGCAGCCGGTTCATTGAACGGGGGCCCCGAGGGAGAGAGGGCCCCTCCAGCCTCCAGCAGGGCCGCCATCAGGGCATGACTGCCCTGACTCCAGTATGGGGCCCGGCCGGTAGGGGCCCCCACGGAGCCCCCCCTCTTGTGCGTCTCTCTCCTCTCCTCCCCTCTAAGCGCCGGGTCCGGGACATCTCAGCGCTGCGCTGCTCTGCTGCGGCAGCGCCTTTATGATTCCCCTGACTTCCGGTCATGTGACCGCGCCGTCACATGACCGGAAGTCAGGAGAACCTGCTGTCAGCGATTTGGACGAGCGCCAGGATTCTGCAGGGATCGCATGGGGGTAAGTATAACAAGTTTTATTTTTTTAAAAAAATACAATTAACTAGGAGTGGGGGGAAATGGGAGATGCACATGGGGGGGGGGGAATGGGAGATGCACATGGGGGGGGGGAATGGGAGATGCACATGGGGGGGGGAATGGGAGATGCACATGGGGGGGGAAATGGGAGATGCACATGGGGGGGGAAATGGGAGATGCACATGGGGGGGGAATGGGAGATGCACATGGGGGGGGAATGAGAGATGCACATGGGGGGGAATGGGAGATGCACATGGGGGGGGAAATGGGAGATGCACATGGGGGGGGAATGGGAGATGCACATGGGGGGGAAATGGGGGATGCACATGGGGGGGTGGATGGGGGATGCACATGGGGGGGGGGATGGGGGATGCACATGGGGGGAATGGGAGATGCACATGGGGGGATGGGAGATGCGGGGGGGAGAGGGATGAGAGAGGTGCACATGGGGAGGGGAATGGGAGATGCACATGGGGGGGAGGGGGATGAGAGAGGTGCACATGTGGGGGAGGGGGATGAGAGAGGTGCACATGGGGGGAATGGGAGATGCACATGGGGGGGAGGGGGATGAGAGAGGTGCACATGTGGGGGAGGGGGATGAGAGAGGTGCACATGTGGGGGAGGGGGATGAGAGAGGTGCACATGGGGGGGATGAGAGAGGTGCACATGGGGGGGTGGTGAGAGCTGCACATGTGGGGGGATGAGAGATGCACATGGGGTGGGATGAGAGAGGGGCACATGTGGGGGAGGGGGATGAGAGATGTGCACATGGGGGGGTGAGAGCTGCACATGGGGGGGATGAGAGCTGCACATGGGGGAATTGGGAGAAAATGAGCTGCACATGGGGGAATTGGGAGTAGGGGGATAATGAGCTGCACATAATGAATGTGGGGTGGGGGAGAGTAAATGATAAATGATGATTGGGTGGGGAGAGCACGGACATGATATAATGAATTGGGGCAGGGGGTGCATGTAAATAATGAATGCGGGGAGCAGGAAGTATAGAGTAGGGGGCGTTGCGGATGCTGGAGTGTAACTGGTAACAAATTGGTGGAAAGAGTAGAGGTTCTAATTAAATTATATATTAAGTGCCTATTTACAGTTAATGGGGGCACCGTGGTGGATTACAATTTATATTTGGAATGGTGGGTAGCATAATAACTATATATTAATGGTGGGTGCACGTCTGTATTCAGCTGCGTAATGTAGAAGTTGGGGAATGTGCTCTAGATAACTGTGTTATTTTATGCAGAGACGAGTCCTGGCTGGAAGACGTGATGGCGGTCTGTGCTGGATGAAGGAGAAAAGCGTAGCTGAAGGACTTCACCTAGAGACGTCACCAGTGAGTCAGTGTATTACATGTACACTTACACTATATACTATGTACCGGGCTCCTGTGTATAATGTCACTGGTGATCACTGTATTACCTGTACACTGACACTATATACAGAGCTCCTGTGTATAATGTCACTGGTGATCACTGTATTACCTGTACACTGACACTATATACAGAGCCTCTGTGTATAATGTCACTGGTGATCACTGTATTACCTGTACACTGACACTATATACAGAGCTCCTGTGTATAATGTCACTGGTGATCACTGTATTACCTGTACACTGACACTATATACAGAGCTCCTGTGTATAATGTCACTGGTGATCACTAGATTACCTGGACACTTAAATTATACATACCATGTATAGAGCTCCCGTGTATAATGACATTATTCGGTCACTATGTTGTGGTAATATGTGGTCTGGTCATGGTGTGGCGGTATTCCCTGTATGTGGTATTATTGGTCATTTAAAAAAAAAAAATGTATATGACACATTCCCTTAAAGAAAACGAAATAAAAATATATCTAAAAAGAGTATTGGATATTTTAAGAAAATTTTAATAGGTTAGAGTAGGGCCCAGCCAGAAGAGTCTACCTTATCGTGGTGGCGGCTTTAAAAATCTTTTGGCCAAAACAAAAGCTGCTGGCTATGTATGTGGCGCCGTCACATGACTGAACGTCAGGAGAGCCTGGTGGTAGCGACGTGGACGAGCGCCAGGATTCTGCAGGGATCGCATGGGGGTAAGTATAACAAGTTTTATTTTTTTTAAATACAATTAATTAACTAGGAGTGGGGGGAATCAGAGATGCACGGGGGGGATGAGATGCACATGGGGGGGGGATGAGAGATGCACATGGGGGGGGATGAGAGATGCACATGGGGGGGATGAGAGATGCACATGGGGGGGGATGAGAGATGCACATGGGGGGGATGAGAGATGCACATGGGGGGGATGAGAGATGCACATGGGGGGGTTATGTTTACATAACTTTGTTGCCTTATGAAGGGCAGGGGGGGGCCCCAAAAATTTCTTGCACAGGGGCCCACTACAGTCTGTGTCCGCCCCTGTACTGAATAGACTGTTAGAATTTGTATTATGGCAAGAAAAAAGTAGCTAAATAAAGAAAAACGAGTGGCCATCATTACTTTAAGAAATGAAGGTCAGTCAGTCCGAAAAATTGGGCAAACTTTGAAAGTGTCCCCAAGTACAGTTGCAAAAACCATCAAGCGATACAAAGAAACTGGCTCACATGAGGACCGCCCCTGGAAAGGAAGACCAAGAGTCATCTCTGCTTCTGAGGATAAGTTTATCCGAGTCACCAGTCTCAGAAATCGCAGGTTAACAGCAGCTCAGATTAGAGACCAGGTCAATGCCACACAGAGTTCTAGCAGCAGACACATCTCTACAACAACTGTTAAGAGGAGACTTTGTGCAGCAGGCCTTCATGGTAAAATAGCTGCTAGGAAACCACTGCTAAGGACAGGCAACAAGCAGAAGAGACTTGTTTGGGCTAAAGAACACAAAGAATGGACATTAGACCAGTGGAAATCTGTGCTTTGGTCTGATGAGTCCAAACTTGAGATCTTTGGTTCCAACCACCGTGTCTTTGTGCGACGCAGAAAAGGTGAACGGATGGACTCTACATGCCTGGTTCCCACCGTGAAGCATGGAGGAGGAGGTGTGATGGTGTGGGGGTGCTTTGCTGGTGACACTGTTGGGGATTTATTCAAAATTGAAGGCATACTGAACCAGCATGGCTACCACAGCATCTTGCAGCGGCATGCTATTCCATCCGGTTTGCGTTTAGTTGGACCATCATTTATTTTTCAACAGGACAATGACCCCAAACACACCTCCAGGCTGTGTAAGGGCTATTTGACCAAGAAGGAGAGTGATGGGGTGCTACGCCAGATGACCTGGCCTCCACAGTCACCAGACCTGAACCCAATCGAGATGGTTTGGGGTGAGCTGGACCGCAGAGTGAAGGCAAAAGGGCCAACAAGTGCTAAGCATCTCTGGGAACTCCTTCAAGATTGTTGGAAGACCATTTCCAGTGACTACCTCTTGAAGCTCATCAAGAGAATGCCAAGAGTGTGCAAAGAAGTCATCAAAGCAAAAGGTGGCTACTTTGAAGAACCTAGAATATAAGACATATTTTCAGTTGTTTCACACTTTTTTGTTAAGTATATAATTCCACATGTGTTAATTCATAGTTTTGATGTCTTCAGTGTGAATGTACAATTTTCATAGTCATGAAAATACAGAAAAATCTTTAAATGAGAAGGTGTGTCCAAACTTTTGGTCTGTACTGTATACACACACATATATTTGGAAATACCTGTGAATTTTGACCATAGAGCCTTAGGCACTCCTTATGACTCTACATGAAGTCTCCATTTCTAATTGTTTCTGCAGAAAATACTATGTAAAGACAGGTTCAAATAGCTGTATTTTATGGTTCATATACAGACCATAATGCCTGGACTGACCCCTGGTCTCCTCCTGAAACATATGAGAGGCTTTAAAGGTAACATGTCATCAGGTTTTTGCTACCTCATCTGAGGGCAGCATAATGTAGAGAAAGAGACCCTGATTCCAACGATGTATCACTTAGTTTACTGAGAGTAGAAGTTGTGACACAGTCAGGTTTTAGATGCAGCATGAAGCAGAGCTGAGAAAGCTAACCCTGCCCACACGGCAGCTTTTTGTGTACATAGTCTATTGACAGAAGCATGCTTATTACAGGAGGTGGTGTGGTCGGACCAGGACTCATGCCAGTTGTAGTCCGGGCAGTGATAATCTTCTGGTGATAAAACATCCATGATATTGAAACAACAGCACACAGCCTAATAAGTGACACATCCCTGAAATCTGTGTCTTAGCCCCTATCTCATGCTGTCCTCAGATTACATAGCAAAAATCTGCTGACAGATTCCCTTTAAGTTTAGGTCAGGAGACTGGGGTCATTACAGGTATTGCAGTCCATATACGGACCATGAAATATGGCGGTCTGAACCTGAGTACTACAACACCCATTATACAGAGCTGAAGGCTTTATGGTTTTATTAAAACTTGTATATGGGACCACAACTTTTCTCTCTGGAAATATAAACTATGGAGATGGTTTACTTCCCCAATTAAAAGGGTGCCACATTTCGACTCTTAATGGGTCCTTTTCATGCTTGAAAGGTAGGGTTAAAATTTTTGTAGAACCCATTTAATTAATATATTTTTATTCATGCTCTATGGAGATGGTTGACATGGTGCAACAATTACACCATTAATGTTTTTTTTTCTCAAGCTTAAAAAAGACCCATTCAGGGTCGAAACGTTGAATCAGGTCATTGAGATAGTTAACCGTCTCCATGGTTTATACTTCCAGAATGCTGCGGTCTCTCTTTTCTTTACTGTGTGGATCTATATGGATGTGCATCCTTTACCTAATTAGTGGATGCACTGCAGGTTGTGTGGCTGATCTTCTATATATGTACTATATCAGGAAATTGTTAGAACTCTCCTGTTAGGTTTTTTCTATCTTGCTGGTCACATGACCTTGTTTGCCTATTTAATCCTGCTCCGCCCTCCTGGCCTTGCTGGACTTCATTGTAATTTCTACTCTTAAGTTAGCCAGGTGCTTTGTTACCTTTCTCAGTCAGTTTAGCTAGGTCTTCGGACCTTTATGTTCTATGTTGTGTGTTTGTCTTTTTCTGCTACAATTTCTGCTAGGAGGTGTCCAACTTTATCCCAGTCCCTAGTTCTTGTAGGGATCCCTCCCTTGCATCTATAGGTCTTCGTACAGACTAGCCGAGGGCTTTAGCGGTTCTGATCGCAGGATCAGGTTCCCCGTTACATCGTAGGGATCTAGCTTAGTTCTATTGTAGGGACAGATCTCCTTTCTTTCCTTAGTGCTCGTAGCAGATCATAACAGTAAGTCCAGCCCAAAAATATCTCTAAGGAAAGACTTCCAGTTTCCATCATGGTGTCGGTTCAGGATTTGGCTCAACGCCTGCAGGGACTCTCTCTGGAGGTGGCCGAGCTCCAACAACACGTGAGTAGCTGTTCTGGAGCACATTTTGCGGAGCCAAAGGTACGTTTGCCTGATTTATATTTTGGTGATCAAGAAGAATTTTTTTCCTTTAAAAATGCTTGTTTATTGTATTTTCGTTTGAGACCCAGATCCTCTGATGATGAATCACAGCGCATAGGGTTCATAATGTCACTTTTGCGCAAAGAACCTCATGGGTGGGCCTTTTCTCTCCAACCTAGTGATCCATGCTTTAGATCAGTGGATAGTTTTTTTTCTGCTTTGGGTTTGTTGTATGATGATCCTGATCGTGTCTCATCAGCTGAGACTGAATTGAGAAGTTTGAGGCAGGGATCAGGTAATGTGGAAAAATATTGTTCTCACTTCCGTCGGTGGTCTGCGCAGGTGGGGTGGAACGATTCAGCTTTGAAAAGTTTGTTTCTTGCAGGGCTAGGTGAAAGGGTTAAGGATTTGCTGATTGCTTATCCCACACCTGGAAACTTGCAGGAGGCAATGCAATTAGCTATACGGGTGGACAGGAGACTGTGTGCAAGGGTTAATGAGAGTAAATCCTCTGCCATGTCAGCTCCGAGTCCTGAGAGGGTCTGTACTGATATTGGAGAGCCGATGGAGATTGGGGCGAAGGCACCCCGCTCTCAGGAAAAAGACCGCAGGACTTTTGAAGGTTTGTGCTTTTATTGCGGGAAATCTGACCATTTTATTAAGAACTGTGTGCTTCGTATGAACAAAGAAAAAAAAAAGGTCAGTTACGCCCGTATTGCCTGTTTAAATACTAAGGGGGTATTTCTTTCTGCTACTACTGCTGCTCAGGAAGAATTAATTGAATTTCGGATATTTGTGGATTGTGGTTCTACTCTGAATGTGATTGATGGGGGATTCTTGGAAAAACTTAAATTAAAACCCAAACCTTTGTCATCCCCTATTGCTGTGGTTTCTGTCGATGGCTCCCCCTTGAAGAGTGTTACTCACAAGGTCTGTGAATTTCCCCTCACTATTAATGGTATTCACCAAGAAAATTTGGATTTGGTAGTATTAAATAATTTGCCTTCTCCAGTAATTTTGGGCTTACCCTGGTTAAAATTGCACAATCCTGTACTGGATTGGTCTACCAATGAAATTAAGTCCTGGAGCCCTAAGTGTTATGACAAGTGTTGTAACGGACGTATTGCTGCAGTGGAAAAAGGGGAATTACCTGTACCTATTCAGGATTTTTGGAGATTTTTTTCTGAGGAGGAGTCACAAATTTTGCCTCCCCATAGAGACTATGATTGTACCATTGAATTTGTCCCTGGAGCGACTCTTCCTAAAAGTCGTTTATTTAATCTTACTATTCCGGAGAGAAAGGCTTTAGAGGAATAGATACAGACAAGCTTGGCCGCCGGTCACATTAGGCCTTCCAAGTCTCCTGTGGCTGTTGGATTTTTTTTTGTTAAAAAAAAGGACGGCGGTTTACGTCCTTGTCTGAATTTTCGTGAGATTAATAAAATTACTGTACGCAATCCTTACCCACTGCCATTGATTCCTGATTTGTTTAACCAGTTAGTGGGGGCCAAGTGGTTCTCTAAAATTGATCTCCGGGGGGCATACAATTTGTTGCGCTTGAAGGAGGGTGATGAATGGAAGACTGCTTTTAACACTCCTGTGGGTCATTTTGAGAACCTGGTTATGCCTTTTGGTCTTACCAATGCTCCAGCATTTTTTCAGAATCTTATTAATGATATCCTTAGACCTTTGATCGGTAAAAATGTGGTTGTGTATTTGGATGACATTCTGATTTATTCGCCTGATCTGGAGTCTCATTGGCGGAGCGTACGTGAGGTTTTACAGTTATTAATGGACAATTCGCTTTTTGCTAAGCTGGAGAAATATGAGTTCGCTGTAGAGAGAATTAGTTTTTTGGGCTACATTATCTCCAGCGAGGGCTTTGAGATGGACCCTGTGAAGGTTCAGGCGGTTCAGGAATGGTCTATGCCTATTGGTTTGAAATCGATACAGAGGTTTTTGGGTTTCGCCAATTATTACAGAAAATTCATTAAAAAAATTTCTATTATTGTCAAACCACTGACCGATCTCACCAGGAAAGGTGCTAATGCGGTTCAGTGGACTACCGAGGCCATTGAAGCTTTTGTGTTTCTAAAGGAGAGGTTCAGCTCTGCTCCCATCCTTATGCAGCCTGATGTGACTAAGCCGGTTTTGGTTGAGGTTGATGCTTCTTCGGTGGAGGTCGGTGCGGTGTTGTCTCAGAAAAACAAGGATGGAGTACATCCCTGTGCTTTTTTTTCAAAACATTTTTCTGAGACTGAACTTAATTACGATATTGGTAATCGGGAATTGCTGGCTATTAAACTCGCATTTGAACACTGGCGTCATCTCTTGGAAGGTGCTGAATTTCCCATTCAGGTTTTCACTGATCATAAAAATCTGATCTATCTTGATGCTGCCAAGCGCTTGAATGCCCGTCAGGCTAGGTGGGCACTTTTTTTCTCGAGGTTTAATTTTTCCGTTACTTACATCCCGGGTACCAAGAATGTTAAAGCTGATGCTTTGTCTCGCAGTTTTTCTCCCATGGTCGGTGCTGAGGAGGAGGGGAGCATTTTACAAGAAGGTGTTGTGATTGCTGCATTGGACTCCGTTTTGGAAGATGAGATTCTTAAAGCCCAGGAGAATGCCCCATCTAACACTCCCCATGGGAGGTTGTTTGTGCCTAGGACCTTTAGGAGAGATTTGTTTGTTGAGTGTCATGAGTTTCGGTTGGCAGGTCATCCAGGAATTTCTGAGACCAAGAGACTTGAGGGTCGCAGTTTTTGGTGGCCTGGATGGCAGAAGGAAGTCATTAAGTGGGTGCGTCAATGTACGGTGTGTGCTAGATCTAAGTCTTCACATACTCCTGCAGCGGGGTTGCTTTGCCCTCTGGAGGTTCCTAGTGCACCTTGGACACATCTGGCTATGGACTTTATTACTGACCTTCCCCCCTCTGAGGGTTTCACAGTCATCTGTGTGGTCGTGGACCTTTTTAGCAAGATGTGTCACTTGGTTCCTTTCATCAAACTGCCCTGCGCTAAGACACTCGCTAAGGCCTCTGTCAAGGAAATTGTCAGACTACATGGCGTTCCTCCTGACATTGTTTCGGATAGGGGACCTCAGTTCGTGGCTCGTTTTTGGTGTGCTTTTTGTGACAGGTTGGGAGTTCATTTGTCGATTTCATCTGGATATCATCCTGAATCTAATGGCCAGACAGAAAGGAAGAATCAGGATGTTGAGCAGTTCTTGCGTAGTTTTGTGGCAGACAATCAGGAGGGGTGGTCTGAGTTTCTGCCACTTGCTCAGTTTGCTCTTAACAACCATACATCCTCTTCTGCTGGTTGTTCGCCTTTTTTTTGTTGTTCTGGGAGACATCCGTCTTTTGGGTCATTCTCCAAATTGGTATCGGCTGTGCCTGAGGAGGAGAGTTTTTCCGGTGATTTGGAGAGAGTTTGGACGGATGTGCGTGGTAATCTTCAGGAGGCTAACAAAAAATGTAAGAGGTACTTTGATAGGAAACGGCAAGAGGTTTTGTTTGCTATTGGTGACATGGTTTGGTTGTCCTCTAAGAATCTGCGGTTGAGGATTCCTTCTAAAAAATTGGGTCCCAAGTTTGTAGGGCCCTTTAAGGTGCTTCAGGTAGTTAACCAATCTGCTGTTAGGTTGGAGGTTCCTACCTCCTGGAAGATTAATCCGGTGTTTCATGTTTCTCTGTTGAAAAGAGCTTATGTGTCGGATGGAGACGCCTCTGCCACTGTTACTCCGGTGGTGGAGGACGGGGAATACGAAATTTCCCGCATCCTAAATTCTAGACAGTATAGAGGGAGTTTGCAGTATCTCGTCGCTTGGAAGGGTTTCGGACCCGAGGATAACTCATGGGTGAGGGCAGATGATGTTTCTGCTTCCAGACTTGTCAGAGCGTTTCACAAGAGGTTTCCTGATAAGTCTGGGCCTAGGGGATCCGGAAGATCCTCATAGAAGAGGGGGTACTGTTAGAACTCTCCTGTTAGGTTTTTTCTGTCTTGCTGGTCACATTACCTTTTTTGCCTATTTAATCCTGCTCCGCCCTCCTGGCCTTGCTGGACTTCATTGTAATTTCTACTCTTAAGCTAGCCTGGTGCTTAGTTACCTTTCTCAGTCAGTTTAGCTAGGTCTTCGGACCTTTATGTTCTATGTTGTGTGTTTGTCTTTTTCTGCTACAATTTCTGCTAGGAGGTGTCCAACTTTATCCCAGTCCCTAGTTCTTGTAGGGATCCCTCCCTTGCATCTATAGGTCTTCGTACAGACTAGCCGAGGACTTTAGCGGGTCTGATCGCAGGATCAGGTTCCCCGTTACATCGTAGGGATCTAGCTTAGTTCTATTGTAGGGACAGATCTCCTTTCTTTCCTTAGTGCTTTTAGCAGATCATAACAGAAATTATTCTACCACCAATAATTTGTATTTTTTCTTACCCTTTTAAGGTCTTCCTGAAGTTTCTTCAGCTTCATTTCCAGCTCTGTAACTTTGTCATTAAGATTTCTAGGAAAGAGATGACATTTTATTAGTACAGTAAATGTCACTTTGACATCCAATGGTGTGAAATGCGTGGACCTGACAATTAAGGTGCTTGCTGCTTACCCTGATGCTGCTGGGAGAGAGCTTTGAGCTCCCAAATCATTTTTAAAAGCTTGTACCTGTTCTGTAAGAACACACAAAGTGTAAGAAAAAGTGATAATCTCCTTGTCACACACTAACACAAGTATCAGCATTGCTGGAAGTATCTTATTATTCACACTGGTATGGAGCGGACATATGTACACATGAAATGCCCTATAGAGTAGCTGTGTGATTATTAGCTTAACACTACCTATCTGTTCGAACCTTCTGAGGTCTCATTTATGGTATGTGCTCACGACGTCTACCATGGATCTGCCAGAATCAGAGAAAAAAAAACACTAAGCGGTTAAAAGAAGTGACCGGTCCATTCTTCTGTCATTTTCTTCTCGGAAGATGCTCTATAGTTTACAATACAAGTCACTGGGAAGACACCTGGTCATCTTTTAGAGCATTATTCTCTTGTTTTTGCGTGAAAAAAAAAAATGATAGTGGCTTCTTCATTATTCAATGGAGTACAAAAAAAAACGACAGTAAAAAAAGTCAGCACGAAAAACGTGGGAAAAGAATTTAAAAAATCCGCCGATCGGTGGCCAAAACCGTTGTTAAAACCCCCGGGAAATGATGGAAAAAAATTAGACACAAGACGCTTCAGTAAAAAAAAAGTTTCCTGAAGTATCTTCTGCTTGGAAAAACTCAACTGGTTCGCCTGAGTTTAATAGACATCGTTGGCACATGACCATTCTCAAGTTTGAAAGTTATCCTTTATCCTTGGTTTAGAAAATAACTTCCCAATTGCTGGGGGTCTGACTTCTGAGACCTAGGGGCGGACAGGGGCCAAAAAGATAAGCGGGCCTTTTTCCACCTCCAAAGCAGGTGGAATTGATGATGATGAGCTATTGGACTGCAAAGGGCCACCATATTGGTCTTGCACAGGGGCCCTCTTCTGTCTGTGTCCACAAGTGCTGGGACTCCTACCATTCCCTAAAATTGGGGCTCTCGAGAGCCCAATGTAAATGGCGTGGAGGTCGATCATGTGCACTGCCACTACATTCATTCTTATGAGAGTGCTGAAGAACAGATTAGCGCAGCGCTCGGCTATCTCCAGCGGCTCCACTAAGAGTTAATTTAAAAGCAGTGCACACGGCTCTATTCATGCGGGGCTCTTCAGAGCACTCGTTTTCATGGTGATCCCAGCGGTCGGACCTCCAGTGATCGATAATTATTTCCTATGCCATAGATAGAGGTTAACTTACAAACTTGAGACAACCCCTTTAAGTAACTACAAATCTGATCTGTTAGTGCATTAAATATTGTCTATTTGTTTTGATGATTTTATTTAATGTAAAGAATAAAAAAAAAGTATTTACACCCCATCGTTAAGTTGACCCCTATATTGCATATTTTTCACATCATAAAAATGTTTTATTTTTCTGCAAATCAGCAGATTTAACATAATCATAAAGGTAAAGATATAACAGGCTTTTACTATGCAATTTAATAATAGAACCTTGGTTTCCACACTGCAACAACATGAAACCCAAAGCTCATCCACATGTGGTGATCAATGGCTGCACAAATTTGCGGGTAATGCATCAGTTTTACCCGCAAAATTATGCCATTGCCACAGCACAGAAACCCAGCCTAAAATAACACCGTAATCACCTATGTGAAAAAGAAGCAAATAATTGTACAGGACCTATCAGTTACTTTAAAGGTGACAGTTGATCAAATTTTAAGAATTTTCTCAAATACATGTCATTAGCAAGCAGAGGACATAACTGCTTGTAAAGGGTTACTCTAATAGAGAAGGAAACAGCAGCTTATCAAAGGTTCATCTGAGTCTTTCACTACAGGCTCTCTAGCAAAATAAACCCACTCACCCACACCAAACTGTAACAAGATTTTTTGTTGTTGCAGCTTTTAGCCTCCTCCCTCTGCTGCTTCATAACACACATGAATACATCTTATATCTCTTCTTATATAACTTCATCCAGTTTGAAGAAAGATAACAGTACAGATTTTTCCTGTACTTCCATACTACACACTCCCAGTCTCTCTTTCACCTAACTCAGAAGCACGAAGTCTCACACAACTGTCAAATAGTAAGACAGTGGAGAGCCACCTTCAGTGTCTCTTTCCTAAAGGACCAAAGCTTTAATTTCTAATTATATATATTTGAGAAACGTTTTGTACTTTGGTATCTCTTCATTTCATAATTTATTCCAGGAGATGATATGTCCTCTTTAATTGCGATACAACTTATAATTTGTTTTGTGCATCACTTTTTTTGGCTGAATTGTTTTGATTAATGTTAAAAACGTATTGTGTCAATAGGGGCCATGCGGAGGGAGTAAATACTTTTTCACAGCAGTGTATATGAAAAATTGTGTATAAAAATATGTAAAAGTGTGTAAACGCTATTCTTTTTAAAATAAAAATACCTCTAGTCTACTGTTTAATTCATATGGTGGAATTCACATATTGAAAGCAAAATTACAAGGGTAGCAAGCAAAGCAGATGTTATGGAACCCAGCAGCCGGAGGGCCCACCTCCACTGTTAAAGGAGGTGAGGGGTAGGCAGATACAGTCATGGCCGAAAATGTTGTCACCCTTGAAATTGTTTCAGAAAATGAAGTATTTCTCTCAGAAAATTATTGCAATTATACATATTTTGTTATACACATGTTTATTTCCTTTGTGTGTATTGAAACAACACAAAAAATAGAGAACAAAAGGCAAATTTTACATAATCTTATATAAACACCAAAAATGGGCTAGACAAAATTGTTGGCACTCTCAACTTAATATTTGGTTGCACACCCCATGGAATAAATAACTGCAATCAATCTCCTCCTATAACCATTCACAAGCTTCTTACACCTCTCAGGAGGAATTTGGGCCACCCTTCTTTTGCAAACTGCTCCAGGTCTCTCATACTTGAAGGCGCCTTCTACCAACAGCAATTTTAAGATCGCTCTACAGGTGTTCAATGGGATGTAGATCCGCACTCATTTCTGCCACTTCAGAACTCTCCAGCACTTTGTTTTCATCCATTTCTGGGTGCTTCTTGAAGTATGTTTGGGGTCCATGTCCTGCTGGAAAACCCATGACCTAAGACGCAAACCCAGCCTTCTGACACTGGCAGTGGGGTCCTCCTGGGTCTCCTGCCATAGCGTTTAATTTCATTCAAATGTTGACAGCTACCCTGAGCCTGCAGGACAGCTTGAATTTCTTTGGAACATGATTGGGGCTACTTATCCAGCATTCGGACTATCCTGCGTTGCAACCTTTCATCAATTTTTCTCTGCCGTCCACGTCCAGGGTGATTAGCTATAGTGCCATGGGTTGTAAACTTCTTGATTATGTTGCACACCTTGGACAAAGGAACATCAAGATCTCTGGGTATGCATTTCTAACCTTGAGAGTGTTGATATTTTTCAACAATTTTGGTTGTCAAGTCCTCAGACAGTTCTCTTCTCCTCTTTATGTTCTCCATGCTTAGTGTGGCACACACAGACACACAATGCAAAGATTGAGTCAACTTCTCCCCTTTTTATCTGGTTTCAGGAGTGATTTTCATATCACCCACACCTGTTACTTGCCACAGGTGAGTTTGAACGAGCATCACATGCTTGAAACAAAGTTGTTCACCAACAATTCTGGAAAGGTGACAACAATTTTGTCAGGCACATTTTGGGGGTTCTGTGTGAAATTATGTCCAATTTGCCTTTTTTCCTCCATTTTTTGTGTTGTTCCAATACACACAAAGGAAATAAACATGTGTGTAACAAAACGTGTGGAATTGCATCATTTTCTGAGAGAAATACTTCATTTTCTGGAATAATTTCAAGGGTGCCAACACTTTCGGCCATGATTGTATATAAGTGTTAATGCAACTTGCACATAAAAATCAGAAAGGTAGAAGTGAAGCAAAAAAGCGAAAGACTGGAGAAGCAATGAATACTGTAACACAAAGCACTTGGAAGTCAAGGAAGCGAGCAAATAATGAAGATAATAATTATTTTATGGTGCAGTAGAGCCCAATTCCATTTTTTCCATGGGGCCCCATAATTTAATTTCTGCAAAAACACTGGCTCTATCTGAAATCTTTCTTTTCTTTGTTTTCCCTTTGTTTTCATTTAAAATGGCAGCTTACCCTCTTTAGACATGGCTTCCAGTATGCTGTTACAGGCCAGGGTAAGGTCAGAGATACTTTGCCATTCATCTTCAAGTGACTGCGGAGGTGGTGAGATTGCTGCGGGAACAAAATAAGCGAGAAACTAAAGGAATCAACGCTGATAACGCCGTTTTATGAGTGTGTCTTCTATCCCTATACCACTTGTCGAAAACAGAAGAAAATTTTATCGGAGAAAAGGTAATACAAGCATTTAGGACCTATTAGTTTTTATTATGGAAATCTGGGCACACGGAACCTTAAAAGAACTAATTAATCAATCTACATTTTGTCGAATTTCCGTTTTTATTGATTTTTTTCCCTGGTGCCCCCAACCACCATATATCTGATCTCAACTCAAGACTTTGCCATATATTTCAATCGCAAGATAGACAACATTAGAGAAAACTACAACCCTCAGGCTCAGCCTTTGTAACCCCTCTACATAACAACTCATTGCGGTTTCCCATAACTAGCTTCACTATTATTTCTGATACAAGGCTCTACACTGTCTCTAAACAACACCTGACCACTTGTGCACCTAATCCAAACCCTACCCACCCTTAACTTTACCAATGTGTTCATGCCAGCCCTAACCCATCTGTCTAACCTACCACTGTCTTCTTCCCATCCTTATTTAACCATGTGACACTCCCAACCAATAGCTAAAGGTTTAGTCTCAAATTGTGCATTCAGCAGCACACTGCTGCACAGCCTTTCACTTCATTATTACTGGGGGATGGACACTCTACTTTGAGTGACAGTTCTGGTTCAGTAGCTTCGTCCTACTGTTGAACTTATGCTACTGTGAGACATTAACGGCCTTACAGTGTTTGTTCTGATGCCTACACTGTTATCAGTATATTTGTGACGCGCCCCCTGGGCCGTGTGCAAGGGATACCCGGAGCCGGATCTCGATGGGGGTAGTAGTCCTAGCGGCGGTGACCCGGTCCGTGCCCAGGGTGTCAAACTAAGTGGCAGTCTATGGCAGTAGATGTTAACTTGGATGTCGACTACGCCACCCGTTGAGTGCGGCTTTGCAGCCGCCGCTGCAGAACAGTCCGCTGAGGCCGGTGGTATGGGTGCAGCGATGATAGTATAACCCCCAACGGGAGGGGTATGGCCTCAGGGCAGCAGGTGAAGATGATGGGGGTTGTGACGGTGCAGTAAGAAGAGTCAGAGTCAGGAGATGCAGTTTCAGGGGTTTTACTCACAAGTGTTCTCTCAGTCACTCTGGCCTTGAGTGACCACCCGAGCCGTGCTGCGTCCACCAGGTCCTGGACTCGGCTAACCCCCAGGCAGTTCTGGAGCGTGGTCCTGAGCTCCCTTCTCCCTCTCTGTCTCTGGCCATTCCCACCAGGGATCCACCTTTGGCCGGCTCCCTCGGGTCTCTTAGTGGTCAAACCTCCTCTGGGTTCCCTGACCCTATGCTTGGTGTGCCTTTCTGGTGGATTTGGTGAGGGTCGTGGCAAATCTTGACCACGACCTCCGGTTCCTGGCTGAGGATAAGTGGCCTCCACCAGTTCGGGTTCCGGTACCCGTGTCCGCCAACCCTTCACCCTTTTTGGTCTGATTCTGGGTTCTTAGGGTTCCCTCTGGTCTTCCACTCTGGGCCTTTCTTTCTCCTCTCTCCTCTGCAGGCTTGGCTCTGGAGCTGGGCCCAACTGGAGCCACAGCTCCCAGTCAGCCCTCCTGGCTGAGCTCCCCTGCTCAAAAGACCCTGTCCTAAGATGGTGCCCACCATATATACTCCCTCTATGTGTGAGCCCAGGTGACTAGCACCCAATGAGCTCCTAGCTTTACCCAGACTACTCCCCCTATCTGCCCCTACACTACTGGGATGTTCCACCCCCCTCCCACTCCAGCCAGGGACAGACGCTGTCGTACCTGCACATATACTTGGTGGGAGTACCGTAGTTCTGTCCCCCGGAAATGGGATGTATGTAGTGCATGCAGCCTACTGAGCTCAGTTCCACACTCCATCCTTACCCGGGAGTGGAATACCACACCTCTGGCTTGAGGTGTAATACCCCTGTAGCAGCCGAATCCTCAGGGTGCTACATTTGCATATAGAGATTACAGGGCCATTGAACAAGCACATGGATCAGGAAAGTGAGAGGAGTGATTAGGAGAATTGCTCTGAAATCAGTAATAGATAGGAGATTATGACTTTTTAATTTTGCAGGACTGATAACAGTACAGGAGCTGACAGGGAGGTGAGTAGATAACTTCTGTAGAAATTAATAAGCTGGAAAGAGGTGGCCAGGATTAATGGAATTAAAGGGAATCTGTCAGCAGGTTTTGCTACCCTATCTGAGAACAGCATGATATAATGGAAAAGTCCCTGATTCTAGCAATGTACCACTTACTGGGCAGCTTGCTGCAATTTTGGTAACTACTGTCTTCCTCCCTCAATTAGCAAAGTTGTAATTATTCTATTTTATGGTCACTCTTTCTGTCAGTTATTTCTGTCTCTACAACCAGATCTCTTTTTCGATATGGAATATAAAATGCTATCTTTACTATAATAAAATTAATTCCAGAAAAGTAAATGTATCCAGTAAAAGGATCCTCTGCTATAATCACTTTTATTAGAAAATGTAAAAAATACATGGGAGCCAACATCAGTTAAAAAGCACAAACACGTTTCAGACTGTCCTTAATCATTGTACAAAAATGTAAAAATACACGGTAGCCATTGCCAATTATAAAGCACTAACGCGTTTCAGACTAAGTTATTACTCATTGTCCAAAAATGTAAACATACACCGTAGCCATCACCAATTATAAAGCACAAACGCCTTTCAGACTGAGTCTTTAATCATTGTACAAAAAAGTAAAAATACACAGTAGCCATCACCAGTTATAAAGCACAAACGCTTTTCAGACTCGGTTCTTAAAGACGTTGTCCACTACTTTTACATTGATGACCTATCATCAGGATAGGTCATCAATGTCTGATCAGCCGGGGTCCGTCACCCGGCACCCCCACTGATCAGCTGTTATCGGTGTCAGTGGCAGCGGCCGCAGGCCGGAAGTACTCACTTGCCGAGCTACTCCGTCTACTTGCATTGGCCGCTGCAGGATTCTGCAAATCTGCTTCATATTGATCTGAATAGGAGGCAGATGTGCAGTACCAAGCCTCGGCCACTACAAGTAGACGGAGCAGCACGACAAGTGAGTACTTTCGGTCAATGGCCGCTGCCGCCGACACTGATAACAGCTGATCGGCGGGGGTGCCAATCAGACATTGATGACCTATCCTAAGAATAGGTCATTAATATAAAAGTAGTGGACATGGACAACCTCCTTAATCATTGTACAAAAATATAAAAATACACGGTACCCATCACCAGTTAAAGCAAAAACATATCTCAGACTGAGTCTTCAATCATTTTACAAAAATGGAAAAATACACAGTAGCCATCACCAGTTATAAAGCACAAACGCGTTTCAGACTGAGTCCTTAATCTTTGTACCATGAATGATTAAGGACTCAGTCTGAAAATCGTTTGTGCTTTTTAACTGGTGATGGCAAATAAAAGTGATTTTAGCAGAAGATCCCTTTACTGGGTACTTACCGTTCTACAATTTACCTTAGGACTCATGGCTCAGTGGATTTTCCGGGCAACGGTCCTCTGGTTGGGTAAGCTGACATTTTTCCTTTTTTTAATTAATTCCAGGTACACGAAAGGGCAAAATTTATGATCTTTCTTTCAGGGTAGGAAACTGCATCATAAGTATTTCTTGATACAGTCCCAAAATAAAATAGTTTGCTCAGCCAAAAGTTATCTATCCATCGAAATACAGTAGAAGTATTCACGGCCAAATTCAGGGAACACAAAAGCAGCATTGAAGCCTCTCTTTTTTCTGTAGATAAGAATGTTGCCATCACATCAGGCTATGCATAGCTTCCCTAATAATATTATACTGTTCCATTGGATATGGTTGAATCTCATTCGGACACGGTTTCTGAGATGAAGGGCCCGACTCATTATTACATTTGCATCTTATCATTGTCTAGTTCTTGGTGTTTTTCTTCTGTTTTTGATTTGCATCAAATTCTTCTTTTACTTTGCGCCTTTTTTTAAGTCGATGTTACAGGTGATCACCTAGGATTTTTTTTATGTTTGTCATTATGGTTGTGATTTTTCTTTTCCAGATATTTGCGCCTGATTCATCAATTGCGAGTTGCTGTTTTTTTTTAAATTGCACAAAAATACTGTAGTCGCCGCCTGGAGGGATTTTATGTACGCCTGAAATTTTTGCAAAAACTCTTGTGACATTTTAAAGTTTCCTACTACTTTTTATTCTAAAAAAAAGTTAAAAAAAAAGGTAAAAATTTTCTATTTTGTGCAAAATTCATCAACCCGCACTGGTGCAAAAAATGACAATTAATACCGCAAGACTAAGTAAAATAAAAGTGACTTAAAAAAAAAAGCCAATGGCAAATCAATCCCGAAGTGTTTCAAAATATATATTTTTTAAAGTTAGATAAGACTTTAAAGGGAACCGGGCAGGTCCCGTGACTGTCCCCAACAGCTGTTTGGGTGCAGATTTTTTTTAATCTGATCATATCTTTTAAGTAACTTAATATTATTATTATAGCGCCATTTATTCCATGGCGATTTACATGTAAAAAAGGTTGTATACACACATGAACAATTATAATAATCTTGAACAAAACGTGACGGCAACTGGTACAGAAGGAGCGAGGACCCTGCCCGCGAGGGCTCACAGTCTACAAGGGATGGGTGAGGATACAGTAGGTGAGGGCAGAGCTGGTCATGCAGCGGTATGGTGGAGCGAAGGTTACTGCAGGTGGGTCTTCAGGTTCCCTTTGAAGGTTTCCACGGTAGGCAAGAGCCTGATATGTTGGGGTAGAAAGTTCCAGAGAAGGGGGGATGCACGGGAGAAATCTTGTATACGATTGTGGGAAGAAGAGATAAGAGGGGAGTAGAGAAGGAGATCTTGTGAGGATCGGAGGTTGCGTGTAGGTTTGTACCGGGAGACTAGGTCACAGATATATGGAGGAGACAGGTTGTGGATGGCTTTGTATGCCATGGTTAGGGTTTTTTGAACTGGAGTCTCTGGACAATGGGGAGCCAGTGAAAGGATTGACAGAGGGGAGAGGCCAGGGAATAGAGGGGAGACAGGTGGATCATTTGGGCAGCAGAGTTTAGGATAGATTGGAGTGGTACAAGAGTGTTGGAAGGGAGGCCACAGAGCAGGAGGTTGTAGTAGTCGAGACGGGAGATGATGAGGACATGCACTAGTGTTTTTGCAGATTCGTGGTTGAGGAATGTGCTGATCCGGGAGATATTTTTGAGTTGGAATCGGCAGGACGTGGTTTGAAGGAGAGAACAGAGTCCAGGGTTCCCCCCAAGGCAGCGAGCTTATGGGACTGGGTAGAGTGAACAGCCATTGACATTGATAGATAGGTCAGGTGGGGGGATGAATGAAATGGTGGAAAGATGATGAATCCTGTTTTGTCCATGTTAAGTTTTAGAAATCTAGCAGAAAAGAAGGATGAAATAGCGGACAGACATTGCGGGATTTTGCTTACTAGGAAGGAGATGACGGGTCCAGAGAGGTAGATCTGTGTGTCATCAGCATAGAGGTGATACTGAAAGCAGTGAGACTCAATGAGCTGTCCCAAGCCAAAGGTGTAGATGGAGAAGAGGAGGGGTCCTAGGACTGAACCTTGGGGGCCACCGACAGATAAGGGGCTTGATGAGGAGGTGGTGTGTGAGTGGGAGACACTGAATGTCCGGTCTGTTAGGTATGAGGAGATCCAAGATAGGGCCAAGTCTGTGATGCCGAGAGATGAGAAAGTCTGTAGTAAGAGGGAATGGTCTACTGTGTCATAGGCAGATGACAGGTCTAGGAGGAGGACAGAGTAGTGTCACTTGGATTTGGCAGTTAGTAGGTTGTTGGTGAGTCAGGGCAGTTTCAGTAGAATGGTGCGGTCGGAAACAAGATTGGAGGCGGTCAAAGAGAGAGCAGGATGAGAAGTGGGAGGACAGTTCAAAGTGGACATGTTGTTCCAGTAGTTTTGAGGCGTAGGAGATAAGTGATATGGGGCGATAGCTAGTCAGAGAGGATGGGTCAAGGGATGGCTTTTTGAGGATGGGTGTGATCTAGGCATGTTTGAAGCATGAGGGGAAGACACCAGTTGTTAGTGACAGGCTGAAAAGGTGGGTTAGGGTTGGGATGAAGATAGTGGTAAGGTTGGGGATGAGGTGGGATGGGATTGGGTCAAGTTCACAGGTGGTGAGATGTGATTTGGAGAGTAGAGAGGAAAGTTGATCTTCCGTAATGGTGGAGAAGCTGGATTTGGAGGAGGAGGATTGAGTAGGTGTGAGGAGGGGCTGGGGGGACTTCACGCAAATACTTTTTCTTATGGTCTCAATCTTCTGCTTGAAGAATGAGGCAAAGTCTTCGGCTGAGATGAGAGGACAGGGAGGAGGCGCTGGGGGGCGGAGGAGAGAATTGAAGGTGTAACAGTTGCTTGGGGATGTGAGACAGGGAGGATATGAGAGATGAGAAGTATGTTTGTTTTGCTGCAGTGAGTGTGGACTTGAAGGTAGTGAGGGACTGTTTGAATGCGTCGAAGTGCTCATTGGAGTGGGACCTTTTCCATCTAGGCTCAGCAACCCTGGAGGCCCGTCACAGTTACAGGGTTGCCTGTTGATTGTGCGAGCTTTGGTATGTGTGAGGGGGGTAACCAAATTGAGAGCTGCAGTTGTTGTGGTGTTATATAATGCGGCAACAACATCTGTGTGATGTAAGGAACTGATGTCTGTAAGAGGGAGGAGGGATTCAGAGAGTGAGTTTAGGTCAAGGGGTTTGAAGTTTCTGTGTTGGAAGTTTCTGCAAGGGTATGTTAGTTTGTGGAGTGGGGATTGTTGCCCTGGAGAGGAGAGGGTGGAGAATGTAAGTAGGTTATGGTCAAAAAGAGGGAGGGGGGAGATAGAGAGGTTAGACAGGGAACAGAGGCGGGTGAAGATGAGGTCCAGAGTGTGGTCATCTTTGTGAGTGGCTGTGGAAGACCATTGAGTAAGGCCCAAGGAGGAGGTGAGGGATAGAAGCTTAGAGGCAGCTGAGAGAGAAGTGTCAATGGAGATATTGAAGTCCCCCATGATGATAGTGGGGATGTCAGCGGAAAGGAAATGAAGTAGCCAGGTGGTGAAATGGTCTAGGAAGGCGGTGGCTGATCCTGGGGGGCGGTAAATGGCAGCCAGTTGGAGGGGCAGTAGATGCGCACACAGTGAACTTCAAAAGAGGGGAGAGTAACTGAGGGTGGCAGTGGGATTTGGGTGATGGAGCAGTTATCTGGCAGGAGAAAGCCAACTTCTCCACCATGCTTGCCAATGGGGCGGGGGATGTGGGAAAGGTGGAATCCACCATATGAAAGTGCAGCTAGAGAGGCTATGTCAGAGGGGGTGAGTCAGGTTTTGGTGATGCCGAAAAAGGAAAGTTTGTTAGTTATGAAAAGATCATGGATGTAGGAAAGTTTTTTGCAGACGGAGCGAGCATTCCACAGAGCTTCTGTTAGTGGGACTGGGGAAGTGAGGGCTGGGCGGATGTGTATGAGGTTAGAAGGGTTGTGAGAGTTTGTGATAGATCATGCATAGAAGGTGGAAGTGACTGTTGAGATGTGGTGAGGAGGGCCAGGATTTGGGGAGATATCGCCGGCAGTAAGGAGGAGCAGAGAAAGTGTTAGTAGGTGGGAGCAGGAGAGAGCATGAGGTGGCTGTCTGTGCTTGGAGACACAGGATTGAGTGTTTAGGAATAGTTCTGAGGAGGAGGAGAGATGAATGGGGAGGATGGAGAGAGAGATGAAGAGTTCATTACTAGGTATAGGGATTAGGCGTGGTTGTAAGTGATGCGCGCCCCTGGGCCGTGGGGTACTCGGTAGCCAGGCCGGTCGATGCTGGGGATGTCACAGTGGCAGTGACCCGATCTGTGACCCAGGGCGGTCAATAAAAGGGGAATGAAGTTAAAGGGAATAAAGCTATTAGAGGTTAATGTTCGTGACGACACCTGTGGTATGCGTCTATATGGGGCCGCTCTTGCGGTGCAGATCCTCTGGAGCTGATGGTGATGCAGCAGAGTTGGTACAGCTCTCCACAGGCAGAGCTAAGCCCCAGGGCAGGAAATAATGATGTTATGAGGTAGATGTTGCTAGTGCTGTGTAGTGCAGGGCTGGTGATGGCGCAGCAATAATTCTAGGACACAGTGGGGTGCAGTCTTCAAGGTTTTACTCACAGTTGTTCAAGACTCCAGGTTACCAGCACCAGTGTGTAACCTCCCACGTCATCCTGCGTTCACCAAGGAAGGGGTTCAGCAATCTCCCAGATGTTTCAGGAGTACATAACGGGACCCCATTCTGTGTGCCTTCCTCGGTCGTCTTCCTGCACTGGCTCTCACCCTCCTGCCCTGCGCCTCGCAACCAGTGTCCCAAGCCGGTAACCTCGGATTTTGGCGGGCAACGTGCAGTCCCCTGAATCCTAAGCGGCTACCTTTTTAGCGATTTAGTTGCGGTTGTGAGCAGCTGCACCCTGAAAGTACAGTAGCCTCCGGTTTCTAGCTGAGCCTTGTAGTTCTCCACTAGTTAGGGGCCGGTACCCTTTGCGGCCTGATCCCTCCACGTTCCTGTAGATTTGGGTGCACGGGTAGCTTCCGCACTCGCCATGCCCCTGGGATCCCCTCACTTCTGGAGCCTTCCCTCTGCTCCCGTCCTCTTCCACCTGTCCTCCTGGGCCTCTCAATCTAGGCCCTCTCATCTCTCTCCTCTGAGCAGAGTTCCTACAGAGCTCCTGCTCCCACTCCTTCTCTTCTCTGACTGGACTCTCTGATTGGACTCACTCTCCCAAGATGGTTCCCCTTTTTATACCCGGGAATCTTGTTAAATAATATTCAAAAATCAGTGACAAAGTTGAAGTTACGCAGGGGATGGATCTTTCAGCAAGACAATGATCCAAAACACCGCTCCAAATCTACTCAGGCATTCATGCAGAGGAACAAGTACAATGTTCTGGAATGGCCATCCCAGTCCCCAGACCTGAATATCATTGAACATCTGTGGGATCATTTGAAGAGGGCTGTCCATGCTCGGCGACCATCAAACTTAACTGAACTGGAATTGTTTTGTAAAGAGGAATGGTCAAAAATACCTTCATCCAGGATCCAGGAAATCATTAAAAGCTACAGGAAGCGACTAGAGGCTGTTATTTTTGCAAAAGGAGGATCTACTAAATATTAATGTCACTTTTCTGGTGAGGTGCCTATACTTATGCACCTGTCAAATTTCGTTTGAATGCAGATTGCACATTTTCTGTTAGTACAATAAACCTCATTTCAAGGCAGAAACATTACTGTGTCCAACAATTATTACATATATCAAACTCAAATAGCTGTTGCAAAAACACCAATTTTTATAAAACATTAAGCTTAAGATTAATAGGCGTGCCCAAACTTTTTCATATAACTGTATATAACCCTACTGTGAAAGCTCTGTTCACACTTGGTACGTTTCCCTTATGCTCAGTTTCTTAGACGGTCAGAAAAGCGTAGATGGTCAGAAACCCGACTCTCCCATTATAAGTCACTTATTCAGTCACTTTTTTTTCTTTCTTGTAGTATTTAATGACGTTTTTTGCTCGAAATTCTCCAAAGTGTCTCACGCGGAGCAAAATCAAAAACGTTCATTATTTTTGTCTTTATCCAATTTCGCAACTTGTTAGGGCAAAAAGTCAAAAATGTTGTAAAATTTGCCTCAAAATATCTGCTTTACATAAAATCAACCTGGGGTAGGGGAGGGGGAAACTGGAGAACATTTACACAAAAATTCAGTTGATGAACGAGCCGAAAAACATCTGAAAACCTCGAACTCTGTCCACAACAGGGAACGTAAAAAAAGAAACAGATATATAGAAAATAGACTTTTAAAAAGACGTACATTACCATAGGAGGGTGCAAACGAAAAATGCAATAATGCACAATAAATTATGACCCTAATTAAAATCCAGGGTTTATACTAATGTGAGCAAAAATTTTTATTCCTGTATATTATAAGTTTGTATGTATTTCAGATAAAAAGAAAAACTAATGGAATCCAAATGACTAAATGATAAAATCTAGCATGTAATAGTAAGATTCTTGGCTGATATAAATATACACAAAAAATGATAAAGACTGTGTAATGTGAATTGCACTTACTGTTTTTGGCACGTTCCTGAGCAGAGGGTGCAGGAGACAAGGTCTCTTCCTGGGCAACGACATCGGAATCAGTCATTTCTGCCTGAGGCTCCTCAAAAGTGTCATCCATCATCTAAGAAATACAAATCGCTGCTCTGCTTAGTACAATGACATTGGGGGTTTATGCAACCAATTCTGCATTGTCCTCAGTGTAAAAATGAACATCACACAATGGATTATTTCCAGCCCTGTAGTCATTATTTTACAAACCAAGTCTGCGGCGTAAAAGGATTATCCAGTGACGGCCATCTTTACAACAAATGTTAGATCGGTGAGGATCCAGCTCGTTTGCGGCCCTACCTTTCAGCTGTTTTTTTGTGTAGTGAAAAAACTCATCGTGGTAACTTAAAGTAAATCTGTCAGCTACATAATCTAAAGAGAGCAGTAGATAGGGGCTGAAACACAGATTTCAGTAATGTGTCACTTATCAGACTGTGTGCTGTTGTTTACTTACAATAAAGGTTTTATCACCGGGATATTATCACAGCCCAGACTAGCAGCCTTGTGCCAAGTGGTCCAACCACGCCCCCTCCTCTGATAAGTATCTGTCAATAGACCGTGTACATAGAGAGCCTTGTGTGGGCGGGGGCAGTATTCTGAGCTCTGCAAGATGATACATCTAAGAACTCTGTGTCACAACTGCTGCACCCAGTAAACTAAGTGATACATCGTTGGAATCGGGGTCTCTTTTCCCACATTATACTGCTCTCAGATGAGGTAGCAAAAGCCTGGTGACAGATTCCCTTTAACCTTAGTAATAGCTGGGTTTGATATTGCAGCTTTCTTCCAGTCACTTAGAGGGATTGCATCATCTTCTTCTGCAGGAGCGCACTGCTCCCCTGACTCTTGGCTTTCTACTGTTTGGTAGGAAGTTTGCTCCTGCTTAATTGACAGCTTCAATTTGACAGCTCGGACCCAAACTCTGTGTTCTCCGATGCTGCTATATGAGGAACAGAGTGGAACTGAAGCTTGTCAGGATCAGGAGCTAACAGTGCGTTCCAGAGATCCTGTCCATGTTCAGAGAAGCGCTTACAAGCTCTATCGGAAAGAGATGATGGCCAGTAACCAATGCAAATAGTAGTAAACAATAGAGTAAAAAATTCCTCTATTCTTGAGAACAGAGAGGATTTTTTTATAACAAATAAATTGCAAAGTTGCTTGTTTTTACAAGCCCTTTGCCATTTTTACTTTTTATGATGATGCGAATAACCCTTTAAGAGTCGGACCACCACAAATCTAATACTAGTAGCCTTTCCTACAAGCATCTCATCAATTTTAAAAAATAATCCCTTAAAGAAAATATTTTTTTTAAATTAGACCAGTCAATTCTAGCAAGAAATGGATCTCACCACTTCATCTCTTGATGGATCTGGTTGAGGAATAATATCAGGTGGAGCCAAATCCGCTTTGTTGAACCTTAAAAAAAAATTAATAATTAAATTCACTCACTTTATAAAAACAATCTATATTTTGATCAATATACCTCAGCATGATGTTAGTACAGAGACACTGAACCAGAGAGGGCTGCCATGGGCTGTTAGGATCCTATGGCAGATCTGATTACTTTATAATAACATGATATTTCAGTCATTTCCTTACTGTACCAATTTAAAAATTGTCAAATCAGTAGAGTTTCTTTACACTTTAAAGTCTTATTTATGTCATTTCTGTTTTTGCACAGAAGAAAAAAACATCCGTGCTGTGCTGGACCCAATTTTCATCCATTTTTAGACAGTGTGTCAATTTTTACCGTCAGTGTTTTATTTGTTTTTCTCGTATGCAAAAAAAAACCCAAACATTTCCAACATATTTTTTTCACTATAGGCAATGTGAAGAAGATAAACTGCAGCACTCACCCACATAAAAATATCAATAGACTTTCACCAAATTTTCAAGAGTGCAGCGTGGTAGCCAGTAGAATACTAAAAGGTACAGACAACAGTTGTTTCGCTCCCAACAAGCGCTTCTTCCTGGTCCCAAAGCGCGAAACGGCTGTTGTCTGTACCTTTTAGTATTCTACTGGCTACCACGCTGCACTCTTGAAAATTTGGAAGAAAGTCTATCGATATTTATATTCGGTTGAGTGCCGGTTTATTTTCTCTGCATTGCCTATATTGCTGGACTATCTATATACTTTCTGAGAACCACTTGATTTCAAAGGGACAACTGTTTTTGTTATGTGCCGGTATATCTCTTCAATCCTGACAATTTTTTTTTCAATGACCTATTTATTGTTGGGTTTGAGCTTCAGATTTGATCAAAATTGGTACTTCAATTTTACGTTCAATACAGCAGAAGGCACGCAATTAGACTGGGGAAAAGTCGGGGTTTGGAGGTCACTTACATGCAATTTTTTTTTACAGGAATTAAGACAGATCCCCTAGTAAAGTGATTTGCTAACTTTTATAACTTTCCATGATGGAAAAATACTTTTTTTTTTCTTTTTTTTAAGTCCGCCGAGTCTTTAAGTTTTGGTGGGACTGGTTGACCTTCGGATGTTTGTGGAGGCCTCTCTCAAAGAAAAGGATCTGGCAGTCTGAATTTTTGACGCCTGATTCTTTTCTTTTCAGGGGAGATAAGCCACTGCCAGAGGTGCGTGGCAGCAGTTTTCTCCTTTCTACCCATGGAGACACATGAACGCTTGGCCGGGCTGAGCTCTCGGATATGGGGGAGTCTGGAGAGATAGCTGTCTGTCGAAGGAACGTTTGGCAATCTGTTAACTCATGTGTTCGACCAGCTTAAAAACTTGAACTTGCCTTTACAAAGTTCTTATTAGTACGTTGTAGCATTATCAATGAGTGAATTTTATTTCTTTTATTCATCATATTGTGCTACCTGAACTCCGTCCTCTCCTCCTGAACAGATAAGGTCCGCAGGATGGTCTTAGTCTCTGGAGCAGTTTCTGCTTTTCTTGCAATCACGTCCTCCTTCTCTACGTCCCCTTCTGAGCGTCTCATAATTCTCTGTTCTTGTAATGACTTTACATATAGCTCGGAGAAGCTCCTAAGGACCATGTAAAGCAAAGGTTAAGACTCACACGACACTTGTAAACACGACTTGGCTCCTCCGTCTATTCTTGTACTCTTCTTACCTGCGGGGCTTCCCGGCTTCGTCAGGAGGCAGAGTGGTTACTGTCACTTTTTTTGCACGAATGAAAAGGCTGCGGACGTCGTCAGGGGTCAATGAACAGAAAGGTTGACCACAAATGGCGACAAGTCTGGCTCCAGGACACAATCCTACAGTCTCTGCCATGCTGAATCTTTCCACATCTATCACAAAGCCACCAGAATCGGCATTAAATCCGAGCTGCCCGAGACCGTTCCTCAGTAGAGGGATCTCACGTGTCTCACAGCCACCGGAAACGACCTACAGAGAAAATGGGGATAAAAACAGTGCATAAAATAATTTATGAGATAGGGTTGTTGTTTTTTTTGTCATGTGATTCTGTCCATTACTTTTTTTTTAAACTTTTTTTCTTTTCACATTCTGACCCTATAATTTGATATTGTAAAGATCCCCCAAATAAGATCAAATGCAAAAAAATATATATATATTTTGAACATTGGAAAAAAAAGGTAAAATAATATTAAGAATTGGAAGGAGATTATAGATTTTATTTATGATCCCAGATCTTATGAAAAACTGATTTAAATCCCTGAAAGACCAGGACTCAAAAGGTCTTACAGGATTATCCCCATTATCGTAGATGGACATTGTCAGATTGGGCTTATAAAAAGAAGCACTTTTGTAATTTACTGCTTATTAAAATTTGCAGCCGTTCTTAAGATATCAACACTTTTCTTTGTTTACAGTGGTCGGTTTCCAAGGCAACGAGTTGTAAGCAAAAGGAAAGAAAAATGTTAATATCTCAAGAACGGCTACAAATTTTAATAAGCGGTAAATTGCAAAACTGTTTGTTTTGATAAGCAATGTCCAACAATACTAGAGTTGGTGTGAATGGATTCACAGGGTCCAGTTTATCGGCCACACTGTGATCTGTGGTCATGTGATCACACATGTGACTTTGCGCCAGGTCGGCTGGTCAAAAGAGCATCGGAAGCCATTAGGTAGAAGAATATTCTCACGGCTCCCATCTAGTGGCCACTGGCATTATTGCATCTTCTACATTTCAACTGTCGGAACTATTTTTTTTCTTTTTTTCTCGTCACGGTATATAAGGCCTTGTTTTATGCAGAAGAAATTGTATTATTTTTAGCACTGTTTGGGCGTTCATATAAATAACTATGAAGTTTGTAGAATTTTCTATTTTGACAACAATATAGAAAACAGAGTTTTGATTTTTTACATTGTTGTCTTTTGTGTTTTATAGTTTTTATGTCTCACACAAAAATTTTTGTTGTTGATTTTAACTCATCAGGTTATTATGGTCGTGTGGATACCTAGTAAGTGTAGTACTTTTATGTTTATGTAACTTTTATTTTCATGTTCACTAAATAATTGCTTTCTTTTATACTTATTGGGGAGACATTGTAAGTTTCTTATATATTTTTGTTACAGTGTTTCTTTTGATTTTATACATATTTGTTGCATAATATGGCACCGAGAAGTCACAAAAGACCATAATTGTTTATTATTGTTCAGTTTTTCATTATACCTGGGACCGGCCCCAGTTATAGGAAAAACAGTCCACTATTAAGATAGTAATTTGGGTTGTCCACCTCGAGGGATAATTTTGTTTATTATTTAAACACATGTATTTAGGCGTAAAAATCATTTTTGTAATTTGCTGTGATTAAAAATGTTGCATCATTTTGCTTTTCCAGGGTCTTTGCTTCCCTGCACATTCAACTTTGATGTGGTCATATATCAGCTAAGAGGAGCTCAGAAAAAGACAGATAAAAGAGTCAGAAACTATCCCACTGAACTGTCAGAATGAGCTCACTGATAGATTATCAGTTAACCCACTCTGCAGCTAGAAATAGACAGTGCAACACAGAGGCTGTAGAAGGCAAACGGTGCAACATTTTTTACAAAACCTAATTACAAAAATGATTTGTGGCCAAAAACAAATGCATTTAAGTAATAAAAACAATTAAACCCCCCACCCCCCTTAACTACTTTACTA
The DNA here is from genome assembly GCF_046119375.1 of Phyllobates terribilis. Classification (NCBI taxonomy): domain Eukaryota; kingdom Metazoa; phylum Chordata; class Amphibia; order Anura; family Dendrobatidae; genus Phyllobates; species Phyllobates terribilis. Next base: position 104,766,260 of record NW_027362773.1, read on the forward strand.
CTTCCGGACTGCACATAGACGATAAACATCCAGACAATCTGCTTTTTAACTCTGCAGTGACTACAAAGTAGAGCAGTTGAACACGATCGTGCAGTTGTGGGAGCGAGAGCTGGCTGTCAGACATTGCTGAACTGACCAATGAGAAGGCAACGATAGTTTGATACTGTGCCTTCCTTCTCTGTCGCTGTATAGACAGGGCTGAACAAGTGCTGTGTACACAGCATAAGGAAGCACTGGCAGTGCTTCCTCCTCCGGACCCAGTGGTAATGTGATTGCTGGGTGTAGGGAGAGGGCATTGCAGCCAGGAATCTAAATTTCCCCTGTAACTGGGTCTAATATACCAGTTACAGTTACAGGTGAAATCAGATTATAAAAAAAAATTATTTAAATGTTAAAATGACCTCCAAAATGTCACTGCCAATACAAATCATTAATAGCCCCGCACCGTAAAAAAAGTGTCCGATATTTTTTTTTTTTTCAATTTAAAGCAAAACTAATTTTAGAATGTATTTCCCACCGATGTTGACTGATATTGGCAAAAAAATAATAAGAGAGTATGAAAATAACATAAAAATTAGGTTGCATGTATGATGAAAAAAAGATGACAAAATTATTTGAATGTCTGAATGAGAAAAAAATTGACAGTTGTTTAAACAGCAACGTACGAAAGAAAAAAAAAAGTGGTCAGATATGGGGGTAAATGGCCCGGTATTGAATTGGTTAAACTCAATAATAGCACAGTATAAAGTAAGCTCTTTAGCTCCCTCTAGTAGTGGCTGTAGTCAGCAAACATATATTTTAATTTATATCAATGTAGGTGATTGTTGATTAAAACAACATGTATGTAAGTACATGGATAAGAATGAAGTGATTAACCAGAGTCAGCATGGGTTTGTAACTAACAAGTCATGTCAGATTAACTTAATTTCCTTCTATGACAGAATCACTGACTGGGTGGATCAGGGAAATGCTGTAGATATAGTATATCTTGACTTCAGCAAAGCATTTGACAAAGTATCTCACACCATCCTTATTGAAAAAATGACCAAGTATGCAATGGACCAGGCAACTGTTAGGTGGATTCATAACTGGCTTAGTGATCGGACTCAAAGGGTGGTTGTAAATGGCTTCACATCCAGCTGGATGAATGTCTCAAGTGGGGTACCACAGGGCTCCGTCCTGGGACCTGTATTGTTCAACATCTTTATCAATGATTTAGATGAAGGAATTGAGGGTAAACTGATTAAATTTGCTGATGACACAAAGCTAGGAGGGATAGCTAATACTAGAGAAGAGAGAGAGAGGATTCAAAAAGACCTAAATAAACTGGAGCAGTGGGCAGCAACCAACAGAATGGTTTTTAACAGGGAAAAATGCAAAGTACTACATCTGGGCAATAAAAAATGAAAAAAGCATATACAGAATGGGAGGAATAGAGCTAAGCAACAGTACATGTGAAAAAGACTTAGGTATACTAATAGATCATAGACTGAACATGAGTCAACAGTGTGATGCAGCAGCAAAAAAGGCAAATACAATTCTGGGATGTATTAACAGAAGCATACAGTCTAGATCACGTGAAGTCATTATCGGTCTTTACTCCTCTTTGGTCAGACCTCATCTGGAATAATGTGTACAGTTTTGGGCACCACATTTTAAAAAAGACATAGACAAACTGGAGCAAGTTCAGAGAAGAGCGACCAGAATGGTGACTGGTCTGCAAACCATGTCCTATGAGGAACGGTTGCAGGATTTGGGAATGTTTAGCTTGCAAAAAAGAAGACTGAGAGGAGACTTAATAGCTGTCTACAAATATGTCAAGGGCTGTCACATTGTAGAAGGATCATCTTTATTCTCATTTGCACAAGGAAAGACTAGAAGCAATGGGATGAAACTAAATGGGAGGAGACACAGATTAGATATTAGAAAAAACTTTTTGACAGTTAGGGTGATTAATGAGTGGAACAGGCGGCCACGAGAGGTGGTGAGTTCCCCTTCAATGGACGTCTTCAAACAGAGGCTGGACAGACATCTGTCTGAGATGATCTAGTGAATCCTGCTTTGAGCAGGGGGTTGGACCAGATGACCCAGGAGGTCCCTTCCAACTCTACCATTCTATGATTCTAAAACAAAAAAAAGCATTAAAAAATATTTTAGGAATCTAATCAGTACAGAAGTTTGATTCACAGAACTGTATATAAAGGGGTTCTCTAGTACTTTATGATTGACGGCTTATACTTAGGATGGGTCATCAATACCAGATCAGTGGGGAGGCTATACACCGCTTAGTTGCACAGCTCCATCAACTGCATAGTGGTTGCGGTCAGGTACTGCAAGCCCGTCTTTACTGAAATTAATAGGGTGGGGGGATCTGCAGTACCCCACTGTGGCCACTATGCAGTTGGTGGCGATGTGCTTTTCCGCTCCGCAATAAAGTACATCCGGCCGGCATCGGGAACAACTTATTGACACTGGTGCTGGGTATCGCATCCCTACCTATCTGATATTGATGACCTATCCTAAGGATAGGCCATCATTATAAAAGCATTGGACAACCCCTTTAAGTTGTGTTTTGATACTGACCAATCCCCTCCTTGCGAGTGCATGTAATCTATGACTGGCTGGGTCACTATATGGCGTTTGTATTGTGATTGGTCATATAATCAAGGCTGCAGATTAATCTTGTATTCGACGCACGGAAATCCCGGACATTGCGGTTGTGTCCCGCTTGGAATAATAAACATAGTTTGCTGTCGCCTGCATCCTGAATCCTTTCGTGTCCTTGGTGCCATCAATTCTTGCAGATATGACTACACTATGACCTTATAAATGCTGTCCCTGCAAGAAAGTCTATTAACGAAGAGGAAGCCATGTTTTGCATTCTGACACATGTCTGATATAACCGACGGAATAACTGCTTGCGCTACAGCAGAATGTCAGGATTGATTACCGCTGCACTTTTTACAACTGATTTGATTTAACAATACGTCCCTTTAACAATGACTATCCTGCATTATAATAAGCTCGCTTCCTGAAATGTATTTCCTGTTTTTTATCATACAAATTTCCTGATTTCTACGTTTGTAAAGGAGTTGTTTCCTAGAAATAAAAAATAGCTGATCCTTTCCCATAATGATAATGCAGAAGTGTGGAAATGCAATGGAGATGCCGTGGAGAGGAATTCAGTTTGCTGTAATCTGAATCAAAGTAACAAAGAAATAGGCAATTTAATCCTGAAATTGTAACTGAATATTATACTAATTTTGCATTTGAAATAGAATTTTTTTTTCCATTTGAGTTGTCCACCCTTCAGGATTTTTCATTTTATCTGATAAGCATGTATTTGGTGCTAAAAATCATTTTTACAATTGGGATTCATTAATAAATTGTCACCATTTGGCTAAAAAGAGGCTATTCACACTGATATCCACCCTGTTTAGCAGATCTAATACTGGAATTACCAGGGGTGCTGAGGTAAGAAGAGGCTGCTCACACTGCTGTCCATCCTGTCTATCTGATCCAATACTTAAGATACCAGGAGTGCAGAAGTAAGAAGATGCTGCTCACACTGCTGTCCATCCTGTTTATCTGATCTAATTCTGGAGATACCAGTGGTGCTGAGGTAAGAAGAGGCTGCTCACACTGCTTTCCACCCTGTCTATCTGATCTAATAATGGAGATATGTGGAGTGCTGAGGTAAGAAGAGGAGGCTCACACTGATGTCCACCCTGTCTATCGGATCTAATACCAGAGATATGAGAGGTGCTGAGATAAGAAGAGGTCGTTCACACTGCTGCCCACCCTGTATTTCTGATCTAATACTGGAGATACCAGAGGTGCTGAGATGAGAAGAGGTTGCTCAAACTGTTGTCCACCATGTCTATCTGATCTAATACTGGAGATATCAGGGGTGCTGAGGTAAGAAGAGGCTGCTCACACTGCTGTCCATCCTGTTTATCTGATTGAATACTGGAGATACCAGGGGTGATGAGGTAAGAAGAAGCTGCTTATACTGCTCTCCACCCTATCTAACTCATCTAATACCGGAGATACCAGGGGTGCTGAGATAAGAAGAGGCTGCTCACACTGCTGTACATCCTGTCTATCTGATTGAATACTGGAGATACCAGGGGTTCTGAGGTAAGAAGAAGCTGCTTATACTGCTCTCCACCCTATCTATCTCATCTAATACTGGAGATACCAGGGGTGCTGAGGTAGGAAGAGACTGCTCACACTGCGGTCAAACCAGTCTATTTGATCTAATACTGGAGATACCTTGGGTGTCGAAGTAAGAAGAGGCTGCTCACACTGCTGTCCACTCTGTCTATCTGATCTAATACTGGAGATACCTGGGGTGTTGAGGTAAGAAGAGGTTTCTCACACTATATAAAATCAAGTTATACAATTTTATAATATACTTTGTGTAAAGATCTGAGGTTGTGGGTTGTAGGTAATCACCTAGGCAGGTTAACGATGCAACAATATTTTATTGAGCACAGCCATGGTAATAAAGCAATTCCAGGTAAATGGCCAAAATACAGTTCTCCCAGTCCTGAAGTTCCAAATCTGGGTTCAGTAGTTCCACTGGCTTTGTATCAGGCCATACTCACTGTCTCCCAACTTTTGGTTGGCCCACAGATTTCGTATCTCCAGCCAGTAGAGTCTATAGCCACAGTCCATGCTCCTCTAGACGGCAGATAAAACGATGAAAGCACAGATATCCAGTAGCAGCAGTCCTTTTAAGAAAGTTTAAATCCAAACGACATAATCCATAATGGTAACATGTTTATCCATCCATCCTTCCAAGTCCACGGCCTCCATCCTCTTCCTTCAATCCTTCCACACAACTCTGACTAAAACATGTCTGTCCTTTCTTTCACTGGGATCAGTCCCCTCCCAGGTCAGAAGTGATCACCCTACCCCTCAAGCATTTACTGTTAGCTAAAAAGCAATGAAGAATTTTCTAGAAGCCTTCATCTGAGACTGCCTGTAAGACCCCCTGTGGTGACGGCTCCACTGTGTCTCAATCTACACACACAAAATGAGATTACTGGCTGTTGAAACAATGGACTCCTGAGATAAAGATGAGATTAGTGGAATGCTGGACATTTTACAGTGAATCTTACATACTGACAAGTAAGCAGAACTATATAAAACATAACAAGTAAATCACTAATAATGCACAATAATAATATTGACAAAAATGGTGGTCCGTTGCTGGAAAAGTATCATAGTCTTTAGAAAGTGGGCAGCTCCTCACGTACCTCCCCCACTTTTTCAGCACGGACACGAATGTAAGAGGTCTCGCCTTTATGAGAACGAAACTTTGTATCATCCAGGTTCCTCAAAGCATATTCCATGTCGTCCTTGCGAATATACTCCACAGTCCCCATTCCACCCTGGTATATGTCAGTGTAATAGACATCTCCCGCTTCTCTCATATGGTCTTTCAGATCCTGCCAACTTCCCGATGGGGGAAGCCCAGAGACAAGGACTCTGTATTTAGTTCGCTGGATCAGGGGTCTGTCCTTTCCACGGGGTCCTCCATACCCCCCCCCCTGATCCCCGGTTTGTCCTGGGAAACTCCCCACGTGCCCAATGAGAACCAAACTTGTATCCATTGCGACCAACCCCAGAGTGCTGACACCCAGTTAGGGGGATGGTCACTTGGCGGCCTGGTAAAGGGAACTCTGGGGGGACAGTATCTGGGCTGACCAGGGTGACGGTAGATCCAGTGTCCCAAAGTCCCTGGGCCTCCTCCCTGATGTAATTTACCTCCCCCAAATTACATTCCTTCATTGTGACAGTCATTGCATTTTGTGTATCACTCACCGCTGACATGTTGATATTGCTCCTTTCCCTATTGGCTGATGCAGTGTGAACCGGTCCTTGACTTCCGGTTACGACACTGGCCCAGTGGCACACCAATCCTGCTCCCAGATTGTTTCCCAGCAACACCTCTACTTGTAGGTGCCGCACTACTCCTACATCCACCATTCCATGACTGTGACCCCAGTCTAAATGTAGTCGGGCCCTCCGAATGTTCAAAGATTCTCCCTCGGCTACATTGACTAACATACGGCTGCTGGGGACAATACATTAGTCCAGTACTAAATGGTCTTTTATCAATGTGACTGAGGCTCCGGAGTCACAGAGCCCCACAGCCTCCACACCCTCTACCCAGACCGGCTGCAGATGCTGGTTAATAGACTCTGAGGTGTCCCTTCTAGTTTGGGACACTTCTCCTTGTACAACATATGCTTCTTCTTCTTCTCTGGGTGGGGTAGTGGGTCCTCTTTCCCTCAGCATTCCAGCCCCATTGCAGCACAGTGTTCACAGGTTGGGGACGCGGATGATGTGGACTAGAACGTTCCCGGCATTCACTGGCAAAGTGTCCCATGCATCCACAGTTATGGCAGATAAGCCTTCCTCACCCCAACATGGACCGTACTTGGGGGCTTAGGCAACCTCCCCCTCTTTGTGAAGTCCGAACTCCCTGCCGTTCCTCCTCTAGCCAGTCCATGGGTTTCAATGGCCTCCCTGTAAGCTCCTGTTCCTGACTCACTGGGGCTGTACTTCCACGTTGCCCTGGTCGATTAGCAGACCAATCATCAGCCAATCTTGCAGCCTCATCCAGGCTGAGTGGTTTTCTATCTGCCACCCATTCTTTTAAATTACCTGGGAGCTTTGACATAAATTGTTCCAGCATGATTATATCCATTACATGTTCTGCTTCCTGAGCCCTCAGTCCTTCTATCCACTGAGTGCATGCCGTATGTAGTGTGTTGGCAAACTCCCGATGTGTGTGTGCAGCGGGCATGTCAGTCTCCCGAAACTTCCTCCGGTAGGTTTCCGGCGTGACCGCATACCTCTCTAGTAATGCGCTGCGAATGGTATAGTAACATCTCTGATCCCCAGAAGACAAGTTATTAAAAGCTTCTCTTGCTTTTCCGGTCAGGCCAACACTCAAAAATCTGGGCCAGTCACTGACTGATACCTCATGCAGCATACAGAGGTTCTCAAATAACTGGAGATGTTCATCAATATCCGAGGTGTCCTCATTGAACTGTGGTATATCCCGATACCTTAAAGATGTGGACCCCTCTCTCCTGTTATCCACTGTCCTTTGCAATGGGGCGGGTTGCTACATGCACACCCAGATATTTGCTTAACACTGCCGCCCGCTCTATCTCCGTAGCCCGATCTCCTAGCGCGTCCAGCATCCGCCTCAACTCAGTCGGTTGATCCTCCACCATCTGGATGACAGCCCTGGGCTGTTGTCCCTCATCCACATCTGAACTGACCTCCTCATGTGGTTGTTCCTGGTCCCAATCGTCCAAGCTTTGCATTAGGGTCGCCCGATTGTCTTCCGGCAACCACTCTAGCTCTCTCAGAGCAAAGGGCTCTCAGCTCCTCCTTCTTGAGCCTCTTGTAGATGGAGTCTGCCATTTCTTCTGCCAAGTAACCTCTCAGTAACTTTCCCTGGTATGCTGTCCAGAGATAGGCGATCCCACTTGCTGCCACCACTTGTAAAGATCTGAGGTTGTGGGTTGTAGGTAATCACCTAGGCAGGTTAACAATGCAACAATATTTTATTGAGCACAGCCATGGGAATAAAGCAATTCCAGGTAAATGGCCAAAATACAGTTCTCTCAGTCCTCAAGTTCCCAATCTGGGTTCAGTAGTTCCACTGGCTTTGTATCAGGCCATACTCACTGTCTCCCAACTTTTGGTTGGCCCACAGATTTCGTATCTCCAGCCAGTATAGTCAGTAGCCACAGTCCATGATCCTCTAGACGGCAGATAAAACGATGAAAGCTCAGGTATCCAGTAGCAGCAGTCCTTTTAAGAAAGTTTAAATCCAAACGACATAATCCATAATGGTAACATGTTTATCCATCCATCCTTCCAAGTCCACGGTCTCCATCCTCTTCCTTCAATCCTTCCACACAACTCTGACTAAAACATGTCTCTCCTTTCTTCCACTGGGATCAGTCCCCTCCCAGGTCAGAAGTGATCACCCTCCACCTTAAGCATTTACTGTTAGCTAAAAAGCAATGAAGATTTTTCTAGAAGCCTTCATCTGAGACTGCCTGTAAGACCCCCTGTGGTGACGGCTCCACTGTGTCTCAATCTACACACACATAATGAGATTACTGGCTGTTGAAACAATGGACTCCTGAGATAAAGATGAGATTAGTGGAATGCTGAACATTTTACAAGTGAATCTTACGTACTGACAAGTAAGCAGAACTATATAAAACCATAACAAGTAAATCACTAATAATACACAATAATAATATTGACAAAAATGGTGGTCCGTTGCTGGAAAAGTATCATAGTCTTTAGTAAGTGGTCAGCTCCTCACACTTTGTTTATCAATTCCTTACACTTTTCAAGATAACCCTGTGTCTAAATATAAAATCAGTCACATTCGGATGTACAATATGGTTCCATAGAACTATTAAAGCCATCTGTGCTTACCTGCAGTCTCTTCACGATGTGGTTGATTTCATTTTCCACTTCTGTCTCATTACTTGCAATTGGGCACAAAGCTAATCTTCCGGCCCGACCATAGTAAAGATCCAATCCTCCTTTAGAAGAATAAGTCCAACCAAGTACATCCCTACATGAACAGTGAAAGCTGACCGCTCCTTCACGCTCTTTTTTCGGGTCAACTAATACCAACATCTCGGAAGATATCCCCAGCATGTAAATACTTTCTGGAATGGAGACGCTCACAGCCTTAACTGTCCAGGCTAAGGATCCAGAACTATGGAATTCTGGAGGAACACTGTACGCCCAACGAGTTCCTTTTCCCCCTTTGTCCCCAGTGCCTGTGCTTCCTGCTCGATCCCTTTTCTTGGAAAGACCCAATATGGCTAGCTTAGAGGAGCATGAATCCAGAGTGGTGGTAGTAACATGATCTCTAGCCAAATCCCTTAAGTACTCTTCCCTGGTTCTGGTAGCCATGGCTAGAAATTTACCTCCACGTTCAGCTGCATTCTCACCATTTACAGCTTTGGAAAGCAAAAAGTCTCTAAGTTCAGGAGAGCGTCGGAATAAAGTAGTGGGTAAAGCGGGCCCAAAGGGTGGAGTGTCGGCTGTGCGAGTAACGGCAACACTGTAACTGGTGTGATTAGCACATGGGTTGTGAACACGAACCACAATGAATACATGTTGGAAGTGGGAACGAATAGTCTGTGGAGTAAAGGGGAGGGCACCCGGTTCTTGGAAGACAATCGTCACAATGTCATTGCCAATATGTCTTTTACGAAGTAACTGCAAAAAAAACACAAAAAATAGGATAATTAAAAAAAAAACAATATACTTAAATTCCTTTATTCTTCCATTCAATATTCACATTTTTCTTAATGATATAAATAAAATTTAAGGGGTTTTCCAGGACTTATATAATAGAATAGGTCATCAATATAAGATTGGTGTGGTACACAGCAGCCTATCAGACACTACAGAGAAGTGTCACACACATTCCTCATGAATACACCAAAATTGTAAAATATGGACATGATTTATTATTTTGCATGCCAGTCTTTATGAAGTGTGACCCGACCTATCTATCAGACTCCTCCCATTAAAAAACACTGCACACGGGAATGCTGCTTATCTATAGGGGGAAGCTGATGGACTTGTCCGGTCACATGTTCCTCCATCAGCAGCCATTGGGAGAAGAGGAGAACTGTGCAATCTGGGAGGAAGAAGGAGGAGAACCTGTGTGATACTTATATATTAGTAAGTTCCGCAAAGGCATGTACATGACAACAATTTTAAAATAAAAGTAAAGTGGACAATCCCTTTAAATTAAAGAATATTACTGAGAAATGGTAACTAAATTCCTTCTGGTATTATGAGTAAAAAAATTCTGAAGATTTAATGTATTTCAAAACAGAATTTTCAGAAAAGCTGTCAGTTCTTTCCGACTACCTGCTGACTGTTGCTTGCTGTAAATGGAAGCATTGTTGAAACATGGAACATGATCTCGTAGTCCTGGTAGCGGGTGTAGAGCGAGTGAGTGCCTGTACTGTCAGCTGCGAAGAAGAAAAATGGATTTATAGTGGGAGCAAATAAACTGTGCTGGTGAAAAATGTCTAAAATGAAGCGGTTTACTTTTGTTGTCCAGCTGCGCTCTGTACTTGTCAAACCCTTTTAGTTTGACTTCGTCTCCCAGTAAGCTCAGGAACTCCTGGAAAGCCGGCCCTGCTGTCTCGTTATTATACATCTCCTCCTCTGATGACTGTCCACTGCGGCAATACAGAATACCAATCTTTCGCTGAAAAGTGAGCTGGAAGAAGAGACATAGTAATACACTTCGTATTAAAACATGTGGCTGAATGTGGGGCCACCTACACCCAAACTGGAGGGCCCTTTACTAATAGAGAGTGGGAATTCTTGCAGTCTGTGCAGTAAGCCTAAAATGTAAGATGCAAGCTTATTTGGCAAATTATTCCTCTCAACTCTCCCATACATATGATACATAATACTTATATATAAATAACCTGGGATTCACCATCCTCCTCCTGTACTATGACCTCTGCACAGATCACAGAGCATGCCTGCAGCTTAGCTCCTCCCTTTCCCTGCACAATGACCTCTGCACTGATCACAGAGCATGCCTGCAGCTTAGCTCCTCCCCCTCCCTGCACAATGACCACTGCACTTGTAGCACCCTGAGGATTCGGCTGCTACAGGGGTATTGCACCTCAACCCAGAGGTGTGATATTCCACTCCCGGGTAAGGAAGGAGTGTGGAACTGAGCTCAGTCAGCTGCATGCACTACACACATCCCATTTCCGAGGAGCAGACCGACGGTACTCCCACTTAGAAATGTGCAGGTACGACCGAGTCTGTTCCTGGCTGGAGTGGGAGGGGGGTGGTACATCCCATGTAGTGTAGGGGCAGATAGGGGGAGCAGCCTGGGTAAAGATAGGAGCTCATTGGGTGCTGGTCACCTGAGCTCACACATAGAGGGTGTATATAAGGTGGGCACCATCAAAGATCAGGGTCAGATGCAGAGAACAAGTCAGTTGGAGACAGCAAGACAGCTGCAGAGGAGCAGACAGCAAGCAGAGAGGAAGTCAGCCTGCAGCAAGAGAGAGACCCTGAGTGAGAGAGGAGCAGAGAAGGAGTACCCAGAGGGGAAAACAGAGAGGACCCAAGAACCCAAGTTAAAGCACCGGGTGAGGAGTCGGCACAGGGTACCGGATCCCAAGCTGGTGGGGGCAGAAAACACACCCCAGCCAGAGACCGGAGACCGTGGGCAGCGTCTGCCACGGTCACCCATCACATCCACCCCGAAGGCACACCACATGAAGGGTCAGGGAACCCAGGGCCAAGGGTGTCCCAACAGAAGGCCCGAGGGAGCTGGACCTAGGTGGATTACTGGTGGGGACGGCCAGAGAACGGGACAGAAAGAGAGCTCAGGGCCACGCTCCGGACTTGTTTGGGGGTTGGCTGGATCCAGGACCTGGTGGACGCAGCACGGCTCGGGTGGTCACTAGCAGCTGGAGTGACCAGTACAACATCTGCAGTAAGTAAACACCCTTAACTGCACAACCCGACTCTGTCTTCACTGCCGTCTGCACTACACCACCACAACCCCCATCCTCTGCGCCTGTCCCCTCTGAGGCTATACCCCTCCCGTTGGGGGTTATCCCACCAAGCTGCGCACCCACCATCAGCCTCAGCGGACCCTGCTGCAGCGGCGGCCACAGTGACCGCATCACAACGGGTGGCGTAGTCGACACAAAAGAACTCTTAATAACATCTGTAGGACTGCCACATAACACTGAGCTTGACGCCCTGGGCACGGGGCCGGGTCACAGCCGCTCGGAGACTACAACCCCCCATCTGATCCGGTGCCGGGTATTCCCCTCAAAAAGGAATATGTCCCAGGGGGCGCGTCAACTTTGGCGTAGTCGGCAGGATTACGTGCCCACAACAACCGGGTACTGCGTGCCTGAAGAAAAGAACGAGTTTACCTCAAAAAGAAGTCTCCTGCCGGTTCCGGAGGGTCCCCGCCATCGGACCCCATCACCAGTCGATTCCCGCCGGTTGTCCGCCATTAACAGCGTTTTCCCGCCATCTGCAGAGTTTCCCGCCACTGGGAAGCGATTCCCGCCATTTCCAAAGGTTTCCCGCCTTGGAAGAGCGGACGCCATTATGGGCGTGCCAGAGGGTGGTGAGAGGCCGCCTCCCATCGTGGGCCAGGACCGAAAATGGCGCCAAAAGTGGAAACCGCCCCCACCAACAGAGACTGTGATGCTAGAGGTGTCTGTCAGCGTGAAAGAACTGCCCCTGGAGCTGACAATCACCAAGTGGCCCCGGGACCGCCCTCGAAGTGGGAGGACTGAGGACAAGAGAACAAAGATGGGTGTCGCTTGGAGCAGTCTGGAGCGAGCGCACCCGGAGGCAAGAAGCCTGGAGAAGAATATCGGAGGAGCTTACCCGGAGATGGCGAGAAAGCAGAGCAGCACCGGCCCGCTGGCCAGGAGCCTGCTGGAGACAACTGAAGGAGAGCAGAGCAGCACCGACCCGTTGGTCAGGAGCCTGCTAGAAACAACGACCCCACTAGGCCTAGTGGAGGTCCTAGCACAGCTTCCCCGAGACCGGGAGTGTGCACAGACCGCTCTGGAGGGCCTCGCAAGGAGGATGGCCCGGGTGCAGCGAGAGACGTTGGCGGAGTGGAGCCGTGAGATGGCCCAGCAGACCGAGACCTGTCAGCGGAGCACGCCACCCGAGACGAGGAAACAGACCGCCTCTGAGGATGGCGCGGGAGGATTGAAGGCCGGAGACGGCGCCGAGAAGGGAGCCGAACGAGTGGAGGCAGGTAAAGGGGACGTCTATACCCCAAACCGGGAAACCGCGTACCTGCCCCAGCTCCCCGTCGCAGAGCCCGAAGTCTATCCTGCCGTGCCCGTCGCTGCAACGTCACCGCCGCAGACTAGGCCTCAAACGGGAGCTGCGACCCCTGTGACGTCACACGCCTCGACCTCGAGCGTGACCAAGCAGGAAGTACCACCAGCCTGGTCGCAAGGCCTAGTACCCCCGGGCGCCGCAATACCAACAGCGCCCCCTACCTCCGCGGAGCCCCCGGCCTGGTCGCAGGGCCAAGTAGCCCAGGGCGCCGCCGTCCTTACGGTGCCCTTTACCTTCCAGATACCCCAGGCCTGGCCGCAAGGCCCGGGCAACCCGGGCGCTAACACCACCGCGCCCATAAGACCAAGAGTGCCGCATCTGGGAGAGGACCTGTACGCCCAGCATACGTGCCCGGATGGGCAGCCATTTATATGGCCACCGGAGTTCCACCATCCCCGACTCCGGAGAGAGAGACCCCTGGATGAACCCCTGATCCCGGCTCCAAAGCCCGTAAAGAGGATCTCGCCCCCGCTAGCAGAAGCGCAGTTCGAGTGGGACCCCACCGGAGAAGATCTCATGGGGTTCACTCAAGAGACTCGGGCAGCTGCAGCGGAGCGTGCTGAGTGCTGCCGCCAACAGCTCGAGGACTTTGAGAGGGAGCGGAGAGAGAGGCGGGTCCGGGAACAGCAAGCTCAAGTAAGGAGCGCGGAGCAGAAGAGCCGGGCCAGGAGAGACCCCCGTGCAGCGCATAGTCCCCGCACCACCGGGACTGTGATAAAGTTTAACATGCAGCATGGGTGGGGCTTCATCCGAGACCACCGCACCCTAGGCGACGTCTTCGTGACCAGGAGAGACGTTGAGTCCCACCTACCGGAGGGACACAGAGGTCGTGACCTTTACATCGGGGACGAGGTCACCTTCACCCGGCACAAGTGTGCCAAAGGACCCTACGCCCTCCATGTGCATCGTCTGACGGAGGAAGAGCTGCGGTGTGAGGAGGAAGAACAAGAGGACCCGGACGGGTCTGAAGTAACAACCAGCTGTAAGCAAAGAGCAGGAGGAAGACGCCGTTGAGTGCGGCAGAGCAAGTGCTGTAAATAGTTACCCGACCGGGTACCAAAGAAACTGTTGATACATATATATATAGTCCCCGTTGGGACCAGCTGAGTGAACTGTTTACCCGTTAACCCCTTAATCCCACAGGCTGAGGACTGTGAGCAGCCATTCCCTTCCCTCTACCTGGCCGAGGACTGAGAGCGGCCAACTTCCCCTGTATATAGTTGCGCGTCCTAAAGCGCCCCCTACCAGTTTTATAGGAAAACCAGTTTTTCTAAGAGACTGTCGCACTTTTCCCGGACACACGTTGCACAGTGTCCGGAGGAGGAACCTGAAACAAGAAACGACTACGAGAATGTTTATATGAAAAGTTTTATATGATGTTTTATATGTTTATGTTTATAAAAAAAAATGTATGTTTGGTGTTTTATGTCTTACAGCCCGAGGACGTGCTGTGATTTACCAGGGGGGAATGTAGCACCCTGAGGATTCGGCTGCTACAGGGGTATTGCACCTCAACCCAGAGGTGTGATATTCCACTCCCGGGTAAGGAAGGAGTGTGGAACTGAGCTCAGTCAGCTGCATGCACTACACACATCCCATTTCCGAGGAGCAGACCGACGGTACTCCCACTTAGAAATGTGCAGGTACGACCGAGTCTGTTCCTGGCTGGAGTGGGAGGGGGGTGGTACATCCCATGTAGTGTAGGGGCAGATAGGGGGAGCAGCCTGGGTAAAGATAGGAGCTCATTGGGTGCTGGTCACCTGAGCTCACACATAGAGGGTGTATATAAGGTGGGCACCATCAAAGATCAGGGTCAGATGCAGAGAACAAGTCAGTTGGAGACAGCAAGACAGCTGCAGAGGAGCAGACAGCAAGCAGAGAGGAAGTCAGCCTGCAGCAAGAGAGAGACCCTGAGTGAGAGAGGAGCAGAGAAGGAGTACCCAGAGGGGAAAACAGAGAGGACCCAAGAACCCAAGTTAAAGCACCGGGTGAGGAGTCGGCACAGGGTACCGGATCCCAAGCTGGTGGGGGCAGAAAACACACCCCAGCCAGAGACCGGAGACCGTGGGCAGCGTCTGCCACGGTCACCCATCACATCCACCCCGAAGGCACACCACATGAAGGGTCAGGGAACCCAGGGCCAAGGGTGTCCCAACAGAAGGCCCGAGGGAGCTGGACCTAGGTGGATTACTGGTGGGGACGGCCAGAGAACGGGACAGAAAGAGAGCTCAGGGCCACGCTCCGGACTTGTTTGGGGGTTGGCTGGATCCAGGACCTGGTGGACGCAGCACGGCTCGGGTGGTCACTAGCAGCTGGAGTGACCAGTACAACATCTGCAGTAAGTAAACACCCTTAACTGCACAACCCGACTCTGTCTTCACTGCCGTCTGCACTACACCACCACAACCCCCATCCTCTGCGCCTGTCCCCTCTGAGGCTATACCCCTCCCGTTGGGGGTTATCCCACCAAGCTGCGCACCCACCATCAGCCTCAGCGGACCCTGCTGCAGCGGCGGCCACAGTGACCGCATCACAACGGGTGGCGTAGTCGACACAAAAGAACTCTTAATAACATCTGTAGGACTGCCACATAACACTGAGCTTGACGCCCTGGGCACGGGGCCGGGTCACAGCCGCTCGGAGACTACAACCCCCCATCTGATCCGGTGCCGGGTATTCCCCTCAAAAAGGAATATGTCCCAGGGGGCGCGTCACACTGATCACAGAGCATGCCTGCAGCTTAGCTCCTCCCCCTCCCTGCACAATTACCTCTGCACTGATCACAGAGCAAGTCTGCAGCTTAGTTCCCCCCTTTCCCTGCACAATTACCTCTGCACTGATCACAGAGCATGCCTGCAGCTTAGCTCCTCCTCCTCCCTGCACAATGACCTCTGCACTGATCACAGAGCATGCCTGCAGCTTAGTTCCTCCCCGTCCCTGCACAATGGCCTTTGCATTGATCACAGAATATGCCTGCAGCTTAGCTCCTCTCCCTCCATGCACAATGACCTCTGCACTGATCACAGAGCAGGCCTGCAGCTTAGCTCCTCCCTTTCCCTGCACAATGACCTCTGCACTGATCACAGAGCAAGTCTGCAGCTTAGCTCCTCCCTTTCCCTGCACAATAACCTCTGCACTGATCACAGAGCATGTCTGCAGCTTAGTTTCTCCCTTTCCCTGCACAATGACCTCTACACTGATCACAGAGCATGCTTGCAGCTTAGCTCCTCCCTTTCCCTGCACAATGACCTCTGCACTGGTCACAGAGCAGGCCTGCAGCTTAGCTCCTCCCTTTCCCTGCACAATGACCTCTGCACTGGTCACAGAGCATGCCTGCAGCTTAGTTCCTCCCCGTCCCTGCACAATGGCCTTTGCATTGATCACAGAATATGCCTGCAGCTTAGCTCCTCTCCCTCCATGCACAATGACCTCTGCACTGATCACAGAGCAGGCCTGCAGCTTAGCTCCTCCCTTTCCCTGCACAATGACCTCTGCACTGATCACAGAGCAAGTCTGCAGCTTAGCTCCTCCCTTTCCCTGCACAATAACCTCAGCACTGATCACAGAGCATGTCTGCAGCTTAGTTTCTCCCTTTCCCTGCACAATGACCTCTACACTGATCACAGAGCATGCCTGCAGCTTAGCTCCTCCCTTTCCCTGCACAATGACCTCTGCACTGGTCACAGAGCAGGCCTGCAGCTTAGCTCCTCCCTTTCCCTGCACAATGACCTCTGCACTGGTCACAGAGCAGGCCTGCAGCTTAGCTCCTCCCTTTCCCTGCACAATGACCTCTGCACTGGTCACAGAGCAGGCCTGCAGCTTAGCTCCTCCATTTCCCTGCCCAATGACCTCTGCACTGATCACAAAGCAGGCCTGCAGCTTAGCTCCTCCCTTTCCTTGCACAATGACCTCTACACTGATCACAGAGCATGCCTGCAGCTTACCTCCTCCCCCTTCCTGCACAATGATATCTGCACAGATCACAGAGCATGCCTGCTAAGCTCTCCCATAGAAGTTAATTGGATGGATTTATGAAAACCGTTTAAAAGAAAGAGTCTCTGTTGCCCATGTTGGCATTTGTTTTTCAAGAGCAGAATTAGAAATTAAGGTTGCTTTGTATTTGGTTTATATGGGCAGCCATATTTTTCGTCATGACATTGGTTATGTGTTCAAAGATCACTATATATTGCGGCTAAATCGCAACAAAATGCAAATAAATGGGGCTGCATTGCAACCTGCAAGATACTGCGACCACAACAAGCAAATTGACAAAAATCCAATTGGTTCTGACTTTTTGTCACTTGCTTCTCACGGACAATGTACTGTAAGAAGACCCATTTCCCTTGCATTATGCTGCAATATAGGCCCACCAGTAACATTGATTCTTGGGGTCCACTGTTCAGTTACATGCAAAAATAACCCGACCCTAGTACACAAATTTAATTTTGCTTCTATGAAATATTAACTTGGCTAGCTTGTTTAATGAATGATTTGATTATACCTTTTTCTGCAAATTGTGAATCAAGTGTAATAGCAGTACTTATTAGTATTCCTTCATAGGGGCGGCCTACCGGAGGATTCTCCTGTTCTCCTGTGGGCCAGTCTCAGCCTGATCCTATCAATATGCCATAATAGATCCAGATGAGAACACCCCTTTAAGGTTGTTGCAGAGAGCCCGTACAGGGGGCACACACAAATCATTTACTATCAAATTCATACAGAATGTATGCCTCTGCAAATCAGAGCCATACGGAGACATTGCTAGCCAACTTGAAAATATGAAGCACTTGGTTTGGTTCTTACTAAAATGCAAGTTCTGTATATTTTGTATTTCCCCTTCTGTCTATGTGAATTTCCGCTGGATGATCTGGCTTCCTCTCTGGCAGGTTAATGAGCTTCCTGAAAGCTTCACTGTGTTAGGAACAGATGTGCTTGTATAAAGATCAGGCTGAATAATTCTGCCGAGTATTTTGGCACTGTATTTATAGAGAAATAGAAAGTGCAAGGATAATCAATCTGCTCTCTATTTCTTTGCCAACACAATAGAAAATATCCCACGTAATGTTTAATAAGAGAAACTGTTCATGACTTATATAAGTAATTTAATGAAAAGGGTAATGTACACTCACCCCCTGCTCATCCAACTTGAGGAGAGTCTCCGGTACTTTCGGAGAGTTAGATGCAAGCCGTAGACACTGTAGATTAACTTCTGGAACAATGTATTCGAGAAGCTTTTTAGGTGAAATGGCCCTGGAAGAATTGTGTCTTATGGATGACGGAAAGGCTTCCTCAAGGATGGACCCTCGAAGTGTCTTTAACTTTAAACAGAAAATTTAGCACATGGTCAAATAACCCCTTTACTCCAGCCTATAATTGCTGAATTAGCGTTCATATGATGAGCCGATCAGCTGCAATCGGTCATCTCTATCACCCCCAACCAGTTTTTCAAACTATGTTTTCTCAGAAACGCCACATCGTTTCAGAGTAAATCATGTCTGTTTTCAATCGCGCAGTCAGGCTCTGATTCATGCGCTCTGTAGTTCAGGAAGCATGAATCTAATGACAAATTCCCTTTAAGTTTCCCTACCTGGAATTACTCCATTAATGTATAGGCAGTATTACTATGGCCTAGGAAAATACAAGACATTTTTCATATATTTTATATTGATTTATATTGTCCTAAATGAAATAACATATTATCAGCATACAGTCAGGGAGGATGAGTTGTCATCGTCTACATAACAACTGTGTGACAGCAGCTGTCTAGTCATAATCAGTAACTGTGATAGGAGTTTTTGCCCATCAATGGTACACTTCATGTCATTTTTTCATACAGGCAGTTCTGTTGACTGAGATGGTGAAACTCTTCAGAGAACATAAAGTCATGCAATTCCAAAGGGGGAAAGGTTGATATGACATGACCCAAGATAGAAGTAGAATTCTTGTATTTTCATATAGAAAGGAACAGCTAAGTAAGGTAAACCTGGCTGAATTATATGTGTTCAAAACTAGTGACAGAATGAATGCAATAAAAAAATAGTCAAGGACTTGTATAACAGAGCTAATCTTTTACCTCAGTTGTTCGGAATATTAGTCTGTAGTTATACTGGACACCATTGGCACCTTCTCTCTCATCCCTCCGTAAGCTTATCGCCACAGGTCCTAGTCTTTCATCAACTCCAAAAAAATTCTGATGCTCTGAAGAAAATAACATACAAAATTATGTAAAGTGTTAATTAAACACTAAAGTGCTTTATAAATAAATGATGTTACTGACCTTTTCCATAAAAATACTTTCGGTAATATAATGAACCAAGGTCTTGATATTCCACAAAATAGCTGCTGTCTCTGATCCTCTCTCTAGCTTCCTCTAATACTGACACAGAAGCATTTGGCCCCCGAACTGGAAAACTGATAAGTGGTGTATGGAGAAACGAAACAGAACAAAAATCCCATCCTTGATCTTTTTGGCCTTCTGCTTCTTCTCCTCCTACCTCATTGCGAAAATATGGACAGCTGAGCAAGAGCTCATTGTCTTTTCCATCTCCAGGGTCACCTGGATCTTCTGGGGATGACAAAGATCTTCTAGGTGAAGAATTAGTCCTGATCTGAGAGGCAGCAGATGCCCCACTTCTCACATTTTTTCTAACTTCTGATTCCCTCCTTCGAAAAGGGTCAAACAGTATACTCTGGATGTCATGGTGAGCAAAACTCTTTGGTCTCGGGGCTACAGGATCCCCTTCAGGAGGTTTTTCCTTTATCTCATGGGCCGATGGCCCTTGGCTGTTTCCAGCCAGCCCAAGCAGTATGAATGGATCTTTAAATCGTGGGGCAGAAGGGCTTCCAGATCCTTTATCACGAGGATCGAACTCTGACTCTGAAAGGGAACGTGCTCCGCCGTTGTGCTTGCTGTTCCCAGGGGCTATCAAGGACTTAGACTCGCGAGGGCTCTTGTGAGGGGAAGATCGAGATGGAGGTTGGCGGAGCTTACGCACAAAGAGGTCATCAGACTGCATCTCATAAGAAACTCATTTATGATATTTAAAGGGTTCCAGGTGTTCAATTATTTCGAACAACGTCATAAACTGTAATTACCCGTGCCTCTCTCTCTCTATATATTTATATATATATTTATTTTTTTGCTTTTTAGCCTCTACCCCTCTTGTGTGCTTTTTATTTAAATTTCTTAGTATGTGCTGTATTTTCTTATTTATTTTTAACTTGTCTCTTTCATTATTCTACTTTTCTTGGATGTAACAGTTTGATTGTTGTTTCTCATTATGTGTCTGTAGAAAGTCAAACTTTATGTACTTGTTGCTTTTGTCTTCGTCCTGGTTCCTTCTCATCTATTTTCACATACTGTACTACCTGCATTTACTCTACTTTGTTCCTCTTGGTTCCTCTTACTGCTTTCTTCTTTCATCCTCTTTTTTTTATTGCTTTATTAAACATTTCCTCCCCCGTGTGCTTTTTATATTTAATCTAGGTTAAAAGTCCACAAAAGCAGTTCAGACCTAAAGGAAGAAAATAGAGAACATTAAACTGAAGTAAGTGGACAAGTTCTTTTGAAGCTTATATTGATATCATTATCTCCTACAGATATTGTATGTAGTAAATGATATCAGGAAACTTAAAAGTGTGGTCTCATAAACATTATATAACATTTATTCCCAGAATAGGTGTTAAATGTATGATCACTGGGGGGGTACAACTGCTAAGAACCCCACCAATCCCAATAATTGGGAGTCCAAAACCTCCTGTGTGAGTATAATAGTGCACATGTGCGACCACTAGTCCATTCACTGTCTATAGAAGTGGTGGTCGCACATGCTCACTACAACATTGTGTCCCTGTTTTCATGATCATTGGAGGTCTCAGGAGCTGGTCTCCAGTGATTATACATTCATCACCTATTCTGTAATTTTTTTTTATAGTTTTTTTTAAAATAGCATATCATTCAATTGTGTAATTGCCTCCATAAAAAATGTATATAAACAGTAGGTAGATGTTTAGTAAGGTAGTTGTAGTAATGAAGATTTTCTTAACTTTTCAGACTTCTATTACTCCATTATAAGAGTGCAGGAGCACAAGTTCTAGTGGCACTAGCGATACTTGCTCTTCTGTCCTATATCGGTGATCAGGCTGGCTACACAACAATCCTCGAAATTTATCATGGTCACCTTTACTTAGACAATTCTTTTTTTTTCTTAGCTGAGTTCCACAGAACAAACACCCTTTCTGCATTGCCTGTGCATAGTTATCAACGTTTCTGATGATGTTTAAGCCCAGCCCTAACCCCCACCTAGTATAGGCATGCCTCACTTGTCTTGTTAACACTTAACCTGGAAGACCCACTTTGGGGCGGAATTTACATGGATTGCTAACGTATGACATATTTTCCTATTTTACATCATTCTACGCTGTTTTTTTTTTAAATCATACATAGACAACCCCTTTAAAATCACCATTAACAAATTAGACAATCCATTCCATATAATACAAAAATCTATTAATGATTATATAAGCAAGTGGATCTCCCTCGATCATAAATTCTATGTTTTTGATTGAGGCTTTCTCCAGGACAGTATAACAAAGAGAAATAATGTCAACATAGTCTAGGTTGTCGTCTCAAATAAAGATGAATTCAAAGTTCCATCTCTGGAACATTTTTCATCTCCATTATGATAAACACTGTGATGACATATTTCCTTCCGTTTTCTGTTAGAGCACAATATTAGGTTCTGCTTTAATTACATATGAAGTGTGAAAATAACAAATGCATGTCTGGGAACTGTTAGGCTCTGTTCACATGTCCAGTTGTAAAGGATCCAGTATTAAAAACAAGGGATCCATTGCAAACGGAACAAAAACGGATGCAAAATGGAAACCAAAAATTCTGTTTTTGAATGGGTCCTCCTTTAAAAAAAAAAATAAAAACAGACACTTTGGTTTCCATTTTGCATCCGATTATGTTCCTTTTATTCCGAGGTCTGTATTAATAAACAGATCCGTTAATGAATGACATAACATGAACATCGGCTATGATCCATTTTTCAATGTTAAAAAAAACTGATATGTTTGCTAACGATTTTTTGGCCGAAGAAAAAAATTGTACAGTTTACAATTTTTGATTTAACTAAAAAATGGATAACAGCTGTAAAGGAGAAAAATGGAAAACAATTTATTACACTTGCGTTCCCATTTAAGTGAACGGGTTCTGTAGTGGAACGTTTTATGCCCTTTTTATGATACAAAAATTGATTAAAACTGAAAACACTAAAAAATATATTTTTGCTATACATTTATAATGAAAGCTTATCTGTATACAAGATTCGATTAGCCAAGTTTATAAGTTTATCAATCAATCTGCAACTTTTAGATTTGACCCCCAAAATTGTTAATTTGATCTTCGCTGGTAATTTCTTAGGATTTTAAAGTTATATTTTTAAACTAAGAATTAAAAAGTTGCCAAATGCATTTGCAGTAATGGAGATGCATACTCCTCATACATCCATTACAAAAAATAATGCACAAAAAAACAAACATATTACTTAAGATGAGATGCGATATACATGGAAATGACAAAAAAAAGCAGACAAAAAATATAGTAAAATAAAAACAGTATTTTCTCTCAATGTGCAAAAGAATCTGATATAATTGACCAGAAGGTAACGAAAGCTGTTACTGTATATCAGGCAAGAAAAGCAAAAAAAAAGAAAAATACTAAAGTACCTTGAAATAGAAGTTCAGTCTTGTATGTGAGGAAGAGACACACTAAAGTGCGAGTGCGTGTGACGGAGGAAAACACCAAAAGCTTGTGGTTTATGAGCGGTATAGAGGAACTGAAATTTTAGAGACAAATAAAAAAGGAACCAAAATAATGAAGCTTGCATAAGTAGAGTCATAAAACTAAGCTGAAAATTAACGCTGTGCCTCGTGGTAATATTCCAGATATGGGTCACCTTAAGTTCTGCCCTGCTTGGCCCCCCTCAGAACCCATATTGTAAGCCGGTGTTTCCTGCATGTTTTCTCCCCCTACCCCTGGCAGGGTTGCCGACATGCTCACGGCCACTCGGCTATTCCTCCTGCTCTGGCTCCCGCCGCAGATCCCAGGCCTCAGAGTCAACGCACGCCGCCCAGGTCTTCCGGCAAGGCGCTTAGGGTGCGCGCGGCCTGCTTCTTAATGGAGCAGCACGAACACGCGATAATGTATCCTATAGATGGAAAATATCATGAACTTAAGGCACCCTCCTCTATAGGGAGGTGCCGGAGCAGCTTTAGTGTCTAGTCAGTCTTGCACTTGCTACAGAATTGTTAGGTCTCTGTCGCTGATTCCGTCCAGTCTGTGCCTGAACCTGAATCCGCCTTCACCTGAATCTGTACAGTCTGAACCAGTACCAGTGTCTATACCATCAGTTATCCTGTTTCGGTCCTGCCTTGCATTCTGAGTCCGTACCTATGTCCCTGTACCAAGAGACTTTCCTGGGACTCCCATCACGTCCTGCCTGGGGCGCTGAGTCCGTACCTATGTCCCTGTACCAAGAGTCTGTTCTGGGACTCTGATCCTCTTCTGCCTGGAACTCCGAGTTCATACCTGCCTCCGTGACCCTTGGGGTCAGCTGCTGCAGTAACGGAGACCACCCTGGAGTGGTACCTGGCGACTACCTGCAGCTCAAGCCTAACCTCACCATTAGAGGCTCTAGTGAATACCAGGTAGCTGCTTAGTTACGCCCCTCCAGGGTTGGCCCGGTCCGTGGTGCAGTGGGTCCACACCCACCAGTGTGACACATATGCTCCATAATCAGAACCATCAATAATAACAAAGTACAAAAAGAGATCTTGGCTAAGCTCTTTCCATGACACAATATAAATGACCAAATGATACTGATTGAGCAAAAGTGAGGACACTTGTAGTCTGAGTCAAGACTGGAGAGGTTTATCCACCATTCCTGCTCTGCTTGTCCTGGTAAGAGAGCTTCTAACGTTTCTTACTCTTTACATAGTAACATAGTTTGTAAGGCTAAACAAGACCAGTTGAGCCTATTATCTTACAATGTTAATCCTAAGGCAAAAACCATCATGAGACAAAAGCCAATTTTCCTCATCAACTCAAAATACTGCAATCATAGTAAAACCCTGGATCAATGACCCATCTCCAGTGATTAAGGAACCATGATCAGCAATCTTACACTAAAGAATGGCATCCAGACCCTTTTTTGAACTCTATAGTGATTTCCCTATTGCTATTTTCTCTAGAAGAGAGTTCCATAGTCGAACTGCTCTTACACTAAAGAACCCTTTCTATGTTAGTGTAAAAATCATTTCTCTAGATATGGAGGATGCCCCCTTGTTACACTCCCTGGGTACAAAACAGATCATGAGAGAAATTTCTGAAATGATAGTTATTTGTTCACCCCTCAGCCTTCTTTTTCTAACCCTAATTTTGATCATCTGAATACTGTAAGATATCCTGTTATGTTTATTACTTTGGTTACCGATTTTGAACCCACTTAAAGGAAGGCTGTCACCCCAAAAATGCTAACCAAACAACTAATGTATATATGTATATATTATATATAATATAACGTATATATGTTCCTCGTAGGACATAGTTTGCAGCCCGCTCACCATCCTGGTAGCTCTTCTCTGAACTTGCTCCAGTTTCTTCATGTTTTTTTTAAAATGCGGTGCCCAGAACTGGACACAGTATTTCAGATGAGGTCTGACCAAAGAGGAGTAGAGGTGGATAATTACTTCACGTGATCTAGACTCTATGCTTCTGTTAAAGCAACCCAAAATTGTGTTTGCCTTTTTTGCTTCTGCACCACTCAGTTGACTCATGTTTAGTCTTTCACATGTGCTGTTTCTTAGCCCTATTCCTCCCCTTCTTCCAAATCTTTCCTTAGACTCTCATTTCCATGCCATACTTCATTTATCCAGTGTGAATTATTTACAGCAACGTCAATATCACCATCAAACCTGCATTCTGTTACCTCTTTTTCACCCTTTTCCTCTTTCAGCTAAATTACACCATGATTCATATACATGCTAAAGAGGAAGCTCTGTATACAACATTATATAGGTAAACCACTGCTAAGAGCTGGGACATACAGAAGTACAAATTATACCACAATTAGTCAACTAACAGTTCATTGCAGAGCTCCGGGCAGAACAGCAAAGAGAGAAACTACAGAACGAACAAAAAGTCTTAAAAGTAAAGTGTGACCAATGCTGAAGATAACATCAGAGAAATGTTGATTAGCAGAAAAGCAGAATAAGGACAATGTGCCATTATTTTCTGTGTGCAGTGTTGAAATTGCTGAAATACATTCAATTTTACGACAACATGTGTTTTGGGTTCCCAGCATGCAACATCTTGCTTTTTATGATTAAGCAAGATCTGAGAATACATTAAAAGAAATCTTAAGAAATGTGCTAAAACTTTATTAGCTTTTATATAATAGACCAACATGAAATAAAATCCTCTTCCGCATCAATCATTCACATCCTCTGCATTATACCTTTGTCCTGATCCTTCCCTTTCATTGTGAAGCACAAAAGGAAAAATACTTCTGTCTGGCATTCTGTGTACATATACCATGCTGTATTTGAATCAGATTTGCAGAATTTTGGATAAGCTTTTTTCTTTCTTAAATGGTCACTGTGGTCTGAGCAATCTTTGCGTAAATTAATAGTACAAGCAAATATAAGAAACTTTATTACGTATTTTAGCAGGTAAATCTGCTTCTTTCTCCACTTATGAGCCACTTCACCCTGCCTCCTGAACTTAACATTTCAAGACACAGCTAAAATCAGTGCTTAAAATCAGACCGACTGGCGACTTACTGCTAAAATCTGTGCTTAAAATAAGACCAACTGGGGACTTACTGCTCAGATCAGATTATAGCTGCCTGTTGAAGTGTATGAAGAGGGGAGAAGGAGTAGTGCAATGAAAAAGAGAAGCAGAGACTATAATGTTGCTTTCCGGTAAGTGTTTTATCTCTCCCAAGTGCTGGATTTACAGTTACACTACTCATTACCTCTGTGTAATGTCCTACAAGTGTACTCAGTACCTCTGTGTAATGTCATACATGTTGCTGAAACTTCTTCATATGTGATAAGTACTAGAGACTGAAAAGCCGGAATCCCTCATGTCTCTGTGTCATCATAACAGCCGGTCTCTACCTACTAGCTCAGAAACAACTGAAAATTAGAGACAAAGGGGCATGAGACTACTTGAAATGTTGCAAATTTTTTGAGACTTTTAGAATTTTTATGCTAATCCTGGCCAGATCTGAAAACCTTTTAAAAAATGGGTGGATTTCAGGAGGATGAAGCACTGCCATGCCCAAAAAATAGCGGGAATTACAACAGAAACAGATGGGGAGGTAAGGCTATTCTTGGAAAATAATGCAAAGAGATAGGTTTTAACATTGAATAATTTACAGTAAAACACGTAGAAGAATTTGCTTTTCGTACCTGACAAGTTTTAACCACAAGCTGCCATCATCAATGACTTGTATACACCGCCTTGCCGCATTCGCTACATATATTCCGTGATGCAGAAGAAGAGTCACCTTTTGACCACAGACGTAAGACCTGCTTTTACTTGTGATCTGTTCACACTTTTATAAAGCTTTTAGTTTCCTGTTCCATCACAAGAGTAAATAACAGAGTGCTGGATTTATCAATGATGGATCATGATTCTACCCGATCGATCTCACTGACTTTTCATCGAGTCCGTTGGGTTCCCCCATAGTGTTGTCATTATCATGGGAATAACAGCTTTGTGAGCTTTTCTTTCTGCAATAAATTACGAAAGTTCCTAGCGGAAATGTGATCACAGCTCTATATGTCGTGTTTTTACCTTGCTATTGATATTTCATTACATTTTATTGAAAGCAGCTATTTGTGGGCTATCAATATTAAAGATAACAAGGTCTAGGAATTCAGTTGGTAAAAAGATAATGCAGATTCATGAATATTTCATACCAGGAAAATGCATGCCTTACGAGTGTTTAGGCTACATGCCATGTCTCTACTATTCAAATGTTTATGTTCATTTTGATAAATTACCATTGGAAGCTATGTCATGAATGCAATACCATAATGCTCCAAGTCAACTCTTCTCAATAGATCAATATCTTTGTCAGGACTATCATTGGTTTTCACCACCTCAGCTAAAATCACTTTAACAGGGCTAATGGATAAGATTTACCCTATCCGTAGTACTATATATAAGTAGTCGATCATCATCAGATCCAATGATGTAACTCTTCTATAACTCTTCTCCGCTCCTATCGAGGAAAAGTATACCGGTGCCCACAGACATTTTCATGACTCCCGCGGGTTCTCTATACAATTGTTTCATGTGACACAATGTGTTCCATCTGCTCATGGAATGAGATTGTCCTCATCCAATCATAACAATTTTTCTTCCTTGCCAAGAATTGAATTTCTCTCTCGAGAAAATGATCATAATGTTACTATTGTTCATCATTCAATACCCCAAACAAGCACAACTCGGGGAGTAGTGGGCCGGGACAGAGAGTGATCTAGAAAGTAAAGAAGTCATCCAGATTCACTACAGAACATTACTAAGTCTAGAGAGAAAAGTTGTCTTTTTCATTATAAAGCTGGCCTTACACGAGATGGCTGTCATCCGGCAGTCAACTATTTCTCCCAACTTCCCCATACACAACATCAGCTTTCGGCTTGATCGAGCATTCATATGTTTTCAACGAGGAGATGGCCGTTGCCAGAAGTGTCATGCCTATATCTCCCCTGAAAACATAAGTAACAGGTGCTGAAATTTTAACTTCTCTCTCACCAACATCATCTGTATTGGAAGAGTCAAATGGTTGGCTTGCCCTACCTAAATCGGCGGACTCAGGCAATTTTTGCTCTTTTGTGTATGGGTATTTTAGGATTCTCAACCAGTAAGACTCATCTATTCATACAATACAACTAACCCCTGGGAACAACAGCAAGTATGACTCCACCAGATGTGTATATTACATTATTGCCAAACCAGTGTTCCTGGATGTTCTTCTTAATTTAACAGCAGGGTCTACAAGCTTTGAGGTTCATCCAAAAGATCAAAATACTCCTCTCCTTGATGCAAGTACGTCTGCAGTGCATGGAGATCCTGATACGAGTCTTGAGTACCTGCACTTTCTATGCTATGCAGAGATATTGTTGTGTAGCACCCCGAGGACTCGGCTGCTACAGGGGTAGTGCACCTCGAGCCAGAGGTGTGGTATTCCACTCCCGGGTAAGGATGGAGTGTGGGACTGAGCTCAGCTAGCTGCATGCACTACACTCATCCCATTTCCGGGGGACAGATCAATGGTACTCCCACTAGGTGAATGTGCAGGTACGACAGTGTCTGTCCCTGGCTGGAGTGGGAGGGGGGGTGGAACATCCCAGTAGTGTAGGGGCAGATAGGGGAGGGGCTCTGGGCATAGAGATAGGAGCCCATTGGGTGCTAGTCACCTGGGCTCACACATAGAGGGAGTATATATGGTGGGCACCATCTTAGGACAGGGTCAGTCGGTCAGTCAGTCAGTCTGAGGAGAAGCAGAGCAGAGGAGCTCAGCCAGGAGGGCTGACGGGGAGCTGTGGCTCCGGCTGGGCCCAGCTCCAGGGCCAAGCCTGCAGTGGAGAGAGAGGAGGAAGAAAGGCCCAGAGACGCAGAGCCAGAGGGAACCCTGAGATCCCACAAGTTACCGGGTGAAGGGTTGGCGGAAACGGGTACCGGAACCCAAACTGGTGGAGGCTAATGATCCTCAGCCAGGAACCGGAGGTCGTGGTCAAGTTTTGCCACGACCCTCACCATATCCACCAGGAAGGCACACCACGAGTAGGGTCAGGAAAGCCAGAGAAGGTTTAACCACCAAGAGGCCCGAGGGAGCCGGACAAAGGTGGATCCCTGGTGGGGACGGCCAGCAGAAAGAGAGAGAGGGGAGCTCAGGACCACGCTCCGGAACTGCCTGGGGGTTAGCCGAGTCCCGCACCTGGTGAACGCAGTACGGCTCGGGTGGTCACTCCCGTCCGAAGTGACTGAAGTACCATCTGTGAGTAAAAACCCTGAAACTGCACCATACGTTTCTGACTCTCCTTGCTGCACCATCACAACCTCCATCATCTACACCTGCTGCCCTGAGGCCATACCCCTCCCGTTGGGGGTTATACCATCCCCGCTGCACCATCCTTCCACCGGCCTCAGCGGTCTGCCCTGCAGCGGCAGCTCCAAAGCTGCATTCAACGGGTGGCGTAGTCATCCAACATCTACTGCTAATAGACTCGCCACTTAGTTTGACTCCCTGGGCACGGACCGGGTCACCGCCACGAGACTACTACCCCCATCTGATCCGGCTCCGGGTAAGCCCCCGTGTACGCGATGCCGCACGGCACAGAAGGCCCAGGGGCGCGTCAACTTTTGGCGTAGTCGGCAGGATTTCGTGCCCGCAACCACCGGGTACTGCGTGCCTGAAAAAGACTGTTCAAACTTACCAGTGGTGAAGTTTCCCGCCATCCGGCGCCATCTTTTGCCTTCTTCCCGCCATCCGCGAAGGGTCCCCGCCATCGGACGCCATCTCGGATCGTTTCCCGCCGTTTGCCCGCCATCTGCAGTCTTTTCCCGCCATCCACAGAGTTTCCCGCCATTGGGAGACGGTTCCCGCCATCTGAGAAGATTTCCCGCCCTGGCAGAGCGGACGCCATTATGGGCGTGCCAGAGGGTGGCAAGAGACTACCTCCCATCGTGGGCCTGGTCCCAGAAGAGCGCCAAAAGCAAAGACCGCCCCCACCAGCAGAGACTGCAATGATAGAGATGTCCATCAGCGTGGGGGGACTGCCCCTGGAACTGACAATCACCAAGTTGCCCCGGGACCACCCTCAGTGTGGGCGGATTAAGAACAAAAGAGTGAGGATGGGTGCAGCCTGGAGGAGTCTGGAGAGTTCGCACCCGGAGATGGAGGGAGAGTCAGGCAGCACCGACCCTGTGGTCAGGAGCCTGCTGCAGGCCGCCACCCCAGAAGGCCTGGTGGAGATTCTGGCACAGCTCCCCAAAGATCGGGAGCATGCACGGACCGCGCTGGAGGGCCTGGCTCGGAAGATGGCCCGAGTACAGCGAGAAGTACTAGCTGAGTGGAGCAGAGAGATGGCCCTGCAGGCTGGAACCCGCCAGCAAAGGACACCACCCGCAACGAGGAGCACGCCTGCCCCTGAAGCCGGTGCGGAAGGGATGAAGGCCGGAGACGACGCCGTGGAAGGAGCTGAAGAGACGGAGGCAGGTAAAGGGGACGTTACTACCCCAAGCCCAGCAACCGTAAGCCTGCCCCAGCTCCCCGTCGCAGAGCCCGAAATCCCACCGACCGTGCCCGTTGCTGCACCGCCACCGCTCCAGACTAGGCCTCAAGCAGGAGCCGCGGCCAAGCCCCCTGTGACGTCACGCGCCTCAACCCCGAGCGCGGCCAAGCAGGAGACGCCACCGGCCTGGTCGCAGGGCCGAGTACCCCCGGGCGCCGCAGTTCCAACAGAGCCCTCTATCTCCACCAAGTCACTGGCCTGGTCGCAAGGTCGAGTACCCCCGGGCGCCGCCGTCTCCGCAGTGCCCTTCACCTTTAAGGTGCCACCGGCCTGGTCACAAGGCCTGGTGAATCCGGGCGCCGCTGCCATCACCGCGCCCTCAACCCTCAAAGTCCTGCCCTTGGGTGAAGACCTGTTCGCCCAGCATGCTTGCCCGGATGGGCAGCCCTTTGAGTGGCCACCGGAGTACTACCATCCCCGACTCCGGAAGGAAAGGCCCCTGTGTGAGCCCCTGATCCCGGCTCCGGCACCCGCCAAGATCACCCCACTCCCGTTGGAGGAGGCGCAGTTCGCATGGGACCCCACTGGAGAAAACCTCATCGGCTTCACCCAAGAGACCCGGGCGGCCGCAGCCGAGCGTGCGGAGTGCTGCCGGCAACAACTGGAGGTCTTCGACAGGGAGCGGCGAGAGAGGCGGGTCCGCGAGGAGCGGCTGCAAGTTCAGAGTGCGGAGCAGAAAAGCCGGACCCGGCGAGACCGCCGTGCGGCCCACGGTCCCCGCGCTACCGGGACCGTAATCAAGTTCCAACTGGAGCACGGTTGGGGCTTTATCCGGGATCACCGAACCCCCGGCGACGTCTTTGTCACCCGCAGGGATGTCGAGTCTCATCTGCCGGAGGGACATCGCGGACGTGACCTTTACCTGGGTGACGAGGTCACTTTCACCCGGCACCAGTGTGCCAAAGGACCGTACGCCCTTCATGTACACCGGTTGACGGAGGAAGAGCTGCGGTATGAGGAGAATCAAGAGGACCCGGACGGGTTTGAAGATTACCCTCAGGAAGGAGCAGGAGGACGCCGTTACTGAAGTACGGTAAAGTGGAACTGTACATAGTTACCCGTAGGGGTACTTGATATGATGCAAATCAGAGTGAGTTCCCCGTTGGGACAAGTGTGAACTGTTACCTGCGTCCCCTATCCTTAAACAGGCTGAGGACTGTGAGCAGCCATCCCATCTCCCCACAGGCTGAGGACTGTGAGCAGCCATTCCCCTATTCCCACTGACCGAGGACTGAGAGCGGTCGTTCTTTCCCTCTACCTGGCCGAGGACTGAGAGCGGCCATACCCTGTATATAGTTGCGCTTTCTAAAGCGCCCCCTACCGGTTTTAAAGAAAAACTGTTTTTCTACAAGTGACTGTTGCACTTTCCCTGGTCACAAGTTGCACGGTGGCCAGGGATCAAGAATGTTTCTTATGAAAAAGTTTTTATTATGCTAAAAGAGTTAATGATATTTTATAAATGTGTGTGTTCGTAATGTTTTATACTTGTAACGTTAAAAGAGAAAAGTACCTCCCATAAAGGGATGAGTGAAAGTTAATATATCTTATATGTAAGTGCACTTTAAAAATTTTTTGTATGTTTGTATGTTTTGCTCTTTTACAGCCCGAGGACGTGCTGTGGTTTACCAGGGGGGAATGTAGCACCCCGAGGACTCGGCTGCTACAGGGGTAGTGCACCTCGAGCCAGAGGTGTGGTATTCCACTCCCGGGTAAGGATGGAGTGTGGGACTGAGCTCAGCTAGCTGCATGCACTACACTCATCCCATTTCCGGGGGACAGATCAATGGTACTCCCACTAGGTGAATGTGCAGGTACGACAGTGTCTGTCCCTGGCTGGAGTGGGAGGGGGGGTGGAACATCCCAGTAGTGTAGGGGCAGATAGGGGAGGGGCTCTGGGCATAGAGATAGGAGCCCATTGGGTGCTAGTCACCTGGGCTCACACATAGAGGGAGTATATATGGTGGGCACCATCTTAGGACAGGGTCAGTCGGTCAGTCAGTCAGTCTGAGGAGAAGCAGAGCAGAGGAGCTCAGCCAGGAGGGCTGACGGGGAGCTGTGGCTCCGGCTGGGCCCAGCTCCAGGGCCAAGCCTGCAGTGGAGAGAGAGGAGGAAGAAAGGCCCAGAGACGCAGAGCCAGAGGGAACCCTGAGATCCCACAAGTTACCGGGTGAAGGGTTGGCGGAAACGGGTACCGGAACCCAAACTGGTGGAGGCTAATGATCCTCAGCCAGGAACCGGAGGTCGTGGTCAAGTTTTGCCACGACCCTCACCATATCCACCAGGAAGGCACACCACGAGTAGGGTCAGGAAAGCCAGAGAAGGTTTAACCACCAAGAGGCCCGAGGGAGCCGGACAAAGGTGGATCCCTGGTGGGGACGGCCAGCAGAAAGAGAGAGAGGGGAGCTCAGGACCACGCTCCGGAACTGCCTGGGGGTTAGCCGAGTCCCGCACCTGGTGAACGCAGTACGGCTCGGGTGGTCATTCCCGGCCGAAGTGACTGAAGTACCATCTGTGAGTAAAAACCCTGAAACTGCACCATACGTTTCTGACTCTCCTTGCTGCACCATCACAACCTCCATCATCTACACCTGCTGCCCTGAGGCCATACCCCTCCCGTTGGGGGTTATACCATCCCCGCTGCACCATCCTTCCACCGGCCTCAGCGGTCTGCCCTGCAGCGGCAGCTCCAAAGCTGCATTCAACGGGTGGCGTAGTCATCCAACATCTACTGCTAATAGACTCGCCACTTAGTTTGACTCCCTGGGCACGGACCGGGTCACCGCCACGAGACTACTACCCCCATCTGATCCGGCTCCGGGTAAGCCCCCCGTGTACGCGATGCCGCACGGCACAGAAGGCCCAGGGGCGCGTCAGTTGCCCTTGCAGAGGAGAGATACCTTGATCCAGAGAGGTGGAACCATTGTCCAAAAGAAAGTTTGGAGTAGAGTTCAAGGTAGGACAGGAACTGGTCAGGGAGTGTATCTCTGCAAGTGACTTGAGCAAGATTATCAGGGAATGTCAAGAAAAATGGTAAAATTGCAAGCTGGAGAAAAGTGATCATTGGGAGATTCCCTGCCTGGTGTCAGAGGCAGAGACTGAACTGGTGCAGCACTAGTGATATTGTCGTAGCACCAAGAGACACAATAGAGGGAGGTCGTTATTGTCTGCATGGGATGGGATGGTCAGAATCAGAAGCAAAAACCACCTGAAGAGCACTGCAGCACCTGCCAAAAGCAAGTACAAGAACACCTGGCGTCCAGCACACGTGACCTCTTTGTGAATATTGCTTTAAACCATTAAGTCATTTCACCATTGTGTTAGGTTTAATCGGAGACTGAGTATAGTTACTATTACACAGAAAGACTATTCCTAGTCATTATTGGCAAGACTGTTGATGTAGTATCTTCCGCTTGTTACACCCCTTACACAACTTGTTATGTACAAGCTTAGAGTAAACTTCAGTTTATTGCACATTTCTGACCCTGTGTCATCATTCAGCCTCATTCTTATGGCCCCCATAAATATTATACTAACATCGGCCAAAACCGTTGATATCAGCAATGTTTGTCTAATCTTTAAGAGGCCCTTAAGAATGTGGCCGAATGGTGAAATAGTTTAATATCTATGGGGGCTTCCTGAGTTCCGACTGTTATATGAGGTTGTGGGTGATAAAAATCTGGCATGTCTAATTTCGGACTGCCGATACTTTTGTTCTCTAAGAAATAAGCCACCGCCAGTCAAGTCTGTCAGCGGCTCTCTCGTAGAGAACACAGGAGCGCTCGGCAGAACGAGTGCCCCTGTGTATGAGAGAGTCAAGAGAGATAGCTGCCGCTCCAAACCATAGCTAGAGAAATTGGTTAAAAGGCTTTACAGTTACCACCATAGTTGAAGGACAAATAACCAACATTTATGGCTGCAGGCTGACCATTAGAAACATGTCCAAGTCCTTCCTCTACTATTCTAACCGAGACATACTAATATCCCGGACCATGGAACCATTAATGTTTTCAAAAACATTTTGGACTCAAGTATTGATTTTTTCACCTTTTCCATATGTGCTAGTTGGATAATTGAGTATATGATTGTGCACTACAGACAGGTGATGAACGATGAAGACCCCCCAATGTGCCAGCTTACTATAAACTGGCCAGACTATTATCATTACAGAGGTGAACGAACAAGAGGTTGGATACTAACTACCCCACATACTAATCCCTCACATTAAGGAAATCTGGAAACAACTGTGTTAAAACACGCTTATTAAAATAGATAAATCAATTGTACAGGGTAGCAAGCAAGAGATTTACAATACAGTCCTTCCGGGTATTTATGTGATGAACTTCTGAATAATTTCATTTATCGTCTGCCAAGAGTAGATGGAACAAGCATTAAGTGTGACTACTGTGATTCCTCTTTCCACTTCACCAAATAAGAAAACCAGCCAAAAGCGTATTATAACCTAAATGATTGAACATTTCATTTTTAATCTATAGATTATTTTCTAATATCTTTCTTTAAAGGGAATCTGTCAGTAGGATCAACTCTCCTAAGCCGACTATATGGACATGCAGGTCATAGAAAGCTGAATAAACTGATACCTTGATATCTGTGATCCGATGTCTTATTCCAGAGAAATCCACGCTTTCTTAATATTGAAATGAGCTGTTAAGATCTATGGTCCGGACATAGATCTCCCGGAGAATCTGCCTCCAGGGCTTATTTTAAATAAAGGGAGGTGTTACCAATGTGAGACATGTAATGACTGACTCTTCTGATCTACATGTCTCACACTGGTATCTTTTTTCATTTAAAATGAGCTCTGAAGGCAGATTCTTGGGGAGATCTATGTCCAGCCCATAGATCTTAGCAGCTCATTTACATATTAAGAAAAATTAGGATTTCTCTGTAATAAGACATCGGATCGCAGATATCAGGGTGTAATTTTATTCAGCTTTCTATGACCTGTATGCCCATATAGACGGCTTAGGAGGGTTGATCCTACTGACAGATTCCCTTTGATCTTACAGAAAATGCGGAGAAGCGGCCGTTATATATTACATCGCCATCGACGACTTAAACAATGTAATATCTATGGTGACCTCTGACCTTCCCTTGATTTTGGAGAAAATCAGGATCATCATGTTGGTATTTGGCAGACAGATATCCATAGCTTTCTGTATGTAAAGTTGTACAGTTTTAGCCTTTATGTAACATATGTCAACTTCATACAATTGTGATGTCAATGGAGTCTTAAGGTGACCATACACCTTTGACGTCAGTAATTTTTTTACATTTTCATCAATGTGCTGGATTCGTTTTTTCATCTGTTTTTGGTCAATGTGTCTGATGTTTGCATCCATATTTCAACTGTTTTTCTAGTGAGCAAAAAAAAAAGTTGATGGAGGATTTCCAAACTTCTGCAAGCAACCGGTCGGTGAAAAAAAAAGGATGCCATCTGTGGAGAGTCGGTAAGCCCTCGTGCAAATTAGTCGGGTGGCCGATGCAGATGAATTTCGAGGGTTCGGTCAAGTGTAATCCAACGTGTGTAATAATGCTACATCATTAGATTAATAAAAGTTAGACATAGCAAGTATTGTACTTTTTCTACACAAAAATACAAACCGGAGACAGCTACCTCCATTCAGGAAGTTTCTCAGCAGTTGCTCAAAAGAGAAAAACACGCAATGAATTTCCTGGTACATAACCGGCGACTGAAAAGGCAAAAAACACAAAATGTAGCAAACGTTCTCAGAACTTGTAGAATTGATTATCCGGTATTTCTTACTAGAAACTTACAATGATGAGAAGCCCACGGCAGCCAGACATTTATGTATGAGATTTTTATCTTTTCATCCAATAATTTCACTCTAAATGAGGGTTTACTTGGGTATTCGATGAATAACATTGCTATATCTGTCCTGTCTTTTTTGTTCTTTTTCTCTTTTGGATTCAATAGGAAAAAAATTGCACATAATTAAAATATATGAAAACGCTGCAATCATGCACATAGCTGTGTCACTGCTTTGTTTTCTATGGAGCCAAAATAGGACATCCATAAAAGTCTAAGGGGCCTTTACTGTATTTCTGTATGTCTCTGATTACATAGTGAGGGTTTTTTTTCTCCCAAATTATGTCAAGACCAAAAAAGAAAAAAAATAGCTGCGAGCTCCACTGGAGGTTGTATGTACCCTCCCATTGAAGAATGGCTTGTAGGGGTAAAATACCCCCAAACATGATAGGGTACTGTACGGAGGCCACATAGGGTCCGATATAGGGTTCAGTATATACAGTGCGGAGGCTTAGTGCAGATGCCATATAGGGTCCAATATAGGGTTCAGTATATACAGTTCGGAGGCTTAGTGTAGATGCCATATAGGGTCCAATATAGCTCGTTACTACAAGAAATATTGGACCCTATTTGCCACAGCCTCCGTGCATAGTGGCTGAAACTGCAACACACTTATTTTAGTACCTTATCTGATCACATTTGCTGGTTGACGTCATTTTAGTTTTTTTTTGCATTACTGTACATATTATGGACCACAAATAAGATTTATATATATATATATATATATATATATATATATATATATATATCTACAGAGTAGATACAAATCAGTAGATATTTTGCTTGATTATATAGCGCCATCAATTTCCACAGCACTTTATAGATACATTATCATCACAGTCCCCATTGGGGTTCACAATCAAAGTCCCCTATCAGTATGTCTTTGGAGTGTGGAAGGAAACCAGAGAACCTGGGGGAAACTCACGTAAACCCAGGGAGAACATACAAGCTCCTTGCAGATGTTGTCCTTGGTGGGATTTGAACCCAGGGCTCCAAAGCTACAGTGCTAACCACTGAGCCACTAGATAGATAGATAATATATATGTTTGCATCAGGAGACCTGCAGCCGATCTCTGCATCATGGGTATGAAATTCACTGTTTGAGTACGAACCACAATGTCTCAATCCTAGATTGCACGCCTGCTTCTACCTTTAAGGGGTTGTTCGGTCCAAAATGATAAGTCTGAAGTCACTCTGGGTGAGTTATGAATCCTCCTCAGCTCATGTCATTTTGGAACGGACAACCCCTTTAGAATGACTGCAGACTTATCACTTTGGACTGGACAACCCCTTTAATGTGGTACTAAGTATTACTGTATAGAACTGACACACTGACGCCTTTTAAAACATGCGTCTGACAACTGAAACCATATGCACAAGATATGAACCTACTAAAAATGTTTATTTCTAAGCAGAATGACTTTAAAGGGGTTGTCTAGGCATGGTGTCTCACTCTTTGAGACTACAGACTTGTGAATCCTCACATAGCGCACTATGTTAGCTGGCATGATTCTCGGGTGCCAGGAGCGGGCGCTCATGTGACTGCAAGTATGTGAGTTGCCGACTTCTGGCCACATTCCGACTAGACGTGTCCGGCCTTGCTCAATTCACTTGACATTCACTTCACTTCACAACGAGGTTGTGCACGTTTAGTTGGCACGTGACCCCATGTATGTGTAGCACCCTGAGGATTCGGCTGCTACAGGGGTATTGCACCTCAACCCAGAGGTGTGATATTCCACTCCCGGGTAAGGATGGAGTGTGGACCTGAGCTCGGTAGGCTGCATGCACTACACACATCCCATTTCCGGGGAACAGACCAACGGTACTCCCACTTAGAAATGTGCAGGTACGACCGAGTCTGTTCCTGGCTGGAGTGGGAGGGGGGTGGAACATCCCAAGTAGTGTAGGGGCAGATAGGGGGAGCAGCCTGGGTAAAGATAGGAGCTCATTGGGTGCTGGTCACCTGAGCTCACACATAGAGGGAGTATATAAGGTGGGCACCATCAAAGATCAGGGTCAGTCAGTCAGTCAGTCAGCCTTTGCAGAGGAGTGAAAGAGAGCGGAGGAGCAGAGCGGCCTGAGCCAGAGTGAGAGAGGAGAAGAAAGAAAGACCCAGAGAGGGAAGAAGAAAGGACTCTGAGAACCCAAATTCAATCACCGGGTGAAGAGTCGGCAATAGGGTACCGGAGCCCAAACTGGTGGGGGCAAAAGCACACCCTAGCCAGAGACCGGAGGCCGTGGGCAGCGTCTGCCACGGCCACCCACCACATCCACCCCGAAGGCAGACCACGTGGAGGGTCAGGGAACCCAAGGCCAAGGGTCTCCCAACAGAAGGCCCGAGGGAGCTGGACCTAGGTGGATCACTAGTGGGGACGGCCAGAGGAAAGGACAGAAGGAGAGCTCAGGGTCACGCTCCGGACTTGTTTGGGGGTTGGCTGAGTCCAGGACCTGGTGGACGCAGCACGGCTCGGGTGGTCACTTGAAGCTGGAGTGACCGGAACATCAGCAGTGAGTAAATACCCTAAACTGCACAACCCGACTCTGTCTTCATTACCATCTATGCTGCACCACCACAACCCCCATCCTCTGCACCTGACCCCCTGAGGCTATACCCCACCCGTTGGGGGTTATACTACCAAAAGCTGCACCAACACCATCAGCCTCAGCGGACCCTGCTGCAGCGGCGGCCATAGTGACCGCAATACAACGGGTGGCGTAGTCGACATTAAGAACTTTATAACATCTGTAGGACTGCCACATACAACTGAGTTTGACACCCTGGGCACGGACCGGGTCACAGCCACTCGGAGACTACAACCCCCATCTGATCCGGCTCCGGGTATTCCCCTAAAGAATATGGCCCAGGGGGTGCGTCAACTTTGGCGTAGTCGGCAGGATACCGTGCCCGCAACACCCGGGTACTGCGTGCCTGAAGAAAAGAACGAGTTTACCTCAAAAAGAAGTCTCCTGCCGGTTCCGGAGGGTCCCCGCCATCGGACTCCATCACAGGTCGATTCCCGCCGGTTGTCCGCCATTAACAGCGTTTTCCCGCCATCTGCAGAGTTTCCCGCCACTGGGAGACGATTCCCGCCATTTCCAAAGGTTTCCCGCCTTGGAAGAGCGGACGCCATTATGGGCGTGCCAGAGGGTGGCAAGAGGCCACCTCCCATCGTGGGCCAGGACCGAAAATGGCGCCAAAAGTGGAAACCGCCCCCACCAACAGAGACTGTGATGCTAGAGGTGTCTGTCAGCGTGAAAGAACTGCCCCTGGAGCTGACAATCACCAAGTGGCCCCGGGACCGCCCTCGAAGTGGGAGGACTGAAAAGAAGAGAGCAAAGATGGGTGTCGCTTGGAGCAGTCTGGAGAGAGCGCACCCGGAGGCAAGAAGCCTGGAGAAGAGTATCGGAGGAGCTTACCCGGAGATGGCGAGAAAGCAGAGCAGCACCGGCCCGTTGGCCAGGAGCCTGCTAGAAACAGAGGAGGAAGAGCAGAGCAGCACCGGCCCGTTGGCCAGGAGCCTGCTGGAAACAGTGGAAGGAGAGCAGAGCAGCACCGACCCGTTGGTCAGGAGCCTGCTGGAAGCAACGACCCCACTAGGCCTAGTGGAGGTCCTAGCACAGCTCCCCCGAGACCGGGAGTGTGCACAGACCGCTCTGGAGGGCCTCGCAAGGAGGATGGCCCGGGTGCAGCGAGAGACGTTGGCGGAGTGGAGCCGTGAGATGGCCCAGCAGACCGAGACCTGTCAGCGGAGTACGCCACCCAAGACGAGGAGACAGACCGCCTCTGAGGATGGCGCGGGAGGACTGAAGGCCGGAGACGGCGCCGAGAAGGGAGCCGAACGAGTGGAGGCAGGTAAAGGGGACGTCTATACCCCAAACCGGGAAACCGCGTACCTGCCCCAGCTCCCCGTCGCAGAGCCCGAAGTCTATCCTGCCGTGCCCGTCGCTGCAACGTCACCGCCGCAGACTAGGCCTCAAATGGGAGCCGCGACCCCTGTGACGTCACACGCCTCGACCCCGAGCGTGACCAAGCAGGAAGTACCACCAGCCTGGTCGCAAGGCCTAGTACCCCCGGGCGCCGCAATACCAACAGCGCCCCCTACCTCCGCGGAGCCCCCGGCCTGGTCGCAGGGCCAAGTAGCCCAGGGTGCCGCCGTCCTTACGGTGCCCTTCACCTTCCAGATACCCCAGGCCTGGCCGCAAGGCCCGGGCAACCCGGGCGCTAGCACCACCGCGCCCATAAGACCAAGAGTGCCGCATCTGGGAGAGGACCTGTTTACCCAACACACGTGCCCGGATGGGCAGCCCTTCATATGGCCACCGGAGTTTCACCATCCCCGACTCCGGAAAGAGAGGCCCCTAGATGAACCCCTGATCCCGGCTCCAAAGCCCGTAAAGAGGATCTCGCCCCCGCTAGAAGAGGCCCAATTTGAGTGGGACCCCACCGGAGGAGACCTCATGGGGTTCACTCAGGAGACTCGGGCAGCTGCAGCGGAGCGTGCTGAGTGCTGCCGCCAACAGCTCGAGGTCTTCGAGAGGGAGCGGAGAGAGAGGCGGGTCCGGGAACAACAAGCCCAGATAAGGAGCGCGGAGCAGAAGAGCCGGGCCAGGAGGAATCCCCGTGCAGCTCATGGTCCCCCTTCCACCGGGACTGTGATCAAGTTCAATATGCAGCACGGGTGGGGCTTCATCCGAGACCACCGCACCCCAGGCGACGTCTTTGTAACCAGGAGAGACGTTGAATCCCACCTACCGGAGGGACACAGAGGTCGTGACCTTTACATCGGGGACGAGGTCACCTTCACCCGGCACAAGTGTGCCAAAGGACCCTACGCCCTCCATGTGCATCGCCTGACGGAGGAAGAGCTGCGGTGTGAGGAGGAAGAACAAGAGGACCCGGACGGGTCTGAGTCTAAAGTTAAAGGAAACCACAAAGAAAGAGCAGGAGGACGTCGTCGTTAAGTACAGCGGAGCAGAAGCTGTATATAGTTGCCCGTCGGGGCACAGTGAACTGTTACTGCTGCTAATATAGTCCCCGTTGGGACCAGCAAGTGTGAACTGTTTACCCGTTTAACCCTTAATCCCACTGACCGAGGACTGAGAGCGGTCATTCCTCCCTTATACCTGGCCGAGGACTGAGAGCGGCCATTTCCCCTGTATATAGTTGCGCGTCCTAAAGCGCTCCCTACCGGTTTTATAGGAAAACCATTTTTCAAGAAAAGACTGTCGCACTTTGCCCGGTCACGCGTTGCACAGTGACCGGAGGAGGAGCTAGAAGCGAGGAAAAGTCTACAAGAATGTTTTATATGAAAAGTTTTATTGATATATATATATATAATGTTTGTATGATGTTTTATATGTTTATGCAAAAATTTGTATGTTTGTGGTGTTTTGTTCTTACAGCCCGAGGACGTGCTGTGATTTACCAGGGGGGAATGTAGCACCCTGAGGATTCGGCTGCTACAGGGGTATTGCACCTCAACCCAGAGGTGTGATATTCCACTCCCGGGTAAGGATGGAGTGTGGACCTGAGCTCGGTAGGCTGCATGCACTACACACATCCCATTTCCGGGGAACAGACCAACGGTACTCCCACTTAGAAATGTGCAGGTACGACCGAGTCTGTTCCTGGCTGGAGTGGGAGGGGGGTGGAACATCCCAAGTAGTGTAGGGGCAGATAGGGGGAGCAGCCTGGGTAAAGATAGGAGCTCATTGGGTGCTGGTCACCTGAGCTCACACATAGAGGGAGTATATAAGGTGGGCACCATCAAAGATCAGGGTCAGTCAGTCAGTCAGCCTTTGCAGAGGAGTGAAAGAGAGCGGAGGAGCAGAGCGGCCTGAGCCAGAGTGAGAGAGGAGAAGAAAGAAAGACCCAGAGAGGGAAGAAGAAAGGACTCTGAGAACCCAAATTC
The DNA here is from genome assembly GCF_046119375.1 of Phyllobates terribilis. NCBI lineage: Eukaryota > Metazoa > Chordata > Amphibia > Anura > Dendrobatidae > Phyllobates > Phyllobates terribilis. The sequence continues at coordinate 104,808,332 of NW_027362773.1, forward strand.
AATCACCGGGTGAAGAGTCGGCAATAGGGTACCGGAGCCCAAACTGGTGGGGGCAAAAGCACACCCTAGCCAGAGACCGGAGGCCGTGGGCAGCGTCTGCCACGGCCACCCACCACATCCACCCCGAAGGCAGACCACGTGGAGGGTCAGGGAACCCAAGGCCAAGGGTCTCCCAACAGAAGGCCCGAGGGAGCTGGACCTAGGTGGATCACTAGTGGGGACGGCCAGAGGAAAGGACAGAAGGAGAGCTCAGGGTCACGCTCCGGACTTGTTTGGGGGTTGGCTGAGTCCAGGACCTGGTGGACGCAGCACAGCTCGGGTGGTCACTTGAAGCTGGAGTGACCGGAACATCAGCAGTGAGTAAATACCCTAAACTGCACAACCCGACTCTGTCTTCATTACCATCTATGCTGCACCACCACAACCCCCATCCTCTGCACCTGACCCCCTGAGGCTATACCCCACCCGTTGGGGGTTATACTACCAAAAGCTGCACCAACACCATCAGCCTCAGCGGACCCTGCTGCAGCGGCGGCCATAGTGACCGCAATACAACGGGTGGCGTAGTCGACATTAAGAACTTTATAACATCTGTAGGACTGCCACATACAACTGAGTTTGACACCCTGGGCACGGACCGGGTCACAGCCACTCGGAGACTACAACCCCCATCTGATCCGGCTCCGGGTATTCCCCTAAAGAATATGGCCCAGGGGGTGCGTCATATGCAAATTGCATACTTGAGATAATGCGCACGCCCGCTCCCGGCACTGGGAAATCCTGACAGCTCACAGAGTGCGGATTCACATGTCTGCAGTCAAATAGAGTAACTGCAGACTTGAATCCCAAGCCTGGACAATTGCTTTAATATCAACTACATACAGGACAATTGGTGGTCGTTTACTGGTTAATTTACACACTACTGATGGGAATGGTACAATCATAAAAGGGGTTGTCCACTTTTTCCAGAAGCAGATTTGTGAAAAAGAATTCCGGTGGATCCACCATTGGATAAAAGATGCCACGTGCACTAAGCCAGTCAGTGGAAACTGGAAACTTTTGAGGAGGATTTGGAGAGTTTCTATTCAGTTTCCGCTCCAAAAACTCATTAAAAAGACATTGTGTGCCCATACCCTATAGGATATAACAGACAACCCAACCTTAGATCCCATGGGAGCTGCAGGGGATGTGTACGTGTTATGTACCGCAGAAGACAGCTCCACAGCACTGCCAGTAAAACGTGCTGTCATGGTTCAAGGACGCTAAGCTCTGCATACATGAAGGGCATTAATAATTCTGTTTTGCTTTTGTGCACAATAAATAATCATGTGCCCTTATTTTTCCATGTTTCCTCCATGTGCCAGGTTTCTCTCCCCCCCAATAAAAAAAAATCCTAGTGGAAAGGTTAAGTGGTTCAGGTCTAATTGGTGGTAGATTTGCACTTTTGATATGGAGATGAGCGCGCGCTCTCCACTGGTGCGCGGACTGAAATGCGTGACTGCTTTGTTTGTAGAGCAATGCAGAACACTTCAGAGCCACAGAACATAAAAAAGAAAATGATAAGAATAAGCGGTTGTTATGTCCCTACAGGACGCTATGTAGGGAGAGAAGAACTGGTAATAGGGCTACACAACAGCTGTCAGGAAGGAGGACTGGACAACTCATACTTGGGCTATAGTTTTATCATCCATATATATTTTAATAGAGACGGCATTTAATAGATTTTTCAGCCAGCAGATTAAGCATTTCCTTAATCGACTAACAATTCCTGTATCCATCTAAGCAACCACAACAACGCCATTCACCATACAATGTGAGCTTCCACTCAAGCTTGGACTGGCCCACAGGAGAACAGGAGAATCCTCCGGTGGGCCACCACCCTCTTATATGAGCAGTACTTGGCACAATATACTTGAATCACTATGTACAGACAAAGGCAACATCTTATTCATTTAACAATCTACCCAGTTCATTGTTATATACATTTGTGATTGAGGATAATGTCACATTTCCATGTAACTGAAAAGTGGGGCCCTGGAGTTGGTTACTGGTGGGCCCTTGGCACTCCAGTCCGACACTGGTAGCACATTGCAGTCAGTAATCAGAGCCCGGCTGCACAATTGCAGCCAGGTACATTTTTCTCTTAAATGCTCCGGCGTTCCAGAGAAGATAGAGTTCGATGATCCAGCCGGGGACCGTAGCTGTAAACTAGCCTAGCCCTCCGGCTTGCCACTCCCAGAATGGCTGCAGGTGATTAACAAGTAGAGATGAGCGGTGTTCGACTAGAACTGTTCGCCAATCTCAAATTCGAGGTTATGTTCGATAACTGTTCGTGCACCAAAAGCGTGTCCGGCATGTCTGGCGCTATTTAGAGCACCAATCATGCAGGGATTGTCTGCCACTCACTGTACTGCCACAGCCATGGTGGTTGTGGCATTACAGTGATTGCCCAAATCGATGGGAACAGTGCTCACAGTGAAACACGAAAAGCCGGCAATTCAGCAGCGGCATACACCGGTACCCGACAATTTAGAACCGAAAGAATAGAGCTTCACACATAGATTAGATAGATAGAAACATGTCAGTCACATATATAAGAAGTACAGTGACAGTGTTGATTACTGTACTTGTCATTTAGTGTAAAGGATTTATTAAAAAAAATATTAGTGTTTTCATGCACCGTCTCTTTAAAAAAGCCGGCCGGCAATTCAGCAGCAGTACCCGACAATTTATAAGATAGAATAGAGCTTCTATCTTATGCTTGCGCTCCTCGGTGTCTCGCTGTGACGGCATCCAGATGAGCCGACAATGAACTCAGCTCACCTCCTGCACATCACTGACAGCGTGGGAGAATTCTCACGCTGAAGTGCTGAGTGCAGGAGAATTTTCCCACGCTGTCAGTGACGTGCATGAGGTGAGCCGAGTTCATTGGACATGACCTCGGCTCATCTGGATGCCGTCACAGCCTGACACTGAGGCTGTGCATGAAAACACTAATATTTTTTTTAATAAATCCTTTAACACTAAATGACAAGTACAGTAAGCAACACTGTCACTGTACTTATTATATATGTGACTGACATGTTTCTATCTATCTAATCTATGCGTGAAGCTCTATTCTGTCTGTTATAAATTGTCGGGTACCGCTGCTGAATTGCCGGCCGGCTTTTTTAAAGAGACGGTGCATGAAAACACTAATATTTTTTTTAATAAATCCTTTACACTAAATGACAAGTACAGTAACCAACACTGTCACTGTGCTTCTTACATGTGTGACTGACATGTTTCTATCTATCTAATCTATGTGTGATGCTCTATTCCTTCTTGTCTAAATTGTCGGGTACCGGTGTATGCCGCTGATGAATTGCCGGCCGGCTTTTTTAAAGAGAGTGTCTTCTGAGCAGTTTGTCAGCTTTTGGACACCTTTGAAGGTGTTTTCTATGTGTTTCTATGTGTTTTTGTTTGCCTGCCATTGGTTTTAACGGTGTTCGACGGTGTTCTACGAACAATTCGACGAACAGTTCCTCAAACATCTAGGTGTTCGACGAACAGAACCGAATCCGAACACTACGGGGGTGGCTCAACACTATTAACAAGTCCCTGCCATATTGAGAGACCAGTCAATCACCAGGCACGGTGCTAGGTGTGCAGGAATCCTTGTGTTTGCTGCAGAGACATTCATTCAGATATTAAATATATTCATTCCACATCATTCAGTTATATGGAATGGATTCTTTTCTCATAAACCGACTGTTCAATAATGATTACTGGTCTAGTATGTAAGTGGAGCTTCACTAGAGGTGAATATGACGCCTTTTTCTGCTTTGTAAAGAGAAAAAATGCCAGATAAAAGAATTATATTTGTTTTATTTCAAGTGAAATAGTCCTCGCTCGGCGCCGGGAAGCTTTATGTTTCCAAATCTTAAACTGTGCCAGGAATGTGTGCGACAGAAGGAGCCCTTGTAATAAGAGATCTGGTGTAAGCTCGAGTTCACAGCCCGCAGTCTCTGAGCGATCCCAAATGTCAGCGTCCATGATTGTCAGCCTGGATGTGAACATTAGTTATCGATCAGTTATTTCACTTTCTTTTGTTCTGTCTTTGCACCGTTTTTTTAATGATTAGATGATTTTATTGTATGCTGAATATTGACGACGTAACTTTCTATGGGATCATCAGGTTCTTCGTTCACCTGGCTGCTAAGGCTGCAGAGGTCAGGTGACTGCAACGGGATGACATCAGATGCGCAGCCGTTGAGGTCACCTGACAGACAGCTGCATCCAATAACAGGCTTCTGTAGTCAGCTGACTAAAAAACTGGACTTTTTCATTTTTTGTCTATTTTTGGAGGACCTTCATATTTTAGACCATTAATTGATCGTCGGGGAATTTTTACTTAACTCGGACAACCCCTCTAAGTAAGGAAAATATTGTATGAGCTACTGTAAGGTAAGGTATTTTCTTACAAAGGACTTTATGTGACTATATCTGCTTAGGTTTACAAGAAGTGTAGAAACAATAGAACGTTAAAAGGGGTTGTCCGCAAATCACCAATTCAGTGCCCATAGAAAATAAAGATAGTGTGTACTCACTTCCAACAGTGGCGCCATTCCTGCTGTCCCCGGTGGGTGACATTGTTATGTCAGATGACCGAGGCAGCCAATCAGCAACCAACCAGCTGATTGGTTGCAGCTCATCAACATTCCATCAGAGCAGCAGCCCACACTGATGAAATAGTAAAGGTTGAATGCAGCCAGTGATTGGCTGCAGCGGTCAGGTGACACAACAATGCTGGGAATTGCAGTACTTTAGCCATTGTGGACAGTCCCGTAAGCTAGCTCAGACCGATTTTTATATTGGTCGACGCTCTAAATGGACCATAATTTAAATTTTTGTTCTAACTTCTCCCAGAGCAAAGAGGCCATTCAGTGCGGGTATTTGCTCACTATAATGTAGGCTCAGATAGCCGGGCTTGTTCACACCAAGGTGCAGACAGTTAAGCAGCTGTGAAATGCCTTAAACACTTTATGGCCAATATAAATATGTTTTGCAGGTAAAAAAAACCCTTTAAATTTTATATTTAGTGTTCGCTACTTAAGATACTCAAGTTTTTAGCTTAAAGAATAATATAGAGACTCATGCAGTATGCGAGTATTGTCAGTGAAAGCGTAAGACTATATCCCTGCTGTAAATGTATATCTGTAAAAAATATATATTTTCCGGTCTGTCCTCTATGTACGGCCAAATGACTTGACCAGTCTGCACCAAAAATTGTCAGGTGGCTAGATCAGGCGCTTCCGAAAGTTGCACGTTGGTTTCAGCACTTCAGGAGCTACCGTTCGCCACATATTCGCAAAAAAAAAAAAAAAGAACACAAGAACAAATATTAATTTGCCCAAATTTGGCACATGGATAAATCAGGCGTTTCGGAAGGTTTTACACCAGGTTTCAGCTCTGTATTGAATTCCATTAATTGTTCTCTCCATCAAGTTTTCTTGGCATAATACGGTAGTAGATTGCCAGAAGAATCAACACCTTTGATATGCGGTGCTGGAGAAGGATGTTATCAATAACATGGATGGCAAGAAGAACAAACAAATCAATTTTAGAACAAATCAAGCCAGACATGTCACTGGAAGGAAGGATCACCAAGCTACGACTTGCCTACTTTGGAGACATCATACAAAGAGAGCAATCACTGTAGAAGGACATCATGGTCGGAAGAATAGAAGGAACCAGACGAAGAGGAAGACCAGCAACCTGATGGCTTGAAACAATCAAGATAAAGGCGGAGAAGACCCTGGTGGACCTATCTAGGCTTGCACAAGATCGATCTTCCTACAGATAATTCATTCATCAAGTCGCCGTGGCTCGAGATCAAGCTGAAGGCCGTTAATAATAATCAGCTCTATAAGGCCTATGTTCTCAAGATATTCACAAAAAATGGAACACAAAGGCAAATAATAATTTGCTCCAAATTTGGCATATAGGTAAATCCGATGCTTCGAAAGGTTTTACAGTGGATTTCAGCTTTTTAGGACCTACCGTTCTCCAAATATTTGCAAAAAAAATGAGACACAAAAGCAAATCTTAATTTACGGCCAAACATCTGGACTAATGTACCCCAAATTTGGCACATAGGTAAATCAGGCACTTCGGACGTGTTTACACCAGGTTTTAGCTCTCTAGGGTCTACCGTTCTCAACATATTTGCACAAAAATCTTTTCACACCACTAGTGAGACGTCAAATTTCTGAACATAACAACTCAGCACATCCAGTTTCCGTGCTGAGATATCATATCAGAAGCAAACAAAGTTTTTAACCACACAAACAACAAACAGTTAAACAAAATAGACCCATACGAAGCCGAGTAATTCTACTAGTACTATATATATGGACTCTCTATAAGGAATGTATATGCTGCGTGTAGCTCAGCATTCCTACCCCGGGAGCATCATCTACTAATACTTCTATGCCTGAAATAAGTAATGGTAATGAGTGCCCTAAATGTGAACCCCCCCCCCCCCCCTCAATGGTCAAGTGTCACTTTCAGTAAAAATAAAATAAAGAAATATGGCTTTTTTCTCACAGCTGTGCCGTGACATCCTGTTGTCACACAATCAAAACATTGCACCTACATTTCTCTATAGTCTACAAATATTCAGACGTCTTCCTGTTTACTCTGCACCCACAAAAACCACCATGAGATTGGGTTGAGTAAGGAGGGCCCATTAGTGCCCTAAGTTTGGCCCTATTAGTGGCCTAAGCACAATGTTTGCAACAAAAAGATGATAGAAGTGACATCCTTCGTTTGTACATGGAGTAGGCAAGGAGTAAAGAAGTACCGGGCTCAGGGCGGGTATCAGCACCCGGCAAACCCAAGGAAGAGTCGGAGCTCAATGTTCCTGGGGGCTCCAGATTTCCATTGGTGACATCTGCTGTACGTTTGTGGCAGATTTGTGCTCTGCATGTATAGAGTGGCCCCGGATTCGGGCAGGTGTCACCTGTGTTATACTGCCAGCCCCCAAGTTTTACTGGTACATGGTGTAGACGAGGATTGAAGAAGCACAAGGCTCAGGGCCGGCATCAGCATCTGGCAAATCCAAGCAAGCGTCGGGGCTCAATGTTCCTATGGGTGGCTCAATGTTCCTGGGGGCCCCAGATTTCCATTGTTGACATGTGCTGTATATTTATGGTGGATTTGTGCACTGCATGCACAGAACGGCCCCGGTTCAGGCAGGTTTCAGCTGTGTTATACTGCCAGCACACAATTTTTACTGCTACATGGTGTAAAAAATAAAAAAGTTATAGTGCTTTGAAGGTGAGGAGGAAAAATCCAAAGTAAAGCGTTGCCCACTTGGACTTCATCACCCAAGAGCCCGTATAAACCTGGTGCCGGCCCTGACCAGACTGTAGAATTCTGTAGTCAATGTAGAATTTATATTCTTTCTGATGCAAACCTTTTCATTTATGTCAATTCTTTCTGATAACATCTGTGGACATATCGATCTTTTGGATAGCACCATCCACCATAAATGTCCAAAAAAGAATTGTGGCCGGCAGCACTTACTGTGGAGGACGCACGTCAACAATCCCCAAGGAACCCACTTGGGGGTATACATGCATATGAAAAGGAGAAGACAGCGTCCATGCAGGGTGTTCAGTTGCAAAAAAAAGTATTTATTTCGCCATTCCAAAACAACGTTTTGACCCTACATGGGTCTTTGTCAAGTACTTGACAAAGACCCATGTAGGGTCGAAACGTTGCTTTGGAATGGTGGAATAAATACCTTGACAAAGACCCATGTAGGGTCGAAACGTTGTTTTGTAATGGCGAAATAAATACCTTGACAAAGACCCATGTAGAGTCGAAACGTTGTTTTGGAATGGTGGTATAAATACATTGACAAAGACCCATGTAGGGTCGAAACGTTGTTTTGGAATGGTGGAATAAATACGTTGAGAAAGACCCATCTAGGGTCGAAACGTTGTTTTGGAATGGCGGAATAAATACTTTTGTGTACTTGACAAAGACCCATATAGGGTTGAAACGTTGTTTTGGAATGGTGGAATAAATACCTTGACAAAGACCCATGTAGGGTCGAAATGTTGTTTTGGAATGGCGGAATAAATACTTTTTTTTGCAACTGGAGCCCCCTGCATGGACGCTGTCTTCTCCTTTTCATAAGCACCATCCACCATATCATCTCATCCCCAACGGCATAATGCATTATTTTATTTTGCAAGGATAAAAATGAGAAAAAGCGTCACAGCATTGCGGTGTGAGCACGGTCTGGAGGTGTAATATATGGCCCTGAGACAAAATGAATAATGTAAGGAACATGGTCTCCTTCACAGTTCTGTTTCCACACGTCCCCAGTCGGGCAAGTGACCACGCTGAGCTATTCCATTGTCTCCAGTTCATTGTGAGCAGGAACATATGTACACCTTATGAATAAATGATTATACTACAGGATGGGAAGAAAGAGAAATGGAGGAGAGAGCAGAGGAATACACTGGGGGGAGATAAGTGTTAACAATGATTGGTATTGAGCAGTGAACAGAGGCCCCTCTGTAGCATGAAACCGCCTCCTAGTATGACATACCGGGCTATACTATCCGGCCCTGGAAACCGGCCTGTACTGTATATTGAAATAGCCATATATAAATAACACAGAAAAGCAATAAACGCCTGAGTGCGCGCTCACGTAAGACATGTTTACAGCACCGCCACGACGCAGTATACACCACGGTGCATTGCACGGATACCTTCCTGGGTAAGGGCAGCACGAGAAGCCGATTGTGCACACGGAAAATGTAATACTAACGTGAAGTCATTCCAAGAAATCACCACCATGAAAATACACTAACTGCCAAGGAAGATTTATTTAGGGACTCCAGGGACCAGATTAGGTTTCAGGACTACAAAGATCACAATGCATTGCAATTCCGAACGGGTCTTTGAATGGACATGATGCAACGTAACGGATTATAGTGCAATAACGTCCCTATAAATGACAGCACCCATTCATGTATCACACACGTCTCTGCCGTCCGTCCCTCCTCTTTCTCTCTTTCTCGCTCTCCCCACATCCTTCCACCCCCCTGTCTATGTCTGTCACTTCCTCTGTCTGTTTCTGCTCCACATGCCCCTTTTTCCTCTGTCATCGGAACGGAAATTAGAGAGACAAAAAAAAAATAATAAAAAAACAGACTTTTATAAATGGCGAAAAAAATAAAAACACAAAAGGACAAAAACAAGCAAACAAACGACACCTCTGCAACACTTAATGACTCTATGGTCGGGGATTACGAGACTCTCTGGAGTAATGTAACACGTGGATTGTGAAAAAGATTCATCGCATATGGAAGATACAAAGCTAAACGGGAAAGGTGACGTCGGTAACGCGTCGGATGGGAAATAACAATGTGCCCAAAAAAAAGAATAAAACAAACAAAAAACAACTGCTCACTCCCCGCATCTTCCAGGGCCTGCGTGGACAAGCATCATGTCAGGTTGTGGGCAGATGTGGTGGTCGTCTATCAGGCACACACATGTACAGCCCTCATTACACGCATGCACACAGATATATATATCAGACATGACTGTGTGCGCTCGTTGTCACCTACCTCCTTCATCTGCTTTTCTCTCTGATCTGTGCCTCTGCTTTCTTTCTCTCCACTCCCCCCCCAATCCCCTCTTTCTCTCAAACAGCTGCAGGCTGCTGCTGCTCGACTCTGTCAGTTTCCTCCCATCAGCATCTCCTCCTCTGACCTCTCTTCCTCCACCCCCGTTTACTTCCTCACTCCCTTCCTCCCATCCTCTCCTGGTTGGGTGTCACAGTGAATAGGGAGCCATGAACCTCTCCTTCCTCACACCGGCTGCTGAGTGGGACACATCACTGATTTGTTTTGTCCCCCCTTTTTTTTCCCCTAGAGATCAGCTGCTGAATTCGAGCCAGTACATATGGTGCCGTATACCATTTTGGAGTCACTTAAAGACCCATAAAACCTTCTTCATCCGAATAAGCCATTTTCTGTCTGCACAATGCCAGAGGCAGGACAAAAGGCCCTGAACGGGGTACAAAACAAAAAAGTCATTTGCTTCTCACAGATGTGACAAAGTATTCTCTTTTAACAGAAAATCTGACAACGGATTGCGACAAAACAAAACAGTCGTCACAGGTCGCAAAATGCAAGACATTTTTTTATTCCTTTAATAAAAAAAAGAAGAAAAGAAAGAATAAACAGTGAAAGAATAAAAAAAAAATAAACGGTGAAAGAATAAAAAAAGAATAAGAAAAATAAAATAAAGAATAAACAGTGAAAGAATAAAAAAAAGAAAAGAAAGAATAAACAGTGAAAGAATAAAAAAAAGAAGAAGAAAAAGAAAAGAAAGAATAAACAGTGAAATAATAAAAAAAGAATAAGAAAAAGAAACTAAAGAATAAACAGTGAAAGAATAAAAAAAAGAAAATAAAGAATAAACAGTGAAAGAATAAAAAAAATAAAAAAAAGAATAAGAAAAAGAAAAGAAAGAATAAACAGTGAAAGAATAAAAAAAGAATAAGAAAAAGAAACTAAAGAATAAACAGTGAAAGAATAAAAAAAAGAAAAGAAAGAATAAACAGTGAAAGAATAAAAAAAAGAAAAGAAAGAATAAACAGTGAAAGAATAAAAAAAATAATAAACAGTGAAAGAATAAACATCCACATGTCACGACTGCTTGTTTTAGTAATTTTTACACTATTTTATTTTAAATCTCTAAGAGCTTGTTCACACGCTGCGTTTTTTCTGTTTTTCACCAAGCGTTTTTTTCTAAGAAGAAAAACAGTATTTCACAGTACCAGCAAAGTGAATGAGATTTCTGAAATCTCCTACACGTGCTGCTTATTTTCTCCTTGCAGATTTGAATCATTAGGCTATGGCCCCACTATCAGTATTCGGTCAGTATTTTTTCTCAGGAGTGGGAGCCAAAACCAGGAGTGGGTGATAAATGCAGAATTGGTGACTTGTTTCTATTATACCTTTTCTCTGATTGTTCCTCACCTGGTTTTGGCTCCCACTCCTGAGAAAAAATACTGACCGAATACTAACCAAATACTGATAGTGGGGCCGTGGCCTTAATGTGATTTTTCAAATCCGCAGCGTCAATTCTTTCAGCATTTTTGCAGCATTTTTTCACCCATTAAAACGAATAAGGATAAAAAAAAACAAGGAAACGCAGCGATAATGCATATAAAATGCATCGAAAATGAGCGTTTTTCCTGCCTACATTCTGTTTTTTGGTGCAGAAAAATCTGCTGCAAATAGTCGATGTGTGCACAGAGCCCGATTCATCTTTGCATTTCCACCATTTTTGGGGCGTGAACACCTCTCAATTACTGACTTTTTTTTTATTTGCGACAAATTCATTAAACGATTTGCAACTTTTTTCACCTTTAGTTAGTTTTTGGATTTTTGCATCAATGTTTTTCCACATGTTTTAGACAAGATTTATGAAATGTAACTTATTTATTAAAAAAGTTGCGAAATTTGGTGCAACTCTACTGGGCCCTAAGTTTTGCTGATGAGGGCTACATAGGGAGCGCAGACCGCCAAGCCAATCTCAGAAGTAAGGTGTCCCGAAGCAGTAAGAACCTTTTTGTCTTCTGTCTGGACATCATATTTAACGGGGATGTATGATTTTAGTCTGCTTTGTTTTCCAAAAACAGCGCCTCTCTTGTCTATAGGTTATTCGTGGTATTGCAACTTAGACACCACCTTCTTGATTCATCATTTGCTTTTCTTGTGTATTTTTTTAGTAATTTTTCACTGATGTTTTTCTGCTTCACACTGTTGACAAATTGATAAAAATGGCGCACAATGTTTTATAAATTTGCTAGTGGCCGGCTGAAGCCCTGCTATGTATATCACAGGCGATCGAATGATCGCAGCTTCAAGTCTCCTAAGGGGACTATGGAAGTCAGCAAAAAGTAAAAAAGTTTTCAAAAATTATCAAAAAAATTTAAAAAAACACAAACGTTCAAATCACCCACCTTTTGCCCCATTGAAAATAAAACCATAAAAAATACACATATTTGGTATCACAGCATTCAGACATATCCAATCTATCAAAATATAAAATAAATTAATCCGATCGGTAAATGGCATAACGAGAAAAAAATCGAAACGCCAGAATTATGTTTTTTTGGCCGCCACAACATTGCAATAAAATGCATTAACGGGCGATCAAAACATCGTATCTACCCCAAAATGGTATCAATAAAAACGGCAGCTCAAGGCGCAAAAAATAAGCCCTCACACAGCCCCCAGATCCCGAAAAATGGAGACTCTACGAGCCCCTGAAAATGGCGACATAAGTTAAAAAAAATTTCTTACAAATTTCGTTTTTTTTTGTCACCACTTAAATAAAAAATAAAAACTATACATGTTTGGTATCTGCGTACTCGTACTGACCTGGAGAATCACATTGACAGGTCAGTTTTAGCATTTAGTGAGATGGGTAATTAAAAAAAACCTCAAAAAACAATTGTGGAATTGCAGGGTTTTTTTTTGCAATTTCACCACATTTGGAATTTTTCTCCAGTTTTCCCGTACGCTATATAGTAAAATCAATGGAGTCATTCAAAAATACAACTCGTCCCGCAAAAAAACAATCCCTCATATGGCCATATTGAAGAAAAATAAGTAAGTTATGGCTCTGGGAGGAAGGGGAGGAAAAAACGAAAGCGCAAAAAAGGAAAATCACAAGGTCATGAAGGGGTTAAACAACAAACTTTTACTCCAAAGAGAATGAAGAATCGGGGGGTTAAATGTACAAAAAAATAACAATAATCGATCTACTCTTGCTTAAGCTTCCCCCACCTCCGCAATAACACGTTGCAACGTCACAAGACCATGAAATCCAATTGCTGGTGCAGAAGTGCTGCTTCTCCCTTACAGACATCTCCACTAAGACCAATGATAAGTTACATTTCGGGATGACATGTAATTGCAGCCCCGGTGTAATCAATCATCAGCCGGAAGCAGCAGATTTCAGAGGTGAAGATATCATTTCCTGATCATTTAACACACGTACAGCTTGCTGCTCTGCGTAAACTCAATGGCAAATTTGTCAGCACCTTTAAAACTTTCCGAAATACTTTTGCAAAAATTTATAAAATTAAATGCACCCAAGGAAGTGACACAAGTGAGATGCTGACTGGCGGAGCTGCGCGATTTGAATAGGAGGCGGATGTGTAGTACCAAGCCCCGGCCACTATCCGAAGACGGAGAAGCTCGGCAAGTGAGTACTTCCGGCCACCAGCACCGATAACAGCTGATCGGCGGGGGTGCCGGGTGTCGGACCCCTGCTGATCAGACATTGATGACCTATCCTGAGGATAGGACATCAATGTAAAAGTAGTAGACAACCCCTTTAAGAGGAGATGCACCAATTATATTATGCAGTTTGTGGTTTTTAAACATTTTTCCCACAATTTCCTCCAAACCGAATTACGCATTTTCACTTGTCAGTTTCATAATTGATGTTTTCGAGAGGCTGAAACCCCCGTCTTGATCATGTGCTTGTTGCATAAGTACAAAATTCATGCAGGACATGGTTAGGAAAGTTTTTTCTACCACAGTATTTAAAGGGATTGTCCAGGAATATTTTATTTTATACTATGGGCCTAACGTGTCGCTTGCTCACAAAGGCAACTACCTGCCTGGTCTACCTGGTGGGGGCACAGAGTGGTCACCAACTGATCCTATCGGCGATTCAGCTGCTCCACGTCAACAGAGCAGCTCTTCTTCTTCCAGGCTGCTCTGTCGACAGGGGGCGTGACTGCCGACATCATGCTGATTGATAGCCAGAAGAAAGGAGATGACAATTGTTTGTTATAAGATTCTATGTAGAAGGTAAGGGAAAGAAAGAGGAGGGAGGAGCTCTACCTCGAACTCCTTCCTCACCTCTCTACATAGAATCTTATGAGCACCAACCGTCATCTCTTATCTCAGTTCTGAGAGGATCTGTCTTCACTGAATACGGATTTGAGAATTTTGAAAATGAAAGATCAGTCCAGGAGGAGAAAGAAGCAGATTTGTCTTATAAGATATATTACAAAGTTTCTTATTTATGAAAAAAGTTAAAACGACAGTTATACTTTAAGTGATTTTGCAAAGAAACAGTAAAAAGATTGACGCATCCTAATTAGTAAAAAAAAATAATAACAATAAAAAATATGGCAGACGTTCACTCAGGATTACTCAATTATCTATTTTTGCTCAAAACAAAAAAAACAAAAATGGGCAACAAAAATTCTCAAAAGTCTGGGCCATAAAGCTATGTTATAGATGCTGGTGTACCCAAAAATGTCAGTGTCTTCTTTGTTGTACTTTTTTGTTAATTTAGTGCTTTTTTTAATTTTTTTTTCTTCTGTGTATCAAAATGGACCGACCACTTCTTTTAGCCTGTTCTTAAAAGAAGTTACAAAAGTTCATTATTTTTGATCATTTATTCAGCTATTTTTCATGTCGGTTCCAGGCGGAATCAGCCTGAAAAAGCCGCCGAGTGCACATCCCCTAAGGTATATCAGGAAAAACCTGAGAAATGTAATATATATTGCCTTGAGGGTTAAAAAAGGAAAAGAAAAATGTAACTGAAACCATTAAATAAGCTGACGGATGGAATAATATACAGACGGTGAAGAACAGCAGCGCCTTGAAGGAATCATCCAGCTAAGGTGGTGGAAAGATCAACATCAGGTAATGATTCTGTGCCTGTCTGGGAAAGACATTAGTCCAAATTAAGCTAAACACATAACCTAAAAGTAAAAAAAAAAAGAAAACAAAAATAAAAGGGCAGAAAGGATGAATATATTACTAGGTCCTCACTTTTCTGTACTGGGATTACTCTATTTTGTTCAGCAGAAGACATCTTCATTTCTGCATGGTTAAAAAAGCACAGGAACAAACAAAGTGGCCATTTTCTCTTGTAAAATGTAGAAGGCATTAAAGCAGCATGATGTAGGGTCAGAGACCCTGATTCCAGGGATGTATCACTTACTGGGCTGCTTGCTGCAGTTTTGATAGAATTACTGTTTTCTCTGCTGTAAATCCAGCAGTTCTCTGAATGCTGAGCTCTGTATAACTCCGCCCACACCACTGATTGGCAGTTTTCTGTGTGCTCTGTGCCAATCAGTGGTGGGGGGCGGGGTTGGACTACATGGCAGCAGGTTTACTAGTCCTCTATTGATAATATCCTGCTGCGAAAACAGTGATTGTATCAAGCAGCCCAGCAGTGAGTAGCTGTGCTCAGAATGCTGAGCTGTGTATAAACCCGCCCTCACCCCTAATTGGCAGCCCCCTGTGAACACTGTAAGCAAGTTGCCAATCAGTGGTGGGGGCAGGGTTACACACATTAGCTGGACTGATCTACACGTGACACTAATCCTGCAGTGACAATCTTCAGCTAATAAAACACTGATTGTATTGAAATTAAAGCAAGCTGCTGAGCAAGTGACATGTTGCTGGAATCAGGCTCTCTGCTCCTACATTATATTGCTCTCAGATTATATAGCAAAAACCTGGTGACAGATTCCTTTTATGGTGCATTCACACTGCATGATTATTGTAAATGAGCATTCCTTGGAGCATTTGTTTCCCGATAACCGCGCAGTGTAAACCGGCTGTTGATCACAATGCTCGTTCGTCGGGTGAAATGATCTTTTGGTTTGCACAAAAGATTATCATTCTCGGCAGCGCATCACTGTGCTGCCGAGAACTATGGCAGCCAATGCGCACTGAATGTTTTATTATTAATTGATCAGTGCTCATCTGAAGGGCTGTCTGCCTGTGTGAATAGGCTATTAAAAGACCCCCGACTGGCAAACATATTACCGGTTGGCGGCCTTTAGCGCCCAGTTTTTCGAACAAAGATTCTGACAGCTTCCTCGATTTATAATTGCTATGGGAAACCTTGGTTTTCACCAGGGATTGCCTTTGGGGGTCGTCAGAAGCTAATTAACCAATGTTTTTTAGACTGTAGTGCTCAAGGGGAGTACATACTAAGTCATTGGATATGGTGCTCTGGTTGAGGACAATGTCTAGAATTTTTTAAAAGGAAGGTCCCATGTAAAGAAGAGGAAGGATTGCCGTAAGTAATTGTTGATGATAACGCGCCCCCAGGGCCGTGGGGTACTCGGCAGCCGGGCCTCTGGTTGCCGGGGGATATCACAGTGGCTGGCCCGGTCCGTGACCCAGGGCGGTCAGTGAAATGTGGAAACTTCTATTATTTGGGGTTTTTGGAATTATTTGTGACGCCACCTGTGGTCTCTGGTGAGGATCATCAGCGCTGCAACAGTCCTCTGAGGCAGATGTTAGGGCAGCAAATGATGGGACAGCTCCCCACAGGTGGAGCAGGCCTCAGGGCAGTGTATAGGATGTACTGGATGGTGGTGCAGGGGAGAGACGGCAGGTCGGTCCCGGAAGAAGGACGGATACTCACACAGGGGTAAGCTTCAGTACCTTTACTGGTGATGCTGCAGGCACGGTCCAGGGTACTCCAGGTAAAGGGCGCACTTCTGGACTCTCCCCAGTGAGCGGGTATAGAGCCTCCTGATCCGTTGCTTTACTCTCTAGGCTTCTGGCCTGCCTGGAGCTGGGCCTAGCTTGGTTACTGTCTCTCTCTGCACCTGCTGACCTGGTGGTAGGGCCTTCTCTTTGGAGATCACTCTCCCTGGACGCTAGGACCTCTGTGACTCCTAGCCCTGGTACTACAATCAACATTCGGTGGACCTGGGACCTGTAGTTCTCCAGGGGTTCCGGTGGTTCCTACTGGGTGTTGAGAGTCCCTGTAGGCACGGACCCGGTGTCGGGTATATATATATCGGGGTGAGCTTACTATGCTCCTCTGCCCCCTAAGTTCCACTCTCTCTTTCTCCTCGCCGTCGACCACACTCGGGGCCCTCACTACTTGGCAGCTGGCGTACTGCGTCTTCACCGCTCTCTGAGCGTCGGTACGCTCTCAGCTCCCTCTGAGCTGTGTTCCTCTCTGAACACTCACTGCTGAATCACTCTACTAGACTGAGCTGCCTGGCTCCACCTTCCCTTTATATATCCCTAACGGGCTCCCTCTGCTGGTCTGAGGTGGAAGGTGGAGGTGTATGAATGTAGTGAGGGCCTCTTGTGGAGAAATCCATCCATCCACCCTTCTGGGTTCTGTGGCACCAATGCGCAGCAGGGGCGCCACAATGACTACAGATATTGTTCTATTCATAAAGACTTTTATTTGCACCTAATAAATGGGACCATAAACTTTTACTCATACACAAGCGGTTCTAAAATATACATACAGTGCATTGTGAAAGTATTTGGCCCCCTTGAACTTTTCTACCTTTTGCCACATTTCTGGCTTCAAACATAAACATTTAAAATTCTAATTTTTTTGGGAAGAATCAACAACAAGTGGGACACAATCGTGAAGTGGAACGAAATTTATTGGATATTTTAAACTTTTTTAACAAATTAAAAACTGAAAAGTGGGGCTTGCATTATTATTCGGCCCCCTTGAGTTAATACTTTGTAGTGCCACCTTTTGCTGCGATTACAGCTGCAAGTCACTTGGGGTATGTCTCTATCAGTTTTGCACATCGAGAGGCTGAAATTCTTGCCCATTCTTCCTTGCAAAACAGCTCGAGCTCATTGAGGTTGGATGGAGGGCGTTTGTGAACAGCAGTTTTCAGTTCTTTCCACAGATTCTCGATTAGATTCAGGTCTAGACTTTGACTTGGCCATTCTAACACCTGGATATGTTTATTTTTGAACAATTCCATTGTAGATTTTGCTTTATGTTTGGGATCATTGTCTTGTTGGAAGATAAATCTCCGTCCCAGTCTCAGGTCTTTTGCAGACTCCAACATGTTTTGTTCCAGAATGGTCCTGTATGTTGATCCGTCCATCTTCCCATCAATTTTAACCACCTTCCCTGTCACTGCTGAAGAAAAGCAGGCCCAAACCATGATGCTGCCACCACCATGTTTGACAGTGGGGATGGTATTTTGAGGGTGATGAGCTGTGTTGCTTATACGCCAAACATATCGTTTTGCATTGTGGCCAAAAAGTTCGATTTTGGTTTCATCTGACCAGAGCACCTTATTCCACATGTTTGGTGTCTCCCAGGTGGCTTGTGGCAAACTTCAAACGAGACTTTTTATGGATATCTTTGAGAAATGGCTTTCTTCTTGCCACTCTTCCACAGAGGCCAGATTTGTGCAGTGTACAACTGATTGTTGTCCTATGGATAGACTCTCCCACCTCAGCTGTAGATCTCTGCAGTTCATCCAGAGTGATCATGGGCATTTTGGCTGCATCTCTGATCAGTCTTCTCCTTGTTCGAGATGAAAGTTAAGAGGGACGGCCGGGTCTTGGTAGTTTTGCAGTGGTCTGATACTCCTTCCATTTCAATATGATCGCTTGCACAGTGCTCCTTGAGATGTTTAAAACTTGGGAAATCTTTTTGTATCCAAATCCGGCTTTAAACTTCGCCACAACAGTATCTTGGACCTGCCTGGTGTGTTCCTTGGTCTTCATGATGCTCTCTGCACTTGAAACAGAACCCTGAGATTATCACAGAGCAGGTGCATTTATACCGAGACTTGATTACACACAGGTGGATTCTATTTATCATTACCAGTCAATTAGGACAACATTGGTTCATTCAGAGATCCTCACTGAACTTCTGCACTGAAAGTAAAGGGGCCGAATAATATTGCACGCCCCACTTTTCGGTTTTTAATTTGTTAAAAAAGTTTAAAATATCCAATAAATTTCGTTTCACTTCACGATTGTGTCCCACTTGTTGATTCTTCCCCAAAAAATTAGAATTTTATATCTTTATGTTTGAAGCCAAAAATGTGGCAAAAGGTAGAAAAGTTCAAGGGGGCCAAATACTTTCACAATGCACTGTATGTGAGCTATCTAAAGAAGTAAATTCTACTTCAATAGCAGAGGGCAATGATAACTATCCCTTGTAAAGAGGTCTAAAGATGGCCATACTCCATACTTGCTGTTCCTGCTTGTGCTCCTTCGGCTGCGTCCATGATGATGGCTTGAGTATCCTGTTACGATACTGGCACAGTACTGCTGGAAACCAGTGGCCGAAGGAGCACAAGCAGGAACAGCAAGCGGTAGAAGAAGTTCTTGAAGTTAGCAAGGAGTTGTAGGAAACAACCCATAAATGACTTAGAACAATCTGGGTAAGAATGTTCAAGAGCTGGAGACTGAAGCTAGGATACTAGCTAGACACAATACTCAAGCAATGAGTGAGAGTTCCATGTGGCTTTAAGTAAGCCCAAACAGGAAACAAGATGGATTCCATAGATTCAGAATCCGCCATCTTGGTAAAGGGCAATTGCAGGAGACAACAGCAACCTCCAGTGGTAAGGAGTGAAACAGTTGCACAATTATTAAAATTAACAATATCTGCCACTAGTGGTCAAACTGTAGAAAGGAAACAGAAATCCTGACATCAAATCACTACACTAACAGAAGTGTTAATAGAAATCTAAATCACATCAATATTTGGTGACCGCGCTTTGCCTTCATCACTTCTTCTCGGTACTTATTCTTGTACAGTTTTTGAAGGAACTCGACAGGGAGGTTGTTCCTAATATCTTGGAGGACTAACCACAGATCTTCTATAGATGATGCTTCTGTGCAAATCCTTATTTCTCTTCATCTGATGCCAGACTGGATGATGTGAGATCAGGGCTCTGTGGGGCCAAATCATCACTCCCAGGACTCGTTTTTCTTTACACTGAAATATTTTTTTATCACATTGGCTTTATGTTTGGGGTAATTTTTCGGCTGCAGAATAAACTTGAAGACAATCAGACTCCTCCCTGATAGTATTACATGATGGATAAGTGTCTGCCTGGGTTTCTCAGCTTTGAAGACACTAAGAAACGTGCAACGTCGAGAATCATAGGCACAGTGGTCGGTGAAGTAAACTTAGTGCAGCAGATGAAAGACACATCAAGCTTACATCCCTTCGAAATAGGAAGAACTCCAGCAGTGCCATCAGCTCAGATATAGCAGCAACTAGTGGGACTCAGCTACACCCAACTACTGTTCGGAGAAGTCTAGTCAGAAGTGGTCTTCAAAGAAGAATTGCGGCTAAAAACCAAACCTTCTACATGGAAACAAAGACAAGTGACTCAATTATGCAGGAAACGATAGGAACTGGGGGTAAAACAATGGCAGCAGGTGCTCTGGACTGAGGAATCACAATGTGAAATATTTGGCTTTAACAGAAAACAGTTTGCTCCCGAAGGGCTGGAGAGCGACGCAATAATGAGGGTCTGCAGGAACAGTTAAGTATGATGGAGTTGGATATTTGGTCAAGATCAATGATGTCCTCAATGCTGAGAAATACAGATACTTATCCATCATGTGATACCATCAGGAAGGTGTCTGATTAGCTCCAAATTTATTCTGCAGCTGGATAACGACCCCAAACATTCAGCCATGTCATTAAGAACGAACTTCAATGTAAAGAAGAACAAGGAGTCCTGGAAGTGATGATTTGGACCCACAGAGCCCTTATCTCACATCATCCAGTCTGTCTGGAATTATATGTAGAAACTGGAAGATCTGCACAAGCAACATACACAGAAGATCTGTGGTTAGTTCTCCAAGATGTTTGGAACAAACTCCTGCCGAGTTCCTTCAAAATCTGCGTACAAGTACAAGTACCTAGAAGAACAGATGAAGTTAAAGGTCGGTCACCAAATATTGATGTGATTTAGATGTCACTTGTTATTTCACTTTGATTTTGCTAATTGATAAAAATAAACTATTAGCACTTCTATTTTATACAGGATTGTTTGGCATTTTTTCCACACCTGCCTAAAACCTTTGCACAGCACTGTAGATATTAAATATTATCTAACAGCATTTTATATGCTATCGTCCAGACACCATGTACCTTCTTCAATTTGTTCTGCTTGATTCTCATGTATAGTCATATTTATTAAATTGTTGAAATCTAATGATACATATAAATTATAAGTCTAGTCTACTCTGGTGGTACTCACAAGGACATTGTGAAATATGTCAAACCAATGACAAAGTTTTTGTATTTTTTATGAAGGCAAGAAAATCGGTCAGAACTTGAGTCCTAAAAGATCTCTTAGCGGAGGAAATGTCAATGAAACACTGGTTCATCAGAAGATATCTACTCAAAAGCATCCCCAATAAGAAGCAGGAACAAAGTGTTAACGTATTTAAAACTTTGCTTCTTTGATGCTTAACAGTAAATAAAAGTCTCCATCATTTTTTTTCGTTCAGCGGAGGTTGATTTACATTATTACAAGCCAGTATGAAAAATATAGTAGGAAGGATTGGTCCTGGAATACGGTAGGAAGGATCGGTCCTGGAATACAGTAGGAAGGATCAGTCCTGGAATACAGTAGGAAGGATCGGTCCTGGAATACAGTAGGAAGGATCGGTCCTGGACAGATTAGACGATGCTTATTTGAGTAATTAGCAGAAACAAATGGGTTTCTACTGCCCCAATATGCTGACAACATTATATGAGCTGCAGATGGGAGAACATTGGGCACATGGCATCCTACTATTTCAATGAATATTAAACAAGGCATACGCAGGGTGAAGCTCTAGAGAAACACCTGAGTCCCATCCAACCCCACGTGTCTATTCCAGCACAGTAGGGATCCAACACTTCTTTTTACTGGAGATGTTAGATTTGTATTTCAGCAATAGTTAAAGGGAAGATGCCATCCAAAAATATTTTTTTTCAACAATTGAAAAAAATGTAAAGTATTAATGTTTTAATTGTTTTTTTAAATGCTATCATTTATTTTTAATGTACTAAAATATGAAAAATAATTTAAAAAGGTTTGATATTTTCCACTTTTAAATACTAGAGGTAGCAACTGCTGAAATGTGCCATGAAAACCTAATGTACTACTAGCTCGCATTACGACTGAAGTAAATGTGGGCAGGGTCTGCTCACATGTGTGTGATGTCACTGCACCCCGCCCTTTCTGGGTGTTTGCAAAAGGATAAGAGAGGATGAAGTTTAGATCACAGTGCGGAGCCATTTTATTGGTGACTGCCAGTGATACTGACAAGTAGTGTCACAGAGGATGGCTAGCAGCGCTGATTCTGTCAGTTAGTGCTGCTCGCTGTATCATAAGCTGGGGTCAGATACGTGGAGTGTATAACGTGCTCCGATTAGATACGCTTAGAGTAACACACGCTGGGATTAGATACAGGGCTCAGTGTAGTGTATCACATGATGGGATTAGATATTGGTCTCAGTGGAGTGTAACACACAGGATGGGATTAGATCTAATGTACGTAATGTGTGACCCGATATGTCTACTTCTATGTGAGCAGTAGTGTAATGTGACCCTGCTCCGTCCACTATATTACTACTCTCATAGAAGTAGACGGAGTGGGGTCACACATTACGCCACTGCTCCCATAGAAGTGGACGGAGCAGTGTCACACATTACACCACTGCTCCTATCGAACTGGACGGAGTGCAGTCACACATTACGCCACTGCTCCCATAGAACTAGACAGAGCGAGGTCACACATTACACCACTACTCCCATAGAAGTCGATGGAGCGGGGTCACGCAATACACCACTGCTCCCATAGAAGTGGATGGAGCGGGGTCACACATTACACCAGTGCTCCCATAGAAGTGGGCGGAGCGGGGTCACACTTTACACTACTGCTCCTATGTAAGTGGGCGAAGCGGGGTCACGCATTACACCACTGCTTCTATAGAAGTGCATGGAGCGGGGTCAAACATTGCACCACTGCTCCTATAGAAGTGGACGGAGCGGGGTCACACATTACACCACTGCTTCTATAGAAGTGGGTGGAGCGGGGTCACGCATTACACCACTGCTCCCAAAGAAGTGGATGGAGCGGGGTCACGCATTACACCACTACTCCCATAGAAGTGAACGGACCGGGGTCATGCATTACACCACTGCTCCCATAGAAGTGGATGGAGTGGGTTCACACATTGCACCACTGCTCCCAAAGAAGTGGATGGAGCGGGGTCACGCATTACACCACTGCTCCCATAGAAGTGGACGGACCGGGGTCACGCATTACACCACTGCTCCCATAGAAGTGGACAGAGCGGGCTCACGCATTACACCACTGCTCCCATAGAAGTGGACAGAGCGGGGTCACGCATGACACCACTGTTCCCATAGAAGTGGACGGAGTGGGGTCACGCATGACACCACTGTTCCCATAGAAGTGGACGGAGCGGGGTCACACATTACACCACTGCTCCCATAGAAGTGGACAGAGCAGGGTCACACATTACACTACTGCTCCCATAGAAGTGGACAGAGCGGGGTCACACATTACACTACTGCTCCCATAGAAGCGGACAGAGCGGGGTCACACATTACACTACTGCTCCCATAGAAGTGGACAGAGCGGGGTCATACATTACACTACTGCTCCCATAGAAGTGGACGGAGCGGGGTCACACATTTCTAAGGGAGTAGTAGTGTAAGGAAACTTCTCCAACTTCCAACTGCAACCTCTGCACTTCCTATAGCTAAACGCCTGTTAGGTCCTTTAAATTGTCAGAAGTGACTCATATTCAGTGCTAAATTGTGATCCATTTATTAGGCACAAAATCTGCCACAGGTTTCCAGCTTAAAGGCATTGTCTGTTTCATAGTTTTGCAGTTTTAAGGTTGATAGAAGACACAAGTCCATAAAGTTCAACCTAAAACTTAACATGTTGATCCAGAGTAAGGGAAAAACCCATGGAGAAGACACTAATTGCCCAATGTTATGGTAAAAAAATCCTTCACAACTCCACAAATGACAAGCATACAAGTTCCCTTAATCAACATCACACAGTAAAGAATCCATAGTCCCACTGCACTTATAATAAAAATTCCATAGTCTCACTGCTTGTAAAGGAAAGAATCCATACTCTCACTCCTTATACAGTAAAGAACCCATATTCTCAATGCTCAAACAGTAAAGAATCCATAGTTTCACTGCTCGTACAGTAAAGAATCCATAGTTTTACTTCTCTTACAGTAAAAAATCCATAGTTTCACTTCTCTTGCAGTAAAGAATCATCCATAGTCTCACTGGTATTACAATACAGAATCCACTGCTTGTATAGTAAAGAATCCATAGTCTCACTGCTCGTATAGTAAATAATCCATAGTCGCACTGCTTGTACAGTAAATAATCCCTAGTCGCACCGCTCTTATGGTAAAGAATCAATAGTCGCACTGATCTTACTGTAAAGAATCCTTAGTCTCACTGCTGTTACAGTAAGGAATCCATAGTCGCACTGCTCTTACTGTAAAGAATCCATAGTCGCACAGCTCTTATTGTAAAGAATCCCTAGTTTCACTGCTCGTACAGTAAAGAATCTCCATCTTTGATGATGATTAGACCTTCTTTCCTCCTCTTTCACTCCTGATTTATTGACAGGTTGGATTAGCAGCATTGTCGTGCCACTTCCCCAGACTGTGCACTCACTAGTGCTGCAAGCAAAGGCAAGTTTTCATCTGCAGCATTGGAGGAGCATAGGGGCACTAAATCTAGCCAGAACAATAGCAGATGTTATAACCTTCAGAGCAGCACTTCCAAGCTGTATTGGAAAGAGCTTGTAAGCGCTGTACTCCTTGCCTAGGAAACCGTTCACCGCTGCAATTTCTCAGGCATCGGCAGTTTCCTAAACATGGAGGGCAGTGCTTACAAGCTCTTTCCAATAAAGCTTGTAAGTGCTGCAATAAAGACTATAATCTATCGCCGTTAAAATTCCCTCAAGTCTTGAGAGCGGAGAGGATTTTTAATAAGAAGAAAATTGCTAAATTGCTTGTTACTACAAGCACTTTGCAATTTTTCCGATTTAATATAATGAGAATAATCCTTTAAAGGGATTGCCAACTACTCGGACAATCCCCTTTTCAATTATTATGTGTCAAATAAAGACACACATAATCACCTGCAGTGTCGGTGCTATTCCAGCATTGTCATCGCATGGTCTTTTGGGGCTCCATGATGCTTTTATACCACAAGAGCCCTGCAGTCAATCAGTGGCCAGTAATGGGCCACTTCACGCTCACTACCTTCAGTCGAAACTGCGATCCAGGGGTCACGTAACTTAACAACGTCACAGTAGACCCAGTGCTGACGTCGCTGGAATGGCGCCGGCACCGGCTGTTTTTATTTTACATGGGTGAATACAGTAATTGAGTGCAATACAGTGTTTTTTGAGCTTTTGGCTGTGACTTCAGCCCCTCTATGCATGAAAGTTGTACGTAAATACCTAAAAGCATTGCCTAATTAAAGAGAAGATGAAGCACCGTGATCAATGACTATGGGCTCCTCGCTCTACTTAAACTCTTCTGTTGTCCAGAAACCATGTCTTCCGGGATGTACTGCTGGCGATAATTAACGATGAAGCCATCAGTCTCTCTCTTACCCATTAGTGTGACAAGATGGGACAAAGAACCTACGCTGGGAGCTCGCGCTTCCCCTTTGAGAATTACACAATGTCAGGGAAAAAAAAAAATTAAAGCCTTTGGATTCGTTCTGTTCCACAGTTACCGACAGTGACAAATAGAAGAGGACGATGTCGCGCAAGGTGACACCGAGATAATTGAGCATGGATGACACGGTCACGCGCACAGGAAGAAAGATGCTTGACCATCTGTGCTTCAAAAAACGACAGAAATGAAACCTAATTTTGCAACTGGGGAATGAAATGAACAGCAGGAAGCCACAAGCTCATCCACTGGTTACGCCGGTGACGCACAACGCAGCAACTGTGACCGAAGATGAGTTTTTGGTAAATTTAAGTTAAAAAAAACCCCCTCAGTCGACAACTTTACCTTTCTGAAGACCCTGATCCTGTCTGGTCTCGTCACCACTTACATGTCGCTCTCGCATGGCCTTGCGCTGTTAGTGACCACAGCTTCCTCTATTTCTTACCGGCAGCCCACCCCCTGCGCCTGCAACAATGACATCCTGAGAGTGTCAGGAAGCGTGAAACAATGAGAAAGGAGGGGAGCAGCAGCACCGTGTGTCTGCGGCACAAACATCCTGCCGTTACCATGCTCCCCAATACGACCCCCCACCATTATTAATGCTGCACCTAATGGAGCTTTCTTCCCAGCAGCGCAATTCCCAGTCGACGCTCTCAAGGGAAACATTGCTCTATAGTAGTTTAATAATAACCGCTTCATCGAGCCGGATAAGCATTATCTCAAGCTACGAGCATCATTCCACTGACAGTACTATTAATAACCATTTGTTGGTTCCATATTATGGGTATGTTTTATCAACTGGATATATTTGTAGATATATATATATATATATATTTTTTTTTTTTCATAAATTACTAATCATTTTTGATCTCTGCACTTGGCTATCTCCGTCAGTCCCATTGGGAATGATTACTGTGCCAAATCTCCATTGCAATCGGGCATTTCCGAACCTTGGTCTTGGGATTCGTAAGGTCAGGAGGAAGGGTGCAACGCACTTGAAACCGGCTATGCACAATGTTTTATCGCGGATATTTATCTGACCTTTTAACCATTATTTTGGACTTTGTATTCATCAACAAAATAAAGAAGCTTTGTTTGTTCGTGAAGCCGGAGTATCCATTTTCTGCATCAGTAAGGCTCCCAGAGGTCAGACCCCCACTGGGGTGGGCATATGGATGATTTGTCTCAAGTGGAAAACCTATTTCACTTCAGCTTTGCTTTGAGCTACTCTATAACAGCTATGTCTGCATTTGTTCCTTCTGCCCCTGCTTCTGTCACCAGGGGGCGCCACACCTTCATTGCTTATGAGGTGGGGTGACAATGCAGGGACTAGTCGTACTGTCCAGGCAGGGAACTTGTGGGTTAATTCCTCTGAGCCTTGAGTAGGGTCTTCCCCTATATATAAACCCCTAGCTTTCTGCTTCCAGTGCCAGTTATAAGCGCTACTTGGTGGTTCTCGCCTTTTACTCTGCTTCTGTTCAGCTAGTTTGTTTCCTGTGACTATCCTTGGCTCATATTTTGACTATTCTACTGCCTGATAGCTTTCTTTCTGACCTTCCCCTGCCTGACTGCTCCACCGGCCAGCAGCCATTCCATGGACTCAACCCAGGGGTCCCTGCATAAGTCCAGATCCTTGTATAGATGTTAGAGAGAGAAGACCAAGGTCCGACTGGGATCTACTAGACGGAGAGGCTAATATAAAACCTGTTCGGGAAAGTCCTTTTAAGTGCTGCCAGTCTTCCACTGACAGAGCACCGTTACGTATGCCAAATTACCACTTATACTAATGGCCTCTATTTCCTGGTCACCTGTAGCGTTGATGCCACTCAGCTAGTGATTGGCGTGGGGACCAGGTAGTAGCTAGTATGGGAGCTGTGGGGGATTGGTGAGGGTTAATTTTGATTCATGTAGTTTTTGTTAGTACCACGCTGAGCCCTATTACAAATTATTTTTACTCCTTTAAATTATGCATAATTTTCCGATGATACTTTACTTTTTAATGGGTCATTCTCATCCTCATAAATGTATGTTGTCAGATAGAGCTCATAGAAACAAGCACTTTTGCAATTTATTGCTTATTAAAAATGTCAGCCATTCTTGAAATATTAACACTTTTATTTACAGCTCGTTGCCTTGGATACCGACCACTGCTGCCGTCTAGCTTTTAAGCACTAGGCTGAAGTTGACCGGGATTAGAAGGTAACAGCGCGCCCCAGCTTCCAAATAGAAAAGAGCCTGTAAGCACTGCACATGTTTTGCTGTCTAACAGGTGGTCGGTTACCAAGGCAACAAGCTGTAAACAAAAGAAAAATGTAAACATCTCAAGAACGGCTGAAAATTTTAATAAGCAATACATTGCAAAATTGCTTGTATTCAAAAGCTATATCCAATAATGCCCATTTATAAAGAGAGGGAATAACCCTGTATGGTAAAAAAAAACCTTAGAAAAAAGTAAATTGTAGACCTTTCGGGTATAAAAAGTATCCAGGGACCATTAGTTTATGTTGTAACTGAGACAAAAGTGTTTTTAATAATCCTTTTATAGTTTTGAGCTGAGAATATGCACTAAATACACTTGTGAATAAATGCTGGTGTTTTAGCATGTAGCTTTTTTTCATGCATATTATATGGACTAGTAGTAGGCAAGCCTTCAGTCCACAACATCGTCATCTCATTATCCATTACATTAGTACAATTTTAAACAATTAGGTGAAACAACACCAGATTGAATGATGACATTGACGCATGGATACACTTGGGTCAGCTATGGGTCAGCTGTTTCACTGCCGAGCACAATTTTATGCTAATACTGGAAATAGTTTGAAAACAAGGACAGCTTTGTAAATGGTAATCAGGAACAATAACCCCTAAACAATACCCCAACAGCGAGGAAGGGGTAAACAGCAGGTCCAGAGGAACACAGACATCACTTGGGACCTTTTCAAAAAGCTTTTTATGCAGGAAGACAAATCTCCTATAGGAAGGAACACAGCAGAAAATACTTTGTAAAATTGCACAAGTGAGACGGCCGAACACTGCAACAATGTACCTAGCTGTAAATAGCCGTGAAAAGTCCCATATTGTAAACCAGTGTTTATGGATTGCTCAGGAAACAATGATAGAGTACATTTTTCTTACTGGAGAAAAGTTTCCTTAAACTTTACTAGTAAATGGTAGACTTGCTTTTTTTTCTTTTTAAACCAATTGAAAAGTTAAAATGTGAGTATTTTAAAAGGACGTGATAATAAAGTATGTTTTCTGCAAAACCTCATTCATTGCTTATAAATGCAAAATATTGCATTTCTGTCCAATTATGTGCATGCGAGGAACATTTCACCGGTGATGAAGACACAGCTGGTACATAGTCTGGTCTTTTTTGTAGTAATACAGATGCGTTACCTGGACGATGAAGAAACAAGATAGAAGAAGAATCGATGCTTTCGAAATGTGGTGCTGGAGAAGGATGATATCAATACCATGGATGGCTAGAAGAACAAACCAATCAATTTTGGAGCAAATCAAGCCAGATATGTCACTGGAAGTAAAGATCACCAGGCTACGACTTGCCTACCGTAACATCCCTGGCGGCGTGCTGGCATGGCTTACCACCTCCTACCATGCAAGACCTCCATCTTACCTATCAGTCCAGGTTGCACACTTTGCTCCAGTACCTGCTGTGTGCATGTCTCTTGCCTGATTGCTTAGGGCGGCGGCGCGGTTTCTGCCTGATTCTTATAGTTTCTGTGTGCGCACTCCTAATGAGTCCCCAGCCTATTGTTGTGAGTCACTGGATACTTGAACCCCCTCCACCCAGTAGGAGGTGCCTGAGCAACACTTTCTTTCAGTGTGTTCTGTGCAACTGAGTTGCCAGGTCCTGTCCTGTATCTAGTCTGTTCCGCCACCCTGGGGGCTGTATACCCAGGCCCGTTATCTGTATCTGTGACTTCTAGTCTGTTCCGCCACCCTGAGGGCTGTATACCCAGGCCCGTTATCTGTATCTGTGACTTCTAGTCTATTTCCGCCACCCTGGGAGCTGAGTTCCTAGGCTCGTTCCTGTATATTGTTCAGTTCCTGTCTTAATTGTGTCCTAGCCCATTACCTGTTTGTCTGTATGTCCGTACCTGCCCTTTTCCTGCAGTGTCTGAACCTGCACCTAACTCCAACTCGTTGTCTCTGTACTTCTGTTTGTGAATTTTGTGTCCACTCGCTACTTCATTGTAAGTACCTTGTGTGTATCTGGTTCTGCTTGTCCCGTTTCCCTGCCTCCGTATCTACCTCCTGTGTTCTAACTATCTTCCTGTATTTTCCAGTCTGTTCCATGTGAACAGAGCCCTGTCCTGTCTGCCTGCACCTTCTGCTCTGTTTTGCTCTGCTTGCCCACCGCACCTGCGGTTTCGCTCTGCTCTGCTTGCCCACCGCACCTGCGGTTTCGCTCTGCTCTGCTTGCCCACCGCACCTGCGGTTTCGCTCTGCTCTGCTTGTCCACCGCACCTGCGGTTTTGCTCTGCTCTGCTTGTCCACCGCACCGGCAGTTTCGCTCTGCTCTGCTTGTCTGCCGCACCGACGGTTTCGCTCTGCTCTGCTTGTCCACCGCACTGGCGGTTTCGCTCTGCTTTGCTTGTCCACCGCACCTGCGGTTTCACTCTGCTTTGCTTGTCCACCGCACCTGCGGTTTCGCTCTGCTCTGCTCCGCTTGTCCTCACCGCCTGCGGTTCTTCTCTGCTAGTCCACCGCACCCGCGGCTCTGTTCCTGTATCCCAGTCTGTACTGGTTCCTATCCAGCCTGCGTTCCTACCTGCCAGTATCTGCCAGTCTGCATACCAGCCGAGCCTGCCAGTACCCGCCTGACTGCATACCAGCCGTGCCTGCCCGTTCCTGCATTCCCCGGTGTGGGTCAACAGCTGTGACCGGGGTCTGACCTGGAGTAGCACCTGGTCTCTCGGCTCATCGGCTCAGTTCCTCCCTGGTTCACGGAGTCGACTGAGCCGCAGTGCGACCTTGATCGGACCGAGTTGATACTTAGTCACGCCCCTCCATGCACTATTCGGTTCATGGTCCAGTGGGATCACTAACTACGCTCACGCCAGTCAGTCCAGGAGTGTGCATAAAACCTACTTTGGACACAATATAAGAAGAGAGCAATCACTGGAGAAGGACATCATGGTCGGAAGAATAGAAAAGAGCAAGGCAAAGAGGAAGACCAGCCACCTGATAGCTTGATATTATCAAGATAACGACAGAGAAGACCCTGGTGGACCTACCTAGGCTTGCACAAGATCGATCTTCCTACAGAGCGTTCATCAATCAAGTCGCCATGGCTAGAGATCGAGTCAAAGGCCAATAAAAAAAAATGTGCACATGGCGGCATTTGGACACAGGAACAGCTGTCGAGTTTTCCCGGCTAAAGTATTTTTTACGAAGGCACTCGTTTTCCAGAAGCTTCCACGGCCGCAACTTTGCCATCGTTCTTGCAGTGGCTCCACCGTCTGCGTCTTTCATTCTATACTCTTAGTAAAGAGCGTGGACAACTTACCAATGGAAGCCGCCCAAAGAATTGTCGTCTTACTTCTGTTAACTAACATAGTAACATAGTAACATAGTTTTTAAGGTTGAAGGAAGACTAAGTCCATCTAGTTCAACCCATAGCCTAACTTGTTGATCCAGAGGAAGGCAAAAAAAAACCATGTGGCAAACACTAAGCTCCACATTGGGGAAAAAAATTCCTTCCCGACTCCATACGACAATCAGACTAGTTCCCTGGATCAACGCCCTATCAAGGAATCTAGTATTTATAACCTGTAATATTATACTTTTCAAGAAAGGCATCCATGCCCTTCTTAAATTTTAATAGTGAATCACTCATTACAACATCATGCGGCAGAGAGTTCCATAGTCTCACTGCTCTTACAGTAAAGAATCCCCGTCTGTGACTATGATTAAACCTTCTTTCCTCCAGACGTAGAAGATGCCCCCTTGTCCCCGTCTCTGGCCTCAGAGTAAAAAGATCAGTAGAAAGGTCTTTGTAATGTCCCCTCATATACTTGTACATAGTAATAAGACCCCTAAGCCTTCTTTTTTTCCACAGTAAATAACCCCAAGTGTAATAACCAGTCTTGGTATTGCAGACCCCCCAGTCCTCTAATAACCTTGGTCGCTCTTCTCTGCACCCTCTCTAGTTCAGCTATGTCTTTCTTATACACCGGAGACCAGAACTGTACTCAGCATTCTAAGTGTGGTCGCACTAGTGACTTGTATAGAAGTAAAATTATGTTCTCCTCATGAGCATCTATGCCTCTTTTAATGCATCCCATTATTTTATTTGCCTTTGCAGCAGCTGCCTGACACTGGCCACTAAACGTGAGCTTGTCGTCCACCAATACACCCAGGTCTTTTTCAGTTACAGTTTTGCCCAGTGTTTTACAATTAAGCATATAATTATACATTTAATTTCCTCTGCCCAAGTGCATTACCTTACATTTATCCCCATTAAAGCTCATTTGCCATTTATCAGCCCAAGCTTCTAGTTTACATAGATCCTCCTGTAATATAAAATTGTCCTCCTCTGTATTGATTACCCTGCAGAGTTTAGTGTCATCTGTAAATATTGAAATATTACTCTGCATGCCCCCTACAAGATCATTAATAAATATGTTAAAAAGAAGGGGGCCCAATACTGACCCCTGTGGTACTCGACTGTTAACTGAGACCCAGTCTGAGTGTTTTCCATTAATAACCACCCTTTGTTTCCTATCACTGAGCCAATTCTTAACCCACATACATATATTTTCCCCTATCCCCATTGTTCTCATTTTATGTATCAACCTTTTGTGTGGAACCGTATCAAAAGCTTTTGAAAAGTCCATATACACAACATCCACTGCATTTCCTTGGTCCAGTCCGGAACTTGCCTCCTCATAAAAACTGATCAGATTAGTTTGACAGGAACGGTCCCTCGTAAACCCATGTTGATATTGGGTCATGAGGTTATTCTTCTTCAGATACTCTATTATAGCATCTCTTAGGAAACCCTCCAGGATTTTACCCACAGTAGAGGTTAAGCTTACCGGCCTATAATTTCCAAGTTCAGTTTTTGTCCCACTTTTGAATATTGGCACCACATTTGCTATACGCCAGTCCTGTGGTACAGACCCTGCTTCAGGGATTCCGAACATGTGCACAGCAATGTGATTTTGACATTGCTGTGCACTATGTTCAATTTATGGGGCGCTTAGTGGTGTTTTTTCAGGCAGATTCTATGCAGATACCTTAAAGTGTTTTTCCTCCCCTTTCTATTGATTAATGCATAACCCAAGTGTCCTTACAAAACCCTTATCCATGGATCTTCCTCCACTACTCCAGTTTACTGACTGGTTCCACACTAGTCTCCTCTCCTTCTCACCCTGCCTGGTTCGTCCAGACCTGGCCAACAGGACAGAGGAGCAGTAGGGAATCTGTGCTATTTTTTTTACATACCTCACTCGTGCTATACGTTAACTAGAAGTGAAAGAGGGAAAAACACTTTCAAGCAATGACGTCACGTTACAAAACAAGTATTGCATGGATCCCACTTAAGCAGAAACAATAATGGCATGCGAATACAGAATCTTTTGGAGGCGGTCAAAAATGTTGAGAATTTTAGTAGAAACAGCTGCAGTAAACTCTCTTTCAATGGGGAGTTTTCGGAGGAGTTTTTCATATACTGAACCTGTCTTGAAGAGGTTTTCAAGCGTTTTTGAATAGGATTTTTTCCTGATTCATTTTCTTTTTCAGCATTTTCATTGGGCACTGCCTAGTTTGGGGTGTTCTCCATCAAGAGCTCCTTTACAGAAGTGACATGCGCTTTCCTTTCAAATCCAAAAGCGGAAGAAAAATTGCGCGAAAGATTCAAGTGCATGTTCCACACCAGTCTTTGTTGACATGGCTGCTGCCGTGACTACATCACGTGACCGCTGCGGTCCATCCCTGGGCTCAATAGTCTTGTGCTGTTTAATTCGGCATGAGCACTGTGTCCAGTGATTGGCTGCAGGAGTCACATGCTGTAGATAGATTCATGCAACCATGTCAGCAAAGACTGGAGACCCTAAGCAGTACGTAAGTTAGAATGATTTTTTATTATTATTATTATTATTTTTAAAAAGAGTAGGACCGACTGAGAGCAGAACTTTATACAGGTGCATCTCACTAAATTAGAATATCATCAAAAAGTGAATTTATTTCAGTTCTTCAATACAAAAAGTGAAACTCATATATTATATAGAGTCATTACAAACAGAGTGATCTATTCCAAGTGTTTATTTCTGTTAATGTTGATGATTATGGCTTACAGCCAATGAAAACACACAAGTCATTATCTCAGTAAATTAGAATACTTTATAACAACAGCTTGAAATATGTTTTTAAAATCCGAAATGTATGTTCAGTAAATGCCCTCAATACTTGGTCAGGCTCCTTTTGCATCAATTACTGCATCAATGCGGCAATGTGGCATGGAGGCGATCAGCCTGTGGCACTGCTGAGGTGTTATGGAAGCCCAGGTGGCTTTGATAGCCGCCTTCAGCTCGTCTGCATTGTTGGGTCTGGTGTCTCTCATCTTCCTCTTGACAATACTCCATAGATTCTCTATAATAGATTCTCTATGGGGTTAAGGTCAGGCGAGTTTGCTGGCCAATCAAGCACAGTGATACTGTTGTGTGTAAACCAGGTATTGGTACTTTTGGCAGTGTGGACAGGGGCCAAGTCCTGCTGGAGAATGAAATTTCCATCTCCAAAAAGCTTGTCGGCAGAGGGAAGCATGAAGTGCTCTAAAATGTCCTGGTAGACGGCTGCGCTGACTTTGGTCTTGATAAAACACAGTGGACCTACACCAGCAGATGACATGGCTCCCCAAACCATCACTGATTGCGTAAACTAGACCTCCAGCAGCTTGGATTGTGTCCTCTCCACTCTTCCTCCAGACTCTGGGACCTTGTGGAGTGTATTAATGACTGCCTTCTGGACATCTGCCAAGTCAGCAGTCTTCCCCATAATTGTGGAACCTACTTAAACAGACTAAGGGACTTTTTTTTAAAGGCTTAGGAAGCCTTTGGAGGTGTTTTTTGTTAATTATTCTAATTTACTGAGATAATGACTTTTTTATTCTCATTGGCTGTAAGCCATAATCATCAACATTAGCAGAAATAATCACATGGAATAGATCAGTCTGTTTGTAATGACTCTATATAATATATGAATTTCACTTTTTGTATTGAAGAACTGAAATAAATTAACTTTTTGATGATATTCTAATTTAGTGAGATGCACCTGTATATATTAGTAACAAGTCCACTTAAAGTGGCCAGCCAATTTAAGGAGCTTTGAAAAGATGACAACGCTACAGAAGCTTCACAATCATAATCATTTGTACATTGCTTATCTGTAAAGCTTTCTCTAGCCAACGCCCCCTTGTAAAGACCATAAAAATTAGCAATTAGATTTATTTGCATTATTATTATTATTTTTAGAATTTATTATGATCATTATTTATTATTATTTGTATTACTTATTTATTAATATTTGAGTATCATTATTTGTTATTATTATTTATTATTGATTATCATTATCAATAGTTATTATCATTCTGTATTATTTATTATTTATTTAATATTATTTTTATTATCATTATTTATTATTATTATTTGTATTATAATTGTTTACTATTATTCATTATAAGCATTATTTATTATTGATATCAGTTTTATTATTATTATAATTGATTATTATTTATTATCATCAACCTTTATTCTTATTGTTATGTGTTATTTATTATTATTTTTATTATCATTATTATTAACAATATTTATTATTCTTTATTTATTATCAATATTTATTATTATAATTATGTATTATTTATGTATTTATTATTATTAGTATTATTATTATTATTATTATTTATTTAGACTTCATTATGCCCATAAAATAGGCAAAAAAAATCAGGATAGTCAGGGAAGCAGCGGGAAAAAAAAGCTGCCCCACTTTTAACTTGTCCTTGAGACTGCTTATGTCCCGATATGTATGGAATGTTATTATCCAAAATTAGTGTCCTTCACTCATTTCCTGTTTTGTTGTAGAGGCATCAGTGACATTACATCATTACATTAAACTTTTTCCTGCTGAGGCTGCATGTTAGACGGCTCAGATGTCGGCCACTATCAGATCTGAAATATTCACCATAGACAAGTTATTTATGAAAGTTTACAAAAGTGTCCGGGGAGCGCGGAGAGCGCGCCGCACCGGTGAATTGTGTCCCTTGTGGTAAGATATTTGTACTAGTAACAAAAGTATCATCCCCTAATGTATCTATTAACAATTTTGGAGCTTATGTAGCAATATATTTCGTTTTGGACATTCAGGTAAATGTTATCTGTCACTTGCTTAGTGTCTCTTTGTACCATTTTTTCCCTAGGGTTCTGTTTACATCAAAACTAGACACCTTAAAGGGGTTGTCCATTGTTGAACTTTAAATGTCTTTTTCTAGCTGCTTAGCTGACGAAGGGCATATACAAGGAAAAGTATACAGGCATATACTGTGTAGAGCACTTAAAGGAGCTGTCCAATTCTTTTATATTGAAGACCTATCCTTAAGAAAGGTAAGAAGGTGGATCCAGGTAACTACCGTCCGGTAAGTCTGACATCAGTAGTGTGCAAAGTTTTTGAGGGCATCATAAGGGATGACAGAGTTATATCGCAGAGAATAATATAATAAATGATAATCAGCATGGATTCTAACCGACATGTTGGGTTTCTATGAGGAGGTAAGTGCAGATCTGGATGTTGGTAATGGGGCTGATGGGATTTATTTGGACTTTGCAAAGGCATTTTATACTATATCACATAGCAGCCTTATACTGAAGCTACAGAAGAAAGGACTTGGGGGAACTATATGCAGATGAGAAAGGAACTGGCTAAACGACAGGAAACAAAGAGTCGTCATAAATGGTACATTCTCTAAATGGGACATAGTCAGCAGTGGGGACCGCAGGGATCTGTACTGGGAGCAGTGGGGGCCGCAGGGATCTGTACTGGGAGCAGTGGGGGCCGCAGGGATCTGTACTGGGAACAGTGGGGGCCGCAGGGATCTGTACTGGGAACAGTGGGGGCCGCAGGGATCTGTACTGGGACTAGTGGGGACCGCAGGGATCTGTACTGGGAGCAGTGGGGGCCGCAGGGATCTGTACTGGGAGCAGTGGGGACCGCAGGGATCTGTACTGGGAACAGTGGGGGCCGCAGGGATCTGTACTGGGAGCAGTGGGGACCGCAGGGATCTGTACTGGGAGCAGTGGGGGCCGCAGGGATCTGTACTGGGAGCAGTGGGGGCCACAGGGATCTGTACTGGGAGCAGTAGGGGCCGCAGGGATCTGTACTGGGAGCAGTGGGGGTCGCAGGGATCTGTACTGGGAGCAGTGGGGGCTGCAGGGATCTGTACTGGGAGCAGTGGGGACCGCAGGGATCTGTACTGGGAGGAGTGGGGACCGCAGGGATCTGTACTGGGAGGAGTGGGGACCGCAGGGATCTGTACTGGGAGGAGTGGGGGCCGCAGGGATCTGTACTGGGAGCAGTGGGGACCGCAGGGATCTGTACTGGGAGCAGTGGGGGCCACAGGGATCTGTACTGGGAGCAGTAGGGGCCGCAGGGATCTGTACTGGGAGCAGTGGGGGTCGCAGGGATCTGTACTGGGAGCAGTGGGGACCGCAGTGATCTGTACTGGGAGCAGTGGGGACCGCAGGGATCTGTACTGGGAGCAGTGAGGACCGCAGGGATCTGTACTGGGAGCAGTGAGGACCGCAGGGATCTGTACTGGGAGCAGTGCGGACCGCAGGGATCAGTACTGGGAGCAGTGGGGACCGCAGGGATCTGTACTGGGAGCAGTGGGGGCCGCAGGGATCTGTACTGGGAGCAGTGGGGGCCGCAGGGATCTGTACTGGGAGCAGTGGGGACCGCAGGGATCTGTACTGGGAGCAGTGGGGACCGCAGGGATCTGTACTGGGAGGAGTGGGGACCGCAGGGATCTGTACTGGGAGGAGTGGGGACCGCAGGGATCTGTACTGGGAGCAGTGGGGTCTGCAGGGATCTGTACTGGGACTAGTGGGGACCGCAGGGATCTGTACTGGGAGCAGTGGGGACCGTAGGGATCTGTACTGGGAGCAATGGGGACCCCAGGGATCTGTACTGGGAACAGTGGGGACCGCAGGGATCTGTACTGGGAGCAGTGGGGACTGCAGGGATCTGTACTGGGAGTAGTGGGGACCGCAGGGATCTGTACTGGGAGCAGTGGGGACCGCAGGGATCTGTACTGGGAGCAGTGGGGGTCACAGGGATCTGTACTGGGAACAGTGGGGACCGCAGGGATCTGTACTGGGAGCAGTGGGGACCGCAGGGATCTGTACTGGGAACAGTGGGGACTGCAGGGATCTGTACTGGGAGCAGTGGGGACCACAGGGATTTGTACTGGGAGCAGTGGGGGCCGCAGGGATCTGTACTGGGAGCAGTGGGGGCCGCAGGGATCTGTACTGGGAGCAGTGGGGGCTGCAGGGATCTGTACTGGGAGCAGTGGGGGCCGCAGGGATCTGTACTGGGAGCAGTGGGGGCCGCAGGGATCTGTACTGGGAGCAGTGGGGGCCGCAGGGATCTGTACTGGGAGCAGTGGGGGCCGCAGGGATCTGTACTGGGAGCAGTGGGGGCCGCAAGGATCTATACTGGGAGCAGTGGGAACCGGATGGATCTGTACTGGGAGCAGTGGGGACCACAGGGATCTGTACTGGGAACAGTGGGGACCACAGGGATCTGGACTGGGAACAGTGGGGACTGCAGGGATCTATACTGGGAGCAGTGGGGGCCACAGGGATCTGTGCTAGGACCGATTCTCTTTAACCTCTTTATTAATGACCTGGAGGATGGGATTGTGAGTAAAGTGTCAGTTTTTGAAGATGACACCAAACTATGTAGGATATTATAATCTGATCTTGACATTACAATATTGCAGAACGATCTGGATAAGATGACTGAATGGGTAAACACTTGGCAGATGAAGTTTAATGTAGATAAATGAAGAGTAATGCACCTAGGACGGAGTAATCCTATTGCTGCATATACATTAGATGGGAGTATACTCAGGACCACAGAACAGGAGAAGGACTTGGGTATTCTGGTTACAAGTAAGCTGAGCAGCAGTACTCAATGTCAAGCAGCAGCCACAAAAGCGAACAAGATTTTAGGATGTATAAAAACGGAGATAAAATCTCGTGATCCCAATGTATTGTTACCCCTTTATAAATCACTGATGAAGCCATATCTGGAATATGGGAGCCAGTTTTGGGTGCCACATTTTAAAAAGGATATTCAGAAGTTAGAGTCAGTTCAAAGGCAGCAACTAGATTATTACAAGGATGGAGGCCTCTCATATGATGAAAGGTTAGAAAAGTTGAACTTGTTTAGCTTAGAAAAACGACGCCTCAGAGGGGATCTCATTTAGATGTATAAATATATGTGTGGTCAGTACAAAGGGCTGGCACATGACTTATTCCTTCCATACTAAGGACCAGGGGGCACTCATTACGGGTGGAAGAAAGGTGATTCCGGCTGAAAACAGGAAAGGGTTCTTTACAGTCAGAGCAGTCAGAGTGTGGAATGTCGACCACAAGAGGTAGTGATGGATTTAGGTCTTTTTCTAACCTATGTAACTATCAATATTAGATCAGTGGGGCACCTGCCGATCAGATATTCCCATGCAATGGTTCCATCAACCGCAGCCGGGTACTGTACATACACCTGTATTCGAATGATGAATCTGCCATCGACAGCAGTACACATGAAGGTTCGCCCATAACACCCAAATCATTTGGTTCCTACCGGCGCCTCCTCAGCTGTTGGGATGTCTTTCTATTGGTTTCGTTTGCCTCTCCACAGAGGTTTTATAGTAACTTGATCTTATCGTTGATCTTGTTTTTCTGTATTATTATTTTGTTGTATGTGTTATTTATTGGGCTCTTGGAGATTGACCTATATTAATACATTCCCAATAAGGAATTTTGCTATGGGGCACTGTGATTTATATGTCCACCACTGCGTATACATAGCCTACTATATTAGCAACCCAACTGCAATTCTTGATTGAGAGAGAAAAAAAGTTCAATATGGGGGATATTGGTTGAAGGATTCAAAGAGTCTGTTTAGTTTATAGACTTGGAGAAGTTTGTGAGTCCACTATAGTCAGAACTATATGAAAAATGTTGTATCAATATGCTGTACGCAAGTGTTACAAATTATTTCAGAAAACTAGAAGATTGTGAAGTTCTGGGCCAGGATTCTGTTGTCAGTCTGTAGACTGACCACTAGTGGCTGCTATTATTCACATTGCAAAATTGTGCTGCAACTCCACTCCTTACCACTGGAGGCTGTTATTGTGTTCTGCATTTGCCCTTTAGTAAGATGGCCGATGTTGAACCTATGAAAGCCATCTTGTTTCCTGTGAAGCACTCCCATCAACGTTTTTATCTTCTTAATATATTGCAGTCATCATATTATATAGCGCTGTGTACTTACAATTGCTCATGTTGCCTTTCTACCCAGCTAATTCTTCTCTTTTCTCTGCTCCATGTATAAACAGGAAGTCTCTATTCCCTGCATTTATCATTCCCCTCTTCAACTCTTGACCCAGCTTCCCCCTCCTCCCCCTGCTATAGACTTTTGCAGTGACTGATGACTCATACAGGGAAAATTTACCTTCTGTTTCTACATAGAGCTTAGCAGGATTCAGCTAGTCAGTTTTTAATCATGTGATGTCATAGCCTAATGAAACAGAGAAGAATTTACTCGGTAGAAAGGCAAAATGAGCAATTGTAAGTAAACAGTGCAGTATAATATGATGATTGCAAATATTAAGAGGAAAAAACTTTGATGGGAGGAGGAGTTCTTTTCTAAGCCACATGGAACATTCACCCATTGCTTGAGTATTGTGTCTAGCTGTTTGTTTAGTTCCAATCTCCGGCTCCTAAATCTGTCTTACACAGACTGTTTCCACTCCTTTCCAAATTGTTCCTACGATCTCCATTGCTTCAACCATCTACTACTTGCTGTTCCTGCTCTTGTGTCTCCGGCCAGTGAGTTCCAGTTGTGTTCCACCAGTATTGCAACATGCGGTAAATCGGTGAAAAATACAATCAGAAAGATCAATCAGATCTTTAAAAATGTTAGACTTTTCCCAAATGTGAGTAAGTTTAATATACCGAGCCATAGGTGGTTGGATTGCAAATATTGATATTTTGGAAGACATACAAAAGCAAAAAACATATAGCACACACAGATATATAAATCGACAGAAGATAGATGTTCCCAGAATGAATTTATAGACACCAATATTTTTAGGTATCACAGTGACCCCTGGAAAAAAATTGACTAATCTATTATGGCTCCAGAATACCCCAGGCCAGATTTTCTACTGGGTGCACTGATTGGAGATGGGGACCCAAACCGCTGCGCTATGGGGGGCTTTAGATATTCTTTAGGGTGCCCCTATTCCTGGTTGTAGTTCAGGTTACAAACCAACTGAGTGTTACGAGCTCACCTGAGAGGTGGATGGTCTAAGTCAAAGGTGAGAATGAACAGCATGGGCTAAAGGTGATGGCACAGCGGGCAGGACTCGTCGGACGGCATGAGGATCCACAAGAACAAGGACAGCAGGATATGCCAGATGGCAGGCAGACAAGCGGAGGGATGATGTCAAAGGTAGTTGTTGGGTCTTAATCAAGAGCTGCCACCTGAATGAGAACAGGTGAGTAAAATTGAGGATCATTCCATTGACATGTTTTAGCTACGCCACATGTCATAGTGTTGTACAAAGAGTAACAGATACATAACTTCTTCTGAAGAGTACGGTAATGGTGGGAAACCAACAGAATCTGCCCACCGGGTATCTGAGTGGACACATTTTGCATGGCGCGACCTTGACACCCAGGTACCATTCTTGCCTATTACACAGCCCAGAACAGAAGGAGAGTGATGATTTGCATATAACATGCATAATTATTGTAGTTGCATGAAAATCATTTGCTTTCTCACAATGCTTTTAAGAAAATTATTCCATTTGCTAATGCTGATATCACTCGAGCGTGATCCCGTCCTTTCATCTCTTCCCTCGATAACATCTCAAACAAAAACTATATTCTTCTCTACTTTTTTTGGTTATCCTCATGCTGCCACTTCAAGGACTTTTTTCTGCTTCTTTCCTCCTATGAAGCCGGTCTGACCACGGGCAATTTAACATTTCCCTATATATCAAGCCTTTATATACTTGTATATAAACCAAAAATCTGCCTATTTAGACAAACACACAATCTACCATAAGGACATCAGCTGTTATACCGCGGGACTGCCTGGCACGTTTTTAACTGAACGGGCTACCAGGTATTTGTCCCAGACATAAGGACCATCGCTGTCCAGTTGGAACAACCCCTTTAAATCCATTCTTTCCAAACATCTATAAAATGTACACATATGGATAACAACACTGTAATCCTATTCTTGCCAGTATATAATTGTACTTTATCTGCATATTTATTGCACATTTG
Source organism: Phyllobates terribilis (assembly GCF_046119375.1). Taxonomy (NCBI): domain Eukaryota; kingdom Metazoa; phylum Chordata; class Amphibia; order Anura; family Dendrobatidae; genus Phyllobates; species Phyllobates terribilis. The sequence goes on from NW_027362773.1 coordinate 104,850,493, forward strand.
TATATTTACTACATTCGTCCCTTTTTGTACGGCATACTACGTACAAGTTTTCTTTTTTCTCCTCCATTGCAGTGAGTTCTGTTGTAATTAGGCTCCAGACCACAAGATGGAACCAGTTCATCATCCTTACGGCACCACTTGATTTATAAAAATAAACTGTTACCAGGGCAGACACCTTTATTAAAACACTCTATTACAAAGACCTTGGCGGTTGTCGGGGACACATTTAATTAAAAAATGGAGGAGAGACAATCTCAATACGAAGAAATATAAAATCGTGACATTTTAAACATTTACTGATATTTTGGTGTGAAGTTTGACATGCTGGTATTATACCATCCAAACCGGCACTGTTCAAGGGCTAGGACAGGTCTGCACTATAGTCAGTTCTGCAGTATTATATCATACCTGCCCCCTAGCACAGTATGATGCCCCTCTGTATATTCCTCAACACACAGTATGATGCCCCTACAGTATATTCCTCAATACACAGTATGATGCCCCACAGTCCTCCCGACACAAATAATATAATGCACTCCACAGTCCACCTCAGTCACATCCACACAGTATGATGCCCCTAATGTCCCCACACAGTATGATGCCCCCACAGTCCTCTACAGTACATTCCCTCACAGCATGATGCCCCTAATGTCCTCACACAATAGGTTGCTCCTAGTGTCACACACAGTATGAAAGCCCCCACAGCCACCCAAATAGTATGATATCCCTCCAACACAGTGTGATGCCTTTATTACCCTCTACACCCTCTGATGTTCCTACAGACTCCCACACAGAATAATGCCCAATACATAGTATAATGCTACTATAGTCCACCACACTATCTGATGCCACACAGTCCGCCCACACAGAATGATGCCAGCACAGTCACCCTCACAGTATGATGCCCCCCAAAGTTCTCCCCTCAACCCCAAAATGGTATGATGCCACCACACAGTATAATACCCCACAGCTGCTCACAGTATAGCAACCACAGTTTCTTCCACAAAGTATTATGACCCCACAGTCACCCTACATAGAATGATGCCACTAAAGCCCCCAACACAGTATTATGTCCCTACTGTCCCCTTACCAAGTATGATGCCCAACATTCCCACACACAATATAATTCCACTACATTATGTTCCTCCACATATAATATGATGCCCCATATTCTTCCACATATTATGATGCCTCCAAAGCCTCCCATACATGATGCCCATAGCATCCCACACACAGTATTATGCCCCACAGTTCAACCCACACAGTATGACACCTGTACAGCCACCCACACAATAATTTGTTTCCACCTAGATCTCCCCCGTTGCAGTATGAGATGCCCACAGCCCCCCCACACAGTATGGGGGCCCCAAAGCCCACACAGAGTATGATGCCCCTACACAGTATGATGCCCCCACATACATAGTATGATGGCACCACAGCCACCTACAGTACATTTTGCCACAGCCCCCCACTCAGTATGATGCCCCACACAGCTCTCTGCACAGTATGACATCCCCATAGTCACTCACACAACAGCATGATTCCCCCCCCCGAGCCCCACCCATTCTCAGTAGGAGGTTCTTTACAGTGTGATTCCCTCATAGCTTCCCCATAAAGTATGATGCCAATATAGCCCTCCACACAGTGGGATGCCCCAAAAATCCCCCCCCACACAAAGTATGATGCCTCCATAGCCCACTCATAGCCCCCACGCAGCATGATGCCCCTACAGCCCCTCAACACAGTATGATTCCCTCACACAAAGTATGATGCCCCTATAGCCCTCCCAAAAAATGGTTCCACTGATGAAGTCCCTATGCCCTCCACATGGTATTATGCTCCTTTAGCCCCCCCCACAGTATGATGCATCCGTAATCCACCTATAGTCCCCACACTTTATGATGCCATAACAGCCCCACACACAGTATAATGTTCCTACCACATGTTTTCCCTCATATAATATGATATGTCCACAGTTCCCCCATATAGTATGATGCCCCTACAGCCACGCTCGCAGTATGATGTCCACACAGTTCTCCCCGGAACAACCACATGGTATGATGCCCCACACAGTATAGTGTTCCCACAGCTCTCCACACGGACTATGATGACCTCAAAGCCCACCATAAAGCATAATGTCCCCATACAGTGTGATGCCTCCCACAGAGTGCTGTCCCCACAGCCACGGCACACAATATGATGCCCCCAAGGCCCACCCGCAAAGTATGATGCTAATCACATATTTGTCACATTTTGGTGATATTCTGATGTCCCACCTTCTATTTTACTGTAGTTGATATATATGTTTGTAAAGACCGGTGTAACTCACCTGTCCCAGCTCCAGCACCAGGCTTTGCTTCCTAGTTAGCACCAAGTTACTGTAGTTACCCGGCAAACACTTCTGATATCATCATCCAAGGTCACCTTTTTAATTCGGGCTCGGGTATCTCTGCCCTGCGTGAGTATTGAGGTATCACCTATAAATAGAGTCAAAAGCACCAATATTAAAAAGGTTCATAAATCTTCATTAATCACAGTATGACATAAATGTTGATTAAAAACAAGATCACAGTGGAAGATGAGACAGCATCAACAAAGGAACAGTGGTGGAACATGAAAAAAAAGTTTATTTTTTGTTTATTTATTTTTTTTAATCAGTGACCAAATTAGATCATAATATATATGAGTATGAATACATAAGAAGGAGAATCATGCTGGAGTGCAAAAAAGATAAAAATGAATACATAAGTAAATAGTGTAATATTATATTAGAAGTATCAAAAGGGGTAAAGTTCTTAAATAAATCTGTCATATAGAAGGTGGTAACATGTGGGGTGCATAACGTGAAATTATCTAGATTGTATTTAAAATGTCATATAATATGAGTTCTACAACGTCCTCCCTGTTCCATGTGATGTCAGGCAAGTCCAATTCTGTTGTATCATCGCCTCCGGTCCGTGCTGCTCACCCTTACCTACAGCTTAGAGAATCCATTTGTTTGTTGAGAAGATCTTTGAATTAATCCACTTATCTGTAACTGATCCTTCGCTATTAATGGAAAGCGACAGCAGAATACAGAAAGGAATCGTCATGAAGTTGTGGTCACTGATGCACAAGCACAGCTGAGGAAGAAGGGGGAGAATTTTTATCATACAAAGTATGGCAAGTGAGAGTGTGAAGATACTGTCCGCAAAAGTGACACCAGCAACTGGTACATCTCATATCGATGAGACGGAAGACACAGGTGAGTGGTGGCACTGCCAAGGCATCTAAGGCTAAGTTCACACAATAGTTTTTGGAGACAGAAAAATCTGACATGTTTTTCAAGAGAGTTCCACTCCAGAAAATGCAGAATTTATCTTGGGTTTAGGAGGTGTTTTTTGTTTTTTTTTTCCATGGTGTCTTGTAGGGACCTGTGGACGTCATTTCTTTTTGTCCACAGTAAGGTTGTCAAAATCCATTGGGGAAAAAAACTCAAAGTATGAACAGTTCAGTGGATTTTCCACTGAAATAAATAGGAAGAGTAATCAAAGTGGTTTTTAGGAGGATTTTGAAGAAGAGAAAGAAAGAAAAAAAGGAAGAAAGAAAGAAGGAAGAAGAGAGAGAAAGAAAGAAAACGAGAGAGAGAAAGAAGGAAAAAGCAGGAAAGAGAAAGAGAGAAGAAAAGAGAGAGAAAGAAAGAAAATAGGAGAGAGAAAAAAGAAGGAAAAGGAGAGAGAGAGAGAGAGAAAGAAAGTAGGAAAGAGAGAAAGAAAGAAAGAAGGAAAGCGAAAGAGAGAGAAAGAAATAAACAAGAGAAAGAAAGAAAGGAAAAAGAGAAAGAGAGAAGGAAAGAGAAAGAAAGAAAATGAGAGAAAAAGAAAGAAGGAAAAAGGAGAGAGAAAGAAAGTAGGAAAGAGAGAGAGAGAAAGAAAATAGGAGAAAGAAAGAAGGAAAAAGGAGAGAGAGAAAGAAAGAGAGAAGGAAAGAGAGAAAGAAAGTAGAGAGTGAAAGAAGGAAAGAGAGAAAGAAAGAGGAAAAAGGAGAGAAAGAAAGTAGGAAAGAGAGAGAGAGAAAGAAAATAGGAGAAAGAAAGAAGGAAAAAGGAGAGAGAGAAAGAAAGAGAGAAGGAAAGAGAGAAAGAAAGTAGAGAGTGAAAGAAGGAAAGAGAGAAAGAAAGAGGGAAAAAGGAGAGAAAGAAATAAGGAAAGACAGAAAGAGAGAAGGAAAGATAGAAAGAAAGAATCCATAGTTCTAATAGTTGTGAACAAATGACAGCTTATCATGGTGGAGGGGTGAGCATGCCCACTATGCCAACCATTGTGTGACAGTCATTTATTGGTAGTCCTTGAGTTTTCTGCGGCCGTGCTTAGAATTAGGAATTGGACAATGCTGTATGAAAGGTTTTTCTACTTATGTGACCTATACTTTTTAAGTGCACATGAACCGATTCATTATTTATGATTTATCGAAGTCACTTTTCTTTCTTTGTCTTGTACTCACTGACGTTTTCTGTGCAACATTCCTCCACATGGCGCACACGGTTCATGAATTTGGCGCAGAATCAAAAATGCTCTTTACTTTTGTCTTTAACTGTGTCAGCACCAAAAGTTGCAAATTCTTTGAAAAGTCACAAAAATGCACCAAATTGAAAACTCATCCAGAAACCTTACTCCAGGCAGAAACTGGAGTGAGATGCGCCAAAAAATGCAACGCTTGGTAAAAGTTACATTTCGTGAATGTGTCTAATATATCTGGATAGGCAAAGTTGTTGATGAAAAATAATCAAAAAAAATAAAATAAAAGACAACTTAGAAAGTGGCTCAAAACCCATAGAGAATAAGGTGCAAATACTAAAACAGCTACAAAAAGGAGGAAATTATTCCAGAAAAGTGGCCAGAGTTTCTAAACACAAAATTGCTAAGAAATTCACCTGTTACTTTCTCGTTATTTTTCCCTTTCGCTCTTTCTTGTCCAGGGATGTCCTCTCCTAGACCTCGGGTCGTCCCTGTGGATGATCTCCTTTTCGGTGTCGGCATTGGTGTGTGCGTGACTTTCCAGTTTTGTCTGAATTATCACAGAATGAATACTTCTCTCTCTGCAGATTGCTTAATTCACAGCAGTGTCACATTGTCTTTTCCCCGCAGTCTATCACATGATCTCGCTTTCTGAGAACCATTATACTGCTTCATTGTCTGTGCAGAGCATCAAGGCACTGCTGTAATTACTAACATTAGGCAGAGCTGCATTAGCGGTAATATGTTGTCCTCTACGTCTTATTCTTGCATCATTTCAGCTTTGCACAAATAATATTGAGCCTATGAATTGTCCCTAATTTCCAATACAGGGTGGTTCACCTACTTTAGGATGTGTTCACACTGTGTCTTTTCTGTAGTTTTTTTGCAAGGAAAACACAGCAAACGAAAAAAAATGAACATTATTCATGTCTATGTAAAAACAACTTGCTGTTCATACTATGTCTTATCTTCGGGCTTTCGGGCTTCTTTAAGGGAACCTGAAAGCTCATAGGCTATTTTCACACATCATTGTTTTTATTTTGCGTCAATTTTCTGCAGCAAAACCTGATCTTCAGGGGCATTTTGTTCAGGAGTTTTCTTGCAGTTTTGGTGCTTTTTTGATGCGTTTTTTCAGCTTTTTTTTCACTGTCCTTCTGCCTCTTTTTATGCATGTATAAAGTTCTGTGAATATGCATGTATAAAGTTCTGTGAAAAAAAGAACCCCATTCTATTTTGGCATCAAAAACGCTGAAAAAAAACTGATATTCAGGGGCATTTTGTTCAGGATCTTTCTTGCAATTTTGGTGCTTTTTTATGCCTTTTTGGTGTGTTTTTTCAGCTTTTTATCCACTGTCCTTCTGTCTCTTTTTATGCATGTACATAAAGTTCTGTGAAAAAAAAAGAACCCCATTCTATTTTGGCATCAAAAAAAGATGAAAAAACACTGATACAAATTTTGATGCCCTTTTTCAGCATTTTTTTCACCACCCATTACTTCCTATGGGTGAAAAACGATGAAAGAAGTGACATGCTCTATTTTCAGGGGCATTTTGTTCAGGAGTTTTCTTGCAGTTTTGGTGCTTTTTTGATGCGTTTTTTCAGCTTTTTTTTCACTGTCCTTCTGCCTCTTTTTATGCATGTATAAAGTTCTGTGAAAAAAAGAACCCCATTCTATTTTGGCATCAAAAACGCTGAAAAAAAACTGATATTCAGGGGCATTTTGTTCAGGATCTTTCTTGCAATTTTGGTGCTTTTTTATGCCTTTTTGGTGTGTTTTTTCAGCTTTTTATCCACTGTCCTTCTGCCTCTTTTTATGCATGTACATAAAGTTCTGTGAAAAAAAAAGAACCCCATTCTATTTTGGCATCAAAAAAAGATGAAAAAACACTGATACAAATTTTGATGCCCTTTTTCAGCATTTTTTTCACCACCCATTACTTCCTATGGGTGAAAAACGATGAAAGAAGTGACATGCTCTATTTTCAGGGGCATTTTGTTCAGGAGTTTTCTTGCAGTTTTGGTGCTTTTTTGATGCGTTTTTTCAGCTTTTTTTTCACTGTCCTTCTGCCTCTTTTTATGCATGTATAAAGTTCTGTGAAAAAAAGAACCCCATTCTATTTTGGCATCAAAAACGCTGAAAAAAAACTGATATTCAGGGGCATTTTGTTCAGGATCTTTCTTGCAATTTTGGTGCTTTTTTTATGCCTTTTTGGTGTGTTTTTTCAGCTTTTTATCCACTGTCCTTCTGCCTCTTTTTATGCATGTACATAAAGTTCTGTGAAAAAAAAAGAACCCCATTCTATTTTGGCATCAAAAAAAGATGAAAAAACACTGATACAAATTTTGATGCCCTTTTTCAGCATTTTTTTCACCACCCATTACTTCCTATGGGTGAAAAACGATGAAAGAAGTGACATGCTCTATTTTCCAAAAAAACATGCAAGCCATAAAATCCTGAACAAAAAAAACCATGATGTGTGAATAGAGAATTCTGGTTTCTCATAGACTTTGCTTGTACTGTAAAACGCAGCTGAAAATTTACATAAAAAATTTCATCAAAAAAACGCTGAAAAAAACATGATGTGTGAACATAGCCATACAAGCTGCCAGTGGATCGGACTGTGGCTGTATGATCTCAGTAAGGTATAATTGACTCTGAAACGCTGCCGAGCATGGGAGACTAGTCAGAAAGGCGGGGTCCCAATGTCTTCTCCCCGTCCTCTTCCCTTGAGGGGCAGGTCTCTCCCTATACATGCACTGTGCACACAGGGAGAGACCTGTCACCCAACCTTTGAACCACCTACCCTGTTAGCTGTTTGTTCCAGATTTTTCTACATATTGTAAGGCAATGTGAGCTGCCATTATAGATATGACTGCCTAATGAACTGCAAACAACAAAATCCAATATCAGAGTGGTACCACAAGACCCCATACACAGCATATAACATATTGCTACCTACTGATTTAAAGGATGCGTTCACCTTTCATTCACCTAAAGCGTGTAGAAATAATTTTTGAAATTGGGTCTTCTTAAAAATGTTGCACCGTTTGTCTTCCATAGCCTCTGTGCTGCTCTAATGCTGGATTGAGTGAACTAAGAATCCTTCAGTGAGCTCATTCTGATGGGGAGTTTGTAACTCTTTTATCTGCCTTTTACTGAGCTTTTCTTTACAATCACATGAAAATTCAGCTCAACTTTAATGTTGTCTGTGGTCATAAATCAACTGAGAAGCGCTCAGCAAAAGACACAAACTCCTCGTCGGAATGAGCTCACTGACAGTTTCCAGTTAATCTCTTTCTCCAGTAAATAGCGTGCATGTAAGCTGATAACTTACACATTTACATGAAACAAAAAAAAATTGTCCCTGGCATGTTACATACACACTAGACTAAACATGGAAAGTTTCAACCACAATCAAGGTTCATTGGGTGGAATTTATCATGAATGTTCATTTTAGCCAACCAGTGACAGACTGTCGATCACTAGAATTAAGTCGTCCATGTTCAAAATTTTCTGATTCGAACTGTATGGAGATTTATAAAGCCAAATGCTCAAGACTTCTGGTGCAACTTGAGTCCATGAGTAAGGCTTTCTGGCGAAACGCGTCTACATGTGGTTGTGCCGTGATTAGAACAATTTTTAACTACGACGTATAAATGTGAAGTTATACCTTTTCCATTTGTTTGAGGATTTCTTCTTTTTCCAACTTGCGCTAAAACACTGTTTTGTGATCTGCACCATATATTATCGGGGTGATTCATCAAAGTGTTTTCGCCAGAAAACTGGCATAAAAGACTTTGCAAAGTCCCAAAATTTTTGAAGAAAAATTGTGCAAATTTCGGTGTTTTTCACCCCAGATTCAAACAGCTGTGCCAAAATGGCCTACATGGCTATGCCCGTCTTAAAAATTCTACACTAGTGCCGGAGTTTCTTACACCAGAACTGCTACTCCGGTCAACGACTGGAGTATAATTTCTGGTGAGGCGCATGCCACAGAGAAGCTGCACCAAATTCATTTAGTGGCATGCACCTCTTGATGAATGTGGCTCCTTGTTAAGAGACTTTTCCTTTTTCTCTAGTGTTATTCATTGTCGTTCATCAAAATGTCACCCGTGGGTGGATGAATTTTGCACAAAATCAAAAATGCATTAGAATTTCGTCTTTTTGGGTTTTTGAACCTTTTTAAAGCAAAAAGTCGCAGGTTCATTTTCACGCACCTCCGAGATTTTGTGCAAAAATTCTAGCGAACCAAAAGTATTACTCCATGGGAGGACTGGAGTAAATTTGCACAAAAAATGTGCTACTTTTTATAAAGTTGCAAATAATGAATCATCCAAAAACACCTGGATTACAAATAAGTTCAACGTAAAAGAAGAATTTGGTGATAAACAAGAAATAGGCATAAAGTTTCTCTGATATTCTTTATATTTTAAGTTTATTTTATTCTGTCTCCTTTTCCCAGGACAACCAGTAATTCACTGGGGGGGCTGTGGACGCTTCCTACTTTCAGTTCTCATCTCTGCCCCCTTGTGGGGTGTCGGTAGCCATACCGCGTCTCTTGCTGTGGAGTGCGGCTGGGATCCTGTGTTCTTGGCTTGGCTTTGCAGTGTGACTTCAGTCTTGGCCACTATACTTTGCCGCATCATTAAATGGGGACGCGGTGAGCAAAGAAACAGGTATTTTTTTTTTTTCATTTCAAAATCTTAGAGAATCTATTTATCTGTGATAGAATTTTAAAGGAGTTTTGTAAAAGCCCTGTCCCCTGGATGCTATATTTTTTTAAAAAAAAACAAAACAACATATGTGCTTTATTCACCCTCCCCAGGTCCAGGTCTCAGTCTACGCCAGTGCTTCCATTGTCTGTTATTGTCTGAGCTCAGCAGCTCTGAGTGGCTCTTAGCTGAGTTCAGTGATTGGTTGTGTAATAGTGGGGAAGGGCGTAGCCTTCCCTTAAGACTGAGAGAGTAAAAGGAAGAGTTCCTGAAGACAGACCTCCCCAACTGTGGTAGGCCAAGCTAAGGGGGTTAGCTTTAGTGGTCCGGTTGGTAGAGCAGAGGGGGAACTTAGTGCCCTTATCAAGCCTAGAGAGATATAGAGCTTGTTCCTGGTATAGTTCCTTCTGGGCTGTAGTACCTGAAAACAGCCACAAGATGCCACTGTTCGGGGTGCAGATGTCAGGATGAGTCTGCTAGCCGAGCTATAGACAGTGATGGGTTAAGGTTCTGTGATGACAGCTCACTGAGGGTGGGCATATTAGGAAAGTCTCTGTTTTAATTTCCTGAATCAGGAAGTGATAGAGTAGTACAAGAAGGGATTGCAACCTGATGAGACAGCCTTACTATAGTGGCTGCTAGGGTAGACGGGAGCTCCGAACCCTCAGACAGTGAGATCCCAGTGCGCAGTTCTCCCCACGCAAGAGCACGAGTCCTGTTCGCTCGCCGTAGAAACTCACCAAAGCGTAGTGAGGACACGGGGCACTTCTGGTCTGCAGGCAGCAGAGGAAGCTAAACAGTACTCCAAGCAAAGATGTGGGGGGAGAGATATCGGATCCGTTCACTGTTAATACAGAGGAGTCTCTAGGGCCAGGAATTATAGCCACAGGGATGCTCCGCTTAAAGAAGGAACCAGGGCTGAAGCAGTTAACGGCGCCTGTGAGGGAGATGATTACCTGTCGGGCCTTATCCATTATATCTGACTGTAAATACTGTAAATATTCCTCTTCCCCAAGTAAAGTCCAAGTTCTGGTTAAGAACCTCGTGTCCTCTGAAATTATTGCTGCCCTGGTCCCAGAAGAAAATTGCCTGGAGACAGCCGCGATCGGATGGTGTGAAGTAAGTGAAGAGCACTACATACACAGCCACACTTCAGAGAGAGGACACGTATTGTCTGTAGGGTGCCATAGCGAGAGGGGGCTACAGCTCGCCCACGACTACCTCGCTGGGGCACCTTACATTTGGCGTAGTCGGCAGGATGCGAGCTCCTCGCATGAAGAAAGCGGGGAAGAGCCGACACAGAACACTGAGGAGAAAGTGTTGGAAGGCATGCGGCCCAAGATGGCGGCCCGAAGCATGGATTCCAAGATGGTGACGACGGCGGTAAAGTCTGGGAGAAGAACCGCCCATCGTGGGAGTGGATGGCGCTGGAGAGCGCGAAAAGATGTCCAGCCCCTACGAGTTCCGGCCCGAAGGGGGATGGGCCCAGCGGTGAAGATGCGCCCCAGGATGGGACGTCCAGTGAGGAAGAGGGCGTGGCGCAAAGTGAAGTCCGGCCCCGTGAGTATCAGCGCGCGCAGAGAGGGGGCGCGGCTGAAGGCGGAGCGGCCGAGAGTGACGAGTGACGCGGCGGTCGCGTCAGAGGTCCGGCCCAGGAAGAGGCGGAGCTGGACGCGCAGGACGCGCGTCTCCGGTAAGCGACCGGCGCCATTTTCTGTCCGGCACGTAAGGAGAAGGAGGTGCGGCAGCAGACGTCCTGAGAGGATGGCAGCCCCAGAGCCTGACAACGTGCGCGAGGCAAGCGGTGAGGAGGAACCCCTGAAGATCACTACACCAGGGGCCGCGGCTGGAAGTCGTCCGCCGGCGGGCGCTGCCCGCGATCCGCTGCCTTTACCCCCAGTGGCTGTTCAGTGGGCCACTAGGCCTGATCCGGAGCTGGGCCTGCTAGTCCACGAGCTTCACATGTGGTGCTGGAGCCGGATGCCGGAGGAAACGTCCCCCTCGGCTGAGGGAGGAGAACATCCAGGTGGGGCCGGAGCAATAGCTGCAGCGAAGCTTACAGAAGGTGAGCGGTCCATGCCCCAGCGGCCGGTCACGTCTGCGGTACCTGCCCCAGTAGTTTCCGTGGCAACAGAGGCCCCCAGGCCTTCAGGGGATGTTGCGGAAGGGAAGCCCCCTAAAAGAAAGGCCCCGCGGGAGAATTTCTGGTCGTTGGCCTTGGAGGCCCTACATTCCCCCTCGGCAGAGCGGTACGCCGAGCCCAGGAGTCCTAAGTGGGCTACCCGGGACCCCCCGATGACCGCGCGAGAACAGCGGCGATGGACCGATACCTTCCTGAGAGGCTGGCTGCAGGGGTCCAACGCGGCAGTGGGGAGATATTATGAGCGACAAGGAGGAGGATGTTGCCAGCAGCAAGGAAGCCGATTTCCTTAGTGAGGTGCCAGAGAAGGAGTCGGCACCACAACACCCAGGAGGGGCTGAGGCAGTTGAGCAGGGGGCTGCCAGAGAGACTCAGGCTGGTGTTAGCCAGGAGGTCCATCATTTTTCTGTCACCAGCTACGGCCCTACCCAGGTCGGCTGTGGCAGTGCTACGTCCTCGGACGAGGACCCCGGGCCTAGCAGATACCCCGATCAGCCGTGGAAGTGGAGGAAGCCACCTTCATCTGCAGCATGGGCCGCCTTCATGAGGGAACAGAGGGAGGCCTGGAAGAAGTGAGCTAAGTGGGCTAAAAGGTCCGTTGACCTTTCACTTCTTCTCCTACTAGGACCCATCGGTGGTGGTCCTTTCTGTAGTTTGGGACTGTTACCCAGTGGGGGCGAAGTGCCCCATGTTGACTTCAGTTGAAACAGAAAAAAAATGGAGGACTGTTCCCCTACCTCCTAGGCCAGGAAGGCCTTAAGCAGCACCCAAAAGTTGCGTGTGTTAGAACCTTGCTCTTAGGTTTTTTTTCCTTTGCTGGTCACATGACCTTGTTGGCCTATTTAATCCTGCTCCGCCCTTCTGGCTTTGCTGGACTTCATTGTATATCTACTTTCTAGCTAGCCTGTGCTCTGTGTTTTGCTCTGTTAGTTTGCTTGGTCTACTGACCTCTATGTTCTATATATTTTGTTTGTTCGTCTGTCTGCTACTATTTCTGTTAGGAGGTGTCCCATATTCCTCCCAGTCCTTAGTACTTGTAGGGATTCCTTCCCCACATCTATAGGTCTCCGTACAGACTAGCTTAGGACTTTAGCAGGTCTGATCGCAGGATCAGGTCCCCTGTTACATCGTAGGGATTCAGCTGAGTTCTATCGTAGGGACAGATCTCCTCTCTTTCCTTAGCTCTGGTAGCAGAACATAACAGTAAGTCCAGCCTGCAAATTCTCTAAGGAAAGATTTTTCTGTTCCATCATGGTGTCGGTTCAGGATTTGGCTCATCGCCTGCAGGGACTCTCTCTGGAGGTGGCTGAGCTCCGTCAGCACGTGAGTAGCTGTCCTGGAGCACATTTCTTGGAGCCTAAGGTATGTTTGCCGGATTTATTTTTTGGTGAACACCGAGAATTTTTTTCATTTAAAAATGCTTGCTTATTGTATTTTCGTTTGAGACCTAAGTCCTCTGGGGATGAATCCCAGCGCGTAGGGTTCATAATGTCACTTTTGCGCAAAGAGCCTCAGGAGTGGGCCTTTTCTTTGCAACCTAGTGATACATGCTTCAGATCAGTGGATAGTTTTTTTTCTGCTTTGGGACTATTATATGATGATCCTGACCGTGTCGCATCAGCTGAGACTGAGTTGAGACGTTTAAAACAGGGATCAGGTAATGTGGAAAAATATTGTACTCATTTCCGTCGTTGGTCTACTCAAACAGGGTGGAACGATTCTGCTCTGAAAAGTCTATTTCTTGCTGGGCTCAGTGAAAGGGTTAAAGACCTGCTAATTGCTTATCCTACACCTGAAGATTTGCAACAGGCTATGCAATTAGCTATACGGGTGGATAGAAGACTGCGTGCAAGGGTTAATGAGAGCAAATCCTCTGCTATGTCAGTTTCTGGTTATGAGAATGTGTGTACTAACAGTGGTGAACCGATGGAGATTGGATCGGTGGCACCTCGCTCTCAAGAAAAAGACCGTCGATTTTCTGAAGGCTTGTGTTTCTATTGCGGAAAATCTGGTCATTTGATTAAAGGCTGTGAGCTTCGTATGAAGAAAGAAAAAAAAAAGGTCAGTCACGCCCGTATTGCCTGTTTAAATTCCAAGGGTATATTTTTAGCTGCTTCCACGATTGCTCAGAAAAAATTAATGGAATTTCAGGTGTTTGTTGATTTCGGGTCTACTCTGAATGTAATTGATGGGGGATTCGTGGAAAGACTCAATTTAAAACCTGAACCTTTATCATCCTCCATTGCTGTGGTTTCTGTGGATGGTTCCCCTTTGAAGAATATTACTCTCAAGGTCTGTGAATTTCCTCTCACTATTAATGGTGTTCACCATGAGAAATTGGATTTGGTAGTGTTGAATAACTTGCCTTCTCCAGTAATATTGGGATTGCCCTGGTTAAAATTTCACAATCCTGTACTGGATTGGTCTACCAGTGAAATTAAATCCTGGAGCCATAAATGTTATGACAAGTGTTGTAACGGGCGTATTGCAGCTTTGGATAGGGGAGAATTGCCTGTTCCTATTCAGGATTTTTGGAGAGTTTTTTCTGAGAAGGAATCGCAGGTTTTGCCTCCCCATAGAGACTATGATTGTTCTATTGAATATGTCCCTGGAGCGACTCTTCCTAAAAGTCGTTTATTTAACCTTACTATTCCTGAGAGGAAGGCTTTGGAGGAATACATACAGACAAGTTTGGCCGCCGGTCACATTAGGCCCTCTAAGTCTCCTGTGGCGGTTGGATTTTTTTTTGTAAAAAAAAAGGACGGCGGTTTACGTCCTTGTCTGGATTTTCGTGAGATTAACAAAATTACTGTACGCAATCCTTACCCACTGCCATTGATTCCTGATCTGTTTAACCAGTTAATGGGGGCCAAGTGGTTCTCTAAAATTGACCTTAAGGGGGCATACAATCTGTTGCGCATGAAGGAGGGTGACGAATGGAAGACTGCTTTTAACACTCCTGTGGGTCATTTTGAGAATCTGGTTATGCCTTTTGGTCTTACTAATGCTCCTGCATTTTTTCAGAATCTGATTAATGACATCCTTAGACCTTTGATCGGTAAAAATGTGGTTGTGTATTTGGATGACATTTTGATTTATTCGCCAGATCTGGAGTCTCATTGGCGGAGCGTGCGTGAGGTATTACAGTTATTAATGGACAATTCGCTTTTTGCTAAGCTGGAGAAATGTGAGTTCGCTGTACAGAGAATTAGTTTTTTGGGCTACATTATCTCCAGCAAAGGTTTTGAGATGGATCCGGTTAAGGTTCAGGCTGTGCAGGAATGGCCTAGGCCTATTGGTTTGAAATCGATACAGAGGTTTTTGGGTTTCGCCAATTACTACAGAAAATTCATAAAAAAAATTTCTAGTATTGTCAAACCTCTGACTGATCTCACCAGGAAAGGTGCTGATGCGGTTCAGTGGTCTTCTGAGGCCATTGAAGCTTTTGTGTATCTCAAGGAGAGGTTCACCTCTGCTCCCATGCTTATGCAGCCTGATGTTACTAGGCCGTTTTTGGTTGAGGTTGATGCTTCCTCTGTGGGGGTTGGCGCAGTATTGTCTCAGGATAACGGGGATGGATTACATCCCTGTGCCTTTTTTTCAAAAAATTTTTCGGAGACTGAACTGAATTACGATATTGGTAATCGGGAATTATTGGCTATTAAACTCGCATTTGAACACTGGCGCCACTTCTTGGAAGGTGCGGAATTTCCCGTTCAGGTTCTTACGGATCATAAAAATCTGATATATCTTGATGCTGCCAAGCGCCTGAATGCCCGTCAGGCTAGGTGGGCACTGTTTTTCTCGCGGTTTAATTTCTCCGTTACTTACATCCCTGGTACTAAGAATGTTAAGGCGGATGCCTTGTCTCGCAGTTTTTCTCCCATAGTCGGTGCTGAGAAAGAGGAGAACATTTTACAAGAAGGTGTTGTGATAGCTGCTCTGGACTCCGTTTTGGAAAATGAGATTCTTAAAGCACAGGAGAATGCCCCTTCTAACACTCCTCATGGGAGGTTGTTTGTGCCTGGGACCTTTAGGAGAGATTTGTTTGTTGAGTGTCACGAATCTCGGTTGGCAGGTCATCCCGGAATCTCTGAGACCAAGAGACTGGTGGGTCGCAGTTTTTGGTGGCCTGGATGGCAGAAGGAAGTCATTAAGTGGGTGCGTCAATGTACTATATGTGCTAGATCTAAGTCCTCACATACTCCTGCTGCGGGGTTGCTTTGTCCTTTGGAGGTTCCCAGTGCTCCTTGGACACATTTGGCTATGGACTTTATAACTGACCTTCCCCCCTCTGAGGGTTTTACTGTCATCTGGGTGGTCGTGGACCGTTTTAGCAAGATGTGTCACTTGGTTCCTTTCGTCAAACTGCCCTGCGCTAAAACTCTCGCTAAGGCCTTTGTCAAGGAAATTGTCAGACTTCATGGCGTTCCTACTGACATTGTTTCTGATAGGGGTCCTCAGTTCGTGGCTCGTTTTTGGCGTGCCTTTTGTGATAGGTTGGGAGTTCATTTGTCGTTCTCGTCCGGATATCATCCTGAATCTAATGACCAGACAGAAAGGAAAAACCAGGATGTTGAGCAGTTCTTGCGTTGTTTTGTGGCAGACAATCAAGAGGGGTGGTCTGAGTTTCTGCCACTTGCTGAATTTGCTCTGAACAATCATACATCTTCTTCTACTGGTTGTTCGCCTTTTTTTTGTTGTTCTGGGAGACATCCGTCGTTTGGGTCGTTCTCCAAGTTGGGATCTGCCGTGCCTGAGGAGGAGAATTTTTCCGGTGATTTGGAGAGAGTTTGGACGGATGTGCGTGGTAATCTTCAGGAGGCCAACAGAAAATCTAAAGACTACTTTGATAGGAAACGACAGGAGGTTTTGTTCGCTGTTGGTGACATGGTTTGGTTGTCCTCTAGGAATCTGCGGTTGAGGATTCCTTCAAAGAAATTGGGTCCCAAGTTTGTAGGGCCCTTTAAGGTGCTTCAGGTTGTCAACCAATCTGCTGTTAGGTTGGAGGTTCCTACCTCCTGGAGAATTAATCCGGTATTTCATGTCTCTCTGTTGAAAAAAGCTGTTGTATCGGATTGTGACGCCTCTGCCTCTGTTCCTCCGGTGGTGGAGGACGGGGAATATGAAATTTCTCGCATCCTTAACTCTAGACGGTATAGAGGTAGTTTGCAGTATCTTGTGGCCTGGAAAGGTTTCGGTCCCGAGGATAACTCTTGGGTGAGGTCGGATGATGTTTCCGCGTCCAGACTTATCAGAGCGTTTCACAGGAGATTTCCTGATAAGCCTGGTCCTAGGGGATCCGGAGGATCCTCTTAGAAGGGGGGGTACTGTTAGAACCTTGCTCTTAGTTTTTTTTTCCTTTGCTGGTCACATGACCTTGTTGGCCTATTTAATCCTGCTCCGCCCTTCTGGCTTTGCTGGACTTCATTGTATATCTACTTTCTAGCTAGCCTGTGCTCTGTGTCTTGCTCTGTTAGTTTGCTTGGTCTACTGACCTCTATGTTCTATATATTTTGTTTGTTCGTCTGTCTGCTACTATTTCTGTTAGGAGGTGTCCCATATTCCTCCCAGTCCTTAGTACTTGTAGGGATTCCTTCCCCACATCTATAGGTCTCCGTACAGACTAGCTTAGGACTTTAGCAGGTCTGATCGCAGGATCAGGTCCCCTGTTACATCGTAGGGATTCAGCTGAGTTCTATCGTAGGGACAGATCTCCTCTCTTTCCTTAGCTCTGGTAGCAGAACATAACAGCATGCCCGGGAGAGCTGCTCTTTTTGTTTTTATTTTTGTTTTCTTTTTGTTGCACTTGTTGCGCCTTTTTCTGCTGGAATTTAAATTGCTGAGGCACACCTTGAGGATGGATATCCTCCGAATCTAAGAGACTTGCGGCCTAGCGGGAAGAACCGGTGACCCCCGCTAGGGCCAAGAAGAAAAGAGACTCACAGGGTGTTACCTGTGACGGTGTGCCTCAGAATGTAGCCCCAGGAGGGGATTAAGGGCTATTGAAGAGTTGACCTGATTTAAAAATGTGGACATGGACACTTCGTTTCCAGGGTCCTTACCAAGAAGGACCGGTGCCTCTGAAAAAGTTGATAGTGGACTGTCCTGAATTGCTGTTCCAGGGCCCTTAACCGAGAAGGGCCGGTCTTCCATCCAAGAAGATGACAGAGACATGCCACAGAGATGCTCCGCTTAAAGAAGGAACCAGGGCTGAAGCAGTTAACGGCGCCTGTGAGGGAGATGATTACCTGTCGGGCCTTATCCATTATATCTGACTGTAAATACTGTAAATATTCCTCTTCCCCAAGTAAAGTCCAAGTTCTGGTTAAGAACCTCGTGTCCTCTGAAATTATTGCTGCCCTGGTCCCAGAAGAAAATTGCCTGGAGACAGCTGCGATCGGATGGCGTGAAGTAAGTGAAGAGCACTACATACACAGCCACACTTCAGAGAGAGGACACGTATTGTCTGTAGGGTGCCATAGCGAGAGGGGGCTACAGCTCGCCCACGACTACCTCGCTGGGGCACCTTACAGTTGCAGCGCTGTAGACATGACATGATGATAACAAACACCAGGAGCAGCAGCAGAGGGGACTCAGTGCTGGACCCTGGGAGGGTGAGTAAAGCACAGTGAACAAAGAACCTTCCCAGGTGTTTGTTTTGAATCTATCTCTACCCACCTTATCCTTGATTGACAGCAGTGACTTTGAAATGTCTTATTAGGTTCCTCATGTACATAAGTGTATATGTGTCACCCCAGGTCTGGATGCCACAAATATTAAATGCTGTGTCTGAGAGCAGGAGGGAGGTTCCCTGGTCAGGGACAATTAGCATACAGCACCTCCTGTCCCAGGCCAGTAGGGGGTGCAGGCTGCCCCTATAAAAGTTGGTACTGGGGGCAGGGTTAGAGAGAACTGGACGACCTAGCTCAGGACTGAGACTAGTCCCAGAGAAGGAGGGACAGTTGAGCTGTAGCCAAGGAGTCCGTGAGGCAGTGGAGAAGCTGCGAGCCGGGGACAGAGGCGACGAGAGCCGGTCCTGGCTGAGAGAGTCACCACCGGACATTGGGGTCCGAGTCTGCCAGGGCAGATAACCAACCCGCAAGGGATTTCAGGTTCCTTGGCCTAAGAAGCCTGGAGGCTCCGCCACACAGAGGGACCGGTACAGCACGGAAAAGCAAAAGGTACCCAAGGCCCGAGTCGCAAGCCATACAGGCGAAGTACACGGCCAGCTCAGGGACGTTGTCACGGGTGTGTTGCCACAAAGATCGTCACGAGTACACAGCCTGACTTCTCGCAGCTGACTTGTTGGTGCTTTGTGTTTTCTCGGCAGTGTAGGAGTTAATTCTCTCTCTCTCTGGGCAAGCTGAGGTCCAGCCTCGCCCAGCTGCAATCAATGCTTCTTTAGTGAGACTCCTTTATATTCCTGCAGGTCTGTTTGGGAGGTGTCGGTGAAAGCTTTTCATTCAGACTTACAGAGCGGATCGTGGTGTTTGGAGTTGCTGAGATAAGTGTATTTGGAAGTGTTTTTTCCCTTTCCTCGCTTTATCATTTATCTCCTTTCTCATATGGTGGTTCCCCTGGTCAGTCCGGAGGAGCCTATGCAATTAGGAGGGACATCATTTCGGGGAAGGGGACCAGTGGTGCGCCATAAGACAGGAAGGTGTTTCCTCTGCGGGAAAAAGGGACATTTTATTGGGGGGTGTCCATCCCGTCCCTTGCAGAGTAAAGAGTCGTCGAAAAAACTGTTGATCCCAGGTTGTGTGGTGGACGGCAATCTGGGAGTAGGTATTTCGTCCCTAGGTTCGTCTCAGTTTCTCGTACCGGCGGAGGTGGTGGTGGGTACGAGAACTGAGAGGATATCTGTTCTTCTGGATAGTGGGGCCGGGGCTAATCTGGTTGATGCTCGGTTTGCCCGGGTTCAAGGTATGCGATTGAGTGAGTTGGCTAAACCCATCCCCATATTCTCGATCGATGCCAGGCCTCTCGGTCAGGGAAGTTTTTTGCAAGCTGTGCATGGCGTAAAACTTCAAGTGGGGGCAATACATAAAGAACTGTTGTCTTGCTACGTGTTGGAGGGTCTTCCCACTCCTATAGTGTTGGGCCTTCCTTGGTTAGCTAAGCATAACCCGGTTATTAATTGGCAAACCAGAGAGATAAGCCAATGGAGTAAATTCTGTAATAAAAACTGCATGAACACGGTCATCGGTGCGGTTACTCCTTGGGTCTTACCTCCATTTCTGGCGGACTTTGAGGATGTATTCTCGGAGAATGGGTGTCAGGAACTACCTCCTCATCGCGAGTATGACTGTTCTGTAAAACTGCTCCCTGAGGCCAAGTTACCTAAAGCTAGGTTGTATAACCTTTCTGGTCCTGAGAGGCAGGCCATGAAGGATTATATTTCTGAAAGTCTGGCTAAGGGGCATATTAGACCTTCATCTTCACCGGTGGCCGCGGGGTTCTTCTTTGTTAAGAAGAAAGATGGAGGCCTACGCCCTTGCCTGGATTTCCGTGAACTTAATCGGATTACGGTCCGAGATCCGTATCCGCTCCCACTTATTCCCGATCTCTTTAATCAGATCGTGGGCGCCAAATGGTTCTCTAAGTTGGATCTCAGGGGGGCGTACAATCTGATTAGGATGAAGGAGGGGGATGAGTGGAAGACGGCTTTTAACACTCCGGAGGGGCATTATGAGAACCTTGTCATGCCATTCGGTCTGACTAATGCCCCGGCGGTGTTTCAACACTTTGTTAATGATATTTTTCGCCACCTGGTGGGACAGTTTGTTGTCATATATCTGGATGATATCTTAATTTACTCGCCGGATCTGGTGTCTCATCAGGAGCACGTTAGACAGGTGTTACAGATCTTGCGGGATAATAAACTGTATGCCAAGTGGGAAAAGTGTGTGTTCGCCGTACAGGAACTCCAGTTTTTAGGCTTCCTGGTTTCAGCGTCCGGTTTTCGTATGGACCCTGGGAAAGTGCGGGCAGTTCTTGAGTGGGATCGGCCGGAGAATCTTAAGGCACTACAACGTTTCCTGGGGTTTGCTAACTATTACCGGAAGTTCATTCGTAATTTCTCGTCCATGGTTAAGCCTCTCACAGACATGACTAAAAAGGGGACGGATTTTTCTAGGTGGTCTGACAAGGCTTGTCAAGCATTCTCCTCCTTGAAAAAATGTTTTGCCTCGGCACCTATACTCATTCAACCTGATGCGTCTCAGCCATTCTTTGTAGAGGTAGACGCTTCCGAGGTAGGGGTGGGAGCAGTATTGTCACAGGGTTCGTCCCCTGGTAAGTGGCATCCGTGCGCCTTTTTCTCTAAAAAATTGTCGTCCGCTGAGAGGAATTACGATGTCGGCAATAGGGAACTCTTGGCCATTAAGTTAGCTTTTGAGGAGTGGCGCCATTTTTTGGAGGGGGCAGTTCATCCGGTCACCGTCATCACCGATCACAAGAACCTGCTATATCTGGAGTCCGCTAAACGTCTGAATCCCAGACAAGCTAGGTGGTCATTGTTTTTTACCAGGTTTAATTTCGTCGTTACATATCGTCCTGGGTCTAAAAATGTAAAGGCGGATGCCTTATCTCGTAGTTTCCCTGGGGCCGGGAATACGGACGACCCGATTCCTATTCTTCAGGAGGGGGTGGTGGTTTCGGCAGTATGCTCTGAGCTGGAGGAGGAGATATTGGAGGCTCAGGGGGACGCCCCTGTTGGACCTCCGGGGAGACTGTTCGTTCCAGATCAGTTGCGACAAAAGGTGATCGAGGCACACCATAACTCAGTTTTTGCAGGACACCCGGGGAGTAAAGCAACTGTGGATCTCCTCTCGTGTCGGTTTTGGTGGCCTAACTTACATAAAGAGGTGGTAACTTTTGTCGCGTCCTGTGGGGTTTGTGCGCGCTCTAAGACCTCACATACCCGTCCGTCTGGGGCCCTATTACCTTTGAAGATCCCGGAGCGTCCTTGGACTCATCTGTCTATGGACTTTATTACGGACCTCCCTCCGTCTTCGGGTAAAACGGTCATACTCGTTGTAGTGGACAGGTTCAGCAAGATGGCACATTTCATCGCTCTTCCGGCTCTCCCTAATGCTAAAACTCTTGCACAGGTGTTCATTGGGGAGATTGTGAGGCTTCACGGGGTACCCTCCGAGGTGGTGTCTGATCGGGGGTCTCAGTTTGTGTCCAAGTTCTGGAGGGCGTTTTGTGCACGGCGGGGGATGCATTTGTCATTCTCGTCGGCTTTTCATCCTCAGACCAATGGTCAGACGGAACGTATGAACCAGAGCTTGGAGACATATCTTCGGTGTTTTGTGTCAGAGAACCAGGAGGACTGGGCTTCTTTCCTACCTCTGGCAGAGTTTGCTCTCAATAATAGGCGGAGCGAGTCCACTGGTAAGTCCCCGTTTTTTGGGGCATATGGTTTTCACCCCCAGTTTTGTACTTTCAGTAGGGGGGGCTCTTCGGGGGTTCCGGAGGAGGAACGATTTTCCTCATCTCTCGCTTCAGTATGGAGAGGGGTGCTGAAGAATCTGAATACTATGGGGAACCGATACAAACGTATGGCTGATAGGAGGAGAGTGTCTGGTCCGGACCTAAGTGTGAACGATCAGGTATGGTTGTCTACCAGGAATATTAAACTTAAGGTTCCCTCCTGGAAACTGGGTCCCAGGTTCATCGGGCCGTACAGAATCAGTTCTGTTATTAATCCGGTGGCATTCCGTCTTGACCTCCCCCCTACGTTTAAAATTCACAACGTGTTTCACAGATCATTGCTTAAGAGGTATGTGGCGCCGGTGGTACCGTCACCTTTACCTCCCCCTCCTGTGGTTGTCAATGGTAACTTGGAGTTCCAGGTATCGAGGGTCATTGATTCACGCTTTAATCGCCGGTCCCTTCAGTACTTGGTTCATTGGAAGGGGTATGGTCCTGAGGAGAGGATGTGGGTTCCTGCGTCGGATATTAACGCAGACCGATTAGTTCGGGCCTTCCACACGACTCACCCGGATAAACCTGGCCCTGAGGGTCCGGAGGCCCCTCGTAGAAGGGGGGGTACTGTCACGGGTGTGTTGCCACGAAGATCGTCACGAGTACACAGCCTGACTTCTCGCAGCTGACTTGTTGGTGCTTTGTGTTTTCTCGGCAGTGTAGGAGTTAATTCTCTCTCTCTCTGGGCTAGCTGAGGTCCAGCCTCGCCCAGCTGCAATCAATGCTTCTTTAGTGAGACTCCTTTATATTCCTGCAGGTCTGTTTGGGAGGTGTCGGTGAAAGCTTTTCATTCAGACTTACAGAGCGGATCGTGGTGTTTGGAGTTGCTGAGATAAGTGTATTTGGAAGTGTTTTTTCCCTTTCCTCGCTTTATCATTTATCTCCTTTCCCGTTGGTGTTCCTTCTGTTGTAGTTGTGTAGAAGTTGTATGCAAGGTGGTTTTGGTTTTTCCCTTGTACTGTCTCGTTCGTCTAAATACTGTGTGTGGGCATATTATTTCTGGTTCCCAATTGTTGTGATCGGGGTCCTTCTCAGGACTAGATTACTTAGGTGCAGGGATCCTCAGGAGGTAGGGGTTACGCTGGCGGCCTGGACCTCTGTACCTTTAACAGTACCTCCAGGGTGAGGGATTAGTCAGGGCCCCAGCTTAGGGTCAGCTTAGGCCCCCTACCTCCAGTATTCTGTGACAGTGTGACAGACGTGGGCTATCATACCACGAAAAGGGGGATAGTCAGCAAGGGCAGAGAGAGAATGGTAGGCCTTCACACTCACCCTGACCAGTGGGGCTCGCCCGAATGCTCTCAGATACTCAGGCCCATTCCTCCCCGGTACTCCTGTTGGGTCAGTAATAACATCTGCAGTAAAAGACCCTGGACTGCATTATTGGACTCTGTGTGATTTCTGCTGCATCTGCACCATCACCCCTAGTATCCTATTACACTGCCCTGAGGCTACACTCTTCCCGTGGGGAGTTATCCCATCCCAGTGCTGCACACCAACATCAGCCTCAGCGGTCTGCCCTGCAGCAGCGGTTATCCCTGACCGCAATCCACGGGTGGCGTAGTCGGACATCCATAGCTCTAAAAATAGACTGCCACAGCATTTGGTCTGACCACCCTGAGCCACGGGATCGGGTTGCCACTACTACCCCCATCTTCTCACTGAAGCCCGGTTCCGGGTGCCCCACGGCCCAGGGGGCGAGTCAGCTTTGGAGTAGTCGGCAGGATTGTGACCAACCCGCCACAAACGGGTATTGCGTGCCTGAAAAAGACTGTACACGTACCTCAAAAGGAAGTTTCCCGCCATTCGGAGTCGTTTCCCGCCATCTTCAGTCGGTTCCCGCCATCTTCAGACGTTTCCCGTCATCGGACGCCATCTTCGGGACGCCGCGCGGGAAGAAGAGGGGCGTGGACGTCCAAACCGCGCGAGACCTGAAGCCCCGCCCTACGCACCGACGCTGCGCAAGGTCCTGGAAGGACAGAGAGCGACGCTGACGTCACCAGGACGCGACGCAAGGTCCTCGCCCGGAGCAGCACCAGCGGAGCCGCGGCCTACGGAAGAGGATCAACGGAAGGTAGGCCACGGTTAACTAGGGGGGAGGAAGATGACGGACGCGGAGGGACCTTCTACCACCAGTGTGGCTGCAGCAGCGGTGATGCCGTTCTCCATGCCCTACATCCCCGGAGCAGCCTGGCTGCCCCAATACTCAGGGGAATCTCATACATTGACTGACTTTAAAGAAAGACTGCACAGTTTATTTAAAGTTTATCCCCTGACAGAAGAACAGAAAGTGAGCATTCTGACGGGGCAGCTAACCGGTGCAGCCCAGCGGGAAGTGAAATCATGGTCATATGAGGGAAAAGGACTGTAAAGGACTTTCTGACCCGGCTGCGGAGTACCTTTGATACCCGTACCTCAGCAGAAATCAAAATGCGGTTCTATGGCTGTAAGCAGCGAGCCCAAGATAGTATCAGAGACTATGCCTTGAACCTGCAAGAAGCTCTGGGAGCAATTAAACAAGCTGACCCTGGCAGCATGCAGGACACCGATAAACTGTTGACTGACCAGTTCATAGAAGGTCTGCTGTCCAGCGCCCACAGAACCCAGCTGCGCCTCATGGCCCTACAGAACCCTGATCTAACTTTTGCGCAGTTCAAAGATAGGGCCATCCGGGTGCTCCGAGAACCCGCACCAGGTGGCGCTGTAGTTTCCCAGCGCCCTGCCATCACTTACCACCAGGAAGCGGCGCCCTACCCCGCAGACCTTGTGGGGGCTGATGTACAGGGCCTAAATCCATCCCAGCCTGCAACCCTGTACCATCAGGTCCAAGAACTAACAAAGAGTGTGGCTGCACTGACCAGGACCGTACAGTCGTTGCCGGTGGAACCGTCAAGACCAATCAAGTTGGCTTCCAGTCCGGAGGATGTCCCTTGGCGTCGACAGAGGAGGACCCAGTCGTTCAGAGGGAGGCCCGCTGACCGTTACAGAGAGGATGGACAGCCGATTTGCCGCCGTTGCAGCCGGCCAGGACACATAGCCAGGTACTGTACTTTAAATGGGTCCGACCTGGGGCAGAGGGCCAACCCCAGGCATAAGGTCATCAGGCCCGTCTAATTGGCGTGATAAGTACGTGGGGGGACGCCCGGTCTTACCCGTAGTGCTGGACGGTATCCCCATGAATGCACTGCTGGACACCGGGTCTCAAGTGACTACTATCCCCTACGTACTTTTCAAGCAGTACTGGAGTGACACTGATATAACGCGTTATCCAGACGATGACTTAAGCATCATCGCCAGCAATGGCCAACCCGTGCCGCAGGTGGGGTTCAGAGAGATGACTATCAAGATTGGTAAGGTTGAACTGCCGGCACAGGGAGTGATCATTGTGAACATTGACCTTCGTGAAAGTCACCCTAAAATAACCTTGGGCACTAATGTGATTGAAAACTGTCTTTCAGAAGTAATTGTAATTTTGCAGCAGGTGGTGATGAATGTGAGCTCCAGCCAACAGAGGGTCCTCCAGAAAGAGATAAGAGCCCTGATGAGACGGCAACAGGTAGAACTGTCTGGTGGTAAGATCGGTAGCGTGAGGATGAGCGACCCGTTCCCCATTGCCATGCCTCCCAAAAGCGAAATGATGATCTGGTGTCGGACTGCAATTAGGTTAAGAGGGAGAGACTACCAAGCCATGGTAGAACCCGTGTACTCAGACAGCAGGCCCACCATTTTGACAGCCCGGGGGGTGGTTGATGTCCGCCATGGAAGGGTGCCCGTCCGGATTTTAAACATCGGGGAAAGGGAAGTACACTTGCCCCGGTACGCTACACTAGCCAAATTGTTTGCCGTCGAGCACAATGCTATCAGGGTCGTGGAACCCTTTCCTCCATCTCCCCCGGTGGAGGGTAATGGCTCCCAGAAACACAAGGAGGACTGGTGCCAGAAACTCCATGTGGGTGCTGACTCCACTCCCTGCACCAAAGACAAGGAGTCTACCGGGTGGTTCAGGAGTACGAGAGAATTTTTAGTAAGCACCCGCTAGACTTCGGCCGAGTAAAGTAAGTAGAACACCACATCCCCACGGGGAGCCACCCACTAATAAAAGAGAGACACAGACCTGTACCCAATGCACATTATCAGAACGCAAAGGGCATGCTGAGAGAAATGAAAGAAGCCGGGGTCATTAGAGATAGCTGTAGCCCCTGGGCAGCCCCCTTGGTTCTGGTAAAAAAGAAAGACGGTACCATGAGAATGTGCGTGGACTATAGACAAATCAATCGTATCACCCATAAAGACGCGAACCCGTTACCTAGGATAGAGGAGTCTTTAGCCGCACTAAAATCAGCTAACTTCTTCTCTACTTTGGATCTTACTAGCGGGTACTGGCAGGTTCCTGTGGCAGAGGCTGACAAGGAGAGGACCGCCTTCACCACCCCGATGGGATTGAGCAAATTCAACTGTATGCTATTCGGGCTCTGCAACGTACCCGGGACCTTCCAGAGGCTAATGGAATGCTGTCTAGGGCACCGAAACTTCGAGACGGTCCTACTTTACCTGGACGACGTGATCGTCTATTCGAAGACCTACGAGGACCATCTAAAACACCTAGCAGAGGTGTTCGAAGCCCTGGCAGGCTATGGCATGAAAGTGAAACCCTCCAAGTGCCATCTGTTAAAGCCGAAGGTACAGTACCTGGGGCACGTGGTGAGTGCAGAAGGAGTAGCCCCCGACCCCGACAAGGTCACAGTAATCAAGAGCTGGCCAAGCCCCTCAAACATCAAAGAAGTGAGGCTGTTCCTCAGGTTGGTAGGCTACTACCGAAGGTTCATCCCCGGGTTCACAAAGATGGTAGCTCCAATGCAGGACCTCCTGATAGGTCACAAAGAAAATGACGGCACTTCCACTACAAAAAATAGGTGTGAACAGGTGCTTACTAAGAGCAGCTACCTCCATATATAATGAACAAATAAAGTAGCACACTGTAACACTGAGTATATAGATATGAAATATGAATAGCATAACTGCTGTAGAAAATAGAAATAAATGAAAAAATTGTTGAAAATTTTTTTAAGCACATGTAAATATGAAGTATGGAAAATTAATAGCATTACTGCTGTAAATAAATGAGAAATCTTAGCGCATAAATTGGCCAATTCATGTGTACCTGACAGCCGCGGTAAGGCGTTTCTCGATGTCAGGACCTACCAATGTGAATACCTCTCTAAGAGACCTCCGTTTGCTTATGTGTGGGAAAGACAGATCCTGATGCATTTAAAACCACCTGTGGCATGGGGGTGGGGGTGGAGTGCTCAGTCAACGCTAAATCTAGTAACAAAGAAAATGACGGCATTTTCTTTGTTACTAGATAGGCCAGTCTAAGACCAGAAGCCAAAAGCCACCCTTCAAGTGGGACAAGCCGGAAGAGGAGTCCTTCCGCCAGTTGAAGATGGCCCTCACGGGGGATGAGATCCTGGCCTACCCTGATTATGACCAGCCTTTCATCCTCCACAGAGACGCCAGCTATGTGGGGCTGGGAGCCGTACTGTCACAGAACCAACAGGGCCGAGAAAGGGTGATCGCGTATGCCAGCCGGATGCTGAGGCCCACTGAAAGAAACCCAGAGAATTACAGCTCCTTCAAGCTAGAATTCTTGGCAGTGGTGTGGGCCATCACAGAACGGTTTAAGCATTACCTTGCCTCCGCAAAGTTCACTGTGTACACGGACAACAACCCGCTGACACACCTGGACAATGCAAGACTAGGTGCCCTAGAACAGCGGTGGATGGCCCGGCTATCCAATTATGACTTCACAATCAAATACCGGGCAGGCAGGACCAACGCCAACACAGACACCCTATCAAGAATGCCTCACCTACCCGAAGGAGAAGAAGACTCGGAAGAGCTGGAGGAAGTAGAGCTCCCTGCGTTCCACCGGTATGGGGCCACTCAGTATTCTCACCGGGTAAGAGACAAAGACCTAACCACCGTCATGTTCAACCCCTTACCCCACCAGGGCTGGGCTGAAAAGCAAGATAGTGACACCTGGTGAAAGACATGTTAACCCAGGCAGACGCTAGCCCTGGCCCGGACGCTCCAGAGGTAGCTAAGCAGTTATGGAAGGAGAAAAGCAGGCTATTCCTCTACGAGGGCAAGCTGTGCAGAAGGCTTGTCAACCACGGGACGCACGAGCTGACCTGGCAGGTAGTGGTCCCAAGACGAGTTGCAGCAATGGTCCTGGAGGCCTACCATGACAGAGCGGGACACTTCGGGTGGAAGAAACTGGAGTTCCTACTGAGAGAGCGGTTCTACTGGATCGGTATGAAAGGGGCCATCGAGAAGTGGAGCAGGGACTGCGGCCCATGTCACCTCAGAAGGAAGGACCGTAACAGCCAGTAGACACCCTTGAGGCCCATCGTCACCAGGCAGCCTCTCAAGCTGGTAGCTCTGGACCATGTGAAGTTGGCTCCAAGCCGGTCCGGCTACATCTATGCCCTCACGATTGTGGACCATTACTCCCGGTTCCTGGTGGTGGTTCCTGTTAAAGACCTGACAGCCCAAACAGCGGCCAGAGCCTTCCAGCAACACTTCTGCCGTCCACACGGGTATCCGGAACAGGTCTTGACAGATCAAGGTCCAGCGTTTGAGGCGGAAGTCTTCCAGGAGTTCTGCAACCTCTATGGCTGTAGGAAGATTCGGACAACGCCTTACCACCCGCAAACCAACGGGCTGTGTGAGAAAATGAATAATATCGTCATTGATCTCCTCAAGACGTTGCCCCTGGAAGAACGCAGCCTGTGGCCGCAGAAGCTGCCAGACCTGGTAGACTTGTACAACCATATCCCGGTGAATGCTACCAACTGCACTCCGGCTTACCTGATGCGAGCAAGACCAGGTAAGCTGCCGATAGATCTGGAGATGGGAGTCCTGACACCCGAGGACACCTCCCCAGATGCGGACTGGGATACGGAACGGCGGATACAGTACAAGAAGGTACAGGAGAGTGTAGAGAGGAGTCTGGCTCAAGCGAGAGAAAAGCAAGAGAGGCTCTTCAACCAACACGCCCCTGCTGGTCCCCTGGAACCTGGTGAGCAGGTCCTGAAGCGGAAGAGAAGGCTTCACAAGCTGGACGACCAGTGGGATAGAGACCCGTACACAGTACTGCAGTCCGACCACAACAACCCGAAGGTATGTGTGATTACCAAGGATGGAGGAGAAACCACTAGCACCGTCTCCAGAGACCAACTAAAGCGGTGCCACGAGCAACTACAGAGTCCAAGTGAAGATCAAGATGACCTTGAACCCGCAGAGGATAAGGAAGAAATGATCAGCACAGTTCTCGGAGAGTTCCCCCGGACCTGGACTCGGATAAATGACGCGATAGTGGTACCCGTCCTACACTTCCTTCAGCCTACCCAGCAAGAGCCTATAGGAGAGCAGGAAGAACAAGAAGAACAAGCAGCCCCAGAGGCAGAAGAACCCTTGCCAGTAGCCCAGGAGAGTCTACCCTCTGCTGACAGTGAGCCTGCCATGCCTGCAGTAAGCCAAAGAACCCGCAGACAGCTGCCTGCCCTGCCTGTAAACCCAGCTAGTAGCAATACCCTAAATACTAGTGGGGAAAGCCAGGTTAGACCACCACCAGACAGTGGGTTACGGAGGTCAACCCGGAGCACTAGGGGTCAAATACCAGCTCGCTGGAAGATCTAAATGCACAGTGTATATATTTAATGTTTTATGTTTGTACCCTGGTTATTAATACTGTTTTCCCAGTTTTTCTAGATATATGGACTAACAGGTTATGAACTTTGAGTAACCGGGACTTCCTTGTAAATATGTTCGGAGCCTAACCAAAGGAATGAATAAAGACTGTCAAGGATTTGGGGCAAGGACAGACCCCCACCTGGTTAAGGCTCCCATTGTGTTGTTGAAATGGACACCCGGTCACGGATCATACTGTGACCTAAAGAACTCAATATGTGATGTTGTTCGTTATTTCCTTCCCTGTTGTGTTTATGGTCATGCATTTATACCCTGTATTTGTGTTTCCTGTTTAGTCCCGGAGTACTAAATTTTACTAGGGGGGAATGTGTCACCCCAGGTCTGGATGCCACAAATATTAAAAGCTGTGTCTGAGAGCAGGAGGGAGGTTCCCTGGTCAGGGACAATTAGCATACAGCACCTCCTGTCCCAGGCCAGTAGAGGGAGCAGGCTGCCCATATAAAAGCTGGTACTGGGGGCAGGGTTAGAGAGAACTGGACGACCTAGCTCAGGACTGAGACTAGTCCCAGAGAAGGAGGGACAGTTGAGCTGTAGCCAAGGAGTCCGTGAGGCAGTGGAGAAGCTGCAAGCCAGGGACAGAGGCGACGAGAGCCGGTCCTGGCTGAGAGAGTCACCACCGGACATTGGGGTCCGAGGCTGTCAGGGTTGCAAGCCCTGCAGCAGATAACCAACCCGCAAGGGATTTCAGGTTCCTTGGCCTAAGAAGCCTGGAGGCTCCGCCACACAGAGGGACCGGTACAGCACGGAAAAGCAAAAGGTACCCAAGGCCCGAGTCGCAAGCCATACAGGCGAAGTACACGGCCAGCTCAGGGACGTGGGCTATCACACCACGAAAAGGGGGATAGTCAGCAAGGGCAGAGAGAGCGGTAGGCCTTCACACTCACCCTGAACAGTGGGGCTCGCCCGAATGCTCTCAGATACCCAGGCCCATTCCTGCCCGGTACTCCTATTGGGTCAGTAATAACATCTGCAGTAAAAGACCCTGGACTGCATTATTGGACTCTGTGTGATTTCTGCTGCATCTGCACCATCACCCCCAGTATCCTATTACACTGCCCTGAGGCTACACTCTTCCCGTGGGGAGTTATCCCATCCCAGTGCTGCACACCAACACCAGCCTCAGCGGTCTGCCCTGCAGCAGAGGTTATCTCTGACCGCAATCCATGGGTGGCATAGTCGGACATCCATAGCTTTAAAAATAGAATGCCACAGCATTTGGATTGACCACCCTGAGCCACGGGATCGGGTTGCCACTACTACCCCCATCATCTCACTGAAGCCCGGTTCCGGGTGCCCCACGGCCCAGGGGTCGAGTCATATACTATATACAGTGTCGGACTGGGTTGACAAAGGCTCACCAGTAACTTTGATTCTTGTGCCCACTGTTCAACTACATGCAAAAATAACCTGACTCTACTACACAAATATACTTTTGCTTCTATGTAATATTAATTTGGTTAGCTTGTTTAATAAATGATTGTGAATCAAGTGTAATAACACTACTCATTAGCACTCCTTCACAGGGGCGGCCTACCGGAGGATTCTCCTGCCGTCCTGTGGGCCAGTCCGAGCCTGACTATATACATGTAATTGTCTTATCTATCTTCTCTATTCTGTTCCTT
This sequence comes from Phyllobates terribilis, assembly GCF_046119375.1. NCBI lineage: Eukaryota > Metazoa > Chordata > Amphibia > Anura > Dendrobatidae > Phyllobates > Phyllobates terribilis. The sequence continues at coordinate 104,881,731 of NW_027362773.1, forward strand.
TTTTTGCCCCTCACCCTCAATTCCCGTAGCTGGAAACTTGGTCCTCATTCTGTTACCACAGTGCTGGTGATAAAAAGAATCCTTCCAATCTGTAGTTTGTCTCTCCTTGCCCACTCCCTCTACTTTCTTGCTTTACGCAGCCTGTGCACCTCGGAAGTAGCTGCTCTTTATTCCTGCAACAAGGCTGTCTGTTATCTTCTCTCTTGGACCATTCTAAGGGACCAATTTATGGGGACCAGAGTAAGTAGTGCAATATAATCATGTCATAGAAATCCACTCTGCTACAAAAATCTACCAAGAGTGCCATATAAAAGTCCCAGTGTGTCTCAATGTCTTAAAGGGGTTGTCCACTACTTTTTATAATAAATGTGGTTCTATGGGGTTATTAAAGCAAAAAAGATGGGATAATGTCCTACTGGATTCCTGCTGTTCCGCCACCTGCTTTTCCGGCTGGTCTAATGACTTCCTCTTCCTGGGGACATCACATGACCACTGCAGTCAATCAGTGGCCAATTATTGGCTCAATGGCAATCACAGACAGAAGAGGGACCCTGTACAAGAATGATATATGGGCCCTTTGCAACCCAATAGCTCATCATAATGCATAATTCCACCTGCTATGCAAGTGGAAAATGGCCCCCTTACCTCTTGGGCCCTGTGCGGCAGCCCAGGTTGTACCAATGATATGTCCACCCCTAGATTGGCTGCAGCCTTTGCTTTCTATCCAAACCACAAGAAACAATCTCTCATGATGCTCAGACAGAATGTGATCAGTGGTTGCTGATTGGCTGCAGTGAATAAGTGACATCCCCCAAGGAAAGAGGAAGCGAGGAGGCGGGTGGAGACCCAGGCGACAGTGCAGAGGAGCGATGGTGGTTGAGTAGGTGATCCTTTCTTTTTTGTATCAATACCAACATGGTTTCAAAAAATAATGGAAAAACCCTTTAAATACCCATCTTCTGCTGAACCTGTATCAGTTCTACACAGCAAAGCTAACAGATGATCTGCAGAAAAGAGCAAAAGTCAGGCTATTGCGAGTGAACAGTGTGAAAACTGCAACATTTCAAGAAAGGGATAGTAAAAAATACAAATCTGATTGAAATAATACAATGCACTTTGCATACACAATAAAGGGCTGTGTATGTAGCATTTCGGGTGGTTCATTTTTGTAAGCATTCCGTAAATGTTAAATAACACAGTAGCTATCCGAACATAGAGGAGAGTTTTCATTATGGTAGTTGGCAAAAAATATATATATATATTTGCCATTATTTGTATTAGGGTTTTAAAAAAAAGTTTCCAAGAAATCAAACCCTAAATTCAGAGGCATAGGATCAGCTTAGGAGCGTGTGGGGGAGGGGTGAAACATCTGATTGGGCCCCTAACGGGGTAACCCTGATTACAACTACAGTGGTGCACCTTAATTGTGGGTATAGGGGAACCTCAACAAATGACCGTGGTGTTACTAAAAAAAATCTCTATACAAAGTCCAAACAACACCAATGATACCACCATACAGAGGCAGATATCAGTCCTGCAGAACATACAAGTGATTACAAGACAGTTATTGATAGTAGCTTACAGCTGACATTATTTCTGATGGAGTTGTTCACTTTTCTCGTCTTTTCCATCTGGCCCAGACCGACATGACAACTTCTCCAGCCAGGACTCATCTGCAGACATTACAACAGACACATCTGACTTCTCACATTTCCAGCATCATCCACATCTATTCCCAACGTGCACAAACTCCTGATCCTACTCCTGCTGAGCCACCGCTGCTGCTGTATGTGTCCCTGTTACTGCACCTGCTGTGTGGTACAAAAACATTGCTCCTCTTACTGCCCCACATAGTAATGCCACCACTGTGCCTCTTATAAAGTAAAATGCCTCCTCTGTGCCCTCTAGATGGTAAAATTGACCCCTAGAAAATATTAATGCCCGATGCAAGTGCCCTAGAAAACAGGGTCCACATTTTGCCCCTTGAAAGTAATAATGCCCCACGTGTACCTTTGACGGTCACAATACTGTGAGTGCCCTTATAGCAATAATGCTTAAGTGCCCATTTAACATTTATTAATGTCCCCTAAGTCCACCAATGTACAGCTCCCCAATACACAGTATGATGGGCCCACAGTTCCCCTATACAAAGTATGATGAGCCTACAACTTCTCTATACACAGTATAATGGGCCAACAGCTCCCCTATAGACAGTATAATGCCCCCACAGCTCCCATATACACAGTATGGTGGGAACACAGCTTCACTATACACAGTATGGTGGGAACATAGCTCCCCTGTACACAGTATGGTGGGCCCACAACTTCCCTATACATAGCATGATGGGACAACAGCTCCCCTATACAGTATGATGGGCCCACAACTTCCCTATACATAGTATGATGGGCCAACCACTCCCCTATACACAGTATAATGCCCCCACAGCTCCCATATACACAGTATGATGGGAACACAGCTTCCCTATACACAGTATGTTGGGCTCGATGTTCCTCTATACACAGTATGATGAGCCCACTGCTCCCCTATACACAGTATGATGGGCCCACTGCTCCCGTATACACAATATGATAACCATGCAGCTGCCCTATATATTGTATGATGTCACTGCTCCACCAAAACACAGTATAATGACCAACGCAATAGTCCTTATACTGTATGATGGCCCCCACAATAGCCTCCAAACTGTATAATAGCCCTCAAATTAGCTCTCACACTGTATAATGGCCCGTACAGTAGCCCCCACACTGTGAGCGCCCCCACTGTAGCCCCCACACTGTAAAATGGCCCCCACATTAGCTTCTACAATGTATGATGGAATGGACTTCTCAATAGTCCCCACACTGTATGATTGACCCTACACTGTATAATGGCCCCCACCCTGTATGATGTCAACAGACTGTATGAGGGCCCCCAACAGTAGTCTCCACACTGTATTATTACACCCATGGTAGTCCCCAAACTGTATAATGGCCCCCACATTAGCTCCCACAATGTATAATGGCCCCACAGTAGTTCCCAAACTGCATAATGGCCCCCACATTAGCTCCCACACGGTATAATGGCCCCCATAGAAGTCCCCAAACTGTATTATGGCCCCCACATTAGCGCCCACAGTATATGATGGCCCCCGCATTAGCCCCAAACTGTATAATTGCCCCCATGCTCTGAGGGCTCCCACAGAAGCTCCAACTATGTTTGAGGACCCCCTCCCCATAATATGAAGGGCCCCCACACTTTATGATGCCCCTACAATGTATGAGGACCCCACTGTGTCAGGGGCCCCCATACTTTATGACGCCACACAGTAGCCCTACAATGTATGAGGATGTGTAAAACTGCTTGACATGTCCTAAAATGTTTGCCCAAAATTTTCTGACTTTTGATACTTTTACGACAGTCCCGGCCAGCTCCGCCAACTTTTTGAAAAGCAGGTGGAGCTTGGACAGGAAGGGACTTGGCCATGCGCACCCAAAAAATTCTGGCGGTAGCGCACAGCAGTTAAAACACACCCCAAATTCATTAAAGAGGTACACGCCTCCTAATGAAATGGGCACTTTGCTTTTGAATGGTCTGCATTAACTTGCAGCTCTGCGTTCTCTTTGCTCATAGGTTGTTGCTATGATTTGTTGTATGGCCGGGGTGGTGATGATGTCCTACGCTGAGAGCCCTGAAGAGGAGGCACAAAGCGGTCACATTCTGCCGATCTCTGCAGCGGCTGTGACTGCATCAATTGAAGTAATACAGCAAACTGTGAACGTCTATCACATTCCGGACTTTGCTTTAGAAATGTATTGTTTAACCTTTAGCCATTTGTTCTGCCGCAGAACATCTACTGGGTGCCGCTGATACGTCTACTGGATGCTAACGAGGGACTGACATGATTTTATGTTGCATGCCCGATAGGACAAATCTATCCTCATGAGATCAACATAAAAATGAAGTGAGGACTGATTACGATAGCAGCCTACACAATGAGAAGTAGATGTCAGCCCATCCCACAGTTACAGATGGCAATGATAAGATTATTTACAGTATGAGTCTTCTTATAAGTTCTGCAGGAATATTACCACCACAATGTGCCCTTCTTACTACATATCTGTTCAGAGATGATTTTTGTGTTTTTTGATCATGTGTTAGACTGTGATCAGTGATATGTAACTATATGCACAAAAGTATTGGGGCACCTACATATTACACCTTCAGGAGGTTTTATGACAAGTAATAACAATCCCACTCCCCCAAAAGCATTATCCCTCCTCCACCAAACTGTGCAGCAGGCCCAATGTAGTCAGGGGCTAACGTTCTTCTTGCATTCACCAAAGCCAGACACAATCTACAGAAGTGTGATCCGTCACTGCACAGAACACATTTCCTCCAGAGTCCAGTGGTGACGGCCTTACACCACTCCATCCGACGCTCAGCATTGTGCTTGGTGATGTAAGGCTGCATGCAGCTGCTGGGCCATGAAGGTCCCGGTGGGGGTGCTGTGTTTGTGCTGATGTTATACCAGAGTAGGTCTGGACTCTGCAGTTATGGAGTCAGCAGAATGTTGGTGACTTTTCTGCCCTCTGCTTCTCATTGAGTATCATTGAGCTCTGCACCACCGGCCGTTCTGTCAGATGATAGTAAAGGCAGGCGGCATGGCGGAGGGCTGGATATTATATACAAAGGGCCGGATATTATACATCAGAGATGAGGGGCCGGAAGTTATACACCAGGGGGCAATGGGGCCAGAGGTTATACACCAGGGGGCAGAGGGGCCAGAGGTTATACACCAGGGGGCAATGGGGCCAGAGGTTATACACCAGGGGGCAATGGGGCCAGAGGTTATACATTGGGGAACAATAGGACTGGAGGTTATATACAAAGGTGCGATCGGACTGAATGATCAACCAGAATTCAATAATTTAGACATGTTTCCAATACTTTTCTCCATATAGTGTATGTGCTTCCTCCCGGTGTTCGATTGGGATGCCAACAGCCCACCAGTAATATTGACTCTGAAGGGCTGATTGTTCAGCTACATGCAGATATTACATTACCCTCATTCACAAATTTACCTTTACTTCTATATAATAATAATAAACTGTGTAGCTTGTTAAATGAATGATGAGATGATGTCTCTGTCTGTGTATAGTGAATCAAGTGTATTGTGCCAACTACTGGTCATTTAGAGGGGTGGGTGGCCCACCGGTAGATTTACCTGTTCCCCCTGTGGGCCAGTCCGAGCCTGTTTCCTTCACAAGTATAAGTGATACCCAAAACCTGTTACTTTTCAGTAGGTAAATTATATAAAATACCTGGTAGGATCAAATAAAACTTGTTCTTTACCTATAAAAAACAGTAATTTCCTACTTTTAAGCCAAACAAACAGATGGATAACAAATATAATGGTAAATCTCCTTGTGGCCACAGGTCCTGTTTCGCCTTCTTATTGGTAGACTGAACTACCTGGATGCTGCTACGTTTTTGGGGCTGTGTAGTGTTTGCAGTGGTCTTTTCCTGTGGTGGGTTCCTCTACTAATATATCTTCAACAAAAGGCGGAGGAGGTCCCTGAGGGGTCAGCAGGACCATACGTGGAATATCTGTGTGTGACAGTAATCATCTTCTTTTGTAAGTTCCAATCCATAAGTGTTATATCTTACCATGTGTGTCCTTGTTTTATAATATTTTGAAATAATGTATCAAGCATTTAACTTTACATTATAAAAGATACATTTGAATATTTAGTCAAGTATTTGTCATTCATAGCAAAAAGTTACTGGTTATTTAAAGTTTTTAAAGAACAATTCACTTGAATGGGACTGTGATGGGGATATGGCACTAACAAAAGTCCCACAGCCCCCTCATTGTGCTGATGGGAGCGGGTCCTGGGGTTCAGACCTCCCCGATCAACCATTGATTCTCTAACCTAAATTTAGAAGTAATCCTTTTAGAGTACGGACACACAACATCTTTTTCAGACTTGGAACCTGCTTGAAAAAGCGCTGAAAAAATGCCCAAACGAATGGACATATGCACAGCAATGTAAAAATTAATTGCTGTGCACATGTTCTGTCTTTTTTCACAAAAGCCATGAAGTGGCTAAGAGTAGTGACCTGACCATTAGTGATGAGCACGAGTGCTTGTTACTCGAGTTTGCCTAGGATGCTCGGGTATGCACCAAGTATCGTGGATGCTTAAGTGACATGTTCGAGTCCCCGCAGCCGTATGTTTCGTGGCTGTTAGACAGCCACAAAACATGCCGGGATTGCCTGACATACATGGGGATTGCCTGACATACATGGGGATTGCCTGACATACACGGGCAATCCCGCATGTTTTGCGCATGTCTAACAGCTGCGAAACATACGGAAGCGGAGACTCTGCGCATACTGTGCACCCTCGGCAAACTTGAGTAACGAGAACTTGCGCTCATCACTACTGACCATTCTTCAGGCATCACACACCTGTAACCCGTTTTGTGCACCCAACACAGAAATAATGCCACTAGTAAAGCTCAGCTTTCCCATCCTCTATAATATCACTCTTATGACTCCCATTTAGAATGAAGCCCACCCATGCAGTTTGACACTTCCATGATGCCCTTCCACATAGTATGATGCCCCACTGTGCCCCTCATATATTATAATGCCACCACAGTGTTTCTCACACAGTATGATGTCGCTACTTTGCCCCTTACACAGTATAATATCATCCAGGATAGGCTAAAAACATACTAAGCGCCTGTCCTCATGATAAATGGAGCAGACTCGCGCCGCTCGATTGTCATGCAGGGTGTGGGAAAGACTAAGTGCAACACGAAAGAAAGGGGGAAAAGGGGGCCCAGACTCTAGGGAAAGGGGGTAGTGGAGACCTTCTAGGCTGACCTATATCACCCTGTTTTCCCTAACGTCCCTATATTGGTTCCACACCAATTGCTGCACAGGAACCTCGCCCTGTCTTTCCGTGGCGTTTGGCCCTGGCTAGGGAAGGGAGGGGATGAGCACTAGTCGATCCCCACTGACAACTAAAGGCAACAAGGGGAAACAAACAAGGGCAGATAGCTTAGCTTTAGTCGATTTCTGAGACATGAACACACGTGCTCTTAGTACCAGAGAGGAAGAAGTACTGTACTAGCTCCAAACCTTCACAAAGGATCATGTGAGTATCGCTGTCACCTCCCTCTAGCAAACAGCAGGTATTTATACACCCAGGCCAGGGTGTTAATTAGCAAGAGGAACGTAGCCGCTGGGTCCTAGAGAGACAGCTTCTAAGAAGGTGTCTGTAATGCCAAGCGAAGAGATCTCCTGCAACCAACTGCAGGGCGACTGTCTGTCACTTCTGACACACCCGTTACATCGATGCTGTGTGAATTAATTGCGCTACTTCACTTGGCTAAAATGCATCATAGAGTATTAAAAACCCTAATAATGATCCGTCTAAATTTCTAGTTCCAACATAAATATAAATTTTATTTTAAGTTGAGTTTATCTTGAAATATTAAGTACTTACTTATTAAAAACCCTATAACCACATACTATTTGTGGGAAAATAGCCCTATGTGTCACAAAGTAAGATGCAGTTACTTTAATAGCATAACAAAAAATAAAATACAAAAGACAAAAACTTGCAGTATCAGAATGTTCCAGGGATGTGGGGAAAAATTAAAATAATATCTAGCGGAAACCCATATAAATGTACGGAGAACATATAAACTCCTGGCAGATGTTGTCTAGGGCTCCAGTGCTGCGGAGCAACAATGTCAATCAAAATAAGTTTGTAGAAGTTTAGTTGATGGAAAAGCTTCCAACTGAGAGTGTTGAATTCGCTCTTTTTTTGTCTCCAGTGTTTCAATTAGTAGAGAAAATAGGAAGTCAAGTCTTACCCACATCTGGAGTTTCTCTAGGCGTCTATCTCAGTGTGGCAATTATAGCAGGTAAGCTGTGTATTTCTTGTAGACAGTTACATTTCCTCTCACCTGCCTTTGTATGGCACTTTTTTTTATTTAACTCTTCAGAGCTTCATAAGGGTACATTCATACATGGCAGATTGGTTTCAGAAGTTTCTGAAACTGAACAAAAATGTTTTACCATGTGAATAGGGTTGTTATTGAAGCCTGGATTTTGGCAACACCTATTTAGATGGCACAAGATGGTTGAAGAGATTGTTGATGACCAACAGAAGACTTTTCTTTCCACAAAAGCGGCACAAAACACTTGACGGTTACAGATCACACAAGAGGCACAATAAGCTTGGTGGTTACAGTTTATTTTAGGTGGCTCTGTTAAGCTTAGTGGATGCAGATCACACTCGGTGGTGCGGAGAACTTGAATATTCCAGATTGGAACTTTAACAGTCCTCTATGAATATAAACATTGGGCTGTCTGTAGGTAATGTAGGATTAATGTAAACTTCTGACTAGAGTTGAACAAAAAGATACAAGCGACCCTGGTCCAGTGTCCATGTTTTCAGTCTGTGGCCACCAGACCAGAACCATGTGAACCTGAACCCACCTGCTGCTCTCTCTAATACAATATATGGTTTTGACCACAAGGCAAATTGGGCAGCTTACAGTTTGTTCTTTGAAAACGTGTGGCTATTTCAGCACGCAAGGTTACCCTCTTGAGTAACCGCCTACAAGCTAGAGCGTCCACATAGGCTAGCCACTAAATTCTATAACACAGTCTGCTACCCCTCACTATGGTCTGTCTCGGATGGCTCATGTACACACACACCGGATCAAGGTATTATTTGGCTTTTACTGGTCTGACTCTTCTATAGACTGCTTTGCCCAAAAGCGCTAATATCCTATTTCATAACATGTTGAACATATCCAACAATTGCATGTCCCATGTATTGGGACCTTACCCTATATAACTATGGACTCATGTTATTGAGTGCAACTTTGCCAACCAAGATGTACCTGGAATATTTGCCCAATCTTGCCAGAATCATGTGGCTTAAGTAGGCAACACACATTAGTCAAAACTGTAACAATTCCACCCCTCAGTATATCTTAGGACGCAGTGATTGACAGCTCAGTCATCCAGTCTGGTGCAGGGGCGTGCTGAGCTGTCTGTGTTTTTGTTGACAGCTCGGCTGTCCAAACTGAGACTGGGAGGTGCTGAGCTCTAGACAAATGCTCCCTGTTCCCTTGATTTTTCAGCTATTTAACTGAACTGGCAGTCCCAGATAGTTGTCAGCTATAGCTTCAGCTTTGTGTGGTTTGTTTCCCCGGGAACCTAGTGCCTTCCTCATAGATCTATTGTTCCCCGTCCTTGGACCTCATTTTGACCATCCATTTGTCTAATCCTTTTCTCTGATCCGCTATCCTCCCGGTATTTTGACCTTGGACCGTTACCTGACTACTTGAGATAGGCGAACCCGAACATGAATGTTTCTTAGCAGTTTGGGTATCCATTATTTTCAGTGGGGTTCTGGTTCTGGTAGAAGTTCAGGTAGTGTTCTGGTACCCCAACCAAACTTTCTCAAAAGTTCAGGTCAGGTACCAGAACCTGAACCTCCATCGATCCGCCCATCCCTACTGACTACACCTTTGTCTCTTCCCTCTGTTTATGACGTACCTTCATGGCTATTGACTTTGGACTCATTGACTATTCCAACTCATGGCTTGTCTGTGAGGAGTGACTCAGCGTCACCAAAACATCACCCAAAACAGGTTACATCACATAAATCATCATGGCAATCTATAAAGTACAAAATATTACAGATTATATGCAAAAGAACATCCTATAATTTACCTAAATCAAAGGAGCCTTTATTGAGGATGGGACTAAATCTCCTCCACCAATGGGAGAGTCCTCTCGCAACTTGTCCAATGTGAAATGGTTGAAAATGGGTGTGCCGGCCTCTTACATCTTTGTTTTTTTGACTTCTTATTTTTTTTAACTCCTTAATTCAAGAGGTTGTTTTTGACTCACAGTACATATGAATTTATACACACACATATGGTTTTATTACTTTGTTTTCTCAGCTATGGATCACCAGTGGGAAGTTCCATCTACTGGGAAGTTGATGGGGATCTCGGCTATTGGCATTGGAACAGCGTTGGTGATAATACCCGAAAACTGGCAGGATTATTTTGCTTTAGAGCTTAGTGAGCAAAGCCATCAAGAAGATATTCATGATGAAACCAAGAGCAAGAGGAGTCTCCCAGCCGTCTAACCCAAACTGTGAATTCTTGTTGCCTTCTCTATGTTAAGATACATTTTATTACATCTAACATTCTTTATTTAAGCAAATGAAAAGATTACCAGAACTTTTTTCGATGAATGTGAAAAATACATGAGCAATATGTTGGAGGAACATGGTCAGCTCAAATAAGACGGAGCCTCCCTGCTACTACCGATTTTCCACCATAATCTGGCAGACATCGGTCCAAGGCACAAGCAAAGTAATAGGTTAAAACTTTCACAAAGGATGAAATATTCTTGAATATGTTATATCTTTAAATTTATATAATATACTATTAATAATTATATTAAAAATAATATTATATATAATAAAAATATACATAATATATATTGTTTAACTATATATATTATATGTTTAATATCTATATATTATTCAATATAATTGAATGTGTTTTCAAAGTAAGTACACCAGCCTCATCAGGTTTAAAAGAATCTACGTAATATCTAAACAAAAAAGTCTGATAATGTATTGTGAATTCTGGTGAAAGATCCACTTTCAAAATTACATGTAAGTTTGTATCTGTAGGTGATGATTACCTCTTCCGGGGTCAATATGACTGTGACAATACCAAATTTAATTACTAATTATTATTTTTTTTTTTTTGCACTGCAAAATATTAGTTTATTTAAATTATTTTGGTGACTCGATATTCTGAAAACCATAACCTACTCCATTTTTTGGGAAAAAAACCCCAGCAATTGTGGCATAGTTCTAGGTTTTTTATTTAAGCGTTCACAGTATGACATAAGTAATACATTTTCTCTGCGGCTCGGTGTTATTGAAGCAGTACCAACATTTTTTATGTATTTATGTCTTAATATTCATGCACAGTAAAACACTTAGTCTTTTATTGGGGCACTGTCATATGCCAAGACCCAGAACATTATTTTATTATTCTGCTGATGGAGCCGTACGAGGACTTTTTTGTTGCGAGACAACCTGTAGTGTTGGGACCATTTTTAGAAACATGCAACTTTTCGGTCACTTTTTATTTTGGGAAACGTTCAACCTGCAGCGGCGGTTTTAGATTTTTTTTCATGTGGTGTTCACCGTGCAGGTTAAATAATGTGATAATTTAATAGAACAATATGAGTCATTTTATGACATTTTTAATTGGGGAAGGGATTTTCTTATATATATATAATTTTTTTTATACGTTTTTTAAATTTTTAGATACCACTCATGCACTTTACTAATAGGGGATTTCATTGCTGAGTAGTAGGGGTGAGCGAATCTGTGGAAGTTTGAATTCTGGTTCCCAACCTGAACTTTATTTCAAAGTTCGGTTTGGGTACCAGAACTGTACCTGAACTTTAACCAGAACCCGAACCCCACTGAAAACAATGGGGACCAGGACTTTTAATCTGGAAAATGTTCTTTCTCTCTAGCTGCCCCTGAACTCCAAACATTACAACGGACTTCCGGGTGAAGTCTGTGTTCGGCGTTTTGCACTGGACACCGACTGTCCGGTATGAACGCCAAACTTTAAACTTCGGGTTCACTCATCTCCACTGAGTAGGGATGAGCGGACCCATGGCAGTTTGGGCTCTGGTACCCAGACAAACTTTAGTCCAAAGTTCAGTTCGGGTACCATAACAGTACCGGAACTCGAACCAGAACCCAAACCCCATTCAAATCAATGGGGACCCTAACTTTGGATCTCTCAAACGGACTTCCGGGTGAAGTTTAACTTTAAAGTTCCAGTTCGCTTATCTCTATTGCTGAGGAAATATACTGCAAAAACTCTTTACTAGGGTATGTGCACACATGAAGTATTTGCTGCAGCCATTTCTGCATCAAAACGTGTTTCTTGGCAGAAAAAATGCTGCATAAAAAACAGGCATTTTTTATATGTTTTTCCCCAGTCATTAGAGTGGGTTAAAAAACACTGCAAAAATGCTGAAAGAATTGACCTGCTGCAGATATGAAACTGCTTGGACAGTTAGTGCTGTAACTATAGAGCCTACTTGGAGCTGTCTGAGCGCCATAGAGCACTGCTGAGTGCTGATCGGGAAAACTTGTTGCTGTTTCCAGAAGATTTCCATCCATCTCCGTCTTGGAGAGCTGTTTAAAGGGACAGTGCTAGTGTAAGTAAACTCCAAAAGCGTAAAGCACATTTACCGGTGCAAACTTGTTACTTAGCCATCGTGCAGTGGATATTCAGCTGCATTATTTTAGCTTTAGTCTACCGAAGAGGATTACTTTACAATTAATCTGGGTATTAGTAACATCTAAACCCACAGAAACATTTGGTTCCAAAGAGATTTCTAAGGATTAATGCAAATAAAATATCAGGAGCTTGTAGATCACATCAGTCTGTATTCTGAAGGCTTCGCTCGCTTAGAGTTATTTTCCATTGTTTGTAAACAATCATGCAAATAAAACAATTCTGTAAATATTTATTATCATTGATATTATTATTATTGTTGTCATCATCATCATTATTATTATTATTATTTTTATTATTATTAACAAAAGGGTTTTTGCTATTAGAGGTGGAAAGAGTAAAAGTAGAGCCTCACTTGGACCTGGACAGATTTCTGTCCTTCGATACTTTGGATAGTTTTAGACAGAGGAATTGAACAACTGTAACAAATAAAGGAAATACACAGAGAGTTTTATGTGTTAAAAAAGTGGAAATTTTTTAAAAAAATGCATTTATACTCCAATATAATGAACTAAGCTTTTATTATTTTGTGGTTATGTTGCAAAATGCCTGTGTAAATATCTTATGTTTCCACAAGATGGCACACTATGCCTACTGTCTTCCATTAAATGCTAAGACTCATCTGATAATATTTGCTGAAAATTTGCAACCGAAATACAACAACCAATCAGCAATTTTCTTTTAACTTTGAATGAAAACCTATCATTCCAACGGAGAGGTTAATTGGCCGAGCTCCGTTCTAATCCCTTTCCACAGTGAAACTGATGGTAACATGGCGCTGCACTGATTTATATAGCAGGGATGTGTCACACTTCATCCAAAATCTATTAGCATGTAGGAAAAGATTTATTATCTGGCTATTTTTCTAACTATGTTTTCTCTGAAATGCTGCATCATTCTGAGTAAAGCTCTATTTGCATGAGGTTTCGAGCTTTTGTCTGCAGGTAGGACATACAGTACCTCCCAACTTTGGAAGATAAAAAAAGAGGGACACATACTGCGGCGTGCAGTCCCTTTTATGTGACCACACAGAAGTATTGCTCCAGTGAAGCGTATTAGTGTTCCCACAAAATATGGTACTGCTTTCATTGCCCCCACATTACCCACCACACACAGTATGATGCCCCCACAGTATATTCCCCCCTTACAGTATGATACCCCCACATTCAGTATAATGCCACCGCAGTACATTGCCTCCCACATGGCATAATACATAATGGCGCCAAATTACCCCTTACAGACAGAATTATATGCCATAGTACCCCCCTACCCAAACAGTACGATGGTCCACACAACTCAAGCACACTTTGTATGATGCCCAAACAGCAGCCAGAGAACAGTATGATTCCCCCACACGCAGTGTGATGCCTACACAGCTCACCACACACAGTATTGCCCCACAGTAGAATACCCCCACACACAGTATTCTATTTCATAGCTTCCCATGCAATATGATGCCCCCACAGCTCCCAACACACAGTATGGTGCCCCCCACATCCACATGGTATGATACCCACACACATACATTATGAGTCCCATACAGAACATCCTCCCACAGTATAATGCCCCCACAGAGCCTCACACAGAATTTATTGTCCCCACAGCCCACCCACATAGTATGATGCTCACACTGATCCCCACACAGTATGATAGCCCCACAGATTCACACACAATATGATGACTCCACAGCTCCTCCACAAAGTATGATTCTCGCACAGTCGCCTCATAAAATATTTTGCCCCACAGCCTCCCACATACACTATAATGTACTTACAGCCCCCCCCACACAAGATATGATACTCTCACAGCCCTCCCTCCACAAAATTTTGCCCCCATAGCCTCCCTCATACAGGATGATGCCCCTTATACCCAATATAATAATATAATGCCCCCACAGGCCCTCCACACACAGTATGTTGCTTGCATACATCCCCCACATACAGTATGACATCCACATACTCCCCTCAAACAGTATGATGTCTTTACAGCCTCACACATACAGTATGTTACCTCCACAGATGCTACACATAGTATGATGCTCCCACAGTAGAATTCTCCACACATAGTATTTTCCTCACAGGCACCCCCACACAGCATGATGCCACCGCTGTACATTACCCACACACAGTATGATTTTCCAAAAGCCCCCCATATACAGTATGATACCATATAGCCACCACACAAACAGTATTCTGCTCCTACAGATCTCCACACACAGTATGATGCCCCTACAGCTCCCCACACACAGTATGACACCCCCACAGTCCCCCCCACACACAAAGTATGATGCTCATACAGATCCCCACACACATAATGATGTACCCACAGCTTCCAACACCATATGATGTCCCCACAGCTCCGAACACACAGCATGTTACCTTATAGCCCTCCACACAGTATGATGGCCCCACAGCCTTCCACACACAGTATGATGTCCCCACAGTAAATTCCCCCATACACAATATGATGCCACCACAGTACATTCCCTGTCACAGTATGATCCTCCTAAACCCCCCACATACAGTATGATGTCATACAGCCACACCACAAATGATATGATCCTCCAACAGATTCCCACATACAGTATGATGCCGTTAAAGTTTCCAATGCACATATGATGCCCCCACAGCTACCCACACACAGTATGATGCCCCTACAACACCCCTCCACAGTATAATGCTCTACAGTATGATTCCTCCACAGCCCCTAACACACAGTATGATGGCATACAGCTACCCAACATAGTATGAAGCAGCCCAGGCCTTCACACACACTATGATGCTCCCACAACCCCCCTACAAAGAATGATGCCCCCACAGACCTTCCACACAATACGTTGTCCTCATAGCTCCCCACACACAGTATGATGCCCCCACTGCTCCCCCAACACAGCTTGATGACTTATCGCCCCCTGCATAGCACCTTCCCCCCACACATTATGATACTCCCCACACAGTATGATGCCCCCACAGCTACTACCACACAGTATGATGCCCCCTCAGCTACTACCACACAGTATGATGCCCCTACAGCTCCCCACACACAGTATGATACCCCCACAGTCCCCTCCTGTCACGATACTAGTGGATACAACTGGACACCAGTAGCTAGGTCAAAGAGACTGCAGACACAAGGGTAAACAAGCGATATTGTATTGATGATTTGAATGCAATGCAGCATAGAAGTTCAGACGAGTCTTTAGCCAATCCAACAGACAATAGCGGCAGAGCTTACACTCGGCAATATAGCATGCAAAGTCACTGAGCAATAAGAGCACCAAGATGTCCGGCACTGACAGACTCTCTTGCAGAGCAGAGGAACACAAGCTGGCGGGAGTTCTTACATAACCGCAGGTGTAGTCAGGTCGGAGATTTCTGAAGTCGGGTGTTAGCAATCACTCGGTCACCAGGCGGGGATCCAGACGTGCAGGTCGGCAGAGGACTCCGCCGTTAGAAAAGGACCAACAGGGATCGTAAGTCCAGGCTTGAGACTGCAGAGGAACAAGGTCCAAAACATAATACATAAGCAAGGAAACAGAACAGGTGCTGACTTTATATATAGCTTTGGCAGGAAGCAAGATGGCCGATGTGAAACATAAAGATCCATGTTAACTAAGGGCAAAAGAAACAGCAGATTCCAGGCCTAGATCCTGACATTACTCCCACCTCAAGAACGGCCCCAGGACGATCCCAGACCAGGCTTGCCAGGGTACCTTTGATGGAACTGCTCAATCAATAGGGATGCAGTAATATTATCCATGGGTTCCCAGGAATTCTCCTCTGAAGAATAGCCTTGCCATTTAATCAAGTACTGCAACCGATTTCTGTAGATTCTCGAGTCCAGAATCCTCTCAACGATAAACTGTTCTTGACCATCCACGAGAATGGGATTGGGAGGAGGAGATGAACGTCCTGGAAAAGGATTTGGTACTACAGCCTTAAGTAAGGAAGTATGAAAGACAGGATGTATCCTCATAGTTCTTGGGAGTTTTAAGCGACATGCAACAGCACCTACCAACCCATTGATCCTATAGGGACCGATGTACTTCTGTCCCAACTTAGGGGAAGGGATCTTCATCTTTAAATTTTTTGTAGACAACCAGACTAAATCTCCTACCTTGAATGTTGGTGTTGGTTTGCGAAATCTGTCAGCTGCCTTCTTGTACCTATCTTGTGCGGAAACCAAAGTCTCTTTCAGAAGTTCAAGGTTCTGCTGAAGTGAAGAGATCCTGTCGACAACTGCTGGTAACGATGTATCTACCGGTAATCTGTGAAGAATGCCAAGTTAGCGTAAAATGGTGACTGCTTGGTGGAAGCACTCTGGGCATTATTATATGAAAATTCAGCCAATGGGAGTAGTCTTACATAATCATCTAGTAAATGGCCAACGTAACAGCGAAGGTATTGCTCCAATGTTTGATTGGTACGTTCTGCCTGCCCGTTGGACTGTGGGTGGAAAGCAGAAGATAAATTAACCTCAATGCCTAATGCCGAACAAAAGCTTCGTCAGAACTTTGAAGTAAATTGAACTCCACGGTCAGAAACAACTTCATCCCGAACCCCGTGCAAACGAAAGATGTTCTGAATGATTAGGTCAGCAGTGTCCTTCACAGAGGGTAAGCCGGAGCAAGGGATGAAATGGGCAGCCTTGGTCAGGCGATAGACCACCATCAAAATCGTACTCTTTACCTCGGAAGTGGGCAGTTCCACAATAGAGTCCATGGAAATGAGCTCCCACGGGCGAGACGGCACCGTCAAAGGCTGTAGCAGACCTGTGGGGGAGGCACGTGGGATCTTGAATTTAGCACATACCTCACAAGATGAAACATACTTCTGAACATCTTTCCGAAAACCTGGCCACCAGAAGAAGCGAGATAAGAATTCTTGAGTCTTCTGAATTCCTCTGTGCCCCGCAACCTTAACGTCATGAACCAATCTCAACACTCTTAGCCTCACGGTCTCAGGAATGTAGAGGCGCCGTTCCCGGGTCCAAGCTCCATTCCTAAAAAGAAGGCTTACCTCATCAGACAGCTGAGACAGGAAAGAGTCCGAGTTGTAAGCCTCTTTGATGACCTGCAACAAATCTTGATTATGAATGACTCCTACAAAATTGCGATCAGAAAATATGGTCTTAGGTGGAGCATCTGGAACAGCATCAGTGGAGTACATCCGAGATAAAGCATCTGCTTTTCCATTGCGAGAACCTGGTCTATAAGAGATTGTAAAATTGAATTGGTTAAGGAAAAGACTCCAGCGGGCCTGTTGTGGGGTCAGACATCTTGCTGACCTGATAAACTCGAGGTTGCGATGATCCGTGAGGACTATGATCGGCTGTGAAGCTCCTTGGAGAAGATGTCTCCACTCCTTGAAGGTGGTGATGATAGCCAGTAATTCTTTATTTCCTACATCATAGTTCTTTTCGGCTGGAGACAGTCGCTTGGAAAGGAAAGCACAAGGATGAAGTAAGTTCTTCTCACCTGTTCTTTGGGACAGTATAGCCCCGACGGCACAGTTTGAGGCATCTACTTCAATAATGAAGGCGAGTTCCGGATCAGGGTGGATCAGTACTGGTGCCGATGTGAACTTGATCTTGAGCCGAGAATGCTTCTTGGGCTTGAGGGGACCAAATAAACGCTGTCTTCTTCTGTGTCAGCCGGGTGATGGGCGAGATGATGTCAGAGAAGTTCTTGATAAAGCGTCTGTAAAAGTTAGCAAACCCGATGAAACGTTGGACCTCCTTGACGTTCTTGGGGATCGGCCACTCCTGAATCGACTTGATCTTACTGTTCTCCATACTCAGACCCCGTGGAGAAATTACATATCCTAAGAACTGGACCTCAGTCTTGTGAAATTCACATTTCCCCAACTTGATGTATAGATGGTGTTCCCTCAAACGCTGCAGGACAGTCTCGACATGTTGCTGATGTTCCTCCATGGAGCTAGAAAAAAATCAGAATATCATCCAGATAAATTACGA
Organism: Phyllobates terribilis; assembly: GCF_046119375.1. Lineage (NCBI taxonomy): Eukaryota > Metazoa > Chordata > Amphibia > Anura > Dendrobatidae > Phyllobates > Phyllobates terribilis. The sequence goes on from NW_027362773.1 coordinate 104,900,093, forward strand.
CAAAAAGGTCCAGAATATCTCTAAAGATATCGTTTACTAGATGTTGGAAGGTCGCTGGGGCATTACAAAGTCCAAATGGCATGACCAGATACTCAAAGTGTCCATATCGAGACCTAAATGCTGTCTTCCATTCGTCTCCAGGTCTTATACGGACTAGATTATATGCCCCGCGTAGGTCCAATTTTGAAAAGACCTTGGCCTGACGGACTCTCTCGAGAAGCTCCGGAATTAATGGCAGTGGGTAGCGGTTCTTGATGGTCACTTTGTTAATTTCCCGGTAGTCAACACAGGGTCTGAGGGATTCATCCTTCTTTTTAACGAAAAAAATGGGTGCACCGGCTGGAGAGGATGAGGGGCGTATGAAACCTTTGGACAGATTCTCATCAATGTATTCTTTGAGGGTCTTGAGCTCAGGACTGGACAAAGGATAAATATTTCCAAAGGGAATGGCAGCAGCAGGTAGGAGCTCGATTGGACAATCATAAGGGCGATGTGGTGGCAACTTGTCTGCATTCTTTTCATCGCACACATCCGAAAATTCTTTATAAACTGCTGGTAACCTTAAATCCAAAGATGGGTCGCCTGAAGATGGTCCACTCAAATGCCCAGAAATTACCTCCCTAGCTGGGAAGCGCAATCTCTTGGTCTCCCAGTCAATAATGGGATTCTGAGCCTGCAACCAGGGTAAACCCAAGATAATAGGGAAGTGTGGGGAGAAAATCAGAAGGACGGGCAATTTCTCCTCGTGGTCATCTCCCATGAGAATCTTCAGGGGCTCAGTCTACAGGTCCACTGGCCCCGAGGCCAAAGGAGAGCCATCCACAGTCTCCATCAGAATAGAAGATGTTCTTTTCTGTGATCGGATTCCATATTCATTAGCAAAGGAGGTGTCCATGAAGTTACCGCTGGCCCCAGAATCTATCATGGCGGAACTGTTCACCCAATGTGAGTCAATCCAGATCTTGATAGGGAGATAGCAATGTGAGTCTTTTTTCTTACTGTATAGGTCTGAAACTGCAGAAGACAAAATAACAGCATTGATAGGTAGCACCGTTTTGGATGTAACAGAGTTCATGTCCGAAAAGTCATAGTCCGGAACAGCTGCTGCAATTCCGGGTGGCCCTGGTTCAGAAACAACGGAGTGTGAGTCTGAGAAGTCGCGTTCTACCACGGCTGAGGTTATTCTGCGAGAACGACTGGGACAATTGATAATAAAATGTCCTGACTTTCCGCAGTAGAAACATAAATTCTCCTTTAAACGAAATTCCTTCCGTTCGTCACTTGCTCGACTTCGTAGGGAATTTACCTGCATCGGTTCGGGTGCGGACTCCTGTGGACCTGGATCCAGAATCTCCTTGGGAAGGAAAGGTAGAAGCGATTTATTGCTGCGGTTCATCTCAGACCACCTTTCTAGTCTTCGTTCGGAGATGCGAGCATCTAGGCGAATACAATGATTGATGAAGTCGCCTAGAGCGGTGGTGGCCTCCGCATGTGCAAGCTCATCCTTGATAGAACTGGACAACCCCTTCTTGAATATTGAGTACTTTGCTGCACTATTCCAGGGGGTATCCTGGGCCCACCTTCTAAAATCCATAGCATACTCAGTCACTGGGCTCTTACCTTGACGCAAGTTCAGCAGGACCGTCTCCGCTGTAAGGCTACGGTTCGGATCGTCAAACATCTGCCCCATGGCGGTGATAAACATATTGAAGTCATTCAGACATGCATCATGCGATTCTATCAAGGGGTTTGCCCAGGCAAGAGCCTTGTTAGTCAGCAACATGATGATAGTCAATACTTTGGATCAATACGTAGGAAACTGTGTGGCATGTGCAGCAAAAAATAAATGACACTAGCTCAGAAATCCACGGTACTTATCTCGGTCGCCACCAAACCTGAATGGCGGTAGTTTGGGGATGGCAGGGACTGAAGTCTGGGGCTGTGCTTCCAGGGCCGCAACCCGGGCATGCAATTCCTGAATGGTCAGACTAAGTACTTGCACATCATGATTTGTTTGACCCTCTAGGCCTTCTATTCTGCTCTTCCATGTCTGCATCTCAGCGTGTACAGCGGCAGTGACATTATTAAGCTTCTTAACACGCAAGTCCAAAGTCTCTGACCCAGCGGCATCCATTTTAGCTGGCTTGTGTATCCTGTCACGATACTAGTGGATACAACTGGACACCAGTAGCTAGGTCAAAGAGACTGCAGACACAAGGGTTAAACAAGCGATATTGTATTGATGATTTGAATGCAATACAGCATAGAAGTTCAGACGAGTCTTTAGCCAATCCAACAGACAATAGCAGCAGAGCTTACACTCTCATAGCATGCAAAGTCACTGAGCAATAAGAGCACCAAGGTGTCCGACACTGACAGACTCTCTTGCAGAGCAGAAGAACACAAGCTGGCGGGAGTTCTTACATAACCGCAGGTGTAGTCAGGTCGGAGATTTCTGAAGTCGGGTGTTAGCAATCACTCGGTCACCAGGCGGGGATTCAGACATGCAGGTCGGCAGAGGACTCCGCCGTTAGAAAAGGACCAACAGGGATCGTAAGTCCAGGCTTGAGACTGCAGAGGAACAAGGTCCAAAACATAATACACAAGCAAGGAAACAGAACAGGTGCTGACTTTATATATAGCTTTGGCAGGAAGCAAGATGGCCGATGTGAAACATAAAGATCCATGTTAACTAAGGGCAAAAGAAACAACAGGTTCCAGGCCTAGATCCTGACACCCCCACACACAAAGTATGATGCTCATACAGATCCCCACACACATAATGATGTACCTACAGCTTCCCACACCATATGATGTCCCCACAGCTCCCAACACACAGCACGTTACCTTATAGCCCTCCACACAGTATGATGGCCCCACAGCCTTCCACACACAGTATGATGTCCCCGCAGTAAATTCCCCCACACGCAATATGATGCCACCACAGTACATTTTCCCGCACAGTATGATCCTCCTAAACCCCCCACATACAGTATGATGTCATACAGCCACACCACAAATGGTATGATTCTCCAACAGATTCCCACGTACAGTATGATGCCCTTAAAGCTTCCTATGCACAAATGATGCCCCCACAGCTCCCCACACACAGTATGATGCCCCTACAACACCCCTCACACAGTATAAGTCTCCACCACACAGTATGATTCCTCCACAGCTCCTAACACACAGTATGATGGCATACAGCTACCCAACATAGTATGAAGCAGCCCAGGCCTTCACACACACAATGTGCTCACACAACCCCCCTACAAAGAATGATGCCCCCACAGACCTTCCACACAATACATTGCCCTCATAGCTCCCCACACACAGTATGATGCCCCCACTCCTCCCCCAACACAGCTTGATGACGTATCGCCCCCTGCATAGCACCTTCCCCCCACACATTGTGATACTCCCCACACAGTATGATGCCCCCTCAGCTACTACCACACAGTATGAAGTGTCAAAAGTATCATCCCTTCACTTCACAGCTCTGTTGCACTGATCGGGGAAGCTCCATTGATCCAACTGCCCATAAATAGTAATGTCACTAGAGCTGACATATGGCCCCCGATTCTTCTTCCTTCTTCTACCTGCCCCTCCACCAGCCAACATGTGAGATACCCAAGTTGGGGGAGATGGGGACTCAAAGTCTAAAGAAAAAAGAAGCAGGCTTGCTGGGGGAAGCAAGAGAGGGGAGCCACCTGTGTAATTTATTAGGACAGGTAGCCCAGTAGGACTTAGCTGGAGTCTCCAGATAGAGTATGGGGATTCAGAGAGCAGCCTGAATCCTGATACTCTCCGTAAAGTACTCCGGCTACTTTTTATCTTCACTGGAGAAGATCTAGTGATGTAAATATCCAAATATGAACACTTATGTTACTAGAGCTACTCTGGGATATATATGTCTAACACCCTCCCTTCTTGAAGCATAGTGACATATGCAGGCAAGACGGAAGGGTGACAATACATTATTTTGGCTTCTGTAATGTTACACTATGGGCATGTTGATTGTGTCCGATGGAAGCTTTCTTGGCGTATAAGCTAAACAAACATGACATCATCAGATATCCTTTCAGTATAGAGATATATCAGATGGCATCCTACTGTACTTTATTTGCTTTGCAGGGCATTGATTTTTTGCACATGTATATGAATAGATCTGCAAAGTTCCATCTTCCCACAAGAAAGCAGCAATTCTTGAGCATATCACATCAGTTAAAGTCCTGAGTGGATCTCAAAATCCCCTACCTTACAATCACACACAATAGTCAATGAATCTATCAGTGTGTTTTTGGAGCGTGGAACACCTGGAGGAAATCCACACAAACATGTTTCCCTGCAGACAGTCACAGGGAAGCATCTGCCAAGGATCAATCATGACCATCGAAACATTTTGTGCACATTTGTGCAGAATTTCTTGGAGTTATGTAAGCAACAAGAAATATTAAACTTTCAACCACCAAAAGCAATGAAGTCCTTTCTATAATCAAGAACCAATTAAAAATGCACGATCCCAGGCAGCCAACGTCCCTCTCCCAGAGACAGAGCCATGTGCTCCTGCTCTCATTCTAGAACCACATGGGGTCTGTTCCACCTCTGCAACCTTTACCTCTGTAAGTATATCACAAGAAATTAGGAGACGCCACTCTTCTCTAGATAGTTATTATTATCATCAATTACAGGACGAAATATAAACATTAAAATCTTTTTATTGCATTTATTTAACACATCAAGCAACGCAGTAATCTCAAGAAGACTTTCAGTATTCCCTCGTACCATGACAATACCATTTACCACTGAATGTGGTGTAAAGCTGTGCCAATAAAAGTGAAGAAAATGTGGTAAGAAATTACCTGCGGGCATCATTTGTAAAGACAGTTAATACCCAGACAACCCGGTTGTATCTGGACAATTATAATGTAGTACTGTCGGGTATTTAATGATATCCGTCTCATGCGTGATCAGCCCATTACTTTTCTTATAATGTAGATATATCTTACTAAATTATCCCTGATTTGATTGACTGATAGTTTAGCCATGAAATAAAGGGGGTATTATCAAATTTGGAAGTTATCCCCTATCCGTGAGATAGGGAAGAATTTCCTAGACAGTTAATGGGGTCTGACCGATGTGATCCCGACTGATCCCGAGAACCTGGAGCTCTGAAGAGCCCCATGTGAACAGAGCAGTGATCAATCATGCACACTGCTCCTCGATTCATTCTTATAGGAGTGCAGAAGACCAGATCGGTGGTCCCATTAAGAATGAATGGCGCGGTGGTGCACATGATTAACCACTGCTTCATTCACGTGGGACACTTCAGAGCCACGGTTCTCGGGATTGGTAGGGGTTCCAGAAGTCAGACCACCAGTGATCAAAATGATAATAGAGAATAACTTCCAAACTTGATAATACGCCTCTGGAATAATGTATATATATGTGTGTGTCTACTCCTGAGACTTATGCTATTACACCATATTTTCCAACTCTTCGGAACGTTCTGGAGGCTACAGGAGAAAGGAATGGTCTAATGGACTTCTAAAGGAGTTGCCAAATCTCCAAAACATCTCTCCATTCCACCAGAAATAAGGTTTCCTTTGCCTGACACCTCGTTGGGCTGTTCATTTCCACTTTTAAAGGGGTACGGAGAGGATGTGGCCTCAAAAGGGGAGTGATCACCAGTAAAAAGTTCCAGCGAAATGCTTTGTGCACCACCTCAAGGTGATCCTGGACATGAGAGTTGAGCAAAAAGATATGTAGGAAACTTGTACAGTGGCCATATTGGTAGTCCATGGCCTCTGGATCAGAGCCTTGCAAACCTGCTGCTACCTGTGACATCCCCTCAATGTAATGACAACGCAGTGGGTTACTAATCAGAAGAGGCACCGGGGATGCCGCAGGAAGCAGCAGGTTCACTAGTTGGGTAGCAATAATGTGGAAGCTGGGCCAGAGACTTGCAAAACTTTTTATTCAACTCTACCGGACAGCCAATGCAAAAAGTTGGTAAGTATTTACTATAATCGTGAATTTTACCAGATATTTCAGGAGATTTGTTGGTAGAGATGGTGTGATCGATTTGCAGGACATGGTCCAGCGGCGACTCCATTAATCTGTGAACGGACTCTTACCTGACAGTTCTCACCATCTCATCTATTGATTAGCCTGGATGGAGTGAAGCCACATGTACGTCACACCGCCAAAAATGATGTGGTACCAGGCCAGTTAATCCAAAGAAGAACCACAGACACTGACAGGTAAGAGGCTATTCGCAGGGCTCCTGTATGGAGGCCACAGACTCCTGACGAAACGATTTGCGTCATCTCTAGTAGGTTTATATTTTCATGTTGTGGGTAATGTAAGATATACTCATGGTATAATACTGATAGAAAATGTTCATTTAAAAAATTTCCTGTTGTGCTTTTATGCAAGTCAAGAAAAAATAAATAATCTGAGTATATGGCCTGTATATTTCATTATTTTGTCTTTTCGAGTGTTTAAGGCAGTAGAATAGATGTGAAGCTATATCAGAAGTAGTAGATGTAATTGATAATTATGTTTTTTTTTTACAACTGATTTGTAAGCAAGGAATTCAATTCGGAGGTCTTGTGATTGGCATATGTGTACGATTTTTCCATTAATTAACTCATTTTATCAGAAAACATAAATATGGAGAAGAAAGCAGAAGAATGTTGAAATTATCCAAGTTAGAAAAATATTATCTAAAGTAAGAGAGCAAATGTGTCTTGGGTGGAAACGAGATGCAAAAATAAGGATCATGGCAGTGGGTTGGCTTTCGAAAATACTTTGTCCATGTCCCCAGGTCAAAACCAGAATCACTGAATTATTTATCTCAGTGGCAGTCGTCCACAAGTATAATAACCAGCCATCAAGGAAGTACATACCAGTGAGGCAGAAGATATGGCTATGTTGAGGCTTTTAGAGGGAATGGGCATGGCCTTCTTGGACATATCCAATTTCTACCAGTAGAGAAACTCAATCAAGTACTATTCTATCCAAACATGATTAAGTTAGTTAAGGTTTTACCTTTAATCTTTTTGAATTTAAGCTGAGGAATTCCTCCAATTGCCGCTGCTCCACTGATTCTGGAACAGTTTTTCTTTTTCTTCTATGCCCCTCCTTTCCAAAGTTATGCCCCCAGGTAATAATGGAGCAAAATTTCCCTTCATCCAAATGGGAGTATACCACAAAGATTCTTTGTGGGCGTGGCAGTGATTTGATTGGCCAGCGTCAGAGGAAAATAAGCAAACACCCACAGAGAAGTTCTGTGGTACATGCCCAGTTGGTTGAAGGGAAAATATGCACCATTATTCCCAGGGGGAATAACTTAGGAATGGAGCGGCACAGAAGAAAAAGAAAAACTGTCCCAGAATCAGCAGAGCATCAGCAATTGGAGGAGGAAATTAGATTAAATTTTAAAAAAAATCCAATGAAAGGTTCTGTTCTGTATGAAGGAATTAACCAGATGGCTATTAAAAAGTGTGGCTGGTAAAACATAGACCAGTGGTAAAATCCTTCACTATAATGAAGAGCTCATTTTTATCTTTCCTATGAGCCCACCTCTCCACTGTAAGTCATTCCCATGCCGTTTTTTCTTTTATATCCTGAGCTCGTAAATTGTAAACCAAACTTTCTCTCCATTTCCACAAGTTACATTCTCAATACTCCATGAGAGGGTGTGTAAAGTTTTCGTTATTCCTTAAGGCACTTCATGAAAGTCAGTAGAGGAGCCCTTGTGTTGATGCACACCTATCATGAAGATGAATGGGATGTAATTTGCAGAGCGACATAGAAATCCGACCAACTAAGACCATGTGGAAATCTGGATTCTGAGTTACAGTCCAAATCCATTGTTAATGTTCCATGGTTCCTTAGCTCTTGAGTGGACTTTAGTCCTCTTGATGGAACTCAACTGTTCTAACAGTATGTCCAGGTTGTCCACCGTCATTACCCTAGATAATTTTACACACAAAAACAATAGTCACCTCACAGCTACTCCTAATAATTATTAACTCTAATGTAGAACAGCGCATATAAAATCTTTTCACGCAGTTAAATATCATTCTCTATAGATCTATAGCAGCAAATAGAAATATACAGGAACAAGGAAGGTGGATAGTGCTTAGAAGGGATCTCGGCGTCTTGAGCCATGAGTCCTTCTTGAGCCTGTTGACATGCATCTAATATATTTCCACATATTTATGTCCATATGTGTCTGGTGTGAAGTTTTCTATAATACTGAAGAGTTTGTGATAAGCATTGGAAGAACAGCAGGCTGTCCAGATTTTCTTGGCCCCATCACTTCAACTGATCTGACACTTCTCCTTTTTGCTCAGCTTCCTCCTCCTTTGCTCTAGACTTCTTTCTATGAGTTCATCTTCCTCTACAGCCCTGGAAAAAAAAATGATTACAAAACCCAACGTCACCATGATTGAAATAGTGGCGTTGAGATTGGTGAGAAAATATTTGAAGGCACAGATACATACTTTCTCTCCTTGATATGTAGATCTCTCACCAGACCATCTCGCTGGTCTACAAGAGATACGAGCTCTTCGAGTAAGAGCTTTTCCCTCCGCTTCTGAGCTTCACTCTTTAGGCATTCTATAGAAAAAAATAATAAAAAATTTAAACCATGAACTCATTAATAAACCATGTAGATTTTCAACTGGATCCATATAAGAATAATTTTGCCACATGTGGACCCACATTTTTTTTTATATACATATTTAAAAAGAAAGATATTTATTCCTCCGGGGGTAAAAACGGCTGGGTTGTATGAATCGATTTTGAATGTTTCTATTAAGTTAAATATAGCTTTAGTTATAAAAAATAAAAAGATATATTGTATATATACTTTTTTTTGTTACAGTGGGTACGGAAAGTATTCAGACCCCTTTAAATTTTTCACTCTTTGTTTCATTGCAGCCATTTGGTAAATTCTAAAAAGTTCATTTTTTTTTCTGATTGAAGTACACTCTGCACTCCATCTTGACTGAAAAAAAACCCAGAAATGTAGAAATTTTTGCAAATTTATTAAAAAAGAAGAACTGAAATATCACATGGTCATAAGTATTCAGACCCTTTGCTCAGTATTGAGTAGAAGCACCCTTTTGAGCTAGTACAGCCATGAGGCTTCTTGGGAATGATGCAACAAGTTTTTCACACCTGGATTTGGGGATCCTCTGCCATTCTTCCTTGCAGATCCTCTCCAGTTCCGTCAGGTTGGATGGTGAACGTTGGAGGACAGCCATTTTCAGGTCACTCCAGAGATGCTAAATTGGGTTTAGGTCAGGGCTCTGGCTGGGCCAGTCAAGAATGGTCACAGAGTTGTTCTGAAGCCACTCCTTTGTTATTTTAGCTGTGTGCTTAGGGTCATTGTCTTGTTGGAAGATGAACCTTCGGCCAAGTCTGAGGTCCAGAGCACTCTGGAAGAGGTTTTTATCCAGGATATCTCTGTACTTGGCAGCATTCATGTTTCCTTCAATTGCAACCAGTCATCCTGTTCCTGCAGCTGAAAAACACCCCCATAGCATGATGCTGCCACCATGTTTCACTGTTGGGATTGTATTAGGCAGGTGATGAGCAGTGCCTGGTTTTCTCCACACATACCACTTAGAATTATCACCAAAAAGTTCTATCTTTGTGTCATCAGACCAGAGAATCTTATTTCTCATAATCTGGGAGTCCTTCATGTGTTTTTGAGCAAACTCTATGTGGGCTTTCATATGTCTTGCACTGAAGAGAGGCTTCTGTCGGGCCACTCTGCCATAAAGGCCCAACTGGTGGAGGACTGCAGTGATAGTTGACTTGGTGGAATTTTCTCCCATCTCCCTACTGCATCTCTGGAGCTCACCCACAGTGATCTTGGGGTTCTTCTTTACCTCTCTCACCAAGGCTCTTCTCCCACGATTACTCATTTTGGCTGGATGGCCAGGTCTAGGAAGACTTCTGGTGGTCCCAAACTTCTTCCATTTAAGGATTATGGAGGCCACTGTGCTCTTAGGAACCTTGAGTAATGCAGAAATTCTTTTGTAACTTTGGCCAGATCTGTGCCTTGCCCCAATTCTGTCTCTGAGCTCCTTTGGCAGTTCCTTTGAGCCCATGATTCTCATTTGGTCTGACATGCACTGTGAGCTGTGAGGTCTTATATAGACAGGTGTGTGCCTTTCCAAATCAAGTCCTATCAGTTAAATTAAACACAACTGGACTCCGATGAAGGAGTAGAACCATCTCAAGGAGGATCACAAGGAAATGGACAGCATGTGACTTAAATATGAGTGTCTGAGCAAAGGGTCTGAATACTTATGACCATGTGATATTTCAGTTTTTCTTTTTTAATAAATTTGCAAAAATTTCTACATTTCTGTTTTTTTTTTCAGTCAAGATGGGGTGCAGAGTGTACTTCAATCAGAAAAAAAAAATGAACTTTTTAGAATTTACCAAATGGCTGCAATGAAACAAAGAGTGAAAAATTTAAAGGGGTCTGAATACTTTCCGTACCCACTGTATCTGTGCAGAGGTCACTGTGCAGAGAGTGGGGAGGAGATGAGCTGTTATTATCACCCATTGCCATTGGTAAATCTTGGATGTGACCTCTTGTGATTGGTAATGGTCCCAAGTTGCCTCCTTCACTCGAAGGTACAGTATGATCCATGCCAATCATATTGATGGGCTACGCCATTAATATTTAAAAGTACAACCCCTTTAAAAATGTAAAATATTCACTGTCACCCGTAAATGTGTAACATTACTGAAAATCATTACATCAATTTTATTTTTTCTAGGTGTGTCAATTTAAAAATTAATTCTTACTCTTACTTATAGCCCATAAAGAGATTTGACCCTTAAAATGTAATGATACTTTACTTAAAGGGGCTGTCCGGTGAAAACAAATTATTACCTATTCAAATGATAGGTGATCACTTGTTGATGGGTGGGGGTCGGACTGCTGGGACCACCAACGATCGGCAGAATGGGACACTTTTATCCACGTTAGAATGGAACAGCAGTGCGCGTGTGTGACAGCCGATTCATTCATTCCTATGGGAGCACCAAGCTTTTTCCTGCAGCCCCATAGAGAATGAATGGAGCAGGGGTCGGACGATAATATATTTTCACTGGACAACCCCTTTAAAGAGGAAATACACCATTTCCCAGGTGTATTCCCATACTCTGGTTAGTGGTCTCACCATCTGTACACAACAATGCTCGTAGGTCTCTGCTCAAGAGTTCAAAACGCCTTTCCAAGTCTTGCTCCTCGGCCCTAAAAGAAGGAAATCAAGCGCCTGTTTAGTGGATAATTAAAGGGGTTGTTCAGCAATGTAATTCTGGGTTCATGTGCCTAGGTTTTTCCAAAGGTCCTGGTGAAAAAAATGGCAGCATGTATTATTCTCATCCGAGTTATGGTCAAGATTAGTGCCTGTGATGATGGGGAACCGTCCTTTCCTACTGAACTTTGTACTTTCTGTTCCTTTTAGATGGTCATGTCATGGGACTGTTTTATCCAATCAATGGCCAGATCTGTGACTAACACTTTACTATTAAGTTAGTGATTGGCTGCAGGAGTCACATGTTGGTCTGTACTGAGCAGGAAGTTCTGAGACTGGCGCGGGAACCTGGAAAGCATCACAGCGGGAGTGGTGTGAGATCAATAAGGTATATATCACTTATATAATTGTTTTAAATGGGGTTTCCATCTTTGGGGACAACTTTATATTACTTAAATGTTTTTAATTTGGGGCTATATTTTTTTTGCAATTGGGTTTTATTAAAAATGTTTCAGCGTTCGGTTTTTACAGCATCCTGATTTTCTTGTGCATTGAACTTTGATGCGGTCTGTGGTCATAAATTAGCTGAGAAGAGCTGAGAAAAAATTATACCTCTTCATCAGACCATCAGAATGAGCTCACTGATGTAATGTCGGTTAACTCGTTCAGGAGCCATCAATAGACAGTGCAACACAAACGCTATAGAACACAGATGTGCAACATTTTTAATGGAACTCCATTACAATTTTGGAGCCATAAATACATGCATTTAAGTAAAAAATGTCCCTAAGGGTAGACAATCCCTTTAATTATTCGGAGAGGTTTTTTTTAACTATGGACAACAGCATTTCATTGCAGGCGTATGCTACAATAATTACGTAGCATGCATTGGCTTCTACTGAGAACAGGGGCCACTGTCCATAGTTTAATGTTCTAGACAATTATCAGACCCAGGATGCATCATTATAAAGATGCCATCATTTTTTTTTGCTTTCCATTACTCACATCAACTGTAATTCATCCTGTCTTCGGATTAATGCATTTTTATTATTCACCAGTGTAAACCATTCCTGGATTAAAGCCTCCTCTGCTTCTTTGTCATTACCTGGGAAGTGAACATGGAGAGGTATATATTTCAACATATGTATTCACAGAGAAAGAATGAGGTTCTGCTGCCCCCTTATGGATAAAAAAAAATATTATATCTTTGGGTCTTGCTAAAAACGAGATTTGGAAGGGTGATTTATGTTGTTTTCTATTTTGTATTTTTTTTTACTAGTACAAGAAAGCCCAGATTATGTAACAAATTTACAGATTAGAACGGTCTATACCATTTTCCATCAGAAGTCGAAGGTCCTTTTCTACTATGGCTGCCCTAGAATCAATTTCATCCTGCTGATGTTCCAGGGCTTCAAGCTCAGAGGTGACATACTGGCTGGTGTCTTTAAGAACCTGAGAAAAAAAAATAAGGCACAGGACAGGTGGTGAGAGGAGTATTCATGACAATAGAATTCTTTCTTACTTAGATAACTAGGGAGACAACTGGGGAATTCACTTCTATTAGTAAACAAGACTTCTAAAGATTTGTTTCATAGTTGGCAACATTTCTGGTGGAAGAAGGGTTAAGCTCAACCCCATAGCGGTCCCTCTCGGTGACGCCTCCAGTCTGACTCACTCATCTAGTCTATAAATATGGTATGTTGGCATAAAAGAATAATAAGAAAAAAAATACAGACAAAAACAATAAAAATTGCAAAAAGAACTTGATCTAAGCCCGATATCTGTTTATTTCTGGATTTAACTGGTCTCAGAGATGATACTGGGACCTTGTCAAGAAAGTATGTGAAGGATACATTTAGTAAAAATGATAACATGTATAAAGCAATATAAATAAAGGATAAAAAATAATTAATAATAACAATGTTTGCAAATACCATAGTTTCTTCCTCTTTTCCTGGTGTTTCTGGTGTTGGAACCACAGTGGAAGAAGAGGATGTGGAGGTTGAAGGATGAGGTTCTGTAAAAAAAAAACCAACATATTTACAAGTTAAAAAACAATACTTTCACTATGGGTATGTAGGGTATCACTGCGTTAATCCCTTCAAGACCAGGCAAATTTTTCACTTTTGCAACTTTTCTTCTTTCCTTTCCTTTTTTTCCAAGAGCCATAACTTTTTTATTTTTTCATCTACATAGCCTCAGGATGGCTTGTTGTTCTTTTTGTGGGCAAAGTTGTAGTAACAACACCATTCGTTTTACCATATAATATACTGGAAAATGGGGAAGAAAATCCAAGTGAGGTGAAATAGTGAAAAAAAATGTAAATCCCCCATTTTTTAGGTTTAGTTTTTACACCGTTCTCGGCGCAGTAACAGTGACCTTGTTTCATGATTCATGTAGATACTTAACTTGTATAATTTTTTCAAGTGGTGAAAAAAACGCAGAACTTTATTTTTTTTTTAAAAAATGGTCGCATTTTCTGACACTCGTAACTTTTGATTTTTGCATCAATGGTCTGTGTGATAGATTATATGTTGTATGGAGAGAGTTGTATTTCTTATTGATTCCATTTTGGGGTACATACAATGTTTCGATCGCTTTTTATTGAATTTTTCTCAGTAGGTGAGCCGATGACTAAATAAACAATACTGTACTGTAAAAGTTAAATAATGTTATATTTTTCCGTCATGGTGATACCAAATATGTTCATTTTTATGTATTTTTTTTACTTCTTTACTTTTATATTGGAAATATAGGGATGATTCAAACATTTGTAGATATACTTATTCATATTTTGAATACTTTTTTAAAATTTTTATTTTATTTTTTCATTTTCCTAAGGGACTTGAACCTGCAATTGTTTGATCAACTGTAGTATATTTTGCATTACCACAGTATTGCAGTGTTTAGTAAAATTATTGATCTCCTATGTAGCCCCGCCAAAACAATTGTGCTATGCTATGTAAATGCCCCTTTAAAGCGACATTCAATAGGTTAACCAGCAGCAATCTGAGTCCAGCTCTGGTCACTGCAGTTAGTGGCACATACTGGCTGTATAACACAGCTGGCACCGGCCTGGTATGGAGCAGGATCAGGTACATTAAACGGTTATGTAGCATTATATATGTGGAGATACAGTATGGAGAGGGGGATTACATACATTTATGTACCATAAAATGGTGCTAGATGAAAAGAATCAAATGTACATGGCTTTATGAATGTGAAGATGGAAGAAAAAACAAAAGCTGCGTTCTTAGCGTGTGTTCATACAGTGTTTTTTTCCTTTGCTGAGTTTGTGGAGCAGAAACACTCAAAAAACCATGAGGAGTTCAAAAACTATGAGTTCTGATTGGAGAATTGGTGTATGATCACACTAAGTTCTTTCACTGAGTTGTTTTGAGCAAAAACTGAGCAGAAACTCCAAGTTTTTTAGTAGTTTTGAGTTTATTGAGGAGGATTGGGAGAGTTCCCACTCAGTTTCTTCTCCGAAAATTCAGCAAAGAGGGCCAACACACCCCATAAGGCCCAAAAGAGACCTTAATGAGACCCAAACTAGGCCCTAAATGCCTAAAACTGCCTGTGATATCAGATAACATGAAAGAGTGTGTGGATAAGAGACTCTTGAATAGCAGTGATAGTAGTAATTTTCTTGAATTACAAAGCTCAAGAAATCAGGTAGCTCATTTCCTATGCCACTGACCACTGATAATCTGGGAAGAAGGCCTTGAACTTGTTTCATGACTTTTTCCAGTGACATCTGTCTCCTGTAGAGGGAGATAAGACAACATGATCAAAAAACCCAATCAAAGAACTAATGAAAAGATTGTATAAAACCACTGTACCCTCTACTGAGCTCACCTCATCTTGAGAAAGTGACTGTGATCGAATAAGAGAACGTCGTTTCTTGACTAGGTCAGCATCACGCAGATGACCTAGACCACCTGCCTTTCGTGGAGGAGCAACTGGAGCCGATGCTGAAGATTCTCCCTCATCCAGGCTCATATCTAATAAACCCCCATTGACGCTTAGTCTCTTTTTAACGCGAGGTGGTGGAACTACCCCAGAAATATTCTGCCCTTTCTCAATATTTGTTGTTTCCTGTACCTGAGACCCAATTGTCCTCTTTTCCTCGGTGGGGTATCTTGGTATACTTTCCACCGGGGAATATATTGGCAAATCCTGTTTCCCAGAAGAAGCCTCCGGACTTTGTGGATCATCTGTGACCTTTTCTTTCTTCTTGTGCTCTTCTCCAGTTTGACAATCAAGGACTGGCTTTTTCTCTGAATGCTCATCAGAGACTATGCTCGAGAATTTTTGTTTCATAGACTCAACATTTAAGAGGAACTTGTCACTAGTAGAAGGTTGTGAATCAATATGTTCCTCAGAGGTGGAACTTTTAGTGCTTTTTTCCAAGGACACAGCATTTTGTTGCTTTGACGTAGAGTTCAACTCTTTGGGTATTTCAGGGACAGTCTCAGGTTTCTCCACTTCAATAACAGTCTTAGAGGAAGTAGGTAGATTATCAAGATCCTTTTTTCTTGTAAAGTGAGATTGTATTTGGCAAATGTATGTAAGGATGATAAGTTTGTCTGGGACAGCGCGAAGCAACATGTCTGATGGGGAGAGAAGTGGTGGTATCCCAAGAGCAGCAAAACCATCATAGGCCTATAAGAACAATTATGAATATAAGAAAAATGTACCATAAATTTTCCCCAAAATATTTAAAGCAAGAATACAAAAAATTTACCTTTTTGTTATTTTCCTTTACATTTAATGGATCCAAAATGTCGTAGTTACTGAAAGGAAGAGAAATATACATTATAGGGAACATTTACCATGATTACCATTTAATAGAGATTATAGTCATGGCCAATCAGGTGGTCTCTGCTAGGGCATGAAGTGGAAAAGTCCTATTCTTTGGTCACCTGACTGCTGTGACTTGTGAGTGGCTGCAGAAGTTGGGTTACTGGAGTGAGATGTGATCAGATGTCCCTCGGAAGATAACATCCCGTACCACTGCAACCAATCACAGACCACACTTAACAGATGACGGAAGAACAGGACGTCATTAGATATGTTTTGGATGATGTCACGTTCTAGTCTCCTGACCACTGCAGCCAAACACAAGACTCAGTGACGTGAACGAAGAACAGAACATCTTCATTTCCACTCCTGGCGGAGCTCACTCGAGAAGCCAGAAAGATGGGATTTAGAGTGGATGCATATGCCTCATTTTATGCTGATTGAGAATTTTGGGGAAGTCACACAACTCTTAATATTTTCTCATTAACAACTAGTCCTAAAAATAGTCCTAAAAATAGTTTTCCCAACCTCTTTTCTTGTACCTACCTTTGACAAGATATAAATATCCTAAAATATTAGATTTTATTAATATATTACCCGAGAAAAATAAACCTCCTTAATAATATACATTTTTATTTCTGAATAATGCTTTAGCCGATTGTTCGGCCAACAGCCATCTCATCCAATAGTCCCATACTCCACCATGTTCTACTATATTTGCTTTAAGAAAACCGCCGACTGGAACTTCGGCAGGTGGCTTATGTCAGATAAAACATTGCGATTGGCAGTCCAAAATCAGACAAGTGTAATAGACACATTCCCCGACCATCAGTCAGCTGGCACCCCTATACACATTAGAACGTTGGTCGAACCCTTCGATATTGGCGGATTCAGCTGACATTAGTCCAATGTGTATGAGGGCCTTTACTCTGTCTGGCTACAACATGAGTCTAAAATTCTGATTATGCAGGACTGATCAGGAGTTAGGAGCTGAAAGAGAAATAGAGGGAAGTGAGCAGCTAGCTGCTGTAAAGAAATGAATGGGCTAGAGAGAGCTGTCTGGGATGTTAGGAGTTAACTCCTCATGAAAAGTAACTACTGCATACACTTGGCCAAGCTCTACAGGCTGAGCTCTTTGTAAAAAAGCTGCACACTGTGTAAGATAAAAGCTTTGTTGTAGAATGACAACAGATAGAAAAAGTCAATAGCAAACTTGTTTTTTTTCTTGCTGTCTAACTAAAGCAATTTAATAGCACCTTTAATAATACCTCTTTAAAAATATATATTTTTTAGACCCTGATGTTTTAATTTTTTATCCC
Organism: Phyllobates terribilis; assembly: GCF_046119375.1. NCBI lineage: Eukaryota > Metazoa > Chordata > Amphibia > Anura > Dendrobatidae > Phyllobates > Phyllobates terribilis. The sequence goes on from NW_027362773.1 coordinate 104,917,509, forward strand.
ATCAGACTCTTAACCAAGCATTATTGCCATCTTACATGTTTTCTGGATGGAAGTGATGCAGTATAGCACAAAAAGCGAGACCATTCCTCCACGATGTGGTGAAATTATTTACACGTACGCCGCGATACCCTGATGTCACCTCCTGACACCATCGCAGAAGGGAGTCTGTGCTTGGAGCTTCCTATAAAGATAAAATTCAGTATAAACTTGTAAATATAAGCAAGATAGGCGGATATGTGTGAAAGAATGCATGTAGGTTTCAGATTACAAAAGCAGAAACTGCCCAGAGTACATTATTAGTACCAACATACTAATAAACTTTCACGGGTGATAGTTTTATATACAAAAGGACCCCAACACAAGACCAGCAGCTTAGCAATTGCCAGGACAGCCACGGATAGCTCCACTCCTACATGCAAGTAGTACATTTAGGGTAGTCAGATTATTTTTCAGGTTTGCAGCAGGAGAGAAAAATTCTACATTCTTGTCAGTAAGAATCAGTAATCTAAGTTTCTTTCTGAACTTGTAGTGTTATTTTCTATGTCAAACAGCATGACAGAGGAATGACATTTTTCAAACTAAATTACACAGAGAGCGATGATATTCAGACCATTACCATGTGGCGGCAGCAGAAAAGGTTTCACACATACAGTAAATTAAAGAGGACCTATCACTTGCCATTCTTTTTTCTTTTTTTTACCTAGTATAAATGCCACTGTTCTCCTGAATCCGGCGTTGTTTTCATTTTGTTCCTACGCCTCTCCGTTCCCGAGATATGGCCGCTCTTCCCCTTATATATATCTAGTTACTTTTTTCAAGTGGGCGTGGTTTTGAAAAAGACTACCACAGAGAAGAGGTGAGGACCATGCCCCCTTAGAATTACATACAATAAAAAGGGAACCATATCTCAGAAATGGAGAGGTGCAGGAACAAAAGAACAACAAAGCCAGATTCAGGAGAACAGCGGCAATTAGACATGGTAAAAAAAAAATACATATTTACGGCAAGTGATGATCCCCTTTAAGGGCAACAATACATGTGACAAATATAGTTCTAAAGTATTTCTTTAGGGTTATGGAAGCATCAAGCTAAAGAATAAATAGCAAGGGTCATGGGAGGACTAGTAACTATGTGTTATCAAGCAGGATGCAGTAGGATGTAGGACAATATCATTAGTAGGCATCAAAAAAGAAGACAGCATTTCTTCCAACCAAGGAGATGGTAGAAATAACATTGCTGATCAATGACTTTGAAATTTACAGGATTTAATGGTCAAGAAACATGTTACTAACAAGTAAAATGCCATTACACTGGGGATATTAGATTGAGCCATGTACACTACAAAGCAGACATTTTTGGGAAAGATTAATTGCACAGTTTTGCAGTACATGTACCAGATCCATTAATGACACAGACCAAGAAGAGAGCCGAAGCGATAATCAATAAATTGTGGATGTGGAGCAGCTACTAGAGAGGTGCACTATGTAACGCAAGCAAGACGCAGCAAGAGAGAAAGCTAAACAGCAAACAGAAGGCTCCATGGGGGGGACGAAGGAGAAAATTGTGGAAAGCATGAGAGGTGGACTTATTATTAGTGTTTAAGAAATGATGGACACTCTGCAGTTATATAATGGATGTGTACACTATAATGGGAGAGTCAATCTCCAAATAACAGGCGTCTAAACTCAGGCAGCAAAATCATCCAAATGTTTGAAGTTTTATGTCAAATGTATAAATAAATTATATGACAATTCCAATAGATTCCGCAAAAGGGACATTTGTTGTGTTTTTTTCAAGCTTTTTTTTTTTGGAGAGTTATAAAATCAATTACACTTGCCACCATATGGAAAGGTATAAATTAGGGCTCATTCACACGTCCGTTTTCTCGTACTTATGATATTCTATGGGGTTGTGCAGATGTCTGAATTTCTTCTGAGACCGAGTGATCAGGAGAAAATATCACAGACATGACCGATTTTGATCAGATCTTCGATCAAAATCGGCAATGCCAGTCCATGAGTCCTTGAAAAAAATCGGACTCCATTCGGATGACATCCAAGTTCAGTCCGAATTTTAACGGACTGTCAGGAAGCAGAATGTGGAGAAACTTTTTTTTCTCTCCACGCACGAGAAAAACTGATGACACTCAGACCACACTCTGATCAAAATAATCAATCCATTTTTCGTCTGAATGAGCCCTTAGGCCATGTTCACACGTTCAGTATTTGGTCAGTTTTTTATATCAGTATTTGTAAGCCAAAACAAGGAGAGGAACAATCAGGGGAAAAGTATAATAGAAACACGTCACCACTTCTGTATTTTTCACCCACTCCTGGTTTTGACTTACAAACACTGATGTAAAATACTGACCAAATACTGAACGTGTGACTGTGGCCTTAGACTGAGACATGGTAGGTAGCTGTAGCTATTATGGTCAGTAATGGGATCTAACCTGCCTGGATCCTTCACCAGGTTTCATAATACAAGCTGCATATGTTATTAAATAAACCTTTCAGACCTGATGAGGCTGGCGAACTTTAAAAAATGAATGTCTGTATTATTGTTTTTTAAAAGTTTTCCCCTGATATTAGAATGAGCATTTTACGAGTCAATTTCTATCAAAATTTTCAATAAAGATTACACAGCTGTTCTCCTGACATCGATTTTTTAAGACAAATATACCAGCCTCATCTGGTCTAAAATATGAATATATAAAAGGATGTAGTTTGCATTGTGAAATATGGTGACGGATCAGCTTTAAAGGATTTGTCTCATTTCATTCTTCAGGAGTGCACAGCTCCCCTGCCTCCTGGCTTCCTACTTGGCAGGGGGCGGAGTACTCCTGATTGATTGACAGTTCAGACTGTACACTCTCTGTTGCTGGAAGCAGAGCAGTATAGTGGGAGCCCAGTGCCAATGGAATTAAATCTTTATGGCTATGATGTCCATTCCTTCATTTAAAGTTGAATATATTTTAGTATAGGGACTTTTGTAAGAATAGACAACAAAATACAGGGTGAAATAACATTAAAGTGTTGACCGTGCGTTTGAGCTAAAATTTATTTTGATGATGGCTTTTCCACCATTTTTAAGTGTTTTTCTTCTCTCTTTCTGCACTAGGTGATAACTGCAGAGTGCCATCACGGGTATGTGTATTGCTCAGTGCTTCTCTGAATTTCATCCTCCCCATAGAACATCACTCTCCCTCCTTTTTCAGAGGATCTCAGTAATAACCACAACCCATGCAATGTCTCTTCCTCTTCCGGGTCACAGACTGTCACATACCTCCCCTATTTGCCCTGCGCTCTGGCTCAGTCTCTTCTTTTCTTTGCTCCACTGTTGTCCAAGGGTTTGAGGAGGTGATATGGCAAGTGTGCACTGTGACAACATGTGAGCTTTGTTTTCCTCAGCCACTGGTGAACTATTATCTATAGAATAGGTTTTACATGTCTCACTGGGGGCAAAAGTAGCGTGAAACTCCTGGTTTAAAGATTCTATATCTTTTCTAGAAAGTTCATTACTTTCCTCCACCACATTCTCGATGTCTTGATCTCCCAGGTCTAACTGTTTCTGACCTTCCACTTCCTTGGTTTTTGCATGGTTCTGTATAAAATCTTTAGAAGATGATGACATTTCTACCACCTTCTCAGTTCTAAAATGTTGGGTTTCTTGTGATACAGGTTCCTTGAAGGCTTTTTGTGATACATCGTCCATGAATGTCCTATCTTCTGATGCAGCTGTACTCTCTTGTCCTTTTTCTCTTTTCTCTAAATCCTTATTATATAATTCTACATTACCTGATCTAAGTGAGGATGTTTGTTCATCAACCTCAAAACCAACGTGTTCCACAGACATTTTATTTTTGGCATTGGTTATTTCCAGTACTTTGTGTTGGATCACGGCTGAAGTGTCCTGAACACTTGGTACTTCTTCCTTTTTGCCTTCAGCAGACACTTCCTCTAGAACAGTTCCTTCTTCTCCCTTCATATCTAATGGCAGCTCAGCAGTCTTAATTATGTTCTCATTGGTCTTCAATGTCTCTTCCTCATTTTCTTTCTTTTCTGCTTTCAGTTCTTTAAGGGATGAGTCCTGCTCAGATTTTATTACTTGTTCTACTGTGTTCGCAGTATTTATCCTGCATTCGATAGTCATTTTTTTATTCTGTTCTTCTATGCTATTCTCAGTATTCTGTAGTTTTCCATCATGCGCCACTACAAATACACTGTCATCTATCCCATCTCTTACCTCTATATTTCCCTCTTTACTTTCCCGCTGCCCATGTTTCTGCCCATCATTATTGTTTTCAATTACTCTGTCAATTTCCCCAGCTTCATGGAGGTTGTGTTTTGCAAGCAAACATTGTTCCGTTTCTTTTTCTACTGCATACATTTTATCCATCACCAATTCACTACTAGCTGTCTCCTTAGGTAGCTCCTCGTTTGCCCAGAACCATGTTTCTTCAGCCTCATCGTCTTGGCTCTGTGGATTTTCAATAATGACTGGTTCCACTTTTAGGCTCCCATCTATCGGAAGGCAAGTTTTTAAATCTTCTTGATCATCTACCTCTTTTGCTTTGTCTTCTAATGTATTTATTATTTGGATACATGTATCATGACCTTTGTATTTTTGATTTATGGGGTTTTCATTCGTTGCTGCTTCCATCACCAGCCTAATATCTGTCCTATAACATGGCTCTTTCTCTTGATCTAATTCTTGCATAACTAAACCTGTTTTCTCAATCTTGGTTGTCCCAAGATCCGCCTCTTCCATATTCAGGCTTACATCTATCAAAGAGCAAGTATTTAAATCTTCTCGATCAGGTACCTCTATTAATCCATTGGCTTCCTCAGCTAAACTTTCTGATGTATGGATACTTTTAATATAAATATTATCTTTTATATCCATAGTCTCCTTATTTGATGGAGCTTCCACTGCCAGACTAGTATTTGTCCAAAGACATGAATCATCATTTTTCTTATCCAGTACTTGCTCATCTATGTCTGTTTCCTCAATTATGGTTGCCCCAAGGTAGACCTCCTCTATATTTAAATTCCGATCTACCGAAAGGCACGTATTTAAATCTTCTTGACCAAGTACCTCTTTTGATGTATCCGTTTCTTCTTCTAATCTCTCTATTCTCCAGATGCCTGTAGTATGATCCTCATCTTTTCTATCCATGGTCTCCTCATTTGTCAATGCTAAAAAGGCCAACCTATCATTTGTCTGAAGAGATGAATATTCCTGCTTCTCTTGAGCTCCAACTTGCTCCGAAAAGTCTATTTTCCCAATCTTGGTTGTCCCAAGGTATATTTCTTCTATATTTAGACTCTCATCTATCAAAAGGCAAGTACTCACATTTTCTTGATCAGGGAGCTCATTTGATGTAACTGCTTCATCTTCTAATTTCTCTATTTCCCAAATACTTGCCTCTTGAGCTTCATTTTTTTGGTCCATTCTTTCATTTGATGCTTTTGAATCTTGGCTATTACTTGTCCAAAGGAATGAATCCTTCTCTTCCTCATGATCGAATACTTGTTTAACTATGTCTGTTGGCTCATTCTTGCTTGTTCCAAGGTATACCTCCTCCACATTAAGACTTCCATCTATCAAAAGGTAACTATTTAAATCTTCTTGATCTGCAACATCTTTTGATCCACTTGTTTCCTCTTCTATTCTTTCTGCTGTCCAGATACCAGCGTTATAAAGCTCATTGTCTTGATTCACAGCCTTCACTTCTGTTGCTTCTTCTACATCTGACCTACTGTTTGTCCAAGACCATGGATCTTTCTTCTTCTCTTCATCCAACATTTTCTCATCACTGTCTATTTTCTCAATCTTCACTGCCCAGAGATTTACCTCTTCTTCGTTAACTTTTATATCTGTTTCTTTACCGATTCTATCTCCACGTGTGGGTACACTACTGCTTGTCAAAAGACATTTCTCCAGCAAATTATCTTGACCTTCTGTCTCTGTATGTTCTTCTTCTTCTCTGGGAAGATTAATTATTTCTATATCCAAGCTATCTTCTTGACTTGTTGACTTTCTGGCAGTGGATGCTTCTTCTTCCAGCCATCCACATGACTGAATATACAACTCTTTCCTGCTTATTAGATTTACTGCTTCTTCCGATCCACTGATGTTCTCAAGTAGTTGCTGATTTCCCTTTTCATCTTTAAGTGTTTCCTTTTGAAGTCTCTCGTCACTAGTCAACATATGTTGTTCTCTAACTTTATTTGGATCAGTTGCTGATCTTGCTTCCAAAGTATCATCTGGATACTGATATTTCTCAGATATCAGAATTTCTTCCGATGGAGTTTGAATTTCTTCACATGTAACTCTGTCAACATTAATTTCTTGGGCTATTTCCATTTCACTAACTTTATTTTCCTCCATAATAAAGTCCCATGGAATACCTACTTCTTCCGGATCTAGTTTCTTAGCATTGACTGCCATTTCAGGTGACTCCAATATTATCACATACTGTGATTTAGTGATAAAATCTTTTTCCTTCTCTTGTGGTCCACTTTCTACCTCATCTATAGTGGATGTCTCTGCCGTCTGTTTATCAAATGTTTGTATACCCTCAGACTCAACCATAGTTTCATATTCAGCGCTATGCATCGTGTCCCCTATTTTATCTGCCCCTTCCTGGTTGTCCCTACTTATTTCCCTTTGCGTACACTGTATTAAGCAATGTGTAATAAAACTGCCCGGCCCTATTTCTCCTGTCGTCACTGTCATGTCCTGTAGACTTTTGTCTTTATCAGTCACTTGGTACAGTCTCTCATGTAGTTGTGTTATTTTTTCCTCCACCGTTTCAGTTTCACTCACTCTATTTTCACTTCTGGTCGTAGACTCTGTGATCCGTTTCTTCTTCCCAATGTCCATGGTAGTCACAGCCCCATTTTGCCTTTTTTCATTATTTTCTTGGACTTGGTCCTTGTTGTATTTTTGCACTGGCATGTCACGCATTGTTTTCTCTGCTAGGGTAACTGGTTGCTGTGTGCTCAGTTGGTCTCCTAAAGTACCTTGCGTATGCTTACTTTCACCTAAAGTATCTTGCGTATGCTTAGTCTCACCTAAAGTATCTTGCATATGCTCCGTCTCACCTAAAGTATCTTGCGTATGCCTAGTCTCATCTATAGTATCTAGCGTATGCTTAGTCTCATCTAAAGTATCTTGTTTATGCGCAGTCTCATCTAAAGTATCTTGCGTATGGGCAGTCTCATCTAAAGTATCTTGCGTATGCTTAGTCTCATCTAAAGTATCTTGCGTATGCTCAGTCTCACCTAAAGTATCTTGGGTATGCTCAGTCTCAAGTAAAGTATCTTGTGCATCCTTAATCTCACCTGAAGTATCTTGCGTATGCTCAGTGTCACTTACAGTATCTTGTGTATGCTCAGTCTCACCTAAAGCATTTTGTGTATGCTCAATCTCAGAAACTAGAAGTGAAACTACTTCTTTTTCGAACTCGCTATTATCTAAGCTCCCCTGATCTTCTTGTAAATTTTCTAAAACAGGATGATTTATATTACTTTCTTTCCATTCATCTGTGTCACACTCTCTTGTGTCTTGCAGCCTTGTATCCACAGTACAAAATGTATCTTCCGGTACTGTGTCTTTAAAGTGCATCGTACCCTTCAGTATCTCTCCTACCGACAGTATGCTTTCACGTTCACTAACTATCACTTCTCTTTCTTTTACAGTTTCATGTATTTTTTCCAAACACTCAGCCTTACTTGAAGTTTCTTGGCCTCTACGGACTACGGCCTCTCGGGAGTCACTAATTTTGCTTTCATCCTTTGTTGACTGTAATACAAACTGGTTTTCTAGATTTCCCTCCCTTTCTTCTCCTTCCTGTATATTTATCTCCTCTACACCCTCCCTCTCCACCAATTTTTGTTCTTTCAGATCTCCTAGTCCTTGGTTATCATTACTGCTTTCCTGAACTTTATTATATGTCTTATCTTCTACACTTTCAGGCATCTGATTTATGTTACTATCTGAACTTGACAAACTCTCAACTACAGCACTTGCTGGTTGTGTTAGTGCAGCTCGGTCTACTACTGTCACAAGATCTTCTCTATAAGCGATTTGTGGCATCGCAAAATCATTTGCTTTAGGGGAGTTCTGAACAATTTCTACATCCTTTTCTGCAGACCAAACTTTCATCTCAAGAATTTCGGATGTTTTATCTGGGGTCTTTTCTGCATAAAGTACTTTTTGGGGAAAAGTTACATCTTTGCTAACAGATGTTCTTTGTGGCAGATCACTCAACGTAGTTTCTTTATAAGAAAACAGAGCAGGTTCTGGAGCTAATTCTACCGGTTTGTTTGCGACTTGTTCTCTCTCCACTTTTGCCCTCTTTGGTATACTTGGTATTGGAGGTATCTTGACCTCTGTTTCATCTCCTGTTACTATTATTGTGTGACCTCTTTTCTTTATTGCTGCATCCTCAGGAAGGACTGAAGGCTCTGACACCATCTCTTGCAAACTCTCCCTAGCCTCCCTACACCCATCCCTTGGGGCTGACTCTGGCTGTTCCATGGCTCTGTCGCTGAGAAGCGGCTTATTGTCAGGGGTGACGTCTCGGATCTTCCATACCTCGTTGAGCCTAAGGAAACATATAAAAAAAGGAAATGCCGGGAATAAGCAGTGAAGTGTTTAAAATGTATAATAATAGAAAATATATTTATTTACATAAACCATTATTCGTTTTTCTGTATTTTTTATAACAATATGTCACTTTTGAAGAAATACCCAGATACACGACTACAATAAAATCGATTACATTACCTTTGTTTTAAAAAATAAAAAAAAGCAAGTCAAGTTTAAAAAGATTTTCCAGGACTTTGATATTGATGGCAGCAGGTTTTGACTACTGATCAACTGATTGAAGGGGTCCCCGTGCTCATTGATTACTTGGCACAGCGCCACACATTCCATAGTGGCTGTTGCTGGCATTGCAGCTACTTGCTTCTCGTTCTCATTCAAGTCAATGGAATGGAGCTGCAATACCAAGAATGGCCATTTGCAAAATGGATAGCACCATGTCTATACTGAAGGACCATATACTGAACTTATGAAAATTATAGCATGGGGGTAGTATAGAGGCCCCTAAGGTATATTTGTGCACCAGATTAAAAAACTAGGGTGTAGACCAGGGATGTCAAACTCTGGCCTGTGGGCCAAATCTGGCCTGCAGGGTGATTATATTTGGCCCACGACACCAGAACCACCACCCCTATGGGAGGGCTCATTATACTGTATGGAGGACTATGTGAGGTCATTATACTGTATGGAGGACTATGTGGGGTCATTATATTGTATGGAGGACTATGTGGGGCCATTATACTGTATGGAGGACTATGTGGAGCCATTATTCTGTATGGAGCACTATGTGGGGTCATTATATTGTATGGAGGACTATGTGGGGCCATTATACTGTATGGAGGACTATGTGGAGCCATTATTCTGTATGGAGGACTATGTGAGGTCATTATACTGTATGGAGGACTATGTGGGGCCATTATTCTGTATGGAGGACTATGTGGGGCCCATTATTCTGTATGGAGGACTATGTGGAGCCATTATTCTGTATGGAGCACTATGTGGGGCCCATTATACTGTATGGAGGACTGTGTGGTTCCCATTTTACTGTATGGAGGACTATGTGGGGCCCCTTATACTGTTTGGAGGACTATGTGATGCCATTATACTGTATGGAGGACTATGTGAGGCCCATTATACAGTATGGAGGACTATGTGGGGCCCATTATACTGTATTAAGGATTATGTGGAGCCATTATTCTGTATGGAGGACTGTGTGGTACCCATTATTCTGTATGGAGGACTATGTGGGTCCCATTATAATGTATAGAGGACTATGTGGGGCCCATTATACTGTATGGAGCACTATGTGGGGCCCATTATACTGTATGGAGGACTATGTGAGGCCCATTATACTGTATGGCGGACTATGTGATGCCCATTATTCTGTATGAAGGAATATGTGGGGCCCATTATACTGTATGGAGGACTATGTTGGGCCATTATATTGTATGGAGGACTATATGAGGCCCATTATACTGTATGGAGGACTATGTGGGGCCGATTATACTGTATGGAGGAAGGTGTGGTGCCCATTATACTGTATGGAGGACTATGTGGGTCCATTATACTGTATGGAAAGCTGTGTGGGGTCCATTATTCTATATGGAAAGCTATGTGGGGCACATTATACTGTTTGGAGGACTACGTGGGGCCCATTATTCTCTATGGAGGACTATGTGGGGCCCATTATACTGTATACTGGTTGGCCTGTGACTTAGTCCAAGTTTTTTATTTTGGCCCTCTGTGTGTTTTGAGTTTGACAACCCTGATGTAGACTACAAATAGAAACAACTGACCAGCACCTCCTAACTAGTGTGAATAGGTGCCAGCTAAGAAAACAGTTATAAAAAAATATATAGCTGCACTCTAGGTTGCTAGAATGGTAAATTTAGACAACTGTAAATGCATTACTGCCATGAAAAATAGATAAGTGCTACATAATGTACATATGGAATTTTTGGAAAATGGAACAGCAAAAAATTTTTGCTCTAGGAAAATTTACAGTAGAAGGAAGGTACTTAGCACATAATGGTGTAGACTAATCCATGAGGAGTAAATACAAAAAGATTCTCCTTGGTCTTTGGCCTCACATGCTTTATACATTTTATGAAACCTCTGAAATGCCTGGAGGTGTAATAGTGCATCCATAGATTTCCATGAGACAGATAGAGATCAGTAACAAATCAAATTTGTAAAGAATTTCCCAAAATATTTAGGATTCTGGTGAATCCAAAACTTTCGGGATTTAATTCTCACTAATCCAGCAAAATATACATTTTTCGTCATTCTTTTGAGATATGGGAAGTAGTTAAAATTAAAAAAATACACATTATAGTCACCTGACTCCTTACACCACCTCTGCCACAACCATATCTCCTCGGTCCTCCACACTGGTCACTTCGGCTCTTCCAACACTGAGGTCCACGTGATTAAATGGGGGCGATACACGTTGCCCCCCTACTTGACCATGTTGACCTCAGTGATGGAAGAACTGAAGAGACCTGTGCGGAGGACCAGTGGCAGAGGCAGCAGAAGGAGTCGGGTGACAGACTAGGACAGGTGGGTACTTTTATTTTTAATCCCTTCCGTCTTCTCTGTTTATTACACTTTAGGACCAGGAAAGACTTCAGAGCATCATAAACATCTTTTCACGACAATCAAAGCTCTTTCGATTAGGACCAAATCGAATCTGCCGGCCGACTCGCATGAAGCCTGAATCGAATTTTGGAAATTTCCTCATCTATACGAGCAGAGTTTAATCTTTTGTATTTTGTAAGAAACTGGCGGAAATAAAATAATTTGCTATTGGATGCCATATTGATAAGTTGGTTTGCCACACAACAGCCCCAGTTAGTAAAAATAAAGGGATATTCGCATCATAGACATTCATGGTAGAGATGGAAACACCTGTCGATATGTGGCATCCCAAGGTGGCGGGGGTTACAGAACTGAATGGTTGTTACATCTCATTTACTAGAACTTTTTACTGACCTCTGGTCTTGGCTTGGGACTGCAGTCATCCTTGCCTCTGATTCCAGAGATTTTCTAGACAAGCGCTTGGCCCTTTCATTGTTATGGTGGCCATGTTTGTTATCAGTTTCAAGTTTAACGCTTTCTTTCTTGGCTGTAGGGAGAGAACTCTTGTCAGATTTCACTTTCTTATTTATTCTTGGATAAAATGGTGGCACAGGAGGAGGACTAGTAAGAGAAGGCTTGGAAGTATCACGGAAAGAAGGAGTTTTCTCTGAAAGAAGGAAAAGGCAGGAGACAGAAAGTAAGAGAAAAGTTAGGAATGAGACTTAGAAGTAAACTAGATCTAAGGAGACTTACTTGTAGAAAGAGACGTTTCATCGTCTTCCTCAGCAAGAGTACTGAGCTCCCGCAACGGCTCTATAAAAATTGACCAAAAATTAGTTGCATAAAACACAACATATGAGGAGAGGAGAATTGTAGGACACGAGATAACAAGGTTTACCTGACAAGTATATGTTTTTAAGATAACCTGAAGTAGAAAGTAAGGAGAAAAAGAGTAAAACAAAGAACAGAAAAAGAAGGAAAACACAATGGAGCCATTACAAGTAGAGCTGGCATGAATCCGGTCCACGGCAAGGTCAGTCATCTGTGACCACTGGACGGGAGCCCTGAAAGCTTCCACCTAATTTCCGTCATCTTTGGCACTTCTTTCGATTAACGTAGAGAAGAAAAATTTTTCTTCTCTACGTTGCTCTCTGCCCAGAAGCCGGTCTGGAGTCCATGCACCGCAGTTTTTGATGGAGCCATTTCTTCCACACTTGGTGAGCTGAACTTTCCATCCCCTTCTCCCCATTTTTTCTTTTGACTTCTTCTGATTAACCAGCCTGGCGCAACGTCTTGTCAGGTTAGCTAATCAAGAAAGGAACCTTCGATGGCCAAGGTAGAAAGTGGTTCTCAGGGCTCCCGTCCAGTGGTCACAGATTACTGACATGGCCGATGGATGGGATCCTGTGAATCGATTCGCACCAACTCTAATTACAACTAATGGAAAGCCAAATAACAATATAAATGACACTGCACACAATGTCTGATATATATAATAACCTAGCTAAATTTTAGAATATTCAATGTCATTTATCTGTAACACTATGTCCCTCCCATGATGGAGATCACTACAAATGTGATATCTCAGTATCGGGGATATCGGGCAGTTACAGGAAACACATCAATGTGATAACTGATATCATAAAAAAAATCTAACTGCAAATCCATGGTTCACATGACATCAACCTCCAGATTTTTCTGTTCTTTATTTATAGGAGTTGTCCAGTCTTAATCCTATAATTGGAATAAGTTGTTAATATCAAATCGGGGGTCCTATAATCGGCACCCCCTCCAATCAACTGATTAAAGAGTAATGTTTGCTGGATTGTTCGTCCTTTCCTACCTTTCGTTTTTTTTTAGTGTCCGTTTAAGATATTGCAGCATTTTTCAATTGAAGAGATTGGAAAAGGGCAGCAATATCTTAAACGGCTGCTAAAGAAATATGGCGGTGGCAAATAGCAGTAAACTTGCCCCACCGCCACAACAATTCATATATCTGAGAGTGCAGATATCTGAACACCCACCAATCCAATCTTATTGGAATATGCTAAGGATAAGGAAAGCTTCTGTGCATTGGGGTTCAGGAGCTTAAAGAGGACCTGTCACTTGCATGAATAAGTAATTGTTGTGCATTGGGGTTCAGGAGCTTAAAGAGGACCTGACACTTGCATGAATATGTAATTTTCTTACCTAGTTTAAAGGCCGCTGTTCTTTTGAATCCAGCAATGTTTTTCCATTCCTGAGATATGGCCTCCTCTTTCCTGTACGAAAATCTAGTCTTCTTAGACAACTTGGCAAGGTCCTCAAGATATCATAGAAGAGTTGATGGCCATGCCCCACTTGGCTAAATTGACTAGATTTACATATAGAGTAGAAGGGGCCATATCTCAGGAACGGAAAGGAGCAGGAACAAAAGAAAAACACCAACGGATTAAGGAGAACAGTGGCATTACACCACTTAAAAAAATTACATATTTATACAAGTGACAGGTCCATTTTATTAAAGTAGGCCTCTGAGCTAAGAACACCAATCTAGTCAGGATCAGTAAACTATTTATGGTGTATTTGGTCCTCCTGGCTCTCCCCCGAGAAAGATGTTAGGGGAAAGGCGGATTAAGCATTATGAATTTCAAGATGCCCAAAGGGTGTGTCAGTGGTAGGTCTCCTCTAACTTCTGATATCAAAGTGCAAGTGATGCATGTCTATGTTGGAATTGGGAGAAAGGCTATCTAGTGTACAAAGCCAACTTAATACATCTACTAACATATTAAAGGGGTTGTTCACTTTCAGAAGATTGGACCACAAACACTATAAAATATCTAAAATAACAAATATAAAAGGTACTCACTCTCACTGGGTCCAGCGATGGCTCCTCACCACTGCTCCAGTCTCGTCAGTTACGTCACGTCAACAGAGCACATCACTGGACCAAGGTAAAAGCTTGGCTACAGTGATGATGCGGGCTGATGATGTGACGTTAGCGCTGCAGCCAAAACACTAAAACCAGAACAGTGGCGGGGAGGTGGCGCTAGATAAAGGCCCCATTAAAGACTAATTATGTAGAAACCCAAAAATCATCTACAAAACTGGTTGATATGATCGCCCAAAAAGACGGAGCAAAGCTAATGGTTTGGGCTTTAGTGTCCCAAAGTGGACAAATGTAGGGTCGATGTATAACGGTATTATTTTCTAGTTAAAAATATGAATGAAATTTCTGGAAAATAAAGTTATAGGAAAACATGCACGACATAGAAAAACAAAGTGATCTGAATCCAAATGTCACCTCGAGGCGCTGAACCCACAGAACTGCGATTTTGTCTTTGAAATTTGTCCTCCTCTTCCTCGTCATTGAAGTCATCAAGGTCTGCAATGTCTGATGGTTTCAGACTCAAGAGACTGGCAATACTCTGCATATCATCATCCCTGGGGTGCAGCCAAAAAGACAATTACTCCACAACAGAATATTACTTATTTCACATTCAGCCACCATTTACTAAGGCAACAAGTCAGCATCCACTGTCTATAAAACTGTACCCTCCTGATTATTGCACGGGGAATATTTCAGCTACGTACCCAGTTAGTTTTATTACTGCAGTAATTTAGAGGTTACTGTTTGCACCACATTCTCTTTTACCTTTATTTTATGCATGCACTAGTAATAAAATATTCATAAAAAATCATTATATAAAATAAAGTTTTGTGTTCAATGGACCATGAGGAAATCCCTATTGTATTGTTATTTTTTTATTGTATTGTTTTAAAGTAGTTTGCTTCAAGTTCATATATATATGAATCTTTTTTCTGCCAAGGACCATTTGGATACTTATACCATCCTTCAGGGGCCGTACAAATTGCATGCTAACTCCTCCCACAAGGTATGTCCTGATGCTGGCACTGGTGTCAGGACATAATCTTTCATTGCACGCTCCTCGGCATTCAGTAGTGAACACTGCGCGTGCTCACAGAGCAAGAAGAAATTAATGGGCTGGTGGCCGTCAAAATACAGCTGCCTGCCCAAGCTCTGTGTTACGATACTGGCGTAGTACTGCTGGAAACCAGTGGCCGAAGCAGCAGCAGGAACAGCAAACAGTAGTAGAAGTTCTTGGACTTTAGCAAAGGAGTTGTAAGAAAACAATCCGTAGATACGTGAGAACAGTCTGGGTAAGAATGTTCAAGAGCTGAAAATGGACACTAAGCTAACAGCTAGACACAATACTCAAGCAATGAGAAATCCATGCGGCTTTAAGTAGGCCCAAACAGGAAACAAGATGGATTCCACAGGTTCAGAATCTGCCAACTTAGTAAAGGGTAATTGTTGAACACAACAGCAGCCTCCAGTGGTAGGGAGTGGGATTGCAGCACAATTATTAAGGTGAACAATAGCAGCCACTAGTAGTCAAACTATAGAAGGACAACAGGAATTCTGACACTCTGCGGTTCCTGGGAATCTGCCCGGGGGCCGGATAAAAGGTCATTGAAGGCCGTAAACTGCCACGGGCCTGAGATTCTCTACACCTGCTTTAAGGCATGCTGCTGATGTATTCTGTCTAGGAAATGCAATGTTGGAACACTGAGACTAAAAATACTTTCTCCTATTTCAATTTCACAGATTAAAGGGAATCTGTCAGCGGGTTTTTGCTACCTCATCTGAGAGCAGCATGATGTAGGCAAAGAGACCCTGTATCACTTAGATTACTGGGTGCAGTGGTTCTGACACAATCAGAGTTTTTAGATTTAGCAATGCAGCAGAGCTGAGAAACCTAACTCAGCCCCACCAGGCGCTGTGTGTACATAATCTATAGACAGTGAGGTGCTTATCAGAGGAGGGGGCGAAGTCGGACAACCTGGCACATGGCAGCTAGTCACAGCAATGATAATGTCCTAGTGATAAAACCTTCATTATAAGTAAACAACAGCACACAGCTTGATAAGCTTGGCATTGTTGAATTCTGTGTTTTAACCCCTACCTCATGCTGTCCTCAGATTACATAGCAAAAACTTGCTGATCAGGGGTCTACATAGAAATCATGGGGCCCCATAGCAGAAGTTGTAATTGAGCCCCACCAGCAAAAAAATATATATACATTTGGGTCACAGAAGAGCAGATCTCACAACTTTGCAGCCTTTACAAAGTAATTTTCCTCCTATTGAAGCCTTTGATTCCCCTTTCATTGCACTCAAAGTATGATGCCAACAAAAGTGCCACACAAACACTATATACAGTACAGTGAATTCCTCCACAGTAACTTCCATACGCACAGTATGATGACCCTACTGTACCCCATCTCAACTACCCTGGCAAAGTGTGGTGACCACAACACAGTATGATCCCCCAACTGTGACCCCCACACAGCCCTCATGCACTATAATGGGTCTACATACAGTATAATGGCCCCACACCTCACTTCACTGTATAACGCCCCCCACTAGCCCGGGAAACAGTATAATGGCCCCCACACAGTATGATGGACCCCACACAAACCTTCACATTGTATAATTGCTTGCATACAGTATAATGGGACCCATAGCCTTCTAAATATTATAATGGCCCCACATAGCCCTACAAATATTATAATAGCCCCTACATAGCCGTCCATATTGTATAATGGGCCCCATAATTTTCCATATAGTATACTGCACCCATGGTCCTCCATATAGTATAATGCACTCCCCATAATCCTCCATATAGTATACTGCACCCGATAGTCCTCCATATAGTATAATGCACTCCCCATAATCCTCCATATAGTACACTGCACCCCATAGTCCTCCATATAGTATAATGCACTCCCCACAGTCTTCCATATAGTATAATGCACTCCCCATAATCCTCAATATAGTATACTGCACCCCATAGTCCTCCATATAGTATAATACACTCCCCACAGTCCTCCATATAGTATAATGCACTCCTCATAATCCTCCATATAGTATACTGCACCCCATAGTCCTCTATATTGTATAATGCACTCCCCAGAGTCCTCCGTATAGTATAATGCACTCCCCACAGTCCTCCATATAGTATAATGCACTCCCCATAGTCTTCCATATAGTATAATCCACTCCCCATTGTCCTCCATATACTATAATGCACTCCCCATAATCCTCAATATAGTATAATGCACTCCCCATAATCCTCCATATAGTATGATGCACTCCCCATAGTCCTCCATATCATATAGTATAATGTACTCCCTATAATCCTCAATATAGTATACTGCACCCGATAGTCCTCCATATAGTATAATGCACTCCCCACAGTCCTCCATATAGTATAATGCACTCCCCATAGTCTTCCATATAGTATAATCCACTCCCCATTGTCCTCCATATACTATAATGCACTCCCCATAATCCTCAATATAGTATAATGCACTCCCCATAATCCTCCATATAGTATAATGCACTCCCCATAGTCCTCCATATCATATAGTATAATGCACTCCCTATAATCCTCAATATAGTATACTGCACCCCATAGTCCTCGATATAGTATAATGCACTCCCCATAATCTTCACTATAGTATCATGCACCCCATAGTCCTCCATACAGTATAATGCACTCCCCATAATCCTCCATATAGTATACTGCACCCCATAGTCCTCTATATAGTATAATGCACCCCATAGTCCTCCATATACTATACTGCACTCGCCATAGTCCTCCATATAGTATAATGCACTTCTTAGTCCTCCATATAGTATAATGCACTCCCCATAGTCCTCCATATAGTATACTGCACCCATAGTCCTCCATATACTGTATTATAATGTACTCTCCATAGTTATTCATACAGTCAGTATAATACACTCCTCATAGTCCTCCATATAGTATAATGCACTTATCCGCCATAGGTGAATCAATCCCACAAAAAAAACTGCTGATATATTATAAATGTGTATCTGACTTACGTAGCTTTGCCTTCTCGCAATAAAGTGCAGGTAATACTGACAGTGAGGGCTGCAGATACGACCTTTACAGACCGTGGTGTGAGTGGTAATCTCACTTCTCGAGGAGCAGAATTAATAGCTGCAAATTTACGTAGGTCGATTGGAGCCACAGCCAGGAGCTTTTTGTGGCCTCGAGATTCCTGAAGGGAATAGAAAAAAGTATAATTAGAAGAAAAATACACAGAATATGGCTAGAAACTTTTGATAAAATAACACAAAATTCTTAATTAATTTTATAAACTATCACCTTAAATTGAGGTTATCTGGCAAGAAAATAATTTAACTTCTAATACTTGGAAAAGTATATTGTGCTGTCCAGTAAGACTTCTGCTTACATCTACAGAAGAAACACCGGACTACACCAACTTGCTTTTTAAGTTCTAAATTACAGATCTGTCTGTAATAGGAGTGTCTCTCCCAGTAATATAGGCTGGATGTGAAGTTTATGTGTAAACAGAGTACTGCTTTTTTCATTAGTTTATATATCAGCACAGCTTCTATCCTGCCTGTATGTGCTTCCTTCCTTATTTTTACACTTTTTCTCTGCCCTCCCTGAGACTGAAAATACTTTCTTCCCTCTCCACTTTTGAGATTAGTGAACAATGTCCTAACTGCTGCTATCACTCTTACTAGGAAGAAAGGTTGGAGACAGCATAGAATAAGTAAGAATTAGTATTATGATATCTGACGGATTTAAAATTAGCTCATTTATCAGCACAGCATCTATCCTGCCCTTATTTCCTCTTTATGTGCTTTCTTGCTTGTTTGTTCACTTTTTCTCTGCTCTCCCTGAGACTGAAACTACTTTTTTCCCTCTAAACTTTTGAGATTCGTGTACAATGTTCTCCCTGCTGCTATCTCTCTTAATAAAGAGAAAGGTTGGAGACAGCACAGAATCAGTAAGAATTAGGAGTATGAGATCTGATGGATTTATAATTAGCTCATTTATCAACACAGCATATATCATGGCCTTATTTCCTCTTTGTGTGCTTTTTTATTCCTTATTTGTACACTTTCTCTGCCCTCCCTGAGACTGAAAATACTTTCTTCATTCATCTAATAAACAATAAAAATAAATAATGTGCAAAGATGTACTTTAAAGTGATCTTTCGATCTTAGTTATTCATGGGTTAAATGATAATATCTGTCTTTATTCACTGATTATAAGGGGCATTTTTTGAAAACACGGTATTTGAAAACTCTGTTAATAAAAAAAAGGTGTGAGAAGGAAACACTTCAACAGAAACACCTAATTGACAAACACCATTACTGAAATGTTAAGACAGTGACAACACAATGCAAGAACGGAATATCTCACTGCAGAGGTGTGAACATAAACAGAGGAAATATGTCAGCGCACAAGGGTGGCAGTGGCAGCGAATGATAATTACTAGCTGCTGTATGAAGTATCGCACATACTAAAATCACACACTTTTAACTGTCCCAAATTTGCTGGGACTGCCCCATTTTTTTTTATAACAGCTCATTATCGAGGGTTACACACATGGTCAAAATTGTTGGCACCCCTCGTTTAATGAAAGAAAAACCCACAATGGTCACAGAAATAACTTGAATCTGACAAAAGTAATAATAAATTACAAATCTATGAAGATGAACAAATGAAAGTCAGACATTGCTTTTCTGCTTCCACAGAATTTTTTAAAAATTAAACTCATGAAATAGGCCGGGACAGAATTGATGGTACCCCTGAAAATAATGTAACAAAAGGGACATGTTTAATCAAGTTGTGGCCACTAATTAGCATCACAGGTGTCTACAATCTTGTAATCAGTCAGTGGGCCTGTATATAGGGCTACAGATACTCACTTTGCTGTTTGGTGACATGGTGTGTACCACACTCAACATGGACCAGAGGAAGCAAAGGAAAGAGTTGTCTCAGGAGATTAGAAAGAAAATTATAGACAAGCATGTTAAAGGTAAAGGTTATAAGACCATCTCCAAGCAGCTTGATGTCCCTGCGACTACAGTTGCACATATTATTCAGAAATTTAAGATCCATGGGACTGTAGCCAACCTCCCTGGACGTGGCCGCAGGAGAAAAATTGATGACAAATCAAAGAGACGGATAATGCGAATGATAACAAAAGAGCCCAGGATAACTTCTAAAGAGATTAAAGGTGAACTTCAAGCTCAAGGAACATCAATGTCAGATCGCACCATCCGTCGTTGTTTGATCCAAAGTGGTCTTCATGGGAGACGACCAAGGAGAACACCATTGTTGAAAAAAAAATCATAAAAAAGCCAGACTGGAATTTGCCAAACTACATGTTGACAAGCCACAAAGCTTCTGGGAGAATGTCCTATGCACAGATAAGACAAAAATGGAAGTTTTTGGCAAGGCTCATCAGCTCTATGTTCACAGACAGAAAAATGAAGCATATCAAGAAAAGAACACTGTCCCTACTGTGAAACATGGTGGAGGCTCTGTTATGTTCTAAGGCTACTTTGCTGCATCTGCCACATGGTGTCTTGAATCTGTGCAGGGTACAATGAAATCTCAAGACTATCAAGGGATTCTAGTGAGAAATGTGCTGCCCAGTGTCAGAAAGTTTGGTCTCAGTCGCAGGTCATGGGTCTTGCAACAGGTTAATGACCCAAAACACACAGCTAAAAACACCCAAGAATAGCTAAGAGGAAAACACTGGACTATTCTGTAGTGGCCTTCTATGATCCCTGACCTAAATCCTATTGAGCATCTTTGGAAAGAGCTGAAACATGCCGTCTGGAAAAGGCAACTTCAAACACGAGACAACTGGAGCAGGTTCCTCATGAGGAGTGGGCCAAAATACCTGTCGAGAGGTGCAGAAGTCTCATTGACAGTTACAGGAATCGTTTGATTGCAGTGATTGCCTCAAAAGGTTGTTCAACAAAATACTAAGTTACGAAGAACCATCATTTCTGTCCAGGTCTATTTCATGAGTTTAATTTTTTTTTAAATTCTGTGGAAGCAGAAAAGCAATGTCTGACTTTCATTTGTTCATTTTCATAGATTTTTAATTTATTATTACTTTTGTCAGATTCAAGTTATTTCTGTGACCATTGTGGGTTTTTCTTTCATTAAACGAGGGGTAGCAACAACTTTGACCACGTGTGTATAATTATAAAACCGGCACATTTTTTAGGCCACGCCCTTAACTACACCCATTTACCATTTCATCCTCCCCTAAAGAAAATGTCAGAAAGTGTTGAATGAATATGGTAAAAACAACGAACACTGTAAAAACAAACACCCCAGAAAAGAAAATGAGTCAGATTGCATTTTTTTCAGTACACTGTATGGAAAAAAAATTGATGGCGGCATTCAAAACTACAACTCATCACGCAAAAAAAATTAAAGTTAAAAAAAAAGTTGGAAGAAGGGGGGGCAGGGAAAAATGCAAACCAGAAAAGCGAAAATTGGCTGCGGATGCGACTGGTAAAAGGAGTTGTCCAGGCTTTGGAAAAAAGTTTGCGGCAGTTTGTGACTGCAGATTGCTGAATCATGATGGTGTGCAGTGTCCCAGGTATTGCTGATGCGAGCAGGCAATCACGTGACTGCATGTATGAGATTTGCATACTTGCAGTCACATGCTGACTAGACTCATCCAGCTTCTCTCAATGCACTGTCTAGTTGGCAGGTGACTGCTAGTCTACAAATCGTATATGTAGCACCCTGAGGATTCGGCTGCTACAGGGGTATTGCACCTCAACCCAGAGGTGTGGTATTCCACTCCCGGGTAAGGATGGAGTGTGGAACTGAGCTCAGTTAGCTGCATACACTACATACATCCCATTTCCGAGGGACAGACCGATGGTACTCCCACTAGGTATATGTGCAGGTACGACAGTGTCTGTCCCTGGCTGGAGTGGGAGGGGGGTGGAACATCCCAGTAGTGTAGGGGCAGATAGGGGGAGCAGTCTGGGTAATGCTAGGAGCTCATTGGGTGCTGGTCACCTGAGCTCACACATAGAGGGAGTATATAAGGTGGGAACCATCTTAGATCAGGGTCAGTCTTCTGTAGAGAGTCAGTCAGTCCTGAGAGAGGTCCAGGAGCGCCTGCAGAGAGAAGAGAGAGAGAGGAGAAGAGAAGAGAAGGACCCAGAGGGGGAGAAGAAGGAACCCCAAGAACCCAGAATTAGACCAAAAGGGTGAAGGGTTGGCACGCAAGGGAACCGGATCCCAAATTAGTGGAGGAGAGAAACAACCCTCAGCTAAGAACCGGAGGCTGCGACATTTCATGTGGAGCAGCCCCTCACTAAGTCCACTAAGAAGGCACACCAGGCATAGCGTCAGGGAACCCCGGAGAGGTGCACCCACCAAGAGGCCCGAGGGAGCCGGATATAAGTGGACCCCTGGTGAGAAAGGCCAGTAGAGAGGACAGTCAGAAAGGGAGCTCAGGACCACGCTCCAGAATTGCTTGGGGGTTGGCCGAGTCCAGGACCTGGTGGACGCAGCACGGCTCGGGCGGTCACTCAAGGCCAGAGTGACCAACAGAACAGCAGTAAGTAAAAACCCTGAACTGCACAGCCCGACTCTGAGTCTTCTTACCATCCACACTGCACCACCACTACCACCATCCTCTACACCTGACCCCCTGAGGCTATACCCCTCCCGTTGGGGGTTATACTACCCTAAGCTGCACACATACCACCAGCCTCAGCAGACCCTGCTGCAGCGGCGGCCGTATTGACCGCAAATCAACGGGTGGCGTAGTCGACACTAAGAACTAATAACATCTGTAAAGACTGCCACACACTGAGCTTGACACCCTGGGCACAGACCGGGTCACCGCCACTCGGAGACTACAACCCCCATCTGATCCGGCTCCGGGTATCCCCCAAACAACACTGGCCCAGGGGGCGCGTCAACTTTGGCGTAGTCGGCAGGATAACGTGCCCGCAACAACCGGGTACTGCGTGCCTGAAGAAAAGTTCACCGTTACCTCAAAAAGAAGTCTCCCGCCGGTTCCGGAGGGTCCCCGCCAACGGACCCCATCACAGGTCGTTTCCCGCCGGTTGTCCGCCATTTGCAGCTTTTTCCCGCCATCCATGGAGTTTCCCGCCACTGGGAGACGATTCCCGCCATTTCCAAAGATTTCCCGCCTTGGAAGAGCGGACGCCATTATGGGCGTGCCAGAGGGTGGCAAAAGGCCACCTCCCATCGTGGGCCAGGTCGAAGAATGGCGCCAAAAGCGGAAACCGCGCCCACCAACAGAGACTGTGATGCTGGAAGTGTCCATCAGCGTGAGAGAACTGCCCCTGGAACTGACAATCACTAAGTTGCCCCGGGACCACCCTCAATGTGGGCGGAGACAGAACAAAGGAGCGAAGATGGGTGCAGCCTGGAGGAGTCTGGAGAGAGCGCACCCGGAGACAAGAAGTCTGGAGAGGAGTCCAGAGAAAGCGTACCCGGAGATGGAGGGAGAGACAGGCAGCACCGACCCAGTGGTCAGGAGCCTGCTGCAAGCAACAACCCCACTAGGCTTAGTGGAGATCCTAGAACAGCTCCCCCGAGACCGGGAGTGTGCACAGACCGCGCTGGAGGGCCTCGCACGGAGGATGGCCCAGGTGCAGCAAGACACGCTGACGGAGTGGAGCCGTGAGATGGCCCAGCAGACCGGAACCCGTCAGCAGAGCACGCCACCCGAGACGAGGAGACAGACCGCCTCTGAGGATGGCACAGGAGGAGTGAAGGCAGGAGACGGCGCCGAGAAGGGAGCTGAACGGACGGAGGCAGGTAAAGGGGACGTCTCTACCCCGAGCCGAGAAACCGAGTACCTGTCCCAGCTCCCCGTCGCAGAGCCCGAAATTCCCCCTGCCGTGCCCGTCGCTGCATCGTCACCGTGCCAGACTAGGCCTCAAGCAGAAGCCGCGGCCGCGACCCCTGTGACGTCACGCGCCCCAACCCTGAGCGCGGCGAAGCAGGAAATACCACCGGCCTGGTCGCAAGGTCTAGTACCTCCGGGCGCCGCAATTCCAACAGCGCCCCCTACCTCCGCGGAGCCACTGGCCTGGTCGCAAGGCCGAGTAACCCCGGGCGCCGCCGTCCTTACGGTGCCCTTTACCTTTAGGGTGCCCCAAGCCTGGTCGCAAGGCCTGGTCGACCCGGGCGCCGCTACCATCAACGCGCCCTCAACATCTAGAGTGCCACACCTGGGTGAAGACTTGTTTGCCCAGCACACGTGCCCGTATGGGCAGCCCTTTGTGTGGCCACCGGAGTACCACCATCCCCGACTCCGGAAAGAAAGACCCCTAGATGAGCCCCTGATTCCGGTTCCGAAGCCCGTTAAGAGGACCCCGCTCCCGCTGGAAGAAGCGCAGTTCGAGTGGGACCCCACCGGAGGAGACCTCATGGGATTCACCCAAGAAACGCAGGCGGCCGCAGCTGAGCGTGCGGAGTGCTGCCGGCAGCAGTTAGAGGTCTTCGACCGGGAGAGGAGAGAGAGGCGGGTCCGAGAGCAGCGGCTGCAGGAACAGAGCGCAGAGCAGAAGAGCCGGACCAGGAGGAACCCCCGTGCAGCCCACGGTCCCCGTGCCACCGGGACTGTAATTAAATTCCAACTGCAGCACGGTTGGGGTTTCATCAGGGATCATCACACCCCCGGCGACGTCTTTGTAACCCGCAGAGACGTAGAAAGCCATCTGCCGGAGGGACACAGAGGTCGTGACCTGTACGTAGGGGACGAGGTCACGTTCACCCGGCACAAGTGTGCCAAAGGACCCTATGCCCTCCATGTACATCGCCTGACGGAGGAGGAGCTGCGGTGTGAGGAGGAGCAAGAGGACCCGGACGGGTCTGAAGACAAAGAAGGAGCAGGAGGACGCCGTCATTAAAGTACGGTAAAGAGACTGTAAATAGTTACCCGTCAGGGTATAAGAACTGTTACTGCTGCTAGTTAAAATATAGTCCCCGTTGGGACCAGCAAATTGAACTGAAACCCATGTGTCCCTTAATCCCACTGGCCGAGGACTGAGAGCGGCCATATCTCCCCTTGTATATAGTTGCGCTTTTTAAGGCACCCCCTACTGGTTTTATAGGAAAGCCGTGTTTTTTCTACCAGAGACTGTCGCACTTTACCCGGTCACAAGTTGCACCGTGGCCGGAGGAACAAGAAAAAGTTTATGCTGCTGAAAGTGTATATAATGTTTTATATGTTTATGTTGTTATGAAAATTTGTATGTTTGTGGATGTTTTGTTTTCTTACAGCCCGAGGACGTGCTGTGATTTACCAGAGGGGAATGTAGCACCCTGAGGATTCGGCTGCTACAGGGGTATTGCACCTCAACCCAGAGATGTGGTATTCCACTCCCGGGTAAGGATGGAGTGTGGAACTGAGCTCAGTTAGCTGCATACACTACATACATCCCATTTCCGAGGGACAGACCGATGGTACTCCCACTAGGTATATGTGCAGGTACGACAGTGTCTGTCCCTGGCTGGAGTGGGAGGGGGGTGGAACATCCCAGTAGTGTAGGGGCAGATAGGGGGAGCAGTCTGGGTAATGCTAGGAGCTCATTGGGTGCTGGTCACCTGAGCTCACACATAGAGGGAGTATATAAGGTGGGAACCATCTTAGATCAGGGTCAGTCTTCTGTAGAGAGTCAGTCAGTCCTGAGAGAGGTCCAGGAGCGCCTGCAGAGAGAAGAGAGAGAGAGGAGAAGAGAAGGACCCAGAGGGGGAGAAGAAGGAACCCCAAGAACCCAGAATTAGACCAAAAGGGTGAAGGGTTGGCACGCAAGGGAACCGGATCCCAAATTAGTGGAGGAGAGAAACAACCCTCAGCTAAGAACCGGAGGCTGCGACATTTCATGTGGAGCAGCCCCTCACTAAGTCCACTAAGAAGGCACACCAGGCATAGGGTCAGGGAACCCCGGAGAGGTGCACCCACCAAGAGGCCCGAGGGAGCCGGATATAAGTGGACCCCTGGTGAGAAAGGCCAGTAGAGAGGACAGTCAGAAAGGGAGCTCAGGACCACGCTCCAGAATTGCTTGGGGGTTGGCCGAGTCCAGGACCTGGTGGACGCAGCACGGCTCGGGCGGTCACTCAAGGCCAGAGTGACCAACAGAACAGCAGTAAGTAAAAACCCTGAACTGCACAGCCCGACTCTGAGTCTTCTTACCATCCACACTGCACCACCACTACCACCATCCTCTACACCTGACCCCCTGAGGCTATACCCCTCCCGTTGGGGGTTATACTACCCGAAGCTGCACACATACCACCAGCCTCAGCGGACCCTGCTGCAGCGGCGGCCGTATTGACCGCAAATCAACGGGTGGCGTAGTCGACACTAAGAACTAATAACATCTGTAAAGACTGCCACACACTGAGCTTGACACCCTGGGCACGGACCGGGTCACTGCCACTCGGAGACTACAACCCCCATCTGATCCGGCTCCAGGTATCCCCCAAACAACACTGGCCCAGGGGGCGCGTCATATACATATGGACACAAAGCTGCCTATTCGCACCGGGATTATCGGGGAACCATGACAGCGTGTGCACCAACTTTACTCTCAAGCCTGGACTACCTTTTTTAATAAATAATGAAGTATGTATATAAGGGGTTATCCAATGAAGGCAAGTTATCACCTATCCACTGAATAAGTGATAACTTACTGATTGGTGAGTGTCCAACCATGGGGACCTGGACCAATCGGTAGATTGAGGAGTCTTTATTCCCGTCTGGGCATTTTTATGCCCGTTAGAAAATGGAGCCATTGTCACGGGTGTGTCAGATGTGACAGACAGTCGCCCTGCAGTTGGTTGCAGGAGATCTCTTTGTTTGGCATTACAGACACCTTCTTAGCTCTGTCTCACTCTTGGACCCAGCGGCTACCTCCCTTTGGCTAATTGACACCCAGGCCTGGGTGTTTAAATAATTCCTGTTTGCTATAGGGAGCTGTTGCAGTTTGCTTACTTCCTCTCTGGTGCTAAGAGGCCGTGTGTGTAATCTCTCTGAAGTCGGCTCAAGCTAAGTTACTTCCCCCATTTCTGTCTCCAGTTGTTAGTGGGGACTGACTAGCTCTCATCCCCCCCTTCCCTAGCCAGGGCCTAGCTCTAGGGTGATACAGGGTTTTAGGTTCCTGACCGGCGATTGGTGAGAAACCAATATAGGGATGTTAGGGGAGACAGGGTGATATCAGATCAGACTAGGTGGTCTCCACCCCCCTCTTTCCTTAGGGTCTGGGATCCCTTCCCCTCATCCCTTCGTGTTGCACTTTGTCTTTCCTACACTGTGCGTGACAGCCGTAGGTTGGATGCATCATTGCAGCTACATTCATTCCCTATGGGGCTGCTGGAAAAAGTAGAGCGCCATGCTCGGCAGTACCATGGTGAATGAACGGAGCGGCGGCGGAGTCCCAGCGTTCGGACACCCGCCAATCTCGCGTGCATAGGTGATGACTTATTTTCACCAGATAACCCCCTTTCATATTTGTTTAATATTATTCCTCGTGGTCTAGTTGTATGTACAGTACTTTTTCTGTATGGGAACGTGTGCAGGTTGTCATTACGCCCAGCGGTTGTAATACAAGCCGCGGGGAATAAGTTTACTCTAATCTTAAGTGTTACTCTTTGGCCACTTACAAGCGTCTGATACAAGGGCTGTAATTATAAGAGGAGTTCTGCACTTTACATGTGATTAATCACACAGCGCCTCCATCTGGATTGTGCAATGAAACAAGTCCACAAGGATGATTTCTGGCTATCAATTCCTGGAATTTGATATTCTATCCAGTAATTGTATTATGAGAATCCCCTAATATGATGTTATCATCTGAAATTACTCCCCAAAAAAATTTAAAAAAGCATTTGCGATCTCCCGTTTTGGAGTGATGGGTAAGTGGAGTTGGCAGCCAACTTGGGTTACATTTATTTTTTTTTTTATGTACAACCAACTGGATTTTTATTTATTTATGGATTTTCGAGTCCCAGATTGTCCTCTTCATCCCACTTTAGAAAAATTTTTGAGGCAAGCCATACAAAAAAAGTGCACAAGGAGACGGTCTACTTGAAGGAAAAAGGGCCTACAATAAAGCTTTTCCCATCCCATAATCTTGCTCTACTTTCTTCCTGGGGTGTGGAAGCTGATGGCCACATACATAACCCATTGGACTCATTCACACATCTGATTTTCTTGTATGAGTGCTATCCTTGGTTTTCACGGATAGGACTTGTATCTACGATATTCTATGGGGCTGTACACATGTCCGATTTTTTCCTCGGAGACATGTCCAATTTTGATCCGAATGTTGGATCAAAATTGGTCATGCAAGTCAATGGGTCACAGAAAAAATCAGAGCCCAATAGGATGACATCCGAGTGTGGTCTGATTTTCACAGAATGTCAGAAAGGAGAAGGTGGAGGAACTTTTTTTCTTCTTCTCCACGTATGAGAAAAACTGATGACACTTGGACCAAACTCTGATCAAAGTCTGCTAGAATAATCAGTCCGTATTTCTCGTACGTGAGGAATACTGATGTCTGAACGAACCCTTAGAGCTTAGACTGTTCGTAGAGGAACCCATAAGGCATCTCCATGTCAAGTAGTCTTTGTGACAAGACACATCAGAAAAAAGCGGTACACAGTGACAAAAAAATAATAATTAAAAGGTGTTTACAGTGTAACAATGAGTGGACCTTCAGCCAGGAATAAAAAAGTTCCTCTTCCTGGCCAGAAGTCCAGAATCCGAGGAGTGAGCTTAAAATAATGAAAGTGCAGTGCAAATGTGCCATCACTTAAGTGGGGTCCCACTCGCAGTGAGTTCAGGCACTCCAGAGTGTCCACTCCTGGGTTTTTTCTGAACCATGGGTTCTCAACCGGCCTGGCCCCCTGGCACTGCTCTTGAAGGTCAAGGTGAGCTACCATCAACTCTATGGGCTGCCCTTTGTACACCCCAAAGCTTTCTCCATTGTGTATGTACCATTACCCTTGATCTTAGCCAAAAGACACTAAATGGGTCAAAATGCAAGACCAACCAGGCAACCCCAGCATATATTGATAAATATGACCATAATATATAAGAAACATATGAGAGATGAGGGCTGAAGCCGAGAGAAGAGGTGCAGGACAATTTACTATACACACCTTGGATTCAGTATGCTCCAATATAACTACGGTACTTCCTTTTCCATCTGAAGACTGATGACTCGATTCATCATTTGCATTTTATTTTAAGTAATTTTTCTTATTTTGTTTTAAGCTATTCGTTGACATTTTTCCGCATCAAATTCGTAAAAATGGTGCAAGTTTGTGCACAATCAAAATTGCTCTTTATTTTGGTCTTTTACCTTTTTTTTGCACCTTTTTTAGAGCAAAAAGTTGAATCCGCCGCTGAAATGTCACAAAATTTGCAAAAATGTACGTAGAATCGCTCCACGAGGGGACTTGAGCACATTTGTTGAAAAATTTTGCAACTTTGTAAAGAGTCGCAATTCATAAATCAGCCAAAATCCCAAGAAGCATGTACAGTGATGGACATAAAAAAACAGGCGGACACATATAAATTAGACTTTAGAGAAGGAAAAGTAAAGGAAGAATTAGGTGTAAATGAAAAACAGGTAAAAAACACCAAAAACTAGACAAAAAATGGTGCAAATGCATTAATGAATAGGGCCCTTAGTGTCTGACTGCATCTACTGTCGTTAATTTTTCTCGCTATGCTAATCTGTAGAAAAGTACAAAGAAAAAAGCTCTTAGCAAAGTGAGAAACAGAAACTTGGTGTAATGTCAATTTCACTCTTGACGTCAATGGAAAAAAAAATCAAAATAGTCCAGCGAAAAACGTTGTGGGCAGATGATTGCTGGTAGTCAATATTAAAAAAATCAATGGCAGCAAAAACATCACTCAGGTTCATAGAGTGAGAGCCAATGAGACTTCTTTAAAGGGGACGTGTCACCAGATCAAAAATGGACAGTTATAATTCTAATTTATTTCCCAATTTTCCCCTGAGTTTTCTGCTTTTTTCATTTTTAAAATCCACCATACGGTTCAAGAGATATGGGCTTTATTTAGTGCTAATTTTTAATTGGCCTTTAAAAGGGGGAGTGGCTCATAGGATCCTCTGGGGCATGTCTTTGGGCTGATCTACATAATCGACCAGTGAACCACGCCCCCTTGTAAAGACCATTAAAATTAACACCAAGTAAAAAGGCCAATATCTCTGAAACCGCATGGCAGATTTAAAAAAAGAAAAAAGTGGAGTACTCAGGGGAGCCAGGGGAACAAAATAAGAAATAAAAACTGGCCAATTTTGACCTGGTTACAAACTCACTTTAAAAGAGTTGTGTCTGGTTTGCAAATCAGCCCCATTGAAGAGAACTGAGCTGTAACAACATACACAACCCATGGTCAGGGGTGGTGCTGTTTCTGAATGAAAGCTGCCATATTTTTCTAATTCTAGAAAACTCCTTTAATTAATCTAAAATATATTTTCTGCCACCATCAATATGTATTACATATAGACAACGAGTGTAACACTACTGTGTGCATGACCAGCAATGTATAGTCTGGAGTGATGACGCAAGATAGGGCAGACGCCTCAAGAAAAAGGGTTTACAGACAAATGACTAACCTGCCACCCGCTTATCCGTATATTGTAGTTTACTGTGAATACAGCAGCATTATATTTCTCAAGCACGCCATGTTAATCCCATGGGCTTCTCTCCTGGCTTTTCTCTCTGCCTCGGGCAGTATAATTATAGAGTCTGCCCCTAGTTGTAATTACATTGCCGAACGTCCAAGTTACACAACCGCATGGGATTAGGAGGCATCATTGATAGCGAACACTGACAACGAAGCCATGAGGCTTATAAAGAAAAATGATCAAATTACAGCATCTGGCTATGGGGTCACACTTACCCCCTCAACCTGAAATGTCCATTCTTTCTCCTCAAAGTGATCAGAGTGTGGGTCCTGCAAGAAACAAGAATGAAATGGTAGGTCATCTCTCGGTTCCATTAGTTTTCTGGTTTTCTTTCTATCATCCACCTTTAGGACAGGTCTCCTCAATAATATAAAAATGTATAATATATATCATAGGTTATGGGGTCATGCGGGAGAGGGCACATCTGAGCACCTAGGGCAACGTGTGAGCTCCATTCAGCATCTCCAGAGATGCTCTTTGCGGTGGCTTTCTCCGAAGAAGAAAACCCAGAGTGATGGAAACCCTTCTTCGACATCCATTAAGCTGTTAACCTGTTATTTTAGTTATCTAGTGGTGATCTAGGGTAGTGAATGTGTTAATGAGAACATCTCTGGTGCTTAAGAGCATTGAAGGGATGGATGGGAACATCCCTGATGATCAAGGGCAAAAATGGAACTTATAGATACATCACTGGTGACCTAGGGTCAATAGTAATATCACAGTGGGTTGCTGTAGACCAGGGATTGGCAAACTCTCCAACGCAGCCAACAGGTTGCTGACATGTCAGTAGTAAATTATGGACTTTTCAATTTTATTCACATCCCCAAGGCGCAACAGAAATTGAAAGCTGCGATGCTCAGGGGCCATTGGGTCTGTGCCATGTTGCATCTTCAGCAGGTTCAGCAGGTCTAGCAACTCACATTGCCACCGTACCACATTTTCTCCTATGATACCGTCTTAACTCAGTAGCAAGTAGATTTTCAGACCCTCCCAAGTTACAGGAGTGTTTATATGCTCTTTACTAAGTCATTGACCAGGTTTAGGTCTATATATAGGAAAGTAATGGTCATTTGTATCTAGTTCTCTCACTACTTACTGTTATCAGAAAGGGGCATTATTATCACAAAATAAACAGAGAACAGCGCAAATAACAAAAGAAGGCAATCAATATTTCTTTCTCTTTTGTTTTTTTTAGCTGTTGTACAGATTCCCTATATTAATGTCCTGGATCCATCTAACGCTGGATATATATGGATGGTAATAGTTGCATCCCCTTCTGGTGTTCTGACAAGGTATTCATCCAAGATTAGCACTGCATGCTATGGTATTCTTATCAACAAAACTAATACATAAATAAATAACACTTCTCCTTGAGAAAGCAATTACCCGAAACGCGCGTCGGGGCAGTGTGGTGGGTCTATCTATACTTCCTCATCATTGGTAAGCAACATATTTGACAATACGTTGTATATACCACTCTCAGCTTTATTTCATGGGTACCTTGATGCAATATTGCAATGATTGTTCCATGGATTTTCCTAGTATTTAGTCCTTGTATTAATACAAAAAAAAACTATTTTATGTGCTTTATACTGGACCTGTATATACTATTGGATATTGATATTTCTGCCATTTCCTCCTTTTAAAACCTTTATGTATACAGTATCTTTGGATTTTTAATATTGCTAAATAAATTGTTATTTTAATATTATTTGATTTGTGGTTTGCGGCTACTCCAACAGTGGTCCCTTTTTTGTGTTGAACAAAACTAATGCAGACCGCATTATAACAAGCGAAAGTAGCTGTACGTGACCATTCAGTAATAAGTGACACATGGTCATTGCATTTCTCCACCTTTTCTAGTATCCAAGCTGATGCAAATATGAGTTATGAGGTCTTATCCTTGAGTTTCTTTCATTCTCCTAATCACTTACTCTGTATAATGTTGCTGTGATGTCCACATTTTCAGGAACAGCCCAGACAACCGATCCACGGAAAGGGTCCTTGATGCCCGGCTGCCAGCTATGAGCCTGGATAAAACAGTAGCGAAAACATAATTACACTCTGGAAATGAAGAACATCAGAAAGGGAAAAGTGAGGACTGAATGGACATCAGATGAGACAGACAATGCAAGAAAAGTAAAGAAGGAAAATGTAACATTTTTGTGCTGAATAATATGAGTATATTATGGCCAGAAATTAGCACCATCTTCATATAAAACATAATATCATTGATGACAAAAAGTGGTAAAAAATGACTTATTACACAGAACAAAGTCTAGACTGATATCCTGATAAAGCCTATAAAATGCAATGTTAGAATATAATGGAACCCATTGAACACAAAACAATCACTGTTTATGGTCTGTAAATACTTTTTTCTTAACAGAAAAGTGGAATCTCACACAAAACAAAACATTCTTCTGTGGACGGGGAAGAGATATGGAGCCTAAAGGGGTTTCACAGGTGCAGACACATAGAGACAAGGCTGGGTTTACTTGGAGTTTACATGGATGTCACATGCAAGAATTTTAGATCTTGAAGAACTATTTTTTGAAGCTTCTGTGCTTACTGCTCTATATAATATCTAGGTATTATTTTGATAAAGAGTGTAGCTATACTTGTTTGTCTATGCAGTGCAGCATAGTCCATTGTGTATTCCTTGTGTGTACCTGTTTTGTTTAATGTGATATTTCTTGGCCCTACATTATCATTCCAAAGGTGTGGGATGGGGTTGAGATCCGGGCTTTGTGCGGCTGGTTGGTCATTTTCATCCACACCACCGTCATGGGGAACAGAAAAGGACCTTCCCCAAACTGTTCCCACAAAGCTGAAGCTGCAATTGTCCATAATGTCGTGCGATAAAGAACTAAGATTTCCCTTCAATGGAGCTGTGGGGCCGAGGCCCATAGTATTATCCTTACTCCATCAAACTGTACAGCGGGCACAATGCAATCAGGTGGGTAACGTTCTCCAGGAATCACCAAATCCAGACTCGTCCACGAGATGCCAGAAAGAAAAGTGCGATTAATTACTGCACAGAACACGTTTCCTCCAGAGTCCAGTGGTGGCGGCTTTACACCACTCCATCCGATGCTCTGCATTGTGCTTGGTGATGTACGGCTGCATGCAGCTGCGCGGCCATGAAGCTCCCGGCGGGGGCGCAGTGTTTGTGCTGATGTTACCACAGGAGGTTTGGACTCTGCAGTTATGGAGTCAGCAGAGCGTTGGTGACTTTTCTGCCCTCTGCTCCTCAGCACTCGGCACCCCGCTATGTAATGTTACGGGGTCTCCACTTCGTGGTTGAGTTGCTGCAGTTCCTTCCACTTCTCAATAATATCACTCACAGGTGATAGGGGAAGATTTAGAAGGAAGAAATGTCATGAACGGACCTGTTACCCCGGTGGCTCCTATTACACGACCACACTGGTATCAGTATCAGTGAGCTCTGCACCTCTGGTCGTTCAGTCACATGTGAGTTAAGGAAGACAGCATTGCCAGGGGTCGGATATTATACACTGGGGGGCAAGGGACCAGATATTTAACACCGGGGGGGGGCAAGGGGCCGGATGTTATCCACCGGGGGGTGAGGGACTAGATGTTATACCTGGGGCAAGGGGCCGGATGTTATATACTCGGGGGCAAGTGGCTGGATGTTGTACACTGGGGAAGTCATGGGGTCGGATGTTATACACTGGGGGACAAATGTCCGGATGTTGTACACTGAGGGGGGGGCGAGGAGTCGATGTTATACACTGGGGGCAGGGCTGTGGAGTCGGTAAGCCAAACCTCCGACTAAGACTCCAACTCCGACTCCTCAATTTCCATGACACTGACTCCACGACTCCCTCATACATGGCTCATGTTTAAGTGATAAATTTACTGTAGCACAGATTCATCTCAGCTAAAAGTCTAGACCCTTAGATCAGGAATAGGGAGACATTTAACTTTCCCAAATTCTTATGAAAAAAATATTCCCCACAAACTGCATTGAACTACTGAACCCAATTTATTATATATTTTAGGAATTGGAGTCGGTCCATTTTATACCGACCACGACTCTGACTCCACGACTCCAAATCCAACTCCACAGCCCTGACTGGGGGGTGAGGGGCCGGATGTCATACACTGGGGGTGAGGGGTCAGATGTTATACACATGGGGCGAGGAGTCGGATGTTATATATCGGGGACGGGGGGGCCGGATGTTAAATTCCATTAGCCATCTGTATGACCGTGTCATTGATCAGATGTGCATGTTATGCTGCTCACTATACAGCACTACTGGACGGCATCAGTGGGTTCACTAATAAACGTGAAAGAGAGGACACATGCTAAGTACCAAGTACCAATAATTTAGTTGTCAGAATAACAATGTCTAAAATAACGGGAGGAAAGCTTGATTGATACAAAAACTGGACCATTTTGGTTTAAGTAGATGCATCAGGCTACAATTTACAGCCCATATTGGGACTTTTATAATATTAACATTTAGAAAATCTTTTCTTCTTCATAAATCTTCTCAGATTGTGACATTAATATAGAGATAATTGAGATAATTGTCGTAGGAAATGGAAGGCGCGCCGTCAGGCTTTTACATAATAACAGGCAACGTACGTGACAGATTGTCAAGATCACATTTATAGAATTCAATAGTTATCAAGTTCAAGATAGAAAAGCATCTAGCAAGTAAAATCCGAGAAATGGAGGCCACCCGGAATGATCTGCACCATAAGGAGATGACCCATGGATGCAAGTCTGGCATATACCTCATTAGTATGTGCTTCATGCATTTTTGGCAAAAATCTGAACTTGAACAACAGGAACAGATGAAAGTGTATTATGCCTGGGAGAGCCCCAACTGTCCCCAATGCCTACTGTCAAGGGAAAGACGGATTGAGGATGTTAGTTTCAAGATGTCCGGGTCATTGTCTTCTGACAACTATAGTATACCCCTCTTTCCTCCAAAATAAACATACACGGCTGGCAAATCTGAGTCTACGGGAATATATTTCAATAATCTTAAGTAGTATAAAAAAATCAAAGGAAACATGCTATCAACGAGAATAAGATGAGGACAAAACATGGTAAATAAGTCGAGCAATTCACCTAATGGAAAGAGTACGTGCAGTGGTGCAAATAAATGTCCTAATGCCCCATAGCAAAGGTCCGAATCGGATCACACCCATCATAAATCCCCATCTGTCATGACATCAACTGATTAGATTACCGCAATTGTGTTGCGGGAACCCAAACGGGGTGATAAAGGGAGCCCCACATCGGTCTAACTACTTGGACGCTGTTTACTACAGAATCTAAGGGGTTAAACTGCTGCGATCAGAGCTAGCTTCAATTACAGCAGTTACCGATGGGAGTCTGTTGTGCAAAATTGTCGACACCCCCCAGTTATGGAGTGAGGTCAACACAGTAGCCCGCTCAATACAACTTATATTGGTTTG
The DNA here is from genome assembly GCF_046119375.1 of Phyllobates terribilis. Lineage (NCBI taxonomy): Eukaryota > Metazoa > Chordata > Amphibia > Anura > Dendrobatidae > Phyllobates > Phyllobates terribilis. The sequence continues at coordinate 104,953,755 of NW_027362773.1, forward strand.
TTCCAAACACATGATAAACAGTAGCAGGACAATTAGCGGGACAATGCAGCAGGACCCTCAGTAGCGGGACAATGCAGCAGGACCCTCCCACCTCAAATCGGTCATGTGGTCTGCCCCCATTGGTGGTACACCACTGTGTATCAGGGATGGCTTTCCAAAAGTATCAGATGTCCAGAGGGAAATTTAACAAGGAACCTGGAAGGGGCTGGGGAACAAAGTCACACAGTTTGTCTGTTTCTAAGAAAAGGGGACGGGATCAGCCATGGCTTAACAGATTTACAATAATTTTCAACTAAAATTTTTGAAAGTTATAATGTACATCTAAGTCAGCTAATAAATAACCCCTTAATAAATTTGGGCCATCATTCTTCAGCCGGCTTCTGTTCAACACTGGAACCTAAAACAACGGTCTAAATAAAATGTCACCAGGTCATTATAGACAGATAAAGAACAGTTACTACTGGCAAAAATGGGTACCTTGGAGCAGACTCTCCTGTTTCTCCGAGTCCATACAATCACTATTTTGTCTGGTTGCCTAGAAAATAAAATGAAAAAGGCATAAGTGAATACACAGAGCTAAGCACAGGCACAGGTTGTGATTTTATCTGCAGATTGACAAAAATCGTTAACATTGGCAATTAATCTAAATCTGTCAACATTAAGTTTGAAATTGTGCACCCTATAACAACGGCCACGTGTTATGCCTGTGTAGCAACTCACTAGGGAAAATAAGTTATACACTAAAAACTGCAACTGACCCTGCCGGTTCGTGTAAAGACTAGATATCCTAACTCAACAGTCCCTAGTGGTACCTGATGGTTCAGAGATAGCCCTAACCACAGACTAGGAGATGGCAACTCAGACCTAAATTGCCTAAATGGCCATCGAGTTGCTTCACGTTCCTCCTAAAGAACCGGAGGGTAGAGCAGAGTGTGCATAACCTACAAGAGGAGAAGTGTACTGAACAAAGGAAAGATCCCAGAGTGATTAAAGTAAAAAACAAAATACCAAACAAATAAAAAAGTAAGTACTGTTAACAAATATACTGCCTACTTTCAAAAGATAAACAAAAGATAGATGCAAATTATAGCAAAGAAACAGCAAAGTGAAAACTCTTAGTTGGAAACTCACAGACTGGCTCCAAACATTCTTAGAATGTCAGAACATCCAAATGAACCTATCACCAGCAGGATAAATATAAAGCTGCATCCAAAAGGCGATAGGCACACAAATTAAAACACCTGTGTTAAGCTAGACAGACTGCAGCCAGAATAGCAGAACACAAACACCCAGAGAAAAGGTCTCCTGTGGCTGGGCAGAAAGAGAAGCTGACCACAGAACACAAGTTCAAGGGATCGAATCCAGGAGCATGACACTGCAGTTACGTGGTCCTACTCAACTGATTCAGTCACCATATGGAGCAAATTTTCTAGCAGAGATACAGATAGCTGCACTACAAGACACAAAACATGGACAGATGTGATGCTGTCTTTGGAGGAAATCAGCTGCTATGTTTTTCTTTTTGCCTTGGGTTACCGGCGACTTTGGCTGCAACACCAGCCAAAGATCTCTGTGTGCCACTACTACATGGCAGCAAAGTGCAGGGGAATAGAGTTGCATTGTGACCCCCAAAGTACCCTAACCTTGATGAGAAAGTTGCAAAAAAGCCTAACTGGTTCTTACTGTTTTGAATTACTTGTAGCGGTCATGGCACCTTGCTGATCGCTATACAACCCCATGCACTTGCACTATGCTGCAATGTAACAGCGATTTATGGCCGCATGGTCTGTGTCGCAGCCGAAGTTGCTGAGATGCCAAAGCCTTAAACTAGTATTTTTCCTGCAAAAATAAGGCAATGATAACTGTTTTTGAAGGAAGAAAAATAGTGATAAACAGGACATTTTTGCATTATTGCCTTTCCATGGTACATTGATCGATCACAGTGACCCTTTGGCACACCTGGGGGCCATTGTTAAGCCTCTAGCTGCCATGTGAACCAATCGAAAACCTGAAAATATTGCAGGTGTTGATGGCCAGACAAAGGGAATCCCTGTCCCTCTGTTAGACACCTTACAACCCCTGGCAAAAATTATGGAATCACCGGGCTCAGAGGATGTTCATTCATTTGTTTAATGTTGTTGAAAAAAAGCAGATCACAGACATGGCCCAAAACTAAAGTCATTTCAAATGGCAACTTTAGGGCTTTAAGAAACACTAAAAGAAATCAAGATTAAAAATGTGGTACTCAGTAAGGGTAATTTTTTTCAGACCAAGCAGAGGGAAAAAATTATGGAATCACTCAATTCTGAGGAAAAAATTATGGAATCACCCTGTAAATTTTCATTTCCAAAACTAACACCTGCATCAAATTAGATCTGCTCATTAGTCTGCATCTAAAAAGGAGTGATCACACCTTGGAGAGCAGTTGCACTAAGTGGACTGACATGAATCATGGCTCCAACACGAGAGATGTCAATTGAAACAAAGGAGAGAATTATCAAACTCTTAAAAGAAGGTAAATCATCACGCAATGTTGCAAAAGATGTTGGCTGCTCACATTCAGCTGTGTCTAAAATCTGGACCAAATACAAACAACATGGGAAGGTTGTTAAAGGCAAACATACTGGTAGACCAAGGAAGACATCAAAGCTTCAAGACTGGAAACTTAAAGCAATATGTCTCCAAAACAGGAAATGCACAACAAAACAAATGAGGAACGAATGGGAGGAAACTGGAGTCAATGTCTGTGACCGAACAGTAAGAAAGGAAATGGGATTTACATACAGAAAAGCTAAACATAAGCCATCATTAACACCTAAACAGAAAAAAACAAGGTTACAATGGGCTAAGGAAAAGCAATCATGGACTGTGGATGACTGGATGAAAGTCATATTCAGTGATGAGTTGCGAATCTGCATTGGGCAAGGTGATGATGCTGGAACTTTTGTTTGGTGCCGTTCCAATGAGATTTATAAAGATGACTGCATGAAGAGAACATGCAAATTTCCACAGTCATTGATGATATGAGGCTGCATGTCAGGTAAAGGCACTGGGGAGATGGCTGTCATTACATCTTCAATAAATGCCCAAGTTTACATTGATATTTTGGACAGTTTTCTTATTCCATTAATTGAAAGGATGTTTGGGGATGATGACATCATTTTTCAAGATGATAATGCATCCTGCCATAGAGCAAAAACTGTGAAAACATTCCTTGAAAGAAGACACATAAGGTCAATGTCATGGCCTGCAAATAGTCCGGATCTCAATCCAATTGAACATCTTTGGTGGAAGTTGAAGAAAATGGTCCATGACAAGGCTCCAACCTGCAAAGCTGATCTGGCAACAGCAATCAGAGAAAATTGGAGCCAGATTGATGACGAGTACTGTTTGTCACTCATTAAGTCCATGCCTCAGAGACTGCAAGCTGTTATTAAAGCCAGAGGTGGTGCAACAAAATACTAGTGATGAAACACAAAAGGACACAGTAAAACAAATGTATAAAAATACTCTGTTGTAAAAAAGTAACAGCAAACAGCAAGTACTAGTAAAAATGTGATAAAAAACAGGGTATTTAGTTGACACTTTTTTGCAAAAAATGTATACTATGCCGCTTTACCAACGTCAAGGTAACCCAGATCAGAGCAGTCCCTATCTGATGTATTTAAAAACTGATCATGTGTATAGTACCTATATGAGCAGATCTAACAGGTAATGTCCATGTGGACACGTTGCAGAGGACGGCATTTTATGTGCATGGCCCACAAGGGAGGGGTGGAGACCTCCCTAATCTTGCAAAAGCAAGAAACAAATTGAATTGAATACAAACACATGGGCCATGCACACGGTGAACAAGTCTGTAGGACAGTGTTCACACTACCATCTTTTGGTGGTGTGAACACTGTCCTACTGACTTGTTCACCGTGTGCATGGCACATGTGTTTGTATTCAAAATCCTAGTGATGTATTGGAGTGTTCTTTTGTGTGTTTGTTTTTCATGATTCCATAATGTTTTCCTCAGAATTGAGTGATTCCATAATTTTTTCGCTCTGCTTGCTTTGAAAAAAATTACCCTTACTGAGTACCACATTTTTTATCTTGATTACTTTTAGTGTTTCTTAAAGCCCTAAAGTTGCCATTTGAAATGACTTTAGTTTTGTGCCATGTCTGTGATCTGCTTTTTTCATCAACGTTAAACAACTGAATGAACATCCTCCGAGCCCGGTGATTCCATAATTTTTGCCAGGGGTTGTAGATGCCTGAGTTGCTGTTGATCTTGGAATCTAAGGGGGTTAGACTGCCAGGATCTCTGGTGCTGGCACTTGCAGAGAGAGCACTAGGGATGAGTGAACCTGAACTTAAAAGTCCAGGGTTCGTATTGGACAGTTAGTGTCCGGTGTTAAACGCCGAACACGCACTTCTCCTGGAAGTCCATTGCATAGAGAGAGAAAGAGAGAGAGAGTGAGAGAATTTTTTCCCGATCCAAAGTTCGGATCTCCATTGATTTGAATGGGATTCAGGTCCTGGTTCAAGTTTGCGTACAGTTCTGGTACCCGAACCAAACTTTGGACTAAAGTTTGGGTCGGGTACCAAAACCCAAACTTCCACAGGTTCGCTTATCCCTAGAGACAGGGCCAGCTCCAGGTTTTTCTGGGCCCCGGGCGAAAGAGTCTCAGTGGGCCCTTTTAACACATACACGATTCATGATGCACAGATACGGCGGAGAAATAAATATATAAATATATATATATATATATATATTTATTTATTACACATGGCCCAGCCTGCCCCCTCATCCTTCACATACGCAGACATATGCGCGCGCACACATGGTACGCAGACATATGCACACGCACACACGGTACGCAGACATATGCACGCACACACGGTACGCAGACATATGCGTGCGCACACACGGTACGCAGACATATGCGCGCGCACACACGGTACGCAGACATATGCGCGCGCACACACGGTACGCAGACATATGCACGCACACACACGGTACGCAGACATATGCGTGCGCACACACGGTACGCAGACATATGCGTGCGCACACACGGTACGCAGACATATGCGTGCGCGCACACGGTACGCAGACATATGCGCGCGCGCACACGGTACGCAGACATATGCGCGCGCGCACACGGTACGCAGACATATGCACGCACACACACGGTACGCAGACATATGCACGCACACACGGTACGCAGACATATGCACGCACACACGGTACGCAGACATATGCGTGCGCACACACGGTACGCAGACATATGGACGCACACACGGTACGCAGACATATGCGCGCGCACACACGGTACGCAGACATATGCGCGCGCACACACGGTACGCAGACATATGCGTGCGCACACACGGTACGCAGACATATGCGCGCGCACACACGGTACGCAGACATATGCGTGCGCACACACGGTACGCAGACATATGCGTGCGCACACACGGTACGCAGACATATGCGCGCGCACACACGGTACGCAGACATATGTACACATACAGACATACACATAGATAAAACAGACAAATATATATACACAGTCATATACACTGACATTCACATACATGCACTCACACAGACCCATTACTAATATTTTTAATATGGGGATTGGGGAAGCCTCACTCACCTGTCCCCGGTCCAGTGTCCTGTCCAGCAGCTCCTCGGGTATGGGGCAGTGCAGGGCCCCCGGCGTGTCACAGACTTCATGGCCCTGGAACATCAGAGGGGCCCACTTGCGGTCGGGTCCGGGCCCCTCCCGCCCATCTGTGCAGGACCTCCGCTCCGACGGTGTTTGATTGCCGGCACTCCCCCAGACATGGCCGCGCGCTGTGTGGCTGTGTCTGCTAGTAATGACGCGGCAGGGGCGACACACAAGCACAATTAAAGGTGCAGTGCCGTCGACCCTGCCGTGTCATTACTAGCAGACACAGCCGGACAGCGCGCGGCCATGTCTGGGGGAAGTGCCGGCAATCAAGCAGCGCCTGCGTCCCTGAACAGGTGCCGAGGAAGCGGCCAGGGCCCCGACAGTGAGTGGGCGGGTGGGTGTGTGGGCCCGGCCCCGACAGTGAGTGGGCGGGTGGGTGTGTGGGCCCGGCCCCGACAGTGTGTGGGCCCGGCCCCGACAGTGAGTGGGCGGGTGGGTGTGTGGGCCCGGGCCCCGACAGTGAGTGGGCGGCTGGGCCCCTCTGATTTTCCAGGGCCCCGGCACTTGCCCGGGTACGCCGGGTGCTGACGCCGGCCCTGCCTAGAGAGCACAGATGTGTATTACAGCTGCGCTACCACTGTGGTCTTCTGAGTATGTTGGTCAGTACCAAGTAGACTACTGAAATGGATTTATCTTTCATTCATAATTAAGGGTTTAGAAGGCATGCTAACTCCTAACTCAGAATTTGGAAATAGTGGTTTGCATGTTTGCTTTATAAATCAGTTCCCTTTTCATGCTCTGCAAATGCATTTCTGCTTTTCTTTAACCCATTGGTACATACAGAACCAAGGGTGGGGTGTAACTTAGCTGCAGTGAGGAAGATGCTTCACTCTCAATTAGCACCAGACCTTGGACTAGGTTCATTCGATTTTTGTAGTCTGAGTACATACTGCAATGTCTGGACCAGCCGCTGATGTCTTGACCCAAATTTGTATATGTTTATGAGACGTTTAAGTTTTGTTTAGGAGACCCGTGACTTGTCCGGTCATCACGGTCCATATTCAGCATGTCAATTTCTGTTGGGGAAACGCGCCTTTTGGTAAGGGTTTTACCCATTCATTTCAATGGACATGAATGATAAATTTGCTGGTTAATCTGTTGGCCTGGCCTTCATTTGTTACGTTTTTATGCAATAGAAAATGCACGTAAAAATGCCTGAATAAATGTGAAAAATATGCAGATGCAGAAATGCTGCGGATATCAGTTTAGAAACCCGGACATAAAATCTCTGCCAAATATTCAATGTGTGAACCTAGGTTTAAGATGGAAAGAGAAAAAAAATACTCTGTAGATTTAGGGTAGCAGACAATATTTTCTATCCTTTCTTGAAAACTAAGATGAGTTTACAATTAAAATATTTTAAACTTAAAGTGTAATCATCATGTTAATTTTTATTTGATAAATCAATAGCACTCGTGAAAAAAAAGCAACTATGTAATATATCTTATTAGAGAAATCTGCTTCTTTCTTCTCCTGGACTGATTATTCATGCTCAAAATTCTCAATTCTCTCTGAAGACAGATCTGATTACATTACTGAGATAGGAGATGACAGTTTGTTTTCATAAGAGTCTATCCCGAAAGGAGGAGCTTTGAGTCTAGCTCCTCCCCTCTACATAGAATCTTATGAGCACCAACTGCCATCTCCTATCTCAGTAATGTAATCTGTCTTCATTGAACACAGATTTTACCCGGGAATTGAGAATTTTGAGAATGAATAATCAGCCCAGGAGAAGAAAGAAGCAGATTTCTCTAATAAGATATATTTCAAAGTTTCTTATTTTCATGCGCATTATTGATTTAAGGAATAAAAATTAAAAAGACAGTTATTCTTTAATATTAAGGTATACAGCATAAAAATTATTTTTCATACATAGCAGAAATTTCTGGGATTGTCCCTGAATTAATGAATGACCTTTACAGAAATTTTTGCAATGAATTTGGCTGTGTGTCAACGTCTCCTTAGGATAAAGAGTGGGGGGAGAAAACCGGCGGTGGCGATATAAGTCAATGAGTTTTTTTTTTTTGATTGATTAAAAAAGCAATCAATTGATTTTGCTGGGGAACAAATGTTTTACCTGCATAGTGGCTGTGTAGTTAGCAGGTGAAAACAGAAGTTCCCCTGCAAAATCAAGCAACTTTATTAACTTATCCTTGAAACCGACCATAAATATTTGATTACTTGGATATGCAAATTGTCTCTTCAGAGAGGAAGAAGACTAGAACTCTGGCGCGACCTATTGGAAGCAGCGATCCTAAAAGTCAATATTGACTCTTTAACGAGCCTTGCAATGTGACTTAGGATAAAACGAAACCAGAATCTCTATTTTCAGACACAGTGTTTCTAGGTGTTGCCCCTCATCAGTGCAAAGCATGAGATCTAATTTGGCTAGGTGAGAGGCTTTGGTCAGGAGTCTAAGGGGTAATGTTTCTTCTTGTTGAAAGTGACAAGCCAAGCCTGGCATGTCAGAGTGAAGAGACTTATAAGCCATGCATGCTCCTCTGGGAAAGTAAATATGCAAATTGTCTCTTAAGAGAGGAAGAGGACTAGAACTCTGATTACTGGGTTACAAACTCCTGCAAACCAGCAAAATTAACGTCTGTGACATTAGCCCCTTGATAGGACTGCATTAAGCCGTAGTACCATGCACAGTGCCTTGTATGGATGCATTGCTGTGACAGCAATGACAGTAGATCCTCTCCACATTATATGCAAGAATCCTTTTTGTTTTTTTTTAATTAACACAATTTGGGTTTTAAACCCTTTAATAATGCTCCAGATGTTTTGTCACATGCTAAACTAGCAATTAAGTGCTCATAACTTCTGTGAACTAATCACCCAGTAGCAAAGTTCATTAGAGCATAAATGATTCACAAATTTAAAATTGTATTCCTGCAAGCATATTTGTAGTGATCAGAGAGCATTATGCAAAAATTGTCAACCTTTTTCAGATTTGGAGCCACTAAGGCATTTTGGGGAGGAAGTTGCAGCCAGCTGGACAGTTCCTCTTATTGCTGGGAAAATGTTCAACCCCCAAAAGAAAATGATGGAATTTGGGTGTGTACTCACAGGCCATAAAAATTGCTTTGGTTATGCCTAATATCTCACCTATTAAGGGTTATTCTAATAACTTGTTTTTAGTAGCACACCGCTCCCCTGCATCCTGGATTCCTGCTTGCTAGGGGGCGGTGCGCTCCTGATGATTGCCTGTTTGGAGGACAAGTGGTATGGTCATGCTGCGGGTCTGAACTGTGTGCTCCCCCAACTTTGCTTCTGCAGTATTGTAGGAGAACAGGTCGCTCGATCTGGCCAGCTTCAGTGCAGCTCTTACAAGCTCTACTGCAAAAAGCTTGTAAGCGCTGCACTCCCTGCCTGGGAGACCGGCTACTGTTGATAAACAGCAGAGGTTGCTGGTAACCTGGGCAACTAGCAGGAAATAACTATTAAAAATCCCTCCGTTCTTGGCAAAACCTGGCATTAAAAAAGCAACCTCAAAAAAGCAGATTTTGATGAGTTTTTGCTGCGTTTTTGATACGTTTTTACCGCATCTTTGTCAGGCTACAGTTGTCTCTTGTGTATACCGATAAAGTTTAGTGCATAAAAAAATAACATGATTAAACTTCCCCAGGTTTTGGCCAAAAACGCAGCAAAACCTGATACCTGCGTTTTTTTCTGCATTCACCAATGTTTGAAAAATGCTGCAAAACGCTGAAAAAACGCTGAAAGAAGTGACATGCTGCATTTTGCAAAAACGCAGCTCTTTGACAAAACAGTCATGAAAAATAACCAAGGTGTGTGCATGAGATTTCTGAAATCTCACAGACTTTGCAAGGTACTGTAAAACCCAGCTGAACATTTTCATAAAAAAAGCAGCCCAAAAAAATGCAACGTGTGAACATAGCCTTAGGCACCAGAAAATTGACTTTAAGGGGAGTTTGTCATCGCCAAATCGTGATTTAAACTACTTATACAGTCCTATAGGGGTTAAAGTCCCTTTAACACTTTTAGATGCAGTATACTACAGCTTTCGTTGGGCAGAAAAATTATTTTATTTCTTGTAAATAAGTGCGCGCCATTCCATGCCGTCAACCAAAATGTCACGCACCCCTCTAGGAGCGGACACCGACAGTAGAGGGTTTCTGGGCAAAAAAATGCCCATTTATCACAACTGTTTAAAAGAAAACGGTGTGTGTTGCCCATGGCAACCAATCAGAACCCAGCTTTTATTTCTTAAACTGCTCTAGTAAAATGAAAGCTGCGCTGTGATTGGTTGCTATGGGCAACAAAGTCGGCCTTTCTATTTAGACAGCTTAGATAGCCCTGTCCCATTCCTGAATATTGTTATACATGGGTAACACATGGATTCCCGCCATTACAGTTATCAGGTACTGGAGATATCAGAAGCAGGGAAATGTGAAAATGCCACAGGCGGAGTCACACAGCGCTCCCCTGTAACTTCAACATAGCAGAAATGAAGACAGGTCCCAACAGGTTTCCATGTCACTAGGCCTGTCATAGCGACTGCATCAGCGAGTAGTGAATACACTCAGTCCTAGCAGATATGGAGAACGGACGGTCCTTATATTAGATAGTAAAAAAATATATAATTAGGATTCATCATATGTGGGAAAATAGTTATCATGGGAGAAAGTACATTCACCGAAAGACAGGACCTACTTTATCATTTATGTTTTTTATAAAGGGAATCTGCCAACAGGTTTTTGCTATTAAATCTGCAAGCAGTATAATATACAGCAAGAGTACCTGATTCCAGGGATGTGTCACTTATTAGGATGTGTGCTGTAGTTTCAATACAATCAGTGTTTTATCAGCAGGAGGTTATCACTGCCGGACTAGGTGTCACATGCAAGCCAGTCCAGCTAATTCATGTAATCCTGCCTCCACACCTGATTGGCAGCTTGCTCACTGTGTACACAGAAAGCTGCATATCAGTGGTGTGGGTGGGGTTACACACAGCTCAACAGTCAGAGCACTGCTACATCTACATCATAGAAAACAGGGATTCTATCAAAACTACAGCAAGCAGCCCAGTAAGTGATATATCCCTGGAATCAGGGTATTCGCCTCTACATCATGCTGTTCTCAGATTACACAGAACAAAATCTGCTGACAGATTCCCTTTAAGGGCAGCTGTCAGGTTTCCTTTATGTTCAATTAGAAGTTCTCCAAGGAAATAGAAATAAAATATATTATTTTTGTTCATAATAAAACAGAAGTTTATAATTTACGACACAAGGGAAGCGATGCAGCAAATTCTGTATTATAGAAATAGATAAATAATATATTATATATATATATATATATATATATATATATATATATATATATATATACAGTACAGACCAAAAGTTTGGACACACCTTCTCATTTAAAGATTTTTCTGTATTTTCATGACTATGAAAATTGTACATTCACACTGAAGGCATCAAAACTATGAATTAACACATGTGGAGTTATATACTTAACAAAAAAGTGTGAAACAACTGAAAATATGTCTTATATTCTTGGTTCTTCAAAGTAGCCACCTTTTGCTTTGATGACTGCTTTTGCACACTCTTGGCATTCTCTTGATGAGCTTCAAGAGGTAGTCACCGGAAATGGTTTTCACTTCACAGGTGTGCCCTTTCAGGTTTAATAAGTGGGATTTCTTTCCTTATAAATGGGGTTGGGACCATCAGTTGTGTTGTGCAGAAGTCAGGTGGATACACAGCTGATAGTCCTACTGAATAGACTGTTAGCTGCTTTTTTCTTGCCATAATACAAATTCTAAGTAAAGAAAAACGAGTGGCCATCATTGCTTTAAGAAATGAAGGTCAGTCAGTGCGAAAAATTGGGCAAACTTTGAAACTGTCCCCAAGTGCAGTTGCAAAAACCATCAAGCACTACAAAGAAACTGGCTGACATGAGGACCGCCCCAGGAAAGGAAGACCAAGAGTCACCTCTGCTTCTGAGGATAAGTTTATCCGAGTCACCAGCCTCATAAATCGCAGGTTAAAAGCAGCTCAGATTAGAGACCAGGTCAATGCCACACAGAGTTCTAGCAGCAGACACATCTCTTCAACAACTGTTAAGAGGAGACTTTGTGCAGCAGGCCTTCATGGTAAAATAGCTGCTAGGAAACCACTGCTAAGGACAGGCAACAAGCAGAAGAGACTTGTTTGGGCTAAAGAACACAAGGAATGGACATTAGACCAGTGGAAATCTGTGCTTTGGTCTGATGAGTCCAAATTTGAGATCTTTGGTTCCAACCACCGTGTCTTTGTGCGACGCAGAAAAGGTGAACGGATGGACTCTACATGCCTGGTTCCCACCGTGAAGCATGGAGGAGGAGGTGTGATGGTGTGGGGGTGCTTTGCTGGTGACACTGTTGGGGATTTATTCAAAATTGAAGGTATACTGAACCAGCATGCCCACAACAGCATCTTGCAGCGGCATGCTATTCCATCCGGTTTGCGTTTAGTTGGGCCATCATTTATTTTTCAACAGGACAATGACCCCAAACACACCTCCAGGCTGTGTAAGGGCTATTTGACCAAGAAGGAGAGTGATGGGGTGCTACGCCAGATGACCTGACCTCCACAGTCACCAGACCTGAACCCAATCGAGATGGTTTGGGGTGAGCTGGACCGCAGAGTGAAGGCAAAAGGGCCAACAAATGCTAAGCATCTCCAGGAACTCCTTCAAGATTGTTGGAAGACCATTTCCTGTGACTACCTCTTGAAGCTCATCAAGAGAATGCCAAGAGTGTGCAAAGCAGTCATCAAAGCAAAAGGTGGCTACTTTGAAGAACCTAGAATATAAGACATATTTTCAGTTGTTTCACACTTTTTTGTTAAGTATATAATTCCACATGTGTTAGTTTTGATGCCTTCAGTGTGAATGTACAATTTTCATAGTCATGAAAATACAGAAAAATCTTTAAATGAGAAGGTGTGTCCAAACTTTTGGTCTGTACTGTATATATATATATATATATATATATATATATATATATATATATATATATATATATATATTACAGAAGTCCCATATCTCAGCCTAAATCCACAAAAGCCATTGGAGCCTAAGCAGAAGAATCACATCAGAAGACTTTCTAAAGCAGCAAAGATTTTTCTTCTGTCTGTGATTTTCCAGTGAAGACTTCTCCTGCCGTCCTCATACCTTAGAGATGACTTTATTAGATTAAAATTAGCTTTTCTAAATTTACCAGTCTCAGCTGATCCCACGTAACCCTGCTATTGTAAACCAGGCTCGAACTTAAACTATGCTGTTGTGATTATACATTCCCAAATTATCCAGCAGAACAATCAGTATCTATCGGCCGCACAGTTACCGTATAATATCCATAACATGTCCTAATAGAAAGATTTACTGGGAGCAACTAGTCACTGAATTGACCCCTAAGGGTACAATAGTCAAGAAGAAATATATAGCAAATATTTGCAATTGGCAAAATTTCGAGCTTTCCCCTAGTCATAGGATTGGCGATAACTTGCTGATCACTGGAGGATCGACTGCAGTGACCCCCTTGAGATCCCAAAAACGGGGCACTGAGCCCGTTCTTGAATTAAATAGAGGTGCACATGCATAACCTCCGATCCATTCATCACCTATGGGACTGCCGAGAATAGCAGAGCACCAGGGTCGGACATATCATTGATGCAACCCGTGGTCAAGAGCAGATGGGGCCCACTACCACCTCCAGAGCTTTTCATAGGTACATAAAGGAGCGCAGTATGATGAGATATTGGACCGCAAAGAGCCCATATACTGTTCTTGTAAAGGTGCCCACTTCTATCTGGGACCCCGCCACTGCGGAGCCCTTTTCTTGGCTTTTATCCAGAAGTCCCATAGACAATTAATGGAGCGGAGGCCAAAAATTTTCATCTTTGCACCACTCAAAATGGGGCTCTGTTGTCGTTGTTCCAGAACCCCGTTTTTGGGATCCTTGCGGATCTCTAAGTAAAAGCAGCATAGAATAAGTACAAGTCTGCTCACCTATTAGACAAAATAGGCCACCAAAAACCAGCAGAGTAAGTTCATAGGGGAGACTGAGCAGGAGAAGGACCCTGACCAGGACACAGGACTTTACTGATGCAGAGTCCCCTTCATTTTAGGATCGGTGGAGGATCCAGAAGTTGGACATCCACCAATCATAAAGTCTCCAAACCTAGAAAGACGACCAAAACTTGGGTCCTTTAGTTATGCAAATGAGTTCTCCTAAAAAAAGATAGAAAATCCCCAGATTTACAATTTTTTCCCCAATAGGACATTGCCTGTAGGTAGGTCCCCAGTCACCATATCTTTAATAAAAGACGGACCCTTCCTCCCCTATAAGACTCATCATTACAGTAAACCATAAGAGCCATTTTATTTATTTCATTCTGTACCCTTTTAAATAATAATTGTGTTGTTCCAAGTATTCTCAGCTATCATTTTCTTTTTTTTTTTCATTTTATCTTGCTTTTGTGTATCAGCCAGTAAATACCAGCAGTGAACTCTACCCCTGTGTTATCCGGCTCCTTACACTGTAATTACTCTGCAGCCTGATACAAAGAGCCTCGCACTATAGCTATGTGATGTTAGCGAGAAGGAAAGTGATTCAGCAATCTGACGGCTCGCTCCACTACACAAACATGAACTTTGAATTATATTTTTCCATCGCAGTATAATTTTACAGTACGTGAAGTGGAGCGAGCAGGTGTTCTGTATAAGTCGTTGTGATAGTGGAACCTCCGAGTACATTGTCCAACATTACAGCCAGGAGAACTAATACTGTATCAATGGAAGTCCAAACCACCATGACATGATCGTATGTAACATGATCAATATTAGCAATAAAGGAAGCAGACATGTGACAGATTCTTCTAAACCAAGCTGTGATCTCCACCGATATTTGCAGATATTGTAAAAGTATTGTGACACACATCTTAAACATTGAATTCAGTTGTTTTCTTAAATACCCTCTCAGCTCCCTGGTGTATAACATCCGGCCCCTCTCCTCCTGATGTATAACATCCGGCCTCTGGCCCCTCTGGTGTATAACACCCGACCCCTCGCCCGGGTATATAACATCCGGTCCCTCGCACCAGGTGTATAACATCCAGCCCCATTGCTCCCCCCGGTGTATAACATCTGGTCCCTGTCCCCCCAGTATATAACATCCAGCCCCTTGCTCTGGTGTATAACATCTGGCCCCTCACTCCCGGTATATAACATCTGGCCCCTCACCCCCGGTATATAACATCCGGCCCCTCGCCCCCGGTATATAACATCCGGCCCCTCTCCCCGCTATATAACATCCGGCCCCATTGCTCCCCCCCAGTGTATAACATCTGGTCCCTCTCCCCCCAGTGTATAACATCCAGCCCCTTGCTCTGGTGTATAACATCTGGCCCCTCACTCCCGGTATGTAACATCTGGCCCCTCGCTCCTGGTATATAAAATCCAGCCCCTCGCTCTGGTGTATAACATCCGGAACCATAGCTCCCCCCAGTGTAAAACATCTGGCCCATCTACCCCAGTGTATAACATCCGACCCCTCTCCTCCTGATATATAACATTCAGCCCCTTGCCCCCCTGGTGTATAACACCCGGTCCCTCGTCCCAGTATATAACATCCGGCCCCATTGCTCCCCCCAGTGTATAACATCGGGCCCCTCGGTATATAACATTCAGCCCTTTGCTCTGGTATATAACATCCGGCTCCATTGCTCCCCCCAGTGTATAACATCTGGCCCCTCTTCCCCAGTGTATAACATCCAGCCCCTCACCCCCAGTATATAACATCTGGCCCCTCACCCCCAGTATATAACATCCGGCTCCATTGCTCCCCCCAGTGTATAACATCTGGCCAATCTTCCCCAGTGTATAACATCCAGCCCCTCACCCCCAGTATAAAACATCTGGCCCCTCGCTCCTAGTATATAACATCCGGCCCCATTGCTCCCTCAGTGTATAACATCCGGCCCCTGGCCCCATCCCCGGTGTATAACATCCGGTCGTATTTCCACTGGTGTATGAAATCCAGCCCCTTGCCCTGATGTATAACCTTCGACCCCCCGCCATGCCATCTGCCTTTACTACCATGTGACACAATGGCTGGTGGTGCAGAGCTCACTGACACCAGCGCGGTCCTGAAATAGGAGCCACCGGGTTAACAAGTTCGTCCATGACATTTCTTCCTCCTAAATCTTCCCCCATCACCTGTGAGTGATATTATTGAGAAGTGGAAGGAACTGCAGCAACTCAGCCACGAAGTGGAGACCCCATCACATTATAGAGTGGGGGGCCGAGTGCTGAGGAGCAGAGGGCAGAAAAGTCACCAACGCTCTATTGACCCCATAACTGCAGAGTCCAGACCTCCTGTGGTAACATCAGCACAAACACTGCGCCCCCGCCGGGAGCTTCATGGCCGAGCAGCTGCATGCAGTCGTACATCACCAAGCACAATGCCGAGCATCGGATGGAGTGGTGTAAAGCCGTCACCACTGGACTCTGGAGGAAATGTGTTCTGTGCAGTGACGGATCACAGTTCTCTATCTGGCGTCTCATGGAGGAGTCTGGGTTTGGTGATTACAGGAGAACGTTACCCGCCTGACTGCATTGTGCTCCCTTGGTATAGGAGGATAATGCTGTTAGGGTGTTTTTCAGGGGTCGACCTCTGCACCTGCAGTTAAGTGAAATCTTAATGCCTCTGCATAAGACATTTTGGAGAATTGTACCTTCCAACTTTTTGGGTGTTTTGCTTTATATCCCTCCCAACCAATTATATATTATTTTGGATGATTAAATCAACTGTTGTTCTAGCTCTCACTGTATAGAAGTGCTGGGCGTTGTGCCTTTGTCATCCAGGGTATTTTTAATTCATTTATAAGATAAAATCTATATAACTGAACTGCGAGCATAGAATTACTTTATGAAGCTGCAATGTTGCCCTGAAGACCCGTCAACAGGTGCCCACATCCAGACTACAGGTCGCTATCTGCTGATGGGGCAGCAGTGCCGCTCTTACGGGAATGTTGAAATTCCCATAAATCTTTATTATTGAAGTGCTCATGTTGCTAGATGGCAATGTGATATATATAGAAAGCAGCATGGGGGATAAAACAGAGCAGTGAGAACCGCTGAACCAGAGGCAAGAATGAGAAAACCAAATACACCTCTGCGGCAGAGGTCGCACATCTATCTGCTGCTGTAAACTTCTCTCTTGTATTATTTATGTATTAATGATATCTTTTCTACCGGCCGGGATATTTACAAATAATCTGTTTTATAGTGAAGAACAATATAACCGAAAAATAGGTTAAAAAGCAACGAGGAGTCGTAAATCAATGGGATTTGCAAGACTAAAAAAAAACTCGTTTCGAACTCATGGCGCATTTAAGACCCGACACATCTCGAATAAAATATTAGTCATTCCCTGGTTGGAAAGGATGAAAAGGAAAGTCAAAAGTTAACCTGCTGAGGCTCAATTGGATTTGGTTTGATAAATCAACTATAGTAAAATATGAGAATGCCTACATACATTGCATCGTGATTTTTGACATTTTTTCAGCATTTCGGGGGTCAGTGAAGATTTTTATCAAAACAGCGTCTTCTAGATGTGGAGTTTTTTATGGTGTTTTTCTATTTATAAGGAAATACATATGCAAAATGGTATTGACACTATAAAAAAATTATGAAAAGATAAAAAAAGGCTTAAAGGGAATCTGTCAGCAGGTTTTTGCTACTTCATCTGAGAGACCCTGATTCCAGCGATGTATCGCTTAGTTTCCTGGGAGCCGCTGTTGTGACACAATCAGAGTTTTTAGATTTAGCAGAGCTCAGAAAACTGCCCCCGCCCACACCACAGCTCTCTGTGTACATTGTATATAGACAGTAAGCTGCTTATCAGAGGAGGGAGCGTGGTTGGACCAGGGCTCACATGAGCTGTAGTCCAGGCAGTGATAATCTCTTGGTAATAAAAACTTAATTGTAAGTAAACCTGCCCAAAAAGTGACACATCGCTGAAATTTGTGTCTCAGCCCCTATCTCCTGTTGTGTTCAGATTACATAGCAAAACCTGCTGACGGATTGCCTTTAAAGGGATTGTCCACTATTCGGAAAAACCCTTCTCAATCCGTATGTTTCCTCCTTTTAAAATAACAACACTTATACTCACGTCACACGAACCCTGTGAACAATTAGCGGCTGCTTCACTCTCTCTGCCTTCGGACAAATCGCTTAATTAAGGAAGAAGAGAGCACTGGGGTTGTCTAAGTAGTGGACAATTCCTTTAAGGAATTACCTGCACTTCACACTTAAAGAGACAATCTAGACCCTAATACAAAGTACACAATGAATGCATAGTGCATAAATAGAACACCAGGTGTCCCGCTTTTAATTCTTTCTGACGCTGTTCCTCTGATTCTCAGGTCTCTTTTCACCTATGTCAAATTGCTGCCAGCTTCCTCTATACACACTGTGCTTTGAAAGTCTGAGACACTCCCCCTGGTTTGGGCTGAACCATCTGAGAGCAGCAGTGGGAGGGGGGAGTGTCTGAGATTAAACTATGCACAACCCACTGTTAGTGTTTAAATTGTCACTTTAAAGGGGTATTCCCATCTCAAAGATCCTATCCCAATGTGTATTAGGTGTAATAATAATATTAGCAAATACCTCCAATTAGAAATGTAGTATAGTTCTTCTGATTAGCTATGTCGCTTACCCCATGTGCAGGGCATTGCAGTAGCTTAGATATCCATGATTGCGACCACTCATACAGTGACAGTTAGTTGCTAGTGCTCGTAACCATGGATACCTAACCTACTGCAATGCCCTGTACATGGGGTAAGCGACATAGCGAATCAGAACAACTATACTACATTTCTTATTGGAGGTATTTGCAAATATATTTTTATTATTACGCCTACTACATATTGGGATAGGATCTTGGAGATAGGAATACCCCTTTAAGGGTGAAGTGCCGATAATTCCTTAGTTTTCCTTAAGGCTAAGTGCCCACGATGCAGAAATGCTGCATATTTTTTCCACTTCTCCCTGGCAGGAAAAACGCATGCGGATTTTACAGGCGTTTTTCCTGCCAGGTAGAAGCATTTTTGCATGCATTTCTGCATGCAGGTTATCAAGCGCTTTTCCAAGCGAGTTTAGCATCACTTGGAAAGTGCTTGACAACTTGGTCACACTATATAAATCCATGCAACTGGCATGGATTTATATAGTGTGACCAAGTAATAATTAAAAAAAAAGAATCAGAATGATAAAAAATAAAAAATATTCAATGTGCGGATGGTACCCGGGCCTGGAGAAGAGGAGACTCTCCTCCAGATCCGGGTACCATATTACCTGTAAAAAAAAGAATTTAAAATAAAAAATAAAGATTATACTTATCTTCTGATGGCCACCGGTGTTTTCAGCGGTCGCGTGACCTGTCACATCACTAAATTACGTCATGGCAGGTTCTTTCACACCACCGCGACCCATACAACAGACCGGACGTAGCAGAGAAAAAAACGGGGGCCATCGGAAGGTAAGTATAATCTTTATTTTTTATTTTAAATTCTTTTTTTTACAGGTAATATGGTAACAGGGTCCGGAGGAGAGTCTCCTCTTCTCCAGACCCGGGTACCATCCGCACATTGAATCGCATAATATCTGCTTGTGCAGATGTAGTGATGCGGATATTATGCGATTCAATGCAAGTCAATGGCGGCAAATACCCTGCGTGTCCGCAAAATGAATGGACATGCTGCGTATTTCCGCAGCATGTGCACAGCACATGCGGATTATCATTGGGAACCATGGGGCACGTATTACCAAGCATTTTTTATTCGTTTTTGCTGCGGAAATTCTGCGGCAAAAACGCTTGAAAAATGCATAGTGGGCACGCAGCCTAATACACACTTTTTTTCTTGCGGTTTAAATCCTTTGTAAAAGACAACGCCATGATTTTCAAATATTTTTTTATAGCGTTAGAATCATTTTGCATATGTATTTGTGACATGCAGAAGTAGTGCTGTTGCAGAGTGTGACATGCAGAAGTAGTGCTGTTGCTTTAAAAGCATTAAGCAACTATTAGAAGTAACACAAGCACAGGAGACAGGAAGTGTTGTGCTCCAGAAGCATCCAGCAACTAGAGGGGTTAACATAGTCACAAGAGAAGGGGAGTCTTTTAGCAGAGCCCCAGGGGGATTGTGGGGAAGTTGTTTACTGTCTTGCTGGAGCCGAAGAGAAAGGTGGCTTATGATCTGTATCTCACAGAAGGCAAGGGATCAGAATTCAGGTCAGGAGGGAAGCTAAACAAAGGTCAGTTAGACTTCCTGAGCTAACAGTGTGGAGTATTATCGGCCAGGAAGATAAGGACTGAAGGAAGCCTGTCATAGAGATCATCTCCCTCATCACACCCTCCCCCCTCCATCTCCATGCAGGATAAAGAATGCTGTGTACTATTGAGTCCTTGTGAAGGAAAAGCCCGTGGTTGTGTATGCATTAAAACTGTGCTGTACTGTGCTACCGGATAATAGACTGTGTACAGCTGTGCTACAAAGGAGACTGTACTGTTATTACTGGAGCCTGTTGCTCAAAGAGACATTTGCATTGCACTGCCCGTGCCTCATTAATGTTACTGTTCTATCGTTTATGAAGACTCTTGTCAGATGTGTCTGGTCAGCAACTGAATCTATCGTGTGCCTGAGAGAAGCTGCAGCCTATAGTCACCCTGAGTAACGGTTCCCCAAGGATTCCAACGAATTCATGAAACCGGTCTCACCCCTATCTGAACTTAGGCGGCGTGCGTGTAACATATTTCCTTGGCGTTTTAGATGTTCTAGACAGAAGAGACTCCGAGGCACTCTTCCCCCTTCTGATCTTAGATGGTTCAGCCCACAGAATAGGGGAGTGTCTCAGATTTCAATGCACAGTGTGTATAAAAGATGCTGACAGCCATTTTACATAGATGGAAAAGAAGACTGGGAATTAGAGGAAGAGTGTAAAAAAAATTAAAAGGAGGGCACCTAGAGTTTAATTTATAAATTATGTAATTATTATACATTTTTTATTGTCAGATGGATGACTCCTTTAAGTCTTGTAAGAAGGTATGCTCTTCACCACCTGAGAGAATTTCTAATATGCATTTCCCAGAATAGTTTTCAAATGTGACAACTGCCTGGAGGACAAGAGTGATATTAGATACACATTACAAAGACAGTATCATAATCACAAAAGCCAGAAGGTCAAAGCAGGTAGTAGGAATCTCTGCAACAGGACTGGCTGAGCATAAACAGGTCAGGAAACATAACTATAAAGTCAGGGGCGTAACGACTGCAATCACAGAGGTCGCGACCGCGACCGGGCCTGTGAGGGTAAGGGGCCCACTGACAGCCGCAAAAAAATTCAACTGGGTGTCCGTCATCAGATGCACATTCAGCTGAAGTTTATTGCGGGGCACAGACTCGTCGGGTCCGTGCTTGGCAATACACTCTGCTGGCTGATCAAGGCCAGCAGCTGACATCGGCGTGCACGTGACTGGGGACGCATGGCAGTGACATAACGCGCTCCCGTCACTTGCATGCTGAAGTCAGCTGCAGGCTTCAGAAGAGGACGCCACACGGCGGGGGAGCGGAGGGAAGGGGAGCAGAATTGTTTATTTTTTCTATGCATTAAAGAACAGTGGAAGAACGGGGGACATGTATACCAGGATGGGGAATATATATACCAAGATTGGACCCAGGATAAGGGACATATATATTCCAAGATGAGATGAGGGACATATATATATCAGGATGGAGCCCAGGATAAGGTACATATATTCCAGGGTGGGGGATATACAGTTGTGCGCAAAAGTTTACATACCCCGGCAGAACTTTTCCTTTCTTGGCCTTGTTTCAGAGAATATGAATGATAACAAAAAAACTTTTTCTCCACTCATGGTTATTGGTTGGGTGAAGCCATTTATTGTCAAACTACTGTGTTTTCTCTTTTTAAATCTTAATGACAACCAAAAACATCCAAATGACCCTGATCAAAAGTTCACATACCCCAGTTCTTAATACCGTGTATCTTGAAGTCTTTTGTGGTAGTTGTGGATGAGGTTCTTTATTTTCTCAGATGGTAAAGCTGACCATTCTTCTTGGCAAAAAGCCTCCAGTTCCTGTAAATTCCTGGGCTGTCTAGTATGAACTGTGCGCTTCAGATTTCCCCAGAGTGGCTCAATGATATTGAGGTCAGGAGACTGAGATGGCCACTCCAGAATCTTCACTTTGTTCTGCTGTAGCCAATGACAGGTCGACTTGGCCTAGTGTTTTGGATTGTTGTCATGTCGAAACGTCCAAGTACGTCCCATGCGCAGCTTCCGGGCTGATGAGTGAAAATTTGCCTCCAGTATTTGCTGATAACGTGCTGCATTCATCTTTCCTTCAATTTTCACCAAGTTTCCTGTGCCTTTGTAGCTCACACATCCCCAAAACATCACGGATCCACCTCCGTGCTTTACTGTAGGTATGTTGTTCCTTTCATCATAGGCCTTGTTGTACTCTTTCCAAATGTAACGTTTATGGTTGTGGCCAAAAAGTTCAATTTTGGTCTCATCACTCCAAATTACCTTGTTCCAGAAGTTTTGAGGCTTGTCTCTGTGCTGTTCGGTGTAATGTAGGTGAGATACTTTGTGGCATTTGCGCAGTAATGACTTTCTTATGGCGACTCGACCATGCAGCCCATTTTTCTTCAAGTGCTTCCTTATTGTGCATCTTGAAACAGCCACACTGCTAGTTTTCAGAGAATCCTGAATTTCAGCTGATGTTATTTGTGGGTTTTTCTTTGCATCCCGAACAATTTTCCTGGCAGTTGTGGCCGAAAATTTTGTTGGTCTACCTGATCGTGGTTTGGTTTTTATAGAGCCCCTGATTTTCCATTGGTTAATCACAGTTTGAACGCTGCTGACTGGCATTATCAATTCCTTGAATATTTTTTTGTATCCCTTTCCTGTGTTATACAGTTCAACTACCTTTTCCAGTAGATCCGTTGACAATTCTTTACCTTCCCTATGACTCACAATCCAGAAACGTCAGTGGCTGGAGGAAAGATGCAAGAGTCTGTCTGGATCCCAGAAATTCACTCAGCTTTTATACACACACACTGATTACAAGCAAACAGGTCACAGGTGAGGATGTTACCTTTAGTAGCCATTCAAACCCATTTGTGTAAGATTCTGTGCATGTTATCAGGCCAAAATCACCAGGGTATGTGAACTTTTGATCCGGGTCATTTGGATGTTTTCGGTCGTCATTAAGATTTAAAAAGAGAAAACACAGTAGTTTGACAATAAATGGCTTCACCCAACCAATAACCATGAGTGGAGAAAAAGTTTTTTTGTTATCATTCATATTCTCTGAAACAAGGCCAAGAAAACAAAAATTCTGCCGGTGTATGTAAACTTTTGAGCACAACTGTATATACCAGGAATTGGACCCAGGATAAGGGGTATATACACCAGGATGGGGAACATATATATGCCAGGATGGGTGACATATATAAATACCAGGATGGGGTCAGGATGAGGGACATATATATATACCAGGATGGGGGGACTTCGGTCCAAATCTTGAACTGGGACCCATTGGACTCAAGTTATGCCACTGTATAAAGTGCACTTGCAACATGCAGGAGCAAAAATAACCTGGGTCAGGCACTCAAGTAATCCAGAATAGATCCAGAAAGATTTATTGAATCCCTAGTAAGTGCATTAAGAAATGCTACGCATTTTCCCTTTAAATGACAGCAGACAAGTGTGTGGGGTTAATAATAGTCTTCTCCAGCACTGAAAAGCTTCAAACCAGCATATACCAGAGTATAAAGGATTTATTTACAATGGGTTAGGTCATTGGGGCCATGACTATTTGTACTCTATTACCATTTTAAGTTTTTTTTTTACTTTAGTACATATAGTACTACTACATGTGCTCACTATGATTCTTTACATAGATGTGGACTTACTGAAATATTCAATTAAACGAAACCTGTCAGCAGGAAGTAGAGTTATGGCTGTATAGCTGCTTGTCCAACAATAAAAATGACACCTTTTTTGTACAGATCTGATGTGGCAGTCATGAGAAATCTAGTGTAGAAAACGTATGCAAATCAGACTTGGAAGTGCACTGGGGGCGTGTCAGAGCACTTAGAAGGAACACTCCCAGTGCACTTTCAGTCTGATTTGCTTACGGCTTCTACATTAGATTTCTCTTGACTGGCACATCGGATCTTTACAAAAAAGGTATCATTTTTTTTAGAGGACAAGCGCCTAAACAACCATACCACTAACTCCATAAGTTAAAATGTGCCATAGGTTCCCTTTAAATAGAAGATTCTCACAATCTAATTATCATTGGTGCATAATCACATAGCAAAGTGCAGAATACTCAAACTGCATTAGACCCCATGGGAAAACTCAAAGTCTCGAACGGTTACAGTCTGGGTGCAGGATGATTTATTCTGACAGCAATCAGACATGACAAGCGGGGCTAAAATGAATATGAACTTGCAGGGGAGTTTGCCAGACTAGCAAATCTGAACCTATACGTAGTGCTCTGATTAAGATAAATGGTGCGAGTTTCAAAGTCGAGAGAGCGAGGTGTATTTGCATATAGAGCGACAGACTTATTTCTGCTGCTTTGTCCACAGTCTAACTATTCTCCTGACAGTTATCTGAAATTGACCTGACACTTTCTAATCAGTAACACGGCTACAAATATGGAGGTAAGTACTGAACAGCGACACTGAATAAGTGCACAGTCTTATTATATTATAGAGAGTGCGGTTTTACATAGGATGCAGCTAATGCATCATATTAAAGAGAATACATCACTTACTATAAACATGTAAAAAATAATTGCCTGGTGTAAAAGCCGCTGTTCTCCCGAATCCGGCGTTGTATTTCTTTTGTCTCTGCGCCTCTCCGTTGCTGAGATATGGCTCCTCTTTACCTTGCATGTGAATCTAGCCTTTTTAGCCAAGTGGGTGTAGTATTTAAGAAAACGCCCACAGTGAAGAATCGAGGATCACGCCCATTTGGCTAGATTTATATACTGGGAAGAAGGGGTCATATCTCAGGAACGGAGAAGCGCAGGAATGAAAGAAAAACAAAGCCGGATTCAGGAGAACAGCGGCATTTACACCAAATAGATATTTATGGCAAGTGATAGGTCGCCTTTAACTTAGAATTATCACAATATACAGTCATATGAAAAAGTTTGGGCACCCCTATTAATCTTAAGCTTAATGTTTTATAAAAATTGGTGTTTTTGCAACAGCTATTTCAGTTTGATATATGTAATAACTGTTGGACACAGTAATGTTTCTGCCTTGAAATGAGGTTTATTGTACTAACAGAAAATGTGCAATCTGCATTCAAACAAAATTTGACAGGTGCATAAGTATGGGCACCCTTATCATTTTCTTGTTTTAAATACTCCTACCTACTTTTTACTGACTTACTAAAGCACTTTTTTTGGTTTTGTAACCTCATGGAGCTTTGAACTTTATAGCCAGGTGTATGCAATCATGAGAAAAGCTACTTAAAGTGGCCACTTGCAAGTTGTTCTCCTGTTTGAATCTCCTCTGAAGAGTGGCATCATGTGCTCCTCAAAACAACTGTCAAATGATCTGAAAACAAAGATTATTCAACATAGTTGTTCAGGGGAAGCATACAAAAAGCTGTCTCAGAGATTTAACCTGTCAGTTTCCACTATGAGGAACATAGTAAGGAAATGGAAGAACACAGGGACAGTTCTTGTTAAGGCCAGAAGTGGCAGGCCAAGAAAAACATCAGAAAGGCAGAGAAGAAGAATGGTGAGATCAGTCAAGGACAATCCTCAGACCACCTCCAGAGAGCTGCAGCATCAACTTGCTGCAGATGGTGTCACTGTGCATCGGTCAACTATACAAGGCACTTTGCACAAGGAGAAGCTGTATGGGAGAGTGATGCGAAAGAAGCCGTTTCTGCAAGCACGCCACAAACAGAGTCGGCTGAGGTATGCAAAAGCACATTTAGAGAAGCCAATTTCTTTTTGGAAGAAGGTCCTGTGGACTGATGAAATCAAGATTGAGTTGTTTGGTCATACAAAAAGGCGTTATGCATGGTGGCAAAAAAACACAGCATTCCAAGAAAAACACTTGCTACCCACAGTAAAATTTGGTGGAGGTTCCATCATGCTTTGGGGCTGTGTGGTCAATGCTGGCACTGGGAATCTTGTTAAAGTTGAGGGACGCATGGATTCCACTCAGTATCAGCAGATTCTTGACAATAGTGTTCAAGAATCAGTGATAAATATGAAGTTACAAAGTGGATGGATCTTTCAGCAAGACAATGATCCAAAACACCGCTCCAAATCTACTCAGGCATTCATGCAGAGGAACAATTACAATGTTCTGGAATGGCCATCCCAGTCCCCAGACCTGAATGTCATTGAACATCTGTGGGATCATTTGAAGAGGGCTGTCCATGCTCGGCGACCATCAAACTTAACTGAACTGGAATTGTTTTGTAAAGAGGAATGGTCAAAAATACCTTCATCCAGGATCCAGGAACTCATTAAAAGCTACAGGAAGCGACTAGAGGCTGTTATTTTTGCAAAAGGAGGATCTACTAACTATTAATGTCACTTTTCTGGTGGGGTGCCCATACTTATGCACCTGTCAAATTTTGTTTGAATGCAGATTGCACATTTTCTGTTAGTACAGTGAACCTCATTTCAAGGCAGAAACATTACTGTGTCCAACTGTTATTACATATATCAAACTGAAATAGCTGTTGCAAAAACACCAATTTTTATAGAACATTAAGCTTAAGATTAATAGGGGTGCCCAAACTTTTTCATATGACTGTACAAATGATGCTGCTCCAGAGAGTTAAATAACCAACATAGCTCAGCTACATCTGCCTTACGGCCCAGTTGACAATTACGCATACTCACTAGATAGATGACAACATCATTACCATAGACATAGTGTAGGTTAAGAAAGCCATAAAGTGAGGCCATATCACACTTGGATAACATCATAGTCCTCAATGTTAACATAGGAAATTCCACGTATGTAAACACCAAGGTTAAAAGGCCCTTAAAAGGGATGAAAAAGAAAGAAACGCAAAGGATGATTGATGGGATAGGAAGAAAAGGGTATTATGTTGGGCGACATAGGGGACATACAACAGGAAGATCACTCCTATCCCAAACCCGATCAAATGGTTCTATTTGGAACTTCTGTGAAAATTTCTTGGTCGTAAACTCCAGAAATTTAGACTCTTTCTCTTCCCATTGCTTATATAGCGCCAACATATTCTGCTGCACCGTATGGCCACAATCTAGTTGTCCCATCTTAATCTGCGTTCACACGTTGCAGATTTTACTCTCGGATTTCTAAACTGAAATCTGCAGAGTTTTTCCGTTAAAGAAAACCTTGTACATTTTTCCGCACAAATCCATGCATGTATTTCCCACTATTAACACGTTTTTTTAAGTTGCGGAAATGAAACAAAACAACACCAGGACAGTGACTTCACCTGCAAATACCCCATTGAAATGAATGGGTAAAATCCACACTAAAAAGGTGCAGAAATTGACAATAAAAGCAATTTTTTTCGTCCGGAATCCGCACCACAAAAAATGCAGCATGTGGAAGATATTAAGTTAAGACTCAGTCTCTTTGATGGAAATATGATGCAAATTTTTAAAAATCTGTGCAAAAAATATGCAAGGTGTGAACCTAGCCATTGGGTCCTTTTACCTGTGTGAATAATCTGACAGTAAAAATCTCCAATTGATGGTGCATACTGATTGGTACTCTTAACAGTTACATTTATATGAAGCAAACATCTGTATGGGGATGAACGATTTGTACTAAGATTACTTATTCCCATACAGTTTGCATATTGCCAGCAGTACATGCCGTTTACACAGGCGGATGTGCTGCCAAGAACGATAATTTTTAGGCCACTTACAAGGATTTATTCCGGAAAATGATCGGGCGGGAACGTGCATTCCTCCAAACATTCTCAGTGCAGATGACATCTCACAGGCACAAAAGATTAAAACATATTTTTCTACCTCTCTTAGTAAATTGCCTGTGGTTTTTTGGAAGGTAAAAGTAATTTTTGGGCAAAGTTGTGAGTGACATCATTTTACTAATACCCCTACTGACACTTCTCTTCTCCTTCTTACCATACACATCTGAAGTTTTGCAAAGTATGGAATTTTCCATGTGTTATTCTCATCAGGAGGAAGTTGTAAGGAGAGGTTCTTCACGCTTCCAAAAGGGTTAAATAAATCACAATTGTTAAAAGAGAGGAAGGCGAATGATGAATCATGGAAATTATTATGTTATATGGTAACGAAAAAGAATCAGGGGAATGGTAACTTGCTGCAGAGCAGAGATGGGAGGGATGGGTTAGTCCTCATGTACACTTATTTTGGTAACACATTAAAAAAGTATTAAAATGTATCATATAGCCCTTAATTACTACACTATGCCTCTTCATTAATAATTTTTCTAATCCTGTAGGCACAGCCTACAATTTTTTTCTATCTGCGGTGCAGAGATATCCTGTTATATACTGCTAAATAGTCCGCCAACTGTTATTCGAGCTTCCACAACCAGACTTGGTGCAAGCCACTCTGCTTAGCAGGTCCCAGGGACTCTCTGGTTTTCACCCTTCCATCACTATTCAGTGATCTCACATTCACAGCAGGGTCTCCTTGGTTGTGTCCATGGAGTAGCTGCTGTACAGAGGAGCTGGGGCCAGGACTTGAGAGGCTGAATCAGTAGCCATGGTTAGGTCAATATCTGAGGTCAAGTTGAAGGGGGAGGTCAGGTAGGGACATAAAGATAAAGAGGTTTCAACCAGCCCATAGTCAACTCCAATGGGCATCTGACGGGACAATCAGAGACGCAGTGGATTCAAGAGTTGGGTTAGAAGAAATCACATTGGGGCAAAGAGAACAATGCACTCAATGGCAAGGATAGTTGTAATACAGGAATTTAAATAAGGCACCGCAATCCCCTTTGGCCACTAAACCTTTTCTGCCATTAGTCTGCTGTCCGGCAATTCGACAGGTCCTAGTGAACATATGTTAAAAACACAAAAAATGGCACGGAAACACTTGCGCCTCTTTTCCTGGCGGTATCCTATGAATATTGGTTCTACCGATTCATGGAATCTTTACTTGGAGCAAAGTGCCAAGGGAGCAGAACCATTATTCAAGAGATACCATCAGGAAAGGAAGAGTAATTGGCAGAGGTACAAGTCAGTGCTGTGCAGAGATGATGTAGCAGAAGAGTCAGCAGAGAGGTGGTGCGGAGATCCGGCCACCAAGCACCCAGGAAGAGATAACGCAAGTAATAGTACGGACCCTCACCACAAGCTAATGGTGCACTTTGAAGTCAGGTTGTGCCCTCAGGACCATAACCATTCTAGAAGTTTTGATCACAACAAGGAATGTTGTGAGGAAATCACAAACACAGGATCAGAATCGTTATCAGACAATAAAAAGGGCACCCGGTGTAGGAATGTTACGAGACTGGCGTAGCACTGCTGGAATCCAGTGGCTGAAGGAGCACGAGCAGGAACAGCAAGTTGTAGTAGATGTTCTTGGAGTTAGCAAAGAGTTGTAGGAAACAATCCATAGATAGGTAAGAACAGTCTGAGTAAGAATGTTCAGGAGCTGGAGAGTGGAGCTAGACTAAACAGCTAGACACAATACTCAAGCAATGTTTGAAAGATCCATGTGGCTTTAAATAGGTCCAAATAGGAAAGAAGATGGATTCCACGTGTTCAGAATTTGCCATCTTAGTATAGGGCAGTTGCAGAACACAACAGCAGCCTCCAGTTGTAAGGAGTGGAATTGCAGCAGAATTATTAAAGTGAACAATAGCGGCTACTAGTGGTCAAACTGTAGAAGAACAACGGGAATCCTGTCAAGGAATTACCTAACATTCCTCTATAACACATCAAAGATTATATTGACCCATTGTGGTGGCCTCTGGCAGCCAAGCAACATTACTACAGCGACATAATATATGGCATCACTTACTGGGCTGCTTGCTGCAGTTTTGATTGGCAGCTTCCTGTGTACACTATGAGCAAACTGCCAATCAAAGGTTGGGGTGGGGTTATTCAGATTAGCCTGACTGATCTGCATATGAGACCTAGTCCTGCAATGATAATTTCCTGCTGATAACACACACTGATTGTATTGAAACTACAGCACACAGCCTAATAAGTGACACATACCTGGAATCAGGGTCTCTTGCCCTATATTATGCTGTTCTCAGATTAAATATCAAAAACCTACTGACAGATTCCTTTAAAGCAAACTTCGATTGATCGCACTTTCCTAATGATTGACATTGTAGTGATTTAAACTAGTCGTCCGTGAGACTTTACACGACAACGGAAATCAGTCTAAATTGTCAGATCTTCTGTTGTATTAAAGCACATAAAGCCGCTCAATGTCAAATATCAGGTAACATAAAAGGCTAGCTAGGACATTGACTGTGTAACCACACACAAGGCGCAATGACGTTTTATCTGTGTATCTATCTTTCCAGGGCCGATTACACAAAGGCTGAAGCATTATACCAACAGCACAAGCAGCTAATTCAGAGGACCGTGGATGGATTGCTTGTTTCAATTAAGTTTTTATGTTAAACATATTTCAGGATTTGTGTTGATTTTTCTTGTCGTTTCCCAAATTCCTATTTATATTAATAAAGCTCTCTGTGACACTTCCTGTATTTTAGAGACCACTTTTCAGCAGGCTCATTATCGTTACAGGCAAGGTTATAATAACAGCTCACATCTACAGTACATGCAGTATATTACAGTAGGTAACACAGGATCCACCATTCACAATAGGTGATGTCACAGCTCACCTCCTCCTCCTGTACAATGACTAATAACACCTCTATATACAGTGGATAAAACAGGATCCACCATTCACAATAGTTGATGGTCACAGCTGACCTCCTCCTCCTCCTGTACAATGACTGATAACACCTCTATATACAGTAGATAACACAGGATCCACCATTCACAATAGTTGATGGTCACAGCTCACCTCCTCCTCCTGTACAATGACTGATAACACCTCTATATACAGTAGATAACACAGGATACACCATTCACAATAGTTGATGGTCACAGCTCACCTCCTCCTCCTGTACAATGACTGATAACACCTCTATATACAGTAGATAACACAGGATCCACCATTCACAATAGTTGATGGTCACAGCTCACCTACTCTTTCTCACTGCACAAAGACCTAAGTGAAGACATATTTGGACAATCACATTTCCACCATTACTGTAGCTGCCGCCCTCCTATAAAAGTTCTCTTGAAAACAGTGCCCTCAAAAATAAACTTTCAAAACAGTTCCGCTATTTTGCCCCTGGCAGTAATAGTGAACTGCAAATTAAAAGTGCCTATCTTTGTGCCTCACAAAGCAATAGCGCCCCCTTTTGTAACCGACATAGTAATAATGATTTTCTTAGTGCTCCCAAATAGTAATAGTGCCACCTTTAGACCCATACAATACAATAATAGTCCTCCCCCTCGTGCCCTACACAGCAATAATGCCCCCATACGTAGTAATAAGACCTTTTTTGTGCCCCCTTCAATGTAACATACAGGTAGGTCCATATATATTTGGACAGAGACAACATTTTTCCAATTTTGGTTCTAGACATTACCACAATGAATTTTAAACAAAACAATTCAGATGCAGTTGAAGTTCAGACTTTCAGCGTTCATTTGAGGGTATCCACATTAAAATTGGATGAAGGGTTTAGGAGTTTCAGCTCCTTAACATGTGCCACCCTGTTTTTAAAGGGACCAAAAGTAATTGGACAGATGAAATAATTGTAAATAAAATGTTCATTTCTAGTACTTGGTTGAAAACCCTTTGTTGGCAATGACTGCCTGAAGTCTTGAACTCATGGACATCACCAGACGCTGTGTTTCCTCCTTTTTGATGCTCTGCCAGGCCTTCACTGCGGTGGTTTTTAGTTGCTGTTTGTTTGTGGGCCTTTCTGTCTGAAGTTTAGTCTTTAACAAGTGAAATGCATGCTCAATTGGGTTGAGATCAGGTGACTGACTTGGCCATTCAAGAATATTCCACTTCTTTGCTTTAATAAACTCCTGGGTTGCTTTGGCTTTATGTTTTGGGTCATTGTCCATCTGTAGTATGAAACGACGACCAATCAGTTTGGCTGCATTTGGCTGGATCTGAGCACACAGTATGGCTCTGAATACATCAGAATTCATTTGGCTGCTTCTGTCCTGTGTCACATCATCAATAAACACTAGTGACCCAGTGCCCCTGGCAGTCATGCATGCCCAAGCCATCACACTGCCTCCGCCATATTTTATCAGATGATGTGGTATGCTTTGGATCATGAGCTGTACCACGCCTTCGCCATACTTTTCTCTTTCCATCATTCTGGTAGAGGTTGATCTTGGTTTCATCTGTCCAAAGAATGTTCTTCCAGAACTGTGCTGGCTTTTTTAGATGTTTTTTAGCAAAGTCCAGTCTAGCCTTTTTATTCTTGATGCTTATGAGTGGCTTGCACCGTGCAGTGAACCCTCTGTATTTACTTTCATGCAGTCTTCTCTTTATGGTAGATTTGGATATTGATACGCCTACCTCCTGGAGAGTGCTGTTCACTTGGTTGGTTGTTGTGAAGGGGTTTCTCTTCACCATGTAGATTATTCTGCGATCATCCACCACTGTTGTCTTCCGTGGGCACCCAGGTCTTTTTGCATTGATGAGTTCACCAGTGCTTTCTTTCTTTCTCAGGATGTACCAAACTGTAGATTTTGCCACTCCTAATATTGTAGCAATTTCTCGGATGGGTTTTTTCTGTTTTTGCAGCTTAAGGATGGCTTGTTTCACCTGCATGGAGAGCTCCTTTGACCGCATGTTTACTTCACAGCAAAACCTTCCAAATGCGAGCACCACACCTCAAATCAACTCCAGGCCTTTTATCTGCTTAATTGAGAAAGACATAACGAAGGGATTGCCCACACCTGTCCATGAAATAGCCTTGGAGTCAATTGTCCAATTACTTTTGGTCCCTTTAAAAACAGGGTGGCACATGTTAAGGAGCTGAAACTCCTAAACCCTTCATCCAATTTTAATGTGGATACCCTCAAATGAAAGCTGAAAGTCTGAACTTCAACTGCATCTGAATTGTTTTGTTTAAAATTCATTGTGGTAATGTCTAGAACCAAAATTAGAAAAATGTTGTCTCTGTCTAAATATATATGGACCTAACTGTATGTATATACACTGCTCAAAAAAATAAAGGGAACACTCAAATAACACATCCTAGATCTGAATGAATGAAATATTCTCATTGAATACTTTGTTCTGTACAAAGTTGAATGTGCTGACAACAAAATCACACAAAAATCATCAATGGAAATCAAATTTATTAACCAATGGAGGCCTGGATTTGGAGTCACCCCCAAAATTAAAGTGGAAAAACACACTACAGGCTGATCCAACTTTGATGTAATGTCGTTAAAACAAGTTAAAATGAGGCTCAGTATTGTGTGTGGCCTCCACGTGCCTGTATGACCTCCCTACAACGCCTGGGCATGCTCCTGATGAGGTTGCGTATGGTCTCCTGTCGTATCTCCTCCCAGACCTGGACTAAAGCATCCGCCAACTCCTGGACAGTCTGTGGTGCAACGTGACGTTGATGGATGGAGCGAGACATGATGTCCCAGATGTGCTCAATCGGATTCAGGTCTGGGGAATGGTCGGGCCAGTCCATAGCTTCAATGCCTTCATCTTGCAGGAACTGCTGACACACTCCAGCCACATGAGGTCTGGCATTGTCCTGCATTAGGAGGAACCCAGGGCACACCGCACCAGCATATGGTCTCACAAGGGGTCTGAGGATCTCATCTCAGTACCT
This sequence comes from Phyllobates terribilis, assembly GCF_046119375.1. Lineage (NCBI taxonomy): Eukaryota > Metazoa > Chordata > Amphibia > Anura > Dendrobatidae > Phyllobates > Phyllobates terribilis. Next base: position 104,987,468 of record NW_027362773.1, read on the forward strand.
AATGGCAGTTAGGCTACCTCTGGCGAGCACATGGAGGGCTGTGCGGCCCTCCAAAGAAATGCCATCCCACACCATTACTGACCCACTGCCAAACCGGTCATGCAGAAGGATGTTGCAGGCAGCAGATCGCTCTCCACGGCGTCTCCAGACTCTGTCACGTCTGTCACATGTGCTCAGTGTGAACCTGCTTTCATCTGTGAAGAGCACAGGGCGCCAGTGGCGACTTTGCCAATCCTGGTGTTCTGTAGCAAATGCCAAGCGTCCTGCACGGTGTTGGGCTGTGAGCACAACCCCCATCTGTGGACGTCGGGCCCTCATACCACCCTCATGGAGTCGGTTTCTAACCGTTTGTGCAGACACATGCACATTTGTGGCCTGCTGGAGGTCATTTTGCAGGGCTCTGACAGTGCTCCTCCTGTTCCTCCTTGCACAAAGGCGGAGGTAGCGGTCCTGCTGCTGGGTTGTTGCCCTCCTACGGCCCCCTCCACGTCTCCTGGTGTACTGGCCTGTCTCCTGGTAGCGCCTCTGGACACTACGCTTAAAGAAAAACCGCCGCACAACTGGACACTTGCACGAGTAGGGTCCAAACCCAAATAATTGTGAAATAACCTCGGCACTCAACGCTGGAACTCGGTATCCACTGCTGGTTCAGTGTTAGTCCCCTAAATATCACTGACTAACACGGACTAACACTGAACCAGCCGTGGATACCGCGTTCCAGCTCCCAGGCCACCTTATACAGCATCACAAGACAGTGATGCACATCTCCTGAGGCACATCGCCCGATCTCTCCCTACACACCTGAGTTTTCAGCAGTCTGACCACACTAATGAAGGCCTTATGTTTAGGCCGAAATGTTTGTTTTGATTTTGGATTAAATTCAACATAAATTCATATCTTGAGTGCCGAGTTTATTTCACAAGTATCTGGACACTACGCTGACAGACACAGCAAACCTTCTTGCCACAGCTCGCATTGATGTGCCATCCTGGATGAGCTGCACTACCTGAGCAACTTCTGTGGGTTGTAGAGTCTGTCTCATGCTACCACGAGTGTGAAAGCACAACCAACATTCAAAAGTGACCAAAACATCAGCCAGAAAGCATTGGTACTGAGATGTGGTCTGTGGTCCCCACCTGCAGAACCACTCCTTTATTGAGTGTGTCTTGATAATTGCCAATAATTTCCATCTATTGTCTATCCCATTTGCATAACAGCATGTGAAATTGATTGTCAATCAATGTTGCTTCCTAAGTGGACAGATTGATTTCACAGAAGTTTGATTTACTTGGAGTTATATTCTGTTGTTGAAGTGTTCCCTTTATTTTTTTGAGCAGTGTATATTAATTTTGCAGCTCAAGTTAGGCCTCATTCAAGACACATTTCAGCATAAGTATCATGTCCCGGTCAATTTTTATGACCCGAAATAAAAAAAAAAGTACTCCCATCAAAATTTTTAACCTCTTAATATATTGCAGTCATCATATTATGTAGCCTGTGTACTTACAATTGCTCATTTTGCCCTTCCACCCAGCTAATTCTTCTCTTTCCCATTAGGTCTATGACATCACATGATTAAAAACTGACTCGCAAAATCCTTCTAAGCTCTATGTAGAAACAGGAGGTCAATTATCCCTGCATGAGTCATCAGTAGAACTACAATGATAAGTCACTGCAAAGTCCCTGGCAGGAGGGGGGGGGATTGAGCAGCTGGGTCAGGAGCTGAAGAGGGGGATGACTCATGAGGCGAAAATAGATTTCCTGTATCTACATAGAGCAGAGAAAAAAGAGGAATTATCTGGGTAGAAAGGCAAAATGAGCAGTTGTAAGTACACAGTGCTATATAATATGGTGACTGCAATATATTAAGAGGATAAAAACTTTGATGGGAGGAGGAGGAGGAGTGCTTCTCTAACAGCATCAACCAACCGTAAAGGACACAAGACCTCCAATAAGACGGTGATGGATCTTGGGATCAGTAAAAAGCTGGTAATTATAGCGGTTGGAGTGAGTAGGTTTGAGGCTTTCAAGTTTTTGCCAACTTTTTGCTTTTCTGATACATTGCAACTACTGGGATTTGTTACATTGTCTAAGTAGATTATTTTCAAACACATAATAAAAAAATCATCGTCTGTCTTATTTTTGGAAAAAAAAATATCTTCATCCGTCTCTTCAGATAGATGTGATTCTGTGATAAAAGGCCTCGAAAGACGACACATGCCAGAGCTAGCCATTTCTCATAGTCCTGAAATGCCAAGGAATGGAAGGCGGCCCCAAATAGCATTCAGCCTGACTGATCTCCGCATCTAAAAAAAAACCTACCGCAACTGGCAAAGTGGATATGATACTTAGGAAAAGAAGAACTCTGCTCCTCCTAATTCTTTCTGTTGAAAGTGAGAACGAAATAAAACAATATATTTAACAGGAATTTGGCATCAGTAAATTACGTTTCTGGAATCAGTTTTTTTTAACGGTAAATGTAGTTTTTTTATGTGTTTTTATATTTTTCACATCACTATTGAAAAAAATCCTTCTGCTTTCACACTGATCACTGGAGTTAATATAAGGCCACGACCCCACGATCAGTATTTGGTCAGTATTCGGTCAGTATTTTAACTCAGGAGTGGGAGCCAAAACCAGGAGTAGGTGATAAATGCAGAATTGGTGACTTGTTTCTATTATACCTTTTCTCTGATTGTTCCTCACCTGGTTTTGGCTCCCACTCCTGAGAAAAAATACTGACCGAATACTGACCAAACACTGATACTGGGGCCGTGGAATTTGTGGCGCCCCTGCGGGTTCAGTCGCCACAGAGGTACTGCATCTCACCCAGAGGTGTGGTACCCCACTCTCAGGTAAGGAGGGAGTACTGCACGGGACCCAAACACCTGCATCCAACATTACACTGCTCCAGACCAGCAGGAGGGGCAAGATGCATTGCTGCGCTGCTGAGCCCTGTTCCTGGCTGGAGTGGGGGGAAACCATGTAGTGGGTGTGGGTGGAGGAATAAGATCAGGGGAGCACTTGAGAAGAAGGATATAAAAAGGGAAGTCATCTTGGGAGTTCAGTTCAGTGGTGAGAACAGTCTGAGGGAACAGTGAGGAGAGAGTGTGTGGAGCAGGAGCTCTGCTCGGGAGGAGGGCCTAGTGAGAGAGGCCCAGGACAGACTGAAGAGAGGAGAGGAGCAGGAAGGAAGGCTCCAGTAAAGCAGAAAGGATCCCAGGGGTACGGGCAGTGCTGGAGGCCACCCGTGCGCCCGAACCCTCCAGGAGTGGAAGGATCAGGCCCCAGAGAGGGGACCAGCCCCTAAACTAGCAGAGGTCTTCAAGTCTCAACTAGATAACCGGAGGGTGCAGCATTTCAGGTGCTGCAGCCAACAGCCACATCTCACTCGCCAAAAAGGTGGCCATAGAGGACCCAGGGGACAGAGAAGACGTCGCCCGACAAGGTCCGCGGTCACTGGCTTGGGACACTGGGTGTGAGGTGCAGGGAGACAGCCAGAAGGAACACACAGAAGGGGGTCCCGTTACGTACTCCGGAGGTACCTGGAAGTTTGCTGAACCTTTCCCAGGGTAAAGACAGGACGCCGTGGGGAGTTACCCTGGCCCTGGTAACTTGGAGTCTAAAAATCGTGAGTAAAACCCTGAAGACTGCACACCACCGTCTCTGGGAATTATTACTGCGCCATCATCCCCTGCACCACCCTGCACAACAGCAACATCTATTACATCCCCACTACTCTGCCCTGGAGCTAAGCTCTGCCTGTGGAGAGCTGAACCAACTCTGCTGCATTAACAACAGCTCCAGAGGACCTGCTCCGCAGCGGCTGCTCCCTTTAGCCGCATACCACAGGTGGCGTCACGAACATTAACTTTAAAAACTATAATCCTTTTCTTTAAAACCCCCTTTAATTGACCGCCCTGGGTCAGCAATGGACTGATTCAGATCCTATTTGTTTTGTACAGAGTCATTATCTGAGCATGCTCTAATCTGGGCAATTGTGAACAGAGGGGGAGGAGCTGAGCTGTGACATCACCTATTGTGAATGGTGAGTCCTATGTTATCTACTGTATATAGAGGTGTCATCAGTCATTGTACGGGAAGAGGAGGAGGTGAGCTGTGACATCACCTATCGTGAATGGTGGATCCTGTGTTATCTACTGTATATAGAGGTGTTATCAGTCACTAAAGTCAGGTCTGTGATGATAATGAGACTCCTGAAAAGTTATCTGTACAGAACAGGACATATGAGTCTCGTATAAGGTCCTGGTGCCCAGTGTGAAAACGGCAAGATTTCAGATTGTTTTTAATATAGATAGTAATGTGTAAAACTAATATTTTTTTTTTTCGAAAAGTTAAAAAAAACATTTAAACATGAAAACCTGAGTTAAACAATGGGCCTTTTTTGACGACACAGTTCATTTGAGCCTAAACCTCAGAGCATTATCTGTCACCAACACATAAAAAGTGGAAACAACCTTGCCCTCTGTGGGTGCCCACCCCTTTATTGTGTATGGTCATACAGTATACAAAAAACCATACAATGCCCAACTATAAGTGGCACAGAGCATGATGTAAACTTATTATTACCATACATTATACATACATATTATAATAATAGTACACATATATGATAAAAGTATCAAGGATGCATTGCTGGAGGAGGTGCAGTCGGTATTCCCAGACAGGAATGTACTGTATATGATTACACTGCAAGAATGATCTATAAACATGTCTTCACCCCTGGGTTCTTCACAGACAAGACACATTGGAGGGCTTGGCGGCTGTATTGGGTCCTCCCAACTCTGACATAAGGATCCCGCATGTACGATTTTGGACTGCTGATCCTTTTATTCTCAGTAAAATAGGTTGCTGCCAGACTCCTTTGGCAGCAGCTTTCTTGTAGAGATCACAGAAGCTCTCGTTAGAACGAGCGCTCCTGTCTATTGAGGAGCCGGGAGAGATAGCTGTCGTCCAAACGATGGATTGCCTGATCATTTGGTCGACAGCTATCTATTGGGTATGGTGCCCCCTACTTATGGCTTCGTACACATTAGGTTGCTGCCAGAGGAGTTTGGCAGCAGCTTTCTTGTAGAGAGCACAGGAGCTCTCGGTAGAGCGAGCTTTCCGGCATATGGAGGAGCTGGAAGAGATAGCTGTAGACCAAACGATCAGCCAATCCATCACTTGTCCGACAGCTATCTATTATGTATGGTGCCCCAGGGAATTGGATGTTTCGCCCCCAGCAGTTCGCCCCTAGGTACATTTCGCCCCCGCACTTTTCGTCCCCAGCATTTGGCCCCCAGGATGAATTGAACCCGCACATCTCACCCCGCACATATCGCCCCCAGTTCGCCCCCGTCCGGGGGCGAAATGTACGGGGGCGAATCTTCCTGGGGGCGAAATGATAGGGGCGAAATGTGCGGGGGCGAAATATACCTGGGGGCGAACAGATGGGGGCGAACCTTCCTATAACCGGTGCCCCCTACTTACGGATCCATACCCACTAGGTCACTGCCAGAGGAGACTGGCAGCGGCTTTCTTGTAGAGAGCATAGGAGTTCTCGACAAAGCGAGCTTTCCTATATATGGCGGAGCCAGGAGAGATAGCTGTCGACCAAACGATCAGCCAATCCATCATTTGGCCAGCAGCTATCTATTGAGTATGATGCCCTTTACTTATGGCTCCGTACCAATTGGGTCGCCGCCAGAGGAGTCTGGCAGCGGTTTTGTTTTCGAGATCACAGCAGAAAAGTGTATGAGGGGCTTTAAGGGCTGAAGTTAATCATAGTGATCAGAACAACTCCGCTTCTCCAGTAATTTTCTGGTGACTGCGCTGCACGGCTGTACATACGTATACTATTACTACAAGCCATATATATGACCTGTGCATAACAACAGAGCCTTTGTTAAAAAGGGTGATCTGATATGTTAAACAAAGGGTCCCGTGCTTGAGATACATGGAAGAAGGACACTGGTTTTAGCCTTAATGTCATGGTACACATTGCTTCATTTTACTATTTCATCTGTAACAATGACCCAGATCCTCCTTCCTGAGAACAAACACATTCACTGCATGTAATGAGACAAAAAGGAGTCACCCAGCGAGATAACAGAGAGCAAAAGGTGAAGGCTCCTGGTAATCTTCCTTCTCAAGGAGGTATATCCTATTTACTCCTAGGCTCCAGGCAACTTCTCACTCCACAATGCAAGCCAAAGTGTGGTGTTCACATTAAAGGGCTGTCTAGAAAACTAACCTTCATATGACCTAGTAGGGAATTCGGAGTTAATATTGGAGTCTTCGGGTCTAGATCCTCATATATTATCCCCTAGGGGAGAGTTTAGAAAGACTTTGCCTATTCTAACAGGTAGGAATTTCCCAAAGAGGACAACTCCTTAAAAGAGTTTAACTGAGACTTAAAGAAAACTTTTTAAAATGGAAGTGTTTTAAAATTAAAACAATAAAACAAACATTACCAAAGCTGCCAACAATCCAATTTTTTCCAATACAAACCAAGTAAATTTGGCCAGAATATCGGCTGGGGTATGTAAACCATGCCCAGAAATAAGCGTTCCTAGGTGTACAGGGGAAGGATTGTTGGGGCAGGACTTAAATGCTTCTATACTACCAACTCTTATGTTGGTAAATATTCATTATTCACCTGTCAAAACTTCCCCCCAATCCAGTGCTAATACTCCAGTGGTTCCCATCAGACTATGTTTATTCTCCTGGAGTGATGACACTCTGTACGTCCGAGTGACTGCTGCAGCCAATCACTTTCCTCAATGCTCCCATACTTCATTCTAGCAACCCTGATGAGGAGAGTGATTGGCAGCAGAAATCACTTGTTGGCATTGCACATCATCACGTCGGGGAGATCAACAGTGGCCACAGAGCATTAGAGCTAAAGCAGCACAAGATTCGACAGGTGAGTAAAATCGTTTTTTTTTTTTTTTTCATTTCATGATATAACATTTCCTACAGCTAGCTTCATCTCTTGAACATCTACTTTAACAATAAAAACTAAAATTAAGCAGAAAAGATTTGTACTACTCCGGTCCAACATCCAGATCTGTGGCAGCCAGACCAGTACTGCCTTCACTTCTGGAGCCGGCACCCTCTGCCTGGCACGCTGGGCGCCCCTTACGAGTCCCCGCTACATAATGGTTGTGACGCTGAGTAACTTCTCATGGACAAGCTGTGAGTCAATGTAGTCAAGGAGTCCGAGGTCAAGAGCCAGAAGGGTACTTCATAAACAGAGGGAAGAGACAAAGGCGAAGTCAAGTAACCATCCGAGGTCAGAATACCAGGAGGAAAGCGGATTAGAGCAAAGGGAACAAGCAAAACGGATGGTCAGAACGAGGTCCAAGGTCAGGCAGCGAAAAGATCCACAAGCAAAGGACAAGGCACAGCAAGACAGAGCTGAATCTACATCTGGCAGAGATCTGGGACTGACAGCTCAGCTAAGTAGCTGGGCAATCACCTGGGACAGGGAACACCTGAAGGAAGCCCAGCACCTCCCAGTCTCAGATTGGCCGGCCGAGATGTCAATCAAAACACCGACAGCTCAGCACGCCCCTGCACCAGACTGGACGGCTGAGCTGTCAATCAAAGTACTGACAGCTCAGCACGCCCCAGCACCAGACTGGACGGCTGAGCTGTCAATCAAAATACTGACAGCTCAGCACGCCCCAGCATCAGACTGGACGGCTGAGTTGTCAATCAAAACACCAACAGCTCAGCACGCACCTGCACCAGACTGGACAGCTGAGCTGTCAATCAAAGTACTGACAGCTCAGCACGCCCCAGCACCAGACTGGACGGCTGAGCTGTCAATCAAAATACTGACAGCTCAGCACGCCCCAGCACGACTGGACGGCTGAGCTGTCAATCAAAATACTGACAGCTCAGCACGCCCCAGCATCAGACTGGACGGCTGAGTTGTCAATCAAAACACCAACAGCTCAGCACGCCCCTGCACCAGACTGGACGGCTGAGCTGTCAATCAAAGTACTGACAGCTCAGCACGCCCCAGCACCAGACTGGACGGCTGAGCTGTCAATCAAAATACTGACAGCTCAGCACGCCCCAGCACGACTGGACGGCTGAGCTGTCAATCAAAATACTGACAGCTCAGCACACCCCTGTACCAGATTGGACGGCTGAGCTGTCAGTAACCATCCCAGACAGTGAGGGGTGGAATTGCGACAATGACATTGCATAAGGTCCAATCACTAGGCCGCACTCGAAGTCATGAAGTGTGTTGCACTATAAGACTATGTGCCCACGATGCAGAAATGCTCAGGATTTTTTCCTGAGTGTTTCTGCATCTCCCTGGCAGAAAAAAACGCATGCGGATTGTACATGTGGATAGTACATGCGGATTGTACATGCGGATTGTACATGTGGATTGTACATGCGTTTTCCTGCCAGGAACATGCGGATGTGAAGCATGGAAACAGCATGGATTTATATAGTGTGACCCAAGAGAATGTCAAAAAATAAAAAAATAAATATATACTTACCCTCCGATGGCCCCAGCAGTCTTGCTGCACCGTCCCGGCTGCTGGCAGCGGTGGATTGAAGGACCTGCCGACGTCAGCATCGCATGACCCGTCACATGACTCTGACGTCAGCGCAGGTCCTTCATTCATCACGAAGTGCGGGGAAGCAAGGAGGAGCACAGCGCGGGCCGCCAGAAGGTAAGTATATATTTATTTTTTATTTTATTCTTTTTTTTACAGCTTTTTTAATGGTACCTGGGTGTGGATGAGACTCTCCTCTCCTCTACACCCGGGTGCCATCCGCACATTAGAACGCGCCAATTACGCAAGTACAGATGCAGTCTTGCGGAATTGGCGCGTTCTAATGCAAGTCAATGGCAGCGAAAACGCAGCACTTCCGCAAAATAATTGGTTGTGCTGTGGATTTTTCCGCAATGATAATCCGCAGCGGAAATTTCCGCAGCATGTGCACAGCACATGCGGATTATCATTGGGGGACATGGCAGGCCTTCTACCATACGTTTTTAAAGCATTTCTGCAGCGTTTTTGCCGCTGCGGAAACGCTTAAAAAACGCATCGTGGGCACACAGCCTTATACCATGATGTCACGGAGCATAGTAACAAGCATACGGTATGCCGGTTGCAAAATTTAAGATAGGACCTTACTGGATGCGGTGCAAATGTTTTTGCCTAACTCTAAGAAGGACTATAAGGCAATGAGTCTTTTCTTTTTAATGTGAGGTTTTGGACTACAATTCATCAAGATCGGCGTTGATTATGCTGGTCTTTATGAGGGGGTGGTCTTTATGAGGGGGTGTGCTGGAATCAGAGGCGCCTAATTCATTAAGAGTCACTGAGGGAAAAAAATTGTTGCGTCATGCACAATTTGCCTTCGAGATGGAATCAGATGGCACTCACCCATTTAAATCTATGGGGCTGTGGAAAAAAACGGACCACATTCAGATGACATCCGAGTGCGGTCCGATTTTTACGACTGACATAATGGATAAGGTGGAGAAACTTTTTTTTTTTTTATCTCTCCACCTCCAAGAAAATCGGATCCCACTCTGATCAAAGTCTGATTAGCATAACTGGACCATTTTTCTAGGAGGGAGAGAAAACGGGCGTGTGACTGTAACATAAGGCCACGTTCACACGTTCAGTATTTGGTCAGTATTTTACATCAGTATTCATAAGCCAAAACAAGGAGTGGAACAATCAGAGGAAAAGTATAATAGAAACACATCACCACTTCTGAATTTATCACCCACTCCTGGTTTTGGCTTACAAATACTGACGTAAAATACTGACCAAATACTGAACGTGTGAATGTGGCCTAAGGCTAAATTCCCTCGATGAGTATTTGGTGCGTTTTGTTCCGCTGCGAGTAAACTGAGCTGCAATTCATTTTTGAAACCCATAAGTCAATTTCTCTTGGGGTAAATATAAGTTTTATTTGCAGATTTTCCCCATAAACTTGAATGAAATGAGGAAAATTTTCAGATAAAAAAATACATATACGTTTTTATTGCGTTTCCGCACTGGAAGCACATTGAAAATGCATGTAATCCGCCCATGACTGTATCAATAAAGTTTCACCAAAGCTAAGTAACAGGAAGTATCCCCCCCAAAAAATATTTTGATTTAAAACACCAAAAAGAGAAAAAAATCGCAGCAGAAAAAAAAGTGATCAAAACGCAATGAAAAAAATTACTTAATAGGTGCAGAAATAATACCTAAAATATGCAACATCAAATGCTCATCAGGGGAACGTAGCCTTAGGGTCCCACCTTCTGTACTATTATTTCAGTTAGGCTATGTGCAGACCAGCGTATTTTTTGCTATCTGGGAAAATCGCATCAATTATGCTAATTATTCTCTGATCAGATTGATCAGAGTGTGATCCGATTCTCTCAGATGTGGAGAGAATAACAAAATGTCTCCATTCTCTCCGTTCTGTCAGTCCGTGGAAATCGGACTGCACTCAGATGTCATCCGAGTGCAGTTCGATGGTTTCCACTCGCTCATTAACTTGTATGGCCGAGCATGATCTGAATATCAGATCAAAATTGGCCATGCAGCTATTTTTTCCTTGGAAAAAATTGGGCATGTGCACGGCCCGATAGATTAACATTAGCACAAGTTAGAGCCATCAAAATGATGGACAGCACTCGTCCGATTATTACCGCTGTCTGCACAAGCCCTTAGGCTGTGTTCACATTACTTGTGACCCCACGTTTAAGACTCTGTTAGGGGCTTGTGTCTATAGATGTGTAGAGAAGCCACGAGAGAGCCCCAGAAGAGCCATTTGCTATAATGAGGCAGAGTCATTTTTTACTCCGTCTGGCCTTTGCTTCCACAGGGGAACACAAAAGTGAACCCTACGGCGCTTCTGTGCCTGCGTTAAAAAGCCGGACACCACCAATATGGAGGCCACATGGAGCACAAAGTGACTCTATCTGCCTCATTATATAAACTGCTGAAGTCAAGGATAATAGGACAAGAGTGTGTTTTTTTACCATGAAAATGGTGTACCGAAACGCGTTGGTGTGAATTAAAACCTTAATTTGATACCATCGAGGATTCTTCATTCCCTGCGCTGTGATATCTCCACTAAAGTGAATCATTATAGTTAATGGCTCTGTTAGGGGTTCCGTCCAAATCCTAACTTTTGGAGCTGCCGACAGAAGCTAGTGATGGACCCTCGAATGTTGGGGTAAAACGTGACGTAAAATCAGCCTTACACGAAAAAGGTTCTTCCAACCATGTTCATAGCTGTCGTATGAAAGTAATGTGGATCCAAATCACTAAACATGACAGTGTTCACACACATCTATAAGTAAGCCAGCGACAAGGAGCTCAGAATCAGACCGGAGATATCATTTTACTACAGCAGTTTAGAAAGCGAAAGCAGTCGTGTCATTCGTTGCGATGATCTGCACCACCCATTGCCTTATCAAAAATATCTCCAAATGTCATTTAAGCCACATGTCGGAGTGGTGGAGAGGCTATAACGGGTGCAAGGACTGCAGCCCCTCCCTGGCCTTGGCGCGCAACTAGGCCTTCAAGTGAAGAAGTTAGAATAAAGTTTTCAGCTGTTTCTGCAGAGCCGAAAAAATAAGGAACTAACGATCTTAAGAAACCTCAAGACAGAAACCTGATGTAGAGGAAGCAAAGTTTCCTTCTCCTTAATAATAGCCTTTAATATGTCACCAAGTCTGAAGGCCCCTCCAAAAGTTTGCCAAACCTCACAATTTCTGCAGGACCGGACGACCATCTGATGGGCGTGGGGTCCTCTTGACTCGTCATCTATCGGGGGAAAGATGGAATTTGAATGCCCCATCCTTTTGTGTTCTGAGAAGAAAAGCAGCTGCCAGAAGTGAGTGGCAGCAGCTTTCTCCTCTCTCCTCGTTGAAGATGTATCGAGGCTGAGCGCTCGAGGGAGATCGCTGTCTGCCAAATGAGCTGTCGGCCACCAGATATCTCATGTGCATGGCCAGCATAAGGGCATCCTATAAATACTGTGATCGTATATTACTACCGGAAGTGACACAATACTCAAAGCTTTATTTACACTGACGATTGTTGTGAACATGTCCTCCTTATTTCACGATAATTGTGCAGTCTAAACAGTCTAAAAAAAACGCTCATTCGTCGAGTGACATTGTATTTTGGTCTGCACAAAACTATCGTCATTCTCGGCAGTACAATGGCAGCCTATGTGCACTGAGCTATTAGAGATCATTCAGTGAGCATCAGAAGCTCCAACAGGCTCCAAATCGACCTCCGATCAGCAAACAAGTAACTGATTGGAGGTCTTTTAGTGCCGTTGGTTGGCTAGTGTAAAGGTCAGGTACATCATTTAATGAAACCCAATAGAGACCATTTTATGGCGATTTATGAGCTAAGAGGCTCGGAGAAGCATCTAGTAATTTTTGCAAATCTAGAAAGTAGAAATGAAATTCTTAAATACTTCACACAGTTCAAAATCCCCAAAAAAGGACTGCATTCCTGAAGACAGTGTGACTACAGCCCAGACCAAGACAGAGCTTGTTTATCTCCTGCTTCATCAGTGATTACTCACCAAGGCCCAACCAGAAAGTGTCCACAATGAGGACACAAAGGTCACCAAAACCTGTTCTTTTCTATCACTTGGGAGTCAATATAGGTCTTAGAAGATAAGCCAGTCAATAAAGTTCTGCTGTAACATGATGATCCTTAAGGCCCCAATACACATTAGATTCGTGTTGGCCAAACCCACAAATATCAACGGTTCGGCCGACAGTCTAATGTGTATAGGCGCACCGGACATCTGATTGTTGGGGGAGTTATCGATTAGACATGCCCGATTTCGGACTGCCGATCGATTTTGTTCTCCTGGAGATTTGCTGTTGGCAGACAGGTCAGTCGTCGGCTCTCTCATAGGGAACACAGGAGCGCTCGAACGAATGAGTGCTCCTGTGTATGGAAAAGATGGCTGTCAACCAAACGAGCGCTCCTGTGTATGGGAGAGTTGGCTGTCAACCAAACCAGTGCTCCTGTGTATGAGAAAGTTGGCTGCCAATCGACCAAGCGCTCCTGTGTATGGAAAAGATGGCTGTCAACCAAACGAGCGCTCCTGTGTATGGGAGAGTTGGCTGTCAACCAAACCAGTGCTCCTGTGTATGAGAAAGTTGGCTGCCAATCGACCAAGCGCTCCTGTGTATGGAAAAGATGGCTGTCAACCAAACGAGCGCTCCTGTGTATGGGAGAGTTGGCTGTCAACCAAACCAGTGCTCCTGTGTATGAGAAAGTTGGCTGCCAATCGACCAAGCGCTCCTGTGCATGGAAGAGTTGGTTGTCAACCGAACGAGTGCTCCTGTGTATGGGAAAGCTGGCTGCCAACCAAACAAGTGCTCCTGTGTATGAGAGAGTTGGCTGCCAACCCAACGAGCTCTCCTGTGTATGGGAGAGTTGGCTGCCAAACAAACAAGCGCTCCTGTGTATGGGAGAGTTGGCTGTCAAAAAAACAAGGCCTCCTGTGTATGGGAGAGTTGACTGTCAACTGAACTAGCGCTCCTGTGTATGAGAGAGTTGGCTGTCAACCGAATGAGTGTCCCTGTGTATGGGAGAGTTGGCTGTCAACCAAACCAGTGCTCCTGTGTATGAGAAAGTTGGCTGCCAATCGACCAAGCGCTCCTGTGTATGGAAAAGATGGCTGTCAACCAAACGAGCGCTCCTGTGTATGGGAGAGTTGGCTGTCAACCAAACCAGTGCTCCTGTGTATGAGAAAGTTGGCTGCCAATCGACCAAGCGCTCCTGTGCATGGAAGAGTTGGTTGTCAACCGAACGAGTGCTCCTGTGTATGGGAAAGCTGGCTGCCAACCAAACAAGTGCTCCTGTGTATGAGAGAGTTGGCTGCCAACCCAACGAGCTCTCCTGTGTATGGGAGAGTTGGCTGCCAAACAAACAAGCGCTCCTGTGTATGGGAGAGTTGGCTGTCAAAAAAACAAGGCCTCCTGTGTATGGGAGAGTTGACTGTCAACTGAACTAGCGCTCCTGTGTATGAGAGAGTTGGCTGTCAACCGAATGAGTGTCCCTGTGTATGGGAGAGTTGGCTGTCAAAAAAACAAGGACTCCTGTGTATGGGAGAGTTGACTGTCAACTGAACTAGCGCTCCTGTGTATGAGAGACTTGGCTGTCAACCGAATGAGCGCCCCTGTGTATGGGAGAGTTGGCTGTCAACCGAATGAGCGCCCCTGTGTATGGGAGAGTTGGCTGTTAACCGAACGAGCGCTCCTGTGTATGAGAGAGTTGGCTGTCAACCGAATGAGCGCCCCTGTGTATGGGAGAGTTGGCTGTCAACCGAATGAGTGCCCCTGTGTATGGGAGAGTTTGATGTCAACCGAACGAGCGCTCCTGTGTATGAGAGAGTTGGCTGTCAACCGAATGAGCGCTCCTGTGTATGGGAGAGTTGGCTGTCAACTGGACGAGCGTTCCTGTGCATGAGAGAGTTGGCTGTCAACCGGACGAGCGTTCCTGTGTATGAGAGAGTTGGCTGTCAACCGAACGAGCGCTCCTGTGTATGGGAAAGTTGGCTGTCAACCGAACGAGCGCTCCTGTGTATGGGAAAGTTGGCTGTCAACCGGACGAGCGCTCCTGTGTATGGGAGAGTTGGCCGTCAACCGAACGAGCGCTCCTGTGTATGGGAGAGTTGGCTGTCAACCGGACGAGTGCTCCTGTGTATGGGAGAGTTGGCCGTCAACCGAACGAGCGCTCCTGTGTATGGGAGAGTTGGCTGTCAACCGAACGAGCGCTCCTGTGTATGGGAGAGTTGGCTGTCAACCGGACGAGCGCTCCTGTGTATGGGAGAGTTGGCTGTTAACCGAACGAGCGCTCCTGAGTATGGGAGAGTTGGCTGTCAACCGGACGAGCGCTCCTGTGTATGGGAGAGTTGGCCGTCAACCGAACGAGCGCTCCTGTGTATGGGAGAGTTGGCCGTCAACCAAACGAGCGCTCCTGTGTATGGGAGAGTTGGCTGTCAACCGAATGAGCGCTCCTGTGTATGGGAGAGTTGGCTGTCAACCGAATGAGCGCCCCTGTGTATGGGAGAGTTAGCCGTGAACCGAACGAGCGCTCCTGTGTATGGGAGAGTTGTCTGTCAACCAAACGAGCGCTCCTGTGTATGTGAGAGTTGACTGTCAACCGAAAGAGCGCTCCTGTGTATGTGAGAGTTGGCTGTCAACCGAACGAGCGCTCCTGTGTATGGGAGAGTTGGCTGTCAACCGGACGAGCGCTCCTGTGTATGGGACAGTTGGCCGTCAACTGAACGAGCGCTCCTGTGTATGGGAGAGTTGGCCGTGAACCGAACGAGCGCTCCTGTGTATGGGAGAGTTGGCTGTCAACCGAATGAGCGCTCCTGTGTATGGGAGAGTTGGCTGTCAACTGAACGAGCGCTCCTGTGTATGGGAGAGTTGGCTGTCAACCGAACAAGTGCTCCTGTGTATGAGAGAGTTGGCTGTCAACCAAACGAGCGCTCCTGTGTATGGGAGAGTTAGCTGTCAACCAAACGAGCGCTCCTGTGTATGGGAGAGTTAGCTGTCAACCAAACGAGAGCTCCTGTGTATGGGAGAGTTAGCCGTCAACCAAACGAGCACTCCTGTGTATGGGAAAGACAGCCGATATGGCTGTCAGCCGAATGATTGGCCAAACTATTGTTCGGCCAACAGCTATATAACATGAATGGCGGCCTTTATACTTCCAGTATTAACAACATGACATCTATCGGTTCATAGACGCTTATTATTTATGCCTGTTGTGTATACAGCTCTTACCATATGAACTGTCATATCCAATGAAGTGCTACAATGCAGTATATAAAGTATATACCATGTGGCTATTTTGGTGTCATGACTGCACAACTGGATCAAACGGAACAGCGCTCCCAGTGGTGAAATAATCACTGGATGACGTGAGTTATCACATATTCTCCAGACTAAAGGTCCCTTATATCACTATTTCACAGCACTTAACCTGAACGCACGTGACGAGAGATCGCCCATTACACACAAGCGGGGACCTAACCGCCATATTGTGCCTTTTTTTGGCAAGAATAAAATATTGCAATCATCTTTAATACCAGACACATTGCCAGTTACTTACTTTCATGTTAAGTTGTTGTAAAATATCCCTTCTAAGCCCAAAAAAATCAAACGCATCAAGTCACCAGAATCCCATCCCATAAAGACATATGACACCAATCGCGTTGTGCAACTTGCACCGTCAACAAAGGTCACTCCGAGCTGCGACCCCCCGTAAGAAGAGCCGTATGGAAATAAACTTGATATAACATTAATCTATGTTTTATTACGACACCCTGTAAAGTCTTTGTGCTGGTACGCCGGGAATGACGTCACTCATTACTGTTAACACCTATACAAATCTATACTGTAAATATGGCGGAAGATACATAGAGTACGGTATATACCGGTGTAATGACGTCCAAATTGACATCTCTCCTACGACGTACGTGGAGCAGATTCACTCCACACAATAACATGCAGACATCTCATATATACACAGCGGACTCTCGGAGAATGTGACAAAGCGCCGTCATCTCACCATTTCTGGGTGCACTCTAATATAAGTTCCTGGTAAGACGCCACGAACTGGAAGCGGGATGCTCTCTTGCCAGTCCGCTGCAGTCTCTTCCATACAGAAGTCATGGTCGTCTCTCTTCTTAGTGACAGTCTCTGACAGTCTCCAGCATTGTGATGGGCGAAAGGGACACAAATGCTCGCCTCTCTAGTCTTCTTCTTGCTGGTGGTGACTCAGTTGACTCTCTTCGTTGCCTCTCCCTTCCTGTGTGCTTTCTCAGTCTGTCTCTTCGTTCACGTGCTCGTTGTAATTTCTTCTTATAAATTCCACATTTCTTTGGCTGATCCTTTTCTTGTCTTCTCTTTCCTACGTGGAGGAAACTTTTCCTTACTTTTTTTGGGGGGTGAGTCTGCCCGGTCAGAGACAAGGACAGTCTCTGTGCTTCTCACCCTCGCCTGTCAGTGACAGCTCCTTTCAATCTACCTCTGTCTTTCCTGTTTGTGAATGACAGTTTCCCCCCTCCTGGACTGTCTCTTTGACCCCCTGCGTCTCTGCGGTATAGGTTCCTCTCTGTCTCTTTGGCTATTTCTTTATGTGGTTTTTTTTTAAGGCTGCCTCGTTCCCCGTGAGTAAGAGACAGCCTGTTCCCCTCAGCTAAGCAGAAGTAAAACTTGAAGGAGGAGGGAGGGCGGAGGGTGTGCCTGTGACTGTATATATGTATCTGTATACACAAGGCCGTCTGGGTATGTGTCGCCCTACAGGCCTATAATAAATCACTATATCATTTCCTACGCTTTGTTTAATTTACTTCTCCGGATGGAAAATCATTAGATGCAGTTCAGAAACGTTTAAGACAACGTTTTACGTCAAGAAAAGATCAGCATTTCTTCCGCCAAAAGCCCAATTTCAAACACTAGGCGTCAGTTTTTGTACGTGCGCTAATTTTTAGACACTGTGGTTTTTGTCTCTTGTTGATATGTCATGCTTTAAATAAAGTTGCTTTGTTTTTGATACTTCCTGGTATTTGGCTTTGACAAAACTTTATTGATACACAGGTGCAGGTTACATGAGTTTCTGATGCTTTTCAATCATGAAAACGCACTAAGGACTTATGAGCGTTTTTTACCTGTGGATTTTCCGCACAGCCCCACTATCAGTATTTGGTCAGTATTCAGTCAGTATTTTTTCTCAGGAGTGGGAGCCAAAACCAGGAGTGGGTGATAAATGCAGAATTGGTGACTTGTTTCTATTATTCCTTTTCTCTGAATGTTCCTCACCTGGTTTTGGCTCCCACTCCTGAGAAAAAATACTGACCGAATACTGACCAAATACTGATAGTGGGGCCGCGGCCTAAGGCCTCAATCAGACATCTGTGAATCTATGTTTTTCACGGATAGGATACGTACCAGTTAAAGTCTGTGGGACTGTTCACATGTCTGTTTTTTATCGGTGTCATGGATCAAAATTACCCATAAAAGTCAGTGAACAATGTACAATCCGTGCACTGCCCTTGATTAAAGGGCCAGCACCCTTTGAGTTAATCTTCATCCCCAGGTACAATTTCATATATGTATATGTATATATATATATATATATATATATATATGGGGCTGTGTTCACCGTCCCTCGGTCCAACAGTGAGTCTCTGACGCTGCCCCTGATATCTGGCATTGATATTTCTGTATTCACCATCCCTCGGTCCAACAGGGAGTCTCCGCCTTCGCTACCCCCCGTGTCTGGCATTGGCCATGGCACTGTCTTCATGTAGACAACACGACAACCAATCAGTGAGCTCCGCGGTAATACGAGTGTAGACAGAACACCCCACTCAGAGCTGCTGGGCTCACTGATATATATATAAAGTTCTGTATTTACCATCCCTCGGTCCAATGGGGAGTCTGCGCAGCTGCTCACAGTGTCTGGCATTGGCCATGGTACTGTCTTCATGTAGACAACACAGCAGCCAATCAGTGAGCTCAGTGGCTATGTGAGTGTAGACAGAACACCCCACTCAGGGCTGCTGAGCTCACTGATATATATATAAAGTGCTGTATTTACCATCCCTCGGCTTAAAAGTGAGTCTCCGCAGCTGCTCACAGTGTCTGGCATTGGCCAAGGCACTGTCTTTATGTAGACAACACGGCAGCCAATCAGTGAGCTCAGCGGCTATGTGAGTGTAGACAGAACACCCCACTCAGAGCTGCTGAGCTTGCTGATATATAGAAAAAGCTGCATTCACCATCCCTCAGTCCAACGGTGAGTCTCCGAAGCTGCTCCCAGCGTCTGGCATTGGCCATGGCACTGTCTTTATGTAGAGAACACAGCAGCCAATCAGTGAGCTCCGCGGTAATACGAGTGTAGACAGAAAGCCCCACTCCAGAGCTTCTGAGCTCACTGATTGTGCTGCGGCGCTGTTGATGTGATGTCAGTGTCAGACACCAGAAACAGAGGCAGAGACTCAGCGCTGAACCTGGGGACGGTGAGTAATTTGTTACCAATTTGTGTCCGGGGATGAAGATGAACTGAAATGAGACATCCCTTTAACACTGCAATCGACAGGAGAATCTTTGCAATTTTTTTTCTCAGACACTGATAAAGCACTGATGGTAAAAACTGACAGACAGAGCAAACACTGATGAAACGCAGATCCAAACACCGATGAATAACACTCCGTGTTTTTACGTATGTGAAAAATCACAGACGTCTGAATGAGGCCTTATACAAGCCGATTGTGCGCAAAAAGAAAGATGGAGACGCGTCCTTCTTCGATCTGTGTTGCGGATCAAACTCGCCAATGCAAGTTAATGGCCCTGTGATAAAAAAAAATTGATGAAACCCTATACTGATGATGAAAAAATCATAAAAACTGAGAGATAAAAATGTATTAGCACCTGATATAGCGATATGAAAAATTTGTGTTCTGAAGGGTCGATGCTTGAAAGTAAGGCTTTATATGATTATATGAACATTGAGTATTTTTAGGATTCTCCATTTGGAGCGGATTTTCTCCAGAAACAGTTGAAAAATCATTTAAAAAACACTAGAAAAATGTTTCCTCTTCATTTCTATCTTAAAACCATTTTGCTGTTCATATATTCAGGGTTTTGAGCGTTTTTTTTATTACCGCTTTAGGTTTTGAAAAACATCAGGTAGGAAAAAGAAAAGTGCATGTCACTTCTTTTGGTGGAATCTACTCAAACTATGCACCGTCCAATCAAAAGACTTCAAAAAACGCTTCAGGAAAAAAAACAAACTTTCAAAACCACTTCAAGAATCGAAAAATTAATCCAAAAATGTCCCAAAATTTCTTGAAGTGGTTCCCACTTGAAAAAGTTGTCATTTATGACCACCTCAAAAATTTTGATTGGTACATATCCTTAGGCTATGTTCACACTGAGTTTTTTCTGGAATTATTGGATATTCTCCAAATTCCTCCTAAAAAAACCCCACTACAAAATGCTTGGGAGTCTCTTCATCTTCATTTCTATTCTTTACTGATAGGAAAAGAAAACGCTTTTTGAAAAAAAGAAAGTGCATGTCACTTTGAAGCAATTCTTGAAGGAAAGCTGTTGGCACAGTCCACTCAAAAGGCTGCAAAAAAACTCTTCTAAAACCTCTCCAGGAAAAGAAAAACACTATCAAAAACTCCCCAATATGGAGACTTTCCTGAAGTGATTTCTGCTTTAAAAAAAACTTCATAGATTTTGATATGCTTCATACTCAACTGGACTCTTTAAAGAGAACCAGGACTACCTCCTCTGTTGCCTCAAGGGCATTTCACTCAGCTGGCCAGACTTTGCTCTACACTGATGAGGGGGCAAACACCCTGAAACAGGCCACCTCGGGATGAATTTCTGACATAGCATTTATCTCTGGTAATGCTACGAGGCTTATAAAGGAGTCAGATATTTAATTAAAGGCTAACTACCTCTCTTAGAAGGTAGACAGGTTTGGGCTCAGGATAGGAGACATTATTATAGGAAGGGGCCAAGGTTGGGGGGACAATATTATAGTAAGGGGCCCAGGATGGGGGACATCATTACAGGAAGGGGCCAAGGTTGGGGGACATTATTATAGTAAGGGGCCCAGGATGGGGGACTTCATTACAGGAAGGGGCCCAGGATGGGGGACATTATTATAGGAAGTGGTCCAGGATGGGGGACAATGAAACAGGAAAGGAACCAGAAAAGGGAGGAGATTAATACTGGAAGGGGCCAGGATGAGGGACATTATTACACGGGGGGAGCGAACGCATATGTTTATAGGATCTAGACTGCCACAAAGGCGCATACATCTGACCAACTTGCAGCTAGGGGCCCAGGTCCAAATTTTGCACCAGCATTTTTATGACTTTTTTTTTAGCCAAATCCAGAAGTTGATGCAGCAGGATGGAGAAGTATAAATTGTCTTATAGTATGAATAGTTTCCAGCCTGTGATTCCAAATTGTAGCTAAACAATTGAAAAAAGTGTCAGTTACCCACAAAATTAAATTAAAACTCCACAACATGCAAAATGCTGTAGATATGAGGTCCAATCCATTAGTCCACTTGGTCCTTTTTTGCCTGTTTTATGGTGTTTTTCACCTGTTTTTTTGTGCCTTATTAGTCTTTTAATTTGTTCCTTCTTTTTAAGTCTATTTTATACGTTTTCTATTTTTTTTATATGTGGTCACAGTTTGGGATTTCCAGATATTTTCAGCTGATTCAGCAATTGCAACTTTTTAAAAAATCAAAACATTTTTGGGCAAATGTGCTTTAGGAGAGAATTTATATAGGCCTAAAATATTTATGCAAATTTTGGGTCATTTTTAGCAGATCATTCAACTTTATCCGCAACGGGGCTGATTAGTCATTTGCATTTTTTTTTTTAAACATTTTTTTTTTCATCTTGCGGTAGTTGCTGACTTTTTCTTTGCGTCAAATTTATCATGTGCGTCATGAATTTTGCACAAAATCAAAAATGGTGTTTTTTTTTCCTGTCTTCAACTATTTTGGGCAATTTTTAGCAGAAAAATTTCAGTTGAACATAAAATCACTCCTTGGGGGACCTGAAATACATTTGTGAAATTTTTTTCAACTTTTTGAAAAGTCTTAAATAATGAATCAAACAAAAACATCTAGAGACCCTAAACCCCACCGGAAAGACTAAAAAGAAAAGCAGGCGATCACATATAAATTGAATTAGAAAAAGGCGCAAATGATGGATTTGGTGTAAACCAAAAAAAAAGGCGCAAAACATCAAAAATTCCACAGAAAATAGGAACAAATGCAATTGTGAAAAATTTGGCACAAAAAACAGCAAAGAGAAAAGTGACTTAAAAAAATCTTTCTTTGGGCATTTTTCACTGTAGGTTTACTAAAATAATTTCAAAAACTTTGCAAATGTACAAGAAGAAAAAGACACTAAAAAAATCCATAAAACCACTTTAAACTGATGTTTCTATTACATCCATTCAACATCTAGTAGTTAAAAAATGGTGATAATCAAGCGTTTGTTTCCGGCACAGAAAATGTTAGTGTTTTATTTTGTGCTGTCTTCCCGTTCTGTTGCCTTCAAAGAAGTTTCAAAAACTTTTCTATGACCATTTGATCACCCTGGGACATTTGGATTTTCAAGACA
This sequence comes from Phyllobates terribilis, assembly GCF_046119375.1. Classification (NCBI taxonomy): domain Eukaryota; kingdom Metazoa; phylum Chordata; class Amphibia; order Anura; family Dendrobatidae; genus Phyllobates; species Phyllobates terribilis. The sequence continues at coordinate 105,009,668 of NW_027362773.1, forward strand.
GATAATCTTTAATTGTGTGCCTTTTGTGGCTCTGTTCACATTGTGTCTTCCTGCAGCTTTAGATCATATATCAAATGTATCCATAGCTCCCATTTACCCAACAGATGGCAACTCTGCTCTGTGCCAATCAGTGGTGGGGGGTGGGATTGGACTTCATGGCAGAAGGTTTACTTACTAGTCTTCTAGTGAAAATCTCCTGCTGAGAAAACAGTGATTGTATGAAACCTACAGCAAGCAGCCCAGTCAGTGACACATCGCTGGAATCAGGGACTCTTTCTCTACATCATGCTACTCTCAGATTAGGCGGTAAAAACCTGATGACAGATTCACTTTAAAGGGAAAACATAATGTGATTTGGCAGTAAATAATTGGGGCTTTACACACTTTGATAAAGGCACAAAATTCAAAAAGTTTGTATGAATTTCAATCAATTGCAATTCTCTCACACTTATGTGTGTAAATGCAATGTATGGTCAATAAAAAATATATAGGGGCTATCCTAAATCCCAGGAACAGAATGTCAAACATCATATCTGACCCTGAAACAATAAAAAAGAAAAAAAAAAAAACTTTTCAAAATAGCTTGTACTATTTTAGTCTCATATGTCCAGATGATTATTAGCCATGGAGACGCGTACGGCGTGGTTTACAGATCACAAGGGGTTAAACCGCTCCCACCCTCTGCCCTTCTATATTCCCCACCCCATGCCATCTCCTCTCAGCTGTCACACTGTTCCCTCCGTCATTGTCATTCTGTGTGAAAGGAGAACTGACAGGCAATGACAGCTGCAAGATATTCCTAGAGGTGACACTAATTCTGTCACTGTCGCTCACCGCCGGTGCTCTACACCGCAGCCGCATGAGCAGCTCAGAGCCGCCAATGTGTCAGCAATATGGTGCAAATATTAATATCATTATTCTGCAGCATGAGATAAAAGGTAGTTGAGGTCTAAGCAACTTGCATAAAATGAGTTACCTCTGTAACTGACCTCCCTGCACTCTCCAAATTCGTGCCACAGCCCTTTCCTACTAAATTTTTGAAGACCCTTTCACTGATTGTCATATGGGTGAGATGTCAGAGCAATACCATTGATCTGCATCACAGATAAATCAATTAGCTCAGTGCGCGCTGTCAGGATTCTCCAGTGCCAGGATCATGTGATCTCAAATGCACGAATTACATACTTCCGGCCACATTCCAACTAGACGTGTCCGCACGTCTAGTCAGCATGTGACCGCATATATGCAAATCGCATACTTGCGGTCACGCACCCACCAGAGAATCTTGACAGCACACACACTGCACATAGAGCGACTGCAGACTTGACCCCCAAGCCTGGACAACCCCTTTAGGGACTTATTATATTATGTTTGACAGTTTGAGGTATATATTAGCCAATCATCTGAACAGGGCATTGATGTTGAGGGGATGAATTGTGTCAAGATGTCAAATTGGAAATGTCTTTGTAATTTCCGGATCCCGGAGAGCAGTGTGAATGGCTGCTATCATTGTGTTCTGCGATCACGATGTCTGGAGTTTTGCAAAAGTGATCACATGAACTGTCCATCAAGGTTTCATGTCATATACCATTAGGTCTGATCACTATAATAAAAATATGATATTTTGTACTTTTCCTATAAGTTCCATCTTCAATAGGTACAAATTACATTACTTTCACAACTTTTTAGAAAGTTAGAAAGTTTTTTCCAGGTAGAATCCTATGGGATGTCACTCACAGGCAGGCCCTCTGGGTGGGGACATTCTCAGCTTCAGATATCTGCTCTGGCAAGCCACAAGTTTGCTTTTCCTGTCTTAACTTGAAAGAAACATTACAAACTTGCCGGGCAGGCCACTTTAAGAAAAGGTGGGGTCGGAACAGCTGGAAAAAGGTGATGTCATCGGAGAAGGGAAGAAAGTTTAAAGTGGCAATATATGTCATTAACTCCAAACTAAACAAGACTCCGACTTCTCATTACAGGCGCTGATATGGTGCAACAGTGCATGGTCCTTGAGGATATACATATAGCTGTAGGTGTACTTATTAATATAAAACATATATCAGAATTTTTCCATTAATATGCCTGTAAGTTCCTATTGCGTAACCTATCAGCATGTGGAAGTAATAGTATGGCTGGGTGGGCTCTTGTTCCCCAATAAAAATGATAACTTTTTTTTGTAAAGATCGGATGTACCAGTCATGAGAAATTTAGCATAGAATCCATAAGAAAATTAGGCTCTTAGTGCACTGGGGGCGTGTCAGTGCACTTGGAAGAAACAGCCAGAGTAACATGACACACCCCCAGTGCACTTACAGCAAGATTTGCATATGGCTTCTCTTGTAGGTTTCTCATGACTGCCACATCGGATCTCAACAAATAAGGTTTCATTTTATTGCGTTTATGCAGCTTAAAGAGAACTGCAACCAACAAGTTCTGTGCCTCATATGAGAATTGTAACCGTCAAGGTTTTGTTGTGCCACTGCAATTTAAGTAAAGAAAAAGTAAATTTTAACTACTATAGTAATGACTTATACAGTAAGTTTTACATGTCACTTAACTCTGGCTTGGTCCGGGGAATAACTTCCAATTTTTGAGAATACCTTTTTATGTTCTAAGTTCTCAAACTTGGAAGTTATTCCCTGTCCACTGGTTAGGGGCTAACGTCCCAATTAATGGGGTTCCGACCGCTGGGATGCCCACTGATGCTGAGATACTGGAGCAGTAGTTGATTATATGCACATCTCTGCTCCATTCATTCTTAATGGAACCGGGAAGATAACGGAGCACAGCGCTTGGTTGTCCTTCGGCCCTCCCATAAGAATGAATGGAGCGGCAGTGCGCATGATCGACCGCTGCCACAGTCACACATTGACTTTTTCTTTGCTGAAATTGCAGTGGCACAACAAGCCTTGATGGTTACAATTTTCATATGAAGCACAGAACTTGCCTGTTGCAGTACATTGTAGATAGTGTACTTGCACATGCATTTCAGAACACACTAAAGGCATTATCCGGGATTTCAGAACACACTAAAGGCGTTATCCGGGATTTCAGAACACACTAAAGGCATTATCTGGGATTTCAGAACACACTAAAGGCGTTATCCGGGATTTCAGAACACACTAAAGGTATTATCTGGGATTTCAGAACCCACTAAAGGCGCTATCTGGGATTTCAGAACCCACTAAAGGCGCTATCTGGGATTTCAGAACCCACTAAAGGCGCTATCTGGGATTTCAGAACCCACTAAAGGCGCTATCTGGGATTTCAGAACCCACTAAAGGCGCTATCTGGGATTTCAGAACCCACTAAAGGCGCTATCTAGGATTTCAGAACCCACTAAAGGCGCTATCTGGGATTTCAGAACCCACTAAAGGCGCCATCTGGGATTTCAGAACCCACTAAAGGCGTTATCTGGGATTTCAGAACACACTAAAGGCGCTATCTGGGATTTCAGAACACACTAAAGGCGCTATCTGGGATTTCAGAACACACTAAAGGCATTATCCGGGATTTCAGAACACACTAAGGGCGTTATCTGGGATTTCAGAACACATTAAAGGCATTATCCGGGACTATTTTTTATTTTTACAATGTGCTTAAGAACTAACAGGCACGTAATTGCTAACTACCTGCCTGATGTGCCCGGAGCCGATCTCTGCCGGCACAGAGCGGTGACAGATCGCTCCTTCCGGCGATTCAGTGGCTTCTACTGACATCATATCAACAGAGCAGCAGCTTCTCTTCCATTCTTCTCTGTTGATGGTGCGTGACTGCCGACATCAAGCTGATTGACAGTTGGCTCCCCGCTGCTTAATTGCGGGGAGCCAATGGTCAAACACTATCACGTCCCGTCAACAGAGCAGCCCGAAAGAAGAAGAGCTGCTCTGTTGACGTGGAGAAGCTGAACCGCCTATTATTTTTTAAGCACATATTAAAAAAAAAAGTCCTGGACAACCCCTTTAAAATTCTCTCTCTCAGGTCTCTGTTGACTTCTCAGCGGTCTTCCGGCTAATGTTTCCTTCAAAGTAACCCACAGACAGTGCTCTCTTTCCACTGCTTCAGAGCCTCGGTTCATGGAATCGGTGGAGGTTCCAGTGGTCGGACCCCTGTGATAGGAAAGATATTCCCTATCCAATGAACAGAAATGCCCCTTTAAGGGGAAAGCACTGGAGCACCCCAGTTAGGTACCTGTAAAACTTACTGTATAAGTCATTACTATACCATCATAATGAAAGCATGTATTTAGAATACAGACATATATTTAGAAAAATTGTTACATCCACCTGTACAAATGAAGCAAACACACCACACCCATCAGACACATCACCTAAGGCTAGGGCTACACGGGCCATGCATATACAATGCACTGCAATTTGTAACAAGCTGTCTGCCGAGTCACGTGGAGTTTCAAAACAGGTTTTAGAAGCCTCTGTGCTTTCTCTGGGCTTGTGTGAGTTTCCTCGTTCACTCCCAAAACTTTGAGAAATTTGCTTCCTATGAAATTGGCCCTTGTGTGTGTCTGAGATAAGGGTTAGAGTGTAAGTCTACCGAATATGTACTAGGTGTAATATTAATAATATTAGTAAATATCTCCAATTAGAAATGTAGTGTAGTTCTTCTGATAAGCTATGCCACTTACCACATGTGCAGGGCAGTGCAGTAGCTTAGATCTCCATGGTGACGACCACTAACAACTAACTGTCACTATATGACTGGTCATCACCATGGAGACCTAAGCTACTGTAATGCGCTGTACATGGGATAAGTGACATAGCGAATCAGAGGAACTGTACTACATTTCTAATTGGAGGTATTTGCTAATATTAATATTATTACACCTACTACATATTGGGATAGGATCTGGGAGAAGGGAATACCACTTTAAAGTGACAATCTGGACACCAACAGGGGGTTGTGCATTGTTAAAACTGAGACACTCCCCCCTCCCCTTTAAATTCATGTATTTTTTGGCAGAAAATATTCTTTTATGCGTTTGGGATTTATTAAAAATGTTGCACGGTTTGCCTTCTTTTATGTTTTATTGTCTATTGCTGAATGAGTTAAGTGAGAATCTGTCAGTGAGCTCCTTCTGACAAGAGTTGCCCTAATTTCCCTCTTCTGGGCTCCTCAGAACTGATTCATGAGAGATATGAAAGTTGAGCCAAACTTTGTGTTTATAAATCACCTTATAAGCGCTCAGAAAAGAGTCCTGAACGTCAGGACAAACTTATCATTTAAGTCATTCTGCAGACAGTGGAGCACAGTGGCTACAGAGGGTAAATGGTGCAACATAGTGTGAAATCCAATCATTATTGGTCTCCTGGCACCTGACGCAGCATTTACAAAGTTGTCCCAGAATTTCCATTTTCATTCTCAAAATTCTCAATTTATGGGTAAACTCTATATTCAGTGAAGACAGATTACATTACTGAGATAGAATCTTATGAGCACCAACTGTCATCCCCTATCTAGGAGGGAGCTCTGCCTCTAGCTCCTCCCTTCTCCTCCTAAATAGAATCTTATGAGCCCCAACTGTCATCTGCTAGGTGATGACAGTTGGTGCTCATAAGGTTTTATGTAGAAGGGAGGAGCTAGAGGCAAAGCTCCTCCTTTCTGCATAGAATCTTATGAGCACCAACTGTCATCTCCTATGTAGGAGAAGGGAGGAGCTTGAGGCAGAGCTCCTCCCTCCTACATAGAATCTCATGAACACCAACTGTCATCCCCTATGTAGGAGGGAGGACCTCTGCCCCTAGCTCCTCCCTTCTCCTCCTACATAGAACTTTATGAGCCCCAACTGTCATCTGCTAGGTGATGACAGTTGGTGCTCATAAGGTTCTATGTAGGAGAGAGGGGCTAGAGGCAAAGCTCCTTTCTGCATAGAATCTTATGAGCACCAACTTTCATCTCTTATGTAGAAGGGAGGAGCTAGAGGCAGAGCTCCTCCCTCCTACATAGAATCTTATGACCACCAACTATCATCGCCTATGTAGGAGGGAGGAGCTCTGCCTCTAGCTCCTCCCTTCTCCTCCTACATAAAACCTTGAGCCCCAACTATCATCTGCTATCTCCTAAGTGATGACAGTTGGAGCTCATAAGGTTCTATGTAGCAAGGAGAAGCTAGAGGCAAAGCTCCTCCTTTCTGCATAGAATCTTATGAGCACCAACTGTCATCTCCTATCTCAGTCATGTAATCTATCTTCACTGAATACAGATTTTATCTGTAAATTGAGAATTTTGAGAATGAAAGATCAGTCCAGGAGGAGAAAGAAGCAGATTTCTCTGATAAAATATATTACAAAGTTGCTTATTTTCACGTGTACTATTCATTTATTAAATAAAAATTAAATGATGGTTACTTTAAATATCAAAATGTTTTATTCAAGGAAGGAAAAATGATATGTTGCAGCTGTTGAGCATTTTCCCAAAAGAGGACACCCCCACATCCTATATATACACCCTTTGTGACATCAGCGGGATCAGTCAGTCCTAGTTTCCCCCCTTCTAGTGAGTTTTTAATCTATTTTTTTTATCTATTAATTTCAGCTGCAAATAAAAAAATAGAAAAAAATTAAACAAAATATAATATATATAAAATATTCATTATTTAATTATTATTAGAAATTCATTATTTAATGTTGTTTTTTTTACATGAGAACAATTCAGAAAAAACAATGGAATAACCTCACCTGGGATGAGATCTGCTGGAGGCCTCTAGGACCACACGTGGATGGATTCACCTGGATCTACAACACTCGATCCATACCTGGTTTTTGCTATTTAAGCTACTGAGGTGCCAATGATGTATTCCCTTCAGACTCCATAAGATTGAGGGGGGGGGTGAAAAAAGAAAGCAAATGACATCATTCTCCAATGGTAAAAAAAAAATGCCGGGTTTCCATAGGAACAGCTGCAGAAAGTACGTACGCTGCATGAAATGGAAAGCTCGGGCTTAAAATATTGATTTACTATACAGGAAACAATAGGTGTCGTGCTGTGACAAACACCGAGAAAATAAATCAAAACCAAGGGGGAAAAAATGAAATCCTTCTCAAAAAACAAAGCAGCTGCCACAATTACAAAAAGATGAAAAAAAAAAAATCACTTCCACTTAGGTGTATTTATAGATTCCACAAATGCTGTGATAGTCTACCATTAACGCTCACACTGCATAGGGCCATTTTCCAGTATTTCGGTCAGTATTTTACACTTACCGCATTTTTCGGACTATAAGACGAACCTAGGTTTTAGAGGACGAAAATAGAAAAAAAAATTAAGCAAAAAATGTTGTCATGATGCCCTGTTATGGGGGAGGGGGTCTGCTGCTGACACTGGTATTGGGGTAATGTCCCCCAATTCTGTTAATATTTTCCATCCTGGTATGTATGGCCCCTCCTTCCTGGTATACGTGGCCCATCCTGATATGCATAGCACCCCAATCCACAATCCTGGTAAGCATGGCACCCCAATCAGCCATCCTGGTATGCATGGCCCCCCCCTCACACCTATCCTGGTATGTATGGCACTCTTCATCACTGTATGTATGGCCCCCCCTTATCCCTCTTCCTGGTATGTATGGCACCCTTCTCCCCTGTATGTATGGGGCCATACCTACAGCAATGAAGGGTGCCATACATACCAGGAAGAGGGATGAGGAGGGGCCATACATATCGGGATGAAGGGCGCCATACATACCAAGAGCCGCGCTGCAGGCACAGTGTTCCTGCTATTAAGGAAGATATATATTCACTGCTCCCCATGCCCATGGGCGTGGGGAGCAGTGAATATTAATTTTCTTTAGTAGCGGGCACAGTGTAGGCTGCAGCAGGCGGCTGCTGCCTCCTGTGCCCCACTACTCCGCCGCTTCCCCCACCACCCACAGCCACAGTATTTATGTATATCGGACTATAAGACGCACCCCCCCACTTTCCTCCAAAATTTTGGAGGAAAAAAGTGCGTCTTATAGTCCGAAAAATACGGTACTTGCCAACTTTCCCTTAGGCTGTGTGCCCACTACGCGTTTTTAAGCGTTTCCACAGCGGCGATTCCGCCACAGAAACGCTTAAAAAACGCTTGGTAGAAGGCCTGCGATGTTCCCCAATGATAATCCGCATGTGCTATGCACATGCTGCGGAAATTTCCGCTGCGGATTATTATTGCGGAAAAAAACGCAGCACTACCAATTATTTTGCGGACACGCAGCATAATTGACGCCATTGACTTGCATTGAATCGCTTAATGTCCGCATGACTACATGCGGATATAAAAGCGATTCAATGTGCGGATGGTACCCGGGTTTAGAGAAGAGGAGACTCTCCTCCGGACCCGGGTACCACAGTACCTGTAAAAAAAAGAGAATTTAAAATAAAAAAACATTATACTCACCTTCTGATGTCCCCCGGTCTCCTTAGTGATGCGTCCTGGCTCCCTGGCGGTTCGCGATGCTCTAAAAGGACCTGCCATGACAACATTTAATCATGTGACGGGTCACGCGATTGCTGACGTCTGTGGTCGCGTGACCGGTCACATGACTAAATAACGTCATGTAAGGTCCTTTTACACAACCGCGAGACACCGGGAAGACCGGACGCATCGGATAAGGAGACCGGGGGCCATCGGAAGGTGAGTATAATGTTTTTTTTTTAACCATTTTTATTCTTTTTTAACTATTAACTTGCTCACACTATATAAAATCCATGTCGGTTGCATGGATTTATATAGTGTGACCAAGTTGTCAAGCACTTTCCAAGTGATGCTAAAATCGCTTGTCAACCCGCATGCGGAAATGCAAGTGAAGAACGCTTCACATCCGCATGTCCCTGGCAGGAAAAAACATGTACAATCCGCATGTACAATCCGCATGCATTTTTTTCTGCCAGGGAGATGCAGGAACGCTCAGGAAAAATCCGGAGCATTTCTGCATCGTGGGCACATAGCCTTAGGCTTCCAGAAAAAGTGGAGACTTCTTGAACTCCAGAGACAGAATCCACAGCAAGAACTCTGGGAATCTAGCAATTCTGGAAGGTCGGCCCTGGGAGAGGAGGAGCAAGTGAGACTGGGCAGGGGTATGGCGGCATCCTAACATTTTCAGCAGTGCGCTCCTCATTAGGCTGAGATATGGCGCTCCCGATTGTCAATTATGAAAATTCGGAAAAAAGTTATGATTTTACATGCAGGGCTGGATTTGGATATTGGAACAGGCTCCGACACTAAGGACTCTGGAACGCTAACCAGGACAGACACTGGTGTTGGTTCAAGTACAGTCGGACCGTTTTCAGGTTCAGGAACCGCCAATGCAGTTACAGGGTTCAGGTACTGCAGGGAGCGGTGTCAGGTGGTGCTGGTGCGGCTTCAGGCTCTGGCCACACAAGGACAAGGGGGAAATCGTGTTTGGGCCCTGACCACACAAGGGCCGAGGGGATCGGGCCCTGACCACACAAGGGCCGAGGGGATCGGGCCCTGACCACGCAAGAGCCAGGGGGTCCAGGTTCAGGCCCTGGCCACGCAAGGGCCAGGGGGTCCAGGTTCAGGCCCTGGCCACGCAAGGGCCAGGGGGTCCAGGTTCAGGCCCTGGCCACGCAAGGGCCAGGGGGTCCAGGTTCAGGCCCTGGCCACGCAAGGGCCAGGGGGTTCAGGTTCTGGCCCTGGCCACGCAAGGGCCAGGGGGTTCAGGTTCTGGCCCTGGCCACGCAAGGGCCAGGGGGTTCAGGTTCTGGCCCTGGCCACGCAAGGACGAGGGGGTTCAGGTTCAGGCCCTGGCCACGCAAGGACGAGGGGGTTCAGGTTCAGGCCCTGGCCCTGGCCACACAAGGACCAGGGGGTTCAGGTTCTAAACAGAGTAAATTCAAGATCAAGTGATCTGACAACTAGCTGGCAAGGGCTACTCAACTAACACTAAAGGAGGACATTGTAGATTTATGGCACCTCCCTACAGGGGAGTGTGTCTTAAATACTATATGCCTCCCAGCTATTGGCATATTCAGTGTGCGCACACTGCCCCTTTAAGAGATGGGGAGCGTGCACACTAGGCGTGCTAATGGAAGGCCCGCATGCTGTGAGCAGAACCTGGGAGCCGGGGACCACGGCAGGACAGGGAAAGGTACGAAAGGTTTGTGCGGCTTAGCTGGCGCCTATGGGCCCCCCACAGCCCTAAAAAATGAGGTCAGCACTAAATAAAAAGTGGAACCATATGGCATATTTAAAAAAAACTTAAACATTGAGGGGATTACATGCTCGGCTACCATAAGTCACCCATGTGAAGCATGATGTACAAATGGCGTCACGGAAGATCGGCGATTCAAACGCCGCGCCAGGGAACCCAGAAGCTCAGAAAACTTGTGCAGCTCCTGTACATGGCGAGAGAGCCCTGACCTGGACGAGGTTGCAAGAAAAGATCCACTCATCTCTAGTTATCAATATCAAAGTAGTGGACAACCCCTTTAAGTACAAAAAATATTGCAAAAAAAAGGGAAAAAAAATAAAAAAACACATTACTGTACACCCTACTTAAAAAATAAAGACTCTCATGATATATATTATTACCCAAAAATAAAAGAAACAGTCATATGGTGATCAGAGCGTCTTTTTATTCATCCAATGTGATCTAATAAATAAGCTTTTTGGTAAAGCTGGACGAGCAGCTAAACATTCAGTAAGATAACAGGAGCAAAAAAAAAAGTAATAAAAGAATAATAATACCATCTATATTGGCTGTAACCTGACACAGAAACCATTGAGGGGGTCTGCGAAACAATCGGCAAGAATCTGCAAGAAAGAAGTTGACTTAAGTCTTTCCCTGAAATAGACCGCCCACGTTTTCAATGTCGGAGGTCTCGAAGTGCCTTCAGGCTCTGGGCACAGGTGCCGATCAGGGTGCAGAGTTGGACGCTGTGCTCCACAGAACTGGTTTCTTTCAGCTGGTGCGTGGCCCACGTCATCTTCTCTAGGAGAGCGCTCTCTGCCGAAGCTACGGGGTCGGGAACGTTACCGGCATGGACGTCGTCTATGGGATCGGAATCAAGGATGGTGACAGGGGGGACGACTGATGGGGCATCAAGGATAGGGCTGTCCTGCAGGGAAAGCCGATGTTCTCGCACCTGAGACAAGGCAGCTTGAGAATTGAGGACTTAAACAAAATAAAGAGTCAAAATTAGTCAAAGGAAGTGAGAGGGAGCGAAGATGGGCGAAACAAATATGGAGTTTAATTGTTAAAAAAAATAAAAAAAGAAACAAGTCCGTGGGGGGTCACTGGGACTCCCAAATGAGGACGTGATCTAGATGAAAAGTGGGCGGCACATTATACAGTTACACTCTGGAAAAACGATCAAATGTTAATACTCAGGCTATGTTCACACACGTTGTGTTTTTTTCTGCAGATAAATCTGCTGACAACTTTTCTCTGGCAGGAAAACAGCTGCGTCAAAAATGCCGGTTTTACTGTGTTTTTTCTTCACTGTCCTTCTGTCTTTATTCATACATGTATATAAAGTTCTGTGGAAAAAAAAATCTCATTCTGTTTTTGGCAAAGTGGGGAGGTGAATTGTTCAGGAATAGTTTAGACACTGGCAATGCATTGAGTTTGTATGACACTATTTGCTTTCACACTATGAGGTCTGCCTTTCAGGTGCACAGGCATTATTAAATTTCACACCTCCCTGGGCCACAGGTATTGTTCAATCCCACAGGTAGGTCAGCTAACATTTACACTCTACACATCACTAATTTAATTAAACTCTCCCAATACAAACAACCATCTCAGTGACAAAGACAAGACGGCTAATCACAAAATAGAACCGATATTTCACCATCAAAAATGCTTAAAAAAAATTAGCTGCGTTTTTTCACCACCCATTACATGTAAGGTTGAAAAAAACGCTGAAAGAAGTGACATGCTCTATTTTCCAAAAACGCAAGCAAGGCAGAAAATACACAGCAAACAAAAAGCAGCATGGGAACAGAAAATCCTGGTTTCTCATAGACTTTGCTGGTACTGCAAAACGCAACTGAAAATTTGCATAAAAATCTGCTGCAAAATACGCAGCAAAACACAAAGTGTGTGTGAACATAGCCTTATAGTATATTGTTAGGATATATAAACACTTGTCCAGAGCATCTCATGTAAAAAGCTAAAAGCAAGCTTGTGTGTATGGGTGACATTCACTTATGAGACTGCGTGAATGACTATGAAGTCAAAGCAAAATTACAAATAATAAAAAAAACACCTGGAATTTAACGAATGTCAGTGCAAAATGACTGTTCAAACCAAGCACAGTCGCTCGATGCACCCTTGGGGTAGCTGAGCGGTTCCTTCCCACCTGCTTGTTGTCCATCTTCCTCTGTCCTACACTGCCTGCAGAGCTGTCATTCAAGTAGGTGGAGGGTACACTCAAGTGCTCGGCCACACTTAGGGTGCACCTGTGGTTGGTTTGAACAGTCTTTTTATGCTGACAGACTCCCTTTAAAGGGAATCTGTCAACAGGATTTCAATCCCCTAATTATTTATATGCGCATGTTGCTCTTTCAAAAAGAAGTCCAGCAATACCGTTACATGGATGGTCCGTTTCTTCGTTACTGAGAAACCAGAGTTTAAGTTGGCATGCAAATGAGGCTGAAGAGCTATAGATCTGAAACCTCTGTCACTCCAGCTCTATTCCCCGCCCAGCACCGCCCTTTCTTCCTGCCTGATGTCATACAGCATAGAGGCCATCAGTAAAGCAGGAGGAGGTGGCGCTGGCTGAGGAATAGAGCTGGTGTGATGGAGGCTTCAGATCTACCATAGCTCTTCAGCCTCATTTGCTTATTAATTCAAAAACGATTTCTCAGTAATGGAGGAACAGACTGGTCATGTAAAGGTATTGCTGGACTTGTCCTTGAAAGAGCTACATGTGCATATAAAAAGTTTGAGGGGATGAAATCCTCCCTTTAAGCAGCGATTCAATTCCCTACAATAGGGATCAGAAACCTGCGGCACTCCACCCATTCTGACACTACAAATTCCAACATATGCAGTTATGAAATTCACTGTTGATGCCAAGCATGACCAGGGCATTGGAAACAATGGCCGACTATATACCCCCCACACTGGAAATACCTGGGTTGTCTTTTTCGGTATCGGAATCAAGTTCCTGACATGAGATGCAGAGTAATTTTTTCTGTCGGTCCTGTAATAATATCGTCTATAGAGGAGGAGGGAAAAAAAAGAAAATAAAATCAATGTAATTAGGCAAGAGAAGTGTATGGAGCTCGCCCGGTGATGACTCACCCCACATGTGTCGCAGCTCTCCCCGAGCATTCGGTATCCCTTCAGTAAGTAATCGCCCATCATTCTGCTAATCTTGTCTTGGCGATCACGTCGCGCTCTCAAGATTTTCATATCGGACTCAGATGGGGGAGACCACGCGTCATCGTCTTCTGTCCAAAATGGGTAAAGGAGAGAAGAAAAAATTGCATAGGATAAAAAAAAAGGAGGCAAAATAATAGTATAGAAAATAAACTCAACTTAATCACATCGCCCCATCCTGTTCGAGGGAGAGATGGAAGAGGTGGCTGCAAGCAGATTATTTCCCTCTCTCCAATTGAAAACACATGCACGGTATGGACATCTTTGGGGACACTATTTCTAACTTATATGTGTGCATTTTGGTCTAAAAATAAGTTTTTCAATTGGGTTACATTAAAAATGTTGCACCGTTTAATTTCTAGAGCCAATGGCCTGCGCAGTCTATTGCTGGCTGCAGAATGAGTCAACTGAGAATCTGTTAGTGAGCTCGTTCTAATTTTCTAACATTATTACGTCTCTCTTTCTGAGCTAATCTCAGGTGATTAATGACTAATGACCACATAAAAAGAGAGCGCGACTTTGAGGTGCTCATAAATCATCTAAGAGAAACTCAGATAAAAAAAAAAAACTTGTGAGCTTGTTCTGACTGGAAGTTTATAAGGTTTTTTTTTTTTTTTTTTTTTAATCTGAGCTTCCCTTAGATGATTTATGATCACCTCAAAGTCACGCTCTCCTTTTATGTGGTCAGTAGTTATTAATCAGCTAAGAGGAGCTAAGAAAGAGGTAAAAATGATTAGGAAATCAGAACGAGCTCACTGATAGATCCTCAGTTAGCTTGTTCTGCAGTCTGCAATGTGAACGAAAACAAAAGAACCTGTAAGAGCCAAAAAGGTGCAAAAGTTTTAAAGGAGACCCAATTGTAAAAATGATTTTTAGCCCAAAATACATGCACTCAAAGGGGTTATCCAATGACGTGCAGAGGCGGCAACAATTATTATTATGATCTGCACACTTGCAGAGATGCATCCACAATCTGTGTGTGGGGTCGTAATGTCATCCTCTCAATTTCTATGTGGAAGTGAGCGGCTCTGGACGTCAACAAATAAACCCAAAAGTACATAAATAACCCCAAAAAGGTGTCCTTATTCTTTAATAGAAGCCAACGTCACCCAGGCTGGACGTAACAATGTAACGCACAGTACCGCTCACCCTGTAACGCCATGCTGAGACAACTGTGAGCCAATGCCAGAAATCAGGAATGCCCTAGATCTAAAGGGGAAGAAAAAGGAAAAGGGAACAAAAGCAAAAAGTTACTCAGCAAGTAAGTAACGGCACCAGGAAAAAAAACTCCACCGGCACAGAAATGTAATAAGTGGTAATAATACCTGCGTGGCCGTACATGTACAGCGGATGTGCGCACTTATAATATGCAGCACGCTCAGGAGCTGAACTCCCTACATACAGCACGGGTGACACCTGTGTAATACAGTCGACACCCGGGAGCATCCACTGTAATAGATGACTCAGGCATTTAACAGGTTAGGAACAGGGGGAAGAGTAATTTCCCAGACCCATCAGGCCCCTGAAACGAGATCGCGGGATGCGGAAGGGTTGTGGTCATTGAAGCAGGAAGCCTACAGAAGATTCCAGTATCTGCCATGTAAGTGCACAGATAATTATACAATAATGTACTGTATATGTACAAGCGATCACAGGTTCAAGTCCAGTAAAAACATAAACAAAACAAACTTTAAAAATAAATAAATAAAAAGAAAATTATAAAAAATAGTTTACACCCCTTCACGATTGGCTCATTTTTAGCTTTTAGGACAAATCGTTTCTTCATCTTCAAACTTCAGGAGCCATAATATATTTATTCTTTTTGCCGTCGTAGCTGTATGGTGGATTGTACTTGTCAGTGTCATCATTTTGGGGCACATATAAGCGCAATACCTAATCTTTATTAACTGTTTATGGGGAGAAATAGAAAAAAAAAAGTAATTCAGGCCTCTGGATGCCATAGCAACCGTTCGATCAAGCGGCGGGAGGGAGGTGCTGACAGAGGGAGTGATCTTCATCAGTCAGGGAGGAGGGGTGACGTGCTGTCAGAGGGAGAGGTCTTCATCAGGGAGGGAGGGATGACTGCTGCCAGAGGGAGAGATCTTCATCAGTTAGGGAGGGGTGATGTGCTTAAAGGGGGAGAGACCTTCATCAGTCAGGCAGGTAGTTCTAGGGAGGGAGGGTTGATGTACTGATGGGGTGAGATCATCAGGGAGGGAGGGAGGAAAGATGACGTGCTGACAGAGGGAGATATCTTCCATCAGTCAGGGAGGAGGGGTGACGTGCTGCCAGAGGGAGAGATCTTCATAAATCAGACAGGGAGGGGTGACGTGCTGCCAGAGGGAGAGATCTTCATAAATCAGACAGGGAGGGGTGACGTGCTGCCAGAGGGAGAGATCTTCATAAATCAGACAGGGAGGGGTGACGTGCTGCCAGAGGGAGAGATCTTCATCAATCAGACAGGGAGGGGTGACGTGCTGATAGAGGGAGAAATCTATTCTTCATCAGTTAGGGAGGGAGAGGTGACGTGCTGACAGGGGGAGAGCTCTTCGTCTGTCAGAGAAGGAGGAGTGATGTGCTGACAGGGGGAGAGATCTTCATCTGTCAGAGAAGGAGGGGTGATGTGCTGATAGGGGGAGAGCTCTTCATCTGTCAGAGAAGGAGGGGTGATGTGCTGACAGGGGGAGAGCTCTTCATCTGTCAGAGAAGGAGGGGTGATGTGCTGACAGGGGGAGAGATCTTCATCTGTCAGAGAAGGAGGGGTGATGTGCTGAGAGGGGGAGAGATCTTCATCTGTCAGAGAAGGAGGGGTGATGTGCTGACAGGGGGAGAGATCTTCATCTGTCAGAGAAGGAGGGGTGATGTGCTGACAGGGGGAGAGATCTTCATCTGTCAGAGAAGGAGGGGTGATGTGCTGATAGGGGGAGAGATCTTCATCTGTCAGAGAAGGAGGGGTGATGTGCTGATAGGGGGAGAGATCTTCATCAGGGAGGAAGGGTGATGTGCTGATGGAGAAATTTATTCTTCATCAATCAGGGAGGGAGGGGTGATGTGCTGATTGATGAAGGGAGGAGGGGTGATGTGCTGTCAGAGGGAGAGATCATAATTTGTTAAACTCCTCAGGTGACGCCATTGATAGGGGCATATAATAGTTTACACTTCTAGGGTCTGCAGGAACGCTGCTCCTTGCTGTGTATGTCGGTCAGACCCCTGCAGCTAGCTAATCGTGCCAGTAAAGAAGCTGCACAGTGTGATCGGCATGACGTACTTATCCGTCACCTGTGCGTCATATGGCGCTAAGGGGTTAAATCAGCTCCTTTCTCCAGTAATGAAAATAACAAACTCCAGAAAATAATATATATATATATATATATATATATATATATATATATATATATATATATATATATTTGTTAGGTAACCGTCCACACTAAGAGAATATCCATCTATTTATTCCCTATGGTGAAAGTCACATAAAAAAAATGTTATGCTTCCTAGAACAAGGGGAGAAAAATAATGGCCTAGCCAGGAAGGGGTTAATGGAGCCCTCCTGTGCCCCTCAGTGATGACAGGTGCCCAGTACTGTGCCCTGGACCCGAAGTCGCACACATTCTGCCTCTGTGCTGGATTCTTTCCCATAAACCCCCTGTCATCTGGTGTCACCCCGGCACAGCGCGGCTCCCGATCCCTCACCTCGTCACCAGCATCAGCCACACACGAGGAGGTAACGTGTGTACACGGAGACACCAGCTCCCGGCGCTACAGGACCTTTAATGACGTCATGACCATGTGACAAACCACATGCGTGTGTGAGTCCTATGTACTAAAGGACCTTTCGTGACGTCATGACCATGTGACCAATCACGTGTCTGTGAGCCTTTTAGGGCTAAAGTACCTTGTATGGCGACTAACCATGTGATCAGTCACGTGTGGGAGGAGTCAGACTCCAGGTTATTGCTGCAGGAGGAGTCCAGGAAGTCTTTGCTGTTGTGTCTGGAAAATTCCTCAGAGAAATAGCTGGATGCTTTAACCCCATCATGACTGGGACATTTTTTTTCTCTTTTTTCCTCCCCTTCTTCCAGGAGCCATAACTTTTTTTATTTTTCCGTCCACATAGCCGTATGAGGGCTTGTTATTTGCGGGACAAGTTGTACGTCTGAATGACATCATTCATTTTATCATCTGATGCACTGGAAAGCCGGAAAAAAAATCTAAGTGCGTGGAGAGGCAAAAAAAAAAAAAGTGCATTTTCAATTTTTTTTTTCCTTAGTCACCATGTTCACTATATGATAAAACTGATCTGCTATTATGATTCCCCAGGTCAGTGCGAGTCCGTAGACACCAAACATGTATAGGTTCTTTTATTTAAGTGGTGAAAAAAAATTCCACAAATTTGTCCAAAAAAACAAAACAAAAAAACAACAACCAACATTTCTATTGTCTCCATTTTCCGAGACCTGTAACTTTTCTAATTTCAGGATCTGGGGCTGGGTGAGGGCTTATTTTTTACTCCCTGAGCTGACGTTTTTATTGATACCATTTTGGGGTAGATCCGATGTTTTGATAACCCGTTATTGCATTTTATTGCAATGTTGCTGCTGCTAAAAAAATTTAATAATGGAGTTTCGATTTTTTTTCTCTCGTTACGCCGTTTACCGATCGGATTAATTTATTTTATATTTTATATATCGGGCGATTCTGGACGCAGCGATTCCCAATATGTGTAGTTTTTTGTTTTATTTTTAATGGGGCTAAAGAAAGGTGATTTGAACTTTTTGTGTTTTTTTTTCTTCATATCTTTTAAAACATTTATTTTTACTGTATTGAATAGAAGTCCCATTACGGAACTGGAAACTGCGATCGTCTGATCGTTTCTTCTATACATAGCAGTGCTGATGTACTGCTATGTATGGTGAAAATCACTAAGTCCTATGAACGCCAGCTACGGGCTCCTCATGATAAGCACAGAGGTCTTCAGCAGACCCCCAGCTGTCATGGCAACCGATCGGCGCCTCGCGATCGTGGGTATACCAATGTGTGCGTGGAATGATACAGCTTCCTGCCGGCACTTGTTAAATGCCGATGTCAGAGATTGACAGCAGGATTTAACAGGTTAACAGCCACGGACGGAGCTCTGCTCCACTCACTGCTCTTACAGACACATGATGGCTGATTAAATCAGCCATCATCTGCTGGGAAAGATATGGGCTCAGCGTGCGAGTCAGCATCAAAGGCAGGGGCATGAGAAATGAAGTAAGCGTACGTCATATGTCGTGAAGGGGTTAATACTTGCTACTGAATAAATTGAGATGTTTTAAACATTTTGTTTTTATGTCAGTAAGGCCACAGCTCCACTATCAGTATTGGGTTAGTATTCTGTCAATATTTTTTCTCAGGAGTGGGAGCCAAAACCAGGTGAGGAGCAATCAGAGAAAAGGTATAATAGAAACAAGTCACCAATTCTGCATTTTTCACCCACTCCTGGTTTTGGCTCCCACTCCTGAGAAAAAATACTGACCAAATACTGATAGTGGGGCCGTGGCCTAACATGTCTAAAGCCCCCGTCTCACATAGCGAGATCGCTGCTGTGTCACGGTTTTGGTGACGCAACAGCGACCTCACCAGCGATGTCGCTATGTGTGACACTTTGCAGCGATCAGGCCCCAGGCTGGTAACCATGGTAAACATCGGGTTACTAGGGGCACACGCGCACCTAGTAACCCGTTGTTTACCATGGTTGCCACTCTGCTACAGTGAGCGGGAGGTTACCGCTCACTTTAGCAGGCTGGTAACCATGATAAACATCGGGTTACTAGGGGCACACGCGCACCTAGTAACCCGTTGTTTACCATGGTTGCCACTCTGCTACAGTGAGCGGGAGGTTACCGCTCACTTTAGCAGGCTGGTAACCATGGTAAACATCGGGTTACTAGGGGCACACGCGCACCTAGTAACCCGTTGTTTACCATGGTTGCCACTCTGCTACAGTGAGCGGGAGGTTACCGCTCACTTTAGCAGGCTGGTAACCATGATAAACATCGGGTTACTAGGGGCACACGCAGCAGGCTGGTAACCAAGAGCAGGACATCGTGGAAAGATTCTTTCCACGATGTCGCTGCTCCCCTGATCGTTGGTGAGCCTGCCTGTTTGACAGCTCACCAGCGACCACATAGCGATGCAGCAACGATCCCTGACAGGTCATATCGTTGTCGGGATCGTTGCAGAGTCGGTAAGTGTGACGGGGCCTTATCCATCCTGTGATTTCCATAATTCCACCAATCTCTTGCGTAACAATGAAGCATTTTGTGCTTTGAAGAAATCATCAAGTATGCGTTTGATCTCGCTATTAGGGCTCGTTCACACCACTGTATTTTCAGTGCTGTCTATGAAAAAAAACGGATCACCCTCAGACCAATGTTATTCAATGGGGCAGTGCAAATGAGCGATTTTTTTTCACTAACCAAATCAACAGTGTGAACAAAATCAAAGCGTGCACGATTTTCCTCCGAAAATCGGATGACACTCACCCATTCAAGTCAAGTGTTAGAAAAAAAATCGGATGTCGTACGGAGCCACAATATCACATCCAATTTTTACAGACACATTGCAATTCTGTAACAGGAAACTAAATGGTTTTGTAAATGATTAATAGCTGCTGCTGTAAAAAACAGATTGCACACGGATGACAAGTGAGAAAAAAATCGTCCCACTTTTTTGGATGAAGCTCTGACCGATTTTTTTTATACGCTCGCGTGAACCTACCCTAAGATGTAGAATTTTTGCTGAATCAAGTTGCTTTATCAAAGACAAAGATTGGAGAATTGGAAACTCATATAGCTAGGACCCTATTTGACTTTAAAGGGGTATTCAAATTTAAAAGTGGACAACCTATTTGGAACCATGGTTGAGAATGAATAGAACACCGAATAAATACAAAACTTTGATTTGGAAGAACACAAGGCAAAATGTAAGTTCCACACCTTCAATCAGAAAGAGGCAAAAGGTAGACGCTAAGGCCTGACTACCTTTCCATCAAGTTTTACTTTGAAGGATTTGGATACAGATTACTACTGCTGCTCAAGGCCCTTTTTTTTTGGTGACAATCTGTCCAGGAAGCTAAAGACCTGAAGGGTCTAAGAGAACCACCAGTGGCACAATGACCTCCAATCTTGAGATTTAGACTTGCTATCTATGGGCTCCCTTTTTCCCATTTCAAAAAATGCAAATTTAAGATTGGATTTATATTTGTTTTTTAGACATTTTAGACCAAGTCATTGACTCCTTAGCTGAACAACATAATAAGACTAAGGCTGTGTGCCCACGATGCAGATTTCATGTGTTTCCGCCGCGCAAACGCATTCAAATCGCTTAAGATGTCTGCCACGTTTCCCAATGATAATCCGCATGTGCTGTGCACATGCTGCGGTAATTTCCACTGCGGATTATCATTGCGGAAAAATCCGCAGCACAACCAATTTGAGCACGATTTCGCGCCGAAATCGCGCCCATTGACTTGCATTGATACGCATAAAATATGCATGTATAGATTTATACATGTGGACTTTATGCAGTTCAATGTGCGGATGGTACCTGGGTCTGGAGAAGAGGAGACTCTCATTCGACCCATGTACCATCGTACCTACAAGTTAAAAAAGAATATAAAGTAAAAACTAAAAAAAAATATTCATACTCAGCTCTTCGGTGGCCCACGGTCTCCTCCTGGCGGCGATCCTCTCTCCTCAGCGGCCCGCGGTGTACTAGCATGACCTGCGGTGACGTCATTTAATCAGCTGATGATCACACGACCATCACCTGACCGCTGACGTCATCTTTACTATAGATACACCATTTGAAAGTAGAACTCTCCTCATAAATTGGTCACACAATATAATTCCATGCCAGTTGCATGGATTTATATTGCGTGACCAACTTATATTGTCAAGCCCTTTCCCAAATGCATTTGAATTATGCTCAAAATCGCTTGGAAAACTGCTTGAAAAAACCCATGCATAAACGCATGTAAAAAAGCTTAAAAACGCATGTAAAATCTGCATGCGTTTTTTCTGCCAGGGAGAGGAAGAAATGCTCAGGAAATTTCTGCTTCAAATCTGTATTGTGGGCACATAGCCTAAGGCTCTTTTAATGATGGAAATACCCTTACTCATCTATCCAAAGGATAAGTGATAACTTGCCGACTGAGGGGGGTCGCGACAGTCACACAAACTGAGCCTCTGATACGCCTTGTCGGAATGCAGTGCTTACGTGCCAACACTCCACTTATTCACTATGGGACTGCCAGAGATAGCCAAGGACTGTACTCGGCAATATCTAGCAAACCCATAGATCATTAATGAAGGACGCAAGGACACGATTTGAAAGATTTTTTGATTATCAAGCTGATATAGATCCAGTCACGGGTTGGTTTGAAGCAGGTGTTCCTTGGAATCCGTTGTGTTGGCAATTCCTCTTACCAAAAGGTGATAAATTTGTTCATTCTCAATGTCACGATTCCACCCCTCGATGTGTCTGGGATGCAGTTACTGACAGCTCAGCCGTCCAATCTGGTGCAGGGATATGCTGAAGCTGTCAGTACTTTGATTGACAGCCCGGCCGAACAGTCTGAGACTGGGAGGTTCTGGACTGCTTTCAGGTGTTCCCTGTCCCAGGTGATTGCCCAGCTACTTAGCTGGGCTGTCAGTCCCAGATCTCTGCCAGATGTACATTAAGCTCTGTGTGGTTTGTCCTGCTTATGGATCTTTTTCCTGCCTGACCCTGGACCTCTTTCTGACCATCTGTTTTGCCTGCTCCATTTGCCGTGATCGGCTTTCCTCCTGGTATTGTGACCTTGGACCATTACCTGACTACGACTTTTTTTCTTCTATCTGTTTATGACTAAAGATGAGTGAACTCGAACTGTAAAGTTCGAGGTTCATACCTGACACCTAGTGTCCGGTGCTGAACTCAAAACATGAACCTCCCAGAAGTTCGTTTTAGTGATCGGAGTTCTAGGAGGAGAGAGACCCCTAGTCCTTACTACAACCATTTTTCAGTCCTTTTACAGTGCCAAAGTTCGGGTCCCCAATGACTTCTATGGGGTTCGGTTAGAGTTCTGTTACCCGAACCGAACTTTGGACAAAAGTTCAGTCGAACCCGATGAACCCTATCATCCACTGGTCTGCTCATCCCTATATATGACGTACCCTCCTGGCTTTTGACCTCAAACTCCTTGACTACCCTTACTGTCGGTTTGTCTGCGAGACAAGACTCAGCATCACACTCAGAAAGTAAACATTTATTAAATCAGACAATGGTATTCTAGAACACTATTCATGCTAAAAGAATGGATCTCACTGTTCTGAAACCTTTTTGGAAAAGGGTCTTTTCTTCATTAATTCATTCATAGTGATAGATCAGGTGCTTTTTCAGAGATGGCGAAGTGACTGACAAAAAATAATGAAGCTCAGAAAACTAAAATGGATTTTCACCTGACAAAAACTGCTACCTAGGGACCTGAATATTGATTTTAAGGTACAGGCATGTATATAATGTGATTAAAATGATGTCTGAGCTCACAGGGGACAGACTTGATTTTCTGTTATATTACAGTCCATATTTTACCTTCAGGGGTAGCATTGACACTTTTGTGTGATAGTAAAATTAATATGCCTCATTATACAGATATTATTTTTTTTGTATTTTTGTGTAGTCATATAGTGCTATTTTTGTATTGTGCCTTGAATATACATCACAGTTTTTTGTTGTTGTTTTTTAAATTAAAGGGTGTATTTGGTATCAAACTTACAAAGTAAGATATGTAAGAGGGTTGAAATTTGTCTTCCAAGACACAGACCAGGCTTACTGGAAACTTGGACATTCATGTTGTTGGGTCTTACTGCCCTTCTGTTCTGGAGAACTGTGATATCCTTTTGTTTTAGATACTGCTTCTTTATGATATGCTAATTTACTTATTGTTTCTATGATGATTTTATGGTATGTGTGTGTTTTTGGACAATGAAACCGGTCCTGTTGACATGAAATGTAGGGGTGCTGCCTGGCTGATGTAGCTTTGGTCAGAATGCCTGTATGGAATGCTGAAACAGCGGGAGAGGTTGGCTGGGATGTAGCTCTTCAAGACAAATCCTTAACCTGACCCTGATTTGTCCATGTCTGACAGCGGAGGTTGGCACCCTAATATTACGCAATGGCACCCTCACTCAACGTCGGCTTACCGTGAGTGTCCTTAACTATACCCTCAACTATACACCTAATGTAACCCAAAACAACAAGAGAATGTAGTGCACACAGACAGAAGGTGAGACACAGGGCTAAAGACGTTTTCACACAAAGTCATACACAATGGACGAAAGGAAAAGAAAGGAACCCAAAAAGACCTTTGGTGCACGTGAAAAGCCCCAGACCCTGAATGTAACAAAATGGGAAAAGTGCAGAGAAGGTGAACATGCAAACAAACCGCAGGAGAAGCAATAGAGAAAACGTCAGCAAGATAATCCTTGACTGGGGAGCTGAGACTCCAAACATCCATCTAACTTGGAATATTGCCAGCAAATATGCAGTTG
Organism: Phyllobates terribilis; assembly: GCF_046119375.1. Taxonomy (NCBI): domain Eukaryota; kingdom Metazoa; phylum Chordata; class Amphibia; order Anura; family Dendrobatidae; genus Phyllobates; species Phyllobates terribilis. The sequence goes on from NW_027362773.1 coordinate 105,033,587, forward strand.
CAAGGTGAGTATAAATAGCCCATCCCAAGAAGTGATAGGACAGAACCAAATTGGGAAGTGAGAGACACCCGAAAAGAAGCAAACCAAAGAAAGAAAATACAAAAGAACCATCAACAATTGGACAGAAACCAAACTGGCTGTGGCTCAGCAGAAAGGGAACCCGACCATGCAGCAAGAGGTCACCAAATTGAGTCCCGAAACCGAGGCATGACACTGACTAGCCTACAATGGAATACAGTGTTTAGGACTTCTGGTAAATATAAATGTTCGAAGACAAAAAGGTGAGCACTGCCATGAGTCCTGTGTCATGCCAACAGCAAAGCATCTTGAGATTATTCATGTGTGCGGGCTTTTCATCCATAGAGGGAGCTCACTCACAATTTTGCCTAAGAACACTGCAATGAATAAAGAATGGGATCTAACATCCTCCAAGAGCAACTTCTCCCAACGATGCCAGAGCAATGTGATGAAGAACAATGATTTTGCCAGCATGATGGAGACCATATCACAAGGCAAAAATGAACAAAACATTGACATTTTGGGCCCATGGCAATTAAACTCCCCAAATCTCAATTCCATAGAGAACCTGTGGTCAATCCTAGAAAAGCGGGAGGACAAAGAAAAACACAAAAATTGTGATCAATTCCAAGCAATGATTAGACAAGACAAGGATTTTGCCCTGAAGCTGATATCCAGCTGCCAGGGTGAAGGGCAGAAGTCTTGAAAAGTAAGATATTGACTCTTTACATAAACTTCATGTAGTTGCCAATAAAAGTTCTAAAACATTTAAAACTCTGGTAATTGTACTTCAGTAACCATAGAAATATTCGACTAAAAGGTCTAAAAAATATGGTAGCAGAAAATTTGGTGAAAACCAAAATTTTTGTCAGTCTCAAAGCTTTTGGTCATGAGTGTATGCTATATGCTTATACATCGGCATATGTCAGGTGTTTGTTGAAGGTATACATCTACGTATTAGCACTATGGCATAAAAAAGCAGCAAAACTCTGTTAGTTGTTAACAACCAGGCTGACAGACATGACTGATCAACTCAAAACTAGATTGGCACCGCTCCGACAGCAGAGAGAACAGAAGCTTGGCAGTAGGGTTTCTGTGCCAGGCTGTGGTATTAACTTCTACAATTCTGCTTTATTTTCATGGGCTAAATCCCAGTTTACAGAACTTGCACTTCCAATTCCATTCCCATTTAACAAAAAAAAAAAAGGAATTTCACACCTGTCACTTCCACTTCGATGGCTCGAATCGTCTTTTTCAGTTGAAATACTGTTCCTCGTAGAGCATTTGGCTTTCTAGATCAGCTCATTTCTCCAGATTGTGCCTATAAACTCTACTGACCTGTATATCCAGAATCTCCATTGTCTCCTCAACCTGTATGCTGTTTAGGCTTGCATCCTCCTTGGGGAAATCAATTTCTCATTTATTCTGGGATCATTATCTTGCTGTGGAGCATAGCTTTGTGTGCTTATATATTATTTGATTTCTTTTATTGCTTTTCACTGGTCTTTAATCATTCCCTATACAGTAATTAGATTTTGTAAGTGTTATCTTACTCATCATACTTATCTTTGATTACAAGATTATTTGGTTATTAGCAGTTTGTTCCCCTCTTTATTCACTGGGGTGGGATCTTTTCTTGTATCTGCAAAATTTTTTAATAAGGATTTTGTTTTAGTATTGATCTTTCTATCGCCCTTATTAAATGTTAATCAAGTCTGTTAAACATTTATAGCTTTTATTCTTATATTTTACGGAGAATGTGACTTGCCCAGTCCACAGGTTTTTGGCTGCTAGTTTCTTCTTGGTGATGGTTTCCTACTCAATGGGTTCCAGTTTGTTTGCCTTTTTACTTTTTTTCCAATGCCTATTATACATTTCATATACATTAGAAAAGTTTTCAGGACATGCATCAAACATATCCATTGTAAAAAAAAGCAGAAGTTAAGGTACTATGGTAGGTGTGTGTTACTGAGATGGCTTTTATTTTGACTGGGTTTTGGGTCCAGGATTTGGGGATGATCAAAAAAGTCTGGGTGGGAAAGGTCGCTCCCATACTCCAGTCCGGGTCTTACAGGGCTAATAACAGGCAGCTTGGAATAGCTCAGCAGAGTGTGTTATGTTGGAGCTGGAGAAAGACAGTTAATGGTGAGTAGTCTATGCTAGAGATTGAGAAGTGCCTTTAATACCAAGTTGGTGAGACCGTTTGATTTACTTTGCCTTACCCAGAGAAAGGACTGTTTTGTTCATTTGTGCCGAAGAAAGGCTGTTTTCATTTTTTGAGCTGTAAAGTTTATGAAGGACAATAAATTTAATTCTGTTTTGATATAAAAACCCTGTGCCTATGCAGATCCAAGCGGCTACCAGAGAGCTGAAACCTCCACACTATCAAAAATAACAGCATATTATACTCATCTTGCCCTTCACCCATCCTGTCACCACAACTCTTTTCTTTTCCTGGTCTTCCGTTGGCTCCCACCCTCCGGCTCTGTCTATTTCACTCTTCGAGGCTTTCAGTGCTGACTTGGGCTTCCATGATGTTATTGTGTGCACGGAGGCACTGAAGAGTGAAGGCTTTAGAAAAAAAGACCGAAGCCATAGTGGGGGGGCCAGCGAAGGATCGGACTGGGAGCTACATGTGATGGGAGAGGTGAGTATAATTTTTTTTAATCCCTTTGTTAATATTGTATCATACCTTAGAGCATAATAAACATCTTTTAACGGCAATCCGGGCACATTCAATTGGCATAGACTTTCTCATCTAAATTCGAGCAAATCTGTCTAATTTAAAATTTTCGCAGATACGCTCATCTTTAGTTGCTTGGCAATGATGAAAGATAACTGCATATAATTTATTGATTTTGATCAAAAGATGTTGTGGAGACAAGAAGGTCAGAGGGTACTCTCGTCCGCTGGCCCGGCTGTCTTTAGAAAGACTGCATGGACCAGGGCTCATCCCCCTGAATGCCCGTACTCCTTTCCCATGGACATAATACTACTCAGACAACACAGGTTGAGGGTAACTCAGTGTGGCAATACTTTATTGAACCACCAACCGACAATAACATATAGTATAGTACTAGCAAATACACAAGAGGGTGCAAATTACAGAGTCTCACCTTTCCGCTGGCTCGCTGGGAAATAGAATATCTGCGACTTTGGGGCTTCCAGGGCCAACTACCCCAAACAGTAGCACCCTGCTTTTGGCGGGCAGCCACAGAAAGGGAGTAGCAGCAAGCTTAGGAAGCTGACAGTCTATTGACGTATGTGGCCAGGTGAACTGATTTTCCCAGCCTAGGTTCTCCAAACATGTCCATGAGTTCAGTGATGGGCAGTGGATCAAATCTGAATTCCTCCGGTTGGAGCCATGGTGCCTTGGCTGCTGTCCTCTAGAGTCTCTCTGTGGAAGGATAGAGGTCCCTTTTATACCCACAGCTGTCCTTAAGGGCATTATCCACAGGTTTGGGGGAGGTGGGAGGAGGTCATCTCTCATTGTTCAATCAACCTGCATAGTTTGTCCTTCAGTGTTTGCAGAACAACAAGCTGCATGGACTGATGCAATAGGTAGTCAGCAGGTATTCACCAAATTAACAAACAATGATTGTTCAATTAACCTGCACCCTTTTCCTCAAGGATAGCAGAACAATAAGCTGCAAGGACTGACACAATAGGTAGTCAGCAATCATTCAACAAATATCAATTCAACCTACAATGAGAGTCTGGAAGTGCTCATCAAAGGGCAGAAGTGTAGGAAAAATTGAAGTAGCTTTTTCGAAGGGTGAGGCTTAAATAAAAGACCTTCAACTTAATGTAGACACCAGTCCAGACTTATCTTCCATGCCCTCCATAGCCATTTATCACTTCACACAATATAGCGATTGCACGCTGATAGAAGTCATGTGACTTTACCACTCTCTACTATTAGTGTGAGTGCGACACACAATGAATGGCACAAGCTGTTTTGCCACTATTACTGTTCTCTGTACTGTGAGTGCCTTGCACTAACCTTTATTATTATTTTTTTTTTAATCATGGCTCTTACACCTCATCCCCAAAAGAAGGGTTATACCTGTATCTCACAGGGTGACAAGGTGAGGGAGGCTGAAAAACAGTGTGGCTCAATCTTAAACATCTTGGCTGATATGTCTGTAAATTTGAATCCTGTTTTAATTTTCAGACTGCAATTGAACAGAAAGGCTATTTTATGGGAAGAAAGGGGATCTAAATCTATTGACTGTTCACTATTGGCCAAATAGGAAACTAAAGCCCCCGTCTCACATAGCGAGATCGCTGCTGTGTCACGGTTTTGGTGACGCAACAGCGACCTCACCAGCGATGTCGCTATGTGTGACGCTTTGCAGCGATCAGGCCCCTGCTGTGAGGTCGCTGATCGCTGCAAAGTGTCCTGGACCATTTTTTGGTTGTTGCCCTCCCGCTGGTCAGCACACATCGCTGTGTGTGTGACCAGCGGGAGCAGCGATCAGGCTGGTAACCATGATAAACATCGGGTTACTAGGGGCACACGCGCACATAGGAACCCGTTGTTTATCATGGTTACAAGCCTGCTAAAGTGAGCAGTAACCTCCCGCTCACCGTAGCAGAGTGGTAACCATGATAAACAACGGGTTACTAGGTGCGCGTGTGCCCCAAGTAACCCGATGTTTATCATGGTTACCAGCCTGCTCCTGCTTCAGCAGGCTGGTAACCAAGAGCAGGACATCGTGGAAAGATTCTTTCCACGATGTCGCTGCTCCCCTGATCGTTGGTGAGCCTGCCTGTTTGACAGCTCACCAGCGACCACATAGCGACGCAGCAACGATCCCTGACAGGTCATATCGTTGTCGGGATCGTTGCAGCGTCGCTAAGTGTGACGGGGCCTTAACATGCTTGATTTGTTAATCAAAGTGTTGAAATGTTGAAATGTCGCAATGTGATTGGACTTTGCATCAATGACAATTATGTACCTGTCCTGGGTCCAGGCTCTGCTCCCTTCACTTACAGTCCGCTAAACTTTCTTGTGCTCTACATCGGGCTTTGCAAGTGTTATGACTGCTAAAGCACATTCACACGGATAGCGTACAAGCCAGGGAGACAATACCTGTCCAGATTAGGAAAAGCCCTCCTCTGTCCCTGGTCTGTCCCTGCCTGACCACGGAGGTTGGCACACTAAGGTAACGCAATGGCGCGCCCACTTGATGGTGGGTCACCGTGAATATCCTTAGCAGCTCCTAGTATCCCTGTAGCGCTGGCGTCCCTGCCCTCTGCTAGGCAGGGACGCTGCTCCCCTCACCGCTCTGCTCCGTGCCCGGCGTCCTCTCCCCGCTCTGCTGTCAGCGCGCGCTCCTTCCCGGCGTCCTCCTCCCGCTCTGCTCTCAGCGCGCGCTCCTTCCCGGCCCCTGTGCTTAGGGCGCGCGCGCGCGCGCTCCCCTCCTCTTAAAGGGGCCGCGCGCGCCGTCCTAAGGAGTCCCCGGCCAATGGCCGGAGGACTTCATCATATATAAGGCACCTCCTCCAAAATGGAGGTGCCCGAGCAATGTTGTTTGCACCTGTGTCTCACCTGTGCTTCAGCCCTCAGGTCCCGTTGCCAGTTTCCTGCCAGTTTCCTGCTAGTTACCTGCCTGATTCCTGCCTGAATACTTGTTACCTGTCTGCCAGCCTGAGGTCCGACGGTCTGCCTTACTACTCCTGTCAGTCTGTCTAAAGGACCAGCCTGCCCGCTCACCTGGGAGCGCATATCAGCTACCTGCCTGCTTGCCTGAGGTCCGACGGTCTGCCTTACTACTCCGGTCAGTCTGTCTATGGACCAGCTTGCCCGCTCACCTGGGAGCGCTTCTCCGTTATCTGCCTGCTTGCCAGCCCGGAGGCTCCGTTGTCACGTGCTGTGACCACCAGCTATCTCAGAGACTCTTGCCCGCTCACCTGGGAGCGCATCTCCGTTACCTGCCTGCTTGCCAGCCCGGAGGTCCCGTTGTCACGTGCGGTGACCACCAGCTATTCCAGAGACTCTTGCCCGCTCACCTGGGAGCGCTTCTCCGTTACCTACCTGCCTGCCAGCCCGGAGGTTCCGCCGTCACGTGCCGTGACCACCTGCTATTCCAGAGACTCTCGCTTGCTCACCTGGGAGCACACATCTACCATCTGCCTGCTAGCCTACCCGGAGGCTCTGCCATCACAGGTCGTACCTACCCCTTACCCAGAGACTGCCCTGATCACTTGCCGTAACTCCCTGTCCGTTCACCCAGAGACTGCCACCCGCTCCCTTACAAGGGCCGCCCCCTTGTATAGTAGCTCAGAGGTTCCGCCTCCCGGACCCGTTACAGTTTGCTCGGGCCATGGAACCCGGTGGCACCCAAGCTCCCTCGCTCTCGGACCTCTGTCTTGAACTGTCCCGTCAGAGGTCCCAACAGGAGGCCATCCTGGGTCATCTGCGGAATGTTAATACTCGCCTGAACACTCTGTCTGATCCACCAACAACCTCCGCCAGTGCCATATCTTGCAATCCGGCAGCTCCGCTGCCCACTAATACTATGGTATCCTACCCCGGACCCCGGCTTTCTGCACCTCCTCGCTTCGGAGGCGACCCCGTCCAGGCTCGGGGCTTCATAAATCAGTGCACCCTGCACTTTGAACTTTTGTCCCATCAGTTTAATTCCGACCGGGCCAAAATTGCCTTTATCATGTCCCATCTCACCGGGGAGGCCCTGGCCTGGCTAAATCCTCTATGGGAGAGAGGAGACCCCCTGGTGTCCAACTTGCCTGCTTTTCTCTCGGCTTTCCGGAAAGTCTTCGACGAACCCGGACGGAAGACCTCATCCGCATCCTCTCTGCTACGCCTCCGTCAGGAGGGTCTCACCGTGGGCCAATATGCCATACGGTTCCGCACCCTTGCCTCGGAGCTGGCCTGGGATAACGACGCTCTGGTATCCGTCTTCTGGGAGGGTCTGTCCGGTCGTATTAAAGATGAACTTGCTGGTGGGGACATTCCTACCTCTCTCGATGATCTAATAACCCTTGCCACCCGGATTGACCTACGGTTCCAGGAGCGTGCCAAAGAGGTCACCCGTGAGAGAAGGATTCCACGTTTAGCTCCTACTTTCCAGAAACCCGTCATTCCCTCCATCTCTCCCCAGGTACACTCTCCTGAGCCTATGCAGGTCGACCAGACCAAGATGGTCAAAACCCGTCAGGACTCACGCCGTGCCGAGGGGAGCTGCTTCTACTGTGGCAGTAAGGAGCACCGGATCCGTGCCTGCCCGGAGAGGTCGGGAAACGCCTGTGTCTAGGTTCGCTCAGAGAGGTCCACCTAGACAAGAATAAATCCTCTCCATCCCTGCTGTTGTCAGTTTCGATCATCTACGGGGAGAACCGTTATTTCGAACTAGCCCAACTTGACTCTGGAGCAGCCGGGAACCTTATTTCACAGTCCCTGGTTGAGAAATACCGCATCCCCACCAAACCTCTGGCTGTACCCTTGTCTGTCGCTGCCGTGGATGGGGGCCTCTTACCTCGCCCCATTCAACTCATCACCGAATCCATTACCCTGCAGGTGGGAATGCTGCATTCTGAAAGTATCTCCTTTCATGTTCTGCCTGGACTCTCTCACGCCCTCTTGCTAGGTCTGCCCTGGCTCCAGAGACATGCACCCGTGCTAGACTGGCAAACCGGAGAGGTCCTTCGCTGGGGACAAGACTGTCATAAAACCTGCCTGGTTCCCGTCCATCCCGTCCGTCCCTCTCCTACCCCAGCTAATCTACCTGGACTTCCGATTCCTTATTGGTCTTATGCAGATGTCTTTAATAAAAAGGAGGCAGAGACATTACCACCACATAGACCATACGACTGTCCCATCGATCTGCTACCCGGTACTACTCCTCCCCGTGGGCGTATCTATCCTTTATCCGCTGCTGAGACCCGGTCAATGTCCGAATATATTGAGGAGAATCTGGCCAGAGGATTCATCCGGAAATCTACCTCCCCGGCGGGAGCAGGCTTCTTTTTCGTCAAAAAGAAGGACGGCTCTCTCCGTCCCTGTATAGACTATAGAGGCCTAAACCTGATCACGGTGAAGAATAAGTACCCCCTCCCGCTCATTCCAGAATTATTTGATCGCCTGAGGGGGGCTAGGATCTTCACCAAACTGGACCTTCGTGGGGCGTACAACCTGGTTCGTATTCGTCAGGGGGATGAATGGAAGACGGCATTCAACACCCGGGACGGCCACTATGAATACCTGGTAATGCCCTTTGGTCTCTGTAACGCTCCTGCCGTCTTTCAAGAGTTGGTCAATGACATCTTCCGGGACCTTCTCTACTCCTGCGTAGTGGTGTACCTGGACGACATCTTGGTCTTCTCTCCGGATCTCCAGACTCACCGGAGGGACGTTCGTCAGGTCCTGCTCAGGCTAAGGCAGAACCATCTCTACGCTAAATTTGAGAAGTGCCTCTTTGAGCAGACCTCGCTTCCGTTTCTGGGCTACATTATCTCTCAGACCGGCCTACAAATGGATCCTGAGAAACTGTCTGCCATCGAGAAATGGCCCCGACCGGAGGGGTTGAAGGCCATTCAGCGATTCCTGGGCTTCGCCAACTACTACCGCCTCTTCATACCACACTTCTCTTCCCGGACGGCCCCAATTTCTGCGCTCACCCGTAAAGGTACTAATCCCAAAGAGTGGCCACCCGAAGCAGAGGAGGCCTTTCTTTCCCTTAAACAGGCCTTCTCTTCCGCCCCGGTGCTGCATCGCCCAGATGGCAACAAACAGTTCTTCCTGGAAGTTGACGCCTCCTCCTCTGGAGCCGGAGCGGTACTTACTCAAAAATCATCTTCCGGGAGGATGGTAACTTGTGGCTTCTTCTCTAAACTCTTCTCCTCCTCTGAGCGCAACTATTCCATAGGAGACCGAGAGTTATTGGCCATCAAACTGGCATTGGAGGAGTGGCGTTACCTGCTCGAGGGGGCTCTTCACCCGGTAATAATTTACACTGACCACAAGAACTTGGCTTACCTCCAGCATGCCCAGAGACTTAACCCGCGCCAAGCCCGGTGGTCCTTGTTTTTTGCTCGTTTTGATTTTGTCCTTCATTTTCGCCCGGCTGACAAAAACGTCAAGGCGGACGCCTTGTCTCGGTCCTTTCTGGTGTCTGATCTCGAGGAGGATCCGAAACATATCATCGATCCCGCCAGAGTAATGCAGGTGGCTCCCGTGAGTCTAAATCGTCTTCCTCCTGGTAAGACGTTCGTACCAGTACCTGATCGGGAGAAGATCCTACACTGGGGTCATTCTTCTAAACTAGCTGGCCACGCCGGTCAGAAAAAGACCCTCCAGCTTATTACCCGGCACTACTGGTGGCCTAACCTGCACAAGGATGTAATAGACTTTGTTTCTGCCTGTGTGTCCTGCGCCCGCAACAAAGTTCCGAGACACCTGCCGGCCGGCCGCCTCCTACCTCTGCCAGTACCTGCTGCCCCCTGGCAGCATATAGCGATGGACTTCATTACTGATCTACCCGTCTCTGCCGGTTGTACGGTCATTTGGGTGGTCGCTGACCGCTTCTCCAAGATGGCTCACTTCATTCCACTGCCAGGTCTTCCGTCTGCACCCGAGCTGGCTAAAGACTTTATCCGCCACATCTTCCGTCTTCATGGCCTGCCCCGTCACATCGTGTCGGATCGTGGGGTACAGTTCACTTCCCGTTTCTGGAGAGCCACTTGTAAATTGCTGGACGTCACCCTGGACTTCTCCTCCGCTTACCACCCACAGTCTAATGGTCAAGTGGAGCGGATCAATCAGAACCTGACCAGTTACCTTCGGCACTTCGTTAATGCCCACCATTCTGACTGGGTGGATCTCCTGCCATGGGCCGAATTCTCGTACAACAATCACGAGAGCGAGTCTTCCTCCAAATCCCCGTTTTTTGTAGTCTACGGTCAGCATCCTCGGATCCCGTTTCCCGTCTCCACCTCGGCGGACAATCCGGCTGCGGAATCTCTTGTTAACAAATTTTCCTCCATATGGGAGAGTACCCGGTCCGCACTCCTTCTGTCATCCGAGCGTATGAAAAGACACGCTGACAAAAAACGTCTGGACCCTCCTCAATTCCGCCCTGGGGATAAAGTCTGGCTCTCGTCCAAATATGTCCGGCTCAAGATCCCTTCCTATAAGTTAGGGCCTCGGTTCATCGGCCCACTGGAGGTCATCAGTCAGATCAACCCGGTGGCCTATAAATTGAAACTCCCGGCCAACTTACGGATCCCTAACTCCTTCCATGTGTCTCTCCTCAAACCTGTGGTGCTTAACTCTTTTTCCAAGTCTACAGGTACGCCTCCTGCTCCGGTTTCTGCTGAGGACGAGTTTGAGGTAGAGAACATTCTTGCCACCAAAAGGGTAAGAGGAAAGACCTTTTTTCTGGTAGATTGGAAGGGGTTTGGTCCTGAGGAGAGAACGTGGGAGCCCCGGGAGAACATCCATGCCCCTCTCATCCTAGCTAAATTTCTGTCTGGCCTAAAAAAGGGGGGGCCTAAAGGGGGGGGTACTGTAGCGCTGGCGTCCCTGCCCTCTGCTAGGCAGGGACGCTGCTCCCCTCACCGCTCTGCTCCGTGCCCGGCGTCCTCTCCCCGCTCTGCTGTCAGCGCGCGCTCCTTCCCGGCGTCCTCCTCCCGCTCTGCTCTCAGCGCGCGCTCCTTCCCGGCCCCTGTGCTTAGGGCGCGCGCGCGCGCGCTCCCCTCCTCTTAAAGGGGCCGCGCGCGCCGTCCTAAGGAGTCCCCGGCCAATGGCCGGAGGACTTCATCATATATAAGGCACCTCCTCCAAAATGGAGGTGCCCGAGCAATGTTGTTTGCACCTGTGTCTCACCTGTGCTTCAGCCCTCAGGTCCCGTTGCCAGTTTCCTGCCAGTTTCCTGCTAGTTACCTGCCTGATTCCTGCCTGAATACTTGTTACCTGTCTGCCAGCCTGAGGTCCGACGGTCTGCCTTACTACTCCTGTCAGTCTGTCTAAAGGACCAGCCTGCCCGCTCACCTGGGAGCGCATATCAGCTACCTGCCTGCTTGCCTGAGGTCCGACGGTCTGCCTTACTACTCTGGTCAGTCTGTCTATGGACCAGCTTGCCCGCTCACCTGGGAGCGCTTCTCCGTTATCTGCCTGCTTGCCAGCCCGGAGGCTCCGTTGTCACGTGCTGTGACCACCAGCTATCTCAGAGACTCTTGCCCGCTCACCTGGGAGCGCATCTCCGTTACCTGCCTGCTTGCCAGCCCGGAGGTCCCGTTGTCACGTGCGGTGACCACCAGCTATTCCAGAGACTCTTGCCCGCTCACCTGGGAGCGCTTCTCCGTTACCTACCTGCCTGCCAGCCCGGAGGTTCCGCCGTCACGTGCCGTGACCACCTGCTATTCCAGAGACTCTCGCTTGCTCACCTGGGAGCACACATCTACCATCTGCCTGCTAGCCTACCCGGAGGCTCTGCCATCACAGGTCGTACCTACCCCTTACCCAGAGACTGCCCTGATCACTTGCCGTAACTCCCTGTCCGTTCACCCAGAGACTGCCACCCGCTCCCTTACAAGGGCCGCCCCCTTGTATAGTAGCTCAGAGGTTCCGCCTCCCGGACCCGTTACAATCCCTAGAGTAGCAATTCCCTAAGGAATAGAGGAATCACACATGAAAAAACTGCAACCAACTTAAACTACAGCAAAGTGAATGAATCCAACAAAGACTATCACCAGCAGGGGAAGGTATATAAAGCTGGACCCAAAAGATGATAGGACAGACAAACACAGTAAATGAAAAACACCTCTTACCTAAAACCGACAGAAACAAAGATAACATGACTAAAACACCCAAAGAAAAGGTGTATCTGCTGTAGCTCAGCGGAAAGTCACGCTGACCACAGAACACAGGATCAAGTGTTTGAATCCAGACTTGCAAGAAAGGTGAGGATCCAGCTTCAATCCATAAAGTTTTATTGTTTCTTTTAAAACATAGCAAGCACTAATGTATACACCTTTGCATAGGTGTCAGTTGGGAGTAAGGGATGTGAGGAAAACACCGGACGCATTTCGAACCCTAGCTGGAGCCGAGTCTTAGAACACAGCTAGCGTTCGAAATGCGTACAGTGTTTTCCTCACCCCTTATAACCAACTGACTCCTATGCCAAGGTGTATGCATTAGTGCTTGCTATGTTTTAAAATAAACAATACAATTTTATGGATTGAAGCTGTATCCTCACCTTTCTTGCAAGTATACATTGACGTCTGGCAGAGACGTAATCCTGCGCTTCCAACATTGAAGCTCGCAGGGAGTTTCCACCAAGGGTGAGCTGATCTTGCCTTTTCTTTTTAAACTGTGGACTAGTGATGAGCGAACATGCTTGCCACTGCTCGGTACTCGCCCGAACATCACTGTGCTCGACGAGCTTGGCGAGTATTTCTGGGCTGCTTGGGCGGGAACTCGGGTCCCATCCCTGCATGTTTGGCGCTCATTAGAGAGCCAATGAACATGCAGGGATTACCTGCCATGCACTGTAATGCCATAGCAATGTTGGTTGTGGGCATTACAGTGATTGGCTGGCTGCACAGCATCATCAGGTCTATATCAGACCTCGCGCCGCCATGCTCTTCACAGTCTACCCCGGAATTAGGCAGAGTAGGGAGAGCTGCTGCTGCGTCAGGGAGAGATTTGCTTCTTCATAGTTAGTATAGGTATTCCACAACATATATATATATATATATATATATATATATATATATATATATATATATATATATATATATATATATATATATATACAGTACAGACCAAAAGTTTGGACACCCCTTCTTATTTAAAGATTTTTCTGTATTTTCATGACTATGAAAATTGTACATTCACAACTGAAGGCATCAAAACTATGAATTAACACATGTGGAATTATATACTTAACAAAAAAGTGTGAAACTACTGAAAATATGTCTTATATTCTAGGTTCTTCAAAGTAGCCACCTTTTGCTTTGATGACTGCTTTGCACACTCTTGACATTCTCTTGATGAGCTTCAAGAGGTAGTCACCGAAAATGGTCTTCCAGCAATCTTGAAGGAGTTCCCAGAGATGCTTAGCACTTGTTGGCCCTTTTGCCTTCACTCTGCGGTCCAGCTCACCCCAAACCATCTCGACTGGGTTCAGGTCTCGTGACTGTGGAGGTCAGGTCATCTGGCGTAGCACCCCATCACTCTCCTTCTTGGTCAAATAGCCCTTACACAGCCTGGAGGTGTCTTTGGGGTCATTGTCCTGTTGAAAAAAAAATGATGGGGCAACTAAACGCAAACCGGATGGAATAGTATGCCGCTGCAAGATGTTGTGGTAGCCATGCTGGTTCAGTATGCCTTCAATTTTGAATAAATCCTCAACAGTGGCACCAGCAAAGCACCCCCACACCATCACACCTCCTCCTCCATGCTTCAAAGTGGGAACCAGGCATGTAGAGTCCATCCGTTCACCTTTTCTGGGTCGCACAAAGACACGGTGGTTGGAACCAAAGATCTCAAATTTGGACTCATCAGACCAAAGCACAGATTTCCACTGGTCTAATGTCCATTCCTTGTGTTCTTTAACCCAAACAAGTCTCTTCTGCTTGTTGCCTGTCCTTAGCAGTGATTTCCTAGCAGCTATTTTACCATGAAGGCCTGCTGCACAAAGTCTCCTCTTAATAGTTGTTGTAGAGATGTGTCTGCTGCTAGAACTCTGTGTGGCATTGACCTGGTCTCTAATCTGAGCTGCTGTTAACCTGCGATTTCTGAGGCTGGTGACTCGGATAAACTTATCCTCAGAAGCAGAGGTGACTCTTGGTCTTCCTTTCCTGGGGCGGTCCTCATGTGAGCCAGTTTCTTTGTAGCGCTTGATGGTTTTTGCAACTGCACTTGGGGACACTTTCAAAGTTTTCCCAATTTTTCGGACTGACTGACTTTCATTTTTTAAAGTAATGATGGCCACTCGTTTTTCTTTGCTTAGCTTCTTTTTTCTTGCCATAATACAAATTCCAACAGTCTATTCAGTAGGACTATCAGCTGTGTATCCACCTGACTTCTGCACAACACAACTGATGGTCCTAACCCCATTTATAAGGCAAGAAATCCCACTTACTAAACCTGACAGGGCACATGTGTGAAGTAAAAACCATTTCCGGTGACTACCTCTTGAAGCTCATCAAGAGAATGCCAAGAGTGTGCAAAGCAGTCATCAAAGCAAAAGGTGGCTACTTTGAAGAACCTAGAATATAAGACATATTTTCAGTTGTTTCACACTTTTTTGTTAAGTATATAATTCCGCATGTGTTAATTCATAGTTTTGATGCCTTCAGTGTGAATGTACAATTTTCATGGTCATGAAAATACAGAAAAATCTTTAAATGAGAAGGTGTGTCCAAACTTTTGGTCTGTACTGTATATATATATATCCAACTGAACTAACAGTCCTTCTGAGGACTAATCCAGCTGCATATATTCAGTGGTGATAGCAGGAGTTAGGCATGCAGGCAGTGTATGTGGCAGACTGCAGTGCATGATACAGCACAAAAGGGTCCATTGAACGTCCTGTTAGTATAGGTATTCCACAACATATATATTAGTGATGAGCGAGTATGTTCGGTTAACCCTTTCAGCAAGTATGCTCGGGCAAGTACCGAGTATCTTCAGCGTACTTGGTGACATGTTTGAATCACTCCCGACTGACAGCTTTAATACATGTGAGGAATGCTTGTTTCTTTCGCATTCCTCACATGTATTAAATCTGTCAAACAGTCGCAAATCATGCACATGGGAGTGATTCAAACATATCACCTAGTACGCTAAAGATATTCGGTAGTCGCCCGAGCATACTTGCCGAAAGGGTTTTCCGAACATACTCCCTCATCGCTAATATATATCCATCTGAACTAACAGTCCTTCTGAGGACTAATCCCGCTGCATATATTCAGTGGTGATGGCAGGAATTAGGCAGGCAGTGTATGTGGCAGATTGCAGTGCCTATAGTGCAAGAGGGTCCATTGAACGTTCATGCTGCTGCTGTTCTTGCAGATATTTGTAGACAAAGCCCCAGATATCAGGGGCCAGGGAAATTTTTTTTATCTTAATCCTGGTTATTTGCTTAAAGAGCAATCCAGAGTGCACCATTTTTCTGCTCCATTTGTTTGTTTTCACTGCAGAATAAAGCCAGATCTGTTCCATATTTCAGCGATAAAAGTCCAGAAATTTAAACTGAACGTGGAAAATATTGGCCTCTTTTTCCATTCTGTTGCAGTGTGTCGGTCAAGCTATTCACACTAGGTGTCTCTGAAGGATAGTATTAGCAAATTACAGGCCTGCTATTTAAAACCGTGGTTCTCTGTCAGACATAACACCTATAAGAGTGTTCCAAAATCAGACATTTCTTCCATTTCATTCCATTGCAGTGTGTCGGTCAAGCTATTCACACTAGGTGTCTGTGAAGGATAGTATTAGCAAATTACAGGCCTGCTATTTACAATTGTGGTTCTCTGTCAAGACTTATCACATATAACTGCGTTCCAAAATCAGCCATTTCTCGTGAACGTGGAAAATATTGTCCTCCATTAAAAATGGGCATGGTGTGTGGCAAGGGATGGGGAAGTGGATGTGATGGCGATGGTGCATGCAGAGGCCGAGGACGTTCCTCTTAATGCCAACACAACGGAAGTTGCCAGTGCAACTGTTAGGTCTCCCCGAGTCTGGTTATTTTTTAAAGACTCTGAAGATAACCCCAAAAAGGCCATTTGCACCACCTGCCAGGCCAGCATCAGCAGGGGTAGCAAAACTAGCAGCCTGACCACCACCAGCATGATCAGGCACATGGCAGGAAAGCACCCAACTTAGTTGGCCGAACCCCAGGGTCCAGCAGCAATGTCTGCGGGTAATGTGGCACCCCAGGGGTCTGGTTGCCACAGTAATAGAAATATTACGTCTGAGAGCAAGTGGGAGGTTTCTCTGGTCAGGAGCCCTAAGCATGCTACACTTCCTGCCCAGACCTGGGAGGGGAGGAATCTGCCCTTATAAACTGGGTCTGGGGCGGGATTAGTGAGTTCAGTCAGAGCCTGGAGACAGTTCCAGACACAGGGAGAGTTACAGCAGGAGCTCTGTAGGAGCAGTAGCTGAAGACCAGGGGCTGGAAGCTAAGCAGAGATATAGCTCGCCCTGGCAGAAGAATCTAGGAACCGGACACAGGAGTCCGAGGCTGCCGGGACTGATATCCACCCAGCAGCAGAAACCAGCCGGCAGGGGATTCCAGGTCCTCTGGCCATAGAAGCCCGGAGGCTCAGTCACAAAGAAGGGACCAGCACCGCCATCCAGGAGCGGAGGCTAACAGAAGGCCCCAAGTCACCAGCCATACGGGTGAGCACCACACGGTATACTCAGGGACGTGGGCTACTTCTACCCGCTTACAGCAAGGTAGCCTGAAAGAGTGCAGATAGACGGGGAGGCCTACAACTCCACCTGGCCAGGGGAACTCCTGTTTGCTCGCAGACTGACTAGGCCCCTTATGTTAGCCAGTACTCCCGGGAGTGTATGCCTTAATATCACCAGTAAAGACCCTGAACTGCACTGCAAAGACTCTGAGTCGTTCCTGCTTCATCGCCGCACCAGCACTACTAGTGCTGGGACTCCCGTGCACTATCACCCTCACCATCAACTACACTGCCCTGGGGCTCCACTCTTCCCGTGGGGAGTCACACTACCTCAGCTGCACACACCATCAGCCCCAGCGGTCTGCCTTGCAGCGGCGGTCCGCGCTGACCGCAATCTACGGGTGGCGTAGTCGGACAATTAACCTAAAACCCCCACAAAATCCCGTCATCGGCCTGACCACCCTGAGCCACGGGACCGGGTCACCGCCACGGATTCTACAACCCCCAGAGACCCGGCTCCGGGTATCCCACACACGTCCACACTAGGCCCAGGGGGCGAGTCAGCTTTGGCGTAGTCGGCAGGATTTCGTGCCCGCAACCACCGGGTACTGCGCGCCTTCAAAAGACTGTCATACCTGCCGTGGTGAAGGTCCCCGCCATCCGGAGCCGTTTCCCGCCATCCGGAGCCGTTTCCCGCCATCTTCAGTCGGTTCCCGCCATCTTCAAAAGTTTCCCGCCATCCGCAGTCGTTTTCCCGCCATCGGACGCCATCTTCGGGACTCCACGCGGGAAGAAGAGGGGCGTGGACGCCGAAAGCGCGCGAGACCCGAAGCTCCGCCCCATGCACCGACGCTGCGCAAGGTCCTGGAAGGGAGAGTGAGCGACGCTGACGTCACCAGAGCGCGACGCAAGGTCCTCCACCCTGACGATCGTCTGCGGAGCTGCGACCTACGGAGAAGAAGCAACAGAAGGTAGGCCACACTTAACTAGGTGGGAGGAAGATGACGGACACGGAGGGACCCTCTACCACCAGCGCGGCCACTGCCGCAGTAATGCCATTTACCATGCCGTACATCCCCAGAGCGGCCTGGCTGCCCCAATACTCAGGGGAGTCGCATACCCTAAGCGACTTTAAAGAGAGACTGTACAGCCTGTTTAAGATGTACCCTCTGACAGAGGGACAAAAAGTGAGCATATTGGTAGGCCAGCTAACCGGGGCAGACCAACGTGAAGTAAAGTCCTGGTCAGTCAGGGACAAGGAGACTGTGAAGGAGATCGTAGCCCGTCTGAGGGACACCTTTGATACCCGTACCTCAGCAGAGATCAAAATGAAATTCTATGGGTGCAAGCAGCGGGCCCAAGACAGTATAAGAGACTATGCTTTGAATTTGCAAGAGGCCCTAGGAGCCATTAAACAGGCAGACCCTGACAGTGTGCGGAATGCAGATGAACTGTTAACTGAGCAATTCATTGAGGGTCTGCTGTCCAACACCCACCGAACCCAGTTACGTGCAATGGCCTTGCAGAACCCTGGTTTAGACTTTGTAAAGTTCAAAGACAGGGCCATTCGGGTGCTCCGAGAACCGGCATCGGGTAGCGCTGTAACCCACCGGCGCCCTGCTATTACCTATCACCAGGAGGCGGCGCCCTTGTCTACAGAGTCTGTAGGAGCTGGTGCGCAGGCTTTGGATAACAACCCGGCTACAGACCTGCACCATCAGGTCCAAGAGTTAGCCAAAAGCGTAGCCGCGCTAACCAGAACTGTGCAGTCTTTACAGGTTTCGCCTCCAGGAAAGATCCAGCTGGCATCCGGACCGGAGGACGTCCCATGGCACCGACAGAGGAGGATCCCATCGTCCAGAGGAAGACCCAGCGACCGATACAACGAGGACGGACAACCCATCTGCCGCCGCTGCAATCAACCCGGACATATGGCAAGGTACTGTCATTTAAACGGGCACAACCTGGGTCAGAGGGCCAACCCCCAGGCATAAGATCATCAGGCCCATCGAACTGGCTTGATAAATACGTAGGGGGACGTCCGGTCTTGCCTGTGGTACTGGATGGCATTCCTATGAGTGCCCTACTAGACACTGGGTCACAGGTGACTACCATCCCGTACGTGCTCTTTAAGCAGTACTGGAATGACTCGGACATAACCCGCTACCCAGATGACGACCTGAGTATCATCGCCAGCAATGGTCAGCCCGTGCCGCAGGTGGGATTCAAGGAGGTGACCATTAAGGTCGGTAAAGTCGAGCTGGCGGCACAAGGACTGATTATTGTGGACATAGACCGTCATGAGAGCCACCCTAAAATCACCTTAGGGACTAACGTGATTGAAAATTGTCTTGCAGAGGTGATTCTCATTTTACAGCAGGTTGCCAAGAACGCCAGTTCCAGCCAGCAGCGTGTGCTCCAAAAAGAGATCCGGGCACTGATGAAGCGGCAACAAGTGGAACTATCTGGTGGTGAGATAGGTAGCGTGAGAATGTGTGACCCGTTCCCTATTGCCATGCACCCGAAAAGTGAGATGATGATTTGGTATCGGGCAGCTATTGGTCTAAGAGGTAGAGACTACCAAGAAATGGTAGAACCCGTCTACTCAGACAGTAGGCCCACCATTTTGACAGCACGGGGGGTGGTCGATGTATGCCATGGGAGGGTGCCCGTCCGCATCATAAATATCGGGGAGAGAGAAGTATACCTGCCCCGGTATGCCACGCTAGCCAAATTGTTCACCATAAACCAAAATTCTGTAAGGGCCGTGGAACCCTTGCCTCCATCTCAACCAGAGGAAGGTAACGGCTCTAAGAAACAAATGGAGGACTGGTGTCAGCAACTGCATTTGGGTACTGACTCCACTCCCTCACACCAAAAACAGGGAGTCTACCGGGTGGTTCAGGAGTACGAAAGAGTCTTTAGTAAACACCCGCTAGACTTCGGGCAAGTAAAGGGAGTAGAACATCACATCCCCACAGGAGACCATCCGCCCATAAAGGAAAGATACCGACCTTTACCCCCTGCACACTATCAGCATGCAAAAGGGATGTTGCGGGACATGAAGGAGGCTGGGGTAATCAGGGACAGCTGTAGCCCCTGGGCAGCTCCACTAGTTCTAGTGAAAAAGAAGGACAACACCATGAGAATGTGTGTAGACTACAGAAAGGTCAACCGTATCGCACACAAAGATGCGTACCCGTTACCTAGGATAGAAGAATCTTTAGCTGCATTAAAATCTGCTAACTTCTTCTCCACTTTGGATCTTACTAGCTTGTACTGGCAGGTTCCTGTAGCAGAGGCAGACTAGGAGAAGACTGCATTCACCACCCCGATGGGCCTCAGCGAATTCAACTGTATGCCGTTCGGGCTCTGCAACGCACCAGGAACCTTCCAACGATTGATGGAATGCTGTCTTGGACACCGGAATTTCGAGACGGTCCTGTTATACCTGGACGATGTAATCGTCTATTCCAAAACCTACGAGGACCATCTGAAACACCTGGCAGAAGTGTTTGACGCCCTGGCAAGCTACGGCCTCAAGGTGAAACCCTCCAAGTGTCACCTGCTGAAACCAAAGGTGCAGTACCTGGGACACGTGGTGAGTGCTGACGGAGTGGCTCCCGACCCCGATGAGATCACCGTGATTAAAGACTGGCCAAGACCCTCCAGCATAAAGGAAGTGCGGCAGTTTCTCAGGTTGGTAGGCTACTACCGAAGATTCATTCCCGGTTTCACCAAAATGGCAGCTCCTATGCAGGACCTCCTGATAGGCCAATCCAGGAAGGCCAAAAACCAGAAGCCGCCCTTCAGATGGGAAAAGCTCAAAGAAGAGTCCTTCCGCCAGCTGAAGATGGCCCTCATGGGGGATGAAATCCTGGCGTACCCTGACTACAGCCAGCCCTTTATCCTCCACACGGACGCGAGCAACATCGGGCTAGGAGCCGTACTGTCCCAGATCCAGCAGGGGAAAGAACGGGTAATTGCTTATGCCAGCCGAAAACTACGGCCCACAGAGAGAAACCCTGAGAATTATAGCTCATTCAAGCTAGAGTTCCTGGCAGTGGTGTGGGCAGTGACCGAACGTTTCAAGCATTACCTTGCCTCTTCCAAGTTCACTGTGTACACGGATAACAACCCGTTGACACACCTGGACACTGCAAGACTTGGTGCCCTGGAGCAGAGATGGAAGGCCCGCCTGTCCAACTATGAATTCGCCATCAAATACCGGGCGGGACGCTCAAATGCCAACGCGAATGCCCTGTCCAGAATGCCAAACTTACCGGACGTAGTGGAAGATCCAGAAGAACTGGAAGAAGTCGAACTCCCTGCGTTCCACCGTCATGGGATTACCCTGTATTCCCACCGTGTAAGGGACAGGCGCTCTGCCACGTTCAATCCCTTACCCCACTACAGCTGGGCGGAGACACAAGACAGTGATCCCGCAGTCCGTCTGGTGAAGGAAATGCTGACACAGGCTGATGCCCGTCTTGACCCAGACGCTCCGGAGGAGACCAAGCAACTGTGGAAGGAGAAAAGCAGGCTGTTTCTTTACAGGGAGAAGCTGTGCTGGAGAATGGTCAACTCTAGAACACATGAGCTGACCTGGCAGGTAGTGGTCCCAAGACGAGACGCGGCTATGGTTCTGGAGGCGTACCACGACGGAGCAGGACACTTCGGATGGAAAAAGCTGGAGTTCTTGTTGCGTGAACGGTTCTACTGGGTAGGCATGAGAGGAGCCATCGAGAGGTGGTGCAGAGACTGTGGCCCGTGCAACCTAAGAAGAAAGGACCGTGCCAGCCAGAAGAGTCCCCTGCAGCCCATCGTCACCAGGCAGCCATTGGAACTGGTAGCCCTGGACCATGTGAAACTGGCTCCAAGCAAATCTGGGTACTTCTACGCCCTCACCATCGTAGATCACTACTCCCGGTTTCTAGTGGTGGTCCCTGTCAAGGACTTAACGGCCCAAACAGCAGCCAGGGCCATCCAGCTGCACTTCTGCCGTCCACACGGGTACCCGGAGCAAGTGCTGATGGACCAAGGACCAGCCTTCGAAGCGGAGGTCTTCCAGGAGTTCTGCAATCTGTATGGCTGCAGGAAGATAAGAACAACACCATATCACCCTCAGACCAACGGACTATGTGAGAAAATGAACCAGGTGGTGATAGACTTGCTAAAAACGTTGCCCCTGGAGGAACGCAGTCTGTGGCCTGAAAAACTGCCTGATTTGGTGGACTTGTACAATCACATCCCCGTAGGCTCCACCAACTGTACCCCGGCTTACCTAATGAGAGCAAGACCTGGTAAACTGCCTATTGACCTGGATATGGGAGTCCTGACACCTGAGGACACCTCGCCAGAGGCGGAGTGGGATACAGAACGGCAGCAGCAGTATCGGAAAGTACAGGAAAGCGTCGAGCGAAGTCTGTCTCAAGCAAGAGAAAGGCAAGAGAAGGCTTATAACCAGTATGCTCCCGCTGTTCCCCTGGTACCTGGAGAGCAGGTCTTGAAGAGAAAGAGGGGGCTTCAAAAGTTGGACGACCAGTGGGAGAAGGACCCGTACACCGTACTGCCCTCAAGTCATGAGAACCCAAAAGTATGTATCATCAGTAAGGATGGAGGAGAGACCACAGCCATTGTCTCCAGAGACCACCTGAAGAAGTGTCCCGAGCAGCTGCAAAGCCCCGAAGAAGATCAAGAAAACCCTCAACCTGCAGAGGAAAGGGAAGAAATGATCAGTACCGTACTCGGAGACTTTCCCCGGTCCTGGACTCAGATCAACAACGCAGTCGTGGTACCCGTCCTCACCTTTCTCCAGCCAGCCCCTCAAGGACCTACAGAAGAACAGGTAGTGTCAGAAGAGCAGCCGGCCCAGGAGGCAGAAGAATACATACCAGCAGCCCAGGAGAATCAACCCTCTGCTAGTAGTGAGCCTGCCGTGCCCCTAGTAAGCCAAAGAGAACGCAGAAAGCTGCCAGACCTACCCGCAACACCTCCTACACCCTGCAGTGCAGAACCAGATAGTGGGTTACGTAGGTCCACCAGGAGCACTAGAGGACAGATGCCCGCTCGCTGGAGAATCTAAACTGTGATACCTGAAAACTGCAAATGTTGAAAAGGTTTATGTTTTTGTTACCTGGTTACTAATTATGTTTCTCTAGTTACCCTGCAGGTTTATTTGGACTGACAGGTTATGGACGCTGAATAACCGGAACTACATTGTAGATAGTTGCACCTTGGTGCCTCTTGCGAAGATGGCCGCGGAAGAGAAAACCTGTCTGGCGTGGCCTCCTTGTGGCCCAAAGTAGCTAGCCTCAGCCTTGCAGCCATGCCCAGGGCCAACGCTTGGGGTTTGCTTTGGACAGGTCCCCTACTCTGTGCCAAGACTTCACCTTGTTGGGTCATATGGACACCCGGTTACGGACACACCGTGACCTCTAAAGACAAAAGCTTCTTGTATATATGTTGTTGTATTATTGTTTATACCCTGTATTTGTGTTTTCTTAAAAATGTGTTTAGTCCCGGAGTACTAAAATTCACTAGGGGGGAATGTGGCACCCCCGGGGTCTGGTTGCCACAGTAATAGAAATATTATGTCTGAGAGCAAGTGGGAGGTTTCTCTGGTCAGGAGCCCTAAGCATGCTCCACTTCCTGCCCAGACCTGGGAGGGGAGGAATCTGCCCTTATAAACTGGGTCTGGGGCGGGATTAGTGAGTTCAGTCAGAGCCTGGAGACAGTTCCAGACACAGGGAGAGTTACAGCAGGAGCTCTGTAGGAGCAGTAGCTGAAGACCAGGGGCTGGAAGCTAAGCAGAGATATAGCTCGCCCTGGCAGAAGAATCTAGGAACCGGACACAGGAGTCCGAGGCTGTGGGGACTGATATCCACCCAGCAGCAGAAACCAGCTGGCAGGGGATTCCAGGTCCTCTGGCCATAGAAGCCCGGAGGCTCAGTCACAAGGAAGGGACCAGCACCGCGATCCAGGAGCGGAGGCTAACAGAAGGCCCCAAGTCACCAGCCATACG
Source organism: Phyllobates terribilis (assembly GCF_046119375.1). NCBI lineage: Eukaryota > Metazoa > Chordata > Amphibia > Anura > Dendrobatidae > Phyllobates > Phyllobates terribilis. The sequence continues at coordinate 105,057,015 of NW_027362773.1, forward strand.
GGTGAGCACCACACGGTATACTCAGGGACGTGGGCTACTTCTACCCGTTTACAGCAAGGTAGCCAGAAAGAGTGCAGATAGACGGGGAGGCCTACAACTCCACCTGGCCAGGGGAACTCCTGTTTGCTCGCAGACTGACTAGGCCCCTTATGTTAGCCAGTACTCCCGGGAGGGTCTGCCTTAATATCACCAGTAAAGACCCTGAACTGCACTGCAAAGACTCTGAGTCGTTCCTGCTTCATCGCCGCACCAGCACTACTAGTGCTGGGACTCCCGTGCACTATCACCCTCACCATCAAGTACACTGCCCTGGGGCTCCACTCTTCCCGTGGGGAGTCACACTACCTCAGCTGCACACACCATCAGCCCCAGCGGTCTGCCTTGCAGCGGCGGTCCGCGCTGACCGCAATCCACGGGTGGCGTAGTCGGACAATTAACCTAAAACCCCCACAAAATCCCGTCATCGGCCTGACCACCCTGAGCCACGGGACCGGGTCACCGCCACGGATTCTACAACCCCCAGAGACCCAGCTCCGGGTATCCCACACACGTCCACACTAGGCCCAGGGGGCGAGTCAGTAACACCACTGCTTGTTCCACTGTTGTGAGTGCACGCCAATTCCCTGTCCATGACGCAAGCCAAGATGCCTCCCGCCATGCATGTGTCGTTGAACACTCTAAACTAGCACCATCAGCAAGCACGTCCACGTCCTTGTCCCAGCGGAGCGTTCAGTTGTCCCTTCTCCAGTCCTAGTCGCAAATACGCAGCCAACGCCCCACAGGTCACAGGTCACACTACTAAATTCACACATTTCACGAATGCTTGTGCTCGAAATGATGCCTTTTAGACTCGTGGAGACAGAAGCTTTCCGCAACCTGATGGTGGCGCCCATCCCTCATTACTCTGTCCCCAGCCGCCACTATTTCTCCCGGTGTGCCGTCCCCGCATTACACAAGCACGTGTCCCACAAAATTAGACGTGTCCTGAACAACGCAGTTACTGGGTTAATATAGTGGAAGCCGGGACCCAGTCAGACCTTGGGACGGAACACGTTCTCTCGACACCGAGGATTGTGGGCCCTGGGTCAATCAGGGTTGCCCCCACATTCTACAGCTCTTGCACCTCCTCTTCCTCCTCTTCAGCCTCCATATCCGAAATGACCACATCAGTCGCAAGCTGGAAGCACTGCAGCACTGAGTCGGCCAAGCGGCAACAGGCTGTGCTGGAGCTAATATGCTTAGGTGACAAACCGCACAACGCTGAAGAGTTGTGGACAGCTCTGAAACAGCAGGCAGATCTGTGGCTGACACCGCTGAACCTACAGCCAGGCATGGTCATGTGTGACAATGGCCGGAACCTGGTAGCGGCTCTGAGACGAGGTGAGCTCACACACGTACCATGCCTGGGCCATGTGCTTAACCTCGTGGTTCAGCGGTTTCTCAAAACCTACCCGGATCTTTCGTATCTGCTTGTCAAAGTATGCCGCCTGTGTGCCCATTTTAGAAAGTCAGCTACAGCTTCCACCGCCCTTGCCATGCTTCAGTAGCGTTTGCAGCTTCCAGCTCACCGACTGGTGTGTGATGTCCCTACGCGTTGGAACTCTACATTGCAGATATTGGGAAGGATTTGTGAGCAGAAGAGGGCAATTGTTGACTACCAGCATCAACAAGGCCATCAGTATTCAGGTCAGACTCCACACATAAGACCTCAGGAGTGGACATGGATGTCAGACATATGTACCATCCTCCAAAACCACTCACCATCCCACTTCTCTGTCTTCTGAAACGCTCTCACAATCAAAGAGTGTTAGAACCTTGCTCTTAGGTTTTTTCCTTTGCTGGTCACATGACCTTGTTGGCCTATTTAATCCTGCTCCGCCCTTCTGGCTTTGCTGGACTTCATTGTATAACTACTTTCTAGCTAGCCTGTGCTCTGTATCTAACTCTGTTAGTTTGCTTGGTCTACGGATCTCTATGTTCTATATATTTTGTTTGTTCGTCTGTCTGCTACTATTTCTGTTAGGAGGTGTCCAATTTTCCTCCCAGTCCTTAGTACTTGTAGGGATTCCTTCCCCACATCTATAGGTCTCCGTACAGACTAGCTTAGGACTTTAGCAGGTCTGATCGCAGGATCAGGTTCCCTGTTACATCGTAGGGATTCAGCTGAGTTCTATCGTAGGGACAGATCTCCTCTCTTTCCTTAGCTCTGGTAGCAGAACATAACAGTAAGTCCAGCCTGCAAATTCTCTAAGGAAAGATTTTTCTGTTCCATCATGGTGTCGGTTCAGGATTTGGCTCATCGCCTGCAGGGACTCTCTCTGGAGGTGGCCGAGCTCCGTCAGCACGTGAGTAACTGTCCTGGAGCACATTTCTTGGAGCCTAAGGTATGTTTGCCGGATTTATTTTTTGGTGAACACCGAGAATTTTTTTCATTTAAAAATGCTTGCTTATTGTATTTTCGTTTGAGACCCAAGTCCTCTGAGGATGAATCCCAGCGCATAGGGTTCATAATGTCACTTTTGCGCAAAGAGCCTCAGGAGTGGGCCTTTTCTTTGCAACCTAGTGATACATGCTTTAGATCAGTGGATAGTTTTTTTTCTGCTTTGGGACTATTATATGATGATCCTGACCGTGTCGCATCAGCTGAGACTGAGTTGAGACGTTTGAAACAGGGATCAGGTAATGTGGAAAAATATTGTACTCATTTCCGTCGTTGGTCTACTCAAACAGGGTGGAACGATTCTGCTCTGAAAAGTCTATTTCTTGCTGGGCTCAGTGAAAGGGTTAAAGACCTGCTAATTGTTTATCCTACACCTGAAGATTTGCAACAGGCTATGCAATTAGCTATACGGGTGGATAGGAGACTGCGTGCAAGGGTTAATGAGAGCAAATCCTCTGCTTTGTCAGTTTCTGGTTATGAGAATGTGTGTACTAACAGTGGTGAATCGATGGAGATTGGAGCGATGGCACCTCGCTCTCAAGAAAAAGACCGTAGATTTTCTGAAGGCTTGTGTTTCTATTGCGGAAAATCTGGTCATTTGATTAAAGGCTGTGAGCTTCGTATGAAGAAAGAAAAAAAAATGGTCAGTCATGCCCGTATTGCCTGTTTAAATTCCAAAGGTGTATTTTTAGCTGCTTCCACGATTGCTCATGAAAAATTAATGGAATTTTGGGTGTTTGTTGATTGTGGGTCTACTCTGAATGTAATTGATGGGGGATTCTTGGAAAGACTCAATTTAAAACCCGAACCTTTATCATCCCCCATTGCTGTGGTTTCTGTGGATGGTTCCCCTTTGAAGAATATTACTCTCAAGGTCTGTGAATTTCCTCTCACTATTAATGGTGTTCACCATGAGAAATTGGATTTGGTAGTGTTGAATAACTTGCCTTCTCCGGTGGTGTTGGGATTGCCCTGGTTAAAATTTCACAATCCTGTACTGGATTGGTCTACCAGTGAAATTAAATCCTGGAGCCATAAATGTTATGACAAGTGTTGTAACGGGCGCATTGCAGCTTTGGATAGGGGAGAATTGCCTGTCCCTATTCAGGATTTTTGGAGAGTTTTTTCTGAGAAGGAATCGCAGGTTTTGCCTCCCCATAGAGACTATGATTGTTCTATTGAATTTGTCCCTGGAGCGACTCTTCCTAAAAGTCGTTTATTTAACCTTACTATTCCTGAGAGGAAGGCTTTGGAGGAATACATACAGACAAGTTTGGCCGCCGGTCACATTAGGCCCTCTAAGTCTCCTGTGGCGGTTGGATTTTTTTTTGTAAAAAAAAAGGACGGCGGTTTACGTCCTTGTCTGGATTTTCGTGAGATTAACAAAATTACTGTACGCAATCCTTACCCACTGCCATTGATTCCTGATCTGTTTAACCAGTTAATGGGGGCCAAGTGGTTCTCTAAAATTGACCTTAAGGGGGCATACAATCTGTTGCGCATGAAGGAGGGTGACGAATGGAAGACTGCTTTTAACACTCCTGTGGGTCATTTTGAGAATCTGGTTATGCCTTTTGGTCTTACTAATGCTCCTGCATTTTTTCAGAATCTTATTAATGACATCCTTAGACCTTTGATCGGCAAAAATGTGGTTGTGTATTTGGATGACATTTTGATTTATTCGCCGGATCTGGAGTCTCATTGGCGGAGCGTACGTGAGGTATTACAGTTATTAATGGACAATTCGCTTTTTGCTAAGCTGGAGAAATGTGAGTTCGCTGTACAGAGAATTAGTTTTTTGGGTTACATTATCTCCAGCGAAGGTTTTGAGATGGACCCGGTTAAAGTTCAAGCTGTACAGGAATGGCCTAGGCCTATTGGTTTGAAATCGATACAGAGGTTTTTAGGTTTCGCCAATTATTACAGAAAATTCATAAAAAATTTTTCTAGTATTGTCAAACCTCTGACCGATCTCACCAGGAAAGGTGCTGATGCGGTTCAGTGGTCTTCTGAGGCCATTGAAGCTTTTGTGTATCTCAAGGAGAGGTTCACCTCTGCTCCCATCCTTATGCAGCCTGATGTGACTAAGCCGTTTTTGGTTGAGGTTGATGCTTCCTCTGTGGGGGTTGGCGCAGTATTGTCTCAGGATAACGGGGATGGATTACATCCCTGTGCCTTTTTTTCAAAAAAATTTTCGGAGACTGAACTGAATTACGATATTGGTAATCGGGAATTATTGGCTATTAAACTCGCATTTGAACACTGGCGACACTTCTTGGAAGGTGCGGAATTTCCCGTTCAGGTTCTTACGGATCATAAAAATCTGATATATCTTGATGCTGCCAAGCGCCTAAATGCCCGTCAGGCTAGGTGGGCACTGTTTTTCTAGCGGTTTAATTTCTCCGTTACTTACATCCCTGGTACTAAGAATGTTAAGGCGGATGCCTTGTCTCGCAGTTTTTCTCCCATAGTCGGTGCTGAGAAAGAGGAGAACATTTTACAAGAAGATGTTGTGATAGCTGCTTTGGACTCCGTTTTGGAAGATGAGATTCTTAAAGCACAGGAGAATGCCCCATCTAACACTCCTCATGGGAGGTTGTTTGTGCCTGGGACCTTTAGGAGAGATTTGTTTATTGAGTGTCACGAATCTCGGTTGGCAGGTCATCCCGGAATCTCTGAGACCAAGAGACTGGTGGGTCGCAGTTTTTGGTGGCCTGGATGGCAGAAGGAAGTCATTAAGTGGGTGCGTCAATGTACTATATGTGCTAGATCTAAGTCCTCACATACTCCTGCTGCGGGGTTGCTTTGTCCTTTGGAGGTTCCCAGTGCTCCTTGGACACATTTGGCTATGGACTTTATAACTGACCTTCCCCCCTCTGAGGGTTTTACTGTCATCTGGGTGGTCGTGGACCGTTTTAGCAAGATGTGTCACTTGGTTCCCTTCGTCAAACTGCCCTGCGCTAAAACTCTCGCTAAGGCCTTTGTCAAGGAAATTGTCAGACTTCATGGCGTTCCTACTGACATTGTTTCTGATAGGGGTCCTCAGTTCGTGGCTCGTTTTTGGCGTGCCTTTTGTGACAGGTTGGGAGTTCATTTGTCGTTCTCGTCCGGATATCATCCTGAATCTAATGGCCAGACAGAAAGGAAAAACCAGGATGTTGAGCAGTTCTTGCGTTGTTTTGTGGCAGACAATCAAGAGGGGTGGTCTGAGTTTCTGCCACTTGCTGAATTTGCTCTGAACAATCATACATCTTCTTCTGCTGGTTGTTCGCCTTTTTTTTGTTGTTCTGGGAGACATCCGTCGTTTGGGTCGTTCTCCAAGTTGGGATCTGCCGTGCCTGAGGAGGAGAATTTTTCCGGTGATTTGGAGAGAGTTTGGACGGATGTGCGTGGTAATCTTCAGGAGGCCAACAGAAAATCTAAAGACTACTTTGATAGGAAACGACAGGAGGTTTTGTTCGCTGTTGGTGACATGGTTTGGTTGTCCTCTAGGAATCTGCGGTTGAGGATTCCTTCTAAGAAATTGGGTCCCAAGTTTGTAGGGCCCTTTAAGGTGCTTCAGGTTGTCAACCAATCTGCTGTTAGGTTGGAGGTTCCTACCTCCTGGAGAATTAATCCGGTATTTCATGTCTCTCTGTTAAAAAAAGCTGTTGTGTCGGATGGTGACGCCTCTGCCTCTGTTCCTCCGGTGGTGGAGGACGGGGAATATGAAATTTCTCGCATCCTTAACTCTAGACGGTATAGAGGTAGTTTGCAGTATCTTGTGGCCTGGAAAGGTTTCGGACCCGAGGATAACTCTTGGGTGAGGTCTGATGATGTTTCCGCGTCCAGACTTATCAGAGCGTTTCACAGGAGATTTCCTGATAAGCCTGGTCCTAGGGGATCCGGAGGATCCTCTTAGAAGGGGGGGTACTGTTAGAACCTTGCTCTTAGGTTTTTTCCTTTGCTGGTCACATGACCTTGTTGGCCTATTTAATCCTGCTCCGCCCTTCTGGCTTTGCTGGACTTCATTGTATAACTACTTTCTAGCTAGCCTGTGCTCTGTATCTAACTCTGTTAGTTTGCTTGGTCTACGGACCTCTATGTTCTATATATTTTGTTTGTTCGTCTGTCTGCTACTATTTCTGTTAGGAGGTGTCCAATTTTCCTCCCAGTCCTTAGTACTTGTAGGGATTCCTTCCCCACATCTATAGGTCTCCGTACAGACTAGCTTAGGACTTTAGCAGGTCTGATCGCAGGATCAGGTTCCCTGTTACATCGTAGGGATTCAGCTGAGTTCTATCATAGGGACAGATCTCCTCTCTTTCCTTAGCTCTGGTAGCAGAACATAACAAAGAGGATGCATTGCAGGCGAAGCACGATGAGATGGAGCAAGGAACCATAAAGGGTGATTCCACACAGTCCAGCCTCATCTCATCCCAATATGGATTGGGTGACAATGAGGAAGAGGAGGCGGTAGAACAGGAGCTGGTTTCCTGCGCTATAGATGGTACTACCTGCACAACTGTCATACTGTCTGTTCAGCGTGGATGGCCTGAGAACAGGGAGGAGGAGAGCATAGTTAGTCATCCTCTTGGTGAGGACACGGAAGTCTTGCCTTTTTGCAGTCTGGCACACATGCCTTTCCCGTGACCCTCGCGTTGTCCAAATTTTGGGTGACAGTCTATATTGGTTGGTGACACTTCTAGACCCACGCTGCAAGGAGAACTTTCTGTCTCTTATTCCATTGCAGGACATGCCTAATAAAATGGTGCAGTACGACAAGGACCTTGTTGCGGAATTATTTAAAAAATTTCCATCTGAAAACTCTGGCGGCAGAGGTCACAGTTCGTTGGACAACCAAGGAGTACAGGCAAGAGAGACACAAATGCAATCGAGCAGAGGCAGAGGAACAAAGTCAAAGTTCTGGGACAGTTTACTCAGACCCTCCCATCGCACAAGCCCTGATGCGCGGGGTACTCTCTCAAGGAAGGAAAAATTTCTGAAGATGGTGAGGAAGTACCTTGCCGACCGTACCAACGTCCTCTGTGATTCCTATGTGCCTTATAATTGTTGGGTATCCAAGCTGGACATGTGGCATGAACTGGCTCTCTACGCCTTGGAAGTCCTGGCCTGCCCTGCCGCTAGTGTTTTGTCAGAGCGGGTTTTTAGTGTCACCAGTGGAATTATAACCGATAGGCGCATCTGCCTGTCAACTGAAAATGCTGACAAGCTGACATATAAAAATGAACAAGGACTGGATTGGGCCAGACTTCTCAACACCACCGAATGATATGACTGTAACATAAACTCAAATGCAGTGTCTTTTTTTTGGGGAAGTCTAACTCTATTTCCATGCACCTCTGTCTTCACACCCAGACATGGGTATACGCTTCCTGATTTTGTCTATTTGCTCTTGTCCTCCTCCTTCTGCGCATCCTCATCCTCCACCACCATATTACCACCATTTGTACCACATCAACATATCTACGTCTCTTGCAAGGGACATTGGAGTTCCTTCAAATTTTTAGCAGCTGTTGCTTCACTGCATAGGCAAACAGTATGGGAGTCACACTTCCTAATAATGGGAACATTGTTTTCAGGAGGCCCGCTGACCTCTACGTCTCTTGCAAGGGGCATTGGAGTTCCTCCAAATTTTTGGCAGCCGTTGCTTCACTGCATAGGCATACAGTATGGGAGACACACTTCATAATAATGGGAACATTTTTTGCAGGAGGCCCCCTGACCTCAACGTCTCTTGCAAGGGGCATTGGAGTTCCTCCAAATTTTTGGAAGCCGTTGCAGTCACTGCATACGCAATAACAGTATAGGAGACCCACTCTTTAATAATAGGAACAACAAAGCATAGCCGGCTGATGGCTCTCGAACAATAGCAAGGGCCGACTGCTGGCCCTTTAAGAGTAGTAAGGGCCGCCTAATGGCCCTATAAAAATAGGTTTTGTGACTTTCAGAGTCCCTCCATCATAAATGAAACAGGATGTGTCTGATGATGTGTCACACACCACATTGCCAGATAAGGTTGTAAAATGTTAAAATGACATTTCCTGGTGAATGCATTGGTCTTGGTTGAAAGCAATGCAAAAGTGCAAAAACGCATCAAAAACGCTACGTGTGAACATAGCCCAAGGTGTGGAGGAGCATTTTTGTTTTTGTATATTTATTTCTCCCTGCTTCTGGGGTGGTTCTTTTCTTTCACCATAGCCTTCTGTGACATATAAGAGAAACTATCGTTCCAGGGTATTCTTCAATTATCTAGGCACAACGGTGTTCCTGGTTTTGCTGGTGAACCAGAACCAGGCATGTCGCTGGACCAGGGTTAACAATTTGGGAGCCCCCTTCTTCTGCTGACCTGTGAAATTCAGACAGTATCTAACGAGGTTCATAGTTAATGACGACCTGATGGGACAACCTCATAGCTGAGGAGAAAGAGGAGAGTCTGCTGATTTATAAAGTTTGACTTCTGCAAAAGTTTTTTTTAAAGTCATTGTAAGAATAGGAATGAAAACTTGAAGATACATGGAGAAAAGAAGAGTTCTTTATGCGCCGTTCCCAGTGTGTGGTCTTCTTCTGTATGGACACATTGTCCTTCTCTCTGTCATTTAGCTCTTATTGCATTATAACATTAATTCAGATTATTAATACCATGAGCTGCTTTAGTGCCCGCTTCCCTCTCCCTAAGGGGGGATAGAAACAAGAGATTATGCCACCCGGTCCTCTGATCAAATCAACAGTTATCCCGATTAGCCATAAGTAAGAGATTTATCTCTTAACAGGATCTCTCTAATAGATTTATGACAAAATTAATCAGGCATCCAGTGTCCTTTAACTAATAGTCTGTGACCATAATAACTAGATCAGCCTGTCATGCCTGACACTGTAACTCATACAATCTGTCCAGCACACCCATCCTGCGTAATATTTTTACTAGAACAGACGTGAAAGTAGCCACATGCCGGATATATTTATATATATACAGTTGAAACCAGAAGTTTACATACACTATATAAAAAGACACATATGCATGTTTTTCTCAATATCTGACATGAAATCAGAATAAACCATTCCGGTTTTAGGTGTAAGGCGGCGGTGTTCACACCGTGCAGTAACTGAGGCAGTGACCCAAGCAAGTCCAAGATAAACAGCTTTTATTCAGCAGACTCACGGGTAAACAGAAAAGTCCTCCGGTTCGCAGCCGGGTTAACTCAAGTCCATAACAACGGTTGCCGGGGGCAACAGCCGCGCCGGGCCGTTCAGAGCCTGACGGGTGCAGAGCCTTCCCAGGCGTGGGTTCAGCTACTCACAGGTCCGCCGAGCTTTCCTGTTATGCTCCTAGCTGATCCCAACACTGAACAACACTAATCCTTAATGCAGGGTTTTTAAAGGACCTGTGGCAAGAGCCACTGGAAAACCCAGGTTGGAGGGAGGAGGCCACCCCACTGCCTTCCTGTAGCCTCCTCCAAGAAATGAAGGCCCTGCTGGGTTTTACTTAATCTGCCTTAGCCAGATAGCCTGACCAGGTCAATGCTCACCTTCATTCCTGCATTGCAGCCGCAGTTCTTTCATGATGGGTATGACTGCCGCGATCCGGTTCTACATACTAGCCACATGTTCAATTATACTCCTATGTGGAGTCGGCTCTTGTTCCCACGTCTCTTTGGCTACGTCCAACAGACCCCTAGGGTGTCTGCCGTACAATAACTCAAAGGGAGAGAACCCTGTGGAAGCCTGGGGTACCTGACGGATGGCGCGGCAAACATCAAATAGAGTAGTAACATGTCCCAATCCCTTCCGTCCTTAGAAACTACCTTTTTTAACATGGACTTGAGGGTTTTATTGAACCGTTCTACTAGCCCGTCAGTTTGAGGGTGGTATGCCGAGGTGCACAATTGTTTTATTTTTAGCAGTTTGCACAGTTCCCTCATCACCTTGGACATAAAACGGGTCCCTTGATCTGTCAGGATCTCCTTAGGTAGCCCAAGGCGACATAACATGGCAAACAGCTCCGGTGCAATCAGTTTCGCGTGTGGCGTAGCGGTATAGCCTCTGGGTACCGGGTGGCACAGTCGACGACCACAAGTAAATGTTGGTGGCCGCGAGCGGATTTTACAATGGGCCCTACCACGTCCATTGCAATCCATTCAAAAGGTACCTCTATCACTGGCGGAGGTACCAATGGGCTAAGGAAGCTTGCTGTGGGTGTAGTCAGCTAACATTCGGGGCAGGATTTGCAGTACTTTTGGACCTCTGCGTAAATCCCCGGCTAAAAGAACAGCTTCAAGATACGCTCTTGCGTCTTTTTAACGCCTAAATGTCCACCCAGCAGGTGTGTGTGTGCCATCTCCAGAACCGCCTGATGGTACGACTGAGGTACCACTAACTGTTCCACGACCTCGTCCCTGATTTTGTCTACCCTATAGAGCAACTCACCGTTGACCACCATGCGTGGAATCACAATATTTGCACCAGGCTGTTGAGCTACACCATTTACCTCTAACACCCTTTTCCGTACCCGAGTCAGGGTGGGATCCTGTAGCTGAACTGTCCCAAACATGCCCCGGGACACTTCCTGCTCGGGGATCAATGGGGTCTTCTCGACCTCTCCTGCCAGCACCTCTAGGGGAAACCTATCGGGGTTACACGCTGTTCCTAGGTTGGACACCCCTACGGCATGTACCCCTGACTTGGGTTCTTCGGGTACAGCGCCCGTAATAAATTTTACCGGAGAAGAGTGTTTTTTGTTTTTCCAAAGAGTCCAGAACAGGGGCAAGTCTCTTCCCAACACAGTCCCATAGGTAACAGTTTTTACCACCCCCACCACATGTTTCGTGTCTCCACATGGCGTGGACAACACTACCTCCGCGGTTGGGTATTCTCGGAGGTCCCCATGGATACACACAACCCCGATGGTCCGTCCACAGAGGTTGTCTCCTACCACCAGCGACTCATGTACCAAAGTCACTAGGCTCTCCGAGTCTAAGAGGGCCTCCGTTGGGTACCCATTAACCAGTACCTGGCACAGTTGGGGTTCACTGTCCGGGGGGTTGTCACTCGCAGAGCAGACGGTCTGGGTGTACAATGAGACCCGGCGGTTATACCCGCAGTCCATGGGCTCTGTAGTCAGGGGGCAGTTAGCAACCACATGTCCCGGCCCTGACACCGCCAGCACCTAATGGCGGAGGTACTGTTAGATCTTGTGACCGTTTGTGAGGGAACCTGTCTCCTGCGCCTCTCACCCCGGGGTTCCCCTTCAGCACGGGTATGGTGTTGACTGTCCTCAGCAGAGGGACGCGACCCCTTTCCCGGTTCCTGGTTTGGCAGGGTCCGGCATGACAGCCGCGAGGGGGCAGAGTCCCATATAAAGTCCTGAGTGGCCGAGTACCGCTCGATCAGGCTGACCATCTGGTCGAGGGTGCCGGGGTCCCCTTGCCCCACCCAACGTTGGATAGCGGCCGGCAGAATCCTCACCAGCCGGTCGACCACCACCCTCTCCACCATCTGGGCTGGAGTCAAAGTCTCAGGCTGGAGCCACCTCCTTACCAGCTGCAGAAGGTCATAAGCCTGAGACTGGACGGGTCAGGTCTCCACAAAAGCCCATGAAAATACGCGCTGAGCCCTCACGTATGTATTGACCCCTAGTTGGGCAAGGATCTCACCTTTGAGCCTCTGGTAGTCCCGGGCGTCCTCCCGACTGAGGTCGAAGTAGGCCTTCTGGGCATTGACGACCAAAAACGGAGTCACCACTTCCACCCACTGGCCGTTCTGCTGTGTGTTCGTAGATGGACAGGAAGGCTTCCACGTCGTCGTCCGGTCACATCTTCCTCAATGCTGAGCGAACCTTGTCCCGGGCCTCTCAACATTCCGGGATCGGCGTTGTAGCCATTTCCGGCAGGGCAGCAATCTGTTGCAGCATCAGTTCATTTGTTTTTTGCTGCTGCTGGTACAGTAGCTGCTGCTGCTAATTGTGCTGCTGTTCCCGCTCCTGCTGTTGCCGCTGAGACTCCAGCTGCTGCTGCTGGGTGATTACCAACAGCTTTAACAGCTCCTCCATTTTGTTCACGGGGTGGGGCTGAAAGGTGGCAGGCCGCATTGTGGTCATGCAGCTGCCGGTGGGGTATGCCTCAGTCACAATGCCCGCATTCTCCACCAAGCTGTAAGGTGGCGGTGTTCACACCGTGCAGTAACTGAGGCAGTGACCCAAGGAAGTCCAACATAAGCAGCTTTTATTCAGCAGACTCACGGGTAAACAGAAAAGTCCTCCGGTTCGCAGCCGGGTTAACCCAAGTCCATAACAACGGTTGCCGGGGGCAACGGCCTCACCGGGACATTCAGAGCCTGATGGGTTCAGAGCCTTCCCAGGCGTGTGTTCAGCTACTCACAGGTCCACCGAGCTTTCCTGCTATACTCCTAGCAGGTCCCAACACTGAACAACATTAACCCTTAATGCAGGGTTTTTAAAGGACCTGTGGCAAGAGCCACTGGAAAACCCGGGTTGGAGGGAGGAGGCTGCCCCACTGCCTTCCTGTAGCCTCCTCCAAGAAATGAAGGCCCTGCCGGGTTTTACTTAATCTGCCTTAGCCTGACCAGGTCAATGCTCACCTTCATTCCTACATTGCAGCCGCAGCTGTGTCTGTGACTGCCATGCACTCCAACAGGTTTAATAGGTCTCTGTACACATTCTGGGGGATATATAATGTCCCTCGTATACAATCCCGGTCACTGCCTCACAAGATCAATTAGAATTACCATAATTTTTAATATTTGCCAAATGCCAGAATAATTGAGAGAGATAGAATGTTTCAAGGCATTTTTATTACTTACTGCAAAGTCAAAAGTTTACATAAACTAAGATTACTATGCCTTAAAACAATTCTGGACTGCCCATATGATGATGTCATGTGTTTGGAAGCTTCTGATAGGTTTTTTGGCAACATCTGAGTTAATTAGAGACACACCTGTGGATGTATTTTAATGCACACCTGAAACACACTGCTTCTTTGTGTAGCATCATGGGAAAGTCTAAAGAAATCAGCCAAGATATCAGGAAGAGAATTGTGGACTTGCACAAGTCTGGCTCATCCTTGGGTACAATTTCAAGATACCTGAAGGTGCCTCGTTCATCTATACAACAATTATACGCAAGTACAAACAAGATAGGACTGTCCAGCCATCATACTGCTCAGGAAGGAGACGGATTCTGTGTCCCAGAGATGAATGTGCTTTGGTCCGACATGTGCATATCAACCCAAGGACAAAAGCAAAAGACCTCGTGAAGATGATGGTGGAAGCTGGTAAGATTGTGTCAATAACCACAGTGAAACTAGTACTGTATCAACAGGGGCTGAAAGGCCACTCTGCCAGAAAGAAGCCATTACTCCAAAAGAAACATAAAAAAGCCAAATTAATGTTTGCAAATTCACACAGGAACAAAGACCTTAATTTTTGGAGACATGTCCTGTGGTCTGATGAAACTAAAATTTAACTTTTTGGGCATAATGACCATCGTTATGTGTGGAGGAAAAAGGGAGAAGCTTGGAGCCTAAGCTAAGAACACCATCCCAACTGTGAAACATGGGGGTTGCAGCATCATGTTGTGGGGTTGTTTTGCTGCAGGAGGGACTGGTGCGCTTCACAAAATAGATGATATCATGAGAAAAGAAGATTGTGGCAATACTGAAGCAACATCTCAATACATCAGCCGGGAAGTTAAAGCTTGGGCGGAATTGGGTCTTCCAGAAGGACAATGACCCGAAGCATACTGCCAAAATGGTAACAAAGTGGCTTAAGGATAACAAAGTCAATGTTTTGGAGTGGCCATCACAAAGCCCTGATCTCAATCCTATTGAAAATTTATGGGCAAAGCTGAAAAGGCAGGTGTGAGCAAGGCGACCTACCAACCTGGATCAGTTACACCAGTTTTGTCAGGAAGAATGGGCCAAAATTCCAACCAACTATTGTGAGAGCTTGTGGAAGGATATCCCAAACGTTTGACCCAAGTCATTCAGTTTAAGGGCAATGGTACCAAATACTAATGAAATGTATGTAAACTTTTGACTTTGCAGTAAGTAATAAAAATGCCTTAAAACATTCTCTCTCTCATTATTCTGGCATTTGGCAAATATTAAAAATTATGGTAATCCTAATTGACCTAAAACGGGAAAGGTTTATTCTGATTTCATGTCAGATATTGACATTATAATGGCGATGTTTCGTTCCAAGTATGGAACGTTATAAAAAATAAATTGATAAAGTTCCACACTTGGAACGTTGGAACGAAACGTCGCCATCATAATAGGTCAAAAAAACATTTTATATACTGTATACACTGCTCAAAAAAATAAAGGGAACACTTGAACAACAGAATATAACTCCAAGTAAATCAAACTTCTGTGAAATCAAACTGTCCACTTAGGAAGCAACACTGATTGACAATCAATTTCACATGCTGTTGTGCAAATGGAATAGACAATAGATGGAAATTATTGGCAATTATCAAGACACACTCAATAAAGGAGTGGTTCTGCAGTTGGGGACCCAGACCACATCTCAGTACCAATGCTTTCTGGCTGAATTTTTGGTCACTTTTGAATGTTGGCTGTGCTTTCACACTCGTGGTAGCATGAGATGGACTCTACAACCCACAGAAGTTCCTCAGGTAGTGCAGCTCATCCAGGATGGCACATCAATGCGAGCTGTGGCAAGGTTTGCTGTGTCTGTCAGTGTAGTGTCCAGAGGCTGGAGGCGCTACCAGGAGACAGCCCAGTACACCAGGAGACGTTGAGGGAGCTATAGGAGGGCAACAACCCAGCAGCAGGACCTCTACCTCCGCCTTTGTGCAAGGAGGAACAGGAGGAGCACTGCCAGAGCCCTGCAAAATGACCTCCAGCAGGCAACAAATGTGCATGTGTCTGCACAAACGGTTAAAAACCAACTCCATGAGGGTGGTATGAGGGCCCGACGTCCACAGATGGGGGTTGTGCTCACAGCCCAACACCGTGCAGGACTCTTGGCATTTGCCACAGAACACCAGGATTGGCAAAGTCGCCACTGGCGCCCTGTGTTCTTCACAGATAAAAGCAGGTTCACACTGAGCACATGTGACAGAGTCTGGAGACGCCGTGGAGAGCTATCTGCTGCCTGCAACATCCTTCAGCATGACCGGTTTGGCAGTGGGTCAGTAATGGTGTGGGGTGGCATTTCTTTGGACGCCGCACAGCCCTCCATGTTCTCGCCAGAGGTAGCCTGACTGCCATTTGGTACCGAGATGAGATCCTCAGACCCCTTGTGAGACCATATGCTGGTGCGGTTGGCCCTGGGTTCCTCCTAATGCAGGACAATGCCAGACCTCATGTGGCTGGAGTGTGTCAGCAGTTCCTGCAAGATGAAGGCATTGAAGCTATGGACTGGCCCGCCCGTTCCCCAGACCTGAATCTGATTGAGCACATCTGGGACATCATGTCTCGCTCCATCCACCAACGTCACGTTGCACTACAGACTGTCCAGGAGTTGGCGGATGCTTTAGTCCAGGTCTGGGAGGAGATCCCACAGGAGACCATCCGCAACCTCATCAGGAGCATACCCAGGCATTGTAGGGAGGTCATACAGGCACGTGGAGGCCACACACAATACTGAGCCTCATTTTGACTTGTTTTAAGGACATTACATCAAAGTTGGATTAGCCTATAGTGTGTTTTTCTACTTTAATTTTGGGGGTGACTCCAAATCCAGGCCTCCATTGGTTAATAAATTTGATTTCCATTGATGATTTTTGTGTCATTTTGTTGTCAGCACATTCAACCTTGTACAGAACAAAGTATTCAATGAGAATATTTCATTCATTCAGATCTAGGATGTGTTATTTGAGTGTTCCCTTTATTTTTTTGAGCAGTGTATATAAATGGCCTTTGGCTTGGTCTCGAGCAATGACGACTTGCTGGATGAATGATCTTTAGGAAGATCGATCTTGTGAAAGCCTAGATAGGTCCACCAGGGTCTTCTCCGCCGTTATCTTGATAGTATCAAGCCATCAGGTTGCTGGTCTTCCTCTTCACCTTGTTCCTGCTATTCTTCTGACCATGCTGTCCTTCTCCAGTGATTACTCTCTTCGTATGATGTGTCCAAAGTAGGCGAGTCGTAGCCTGGCGATCCTTGCTTTGAGTGACATATCTGGCTTGATTTATTCTAAAATTGATTTGTTTGTTGCTCTTGCCATCCATGGTATTGATAGCATACTTCTCCAGCACCACATTTGGAAGGCGCTGATTCTTCTTCTGTCTTGTTTATTTATTGGCCAGGTTTTTCATCCATATGTTACCACAGAGAAGACCAGACTATGTGCAAGCCATGTTGTAACACTATTGCCAGCTCCCCTGCATGGTTTCCCTTCCTCCTCCATGCAGGAACACTGACATACTCACTGCTTCGGCCACTCAGCGAGTTCCCTCGCGTGCTTTCTGTCTTCTGTTGTAGTGCGCGCGCGCACTCGCTCCCCTGCTCTTAAAGGTGAAGTTCGTGCATATAGTAAATACCCTCAGCTTGTAGCTGAGAGGCATTTAGCATAAGGAGTTTACTTGCTGGATGGCTCTTAGCCTATTGCTGAGAGTCATCCTCTATAAAAGATTCCCTCTCCCTTAGGGAATCGCTGAAGCAACAGCTTTCATTAGTGTGTAGTCTTTCCTGTTAGTGAGTTGTTAGGTCCTCTGGTCTCGATGTGGCCAATGTCCTTAACTCGAACCCCTGGTCCTGGAGTGGCCAGTGTCCTGAAACCGAATCCCTGGTCTGTGTGCGGCCAGTGCCTGAACATTGTCCCCTGGTCCTTGTGCAGCCATTCCTGTTCCCGAAGTACACTGGTCCCGGAGAGGCCAGTGCCTGAACATTGTCCCCTGGTCTTGGCGCGTCCGGTCCTGTCCCTCAAGTCCCATGGTCCCGGTGCAGCCATGCCTGAACATTGTCCCCTGGTCCTGATGCTGCCAGTCCTGTTCCCGAAGTTCCCTGATCCAGATGCGGCCAGTGCCTGAACATTGTCCCCTGGTTCTGGTGTGGCCAGTATCAGAATGTTTATCTATCTGAATTTCTGTGTCAGTAACCGTTCTGCAGTGATCCTGAACTGAACCTATTTGTCTGAACGGAGCTGTAGTCTGTGTCAGCTAATCTAACCCCCGGAGTCAGCTGCTTCCGAACCGGCATCTGCTTAGGAGTGGTATCTGGCGGCTACCTGCAGCCTAGCCTGTCTCCACCATCTGGAGCAGCAGTGAACACCAGGTAGCTGCTTAGTTACACCCCTACCACTAATCCACATGCGCCACCGGTGGGCGTAACACATGTTTTCTTCGCCAATGAAATGTTCTTCGATTTGAAGATCTTGACCAGTGACTGCATTGTTGAATTGCCCATAGCTATTCTCCTATTGACTTCCGATGTTATCACTGCATCTTGAGTGATCATTGATACAAGTAGGTTGAAGTCCTTTTTATACATACCTGTATATATTGTGAGAAGGTCACTGGTAAAATACTGGAGGGGGAGATATGTGTCAATCAGGATGTTCGCCTCAGTGATATGAACCTTGAAAAATGCTCCAGCACACTATGTGGTGAGAGGGGTTAATCGGACATATAAAGGGCTGGGTTTTTGTGAACAGCTAAAGAGTGGGTGGGAGGCGCATTTTGGTGCCCGACTGGCGCTTTTCTCAAGGTATAAATACCCAAGTGACTTGTTTTTCCCCTTGAGAAAGGCACCGATACGGCATCTAAATTGGTTGGTATGGATAAAAAATCTTGCACATCGTGATAATCTCCACTTTGTAAACTGCTATCTGGATGATGCTTTCCTCCAGCCACGGGGCTGCGGCTACAGCACCTCAGGCTTCTACAGGTTTTGTGTCCTTACACAGCCCCAAAAGGTGAGCGCTACCCTCACCCTCATCTTGTTCCTTACGGTACTGCCCTATCTGTGCGCATTTGTCCCATCCAGATCTTCCCATCTTTAGAAGTTATCACCTGTCCATAACTGATCGACCTCTGGGACCCCTACCCTTCCCGAGAATGTGGCTTTGAAATGTCCCATCTGAATTAAGTGTGGACATACATGCGCATGACCGCTCTTATTCATTCTCTATGGGACTGTTGGAGTTTCCCACAGTCCCATAGGGAATGAATGAGCTACCACTCCATTCAGACATAGCTCTGAAGAGCCTCATTCTTGGGATCGATGGGAGTCCAAGATGTCAAAACCCAACTCTCTCTCTCATAGGTTATAACTCCCATAGTTTGGAATAGTGATTTAATACATAGGGGAAGATTTATCATTAGTGGACTTTTTTAAATCCTTTCTGCTTGAGGCTGCACTGCCACGGTTTGCATGAAATTTATCAACATGTCACGCAACGTTTGATTAATTTTCTGCATCTTTAACTACAGTTAGGTCCATATATATTTGGACAGAGACAACATTTTTCTAATTTTGGTTCTAGACATTACCACAATGAATTTTAAACAAAACAATTCAGATGCAGTTGAAGTTCAGACTTTCAGCTTTCATTTGAGGGTATCCACATTAAAATTGGATGAAAGGTTTAGGAGTTTCAGCTCCTTAACATGTGCCACCCTGTTTTTAAAGGGACCAAAAGTAATTGGACAGATGAAATAATTGTAAATAAAATGTTCATTTCTAGTACTTGGTTGAAAACCCTTTGTTGGCAATGACTAACTGAAGTCTTGAACTCATTGACATCACCAGACGTTGGGTTTCCTCCTTTTGGATGCTCTGCCAGGCCTTCACTGCGGTGGTTTTCAGTTGCTGTTTGTTTGTGGGCCTTTCTGTCTGAAGTTTAGTCTTTAACAAGTGAAATGCATGCTCAATTGGGTTGAGATCAGGTGACTGACTTGGCCATTCAAGAATATTCCACTTCTTTGCTTTAATAAACTCCTGGGTTGCTTTGGCTTTATGTTTTGGGTCATTGTCCATCTGTAGTATGAAACGACGACCAATCAGTTTGGCTGCGTTTGGCTGGATCTGAGCACACAGTATGGCTCTGAATACATCAGAATTCATTCGGCTGCTTCTGTCCTGTGTCACATCATCAATAAACACTAGTGACCCAGTGCCCCTGGCAGCCATGCATGCCCGCGCCATCACACTGCCTCCGCCGTATTTTATCAGATGATGTGATATGCTTTGGATCATGAGCTGTACCACGCCTTCGCCATACTTTTCTCTTTCCATCATTCTGGTAGAGGTTGATCTTGGTTTCATCTGTCCAAAGAATGTTCTTCCAGAACTGTGCTGGCTTTTTTAGATGTTTTTTAGCAAAGTCCAGTCTAGCTTTTTATTCTTGATGCTTATGAGTGGCTTGCACCGTGCAGTGAACCCTCTGTATTTACTTTCATGCAGTCTTCTTCTTTATGGTAGATTTGGATATTGATACGCCTACCTCCTGGAGAGTGTTGTTCACTTGGTTGGCTGTTGTGAAGGGGTTTCTTTTCACCATGGAGATTATTCTGTGATCATCCACCACTGTTGTCTTCCGTGGGCGCCCAGGTCTTTTTGCATTGATGAGTTCACCAGTGCTTTCTTTCTTTCTCAGGATGTACCAAACTGTAGATTTTGCCACTCCTAATATTGTAGCAATTTCTCGGATGGGTTCTTTCTGTTTTTGCAGCTTAAGGATGGCTTGATTCACCTGCATGGAGAGCTCCTTTGACCGCATGTTTACTTCACAGCAAAACCTTCCAAATGCAAGTGTAGCGCCCCGAGGGCTCGGCCGCTACAGGGGTATTGCACCTCAGACCAGAGGTGTGATATTCCACTCTCGGGTAAGGATGGAGTATGGACCAGGGCTCAGTTAGCTGCATGCAGCACACACACCCCATTTCCCAGGGACAGCTCAACGGTGCTCCCACTAGACAGAAGTGCAGGCACGACCGACCATGTCCCTGCTGTAGTGGGGAGGGAGGGGTGGAACACCCAGTGCTGTAGGGGCAGATAGGGGGCGGTTCCTGAGTGTAGGAAGGAGCTCATTGGTTGCTGGTCACCTGGGCTCATGGCTAGAGGGAGGTATAAAAGGTGGGCACCATCTTAGATCTGGGTTCGTTCTGTGGAGAGGAGAAGACAGGGAGTAGCAGCTCAGGCTGAGTGCTGCTCCAGAGGCAGGCCTAGGGAAGAGGCCGGGGCCTGAGAGGAGAAGGAGAAGTAGGCCTGGAGAAGAGGCCGAGGAGGAGGTGAAGGGGAGCTGAGATTCTAGCTCATCTCAGCTCCAAGAGAAAGGAACAGGAGCAGAAAGGAACTGCAAAGAAGGAGAGACAGAGAAACAGAAGGGCTCAGGAACAAGAAGGTGGAAGGGACCCTAAGAACCCACGAGAATCCAGGGTGCAGGGTCAGGCAGATTAAGGGTACCGGATCCCAAGTTGGTGGAGGAGAAACAACCCTCAGCCAAAGACCGGTCGTCGTGATCATATATTGGTGCGACACCTCATCAAACCTGCTAGGAAGGCACCATATAGGACAGCGGAGGACGGGGCCCACGTTTAACCGCACAGGTCCGCGGCAGCTGGACAAAAGTGGGTCACTGGTGAGGCAGGCCAGAGAAAGGATAAAAGGGGGTCCTGTGCCATGCTCCTGAACTGCCTGGGAGTTGACCGAGCCCCACACCTGGTGGACGCAGCACGGCTCGGGCAGTCATTGCCAGCTGAAGTGACTTGGATATTAACCGTGAGTAAAGACGCTGGACTGCAGTACGTTGTCTGTGTGCTTTTTCGCTCCTCCGGCACTACCGGTACTGGGACTCTCACTACCATCACTCCCAGCATCCACTACACTGCCCTGGGGCTGCACTCTTCCCGTGGGGAATCACATCACCTCAGCTGCACCCATCATCAGCCCCAGCAGACTGCCTTGCAGCGGCGGTTCCTAATAACCGCAATCCACGGGTGGCGTAGTCGGACATTATCTAAAGCACGTAGCAGACTACCATTGGCCTGACCACCCTGAGCCGCGGGACCGGGCCGCCACCACTACTACCCCCAACGTCTCCCTATCGCCCGGTTCCGCGTGCCCCACGGCCCAGGGGGCGAGTCACAAGCACCACACCTCAAATCAACTCCAAGCCTTTTAGCTGCTTAATTGAGAATGACATAACGAAGGGATTGCCCACACCTGTCCATGAAATAGCCTTGGAGTCAATTGTCCAATTACTTTTGGTCCCTTTAAAAACAGGGTGGCACATGTTAAGGAGCTGAAACTCCTAAACCCTTCATCCAATTTTAATGTGGATACCCTCAAATGAAATCTGAAAGTCTGAACTTCAACTGCATCTGAATTGTTTTGTTTAAAATTCATTGTGGTAATGTCTAGAACCAAAATTAGAAAAATGTTGTCTCTGTCCAAATATATATGGACCTAACTGTATAACACTTCTGTTTCGAGAATTGCAAAGTTTTGGTGCCTTTTTCAAAAGGCTCAGCTCATAAATCTTTTATATGGCTATGATCCTGGCTAACCATGAACACATTCTCCACCACGACGTGAGAAAATTTTGAGTCAATTTGGTGCAAAAAATGGCCCAAAAGCCTCGATAAATTCCTCCATGGTGAACATGAGAAATCATCTTTGATTCTTAAGTATTTAAAGCAGTTGTCCTACGAGGTGATGAGGAAATGTCTGTTCTCTCTAACCCCTGTCAATCATATTTAGGCAAACATTTTTCTTTCAAAGGCCACTACAAAGAAAAAGTAGTGGTACACGCAAGCCATTCGTGGTGCATAAATGGATCTTGGTCGGCCAGAATTGGAGCCAGAGAAGAAGCCAAATTTCTTGCACATACAAGGGATCCTGAGATTGGATCTCATGCTATATTCTTAAAATGTTCTAAGAGCCCTTTAAGTCTGGTACTAAGCCTTACTGTGACAGTATTTTAAAGAGCATTTCTGATCCAGGCATGATGTTCATCAGGAACTGTATCATGCCGAATACTAAGAGTGTGTAATATCCACACTGATAGGATTCTCCTTGGTATGAGTGGTCATCACTTCACTGCTCATATGTGACTTGCATACGTGTAGACACATGCCACAGGCAGAGAAGCTAGTCAGAACGTGACCGCAAGTATTCAAATCGTATAAAGAGCTGCCACGTGACAACTATTTAAACTGGCAAATTGGGTGAAATCCTAATAGTGTGCATGTTACACACACAGTTAGTATTCGTCATGACACAGTCCAGGACGAATATCCCTTTTAACATCTATTATGTAATACAAAGTATTTCCATGGTTCTAGATCAATGTAGGGTTTAACAGTAAGTTCAGTGGAACCGCTGGAGAGTGCAGGGGAGCTCTTCTGGTGCAAAATATTAGAGAATATCCTTATTTTCCACCATCCTTATCATTCTGTACATACATGGACAAGAAGAGGTGAAATGTTTCTGCATTTGTACAGATTGTTAGGATGTTGCCTTTGGTTGCATCCTCTCATTCTTTATCTTTTCTTATGTATTGCACATAACATGTGATCACATAGTGCGCAACTATACTCCTCTTGTTTAGGCTCCTAATAGGATATTTTATTCCATAAATTGATTATCTGATGACACAGAATCCTACTCTATTGTAAGAACACATGCAATACATCTAACAACATACAATTCTTCATAAACGTAGACTCCACATCATCTGCCTGACGATCCGCACCATATTCCACCCTCTCCTGATTTGTGTTAATCCAATAAGTTGCTATTTAGTTTTCATCTTCGTTACCTCTCTCCTTTATGAGATTTGCCTGCAGACTGGGATGAGATCTTCAATTACCGGTCCCATTCTGTAATCTTTCACCCTGTAGCCCCTTGCTCACACAATCTCTGCTCTCCTTTTGATATTTTTTTCTAGCTCTTCTGCATATTTCTTTTGTTGTATTTCACTTGCATTTTGCTATATGGATCTGCACTTTCCCCATGTGTCTCTTTTCTCTCCTGGGCAAATCTCTCAAATCTGCTCCACATTGCAAGCTGTGGGAGAAATGGATCACCTCGCTCTCTTTCTGTGGTCTCTCCCACCACATTTATCAAATATACATTCTATAAAGGAGACAAAGATCGACTTTACTCTTCCACCCATTGATGACAGGTCCACAAGCAAATCAGCTAAGAGCGAAGAAACGAACAAGACAGCACACTGTTTGAAGGTAAGGTAAAGAAAATATGACAAGTGTATTATCTGGGCTATGAAATTAATGTGGAGGCAAAAATTAGGGGTCAGGAACATTGAGCTGAGGCTGAAACCAGGGGTCAGGACCATTGATATTTAGAGGCTGAATCCATGAGTAAGGAATATTCAGCTGTGGAATCTGAAACCTGGTGTCAGGAACATTGAAATGTGAAGGCTGAAAGCAGGGGTCAGGAACATTGAAATGTTGAGGCTAAAACCAGGGTCAGGAACGTTGAATTGTTGAAGCTGAAACCCGGAGTCTGGAATATTGAGCAGTGGAGGCTTAAACCAGGGGTCAGTATCATTGAAATGTGGAGGCTGAAGCCGGGGTCAGGAACAGTGAGATATGGAATCTGAAACCAGGAGTCTGGAACATTAAGGTGTGGAGGCTGAAAGCAGGGGTCAGGAATGGTGAGATGTGGAGGCTGAAAGCAGGGGTCAGGAATGGTGAGAAGTGGAGGCTGAAAGCAGGGGTCAGGAATAGTGAGATGTGGAGGCTGAAAGCAGGGGTCAGTAATATTGAGCTGTGGAGGCTGAAAGCAGGGGTCAGGAATAGTGAGATGCGGAGGCTATAACCAGGGCTCAGTAATATTGGGTTGTGGAGGCTGAACCAGGAGCCAGGGAAATTGAGATGTAAAGGCTGAAACCAGGAGCCAAGGATGTTGAGATGTGGAGGTAGAAACCAGGAGCCAAGAACATTGAGGTCTGAAGGCTGATACCAGAAGTCAGGAACGTTGAGGTGTGAAGTCTGAAACCAAGGGTCAGGAACGTTGAGGTGTGAAGTCTGAAACCAGGAGCCAGAACCATTGAAATGTGGAGGCTGAAACCAGGGGTCAGGAACAGTTAGATGTGGAGGCTTAAAAAACAGGTATCTGAGAAGTTGAGAGGTTTTAGCTTCACTTTTGCTTTTTTTTTTGCTAGGAAAACACCCGAAAACTGCTAAGAGAATGTTATCTCCGAAATCCATATCCCAGCCCTGCACAAAAGAGGCACCTTTCTTTCATGACTGGATTGCGCCCTACACAAGTTACCAACTGGTATAAAAACAGAAGGCAGCGGGACAGGGCGGTCAACTCAAAGACTAATAAGTAACATCTTATTTAAAGGTTAAATGTTTTGCTTTTTTATATGAAAAAACAAAGTTTGATTCACATTATTAACTAGTAAAGTGAGAAAAGAGCATTTATCAGCTCCTATTTATTGATTTGTTGTCTATTTTGGTAATTTGGAACTTGGTTGACAATTTATTATGTGAATGTGAGAATTCTGACTCACTTTGTACCCAAAAACTATTGTACATACTGTGTCTCGTCTTTTTATTGGCTGGTTCTACATTTTTCTGGTTATTAGCTGTGAAACATGGATATATAGAGCATATACTTAATGTGTATGGACACTATAACTCTAGTCGCCAGAGTTTAACCCTTAGATGATTAGGTCAATAGCAACTGCAGTGTCTAAGTGGTTAAACAGGAGAAGTGGGTTTTATCTGTCAGCCAATGCATAGTCATGACAGCTAAGGTCCCTAATTTTTTAGGTCTTTTTTCCCCTTACCCTTTGCTTTATTATCTACAAAAATAAAGCAATAGAAAACACCAATATAGTTGGTATTGCATTGCCCATGATGGGCCAACCCAACTGTAATTTGACCCATTCAGTAAATTAAGCGGTGGCAGAATTCCTGTCTTTTGTTCATACCATCTTTCCTCCAAAAAATGAATAGACAGTAATCTATTAATATATATATATACATATATATATATATTATTATTTATTACTATAGCGCCATTTATTCCATGGAGCTTTACATGTGAAAGGGATATACATAGCACAAACAATTACAGTAAATTTTGAACAATACAAGTCAGCGACTGGTACAGGAGGAGAGAGGACCCTGCCCGCGAGGGCTCACAATCTACAAGGGATGAGTGAGGATACAGTAGGTGAGGGTAGAGCTGGTCGTGCACCGGTATGGTGGAGCGAGGGTTACTGCAGGTTGTAGGCTTGTCGGAAGAGGTGGGTCTTCAGGTTTCTTTTGAAGGTTTCCATGGTAGGCGAGAGTCTGATGTGTTGGGGTAGAGAATTCCAGAGTAGGGGGGATGCACGGGAGAAATCTTGTATGCGATTGTGGGAAGAGGAGATAAGAGAGGAGTAAAGAAGGAGATCTTGTGAGGATCGGAGGCTGCGTGCAGGTAAGTACTGGGAGACTAGGTCAGAGATGTATGGAGGAGACAGGTTGTGGATGGCTTTGTATGCCATGGTTAGGGTTTTGAGCTGGAGTCTCTGGGTAATGGGGAGCCAGTGAAGGGATTGACAGAGAGGAGAGGCCGGGGAATAGCGGGGGGACAGGTGGATTAGTCGGGCAGCGGAGTTTAAGATAGATTGGAGGGGTGAGAGAGTGTTGGAAGGGAGAGCAGGAGGTTGCAGTAGTCGAAGCGGGAGATGATGAGGGCATGCACTAGTGTTTTTGCAGATTCGTGGTCGAGGAATGTGCGGATCCAGGAGATATTTTTGAGTTGGAATCGGCAGGAAGTGGAAAGGGCTTGGATATGTGAAGTAGAGATTAGAGTCCAAGGTTACCCTGAGGCAGTGAGCATTGTGGGACTGGGGAGAGTGGGCAGCCATTGACTTTGATAGATAGGTCAGTTGGGGGGGTTGAGTGAGATGGTGGAAAGATGATGAATTCAGTTTTATCCATGTTAAGTTTTAGAAATCTGTCAGAGAAGAAGGATGAAATAGCGGACAGACACTGTGGGATTCTGGTTAGTAGGGAGGAGATATCAGGTCCAGAGAGGTAGATCTGTGTGTCATCAGCATAGAGGTGATACTGAAAGCCGTGAGACTCTATGAGTTGTCCCAGGCCAAAGGTGTAGATGGAGAAGAACAGGTGTCCTAGAACTGAGCCTTGGGGGACACCAACAGATAGGAGGCGAGATGAGGAGGTGGTGTGTGAGTGGGAGACACTGAATGTCCGGTCTGTTAGGTATGAAAAGATCCAAGATAGGGCCAAGTCTGTGATGCCGAGAGATGAGAGAGTCGGTAGTAAGAGGGAATGGTCCACTGTGTCAAAGGCAGATGATAGGTCCAGGAGGAGGAGAACAAAGCAACAGAGTAGTGCCGCTATATATATATATCTATATATATATATATATACATATATATATATATATATATATATATATATATATATATACACTGCTAAAAAAAATAAAGGGAACACTCAAATAACACATCCTAGATCTGAATGAATGAAATATTCTCAGTGAATACTTCGTTCTGTACAAAGTTGAATGTGCTGACAACAAAATCACACAAAAATCATCAATGGAAATCAAATTTATTGACCAATGGAGGCCTGGATTTGGAGTCACCCCCAAAATTAAAGTGGAAAAACACACTACAGGCTGATCCAACTTTGATGTAATGTCCTTAAAACAAGTCAAAATGAGGCTCAGTATTGTGTGTGGCCTCCGCGTTCCTGTATGACCTCCCTACAATGCCTGGACATGCTCCTGATGAGGTTGCGGATTGTCTCCTGTGGGATCTCCTCCCAGACCTGGACTAAAGCATCCGCCAACTCCTGGACAGTCTGTGGTGCAACGTGACGTTGGTGGATGGAGCGAGACATGATGTCCCAGATGTGCTCAATTGGATTCAGGTCTGAGGAACGGGCGGGCCAGTCCATAGCTTTAATGCCTTCATATTGCAAGAACTTCTGACATACTCCAGCCACATGAGGTCTGGCATTGCCCTGCATTAGGAGGAACCCAGGGCCAACCGCACCAGCATATGGTCTCACAAGGGGTCTGAGGATCTCATCTTGGTACCTAATGGCAGTCAGGCTACCTCTGGCGAGCACATGGAGGGCTATGCTGCCCTCCAAAGAAATGCCACTCCACACCATTACTGACCCACTGCCAAACTGGTCATGCTGAAGGATGTTGCAGGCAGCAGATCGCTCTCCACGGCGTCTCCAGACTCTGTCACGTCTGTCACATGTGCTCAGTGTGACCCTGCTTTCATCTGTGAAGAGCACAGGGCGCCAGTGGCGACTTTGCCAATCCTGGTGTTCTGTGGCAAATGCCAAGCGTCCTGCACGGTGTTGGGCTGTGAACACAACCCCCATCTGTGGACGTCGTGCCCTCATACCACCCTCATGGAGTCGGTTTCTAACCATTTGTGCAGACACATGCACATTTGTGGCCTGCTAGAGGTCATTTTGCAGGGCTCTGGCAGTGCTCCTCCTGTTCTTCCTTGCACAAAGGTGGCGGTAGCAGTCCTGCTGCTGGGTTGTTGCCCTCCTATGGCTCCCTCCACATCTCCCGGTATCTGCTGCATGCTTTGGACACTGCGCTGACAGACACAGCTACCCTTCTTGCCACAGCTCGCACTGATGTGCCATCCTGGATGAACTGCATTACCTGAGCAACTTCTGTGGGTTGTACTGTAGACACTGCCTCATGCTACTGTGCCTCTAGGGGTGAGAGCAATGGCAAAATGAAAAAGTGACCAAAACAACAGCCAAAAAGGATGAGAACATAGAAATGGTCTGTGGTCACCACCTGCAGAACCACTCCTTTATAGGGGGTATCTTGCTAATTGACGATCATTTCTACCAGTTGTCTGTTCCATTTGCACAACAGCAGGAGAAATTGATTCACAATCAGTGTTGCTTCATAACTGGACAGGTAGATTTCACAGAAGTGTTATTGACTTGGAGTTATATTGTGTTGTTTAAGTGTTCCCTTTATTTTTTTGAGCAGTGTATATGACGCGCCCCTGGGCCTGTGTCGCGCTGCGTTGCGCACGCGGGAGCCTACCCGGAGCCGGATCAGTGGAGGGTCGTAGTCTCGTGGCGGTGACCCGGTCCGTGCCCAGGGAGTCAAACTAGACGGCAGTCTATTAGTAGTAAATAGTTGATGACTACGCCACCCGTTGAGTGCAGCCAGGAAGCTGCTGCTGCAGGGCAGACCGCTGAGGCCGGTGGTAGGATTGTGCAGCGTGATAGTATAACCCCCAACGGGAGGGGTATGGCCTCAGGGCAGCCGACGTGGATGATGGGGGTAGCAGGAACCACTCAGAGACGGTACGGTGTAGTTCAGGGTCTTTACTGGTAACAACGACAGACCCTCCCGGAGTACTTGCTAGCAAACGGGGCCTGGTCAGTCTTTGAGCAGATGGGATCTCCCCTGGCCAGGCGTAGTTGTAGGCCTCCCAAACTGACTGTACTCTTCTGGCTACCTTGCTAGAAGCTGATGTAAGTAGCCCACGTCCCTGAGTGTACCGTGTGGTGCTCACCCGTATGGCCGGTGACTCGGGGCCTTCTAATGGCTTCCGCTCCACGATGGCAGTGCTGGTCCCACGCGTGTGACCGTGCCTTCGGGCTTCTGGGCCAGAGGACCTGAAATCCCCTGCCTGACGGATTCTGCTGCTGGGTAGGAGTTAGTCCCCACAGCCTCGGACTCCGGGTCCGGTAAAGAATCTTCTTAGTCAGGGCGAGCGCTGCAGCTGCCAGCCCCTGACTCCTTGGAACTCTGCTGTTTCCTATGCTGCTTCTTGTCTCCACTCTCCTTGTCTGACTCACCCTGCCTCAGCCCCGGGTTTATACAGGGGAAGTTCTTCCCCTCCCAAGACTGGGCAGGAGGTGTGGCATGCACAGGATCCCTGACCAAAGGACCTCCCACCTGCTCTCAGACATAACATTACATTACTGTGGAAAACCAGACCCCTGGGGTGCCACATTCCCCCCTAGTGAAATTTAGTACTCCGGGACTAAACACATTTAGAAAAACATAACAAAGTATAACAATAACAACACAATAAGAAAAACACATAAGATGGTTGCGGCGTGTCCGCAACCGGGTGCAGTCTTTGAAGAAAAGCAAAGGTGTCCATTTCACCAACACAGGGAGACGTAACCAGGTAGGGGTCTGTCCTACCCCGAGTCCTTAACAGTCTCTAGTCCATCCTGGGTTACGCTCCAACTATATACAAGGATTCCCGGTAAATCCACCAAGGTTTCCTAAAAACAACTGGAAACACAAAATTATTCACAAGCAACAATACACAGAAAAAAAAACATAAATAAAACAATTTATACACTTTAAATTCTCCAGCGTGCGGGTAACTGGCCTCTAGTGGCCCGAGTGGACCTACGGAGCTGACTGTCTGGCCCTGAACTACAGGGTGTAGGAGCTGTCAAGGGTAAACTGGGCAGCTGTCTACCGGCTCTTTGTCTCACTAGGGGTACGGCAGGCTCACTATAAGCAGAGGGTTGATTCTCCTGTTCTGCTTGTGTGGAGTCTTCTGCCTCCTGGACCGGCTGTTCTTCCAGCTCTACCCGTTGCTCCGTAGGTTCTTGGGATGATGGTTGGAGGAAGGTGAGTACGGGTACCACAACTGCACCATTGACTTGAGTCCAAGACTGAGGGAAGTCCCCGAGCACGGTACTAACCATATCTTCCCTTTCTTCCACGGGTCGATGGTCTTCTTGTTCCTCTTCAGGGTTCCTCAGTTGTTCGGGACACTTCTTCAGGTGGTCCCGGGATACAATGGCTGTGGTTTCCCCTCCGTCTTTACTGATGGTACAGACCTTCGGGTTCTCGTGGCTTGAGGGCAGTACGGTGTACGGGTCCTCCTCCCACTGGTCATCCAACTTGTGGAGCCGTCTTTTCCTCTTCAAGACCTGCTCTCCGGGTACCAGGGGAACAGCGGGAGCATACTGGTTGTAAGTCTTCTCTTGTCTTTCCCTAGCCTGACAGAGACTTCGCTCCACGCTCTCTTGTACTCTCCGGTACTGCTGCTGCCTCTCTGTGTCCCAGTCTGTTTCTGGTGAAGTGTCCTCAGGTGTCAGGACTCCCATTTCCAGGTCAACAGGTAACTTACCAGGTCTCGCCCTCATTAGGTAAGCCGGGGTACAGTTGGTGGAACCTACCGGGATGTGGTTGTATAGGTCCACCAGATCGGGCAACTTCTCAGGCCACAGACTGCGTTCTTCCAGGGGCAATGTTTTTAGCAGATCCATTACCACCTGGTTCATTTTTTCACAAAGTCCATTAGTTTGCGGATGGTAGGGTGTCGTCCTTATCTTCCGGCAGCCATACAGATTGCAGAATTCCTGGAAGACCTCCGCTTCAAAGGCAGGTCCCTGGTCCGTCAGCACTTGGTCCGGGTACCCGTGTGGATGGCAGAAGTGCTGCTGGAAGGCTCTAGCTGCTGTTTGAGCCGTTAAGTCCTTGACGGGGACGACAACCAAGAACCGGGAGTAATGATCCACGATGGTTAACGCGTAGACGTAGCCACTTCTGCTTGGGGTCAGTTTTACATGATCCAAGGCTACCAGTTCCAACGGTTGCCGGGTGACGATGGATTGCAGGGGAGTCTTCTGGCTGGCCCGGTCCTTCCTTCTCAGATTGCACGGGCCACAGTCTCTGCACCACTTCTCGATGGTTCCCCTCATGCCTACCCAGTGGAACCGCTCGCGCAGCAGGAACTCCAGCTTTTTCCACCCGAAGTGTCCAGCTCCGTCGTGGTATGCCTCCATCACCATGGCTGCGTCTCTTCGTGGCACCACTACTTGCCAGAGTAGTTCATGCGTCCGGGAGTTGACCATTCTGCGGCACAACTTCCCCTTGTAAAGGAATAGTCGACTCTTCTCCGCCCATAGTTGTTTGGCTTCCTCCGGAGCGTCTGGTTCAAGTCGAGCCTCCGGCCGAGTCAGCATCTCCTTCACCAGTCGGACGGCAGGGTCGCTGTCTTGCGTTTCCGCCCAGTTGTAGTGGGGTAAGGGGTTCAACGTAGCAGCCTGTTTACCCCTTACCCGGTGGGAATACTGGATAGTCCCATGACGGTGGAACGCAGGGAGTTCAACTTCTTCCAGTCCCTCCGGATCTTCTCCTTCGTCCGGCAGGTTGGGCATCCTGGACAGGGCATCCGCGTTAGTATTGGAGCGTCCTGCCCGGTATTTGATTGTGAACTCGTAGTTGGACAGACGGGCCATCCACCTCTGCTCCAGGGCACCGAGTCTTGCCGTGTCCAGGTGTATCAACGGGTTGTTATCCGTGTATACGGTGAACCGGGAAGAAGCGAGGTAATGCCTAAAGCGCTCGGTGACTGCCCATACCACGGCCAGGAACTCTAGCTTAAATGAGCTGTAATTCTCGGGGTTCCTTTCGGTGGGTCGCAGTTTTCGGCTGGCATAGGAGATCACTCGTTCTCTCCCCTGCTGAATCTGGGATAGTACGGCTCCTAGCCCGATGTTACTGGCGTCGGTGTAGAGGATGAAGGGCTGGCTATAGTCTGGGTACGCCAAGATTTCATCCCCCGTGAGGGCCATCTTCAGCTGGCGGAAGGACTCTTCTTCTGGCTCTTCCCATTTGAAGGGCGGCTTCTGGTTCTTGGCCTTCCGGGACTGGCCTATCAGGAGGTCCTGCATAGGCGCTGCCTTTTTGGTGAAACCGGGAATAAACCTTCGGTAGTAGCCTACCAACCCTAGGAACTGCCGCACTTCTTTTACGCTGGAGGGGCTTGGCCATCCCTTAATTGCGGTGATCTTATCGGGGTCGGGAGCCACTCCGTCAGCGCTCACCACGTGTCCCAGGTATTGCACCTTTGGTTTTAGGAGGTGACACTTGGAGGGTTTCACCTTTAGGCCGTAACTCGCCAGAGCTTCGAACACCTCCGCCAGGTGTTTCAGGTGGTCCTCATAAGTTTTGGAGTATACGATGACATCGTCCAGGTACAACAGGACCGTCTCGAAGTTTCTGTGGCCCAGACAGCACTCCATTAATCGTTGGAAGGTTCCTGGGGCGTTGCAGAGTCCGAACGGCATGCAGGTGAACTCGCTAAGTCCCATCGGGGTGGTGAATGCGGTCTTCTCCCGGTCCGCCTCTGCTACAGGAACCTGCCAGTACCCGCTAGTGAGATCCAAGGTAGAGAAGAAGTTAGCAGATCTTAAAGCAGCCAATGACTCCTCTATCCTTGGTAAGGGGTACGCATCCTTGTGTGTGATACGGTTGATTTTCCGGTAATCTACACACATCCTCATGGTGTTGTCTTTCTTTTTGACTAAAACTAGTGGGGCTGCCCAGGGGCTACAGCTATCCCGGATTACCCCAGCCTCCTTCATGTCTCTAAGCATCCCCTTGGCGTGTTGGTAATGTGCAGGGGGTACGGGTCGATACCTCTCTTTTATGGGAGGATGATCTCCCGTGGGGATGCGGTGTTCTACCCCCTTGACTCGCCCGAAGTCTAACGGGTGTTTACTAAACACTCTCTCATACTCTTGAACCACCCGATAGACTCCTTGTTTCTGATGTGAGGGAGTGGAATCAGTACCCAAATGTAGTTGCTGACACCAGTCCTCCATGTCTTTCTTAGAGCCGTTACCTTCCTCCGGGTGAGATGGAGGCAAGGGTTCCACAGATTGTATAGAATTTTGATTAGTGGTATATAATTTGGCTAGCGTGGCATACCGGGGCAGGTACACTTCCCTCTCCCCGATATTTATTATGCGAATGGGCACCCTCCCATGGCGTACATTGACCACCCCCCGTGCTGTCAAAATGGTGGGCCTACTGTCTGAGTAAACTGGTTCTACCATTGCCTGGTAATCTCTTCCTCTCAGACCAATAGCTGCCCGGCACCAAATCATCATTTCACTTTTTGGGGGCATGGCAATAGGAAAAGGGTCACACATTCTTACGCTACCAATCTCACCGCCGGAGAGTTCCACTTGTTGCCGTTGCATCAGTGCCCGGATCTCTTTCTGGAGCACCCGCTGCTCGCCGGAGCTGGCGTTCTTGGCAACCTGCTGTAAAAGGAAAATCACCTCTGCAAGACAATTTTCAATTACGTTAGTTCCTAGAGTTATTTTTGGGTGACTCTCATGTTTATCAATATCTACAATGATCAGTCCCTGTGCGGCCAGTTCGACTCTACCGATTTTGAGGGCCACCTCCTTAAATCCGATCTGTGGCACGGGCTGGCCATTGCTGGCGATGATACTCAAGTCGTTGTCAGGGTAGTGGGTAATATCCGAGTCATTCCAGTACTGCTTGAAGAGCACGTACGGGATGGTGGTGACCTGTGACCCGGTATCCAGTAGGGCACTCATGGGAATGCCATCCAGTACCACAGGCAAGACTGGACGTCCTCCCACATATCTGTCGCGCCAGTTCGATGGGCCTGGTGATCTTTTTCCTGGGGGTTGGCCCTCTACCCCAGGTTGTGCCCGTTTAAAGAACAGTACCTTGCCATATGTCCGGGTTGATTGCAGCGGCGGCAGATGGGTCGTCCGTCCTCGCTGTATCGGTCACTGGGTCTTCCTCTGGCCGGTGGGGTCCTCCTTGGTCGACGCCACGGGATGTCCTCCGGTCCGGATGCCAGCTGGATCTTCCCTGGGGTGGAAACCTGTAAAGACTGCACAGTTCGGGTTAGCGCAGCAACGCTCTTAACTAGCTCTTGGACCTGATGGTGTAGGTCTGGAGCCGGGTCATTGTCCAAAGCCTGCGCATCAGCTCCCACAGGCCCTGCTGACAAGGGCGCCGCCTCCTGGTAGTAAGTGGTAGTGGGGCGTCTGTGGGTCACAACGCCACCTGGTGCCGGTTCTCGGAGCACCCGGATGGCTCTGTCCTTGAACTGTGCAAAGTCCAGATGGGGATCCTGTAAGGCCATTGCCCGCAACTGGGTTCGGTGGGCATTGCAATATAAACCCTCTATAAGTTGTTCAGTCAACAGCCTGTCCTCGTTTCCCACCCCATCAGGGTCGGTCTGCTTTATGGCCCTCAGGGCCTCTTGTAGGTTTAGTGCATAGTCCCTTATACTCTCATGCGCTCGCTGCTTGCACCCGTAGAATCTAAGCTTAATCTCGGCTGAGGTGCGGGTATCAAAGGTGTCCTTCAGCCGGGTTAGTATCCCTGCGACAGTCTTCCTCCCAGGTGGCCAGGATTTTACTTCCCTTTTGGCTGCCCCGGTTAGTTGGGCCACCAGGATGCTCACTTTTTGCTCTTCTGTGAGGGGGTACACCTGGAAGAGGCTATCCAGCTTTTCTCTAAAGTCATGCAGGGTATGTGAATCCCCTGAATACTGGGGTAGCCAAGCTGCTCCCGGGATATAGGGCATGGTGAAGGGCATAACTGCAGCAGCGGCAGCGCTGGCGGGGGTTGGGGCAGTGAAGCTCTCCTCCGTATCCGACATCTTCCTCCCCCCTAGTGGACCGTGGCCTACCTTGCGATGATCCTCTTCCGTAGGCCGCGGCTCCGCAGTGGATCGTCAGGGTTGAGGACCTTCCGTCGCGCTCCTGTGACGTCGGCGTCTGCTGGGCTCCTTCCAGGACCTTACGCAACGTCCGGACGTGAGGCGGGGTTTCAGTTCTCGCGCGCTTTCGGAGTCCACGCCCCTCTTCTTCCCGCGCGGCGTCCCCAAGATGGCGTCCAACGGCGGGAAAACTCCACGGATGGCGGGAAGAAGGCCGAAGATGGCGCCGGATGGCGGGAAACTTCACCGATAGCGGGAAGAAGGTAGAAGATGGCGCCGGATGGCGGGAAACCTCCACGGATAGCGGGAATCTTCACCACTGGTAAGTTTGAACAGTCTTTGCTTTTCAGGCACGCAGTACCCGGTGGTTGCGGGCACGAAATCCTGCCGACTACGCCAAAGTTGACGCGCCCCTGGGCCTGTGTCGCGCTGCGTTGCGCACGCGGGAGCCTACCCGGAGCCGGATCAGTGGAGGGTCGTAGTCTCGTGGCGGTGACCCGGTCCGTGCCCAGGGAGTCAAACTAGACGGCAGTCTATTAGTAGTAAATAGTTGATGACTACGCCACCCGTTGAGTGCAGCCAGGAAGCTGCTGCTGCAGGGCAGACCGCTGAGGCCGGTGGTAGGATTGTGCAGCGTGATAGTATAACCCCCAACGGGAGGGGTATGGCCTCAGGGCAGCCGACGTGGATGATGGGGGTAGCAGGAACCACTCAGAGACGGTACGGTGTAGTTCAGGGTCTTTACTGGTAACAACGACAGACCCTCCCGGAGTACTTGCTAGCAAACGGGGCCTGGTCAGTCTTTGAGCAGATGGGATCTCCCCTGGCCAGGCGTAGTTGTAGGCCTCCCAAACTGACTGTACTCTTCTGGCTACCTTGCTAGAAGCTGATGTAAGTAGCCCACGTCCCTGAGTGTACCGTGTGGTGCTCACCCGTATGGCCGGTGACTCGGGGCCTTCTAATGGCTTCCGCTCCACGATGGCAGTGCTGGTCCCACGCGTGTGACCGTGCCTTCGGGCTTCTGGGCCAGAGGACCTGAAATCCCCTGCCTGACGGATTCTGCTGCTGGGTAGGAGTTAGTCCCCACAGCCTCGGACTCCGGGTCCGGTAAAGAATCTTCTTAGTCAGGGCGAGCGCTGCAGCTGCCAGCCCCTGACTCCTTGTAACTCTGCTGTTTCCTATGCTGCTTCTTGTCTCCACTCTCCTTGTCTGACTCACCCTGCCTCAGCCCCGGGTTTATACAGGGGAAGTTCTTCCCCTCCCAAGACTGGGCAGGAGGTGTGGCATGCACAGGATCCCTGACCAAAGGACCTCCCACCTGCTCTCAGACATAACATTACATTACTGTGGAAAACCAGACCCCTGGGGTGCCACATATATAGTAGGGATTCACTCTCTCAGTTAGGTATTAGGTAGCGTTCACACAGGAGATGCGGTTTAGTCCAAACAGGTGCAGTTTTATTTCCTTCATAAAGCTCCAAGTGATTCAAAACCAAAAACACCCTCTTCTGGGCACAAAGGTATCACAGCAAATAAACAGTTCATTCAACAGACACATACAGTGCCTACAAGTAGTATTCAACCCCCTGCAGATTTAGCTGGTTTGATAAGATGCAAATAAGTTAGAGCCTTCAAACTGCAAACGAGAGTAGGTTTTATGACAAGAAGCATAAATCTCACAAACCAAAAAGTTATGTTGCTCAGTTGAATTTTATTAAATTTTAAACATAAAAGTGTGGGTCAATTATTATACAACCCCTATGTTTAATATTTTGTGGAATAACCCTTGTTTGCAATTACAGCTAATAATCGTCTTTTATAAGACCTGATCAGGCCGGCACAGGTCTGTGGAGTTATCTTGGCCCACTCCTCCATGCAGATCTTCTCCAAGTTATCTAGGTTCTTTGGGTGTCTCATGTGGACTTTATTCTTGAGCTCCTTCCACAAGTTTTCAATTGGGTTAAGGTCAGGAGACTGACTAGGCCACTTCAACACCTTGACTTTTTCCCTCTTGAACCAGGCCTTGGTTTTCTTGACTGTGTGCTTTGGGTCGTTGTCTTGTTGGAAGATGAAATTACGACCCATCTTAAGATCCTTGATGGAGGAGCGGAGGTTCTTGGCCAAAATCTCCAGGTAGGCCGTGCTATCCATCTTCCCATGGATGCGGACTAGATGGCCAGGCCCCTTGGCAGAGAAACAGCCCCACAGCATGATGCTGCCACCACCATGCTTGACTGTAGGGATGGTATTCTTGGGGTTGTATGCAGTGCCATCCAGTCTCCAAACGTCACATGTGTGGTTGGCACCAAAGATCTCGATCTTGGTCTCATCAGACCATAGAACCTTGAACCAGTCTGTCTCAGAGTCCTCCAAGTGATCATGAGCAAACTGTAGACGAGCCTTGACATGACGCTTTGAAAGTAAAGGTACCTTACGGGCTCGTCTGGAACGGAGACCATTGCGGTGGAGTACGTTACTTATGGTATTGACTGAAACCAATGTCCCCACTGCCATGAGATCTTCCCGGAGCTCCTTCCTTGTTGTCCTTGGGTTAGCCTTGACTCTTCGGACAAGCCTGGCCTCGGTACGGGAGGACACTTTCAAAGGCTGTCCTGGCCGTGGAAGGCTAACAGTAGTTCCATAAGTCTTCCACTTACGGATGATGCTCCCAACAGTGGAGACCGGTAGGCCCAACTCCTTGGAAAGGGTCTTGTACCCCTTGCCAGCCTTGTGACCCTCCACGATCTTGTCTCTGATGGCCTTGGAATGCTCCTTTGTCTTTCCCATGTTGACCATGTCTGAGTGCTGTTCACAAGTTTGGGGAGGGTCTTAAATAGTCAGAAAAGGCTGGCAAAAGAGATCTTTAATCCACACATGTGAAGCTCATTATTCTTGGTGCCTGAACTACTTCTTAATACTTTTGGGGGACCAAACAGAATTCTTGTGGTTTGAGGGGTTGAATAATAAATGACATTCTGAATTAACTTTTAACGTTTAAAAAAAATAAATAAATAAATAAAAAATTTGCTGCAGTGCATTTCCCACTTCCAGGCTGATCTACAGTACAAATGTCACAATGCCAAGTTAATTCCGCATGTGTCAACCAGCTAAATCTGCAGGGGGTTGAATACTACTTGTAGGCACTGTATATGTGAGTGCAGGATCACCCGAACAGATTACAGTCTTTCTCCCATGGCAAGCTTCATACATAAAAGAGGCACAATCCCACCAGTCTCAGTATCCCCTTGAGCCTGAGCTATGTCAGCTTCTAGCGACAAAAAGAAGTGTTCAACTTTGTGCACAGTTCACACTGAACAGGCCGCAGCTTCCATATGGTTTTCTGCAGTTCCAACACACAGACTGCTCAGCTTTCCTAGCTGACCCATGCAGTCTCCACTCTGGCTTGTCTCACTCCCAGCTACAGTTCACATTTTGGCTGGTCACTCACCAGCAGCACACTTGACTCTGCTCCATCCAGCAGACTGACACACACCTAGTAAACACAGGCCTGCTAATAACAGAAAAGCTAGGCAGGTGCATCTAATCAAATCCAGCAGAGCTAGGACTTAACCTTGTCCAACCTGGCTCTGCTACATAATATACATATACACTACAGAATGGTGCCAATGAAAACATTAATTCAGCTTTCAAAAAACAAGATCACACGCACCTCGAAGTCAGAAAACTAAAGTTATGGTTCTCAGAATTGTGCAAAAGCAGTGATTGATATCAACATAGTTATAGGAGTCCAAAGGATAAATTGTACCTTTCCCATACCACATGGTGGAAAAATACAAAATCTGAAAAAAATGCTAAATTGCTGTTTTCTTTCCAATCCAACTTCCCCGAAATAAAAAGAAAGAAAGTTTTTTCAAATATATTGACTTAAAAATTAAACACGAGGATGAGAAATTGGGGGGAAAAAACTCTGTGTCCTCAAGTCCCTAAATAGCTGTGTCCTGAAGGGGTTAACATACAGGATCCCGTCTTCTCTACCGTCCATTAGCTTATTAGCTATACAGTTATTTAACCGCTCCAACAACCAATTTCAGTAACTGCAGAAAAAGTAAGAGCAGACTAATTCCTAGGAAAGATGGGGACAATAGATAAGAACGGAACAGATAAAGAGTCTCAGGTGTTGGCATTGATGAAGAGTGTGCTCACCAGGTCACGCTGTATTTTTATACAGTTTTTAAATCCAAAGCCAAGAGTTGATTTTAAAATAGAAATCTCAGTCTTCCACTATACGAGGTCACTTAATATTATCCGCTTCTTTCTTTGGCATCAAAAATGGCGTAAAAAATAACTTGAAAATATGGAAATTAATGCGCCTTTAAGAAGCTGTAGTCCTTGCTGAGTTTAATGTAACTATATAGGTATAGCTCTCCCAACGCTCTAATGTCATTTCTTATGGATTGAAATTAGTAACCATTATACTGTTTATGTTACTCTAAGAATATTTCAAGCTCAATCAGCATTTAATCAGCCTCCATACTTTTTTTTTTTAAAGAAGCACTCCTCCCATCAAAATTTTAATCCTCTTAATATATTCCAATCATAAATTACAATTGCTCATTTTGCCTTTCTATCCAGTTAATTCTTCTCTTTTCCATTAGGTCTATGACATCACGTGATTAAAAACTGACTATCTGAATCATTCTAAGCTCTATGTAAAAACAGGAGGTCAATTTTCTCTGCACAAGTCATGAGTCACTGCAAAAGTACCTGGCAGGAGGAGGAGGGAGCAGCTGGGTCAGGAGTTGAAGAGGGGAATGATAAATGGTGGGACACAAGACTTTCTGTTTTTACATAGAGCAGAGAAAAGAGAAGAATCAGCTGAGTAGAAAGGCAAAATGAGCAATTGTAAGTACACAGTGATATATAATATAATGATTGCAACATATTAAGAGAATAAAAACTTTGATGGGAGGAGTGCTTCTTTAATGTGTTGGGGCATGATTTATGTTGCACCTAATGGTGTGGATGACCCTAAGGATGGTGTGATGTGCCCTTTTTTAATAAAATGAATACACTGGTCCTTGTTGGGAAAAGTGGTTTTCCCACTCAGGGATGACAGATGGATACAAAAAAACAGTTCAATTAGACTATTCTCACTGGGAGGCAACGAGCTTGTTGGTTATAAAGTCTCTTTAAGTATAGTGTATTCAATTGCATTGCATATAACAGCACATATAAAAGAGTTTTTTAGGCTTAGTATATTGATGATCTATCCGATGGATAGGTCATCAATATCAGTTTGGTAGGAATCTGACACCCGGCGCCCCAACGATCAGCTGTTTTTCATTCCGGAGGTGGCCAGAAATAGTACACGAAGCAGAACATAACAGCTCTGTACACTGTATAGTGGCCATTCATAGGTACTACAGCTCAGCTTCTATTGAAGTGCAGTACTTGGGAATGGCCACTACACAGAGAATGAAGCCTTGCTTCTTGGCTCCATATCCTGTTTACATCTGGCCACCACGGAAGATGTGAACAGCTGATGAGACGGGGGCAGGTTGTTCAACCCCACCATTCTAACATTGATGGCCTATCTAATTTGGCCAACTTTTATCTAATGTGTATGGGGGCCTTTGTCTGGCCATGGATCCAATTCCTGCCCAGATTATAACCTCAATCTCTAAAGATGGCCCATGAGATGACTGTTGGCTGAAGAGATGTCATTTGGCAGAGATCGATCTCTCCTGAATCCGTCATAAACGAGAGCTTGACCAAGTGTGGATGTGTTTTCAACGGGGAGAGAGGAGAAAGACCCTGCCAGACTCCTCTAGCATTGACTTATCTCCCCTGAAAACAAAAGGATCAACTGTTGAAATTCCAGAGGTCCCCATACAGATTAGATGGTTAGCCAATGCTACCAAAATTGAAGGGTTCATCTAAAGTGTATGGGGGCCTTGAAGAGAGTTGGTCAGTAGGATCAAGCCAGGCATTAAGGCCATAAAAAGTTGAATAAAATGATACCTTGATATCTGCGATCCGATGTTTTATTCCAGAGAAATCCACGTTTTTCTTAATATTTAAAGGAACTGTTAAGATCTGTGGGCCGGACTTGGATCTCCCTGAGAATCTGCCTCCAGAGCTTATTATAAATGAAAGGACATTGTGAGACATGTAATGACTAACAGTCTGCTCTCCTGATCTACATGTCTCACACTGGTATCGCCCCCTTTCATTTGAAATAAGCTCTGGAGGCAGATTCTCAGGGAGATCTATGTCCAGCCCATAGATCTTAACAGCTCATTTGCATATTAAGAAAAATGTGAATTTCTCTGGAATAAAAGATCGGATTGAAGATATCAAGGTATCATTTTATTTAGCTTCCTATGACCTACATACCCATATAGACGACTTAGGAGGATTGATCCTACTGACACATTCCCTTTAAGTCTGGCATCCCACAGTGTGGCTGAAAGTCCTTGATTTTGCAGTAACATTAAAGCAGGGAGGTAAAACACTCAAACACACAGAGGGCTAAAATGAAAAACTTGGACAAAGTCATAGGCCAACCAGTATACAGTATAATGAGCCCCACAAAGTCCTCCATACAGAATAATGGGTCACACATAGTCCTCCATGCAGTATATTGGGCCCCACATAGTCCTCCATACAGTATAATGGCCCCACATAGTCCTCCATACAGAATAATGGGCCCCACATAGTTCTCCATACAGAATAATGGGCTCCACATAGTCCTCCTTACAGAATAATGGGCCCCACATAGTCCTCCATACAGAATAATGGGCCTTACATAGTCCTCCATACAGTATAATGGACCCCACATAGTCCTTTATATAGAATAATGGCCCCACATAATCCCCCATACAGAATAATGGTTCCACATAGTCCTCCATACAGTATAATGGGCCCGACATAGTCCTCCATACAGTATAATGGTCCCACATAGTCCTCCATACAGTATAATGACCCCACGTGTTACGGATCCGGGTGGTGGAACCTCTGTGCTGCGGTGCAAGGAGGTAACAGAGGGGTGTAACTAGGTATCAACTCGGACTGACTAAGGTAGTACGGCACCTCAATTCACTCCATGACCAGGGAAGGACCGAGCAGAGGGACCAGGTGCTACTCTGAGTCAGACCTTGTATGAGAGCACGTGACTCCCACGGGTCAGAAGACAGAGACTGACCGGTACAGCAGATGAGCACGGCATGCAACTGCTAGGAGCCTCCAGGTAGGCTGACAGATAGGCACGGCAGGTAACTGGTAGGAGCCTCCAAGTAGGCTGACAGATAGGCACGGCAGGTTACTGGTACGTTCTCCGGGAAGGCAGGCAAGCCAGGCCCATAGACTGGCGGATTTGGATCGTAGGCAGACCGTCGGGCTGGAGAGTACACTTGGCAGGTGGAGACAGGAAGTCAGGCCGGCGGACTGGACTGGTAGTCAGGCTGGTGGACTGGACTGGTAGTCAGGCTGGCGGACTGGACTGGTAGTCTGGCTGGCGGACTGGAC
Organism: Phyllobates terribilis; assembly: GCF_046119375.1. Classification (NCBI taxonomy): domain Eukaryota; kingdom Metazoa; phylum Chordata; class Amphibia; order Anura; family Dendrobatidae; genus Phyllobates; species Phyllobates terribilis. The sequence goes on from NW_027362773.1 coordinate 105,099,392, forward strand.
TGGTAGTCAAGCTGGCGGACTGGTAGTCAAGCTGGCGGACTGGACTGAAAGTCAGGCTAGCAGCAGGACCTGAGGGCTGAAGCAGAGTTTAGGACACAAAGCTACAACCTTGCACGGGCACTTCCATTTTGGAGGAGGTGCTTTTTATATGAGAGGTCCTCCGGCCATTGGCCGGGGACTCCTTAGGACGGCGCGCGTGGCCCCTTTAAGAGGGGGGAGCACAGTGCCCGGGAATCTGCGTGCGCCGGCAGCAGCAGCAGGAGCACCGGGGGACGCCGGGCGGAGAGCGTGGCGGTAAGAGGGACGGCGTCTCTGCCTGTCAGGGGGCAGAGACGCCGATACTACAGTACCCCCCCTTTACGCCCCCTCTTTTTTAGGCTGGAAAGAAATTTTTTAAGGAGAAGCAGGGCGTGGATGCTCTCCCTGGGTTCCCAAGTTCTCTCCTCTGGGCCAAACCCCTTCCAATCCACTAAAAAAAAGGTTTTTCCTCTTACCCTCTTACCCTTTTGGTGGCCAGAATGTTCTCTACCTCATAGACGTCCTCAGCGGAGACCAGAGCTGGGGAGGTACCTGGATTGTCGGAAAAAGAATTAAGCACAACTGGTTTGAGGAGAGATACGTGGAAGGAGTTGGGGATTCGTAAGGTGGCCGGGAGTTTCAACTTGTAGGCTACTGGGTTGATTTGCTTGAGGACTTCAAATGGACCGATGAACCGTGGACACAACTTATACCTGTAGGAGGGTATTTTGAGGCGAACATGTTTGGAGGAGAGCCAAACCTTGTCCCCCGGACGGAATTGAGGCGAATCCATCCGCTTGGAGGATTGAAGATGTGCGGACCTAGTGTCTTCCCAAATGGTGGAAAATTCGCAGACCAGAGACTCCGCGGCAGGGTTGTCCACTGAAGCGGAGACGGGAACCGGAATACGGGGATGTTGTCCGTAGACCACAAAGAACGGGGACTTGGAAGAAGATTCGCTCACATGGTTGTTATAGGAGAACTCGGCCCATGGTAGGAGCTCCACCCAATCGGTATGGTGAGCGTTGATGAAGTGCCGGAGGAAGCTGGTAAGGATCTGGTTGATGCATTCTACTTGGCCATTGGATTGCGGATGGTACGCAGAGGAGAAATCCAGGGTGACATCCAGCAGTTTACACGTAGCTCTCCAGAAACGCAAAGTGAACTGGACCCCGCGATCAGACACAATGTGGAGGGGTAGGCCATGGAGACGAAAGATGTGATGGAAGAAATCCTTGGCCAGCACAGATGCAGACGGGAGACCAGGCAGAGGGATGAAGTGGGCCATTTTATAAAAGCGGTCAGCGACCACCCAAATGACCGTACAACTGACAGAAACAGGGAGATCAGTAATAAAGTCCATAGCTATGTGTTGCCACGGGGCAGCAGGTACGGGAAGAGGCAGGAGGCGACCAGCTGGAAGATGTCTGGGAACCTTATTGCGGGCACGGGACGAACAGGCCGAGACGAAGTCTACCACATCCTTGCGCAGGGTAGGCCACCAGTAATGCCGGGTAATGAGCAGGAAGGTCTTCTTCTGGCCAGCATGGCCGGCTAGTTTAGATGAATGACCCCAGTGAAGAACCTTCTTACGATCCGGAACCGCTACAAACGTTTTACCGGGTGGGAGACGAGACAGGTCCAAGGGGGCCACATTCATCACTTTGGAGGGATCAATGATATGCATAGGCTCCTCCTCTTGATCGGAAGACAGGAAGGATCGGGACAAGGCGTCGGCTTTAACGTTCTTGTCTGCTCGGCTGTAATGTAGGGTAAAGTTGAAGCGGGCGAAGAACAAAGACCACCGGGCCTGACACGGATTGAGTCTTTGGGCATTCTGTAGATATGCCAGGTTTTTGTGGTCAGTATAGATAACCACCGGGTGTAGAGCCCCTTCAAGTAGGTAACGCCACTCCTCCAGCGCCAATTTGATGGCTAGCAGTTCTTGGTCTCCTATGGAGTAGTTGCGCTCGGACGAGGAGAAGAGTTTGGAGAAGAAGCCACAGGTTACCATTCTCCCAGACGGAGATTTCTGGGTGAGCACTGCTCCGGCTCCGGAAGAGGAAGCATCAACCTCCAGAAAGAACTGTTTGTTGCTATCCGGACGGTGCAACACTGAGGCAGAAGAGAAGGATTGTTTTAAGGAGAGGAAGGCCTCCTCCGCTTCGGACGGCCATTCCTTAGGATTTGCTCCCTTTTGGGTGAGCGCAGAGATGGGAGCAGTCCGGGAAGAGAAATGTGGGATGAAGAGACGGTAATAGTTGGCGAAGCCCAGGAATTGCTGAATCGCCTTCAACCCCTCCGGACGGGGCCACTTTAAGACGGCAGAGACCTTCTCGGGGTCCATCTGTAGACCAGTCTTAGAGATAATATAGCCCAGGAACGGAAGAGGGGTCTGCACGAAGAGGCATTACTCAAATGTTGCATATAGGTGATTCTGCCTGAGCCTAAGCAGGACCTGACGAACATCCCTCCGGTGTGTGGGAAGATCCGGAGAGAAGACCAAGATGTCGTCCAGGTACACCACCACGCAAGAATATAAGAGGTCACGGAAGATGTCGTTAACTAATTCTTCGAAGACGACTGGAGCATTACAGAAACTGAAGGGCATCACACGGTATTCATAGTGGCCGTCCCGGGTATTTAATGCCGTCTTCCACTCGTCTCCTTGGTGGATCCGGACCAAGTTATACGCCCCACGAAGATCGATCTTGGAGAAGATCTTCGTGCCTTTAAGGTGGTCGAACAGCTCAGAGATGAGCGTCAGGGGGTATTTGTTTTTGATAGTAATCTGGTTGAGTCCTCTATAATCGCTATAGGGGCGTAGTGAACCGTCTTTCTTTTTTACGAAGAAGAATCCGGCTCCAGCCGGGGAGGTAGATTCCCAGATGAATCCCCTAGCCAGATTTTCTTCGATGTACTCCGACATGGCCCGGGTCTCGGCCAACGACAACGGGTAAATACGCCCACAGGGTGGAGTGGCACCGGGTACCAGGTCGATAGGGCAATCATATGGCCTATGAGGTGGCAGTGTCTCTGCTTCCTTTTTGTCAAAGATATCTGCATAGGACCAGTAAGGTGCCGGTAGACCAGGTAAATTAGCCGGAGTAGACGGAGGTCGAACCGGGCGAACCAGGGCCAGGCAGGTCTCGTGGCAATGCTGCCCCCAACGGAGCCCCTCACCAGATTGCCAATTCAGAACAGGTTCATGTCCCTGTAGCCAGGGTAGACCAATCAAAAGGGAGTGAGAGAGTCCGGAAAGCACATGGAAGGAGATCCTCTCTGAGTGCAGCATTCCTACCTGCAGGGTTACGGGCTCTGTGACAAGCAAGATGGTCACCGGAAGGAGTCTTCCATCCACGGAAGTGACTGCCAATGGTTCAGCCAGAGGTTTGGTAGGAATCTGATACTTCTCTACAAGGGACTGGGAAATGAGATTCCCAGCGGCTCCGGAATCCAGATGTGCGGTTTCAAAGAAGCTGTTCTCTCCACAAAAAATAGAGACAGATAAAGTCAAGAACGGAGAGGATTTACTCTTGCCTAGGACGACCTCTCCGAGCGGTCCTAGACACTGAAGTTTCCCGGCTTCACCGGGCAGGAACGGATCAGGTGCTCCTTACTACCACAGTAGAAACAGTTCCCCTCGGCTCGGCGTGTCTCTTGGCGAGATTTGACCATCTTGGTCTGGTCGATCTGCATAGGTTCGGGCGAGCGTCCTCGGGATGTTGCTGGTTGGGAGGCAGGTTTCTGGAAAACTGGAGCAAGACGAGGAAATCTTCTCTCCCGGGTAGTCTCCTTAGCACGTTCTAGGAAACGAATGTCAATCCGGGTAGCTAGTGACACTCCATCCAGGGTGGTAGGAATGTCCCGGCCGGCTAACTCGTCCTTAATCCGACCGTAAAGACCCTCCCAGAAGGTGAACACCAGGGCCTCGTTGCCCCAAGCAAGCTCAGAAGCGAGGGTACGGAACTGTATGGCATACTGGCCCACGGTGAGACTCCCTTTCCGGAGACGGAGCAATGAGGAGGCAGTGGAAATCCTTCGTCCGGGCTCATCAAAGACCCTCCGGAAAGTAGTAAGGAAGGCTGGAAGATCAGACACCAGGGGATCCCCTCTTTCCCATAGAGGGTTTAGCCATGCCAATGCTTCCCCGGTGAGGTGAGACATGATGAACGCCACCTTGGCCTGGTCGGAGGGAAACTGATGTGCCAGAAGTTCAAAGTGCAGCGTGCACTGGTTCAGAAAACCCCGACATAAGACGGGGTCACCTCCAAAATGAGGAGGCGCAGAAAGCCGGGGTCCTAGGCTGGATGCCGTGGTATTGGTAGGCAGCGACGCTGCCGGAGCGGGTGTCGCTCGACTCGAGGCGGGCACAGGTGGGACAGACAGCGTGTCCAGGCGAGAGTTGACAGACCGCAGGTAGGTCAGGATGGTTTCCTGTTGGGATCTCTGACAAGAAACCTCATGGTACAGGTCAGCGAGTGAAGGGGCCAGGGGGCCACCGGGTTCCATGGCCCATGCAAACTGTTACGGATCCGGGTGGTGGAACCTCTGTGCTGTGGTGCAAGGAGGGACCAGAGGGGTGTAACTAGGTATCAACTCGGACTCACCAAGGTCGTACGGCGGCTCAATCAACTCCGTGACCAGGGAAGGACCGATCAGAGGGACCAGGTGCTACTCTGGGCCAGACTTTGTATGAGAGCAGGTGACTCCCACAGGTCAGAAGGCAGAGACTGACCGGTACAGGAGATGAGCACGGCAGGCAACTGGTAGGAGCCTCCAGGTAGGCTGACAGATAGGCACGGCAGGTAACTGGTAGGAGCCTCCAGGTAGGCTGACAGATAGGCACGGCAGGTTACTGGTACGTTCTCCGGGAAGGCAGGCAAGCCAGGCCCATAGACAGACTGGCGGATTTGGATCGTAGGCAGACCGTCGGGCTGGAGAGTACACTTGGCAGGCGGGGACAGGAAGTCAGGCTGGCGGGCTGGACTGGTAGTCAGGCTGGCTCACTGGACTGGTAGTCAGGCTGGCGGACTGGACTGGTAGTCAAGCTGGCGGACTGCACTGGTAGTCAAGCTGGTGGACTGGACTGATAGTCAGGCTAGCAGCGGGACCTGAGGGCTGAAGCAGAGTTTAGGACACAAAGCTACAACCTTGCACGGGCACCTCTATTTTGGAGGAGGTGCCTTTTATATGAGAGGTCCTCCGGCCGGGGACTCCTTAGGAAGGTAGCAGCAGGAGCGCCGGGGGACGCCGGGTGGAGAGCGTGGCGGTAAGAAGGACGGCGTCTCTGCCTGTCAGGGCTGATACTACACCACATAGTCCTCCATACAGAATAATGGTCCCCACATAGTCCTCCATACAGTATAATGGGCCCACATAGTCCTCCATACAGTATAATGGGCCCCACATAGTCCTTCATACAGTATAATGGCCCCACATAGTCCTCCATACAGTATAATGGGCCCCACATAGTCCTCCATACAGTATAATGGGTCCACGTAGTCCTCCATACAGTATAATGGGCCCCACATAGTCCTTCATACAGTATAATGGCCCCACATAGTCTTCCATACAGTATAATGGGCCCCACATAGTCCTCCATACAGTATAATGGACCCCACATAGTCCTCTATACAGAATAATGGCCCCACATAGTCCTCCATACAGAATAATGGCCCCACATAATCCTCCATACAGAATAATGAGCCCTACATAGTCCTCCATACAGAATAATGGCCCCACATAGTCCTCCATGCAGAATAATGGGCCCCACATAATCCACCATACAGAATAATGGGCCCCACATAGTCCTCCATGCAGAATAATGGGCCGCACATAGTCCTCCATACAGAATAATGGGCCCCACATAGTCCTCCATACAGTACAATGGGCACCACAAAGTCCTCCATACAGTATAATGGGTCCCACATAGTCCTCCATACAGTACAATGGGCACCACATAGTCCTCCATACAGTATAATGGCCCCACATAGTCCTCCATACAGTATAATGGGCCCCACATAGTCCTCCATACAGAATAATGGGTCCCACATAGTCCTCCATACAGAATAATGGGCCCCACATAGTCCTCCATGCAGAATAATGGGCCCCACATAGTCCTCCATACAGTACAATGGCCCCACATAGTCCTCCATACAGTACAATGGGCACCACATAGTCCTCCATACAGTACAATGGGCACCACACAGTGCTAAATACAGTATAATGGCCCCACATAGTCCTCCATACAGTATAATGGGCCCCACATAGTCCTCCATACAGAATAATGGCCCCACATAATCCTCCATACAGTATAATGGGTCCCACATAGTCCTCCATACAGTATAATGGGCCCCACAAAGTCCTCCATACAGAATAATGGATCCCAAAAAGTCCTCCATACAGAATAATGGGCCCCTCATAATCCTCCATACAGTATAATGGGCCCCACATAGTCCTCCATACAGAATAATGGGTCCCACATAGTCCTCCATACAGAATAATGGGCCCCACATAGTCCTCCATGCAGAATAATGGGCCCCACATAGTCCTCCATACAGTACAATGGCCCCACATAGTCCTCCATACAGTACAATGGGCACCACATAGTCCTCCATACAGTACAATGGGCACCACACAGTGCTAAATACAGTATAATGGCCCCACATAGTCCTCCATACAGTATAATGGGCCCCACATAGTCCTCCATACAGAATAATGGCCCCACATAATCCTCCATACAGTATAATGGGTCCCACATAGTCCTCCATACAGTATAATGGGCCCCACAAAGTCCTCCATACAGAATAATGGATCCCAAAAAGTCCTCCATACAGAATAATGGGCCCCTCATAATCCTCCATACAGTATAATGGGCCCCACATAGTCCTCCATACAGAATAATGGGCCCCACATAATCCTCCATACAGAATAATGGGCCCCACATAGTCCTCCATACAGTATAATGGGCCCCACATAGTCCTCCATACAGAATAATGGGCACCACATAGTCCTCCATACAGTATAATGGGCCTCACATAGTCCTCCATACAGTACAATGGGCACCACATAGTCCTCCATACAGTATAATGGGTCCCACATAGTCCTCCATACAGTACAATGGGCACCACATAGTCCTCCATACAGTATAATGTCCCCACATAGTCCTCCATACAGTATAATGGGCCCCACATAGTCCTCCATACAGAATAATGGGTCCCACATAGTCCTCCATACAGAATAATGGGCCCCACATAGTCCTCCATACAGTATAATGGGCCAACATAGTAATCCATACAGAATAATGGGCCCCACATAGTCCTCCATGCAGAATAATGGGCCCCACATAGTCCTCCATACAGTACAATGGCCCCACATAGTCCTCCATACAGTACAATGGGCACCACATAGTCCTCCATACAGTACAATGGGCACCACATAGTGCTAAATACAGTATAATGGCCCCACATAGTCCTCCATACAGTATAATGGGCCCCACATTGTCCTCCATACAGAATAATGGCCCCACATAATCCTCCATACAGTATAATGGGTCCCACATAGTCCTCCATACAGTATAATGGGCCCAACAAAGTCCTCCATACAGAATAATGGATCCCAAAAAGTCCTCCATACAGAATAATGGGCCCCTCATAATCCTCCATACAGTATAATGGGCCCAACATAGTCCTCCATACAGAATAATGGGCCCCACATAATCCTCCATACAGAATATTGGGCCCCACATAGTCCTCCATACAGTATAATGGGCCCCACATAGTCCTCCATACAGAATAATGGGCACCACAAAGTCCTCCATACAGTATAATGGGCCTCACATAGTCCTCCATACAGAATGGGCCCCACATAGTCCTCCATACAGAATAATGGGCCCCACATAGTCCTCCATACAGTATAATGGTCCCACATAGTCCTCCATACAGTATAATGGGCCCCACATAGTCCTCCATACAGTATAATGGTCCCACATAGTCCTCCATACAGTATAATGGGCCCCACATAGTCCTCCATACAGTATAATGAGCCTCACATAGTCCTCCATACAGAATGGGCCCCACATAGTCCTCCATGCAGAATAATGGGCCCCACATAGTCCTCCATATAGAATAATGGGCCCCACATAGTCCTCCATACAGTACAATGGGCACCACATAGTCCTCCATACAGTATAATGGGTCCCACATAGTCCTCCATACAGTACAATGGGCACCACATAGTCCTCCATACAGTATAATGGCCCCACATAGTCCTCCATACAGTATAATGGGCCCCACATAGTCCTCCATACAGAATAATGGGTCCCACATAGTCCTCCATACAGAATAATGGGCCCCACATAGTCCTCCATACAGTATAATGGGCCAACATAGTCCTCCATACAGAATAATGGGCCCCACATAGTCCTCCATGCAGAATAATGGGCCCCACATAGTCCTCCATACAGTACAATGGCCCCACATAGTCCTCCATACAGTACAATGGGCACCACATAGTCCTCCATACAGTACAATGGGCACCACATACAGTACCTACAAGTAGTATTCAACCCCCTGCAGATTTAGCTGGTTGACACATGCGGAATTAACTTGGCATTGTGACATTTGTACTGTAGATCAGCCTGGAAGTGGGAAATGCACTGCAGCAAATTTTTTTCTTTTTTTTTTTTTTTTAAACGTAAAAAGTTAATTCAGAGTGTCATTTATTATTCAACCCCTCAAACCACAAGAATTCTGTTTGGTCCCCCAAAAGTATTGAGAAGTAGTTCAGGCACCAAGAATAATGAGCTTCACATGTGTGGATTAAAGATCTCTTTTGCCAGCCTTTTCTGACTATTTAAGACCCTCCCCAAACTTGTGAACAGCACTCAGACATGGTCAACATGGGAAAGACAAAGGAGCATTCCAAGGCCATCAGAGACAAGATTGTGGAGGGTCACAAGGCTGGCAAGGGGTACAAAACCCTTTCCAAGGAGTTGGGCCTACCTGTCTCCACTGTTGGGAGCATCATCCGTAAGTGGAAGGCTTATGGAACTACTGTTAGCCTTCCACGGCCAGGACAGCCTTTGAAAGTGTCCTCCCGTGCCGAGGCCATGCTTGTCCGAAGAGTCAAGGCTAACCCAAGGACAACAAAGAAGGAGCTCCGGAAAGATCTCATGGCAGTGGGGACATTGGTTTCAGTCAATACCATAAGTAACGTACTCCACCGCAATGGTCTCCATTCCAGACGAGCCCGTAAGGTACCTTTACTTTCAAAGCGTCATGTCAAGGCTCGTCTACAGTTTGCTCATGATCACTTGGAGGACTCTGAGACAGACTGGTTCAAGGTTCTATGGTCTGATGAGACCAAGATCGAGATCTTTGGTGCCAACCACACACGTGACGTTTGGAGACTGGATGGCACTGCATACGACCCCAAGAATACCATCCCTACAGTCAAGCATGGTGGTGGCAGCATCATGCTGTGGGGCTGTTTCTCTGCCAAGGGGCCTGGCCATCTGGTCCGCATCCATGGGAAGATGGATAGCATGGCCTACCTGGAGATTTTGGCCAAGAACCTCCGCTCCTCCATCAAGGATCTTAAGATGGGTCGTAATTTCATCTTCCAACAAGACAACGACCCAAAGCACACAGCCAAGAAAACCAAGGCCTGGTTCAATAGGGAAAAAGTCAAGGTGTTGGAGTGGCCTAGTCAGTCTCCTGACCTTAACCCAATTGAAAACTTGTGGAAGGAGCTCAAGAATAAAGTCCACATGAGACACCCAAAGAACCTAGATAACTTGGAGAAGATCTGCATGGAGGAGTGGGCCAAGATAACTCCACAGACCTGTGCCGGCCTGATCAGGTCTTATAAAAGACGATTATTAGCTGTAATTGCAAACAAGGGTTATTCCACAAAATATTAAACATAGGGGTTGTATAATAATTGACCCACACTTTTATGTTTAAAATTTAATAAAGTTCAACTGAGCAACATAACTTTTTGGTTTGTAAGATTTATGCTTCTGTTCATAAAACCTACTCTCGTTTGCAGTTTGAAGGCTCTAAATTATTTGCATCTTATCAAACCAGCTAAATCTGCAGGGGGTTGAATACTACTTGTAGGCACTGTAGTGCTAAATACAGTATAATGGCCCCACATAGTCCTCCATACAGTATAATGGGCCCCACATAGTCCTCCATACAGTATAATGGCCCCACATAGTCCTCCATACAGTATAATGGGCCCCACATAGTCCTCCATACAGAATAATGGGCCCCACATAGTCCTCCATACAGTATAATGGGCCTCTCATAGTCCTCCATACAGAATGGGCCCCACATAGTCCTCCATACAGAATAATGGGCCCCACATAGTCCTCCATACAGTATAATGGTCCCACATAGTCCTCCATACAGTATAATGGGCCCCACATAGTCCTCCATACAGTATAATGGTCCCACATAGTCCTCCATACAGTATAATGGGCCCCACATAGTCCTCCATACAGTATAATGGGCCTCACATAGTCCTCCATACAGAATGGGCCCCACATAGTCCTCCATGCAGAATAATGGGCCCCACATAGTCCTCCATACAGAATAATGGGCCCCACATAGTCCTCCATACAGTACAATGGGCACCACATAGTCCTCCATACAGTATAATGGGTCCCACATAGTCCTCCATGCAGAATAATGGGTCCCACATAGTCCTCCATACAGTATAATGGGCCCCACATAGTCCTTCATACAGTATAATGGGCCTCACATAGTCCTCCATACAGAATGGGCCCCACATAGTCCTCCATGCAGAATAATGGGCCCCACATAGTCCTCCATACAGAATAATGGGCCCCACATAGTCCTTCATACAGTACAATGGGCACCACATAGTCCTCCATACAGTATAATGGGTCCCACATAGTCCTCCATACAGTACAATGGGCACCACATAGTCCTCCATACAGTATAATGGCCCCACATAGTCCTCCATACAGTATAATGGGCCCCACATAGTCCTCCATACAGAATAATGGGTCCCACAAAGTCCTCCATACAGAATAATGGGCCCCACATAGTCCTCCATACAGTATAATGGGCCAACATAGTCCTCCATACAGAATAATGGGCCCCACATAGTCCTCCATGCAGAATAATGGGCCCCACATAGTCCTCCATACAGTACAATGGCCCCACATAGTCCTCCATACAGTACAATGGGCACCACATAGTCCTCCATACAGTACAATGGGCACCACATAGTGCTAAATACAGTATAATGGCCCCACATAGTCCTCCATACAGTATAATGGGCCCCACATAGTCCTCCATACAGAATAATGGGTCCCACATAGTCCTCCATACAGTATAATGGCCCCACATAGTCCTCCATACAGTATAATGGGCCCCACATAGTCCTCCATACAGAATAATGGGCCCCACATAGTCCTCCATACAGTATAATGGGCCTCACATAGTCCTCCATACAGAATGGGCCCCACATAGTCCTCCATACAGAATAATGGGCCCCACATAGTCCTCCATACAGTACAATGGGCACCACATAGTCCTCCATACAGTATAATGGGTCCCACATAGTCCTCCATACAGTACAATGGGCACCACATAGTCCTCCATGCAGTATAATGGCCCCACATAGTCCTCCATACAGTATAATGGGCCCCACATAGTCCTCCATACAGAATAATGGGTCCCACATAGTCCTCCATACAGAATAATGGGCCCCACATAGTCCTCCATACAGTATAATGGGCCAACATAGTCCTCCATACAGAATAATGGGCCCCACATAGTCCTCCATGCAGAATAATGGGCCCCACATGGTCCTCCATACAGTACAATGGCCCCACATAGTCCTCCATACAGTACAATGGGCACCACATAGTCCTCCATACAGTACAATGGGCACCACATAGTGCTAAATACAGTATAATGGCCCCACATAGTCCTCCATACAGTATAATGGGCCCCACATAGTCCTCCATACAGAATAATGGGTCCCACATAGTCCTCCATACAGTATAATGGCCCCACATAGTCCTCCATACAGTATAATGGGCCCCACATAGTCCTCCATACAGAATAATGGGCCCCACATAGTCCTCCATACAGTATAATGGGCCTCACATAGTCCTCCATACAGAATGGGCCCCACATAGTCCTCCATACAGAATAATGGGCCCCACATAGTCCTCCATACAGTATAATGGGCCCCACATAGTCCTCCATACAGAATAATGGGCCCCACATAGTCCTCCATACAGTATAATGGGCCTCACATAGTCCTCCATACAGAATGGGCCCCACATAGTCCTCCATACAGAATAATGGGCCCCACATAGTCCTCCATACAGTACAATGGGCACCACATAGTCCTCCATACAGTATAATGGGTCCCACATAGTCCTCCATACAGTACAATGGGCACCACATAGTCCTCCATGCAGTATAATGGCCCCACATAGTCCTCCATACAGTATAATGGGCCCCACATAGTCCTCCATACAGAATAATGGGTCCCACATAGTCCTCCATACAGAATAATGGGCCCCACATAGTCCTCCATACAGTATAATGGGCCAACATAGTCCTCCATACAGAATAATGGGCCCCACATAGTCCTCCATGCAGAATAATGGGCCCCACATAGTCCTCCATACAGTACAATGGCCTCACATAGTCCTCCATACAGTACAATGGGCACCACATAGTCCTCCATACAGTACAATGGGCACCACATAGTGCTAAATACAGTATAATGGCCCCACATAGTCCTCCATACAGTATAATGGGCCCCACATAGTCCTCCATACAGAATAATGGGTCCCACATAGTCCTCCATACAGTATAATGGCCCCACATAGTCCTCCATACAGTATAATGGGCCCCACATAGTCCTCCATACAGAATAATGGGCCCCACATAGTCCTCCATACAGTATAATGGGCCTCACATAGTCCTCCATACAGAATGGGCCCCACATAGTCCTCCATACAGAATAATGGGCCCCACATAGTCCTCCATACAGTATAATGGTCCCACATAGTCCTCCATACAGTATAATGGGCCCCACATAGTCCTCCATACAGTATAATGGTCCCACATAGTCCTCCATACAGTATAATGGGCCCCACATAGTCCTCCATACAGTATAATTGGCCTCACATAGTCCTCCATACAGAATGGGCCCCACATAGTCCTCCATGCAGAATAATGGGCCCCACATAGTCCTCCATACAGAATAATGGGCCCCACATAGTCCTCCATACAGTACAATGGGCACCACATAGTCCTCCATACAGTATAATGGGTCCCACATAGTCCTCCATACAGTACAATGGGCACCACATAGTCTTCCATACAGTATAATGGCCCCACATAGTCCTCCATACAGTATAATGGGCCCCACATAGTCCTCCATACAGAATAATGGGTCCCTCATAGTCCTCCATACAGAATAATGGGCCCCACACAGTCCTCCATACAGTATAATGGGCCAACATAGTCCTCCATACAGAATAATGGGCCCCACATAGTCCTCCATGCGGAATAATGGGCCCCACATAGTCCTCCATACAATACAATGGCCCCGCATAGTCCTCCATACAGTACAATGGGCACCACATAGTCCTCCATACAGTACAATGGGCACCACATAGTGCTAAGTACAGTATAATGGGTCCCACATAGTCCTCCATACAGTATAATGGGCCCCACATAGTCCTCCATACAGAATAATGGGTCCCACATAGTCCTCCATACAGTATAATGGCCCCACATAATCCTCCATACAGTATAATGGGCCCCACATAGCCCTCCATACAGTATAATGGCTCCACATAGTCCTTCATACAGAATAATGGGCCCCACATAGTCCTCCATACAGAATAATGGGCCTCACATAGGGGTGGTGGTCCTGGTGTCGTGGGCCACATAAAATCACCCTATGGGTCATATTTGGCCAACGGGCCAGAGTTTGCTGTGCATGCATTAAAGCTTTACCTGCAAACCAGGTGTACACATGTATGGCAGGCCACAAAGTAAAGTATCTGATATTATAACATATTGTGGAATAAAGCACCATTTATGTTTTGTCGTAGGTACCAGTAATGGCATCCGTAGACTTCATCCTGACCGAAATGTTCATTATAATACAAGGAAACTATATTGTTACCATTAATAGATTTTCTATAAACAGTTCCCAAATCCTAAATCATTCGTATCCTGAATGTAAGGCAAATAAATTAACAAAGATGCTGGATTTCTGGTAATAAAGTGTCATCTTCTTAGCAGATATGTACATGATTATGTTCTTTCCTGAATTACCATCTCAGATGCATTTGCAGTCGTTTCATTTACAGCCCAGTAATCTGTGTTATTAATGTCAAGCTCCCGTGAGCCGTACATGAACAAACAAAAGTAATGAATAATCGAGCCCAGAGCATACGCAGATTGACAGAACGCTTGCACAAGCGGGAAGTTTGGTCTGATGGGCACCAGCCACAGACTGAGAACAACAGCATCCACTGGGGACCAGCAGACCATAAAGAAGAACTTTTCATCCTATGAGACATATCTAAAATCAAAATGCCTAAGTATCCATACTTTGGCTGCAAGGATTCCCTATCGGTCTGCATGGTGAATCCATAAGCAATTCACATGTCTCTGTATGGCACTGTAAATTTAGATTGCAACTGTATATAGTGCCAATGTTGAGTCCTAACAAATCTACGTAAAGGACCCATGAGAACTTCAAGTGAAGTGGTATGGTACCTCCATACTGCAACATCAGTTGAAATTTGCTCCCATTTTTTTCAGTGAATTATATTTAAATCCACAAAAGAAAACTTTTGTGTTTCGGTATAAAATCAAACAGGCACAGAGGTAAAATATAGACCGACCGTTGTCTATGGACATTGTATGGTGGATCTGTAAAATATGGATCTGGAGCACAGCTGTGCATATATGTATTGTTGGGTATCCAGGTGGGTCCAATAAAAAGAAAAGAAGAAAATGGCACACCAAAGTAGTTCAACTTTACTGAACACAACTGTAAATCCTAAATCTCCAACATGTTCTCTCCATAATTTAGGAAATCTCTTTCCAGACACTCAGAGCACTCTTTAAATGGATTCTCCGAGACGTAATGCAAGGTGGCCGCTGCTAGTGTGGCGCCCTGCTGCGTATTGGTGCCACAGATCCTAGAGGGGTGCATGGACGGATTCCTCCACAAGAGGCTCTCATAGCATTCACACACCTCCACCTTCCACCTCAGACCACAAGAGGGAGCTCGTTAGGGATATAAAGAGGGAAGGTGGAGCTAGGCAGTCAGTCTGGGATCTACAGTCTGGAGTCTACAGTCAGTCTGTCTAAATCTGTGAGAAAGTCCAGTTCAGCCCAGACTCAGGGAGCTCAGGTTAGTGAGACCAAGGCGTGCCGACGCCATAAGAGTGGTGAAGAGTAGCAAGGCCTACTGCCAGTGTGAAGCCTAGTGAGAGCCCCGAGCGTGGCCGAAGGCGAGTGGAGTAAGCGAGCTACATAGGGGGCAGAAGAGCTTAGCCAGCTCACCCCAAGACCATATACCGGACACCGGGTCCGTGTCTGCAAGGATCTCTAGGACCAGCAGAAACAACCGGAACCCCTGGCGAACTACATGTCCCTGGAACACCAGAAGCTGACCGTTATCCCAGGGTCAGGAATCACAGAGGCCCAAGAGACCAGGGAGTGTGATCTCCAACAGAAGGCCCTACCACCAGGTCAGCAGGTGCCAGACAGAGACCAAGTTAGGCCTAGCTCAAGGCAGGTCATAAACTTACCAGGAAAAGGCAAGAAACAGGAGGCCCCACACCCGCTCACTGGGGAGAGTCCTGAAATGCACCCTTCACCCTACAGTGCCCTGGATCGTGCCTGAAAACACCACCAGTAAAGGTACTGAAGTGAACTGTTGTGAGTGTGCCTGCTCTTCTCCTGACCCGGTTGGGTCCTCTCTGTCCTGCATCTCTCCTCCTTACGCTGCCCTGAGGCCCCATTCCACCTGTGGGGAGCCGCACCAACTAAGCTGCCTGACCACCGGCCTCAGAAGACTGCAGTAGCGCTGGTGATCCTCACCAGACACCACGGGTGGCGTCACAAACATTTCCCTATCCCAAATAACCTTTCCCCCCTTTTTTTTAAGAGTGACCCCAGGGTACGGGCCCAGGAGCCGACCACCGCGACATCCCCCAAGGTCAGGCAACAACAAGGCCCGGGCGCCGAGTCGTCCCCATCCCTTGGGCGCGTCACTAGCTATTTCAGACTGCGGCCCATCTTAGGCACGCATGAGGAAGGATTGCAGGCTGAAGAAATGCTGCTTGAGACATATGTCTCTTAGTTACTATAAAGTAGAGCAAGTTCTCATCAGGCTGAGAAGCAGCATTGTGAACTAGAAAAAGTGACCTGCTCACTCAGCCAGCCTGACCGGTTTACAGTAGGACATGAACCAGGAGGAAAAAGAAGCTCTGTTCCAGTATTAGACAGCAGTGAGAGTGACCTCTTCTTACCTCTGCACCCTGGTATCTCCAGTATTAGATCAGATAGACAGGGTGAACAGCAGTGTGAGCAGCCTCTTCTTACCTCAGCACCCTGGTATCTCCAGTATTAGATCAGATACAGGGTGGACAGCAGTGTGAGCAGCCTCTACTTACCTCAGCACCCTGGTATCTCCAGTATTAGATGAGATAGACAGGGTGGAGAGCAGTGTGAGCAGCCTCTTCTTACCTCAGCACCTCTGGTATCTCCAGTATTAGATCAGATAGACAGGGTGAACAGCAGTGTGAGCAGCCTCTTCTTACCTCAGCACCCTGGTATCTCCAGTATTAGATCAATAGACAGAGTGGACAGCAGTGTGAGCAGCCTCTTCTTACCTCAGCACCCTGGTATCTCCAGTATTAGATCAATAGACAGAGTGAACAGCAGTGTGAGCAGCCTCTTCTTACCTCAGCATCCCTGATATCACCAGTATTAGATCAATAGACAGGGTGGACAGCAGTGTGAGCGACCTCTTCTTACCTCAGTACTTCTGGTATATCCAGTATTTGATCAGATAGACAGGGTGGACACCAGTGTGAGCAGCCTCTTCTTACCTCAGCACTCCTGGTATCTCCAGTATTAGATCAGATAGACTGAGTGGACAGCAATGTGAGCAGCCTCTTCTAACCTCAGAACCCACAGTATCTCCAGTATTAGATCAATATACAGGGTGGGTAGACAGCAGTGTGAGCAGCCTCTTCTTACCTCAGCACCCCTGATATCTCCAGTATTAGATCAGGTAGATAGGATGGACAGCAGTATAAGCAGCCTCATCTTACTTCAATTCTCCTGGTATCTCCAGTATTAGACCAGATAGACATTGAGGACAGCAGTGTGAGCAGCCTCTACTTACCTCAGCACCCATAGTATCTTCAGTATTAGATCAATAGACAGGGTGGACAGCAGTGTGAGCAACCTCTTCTTACCTCAGCACCCATAGTATCTTCAGTATTAGATCAATAGACAGGGTGGGCAGCAGTGTGAGCAGCCTCTACTCACATCATTTTTAGTTTTTCCAGTTACTTCTAAAATTTGCGAACACAAAGGGGCTATTTATTAATGGCTATAATTTTGGAACTCTCATGAAGACTATTGAGGCAAGTATTACAGGGAAATGATGATCTTCATTGCCTCCTAACACAGATGATGCACTTCAGCTAGCCAGTTGATATATCTGGGGCAGGTGGCGCATATTGAATAAGCCCCTGGTAAGTGCTGCTAAGCTTCCCTCTCTGAATCCTAGTGTGCTGTTTGGGGACTCCGGCTGCTTTATCTCTGCAGGGGGACATGTCTATACACAGACAGTTATTATATATTGACTTGTAGGTGCTGGTTGTGGGACTCCAAGAGAAGGGTAGGGGGGCTGTTCCAGCAACGTTCCCCACTGTATGCCTTTACAGTGGGATTCATTACAGCATTCTGCACTTGAGAAGTCCACACTATGTAGGGAAGCAGCGTGATGTGAACATGGTCTTAATATTGGGAAGTAATCAACTGATCTCTATGATAAAGGGATTGAGGTTTGATTGCAGAGGGTTCGACCCCTGGGAACGCTGCTAATAATCAGAACATAGGGCCACACAGATTCACTTAAATGGAGCTGAATTCATAAAGAATTGGTAACACTATGTATAATGCATGCATACAAAATAATTCCCATGTGAACCTGCAGCAGTAACAACTAATTGCTGCTATTACAGATGTGACCACAAGATGGCAGAAATCCTCACCGAAAAATGATGTAGGGTGTGCTGAAATAACAGACCCTTCCTTTAACTCCCTTTATTAAAATGCGTGACACATTATTTTATTTTTATTCATTTTTTTGCAGTACTAGAACTAAAATATTATTTTTATCTTTTCCACATGATGGGTGAACTAAGGACTAGTGGGGCACCAGAAAAGTGTTGCCATGGAAGGATCAGAGGAGGTGGGCATAGTGGGTTTTTGAGTGTTTTTTATTTCCCTGAAGAAGTTTTCCTGTCGGGAAAAAAAAAGTGCTTCTCACTTCTCTGATGCAGCTCCTAATGGAAACGTCTCCAAACAATGCTCTGCCTTTCCAAAAATTATTTCAGGAAGAAAAACTTCCAAATGTCTATTTAGGAAATGGTTCTTGAAGTGTTTTTTTTTGGGTATGTGCTCACTGATTCTTTTTACTGAGTTTTTGGAATGGCTATGTACACACTTAGTTTCTTGACAAGTTTTTGGAGCAGAAACTGGAAACTTGCCAAATTATCCTCAAGAATGCAAAACTCCTCAAAAATGGGATGTTTCTGATAAGTTTCCACCCCAAAAACTCAGCAAAAAGATTCATACAGACTTTTTCGAGGTGTTTTTTTTTTTTAGCACAAACTGAGCGAAAACTCTAGAAATCCTCCTCCAAATCTAAAACCTTCTCAAAAACTTTAAGGTTCTTCTCAGTTTCTGGTCTGAAAACTCAGCAAATAGACTTTGTGTGCACAGTCAACAAGAGGAAACTTTCTAAAACCTCCTCCAAGTTCCAAAACACCTAAAAAAATTAGAATTTCGTCTCAGTTTCTGCTATGAAAACTCAGCAAAAAGAATCTATATGCACAGAGCCATCGACCAGAAACTTCACGTTTTTGAGGAGTTTTGAGATTTGACGAGCTCAGTTCCTGCTCAAAAACCTCAAAAAACTCTGTGTGCACATAGCCAGTGTCTCCGTGCACACAGTGTCTCTAAAACACCGACTCAGCCGCCGAGTTCTCAAAAAGTCGTTTTGACATTGCTGTGCATTATGTCCATTGTTTCCAATGCTTTTTCAGGCAGATTCTGGTCCGAATCCACCTGAAAATACACTGTGCGCACATAACTTTTAGGGGTTTTTCCAAAAATTTTTTTCCTGAAGTGTTTGTGTTTTTATCACCAGATATTGAAGTGCAAAAAAGTCGCTCTAAAGACAAAACATATGATCTGCAAATTGTTTTTTGAGCGATTTTTCAGGTATATTTCGGAATGGACCTTCTCCAAAAGACCTAAAAAAACTCACAGGGCCCGTACCCTAAGGTGCAAAACCTCAGAAAAGAGGACACAGTTTGCAAAGCTGCAGTCATTATTGTGTCAAATATCCTATAGTTCAGGGTTCAATCATATGAATCAAGTGATAGAACAACCTGTTGCACAGTTATTGTAAGAGCCGACTGTAGGTTGTGTATTTGCGGCATCATTTTCTGATGAAAACGGAAAGATGTCACAATGTGCTATGTATAGTTTACTGTAAACTGCGGAATCAATTCTTCTCGAGTCAAGGAACGTTGTAGGATGCGAAAACTCGACAGATAACGATGACGACTCCTGTAGATAAGAATACATTATGTTTATATAGAATTTCTATATGACTCAGAAGATATGACTTTCAGCTCAATCCAAACTGATTGATGCCTCCCACAATATCAGTGACCTGAATTAATAAGCAGATCATACTGTAAACCTCAGGCTCTTCAAATCTACCAATACCTTCCAAGGTCCCAAACGGCTGTCCCTGCAATTACGATTGACGTGTCCAGGAACACAACCTTCAGGCTATGTGCCCACGATGCAGAAATGAAGCAGAAATTTTCCTGAGCGTTTCTGCATCTCCTTGGCAGAAAAAACGCATGCGGAGTTTACATGTGTTTTTTTCTGCCAGGGAGAAGCGTTTTTTTAATGCTTTTTTTCAAGCACTTTTCCAAGCGATTTTGAGCATCACTTGGAAAAGTGCTCGACAAGTTGGTCACACTATATAAATCCATGCAACCGGCATGGATTTATATTGTGTGACCAACTTATGCTGCTTTAAATGCAGCATCAATAGTAAAAAAAAGAATTAAAACGTCACCCGCTGTGACATAATTTAGACAGCTGACAGGTCACGCGACCGCCGACGTCAGCGGTCGTGTGACCATCACATGACTAAATGACGTCACCGCAGATCCTTTCAGAACACTGCGTGATGCCGAGGACAGAGGACGCCACTGGAGAGGAGACCGGGGGTCGCCGGAGAGGTAAGTATAATGTTTTTTTTATTTTTTACGTTTTAATTCTTTTTTTTACTAATGGTACCCGGGTCTGGATGAGAGTCTCCTCTTCTCCAGACCCGAGTACCATCCGCGGATTGAACCGCATAACATCCGCATGCATGCATGTATACATGCGGATGTTATGCGGTTCAATGCTAGTCAATGGCGGCGATTTCGCCACGTTTACGCACAAGAAATGGTTGTGCTGCGGATTTTTCCACAATGATGATCCACAGCAGAAATTTCCGCAGCATGTGCACAGCACAGGCAGATTACCATTGGGAAACATGGCAGACAACTTAACATGCATTTTTCGCGGCGGAAATGGTGCCACGGAAACAACTTAAATCCGCATCGTGGGCACGCAGCCTACGGGTAAAGTCATGCAGTTGCTGTGGTCAAAAACCTGCCCAGCTCCAGTTAGCCAAAAGCTACTTTATTTTGAAGGTTTTAACCCCCTTAGTCAGTGGCATAACTAGAGTTCGATGGGCTCTGGTGCAAGATTTGGACCAGGCCATCCCATCCTGGCATATATATGCCCTCCATCCTGGTAAACATGTCCCTTATACTGGGACCCATCCTGGTATATATCCCCCATCCTGGTATATGTCCCTTGAATTAGGCCACATCCTGATATATATATCTCCCATCCTGGTATATATGTCCCTTATCCATGGCCCCATCCTGGTAGATTTATCTCCATCCTGATATATATATCCCTTATCCTTGGCCCCATCCTGGTATATATATACACCCCATCCTAGTATATGTCCCTTACACTGGGCCTGCAATATGTCCCCCGTTTTGCCGCTGTTCTTTAATGCATAGAAAAAAATAAGACATTGTACTCACATTTCCTCCGCTCCCCCACTGAACGGCGTCCTCTTCTGAAGCCGACACCTGACTTCAGCATGCAAGTAACGGGAGCGCATGATGTCACTGCTATGCTCCTTCAGTCACATGCACGCTGACGTCAGCTGCTGGCCTCTGATTGGCAGGCAGCGTGTATTGCTGTGCACAGACCTGACGGGTCTCTGTGCCGCAATAAACTTCAGCTGAATGTGTGTCCGAGGACGCACATCCAGTTGAAGTTTGTGTGGGCGTCGGTGGGCCTCTCATGACCTCTGCGACAGCAGTCGTTGTGCCCCTGCCTTTAGTGACTAAGCCAAATTTTTCAATTCTGACATGTGCCACTTTATGTGGCAATAACTCTGAAATCTTTCACCATATCCCATTGATTTTGAAATGCAAATTAATTTTCATCCTCAATCCCTTTCTATTTAGTGCCATAATCTAAACTATTTTTTTATATAGTTGAATTAAAAAATCCCTATCCTTCTCTCACTACTCTAATCTAATTGCTTTATGTTTTTTCTACTTTGTTTTGATGATGCTTCATTTGAGAGTCCCAGTGCATGCTGAGATACTCAAACAAAGCGTCATCAGGGTGGAGAGGCTGTGGTCACTGACACAGCCTCTGACCCCTCCCTGAAACCAGGCGTTATCAGTGATCTTCATTTTAGGAACTGGGCTAGACCCTGATCTACTGAGTACGTGTAGATGTCAATTCCGATGGATGCTCAATCAGATCTTGTCATTGTGCACTCTTCTTCTCAGTTCACAGTGACAGTGCACTCTCTCGCCGGCTCAGATCAGTAGTATTTAGTTGGCGCACTGTCAGTTAGTATTTTCAGAATACACCAGCATACAGAGACCAGCGCTGCCCCCGCAAGTGGGGTCACTTGCATGGGTAGCGGTGGTCCCTACAAGCTGGATATTCATCTTATAACACAAACTGACAGTGTGCTCTGTTGCCAGCTCGTTACTGCTGATCTGAGCTGGCGAGAGAGTGCACTGTTATTGTGCACATCACACAGTGCACAAGCACAGGGTCTAAGTCAGCTCCTGAAATCAAGGTCACTGATGTCACTTTGTTTCAGGGTAGGGACAAGGACTGTGGCAGTTACTGCAGCCTCTGCCCCCTAATGTCTCTTTATTTGAGTGTCCCAGCATGCACTAAGTATTCTCAAAGAAACATCATCAAAGAGGAAATAGGAAAAAAAAAAGAAAAGCAGTTAGATAGTGTAGTTAGTGAAGGATAGGGAATTTTTAATTCAAGTATATTAGAAAATTATTTAGATTATGGAGTGAAATAGATAGGGATTTAGAATGAAAATTGAGTTGGATTTCGGACCACCTCTTTTTCCGTGACACATTGTACTTTATGATAGTGGTAAATTTTGGTCAACATGTGTTGCATTTATTTTTTTAAATATTAGACATTTGACAAAAAGTTCCAAAAATTAGCAATTTTTCAAACTTTGAATGTTTATACCTAGAATCCAGATAATCCACACAAAAAAGTTAATAAATAAAATTTCCCTTGTGTCTGCCTTACATTAGCACCATTTCTAAAATGTCCTTTCATTCTGTTAGAAGGTTTAAACATTTAGCAGTAATTTTTCATTTTTTGAAGGAAATTTACCCCCAAACATTTTTTTAGGGACCTATTCAGTTTTGAAGTGACATTGGGGACCTATATATTGGAACATATCCCAAAGTGATAACATTTTTAAAAACAACGGACCTCAACATGTTCAAAACTGCTGGCAGGTAGATTGTTAACCTTTTAGGTTCTTTTCAGGATTTAACTCAAAGTGGAAGGACAGGGGTGAAAAGTTTAACTTTTACAACTAAAATGTTACTATCATCTGAACTGGCGACTATAGCCGGCAGACTCTAAGGCCATTACTTGGTCTTGCATTGCCATATGCGGTAAAAAAGGAGCCCTCACTCTCTGTTAACCATTAGATGGCTTTGTCACTATTGACAGCAGCATCTAAGGGGTTTAATTCAACATGGTCGGTGCCAACATGTGGCTGATGCAGTAGGGTGTCAGCTATAATGCAGGCGCTGCATTTTCACCCAATGGAGGATGCTACACTCATATATCCGAGGTCAGTAAAAAGGCACATTGGTGGTCTCTATGGTGTTAAAGGGGTGGTCCGAAACACAAACTAATTTTCATCCTAAATCCCTATCTATCTAATGCCATAATATATTATTGTAAAGATCCGAGGTTGTGGGTTGTAAGTAATCACCTAGGCAGATAAACGATGCAACAATCTTTTATTGATCACATCCATGGTAATAAGCAATTCCAGTTAAATGGCCAAAAAACAGTTCTCTCAGTCCTCAAATTCCCAATCTGGGTTTAGTAGTTCCACTGGCTTTGTATAAGGCCATACTCACTGTCTCCATCCTCTTCCTTCAATCCTTCCACCCAACTCTCCTAAAACATGTCTGTCCTTTCCTCCACTCGGCTCAGTCCCCTCCCAGCTCAGAAGTGATCACACGCTCCCCCTTAAACATTCACTGTTCGCTAAACAATGAAGAATATTCTAGAAGCCTTCATCTGAGACTGCATGTAAGACCCCCTGTGGGGACGGCTCCACTGTGTCTACAATCTACACACACATAATGAGATTATTGGCTGTTGGAACAATGGTTAGATACTACTGAGATACAGATTAGTGGAATGCTGGACATTTTACAAGTGAATCTAGTGTACCACTTTTTCAGCACGGACACGAATGTAAGAGGTCTCGCCTTTATGAGAACGAAACTTTGTATCATCCAGTTTCCTCAAAGCATACTCCATGTCGTCCTTGCGAATATACTCCACAGTCCCCATTCCACCCTGGTATATGTCAGTGTAATAGACATCTCCAGCTTCTCTCATATGGTCTTTCAGATCCTGCCAACTTCCCGATGGGGGAAGCCCGGAGACAAGGACTCTGTATTTAGTTCGCTGGATCAGGGGTCTGTCCTTTCCGCGGGGTCCTTCATATCCCCCCTGATCCCCAGTTTGTCCTGGAAAACTCCACACGTGCCCAATGAGAGCCAAACTTGTATCCATTGCGACCAACCCCAAAGTGCTGACACCCAGTTAGGGGGGTGGTCACTTGGCGGCCTGGTAAAGGGAGCTCTGGGAGGACAGTATCTGGGCTGACCAGGGTGAGAGTAGATCCAGTGTCCCGAAGTCCCTGGGCCTCCTCCCTGATGTAATTTACCTCCCCCAGATTACATTCCTTCATTGTGACAGTCAAGTCATTTTGTGTATTACTCACCACAGGTAGGGGGTTAGTTTGCAGATAGTGCCGCTCCCTCTCGGCTGAAGCAGTGAGAACCGGTCTTTGGCTTTGAGTTACGACATTGGCCCAGTGGCACACCAATCCTCATCCTAGGTTGTGATGTGGGCTAGAACGTTCCCAGCATTCCCTGGAAAAGTGTCCCATGCGTCCACAGTTGTGGCAGTTAAGCCTTCCTCGCCCCAACACGGGCCGGACTTGGGGGCTTGGGCAACCTCCCCCTCTTTTTCAAGTCTGAACTCCCTGCCGTTCCTCATCTGGATGATCCATGGGTCTCAATGACCTCCCTATAAAATTCTGTTCCTGACTCACTGGGGCTGTACCTCCACGTTGACCTGGCCGATTAGCAGACCAATCATCAGCAAATCTTGCAGCCTCATCCAGGCTGAGTGGTTTTCTATCTGCCACCCATTCTTTCAAATTACCTGGGAGCTTTGACATAAATTGTTCCAGCATGATTATATCCATTACATGTTCTGCTTCCTGAGCCCTCAGTCCTTCTATCCACCGAGTGCATGCCGTACGTAGTGTGTTGGCAAACTCCCGATGTGTGTGTGCAGCGGGCTTGTCAGTCTCCCGAAACTTCTTCCGGTAGGTTTCCAGCGTGACGGCATACCTCTCTAGCAATGCACTGCGAATCGTAGAGTAACATCTCTGATCCACCGAAGACAAGTTATTAAAAGCTTCTCTTGCTTTTCCGGTCAGGCCAACACTCAAATATCTGGACCAGTCACTGACTGACACCTCATGCAGCAGTCAGAGGTTCTCAAATAACCGGAGATGTTCATCAATATCCGAAGTGTCCTCATTGAACTGTGGTATATCCCGGTACCTTAAAGATGTAGGCCCCTCTCTCCTGTTATCCATTGTCCTCTGCACTGGGGCGGGTGTGGATATCGCTACATGCACACCCAGAAATTTGTTTAACACTGCCGCCCGCTCCATCTCTGTGGCCCGCTCTCGTAGCACGTCTAGCATCCTCTTTAACTCAGTCGGTCCATCCTCCGTCACCTCTTCTGCCAAGTCACCGCTTGGTAACTTTCCCTGGTATGCTCTCCAGAGATAGGTGATCCTACCGCTGCCACCACTTGTAAAGATCCGAGGTTGTGGGTTGTAAGTAATCACCTAGGCAGATTAACGATACAACAATCTTTTATTGATCACAGCCATGGTAATAAGCAATTCCAGGTAAATAGCCAAAAAACAGTTCTCTCAGTCCTCAAATTCCCAATCTGGGTTCAGTAGTTCTACTGACTTTGTATAAGGCCATACTCACTGTCTACATCCTCTTCCTTCAATCCTTCCACCCAACTCTCCTAAAACATGTCTGTCCTTTCTTCCACTGGGCTCAGTCCCCTCCCAGCTCAGAAGTGATCACACCCTCCCCCTTAAACATTCACTGTTCACTAAACAATGAAGAATATTCTAGAAGCCTTCATCTGAGACTGCATGTAAGACCCCCTGTGGGGACGGCTCCACTGTGTCTACAATCTACACACACATAACGAGATTATTGGCAGTTGGAACAATGGTTAGATACTCCTGAGATACAGATTAGTGGAATGCTGGACATTTTACAAGTGAATCTAGTGCACATACTGACAAGTAAGCAGAACTATATAAAACATAACAAGTAAATCACCAATAAAACACAATAATAATATTAACAAAAATGGTGGTCCGTTGCTGGAAAAGTATCATAGTCTTTAGAAAATGGGCAGCTCCTCACAATTATATTTTCTAATATACCTTAATTAAAAAGTCCCTAATGTTCCCTCACTACACAAACTGCTTTATTTTTTTTTACTACTTCCTTTTCGATGAAGCTTCCTTTGAGAATTGCAGTGCATGCTGGGATACTCAAATGAAGCATCATAAGGGGGCAGAAGCTGCGGTCACTGCCACAGCCTCCACTACTCCTTGAAACGAAGTGTCATCAGTGACGCTCGTTTCAGGGACTGGGCTAGTCCCTGCTCTACTGAGCATGTGGCGCGTTGTAAGAGGATTACCCAGCGTTCAGAGAACAACGCCACCTCCACAAGTGATGACGGCGGCGCTGGTCTCTGCAAGTTGGTTATTATTACAATGTGCACTGACAGTGCACTCTGCTGCTGGCTCGTTACCACTGATCAGAGCTGGCTGGGGAGAGAGCACACTGTCATTGTACACATCACACAGAGCACATTGAGCAGGGACAAGCCCAGCCTTTGAAATAGAGTCATGAGAGAGGGCAGGGGCTGCGACAGTGCCCCCTGATGACAAATCGTTTGAATATCCCAGCATGCACTGGGATTCTCAAACGAAGCATCAATAGAAAGGAAGTAGTAAAAAAAAATAAAGCAGTTAAACTAGTGATAGGGAATTTTTAATTCAAGTATATTAGAAATTAGATTATATTATGACATTAAATAGACAGGGATTTAGAATGAATATTAATTTGTGTTTAGGACCACCCCTTTAAGTCTAACTGCTGGGTGGGTGACCGACACATCACTACTTGTTTTCTGTTAACAATTTTCTACCTGTCTATCTGTGTAAAAGATTCAGGCACAGATATCACTGTCTTCCTCTTGTTCTCTGTAACATGTGGATGATGTAGGCACTGAAAGTGCTGTCTACTGGTCTCTGTATTCAAACGATAGCGGCACTGATGCCAGTGCTGGGACATAAATAATTAAAGTAGTAGTAATAATCATTTTCTGGATCTATGATTCTTTTATGCATTTAGGTTTTCGTATTTTATTGTTTTGCTAGAAGTTTTTAGTCTGATCCGATCTTGGTACTGACTCATCGGCCGCCGTGGTGCAGTCACTGTAGGGATGTCATTCTATATGACACGAGCATTGCTTCTCGTCACTAATATACAGTAAATATACATGTGCCCACTCTATCTCTGCAGATCCGCCACTTCCGCTCAGGGTTGCTTTCACCATATGCCTCTCTTTTCCCACTTTCGTATTCCCTCGCTGTCTCTCGTTCACACCCACTCTCTCTCTTTCAGTCTCTCTCTGGGTGTCTTCAGTAATTATGTTAATTTCAGGTCATTTTCGCCCCCACACGGCAAAGTGAGAATAATAATAGATGGAAAGAGTGCGAGAGAAATCGACAGGGTGGGGGGGGGACAGGAAAGAGGAAAAAAAGGAGAATATGTGAAAACAGGAAGGTCAGCAAAAATGGAAGCAAAGTATGCGAGACTGTCCCTCTAGGATAGAGATCAGTGTCGCAGCTTATGTATCTGTCATCTGTCACCTCCCCCCAAGCAAGAACATCAAGAAAGGGACACCAGCTGCTCTGTCACATATATTACTGTAGGAGCAGTTGCCGAGACTGTGCCAGCCGTCAGCGCTCACACGGAGCTGCACCACGACATGTGCACACAGCGCCGGAACAGCTGATGCACACGTATCGCCTGGTACAGGTACAATGCAGACAGCTGGAAAAACCAAGCATCCTCATCTACTTAGACCAACACAGGTCCAGTTTTAATATATACAGTTCTGTGCAAAAATTTTAGGCAAAATTGCTGCAAAATAAAAAAAAGCTTTCACAAAAAGAAATGTTAGGAGTTCATTTTTTAAATCAATTAACACAATTCAAAGGAAATGAACAAAAGAGAAAGAATATCCATATTTGGTGACCTCCCTTTGTTTTCAGCAATTCTTCTAGGTACACCACTTGCACTCAGTTTTTGAAGGAACTTGGCTGGAGATTATTCCAAACATCTTGGAGAACCAACCACATAGCTTCTGTGTATGAGCCTTGTACAAATCCTTCTATCTCTTCATATGATCCCAGAAGGACTGGATGATGTGAGATCGGGGCTCTGTGGAGGCTGGATCATCAATCCCAGGACTCCTTGTCTTTCTTAATGACATTGGCTGGATGTTTGGGGTCGTCATCCGGCTGCAGAATAAGTTTGGATCCATTCAGACGCCTCCCTGATGGCATTGCATGATGGATTATAGTGATGAGCGAGCATGCGTGTTACTCGAGATTTCCGAGCATACTCGGGTGTTTTCCGAGTATCTTCGGCGTGCTGAATTGTTATGTCTGAGTCACTCCGTGTGCATGATTTACGATTGACAGCTTTAATACATGTGAGGAATGCCTGTTTGTTAGGCATTCCTCACATGTATTAAAGCTGTCAGACAGTTGCAAACCATGCACACACAGTGACTCAAACATGACATTCGAGCACACCGCAAATACTCGGCGAGCCCCCGAGCATGCTCGCCGAAAGGGTTAACAGAACACGCTCGCTCATCACTACTGCATAATTATCTGCCTGTATTACTCAGCATTGAGGACGCCATTAATCCGGACCCATCTCCATTTGCTGAAATACATCCTCAAACTTGCAGGACCCTACGCCGAGCTTCACTACCTGCAGACCCTCATTATTGTGCCGCTCTCCAGTCTTTCGGTGAACAAATTGCCTTCTGGTACAGCCAAATAGCTCACATTTTGACTCATCAGTATAGAACACCTGTTGCCATTTTTCTTCACCCCAGATCCTATGTTTTTGAGTGCCACCACCAATCCTAAAAGTCAATATCGACCCTTTTACGAGCCTGACCTCATAACTTAGGATAAAAAGCTAAATCAGACACTCCATTTGCAGACACGTGTTTCAGGTTGTTAACCCCTTACCAGTGCAAAGCAGGAGGCCTAATATGGTTGGGTGAGTGGCATCGGACAGGGTGTCTAAGAAGGAATATTTATCCTTGTGAACAGTGACATGCCGGTGTAAGGAGACTTATAGGCCATGCAATTATGCAATGCTCTACTGGGAATTGAAATATGCCAATAGCCTCTTTAGAGAGGCTTCTTATCTTAAGTCATGTGACAAGGCTTGTTAAAGGGTCCATATTGACTTATAGGATTGCTACTTCCAGTAGGTGGCACTAGAGTTTCTGCTTTCTTCCTTTATGAAGAGGCTATTTGCATATTTAAATTCCCAGAGGAGCATTATATGGCCTATAGGTCTCCATGCAAAAATATGAAGCTTTCACAGTAAAAAAATGTCTCTTACTCCAGGGAGCAGCAAAAAAAAGAGAAAGATACACATAGACATTGTGGTGGCTGCTTGGAAGTGTTCTTCTCGTCATTGCTATCATTAGTGCAGTGAATGGGAGACATCATAGCATCTAGCCTCCACCCATTAGCTCATAGAAAATGGACAATTAGCGAAGGAGCCTGCAACAAGAAACAGGTGAAAAATGTAGAATTGAAGGGGAGTCTGTCATAAATGGAGTTCTAGTTATACAGATCAAAGGCTGGGGACCTTGGATCACTGCTTGAAACCCTGCTGTGGTCAGGTAATTAAAGCAGGTTATCTGATGGAGAGCAGACGTGGAGTATGTGTACAGAGTAATTAACAAGTAGCTGAGAGTTGTAGGAAAGGCAACTTTGCCTGTGTACATCCTAATTACTAAATAGGTGCTAATCAATTCAAGGTGAAGAATAGTGCCTGAAGGTAGACGGGACGTCTCCATATCAGAGGCCTCATATAACAATGGTGCCGAGGGTGTACCGAGTGTCTGTATCTAGTTTGAACAACCACTTTGTGCAGACAGATTTCCTTAAAGTCATATAGTGTCAGTCCTTATGTACTCAGACATAGAGACAAGTGAATGGATTCACAGGACCCTTGTCCAGCAGTCACATCGGTAACCTGTGGCTGCTGGACGGAAGCCCTGAGAACCACTTCCTACTTATCGCCATCCCCAACTCCTCTTTTGATTAGCCGGTGTGATGTCATGTTGTGGTGCGTGCAGGCTCCTCTGCTCATATCTTTCAGTATTACCTGACGGCTCAGCAGGGGCGTACAGTATACTGAAGTTGGGGACACTGCAGCAAAGATCATAAAAGGCCATCACCTCCCCATAGAAGATCAGATCTTGACCCCTGGAATGGAAGACCCACTAGCAATGGGGATAAAACCAACCAGGGCTGGGTTCCCCTTGTCCAAAGACCCCATAGCAGCCACATGGTCTACACCTATGATATACACGGCGTTGCGGCTCAGTGTCAGCGCATAACGTGTCTGATCTGCACTGTGGGAATTGTAGCCTCTACATCACGCGCTGGTGAGATGAGACAAACAGCCCGGACTGAACTGCATTATAAGATGTATCACGTGGCATCAATCCTTTATAAAGATGAGAACGGTCCTTCTTTTGCCTGATGGGTGTAAATATGTGCAGAATACTGAAAGGCCAAACGTAGTTTTTATCAGTTTGTTTTGATAACAATATCAGAATATATAAATGGGGTCGGAATATATTAATAGTGACAAAATATATTAATGGATTCAGAATAGATGAATAAGCTCGGAATATACTAATGAGCTTAGAATATATTAATGAGCTCAGAATAGATGAATAAACTCAGAATATACTAATGAGCTTAGATTATATAAATAAACTCAAAATATATTAATATATTCTGAGCTCATTAATATATTCTAACATTATTAATATATTCTGATATTAATATATTATGAGCTTATTGTCAGAATATATTTGTAACATCCCTGGCGGCGTGCTTGCATGGTGCACCACCTCCCATCATGCAAGACCGCAATCTTACCTGTCAGTCCATGCTGCACTCTCTGCTCCAGTACCTGCTGTGTCCATGTCTCTTGTCTGATTGCTTAGGGCGTCGGCGCGGCTTTCTGCTTGTTTCTTATAGCTACTGTGTGCACAGTCCTAATGCGTCCCCAGCCTATTGCTGTGAGTCACTGGATACTTAAATCCCCTCCACCCAGTAGGAGGTGCCTGAGCAACACTTTCACTCAGTTTGTCTTTTGCAACTGAGTTGCCAGGTCCTGTCCTGTATCTTGTCTGTTCTGCCACTCTGGGGGCTGAGTACCCAGGGACGCTACCTGTATCTCTGACTTCTAGACTGTTTCCGCCACCCTGGGGGCTGAGTACCCAGGGCCGCTACCTGTATCTCTGACTTCTTGTCTGTTTCCGCCACCCTGGGAGCTGAGTTCCCAGGCTCGTTCCTGTATCTTGTTCCTGGTTCAGTTCCTGTCTGAACAGTGTCCTAGCCCGTTGTTTGTCTCTATGTCTGAACCTTCCCTTTTCCTGCAGTGTCTGAACCTGCACCTAACTCCTACTCGTTGTCTCTGTACTTCAGTTTGTGAGTTTTGTTTCCACTCGCTACTTCATTGTAAGTACCTTGTGTGTATCTGGTTCTGCTTGTCCCCTTTCCCTGCCTCCGTATCTACCTCCTGTGTTTTAACTATCTTCCTGTATTTTCCAGTCTGTTCCATGTGAACAGAGCCCTGTCCTGTCTGCCTGCACCTTCTGTTCTGATTGGCTCTGCTTGCTCACCGCACCTGCGGTTTTGCTCCGCTCTGCTTGTTCACCGCACCTGCGGTTTTTCTCCGCTTTGCTTGCTCACCGCACCTGCGGTTTTGCTCCGCTCTGCTTGCTCACCGCACCTGCGGTTTTGCTCCTCTCTGCTTGATCACCGCACCTGCGGTTTTGCTCCACTTGTTCACCGCACCTGCGGTTTTGCTCCGCTTGTTCATCGCACCTGCGGTTCCGCTCTGCTCTGCTTGTTCACCGCACCTGCGGTTTTGCTCTGCTCTGCTTGTTCACCGCACCTGCGGTTTTGCTCCGCTCTGCTTGTTCACCGCACCCGCGGTTTAGCTCCGCTCTGCTTGCTCACCGCACCTGCGGTTTTGCTCCGCTCTCCTTGCTCACCGCACCTGCGGTTTTGCTCCGCTCTGCTTGTTCACCGCACCTGCGGTTTTGCTCTGCTTGTTCACCGCACCTGCGGTTTTGCTCCGCTCCGCTTGTTCATCGCATCTGCTGTTCCGCTCTGCTCTGCTTGTTCACCGCACCTGCGGTTTTGCTCCGCTCTGCTTGTTCACCGCACCTGCGGTTTTGCTCCGCTCTGCTTGTTCACCGCACCTGCGGTTTTGCTCCGCTCTGCTTGTTCACCGCACCTGCGGTTCTGCTCCGCTCTGCTTGTTCACCGCACCTGCGGTTTTGCCCCACTCTGTTTGTTCACCGCTCCGGCGGTTCTGCTCTGCTTGTTCACCGCACCTGCGGTTTCTCCCTGCTCTGTTTGTTCACCGCTCCGGCGGTTCTGCTCTGCTTGTTCACCGCTCCGGCGGTTATGCTCTGCTTGCTCACCGCTCCGGCGGTTCTGCTTTGCTTGCTCACCGCACTTGCGGTGTCGCTCTGCTCTGTTTGTTCACCGCTCCGGCGGTTCTGCTCTGCTTGTTCACCGCTCCGGCGGTTATGCTCTGCTTGCTCACTGCACCTGCGGTTTCGCCCTGCTCTGTTTGTTCACCGCATCTGCGGTTTCTCTCTGCTCTGCTGTCCACCGCACCTGTGGCTCCGTTCCTTTGTCCCAGTCTGTACTGGTCCCTATCCTGCCTGCGTTCCTACCTGCCAGTACCCGCCGGTCTGCATACCAGCCGTGCCCGCCAGTGTCCACCTGTCTGCATGCCAGCCGTGCCTGCCAGTCCCCACCTGTCTGCATACCAGCCGTGCCTGCCAATATCCACCTGTCTTCATACCAGCCGTGCCAGCCAGTACCCACCTGTCTGTATGCCAGCCTAACCTGCCTGTTCCTCCATTCCCCAGTGTGGGTCAACAACTGTGACCGGGGTCTGACCTGGAGTAGCACCTGGTCCCTCTGCTCTGTTCCTCCCTGGTTTACGGAGTCGCCTGAGCCGCCGTGTGACCTTGGTCGGACCGAGCTGATACTTAGTTACGCCCCTTCAGGCACTCCTCGGTTCATGGTACAGTGGGATCACTAATCAAGCTCACGCCAATCAGCATCTGAAATAATGGATACTGGAAGCCTGTGCTAGCATTTCTTCTGCGGTGTTGCTATCAGTATGTCAAAAGTGGGAGAAGAGGGTTGCATTGACAATTCAACACAATGGGCTGCACTTTGAATACATTTTATAAGTGGTCATAAACTTGTAAAAAACTCATGAAAGAATAAAGTTACGTTAAAATCAAGCACACCATTGTTTTTCTTAAGAAATTCTCAATAAGTTTGATGTGTCACATGACCCTCTTCCCATTGAAAAAAATAAAGTTGGATCCAAAATGGCCAACTTCAAAATGGCCGCCATGGTCACCCCCCATATGGAAAAGTTTTCCCCCTCCCATATACTAATATGCCACAAGCAGGAAGTTGATATCACCAACCATTCCCATTTAATTTAGGTGTATCCATATAAATGGCCCACCCTGTATATTGAGCTCAGAATATATTAAGAAGCTTAGAATATATTAATAATGTCAGAATATATTAATGAGCTCAGAATATATATATAAATGATAGAATATATTAAGTTGTTCAGAATACTTTATGAGGGCAGATTATATGAATGATATAATAATATATTAATGAAATAAGATTATATTAATTAGCTCAGATTATATCAAGTCAGAATATACAGTTAGGTCCATATATATTTGGACAGAGACAACATTTTTCTAATTTTGGTTCTAGACATTACCACAATGAATTTTAAACAAAACAATTCAGATGCAGTTGAAGTTCAGACTTTCAGCTTTCATTTGAGGGTATCCACATTAAAATTGGATGAAGGGTTTAGGAGTTTCAGCTCCTTAACATGTGCCACCCTGTTTTTAAAGGGACCAAAAGTAATTGGACAGATGAAATAATTGCAAATAAAATGTTCATTTCTAGTACTTGGTTGAAAACCCTTTGTTAGCAATGACTGCCTGGAGTCTTGAACTCATGGACATCATTAGACGCTGTGTTTCCTCCTTTTTGATGCTCTGCCAGGCCTTCACTGCGGTGGTTTTCAGTTGCTGTTTGTTTGTGGGCCTTTCTGTCTGAAGTTTAGTCTTTAACAAGTGAAATGCATGCTCAATTGGGTTGAGATCAGGTGACTGACTTGGCCATTCAAGAATATTCCACTTCTTTGCTTTAATAAACTCCTGGGTTGCTTTGGCTTTATGTTTTGGGTCATTGTCCATCTGTAGTATGAAACGACGACCAATCAGTTTGGCTGCGTTTGGCTGGATCTGAGCACACAGTATGGCTCTGAATACATCAGAATTCATTCGGCTGCTTCTGTCCTGTGTCACATCATCAATAAACACTAGTGACCCAGTGCCACTGGCAGCCATGCATGCCCAAGCCATCACACTGCCTCCTCCGTGTTTTACAGATGATGTGGTATGCTTTGGATCATGAGCGGTACCACGCCTTCGCCATACTTTTCTCTTTCCATCATTCTGGTTGAGGTTGATCTTGGTTTCATCTGTCCAAAGAATGTTCTTCCAGAACTGTGCTGGCTTTTTTAGATGTTTTTTAGCAAAGTCCAGTCTAGCCTTTTTATTCTTGATGCTTATGAGTGGCTTGCACCGTGCAGTGAACCCTCTGTATTTACTTTCATGCAGTCTTCTCTTTATGGTAGATTTGGATATTGATACGCCTACCTCCTGGAGAGTGCTGTTCACTTGGTTGGCTGTTGTGAAGGGGTTCCTCTTCACCATGGAGATTAATCTGCGATCATCCACCACTGTTGTCTTCTGTGGGCTCCCCGGTTTTTTTGCATTGATGAGTTCACCAGTGCTTTCTTTCTTTCTCAGGATGTACCAGCCTGTAGATTTTGCCACTCCTAATATTGTAGCAATTTCTCGAATGGTTTTTTTTCTGTTTTTGCAGCTTAAGGATGGCTTGTTTCAACTGCATGGAGAGCTCCTTTGACCACATGTTTACTTCACAGCAAAACCTTCCAAATGCAAGCACCGCACCTCAAATCAACTCCAGGCCTTTTATCTACTTAATTGAGAATGACATAACAAAGGGATTGCCCACACCTGTCCATGAAATAGCCTTGGAGTCAATTGTCCAATTACTTTTGGTCCCTTTAAAAATAGGGTAGCACATGTTAAGGAACTGAAACTCCTAAACCCTTCACCCAATTTTAATGTGGATACCCTCAAATGAAAGCTGAAAGTCCGAACTTCAACTGCATCTGAATTGTTTTATTTAAAATTCATTGTTGTAATGTCGAGAACCAAAATTAGAAAAATGTTGTCTCTGTCCAAATATATATGGACCTAACTGTATTAATGAGGTCAGGATATATGAATTTGGATAGAATACTTTATGAAGTGAGAATATGTTAGAATACATTAAGGATGTCAGTATATAGCAATGCTAGAATATATTAATGAGGTCAGAATATATTAATGAGCTCAGACACTTTATGATGTCAGAATGATTGTTCTGCTTATTGTCTGCAGGAGACAAGTGAGTCCATCATGTGAGAGATACTTTTCCAATATGTCTGCTGGATATTCTAAGCCGGGTGCAAGCTGGTGGTGACCTTTAATGCTCACTGTAAAAACGGTTTTGTTTAGAAAGGTCAAAGGAAAATAGTTTCCTCCTTTGTCCAAGGATGGATAAGTAATATAAAAATCACCTGTGGGAAGAACCTCGATAACTAATCTGAAAAACATTGGCCATATAAGCAGAATGGTGGCGGTAGAGCATATATTATTATGCAGAACCTGATGGGATCTTCTCCTGTCTTAGACATGAAATATAGATCTCTCCTTGAGTTAAAGAAGTTGGCCATTACTTTTTATGATTGCCCCCATCGATGGACCCTGTGCCCCTAAGTGTTTTTCTAATTACCTCCTGCTGTCCTTCTATCACTGGCCCCTCACAGTCATCACGTGACCCCGGCTGCAGCCGACCCTGACATCCGCTGATGTCACGTCATGTTCCCGCTGCAGCCGGAGGTGACTCAGCGCTGCGCTCCACGGTGGCTGCTGGCGGGGTTACCCCGCGCGTCACACCCAGCTTTCCATCTCCCCATTCATTGGGAAAGCGCGCGTTG
Source organism: Phyllobates terribilis (assembly GCF_046119375.1). Lineage (NCBI taxonomy): Eukaryota > Metazoa > Chordata > Amphibia > Anura > Dendrobatidae > Phyllobates > Phyllobates terribilis. Next base: position 105,136,029 of record NW_027362773.1, read on the forward strand.
GATGCAGGGTGTGATGCGCGGGGTAACCCCGCCCACAGCCCATCACCTAACCCACTTTGACGTCCGAACAGGAAGTGTTCAGTGCCACAATCCTGCATATAGGTGGAGCATATATTACACACTCACCGTGACTTTATCCATCCTCATAAAGTGCCACCATAATTAATGGGAGAGTTGGTCACTCTTTTGTCTATCTTCTTCTGAGCTCTTCTTGGCTGATTGATCAAAATTAAATGTGCGAGGAAACCATGAGCCTGTAAAAGCCAAACGCTGCAAATTTTTTTAATGAAACCCAATTGCAAAAATTTTTCTTAGCCCCAATTAGATGCATATAATTAAAAAAAAGAAAATTTGCCTCGGAGATGACCAACCGCTTTAACCCCTTTACGACCTTGGACATATAGGTATGTCCAAGGTCGTCTGCCTATATCTGATGCGGACTCTGGCGCTGAGCCCACATCTTTCCCCGCACATGACAGCTGTCATGTGCCTCTAACAGTCACGGATGGATCCGAGATCCGAGCCGTCCGCGGCTGTTAACATGTTAAATGCCGCTGTCGAACTCTCACAGCGGCATTTAACTAGCACGTGTTAGAACTCTCCTGTTAGGTTTTTTCAATCTTGCTGGTCACATGACCTTTTTTGCCTATTTAATCGTGCTCCGCCCTCCTGGCCTTGCTGGACTTCATTGTATTTTCTACTCTTGAGCTAGCTTGGTGCTCTGTTACCTTTCTCAGTCAGTTTTGCTAGGTTTTCGGACCTCTATGTTCTATGTTGTTTGTTTGTCTTATTTCTGCTACAATTTCTGCTAGGAGGTGTCCATCTTTCTCCCAGTCCCTAGTTCTTGTAGGGATCCGTTCCTCACATCTATAGGTCTTCGTTCAGACTAGCCGAGGACTTTAGCGGGTCTTATCGCAGGATCAGGTTCCCTGTTACATCGTAGGTATCCAGCTTAGTTCTATTGTAGGGACAGATCTCCTGTCTTTCCTTAGTGCTTGTAGCAGATCATAACAGTAAGTCCAGCCAAAAAATTTCTCTAAGGAAAGACCTCCAGTTTCCATCATGGTCTCGATTCAGGATTTGGCTCAACGCTTGCAGGGACTCTCTCTGGAGGTGGCCAAGCTCCAACAACACGTGAGTAGCTGTTCTGGAGCACATTTTGTAGAGCCAAAGGTACGTCTGCCTGATCTATTTTTTGGTGAACAACAAGATTTTTTTTCCTTTAAAAATGCTTGTTTATTGTATTTTCGTTTAAGACCCGGATCCTCTGGTGATGAATCACAGCGCATAGGGTTCATAATGTCACTTTTGCGCAAAGATCCTCAGGGATGGGCCTTTTCTCTCCAACCTAGTGATCCGTGCTTTAGATCAGTGGATCGTTTTTTTTCTGCTTTGGGGTTGTTGTATGATGATCCTGATCGTGTCTCATCTGCTGAGTCTGAATTAAGACGTTTGAGGCAGGGATCAGGTAATGTGGAAAATTATTGTACTCACTTCCGTCGGTGGTCTGCCCAGGTGGGGTGGAACGATTCAGCTTTGAAAAGTTTGTTTCTTGCGGGGCTAGGTTAAAGGGTTAAGGATCTGCTGATTGCTTATCCTTCACCTGGAAACTTGCAGGAGGCAATGCAATTAGCTATACGGGTGGACAGGAGACTGCGTGCAAGGGTTAATGAGAGTAAATCCTCTGCCATGTCAGCTCCGAATCTTGAGAGGGTCTGTACTGACATTGGAGAGCCGATGGAGACTGGGGCGATGTCACCCCGCTCTCAGGAAAAAGACCGCAGATTTTCTGAAAGTTTGTGCTTTTATTGCAGTTGATCTGACCATTTCATTAGGAACTGTGTGCTTCGTGTGAACAAAGAAAAAAAAAAGGTCAGTTACGCCCGTATAGCCTGTTTAAATACTAAGGGTGTACTTCTTTCTGCTACTACCACTGCTCAGGAAGAATTAATTGAATTTCGGGTATTTGTGGATTGTGGTTCTACTCTAAATGTGATTGATGGGGGGTTCTTGGAAAAACTTAAATTAAAACCCAAACCTTGGTCATCCCCTATTGCTGTGGTTTCTGTCGATGGCTCTCCCTTAAAGAGTGTTACTCACAAGGTCTGTGAATTTCCCCTCACTATTAATGGCATTCACCAAGAGAATTTGGATTTGGTAGTATTAAATAATTTGCCTTCTCCAGCAGTGTTGGGGTTACCCTGGTTAAAATTGCACAATCCTGTACTGGATTGGTCTACCAATGAAATTAAGTCCTGGAGCCCTAAGTGTTATGACAAGTGTTGTAACGGGCGCATTGCTGCTGTGGATAAAGGGGAATTACCTGTACCTATTCAGGATTTTTGGAAATTTTTTTCTGAGAAAGAATCGCAAATTTTGCCTCCCCATAGAGACTATGATTGTACCATTGAATTTGTCCCTGGAGCGACTCTTCCTAAAAGTCGTTTATCTTACTATTCCTGAGAGAAAGGCTTTGGAGGAATACATACAGACAAGCTTGGCCACCGGTCACATTAGGCCTTCCAAGTCTCCTGTGGCTGTTGGATTTTTTTTTGTTAAAAAAAAGGACGGCGGTTTACGTCCTTGTCTGGACTTTCGTGAGATTAATAAAATTACTGTACGCAATCCTTACCCACTGCCATTGATTCCTGATTTGTTTAACCAGTTAGTGGGGGCCAAGTGGTTCTCTAAAATTGATCTCCGGGGGGCACACAATTTGTTGCGCATGAAGGAGGGTGATGAATGGAAGACTGCTTTTAACACTCCTGTGGGTCATTTTGAGAAACTGGTTATGCCTTTTGGTCTTACCAATGCTCCAGCATTTTTTCAGAATCTTATTAATGACATCCTTAGACCTTTAATCGGCAAAAATGTGGTTGTGTATTTGGATGACATTTTGATTTATTCGCCTGATCTGGAGTCTCATTGGCGGAGCGTACGTGTGGTTTTACAGTTATTAATGGACAATTCGCTTTTTGCTAAGCTAGAGAAATGTGAGTTCGCTGTACAGAGAATTCGTTTTTTGGGCTACATTATCTCCAGTGAAGGTTTTGAGATGGATCTGGTTAAAGTTCAAGCTGTGCAGGAATGGCCTAGGCCTATTGGTTTGAAATCGATACAGAGGTTTTTGGGTTTCGCCAATTATTACAGAAAATTCATAAAAAAAATTTCTATTATTGTCAAACCTCTGACCGATCTCACCAGGAAAGGTGCTGATGCGGTTCAGTGGACTTCTGAGGCCATTGAAGCTTTTGTGTTTCTAAAGGAGAGGTTCACCTCTGCTCCCATCCTTATGCAGCCTGATGTGACTAAGCCGTTTTTGGTTGAGGTTGATGCTTCTTCTTTGGGGGTCGGTGCGGTGTTGTCTCAGGAAAGCAAGGATGGAGTACATCCCTGTGCCTTTTTTTCCAAAAAATTTTCTGAGACTGAACTTAATTACGATATTGGTAATCGGGAATTGCTGGCTATTAAACTCGCATTTGAACACTGGCATCATCTCTTGGAAGGTGCTGAATTTCCCATTCAGGTTTTCACTGATCATAAACATCTGATCTATCTTGATGCTGCCAAGCGCTTGAATGCCCGTCAGGCTAGGTGGGCACTTTTTTTCTCGCGGTTTAATTTTTCCGTTACTTACATCCCGGGTTCCAAGAATGTTAAAGCTGATGCTTTGTCTCGCAGCTTTTCTCCCATGGTCGGTGCTGAGGAGGAGGAGGAGAGCATTTTACAAGAAGGTGTTGTGATTGCTGCTTTGGACTCCGTTTTGGAGGATGAGATTCTTAAAGCTCAGGAGAATGCCCCATCTAACACTCCCCATGGGAGATTGTTTGTGCCTAGGACCTTTAGGAGAGATTTGTTTGTTGAGTGTCATGAGTCTCGGTTGGCAGGTCATCCAGGAATTTCTGAGACCAAGAGACTTGTGGGTCGCAGTTTTTGGTGGCCTGGATGGCAGAAGGAGGTCATTAAGTGGGTGCGTCAATGTACTGTGTGTGCTAGATCTAAGTCTTCGCATGCTCCTGCAGCGGGGTTGCTTTGCCCTCTGGAGGTTCCTAGTGCACCTTGGACACATCTGGCTATGGACTTTATTACTGACCTTCCCCCCTCTGAGGGTTTCACGGTCATCTGGGTGGTCGTGGACCGTTTTAGCAAGATGTGTCACTTGGTTCCCTTCATCAAACTGCCTTGCACTAAGACACTCGCTAAGGCCTTTGTCAAGGAAATTGTCAGACTACATGGCGTTCCTACTGACATTGTTTCTGATAGGGGACCTCAGTTCGTGACTCGTTTTTGGAGTGCCTTTTGTGACAGGTTGGGAGTTCATTTGTCGTTTTCATCCGGATATCATCCTGAGTCTAATGGCCAGACAGAAAGGAAGAACCAGGATGTTGAGCAGTTCTTGCGTTGCTTTGTGGCAGACAATCAAGAGGGGTGGTCTGAGTTTCTGCCACTTGCTGAATTTGCTCTTAACAACCATACATCCTCTTCTGCTGGGTGTTCGCCTTTTTTTTGTTGTTCTGGGAGACATCCTTCTTTTGGGTCATTCTCCAAATTGGTATCGGCTGTGCCTGAGGAGGAGAGTTTTTCTGGTGATTTGGAGAGAGTTTGGATGGATGTGCGTGGTAATCTTCAGGAGGCTAACAAAAAATCTAAGAGGTACTTTGATAGGAAACGGCAAGAGGTTTCGTTTGCTATTGGTGACATGGTTTGGTTGTCCTCTAAGAATCTGCGATTGAGGATTCCTTATAAAAAATTGGGTCCCAAGTTTGTAGGGCCCTTTAAGGTGCTTCAGATAGTTAACCAATCTGCTGTTAGGTTGGAGGTTCCTACCTCCTGGAAGATTAATCCGGTGGTTCATGTTTCTCTGTTGAAAAGAGCTGATGTGTCGGATGGTGACGCCTCTGCCACTGTTCCTCTGGTGGTGGAGGACGGGGAATATGAAATCTCCCGCATCCTAAATTCTAGACGGTATAGAGGGAGTTTGCAGTATCTCGTCGCTTGGAAGGGTTTCGGACCCGAGGATAACTCATGGGTGAGGGCGGATGATGTTTCTGCTTCCAGACTTGTCGGAGCGTTTCACAGGAGGCTTCCTGATAAGCCCGGGCCTAGGGGATCCGGAGGATCCTCTTAGAAGACGGGGTACTGTTAGAACTCTCCTGTTAGGTTTTTTCTAGTTTGCTGGTCACATGACCTTTTTTGCCTATTTAATCCGGCTCCGCCCTCCTGGCCTTGCTGGACTTCATTGTATTTTCTACTCTTGAGCTAGCTTGGTGCTCTGTTACCTTTCTCAGTCAGTTTTGCTAGGTCTTCGGACCTCTATGTTCTATGTTGCTTGTTTGTCTTATTTCTGCTACAATTTCTGCTAGGAGGTGTCCATCTTTCTCCCAGTCCCTAGTTCTTGTAGGGATCCCTTCCTCACATCTATAGGTCTTCGTTCAGACTAGCCGAGGACTTTAGCGGGTCTGATCGCAGGATCAGGTTCCCCGTTACATCGTAGGTATCCAGCTTAGTTCTATTGTAGGGACAGATCTCCTGTCTTTCCTTAGTGCTTGTAGCAGATAATAACAGTACGAAGCAGAAGCGCATCATAAGACCCACCCATCAGCGCCCTATCACGGTCATCGATGGGCTCTCGTGATAGCTGGGGGTCGGCAGAAGATCCCCGTGCCTGTCATTGTAAATATCCTAGAACGCCAGGTAGGAGATCATGATTTCTGCTACACATATGGGCTGAAGCCCTACTATGTGTAGCACAAGTGATCAGATGATCACAGCTTCAAGTGTCCTAAGGGGACTATTAAAGCAAATAAAGAGTAAAAAAATATTTAAAAAATTCAAAAGTTCAAATCACCCCCCCCATTTGCCCCATTCAAAATAAAATAGAAAAAAATAAAAAATACGCATATTTGGTATCGCTGCGTTCAGAAAAGTCCAATCTATCAAAATATAAAGTCAATTAATATAATTGGTAAACGGCAAAAATATTAAAAACACCCAAAATGCAGCTTTTTGGTCGCCACAACATTGCAATAAAATGGAGTAACAGGTGATCAAAACATCGTATCTACCCCAAAATGGTATCAGTAAAAACATCAGCCTCGGCGCACAAAAAATAAGCCCTCACCCGGCCCCAGATCCCGAAAAATGGAGACGCTATGGGTCTCGGAAATTGGCGACATTTTTTTTTTTCTTACAAACTTTGGATTTTTTTTTCACCACTTAAATAAAAAAAAAAGAACCAATATATGTTATCTACGAAATCGTAATGACCTGGGGAATCATAATGCCAGATCAGTTTTAGCATTTAGTGAACATGGTACATAAAAACCCTAAAAAATAATTGTGGAATTTCACTTTTTTCCCTTTTTCCAGTACAGTATATGGTAAAATCAATGGTAAAATCAATCAAAAGTACAACTCATCCTGCAAAAAAACAAGCCCTCACATGGCCATAGTGACGGAAACATTAAATATTTATGGCTCTGGGAAGAAGGGGAGGAAAAAGCGAAACAGAAAATTGCAAGATGGTGAAGGGATTAAAATGTAACATGTTTGTTAAATCTACTTTATAAAAAAAAATCCTATAAGGGGCGATGCTGTGCACTCACTCTCTATTGTGATTGCATAATTACATGTTTCACACCTTCCCGTCTCCCACTCGTTTGATAAGATGCACTTCTTAGGAAGCATATATACTATAGCCTATAAAAAAATACACAGAGTCTTGATGTTGATTGATGTTATTCATGATTGCATCGTACATGGTAGAAGGAATATTTTGCATGAGAAGATTGAGTATACATCTAGTCACAGCAGTGTGTGGGAGATTAGCATCACTAATGTTACCCGTAAGAACTTCACTCAGCCAGACCCAGCAGTGTGGGAGCAGGAAGCTGGAATATTACATCTTAAGAGATCTGCAAATAGCCAAGGACTTCGATGTGGGAGAGAGGAACAGAACGTTACATCAGGGCAGGCGCTGCAACATGGAATTAGGAAATTTATTACCAAGTCACAATCTACTGCCACATTCCAGCTGTTAACATTTATCATCCTTCCATGATGTACAATACAAAGAAATATTGTGGTACTGTGTTAGCCAGAAAAATCGATGTAAATACTTTTATGCCCAAAAATGACAAAAGTATTCTCGAAGTGATACCTTTATTGGCTAACCAGAAGAAAAAAATATATATATATGCAAGCTTTCAGAGCGCAGAGGCTCCTTCTTCAGGCAATATTACAAATGTCTAATATTGTCTGAAGAAGGAGCCTCTGCGCTCTGAAAGCATGCATATATACAGTACAGACCAAAAGTTTGGACACATCTTCTCATTTAAAGATTTTTCTGTATTTTCATGACTATGAAAATTGTACATTCACACTGAAGGCATCAAAACTATGAATTAACACATGTGGAATTATATACTTAACAAAAAAGTGTGAAACAACTGAAAATATGTCTTATATTCTAGGTTCTTCAAAGTTGCCACCTTTTGCTTTGATGACTGCTTTGCACACTCTTGGCATTCTCTTGATGAGCTTCAAGAGGTAGTCACCGGAAATGGTTTTCACTTCACAGGTGTGCCCTGTCAGGTTTAATAAGTGGGATTTCTTGCCTTATAAATGGGGTTGGGACCATCAGTTGTGTTGTGCAGAAGTCTGGTGGATACACAGCTGATAGTCCTACTGAATAGACTGTTAGAATTTGTATTATGGCAAGAAAAAAACAGCTAAGTAAAGAAAAACGAGTGGCCATCATTACTTTAAGAAATGAAGGTCAGTCAGTGCGAAAAATTGGGAAAACTTTGAAAGTGTCCCCAAGTGCAGTTGCAAAAACCATCAAGCGCTACAAAGAAACTGGCTCACATGAGGACCGCCCCAGTAAAGGAAGACCAAGAGTCACCTCTGCTTCTGAGGATAAGTTTATCTGAGTCACCAGCCTCAGAAATCGCAGGTTAACAGCAGCTCAGATTAGAGACCAGGTCAATGCCACACAGAGTTCTAGCAGCAGACACATCTCTACAACAACTGTTAAGAGGAGACTTTGTGCAGCAGGCCTTCATGGTAAAATAGCTGCTAGGAAACCACTGCCGAGGACAGGCAACAAGCAGAAGAGACTTGTTTGGGCTAAAGAACACAACGAATGGACATTAGACCAGTGGAAATCTGTGCTTTGGTCTGATGAGTCCAAATTTGAGATCTTTGGTTCCAACCACTGTGTCTTTGTGCGACGCAGAAAAGGTGAACGGATGGACTCTACATGCCTGGTTCCCACCGTGAAGCATGGAGGAGGAGGTGTGATGGTGTGGGGGTGCTTTTCTGATGACACTGTTTGGGGTTTATTCAAAATTGAAGGCATACTGAACCAGCATGGCTACCACAGCATCTTGCAGCGGCATGCTATTCCATCCGGTTTGCGTTTAGTTGGACCAACATTTATTTTTCAACAGGACAATGACCCTAAACACACCTCCAGGCTGTGTAAGGGCTATTTGACCAAGAACGAGAGTGATGGGATGCTACGCCAGATGACCTGGCCTCCACAGTCACCAGACCTGAACCCAATTGAGATGGTTTAGGGTGAGCTGGACCGCAGAGTGAAGGCAAAAGGACCAACAAGTGCTAAGCATCTCTGGGAACTCCTTCAAGATTGTTGGAAGACCGTTTCCGGTGACTACCTCTTGAAGCTCATTAAGAGAATGCCAAGAGTGTGCAAAGCAGTCATCAAAGCAAAAGGTGGCTACTTTGAAGAACCTAGAATATAAGACATATTTTCAGTTGTTTCACACTTTTTTGTTAAGTATATAATTCCGCATGTGTTAATTCATAGTTTTGATGCCTTCAGTTGTGAATGTACAATTTTCATAGTCATGAAAATACAGAAAAATCTTTAAATGAGAAGGTGTGTCCAAACTTTTGGTCTGTACTGTATATATATATTTTTTCTGGTTAGTCAATAAAGGTATCACTCCGAGAATACTTGTGTCATTTTGGACATAAAAGTATTTACATCGATCATCCTTCCATGACACATTAGATAGGTGGTACTCAGACCGCTGAGACCCCTGTGAAGAATATGGGGGTATTTAATGGCAGATTACAATCCTCCTTCAGCATGTGTAGCTGTAACAGGACACCTAGCTCAGCAGGTAGTCCAACCACACCAGTTGGTACCCAAGCTCAAACAGGATGACCTCCTGTGGAACCGAGATGGGGGTTCATCACACCACCTAAGAAAAGGTTCCCAATCCGTACCCAACTTCTCCTTCACTGTGGGAAGTAGTTTTCTTGAGCGATGGCTTACAAACAGATAGGAGGTACCGTACGTGGATGTGTGATGAATGTTAATGGTCTGAATATGCCTTCAGTGTTTTTGTGTTTTTGCCATTCAGGGAATCCGAGCAGAGGGATTATACTCTTTCTTAGATTATATCATCCCTACTGGCTATTTATTTTACTGAAATGAAGGAATTTTATCTAAGCAAGAGTTCCCGGTTGTGCTTTTTAATCAATCACCGAGCCGGTCCCGCTCCGTTTTTGCTGCTCGTTATTTTGTATTTGACTTATGGGAAGAGTTAAGAATAAAGCTTCAGCCAACTAGATGGTTGTACTCTGGTGTTTTATCAACTTTTATGACATTTAGTGGGATTACAAAACTCAGTACATCTAAACACAAATAGTATGGACAAAAGTATTGAGACAACTACACATTACATCTACAGGAGCTTGTATCATCTCCCATTCTATTCCATAGACATTAATATGCATCGGCCCCACTGCAGATATAACAGCTCTCGCTCTCCTGGGAAGGATTTCGACAATGTCAGGGATCACCACACAGCGACGACACCGGGGAGATCACGTGATATCTCACAGTGCCGTCACGCTGTCAATATCTCGTCCGGAATCGCAAGTACACAATCCAGACTATTCGCTATGAGGATATCGGCAAGCAACCAGTGAGAGTATGGCGTCACACCTCTGGGTTCCAAAGCCTGGAATCCGTGTTTACGCCCCCGGACCGTCACTGTCAGCTTCACGATAGTCCAATTATTATTATTCTCTGCCACCACCGGCCAAGTTTGAAATATAACACAGGCCTGGCCGGACACCTGCATTTTGGTAGCGTATATGGCTTCAGGGAAGGGAACGATTACAGAACAAAAGAAACAGAACTATTAAATTTTATTTTTAATCCAAAGGGAGGCAGTGTTTAGGAAAAAATATATACAAGGATGTTACAAAGGAGACATTAAAATACATATGCAGTTACATAAAATAAACAGGATAAAAGAAGACAACTAACACTATACGATCATGGACACGATTCAATATAGGTGGAGGAGGGACTCCCCAGTTTGATTATGCTGTTATCGAACAGGACCCGCTGCTTATAATCCTTATACCCCCCTGGCAATGAGTGCTCCTCTAATGTCCATGGGTTCTCTTATACCTAAGGGGAGATTTACCCACACGCCCCCTGTGGTGACATCATGTTGGCTGGTCTCCAGCCTGTACATTTTATTAAAAACTTCTGCAATAACTCATTGCTTGTTGATCGCAGAAGCTTGCAAACAACGTCATTTTTTCCCTTATGATTTTATCTTCATTTAGAGACCACACATCGCATAGCTGCAGTCTGCTATTCTGGTGTTTTTGCACTACAGCTCTAGGTAGCGTTTTTCAGTGCCAGAAAATTATCCCTATCATTCCCTAGTTGATTCTATTTCTAAAGATATAGGTCCCGTTATTGTCGGATGCATGGACCTTACAATATTTCATATTTCGTTTCGGAGTCAGCATATCTGCAAATTTTCCTTTGAGGATCGAGAAGCAGCCTCACGGTTACACGCAAATTAGTGAAAGCCTGCATTTTAATTACCTCCTGCGTCTTTCAGGGAAAAGATACTTGCTTCCTAACGGAGTTATAACACTCCTTGGCAGGCATTTGTTTGTGTAAGCTATTTCTCAGGTGTGGGTTAATTGGGGCTTTTATGCTGAGCAAAAGGAAAATGAGTGAGGGGGGTGAAGAGAGGTTTGAGGGGAATGGTCAATATCCATGAAAGACTTTCAATATTCCTCAATATTTCCCTGACATTAATATTTCCCTGACAGACAAGATTTTGGAAATGTCTGTAGGAATTTTTTCATACAAAAGAGGTTTTGTGAGGTCAGACCCTGATGTTGTTGAGAGGCCGAGATCACAATCTCCTATCTAGATCATCCCAAAGGTGTTGGATTGGGTTGAGATCCGAGCTCTGTGCGGCCGTTCACCTTCTTCCACTCCAAATATCCTCCAACCATGTCTATATGGACCTTGTGCTCTGGGCACAGTCATAGGGAACAGAAAAGGGCCTTCTCCAAACTGTTCCCACAAAACTGGAAGCTACAATCATCCACAATGTCTTGTGCAGAAGCATTAAGATTTCCCTTCATTAAATCTATGGGGCAGAGGCCAAACCCTGAGAAACATGCCTATAGCATTATCCTTCCTCCACCAAACTGTACAGCAGGCACAATTCAGTCAGGTGGGTAACGTTCTCCTGGAATCACCAAACCCAGACTCGTCCATCAGACACCAGAGACATGTGATCCGTCGCTGCACAGAACACACTTCCTCCAGAGTCCAGTGGTGGCGGCTTTACACCACTCCATCCGACACTTGGCATTGTGCTTGGTGATGTACGGCTGCATGCAGCTGCTTGGCCATGAAGCTCCCGGCGGGGGCGCAGTGTTTGTGCTGATGTTACCACAGGAGGTCTGGACTCTGCAGTTATGGGGTCAGCAGAACGGTGGTGACTTTTCTGCCCTCTGCTCCTCAGCACTCAGCCCCCACTCTGTAACGTTATGGGGTCTCCACTTTGTGGCTGAGTTGCTGCAGTTCCTTCCACTTCTCAATAATATCACTCACAGGTGATAGGGGAAGATTTGGAAGGAAGAAATGTCATGAACGGATCTGTTACCCCGATGGCTCCTATTACAGGACCGCAATGGTATCAGTGAGCTCTGCACCACCGGCCGTTCTGTCACGTTAGTAAAGGCAGATGGCATGGTGACGGCCCTGAGGTTATTCATCGAGGGGAGGGGGGCCAGATGTTATACACCTGGGGGGCAATGAGGCCAGATGTTATAAACCGGGGGGGTGCGATGGGACCGGATATTATACATTTGTGCTAATGGTACTAAATTAAAACTCTGAATTCAGAAATGAAGACATGTCCCAATACTTTTGTCTATGTAGTGTATGTGGGACATCTTGTATGGAAATAAAAAGAAATGTAAAAAGCACTTTATTGGCGAGCCAGGTCAGAGATCAGAACAGCTGAACAAATTGTAGTTTTTTGATATGAAATAAATATAGTAAAGAAATGTATAGTGAGTCAGAGACAAGTACTTCAGAATCAAAGAATGACTCCGATACATTTATATATAGATTTATCCTTTATTGACAGTAAACGTCACACAGTTTCTAGAGAAATAAAGTCACAGACTTCAAACAGACATATAAGAGCTGTAAGCCAGCAGCAGTCTAAAATAGGGAATGACGGAAAAGAAAGGGCAAAGAAAAAAGAATGAAAAGGGAGGGCAAGAAAAAGAGAGATGGCCGGGGGAAGAGAAAATAATGTACTGTTAGGCAAAATGGATGGCGTGATGGAGTGATGCCTTTCTGGTCTTTCTTATTAGCAAGAATCTCCAACCCTCTGTTACTTTTCAATCCTCTGTCTCCTGAATTCATGTGTCCGAACAGGCTATATTCAAAAAGTGACGAGTGTGTATATCATACTGAGAAGAGGAATAAAAGAGACGTAAAGGACACCATGGGGGAAAATGCCAGGCGAGGAAGGGAAAAAGGGAATGGACCGTGACAACACAATGGGATAGACAAGATGAGAGAATATAGTAGGGGCACATTAGGAAAATAATAGAGGCAGGGTGGAGCAATGGCGAAGTGGGAGAAAAAGTAAGTAGGGTCAGTTAGGGTGGAGGTCAAAGACAATGGAAGTAGAGGGAGAAAGAGAGAAAAAAAATGTTAGAATTCATGAAATCAGCTGCTAAAAAGACATTGACATTTGAGTGGGAAATATTGGAGTGATACTGTCACAATCGAAGGGGCTTATTATTGGGACGGTGTTTCCCCCTGGTACAATATATAGGACTGAATGTCAATACAAGCATGCAGAAAGTGGAAGTGCCAAGGAGGAAGTCTAGTAGTGGGGGCATTTATAGGGGCTGGGGGGATTTCACTCACCAGAAGAGGCACAGCATCCTACGCGTTGACATAACGTACAGTGGCCCCCACCCTGCGTGCAAGGAAGAAGTGGGATTAGTACAGGATGCTGCTTGTATGTGGGGATTGTATAGGTTGCTGTGTGACAAAAAAGGGTTGCCCCCCTAAAGAACATTTATTACCTTATTCACAGGTTAGGTCATAAATGTATGATCGCTGGGTCTGTTCATTTTCATGAGAACGAGGATCTCTAAGTCTCCAAATTGAGTCCATACGTGACCATGCCTCCATTCACTTCTATGCACATGGATGACCACCATTCCCATAGATAGTGAATGGAGCGATCGTCAACCATGAGCTCTACCATGGATGCTTTGGGAACCCTGGCGGGACACCCAATGGTCGAACCCCCAGTGATCAAATCTATACCACCTATTCTGTGGATAATGTTGTTTATGACAAAAAAGCCCTTTAATAAAACATATTTTCTGTACCTATGAAGGCTATTAAAGGGATTGTCTAATACTGAGATTGTCTAGGACTGAGATATGGAGGACACCTCCTTAGAAAAGGTCATCAATAGTAGTTTGGTGTGGGATCGACACCCCACATTGGAGCTGGAAAGGTCACTACACAGAGTATTCCGGGTTTCTTAAATTGTACCTCATGTGGAACTATGCGTCAACTGATTGGTGGGGGTGCCAGGTGTCCAAACAATGTGATATCGATGACCTAGCCTAAAGACAGGTAGGCATGCTTACCCAATATGATGGGTAAGCATGCCTACATGCCAGAGAGGTGCCCCATGGAGTGCATGAAAATAGGGGACTCAGCACAAAATATTCAAACCATAGTTTCCAAAGGGTGATGTCCACATCATTGTGTTACTCAACAATGAAGAAAGTGGAAGAACTGGCCAGAATCTAATCCTACAAGCTGTTTCCTCCATGCTATGGTGGCAAGTTATACTCTATCCATAAGATAGGTAGTAACTTGCTATGATGGAGTCCAATTGCTGACATTGTCACTGATCCCGAAAAAACAACTCTGATATGCCTTGTTAGAATGGAGGATCTTCAACTGTTCTATAAACAATGTATGGAGCATGCCCAGCCACCGGTCAATCCAGAGCCTCATTCTTGGAATTGGTGGCGCCACAGCAGTCGAACCCCAGTGATTATCCAAAATGGTTAATAACTAGTCAAGTTGAGACAATCCCTTTAATTCTTTCCCACTGAGGTTACACAAGTTGTCTTTTCAGAGAGGAAGAGGACTAGAACTCTAGTGCCATCGCCCGGAAGTAGCAATCCTAAAAGTCAATATCGAGTCTCTAACGAGCCTTGTTACATGACTTAGGATAAAAGCCAAAACCGGAATCTCAATTTGCAGACACTGTGTTTCGGGGTACTGACTCTCATCAGTGCAAAGTGTGAGATCTGGTTTGGCTGGGTGAGAAGCGTCTGACCGGGATCCAAGGGGTAACGTTTCTCCTTGCGGAGCATGACATGTTAAGCATGTCAATGTGAGGAGACTTTTAAGCCGCAATGCTTGTCTGGGAAATATGCAAATTGTCTCTTCAGAGAGGAAGAGAACAAGAACTCTAGTGCCACCTATAGGAAGTAGCAATCCTAAAAGTCAATATCGACTCTCTAACGAGCCTTGTCAGATGACTTAGGATAAAAGCCACAATTTGCATATTTCCCATATGTGCAAGGCTCGTTAGAGAGTCGATATTGACTTTTAGGATTGCTACTTTCTATAGGTGGCACTAGAGTTCTAGTTCTCTTCCTCTCTGAAGAGACAATTTGCATATTTCACAGAGGAGCATTGCAGCTTAAAAGTCTCCTCACCTTGACATGCTAAACATGTCAATTTCCACAAGGAAAAACGTTACCCCTTGGACCACTGAGGCTATGTAATACAACGTTTAACCCCTGGTTGTATTGCATGCATCTTAAAGGTTTATTCCCATCTTCATAGTTGCATATTGTTGGATACTGCACTTTTGCAATTTACTGTTTAGTAAAATTTGTAGCCTTTCTTGAGATAAACACTTTTGTTTACAGCTTGTTGCCTAGGAGATCGACCACTGCTGCTATCCAGCTTGTAAGCACTGTACTGTAGCTGGCCTGGATAAGGAGATAAACAATCCCGCCAGCTTTAAAGCAGTGCTTACAAGATCAATAGTAAAGAGCTTGTAAGCACTGTGCATGTTCTACAACGGTGGTCGGTCTCCAGGGCGACTAGCTGTAAGCAAAAGTATTAATATCTCAAAAACGGATGAAATTTTTAATAAGTAGTAAATTGCAAAATTGTGTGTTTTTACAAGCTCTATCCACAATACCCATGTATGAAGGTGTGAGAAACCCTTTAATATTTGTCTCCTGAACCCAATAGAAGACTAATATAATATAAGCACAAAATTATATGCGCTTAAACCAAAAATTGGTGCAGCTAGCTTTCAGTGCTGTCATTTCACACCAAGTAAATCTTCTCTCTCTCATTGCGGGTGATCTCTGTATCTGGAGCACCAATGACCCCCATGTCAGCCGCATCGCTCTTTCAAAGTTTCACGTTCATGAATATTTCATAAGGCAATAGTCAGAATTTGGTCCCTTTGTGGGATTTATAGGATGTATTTTTTTTTTTTTTGCTTCCTACTCTGCAACTAACTTCCTAGCTGCGCTTATTCTTGCATTCAGCAGTAAAGAAAGAGGTGATTCCAAAAGGTTTATGTAAGTGATCCTGTTGATGAAAATGACAAGGTGATTATTATGCATATCAAATGTAATGGAGGCAGCTGAAATAGGAAGATAATTAAGCTTGATTATGAAGTGTAACTGAACATTATCAGAATTTGCTTCTCTCATTTCAAGTGCCCGCATTCCTCCACCACCTGTGTTATACCCAGCTCGCAGTGCTGCTCTCCTTACGTACTCTCGTCCTTTGCCATTTTATTTATGTCCAAAAGATAATCAAAAAACTTACCTGTACAGGTAGTAAAAAAAGGACAGCAAATAGAATGCAAGTTTACACCAAGCCTCCTTCTGGCAATAATTCAGAATGTCCACATTCATTATGGACACTGGGTCAAACATAACTTCTGAACCATCAGCAGGTCGGTGGAAATACCTATGACAAGCCACCAAATATTAGCTGTTAGTCAATATGTTGTAGTAGTAGGAATTATTTCTGTTGCAAGTTTGCCAAAACCATTTCTTTTGAAATCATGCAAAAGATAAGAAATAGATTGATGAACTATGATTGCATGGTAGCTAAAGGGTTAATTCCATCTCAGCCATTTATGGATATATGTATCCATAGAATTAATAACGGGAGAACTTGACTTTTTTTTTCGGAATCCCATATGGAATGAAAAAAGCCACGAATGAGCAGCCGCCTCTACATTCACAGTGGTGCAGAACAGGGGGGGGGGGGGGGTCCTAGAGGTGGGATTTGCATCTATTACATGCCCCCTGACGAAGGGAAGACCGAAACGCGCGTCGGGGCATCCCTGCTCCGCGTGTGCTGCCCCCTGGACGGACTTCTGCCCTCCTATTACCTCTGTCTGTATCTCCTATTCACATCCCTGGTATATATACAGTGGTGATCAGTTTCTATATACTATATATGAATGGGGATTCATTCCCCATGATATAGACAGTATGGTGGGATAATGTACATCAGTAATAATATTATTAGATATACTATTTATTAATATGTATCTATCATATTTATATGGGGATACTAGGATGATTTTGATAATGTTGGTGTACGCATATTATGTTTTTGATATCTAGCTGCTACCTTTTTTATTGCTAGTCCTTCCTTGGTGGTAGCCAGGCGGTGAGGGTTGTTGTGGTTTTTCTGCCTCATACCTCTTTTTGTGCTCCTATATATGTCTGATTAACTATTTATTCTAATAAATATTATATATGTTTTGCAATACTTCAGGCTCCGTTTTTCGTTCTTTTTTCTGTGTGTATCTATTACATGTGCCATAAATGTCTAAGATGGGGATACCGCTTTAACAAAATAAAAGTCAGTGACAACCCTTTTAAAGGGAATCTGTCAGAAGGTTGTTACTATGTAATCTGATGTAGGGACAGAGATCCTGATTCCAGCAACGTATCGCTTAGTTTACTAGGTGCAGCAGATACAATCCCTGTTTTCTCTGCTGCAGATCTAGCAGAGCTCACAATGCTGAGCTCTGTATAACCCCGCCCACACCCCTGATTGGCAGCTTTCTTTGTACACTGTATGTTGGCAGAAAGCTGCTAATCAGTGGTGGGGGCGTGAATGGACCAGGAGGCACAAGATACCTAGTCCTGTAATGATAAACTCCTGCTGATAAAACACTGATTTTATTGAAACAGAAAAACATAGCCCAGTAAGTGACAGGTTGCTGGAATCAGAGTCTCAGCCCCTATATTATGCTACTCTCTGATTACGTATCAAAATTCTGCTGACAGAGTCCCTTTAATTTTTACATTGAAGAATTGACAGCTAAATAAGTTTTTGCAATGTCAGAGAAGAAAACTTTGTTCCTAAGGCTACAACAGGTTCTCATCTGTGATGGAGGCTACTTAGTGGATTCCATCAAAAAAAGGCAGTAAAATGACTAAGGCTATGCTCACACATGTTGGGTTTTTCAGGGTCACAAATCTACAGCAAAACTGATCTCTGGCAGGAAATCAGCTGCGTCAAAAACGCAGGGTTTGCTGCGTTTTTTGTGCGTTTTTTCAGCGTTTTTTTCACCACCCATTACTTCCTATGGGTGAAAAAACGCTGAAAAAATGCTGAAAAAACGCTGAAAGAAGTGACATGTTCTATTTTCCAAAAACCCAACCAAGGCACAAAATACGCAACAAAAAAAATCATGATGTGTGAACAGAGAATTCTGGTTTCTCATAGACTTTGCTGGTACTACAAAACGCAGCTGAAAATTTGCATAAAAATCTGCAGCAAAAAACGCTGAAAAATCCAACGTGTGTGAACATAGCCTTACACTGTGATTGAATTTCTGACAGCCCCAAGTATAGGCAATTATAGGCAGTGGGGTCCGTCGGTACATTTGTTTTCCGTCATATGACAGATCTGTGTTTCTGCTCCCATCATAGAACAGAAAAGCAGAATTTTTAACACTTGTGTGAAACCAATGATTGACATAATCTTCAGCATTCTCCGTGTTACTTGGATGTAAAGTGTTTTTTGTTATGGGTGGACTATTCTTTTAAGGCTGAATAAGAACAATCACTTCTTTCTAGGAAAGAGTTCGCCATTAATGGGGCATCTAGTTTCATAGTCACAATTATAGTGAAGCTTAGTAGAGATTGTCCAGGTTTCCAATAGCTCATGGACTTTACAGCTACTGTATATAGAGGTGTTATCAGTTATTGTACAGGAGGGGGAGGAGGTGAGCTGTGACATCACCTATAGTGAATGGTGGATCCTGTGTTATCTACTGTATATAGAGGTGTTATCAGTTATTGTACAGGAGGGGGAGGAGGTGAGCTGTGACATCACCTATAGTGAATGGTGGATCCTGTGTTATCTACTGTATATAGAGGTTATTAGAGGTTATTAGAGGTATATAGAGGTTATCAGTTATTGTACAGGAGGGGGAGGAGGTGAGCTGTGATATTACATATTGTGAATGGTGGATCCTGTGTTATCTACTGTATATAGAGGTGTTATCAGTTATTGTACAGGAGGGGGAGGAGGTGAGCTGTGATATTACATATTGTGAATGGTGGATCCTGTGTTATCTACTGTATATAGAGATGTTATCAGTTATTGTACAGGAGGGGGAGGAGGTGAGCTGTGACATCACCTATAGTGAATGGTGGATCCTGTGTTATCTACTGTATATAGAGGTGTTATCAGTTATTGTACAGGAGGGGGAGGAGGTGAGCTGTGACATCACCTATAGTGAATGGTGGATCCTGTGTTATCTACTGTATATAGAGGTGTTATCAGTTATTGTACAGGAGGGGGAGGAGGTGAGCTGTGATATTACATATTGTGAATGGTGGATCCTGTGTTATCTACTGTATATAGAGGTGTTATCAGTTATTGTACAGGAGGGGGAGGTGGTGAGCTGTGATATTACATATTGTGAATGGTGGATCCTGTGTTATCTACTGTATATAGAGGTGTTATCAGTTATTGTACAGGAGGGGAGGATGTGAGCTGTGATATTACATATAGTGAATGGTGGATCCTTTGTTATCTACTGTATATAGAGGTGTTATCAGTTATTGTACTGGAGGGGGAGGAGGTGAGCTGTGATATTACATATTGTGAATGGTGGATCCTGTGTTATCTACTGTATATAGAGATGTTATCAGTCATTGTACAGGAGGAGGAGGAGGTGAGCTGTGACCTTACCTATTGTGAATGGTGAATCCTGTGTTATCTGCTGTATATAGATGTGTTATCAGTCATTGTACAGGAGGAGGAGGAGGTGAGCTGTGACATCATCTATTGTGAATGGCGGAACCTGTGTTATCATCTGTATATAGAGGTGTTATCAGTCATTATACAGGAGGAGGAGGTGAGCTGTGACCTCACCTATTGTGAATGGTGGATCCTGTGTTATCTACTGTATATAGAGGTGTTATTAGTCATTCTACAAGAGGGGGAGGAGGTGAGCTGTGACATCACCTATTGTGAATGGGTGGATCCTGTGTTATCCACTGTATATAGAGGTGTTGTACAGGAGGAGGAGGTGAGCTGTGATATCACCTATTGTGAATGGTGGATCCTGTGTTATCTACTGTATATAGAGGTGTTATCAGTCATTATACAGGAGGAAGAGGTGAGCTGTGACATCATTTATCATACACAGTGATATGGAGTATACATAACTGTAACTGGAGCCAACGTTTGCACTGGTAAGGGAAAAAAACTGGACAAATTCACAGCAAAATTCAAGTAAATTATGCTGCAGCTACACTACAAAAATTTGCACCAAATACGCAAAATGTGAATTTAGCCTGAAATCCTTCATTGTCACCTTCATACTGATTTTGCAGCGGTTGATCCAGACTTAATACTAGACATTTTTGGTGCCTGTGAGACAATAACTGGACTTTTGAATATTTTTCAGTTTCTAAATGCCTGAAAAAGTGAAAAATTCCCAGCAGAACCAGCGAGTAGATGCTGAACGCACAGTATGGAGCCAATATGGGAGAAGACCTCAGCGCCAGCTGTAAGGTGAGAGTGATAACTACAATATACTCCGAGAGGACTTTTGTGATTGCAAAGCTGCTAAATCAATCACGTTGTCTCTGCTTGACATCTACAGATAAAGAGAACAGCAGATAGACCCCTCTACGCACAAAATAAAGGCCAAGAACAAAAACCTGACAGAAAACCACACAAATGTCCACATTCTCATATTTTTTATTCCAATTATAGCCTGTTGTTCTTGTATGCAAAAAGAAAAAAATTCCAAACTCCTCATACAAAAGAAAAAACAGTAAAAAATATATTCTTTTAACTGACCCCTAGGGTGCAATTCATAAAGATGCTTACACCAGAAATCTTGCGCAAGCACCTTATTAAGTCACAATATTTTTTGCAACTCGACAGTTGCACAAAGTATTGAGACTTTTAGCATTTACATGCAAGTCCTCGCCAGCTAAGCCAATATGGGCGTGTACTGGGCATGATACGGATGGGACATGGTCATGATATAGACGGGCGAGGTCATGTCCGCCTATGAAATTCATCCTAAGTTACACCACAAGACATTTCTGCTGACGCCGCACACTGGACATCGCTTAATGAATCAGGTCAGTGTAGTCCAGTGAGTGTTTCATAAAGACTGGCGTGCACCATGCTAGTCTTAATCAATCGCCCCACTGACTTGAATGGGCCGTTTCATCCACAAATAGAATCAAAATCAGACAAGTCTCTATGTTTTTTGCTGACGCAAAGAAAAAAGTGGGCATGTGAACAGGCTCATAGACAAAAATGGATATGTGTTCGTGTACTGCATGTGAAACACGGGTTTCGGAGTGAGGCCTTAGCATTAGAAACCATCGACATTTCATTACATATATAAAAGCAATCAGGAATATTGGGAAATTTTCGACCTCATTGTGATAAGTATGTGTTGCACTAGGAGGTCAGGAGCTGTGTCTCTGGACTGCCCATGCTTCTTATTCTAAATCCTGAATCTGGTCCTGTTCCTGTATCTGTGTGTGACGTGTGCCTTCATGCTAAACTTAGCTCTGCTCTGTTCCTCAGTCTTGTTCCTGATTTTTGTATCCAAGCCAATGCAGAGGCAGCAGTGATCGCCCGACTTTTGTAATCTGTGTCTGATGTTTTATTCTGTTTCTGTATCTGATTTTGTGCACGAGTATAAAGTTTGCCTTCCCGTCTCTGCTGTGCTTGTGCGCTAACTCCAGTCTCCTCTTGTGCTCAGGCTTCCTACCTGAGCCCAGACCGTAACATTTACCAATTGTAGCTGAAGCCGGGGAAACAAATGAGTTAATAGTCACTGGATAAATGCTGTCGTTACATCTGGCATTACTACCTCTTAGGCGAGTAGTGCATTTTGTAGCGCGACTTTTCCTTATATTGTCTGCTTCTCCTTTTCTCCACACATGAAGAATGACCCCCTGGCCCTTTGTACAGTTCTTGGAATGAATAAATCATGCGCCGTTTTTTTTTTTGGTATTGACCACACATTGACCGTACATTTTAATAAGATCACCTCCACCTCGGGCCGTTGTAACGTGATTAACCCCTGCACTTGCTGTTTTTTATGTTATGTTTTTCACCTGGCGTCTGGATTCGGTACCTTAACTTAAAGGGAACAAATCAACAAAATTTTGGTTGCAAAATAAGAGGTATTGCCAGATAGTGCAACGTGTAACAATTGCAAAAAAAATCTATTTTTTTATGATCAGTTGCGGCAAAATTTGTCTTTTTATCCTTATGCAAAATGTATAACTAAAGGCACAGACTGCAAGTGCATGGGTGGCCATATTGGTGGACTTATTGTCCATGGCTCCTCTACTTCTCCCAGCCCTGCGTAATCCTCCGCTGCTCAATTTACGTCTGTAAGAAGTAAGAAGTAATGTCCCTTTTGCCCCTAGCTTAAATATTGCTCCTTTTTTTGGTCGGCGCATGCACCTTAAGACATTAACGATATGTGCAACACATAGTAGGACACAGCGCATGCGCTTTCCAAAAAGAAAGTTTGTGCAAGATTTTAGACAGGAGAAGAAGTAAGATTACGCAACAAAGACTCTGTCTCCTCTGTCAATCAAGTTTCAGAGGACAGCCTGTGGGAGAAGTGAAAAAGTACCAAGAACTGCAAGTGCACTGATACATCCAACAGTGAACTTGCAGTCTAATTTTCATTAGTTGAATTTTGCCACAATGGAGCAACTGATCGCAATATAATAGATATAGTTACAATTGTGGCACCTCGCCCTACCCTTCACTACCTATGCCACTAATGAATAGTTCTTATCTAGTCTCTATATATACAGAATAACTACTTACCTCCAGAGGTGGTAAAATAGCAGTGGTATGTTCAGACCCAGAGTGACCCATTCAGCGGCACACATAAACATGAGACAGAAGAGGCCATGAATGCAATATTCTGGTACTACGAGCTGGCAGAGAGAGAAAAGCGGTATGAGAAATATGACGTAACGGTCGGTGAAAGCCATAGAGACACTCAAGGACAAAGTAGAGGATGACATATTGTTTTTACTCTTCTATTGCTTACATTAACCTTACGTTTCAGAATTATTGCGTCTTTCCAATGCCCTATCAGAGCTGAATGAGAAGATGAAATGTATCGAGTAAAAGAGCTCCGTGCTTGGGGGTGTATTCACACGCTGAAGTCAAAATGCAAAATTTTTGCAAAAACTAGACAGTGGGAGAATGCAATCATTTTGGTGGCACTTTTTTGGGCATTTTTGAGATAAGTGACTTTCTAAAATGTCTTTATCATTTATAGACCTGAATTTTAACCAGATTATAATTACAACACAACCTCATATCAGGGTTCACAACCGTCTAGAAGTTCCTGGACTGTCCATAAACAATTGCAATTTTTCCACTTTTCCGTAAGAAAAATTTGATGCTTCCGCAATTTTTTTGGGATAAGCTGGAGAAATTTGTAGAGATTATTATGACTGTAATCATGAGCATTTTATAGTTCGCAGTGAAGGCATCCGACGTCTTTGTTGCAGTACTATAGGCTGGAGACATAGATTACTTAAAATCTTGATTTATTATGGTATTGCAATGTCTTGGCTATCCAAGATTTTTGGAAAAGCTGTCCAGGAAACAAAAATAAAAAATTTCACATTGCGGCAAAGTGAGCTCAGCGTCCTTCATAGAGAAACACAGACATCACCGTGGTTCCTGTAATAGTTTTAGGGGGACCCATAAGTGACCAAAAATTGCCATGTAATGTAGTCGTAGCCCAAAACAGTATCATATATGTCTTCCAGGCTGTTAGATCAAGTCAGGAGACCCGTAGTTGGGTCGGGAATTGCAGCCCAATCACGATCCGGTCTTGTGAATGCCGCCTGAGGTTAATGCCTGCTACTATGTGACAGATCAATAATACATTAACAAAAGTAAATTTACCATTGCCGGGTCAAGTTATTCTGGTAGACTGAGTCTAATATTCTTTACATTGCCACCAGGTAAAGATCAATGATCCGAGGCAAAAATCACCAGTTAAAGTCAATGATTCGAAACAAGATTAATTGTTTTCTCAAAGTGGCTGATAATTAGCAGTAATTGTAAAGGAAAAATATATATGGACAAGACCAGAAAGAAGAGGGACCCTGAGCAATAACAGTATATGTGGCTGTGACAAAAGCTGCCTAATGCTTTGGAATGGGGCCCCCTAACCTCTGGTGCCCCTCTGGGTGCACCAATGGCATGCCCAACTCTGGACAGGACCCCTCAACAATACACCTACAGGAGCTTTTCTGACTTTGTGGCGCCCCTGAGGGTTCGACCGCCACAGGGATGCTGCACTTCTTTAATGGAGTGTAGTGTTCCTACTCTGAGGTAAGAACAGTGTGATGGTCAGGACCCAACCTCCACATCCAACACCACATTTCTCCACCAGAGGGGGCTAGAATGCACTAGGTGCTGCCCTCCTGGTTACAGGGAGACTGGGGAACCAAGAGTTAGGGGAACCATTTAGTGGGTGAGGGTGGAGGACTCACATTTTGGTGACACTTAATAATTTCTATTTAATAAAAAAAACATTTTGGTTCTGGGTCTTTGTATTGTGATCTCCCTCCCTGAGCGTGGATCCTGTGTGGGCCAGCAGAGGACAGAGACACGGCCCTCGTACCTTAGCCTTGGGGTCGAGGGGCAGGTTGCAGATAATGAATGTCTGAACCCGGTCAAAGATCATGACCTAGAAGGCCCGGAGCTTAGGAGTGTAGCTCCACCACAAATGGATCCCGGGGAGGATGCAGATGGAGCGGCGTACGCCACCTGTCCTCGCCAACCTGATATATTCAGAGGGAGTCCGGCTGCAAGAGGGGTACCGGCCCCCGACACCCGACCTTGCTACTCCAAGTCCTGGTCAGGAAAGTCCGGTAGGCCCTGATGATCCCACCGGGTAACGGAAAGAGCGGAGGTGCCACCCGTGCCCTTTTTCTGAGAGGAGTTCAGAGGGAGACCCGGCCTATCCACACACACACAGACAGGACAGCACTCGGTCTGTAGTTTTAGGAACACTCTGGTGCGGGGTTCTGATTGAATGCTGGACTTACTCGGAGGTTGTCGGACCCTCGTCTCTGGTGACCACAGAACTCCACGAGGAGTAGGGAGTCGCCTTCCTACTGCCATCTCTCATGTGAGTAAAGCCTTGGAAGTTCACCCCTATGGCCTCCGGACTCTTTATTCTGCGCTACACCGCACTATGCAGACTTTCTGGACTACTACCCCCTCCATCCTGTCTCTCTGCCCTGAGGCCCTGCTCCGCCTGTGGGGAGTAGTAACAACGACGGCAGCCATAACACCCTGCCTCAGCGGACGGCAGCGGCACTGGTAGCCTTCACCAGGTGCCACAGGTGGCGTAGTCGTAATCAGCCACTCAACCCGGATAAGCCCACACCATCCTTTTAATTGTGACGGCCCTGGGCACGGAGCGGGTCCGGGCCACGGCTGCACCCCATCTCTCCAACTTAGGACCCGACTCCGAGTCCCCCATCTCCCAGGGTAAAATGGGGCTTTTCGAGTAGAGGTGTCACAACTTCACGTTGCACATCCATAGCCATTAATATGGAGTCAGACCCTTCGTAGCTATAACACCTTCCGCTCTTCTGGAAAGGATTTCTACAAGATTTTGGAGGCGTCTTTCTGAATTTTTGCTCCTTCATCCAGACCTTAATTTTGGAGGAGAAGTCGAGCTCACAGTCTCCGGTCTAGGTGTTGCTTGGCGTTGAGGTCCGGGTTTTTTCCAGCCGGTCATGTTCTTCCACCAAACTCCCCCATGTGTCTTAGCACAGTCAAGGAGAATAGTGATGAGCGAGCATGCTCGTTACTCGAGATTTACGAGCATGTTCGGGTGTTTCCCGAGTATCTTCAGCATGCTCGGTGATATGTTTGAATCACTCCCGTGTGCATGATTTGCGACTGTTTGACAGCTTTAATACATGTGAGGAATGTCTATTTCTTAGGCATTCCTCACATGTATTAAAACTGTCAAACAGTCGCAAATCATGCACATGGAGTGACCGAAACATAACACCTAAGCACGCTGAAGATACTCGGCGAGCACCTGAGCATGCTCACCGAAAAGGTTAACAGAACATACTCGCTCATCACTAATGGAGAACCGTTCCAACAAAGATGGAAGCTACAATGGTCCAAAATGTCTTGATATGCAAAAAAAATTAAAATTTTGCTTCTCTCGAATTAAGGGGGAATTAAGTCTTTCTTTTTTTTTTTTAAATTAACCTCAATACATGTATTTGGTGCGAAAAAAATCATTCTTGCTATTGAGTTTCATTAAAAATGTTGCACCGTTCGGCTTGTACAGGTTGAACTTAGTATGTGATCTGTGTTCATAAATCAACAGAGAGGTGCTCAGAAAAAGACAGATCAAAACGTTACAAATTTTCCTTTTAATCTGACATAGGGAGCTCACTGACTAATTCTCAGTTAACTCATTCAGCAGCCAACAGTAGACAGGGCAACTCCAAGGCAATAGAAGTGCAAACGGAGCAAAAATTTTGAATGGAAAGAGATTGGAAAAATGATTACATGCATTTAAGTAAGATTTTTTTTTTTCTGAAAAAATGGAGGGTTAGAAAAAGTGCAACTTACTGAAAAGTCCAATTAAAAAAAAAAAATCACATCTTTCAAAGTGTAAAATGCATTTGAAAATATTGGTTCTAGAGTTTATATGTGTCCTGGCGCTCAGGCAGGCACCTTTATATGAAGGCATCGTACAGACGTTCGAGGTCATGACTACATCGTCCTGAAGTGCCAATTTCAATGCTGAAAATAGCTTGTTGCATTTGCCCCTGCCCTCCTGAGCCCTTTCTGTCATTTAGCGGAGTGGAGAGAGGGAGGTCATGTAGCACAATTCCCCGGAGCTCTGACTACTCACATTAGTGGATTCATTTTTACTCGCCAGTTCAGCTGTGATAGGACTTTATATAGAAGCCGTAACCTAAAGACACCGGTTGACAGTTTCCTTACATTGTTTACAAATATTTACAGTAAATATTGAAACAACGTTCACAGAGTTCTGCAAAGTAACAAGACTTAAAGGGGTTGTCCAGTTTCAGAAAATCTTGGTCCCCACTCAATTATAAAGTGCTGCGGAATATATTTGGCACTATATAAATCAAATTATTATTTATTTTAAAAAAGTGCTTTACTCACCGTTCCCAGGTCTCTGGTGTCCGCTATAGGCTACGCTGCTGCTGTCAACCAGTGAGCCCAGCTGCTTTGAGCATCTGCATGGGCAGAGCAGCTGAGCTCAGTGATTGGCTGCCATGCTGTGGACATGATGTCAGCGCCGCCGCCTATACTGGACACTGGAGCAGCAGTAGAGACTCAGTGCCGGACTCAGAGACAGTGAGTAAAGTGCGTTTTTTTTTTAATATAACAAACGGCATTCGGGGACCAAGATTCTCACCCAGTAAGGGGAATCTGTCACCAGGTTTTTCCTACCTCATCTGAAAGCAATAATGGTTCTTTCTTTATAGAGAAACAAAGAAAAAAAATGACCGAAAGATTTCCAATACTTAAGCTGTAGCAAAAATTGGGGAATCAAAACTTAGCATTTAATTATGTATTAAAATACACAAAGTTCTTAGATTTAGCAATGCAGCAGAGCTGAGAAAGCTAACCTCGCCCCCACACCAGCCTCTGTATATACATAGTCTATAGACAGTGAGCTGCTTATCAGAGGAGGGGCGGAGTCGGACCAGGAAGCACGAAGCAGCTAGTCACAGCAATGATAATGTCCTGGTGATAAAACCTTCATTATAAGTTAACACAAGCACACAGCCTGACATGTGACACATCCTTGAATTCAGCCTTTTAACCCCTACTTCATGCTGTCTCCAGATTACATAGCAAAAACCTGCTGCCAGATCCCTTTTTAACGGTCCGTTCCTACGTTACCAAGAAATCAGCGTTTGAACTGATATGTACATGAGGTTGAAGAGCTATGGTAGATCTGAAGCCTCTGTCACTCCAGCTCTATTCCTCGTCCAGTGCCACCTCTTCCTGCTTTGACTCAAAGGAGTCTTTAGTCAAGGAGGAGGATGTGGCGGTCGGAGGGCAGAAAGGGGAATTTTTATCGGCGATGGTAAACTTTTATCCCCATGCCAAAATGGAGTGGCAGGTCGGACAACCAACCGCTGCTCCATTCATTCTCTATGGGGCTGCCGAAAAAAGCTGAGAGCAGCGCTCTGCAGCCCCTTAGGAAATGAACGGAGCGGAGGTTGAGCATGCATACTGCCGAGCCATTCCCCATTCTACCAATTAATGCTCCTCCACCAATCTTAATCATCTATCCCATGGATAGGTGATAACTTATCCGTTGCCTTATTCAGACCACTTTTATTCCAGAAAATTTACAGCAGTTGCTGCAAACTCAGGTCTGTTGGAAACTATGTTGGTAGAAGATATAAGGGAAATGCCCTGAGCTGCTGAACAGTTTTGCCTTTTGCCCTGTTCCCTATGGTGCCAAATGCCAATATCAGCCATAGAAAACATCGCTGCTGTCTTGTACCTGCTCTTGTGGACCCTCTGCCACTTTTTACCATGCAACTCAATAGTAAATCTAATTAACCAAAAGAATTTCAGGACCATTAGTATAGAATTTAGTCATGGAGAGGACTCCACAATCCAGATATTTCACATCAGGGAAGAAGTCAACCAGTGTGTTCCAGCATACCCCAACGCACGTTTCGCAAGGGCTTCTTCGGAGGGTGGAGCCCTTGCGAAACGTGCATTGGGGTATGCTGGAACACACTCAGTAACATTGATTATTGGATTCAAAACTTTGTGCCTGATATATAGATAATCTTTTGTGAATTTTTGCAATTAATAAAATATATGTATTTTTATTGAACTTTTTATAGTTCTTTAGTAACTCTGCCCACTGTATTGTAAATATTTTTAATATAATATCAACTGAAATTGATGTCATTTAACTCGAAAAACAAGCAAGACGGTGTCACCGGCACGTACGGCACAACACAAGGAGCACAGTAACACACATTGCTGACCTTTCTGAGCAAGCAGCAAATCCGCTCCACGTTCTTAACCCTTTCTCTCTGCAGGAAAGGTAAAAGGGGATAGAAAGAGAGAATGGAAAAAAGAGAGAAAGGACAGGTATAAGAGTAAAGAAGGGTTATGATGACAGATGGAGCAGTAGAAAAGGGGCAAAGATGAGCCGAAATGGAAAGGTGCATGGGGTTGTAGAGACACAGGACATGCGGGAAGATACAAAGAGGTTAGTGACATTGTCGGACACTTTACGTGGCCCCCTGCACTGCCCCATGAGATGCTCTGCAAAGAAAAGCAAATCAGGACACCAGAATCACTTACCGCTCGGGATGGATTTCCCTGTTCAATAGGATTCTTAAAATCTGTTCGGAGTTCATCAAAGGCGATAATCTGCAGGGAGAGAGAAAAAAGGTGAATTAGCAAACAGCACAGCAGGAGTCAGACGTGTATGACTGTATTACGGGTGGAGGTTACTCATCACGACCAGTGAATATCACGCTTGCAATCGCATCGGGTTCTCTTATCACCACTTCGGTTTTTTTGAGTCACTGGTAAAAATGGATTTATTTTGGAAGCGGGGAGGAAGAAGACATCTCTATCTAGGTGGGAATGCAGTATATTTTCTGAACTGAGGTTAAAGGCAGACTATTAGCCGAAACTTACAGTATAAGGGTAGGGTCCCACAAATGTTTTCTCCACATCCGAGAAAAAAGGTCCTGAGTTTGATGAGAGCGGCATCAGTTTTTCTCAGATGTGGAGAGAGAAAAAAAAATTCTTCACCTTCTCTATTTTGTCAGTCTGTGAAAATCGGACTGCACTCAGATGCCATCCGAGTGCAGTCCAATTTTTTTCACAAACCCATAGACTTGCATTGCTGAGGGACATGTGTTCTGATGTTTTCCACGGACCACTTGGTCCGAGGAAAAGATTTGGACATGCTCAGCCCCATAGACTGTCACAGATATTGTCACAGGGATACCGCGACAGAAAGGGGCCAGACGATCGAGGAGTCTACTTTCACAAACTCCTGCACTGGTTAGAATTACTTCACCATCTTATTAAACAGTGCAGTTTTTTTCCTTGTTAGCAGTGCAAGGGTTAATCAGTTCAGATGATCTCCTGGAGCTTTCCATCCTGGATTGTCTCAGCTGTTCAGTGTTGGCCACTCCCCTCTGCTATAGATGCTCTCCTCTGGCACTTAGGAATTGCCAGTGTTAGTTCTTACTGCCTGCTTTGGAGTTGGAGGCGTAGTTCATGGCTGGATTTGGTGTTAGGAGATTTGTTTAGGAGATTGTTGCTTAGAGTTTTGTCTGTGTGCATATCCCCATTCTCTCCTATTTGGTTTCTACTTCCTTTAAATCCCGTGTTCCACTCTGTTGTTTGGTGAGAGTATTTTGTATGATTGTTATTTTCATTTATCCCTGTCCGTCTTCCCTCGTTTGTCTGGTTAGTGTGTTCCTATACACTTTAGCTTCCCACCTCCCTGGAGAAAGTAAGGGTTAATTTAGGAGCTTAGTTATGCCAGTGAACCTGGCGTCTCCACCTTCAGGAGTAATCCAGGGGACAGAGATAGACCAATGTGACCCTAGTTCTAGGGACCTGGTTAGCGCCCACAGTCCCAAGGAACTGCGTGACAGGTATGAGTGTTAGCCTTGAAAACAACGTATAGCACTCGTACGAGAAAATTGGTTGTGTGCACAAGCCCTAAGGCTAAATGCACAGATGCAGTGTGAGGTTTTACTGACAAACAATGTGTCCGTTAGCAGGTATGGGTCTGCATGAAGTTTATTTTACTGTAGAGCAGCAGCACTTTCCTGTACACTGAAAAGTACAATTTTCATCATAGAATGGGTCCCTATGGTGGATGGGTGCTTAGGGCCACTGTCGGGCGCATGCCTCCTAACTGTATACGCCCAATATTGGGCAACTAAGCACATGTAAGTGATTTAGGCCCTATAGTAATCGCACCTTTGAAGTTTTAATCGCTGCCTCCATTCTGCAGAAATAGAAGGTTAATAAAATACGCTAATTATGTGTGTGGTGCACTCTGGGTGTGCCCAAGAGGCTCCAGGCACTGTTCCATCCACTAGTTTTGCAAGTCCTGTCTCTCTTGTGATTGACAGACAAGGGGTGCCTGTGATTTCTCTGCATACAACGCTGCTCCAGGCAAGGCAGTTAGGGAGAGGGCATGCAAAATCTGTGGGTTGTGCACTGAGCTTCTTGGTCACACCCAGGGTGCACCAAGCATCTCTATTAGCATATTTGATTAAACCTTAGTTTCTGAAAAATGGAAGCAGCGATTAGATGACCAAATGTGCAAATATTACAGGCACTGTATCTCCTACAAGGCTATGTGCTTAGTTATACTGTTAATTTGATCTGATTGACTGCCTTTAAGAAAGACAGGGAGTCCATATATGCCTGACAATGAACTAACACCTATTTTTTTTGTAAACTTGACTGCAATAAAACACCAGGGCAGCAAAAAGCAGTCCCTTAGTAGGTTGTTCAGCAGAATACAGGCTGCCATTTACAGCAGCCTGTATTCTGACTCTGCAGCAGTAGTAGACTTTGACTGTCATGAAACAAAAAAAGGGGCTCATATAGTGAGAAAATCCAAAAATAAACTTGAGGGTATTGCTGTAAATGTGCACGTATGTGTATGTAAGGAGGGTGATGTGGTGCATCCGCAGCTCTGCAGTGCACAGCAGTTCGCGCTCCATGTGCCTCCGTGCAGCATTTGCAGAGATACAGTGGTGTGAAAAAGTGTTTGCCCCTTCCTGATTTCTTATTCTTTTGCATGTTTGTCACACTTAAATGTTTCAGATCACAAAACAAATGTAAAAATTAGACAAAGATAGCACAAGTAAACACAGAATGCAGTTTTTATGAAGGTTTTTATTCTTAAGGGAAAAAGAAATCCAAACCTGCAGGGCCCTGTGTGAAAAAATGATTGCCCCTCCTTAAAACATAAATTAACTGTGGTGTATCACATCTTTGGGAAGCGGAGTTCAATTTCCCTAGCCACACACAGGCCTGATTACTGCCATAACTGTTCTCAATCAAGAAATCACTTAATTAAGACCTGCCTGACAAAGTGAAGTAGACCAAAAGATCCTCAAAAGCAAGACATCATGCTGCGAGCCAAAGAAATTCAGGAACAAATGAGAAATAAAGTCATTGAGATCCATCAGTCTGGAAAACCACAGTGAGAGCCATTATCGACAAATGGCGAAAACATGGAAAAGTGGTGAACCTTCCCAGGAGTGGCCTACCGACCAAAATTACCCCAAGAGCCCAGAGACAATTCATCCAAGAGGTCACAAAAGACCCCACAACAACATCCAAAGAACTGCAGTGCTCACTTGCCTCAGTTAAAGGGGTTGTCCACTACTAGGACAAACCCTTCTTGATCAAAATGTTTGGCGCCGATAAAATAAGAAAGCTTATACTCACCACCCGTGCTGGCGCTGTTCCCACGGTGTCAGCACTCGCTCTCCCCGGGGCTCCTGTGTTGTTGTTGTGACACGTGATCCGGGCGCCCAATCAGTGCTGGCGTCACCGTCTCCCACTTCGGACAAATCGAACACGAAGAGGAAGTGAGGGCTGCGGCTGATCTCTGCCTTCCTTTTTGACAGAAGGTGGAGACACTGACGCCAGCGCTAATTGGACATGGGCATCATGTGTCACAACAACAGCATGGGAGCCCTAGGGAGAGCGAGTGCCAACACCGTGGGAACGGCGCCAGCACAGGAGGTGAGTATAAGCTTTATTATGCTATGGGGGCCAAGCAAAGGTTTATGAACAGGGGTTGTATTGTATTGTAAATTGCATGCATGGCAGAGTTCCAAGACGAAAACCACTGCTGAGCAAAAAGAACATAAACGCTCGTGTCAGTTTAGCCAGAAAGCATCTTGATGATTGCCAATAGTTTTGGGAAAATACTTTGTGGACTGACGAGACAAAAGCTTGAACTTTTTCGAAGGTGTACAGTACAGACCAAAAGTTTGGACACACCTTCTCATTTAAAGATTTTTCTGTATTTTCATGACTATAAAAATTGTACATTCACACTGAAGGCATCAAAACTATGAATTAACACATGTGGAATTATATACTTAACAAAAAAGTGTGAAACAACTGAAAATATGTCTTATATTCTAGGTTCTTCAAAGTAGCCACCTTTTGCTTTGATGACTGCTTTGCACACTCTTGGCATTCTCTTGATGAGCTTCTAGAGGTAGTCACTGGAAATGGTCTTCCAACAATCTTGAAGGAGTTCCCAGAGATGCTTAGCATTTGTTGGCCCTTTTGCCTTCACTCTGCGGTCCAGCTCACCCCAAACCATCTCGATTGGGTTCATGTCTGGTGACTTTGGAGGCCAGGTCATCTGGCGTAGCACTCCATCACTCTCCCTCTTGGTCAAATAGCCCTTACACAGCCTGGAGGTGTGTTTGGGGTCATTGTCCTGTTGAAAAATAAATGATGGTCCAACTAAACGCAAACCGGATGGAACAGCATGTCGCTGCAAGATGCTGTGGTAGCCATGCTGGTTCAGTATGCCTTCAATTTTGAATAAATCCCCAACAGTGTCACCAGCAAAGCACCATCACACCTCCTCCTCCATGCTTCACGGTGGGAACCAGGCATGTAGAGTCCATCCGTTCACCTTTTCTGCGTCGCACAAAGACACGGTGGTTGGAACCAAAGATCTCAAATTTGAACTCATCAGACCAAAGCACAGATTTCCACTGGTCTAATGTCCATTCCTTGTGTTCTTTATCCCAAACAAGTCTCTTCTGCTTGTTTCCTGTCCTTAGCAGTGGTTTCCTAGCAGCTATTTTACCATGAAGGCCTGCTGCACAAAGTCTCCTCTTAACAGTTGTTGTAGAGATGTGTCTGCTGCTAGAACTCTGTGTGGCATTGACCTGGTCTCTAATCTGAGCTGCTGTTAACCTGCGATTTCTGAGGCTGGTGACTCAGATAAACTTATCCTCAGAAGCAGAGGTGACTCTTGGTCTTCCTTTCATGGGGCGGTCCTCATGTGAGCCAGTTTCTTTGTAGCGCTTGATGGTTTTTGCAACTACACTTTCAAAGTTTTCCCAATTTTTCGCACTGACTGACCTTCATTTCTTAAAGTAATGATGGCCACTCATTTTTCTTTACTTAGCTGCTTTTTTCTTGCCATAATACAAATTCTAACAGTCTATTCAGTAGGACTATCAGCTGTGTATCCACCAGACTTCTGCACAACACAACTGATGGTCCCAACCCCATTTATAAGGCAAGAAATCCCACTTATTAAACCTGACAGGGCACACCTGTGAAGTGAAAACCATTTCCGGTGACTACCTCTTGAAGCTCATCAAGAGAATGCCAAGATTGTGCAAAGCAGTCGTCAAAGCAAAAGGTGGTTGCTTTGAAGAACCTAGAATATAAGACATATTTTCAGTTGTTTCACACTTTTTTGTTAAGCATATAATTCCACATGTGTTAATTCATAGTTTTGATGCCTTCAGTGTGAATGTACAATTTTCATAGTCAAGAAAATACAGAAAAATCTTTAAATGAGGTGTGTCCAAACTTTTGGTCTGTACTGTATGTCCCATTACATCTGGCGTAGAAGTAACATAGCATTTCAGAAATGGAACATCATACCAACAGTAAAATATGGTGGTGGTAGTGTAATGGTCTGGGGCTGTTTTTCGGCTTCAGGAGAACATCCAGCCATCTGTTCGTGACCTTGAGCTGAAGCGCACTTGGGTTATGCAGCAGGACAATGATCCAAAACACACCAGCAAGTCCACCTCTGAATGGCTTAAGAAGCACAAAATTAAGACGTTGGAGTGAGTAGCCTAGTTAAAGTGCTGACCTTAATCTGATTGAGATGCTGTGGCAAGACCTTAAAAAGGCGGTTTATGCTCAGAAACCCTCCAATGTGGCTGAATTACAACAATTCTGCAAAGATGAGTGGCCAAAATTCCTCCAGTGCATTGTAAAAAACTCATTGCCAGTTATCGCAAACGCTTGATTGCAGTTGTTGCTTCTAAGGGCGGCCCAACCAGTTATTAGGTTTAAGGGGCAATCCCTTTTTCACACAGGGCCCTGTAGGTTTGGATTTTTTTCCCTTAATAATAAAGACCTTCATTTTAAAAAATGCATTTTGTGTTTACTTATGTTATCTTTGTCTTATATTTAAATTTGTTTTGTGATCTGAAACATTTAAGTGACAAACATGCAAAAGAGTAAGAAATCAGGAAGGGGGCAAATACATTTTCACACCACTGTATCTATGTGTAATGATGATATAAAATGAACGCTTTGTGTTTGTTGTACTCGGATGTTGCTTATTGACCTCTATTTCTATTGCATCGGACTCATCTACATGTCAGCGCCTCTTTATCTTTTATAAAGAGCTCGTGGGAAGTGACCGGGCGAAGCTGTAGATTCTAACTGTACACTTCAGCTTGTGTTTCCTTGGTAATTGCCCATTATGATGCCACGGCATAATGATGCTGTACACTTCTTTATTTTTGGATTGCTCACATTTCTTCTCGTTTTATCAAGACTTCTATTCTTTTTTCTTGCATGTCAAAGTTATGTAAGTATTGGTGGGTTAATGACGGTGCCACAGCTTCCCAAAAATAATAAAACACTAGTAGAATTTGTTATTCTAATTTCTTTATGGGGGCGGCTGTCCTGCCTGGATTATAGACAGCAATAGACAGGGACTGTTGAATTCTATGGGAAGTCTCCTAGGCGTGCTCTGTGATCTGTGCAGAGGTTATGTTGCAGAAAGGCAGAAAAGTGAGCTCTGATTATCATCTACCATGAATGGTGGATCCTGTGTTATCTACTGAATATAGAGGTGCTATCAGTCATTGTACAGGAGGAGGAGGAGGAGGTGAGCTGTGACATCACCTATTGTGAATGGTGGATCCTGTGTTATCTACTGTATATAGAGGTGTTATCAGTCATTGTACAGGAGGAGGTGAGCTGTGACATCACCTATTGTGAATGTTGGATCCTGTGTTATCTACTGTATATGGAGGTGTTATCAGTCATTCTACAGGAGGAGGAAGAGGTGAGCTGTGACATCACCTATTGTGAATGGTGGATCCTGTGTTATCTACTGTATATAGAGGTGTTATCAGCCATTGTACAGGAGGAGGAGGTGAGCTGTGACATCACCATTGTGAATGGTGGATCCTGTGTTATCTACTGTATATAGAGGTGTTATCAGTCATTGTACAGGAGGAGGGGGAGGTGAGCTGTGACAGTTTCCTTTTTTCTAGATTCCTGTGTATTTCCAATTCAATCCATGTTTGTAGTTAACTGCATTACAGATAACAGCACATCGGTGCGTTGGTGGCGAGAGGCCAAGAAGTGAAAATAGTAGTAATCAGTAGCACTGGCATTAATTGTCTCTGGCCTTAATGGGTCACTTTTAAGATTGTCTGAAAATAACTTCCTGACAACAGTGATAATAGGTTACACAACGCCACAAAGACTGTGTGATGGCAACACGGAGGTCGCGGAAGGTAGCGGAGACGGTGGAAAGGACAGGTAGGTGAAGTCGTGAGGAAAATCAAAGGTATGTTTAAAGGGAATGTGTAATCAGAAAGTTACCTATTGTTCAAATCATGTTTCTATGTTAATTGATTTTATTTCAAATAGTCATTTTTTTATTGTTTATATTACTGTCTATAGTAACATGAAAAAAATGGCATTTTCACATTAGCCGCTAGGGCTAATATTAGACTCCACTTCTTGGGGGAAACATGGAGATTAGCAGCAATAAACTGACGCACACACTATTTCTTTTATAGAAGTATAAACTTGGCATGTTCTAATCAGAATGATTGTGAAGGGAGGAGGAAGAGGTGAGCTGTGATATCACCTATTGTGAATGGTGGATTCTGTGTTATCTGCTGTATATAGAGGTGCTATCAGTCATTGTACAGGAGGAGGAGGTGAGCTGTGACATCACCTATTGTGAATGGTGGATCCTGTTATCTACTGTATTTAGAGGTGTTATCAGTCATTGTACAGGAGGAGGAGGTGAGCTGTGACATCACCTATTGTGAATGGTGGATCCTGTGTTATCTACTGTATATAGAGATGCTATCAGTCATTGTAAAGGAGGAGGAGGTGAGCTGTGACATCACCTATTATGAATGGGGGATCATGTGTTATTTACTGTATATAGAGGTGTTATCAGTCATTGAACAGGAGGGGGAGGAGGTGAGCTGTGACATCACCTATTGTGAATGGTGGATTCTGTGTTATCTACTGAATATAGAGGTGTTATCAGTCATTGTACAGGAGGAGGAGGTGAGCTGTGACTTCACCTATTGTGAATGGTGGACTCTGTGTTATCTACTGAATATAGAGGTGTTATCAGTCATTGTATAGGAGGAGGAGGATGTGAGCTGTGATATCACCTATTGTCAATGGTGGATCCTGTGTTATCTACTGTATATAGAGGTGTTATCAGTCATTGTACAAGAGGAGGAGGTGAGCTGTGACATCACCTATTGTGGATGGTGGATCCTGTGTTATCTACTGTATATAGAGGTGTTATCAGTCATTGAACAGGAGGAGGAGGTGAGCTGTGACATCACCTATTGTGAATGATGGATCCTGTGTTATCTACTGTATATAGAGGTGTTATCAGTCATTGTACAGGAGGAGGAGGTGAGCTGTGATATCACCTATTGTCAATGGTGGATCCTGTGTTATCTACTGTATATAGAGGTGTTATCAGTCATTGTACAAGAGGAGGAGGTGAGCTGTGACATCACCTATTGTGGATGGTGGATCCTGTGTTATCTACTGTATATAGAGGTGTTATCAGACATTGTACAGGAGGAGGTGAGCTGTGACATCACCTATTGTGAATGGCGGATCCTGTGTTATCTACTGTATATAGAGATGCTATCAGTCATTGTAAAGGAGGAGGAGGTGAGCTGTGACATCACCTATTATGAATGGGGGATCATGTGTTATTTACTGTATATAGAGGTGTTATCAGTCATTGAACAGGAGGGGGAGGAGGTGAGCTGTGACATCACCTATTGTGAATGGTGGATTCTGTGTTATCTACTGAATATAGAGGTGTTATCAGTCATTGTACAGGAGGAGGAGGTGAGCTGTGACTTCACCTATTGTGAATGGTGGACTCTGTGTTATCTACTGAATATAGAGGTGTTATCAGTCATTGTATAGGAGGAGGAGGATGTGAGCTGTGATATCACCTATTGTCAATGGTGGATCCTGTGTTATCTACTGTATATAGAGGTGTTATCAGTCATTGTACAAGAAGAGGAGGTGAGCTGTGACATCACCTATTGTGGATGGTGGATCCTGTGTTATCTACTGTATATAGAGGTGTTATCAGTCATTGAACAGGAGGAGGAGGTGAGCTGTGACATCACCTATTGTGAATGATGGATCCTGTGTTATCTACTGTATATAGAGGTGTTATCAGTCATTGTACAGGAGGAGGAGGTGAGCTGTGATATCACCTATTGTCAATGGTGGATCCTGTGTTATCTACTGTATATAGAGGTGTTATCAGTCATTGTACAAGAGGAGGAGGTGAGCTGTGACATCACCTATTGTGGATGGTGGATCCTGTGTTATCTACTGTATATAGAGGTGTTATCAGACATTGTACAGGAGGAGGTGAGCTGTGACATCACCTATTGTGAATGGTGGATCCTGTGTTATCTACTGTATATAGAGGTGTTATCAGTCATTGTACAGGAGGAGGAGGAGGAGGTGAGCTGTGACATCACCTATTGTGAATGGTGGATCCTGTGTTATCTACTGTATATAGAGGTGTTATCAGTCATTGTACAGGAGGAGGTGAGCTGTGACATCACCTATTGTGAATGTTGGATCCTGTGTTATCTACTGTATATGGAGGTGTTATCAGTCATTCTACAGGAGGAGGAAGAGGTGAGCTGTGACATCACCTATTGTGAATGGTGGATCCTGTGTTATCTACTGTATATAGAGGTGTTATCAGCCATTGTACAGGAGGAGGAGGTGAGCTGTGACATCACCATTGTGAATGGTGGATCCTGT
Source organism: Phyllobates terribilis (assembly GCF_046119375.1). Taxonomy (NCBI): domain Eukaryota; kingdom Metazoa; phylum Chordata; class Amphibia; order Anura; family Dendrobatidae; genus Phyllobates; species Phyllobates terribilis. The sequence continues at coordinate 105,175,105 of NW_027362773.1, forward strand.
GTTATCTACTGTATATAGAGGTGTTATCAGTCATTGTACAGGAGGAGGGGGAGGTGAGCTGTGACAGTTTCCTTTTTTCTAGATTCCTGTGTATTTCCAATTCAATCCATGTTTGTAGTTAACTGCATTACAGATAACAGCACATCGGTGCGTTGGTGGCGAGAGGCCAAGAAGTGAAAATAGTAGTAATCAGTAGCACTGGCATTAATTGTCTCTGGCCTTAATGGGTCACTTTTAAGATTGTCTGAAAATAACTTCCTGACAACAGTGATAATAGGTTACACAACGCCACAAAGACTGTGTGATGGCAACACGGAGGTCGCGGAAGGTAGCGGAGACGGTGGAAAGGACAGGTAGGTGAAGTCGTGAGGAAAATCAAAGGTATGTTTAAAGGGAATGTGTAATCAGAAAGTTACCTATTGTTCAAATCATGTTTCTATGTTAATTGATTTTATTTCAAATAGTCATTTTTTTATTGTTTATATTACTGTCTATAGTAACATGAAAAAAATGGCATTTTCACATTAGCCGCTAGGGCTAATATTAGACTCCACTTCTTGGGGGAAACATGGAGATTAGCAGCAATAAACTGACGCACACACTATTTCTTTTATAGAAGTATAAACTTGGCATGTTCTAATCAGAATGATTGTGAAGGGAGGAGGAAGAGGTGAGCTGTGATATCACCTATTGTGAATGGTGGATTCTGTGTTATCTGCTGTATATAGAGGTGCTATCAGTCATTGTACAGGAGGAGGAGGTGAGCTGTGACATCACCTATTGTGAATGGTGGATCCTGTTATCTACTGTATTTAGAGGTGTTATCAGTCATTGTACAGGAGGAGGAGGTGAGCTGTGACATCACCTATTGTGAATGGTGGATCCTGTGATATCTACTGTATATAGAGATGCTATCAGTCATTGTAAAGGAGGAGGAGGTGAGCTGTGACATCACCTATTATGAATGGGGGATCATGTGTTATTTACTGTATATAGAGGTGTTATCAGTCATTGAACAGGAGGGGGAGGAGGTGAGCTGTGACATCACCTATTGTGAATGGTGGATTCTGTGTTATCTACTGAATATAGAGGTGTTATCAGTCATTGTACAGGAGGAGGAGGTGAGCTGTGACTTCACCTATTGTGAATGGTGGACTCTGTGTTATCTACTGAATATAGAGGTGTTATCAGTCATTGTATAGGAGGAGGAGGAGGTGAGCTGTGATATCACCTATTGTCAATGGTGGATCCTGTGTTATCTACTGTATATAGAGGTGTTATCAGTCATTGTACAAGAGGAGGAGGTGAGCTGTGACATCACCTATTGTGAATGGTGGATCCTGTGTTATCTACTGTATATAGAGGTGTTATCAGTCATTGAACAGGAGGAGGAGGTGAGCTGTGACATCACCTATTGTGAATGATGGATCCTGTGTTATCTACTGTATATAGAGGTGTTATCAGTCATTGTACAGGAGGAGGAGGTGAGCTGTGATATCACCTATTGTCAATGGTGGATCCTGTGTTATCTACTGTATATAGAGGTGTTATCAGTCATTGTACAAGAGGAGGAGGTGAGCTGTGACATCACCTATTGTGGATGGTGGATCCTGTGTTATCTACTGTATATAGAGGTGTTATCAGACATTGTACAGGAGGAGGTGAGCTGTGACATCACCTATTGTGAATGGTGGATCCTGTGTTATCTACTGTATATAGAGGTGTTATCAGTCATTGTACAGGAGGAGGAGGAGGAGGTGAGCTGTGACATCACCTATTGTGAATGGTGGATCCTGTGTTATCTACTGTATATAGAGGTGTTATCAGTCATTGTACAGGAGGAGGTGAGCTGTGACATCACCTATTGTGAATGTTGGATCCTGTGTTATCTACTGTATATGGAGGTGTTATCAGTCATTCTACAGGAGGAGGAAGAGGTGAGCTGTGACATCACCTATTGTGAATGGTGGATCCTGTGTTATCTACTGTATATAGAGGTGTTATCAGCCATTGTACAGGAGGAGGAGGTGAGCTGTGTCATCACCATTGTGAATGGTGGATCCTGTGTTATCTACTGTATATAGAGGTGTTATCAGTCATTGTACAGGAGGAGGGGGAGGTGAGCTGTGACAGTTTCCTTTTTTCTAGATTCCTGTGTATTTCCAATTCAATCCATGTTTGTAGTTAACTGCATTACAGATAACAGCACATCGGTGCGTTGGTGGCGAGAGGCCAAGAAGTGAAAATAGTAGTAATCAGTAGCACTGGCATTAATTGTCTCTGGCCTTAATGGGTCACTTTTAAGATTGTCTGAAAATAACTTCCTGACAACAGTGATAATAGGTTACACAACGCCACAAAGACTGTGTGATGGCAACACGGAGGTCGCGGAAGGTAGCGGAGACGGTGGAAAGGACAGGTAGGTGAAGTCGTGAGGAAAATCAAAGGTATGTTTAAAGGGAATGTGTAATCAGAAAGTTACCTATTGTTCAAATCATGTTTCTATGTTAATTGATTTTATTTCAAATAGTCATTTTTTTATTGTTTATATTACTGTCTATAGTAACATGAAAAAAATGGCATTTTCACATTAGCCGCTAGGGCTAATATTAGACTCCACTTCTTGGGGGAAACATGGAGATTAGCAGCAATAAACTGACGCACACACTATTTCTTTTATAGAAGTATAAACTTGGCATGTTCTAATCTAAATGATTGTGAAGGGAGGAGGAAGAGGTGAGCTGTGATATCACCTATTGTGAATGGTGGATTCTGTGTTATCTGCTGTATATAGAGGTGCTATCAGTCATTGTACAGGAGGAGGAGGTGAGCTGTGACATCACCTATTGTGAATGGTGGATCCTGTTATCTACTGTATTTAGAGGTGTTATCAGTCATTGTACAGGAGGAGGAGGTGAGCTGTGACATCACCTATTGTGAATGGTGTATCCTGTGTTATCTACTGTATATAGAGATGCTATCAGTCATTGTAAAGGAGGAGGAGGTGAGCTGTGACATCACCTATTATGAATGGTGGATCATGTGTTATTTACTGTATATAGAGGTGTTATCAGTCATTGAACAGGAGGGGGAGGAGGTGAGCTGTGACATCACCTATTGTGAATGGTGGATCATGTGTTATCTACTGTATATAGAGGTGTTATCAGTCATTGTACAGGAGTAGGAGGTGAGCTGTGACATCACCTATTATGAATGGTGGATCATGTGTTATTTACTGTATATAGAGGTGTTATCAGTCATTGTACAGGAGGAGGAGGAGGTGAGCTGTGACATCACCTATTGTGAATGGTGGATCCTGATTAATATAGGGCCGGATTCACATATCTGTGTTTTCTGGGCCAAGTATGGGCCATGATGTTGGGATTTTCATCATAGTGTCATCATTGTTTGGTCTGATTTTCATAAATTTTTCTGATGTGTAAAAAAAAAAAGTTTCTCCACCTTCTACTATGTAACAGTCCGTGTAAAATGCCGCCATATTAGTTCTCACTTCTGACTTAGCTTTTCAGAAACTCATGGTGATACAGTCATTTTGGCAGAAATATCAGCTAACATGGAAGTGGCCATTTCCTATGAGTGAAGACAATTTGAATGTAACCACCAATATGGCTGCGCTCCCTGGTTATACTTTTAAAAACAGTTTTTTCTGCTCCTGAATAGATGAAAATCAATATCTGTGCAAGGAAAAAAATCCCCAGACTCCGGCTGCTGCTCTGCCGATTGTACAGTTATGGCAGCCGTCGTCTTTAATCTGATTAGCAGCCTGTCGTTTAGATTTCAAGCAGCCCGGTCCTTTGCTTTCCCAGGAGATAAGTGTCACCAGATGTGTCTGCAGACGCTTGTCTCTGTTCCCAGTTAAAATAACATTGACAAGTGAGTCTAGTTTCACACTGAGGGCTTGGGAGACGGAAACCTCCAACAAATTTTGCAAGACAATTCCGCAGTTTTTTATTATATGAAAAAAAACATTTTCTCGGCTGACACAAAGATGGCAGCACCCGGAGGACACATGGATGGCAGCACCCGGAGGACACATGGATGGCAGCACTCAGAGGACACATGGATGGCAGCACTCTGGGGACACATGGATGGCAGCACTCTGGGGACACATGGATGGCAGCACTCGGAGGACACATGGATGGCAGCACTCGGAGGACACATGGATGGCAGCACCCGGAGGACACATGGATGGCAGCACCCGGAGGACACATGGATGGCAGCACTCAGAGGACACATGGATGGCAGCACTCTGGGGACACATGGATGGCAGCACTCGGAGGACACATGGATGGCAGCACTCTGGGGACACATGGATGGCAGCACTCGGAGGACACATGGATGGCAGCACTCTGGGGACACATGGATGGAAGCACTCGGAGGACACATGGATGGCAGCACTCGGAGGACACATTGATGACTGCACTCAGAGGACACATGGATGGCAGCACTTGGATGGCATGGATGGCAGCACTTGGATGGCTCATGGACGGCAGCTCTCTTAGATTACATGAATGGCAGCACTTGGATGACACAAAGATGGAAGCACTCGGATGACACATGGATGTCAGTACTCTGAGCACATGTGGATGGCAGCACTCGGAAGACACACAAATGTCAGCACTTGCATGACACACGGAAGGCAGCACTTGGATGGCACATGGATCGCAACCCTTGGATGACACATGGATGGCAGCACTCATATGACACATGGATGGAAGCCCTTGGATGACACGTGGATGAAAGCACTCGGATGACACATGGATGGAAGAACTTAGATGACACATGGATGGAAGCACTCAGATGACACATGAATGGCAGCACTAGGAGGACACATGGATGGCAGCACTCAGAGGATACATGGATGGCAGCACTCGGATGACACTTGGATGATGGATGGCAGCACTAGAGGGATACATGGATGGCAGCACTCGGAGGACACACAAATGTCAGCACTCAGATGGCACATGGATGGCAACCCTTGGATGAGACATGGATGAAAGCACTCAGATGACTCATGGATGGAAGCACTCGGATGGCAATTGGATGGCAGCCCTTGGATGACACATGGATGGAAGCACTCGGATGGCACATGGATGGCAGCACTCGGATGGCACACGGATGGCAGCACTTGAATGGCACATGGATGGCAACCCTTGGATGACACATGGATGGCCGCACTCAGATGACACATGGATGGAAGCCCTTGGATCACACATGGATGGAAGCACTCGGATGGCACATGGATGGCAACACTCAGATGACACATGGATGGAAGCACTCGGATGACACATGGATGGCAGCACCCGGAGGACACATGGATGGCAGCACCCGGAGGACACATGGATGGCAGCACTCAGAGGACACATGGATGGCAGCACTCTGGGGAAACATGGATGGCAGCACTCGGAGGACACATGGATGGCAGCACTCTGGGGACACATGGATGGCAGCACTCGGAGGACACATGGATGGCAGCACTCTGGGGACACATGGATGGAAGCACTCGGAGGACACATGGATGGCAGCACTCGGAGGACACATTGATGGCTGCACTCAGAGGACACATGGATGGCAGCACTTGGATGGCATGGATGGCAGCACTTGGATGGCTCATGGACGGCAGCTCTCTTAGATTACATGAATGGCAGCACTTGGATGACACAAAGATGGAAGCACTCGGATGACACATGGATGTCAGTACTCTGAGCACATATGGATGGCAGCACTCGGAGGACACACAAATGTCAGCACTTGCATGACACACGGAAGGCAGCACTTGGATGGCACATGGATCGCAACCCTTGGATGACACATGGATGGCAGCACTCATATGACACATGGATGGAAGCCCTTGGATGACACGTGGATGAAAGCACCCGGATGACACATGGATGGAAGAACTCAGATGACACATGGATGGAAGCACTCAGATGACACATGAATGGCAGCACTAGGAGGACACATGGATGGCAGCACTCAGAGGACACATGGATGGCAGCACTCGGATGACACTTGGATGATGGATGGCAGCACTAGAGGGATACATGGATGGCAGCACTCGGAGGACACACAAATGTCAGCACTCAGATGGCACATGGATGGCAACCCTTGGATGAGACATGGATGAAAGCACTCAGATGACTCATGGATGGAAGCACTCGGATGGCAATTGGATGGCAGCCCTTGGATGACACATGGATGGAAGCACTCGGATGGCACATGGATGGCAGCACTCGGATGGCACACGGATGGCAGCACTTGAATGGCACATGGATGGCAACCCTTGGATGACACATGGATGGCCGCACTCAGATGACACATGGATGGAAGCCCTTGGATCACACATGGATGGAAGCACTCGGATGACACATGGATGGCAACACTCAGATGACACATGGATGGAAGCACTCGGATGACACATGGATGGCAGCACTCGGATGACACATGGATGTCAGCACTCGGAGGACACATGGATGGCAGCACTAGGAGGACACATGGATGGCAGCACTCGGAGGACACAAGGATGGCAGTACTCGGAGGACACATGGATGGTAGCACTCGGAAGACACATGGATGGCAGCACTCAGATGACAATTGGATGGCAGCCCTTGGAGGACACATGGAGGGCAGCACTCGGAGGACACACAAATGTCAGCACTCGCATGACACATGGATGGGCAGCACTTGGGTGGCACATGGATGGCAACCCTTGGATGACACATGGATGGCAACACTCAGATGACACAAGGATGGCAGCACTCGGGGGGTACATGGATATCAGCACTCGTGGGATACATGGATGGCAGCACTCGGGGGACACATGGATGGAAGCACTCGGAGGATACATGGATGGCAGCACTTGGGGATACATGGATGGCAGCACTCCGATGACACACAAATGGCAGCACCCAAATAACGCAAATGGCAGCATTCAGATGACTCTGGTGGCAGCACTCTGAGGACACATGGATGGCAGCACTCGGATGACGCACGGATGGTAACACTCGTATAACACATGGATGAGGCTCGCAGCACTTGGATGAGGCACAAATGGCAGCACTCGGATGACACAAAGATGGCAGCACTCAGATGACACATGGATGGCAGTACTCATTGCACATGTGGATGGCAGCACTCGGAGAACATATGGATGGCATTAATCGGAGGACACACGGATGGCAGCACTCGGAGGACACACGGATGGCAGCACTTGGTTTACACCTGAATGGAAGCTCACAAATGATATATGGATGGCAGCCCTCAGATGACACATGGATGAAAGGCTCATATGACACATGGATGAAAGCACTCAGATGACACATGGATGGCAGCACTCGGAGGACACATGGATGGCAGCACTCGGAGGACACATGGATGGCAGCACTTGGAGGACACATTAATGGCAGCACTCAGGGGATACATGGATGGCAGCACTCGGAGGACACATGGGTGGCAGCACTCGGGGGATACATGGATAGCAGCGCTCGGGGGACACATGGATGGCAGCACTCGGGGGATACATGGATGGCAGCACTCGGGGGACACATGGATGGCAGCACTCAGAGGACACATTGATGGCCGCACTCGGAGGACACATTAATGGCAGCACTCGGGGGATACATGGATGGCAGCACTCGGATAACACATGGATGGCAGCACTCTGGGGACACATGGATGGCAGCACTCGGGTGACACATTGATGGCAGCATTCGGGGGACACATGGATGGCAGCACTCGGAGGACACAATAATGGCTGCACTCGGGGGATACATGGATGACAGCACTCGGATAACACATGGGTGGCAGCACTTGGGGGATGCATGGATGGCAGCACTCTGATAACACATGGGTGGCAGCACTCGGGGGATACATGGATGGCAGCACTCGGAGGACACATGGATGGCAGCACTCAGGGGATACATGGATGGCAGCACTCAGAGGACACATGGATGGCAGCACTCGGGGGATACATGGATGGCAGCAAACGGGAGACACATGGATGGCAGCACTTAGAGGACACATTGATGTCAGCACTCGGAGGACACACAAATGGCAGCACCCAAATAACGCACAAATGGCAGCACTCAGATGACTTGGGTGGCAGCACTCTGAGGACACATGGATGGCAGCACTCGGATGACACACGGATGGTAACACTCGTAGAACACATGGATGAGGCTCGCAGCACTTGGATGAGGCACAAATGTCAGCACTCGGATGACACAAAGATGGCAGCACTCAGATGACACATGGATGGCTGCACTCAGAGGACACATTGATGTCAGCACTCGGGGGACACAATAATGGCTGCACTCGGGGGATACATGGATGGCAGCACTCGGATAACACATGGATGGCAGCACTCGGGGGATACATGGATGGCAGCACTCGGATAACACATGAGTGGCAGCACTCGGGGATGCATGGATGGCTGCACTCCGATAACACATGGGTGGTAGCACTCGGGGGATGCATGGCTGGCAGCACTCGGAGGACACATGGATGGCAGCACTCGGGGGATACATGGATGACAGCACTCGGGGGACACATGGATGTCAGCACTCAGAGGACACATTGATGTCAGCACTCGGAGGACACAATAATGGCTGCACTCGGGGGATACATGAATGGCAGCACTCGGATAACACATGGATGGCAGCACTCGGTTGATACATGGATGGCAGCACTCGGATAACACATGGGTGGCAGCACTCGGGGGATGCATGGATGACAGCACTCAGATAACACATGGGTGGCAGCACTCGGGGGATACATGGATGGCAGTACTCGGAGGACACATGGAAGGCAGCACGCGGGGGATACATGGATGGCAGCACTCGGGGACACATGGATGGCAGCACTCGGGGGATACATGGATGGCAGCACTCGGGGGACACATGGATGGCAGCACTCGGGGGATACATGGATGGCAGCACTATGGGGACACATGGATGGCAGCACTTAGAGGACACATTGATGTCAGCACTCGGAGGACACACAAATGGCAGCACCCAAATAACGCACAAATAGCAGCACTCAGATGACTCGGGTGGCAGCACTCTGAGGACACATGGATGGCAGCACTCGGATGACACACAGATGGTAACACTCGTAGAACACATGGATGAGGCTCGCAGCACTTGGATGAGGCACAAATGTCAGCACTCGGATGACACAAAGATGGCAGCACTCAGATGACACATGGATGGCAGTACTCATTGCACATGTGGATGGCAGCACTCGGAGGACACACGGATGGCAGCACTTGGTTTACACCTGAATGGAAGCTCTCAAATGATACATGGATTTCAGCCCTCGGGGGATACATGGATGGCAGCACTCAGAGGACACACAGATGGTAACACTCGTATAACACATAGATGAGGCTCGCAGCACTTGGATTAGGCACAAATGGCAGCACTCGGATGACACAAAGATGGCAGCACTCAGATGACACATGGATGGCAGTACTCATTGCACATGTGGATGGCAGCACTCGGAGAACACATGGATGGCAGTACTCATTGCACATGTGGATGGCAGCACTCGGAGGACACACGGATGGCAGCACTTGGTTTACACCTGAATGGAAGCTCTCAAATGATACATGGATGGCAGCCCTCGGATGACACATGGATGGAAGCACTCGGATGACACATGGATGAAAGCACCCAGATGACACATGGATGGCAGCACTCGGGGGATACATGGATGGCAGCACTCGGAGGACACATGGATGGCTGCACTCGGGGGATACATGGATAGCAGCACTAGGGGGACACATGGATGGCAGTACTTAGAGGACACATTGATGTCAGCACTCGGAGGACACACAAATGGCAGCACCCAAATAATGCACAAATAGCAGCACTCAGATGACTCGGGTGGCAGCACTCTGAGGACACATGGATGGCAGCACTCGGGTGACACATGGATGGTAACACTCGTAGAACACATGGATGAGGCTCGCAGCACTTGGATGAGGCACAAATGTCAGCACTCAGATGACACAAAGATGGCAGCACTCAGATGACACATGGATGGCAGTACTCATTGCACATGTGGATGGCAGCACTCGGAGGACACACGGATGGCAACACTTGGTTTACACCTGAATGGAAGCTCTCAAATGATACATGGATTTCAGCCCTCGGGGGATACATGGATGGCAGCACTCAGAGGGCACACAGATGGTAACACTCGTATAACACATAGATGAGGCTCGCAGCACTTGGATTAGGCACAAATGGCAGCACTCGGATGACACAAAGATGGCAGCACTCAGATGACACATGGATGGCAGTACTCATTGCACATGTGGATGGCAGCACTCGGAGGACACACGGATGGCAGCACTCGGATGGCAGCACTTGATTTACACCTGAATGGAAGCTCTCAAATGATACATGGATGGCAGCCCTCGGATGACACATGGATGAAAGCACTCAGATGACACATGGATGGCAGCACTCGGAGGACACATGGATGGCAGCACTCGTAGGACACATTAATGGCAGCACTCGGGGGATACATGGGTGGCAGCACTCGGGGGATACATGGATGGCAGCACTCGGAGGACACATGGATGGCTGCACTCGGGGGATACATGGATGGCAGCACTAGGGGGACACATGGATGGCAGCACTTAGAGGACACATTGATGTCAGCACTCGGAGGACACACAAATGGCAGCACCCAAATAACGCACAAATAGCAGCACTCAGATGACTCGGGTGGCAGCACTCTGAGGACACATGGATGGCAGCACTCGGATGACACACGGATGGTAACACTCGTAGAACACATGGATGAGGCTCGCAGCACTTGGATGAGGCACAAATGTCAGCACTCGGATGACACAAAGATGGCAGCACTCAGATGACACATGGATGGCAGTACTCATTGCACATGTGGATGGCAGCACTCGGAGGACACACGGATGGCAGCACTTGGTTTACACCTGAATGGAAGCTCTCAAATGATACATGGATGGCAGCACTCAGAGGATACACAGACGGTAACACTCGTATAACACATAGATGAGGCTAGCAGCACTTGGATTAGGCACAAATGGCAGCACTCGGATGGCACAAAGATGGCAGCACTCAGATGACACATGGATGGCAGTACTCATTGCACAGGTGGATGGCAGCACTCGGAGAACACATGGATGGCAGTAGTCATTGCACATGTGGATGGCAGCACTCGGAGGACACACGGATGGCAGCACTTGGTTTACACCTGAATGGAAGCTCTCAAATGATACATGGATGGCAGCCCTCGGATGACACATGGATGAAAGCGCTCAGATGACACATGGATGGCAGCACTTGGAAGACACATGGATGGCAGCACTCGTAGGACACATTAATGGCAGCACTCGGGGGATACATGGATGGCAGCACTCGGATAACACATGGGTGGCAGCACTCGGGGGATCCATGGATAGCAGCACTCGGGGGACACATGGATGGCAGCACTCGGAGGACACATTGATGTCAGCACTCGTAGGACACATTAATGGCAGCACTCGGGGGATACATGGATGGCAGCACTCGGAGGACACATTAATGGCAGCACTCGGGGGATACATGGATGGCAGCACTCGGATAACACATGAGTGGCAGCACTCGGGGATGCATGGATGGCTGCACTCCGATAACACATGGGTGGTAGCACTCGGGGGATACATGAATGGCAGCACTCGGATAACACATGGATGGCAGCACTCGGTTGATACATGGATGGTAGCACTCGGAAGACACATGGATGGCAGCACTCAGATGACAATTGGATGGCAGCCCTTGGAGGACACATGGAGGGCAGCACTCGGAGGACACACAAATGTCAGCACTCGCATGACACATGGATGGGCAGCACTTGGGTGGCACATGGATGGCAACCCTTGGATGACACATGGATGGCAACACTCAGATGACACAAGGATGGCAGCACTCGGGGGGTACATGGATATCAGCACTCGTGGGATACATGGATGGCAGCACTCGGGGGACACATGGATGGAAGCACTCGGAGGATACATGGATGGCAGCACTTGGGGATACATGGATGGCAGCACTCCGATGACACACAAATGGCAGCACCCAAATAACGCAAATGGCAGCATTCAGATGACTCTGGTGGCAGCACTCTGAGGACACATGGATGGCAGCACTCGGATGACGCACGGATGGTAACACTCGTATAACACATGGATGAGGCTCGCAGCACTTGGATGAGGCACAAATGGCAGCACTCGGATGACACAAAGATGGCAGCACTCAGATGACACATGGATGGCAGTACTCATTGCACATGTGGATGGCAGCACTCGGAGAACATATGGATGGCATTAATCGGAGGACACACGGATGGCAGCACTCGGAGGACACACGGATGGCAGCACTTGGTTTACACCTGAATGGAAGCTCACAAATGATATATGGATGGCAGCCCTCAGATGACACATGGATGAAAGGCTCATATGACACATGGATGAAAGCACTCAGATGACACATGGATGGCAGCACTCGGAGGACACATGGATGGCAGCACTCGGAGGACACATGGATGGCAGCACTTGGAGGACACATTAATGGCAGCACTCAGGGGATACATGGATGGCAGCACTCGGAGGACACATGGGTGGCAGCACTCGGGGGATACATGGATAGCAGCGCTCGGGGGACACATGGATGGCAGCACTCGGGGGATACATGGATGGCAGCACTCGGGGGACACATGGATGGCAGCACTCAGAGGACACATTGATGGCCGCACTCGGAGGACACATTAATGGCAGCACTCGGGGGATACATGGATGGCAGCACTCGGATAACACATGGATGGCAGCACTCTGGGGACACATGGATGGCAGCACTCGGGTGACACATTGATGGCAGCATTCGGGGGACACATGGATGGCAGCACTCGGAGGACACAATAATGGCTGCACTCGGGGGATACATGGATGACAGCACTCGGATAACACATGGGTGGCAGCACTTGGGGGATGCATGGATGGCAGCACTCTGATAACACATGGGTGGCAGCACTCGGGGGATACATGGATGGCAGCACTCGGAGGACACATGGATGGCAGCACTCAGGGGATACATGGATGGCAGCACTCAGAGGACACATGGATGGCAGCACTCGGGGGATACATGGATGGCAGCAAACGGGAGACACATGGATGGCAGCACTTAGAGGACACATTGATGTCAGCACTCGGAGGACACACAAATGGCAGCACCCAAATAACGCACAAATGGCAGCACTCAGATGACTTGGGTGGCAGCACTCTGAGGACACATGGATGGCAGCACTCGGATGACACACGGATGGTAACACTCGTAGAACACATGGATGAGGCTCGCAGCACTTGGATGAGGCACAAATGTCAGCACTCGGATGACACAAAGATGGCAGCACTCAGATGACACATGGATGGCTGCACTCAGAGGACACATTGATGTCAGCACTCGGGGGACACAATAATGGCTGCACTCGGGGGATACATGGATGGCAGCACTCGGATAACACATGGATGGCAGCACTCGGGGGATACATGGATGGCAGCACTCGGATAACACATGAGTGGCAGCACTCGGGGATGCATGGATGGCTGCACTCCGATAACACATGGGTGGTAGCACTCGGGGGATGCATGGCTGGCAGCACTCGGAGGACACATGGATGGCAGCACTCGGGGGATACATGGATGACAGCACTCGGGGGACACATGGATGTCAGCACTCAGAGGACACATTGATGTCAGCACTCGGAGGACACAATAATGGCTGCACTCGGGGGATACATGAATGGCAGCACTCGGATAACACATGGATGGCAGCACTCGGTTGATACATGGATGGCAGCACTCGGATAACACATGGGTGGCAGCACTCGGGGGATGCATGGATGACAGCACTCAGATAACACATGGGTGGCAGCACTCGGGGGATACATGGATGGCCGTACTCGGAGGACACATGGAAGGCAGCACGCGGGGGATACATGGATGGCAGCACTCGGGGACACATGGATGGCAGCACTCGGGGGATACATGGATGGCAGCACTCGGGGGACACATGGATGGCAGCACTCGGGGGATACATGGATGGCAGCACTATGGGGACACATGGATGGCAGCACTTAGAGGACACATTGATGTCAGCACTCGGAGGACACACAAATGGCAGCACCCAAATAACGCACAAATAGCAGCACTCAGATGACTCGGGTGGCAGCACTCTGAGGACACATGGATGGCAGCACTCGGATGACACACAGATGGTAACACTCGTAGAACACATGGATGAGGCTCGCAGCACTTGGATGAGGCACAAATGTCAGCACTCGGATGACACAAAGATGGCAGCACTCAGATGACACATGGATGGCAGTACTCATTGCACATGTGGATGGCAGCACTCGGAGGACACACGGATGGCAGCACTTGGTTTACACCTGAATGGAAGCTCTCAAATGATACATGGATTTCAGCCCTCGGGGGATACATGGATGGCAGCACTCAGAGGACACACAGATGGTAACACTCGTATAACACATAGATGAGGCTCGCAGCACTTGGATTAGGCACAAATGGCAGCACTCGGATGACACAAAGATGGCAGCACTCAGATGACACATGGATGGCAGTACTCATTGCACATGTGGATGGCAGCACTCGGAGAACACATGGATGGCAGTACTCATTGCACATGTGGATGGCAGCACTCGGAGGACACACGGATGGCAGCACTTGGTTTACACCTGAATGGAAGCTCTCAAATGATACATGGATGGCAGCCCTCGGATGACACATGGATGGAAGCACTCGGATGACACATGGATGAAAGCACCCAGATGACACATGGATGGCAGCACTCGGGGGATACATGGATGGCAGCACTCGGAGGACACATGGATGGCTGCACTCGGGGGATACATGGATAGCAGCACTAGGGGGACACATGGATGGCAGTACTTAGAGGACACATTGATGTCAGCACTCGGAGGACACACAAATGGCAGCACCCAAATAATGCACAAATAGCAGCACTCAGATGACTCGGGTGGCAGCACTCTGAGGACACATGGATGGCAGCACTCGGGTGACACATGGATGGTAACACTCGTAGAACACATGGATGAGGCTCGCAGCACTTGGATGAGGCACAAATGTCAGCACTCAGATGACACAAAGATGGCAGCACTCAGATGACACATGGATGGCAGTACTCATTGCACATGTGGATGGCAGCACTCGGAGGACACACGGATGGCAACACTTGGTTTACACCTGAATGGAAGCTCTCAAATGATACATGGATTTCAGCCCTCGGGGGATACATGGATGGCAGCACTCAGAGGGCACACAGATGGTAACACTCGTATAACACATAGATGAGGCTCGCAGCACTTGGATTAGGCACAAATGGCAGCACTCGGATGACACAAAGATGGCAGCACTCAGATGACACATGGATGGCAGTACTCATTGCACATGTGGATGGCAGCACTCGGAGGACACACGGATGGCAGCACTCGGATGGCAGCACTTGATTTACACCTGAATGGAAGCTCTCAAATGATACATGGATGGCAGCCCTCGGATGACACATGGATGAAAGCACTCAGATGACACATGGATGGCAGCACTCGGAGGACACATGGATGGCAGCACTCGTAGGACACATTAATGGCAGCACTCGGGGGATACATGGGTGGCAGCACTCGGGGGATACATGGATGGCAGCACTCGGAGGACACATGGATGGCTGCACTCGGGGGATACATGGATGGCAGCACTAGGGGGACACATGGATGGCAGCACTTAGAGGACACATTGATGTCAGCACTCGGAGGACACACAAATGGCAGCACCCAAATAACGCACAAATAGCAGCACTCAGATGACTCGGGTGGCAGCACTCTGAGGACACATGGATGGCAGCACTCGGATGACACACGGATGGTAACACTCGTAGAACACATGGATGAGGCTCGCAGCACTTGGATGAGGCACAAATGTCAGCACTCGGATGACACAAAGATGGCAGCACTCAGATGACACATGGATGGCAGTACTCATTGCACATGTGGATGGCAGCACTCGGAGGACACACGGATGGCAGCACTTGGTTTACACCTGAATGGAAGCTCTCAAATGATACATGGATGGCAGCACTCAGAGGATACACAGACGGTAACACTCGTATAACACATAGATGAGGCTAGCAGCACTTGGATTAGGCACAAATGGCAGCACTCGGATGGCACAAAGATGGCAGCACTCAGATGACACATGGATGGCAGTACTCATTGCACAGGTGGATGGCAGCACTCGGAGAACACATGGATGGCAGTAGTCATTGCACATGTGGATGGCAGCACTCGGAGGACACACGGATGGCAGCACTTGGTTTACACCTGAATGGAAGCTCTCAAATGATACATGGATGGCAGCCCTCGGATGACACATGGATGAAAGCGCTCAGATGACACATGGATGGCAGCACTTGGAAGACACATGGATGGCAGCACTCGTAGGACACATTAATGGCAGCACTCGGGGGATACATGGATGGCAGCACTCGGATAACACATGGGTGGCAGCACTCGGGGGATCCATGGATAGCAGCACTCGGGGGACACATGGATGGCAGCACTCGGAGGACACATTGATGTCAGCACTCGTAGGACACATTAATGGCAGCACTCGGGGGATACATGGATGGCAGCACTCGGAGGACACATTAATGGCAGCACTCGGGGGATACATGGATGGCAGCACTCGGATAACACATGAGTGGCAGCACTCGGGGATGCATGGATGGCTGCACTCCGATAACACATGGGTGGTAGCACTCGGGGGATACATGAATGGCAGCACTCGGATAACACATGGATGGCAGCACTCGGTTGATACATGGATGGTAGCACTCGGAAGACACATGGATGGCAGCACTCAGATGACAATTGGATGGCAGCCCTTGGAGGACACATGGAGGGCAGCACTCGGAGGACACACAAATGTCAGCACTCGCATGACACATGGATGGGCAGCACTTGGGTGGCACATGGATGGCAACCCTTGGATGACACATGGATGGCAACACTCAGATGACACAAGGATGGCAGCACTCGGGGGGTACATGGATATCAGCACTCGTGGGATACATGGATGGCAGCACTCGGGGGACACATGGATGGAAGCACTCGGAGGATACATGGATGGCAGCACTTGGGGATACATGGATGGCAGCACTCCGATGACACACAAATGGCAGCACCCAAATAACGCAAATGGCAGCATTCAGATGACTCTGGTGGCAGCACTCTGAGGACACATGGATGGCAGCACTCGGATGACGCACGGATGGTAACACTCGTATAACACATGGATGAGGCTCGCAGCACTTGGATGAGGCACAAATGGCAGCACTCGGATGACACAAAGATGGCAGCACTCAGATGACACATGGATGGCAGTACTCATTGCACATGTGGATGGCAGCACTCGGAGAACATATGGATGGCATTAATCGGAGGACACACGGATGGCAGCACTCGGAGGACACACGGATGGCAGCACTTGGTTTACACCTGAATGGAAGCTCACAAATGATATATGGATGGCAGCCCTCAGATGACACATGGATGAAAGGCTCATATGACACATGGATGAAAGCACTCAGATGACACATGGATGGCAGCACTCGGAGGACACATGGATGGCAGCACTCGGAGGACACATGGATGGCAGCACTTGGAGGACACATTAATGGCAGCACTCAGGGGATACATGGATGGCAGCACTCGGAGGACACATGGGTGGCAGCACTCGGGGGATACATGGATAGCAGCGCTCGGGGGACACATGGATGGCAGCACTCGGGGGATACATGGATGGCAGCACTCGGGGGACACATGGATGGCAGCACTCAGAGGACACATTGATGGCCGCACTCGGAGGACACATTAATGGCAGCACTCGGGGGATACATGGATGGCAGCACTCGGATAACACATGGATGGCAGCACTCTGGGGACACATGGATGGCAGCACTCGGGTGACACATTGATGGCAGCATTCGGGGGACACATGGATGGCAGCACTCGGAGGACACAATAATGGCTGCACTCGGGGGATACATGGATGACAGCACTCGGATAACACATGGGTGGCAGCACTTGGGGGATGCATGGATGGCAGCACTCTGATAACACATGGGTGGCAGCACTCGGGGGATACATGGATGGCAGCACTCGGAGGACACATGGATGGCAGCACTCAGGGGATACATGGATGGCAGCACTCAGAGGACACATGGATGGCAGCACTCGGGGGATACATGGATGGCAGCAAACGGGAGACACATGGATGGCAGCACTTAGAGGACACATTGATGTCAGCACTCGGAGGACACACAAATGGCAGCACCCAAATAACGCACAAATGGCAGCACTCAGATGACTTGGGTGGCAGCACTCTGAGGACACATGGATGGCAGCACTCGGATGACACACGGATGGTAACACTCGTAGAACACATGGATGAGGCTCGCAGCACTTGGATGAGGCACAAATGTCAGCACTCGGATGACACAAAGATGGCAGCACTCAGATGACACATGGATGGCTGCACTCAGAGGACACATTGATGTCAGCACTCGGGGGACACAATAATGGCTGCACTCGGGGGATACATGGATGGCAGCACTCGGATAACACATGGATGGCAGCACTCGGGGGATACATGGATGGCAGCACTCGGATAACACATGAGTGGCAGCACTCGGGGATGCATGGATGGCTGCACTCCGATAACACATGGGTGGTAGCACTCGGGGGATGCATGGCTGGCAGCACTCGGAGGACACATGGATGGCAGCACTCGGGGGATACATGGATGACAGCACTCGGGGGACACATGGATGTCAGCACTCAGAGGACACATTGATGTCAGCACTCGGAGGACACAATAATGGCTGCACTCGGGGGATACATGAATGGCAGCACTCGGATAACACATGGATGGCAGCACTCGGTTGATACATGGATGGCAGCACTCGGATAACACATGGGTGGCAGCACTCGGGGGATGCATGGATGACAGCACTCAGATAACACATGGGTGGCAGCACTCGGGGGATACATGGATGGCCGTACTCGGAGGACACATGGAAGGCAGCACGCGGGGGATACATGGATGGCAGCACTCGGGGACACATGGATGGCAGCACTCGGGGGATACATGGATGGCAGCACTCGGGGGACACATGGATGGCAGCACTCGGGGGATACATGGATGGCAGCACTATGGGGACACATGGATGGCAGCACTTAGAGGACACATTGATGTCAGCACTCGGAGGACACACAAATGGCAGCACCCAAATAACGCACAAATAGCAGCACTCAGATGACTCGGGTGGCAGCACTCTGAGGACACATGGATGGCAGCACTCGGATGACACACAGATGGTAACACTCGTAGAACACATGGATGAGGCTCGCAGCACTTGGATGAGGCACAAATGTCAGCACTCGGATGACACAAAGATGGCAGCACTCAGATGACACATGGATGGCAGTACTCATTGCACATGTGGATGGCAGCACTCGGAGGACACACGGATGGCAGCACTTGGTTTACACCTGAATGGAAGCTCTCAAATGATACATGGATTTCAGCCCTCGGGGGATACATGGATGGCAGCACTCAGAGGACACACAGATGGTAACACTCGTATAACACATAGATGAGGCTCGCAGCACTTGGATTAGGCACAAATGGCAGCACTCGGATGACACAAAGATGGCAGCACTCAGATGACACATGGATGGCAGTACTCATTGCACATGTGGATGGCAGCACTCGGAGAACACATGGATGGCAGTACTCATTGCACATGTGGATGGCAGCACTCGGAGGACACACGGATGGCAGCACTTGGTTTACACCTGAATGGAAGCTCTCAAATGATACATGGATGGCAGCCCTCGGATGACACATGGATGGAAGCACTCGGATGACACATGGATGAAAGCACCCAGATGACACATGGATGGCAGCACTCGGGGGATACATGGATGGCAGCACTCGGAGGACACATGGATGGCTGCACTCGGGGGATACATGGATAGCAGCACTAGGGGGACACATGGATGGCAGTACTTAGAGGACACATTGATGTCAGCACTCGGAGGACACACAAATGGCAGCACCCAAATAATGCACAAATAGCAGCACTCAGATGACTCGGGTGGCAGCACTCTGAGGACACATGGATGGCAGCACTCGGGTGACACATGGATGGTAACACTCGTAGAACACATGGATGAGGCTCGCAGCACTTGGATGAGGCACAAATGTCAGCACTCAGATGACACAAAGATGGCAGCACTCAGATGACACATGGATGGCAGTACTCATTGCACATGTGGATGGCAGCACTCGGAGGACACACGGATGGCAACACTTGGTTTACACCTGAATGGAAGCTCTCAAATGATACATGGATTTCAGCCCTCGGGGGATACATGGATGGCAGCACTCAGAGGGCACACAGATGGTAACACTCGTATAACACATAGATGAGGCTCGCAGCACTTGGATTAGGCACAAATGGCAGCACTCGGATGACACAAAGATGGCAGCACTCAGATGACACATGGATGGCAGTACTCATTGCACATGTGGATGGCAGCACTCGGAGGACACACGGATGGCAGCACTCGGATGGCAGCACTTGATTTACACCTGAATGGAAGCTCTCAAATGATACATGGATGGCAGCCCTCGGATGACACATGGATGAAAGCACTCAGATGACACATGGATGGCAGCACTCGGAGGACACATGGATGGCAGCACTCGTAGGACACATTAATGGCAGCACTCGGGGGATACATGGGTGGCAGCACTCGGGGGATACATGGATGGCAGCACTCGGAGGACACATGGATGGCTGCACTCGGGGGATACATGGATGGCAGCACTAGGGGGACACATGGATGGCAGCACTTAGAGGACACATTGATGTCAGCACTCGGAGGACACACAAATGGCAGCACCCAAATAACGCACAAATAGCAGCACTCAGATGACTCGGGTGGCAGCACTCTGAGGACACATGGATGGCAGCACTCGGATGACACACGGATGGTAACACTCGTAGAACACATGGATGAGGCTCGCAGCACTTGGATGAGGCACAAATGTCAGCACTCGGATGACACAAAGATGGCAGCACTCAGATGACACATGGATGGCAGTACTCATTGCACATGTGGATGGCAGCACTCGGAGGACACACGGATGGCAGCACTTGGTTTACACCTGAATGGAAGCTCTCAAATGATACATGGATGGCAGCACTCAGAGGATACACAGACGGTAACACTCGTATAACACATAGATGAGGCTAGCAGCACTTGGATTAGGCACAAATGGCAGCACTCGGATGGCACAAAGATGGCAGCACTCAGATGACACATGGATGGCAGTACTCATTGCACAGGTGGATGGCAGCACTCGGAGAACACATGGATGGCAGTAGTCATTGCACATGTGGATGGCAGCACTCGGAGGACACACGGATGGCAGCACTTGGTTTACACCTGAATGGAAGCTCTCAAATGATACATGGATGGCAGCCCTCGGATGACACATGGATGAAAGCGCTCAGATGACACATGGATGGCAGCACTTGGAAGACACATGGATGGCAGCACTCGTAGGACACATTAATGGCAGCACTCGGGGGATACATGGATGGCAGCACTCGGATAACACATGGGTGGCAGCACTCGGGGGATCCATGGATAGCAGCACTCGGGGGACACATGGATGGCAGCACTCGGAGGACACATTGATGTCAGCACTCGTAGGACACATTAATGGCAGCACTCGGGGGATACATGGATGGCAGCACTCGGAGGACACATTAATGGCAGCACTCGGGGGATACATGGATGGCAGCACTCGCATAACACATGGATGGCTGCACTCGGGGGATACATGGATGGCAGCACTCGGAGGACACATTAATGGCAGCACTTCGGGGATACATGGATTTCAGCACTCGGGGGATACATGGATGGCAGCACTCAGAGGACACATTGATGTCAGCACCCGGAGGACACATTAATGGCAGCACTCGGGGGATACATGGATGGCAGCACTCGGAGGACACATTAATAGCAGCACTCGGGGGATACATGGATGGCAGCACTCAGAGGACACATTGATGTCAGCACTCGGAGGACACAATAATGGCTGCACTCGGGGGATACATGGATGGCAGCACTTGGATAACACACGGATGGCAGCACTTGGTTTACACCTGAATGGAAGCTCTCAAATGATACATGGATGGCAGCCCTCGGGGGATACATGGATGGCAGTCCTCGAGGGATACATGGATGGCAGCACTCAGATGACACATGG
This sequence comes from Phyllobates terribilis, assembly GCF_046119375.1. Taxonomy (NCBI): domain Eukaryota; kingdom Metazoa; phylum Chordata; class Amphibia; order Anura; family Dendrobatidae; genus Phyllobates; species Phyllobates terribilis. The sequence continues at coordinate 105,197,588 of NW_027362773.1, forward strand.
ATGGCAGCATTTGCAGGCAAAATGGATGGCAACACTCGAAGGACACATGGATGGCATCAATGTGCTGTCTGTTTTTTTTTATGGACCCATTAATTTGAATGGGCGATTTGATCTGTGTCTGGGATAAAAAATCTGACATGTCTGATTTTTTTTTTTTTGCGAACTCACATGTTTCCTTTTCTGCGAAACACGGACATGTTAACAGCCCCATAGACTATAATTAGTTCCATGTTCTATCCGTAAACAATGCAGATAGACACATACATGAAAAACAAATGTCTGAATGAGACCTGAAAGAACGGGTTTTCATACAAGAATGCGAAATACCAGTAAATCAGAAGTTAAAGGATTCGTGGCCAAAGTCGTTTGGGCAAAGGGACAACAGGACGTGCGGCCATCCTGGTAGTAACTCATTAGATTTTCTAGAGACTGATGGTAAAATTGCCTTTTTCAACAATAAAAAAACCTTTACGTAATTGAGACATAATTAGTAATTACCTAACTTTGGCTTCTGTCCTAAATTCGCTAATATATGGCTGACGTGATACTTTTGGTGGAACCCTCTGTAAGCATTTTGGGATGGGATCTACTAAATAATGTCTCCGTGCATAACGATACAGAGAGATACATTCTGTAGACAGGATTAATTATGGAATCTATTCATATACTGCAAAGCTTCATTTTAATGCGAGCTGGGTCACAACATGAATACTACAGGGACGCACAAGTTTCTACGCAGCTCTGCTGAGTTAATTGTTCTTGCGTCCTCATTTCTAGTGGCGATGACCTTAATAAGACATAATAACTTTAGGCTGTGTGCACATCTGCATCGGAGGCTCCATTACAGATTTCACAGTCTTTAATTCAATGTAATATGACGGGAACCCGACGGACCCCGTAATAGTCAATAGGGGCCGCCAGGCACCGCAAATAAGAACAGACCCTTAGGGTAAGTTCACACAATGCAGATTTGCTGCAAAGACTATCAACTGCAATATTCACAATTATCCACAGGGAAGTCAAAGTTGCAGGTCCTTCACTCCTAACAGGGCTTTAAAGGATTATTCCCATCATCATAATCGGATAGAGCTTGTGAATACAAGCAATTTTGCAATTTACTGGTTATTAAAATTTTCAGCCTTTCTTGAGATATTAACATTTTTCTTTTGTTCACACCTCGTTGCCTTGGTTACCGACCACTGCTGCCAGACAGTAAAACGTGTGCTTACAAGCGCTTTACTATTGAGCTTGTAAGCACTATTTAGAAACTGGTTGGGACAGTTGGAACGCGTTGTTTCCTTCTAGTCTCGGCCAGATTCAGCAGAGTGCTTACATGCTAGACAGCAGTGGTGGTCGGTCTCCTTGGTAACGAGATGTAAACAATAGAAAATTGCTAATATTTCGAGAACGGCTGCAAATTTTAATAAGCAGTAAATTGCAAAAGTGCTTATTTTTAAAAGCACTATCCAACAATACCCATATATTAAAAAAAAATTAACCCTTTCATTTCAGTCTTGACGCAGAGGTTTCCCCAGATGTCACTGCTTTAAAGTCACCGTAGGAGGTCGACAACATAGAACACTTTTTTATGATGGAAAACTGATGTAAACACTGTGATGAATCGGCCCCTATTAGTTTACGCTTATTTAACTGAACCATGTAGCAATGGGAATATCAGCTTATTAATATCCCATTTATATATTAGGAGACAGATGTACACAGATAGTATGGCCTGCAATGCCACATCTCACAAATTGAAAAGTGAAGCCACAACATAAAACAATTAGGAAATCAGCCCCCCTGACATGTTTTACCATTAACCTTTTTACCCCTTGATAATGCCGCTTCGTGGCGAAACAAGTCGGGGGTGTTTTCCTAATTGTTTTATCTTTGGCTATACTTTTCAATTTGTGAAGATGTGCACTGCAGGCCACACCATCTGTGTACATCTGTCTCCTAATATATAAATGGGATATTAATAAGCTGGTATTCCCATTGTTATATGGTTCAACTTAATGAGCACAAACTATCTATTAGTGCTTAGAATTTATAACCCTATATTGATAATATATTAATATTAGGGAATTGATATTCATGAGCACATTTATCACTTTTTAGCCACCTTCTATATTTACCATCATTATTGTGTCTACTACAAATAATTATTTTTGCAATATATTATTATCAATTATAACTGATACATCCTATTTATTAGAACACTGTTTGTTCATTCTTGTCATTACCATTTATAGAGGAGAAAGAAAGCGGAGTTGATTGGAAGCATTAATTATGAGAATTATTGTCATTGATCAGTTATGCCCTAACTTTAATTAGTATATAGCCTGTAAAATATTGTAAAATATTAGTTTTACAATCATCAATAAAAGTAAAGTTTTACTATGTATATTTTTGAATGGTGAAAGTTTGGCAATTGTCTTATGGACTATTTGTTTTTGCTTTATATATATGGTATATCACCATCTTTAGGTCCATTTTCCATTTATTGATTTATACTGAAAAGATCATCCAATAGTAAAGAATGGTGGTAAGTCAGTGATGCCTACAGTAAAGAATGGTGGTGAGTCAGTGATGCCTAAAGTAAAGGATGGTGGTGAGTCAGTGATGCCTAAAGTAAAGAATGACGGTGAGTCAGTTATGCCTATGGTGTAGCATGGTGGTGAGTCAGTAATTCCTACAGTGAAGCATAGCGGTGAGTCAGTGATGCCTATTGTGAAGCATGGCGTTGAGTCAGTAATGCCTAAAGTGAAGCATGGTGGTGAGTCAGTAATGCCTAAAGTAAAGAATAGTGATGAGTCAGTGATGTCTACAGTAAGGAATGCCGGTGAGTCAGTGATACCTACAGTAAGGAATTACGGTGAGTCAGTAATACCTACAGTAAAGAATGACAGTGGTGCCTATAGTGAAGAATGGTTATGAGTCAGTAATGCCTATAGTGAAGCATGGTTATGAGTCAGTGATGCCTATTGTGAAGAATGGCGGTCAGTCAGTGATGCCTATAGAGAAGCATGGTGGTGAGTTAGTGATACCTACAGTAAAGAATGGCGGTGAGTCACTGATGCTTATAGTGAAACATGGTGGTGAGTCAGTAATGCCTACAGTGAAGCATGGTGGTAAGTCAGTGATGCCTACAGAGAAGCATGGCAATGGGTCATTGATGCCTGTAGAAAAGTATGGTGGTGGCTCAGGGATGCCTACAGTGAAGCCTGGTAGTAGTTCAGTGATGCCTATAATGAAGTATGGCAGTGGGTCAATAATGGTAACAGGAAAGCATGACGGGGGCTCTGTGATGCAGACAGTGAAGCATGACGAGGGATCATTGATACCTACAGTAAAACACTGGGACTCGGTAATTCTCTTGTACTGCTTTGCATCCTTTGGCACTAGAAACCTGCAGCACGTGGAGGACAAGATGGATTCAATCAAGTATTAGGAAATCCAAGGAAAAAATGCAATGTCTTCTATATGGAAGCTGAAGCTCGGGCGTGATTGACCTCAAAGGTCACCATGGCTTGGTTTCAGAAGAAGTCCTGGAAGATTCTGGAATGTCTGCCACAGTCACCTAACCTGAACCCCATCTAAAATATTTTTTGCGAATTTGAAAAAAAATAGTTACAGCATAAAATCCCAAGAACCTGCATGTATCATATTTGCCCCCTAATCGATGCTCCGATATGCAATCATATAGAATCCCGCCGTGATATCACTGTTCTGAAAGTTTTGGAGCTGGAAGATTTTTACTGTAGCTGAAGAGTCAGCGCATTAATAAAACAGGAAGGAAGATGACTCTACGGGTCTACCCACACAGCAGAACATTATCTGATTGCAGCATTATGCCAAAAGAATAGCGCCCACATGGCAGACTGGCCCAACACCATGCTGCTTATTAGGAGGATGTCTTCACAGACGAGTAGTGCGTGCTGAAAAGTGCCAAATAGTCACCTAACGTAGTGCCAAGTGCCATATTGTACCCACAGCGCTTTGTGAAGTCTGTTTCCTCAAGATGAAATCCTTCATATCAGACTATACTTCTCATCATACAACGTTAGAACATTTAGGTGTGTTTTTCTATTTATTATATATAATAATAAATTACAAACAAATAGTTACGACACCCCAAATCCTAAACTTCACCAGTGATGATAACTGTAGCTATCATAAATTCCCTCCATGTCAAATTTCACTGGTGTTATGAAAGCTGAGATGTGGGGTGTTTAGCTATGTGTAAGGGTGGTGGACTGTGCTGTGGCATTCCTACCCCTGAAGGCACCAGTTGTGTGTGTATTGTGTCATGCGTCTTTTGTAAATACTGTGTCATGAAATGTATTGTGTATAGAGTGTGATAAATATTGTTAGTATAATGTAGGATGTGATACTGTAGGATAATGTAACACATAGTGTAAGTTATAGTCTTATAAGATGGGTAGTGTGATGTATAGGGATGTAAATAGTTGACTGTAAAGTAAGATAGAGTTAATGTTTGAGACTAGCCCACATGGGGAGGGGTTAGTGTTGAGAAAGAGTGACTGCTTCCTGTTAGTTAGGGAGATAGCATTTGGAGTGCAATGCAGGCAGAACTTCGAAAAGGGTGACTCCCAGTGAGAGGAGACTAAGATGAAGAGATAGTGCGATCCTGAAGAAAATGTGACAGAAGAGACAAAGATGAGTTCTAGGAGAGGACGCCTAGCCAGGAGACTTTGAGCTTTTAATGCAGAAGGTAACGGACCCTAACAGGACTGAGAGATGGGGACTAGTGAAGGGTCCTGAGGGGTAGATCCAGGGTGCCAGTAGTGGAAGGAATAGGATGCAGAACCGCTGAGCAAGTAAGGGAGACTTGTGCATCAGTATTGAAGCATTAAATCTGGGTTGTGGTGATGTAGGGAGAAACAGTGTGTCTTGAAAGCACTGGAGTATACTACAGAGGAAGGATACTGTGTGAAAAAAAAAGCTTCCTACTGTAAAAGAAACATCCATAAGACTTTGTACCCACTACCCCTTATATATAACCCTTACCAAGTTACCGTTCAGTATAGAGTTTATTTTGGAATTGTGGTCTCCCTCATTGAACTGTGAAACATCTGGTCCTGGCCAGCCCACAACACTGGCTACATGCGGCCTGCACGGCGTAAGACCCTCACAGCACAAGTCCACACACCCAGTCAGGACCTACACTTTCCTGGAACGTGCCGGAGCACCCCACAAGAGTGCCTCACCCACAGCCACGTTACATATACCTGGAGCAGACCACTACAGCACAGCTAATGGCATGGTAAAGCTTGCCTGGAGAATGCCCCCTGCTTTCCACCCATCTGGGCTTGACTATTAGGCTTGGGTCACACGACCGTATTTTCTCTCATCTGAGTTTGATCAGAGTGTGAGACGATTTTCTCAGATGTTGAGAAGATGGAAAAAAAATTCTCCATCTTCTCCATTCTGTAAGTCCATGAAAATTGGACCAATGTCATCCTAGTGCAGTCTGATGTTTTCCACAGACCCATTCATGCATGCTGAGATTTTTCCCTAGACAGTCTCAGTCCAAGGAAAAGATCGGACATGTGCACGGCCCTATAGAATAACATTAGTCCGAGTGCGATCTTATGTTTTGTTGGCTCGCACTTGGACCGAAAATACGGTCATTTGCATGAGCCCTTACCTGGATTACTTTTCAACACACCCCTTGTGGTTCAACCTACTCAACCTTACATTACCATTGTTTATAAAACTATTTCCACCAAATATTTTTTCTGATTTTGCAGCCAAACAACTTTACTATAATTTTGACCAGAAAGTAAAATAAAATTTTATGCAAATTTAGCTGGCGTAGACTTGACAAAGGATGCATCAAATTTATCCCGAGACCTACGATGCTTAGTAAATTTGTTGCATTTGACTCCAGTTTACTGTACACTAAGACAGGTGTAGAAAATGTCCAGTGAGACCAATTTGAACACAGTGTTTCAGGAAGGTACAACTGGTTTTAATGGCAGGCAGCCCGACAGGTTATGGGCTCACCTAATGAAGTGGATTCTCTAAGCCTTAGGCCATGGTGAGCATTAGCGCATGGAGGATAGAGGAGATGATGCGGCGGGAATGGACTTTGGCAGACAAAACATGCATGGATTAGCGAGGACTGGGACAGCAGGGTATACAGGATGGTAGACGCAAAAGCAAAGGTGGAAGCACCAGACGCAGCAGAGTCAGATAGGCGGATACCTTGCGGCAGAGATACTGTTATACACATGAACAGTAGATATACTGTATAGGCAATCAGGAATCTTGTGGCAGAAGTGTGGTTGCTCACTGGAACAGAAGAGTTGCGAGTGTGGGCATCATAAGAATAACAGAGATGAATATTATCAGGTACTTTGCTTGCAGAGACAAAGGTGTGAACAACATCTGATAGCAAAGACAAGGTATTACTTGTGGCTTGACAAAGCAAAACTTGAAAGTAGAGATGAGAGTGTAACTTAAAGCTTGAAACACCAGAGCTGAGAGAGAAATATCAACAAGATACACTGGTCTGAGCTTGTACTTGATAGGTGATAGCTAAAAGCAGACAGGAGTTGCTGAAAATGAGAAGCCACCTAGCTAGAGTCAAGTGTAAGGTGAGGCAACTCCTGCAAAATCATGTCTTAACAAGGTGCTACATTTCCAGAATACTGCCTTTAGTGGCAGGGACCATATGAGAAGGGCACAAGGCCCGGTGCTGGAGCACAGACAGGTTAGTAACACTCTACTTGGCTGCAGCTTGGAAGAGCATGTGGAGGTGGGCATGTGTAACTGATCCAAGAAATCACAAATTTGCATGAACTTGGCCTTTGAACTCTTATCCATGTAACTCTTTACTGTATGCCTCATTGCTGTGGATCCCTGACAGCATCTGTTTGATTAGATCTGGATCTTGGTGTCTGGTTTTTCAATTTAGTTAGGAATTATGTTCTTCCAGCTGAGTCTGTACATGATTTGTGATTTCCTTAGAGCGAACCTGTCAACAGGATTTTGCTAAGTAAACTACAGGCATTGGTATGTTGGGGCTGCTGCACTGATTAATATGATACCTGAGGTGAAGAAATCTGTAGTGTGGTTCTTGTATAATCAATGTTTGCAGTTTTGAGTAAATTATATACTCGTGCTCCGGGGTGGGACTGTAGGCAGGGTCTTTTTTTGGTGCTCTAGGCCAGATCAGCAAGATACGACCTGCCCACAGGCACGCCCCTGGCTTTCTGTCTCTATGATGATGAACATACTTGTGCTCCGGGGTGGGCCTGTGGGCAGATCTTATCTTGCTGACCTGGCCTAGAGCAGAAGATGAGACCTGCCTTCAGACCCACCCCTATCAGTCTTTCTGTAGTGCTGTCTCTATGATGAGGAACATACTTAAGCTTCGGGGCGGCCTGTGGGCAGGTCTTTTCTTGCTGATCTGGCCTGGAGCACATGATGAGACCTGCCTACAGGCCCGTCCCGGAAAACGAGCATCTCGTTAACTCAAAACTGCAAACACTGATTACACAAGAACCACAATACGGATTTCTTCACCTCAGGTATCATATTAATCAGTGCAGCTGCCCCAACATTACAATTCCTATAGTTTACTTAGCAAAATACTGCTGACAGATTCGCTTTAATAATAAATACCTTTGGCCAGCATGGCTCGATCAAATACTATGATATCATTTGTCACCAAAAGCAACTTTATATGTTTATGGTATTATAGATGTGCAAGGCTTAGGCCGTTCTATTCTCACATCCCCAACCCATAGTGTGACGATGGAAAAGTAAAGTCCACTGCAGCCTCTTTTAAATATCTCAACAAGCAAAATTCCTAGTGTGATATCACTCAGAGAATAAGAACATCATGAACAGATGCACGTTTTAGGCAGTCGAGAAGTACTGTCCATTGTGGAGGTCTTCTCGTTTTCTTTTCCGCAGTACTATATTCTTGAGTCCCCAGTGGCACTGTGTCAGGTAAGGGGTTGACAAATCTGTTAGATCTGCCTCTCAGTTCAATTTAGGGCCTGTTCTCCAAGACAACACCAGCCATTAACCATGCAACTAAATTAAAAAGAGGTGAACATATCTCTGAACCACCCCCAACCACCATAGCATACTGCCGCAACCAACGATTAACGCCGCAGACCCTCACATCACTGGTCATAATTTACTTTAATATAGGGTGGGCAGGCCGGGTTCCAGGAGAGAATGGCTTGATCCATCTAACCCTTCACCAAGTACTAACCACCAAACCCTACTAGTCCCTGTCCACCAATAATAAACATTTACAGGCCTTGCTTCCCTAATAACTCAAACCTGACCTACATTAACGCTGTGTAACTGGTCTCTATCATGGCCATGCTTGCGCTACTCTGCACCCATTGCCCCGCTCTGTAAAATAAAAGTACCAGGAGAGAGCCCATGCAGTATCACATAATTATATCAATAATAAGAATATTGGTGATGCAAAAGTTTAAAAAGTATTGAAAGGTCCAGCCATCGTTATAAAAAAATAAGAGTATTCATGCAAATCTGAATGAGAAGACCACCGGCCTTTGTCTGTAAGTGTGTTGATACAGGGTACTCCGGAGTGCATGGAGTGTAGGGTGAACAGATGATAAAAGGAACCAGATTCTGAACAAAATCAAGGAAGGGAGAATTAAAAAACATTACATTAATGAAGTGATGCAATATGCCTTCCTAAAAAGAAGTGTTTAACTGATTTTCTAGGGTACCGCATTCCAAAAAGCTGGAGCAGCATGAGAAAAGTCTTGGAGATGAGATTGAGAGGTTCTTATCATTGAGAATGTTTAATATTAAAACATTAGCAGAACTGAGAACACGCACAGGCAGTATGGTATACAGAAATGAGGGAGGACACGTACGGCAGTGCAGCTCTGTGGAGAGCATGGGTAGGATGGTAGACAGAAATAAGCTAGAATATGTAGGGCGGTGCAGCACTGTGGAGAGCAGTGGTAGGATGGTATAAAGAGATGAGGGAGGAGATGTAGGGTAGTGCAGCTCTGTGGAGAACATGGGTAGAGTGGTAGACAGAAATGAGGGAGGAAATGTAGGGTGGTGCAGCTCTGTGGAGAACATGGGTAGGGTAATAGACAGAAATGAGGGAGGAAATGTAGGGCGGTGCAGCAGTGTGAAGAGGACAGGTAGGATGGTATACAGAGATGAGAGAGGAGATGTAGGGCAGTGCAGCTCTGTTGAGAACATGGGTGGTGTGGTAGACAGAAGTGAGGGAGGAGAAGTAGGGTAGTGCAGCTTTGTGGAGAACATGGGTAGGGTGGTAGACAGAAATGAAGGAGGAGATGTAGGGTGGTGTAGCTCTGTGGAGAACATGGGTAGGGTGGTAGACAGAGATGAGGGAGGAGATGTAGGGTGGTGCAACACTGTGGAGAGCATGGGTAGAGAGGTAGAGTTGAGGGAGGAGATGTAGGGCAGTTCAGCACTGTGGAGAGCACAGGTAGGATTTTATAAAGAGATGAGGGATAAGATGTAGGAAAGTGCAGCTCTGTGGAGAACATGGGTAGGGTGGTAGACAGAAATGAGGGAGTAGATGTAGGGTTTGTACAGCAGTGTGAAGAGCACAGGTAGGATGGTATACAGAGATGAGGGAGGAGATGTAGGGTAGTCCAACACTGTGGAGAGCATTGTTAAGGTGGTAGAGTTGAGGGAGGAGATGTAGGGCAGTGCAGCACTGTGGAGAGCACAGGTAGGATTTTATAAAGAGATGAGGGATAAGATGTAGGAAAGTGCAGCTCTGTGGAGAACATGGGTAGGGTAGTAGAGAGAAATGAGGGAGGAGATGTAGGGTAGTGCAGCAGTGTGAAGAGGACAGGTAGGATGGCATACAGATATGAGGGAGGAGATGTAGGGTGGTGCAGCAGTGTGAAGAGCACAGGTAGGATGGTATAAAGAGATGAGGGTGGAGATGTAGGGCAGTGCAGCTCTGTTGAGAACATGGGTAGGGTGGTAGACAGAAATGAGGGAGGAGATGTAGGGTAGGGCAGCTCTGTGGAGAACATGGGTAGGGTGGTAGACAGAAATGAGGGAGGAGATGTAGGGTGGTGCAGCAGTGTGAAGAGGACAGGTAGGATGGTATACAGAGATGAGGGAGGAGATGTAGGGTAGTGCAGCTCTGTTGAGAACATGGGTAGGGTGGTAGACAGAAATGAGGGATTAGATGTAGGGCAGTGCAGCTCTGTGGAGAACATGGGTAGGGTGGTAGACAGAAATGAAGGAGGAGATGTAGGGTGGTGTAGCTCTGTGGAGAACATGGGTAGGGTGGTAGACAGAAATGATGGAGGAGATGTAGGGTTGTGCAGCAGTGTGAAGAGCACAGGTAGGATGGTATACAGAGATGAGGGAGGAGATGTAGGGTGGTGCAGCTCTGTTGAGAACATGGGTAGGGTGGTAGACAGAAATGAGGGATTAGATGTAGGGCAGTGCAGCTCTGTGGAGAACATGGGTAGGGTGGTAGACAGAAATGAGGGAGGAGATGTAGGGTTGTGCAGCAGTGTGAAGAGCACAGGTAGGATGGTATACAGAGATGAGGGAGGAGATGTAGGGTGGTGCAACACTGTGGAGAGCATGGGTAGAGTGGTAGAGTTGAGGGAGGAAATGTAGGGCAGTGCAGCACTGTGGAGAGCACAGGTAGGATTTTATAAAGAGATGAGGGATAAGATGTAGGAAAGTGCAGCTCTGTGGAGAACATGGGTAGGGTGGTAGACAGAAATGAGGGAGGAGATGTAGGGTGGTGCAGCTGTGTGAAGAGGACAGGTAGGATGGCATACAGATATGAGGGAGGAGATGTAGGGTGGTGCAGCAGTGTGAAGAGCACAGGTAGGATGGTATACAGAGATGAGGGAGGAGATGTAGGGTGGTGAGACACTGGAGAGCATGGGTAGGATGGTATGAAGAGATGAGGGAGGAGATGTAGGGAAGTATAGCTCTGTGGATAGCATGGTTAGGGTGTGAGACAGAGATAAGGCAGGAGAAGTAGGGCGGTGCAGCACTGTGGAGAACATGGGTAAGGAGGTAGTCGGAGATAATTTAGGAGATGTAGGACGGTGAGGTACTGATTAGAGCTTTGTGAGTGAGTGTGATAAGTTTGTATTGTATTCTATATTGTAATGACTGACACAGGGTGAAGGTATCAGTTTAACAGTTGAACAGAAATATGATCCTGACTGATTCATGCAGGACAAATTGGACAAGGGAGACTTTAGTGACAGGAAGACCTATTAGTAGTGAGTTGTACTAATGAGGATGAGAAGGATTCAGAGCAATAGTAAGAGTTTTTACAGTTTTGAAGGTAGAAACAAAAATTCTTGATTCTGGAGATGTTTTTGAGGTGCTGGTGACAACAGACTACAAGTAATTGGGTGTATGGAGGGAAAAAAACATCTGAGTCAAATAGAATCCCAAGACAGCGTGCTATCTGACCACATATCATCCAGGTGATATACCTGTGCATCCACAGGTGAATCCAAACAGCGTTGCGCTGTAATTTGCATGTAGTAATGTACATGTATTATCCATAAAATGTGATATTTTTATTTTATTTCTGCAGTTTGTTCTAAGAAAAAAATACCGAAAAACCCGATAAGTCACCTGGTCCCAACGGTGTTATTTAGCACCTATTATATAAATGAGGCTGAGCGTTGATAAAACAGCTGACATCCAAGGCAATTTGTGAGTGCGATTTTTGCTGCCTTCGCTTTGTGTTCAACAAGGGTCTAATTTACTGCACAATGGAAAATGCTGTTTCACTCCCATGTTCTAGATGCCATGCTGATTCAAGGTGGTTTAGGGGGGAAGCTGGGGGAATTTTTCAGTAGTAACACGTCTACAGAGCCTAATTTGTTAACTCTTACGTGGACCCAGCTCTGCCTTATGGGTATGTAGCATACTGTGGCGATTATACTTAACAGCTCCTCCTGAGCCTTTCCCTCGCCGAGCTACTGTTTATCGCTCTAATTAAAGAATATACCAGAGAAGCAGCTCATCAGCCATAAGGCCCCGTTTACATGTACTAATTATCCTTACAATTAGTATGTATCCGAGCAATGTTAATTACTCAGTGCAAATGCATAAAGCTATCAATGATCAAAGGCTTGAAACTGCAAATATCATTTGCCATCATAGAAATAAGTTATATTTCCTCCTGGCCCACAATGGAAATCCTCAGAAAATATGAAAAATAAGCCTTGAATTCAGGGGCCGGCACTGACACTGGAGGCCCCCATTAAGCATTTACACATCACGCGCCCATAAACATACTATCCATATGCTCACAAGTAGGGATGAGCGGACCTGTGGAAGTTCGAGTTCTGGTGCCCGACCTGGACCTTATTCCAAAGTTCTGTTTGGGTACCAGAACTGTACCCGAACAATGGGTACCCAAACTTGCTCTCTGCAACGGAATTCCCCCAGAACTCCGAACATTGCAACGAACTTTCAGGGAAAGTCCTTGTTCGGCATTTAGCACTGTCCAGTATGAACGTTGAACTTTTAAGTTTGGGTCCGCTCATCCCTACTCATGAGTATACATTGTTGTAGCTGTTTTGATTCTGACCCAATAGTCAGATATGCCGACTCACCAGTGAGGCCGAATTAAGAGATTAGGCCCTCCAATATAATGAGTGCTCGGAGAAATGACTGTGCACAGATCATGAGCAAATCATTTTCTGTTTATTCACACAAGAATACTATCTCTAATACCATATACAAGCAATGTAACTCAATGCAGCCCGCATAGCCTCCCCCCTTTGTCCAGGTCATGATGACTTTATTCACCCTGTCCCCATAACATGGTTTATGCAGAAATTAGCAGAATGTTGCATATGAGATAAGAAGCATAAGATCCTTGAACAGAGACTACGAGGCTGGATATTTCTAAACAAAGTATAAGATAGAGAAAAGACAGGAATCTAGAGAGTGTAGAGATATAGAGCAGAGAGGAAGAACATTAACCCTTCTATATCAACATAAAAAATGCCCAGATATGTAACACATGGATATTTTTGTGCTGCCGGAATTTTTTTTTTTTATTTTCACCTGCCCACATTTATAGCCATATTTTTCTTTTAATTATTATTATTCCGCAAATTTTACTAGATGAGGTCTAGTTGTTTTTTTTTTCGAGATGAGGTGAAGTTACTTTTTAAAATAAAGTGTATTTTTTATTGGATGAGGAATTTACGTTTTTGTTAGGCAGTTATTTTTAGGCAGAACTTAAACAATTTTTTGTTATGGATGGAATTGACCCCCCCCCCCAAAAAAAAATTGCTACTTTTTATGCAATTTACCAATCACCATTACAAATATGTCCGAAATATTTACTGGTTTGTGACACATATTTAAAAAAGTGAATTCCAAAATGTTATAATTACAGGTTTTTCTTTTAGTGAAGGAAGAAAAAATTTCTGTCTTTTATTTTTCAATTATTTTTGTTTTATACCCATAATATACAGGCCTGTATAGATGTATCTCTATAATAAAATTTTCATAAAAAGAAGAATACCATTTAGCTCTTTAGGTAGAGAAAGTTATTATTATTTTTTTTATTCTATACCTAACCGTGCAGCCTGTGGCTAACTGTTAACACTGCTTCTTTCCATGCTACAGGTCCTGAGTTTGAGTCTCAGATAAGATCAGTTTGAAGAAAAAGTAAATATTTCCATCTCTGCCTGAGATGTCCGTTTATCATGTACGTGTTCAATATGTATTTTTCAATTGCAGTATATGGGGCTGTCACATTTCCGGAGCCATATAAATCTATTGTCCATGAAAATCACGGACGGAATATGTGTTGTCCTTTTTCAGCATTGTAATGGGTAGGTTGCAAATTTTTTTTAAGCATATGAAGAAGTCACTGATGTAACACTGATGGTAAAAACTGACTAAACACTGATGAAAAACTGATCCAAAACACTGAAAATCAATCAGTTTTTCACGTACCAGAAAAATCAGGGACATTTGAATAAGGCCATACGCTGCACATGCTCTATGTCGGTCCCTTTCTATTTTCATCCGGATCGGACTCGGCCATTATAGTTTACGGAGATCCGTGAAATACGAATGAAACTAGGAAGACAGATTTTCATCCGAATTTCATCTGCTTTTAAGGGCTCATTCACACGTCCAATTTTTCCACGGACGAGAAAAACGGACCGATTTTTCTGATCGGAGTGCGGTACGAGTGTCATCCGTTTTTCTCGTACGTGAAGTTAAAAAATAAATTTTTTTTCTCTGTCTCCTCCATTCCGACAGTCCGTGAAAATCAGACCGCACTCGGATGTAATTCAAATTTTTCACGGACCCATTGACTTGCGTTGCCGATTTTTGATCCTTTCCTCGGATCAAAATTGGACATGTCACTGATATTTTCTACGGACCGAGGAAAAAAAATCGGAGCCCGATAGAATATCATAGATACGAGTGCTATCCAGGAAAACCACGAGAAAATCGGACGTGTGACGAGTCCTAACTGATACATTAAGAGTCAATGAATGAAAAAAAGGTTCGGAAAGTAAAAGTGTTGGAAAAAAAACAGATGCAAAGTGAAGGCAAAACGGATGAAAAAACGCACAAAAATTCTCCAGGATTTGGATTTGGACTATTACGTGCGTTCATTATAATGTACGTATCCCTCCAACCATCCTGCCCGACACTAATTGAAAAGCTCAGCAGATCAACCTGTTATCAGGAGCAGCGATATATTACCGACAGCTGCGTTCTTGTTATTCGAAAAACTCAGCCATTATTCCTGAGACTGGATTACACGCTCCTGTAATCTCCTACGCCCTCTAAAATCAAAAGAAATCCACGCTGTTAATTAATTTGCTTTATTTTAGCCAACAGTGGGGCAGCAGGGTCCGAAAGCGTAAGCTGGGAAGAATAATGCATCAAGGCGACTTCTGCAGGATCCTCGGCCATTTGTTCCTTGCCTCTAATGCTAGCAGACATATCTAACAAGCCGCGTCTCATCTGTACAGGAAATATTCTGGTGATTCCACAGGTCTTCATTACTATATAATAAGATGATGCCAGAAGACAGAAAATATTTTCGCTTTCTGGTTTATTTCTGATGCCTTTCTACGTAGGGAAATGCTTTGTATTCATCTAAGCAGCAGGTGACGACAGTCATTTCTGATCAACGCCACCTGCAATCGTGGAGAACACTGGGCAGGAGGAGGAGAATCTTGCGTCACATCTGTCCGCGGCTCAAGAAAGAACAGGTTATTTTTTTTTTTGAGCACTTCTCGTAAAATCAAAAATGTTCTTTATTGTTGCCTTTAAACTTTTCAGAGCATTTTCCTGCTAAAAGTTACAAATTTGCGGCATACATATCGCTCCAAAGGAGGATTGGAAAACATTTGCGCAAAAAATATTTTGACTTTTTAAAAAGCCGGAATTGATGGATGAACGGAAAACATCAGGAAATTCCAAACCCCGACCACAATGGTGAGCGTAAAAATAAAACGGGCGGACATACAGTACAGACCAAAAGTTTGGATACACCTTCTCATTTAAACATTTTTCTGTATTTTCATGACTAGGAAAATTGTACATTCACACTGAAGGCATCAAAACTATGAAATAACACATGTGGAATTATATACTTAACAAAAAAGTGTGAAACAACTGAAAATATGTCTTATATTCTAGGTTCTTCAAAGTAGCCACCTTTTGCTTTGATGACTGCTTTGCACACTCTTGGCATTCTCTTGATGAGCTTCAAGAGGTAGTCACCGGAAATGGTCTTCCAACAATCTTGAAGGAGTTCCCAGAGATGCTTAGCACTTGTTGGCCCTTTTGCCATCACTCTAGATGCTGTGGTAGGCATGCTGGTTCAGTATGCCTTCAATTTTGAATAAATCCCCAACAGTGTCACCAGAAAAGCACCCCCACACCATCACACCTCCTCCTCCATGCTTCACGGTGGGAACCAGGCATGTAGAGTCCATCCGTTCACCTTTTCTGCGTCGCACAAAGACACGGTGGTTGGAACCAAAGATCTCAAATTTGGACTCATCAGACCAAAGCACAGATTTCCACTGGTCTAATGTCCATTCCTTGTGTTCTTTAGCCCAAACAAGTCTCTTCTGCTTGTTGCCTGTCCTTAGCAGTGGTTTCCTAGCAGCTATTTTACCATGAAGGCCTGCTGCACAAAGTCTCCTCTTAACAGTTGTTGAAGAGATGTGTCTGCCACTAGAACTCTGTGTGGCATTGACCTGGTCTCTAATCTGAGCTGCTGTTAACCTGCGATTTCTGAGGCTGGTGACTCAGATAAATTTATCCTCAGAAGCAGAGGTGACTCTTGGTCTTCCTTTCCTGGGGCAGTCCTCATGTGAGCCAGTTTCTTTGTAGCGCTTGATGGTTTTTGCAACTGCACTTGGGGACACTTTCTAAGTTTTCCCAATTTTTCGGACTGACTGACCTTCATTTCTTAAAGTAATGATGGCCACTCGTTTTTCTTTACTTAGCTGCTTTTTTCTTGCCATAATACAAATTCTAACAGTCTATTCAGTGGGACTATCAGCTGTGTATCCACCAGACTTCTGCACAACACAACTGATGGTCCCAACCCCATTTATAAGGCAAGAAATCCCACTTATTAAACCTGACAGGGCACACCTGTGAAGTGAAAAACATTTCCGGTGACTACCTCTTGAAGCTCATCAAGAGAATGCCAAGAGTGTGCAAAGCAGTCATCAAAGCAAAAGGTGGCTACTTTGAGGAACCTAGAATATAAGACATATTTTTAGTCGTTTCACACTTTTTTGTTAAGTATATAATTCCACATGTGTTAATTCATAGTTTTGATGCCTTCGGTGTGAATGTACAATTTTCCTAGTCATGAAAATGCAGAAAAATCTTTAAATGAGAAGGTGTGTCCAAACTTTTGGTCTGTACTGTATATAAAATAAACGTTAAAAAAAGGCACAGAATAAAAAAAGAACAAGGCAAAAATTCATTAATGAATTTGGCCCTATATTTTCAACAAAACTTTTCAAAACAGCTTCAGGAAAAAAAAAATCTACTCCAAAAACGCAGTCATTTAGATGCCAACGTAGCCACTGAGTTTTCCCTGGTGAACCCGCTTTAGGAAAATGCCTGGCCTTTACCTAAGGCGGCTTCACTGGCGGCTTTTCCATCAATGGTTTTCACTATATACTTTACAGTTTAGAGAGAGGGCGGCTTACCCTAGCGTATGTGCACACAATGTCTTTTTCAGGTGGATTCTACCCTGAAACTGCCCGAAAAAGTGCTGCAAAACGCCCCATAAAAGGATCATAGGGCGCAGCAATGTCAAAGCGACTTGCTGTGCACATGCTCCCTCTTATGTCACTTCTTTTATCCACTTCAGAGATCATAAACCAAGAAGCGGTTAAAAGAAGTAACATTTTTATTCTTCGGGCTGCTTACGCTAGAAAGCTGCTCATTACTTAAAGCATAAATTATAGCTAAAAGATGCTGGTGGTGCTGTTTTGGTGGTGGCTCTGTCAACGACATATTTTTACTGTGGTGATCGGCTTCCCAGTGGAAGCAGCCACGAAGAATGAACAGACTACAAAACCACCGGAAAAGACACGTCATGAAAACGAAAGCTAGCTTCTTCCCAAGCCCCATCACCTTGGAAAACTCGACCTAAGGGTATGTGCACATTTCGTCTTTTTCAGGAGGGTCTGCTGCAAAACCATTCTGAAAAATGCTTACATTTTTTTTAAAAAGAAAGAACATTTGCACTGCAATGCCAAAACGACTTGCTGTGCACACTATACGTTCAATCTATGTGAGCTCTTTAACCCCTTTACCCCCGAAGGTGGTTTGCACGTAATCAGGCCAATTTTTACAATTCTGACCACTGTCAATTTATGAGGTTATTACTCTGGAACGCTTCAACCGATCCCCCTGATTCTGTGATTGTTTTTTCGTGACATATTGTACTTCATGATTGTGGTAAAATTTCTTCGATGTCACTTGCGTTTATTTGTGAAAAAAATGGAAATTTGGTGAAAATTTTGAAAATTTTGCAATTTTCAAAATTTGAATTTTTATGCCCTTAAATCAGAGAGATACAGTACAGACCAAAAGTTTAGACACACCTTCTCATTTAAAGATTTTTCTGTATTTTCATGACTATGAAAATTGTACATTCACACTGAAGGCATCAAAACTATGAATTAACACATATGGAATTATATACTTAACAAAAAAGTGTGAAACAACTGAAAATATGTCTTATATTCTACGTTCTTCAAAGTTGCCACCTTTTGCTTTGATGACTGCTTTGCACACTCTTGGCATTCTCTTGATGAGCTTCAAGAGGTAGTCACCGGGAATGGTTTTCACTTCACAGGTGTGCCCTGTCAGGTTTAATAAGTGGGATTTCTTGCCTTAAAAATGGGGTTGGGACCATCAGTTGTGTTGTGCAGAAGTTAGATGGATACACAGCTGATAGTCCTACTGAATAGACTGTTAGAATTTGTATTATGGCAAGAAAAAATCAGCTAAGTAAAGAAAAACAAGTGGCCATCATTACTTTAAGAAATGAAGGTCAGTCAGTCCGAAAAATTGGGAAAACTTTGAAAGTGCCCCCAAGTGCAGTTGCAAAAACCATCGAGCGCTACAAAGAAACTGGCTCATATGAGGACCGCCCCAGGAAAGGAAGACCAAGAGTCACCTCTGCTTCTGTGGATAAGTTTATCTGAGTCACCAGCCTCAGAAATCGCAGGTTAACAGCAGCTCAGATTAGAGACCAGGTCAATGCCACACAGAGTTCTAGCAGCAGACACATCTCTTCAACAACTGTTAAGAGGAGACTTTGTGCAGCAGGCCTTCATGGTAAAATAGCTGCTAGGAAACCACTGCTAAGGACAGGCAACAAGCAGAAGAGACTTGTTTGGGCTAAAGAACACAAGGAATGGACATTAGACCAGTGGAAATCTGTGCTTTGGTCTGATGAGTCCAAATTTGAGATCTTTGGTTCCAATCACCGTGTCTCTGTGCGACGCAGAAAAAGTGAACGGATGGACTCTACATGCCGGGTTCCCACCGTGAAGCATGGAGGAGGAGGTGTGATGGTGTGGGGGTGCTTTGCTGGTGACACTGTTGGGGATTTATTCAAAATTGAAGGCATACTGAACCAGCATGGCTACCACAGCATCTTGCAGCGGCATGCTATTCCATCCGGTTTGCGTTTAGTTGGACCATCATTTATTTTTCAACAGGACAATGACCCCAAACACACCTCCAGGCTGTGTAAGGGCTATTTGACCAAGAAGGAGAGTGATGGGGTTCTACGCCAGATGACCTGGCCTCCACAGTCACCAGACCTGAACCCAATCGAGATGGTTTGGGGTGAGCTGGACCGCAGAGTGAAGGCAAAAGGGCCAACAAGTGCTAAGTATCTCTGGGAACTCCTTCAAGATTGTTGGAAGACCATTTCCGGTGACTACCTCTTGAAGCTCATCAAGAGAATGCCAAGAGTGTGCAAAGCAGTCATCAAAGCAAAAGGTGACTACTTTGAAGAACCTAGAATATAAGACATATTTTCAGTTGTTTCACGCTTTTTTGTTAAGTATATAATTCCACATGTGTTAATTCATAGTTTTGATGCCTTCAGTGTGAATGTACAATTTTCATAGTCATGAAAATACAGAAAAATCTTTAAATGAGAAGGTGCGTCCAAACTTTTTGTCTGTACTGTATGTAACACAAAATAGTTAATAAATAACATTTCCCACATGTCTACTTTACATCAGCACAATTTTGGAAACAAAATTTTTTTTTATTATGGAGCTATAAGGGTTAAAAGTTGACCAGCGATTTCTCATTTTTCCAACAAAATTTACAAAACCATTTTTTTAGGGACCACATCACATTTGAAGTCACTTTGAGGGGTCTTTATGACAGAAAATACCCAAAAGTGACACCATTCTAAAAACTGCACCCCTCAAGGTGCTCAAAACCACATTCAAGAACTTTATTAACCCTTCAGGTGCTTCACAGGAATTTTTGGAATGTGGAAGAAAAAAATTAACATTGAACTTTTTTCACAAAAATGAAATTTTCACATTTTTCCCACAAAAATGTTTTTCAGACCCCAATTTTGCATTTTCATATGGGTAACAGGAGAAATTGCACCATGCAGTTTGTTGTGCAATTTCTCCTGAGTAAGCACATACCCCATATGTGGGGGAAAACCACTGTTTGGGCGCACGGCAGGGTTCGGAAGGGAAGGAGCGCCATTTGACTTTTTGAATGTAAAATTTGCTTGAATAATTAGCGGACGCCATGTTCCGCGTTTGGAGAGCCCCTGATGTGCCTAAACAGTGGAAACCCCCCCACAAGTGACGCCATTTTGGAAAATAGACCCCTAAGGAAACTTATCTAGATGTGTGGTGAGCACCTTGAACCCCCTGGTGCTTCACAGAAGTTTATAACAGTGAGCCGTAAAAATAAAATTTTCACATTTCTCCCACAAAAATGTTTTTCAGCCACCAATTTTGCATTTTGATAAGGGTAACAGGAGAAATTGCACCATGCAGTTTGTTGTGCAATTTCTCCTGAGTAAGCAGATACCCCATATGTGGGGGAAAACCACTGCTTTGGCATACGGCAGGGTTCGGAAGGGAAGGAGCACCATTTGACTTTTTGAATGTAAAATTTGTTTGAATAATTAGCGGATGTGTCCCTGATGCGCCTAAACAGTGGAAACCCCCCACAAGTGACACCATTTTGGAAACTATACCCCTCAGGGAACTTATCTAGATGTGTGGTGAGCACCCTGAACCCCCAAGTGCTTTACAGAAGTTTATAACATGGAGCCGTAAAAATAAAAAAATCAAACTTTTTCCACAAAAATGATGTTTTAGCCACAATTTTTTTATTTTCACATGGTTAAGAGGAGAAAATGGACCCCAAAAACTTTTGTGCAATTTCTCCTGAGTACGCCAATACCCCATATGTGGGGAAAATACAGTATTTTGACGCACGGCAGAGTTCAGAAGGGAAGGAGCACTGTGTGACTTTTTGAACGCAAAAATTGGCTGGAATCAAGAGCGGACGCCATGTCACGTTTGGAGAGCCCCTGATGTGCCTAAATAGTGGAAACCCCCCACAAGTGACCCCATTTTGGAAACTACACCCCTCAAGGATTTTATCAAGGGGTATAGTGAACATTTTGAGCCCAGAGATACGACACAGAATTTGATAACATTAGGTCATCATATTGAATAATTTGTCAGTCTTGAGCGCAAGTGCTCGCTACTTGAGTTTTCATCGGGTACTCAGGTATGCACCATGTATCGCGGGTGCTCGAGTGACATGCTCGAGTCACCGCCCTGCATGTTTCACGGTTATTAGACACATCAAAAAACCCTTGTTTGCAAGGGAACCTGCTGTTATATCCCAGCTTGGGGAAGTTATTTATCTATATATTAGTTTGTAATTTTGGAGTACTACTATCACCTGGTGATTATACTGCTAACTGCAGCTAGTTATTAAGCATATTCACATTAAAAGGTGATATGCTGAGATGAATTAGAGGATTCAGGAATCATCTTATATTGTACTGATGTCGCCTCCACCGGGGATCTTTTTTTGAATCAAAATAAATGAGTAATATATTCTAGCGGTACTCTTAGTGGCTAATCTTGCTACTATGATCTATGACTGTTATATAAGAATAGGCTTTTGTGAGAGACTCTGAATGGTTGGGTCTCTCTGGACTACATGTCGTCTTGTTAGATGTTATAGCCTATAGATTGATGTCTTTCTATATATCCATCTGAGCTAACAGCATTTGATCATCTTTTCACAAATTTTATGTCTATTTCTATTTTATACAGTATTTGTTTGTGTGCCTTAAGGCAATATTTTAATGATATCTAGTAAAGGTTATTTTTATGGGTTTTTTGATGTGAGATATAATTATATACCCATGAGGTTATCCTATTTCTGTAATCTGATACGGTTATTAGACACCCAAAAAAAAACATGCGGGGATCGCTCGTGCATGGCAGGCAATCCCCGTAAGTTTTTTTGGCCGCGAAGCATATGGGGCGGAGACTCGAGCATGTCACTCGAACACCCACGATACTCAGTGCATACCCGAGCACCCGATGCAAACTCAAGTAGCGAGCACTTGCGCTCAACACTAGTCGCCAAATCATCTTTTTTTTTTTAACTTTTGAAAAAAATCCCAACCCTAACCCTACCCTAACCCCAACCCCAACCCTAACCCTAGCCCAACCCTAGCCCTAGCCCAACCCTAGCCCAACCCTAACCCAACCCTAGCCCAACCCTAACCCAACCCTAACCCCAACCCTAACCCTAGTTCAACCCTAACCCAACCCTAACCCCAACCCTAACCCTAGTCCAACCCTAACCCAACCCTAACCCTAGCACAACCCTAACCCTAACCCGAGAGTTTATTTTTTACGCCGTTCCTCGTGCGGTATAAGTGATTAGACGACTTTATTCTTCGGGTCGGTGCGATTACAGTGATACCAGAATAATATCGGGTTTTTATGATTGACAGCTGTCACACATTAAAAGACGCATTTTTTGTAAAATCTAGTTTTTGCATCGCCATATTTTGAGAGCTATAATTTTACCATATTTTGGCCGACAAAGTCAGGTGATGGCTTGTTTTTTGCGGGATGAGTTGACGTTTTTATTGGTGCCATTTTCATGCACGTGACATTTTTTGATCGCTTTCTATTCCGATTTTTGGGAGGCAGAATAAACAAAAGCAAACAATTCAGGAATTGTTTTTTTTTTTAATTTTTTTATGCTGTTCCGCGTGTGGTAAAATTGATAAGGCAGCATTATTCTTCGGGTCAGTATGTTTACAGCGGTACCACATTTATATCGTTTTTCTATGTTTTGGCGCTTTTACACAATAAAAACTATTTTATAGAAAAAATTATTTTTTTGCATCGCTTTATTCTGAGAGCTATAACTTTTTTATTTTTTGGCTGATTGAGCTGTATGGCAGCTTGTTTTTTGCGTGACAAGATGACTTTTTCAGCGGTACCATTCTTATTTATATTCGTCTTTTTAATCGCGTGTTATTCCATTTTTTGTTTGGCGGTATGATGATAAAGCATTGTTTTTTGCTTCGTTTTTTATTTAGTTTTTTTACCGTGTTCACTAAAGGGGTTAACTAGTGGGACAGTTTTATAGGTCAGGTCGTTCCGGACACGTTGATACCAAATATGTGTACTTTTATTGGTTTTTTTCATAATAATATTTATTGATGATTACATTATATTTTTATTTTTGGTGGATTATTTATTTTATTTTTATTTTTTTTTACTTTCTGATACTTTTTTTTACTTTTATTCTTTGTCCCACTATGAGACTTTCACTTTTTTTATTCTGATCGCCTGTATAGCATAGGCTTCATCCCTGTGCTATACAGGCTGTCAGCGCTGCAGCTGCAGAAGATACTTTGGTCATGCACTGCGCATGACCAAAATATCTTCCTGCTGTCTGGTGACCCGGATGTTGTCATAACGACATCCGGTCAACATGGCAACATCCGGGAAACCGCAGCAGACAGCGCTGGAGGCCGGCAGGAGAGGTGAGTATCCCGATCACCTCCCCTTGCCACCGCAATGCTGCGATTGACTTCGATCGCAGCATTGCGGGGGTTAATGTGCCAGGAGCGGTGCGGGACCGCACCCTGCACATAGCACCGGGTGTCAGTTGTGACAATCAGCTGACACCCGGCGGCGATTGGGCCCGCACAGCCTGTGTGCGGGCGCGATCGCAAAGACGTACTAATACGTATCAGGCTCTTAAAACTTATTGGGCTTTAAAGGGGTTAAAACCGCTTCGGGCTTCGAAAGCCGCGAGGGGGCTAAAACAAGTGACCTGTTCATTCTTCAGACGGCTTCTGCTTGGAAGCCACTCACTATTGTATACATAATGTAAAAATAAAATCACAAAAAATGACACAAAATATGGCAAAAAAAGACTCTTCAGGAAAAACACCACCATTGTTTTCCTGAAATATCTTCTGCTTGAACAATTGACAGCTATGTCGACATCTAAAAACATGATGCGAACATAACCTTAGGGTATGTTCACACTGACTTTTTTCAAGAGTTTTTGGAACAGACACTCTCCAACTCTCCAATCAAGTTAGGGTTGGGGTTGGGGTTAGGGTTAGGGTTGGGATTGTTTTCAAAAGTAAAAAAAAAAAAAGCTGATATGGCGACTAGTGTTGAGCGCAAGTGCTCGCTACTTGAGTTTGCATCGGGTGCTCGGGTATGCACTGAGTATCGTGGGTGTTCGAGTGACATGCTCGAGTCTCCGCCCCATATGCTTCGTGGCCAAAAAACCTTGCGGGGATTGCCTGCCATGCACGAGCGATCCCCGCATGGTTTTTTTTGGGTGTCTAATAACCGTGAAACATGCAGGGCGTGGACTCGAGCATGTCACTCGAACACCCACGATACTCAGTGCATACCCGAGTATGTCTCTTCAGAGAGGAAGAGAACTTGAACTCTAGTGTCACCTATTAGAAGTAGCAATCCTAAAAGTCAATATCGACCCTTTAACTTGCCTAGCTATATGACTGAGGATAAAAGCCAAACCGGAATCTCAAGTGTTGCCCCTCCTCAGTGCAAATCATGAAATCTGATTTGGCTGGGTGGGGGGCCTCTGACTGGGGTCTAAGGGGTAACGTTTCTCCTTAAGGAGAGTGATGTTACTCCTTATAACCAAGTCAGAGGCCTCTCATATAGCCAAAACAGATCTCATGTTTTGCACTAAGGAGGGGCAACACCCCAAAACACTGTGTTTTCATACTGAGATTCAGGTTTGGTTTTACCCCAAGTCATGTGGCAAGGCTTGTTAAGAGGTCGATATTGACTTTTAGGATTGCTACTTCCAATAGATGGCGCTAGTCAAAGTCCTCTTCCTCCCTGAAGAGACAATTTACATATTCGATATATAGTCATAAACCAAATTTTGTTTTCTGTGGAGTCCGCATAAAAATCGCAGCATGTTCCTTTGGATGCCTTATATCGGACGGGTTCTCTCCTGCGTGCTTTTAGATGTAAAGAATGGAAATATCATGCAAAACTAAGCAGCAGCAAAACAGGGCACAATATGCACGTCGGATGTAACACCCACATACTGGATCCCTGAGATCTTCGCTTTGGAACTGAATATAAATGAGGAAGTTGGAGAATTTCCAATTAAAAATGAGATAATAGATATTAAATTAAAGAATCCTTTTAAAGGTTTTTTTCTCAAAATCAATAATGGTTAAAATTGCAAAGTGTTTGTAAAAACCTGCAACTTAGCCATTTTAATCTTATAAAAAAAACCTTTCCCTTTTCAAGAACAGAGGGATTTTTTATTGCATTTTTTAATTCTCGTTGTCTAAGCGAGCAGTCACCGCTGCAGTCTAACAGCAGTGGCCGAGCATGTGCAATCTTTTCAACAGAGCTTGTAAGCGCTGGTCTAAAGCTGGCTGAATCAAAGGAGCACACGATCCGCCCGGCTTGAGCTCTCCACCGATGCTGTTGCTGAAGCATTGGGAAGCGCACAGTTCAGACAATTCAGTTCGGCAAGCATATGCCGTTAGTCCAAACTGTCAATCTTCTGGTGCAAACTGGAGGCCATTAAGCAGAGTAGCTGTGTGCTCCCAACATTGACAAATGAGAAGAGTCCTTTCAAGGGGATCTGTTACCAGGTAATCGGAGAACAACATAATGTAGGGGCTGAGACCATGGTTCCAGCGATGTATCACTTGCTGGGCTGCATGCTATTGTTTTAATACAATCACAGTTTTCTCTGCTGCAGATCTGAGCTGTGTATAACCCCGCCCACACCACTGATTGGAATGCTGAGCTCTGTATAACCCCGCCCACACCACTGATTGGAATGCTGAGCTCTGTATAACCCCGCCCACACCACTGATTGGAATGCTGAGCTCTGTATAACCCCACCCCCACCACTGATTGGAATGCTGAGCTCTGTATAACTCCACCCCCACCACTGATCGGAATGCTGAGCCCAGTATAACTCCACCCACACCACTGATTGGAATGCTGAGCTCTGTATAACCCCACCCCCACCACTGATCGGAATTCTGAGCCCTGTATAACCTCGCCCACACCACTTATTGGAATGCTGAGCTCTGTATAACCCCGCCCACACCACTGATCGGAATGCTGAGCCCTGTATAACCTCGCCCACACCACTGATCGGAATGCTGAGCCCTGTATAACCTCGCCCACACCACTTATTGGAATGCTGAGCTCTGTATAACTCCGCCCACACCACTGATCAGAATGCTGAGCCCTGTATAACCCCACCCCCACCACTGATCGGAATGCTGGGCCCTGTATAACCCCGCCCACACCACTGATCGGAATGCTGAGCCCTGTATAACCCCACCCACACCACTTATTGGAATGCTGAGCTTGTATAACCCCACCCCCACCACTGATCGGAATGCTGAGCTCTGTATAACCCCGCCCACACCACTGATCGGAATGCTGAGCCCTGTATAACCTCGCCCACACCACTTATTGGAATGCTGAGCTCTGTATAACTCCGCCCACACCACTGATTGGAATTCTGAGCTCTGTATAACTCCGCCCACACCACTGATTGGAATACTGAGCTCTATATAACCCCACCCCCACCACTGATCGGAATGCTGAGCCCTGTATATCCCCGCCCACAACACTGATTGGAATGCTGAGCTCTGTATAACCCCGCCCACACCACTGATCGGAATGCTGAGCCCTGTATAACCTCGCCCACACCACTTATTGGAATGCCGAGCTCTGTATAACTCCGCCCACACCACTGATTGGAATACTGAGCTCTGTATAACCAACCCTGCTGCTGTCACACAAGGTGAGGGAAGGAACAAGTGTACAATGATGGGAAGTGGGGGAAGGGAGCCCAACAACTAGGGAAAGGGGGAGTGGAGACCCCTAGGCATATCTAATATCACCCTGCCTACCCTACCGTCTCTATATAGGTTCCACACCTATCGCCGAGCATGAAACCTAATCCCTGAATGTCCCTAGAGCTAGGCCCTAGGTAGGGAGGAGACAGGGTGAACGCTAGTCAGGCCCCACTGTAACTAAAGGCAACAAGGTAAACAAACAAAGGGGATACACTTAGCTTCAGAAGACACCAGAGAGATAACGCCAACTGTCCTCCAAGAGAAGTCCAAGAAGAAACTAGCCAACTACTAGTACCCCAGGCATGGACAGAGGAACATAGAACTATCACCGGTGACTCTCTGGAGACACTGAGAGTCTTTAACTACCAAGCAAGGGTGTGTCAATTAGCAGCAGAAGGTGGGGGGTCACTGCTGGGTCCTAAAGGAAGAAGGATATCACTACACTACAGAGATGAGAGGATCAAGAAGGCATCTGCAATGCTAAGCGCAGAGACCTTCTACAGCCGGATCCAAAGCGACTGTCTGTCACACTTGATACACCCGTGACACCCACCCACACCACTGATTGGAATGCTGAGCTCTGTATAACCCCGCCCACACCACTGATTGGAATGCTGAGCTCTGTATAACCCCACCCACACCACTGATTGGAATGCTGAGCTCTGTGTAACCGCGCCCACACCACTGATTGGAATTCTGAGCTCTGTATAATCCAGTCTTCACCACTGATTGGCAGATTTCTGTGTACACTGTGCATTGACAGAAAGGAGCCAATCAGTGGTGTGGGTGGGGTTGGACTAGAAGGCACAAGACACCTAGTCCTGTAGTGATAATCGCCTACTGATGGCAGATTTCTGTGTACACTGTGCATTGACAGAAAGGAGCCAATCAGTGGTGTGGGTGGGGTTGGACTAGGAGGCACAAGACACCTAGTCCTGTAGTGATAATCGCCTACTGATAAAACACTGACTTTATTGAAATAGCCTAGTAAGTGACACATCACTGGAATCAGGGTCTCAGTCCCTACATCATGCTGATCTCAGCTTACATATCAAAAATCTGCTGACGGATTCTCTGCATATAAATGAATATTTTTTTTTGTCCCAGTTTTTATATGATTTTGGAGTAAACTCAAATCCATGTTTAGTAACCGTACATACCTTGCAAATAAGATATTATAAAGTGCAATTCCGCTCAGAATCGAAGAGTAGGACACAGAATGTCGAAGACATGAGTGACCATAACTGTTTCGCTAAATATGTATCCTCCCTGAATAAGCAGAACAGAGTTAATAAAGGCAGCAAATGTAATGATTCAACCCCAGCCAGCATTTCAATGCAGGAACCAATCCAGCAGAGCGCTGAAAGGATTTTCCCAGTTGCTAGGAAAACCATATATTCCAAAAACTGTGGGCGGGTAGAGAAAAAAAGAAATCAAAGTAATTAGACAATGCTGGTAATAAAGCCATTTTACAAAGTGCTGGGGGAATTTAGTTCTTTTATGTTCATGTATCATCAGGAGAAAAAAAAGAAAAGTCTTCGCATCTATAAGAAATTCATAAATCAATGTCTATAGAAAACATCTATTCCCACATTTTCTCTGCTTTCGGTTCGGTCAATAGGAAATGATTTTTGTAAAAAAAAAAAAAATGTCAGGAAAAAAATACATAGTTAAAACATCAATTTTCTAATACACTATTACTACCAGTGTGCATGGGTGTAAATATAATAGGTGCAGGGGTGGCAGTCGCACCCCGACCCTGGAGCCCAATGGGATCCAAATGGTACCTTTGGCCCAAATTAGAAGACCAATTTTAATACAGACCCATGATAGTCAAGGGAACTGTTTGAGATTTTGCATTGAGGCCCATGAGCTTCACGTTATGCCAATGCCAATATTCTCGTATAGACCCTGGATTTGGGGCAGTTTTGGTGCATATTACGAAACACAGAGTTGTTTGCATTCAATCTGAGTGGTGCTGAAATACAAAATAACTGAAAACATGAGCTGTGCCAGGAGCACAACCTATCATCTATCCACAGGAATCTCCATTTCTTCCTTCATTTTCAAGCTCCCTATATTCAGTTTACATTCTGATCCAAGTTTCAGATTTTTCTTTTCTAGGATCGCCTCTCCCAGTAATACAGGCTGGATATTAGCTCTGTGTGTAAACAAGGTGTTGCTATCTTCGTTAGCTCATCAGCACAGCTTCTATCCTGAAGTCATTTCTTCTTCATATACTTTTCTCCTATTTCCTCCTGTTTTTTTCTGTTCTCACAGATTCTGTACATGTTTTTTCCCCCTCTCCATATTGTGGAGATGTCCTTTCTGCAATATATAACACTTAAAGAATGAGATTATGGATGAAGGCGCTGAGAGAATCATCACAACTGAACAAGAGCTCAGATGGATTTGTAACATTTCTGTAGAACACTCAGCTAGATAAAGAACTAGATTCTCTGCAACAGTAAAATCTGATCCAAGTTTCAGATTTTTATCTTTTAGGAATGTTTCTTCCAGTAATACAGGTTGGATATTAGCTCTGTGTTTATCCAAGTTGCTGCTGTCTTCATTAGCTCATCAGCACAGTCTCTATCCAGAATTTAGTTCTTCTTCACGTACTTTCCTCCTTTTCCTCCTGTTTTTTTCCTGCTCTCACTGATATAGTGTTAGAACCCTCCTGTTTGTTTTTCCATCTTGTGTTTTGTGGTCACGTGACCACCTGCCTTTATATTCCAGCTCCGCCCTTCTGGCTGTGCAGGACTTCAGTGTTTCACTGTTTCTCTAGCCTGGTGCTTCGGTGCCTTTCTCAGTCAAGTTCGCTTGGTCCTCTGGGACCTATAGTACATTTTCGTCAGTTTGTCTTTATGTGTTCTGCAACAACTTCTCTTTTAGGAGGTGTCCCATTTTTGTCCCAGTCCTTAGTTCTTTTAGGGACCCCTCCCCTTATGCTATAGGTCTTCATTCAGACTAGCCGAGAACTAAGGCGGGTCTGTTCGCTAGGAACAGGCAGCCCGCTACATCGTAGGGATTCAGCTTAGTCTTACTATAGGGACAGCTTTCCCCTATCTTTCCTTAGTACTTGTTGCAGATCATAACATATAGTACATGCTTTTTTTCCTTCTCCTCATTGTGGAGATGTCCCTTCTGCAAAATCTAACACTGAAAAAAGGGGATTATGTATTAAGGAACAGAGAGAATCATCAGAACTGAGCAGGAGCTCAGATGGATTTGTAACATTTTTCAGAACACTCAGCTAAAGAACTTGTACACTCTCTGTAACAGTAAAATCTAATTCAAGTGTCAGATTTTTCTCTTCTAGGATCGTCTCTCCCAGTAATATAGGCTGGATATTAACTCTGTGTGGAGCTCATATGAATTTGTATAATTTCTGCAGAACATTCAGCTAGATAAAGAACTTGCAGATTGCAGCTTCGATTCGATTCCCAGTAATCGTCTCTCCCAGTAATATTCCGGCTGTTCCCCATAAAATTCCCATTCTGAAGCATCTTTTTTTAGAATTCGATTTTGTGCCATTTTATCTCAGAATTTTATAATTAATTGACTTCTTGGAGTTACTGTTCCTTGTGCACTGAGCATACACTGACATTATCCAGTCGGTGTTAATAGCATCAAACTGTGAAGGGGAATTTTATCACATTTTTGCAGGAACAATTTCCAGGAAGAGTAACAGAAGAACAGCCACAACACCAAATTTTTAAAAAATATGCTCCAATTTTTTTTTTCTTGAAAGGAAGAAGTGTTTACTTTTTATAGATAACTGAAACATTTTATCTTATTTTATTCCAATTTTTTTCCCACGTTTGCAGGGGATTTTCTAACATTTTTTTTTTTTTGCCAAAATGATTTGAAATAAGGTTTCCTCATCAAACCGCATTAGAGCTGTGTGAATTTAGCCTTCTGGAAATTTAGTCCAGTATATTATCTCCACATATGAGGGTCCTAATATGGACTCCTAAATTCAGACCCTACATCAGATTTTAAATCGCCATATAGTTAACTAAGCTCACTTCTGTAAATGTGGTCTAGATGTCCCAGCATTAAAGGGGTAATCTTTTTTTTTTCGGAAAAGCCCTGTCTCAAGACTGCAGTTTGTTAAAATACAACAACTGTGCTTTACTCACCCTTCCCAGGTCCAGTACTGAATTTCCCCCACTCTTCCTAGTTTCGGTTATTGTCTGCAGTGCTGATATCACGTCAATAGTGCTGCGGCCAATCACTGAGCTCAGAGATGATGGCATGAGCTGCTGAGCTCAGTTATTGTGTACAGAGCTGTCGACATGACAATAGCAAACACTGGGAGCAGCAGAGGAGACTCAGCACTGGACCCTGGGAGGGTGAGTAAAGAATTTTTTTTACAAACTGCAGCCGGGGGACAGGGAATTTCTGGAACTGGAAAACATTTTTATAAATTTTTCCAACATGATTTAACCCCCCATAATATAGACCATCTGTAATTGTCTCGGTAGGTCCATAGAATGAGGATTTTCATTCTCTCCATCTATTGTGTTCTATTCCCATACTGGAAGAAACGCTGCTAGAAATCATGACTGACGGGAGTGATAAGGACCTTATTCAGCTGCTGGTTCTACAGTTGTCAGGTAATATAACCGCCAACATCCGCGAGCGGAGGGAAGGAAGCATTGATCTGCACCACCCAGACATTTATAGGTGTCCACATTACATCTGAAAATCAGAGGTGTAACGGGAATGATAGTTCTGACCAAAAACCTCCAGTCCGGTCAGGACTTGTGACCGAAATATGGATGCAGGAATGTGGCCTCATTACGGCTGTCTGAATGAGGTCTTATAGTGACTATGGAACCCTTTCACTCCACAGCAGGTAAACCTCATAATACGTCAAGTTCCTGAAAAGAGCTGGAAATATAATTCACAATGTATTCTACGGATTATGATAATATTTAAGAAAATAAACATTTTTTTGCCATTCTGTAACCAGTGCAACGGAAGAACACTACAGCCAACCTCACCAAACCTGAAACGGTCGGATAAAACTCATCTGCACAAGCTAGACATTGGTCTTGTTCAGACTCTGCAGTTTTGTATGACTTGATGTTATAATAGTGCAGCAACTCACTCGGGAAAATAGGTAACACACTAAACACTGCAACTGACTCTGCCTGTTTCTGTACAGACTAGAGATCCTGACCCTAGTGGTTCTTGCGTGAGCAGAGATAACCCTAATCACAGACTAGACGATGGCAACTCGGACCTATGCTGCCTGAAAGGCCTGCGAGCGCTTCACGTTCCTCTTAAAGAACCGGAGGGCAGAGCAGAGTGCAAATAACCTACAAAAGGGAAAGTGTGCTGAAATAGAAAGAGATCCCAGAGTGAGTAAAACAAACCACAAAATACAAAATAAAGATTAAGTACGTACTGTTAGAGAATATACTGCCTACTTCCTAAAAAGAAACAGAAGATATGTGCAGGGTAAACATCATAAACAGCAGAGAGATAAACCCTAGCTGGTCTTTCACTAACTGGCAGCAGTATGGCTGGACATCCAAATGAGACTATCACCAGCAGGAAATACCAGCAAGGGGAAAGTATAAAAGCTGCACCAAAAAGGTGATTCTCATTTGGTCTGACATGCACTGTGAGCTCTTATATAGACAGGTGTGTGCCTTTCCAAATCAAGTCCTATCAGTTTAATTAAACACAGATGAACTCCAATGAAGGAGTAGAACCATCACAAGGAAATGGACAGCACGTGACTTAAATATGAGTGTCTGAGCAAAGGGTCTGAATACTTATGACCATATGATATTTCAGTTTTTCTTTGCAAATATTTCTACATTTCTGCTTTTTTTTCAGTCAAGCTGGGGTGCAGAGTGTACTTTAGTGAGAAGAAAAATGAACTTTTTAGAATTTACCAAATGGCTGCAATGAAACTAAGAGTGAAAAATGTAAAGGGGTCTGAATACTTTCCGTACCCACTGTAAGTTCCTATCATGGAGTCCTTTATTTTACTGCACATTATTTTGTCCAGATCTGTGACAAAGATGCTGAACACAGTCTCCAATGCAAATGTGAACAGAGTCCTAGAAAAAGTGAATAAACAGTGACTATATTCAGCCATGTCTAAGCAGGTAACTTTTCAGCTTCTTATTTTGAGCTTTCCCCTATAGGGGTATATTTACACTGAGTTTTTCGATGATGGATTTTGGAGCAGATTCTGCCCTAAAATTCATATGAAAAAACACTTCAAAAACTCTTTTGTATAAGCTTCGCATTGACGTCAATGGGAAAACACACCTAAAAAACTCACTGTCCTCTATTTTTCCAACTATTTTTCTCCTACGTATGTGCTTGAAAAAAGCTCCAAATGTTTCTTTTGAATCAACTGAAAAAGAAAAGAAAATGCTCCAGAGAAAAGAAAAAAGCATAAAAAACACCAAAAAACCTTTGCTGTTTTGAAGCATTTATTTGATGTAGATTCTTCAACCTCAAAAATCCACAAGAAGAAAAACTCAGTGTGAACCTACCCTTAAGAGTGTGTTCACGCTGAGACTTTTTTTGCTAAATTTTGGGATAGGAAACTCCAAAATCCTCCTCAAAAACTCAA
Source organism: Phyllobates terribilis (assembly GCF_046119375.1). Classification (NCBI taxonomy): domain Eukaryota; kingdom Metazoa; phylum Chordata; class Amphibia; order Anura; family Dendrobatidae; genus Phyllobates; species Phyllobates terribilis. The sequence goes on from NW_027362773.1 coordinate 105,231,169, forward strand.
AACTCCTCAAAAAGTTGGAGTTTCTGCTCTAAAAACGCAACATTTTTTCTCCCAAAGACACAGGGAACAAAAGTCTATAGGAAAATGTTGCAAAACTTACCATACACAGGATTTGGTTTGGGGCATTTTTATAGTTATTTTTTGATTAAAGGCTTTGGTAAGGTTTGTTTTTTGATGCTTTTTTTCATAGATTTTTCTATAAGAATTAAAAAAAAAACTAAAATTGTGTACAAAATATTATGGAATAAAATAACACTTGTAAAAAATGCTATGAAAAATGTATAAAACCCATGTTTAATTTTTATACATGCAGAAAAACACATGTCCGTGAAGGAGTCCTAAAATGATGCTTTGCCGTGCCAATTGGATTCATTCCTGGTACAAGAACACTGCATGCAAAACCTGCATCCAAAGGCGAAGTGTGAATACAGCATGAAAAGGTGATGGAAGATTACTGTAATAAAGAGATAAACAGGTTTATTATCAGGAAACACTGAATGGTAGGTGCTAATATACGAGGCCCGGCCTGGGATCACACCTGCAGTATTTAGGGCAGCTTTTAAACAAAACAAGAATTAAAAAAAAGGAATAAAGAAAAGACTGAGGCCAAGATCCATCATTGTCTTTGCTCCTTTTTTTTCTGGAGCAAAAATGGTTCTAAAGGTGACACATTAAAAGGTAAACGGTTTTTACCTTAAAGGGAATCTGTTGTCAGAAAATGAGGTATTATTTCAATCAAGTTTTTGTGTTACATTTATTTTTAAACTTTTCTGGCAATGTTTTTCTTCACATCATGACTTTTATTTAAAAAACAAAAACAAACAACAACTAATCTTGCAATTTTCACAATGGCCCCTGGGTCTTTTTTTGGAATATCTAACTTCCTGTAGATTCAAGAAGAGTTTTCTTCTTACTCATTATCATCAGAGAAGGATTGCAATGACTAATAACACCTCTATAAACAGTAGATAACACAGGATCCACCATTCACAATAGGTGATGTCACAGCTCACCTCCTACCCCTCCTGTACAATGACTGATAACATCTCTATAAACAGTAGATAACACAGGATCCACCATTCACAATAGGTGATGTCACAGCTCACCTCCTCCTCCTCCTGTACAATGACTGATAACATCTCAATATACAGTAGATAACAGAGGATCCACCATTCACAATAGGTGATGTCACAGCTCACCTCCGCCTCCTGTAGAATGACTGATATCACCTCTATATACAGTAGATAACACAGGATCCACCATTCACAATAGTGATGTCACAGCTCACCTCCTCCTCTTCCTGTACAATGACTGATAATACCTCTATATACAGTAGATAACACAGGATCCACCATTCACAATAGGTGATGTCACAGCTCACCTCCTCCTCCTCCTGTACAATGACTGATAACATCTCAATATACAGTAGATAACAGAGGATCCACCATTCACAATAGGTGATGTCACAGCTCACCTCCTCCTGTAGAATGACTGATATCACCTCTATATACAGTAGATAACACATGATCCACCATTCACAATAGGTGATGTCACAGCTCACCTCCTCCTCCTGTACAATGACGGATAATACCTCTATATACAGTAGATAACACAGGATCCACCATTCACAATAGGTGATGTCACAGCTCACCTCCTCCTCCTGTACAATGACGGATAACACCTCTATATACAGTAGATAACACAGGATCCACCATTCACAATAGTGATGTCACAGCTCACCTCCTCCTCCTGTACAATGACGGATAATACCTCTATATACAGTAGATAACACAGGATCCACCATTCACAATAGGTGATGTCACAGCTCACCTCCTCCTCCTGTGCAATGACTGATAACACCTCTATATACAGTAGATAACACAGGATCCACCATTCACAATAGGTGATGTCACTGCTCACCTCCTCCCCCTCCTGTACAGTGACTGATAACACCTCTATATACAATAGATAACACAGGATCCACCATTCTCAATAGGTGATTTCACAGCTCACCTCCTCCTCCTGTACAATGACTGATAACATCTCTATATACAGTAGATAACACAGGATCCACCTTTCACAATAGGTGATGTCACAGCTCACCTCCTCCTACTGTAAAATGACTGATAATACATCTATGTACAATAGATAACACAGGACCCACCATTCCCCCATTCCCAACAGGAGATGTCACAGCTCACCTGCTTCCCCTCCCTTCACAATGACCTTTGCACATGCTCATTATAGCTACATACACATGTTGTTTCCTAAAACAACAGGAAGTCTAAAAAAAGCCCTAGTGTTCCAGTGTAAAAATTATAAGAGTTATACTTTTTTATTTTTGACAAAGATTGTGATAATGAAAAAATAAACCTTGACAAAAATAAAAAATTACATTTATCATAATGACCTGAATTAAACAATAGGTCATTTTCTGATGACACAATTCCTTTAACTTTCCCTTGTTCTTTCTGGGTTTTTTTTTCTTTATTTCTTCACCATTACAGTTTTGTTAATTGGTAATTCTGATATTTTAATCTAATTCATAATTTGCGATTTTTCGAAAATGTCGCAAACTTTTTTCCACAATTGTACCCTAGTAGTGGAGCACAAAATTATAAGGATCAACTTTTTTGTTCTAAAACGGCACAAAAAGGTAAAAGACAAAAAAAGAGCATATTTAATTTAAAAAAAAAAAAATAAGCCTATTTTGTCATTTTGAACAATTTGGCGCATAAAACATAAGGCATGCTGCCTGCAAGCTTCCCTTGTCCTCTTACCTATAATGCAGGCATATATATTATTGTTTCAATTTACACTATAAAAAGTCGTCTGGAAATCACGTGATTCGCTGTCAACAAATCAAAGTTCTGGAGAACGAAGCAGTTTGCTGAGAACGGTTCAGCCAATCAGCACATAAGTCTCCATGGCAACTACATTCCCGGACTTTCAATAAAACAGGCTGGAATCTATATTTCTGGCGTGACTTAATGCTTGGTTCGGGAATGAAAAATCACAAGAGGCTCAGCTGATTTATTCCATACAGATGGGAAAAGCTCCAATGCATATGGAATATTTACATGTGCATTTCATATATAGGACTGGAGAACACCGGTCATATACAGTATACAGCACCGTGCAAAAGTTTTAGGCAGGTGTGGAATAAAATTCCGCAGAATAAGAATGTTCTCGAAAACAGAAGTGTTAATAGTTTATCTTTTATCAATTATCAAAATATAAAGAGAAATCTCAATCCGATCAATATTTGGTGTGATCACCCTTTTGCCCTCAATTCAGCATCAATTCTTCTAAGTACAATTGCACAAAGTCAGGGATTTTGTAGGATTTCTGACAGGTGTATAAATAACAAGTGATAAATGATCAGCATTTTCATATGTAGGTAGAAACAAAATCATCAACTGAAACAAAAACAGATGTGTAGGAGGCTTAAAACTGGGTGAGGAACAGCCAAACTCTGCTATAAAGGTGAGGTTGTAGAAAACAGTTTCATGTCACAGGTCAAGACTGAGCATATCAACAAGACTCAAGGTAGTTAAACTGCATCAACAAGGTGTCTCCCAGGCAAATATATCAAAGCAGGCTGGGGTTTTAAGGTGTGTTGTTCAAGATCTTTTGAAGAAGCACCAAGAAATGGGCAATGTTGAGGACTATAAACACAGTGGTCGGCCAAGGAAACTTAGTGCAGCAGATGAAAGATACATCATGATTACTTCGCTTCAAAATCAGAAGATGTCCAGCAGTGCCATCAGCTCAGAGCTGGAACCAACCAATGGGACCCAGCTACACACATCTAAAGGTTGGAGAAGTCTGGTCAGAACTGGTCTTCATGGAAGAATTGTTGCCTATATCTTTGACCTAGAAACAAGGGCAAGTGACTCAACTATGCATGAAAACATGGGAACCGGGGAGCAGAAAAATGGCAGAAGGTGCTCTGGACTGATGAGTCAAAATGAAAAATATTTGGCTGGAACAGAAGGCAGCTTGTTCTCGAAGGGCTGGGAGAGCGGCACAATAATGAGGGTCAGCAGGAAAAGTGAAGCGTGGTGGAGGGTCCTGAAGTTGGGTCTGCATTTCAGCAAATAGAGTTGGGGATGTGGTCAAGATTAATGGTGTCCTCAATGCTGAGATATACAGGAAGAGTCTTATCCATCATGAGATACCATCAGGGAGGCATCCGATTGGTTCCAAATTTATTCTGCAGCCGGACAACGACCCTAAACATCCAGCCAATGTCATTAAGAACAAGGAGTCCTGGAAGTGATGATCCGGCCCCCACTGATCTCACATCATCCAGTCTGTCTGGGATTAGATGAAGAGACAGAAGGATTTGTACAAGTGACGTCCACAGAAGATCTGTGGTCAGTTCTCCAAGATGTTTGGAACAGCCTCCAGTCAAGTTCCTTCACAATCTCTGAGCAAATACAAGTATCTAGAAGAACTGATGAAGGCAAAGAACAGTCACCAAATATTGATCTGATTTAGATTTTTCTTTTATTCTTGCACTTAGCATTTTATTAAACTATGAATAATTCTATTTTTGAAAGCTTCTTACTTTGCAGCATTTGTTTCACACCTGCCTAAAACTTTTGCACAGCACTGTATATGGTAATATTTATATCATACACAGGACTAGAGAGCGCTGGGTATACGTATATGGTAACATGAATATCATATATAGGACTAGTGAACCCTGATTATCAGAAGATCCCTTTATACACTGGATCCCTTGAGGACACATGGATTTCTGTTAATCTCCATCCAGATCTTTCACGATCAGTCAGTCGTCATTGCTGTGTTGCCTGTAACGTTCCAGCAGTGATTGTAGCTGCGGCTCCTCCGCGCTGCATTACCAGCACTGTAATTTCAAGCAATTTACACAGGAAATTGTTCCGGCGTCCTTCTATTTAGGTGCAAGCAATTCTTTTAACTTTTAAAAGGAAGCTGTTCTATAGCCGCCTGCTGTGCCGTACTTATAGCAGTCGCATGGAAATAGGACAGCAGGACATTTATGTCAGTATGGCAACCATGGTGCTAGGCTTTGTTCAATTTTTTGCTAAATATTTTTGTAAAAAAAATCAGAAATGACATTGGATCCATGGCCAGATCCTATTCACCTTATTGAAGTCTATGGGACAGATCCTATTGAGCTCAATGAGACAGATCCTATTCAGCTCTATGGGACAGATCATATTCAACTCTATGGGACAGATTCTATTCAACTCTATGGGACAGATCCTATTCAACTCTATGGGACAGATCATGTTCAACTCTATTATACAGATCCTATTCAGCTCAATGGGACAGATTCTGTTTAGCTCTATGGGACAGATCCTATTCAGCTCTATGGGGCAGATCCTGTTCAGCTCTATAGGACAAATCATATTCAGCTCTATGGGACAGATCATATTCAACTCTATGGGACAGATCCTATTCAACTCTATTATACAGATCCTATTCACCATATTCCAGTCTATGGGACAGATCCTATTGAGCTCAATGAGACAGATCCTATTCAGCTCTATGGGACAGATCATATTCAACTCTATGGGACAGATCCTATTCAACTCTATTATACAGATCCTATTCAGCTCTATGGGACAGATCCTGTTTAGCTCTATGGGACAGATCCTATTCAGCTCTACGGGACAGATCCTGTTCAGCTCTATAGGACAAATCATATTCAGCTCTATGGGACAGATCATATTCAACTCTATGGGACAGATCCTATTCAACTCTATTATACAGATCCTATTCAGCTCTATGGGACAGATCCTGTTTAGCTCTATGGGACAGATCCTATTCAGCTCTACGGAACAGATCCTGTGCAGCTCTATAGGACAAATCATATTCAGCTCTATGGGACAGATCCTATTCAGCTCTATAGGACAAATCATATTCAACTCTATTATACAGATCCTGTTTAGCTCTATGGGACAGATCCTGTTCAGCTCTATGGGACATATCCTATTCAGCTCTTTGGGACAGATCCTGTTCAGCTCTATGGGACAGATCCTGTTCAGCTCTATGGGACATATCCTATTCAGCTCTTTGGGACAGATCCTGTTCAGCTCTATAGGACATATCCTATTCAGCTCTTCGGGGGGAGATCCTGTTCAGCTCTTTGGGACAGATCCTGTTCAGCTCTATTGGACAGATCCTGTTCAGCTCTATGGGACAGATCCTCTTCAGCTATATGGGACAGATCATGTTCAGCTTCATGGGACAGATCCTGTTCAGCTCTATGGGACAGATCCAATTTAGCTGTACGGGACAGATCCTGTTCAGCTATATTATACAGATCCTATTCAACTCTATGGGACAGATCATATTTAATTCTATGTGACAGATCCTATTCAACTCTATTATACAGATCCTAATCAGCTCCATGCAACAGATCATGTTCAGGTCAATGGACAGATCCTGTTCAGCTCTATGGGACAGATCTTGTACAGCTCTATGGGACAGATCCTGTACAGCTCTATGGGACAGATCCTATGCAACTCTATTGGACAGATCCTGTTCAGCTCTATGGGACAGATCATATTCAGTTCTATGGGGCAGATCCTGTTCAGCTCTATGGGACAGATCATATTCAGCTTTATGGGACAGATCCTATACAACTCCATGAGATAGATCCTGTTCAGCTCTATGGGACAGATCATATTCAGCTTTATGGGACAGATCCTATACAACTCCATGAGACAGATCCCGTTCAGCTCTATGTGACAGATCCTGTTCAGCTCTATGGGTCAGATCCTATTCAGCTTTATGGGACAGATCCTCTTCAGCTCTATAGGACAGATCCTGTTCAGCTCTACGGGACAGATCCTGTTCAGGTCTATTATACAGATCCTATTCAGCTCTATGGGACAAATCCTATTCAATTCTATTATACGATCCGATACAGCTCAATGGGTCAGATCCTGTCCAGCTATATTATACAGATCCTATTCAACTCTATGGGACAGATCATATTTAATTCTATGAGACAGATCATATTCAGCTTCATTGCACAGATCCTATTCAACTCTATTATACAGATCATGTTCAGGTCTATGGGACAGATCCTGTTCAGCTCTATGAGACAGACCCTATTCAACTCTATGAGACAGATCCTGCTCAGCTCTATGAGACAGATTCTGTACAGCAATATGGGACAGATCCTGTCAAGCTCTATGGGACAGATCCCATACAACTCCATGAGACATATCCTGTTCAGCTCTATGGGACAGATCCTATACAACTCCATGAGACAGATCGTATTCAGCTCTATGGGACAGATCCTATTCAGCTTTATGGGGCAGTTCCTGTTCAGCTCTATGGGACAGATCCTGTTCAACTCAATAAAATAAATTATATTCATCTCTGCAAGACAGATGTTATTAACCTCTATAAGAATAGATATTATTCATCACTATGGCGCAGATCCTATTCAACTCTATGGGACAGATCCTATTCACCTCTATGAGACAGATCCTATTCAACTCTATGGGTCAGATCATTTTCAGCTCTATTATGCAGATCCTATTCAACTCTATGGGACAGATCCTATTCACCTCTATGAAACAGATCATATTCAACTCCATGGGACAGACCCTATTCAGCTCTATAGTACAAATCCTATTCAACTCTGTGGGGCAGATCCTGTTCAGCTCTATTATACAGATCATGTTCTATCACACAGATCCTATTCAACTCTATGGGACAGATCCTATTCAACTCTATGGGACAGATCCTATTCAACTCTATGGGAAAGATCATGTTCAGGTCTGTGGGGCAGATCCTATTCAGCTCTTTTGTTCAGATCCTATTCACCTCTATGGAACAGATATTATTCAGTTCTCTGAGACAGATTCTATTCAGCTCTATGGGACAGAAGTGCCACATTATATCAGTTCAATCTTCATAATTCTACTGTTGTCATTTTTTTTATTTTTTAGCATTATAAATGCGCACAGATTAAGCTTGTCTAGGGCAGAAAAGAGGAGGAAGAGAGCAGCAGCCTGAACCAATGAGGAGGCAGGGGGCGTGTCTCAGACCTCCTGTCCGCAGTGTCGCTAAACTGTAGTCACAGATTACAGCTCTGCCCCTATGGAGCTCAGCTAAAAAGTAGTCAAACCGCAAGATCAAAGAGGGAAAAAAAATCAAGCAAACATAAGTTTGCTCTGAGTTATATATCATTTTTACTTACAGGGATTGATTTTTTTTTTATATTAATCTGAGTTTTTATTATAAGGATTAAAGGAAAATACAAAAGTGGAGATTAAAAAAACAAACAAATAAAAACAATGTATAGACTTTCAGGATTCCTACATACAGTATGTGCTAGAATAGGTTAATCAGCTGGAGCAGTAATGATCCATTTTTCCTGTTGTTGTGGCTGCAAGAAAAAAAAAATGAGGCCATATTCCAACATGCAAAAATGCTGCAATTATGCGGCTGCGTTTTTTTTTTGCCCGCAGGTATCCCCACCAAAATATGCAATAGGAATCTGCTCTAATAGTTGCATTTTTATAGTTGCAGATTTGATGCAGCATTTCCTCAATTTTTTTATATATTGCAGAAACGCTGGGATTCTACACCTAGAAAAAAAAATAGGAGACATGTCCGATTTTGATCCAAGGGGTCAGATCAGAATTGGCAATGCAAGTCTATGGGTCTGTGAAAATATTGGACCGCACTCGGGCGACATCTACGTGCGGTCCAATTTTCACTGACTGACAGAATGGAGAAGATGGAGAAACTTTTTTTTTTTCCACCTACGAGAAAAACTGATCCCACTTTGATCAAACTCTGATCAGAATTAAATGTCCGTTTTTCACATACATGGAGAAATCGAATGTGTGAACCTACCCTTAAACTCGGATTTGCAGCCTACCCCTCTCCAAAAAACCCCCATAGAAAATAAAAAAAAATGTGTTTTTGCTACGAGGGAACGTGCCCTAATTTTTTTCCCTTATACTTTCTCTTCTTTTTTTATGATTTACTATGAGTTTAGCTACAGAATAATCAGGATCCATCCTAAAAAAAGAGGATTTAAGCCATTAATAAAATATCAATTAGTTACATAAAGGGAGTAAAAGTTTAGGTCCAAAATAAAGAATAATCTGGATCCATCCTAAAAAGAGGATTTTAGCTATTAATAAAATATCAATTAGTTATGTAAAGGGAGTGAAATCAGTAGGAGCAAAAAAAAACCATATATAACAGTGAAAAGGAAGAGGTCCAATGGGCTCAAATGTAACTAAATGCCTGTACTAAGATATATATATATATATATATATATATATATATATATATATACAGTATATACACAGTAGTACAGGCAATCTGGCTGCAGGATCTGTTCAGGATGAATTCCCTTGCCAAGAATCTTTCATTCTTTACTTGTTACATACGATTTAACTCAACCTGACGTCTTTACGATCTCCTATAAATCAACATTAAAATATAGATATCGGTCCAGTATGTTTCTGCTAGTGGCACCATTAAATAATCATTATTAACTAATTTCCAAAAAAATGTGGAACTTCCTATTTTTTTCTTTTAAATCTGAAAATTGGAAAAAAAAGTATCACGGAATCCTCTAAACGTAAATATTTACACTAAGGCAATTTTGTTGCAAATCTCAGGTTTTATTGTTCTTGTGACTGTTTTATAACAAGACAATGTATCAATGCCTTCTGTAAAAAAAAATAAAAAAATACAGCACCCAGAAAATAGCAATTTAGACAGGTAGGAAAAAAAGGAAAAAGTATGCAAGAGACAGGGAGAATGACAGGTGACAGAAGACAATGGGAGTAAAGGGGAGGGACAGGTAATGGCAGATATATAAGGCACAATGGAAGGGGGTTTTGTGCCGTACATAAGGCATGCCCACTTCTCTGGGTACCACTTTATAAACATATGCAGTTTCCATGGAAACCAGATCAGTCTCCACAGCAACAAAGAGAAGCAGAAACATAAAGGATGAACACATGGGGGAGGGTGGGGGCCTTAGAAAATGTGGCAGCGACAATTATACCCTCCATATCTATATGTATGAGTGGATTTATCAATATGCAGAATTGCACGTACAATGCTGCCAATAATATCCCAAACCAGAGCAGTATGGCACATAGCAAGCATCGCAACCAGGCAAATCAGTACAATAGGATCGGCCATAAAGAGAAAAGGAACCATGTAACAAGCTTATCAATACAATACATGCAGAAATATAGGCCACTAATAAATGGAAATCACAGCATGTACATGAGGCAAAGCGCTATACACATATATATATGTATCGCAGAGATTGTACTGTTTTGTGTGATTGCAATTATATATATGAGATGCAGTCACCAGGTGACTAGACATACAGGCAGTGGAAAATGCCATATTCCAAAAATTAAGACATATATTGTTATTTCAGAACAACCACAATTTATTTTCACTCCCATTTACTGCTTTGTAGATAAGTGTCATACACAATGCTGGCTTCATACACATTGCTCAGTAGATAAGTGCCAAGCACAATCCTTGCTTCATACCCATGGCTCAGTAGATAAGTGTCATACACAATGCTGGTTTCATACACAGGGCTCAGTAGATAAGCTTTATACACAGGCTCAATAGATATGTGCTATGCACAATGCTGGCTTCATAAATAGGTTCGCTAGATAAGTGCCATGCATAATGCTGGCTTCATACTGATGGCTCAGTAGATAAGTTTCATACTCAGGCTCAATTGATATGTGCCATGCACAATGCTGGCTTCATACACATGGCTCAGTAGATAAGTGCACAATGTACACAGGCACAGTAGATAAGTGTCATGCACAATGCTGGCTTCATACACAGGGCTCAGTATATAAGTGTCATGCACACTGCTGGCTTCATACACAGGGCTCAGTATATAAGTGTCATGCACACTGCTGGCTTCATACACAGGGCTCAGTATATAAGTGTCATGCACACTGCTGGCTTCATACACAGGGCTCAGTATATAAGTGTCATGCACACTGCTGGCTTCATACACAGGGCTCAGTATATAAGTGTCATGCACACTGTTGGCTTCATACACAGGGCTCAGTATATAAGTGTCATGCACACTGCTGGCTTCATACACAGGGCTCAGTATATAAGTGTCATGCACACTGCTGGCTTCATACACAGGACTTCTGTGCAGATGGCAGTGGAGCCATACATTATACCATGCCATGCTCCCTACTTTAGGTGCCCATGCTCCTGCAGTAATAGGCACCACACTGTGTTCACATCTGCACCCACTCTCAGATAAAGTTCCCTGGATATCTGGATATTTTATAAATACTTTAAAAAATAAATAAAAATCTCTTCTCTATTGATTCTTTTATTATTCTCACCTGGAACCTGGAAAATCGATTTTTTTTTACTAGTTACCTATCTAGTACAAAACCACAGACAGAACAGGACTGGGAATAAGCGACTGAGTGTAAATGACTTTGCTGGAGCAGATTCCAGCTGTGACTGGGGCAGTGACCTGTATGGCTGTGCACCTGAGCCCTGCACATCATGGACAGATCTGCACACAAATGAGGAGCAGCTCCATCCAGAAGCAAATTGCTGCTCCTCACTGGATCCCCCTCACTGTGCCCAGATCAGGTGTGCTCCTCACACCCCAGGATGCCCACCTTTCCCTGTGCCCTAGGCCAGCTCCCTACATTGCCTGGGGTCTCTCACAGTCTTTCCTCCTCATCCTCTTTGCTGTATATTTCGCTGCCCCTATTGATGTCCTCACTGGGTAAGATCAATGCTCAGAGTCCGTGCCCCTTGCATTGCATGCCCCCCACAATGCCAACCCTGCAGGTGGTAAAACTTACGTGCCAGATGATGAAGAAGATGAGAGAAGCGCAGAGGACGAGGGTGAGCATGTAACAGAACGCAGCGAAGGTGAACGCCATGGCTGGTGGAGCGAAGACTGGAGAGGACACCGGGGGGCACACCAGGGGGGGGACACTTCAGGAGAAGTCCTTGCAATAGTCCAAATACTGTGGGTACAAGTCCATCTGATCAGGGAGTGCCGGCAGGGACCCCCGGGGGTCGGCACAGAGTTCAGCACTTGGGGTGGAGGAAACTATTCTGCATCCACTTCTGTCTCCAAAATATTTTGATGTAAGCAGCAAAGTTCCAGCAAAAATGGTCAGAGGGACAGGTGAGTGCGGGGTCGGGGGCAGCCCCTAAATGCGCGCTATACAGAGGGATGGCGCTATACAGAGGGATGGCTGAAGCTGCTCATCTCCGCCATGGAGCCTCATTGTGTGGGTGTGTGGCACCAGACGTGGAAGTAAACAGCGATCTACCCTCGTGTGGAGGAGCGGAGACTTCACTGCCTTCACTGTCCTTCTTCCTCCTCGTTTTTCTTTTGCACCTGTCACAAAGTCTCTCCCCTCTGCCGGCTCCTGCCTCCCCCTGCTCTTCTGTATGTGCGGGGGCTCTATTGTTCTCTACCTGATGAGCAGAGGGGGGACAGCAGCTAGGAGCTCACAGCAGCACTCCCTAATCCTGACACAGCCCCCCCCCCTGATACTGACACAGCACCCCCTGGTCCTGACACAGCACCCCCTGGTCCTGGCACAGCACCCCTTGATCCTGGCACAGCACCCCCTGATCCTGACACAGCCCCCCTGATCCTGACACAGCCACCCTTGATCCTGACACAGCACCCCTTGATCCTGACACAGCACCCCCAGATCCTGAAACAGCACCCTCTGGTCCTGGCACAGCACCCCCAGATCCTGGCACAGCACCCCCCCTGATCCTGGCACAGCACACTCAGATCCTAGCACAGCACCCCCTGATCCTGGCACAGCACCCCCAGATCCTGGCACAGCACCCCCTGATCCTGGCACAGCACCCCCAGATCCTGGCACAGCACCCCCCCTGATCCTTGCACAGCACCCTCAGATCATGGCACAGCACCCCCTGATCCTGGCAAGCACCCCCCCTGATCCTGGCACAGCACCCCCCCTGATCCTGGCACAGCACCCTCTGATCCTGGCACAGCGCCCCCAGATTCTGGCACAGCACCCCTATTCTGCCTTGCTGCTAATTCCCTCCAGCACCTAGGGCTCCCTGTCTTCCCTGCTTTGTTTCTCCCTCCCTCTCAAGTTCATTATCTACCTCCTTCTCACTGTCACACCTCCTCCATGGCTCTATAACTATTTTCTCCTCTTCCATCAAATTATCTTTGCAATCATTGATTATATGATTATATATCATCTATCAATCGATCAATCTACCCGTGCAGTCATTCATTTATCCATCCCATATCTATCTATCTCAAAACTTATCTATCCATCCATTCATCCATCTATTATCTATCAATCTATCTACCTATTTTATATGTATGTTCTCCCCGTGTTTGTGTGGGTTTCCTCCGGGTTCTCTGGTTTCCTCCCACACTCCAAAGGCTGATAGGGAATGTAGATTGTGAGCCCCAATGGGGACAGCGATGATAATGTCTGTAAAGCGCTGCGGAATTAATGGCGCTATATAAGTGAGTTAAATAAATAAATAACATTCAAATAAGCTTTTGTTGACTGGACCAAATGCACATTAGTTTTGCCAAAGCATGTGTACAGTAGGGGATATGGATAGGGACTGTAGAAACAATGGATGAGGGCTATGGAAGTCCATCTATCTATCTATTTATCTATCTATCTATCTATCTATCCCTCTATCTATCTGATTCCTTTGCTCATCTGTATATCCATCTACATGTAATTCTGCAAGAAATCATGTCTTCATTTTTAGGCAGTTTATGTATTTTTTAAGAAAACATTTTCCAATTTGGGCTTGGCAGTAATATTTGTTAACATGGGGAATCTCAGCCTTTCCCCATCTATACTGTTCCAGGCTCTGCCTTGTGTTGCTATCACAGCTTCCAGGTAATTAGAAAGTGCAAAGCAAATAGAATGATTGTGACATCTAGTGGCCATGATTAGTCATTACATGTGTCAGTTTATTAAAGTGATTGACAAAAACAAGTACTTCTGATTGATATCCTCCCACATGATATTACTGGCAGATGGGAATGATCTGTCATTTTGCATCCTGGTACAAGCATATGGACTTTACAAATATAGGAGAAATCAGATGGTATTTCCAGAGTGCTGACAAGAGAAAATGAAATATACACAAAACTGTTACAGATGGCATATACACAAGAATGACCACTGTATTAGGGCAGCTTGGACCTTCTTTGGCCTTTAAAATTGCATCAATTTTAAGTGGTAAAGATTATACTTTGTGCTGATGTCTGCCTGGACCGTTACTCCTGCAGAACGACAGGAGAGTTTCTCACAGTAGCTGAAATTTATATAGAAGCAGGGCCGCCATCAGGGCATTACTGCCCTTACTGCTGTATGGGGCCCGGTGAGAAGCAGTACAGAGGTGGGGTCCGGGCCCAGTCAGGGCCCCCCTCTTGTGCTTCTGCTCACCGGGCCCCATGCTGTAACAAAGTGACGAGCGCCGAGGCGCCACACACCTCAGCGCTTACTGCCTTACCAGAGCTCCGCAGCCGCGCAGCTCCCTCATACTTCTCCTGACTTCTGGTCAGGTGACAGCATGTATGCACCATCACCTGATGGGGCTGTAAATTATGGAGTGAGGGGGGCTGTAAGTGGAGTGAGTGGGGCTGTAAATTATGGAGTGAGGGAGAGCTGTAAGTGATTTAGTGAGGGGGGCTGTAAATTATGGAGTGGGGGGGACGGCAAATGATGAAGTGAGGGGGGCTGCAAATGATGGAGCAAGGGAGGGCTGCAAATGATGGGGGAAGGGAGGGCTGCAAATGATGGAGTGAGAGGGGGACGAGGGACTGCAATTGATGGAGTGAGGGAGGGACAAGGAACTGCAAATGATGGAGCGGGGGGGACAAGGAAATAAGGAAATACAAATGATGGAGCAGGGGGGAACAGGGGACTGCAAATGATGGAGTGGGGGGACAACAAATACTGACGTGAGGGGAGGGCTGCAAATGATGGAGCAAGGGGGGGCTGCAAATGATGGAGCCAACAGGGCTACAAATGATGCAGCGACGGGGGCTGCAAATGATGGGGGAAGGGGAATGCAAATGATGTAGTGAGGGGGGAACGAGGGACTTCAAATGATGAAATGAGGGGGGAGCTGCAAATGATGGGAGAAGGGGGCTGCAAATGATGGAGTGGGGGGGCTGCAAATGATGGAGTGAGTGTGGAACGAGGGACTGCAAATGATGGAGTGAGGGGGGAACAAGGGACTGCAAATGATGGAGTGAGGGGACTGCAAATGATAGCGAGAGGGGGAGGGGGACTGCTAATGATGGCGTGAGGGGGAGGGGACCTGAAAATGATGAAGTGAGGGGGAGGGTGACTGCAAATGATGAAGTGAAAGGGGCAGGGGGACTGCAAATGATGAAGTGAGAGGGGAGGGGGACTGCAAATGATAAAGTGAGGGTGAGGGTGACTACAAATGATGACGTGAGAGTCAGGACCGCCATCAGGGCATTACTGCCCTTACTGCTGTATGGGGCCCGGTGAGCAGCAGTACAGAGGTGGGGTCTGGGCCCAGTCAGGGCCCCCCCTCTTGTGATTCTGCTCACCGGACCCCATGCTGTAACAAAGTGACGAGCGCCAGGGCGCCGCCTTGGCACTGACTGCCTTACCAGAGCTCCGCAGCCGCGCAGCTCCCTCATACTTCTCCTGACTTCTGGTCAGGTGACAGCGTGTATGTGCCGTCACCTGACCAGAAGTCAGGAGAAGTATGAGGAAGCAGGAGCTGCGCGGCAGCAGGGCTCCGGGAAAGCACACAGCCCCGTTACCAGGACACCACACAAGCAGAGCTTCACCTGGAGGTGATGGTAAGTATGATCAAACTTTTTTTTTTTCCTTTTTCTTCCAAAAATTAATTAAATAGGTGAGGGAGGGGTACTGCAAGTGATGGAGTGACGGGGGATGGGGCTGTAAATTATGGAGTGAGGGGGGGCTGTGAGTGATGGAGTGAGGGGGGCTGTAAGTGGAATGAGAAGGGCTGTAAATTATGGAGTGAGGGAGAGCTGTAAGTGATTTAGTGAGGGGGGGCTGTAAATTATGGAGTGGGGGGGCTGTAAATTATGGAGTGAGGGAGGGCTGCAAATTATGGAGTGAGGGAGGGCTGCAAATGATGGAGTGAGGGGGGACGAGGGACTGCAATTGATGGAGTGAGGGAGGGACAAGGAACTGCAAATGATGGAGCGGGGGGGAACGAGGGACTGCAAATGATGGAGTGGGGGGACTGCAAATGATGACGTGAGGGGAGGGCGACAAATGATGGAGCAAGAGGGGGCTGCAAATGATGGAGCGAGGGGGGCTACAAATGATGGAGTGACGGGGGCTGCAAATGATGGAGTGACGGGGGCTGCAAATGCTGGGGGAAGGGGGATGCAAAT
Organism: Phyllobates terribilis; assembly: GCF_046119375.1. NCBI lineage: Eukaryota > Metazoa > Chordata > Amphibia > Anura > Dendrobatidae > Phyllobates > Phyllobates terribilis. The sequence continues at coordinate 105,247,613 of NW_027362773.1, forward strand.
GATGTAGTGAGGAGGGGACAAGGGACTGCAATTGATCGAGTGAGGGGGACAAGGAACTGCAAATGATGGCGCGAGGGGGGGGAACGAGGGACTGCAAATGATGAAGTGGGGGGGGAGCTGCAAATGATGGGAGAAGGGAGCTGCAAATGATGGAGTGAGGGTGAACGAGGGACTGCAAATGAAGGAGTGAGGGGGGAACGAGGGACTGCAAATGATGAAGTGAGGGGGACTGCAAATGATAGAGAGAGGGGGAGGGGGACTGCTAATGATGGATTGAGGGGGAGGGGGGCCTGCAAATGATGAAGTGAAGGGGAGGGAGACTGCAAATGATGAAGTGAAAGGGGGAGGGGGACTGCAAATGATGAAATGAGAGGGGAGGGGGATTGCAAATGATAAAGTGAGGGTGACTACAAATGATGAAGTGAGAGGGTGAGGGTGACTGAAAATGATGGAATGAGGGTGGACGGGGGACTGCAAATGATGAAGTGAGGGGGGACAGCTAATGATGAAGTAAGGGAGCGAGGGGGACTGCAAATGATGACGTTAGAGTCAGGGCTGCCATCAGGGCATTACTGCCCTTACTGCTGTATGGGGCCCGGTGAGCAGCAGTACAGAGGTGGGGCCCGGGCCCAGTCAGGGCTCCCTACTTGTGCTTCTGCTCACCGGGCCCCATGCTGTAACAAAGTGCGGAGCGCTGGGCGCTGAGTTCCTTACCGGAGCTCCGCAGCCGCGTAGCTCCCTTATACTTCTCCTGACTTTGTTGCACCACAGACTGTCTTGGAGTTGGCGGATGCTTTAGTGCAAGTCTGGGAGGAGATCCCACAGGAGACCATCCGCAACCTCATCAGGAGCATGCCCAGGCGTTGTAGGGAGGTCATACAGGCACGTGGAGGCTACACACAATACTGAGCCTCATTTTGACTTGTTTTAAGGACATTACATCAAAGTTGGATCAGCATGTGTTGAACTTTTTCCACTTTAATTTTGGGTGAACTCCAAATCCAGGCCTCTATTGGTTAATAAATTTGATTTCCATTGATGATTTTTGTGTGATTTTGTTGTCGGCACATTCAACTTTGTACAGAACAAAGTATTCAATGAGAATGTTTCATTCATTCAGATCTAGAATGTGTTATTTGAGTATTCCCTTTATTTTTTTGAGCAGTGTAGATAAAGGGATACGTATGATGGTTTTTATGTCTGTCTTGCGACAAATACAGTTTGCAACAAAATTGATGGTGGTTATGGGGCCATATTCCTGTACACATAGTGGTTCTGGTACTGTTTTCATGTTCCTATGGTGGTTCTAGCGTATTCATGTAGTATTGGTTGTTCTGATGTATTTATCACCAGAACTATCATCGGTATATGAATATGAAACCAAAATCATCATCAGTACATAAATTGAACACCAAAGCAATCAAAGTACATAAATACAGCACCAGAACCATCATCAGTACATAAATAGAACACAAGAGCCATTAATACTTGTAACGGGTCTGGGAGGTGGAACCTCTGAGCAACGATACAAAGGGGCAGTCCTTGTAAGGAAGCAGGTGGCTCCCAGGGTAGGCGGGCAGGTAGTCACGGCAAGTGACGGGGACAGTCTCTGGGTAGAAGGGCAGGAGGTCACGGCAAGTGATGGGGACAGTCTCTGGCTATAAGGGCAGGAGGTCACGGCAAGTGACGGGGACAGTCTCTAGATAGGCTAGCAGGCGGGTAGCAGGTGGATGCTCCCAGGTGAGCGGGCAAGAGTCTCTGGACAGGCAGGTGGTCACAGCAAGTGATGGCTAAGCCTCCAGGTAGACTAGCAGGCAGGTAGCAGGTGGACGCTCCCAGGTGAGCGGGCAAGAGTCTCTGGACAGGCAGGTGGTCACAGCAGGTGACGGCAGAGCCTCCAGGTAGGCTAGCAGGCAGGTAGCAGGCGGACGCTCCCAGGTGAGCGGGTAAGAGTCTCTGGACAGGCAGGTGGTCACAGCACGTGACGGTAGAGCCTCCAGGTAGGCTAGCAGGCAGGTAGCAGATGAGCGCTCCCAGGTGAGCGGGTAAGAGTCTCTGGACAGGCAGGTGGTCACAGCACGTGACGGCAGAGCCTCCAGGTAGGCTAGCAGGCAGGTAGCAGGCGGACGCTCCCAGGTGAGCGGGTAAGAGTCTCTGGACAGGCAGGTGGTCACAGCACGTGACGGCAGAGCCTCCAGGTAGGCTAGCAGGCAGGTAGCAGATGAGCGCTCCCAGGTGAGCGGGTAAGAGTCTCTGGACAGGCAGGTGGTCACAGCACGTGACGGTAGAGCCTCCAGGTAGGCTAGCAGGCAGGTAGCAGATGAGCGCTCCCAGGTGAGCGGGTAAGAGTCTCTGGACAGGCAGGTGGTCACAGCAGGTGACGGCAGAGCCTCCAGGTAGGCTAGCAGGCAGGTAGCAGATGAGCGCTCCCAGGTGAGCGGGTAAGAGTCTCTGGACAGGCAGGTGGTCACAGCACGTGACGGTAGAGCCTCCAGGTAGGCTAGCAGGCAGGTAGCAGATGAGCGCTCCCAGGTGAGCGGGTAAGAGTCTCTGTACAGGCAGGTGGTCACAGCACGTGACGGCAGAGCCTCTAGGTAGGCTAGCAGGCAGGTAGCAGGCGGACGCTCCCAGGTGAGCGGGTAAGAGTCTCTGGACAGGCAGGTGGTCACAGCACGTGACGGCAGAGCCTCCAGGTAGGCTAGCAGGTAGCAGATGAGCGCTCCCAGGTGAGCGGGTAAGAGTCTCTGGACAGGCAGGTGGTCACAGCACGTGACGGTAGAGCCTCCAGGTAGGCTAGCAGGCAGGTAGCAGATGAGCGCTCCCAGGTGAGCGGGTAAGAGTCTCTGGACAGGCAGGTGGTCACAGGACGTGACGGCAGAGCCTCCAGGTAGGCTAGCAGGCAGGTAGCAGATGAGCGCTCCCAGGTGAGCGGGCAATCAGATCCATAGACAGACTGGCAGGGCTGGTAGGCAGACTGTCGGACCGCAGGAATGCAAGTAGATAGACAAGTATCAGGCAGGTATCAAGCAGGAATCTGGCAGGTAACTGGCAGGTATCTGGTAACGGGACCTGAGGGCTGAAGCAGAGTGATAGGCTATGCAACAACATTGCTCGGGCACCTCCATTTTGGAGGAGGTGCCTTATATATGGTGAGGTCCTCCGGCCATTGGCCGGGGACTCCTTAGGACGGCGCGTGCGGCCCCTTTAAGAGAGGAGGGAGCGCGCGCGCGCCCTAAGCACAGTGTCCGGGAAGCAGCGCGCGCTGCCAGCAGAGCGGGAGGAAGACGCCGGGCACGGAGCGGAGAGGTGAGGGGAACAGCGTCCCTGCCTAGCAGGAGGCAGGGACGCCGACGCTACAATACTACATAAATACAGCATCAAAACCATCATTAGTAAATAAATAGGTCACTATTTACTAAAATGAGATCAATGGGGATAGGGGAAAATATATGTATGTGGGTTAAGAACTGGCTCAATGATAGGAAACAAAGGGAACGCACTCAGACTGGGTCACAGTTAACAGTGGGTTACCATAGGGGTCAGTATTGGGCCCGCTTCTTTTTAACATATTTATTAATGACCTTGTATGGGGCATACAGAGTAGTATTTCAATATTTGAAGATGACACTAAACTCTGCAGGGTAATCAATACAGAGGAGGACAATTTTATATTACAGGAGGATCTATGTAAACTAGAAGCTTGGGCTGATAAATGGCAAATTTTTTTAATGGGGATAAATGTAAGGTAATGCACTTGGGCAGAGGAAATAAAATATATAATTATATGCTTAATTGTAAAACACTGGGCAAAACTGTAACTGAAAAAGACCTGGGTGTATTGGTGGACGACAAGCTTACGTTTAGCGGCCAGTGTCAGGCAGCTGCTGCAAAGGCAAATAAAATAATGAGATGCATTAAAAGAGGCATAGATGCTCATGAGGAGAACATAATTTTACCTCTATACAAGTCACTAGTGCGACCACACTTAGAATACTGTGTACAGTTCTGGTCTCCGGTGTATAAGAAAGACAGAGCTGAACTAGAGCGGGTGCAGAGAAGAGCGACCAAGGTTATTAGAGGACTGGGGGGTCTGCAATACCAAGACAGGTTATTACATTTGGGGTTATTTAGTTTGGAAAACCGAAGGCTTAGGGGTGATCTTATTACTATGTATAAGTATATGAGGGGACAGTACAAAGACCTTTCTACTGATCTTTTTACTCTGAGGCCTGAGACGGGGACAAGGGGGCATCTTTTACGTCTGGAGGAAAGAAGGTTTAATCATAATCACAGACGCGGATTCTTTACTGTAAGAGCAGTGAGACTATGGAACTCTCTGCCGCATGATGTTGTAATGAGTGATTCACTATTAAAATTTAAGAAGGGCATGGATGCCTTTCTTGAAAAGTATAATATTACAGGTTATATATACTAGATTCCTTGATAGGGCGTTGATCCAGGGAACTAGTCTGATTGCTGTATGGAGTCAGGAAGGAATTTTTTTCCCCAATGTGGAGCTTAGTGTTTGCCACATGTTAGGCTATGGGTTGAACTAGATCAACTTAGTCTTCCTTTAACCTTAAAAACTATGCTACTATGTTACTAGAACCACCTTCAGTACATGAATATGGCACCAGAACCACCATCAGTAGATAAATGCATCACCAGAACCACTATCAGTACATTAATACATCACCAGTATCACTATCAGTACATTAGTGCGTAACTAGAACCTCCATCAGTACATGAATGTGTAACGGTAATGCCAGCAACCCTGCATGGTTCCCCTTCCTTCACGATGCAGGGATGCCGGCATACTCACTGATCCGGCCGCACGGAGTGGTCCCCTTCGTGGCTCCCTGCTTCCTGGTTTGTGCGTGTTCCACAGACTTCCCAGCGGCTCGCCAAATGTGCACACTCACTCCCCTGTTCTTAAAGGGGTAGCATGCACACTTTTAAAATGCCCCCAGCCAATAGCTGGGAGGCATAAAGTATTTAAGGCGCGTTCCCCAGTAGGGAGGTGCCTGAGCAACGCTTCATGTGGTACCTGTGTCTGAAACTGCAGCCAAACCAGGATCTTACTGGTTAGTGTTCCTGAGTTTGTGCAGTCAGAGCTTGTTCCAGTATCCGAATCCTGTTCTGCCCGATGACCCAGAACCCGTGCCATCTGAACATTATCCGAATCCGATTCTGCTAGTGACTCTGAGTCTGTGTCCGTCCTACCCAATAACCCAGAACCTGTGCTGTCTGTACACCATCTGAATCCTGTCCTACTAATGACTCCGAGTCTGTGTCTGCTATCCTGAACCCTGGGGTCAGCTGCTGCAGTACCAGGGACTGCCTAGGAGTGGTACCTGGCGGCTACCTGCAGCTTAAGTCTAACTCCACCATTAGGAGCTCTAGCGAACAACAGGTAGCCGTTTAGGTACGCCCCTCCTAGGTGAACCCAGACCGTGGCACAAAGGGTCCACAATCCACATGCGCGCGTTACAGTTTGCTCAGGCCATGGACCCCGCTGATCCCCAGGCACCTTTGCGCTTGGCGCTGCATCAACAATTGATCCATCAGCGAGATCAGCAGGAAAAAGATTTGTCTGGGAGATGGGACGGAAGTCATGGGAGCTGCGGGGCTGGAAGGATTATACCAGGGGCCAATGGAGCCATTAATCGAAGGGATAGCTCAGGCTCAACGATCAGAGAACATGGGAAAGTACTGTTCTGTATCATCTATTGAACATGGACCGCTAAGTAAAGCTGAACTGTTGGTTATGAAGCAAGTGTCCCCTGATTTATGAGCGGTTGTTCCTGGATCCAGAAACATGGAGACAGCAGAGGCCTCCTGCCAAAATGTGAGTGTTGTACAATTCACACAGAGCATACGGGAAACGGTACACCATTTACTTGTGGGGTGCCAGGGTGTGGGAACACAGCAGCCCCTCGCCCATGACTACCGCTCTTCGTACCTTACACCAGCCCAAGTGGCAGCATCTGCGTCAGTGACTAGACAGCCTGCAACATACGCTCCTTGAGCTGAACCCATCCAGCCCCTCCATCACATTATGACGGGGTTACTAAGCAGTACCATGGGATGGGATAAGGTGAGATTGCAAATGTCCTACGTAGCAGGAGAGGCCCTAACGTGGCTCAACCCCTTATGGAAGAGAGGGGACCCAGTGACCTCGGATCTACAGGCCTTCTTGGTGGCCTTCCGTAGGGTCTTCGATGAGCAGGGTTGTGAATTTTCTGCTGCAATTCCCCTTCTTAAGTTCCAGGAACGGACCTGAGAGGTGATGTGTGAGAGGAGACCTTCGTGTCTGGCTCCGTCCTTCCAGAGATCACTTGTTCCTCAACTTTCTGAGACAGCTGTTTTCTCTGAATCCATGCAGATCAACCATGTCAGGCTGGCTGAGCAGCAGCTGGAACACCGTCATGCCAAGCGATTGGGCTAATGCTGCAGTTGCGCAGAACATTTCATTCCTAGCGGTCCTGAAAAACCTGAGAAACTCCGAAGCCTAGGGAGAGGCTACCCAAGACAAGAGTAATACCTCTCCACCATTGACTCTGACTTTGAACTTATCCGTATCATATGGAGGTACCCGGTTCATTGAAACAACTTACAGGTGCATCTCACTAAATTAGAATATCATCAAAAAGTTAATTTATTTCAGTTCTTCAGTACAAAAAGTGAAACTCCTATATCTCCTATATTATATAGAGTCATTACAAACAGAGTGATCTATTTCAAGTGTTTATTTCTGTTAATGTTGATGATTATGGCTTACAGCCAATAAAAACACAAAAGTCATTATCTCAGTAAATTAAAATAATTAACAAAAAACACCTGCAAAGGCTTCTTAAGCATTTAAAAAGGTCCCTTAGTCTGTTTCAGTAGGCTCCACAATCATGGGGAAGACTGCTGACTTGACAGATGTCCAGAAGGCAGTCACTGACACACTCCACAAGGTCCCAGAGTTCCAATTTTCATTTGGAAATTTAGGTCCCAGAGTCTGAGGGAAGAGTGGAGAGGCCACAATCCAAGCTGCTGGAGGTCTAGTGTGAAGTTTCCACAATCAGTGATGGTTTGGGGAGCCATGTCATCTGCTGGTGTAGGTCCACTGTGTTTTATCAAGACCAAAGTCAGCGCAGCCGTCTACCAAGATATTTTAGAGCACTTCATGCTTCCCTCTGCCGACAAGCTTTTTGGAAATGGAAATGTCATTCTCCAGCAGGACTTGGCACCTGTCCACACTGCCAAAAGTACCAATACCTGGTTTACACACAACAGTATCACTGTGCTTGATTGGCAGCAAACTCGCCTGACCTTAACCCTATAGAGAATCTATTATAGAGAATCTATGGAGTATTGTCAAGAGGAAGATGAGAGACCCCAGACCCAACAATGCAGACGAGCTGAAGGCTGCTATCAAAGCAACCTGGGCTTCCATAACACCTCAGCAGTGCCACAGGCTGATCACCTCCATGCCACATTGCCGCATTGATGCAGAAATTGATGCAAAAGGAGCCCCGACCAAGTATTGAGTGCATTTACTAGACATACATTTCAGTAGGCCAACGTTTCGGATTTTAAAATAATTTTTCAAGCTGGTGTTATAAAGTATTCTAATTTACTGAGATAATGGTGTTTGTGTTTTCAATGGCTGTAAGCCATAATCATCAACATTAACAGAAATAAACACTTGAAATAGATCACTCTGTTTGTAATGACTCTATATAATATATGAGTTTCACTTTTTGCATTGAAGAAATGAAATAAATTACTGTATTTTTTGGACTATTAGAGTAGGAAAATATAAAAAAAAATGTAAGCAAAAAATGTGGTCATGATGCCCTGTTATGGGGGAGGGGGTCTTCTGCTGACACTGTTATAGGGGTAATGTCCCCCAATTCTGTTAATATCCTCTATCCTGGTATATATGGCCCCCTCCTTCCTGTTATACGTGGCCCTCATCCCCATCCTGATATGCATGGCACCCCAATCCACCATCCTGGTATGCATGGCCCCCTCATCCCTCTTCCTGGTATGTATGGCCCCCTTCACACCCATCCTGGTATGTATGGCACCTTCATCCCTCTTCCTGGTATGAGTGGTACCTTCGTTTCCCTTCCTCGTATGTATGGCAGTCTTCATCCCTGTATGTATGGCCTCCCTCATCCTGGTATGTATGGCCCCTCTCATCCTTCATCCCTGTATATATGGCCCCCATCATCCTGGTATGTATGGCCCCTCTCATCCTTCATCCCTGTATATATGGCCCCCCTCATCCTGGTATGTATGACCACCTTCATCCCTGTATGCTTGGCACCCCGATCCCTATCACGCTGCACAGAAAAAAAAAACCTTTCATACTCACCTCTTCTCTCCACCAGCGCTGGGTCTCGCTCTGTGCCGGAACAGTCACTGCTCCCCATGCCAGGACTGCGTGCGTGGGGAGCAGTGACCATTCATTCTCCCTAATAGCGCGCAGACTGTACCTGCAACGCGGCTCCTGCTGCACTCGGCGATCAGTGTGCCTGCTATTAAAGACCATGAATATTCACCACGTCCATGGGCGTGGGGAGCAGTGAATATTCATTTTCTTTAGTAGCGGGCACAGTGTAGGCTGCAGCAGGTGGCTGCTGCCTCCTGTGCCCTGCTACTTCGCCGCTGTGGCTTCCCCCACATCCCCCACAGAATTTATGTATATTGGACTATAAGACGCACCCCCCACTTTCCTCCAAAATTTTGGAGGAAAAAAGTGAGTCTTATAGTCTGAAAAATACGGTAACTTTTTGGTGATATTCTAATTTAGTGAGATGCACCTGAGCCTTGTCTCCAGTTTGGTGGGAAATTTCTTGCAACAAGCCGTAGTGGATTGGTATCAGATTCCCGTCAGACCCCTCCAGAATCTGCTGAGGGTATCATCCATTGAAGGTCCTATCCAAAGTCATTAAAATCGTTCCTGAGCAAGTAGAGCTCCAGAAAGGAGCATTGCATACATAGACGATCGCCTTTTATGTGCTTTCTGGTTTATTTCGTCCACTTCTTTTAAGTCTTCCTTGGCTGGAGTGGTACGTGAAGCCCCAGACCACTTTCTGAGGTACCTGTGCCTGAAGCCGCACCAAGTAGACCCTGACACCGCTCTCTGCGGTACTAGAACCTATAACCGCTCTGATGGTACTTGAACCAGCACCAGCATCTTCCCGATTAGTGTACCTGAGTCCGTGCAGTCAGAGCTTGTTCTAGTTTCCGAATCCCGTTCTGTCCAGTGACCCAGAATCCGTGCTGTCTGAATAGTGTCCGAATCCTGTCCTGCTAGTGACTCCGAGTCTGCTATCCTGACCCCTGGGGTCAGCTGCTGCAGTACCAGGGACTGCCTAGGAGTGGTACCTGGCGGTTACCTGCAGCCCAGTCTATCTCCACCATCAGGAGCTCTGGCGAACACCAGGTCGCCGCTTAGCTACGCCCCTCCTAAGTAAGCCCGGCCCTATGGCACAGTGGGTCCACGATCCACGTGCGTGCGTTACAGAATACATCACCAGAACCACCATCAGTGGTAATTTCAAGTCAGGCCCATATATATATATATATTTATCTCCTCAACCTACAACTCCCAGTATGTCTTTAACAATTGTCAGGAGATGCTGGGAGTTGTTATCAGTCATTATTAGACTGCAGATCATAAAGGAACCACAGTACTGATGAGACCTAGTCAATGTCAACAAGTAAACATTTACATCCAGGTACCTTATAGGTGACATCTTCTCTGATTGAGTCGTTTCTTTTTGTCTCCATCTTGTCCAGGTGCCATGATGACTTTTCACATCCACAGCTCGTCTCTGAAGACTTCCCTCTTCCCCGGTCTTCTGCAGCACATCCCGACACAGTGCCCTTAAAAATAAAAGTGTTATTAAAATGTTCTCTGCATAAAGATATCTGTCCATACTGTGCCCTAAATAAACCACCTATGGTATATGGCCTCCACACTGTCTGCCCTTATGAGGTATAACCAACCCACTGTATGCCATTATCAGCTATAACCGCCACACCGTCGGCCCTTATGAACCACGGCGTATACCATGACTGTCCCCTCTTCACTGTTTTCCCTTACAATCTCTATATCTCCACACTGTCTCCCTTCCATGCTAACCTCTCTCCATACTGTGCCCCCATTTCACGCTGCCCCCTCTCCATATCCATTCTGTGCCCCCTTATCACACTATGCCCACATACTACCCACCATGTTGTCCTCTCCAAACTGTACCCTCCTCACACTGTCCCCTCTACAAGGTATGTGGTGGTCACCACAGTCGCCCATACAATATGATATCCACAATAGCCCCTAAATATACACTACGATGTTCACCACAGCCACCCATTATATAGTATAATGTCCCCCACAGTCCCTCTTCTAATGTCCCCACAGTCAGCCCCTCTTCTAATGTCCCAATATCCAGCTCCACTTGCAATGTTCCCTCAACCAACCCCTTGCAATGCCCACACAGCCAGCCCCTCACAATGTCCACAAAGCCAGCCACTTAACGTCCCCACAGCCAGCCCCTCATAATGTCCACAAAGCCAGCCCCTTAACGTCCCCACAGCCAGCCCCTCACAATGTCCCCACAGCCAGCCCCTTAATGTCCCCACAGCCGGCAGCCAGCCCCTCATAATGTCCCCCACCACCAGCCCCACAATGTCCCCACAGTCAGCCCCTCATAATGCTCCCCACAGCTAGCCTCTATTGTGATATCCCACATTTATTGGCAAAGTAAAGTAAGAAAAAAAAGCTTATACTCACCTAATCCAGGATCCCTGTACTCTGCTGCCCAGTCTCCTCTTCCGTCCGGTACAGCAGTGGGCGCTAGATGGCGCGATGACGTCACTGCATCGCACCATCCGACATCCCCTGCGTGCACCATCTCCTTCAGTGACGCATGGTGCATGGCAATGAAGTCATGCCCTGCCCATACCGACACGCCGAAGTCAGCTGCCGGCTGCAGTGGAGAATTCCATACGGCGTGAGAGCGCGGAAAAGTGAGTAGAATCATTTGTTTCTTTTTAAAATGTGCTGGAGAAAAATGGAAGGGACTAGCATGGGGACATTATATGAGGATGGGGGACATTATGACATGACGGGGAACATTATTCCAGAATGGGGGCATTATACTGGAATTGGGGCATTATACTAGAATGGGGACATTATACCAGCATGGGGCCAATATACTAGGATGAGAACATTATACCAGGATGGGAGACATTATACCAGGATGAGAACATTATACCAGGATGGGGGACATTATACCAGAATGGGGGACATTATACCAGGATGGGGGACATTATACCAGGATGGGGGCATTATACCAGGGTGGGGGACATTATACCAGGGTGGGGGACATTATACCACGATGGGGGACATTATACCAGGATGGGAGACATTATACCAGGATGAGAACATTATACCAGGATGGGGGACATTATACCAGAATGGGGGACATTATACCAGGATGGGGGACATTATACCAGGATGGGGGCATTATACCAGGGTGGGGGACATTATACCACGATGGGGGACATTATACCAGGACGGGGGACATTATACCAGGATGGGGGACATTATACCAGAATGGGGGACATTATACCAGGATGGGGGCATTATACCAGGGTGGGGGACATTATACCACGATGGGGGCATTAAACCAGGATGGAGGCATTAAACCAGGATGGGGGCATTATACCAGGATGGCGGACATGATACCAGGATGGGGGACATTATACAAGAATGGGGAAATTATACAAAATTACACCCAGATGAGGACATTATACCAGGATGGGTGACATTATACCAGAATGGGGGACATTATACCAGGAAGGGGCCCTGGATGGCGGAAATGTTATAGCATGGTGCCCAGGATGAGGGAGATTATTACAAGAAGTAGCCAGGACGGGGACATTAATACATGGGAGCCAAACATGCATGTCTTTATAGGATCTAGAGCGCTACAAGGACCTATACATCTGATCAACGAGTGTAGCGCAGGGCAGTAGCCACAGGCGAGTCACTTGTCTTCTCCTGTGACGCCACAGTGCGCTACATGAAAGAGTGGGTGTAGCATCGGCGTCTCTGCCTCCTGCCGGGCAGAGACGCCGTTCCCTTCACCGCCGCGGTCCTGTTCCGGCGTCTTCCTTCAGCCCTGCTGCTGTGGCGCGCACTGCGCGCAGCTTCCCGGGCACTGTGCTTATTGCGCGCGCGCTCCCTCCCTCTTAAAGGGGCCGCGCGCGCCATCCTAAAGAGGCCAATGGCCGGAGGACTTCTCTTATATAAGTCAACTCCTCCAAAATGTGCTAGGTTGTTGTTCCGTGTGCTAACACTTGCTTCAGCCCTCAGGTCCCGCTGCCAGTCAGTCCCGCCCGCCAGTCTGTCTTACAGTCCAGCCTGCCAGTCTGTCTACTGTCCAGCCCACCAGTCTGTCTAATAGTTCTGCCCGCCAGTCTGCCAGTTACCTGCCGTGCCCGCCAGCCTGCCTTCCTGTAAGCACCTGCCAGTAACCTGCCGAGCCCGCCAACCTGGAGCTCCTGCCAGTTACCTGCCGTGCCCGCCAGCCTGCCTACCTGGATCTCCTGCCAGTTACCTGCCGTGCCCGCCAGCCTGCCTACCTGGAGCACCTGCCAGTTACCTGCCATATCCACCAGCCTGTCTACCCACAGCACCTGTCTGGCTATCCGCCGTGCCTGCCTGCTTACCTACCCAGAGCACCTGTCTGGCTGTCCGCCGTGCCCGCCTGCTTGCCTACCCGGAGCACCTGTCTGACTATCTGCCGTACCTGCCTGTTGATCTACCCGGACCACCTGTCTGCCTTCCTGCCGTACTCATCCGCTGTACCGGTCAGTTCCTGTCATCTGACACGTGGGAGTCACCTGCTCTCACACAAGGTCGGTCCCAGAGTGGCACCTGGTCCCCCTGCCCGGTCCCTCCCTGGTTCATGGAATCGACTAAGCCGCCGTGTGACCTGGGTCAGGCCGAGTAGGCACTTAGTCACGCCCCTCTGGTCCCTCCTTGCCCCGAAGCACAGAGGTTCCACCACCCGGACCCGTAACAGTGGGTCCTGGCTGGGTGTGTGAGTTGGTGTTGTGAGGGCCTTATGCCATGCAGGCCGCCTGTAGCCAGTGGTGTTGGCTGGCCAGGACCATAAGTTTCAGCGTTCACTACTAAAGAGGCCTCCCGATCTAAAACACAGTCTTTACTCCGTGTCCTATTTTTTCCATTACTGGTGCCCTGGATCTAGCACCCGGGATCCCCAGTAGTCCCCACTCAGTCCTGTTTAGGTCCGTTTCATTTGGCATTTAGAAAGCTTAGGGTTTCTCATGACATGTCGTCCTATCCAAGGACCCCTGTAAGGTGGAGGCCCTCTGTCTCTTCGGTCACTTCAGGGTCGAGCTGCTCTCTTGTCCTTTCCAGACAGATTCTACACTGACTTCTCATGATGGGCACATCGGATCTCTACAGAAAAAGTGTCATTATTATTGGTGGACGAGAACCTGCACAGCCAGATCACTACTGCCGAATACAAGAACCTGGTGTCCTTTATCAATGAGGTCAGTTTTTTTCTTTTTCCACCTATTGTTTAGGTGATGGAGCTGTGTGGGGGATTTTTTTTTATTGAGGGCGACCTAGTTCTCATTTGTACCATTTTGTGCATAAACCACTTTTTCATCACTTTTTTTATTGCACATTTTTGAGTGATATCAATGACAAAAAAAGAAAAAAAAAACAGCAATTCTGATTTTTTTTTCCTTTCCCAGCGTTCACAGTGCATGTAAACTGTAATTTACAGGAGGATATGATTATTGGCGTACACAGGTCGCCTCCTTCCTAAAATAAATAAATAATAATATTTAAAAAATGTAATAATAAAAAAAATAAAGAAAAGTAAATAAAGAAAAAATAAAGAAAAACAAGAAAGAAAAAAGGGAAAAAATAGATAAAGAAAAAAAAATAAAGAAAAAAATAAACAAAAAATAAAGAAAATAAAGAAAAATAAAGAAAAAAGGAAAACATAGAAGAAAAAAAGAAAAAATAATAAAAAAAATAAAGAAAAAAAAAATTCAAATTAAGGAAAAAAAATAAAGAATAAAATAAAGAAAAAAAAAGAGAAAAAAAAAAAGAAAAGAATAAAAAAAGAAAAAGAAAAAAAAGTTTGTATTGTTGTAAGAAAAAAATCTTAAAAACACAACCTGATTGATGATATGCCTGCTGCACCCTGCACTGTGACCCTGGTGCATTATCTCTCCCTCACTGTGTATGAGGAGCTGTAGAAATGATGGATGTGGACGCAGCAGCTCCAATCTCACGCCTGCACCCCAGGATTTCACTCCCACACTGAACATCAATCACTTGCCCTCAACAAACATGGCGGCCTCCACAGCATCATTAACTTGTGACTCCGCCTTTTCCGTCGCTTTGGATGACGTAAACACTTCGCGACTGCAAGCTTAGAGGCGACACACGTAAAGCAGGAACATGGCGGAAATCATAGACGGTGAGTCCATACGCTGTGTGAGCGGCGTGGAGGGAGCGCGGTCCTGGATGCCGCCCCTCGTAGTGTTGTGTGCGGGAGGCCGCAGCTGCGGAGGAAATACAAACTCTTTTATGGACTGTACCAATTCCCATCCTCATAGGGGGAGTTTATAATCTCTAGTGCAGCAGAAGAAGGGAGCTTTTATGTTTCCACCCTCTGATAAGGACTGGTAGAATATCATTGTTGCTATGGAGACTGCTCTGTGAGTGATGGCGGGATCGTCCGTTACCCGCAGGTTTAGGTGCTAAAGTCTGTTGTGCAGTATATGGATTTTTTTCCTGACCTCCATATGTATTTTTGGTGGATGAAGTGCGTGCAAATAAAATCACCACAAAATCTCCAGCTGTGATTTGAGTCATGGATCTAACGCGTCCGTCCAAAACTATAGGTCCATGAAATAGCCTGACGAAAAAATCCATAGTTCAGATTTTTCTCTTGTAGGAGCGTCTCTCTCAGTAATACAGACTGTGTGTCAGATCCGTGAGTGTCCCTCCCAGTAACACAGGCTGGGTGTCAGGTCTGTGAGTGTCCCTCCCAGTAACACAGGCTGGGTGTCAGGTCTGTGAGTGTCCCTCCCAGTAACACAGGCTGGGTGTCAGGTCTGTGAGTGTCCCTCCCAGTAACACAGGCTGGGTGTCAGGTCTGTGTGTGTCCCTCCCAGTAACACAGGCTGGGTGTCAGGTCTGTGTGTGTCCCTCCCAGTAACACAGGCTGGGTGTCAGGTCTGTGTGTGTCCCTCCCAGTAACATAGGCTGGGTGTCAGGTCTGTGTGTGTCCCTCCCAGTAACACAGGCTGGGTGTCAGGTCTGTGTGTGTCCCTCCCAGTAATACAGGCTGGGTGTCAGGTCCGTATGTGTCTCTCTCTCAGTAACACAGGCTGGGTGTCAGGTCCGTATGTGTCTCTCTCTCAGTAATACAGGCTGGGTGTCAGGTCTGTGTGTCTCTCTCTCAGTAATACAGGCTGGGTGTCAGGTTCGTGTGTGTCTCTCAGTAATACAGGCTGGGTGTCAGGTCTGTGTGTGTCTCAGTAATACAGGCTGGATGTCAGGTCCATGTGCGTCCCTCCCAGTAATATAGGCTGGATGTCGGGTCCGTGTGCGTCCCTCCCAGTAATATAGGCTGGATGTCGGGTCCGTGTGCGTCCCTCCCAGTAATATAGGCTGGATGTCGGGTCCGTGTGCGTCCCTCCCAGTAATATAGGCTGGATGTCGGGTCCGTGTGCGTCCCTCCCAGTAATATAGACAAAGGATCATACAGCTGCTCATTTATGGATTTTCAGAGTGAGTACACTAGTCTCTTCAGGTCTAGATGCAGTTGGTATTGTGAATTCTGGTGTCAGTCGGCTTCATCCATGGAAAAATAGGATCTCCGGTTCCTTTTGTAGTTTTGCACATGATCCCCTATGTATGTGTAGGGTTACCTAATGAGCGAGAGCAGAGCCGCCGACGTGTAATGTGTGTGTACGATGTGCAGGATTGTCTCACCCCAATGCTCCTGTCTGTGATTTCAGGTGGCCGAGATGATGCGACTGAACTTGCTGCCAGCCAGGTAACCTGGATCTATAAAGAACACAGGACAGTAATAAAATAAGATGCATACAGCGGGTGAGATACATATTGAGCACGTCACCAATTTCCTAAGTAAAGGTGCTATAGACATGAAATTCCCACCAGATGTCGGTAACAACCCATCCAATCCACACAGGCAAAGAAATCATCATAGATGTCCATAAATTGTGTAATAATGAGAAATGACACAGGGAAAAAAAGTTATTGAACACGCCGACTGACATTTATTTAATACTTTTGTGCAAAAGCCTTTGTTGGTGATGAAGCTTCAAGACTCCTCCTGTATGGAGAAACTAGTCGCAGGCATTGCTCAGGTGGGATTTTGGCCCATTCTTCCACACAAATCCTGAAGGTCCCGTGGGCTCCTTGTATGAACTCTGAGCTTTATTCCTTCCATACCTTTTCTATTGGATTTAGGTCCGGTGATCGGCTCGGCCATTCTAGCAGCTTTATTTTATTTCTCTGAAACCAACTGGGAGTTTCCTTGTCTGTGTGTTTGGGATTATTGTCTTGCTGAAATGTCCACCCTCATTTCATCTTCATCATCTTGGTAGATGGCAGCAGATTTTTATCAAGAATGTCTCGGAACATTTGTCCATTCATCCTTCCTTCATACATGAAGTTTGCCAGTGCCATATGCTGAAAAACAGCTCCACACCATGATGTTCCCACCTCCAAACTTTCACAGGCTTGTCTAAATGTTGTTGAGCAAACTGTAAACGCACTTGAACATGCTTTTTGCTCAGCAGCGGAGTCTTGCGTGGTGAGCGTGCATGCGGGCCGTGGAGGGAGCGTTCGTGCGGGCCGTGGAGGGTGCGTGCGTGCGGGCCGTTGAGGGTGGGCCGTGGAGGGTGCGTGGTGAGCGTGCTTGCTAGCCGTGGAGGGTGCGTGGTGAGCGTGCGTGCGGGCCGTGGAGGGTGCGTGGTGAGCGTGCGTACGGGCCGTGGAAGGTGCGTGCATTACTTATAGTTTTCTTTGAAACCATTGTACCTGCTGATTCCAGGTCTTTCTGTAGCTCTCCACAGGTGGTCCTTGGCTCTTGGACAACTCTAATAATTATTTTCACTCTTCTGTCTGAAATCTTGCAGGGAGCACCTGATCATGGCCGGTTTCTGTTGAAATTATGTTCTTTCCACTTCCGGATTATGGCCCCACATTGCTCACTGGAACCTTCAGTAGTTTATAAATTCTTCTGTAACCAATGCCATCAGTATGTTTTGCAACAATAAGGTTGTGAAGGTCTTGAGACAGCTCACTTGTTTTACCCATCATGAGATGCTTCTTGTGTGACACCTTGGTAATCAGAAACCTTTTTATAGGCCAACAGTTGAACCAGCTGATATTATTTTTCAGTAAGTGGCAGGATTGCTTTCTAATTACTGATAGATTTCAGCTGGTGTCATGACTTTCCATGGCTTTTTGCACCTCTTTTTCTTCATGTGTTCAATACCTTTTCTCTGTGTCATTTCTCATTATTACACATGATTTATGGACATCTATGGTTTGATTTCCTTGCCTGTGTGGATGACATCTGGTGAGAATTTCATGTCAACAGCACCTTTAGAAGTATATTTAATTAGAAAATTGTTGACGTGTTCAATATATATATTATAATATAATAGAATTCTGCTATTCAGGGGAAATATTCGCTGATCAGCCGGAAATAACATGGATTATATAGTAACAATGGCTCCTGGCAGGGGAAGGATAAATTAGACTGAAGATTTGTCCGAAGCAGGAAAAATGGACAAACATGAGGATGTGAGCGACCTCAACCAGGGTCTGTCACATTGTGATGGCGAAAGACTGGATCGGAGCTTCTCAAAAACAGCAGGTCTTGTTGGGTTGTTGTCAGTATGTTGTTCATGGTTGCTTCCTACCAAAAGTGGTCCATGGATGGACCAAGGGTGGACTGATGAACGGGTGACGGGCATGGATCAATACAGGGGGTCCTGCTCTGAGCATACTGTTTTTTCCTCATGTAGACTGACAGGTGAGTGACGGTCACCTACCTGGGAAGAGATGGCATCAAGATGGTGGATGGCCTGGGCAATGTTCTGCTGGGAAATCGTGGTTCCTGGCATCCATGTTACATTGACTCTTGCCACTGACGTAAACGTTGTGCTTCCCCCTTCGTGGTAACTGTATTCCCGAATGGCGGTGGCCGCTGTCAGCAGCACGATGCTCCAGCCACACAACAGTTCAGGATTGGTCTGAGGAACAAGATTAAAGGGGTTTTCACATGAACAAAATTTGATTTTAATCAATAGATCTTGGAATAATAATAATTTCCACAATTGGATGTGTTTAAATAAAATGTTCCTGTGCTGAGATAATCATATAAATGTGCCCCTGCTGTGTACTGTGTAAATCAGCTGACGTGTGCCCGGTTTAGTGTGGGCTCAGCGCTGGAGCCCCCGCTGAACCAGGGGTGATGGCCTGGGGCGTACTAATGCACACCATGTCATTAAGGGGTTAAACAGTGTTTTACTTCAATGAAAGGACAGCACGGGATCACAAATGATTCTGTCTGTATACTCTCTCCCCCCTCCCCAGCCCAGGAGATGTGGTACGATCAGACTATGCCCCTGTACGGTCAGACACAGCCATTACACAGTACACAGCAGGGGCACATTTATAAGATTATCTCAGCACAGGAACATTTTATTTAAACACATCCAATTGTGGAACTTATTATTATTCCAAGATCTATTGATTAAAATGTACTTTTTGTTCGTGGGAAAACCCCTTTAAGTTAGTCGCCATCATTTTACTTTTTAGTTATTTTCATGTGTAATAATCATTTATAAACTATCTTTGTGACATGTTGTATCAGAGAAATCTGCTTTCTCCTGGACTGATTTTTCATTCTCAAAGCTCACAGGTAATCGGTCTTCAGTGAATAGAGACTTTCCCATTACTGAGAGAGGAGATGACAGCTGGTGCTCATAAAGGTCTATGGAGAGGGGAGGAGGAGGGAGAAGTCCTGCCTCTCGCCTCCCTTTCCTCTCCTATTGCCCCCCCCCCCCCCCAGCAGCCTCCTTTTACTCTCACCCCCTGGCCTCTCCATAGAACTTCATGAGCACTAGCTGTCATCTAGCTCAGTATTGGGAAGGTCTATCTTCACTGAATACGGATGTTACCAGTGACTTGATGATCAGTTCCAGGAGGAGAAAGAAGGCGATTTCTCTGATAAGACATATTACAAAGCTTCTTATTTTCATGCGCACTATTGATTTATGAAATAAAAATTAAATTGTTGGTGACTCTTTAAGATATAAACTTGTTCTCCGGATTCTCCAGATCTCAGTCCGAACGAGAATCTGTATGATGTGCTAGGAAGATGAGTCCGATGTATGGGAACCACAGCTGATGTGCCGGCCCTGCTGCCAGTGCTCGAGCCCTCGGTGGCTCCGAGCCATAGTAACACTGTGCCGGTCCTCTGCCGGTTAGGCGGCTGTAATATCAGCGCTGATTTGGTGCATATTAGGATATTTCTCCAAAAGAGCAGAATTATAAAGCCTTCACATTAATTTTAGCGCCAGGATAGTGATGGTGACCATATTTTTGATACATATTTGCTCATTGTTCTGCACTTACTTACTCTTGGTTTTTGTTTCTATTGTATAATTTTAGGCTCACGATGATGATGAAATGGCCGCCACCAACTCCAGACTGGCCCAGGTGAGGGCTCAGGCGCCAAGTGTCATTTTCTCATATATTTCTTTCAAGCCATATAAAGCTTGAGATGAGAAAAACTGCTCCTTGTGTCAGTATGATACTAGTTTCCTGCTCCATATTTAAGGGTTATTTCCTAAATCGTAAATGATCCCCCTATCCATAGCAGGGCGTCCCGGGAACCAGGCTCTGCAGAGGTGCGCGCTCCACCTCCGCTACCTTCATTCTCAGTAGGTCTCTGCTTTCTCCAACAGTCCCATAGACTATGAATAGAGCGGAGGTTGAGTATGGCTCCCATGCCCCATTGGCTCGATCACTGGGGGTCAGTAAGTTATCCCCGATCACATGGATTGAAGGATACCATACAATTTTGTAAAAATTGCAGACATGAGGACCCAGAGGAAGTAGTGCACAGTCCTTCATACACTGACCAATACTATGAACGCAACACTTTTGTTTTTGCTCCCATTTTTTCATGAGCTGACCTCAAAGATCTGAGACTTCATCAATCTACACAAAAGGCCTTTTTCTCTCAAATATTGTTCACAAATTTGTCTAGATCTGTGTTAGTGAGATCGTCTCCTCTGCCAAGATAACCCATCCACCTCACAGATGTGGCATATCCAGATGATGATTAGACAGTGTGATTATTGCGCAGGTGTGGCATATCCAGATGATGATTACACAGTGTGATTATTGCGCAGGTGTGGCATATGCAGATGATGATTAGACAGCGTGATTATTGCACAGGTGTGGCATATCCAGATGATTTAGACCGCGTGATTATTGCGCAGGTGTGGCATATCCAGATGATGATTACACAGTGTGATTATTGCGCAGGTGTGGCATATCCAGATGATGATTAGACAGCGTGATTTTTGCACCGGTGTGCCTTAGGCTGATCACAATATAAGGCCACTCTAAAATGTGCAGTTTTACAGACTTATTGTGGGGGTGCCTTGGGGGTCAGAAAACCAGTCAGTATCTGGTGTGACCACCATTTGCCTCACACAGTGCAACACATCTCCTTGGCATAGAGTTGATCAGGTTGTTGATTGTGGCCGGTGGAAAATTGATCCGCTCCTCTTCAATGGCTGCAAAGTTTTTGCATGGCCAGCATACTCACCGGACATGCCACCCATTGAGCATTGTTGGGATGCTCTGGATCGGCGTATACGACAGTGTGTTCACTTTCCTGCCAATATCCAGCAACTTCGCCCAGCCATTGAAGAGGAGCAGAGCAACAATCCACAGGTCACAATCACCAACCTGATCAACTGTATGCCAAGATGTGCTGCACTGCACTAGGCCGGGCACCCCCACAATACTGTAAAACTGCACATTTTATTGTGGCCAGCCTAAGGCACAACTGTGCAATAATCATGCTGTCTAATCATCATCTGGATATGCCACACCTGTGCAATATTCACACTGTGTAATCATCATCTGGATATGCCACACCTGTGCAATAATCACGCTGTCTAATCATCATCTGGATATGCCACACCTGTGCAATAATCACACTGTGTAATCATCATCTGGATATGCCACACCTGTGCAATAATCACACTGTGTAATCATCATCTGGATATGCCACACCTGTGCAATATTCACACTGTGTAATCATCATCTGGATATGCCACACCTGCGCAAAAATCACACTGTGTAATCATCATCTGGATATGCCACACCTGAGCAATAATCACACTGTGTAATCATCATCTGGATATGCCACACCTGTGCAATAATCACGCTGTGTAATCATCATCTGGATATGCCACACCTGTGCAATATTCACACTGTGTAATCATCCTCTGGATATGCCACACCTGAGCAATATTCACACTGTGTAATCATCATCTGGATATGCCACACCTGAGCAATATTCACACTGTGTAATCATCCTCTGGATATGCCACACCTGTGCAATATTCACACTGTGTAATCATCCTCTGGATATGCCACACCTGTGCAATAATCATGCTGTCTAATCATCCTCTGGATATGCCACACCTGAGCAATATTCACACTGTGTAATCATCCTCTGGATATGCCACACCTGTGCAATATTCACACTGTGTAATCATCCTCTGGATATGCCACACCTGTGCAATAATCACACTGTGTAATCATCATCTGGATATGCCACACCTGTGCAATAATCACGCTGTCTAATCATCATCTGGATATGCCACACCTGAGCAATATTCACGCTGTGTAATCATCATCTGGATATGCCACACCTGAGCAATATTCACACTGTGTAATCATCATCTGGATATGCCACACCTGTGCAATATTCACACTGTGTAATTATCATCTGGATATGCCACACCTGTGCAATATTCACACTGTGTAATCATCATCTGGATATGCCACACCTGTGCAATATTCACACTGTGTAATCATCATCTGGATATGCCACACCTGAGCAATATTCACACTGTGTAATCATCATCTGGATATGCCACACCTGTGCAATATTCACACTGTGTAATCATCATCTGGATATGCCACACCTGTGCAATATTCACACTGTGTAATCATCATCTGGATATGCCACACCTGTGCAATATTCACACTGTGTAATCATCATCTGGATATGCCACACCTGAGCAATATTCACACTGTGTAATCATCATCTGGATATGCCACACCTGTGCAATATTCACACTGTGTAATCATCATCTGGATATGCCACACCTGTGCAATATTCACACTGTGTAATCATCATCTGGATATGCCACACCTGAGCAATATTCACGCTGTGTAATCATCATCTGGATATGCCACACCTGTGCAATATTCACACTGTGTAATCATCCTCTGGATATGCCACACCTGTGCAATATTCACACTGTGTAATCATCTGGATATGCCACACCTGTGCAATATTCACATTGTGTAATCATCATCTGGATATGCCACACCTGCGGAATATTCACACTGTGTAATCATCATCTGGATATGCCACACCTGAGCAATATTCACGCTGTGTAATCATCATCTGGATATGCCACACCTGTGCAATATTCACACTGTGTAATCATCCTCTGGATATGCCACACCTGTGCAATATTCACACTGTGTAATCATCTGGATATGCCACACCTGTGCAATATTCACATTGTGTAATCATCATCTGGATATGCCACACCTGCGGAATATTCACACTGTGTAATCATCATCTGGATATGCCACACCTGCGCAATATTCACACTGTGTAATCATCATCTGGATATGCCACACCTGTGAAGTGGATGGATTATCTCAACAAAGGAGAAGATCTCACTAACCCAGATCTAGACAAATTTGTGAACAATATTTGAGAGAAAAAGACCTTTTGTGTCCTTAGAAAAAGTCTCAGATCTTTGAGGTCAGCTCATGAAAAATGGGAGCAAAAACAAAAGTGTTGCGTTAATATTTTTGTTCAGTATATAACATCCAACCTGAATGCGGTCCAGGCTCTCGTGATCCCAGAAGTTGGTAGTCTCACTTCTGAGGAATAACCAACCGTTCAATATGTGACCTTAAAGGGGATATCCGGGACTTTGTGCTTAGGCACATTTTTTGTTTTTCACAAAGTCCCGGATATCCCCTTTGATAGAAGCACCTGATTATTGGTGTATTTCATGCTGATTATCGCCACTAATTTCGGTGTTTTTCTGGATCTTCTTCTTAGATGGCTGGGATGCCGATGCCAACTCCTCCGCCACACCCCCCATCCATGGGCATGGGATTTCCACTCGGCCTAAATCCTCGACTGGCACATGACCAAGAAAACGGCAAACCGCCACAATTGGGAGCAATTCCTCAGCCAAACGATGGACTTCCTAAGGTGAAAAGCAATTTATTTTCCATTATTGCACACTGTTCTGTCATTTAACGCACAATGAGGTGTTTATCTTCCTAAATCTCACTTAAACTCCCATTTTAATCTTTTAGGCAACTCTTCTGGAACCGGAAGCCACTCGTTCGCTCCTGCTTGGTAGAGGTAATGTCCGGCGTACACGGCAGGGGTGGTAGGAAATGGGTCTTATGTACAATACAGTGAGTATTTATCTGTTTATCTGCAGGAAACCTGCCCATCGCTACGAATATCCCACCGCTAATGCCCTCCATGACTCGCATACGTGCTCTCAATCAGTCCGGGGACGAATCTAAAGACGTAAGACTTCCATCTTTGTTCCACCCTTATGATTATAAAATGAAGGGGTTGTTCTCATCTCCAAGATCCTATCCCAATATGTAGTAGGTGTAATAATAGCAAATACCTCCATTTAGAAATGTAGTATAGTTCTTCTGATACCTCATGTACAGGGCATTGCAGTAGCTTATGTATCCATGGTTACGACCACTCGTATAGTAAGTTAGTTGTTCGTGTTCGTAACCATGGATATCTCAGCTAGCGCAATGCCCTGCAAATGATGTAAGTGACACAGCGAATCAGAAGAACTATACTACATTTCTAATTAAAGGTATTTGCTAATAATAATATAATATTATTACACCTAATACCTATTTGGACAGGGTGTTGGAGATGGGAATACCCCTGCAAAGCTAAGTGAACACAGCGTTTGTGCTTTTAGCCTGCATTAACACTGCTTGTTTAGTTTTTTTCTCTCTATAGCTAATTCCATATGTAAAGCCTTTTTTCTTTACAATATTAGATGGAAGATTCCTTATCGGGTCCAAAGATTCCACAAGTTCTTGAGAAAATTCTTCAGCTCAAAGAAATCAGACAAGAAGAGATGACGTTGCCGGTGGCCACAGGTAATACGACTAATGCTTTAGGAGCTTGGGGTTGTCTCAGAAGGACAAGCTTCAAGCCTCACAAGATGTTCTGTGGATAGCTGCTAAGTCTCAGGCTGCAACTCTGGTGAACCCAGTTCTGATGTAAAAATCTAGTTATTTCAGTGGGAACATGCCATTCTATAGAGTGGTTGAACAAAGGTTTTCCTGGCAGTGGCAGCTGATTGTCAGCAGATCCAGGATATTGTCGGGGCAGATGTCCTTACAGATGGACAACTCGTTCTGAGAGATCCCCTCTCTCGTTCTGAGAGATCCCCTCTCTCGTTCTGAGAGATCCCCTCTCTCGTTCTGAGAGAGCCCCAGATTGTTGTATGCTTATACGTTGATCTGATCATTATATTAGGCCAGAAATTTTCTTCTGAAATTAGTGCTAAAAGCTCTGGCCTTTTATTAGTTGGAGATTGACATCCGCTGGAGTTTGGGCTCTTTGTTGTCTCACAATTTAACAGATGTGAGAGGCTTCTTAGCTGGCGGGTAAACTGGGAATGTGTAGCGTGTAACCACAGGCATCATGGGTGCAAGAACCAAAAAATCCCAATTCTGGTTTAGATTTTTTTTTTTTTATTGTTGTTGCTGCTGCTGTTACAGGAAGATGTTGGATATGACGCGAGCTCAGCTCCTGAGTCCGCTCAATTCAAGGGCACCCAGCATAGGATGTAGTTGGGTCACCTATCAGGAAGGGGTTAATACTATAAGTGGCCGAATAGTGATTTGTTCCGAACTAAATGAAAGGAATTGTGATTCAGGGCCCATAGTCAGGACCGAGCGGTTTTATGATTGCCGGACTGATAAATCGGGAAATGAGCGAACACTCAATGAATGAACAAAACGTTGCTCGTCAGATGCGACGGCTCTGGGCAGCACATCGTCCAGTGTAAACATGGTATTTTTTTCCCCATTTCAGAAGAGGAAGAATATGATGATTCCCACTTTTACTCTGCATATGAAATCGAAGAGGAGACTACAGGACCAACCAAGGAGGTATGACGATACCAGAAAACAGTAACTGCTATTTTCAGCATGAATTAGAGGGTATTCCCATCTCAAAGATCATATCCCAATATCTAGTATGTGTAATAATAATATTAGCAAATGCAGTATAGTTCTTCTGATTCACTGTCACTTACCCCATGTGCAGGGCATTGTAGTAACTTAGATATCCATGATTACGACCTCTCATATAGTGACAGCTCTTTGTGGTCGTAATTATGGATATCTAAGCTACTATAATGCCCTGCACATAAGGTAAGCATCATAGGTTATCACTAGAACTATACTACATTTCTATGTCGGTTACCTTATGTGCAGGGCATTACAGTAGCTTGGGTATCCATAATTACAACCACTAACAGCTAACTGTCACTATATGAGTGGCTGTAACCATGGATATGTAAGTAACTACAATGCCCTGCACATGGGGTAAGTGACATAGTGAATCAGAAGAACTATACTACATTTCTAATTGGAGGTATTTGCTATTAATAATAATAATATATTGGGATAGGATCTTGGAGATGGGAATACCCTTTTTAAGCAGAGGTTGACTATGTGCACCCCCATCTAAATCTGGGCTCTGCAGAGCTTCTTCCCAGGGTTCAGCCCCGTTGTCTGTGTTGCTGGCTCCCCAGCAATCACTAAGTTATCCCTTATCCTACAGATCAGATATGTGTTAACAGTACAACAAAAATTCCCTATTTCTAAGGATAAATTAGTTATTTTGAGCAGAAATTAAAGGGGTTGCACTGTGAAATCATGTGCTCACCTATCGTCAGGATAGGCGATGCCTCGGACCGCTGGGACCCGCACCGATCGGCAAAAAGAGGAACTTTTATCTGTTAAAAAATGGAACGTCAGATCGGACGCCCGACTAACTCTCTATTCATTCTCTGCCGGAAAAAGCCGAGCGCAACACTTGGTAGCCCCATAGGGAATGAATGTGGCGCAGGTCGGGCATGCGCTCTAATGCTCCTTTCTAATGGGGATAGGTGTCCCGTCCTGCCGATCATCGCTGGTCCCAGCAGTCGGACACCAGATGATAGGTGATGGGATGTTTTTACTGGACAGCCCCTTTAAATAAACTTATCACAACTCGCTGCCCATATGCCTACACACTCACTCCTCTCGCTTTGCAGAAGAAAAGCCGCAGGCGAAGGAACCGTAAGAAACGGACGCGCAGGAGAGTGACCGCGGCCCCCTCTGTGGTCACCGATGACGTGAACGAGGCAGCAGAGGCCGACTCCGCCGCAGGGAAAGTGGAGATTGAATATGTAACAGAGGAGCCCGACATCTACGACCCCAACTTCATTTTCTTCAAAAGGATCTTTCAGGCGTTTAAGGTGATACATGTCGGCTATATAACATGCGTAAGTCGTCTCTGGTAAATACACTTGCTCATTTTGTCTTCTTTTTTAATCTAATTCCTAGTTGACAGATGATGTTAAGAAAGAAAAGGAAAAAGAGCCAGAAAAAGTTGAAAAAATCGAACCAGCCGCCCCCAGGAAGCGATTTGAGGAGGAGATGATGGACAGTGACAGCGACAGTGATGCTGAGGTTGGCAGATAATAACGTTATTCCTCATTGATAGAGTAAGGAATAAGTTATTAATCGCTGGGATCCATCAGATGAGACCCCTACAGATCCGGATACTGTGCCTCTGAAGGGCCTCCTGTCAATGGAGCAGAGGTCGAGCTGTGATCGTTGTCAATCGGCTAGGGACTGGTGGGGCGCCAAGGATCAAACATTCATCACCTATGCACACGGGAGGTGATGAAAGTGTGTTTTTTTTTTTTTTTTTTTTTAATGTAAAAAATTTTTATTTGTCATTTGCAGGATAAAAAATTGGATGCACCAAAACTTTCCAAGAAAAAACTAAGGCGGATGAATAGATTCACGGTGGCGGAATTGAAGCAGGTAAGAAGCTGCAGCACAAAGCTTAGATATACCACGGTGTACAGGATAATACATGGCAACCTATACCTTGGGGATTTTATTTTTCACACTTCTCTTACTAGTTTTATTTTTACGTTTCTCTTAGCTGGTCTCACGTCCAGATGTGGTGGAGATGCACGATGTCACTGCTCAAGACCCCAAACTGCTGGTGCACCTGAAAGGGAGCAGGAATTCTGTCCCGGTCCCTCGTCACTGGTGCTTCAAGCGAAAGTACCTGCAAGGCAAGAGAGGAATTGAGAAACCGCCATTCCAGCTTCCTGAATTTATCAAGAGAACGGGCATCCAGGAAATGAGAGAGGCGCTGCAAGAGAAGGTGAGCAGTCTTATTATTATTATTATTATTTTTTTTTTTGCCTACGAGGTAACACACCGCTCACTTTTGTCCTCAGACCCCTTTTTGATGCGTCTTTTTAAGATTAAAGAATCACATAATTTGTAAACCTTGTCCTGATTTTGTTTCCCAACTGGAATATTGGGCTACTCTTGTAAATAAACTCCATAAAAAAAAATCCTACACTTTAGCTTTTGTAGAGCCTGTGTAACTCCTTTTACATAGCTGGCTGTCCTGCTGCTTCTGACATAAATCTGGCGGCACAATGCTCCTGGTCATCTTGGTCTCTGCTGGAGCCTTTTTCTTTATCTTTCAGTGTTAAATGTAACCTGTTAAGAGCATTTTCCCCTCTAGCGTAATAGGATCGCTTTATCAGGCTCCTAATAATGTTTTTTCCATATCAAAAATGCCTATAACGATTAATATTGTCATGAAACTGTCCTTGGAACAATCTTAGTGATACAAAAAGTATATTCTCCTCATTTTTTGACCGTTCGGTTATCACAGGAAGAGCAAAAGACTATGAAGTCCAAAATGAGGGAGAAGGTTCGTCCCAAAATGGGAAAAATTGACATAGACTACCAGAAGCTTCACGATGCCTTCTTCAAATGGCAAAACAAACCTAAGCTGACCATCCACGGGGACCTGTACTATGAGGTGAGGGGCGAGTACGGGAATATGGCGATGACAGGATGCAGGAGGATACAATGTAGAAATGGTTGACACATAAGCTGATGACCCAGAAGGATCTGATGTTACTGGCCTCCTCTTTATTATGATGATGGCACATCCACATTAAAGGGTATTCCCATCCCCCAAGATCCTATCCTAATTAGTAGTAGTAGCAGCAGCAGTCTGCCTTGTTGTTAATATTAGCAAATCCCTCCAATTAGAAATCTAGAACAGTTCTTCTGATTTGCTATGTCGCTTACCTCATGTGCAGGGCATTGCAGTAGCTTAGGTATCCATTGTTACAACCACTAACCACTAACAACTAACTGTCACTATATGAGTGGTGGCAACCATGAATACCTAAACTACTACAATGCCCTGCACATGGGGTAAGCAACATAGCGAATAAGAAGAACTATACTACATTTCTTATTGGAGGTATTTGGTTATTATTATTATTTATTATTCCTACTACTTATTGGGATAGGATATTTGAGATGGGAATACCCCTTTAAGTACTTGGATATTGCCTATAATATCAGTGTACGGACAGGGGCGTGATTGTATACTAGTCATACAACTCATTCAATGACTCTTCTCCATGTTTCAGGGAAAAGAATTTGAGACCCGTTTAAAGGAGAAGAAACCGGGCGACCTTTCTGACGAGCTGAAAATAACTCTGGGAATGCCGGTAGGGCCGGTAAGTGAACGGTGCAAGGAACAAAAAAATAAATAAAATTAGTAGATAACCTTAACCCGAATCCTTAACGCTCGCTCATCAGCAGCAGACAAGACACTCCACATGTATGTCCGTGGGGTCGCGTGTGAATAATCGCTTTATATAGAAATTCTGCACCGGATGTTTATATTTTTCAATGTTCTTTTTCCATGACAGAACTCCCATAAGGTGCCGCCCCCGTGGCTCATCGCCATGCAGCGATACGGACCCCCTCCATCATACCCCAATCTTAAAATCCCGGGGCTGAATTCTCCTATTCCGGAGGTACAGTACAATCACCATCTCTGATTCTACCCCATTTTATTTTCCTATGTTTCTTGAATCTCTTCTACCTATCTTTTTGTTTTCAGAGCTGTTCGTTCGGCTATCACGCTGGTGGATGGGGAAAGCCTCCTGTCGATGAGATGGGCAAACCCCTGTATGGAGATGTATTTGGGACGAACGCCTCAGACTTCCAGGTAATAAATCAGATTTGGATATATTCATTATGTACCCAGCGGTGGTGACAATACACAAATAATAAATGGACGGTGATCGCTGTCTGATAGAGTAAGAATGAAGAAGAAGACATAGACCGAACCCCATGGGGAGAGTTAGAGCTATCTGACGACGAGTCCTCCTCCGAGGAAGAGGAGGAAGAAAGCGATGAGGATAAACCAGACGAGACAGGATTCATCACACCCGCCGACAGGTAAGTGATCGGCTTCCACATAGTTACATGTATGGGGATTATTCGATATGTAAGATAACTGATATATTGGTCTACACCCATCAAAGAGCAATGAATGAATTGTAGGGCGATACAAAGTTGTGAAATAGGGGTTATCCTAAATAGATGACCCCTTCTGTAAAGCAAGTCTCACATTTCCACTGCAAAATATTGTTTCGAAAATTGTACCATTAAAGGGGTATTCCTGGATAGACAATAACTTTTAGATCCAGGAGGTGGTGGTGACTGGAGCCACACTAATCACTAAAATGGGGCACTTTTATCACTGTTGGGGCAGGGTCACACCACCTTTTTATCCACATCCAAGAAAAAAAAAACAGAGTTTGGCCCGTAGAGTTTGGCCCGTAGAGTTTGGCCCGTAGAGTTTGGCCCGTAGAGTTTGGCCCGTAGAGTTTGGCCCGTAGAGTTTGGCCCCTAAAAGTTGTCACCCGTCCAACTGGAACTCCCCTTCCAAGTCTTACATCCCACCCAGGACACTGCAAAGAGTAAAATCCCTGATAACATCCACTGTGGATTAGAAACTTGCGAATCCGCCGGGCCTCTATTTACGCTGTGCGAGATCTTAAGAATTTAGCCGCTGCTGTATTACACCAAATCCGCGCTCTGCCCAAATACTAAATGCACCCCCTAACCCTGCAGGACCCCCTCCTGAGAAGTTGTAGTTTCTGTAAGTGTCTTAATCTGTTTTATTGTAATATTGCAGTGGACTCATCACCCCGGGAGGATTTTCTTCAGTCCCAGCTGGTATGGAGACCCCAGAACTTATTGAGTTGCGAAAAAAGAAGAATGAGGAGGCCATGGATGGGTAGAACTTTTTATTTTTATATTTTTTATTTATTTTATTTTGACTTTTAGCCTGATGCTGTCCATATCTACAATGTATATTCACAATAACGACCAGTTTTCTCTGCCTTTTTAGCAAGGACACTAATGGATTATTTTCTGTTCCGACAGTACGGAGACCCCGTTACTTTTCACTGTGCTGCCAGAGAAGAGGATGGCTACGGTTGGCGGAGCGATAATGGGATCCACGCACATCTACGACATTTCATCAGTGAGTAGAGATATTCAGAAGCTCATATATGTGGTCATACTTGTTGCTTGGGTCAAGGTAACAGCGATGGCTTTCTTATTAGCGGTGTCCAACCATTGCGGACACCCACCGACTGAGAACAGAGCTCAGAGTGGAGAGTTGTCATTCGATTACAACAATCTCAAACGTGATTAGTCGATTTAAAAAAATAAATAAATATATATTTATTATTAATACTAAATATTATTTTATTAAATATTATTTAAATATTTTATTTAATTTTATTAAGTAATTTTATTACTAGATAATTGAAGTAATGTATTACATTATATATTTTATTAATCGTATTTAGTAATTGTATTAAATAATATTAATAAAATACTTAATGATAAAATATTTAATAATAAAATATTAAGTAATATTTTAAGTAAGTTATGTAAGATTATATTTATTACTTTATAATTAATAGTAGTATTATTAAATATTTTATTATTGTTATTAAATATTTATTTTTTTAAAGAAAAAAAAAAAATGGGTTTGGATTGTGTCACCATTTCTACAGTCATGGCCAAAAGTATTGAGAATGAGACAAATAGTAATTTTTCCAAAGTTTACTGCTTCATTTTTTGTAATGGCAATTTGCATATACTCCTGAATGTCAAAGAGTGATCAGCTTAACAACAATTACTGTACTTGCAAAGTCAATATTTGCCCAGAAAATGAACTTTAACCCCCAAAACACATTTCAACATCATTGCAGTCCTGCCTTAAAAGGAGCAGCTAACATCGTTTTAGTGATTGATCCATTAACACAGGTGTGGGTGTTGATGAGGACAGGGCTGGCGATCAGTCATGATTAAGTAAGAATGACATCACTGGACACTTTAAAAGGAGGCTGGTTCTTGGTATCATTGTTTCTCTTCAGTTAACCATGGTTATCTCTAAAGAAACACGTGCAGCCATCATTGCACTGCACAAAAATGGCCTAACAGGGAAGAGTATCGCAGCTACAAAGATTGCACCTCAGTCAACAATCTATCGCATCATCAAGAACTTCAAGGAGAGAGCTTCCATTGTTGTCAAAAAGGCTCAAGGGCGCCCAAGAAAGACCAGCAAGCGCCACGACCGTATCTTAAAACTGTTTCAGCTGCGGGATGGGACTACCAGCAGTGCCGAGCTTGCTCAGGAATGGCAGCAGGCTGGTGTGAGTGCTTCTGCACGCACTGTGAGGCGGAGACTCTTTGAGCAAGGGCTGATTTCAAGGAGGGCAGCAAAGAAGCCACTTCTCTCCAGAAAAAACATCAGGGACCGACTGATATTCTGCAAAAGGTACAGGGAGTGGACTGCTGAGGACTGGGGCAAAGTCATTTTCTCTGATGAATCCCCTTTTCGATTGTTTGGGACATCTGGAAAACAGCTTATTCGGAGAAGAAGAGGTGAGTGCTACCACCAGTCTTGTCTCATACCAACTGTAAAGCATCCTGAAACCATTCATGTGTGGGGTTGCTTCTCAGCCAAGGGAATCGGCTCCCTCACAGTCTTGCCTAAAAACACAGCCATGAATAAAGAATGGTACCAGAATGTCCTCCAAGAGCAACTTCTCCCATCCGTCCAAGAGCAGTTTGGCGCCCAACAATGCCTTTTCCAGCATGATGGAGCACCTTGCCATAAAGCAAAGGTGATAACTAAATGGCTCATGGAACAAAACATAGAGATTTTGGGTCCATGGCCTGGAAACTCCCCAGATCTTAATCCCATTGAGAACTTGTGGTCAATCATCAAGAGATGGGTGGACAAACAAAAACCAACAAATTCTGGCAAAATGCAAGCACTGATTATGCAAGAATGGACTGCTATCAGTCAGGATTTGGTCCAAAAGTTGATTGAGAGCATGCCAGGGAGAATTACAGAGGTCTTGAAGAAGAAGGGGCAACACTGCAAATATTGACTTGCTGCATTAACTCATTCTAACTGTCAATATAACCTATTGGTACTCATAATATGATTGCAATTATATTTCTGTATGTGATATAAACATCAGACAAACACTAATAAAAACCAGAGGCCAGCAGATCATGTGAAAATATAATTTTGGTGTCATTCTCAAAACTTTTGGCCATGACTGTAGGGACTATAACTTTATTTTTGCAGTATGGGACGACAAATGGTCTCATGAAGCCCCAGCTTGTGGCGTGCCATCATGGTTGCAATGAGGATCCTAAAGCATGCCACCATGTCAAACTATCGGTGTCTTGTAATCACATTGCGGGGGGTGGGGAGGGTCATGGACGACCGGGCAGGATCTCTGATTGATGCTGTTAAGATTCCAGCTTTATAACCCCACCGGCATCTGTCCCATGCAGAGCAGGCTCCTACCCCGACCCACTCCAGGATGTATATATCCATCAAGGAGCAAGGATGGGTCAAAGGATATGAACACCTTATTTGGCAAAAAAAGAAATTATTTTTGCATTAAAGGTTTGGCTTCTGCAGCCTTCGTTTCCATATGTACCAGACTGCGGAGTGAAGTTACAGACTCTAGTCGGGTCGGTAACGCTGCGTTCTTCTCCCAATCAATCGTCCCGGCTGATTTATGACCACATAAAAGTTGGCCAAAAGTTTTCCTAAACCTCGTCCTTGTGTTTGACCGCCTCAGAGCTTCGCTGACCATCTGTCTGTTCTTCCCACAGGCCATGTCTCGGAGAGGTGCCCCATCAGAGCCGCAGGGGGTGGAGGTGGCCCTGGCCCCCGAAGAACTGGAATTGGACCCTTCAGCCATGACACAGAAGTACGAGGAAAGAGTGCGGGAAGCGCAAGAACAAGTACAGAAAGAGGACTTCAGTGACATGGTGGCCGAACATGCGGCTAAGCAGAAGGTAGGAAAATCTTCATTAATGATTATTCTCTTACTGTTTGGGTTGGTCAGGTCTGGAGACCACCACAGGATAATAGGGGTCTCATGTTTTATAGAGGAGCTAGAAGAACTTTTAGCTTCAGTGATGCTAAAGCGACCTTCCACCCTGGGACTGAAAAGTGGCCCTTGACTCCATGTGCAATCCCCCGGCCCTTTATTTGCCTCCTGCTCCTTCCTACCTCACTATAGTATTAGTTCAATGTTGACTCCTTTTATTCTGTTTTTTTCTTTGTACAGCAAAAGAAGAGGAAGGGACAGCCGCAAGATTCCCGATCCGGAGGCAAAAAATACAAAGAATTCAAGTTCTGAGTGCGCCTCATGTCGCGTTTTTTTTTTTTTTTTCCTTTCCTTTTTCATCCATTGTCAATCACATTCTTGTATTTGTAATAAAACCTGTTAAATTGAAACTGTGCCTAACTCTTTCAATTATTCCTCCAGTGTAAAAAAAAAAAAAAAAAAAAAAGTAGTAGTCATAGTGGATTGGTCACCTTAAATGCAAGAATTTGGGGCTAAAAATCATTTTTCCAATTGGGTTTCATCCAAAAAATTTTCACCGCTTGCCTTCTATAGCCTCAGTGCTGCAGAGTCCATCGCTGGCTGCAGAATGAGTTTTCTGGGAATCTGTCAGTGAGCTCGTTCTGACGGGAGAGTTGGTAACTTTTATTTGTCTTTCTGAGCTACTCTCAGCTGATTTAGGACCACATCAAAGTTGAATGTGCAGGAAGTGAAGGCCTGGAAAAGCTGATCAGTGCAAAATATTTTATAAAACCCAATTGTGCATATGGTTATTTTTTTTTAGTACCAAATGCATGCATTTAAGTAAAAAAAAAAAAAAAACCCCAAAGTGGACAACCCCTTTAATGTTGGCAGATAGGGAAGGTATAGTTACAGTAGATGGAGTAGTCAAGTGTGTGTAGTCTTACTCCTCGGATCATTCACGGAAAAGACTCATGATCCCCCTCCCATCATAGATCACCGTGCTGTACACTAATGGCAAATCTTACTGGGCACCCCACCCCCAATGCTGAGTACAGCAAATGATATACTAAATTCAAAGGAAAAGGGACCAAATATCTAAAATACAATAAATGCAGAAATATCCAAGAAATGAAAAGATACTTTATTGATACCAAACACAAGAGTGAATTTAAAAAGTAAAAAAAAAAAAGTGACCCAGCTGACCCCAGTGCGGCGTTAGTGATGTGATGTGTTTGTCACTAACGTGGTTTTCACAAAGAAGAGCAAATCCCACGCGGAGCCGCTGTGAGTCGGTGGCTATATAACGTGTGACGGCTACAGAGCATGCACACATTTGACGTGAAGCTGGGTCTGTATACCCAGAGTCGGTGCGCATGCCCGGGGAGCAGCTGGGACTGGGCAGCGCGCACGCCTGGGGAGCGGCTGGGACTGGGCAGCGCGCATGCCCGGCGAGCGGCTGGGACTGGGCAGCGCGCATGCCCGGCGAGCGGCTGGGACTGGGCAGCGCGCATGCCCGGCGAGCGGCTGGTACTGGGCAGCGCTAATGCCTGGGGAACGGCTGTGACTGGGCAGCGCGCACGCCCGGCGAGCGGCTGGTACTGGGCAGCGCGCACGCCCGGCGAGCGGCTGGTACTGGGCAGCGCGCACGCCCGGCGAACGGCTGGTACTGGGCAGTGCGCACGCCCGGCGAACGGCTGGTACTGGGC
Organism: Phyllobates terribilis; assembly: GCF_046119375.1. Taxonomy (NCBI): domain Eukaryota; kingdom Metazoa; phylum Chordata; class Amphibia; order Anura; family Dendrobatidae; genus Phyllobates; species Phyllobates terribilis. The sequence goes on from NW_027362773.1 coordinate 105,283,297, forward strand.
AGCGCGCACGCCCGGCGAGCGGCTGGTACTGGGCAGCGCTAATGCCTGGGGAGCGGCTGGGACTGGGCAGCGCGCATGCCCGGTGAGCGGCTGGTACTGGGCAGCGCTAATGCCTGGGGAGCGGCTGGGACGGGGCAGCGCGCACGCCCGGCGAGCGGCTGGGACAGGGCAGCGCGCACGCCTGGGGAGCAATCTCAATGCTGTGGGTGTGCATAACAGGACACTGACTGATCCGTGACTGAAACGATGTAAAGCGCCACTCTTGTGACTGAAAGAGAAGGTATGTGAGGGAATCCCCTAATGATACAAAGTGTTTTTTAAACATTTTCTTTGAGAAAACCACATTAGTGACACAGATTGCATCACTAACCACATACTGGGGGCAGTTAAATAGCTAAAAATGACATGATAGGTTCCCTTTAAAAACCAATAAGGATGGGGGAATACCTTCTGCAGCAAAGCACATTCACCATGTCATGATAAACAAGGTAAAAAGAAACTGACTCCCAACAATAGCAAAAAATATTGCCAGGAATTAAATCTAATAAGCGAGGGTCGCTCACGGCACTGCTGAGAAAATTCAAATTCTCTTGATATAATTAGTGACGGGCCAATTTTTTTTTAAATCTGACCAGTGTCCCTTTATGTGGTGGTAACTCTGGAACGCTTCAATATACCCCATTGTTTTTTAATCCGTTTTTTCATGACACCTTATACTTTATGATAATGGTAAATTTAGCTTGATACGTTTTGCGTTTATTTATAAAAAAAAAATGAAGAAAAAAATTGCAATTTTCAAACTTTGACTATCCCTTTAATCCCAATACTCATACCACACAAAAACATTAATAACCTTTCCCTCATGTCAGCTTTACATCAGCGCCATTGTAAAATGTTTTTATTTTGTTAGCATTTTAGAAGGTTTAAAAATGTAGCAGCAATTTTTGCATTTTTTTCAAGTAACTTTACAAAACTTATTTTTTTCGGGACCTGTTCAGTTTTGAAGTGACCTTGGGGGTCCTATATGTTGGAAACTACCCAAAAGTCATACCATTTTAAAAACTGCACCCCTCACTGTATTTAAAACTGCTTTCAAGTAGTTCATTAACCCTTCTGGTTCTTTTCAGGAATTAATGCAAAGTGGCATGACAAGAATGAAAAAGTTTATTTTTACCACCTAAGTTTTGATAACTTCTGAACAGGCCACTATAGCCGTTATTTGGCTGTTACCTGCCATGGCAAACACCAGGACCACACAATCAAGATCTCAGGGTGCCAATGGGGTTAAAGAGGGAGCCTTCGCACTCTATTAACCATCTAGATGCCGTAGTCACCAGTGACAGCAGCATTTAAGGGGTTAAATGGACAGAGTTGGTGCCAACACTGTCGTGGCAGATGCAGCAAGTTGTCAGCTATAGTGTACAGCCGACAGCTACAGGATTGTCACCCGGCCGGGGATGCTAGTCTCTCAGTAAAAAGACTTATTGGTCACTAATTGGTTAAGTGTAAGACACACCCAAGGTGTAACAATATAGACCCCAATAGAATGTTGAAAAAGATTGTATCAATAATTACCTCATCAAACATAAGACATTCATACAGCCCACAATGTAGACTAAGAGGGGGGGGGGGGAGAGTCAAAGACCCCACTTGTTTCACCACACAATGGAGCTTCCTCAGCGGTAAAGTGGCAGTGCATTGTGAAGATTTGGTAGAAATAGGTCGTATCCCAGACGTATACAATTAAAAAGCTCATCTATTTAACTGCATAATGTATTACTCTACATATACACCGCTGGCTGAGAAGCAGTAGCTGATTACTCACTTTTCATCCTCCCCGGGCCCCTGCATTCTTGACACCACAGGGGCCCCTTCCCCATCAATAATCTTGCAGCTTCTTGCTGTACTTAAAGGAGTTGTCCAGGACTAATATTAACAGACTAGCTTTACGGCGCAGGCAGACTGTCGTATGAATTGGCCTGAAGTCGGAACACAGTGAACGGACTGGCCGGCAGCTCTCCCCACCTGATAGTTGCATGTGTTTCTATGCAGCTGTCACGCTCGGGTTGGGAGAACCGCCGGCCAGTCCGTGCACTGCGTTCAAACCTCGGTCCGATTCATATTTCCTTAGGATTAGTCATTAACATTTGGTGGGGTCTGACACCCTCATGATCAGCTTGATACCAGGATTCGGGAACAGTCATTCTGTGCTCACAGTCCCTTAAGGCCACGGCCCCACTATCAGTATTTGGTCAGTATTCGGTCAGTATTTTTTCTCAGGAGTGGGAGCCAAAACCAGGAGTGGGTGATAATTGCAGAATTGGTGACTTGTTTCTATTATACTTTTTCTCTGATTGTTCCTCACTTGGTTTTGGCTCCCACTCCTGAGAAAAAATACTGACCGAATACTGACCAAATACTGATAGTGGGGCCGTGGCCTAAAGCGCATCTCTGGTCCAGCCACAAGGAGGGTGCAGAAACTCTACTTTCTTGAATATGGAGCAAACACAAGTAACAGGAACCTCACAAAGCGAGATATGGAGCCTCTGCGTTTTGAGCGGCTTAGCAGCGCTTCAACTGCAGTTTAAAGAGTTAATCCCATCCTTCATAGATGGATATTGTAAAAACAGGCACATTTGCAATTTACCGCTTATTGAAATTTGCAGCCGTTCTTGAGATATTAACACTTTTGTTTACAGCTCGTTGCTTTGGAGACCGACCCCCGCTGCAGTGAAGCAGGGATTAGGAGGCGACAGCGAGGTCCAGCGATCCAGGCCGGCTTCACAACGGCGCTCAACAGGAAACAGCTTGTACGCGCTCTGCATGTTCCGCTGGGTAGCAGAGGTGGTCGGTCTCCACGGCAACAGATTATAAACAAAATTAAAGTGTTGATATCTCAAGAACAGCTGAAATGAAATTGCAGAAGTGCTTATAGTTACAGGCGCGATCCGGAAATATCCGTCTATGAAGGTGGGAAAAACCCTAGGGTGGGCGTCCAGAATCCATGCTACTGGTGGCCCCCATATCTCCCCAGTATGACACCCCCTCAAAGCTAATATGCCACCCAGAGCTGAGAGATGTAACTGCAGTGTAAAGCATGGAGAACGGAAGGCTGAGTAATACAGGGCCGCTTCTGGAGAGCCAGGACCCTCGTGTGTCGCCCCCTGGTGGTGCAGTGCACACACCTATTATTACAGCTCCATAACTGTGCGGGGTCAGCAATGGAGGGGTCGCCCGTCTCCCCTTCAAGGAGCACGACAGCCGAAAAGCGTCAAAGCTGTAACACTGCACGCGCATTGGCCAGAGGAGCGATGACGTCAAGGAAGGAAGCCTCGCCCGTAAACATTGCTTCTTCTCGCTGATTGGTTCGCCCGAGACCCCGTGACGGTCAACACGCACCCCGCCCTGTCACGTGGTCTGCTTGTCACCCTGCGATTGGTCGTCGCCTCAGTCTTTGCTGTCTGCTCCCTGCGCCATGTCCGAGCGCTCTGTCACAACGGGGCCCTTGGGGGCCACAATCATGGCGCCGCCAGGGGGCTCCACGCTCGGTGGAGATTTAACCGTTACTGGTCCTGCCCCGACTGCTGGAGGTCCGGTCCGCATGAACTTGTACGCCACCTGGGAGACAGACCGAGGCAGCGCGGCCTGCGTGCCCAGGTATGACGTCAGCGCGTAACCTGTGATGTCATTCACACCTGCGGTATACGTGCGGTAGTGTGTAATAGTAGAGCGCCACCTTCCTGCATCTTTGTCCTGTTGTCAGTGTCAGGTAGAGATCTGAGAAAAGGCGGAGACCTCCCTGACCCCAGAGGTGTGGGCCGGTCTCCTAGGCGACTGCTGAGGCCTCCTGAAAAGCAGCATTACCATAAAGCGTCGTCTATGCATGGGCCGAGTGGGTGGTCCCGGTGTTAGAGGGGCGTCCACTGGACTCTTTAATTTGATCCTGAGTCCCCCCTCCAGTTGCTGCCGCTCAGCTGATTCCGTAACAGTTTTCCTTTTTCTTCTGCGCCCCTCTGTTCCAGAGTTATGCCCCTCGGAAATAAACATGCAAATTTTCTCTCCAACCAACCGTGTCTGTGGGCGTCGGCTTTGTCCAGCCAATCACAACAAGGCCTCTCCCACAGTGAAGCTCTGGTATCCGCCCAAATTTGCATCTTTATGACCAGGGGACCATAACTTTGGAACCGAGGGGCCCAGAAGAAAAAGGAAAACGGATCCTGAATCAGTGGAGCAGCAGCAATCAGAGAAGGTACTGAGTTTGAAGTTAAAATTTTGAGTGAAAGACCCCCTTTAAGTATCCTAAGTCGTGGTGGCATAAGGCTTGTTAGAGGGTCGGACGATGACTTGTGTGGAACCTACCTTTAAGGGAGAATTGCCTGCTGGTGTTTAAAGGGGTTGTCCTCGACACTGATATTGGTGTCCGACTCTTGGGACAGGTCATCAATATCAAATTGGTGGAGGTCTTACACTCAGGGCCCCCACTTATCAGCTTTAATGGGGGTACAGAGCAGAACGCCACTGCTTCCAGGCACTGCAGATCAGCGCGTTTCTAAAGAAAAGGAGATAATCTGCAGTACCTGGCAGTGGCCACTACACAGCGAGTGGCGCTGCATTCACTGTTTACATCTGAGCTTGATATTAGCTGATCAGCTTCAGGTGTAGGACCCCCACTGATCTGATATTGATGACCGGTCATGATTATCGGTGCATTGGAAAACCCTTTTAAGACGCTTTATGGCAGCTGACAGTCTCCACAAGCACTTCCAGACCTTATTACTGGCCTGTCAATCAGCCAACCAGTACCCGGATCTGTACTGATGAGGGGTAAGAACCCCAAAAAAGTGGTGTGCAGATGAAGGTCTAGTTTTTGGCTAAATATCCAATTAAATGAATTTAGATAGTATTCGAAAAGTATTTCATGTGGATTTTGGGGCTTCAAACTCATCCTAAAAAACCCCCCAGTGAACTCACCCTTAGGTCGAATTCAGACATTCGTGTATCACGGTCCGAGGATTGATCATGATGCACAGACTCGCCACAGATCTCCTGACCCGAACTTGACGTCCTCGTATATATCCATGAGACAGTACGGTTCAGATCAGGAGACCCGTGGTCAGTGCACGCACCGTGGACGTCTGAACTCAGCCTTAACGCCGACCATGCTCCTGTGGACATCATTGATCTTCCCGGCCCCCCATATAGAATCATCTCGGTGAGCCTTAGTCAGTGATTACACAGACAGCTGCCAGCAGCGGATCTTGATGATTTGCCCAAGGTCATTCAGCGGCAGAACCGTCCTCAGACGACCATTAATAACCTCACAGATTGCAGACGAGACTGTAAGTGCGGGGATTTCTGCACGTGGCTCATACTCCATACTGAATAAACCCAGATGATTCGAAAATGTTTCCACTTTTTCATCATTTGCAGATCTGTAACATGTCTGTCCATCCAGCGATTTTCATAATTCCACGACTTTTCCTTTTCTATGTTGCTGCTTCATTGTTTAGGAGTATAGATGTCCACACCTCAGAATCTATCATGATGTCAGCATTGACATCATCAGTAAATACAAGGGACCCGCTATATTGGCGCCATGCTCGATAGATGAATTTTATATACAATCATGGCCGAAAGTGTTTGCACCCTTGAAATTGTTCCAGAAAATGAAGTATTGCTCATTTATTGCAATTACACGTTTTGTGGTACACATGTTTGTTTCCTTTGTGTGTATTGGAACAAAGCAAAAAAACAGGGGGAAAAAAGGCAAATTAGACATCATTTCACACACAACTCCAAAAATGGGCCGGACAAAATTGTTGGCACCTTTCCAAACTTGTGGGTAAACAAGCGTGTGATGCTCGCTCAAATTAACCTGTGGCAAGTTACAGGTGTGGGCAATATGAAAATCACACCTGGCTGAAACCACGTAAAAAGGGGAGAAGTTGACTCAATCTTTGCATTGTGTGTAAGCATGGAGAACAGAAAGAGGAGAAGAGAACTGTCTGAGGACATGAAAACCAAAATTATTGAAAAATAGAAACTATCTCAAGGTTACAAGAGCGGCCTAAAATTCCAGTTAAGAGGTGTAAGTAGTTTGTGGATGGTTATAGAAAGCGATTGATTGCAGTTATTTATTCCAAAGGGTGTGCAACCAAATATTAAGTTGAGGGTGCCAACAATTTTGCCCGGCCCATTTTTGGGATTTTGTGTCCAATTTGCCTTTTTTTTCTCTCTTTTTTTTTTGTGTTGTTCCAATACACACAAAGGAAATAAACATGTGTAATTGCAATAATTTTCTGGGAGAAATACTTAATTTTCTGAAACAGTTTCAATGGTGCCAACACTTTTGGCCATGACTGTCTTTGGATTATGATTATGGCTTTCTTTGTACTCGTTTCTTTCCATCATTCTAGTCTAAATGGATCTGTGACTTTCCTGTCTGAGAGATGCCGTTACAAAGGGTGCAGCTCTTAGGCTGTGTGCCCACAATGCGTTTCCGCAGCAGCAATTCCGCCGCAGAAACGCTTAAACGCTTGGTAGAAGGCCTGCCATGTTCCCCAATGATAATCCTCATGTGCTGTGCACATGCTGCGGAAATTTCCGCTGCGGATTATCATTGTGGAAAAATCCGCAGCACTACCAATTATTTTGCGTTTTCACCGCCATTGACTTGCATTGAATCACTTAATATCCGCATGACTACATTTGCACTTGCGGATATTAAGCGATTCAATGTGCAGATGGTACCCGGGTCTGGAGAAGAGGAGACTCTCATCCAGACCCAGGTACCATAGTACCTGTAAAAAAAAAAAAAAATAAAAAAAAAAGAATTTAAAATAAAAAAATACATTATATTCCCCTTCTGATGGCCCCCGGTCTCCATAGCGATGCGTCCTGGCTCCCCGGCAGCTCGCGATGGTCTAAAAGGACCTTCCATGACATCATTTAGTCATGTGTCGGGTAACGTGACCGCTGACGTCGGTGGTCGAGTGACCTGTCACATGACTAAGTGACGTCATGGAAGGTCCTTTTACACCACCACGAGCTACCGGGGAGACCGGAGAAGGAGACCGGGGGCCATCGGAAGGTAAGTATAATGTTTTACCATTTTTATCTTCTTTTTTTTCAACCAACTTGGTCACACTATATAAATCCATGCCGGTTGCATGGATTTATATAGTGTGACCAAGTTGTCAAGCACTTTCCAAGTGATGCTAAAATCGTTTGGAAAGCGCTTGTCAACCAGCATGCGGAAATGCATGTGAAGAACGCTTCACATCCGCATGTCCCTGGCAGGAAAAACACATGTACAATCCGCATGCGTTTTTTTCTGCCAGGGAAACGCTCAGGAAAAATCCAGAGCATTTCTGCATCGTGGGCACATAGTCTTAAAGGGGTTTTCGGTCTGAAAAAAATAGTCTGCAGTTAGTCTATGTGCGACTGTCACGACTCCCCTTTCTTCACAGCACAAGTGACACTGCATGTAGGCGGTTTCCATACCATCAGTCACGCAGCGGTTAGATTCTCCTGCGCTGCTCTGACTAGAGCATTGAGGAAGATGGATGAGAGGAGTTGTCGTGTGACGGCTGCAGATATGGGGATCAGTGACGGTGGATGCATTTCTCAGTGTCGCTCTTCAGCAGCCTGCAGTTACATAGAGAGAATGTAGATTTTTCTTCTCAGCCCAGAAAGCCCCTTTAAGGCTCTGCTCATTGTGTCTATTATGGAAGCCGCAATACTGTGTGCGCTGCGGTGACCGCCATTGCCCCCAGCATGAAATAAAATGGCGTCTGAGTGGAGCCTGTTCTTGAACAGTCTTTGATGTTGTGGTCTTCCTGTTTTTGAGTCGTGTTCCCCTCCACATTTACTCTGCTGATGTCTTCCCTACACTGGTGACTATCTCCGGTCCGTCCTCTGCTGTGTAGGGTTTTTCTTCATCCAGGATAGACTACTCCTATCATCCTCCACAGTTGTAGTCCTCTGTGCCTAGAGGCTTTTTGAAGCTTCTTAGCCTGTCCTTTATTTTCTCTGCTTCTTATTTCTCTCATTGGTTTATTTTGCTCTTTGCACTTCATATTGAATTACCCGCAGATATCATACTTAAAAGGGGTTATCCAGGACCATTTATTTTTTTTTACGATGGGCCTAAGCACTATAAGGCTGGTAGTTGCTAACTACCTGTCTGTTGTGCCTGACGCCGATCTCTGCGGTCACCGACCACTCCTGATGGTGATTTAGTGGCTTCTGCTGACATCACGTCGACAGAGCAGCGGCTTCTCTTTTGCTCTGCTCTGTGGATGGGACATGACTGCTGATTGACAGCTGGCTCCCTGCTGCCTAACTGCGGGGAGCTGGCTGTCACTCAGCATGACGTCAGCTGTCACATCCCATGGACAGAGCAGCCCAGAAGAAGAGCTGCTCTGTTGACGCGGAGCAGTTGAATCGCTGGCAGAAGCAGTTGGTGACCACTTTGAGCTGGTGGCGGGTAGACTGGCAGGTACAGTGTTTCCCCGGAAATAAGACCTAACCCCCAGCGTTTCCATTCCGAGGTTAAGACTGCTTAGGACCTTTGGTGACGTCACAGTAATGTGACCATGATGTCACCAAAGGTCCTTTAACTGCGGGAATCTAGAGGCACTGAAGAGGAGACAGGCTGGTATGTACCATCTGTGCAATGTGTGTGTTAAGACATTGGATTTGAATAAATGTTGATTTCTTTTTCAATAATAATTGTGGATTGCTTATGGGGAAAAAATAAGACATCCACTTAAATTAACCCCTAAGCCATCTTTCAGAGCAAAAAAATAATATAAGACCTTATTTTCGGTGAAACACAGTAGTCGCCTCTGTTAGTAACTACCTGCCTGTTAGTTATCTTTAAGCCCATAGTAAAAAGAAAAAAAAAATAGTCCTGGACAACCCCTTTAGTATATTAGATCCTCCCTATACATTAAAGTCAGCCGAACCTCACCGATGTAATGTATGAAGCCTCGTCCCTCTCACCTGACACATGATGTCGGAGGAGGTAAGGATCGAACAGTTTGAAGTTAATGGTCAAAACTTTTTGTCCTGGGACATGAGCCACCCTTGGAGGGGTCAGGCAGCCGCTTCCCCCCTCGTCCTACCCCAGAGCGGTCCGCCAGCCACTTCCTCCGCTTGTCCCATCCCCGAGGGTTCCAGCAGCCGCTTCCTCCACTCGTCCCATCCCCGAGGGGTCCGGCAGCCACTTCCTCCACTCGTCCCATCCCCGAGGGGTCCGGCAGCCGCTTCCTCCACTCGTCCCATCCCCGAGGGTTCCGGCAGCCGCTTCCTCCACTCGTCCCATCCCCGAGGGTTCCGGCAGCCGCTTCCTCCACTCGTCCCATCCCCGAGGGTTCCGGCAGCCGCTTCCTCCACTCGTCCCATCCCCGAGGGTTCCGGCAGCCGCTTCCTCCACTCGTCCCATCCCCGAGGGTTCCGGCAGCCGCTTCCTCCACTCGTCCCATCCCCGAGGGTTCCAGCAGCCGCTTCCTCTACTCGTCCCATCCCCGAGGGTTCCGGCAGCCGCTTCCTCCACTCGTCCCATCCCCGAGGGGTCCGGTAGCCGCTTCCTTCACTCTCACCATTGAAAATACATGTATAAATCTAATAAAAATAATAACTTGGTTTATGGCCCTTAAGAGCTTGTCGTGGACTGTATCAGCTCACAATGTACAGTACAGACCAAAAGTTTGGACACACCTTCTCATTTAAAGATTTTTCTGTATTTTCATGACTTTGAAAATTGTACATTCACACTGAAGGCATCAAAACTATGAATTAACACATGTGGAATTATATACTTAACAAAAAAGTGTGAAACAACTGAAAATATGTCTTATATTCTAGGTTCTTCAAAGTAGCCACCTTTTGCTTTGATGACTGCTTTGCACGCTCTTGGCATTCTCTTGATGAGCTTCAAGAGGTAGTCACCAGAAATGGTCTTCCAACAATCTTGAAGGAGTTCCCAGAGATGCTTAGCACTTGTTGGCCCTTTTGCCTTCACTCTGCGGTCCAGCTCACCCCAAACCATCTCGATTGGGTTCAGGTCTGGTGACTGTGGAGGCCAGGTCATCTGGCGTAGCACCCCATCACTCTCCTTCTTGGTCAAATAGCCCTTACACAGCCTGGAGGTGTGTTTGGGGTCATTGTCCTGTTGAAAAATAAATGATGGTCCAACTAAACGCAAACCGGATGGAATAGCATGCCGCTGCAAGATGCTGTGGTAGCCATGCTGGTTCAGTATGCCTTCAATCTTGAATAAATCCTCAACAGTGTCACCAGCAAAGCACCCCCACACCATCACACCTCCTCCTCCATGCTTCACGGTGGGAACCAGGCATGTAGAGTTCATCCGTTCACCTTTTCTGCGTCGCACAAAGACACGGTGGTTGGAACCAAAGATCTCAAATTTGGACTCATCAGACCAAAGCACAGATTTCCACTGGTCTAATGTCCATTCCTTGTGTTCTTTAGCCCAAACAAGTCTCTGCTGCTTGTTGCCTGTCCTTAGCAGTGGTTTCCTAGCAGCTATTTTACCATGAAGGCCTGCTGCACAAAGTCTCCTCTTAATAGTTGTTGTAGAGATGTGTCTGCTGCTAGAACTCTGTGTGGCATTGACCTGGTCTCTAATCTGAGCTGCTGTTAACCTGCGATTTCTGAGGCTGGTGACTCGGATAAACTTATCCTCAGAAGCAGAGGTGACTCTTGGTCTTCCTTTCCTGGGGCGGTCCTCATGTGAGCCAGTTTCTTTGTAGCGCTTGATGGTTTTTGCAACTGCACTTGGGGACACTTTCAAAATTCTCCCAATTTTTCGCACTGACTGACCTTCATTTCTTAAAGTAATGATGGCCACTCGTTTTTCTTTACGTAGCTGCTTTTTTCTTGCCATAATACAAATTCTAACAGTCTATTCAGTAGGACTATCAGCTGTGTATCTACCTGACTTCTGCACAACACAACTGATGGTCCCAACCCCATTTATAAGGCAAGAAATCCCACTTATTAAACCTGACAGGGCACACCTGTGAAGTGAAAACCATTTGCGGTGACTACCTCTTGAAGCTCATCAAGTGAATGCCAAGAGTGTGCAAAGCAGTCATCAAAGCAAAAGGTGGCTACTTTGAAGAACCTAGAATATAAGACATATTTTCAGTTGTTTCACACTTTTTTGTTAAGTATATAATTCCACATGTGTTAATTCATAGTTTTGATGCCTTCAGTGTGAATGTGCAATTTTCATAGTCATGAAAATACAGAAAAATCTTTAAATGAGAAGGTGTGTCCAAACTTTTGGTCTGTACTGTACATGGCAAAGTTTGTGCTCACATGGTGGTCCCCCCCCCAGCCACGTCACCCTACATTGCTCATCCGATGTCTGTTTTTTTGTTTGCTGACGATCACTGCCTGAGGATCTGTCTTCTTCCCAGGCTCTTCTCTCTGACGCTGCGGAAGCTGGTCATGCTGAAAGATCTGGATAAAGATTTACCCTCAGTTGTTATAGCTGTGAAGCTGCAGGTAACACCGGCTCCTCATCTATGATGTGCGCACGTTAAGCCCCCAGTTGTCGTTAAGTGCTTATTATGCCCTAAGTTATGTCCCCCAACCTCCTCATACACAGGAGCACTCAGCCGGCCGAGCTCCTATGTTCTCTATGACCTACTAACAAAAGTATTGTGCTTTGGAAATCAGATGTCGCCAGAACCTTCTCTTCACCATCATCATCTGTCAAGAGTCCCCCATACACATTAGACTGTCGGCCGATCCCTCCGATGTTGACGGGTTCTGCCGACATTGGTTTGATTTGTGTGTGTGTGGGGGGAGGCCTTCTATATCCTTCAAAATGGGAAGATGTTCAGCAGTGCCATCAGCTCAGAACTGGCAGCAGCTCGAGGGACCCAGCTACATCCATCTCCTATTCAGAGACGTCCGGCCAGAAGAGGTCTTCATAGAAGAATTGCAGCCAAAAAGCCCAAATCTTCCACATGGTAACCAGGCCAAATGGCTCAACTATGCAGAAAAACATAAGAACTAGGGTGCAGAAAACAGGAGCAGGTGATCTGGACTGACGAGTCACAAATGTGAAATATTCGGCTGTAACAGAAGGCAGTTTGTTCACCTCCGGTCTGGAAAGCGGGGCAATAATGAGGGTCTACAGGTATCAGTGAAGAAGGTAGAGGGTCTGCAGTTTGGGGCTGCATTTTGGCAAATTTAGTTGGGGATTTGGTCAGGATTAATTATGTCATCAATGCTGAGAAATACAGGCAGATACTTATCCATCATGTGATATCATCAGAGAGGCGTCTGATTGGCTCCAGATTTATTTTGTAGCAGAAAAACGACCCCAAACGTCCATCCAATGTCAATAAGAAGGGTAAGAAGTCGTGGAGGTTATGATCTGGCCCCCACAGAGCCCTGATCTCACATCATCCATCTGTCTGGGGTTATATGAAGAGACAGAAGGATTCGTACCAGCGACAGCCATCGGAGATCTGTGGTTGGTTCTCCAAGATGTTTGGAACAATCTCCTGCTGAGATCCTTCAAAAACTGTTCCAAGTCTACAAAGAAGAATTGATGAAGGCAAAGGCGGTCACCAAATATTAATTCGATTTAGATTTCTCTTTTGTTCGCTCACTTTGCATTTTGTTAATTGATAAGAAGAAACTATTATCACTATTTTTACAGCAGTTTTACTTTGCAGCATTTTTTCCACACCTGCCTAAAACTTTTGCACAGTACTGTATGTGTATATATAGATATACATACATAAATATTATAGAACTACTTCTCAGCTCAGGGATGGAGGGGGCTCAGGAGCTTTCTGCAGAGGGGCTGAGCTGTCACCGCTGGATATTGGAGCTGACACCGCTGCAACGCAGATCTTACACATTTAACCCTTTTAGATGCAACAATCAATGTTTTATATGATCCCCACAATGATGCTGTTGAAAAATAACCTTTGTTGGTGGAAAATAAAAAGTTCTGACTCACAGAATAATGTGGGGATAAAAGAATGAAAAAAGGGGTTAATAATGTTTCTTTTTTTATCAAAATTTGTAAAAATAATTGATTTAAATGTTATTTTATATCACGTTTTTACTGTTAGTTACCCTCTTAGTGCAGCAGTCCCTTTACTTTAGACCTTCGTGATGGTGCAATATTTTTTTTTGTATAAGGGCTGTTAATTTGGGGTACAAATGATGTATTGTATAATTGTTCTTAGTTTTATGTGTTTTTTTTTTTTTTTTTTTTTTTGGGAGGGGAGGGGAGACAGCAGCCTTCCTTAAACCCCTGAGGCACGATGGACGGCATCACAGGATTGATATATTGTAACATGTAGAATAATGCTTTGGAGCCATAATTTGATTTTATTTATAGTAATTGATCTTTTTTTTTTTTTATGTATTTAGGGATCAAAACGAATTTTACGCTCAAATGAAATCTCTCTCCCAACTAGTGGGGTGTCCGAGACAGAACTACAGCTCACGTTCTCGCTGCAGGTGAGTTTCAGAGTTTATTGCAGACTTGGAAAAAGCTTTTCCCTAGATCTCTGAAGGGTACTGCTCCTCTGATATTCCTCCTGGAAGCCTATGAACAAATTGACATCTGAGTGTTACCAGTTGGGGCTCGACAGTTTCTTTATGGGGCTGCTGGAAAAGGCTGAGTACAGCGCTCTGCAGCCCCCTAAATGGATCGGCGCTCGGGCATGCATGCGCTCTGTGCGCACGCTCGGGCATGCATGCGGTCTGCACGCTTCATTCTGAGGTTCCCCGCTGTTGGACTCCCACCAATCAACAAGTCTAGGTGATGACAACCCCTTTAGGGTGCATTTAGATGGGCCCAGAATTGGCGAACGAGCGTCTATAAGAATGTTCCTTCTCAGTTATCAACCCCTGTAAACATTCTGGGGATCGTCTGATGAGCAAGGAAAAAGCTTCTTCATAAGGTGTTTGGATTATTTATGTCTTCGGCATAAAAATCATTGAATCATCCATATTGTTCTGTTCCCATCAGTACTTGTTGGCCTGTGTGAATAAGGCAGTAAACGAGCGCCGATTGATTTATATGTTGTCTATGTGGGCCGAGATTGGCCCCCAGAATTCCCCATTAGCATTTGTGTGCACACTACGTGCGTCCATATGGCTAGATTAGCCTGACGGGGGCTGCGAGGACCGTCGGGTCAGTGTATGTTGGTATAGTTGCAAAAAGGAGGTGTGAAATGGTAATAGTCTGTGCTGTTCCAGTAAAAGGTATATAGTAGGGAAAATATTGTGCTGTACCTATTGGTGGGATCTTCGAAGCCCCTCATCATCTCGGTGTTTACAGATAACCATGTCCGCTGTTGCTTTTCTTTTTAGTATCCTCACTTTCTAAAGAGAAATGCAAACCGCCTACAAATCATGCTGCAGCGACGAAAGCGATACAAAAACCGTACCATCCTGGGATATAAAAGCCTGGCTGTGGGGGTCATAAATATGGCGGAGGTAAGAACCATAGGGGTCTCACGGTAGTAAATAATTTTCTTGTCTGTGAGGGAAGGTTTGGGATACTGATGTTGTGTATAAATTTTCCCAAAATTTAGACCCGTTAAAGGGGAATTCCTATCTCCAAGATACTATCCAAATATGTAGTAGGTAGAAGAATAATAATTAGAAATGTAGTATAGTTCTTCTGATTCGCTATGTCACTTACCCCGTGTGCAGGGCATTGCAGTAGCTTAGGTTTCTGTGCTTACGACCATTAGCAACTAACTGTCACTATATTAGTGGTCGTAACCATGGATACCTAAGCTACTGCAATGCCCTGCACATGGGGTAAGTGACATAGTGAATGCTACATTTCTAATTGCAGGTACTTTCTAATATTACTATTATTACACTTACTACCTATTGTGATAGGATCATGGAGATGGGAATACCCTATAATTCTGTCTTGTAAGTGACCAAAATAGTGGAAATTTGGGGGGAAAATCTGTTAATTAGTTTAAAGAGATTTTTTTATATAAATCTAGTATATTTTCAGTAAAATCTGAATTCCTTAGTTACAAACATATCTGGAGGTTCCTCCGCTGTGTTCTGCCGCCTCCGAGAATGTAAAGTGTTTACCGGAGCCTCCTGCTTTAGTTACTTTATACGGCTGAAGGTTCTTTACTGTATATACTTCATCCATAACATGAAAACCGCCGGCCTGATATGGTGACGGTGCCCCTCGTGCCGCCACAGAAACTCCAGTCCTTGAAGGCATGGACTCCTCTAGTCCTCTGAAGATGTCCTGTGGTCTGTGGCACCAAGACGATAGCAGCAGATCCTTCTCCTGCAGTCTGCGAGCTGCGGCCTCAGTACATCAGACTTGTTTTTCCAGCACATCCCAGAGATGCCCAATGGGTAGGAGATCTGTGGAAACAATGAGCAAAAAGCACCTTATGACCATGCTGTCCTTGGGACCCTTGATAGTTTCTAACCAATGCATACCAGGAACTCCCCACAATATCTGACGCTCACTGGGAACACTTCCCCGAGACCCGCCGTATACTGGGAACACATCCCCGAGACCCGCCGTATACTGGGAACACATCCCCGAGACCCGCCGTATACTGGGAACGCTTCCCCGAGACCCGCCGTATACTGGGAACGCTTCCCCGAGACCCACCGTATACTGGGAACACCTCACAGGACCTTGCGCACACAGGGAACTCCCCACAAGACCTGCCAATGTGTAGATGCCCTGACCCATTTGTGCGGCCATCACCATGTGGCGTTCATCAGTCGCTTGGATCCTGTTGCTCTTGTTTTCTGCTTTCATCTCAGAGAACTGACTGAGATAATTAACGCTTTTAACTTCACCCGTCAGTGGTGTTCATGTTCTGCTGACTCCTATATGTAGACACCTATATATTTGCTGGTCACGGTAAGCCGTTTTGTCGCTCTCTCCTCAGTCTCCGCTCTTCTTTCAGGTGTTGCAGTTTCCCAGTGAAAGCGGCCTTGTCTTGTCTCTTCATAGCCATGCCAAAGATGTGTCCCTGCCTGTGGCCGAGATAAATATCCATTCTCTCTCCAGTCAGCCGATTGATCATGAGGGACCGAAAGCCAAATTATCCGGTACGACCTCATATTCAGCATCGGTGCTTTGTGTTTTATATGCCTTGTGCTGCTCGTGTTATGTCTGCACATTGGGTGAACGATGAGGGGCTATGGTTACATTCTGTAACTTTCGGACAATAAGACTCCTGAATAAAAGACGCACCCCTGGTGTAAACTCTCAGCTCTGCTACATGCACACTCAGCTCAGCTATATGCACACATACAACTCTGCCACAGCTCTGCCTACATCAACGCACACAGCTGTGCTACATTAACGCACACCACTCACCACTCTGCTACATCAATACACAGCTGTGCTACATCAGTGCACACAACTGCTACATCAGCACACACCGCTGTGCTAGATCTACATAAAAACTGCATCTTATAGCCCAAAAATATGCTATATTTGTGTGTATGTGTCTATATGCCTGCTGCCAGCACACTGTGGAGCAGATGTATTATTGTGTTCACACCAGGACCCATTTATCAGATTTTCTTCTTAACCCCTTTAACCCCCGAGGGTGGTTTGCACGTTAATGACCAGGCCAATTTTTACAATTCTGACCACTGTCATTTTATGAGGTAATTACTCTGAAACGCTTCAACGGATCCCCCTGATTCTGAGACTGTTTTTTCATGACATATTGTACTGCATGAATGTGGTAAAATTTCTTCAATATCACTTGCGTTTATTTGTGAAAAAATCGGAAATTTGGCGAAAATGTTGAAAATTTCGCAATCTTCAGACTTTGAATTTTCATGCCCTTAAATCAGAGCGATATATCACACAAAATAGTTAATAAATAACATTTCCCACATGTCTACTTTACATCAGCACAATTTTGGAGCTAAAAATTTTTTTTGTTAGGAAGTTATAAGGGTTAAAAGTTGACCAGCGATTTCTAATTTTTCCAACAAAATTTACAAAACCATTTTTTTAGGGACCACATCATATTTGAAGTGACTTTGATGGGTCTTTATGACAGAAAATACCCAAAAGTGACACCATCCTAAAAACTGCACCCCCTCAAGGTGCTCTAAACCACATTCAAGAAGTTTATTAACCCTTCAGGTGCTTCACAGGAATTTTTGGAATGTGGAAGAAAAAAATGAACATTTAACTTTTTCACAAAAATGTCACTTTAGACCCCAATTTTTTTATTTTCGCAGGGGTAACAGGAAAAAATGTACCCCAAAATTTGTTGTGCAATTTCTCCTGAGCACACCGATACCCCATATGTGGGAAAACCCACTGTTTGGGCGCACGGCAGAGCTCGGAAGGGAAGGAGCGCCATTTGACTTTTTGAATGTAAAATTTGCTTGAATAATTAGCGGACGCCATGTTGCGTTTGGAGAGCCCCTGATGTGCCTAAACAGTGGAAATCCCCCCACAAGTTACACCATTTTGGATACTAGACCCCTTAGGGAACTTATCTAGATGTGTGGTGAGCACCTTTTTATTTTCACAACGGTAAGAGGAGAAAATGGACCCCAAAAACTTTTGTGCAATTTCTCCTGAGTTTGCCAATACCCCATATGTGGGGAAAATACAGTGTTTGGGTGAACAGCAGAGTTCGGAAGGGAAGGAGCATTGTGTGACTTTTTGAACGCAAAATTGGCTGGAATTAAGAGCGGACGCCATGTCGCGTTTGGAGAGCCCCTGATGTGCCTAAACAGTGGAAACCCCCCACAAGTGACCCCATTTTGGAAACTACATCCCTCAAGAATTTTATCAAGGGGTATTGTGAACATTTTGAACCCAGAGGTACGACACAGAAATTTATAACATTAGGTCATCATATTGAATAAGTTGTCACTCGCTACTTGAGTTTGCATCGGGTACTCGGGTATACACCAAGTATCGTGGGTGCTCGAGTCCCCGCCCCGCATGTTTCACGGTTGTTAGACACCCAAAAAAAACATGCGGGGATCGCTCGTGCATGGCAGGCAATCCCCGCAAGGTTTTTTGGCCACGAAGCATATGGGGCGGAGACTCGAGCATGTCACTCAAGCACCCGCGATACTCAGTGCATACCTGAGCACCCGATGCAAACTCAAGTAGCGAGCACTTGCGCTCAACACTAGTCGCCATATCGTCCTCCTTTTTTTTTACTTTTGAAAAAATCCCAACCCCATCACAACCCTAATCCTAGAGTTTATTTTTTTACGCCATTCCTCGTGTGCTATAAGTGATTAGATGACTTTATTCTTCAGGTCGGTGCGATTACAGAGATACCAGAATCATATTGGGTTTTTATGATTGACAGCTGTCACACGCTAAAACACACTTTTTTTTTGCAAAGACTAGTTTTTGCATCGCCATATCTTAGAGCTATAATTTTTCCATATTTCGGCCGACAGAGTCATGTAAGGGCTTGTTTTTTGCGGGACGAGTTGACATTTTTATTGGTGCCATTTTCAGGCACGTAACATTTTTTGATCGCTTTCTATTCAGATTTTTGGGAGGCAGAATAACAAAAACCAACAATTCAGGAATTTTTTTTTTTTTTTTTTATGCCGTTCCAACGTGTGGTAAAATTGATAAGGCAGCGTTATTCTTCGGGTCAGTACGTTTACAGCGGTACCACATTTATATCATTTTTTTATGTTTTGGCGCTTTTACCCAATAAAAACTATTTTATAGAAAAAAGATTTTTTTTGTATCGCTTTATTCTGAGAGCTATAACTTTTTTATTTTTCGGCTGATGGAGCTGTATGGCGGCTTGTTTTTTTTCAGTACCATTTTTCTTTACTCTCGACTTTTTGATGACGTTTTATTCCATTTTTTGTTTGGCGGTATGATGATAAAGCATCGTTTTTTTGCTTTTGTTTTTTATTTTTTTTTTTTTACTGTGTTCACTAAAGGGGTTAACTAGTGGGCCAGTTTTATAGGTCAGGTCGTTCCGGATGCGACGATGCTAAATATGTGTACTTTTATTGTTTGTTTTTTTTTTTTTTTCATAATATTTATTTATGGGTACAGTATATTTTTATTTTTTGGGGATTATTTTTAAAAAAAATATTTTTACAGTTTTTCTTTTCCACTTTCTGATACTTTTTTTTACTTGTACACTATGACCCTCTATGGGACTTTCACTTTTTGCAGCCTGATCGCTTATACAGCACAGAGATGCAGCAGCAGTTCCCTATGCCATGCAGCCTGTCAGCGCTGCATGCAGAAGTTACTTTGGTCGCGCACTGCGCATGACCAGAGTAACTTCTTGCCTCCTGGTGACCCGGATGTCGTCATGACAACATCCGGGACCCGGCACAGACAGCGCGGGACACCGGAGAGCAGGTAAGTATCAATGCTTTCCTCCCCTTGCTCCTGGAATGCAGCGATCGACTTCGATCGCAGCATTTCAGGGGTTAATGTGCCAGCAATGTGACCGCTCCTGGCACATTGTCACAGCTGACACCCGGCAGCGATCGCCCCCCCACCGCTTATGTGCGGGCGCGATCGTAGCACGCGTAATAGTACGTGGCTGATACATAAGGCTCAGGGCGCAGATACGTACTATTACTGACCTTGTCGTGAAGGGGTTAACACATTTCCCATTTAATTGGCCCGGTACATCTTACATCCAGCCGCAGATTACAGGTGATAGCGGCTGTGCGGCTCCACTGATCTCCGATTGATGACATAACCTATGCATGGGCCATCAGTCTTTAATATCTGGATAACCATTTTAAGAAACTTTGTAAATAATCTTCATTACAAATGTCCTACCATTTTGTTGCTGTAGAATCTGTGCTACTCCTGTACATAGCGGGGTGTCCTGCTGCTTCTGGCTGCTTTACTCATAGCATTCCCTCTCTGCTTGACTTCTCTTTCTATTTTTTTCATATTTGGAAATAGCAACAATTTTTTAACAAAAAGGCTGGTATTAATATCGAAGTATGCTCTTATGTTTTCTTCAGACCGGTCCCCAGATATCGAGAATTATTCCGAAGATGAAGATGAAAGCTTCTCTTCAGAACAAGAGGGTAGCGATGACCCGTTACACGGGCAGGTAAGCAATGTGTTTCCTTCCTATCCCTGTAATATTCATTTTCAGCTCTGCCCGATGTATCAGTGTAATGTTTCTCCATGGAAACGCCCTCCTGTTAGTATGTATAGCTTTCTATTAGATGGTAATTTTATATTCGGCAACGATAGAAACGGCTTGTGATGGTGTTTTCTTCTTTTTGTTATCGAGCCTTAAAGGGTTTGTCCACTATAATTGATAATGCCCCAATGTATTTTTATGGTGAAAAGAAGTATCTTTGTAAATGCCTTGTGCTGCTGTTTCTGCCTGTGAGCGGCGCTATCACTGGCCGCTCACAGGCATCACGTGACCCCCTGCTGATGTCACATCAAGTGAGGCGTGACATCAGTGACGAGCTCCCCGCGGTGGCTGCTAGGTTGTGGGAGGGTTTACCCCGCTGGTCACACAATAAGTATTTGATCCCTCTGGCAAACAACACTTAATACTTGGTGGCAAAACACTTTTTGGCAAGCACAGCAGTCAGACGTTTTTTGTAGTTGATGATGAGGGTTGCGCACATGTCAGGAGGAATTTTGGTCCACTCCTCATTGCAGATCATCTCTAAATCATTCAGATTTTGAGGCTGTCGCTTGGCAACTCGGAGCTTCAACTCCCTCCATAAGTTTTCTATGGGATTAAGGTCTGGAGACTGGCTAGGCCACTCCATGACCTTAATGTGCTTCTTTTTGAGCCACTCCTTTGTTGCCTTGGCTGTATGTTTTGGGTCATTGTCTTGCTGGAAGACCCAGCCACGACCCATCTTCAATGCTCTTAATGAGGGAAGGAGATTGTTGGCCAAAATGTCGCAATACATGACCCCATCCATCTTCCCTTCAGTTCGGTGCAGTCATCATGTCCCCTTTGCTGAAAAGCACCCCCAAAGTATAATGTTTCTCCCACCATGCTTCACGGTTGGGACCATGTTCTTAGGGTTCTACTCCTCCTTCTTCTTCCTCCAAACACGGTGAATTGAGTTAATGCCAAACAGCTCAATTTTTGTCTCATCTGACCACAGCACCTAATAACTCACAGAATCATCCAGGTGTTCATTGGCAAACTTCAGACGGGCCTGCACATGTGCCGTCTTGAGCAGGGGGACCTTTGCGGGCACTGCAGGATTTTAAACCTTTAAGGCGTAATGTGTTACCAATGGTTTTCTTGGTGACTGTGGTCCCAGCTGCTTTGAGATCATTAACATGTTCCACCCCATGAGGTGAGATTTTGCATGGTGCCCCAGATCAATGTCGATTGACTGTCATTTTGTATTTCTTCCATTTTCTTACTATTGCACCAACAGTTGTCTTCTTCTCACCCGTCGTCTTACTTATGGTTTTGTAGCCCATTCCAGCTTTGTGCAGGTCTATGATCTTGTCCCTGGCATCCTTAGAAAGCTCTTTGGTCTTGCCCATGTTGTAGAGGTTAGAGTCTGATTGATTAATTGGGTCTGTGGACAGGAGTCTTTTATACAGGTGACTATGTAAGACAGCTGTCTTTAATGCAGGTAACGAGTTGATTAGGAGCGTCTAACTGGTCTGTAGGAGCCAGAACTCATAATGGTTTGTAGGGGATCAAATACTTATTTCTCGCTGCAAAATGCTAATAAATGTATCTAATTTATACAATGTGATTTTCTTGATTTTTTTGGGGGGGATATTCTATCTCTCAATGTTAAAATTAACCTACCCTTAAAATTATAGACTGTTCATGTCTTTGTCAGTGGGCAAACTTACAAACACAGCAAGGGATCAAATACTCATTTCCCCACTATATATATAGTGTGTTAATATATAATATGTTTTAATATTATATAGAGATACAGATAATTATATACAATTTTACTCTGTCGCCTCATTGGGGGACAGAGGACTATGGGTGTTATGCTGCTGTCCACTAGGAGGCAACACTATGCTTAATCTGAAAAAGATTAACTGTGGCTCCTCCTCTGCAGTATACACCCCTGGACGGAGTCAGCCTTCTCCAGTTTTTGCTTAGTGTCGCATAGGAGGCACACCTAAAGATTTTTTTACTCCAATTTTTTTCCAACAGATTTACAGATGAAGATAAGTGGGTCTCCTGCGAGACTCCCGGCATGGCTCCTTCCTCTGCCCCCTTTTATGGGGTGCACAGTTGAAGTTGAGATGTCTACTTACCATGTCGCTCCTTCCCCAGCCCCTCGGGTGCTGGTTCGAAGTCGAGACACCCCTCCTTCCCCAATTCCTTTTGGTCTCTGGGTTGAGGTCGAGGCGAGGATAACAGCCCCCTGATGGTGACAGCAGCACCCACCCTAATCCCCCTCTGGGGTGTATTAGGTTGAGACGCCTCAGGTAGGGCCTGTGCAGGCATCCGCAGCTTCCAGTCGCTGACACTCTGCACCGAGTCCAGGAATCTCAGCCCTGCTGCGGACTACTGTTGGGGCCGGGGGAGAATGCAAGGCAGTCATGGCATACTTGGATACAGGCCTTCCCAGCCCTGTCTCTTTGCTGGCACCAGCGCTATGGTGCCTCAGGGGGACCCTTCAAGGGCCCCCCTTACACTAATACCCCCACCACCATTACTGCCGTTAAAACCGGGGGGGTCCGGTTCAGATCCGGCACCCCCCCGAACTTCCGCGCCGGCCTGGAGCCCTTTTGGGCATCGACTATAAATTTACGCCGCGGCTCCGGCCTAGCCGAAGCTTCCGCCCTCTGGCCCGCCCCCCGGATGACGAATATGACACTCTACAGTGTCATAGAAGGGGCGGAGCCAAGCTGAAAGGGCGCGTTTTTCCGCAGTACTGCCGCCCTTTTCAGCTCCGCCCACCTTCTTCCTCACACTCCGGCGGCCATTTTCTGCTACAGGAACATTAACCCTGCAGCTACTGGTCGGCACATACAGACCAGGCCTGCCAGTCTCCGGGGGGCACAGGATTGTGGATCTGCGGCGCTAGACTTAAGAGGCACACTGGTGGGGTAAGATCACACCTGGAGTCTCTCACTCGGCTCTGAATCCTATAAGCTTCTCTGCATTGCTGGCCCCCTCTGCCTAGCCACCCCTGTATACTATGCCGGGCTCAAGGTCCAAGAGAACCAGGCAGGACTGCTATTATGCACTCTGTACAGCATGCAGTAATACTCTCCCCAGTGGCAGCACGTATCCACATTGCCAGGACTGCATGCAGACTCCTGTGCCAGAGCCCCATGAAGCCCTTGCCAATACTTCGGTGCCTAATACCACACCGGAATGGGTCACTCAGATGTCGCAATCTATGACGCAGTCTATAGATAACCTCACATCCACATTGCTTCAGGCTCTGCAGAGTCATGCCTCGGCTATGAACACTACTCAGCAAAGGGAGCGTTCCACTCGGGGACATGATGGCACGGGCACATCCACGTCTAGGTCAGGACGCAAACGGACCCACAGGTCACGTTCATCTGCGTCATCCCATACCACACGGTCGTCCCCTTCCAGTGAGAGACACCGTACTCCCAGCTCATCTAGACCGTCCCCTGACAGGGACAGAAAATGCAGATCCCCACAGCCATCCCTGACCAGAGAAGGCCTCCGCTCCGGTTCTCCCAGCAGGAGACGCCTTAGTGATACACAAGATTTGGATGACATCTGTGATTCTGACTCAGACAAGGAAACCGAAGGGTCCCTAATCCCTATCCCCCCTGGCAATACAGTGCTAGTTGATGATCTAATCTCATCTATCCATCGGGTGCTGGACATCTCCGATCCACCCCTGGAGACACCAGGACATAAGATTTCCTTTTGAAGGAGTCCTGAAACCGCCTAAGGTCTTCTTTGACCACCCAGAGTTTAAGTCGATCCTTAAAAAGCAGTTCTCACAACCTGAGAAAAAGTTTACTAATCACAAATATCTGGAGGCTCGGTACCCCTTTCCACAGGAGATCACCAAACAGTGGACAGATCCACCTGAAGTGGATCCCCCAGTCTCCAGACTAGCGGCCCAGACACTCCTTTCACTGCCAGATAGCTCGACCCTCAGGGACACAGCAGACTGGCAGGTGGAACGCATGGCTCGTTCAATTTTCGAGGCCGCAGGGGCCTCCCTGGCTCCCGCGTTCGCCTCAGTTTGGGTTGCCAAGGCCATCTTGGCCTGGGCCCAAAATTTTCAAACTGGCCTACAAACATCTACCCCGGAACGGTCGGACCAAGCGGCCCAAATAGCAGTTGTGGCAGATTACATGCTCCATGCAGCTCTGGATTCTGCAATGGGTGCAGCAGGGATAGCATCAAACGCCATCACGATTCGGCGTATCCTCTGGCTGCGGGAATCGAAGGCAGATGCTGCCTCAAAGAAGTCCCTCACACACCTCCCATATCTCAGTGGTCGGCTTTTCGGTGAACAGTTGGACACAATGATATCCAACGCCACCGGGGGTAAGAGTACCTCTCTCCCCCAACTGAAGCCCAAACACACTTGCAAAAAGCGCAATCAAGCACGATTCCGATCCTTTCGGAACTCTTCCGGCTGGTCCGTCTCGCGACTAGCACAAAATAACAAACGCGCTCCACGCAGGGACAACTCGCGGTCGACGCAAAAGTCGAACAAGACCTGGCAATCAAGGGCAGGCCAGTCAAAATTTAAAGGAGGAAAATCTTGCATTTCCTCCTCATCATGACTCACGGACTCCGGAAGACACCCCATCTGTAGGCGGCCGTCTTTCGCTCTTTCACCAAGTCTGGCTACCTATTACAGAAGACAGGTGGGTCAGGGAACTGGTGTCTTCAGGATACAAGATAGAGTTCACTTTCAACCCGCCAAACAGATTCTTTCTGTCTGTTCCCCCAAAACCGCCAGACAAGGCTCTGGCCTTCCACCACGCGGTCTCCTCGCTTCTTCAAGCAGGAGTCATAGTACCGGTCCCCACGGCCGAGCGCTTCTAAGGGTTCTACTCACATTTATTCGTAGTCCCCAAAAAAGGAGGCAGCGTACGGCCCATACTGGACCTAAAACAGCTCAACAAATATGTGCGGGTACGTCATTTTCGCATGGAGTCCCTTCGGTCCATCATTGCGTCCATGGAGAAAGGAGAATTTCTCGCCTCCATAGACATTCAAGACGCATACCTGCATATACCAATTGCTCCTGCCCTTCAGGGATTTCTCAGGTTTGCAATCGACCAGGCACACTACCAGTTCGTGGCTCTCCCGTTCGGACTCGCCACGGCTCCCAGAGTGTTTACCAATGTCATGGCAGTCGCCATGGACGTCCTGCATTCCAGAGGCATAGTAGTCGTTCCATATCTGGACGATCTCCTCATCAAGGCTTCCACCTTCAAGGACTGCGAACTCAGCGTCTCAATCACAATCGACATTCTGAGTCGCCTGGGCTGGTTAGTCAACCTACAAAAGTAATCACCAACCCCGAGTCAGTCTCTGACCTTCCTGGGAATGTTATTCAACACCCTCAAAGGTCTAGTACTCCTTCCCACGAACAAGGCACGGCCTCTCCATTTAGGAGTCCGCACCCTACTTCGCAAACCCCCTCGTTCTCTCCGGTTTGCCATGAGAGTCCTTGGCAGTTCCAGTCAACCAGGAGGTCCCTGCACTGGTGGCTCAAGCAAACCTCCCTAACAAAGGGGAAATCTTTTCTAACGGGTCAATGGAAGGTTTTGACCACCGACGCGAGCCTGACGGGTTGGGGTTCAGTACACCTACACCACAGAGCACAGGGCAAGTGGTCCCCAGCTGAAGCGACCATGCCCATCAACATCTTGGAAATTCGTGCCATTCTCCTGGCGTTGAGAGCCTTCCATCACTTACTGGCAGCCTCTCACATCAGAGTACAGTCGGACAATGCCACGGCTGTGGCATATGTAAATCACCAAGGGGGGACCCGCAGTGCCCAGGTGATGCAAGAAGTGACACACATTCTCCACTGGGCGGAAGACACAGGTTCAGTTCTCTCGGCAGTCCACATTCCGGGTGTGGACAACTGGGAAGCAGACTTCCTCGGCCGGCAGGGAATGGACTCGGGGGAGTAGTCTCTCCATCCCGAAGTTTTTCGCCAGATCTGCCATCGCTGGGGGACTCCGAACGTGGACCTAATGGCATCCCACTTCAATGCCAAGGTCTCCAACTTCATGGCCAGAACACATGACCCGCGGGCGCTGGGAGCGGACGCCCTGGTTCAGGACTGGACTCAGTTCCAGCTCCTGTACATTTTTCCACCTCTCCCCCTGATATCCAGAGTGCTGAGAAAAATCAAGCAAGAGGGAGTTCCAACCATCCTAATCGCACCAGACTGGCCCAGACGTACGTGGTACGCCGACATCGTGCAGCTCACAGCAGATGTCCCCTGGCGTCTTACTGACCGCCCGGATCTTCTGTCACACAGCCCGTTCTACCACCAGAACTCGGGGGCCCTCAATTTGACGGCATGGCCATTGAGACCTGGGTTTTAACCCAGTCAGGATTCTCGCCTGACGTCATTGGAACCATGATCAGAGCATGGAAGCCAACCTCTGCAAAGATTTATTACCGTACCTGGAAAGGCTTTCTTTACCTGGTGCGAATCTCGTGGCCAGACCCCATTCCCTTATTCCCTCCCCAGGGTACTTGGTTTTCTCCAATCGGGTCTGGAGGCTAGACTGTCTCTGGGCTCTCTTAAGAGCCAGGTGTCAGCTCTCTCAGTGCTTTTTCAGACGCGCGTTGCTAACAAGCTGCAAGTAAGGACATTTCTTTAGGGGGTTTCCCGATTGGTTCCCCCCTACAGACGACCACTAGAAACGTGGGATCTCAACCTATTGCTGACAGCATTGCAGGAAACACCTTTTGAACCCCTTAGGGAAGTCCCACTCCGCCTTCTATCCCAGAAAGTGGTTTTTCTAGTGGCAATCACCTCGCTACGCAGAGAGTCTGAACTCACAGCACTCTCCTGCAGACAACCCTTCCTGGCTTTTTACCACGACAAGGTAGTCCTCCATACGGTTCCATCCTTCCTTCCGAAGGTTGTGTCCAACTTCCACCTCAATGAGGAAATTTCGCTGCCATCCCTTTGTCCGGTCACGGTTCATAGAGTGGAGAAGGCTCTGCATTTTCTTGACCTTGTCAGGGCATTACGTATCTATGTGTCTAGGACTGCGCCCTTCCGGAAGTCTGATTCTCTTTTCCTTCTTCTGGAAGGCGGCCTCAAGGGTCTACCAGCTTCCAAAGATACCCTTGCCAGGTGGATCAAATCCACCATACAAGAGGCCTGCTGCCTCAAAAATTCTCCTCTTCCAGCAGGCATTACGGCACACTCTACACGTGCGGTAGGGGCCTCCTGGGCCATTCGGCACCAGACCTCAGCGCATCAAGTGTGTAAGGCAGCCACCTGGACTAGCCTACACACGTTTACCAAACACTACAGGGTTCATACTCAATCCTCAGCAGACGCGAGCCTGGGTAGACGTATCCTGCAGGCGGCAGTGCCCCAATTATAGGGGCCTGTCTACACAATATTCGTCCATTGCTTCCCACACAGGGACTGCTTTGGGACGTCCCATGGTCCTGTGTCCCCCAATGAGGCGACAGAGTAAAGGAGATTTTTGTGTACTCACCGTAAAAATCTCTTTCTCTTAGCCTCTAATTGGGGGACACAGCTCCCACCCTGTTGCCCGTTCCGGGCCTTTGTTATGTTGAGTTCTCATATTGTTTTTTCTTGAGCTCGTACATAGTTGCCTTCTTATAGGCATGGTTATGTTATCCATGTTACTTTCCTCCTATTGCTTTTGCACAAAACTGAAGATGGCTGACGCCGTCCAGGGGTGTATACTGCAGAGGAGGAGCCACAGTTAATCTTTTTCAGATTAAGCATAGTGTCGCCTCCTAGTGGACAGCAGCATAACACCCATGGTCCTGTGTCCCCCAATTAGAGGCTAAGAGAAAGAGATTTTACGGTGAGTACACAAAAATCTCCTTTTTATGGCTAAAAAACAATTTTGAAGCTTGTAAAGAAAAACAAAACAAAAAAAATTCCTTTTGAGTTGCCATTTTTCAATCTACAGGGCTGTTTGAAGACTTGTTTTGGCTCATACTATTTTAGTTGCTTTTTATACCTTTTTATGTGAGGTGTGATGTCTTAAAAACAACAGTTCTGTCATTTAGGTTTATTTTTGTTTATTGTATGGGGTTAATTTTATATATCTTGATCGGATTTATTTATTTTTTTTAATTATACCAATCGTTTCGATCGCTTCTACTACATACTGTAATAATTAATGATCTCATAAGCGCACCAAGATGGTGGTACCTTGCGACTTCTGGTTACTGCTGTTAGAGGTAGGTGCCGGCTGTATAATATAATCGGCATCTGTCCTCAGCCCTACCCCACATAGGACATACTGGAACATCCTAGATCAGGAAAGGGTCAAGTGGGTATTCCCATCTCAAAGATCCTATCACAACATGTAGTAGGTGTAGTAATAATAATATTCGTAAATACCTCCAATTAGAAATGTAGTATAGTTCTTCTCATTGGCTATATCTCTTTCCTCATGTGCAGGGCATTGTAATAGCTTGGGTATGGATGGTTACAACCAGTAGCAACTTTCTTACTAACTTGTCACTATATGAGTGGTCGTAACCATAGATGCCTGAGTTACTGCAATGTCTTGAACATGAGGAAAGAGACCTAGCTAATCAGAAGAACTATATTACATTTCTAATTGGAGGTATTTGCTAATATTATTATTATACCTACTACATATTGGGATAGGATCTTGGAGATGGAAATACCTCTTTAAAGTCGCAGAGATCTCTGGAACAGAGGATACATGTACAGAAGCTTAACTGGTGTGGATTGCATATATTCCTAGGAAATCTTAATGTGATACTATTGGATTTCTTGTAGGATTTTTATTTTGAGGACGAAGAAGTGCGAAAGGTGAAGAAGTCGCGCAGAAAAATCCAAGCCTCGTCCGCCATCACTAGAGTAAGAATAAGTCTACTTTGCTTTATGGTTACTTTCCTGTGGGTTACGGTGACCGTAGTTAGATAAGTGGTTACCGATGGGCACAGCGACACTTTTCCTGAGGACCTTCACAAGGTTTCTAATAGACTTTCCACCCGACCAGAGGTCAACTACCCAATACATCTGCTCCGATCTCTAGGAAAGGTGGTCACCCATGCCCACATCAATGTGCGTCAGGCACGTGACTGTGTGCAGGAGTAGTAACCCCAGAGTCTGGGACTGAGGATTCATGTTGGGAAAGAGTGAGGAGTAACCAGGAGGAAGGGGAAACAGCCTGATGGTACAGCAGCGGTGTCACACTTCACGATAATTAAACGATTGCCGTCAAGGAGGCAATTCACAGAGTAATAGGGAATATTGCAAAAAGGTTGGTCAGCCTACCACTCCATAGCTTCTTCTGACATAGGAAACTAAATCCTAATGATCCTTGGTGCACGCAGCAGAATGACAGGGCCAATTTCTTGTAGATACAGCTGAAACAGTCCAGCACTCAGGATAAAAGATAATCCCTTCCTTTTTATATAAAAATATGATAGAAAAATTGAAACAAAGTGAAACCAACTCGTTTTGAGTAAAAAAACAAACTTTTTTACTAAAAGTATACAAGGCTATATACCACGAGTGTCATGCTTCTGGATTCGAACCCTTGATTCTGTGGTCGGCGTCTCTTTCAGCTGAGCCACAAAAGGTTCACCTTTTGTCACAGGTGTGTCAGACA
Source organism: Phyllobates terribilis (assembly GCF_046119375.1). Taxonomy (NCBI): domain Eukaryota; kingdom Metazoa; phylum Chordata; class Amphibia; order Anura; family Dendrobatidae; genus Phyllobates; species Phyllobates terribilis. Next base: position 105,313,109 of record NW_027362773.1, read on the forward strand.
GTCACCCTGCAGTTGGTTGCTGGAGATCTCTTTGTTAGGCATTACAGACAACTTCTTAGAAGCTGTCTCTCTAGGACCCAGCGGCTACCTTCCTCTGGCTAATTAACACCCTGGCCTGGGTGTATAAATACCTGCTGTTTTCTAGAGGGAGGTGACAGTGATACTCACATAACCCCTGGTGAAGGCTTGGAGCAAGTGCATTACTTCTTCCTCTTTGGTGCTAAGAGGACGTGTGCTCATCTCTCTGAAGTCGACTAAAGCTAAGCTATCTTCCCTTGTTTGTTCCCCCTTGTTGTCTTTAGTTGTCAGTGGGGATCGACTAGCGCTCATCCCCTCCCTTCCCTAGCCAGGGCCAAGGGTCAGGGAAAGACAGGGCGAGATTCCTGTGCGGCGATTGGTGCGGAACCAATATAGGGACGCTAGGGGAGACAGGGTGATATAAGGTCAGCCTAGAAGGTCTCCACTACCCCCTTTCCCTAGAGTCTGGGATCCCTTTTCCCCCTTCCCTTCGTGGTGCACTTAGTTTTTCCTACACCTTGCGTGACACCTTTTCTTTCGGTGTTTTAGTCCTGTTTTCTTTGTTTCTGTCAATTTTGGGTAACAGTTGTTTTTTATGTATTGTTTGTTGTCCTATCACCTTTCAGGTGCAGCTTTTTCAATACCTTCCCCTATTTGTTTCCTGCTAGTGATAGACTCTGTTGGATTCATTCACTTTGCTGTAGTTTGTGTTGGTTGCAGTAGTTTTGTGTGCGATTCCTTTTTTCCTTAGGGAACTGCTATTCTAGCGATCCTAGAAGCTGCTAAGAACATTCAGGGTAAAACGCCGTCAAGTGGGGGCGCCATTGCGTTATCTTAGGGTGCCAACCCCTGCGGTGAGGGTGAGAGAAGGGCTTTTCCTAATCTGAACTGGGACCTGTCATGTTCAGGTATTTGTCCCCCTGGTTTGTGCCTTACCCGTGTGAATGTGCTTTGGCAGTCACAACAATGAGTAATTGAGTGTTCTCATTTGCTTCATTGGGAGACACAGCACACGCGGTTTCCTGTGTCCCTTAATGAAGGCTACAAGAAAGGGATTTACGGTAAGTCCAAAAATCACTCAAAACGCGTTGGTTTCCCTCTTTTTTTTTTTCCTTTTTAGTTTTTCTATCATGTGTATTTTGATACGACACAGAAGGAATTTCTCTTTTATTCTGACAGCTGGACGTCCTCCGCTCTATCTACATGTCCAGTAGGGAAGGTTACTTCATTATTGTATTTTTCAGATTATTATAACATGCACTTTTTATTAAAAAAAAAAAAAAAAAATTTGCTAAGAAGTTCACGCGTCTTTACTCTCTATTCCAGCAACCAAACATAAAACAGAAGCTGAAGTCGCTGCTGAACAGATTCAAAGTATCCGAGGAGGTAAAAACGGGGAGTCATTTATTTTTTTTTACATCTTTACTATTCATCAACCAGATCATAACTCCTGCCTTATCCATTAAGGATCCTGTAAAAGTGGAAGCCATGACACCCAAGAAATACCGTAAGAGCAGTCAGACAAGCTGCATGCCCGCGTCCGAACGTCTCACTCCTATTCCATAGACACATGTTTTGTAGTAATTTTATATTATTCAACGCTAAATTAAAGGGGTTTACAGTTTTGGAAAACCACTACCCCCAAAAAAGAAATAAGATGTCCTTTACTCACCCTCCCCAGGTCCAGCGCTTAATCTCTGCCTCTGCTTCCGGTGTCTATTATTGTCTGCACTGCTGAAGTCACGTTGACAGCTCTCCAGCAAATCTGTGCCATTAAGTTGGGCAGAGCCGCTGAGCACCGTGATTGGCTGCAGCGCTGTCGACGTGACGTCAGCACTTCAGGGCAAACTCTGTACTGCATGTGATAACATACCGTTCCCTGACCATGCCGGGTGATTTACCTGCTATATCTCGTCCCAGTGGGAAAATCTATTAAGTTTCCTGTCTTTCGATGACTTACGTGAGTGTACGTTTTATCAACTCTCATATTTAAAGATCGTTTTTCTTTTCAAGGTCGGATTTAGCCTGGATCACGTCTCACGGGATGAGATTCGGGAGGAAGATCTGGACGATTTATACGACAGTCTAGAAATGTTCAACCCAAGTGACAGCTGCCCAGAGTTAGAGGAAAGCGAGAGCGTCCTGAGCACTCCTAAACCAAAGCTTAGGTAGGGGCCGTGCCGCCTGCACTTGTTGTGATCTTAGCGTTTCGGTATTTTGTCCTTTCCATTGACACCACTGTCGGTTTTTTTCTTAGACCGTTCTTCGAGGGAGTTTCTCAGTCCAGTTCACAGACTGAAATCGGAAGTCTGAACAGCAAAGGAAGCCAAGGACGAGACATGAGCAGCCCGGTGAGCACCTGGCAGGAGAGAGGTTGAAGGGGTATTCCCATCTCCAAGATCCTATCCCAATATGTCATAGGTGTAGTAATAATAATATTAGCAAATGCATCCAATTAGAAATGTATAGTTCTTCTGATTCGCTGTCACTTACCCCATGTGCAGGGCATTGCAGTAGCTTAGGTATCCATGGTTCCGACCACTAATTACTAACTAGAGGTTGTAACCATGGATACCTAAGCTATTTTAATTTCCCTCGGGATCAATAAAGTGTATCGTACTGCAATGCCCTGCACATGGGGTAAGTGACATAGCGAATCAGAAGAACTATACTACATTTCTAAATGGAGGTATTTGCTAATATTCTTATTACACCTACTACATATTGGGATAGGATCTTGGAGATTGGAATGACCCTTTAACAACCAGCGATGCCCTTTTTTTCTGCCCTGCCTAGGGGCGAAAATGCAGCAGATGTCAGCTGTATACTAAAGATGACACCCTGTCGCATCGGCCATAAGCAGTGACTGCACCCACCATGTCTGTTTAACCCCTTAGATGCCTCTGTCTAAATTTCCCCCCCAAAAATACGATTGAAACGAAACCCCACTACAGAAGCGTTCACTGTAACGAGGCAGAGTCGCTTTCGTCTCTGTCTAGCTTCTGTTATGGTGGCGTCCATCTTTTAAACACATTTTTAGTCTTTTTTTTTTTTTTCTTACCCGTTTGAGGAGCTCAGAATTTTGCAAACTCTTCTAGATGTATGTATAGATTCGTATGATTCCTGGAAAGGGTGCGTTTAGATTTCAGTGAATGAACTTGTGTTTTTGCATTCTTTTTTCCAATGTTTTTTTGTTTCATAGGGAGATCTTTCAGTCGATGTCAAAATCCCCCGACAGGACGATTCGATGGACACGATAAGTCAGGTAGAGATGGTTGAGCCGTTTTTACATAAAAATTCTGCATAATAGAATTTAACAGCGTAATAAATGTTCATGTTTAGCTTTTAGAATTCAGAAAAATAATAATTCAGCACTTGGGGATAAAAAGGGGTTGATCACCTTTCAGGGATATTTTTGCTTCACTTATTTTTTTACTTAAATACATGTATTTGGGGCTAAAAATCTTTCTTGCAATTTTAGGGTTGCTCTGTGAATTGCTGGCTGCACAATGAGCTAACTGAGAATCTGTCAGCAAGCTCATACTGACTGTCAGAAGGGAGAATTTATAACACTTTATCTTTTTTTTTTTTTTCTTTTATCTGAGCTCCTTTCAGCTGATTTATGACCACAGACCACATCAAAGTTGAATGTGTCGGGAAACAAAGAGCCTGTAGAAGGCAAACTATGGTATATTTTTAATGAAACCTAAATGCAAAAATCATTCTTAACCTCAAATACATGCATTTAAGTTAAGGTCCGTAAGACTGTGCACACTGTGCGTTTTTGCTGCATTCTTACCACTCGGAATTGGCTCACAAAACGCTAGGGAATCCTTGTGCCAGCTAAGTCAATGAGAATCCTGAAGTGCTGTGCACATGATCAGTAATTTTCCTTTGAGGATTTGCATTGCGTTAAAATCTGCAGCATGTCAGTTCTTTGTGAAGTTTTCCGCGGTTTTCACCCATTGACTTCAATTGAGTCAGTCAAATCCCCAGCAAAAACGCAGGTATAAAAATGTTTGCGGATTTGCTGTTCATATTTGACTGACTCAATTGAAGTCAATGGGTCAAAACCGCAAAAAGAATTGACCGCAGGTCACAGTTTTTCGGCTGATGAGTTTACTAGGCTGATGGGAGTATGTCTTCTATCGCTGATAACAGCGAGAGAAGGCTCCACTGATGGGAGATGTCATTAGCCTGCACCTGTGCTCACAGTAAAGAACAAAAAAAAAGTTTAAATAAATAAATATTGAAATAAAAATAAAAAACACATTATACTCTCCTAACACCAAATCCCTGAAGCTCTTGTCCCCTGTAAAAAGTAAAAAAACACCATATCCCTCACCTGTCCGCCGTAATCCACAGTGTCCCACGGTGATTGGATCATTTGTAGAACAGTCCCATCAGCAGATGGGACTGTTCTACTCAGCTACACACTGACAGGAGCGTAATAGCTCCCGCAGTGTATAACGCTGAGCTGCCGTCACAGAGGTCACAAGAGTTCATCAGCTGATGAGCTCCAGTGATCTCCCTTACGGGACCGCCACTGCGTGAGAAAATTTGTTCTCAGCGGTGGTGCCATAAGTGAGGTCACCAGAGCTCCATAAGTGAGGTCACCGGGGCTCATCAGCTGATGAACTCCTGTGACCTCTCTCACGGCAGCTTAGCCGCTATACACTGACACAGGAGCGATTGCACTCCTGTGTCAGTGTGCAGTCTGCTGTCTTGTAGAACAGTCACATCTGCTGATGTGACTGTTTTACAAATGATCCGATCGCCGTGGGACTCTCTGGATTATTTCATCACTTCGGTTGTTTTTTATTTTCAGTTTTTTACAGGGGACAATAGCTTCAGGGATTAGGCTTTAGGTGAGTATAACTGCTTTTTTATTTTAAAATAAATGTTTAAAACCATGTGTAATTTTATATGAAATAAAGGATTTTTTTCATGCCTTGTGTTTATTTCCAAACTTTTACTATGGGGTTAGTAATGAGAGACGCCTATAATACGCCCCCAATTAGTAACCTGGGCTTCATGTCAGCTGGCAATACAAGGCTGACATGAACCCGGGCAGCACGGTGGTGCAGTGGTTAGCACTGCAGCCTTGCAGCGCTGGGGTTCTGGGTTCAAATCCCACCAAGGTCAACATCTGCAAGGAGTTTTGTATGTTCTCCCCATGTTCTCTGGTTTCCTCCCACACTCCAAAAACATACTGATAGGGAATGCAGATTGTGAGCCCCAATGGCTATAGTACCGATAATATTTGTAAAAATTGTCTGAATTGTAAAGCACTGCAGAATATGTTTGCGCTATATAAATTAAAAGATTATTATTATTATTCTTAACCACAAACCTATTACCCCCACTTGTCACCGCACTAGGGCAAGTGGGAAGAGCGAGGCTAATTGCCAGATTTGGCGCATCCTATTGATGTGCCATATCTGGGGCGGCTGAGGGCTGATGTTATTAGCCTCTGAGGGGGCCAGTATTCATGGCCCTTTGCCTGGCTATTAATATCAGCCCACAACTGTCTGATTAGACGGTTACATTTTATAGGGGGACCCTACAACAATTTTTTTCTGGGGTCCCCCTGTACTCTAGCCAGTAAAGGCTAACCAAACAGCTGTGAGCTGATATTAATAACCAGGGAACATGTTGGCCTAATGGCCCCTTCCTAGGCTTAAAATACCAGCCCTCAGCTGCCCCAGAAATGGCTCTTCATATTTGAAGTGCCAATTCTGCATTTACAGGCAAGTTCTGGCTGTATGACACAGCTGGCAGCCATCCGGTGACTTATACGTGCTTCACATGTCATGATGGTGGTTTACTTTTGCTATAATTGTTATACAAAATACCTTTATGACAAATGGGTAATTTCCTTTACTTCTTGCCATTTTACAGGATGTATCTTTGGATATCTCACAAGACATAGACACTCTTTCTGAATCAATCACTTTTTCCGTTCCTGAAAAATCAAAATCTGTGAAAAGCCCTAGGTATGAGGATACTTGCAATGCTTATCTTGACTACTCAGAATAAAAAATCCATCCCATTTTGAAGGGAACCTGTTGGCTGATTCTTTCTGCCCAAATAACATGCAGTATGCATCGGAGCCCGGCTCCGCACAGTGGCAGCCCGGCTCCGCACAGTGGCAGCCCGGCTCCCCACAGTGGCAGCCCGGCTCCCCACAGTGGCAGCCCGGCTCCCCACAGTGGCAGCCCGGCTCCCCACAGTGGCAGCCCGCCTCCCCACAGTGGCAGCCCGCCTCCCCACAGTGGCAGCCCGCCTCCCCACAGTGGCAGCCCGCCTCCCCACAGTGGCAGCCCGCCTCCCCACAGTGGCAGCCCGCCTCCCCACAGTGGCTGCCCGGCTCCACACAGTGGCTGCCCGGCTCCACACAGTGGCAGCCCGGCTCCACAAGTCCGGCACTGCCCGGGGCCGTCTACTCCCAGCGCCGTTTCAAGTGATTGACAGGTCTCTCCTGATATACACACACAGGAGAGACCTGTCCATCACCTGGAGCAGAGCGTGGAAGAGGCCGGCCTGTTGCAGTGCTGGACTAGTCTAGTTCACCTTATAGTCTCCAGCCAGATCTTCTGACTTTATTCTCTGAGCGCCAGGCTCCGATGCTTGCTGACCATGCTTAGGGCAGCATGAATCAAGCGCAACAAATTCTTTTTAACGTGAATAACTTAAGATGCTGTTTTTCCTTTAAGTGTGACACCTCAAAGTAAGAGGAACGTCTCTCTCAAAGAAAGACCCACTAACAAAGGAATGTCGGAGAGAACCCAGAGCACAGAGAGTGAACGGGCCGCAGAGACCGGACAGACGCAGGTACTAGTTGGTCGCTTCTTACTCTCGATTGAATATGATTACAATTAATTATTGTCTTGGACGATCTTAAAAAAATGCTGATTTCTGTAATTTCTCGCAGATTCCACGGAAGATCTTACTAGACCAGTTAAATCAGAACCTCTCCGATCAGTCTCTTCCAGAAACTATATTCATCGTGCATACCTCCGATTGGCAAGGACAGGTGATACACCGCAATATTACATTTGTATTTTTTCCCCAAAACTGAACACAACAGATTTTTCTGATCTCATTGGAAAAGGAACCTCCCTATCCCATTTGTAATGTAGATGCCACCATTAAAGGCAATATGACATCAGAAAGTTTAAAAAAAAAAAAAAAAAAAAAAAAAAGCTTACAAAAAAAAAAATTTGAAATCTTGCAGGTTTCACACCCGCCACTGGGGCTATGCTAGATTCATTCTACCTGTTTCTGGAAATCCACATGTACATGAGCAGCAATAGACAGACTCCTCCCCTATCTTTTGTAATGAATCATCTAATGAGCGTGTGCAAAGGTCATTGTGAAGGGTGGGGGGAACAGGGTCAGCTGTGACATCGCCCTTTGTGATTGGTGGATCTGTGTATAGATTTATATATACTGGTCCGTGTAAACCTGTCTGTGATGATAATGAGACTTCTGAAAAGCATTCTGTAAAGAGCAGGAAGTATGAGTCTAAAATAAATCCAATGGTGTGACTATTGCAATTCCTATTTATTTTTTAGACCGTTGTAAAACGTGAATCTCTTACCCTCCGGCATCCCCAGTGTCGTATTTGATTTGTCAATGCTGCTGCAGCATTATCTGTGTGGCATGACGTACAGATGACGTTGCCCGAGCCCTGGCTAATGAAAAGCTGTGCTGGGGAATCTGGAAGACGAGATCCACAGGCCTCCTGTCTAGCCTGCAGGTATCACTGACCTGGACGCTGGGCAGGAGTCCCGCTAATTGATTCGCTCCTCTCTAATTATCTCTAATTATTTTCTTTCTTAGTTTTGTTCTTTCTCCTTCTCTTTTTATTACAGTTTATCTCCAGTCTTTTTCAACAGCAGCATAAGCCATGTGTATGTATATCCTGTTCTTCCGATGTACAGTGCGCTCTGAATGCAGTACTGACCCGAATACAGAGACAGTGAGTATATGAGCAATATCTTCTAAATGTTTAATTACCATAAGTCTTGTGGTTTTTTTTTTTTTTGCATAAATGAGATGAAAACTCAGGGCGTTGTTTGGATCTGTCTCTTATTGAAAAAAATTACTGTAATCCATTTTATATATATATATAATATATATACAGTACAGACCAAAAGTTTGGACACACCTTCTCATTTAAAGATTTTTCTGTATTTTCAAGACTATGAAAATTGTACATTCACAACTGAAGGCATCAAAACTATGAATTAACACATGTGGAATTATATACTTAACAAAAAAGTGTGAAACAACTGAAAATATGTCTTATATTCTAGGTTCTTCAAAGTAGCCACCTTTTGCTTTGATGACTGATTTGCACACTCTTGGCATTCTCTTGATGAGCTTCAAGAGGTAGTCACCGGAAATGGTCTTCCAACAATCTTGAAGGAGTTCCCAGAGATGCTTAGCACTTGTTGGCCCTTTTGCCTTCACTCTGCGGTCCAGCTCACCCCAAACCATCTCGATTGGGTTCAGGTCTGGTGACTGTGGAGGCCAGGTCATCTGGCGTAGCATCCCATCACTCTCCTTCTTGGTCAAATAGCCCTTACACAGCCTGGAGGTGTGTTTGGGGTCATTGTCCTGTTGAAAAATAAATGATGGTCCAACTAAACGCAAACCGGATGGAATAGCATGCCGCTGCAAGATGCTGTGGTAGCCATGCTGGTTCAGTATGCATTCAATTTTGAATAAATCCCCAACAGTGTCACCAGAAAAGCACCCCCACACCATCACACCTCCTCCATGCTTCACGGTGGGAACCAGGCATGTAGAGTCCATCCGTTCACCTTTTCTGCGTCGCACAAAGACACGGTGGTTGGAACCAAAGATCTCAAATTTGGACTCATCAGACCAAAGCACAGATTTCCATTGGTCTGTACTGTGTATATATAACAATAAGTACAACACTTCACTTCACTCCTTCATTCATTGTCAGACCCACTGTTATGCAGTTTGATCCAAATTTCAGATTGTTCTTGTGTACACACAGACATCGCATCCAACCTATATTACTGCACTCTCCTCTCCCAGTACTATAGGCTGGATGTGAGGTTTGTGTGTATCTAGAGGGCTGTCGTCTTCATTAGCTTGTATATCAGCACAGCTTCGATCCTGCACTTATTTACTCTTCATATGCTTTCTTCCTTTCCTATATAAATTATTATACTTGATACAAAATCTGAGTTTGTCAGATTTATTATATGCATCACTAATACCCATACAAATAAGTATGCATCGGACTAGATCAATTCGGGAAACATGAACTCACCAACAGAGAATTACCGAACAAAGAAGATCAAAAGTAGACAAAATTCCTTAAAAAACCTTTAATGAATCATGGTTAGGCCAATAGGTGGCACTGCATAGAGAGACGCTCGCACAACAATGATGTATGTTAGGGGAAATACATTATCCCTGTATATGAACATGACATATATGTCGATACAAAATACAAGCAACATGATAACATGATCATCTAGACAATATAAATCATTAATCATATCTTTCATAGCACAAATGTAACAGCACAACAATTAATTTAATTAAAGCTATAATAGCTATGAGCTGGAAAAGTGCCTTAGTGCAATAAATACTGAATCAATGAAGTGCCATGTAAATTCATAAATATCAGGCTAAACGGTCCAAGATAGAAGTAAGCCAGTATGTCTATTTGTATATGATATAATGACCTGTACTATTTATATATATATATATATATATATATATATATATCAACGGAAAATACTAGTAACATGGCACATGATTGTCCAAAAGGTATATATAATATTGGTATTATGTCTCATAGCACATATAAAAAGATACAAATATCTTTTCATATGTGCTATGAGACATAATACCAATATTATATATACCTTTTGGACAATCATGTGCCATGTTACTAGTATTTTCTGTTGATATACAGTACAGACCAAAAGTTTGGACACATCTCATTTAAAAAATTTTCTGTATTTTCATGACTATGAAAATTGTACATTCACACTGAAGGCATCAAAACTAACACATGTGGAATTATATACTTAACAAAAAAGTGTGAAACAACTGAAAATATGTCTTATATTCTAGGTTCTTCAAAGTAGCCACCTTTTGCTTTGATGACTGCTTTGCACACTCTTGGCATTCTCTTGATGAGCTTCAAGAGGTAGTCACCAGAAATGGTTTTCACTTCACAGGTGTGCCCTGTCAGGTTTAATAAGTGGGATTTCTTGCCTTATAAATGGGGTTGGGACCATCAGTTGTGTTGTGCAGAAGTCTGGTGGATACACAGCTGATAGTCCTACTGAATAGACTGTTAGCAGCTTTTTTCTTGCCATAATACAAATTCTAAGTAAAGAAAAAAGAGTGGCCATCATTACTTTAAGAAATGAAGGTCAGTCAGTTCGAAAAATTGGTCAAACTTTGAAAGTGTCCCCAAGTGCAGTTGCAAAAACCATCAAGCGCTACAAAGAAACTGGCTCACATGAGGACCGCCCCAGGAAAGGAAGACCAAGAGTCACCTCTGCTTCTGAGGATAAGTTTATCCGAGTCACCAGCCTCAGAAATCGCAGGTTAACAGCAGCTCAGATTAGAGACCAGGTCAATGCCACACAGAGTTCTAGCAGCAGACACATCTCTTCAACAACTGTTAAGAGGAGACTTTGTGCAGCAGGCCTTCATGGTAAAATAGCTGCTAGGAAACCACTGCTAAGGACAGGCAACAAGCAGAAGAGACTTGATGGTGCTAAAGAACACAAGGAATGGACATTAGGCCAGTGGAAATCTGTGCTTTGGTCTGATGAGTCCAAATTTGAGATCTTTGGTTCCAACCACCGTGTCTTTGTGCGACGCAGAAAAGGTGAACGGATGGACTCTACATGCCTGGTTCCCACCGTGAAGCATGGAGGAGGTGTGATGGTGTGGGGGTGCTTTGCTGGTGACACTGTTGGGGATTTATTCAAAATTGAAGGCATACTGAACCAGCATGGCTACCACAGCATCTTGCAGCGGCATGCTATTCCATCCGGTTTGCGTTTAGTTGGACCATCATTTATTTTTCAACAGGACAATGACCCCAAACACACCTCCAGGCTGTGTAAGGGCTATTTGACCAAGAAGGAGGGTGATGGGGTGCTACGCCAGATGACCTCGCCTCCACAGTCACCAGACCTGAACCCAATCGAGATGGTTTGGGGTGAGCTGGACCGCAGAGTGAAGGCAAAAGGGCCAACAAGTGCTAAGCATCTCTGGGAACTCCTTCAAGATTGTTGGAAGACCATTTCTGGTAACTACCTCTTCAAGAGAATGCCAAGAGTGTGCAAAGCAGTCATCAAAGCAAAAGGTGGCTACTTTGAAGAACCTAGAATATAAGACATATTTTCAGCTGTTTCACACTGAAATGGCACTTCATTGATTCAGTATTTATTGCACTAAGGCACTTTTCCAGCTCATAGCTATTATAGCTTTAATTAAATTAATTGTTGTGCTGTTACATTTGTGCTATGAAAGATATTATTAATGATTTATATTGTCTAGATGATCATGTATCATGTTGCTTGTATTTTGTATCGACATATATGTCATGTTCATATACAGGGATAATGTATTTCCCCTAGCATACATCATTGTTGTGTGAGCGTCTCTCTATGCAGTGCCACCTATTGGCCTAACCATGATTCATTAATGTTTTTTTAAGGAATTTTGTCTACTTTTTGATCTTCTTTGTTCGGTAGTACTTTCTTTTACAAGCCTATATCTGGATATATCATACCCAAGAAACCACTGACTAGAAGAATATAAAACCAATCACATTTTATTGAAATCCATTTAAAAATCATGTGCCACACATCATACAAAATGGCACAGTGCAAGAAAGTTGTGCAAAGAGGACTAGGTAGCAGTAGTAAACAGTTTCAGAATTCAGTTATAGCATTAAAGTCAGACCTATTCATGTCCATACTATATAATGGCCGCCGGCGGAAAAAGCAAGTGTTTATGTCCACCATGGACTTCTACCACTTTAGGCACATTTACGTTTAAACAGGGACCCTGTCCCTTTCTGACTTACCCTTAGTGCTTGAAGAACCACCACAGACCGCCCAGACGCGCGTTTTGCACACAAGTGCTTTCTAAGGGGAGTGTCTTGCCTACAGCCTGCTTTCTCTGTCCTCCCTGAGACTGTAAATACTTTCCCCTTCTCTCCACTTTTGAGACCAGTGTTCTAGTTCCTCCCTCTCCCTGCTGCTATTTCTAACACTGAGAAGTAAGGGGAGCAAAGAGACGTCAGGAGCTGATGGGTTTGTAACTTATTTTGCGGAACGCTTAGCTAGCTATAACTTAAGACTCTGCAGCAGCCAATTTGTGGCCAAAAAAAAAAAATCTGTGAAATTTCTTATGCTTTCAGTATTTGAAAGGAGATATTATTGATGGAATATTTAATTAAAAAAAGAGAGTTTACATCCTGTCCTTATTACTATAGGAGTGTCAGGCAGGGTATTCAGTGAGACCAACTCACTGCCCATCAGTAGAGATAACACTAAGCACAGGCTCCCCAGCAGAAAACTTTTTTCCGTATCAAATGGGCAACCACAGAATAATGTAGAGTAATAGAGAAACAGGATTTCAAGGGGTCTTCCACCCCTCTTTCAACACTGGACAGAAGAAAGGAATCATTCTAAAATAAAGATAGAATTGTTACTGGAACTCGTTTCCTTATTACATTGGAGATTGTTGTGTTCCAGAATCTATTGTATATTTCACACTATTGTGCTTTTTTTTATTGCTTGCAGCTGTCATATGGCCCCGGGACCACCACGACCTCTAAAAATTGTGTGTGTGGGAGGGCACACCTTTCTCAGCTTTCTGCTTGGAGCATACGTTACAAATTTAGCCGGACGGACCCCGGACTGGTTAGGGTACCTGCGCTTCCTTTTAGTTCCCCTAGGTGAGTGACTATCAGAACCTCCTTGTGATTGTATTGTCAGCGAGCAGAACTTTACTCTCCGGAGCCTCCTTTTTATAGCTATCATTTTATACTTTTTTTTTACATTCATACTTACCTGGTTCGCTGTTTTCTACTTTTTTTTACTTTTCTTGCAGGGTCTCATCCTGTATGTAAATATATATCTTCTTTGGATTCCCGATATGCATCTTTGTTCTTTGACCCTTCTTGGAGAGAGATGTTCAGTAAATCTGAGGTTCCATCTACAGGTAAGTGATTTGGATTTGTTGTATTTTTTTTTTTTATTCTACACCTTTTGAGGAATTTTTTTTTAGTTAAATGCATGTATTTTTTGTCTAAAAATAATTTTTGCTATTGGGTTATATTAAAAAAAAAAAAAATAAAAAAAAAAAAATGACACGCTTAGTTTGTTTGCATGTCGCTGGCTAGAGAATAAGTTAACTGAGAATCTGTCAGTGAGTTCCTTCTAAAGGAGTTTGTAGCTCTTTTAACTGTATTTTTATGATCACATCAAAGTTGAGTTGATCTTTTATGTGGTCATAAAAACAGACAAAGAGTTACAAACTGTGGTCTCTGGTCATAAATCTTAACAGAGAAGCTCAGAATAAGACCTGTTTCACACGTCCTAATATTTCCGGTACTGGCAAAACCAGTACCGGAGATCTGTGTCTGGGTCTACCTGTGGCTATCGAGTGCTGCATCAGAATAACAAGTACTGGCGCCTGGGAATCAGCGGTACAGTTAGCGCTGTTCCCAAGCGCCGGGTGCTGAAGGCATCTGTCATCATTGTCCCCTTCTTACGCTGTGATCAGCGCCAGCAAGGGACAATGTTGAGAGTTGTATTGTACCCCCGCTGTGTCCAGCAAGTGTAAAAATAAGAATAAACTAAAAAATACTTATACTCACCTGTCCGATATACTGTCCCACGCTGTAATCCACCTGACCGACAATTTTGCCTCAGCATGTGCGGTGGCTTGAAGCTACTGCACACTCTGAGGAGCAGAGGAGAATGACTGACTGCCCCTGACCTACGCTGAGCTCACTGAGTGACAGGACACTGCTCACTGAGCTCAGCGCAGTTCAAGGGCCCGCTCGCTGCATCGAGTGATTCTCTGCTCCTCATCGTGTGCGGTCACCTCAAGCCACCACAGACGTTGACGCAGAATTGTCGGTCAGATGGATTACAGCGTGGGACAGTATATCGGACAAGTGAGTATTGTTTTTTATTTTATTCTTATTTTTGCACTTGCAGTATATGGTGGGGGCTGAATACAAATGTCAACATTGTCCCCTGCTGGTGCTGATCGTAGGGCAAGCAGGGGACAATGATGAGAGAGGTCTTCAGCACCTGGCGCTTGGGAACAGCACAAACTGTACAGCTGATTCTCAGGCGCTGGTACATGTCACGCTGATGACACACGGATGTCATCTGTGTGGGACTTTTTGCGGCCCATCTAGCGTGAAAAAACTGACATGTCGGCGTATTTTGCCCATGGACACACGGTCCGTGGAAACACACTGACATGTGCGCAGACCCATTCATTTGAATGTGTCTACGTGTGTCAATGTCTCCAGTATGTGTGAAAACTCACCACACGTAACAGAGATACTGGCGTGTGAAAGAGCCCTTAGACAGATAAAGGCATTAGAATCTCACTCAGAATGAGCTCACTGACGGATTCTCATTTAACTCATTTTACAGCCATATTGAATAGACTGTACAATACAGAGGCTGTAGCTGGCTAACACAAACGTTTCTTTTAATGAAACCTAAATGCAAAAAATGTTTTGTTTTTAGTCCAAAATACATGCATACAACTAAGTATGAATTTTGCAATCAGATTTACTTAAAAAATAAAGTAAAAAAAAAAAAATCTAAAAATTCTAATCATTCTCCCTTTTCTCCCTTTAAAAATAAATATATATATTTTTTATTGCTTTGTCCGTAAAAGTCCAACCTGTCAATATGTAAAATTGATTAACCCATATGCTAAATAACATGGAGAAAAAACCCCGCCAGAATTACGTGTTTTTTTTTTGCATCACCACACCTCCACATATAAATGCAATAAAAATCAACCAAAAAGTTATATGTCCCCAAATTGGTATCCATAAAACCCTCAGCTCATCTCGAAAAACACTTTTTTTTATTTTTTTTTACAACACTTGAAGGGGTTGGGGCTACAACTCCTCCTGTAAAAAAGCAGGTGCTCAAATGTTTGTCGACTGAAAAATTGAAAAAGTTATTGCTATTGGAAGAAGGGGAGGGAAAAGGGAAAGTTGCAAAAACGAAAATTGGCCGTGATGGGAAGGGGTTAACCACTGATAATGGTGTCAAAAATTCCAGGATTTGACAATGAATGCGTTTGTTTGTTTCACTTTTTCTTCTCCATGAAGAACCCTCCTTTGACATCTTCGGGCGAATCATGCAATATGTGAACGGAGCCAACAACTCGCAGCAGCTTCCAATTGCGGAAGCCATGTTAACCTGCAAACATAAACTGTGAGTATTCCGAATGTCGCAGGTAATGTCTTCTGCCTATTTTGGGGTTTTTGGAGGTCTTAAATGTAGATATTTTTGTGAGAAATTTTTTAAGGTGTTTTCCACTGTTTATTAAAAATTACTAAGAGGAAACCATCCTCATAAAAGAATACGATCCAGCCTCCGGTCCAGCTCTTCTACGTCAATGTTTTTTATTCTTTCTTATTCACAGTTCTGAATAATTCACTTTATTGTTTTTTCCAGTTCCGGACGACCCCTCTTTCCCGGCTGCAGTTTGTTTTATGAAAACAAACTGTGCTTTACTCATCCTTCTCGGTGCCAACGATGAGTCTCCACAGCTACTCCCGGTATCTGTTACTGTCTGGAGTGCTAACTTCACTTTGACAGCACTGCAGCCAATCACTGAGCTGAGCAGCTCTGAATGGCTCATGAAATCAATTCGGACAGAATTGATGAGCTCAGTGATTGACTGCAGTGCTCTCGACGTGACGTCAGCATCGTAGACAATAATTGACACCAGGACAGCGATTGAGACACAGTGCCATACCTGGGGAGGGTGAGGCAAGCACAGTTTAAAAAAAATATTCAGCTGGGAAACAGGAGTTTTTCGAAACCGGCAAACCCTTTTAATTTGGGAATGCCATTTTATCAACCTTAATGAAATGGTGCAAGCGAATATCTCATATCTCTTTATTAAAGAAAAATATCACTTGCCCTCACTTATTAAAAATGATCGTCCACTCTTAAAATCTGCTGAAAATAGTCTGTAGAGAGGAAACTGCTCATTCCGCTCATGGAATCATCTGACATTGCCTATAGAAGTCTATGGTGCGGGAAGGGTGGAGCACCTGTTAAAGGGAAACAGAGGCAAAGACACAGATAATTTTGCTGCTTTCTACTGTTTGATCTCATCCCAGTGCTGGATTCACAGTTACATTGTTCAGTAGCTCTGTAAAATGTCCTCCATGCTGCTTCTGTTACATACGAGAACCTACTAACTGAGGAAAAACCATCCTCGCCTCGTAAAATTATCATCCACCCTTAAAATCGGCTGAAATAAGTCTAGAGAGGAAACTGACTTCTAGCTCATGGAATCAGGTGACGTTGCCTATAGGAGTCTACGGAGCAGGGAGGGAGGAGCTGTTAAAGTGAGACAGAAGCAAAGACACACCGAGATGATATTGCTGCTTTCTAGTAAGTGTTTGATCTCACCCCAGTGCTGGATTCACAGCTACACTGCTCAGTAGTTCTGTAAAATGTCCTCCATGCTGCTTCTGCCCCTGATATTTCCGAGAGCAGGATCGCTTTTTTTTTTACAGAAGTAGTGCAGATCTCTCCATTAATAATAGTACTGATAATGACACTAACTGTAACATTTTGGGATCTTGTGATCTTGTCAGTGACATTACACTTTCTCCTTTCTCAGTCAGGAGGATGATTCATATCAGAAGTTTATACCATTCATTGGGGTAAGTGGCTGATGTTCATGTCGCCGTAGGGTTGAGCTATAATTGCTTTTTTTTTTTTTTTTTATTTTGCAAAAAAAAAACACAAAAGGATACAAGGGATCAGAATATAGATTTGTATCCAGCTGCCCAAGAACATCTGGTGTTGATAAAAAAACTAGGCCATTTACAGGGTTTTCTTGCATTGTTACCATGCTGTCAGGACCTGAAAAAACAGTCCCATGTAACACAAACACCGGAAGGGTCCTCTGGTACAAGTCTAATAGAAACTTGTAGGAAAAATACAAACTTATGCCTTGCCTTCTTACGCAAGTTCGCCATACACATTAAATGTAAATCAACCAAATTTTGGAGGGACCGTCCAACAATCTGATGTGTAAGGGGGTCTCCCAACTCTCCCCCCGACAAAACAAGGATTGGGCAGCCGGATTTCCAGGGTCCTATCCCTTTTGTCATTGAAGGTGTCAGGCAGCGAGTTTCTCTTCTACTTCCGTTGAAAACACATCAACGCGCCGACGTCTCGTTTCTATGGAGGAGTCGGAGGAGATGGCTGTTGACCGACCGTTCCCTAAAAAAAGATAAAGGCTACGAGCTTCTCCTACCCATTACACAGCGGAGAAAAAAACGGATGTCCGGTAGATGTCCTCCTTGTGCCGTCTGTTTATTTCATTGACTATTTTGATCGACAAATATGATCAAAATCGGACTTGTCTTCTGTTCTTTGTTTTTTCTTTGCAAACAGTTGGTCTGCAGAAATAAAACGAACATGTAAACACGCCCATAGTGGATTCATGTTCTGTCCGTGAAACAGACTTTAGCGCGCCAAACGTCACTGCTTAATTTTTCTTAATTTTTCCATCTCTTACAAGGACTATGTTATCGCGGTCCTGCTCTCACGTTGTAACATGCGTTTGGGAATTCTACCATGAATATATCATTCTGTTTCTCCGTTGTCTCTTTGAAATGGAGAGCGGAAGTACAAAAAATAAAATAAAAAGGGAAATACTGATAACCGAAGCAGCTGCGTGTCTATCCAGTAATGTATAAATGACAGCGGGAGACACATCCGGTAGATTGGCCGGTCCTGTTAAGCGCTGCAAAAGGGAAAAAATGGCCAGAAATTACTCATGTACAGTTCTTAATATTGAGTTAATAAAGGGCATATTTTTCATCTCCATTTGAATGAATACGTGTTGTTCCCATCCATTTCTCCCTCTCCCTGTATTGGGAAATACCTTCTCATATTGAGAATTTTTCCTTTTCTCCTTGCGCCTTCCTGTTTTTCTATCCTTGGGGGTGTCGGGGTGTCCTTCCTCTCATTCGCCCTCATGTCCTCCCGCAGGTGGTGAAAGTCGGACTGGTGGAGACGTCCCCCCCAAATACTGGTATGTGAGGAAGAAGAGCTCCCCAATCTGTACCAACCCATCAATCCTTACAGATATCCTCTCTCCGTCTGTCCTGTGTATACGCGATGGCTTCCCTGACTGGTTGAGTTCTGTGTTTCCACAGATGCAGAGGATTCTCTAACTCTTGGTGTCGGCCTCCCTTCTACTTCTCCCCCTTCATCAGTGGGGGTACTCCGTGATTGTTCAGCAACACCTCCGTCTTCGCCATCTTTAAGTGCCAATCTCCAGGGAAACGCAGGGTCAGAGGAAATGTTCTTTTTCCTTTTTTACTTTTGTACCTATATAAACTGAAATGCAAGGGTGCAGAAATGTACAGGTACTGTAAACCTTTCCAAACCCCCGTCTTTGAGAAGACCAAACCTTTTTTAAATTCAATTTTGGATGGTTATTTCGGTGAGGTTTCACTGAACATTAAGCCTTAACTCAAATGACATCTGCAAATATAAAGAAATAGATAATTTAGACCTGATAAGGCTGGTGTATTTATTTAAAAAAATCTTGTTGGAATGGCTGTATGTTAGTTTCTGAAAGTTTTAAACTCTGTCTTTGAACACCTAGCTTGAGCCACCGCTCTTTAGTGTCCTTTTCCATGCTGAATATGAACACACCAAGCGTGATTTACAGCTCCTCAGTGTTCCTCCTCCCTGCTGAATCCTCACCTACCTAGCCTAGTAGACACCACCTCAGTGTTCCTCCTCCCTGCTGAATGTCCACACACCAAGTGTGATTGACCGCTCTTCATTGTCCCTCCTCCCTTCTGAATCTCCACACGCTAAGCATGATTGACAGCTTTCCAGTGTCCTTACTCCCTGCTGAATCTCCACACACCGAGTGTGATTGACAGTTCCTCAGTGTCCCTCCTCCCTGCTGAATTCTCACCTACCAAGCCTAATTGACACCACCTCAGTGTCCCTCCTTCCCTGCTAAATCTCCACACACCAAGCGTGATTGACTTCTCCTCATTGTCCCTCCTCCCTGCTGAATCCTCACCTACCTAGCCTAATTGACACCACCTCAGTGTCCCTCCTCCCTGCTGAATCTCCATTCACGTAGCCTGATTTACAGCTCTTCTGTTTTACTCCTCCTTGCTGAATCTGCACCTACCTATTGACAGATCCTCATTGTTGCTCCTCCCTGCTGAATCTCCGTCCATCTCATCTCAGCCACAGCTCCTCCCTTTTCCTCCTACCTGCTGAATCTGTATGCACCTAACCAAATTGACAGCTCCTCAATGTCATGACTCCCTGCTGAATCATCACCTGCCTAGCCTGATTGAAAACTCTTCCATTTTACTCCTCCATGCCTGATTGACAGCTCGTCAGTGTCCCTCCTCCCTGCTGCTGAGATCTCACACTACTCGGTACAAGCTGCCGCTGTCAATCAGGCTGAGTGGGCGGAGACTGAATACATATGAGCTCTCTCACTCTATAGCAGACCTCATAAAATGCTGATTTTATTATCAGGATTACACAGGCATTCTGACACTGATTTTCACAGTGAATACACCAGCCTCATCAAGTCTAAGAGCTCTATCTAATAATGTGTACAGTTTGTATTGTGAAAACTAGTGACAGATCCCCTTTAATTCATGTTTTTGAGGTGTATTAGTTATTTTTCATTAGCGTTACGTTATTGATTTTATGTCCCTGGCTGCCTTCATGCAGCATTTTGTTAGGAAATTTCAGGTGTATTCTAATATAAAGTCTGATCTGACTGTTTCTGCTCTTTATGTAGGACGACTTCAGATGCTTTAGGCTTGCAGGTGGATTATTGGCTGACTTGTGACCGGAGGAAAGAGCGAGAAGGAGGAGGGAAGAACACTCTGCGGAGTATCTTCCGCTCGGTGGTTGTGTCACGTTTGCCAGGACCTGATACACCGCCTGGTAGTATGAGCCTGAGCGTGGTAACTACTGAGTCACGAAACAAAAAAGGTAATCTAGGTTTATTCTGGTCCAAACGCCTTTAATGAGGTTTACCAGTTTTGGAAAACTGCGGGATTGTGTGATATACATTTTATTTTTATTTTTTTTTAGTGCCGACAATTTTCCTTAGTAAGAAACCAAAGGAAAAAGAAACCGATGCCAAAAGTCAAATCATAGAAGGAATCACAAGACTTATTTGTTCCGCTCGACAGCAACAGACCATGCTACGAGGTAAGGTCGCGCACTATGCTTCGAAACGGAAATGAGCTTTTATGTCAAGGCAAAGAAAAATATGAGGCTGCAGGGCTGAGCAGCATCACATAAACTCCTGCGGAGTGGGCTGTTGCCATTTCTCAATCAGTAACTGACCTAATCAAGGTGTCCCAGTCCCTGGTACATATCCTAGAACGTTTACGTAACCTTTCAGCCGCCACCAGTGATCCGATCGTTTCTCAGGACGAATCGCAGGCACCCACACACCACCCTTAACATGGCAGATCAAGAATAAGGTCCAAGAAGCGGGCACATTCCAGCTCCTCGTCTTCCCCTTCTCCTTCCACATCCTTCAGGATCCCATCTTGCTTCCTAGTCCGAATCGGATCCTGATACGGACCAAACTTCTAAACTCCAAGATATGGTTGACAGCCTCATCTCTGCCGTCAATCAGACCCTCAATATTAAGGACGAGGAGTGTTTTCCTCTGGACCACTCCATCTCCTTCAAAAAGGCAAAATGCCCTTTCCAGATGTTTTCCAACCACAAGGAATTTGAGGGAATCTTTTCCACAGTGAGAGCACCCAGAAAAGCGCTTCCAAGATAGAAAACAGGTGGACATCTTATATCCTTTCAAGCCTGATCTTCTCAACAAATGGGCAGAATCCCCGGACGTTGATCCGCCAGTCTCACGCCTGTCTGCCAACACTGTCCTGTCACTCCCTGATGGTTCCTCTCAAGAATTCCGTTGACGGACAGATCGAATCCCTAGCCAAGTCCACCTTTGGACGAAGTGGCTGAACTTGTGAACCAGACTGCCCACACAGGAAAATATTTGCTTGCCGAGTCTTTCAACACTGCCAGCTGTTTTGACCGTGTCACTAACCATATTGTAGCCATACGCGGGACACTCTGGCTCATGGCCTGGAATGTGGACCTGGCGTCCAAAGAGTCCCTTACCAACCTCCCCTTCCAGGGATCAAAACTCTTTGGATCTAAGCTGGATCAGCTCATCTCGGACACTATCGGTGGTAAGAGTACCTCCGTTCCCCAGCCTAAGCCTAAACATCCATTCACCAGGAGACCTTCTATTCAATTTCGCCCCTTTCGTCATTTCTCCTCTCCGGTCCCGCTGGGAGGCGGTTCCAGGTTTCCTACCCGTCAAGAGAGAGAAGGAAGCTGTCCTTCAAACCCGCCTCTACATGGCGTCCAAATGGTCGCTCTACCAGACCGTCAGGATCCCGATCTAATAGATTTTATTCTGCATGATGGGTCTTCCCCATCTGAGAATCCTCTGTCTCGCGACTCCCTGGCGGTCGGATACAATGCCCTGGTCATTCCACGGTCTCAGGTCCAGCTTCCGTACCTTTTTCCTCCTCTTCCTCTGATTCCCAGACTCGTCAAGATGATCAAAGTGGAGAGAGTTCCAGTCATCCTAGTGGCCCCAGACTGGCCCCGAAGAGCCTGGTATGCAGAGTTAGTCAACCTACTCTCAGATGTACCCTGAAAACTCCCAAACTGACCAGACCTACTCTCTCAGGGTCCCCTCTTCCACCAGAATTATTGGTCTCTCAATTTAATGGCATGGCTGGATACGCGAATGTGGGCTCCGTATCCCTGTAAATGGTGTAGCAGTCTGATGGAGATAGGCAAGCATATTACTTGTACTGTTCTCCAATGTATTGTCCCTTTGCTATTGGGAAGACGGTGACATGATCTTTTTTCTTGTTACTAGCACCATCCCCTCCTTTGCGTTATACATTGTTATGTTACTTATGCTCTTTTATGCATTCTATCTTTCAGTCACAGTTGACGGACGGCTCTTCAGCGATGTGAAGTTTTTCCAGGTGGCTTCCCAGTGGCCGACTCACGTAAAATATTTTCCTGTTGGGGTGTTCAGTCCGGGAGGAAAACCCTGAATATTCTTCTCTAACGTGATCGCACGGAGGAGCTTATCTGCACACTGTCAGCATTCACTTGTACACATGCAGCTCTCGTGAACTGTGACGCCGTGTCGTATTTCAGTGCATAGTTATA
Organism: Phyllobates terribilis; assembly: GCF_046119375.1. NCBI lineage: Eukaryota > Metazoa > Chordata > Amphibia > Anura > Dendrobatidae > Phyllobates > Phyllobates terribilis. Next base: position 105,335,674 of record NW_027362773.1, read on the forward strand.
CCCTTCTCATCGCATCTCCTGGATGGACGTGTTGGTGATGAAGCGCTGATGCCATCTGTTACATAGTACCGTGTGATCATCATAACATTGACCAACACTTGGCCACATGTTACATAACTACATCACTTTAACATTTAAGATATAACAGGTATTTTTAGGTCTGAAAAGCTAAAATTTATGAAAAAAAAAGTAAGCATAGTGTTTGTGTGCTCTGCTGGCATTACCTTTGCACACGCACACTGCATTTTATGTGTGGTTTTGCACATACTTTGCAGCATTATTAAGCTCCATGGGTCCAGATCTGCCCATTACGTGTGTCCCGATGTAGTTGGACTCTTGTGTCGTGTCTTAATATTCTCGTCTCCATGTTGTGTCTTGTCTCTGCTGCTTCTAAGCTGGACTTGATCAGCTTCTCTATGGGGGAACTTCCATACTTCATTTTGTATAATATGTTTCTGTGCTTCTATTATCTGTGTGTCAGGAGAAAGTTTTAATTTCAAATCCTGCACAAGTGCATTGCCCAAATCCACCATGTCTGAACATGGCCGATGGATTCTTCCTCCCTCCATCTTTCTTAAAGCAGTTTTTTGCTATGTAGTCTAAGAGCAGCATGATGTACACGGCGACAGAGCAGTGGCTTCTTTCCTGTCGACGGAGCTTGGCTTCTGACGTTCTTCTGATTGACAGTCCGCACAGTAACTTTCCCAGTTAGGCAGCGGGAATCCGACTCTCAATCAGAATGACGTTGAAGTCCCGCCCTGTCTACAGAGCGGAGCTGAAAAGAAGCCACCACTCTGTCGACGTGACATCAGCAGAGGAAGCTGAATCGCCAGCATGAGTGGTCTGTGCCAGCTAAGTACGGTGCCGGGCACAACAGACAGGTATATAGCCACTATCAGCCTGTTAAGTGCTTAGGCACATTTTATTTATTTTTTTTCACAAACTCCCAGATATATCCTTTAAGCAGCACACCACTCCCATTTCCCAGATTCCTGTTTGCCAGGTTCTGGCGCTGCTCTCCCGAAAGATCGACGTTTCGGACCAGCATCCATTGTCCCGAACTGTGCGCTTCCTCATGACCTCTTTGCCTCTGCGCCATCAAAGGAGCGTAGGGAGATTAAAGCTTGCTGGATCTAGTGACCCGACAAGCAAAGAGTTTGCAAGCGCGTGGCCACCTTTTATAGACTGCAGAGGTGGCCAGTAACCTAGCCTTTAAAAAAGTCTTTTGCTTCTGAGAATGGAAAGGATTTTTAATAAGAGGTACATTGCAGACTTGCTCGTTCTTACAAACACTTTGCAATTTTATCCTTTTTTTTTTTTTTTACGATGGGGAGAAAACCCCTTAAAGAGCCGATCCAGACCATGTTACATCCGAAATTAGCTACTCATTCAGGGCCCCCCGTAAGCATTGCATCTTAAGTCTTTCTTGCAGATCGCTGTAGCTCCACTTCCCTGAGTCCAGTCTGTTACAGACATTGTGGTCTTCTGGCAGCCAGCAGGTAAAAAGGGATTTACTGTGTTGCTATTTATGATGGCCCGGATTCTGGTAGGTCACAAGTGCCAAATTAGGCTCCAGAAACTACTCAACTGGCTCCTATTAAAATAAAATAATCCTTGTCAGACAAGACAAAGCCGGCAGAAATAAAGATGTAAACTGGCAAAGCGGAATAATGTAACAATATGCAACAGGTTGGTTATTATGGACAAGGCTGTTATGTACCTATCCGGGCCCTGAAAAAAAAAAAAAAAGAGTGGTCACAATTTTTATTGCTGGACGGGTTTGATGAATGGGGTCCATAGTGTTATATTGGAAATGCCCGGCCCCTTTCTCTATGTAACTGAAGCAAGAGAATATCGCAGACATGCATCATCTGTAGGGCTTGTGTCAGATCTTGGTAAATCTGATGTTACAAAGCTCCATTAGCTTTTATTGGCTCAGAATTGAATGTATCTGTTTCATTTCTAGAAATTAAGATTATAGTCTTAGTGACATGATGTGGTAGCATTAGTATTCTCTATGTGCGCGTTTTCTGGTTGCTTCTTTTGAAGCGATGTATTAAAAGCCAAATGAAGATCCTGAAAATAAAAAGGGGTGGTCTCATCTTGTTAAATGGGTAAAATTGAAAAGTGCCGGTAAAAACAAGCAGCTTTCCAATTTTACCTCTCAGTAGTGTAGGAATTTTTAGTCCTACAGTTTACTGCTCGTTGCCATAGCTGACGTCTTATCAAAGGCGGCCGATTTTCTAGGCAAGGAGAGCAGCGCTTACAATCTCTTTGCTTTAGAAATTGTAAGCGCTGGACTGAAGCTGGCTGCTCAGTGCCCCTGAGCTCCTCTGATGCTGTCTCTACTAGCAGAAATGAAGGGAGCACGGTTTGGGTGAGCAGGGATTCAGTGCCCCTGCGCTCCTTTGATGCTGTCTCCACTAGCAGCACTGAAGAGGGCCACTAGCAGCAATGAAGAGGGCACGGTTTGGGTCAGCAGGGATTCGGCTAGCTTCAGTGCCCCTGCGCTCCTTTTAATGCTGTCTCTGCTAGCACAATTTGGGTCAGCAGCGCAGCCATGCAGCTAGTCCGAATGGTCAGTCTTCAGGAGTGCACTGCTCGTCCGGCCTTAACGAAGCCAGGAGGCAGGGGAGTAGTGCGCTCCTGAACGCACAAGATGAGCATACTCAATAAAAATGTGAAAAACACCCCGCATATGTTGTCCCATGCATACGCACGACCTGTCAGACACTGTTACACTGTGATGTTACATGTTTTATGTGCGGCACAAGTATAGAAACAGCCGTCATTCAGAAATAGTCTGATTCCAGGCAAATATGTTACGTGCTATATGTTGCCTACATCTATACCGATTGTTACATGTGCATTTGTATATCCAATGTGCCTGTTACTCGATTTTTCTGCAAACTGTATGTACCCTGTTACACAGACACAATTACCACGAATTGTTGGTGCTTTCAAGAGAAGGTCAAACTGAGAAGATGGCAGAGTACACGACGTCAGGAGCAAACGAATGGTCATAAATCATACAAATATAAGGTTAGAAGTCATAAACTCCACCTGCTGGAGGTTACACACACTCCATCGTCTTGTACTGCCTTCCGTTAGTCTTTTTTAATTATTTGCTTCACTCATTTTTAATGTCTTAATATGAACTGATCTATTCTACTACTAGTAAAGCACAATATAGCTAACCCTGATGGGTTTTGGTCCAAGTTCTGCCCTACAAAAAAAATGCCATACTTTTTCCAGATGCCCCATGCTGTTCTTTAGCCTGTCGTCTGGTGTTGCACAAATGTATATAATTTGCTTAACAGCTTATTTTTATGGTTTTTATTATTGTTCTTATTGTTTTCATTAAAGTTTCTGTGGTTTACATATTATGGCGTTATGTTTGTATCTATCTGCTGTTGAATTATTAATTACTTGAGATGAGTTTAATGACCACCAATACGTCTTTACCTGATATATAAGAGAATAGATAGCATTCCCCGAAGGTTGACAATCAGCTGCTGGCTCTCCACTATAGCTGACAACTTGCTGCATCAGCCGTGATTAGTGTTGGCACCGACCACGGCCGTTAAACCCTTTTAGATGCTGCTGTCAACCATTTAGATGCTGTAGTCATTATTAACAGAGTGTGGGGGGGGCTCCCTCTTTAACCCCATCTGCACCTTGAGATTATGATTGTGTGGTCCTGATGTTTGCCATGGCAATTCACAGCCAAATATCATTAGTCTGCCAGATATAGTGACTAGTGATGAGCGAGCATGCTTGCCACTGCTCGGTACTCGCCCGAGCATCTCAGTACTCGAGATGCTCGGAGCTCGCAGAGTACTTTCAAGATGCTCGGGCGGGAGCTCGGGTTCCCGTCCTGCATGTTTGGCGCTATTTAGAGCACCAATCATGCAGGGATTGTCTGCCACTCACTGTAATGTCACAGCCATGGTGGTTGTGGCATTACAGTGATTGCCCAAATCGATGGGCACAGTGCTCACAGTGAAACATGAAAAGCCGGCAATTTATCTGCGGTATACACCGGTACCCGACAATTTAGAACAGAAAGAATAAAGCATCACACATCGATTAGATAGATAGAAACATGTCAGTCACATATATAAAAAGTACAGTGACAGTGTTGGTTATTGTACTTGTTATTTAGTTTTAAAATAAAGGATTTATTAAAAATAATAATAGTGTTTTCATGCACCTGTCTCTTTAAAAAAGCCGGCTGGCAATTCATCAGTGGCATATATCGGTACCTGACAATTTAGAACAGAAAGAATAAAGCATCACACATCGATTAGATAGAAACATGTCAGTCACATATATAATAAGTACAGTGACAGTGTTGGTTACTGTACTTGTCATTTAGTGTTAAAATAAAGGATTTATTAAAAAAAAAAAAAATTGGCGTAGGGTTCCCCGTAATTTTAGTCTCTAGCGGAGGTTAAGCAGACGGCTGGGGCAGATGTTTGAAGCCTGGCACCCTTTCTGGGCTATTAATATCAGCCCCCAGCTGTCTGCCTAGCCTTTGCTAGCTATTAAAATAGGGGGGACCCCACGTCATTTCTTTCGGGGGTCCCCCATTTTAATAGCTGGTAAAGGCTAGGTATTCAGCTGGGGGCTGATATTAGTAGCCTGGGAAGCTCCGTGGGTATTACCCCCTTCCCAGGCTTCAAACATCTGCCCCAGCCGTCTGCTTAACCTCTGCTAGAGCCTAAAATTACGGGGAACCCCACGCCAATTTTTTTTTTTAATAAATCCTTTATTTTAACACTAAATGACAAGTACAGTAATCAACACTATCACTGTACTTATTATATATGTGACTGACATGTTTCTATCTATATAATCTATGTGTGATGCTCTATTCTTTCTGTTCTAAATTGTTGGGTACCGGTGTATGCCGCTGATGAATTGCCGGCCAGCTTTTTTAAAGAGACGGGTGCATGAAAACCGGAGGGCACTAGTGTGTTTTGAGTGCCCTGCTATGTTTTTCATGCACCCTCCTATATACCCTGCCTGCCTGTCTGCCTATATATTCTGCCTGCCTGACGTTTAATTGAGCACCGTTCCCATCGATTTGGGCAATTTTTGACCTTCTGCAGACTGCCGGGGGGGGACCGCCAGAAAAATGCTCGAGTTTCCCATAGACTTACATTGGGCTCGTTGCTCGGGTCAAGCGCACGAGTATTCCAATGTGCTCGACCCGAGCTTCCAGCACCCGAGTATTTTAGTGCTCGCTCATCACTAATAGTGACCTGTTCAGAAGTTAGCAACATCTTAAGTAGCAAAAATAAATGTTTTAATTCCTCTCATGCCATTTTGCATTAAGTCTTGATATGCACCTGAAGGGTTAATAAACGACTTGACAGCAGTTTTGAACATGTTCAGGGGCGCTGTTCTTAATATGGTATCACTTTTGTTTTGTTTTTTACAATACAAAGTCACTTGAAGCTTGAATAAGTCCCTGAAAAAAAATTTTTTGTAAATTTTCCTTGAAAAAATGAAGTTTATGCTACATTTTTATACCTTCTAAAATGCTAACAATATAACATTTTACATATGGTGCTGACGTAAAGCCGACATGGGCCAAATTATATTTATCCCTTTAATCTCGTTAGTCATACCACAGCAAATCAATAATCATTCAAAGTTTGAAAATTGCAATTTTTTTTAAAATTTCTGTCAAATTTCTGATGTTTTTATAAATAAACAATGTATCGCCCTAAATTTACCATTATAATATAATATCATATAATAAAATATAATGTGTCATGAAAAAACAGTCTCAAAATCCTGGGATCTGTTGAAGCGTTCCAGCGTTACTAGCATATAAAGTAACACGGTCAGGTTTCAAAAAATTTGGCCTCATCATTAAGGGGTTAAAATTCATTTTGCACTGCTGTGGTCTGGTGTTCATTCTGGTCCTCCATGACTAGACCTCACGCAGCTCGCTTCTGAAGTTTGAGACTGCCTTGGAGGACCGGACTGGACGCTAGATCGGGGAAGGCAAATCTCTAGTCACTATATTTTATTTATTTATTTTACTCACTTATATAGCACCATTAATTCCACAGCACTTTACAGACATTATCGGGAAATACTTGCCTGTTGTTTTGGCCTCGGTGATCTAGTTGGCTCCTTTTTACCTACACGTAGAGCCTTGATCCATAACTATTTGTAGAGGGCACTTATGATAAGATCTATCCTTATATGTACTTCTAACTTATCAAAGCACCTGGAAAATACTTTTTAAAGTTATTATGTGTGTTATTAAAATGATCAGTTCTGATATCAGAAGATTGGTGCAGATATGTTTTGCAATGCATGCCCCAGAAGAACAGTGTTATGCTGGCGTGTCCTTTAATAAAATAAAATAAAACTTAAAGGACACATCGGGGTCCACTGGACTGCAGAGGAGCTGCTGCAGCTGAGTCCAGAGGAATGTTCAGCTAAGCACAGAGAAACAAATGAACTAGTGTGTTAAGTGCACACACAAGTAATAACTAAACAAGGTACAATGCTGGGAGTTAACAACACTCCAGAAACAAAACTAATAAACTTCTGCACTGCAGGACACCGCTGTGCAGAGCAGGAAGGATTTGGCAGCATGAAACGCCTGAGCACTAGATGGCGGTGTATAGAGCTGCAGATAGCTGCAGGCCAGGAAAGGCCTGGAACCTAAGTTCCTAAAGAGGAGGAAGATCTCTGCAGCACCCAACACATGGGTGTAAAAGCGGCAGTGTGACCACACATACAATGGCGGACCCTGGAATGCTGAATCGGTAGCAAGGACGCCTCCGTGGCATGGACACCAACCGGTGAACCGACACGGTAGAGCGTGCTGCTCACAGCATTCCCCTAGCCCTAATTGATGGCTAGGAAGCTTTTAGCAGGAACCCTTGACAACAACTCTCACACACACTGCATTTACTACCAGAGACCTCACCCCAGGTTAGAAAGAGACTAGGCACCGGGGTGGAGCCCACAGAGCCCTTAAATACACTAGAGACAGCCCCAGGACAACCAACCACGCTGTACCAGACAGAAGGGGGCGTGGCTTAGCAGCACGTGACCACAAGGGGGCATGGCTTAGCGGCACATGAGCAGAAACGCAGAAACCACACTTAGAATCCCTAGAACGCAACCTAAATGCTGACAATTACTGACCTGCAGGAAAGGGCCTGGCTGGACGCCGCGAGAAAGCCCTTCTCCTGCGTACCGGCCTAACAAACAGCAGTATTGTCAGATATACAAGTACAAGATTAAAGCGAGTCTGTCAGGGCATAATGACATTTTGAGGTCCTCACACCAACATGTACTGTAGCTTTCCCTTAGAACAAGCTGACCTTTAGTTCCAAAATCTATGTTCTACTTGTCAAGAAAATGATCTTCAAAGTAACATGCAAATTAGTAGACTACAAATTGCTATTGCACTTTGACATGTGGAAGGTGTCATCTCCCTGGCCCAGACAGAGAGCCATCTGCTGCTGCTGTAACTACTGCTGCTGTTGCAACTGCTGGATAAGGAGTTTGCTGGGCCTGCTGCTGCTGAAACTATTGTTGCTGATGTTGCAAGTGCAGATTGGCCTGGACCAGTTGTTTAACAAGCTCCTCCATGCTTCCAGACTGTGTTTGCAATGCTGTAGCTGCCTTTACCTGGGACATTCCAATTTTATGCTGCAATCACCTATGCTCTTTTGGACTTCATGCCCACATCCAAAACACCAATTGTAGGGATTCCCACTCATTAGTAGGTAGCCTTCACACAGGCAATGCGGTCTGGTCCAAACGTTCAGTTTATTGCTTTCATAAAACTCAGTCTCTTCTGGGCACAAAGGCATCACAACAAATAGTCATTACCTGCTGGTGCATGAACCGTTTATCACAGCGGGCTCGCCCTTTCAGAACTCAGTCCCTCTCTCACTACAGTCTAAACAATGCCATAGTCTCTCCCTGACAGCAATTCAGATTCCACACCAAGCTTACACTTGGCTCTGGTAGACGATCCATCATTAAACGGTCTTTTTTAGTCTCTAACACCATATTGCTTAGCTCCCTAGCTGCCTGACAAGTGAACACCTAGCCTGGCCGTCTAGAAATAGCTAGCCAGGTGCACCTAGTTAAGACCTGCAGTGCTAGGAATTAACCCAGTCCTACCTGGTTTTCCCACATACCCTGCACCTCTCTGCTCAAATCCGAGGACTTGTCACCATCTGGCAACTCACAATGCCTACAGGGGAAAAACTAATTTTATGAGGGGGCATGGCCAGTTCTGTATTGCCTTCTCTGGAACTACCACCTTTTCTACCATCTCAGAGGTCCCCTGCCTCTTGGTAAGGAACTTACTCTTCACTGTGGGCACTAACACAAGTACCCAATTCCCAGGCTTAAATTGTTTCAGTCGAGCCAACCGATTATACCCCCTGGATTTTGCCTCTGGTGCCTTGAGGAGGCACTCTTTTACCTAACCTTTCACTTTAGTCCCTCGACACAACAGATCATTGTGCCTGGCCAATTGTAGTAAATGATCAGCTCCTGGCCACTGGGAAACACCATTTAAGACATCTATAACACAGTAGTATGCAACAATAAATTCCCCCTGTACCTTGGACCACATATTGAAGAATATACATGTGTAGCACAACATAACAATATGTACCCCTTTTACCTGGGACTGCAAAATTAGCAGTACATTCCCCATGTACATTACCTGGAATCCAGTGAAAAATTTAGACCTGAGTTCCCACCACCACCAGAATGTTGCTCAGATGTGGTTGTCCCAGTGCTCTTGCAAGAGTTTGTTTGCCTCCCAATACAAATATGTACAGGTGCATCTCACAAAACTAGAATATCATCAAAAAGTTATTTTAGTTCTTCAATACAAAAAGTGAAACTCCTATATTATATAGAGTCATTACAAACAGAGTGATTCAAGTGTTTATTTCTGTTAATGATGATGATTATGGCCTACCGACAATGAAAACACAAAAGTCATTATCTCAGTAAATTAGAATATTTTATAACACCAGCTTGAAAAATGATTTTAAAATCCTAAATGTTGGCCTACTGAAATGTATGTTCAGTAAATGCACTCAATACTTGTTCGAGGCTCCTTACTGCATCAATGCGGCAATGTGGCATGGAGGTGATCAGCCTGTGGCACTGCTGAGGTGTTATGGAAGCCCAGGTTGCTTTGATAGCAGCCTTCAGCTCGTCTGCATTGTTGGGTCTAGTGTCTCTCATCTTCCTCTTGACAATACCCCATAGATTCTCTATAATAGATTCTCTATGGGGTTAAGGTCAGGCGATTTTGCTGCCAATCAAGCACAGTGATACTGTTGTGTGTAAACCAGGTACTGGTACTTTTGGCAGTGTGGACAGGGGCCAAGTGCTGCTGGAGAATGACATTTCCATCTCCAATAAGCTTGTCGGCAGAGGGAAGCATGAAGTGCTCTAAAATGTCCTGGTAGACGGCTGCGCTGACTTTGGTCTTGATAAAACACAGTGGACCTACACCAGCAGATGACATGGCTCCCCAAACCATCACTGATTGTGGAAACTTCACACTAGACCTCAAGCAGCTTGGATTGTGGCCTCTCCACTCTTCCTCCAGACTCCAGGACCTTGATTTCCAAATGAAAATTGGAACTCTGGGACCTTGTGGAGTGTGTCAGTGACTGCCTTCTGGACATCTGTCAAGTCAGCAGTCTTCCCCATGATTGTGGAGCCTACTGAAACAGACTTTTTTTGGTAATTATTGTAATTTACTGAGATAATGACTTTTGTGTTTTCATTGGCTGTAAGCCATAATCATTAACAGAAATAAACACTTGAAATAGATCACTCTGTTCGTAATGACTCTATATAATATATGAGTTTCACTTTTTGTATTGAAGAACTGGAATAAATTAACTTTTTGATTATATTCTAATTTAGTGAGATGCACCTGTAAATATTTCTGTAAATGCACCAAAATGTTCATTTTCTAATTAATACTTAGTCGCACTGTTACCAAATAACAAATACTATCACTTTGCTGAAAATATTACCATTATTATCACTATAAAATGGCAAAATATTGCTGCCACACTATGACCTTATATTACCATCATGTAGTATCTGATAATCACCACCATCCTGTTACTGAAGAAAACCCACTATGCCAAGACCAATATTACCCATAATACCACATACAAGGAAGAACTAATATCACCACACCATAATCATATATTAGCTGTACATACACTGCTGACGGGATACTGCATCATACTGATCATTAACAAAAAAACACTGTAACTAATAGCAATATTACCCCCATATAGTGGTAGATACCAGTTATACACAGGTGCAGACCATGTACAGTAGTGTTCAAAATAATAGCAGTGTGTTCAAAAACATGAGTTAAGCACAAAATCTTTATACTAGTTTTTTTCAATGCATTGGGAACATTGCACACTGTTTTCTAATTCAAAACATGAAGAGAAATGTAGGCAATCTTTACAGAAAATAGCAAAAAAATGAACATTGGGCTGTTCTAAAAAATAGCAGTGTCTGCATTTGTCTTCACAAACTCACAATATGTACTCCTTTTTAGGATTTAGCTTTCCTATGAATCACTAACCTAATATTTAGTTGTATACCCACAGTGTTTTAGAACTGCTTCACATCTATGTTGCATAGAGTCAACTACCTTCTGGCCCCTGTCAGCTGTTATTCTAGCCCAGGATGCTTTGATTACATCCCACAATTTTTTGGCATGTGTTGGTTTTGCCTCAGAAACAACATTTTTGATGTCACCCCACAAGTGTTCTATCAAATGAAGGTCCGGGGATTAGGCTGGCCACTCCATAACCTCAATTTTGTTGGACTGGAACCAAGATTTTGCTCGTTTACTGGTGTGTTTAGGGTCGTCATGTTGAAACACCCATTTCAAGGGCATATCCTCTTCAGCGTAAGGCAACATGACCTCTTCAAGTATTTTAATATATGCAAACTTGTCCATGATACCTGGTATACAGTAAATAGGTCCGGCACCAAAGTAAGAGAAACATACCCATATCATGGAACCATGCTTCACTGTCTTCAGAGTGTACTGTCGCTGAAGGCAGAGTTTGTGGGTCGTCTGACGAACTGTCTCCGACCCTTGGACCCAAAAGCAAGAATTTTACCTTCATCAGTTCACAAAATGTTTCTCCATTTCTCTTTAGGTCAGTTGACGTGTTCTTTGGCAAATTGTATCCGCTTCAGTACATGTCTTTTTTTTTTAACAGTGGGACTTTGCGGGGACTTCTTGCTAAGAGATTAGCTTCACACAGGTGTCGTCTAACTATCACAGTGCTCACAAGTAACTTGAGACTGGCTTTGATCATCCGGGAGCTGATGATTGGCTGAGCCTTTGCCATTCTGGCTATTCTTCGATCCTTTCGAGTGGTAGTCTTCCCCACTATGGTACCCCTTTTATGGTCCAAAGAGAGCCCCAAGCACAATATGATGCCCCAACATTATATTTCCCCACACACAGTATGATGCACCCATAGTACCCCACACTCAGTATGCTGTCGCCCACAGCTCCCGTCACACAGTATGATGCCCCCACAACTCTCACACCTTGTTTCCATAATTATTTCTGCCACACATGATAAAATCCCCCTATAGGTCCTAACACATATTATAATGCCCCCCACACCATATATTGTCTTCCAAAGCCCCCACACAGTATGATGCACCCATAGTGCAACACACTCAGTATGATGTCCGATACAGCTCTCCCCGTACTATATGATGCCCCAACAGCCCTCACACAGTATAATGCTCACACAGCCCTCTCTCCTCCTCAAATCATATAATGGCCATTGAATAGATTGTGCCATTGAATTATAGAACACACAGCTCAATTCTCAGATTAAAAACCCTCATAAGTAGTGTTGAGCATTCCGATACTGTAATATCGGGTATCGGCCGATATTCGCGGTATCGGAATTCCGATACTTAATTCCGATACTTTTACAATATCGGATACCGGAATCGGAAGTTCCCATAATGCCTGCGCTCTGTAGTGTCTGTGAAGGATGACAAGTTGGATGGCAGCGCGATCCAGCCTGTCATCAGAATGCCATCCCAGCGGGGGAGAATTCTCCTGATTGTTTAAAAGCCGGCTGGCGGTATAAAGCCGCCGGCTTTTAAACAATCACACAGCCCCATACTGCTTCCCCGCAGCCTCCCACCCCGATCCTCGCTCCCCTCGCCACCTCCCATCCCGATCGTAAGTTAGGACCGGGCGGGGAGCGCAGCTCCAAGGAGCGGGGAGTGAAGGACCCGGGCGGGGAAGCCGGCAGTGAAAAGACTTCACCGCCGGCTTTCCCGTTCTGTGCTGCGCTTTCCCGCCGGTTATTTCAAATGAACAGCTGAGGTATCAGGTGATGCCGATCAGCTGTTCATTTGAAGTCGCCGCGTTGCCCTCAGAGGGTTCATGTGAGTTCATGCTTGACTGCATGAACTCACATGAACTTTCCCACGGCCGCACAGGTCAGCCTCACCTCCCAGACCCGTCATGATTAGTGTGTGTGCGGGGTGTGTGTGCGGGGTGTGTGCGCGATGTTTGTGCGGGTGTGCGCGGTGTCTGTGCGATGTGTGCGGGGTGTGTGTGCGGGGTGTGTGTGCGGGGTGTCTGTGCGATGTGTGCGGGTGTGTGCGGTGTGTGTGCGGTGTGTGTGCGGTGTCTGTGCGATGTGTGCGGGGTGTGTGTGCGGGGTGTCTGTGCGATGTTTGTGCGGGTGTGCGCGGTGTCTGTGCGTGCAGGCAGACATAGGCCGATGTGACACTACTACTCCCATCGGCCTATGTCTGTCCCCCGTCCACTCCTGCCAGCAGGATCAGCTCGATGGGAGCAGTAGTTCCCATCAGACTGATCCTGCTATTTAAATTGCCCTACTGTGTCCCCAATAAATGTTAAATACATGTCATTGGTGGCCAGTGGTTACCTAAAAGAAATTAGTTCATACATTACCTGTCCCCGCCGATCGCCACCTAAAATAAAGTAAAAAATAAAAAACTACACCTATACTCACCAAGACACCTAATTCCCCGAAGCCATCGATCTCCTGTAATAAAATATAAAATAATAAACCACAACCTTATCCTTACCCCTCCGTAGTAGTCCACGAGTGTCCCACGAAGATCTCCAGTTCAGAGCAGCCACATAGAATGTGACCGCTCTGAACCGCTGCCGCCGCTAGAATGACAGCATAAGCGGGTTCACCGGAGTTCAGGCAGCGCTGCTCCGGTTAGCTGCTTTACGGCCCTGCTGTATAGTGAGAAATTCCCACGGTACAGCAGTGCCGTAAAGGAGGTCTCCGGAGCTGCGCTGACTGAATGCACTCCAGTGACCTCAGTCAGTGGCTCCCGCTGCCGGGAGCGGACGTGTTCCCGGCAGCGTGAGCTTACAGCAGCCATGCACAGCTGTCACCATCTCCAGATGTGACAGCTGTGCATGGGAGATCAGCGCAGGAACGTGGACAGGTAACTATTATTTTTAGTAAACTAAGAATTAAATAAAATTGTGTGTTTTATTTCAAATAAATTATTTTTTTCTGGGTGTAGTGTGTGTTTTTTCTTTTTAACACTTTGTAGGTTAGTAATGGGGGTGTCTTATAGACGCCCATCATTACTAACCTGGGCTTCATGGCAGCTGGCGCTGACATGAACCCCACCACTATTACCCCCTGCCACCGCACCAGGGCAGCGTGGAAGAGCGAGGCTAAGTGCCAGAGTTGGCGCATCCTATGGATGCGCCATTTCTGGGGCGGCTGACGACTGGTGTTTCTAGCCTGGGAGGGGGCCAATATTCATGGCACCCTTCCTGGGCTATTAATATCAGCCCCCAGCTGTCTGCCTAGCCTTTGCTAGCTATTAAAATAGGGGGGACCCCACGTCATTTTTTTTGGGGGGGTCCCCCATTTTAATAGCTAGTAAAGGCTAGGTATTCAGCTGGGGGCTGATATTAGTAGCCTGGGAAGCTCCGTGGGTTTTACCCCCTTCCCAGGCTTCAAACATCTGCCCCAGCCGTCTGCTTAACCTCCGCTAGAGACTAAAATTATGGGGGATCCCACGCCATTTTTTTTTAAAATAAATCCATTATTTTAACACTAAATGACATTTGAGGAGTTAATAAAGATGCAGTCCCTAAATTATTATTTATTTTTTAATTAATTTTTCCCAAAACTTTTGACGTGGGCTTCGCCATATTTTTGTATGCCAGCCAGGTACAGCATCCAGCTTCTATGAACGCGCCATTTTCCGGGGCGGCTGCGGACTGCAATTTTCAGCGGGGGGCAGAAAGCTTGGGTCTCCCTGCGCTGCAGATTCCATCCCCCAGCTGCCTAGTTGTACCTGGCTGGACACAAAAATAGGGAGAAGCTCCACGTTTTTTTTTTTTTAATTATTTCATGAAATTCATGGAATAATTAAGAAAAAAAGGGCTTCCCTATATTGTTGTGTCCAACCAGGTACAAATAGGCAGCTGGTGGTTGGGGGCAGCCCGTTCCTGCCTGCTGTACCTGGCTGGACCCAAATATAGTGTGAAGCCCCACGTCAATTTTTTTTAAATTATTTCAGGAAATTCATGAAATAATTAAAAAAAAATTATGTGGGGCTTCGCCCTATATTTGTGTCCAGTCAGGTACAGCAGGCAGGAACGGGCTGCCCCCAACCACCAGCTGCCTATTTGTACCTAGCCGGACACAACAATATAGGGAAGCCCTTTTTTTCTTAATTATTCCATGAATTTCATGAAATAATTAAAAAAAAAAATACGTGGGGCTTCGCCCTATTTTTGTGTCCAGCCAGGTACAACAAGGCAGCTGGGGGCTGGAATCCGCAGCGCAGGGAGGCCCAAGCTTTCTGGGCCCCACCCGCTGCAAATTGCAGTCCGCAGCCACCCCGGAAAATGGCGCGTTCATAGAAGCGCCATCTTCTGGCGCTGTACCCAACTCATCCAGGGCCCTGGTGCGGTGGCTCACTGGGTAATAAAGGGGTTAAGGCCAGCTTGGCATTATCAGCTGGCCCTAAGCCCGAAATTCATGGGGTCACGCCAATATTAGACATGACCACCATGAATTTCTAGTAAAGTATTTAAAAAAAACACAAACACCCAGAAAAAAGTCCTTTAATTGAAATAAAGACACAATTCTTTATTGTTCTAAATTAAACCATACTTACAGTCACGCCCATTCCAGCTGAAGCCAACGATCTCCTGCAATAAAAGTAAAATAATAAAGCAACCTCATCCTTACCTTTCCATGGTTCCCAGGACAGCTTCAGCTCTGCTACATCGAGATGACAGGCTGGACCGCAGCAGAACGCTGCCATCCAGCCTGTCATCCCGCAGACACTGAGAAGCGCAGGCATGCTTGCGCTCCTCAGTGTCTCGCTGTGACGGCATCCAGATGAGCGGAGGTCATGTCCAATGAACTCAGCTCACCTCATGCACGTCACTGACAGCGTGGGAAAATTCTCCTGCACTCAGCGCTTCAGCGTGAGAATTTTCCCACGCTGTCAGTGACGTGCATGAGGTGCGCCGAGTTCATTGGACATGACCTCACCTCATGCACGTCACTGACAGCGTGGGAAAATTCTCACGCTAAAGCGCTGAGTGCAGGAGAATTCTCCCACGCTGTCAGTGACGTACATGAGGTGAGCCGAGTTCATTGTCGGCTCATCTGGATGCCGTCACAGCCAGACACTGAGGAGTGGAAGTATGCCTGCGCTTCTCAGTGTCTGCGGGATGACAGGCTGGATGGCAGCGTTCTGCTGCGGTCCAGCCTGTCATCTCGATGTAGCAGAGCTGGAGCCGTCGTGGGAGCCATGGAAAGGTAAGGATGAGGTTGGTTTATTATTTTTCTTTTATTGCAGGAGATCGTTGGCTTCAGCTGGAATGGGCGTGATGGTAAGTATGGTTTAATTTAGAACAATAAAGAATTGTGTGTTTATTTCAATTAAAGGACTTTTTTCTGGGTGTTTGTGTTTTTTTTAAATACTTTACTAGAAATTCATGGTGGTCATGTCTAATATTGGTGACGCGCCCCCTGGGCCATATTCTTTAGGGGGAATATCCGGAGCCGGATCAGATGGGAGTTGTAGTCTTCCGAGTGGCTGTGACCCGGTCCGTGCCCAGGGTGTCAAACTCAGTTGTATGTGGCAGTCCTACAGATGTTATTAAGTTCTTTATTGTCGACTACGCCACCCGTTGTATTGCGGTCACTATGGCCGCCGCTGCAGCAGGGTCCGCTGAGGCTGATGGTGTTGGTGCAGCTTTTGGTGGTATAACCCCCAACGGGTGGGGTATAGCCTCAGGGGGTCAGGTGCAGAGGATGGGGGTTGTGGTGGTGCAGCATAGATGTTAAAGGAAGACAGAGTCGGGTTGTGCAGTTTAGGGTATTTACTCACTGCTGATGTTCCGGTCACTCCAGCTTCAAGTGACCACCCGAGCCGTGCTGCGTCCACCAGGTCCTAGATTCAGCCAACCCCCAAGCAAGTCCGGAGCATGACCCTGAGCTCTCCTTCTGTCCTTTCCTCTGGCCGTCCCCACTAGTGATCCACCTAGGTCCAGCTCCCTCGGGCCTTCTGTTGGGAGACCCTTGGCCTTGGGTTCCCTGACCCTCCACGTGGTATGCCTTCGGGGTGGATGTGGTGGGTGGCCGTGGCAGACGCTGCCCACGGCCTCCGGTCTCTGGCTAGGGTGTGCTTTTGCCCCCACCAGCTTGGGATCCAGTACCCTAATGCCAACTCTTCACCCGCTGATGGACTTTGGGTTCTCAGAGTTCCTTTTCTGTTTCCCCCTCTGGGTCTTTCTTGCTTTCTCCTCTCTCTCTGGGGCTTCTCTGCTCCTCTTCCTCCTCTGACTTCTCTCTGCAAAAGGCTAGCAGACTGACTGCTCTGCAAAGACTGACTGACCCTGTTCTTTGATGGTGCCCACCTTATATACACCCTCTATGTGTGAGCTCAGGCGACCAGCACCCAATGAGCTCCTATCTTTACCCAGGCTGCTCCCCCTATCTGCCCCTACACTACTTGGGATGTTCCACCCCCCTCCCACTCCAGCCAGGAACAGACTCGGTCGTACCTGCACATTTCTAAGTGGGAGTACCGTCGGTCTGCTCCTCGGAAATGGGATGTGTGTAGTGCATGCAGCCTACCGAGCTCAGGTCCACATTCCATCCTTACCCGGGAGTGGAATATCACACCTCTGGGTTGAGGTGCAATACCCCTGTAGCAGCCGAATCCTCAGGGTGCTACATTCCCCCCTGGTAAATCACAGCACGTCCTCGGGCTGTAAGACATAAACATCCACAACATACAAAATTTTTTTTTTTTTCATATCAACAACATAGTATAAACATATAAAATAACATACATTAGCAGCATCATAAAACTCTTCATATAAAACATTCTCGTCGCCTCTGGCTCCTCCTCCGGTCACTGTGCAACGTGTGACCGGGTAAAGTGCGACAGTCCCTCTAGACTTATGGGCGCGGTGGTGTTGGCGCCCGGGTTGCCCGGGCCTTGCGGCCAGGCCTGGGGTATCTGGAAGGTGAAGGGCACCGTAAGGACGGCGGCGCCCTGGGCTACTTGGCCCTGCGACCAGGCCGGTGGCTCCGCGGAGGTAGGGGGCGCTGTTGGTATTGCGGCGCCCGGGGGTACTAGGCCTTGCGACCAGGCTGGTGGTACTTCCTGCTTGGTCACGCTCGGGGTCGAGGCGTGTGACGTCACAGGGGTCGCGGCTCCCGTTTGAGGCCTAGTCTGCGGCGGTGACGTTGCAGCGACGGGCACGGCAGGATAGACTTCGGGCTCTGCGACGGGGAGCTGGGGCAGGTACGCGGTTTCCCGGTTTGGGGTATAGACGTCCCCTTTACCTGCCTCCACTCGTTCGGCTCCCTTCTCGGCGCCGTCTCCGGCCTTCAGTCCTCCCGCGCCATCCTCAGAGGCGGTCTGTCTCCTCGTCTCGGGTGGCGTGCTCCGCTGACAGGTCTCGGTCTGCTGGGCCATCTCACGGCTCCACTCCGCCAACGTCTCTCGCTGCACCCGGGCCATCCTCCTTGCGAGGCCCTCCAGAGCGGTCTGTGCACACTCCCGGTCTCGGGGAAGCTGTGCTAGGACCTCCACTAGGCCCAGTGGGGTCGTTGTTTCCAGCAGGCTCCTGACCAACGGGTCGGTGCTGCTCTGCTCTCCTTCAGTTGCTTCCAGCAGGCTACTGGCCAGCGGGCCGGTGCTGCTCTGCTCTCCCTCCACTGTTTCTAGCAGGCTCCTGGCCAACGGGCCGGTGCTGCTCTGCTTTCTCGCCATCTCCGGGTAAGCTCCTCCGAAACTCTTCTCCAGGCTTCTTGCCTCCGGGTGCGCTCGCTCCAGACTGCTCCAGGCGACACCCATCTTTGTTCTCTTCTTCTCAGTCCTCCCACATCGAGGGCGGTCCCGGGGCCACTTGGTGATTGTCAGCTCCAGGGGCAGTTCTTTCACGCTGACAGACACCTCTAGCATCACAGTCTCTGTTGGTGGGGGCGGTTTCCACTTTTGGCGCCATTTTCGGTCCTGGCCCACGATGGGAGGTGGCCTCTCGCCATCCTCTGGCACGCCCATAATGGCGTCCGCTCTTCCAAGGCGGGAAACCTTCGGAAATGGCGGGAATCGTCTCCCAGTGGCGGGAAACTCTGCAGATGGCGGGAAAAAGCTGTTAATGGCGGACAACCGGCGGGAAACGACCTGTGATGGAGTCCGATGGCGGGGACCCTCCGGAACCGGCAGGAGACTTCTTTTTGAGGTAAACTCGTTCTTTTCTTCAGGCACGCAGTACCCGGGTGTTGCGGGCACGTAATCCTGCCGACTACGCCAAAGTTGACGCGCCCCCTGGGCCATATTCTTTAGGGGGAATATCCGGAGCCGGATCAGATGGGAGTTGTAGTCTTCCGAGTGGCTGTGACCCGGTCCGTGCCCAGGGTGTCAAACTCAGTTGTATGTGGCAGTCCTACAGATGTTATTAAGTTCTTTATTGTCGACTACGCCACCCGTTGTATTGCGGTCACTATGGCCGCCGCTGCAGCAGGGTCCGCTGAGGCTGATGGTGTTGGTGCAGCTTTTGGTGGTATAACCCCCAACGGGTGGGGTATAGCCTCAGGGGGTCAGGTGCAGAGGATGGGGGTTGTGGTGGTGCAGCATAGATGTTAAAGGAAGACAGAGTCGGGTTGTGCAGTTTAGGGTATTTACTCACTGCTGATGTTCCGGTCACTCCAGCTTCAAGTGACCACCCGAGCCGTGCTGCGTCCACCAGGTCCTAGATTCAGCCAACCCCCAAGCAAGTCCGGAGCATGACCCTGAGCTCTCCTTCTGTCCTTTCCTCTGGCCGTCCCCACTAGTGATCCACCTAGGTCCAGCTCCCTCGGGCCTTCTGTTGGGAGACCCTTGGCCTTGGGTTCCCTGACCCTCCACGTGGTATGCCTTCGGGGTGGATGTGGTGGGTGGCCGTGGCAGACGCTGCCCACGGCCTCCGGTCTCTGGCTAGGGTGTGCTTTTGCCCCCACCAGCTTGGGATCCGGTACCCTAATGCCAACTCTTCACCCGCTGATGGACTTTGGGTTCTCAGAGTTCCTTTTCTGTTTCCCCCTCTGGGTCTTTCTTGCTTTCTCCTCTCTCTCTGGGGCTTCTCTGCTCCTCTTCCTCCTCTGACTTCTCTCTGCAAAAGGCTAGCAGACTGACTGCTCTGCAAAGACTGACTGACCCTGTTCTTTGATGGTGCCCACCTTATATACACCCTCTATGTGTGAGCTCAGGCGACCAGCACCCAATGAGCTCCTATCTTTACCCAGGCTGCTCCCCCTATCTGCCCCTACACTACTTGGGATGTTCCACCCCCCTCCCACTCCAGCCAGGAACAGACTCGGTCGTACCTGCACATTTCTAAGTGGGAGTACCGTCGGTCTGCTCCTCGGAAATGGGATGTGAGTAGTGCATGCAGCCTACCGAGCTCAGGTCCACATTCCATCCTTACCCGGGAGTGGAATATCACACCTCTGGGTTGAGGTGCAATACCCCTGTAGCAGCCGAATCCTCAGGGTGCTACATTGGCGTGACCCCATGAATTTCGGGCTTAGGGCCAGCTGATAATGCCAAGCTGGCCTTAACCCCTTTATTACCCAGTGAGCCACCGCACCAGGGCCCTGGATGAGTTGGGTACAGCGCCAGAAGATGGCGCTTCTATGAACGCGCCATTTTCCGGGGCGGCTGCGGACTGCAATTTGCAGCGGGTGGGGCCCAGAAAGCTTGGGCCTCCCTGCGCTGCAGATTCCAGCCCCCAGCTGCCTAGTTGTACCTGGCTGGACACAAAAATAGGGCGAAGCTCCACGTTTTTTTTTTTAAATTCATGAAATTCATGGAATAATTAAGAAAAAAAGGGCTTCCCTATATTGTTGTGTCCGGCTAGGTACAAATAGGCAGCTGGTGGTTGGGGGCAGCCCGTTCCTGCCTGCTGTACCTGACTGGACACAAATATAGGGCGAAGCCCCACATCAATTTTTTTTAATTATTTCATGAATTTCCTGAAATGATTTAAAAAAAATTGACGTGGGGCTTCGCACTATATTTGTGTCCAGCCAGGTACAGCAGGCAGGAACGGGCTGCCCCCAACCACCAGCTGCCTATTTGTACCTGGTTGGACACAACAATATAGGGAAGCCCTTTTTTCTTAATTATTTCATGAATTTCATGAAATAATTAAAAAAAAAAAATACTTGAAGCTTCTCCCTATTTTTGTGTCCAGCCAGGTACAACTAGGCAGCTGGGGGATGGAATCTGCAGCGCAGGGAGGCCCAAGCTTTCTTCCCCCCCCCCCGCTGAAAATTGCAGTCCGCAGCCGCCCCGGAAAATGGCGCGTTCATAGAAGCTGGATGCTGTACCTGGCTGGCATACAAAAATATGGCGAAGCCCACGTCAAAAGTTTTGGGAATTAAATTAATTAAAAAATAAATAATAATTTAGGGACTGCATCTTTATTAACTCCTCAAATGTCATTTAGTGTTAAAATAAAGGATTTATTTTAAAAAAAATTGACGTGGGGCTTCGCACTATATTTGTGTCCAGCCAGGTACAGCAGGCAGGAACGGGCTGCCCCCAACCACCAGCTGCCTATTTGTACCTGGCCGGACACAACAATATAGGGAAGCCCTTTTTTTCTTAATTATTCCATGAATTTCATGAAATAATTAAAAAAAAAATACGTGGGGCTTCGCCCTATTTTTGTGCCCAGCCAGATACAACTAGTCAGCTGGGGGCTGGAATCCGCAGCGCAGGGAGGCCCAAGCTTTCTGGGCCACCCCCGCTGCAAATTGCAGTCCGCAGCCGCCCCAGAAAATGGCGCGTTCATAGAAGCGCCATCTTCTGGCGCTGTACCCAACTCATCCAGGGCCCTGGTGCGGTGGCTCACTGGGTAATAAAGGGGTTAAGGCCAGCTTGGCATTATCAGCTGGCCCTAAGCCCGAAATTCATGGGGTCACGCCAATATTAGACATGACCACCATGAATTTCTAGTAAAGTATTTAAAAAAACACAACACCCAGAAAAAAGTCCTTTAATTGAAATAAACACACAATTCTTTATTGTTCTAAATTAAACCATACTTACCATCACGCCCATTCCAGCTGAAGCCAACGATCTCCTGCAATAAAAGTAAAATAATAAAGCAACATCATCCTTACCTTTCCATGGCTCCCACGACAGCTTCAGCTCTGCTACATCGAGATGACAGGCTGGACCGCAGCAGAACGCTGCCATCCATCCTGTCATCCCGCAGACACTGAGAAGCGCAGGCATACTTCCACTCCTCAGTGTCTGGCTGTGACGGCATCCAGATGAGCCGAGGTCATGTCCAATGAACTCAGCTCACCTCATGTACGTCACTGACAGCGTGGGAAAATTCTCCTGCACTCAGCACTTCAGCGTGAGAATTTTCCCACGCTGTCAGTGACGTGCATGAGGTGAGCTGAGTTCATTGGACATGAACTCGGCTCATCTGGATGACGTCACAGAGAGACACTGAGGAGCGCAAGCATGCCTGCGCTTCTCAGTGTCTGCGGGATGACAGGCTGGATGGCAGCGTTCTGCTGCGGTCCAGCCTGTCATCTCGATGTAGCAGAGCTGAAGCTGTCGTGGGAACCATGGAAAGGTAAGGATGAGGTTGCTTTATTATTTTACTTTTATTGCAGGAGATCGTTGGCTTCAGCTGGAATGGGCGTGATGGTAAGTATGGTTTAATTTAGAACAATAAAGGATTGTGTCTTTATTTCAATTAAAGGACTTTATTCTGGGTGTTTGTGTTTTTCTTTAACTTTGACTATGGGGTTAGTAATGGGGGTGTCTTATAGACGCCTCTCCATTACTAACCTGGGCTTGATGTCAGCTGGCATTATAAGCTGACATCAACCCCAACCCTATTACCCCCTGCCACCGCACCAGGGCAGCGTGGAAGAGCGAGGCTAAGTGCCAGAATTGGCGCATCCTATGGATGCGCCATTTCTGGGGCGGCTGACGGCTGGTGTTTCTAGCCTGGGAGGGGGCCAATATTCATGGCACCCTTCCTGGGCTATTAATATCAGCCCCCAGCTGTCTGCCTAGCCTGTGCTAGCTATTAAATTAGGGGGGACCCCACGTTATTTTTTTTGGGGGGTTCCCCCATTTTAATAGCTAGTAAAGGCTAGGTATTCAGCTGGGGGCTGATATTAGTAGCCTGGGAAGCTCCGTGGGTATTACCCCCTTCCCAGGCTTCAAACATTTGCCCCAGCTGTCTGCTTAACCTCCGCTAGAGCCTAAAATTAAGGGGAACCCCACGCCAATTTTTTTTTAAATAAATCCTTTATTTTAACACTAAATGACAAGTACAGTAATCAACACTATCACTGTACTTCATATATATGTGACTGACATGTTTCTATCTATCTAATCTATGTGTGATTCTCTATTCTTTCTATTCTAAATTGTCGGGTACAGATGCTGAATTGCCGGCCGGCTTTCTTAAAGAGACGGTGCATGAAAACACTAATATTTTTTTTAATAAATCCTTTACACTAAATGACAAGTACAGTAAGCAACACTGTCACTGTACTTCATATATATGTGACTGACATGTTTCTATCTATCTAATCTATGTGTGATGCTCTATTCTTTCTGTTGTAAATTGTCGGGTACCGGTGAATGCCGCTGCTGAATTGCCGGCTTTTCATGTCATTCTACATTATTCTTAGTTGTTTTCCTTCATGTAGAATTAACCTACAAGGAAAGAAAGGGTTTATTTTCATTCCGATATTTGTGTCCCATTGACTTGCATTGGTTTCCGGTATCGGAATCGGCGATATCCGATACTTTTTGGGTATCGGCCCGATCCAATCCGATACGATATTTCCTGATATCGGAAGGTATCGCTCAACACTACTCATAAGGCCAAGTCAGAAGAAAAGTAAAACAAAATATTTCACTCTTGGAAGATGGGGAATAACAATTAAAACCCTAAAGCGTTTAAAAATAAAATTTGTTACATGGAGACCTTATTTTTTAAATGATTGCATATTAATTGTCTGTTATTCATTTTATTGTACTTTCCTTATGCAAGTATTATGTACATGTAGAAATCCAGACCTCGCTAACGTTGGTTCTTTGCCTGCTTTATACTTCACGTACTTTAGTATTTCTTCCAAGTCCCCTTAGATTTGCCTTGTGTGCTTATTCAACAATTAAGCTTCATTGCTGTTTTCTGCACAAAATGCTTTCTTGAAAACACCTTTGGAACGATACACATTTATTATTTACGCTCATTTAACTTTCAGACTTCCTTTTCCAATTCCCTATACACATAAAGTTGTGACAACTGCAAAGTTAAATCAGCCCCTAAGGAGCTATGGTGATGTTTATAAAAACACAAACCAACGTAAATTTCCCCAGAGAAATATACAATATATGGTCCCTGCAATTGTTTCATGATTGCATAATTGTATAGTGGCAAAAACCCCCAGAAAGTATCTTGATAAGTATCTGGAAAAAAACTAAAAATAAAATAATGAATGAACATGATGAACCCATTAAAGGTGTGGTCCAGACTAAAGCTACTAGTCTACAGTCACTCTATGTGACTGCAGACTTGTGAATCTTCACATCACACGCATTTCGCGCTGTGAGGATTCTCCGGTGCCGGGAACGGACGGTCATGTGATTGCAGGTATGCGATATGCATACTCCCAGCCATATTCTGACTAGATGAGTGCAGCGTCGCTCAATACAAGTGTATTGAGCAAGACCAGAAACATTTTATTAGTTGGCGGAATATTGTAAGGGCACAATATGGAAAGGGATATGAAGAGGAAGCAGCATAGTAGGGACAATATGAAGATAGGGATCATTGTAGAGAGGGGGCAGCATGGGGGGGACAGTGTAAGGGCACAGTGTGGAAGGGGCAAAATATGGAGAGGGTGCATTGTAGGAGAGTACAGTGTGGGCAGAATATGGAGATTGTTATAGTGTGAAGGCAACATGAGGTGGGGTAGTGTGGAGATAGGTTCAGCATGAAGAGAAACCTTATGAAGAGGAGAGTGTGCAGTGGAGACAGTGTAGAGCTATAGTTCATAAGGGAGGACAATGTGGTGGTTGTAGTTAAGAAGTGGGACAGAGCGGCAGTTGTATATCATAAGGTGGGGACAGTATGGAGGCAATATTTTATAGGACAGCACAGTGCGGTGGTTACAGTTTATAAAAGCAGTCAGTGTAGTGGTTATGGTTCATATGGGAGTACAGTGTGGCATTATAGTTCATAAGAGCTGACAGTGTGAGGGTTATATTTCATAAAGATTGTTAATGTGGGGCTATATTTGAGAAGATGGAAGGAGTTGCAGTTATAGTCCAGGGCAGACAGTTCGACAGTCATAATTCATATGTTGGACAGTGTGGCAATTGTAGTTCATTAGGGGGTATGATGTGAAGGCAATATTTTGTAGGAGAGGATAGTGTGGCAGTTATAGTTCATAAGAGAAAGCAATGTGGTGGTTATAGTTCATAAGAGCGAACAGCGTAGCGGTTATAGTTCATAAAGTAATAAAGTGTGCCAGTTATAGTTCATAAGAGTAGATATTAAGGAGGTTGTAACTCATAAGGGGGATGGTGTGGTGGCAATATTTTGTAGGAGAGGACAGTGTTGCAGATTATTCATAAGGCTGGACACTGAGGGAGTTGTAATTCATAAGGGGGATGGTGTGGTGGCAATATTTTGTAGGAGAGGACAGTGTTGCAATAATAGTTCATAAGTAGTGTTGAGCCACCCCCGTAGTGTTCGAGTTCGGTTCGGTTCGTCGAACACCCGTGTGTTCGCCGAACTATTCGTCGAACTGTTCGTCGAACACCTTCGAACACCGTTAAAACCAATGGCAGGCAAACAAAAACACATAGAAACACATAGAAAACACCTTCAAAGGTGTCCAAAAGCTGACAAACTGCTCAGAAGACACAACTAACACATGGAAAAGTGACAAGTACATATAGTCATGCGAAAAGAAAAGAGGTGGAGGAGTAAAAGGAGGGGGAGACACAGATATAGGCATGTCATGCCCTTCTAAAATCCAAAAAGTGAGAAGCCGACACGTTCAGTCCGCTCCTGCCCGTGCCACCTCCGTGTCGCCGGGTTTGTGCCAGAGCCGCGGTTAACCCTGACGGCCAGCCCCCCTCTCCCAATACTGGTGCCTGTCCGCTGGTGGGTCGAGCGAGCCCCCCTGTGGTGGAGGCAGCTCTAAGCTTTTTAATTTAAATTGTCTCTCTAATTTGAATGAATACACTTTAAATCCATTTACAAGGATCTATTGGAGGGCAAGTCTCATGCCAGCAGCCGCGTAATTCCAGCTCCAGTAGCGTCCACTAAAGCTGCTGCAGTTAAAAAGCTTTTATAAGGATCGAGCTCGGCTGTCCACCGCAAGGCATCCTACTGCCAGTCCCAGCCCCTATGCCTTGGGGTGCCTCCTGATGCTCTTCACTGAGTATCCCGTGGTCCCGAAGCATTTCCTTTGAAAAAATTAAGTGTCCAAACTACAGGTGGTGTAGCTTGCTTAACAGCCGGGATAATCCGCTGACTAGCAGACACTGCTACTAGGCACAAAGTATTTCCTGGGCTAGATGCAGTTAAAAATTTGTAATTAGATACTCTCGTTGGATGCTGAGAAAGCATTCCATAGAGTCTCCTGGCACGCCATATATGATTCTCTTAAAAAGCTTGGGGTAGGGGTCTAGGGGACCCTTTTATAGCCAAAATCACGGCCCTGTAACACAATACGTCACCTAGGCTGAAGATAAATGGAACTGTAGCACCCTGAGGGCTCGGTTGCTACAGAGGTATTGCACCTCACCCAGAGGTGTGATATCTCACTCTCAGGTAAGGATGGAGTGTGGATCAGGACCCGACACCTGCATGCATTACACCACATTGCCGTGGGGCAGGGCGACCAATATGCCTCTGAGATGGGCACGACAGTACCTGTCCCTGGCTGGAGTGGGGGGAGGGAACACTGAGGAAGGGGAACCCTGTAGTGCAGGAGCAGAGAGGAAGCAGTTCCTGGGTGCATTGAGAAGGGAGTATAAAAGGTGGGCACCATCTTAGCTCAGTGCAGAGAAGTCTGAGCAGAAGTGGCAGGGAGCAGGGGCTCTGCATGAGCTCTGCTCCGGAGGCGGGCCTAGTAACAGAGGCCCAGGCCTGGAAGAGGGAGAAGGAAGGAAGAGGAGCGGAGAAGGCTCCAGGAACGAGGAATGAAGGGATCCCAGGGGTACGGACAGGCGAGTCGCCACCGCACGCCCGAATCCACCTGTGTGGAGGGGTCAGGCCAAAGGGGGAGACCGGTCCCCGAAACTAGTGGAGGCAGGAAACGACCCTCAGCTAGAAACAGGAGGCTGTGACATTTTATGTGGCGCAGCCCCTCGCTACACCCGCTAGGAAGGCACCACATAGGGTCAGGGAAACTGGCGCCAAGTTTACCAAGAGGAGGCCCGAGGCAGCCAGACAGAAGGGTTGGTAAGAAAGGCCAGACAAAGGACACACAAAGGGGGTCCTGTGAAGCGCTCCAAAGTTATCTGGGAGTTGTCTGAGCCCCTCACCTGGTGAGCACAGTACGACGTGGGCAGCCGTTACCTGCTGACGTCTGGATAATAAGAACTGTGAGTAAAGGCCCTGGACTGCATCACTGACTCCGTGTCGTTACTGCTGCTGCCCTGCACCATCACCCCCATCCTCCGCATACACTGCCCTGAGGCTATGCTCCTCCCGTGGGGAGTTATGCTACGCTCTGCTGCACCCACAACACCAGCCTCAGCGGTCTGCCCTGCAGCGGCGGTTCACTCTGACCGCAATCCACGGGTGGCGTAGTCGGACATTTAAACATCAAAACCACATAAATAGTTCTGCCACTGGTTTGACCACCCTGAGCCACGGAACCGGGTCGCCGCCACGAAGACTACAACCACCAGCATCCACCAAAAAGGGTCCCGCTCCGGGTGTCCCAAGGCCCAGGGGGTGCATCAGAACATTTTCATCACCTTTCACAATCACCAATGGGACAAGGCAGGGATGTCCTCTGTCCCCTCTCTTATACATCCTAGTGACGGAGCACCTGCTCTCATCAATTCGCCATAACCCCAATATTAGGTGGATTGAGGTGGGAGGCACCGAGTACAAGTGCTCTCTATTTGCTGATGATGTCCTAGTATATATCACTCAATCACATATATCCATCCATGCTGTTATGGCTGAAATAGATCACTTTGTTACATGGTCAAATTTTAAAATCAATGCAGCGAAGTCTGAGGCCCTCGATGTCTCCCTCCCCAAATCCATATAGGATTCCATCCAGTCCAACTTTCCCTTTGCCTGGCCCTCACAGGGTATCAAATACTTAGGAATTCCTATTCATAGAGACCTCTCCCATCTATGTTATCTTAATTTTGGGCCCTTTATTGAACAACTCCATACAGACCACGGTTGGCAAGTTAGAACTGTAAGATTCACTACGTGAACCACTGGTGTTTTGTGGAAAAGCACATGTACACTGTCTTCCAAATTATTATGCAAAAAGTGTTTAGGAGTGATAAGGGAAGAATTTGTTTGTTTGTCAGTTAAACTCATTGATGGTGATGTGTGTCAGGGCTCTTTATATCACTGTAAGCAATTGCAGACACCTGTGCTAATTAGTTTGGCAGGTGTGTCCAATGAAAGGCAAGACTACTTAAGAAGGCTGTCTCACATTATTAAGCAGCCTACATTTTCTGCCAAAATGGGAAAGAAAAAGGATGTGTCGGCTGCTGAGAAGCAACAAATTGTGGAGTGTTTAGGTCAAGGCATGACTACAATCAACATTGTGCGATGATCAGGATGAAGTGTCTTGGCAATCAAGAAGTATGTAGCTGATTCACAGTACACACGTGTGCGTGCTGATAAGGGCAAATTGAGGACTCTTTCCTACAGGCAATTACGTCAGGTTAAAAGAGCAGCGGCAAAAAAGCCTTGTCATAGCAGCAGACAAGTTTTTGAAGCTGCTGGTGCCTCCAACGTCCCCCGAACAACAAGATGCAGGGTCCTTCAGAGGTTTGCAGCTGTGCATACGCCATCCTGTCGACCTCCTCTATCCACTTCACACAAGCAGAAACGGCTCCAGTGGGCCAAACATTACATGAAGACTGATTTCAAAACTGTTTTGTTCACGGATGAGTGCCGTGCAGCGCTCGATGGTCCAGATGGATGGAGTGGAGGATGGCTGGTTGATGGACACCCCACGCAAACACGGCTACAGCGCCAACAAGGAGGAGGTGGAGTAATGTTTTGGGCTGGAATCATGGGGAGAGAGATTGTTGGCCCCTTTAGGATCCCTGAAGGCGCTAAAGATGAACTCCATAATGTATGTGGATTTTCTCAAACAGCACTTCCTGCCATGGTTCAAGAAGAAGAACCGTGTATTTCACAGCAAGATCATTTTTTTGCATGATAATGCACCATCTCATGCTGCACATAAAACATCTGCATCTCTGGCTGATATGGGCATAAAAGGGGACAAACTTATGGTGTGACCCCCATGCTCCCCTGACCTCTACCCCATTCAGAACCTCTGGAGCATCATCAAAAGGAGTGTCTATGATGGCGGGAGGCAGTTCACATCTAAGCAACAGCTCTGGGAGGGTATTCTGTCCTCATGCAAAACAATTGAAGCAGAAACCATCCAAAACCTGACAAATTCAATGGATGAGAGAGTTCAGAAGCTCCTTTCGAACAAGGGGTCCTATGTGAAAATGTAACATCACCTAGAATAAAGTTTTGAGTTGAAAACTGTTTGATTTCAGTTTCTAATAACCTGCTAATGCTTATAATTTCAAAAATGACCATTTTTTTGGTCTTTATTAAAATGAAAAGGTTGATCGAAAAGTTTGGGGGATCTAAGAGTGTGGCAACCCAGTAGTCATGATTACTTCGAATTCTGACAATATGAGGGTCATGTTGCAGGTAGTGCAGCAAGAAGGCACTTATGTGTCTTGCGCATCTCGGAGCCCCAAAATTATTTTCCGGGCTAGATGCAGCTAAAAATTATTACTAATTTTAAATCTGGTGGAGCTTAGTATAGATGGCCTAATAGGATCAGTGCTGCACACTGCTACAAAGCCCAAATTATTTTCCAGCCAAGATACAGATAAACATGATTAGTAATTTGAAAGCTTAAAACGGTTGGTAGGGTGATTTTAACCAATCATCAAGCTTTTACTCTCCCCAGGATGACACAGGGGTAGAAAAGTCGTTTCGGATCCATGATTTGTTCATCTTTATGAACGTGAGTCTGTCTACATTATCAGTGGAGAGCCGCGTGCGCTTATCTGTCAGCACACCACCAGCAGCGCTGAACACACGTTCAGACAGAACTCTGGCTGTGGGGCATGACAAGATCTCCAAGGCGTAAGTGGCTAGCTCCGGCCATTTATCCAGATTGGAAGCCCAAAAAGAGCAAGGGTCCAGTGACACAGTCATGGCTTCAATGTTTACTTGGAGATACTCCTGTACCATCGTCTCTAGGCGTTGACTATGTGTCAGACTTCTTGTCTCCTGTGGCCTTGCAAAGGATGGGCTAAAAAAGTGGTGAAATGATTCCGCAAAATTGATGTTACCAGCAGATACTGTGGTTCTGTTACGGTTTGAGTGCTGAACACTTGACGGTCCCACAGTTGGCAAGTTGGAACTGTGAGATTCACTACGTGCACCACTGGTGTTTTGTGGAAAAGCACATGTAAGATTCTGCAACAGTCTCTGCTGATACTCCTGCATGCGTGCATCCCTTTCTATGGCAGGAATAATTTCTGCAAATTTACTTTTGTACCGGGGATCTAACAGTGTGGCAACCCAGTAGTCAGGATTATTTCTAATTCTCACAATTCGAGGGTCATGTTGCAGGTAGTGCAGCAAGAAGGCACTCATGTGTGTTGCGCATCCAGGAGCACCAAGTCCCTGTTGTGTTGGTGGCGAGGTAACAATTATGCTTCCTTCCTCTGTCCTCTCCCCCCAACCTCGCACAACAGAAATGTGATCAAGGTCTCCCTCATCTGATGAGTCTTCCATCAGTTCGTCCTCCACTTCTTCCTGGGCTCCTGCACCTTCCTCACTAGTTTGGCTGCTACCATGCGCCCTGGTAAAACCATCTCCCCCACCCTCACATGCCTGCCGCCTTGGTGCTGCCGACCGTCTGGACCTTGCAGATGTTAGCCCTTCCGCATACAACTCCTCCTCCTCTACTTCCTCCTCTTGTGCCACCACCTAACTCCGAATTCTGTTTAACATGTGCTCCAGCATGTAATAGTCATGCTGATAATGGCATCGTCAGCACTAAACATCTTCATCGCCATTTCAAAACTGTGCAGAAGGGTGCATAGGTCCCTGATCTGAGACCACTCCTCCAGCGTGATTTGCCCCACCTCTGGATCTCGTTGGCCCAGGCTATACGTCAGAACGTATTGCACCAGGGCTTGTCGGTGCTGCCACAGTCGCTGCAACATGTGCAGAGTTGAATTCCACCGGGTAGGCACATCGCATTTTAGCCGGTGAAG
Organism: Phyllobates terribilis; assembly: GCF_046119375.1. Taxonomy (NCBI): domain Eukaryota; kingdom Metazoa; phylum Chordata; class Amphibia; order Anura; family Dendrobatidae; genus Phyllobates; species Phyllobates terribilis. Next base: position 105,366,820 of record NW_027362773.1, read on the forward strand.
TGGCAGGCCCAACGACTTCTGTAGAGATGTAAGTCGCTGAGCTGCGGGATGCAAACGGCGGAAGTGAGTACACAGCGACCGTGCCCTCTGCAGAAGGCCATCTAGTCTGGGATAGTGGGCTAAAAATTGCTGGACAACCAGGTTCAACACGTGAGCCATACAAGGCACGTGTGTGACATTGCCCCGGCGAAGGGCCGCACCCAGGTTTGCAGCATTGTCGCACACGGCCTTCCCTGGTTTCAGGTCCAGTGGAGACAACCATTCATGAAATTGGTTCTCCAGAGCTGACCACAACTCCTCAGCTGTGTGACTCACATTTCCCAGACATTTCAAAGTAAAAACCGCCTGATGACGTTGAGCCCTACTGCCAGCATAGTAAGGAGGTGTGCAGGATCCCTTCTGCGCAGTTAGAAAGCTTGTGGCATGACCAGACAGGCTTTGGGTGCAGGTGGAAGACCGAGAGGAGGTTGAGGAGGCAGAAGCAGTGGAGGAACTTTGACATAAAGAGGATTGACGCACAACTCGTGGGGACGGCAAGACTTGGACAGCAGCCCCTTGTCCTGCTGTCACCATAGTTACCCAGTGCCCAGTCAGCGACATGTAACGCCCCTGTCCATGCCTACTCGTCCAAGTGTCTGTGGTGAAATGCACCCTGTCACACACAGAGTTTCTCAAAGAAGCGGTGATGTTGTGTGCGACATGCTGGTGGAGCGCAGGCACACCTTTCTTTGAGAAGTAGTGCCGACTGAGCATCTGGTACTGGGGCACTGCGACGGACATAAGGTCTCGAAAATCCTCTGTGTCCACCAGGCGGAAAGGCAGCATTTCTGTAGCCAAGAGCTTGCAGATGGTGAAATTCAACCTCTTAGCTTTCTCATGGCTAGGAGGAAATGGTCTTTTACTTGTCCACATCTGAGGGACCGAGGGCTGGCTATTGTGCTTAGACGGGGTTGATAAGGGTGTCCCCGGCAAACTGCCGGTCTGTGAGGAAGATGCAGGCGGACATGTTAGGTTGCCTTGATCCAAAGGTGGTGCTATCGATGTCGGACAGCGCTCAACACCAGCTGGTGTTACCACCTCCAAAGAAAATGATGACCTGCCAATCATGCTGGCTGTTGCGGGTAAAGAGGTGGCAGGTCTGCGCCCCAAAACAGGTGTGACTGCTGTCCCCCCAGTCACAGAGGATGAAGAGGCCGCGGATGCACAAGATATGGCAGACGGTGGTTGGCCCGGCCGGCTAGGCCGCATTGTAGCACACTGAGCTTCCCACTGCAACTTATGCTTCATGTCCATGTGCCGGTTCATGCATGAAGTACTCAAACTATGTATTTTTTGGCCTCTACTTAGCTTTTGCTGACAAATGTTACAGATAACACGAGTTGGGTCATCTTTATCGATCTGAAAAAATGCCCAGGCTATGCAAGGCTTAGCACCCATGCGACCTGAAGAGCCACCACGACTTGTGGTGAGAGGCAGAGTTGTGTTTGAGGATGCAGTTGTTGACGTGCTTCCAGTACTACGTCTCTGTCCAGGAAGGCGCAAACTGACCTCGTCGTCACTAGCATCTTCCTCCACCTCCTCTGCTGACCTCATCTCTTGGCTGACTGTGGGTTGACAGTAAGTGGGATCTCCAACCTCATCATCATCACCCTGTGCGTTATCACACCCGTCGTCCTCAGAGCCAACCTGTTCCTGCCCTGACAAAAAACTAAAGTTGTCGCTCCAATCAGGTATTTGAGTCTCATCATCGTCTTCCTCATTGTCTCCACCAACAGGAGTTACAGTTTGGGAATGAGGGTCTACATTATGGTCAGAACCTTCTGCGTCTGGTCCTGGATCCGACTCATAAAGATTCTGGGCATCAGTGCAGATCATTTCCTCGTCTGGATTCACAGAAGCGCTGGAGTCGACCTCTGATTCCCAGGCTATAGTATGAGTAAACAGCTCTGCAGACTCAACCATCTGTTCTACCTCATATTCAGACGGGCAGCTGGAGATTTGGGAGCTGTGAGGAAGCAAGTGCGATTGGGGTGACACCTTTGAGGACTGGAGTATTTGTGATGTTGAAGTTGATGTGGAGGAGAGCCCACTTAAAGGAGCACTTGATATCCGTTGAAGCACCTGCTGTTTTTGTGCCTCATCTGGAATTTGTAGCGATTGGCGTGGCCGTAAGAAAGGGATCTTATCACATTGTCCGCTAAAAGAAGTAGACATTTTAGTTTGGCTGGAAGATGGTCTTTCTTCTGCAGATGTTACTGTTGCTTTAACACCTACCCCACGGACACAACCTTTTTTCCCCTTCCCAACACGCCTATTCCCCTTTCCACCAGCAGCAGGCCTTTTTCCACTCATTTTGGTGGTTAACTAATTCACAACTCTGGAGTTGTTTGCACAAAAAAACAATGGATGGGAACCGAGCAGAGCTGAGTGGCCAAACTGTGGTATTAGGCCAAAACTATTGGCTAGGTTAGATGCAGAAAAAAATTATATTCAATTTGCAACCTGATGGAGGTCAGTATAGATGGACTAATAGAGAAAGTCCCACACACTGCTAGAAGGCCAAATATTTTTTCAGAGCTAGATGCAGAAAAAAATTATATTCAGTTTGCAACCTGATGGAGGTCAGTATAGATGGACTAATAGAACAAGTCCCACACACAGCTAGAATCCCAAATATTTTTTCAGAGGTAGATGCAGAAAAAAATTATATTCAGTTTGCAACCTGATGGAGGTCTGTATAGATGGATTAATAGAACAAGTCCCACACACAGCTAGAAGCCCAAATATTTTTTCAGAGGTAGATGCAGAAAAAAATTATATTCAGTTTGCAGCCTGATGGAGGTCGGTATAGATGGATTAATAGAACAAGTCCCACACACAGCTAGAAGCCCAATATTTTTTCAGAGGTAGATGCAGAAAAAAAATATATTCAGTTTGCAACCTGATGGAGGTCAGTATAGATGGACTAATAGAGAAAGTCCCACACACTGCTAGAAGGCCAAATATTTTTTCAGAGCTAGATGCAGAAAAAAAATTATTTTTAATTTGCAACCTGATGGAGGTCAGTATAGATGGACTAATAGAGAAAGTCCCACACACTGCTAGAAGGCCAAATATTTTTTCAGAGCTAGATGCAGATATAAATTATTTTTAATTTGCAACCTGATGGAGGTCAGTATAGATGGACTAATAGAGAAAGTCCCACACACTGCTAGAAGGCCAAATATTTTTTCAGAGCTAGATGCAGACTAAAAATTATTTTTAATTTGCAACCTGATGGAGGTCAGTATAGATGGACTAATAGAGAAAGTCCCACACACTGCTAGAAGGCCAAATATTTTTTCAGAGTTAGATGCAGATAAAAATTATTTTTAATTTGCAACCTGATGGAGGTCAGTATAGATGGACTAATAGAGAAAGTCCCACACACTGTTAGAAGGCCAAATATTTTTCAGAGCTAGATGCAGAAAAAAATTATATTCAGTTTGCAACCTGATGGAGGTCAGTATAGATGGACTAATAGAACAAGTCCCACACACAGCTAGAAGCCCAAATATTTTTTCAGAGCTAGATGCAGATAAAAATTATTTTTAATTTGCAACCTGATGGAGGTCAGTATAGATGGACTAATAGAGAAAGTCCCACACACTGCTAGAAGGCCAAATATTTTTCAGAGCTAGATGCAGAAAAAAATTATATTCAGTTTGCAACCTGATGGAGGTCAGTATAGATGGACTAATAGAACAAGTCCCACACACAGCTAGAAGCCCAAATATTTTTTCAGAGGTAGATGCAGATAAAAATTATTTTTAATTTGCAACCTGATGGAGGTCAGTATAGATGGACTAATAGAGAAAGTCCCACACACTGCTAGAAGGCCAAATATTTTTTCAGAGCTAGATGCAGAATAAAATTATATTCAGTTTGCAACCTGATGGAGGTCAGTATAGATGGACTAATAGAACAAGTCCCACACACAGCTAGAAGCCCAAATATTTTTTCAGAGGTAGATGCAGATAAAAATTATTTTTAATTTGCAACCTGATGGAGGTCAGTATAGATGGACTAATAGAGAAAGTCCCACACACTGCTAGAAGGCCAAATATTTTTTCAGAGCTAGATGCAGAAAAAAATTATATTCAGTTTGCAACCTGATGGAGGTCAGTATAGATGGACTAATAGAACAAGTCCCACACACTGCTAGAAGGCCAAATATTTTTTCAGAGCTAGATGCAGAAAAAAATTATATTCAGTTTGCAACCTGATGGAGGTCAGCATAGATGGACTAATAGAACAAGTCCCACACACTGCTAGAAGCCCAAATATTTTTTCAGAGCTAGATGCAGAAAAAAATTATATTCAGTTTGCAACCTGATGGAGGTCAGTATAGATGGACTAATAGAGAAAGTCCCACACACTGATAGAAGCCCAAATATTTTTTCAGAGCTAGATGCAGAAAAAAATTATATTCAATTTGCAACCTGATGGAGGTCAGTATAGATGGACTAATAGAGAAAGTCCCACACACTGCTAGATGGCCAAATATTTTTTCAGAGCTAGATGCAGACAAAAAATTATTTTTAATTTGCAACCTGATGGAGGTCAGTATAGATGGACTAATAGAGAAAGTCCCCCACACTGCTAGAAGGCCAAATATTTTTTCAGAGCTAGATGCAGATATAAATTATTTTTAATTTGTAACCTGATGAAGGTCAGTATAGATGGACTAATAGAGAAAGTCCCACACACTGCTAGAAGGCCAAATATTTTTTCAGAGCTAGATGCAGAAAAAAATTATATTCAGTTTGCAACCTGATGGAGGTCAGTATAGATGGACTAATAGAACAAGTCCCACACACAGCTAGAAGCCCAAATATTTTTTCAGAGGTAGATGCAGATAAAAATTATTTTTAATTTGCAACCTGATGGAGGTCAGTATAGATGGACTAATAGAGAAAGTCCCACACACTGCTAGAAGGCCAAATATATTTTCAGAGCTAGATGCAGACAAAAAATTATTTTAAATTTGCAGCGTGATTGAGGTCAGTATAGATGGACTAATAGAACAAGTCCCACACACTGCTAGAAGGCCAAATATTTTTTCAGAGCTAGATGCAGAAAAAAATTATATTCAGTTTGCAACCTGATGGAGGTCAGCATAGATGGACTAATAGAACAAGTCCCACACACTGCTAGAAGCCCAAATATTTTTTCAGAGCTAGATGCAGAAAAAAATTATATTCAATTTGCAACCTGATGGAGGTCAGTATAGATGGACTAATAGAATGATGCTATGCCCAAAAGATTTTGCTTCACTAGGTGCAGTAAAAAAATTGGTATTCTATACACAGGTGGTATATCTTGCAACACAGATACGCTACTCCACTGACTAACACACTCTGCAATAGGCCAAAAAGGATTAGCTTTGCTAGATTCAGCCAAATGCTGTGAAAAAAACTTGCACAGCACTGGCACAGACCTGCCTGGCAAAAACTGATAGTAACTGATGTAACCTAGTCCTGAAAAGGACTGCAATTACAATTATTCTTTACTCCCACTGTTTAGTCTACTTGAACTGTTCGCCAATCTCAAATTCGAGCTGTTTTGGGCGGTGTTCGAGCCGTTCGGCGAACACGAACGATTTGAGAAAAATTCGACTGTTCGAGGTTATGTTCGATAACTGTTCGTGCACCAAAATCATAACTGGATTTTTTCTCAGTAATGATGAAAATTAATGTTAATACGCAGTTTGAGTGTACAGCGGGGTGGGGGGAGGGGCAGGGGATGGATCTCTGCAGGAATAATGAAGATCTCCATTTTTTTTTCTCTTTCCCGCATTTGCAATGGGGAGGTGCAGTCTGTCAGCCTATCAGCAGCGCACACACGGAGCGAACTGCTGTTTTTCACACAAGCAAGGGCATGTGTCATTGGCAGTGTATGTCACATGTCCTTGCCCTATAAGACCAAGCCATTTTCCCCGTCGCCACCATTTTCTCACTGCTGCAGCTGCGTGTTAGACGGCACCGCTGTTGCTGTGTGCGCTATACCTTGTTAATTTCAATCCAATTTTCGCACAAATCTACAGATAGCTTGGGAGTAGGGAATAGTTGTGATTGCAGTCCTTTTAAGGACTAGGTTACAGCATTTCCTACGACTTTTATCAGGCAGGTCTGTGCTCTTAAATAGATAGATTGTGGGAGTAAAGACTAATTGTAATTGCAGTCCTTTTCAGGACTAGGTTACATCAGTTCCTATCAGTTTTTGCCAGGCAGGTCTGTGCCAGTGCTGTGCAAGTTTTTTTCACAGCATTTGGCTGAATCTAGCAAAGCTAATCCTTTTTGGCCTATTGCAGAGTGTGTTAGTCAGTGGAGTAGCCTATCTGTGTTGCAAGATATACCACCTGTGTATAGAATACCAATTTTTTTACTGCACCTAGTGAAGTAAAATCTTTTGGGCATAGCATCATTCTATTAGTCCATCTATACTGACCTCCATCAGGTTGCAAACTGAATATAATTTTTTTCTGCATCTAGCTCTGAAAAAATATTTGGCCTTCTAGCAGTGTGTGGGACTTTCTCTATTAGTCCATCTATACTGACCTCCATCAGGTTGCAAATTAAAAATAATTTTTATCTGCATCTACCTCTGAAAAAATATTTGGGCTTCTAGCTGTGTGTGGGACTTGTTCTATTAGTCCATCTATGCTGACCTCCATCAGGTTGCAAACTGAATATAATTTTTTTCTGCATCTAGCTCTGAAAAAATATTTGGCCTTCTAGCAGTGTGTGGGACTTTCTCTATTAGTCCATCTATACTGACCTCCATCAGGTTGCAAATTAAAAATAATTTTTTTTCTGCATCTACCTCTGAAAAAATATTGGGCTTCTAGCTGTGTGTGGGACTTGTTCTATTAATCCATCTATACAGACCTCCATCAGGTTGCAAACTGAATATAATTTTTTTCTGCATCTACCTCTGAAAAAATATTTTGGCTTCTAGCTGTGTGTGGGACTTGTTCTATTAGTCCATCTATACTGACCTCCATCAGGTTGCAAACTGAATATAATTTTTTTCTGCATCTAGCTCTGAAAAAATATTTGGCCTTCTAGCAGTGTGTGGGACTTTCTCTATTAGTCCATCTATACTGACCTCCATCAGGTTGCAAATTAAAAATAATTTTTATCTGCATCTAGCTCTGAAAAAATATTTGGCCTTCTAGCAGTGTGTGGGACTTTCTCTATTAGTCCATCTATACTGACCTCCATCAGGTTGCAAATTAAAAATAATTTTTATCTGCATCTACCTCTGAAAAAATATTTGGGCTTCTAGCTGTGTGTGGGACTGTTCTATTAATCCATCTATACTGACCTCCATCAGGTTGCAAACTGAATATAATTTTTTTCTGCATCTAGCTCTGAAAAAATATTTGGCCTTCTAGCAGTGTGTGGGACTTTCTCTATTAGTCCATCTATACTGACCTCCATCAGGTTGCAAATTAAAAATAATTTTTATCTGCATCTACCTCTGAAAAAATATTTGGGCTTCTAGCTGTGTGTGGGACTTGTTCTATTAGTCCATCTATACTGACCTCCATCAGGTTGCAAACTGAATATAATTTTTTTCTGCATCTAGCTCTGAAAAAATATTTGGCCTTCTAGCAGTGTGTGGGACTTTCTCTATTAGTTCATCTATACTGACCTCCATCAGGTTGCAAACTGAATATATTTTTTTATTCATCTACCTCTGAAAAAATATTTGGGCTTCTAGCTGTGTGTGGGACTTGTTCTATTAGTCCATCTATACTGACCTCCATCAGGTTGCAAATTCAAAATAATTTTTTGTCTGCATCTAGCTCTGAAAAAATATTTGGCCTTCTAGCAGTGTGTGGGACTTTCTCTATTAGTCCATCTATACTGACCTCCATCAGGTTGCAAACTGAATATATTTTTTTTCTGCATCTACCTCTGAAAAAATATTTGGGCTTCTAGCTGTGTGTGGGACTTGTTCTATTAGTCCATCTATACTGACCTCCATCAGGTTGCAAATCGAATATAATTTTTTTCTGCATCTAACCCAGCCAATAGTTTTGGCCTAATACCACAGTTTGGCCACTCAGCTCTGCTCGGTTCCCATCCATTGTTTTTTTGTGCAAACAACTCCAGAGTTGTGAATTAGTTAACCACCAAAATGAGTGGAAAAAGGCCTGCTGCTGGTGGAAAGGGGAATAGGCGTGTTGGGAAGGGGAAAAAAGGTTGTGTCCGTGGGGTAGGTGTTAAAGCAACAGTAACATCTGCAGAAGAAAGACCATCTTCCAGCCAAACTAAAATGTCTACTTCTTTTAGCGGACAATGTGATAAGATCCCTTTCTTACGGCCACGCCAATCGCTACAAATTCCAGATGAGGCACAAAAACAGCAGGTGCTTCAACGGATATCAAGTGCTCCTTTAAGTGGGCTCTCCTCCACATCAACTTCAACATCACAAATACTCCAGTCCTCAAAGGTGTCACCCCAATCGCACTTGCTTCCTCACAGCTCCCAAATCTCCAGCTGCCCCTCTGAGTATGGGGTAGAACAGATGGTTGAGTCTGCAGAGCTGTTTACTCATACTATAGCCTGGGAATCAGAGGTCGACTCCAGCGCTTCTGTGAATCCAGACGAGGAAATGATCTGCACTGATGCCCAGAATCTTTATAAGTCGGATCCAGGACCAGACGCAGAAGGTTCTGACCATAATGTAGACCCTCATTCCCAAACTGTAACTCCTGTTGGTGGAGACAATGAGGAAGACGATGATGAGACTCAAATACCTGATTGGAGCGACAACTTTAGTTTTTTGTCAGGGCAGGAACAGGTTGGCTCTGAGGACGACGGGTGTGATAACGCACAGGGTGATGATGATGAGGTTGGAGATCCCACTTACTGTCATCCCACAGTCAGCCAAGAGATGAGGTCAGCAGAGGAGGTGGAGGAAGATGCTAGTGACGACGAGGTCAGGTTGCGCCTTCCTGGACAGAGACGTAGTACTGGAAGCATGTCAACAACTGCATCCTCAAACACAACTCTGCCTCTCACCACAAGTCGTGGTGGCTCTTCAGGTCGCATGGGTGCTAAGCCTTGCATAGCCTGGGCATTTTTTCAGATCGATAAAGATGACCCAACTCGTGTTATCTGTAACATTTGTCAGCAAAAGCTAAGTAGAGGCCAAAAAATACATAGTTTGAGTACTTCATGCATGAACCGGCACATGGACATGAAGCATAAGTTGCAGTGGGAAGCTCAGTGTGCTACAATGCGGCCTAGCCGGCCGGGCCAACCACTGTCTGCCATATCTTGTGCATCCGCGGCCTCTTCATCCTCTGTGACTGGGGGGACAGCAGTCACACCTGTTTTGGGGCGCAGACCTGCCACCTCTTTACCCGCAACAGCCAGCGTGATTGGCAGGTCATCATTTTCTTTGGAGGTGGTAACACCAGCTGGTGTTGAGCGCTGTCCGACATCGATAGCACCACCTTTGGATCAAGGCAACCTAACATGTCCGCCTGCATCTTCCTCACAGACCGGCAGTTTGCCGGGGACACCCTTATCAACCCCGTCTAAGCACAATAGCCAGCCCTCGGTCCCTCAGATGTGGACAAGTAAAAGACCATTTCCTCCTAGCCATGAGAAAGCTAAGAGGTTGAATTTCACCATCTGCAAGCTCTTGGCTACAGAAATGCTGCCTTTCCGCCTGGTGGACACAGAGGATTTTCGAGACCTTATGTCCGTCACAGTGCCCCAGTACCAGATGCCCAGTCGGCACTACTTCTCAAAGAAAGGTGTGCCTGCGCTCCACCAGCATGTCGCACACAACATCACCGCTTCTTTGAGAAACTCTGTGTGTGACAGGGTGCATTTCACCACAGACACTTGGACGAGTAGGCATGGACAGGGGCGTTACATGTCGCTGACTGGGCACTGGGTAACTATGGTGACAGCAGGACAAGGGGCTGCTGTCCAAGTCTTGCCGTCCCCACGAGTTGTGCGTCAATCCTCTTTATGTCAAAGTTCCTCCACTGCTTCTGCCTCCTCAACCTCCTCTCGGTCTTCCACCTGCACCCAAAGCCTGTCTGGTCATGCCACAAGTTTTCTAACTGCGCAGAAGGGATCCTGCACACCTCCTTACTATGCTGGCAGTAGGGCTCAACGTCATCAGGCGGTTTTTACTTTGAAATGTCTGGGAAATGTGAGTCACACAGCTGAGGAGTTGTGGTCAGCTCTGGAGAACCAATTTCATGAATGGTTGTCTCCACTGGACCTGAAACCAGGGAAGGCCGTGTGCGACAATGCTGCAAACCTGGGTGCGGCCCTTCTCCGGGGCAATGTCACACACGTGCCTTGTATGGCTCACGTGTTGAACCTGGTTGTCCAGCAATTTTTAGCCCACTATCCCAGACTAGATGGCCTTCTGCAGAGGGCACGGTCGCTGTGTGCTCACTTCCGCCGTTCGCATCCCGCAGCTCAGCGACTTACATCTCTACAGAAGTTGTTGGGCCTGCCACTTCACCGGCTAAAATGCGATGTGCCTACCCGGTGGAATTCAACTCTGCACATGTTGCAGCGACTGTGGCAGCACCGACAAGCCCTGGTGCAATACGTTCTGACGTATAGCCTGGGCCAACGAGATCCAGAGGTGGGGCAAATCACGCTGGAGGAGTGGTCTCAGATCAGGGACCTATGCACCCTTCTGCACAGTTTTGAAATGGCGACGAAGATGTTTAGTGCTGACGATGCCATTATCAGCATGACTATTCCGGTGATTTACATGCTGGAGCACATGTTAAACAGAATTCGGAGTCAGGTGGTGGCACAAGAGGAGGTGGAGGAAGTAGAGGAGGAGGAGTTGTATGCGGAAGGGCTAACATCTGCAAGGTCCAGACGGTCGGCAGCACCAAGGCGGCAGGCATGTGAGGGTGGGGGAGATGGTTTTACCAGGGCGCATGGTAGCAGCCAAACTAGTGAGGAAGGTGCAGGAGCCCAGGAAGAAGTGGAGGACGAACTGATGGAAGACTCATCAGATGAGGGAGACCTTGATCACATTTCTGTTGTGCGAGGTTGGGGGGAGAGGACAGAGGAAGGAAGCATGATTGTTACCTCGCCACCAACACAACAGGGACTTGGTGCTCCTGGATGCGCAACACACATGAGTGCCTTCTTGCTGCACTACCTGCAACATGACCCTCGAATTGTGAGAATTAGAAATAATCCTGACTACTGGGTTGCCACACTGTTAGATCCCCGGTACAAAAGTAAATTTGCAGAAATTATTCCTGCCATAGAAAGGGATGCACGCATGCAGGAGTATCAGCAGAGACTGTTGCAGAATCTTACATGTGCTTTTCCACAAAACACCAGTGGTGCACGTAGTGAATCTCACAGTTCCAACTTGCCAACCGTGGGACCGTCAAGTGTTCAGCACTCAAACCGTAACAGAACCACAGTATCTGCTGGTAACATCAATTTTGCGGAATCATTTCACCACTTTTTTAGCCCATCCTTTGCAAGGCCACAGGAGACAAGAAGTCTGACACATAGTCAACGCCTAGAGACGATGGTATAGGAGTATCTCCAAGTAAACATTGAAGCCATGACTGTGTCACTGGACCCTTGCTCTTTTTGGGCTTCCAATCTGGATAAATGGCCGGAGCTAGCCACTTACGCCTTGGAGATCTTGTCATGCCCCGCAGCCAGCGTTCTGTCTGAACGTGTGTTCAGCGCTGCTGGTGGTGTGCTGACAGATAAGCGCACGCGGCTCTCCACTGATAATGTAGACGGACTCACGTTCATAAAGATGAACAAATCATGGATCCGAAACGACTTTTCTACCCCTGTGTCATCCTGGGGAGAGTAAAAGCTTGATGATTGTTTAAAATCACCCTACCAACCGTTTTAAGCTTTCAAATTACTAATCATGTTTATCTGTATCTTGGCTGGAAAATAATTTGGGCTTTGTAGCAGTGTGCAGCACTGATCCTATTAGGCCATCTATACTAAGCTCCACCAGATTTAAAATTAATAATAATTTTTAGCTGCATCTAGCCCGGAAAATAATTTTGGGGCTCCGAGATGCGCAAGACACATAAGTGCCTTCTTGCTGCACTACCTGCAACATGACCCTCATATTGTCAGAATTCGAAATAATCATGACTACTGGGTTGCCACACTCTTAGATCCCCCAAACTTTTCGATCAACCTTTTCATTTTAATAAAGACCAAAAAAATTGTCATTTTTGAAATTATAAGCATTAGCAGGTTATTAGAAACTGAAATCAAACAGTTTTCAACTCAAAACTTTATTCTAGGTGATGTTACATTTTCACATAGGACCCCTTGTTCGAAAGGAGCTTCTGAACTCTCTCGTCCATTGAATTTGTCAGGTTTTGGATGGTTTCTGCTTCAATTGTTTTGCATGAGGACAGAATACCCTCCCAGAGCTGTTGCTTAGATGTGAACTGCCTCCCGCCATCATAGACACTCCTTTTGATGATGCTCCAGAGGTTCTGAATGGGGTAGAGGTCAGGGGAGCATGGGGGTCACACCATAAGTTTGTCCCCTTTTATGCCCATATCAGCCAGAGATGCAGATGTTTTATGTGCAGCATGAGATGGTGCCTTATCATGCAAAAAAATGATCTTGCTGTGAAATACACGGTTCTTCTTCTTGAACCATGGCAGGAAGTGCTGTTTGAGAAAATCCACATACATTATGGAGTTCATCTTTAGCGCCTTCAGGGATCCTAAAGGGGCCGACAATCTCTCTCCCCATGATTCCAGCTCAAAACATTACTCCACCTCCTCCTTGTTGGCGCTGTAGCCGTGTTTGCGTGGGGTGTCCATCAACCAGCCATCCTCCACTCCATCCATCTGGACCATCGAGCGCTGCACGGCACTCATCCGTGAACAAAACAGTTTTGAAATCAGTCTTCATGTAATGTTTAGCCCACTGGAGCCGTTTCTGCTTGTGTGAAGTGGATAGAGGAGGTCGACAGGATGGCGTATGCACAGCTGCAAACCTCTGAAGGACCCTGCATCTTGTTGTTCGGGGGACGTTGGAGGCACCAGCAGCTTCAAAAACTTGTCTGCTGCTATGACAAGGCTTTTTTGCCGCTGCTCTTTTAACCTGACGTAATTGCCTGTAGGAAAGAGTCCTCAATTTGCCCTTATCAGCACGCACACGTGTGTACTGTGAATCAGCTACATACTTCTTGATTGCCAAGACACTTCATCCTGATCATCGCACAATGTTGATTGTAGTCATGCCTTGACCTAAACACTCCACAATTTGTTGCTTCTCAGCAGCCGACACATCCTTTTTCTTTCCCATTTTGGCAGAAAATGTAGGCTGCTTAATAATGTGAGACAGACTTCTTAAGTAGTCTTGCCTTTCATTTGACACACCTGCCAAACTAATTAGCACAGGTGTCTGCAATTGCTTACAGTGATATAAAGAGCCCTGACACACATCACCATCAATGAGTTTAACTGACAAACAAACAAATTCTTCCCTTATCACTCCTAAACACTTTTTGCATAATAATTTGGAAGACAGTGTACATGTGCTTTTCCACAAAACACCAGTGGTTCACGTAGTGAATCTTACAGTTCTAACTTGCCAACCGTGGTCTGTATGGAGTTGTTCAATAAAGGGCCCAAAATTAAGATAACATAGATGGGAGAGGTCTCTATGAATAGGAATTCCTAAGTATTTGATACCCTGTGAGGGCCAGGCAAAGGGAAAGTTGGACTGGATGGAATCCTATATGGATTTGGGGAGGGAGACATCGAGGGCCTCAGACTTCGCTGCATTGATTTTAAAATTTGACCATGTAACAAAGTGATCTATTTCAGCCATAACAGCATGGATGGATATATGTGATTGAGTGATATATACTAGGACATCATCAGCAAATAGAGAGCACTTGTACTCGGTGCCTCCCACCTCAATCCACCTAATATTGGGGTTATGGCGAATTGATGAGAGCAGGTGCTCCGTCACTAGGATGTATAAGAGAGGGGACAGAGGACATCCCTGCCTTGTCCCATTGGTGATTGTGAAAGGTGATGAAAATGTTCTGATGCACCCCCTGTGCCTTGGGACACCCGGAGCCGGACCCTTTTTGGTGGATGCTGGTGGTTGTAGTCTTCGTGGCGGCGACCCGGTTCCGTGGCTCAGGGTGGTCAAATCAGTGGCGGAACTATTTATGTGGTTTTGATGTTTAAATGTCCGACTACACCACCCGTGGATTGCGGTCAGAGTGAACCGCCGCTGCAGGGCAGACCGCTGAGGCTGGTGTTGTGGGTGCAGCAGAGCGTAGCATAACTCCCCACGGGAGGAGTATAGCCTCAGGCCAGTGTATGCGGAGGATGGGGGTGATGGTGCAGGGCAGCAGCAGTAATGACACGGAGTCAGTGATGCAGTCCAGGGCCTTTACTCACAGTTCTTATTATCCAGACCACGTCTGCAGGTAACGGCTGCCCACGTCGTACTGTGCTCACCAGGTGAGGGGCTCAGACAACTCCCAGATAACTTTGGAGCGCTTCACAGGACCCCCTTTGTGTGTCCTTTGTCTGGCCTTTGTTACCAACCCTTCTGTCCGGCTGCCTCGCGCCTCCTCTTGGTAAACTTGGCGCCAGTTTACCTGACCCTATGTGGTGCCTTCCTAGCGGGTGTAGCGAGGGGCTGCGCCACATAAAATGTCACAGCCTCCGGTTTCTAGCTGAGGGTCGTTTCCTGCCTCCACTAGTTTCGGGGACCGGTCTCCCCCTTTGGCCTGACCCCTCCACGCAGGTGGATTCGGGCGTGCGGTGGCGACTCGCCCGTCCGCAGCCCTGGGATCCCTTCATTCCTCGTTCCTGGAGCCTTCTCCGCTCCTCTTCCTTCCTTCTCCCTCTTCCAGGCCTGGGCCTCTGTTACTAGGCCCGCCTCCGGAGCAGAGCTCATGCAGAGCCCCTGCTCCCTGCCACTTCTGCTCAGACTTCTCTGCACTGAACTAAGATGGTGCCCACCTTTTATACTCCCTTCTCAATGCACCCAGGAACTGCTTCCTCCCTGCTCCTGCACTACAGGGTTCCACTTCCTCAGTGTTCCCTCCCCCCACTCCAGCCAGGGACAGGTACTGTCGTGCCCATCTCAGAGGCATATTGGTCGCCCTGCCCCACGGCAATGTGGTGTAATGCATGCAGGTGTCGGGTCCTGATCCACACTCCATCCTTACCTGAGAGTGAGATATCACACCTCTGGGTGAGGTGCAATACCTCTGTAGCAACCGAGCCCTCAGGGTGCTACAGTTCCATTTATCTTCAGCCTAGGTGACGTATTGTGATACAGGGCCATGATTTTGGCTATAAAAGGGTCCCCTAGACCCCTACCCCAAGCTTTTTAAGAGAATCATATATGGAGTGCCAGGAGACTCTATGGAATGCTTTCTCAGCATCCAACGAGAGTATCTTATTACAAATTTTTAACTGCATCTAGCCCAGGAAATACTTTGTGCCTTGTAGCAGTGTCTGCTAGTCAGCGGATTATCCCGGCTGTTAAGCAAGCTACACCACCTGTAGTTTGGACACTTAATTTTTTCAAAGGAAATGCTTCGGGACCACGGGATACTCAGTGAAGAGCATCAGGAGGCACCCCAAGGCATAGGGGCTGGGACTGGCAGTAGGATGCCTTGCGGTGGACAGCCGAGCTCGATCCTTATAAAAGCTTTTTAACTGCAGCAGCTTTAGTGGACGCTACTGGAGCTGGAATTACGCGGCTGCTGGCATGAGACTTGCCCTCCAATAGATCCTTGTAAATGGATTTAAAGTGTATTCATTCAAATTAGAGAGACAATTTAAATTAAAAAGCTTAGAGCTGCCTCCACCACAGGGGGGCTCGCTCGACCCACCAGCGGACAGGCACCAGTATTGGGAGAGGGGGGCTGGCCGTCAGGGTTCACCGCGGCTCTGGCACAAACCCGGCGACACGGAGGTGGCACGGGCAGGAGCGAACTGAACGTGTCGGCTTCTCACTTTTTGGATTTTAGAAGGGCATGACATGCCTATATCTGTGTCTCCCCCTCCTTTTACTCCTCCACCTCTTTTCTTTTCGCATGACTATATGTACTTGTCACTTTTCCATGTGTTAGTTGTGTCTTCTGAGCAGTTTGTCAGCTTTTGGACACCTTTGAAGGTGTTTTCTATGTGTTTCTATGTGTTTTTGTTTGCCTGCCATTGGTTTTAACGGTGTTCGAAGGTGTTCGACGAACAGTTCGACGAACAGTTCGGCGAACACACGGGTGTTCGACGAACCGAACCGAACTCGAACACTACGGGGGTGGCTCAACACTAGTTGTCATGATTACTGTTCATTAAAAGGGACGGTGTAGCAGTTGTAGTTCATAAAGGGGAACCGTGTGGAAGCAATGTACCTTCAGAGGGAAAGTGTGGGGTCATATTTTACGCAAGACGCACAGTGAGAGGAAACTTATTCAAGGTTGCACAGCATGGGCAGAACTTATTTTATTCAGGGGCACTCTAATGACCCTTAATTTAAATGCCACCCTGTTGGGATGTGCTGAAGAAGGCTGGAGAAAATGGAAGTCTACAAAGATGAGCTGTGAATGTGAAAAATCCTTGTGACTTCTGGACCAGATAGAGAAGAAAGGGATGAGAACAACTCGAGAAGATATCACCTATAAGGTACTTGAATGTGTTTTTTGCACAGTACTATACATGTACAGCTTATAGGATTGTTATTATGTTGTTATGATTATTTTACAAAATATATAGAATCCCTGTACATGGTCCTATTGTCTCCTGGGAAACTTTATGGTGTAAAATGAAACTAAAATATAAAACTTTTTGCAAGTAGAACTAGAAATAATTTAGTAGTTTAGTACTAATGCTATAGTGATAGTATCTATGGATCTTTTAAAAAGGGAAACTGAAGTCGGACTCTCTGCTCTTTTTGATAGTTGACATGCAGCAATCCAATTAGGTGGTGCCCCGATGTTTCCAAAGCTCTCAATCCTGAATGCCAAGGAATTCTAAATAACAACTCATAAGGCGGCAGTCAGATGGCCATATAAATCGGAGCGAGATCAGAACGTGACAGCTTCATGTACAGGTGCATCTCACTAAATTAGAATATCATCAAAAAGTTAATTTATTTCAGTTCTTCAATACAAAAAGTGAAACTCATATATTATATAGAGTAATTTCAAACAGAGTGATCTATTTCAAGTGTTTATTTCTGTTAATGTTGATGATTATGGCTTACAGCCAATGAAAACACAAAAGTCATTATCTCAGTAAATTAAAATAATTAACAAAAACCACCTGCAAAGGCTTCATATGCGTTTAAAAAGGTCCCTTAGTCTGTTTCAGTAGGCTCCACAATCATAGGGAAGACTGCTGACTCGACAGGTGTCCAGAAGGCAGTCATTGACACACTCCACAAGGTCCCAGAGTCTGGAGGAAGAGTGGAGAGGCCACAATCCAAGCTGCTTGAGGTCTAGTGTGACGTTTCCACAATCAGTGATGGTTTGGGGAGCCATGTCATCTGCTGGTGTAGGTCCACTGTGTTTTATCAAGACCAAAGTCAGCGCAGCCGTCTACCAGGAAATTTTAGAGCACTTCATGCTTCCCTCTGTCGACAAGCTTTTTGGAGATGGAAATGTCATTCTCCAGCATGGCTTGGCTCCTGTCCATACTGCCAAAAGTACCAATACCTGGTTTACACACAACAGTATCACTGTGCTTGATTGGCAGCAAACTCGCCTGACCTTAACCCCATAGAGAATCTATTATAGAGAATCTATGGGGTATTGTCAAGAGGAAGATGAGACACCAGACCCAACAATGCAGACGAGCTGAAGGCTGCTATCAAAGCCACCTGGGCTTCCATAACACCTCAGCAGGGCCACAGGCTGATCGCCTCCATGCCACATTGCCACATTGATGCAGTAATTGATGCAAAAGGAGCCTGACCAAGTATTGAGGGCATTTACTGATCATACATTTCAGTAGGACAACATTTCAGATTTTAAAAACATTTTTCAAGCTGTTGTTATAAAGTATTCTAATTTACTGAGATAATGACTTTAGTGTTTTCATTGGCTGTAAGCCATAATCATCAACATTAACAGAAATAAACACTTGAAATAGATGACTCTGTTTGTAATGACTCTATATAATATATGAGTTTCACTTTTTGTATTGAAGAACTGAAATAAATTAACTTTTTGATGATATTCTAATTTAGTGAGATGCACCTGTATTTCTATGCAACTGTCACGTTCGGGACGGGAGAGCCGCTGGCCAGTCCATGCACTGCATTCCAATGTCGGTCCGATAAGCCGTTTGATTGCACCCTAAGATTGTATGGTTTTAACGTCAATGAACTTGTTAGTGCAATTTATATACATTAGCTACCAATGGACATTGCATGGCTATTTGCTTCATTTTATGCATTAGTTTGCAATGGGTTCAACTAAAATTTAAAGGCTGGTGTTTTATATGTAAGTCTTAAAAAACCCACTGGAGTGATATACAACAAACTTATTAAGAGGAGCGCATGTCTTTATCATTTCGGGGCACCTTTTGGGTTGTGCGTGCACCAGGAAAAATACATTTAAGCCAGCTAATTTTTGATGCCTACAAACTGATGGCAGACCTTTGATACATTCCCCTTAAGACTGAATTTAGACATCTGTGCATCATGGTCCAAGTATGGGACGCAATGCATGAATAAGACTATCAAGTTCAGGTCAGCAGATCTATGGTCAGTCTGTGCATTGTGGTCCATACTTGAACCGTACATGGACATCTGAATTCACCCTGCAGGGCATATCATGTGCTTGTTGTGCACAACACGGAGCATACAAACAAGGGACAAAAACAATTTTCCCAAGGAGAAAATTAGAAGAGTCGTAAATGTCTCTGCTAAAATTATTAAAGGGAACCTGTCACCAGGTTTGATTATATGAGATATGACCACCACCTTTCAGCCCTGATATACAGAATTCAATATTGCTATATATAAGCCCCCATTTCTGACCTGCAAGACAAGAAAAAGAGGTTTGATTATACTCACCTGGGGTCGGTCTGGTTGTAGGGGTGTCGCTCATCCAGGTTTGGTTCCTCCCTTCTTCTTTCAATGCCGTCCTACTTCTTGCTTCGTGTGGATGACGCGTCCCTATGTCATCCACACAGTCTCCCCGGCATCGCGCTCCTGTGCATGCGTTCTTCTCTGCCCTGACTAGGCAGAGTAAAGTATTGCAATGCGCAGGCACCTGCGCACTGCAGTACTTTACCCTTGACTGGGCAGAGAAGTACGCCTGTGCAGAAGCGCGATGCTGGGGAGACTTTGTGGATGACATACGGGTCGCGTCATCCACACCAAGCAAGAAGGAGGATGGCATTGAAAGAAGAAGGGAGACACCAAACCAGGATGAGCGACGCCACTTGGACCGGACCACCCCGCCGGTGAGTATAATTAAACGTCTTTTTCTTGTCTTGCAGGCCAGGTTGAGGGCATATATGTAGCATTATAGAATGCCGTATATCAGGTTGAAAGGTGGTGGCTGTATCTCATATTGGTCAAACCTGGTGACAGGTTCCGTTTAAGAAAAGGCAGCAACACAATAATGGGGCAGGAGCTTGTGGGGCTCAAGTCACGGCTTATGGTCTTCCGTCTGAATCCCGTTTAGGCAGAAATCTTTGATTTAGATCGAAGCCCAAAATCAGTGGTCAATGAAATGTCTACTTAGCCTTATTTATAAAAGGCTACAATAAGTGTACAAAGGAGTTAATTGGGGCTAAGTTAGAATGTAATAACATAAATTTCAAAATATTGTAAGTGTATAACATAAATTTTGCTCAACGATGTTCTCAAGCGATAACTTTGAAGAAATTGTATTTTATGCCCTATTTATTAAAAAAATCTCATCCAATGTTTTCCTGAGTCTCTTATAATTATTATTTGTTCTATTCCTTTGAGACCATACATAGAAACATTATGTAGTGTAGAAATAATTGCTCTCCTAGGAGCATTATACAGATAATTATGGTTGTAGGCTGATGCCCTGAGATACTGGATAAATGTAGGGTTATAATTGTCTGTTATTTAATGACTATATCAAGTATTATATGGTGGTCATTCCAGTAAATGACTGTCCATGTAACCAGGGCTGTGGAGTCGGTAAGCCAAACCTCCGACTCCTCAATTTCCAGGACACCGACTCCACGACTCCAACTCCCTCATACATTACTCATGCTTAAGAGATAAATTTACTGTAGCACCGATTAATCTCAGCTAAAAGTCTAGACCCTTAGATCAGGAATAGGACAGACATTTATAGGACATTTCATAACTTTCCCAAATTCTTATGAAAAAATATTCCCCACAAACGGCATTGAACTACTGTACCCAATTTATTATATATTTTAGGAGTCGGAGTTGGTTCATTTTATACCGACTCCGACTCCACCAAAATGGGCTCCAACTCCACGACTCCGACTTCACAGCCCTGCATGTAACACAGATGTTCCAAAGTAACTTGATGTCTTAATGATCAGTAGATCACTTGGCTTTAATTTGGCAAAAAGAGTCACCATGCCACTGTTCTTCCATTACTGGCCCCAGCCTCCATTACAGTGTCTAAGTGGAGTCTTCTGCTCCAATTGTCAAGACCCGAAATAACTTTGATTACAACCATTCAATCCCGTAGTTACTTCCATCAGCAGTGAGTACAGATTCTAATGGTCAGATAGAGGGAGTGGGTTCTCCCTGTACCCCCACAACGATGATCAAGGGGTGTCAATGATTTGTCACTGCCCTAATGCATGCACCGATGTTATCTTTGTACAGTTCTCTTCCCCTCTGCTCTGTTGACGAGCATCATGGCCAATGTTATGCTGATTGACAGCTGGCTCCCCGCAGTTAGGCAGTGGGGAGCCGGCTATCAGCGTGACATCTGTAAAGACGCACCGTCAACAGAGAAGAGCAGAAGAGAAAAAGCTCTTCTATTGATGTGAGGTCAAATGAGGCAACAGAATCACCAGCAGGAGCGGTCCCCGATTGATGAGAGCCAGCAGAGATTGGCTACGGGGCAGAACAGGCAGGTAGCTAGCAACTACCTGTCTGTAAGTTCTTAGACCCATAGCAAAAAATTAGCTAAGTCCTTGATAATGCCTTTAACACATTTGGCACATTTTACTCCTCGGCACATTGGATTTAGACTGTGACAATAAAAAAAACAAAAATACCCTCTGCTTAGTTTAATTTAATAGAAAAAAAATCTGCCCTGATCTTATAATCACGTAGGTGTAGATTTCAATAACCACTTGCCTATCATTCAGCGACTTCAATAAAGCCCTGCGGGTGCCCAGTGGCACTGATCAGCTTTGTTATTGCACTGTCACTAGCAGCTGTCACCGGTAAGACCCCGGAGGCCAATTAAACTGTCTCCAGACACATGATCACTATGAAAACCGGTCACAGTTATTATTGAGAAAAGTTTTCGTAAATAAAAAAGTTTCTAAAAAGTCAGCACAATCTCTCTCCGGGGAACTTTTTACTGCTGTGTCAGTGAGAGATCGTCCAAACTGCTTTCTGACAGTTGCAGCTGCAATCAGAATTATTCAACCCTCATTAGCAAACTTTACAAAATTCTGCAGTTTGTAATAAAGCAATCAAATAAGAACAAATTAAATAGCTAAACACATATAACAAGTTTTTCCAAATTCAACACAAAATGAAAAGAAATGTGCATACTAAGTGCTGAAGGCTTCAACATCAAGACATTTCTCCTGACCTAAAAGTACTAGAAATATGCTTGAAACCACATAAATAAGTCATAAAACTTTTGGGATTCCGTTCTGTGGAGCAATGAAACAAAGCTGAAACTTTTCATACCTATGCATCAACGGTGTATCTAGAGGAGGAAGAATGAAGCATATACTGAAAATAACACCCTGCCTACAGTGAAGCATGGTGGTGGCTCAGTGATGCTTAGATGTAATTATGGTGATGGCTCAGTGATGCTTAAAATTAAGCATAAAATGTGCTCAGGAAAGAAAAAGAAAGAAACATAGTAACTCCTGGCACAATAACTTCAAGATGGGTTTGTAATCCTAGGTTAGTATCAACACACCGCAAAGCCACTCACCTTAGGAGCTTGTGTAGCAAGCCGGCACAACATTGGGGGTCAGTGTATGGTATAGTCCAAGTGCACAAGGACCCAGCTGCAGCAACCACTCGGAAAAACTTGCGATGTCTGTGCATCCACGCAAATAATTAACAAAAAGTCCGTCGAAAAATACTGAGCTTTGGTCACTTTTTGCTAGGGAAATCCAGATGGAATACAAAGAAGATCCAGTGGGATGTAGAACAATGAGTATTTTATTGTTAAAAAGTTACTAAAAAGTAAAAAAAAAACAAAAAACAAATGGGTAAAGTTAGAGGTACCAAGCCATTGCAATGTGTTTCAAAGATGGACCGGTGTCTTCATTATACATTTTATAGTATTTTTGTGTTTTATACTTTTTAAATGAAGTAAGGCGTCGCTGCTAGTGTTGAGCGAGCACTAAAATGCTCGGGTGCGCGAAGCTCGGACCGAGCTCACCGTGATACTCGGGTGCTCAACCCGAGCAACGAGCCCAATGTTAGTCTATGGGAGACCCGAGCATTTTTGCGTCGGCACCCCCGGCAGTCTGTAGAAAGCCTAAAAAGTGCCCAAAACGATAGTGACAGTGCTCAAAAGACATGGGGACAGCATGGGGATCGCCCCAGGAAGCATTTATGACCCCCAGGTCACTGCTGTCAACAACGTGGTCAGAGGTATTAAGCCACTTTTACGGGCTCACAATAAAACTTTCAAAAACTAAATTGAAACTGCTTTCCTGTGAAATCTGTTAAGGAATTTCTTTTCCAGGGTAAAGACTTGTGTATAAGGTAAAATAAATAACCAAAAACAAAAATACTCCTCCACACCTTGGGCTATGTTCACAAGTAGCATTTTGTATGCGTTTTTGCACTTTTGTATTGCTTTCAACTGTGACAAATGCATTCACCGGGAAATATCATTTTAACATTTTACTACCTTATCTGGCCATGTGTTGTGTGACACATGCATACAGTGCTAAAAAGACATGGGGAAAGGATGGGGAAGACCCCTGGAAGCATCTCTGACTCCCAGGTCACTGCCTAAAAGTGTGCCCATCAGAAGTGATCCCTGCCGCATCAGAAGATGCAGACTTGCAACTATCCCCGTGCAAGTCCTTGTCCCAGGGTAGTGTTCAATTGTACCTCCCCCATTCCTTGCAATGCAAGCGCAAGTATGCAGCCTGCCACCCACCCACCCCCAGGCTGCAATGCCATACTGCTAGCTTGCACTTGAAATGGGGCCTTTTAGTTTATAGGAGGCCGAAGCTGGCCACTACCTCATGGCTGCTTCAGCAGCGAGGAATCCATACTGAGTCCCCAGCCGCCCGGCGGCCGGGTGTCCACACACGTTCCCCAGCCGCCTGGGGCAAGCCGGGTGTCCATAAACGGTCCCCAACCGCCCCTATTTCTCCTGTCAACTTCCCCCCACACACTTTTCTTAGCCCGGCCTGCTTTAGGGCAGCATTGGACGAGCCCACCAGAGAACCAGACTCCTCCGGTGGGCCCTGGCTTCTCCATCAGGGGAGTTGAGAGTGCCAAGGTGAGGAGCATGATGATGATGATAGAAGTTAGCATCTGCTTTGTTTTCTTGGAATGCAAGCGTAAGTGTGCAGCCTGCCACCCACCCACCCCCAGGCTGCAATGCCATACTGCTAGCTTGCACTTGAAATGGGGCCTTTTAGTTTGGAGGAGGCCGAAGCTGGCCACTACCTCAGGGCTGCTTCGGCAGCGAGGTATCCATACTCAGTCCCCAGCCGCCCCTATTTGTCCCGGTGTGCCTTATACATAAGATTAAGCGCGCATACCAAAACATTACCTGTGCCCTCCCCAGTGCATTTAGTGGGAAGGACAGCCTATTCCGCTGTAGTGTGTGCATGCTAACCCCCTGTTCATGGTACATGCGAAGATGCCTCCCACCCTGCACCTGTCGTTGCAGACTTGCAACTATCCCCGTTCAAGTCCTTGCCCCAGGGCAGTGTTCAATTGTACCTCTCCCATTCCTTGCAATGCAAGCGCAAGTATGCAGCCTGACACCCATCCACCCACCCCCAGGCTGCAATACCATACTGCTTGCTTGCTTGCACTTGAAATTGGGCCTTGTAGGCATGTGGAGGCGGAATCTGGCCACCACGTCATGGCTGCGTTGGCGGCCTGGTATCCATACTCAGTCCCCAGCTGCCCGGCGGCCTGGTGTCCACACTCGGTCCCCAGCCGCCCCACGGCCGGGTGTCCACACACGGTCCCCAGCCGCCTCGGGGCAGCCGGGTGTCCATAAACGGTCCCCAGCCGCACCTATTTCTCCTGTCAACTTCCCCCCACACACTTTTCTTAGCTCGGCCTGCTTTAGGGCAGCATTTGACGAGCCCAACAGAGAGCCAGACTCCTCAGGTGGGCCCTGGCTTCTCCATCAGGGGAGTTGAGAGTGCCAAGGTGAGGAGCATGATGAGGATGATAGAAATTAGCATCTGCTTTGTTTTCAAGGAATGCAAGCGCATGTATTTAGTAGCGGCTAAGCCTGAGGTGGTCAGCGTTTTGGCGCATATCCTACCTCCTCCGAGGATTGCTGGATGTTTTCCTGCTACTATCCAAGTTCTATGACTCCCGTTAAAACAAAGCTTCAGGTGATAAATGATGGATGAGGTAGTGGCAAAGGAGAAAGAGCAGGAGGAACAGGGACCATTCACATCAATATCAGGCCAGTCAACCACATATGTCTTGTAGGATATGTTTCTGTAACAAAAGGAGCGGTTCGGCTACACAGTTATAGGGCATACAGTGAGTGCAATGCCTACCAAAAATTTTGAGGCACTCCAATGCCCCTTAGAAATGACATGGAGGTCAGAGGACATTAACTAAACCTTTTTTTCCATTTATAGCAACTGGGTCTCCTGTGCATTGTTGGCCTAAGCAGTGAATGGAGGCTTTCCAAAAATTATGAGGAACTGCAATGCCCCTTGAAACAGACGTGGATTACAACATACTAAAAACCTTCTACCCATTATTGGGGAGTGGGTCTCCCTCAGTTTTCGCCTTTGCATTGAAAAGCAAAAGCTGACTAAAATCAGGAGGAAATGCAATGCCCGTTGGAAGAGTCGTGGAGGTTAGAGGTAATTAAAAACAACATTTCAATGCCCCTTGGAAGAGCTGTGGAATTCAGAGTGGCTTAAGAGGACGCTTTTATTGCCCCTTTGAAGAGACGTGGAGGTCACAGTAGCTTAACAAGACAGTTTTAATGCCACTCGGAAAAGTGGTGGAGGTCGCAGTAGCTTAACAAGACGGTTTTAATGCCCCTTACAAGAGCCATACAGTACAGCATCTTAAAAACATTATTCACATTATTGGGGATTGTGTCTCCCATAGTCTTTGCTTATGCCTTCCAAGCAAAAGCTTCAAAAAATTAGGACGGAGCAACTTGCAATGCCTCTTACAAGAGCCATGCAGTACAGCATATTACAAACATTATTCCCATTATTGGGGAGTGGGTCTCCCATAGTATTTGCTTATGCCTTCCAAGCAAAAGCTTCCAAAAATTAGGACGAAGCAACTTGCAATGCCTCTTACAAGAGCCATGCAGTACAGCATATTACAAACATTATTCTCATTATTGGGGAGTGGGTCTCCCATAGTATTTGCTTATGCCTTCCAAGCAAAAGCTGCCAAAAATTAGGACGGAGCAACTTGCAATGCCTCTTACAAGAGCCATGCAGTACAGCATATTACAAACATTATTCCCATTATTGGGAAGTGGGTCTCCCATAGTATTTGCTTATGCCTTCCAAGCAAAAGCTGCCAAAAATTAGGACGGAGGAACTTGCAATGCCCCTTACAAGAGCCATACAGTAGAGCATCTTAAAAACATTATTCCCATTATTGGGGAGTGTGTCTCCCATAGTCTTTGCTTATGCCTTCCAAGCAAAAGCATCCAAAAATTAGGACGGAGCAACTTGCAATGCCTCTTACAAGAGCCATGCAGTACAGCATATTACAAACATTATTCCAATTATTGAGGAGTGGGTCTCCCATAGTATTTGCTTATGCCTTCCAAGCAAAAGCTGCCAAAAATTATGAGGAAATGCAATGCCCCTTCGAAGAGTCATGGAGGTTCCAGTAGCTTAACAAGACGATTTTAATGCCCCTCAGAAGAGACTTGGAGGTCCCAGTAGCTTAACAAGACGCTTTTAATGCCCCTCAGAAGAGACGTGGAGGTCCCAGTAGCTTAACAAGACGCTTTTAATGCCCCTCAGAAGAGATGTGGAGGTCAGAGTGGTATAACAAGACGCTTTTAATGCCCCTCAGAAGAGACGTGGAGGTCCCAGTAGCTTAACAAGACGCTTTTAAAGCCCCTCAGGAGAGACGTGGAGGTCAGAGTGGTATAACAAGACGGTTTTAATGCCCCTTGGAGGAGACGTGGAGGTCAGAGTGGTATAACAAGACGGTTTTAATGCCCCAAGGAAGAGACGTGGAGGTCAGAGTGGTATAACAAGACGGTTTTAATGCCCCTCAGAAGAGACGTGGAGGTCCCAGTAGCTTAACAAGACGCTTTTAATGCCCCTCAGAAGAGACGTGGAGGTCCCAGTAGCTTAACAAGATGCTTTTAATGCCCCTCAGAAGAGACGTGGATGTCAGAGTGGTATAACAAGACGGTTTGAATGCCCCTCAGAAGAGACGTGGAGGTCAGAGTGGTATAATAAGACGGATTTAATGCCCCTCAGAAGAGACGTGGAGGTCCCAGTAGCTTAACAAGATGATTTTAATGCCCCTCAGAAGACACGTGGAGGTCAGAGTGGTTTAACAAGATGGTTTTAATGCCCCTTGGAAGAGACGTGGAGGTCAGAGTGGTATAAAAAGACGCTTTTAATGCCCCTCAGAAGAGACGTGGAGGTCGCAGAAGCTTAACAAGACGCTTTTAATGCCCCTCAGAAGAGACGTGGAGGTCAGAGTGGTATAACAAGATTGTTTAAATGCCCCTTTGAAGAGACGTGGAGGTCAGAGTGGTATAACAAGACGGTTTTAATGCCCCTCAGAAGAGACGTGGAGGTCCCAGTAGCTTAACAAGACGCTTTTAATGCCCCTCAGAAGAGACATGGAGGTCCCAGTAGCTTAAAAAGATGGTTTTAATGCCCCTCTGAAGAGACGTGGAGGTCCCAGTAGCTTAACAAGACGCTTTTAATGCCCCTCAGAAGAGACGTGGAGGTCAGAGTGGTATAAGAAGAAGGTTTTAATGCCCCTTGGAAGAGACATGGAGGTCAGAGTGGTATAACAAGACGCTTTTAATGCCCCTCAGAAGAGACGTGGAGGTCCCAGAAGCTTAACAAGACGCTTTTAATGCCCCTCATAAGAGACGTGGAGGTCAGAGTGGTATAACAAGACGGTTTTAATGCCCCTTGGAAGAGACGTGGAGGTCAGAGTGGTATAACAAGACGGTTTTAATGCCCCTCAGAAGAGACGAGGAGGTCCCAGTAGCTTAACAAGACGCTTTTAATGCCCCTCAGAAGAGACGTGGAGGTTAGAGTGGTATAACAAGACGGTTTTAATGCCCCTTGGAAGAGACGTGGAGGTCAGAGTTGTATAACAAGACGGTTTAAATGCCCCAAGGAAGAGACGTGGAGGTCAGAGTGGTATAACAATCAGTGAATATGAATAGCGGTACCAGAGCGCCAATAACAGGGCAAAAATATTAAAAGGACTGATTTATTAATACACACACAACGCGTTTCGGTGGACACAGCCACCTTCATCAGGTGTGTGACACACCTGATGAAGGTGGCTGTGTCCACCGAAACGCGTTGTGTGTGTATTAATAAATCAGTCCTTTTAATATTTTTGCCCTGTTATTGGCGCTCTGGTACCGCTATTCATATTCACTGATTGTCCTTTTCCCCCTGTTGGGGTGCGGTAGAGCTGCCTTTAATCTATTGTTTTTTCACCTGTGGGAGCAATTTAATTAAAATTACTACCCTGGTTTTCCAAGCTGCGCTGCCTTAACCCCTCCGGAGCGCTGCCTGGGGTGTTGGTGAAGCTGGGCGTCTATCTCGGCATTACATGCTACTAACCTGACCACGTGATATACCACCAAGAGATCAGGATCTGTGAACGCCGCTGGAAATAGATGACAGCCACCAACAGAGCGGAGCTTGTGGAGCTTTACACTGGGGTTGTGCAGAGGTGCACAACTTCATAAGGTTAGTAGCCATCCCCACACCCCTCTACAAATTGAAATACTGAGTCACCCATTGCGCCTTGTTCTCTCCTCTCTTTACATATAGAGTGGTATAACAAGACAGTTTTAATGCCCCTCAGAAGAGACGTGGAGGTCCCAGTAGCTTAACAAGATGCTTTTAATGCCCCTAAGAAGAGACGTGGAGGTCCCAGTAGCTTAACAAGACGCTTTTAATGCCCCTCAGAAGAGACTTGGAGGTCAGAGTGGTATAACAAGACGGTTTTAATGCCCCTTTGAAGAGACCTGGAGGTCAGAGTGGTATAACAAGACGGTTTTAATGCCCCTCCGAAGAGACGTGGAGTTCCCAGTAGCTTAACAAGATGCTTTTAATGCCCCTCAGAAGAGACGTGGAGGTCCCAGTAGCTTAACAAGACGCTTTTAATGCCCCTCAGAAGAGACGTGGAGGTCCCAGTAGCTTAACAAGACGGTTTTAATGCCCCTCTGAAGAGACGTGGAGGTCCCAGGAGCTTAACAAGACGCTTTTAAAGCCCCTCAGAAGAGACGTGGAGGTCAGAGTGGTATAACAAGACGGATTTAATGCCCCTTGGAAGAGACGTGGAGGTCAGAGAGGTATAACAAGACGCTTTTAATGCACCTCAGAAGAGACGTGGAGGTCCCAGTAGCTTAACAAGATGCTTTTAATGCACCTCAGAAGAGACGTGGAGGTCAGAGTGGTATAACAAGACGGTTTTAATGCCCCTCAGAAGAGACGTGGAGGTCCCAGTAGCTTAACAAGACGCATTTAATGCCCCTCAGAAGAGACGTGGAGGTCAGAGTGGTATAACAAGACGGTTTTAATGCCCCTTGGAAGAGACGTGGAGGTCAGAGTGGTATAACAAGACTGTTTTAATGCCCCAAGGAAGAGACGTGGAGGTCAGAGTGGTATAACAAGACGTTTTTAATGCCCCTCAGAAGAGACGTGGAGGTCCCAGTAGCTTAACAAGATGCTTTTAATGCCCCTCAGAAGAGACGTGGAGGTCCCAGTAGCTGAACAAGACGCTTTTAATGCCCCTCAGAAGGGACGTGGAGGTCAGAGTGGTATAACAAGACGGTTTTATTGCCATTTTGAAGAGACGTGGAGGTCAGAGTGGTATAACAAGACGGTTTTAATGACCCTCAGAAGAGACGTGGAGGTCCCAGTAGCTTAACAAGACGCTTTTAATGCCCCTCAGAAGAGACGTGGAGGTCCCAGTAGCTTAACAAGATGCTTTTAATGCCCCTCAGAAGAGACGTGGAGGTCCCACTAGCTGAACAAGACGCTTTTAATGCCCCTCAGAAGGGACGTGGAGGTCAGAGTGGTATAACAACACGGTTTTAATGCCCTTTTGAAGAGACATGGAGGTCAGAGTGGTATAACAAGACGGTTTTAATGCCCCTCAGAAGAGACGTGGAGGTCCCAGTAGCTTAACAAGACGCTTTTAATGCCCCTCAGAAGAGACGTGGAGGTCCCAGTAGCTTAACAAGACACTTTTAATGCACCTCAGAAGAGACGTGGAGGTCCCAGTAGCTTAACAAGACGGTTTTAATGCCCCTCTGAAGAGACGTGGAGGTCCCAGTAGCTTAACAAGACGCTTTTAATGCCCCTCAGAAGAGACATGGAGGTCAGAGTGGTATAACAAGACAGTTTTAATGCCCATTTTAAGAGACGTGGAGGTCAGGGTGGTATAACAAGACGCTTTTAATGCCCCTCAGAAGAGACGTGGATGTCCCAGTAGCTTAACAAGACGCTTTTAATGCCCCTCAGAAGAGACGTGGAGGTCAGAGTGGTATAACAAGACGGTTTTAGTGCTCCTTCGAAGGAACGTGGAGGTCAGAGTGGTATAACAAAACGGTTTTAATGCCCCTCAGAAGAGACGTGGAGGTCCCAGTAGCTTAAAAAGAAGCTTTTAATGCCTCTCAGAAGAAAGGTGGAGGTCAGAGTGGTATAACAAGACGGTTTTAATGCCTCTTGGAAGGGACGTGGAGGTCAGAGTGGTATAACAAGTTGGTTTTAATGCCCCTGAAAAGAGATGTGGAGGTCCCAGTAGCTTAACAAGACGCTTTTAATGCCCCTCAGTAGAGACGTGGAGGTCAGAGTGGTATAACAAAACGGTTTTAATGCCCCTCAGAAGAGACGTGGAGTTCCCAGTAGCTTAACAAGACGCTTTTAATGCCCCTCAGAAGAGACGTGGAAGTCAAAGTGGTATATCAAGACGGTTTTAATGCCCCTTGCTAGAGACGTGGAGGTCAGAGTGGTATAAGAAGACAGTTTTAATGCCCCTCAGAAAAGACGTGGAGGTCCCAGTAGCTTAACAAGACGCTTTTAATGCCCCTCAGACGAGACATGGAGGATCCAGTAGCTTAACAAGACGCTTTTAATGCCCCTCAGAAGAGACGTGGAGGTCAGAGTGGTATAACAAGATGGTTTTAATGCCCCTTAGAAGGGATGTGGAGGTCAGAGTGGTATAACAAGATGGTTTTAATGCCCCTCAGAAGAGATGTGGAGGTCCCAGTAGCTTAACAAGACGCTTTTAATGCCCCTCAGAAGAGACGTGGAGGTCAGAGTGGTATAACAAGATGGTTTTAATGCCCCTTGGAAGGGACGTGGAGGTCAGAGTGGTATAACAAGATGGTTTTAATGCCCCTCAGAAGAGATGTGGAGGTCCCAGTAGCTTAACAAGACGCTTTTAATGCCCCTCAGAGAAGACGTGGAGGTAAGAGTGGTATAACAAGACGGTTTTAATGCCCCTCAGAAGAGACGTGGAGGTCCCAGTAGCTTAACAAGACGCTTTTAATGCCCCTCAGAAGAGACGTGGAGGTCAAAGTGGTATAACAAGATGGTTTTAATGCCCCTTGGAAAAGACGTGGAGGTGAGAGTGGTATAACAAGACAGTTTTAATGCCCCTCAGAAGAGACGTGGAGGTCCCAGTAGCTTAACAAGACGCTTTAATGCCCCTCAGACGAGACGTGGAGGGTCAAGTAGCTTAACAAGACGCTTTTAATGCCCCTCAGAAGACACGTGGAGGTCAGAGTGGTATAAAAAGACGCTTTTAATGCCCCTCAGAAGAGACGTGGAGGTCCCAGTAGCTTAGCATCACGCTTTTAATGCCCCTCAGAAGAGAAGTGGAGGTCAGAGTGGTATAAAAAGATGGTTTTAATGCCCCTTGGAAGAGACGTGGAGGTCCCAGTAGCTTAACAAGATGCTTTTAATGCCCCTCAGAAGAGACGTGGAGGTCCCAGTAGCTTAACAAGACGCTTTTAATGCCCCTCAGAAGAGACGTGGAGATCCCAGTAGCTTAACAAGAAGGTTTTAATGCCCCTCGGAAGAGACGTGGAGGTCCCAGTAGCTTAGCAAGACGCTTTTAATACCCCTCAAAAGAGACGTTGAGGTCAGAGAGGTATAACAAGACGGTTTTAATGCCCCTCAGAAGAGACGTGGAGGTCCCAGTAGCTTAACAAGAAGCTTTTAATGCCCCTCAGAAGAGACGTGGAGGTCAGAGTGGTATAACAAGACGGTTTTAATGACCCTTGGAAGAGACGTGGAGGTCAGAGTGGTATAACAAGACGGTTTTAATGCCCCTCAGAAGAGACGTGGAGGTCAGAGTGGTATTATAAGACGGTTTTAATGCCCCTCAGAAGAGACGTGGAGGTCCCAGTAGCTTAACAAGACGCTTTTGATGTCCCTCAGAAGACACGTGGAGGTCAGAGTGGTATAACATGACGGTTTTAATTCCGCTTGGAAGAGACGTGGACGTCGGAGTAGTATAACAAGACACTTTTAATGCCCCTCAGAAGAGACGTGGAGGTCCCAGTAGTTTAACAAGACGCTTTTAATGCCCCTCAGAAGAGACGTGGAGGTCAGAGTGGTATAACAAGACGGTTTTAATGCCCCTTTGAAGAGACGTGGAGGTCAGAGTGGTATAACAAGTTGGTTTTAATGCCCCTCAAAAGAGACATGGAGGTCCCAGTAGCTTAACAAAACGCTTTTAATGCCCCTCAGAAGAGACGTGGAGGTCCCAGTAGCTTTGCAAGACGCTTTTAATGCCCCTCAGAAGAGATGTGGAGGTCCCAGTAGCTTAACAAGATGGTTTTAATGCCTCTCTGAAGAGACGTGGAGGTCCCAATAGCTTAACAAGACGCTTTTAATGCCCCTCAGAAGAGACGTGGAGGTCAGAGTGGTCTAACAAGACTGCTTAATGCCCCTTGGAAGAGACGTAGAGGTCAGAGTGGTAAAAGAAGACGCTTTTAATGCCCCTCAGAAGAGACGTGGAGGTCCCAGTAGCTTAACAAAACGCTTTTAATGCCCCTCAGAAGAGACGTGGAGGTCAGAGTGGTATAAAAAGACGCTTTTAATGCCCCTCAGAAGAGACGTGGAGGTCCCAGTAGCTTAGCATCACGCTTTTAATGCCCCTCAGAAGAGAAGTGGAGGTCAGAGTGGTATAAAAAGATGGTTTTAATGCCCCTTGGAAGAGACGTGGAGGTCCCAGTAGCTTAACAAGATGCTTTTAATGCCCCTCAGAAGAGACGTGGAGGTCCCAGTAGCTTAACAAGACGCTTTTAATGCCCCTCAGAAGAGACGTGGAGATCCCAGTAGCTTAACAAGAAGGTTTTAATGCCCCTCGGAAGAGACGTGGAGGTCCCAGTAGCTTAGCAAGACGCTTTTAATGCCCCTCAGAAGAGACGTTGAGGTCAGAGAGGTATAACAAGACCGTTTTAATGCCCCTCAGAAGAGACGTGGAGGTCCCAGTAGCTTA
Source organism: Phyllobates terribilis (assembly GCF_046119375.1). Taxonomy (NCBI): domain Eukaryota; kingdom Metazoa; phylum Chordata; class Amphibia; order Anura; family Dendrobatidae; genus Phyllobates; species Phyllobates terribilis. The sequence continues at coordinate 105,399,957 of NW_027362773.1, forward strand.
ACAAGAAGCTTTTAATGCCCCTCAGAAGAGACGAGGAGGTCAGACTGGTATAACAAGACGGTTTTAATGACCCTTGGAAGAGACGTGGAGGTCAGAGTGGTATAACAAGACGGTTTTAATGCCCCTCAGAAGAGACGTGGAGGTCAGAGTGGTATTATAAGACGGTTTTAATGCCCCTCAGAAGAGACGTGGAGGTCCCAGTAGCTTAACAAGACGCTTTTGATGTCCCTCAGAAGACACGTGGAGGTCAGAGTGGTATAACAAGACGGTTTTAATTCCGCTTGGAAGAGACGTGGACGTCGGAGTAGTATAACAAGACGCTTTTAATGCCCCTCAGAAGAGACGTGGAGGTCCCAGTAGTTTAACAAGACGCTTTTAATGCCCCTCAGAAGAGACGTGGAGGTCAGAGTGGTATAACAAGACGGTTTTAATGCCCCTTTGAAGAGACGTGGAGGTCAGAGTGGTATAACAAGTTGGTTTTAATGCCCCTCAAAAGAGACGTGGAGGTCCCAGTAGCTTAACAAAACGGTTTTAATGCCCCTCAGAAGAGACGTGGAGGTACCAGTAGCTTTGCAAGACGCTTTTAATGCCCCTCAGAAGAGACGTGGAGGTCCCAGTAGCTTAACAAGACGGTTTTAATGCCTCTCTGAAGAGACGTGGAGGTCCCAATAGCTTAAAAAGAAGCTTTTAATGCCTCTCAGAAGAAAGGTGGAGGTCAGAGTGGTATAACAAGACGGTTTTAATGCCTCTTGGAAGGGACGTGGAGGTCAGAGTGGTATAACAAGTTGGTTTTAATGCCCCTGAAAAGAGATGTGGAGGTCCCAGTAGCTTAACAAGACGCTTTTAATGCCCCTCAGTAGAGACGTGGAGGTCAGAGTGGTATAACAAAACGGTTTTAATGCCCCTCAGAAGAGACGTGGAGTTCCCAGTAGCTTAACAAGACGCTTTTAATGCCCCTCAGAAGAGACGTGGAAGTCAAAGTGGTATATCAAGACGGTTTTAATGCCCCTTGCTAGAGACGTGGAGGTCAGAGTGGTATAAGAAGACAGTTTTAATGCCCCTCAGAAAAGACGTGGAGGTCCCAGTAGCTTAACAAGACGCTTTTAATGCCCCTCAGACGAGACATGGAGGATCCAGTAGCTTAACAAGACGCTTTTAATGCCCCTCAGAAGAGACGTGGAGGTCAGAGTGGTATAACAAGATGGTTTTAATGCCCCTTAGAAGGGATGTGGAGGTCAGAGTGGTATAACAAGATGGTTTTAATGCCCCTCAGAAGAGATGTGGAGGTCCCAGTAGCTTAACAAGACGCTTTTAATGCCCCTCAGAAGAGACGTGGAGGTCAGAGTGGTATAACAAGATGGTTTTAATGCCCCTTGGAAGGGACGTGGAGGTCAGAGTGGTATAACAAGATGGTTTTAATGCCCCTCAGAAGAGATGTGGAGGTCCCAGTAGCTTAACAAGACGCTTTTAATGCCCCTCAGAGAAGACGTGGAGGTAAGAGTGGTATAACAAGACGGTTTTAATGCCCCTCAGAAGAGACGTGGAGGTCCCAGTAGCTTAACAAGACGCTTTTAATGCCCCTCAGAAGAGACGTGGAGGTCAAAGTGGTATAACAAGATGGTTTTAATGCCCCTTGGAAAAGACGTGGAGGTGAGAGTGGTATAACAAGACAGTTTTAATGCCCCTCAGAAGAGACGTGGAGGTCCCAGTAGCTTAACAAGACGCTTTAATGCCCCTCAGACGAGACGTGGAGGGTCAAGTAGCTTAACAAGACGCTTTTAATGCCCCTCAGAAGACACGTGGAGGTCAGAGTGGTATAAAAAGACGCTTTTAATGCCCCTCAGAAGAGACGTGGAGGTCCCAGTAGCTTAGCATCACGCTTTTAATGCCCCTCAGAAGAGAAGTGGAGGTCAGAGTGGTATAAAAAGATGGTTTTAATGCCCCTTGGAAGAGACGTGGAGGTCCCAGTAGCTTAACAAGATGCTTTTAATGCCCCTCAGAAGAGACGTGGAGGTCCCAGTAGCTTAACAAGACGCTTTTAATGCCCCTCAGAAGAGACGTGGAGATCCCAGTAGCTTAACAAGAAGGTTTTAATGCCCCTCGGAAGAGACGTGGAGGTCCCAGTAGCTTAGCAAGACGCTTTTAATACCCCTCAAAAGAGACGTTGAGGTCAGAGAGGTATAACAAGACGGTTTTAATGCCCCTCAGAAGAGACGTGGAGGTCCCAGTAGCTTAACAAGAAGCTTTTAATGCCCCTCAGAAGAGACGTGGAGGTCAGAGTGGTATAACAAGACGGTTTTAATGACCCTTGGAAGAGACGTGGAGGTCAGAGTGGTATAACAAGACGGTTTTAATGCCCCTCAGAAGAGACGTGGAGGTCAGAGTGGTATTATAAGACGGTTTTAATGCCCCTCAGAAGAGACGTGGAGGTCCCAGTAGCTTAACAAGACGCTTTTGATGTCCCTCAGAAGACACGTGGAGGTCAGAGTGGTATAACATGACGGTTTTAATTCCGCTTGGAAGAGACGTGGACGTCGGAGTAGTATAACAAGACACTTTTAATGCCCCTCAGAAGAGACGTGGAGGTCCCAGTAGTTTAACAAGACGCTTTTAATGCCCCTCAGAAGAGACGTGGAGGTCAGAGTGGTATAACAAGACGGTTTTAATGCCCCTTTGAAGAGACGTGGAGGTCAGAGTGGTATAACAAGTTGGTTTTAATGCCCCTCAAAAGAGACATGGAGGTCCCAGTAGCTTAACAAAACGCTTTTAATGCCCCTCAGAAGAGACGTGGAGGTCCCAGTAGCTTTGCAAGACGCTTTTAATGCCCCTCAGAAGAGATGTGGAGGTCCCAGTAGCTTAACAAGATGGTTTTAATGCCTCTCTGAAGAGACGTGGAGGTCCCAATAGCTTAACAAGACGCTTTTAATGCCCCTCAGAAGAGACGTGGAGGTCAGAGTGGTCTAACAAGACTGCTTAATGCCCCTTGGAAGAGACGTAGAGGTCAGAGTGGTAAAAGAAGACGCTTTTAATGCCCCTCAGAAGAGACGTGGAGGTCCCAGTAGCTTAACAAAACGCTTTTAATGCCCCTCAGAAGAGACGTGGAGGTCAGAGTGGTATAAAAAGACGCTTTTAATGCCCCTCAGAAGAGACGTGGAGGTCCCAGTAGCTTAGCATCACGCTTTTAATGCCCCTCAGAAGAGAAGTGGAGGTCAGAGTGGTATAAAAAGATGGTTTTAATGCCCCTTGGAAGAGACGTGGAGGTCCCAGTAGCTTAACAAGATGCTTTTAATGCCCCTCAGAAGAGACGTGGAGGTCCCAGTAGCTTAACAAGACGCTTTTAATGCCCCTCAGAAGAGACGTGGAGATCCCAGTAGCTTAACAAGAAGGTTTTAATGCCCCTCGGAAGAGACGTGGAGGTCCCAGTAGCTTAGCAAGACGCTTTTAATGCCCCTCAGAAGAGACGTTGAGGTCAGAGAGGTATAACAAGACCGTTTTAATGCCCCTCAGAAGAGACGTGGAGGTCCCAGTAGCTTAACAAGAAGCTTTTAATGCCCCTCAGAAGAGACGAGGAGGTCAGACTGGTATAACAAGACGGTTTTAATGACCCTTGGAAGAGACGTGGAGGTCAGAGTGGTATAACAAGACGGTTTTAATGCCCCTCAGAAGAGACGTGGAGGTCAGAGTGGTATTATAAGACGGTTTTAATGCCCCTCAGAAGAGACGTGGAGGTCCCAGTAGCTTAACAAGACGCTTTTGATGTCCCTCAGAAGACACGTGGAGGTCAGAGTGGTATAACAAGACGGTTTTAATTCCGCTTGGAAGAGACGTGGACGTCGGAGTAGTATAACAAGACGCTTTTAATGCCCCTCAGAAGAGACGTGGAGGTCCCAGTAGTTTAACAAGACGCTTTTAATGCCCCTCAGAAGAGACGTGGAGGTCAGAGTGGTATAACAAGACGGTTTTAATGCCCCTTTGAAGAGACGTGGAGGTCAGAGTGGTATAACAAGTTGGTTTTAATGCCCCTCAAAAGAGACGTGGAGGTCCCAGTAGCTTAACAAAACGGTTTTAATGCCCCTCAGAAGAGACGTGGAGGTACCAGTAGCTTTGCAAGACGCTTTTAATGCCCCTCAGAAGAGACGTGGAGGTCCCAGTAGCTTAACAAGACGGTTTTAATGCCTCTCTGAAGAGACGTGGAGGTCCCAATAGCTTAACAAGACGCTTTTAATGCCCCTCAGAAGAGACGTGGAGGTCAGAGTGGTCTAACAAGACTGTTTTAATGCCCCTTGGAAGAGACGTGGAGGTCAGAGTGGTAAAAGAAGACGCTTTTAATGCCCCTCAGAAGAGACGTGGAGGTCCCAGTAGCTTAACAAAACGCTTTTAATGCCCCTCAGAAGAGACGTGGAGGTCAGAGTGGTATAACAAGACAGTTTTAATGCCCCTTTGAAGAGACCTGGAGGTCAGAGTGGTATAACAAGTTGGTTTTAATGCACCTCAGAAGAGACGTGGAGGTCAGAGTGGTATAACAAGTTGGTTTTAATGCCCCTCAGAAGAGACGTGGAGGTCCCAGTAGCTTAACAAGACGCTTTTAATGCCCCTCAGAAGAGACGTGGAGGTCCCAGTAGCTTTGCAAGACGCTTTTAATGCCCCTCAGAAGAGACGTGGAGGTCAGAGTGGTATAACAAGACGGTTTTAATGCCCCTTGGAAGAGACGTGAAGGTCAGAGTGGTAAAACAAGACGCTTTTAATGCCCCTCAGAAGAGACGTGGAGGTCCCAGTAGCTTAACAAAATGCTTTTAATGCCCTTCAGAAGAGACGTGGAGGTCAGAGTGGTATAACAAGACGGTTTTAATGCCACTTGGAAGGGACGTGGAGGTCAGAGTGGTATAACAATATGGTTTTAATGCCCCTCAGAAGCGCCGTGGAGGTCCCAGTAGCTTAACAAGACGCTTTTAATGCCCCTCAGAAGAAACGTTGAGGTCAGAGTGGTATTACAAGACGGTTTTAATGCCCCTAAGAAGAGACGTGGAGGTCCCAGTAGCTTAACAAGAAGCTTTTAATGCCCCTCAGAAGAGACGTGGAAGTCAGAGTGGTATAACAAGACGGTTTTAATGCCCCTTGGAAGAGACGTGGAGGTCAGAGTGGTATAACAAGTTGGTTTTAATGCCCCTGAAAAGAGAAGTGGAGGTCCCAGTAGCTTAACAATACGCTTTTAATGCCCCTCAGAAGAGACGTGGAGGTCAGAGTGGTATAACAAGACGGTTTTAATGCACCTCAGAAGAGACGTGTAGGTCCCAGTAGCTTAACAAGACGCTTTTAATGCCCCTCAGAAGAGACGTGGAGGTCAAAGTGGTATATCAAGACGGTTTTAATGCCCCTTGTTAGAGACGTGGAGGTCAGAGTGGTATAACAGGACAGTTTTAATGCCCCTCAGAAGAGACGTGGAGGTTCCAGTAGCTTACCAAGACGCTTTTAATGCCCCTCAGAAGAGACGTGGAGGTCAGAGTGGTATAACAAGACGGTTTTAATGCCCCTTAGAAGGGACGTGGAGGTCAGAGTGGTATAACAGGACGCTTTTAATGCGCCTCAGAAGAGACGTGGAGGTCAGAGCGGTATAACAAGACGGTTTTAATGCCCCTTGGAAGGGACGTGGAGGTCAGAGTGGAATAACAAGATGGTTTTAATGCCCCTCAGAAGAGATGTGGAGGTCCCAGTAGCTTAACAAGACACTTTTAATGCCCCTCAGAAGAGACGTGGAGGTCAGAGTGGTGTAACAGGACGCTTTTAATGCCCCTCAGAAGAGACGTGGAGGTCAGAGTGGTATAACAAGACGGTTTTAATGCCCCTCAGAAGAGACGTGGAGGTCAGAGTGGTATTATAAGACGGTTTTAATGCCCCTGAGAAGAGACGTGGAGGTCCCAGTAGCTTAACAAGACGCTTTTAATGTCCCTCAGAAGACACGTGGAGGTCAAAGTGGTATAACAAGACGGTTTTAATTCCGCTTGGAAGAGACATGGAGGTCAGAGTGGTATAACAAGACGCTTTTAATGCCCCTCAGAAGAGACGTGGAGGTCCCAGTAGCTTAACAAGACGCTTTTAATGCCCCTCAGAAGGGACGTGGAGGTCAGAGTGGTATAACAAGGTGGTTTAAATGCCCCTTTGAAGAGACGTGGAGGTCAGAGTGGTATAACAAGTTGGTTTTAATGCCCCTCAGAAGAGACGTGGAGGTCCCAGTAGCTTAACAAGACGCTTTTAATGCCCCTCAGAAGAGACGTGGAGGTCCCAGTAGCTTTGCAAGACGCTTTTAATGCCCCTCAGAAGAGACGTGGAGGTCCCAGTAGCTTAACAAGACGGTTTTAATGCCCCTCTGAACAGACGTGGTGGTCCCAATAGCTTAAGAAGACGCTTTTAATGCCCCTCAGAAGAGACGTGGAGCTCAGAGTGGTCTAACAAGACGGTTTTAATGCCCCTTGGAAGAGACGTGGAGGTCAGAGTGGTAAAACAAGACGCTTTTAATGCCCCTCAGAAGAGACGTGGAGGTCCCAGTAGCTTAACAAGACGCTTTTAATGCCCCTCAGAAGAGACGTGGAGGTCCCAGTAGCTTTGCAAGACGCTTTTAATGCCCCTCATAAGAGACTTGGAGGTACCAGTAGCTTAACAAGACGGTTTTAATGCCCCTCTGAAGAGACGTGGAGGTCCCAATAGCTTAACAAGACGCTTTTAATGCCCGTCAGAAGAGACGTGGAGGTCAAAGTGGTAAAACAAGACGCTTTTAATGCCCCTCAGAAGAGACTTGGAGGTCCCAGTAGCTTAACAAAACGCTTTTAATGTCCTTCAGAAGAGACGTGGAGGTCAGAGTGGTATAACAAGACGGTTTTAATGCCCCTTGGAAGGGACGTGGAGGTCAGAGGGGTATAACAAGTTGGTTTTAATGCCCCTGAAAAGAGATGTGGAGGTCCCAGTAGCTTAACAAGACGCTTTTAATGCCCCTCAGAAGAGACGTGGAGGTCAGAGTGGTATAACAAGACGGTTTTAATGCCCCTCAGAAGAGACGTGGAGGTCCCAGTAGCTTAACAAGACGCTTTTAATGCCCCTCAGAAGAGACGTGGAGGTCAAAGTGGTATATCAAGACGGTTTTAATGCCCCTTGTTAGAGACGTGTAGGTCAGAGTGGTATAACAAGACAGTTTTAATGCCCCTCAGAAGAGACGTGGAGGTCCCAGTAGCTTAACAAGACGCTTTTAATGCCCCTCAGACGAGACATGGAGGTTCCAGTAGCTTAACAAGACGCTTTTAATGCCCCTCAGAAGAGACGTGGAGGTCAGAGTGGTATAACAGGACGCTTTTAATGCCCCTCAGAAGAGACGTGAAGGTCAGAGTGGTATAACAAGACGGTTTTAATGCCCCTTGGAATGGACGTGGAGGTCAGAGTGGTATAACAAGATGGTTTTAATGCCCCTCAGAAGAGATGTGGAGGTCCCAGTAGCTTAACAAGACGCTTTTAATGCCCCTCAGAAGACACGTGGAGGTCAGAGTGGTATAAAAAGACGCTTTTAATGCCCCTCAGAAGAGACGTGGAGGTCCCAGTAGCTTAGCATTACGCTTTTAATGCCCCTCAGAAGAGAAGTGGAGGTCAGAGTGGTATAAAAAGATGGTTTTAATGCCCCTTGGAAGAGACGTGGAGGTCCCAGTAGCTTAACAAGATGCTTTTAATGCCCCTCAGAAGAGACGTGGAGGTCCCAGTAGCTTAACAAGACGCTTTTAATGCCCCTCAGGAGAGACGTGGAGATCCCGGTAGCTTAACAAGAAGGTTTTAATGCCCCTCGGAAGAGACGTGGAGGTCCCAGTAGCTTAGCAAGACGCTTTTAATGCCCCTCAGAAGAGACGTTGAGGTCAGAGAGGTATAACAAGACGGTTTTAATGCCCCTCAGAAGAGACGTGGAGGTCCCATTAGCTTAACAAGAAACTTTTAATGCCCCTCAGAAGAGACGTGGAGGTCAGAGTGGTATAACAAGACGGTTTTAATGACCCTTGGAAGAGACGTGGAGGTCAGAGTGGTATAACAAGACGGTTTTAATGCCCCTCAGAAGAGACGTGGAGGTCAGAGTGGTATTATAAGACGGTTTTAATGCCCCTCAGAAGAGACGTGGAGGTCCCAGTAGCTTAACAAGACGCTTTTGATGTCCCTCAGAAGACACGTGGAGGTCAGAGTGGTATAACATGACGGTTTTAATTCCGCTTGGAAGAGACGTGGACGTCGGAGTAGTATAACAAGACGCTTTTAATGCCCCTCAGAAGAGACGTGGAGGTCCCAGTAGTTTAACAAGACGCTTTTAATGCCCCTCAGAAGAGATGTGGAGGTCAGAGTTGTATAACAAGACGGTTTTAATGCCCCTTTGAAGAGACGTGGAGGTCAGAGTGGTATAACAAGTTGGTTTTAATGCCCCTCAAAAGAGACGTGGAGGTCCCAGTAGCTTAACAAAACGCTTTTAATGCCCCTCAGAAGAGACGTGGAGGTCCCAGTAGCTTTGCAATACGCTTTTAATGCCCCTCAGAAGAGATGTGAAGGTCCCAGTAGCTTAACAAGACGGTTTTAATGCCTCTTTGAAGAGAGGTGGAGGTCCCAATAGCTTAACAAGACGCTTTTAATGCCCCTCAGAAGAGACGTGGAGGTCAGAGTGGTCTAACAAGACTGTTTTAATGCCCCTTGGAAGAGACGTGGAGGTCAGAGTGGTAAAAGAAGACGCTTTTAATGCCCCTCAGAAGAGACGTGGAGGTCCCAGTAGCTTAACAAAACGCTTTTAATGCCCCTCAGAAGAGACGTGGAGGTAAGAGTGGTATAAAAAGACGCTTTTAATGCCCCTCAGAAGAGACGTGGCGGTCCCAGTAGCTTAGCATCACGCTTTTAATGCCCCTCAGAAGAGACGTGGAGGTCAGAGTGCTATAACAGGACGCTTTTAATGCCCCTCAGAAGAGACGTGGAGGTCAGAGTGGTATAACAAGACGGTTTTAATGCCCCTTGGAAGGGACGTGGAGGTCAGAGTGGTATAACAAGATGGTTTTAATGCCCCTCAGAAGAGATGTGGAGGTCCCAGTAGCTTAACAAGATGCTTTTAATGCCCCTCAGAGAAGACGTGGAGTTCAGAGTGGTATAACAAGATGGTTTTAATGCCCCTTGGAAAAGACGTGGAGGTGAGAGTGGTATAACAAGACAGTTTTAATGCCCCTCAGAAGAGACGTGGAGGTCCCAGTAGCTTAACAAGACGCTTTTAATGCCCCTCAGAAGACACGTGGAGGTCAGAGTGGTATAAAAAGACGCTTTTAATGCCCCTCAGAAGAGACGTGGAGGTCCCAGTAGCTTAGCATTACGCTTTTAATGCCCCTCAGAAGAGAAGTGGAGGTCAGAGTGGTATAAAAAGATGGTTTTAATGCCCCTTGGAAGAGACGTGGAGGTCCCAGTAGATTAACAAGATGCTTTTAATGCCCCTCAGAAGAGACGTGGAGGTCCCAGTAGCTTAACAAGACGCTTTTAATGCCCCTCAGGAGAGACGTGGAGATCCCGGTAGCTTAACAAGAAGGTTTTAATGCCCCTCGGAAGAGACGTGGAGGTCCCAGTAGCTTAGCAAGACGCTTTTAATGCCCCTCAGAAGAGACGTTGAGGTCAGAGAGGTATAACAAGACGGTTTTAATGCCCCTCAGAAGAGACGTGGAGGTCCCATTAGCTTAACAAGAAACTTTTAATGCCCCTCAGAAGAGACGTGGAGGTCAGAGTGGTATAACAAGACGGTTTTAATGACCCTTGGAAGAGACGTGGAGGTCAGAGTGGTATAACAAGACGGTTTTAATGCCCCTCAGAAGAGACGTGGAGGTCAGAGTGGTATTATAAGACGGTTTTAATGCCCCTCAGAAGAGACGTGGAGGTCCCAGTAGCTTAACAAGACGCTTTTGATGTCCCTCAGAAGACACGTGGAGGTCAGAGTGGTATAACATGACGGTTTTAATTCCGCTTGGAAGAGACGTGGACGTCGGAGTAGTATAACAAGACGCTTTTAATGCCCCTCAGAAGAGACGTGGAGGTCCCAGTAGTTTAACAAGACGCTTTTAATGCCCCTCAGAAGAGACGTGGAGGTCAGAGTGGTATAACAAGACGGTTTTAATGCCCCTTTGAAGAGACGTGGAGGTCAGAGTGGTATAACAAGTTGGTTTTAATGCCCCTCAAAAGAGACGTGGAGGTCCCAGTAGCTTAACAAAACGCTTTTAATGCCCCTCAGAAGAGACGTGGAGGTCCCAGTAGCTTTGCAAGACGCTTTTAATGCCCCTCAGAAGAGATGTGGAGGTCCCAGTAGCTTAACAAGACGGTTTTAATGCCTCTTTGAAGAGAGGTGGAGGTCCCAATAGCTTAACAAGACGCTTTTAATGCCCCTCAGAAGAGACGTGGAGGTCAGAGTGGTCTAACAAGACTGTTTTAATGCCCCTTGGAAGAGACGTGGAGGTCAGAGTGGTAAAAGAAGACGCTTTTAATGCCCCTCAGAAGAGACGTGGAGGTCCCAGTAGCTTAACAAAACGCTTTTAATGCCCCTCAGAAGAGACGTGGAGGTCAGAGTGGTATAAAAAGACGCTTTTAATGCCCCTCAGAAGAGACGTGGCGGTCCCAGTAGCTTAGCATCACGCTTTTAATGCCCCTCAGAAGAGAAGTGGAGGTCAGAGTGGTATAAAAAGATGGTTTTAATGCCCCTTGGAAGAGACGTGGAGGTCCCAGTAGCTTAACAAGATGCTTTTAATGCCCCTCAGAAGAGACGTGGAGGTCCCAGTAGCTTAACAAGACGCACTTAATGCCCCTCAGAAGAGACGTTGAGGTCAGAGAGGTATAACAAGACGGTTTTAATGCCCCTCAGAAGAGACGTGGAGGTCCCAGTAGCTTAACAAGAAGCTTTTAATGCCCCTCAGAAGAGACGTGGAGGTCAGAGTGGTATAACAAGACGGTTTTAATGACCCTTGGAAGAGACGTTTAGGTCAGAGTGGTATAACAAGACGGTTTTAATGCCCCTCACAAGAGACGTGGAGGTCAGAGTGGTATTATAAGACGGTTTTAATGCCCCTCAGAAGAGACGTGGAGGTCCCAGTAGCTTAACAAAACGCTTTTAATGCCCCTCAGAAGAGACGTGGAGGTCCCAGTAGCTTTGCAAGAGGCTTTTAATGCCCCTCCGAAGAGACGTGGAGGTCCCAGTAGCTTAACAAGACGGTTTTAATGCCTCTCTGAAGAGACGTGGAGGTCCCAATAGCTTAACAAGACGCTTTTAATGCCCCTCAGAAGAGACGTGGAGGTCAGAGTGGTCTAACAAGACTGTTTTAATGCCCCTTGGAAGAGACGTGGAGGTCAGAGTGGTAAAAGAAGACGCTTTTAATGCCCCTCAGAAGAGACGTGGAGGTCCCAGTAGCTTAACAAAACGCTTTTAATGCCCCTCAGAAGAGACGTGGAGGTCAGAGTGGTATAACAAGACAGTTTTAATGACTCTTTGAAGAGACCTGGAGGTCAGAGTGGTATAACAAGTTGGTTTTAATGCCCCTCAGAAGAGACGTGGAGGTCAGAGTGGTATATCAAGTTGGTTTTAATGCCCCTCAGAAGAGATGTGGAGGTCCCAGTAGCTTAACAAGACGCTTTTAATGCCCCTCAGAAGAGACGTGGAGGTCCCAGTAGCTTTGCAAGACGCTTTTAATGCCCCTCAGAAGAGACGTGGAGGTCAGAGTGGTATAACAAGACGGTTTTAATGCCCCTTGGAAGAGACGTGAAGGTCAGAGTGGTAAAACAAGACGCTTTTAATGCCCCTCAGAAGAGACGTGGAGGTCCCAGTAGCTTAACAAAACGCTTTTAATGCCCTTCAGAAGAGACGTGGAGGTCAGAGTGGTATAACAAGACGGTTTTAATGCCCCTTGGAAGGGACGTGGAGGTCAGAGTGGTATAACAATATGGTTTTAATGCCCCTCAGAAGCGCCGTGGAGGTCCCAGTAGCTTAACCAGACGCTTTTAATGCCCCTCAGAAGAAACGTTGAGGTCAGAGTGGTATAACAAGACGGTTTTAATGCCCCTAAGAAGAGACGTGGAGGTCCCAGTAGCTTAACAAGAAGCTTTTAATGCCCCTCAGAAGAGACGTGGAAGTCAGAGTGGTATAACAAGACGGTTTTAATGCCCCTTGGAAGAGACGTGGAGGTCAGAGTGGTATAACAAGTTGGTTTTAATGCCCCTGAAAAGAGAAGTGGAGGTCCCAGTAGCTTAACAATACGCTTTTAATGCCCCTCAGAAGAGACGTGGAGGTCAGAGTGGCATAACAAGACGGTTTTAATGCCCCTGAGAAGAGACGTGGAGGTCCCAGTAGCTTAACAAGACGCTTTTAATGCCCCTCAGAAGAGACGTGGAGGTCAAAGTGGTATATCAAGACGGTTTTAATGCCCCTTGTTAGAGACGTGGAGGTCAGAGTGGTATAACAAGACAGTTTTAATGCCCCTCAGAAGAGACGTGGAGGTTCCAGTAGCTTACCAAGATGCTTTTAATGCCCCTCAGAAGAGACGTGGAGGTCAGAGTGGTATAACAAGACGGTTTTAATGCCCCTTAGAAGGGACGTGGAGGTCAGAGTGGTATAACAGGACGCTTTTAATGCGCCTCAGAAGAGACGTGGAGGTCAGAGCGGTATAACAAGACGGTTTTAATGCCCCTTGGAAGGGACGTGGAGGTCAGAGTGGTATAACAAGATGGTTTTAATGCCCCTCAGAAGAGATGTGGAGGTCCCAGTAGCTTAACAAGACGCTTTTAATGCCCCTCAGAGGAGACGTGAAGGTCAGAGTGGTATAACAAGACAGTTTTAATGCCCCTCAGTAGAGACGTGGAGGTCCCAGTAGCTTAACAAGACGCTTTTAATGCCCCTCAGAAGAGACGTGGAGGTCAATGTGGTATAACAAGACGGTTTTAATGCCCCTTGGAAAAGACGTGGAGTTGAGAGTGGTATAACAAGACAGTTTTAATGCCCCTCAGAAGAGACGTGGAGGTCCCAGTAGCTTAACTAGACGCTTTTAGTGCCCCTCAGAAGAGACGTGGAGGTTCCAGAAGCTTAAGAAGACGCTTTTAATGCCCCTCAGAAGACACGTGGGGGTCAGAGTGGTATAAAAAGACGCTTTTAATGCCCCTCAGAAGAGAAGTGGAGGTCCCAGTAGCTTAGCAAGACGCTTTTAATGCCCCTCAGAAGAGAAGCGGAGGTCAGAGTGGTATAAAAAGACGGTTTTAATGCCCCTTGGAAGGGACGTGGAGGTCAGAGTGGTATAACAAGATGGTTTTAATGCCCCTCAGAAGCGCCGTGGAGGTCCCAGTAGCTTAACAAGACGCTTTTAATGCCCCTCAGAAGAGACGTGGAGATCCCAGTAGCTTAACAAAACGCTTTTAATGCCCTTCAGAAGAGACGTGGAGGTCAGAGTGGTATAACAAGACGGTTTTAATGCCCCTTGGAAGGGACGCGGAGGTCAGAGTGGTATAACAAGATGGTTTTAATGCCCCTCAGAAGCGCCGTGGAGGTCCCAGTAGCTTAACAAGACGCTTTTAATGCCCCTCAGAAGAAACGTTGAGGTCAGAGTGGTATAACAAGACGGTTTTAATGCCCCTAAGAAGAGACGTGGAGGTCCCAGTAGCTTAACAAGAAGCTTTTAATGCCCCTCAGAAGAGACGTGGAGGTCAGAGTGGTATAACAAGACGGTTTTAATGCCCCTTGGAAGGGACGTGGAGGTCAGAGTGGTATAACAAGTTGGTTTTAATGCCCCTGAAAAGAGAAGTGGAGGTCCCAGTAGCTTAACAAGACGCTTTTAATGCCCCTCAGAAGAGACGTGGAGGTCAGAGTGGTATAACAAGACGGTTTTAATGCCCCTCAGAAGAGACGTGGAGGTGCCAGTAGCTTAACAAGATGTTTTTAATGCCCCTCAGAAGAGACGTGGAGGTCAAAGTGGTATATCAAGACGGTTTTAATGCCCCTTGTTAGAGACGTGGAGGTCAGAGTGGTATAACAAGACAGTTTTAATGCCCCTCAGAAGAGACGTGGAGGTTCCAGTAGCTTACCAAGACGCGTTTAATGCCTCTCAGAGGAGACGTGGAGGTCAGAGTGGTATAACAAGACAGTTTTAATGCCCCTTGGAAGAGACGTGGAGGTCAGAGTGGTATTATAAGACGGTTTTATTGCCCCTGAGAAGAGACGTGGAGGTCCCAGTAGCTTAACAAGACGCATTTAATGTCCCTCAGAAGACAGGTGGAGGTCAGAGTGGTATAACAAGACGGTTTTAATTCCGCTTGGAAGAGATGTGGAGGTCAGAGTGGTATAACAAGACGCTTTTAATGCCCCTCAGAAGAGACGTGGAGGTCACAGTAGCTTAACAAGACGCTTTTAATGCCCCTCAGAAGAGACGTGGAGGTCAGAGTGGTATAACAAGATGGTTTAAATGCCCCTTTGAAGAGACGTGGAGGTCAGAGTGGTTAAACAAGTTGGTTTTAATGCCCCTCAGAAGAGACGTGGAGGTCCCAGTAGCTTAACAAGACGCTTTTAATGCCCCTCAGAAGAGACGTGGAGGTCCCAGTAGCTTTTCAAGACGCTTTTAATGCCCCTCAGAAGAGACGTGGAGGTCCCAGTAGCTTAACAAGACGGTTTTAATGCCCCTCTGAACAGACGTGGAGGTCCCAATAGCTTAACAAGGCGCTTTTAATGCCCCTCAGAAGAGACGTGGAGGTCAGAGTGGTATAACAAGACGGTTTTAATGCCCCTTGGAAGAGACGTGAAGGTCAGAGTGGTAAAACAAGACGCTTTTAATGCCCCTCAGAAGAGACGTGGAGGTCCCAGTAGCTTAACAAAACGCTTCTAATGCCCTTCAGAAGAGACGTGGAGGTCAGAGTGGTATAACAAGACGGTTTTAATGCCCCTTGGAAGGGACGTGGAGGTCAGAGTGGTATAACAAGATGGTTTTAATGCCCCTCAGAAGCGCCGTGGAGGTCCCAGTAGCTTAACAAGACGCTTTTAATGCCCCTCAGAAGAAACGTTGAGGTCAGAGTGGTATAACAAGACGGTTTTAATGCCCCTAAGAAGAGACGTGGAGGTCCCAGTAGCTTAACAAGAAGCTTTTAATGCCCCTCAGAAGAGACGTGGAGGTCAGAGTGGTATAACAAGACGGTTTTAATGCCCCTTGGAAGGGACGTGGAGGTCAGAGTGGTATAACAAGTTGGTTTTAATGCCCCTGAAAAGAGAAGTGGAGGTCCCAGTAGCTTAACAAGACGCTTTTAATGCCCCTCAGAAGAGACGTGGAGGTCAGAGTGGTATAACAAGACGGTTTTAATGCCCCTCAGAAGAGACGTGGAGGTGCCAGTAGCTTAACAAGATGTTTTTAATGCCCCTCAGAAGAGACGTGGAGGTCAAAGTGGTATATCAAGACGGTTTTAATGCCCCTTGTTAGAGACGTGGAGGTCAGAGTGGTATAACAAGACAGTTTTAATGCCCCTCAGAAGAGACGTGGAGGTTCCAGTAGCTTACCAAGACGCTTTTAATGCCCCTCAGAAGAGACGTGGAGGTCAGAGTGGTATAACAAGACGGTTTTAATGCCCCTTAGAAGGGACGTGGAGGTCAGAGTGGTATAACAGGACGCTTTAAATGCCCCTCAGAAGAGACGTGGAGGTCAGAGCGGTATAACAAGACGGTTTTAATGCCCCTTGGAAGGGACGTGGAGGTCAGAGTGGTATAACAAGATGGTTTTAATGCCCCTCAGAAGAAATGTGGAGGTCCCAGTAGCTTAACAAGACGCTTTTAATGCCCCTCAGAAGAGACGTGGAGGTCAGAGTAGTATAACAAAACGGTTTTAATGCCCCTCAGTAGAGACGTGGAGGTCCCAGTAGCTTAACAAGACGCTTTTAATGCCCCTCAGAAGAGACGTGGAGGTAAATGTGGTATAACAAGACGGTTTTAATGCCCCTTGGAAAAGACGTGGAGTTGAGAGTGGTATAACAAGACAGTTTTAATGCCCCTCAGAAGAGACGTGGAGGTCCCAGTAGCTTAACAAGACGCTTTTAGTGCCCCTCAGAAGAGACGTGGAGGTTCCAGAAGCTTAGCAAGACGCTTTTAATGCCCCTCAGAAGACACGTGGGGGTCAGAGTGGTATAAAAAGACGCTTTTAATGTCCCTCAGAAGAGACGTGGAGGTCCCAGTAGCTTAGCAAGACACTTTTAATGCCCCTCAGAAGAGACATGGAGGTCCCAGTAGCTTAACAAGACGCTTTTAATGCCCCTCAGAAGAGACGTGGAGATCCCAGTAGCTTAACAAGAAGGTTTTAATGCCCCTCGGAAGAGACGTGGAAGTCCCAGTAGCTTAGCAAGACGCTTTTAATGCCCCTCAGAAGACACGTTGAGGTCAGAGAGGTATAACAAGACGGTTTTAATGCCCCTCAGAAGAGACGTGGAGGTCCCAGTAGCTTAACAAGAAGCTTTTAATGCCCCTCAGAAGAGACGTGGAGGTCAGAGTGGTATAACAAGACAGTTTTAATGCCCCTTGGAAGAGACGTGGAGGTCAGAGTGGTATAACAAGACGGTTTTAATGCCCCTCAGAAGAGACGTGGAGGTCAGAGTGGTATTATAAGACGGTTTTAATGCCCCTGAGAAGAGACGTGGAGGTCCCAGTAGCTTAACAAGACGCTTTTAATGTCCCTCAGAAGACACGTGGAGGTCAGAGTGGTATAACAAGACGGTTTTAATTCCGCTTGGAAGAGACATGGAGGTCAGAGTGGTATAACAAGACGCTTTTAATGCCCCTCAGAAGAGACGTGGAGGTCCCAGTAGCTTAACAAGACGCTTTTAATGCCCCTCAGAAGAGACGTGGAGGTCAGAGTGGTATAACAAGGTGGTTTAAATGCCCCTTTGAAGAGACGTGGAGGTCAGAGTGGTATAACAAGTTGGATTTAATGCCCCTCAGAAGAGACGTGGAGGTCCCAGTAGCTTAACAAGACGCTTTTAATGCCCCTCAGAAGAGACGTGGAGGTCCCAGTAGCTTTGCAAGACGCTTTTAATGCCCCTCAAAAGAGACTTGGAGGTACCAGTAGCTTAACAAGACGGTTTTAATGCCCCTCTGAATAGACGTGGAGGTCCCAATAGCTTAACAAGACGCTTTTAATGCCCGTCAGAAGAGACGTGGAGGTCAAAGTGGTAAAACAAGACGCTTTTAATGCCCCTCAGAAGAGACTTGGAGGTCCCAGTAGCTTAACAAAACGCTTTTAATGTCCTTTAGAAGAGACGTGGAGGTCAGAGTGGTATAACAAGCCGGTTTTAATGCCCCTTTTAAGGGACGTGGAGGTCAGAGTGGTATAACAAGATGGTTTTAATGCCCCTCAGAAGAGCCGTGGAGGTCCCAGTAGCTTAACAAGATGCTTTTAATGCCCCTCAGAAGAGACGTTGAGGTCAGAGTGGTATAACAAGACGGTTTTAATGCCCCTCAGAAGAGACGTGGAGGTACCAGTAGCTTAACAAGAAGCTTTTAATGCCCCTCAGAAGAGACGTGGAGGTCAGAGTGGTATAACAAGACGGTTTTAATGCCCCTTGGAAGGGACGTGGAGGTCAGAGGGGTATAACAAGTTGGTTTTAATGCCCCTGAAAAGAGATGTGGAGGTCCCAGTAGCTTAACAAGACGCTTTTTATGCCCCTCAGAAGAGACGTGGAGGTCAGAGTGGTATAACAAGACGGTTTTAATGCCCCTCAGAAGAGACGTGGAGGTCCCAGTAGCTTAACAAGACGCTTTTAATGCCCCTCAGAAGAGACGTGGAGGTCAAAGTGGTATATCAAGACGGTTTTAATGCCCCTTGTTAGAGACGTGTAGGTCAGAGTGGTATAACAAGACAGTTTTAATGCCCCTCAGAAGAGACGTGGAGGTCCCAGAAGCTTAACAAGACGCTTTTAATGCCCCTCAGACGAGACATGGAGGTTCCAGTAGCTTAACAAGACGCTTGTAATGCCCCTCAGAAGAGACGTGGAGGTCAGAGTGCTATAACAAGACGGTTTTAATGCCCCTTAGAAGGGACGTGGAGGTCAGAGTGGTATAACAGGACGCTTTTAATGCCCCTCAGAAGAGACGTGAAGGTCAGAGTGGTATAACAAGACGGTTTTAATGCCCCTTGGAATGGACGTGGAGGTCAGAGTGGTATAACAAGATGGTTTTAATGCCCCTCAGAAGAGATGTGGAGGTCCCAGTAGCTTAACAAGACGCTTTTAATGCCCCTCAGAAGAGACGTGGAGGTGAGAGTGGTATAACAAGACAGTTTTAATGCCCCTCAGAAGAGACGTGGAGGTCCCAGTAGCTTAACAAGACGCTTTTAATGCCCCTCAGAAGACACGTGGAGGTTAGAGTGGTATAAAAAGACGCTTTTAATACCCCTCAGAAGAGACGTGGAGGTCCCAGTAGCTTAGCATCACGCTTTTAATGCCCCTCAGAAGAGAAGTGGAGGTCAGAGTGGTATAAAAAGATGGTTTTAATGCCCCTTGAAAGAGACGTGGAGGTCCCAGTAGCTTAACAAGATGCTTTTAATGCCCCTCAGAAGAGACGTGGAGGTCCCAGTAGCTTAACAAGACGCTTTTAATGCCCCTCAGAAGAGACGTGGAGATCCCAGTAGCTTAACAAGAAGGTTTTAATGGACCTCGGAAGAGACGTGGAGGTCCCAGTAGCTTAGCAAGACGCTTTTAATGCCCCTCAGAAGAGACGTTGAGGTCAGAGAGGTATAACAAGACGGTTTTAATGCCCCTCAGAAGAGACGTGGAGGTCCCAGTAGCTTAACAAGAAGCTTTTAATGCCCCTCAGAAGAGACGTGGAGGTCAGAGTGGTATAACAAGACGGTTTTAATGCCCCTTGGAAGGGACGTGGAGGTCAGAGTGGTATAACAAGATGGTTTTAATGCCCCTCAGAGGAGACGTGGAGGTCCCAGCAGCTTAACAAGACGCTTTTAATGCCCCTCAGAAGAGAAGTGGAGGTCAGAGTGGTATAAAAAGACGGTTTTAATGCCCCTCAGAAGAGACGTGAAGGTCCCAGTAGCTTAACAAGACGCATTTAATGCCCCTCAGAAGAGACGTGGAGGTCAGAGTGGTATAACAAGACGGTTTTAATGCCCCTTGGAAGAGACGTGGAGGTCAGAGTGGTATAACAAGACTGTTTTAATGCCCCTCAGAAGAGACGTGGAGGTCAGAGTGGTATAACAAGACGTTTTTAATGCCCCTCAGAAGAGACGTGGAGGTCCCAGTAGCTTAACAAGATGCTTTTAATGCCCCTCAGAAGAGACGTGGAGGTCCTAGTAGCTGAACAAGACGCTTTTTATGCCCCTCAGAAGGGACGTGGAGGTCAGAGTGGTATAACAAGACGGTTTTAATGCCCTTTTGAAGAGACGTGGAGGTCAGAGTGGTATAACAAGACGGTTTTAATGCCCCTCAGAAGAGACATGGAGGTCCCAGTAGCTTAACAAGACGCTTATAATGCCCCTCAGAAGAGACGTGGAGGTCCCAGTAGCTGAACAAGACGCTTTTAATGCCCCTCAGAAGGGACGTGGAGGTCAGAGTGGTATAACAACACGGTTTTAATTCCCTTTTGAAGAGACGTGGAGGTCAGAGTGGTATAACAAGACGGTTTTAATGCCCCTCAGAAGAGACGTGGAGGTCCCAGTAGCTTAACAAGACGCTTTTAATGCCCCTCAGAAGAGACGTGGAGGTCCCAGTAGCTTAACAAGACGCTTTTAATGCACCTCAGAAGAGACGTGGAGGTCCCAGTAGCTTAACAAGACGGTTTTAATGCCCCTCTGAAGAGACGTGGAGGTCCCAGTAGCTTAACAAGACGCTTTTAATGCCCCTCAGAAGAGACGTGGAGGTCAGAGTGGTATAACAAGACGGTTTTAATGCCCATTTTAAGAGACGTGGAGGTCAGGGTTGTATAACAAGACGCTTTTAATGCCCCTCAGAAGAGACGTGGAGGTCCCAGTAGCTTAGCATTACGCTTTTAATGCCCCTCAGAAGAGAAGTGGAGGTCAGAGTGGTATAAAAAGACGGTTTTAATGCCCCTTGGAAGAGACGTGGAGGTCCCAGTAGCTTAACAAGATGCTTTTAATGCCCCTCAGAAGAGACGTGGAGGTCCCAGTAGCTTAACAAGACGCTTTTAATGCCCCTCAGGAGAGACGTGGAGATCCCAGTAGCTTAACAAGAAGGTTTTAATGCCCCTCGAAAGAGACGTGGAGGTCCCAGTAGCTTAGCAAGACGCTTTTAATGCCCCTCAGAAGAGACGTTGAGGTCAGAGAGGTATAACAAGACGGTTTTAATGCCCCTCAGAAGAGACGTGGAGGTCCCATTAGCTTAACAAGAAACTTTTAATGCCCCTCAGAAGAGACGTGGAGGTCAGAGTGGTATAACAAGACGGTTTTAATGACCCTTGGAAGAGACGTGGAGGTCAGAGTGGTATAACAAGACGGTTTTAATGCCCCTCAGAAGAGACGTGGAGGTCAGAGTGGTATTATAAGATGGTTTTAATGCCCCTCAGAAGAGACGTGGAGGTCCCAGTAGCTTAACAAGACGCTTTTGATGTCCCTCAGAAGACACGAGGAGGTCAGAGTGGTATAACAAGACGGTTTTAATTCCGCTTGGAAGAGACATGGTCGTCGGAGTAGTATAACAAGACGCTTTTAATGCCCCTCAGAAGAGACGTGGAGGTCTCAGTAGTTTAACAAGACGCTTTTAATGCCCCTCAGAAGAGACGTGGAGGTCAGAGTGGTATAACAAGACGGTTTTAATGCCCCTTGGAAGGTTCGTGAAGGTCAGAGTGGTATAACAAGTTGGTTTTAATGCCCCTGAAAAGAGAAGTGGAGGTCCCAGTAGCTTAACAAGACGCTTTTAATGCCCCTCAGAAGAGACGTGGAGGTCAGAGTGGTATAACAAGACGGTTTTAATGCCCCTCAGTAGAGACGTGGAGGTCCCAGTAGCTTAACAAGACGCTTTTAATGCCCCTCAGAAGAGACGTGGAGGTCAAAGTGGTATATCAAGACGGTTTTAATGCCTCTTAGAAGAGACATGGAGGTCAGAGTGGTATAACAAGACAGTTTTAATGCCCCTTGGAAGAGACGTGGAGGTCAGAGTGGTATAACAAGACGGTTTTAATGCCCCTCAGAAGAGACGTGGAGGTCAGAGTGGTATTATAAGACGGTTTTAATGCCCCTGAGAAGAGACGTGGAGGTCCCAGTAGCTTAACAAGACGCTTTTAATGTCCCTCAGAAGACACGTGGAGGTCAGAGTGGTATAACAATACGGTTTTAATTCCGCTTGGAAGAGACGTGGAGGTCAGAGTGGTATAACAAGACACTTTTAATGCCCCTCAGAAGAGATGTGGAGGTCCCAGTAGTTTAACAAGACGCTTTTAATGCCCCTCAGAAGAGACGTGGAGGTCAGAGTGGTATAACAAGATGGTTTAAATGCCCCTTTGAAGAGACGTGGAGGTCAGAGTGGTATAACAAGTTGGTTTTAATGCCCCTCAGAAGAGACGTGGAGGTCCCAGTAGCTTAACAAGACGCTTTTAATGCCCCTCAGAAGAGACGTGGAGGTCCCAGTAGCTTTGCAAGACGCTTTTAATGCCCCTCAGAAGAGACGTGGAGGTCCCAGTAGCTTAACAAGACGGTTTTAATGCCCCTCTGAAGAGACGTGGAGGTCCCAATAGGTTAACAAGACGCTTTTAATGCCCCTCAGAAGAGACGTGGAGGTCATAGTGGTCTAACAAGACTGTTTTAATGCCCCTTGGAAGAGACGTGGAGGTCAGAGTGGTAAAAGAAGACGCTTTTAATGCCCCTCAGAAGAGACGTGGAGGTCCCAGTAGCTTAACAAAACGCTTTTAATGCCCCTCAGAAGAGACGTGGAGGTCAGAGTGGTATAACAAGACAGTTTTAATGCCCATTTGAAGAAACCTGGAGGTCAGAGTGGTATAACAAGTTGGTTTTAATGCCCCTCAGAAGAGACGTGGAGGTCAGAGTGGTATAACAAGTTGGTTTTAATGCCCCTCAGAAGAGACGTGGAGGTCCCAGTAGCTTAACAAGACGCTTTTAATGCCCCTCAGAAGAGACGTGGAGGTCCCAGTAGCTTTGCAAGACGCTTTTAATGCCCCTCAGAAGAGACGCGGAGGTACCAGTAGCTTAACAAGACGGTTTTAATGCCCCTCTGAAGAGACGTGGAGGTCCCAATAGCTTAACAAGACGCTCTTAATGCCCCTCAGAAGAGACGTGGAGGTCAGAGTGGTATAACAAGACGGTTTTAATGCCCCTTGGAAGAGACGTGAAGATCAGAGTGGTAAAACAAGACGCTTTTAATGCCTCTCAGAAGAGACGTGGAGGTCCCAGTAGCTTAACAAAACGTTTTTAATGCCCTTCAGAAGAGACGTGGAGGTCAGAGTGGTATAACAAGACTGTTTTAATGCCCCTTGGAAGGGACGTGGAGGTCAGAGTGGTATAACAGGATGGTTTTAATGCCCCTCAGAAGCGCCGTGGAGGTCCCAGTAGCTTAACAAGACGCTTTTAATGCCCCTCAGAAGAAACGTTGAGGTCAGAGTGGTATAACAAGACGGTTTTAAGGCCCCTAAGAAGAGACATGGAGGTCCCAGTAGCTTAACAAGAAGCTTTTAATGCCCCTCAGAAGAGACGTGGAGGTCAGAGTGGTATAACAAGACGGTTTTAATGCCCCTTGGAAAGGACGTGGAGGTCAGAGTGGTATAACAAGTTGGTTTTAATGCCCCTGAAAAGAGAAGTGGAGGTCCCAGTAGCTTAACAAGACGCTTTTAATGCCCCTCAGAAGAGACGTGGAGGTCAGAGTGGTATAACAAGACGGTTTTAATGCCCCTCAGAAGAGACGTGGAGGTCCCAGTAGCTTAACAAGACGCTTTTAATGCCCCTCAGAAGAGACGTGGAGGTCAAAGTGGTATATCAAGACGGTTTTAATGCCCCTTGTTAGAGACGTGGAGGTCAGAGTGGTATAACAAGACAGTTTTAATGCCCCTCAGAAGAGACGTGGAGGTTCCAGTAGCTTACCAAGACTCTTTTAATGCCGCTCAGAAGAGACGTGGAGGTCAGAGTGGTATAACAAGACGGTTTTAATGCCCCTTAGAAGGGACGTGGAGGTCAGAGTGGTATAACAGGACGCTTTTAATGCCCCTCAGAAGAGACGTGGAGGTCAGAGCGGTATAACAAGACGGTTTTAATGCCCCTTGGAAGGGACGTGGAGGTCAGAGTGGTATAACAAGATGGTTTTAATGCCCCTCAGAAGAGATGTGGAGGTCCCAGTAGCTTAACAAGACGCTTTTAATGCCCCTCAGAAGAGACTTGGAGGTCAGAGTGGTGTAACAGGACGCTTTTAATGCCCCTCAGAAGATACGTGGAGGTCAGAGTGCTATAACAAGACGGTTTTAATGCCCCTTGGAAGGGACGTGGAGGTCAGAGTCGTATAACAAGATGGTTTTAATGCCCCTCAGAAGAGATGTGGAGGTCCCAGTAGCTTAACAAGACGCTTTTAATGCCCCTCAGAAGAGACGTGGAGATCCCAGTAGCTTAACAAGAAGGTTTTAATGCCCCTCGGAAGAGACGTGGAAGTCCCAGTAGCTTAGCAAGACGCTTTTAATGCCCCTCAGAAGACACGTTGAGGTCAGAGAGGTATAACAAGACGGTTTTAATGCCCCTCAGAAAAGACGTGGAGGTCCCAGTAGCTTAACAAGAAGCTTTTAATGCCCCTCAGAAGAGACGTGGAGGTCAGAGTGGTATAACAAGACAGTTTTAATGCCCCTTGGAAGAGACGTGGAGGTCAGAGTGGTATAACAAGACGGTTTTAATGCCCCTCAGAAGAGACGTGGAGGTCAGAGTGGTATTATAAGACGGTTTTAATGCCCCTGAGAAGAGACGTGGAGGTCCCAGTAGCTTAACAAGACGCTTTTAATGTCCCTCAGAAGACACGTGGAGGTCAGAGTGGTATAACAATACGGTTTTAATTCCGCTTGGAAGAGACGTGGAGGTCAGAGTGGTATAACAAGACGCTTTTAATGCCCCTCAGAAGAGATGTGGAGGTCCCAGTAGTTTAACAAGACGCTTTTAATGCCCCTCAGAAGAGACGTGGAGGTCAGAGTGGTATAACAAGATGGTTTAAATGCCCCTTTGAAGAGACGTGGAGGTCAGAGTGGTATAACAAGTTGGTTTTAATGCCCCTCAGAAGAGACGTGGAGGTCCCAGTAGCTTAACAAAACGCTTTTAATGCCCCTCAGAAGAGACGTAGAGGTCCCAGTAGCTTTGCAAGACGCTTTTAATGCCCCTCAGAAGAGACGTGGAGATCCCAGTAGCTTAACAAGAAGGTTTTAATGCCCCTCGGAAGAGTCGTGGAGGTCCCAGTAGCTTAGCAAGACGCTTTTAATGCCCCTCAGAAGACACGTTGAGGTCAGAGAGGTATAACAAGACGGTTTTAATGCCCCTCAGAAGAGACGTGGAGGTCCCAGTAGCTTAACAAGAAGCTTTTAATGCCCCTCAGAAGAGACGTGGAGGTCAGAGTGGTATAACAAGACGGTTTTAATGCCCCTTGGAAGAGACGTGGAGGTCAGAGTGGTATAACAAGACAGTTTTAATGCCCCTCAGAAGAGACGTGGAGGTCAGAGTGGTATTATAAGACGGTTTTAATGCCCCTCAGAAGAGACGTGGAGGTCCCAGTAGCTTAACAAGACACTTTTAATGTCCCTCAGAAGACACGTGGAGGTCAGAGTGGTGTAACAAGATGGTTTTAATTCCACTTGGAAGAGACGTGGAGGTCAGAGTGGTATAACAAGACGCTTTTAATGCCCCTCAGAAGAGACGTGGAGGTCCCAGTAGCTTAACAAGACGCTTTTAATGCCCCTCAGAAGAGACTTGGAGGTCAGAGTGGTATAACAAGATGGTTTTAATGCCCCTTTGAAGAGACGTGGAGGTCAGAGTGGTATAACAAGACGGTTTTAATGCCCCTCAGAAGAGACGTGGAGTTCTCAGTAGCTTAACAAGATGCTTTTAATGCCCCTCAGAAGAGACGTGGAGGTCCCAGTAGCTTAAGAAGACGCTTTTAATGTCCCTCAGAAGAGACGTGGAGGTCCCAGTAGCTTAACAAGACACTTTTAATGCACCTCAGAAGAGACGTGGAGGTCCCAGTAGCTTAACAAGACGGTTTTAATGCCCCTCTGAAGAGACGTGGAGGTCCCAGTAGCTTAACAAGACGCTTTTAATGCCCCTCAGAAGAGACGTGGAGGTCAGAGTGGTATAACAAGACGGATTTAATGCCCCTTGGAAGAGACGTGGAGGTCAGAGTGGTATAACAAGACGGTTTTAATGCCCCTTGGAAGGGACGTGGAGGTCAGAGTGGTATAACAAGATGGTTTTAATGCCCCTCAGAGGAGACGTGGAGGTCCCAGCAGCTTAACAAGACGCTTTTAATGCCCCTCAGAAGAGAAGTGGAGGTCAGAGTGGTATAAAAAGACGGTTTTAATGCCCCTCAGAAGAGACGTGGAGGTCCCAGTAGCTTAACAAGATGCATTTAATGCCCCTCAGAAGCGACGTGGAGGTCAGAGCGGTATAACAAGACGGTTTTAATGCCCCTTGGAAGAGACGTGGAGGTCAGAGTGGTATAACAAGACTGTTTTAATGCCCCAAGGAAGAGACGTGGAGGTCAGAGTGGTATAACAAGACGTTTTTAATGCCCCTCAGAAGAGATGTGGAGGTCCCAGTAGCTTAACAAGATGCTTTTAATGCCCCTCAGAAGAGACGTGGAGGTCCCAGTAGCTGAACAAGACGCTTTTAATGCCCCTCAGAAGAGACGTGGAGGTCAGAGTGGTATAACAAGACGGTTTTAATGCCCCTTGGAAGGGACGTGGAGGTTAGAGTCGTATAACAAGATGGTTTTAATGCCCCTCAGAAGAGATGTGGAGGTCCCAGTAGCTTAACAAGATGCTTTTAATGCCCCTCAGAGAAGAAGTGGAGTTCAGAGTGGTATAACAAGACGGTTTTAATGCCCCTCAGAAGAGACGTGGAGGTCCCAGTAGCTTAACAAGACGCTTTTAATGCCCCTCAGAAGAGACATGGAGGTCAAAGTGGTATAACAAGATGGTTTTAATGCCCCTTGGAAAAGACGTGGAGGTGAGAGTGGTATAACAAGACAGTTTTAATGCCCCTCAGAAGAGACGTGGAGGTCCCAGTAGCTTAACAAGACGCTTTTAATGCCCCTCAGAAGACACGTGGAGGTCAGAGTGGTATAAAAAGACGCTGTTAATGCCCATCAGAAGAGACGTGGAGGTCCCAGTAGCTTAGCATTACGCTTTTAATGCCCCTCAGAAGAGAAGTGGAGGTCAGAGTGGTATATAAAGATGGTTTTAATGCCCCTTGGAAGAGACGTGGAGGTCCCAGTAGCTTAACAAGATGCTTTTAATGCCCCTCAGAAGAGACGTGGAGGTCCCAGTAGCTTAACAAGACGCTTTTAATGCCCCTCAGGAGAGACGTGGAGATCCCAGTAGCTTAACAAGAAGGTTTTAATGCCCCTCGGAAGAGACGTGGAGGTCCCAGTAGCTTAGCAAGACGCTTTTAATGCCCCTCAGAAGAGACGTTGAGGTCAGAGAGGTATAACAAGACGGTTTTAATGCCCCTCAGAAGAGACGTGGAGGTCCCATTAGCTTAACAAGAAACTTTTAATGCCCCTCAGAAGAGACGTGGAGGTCAGAGTGGTATAACAAAACGGTTTTAATGACCCTTGGAAGAGACGTAGAGGTCAGAGTGGTATAACAAGACGGTTTTAATGCCCCTCAGAAGAGACGTGGAGGTCCCAGTAGCTTAACAAGACGCTTTTAATGCCCCTCAGAAGAGACGTGGAGGTGCCAGTAGCTTAACAAGATGCTTTTAATGCCCCTCAGAAGAGACGTGGAGGTCCCAGTAGCTGAACAAGACGGTTTTAATGCCCCTCAGAAGGGACGTGGAGGTCAGAGTGGTATAACAACACGGTTTTAATTCCCTTTTGAAGAGACGTGGAGGTCAGAGTGGTATAACAAGACGGTTTTAATGCCCCTCAGAAGAGACGTGGAGGTCCCAGTAGCTTAACAAGACGCTTTTAATGCCCCTCAGAAGAGACGTGGAGGTCCCAGTAGCTTAACAAGACACTTTTAATGCACCTCAGAAGAGACGTGGAGGTCCCAGTAGCTTAACAAGACGGTTTTAATGCCCCTCTGAAGAGACGTGGAGGTCCCAGTAGCTTAACAAGACGCTTTTAATGCCCCTCAGAAGAGACGTGGAGGTCAGAGTGGTATAACAAGACAGTTTTAATGCCCATTTTAAGAGACGTGGAGGTCAGGGTGGTATAACAAGACGCTTTTAATGCTCCTCAGAAGAGACGTGGATGTCCCAGTAGCTTAACAAGACGCTTTTAATGCCCCTCAGAAGAGACGTGGAGGTCAAAGTGGTATATCAAGACGGTTTTAATGCCCCTTGCTAGAGACGTGGAGGTCAGTGTGGTATAACAAGACAGTTTTAATGCCCCTCAGAAAAGACGTGGAGGTCCCAGTAGCTTAACAAGACGCTTTTAATGCCCCTCAGACGAGACATGGAGGTTCCAGTAGCTTAACAAGACGCTTTTAATGCCCCTCAGAAGAGACGTGGAGGTCAGAGTGGTATAACAAGATGGTTTTAATGCCCCTTAGAAGGGACGTGGAGGTCAGAGAGGTATAACAAGATGGTTTTAATGCCCCTCAGAAGAGATGTGGAGGTCCCAGTAGCTTAACAAGATGCTTTTAATGCCCCTCAGAAGAGACGTGGAGGTCAGAGTGGTATAACAGGACGCTTTTAATGCCCCTCAGAAGAGACGTGGAGGTCAGAGTGGTATAACAAGACGGTTTTAATGCCCCTTGTAAGGGACGTGGAGGTCAGAGTGGTATAACAAGATGATTTTAATGCCCTCAGAAGAGATGTGGAGGTCCCAGTAGCTTAACAAGACGCTTTTAATGCCCCTCAGAGAAGACGTGGAGGTCAGAGTGGTATAACAAGATGGTTTTAATGCCCCTTGGAAAAGACATGGAGGTGAGAGTGGTATAACAAGACAGTTTTAATGCCCCTCAGAAGAGACGTTGGGGTCCCAGTAGCTTAACAAGACGCTTTTAATGCCCCTCAGAAGACACGTGGAGGTCAGAGTGGTATAAAAAGACGCTTTTAATGCCCCTCAGAAGAGACGTGGAGGTCCCAGTAGCTTAGCATCACGCTTTTAATGCCCCTCAGAAGAGAAGTGGAGGTCAGAGTGGTATAAAAAGATGGTTTTAATGCCCCTTGGAAGAGACGTGGAGGTCCCAGTAGCTTAACAAGATGCTTTTAATGCCCCTCAGAAGAGACGTGGAGGTCCCAGTAGCTTAACAGGACGCTTTTAATGCCCCTCAGAAGAGACGTGGAGATCCCAGTAGCTTAACAAGAAGGTTTTAATGCGCCTCGGAAGAGACGTGGAGGTCCCAGTAGCTTAGCAAGACGCTTTTAATGCCCCTCAGAAGAGACATTGAGGTCAGAGAGGTATAACAAGACGGTTTTAATGCCCCTCAGAAGAGACGTGGAGGTCCCAGTAGCTTAACAAGAAGCTTTTAATGCCCCTCAGAAGAGACGTGGAGGTCAGAGTGGTATAACAAGACGGTTTTAATGACCCTTGGAAGAGACGTGGAGGTCAGAGTGGTATAACAAGACGTTTTAATGCCCCTCAGAAGAGACGTGGAGGTCAGAGTCGTATTATAAGACGGTTTTAATGCCCCTCAGAAGAGACGTGGAGTTCCCAGTAGCTTAACAAGACGCTTTTGATGTCCCTCAGAAGACACGTGGAGGTCAGAGTGGTATAACAAGACGGTTTTAATTCCGGTTGGAAGAGACGTGGATGTCGGAGTAGTATAACAAGACGCTTTTAATGCCCCTCAGAAGAGACGTGGAGGTCCCAGTAGTTTAACAAGACGCTTTTAATGCCCCTCAGAAGAGACGTGGAGGTCAGAGTGGTATAACAAGACGGTTTTAATGCCCCTTTGAAGAGACGTGGAGGTCAGAGTGGTATAACAAGTTGGTTTTAATGCCCCTCAGAAGAGACGTGGAGGTCCCAGTAGCTTAACAAGACGCTTTTAATGCCCCTCAGAAGAGACGTGGAGGTCCCAGTAGCTTTGCAAGATGCTTTTAATGCCCCTCAGAAGAGACGTGGAGGTCCCAGTAGCTTTGCAAGATGCTTTTAATGCCCCTCAGAAGAGACGTGGAGGTCCCAGTAGCTTAACAAGATGGTTTTAATGCCCCTCTGAAGAGACGTGGAGGTCCCAATAGCTTAACAAGACGCTTTTAATGCCCCTCAGAAGAGACGTGGAGGTCATAGTGGTCTAACAAGACTGTTTTAATGCCCCTTGTAAGAGACGTGGAGGTCAGAGTGGTAAAAGAAGACGCTTTTAATGCCCCTCAGAAGAGACGTGGAGGTCCCAGTAGCTTAACAAAACGCTTTTAATGCCCCTCAGAAGAGACGTGGAGGTCAGAGAGGTATAACAAGACAGTTTTAATGCCCCTTTGAAGAGACGTGGAGGTCAGAGTGGTATAACAAGTTGGTTTTAATGCCCCTCAGAAGCGCCGTGGAGGTCCCAGTAGCTTAACAAGACGCTTTTAATGCCCCTCAGAAGAAACGTTGAGGTCAGAGTGGTTTAACAAGACGGTTTTAATGCACCTAAGAAGAGACGTGGAGGTCCCAGTAGCTTAACAAGAAGCTTTTAATGCCCGTCAGAAGAGACGTGGAGGTCAGAGTGGTATAACAAGATGGTTTTAATGCCCCTTGGAAGGGACGTGGAGGTCAAAGTGGTATAACAAGTTGGTTTTAATGCCCCTGAAAAGAGAAGTGGAGGTCCCAGTAGCTTAACAAGACGCTTTTAATGCCCCTCAGAAGAGACGTGGAGGTCAGAGTGGTATAACAAGACGGTTTTAATGCCCCTCAGAAGAGACGTGGAGGTCCCAGTAGCTTAACAAGACGCTTTTAATGCCCCTCAGAAGAGACGTGGAGGTCAAAGTGGTATATCAAGACGGTTTTAATGCCCCTTGTTAGAGACGTGGAGGTCAGAGTGGTATAACAAGACAGTTTTAATGCCCCTCAGAAGAGACGTGGAGGTTCCAGTAGCTTGCCAAGACGCTTTTAATGCCCCTCAGAAGAGACGTGGAGGTCAGAGTGGTATAACAAGACGGTTTTAATGCCCCTTAGAAGGGACGTGGAGGTCAGAGTGGTATAACAGGACGCTTTTAATGCCCCTCAGAAGAGACGTGGAGGTCCCAGTAGCTTAGCATCACGCTTTTAATGCCCCTCAGAAGAGAAGTGGAGGTCAGAGTGGTATAAAAAGATGGTTTTAATGCCCCTTGGAAGAGACGTGGAGGTCCCAGTAGCTTAACAAGATGCTTTTAATGCCCCTCAGAAGAGACGTGGAGGTCCCAGTAGCTTAACAAGACGCTTTTAATGCCCCTCAGAAGAGACGTGGAGATCCCAGTAGCTTAACAAGAAGGTTTTAATGCCCCTCGGAAGAGACGTGGAGGTCCCAGTAGCTTAGCAAGACGCTTTTAATGCCCCTCAGAAGAGACGTTGAGGTCAGAGAGGTATAACAAGAACGTTTTAATGCCCCTCAGAAGAGACGTGGAGGTCCCAGTAGCTTAACAAGAAGCTTTTAATGCCCCTCAGAAGAGACGAGGAGGTCAGACTGGTATAACAAGACGGTTTTAATGACCCTTGGAAGAGACGTGGAGGTCAGAGTGGTATAACAAGACGGTTTTAATGCCCCTCAGAAGAGACGTGGAGGTCAGAGTGGTATTATAAGACGGTTTTAATGCCCCTCAGAAGAGACGTGGAGGTCCCAGTAGCTTAACAAGACGCTTTTGATGTCCCTCAGAAGACACGTGGAGGTCAGAGTGGTATAACAAGACGGTTTTAATTCCGCTTGGAAGAGACGTGGACGTCGGAGTAGTATAACAAGACGCTTTTAATGCCCCTCAGAAGAGACGTGGAGGTCCCAGTAGTTTAACAAGACGCTTTTAATGCCCCTCAGAAGAGACGTGGAGGTCAGAGTGGTATAACAAGACGGTTTTAATGCCCCTTTGAAGAGACGTGGAGGTCAGAGTGGTATAACAAGTTGGTTTTAATGCCCCTCAAAAGAGACGTGGAGGTCCCAGTAGCTTAACAAAACGGTTTTAATGCCCCTCAGAAGAGATGTGGAGGTACCAGTAGCTTTGCAAGACGCTTTTAATGCCCCTCAGAAGAGACGTGGAGGTCCCAGTAGCTTAACAAGACGGTTTTAATGCCTCTCTGAAGAGACGTGGAGGTCCCAATAGCTTAACAAGACGCTTTTAATGCCCCTCAGAAGAGACGTGGAGGTCAGAGTGGTCTAACAAGACTGTTTTAATGCCCCTTGGAAGAGACGTGGAGGTCAGAGTGGTAAAAGAAGACGCTTTTAATGCCCCTCAGAAGAGACGTGGAGGTCCCAGTAGCTTAACAAAACGCTTTTAATGCCCCTCAGAAGAGACGTGGAGGTCAGAGTGGTATAACAAGACAGTTTTAATGCCCCTTTGAAGAGACCTGGAGGTCAGAGTGGTATAACAAGTTGGTTTTAATGCACCTCAGAAGAGACGTGGAGGTCAGAGTGGTATAACAAGTTGGTTTTAATGCCCCTCAGAAGAGACGTGGAGGTCCCAGTAGCTTAACAAGACGCTTTTAATGCCCCTCAGAAGAGACGTGGAGGTCCCAGTAGCTTTGCAAGACGCTTTTAATGCCCCTCAGAAGAGACGTGGAGGTCAGAGTGGTATAACAAGACGGTTTTAATGCCCCTTGGAAGAGACGTGAAGGTCAGAGTGGTAAAACAAGACGCTTTTAATGCCCCTCAGAAGAGACGTGGAGGTCCCAGTAGCTTAACAAAATGCTTTTAATGCCCTTCAGAAGAGACGTGGAGGTCAGAGTGGTATAACAAGACGGTTTTAATGCCACTTGGAAGGGACGTGGAGGTCAGAGTGGTATAACAATATGGTTTTAATGCCCCTCAGAAGCGCCGTGGAGGTCCCAGTAGCTTAACAAGACGCTTTTAATGCCCCTCAGAAGAAACGTTGAGGTCAGAGTGGTATAACAAGACGGTTTTAATGCCCCTAAGAAGAGACGTGGAGGTCCCAGTAGCTTAACAAGAAGCTTTTAATGCCCCTCAGAAGAGACGTGGAAGTCAGAGTGGTATAACAAGACGGTTTTAATGCCCCTTGGAAGAGACGTGGAGGTCAGAGTGGTATAACAAGTTGGTTTTAATGCCCCTGAAAAGAGAAGTGGAGGTCCCAGTAGCTTAACAATACGCTTTTAATGCCCCTCAGAAGAGACGTGGAGGTCAGAGTGGTATAACAAGACGGTTTTAATGCACCTCAGAAGAGACGTGTAGGTCCCAGTAGCTTAACAAGACGCTTTTAATGCCCCTCAGAAGAGACGTGGAGGTCAAAGTGGTATATCAAGACGGTTTTAATGCCCCTTGTTAGAGACGTGGAGGTCAGAGTGGTATAACAGGACAGTTTTAATGCCCCTCAGAAGAGACGTGGAGGTTCCAGTAGCTTACCAAGACGCTTTTAATGCCCCTCAGAAGAGACGTGGAGGTCAGAGTGGTATAACAAGACGATTTTAATGCCCCTTAGAAGGGACGTGGAGGTCAGAGTGGTATAACAGGACGCTTTTAATGCGCCTCAGAAGAGACGTGGAGGTCAGAGCGGTATAACAAGACGGTTTTAATGCCCCTTGGAAGGGACGTGGAGGTCAGAGTGGAATAACAAGATGGTTTTAATGCCCCTCAGAAGAGATGTGGAGGTCCCAGTAGCTTAACAAGACACTTTTAATGCCCCTCAGAAGAGACGTGGAGGTCAGAGTGGTGTAACAGGACGCTTTTAATGCCCCTCAGAAGAGACGTGGAGGTCAGAGTGGTATAACAAGACGGTTTTAATGCCCCATGGAAGGGACGTGGAGGTCAGAGTGGTATATAACAAGATGGTTTTAATTCCCCTCAGAAGAGATGTGGAGGTCCCAGTAGCTTAACAAGACGCTTTTAATGCCCCTCAGAGGAGACGTGGAGGTCAGAGTGGTATAACAAGACAGTTTTAATGCCCCTCAGTAGAGACGTGGAGGTCCCAGTAGCTTAACAAGACGCTTTTAATGCCCCTCAGAAGAGACGTGGAGGTCAATGTGGTATAACAAGACGGTTTTAATGCCCCTTGGAAAAGACGTGGAGTTGAGAGTGGTATAACAAGACAGTTTTAATGCCCCTCAGAAGAGACGTGGAGGTCCCAGTAGCTTAACTAGACGCTTTTAGTGCCCCTCAGAAGAGACGTGGAGGTTCCAGAAGCTTAACAAGACGCTTTTAATGCCCCTCAGAAGACACGTGGGGGTCAGAGTGGTATAAAAAGACGCTTTTAATGCCCCTCAGAAGAGAAGTGGAGGTCCCAGTAGCTTAGCAAGACGCTTTTAATGCCCCTCAGAAGAGAAGCGGAGGTCAGAGTGGTATAAAAAGACGGTTTTAATGCCCCTTGGAAGAGACGTGCAGGTCCCAGAGGCTTAACAAGATGCTTTTAATGCCCCTCAGAAGAGACGTGGAGGTCCCAGTAGCTTAACAAGACGCTTTTAATGCCCCTCAGAAGAGACGTGGAGATCCCAGTAGCTTAACAAGGTTTTAATGCCCCTCGGAAGAGACGTGGAAGTCCCAGTAGCTTAGCAAGACGCTTTTAATGCCCCTTGGAAGAGACGTGGAGGTCAGAGTGGTATAACAAGACGGTTTTAATGCCCCTCAGAAGAGACGTGGAGGTCAGAGTGGTATTATAAGACGGTTTTAATGCCCCTGAGAAGAGACGTGGAGGTCCCAGTAGCTTAACAAGACGCTTTTAATGTCCCTCAGAAGACACGTGGAGGTCAAAGTGGTATAACAAGACGGTTTTAATTCCGCTTGGAAGAGACATGGAGGTCAGAGTGGTATAACAAGACGCTTTTAATGCCCCTCAGAAGAGACGTGGAGGTCCCAGTAGCTTAACAAGACGCTTTTAATGCCCCTCAGAAGGGACGTGGAGGTCAGAGTGGTATAACAAGGTGGTTTAAATGCCCCTTTGAAGAGACGTGGAGGTCAGAGTGGTATAACAAGTTGGTTTTAATGCCCCTCAGAAGAGACGTGGAGGTCCCAGTAGCTTAACAAGACGCTTTTAATGCCCCTCAGAAGAGACGTGGAGGTCCCAGTAGCTTTGCAAGACGCTTTTAATGCCCCTCAGAAGAGACGTGGAGGTCCCAGTAGCTTAACAAGACGGTTTTAATGCCCCTCTGAACAGACGTGGTGGTCCCAATAGCTTAAGAAGACGCTTTTAATGCCCCTCAGAAGAGACGTGGAGCTCAGAGTGGTCTAACAAGACGGTTTTAATGCCCCTTGGAAGAGACGTGGAGGTCAGAGTGGTAAAACAAGACGCTTTTAATGCCCCTCAGAAGAGACGTGGAGGTCCCAGTAGCTTAACAAGACGCTTTTAATGCCCCTCAGAAGAGACGTGGAGGTCCCAGTAGCTTTGCAAGACGCTTTTAATGCCCCTCATAAGAGACTTGGAGGTACCAGTAGCTTAACAAGACGGTTTTAATGCCCCTCTGAAGAGACGTGGAGGTCCCAATAGCTTAACAAGACGCTTTTAATGCCCGTCAGAAGAGACGTGGAGGTCAAAGTGGTAAAACAAGACGCTTTTAATGCCCCTCAGAAGAGACTTGGAGGTCCCAGTAGCTTAACAAAACGCTTTTAATGTCCTTCAGAAGAGACGTGGAGGTCAGAGTGGTATAACAAGACGGTTTTAATGCCCCTTGGAAGGGACGTGGAGGTCAGAGGGGTATAACAAGTTGGTTTTAATGCCCCTGAAAAGAGATGTGGAGGTCCCAGTAGCTTAACAAGACGCTTTTAATGCCCCTCAGAAGAGACGTGGAGGTCAGAGTGGTATAACAAGACGGTTTTAATGCCCCTCAGAAGAGACGTGGAGGTCCCAGTAGCTTAACAAGACGCTTTTAATGCCCCTCAGAAGAGACGTGGAGGTCAAAGTGGTATATCAAGACGGTTTTAATGCCCCTTGTTAGAGACGTGTAGGTCAGAGTGGTATAACAAGACAGTTTTAATGCCCCTCAGAAGAGACGTGGAGGTCCCAGTAGCTTAACAAGACGCTTTTAATGCCCCTCAGACGAGACATGGAGGTTCCAGTAGCTTAACAAGACGCTTTTAATGCCCCTCAGAAGAGACGTGGAGGTCAGAGTGGTATAACAGGACGCTTTTAATGCCCCTCAGAAGAGACGTGAAGGTCAGAGTGGTATAACAAGACGGTTTTAATGCCCCTTGGAATGGACGTGGAGGTCAGAGTGGTATAACAAGATGGTTTTAATGCCCCTCAGAAGAGATGTGGAGGTCCCAGTAGCTTAACAAGACGCTTTTAATGCCCCTCAGAAGACACGTGGAGGTCAGAGTGGTATAAAAAGACGCTTTTAATGCCCCTCAGAAGAGACGTGGAGGTCCCAGTAGCTTAGCATTACGCTTTTAATGCCCCTCAGAAGAGAAGTGGAGGTCAGAGTGGTATAAAAAGATGGTTTTAATGCCCCTTGGAAGAGACGTGGAGGTCCCAGTAGCTTAACAAGATGCTTTTAATGCCCCTCAGAAGAGACGTGGAGGTCCCAGTAGCTTAACAAGACGCTTTTAATGCCCCTCAGGAGAGACGTGGAGATCCCGGTAGCTTAACAAGAAGGTTTTAATGCCCCTCGGAAGAGACGTGGAGGTCCCAGTAGCTTAGCAAGACGCTTTTAATGCCCCTCAGAAGAGACGTTGAGGTCAGAGAGGTATAACAAGACGGTTTTAATGCCCCTCAGAAGAGACGTGGAGGTCCCATTAGCTTAACAAGAAACTTTTAATGCCCCTCAGAAGAGACGTGGAGGTCAGAGTGGTATAACAAGACGGTTTTAATGACCCTTGGAAGAGACGTGGAGGTCAGAGTGGTATAACAAGACGGTTTTAATGCCCCTCAGAAGAGACGTGGAGGTCAGAGTGGTATTATAAGACGGTTTTAATGCCCCTCAGAAGAGACGTGGAGGTCCCAGTAGCTTAACAAGACGCTTTTGA
The DNA here is from genome assembly GCF_046119375.1 of Phyllobates terribilis. Classification (NCBI taxonomy): domain Eukaryota; kingdom Metazoa; phylum Chordata; class Amphibia; order Anura; family Dendrobatidae; genus Phyllobates; species Phyllobates terribilis. Next base: position 105,436,159 of record NW_027362773.1, read on the forward strand.
TGTCCCTCAGAAGACACGTGGAGGTCAGAGTGGTATAACATGACGGTTTTAATTCCGCTTGGAAGAGACGTGGACGTCGGAGTAGTATAACAAGACGCTTTTAATGCCCCTCAGAAGAGACGTGGAGGTCCCAGTAGTTTAACAAGACGCTTTTAATGCCCCTCAGAAGAGATGTGGAGGTCAGAGTTGTATAACAAGACGGTTTTAATGCCCCTTTGAAGAGACGTGGAGGTCAGAGTGGTATAACAAGTTGGTTTTAATGCCCCTCAAAAGAGACGTGGAGGTCCCAGTAGCTTAACAAAACGCTTTTAATGCCCCTCAGAAGAGACGTGGAGGTCCCAGTAGCTTTGCAATACGCTTTTAATGCCCCTCAGAAGAGATGTGAAGGTCCCAGTAGCTTAACAAGACGGTTTTAATGCCTCTTTGAAGAGAGGTGGAGGTCCCAATAGCTTAACAAGACGCTTTTAATGCCCCTCAGAAGAGACGTGGAGGTCAGAGTGGTCTAACAAGACTGTTTTAATGCCCCTTGGAAGAGACGTGGAGGTCAGAGTGGTAAAAGAAGACGCTTTTAATGCCCCTCAGAAGAGACGTGGAGGTCCCAGTAGCTTAACAAAACGCTTTTAATGCCCCTCAGAAGAGACGTGGAGGTAAGAGTGGTATAAAAAGACGCTTTTAATGCCCCTCAGAAGAGACGTGGCGGTCCCAGTAGCTTAGCATCACGCTTTTAATGCCCCTCAGAAGAGACGTGGAGGTCAGAGTGCTATAACAGGACGCTTTTAATGCCCCTCAGAAGAGACGTGGAGGTCAGAGTGGTATAACAAGACGGTTTTAATGCCCCTTGGAAGGGACGTGGAGGTCAGAGTGGTATAACAAGATGGTTTTAATGCCCCTCAGAAGAGATGTGGAGGTCCCAGTAGCTTAACAAGATGCTTTTAATGCCCCTCAGAGAAGACGTGGAGTTCAGAGTGGTATAACAAGATGGTTTTAATGCCCCTTGGAAAAGACGTGGAGGTGAGAGTGGTATAACAAGACAGTTTTAATGCCCCTCAGAAGAGACGTGGAGGTCCCAGTAGCTTAACAAGACGCTTTTAATGCCCCTCAGAAGACACGTGGAGGTCAGAGTGGTATAAAAAGACGCTTTTAATGCCCCTCAGAAGAGACGTGGAGGTCCCAGTAGCTTAGCATTACGCTTTTAATGCCCCTCAGAAGAGAAGTGGAGGTCAGAGTGGTATAAAAAGATGGTTTTAATGCCCCTTGGAAGAGACGTGGAGGTCCCAGTAGATTAACAAGATGCTTTTAATGCCCCTCAGAAGAGACGTGGAGGTCCCAGTAGCTTAACAAGACGCTTTTAATGCCCCTCAGGAGAGACGTGGAGATCCCGGTAGCTTAACAAGAAGGTTTTAATGCCCCTCGGAAGAGACGTGGAGGTCCCAGTAGCTTAGCAAGACGCTTTTAATGCCCCTCAGAAGAGACGTGGAGGTCAAAGTGGTATATCAAGACGGTTTTAATGCCCCTTGTTAGAGACGTGGAGGTCAGAGTGGTATAACAAGACAGTTTTAATGCCCCTCAGAAGAGACGTGGAGGTTCCAGTAGCTTGCCAAGACGCTTTTAATGCCCCTCAGAAGAGACGTGGAGGTCAGAGTGGTATAACAAGACGGTTTTAATGCCCCTTAGAAGGGACGTGGAGGTCAGAGTGGTATAACAGGACGCTTTTAATGCCCCTCAGAAGAGACGTGGAGGTCCCAGTAGCTTAGCATCACGCTTTTAATGCCCCTCAGAAGAGAAGTGGAGGTCAGAGTGGTATAAAAAGATGGTTTTAATGCCCCTTGGAAGAGACGTGGAGGTCCCAGTAGCTTAACAAGATGCTTTTAATGCCCCTCAGAAGAGACGTGGAGGTCCCAGTAGCTTAACAAGACGCTTTTAATGCCCCTCAGAAAAGACGTGGAGATCCCAGTAGCTTAACAAGAAGGTTTTAATGCCCCTCGGAAGAGACGTGGAGGTCCCAGTAGCTTAGCAAGACGCTTTTAATGCCCCTCAGAAGAGACGTTGAGGTCAGAGAGGTATAACAAGAACGTTTTAATGCCCCTCAGAAGAGACGTGGAGGTCCCAGTAGCTTAACAAGAAGCTTTTAATGCCCCTCAGAAGAGACGAGGAGGTCAGACTGGTATAACAAGACGGTTTTAATGACCCTTGGAAGAGACGTGGAGGTCAGAGTGGTATAACAAGACGGTTTTAATGCCCCTCAGAAGAGACGTGGAGGTCAGAGTGGTATTATAAGACGGTTTTAATGCCCCTCAGAAGAGACGTGGAGGTCCCAGTAGCTTAACAAGACGCTTTTGATGTCCCTCAGAAGACACGTGGAGGTCAGAGTGGTATAACAAGACGGTTTTAATTCCGCTTGGAAGAGACGTGGACGTCGGAGTAGTATAACAAGACGCTTTTAATGCCCCTCAGAAGAGACGTGGAGGTCCCAGTAGTTTAACAAGACGCTTTTAATGCCCCTCAGAAGAGACGTGGAGGTCAGAGTGGTATAACAAGACGGTTTTAATGCCCCTTTGAAGAGACGTGGAGGTCAGAGTGGTATAACAAGTTGGTTTTAATGCCCCTCAAAAGAGACGTGGAGGTCCCAGTAGCTTAACAAAACGGTTTTAATGCCCCTCAGAAGAGACGTGGAGGTACCAGTAGCTTTGCAAGACGCTTTTAATGCCCCTCAGAAGAGACGTGGAGGTCCCAGTAGCTTAACAAGACGGTTTTAATGCCTCTCTGAAGAGACGTGGAGGTCCCAATAGCTTAACAAGACGCTTTTAATGCCCCTCAGAAGAGACGTGGAGGTCAGAGTGGTCTAACAAGACTGTTTTAATGCCCCTTGGAAGAGACGTGGAGGTCAGAGTGGTAAAAGAAGACGCTTTTAATGCCCCTCAGAAGAGACGTGGAGGTCCCAGTAGCTTAACAAAACGCTTTTAATGCCCCTCAGAAGAGACGTGGAGGTCAGAGTGGTATAACAAGACAGTTTTAATGCCCCTTTGAAGAGACCTGGAGGTCAGAGTGGTATAACAAGTTGGTTTTAATGCACCTCAGAAGAGACGTGGAGGTCAGAGTGGTATAACAAGTTGGTTTTAATGCCCCTCAGAAGAGACGTGGAGGTCCCAGTAGCTTAACAAGACGCTTTTAATGCCCCTCAGAAGAGACGTGGAGGTCCCAGTAGCTTTGCAAGACGCTTTTAATGCCCCTCAGAAGAGACGTGGAGGTCAGAGTGGTATAACAAGACGGTTTTAATGCCCCTTGGAAGAGACGTGAAGGTCAGAGTGGTAAAACAAGACGCTTTTAATGCCCCTCAGAAGAGACGTGGAGGTCCCAGTAGCTTAACAAAATGCTTTTAATGCCCTTCAGAAGAGACGTGGAGGTCAGAGTGGTATAACAAGACGGTTTTAATGCCACTTGGAAGGGACGTGGAGGTCAGAGTGGTATAACAATATGGTTTTAATGCCCCTCAGAAGCGCCGTGGAGGTCCCAGTAGCTTAACAAGACGCTTTTAATGCCCCTCAGAAGAAACGTTGAGGTCAGAGTGGTATAACAAGACGGTTTTAATGCCCCTAAGAAGAGACGTGGAGGTCCCAGTAGCTTAACAAGAAGCTTTTAATGCCCCTCAGAAGAGACGTGGAAGTCAGAGTGGTATAACAAGACGGTTTTAATGCCCCTTGGAAGAGACGTGGAGGTCAGAGTGGTATAACAAGTTGGTTTTAATGCCCCTGAAAAGAGAAGTGGAGGTCCCAGTAGCTTAACAATACGCTTTTAATGCCCCTCAGAAGAGACGTGGAGGTCAGAGTGGTATAACAAGACGGTTTTAATGCACCTCAGAAGAGACGTGTAGGTCCCAGTAGCTTAACAAGACGCTTTTAATGCCCCTCAGAAGAGACGTGGAGGTCAAAGTGGTATATCAAGACGGTTTTAATGCCCCTTGTTAGAGACGTGGAGGTCAGAGTGGTATAACAGGACAGTTTTAATGCCCCTCAGAAGAGACGTGGAGGTTCCAGTAGCTTACCAAGACGCTTTTAATGCCCCTCAGAAGAGACGTGGAGGTCAGAGTGGTATAACAAGACGATTTTAATGCCCCTTAGAAGGGACGTGGAGGTCAGAGTGGTATAACAGGACGCTTTTAATGCGCCTCAGAAGAGACGTGGAGGTCAGAGCGGTATAACAAGACGGTTTTAATGCCCCTTGGAAGGGACGTGGAGGTCAGAGTGGAATAACAAGATGGTTTTAATGCCCCTCAGAAGAGATGTGGAGGTCCCAGTAGCTTAACAAGACACTTTTAATGCCCCTCAGAAGAGACGTGGAGGTCAGAGTGGTGTAACAGGACGCTTTTAATGCCCCTCAGAAGAGACGTGGAGGTCAGAGTGGTATAACAAGACGGTTTTAATGCCCCATGGAAGGGACGTGGAGGTCAGAGTGGTATATAACAAGATGGTTTTAATTCCCCTCAGAAGAGATGTGGAGGTCCCAGTAGCTTAACAAGACGCTTTTAATGCCCCTCAGAGGAGACGTGGAGGTCAGAGTGGTATAACAAGACAGTTTTAATGCCCCTCAGTAGAGACGTGGAGGTCCCAGTAGCTTAACAAGACGCTTTTAATGCCCCTCAGAAGAGACGTGGAGGTCAATGTGGTATAACAAGACGGTTTTAATGCCCCTTGGAAAAGACGTGGAGTTGAGAGTGGTATAACAAGACAGTTTTAATGCCCCTCAGAAGAGACGTGGAGGTCCCAGTAGCTTAACTAGACGCTTTTAGTGCCCCTCAGAAGAGACGTGGAGGTTCCAGAAGCTTAACAAGACGCTTTTAATGCCCCTCAGAAGACACGTGGGGGTCAGAGTGGTATAAAAAGACGCTTTTAATGCCCCTCAGAAGAGAAGTGGAGGTCCCAGTAGCTTAGCAAGACGCTTTTAATGCCCCTCAGAAGAGAAGCGGAGGTCAGAGTGGTATAAAAAGACGGTTTTAATGCCCCTTGGAAGAGACGTGCAGGTCCCAGAGGCTTAACAAGATGCTTTTAATGCCCCTCAGAAGAGACGTGGAGGTCCCAGTAGCTTAACAAGACGCTTTTAATGCCCCTCAGAAGAGACGTGGAGATCCCAGTAGCTTAACAAGGTTTTAATGCCCCTCGGAAGAGACGTGGAAGTCCCAGTAGCTTAGCAAGACGCTTTTAATGCCCCTTGGAAGAGACGTGGAGGTCAGAGTGGTATAACAAGACGGTTTTAATGCCCCTCAGAAGAGACGTGGAGGTCAGAGTGGTATTATAAGACGGTTTTAATGCCCCTGAGAAGAGACGTGGAGGTCCCAGTAGCTTAACAAGACGCTTTTAATGTCCCTCAGAAGACACGTGGAGGTCAAAGTGGTATAACAAGACGGTTTTAATTCCGCTTGGAAGAGACATGGAGGTCAGAGTGGTATAACAAGACGCTTTTAATGCCCCTCAGAAGAGACGTGGAGGTCCCAGTAGCTTAACAAGACGCTTTTAATGCCCCTCAGAAGGGACGTGGAGGTCAGAGTGGTATAACAAGGTGGTTTAAATGCCCCTTTGAAGAGACGTGGAGGTCAGAGTGGTATAACAAGTTGGTTTTAATGCCCCTCAGAAGAGACGTGGAGGTCCCAGTAGCTTAACAAGACGCTTTTAATGCCCCTCAGAAGAGACGTGGAGGTCCCAGTAGCTTTGCAAGACGCTTTTAATGCCCCTCAGAAGAGACGTGGAGGTCCCAGTAGCTTAACAAGACGGTTTTAATGCCCCTCTGAACAGACGTGGTGGTCCCAATAGCTTAAGAAGACGCTTTTAATGCCCCTCAGAAGAGACGTGGAGCTCAGAGTGGTCTAACAAGACGGTTTTAATGCCCCTTGGAAGAGACGTGGAGGTCAGAGTGGTAAAACAAGACGCTTTTAATGCCCCTCAGAAGAGACGTGGAGGTCCCAGTAGCTTAACAAGACGCTTTTAATGCCCCTCAGAAGAGACGTGGAGGTCCCAGTAGCTTTGCAAGACGCTTTTAATGCCCCTCATAAGAGACTTGGAGGTACCAGTAGCTTAACAAGACGGTTTTAATGCCCCTCTGAAGAGACGTGGAGGTCCCAATAGCTTAACAAGACGCTTTTAATGCCCGTCAGAAGAGACGTGGAGGTCAAAGTGGTAAAACAAGACGCTTTTAATGCCCCTCAGAAGAGACTTGGAGGTCCCAGTAGCTTAACAAAACGCTTTTAATGTCCTTCAGAAGAGACGTGGAGGTCAGAGTGGTATAACAAGACGGTTTTAATGCCCCTCAGAAGAGACGTGGAGGTCCCAGTAGCTTAACAAGACGCTTTTAATGCCCCTCAGAAGAGACGTGGAGGTCCCAGTAGCTTTGCAAGACGCTTTTAATGCCCCTCAGAAGAGACGTGGAGGTCCCAGTAGCTTAACAAGACGGTTTTAATGCCCCTCTGAACAGACGTGGTGGTCCCAATAGCTTAAGAAGACGCTTTTAATGCCCCTCAGAAGAGACGTGGAGCTCAGAGTGGTCTAACAAGACGGTTTTAATGCCCCTTGGAAGAGACGTGGAGGTCAGAGTGGTAAAACAAGACGCTTTTAATGCCCCTCAGAAGAGACGTGGAGGTCCCAGTAGCTTAACAAGACGCTTTTAATGCCCCTCAGAAGAGACGTGGAGGTCCCAGTAGCTTAACTAGACGCTTTTAGTGCCCCTCAGAAGAGACGTGGAGGTTCCAGAAGCTTAACAAGACGCTTTTAATGCCCCTCAGAAGACACGTGGGGGTCAGAGTGGTATAAAAAGACGCTTTTAATGCCCCTCAGAAGAGAAGTGGAGGTCCCAGTAGCTTAGCAAGACGCTTTTAATGCCCCTCAGAAGAGAAGCGGAGGTCAGAGTGGTATAAAAAGACGGTTTTAATGCCCCTTGGAAGAGACGTGCAGGTCCCAGAGGCTTAACAAGATGCTTTTAATGCCCCTCAGAAGAGACGTGGAGGTCCCAGTAGCTTAACAAGACGCTTTTAATGCCCCTCAGAAGAGACGTGGAGATCCCAGTAGCTTAACAAGGTTTTAATGCCCCTCGGAAGAGACGTGGAAGTCCCAGTAGCTTAGCAAGACGCTTTTAATGCCCCTTGGAAGAGACGTGGAGGTCAGAGTGGTATAACAAGACGGTTTTAATGCCCCTCAGAAGAGACGTGGAGGTCAGAGTGGTATTATAAGACGGTTTTAATGCCCCTGAGAAGAGACGTGGAGGTCCCAGTAGCTTAACAAGACGCTTTTAATGTCCCTCAGAAGACACGTGGAGGTCAAAGTGGTATAACAAGACGGTTTTAATTCCGCTTGGAAGAGACATGGAGGTCAGAGTGGTATAACAAGACGCTTTTAATGCCCCTCAGAAGAGACGTGGAGGTCCCAGTAGCTTAACAAGACGCTTTTAATGCCCCTCAGAAGGGACGTGGAGGTCAGAGTGGTATAACAAGGTGGTTTAAATGCCCCTTTGAAGAGACGTGGAGGTCAGAGTGGTATAACAAGTTGGTTTTAATGCCCCTCAGAAGAGACGTGGAGGTCCCAGTAGCTTAACAAGACGCTTTTAATGCCCCTCAGAAGAGACGTGGAGGTCCCAGTAGCTTTGCAAGACGCTTTTAATGCCCCTCAGAAGAGACGTGGAGGTCCCAGTAGCTTAACAAGACGGTTTTAATGCCCCTCTGAACAGACGTGGTGGTCCCAATAGCTTAAGAAGACGCTTTTAATGCCCCTCAGAAGAGACGTGGAGCTCAGAGTGGTCTAACAAGACGGTTTTAATGCCCCTTGGAAGAGACGTGGAGGTCAGAGTGGTAAAACAAGACGCTTTTAATGCCCCTCAGAAGAGACGTGGAGGTCCCAGTAGCTTAACAAGACGCTTTTAATGCCCCTCAGAAGAGACGTGGAGGTCCCAGTAGCTTTGCAAGACGCTTTTAATGCCCCTCATAAGAGACTTGGAGGTACCAGTAGCTTAACAAGACGGTTTTAATGCCCCTCTGAAGAGACGTGGAGGTCCCAATAGCTTAACAAGACGCTTTTAATGCCCGTCAGAAGAGACGTGGAGGTCAAAGTGGTAAAACAAGACGCTTTTAATGCCCCTCAGAAGAGACTTGGAGGTCCCAGTAGCTTAACAAAACGCTTTTAATGTCCTTCAGAAGAGACGTGGAGGTCAGAGTGGTATAACAAGACGGTTTTAATGCCCCTTGGAAGGGACGTGGAGGTCAGAGGGGTATAACAAGTTGGTTTTAATGCCCCTGAAAAGAGATGTGGAGGTCCCAGTAGCTTAACAAGACGCTTTTAATGCCCCTCAGAAGAGACGTGGAGGTCAGAGTGGTATAACAAGACGGTTTTAATGCCCCTCAGAAGAGACGTGGAGGTCCCAGTAGCTTAACAAGACGCTTTTAATGCCCCTCAGAAGAGACGTGGAGGTCAAAGTGGTATATCAAGACGGTTTTAATGCCCCTTGTTAGAGACGTGTAGGTCAGAGTGGTATAACAAGACAGTTTTAATGCCCCTCAGAAGAGACGTGGAGGTCCCAGTAGCTTAACAAGACGCTTTTAATGCCCCTCAGACGAGACATGGAGGTTCCAGTAGCTTAACAAGACGCTTTTAATGCCCCTCAGAAGAGACGTGGAGGTCAGAGTGGTATAACAGGACGCTTTTAATGCCCCTCAGAAGAGACGTGAAGGTCAGAGTGGTATAACAAGACGGTTTTAATGCCCCTTGGAATGGACGTGGAGGTCAGAGTGGTATAACAAGATGGTTTTAATGCCCCTCAGAAGAGATGTGGAGGTCCCAGTAGCTTAACAAGACGCTTTTAATGCCCCTCAGAAGACACGTGGAGGTCAGAGTGGTATAAAAAGACGCTTTTAATGCCCCTCAGAAGAGACGTGGAGGTCCCAGTAGCTTAGCATTACGCTTTTAATGCCCCTCAGAAGAGAAGTGGAGGTCAGAGTGGTATAAAAAGATGGTTTTAATGCCCCTTGGAAGAGACGTGGAGGTCCCAGTAGCTTAACAAGATGCTTTTAATGCCCCTCAGAAGAGACGTGGAGGTCCCAGTAGCTTAACAAGACGCTTTTAATGCCCCTCAGGAGAGACGTGGAGATCCCGGTAGCTTAACAAGAAGGTTTTAATGCCCCTCGGAAGAGACGTGGAGGTCCCAGTAGCTTAGCAAGACGCTTTTAATGCCCCTCAGAAGAGACGTTGAGGTCAGAGAGGTATAACAAGACGGTTTTAATGCCCCTCAGAAGAGACGTGGAGGTCCCATTAGCTTAACAAGAAACTTTTAATGCCCCTCAGAAGAGACGTGGAGGTCAGAGTGGTATAACAAGACGGTTTTAATGACCCTTGGAAGAGACGTGGAGGTCAGAGTGGTATAACAAGACGGTTTTAATGCCCCTCAGAAGAGACGTGGAGGTCAGAGTGGTATTATAAGACGGTTTTAATGCCCCTCAGAAGAGACGTGGAGGTCCCAGTAGCTTAACAAGACGCTTTTGATGTCCCTCAGAAGACACGTGGAGGTCAGAGTGGTATAACATGACGGTTTTAATTCCGCTTGGAAGAGACGTGGACGTCGGAGTAGTATAACAAGACGCTTTTAATGCCCCTCAGAAGAGACGTGGAGGTCCCAGTAGTTTAACAAGACGCTTTTAATGCCCCTCAGAAGAGATGTGGAGGTCAGAGTTGTATAACAAGACGGTTTTAATGCCCCTTTGAAGAGACGTGGAGGTCAGAGTGGTATAACAAGTTGGTTTTAATGCCCCTCAAAAGAGACGTGGAGGTCCCAGTAGCTTAACAAAACGCTTTTAATGCCCCTCAGAAGAGACGTGGAGGTCCCAGTAGCTTTGCAATACGCTTTTAATGCCCCTCAGAAGAGATGTGAAGGTCCCAGTAGCTTAACAAGACGGTTTTAATGCCTCTTTGAAGAGAGGTGGAGGTCCCAATAGCTTAACAAGACGCTTTTAATGCCCCTCAGAAGAGACGTGGAGGTCAGAGTGGTCTAACAAGACTGTTTTAATGCCCCTTGGAAGAGACGTGGAGGTCAGAGTGGTAAAAGAAGACGCTTTTAATGCCCCTCAGAAGAGACGTGGAGGTCCCAGTAGCTTAACAAAACGCTTTTAATGCCCCTCAGAAGAGACGTGGAGGTAAGAGTGGTATAAAAAGACGCTTTTAATGCCCCTCAGAAGAGACGTGGCGGTCCCAGTAGCTTAGCATCACGCTTTTAATGCCCCTCAGAAGAGACGTGGAGGTCAGAGTGCTATAACAGGACGCTTTTAATGCCCCTCAGAAGAGACGTGGAGGTCAGAGTGGTATAACAAGACGGTTTTAATGCCCCTTGGAAGGGACGTGGAGGTCAGAGTGGTATAACAAGATGGTTTTAATGCCCCTCAGAAGAGATGTGGAGGTCCCAGTAGCTTAACAAGATGCTTTTAATGCCCCTCAGAGAAGACGTGGAGTTCAGAGTGGTATAACAAGATGGTTTTAATGCCCCTTGGAAAAGACGTGGAGGTGAGAGTGGTATAACAAGACAGTTTTAATGCCCCTCAGAAGAGACGTGGAGGTCCCAGTAGCTTAACAAGACGCTTTTAATGCCCCTCAGAAGACACGTGGAGGTCAGAGTGGTATAAAAAGACGCTTTTAATGCCCCTCAGAAGAGACGTGGAGGTCCCAGTAGCTTAGCATTACGCTTTTAATGCCCCTCAGAAGAGAAGTGGAGGTCAGAGTGGTATAAAAAGATGGTTTTAATGCCCCTTGGAAGAGACGTGGAGGTCCCAGTAGATTAACAAGATGCTTTTAATGCCCCTCAGAAGAGACGTGGAGGTCCCAGTAGCTTAACAAGACGCTTTTAATGCCCCTCAGGAGAGACGTGGAGATCCCGGTAGCTTAACAAGAAGGTTTTAATGCCCCTCGGAAGAGACGTGGAGGTCCCAGTAGCTTAGCAAGACGCTTTTAATGCCCCTCAGAAGAGACGTTGAGGTCAGAGAGGTATAACAAGACGGTTTTAATGCCCCTCAGAAGAGACGTGGAGGTCCCATTAGCTTAACAAGAAACTTTTAATGCCCCTCAGAAGAGACGTGGAGGTCAGAGTGGTATAACAAGACGGTTTTAATGACCCTTGGAAGAGACGTGGAGGTCAGAGTGGTATAACAAGACGGTTTTAATGCCCCTCAGAAGAGACGTGGAGGTCAGAGTGGTATTATAAGACGGTTTTAATGCCCCTCAGAAGAGACGTGGAGGTCCCAGTAGCTTAACAAGACGCTTTTGATGTCCCTCAGAAGACACGTGGAGGTCAGAGTGGTATAACATGACGGTTTTAATTCCGCTTGGAAGAGACGTGGACGTCGGAGTAGTATAACAAGACGCTTTTAATGCCCCTCAGAAGAGACGTGGAGGTCCCAGTAGTTTAACAAGACGCTTTTAATGCCCCTCAGAAGAGACGTGGAGGTCAGAGTGGTATAACAAGACGGTTTTAATGCCCCTTTGAAGAGACGTGGAGGTCAGAGTGGTATAACAAGTTGGTTTTAATGCCCCTCAAAAGAGACGTGGAGGTCCCAGTAGCTTAACAAAACGCTTTTAATGCCCCTCAGAAGAGACGTGGAGGTCCCAGTAGCTTTGCAAGACGCTTTTAATGCCCCTCAGAAGAGATGTGGAGGTCCCAGTAGCTTAACAAGACGGTTTTAATGCCTCTTTGAAGAGAGGTGGAGGTCCCAATAGCTTAACAAGACGCTTTTAATGCCCCTCAGAAGAGACGTGGAGGTCAGAGTGGTCTAACAAGACTGTTTTAATGCCCCTTGGAAGAGACGTGGAGGTCAGAGTGGTAAAAGAAGACGCTTTTAATGCCCCTCAGAAGAGACGTGGAGGTCCCAGTAGCTTAACAAAACGCTTTTAATGCCCCTCAGAAGAGACGTGGAGGTCAGAGTGGTATAAAAAGACGCTTTTAATGCCCCTCAGAAGAGACGTGGCGGTCCCAGTAGCTTAGCATCACGCTTTTAATGCCCCTCAGAAGAGAAGTGGAGGTCAGAGTGGTATAAAAAGATGGTTTTAATGCCCCTTGGAAGAGACGTGGAGGTCCCAGTAGCTTAACAAGATGCTTTTAATGCCCCTCAGAAGAGACGTGGAGGTCCCAGTAGCTTAACAAGACGCACTTAATGCCCCTCAGAAGAGACGTGGAGATCCCAGTAGCTTAACAAGAAGGTTTTAATGCCCCTCGGAAGAGACGTGGAGGTCCCAGTAGCTTAGCAAGACGCTTTTAATGCCCCTCAGAAGAGTCGTTGAGGTCAGAGAGGTATAACAAGACGGTTTTAATTCCCCTCAGAAGAGACGTGGAGGTCCCAGTAGCTTAACAAGAAGCTTTTAATGCCCCTCAGAAGAGACGTGGAGGTCAGAGTGGTATAACAAGACGGTTTTAATGACCCTTGGAAGAGACGTTTAGGTCAGAGTGGTATAACAAGACGGTTTTAATGCCCCTCACAAGAGACGTGGAGGTCAGAGTGGTATTATAAGACGGTTTTAATGCCCCTCAGAAGAGACGTGGAGGTCCCAGTAGCTTAACAAAACGCTTTTAATGCCCCTCAGAAGAGACGTGGAGGTCCCAGTAGCTTTGCAAGAGGCTTTTAATGCCCCTCCGAAGAGACGTGGAGGTCCCAGTAGCATAACAAGACGGTTTTAATGCCTCTCTGAAGAGACGTGGAGGTCCCAATAGCTTAACAAGACGCTTTTAATGCCCCTCAGAAGAGACGTGGAGGTCAGAGTGGTCTAACAAGACTGTTTTAATGCCCCTTGGAAGAGACGTGGAGGTCAGAGTGGTAAAAGAAGACGCTTTTAATGCCCCTCAGAAGAGACGTGGAGGTCCCAGTAGCTTAACAAAACGCTTTTAATGCCCCTCAGAAGAGACGTGGAGGTCAGAGTGGTTTAACAAGACAGTTTTAATGCCCCTTTGAAGAGACCTGGAGGTCAGAGTGGTATAACAAGTTGGTTTTAATGCCCCTCAGAAGAGACGTGGAGGTCAGAGTGGTATATCAAGTTGGTTTTAATGCCCCTCAGAAGAGATGTGGAGGTCCCAGTAGCTTAACAAGACGCTTTTAATGCCCCTCAGAAGAGACGTGGAGGTCCCAGTAGCTTTGCAAGACGCTTTTAATGCCCCTCAGAAGAGACGTGGAGGTCAGAGTGGTATAACAAGACGGTTTTAATGCCCCTTGGAAGAGACGTGAAGGTCAGAGTGGTAAAACAAGACGCTTTTAATGCCCCTCAGAAGAGACGTGGAGGTCCCAGTAGCTTAACAAAACGCTTTTAATGCCCTTCAGAAGAGACGTGGAGGTCAGAGTGGTATAACAAGACGGTTTTAATGCCCCTTGGAAGGGACGTGGAGGTCAGAGTGGTATAACAATATGGTTTTAATGCCCCTCAGAAGCGCCGTGGAGGTCCCAGTAGCTTAACAAGACGCTTTTAATGCCCCTCAGAAGAAACGTTGAGGTCAGAGTGGTATAACAAGACGGTTTTAATGCCCCTAAGAAGAGACGTGGAGGTCCCAGTAGCTTAACAAGAAGCTTTTAATGCCCCTCAGAAGAGACGTGGAAGTCAGAGTGGTATAACAAGACGGTTTTAATGCCCCTTGGAAGAGACGTGGAGGTCAGAGTGGTATAACAAGTTGGTTTTAATGCCCCTGAAAAGAGAAGTGGAGGTCCCAGTAGCTTAACAATACGCTTTTAATGCCCCTCAGAAGAGACGTGGAGGTCAGAGTGGCATAACAAGACGGTTTTAATGCCCCTGAGAAGAGACGTGGAGGTCCCAGTAGCTTAACAAGACGCTTTTAATGCCCCTCAGAAGAGACGTGGAGGTCAAAGTGGTATATCAAGACGGTTTTAATGCCCCTTGTTAGAGACGTGGAGGTCAGAGTGGTATAACAAGACAGTTTTAATGCCCCTCAGAAGAGACGTGGAGGTTCCAGTAGCTTACCAAGATGCTTTTAATGCCCCTCAGAAGAGACGTGGAGGTCAGAGTGGTATAACAAGACGGTTTTAATGCCCCTTAGAAGGGACGTGGAGGTCAGAGTGGTATAACAGGACGCTTTTAATGCGCCTCAGAAGAGACGTGGAGGTCAGAGCGGTATAACAAGACGGTTTTAATGCCCCTTGGAAGGGACGTGGAGGTCAGAGTGGTATAACAAGATGGTTTTAATGCCCCTCAGAAGAGATGTGGAGGTCCCAGTAGCTTAACAAGACGCTTTTAATGCCCCTCAGAGGAGACGTGAAGGTCAGAGTGGTATAACAAGACAGTTTTAATGCCCCTCAGTAGAGACGTGGAGGTCCCAGTAGCTTAACAAGACGCTTTTAATGCCCCTCAGAAGAGACGTGGAGGTCAATGTGGTATAACAAGACGGTTTTAATGCCCCTTGGAAAAGACGTGGAGTTGAGAGTGGTATAACAAGACAGTTTTAATGCCCCTCAGAAGAGACGTGGAGGTCCCAGTAGCTTAACTAGACGCTTTTAGTGCCCCTCAGAAGAGACGTGGAGGTTCCAGAAGCTTAAGAAGACGCTTTTAATGCCCCTCAGAAGACACGTGGGGGTCAGAGTGGTATAAAAAGACGCTTTTAATGCCCCTCAGAAGAGAAGTGGAGGTCCCAGTAGCTTAGCAAGACGCTTTTAATGCCCCTCAGAAGAGAAGCGGAGGTCAGAGTGGTATAAAAAGACGGTTTTAATGCCCCTTGGAAGGGACGTGGAGGTCAGAGTGGTATAACAAGATGGTTTTAATGCCCCTCAGAAGCGCCGTGGAGGTCCCAGTAGCTTAACAAGACGCTTTTAATGCCCCTCAGAAGAGACGTGGAGATCCCAGTAGCTTAACAAAACGCTTTTAATGCCCTTCAGAAGAGACGTGGAGGTCAGAGTGGTATAACAAGACGGTTTTAATGCCCCTTGGAAGGGACGTGGAGGTCAGAGTGGTATAACAAGATGGTTTTAATGCCCCTCAGAAGCGCCGTGGAGGTCCCAGTAGCTTAACAAGACGCTTTTAATGCCCCTCAGAAGAAACGTTGAGGTCAGAGTGGTATAACAAGACGGTTTTAATGCCCCTAAGAAGAGACGTGGAGGTCCCAGTAGCTTAACAAGAAGCTTTTAATGCCCCTCAGAAGAGACGTGGAGGTCAGAGTGGTATAACAAGACGGTTTTAATGCCCCTTGGAAGGGACGTGGAGGTCAGAGTGGTATAACAAGTTGGTTTTAATGCCCCTGAAAAGAGAAGTGGAGGTCCCAGTAGCTTAACAAGACGCTTTTAATGCCCCTCAGAAGAGACGTGGAGGTCAGAGTGGTATAACAAGACGGTTTTAATGCCCCTCAGAAGAGACGTGGAGGTGCCAGTAGCTTAACAAGATGTTTTTAATGCCCCTCAGAAGAGACGTGGAGGTCAAAGTGGTATATCAAGACGGTTTTAATGCCCCTTGTTAGAGACGTGGAGGTCAGAGTGGTATAACAAGACAGTTTTAATGCCCCTCAGAAGAGACGTGGAGGTTCCAGTAGCTTACCAAGACGCTTTTAATGCCTCTCAGAGGAGACGTGGAGGTCAGAGTGGTATAACAAGACAGTTTTAATGCCCCTTGGAAGAGACGTGGAGGTCAGAGTGGTATAACAAGACGGTTTTAATGCCCCTCAGAAGAGACGTGGAGGTCAGAGTGGTATTATAAGACGGTTTTATTGCCCCTGAGAAGAGACGTGGAGGTCCCAGTAGCTTAACAAGACGCATTTAATGTCCCTCAGAAGACAGGTGGAGGTCAGAGTGGTATAACAAGACGGTTTTAATTCCGCTTGGAAGAGATGTGGAGGTCAGAGTGGTATAACAAGACGCTTTTAATGCCCCTCAGAAGAGACGTGGAGGTCACAGTAGCTTAACAAGACGCTTTTAATGCCCCTCAGAAGAGACGTGGAGGTCAGAGTGGTATAACAAGATGGTTTAAATGCCCCTTTGAAGAGACGTGGAGGTCAGAGTGGTTAAACAAGTTGGTTTTAATGCCCCTCAGAAGAGACGTGGAGGTCCCAGTAGCTTAACAAGACGCTTTTAATGCCCCTCAGAAGAGACGTGGAGGTCCCAGTAGCTTTTCAAGACGCTTTTAATGCCCCTCAGAAGAGACGTGGAGGTCCCAGTAGCTTAACAAGACGGTTTTAATGCCCCTCTGAACAGACGTGGAGGTCCCAATAGCTTAACAAGGCGCTTTTAATGCCCCTCAGAAGAGACGTGGAGGTCAGAGTGGTATAACAAGACGGTTTTAATGCCCCTTGGAAGAGACGTGAAGGTCAGAGTGGTAAAACAAGACGCTTTTAATGCCCCTCAGAAGAGACGTGGAGGTCCCAGTAGCTTAACAAAACGCTTCTAATGCCCTTCAGAAGAGACGTGGAGGTCAGAGTGGTATAACAAGACGGTTTTAATGCCCCTTGGAAGGGACGTGGAGGTCAGAGTGGTATAACAAGATGGTTTTAATGCCCCTCAGAAGCGCCGTGGAGGTCCCAGTAGCTTAACAAGACGCTTTTAATGCCCCTCAGAAGAAACGTTGAGGTCAGAGTGGTATAACAAGACGGTTTTAATGCCCCTAAGAAGAGACGTGGAGGTCCCAGTAGCTTAACAAGAAGCTTTTAATGCCCCTCAGAAGAGACGTGGAGGTCAGAGTGGTATAACAAGACGGTTTTAATGCCCCTTGGAAGGGACGTGGAGGTCAGAGTGGTATAACAAGTTGGTTTTAATGCCCCTGAAAAGAGAAGTGGAGGTCCCAGTAGCTTAACAAGACGCTTTTAATGCCCCTCAGAAGAGACGTGGAGGTCAGAGTGGTATAACAAGACGGTTTTAATGCCCCTCAGAAGAGACGTGGAGGTGCCAGTAGCTTAACAAGATGTTTTTAATGCCCCTCAGAAGAGACGTGGAGGTCAAAGTGGTATATCAAGACGGTTTTAATGCCCCTTGTTAGAGACGTGGAGGTCAGAGTGGTATAACAAGACAGTTTTAATGCCCCTCAGAAGAGACGTGGAGGTTCCAGTAGCTTACCAAGACGCTTTTAATGCCCCTCAGAAGAGACGTGGAGGTCAGAGTGGTATAACAAGACGGTTTTAATGCCCCTTAGAAGGGACGTGGAGGTCAGAGTGGTATAACAAGATGGTTTTAATGCCCCTCAGAAGAAATGTGGAGGTCCCAGTAGCTTAACAAGACGCTTTTAATGCCCCTCAGAAGAGACGTGGAGGTCAGAGTAGTATAACAAAACGGTTTTAATGCCCCTCAGTAGAGACGTGGAGGTCCCAGTAGCTTAACAAGACGCTTTTAATGCCCCTCAGAAGAGACGTGGAGGTCAATGTGGTATAACAAGACGGTTTTAATGCCCCTTGGAAAAGACGTGGAGTTGAGAGTGGTATAACAAGACAGTTTTAATGCCCCTCAGAAGAGACGTGGAGGTCCCAGTAGCTTAACAAGACGCTTTTAGTGCCCCTCAGAAGAGACGTGGAGGTTCCAGAAGCTTAGCAAGACGCTTTTAATGCCCCTCAGAAGACACGTGGGGGTCAGAGTGGTATAAAAAGACGCTTTTAATGTCCCTCAGAAGAGACGTGGAGGTCCCAGTAGCTTAACAAGACGCTTTTAATGCCCCTCAGAAGAGACGTGGAGATCCCAGTAGCTTAACAAGAAGGTTTTAATGCCCCTCGGAAGAGACGTGGAAGTCCCAGTAGCTTAGCAAGACGCTTTTAATGCCCCTCAGAAGACACGTTGAGGTCAGAGAGGTATAACAAGACGGTTTTAATGCCCCTCAGAAGAGACGTGGAGGTCCCAGTAGCTTAACCAGAAGCTTTTAATGCCCCTCAGAAGAGACGTGGAGGTCAGAGTGGTATAACAAGACAGTTTTAATGCCCCTTGGAAGAGACGTGGAGGTCAGAGTGGTATAACAAGACGGTTTTAATGCCCCTCAGAAGAGACGTGGAGGTCAGAGTGGTATTATAAGACGGTTTTAATGCCCCTGAGAAGAGACGTGGAGGTCCCAGTAGCTTAACAAGACGCTTTTAATGTCCCTCAGAAGACACGTGGAGGTCAGAGTGGTATAACAAGACGGTTTTAATTCCGCTTGGAAGAGACATGGAGGTCAGAGTGGTATAACAAGACGCTTTTAATGCCCCTCAGAAGAGACGTGGAGGTCCCAGTAGCTTAACAAGACGCTTTTAATGCCCCTCAGAAGAGACGTGGAGGTCAGAGTGGTATAACAAGGTGGTTTAAATGCCCCTTTGAAGAGACGTGGAGGTCAGAGTGGTATAACAAGTTGGATTTAATGCCCCTCAGAAGAGACGTGGAGGTCCCAGTAGCTTAACAAGACGCTTTTAATGCCCCTCAGAAGAGACGTGGAGGTCCCAGTAGCTTTGCAAGACGCTTTTAATGCCCCTCAGAAGAGACGTGGAGGTCCCAGTAGCTTAACAAGACGGTTTTAATGCCCCTCTGAACAGACGTGGTGGTCCCAATAGCTTAAGAAGACGCTTTTAATGCCCCTCAGAAGAGACGTGGAGCTCAGAGTGGTCTAACAAGACGGTTTTAATGCCCCTTGGAAGAGACGTGTAGGTCAGAGTGGTAAAGCAAGACGCTTTTAATGCCCCTCAGAAGAGACGTGGAGGTCCCAGTAGCTTAACAAGACGCTTTTAATGCCCCTCAGAAGAGACGGGGAGGTCCCAGTAGCTTTGCAAGACGCTTCTAATGCCCCTCAAAAGAGACTTGGAGGTACCAGTAGCTTAACAAGACGGTTTTAATGCCCCTCTGAATAGACGTGGAGGTCCCAATAGCTTAACAAGACGCTTTTAATGCCCGTCAGAAGAGACGTGGAGGTCAAAGTGGTAAAACAAGACGCTTTTAATGCCCCTCAGAAGAGACTTGGAGGTCCCAGTAGCTTAACAAAACGCTTTTAATGTCCTTTAGAAGAGACGTGGAGGTCAGAGTGGTATAACAAGCCGGTTTTAATGCCCCTTTTAAGGGACGTGGAGGTCAGAGTGGTATAACAAGATGGTTTTAATGCCCCTCAGAAGAGCCGTGGAGGTCCCAGTAGCTTAACAAGATGCTTTTAATGCCCCTCAGAAGAGACGTTGAGGTCAGAGTGGTATAACAAGACGGTTTTAATGCCCCTCAGAAGAGACGTGGAGGTACCAGTAGCTTAACAAGAAGCTTTTAATGCCCCTCAGAAGAGACGTGGAGGTCAGAGTGGTATAACAAGACGGTTTTAATGCCCCTTGGAAGGGACGTGGAGGTCAGAGGGGTATAACAAGTTGGTTTTAATGCCCCTGAAAAGAGATGTGGAGGTCCCAGTAGCTTAACAAGACGCTTTTTATGCCCCTCAGAAGAGACGTGGAGGTCAGAGTGGTATAACAAGACGGTTTTAATGCCCCTCAGAAGAGACGTGGAGGTCCCAGTAGCTTAACAAGACGCTTTTAATGCCCCTCAGAAGAGACGTGGAGGTCAAAGTGGTATATCAAGACGGTTTTAATGCCCCTTGTTAGAGACGTGTAGGTCAGAGTGGTATAACAAGACAGTTTTAATGCCCCTCAGAAGAGACGTGGAGGTCCCAGAAGCTTAACAAGACGCTTTTAATGCCCCTCAGACGAGACATGGAGGTTCCAGTAGCTTAACAAGACGCTTGTAATGCCCCTCAGAAGAGACGTGGAGGTCAGAGTGCTATAACAAGACGGTTTTAATGCCCCTTAGAAGGGACGTGGAGGTCAGAGTGGTATAACAGGACGCTTTTAATGCCCCTCAGAAGAGACGTGAAGGTCAGAGTGGTATAACAAGACGGTTTTAATGCCCCTTGGAATGGACGTGGAGGTCAGAGTGGTATAACAAGATGGTTTTAATGCCCCTCAGAAGAGATGTGGAGGTCCCAGTAGCTTAACAAGACGCTTTTAATGCCCCTCAGAGGAGACGTGAAGGTCAGAGTGGTATAACAAGACAGTTTTAATGCCCCTCAGTAGAGACGTGGAGGTCCCAGTAGCTTAACAAGACGCTTTTAATGCCCCTCAGAAGAGACGTGGAGGTCAATGTGGTATAACAAGACGGTTTTAATGCCCCTTGGAAAAGACGTGGAGTTGAGAGTGGTATAACAAGACAGTTTTAATGCCCCTCAGAAGAGACGTGGAGGTCCCAGTAGCTTAACTAGACGCTTTTAGTGCCCCTCAGAAGAGACGTGGAGGTTCCAGAAGCTTAAGAAGACGCTTTTAATGCCCCTCAGAAGACACGTGGGGGTCAGAGTGGTATAAAAAGACGCTTTTAATGCCCCTCAGAAGAGAAGTGGAGGTCCCAGTAGCTTAGCAAGACGCTTTTAATGCCCCTCAGAAGAGAAGCGGAGGTCAGAGTGGTATAAAAAGACGGTTTTAATGCCCCTTGGAAGGGACGTGGAGGTCAGAGTGGTATAACAAGATGGTTTTAATGCCCCTCAGAAGCGCCGTGGAGGTCCCAGTAGCTTAACAAGACGCTTTTAATGCCCCTCAGAAGAGACGTGGAGATCCCAGTAGCTTAACAAAACGCTTTTAATGCCCTTCAGAAGAGACGTGGAGGTCAGAGTGGTATAACAAGACGGTTTTAATGCCCCTTGGAAGGGACGTGGAGGTCAGAGTGGTATAACAAGATGGTTTTAATGCCCCTCAGAAGCGCCGTGGAGGTCCCAGTAGCTTAACAAGACGCTTTTAATGCCCCTCAGAAGAAACGTTGAGGTCAGAGTGGTATAACAAGACGGTTTTAATGCCCCTAAGAAGAGACGTGGAGGTCCCAGTAGCTTAACAAGAAGCTTTTAATGCCCCTCAGAAGAGACGTGGAGGTCAGAGTGGTATAACAAGACGGTTTTAATGCCCCTTGGAAGGGACGTGGAGGTCAGAGTGGTATAACAAGTTGGTTTTAATGCCCCTGAAAAGAGAAGTGGAGGTCCCAGTAGCTTAACAAGACGCTTTTAATGCCCCTCAGAAGAGACGTGGAGGTCAGAGTGGTATAACAAGACGGTTTTAATGCCCCTCAGAAGAGACGTGGAGGTGCCAGTAGCTTAACAAGATGTTTTTAATGCCCCTCAGAAGAGACGTGGAGGTCAAAGTGGTATATCAAGACGGTTTTAATGCCCCTTGTTAGAGACGTGGAGGTCAGAGTGGTATAACAAGACAGTTTTAATGCCCCTCAGAAGAGACGTGGAGGTTCCAGTAGCTTACCAAGACGCTTTTAATGCCTCTCAGAGGAGACGTGGAGGTCAGAGTGGTATAACAAGACAGTTTTAATGCCCCTTGGAAGAGACGTGGAGGTCAGAGTGGTATAACAAGACGGTTTTAATGCCCCTCAGAAGAGACGTGGAGGTCAGAGTGGTATTATAAGACGGTTTTATTGCCCCTGAGAAGAGACGTGGAGGTCCCAGTAGCTTAACAAGACGCATTTAATGTCCCTCAGAAGACAGGTGGAGGTCAGAGTGGTATAACAAGACGGTTTTAATTCCGCTTGGAAGAGATGTGGAGGTCAGAGTGGTATAACAAGACGCTTTTAATGCCCCTCAGAAGAGACGTGGAGGTCACAGTAGCTTAACAAGACGCTTTTAATGCCCCTCAGAAGAGACGTGGAGGTCAGAGTGGTATAACAAGATGGTTTAAATGCCCCTTTGAAGAGACGTGGAGGTCAGAGTGGTTAAACAAGTTGGTTTTAATGCCCCTCAGAAGAGACGTGGAGGTCCCAGTAGCTTAACAAGACGCTTTTAATGCCCCTCAGAAGAGACGTGGAGGTCCCAGTAGCTTTTCAAGACGCTTTTAATGCCCCTCAGAAGAGACGTGGAGGTCCCAGTAGCTTAACAAGACGGTTTTAATGCCCCTCTGAACAGACGTGGAGGTCCCAATAGCTTAACAAGGCGCTTTTAATGCCCCTCAGAAGAGACGTGGAGGTCAGAGTGGTATAACAAGACGGTTTTAATGCCCCTTGGAAGAGACGTGAAGGTCAGAGTGGTAAAACAAGACGCTTTTAATGCCCCTCAGAAGAGACGTGGAGGTCCCAGTAGCTTAACAAAACGCTTCTAATGCCCTTCAGAAGAGACGTGGAGGTCAGAGTGGTATAACAAGACGGTTTTAATGCCCCTTGGAAGGGACGTGGAGGTCAGAGTGGTATAACAAGATGGTTTTAATGCCCCTCAGAAGCGCCGTGGAGGTCCCAGTAGCTTAACAAGACGCTTTTAATGCCCCTCAGAAGAAACGTTGAGGTCAGAGTGGTATAACAAGACGGTTTTAATGCCCCTAAGAAGAGACGTGGAGGTCCCAGTAGCTTAACAAGAAGCTTTTAATGCCCCTCAGAAGAGACGTGGAGGTCAGAGTGGTA
Organism: Phyllobates terribilis; assembly: GCF_046119375.1. Taxonomy (NCBI): domain Eukaryota; kingdom Metazoa; phylum Chordata; class Amphibia; order Anura; family Dendrobatidae; genus Phyllobates; species Phyllobates terribilis. The sequence goes on from NW_027362773.1 coordinate 105,458,498, forward strand.
TAACAAGACGGTTTTAATGCCCCTTGGAAGGGACGTGGAGGTCAGAGTGGTATAACAAGTTGGTTTTAATGCCCCTGAAAAGAGAAGTGGAGGTCCCAGTAGCTTAACAAGACGCTTTTAATGCCCCTCAGAAGAGACGTGGAGGTCAGAGTGGTATAACAAGACGGTTTTAATGCCCCTCAGAAGAGACGTGGAGGTGCCAGTAGCTTAACAAGATGTTTTTAATGCCCCTCAGAAGAGACGTGGAGGTCAAAGTGGTATATCAAGACGGTTTTAATGCCCCTTGTTAGAGACGTGGAGGTCAGAGTGGTATAACAAGACAGTTTTAATGCCCCTCAGAAGAGACGTGGAGGTTCCAGTAGCTTACCAAGACGCTTTTAATGCCCCTCAGAAGAGACGTGGAGGTCAGAGTGGTATAACAAGACGCTTTTAATGTCCCTCAGAAGAGACGTGGAGGTCCCAGTAGCTTAGCAAGACACTTTTAATGCCCCTCAGAAGAGACATGGAGGTCCCAGTAGCTTAACAAGACGCTTTTAATGCCCCTCAGAAGAGACGTGGAGATCCCAGTAGCTTAACAAGAAGGTTTTAATGCCCCTCGGAAGAGACGTGGAAGTCCCAGTAGCTTAGCAAGACGCTTTTAATGCCCCTCAGAAGACACGTTGAGGTCAGAGAGGTATAACAAGACGGTTTTAATGCCCCTCAGAAGAGACGTGGAGGTCCCAGTAGCTTAACCAGAAGCTTTTAATGCCCCTCAGAAGAGACGTGGAGGTCAGAGTGGTATAACAAGACAGTTTTAATGCCCCTTGGAAGAGACGTGGAGGTCAGAGTGGTATAACAAGACGGTTTTAATGCCCCTCAGAAGAGACGTGGAGGTCAGAGTGGTATTATAAGACGGTTTTAATGCCCCTGAGAAGAGACGTGGAGGTCCCAGTAGCTTAACAAGACGCTTTTAATGTCCCTCAGAAGACACGTGGAGGTCAGAGTGGTATAACAAGACGGTTTTAATTCCGCTTGGAAGAGACATGGAGGTCAGAGTGGTATAACAAGACGCTTTTAATGCCCCTCAGAAGAGACGTGGAGGTCCCAGTAGCTTAACAAGACGCTTTTAATGCCCCTCAGAAGAGACGTGGAGGTCAGAGTGGTATAACAAGGTGGTTTAAATGCCCCTTTGAAGAGACGTGGAGGTCAGAGTGGTATAACAAGTTGGATTTAATGCCCCTCAGAAGAGACGTGGAGGTCCCAGTAGCTTAACAAGACGCTTTTAATGCCCCTCAGAAGAGACGTGGAGGTCCCAGTAGCTTTGCAAGACGCTTTTAATGCCCCTCAGAAGAGACGTGGAGGTCCCAGTAGCTTAACAAGACGGTTTTAATGCCCCTCTGAACAGACGTGGTGGTCCCAATAGCTTAAGAAGACGCTTTTAATGCCCCTCAGAAGAGACGTGGAGCTCAGAGTGGTCTAACAAGACGGTTTTAATGCCCCTTGGAAGAGACGTGTAGGTCAGAGTGGTAAAGCAAGACGCTTTTAATGCCCCTCAGAAGAGACGTGGAGGTCCCAGTAGCTTAACAAGACGCTTTTAATGCCCCTCAGAAGAGACGGGGAGGTCCCAGTAGCTTTGCAAGACGCTTCTAATGCCCCTCAAAAGAGACTTGGAGGTACCAGTAGCTTAACAAGACGGTTTTAATGCCCCTCTGAATAGACGTGGAGGTCCCAATAGCTTAACAAGACGCTTTTAATGCCCGTCAGAAGAGACGTGGAGGTCAAAGTGGTAAAACAAGACGCTTTTAATGCCCCTCAGAAGAGACTTGGAGGTCCCAGTAGCTTAACAAAACGCTTTTAATGTCCTTTAGAAGAGACGTGGAGGTCAGAGTGGTATAACAAGCCGGTTTTAATGCCCCTTTTAAGGGACGTGGAGGTCAGAGTGGTATAACAAGATGGTTTTAATGCCCCTCAGAAGAGCCGTGGAGGTCCCAGTAGCTTAACAAGATGCTTTTAATGCCCCTCAGAAGAGACGTTGAGGTCAGAGTGGTATAACAAGACGGTTTTAATGCCCCTCAGAAGAGACGTGGAGGTACCAGTAGCTTAACAAGAAGCTTTTAATGCCCCTCAGAAGAGACGTGGAGGTCAGAGTGGTATAACAAGACGGTTTTAATGCCCCTTGGAAGGGACGTGGAGGTCAGAGGGGTATAACAAGTTGGTTTTAATGCCCCTGAAAAGAGATGTGGAGGTCCCAGTAGCTTAACAAGACGCTTTTTATGCCCCTCAGAAGAGACGTGGAGGTCAGAGTGGTATAACAAGACGGTTTTAATGCCCCTCAGAAGAGACGTGGAGGTCCCAGTAGCTTAACAAGACGCTTTTAATGCCCCTCAGAAGAGACGTGGAGGTCAAAGTGGTATATCAAGACGGTTTTAATGCCCCTTGTTAGAGACGTGTAGGTCAGAGTGGTATAACAAGACAGTTTTAATGCCCCTCAGAAGAGACGTGGAGGTCCCAGAAGCTTAACAAGACGCTTTTAATGCCCCTCAGACGAGACATGGAGGTTCCAGTAGCTTAACAAGACGCTTGTAATGCCCCTCAGAAGAGACGTGGAGGTCAGAGTGCTATAACAAGACGGTTTTAATGCCCCTTAGAAGGGACGTGGAGGTCAGAGTGGTATAACAGGACGCTTTTAATGCCCCTCAGAAGAGACGTGAAGGTCAGAGTGGTATAACAAGACGGTTTTAATGCCCCTTGGAATGGACGTGGAGGTCAGAGTGGTATAACAAGATGGTTTTAATGCCCCTCAGAAGAGATGTGGAGGTCCCAGTAGCTTAACAAGACGCTTTTAATGCCCCTCAGAAGACACGTGGAGGTTAGAGTGGTATAAAAAGACGCTTTTAATACCCCTCAGAAGAGACGTGGAGGTCCCAGTAGCTTAGCATCACGCTTTTAATGCCCCTCAGAAGAGAAGTGGAGGTCAGAGTGGTATAAAAAGATGGTTTTAATGCCCCTTGAAAGAGACGTGGAGGTCCCAGTAGCTTAACAAGATGCTTTTAATGCCCCTCAGAAGAGACGTGGAGGTCCCAGTAGCTTAACAAGACGCTTTTAATGCCCCTCAGAAGAGACGTGGAGATCCCAGTAGCTTAACAAGAAGGTTTTAATGCCCCTCGGAAGAGACGTGGAGGTCCCAGTAGCTTAGCAAGACGCTTTTAATGCCCCTCAGAAGAGACGTTGAGGTCAGAGAGGTATAACAAGACGGTTTTAATGCCCCTCAGAAGAGACGTGGAGGTCCCAGTAGCTTAACAAGAAGCTTTTAATGCCCCTCAGAAGAGACGTGGAGGTCAGAGTGGTATAACAAGACGGTTTTAATGCCCCTTGGAAGGGACGTGGAGGTCAGAGTGGTATAACAAGATGGTTTTAATGCCCCTCAGAGGAGACGTGGAGGTCCCAGCAGCTTAACAAGACGCTTTTAATGCCCCTCAGAAGAGAAGTGGAGGTCAGAGTGGTATAAAAAGACGGTTTTAATGCCCCTCAGAAGAGACGTGAAGGTCCCAGTAGCTTAACAAGACGCATTTAATGCCCCTCAGAAGAGACGTGGAGGTCAGAGTGGTATAACAAGACGGTTTTAATGCCCCTTGGAAGAGACGTGGAGGTCAGAGTGGTATAACAAGACTGTTTTAATGCCCCTCAGAAGAGACGTGGAGGTCAGAGTGGTATAACAAGACGTTTTTAATGCCCCTCAGAAGAGACGTGGAGGTCCCAGTAGCTTAACAAGATGCTTTTAATGCCCCTCAGAAGAGACGTGGAGGTCCTAGTAGCTGAACAAGACGCTTTTTATGCCCCTCAGAAGGGACGTGGAGGTCAGAGTGGTATAACAAGACGGTTTTAATGCCCTTTTGAAGAGACGTGGAGGTCAGAGTGGTATAACAAGACGGTTTTAATGACCCTCAGAAGAGACATGGAGGTCCCAGTAGCTTAACAAGACGCTTATAATGCCCCTCAGAAGAGACGTGGAGGTCCCAGTAGCTTAACAAGATGCTTTTAATGCCCCTCAGAAGAGACGTGGAGGTCCCAGTAGCTGAACAAGACGCTTTTAATGCCCCTCAGAAGGGACGTGGAGGTCAGAGTGGTATAACAACACGGTTTTAATTCCCTTTTGAAGAGACGTGGAGGTCAGAGTGGTATAACAAGAAGGTTTTAATGCCCCTCAGAAGAGACGTGGAGGTCCCAGTAGCTTAACAAGACGCTTTTAATGCCCCTCAGAAGAGACGTGGAGGTCCCAGTAGCTTAACAAGACGCTTTTAATGCACCTCAGAAGAGACGTGGAGGTCCCAGTAGCTTAACAAGACGGTTTTAATGCCCCTCTGAAGAGACGTGGAGGTCCCAGTAGCTTAACAAGACGCTTTTAATGCCCCTCAGAAGAGACGTGGAGGTCAGAGTGGTATAACAAGACGGTTTTAATGCCCATTTTAAGAGACGTGGAGGTCAGGGTTGTATAACAAGACGCTTTTAATGCCCCTCAGAAGAGACGTGGATGTCCCAGTAGCTTAACAAGACGCTTTTAATGCCCCTCAGAAGAGACGTGGAGGTCAGAGTGGTATAACAAGACGGTTTTAATGCCCCTTCGAAGGAACGTGGAGGTCAGAGTGGTATAACAAGACGGTTTTAATGCCCCTCAGAAGAGACGTGGAGGTCCCAGTAGCTTAACAAGAAGCTTTTAATGCCTCTCAGAAGAGACGTGGAAGTCAGAGTGGTATAACAAGACGGTTTTAATGCCCCTTGGAAGGGACGTGGAGGTCAGAGTGGTATAACAAGTTGGTTTTAATGCCCCTGAAAAGAGATGTGGAGGTCCCAGTAGCTTAACAAGACGCTTTTAATGCCCCTCAGAAGTGACGTGGAGGTCAGAGTGGTATAACAAGACGGTTTTAATGCCCCTCAGAACAGACGTGGAGTTCCCAGTAGCTTAAGAAGACGCTTTTAATGCCCCTCAGAGGAGACGTGGAGGTCAAAGTGGTATATCAAGACGGTTTTAATGCCCCTTGCTAGAGACGTGGAGGTCAGAGTGGTATAACAAGACAGTTTTAATGCCCCTCAGAAAAGACGTGGAGGTCCCAGTAGCTTAACAAGACGCTTTTAATGCCCCTCAGACGAGACATGGAGGTTCCAGTAGCTTAACAAGACGCTTTTAATGCCCCTCAGAAGAGACGTGGAGGTCAGAGTGCTATAACAGGACGCTTTTAATGCCCCTCAGAAGAGGCGTGGAGGTCAGAGTGGTATAACAAGACGGTTTTAATGCCCCTTGGAAGGGACGTGGAGGTCAGAGTGGTATAACAAGATGGTTTTAATGCCCCTCAGAAGAGATGTGGAGGTCCCAGTAGCTTAACAAGATGCTTTTAATGCCCCTCAGAGAAGACGTGGAGTTCAGAGTGGTATAACAAGACGGTTTTAATGCCCCTCAGAAGAGACGTGGAGGTCCCAGTAGCTTAACAAGACGCTTTTAATGCCCCTCAGAAGAGACGTGGAGGTCAAAGTGGTATAACAAGATGGTTTTAATGCCCCTTGGAAAAGACGTGGAGGTGAGAGTGGTATAACAAGACAGTTTTAATGCCCCTCAGAAGAGACGTGGAGGTCCCAGTAGCTTAACAAGACGCTTTTAATGCCCCTCAGAAGACACGTGGAGGTCAGAGTGGTATAAAAAGACGCTTTTAATGCCCCTCAGAAGAGACGTGGAGGTCCCAGTAGCTTAGCATTACGCTTTTAATGCCCCTCAGAAGAGAAGTGGAGGTCAGAGTGGTATAAAAAGACGGTTTTAATGCCCCTTGGAAGAGACGTGGAGGTCCCAGTAGCTTAACAAGATGCTTTTAATGCCCCTCAGAAGAGACGTGGAGGTCCCAGTAGCTTAACAAGACGCTTTTAATGCCCCTCAGGAGAGACGTGGAGATCCCAGTAGCTTAACAAGAAGGTTTTAATGCCCCTCGAAAGAGACGTGGAGGTCCCAGTAGCTTAGCAAGACGCTTTTAATGCCCCTCAGAAGAGACGTTGAGGTCAGAGAGGTATAACAAGACGGTTTTAATGCCCCTCAGAAGAGACGTGGAGGTCCCATTAGCTTAACAAGAAACTTTTAATGCCCCTCAGAAGAGACGTGGAGGTCAGAGTGGTATAACAAGACGGTTTTAATGACCCTTGGAAGAGACGTGGAGGTCAGAGTGGTATAACAAGACGGTTTTAATGCCCCTCAGAAGAGACGTGGAGGTCAGAGTGGTATTATAAGATGGTTTTAATGCCCCTCAGAAGAGACGTGGAGGTCCCAGTAGCTTAACAAGACGCTTTTGATGTCCCTCAGAAGACACGAGGAGGTCAGAGTGGTATAACAAGACGGTTTTAATTCCGCTTGGAAGAGACATGGTCGTCGGAGTAGTATAACAAGACGCTTTTAATGCCCCTCAGAAGAGACGTGGAGGTCTCAGTAGTTTAACAAGACGCTTTTAATGCCCCTCAGAAGAGACGTGGAGGTCAGAGTGGTATAACAAGACGGTTTTAATGCCCCTTGGAAGGTTCGTGAAGGTCAGAGTGGTATAACAAGTTGGTTTTAATGCCCCTGAAAAGAGAAGTGGAGGTCCCAGTAGCTTAACAAGACGCTTTTAATGCCCCTCAGAAGAGACGTGGAGGTCAGAGTGGTATAACAAGACGGTTTTAATGCCCCTCAGTAGAGACGTGGAGGTCCCAGTAGCTTAACAAGACGCTTTTAATGCCCCTCAGAAGAGACGTGGAGGTCAAAGTGGTATATCAAGACGGTTTTAATGCCTCTTAGAAGAGACATGGAGGTGAGAGTGGTATAACAAGACAGTTTTAATGCCCCTTGGAAGAGACGTGGAGGTCAGAGTGGTATAACAAGACGGTTTTAATGCCCCTCAGAAGAGACGTGGAGGTCAGAGTGGTATTATAAGACGGTTTTAATGCCCCTGAGAAGAGACGTGGAGGTCCCAGTAGCTTAACAAGACGCTTTTAATGTCCCTCAGAAGACACGTGGAGGTCAGAGTGGTATAACAATACGGTTTTAATTCCGCTTGGAAGAGACGTGGAGGTCAGAGTGGTATAACAAGACACTTTTAATGCCCCTCAGAAGAGATGTGGAGGTCCCAGTAGTTTAACAAGACGCTTTTAATGCCCCTCAGAAGAGACGTGGAGGTCAGAGTGGTATAACAAGATGGTTTAAATGCCCCTTTGAAGAGACGTGGAGGTCAGAGTGGTATAACAAGTTGGTTTTAATGCCCCTCAGAAGAGACGTGGAGGTCCCAGTAGCTTAACAAGACGCTTTTAATACCCCTCAGAAGAGACGTGGAGGTCCCAGTAGCTTTGCAAGACGCTTTTAATGCCCCTCAGAAGAGACGTGGAGGTCCCAGTAGCTTAACAAGACGGTTTTAATGCCCCTCTGAAGAGACGTGGAGGTCCCAATAGGTTAACAAGACGCTTTTAATGCCCCTCAGAAGAGACGTGGAGGTCATAGTGGTCTAACAAGACTGTTTTAATGCCCCTTGGAAGAGACGTGGAGGTCAGAGTGGTAAAAGAAGACGCTTTTAATGCCCCTCAGAAGAGACGTGGAGGTCCCAGTAGCTTAACAAAACGCTTTTAATGCCCCTCAGAAGAGACGTGGAGGTCAGAGTGGTATAACAAGACAGTTTTAATGCCCATTTGAAGAAACCTGGAGGTCAGAGTGGTATAACAAGTTGGTTTTAATGCCCCTCAGAAGAGACGTGGAGGTCAGAGTGGTATAACAAGTTGGTTTTAATGCCCCTCAGAAGAGACGTGGAGGTCCCAGTAGCTTAACAAGACGCTTTTAATGCCCCTCAGAAGAGACGTGGAGGTCCCAGTAGCTTTGCAAGACGCTTTTAATGCCCCTCAGAAGAGACGCGGAGGTACCAGTAGCTTAACAAGACGGTTTTAATGCCCCTCTGAAGAGACGTGGAGGTCCCAATAGCTTAACAAGACGCTCTTAATGCCCCTCAGAAGAGACGTGGAGGTCAGAGAGGTATAACAAGACGGTTTTAATGCCCCTTGGAAGAGACGTGAAGATCAGAGTGGTAAAACAAGACGCTTTTAATGCCTCTCAGAAGAGACGTGGAGGTCCCAGTAGCTTAACAAAACGCTTTTAATGCCCTTCAGAAGAGACGTGGAGGTCAGAGTGGTATAACAAGACTGTTTTAATGCCCCTTGGAAGGGACGTGGAGGTCAGAGTGGTATAACAGGATGGTTTTAATGCCCCTCAGAAGCGCCGTGGAGGTCCCAGTAGCTTAACAAGACGCTTTTAATGCCCCTCAGAAGAAACGTTGAGGTCAGAGTGGTATAACAAGACGGTTTTAATGCCCCTAAGAAGAGACATGGAGGTCCCAGTAGCTTAACAAGAAGCTTTTAATGCCCCTCAGAAGAGACGTGGAGGTCAGAGTGGTATAACAAGACGGTTTTAATGCCCCTTGGAAGGGACGTGGAGGTCAGAGTGGTATAACAAGTTGGTTTTAATGCCCCTGAAAAGAGAAGTGGAGGTCCCAGTAGCTTAACAAGACGCTTTTAATGCCCCTCAGAAGAGACGTGGAGGTCAGAGTGGTATAACAAGACGGTTTTAATGCCCCTCAGAAGAGACGTGGAGGTCCCAGTAGCTTAACAAGACGCTTTTAATGCCCCTCAGAAGAGACGTGGAGGTCAAAGTGGTATATCAAGACGGTTTTAATGCCCCTTGTTAGAGACGTGGAGGTCAGAGTGGTATAACAAGACAGTTTTAATGCCCCTCAGAAGAGACGTGGAGGTTCCAGTAGCTTACCAAGACTCTTTTAATGCCGCTCAGAAGAGACGTGGAGGTCAGAGTGGTATAACAAGACGGTTTTAATGCCCCTTAGAAGGGACGTGGAGGTCAGAGTGGTATAACAGGACGCTTTTAATGCCCCTCAGAAGAGACGTGGAGGTCAGAGCGGTATAACAAGACGGTTTTAATGCCCCTTGGAAGGGACGTGGAGGTCAGAGTGGTATAACAAGATGGTTTTAATGCCCCTCAGAAGAGATGTGGAGGTCCCAGTAGCTTAACAAGACGCTTTTAATGCCCCTCAGAAGAGACTTGGAGGTCAGAGTGGTGTAACAGGACGCTTTTAATGCCCCTCAGAAGATACGTGGAGGTCAGAGTGCTATAACAAGACGGTTTTAATGCCCCTTGGAAGGGACGTGGAGGTCAGAGTCGTATAACAAGATGGTTTTAATGCCCCTCAGAAGAGATGTGGAGGTCCCAGTAGCTTAACAAGACGCTTTTAATGCCCCTCAGAAGAGACGTGGAGATCCCAGTAGCTTAACAAGAAGGTTTTAATGCCCCTCGGAAGAGACGTGGAAGTCCCAGTAGCTTAGCAAGACGCTTTTAATGCCCCTCAGAAGACACGTTGAGGTCAGAGAGGTATAACAAGACGGTTTTAATGCCCCTCAGAAAAGACGTGGAGGTCCCAGTAGCTTAACAAGAAGCTTTTAATGCCCCTCAGAAGAGACGTGGAGGTCAGAGTGGTATAACAAGACAGTTTTAATGCCCCTTGGAAGAGACGTGGAGGTCAGAGTGGTATAACAAGACGGTTTTAATGCCCCTCAGAAGAGACGTGGAGGTCAGAGTGGTATTATAAGACGGTTTTAATGCCCCTGAGAAGAGACGTGGAGGTCCCAGTAGCTTAACAAGACGCTTTTAATGTCCCTCAGAAGACACGTGGAGGTCAGAGTGGTATAACAATACGGTTTTAATTCCGCTTGGAAGAGACGTGGAGGTCAGAGTGGTATAACAAGACGCTTTTAATGCCCCTCAGAAGAGATGTGGAGGTCCCAGTAGTTTAACAAGACGCTTTTAATGCCCCTCAGAAGAGACGTGGAGGTCAGAGTGGTATAACAAGATGGTTTAAATGCCCCTTTGAAGAGACGTGGAGGTCAGAGTGGTATAACAAGTTGGTTTTAATGCCCCTCAGAAGAGACGTGGAGGTCCCAGTAGCTTAACAAGACGCTTTTAATGCCCCTCAGAAGAGACGTAGAGGTCCCAGTAGCTTTGCAAGACGCTTTTAATGCCCCTCAGAAGAGACGTGGAGGTCCCAGTAGCTTAACAAGACGCTTTTAATGCCCCTCAGAAGAGACGTGGAGGTCAGAGTGGTATAACAAGACGGTTTTAATGCCCCTTGGAAGAGACGTGAAGGTCAGAGTGGTAAAACAAGACGCTTTTAATGCCCCTCAGAAGAGACGTGGAGGTCCCAGTAGCTTAACAAAACGCTTTTAATGCCCTTCAGAAGAGACGTGAAGGCCAGAGTGGTATAACAAGACGGTTTTAATGCCCCTTGGAAGGGACGTGGAGGTCAGAGTGGTATAACAAGATGGTTTTAATGCCCCTCAGAAGCGCCGTGGAGGTCCCAGTAGCTTAACAAGACGCTTTTAATGCCCCTCAGAAGAAACGTTGAGGTCAGAGTGGTATAACAAGACGGTTTTAATGCCCCTAAGAAGAGACGTGGAGGTCCCAGTAGCTTAACAAGAAGCTTTTATTGCCCCTCAGAAGAGACGTGGAGGTCAGAGTGGTATAACAAGACGGTTTTAATGCCCCTTGGAAGGTTCGTGAAGGTCAGAGTGGTATAACAAGTTGGTTTTAATGCCCCTGAAAAGAGAAGTGGAGGTCCCAGTAGCTTAACAAGACGCTTTTAATGCCCCTCAGAAGAGACGTGGAGGTCAGAGTGGTATAACAAGACGGTTTTAATGCCCCTCAGTAGAGACGTGGAGGTCCCAGTAGCTTAACAAGACGCTTTTAATGCCCCTCAGAAGAGACGTGGAGGTCAAAGTGGTATATCAAGACGGTTTTAATGCCTCTTAGAAGAGACATGGAGGTCAGAGTGGTATAACAAGACAGTTTTAATGCCCCTTGGAAGAGACGTGGAGGTCAGAGTGGTATAACAAGACGGTTTTAATGCCCCTTAGAAGAGACGTGGAGGTCAGAGTGGTATTATAAGACGGTTTTAATGCCCCTCAGAAGAGACGTGGAGGTCCCAGTAGCTTAACAAGACGCTTTTAATGTCCCTCAGAAGAAACGTGGAGGTCAGAGTGGTATAACAAGATGGTTTAAATGCCCCTTTGAAGAGACGTGGAGGTCAGAGTGGTATAACAAGTTGGTTTTAATGCCCCTCAGAAGAGACGTGGAGGTCCCAGTAGCTTAACAAGACGCTTTTAATGCCCCTCAGAAGAGACATGGAGGTCCCAGTAGCTTTGCAAGACGCTTTTAATGCCCCTCAGAAGAGACGTGGAGGTCCCAGTAGCTTAACAAGACGGTTTTAATGCCCCTCTGAACAGACGTGGAGGTCCCAATAGCTTAGCAAGACGCTTTTAATGCCCGTCAGAAGAGACGTGGAGGTCAGAGTGGTATAACAAGACGGTTTTAATGCCCCTTGGAAGAGACGTGGAGGTCAAAGTGGTAAAACAAGACGCTTTTAATGCCCCTCAGAAGAGACTTGGAGGTCCCAGTAGCTTAACAAAACGCTTTTAATGCCCTTCAAAAGAGACGTGGAGGTCAGAGTGGTATAACAAGACGGTTTTAATGCCCCTTGGAAGGGACGTGGAGGTCAGAGTGGTATAACAAGACAGTTTTAATGCCCCTCAGAAGAGCCGTGGAGGTCCCAGTAGCTTAACAAGATGCTTTTAATGCCCCTCAGAAGAGACGTTGAGGTCAGAGTGGTATAACAAGACAGTTTTAATGCCCCTCAGAAGAGACGTGGAGGTCCCAGTAGCTTAACAAGAAGCTTTTAATGCCCCTCAGAAGAGACGTGGAGGTCAGAGTGGTATAACAAGACGGTTTTAATGCCCCTTGGAAGGGACGTGGAGGTCAGAGGGGTATAATAAGTTGGTTTTAATGCCCCTGAAAAGAGATGTGGAGGTCCCAGGAGCTTAACAAGACGCTTTTAATGCCCCTCAGAAGAGACGTGGAGGTCAGAGTGGTATAACAAGACGGTTTTAATGCCCCTCAGAAGAGACGTGGAGGTCCCAGTAGCTTATCAAGCCGCTTTTAATGCCCCTCAGAAGAGACGTGGAGGTCAAAGTGGTATATCAAGACGGTTTTAATGCCCCTTGTTAGAGACGTGGAGGTCAGAGTGGTATAACAAGACAGTTTTAATGCCCCTCAGAAGAGACGTGGAGTTCCCAGTAGCTTAACAAGACGCTTTTAATGCCCGTCAGAAGAGACGTGGAGGTCAGAGTGGTATAACAAGACGGTTTTAATGCCCCTTGGAAGAGACGTGGAGGTCAAAGTGGTAAAACAAGACGCTTTTAATGCCCCTCAGAAGAGACTTGGAGGTCCCAGTAGCTTAACAAAACGCTTTTAATGCCCTTCAAAAGAGACGTGGAGGTCAGAGTGGTATAACAAGACGGTTTTAATGCCCCTTGGAAGGGACGTGGAGGTCAGAGTGGTATAACAAGATGGTTTTAATGCCCCTCAGAAGAGCCGTGGAGGTCCCAGTAGCTTAACAAGATGCTTTTAATGCCCCTCAGAAGAGACGTTGAGGTCAGAGTGGTATAACAAGACGGTTTTAATGCCCCTCAGAAGAGACGTGGAGGTCCCAGTAGCTTAACAAGAAGCTTTTAATGCCCCTCAGAAGAGACGTGGAGGTCAGAGTGGTATAACAAGACGGTTTTAATGCCCCTTGGAAGGGACGTGGAGGTCAGAGGGGTATAATAAGTTGGTTTTAATGCCCCTGAAAAGAGATGTGGAGGTCCCAGGAGCTTAACAAGACGCTTTTAATGCTCCTCAGAAGAGACGTGGAGGTCAGAGTGGTATAACAAGACGGTTTTAATGCCCCTCAGAAGAGACGTGGAGGTCCCAGTAGCTTATCAAGCCGCTTTTAATGCCCCTCAGTAGAGACGTGGAGGTCAAAGTGGTATATCAAGACGGTTTTAATGCCCCTTGTTAGAGACGTGGAGGTCAGAGTGGTATAACAGGACAGATTTAATGCCCCTCAGAAGAGACGTGGAGTTCCCAGTAGCTTAACAAGACGCTTTTAATGCCCCTCAGACGAGACATGGAGATTCCAGTAGCTTAACAAGACGCTTTTAATGCCCCTCAGAAGAGACGTGGAGGTCAGAGTGCTATAACAAGACGGTTTTAATGCCCATTAGAAGGGACGTGGAGGTCAGAATGGTATAACAGGACGCTTTTAATGCCCCTCAGAAGAGACGTGGAGGTCAGAGTGGTATAACAAGACGGTTTTAATGCCCCTTGGAATGGACGTGGAGGTCAGAGTGGTATAACAAGATGGTTTTAATGCCCCTCAGAAGAGATGTGGAGGTCCCAGTAGCTTAACAAGACGCTTTTAATGCCCCTCAGAAGAGACGTGGAGGCCAGAGTGGTATAACAAGAAGGTTTTAATGCCCCTCAGAAGAGACGTGGAGGTCCCAGTAGATTAACAAGACGCTTTTAATGCCCCTCAAAAGAGAAGTGGAGGTTCCAGAAGCTTAACAAGACGCTTTTAATGCCCCTCAGAAGACACGTGGAGGTCAGAGTGGTATAAAAAGACGCTTTTAATGCCCCTCAGAAGAGACGTGGAGGTCCCAGTAGCTTAGCAAGATGCTTTTGATGCCCCTCAGAAGAGAAGTGGAGGTCAAAGTGGTATAAAAAGACGGTTTTAATGCCCCTTGGAAGAGACGTGGAGGTCCCAGTAGCTTAACAAGATGCTTTTAATGCCCCTCAGAAGAGACGTGGAGGTCCCAGTAGCTTAACAAGACGCTTTTAATGCCCCTCAGAAGAGACGTGGAGATCCCAGTAGCTTAACAAGAAGGTTTTAATGCCCCTCGGAAGAGTCGTGGAGGTCCCAGTAGCTTAGCAAGACGCTTTTAATGCCCCTCAGAAGACACGTTGAGGTCAGAGAGGTATAACAAGACGGTTTTAATGCCCCTCAGAAGAGACGTGGAGGTCCCAGTAGCTTAACAAGAAGCTTTTAATGCCCCTCAGAAGAGACGTGGAGGTCAGAGTGGTATAACAAGACGGTTTTAATGCCCCTTGGAAGAGACGTGGAGGTCAGAGTGGTATAACAAGACAGTTTTAATGCCCCTCAGAAGAGACGTGGAGGTCAGAGTGGTATTATAAGACGGTTTTAATGCCCCTCAGAAGAGACGTGGAGGTCCCAGTAGCTTAACAAGACACTTTTAATGTCCCTCAGAAGACACGTGGAGGTCAGAGTGGTGTAACAAGATGGTTTTAATTCCACTTGGAAGAGACGTGGAGGTCAGAGTGGTATAACAAGACGCTTTTAATGCCCCTCAGAAGAGACGTGGAGGTCCCAGTAGCTTAACAAGACGCTTTTAATGCCCCTCAGAAGAGACTTGGAGGTCAGAGTGGTATAACAAGACGGTTTTAATGCCCCTTTGAAGAGACGTGGAGGTCAGAGTGGTATAACAAGACGGTTTTAATGCCCCTCAGAAGAGACGTGGAGTTCTCAGTAGCTTAACAAGATGCTTTTAATGCCCCTCAGAAGAGACGTGGAGGTCCCAGTAGCTTAACAAGACGCTTTTAATGTCCCTCAGAAGAGACGTGGAGGTCCCAGTAGCTTAACAAGACACTTTTAATGCACCTCAGAAGAGACGTGGAGGTCCCAGTAGCTTAACAAGACGGTTTTAATGCCCCTCTGAAGAGACGTGGAGGTCCCAGTAGCTTAACAAGACGCTTTTAATGCCCCTCAAAAGAGACGTGGAGGTCAGAGTGGTATAACAAGACGGATTTAATGCCCCTTGGAAGAGACGTGGAGGTCAGAGTGGTATAACAAGACGGTTTTAATGCCCCTTGGAAGGGACGTGGAGGTCAGAGTGGTATAACAAGATGGTTTTAATGCCCCTCAGAGGAGACGTGGAGGTCCCAGCAGCTTAACAAGACGCTTTTAATGCCCCTCAGAAGAGAAGTGGAGGTCAGAGTGGTATAAAAAGACGGTTTTAATGCCCCTCAGAAGAGACGTGGAGGTCCCAGTAGCTTAACAAGATGCATTTAATGCCCCTCAGAAGCGACGTGGAGGTCAGAGTGGTATAACAAGACGGTTTTAATGCCCCTTGGAAGAGACGTGGAGGTCAGAGTGGTATAACAAGACTGTTTTAATGCCCCAAGGAAGAGACGTGGAGGTCAGAGTGGTATAACAAGACGTTTTTAATGCCCCTCAGAAGAGATGTGGAGGTCCCAGTAGCTTAACAAGATGCTTTTAATGCCCCTCAGAAGAGACGTGGAGGTCCCAGTAGCTGAACAAGACGCTTTTAATGCCCCTCAGAAGAGACGTGGAGGTCAGAGTGGTATAACAAGACGGTTTTAATGCCCCTTGGAAGGGACGTGGAGGTTAGAGTCGTATAACAAGATGGTTTTAATGCCCCTCAGAAGAGATGTGGAGGTCCCAGTAGCTTAACAAGATGCTTTTAATGCCCCTCAGAGAAGACGTGGAGTTCAGAGTGGTATAACAAGACGGTTTTAATGCCCCTCAGAAGAGACGTGGAGGTCCCAGTAGCTTAACAAGACGCTTTTAATGCCCCTCAGAAGAGACATGGAGGTCAAAGTGGTATAACAAGATGGTTTTAATGCCCCTTGGAAAAGACGTGGAGGTGAGAGTGGTATAACAAGACAGTTTTAATGCCCCTCAGAAGAGACGTGGAGGTCCCAGTAGCTTAACAAGACGCTTTTAATGCCCCTCAGAAGACACGTGGAGGTCAGAGTGGTATAAAAAGACGCTGTTAATGCCCATCAGAAGAGACGTGGAGGTCCCAGTAGCTTAGCATTACGCTTTTAATGCCCCTCAGAAGAGAAGTGGAGGTCAGAGTGGTATATAAAGATGGTTTTAATGCCCCTTGGAAGAGACGTGGAGGTCCCAGTAGCTTAACAAGATGCTTTTAATGCCCCTCAGAAGAGACGTGGAGGTCCCAGTAGCTTAACAAGACGCTTTTAATGCCCCTCAGGAGAGACGTGGAGATCCCAGTAGCTTAACAAGAAGGTTTTAATGCCCCTCGGAAGAGACGTGGAGGTCCCAGTAGCTTAGCAAGACGCTTTTAATGCCCCTCAGAAGAGACGTTGAGGTCAGAGAGGTATAACAAGACGGTTTTAATGCCCCTCAGAAGAGACGTGGAGGTCCCATTAGCTTAACAAGAAACTTTTAATGCCCCTCAGAAGAGACGTGGAGGTCAGAGTGGTATAACAAAACGGTTTTAATGACCCTTGGAAGAGACGTAGAGGTCAGAGTGGTATAACAAGACGGTTTTAATGCCCCTCAGAAGAGACGTGGAGGTCCCAGTAGCTTAACAAGACGCTTTTAATGCCCCTCAGAAGAGACGTGGAGGTCCCAGTAGCTTAACAAGATGCTTTTAATGCCCCTCAGAAGAGACGTGGAGGTCCCAGTAGCTGAACAAGACGGTTTTAATGCCCCTCAGAAGGGACGTGGAGGTCAGAGTGGTATAACAACACGGTTTTAATTCCCTTTTGAAGAGACGTGGAGGTCAGAGTGGTATAACAAGACGGTTTTAATGCCCCTCAGAAGAGACGTGGAGGTCCCAGTAGCTTAACAAGACGCTTTTAATGCCCCTCAGAAGAGACGTGGAGGTCCCAGTAGCTTAACAAGACACTTTTAATGCACCTCAGAAGAGACGTGGAGGTCCCAGTAGCTTAACAAGACGGTTTTAATGCCCCTCTGAAGAGACGTGGAGGTCCCAGTAGCTTAACAAGACGCTTTTAATGCCCCTCAGAAGAGACGTGGAGGTCAGAGTGGTATAACAAGACAGTTTTAATGCCCATTTTAAGAGACGTGGAGGTCAGGGTGGTATAACAAGACGCTTTTAATGCTCCTCAGAAGAGACGTGGATGTCCCAGTAGCTTAACAAGACGCTTTTAATGCCCCTCAGAAGAGACGTGGAGGTCAAAGTGGTATATCAAGACGGTTTTAATGCCCCTTGCTAGAGACGTGGAGGTCAGTGTGGTATAACAAGACAGTTTTAATGCCCCTCAGAAAAGACGTGGAGGTCCCAGTAGCTTAACAAGACGCTTTTAATGCCCCTCAGACGAGACATGGAGGTTCCAGTAGCTTAACAAGACGCTTTTAATGCCCCTCAGAAGAGACGTGGAGGTCAGAGTGGTATAACAAGATGGTTTTAATGCCCCTTAGAAGGGACGTGGAGGTCAGAGAGGTATAACAAGATGGTTTTAATGCCCCTCAGAAGAGATGTGGAGGTCCCAGTAGCTTAACAAGATGCTTTTAATGCCCCTCAGAAGAGACGTGGAGGTCAGAGTGGTATAACAGGACGCTTTTAATGCCCCTCAGAAGAGACGTGGAGGTCAGAGTGGTATAACAAGACGGTTTTAATGCCCCTTGTAAGGGACGTGGAGGTCAGAGTGGTATAACAAGATGATTTTAATGCCCTCAGAAGAGATGTGGAGGTCCCAGTAGCTTAACAAGATGCTTTTAATGCCCCTCAGAGAAGACGTGGAGGTCAGAGTGGTATAACAAGATGGTTTTAATGCCCCTTGGAAAAGACATGGAGGTGAGAGTGGTATAACAAGACAGTTTTAATGCCCCTCAGAAGAGACGTTGGGGTCCCAGTAGCTTAACAAGACGCTTTTAATGCCCCTCAGAAGACACGTGGAGGTCAGAGTGGTATAAAAAGACGCTTTTAATGCCCCTCAGAAGAGACGTGGAGGTCCCAGTAGCTTAGCATCACGCTTTTAATGCCCCTCAGAAGAGAAGTGGAGGTCAGAGTGGTATAAAAAGATGGTTTTAATGCCCCTTGGAAGAGACGTGGAGGTCCCAGTAGCTTAACAAGATGCTTTTAATGCCCCTCAGAAGAGACGTGGAGGTCCCAGTAGCTTAACAGGATGCTTTTAATGCCCCTCAGAAGAGACGTGGAGATCCCAGTAGCTTAACAAGAAGGTTTTAATGCGCCTCGGAAGAGACGTGGAGGTCCCAGTAGCTTAGCAAGACGCTTTTAATGCCCCTCAGAAGAGACATTGAGGTCAGAGAGGTATAACAAGACGGTTTTAATGCCCCTCAGAAGAGACGTGGAGGTCCCAGTAGCTTAACAAGAAGCTTTTAATGCCCCTCAGAAGAGACGTGGAGGTCAGAGTGGTATAACAAGACGGTTTTAATGACCCTTGGAAGAGACGTGGAGGTCAGAGTGGTATAACAATACGGTTTTAATGCCCCTCAGAAGAGACGTGGAGGTCAGAGTGGTATTATAAGACGGTTTTAATGCCCCTCAGAAGAGACGTGGAGTTCCCAGTAGCTTAACAAGACGCTTTTGATGTCCCTCAGAAGACACGTGGAGGTCAGAGTGGTATAACAAGACGGTTTTAATTCCGGTTGGAAGAGACGTGGATGTCGGAGTAGTATAACAAGACGCTTTTAATGCCCCTCAGAAGAGACGTGGAGGTCCCAGTAGTTTAACAAGACGCTTTTAATGCCCCTCAGAAGAGACGTGGAGGTCAGAGTGGTATAACAAGACGGTTTAAATGCCCCTTTGAAGAGACGTGGAGGTCAGAGTGGTATAACAAGTTGGTTTTAATGCCCCTCAGAAGAGACGTGGAGGTCCCAGTAGCTTAACAAGACGCTTTTAATGCCCCTCAGAAGAGACGTGGAGGTCCCAGTAGCTTTGCAAGATGCTTTTAATGCCCCTCAGAAGAGACGTGGAGGTCCCAGTAGCTTAACAAGATGGTTTTAATGCCCCTCTGAAGAGACGTGGAGGTCCCAATAGCTTAACAAGACGCTTTTAATGCCCCTCAGAAGAGACGTGGAGGTCATAGTGGTCTAACAAGACTGTTTTAATGCCCCTTGTAAGAGACGTGGAGGTCAGAGTGGTAAAAGAAGACGCTTTTAATGCCCCTCAGAAGAGACGTGGAGGTCCCAGTAGCTTAACAAAACGCTTTTAATGCCCCTCAGAAGAGACGTGGAGGTCAGAGAGGTATAACAAGACAGTTTTAATGCCCCTTTGAAGAGACGTGGAGGTCAGAGTGGTATAACAAGTTGGTTTTAATGCCCCTCAGAAGCGCCGTGGAGGTCCCAGTAGCTTAACAAGACGCTTTTAATGCCCCTCAGAAGAAACGTTGAGGTCAGAGTGGTTTAACAAGACGGTTTTAATGCACCTAAGAAGAGACGTGGAGGTCCCAGTAGCTTAACAAGAAGCTTTTAATGCCCGTCAGAAGAGACGTGGAGGTCAGAGTGGTATAACAAGACGGTTTTAATGCCCCTTGGAAGGGACGTGGAGGTCAAAGTGGTATAACAAGTTGGTTTTAATGCCCCTGAAAAGAGAAGTGGAGGTCCCAGTAGCTTAACAAGACGCTTTTAATGCCCCTCAGAAGAGACGTGGAGGTCAGAGTGGTATAACAAGACGGTTTTAATGCCCCTCAGAAGAGACGTGGAGGTCCCAGTAGCTTAACAAGACGCTTTTAATGCCCCTCAGAAGAGACGTGGAGGTCAAAGTGGTATATCAAGACGGTTTTAATGCCCCTTGTTAGAGACGTGGAGGTCAGAGTGGTATAACAAGACAGTTTTAATGCCCCTCAGAAGAGACGTGGAGGTTCCAGTAGCTTGCCAAGACGCTTTTAATGCCCCTCAGAAGAGACGTGGAGGTCAGAGTGGTATAACAAGACGGTTTTAATGCCCCTTAGAAGGGACGTGGAGGTCAGAGTGGTATAACAGGACGCTTTTAATGCCCCTCAGAAGAGACGTGGCGGTCCCAGTAGCTTAGCATCACGCTTTTAATGCCCCTCAGAAGAGACGTGGAGGTCAGAGTGCTATAACAGGACGCTTTTAATGCCCCTCAGAAGAGACGTGGAGGTCAGAGTGGTATAACAAGACGGTTTTAATGCCCCTTGGAAGGGACGTGGAGGTCAGAGTGGTATAACAAGATGGTTTTAATGCCCCTCAGAAGAGATGTGGAGGTCCCAGTAGCTTAACAAGATGCTTTTAATGCCCCTCAGAGAAGACGTGGAGTTCAGAGTGGTATAACAAGATGGTTTTAATGCCCCTTGGAAAAGACGTGGAGGTGAGAGTGGTATAACAAGACAGTTTTAATGCCCCTCAGAAGAGACGTGGAGGTCCCAGTAGCTTAACAAGACGCTTTTAATGCCCCTCAGAAGACACGTGGAGGTCAGAGTGGTATAAAAAGACGCTTTTAATGCCCCTCAGAAGAGACGTGGAGGTCCCAGTAGCTTAGCATTACGCTTTTAATGCCCCTCAGAAGAGAAGTGGAGGTCAGAGTGGTATAAAAAGATGGTTTTAATGCCCCTTGGAAGAGACGTGGAGGTCCCAGTAGATTAACAAGATGCTTTTAATGCCCCTCAGAAGAGACGTGGAGGTCCCAGTAGCTTAGCAAGACGCTTTTAATGCCCCTCAGAAGAGACGTTGAGGTCAGAGAGGTATAACAAGACGGTTTTAATGCCCCTCAGAAGAGACGTGGAGGTCCCATTAGCTTAACAAGAAACTTTTAATGCCCCTCAGAAGAGACGTGGAGGTCAGAGTGGTATAACAAGACGGTTTTAATGACCCTTGGAAGAGACGTGGAGGTCAGAGTGGTATAACAAGACGGTTTTAATGCCCCTCAGAAGAGACGTGGAGGTCAGAGTGGTATTATAAGACGGTTTTAATGCCCCTCAGAAGAGACGTGGAGGTCCCAGTAGCTTAACAAGACGCTTTTGATGTCCCTCAGAAGACACGTGGAGGTCAGAGTGGTATAACATGACGGTTTTAATTCCGCTTGGAAGAGACGTGGACGTCGGAGTAGTATAACAAGACGCTTTTAATGCCCCTCAGAAGAGACGTGGAGGTCCCAGTAGTTTAACAAGACGCTTTTAATGCCCCTCAGAAGAGACGTGGAGGTCAGAGTGGTATAACAAGACGGTTTTAATGCCCCTTTGAAGAGACGTGGAGGTCAGAGTGGTATAACAAGTTGGTTTTAATGCCCCTCAAAAGAGACGTGGAGGTCCCAGTAGCTTAACAAAACGCTTTTAATGCCCCTCAGAAGAGACGTGGAGGTCCCAGTAGCTTTGCAAGACGCTTTTAATGCCCCTCAGAAGAGATGTGGAGGTCCCAGTAGCTTAACAAGACGGTTTTAATGCCTCTTTGAAGAGAGGTGGAGGTCCCAATAGCTTAACAAGACGCTTTTAATGCCCCTCAGAAGAGACGTGGAGGTCAGAGTGGTCTAACAAGACTGTTTTAATGCCCCTTGGAAGAGACGTGGAGGTCAGAGTGGTAAAAGAAGACGCTTTTAATGCCCCTCAGAAGAGACGTGGAGGTCCCAGTAGCTTAACAAAACGCTTTTAATGCCCCTCAGAAGAGACGTGGAGGTCAGAGTGGTATAAAAAGACGCTTTTAATGCCCCTCAGAAGAGACGTGGCGGTCCCAGTAGCTTAGCATCACGCTTTTAATGCCCCTCAGAAGAGAAGTGGAGGTCAGAGTGGTATAAAAAGATGGTTTTAATGCCCCTTGGAAGAGACGTGGAGGTCCCAGTAGCTTAACAAGATGCTTTTAATGCCCCTCAGAAGAGACGTGGAGGTCCCAGTAGCTTAACAAGACGCACTTAATGCCCCTCAGAAGAGACGTGGAGATCCCAGTAGCTTAACAAGAAGGTTTTAATGCCCCTCGGAAGAGACGTGGAGGTCCCAGTAGCTTAGCAAGACGCTTTTAATGCCCCTCAGAAGAGTCGTTGAGGTCAGAGAGGTATAACAAGACGGTTTTAATTCCCCTCAGAAGAGACGTGGAGGTCCCAGTAGCTTAACAAGAAGCTTTTAATGCCCCTCAGAAGAGACGTGGAGGTCAGAGTGGTATAACAAGACGGTTTTAATGACCCTTGGAAGAGACGTTTAGGTCAGAGTGGTATAACAAGACGGTTTTAATGCCCCTCACAAGAGACGTGGAGGTCAGAGTGGTATTATAAGACGGTTTTAATGCCCCTCAGAAGAGACGTGGAGGTCCCAGTAGCTTAACAAAACGCTTTTAATGCCCCTCAGAAGAGACGTGGAGGTCCCAGTAGCTTTGCAAGAGGCTTTTAATGCCCCTCCGAAGAGACGTGGAGGTCCCAGTAGCATAACAAGACGGTTTTAATGCCTCTCTGAAGAGACGTGGAGGTCCCAATAGCTTAACAAGACGCTTTTAATGCCCCTCAGAAGAGACGTGGAGGTCAGAGTGGTCTAACAAGACTGTTTTAATGCCCCTTGGAAGAGACGTGGAGGTCAGAGTGGTAAAAGAAGACGCTTTTAATGCCCCTCAGAAGAGACGTGGAGGTCCCAGTAGCTTAACAAAACGCTTTTAATGCCCCTCAGAAGAGACGTGGAGGTCAGAGTGGTTTAACAAGACAGTTTTAATGCCCCTTTGAAGAGACCTGGAGGTCAGAGTGGTATAACAAGTTGGTTTTAATGCCCCTCAGAAGAGACGTGGAGGTCAGAGTGGTATATCAAGTTGGTTTTAATGCCCCTCAGAAGAGATGTGGAGGTCCCAGTAGCTTAACAAGACGCTTTTAATGCCCCTCAGAAGAGACGTGGAGGTCCCAGTAGCTTTGCAAGACGCTTTTAATGCCCCTCAGAAGAGACGTGGAGGTCAGAGTGGTATAACAAGACGGTTTTAATGCCCCTTGGAAGAGACGTGAAGGTCAGAGTGGTAAAACAAGACGCTTTTAATGCCCCTCAGAAGAGACGTGGAGGTCCCAGTAGCTTAACAAAACGCTTTTAATGCCCTTCAGAAGAGACGTGGAGGTCAGAGTGGTATAACAAGACGGTTTTAATGCCCCTTGGAAGGGACGTGGAGGTCAGAGTGGTATAACAATATGGTTTTAATGCCCCTCAGAAGCGCCGTGGAGGTCCCAGTAGCTTAACAAGACGCTTTTAATGCCCCTCAGAAGAAACGTTGAGGTCAGAGTGGTATAACAAGACGGTTTTAATGCCCCTAAGAAGAGACGTGGAGGTCCCAGTAGCTTAACAAGAAGCTTTTAATGCCCCTCAGAAGAGACGTGGAAGTCAGAGTGGTATAACAAGACGGTTTTAATGCCCCTTGGAAGAGACGTGGAGGTCAGAGTGGTATAACAAGTTGGTTTTAATGCCCCTGAAAAGAGAAGTGGAGGTCCCAGTAGCTTAACAATACGCTTTTAATGCCCCTCAGAAGAGACGTGGAGGTCAGAGTGGCATAACAAGACGGTTTTAATGCCCCTGAGAAGAGACGTGGAGGTCCCAGTAGCTTAACAAGACGCTTTTAATGCCCCTCAGAAGAGACGTGGAGGTCAAAGTGGTATATCAAGACGGTTTTAATGCCCCTTGTTAGAGACGTGGAGGTCAGAGTGGTATAACAAGACAGTTTTAATGCCCCTCAGAAGAGACGTGGAGGTTCCAGTAGCTTACCAAGATGCTTTTAATGCCCCTCAGAAGAGACGTGGAGGTCAGAGTGGTATAACAAGACGGTTTTAATGCCCCTTAGAAGGGACGTGGAGGTCAGAGTGGTATAACAGGACGCTTTTAATGCGCCTCAGAAGAGACGTGGAGGTCAGAGCGGTATAACAAGACGGTTTTAATGCCCCTTGGAAGGGACGTGGAGGTCAGAGTGGTATAACAAGATGGTTTTAATGCCCCTCAGAAGAGATGTGGAGGTCCCAGTAGCTTAACAAGACGCTTTTAATGCCCCTCAGAGGAGACGTGAAGGTCAGAGTGGTATAACAAGACAGTTTTAATGCCCCTCAGTAGAGACGTGGAGGTCCCAGTAGCTTAACAAGACGCTTTTAATGCCCCTCAGAAGAGACGTGGAGGTCAATGTGGTATAACAAGACGGTTTTAATGCCCCTTGGAAAAGACGTGGAGTTGAGAGTGGTATAACAAGACAGTTTTAATGCCCCTCAGAAGAGACGTGGAGGTCCCAGTAGCTTAACTAGACGCTTTTAGTGCCCCTCAGAAGAGACGTGGAGGTTCCAGAAGCTTAAGAAGACGCTTTTAATGCCCCTCAGAAGACACGTGGGGGTCAGAGTGGTATAAAAAGACGCTTTTAATGCCCCTCAGAAGAGAAGTGGAGGTCCCAGTAGCTTAGCAAGACGCTTTTAATGCCCCTCAGAAGAGAAGCGGAGGTCAGAGTGGTATAAAAAGACGGTTTTAATGCCCCTTGGAAGGGACGTGGAGGTCAGAGTGGTATAACAAGATGGTTTTAATGCCCCTCAGAAGCGCCGTGGAGGTCCCAGTAGCTTAACAAGACGCTTTTAATGCCCCTCAGAAGAGACGTGGAGATCCCAGTAGCTTAACAAAACGCTTTTAATGCCCTTCAGAAGAGACGTGGAGGTCAGAGTGGTATAACAAGACGGTTTTAATGCCCCTTGGAAGGGACGTGGAGGTCAGAGTGGTATAACAAGATGGTTTTAATGCCCCTCAGAAGCGCCGTGGAGGTCCCAGTAGCTTAACAAGACGCTTTTAATGCCCCTCAGAAGAAACGTTGAGGTCAGAGTGGTATAACAAGACGGTTTTAATGCCCCTAAGAAGAGACGTGGAGGTCCCAGTAGCTTAACAAGAAGCTTTTAATGCCCCTCAGAAGAGACGTGGAGGTCAGAGTGGTATAACAAGACGGTTTTAATGCCCCTTGGAAGGGACGTGGAGGTCAGAGTGGTATAACAAGTTGGTTTTAATGCCCCTGAAAAGAGAAGTGGAGGTCCCAGTAGCTTAACAAGACGCTTTTAATGCCCCTCAGAAGAGACGTGGAGGTCAGAGTGGTATAACAAGACGGTTTTAATGCCCCTCAGAAGAGACGTGGAGGTGCCAGTAGCTTAACAAGATGTTTTTAATGCCCCTCAGAAGAGACGTGGAGGTCAAAGTGGTATATCAAGACGGTTTTAATGCCCCTTGTTAGAGACGTGGAGGTCAGAGTGGTATAACAAGACAGTTTTAATGCCCCTCAGAAGAGACGTGGAGGTTCCAGTAGCTTACCAAGACGCTTTTAATGCCTCTCAGAGGAGACGTGGAGGTCAGAGTGGTATAACAAGACAGTTTTAATGCCCCTTGGAAGAGACGTGGAGGTCAGAGTGGTATAACAAGACGGTTTTAATGCCCCTCAGAAGAGACGTGGAGGTCAGAGTGGTATTATAAGACGGTTTTATTGCCCCTGAGAAGAGACGTGGAGGTCCCAGTAGCTTAACAAGACGCATTTAATGTCCCTCAGAAGACAGGTGGAGGTCAGAGTGGTATAACAAGACGGTTTTAATTCCGCTTGGAAGAGATGTGGAGGTCAGAGTGGTATAACAAGACGCTTTTAATGCCCCTCAGAAGAGACGTGGAGGTCACAGTAGCTTAACAAGACGCTTTTAATGCCCCTCAGAAGAGACGTGGAGGTCAGAGTGGTATAACAAGATGGTTTAAATGCCCCTTTGAAGAGACGTGGAGGTCAGAGTGGTTAAACAAGTTGGTTTTAATGCCCCTCAGAAGAGACGTGGAGGTCCCAGTAGCTTAACAAGACGCTTTTAATGCCCCTCAGAAGAGACGTGGAGGTCCCAGTAGCTTTTCAAGACGCTTTTAATGCCCCTCAGAAGAGACGTGGAGGTCCCAGTAGCTTAACAAGACGGTTTTAATGCCCCTCTGAACAGACGTGGAGGTCCCAATAGCTTAACAAGGCGCTTTTAATGCCCCTCAGAAGAGACGTGGAGGTCAGAGTGGTATAACAAGACGGTTTTAATGCCCCTTGGAAGAGACGTGAAGGTCAGAGTGGTAAAACAAGACGCTTTTAATGCCCCTCAGAAGAGACGTGGAGGTCCCAGTAGCTTAACAAAACGCTTCTAATGCCCTTCAGAAGAGACGTGGAGGTCAGAGTGGTATAACAAGACGGTTTTAATGCCCCTTGGAAGGGACGTGGAGGTCAGAGTGGTATAACAAGATGGTTTTAATGCCCCTCAGAAGCGCCGTGGAGGTCCCAGTAGCTTAACAAGACGCTTTTAATGCCCCTCAGAAGAAACGTTGAGGTCAGAGTGGTATAACAAGACGGTTTTAATGCCCCTAAGAAGAGACGTGGAGGTCCCAGTAGCTTAACAAGAAGCTTTTAATGCCCCTCAGAAGAGACGTGGAGGTCAGAGTGGTATAACAAGACGGTTTTAATGCCCCTTGGAAGGGACGTGGAGGTCAGAGTGGTATAACAAGTTGGTTTTAATGCCCCTGAAAAGAGAAGTGGAGGTCCCAGTAGCTTAACAAGACGCTTTTAATGCCCCTCAGAAGAGACGTGGAGGTCAGAGTGGTATAACAAGACGGTTTTAATGCCCCTCAGAAGAGACGTGGAGGTGCCAGTAGCTTAACAAGATGTTTTTAATGCCCCTCAGAAGAGACGTGGAGGTCAAAGTGGTATATCAAGACGGTTTTAATGCCCCTTGTTAGAGACGTGGAGGTCAGAGTGGTATAACAAGACAGTTTTAATGCCCCTCAGAAGAGACGTGGAGGTTCCAGTAGCTTACCAAGACGCTTTTAATGCCCCTCAGAAGAGACGTGGAGGTCAGAGTGGTATAACAAGACGGTTTTAATGCCCCTTAGAAGGGACGTGGAGGTCAGAGTGGTATAACAAGATGGTTTTAATGCCCCTCAGAAGAAATGTGGAGGTCCCAGTAGCTTAACAAGACGCTTTTAATGCCCCTCAGAAGAGACGTGGAGGTCAGAGTAGTATAACAAAACGGTTTTAATGCCCCTCAGTAGAGACGTGGAGGTCCCAGTAGCTTAACAAGACGCTTTTAATGCCCCTCAGAAGAGACGTGGAGGTCAATGTGGTATAACAAGACGGTTTTAATGCCCCTTGGAAAAGACGTGGAGTTGAGAGTGGTATAACAAGACAGTTTTAATGCCCCTCAGAAGAGACGTGGAGGTCCCAGTAGCTTAACAAGACGCTTTTAGTGCCCCTCAGAAGAGACGTGGAGGTTCCAGAAGCTTAGCAAGACGCTTTTAATGCCCCTCAGAAGACACGTGGGGGTCAGAGTGGTATAAAAAGACGCTTTTAATGTCCCTCAGAAGAGACGTGGAGGTCCCAGTAGCTTAACAAGACGCTTTTAATGCCCCTCAGAAGAGACGTGGAGATCCCAGTAGCTTAACAAGAAGGTTTTAATGCCCCTCGGAAGAGACGTGGAAGTCCCAGTAGCTTAGCAAGACGCTTTTAATGCCCCTCAGAAGACACGTTGAGGTCAGAGAGGTATAACAAGACGGTTTTAATGCCCCTCAGAAGAGACGTGGAGGTCCCAGTAGCTTAACCAGAAGCTTTTAATGCCCCTCAGAAGAGACGTGGAGGTCAGAGTGGTATAACAAGACAGTTTTAATGCCCCTTGGAAGAGACGTGGAGGTCAGAGTGGTATAACAAGACGGTTTTAATGCCCCTCAGAAGAGACGTGGAGGTCAGAGTGGTATTATAAGACGGTTTTAATGCCCCTGAGAAGAGACGTGGAGGTCCCAGTAGCTTAACAAGACGCTTTTAATGTCCCTCAGAAGACACGTGGAGGTCAGAGTGGTATAACAAGACGGTTTTAATTCCGCTTGGAAGAGACATGGAGGTCAGAGTGGTATAACAAGACGCTTTTAATGCCCCTCAGAAGAGACGTGGAGGTCCCAGTAGCTTAACAAGACGCTTTTAATGCCCCTCAGAAGAGACGTGGAGGTCAGAGTGGTATAACAAGGTGGTTTAAATGCCCCTTTGAAGAGACGTGGAGGTCAGAGTGGTATAACAAGTTGGATTTAATGCCCCTCAGAAGAGACGTGGAGGTCCCAGTAGCTTAACAAGACGCTTTTAATGCCCCTCAGAAGAGACGTGGAGGTCCCAGTAGCTTTGCAAGACGCTTTTAATGCCCCTCAGAAGAGACGTGGAGGTCCCAGTAGCTTAACAAGACGGTTTTAATGCCCCTCTGAACAGACGTGGTGGTCCCAATAGCTTAAGAAGACGCTTTTAATGCCCCTCAGAAGAGACGTGGAGCTCAGAGTGGTCTAACAAGACGGTTTTAATGCCCCTTGGAAGAGACGTGTAGGTCAGAGTGGTAAAGCAAGACGCTTTTAATGCCCCTCAGAAGAGACGTGGAGGTCCCAGTAGCTTAACAAGACGCTTTTAATGCCCCTCAGAAGAGACGGGGAGGTCCCAGTAGCTTTGCAAGACGCTTCTAATGCCCCTCAAAAGAGACTTGGAGGTACCAGTAGCTTAACAAGACGGTTTTAATGCCCCTCTGAATAGACGTGGAGGTCCCAATAGCTTAACAAGACGCTTTTAATGCCCGTCAGAAGAGACGTGGAGGTCAAAGTGGTAAAACAAGACGCTTTTAATGCCCCTCAGAAGAGACTTGGAGGTCCCAGTAGCTTAACAAAACGCTTTTAATGTCCTTTAGAAGAGACGTGGAGGTCAGAGTGGTATAACAAGCCGGTTTTAATGCCCCTTTTAAGGGACGTGGAGGTCAGAGTGGTATAACAAGATGGTTTTAATGCCCCTCAGAAGAGCCGTGGAGGTCCCAGTAGCTTAACAAGATGCTTTTAATGCCCCTCAGAAGAGACGTTGAGGTCAGAGTGGTATAACAAGACGGTTTTAATGCCCCTCAGAAGAGACGTGGAGGTACCAGTAGCTTAACAAGAAGCTTTTAATGCCCCTCAGAAGAGACGTGGAGGTCAGAGTGGTATAACAAGACGGTTTTAATGCCCCTTGGAAGGGACGTGGAGGTCAGAGGGGTATAACAAGTTGGTTTTAATGCCCCTGAAAAGAGATGTGGAGGTCCCAGTAGCTTAACAAGACGCTTTTTATGCCCCTCAGAAGAGACGTGGAGGTCAGAGTGGTATAACAAGACGGTTTTAATGCCCCTCAGAAGAGACGTGGAGGTCCCAGTAGCTTAACAAGACGCTTTTAATGCCCCTCAGAAGAGACGTGGAGGTCAAAGTGGTATATCAAGACGGTTTTAATGCCCCTTGTTAGAGACGTGTAGGTCAGAGTGGTATAACAAGACAGTTTTAATGCCCCTCAGAAGAGACGTGGAGGTCCCAGAAGCTTAACAAGACGCTTTTAATGCCCCTCAGACGAGACATGGAGGTTCCAGTAGCTTAACAAGACGCTTGTAATGCCCCTCAGAAGAGACGTGGAGGTCAGAGTGCTATAACAAGACGGTTTTAATGCCCCTTAGAAGGGACGTGGAGGTCAGAGTGGTATAACAGGACGCTTTTAATGCCCCTCAGAAGAGACGTGAAGGTCAGAGTGGTATAACAAGACGGTTTTAATGCCCCTTGGAATGGACGTGGAGGTCAGAGTGGTATAACAAGATGGTTTTAATGCCCCTCAGAAGAGATGTGGAGGTCCCAGTAGCTTAACAAGACGCTTTTAATGCCCCTCAGAGGAGACGTGAAGGTCAGAGTGGTATAACAAGACAGTTTTAATGCCCCTCAGTAGAGACGTGGAGGTCCCAGTAGCTTAACAAGACGCTTTTAATGCCCCTCAGAAGAGACGTGGAGGTCAATGTGGTATAACAAGACGGTTTTAATGCCCCTTGGAAAAGACGTGGAGTTGAGAGTGGTATAACAAGACAGTTTTAATGCCCCTCAGAAGAGACGTGGAGGTCCCAGTAGCTTAACTAGACGCTTTTAGTGCCCCTCAGAAGAGACGTGGAGGTTCCAGAAGCTTAAGAAGACGCTTTTAATGCCCCTCAGAAGACACGTGGGGGTCAGAGTGGTATAAAAAGACGCTTTTAATGCCCCTCAGAAGAGAAGTGGAGGTCCCAGTAGCTTAGCAAGACGCTTTTAATGCCCCTCAGAAGAGAAGCGGAGGTCAGAGTGGTATAAAAAGACGGTTTTAATGCCCCTTGGAAGGGACGTGGAGGTCAGAGTGGTATAACAAGATGGTTTTAATGCCCCTCAGAAGCGCCGTGGAGGTCCCAGTAGCTTAACAAGACGCTTTTAATGCCCCTCAGAAGAGACGTGGAGATCCCAGTAGCTTAACAAAACGCTTTTAATGCCCTTCAGAAGAGACGTGGAGGTCAGAGTGGTATAACAAGACGGTTTTAATGCCCCTTGGAAGGGACGTGGAGGTCAGAGTGGTATAACAAGATGGTTTTAATGCCCCTCAGAAGCGCCGTGGAGGTCCCAGTAGCTTAACAAGACGCTTTTAATGCCCCTCAGAAGAAACGTTGAGGTCAGAGTGGTATAACAAGACGGTTTTAATGCCCCTAAGAAGAGACGTGGAGGTCCCAGTAGCTTAACAAGAAGCTTTTAATGCCCCTCAGAAGAGACGTGGAGGTCAGAGTGGTATAACAAGACGGTTTTAATGCCCCTTGGAAGGGACGTGGAGGTCAGAGTGGTATAACAAGTTGGTTTTAATGCCCCTGAAAAGAGAAGTGGAGGTCCCAGTAGCTTAACAAGACGCTTTTAATGCCCCTCAGAAGAGACGTGGAGGTCAGAGTGGTATAACAAGACGGTTTTAATGCCCCTCAGAAGAGACGTGGAGGTGCCAGTAGCTTAACAAGATGTTTTTAATGCCCCTCAGAAGAGACGTGGAGGTCAAAGTGGTATATCAAGACGGTTTTAATGCCCCTTGTTAGAGACGTGGAGGTCAGAGTGGTATAACAAGACAGTTTTAATGCCCCTCAGAAGAGACGTGGAGGTTCCAGTAGCTTACCAAGACGCTTTTAATGCCTCTCAGAGGAGACGTGGAGGTCAGAGTGGTATAACAAGACAGTTTTAATGCCCCTTGGAAGAGACGTGGAGGTCAGAGTGGTATAACAAGACGGTTTTAATGCCCCTCAGAAGAGACGTGGAGGTCAGAGTGGTATTATAAGACGGTTTTATTGCCCCTGAGAAGAGACGTGGAGGTCCCAGTAGCTTAACAAGACGCATTTAATGTCCCTCAGAAGACAGGTGGAGGTCAGAGTGGTATAACAAGACGGTTTTAATTCCGCTTGGAAGAGATGTGGAGGTCAGAGTGGTATAACAAGACGCTTTTAATGCCCCTCAGAAGAGACGTGGAGGTCACAGTAGCTTAACAAGACGCTTTTAATGCCCCTCAGAAGAGACGTGGAGGTCAGAGTGGTATAACAAGATGGTTTAAATGCCCCTTTGAAGAGACGTGGAGGTCAGAGTGGTTAAACAAGTTGGTTTTAATGCCCCTCAGAAGAGACGTGGAGGTCCCAGTAGCTTAACAAGACGCTTTTAATGCCCCTCAGAAGAGACGTGGAGGTCCCAGTAGCTTTTCAAGACGCTTTTAATGCCCCTCAGAAGAGACGTGGAGGTCCCAGTAGCTTAACAAGACGGTTTTAATGCCCCTCTGAACAGACGTGGAGGTCCCAATAGCTTAACAAGGCGCTTTTAATGCCCCTCAGAAGAGACGTGGAGGTCAGAGTGGTATAACAAGACGGTTTTAATGCCCCTTGGAAGAGACGTGAAGGTCAGAGTGGTAAAACAAGACGCTTTTAATGCCCCTCAGAAGAGACGTGGAGGTCCCAGTAGCTTAACAAAACGCTTCTAATGCCCTTCAGAAGAGACGTGGAGGTCAGAGTGGTATAACAAGACGGTTTTAATGCCCCTTGGAAGGGACGTGGAGGTCAGAGTGGTATAACAAGATGGTTTTAATGCCCCTCAGAAGCGCCGTGGAGGTCCCAGTAGCTTAACAAGACGCTTTTAATGCCCCTCAGAAGAAACGTTGAGGTCAGAGTGGTATAACAAGACGGTTTTAATGCCCCTAAGAAGAGACGTGGAGGTCCCAGTAGCTTAACAAGAAGCTTTTAATGCCCCTCAGAAGAGACGTGGAGGTCAGAGTGGTATAACAAGATGGTTTTAATGCCCCTTGGAAGGGACGTGGAGGTCAGAGTGGTATAACAAGTTGGTTTTAATGCCCCTGAAAAGAGAAGTGGAGGTCCCAGTAGCTTAACAAGACGCTTTTAATGCCCCTCAGAAGAGACGTGGAGGTCAGAGTGGTATAACAAGACGGTTTTAATGCCCCTCAGAAGAGACGTGGAGGTGCCAGTAGCTTAACAAGATGTTTTTAATGCCCCTCAGAAGAGACGTGGAGGTCAAAGTGGTATATCAAGACGGTTTTAATGCCCCTTGTTAGAGACGTGGAGGTCAGAGTGGTATAACAAGACAGTTTTAATGCCCCTCAGAAGAGACGTGGAGGTTCCAGTAGCTTACCAAGACGCTTTTAATGCCCCTCAGAAGAGACGTGGAGGTCAGAGTGGTATAACAAGACGCTTTTAATGTCCCTCAGAAGAGACGTGGAGGTCCCAGTAGCTTAGCAAGACACTTTTAATGCCCCTCAGAAGAGACATGGAGGTCCCAGTAGCTTAACAAGACGCTTTTAATGCCCCTCAGAAGAGACGTGGAGATCCCAGTAGCTTAACAAGAAGGTTTTAATGCCCCTCGGAAGAGACGTGGAAGTCCCAGTAGCTTAGCAAGACGCTTTTAATGCCCCTCAGAAGACACGTTGAGGTCAGAGAGGTATAACAAGACGGTTTTAATGCCCCTCAGAAGAGACGTGGAGGTCCCAGTAGCTTAACCAGAAGCTTTTAATGCCCCTCAGAAGAGACGTGGAGGTCAGAGTGGTATAACAAGACAGTTTTAATGCCCCTTGGAAGAGACGTGGAGGTCAGAGTGGTATAACAAGACGGTTTTAATGCCCCTCAGAAGAGACGTGGAGGTCAGAGTGGTATTATAAGACGGTTTTAATGCCCCTGAGAAGAGACGTGGAGGTCCCAGTAGCTTAACAAGACGCTTTTAATGTCCCTCAGAAGACACGTGGAGGTCAGAGTGGTATAACAAGACGGTTTTAATTCCGCTTGGAAGAGACATGGAGGTCAGAGTGGTATAACAAGACGCTTTTAATGCCCCTCAGAAGAGACGTGGAGGTCCCAGTAGCTTAACAAGACGCTTTTAATGCCCCTCAGAAGAGACGTGGAGGTCAGAGTGGTATAACAAGGTGGTTTAAATGCCCCTTTGAAGAGACGTGGAGGTCAGAGTGGTATAACAAGTTGGATTTAATGCCCCTCAGAAGAGACGTGGAGGTCCCAGTAGCTTAACAAGACGCTTTTAATGCCCCTCAGAAGAGACGTGGAGGTCCCAGTAGCTTTGCAAGACGCTTTTAATGCCCCTCAGAAGAGACGTGGAGGTCCCAGTAGCTTAACAAGACGGTTTTAATGCCCCTCTGAACAGACGTGGTGGTCCCAATAGCTTAAGAAGACGCTTTTAATGCCCCTCAGAAGAGACGTGGAGCTCAGAGTGGTCTAACAAGACGGTTTTAATGCCCCTTGGAAGAGACGTGTAGGTCAGAGTGGTAAAGCAAGACGCTTTTAATGCCCCTCAGAAGAGACGTGGAGGTCCCAGTAGCTTAACAAGACGCTTTTAATGCCCCTCAGAAGAGACGGGGAGGTCCCAGTAGCTTTGCAAGACGCTTCTAATGCCCCTCAAAAGAGACTTGGAGGTACCAGTAGCTTAACAAGACGGTTTTAATGCCCCTCTGAATAGACGTGGAGGTCCCAATAGCTTAACAAGACGCTTTTAATGCCCGTCAGAAGAGACGTGGAGGTCAAAGTGGTAAAACAAGACGCTTTTAATGCCCCTCAGAAGAGACTTGGAGGTCCCAGTAGCTTAACAAAACGCTTTTAATGTCCTTTAGAAGAGACGTGGAGGTCAGAGTGGTATAACAAGCCGGTTTTAATGCCCCTTTTAAGGGACGTGGAGGTCAGAGTGGTATAACAAGATGGTTTTAATGCCCCTCAGAAGAGCCGTGGAGGTCCCAGTAGCTTAACAAGATGCTTTTAATGCCCCTCAGAAGAGACGTTGAGGTCAGAGTGGTATAACAAGACGGTTTTAATGCCCCTCAGAAGAGACGTGGAGGTACCAGTAGCTTAACAAGAAGCTTTTAATGCCCCTCAGAAGAGACGTGGAGGTCAGAGTGGTATAACAAGACGGTTTTAA
Organism: Phyllobates terribilis; assembly: GCF_046119375.1. Classification (NCBI taxonomy): domain Eukaryota; kingdom Metazoa; phylum Chordata; class Amphibia; order Anura; family Dendrobatidae; genus Phyllobates; species Phyllobates terribilis. The sequence continues at coordinate 105,492,366 of NW_027362773.1, forward strand.
TGCCCCTTGGAAGGGACGTGGAGGTCAGAGGGGTATAACAAGTTGGTTTTAATGCCCCTGAAAAGAGATGTGGAGGTCCCAGTAGCTTAACAAGACGCTTTTTATGCCCCTCAGAAGAGACGTGGAGGTCAGAGTGGTATAACAAGACGGTTTTAATGCCCCTCAGAAGAGACGTGGAGGTCCCAGTAGCTTAACAAGACGCTTTTAATGCCCCTCAGAAGAGACGTGGAGGTCAAAGTGGTATATCAAGACGGTTTTAATGCCCCTTGTTAGAGACGTGTAGGTCAGAGTGGTATAACAAGACAGTTTTAATGCCCCTCAGAAGAGACGTGGAGGTCCCAGAAGCTTAACAAGACGCTTTTAATGCCCCTCAGACGAGACATGGAGGTTCCAGTAGCTTAACAAGACGCTTGTAATGCCCCTCAGAAGAGACGTGGAGGTCAGAGTGCTATAACAAGACGGTTTTAATGCCCCTTAGAAGGGACGTGGAGGTCAGAGTGGTATAACAGGACGCTTTTAATGCCCCTCAGAAGAGACGTGAAGGTCAGAGTGGTATAACAAGACGGTTTTAATGCCCCTTGGAATGGACGTGGAGGTCAGAGTGGTATAACAAGATGGTTTTAATGCCCCTCAGAAGAGATGTGGAGGTCCCAGTAGCTTAACAAGACGCTTTTAATGCCCCTCAGAAGACACGTGGAGGTTAGAGTGGTATAAAAAGACGCTTTTAATACCCCTCAGAAGAGACGTGGAGGTCCCAGTAGCTTAGCATCACGCTTTTAATGCCCCTCAGAAGAGAAGTGGAGGTCAGAGTGGTATAAAAAGATGGTTTTAATGCCCCTTGAAAGAGACGTGGAGGTCCCAGTAGCTTAACAAGATGCTTTTAATGCCCCTCAGAAGAGACGTGGAGGTCCCAGTAGCTTAACAAGACGCTTTTAATGCCCCTCAGAAGAGACGTGGAGATCCCAGTAGCTTAACAAGAAGGTTTTAATGCCCCTCGGAAGAGACGTGGAGGTCCCAGTAGCTTAGCAAGACGCTTTTAATGCCCCTCAGAAGAGACGTTGAGGTCAGAGAGGTATAACAAGACGGTTTTAATGCCCCTCAGAAGAGACGTGGAGGTCCCAGTAGCTTAACAAGAAGCTTTTAATGCCCCTCAGAAGAGACGTGGAGGTCAGAGTGGTATAACAAGACGGTTTTAATGCCCCTTGGAAGGGACGTGGAGGTCAGAGTGGTATAACAAGATGGTTTTAATGCCCCTCAGAGGAGACGTGGAGGTCCCAGCAGCTTAACAAGACGCTTTTAATGCCCCTCAGAAGAGAAGTGGAGGTCAGAGTGGTATAAAAAGACGGTTTTAATGCCCCTCAGAAGAGACGTGAAGGTCCCAGTAGCTTAACAAGACGCATTTAATGCCCCTCAGAAGAGACGTGGAGGTCAGAGTGGTATAACAAGACGGTTTTAATGCCCCTTGGAAGAGACGTGGAGGTCAGAGTGGTATAACAAGACTGTTTTAATGCCCCTCAGAAGAGACGTGGAGGTCAGAGTGGTATAACAAGACGTTTTTAATGCCCCTCAGAAGAGACGTGGAGGTCCCAGTAGCTTAACAAGATGCTTTTAATGCCCCTCAGAAGAGACGTGGAGGTCCTAGTAGCTGAACAAGACGCTTTTTATGCCCCTCAGAAGGGACGTGGAGGTCAGAGTGGTATAACAAGACGGTTTTAATGCCCTTTTGAAGAGACGTGGAGGTCAGAGTGGTATAACAAGACGGTTTTAATGACCCTCAGAAGAGACATGGAGGTCCCAGTAGCTTAACAAGACGCTTATAATGCCCCTCAGAAGAGACGTGGAGGTCCCAGTAGCTTAACAAGATGCTTTTAATGCCCCTCAGAAGAGACGTGGAGGTCCCAGTAGCTGAACAAGACGCTTTTAATGCCCCTCAGAAGGGACGTGGAGGTCAGAGTGGTATAACAACACGGTTTTAATTCCCTTTTGAAGAGACGTGGAGGTCAGAGTGGTATAACAAGAAGGTTTTAATGCCCCTCAGAAGAGACGTGGAGGTCCCAGTAGCTTAACAAGACGCTTTTAATGCCCCTCAGAAGAGACGTGGAGGTCCCAGTAGCTTAACAAGACGCTTTTAATGCACCTCAGAAGAGACGTGGAGGTCCCAGTAGCTTAACAAGACGGTTTTAATGCCCCTCTGAAGAGACGTGGAGGTCCCAGTAGCTTAACAAGACGCTTTTAATGCCCCTCAGAAGAGACGTGGAGGTCAGAGTGGTATAACAAGACGGTTTTAATGCCCATTTTAAGAGACGTGGAGGTCAGGGTTGTATAACAAGACGCTTTTAATGCCCCTCAGAAGAGACGTGGATGTCCCAGTAGCTTAACAAGACGCTTTTAATGCCCCTCAGAAGAGACGTGGAGGTCAGAGTGGTATAACAAGACGGTTTTAATGCCCCTTCGAAGGAACGTGGAGGTCAGAGTGGTATAACAAGACGGTTTTAATGCCCCTCAGAAGAGACGTGGAGGTCCCAGTAGCTTAACAAGAAGCTTTTAATGCCTCTCAGAAGAGACGTGGAAGTCAGAGTGGTATAACAAGACGGTTTTAATGCCCCTTGGAAGGGACGTGGAGGTCAGAGTGGTATAACAAGTTGGTTTTAATGCCCCTGAAAAGAGATGTGGAGGTCCCAGTAGCTTAACAAGACGCTTTTAATGCCCCTCAGAAGTGACGTGGAGGTCAGAGTGGTATAACAAGACGGTTTTAATGCCCCTCAGAACAGACGTGGAGTTCCCAGTAGCTTAAGAAGACGCTTTTAATGCCCCTCAGAGGAGACGTGGAGGTCAAAGTGGTATATCAAGACGGTTTTAATGCCCCTTGCTAGAGACGTGGAGGTCAGAGTGGTATAACAAGACAGTTTTAATGCCCCTCAGAAAAGACGTGGAGGTCCCAGTAGCTTAACAAGACGCTTTTAATGCCCCTCAGACGAGACATGGAGGTTCCAGTAGCTTAACAAGACGCTTTTAATGCCCCTCAGAAGAGACGTGGAGGTCAGAGTGCTATAACAGGACGCTTTTAATGCCCCTCAGAAGAGGCGTGGAGGTCAGAGTGGTATAACAAGACGGTTTTAATGCCCCTTGGAAGGGACGTGGAGGTCAGAGTGGTATAACAAGATGGTTTTAATGCCCCTCAGAAGAGATGTGGAGGTCCCAGTAGCTTAACAAGATGCTTTTAATGCCCCTCAGAGAAGACGTGGAGTTCAGAGTGGTATAACAAGACGGTTTTAATGCCCCTCAGAAGAGACGTGGAGGTCCCAGTAGCTTAACAAGACGCTTTTAATGCCCCTCAGAAGAGACGTGGAGGTCAAAGTGGTATAACAAGATGGTTTTAATGCCCCTTGGAAAAGACGTGGAGGTGAGAGTGGTATAACAAGACAGTTTTAATGCCCCTCAGAAGAGACGTGGAGGTCCCAGTAGCTTAACAAGACGCTTTTAATGCCCCTCAGAAGACACGTGGAGGTCAGAGTGGTATAAAAAGACGCTTTTAATGCCCCTCAGAAGAGACGTGGAGGTCCCAGTAGCTTAGCATTACGCTTTTAATGCCCCTCAGAAGAGAAGTGGAGGTCAGAGTGGTATAAAAAGACGGTTTTAATGCCCCTTGGAAGAGACGTGGAGGTCCCAGTAGCTTAACAAGATGCTTTTAATGCCCCTCAGAAGAGACGTGGAGGTCCCAGTAGCTTAACAAGACGCTTTTAATGCCCCTCAGGAGAGACGTGGAGATCCCAGTAGCTTAACAAGAAGGTTTTAATGCCCCTCGAAAGAGACGTGGAGGTCCCAGTAGCTTAGCAAGACGCTTTTAATGCCCCTCAGAAGAGACGTTGAGGTCAGAGAGGTATAACAAGACGGTTTTAATGCCCCTCAGAAGAGACGTGGAGGTCCCATTAGCTTAACAAGAAACTTTTAATGCCCCTCAGAAGAGACGTGGAGGTCAGAGTGGTATAACAAGACGGTTTTAATGACCCTTGGAAGAGACGTGGAGGTCAGAGTGGTATAACAAGACGGTTTTAATGCCCCTCAGAAGAGACGTGGAGGTCAGAGTGGTATTATAAGATGGTTTTAATGCCCCTCAGAAGAGACGTGGAGGTCCCAGTAGCTTAACAAGACGCTTTTGATGTCCCTCAGAAGACACGAGGAGGTCAGAGTGGTATAACAAGACGGTTTTAATTCCGCTTGGAAGAGACATGGTCGTCGGAGTAGTATAACAAGACGCTTTTAATGCCCCTCAGAAGAGACGTGGAGGTCTCAGTAGTTTAACAAGACGCTTTTAATGCCCCTCAGAAGAGACGTGGAGGTCAGAGTGGTATAACAAGACGGTTTTAATGCCCCTTGGAAGGTTCGTGAAGGTCAGAGTGGTATAACAAGTTGGTTTTAATGCCCCTGAAAAGAGAAGTGGAGGTCCCAGTAGCTTAACAAGACGCTTTTAATGCCCCTCAGAAGAGACGTGGAGGTCAGAGTGGTATAACAAGACGGTTTTAATGCCCCTCAGTAGAGACGTGGAGGTCCCAGTAGCTTAACAAGACGCTTTTAATGCCCCTCAGAAGAGACGTGGAGGTCAAAGTGGTATATCAAGACGGTTTTAATGCCTCTTAGAAGAGACATGGAGGTGAGAGTGGTATAACAAGACAGTTTTAATGCCCCTTGGAAGAGACGTGGAGGTCAGAGTGGTATAACAAGACGGTTTTAATGCCCCTCAGAAGAGACGTGGAGGTCAGAGTGGTATTATAAGACGGTTTTAATGCCCCTGAGAAGAGACGTGGAGGTCCCAGTAGCTTAACAAGACGCTTTTAATGTCCCTCAGAAGACACGTGGAGGTCAGAGTGGTATAACAATACGGTTTTAATTCCGCTTGGAAGAGACGTGGAGGTCAGAGTGGTATAACAAGACACTTTTAATGCCCCTCAGAAGAGATGTGGAGGTCCCAGTAGTTTAACAAGACGCTTTTAATGCCCCTCAGAAGAGACGTGGAGGTCAGAGTGGTATAACAAGATGGTTTAAATGCCCCTTTGAAGAGACGTGGAGGTCAGAGTGGTATAACAAGTTGGTTTTAATGCCCCTCAGAAGAGACGTGGAGGTCCCAGTAGCTTAACAAGACGCTTTTAATGCCCCTCAGAAGAGACGTGGAGGTCCCAGTAGCTTTGCAAGACGCTTTTAATGCCCCTCAGAAGAGACGTGGAGGTCCCAGTAGCTTAACAAGACGGTTTTAATGCCCCTCTGAAGAGACGTGGAGGTCCCAATAGGTTAACAAGACGCTTTTAATGCCCCTCAGAAGAGACGTGGAGGTCATAGTGGTCTAACAAGACTGTTTTAATGCCCCTTGGAAGAGACGTGGAGGTCAGAGTGGTAAAAGAAGACGCTTTTAATGCCCCTCAGAAGAGACGTGGAGGTCCCAGTAGCTTAACAAAACGCTTTTAATGCCCCTCAGAAGAGACGTGGAGGTCAGAGTGGTATAACAAGACAGTTTTAATGCCCATTTGAAGAAACCTGGAGGTCAGAGTGGTATAACAAGTTGGTTTTAATGCCCCTCAGAAGAGACGTGGAGGTCAGAGTGGTATAACAAGTTGGTTTTAATGCCCCTCAGAAGAGACGTGGAGGTCCCAGTAGCTTAACAAGACGCTTTTAATGCCCCTCAGAAGAGACGTGGAGGTCCCAGTAGCTTTGCAAGACGCTTTTAATGCCCCTCAGAAGAGACGCGGAGGTACCAGTAGCTTAACAAGACGGTTTTAATGCCCCTCTGAAGAGACGTGGAGGTCCCAATAGCTTAACAAGACGCTCTTAATGCCCCTCAGAAGAGACGTGGAGGTCAGAGAGGTATAACAAGACGGTTTTAATGCCCCTTGGAAGAGACGTGAAGATCAGAGTGGTAAAACAAGACGCTTTTAATGCCTCTCAGAAGAGACGTGGAGGTCCCAGTAGCTTAACAAAACGCTTTTAATGCCCTTCAGAAGAGACGTGGAGGTCAGAGTGGTATAACAAGACTGTTTTAATGCCCCTTGGAAGGGACGTGGAGGTCAGAGTGGTATAACAGGATGGTTTTAATGCCCCTCAGAAGCGCCGTGGAGGTCCCAGTAGCTTAACAAGACGCTTTTAATGCCCCTCAGAAGAAACGTTGAGGTCAGAGTGGTATAACAAGACGGTTTTAATGCCCCTAAGAAGAGACATGGAGGTCCCAGTAGCTTAACAAGAAGCTTTTAATGCCCCTCAGAAGAGACGTGGAGGTCAGAGTGGTATAACAAGACGGTTTTAATGCCCCTTGGAAGGGACGTGGAGGTCAGAGTGGTATAACAAGTTGGTTTTAATGCCCCTGAAAAGAGAAGTGGAGGTCCCAGTAGCTTAACAAGACGCTTTTAATGCCCCTCAGAAGAGACGTGGAGGTCAGAGTGGTATAACAAGACGGTTTTAATGCCCCTCAGAAGAGACGTGGAGGTCCCAGTAGCTTAACAAGACGCTTTTAATGCCCCTCAGAAGAGACGTGGAGGTCAAAGTGGTATATCAAGACGGTTTTAATGCCCCTTGTTAGAGACGTGGAGGTCAGAGTGGTATAACAAGACAGTTTTAATGCCCCTCAGAAGAGACGTGGAGGTTCCAGTAGCTTACCAAGACTCTTTTAATGCCGCTCAGAAGAGACGTGGAGGTCAGAGTGGTATAACAAGACGGTTTTAATGCCCCTTAGAAGGGACGTGGAGGTCAGAGTGGTATAACAGGACGCTTTTAATGCCCCTCAGAAGAGACGTGGAGGTCAGAGCGGTATAACAAGACGGTTTTAATGCCCCTTGGAAGGGACGTGGAGGTCAGAGTGGTATAACAAGATGGTTTTAATGCCCCTCAGAAGAGATGTGGAGGTCCCAGTAGCTTAACAAGACGCTTTTAATGCCCCTCAGAAGAGACTTGGAGGTCAGAGTGGTGTAACAGGACGCTTTTAATGCCCCTCAGAAGATACGTGGAGGTCAGAGTGCTATAACAAGACGGTTTTAATGCCCCTTGGAAGGGACGTGGAGGTCAGAGTCGTATAACAAGATGGTTTTAATGCCCCTCAGAAGAGATGTGGAGGTCCCAGTAGCTTAACAAGACGCTTTTAATGCCCCTCAGAAGAGACGTGGAGATCCCAGTAGCTTAACAAGAAGGTTTTAATGCCCCTCGGAAGAGACGTGGAAGTCCCAGTAGCTTAGCAAGACGCTTTTAATGCCCCTCAGAAGACACGTTGAGGTCAGAGAGGTATAACAAGACGGTTTTAATGCCCCTCAGAAAAGACGTGGAGGTCCCAGTAGCTTAACAAGAAGCTTTTAATGCCCCTCAGAAGAGACGTGGAGGTCAGAGTGGTATAACAAGACAGTTTTAATGCCCCTTGGAAGAGACGTGGAGGTCAGAGTGGTATAACAAGACGGTTTTAATGCCCCTCAGAAGAGACGTGGAGGTCAGAGTGGTATTATAAGACGGTTTTAATGCCCCTGAGAAGAGACGTGGAGGTCCCAGTAGCTTAACAAGACGCTTTTAATGTCCCTCAGAAGACACGTGGAGGTCAGAGTGGTATAACAATACGGTTTTAATTCCGCTTGGAAGAGACGTGGAGGTCAGAGTGGTATAACAAGACGCTTTTAATGCCCCTCAGAAGAGATGTGGAGGTCCCAGTAGTTTAACAAGACGCTTTTAATGCCCCTCAGAAGAGACGTGGAGGTCAGAGTGGTATAACAAGATGGTTTAAATGCCCCTTTGAAGAGACGTGGAGGTCAGAGTGGTATAACAAGTTGGTTTTAATGCCCCTCAGAAGAGACGTGGAGGTCCCAGTAGCTTAACAAGACGCTTTTAATGCCCCTCAGAAGAGACGTAGAGGTCCCAGTAGCTTTGCAAGACGCTTTTAATGCCCCTCAGAAGAGACGTGGAGGTCCCAGTAGCTTAACAAGACGCTTTTAATGCCCCTCAGAAGAGACGTGGAGGTCAGAGTGGTATAACAAGACGGTTTTAATGCCCCTTGGAAGAGACGTGAAGGTCAGAGTGGTAAAACAAGACGCTTTTAATGCCCCTCAGAAGAGACGTGGAGGTCCCAGTAGCTTAACAAAACGCTTTTAATGCCCTTCAGAAGAGACGTGAAGGCCAGAGTGGTATAACAAGACGGTTTTAATGCCCCTTGGAAGGGACGTGGAGGTCAGAGTGGTATAACAAGATGGTTTTAATGCCCCTCAGAAGCGCCGTGGAGGTCCCAGTAGCTTAACAAGACGCTTTTAATGCCCCTCAGAAGAAACGTTGAGGTCAGAGTGGTATAACAAGACGGTTTTAATGCCCCTAAGAAGAGACGTGGAGGTCCCAGTAGCTTAACAAGAAGCTTTTATTGCCCCTCAGAAGAGACGTGGAGGTCAGAGTGGTATAACAAGACGGTTTTAATGCCCCTTGGAAGGTTCGTGAAGGTCAGAGTGGTATAACAAGTTGGTTTTAATGCCCCTGAAAAGAGAAGTGGAGGTCCCAGTAGCTTAACAAGACGCTTTTAATGCCCCTCAGAAGAGACGTGGAGGTCAGAGTGGTATAACAAGACGGTTTTAATGCCCCTCAGTAGAGACGTGGAGGTCCCAGTAGCTTAACAAGACGCTTTTAATGCCCCTCAGAAGAGACGTGGAGGTCAAAGTGGTATATCAAGACGGTTTTAATGCCTCTTAGAAGAGACATGGAGGTCAGAGTGGTATAACAAGACAGTTTTAATGCCCCTTGGAAGAGACGTGGAGGTCAGAGTGGTATAACAAGACGGTTTTAATGCCCCTTAGAAGAGACGTGGAGGTCAGAGTGGTATTATAAGACGGTTTTAATGCCCCTCAGAAGAGACGTGGAGGTCCCAGTAGCTTAACAAGACGCTTTTAATGTCCCTCAGAAGAAACGTGGAGGTCAGAGTGGTATAACAAGATGGTTTAAATGCCCCTTTGAAGAGACGTGGAGGTCAGAGTGGTATAACAAGTTGGTTTTAATGCCCCTCAGAAGAGACGTGGAGGTCCCAGTAGCTTAACAAGACGCTTTTAATGCCCCTCAGAAGAGACATGGAGGTCCCAGTAGCTTTGCAAGACGCTTTTAATGCCCCTCAGAAGAGACGTGGAGGTCCCAGTAGCTTAACAAGACGGTTTTAATGCCCCTCTGAACAGACGTGGAGGTCCCAATAGCTTAGCAAGACGCTTTTAATGCCCGTCAGAAGAGACGTGGAGGTCAGAGTGGTATAACAAGACGGTTTTAATGCCCCTTGGAAGAGACGTGGAGGTCAAAGTGGTAAAACAAGACGCTTTTAATGCCCCTCAGAAGAGACTTGGAGGTCCCAGTAGCTTAACAAAACGCTTTTAATGCCCTTCAAAAGAGACGTGGAGGTCAGAGTGGTATAACAAGACGGTTTTAATGCCCCTTGGAAGGGACGTGGAGGTCAGAGTGGTATAACAAGACAGTTTTAATGCCCCTCAGAAGAGCCGTGGAGGTCCCAGTAGCTTAACAAGATGCTTTTAATGCCCCTCAGAAGAGACGTTGAGGTCAGAGTGGTATAACAAGACAGTTTTAATGCCCCTCAGAAGAGACGTGGAGGTCCCAGTAGCTTAACAAGAAGCTTTTAATGCCCCTCAGAAGAGACGTGGAGGTCAGAGTGGTATAACAAGACGGTTTTAATGCCCCTTGGAAGGGACGTGGAGGTCAGAGGGGTATAATAAGTTGGTTTTAATGCCCCTGAAAAGAGATGTGGAGGTCCCAGGAGCTTAACAAGACGCTTTTAATGCCCCTCAGAAGAGACGTGGAGGTCAGAGTGGTATAACAAGACGGTTTTAATGCCCCTCAGAAGAGACGTGGAGGTCCCAGTAGCTTATCAAGCCGCTTTTAATGCCCCTCAGAAGAGACGTGGAGGTCAAAGTGGTATATCAAGACGGTTTTAATGCCCCTTGTTAGAGACGTGGAGGTCAGAGTGGTATAACAAGACAGTTTTAATGCCCCTCAGAAGAGACGTGGAGTTCCCAGTAGCTTAACAAGACGCTTTTAATGCCCGTCAGAAGAGACGTGGAGGTCAGAGTGGTATAACAAGACGGTTTTAATGCCCCTTGGAAGAGACGTGGAGGTCAAAGTGGTAAAACAAGACGCTTTTAATGCCCCTCAGAAGAGACTTGGAGGTCCCAGTAGCTTAACAAAACGCTTTTAATGCCCTTCAAAAGAGACGTGGAGGTCAGAGTGGTATAACAAGATGGTTTTAATGCCCCTTGGAAGGGACGTGGAGGTCAGAGTGGTATAACAAGATGGTTTTAATGCCCCTCAGAAGAGCCGTGGAGGTCCCAGTAGCTTAACAAGATGCTTTTAATGCCCCTCAGAAGAGACGTTGAGGTCAGAGTGGTATAACAAGACGGTTTTAATGCCCCTCAGAAGAGACGTGGAGGTCCCAGTAGCTTAACAAGAAGCTTTTAATGCCCCTCAGAAGAGACGTGGAGGTCAGAGTGGTATAACAAGACGGTTTTAATGCCCCTTGGAAGGGACGTGGAGGTCAGAGGGGTATAATAAGTTGGTTTTAATGCCCCTGAAAAGAGATGTGGAGGTCCCAGGAGCTTAACAAGACGCTTTTAATGCTCCTCAGAAGAGACGTGGAGGTCAGAGTGGTATAACAAGACGGTTTTAATGCCCCTCAGAAGAGACGTGGAGGTCCCAGTAGCTTATCAAGCCGCTTTTAATGCCCCTCAGTAGAGACGTGGAGGTCAAAGTGGTATATCAAGACGGTTTTAATGCCCCTTGTTAGAGACGTGGAGGTCAGAGTGGTATAACAGGACAGATTTAATGCCCCTCAGAAGAGACGTGGAGTTCCCAGTAGCTTAACAAGACGCTTTTAATGCCCCTCAGACGAGACATGGAGATTCCAGTAGCTTAACAAGACGCTTTTAATGCCCCTCAGAAGAGACGTGGAGGTCAGAGTGCTATAACAAGACGGTTTTAATGCCCATTAGAAGGGACGTGGAGGTCAGAATGGTATAACAGGACGCTTTTAATGCCCCTCAGAAGAGACGTGGAGGTCAGAGTGGTATAACAAGACGGTTTTAATGCCCCTTGGAATGGACGTGGAGGTCAGAGTGGTATAACAAGATGGTTTTAATGCCCCTCAGAAGAGATGTGGAGGTCCCAGTAGCTTAACAAGACGCTTTTAATGCCCCTCAGAAGAGACGTGGAGGCCAGAGTGGTATAACAAGAAGGTTTTAATGCCCCTCAGAAGAGACGTGGAGGTCCCAGTAGATTAACAAGACGCTTTTAATGCCCCTCAAAAGAGAAGTGGAGGTTCCAGAAGCTTAACAAGACGCTTTTAATGCCCCTCAGAAGACACGTGGAGGTCAGAGTGGTATAAAAAGACGCTTTTAATGCCCCTCAGAAGAGACGTGGAGGTCCCAGTAGCTTAGCAAGATGCTTTTGATGCCCCTCAGAAGAGAAGTGGAGGTCAAAGTGGTATAAAAAGACGGTTTTAATGCCCCTTGGAAGAGACGTGGAGGTCCCAGTAGCTTAACAAGATGCTTTTAATGCCCCTCAGAAGAGACGTGGAGGTCCCAGTAGCTTAACAAGACGCTTTTAATGCCCCTCAGAAGAGACGTGGAGATCCCAGTAGCTTAACAAGAAGGTTTTAATGCCCCTCGGAAGAGTCGTGGAGGTCCCAGTAGCTTAGCAAGACGCTTTTAATGCCCCTCAGAAGACACGTTGAGGTCAGAGAGGTATAACAAGACGGTTTTAATGCCCCTCAGAAGAGACGTGGAGGTCCCAGTAGCTTAACAAGAAGCTTTTAATGCCCCTCAGAAGAGACGTGGAGGTCAGAGTGGTATAACAAGACGGTTTTAATGCCCCTTGGAAGAGACGTGGAGGTCAGAGTGGTATAACAAGACAGTTTTAATGCCCCTCAGAAGAGACGTGGAGGTCAGAGTGGTATTATAAGACGGTTTTAATGCCCCTCAGAAGAGACGTGGAGGTCCCAGTAGCTTAACAAGACACTTTTAATGTCCCTCAGAAGACACGTGGAGGTCAGAGTGGTGTAACAAGATGGTTTTAATTCCACTTGGAAGAGACGTGGAGGTCAGAGTGGTATAACAAGACGCTTTTAATGCCCCTCAGAAGAGACGTGGAGGTCCCAGTAGCTTAACAAGACGCTTTTAATGCCCCTCAGAAGAGACTTGGAGGTCAGAGTGGTATAACAAGACGGTTTTAATGCCCCTTTGAAGAGACGTGGAGGTCAGAGTGGTATAACAAGACGGTTTTAATGCCCCTCAGAAGAGACGTGGAGTTCTCAGTAGCTTAACAAGATGCTTTTAATGCCCCTCAGAAGAGACGTGGAGGTCCCAGTAGCTTAACAAGACGCTTTTAATGTCCCTCAGAAGAGACGTGGAGGTCCCAGTAGCTTAACAAGACACTTTTAATGCACCTCAGAAGAGACGTGGAGGTCCCAGTAGCTTAACAAGACGGTTTTAATGCCCCTCTGAAGAGACGTGGAGGTCCCAGTAGCTTAACAAGACGCTTTTAATGCCCCTCAAAAGAGACGTGGAGGTCAGAGTGGTATAACAAGACGGATTTAATGCCCCTTGGAAGAGACGTGGAGGTCAGAGTGGTATAACAAGACGGTTTTAATGCCCCTTGGAAGGGACGTGGAGGTCAGAGTGGTATAACAAGATGGTTTTAATGCCCCTCAGAGGAGACGTGGAGGTCCCAGCAGCTTAACAAGACGCTTTTAATGCCCCTCAGAAGAGAAGTGGAGGTCAGAGTGGTATAAAAAGACGGTTTTAATGCCCCTCAGAAGAGACGTGGAGGTCCCAGTAGCTTAACAAGATGCATTTAATGCCCCTCAGAAGCGACGTGGAGGTCAGAGTGGTATAACAAGACGGTTTTAATGCCCCTTGGAAGAGACGTGGAGGTCAGAGTGGTATAACAAGACTGTTTTAATGCCCCAAGGAAGAGACGTGGAGGTCAGAGTGGTATAACAAGACGTTTTTAATGCCCCTCAGAAGAGATGTGGAGGTCCCAGTAGCTTAACAAGATGCTTTTAATGCCCCTCAGAAGAGACGTGGAGGTCCCAGTAGCTGAACAAGACGCTTTTAATGCCCCTCAGAAGAGACGTGGAGGTCAGAGTGGTATAACAAGACGGTTTTAATGCCCCTTGGAAGGGACGTGGAGGTTAGAGTCGTATAACAAGATGGTTTTAATGCCCCTCAGAAGAGATGTGGAGGTCCCAGTAGCTTAACAAGATGCTTTTAATGCCCCTCAGAGAAGACGTGGAGTTCAGAGTGGTATAACAAGACGGTTTTAATGCCCCTCAGAAGAGACGTGGAGGTCCCAGTAGCTTAACAAGACGCTTTTAATGCCCCTCAGAAGAGACATGGAGGTCAAAGTGGTATAACAAGATGGTTTTAATGCCCCTTGGAAAAGACGTGGAGGTGAGAGTGGTATAACAAGACAGTTTTAATGCCCCTCAGAAGAGACGTGGAGGTCCCAGTAGCTTAACAAGACGCTTTTAATGCCCCTCAGAAGACACGTGGAGGTCAGAGTGGTATAAAAAGACGCTGTTAATGCCCATCAGAAGAGACGTGGAGGTCCCAGTAGCTTAGCATTACGCTTTTAATGCCCCTCAGAAGAGAAGTGGAGGTCAGAGTGGTATATAAAGATGGTTTTAATGCCCCTTGGAAGAGACGTGGAGGTCCCAGTAGCTTAACAAGATGCTTTTAATGCCCCTCAGAAGAGACGTGGAGGTCCCAGTAGCTTAACAAGACGCTTTTAATGCCCCTCAGGAGAGACGTGGAGATCCCAGTAGCTTAACAAGAAGGTTTTAATGCCCCTCGGAAGAGACGTGGAGGTCCCAGTAGCTTAGCAAGACGCTTTTAATGCCCCTCAGAAGAGACGTTGAGGTCAGAGAGGTATAACAAGACGGTTTTAATGCCCCTCAGAAGAGACGTGGAGGTCCCATTAGCTTAACAAGAAACTTTTAATGCCCCTCAGAAGAGACGTGGAGGTCAGAGTGGTATAACAAAACGGTTTTAATGACCCTTGGAAGAGACGTAGAGGTCAGAGTGGTATAACAAGACGGTTTTAATGCCCCTCAGAAGAGACGTGGAGGTCCCAGTAGCTTAACAAGACGCTTTTAATGCCCCTCAGAAGAGACGTGGAGGTCCCAGTAGCTTAACAAGATGCTTTTAATGCCCCTCAGAAGAGACGTGGAGGTCCCAGTAGCTGAACAAGACGGTTTTAATGCCCCTCAGAAGGGACGTGGAGGTCAGAGTGGTATAACAACACGGTTTTAATTCCCTTTTGAAGAGACGTGGAGGTCAGAGTGGTATAACAAGACGGTTTTAATGCCCCTCAGAAGAGACGTGGAGGTCCCAGTAGCTTAACAAGACGCTTTTAATGCCCCTCAGAAGAGACGTGGAGGTCCCAGTAGCTTAACAAGACACTTTTAATGCACCTCAGAAGAGACGTGGAGGTCCCAGTAGCTTAACAAGACGGTTTTAATGCCCCTCTGAAGAGACGTGGAGGTCCCAGTAGCTTAACAAGACGCTTTTAATGCCCCTCAGAAGAGACGTGGAGGTCAGAGTGGTATAACAAGACAGTTTTAATGCCCATTTTAAGAGACGTGGAGGTCAGGGTGGTATAACAAGACGCTTTTAATGCTCCTCAGAAGAGACGTGGATGTCCCAGTAGCTTAACAAGACGCTTTTAATGCCCCTCAGAAGAGACGTGGAGGTCAAAGTGGTATATCAAGACGGTTTTAATGCCCCTTGCTAGAGACGTGGAGGTCAGTGTGGTATAACAAGACAGTTTTAATGCCCCTCAGAAAAGACGTGGAGGTCCCAGTAGCTTAACAAGACGCTTTTAATGCCCCTCAGACGAGACATGGAGGTTCCAGTAGCTTAACAAGACGCTTTTAATGCCCCTCAGAAGAGACGTGGAGGTCAGAGTGGTATAACAAGATGGTTTTAATGCCCCTTAGAAGGGACGTGGAGGTCAGAGAGGTATAACAAGATGGTTTTAATGCCCCTCAGAAGAGATGTGGAGGTCCCAGTAGCTTAACAAGATGCTTTTAATGCCCCTCAGAAGAGACGTGGAGGTCAGAGTGGTATAACAGGACGCTTTTAATGCCCCTCAGAAGAGACGTGGAGGTCAGAGTGGTATAACAAGACGGTTTTAATGCCCCTTGTAAGGGACGTGGAGGTCAGAGTGGTATAACAAGATGATTTTAATGCCCTCAGAAGAGATGTGGAGGTCCCAGTAGCTTAACAAGATGCTTTTAATGCCCCTCAGAGAAGACGTGGAGGTCAGAGTGGTATAACAAGATGGTTTTAATGCCCCTTGGAAAAGACATGGAGGTGAGAGTGGTATAACAAGACAGTTTTAATGCCCCTCAGAAGAGACGTTGGGGTCCCAGTAGCTTAACAAGACGCTTTTAATGCCCCTCAGAAGACACGTGGAGGTCAGAGTGGTATAAAAAGACGCTTTTAATGCCCCTCAGAAGAGACGTGGAGGTCCCAGTAGCTTAGCATCACGCTTTTAATGCCCCTCAGAAGAGAAGTGGAGGTCAGAGTGGTATAAAAAGATGGTTTTAATGCCCCTTGGAAGAGACGTGGAGGTCCCAGTAGCTTAACAAGATGCTTTTAATGCCCCTCAGAAGAGACGTGGAGGTCCCAGTAGCTTAACAGGACGCTTTTAATGCCCCTCAGAAGAGACGTGGAGATCCCAGTAGCTTAACAAGAAGGTTTTAATGCGCCTCGGAAGAGACGTGGAGGTCCCAGTAGCTTAGCAAGACGCTTTTAATGCCCCTCAGAAGAGACATTGAGGTCAGAGAGGTATAACAAGACGGTTTTAATGCCCCTCAGAAGAGACGTGGAGGTCCCAGTAGCTTAACAAGAAGCTTTTAATGCCCCTCAGAAGAGACGTGGAGGTCAGAGTGGTATAACAAGACGGTTTTAATGACCCTTGGAAGAGACGTGGAGGTCAGAGTGGTATAACAATACGGTTTTAATGCCCCTCAGAAGAGACGTGGAGGTCAGAGTGGTATTATAAGACGGTTTTAATGCCCCTCAGAAGAGACGTGGAGTTCCCAGTAGCTTAACAAGACGCTTTTGATGTCCCTCAGAAGACACGTGGAGGTCAGAGTGGTATAACAAGACGGTTTTAATTCCGGTTGGAAGAGACGTGGATGTCGGAGTAGTATAACAAGACGCTTTTAATGCCCCTCAGAAGAGACGTGGAGGTCCCAGTAGTTTAACAAGACGCTTTTAATGCCCCTCAGAAGAGACGTGGAGGTCAGAGTGGTATAACAAGACGGTTTAAATGCCCCTTTGAAGAGACGTGGAGGTCAGAGTGGTATAACAAGTTGGTTTTAATGCCCCTCAGAAGAGACGTGGAGGTCCCAGTAGCTTAACAAGACGCTTTTAATGCCCCTCAGAAGAGACGTGGAGGTCCCAGTAGCTTTGCAAGATGCTTTTAATGCCCCTCAGAAGAGACGTGGAGGTCCCAGTAGCTTAACAAGATGGTTTTAATGCCCCTCTGAAGAGACGTGGAGGTCCCAATAGCTTAACAAGACGCTTTTAATGCCCCTCAGAAGAGACGTGGAGGTCATAGTGGTCTAACAAGACTGTTTTAATGCCCCTTGTAAGAGACGTGGAGGTCAGAGTGGTAAAAGAAGACGCTTTTAATGCCCCTCAGAAGAGACGTGGAGGTCCCAGTAGCTTAACAAAACGCTTTTAATGCCCCTCAGAAGAGACGTGGAGGTCAGAGAGGTATAACAAGACAGTTTTAATGCCCCTTTGAAGAGACGTGGAGGTCAGAGTGGTATAACAAGTTGGTTTTAATGCCCCTCAGAAGCGCCGTGGAGGTCCCAGTAGCTTAACAAGACGCTTTTAATGCCCCTCAGAAGAAACGTTGAGGTCAGAGTGGTTTAACAAGACGGTTTTAATGCACCTAAGAAGAGACGTGGAGGTCCCAGTAGCTTAACAAGAAGCTTTTAATGCCCGTCAGAAGAGACGTGGAGGTCAGAGTGGTATAACAAGACGGTTTTAATGCCCCTTGGAAGGGACGTGGAGGTCAAAGTGGTATAACAAGTTGGTTTTAATGCCCCTGAAAAGAGAAGTGGAGGTCCCAGTAGCTTAACAAGACGCTTTTAATGCCCCTCAGAAGAGACGTGGAGGTCAGAGTGGTATAACAAGACGGTTTTAATGCCCCTCAGAAGAGACGTGGAGGTCCCAGTAGCTTAACAAGACGCTTTTAATGCCCCTCAGAAGAGACGTGGAGGTCAAAGTGGTATATCAAGACGGTTTTAATGCCCCTTGTTAGAGACGTGGAGGTCAGAGTGGTATAACAAGACAGTTTTAATGCCCCTCAGAAGAGACGTGGAGGTTCCAGTAGCTTGCCAAGACGCTTTTAATGCCCCTCAGAAGAGACGTGGAGGTCAGAGTGGTATAACAAGACGGTTTTAATGCCCCTTAGAAGGGACGTGGAGGTCAGAGTGGTATAACAGGACGCTTTTAATGCCCCTCAGAAGAGACGTGGAGGTCAGAGCGGTATAACAAGACGGTTTTAATGCCCCTTGGAAGGGACGTGGAGGTCAGAGTGGTATAACAAGATGGTTTTAATGCCCCTCAGAAGAGATGTGGAGGTCCCAGTAGCTTAACAAGACGCTTTTAATGCCCCTCAGAAGAGACTTGGAGGTCAGAGTGGTGTAACAGGACGCTTTTAATGCCCCTCAGAAGAGTCGTGGAGGTCAGAGTGGTATAACAAGACGGTTTTAATGCCCCTTGGAAGGGACGTGGAGGTCAGAGTGGTATAACAAGATGGTTTTAATGCCCCTCAGAAGCGCCGTGGAGGTCCCAGTAGCTTAACAAGACGCTTTTAATGCCCCTCAGAAGAAACGTTGAGGTCAGAGTGGTATAACAAGACGGTTTTAATGCCCCTAAGAAGAGACGTGGAGGTCCCAGTAGCTTAACAAGAAGCTTTTAATGCCCCTCAGAAGAGACGTGGAGGTCAGAGTGGTATAACAAGACGGTTTTAATGCCCCTTGGAAGGGACGTGGAGGTCAGAGTGGTATAACAAGTTGGTTTTAATGCCCCTGAAAAGAGAAGTGGAGGTCCCATTAGCTTAACAAGACGCTTTTAATGCCCCTCAGAAGAGACGTGGAGGTCAGAGTGGTATAACAAGACGGTTTTAGTGCCCCTTGGAAGGGACGTGGAGGTCAGAGTGGTATAACAAGATGGTTTTAATGCCCCTCAGAAGAGATGTGGAGGTCCCAGTAGCTTAACAAGACGCTTTTAATGCCCCTCAGAAGAGACGTGGAGGTCAGAGTGGTATAACAAGACGGTTTTAATGCCCCTCAGTAGAGACGTGGAGGTCCCAGTAGCTTAACAAGACGCTTTTAATGCCCCTCAGAAGAGACGTGGAGGTCAATGTGGTATAACAAGACGGTTTTAATGCCCCTTGGAAAAGACGTGGAGTTGAGAGTGGTATAACAAGACAGTTTTAATGCCCCTCAGAAGAGACGTGGAGGTCCCAGTAGCTTAAAAAGACGCTTTTAGTGCCCCTCAGAAGAGACGTGGAGGTTCCAGAAGCTTAACAAGACGCTTTTAATGCCCCTCAGAAGACACGTGGGGGTCAGAGTGGTATAAAAAGACGCTTTTAATGACCCTCAGAAGAGACGTGGAGGTCCCAGTAGCTTAGCGAGACGCTTTTAATGCCCCTCAGAAGAGAAGTGGAGGTCAGAGTGGTATAAAAAGACGGTTTTAATGTCCCTTGGAAGAGACGTGGAGGTCCCAGTAGCTTAACAAGACGCTTTTAATGCCCCTCAGAAGAGACGTGGAGATCCCAGTAGCTTAACAAAAAGGTTTTAATGCCCCTCGGAAGAGACGTGGAGGTCCCAGTAGCTTAACAAGACGCTTTTAATGCCCCTCAGAAGAGACATGGAGGTCAAAGTGGTATAACAAGATGGTTTTAATGCCCCTTGGAAAAGACGTGGAGGTGAGAGTGGTATAACAAGACAGTTTTAATGCCCCTCAGAAGAGACGTGGAGGTCCCAGTAGCTTAACAAGACGCTTTTAATGCCCCTCAGAAGACACGTGGAGGTCAGAGTGGTATAAAAAGACGCTGTTAATGCCCATCAGAAGAGACGTGGAGGTCCCAGTAGCTTAGCATTACGCTTTTAATGCCCCTCAGAAGAGAAGTGGAGGTCAGAGTGGTATATAAAGATGGTTTTAATGCCCCTTGGAAGAGACGTGGAGGTCCCAGTAGCTTAACAAGATGCTTTTAATGCCCCTCAGAAGAGACGTGGAGGTCCCAGTAGCTTAACAAGACGCTTTTAATGCCCCTCAGGAGAGACGTGGAGATCCCAGTAGCTTAACAAGAAGGTTTTAATGCCCCTCGGAAGAGACGTGGAGGTCCCAGTAGCTTAACAAGAAACTTTTAATGCCCCTCAGAAGAGACGTGGAGGTCAGAGTGGTATAACAAAACGGTTTTAATGACCCTTGGAAGAGACGTAGAGGTCAGAGTGGTATAACAAGACGGTTTTAATGCCCCTCAGAAGAGACGTGGAGGTCCCAGTAGCTTAACAAGACGCTTTTAATGCCCCTCAGAAGAGACGTGGAGGTCCCAGTAGCTTAACAAGATGCTTTTAATGCCCCTCAGAAGAGACGTGGAGGTCCCAGTAGCTGAACAAGACGGTTTTAATGCCCCTCAGAAGGGACGTGGAGGTCAGAGTGGTATAACAACACGGTTTTAATTCCCTTTTGAAGAGACGTGGAGGTCAGAGTGGTATAACAAGACGGTTTTAATGCCCCTCAGAAGAGACGTGGAGGTCCCAGTAGCTTAACAAGACGCTTTTAATGCCCCTCAGAAGAGACGTGGAGGTCCCAGTAGCTTAACAAGACACTTTTAATGCACCTCAGAAGAGACGTGGAGGTCCCAGTAGCTTAACAAGACGGTTTTAATGCCCCTCTGAAGAGACGTGGAGGTCCCAGTAGCTTAACAAGACGCTTTTAATGCCCCTCAGAAGAGACGTGGAGGTCAGAGTGGTATAACAAGACAGTTTTAATGCCCATTTTAAGAGACGTGGAGGTCAGGGTGGTATAACAAGACGCTTTTAATGCTCCTCAGAAGAGACGTGGATGTCCCAGTAGCTTAACAAGACGCTTTTAATGCCCCTCAGAAGAGACGTGGAGGTCAAAGTGGTATATCAAGACGGTTTTAATGCCCCTTGCTAGAGACGTGGAGGTCAGTGTGGTATAACAAGACAGTTTTAATGCCCCTCAGAAAAGACGTGGAGGTCCCAGTAGCTTAACAAGACGCTTTTAATGCCCCTCAGACGAGACATGGAGGTTCCAGTAGCTTAACAAGACGCTTTTAATGCCCCTCAGAAGAGACGTGGAGGTCAGAGTGGTATAACAAGATGGTTTTAATGCCCCTTAGAAGGGACGTGGAGGTCAGAGAGGTATAACAAGATGGTTTTAATGCCCCTCAGAAGAGATGTGGAGGTCCCAGTAGCTTAACAAGATGCTTTTAATGCCCCTCAGAAGAGACGTGGAGGTCAGAGTGGTATAACAGGACGCTTTTAATGCCCCTCAGAAGAGACGTGGAGGTCAGAGTGGTATAACAAGACGGTTTTAATGCCCCTTGTAAGGGACGTGGAGGTCAGAGTGGTATAACAAGATGGTTTTAATGCCCTCAGAAGAGATGTGGAGGTCCCAGTAGCTTAACAAGACGCTTTTAATGCCCCTCAGAGAAGACGTGGAGGTCAGAGTGGTATAACAAGATGGTTTTAATGCCCCTTGGAAAAGACATGGAGGTGAGAGTGGTATAACAAGACAGTTTTAATGCCCCTCAGAAGAGACGTTGGGGTCCCAGTAGCTTAACAAGACGCTTTTAATGCCCCTCAGAAGACACGTGGAGGTCAGAGTGGTATAAAAAGACGCTTTTAATGCCCCTCAGAAGAGACGTGGAGGTCCCAGTAGCTTAGCATCACGCTTTTAATGCCCCTCAGAAGAGAAGTGGAGGTCAGAGTGGTATAAAAAGATGGTTTTAATGCCCCTTGGAAGAGACGTGGAGGTCCCAGTAGCTTAACAAGATGCTTTTAATGCCCCTCAGAAGAGACGTGGAGGTCCCAGTAGCTTAACAGGACGCTTTTAATGCCCCTCAGAAGAGACGTGGAGATCCCAGTAGCTTAACAAGAAGGTTTTAATGCGCCTCGGAAGAGACGTGGAGGTCCCAGTAGCTTAGCAAGACGCTTTTAATGCCCCTCAGAAGAGACGTTGAGGTCAGAGAGGTATAACAAGACGGTTTTAATGCCCCTCAGAAGAGACGTGGAGGTCCCAGTAGCTTAACAAGAAGCTTTTAATGCCCCTCAGAAGAGACGTGGAGGTCAAAGTGGTATAACAAGACGGTTTTAATGACCCTTGGAAGAGACGTGGAGGTCAGAGTGGTATAACAAGACGGTTTTAATGCCCCTCAGAAGAGACTTGGAGGTCAGAGTGGTATTATAAGACGGTTTTAATGCCCCTCAGAAGAGACGTGGAGTTCCCAGTAGCTTAACAAGACGCTTTTGATGTCCCTCAGAAGACACGTGGAGGTCAGAGTGGTATAACAAGACGGTTTTAATTCCGGTTGGAAGAGACGTGGATGTCGGAGTAGTATAACAAGACGCTTTTAATGCCCCTCAGAAGAGACGTGGAGGTCCCAGTAGTTTAACAAGACGCTTTTAATGCCCCTCAGAAGAGACGTGGAGGTCAGAGTGGTATAACAAGACGGTTTTAATGCCCCTTTGAAGAGACGTGGAGGTCAGAGTGGTATAACAAGTTGGTTTTAATGCCCCTCAGAAGAGACGTGGAGGTCCCAGTAGCTTAACAAGACGCTTTTAATGCCCCTCAGAAGAGACGTGGAGGTCCCAGTAGCTTTGCAAGATGCTTTTAATGCCCCTCAGAAGAGACGTGGAGGTCCCAGTAGCTTAACAAGATGGTTTTAATGCCCCTCTGAAGAGACGTGGAGGTCCCAATAGCTTAACAAGACGCTTTTAATGCCCCTCAGAAGAGACGTGGAGGTCATAGTGGTCTAACAAGACTGTTTTAATGCCCCTTGGAAGAGACGTGGAGGTCAGAGTGGTAAAAGAAGACGCTTTTAATGCCCCTCAGAAGAGACGTGGAGGTCCCAGTAGCTTAACAAAACGCTTTTAATGGCCCTCAGAAGAGACGTGGAGGTCAGAGAGGTATAACAAGACAGTTTTAATGCCCCTTTGAAGAGACGTGGAGGTCAGAGTGGTATAACAAGTTGGTTTTAATGCCCCTCAGAAGCGCCGTGGAGGTCCCAGTAGCTTAACAAGACGCTTTTAATGCCCCTCAGAAGAAACGTTGAGGTCAGAGTGGTTTAACAAGACGGTTTTAATGCCCCTAAGAAGAGACGTGGAGGTTCCAGTAGCTTAACAAGAAGCTTTTAATGCCCGTCAGAAGAGACGTGGAGGTCAGAGTGGTATAACAAGACGGTTTTAATGCCCCTTGGAAGGGACGTGGAGGTCAAAGTGGTATAACAAGTTGGTTTTAATTCCCCTGAAAAGAGAAGTGGAGGTCCCAGTAGCTTAACAAGACGCTTTTAATGCCCCTCAGAAGAGACGTGGAGGTCAGAGTGGTATAACAAGACGGTTTTAATGCCCCTCAGAAGAGACGTGGAGGTCCCAGTAGCTTAACAAGACGCTTTTAATGCCCCTCAGAAAAGACGTGGAGGTCAAAGTGGTATATCAAGACGGTTTTAATGCCCCTTGTTAGAGACGTGGAGGTCAGAGTGGTATAACAAGACAGTTTTAATGCCCCTCAGAAGAGACGTGGAGGTTCCAGTAGCTTGCCAAGACGCTTTTAATGCCCCTCAGAAGAGACGTGGAGGTCAGAGTGGTATAACAAGACGGTTTTAATGCCCCTTAGATGGGACGTGGAGGTCAGAGTGGTATAACAGGACGCTTTTAATGCCCCTCAGAAGAGACGTGGGGGTCAGAGCGGTATAACAAGACGGTTTTAATGCCCCTTGGAAGGGACGTGGAGGTCAGAGTGGTATAACAAGATGGTTTTAATGCCCCTCAGAAGAGATGTGGAGGTCCCAGTAGCTTAACAAGACGCTTTTAATGCCCCTCAGAAGAGACTTGGAGGTCAGAGTGGTGTAACAGGACGCTTTTAATGCCCCTCAGAAGAGTCGTGGAGGTCAGAGTGGTATAACAAGACGGTTTTAATGCCCCTTGGAAGGGACGTGGAGGTCAGAGTGGTATAACAAGATGGTTTTAATGCCCCTCAGAAGCGCCGTGGAGGTCCCAGTAGCTTAACAAGACGCTTTTAATGCCCCTCAGAAGAAACGTTGAGGTCAGAGTGGTATAACAAGACGGTTTTAATGCCCCTTGGAAGGGACGTGGAGGTCAGAGTGGTATAACAAGTTGGTTTTAATGCCCCTGAAAAGAGAAGTGGAGGTCCCATTAGCTTAACAAGACGCTTTTAATGCCCCTCAGAAGAGACGTGGAGGTCAGAGTGGTATAACAAGACGGTTTTAGTGCCCCTTGGAAGGGACGTGGAGGTCAGAGTGGTATAACAAGATGGTTTTAATGCCCCTCAGAAGAGATGTGGAGGTCCCAGTAGCTTAACAAGACGCTTTTAATGCCCCTCAGAAGAGACGTGGAGGTCAGAGTGGTATAACAAGACGGTTTTAATGCCCCTCAGTAGAGACGTGGAGGTCCCAGTAGCTTAACAAGACGCTTTTAATGCCCCTCAGAAGAGACGTGGAGGTCAATGTGGTATAACAAGACGGTTTTAATGCCCCTTGGAAAAGACGTGGAGTTGAGAGTGGTATAACAAGACAGTTTTAATGCCCCTCAGAAGAGACATGGAGGTCCCAGTAGCTTAAAAAGACGCTTTTAGTGCCCCTCAGAAGAGACGTGGAGGTTCCAGAAGCTTAACAAGACGCTTTTAATGCCCCTCAGAAGACACGTGGGGGTCAGAGTGGTATAAAAAGACGCTTTTAATGACCCTCAGAAGAGACGTGGAGGTCCCAGTAGCTTAGCAAGATGCTTTTAATGCCCCTCAGAAGAGAAGTGGAGGTCAGAGTGGTATAAAAAGACGGTTTTAATGCCCCTTGGAAGAGACGTGGAGGTCCCAGTAGCTTAACAAGACGCTTTTAATGCCCCTCAGAAGAGACGTGGAGATCCCAGTAGCTTAACAAAAAGGTCTTAATGCCCCTCGGAAGAGACGTGGAAGTCCCAGTAGCTTAGCAAGAAGCTTTTAATGCCCCTCAGAAGAGACGTGGAGGTCAGAGTGGTATAACAAGACAGTTTTAATGCCCCTTGGAAGAGACGTGGAGGTCAGAGTGGTATAACAAGACGGTTTTAATGCCCATCAGAAGAGACGTGGAGGTCAGAGTGGTATTATAACACGGTTTTAATGCCCCTGAGAAGAGACGTGGAGGTCCCAGTAGCTTAACAAGACGCTTTTAATGTCCCTCAGAAGACACGTGGAGGTCAGAGTGGTATAACAATACGGTTTTAATTCCGCTTGGAAGAGACGTGGAGGTCAGAGTGGTATAACAAGACGATTTTAATGCCCCTCAGAAGAGACGTGGAGGTCCCAGTAGCTTAACAAGACGCTTTTAATACCCCTCAGAAGAGACGTGGAGGTCAGAGTGGTATAACAAGATGGTTTAAATGCCCCTTTGAAGAGACGTGGAGGTCAGAGTGGTATAACAAGTTGGTTTTATTGCCCCTCAGAAGGGACGTGGAGGTCCCAGTAGCTTAACAAGACGCTTTTAATGCCCCTCAGAAGAGACGTGGAGGTCCCAGTAGCTTTGCAAGACGCTTTTAATGCCCCTCAGAAGAGACGTGGAGGTCCCAGTAGCTTAACAAGACGGATTTAATGCCCCTCTGAACAGACGTGGAGGTCCCAATAGCTCAACAAGACGCTTTTAATGCCCCTCAGAAGAGACGTGGAGGTCAGAGTGGTATAACAAGACGGTTTTAATGCCCCTTGGAAGAGACGTGAAGGTCAGAGTGGTAAAACAAGACGCTTTTAATGCCCCTCAGAAGAGACGTGAAGGTCCCAGTAGCTTAACAAAACGCTTTTAATCCCCTTCAGAAGAGACGTGGAGGTCAGAGTGGTATAACAAGACGGTTTTAATGCCCCTTGGAAGGGACGTGGAGGTCAGAGTGGTATAACAAGATGGTTTTAATGCCCCTCAGAAGCGCCGTGGAGGTCCCAGTAGCTTAACAAGACGCTTTTAATGCCCCTCAGAAGAAACGTTGAGGTCAGAGTGGTATAACAAGACGGTTTTAATGCCCCTAAGAAGAGACGTGGAGGTCCCAGTAGCTTAACAAGAAGCTTTTAATGCCCCTCAGAAGAGACGTGGAGGTCAGAGTGGTATAACAAGACGGTTTTAATGCCCCTTGGAAGGGACGTGGAGGTCAGAGTGGTATAACAAGTTGGTTTTAATGCCCCTGAAAAGAGAAGTGGAGGTCCCAGTAGCTTAACAAGATGCTTTTAATGCCCCTCATAAGAGACGTGGAGGTCAGAGTGGTATAACAAGACGGTTTTAATGCCCCTCAGAAGAGACGTGGAGGTCCCAGTAGCTTAACAAGACGCTTTTAATGCCCCTCAGAAGAGACGTGGAGGTCAAAGTGGTATATCAAGACGGTTTTAATGCTCCTTGGAAGAGACGTGGAGGTCAGAGTGGTATAACATGACAGTTTTAATGCCCCTTGGAAGAGACGTGGAGGTCAGAGTGGTATAACAAGACGGTTTTAATGCCCCTCAGAAGAGACGTGGAGGTCAGAGTGGTATTATAAGACGGTTTTAATGCCCCTCAGAAGAGACGTGGAGGTCCCAGTAGCTTAACAAGACGCTTTTAATGTCCCTCAGAAGACACGTGGAGGTCAGAGTGGTATAACAAGACGGTTTTAATTCCGCTTGGAAGAGACGTGGAGGTCAGAGTGGTATAACAAGACGCTTTTAATGCCCCTCAGAAGAGACGTGGAGGTCCCAGTAGCTTAACAAGACGCTTTTAATGCCCCTCAGAAGAGACGTGGAGGTCAGAGTGGTATAACAAGATGGTTTAAATGCCCCTAAGAAGAGACGTGGAGGTCCCAGTAGCTTAACAAGAAGCTTTTAATGCCCCTCAGAAGAGACGTGGAGGTCAGAGTGGTATAACAAGACGGTTTTAATGCCCCTTGGAAGGGACGTGGAGGTCAGAGTGGTATAACAAGTTGGTTTTAATGCCCCTGAAAAGAGAAGTGGAGGTCCCAGTAGCTTAACAAGACGCTTTTAATGCCCCTCAGAAGAGACGTGGAGGTCAGAGTGGTATAACAAGACGGTTTTAATGCCCCTCAGAAGAGACGTGGAGGTCCCAGTAGCTTAACAAGACGCTTTTAATGCCCCTCAGAAGAGACGTGGAGGTCAAAGTGGTATATCAAGACGGTTTTAATGCCCCTTGGAAGAGACGTGGAGGTCAGAGTGGTATAACAAGACAGTTTTAATGCCCCTTGGAAGAGACGTGGAGGTCAGAGTGGTATAACAAGACGGTTTTAATGCCCCTCAGAAGAGACGTGGAGGTCAGAGTGGTATTATAAGACGGTTTTAATGCCCCTCAGAAGAGACGTGGAGGTCCCAGTAGCTTAACAAGACGCTTTTAATGTCCCTCAGAAGACACGTGGAGGTCAGAGTGGTATAACAAGACGGTTTTAATTCCGCTTGGAAGAGACGTGGAGGTCAGAGTGGTATAACAAGAGGCTTTTAATGCCCCTCAGAAGAGACGTGGAGGTCCCAGTAGCTTAACAAGACGCTTTTAATGCCCCTCAGAAGAGACATGGAGGTCCCAGTAGCTTTGCAAGACGCTTTTAATGCCCCTCAGAAGAGACGTGGAGGTCCCAGTAGCTTAACAAGACGGTTTTAACGCCCCTCTGAACAGACGTGGAGGTCCCAATAGCTTAACAAGACGCTTTTAATGCCCCTCAGAAGAGACGTGGAGGTCAGAGTGGTCTAACAAGACGGTTTTAATGCCCCTTGGAAGAGACGTGGAGGTCAGAGTGGTAAAACAAGACGCTTTTAATGCCCCTCATAAGAGACTTGGAGGTACCAGTAGCTTAACAAGACGATTTAATGCCCCTCTGAAGAGACGTGGAGGTCCCAATAGCTTAACAAGACGCTTTTAATGCCCGTCAGAAGAGACGTGGAGGTCAGAGTGGTATAACAAGACGGTTTTAATGCCCCTTGGAAGAGACGTGGAGGTCAAAGTGGTAAAACAAGACGCTTTTAATGCTCCTCAGAAGAGACTTAGAGGTCCCAGTAGCTTAACAAAACGCTTTTAATGCCCTTCAAAAGAGACGTGGAGGTCAGAGTGGTATAACAAGACGGTTTTAATGCCCCTTGGAAGGGACGTGGAGGTCAGAGTGGTATAACAAGATGGTTTTAATGCCCCTCAGAAGAGCCGTGGAGGTCCCAGTAGCTTAACAAGATGCTTTTAATGCCCCTCAGAAGAGACCTTGAGGTCAGAGTGGTATAACAAGACGGTTTTAATGCCCCTCAGAAGAGACGTGGAGGTCCCAGTAGCTTAACAAGAAGCTTTTAATGCCCCTCAGAAGAGACGTGGAGGTCAGAGTGGTATAACAAGACGGTTTTAATGCCCCTTGGAAGGGACGTGGAGGTCAGAGGGGTATAACAAGTTGGTTTTAATGCCCCTGAAAAGAGATGTGGAGGTCCCAGGAGCTTAAAAAGACGCTTTTAATGCCCCTCAGAAGAGACGTGGAGGTCAGAGTGGTATAACAAGACGGTTTTAATGCCCCTCAGAAGAGACGTGGAGGTCCCAGTAGCTTATCAAGACGCTTTTAATGCCCCTCAGAAGAGACGTGGAGGTCAAAGTGGTATATCAAGAACGTTTTAATGCCCCTTGTTAGAGACGTGGAGGTCAGAGTGGTATAACAAGACAGTTTTAATGCCCCTCAGAAGAGACGTGAAGGTCCCAGTATCTTAACAAGATGCTTTTAATGCCCCTCAGACGAGACATGGAGATTCCATTAGCTTAACAAGACGCTTTTAATGCCCCTCAGAAGAGACGTGGAGGTCAGAGTGCTATAACAAGACGGTTTTAATGCCCATTGGAAGGGACGTGGAGGTCAGAGTGGTATAACAGGACGCTTTTAATGCCCCTCAGAAGAGACGTGGAGGTCAGAGTGGTATAACAAGACGGTTTTAATGCCCCTTGGAATGGACGTGGAGGTCAGAGTGGTATAACAAGATGGTTTTAATGCCCCTCAGAAGAGATGTGGAGGTCCCAGTAGCTTAACAAGACGCTTTTAATGCCCCTCAGAAGAGACGGGGAGGTCAGAGTTGTATAACAAGAAGGTTTTAATGCCCCTCAGAAGAGACGTGGAGGTCCCAGTAGCTTAACAAGACGCTTTTAATGCCCCTCAGAAGAGACGTAGAGGTTCCAGAAGCTTAACAAGACGCTTTTAATGCCCCTCAGAAGACACGTGGAGGTCAGAGTGGTATAAAAAGACGCTTTTAATGCCCCTCAGAAGAGACGTGGAGGTCCCAGTAGCTTAGCAAGACGCTTTTATTGCCCCTCAGAAGAGAAGTGGAGGTCAGAGTGGTATAAAAAGACGGTTTTAATGCCCCTTGGAAGAGACGTGGAGGTCCCAGTAGCTTAACAAGATGCTTTTAATGCCCCTCAGAAGAGACGTGGAGGTCCCAGTAGCTTAACAAGACGCTTTTAATGCCCCTCAGAAGAGACGTGGAGATCCCAGTAGCTTAACAAGAAGGTTTTAATGCCCCTCGGAAGAGTCGTGGAGGTCCCAGTACCTTAGCAAAATGCTTTTAATGCCCCTCAGAAGAGACGTTGAGGTCAGAGAGGTATAACAAGACGGTTTTAATGCCCCTCAGAAGAGACGTGGAGGTCCCAGTAGCTTAACAAGAAGCTTTTAATGCCCCTCAGAAGAGACGTGGAGGTCAGAGTGGTATAACAAGACGGTTTTAATGCCCCTTGGAAGAGACGTGGAGGTCAGAGTGGTATAACAAGACGGTTTTAATGCCCCTCAGAAGAGACATGGAGGTCAGAGTGGTATTATAAGACGGTTTTAATGCCCCTCAGAAGAGACGTGGAGGTCCCAGTAGCTTCACAAGACGCTTTTAATGTCCCTCAGAAGACACGTGGAGGTCAGAGTGGTATAACAAGACGGTTTTAATGCCCCTCAGAAGAGACGTGGAGGTCCCAGTAGCTTAACAAGACGCTTTTAATGCCCCTCAGAAGAGACGTGGAGGTTCAAGAAGCTTAACAAGACGCTTTTAATGCCCCTCAGAAGACACGTGGAGGTCAGAGTGGTATAAAAAGACGCTTTTAATGCCCCTCAGAAGAGACGTGTAGGTCCCAGTAGCTTAGCAAGACGCTTTTAATGCCCCTCAGAAGAGAAGTGGAGGTCAGAGTGGTATAAAAAGACGGTTTTAATGCCCCTTGGAAGAGACGTGGAGGTCCCAGTAGCTTAACAAGATGCTTTTAATGCCCCTCAGAAGAGACGTGGAGGTCCCAGTAGCTTAACAAGACGCTTTTAATGCCCCTCAGAAGAGACGTGGAGATCCCAGTAGCTTAACAAGAAGGTTTTAATGCCCCTCGGAAGAGTCGTGGAGGTCCCAGTACCTTGGCAAGACGCTTTTAATGCCCCTCAGAAGAGACGTTGAGGTCAGAGAGGTATAACAAGACGGTTTTAATGCCCCTCAGAAGAGACGTGGAGGTCCCAGTAGCTTAACAAGAAGCTTTTAATGCCCCTCAGAAGAGACGTGGAGGTCAGAGTGGTATAACAAGACGGTTTTAATGCCCCTTGGAAGAGACGTGGAGGTCAGAGTGGTATAACAAGACGGTTTTAATGCCCCTCAGAAGAGACGTGGAGGTCAGAGTGGTATTATAAGACGGTTTTAATGCCCCTCAGAAGAGACGTGGAGGTCCCAGTAGCTTAACAAGACGCTTTTAATGTCCCTCAGAAGACACGTGGAGGTCAGAGTGGTATAACAAGACGGTTTTAATTCCACTTGGAAGAGACGTGGATGTCAGAGTGGTATAACAAGACTCTTTTAATGCCCCTTAGAAGAGACGTGGAGGTCCCAGTAGCTTAACAAGACGCTTTTAATGCCCCTTAGAAGAGACGTGGAGGTCAGAGTGGTATAACAAGACGGTTTTAATGCCCCTTTGAAGAGACGTGGAGGTCAGAGTTGTATAACAAGTTGGTTTTAATGCCCCTCAGAAGCGCCGTGGAGGTCCCAGTAGCTTAACAAGACGCTTTTAATGCCCCTCAGAAGAAACGTTGAGGTCAGAGTGGTATAACAAGACGGTTTTAATGCCCCTAAGAAGAGACGTGGAGGTCCCAGTAGCTTAACAAGAAGCTTTTAATGCCCCTCAGAAGAGACGTGGAGGTCAGAGTGGTGTAACAAGACGGTTTTAATGCCCCTTGGAAGGGACGTGGAGGTCAGAGTGGTATAACAAGTTGGTTTTAATGCCCCTGAAAAGAGAAGTGGAGGTCCCAGTAGCTTAACAAGATGCTTTTAATGCCCCTCATAAGAGACGTGGAGGTCAGAGTGGTATAACAAGACGGTTTTAATGCCCCTCAGAAGAGACGTGGAGGTCCCAGTAGCTTAACAAGACGCTTTTAATGCCCCTCAGAAGAGACGTGGAGGTCAAAGTGGTATATCAAGACGGTTTTAATGCTCCTTGGAAGAGACGTGGAGGTCAGAGTGGTATAACAAGACAGTTTTAATGCCCCTTGGAAGAGACGTGGAGGTCAGAGTGGTATAACAAGACGGTTTTAATGCCCCTCAGAAGAGACGTGGAGGTCAGAGTGGTATTATAAGACGGTTTTAATGCCCCTCAGAAGAGACGTGGAGGTCCCAGTAGCTTAACAAGACGCTTTTAATGTCCCTCAGAAGACACGTGGAGGTCAGAGTGGTATAACAAGACGGTTTTAATTCCGCTTGGAAGAGACGTGGAGGTCAGAGTGGTATAACAAGACGCTTTTAATGCCCCTCAGAAGAGACGTGGAGGTCCCAGTAGCTTAACAAGACGCTTTTAATGCCCCTCAGAAGAGACGTGGAGGTCAGAGTGGTATAACAAGATGGTTTAAATGCCCCTAAGAAGAGACGTGGAGGTCCCAGTAGCTTAACAAGAAGCTTTTAATGCCCCTCAGAAGAGACGTGGAGGTCAGAGTGGTATAACAAGACGGTTTTAATGCCCCTTGGAAGGGACGTGGAGGTCAGAGTGGTATAACAAGTTGGTTTTAATGCCCCTGAAAAGAGAAGTGGAGGTCCCAGTAGCTTAACAAGACGCTTTTAATGCCCCTCAGAAGAGACGTGGAGGTCAGAGTGGTATAACAAGACGGTTTTAATGCCCCTCAGAAGAGACGTGGAGGTCCCAGTAGCTTAACAAGACGCTTTTAATGCCCCTCAGAAGAGACGTGGAGGTCAAAGTGGTATATCAAGACGGTTTTAATGCCCCTTGGAAGAGACGTGGAGGTCAGAGTGGTATAACAAGACAGTTTTAATGCCCCTTGGAAGAGACGTGGAGGTCAGAGTGGTATAACAAGACGGTTTTAATGCCCCTCAGAAGAGACGTGGAGGTCAGAGTGGTATTATAAGACGGTTTTAATGCCCCTCAGAAGAGACGTGGAGGTCCCAGTAGCTTAACAAGACGCTTTTAATGTCCCTCAGAAGACACGTGGAGGTCAGAGTGGTATAACAAGACGGTTTTAATTCCGCTTGGAAGAGACGTGGAGGTCAGAGTGGTATAACAAGAGGCTTTTAATGCCCCTCAGAAGAGACGTGGAGGTCCCAGTAGCTTAACAAGACGCTTTTAATGCCCCTCAGAAGAGACGTGGAGGTCAGAGTGGTATAACAAGATGGTTTAAATGCCCCTTTGAAGAGACGTGGAGGTCAGAGTGGTATAACAAGTTGGTTTTAATGCCCCTCAGAAGAGACGTGGAGGTCCCAGTAGCTTAACAAGACGCTTTTAATGCCCCTCAGAAGAGACATGGAGGTCCCAGTAGCTTTGCAAGACGCTTTTAATGCCCCTCAGAAGAGACGTGGAGGTCCCAGTAGCTTAACAAGATGGTTTTAATGCCCCTCTGAACAGACGTGGAGGTCCCAATAGCTTAACAAGACGCTTTTAATGCCCCTCAGAAGAGACGTGGAGGTCAGAGTGGTCTAACAAGACGGTTTTAATGCCCCTTGGAAGAGACGTGGAGGTCAGAGTGGTAAAACAAGACGCTTTTAATGCCCCTCATAAGAGACTTGGAGGTACCAGTAGCTTAACAAGACGGTTTTAATGCCCCTCTGAAGAGACGTGGAGGTCCCAATAGCTTAACAAGACGCTTTTAATGCCCGTCAGAAGAGACGTGGAGGTCAGAGTGGTATAACAAGACGGTTTTAATGCCCCTTGGAAGAGACGTGGAGGTCAAAGTGGTAAAACAAGACGCTTTTAATGCTCCTCAGAAGAGACTTAGAGGTCCCAGTAGCTTAACAAAACGCTTTTAATGCCCTTCAAAAGAGACGTGGAGGTCAGAGTGGTATAACAAGACGGTTTTAATGCCCCTTGGAAGGGACGTGGAGGTCAGAGTGGTATAACAAGATGGTTTTAATGCCCCTCAGAAGAGCCGTGGAGGTCCCAGTAGCTTAACAAGATGCTTTTAATGCCCCTCAGAAGAGACCTTGAGGTCAGAGTGGTATAACAATACGGTTTTAATGCCCCTCAGAAGAGACGTGGAGGTCCCAGTAGCTTAACAAGAAGCTTTTAATGCCCCTCAGAAGAGACGTGGAGGTCAGAGTGGTATAACAAGACGGTTTTAATGCCCCTTGGAAGGGACGTGGAGGTCAGAGGGGTATAACAAGTTGGTTTTAATGGCCCTGAAAAGAGATGTGGAGGTCCCAGGAGCTTAAAAAGACGCTTTTAATGCCCCTCAGAAGAGACGTGGAGGTCAGAGTGGTATAACAAGACGGTTTTAATGCCCCTCAGAAGAGACGTGGAGGTCCCAGTAGCTTATCAAGACGCTTTTAATGCCCCTCAGAAGAGACGTGGAGGTCAAAGTGGTATATCAAGACCGTTTTAATGCCCCTTGTTAGAGACGTGGAGGTCAGAGTGGTATAACAAGACAGTTTTAATGCCCCTCAGAAGAGACGTGAAGGTCCCAGTATCTTAACAAGATGCTTTTAATGCCCCTCAGACGAGACATGGAGATTCCATTAGCTTAACAAGACGCTTTTAATGCCCCTCAGAAGAGACGTGGAGGTCAGAGTGCTATAACAAGACGGTTTTAATGCCCATTGGAAGGGACGTGGAGGTCAGAGTGGTATAACAGGACGCTTTTAATGCCCCTCAGAAGAGACGTGGAGGTCAGAGTGGTATAACAAGACGGTTTTAATGCCCCTTGGAATGGACGAGGAGGTCAGAGTGGTATAACAAGATGGTTTTAATGCCCCTCAGAAGAGATGTGGAGGTCCCAGTAGCTTAACAAGACGCTTTTAATGCCCCTCAGAAGAGACGGGGAGGTCAGAGCTGTATAACAAGAAGGTTTTAATGCCCCTCAGAAGAGACGTGGAGGTCCCAGTAGCTTAAGAAGACGCCTTTAATGCCCCTCAGAAGAGACGTGGAGGTTCCAGAAGCTTAACAAGACGCTTTTAATGCCCCTCAGAAGACACGTGGAGGTCAGAGTGGTATAAAAAGACGCTTTTAATGCCCCTCAGAAGAGACGTGGAGGTCCCAGTAGCTTAGCAAGACGCTTTTAATGCCCCTCAGAAGAGAAGTGGAGGTCAGAGTGGTATAAAAAGACGGTTTTAATGCCCCTTGGAAGAGACGTGGAAGTCCCAGTAGCTTAACAAGATGCTTTTAATGCCCCTCAGAAGAGACGTGGAGGTCCCAGTAGCTTAACAAGACGCTTTTAATGCCCCTCAGAAGAGACGTGGAGATCCCAGTAGCTTAACAAGAAGGTTTTAATGCCCCTCGGAAGAGTCGTGGAGGTCCCAGTACCTTAGCAAGATGCTTTTAATGCCCCTCAGAAGACACGTTGAGGTCAGAGAGGTATAACAAGACGGTTTTAATGCCCCTCAGAAGAGACGTGGAGGTCCCAGTAGCTTAACAAGAAGCTTTTAATGCCCCTCAGAAGAGACGTGGAGGTCAGAGTGGTATAACAAGACGGTTTTAATGCCCCTTGGAAGAGACGTGGAGGTCAGAGTGGTATAACAAGACGGTTTTAATGCCCCTCAGAAGAGACATGGAGGTCAGAGTGGTATTATAAGACGGTTTTAATGCCCCTCAGAAGAGACGTGGAGGTCCCCGTAGCTTAACAAGACGCTTTTAATGTCCCTCAGAAGACACGTGGAGGTCAGAGTGGTATAACAAGACGGTTTTAATGCCCCTCAGAAGAGACGTGGAGGTCCCAGTAGCTTAACAAGACGCTTTTAATGCCCCTCAGAAGAGACGTGGAGGTTCAAGAAGCTTAACAAGACGCTTTTAATGCCCCTCAGAAGACACGTGGAGGTCAGAGTGGTATAAAAAGACGCTTTTAATGCCCCTCAGAAGAGACGTGTAGGTCCCAGTAGCTTAGCAAGACGCTTTTAATGCCCCTCAGAAGAGAAGTGGAGGTCAGAGTGGTATAAAAAGACGGTTTTAATGCCCCTTGGAAGAGACGTGGAGGTCCCAGTAGCTTAACAAGATGCTTTTAATGCCCCTCAGAAGAGACGTGGAGGTCCCAGTAGCTTAACAAGACGCTTTTAATGCCCCTCAGAAGAGACGTGGAGATCCCAGTAGCTTAACAAGAAGGTTTTAATGCCCCTCGGAAGAGTCGTGGAGGTCCCAGTACCTTGGCAAGACGCTTTTAATGCCCCTCAGAAGAGACGTTGAGGTCAGAGAGGTATAACAAGACGGTTTTAATGCCCCTCAGAAGAGATGTGGAGGTCCCAGTAGCTTAACAAGAAGCTTTTAATGCCCCTCAGAAGAGACGTGGAGGTCAGAGTGGTATAACAAGACGGTTTTAATGCCCCTTGGAAGAGACGTGGAGGTCAGAGTGGTATAACAAGACGGTTTTAATGCCCCTCAGAAGAGACGTGGAGGTCAGAGTTGTATTATAAGACGGTTTTAATGCCCCTCAGAAGAGACGTGGAGGTCCCAGTAGCTTAACAAGACGCTTTTAATGTCCCTCAGAAGACACGTGGAGGTCAGAGTGGTATAACAAGACGGTTTTAATTCCACTTGGAAGAGACGTGGAGGTCAGAGTGGTATAACAAGACGCTTTTAATGCCCCTCAGAAGAGACGTGGAGGTCCCAGTAGCTTAACAAGACGCTTTTAATGCCCCTTAGAAGAGACGTGGAGGTCAGAGTGGTATAACAAGACGGTTTTAATGCCCCTTTGAAGAGACGTGGAGGTCAGAGTTGTATAACAAGTTGGTTTTAATGCCCCTCAGAAGAGACGTGGAGGTCCCAGTAGATTAACAAGACGCTTTTAATGCCCCTCAGAACAGACGTTGAGGTCCCAGTAGCTTTGCAAGACGCTTTTAATGCCCCTCAGAAAAGACGTGGAGGTCCCAATAGCTTAACAAGACGCTTTTAATGCCCCTCAGAAGAGACGTGGAGGTCAGAGTGGTCTAATAAGACGGTTTTAAAGCCCCTTGGAAGAGACGTGGAGGTCAGAGTGGTAAAACAAGACGCTTTTAATGCCCCTCAGAAGAGACGTGGAGGTCCCAGTAGCTTAACAAAACGCTTTTAATGCCCCTCAGAAGAGACGTGGAGGTCAGAGTGGTATAACAGGACGGTTTTAATGCCCCTTGGAAGGGACGTGGAGGTCAGAGTGGTATTCCAAGTTGGTTTTAATACCCCTGAAAAGAGATGTGGAGGTCCCAGTAGCTTAACAAGACGCTTTTAATGCCCCTCAGAAGAGACGTGGAGGTCAGAGTGGTATAACAAGACGGTTTTAATGCCCCTCAGAAGAGACGTGGAGGTCCCAGTAGCTTAACAAGATGCTTTTAATGCCCCTCAGAAGAGACGTGGAGGTCAAAGTGGTATATCAAGACGGTTTTAATGCCCCTTGTTAGAGACGTGGAGGTCAGAGTTTTATAACAAGACAGTTTTAATGCCCCTCAGAAGAGACGTGGAGGTCCCAGTAGCTTAACAAGACGCTTTTAATGCCCCTAAGACGAGACATGGAGGTTCCAGTAGCTTAACAAGACTCTTTTAATGCCCCTCAGAAGAGACGTGGAGGTCAGAGTGGTATAACAAGACGGTTTTCATGCCCCTTAGAAGGGACGTGGAGGTCAGAGTGGTATAACAGGACGATTTTAATGCCCCTCAGAAGAGACGTGGAGGTCAGAGTGGTATAACAAGACGGTTTTAATGCCCCTTGGAATGGACGTGGAGGTCAGAGTGGTATAACAAGATGGTTTTAATGCCCCTCAGAAGAGATGTGGAAGTCCCAGTAGCTTAACAAGACGCTTTTAATGCCCCTCAGAAGAGACATGGAGGTCAGAGTGGTATAACAGGACGCTTTTAATGCCCCTCAGAAGAGACGTGGAGGTCATTGTGGTATAACAATACGGTTTTAATGCCCCATGGAAGGGACGTGAAGGTCAGAGTGGTATAACAAGATGGTTTTAATGCCCCTCAGAAGAGATGTGGAGGTCCCAGTAGCTTAACAAGACGCTTTTAATGCCCCTCAGAAGAGACGTGGAGGTCAGAGTGGTATAACAAGACGGTTTTAATGCCCCTCAGAAGAGACGTGGAGGTCCCAGTAGCTTAACAAGACGCTTTTAATGCCCCTCAGAAGAGACGTGGAGGTCAAAGTGGTATAACAAGACGGTTTTAATGCCCCTTGGAAAAGACGTGGAGGTGAGAGTGGTATAACAAGACAGTTTTAATGCCCCTCAGAAGAGACGTGGAGGTCCCAGTAGCTTAACAAGACCCTTTTAATGCCCCTCAGAAGAGACGTGGAGGTTCCAGAAGCTTAACAAGACGCTTTTAATGCCCCTCAGAAGACACGTGGAGGTCAGAGTGGTATAAAAAGACGCTTTTAATGCCCCTCAGAAGAGAAGTGGAGGTCCCAGTAGCTTAGCAAGACGCTTTTAATGCCCCTCAGAAGAGAAGTGGAGGTCAGAGTGGTATAAAAAGACGGTTTTAATGCCCCTTGGAAGAGACGTGGAGGTCCCAGTAGCTTAACAAGAGGCTTTTAATGCCCCTCAGGAGAGACGTGGAGGTCCCAGTAGCTTAAGAAGACGCTTTTAATGCCCCTCAGAAGAGACGTGGAGATCCCAGTAGCTTAACAAGAAGGTATTGATGACCCTCGGAAGAGACGTGGAGGTCCCAGTAGCTTAGCAAGACGCTTTTAATGCCCCTCAGAAGAGACGTTGACGTCAGAGAGGTATAACAAGACGGATTTAATGCCCCTCAAAAGAGACGTGGAGGTCCCAGTAGCTTAACAAGAAGCTTTTAATGCCCCTCAGAAGAGACGTGGAGGTCAGAGTGGTATAACAAGACGGTTTTAATGCCCCTCAGAAGAGACGTGGAGGTCAGAGTGGTATAACAAGATGCTTTTAATGCCCCTCAAAAGAGACGTGGAGGTCCCAGTAGCTTAACAAGACGCTTTTAATGCCCCTCAGAAGAGACGTGGAGGTCAGAGTGGTATAACAAGACGGTTTTAATGCCCCTTTGAAGAGACGTGGAGGTCAGAGTGGTATAACAAGTTGGTTTTAATGCCCCTCAGAAGAGACGTGGAGGTCCCAGTAGCTTAACAAGACGCTTTTAATGCCCCTCAGAAGAGACGTGGAGGTCCCAGTAGCTTAACAAGACGCTTTTAATGCCCCTCAGAAGAGACGTGGAGGTCCCAGTAGCTTTGCAAGATGCTTTTATTGCCCCTCAGAAGAGACGTGGAGGTCCCAGTAGCTTAACAAGACGGTTTTAATGCCCCTCAGAAGAGACGTGGAGGTCAGAATGGTCTAACAAGACGGTTTTAATGCCTCTTGGAAGAGACGTGGAGGTCAGAGTGGTAAAACAAGACGCTTTTAATGCCCCTCAGAAGAGACGTGGAGGTCCCAGTAGCTAAAAAAACGCTTTTAATGCCCCTCAGAAGAGACGTGGAGGTCAGAGTGGTATAACAAGTTGGTTTTAATGCCCCTCAGAAGAGACGTGGAGGTCCCAGTAGCTTAACAAGACGCTTTTAATGCCCCTCATAAGAGACGTAGAGGTCCCAGTAGCTTAGCAAGACGCTTTTAATGCCCGTCAGAAGAGACGTGGATGTACCAGTAGCTTAACAAAACGGTTTTAATGCCCCTCTGAAGAGACGTGGAGGTCCCAATAGCTTAACAAGACGCTTTTAATGCCCCTCAGAAGAGACGTGGAGGTCAGAGTGGTATAACAAGACGGTTTTAATGCCCCTTGGAAGAGACGTGGAGGTCAGAGTGGTAAAACAAGACGCTTTTAATGCCCCTCAGAACAGTCGTGGAGTTCCCAGTAGCTTAACTAAACGCTTTTAATGCCCTTCAGAAGAGATGTGGAGGTCAGAGTGGTATAACAAGACGGTTTTAATGCCCCTTGGAAGGGACGTGGAGGTCAGAGTGGTATAACAAGATGGTTTTAATGCCCCTCAGAAGAGACGTGGAGGTCCCAGTATCTTAACAAGACGCTTTTAATGCTCCTCAGAAGAGACGTGGAGGTCAGAGTGGTATAACAAGACGGTTTTAACGTCCCTCAGAAGAGACGTGGAGGTCCCAGTAGCTTAACAATACGCTTTTAATGCCCCTCAGAAGAGACGTGGAGGTCAGAGTGGTATAACAAGACGGTTTTAATGCCCCTTGGAAGAGACGTGGAGGTCAGAGTGGTATAACAACACGGTTTTAATGCCCCTCAGAAGAGACGTGGAGGTCAGAGTGGTATAATAAGACTTTTATAATGCCCCTCAGTAGAGACGTGGAGGTCCCAGTAGCTTAACAAGACGCTTTAATGCCCCTCAGAAGACACGTGGAGGTCAGATTGGTATAACAAGACGGTTTTAGTGCCCCTTGGAAGAGACGTGGAGGTCAGAGTGGTATAACAAGACGCTTTTAATGCCCCTCAGAAGAGACGTTGAGGTCCCAGTAGCTTAACAAGGCACTTTTAATGCCCCTCAAAAGAGACGTGGAGGTCAGAGTGGTATAACAAGACGGTTTTAATGCCCCTCAGAAGAGACGTGGAGGTCCCAGTAGCTTAACAAGACGCTTTTAATGCCCCTCAGAAGAGACGTGGAGGTCAGGGTGGTACAACAAGACGGTTTTAATGCCCCTTGGAAGAGACGTGGAGGTCAGAGTGGTATAACAAAACGGTTTTAATGCCCCTCAGAAGAGACGTGGAGGTCAGAGTGGTATAATAAGACGGTTTTATTGCCCCTCAGAAGAGACGTGGAGGTCCCAGTAGCTTAACAAGATGCTTTTAATGCCCCTCAGAAGAGACGTGGAGGTCAGAGTGGTATAAGAAGATGGTTGTAATGCCCCTTTGAAGAGACGTGGAAGTCAGAGTGGTATAACAAGACGGTTTTAATGCCCCTCAGAAGAGACGTTGACGTGAGAGTGGTATAACAAGACGGTTTTAATGCCCCTTGGAAGGGACGTGGAGCTCAGAGTGCTATAACAAGATGGTTTTAATTCCCCTCAGAATAGACATGGAGGTCCCAGTAGCTTAACAAATCGCTTTTAATTCCCCTCAGAAGAGACGTGGAGGTCAGAGTGGTATAACAAGACGGTTTTAATGCCCCTCAGAAGAGACGTGGAGGTCCCAGTAGCTTAACAAGACGCTTTTAATGCCCCTCAGAAGAGACGTGGAGGTCAGGGTGGTACAAGACGGTTTTAATGCCCCTTGGAAGAGACGTGGAGGTCAGAGTGGTATAAGAAAACGGTTTTAATGCCCCTCAGAAGAGACGTGGAGGTCAGAGTGGTATAATAAGACGGTTTTATTGCCCTTCAGAAGAGACGTGGAGGTCCCAGTAGCTTAACAAGATGCTTTTAATGCCCCTCAGAAGAGATGTGGAGGTCAGAGTGGTATAACAAGATGGTTGTAATGCCCCTTTGAAGAGACGTGGAAGTCAGAGTGGTATAACAAGACGGTTTTAATGCCCCTCAGAAGAGACGTGGACGTGAGAGTGGTATAACAAGACGGTTTTAATGCCCCTTGGAAGGGACGTGGAGCTCAGAGTGCTATAACAAGATGGTTTTAATTCCCCTCACAAGAGACATGGAGGTCCCAGTAGCTTAACAAAATGCTTTTAATTCCCCTCAGAAGAGACGTGGAGGTCAGAGTGGTATAACAAGACGGTTTTAATGCCCCTCAGAAGAGACGTGGAGGTCCCAGTAGCTTAACAAGACGCTTTTAATGCCCCTCAGAAGAGACGTGGAGGTCCCAGTAGCTTAACAAGACGTTTTTAATGCCCCTCGGAAGAGACGTGGAGGTCCCAGTAGCTGTAGAAGAATCTTTTAATGCCCCTCAGAAGAGACGTGGAGGTCAGAGTGGTATATCATGACGGTTTCAATGCCCCTTGGAAGAGACGTGGAGGTCAGAGTGGTATAACAAGACGCTTTTAATGCCCCTGAGAAGAGACTTGGAAGTCCAAGAAGCTTAACAAGACGCTTTTAATGCTCCTCAGAAGAGACGTGGAGGTCAGAGTGGTATAACAGGACGCTTTTAATGCCCCTCAGAAGAGACGTGGAGGTCAGAGTCGTATAACAAGACGGTTTTAATGCCCTTTGGAAGGGACGTGGAGGTCAGAGTCGTATAACAAGATGGTTTTAATGCCCCTCAGAAGAGATGTGGAGGTCCCAGTAGCTTAACAAGGCGCTTTTAATGCCCCTCAGAAGAGACGTGGCGGTCAGAATGGTATAACAAGACGGTTTTAATGCCCCTCAGAAGAGACGTGGAGGTCCCAGTAGCTTAACAAGATGCTTTTAATGCCCCTCAGAAGAGACGTGGAGGTCAGAGTGGTATAAAAAGACGGTTTTAATGCCCCTTGGAAGAGACGTGGAGGTCCCAGTAGCTTAACAAGATGCTTTTAATGCCCCTCAGAAGAGACGTGGAGGTCCCAGTAGCTTAACAAGACGCTTTTAATGCCCCTCAGAAGAGACGTGGAGATCCCAGTAGCTTAACAAGACGGTTTTAATGCCCCTCGGAAGAGACGTGGAGGTCCCAGTAGCTTAGCAAGACGCTTTTAATGCCCCTCACAAGAGACGTGGAGGTCAGAGTGGTATAACAACACGCTTTTAATGCCCCTCAGAAGAGACGTGGAGGTCAGAGTGGTACAACAAGACGGTTTTAATGCCCCTTGGAAGAGACGTGGAGGTCAGGGTGGTATAACAAGATGGTTTTAATGCTCCTCAGAAGAGACGTCGAGGTCCCAGTAGCTTAACAAGATGCTTTTAATGCCCATCAGAAGAAACGTGGAGGTCCCAGTAGCTTAACAAGACAGTTTTAATGCCCCTCAGAAGAGACGTGGAGGTCCCAGTAGCTTAACAAGACGGTTTTAATGCCCCTCAGAAGAGACGTGGAGGTCAGAGTGGTATAACAAGATGCTTTTAATGCCCCTCAGAAGAGACGTGGAGGTCCCAGTAGCTTAACAAGACTCTTTTAATGCCCCTCAGAAGAGACGTGGAGGTCCCAGTAGCTTAACAAGACGCTTTTAATGCCCCTTGGAAAAATGGTGGAGGTCCAAGTAGCTTAACAAGATGGTTTTAATGACCCTTACAAGAGCCATACAGTACAGTATCTTAAAAATATTATTCCCATTATTGGGGAGTGGGTCTCCCACAGTCTTTGCTTATGCCTTCCAAGCAAAAGCTGACAAAAATAAGGACGGAAGAACTTTCAATCATGGCAACATGGACCACGGTCACCCTGGTGGTATAGTGGTGGTGAAGGCTGATGATAAGGAGAAGAGCATAAAACAGCCGAAATGAGGAAGCGTATACCCATGTGTGGGTGTGATGCGGTGCATGTGAATACACCGCCCGAAAAAACACAGTGGATTTGACTTTATGTTACTCTGCTGTCATTTGGTGGTGGCCCAATCCAGCCCTTGTTCATTTTGATAAGGGTCAGCTTGTCAGCATTGTCAGTTGACAGGCGAGTGCGCTTATCAGATACAATTCCCCCAGCGGCACTAAAAACACGCTCCGATAACACGCTAGCGGCAGGGCAGGCCAGGACCTCCAAGGCATACAGAGCGAGTTCATTCCAAGTGTCCAGCTTGGATACCTAATAATTAAAAGGCACAGATGAATCACGGAGGACGCTGGTACGGTCGGCAAGGTACTCCCTCACCATCTTTTGAAACTTTCCACTCCTTGTGAGAGTACCCCGCGCCTCAGGGTTTGTCTGAAGGGAGGGTCTGAGAAAACTGTCCCAGAACGTTGACAGTGTTCCCCTGCCTCTGCTGGATTGGAGTTGCGTCTCTCTCGCATGTACGTCTTGGTTGGGCAATGAACTGTGACCTCTGCTGCTAGCGTGTTCAGATGGGAATTTTTTTAACAGTTCTGCAACACGGGCCTTCTGGTACTGTCCCATTTTTGTAGACCCCTCCACCTCAGGAATAAGAGAGTGAAAGTTCTCCTTGTAGCGGGGGTCTACAAGTGTCACCAACCAGTAATGACTGTCACCCAACATTTTGAAGGCAGCGTAACATAAAGTCAGCCATGCGTGCCAGACTGGTAACAGGCAAGATTTCCGTGTCCTCACCAAGATGACGACTGACCATGCTCTCCTCCTCCTCCTCCTCCCCCCTGTCCTCAGGCCACCCACGCTGAACCGACGGTATGACAGTTGTACAGGTACTACCGTCAACAGTGCATGATACCAGCTAGTGTTCTTCCTCCTCCTCTCCCTCATTGTCACCCAATGCACGTTGGGATGAAATGAGGCTGGGCTGTGTGTAATCGCCCGCTACGGCTTCTTGATCCATCTCATCATACTCTGGCTGCAATGCCTCCTCTTTAATTCTCTGCAGAGAGCGTTGCAAAAGACAGACAAGTGGGATGCTGACACTAATGATGGCGTCATCGCCACTCACCATCTTGGTGGCCTCCTCAAAGTTTGTCAGGATGGTACATATGTCAGACATCCAGGTCCACTCCTGAGGTCTTATGTGTGGAGTCTGACCTGAATATCGACGGTCTTGTTGCAGCTGGTACTCCACAACTGCTCTCTTCTGCTCACAAATCCTTTGCAACATGTGGAGGGTAGAGTCGGTATCAGTCGGTGTGACGGAAGCTGCAAACGCTGCTGCAACACAGCAAGGGTGGCGGAAGCTGTAGCCGACTTGCGAAAATGAGCAGACAGGCGGCTTACTTTGACGAGCAGATCTGGCAACTCGGGTTACGATTTAAGAAACCGCTGAACCATGAGGTTAAGCACATGAGCCAGGCATGGTACGTGTGTGATCTCGCCTCGCCTCAGAGCCGCCACCAGGTTACGGCCATTGTCACACACGACCATGCCTGGATGTAGGTTCAGCGGTCTCAACCACAGATCTACCTGCTCTTTCACAGCTGTCCACAACTCACCTAAGCTTATGAGTTTCAGCACAGCCTGTTGCCGCTTGGTGGAGGCAGTACTTCAGTGCTTCCAGCTTGTAACTGATGTGGTGATATCTGAGATGGAGGCTGAACATGAGGAGGAGGAGGAGGATGATGCGCAGGAGCTGTACACTGTGGGGGCAACTCTGACTGACATAGGGCCCGCAATCCTCGGTGTGGGGAGGATGTGTTCCGTCCCAAGGTCCGACTGGGTCCCGGCTTCCACTATGTTTACACAGTGTGCTGTCAGGGAGATGTACCGTCCCTGGCCACAAGCACTTGTCCACGTGTCCGTTGTCAGGTGGACTCTCCCAGTAACTGCGTTGTTGAGGGCACGGCAGATGTTTTGGGACACGTGCTTGTGTAGTGCGGGGATGGCACACCGGGCAAAATAGTGTCGACTGGGGACCGAGTACCGAGGGACGGCCACCGCCATAAGGTTGCGGAAGGATTCCGTCTCCACCAGCCTAAAAGGCAGCATTTTCAACGCAAGCAGTCGTGAAATGTGAGAATTTAGG
Organism: Phyllobates terribilis; assembly: GCF_046119375.1. Classification (NCBI taxonomy): domain Eukaryota; kingdom Metazoa; phylum Chordata; class Amphibia; order Anura; family Dendrobatidae; genus Phyllobates; species Phyllobates terribilis. The sequence continues at coordinate 105,536,467 of NW_027362773.1, forward strand.
ACTGTGGCCTGTGGGGCGTTAGCTGCGAATTTCTGCTTTCGTTCAAAGGTCAGGGATATGGACAATTGAGCGCTGCGGTGGGACGTGGACGTTGATGCTGTTTCTTGATAAACTGCCATAACAAGTGAAGACTGAGAGGAGGGGGCATCTTTGCATTTAGTATGGACAGGGGATTGCCTTGCACACACAACAGTGTGTTCTATTGCACGCACAACAGCGGAAGAAGCAGTGGTGACACCCGCTGACACTGGTCATGGACCCTGGGGTTCGCCCCACAAAGTCGGGTGCATTGCTGCCATGTGCCTGATCATGCTGGTTGTGGTCAGTCTGGTAGTTTTGTCACCCCTGCTGATACTGGCATGGCAGGTGGTACAAATGGCCTGTTTTGGGGTTATCAGCAGAGTCTTTAAAAAAATTCCAGACTCTGGAAGACCTACCGGTTGTACTGGCAACGTCCCTCGTGTTGGTGTTACGGGGAATGGTTGCCCGCCTTCTGTCTGCGGCCACCACACTGCTTCTTCCTGCTTGTTGGGGTACTCTGCCTCCCTCCCCCTGTATGCTGCTGGCCTCACTCTGCATGTCCTCCTGCCACGTTGGGTCAGTTACTAGATCATCCACCACCTCCTCCTCTTCCACTTGCGCACCACGATCCTCCTCCTCACTTCCTGGCAATTGTGTCTCGTCATCGTCCACCTCTTGTGACAAATTGCCAGCGTCGACTTCCTGTGGCCGTGGCTGTTCAAATATTTGGGCATCGCTACATGGGATCTCCTCTTCCACCACTTCAAGCGGAGCAGGCGAGGGGCACAAATCTGGAAATGGACCAGTGAACAGCTCTTCAGAGTGTCCAAGTGTAGGATCAGTTGCTGTCTGACGACACTCGGCATGGTGGGAGGAAGGAGCATCAGGGTGAGGAGGAGTATGCAGTCGAGACTCACGGCTACAAAGAGTTGACCGTGTGGAAGACAGACCGGAGGTGGTGGTGCTCAGGTAACTGGAAGTATTATCTGCTATCCAATTAATAACCTGTTCACACTGATCAGTTCGCAATACTGGTGTTGTTCTGTGCTTCCCTAGTAATTCGGTCAGGAAGTGGGAGCGAGAAGATGTGGCTGTTGGTTGTGGCACATTTTCACCTTGGCCACGGCCCCGTCCTCTACACACACCATCACCAGAACGTCCACTTCCACGTCCCTTGCCACGCGCCTTGCCCATTGTAAAGGAAGTAAAATAGCTTACACTCGCACTATTAATGGAAAAAGGGTAATAAAAAGTAGATTAGAACCGTGGAAGAGGAAAACCACAGTTCTATTTCTCTGGCCTACACCCGACTCTTTTAAACAATCTGAACAATCAGGGAGAAACTATTACTGTTTTTCTTTACGGAAAAAAATACTAAAACCTGAATAATAGAGATTTTTTACCGTGGAATGGCAAAACCACAGTTATTTTTTACTGGGGTATACCAGAAAATTTTAAATATATATATTTACGGCTGAACAGTGAGCGACACACTCAAACTGTTTTTTTTAGATATAAAAGGCCCAAAACTGGATAATACAGAGATTTGACCCGTGGAACTGCAAAACCACACTTGGATTTGTCGGGCCTACAACAGACTATTTTCAACAGATATATTTTTGTGTCTGAACAGTCAGGAGACACTTCTGGGTTTTTTTAAGGCAAAAAATGCGAAAAACAGGATAATAGAGTTTTTTACCGTGGAACAGCAAAACCACAGTTATAATTTACTGGTGTATACCAGACTTTTTAAAATATACATATTTGCGGCTGAACAGTGAGCGACACACTCAAACTGTTTTTTTTTTAGATACAAAAGGCCCAAAACTGTATAATACAGAGATTTGACCCGTGGAACTGCAAAACCACACTTGGATTTGTCGGGCCTTCAACAGACTATTTTCAACAAATATATTTTTGTGTCTGAACAGTCAGGAGACACTACTGGGGTTTTTTAAGGCAAAATATGTGAAAAACAGGATAATAGAGATTTTTTACCATGGAACAGCAAAACCACAGTTGTAATTTACTGGTGTATACCAGACTTTTTTAAACATATATATTTGCGGCTGAACAGTGAGCGACACACTCAAACTGTTTTTTTTTTAGATACAAATGGCCCCAAAGTGGATAATACAGAGGTTTGAACCGTGGAACTGCAAAACCACACTTCTCTTTCTCTGGCCTACACCAGACTATTTTCAACAGATATATTTGTGTCTGAAAAATCAGGGAGACACTATTAGTTTTTTTTTTACGGCAAAAAATGCCAAAAGCAGGATAATAGAGATTTTTTACCGTGGAACAGCAAAACCACAGTTATAATTTACTGGTGTATACCAGACTTTTTAAAATATATATATTTGCGGCTGAACAGTGAGCGACACACTCAAACTGTTTTTTTTTTAGATACAAAAGGCCCAAAACTGGATAATACAGAGATTTGACCCGTGGAACTGCAAAACCACACTTGGATTTGTCGGGCCTTCAACAGACTATTTTCAACAGATATATTTTTGTGTCTGAACAGTCAGGAGACACTACTGGGGTTTTTTAAGGCAAAATATGCGAAAAACAGGATAATAGAGATTTTTTACCGTGGAACAGCAAAACCACAGTTGTAATTTACTGGTGTATACCAGACTTTTTTAAACATATATATTTGCGGCTGAACAGTGAGCGAGACACTCAAACTGTTTTTTTTAGATACAAAAGGCCCAAAACTGGATAATACAGAGATTTGACCCGTGGAACTGCAAAACCACACTTGGATTTGTCGGGCCAACAACAGACTATTTTCAACAGATATATTTTTGTAGATTTAGAGTTTAAATTCGCGCCAGCAATAGTGGAATGGATTAGGGAGATGAGGTAATTAGTTAAAATTCCCTTATTGGGTTACAAATTATTAAAATGTGTAAAAGTGAAATGAGAATTGATATAAAATAGACCGTAAAATGTACACTAAGTCCGGGTGTGTACAGTAAATATTCAATAGATAAAATAAAATGAAATAAAATTCATAAATTTCAATATATCAATGTATAGTTCAATAAGCCAGTAGGTAGTTCAATGGAAATGGGTCAGTTGTGGCATATGATCCCGGTTTTCCTTGATGGAGGTATTGGTACGGAGACCTGACCAGTCCCACGACCGTTAGTACAAAAACGAACCAGCAATGTAGATTTTTTTCACATGGCCACAAGAAAAAACGCCAAAGAGGCACTAGAGGAGGGAATCTCACCCTAACGAAAAAGTACAAATCGCAAAAAGTAAACAGTAGCAAATCCTCAATTTTCAATCTTAGCCAACATATACTGACAAAGAACGAAAACGACCTCCTGAACAAAGGCCTCAAATACGCCCCCTCGACCCAACTAGATAAATTCCAGGCCTACATAGGTATTAAAAAATTCATGCGACAACTAGCCCTAAAAAAGTACTATGCTAAAAAAGAAGGAGAACCAAAAACATGTGATCCAACCTACGAACCCCAATATATACACACTTCCCTAAAAAACAAATCCAACTTTCACCCCCTCCAAGAATACTCAGAAGCCTTGAACACCTTTGAAAAGACCGTTACAGACGACATCCGTAAACTTAGCAACAAAAAATGTCAGAAATTCAGAAACAACCTGAATAAATCTGAAATTATTGCCATGAAACTGTGGCGCCCCTGAGGGTTCAACCGCCACAGGAATGCTGCACTTCTTTAATGGAGTGTGGAGTTCCTCCTCTGAGGTAAGGCCAGTGTGATGGTAGTTACCTAGCCTTTTGCATCCAACACCACATTTCCACCAGAGGGAGCTAGTATGCACAAGTGCTGCTCCCCTGGTTACAGGGAGACTGGGGAACACAAAGTGGTAGGAACCAGTTAGTGGGTGTGGGTGGAGGAACAGTTACTTTGTGAGACTTCTAATTTCATATTTAATAGAATGCCATCTTTGATCTTGGTTCTTTGTTGGTCTGTTCTCTGGTCTCTGGCAGTCTGTCTGTCAAGTGGTCCTAGTGGTCGTACTGTGCTGTCAAAATACTTTGTGTGATGTGACTTCCCTCCGGGAGTGCAGATCCTGTGTGGGCCTGCACCAGCAAGGGACACAGCCCTCGTACCCCGATCTATGGGACGAGAGGAAGGTTGCAGACAAGGAATGTCTCAACCCGGCCAAGGACCAGGATCAAGAAGGCCTGGGAGCTTTAGAGTGTGGCTCCCTAGCAAATGGGTCCCGGGGAGGATGCAGACGGAGCGGAGCACGCCACCTGTCCTCGCCTACCTGATCTATTCAGAGGGATTCCGGCTGCAAGAGGGGTACCGGCCCCCGACACCCGACCTCATACTCTACGTCCAGGACGGGAAAGCCCGGTTAGGCCCTGAGGATCCCGCCGGGCTTCGGATGGAGAGGAATTGCCACCCGAGCCCTACACCTGAGAGGAGCTCAGAGGGAGACCCGGCCTATCTACACACGCACAGACGGGAAAGGGTAAAGTCTGTAGTGCAGGAACACTCTCGTGTAGGGATGCTACCTCATACTGGACTTCCTCGGAGGTAGTCGGACCCCCGTCCCTGGTGGCCGCAGGACTCCGCGAGGAGCAGGGAGAAGCCTTGCGCTGCTTGAGAGAACTGTGAGTAAAGCCTTGGAAATTCATCCCTATGGCCTCCGGACTGTTCATTACGCGCCATACCATGTGAAGCAGTGCCCGTACTCCCGCACTACTAACCCCCCTCTATCCTGCCTTGCCTGCCCTGAGGCCTTGCTCTGCCTGTGGGGAGCAGCGAGAACTTTAGCCGCCATGACACCGGGCCTCAGCGGACTGTAGCGGCGCTGGTGGCCCCATCACCAGACACCACAGGTGGCGTAGTCGACAATTACCACTCAACCCGGAAAGCTCTAACATAATTTTTAATGTGACGGCCCTGGGCACGGAACGGGTCCAGGCCACGGCTGCATCCCCCTCAACATCTGACCCGGCTCGGAGTATCCCCCATCTTCCTAGGGCAGGGCTTGCGAGCGTCACAAAACAATTACAACTAAACAATAACATTGTCATTAGACCTGCCGACAAAGGGGGGGGGGACATAGTAATCCTGGATTAGGAGTACTACAACAAAGAATCACTAAGACTACTAAGTGACTCCAGAACCTACCAAGTCATCCCTTCCGACCCCACAAAAATCTATCAGGAGGAACTACAAACCCTAACCAAACAAGGACTCCAGGAAGGATACCTCAATAAAAACGAATACGAATACTTTAACATCCGATACCCTAGATTAGCTGCCTTCTACCATCTGCCAAAAATACATAAGGACCAAAAACCCCCCCCTGGAAGACCAATTATTTCCGGCATCCAATGCCTAACAGCAAATCTATCAAGACCAGTTGACCACCATTTACAAGACATAGTCCCAACCCTACCCTCCCACTTAAAAGATAGCAAACACGCAATTCAGTTACTAAATGACATTCCGTGGCAAAACCATTATATCCTGGGTACATTAGATATCACATCTCTGTACACCAACATCCAACATCGCAAAGGCTGCGAGGCATACTCCATTACCTCCAACAAGAAATGTCTTTTGAACAAAGTGTTTTCATCAAAGACTGCATGCTATTCATACTCACACATAACTACTTTTTCTACGAAGGGAACTACTACTCCCAGCAGTGGGGCACCACCATGGGAACCTACTGCCACACGTCCTCTTACGGTGCAATAAAACTGTCCCTCACTGCTCTGGGACACTTCTCAATCCAGAGACAGGTCGTCCAGTTCTCCCTAACCCTGCCCCCAGTTCCAGCTTTTATAGGGGCAGCCTGCTCCCCCTACTGGCCTGAGACAGGAGGTATTGCATGCTAATGTTCCCCTGACCAGAGAACCTCCCCCTTGCTCTCAGACACAGCTTTATTATATTTGTGGCATCCAGGCCAGGGTGACACATTCCCCCCTAGTAGAATTTAGTACTCCGGGACTAAACAGTAAACAAAGATAATATACATGACTATAAAACATTAGTAGACAAACGACGCACAGATTGAGTTCTTAAGGTCACAGTGTGGTCTGTGACCGGGTGTCCATCTCACCAACACAACGGGGAGCCTTAACCAGGTGGGGGTCTGTCCTACCCCAAGTCCTTTACAGTCTTAGTTCATTCCTTGGTCAGGCTCCGAACGCAGTCCATACAAAGTCCCGGTTATTAAAAGTCCATAACCTTTGGGTCCGTACGGTAACTCTAAGAAACTGAAACACAGAATTACCAATCATGCATGTAACTTTGCAAACATTTCAACACTTGGCAACAGGATTATTTACAATTTTAGTGCACCCTATATTCTCCAGCGAGCGGGTATCTGCCCCTTTGTGCTCCTGGTTGACCTGCGTAACCCACTGTCTGGTGGTGGACCGACCTGGCTTTCCCCACTAGCGTTAGGGGTACAGCTACCAGCTGGACTTACAGGCAGGGCAGGCAGCTGTCTGCGGGTCCTTTGGCTTACCGCAGGCATGGCAGGCTCACTGTCAGCAGAGGGTTGATTCTCCTGGGCTGCTGGTACAGGCTCTTCCGCCTCTGGAACTGCTTGCTCTTCTTCGCCTTCCGGCTCTGGTGTAGGGTGTTGCTCAGCCGGTTGCAGGAAATGCAGGACGGGTACCACTATGGCATCGTTCATTCGAGTCCAGGACTGAGGGAACTCTCCGAGAACGGTGCTGATCATTTCTTCCTTGTCCTCTGCGGGTTCATGGTCATTTTGATCCTCTTCTGCACTACGGAGTTGCTCGGGGCATCTTTTGAGGTGGTCTCTGGAGACGGTACTAGTGGTTTCTCCTCCGTCCTTGGTGATCACGCACACCTTCGGGTTGTCGTAGTCAGACTGCAGTACGGTGTAGGGTTCCCTTTCCCACTGGTCGTCCAACTTATGTAGCCTTCTCTTTCGCTTCAGGACCTGCTCACCATGTTCCAGGGGACCAGCAGGGGCGTGTTGGTTGAAGAGTTTTTCTTGCCTCTCTCTCACCTGGGCCAGGCTCTTCTCCACACTCTCCTGTACCTTCTTGTACTGCAGTTGCCTTTCCGTATCCCAGTCCGCATCCAGGGAGGTGTCCTCAGGTGTTAGGACTCCCATCTCCAGGTCTACGGGCAGCTTACCTGGTTTAGCTTGCATCAGGTAAGCCGGGGTGCAGTTTGTAGCATTCACCGGGATATGTTTGTATAAGTCTATTAGATCTGGCAGTTTTTCTGGCCACAGGCTGCGTTCCTCCAGGGGCAACGTCTTCAGGAGATCAATGACTATATTGTTCATTTTCTCACACATCCCGTTGGTTTGTGGGTGGTAAGGCGTTGTCCGAATCTTCTTACAGCCATAGAGGTTGCAGAACTCTTGGAAGATTTCGGCTTCGAACGCTGGACCCTGGTCTGTCAGGACCTGTTCCGGATACCCGTGTGGACGGCAGAAGTATTGCTGGAAGGCTCTGGCCGCCGTTTGGGCTGTCAAGTCTTTCACCGGGACCACCACTAGAAAACGGGAATAGTGGTCCACGATTGTCAGGGCGTAGATGTATCCTGACCGGCTTGGAGCCAGTTTGACGTGGTCCAGAGCTACCAGCTCAAGAGGCTGCGTGGCGACGATGGGCTTCAAGGGTGTCTTCTGGCTGGTGCGGTCTTTTCTCCTTAAGTTACAAGGGCCACAGTCCCTGCACCACTTCTCTACAGCACCTCTCATGCCAACCCAAAAGAACCGTCCTCTTAGCAGGAACTCCAGTTTCTTCCAACCGAAGTGCCCCGCTCTGTCATGGTAAGCCCCCAGGACCATAGCTGCATCCCGCCTTGGGACCGCGACTTGACAGGTCAGCTCGTGTGTCCGGTGGTTGACAAGTCTTCTTCACAGCTTGCCTTCATAGAGGAACAGCTTGCTCTTCTCTTTTCATAGCTGCTTGGCTTCCTCTGGAGCATCCGGATCTAAGCGGGCATCTTCCTGGGTCAGCAGATCTTTCACCAGGAGGATTGCACTGTCACTATCTTGGGTCTCGGCCCAGCTGTGGTGAGGTAGGGGATTGATCATAACAGTTGTTAAATCTTCCTCTTTCACGCGGTGGGAGTATTGAGCGGTCCCATACCTGTGAAACGCGGGGAGTTCTACCTCCTCCAGCTCTTCTGGGTCTTCGTCACCTTCAGGTAAGTGAGGCATTCTCGACAGCGCGTTAGCGTTGGCATTGGTTTTGCCTGCTCGGTACTTGATCACGAAGTCATAATTGGAGAGATGGGCCATCCACCGCTGTTCCAGGGCACCAAGTCTTGCACTGTCTAGGTGTGTTAACGGGTTGTTGTCCGTGTACACAGTGAACTTTGCGGAGGCCAGGTAATGCTTGAAGCGTTCCATTACGGCCCACACCACCGCCAAGAATTCTAGCTTGAAGGAGCTGTAATTCTCCGGGTTCCTCTCGGTGGGCCTCAGCTTCCGGCTGGCGTACGCGATCACTCTTTCTCTGCCCTGTTGGTTTTGTGACAGTACGGCTCCCAGTCCCACATTGCTGGCGTCTGTGTGGAGAATAAAAGGCTGGCCATAATCAAGGTGGGCCAGGATCTCATCCCCTGTGAGGGCCATGTTCAACTGACGGAAGGACTCCTCTTCCGGTTTATCCCACTTGAAGGGTGGCTTTTGGCTTCTGGACTTAGACTGTCCTATCAGGAGATCCTGCATAGGAGCTGCCATCTTAGTGAACCCGGGGATGAACCTTCGGTAGTAGCCTACCAACCCGAGGAATTGCCTCACTTCCTTGATGTTCGAGGGGCTTGGCCAGCTCTTGATTGCTGTGACCTTGTCATGGTCGGGGGCTACTCCTTCCGCACTTACCATGTGCACTGGACCTTTGGTTTCAACAGGTGACACTTTGATGGTTTCACCTTCAGGCCATAGCCTGCCAGGGCTTCGAACACCTCGGCCAGGTGCTTTAGATGGTCCTCGTAAGTCTTCGAATAGACGATCACGTCGTCCAGGTAAAGGAGGACCGTCTCGAAGTTTCGGTGCCCTAGACAGCATTTCATCAGCCTCTGGAAGGTCCCTGGCGTGTTGCAGAGCCCGAAGGGCATACAGTTGAACTCGCTCAGTCCCTTCGGGGTGGTGAAGGCGGTCTTCTCCTTGTCAGCCTCTGCCACAGGAACCTGCCAGTACCCGCTAGTAAGGTCCAAAGTAGAAAAGAAGTTAGCTGATTTTAGTGCGGCTAAAGACTCCTCTATTCTAGGCAGTGGATATGCGTCTTTGTGGGTGATACGGTTGATTTGTCTATAGTCTACGCACATTCTCATGGTGCCATCTTTCTTTTTCACCAGAACTAAGGGGGTTGCCCAGGGGCTACAGCTATCTCTAATGACCCCTTTCATTTCTCTTTGCATGCCCTTTGCGTTCTGATAATGTGCAGGGGGTACAGGTCTGTGTCTCTCTTTTATTGGTGGGTGGCTCCCTGTGGGGATGTGGTGTTCTATCCCTTTTACTCTGCCGAAGTCTAGCGGGTGCTTACTAAAGACTCTCGTACTCCTGTACCACCCGGTAGACTCCTTGTTTTTGGTGCAGGGGAGTGGAGTCAGCACCCACATGGAGTTTCTGGCACCAGTCCTCCTTTTGTTTCTGGGAGCCATTACCCTCCGCCTGTGGAGATGGAGGCAAGGGTTCCACGGCCCTGATAGCTTTGTGCTCAACAGCAAACAGTTTGGCAAGTGTAGCGTACCTGGGTAAATGTACCTCCGTCTCCCCAATGTTGAGGATGTGGACGGGCACCCTCCCATGACGGACATCAACCACCACCCGGGCTGTCAAAATGGTGGGCCTGCTGTCCGAGTACACGGGTTCTACCATGGCTTGGTAGTCTCTACCTCTCAACCCGATCGCAGTCCGACACCAGATCATCATTTCACTTTTGGGAGGCATGGAAATGGGGAATGGGTCACTCATTCTTATGCTACCTATCTCACCACCAGACAGTTCTACCTGCTGCCGTCTCATCAGGGCTTTTATCTGTTTGTTGAGGACTCTCTGTTGGCTGGAACTAGCATTCACCGCCACCTGTTGTAGAATTACAATTACCTCTGAAAGACAATTTTCAATCACGTTAGTACCCACAGTCATTTTAGGGTGACTTTCACGACGGTCAATGTCCACAATAATCACTCCCTGTGCCGGTAGTTCAACTTTACCAATCTTAATGGTCATCTCTTTGAACCCCATCTGCGGCACGGGCAAGCCATTACTGGCGATGATGCTCAAGTCACTGTCTGGATACCGTGTTATATCAGCATCAGTCCAATACTGCTTAAAAAGTACATAAGGGATAGTGGTTACTTGCGACCCGGTATCCAGCAAGGCGCTCATGGGGATACCGTCCAGCACCACGGGTAAAACCGGACGCCCCCCAACGTACTTATTACGCCAATTATAAGGACCTGGTGATCTTATGCCTGGGGGTTGGCCCTCTGCCCCAGGTTGGACCCGTTTAAATTACAGTACCTGGAAATGTGCCTGGGCTGGTTGCATCAACGGCAAATAGGCTGTCCATCCTCTGCGTAGCGGTCTGTGGGCCTCCCTCGGAACGACGGGGTCCTCCTCTGTCGACGCCACGGGACATCCTCCGGACTTGAAGCCAACTCGATGGATCTTGACGGGTCCACTTGTAACGCCTGGACGGTCCTGGTCAACGCCGCGACGCTCCTGGTCAGCTCCTGGACTTGGTGATGCAGATCTTTCGACGGGGCTTGGTTCAGGGCCTGTGCATCGGCCCCCACAGAGTCCGTAGAGGAGGGCGCCGCCTCCTGGTGGTGGGTGAGAGCAGTGGGCCAGGGGTTTATAGCGCCACTTGTTGCGGGTTCACGGAGCACCCTTATGGCCCTGTCCTTAAATTGGGCAAAGGTCAGATCAGGGTTCTGAAACAACATGAGGCGCAGCTGGGTCCTGTGGGTGCCAGGCAGCAGACCTTCTATGAACTGTTCTGTTAGTAGCTTATCCGTATCCTGCACGCTGCCAGAGTCAGCTTGTTGGATGGCTCTCAAGGCTTCCTGCAAATTTAGGGCATAGTCTCTGATGCTGTCCTGCGTCCGCTGCTTACATCCATAGAACCTCATTTTAATTTCAGTGGAGGTACGTGTGTCAAAGGTACCCCGCAGCCGGGCCAGAATACCCTTCACAGTTCTTTTCTCCTCAGCGGGCCATGACTTTACCTCCCGCTGGGCTGCGCCAGTTAACTGCCCTGTCAGTATGCTAACCTTCTGTTCCTCTGTCAGGGGGTAAACTTGGAATAAACTGTACAGCCTTTCCTTAAAGTCAGTTAGGGCATGGGGCTCCCCCGAATACTTAGGCAGCCAGGCCGCTCCAGGGATGTAGGGCAGGGAAAATGGCATCACCGCTGCTGCAGCTGCGCTGGTGGTAGTGGGCGCCTCCGTGTCCGACATCTTCCTCCCCCCTAGTTAAGCGTGGCCTACCTTCCGACGATCCTCTTCTGTAGGCCGCGGCTCCGCTGGTGCTGCTCTGGACGAGGACCTTGCGTCGTGTCCTGGTGACGTCAGCGTCGCTCTCTCTCCCTTCCAGGACCTTGCGCAGTGTCGGTGCATGGGGCGGAGCTTCGGGTCTCGCGCGGTTTGGACGTCCACGCCCCTCTTCTTCCCGCGCGGCGTCCTGAAGATAGCGTCCGATGGCGGGAAAACGGCTGAAGATGGCGGGAACCGACAGAAGATGGCGGGAGACGGCTGAAAATGGCGGGAAACGGCTCCGGATGGCGGGAAACCTCTTCCTCAGGTACGTGTACAGTCTTTTTCAGGCACGCAATACCCGTTTGTGGCGGGTTGGTTACTATCCTGCCAACTACACCAAAGCTGACTCGCCCCCTGGGCCGTGGGGCACTCGGAGCTGGGCAATCGGGAAACGATGGGGGTAGTAGTGGCAACCCGGTTCCATGGCTCAGGGTGGTCAGACCATTGGTAGTCTGCGACGCGCTGTTGATGTGTCCGACTACGCCACCTGTGGATTGCGGTCAGTGCAGACCACCGCTGCCAGGTAGACCGCTGGGGCTGATGATGTATGCAGCTGGGATAGTGTGACTCCCCACGGGAAGAGTGCTGCCCCAGGGCAGTATAATGGAAGATGGGGGTGATGGTGCAGGACGTCCCAGTACCGTTAGTGCTGGAGGAGCAAGGAGCAAACAGACAACAGGTTGCAGTCCAGGGTCTTTACTAGAACAGGTGAACTGACCCACAAACAGGCCCGGCTAGGAGGGGGCCTGGACGTCTGAGAGCAAACGGGAAATTGGCCCTGGTCAGGGTGCGGGTGTAGGCCTACCGTGCTCTCTGCGCTCCTTCTGGCTATCTCCTCCTGGTAGGGTAACAGCCCACGGTCCCAAGCTCACCGTGTCCTCTCACCCGTATGGTTTGCAATGTGGGTTCCTTTCTACTCCCGGCCTGGTACGGCTCTGCTGGTCCCTTCTGCTGTGGCGGAGCCTCCGGGCTTCTTAGGCCAAGGAACATACAGTCCCCTGCGGACTGGTTATCTGCTGTAGGACGTGGAATCCTCACAGCCTCAGACGCCAAAGTCTGGTAAATTTGGTTCTTTATCTGCCAGGACAGGCATACTTCACCTCTTGTCCCTGGCTTGTGGCTCTCCTACTGCCACACATCCTCTTAGGGTGCAATACAACTGTCCCTCACTGCTCTGGGACACCTCTCAATCCAGAGACAGGTCGTCCAGTTCTCCCTAACCCTGTCCCCAGTTCCAGCTTTTATAGGGGCAGCCTGCTCCCCCTACTGGCCTGAGACAGGAGGTATTGCATGCTAATGTTCCCCTGACCAGAGAACCTCCCCCTTGCTCTCAGACACAGCTTTATTATATTTGTGGCATCCAGGCCAGGGTGACACATATGCACAACTCTATACTAAAAAGAATCACCTCACTCCAAAAATTTTTTCTCTCCCCCCCTCCTCCCTAGCTAAGTCCAAAAAGAAGCAGCTGACAAAAATACCCCCCACTACGCTGAGGATCGATCATCACGTCTGACCAGGTCTCCGTACCAATACCTCCATCAAGGAAAACCGGGATCATATGCCACAACTGACTCATTTCCATTGAACTACCTACTGGCTTATTAAACTATACATTGATATATTGAAATTTATGAATTTTATTTCATTTTATTTTATCTATTGAATATTAACTGTACACACCCGGACTTAGTGTACTTTTTACGGACTATTTTATATCAATTCTCATTTCACTTTTACACATTTTAATAATTTGTAACCCAATAAAGGAATTTTAACTAATTACCTCGTCTCCCTAATCCATTCCACTATCGCTGGCGCGAATTTAAACTCTAAATCTACAATACATACATCCCTACGGACAGGCATCGGTTCCCTGTCCACAAACTCGCAGCCACCATAGTGAGCGGCCTAATAGCACCTTCTTTCTCCCAATCTACACAGATATATTTTTGTGTCTGAACAGTCAGGAGACACTACTGTTTTTTTTAAGGCAAAAAATGCGAAAAACAGGATAATAGAGATTTTTTACCGTGGAACAGCAAAATCACAGTTATAATTTACTGGTGTATACCAGACTTTTTTAAATACATATATTTGCGGCTGAACAGTGAGCGACACACTCAAACTGTCTTTTTTTAGATACAAAAGGCCCAAAACTGGATAGTACAGAGATTTGACCCATGGAACTGCAAAACCACACTTGGATTTGTCGGGCCTACAACAGACTATTTTCAACAGATATATTTTTGTGTCTGAACAGTCAGGGAGACACTATTAGTTTTTTTTTTACGGCAAAAAATGCCAAAAGCAGGATAATAGAGATTTTTTACCATGGAACAGCAAAACCACAGTTATAATTTACTGGTGTATACCAGACTTTTTTAAATATATATATTTGCGGCTGAACAGTGAGCGACACACTCAAACTGATTTTTTTTAGATACAAATGGCCCAAAAGCAGGATAATACAGAGGTTTGAACCGTGGAACTGCAAAACCACACTTCTGTTTCTGTGGCCTATACCAGACTCTTTTCAACAGATATATTTGTGTCTGAAAAATCAGAGACACACTTTTTTTTTTTGAGGGGGGGGGGGACACCAATAGGTTGATAAGACGGGTATTTGTACAGTGTGAAGGAGGAAAAAAAAAGAGGATTTACACTGTGTTCCAAATTATTATGCAAATAATATTTTCTCAGATTTTCCCAAATTATCTATATGAATTGCAGTCATTGTAATTTTCCAGTCAAATAACTATTAGAGTACAATTGAAAGGTTTTTGTACAAACTGCTTATGATAACAGTATATTTTTAAAAAAATAAAAAACTCAAACTGCACTCAAAATGCATGTTCCAAATTATTATGCACAGCAGAGTTTTCAACCTTTTCATTTTAATAAAGAACAAAAAAATGGTCATTTTTGAAATTATAAGCATTAGTAGGTTATTACAAACTGAAATCAAACAGTTTTCAACTCAAAACTTTATTCTAGGTGATGTTACATTTGCACATAGGACCCCTTGTTCGAAAGGAGCTTCTGAACTCTCTCGTCCATTGAATTTGTCAGGTTTTGGATGGTTTCTGCTTTAATTGTTTTGCATGAGGACAGTATACCCTCCCAGAGCTGTTGCTTAGATGTGAACTGCCTCCCACCATCGTAGACACTCCTTTTGATGATGCTCCAGAGGTTCTTAATGGGGTTGAGGTCAGGGGAGCATGGGTGCCACACCATAAGTTTGTCCCCTTTTATGCCCATAGCAGCCAGAGATGCAGATGTGTTATGTGCAGCATGAGACGGGGCATTATCATGCATGAAAATGATCTTGCTGCGGAATGCACGGTTCTTCTTCTTGAACCATGGAAGGAAGTGCTGTTTGGGAAACTCAACATACATTATGGAGTTCATCTTTACCCCTTCAGGGATCCTAAAAGGGCAGACAATCTCTCTCCCCATGATTCCAGTCCAAAACATTACTCCACCTCCTCCTTGTTAGC
Source organism: Phyllobates terribilis (assembly GCF_046119375.1). Classification (NCBI taxonomy): domain Eukaryota; kingdom Metazoa; phylum Chordata; class Amphibia; order Anura; family Dendrobatidae; genus Phyllobates; species Phyllobates terribilis. The sequence goes on from NW_027362773.1 coordinate 105,551,497, forward strand.
GCCGTAGCCGTGTTTGCATGGGGTGTCCATCAACCAGACATCCTCCACTCCATCCATCTGGACCATCGAGATTATTTCATGCATGATAATGCACCGTCTCATGCTGCACATAACACATCTGCATCTCTGGCTGCTATGGGCATAAAAGGGGACAACCTTATGGTGTGGCACCCATGCTCCCCTGACCTCAACCCCATTGAGAACCTCTGGAGCATCATCAAAAGGAGTGTCTATGATGGCGGGAGGCAGTTCACATCTAAGCAACAGCTCTAGGAGGGTATTCTGTCCTCATGCAAAACAATTAAAGCAGAAACCATCCAAAACCAGACAAATTCAATGAACGAGAGAGTTCAGAAGCTCCTTTCGAACAAGGGGTCCTATGTGCAAAAGTAACATCACCTAGAATAAAGTTTTGAGTTGAAAACTGTTTGATTTCAGTTTGTAATAACCTGCTAATGCTTATAATTTCAAAAATGACCATTTTTTTGTTCTTTATTAAAATGAAAAGGTTGAAAACTCTGCTATGCATAATAATTTGGAACATGCATTTTGAGTGCAGTTTGAGTTTTTTATTTTTTTAAAAATATACTGTTATCATAGGCAGATTGTACAAAAACCTTTCAATTGTACTCTAATAGTTATTTGACTGGAAAATTACAATGACTGCAATTCATATAGGTAATTTGGGAAAATCTGAGAAAATATTATTTGCATAATAATTTGGAACACAGTGTAGATGAAAAAAAAGGATTTTTACTGGCCCCCGAGACCTGGAGCTAAGTCCAGCAATTTCAGCAACAGGAGCACCCAGGACTGTAATGCAGCGTTTGCTGGTATAACCACTGCGTCTCCTATACAGCCTGCCTGCCTGCCTGATATCTGGGATGGATATTAGTCCTGAGAAGGACTGTTTGTTTGATCTGGCAGCCTTTACGGACCCTACACTAACTATTTTGCAGGATAAATCTCTCCCTAGCTCAGCAGTGCTGTCCCTACATTGTCTGATCCGGAGCGACTGTGTCCAAGATGGCGGCGCTGGGTTTTAAATACTCGAGGTGATGCTGTGCGGCCAGCCAATCACTGAAATGCCCACAAACAACATGGCTGCGGCATTACAGTGACTGGCTGGCAATCCCTGCATGTTCATTGGCTCTGTAAAGAGCGCCAAACATGCAGGGCGGAGACCCGAGCTCCCACCCGAGTAGCCCGGAAATGCTCGGTGCTCGCCAAACATCACGAGTAGCGTGATGGTCGGGCGAGTAACGAGCAGTGTCGAGCATGCTCGCTCAACACTAGTCGCTGCAGTTTAATTTTCTGTCATCCTAGTATATATATTTTTACCAATAAATAGGTCCCATTATGACTGATGAAAATGCCGTTCCGGCATTGAAATGCGTTGATTGGTCTTTATACCTCTAACTTTATTTCTGTTTGTTTTTTTCTACTTTTTGGTTTTGTTTCAGCTTTTTGTACTAAGTACATTTGGAGAGGTGGGGAGGGAGGGGCGTGCCCACCCCCTTGGCTGTGCACCTTATCTACATAAGCTTTCCACAGGAAGTTGTTAAATACAATCAGGTGCTGGTCCTCCTTTACCACATCTATCTTGAGACCTGTTGACACATAGCTAGTTGAGTTACTAGGTTTAGGGACCATCCTGATTGGGTACACCTTGCCGTGGTAGGATTGCTTTTGATGCTTTTTTAATAAAATAATTTTTCATGTGGTACTATTTACTAATTACTAGGTTATATTTTTTATACTTTTGTGCAATCTTTTAACAATAAAAATACTTATTTAGTCTTCAACCCCCTGGATTTATCTTGTATTACATCTGGACTTCTCCAACCAGAAGTGCCCAACGCTCTGTATTTTTCTCCAGATTTCTTGTTAATTATTTGTTTCACAAGCAATAGAAACATAGACCTTGATATTGTAATAAATTCATTTCGGAACCTGCAGTGAACACTTGTAATGTGAGGAGCATTAAAGATAGGTCTACATGTCAAATGGTGGCTACCTTTTTGTGCTGCTCAGTCATGTGATTTTTTTTTTTTTTACGTTTCAAAAAGGTGTTCTTCCCTTTTCTAGGTCTTAATACCATCTGGCCAGGCAGTGTTTCCATTGAATGTCCTACTAGCCCCGTATGGTGACTGCAAATCCACAGCAGTTGCCATCCTGATTAGAGGAACTGCCTTTATTTTTGACTGTATGCTTCTCCTGACAAGTATGATTGTTTGGAACTTCTCCAGGACCCACAGCCTCAGCTTGCTACCACCAGAGTTGTAGTAAGCTGAGATTTCAACTGCCCCATTGAAGAGGACAAACACAATTGTGGCCCAGCTTCAAGATAAGTATCCCATCTAATATAATTATTGAGATGATAACCGCACATGGTAGGAAGCTATGAGTTCCATGAGTAGAGGTTCTGTAACTTGTTCCTGGAGTTGTCCAGGTGGCTTACTTTGACCTCGGGCAAACAGTTTCTTCTTTTACCACATATCCAATAATTTTCAAAGTGTCCACAGTTTTACATACAGCGGTGTGAAAAAGTGTTTTCCCCCTTCCTGATTTCTTATTCTTTTGCATGTTTGTCACACTTAAATGTTTCAGATCACAAAAACAAATTTAAATATTAGACAAAGATAACACAAGGAAACACAAAATGAAGTTTTTAAATTAAGGTCTTTATTATTAAGGGAAAAAGAAGTCCAAACCTACAAGGTCCTGTGTGAAAAAGTGATTGCCCCCTAAACCTTATAACTGGTTGGGCCGCCCTTATCAGCAACAATGCAATCAAGTGTTTGCGATAGCTGGCAGTGAGTCTTTTACAACGCTCTGGAGGAATTTTGGCCACTCATCTTTCCAAAATTGTTGTAACTCAGCCACATTGGAGGGTTTCCAAGCATGAACCTCCTTTTTTAAGGCCATGCCACAGCATATCAATAGGATTAAGGGCAGGACTTTGACTAGGCCACTCCAAAGTCTTAATTTTTTTTTCCTTAAGCCATTCAGAAGTGGACTTGCTGGTATGTTTTGGATCATTGTCCTGCTGCATAACCCGAGTGCGCTTTAGCTTAATGTCACAAACACTGTCATGTACAGGGAGGCCGCGAGTATGTGAAGGAAGTTTTAGACATCTCCACCCTTCTGCAGATAACTTGTGTGTTTGCAGGACTCAGAACATAGAGCAACTATGCACATACAGTACTGACCAAAAGTTTGGACACACCTTCTCATTTAAAGATTTTTCTGTATTTTCATGACTTTGAAAATTGTACATTCACACTGAAGGCATCAAAACTATGAATTAACACATGTGGAATTATATACTTAACAAAAAAGTGTGAAACAACTGAAAATATGTCTTATATACTAGGTTCTTCAAAGTAGCCACCTTTTGCTTTGATGACTGCTATGCATACTCTTGGCATTCTCTTGATGAGCTTCAAGAGGTAGTCACCGGAAATGGTCTTCCAACAATCTTGAAGGAGTTCCCAGAGATGCTTAGCACTTGTTGGCCCTTTTGCCTTCACTCTGCGCTCCAGCTCACGCCAAACCATCTCGATTGGGTTCAGGTCTGGTGACTGTGGAGGCCAGCTCATCTGGCGTAGCACCCCATCACTCTCCTTCTTGGTCAAATAGCCCTTACACAGCCTGGAGTTGTGTTTGGGGTCATTGTCCTGTTGAAAAATAAATGATGGTCCAACTAAACGCAAACCAGATGAAATAGCATGCCGCTGCAAGATGCTGTGGTAGCCATGCTGGTTCAGTATGACTTCAATTTTGAATAAATCCCCAACAGTGTCACCAGCAAAGCACCCCCACACCATCACACCTCCTCTTCCATGCTTCATGGTGGGAACCAGGCATGTAGAGTCCATCCGTTCACCTTTTCTGCGTCGCACAAAGACACGGTGGTTGGAACCAAAGATCTCAAATTTGGACTCATCAGACCAAAGCACAGATTTGCACTGGTCTAATGTCCATTCCTTGTGTTCTTTAGCCCAAACAAGTCTCCTCTGCTTGTTGCCTGTCCTTAGCAGTGGTTTCCTAGTAGCTATTTTACCATGAAGGCCTGCTGCACAAAGTCTCCTCTTAACAGTTGTTGAAGAGATGTGTCTGCTGCTAGAACTCTGTGTGGCATTGACCTGATCTCTAATCTGAGCTGCTGTTAACCTGCGATTTCTGAGGCTGGTGACTCGGATAAACTTATCCTCAGAAGCAGAGGTGACTCTTGGTCTTCTTTTCCTGTGGTGGTCCTCATGTGAGCCAGTTTCTTTGTAGCGCTTGATGGTTTTTGCAACTGCACTTGGGGACACTTTCAAAGTTTTCCCAATTTTTCGGACTGACTGACCTTAATTTCTTAAAGTAATGATGGCCACTCGTTTTTCTTTACTTAGCTGCTTTTTTCTTGCCATAATACAAATTCTAACAGTCTATTCAGTAGGACTATCAGCTGTGTATCCACCAGACTTCTGCAAAACACAACTGATGGTCCCAACCCCATTTATAAGGCAAGAAATCCCACTTATTAAACCTGACAGGGCACACCTGTGAAGTGAAAACCATTTCCGGTGACCACCTCTTGAAGCTCATCAAGAGAATGCCAAGAGTGTGCAAAGCAGTCATCAAAGCAAAAGGTGGCTACTTTGAAGAACCTAGAATATAAGACATATTTTCAGTTGTTTCACACTTTTTTGTTAAGTATATAATTCCACATGTGTTAATTCATAGTTTTGATGCCTTCAGTGTGAATGTACAATTTTCAAAGTCATGAAAATAGAGAAAAATCTTTAAATAAGAAGGTGTGTCCAAACTTTTGGTCTGTACTCTAGGTCCATATTCTGCTTTTTCCACCTACCTCAATGGCGAGGTATAGCTGGAACAGTTGAGACAGCGTCTTCCCTTACAAGTGACTTACTCCCTGGTTCTATGTCAATGTTGTCCGACCACCAACTGGAGGTACATAAGGCTGTGATGTCCCTCCCCTATCCACCGCATCCCATTCCCAACAGCTTATCAGTGTCTAAAAGCTGTTGAAAATACTTTGAAGTTATCTCACCCTGTATAATAATTAATGGCGAATGGCCCAATGGGCGTCCCCACTGTGTCTGCTAATGCCGCTCCTTCATCTCTAATTGATGCAGATGACATCCACCTATGTCATCCACACAACCTGCAAAATCTTGTGCCTCCGCTTGTGCAGGAGATAACTGTATCCACTGCCCTGCAGAGGCCAGGGATATTGAGCAGCGGCACATGTGTGTGTATTTAGAGGCTGTGCAGATGACAATAAGGGACATCATCTGCATGAATTAGAGTCGAAAAGGCGGTATTAAAAGGAAACGAGGGGGTGACGATCATGGTATGTAGACACCCACTGGACGTCTGAATGCTTATTATCATACTGCATGGGACAACTTCAAAGTGTTTCTTTACAAGGTAGGCAAGGGTGCTTGGTAACAATAGAGGGATTGTCAGAAAGTTATTTCAAGTTTAACAGCAGAATGGTAGAGGACTTAAGAGGAGAAAGGAAGAAGAAAGACAATGGCACACATAAGTTAATACGTCACTGTTATGATAGTATAGCAACTCACTCAGGAAAATGGGTAACACACTAAAAACTGCAACTGACCCTGCCGGTTCCTGTACAGACTAGAGATCCTGACCCTACAATCCCTAGTGGTTCCTGTATGAGCGGAGATAGCCCTAACCATAGACTAGACAAAGGCAATTCGGACCTATGATGCCTGAAAGGCCATTGAGCGCTTCACATTCCTCCTAAAGAACTGGAGGGCAGAGCAGAGTACAAATTACCTACAGAAGGGAAAGTGTGTGTAGCACCCTGAGGATTCGGCTGCTACAGGGGTATTGCACCTCAACCCAGAGGTGTGGTATTCCACTCCCGGGTAAGGATGGAGTGTGGAACTGAGCTTAGTAGGCTGCATGCACTACATACATCCCATTTCCGGGGGACAGAACTACGGTACTCCCACCAGTATATGTGCAGGTACGACAGCGTCTGTCCCTGGCTGGAGTGGGAGGGGGGTGGAACATCCCAGTAGTGTAGGGGCAGATAGGGGGTGTAGTCTGGGTAAAGCTAGGAGCCCATTGGGTGCTGGTCACCTGGGCTCACACATAGAGGGAGTATATAAGGTGGGCACCATCTTAGATCAGGGTGAGTTCAGCCTGAGGAGAAGCAGAGCAGAGGAGCTCAGCCAGGAGGGCTGACAGGGAGCTGTGGCTCCGGCTGGGCCCAGCTCCAGAAAGGAAGGACCCAGAGAGAAAGACAGAAGGAACCCCAAGAACCCAGAAACAGACCAGAAAGGGTGAGGGGTTGGCGGACACGGGTACCGGAACCCAAGCTGGCAGAGGCAGAAGTAACCCTTAGCCAGGAACCGGAGGTCGTGGTCAAGATTTGCCACGACCCTCACCAAATCCACCAGAAAGGCACACCAAGCATAGGGTCAGGGAACCCAGAGGAGGTTTGACCACCAAGAGACCCGAGGGAGCCGGCCAAAGGTGGATCCCTGGTGGGAACGGCCAGGAGGAAGAGAGAGACAGGGAAGCTCAGGACCACGCTCCGGACTGCCTGGGGGTTGGCCGAGTCCAGGACCTGGTGGACGCAGCACGGCTCGGGTGGTCACTCAAGGCCAGAGTGACTAAAGCAACATCAGTGAGTAAAAACCCTGAAACTGCATCTCCTGACTCTGCCTCTCCTTCCTGCATCATCACAACCCCCATCATCCACACCTGCTGCCCTGAGGCCATACCCCTCCCGTTGGGGGTTATACCATCACTGCTGCACATATACCACCGGCCTCAGCGGACTGCTCTGCAGCGGCGGCTTCAAAGCCGCACTCAACGGGTGGCGTAGTCGACACTTAACAACATCTACTGCCATAGACTGCCACTTAGTTTGACACCCTGGGCACGGACCGGGTCACCGCCACAAGGACTACTACCCCCATACAGATCCGGCTCCGGGTATCCCTTGAACATGGCCCAGGGGGCGCGTCATGTGCTGAAATAGAAAGAAAGCCCAGAGTGAGTAAAACAAACCACGAAATACAAAAATAGAGGATTAAGTATGTACTGTTAGAGAATATGCCACCTACTTAGTAAAAAGAAATAGAAAATAGGTGCAGGGTAAAGACCATAAACAGCAGAGAGATAAACCCTAGCTGGTCTTTCACTGCCTGGCTTAAACTACAGCAGTATGGCTGGACATCCAGGACATCCAAATGAGACTAACACCAGCAAGAAATACCAGCAGAGGGAATGTATATAAAGCCGCAGCCAAAAGTTGATAGGGCAGACAAATGAGTAAATGAAAACACCTGTTACCCTAAATAGACTGCAGCAAGGATAACAGAAACTAAACACCCAGAGAAAAGGTATATCTGCTGTGGCTCGGCGGACAGAAAAGCTGACCACAAAGCACAGGCTCAAGGGTTCGAACCCAAAAGCATGATAGTCCCATTTGAGGTATAAAGAGGATCACATTAACATATTGTGCTATAATAGCACAACATTATTGTAGACTTGGATTGATGACAATGAAGCCCGATCCTTAATGGCTCAACCTCCTGAAGAGGGAGCAGGAGGAATTAGAAAAGGGGCCTGGTGCTGATCATATATATACACCAGGTGATGATACATCCAAAGCACATAAGTGGCAGATGATCAAGTGCTTTGTTAATTGAGAAAAGTTGATCCTTTATTACGAATAGTCTCATTCATACAATGCATTTTGAGGCTCAAGGGTCCCTTTCTCAAGTACTTTGCACTTTGTGTCTGTAGACTTGAAGAAGGGGCCCTTGAGTCTAGAAACCCGTTGTGCTGATGTAACTATAGGGATCAACTTTTCTACCTTAACTAAAGACTTGACCATGTGATGCTTATATACTCTGCTCCCTTTGGATGTCCCACTACCTTGTGTTGATAACAGATAACTTCTCTGAGGTATAACAAGTTGGCACCACAAGGTGCCTTTTCAGTATGCAGGTTTATTAGTGTCTAAGGGGTAACATTTCTTCTTGTGTAGAGTGCCAAGCCAGTGTAAGGAGACTTATAGGCCATGAAATACTCCTCTGGGAATTTTAATATGCAAATAGCCTCTTATGCCAGTTTGGCACTGTCCACAAGGAGAAACATTCCTTTTTAAACCCCCCATCAGAGGCCTCTCACCTAGTCAAATCAAATCTCCTGCTTTGCTCTGATGAGGGGCAAACACCCTGCAACACTTGTTTGCAAATGTAGTGTCTGGCTTGGCTTCTTACCTTAAGCCATGTGGCAAGGTTTGTTAAAGGGTCAATATTGACTTTTAGGATTGGTACATCCAATAAGTTCTAGTCTTCTTTCTCTGTGAGGAGGAAATAGATGTATCAGCATGGCAGGTAATATGGTGAGCAGTTTTGGAAAATCTATGCAGTATCTTGTGCTTTAATGTTATGTCTGAATGGCATTATTTATTGTCGTGCTTCAGCTGTCTACAGGGAGGTGCATTCTCATTGACTTAGGCAGTGGGTATGTTTGGACCAAAAACAGTCTAGAAAAAAAATGGTCAAATATTTTATTTTGTCCATATCTGTCTGTGAACGAATGTCTTGAAGCCCCTCACTAACTCCTTGTTCCTTACGCTGTATATTAGAGGATTGCTGAATGGAGTCAACACCGTATTTATCAGAGATTTAAACTTGTTTTCATTGTGAGAATTATCTCCAGAAGGGGCTAAATACAAAGCGATCAGAGCCCCGTAGTAAATGACCACAAGGAGCAGATGAGTGCTGCAGGTGGAAAAGGCTTTTTTCCTTCCCGTGATAGACGGTATGTTGAGGATGGTAATCATGATGCATATATAGGATATTAGTACAAACAAAAATGGCAGCAATATTGCAATGACCGACAAAAATAAATCTTGCCATATTATGATGAATGTATCAGACGATGCCAGTTCAAGTATAGGCGATAAGTCACAAAAGAAATGATCGATGATGTTGGAGTCACAAAACTTCAAGTGAAAAATTAAAATGACTTCGACAGAATCAAGTACAAAAGCAAGCGACCATGATAGATAGACCAGCTGGTGGCAATGTTTAATGCTCAGAAGAGAAGAATATCGTAAAGGGTCACAAATGGCCAGATATCGGTCATAGGCCATGACGGTTAAGAGGAAAGACTGAACTATCCCCAAAAAACTGTACATATAAAACTGAAAAATACAACCCACTATGACTAACTGTCCCGTCTCCCACCATGTAACATACAACAATTGTGGAACGACGACAGAAGAAAACAGAAAGTCACAGAAGGCAAGATTTTGAAGAAAAATGTACATGGGATGTCTGAGATTTTTAGCAATCAGCACTGTAAGGACGACCAGAAGGTTTCCTACTAATATAATAATATAAACTAATAGTAGGATCACAAACAGGGGGATCTTGAAACTTTGAAGGTTTTGAAACCCCAGAAGTAACACATAAGTGACCGTGGTGTGATTGTCCTCACACATGTCCGGTGGACTTCAAGATTTTTTAACCTGATGAAGGATAAAATAATGAGATTATAGGATGAACATTAAGTAGAGAAAAGCAATTTTCCCACAAAGTAAATAAATAATGCAAACCATCTATCAAAACACAAGAATTCTCAACTTCACTAACTTTTTGGGACCTCAGAATTATTGGACTCTTGTCAGATGTGTAGTGATCGCGGTTGCAAAGGGTGCAACCACAACCGGGCCCATGCAGGAGGGGAATCCGCCCATACCAGCCCATATTTTAGCTGGATTTGCGTCCCAGGACCCACATTCAGCTGAAGTGTAGTGCAGTGCAGAGACCTGCCAATGGCCATCAGAGGTCAAAACCTGACATCAGCGTGCTCATGACGAGCGGCGCATGGCAGTGACGTCATGCGCTGTCCATGGCTGGCAAATTTTTTTTTTAATGTATTGGAAAAGAGTGGCAGGATGGACATTATACCAAGAAGGGGACCAGGATCAGGAACATTACACCAGGAAGGGGGCCAGGATGGGGGTCATTATATCAGGATGGGTATCATTATGCTAGGAAGGGGTCCAGGATGGTGGACAGTATACCAGAATGGGTGTTATTATACCAAGAAGGTGCCCAGAATGAGGGACAGTATACCAGGAAGGGGCCCAGGATGGGAGTGATTATACCAGAATGGGTGTCATTACACCAAGAAGGGGCCCCAGAATGGGGGACAGTATATCAGGAAGGGGCCCAAGATGGAAGTGATTATAGCAGAATGGGTGTCATTACACCAAGAAGGGCCCCAGAATGGTTGACAGTATACCAGGAAGGGGCCCAGAATGAGTGACATTATACCAGGAAGGGGCCCAGGATGGAAGACATAATTATAAGATGGGGGACATTCTATCAAGAAGGGAAACATTATACCAGGAAGGGACCCATGATGGAGGACATTCTACCAGGAAGGTGGACATTATACCAATAAGAAACCCAGGACTGGGGACATTATAACAGGAAGGGGCATAGGATGGGGAATATTATACCAAGAAGGGGCCTAGGATGAAGGGTAGGATGGGGGACATTATTACATAAAAGGTCAGGATGGGAGATATTATTACATGGATGGTGAACACATATGTCTTTATAGGATATAGAACGCTACAAGGGCCCAAACATCTGACCAACATGGGGGCCCAGGTCCAAATTTAGCACCGGGTCAATGGGACTCTAGTTATGCCACTGACATTGGTGGACCCTTACTTCTATTCCCAGCACAAGAAGGCTTGGTGCTCAAATTACCTACAATCTTACAGTATTAGGCCACGTTCACACGTCCCAAAAATGGTTAAAACTTGGATCTAGCACACTAATGAAAAACAGTTTGTTTTTTTTGCATGTAAAAAAAAACAAAAATGAATGTCTGAATAGGGACTTAGGCAGTGTGCTTGGAAAAGTCAAAAATTGCTTACCAAGATTATTCCAGAAAATGTTTGAGGATCAGATGTTTTAACTTTTTCTGATAAAAAGAAGGGTTCCAGTTATCAAGTCATTAACCAGTTTGCCCAGACTTCTGATATATAACTATCGCCATTGGAGGAGCTCTCGTAGTTTTGTCAAAAACTGACTGATACAAATTTCACAGTAGATTAATGACATTTTATATATTTTACATATTCAAATAAACTAAAAGAAAAATTAATCACTGTCTGTGTGGATGTTTAGGTCCAAGTTCAGACTTGGCATCAAGGTGGTGTTCCGAACCTTCCATGACCACAGAATGAAAAATGACAGAAAATGAAATAACTAAATGAAAGAAATGTTCTTAGAACCGCTCCTACGGAAAACAAAGTTTTTGCATTAGGAAAAAAATGCCGAAGACTGGAACACGAAGGCAAGTGTCAATTTCTCCGATTTTTTCCCCCCTTCAGCAAAACATGAAATCCCATTACAATTTTTTACAACTATTTTTTTTACCTTGAGGGAACCTAGTTTTAATACATCACTTTTTTATCATAGGCAAAGGATAATATTGGTAAAGCTAAAAAATCTACGCAGAATACTGGAAGTCAATGAGGAGACAGAGGCAACCATATGTCATTCGATGGCATGCTTTTTTTTTTTAAATAGGAATAGAAATTTGCATTCCAACCAGCTGTGAACACTTTACTAATTAGTGATTAATGGAAAGAAAATGTATGCAGATTTCCAAAAGTTTGCAGCATAAACTTGGCATACCCAATATGTTATCTACCTTTTTTCTGTCTTTATTTTTTTCTTTGCATTTTTGTTCTTCTTTTCCCAGTTTCATTTCCTTCTTTTTTCTATTTTTTCTTATTGTATTTAATACCCCTGTAATTTGACATCACTGTGTATTCTCACTGTACTGTGACATCACTGTGTACATTATCCCTGTACTGTGACATCACTCTGCTTATTATCCTTTTACTGTGACATCACTGTGTACATTATCCATGTGCTGTGACATCACTGTGTGTATTATCCCTGTACTGTGACATCACTCTGCTTATTATCCTTTTACTGTGACATCACTGTGTGTATTATCCATGTGCTGTGACATCACTGTGTACATTCTCCCTGTACTGTGACATCACTGTGTGCATTATCGCTGCACTGTGACATCACTCTGCTTATTATCCTTTTACTGTGACATCACTGTGTGTATTATCTCCGTACTGTGACATCACTGTGTTTATTATCTCTGTACTGTGACATCACTGTGTTTATTATCTCTGTACTGTGACATCACTGTGTGCATTCTCCCTGTACTGTGACATCACTGTGTGTATTATCTCTGTACTGTGATATCACTGTGTGCATTCTCCCTGTACTGTGACATCACTGTGTACATTATCCCTGTACTGTGACATCATTCTGCTTATTATTCTTTTACTGTGACATCACTGTGTGCATTCTCCCTGTACTGTGACATCACTGTGTACATTCTCCCTGTACTGTGACATCACTGTGTGTATTATCCCTGTACTGTGACATCACTGTGTACATTCTCCCTGTACTGTGACATCACTGTGTACATTATCCCTGTACTGTGACATCACTCTGCTTATTATCCTTTTACTGTGACATCACTCTGCTTATTATCCTTTTACTGTGACATCACTGTGTGCATTCTCCCTGTACTGTGACATCACTGTGTGTATGATCCCTGTACTGTGACATCACTGTTTATTATCCCTGTACTGTGATATCACTGTGTGCATTATTCTTGTAATGTGAAATTACTGTGCACATTATCTCTGTACTGTGACATCACTGTGTACACTCTCCCTGTAGTGTGACATCACTGTGTACACTCTCCCTGTAGTGTGACATCACTGTGTACATTATCTCTGTAGTGTGACTTCACAGTGCACCATAATCCTTAGCAGTAACTTTACTGTGCACATTATTTCCATCCTTTGAATTAGGAAGATTAAAAAAAGTCATCTGAGTTTCTTGTTCAGAAAATTCTGCTGAATGTGGTCCAGGTTGAATATTACACAATTCCAAGTTTTGGAATGGGGCTCCTTGGTTACTTATGCCACTAAAGTGTATGACTTCATCCTTATATTGTAAGTCCTGGGCTGCTGTTTATAAAGAAATCGTAATCTTAATAGTTTATAAAGTAAAGTTCATCATGAAGACAATTACTGATAGGAAGTATTAATACTCAATATCTGAAAAGCTTGCCCTGTTTAAAGAAAATATTATCATTTGTCACTTACCAATATGTGTATTATTGGGAGTTTATTATATAAATATCATTTTTCTCTCTTCTTCAGTTTCCAAATGGTAAAATCAAGATGCTGCTATACTGTGCTTCATGCTCTGTATTTTGCTTATTATTAGCTTTTACTACATTGTGATTTTATATACTTTCTACACTCTGGAGATGATTGTTTGTTTGTTTCTATCAAGGTCTGGAAAAACATGTCTGAAAGCCCCAGGGTATTATTGGTGAGAAAACAATAAGGATTCACTTTTATTCACTATTTTAATTACCAATTTACATAAAGGCAGAGACCTGGATCAACAAAGCACCTAATAAATTATTTGTATTGACAGAGAAACTGACCAGTAAATCCTATTTAGAAAATGGACAAAATGCTACATAAAAAAAAAGATTTTTGTTACTTTGGCACAATATATGTACAACCAAAATTAAGGGAAGCTGCTCTGTGGTGATCATTTCACTTGTGTTCAACATTTTTACTTTCTAAAATATGAGACTTTAAAGAGCATTCTTAGCGCATAAAGTACCAGAAAACAGGGCAACATGATAAAGTTTATTGCAAAAGGTATTATGTAAAGTATATGTGACGCTGAGTCACTTCTCACGGACAAGCCGTGAGTTGGGATAGTTGAGGAGTCCGGGGTCAATAGCCAGGAGGGTATGTCATAAATAGAGGGAAGAGACAAAGTCGTAGTCAGGTCACGGTCCGAGGTCAAAATACCAGGAAGACAGAGGATCAGAGCAAAGGGGTTAAACAGACGGAGGGTCAGAACGAGGTCCAAGGTCAGGCAGCGATACATCAACAAGCAAAATACAAGGCACAGAGTAAACCAACCACACTTAGCTGAAGCTATGGCTGACAGCTATCTGGGACTACCAGCTCAGTAAAACAGCTGAGCAATCAAGGTAACTGGGAGCATCTAACAAGAGCTCAGCACGCCCCAGCACCAGACTGGACAACTGAGCTGTCAATCATTGCACAAACAGCTCAGCATGCCCCTGCACCAGACTGGACAATTGATCTGTCAATCATTGCACAAACAGCTCAGCACACCCCTGCACCAGACCGGATAACTGAGATGTCAATCATTGCACAAACAGCTCAGCCAGCCCCTGCACCAGACTGGACAACTGAGCTGTCAATCACTGTAGAGACAGCTCAGCATGCCCCTGCACCAGACTGGACAACTGAGATGTCAATCATTGCACAAACAGCTCAGCACGCCCCTGTACCAGACTGGACAACTGAGATGTCAATCACTGTAGAGACAGCTCAGCACGCCCCTGCACCAGACTGGACAACTGAACTGTCAATCACTGCATAGACAGCTCAGCACGCCCCTGCACCAGACTGGACAACTGAACTGTCAATCACTGCATAGACAGCTCAGCACGCCCCTGCACCAGACTGTACAACTGAGCTGTCAATCACTGCACAAATCCAGTTTAGATCAAAACTCTACACCTTCAGATATTGTTAATCAATTGATAAAGATTTAGTCCAATTTCCATTAGATATTGGAGTGAGTTGCTTACCCATGGTCACATCCACACAAAAAGAGGACTATATCGACTCTATAAATCTGTCCTTATTAACGGTGCATAATAATACATCTTTACAGACTGAAATTATTGAACCTTCAACAGTATCTATTGTAGCCAACACAAATAAACTTGCTTTGTCAAGTTTTGACAGTGAACAATTCCTATTTCATAATCATAATCCATCAAATGAAGATTCTTCTATTGAATGTATCGTTTTTAATAAGGGCCTTAATCTCTCTGCCAATGATTTTGTCACTATTAATGCCACCCATTTCTCGGCTCCCCCACCTTCCATTAAAAATGTTTTGTCAACAATAGTACAGGAATCGATAAATAAAGTTAATTTCCAATAGATGTATCTCAGAAAAGGACAAAGGCCAACTAAATCATAATGACAAAAGTAGTAACTTAGGAATCTTCAATTTGTCAGATCACATTTTAACCAAGGATGAAGCCCTATTACTTGAACGGGGTTTATCCTTTTGTCCTAACTCTCCAACCAATGTTTTCCCCCTTTATCTTGATCTTAATGATTTTTTTTAGAAAACTAACTATACAACGACATTTTCTATTGGAAGAGAGGAGAAAAAAGTTCACCACTCCATCCCCACAAAACCCTCCTCCTATAGGTAATTCAGATATCGAACCCGTACATGTAGATGTATTTGGACATCCGAGTAAATTTTACCCGTTACATCATAAAGGTTCTCATATTGAAACATTTCAACAACTTATCCTAAAAGATATTCGGTCTTTTGAGCATTTGAAAATTAAGGACAATTTGAGCCCCAGCGAGAGACGAGTTTGTCACTTCACTTACAGACAATCAGAATATTATTTTCAAGAGTGCGGACAAAGGGGGTGGTGTGGTACTGATGAATAGAGGTTGGTATCTTGGGGCGGGAAGAAGGATCTTGAATGACCATGATTATTGTGAAATGTTGCCTCATGATCCCTCTGTTTCCATTTTCTTGAGATACAAAGAACTTGTGAAAACTGCATATGCTAATGGTCTCCTAAACAAAAAAGAGAAGAAGTTCCTATATATAACACAATTCAGGGTTCCCTTCTTTTATTTCCTCCCCAAGATACATAAAAGCCCTACTAACCCCCCCCGGCCGTCCAATAATCTCGGGAATTGGTTCTATCACCAGTAATCTTTCTCATTATGTTGACCTTTTCCTTCAAAAATATGTTCTCAAACTTGATTCGTAGTTAAGAGATTCCTCCCAATTGATCAAACTTTTAAGAAGTTTCCCCCCCATGAACAATTGTCTTATCCTGACCCTCAATGTTAGTGCCCTGTACAGTAACATATCCTATGATTTGGGGTTAAAAGCAGTTGATGATTATTTGATGACTGATAATAATATCCCAATAGAACAAAATAATTTCCTTCTATTATGTTTATATTGAATAATAACGTGTTCACATTTGAGGGGTTGGTCTACCGCCAGTTGAGGGGCTGTGCGATGGGGACGAGATTCGCCCCTAGTTACGCTAATTTGTTTATGGGGGTATTTGAGTCTGTCTTCATTGCACAGTCCCCTATGGCGGAGAATCATGTGGTCTTTTATTGTCGTTATATAGATGATTTATTCTTCCTGTGGAGGGGTACAAGCGAGAGTGCAGTTAAATTTGTTGACGAGCTTAATTCCAACTTGTGGGGTTTATCTTTTACAGCAACCATTTCTGAAACTGCCTTCCAATTTTTGGACCTAATGGTACAGTTTGACACCATGGGAAGATTGTTCACATCAACTTTTTTCAAACTGGTGGATGCAAACAGTTATCTGAGGTTTGATATTGGACATCTCCCAAAATGGATCACCAATGTCCCTTATGGACAATATTGGAGTGTCCGAAAAAATTGTACTAGAGATTCTGAATTTCTGGTAGAATCAAAAATATTGAGGAAATGGTTTATACAGAAAGGCTACCCTAAAAGACTTCTAAATGATGCTTTCTCCAAGACCAGAGTCCTGACTCAAGACATCTGTATTGACAGGATAGAATAATTTACGGGTAAAAACAAAGCGGTCTCTGAATTGGCTAGGAGGAGTATGGTCACCACGTTTGTCAATCCAGAGCTACTGTTCAAAATATTCTGAATAAATTTTGGTTCATTTTGAAGGGGGATCCAATTTTAGGGCCGTGTATACCCAGCAAACCAAGAATTATCTATAGAAGGAATAAAAGCCTACGAAGTTTAATTGCACCAAGTAATACATCTTTGATGTAAAAAATGCAGTTATCATATGACAGCTCCCGTTTGGGTTGCCATTCTTGTAAGATTCCAAAGTGTTTGTGCTGCAAAACTATTCAAAATGGCACCCAAAAGATGTTTTCATCACAAACTACAGGAAATTTTTTTTCTATTAAACATGACGTGAATTGTCAATCAACACATGTAATTTACCTATTAGAATGTACATGTAACCTCCAATATATGGGCCGGACGATGCAAACTATGCATGCACGCCTAAATAAACATAGACATAGCATACGAATAGGTTATCAACTACATAGTGTATCTAAACATTTTAGTATTGTCCATCAAAAGGATCCAAAATTTATGAGGCTCACTATTATTGATCATGTACCTGATACTGTCCCAGATCGGTTGGCTAGTCTAATTAATAAGGAGAGTTTTTGGATTTTCAAATTAAGCACATTAGCCCCTGAAGGTTCGAATTTGGCCCTTGAAAATGTGGTCAGTTCTTAGGGACCCTCCTTTCTTTCCCAGGCTCATGGGTGATTCCACCCTTTTTTCTTCCTCCTCATCATCATTGTTATACTCTGAATACGTCATATTTTATTATTGTATTTTTAATATTGCATTTTGTCATTTTTCATATTTTTAATATTCTTCAGTAATATGTATTGCTGTATTCCACTGCTTATCTTTTTTTTCCCTAATTCTGTGAATTTATGTGCTTGTTCTTCATGCTCTGACATGAGAAGTACCTGCGCACTGGCACATGAAGGGGTTTCAGAACCCATGATTAACTAATTAGTTTGATAACCAATCATTGTGAAACCTTCCCTATAAATGTTTTTCTTTTGTTCATATCCTTGTACCACCTGATGAAGATAGTTTGGCTATCGAAACGTGTTGTGGAGAGGGGTCATTAAATATTTTTTAGCCCTAAATATTGTCTCTCAGTGATCAATTCAGCGCTCCATAGACCGCTTTTTCTTTCTTTTTCCATTTATCCCTATTCCCTCCCTGAGGGGTGGTGGCAGGAGCAGCTGTTTACCACTTTATAATTGTCCACACAACTCCCTATCTAATGTCTTTGAGGACCTGCAGCGCTGGAGCTACCTTCCCTAACCTAAAAGGACCTGCGATGACACGCCTCCAGCTTCCAGTCACGTTGTCCGCGACTAGTCACGTGGTCCGCGACCAGGAATGCGGAAGTAGCGGTGGCAGATGGCGGTCTACAACACGCGGTGGGAGCACCAGTCTGCAGCGTGAGGTGAGAGCCTCAATCTCCTAGCCTCAAAGCAATCACCGGGGTTGTGCAGGGGTGCACAACTCCACTAGGTGAGTGGCCTTTTGGTCTTTTCTTCTGTCAATCACTGCACAGAAAGCTCAGCAAGCCCCTGCACCAGACTGGACAACTGAGCTGTCAATCACTGCACATACAGCTCAGCACATCCCTGCACCAGACTGGACAACTGAGCTGTCAATCATTGCACAAACAGCTCAGCACATCCCTGCACCAGACTGGACAACTGAGCTGTCAATCACTGCACATACAGCTCAGCATGCCCCTGCACCAGACTGGACAACTGAGCTGTCAATCACTGCACAAACAGCTCAGCATGCCCCTGCACCAGACTGGACAACTGAGCTGTAAATCACTGCACAGACAGCTCATCACGCCCCTGCACCAGACTGGACAACTGAGCTGTCAATCACTGCACAAACAGCTCAGCACATCCCTGCACCAGACTGGACAACTGAGCTGTCAATCATTGCACAAACAGCTCAGCACATCCCTGCACCAGACTGGACAACTGAGCTGTCAATCACTGCACATACAGCTCAGCATGCCCCTGCACCAGACTGGACAACTGAGCTGTCAATCATTGCACAAACAGCTCAGCATGCCCCTGCACCAGACTGGACAACTGAGCTGTCAATCACTGCACAAACAGCTCAGCATGCCCCTGCACCAGACTGGACAACTGAGCTGTTAATCATTGCACAAACAGCTCAGCATGCCCCTGCACCAGACTGGACAACTGAGATGTCAATCATTGCGCAAGCAGCTCAGCACATCCCTGCACCAGACTGGACAACTGAGCTGTCAATCACTGCACATACAGCTCAGCATGCCCCTGCACCAGACTGGACAACTGAGCTGTCAATCATTGCACAAACAGCTCAGCATGCCCCTGCACCAGACTGGACAACTGAGCTGTCAATCACTGCACAAACAGCTCAGCATGCCCCTGCACCAGACTGGACAACTGAGCTGTTAATCATTGCACAAACAGCTCAGCATGCCCCTGCACCAGACTGGGCAACTGAGCTGTCAATCACTGCACAGACAGCTCAGCATGCCCCTGCACCAGACTGGACAACTGAGCTGTTAATCATTGCACAAACAGCTCAGCATGCCCCTGCACCAGACTGGACAACTGAGCTGTCAATCACTGCACAAACAGCTCAGCATGCCCCTGCACCAGACTGGACAACTGAGCTGTCAATCACTGCACAGACAGCTCATCACGCCCCTGCACCAGACTGGACAACTGAGCTGTCAATCACTGCACAAACAGCTCAGCACATCCCTGCACCAGACTGGACAACTGAGCTGTCAATCATTGCACAAACAGCTCAGCACATCCCTGCACCAGACTGGACAACTGAGCTGTCAATCACTGCACATACAGCTCAGCATGCCCCTGCACCAGACTGGACAACTGAGCTGTCAATCATTGCACAAACAGCTCAGCATGCCCCTGCACCAGACTGGACAACTGAGCTGTCAATCACTGCACAAACAGCTCAGCATGCCCCTGCACCAGACTGGACAACTGAGCTGTTAATCATTGCACAAACAGCTCAGCATGCCCCTGCACCAGACTGGACAACTGAGCTGTCAATCACTGCACAGACAGCTCAGCATGCCCCTGCACCAGACTGGACAACTGAGCTGTTAATCATTGCACAAACAGCTCAGCATGCCCCTGCACCAGACTGGACAACTGAGCTGTCAATCATTGCACAAACAGCTCAGCACATCCCTGCACCAGACTGGACAACTGAGATGTCAATCATTGCACAAGCAGCTCAGCACATCCCTGCACCAGACTGGGCAACTGAGCTGTCAATCACTGCACATACAGCTCAGCATGCCCCTGCACCAGACTGGACAACTGAGCTGTCAATCATTGCACAAACAGCTCAGCATGCCCCTGCACCAGACTGGACAACTGAGCTGTCAATCACTGCACAAACAGCTCAGCATGCCCCTGCACCAGACTGGACAACTGAGCTGTTAATCATTGCACAAACAGCTCAGCATGCCCCTGCACCAGACTGGACAACTGAGCTGTCAATCACTGCACAGACAGCTCAGCATGCCCCTGCACCAGACTGGACAACTGAGCTGTTAATCATTGCACAAACAGCTCAGCATGCCCCTGCACCAGACTGGACAACTGAGCTGTCAATCATTGCACAAACAGCTCAGCACATCCCTGCACCAGACTGGACAACTGAGATGTCAATCATTGCACAAGCAGCTCAGCATGCCCCTGCACCAGACTGGACAACTGTGCTGTCAATCACTGCACAGACAGCTCAGCACGCCCCTGCACAAGACTGGACAGCTGAGCTGTCAATCACTGCACAAATAGCTTAGCACTGAGGGGTGGAATGGTTACAGTATATATTTGTATTTTCAGGATATTTAGCAACTGTATTGTCTATCTTGAAAACATCTTAAAGGGAAACTTCAATGAAAAACACGTTTTCTCATAGAAATTTTTCCTGGGACAGAGTCAACTATTGATAATAGAGGATTATAGGCAACTCACTTCCTCCTTACCCTACACAATGACCTATCCATAGGATAAGGCATCAATGTATGATTGGCCGGGGTCCCGCACGCAGCACTCCCGCCGATCAGCTGTTATCGGTGCCGCAGGCGGCCGCCGGCCGGAGGTACTGGGTTCACCTGTGGTGCTTGGCTGTCAAGTTGCAGTGGCCAGCACTTGTTACTGCACATCCGACTCCTATTCAATTCAATAGGAGGCGGATGTGCAGTACACCGCGGCAGCCACTACAGATGGACGGCCAAGCACAGCAGGTAAGCACTTCTGGCCTGCGGCCGCCACCGGCGCCGGTAACAGCTGATCGGCGGGGGTGGATAGGAATCAATATGAAAGTAGTGGACAACTTCTTTAATATCACATGACAACTGCAGCTGATCAACGGCCATTGATTGACTGCAGCAATTATGTAACAGAAATGTCACAGCTTTTTTTATTTTATGATGGACTGTGCAGTTCTTAAAGAGAATCTATCGGTAGGATCAACCCTCCTATGTCATCTACATGGGCATGTAGATCTTAGGAAGCTGAGTAAAATGATACCTTCATATCTGCAATCTGATGTCTTATTCCAGATAAATCCACATTTTTCTTAATATGTAAATGAGCTGTTAAGAACTATGGGCCGGATATAGATCTCCCTGAAAATCTGCCTCCAGAGCTTATTATAAATGTAAGGGGCATTACAAGAGAGCAGAGAGAAGGAGAACACGCTGCTGTGTCAACAAGCAGTAAAAACAGAAAAATTGCTGCCAGGAGTGATCCATGAATGATGTGAGCTGACAGATTGGCACCGGGCAGAGCAGGCAGGTAGTTAGCAGCTGCTTGCCTGTTAGTTCTTAGCTCCATTCACAAAAATACTAAAACTCCTAGTGTAACAATGCCCAGTGTGACATGCAGAAGTAGTGCTGTTGCTTTAAAAGCATTCAGCAACTATTAGCAGTAACACAAGCACATGAGACAGAAGTGTTGTGCTCCAGAAGCATCCAGCAACTAGAGGGGTTAACACAGTCACAGGAGAAGGGGAGTGTTTTGGTGGAGCCCCAGGGGGATTGTGGGGAAGTTGTTTACTGTCTGGCCAGAGCCCAAGAGAAAGGTGGCTTATGATCTGTATCTCACAGAAGGCAAGGAAACAGAATTTGGGTCGGGAGGGAAGCTAAACAGGGGTCAGTTAGACTCCCTGAGCTGACAGTGTGGAGTATTGTCGGCCAGGAAGATAAGGACTGAAAGGAATCCTGTCACAGATGTTGGCATATGCAACAGATTAGGACTTATTATAAGTGAAAGGAGGACTTTATACTAACCAGACAGCAGATGGCGATAGTGTGTAAAGTTATATGCTTGCTGTAATGTGGGGAGGGAAGCTCTCAATTGTTGTTTGTTTTTTTAACTTCCTGTATGTGTTATGTCAGCAGCACACGGACTGTGTGACACTGAATTGTATCTCATGTTTATCCAGTATGAAGTAAATACTGTTTACTCAACATATCTTGCTGATTGAAGCTCTCGTAAGTACAGCGGTGACTGTAAGAAGATGCACTCTGTGACAGGTTATGGGCCCAGACTCTACAGGCCCGCACTACAAGCCCAGGCAGCAGGATCCCGGTTTATAACCCCAGATAACGGAGCACACAGATAAGCTCTGTAAACAGAAGGAAATAAATCCAGATACAGAGTGACAAAGGAATTCATGATCCCAGGAGCTGGATATAATTACAGAGAATTCAACACAGGCAGGACATACAGGAACTATCAAGAAGAAAAAACAGGAGAATATCTTCAGTACAACTCTCTAAACAAGTAAGAGTATATAAAGATGATGAGTAACACAGAACTGAAATTCACAGTAGCTAAACTGAATAGTGAAAATTATCAGTTATGGAAATTCAAAGTAGAGATGTTGTTATCTAAGGATGATTTATGGGAAGTAATTGTTACAGAAAGACCAGATCAAGATAATCAGACATGGGATAAGAAGAATAGACAAGTGAGAGCCACCATTAGCTTATTAGTGGATGATGCTCAATTAATACATATAAGAAATGAAGAAACAGCGAAAGGAATGTGGGAAGCATTAAGAAAACTGTATGAAAGACCTAGCTTGAATCACAAGTTATTTTTATTAAGAAAGCTTTACAGTATGAGATTGAGTGCAAATGACGACATGCAGAAGCACATATTCTCAATGATGGAAGTGATATCACAGCTAAGATCTATTGGTGAAGAAATTAAAGAAAGTCATGTAGCAGCTATATTATTGTGCAGTTTACCAGATTCGTATACAGCCTTGATAAATGCCCTTGAGACAAGACCAGAAACTGACATTACATTATGTGAAAACAAGACTAATAGATGAATATCAGAGAAGAAAAGAACAAAGAAATGATTCTTCTACTGAAAAGGACAGTGAAAACACTCTTAAAGCTACAGAATTTGAAAAACCCTATAATAAAGAGACAAGAGAATGCTTCAGATGTAAGAAAAAAGGTCATTTAAAGAAAGACTGTACCATATGGAAAGCAGAACAACAAAAATTACAACATAAAAAGCATGCACAGAAAGTAAAAAACACAATTTCCGATTCATGTGAGAATAATTGGAATGGCACATTTAAAGTAACAGACAAGAAATCATCACTTGGTTGGTTTATTGATTCAGGAGCAACGAGTCATATGACAAGTGACAAGAATTTCTTTACTGATCTTGATTTAGATAAGAAAGAAGCCATTTATCTTGCAGATGGAAGCAAAATAACCGCAGATGGTATCGGACAAGGTATGCTAAATTGTTCAAACAAGTTCGGACAAGATTCAAAGATACTTGTGCAGGATGTGTTGTATGTTCCAAAATTGGAAGGCGAATTATTATCTGTGAAACGTTTAACAGCAAAAGGACTTACAGTAAAATTCAAAGACAATGAGTGTGCAATTATTGCAGGAAATAAGGTGATAACCAAAGTCAAGGCAGATGAACAATTATATCATTTTGACACACCAAAGGAACAGCTGAAGGTATGTACACATGATCACAAAAACTGTATTCACATGTGGCATAGACGTATAGAACATAGACACCCTGACAGTATAAGGGAACTACAGAGAAAAGAATTGACAAAAGATTTAAAGATATCAGATTGCTCAATTACCGTAAGATGGAATGTTGTATAAAATCCAAAGCCACAAGGATATCTATTCCAAAAGAAAGTGAGATGAAAAGCGAAAGACCACTTGATTTGGTGCATACTGACGTATGTGGACCCATGAAAGTGACTACATCAGGAGGCAATAGATACATGTTGACTTTTATAGATGACTACTCAAGATACACAGTCACATACTTAATTAAGAACAAAAGTGAAGTTTTTGATAAACTTGTAGACTATGTAACAAGATCAAGTAACAAATTTCAAAGGAAGCCAATTGTCATCAGAAGTGATAATGGAGGTGAATTTACAGGTCACAGAATAGAAGACTACTTAAGACAAAATGGAATAGAACACCAGAAAACTGTTCCATACACACCTGACCAGAATGGAGTAGCAGAAAGGAAAACAGAACTCTAACAGAAATGATAAGATGTATGCTGACGGATTCCAAACTACCAGAGAAATATTTAGGTGAGGCAGCAATGACGGCTACATATCTTCAGAACCGACTTTTTTCCAGAAAACTGATGAAAACTCCATATGAACTGTGGCAAGGTATGAAACCAAGAATCAATCATTTAAAAGTTTTTGGATGTAAAGTTTTTATATTCATTCCAACAGAAAAACGTTCCAGACTTCAAAACAGATCCATGGAAGGAATATTCGTTGGATATAGTGAAAATTGCAAAGGATATAGAATCCTAGATCCCAAAACAGACAGAGTTACGGTGAGTAACAGTGTGACATTCATTGAAGATTTAAATGAAGACATTATGATTTCAGTTGAAACAAAAAATGAGAAAAACAATAGTGACATAACTGAAGAAATATCTGATGAGAAAGAAGTAGAAGTCAATGAAGAACAAAATACTGAAAGTGAAGAATCACAACTACAAACAGACACAGAACCAAGACGTTCAATGAGAGAGAACAAAGGAAAACTACCAAAACGTCTCTCATACAAGACTAGCATAAGAAAAATCTATGAGCCTACCTCTTGGGAAGACATATCTAAACTTCCTGAAGATGAAGCTAATAAATGGATAGAAGCAACAGAAACAGAAATTAAATTCATGCATGATTCAAATACATGGACACTAACAGAGTTGCCAGAAGGAAGAAAAGCCATAGGATGTAAATGGATTTTTAAAGTAAAATACCAAACAGATGGCACAGCTGAAAGATACCGAGCAAGACTCGTAGCTAAAGGGGTATTCTCAAAAATATGGAGAAGACTATGATGAGACATTTGCTCCAGTTGTCAAACACACTACAATAAGAACTTTACTTACAGTTGCAGCAATGAAACAGATGGAACTGAGACATCTGGATGTAAAGACAGCTTTTTTTGAATGGAGATTTAACAGAAGACATTTACATGGAACAACCTCCAGGATTCAAAGATGAAAGAAATCCAAACAAAGTTTGCAAACTACAGAAAAGCATATATGGTTTAAAGCAAGCAGCTAAAGCGTGGAATGACAAAATCACGGAAGTACTTACATATGAAAAATTTCAAAGAAGCCAAGCTGATCCATACTTGTACACAAAAAGGCTGATTAATAGATGGATTTATGTACTCATATATGTAGACGACATTTTGATTTGTTTAAACAAGAAAGGGATAAAGAAAACATTCTAAAAATCCTGAAGCAACATTTCGAAATCAAAGACTTGGGAAATGTGAAACAGTACCTAGGAATACAGGTAGAAAGAGAAGAAGACAGAAGTTTCCTACTGAATCAAAATCACATGATTCAAGACATAACAGAAAAATTTGGATTAAAGGATGCAAAAACAGTAAAGTCTCCAATGGAAACTAATTATCTCAAAGAGATGAACAGTGAAAAAAATATGCTACCGAATAATGAAGAATACAGAACAGCAATAGGAAAACTACTGTATCTAGCGACCGTTACAAGACCAGACATCGCATCAGCAGTAGGAATCCTGAGTAGAAAGGTATCAAAACCAAATAAAGCTGATTGGAATGTCGTGAAGAGAGTAATGCGTTATTTGAAAGGAACTAGCAATGTTAAGCTGACAAGTGATAATTGCATTTTAACAGGATATGTTGATGCAGATTGTGCTGGAGATCCAACTGACAGAAGATCTACCAGTGGACATATTTTTTTCCTCTCAGGTGGACCAATAAGTTGGACAAGTAAGAAACAGTCAATTGTGACACTGTCTTCAACAGAAGTAGAATATATTGCCACAGCACATGTGAGTCAAGAAGTACTGTGGTTAAGACAATTGTTGACAGAATTAGGACAACCACAATAGAAACCAACAAAACTGAAAGAGGACAATCAAGGATGTCTTGTTCTTGCTCAGATGGAAAGAATCAATCCAAGAACCAAGCATATTGATGTGAAATATCATTTCTTGAGAGATCATCAGGAACAAGGAGTCTTGAAGTTAGAGTATTGTCCTACTGAAGAAATGACAGCAGACATCTTCACGAAGGCATTGAATGCTGATAAACACCAGAGACTAATAAAAAAGTTGGGATTGAATAAGTCCTTACTGTTGAGAAAGGATGTTGGCACATGCAACAGATTAGGACTTATTATAAGTGAAAGGAGGACTTTATACTAACCAGACAGCAGATGGCGATAGTGTGTAAAGTTATATGCTTGCTGTAAAGTGGGGAGGGCAGCTCTCAATTGTTGTTTGTTTTTTTTACTTCCTGTATGTGTTATGTCAGCAGCACACAGACTGTGTGACACTGAATTGTATCTCATGTTTATCCAGTATGAAGTAAATACTGTTTACTCAAGATATCTTGCTGATTGAAGCTCTCATAAGTACAGCGGTGACTGTAAGAAGATGCACTCTGCGACAATAGAAATCATCTCCCTCAGCAAACCCTCCCCCCTCCTCCATCTCACTGTGCTGTAAAGAATTCTGTGTTCATTAATGTGCCTTTGCATTAGAACTGTGCTGTCCTGTATTACTGGGAAGACTGTGAACTGCTGTGCTGCTAAGGAAACTGTACTGTTTGTCACTGGAGCCTGTTGCTCATAAGACTTAACTTGCACTGGCTGTGCATCTTCTTATTAAATGCTACTGTTCTACCGTTTGAGGACTCTTGTCAAGTGTGTCTGGTCAGCAAGTGAAAGAACCTACGTGTCTGTGCCTGATGGTCAATACCCCTGTGTGTCTGAGAAAAGCTGCAGCACATGGTCTATGGTCGCCCTGAGTAACAGATTCCCCAGGATTCCAAAGAATTCATATAATCTGTCTCGTCCCTATCTGAACCTAGTGGTGTGCGTGTAACATTGGTGGCCCATACGGGGAGTCCTGAGCCAGAATTAGTGTGTAGAGGGAGAAGAGTAAAAGTGTCTGGAAAAACACAGCAGCACAGCACCTCAACTCAACTCTGCTACACCAGTTAAAGAGAACCAGCCCTAAAGAAAACTCACTGGCAGCAATGGATGTGGAAATACAAATGGACAGAAATGGAGCTGCTTCTTCAGTTAACCTGTGAAGAATTGGGAACAGTAGCAGAACATATAAAGATGTCAGAAGAGCAGATTTCTAAAGTACACAAACGCCGGCAATTGTTAGCTGCCATTAATGCAAAAATGCATGAGCTGGGGTAGAAAGAAGCTGAAGACGTCATGGGGACATTCCTCCAGGAACTAACACAATTTCTAACCAGGTTGACGTTAGAGGATGGAGGGGCGGCACCAATTACCAAAAGCAGGGAATCTCCGTCCACAGATTGAACTACAGGAATTGAAAGAACAATTCAAAGCCCTAAAAACAGCCCTGCAGGAATCGACCCAAACCTCTGAATGGGTGAAAGACTCAGACAGGACCTTTAACCTGATCAGGTTAGATAAATCAGGGAGATAGTCCTCTCTAACACTACAAATCACCATAAGGAAGGAATTCAAGATCCTGGGACAGATTGGAGATTGTGAAAAGAAAGAGAAAATGTCTTATATGAACTTGTTGCATCAGATTGATGCAGGCTTACAGAAAGGCTACCAGCCAGATGAGATCATTGAGGGGGTGGTGAAAGCGATCAGCCCAGGACTGGACCTCCGTAGTATGCTAGAAATGAAGAGTAAACTGACCTTGCAACAGCTGAAGATGATTTTAAAAGGGCACTATAAAGAAAAAAGTACTTCAGAAATATTTCACCGACTCATTAACCTCTCACAGAAAAATAATGAATCACCCCAAAGTTTCTTGTTCAGAGCAATTGAACTGAAGGATAGACTGCTGTTTACATCCAGAGATGTAGAAGCGGAAGAGAAGTTTGATGCTGGACTAGTCCAGAAGAAGTTCTTGAGATCATTAGGAACGGGGTTAATCAGCAAAAGACATCAACTTACAGCTGAAACAGTACCTAGAAGATACTGGCATTCTGGGCAAAATCCTAATTGAAAAAATGAATGAGGCAGCTAGTTTGGAGTCAGAGAGCGAACAGAAGTTAAAGAAAGGCTCTGCTCCAAAAATCATCAAAATGAGTCAGCTGAAGTTGGAGATCCCCAGTAGCCGGTCCGAAGATCATCATGGAGACCCTCCTGTGCCACCTCTGAGAGGGAACCTTAAATCACCAACAAAAGAGAGAACCGCCAGCGCTGACTGGGAGGAAGTAATAGGAGAACAGCGAGCCGAGTTGATTGAGGTGAAAAAGTTGATTCGTTCCAGGCCAGAACTTGTATCCTTCAGACCCAGGAGTGGGTTCCAAAACAGAAGATACCCGGCTTGTGAAGCATGCCGTTCATCAAATCAGAGTACAGTGTGTGTCCACTGTCTAAGATGTGGTGAGGAAGGATATTATGCCAAGGAATGCCAATGGTCACGGTCATTTGGGTTAAAAGACAGGAGGTTGCCAGTGTGGGGTGACTGCTAACCGCGACACGGAGCAAGCCCCAGAAGCAAATCCAAATCTCACCAAAACCCAGAACTGCACATGAGGTAAAACGGCTGCGTCACTACTATCCCCAAGTGTGTTCCCGTCTACAACAGCTGCAAGAGAGAAAGGGGCATCAGTTACTTAATGGCCAGTGTGGAGGTCAAATGATGTACTCCTGTGAGGAGGATTCCTCGGTCAGTAAAGATAGCCTCATCAGCCTAATCGGTGAAAGGTGCCAGCTAGATGGACTCTTGGTAAAAGCACTGTGGGACACAGGAGCCCAAGCGAGCCTTTTAAATGAAGAATGGAGAAGGCGCTACCTGCCACATACCTGCCTTCAGTCGCTAAAAGAACTCTTAGGACCAGTGGAACTCCACAGCAAAGCTGTCAACCAGACCGAAATCCCTTTCATAGGCTGGGTGGAAGTGACTTTCCAACTCAGGGCCACGAAGAATAATAACAACATTGAACTTTTGGTACCTTTTCTCTTGACCAGTGATCAGAACGTAGCTGAGGATCCTATCCTGGGCTATAATGTAATCAGTGAGGTCATCATGAAACACAAGTCAGGGACGCTGGTGGTGGATGCAATTGCTACATGACTACATGACTTCCCATACCCAACGCCGTGGCGGAAAATGTGATTCATAGAGTAACGAAAGCACAGAATACAATGGACCTAAAAGAAGTCAAGGTAGGCTGGCGCCCAACCATCATCCCTGCAACCCAAATGGTGGGGGTGAGGTGTGAAGTCCGGGTAGAACTGGGAAGAAAGTCCAGGAAAGACTGTTCGTGCCAAAAGACTCCTCAGAACTTCCGGAAAACCTAGTTCAAGGTGAGACTGTGCTTACGATTCCTACTGGTGGGTTTGTTTGAGTGACAGTACCGGTGATGAATTACTACGAAACACGAAATTAGACTGCATCCAAAGACTGTGTTAGGTCACATTGAAATCGTTAAAATGGTATATCCAGCCAGTGTGAGACCCACCCATGGGTCTACAGTGAATTCAGTCTCCCCACCAAGGAACAGGAGTTGCCCAGGGGAAGAAATTGCACGACCCACCTCGGAGTCCTGGAATCCCCCAGTATCCCTGGAACATTTGTGTGCTGAAGATCGATGATATACCATGGACCAAGCAGAAATCGCTCCGGTACTGGCCTTAAAAGACAAGCGGCCCTCTACCGTCGGGGAGTTGAGGCAAATATTAGGATTCCTCTCCTACTATCGTACTTACATTCGGAACTTCTCCAGGATTGACGCCCTACTACACCTCCTCTTGGGGGGATCGACGGAGACGACAACACCCATGGAGAAAAAGAAGAAAGCGGCTAGGACCGGTCTTAAAAGAAACAACGCCATTTCGTCCCAACAGCCCATTCTCTGGACAGCAGACCACCAGGAGGATGTAGACTCGAGAAGTCAGGAGGCCCGTGATGCTGATGTATGCGACACTTGGTGAACCGAGTCATGTGCCAAGGACTATCGACTGGAAACAGGTATCTCTGCCTGCGGACCAGGTAAGCCCACTTGAGTGGTATTCGCCACCGAGAGACAGTATGGAAGATGTTGCTTACTGGAAAGACTTGTTTTTATGCTTTGATTTTTCTTAAAAGACTTTGCAGAAACAAAGAACTGTTAAAGCATAGATAGAGAGAGCTGGTTGAAGACGTACGAAAAGCTCCAGCTGAAGAGATGCTGATTGTTTTAATTGTGTTAATTGTTAATTTCTTACAGGCGTCCTACAAGAAAAAGGTTGTAAGAATAGGTTGTTATCAATGTTTATGAACGTTATACTAATTTGTCAATGCCAATTTGTATATAAAGCTATACAACTTTCACCACTGTCTCAGAATTGGTCAGATTGACCAATTAAGACGAATGTCGAGAACGACTAAATGACGTCATGGAAGGTCCATTAACACAACCGCTAGACACTGGGGAGACCGGACGCATTGCATAAGGACACCAGGAGTCATCGGAAGGTGAGTATAATGTTTTTTTTTTACAATTTTTATCTTTTTTTTAACTAACTTGGTCACACTATATAAAATCCATGCCGGTTGCATGGGTTTACATAGTGTGACCAAGTTGTCAAGCACTTTCCAAGTGATGCTAAAATCGCTTGGAAAGCGCTTGACATCCCCCATGCGAAAAATGCTTTTGTCCCTGGCAGGAAAGACGCATGTAAAATCCACATGCATTTTTTCTGCCAGGGAGGTGCAGAAACGCTCAGGAAAAATCCGGAGTATTTCTGCATCGTGGGCACTTAGCCTTAGCTGTAACACAAGCACATGAGACAGGAAGTGTTGTGCTCCAGAAGCATCCAGCAACTAGAGGGGTTATCACAGTCACAGGAGAAGGGGAGTGTTTTGGCGGAGCCCCAGGGGAATTGTGGGGAAGTTGTTTACTGTCTGGCCAGAGCTCAAGAGAAAGGTGGCTTATGATCTGTATCTCATAGAAGGCAAGGGAACAGAATTCGGGTCGGGAGGGAAGCTAAACAGGGGTCAGTTAGACTCCCTGAGCTGACAGTGTGGAGTATTGTCGGCCAGGATGATAGGGACTGGAAGGAAGCCTGTCATAGAGATCATCTCCCTCATCACACCCTTCTCCCCCTCCATCTCACTGTGCTGTAAAGAATGCTGTGTTCATTAATGTGCCTTTGCATTAGAACTGTGCTGTCCTGTACTACTGGGAAGACTGTGAACTGCTGTGCTGCTAAGGAAACTGTACTGTTTGTCACTGGAGCCTGTTGCTCATAAGACTTAACTTGCACTGGCTGTGCGGCTTCTTATTAAATGCTACTGTTCTATCGTTTATGAGGACTCTTGTCAAGTGTGTCTGGTCAGCAAGTGAAAGAACCTACGTGTCTGTGCCTGATGGTCAATACCCCTGTGTGTCTGAGAAAAGCAGCAGCACATGGTCAATGGTCGCACTGAGTAACGAATTCCCCAGGATTCCAAAGAATTCATATAATCTGTCTTGCCCCTATCTGAACCTAGTGGCGTGCGTGTAACACCAGTCCCTCCCATGCCTCAAGCTGCCTGAGACTAATGTGAAAACAGTAAAGGTCACAAAATTGTTGCACAGCTTCCAATTTGTGCCAAAAATTTGTGCAAGAATTTTTGCAACGTTGCAAGTATACAGTTAGGTCCATATATATTTGGACAGAGACAACATTTTTCTAATTTTGGTTCTAGACATTACCACAATGAATTTTAAACAAAACAATTCAGATGCAGTTGAAGTTCAGACTTTCAGCTTTCATTTGAGGGTATCCACATTAAAATTGGATGAAGGATTTAGGAGTTTCAGCTCCTCAACATGTGCCACCCTGTTTTTAAAGGGACCAAAAGTAATTGGACAGATTAAATAATTGTAAATAAAATGTTCATTTCTAGTACTTGGTTGAAAACCCTTTGTTGGCAATGACTGACTGAAGTCTTGAACTCATGGACATCACCAGACGCTGTGTTTCGTCCTTTTTGATGCTCTACCAGGCCTTCACTGCGGTGGTTTTCAGTTGCTGTTTGTTTGTGGGCCTTTCTGTCTGAAGCTTAGTCTTTAACAAGTGAAATGCATGCTCAATTGGGTTGAGATCAGGTGACTGACTTGGCCATTCAAGAATATTCCACTTCTTTGCTTTAATAAACTCCTGGGTTGCTTTGGCTTTATGTTTTGGGTCATTGTCCATCTGTAGTATGAAACGACGACCAATCAGTTTGGCTGCATTTGGCTGGATCTGAGCACACAGTATGGCTCTGAATACATCAGAATTCATTTGGCTGCTTCTGTCCTGTGTCACATCATCAATAAACACTAGTGACCCAGTGCCACTGGCAGCCATGCATGCCCAAGCCATCACACTGCATCCGCCGTGTTTTACAGATGATGTGGTATGCTTTGGATCATGAGCTGTACCACGCCTTCGCCATACTTTTCTTTTTCCATCATTCTGGTAGAGGTTGATCTTGGTTTCATCTGTCCAAAGAATGTTCTTCCAGAACTGTGCTGGCTTTTTTAGATGTTTTTTAGCAAAGTCCAGTCTAGCCTCTTTATTCTTGATGCATATGAGTGGCTTGCACCGTGCAGTGAACCCTCTGTATTTACTTTCATGCAGTCTTCTTCTTTGTGGTAGATTTGGATATTGATACGCCTACCTCCTGGAGAGTGTTGTACACTTGGTTGGCTGTTGTGAAGGGGTTCCTCTTCACCATGGAGATTATTCTGCGATCATCCACCACTGTTGTCTTCCGTGGGCGCCCCGGTCTTTTTGCATTGATGAGTTCACCAGTGCTTTCTTTCTCTCTCAGGATGTACCAACCTGTAGATTTTGCCACTCCTAATATTGTAGCAATTTCTCGGATGGTTTTTTTCTGTTTTTGCAGCTTAAGGATGGCTTGTTTCACCTGCAAGGAGAGCTCCTTTGACCGCATGTTTACTTCACACCAAAACCTTCCAAATGCAAGCACCACACCTCAAATCAACTCCAGGCCTTTTATCTGCTTAATTGAGAATGACATAACGAAAGGATTGCCCACACCTGTCCATGAAATAGTCTTGGAGTTAATTGCCCAATTACTTTTGGTCCCTTTAAAAACAGGGTGGCACATGTTAAGGAGCTGAAACTCCTAAACCCTTCATCCAATTTTAATGTGGATACCCTCAAATGAAAGCTGAAAGTCTGAACTTCAACTGCATCTGAATTGTTTTGTTTAAAATTCATTGTGGTAATGTCTAGAACCAAAATTAGAAAAATGTTGTCTCTGTCCAAATATATAGGGACCTAACTGTATATTCATCTACATAGTTTATTCACTGATGATATGAATATGCATGTGCTTTATTCACTGCTGTTAAATGAT
Organism: Phyllobates terribilis; assembly: GCF_046119375.1. Lineage (NCBI taxonomy): Eukaryota > Metazoa > Chordata > Amphibia > Anura > Dendrobatidae > Phyllobates > Phyllobates terribilis. The sequence goes on from NW_027362773.1 coordinate 105,585,245, forward strand.
TATGTGTGGTTTATTCATTTCTGGTATATATTCAGTAAAAAAAATATATAATCAATAAAGGTATATATTTGTGTATATGTTTTATTCACTGCTGATACATGATTAGGTGTGTGGCCATTTTCCTAGTTTGCAGTAAGCTTGGAAAAAAAATAGTATATTCATCTTGTGCTCAACTGTTCTGCCATCTGAAATCCCGCTCTTTCCCTCCACTGGCTCCCTCCGGCTCCAATGTCTTCCAGTAATCCTTCACTATGCACTGGCATTCCTTGCACTCATCAGGCCTCATGCAAAGGAGTTTGTGACATCATAGTGTTAGGATGTCAAGACATGTGTGGCGCCCAAGGCCTACTCAGCATGGGAAGCTTCGGCATTGATTGGAGTCAGAGCAGAAGAGATAAGAGTCAGAGGGAGCTAATGGAGTATCAGGAGCAGAGTGGCAGGATGTTAGGCTCACCTGGTGAGGTGGATCCGCCAATCTCAAGGTCCGACTGGATACATAGGCATCGGTGTAACAGGCAGGTTGAGGCACAAGGGAAACGGGTAGCAGAGGATCTGGAAGTCGCAGACAGATCGCAGAGGTACTGCAAGCTGCAGCTAGAAAGGTAGCCGAGGTACTGCAAGCAGCAGACAGATAGCAGAGGTACTGGAAGCTTCAGGCAGACATGAGATGTTCTGGAAGATCACAGACAGGAAACTGTGCACCGACAAACTAAAAGCCTTAATAACAAGACACAGGTTTGTGTCTTGGTGAGCCTTATATAGGCCAAGGCAGATGATCACATGAGAGCACGCCAGGCTATCAGCAAGGCCCTACATGGAGCACAGCAGAGTTTAGGGGACTAAAGTGAGAGAAGGAAAGCCCCGATTCAGGACAGGTGCGTAACACAGGAACAGATGAGTGATGAGGTAAGTATACTATTTGATTTTAGTTTTAACAAATGCATTTATTTTGAATAATAACGCAGATTCGCTTGTCACTGGTCTTCATTAAGAATTTTATACCATGTTGCTGGGTTGAGTTCTGGAAATCTTTTATCTAGTTCAGTGGTTTGTAAAACTGCTAAAAATCCATCAGAATTCATTCAGTTTTGACATTTCTCTCTGTTCTTTATTTAGTGTTAAATATAGCAGTAGAAAGGGGGTTATACATAAATCTCCACAATGTGGACAGAGAGAAAGCATTTACAGTCTAAAGGAAAGCAGAAAAAACAGACTATGGAAAAAGTATGAAGGAATGAAGATTCCAGACTGAAACCTAATGCAATTTTATTAACCAAAGATAACCACCAACATATGTAAAAATATATTTTTCCTTGTCAATGGAAACTTTCTCCAGTTTGGATATAACTTAATCTTTACATTTAATTAGATGCAAATCGAATTGCTGATATGTGTGAGGTCTCTCTAGACCCCAGAACATAATAAATGGAGGGGTAAAAAAATTTTTATTTCCACCTCGCCCCTCACCTGTCCTGGTACCACAGTTATCTGCCAAATCCTCCACGTACTTAATCCCTCCAGCTCCAGACTTCTCTTCAGTCTTCTTCGCTCTTCAGCACTTCTGGCGCTCAAAAGACCTCATGTGACATTATGATCGCCAAATAGCCTTATGATGTCACTTGTGACCTAGTCAGCACCGGCGGTACCAAAGAGTGAAGATGGAAGAGAAGACTAGAGCTGGAGGGGAAAAATGAGCCAGCACAGGACTAGGTGGGAAGCTGTGGTGCCAGGATAGGTGATGCAGAGGACAGATGACATTTGGTTCTTCAGGGCTGGCGCAACGTCATCTGTGCAACATGACGCACAGATGACATTGCTCCAACCCTGGCTAATCAAAAGCCAAGCCAGGGATGCCAGAAGATAAGAGATTTGCGGGCCTCCCGCCTAGCCGCCAGGTAAAACTGATCTAGATGTTGGACCAGAGTCCTCCTAATCTATCTGGTCATCTCTAGTAAACAATCATTTTATTTTATCCAAATCTGTCTGTGAACGAATGTCTTGAAGCCCCTCACTAACTCCTTGTTCCTTACGCTGTATATTAGAGGATTGCTGAATGGAGTCAACACCGTATTTATCAGAGATTTAAACTTGTTTTCATTGTGAGAATTATCTCCAGAAGGGGCTAAATACAAAGCGATCAGAGCCCCGTAGTAAATGACCACAAGGAGCAGATGAGTGCTGCAGGTGGAAAAGGCTTTTTTCCTTCCCATGATAGATGGTATGTTGAGGATGGTAATCATGATGCATATATAGGATATTAGTACCAACAGAAATGGCAGCAGTATGGTAACAACTGATAAAAATAAATCTTGCCATATTATGATCAAAGTATCACCTGATGACAATTTAAGTATAGGCGCTAAGTCACAAAAGAAATGATCGATGATGTTGGAGTCACAAAACTTCAACTGAAAGAGAAAAATGACTTCGACAGAATCAAGTACAAAAGCAAACGACCATGATAGATAGACCAGCTTGTGGCAATGTTTAATGCTCAGAAGAGAAGAATATCGTAAAGGGTCACAAATGGCCAGATATCGGTCATAGGCCATGACGGTTAAGAGGTAACACTGAACTATCCCAAAAAAACTGTACATATAAAACTGAAAAATACAACCCACTATGACTAACTGTCCCGTCTCCCACCATGTAACATACAACAATTGTGGAATGACGACAGAAGAAAACAGAAAGTCACTCAAGGCAAGATTTTGAAGAAAAATGTACATGGGATGTCTGAGATTTTTAGCAATCAGCACTGTAAGGACGACCAGAAGGTTTCCTACTAATATAATAATATAAAGTAATAGTAGGATCACAAACAGTGGGATCTTGAAGCTTTGAAGGTTTTGAAACCCCAGAAGTAACACATAAGTGACCGTGGTGTGATTGTCCTCACACATGTCCGGTGGACTTCAAGATTTCAAAATCTGTTGATGGATAAAATAATGAGATTATAGGATGAAAACAGACAGTAGAAAAGCAATTTTTCATTAAAGCAATAGCACTGATACATATACATAGAAACCAATTCATGTCCTATCTGACCAATAACAATCTACATTGGTGAGTGGTAATTGATAGAATTGGAATCTGACTCTGTTAGAAGAAAACTGCTTAAAATCTTTTTGCAAGGCCCAATGTTTGAAAACCAACCCCATTATAGGGTTTAAAAAAATATTTTTTTAGGACAATCACAACAAATGAGGAAGATGACAATTAATTCTATCCTACTCTAGTTTCCGTAAGAGGAAAACGAGTAAGATCGGTCCAATTGGGATTCATAACCTTATTAACATTGGGGTCCTCATATTTTTGGACTTCTGGAGACCCTTGATCCATTCTTATCATAAGGAAACTAAGTGTAATGTGTCAGATTTCAGACAGCCATGAGGAGTGTGCCTGGAGGAAAACTCAATAACGCATACAAAGATTGTACCAGAAAGTTGATGATGATGACGTGGTCATTTGTTTTTCTGATACAGATGTAAAAAAAAAGTGGAATCTGAGCACAAAAGGAGTTGAGTTATATTTCAAAGTACATTTATAGACTTTAATATAATTCAAAAATTTAACTAAACAGCACAAAAACACTGTTTCTATGGAGTTTGAAGCCTAAGTTCTGACTTTGCATTTTTGGTGGTCAAGCCGCCCACAACCCCAAATTAAAAAATGCCACAACCACAAAGTGAAAAATGCTAGAAATTGAAATTCAATAAGAAATGAAAGAAATGTTTTATTCTGCTTCTATAGAAAACTGTCATTTCTCATGTAAATTGTGCAAGGTCTATAAGAACAGATCAGAATAAAATTGCAACATACTGCGGATTTAGCAATTTCAGTGAGCACAAAATTGAAAATTTCTCTATATCATTCACATTTTTGGCATTAGGCCATAAAGATTTTTACATTAGAATTAAAAAGCAGAACACTGCAATGAAATACCAAAAGTTAGGCCACATTCAAACATCCGTGAGAGAGTGGTTGTCAAAGAGTAACGGACCTTTTTTTTCCCCTCTGGACCTTTTTTTTCCCCTCAGGACCTTTTATTCCCTTCAGGTGTCATTGTAGCTTCATCCATTTTTTATCAACCATTTTTTTTTACAGAAGCAGGTAAAGTTCCTGAAATTTCTTTTATCCATTGATAGGGATGAGCAGACTTGTGACAGTTTGTCCCCAATTTTAGTCCAAAGTTCAGTTCGGGAACCAGAACTGTAGCCGAACTTGAACCTGAACCCGAACCCCATAGAAATCAATGGGGACCCGAACTTAGGACCTGGAAAATCTCTCTCAATCTACCTCTCCCTCCTTCCCAAACTGTAAAACAGATTTCCAGGAGAAGTCCGTGTTCTGAGTTCAGCACTGGACACTTCTCTATCCATTGACTCTTAGCAATGGACCAGTTAGAGATGGATCAAACTCGGATGGAACTTTGAAGTAGAAAGTCTGTCCACGCATTTTACATGGATCCCCATAGGCGACTTCTGATTCTCCAAACGGAAGAGAATAGGACATGCTCTGAGTCTCATAAATCAGTGACATGTATGGATGAATAAAATTCTCTGTATCAGTCTGCTGTCTAAAAAAAATGGATAGCACACAGACATGCCACACATATGTGTGAAAACAGCCTTAAAGTTTCAAGCTCTCAGACTATATATTACTGCAGCTCGACCCTATCCCGCTATAACCCCAGCGCAACCCTATTAAATGTTTTTACAAATATTTTTTGCTGCTTTTTAAAGTCCTTGTGTCCACATCATTTCTATTTCTTTTTCTAATAATATAAAGAATATTGTTTTTCTATATTTCAAATGTATGGCACATAACTTTTGCAGTTTTTGTACATTGTATTGAAGATATCTTTATTTGGGGCAAAATGTTATTGGTAATTCTGAAAATCTAAAAATCCACAGCAGATTTCAGCAGGCAGTAAAGTAAGCAGAGAGTTACTGGACAGAAATTGACCAGTACTTTTTTTGTCAATTCATTTTTGCAGATTTTCGCTCTAAGTTTTCCCCTTTCCAGTTCATGGGGTGAAATCTGCAGAACGCCATAGGAAAACCTGCATTTAATACATGTAGATTTTTTTTGCTGATCAACAACAAAATCCAAAACAGCATTTAATCTTCAACAGCTTTTTCCCATCATTTGTGAATATTCCTGTATCTTTTTTATGGTTGTTATTCCTCTGCTATGACATCATGTTGTGCATTCTCCCTGTACTTTGACATCACTGCTTGGATAGTTGGAGCCGCCGGCCAGTCCCAGCTTTGAGTTGCGATCCTCGCCCGAGTTATATGACCATCTGACTCTTCCCTTTACATTACTAAAGCTCTGTTTACATGTTCAGTTGTCATTAGGGATGAGCTAACTTGTAGAAGTTTGGGTTTTGGTACCCGACCTGAACTTTAGTCTAAAGTTCGGATCGGGTACCAGAACTGTACCTGAACTTGAACCAGAACCCGAACCCCATTAAAAACAATAGAGACCCAAACTTTGAATCTGGAAAAAATGTTCTCTCTCTCACGGACTAGCCCCAGAACCCCGGGGGAGGGAAGTCCTTGTTCGGCGTTAAGCACCAGACACTAACAGCCCAGTACAAACCTTGAACTTTTAAGTTCGGGTTCGCTCATCTCTAGTTGTCATCCATCTGTAACAGATCCAGTAGTAAAAAAAAAACAGGATTTGTTAAAAATGTAGCAAAAATGGGTGCACACTTTGGTTTCCGTTTTGCAAATGTTTTTGTACCGTTTGTAACGGATTGGTTTTTACTAGAGGTGTCACTTTTAGCGTTATGGGCATACGCAGTACTATAAAAATGGATCCTTTAAAGGATGATATAACAAGTGACCATCCTTTGTGATTAGTTTCTGACTGACATCAGTTTCTATTTATTTCCAGACAAAAAGTTGTGCAGACTACATTTTTCCATCCAGCTAAAAAAAAAAGATAGAAAATGTGAAATAGGAGCAATCAGCTCACCTGTCCGGGTACACGGGAAAAAACTTCAGCAATAGCAACAGTCCAAATGATAGCCGGCACTCACATCTTCTTAAAAGAATTGCTTTATTGATCCAGTAGTATAAAAGGCACAAAAAATGGTTGAACACAACAGCACAAAAATTAAAAAGGTAGAAAAGAAATATCCACTGTGCTCCCAGGCAACATGTTTCAGACCTACATAGCCGGACTGTTAGTGAGGCTGGACAAAGGACCATGTAGGCCTGAAACATGTTGCCTGGGAGCACAGTGGATATTTCTTTTCTACCTTTTTAATTTTTGTGCTGTTGTGTTCAACCATTTTTTGTGCCTTTTATACTACTGGATCAATAAAGCAATTCTTTTAAGAAGATGTGAGAGCTATCATTTGGACTGTTGCTAAAAAAAATATAGCAGCTGATTGGCAGCCAAAAGGATGACATTTTAGGACATTTCTGTTCCCATTAAAACAAGTGAATCATTTTATTTCCATTGTTGCTATTCAAAAACGGATCCAAAACCAGAAATATCTACTGGTCATATGAATATAGCCTAATTAGATTATTCCTGTATTTTTATATTGTGGATCTTATTCTCGTACTGTAACATCATGTGAACTTGTTGCTGAAGGTAGTCATGGTCTAGTAGGGATCCATTCCAGGTTTTATTATGGGGCCCCATGTTTTTTTAAGCCCATAAGGGTATATAACTACAACCTTATATTTTATGTCCTGGACTACAGCTTATAAAATAATTGTATTGTTACTCTCCTTTGTTTGTAAAGTTAAATTCATCATAAAGACATAAATACTGATAGCAAATAAAAAAGTAATAACTTAATACCTGAGATGTTTGGATGTATAAAAGAATGGATTGTTAAAGAAAGTATCATTTTTCCACTTACCAAATTTGTGTAATAATGGGGTTTTTAGCTTATAATATTTCCAAAGCGTAAATCAAGATGATACTTTACGGCAGTCTGATACTTTGCTTATTAATAGATTTTACTATTACTGTGCTTTTATATACTTACTACACACGGGAGATGATGTTTGTTTGTTTCTATCTATGTCTGCAAAACATATTTTACAGCCCCCGGGGATTATTAGTAATAAGGATACACTTTTAGAAACAATTTTAATTACGGTACCAATTTACATAAAGGCAGGAACCTTTATCTGCCAAGAAATAAATGCATCGTTAGCATTGGAAGAGATACTGACAAGTAAATCTGGATAAATGGACAAAATGCTCTACAAGTAAATTATTTTCAAGAATTCTTTATAAATATTAGCACAAGATATGTGAAATATTTGTACAATTGAAATATAGGGAACGTATTCTGCAGTCATCAGTAATTTTACTTATGTCACACATTTTTTTTTCTTAACTTATGAAATAAAAACCCATAAAGGGATATTCTCTTGTTATTACAATTTATTTAGTTAGACAAACAGCATGAAAATAAGTAAGTTTGAAATTGACTTGCTTTTTTTTTTATCTGCGTTGGTTCTCCTGATATAAGAGCTTTCACCTTGTTTCCAGAAAGCTTGGCCACCAGAGCCTGACCAAGCGTGCACAGTAGTTACATTCCATGAGATGAGTTAACTTCTGAGATCCCAGTCAACTCTCTTCAGCCCATTTATTTCTATACAGCAGTTAGCTGTCTTGCCCTGCCTCTAAGCTCCTGACTGACCTGCTCTTATCTGTCCATTATAATCACAAACTCCCAACATCAGTAGCTTCCACATCAATTCTCTTAATCAGGGCTCTCACTTTCCTCAGTCGAGTGCGTGTTAAAAATACACTGTCATCTCTATATGCAAATATAGTAATAACAATGTACACTTCAGAGCAATGAAAGCAGCATAAGTAAACTGGCCAAAATTATTACTTAAGGAGGAGTTGCTGCCCCCGAGCAACCAGAAAGTAAGGAAACTGTGAGCAGAGTTGTAAGCTGCCAAAGAGAATACTTCTTTAAATGGCATTCTGAGCACATAAAGCAGTAGGAAACAAGGGGTAATGAGAAGGTGTAGCTGAAAATAGATATTTTTTGTATTTTGGGTTATCTAGCAGTCATTTTATATGTTTGAGAACTAGTGAAAACCATAGTTCAAAAATTGCTATTATTAAAATCATCTGCTCCTGATATCACAGGAGCTTAGCTGAAAGAGACACTGTTGTGATGAATTACTACAGGTCCCAGAGGACCAAGCGAACTAGACAGAGATAGGCACCGAAGCACCAGGCTAGAGAGACAGTCAAACAACACTGAAGTCCAGCAAAGCCAGAAGGGCGGAGCTGGAATAAATAGGCAGATGGTCACATGACCGAAAAACACAAGATAGCAAAAACTAACAGGAGGGTTCTAACACTGCTGCTGCGTCAGGGAGAGATTTGTTTGTTTATAGTCAGTATAGGTATTCCACAACATATATACAGTATATATCTATCTGAACTAACAGTCCTTCTGTGGACTAATCCAGGTGCATATATTCAGTGGTGATAGCAGGAGTTAGGCAGGCAGGCAGTGTATGTGGCAAACTGCAGTGCATATAGTGCAAGAGGGTCCATTGAACGTCCTGTTAGTATAGGTATTCCACAACATATATATATATATATATATATCCATCTGAACTAACAGTCCTTCTGAGGACTAATCCAGCTGCATATAATCAGTGTTAGACAGGCAGGCAGTGCATGTGGCAAACTGCAGTGCATATAGTGCAAGAGGGTCCATTGAACGTCCTGTTAGTATAGATATTCCACAACATATATATATATATATATATATATATATATATATGAGCTAACATTCCTTCTGAGGACTGATCCAGCTGCATATAATCAATGTTAGACAGGCAGGCAGTGTATGTGGCAGACTGCAGTGTATGATACAGCACAAGAGGTTCCATTGAATGTCCTGTCTGCTACTGCTGTAATAATTACAGATATTTGTAGACATAGCCTCAGATATCAGGGGCCAGAGCAAATTTTTTTTTATCTTAATCCTGGTTATTTGCTTAAAAAGCAATCCACAGCACACCATTTTTCTGCTCCATTTGCTTGTTAGCACTGCAGAATACTGCCAGATCTGTTCCATATAATAGCAATAAAAATCAAGAAATTTGAACTGAACGTGGAAAATATTGGCCTTCTTTTCCATTCTCTTGCAGTGTGTCGGTCAAGCTATTCACACTAGGTCTCTGTGAAGAATAGTACTAGTAAATTGTAGGCCTGCTATTTAAAACCGTGGTTCTCTGTCAGACATAACACATATAACAGCGTTCCAAAATCAGCCATTTATGGCTTCCATTTCGTTGCAGTGTGTTGGTCAAGCTATTCACACTAGGTCTCTGTGTAGAATAATATTAGTAAATTACAGGCCTGCTGTTTAAAACCGTGGTACTCTGTCAGACATATTACATATAAAAGTGTTCCAAAATCAGTAATTTCTGCCTTCCATTTCGTTGCAGTGTGTCGGTTAAGCTATTCACACTAGGTCTCTGAAGAATAGTGTTAGTAAACTACAGGCCTGCTATTTAAAAACGTGGTTCTCTGTCAGAAGTATCACATATAACTGTGGTTCAAATCCAGCCATTTGTAGTGAACGTGGAAAATATTGTCCTCCATTTATAGATTGTAGCAGTGTGTCAGTGTACACCATTTTTCAGCTCCATTTGCTTGTTTGCAGAATACAGTCAGATTTTTTTAGTTTTATTCATATTACTGTATTGTGGAAGCAGAGGAACTTTTTTCAATGATCAGACGCACGTGATCCAAATGACTGCCGTAATAATACAGACATTTTGTGGAGCGTGCCAAATATTTCACTCCTTTTAAAATCAGCCACCTGTGTTTTGTTGAACCAATTGACACTTGGTCGTTGACAAATAACATACTATTAGGTGACTGCCTGAAACCGTGGCCATCAGACGTTATCCCATATGACTGCCCTAATAATCCAGGAATTATTGTGAGCGTGTCAAATATTACACTCCATTTAAAGTATTGCAGTTGTGGGTTCAAACCTATTCTCAGTTGGCCTCTGACAAATAGCATAACTGTGAACAATGTTGTCAGAGTATTATGCCACTTTTGCGGACTGACAAAAAAAAAATATATAAAAAACAAGCTAAAATGGAAAAAATGTTAAGAAACATTCTTTCCAGGGTAATGAATTGTATAAGGCCAAAGAAATAAAAAAAATAAAGTTATGGACTGTGGAAGACATTTATGCGACCAGAATGAACACTCATCTGTAGCTGGTGATGATACTACCTAGCAGCAGCACTTGTTCCTATTGTAAATGCATCTAACAGCGTTATCGATAGGGAATAGAATAGATTTTACATTTTTTTGTTCAGCACCAGCAGCACGCAGTATAAGGCAATAATACCTAGCTGGATTGGTGTAATACGCTATCCATACTGTGATACGTCACCCGTAAAAGAATTTCAGATAAGAAATGTAATATTCTAGAATATAGAATCTATTTGAATTGTCCTTCCCATTATTGAGGAGTGTGTCTCCTATACTTTTATTGCATATGCATCAATTTCAAGGGCTGCCAAAAATTAGGACACACTCCAATACCCATTTGAAGAGACGTAAAAAAAATAATAATAAAAAAAAACACTGTAGGATTTTTCTTTAGTATAAAAACCAGAGTCGCCAATGTAACCTCAATGTAATCACATTGTTCAGCTCCTGCACCTCCTCCTCCTGTTCGGCCTCCATCTCCGAAATGACCATATCAGTCACAAGCTGGAAGCACTGCAGCACTGCCTTGACCAAGCGGCAACAGGCTGTGCTGAAGATAACATGCTTAATGCTTAGGTGACAAATCACCCACGGCTGCAGAGTTGTTGAAAGCTGTAACACAGCAGCCTGATCTGTGGCTCTCACCGCTGAACATACAGCCAGGCATGGTCATGTGTGACAATGGGCGCAACCTGGTGGCTGAGAAATGACAGCCGGAGTACATAGTTACATAGTTACATAGTTTATAAGGCCGAAAAAAGACAAGCGTCCATCCAGTTCAGCCTATTTCTTGTGCACTGCAGCTATTCCGCAGCGTTGATCCAGGGGAAGGCAACAAAAAACCATGCAGTATAGGCCAATTTACATCATTGAGGAAAAATTCACTTCCCGACAACAATCTGGCAGTCAGATTAAATCCCTGGATTAATTAACTAAGCATAAGATGTAATTTTATTGTTCTTAAGAAAGGTGTCCAGGCCTCTCTTGAACTCTTTAAGTGAGTTGGACATCACCACTTCCTCTCCCAGAGAGTTCCAGAGTCTCACGGCTCTGACCGTAAAGAATCCCCTTCTATGCTGGTGCAGGAACCTCCTTTCCTCCAGACGCATAGTGTGCCCCCTCGTCTTTGTCACCATCCTTGGTATAAACAGGTCATGGGAGAGATCTCTGTACTGCCCCCTGATGTATTTATACATGTTTATGAGGTCTCCCCTAAGCCTTCTCTTTTCCAACGTAAATAGGCCTAATTTTGACAAGCTCTCTGGGTATTCTAGTCCCTCCATTCCCTTTATTACCTTAGTCGCCCTCCTTTGTACCCTCTCTAGCTCCAATATGTCTTTCCTGAGCACCGGAGCCCAGAACTGTGCACAATATTCTAAGTGCAGCCTTACCAGCGCTTTATACAGAGGAAGAACAATGTTCTCATCATATGCCCCTATTCCTCTTCTGATGCATGCCATGACTCTATTTGCCTTCGCAGCTGCTGCCTGACACTGGGCACTCCAATTTAATTTGCTGTTAACCAAGACGCCCAGGTCCTTCTCCATGTCAGATTTCCCCAACGGTTTCCCATTTAATATGTATGGGTGACTGCTGTTTTTCTTTCCCATGTGCATGACCTTACATTTATCGGCATTGAACCCCATTTGCCATTTTTTGGCCCAATTCCCCAATTTATCTAAATCCTCCTGTAGCTGTGCCCTATCCTCATCTGTATTAACTACTTTACAAAGTTTAGTATCATCTGCAAATATTGCTATTTTACTATGCAACCTTTCCACTAGATCATTAATAAATATATTAAATAATATAGGGTCCAAGACAGACCCTTGAGGCACCCCGCTAGTAACCCTGACACACCCTGAGCTTACTTCATTGATAACCACCCTCTGCTTTCTATCACTCAGCCAGCTATTTACCCACTTGCACACATTATCCCCCAGACCAAGCATTCTCATTTTATATACCAACCTTTTGTGTGGCACGGTATCAAACGCTTTGGAGAAGTCAAGGTATACAACATCCACTGACTCTCCCCGGTCCAGCTGTGAGCTCACCTCCTCGTAGAAGGCCATCAGGTTTGTTTGGCAGGAGCGATCCCTCATGAATCCATGTTGATATGGAGTTAGACAGTTATTATCATTAAGATATTCTACAATAGCATCTCTAAGAAATCCTTCAAACAACTTACCCACAACAGACGTTAAGCTGACTGGTCTATAGTTCCCAGGGTCACTTTTAGACCCCTTTTTGAATATTGGTACCACATTTGCTTGGCGCCAGTCTAGTGGGACAGTCCCTGTCCATAAAGAGTGCTTGAATATAAGATACAGCGGTCTGTCTATCACATTACTTAATTCTTTTAGTACCCGGGGGTGTATGTCATCTGGGCCTGGTGACTTGTCTATTTTGATATTATTTAGGCGTTTCTGAACTTCCTCCTGGGTTAGGTGGGTGATATTTAGCGGAGGGTTTACTTTATCACTCTGCATTTCCTCCGATAAATTGTTTTCTTTTGTGAATACAGTGGAGAAGAAACTATTGAGTAGGTTTGCTTTACCCTCATCGCCCTCTATGATTTTACCCAGGTTATTTTTCAATGGGCCAACTCCATCAGTTTTAATCCTTTTACTGTTTATATAGTTAAAGAACAGTTTGGGATTCGTTTTACTTTCCTTGGCAATTAGTCTCTCTGTCTCCTCTTTTGCTATTCTTATTTGTTTCTTACAGATTTTGTTTTTTTCCCTATAAGATATTAGCGCTTCCTCGCTGCCTTCTTGTTTAAGTTTACCGAAAGCCCTTTTTTTGTTTTTCATTGCCCTCTTGACTTCCTTATTTAGCCACATTGGCTTCCTCCTATTCCTAGCCCTTTTATTCCCATAAGGTATGTACCTTCTACAGTGACTATGTAGGACTGTTTTGAAAATTTCCCATTTTCTATCCGTGCTCCTATTACTAAAGATACTATCCCAGTCTATAAGGTGAAGGGCATCTCTTAGCTGATCAAACTTTGCCCTCCTGAAGTTCAGTGTTTTTGTGACTCCCTTGCTGGGCACCCTACTGAAGCACATGTGGAATTGTATAATGTTGTGGTCACTATTTCCCAGGTGCCCCCGACCTGCACCTCAGTTATTCTGTCTGGCCTGTTAGTTAATATTAAGTCTAAAAGGGCCGTCCCTCTAGTTGGTTCCTGCACAAGTTGTGACAAATAATTGTCTTTGATAATTGACAGAAACCTGTTTCCTTTCTGAGATCTACAGCTTTCGGTTTCCCAGTCTATATCGGGGTAGTTGAAGTCCCCCATAATAATCACCTCGTTATATTTTGCTACTTCGTCTATTTGTCTCATTAATAGACTCTCCGTGGCTTTTGCTATATTTGGTGGTTTATAACAGACTCCTATGATAATTTTATTATTGTTTTTTGCCCCATGTATCTCCACCCATAAGGACTCGACCTCCTCATTTCCCTCCCATACATCCTCCCGTATTATAGGCTTTAGACACGTCTTTACATATAGACAGACTCCACCCCCTTTCCGATTTCTTCGATCCCTTCTAAACAGACTGTAACCCTGTAAGTTAACTGCCCAGTCATAGCTTTCATCTAACCATGTCTCGGTTATTCCCACTATGTCATAGTTACCTGTAGATATTTCTGCTTCCAGTTCATCCATCTTGTTTGTCAGGCTCCTGGCATTTGCTAGCACGCAGTTTACACGATTTTGTTTTGTTTCAATCTTCTCCCTGTGGATTGTATTAGAAATTTTCTTACCTCCCTTCCAAGTATCTTGTCTTGGACCTTCTTTGTCGCACTTCATATCTTTCATTAGTATGTTCTCTGTTGCATGTTCGTGTCAGGCGTTTTTCTTCCCATCCCCTCTTCTTTTAGTTTAACGCCCTCCTGATGAGTGTTGCGAGTCTCCTGGCGAATGTGTGTTTCCCGGGTTTGTTGAGGTGTAGTCCGTCTCTGGCAAGGAGTAGATACGGTTTCCCTCTATGCCAGTCCTTTCACCGAGCTAAAGAATATAGCTGTGGTGAAATACAACTCTCACCGAGAAGCAGTGTCAGATGGAAAAATGTTGGGCCCACTAGAGGATTTGATTCTGAGGCCCCACCTTCCTCCCCCGCTCAAGAGCCTCATAACAGCTGCAAAGTTTGAGCTATCATGAACTCTCCTGATGGAGAAGCCAGGGCCCACACAAGGATTCTCTGGTGAGCCCGTTCAACCCTGCCGAGAAGCAGTCCTGGCTAAGAAAAGTGTGTGGGAGGGTTCTCAGACACTCTATGGCTGCTTTTTTACCGAGGGGGAAACCCATGCAAACACAGGGAGAACATTCAAAATCCTAGCAGATGTTGTCCTTGGTGGGATTTGAACCCAGGACCCCAGCGCTGCAAGGCTTCAGTGCTAACCACTGAGCCACTGTGCTGCCCTCTCTGTTCTCCCTCTGATATCTAACATGCTGGAGAAACTTGCACCTACTGCCACTCAGTATCTTCTGCTCCTTTTTGAGAAACGAATGTATTTGGGCAGAAGAAAAGGAAATTGTGGATGGCTTCTCTACTGGTACTGGGGGCACTGCTAATACCATGGCGTCATGCCATAGTTCACTGCAGAAGCAGTCCAGAAATGTGGCAGTTTAGTATTGCGGCCTGTGGGTGGGTGGCTGGCTGCATACTTACGCTTGCATTTCAAGGACTGTGGTAGGGACAACTGAACGCTGTAAAGAGACAAGGATGGTTGCAAGTCTGCAATGACAGGTGCAGGGCGGGAGGCATCTTCGCATGCACCATGGACATTGGATTGGCGTGCACGCACAACAGCGGAAGAGGCAGTGGTGTCACCCGCAGACACTGTTTCTGGACCTTGGTGTTCGGCCCAGATAGTCAGGTGCTTTGCTGTCATGTGCCTGAGCATGCTGGTGGTGGTCAGGCTGGTAGTTTTAGTGCTCTTGCTGATGCTGGCCTGGCAGATGTTGCAAATGGCCTTTTTGGGGTTATCTAAACAGTCCTTAAAAAAGAACCAGACTCGGGAAGACGTAACAGTTGTACTGGCAACTTCCGTCGTGTTGGTGTTCCGGGGAGCGCTTGCCCGCTTTGTTCCTGAATGTTGTGATGCTATGCCTCCCTCCCCCTGTGTGCTGTTGTCCTCACTCTGCATGTCTCCTTGCCAGGTTGGGTCAGTGACTTCATCATCCACCGCTTCGTCTTCCACTTCCGCACCCTGATCCTCCTTTTGACTTTCTATCCTTTGTGTCTCATCATTATCTACCTCTTACGACAGTAATTGCACTTTCCCACTGTCACCTTCGGGTGACCATGGCTGCTCAAATCGCTACATGCGATCTTCTGTTGCCCTGCTCGAAACTGTCTGGTTGAGAGGCCCGAATCTAGCGATGGAAAAGAGAACAGCTCTTGGGGTAACCCTGGACTCTAATCTCTCCTTCAAACCACATATCCAAGCTCTTTCCACTTCCGAGTGGACCGAGCAAGAGGCCAGAATCTATAAATGGAAAGATGAACAAAACAGCTCTTCGGAGTGTCCTCGTGTGGGATCAGTTGTCTCAGGGCACTCAGAATGGTGTGAGGAAGGAGGATCAGGGTGAGGAAGATGCCGATTCCAAGTAACAAAAATCTCTCGTATCTGCACATTCCTCAACCATGAATCTACAAATACACTAGTGCACGCACTCATCATCTCCCGTCTCGACGACTGCAACCTCCTGCTCTATGGCCTCCCTTCTACCACTCTCGCATTCCTCCAATCTATCCTAAACTCTGTTGCCCGACTAATTAACCTGTCCCCTCGCTATTTCATGGCCTCTCTTCTAAAGCAATCCCTTCACTGGCTCCAGTTCAAAACCCTAACCTTGGCATGCAAAGCTATCCACAACCTGTCTCCTCCATACATCTGTGACCTAGTCTCCAGGTACTTACCTGCATGCAACCTCCGATCATCACAAGATCTCCCTCTCTACTCCCATGTTATGTCCTCTTCCCACAATCGCATACAAGATTTCTCTCGTGCATCCCTCCTTCTCTGGAACTCTCTACCCCACCATTTCTGACTCTCATCTATTATTGAAACCTTCAAAAGCACCTGAAGACCCACCTCTTCCGACAAGCCTACAACCTACAATAAGTCTCGCTCCACCATACCGCTGCAAGACCAGCTGTATCCTCACCTACTGTATCCTCACTCATGCCTTGTAGACTGTGAGCCCTCACGGGCAGGGTCCACTCCTCTCCTGTACCAGTAGCTGTCACATTTTTGTTCAAGATTATTGTAATTGTGTTTGCGATGTATACCCCTTTTTCACATGTAAAGTGCTATGGAATAAATGGTGATAAAGGAATAATAATCATAATGTGATCCAGACTCACATCTACTGAGATTGGACCATGTGGAACACAGGGTGGTGGCGGTGGCAAACTGACTGGAAACTTTATCTGCTATCCAACCAACAACCTTTTCACACTTCTCTGGCTTCAATAGTGGTGTTCCGTGGCCCCCTAGAAATTGGGACAGGAAGGTAGTTTGACATGACGTGGGTGTTTGTTGTGCTCCCTTAGCAGGCACAGTTTCATCTTGACCACGGCCTCTGCGTGCACTATCACCATCACCATAACGTCCACTTCCCCGTCCCTTGACACACACCTTGCCCATTATAAATGGAGTTTAAGATTTGTCACTTTGCCAAAATTGTCTGTATTATTACTGCAGTAATATAGGATCACATCTGATGAGATGACCACAGTTTTAGGCAGTGACCTGGGAGTCAGAGATGCTTCCAGGGGTCTTTTCCATGCTGTTCCCATGTCTTTTCAGCACTGTATGCATGTGTCTGATGATGTGTCACACACCACATGGCCAGATAAGGTAGTAAAATGTTAAAATGACATTTCCTGGTGAATGCATTTGTCTTGGTTGAAAGCAATGCAAAAGTGCAAAAACGCATCAAAAACACTACGTATGAATATAGCCCAAGATGTGGAGGAGTATTTTTGTTTTTGGTTATTTATTTTGCCTTATATACAAGTCATTACTCTGCAAAGGATGTTCCTTAACATATTTCCCAGGAAAATCCATTTTGGTTTTGTTTTTGTATGTTTTATTGTGAGTCCGTAAAAGTAACGTAATGCTCTGACCACGTTGTTGACAGAAGTGACCTGGGAGTCAGAAATGCTTCCAGGGGTCTTCCCCATGCTGTTCCCATGTTATTTGAGCACTGTTCCCATCGATTTGTGCAATTTTTAGGCCCTCTGCAGACCTCCGGGGGGAGCCGCCGGAAAAATGCTTGAGTTTCCCATAGACTTACATTGGGTTCGTTAACCGGACCGAGCACCCGAGTATTCCAATTTGCTCAACCCGAGCAATGAGTACCCGAGCATTTAAGTGCTCGCTCATCATTACTGTAGACTGCCACGTACTTAGGCAGGTCCATGGCTGCTTCCAGCATATACGGTAATTTAATCGCACCACACAGGGGGCATAAGGTGGCGCGATTATATTATGTCATGTGCTGGGCCAGAGACTGTAATGATGAGGAACGCATTGCTGCTTGGTGTGGGAGCAGGGTGAGGTGAGTAATAGTATTATTGATTGCAGTGTAAAGTTGGGGCTCTAATATTTTTATAAGGAGGACTGGAGGGGCGCTATAACTATTATAACGATTCCCTGGGGCACAATAGAATTATTATTATAAGAAGGCATTATAGTTATGGTAAAAGGCAGTATTATTGTTATTATTATTATGAGGAGGCCAAGAGGGTGCTATAAGTATTTATAGTATAAAAAGGCTCAGTGGGGCACTAATCTTGTTAGTAACATATGGTCCATTAGGAGCACCATTTTTATTAAAAAGAAGCCTATTGCTTGCTATTATTACTACAAGGAGGACTAGAGGACACTATTATTATTATTATAAAGAGGCCCAGGGGGTCAGTATTATTACTAGTATAAAGAGGCCCAGGGGGTCACTATTATTATTATAAGGACGCAATGAGGGTCATTATTATCATTATAAGGGGGCATTACTATTATAAGGAGGCAATGGTGATCATTATTATAATTATAAGGTTGCCCAGGGGATATTATTATAAGGAGGCAGAGGGGGCATTATTATTATTATAATGAGGCACAGGGGTATTATAACTATAAAGTGGTCCAGTGAGGTATTATTATTTTTATTTTAAGGGGGTTTAACTACAAGGAGGCACAGCAGGCAAAATGACTATGTGGAGGCACAGAGGGGTCACTGTTACTATATGGGGCACAAAAGGGTGTTATTTTTTTCATGCAATGCACAGATAGGGCATTAGTACTGTCTATGCACTTGTTATAGCAATGTATGGTTTTTGTAGATTTGGGGGAATTTGAGGAGGGTGGTGGAAAAGCAGGAAGGCAAAGATGTCTGTTTGTTACATTCAGTAGAGATGAGCTATAGATGGAAGAAGTGGTGATGGCGGTCTGGGATGAATGGAAAATAAAAAGGAAAGTTAACGACTACGATCATGCATATTGAGGCCACAGCTGGACGCCATTTTGTTGATTTTGCAAAAAATCGGTATTCTGGAAGTTTTGCAAAATTCAAGAAGAATTCAGTTCTACTCTAAAACATGTGCTCATCTCTAAATGAATCCAATGAATCTTAAGCTCCTTCATGCAAACACGTCCTTAGTAATGTTAATGTGGCAAAAATATACGGGTAAATGGATGGTAACTGTTCTTTACTGCAGTCCTTTCACATAATATCTGTGATGTTTATTCAGTATATTATAGCTTTCTGCAACCAAAATTGTGGAAAATGTACAATGTGTACAAAAAGTCCAAAATTGGCAAATGGATGAATGAGAAGTGGTGTAAATACCATGGTGGTAAAGAAAACTACATTTTCGGGAAGGCTGGATTTGCCAAAAAAGAAGAAGGAATCAAAATTGCTGGATGAACCATCAACAATCTTATATATGCAGATGATACAACATTGATAGCAACAAGCGTAGATGGAATGAAGGACTTATTACGGAGTGTCAAGATGGAAAGCTTGAACATGTTACTGTTACTCAATACAAAGAAGACAAGGATATTGACAACTGCCAGGTACGACCGGGACACGTTTGAGATGGATGGCGACACATTGGAAGTTGTAAAGGACTTCAACCTGCACGGATCGATGATCACTCAAGACGCAGTGACGACAACACCGGAAGTCAATAGGAGAATAGCTATGGGCAAATCAACAATGAAGCCACTGGAAAAGGTCTTCAAATAGAGGAACATTTCACTGGCAACGAAGATACAGCTCGTACATAGTTTGGTGTCTTCTGTGGTAACATACGGATGCAAAACCTGGACGATAAAGAAACAAGACAGAAGAAGAATCAATGCCTTTGAAATGTTTTGCTGGATTTTATCAATACCCTTTCTCCTTCAAACCACATATCCAAGTCCTTTCCACCTCCTGCCAACTCCAACTCAAAAATATTTCCCGGATCTGTGTATTTCTTAACCAGGAATCTGCAGAAACACTAGTGCATGCCATCATCATCTCCCACTTAGACTACTGCAACCTTCTGCTCTGTGGCCTCCCTTCTAACACTCCCGCACCCCTCCAATGTATCCTAAACTCTGCTGCCTGACTAATCCACCTATCCCTCTGCCATTCCCCAGGCTCTCCTTTCTGCCAATCCTTCCACTGGCTCCCCATCTCTCTTCCCAATATATCAACTCTTGCCTACCATGGAAACCTTCAAAAGGAACCTGAAGACCTACCTCTTCCGACAGCTCTACCCTCACCTACTGTATCCTCACCGATCCCTTGTAGACTGTAAGCCCTCATGGACAGGGTCCTCTCTCTTCTTGTACCAGTCGGCGACTGGTGTTGTTCATGATTATTGCACTTGTTTTTTTATTATTTATACCCCTTTTCACATGTAAATCACTATGGAATAAATGGCGCAATAGTAATAAATAACAAATACAAATAATAAATAAATGAATACCATGGATGGCAAGAGGAGCAAACAAATTAATTTTGGAACAAATCAAGCCAGACATGTCACTCGAAGCAAGGATCACCCAGCTACGATTTGCTTACTTTGAACACATCATACGAAGAGAGCAATCACTGGAGAAGAACATCAAGAAGAATAGAAGGAACAAGACAAAGAGGAAGACCAGCCACCCAATGGCTTGATGCTATCAAGATAATGGCGGAGAAGACCCTAGTGGACCTATCTAGGCTTGCACTCCATCGATCTTCCTACAGAGCATTCATCCATCAAGTTGCCATGGAAGATCGAGCCGAAGACCATAAACAAAAAAAAGAAAACTAGTACAAGGAGAAAAGATTCTCTCACTTATTTTCCCAAGCCATCCAGTATTCGCTTGTACTAGTATTATATACAGCCCCTATAATGTGGTACATGCTCATGTAAATATCCCAGCGATGCAACTTTACAGTTTTTTCCGAAATGTCTTCTATCATGTATGCCCAGCTGGACTTAAAGAAAGCTTCCACAATAATTTTTTGGTTTGTTTCAACAATTTTTCACATACTTTTTACTTTTGATGGATTTTTTTAGCAAATTACAACACTCCTAAACTAAGAGCTTGAGCATGGAGAAAACTGTGACTGTATATTTTGCATATATTCCACTCATTGACAGTTAGAGTGATCAATGAGTGGAACAGGCTGCCACGAGAGGTGGTGAGTTCTCCTTGAGTGGAAGTCTTCAAACAGACTGGACAGACATCTGCCTCAGATGGTTTAGTGAATCCTGCATTGAGCAGGGGTTTGGACACGGTGATCCTGGAGGTCCCTTCCCACTCTAACATTCTACGATTATATGAGGGTGTACATGCTTTTGGTGGACATGGTCATGCAATCCTAGATACGTAAAACAAATATACTCCCAGCTGTTGTCTCTTATTAATAAATTATTAGTCTTTGTTGACATAGATGGTTCATATACTGTGATAGAGTCTACTGGTTGGGAAATGAAAAACAGTGATAAGACCAAATGGGATACCTCTTGGTGCTGTTTTATGCAACCATTGTTCAGAACATTCTGGGAAATTGTTATCTCTTACCACCTCTTGAAGAACAAAGTGTAATTGTAGCCCTCTTCCTATTAGCTAATTTGGAGGTCACTGTGAAGAAGGAAGTCTTCTCCGGGTCTTCACAACTCATGAAAAAAATATGGGTACTGTTATTTTGACCCTACTTCCTTCATAGTTCACATAGCAGTCATGTTCTCTGCTTCATGTATGCCTTTGGGTTGGTGAAAAAATATTAAAAAGAAAGTTCCAGTATATATTAGCCTTAGACAGAGGCTATGATAAGTCAAATTTCAATTATTGCTGAATTGCATCTCCAAAAGTTGACTTTATTCTAACATTCATGCTACGTATTTGCAATTTTTTTCTCTATAGACTGCAAGTATGGCACAACACATGAAACCGGTACTGTCATACCTCGATACTAGAGTTCTAAAAAGAGATGTGACAGTAGGCATAAGTGTGGATATCTTGGAAGTATGGGTAGTAAGAGCTAAGCCTTCATTTCTAGTGATGAGCGAGTATGTTCTGTTAACCCTTTTGGCGAGCATGCTCTGGTGCTTGCCGAGTATATTCAACGTGCTCGGGAGTTATGTTTCAGTCTCTCTGTGTGCATGATTTGCGACTGTTTAACAGCTTTATTACATGTAAGGAATGCCTAAGAAACAGGCATTCCTCACATGTATTAAAGCTGTCAAACAGTCGCAAATCATGTACACGAAGTGAAGGAAGCATAACCTCTTGAGCATGCTGAAGATACTGGGCGAGACCCAGAGCATGCTCGTAAATCTCGAGTAACGAGCATGCTCGCTCATCACTATTCATTTCTCTTCTCGCATATGCTTATTAATAAGTTTCTTTAAGCTCTCCAATATCTCTTTGTTCCTTAAACTGTAAATAATAGGATTAATAAATGGAGTTAACACAGTGTAGATTAAAGACTTAAACTTAGACTGAGAAGAAGCTCCAGATGGCACCATATATATAGCAATCAGAGTGCCATAATAAATGGAGACAATCGCCAGGTGAGAGCTACAGGTGGAGAAAGCCTTCTTCCGTCCAATGGCAGAAGAAATTTTGAGGATGGTAATAAAGATGCAGACATATGATACAACAACAAATACGAATGGAAAAAAGATAGTAAGGAGGCAGATTACAAAATCCACCCAGATTATCGTAGAATAGTCGGAAGATGATATTTCAAGAATTTGAGCGATGTCACAAAAGAAATTATCAATGTCATCCGAATCACAAAACTGCAACTGGAACATGAAAATAATTTCACTTGAGATAAGAAAGTAGGAGAAAATCCAAGAAAAACACACAAGGTAGAGACAGTTTCTAAGATTCATGATGGCGGCATAGTGTAATGGGTGACAGATGGCAAGGTATCGATCATAGGACATAATTGTTAGCAAGATCGACTGTGTAAACGCAAGAAAGCTGTGCAAATAATATTGAAGAATGCATCCAGTGATAGATAAGTGACCGCTGCCCCACAATACGACATGTAACAATGCTGGTAGGATATTTGATGTGAATAATACATCAGCGATTGATAGATTCTTGAGGAAGAAATACATGGGATGTCTAAGATGCTGGCTGACAGATACTAATACAATGATAAGAAGATTTCCAACCAATATGATCATGAAAATTAGAAAGAAAAAAGAGAATAAAAGAATATTAAAGTTGTAGTCGTAAAGGTTTTCGAATCCATGGAGAACAACATCATTTACGATGGTGTGATTGTCTTCACACATGGTCCCGGTGCATAATAATTCTTCCAGACCTGTAAAAGTAGATTAATTCAGAAACCGTATAAATTTACATGATTGGCAAAATAGATGGAGGAGGAAACATGCATTAGGACAGGAAAAGACCTTTAACATTGCCCATGCATACAGGGTTTTAGCTATTGTAAGTGCAAAACGAGGAGTCAGTTATGTTCTGGTGTTAGAAGGGCGCAAAGACCCAATTGCCACTTTATGAAGATGCCAGGGTCTTACAGGACATAGAAAGTAGTTAGTGGGCACTGTCCCAGAGTTTCTTGAGTCTCAGGAGCTTCCGTGAGTCCTCTGTACCTTGTTCCTTGAGTTTCAGGAGCTTCAAAGTCCAACTATAATTTTCATGATGAAGGAGTCGAAATACTAAATTAAGTACTGTGAGTCTTCATTCCGATGATTCGACTCTTTTCTCGAAGAGTTGAGAAGGTAATGAATGTACTATAGGGATTCACTCAGTTAGGTATTAGGTAGCGTTCACACAGGCAATGCGGTTTGGTTCAATCATGTGCAGTTTTATTGCTTTCATAAAACTCCAAGGGATTCAAATCCAAAAACAGCCTCTTCTGGGCACAAAGGTATCAGAAAATAAACACTTCATTTAGCAGGCACATGTTAGTGCGGGCTCACCCGAACAGATTACAGTTTCTCCTGGAGCAAACTGTATACTCAGAAGAGGCACGATCCCACCAGTCTCTGTATCCCCTTGAGCACAAGCTCCAGCATCCTCCAAGGCCAAACAGAAGCATTCAACTCTGGGCACAGTTCACATTAAACAAGCTGCAGTTTCCACATGTTCTCTGCAGCTCCAACACACAGACTGCTCAGCTTTCCTAGCTGACCCATGCAGTCTCCATTTGGACGGAGACCCTGGCTTGTCTCGCTCCCCACTAAAGCTGACATATTGGCTGGTCACTCACCAGCAGCACACTCGACTCTGCTCCATCCAGCAGACTGACACATCTAGTGAACATGGGCCCTATTTCTTAGTCAAAGCTATTTAGGTGCGTCTAATCAAGAGCTGCTGCAATAGGATTTAACCCAGTCCTACCTGGCTTTGCAACAGTTCTCATAGACTTTCTATGAACAGATACACTGCTTACTACATTCTCCGGTTAGAACTGAGAAGTATTAATCAAATCTAAATAGGAACAACACTCAGCTGATCTCTTCCATACCTTAATTTTAGCCTTTCCACTCAACTATCAAAACTTCATACATGTTACCATGACATGTCAAAACTTTTAGGAAATGATAGGTCCATTGTGAGTTACACCTTTGCATGCATAGTAAGCTTGAATATTAATAGTGTTATGTAACCGGGTGGTGGAACCTCTGTGCTGCAGTGCAAGGAGGGACCAGAGGGGCGTAACTAGGTATCAACTCGGACGGACCAAGGTCGCACGGCGGCTCAATCGACTCCGTGAACCAGGGAAGGACCGAGCAGAGGGACCAGTTGCTACTCTGGGCCAGTTCTTGTATGAGAGCAGATGACTCCCACGGGTCAGAAGGCAGGGACTGACCGGTACAGCAGATGAGCATGGCAGGCAGGCTGACGGGTGATCCGGGTAGATGGACTGGCAGACACTACGGGTAACTGGGAGGAGCCTCCAGGTAGGCTGGCTGGTAGGCACAGCAGGTAACTGGTACGTTCTCCGGGTAGGCAGGCAAGCCTGGCCCATAGACAAACTGGCGGGTTTGGACCGTAGGCCGACCGTCGGGCTGGTGAGTGTACTTGGCTGGCAGAGACAGGTAGTCAGGCTGGCGGACTGGACTGATAGTCAGGCTGGTGGACTGGACTGATAGTCAGGCTGGCGGACTGGACTGGTAGTCAGACTAGCAGTGGGACCTGAGGGCTGAAGCAGAGTTAGAACACAGAGCTACAACCTTGCACGGGCACCTCCATTTTGGAGGAGGTGCCTTTTATATGAGAAGTCCTCTGGCCATTTGCCGGGTACTCCTTAGGACGGCACACGGGGCCCCTTTAAGAGAGAGGGACCGCGCGCCCTAAGCACAGTGCCCGGGAAGCTGCACGCGCCGGCAGCAGCAGGAGAGCCGGAAGACGCCGGGCCAGGAGCACGGCGGTAAGAGGGATGGCGTCTCTGCCTGTCAGGGGGCAGGGACGCCGATGCTACAAATAGACTCATATGGACAAGCCTGAACAAAGTGTTAATGTATAAAACATAAATATAAAATATAAATGGAAACCCAACCTGAAAAATATGACCCAACATGTCTTGTTGCATTCATTGTAGCTAGTCCAATATGTAAGCGTACGTTCACAGTGGGATTTTAAAGCTGATGAACTGCAAAATCTAAAAGCTGCTGAAAATACTCTGAGCTTTCTTTGATGTGGATTTTGAAATGGATCCATTTCAAAATTCACTTAAACCCATAATGAATATACTACTAGAGGGGTCTATTTATTGGATGTACATACCGTATATTATTTATACACGTACTTGTTTATTTCTAAAAAAAAAAAAAAAACTAAAACAAATCCAAAAAGAAAACAGAACTCAACAAAAACAACAATAAAATTTAAAGAAAGTACCTTTTTTTGTACTGTGAAATACTGTATTGTTTTTTGGGAAAAAGTCACGTTGGCCAAAAAGAAACATAAAAAAAAAATTCCACAGAGAAAACTCATTGTATGTTGGAAACCTTCTATTTATAATTTATTACCTCTGGATTTTGGCAAATAAAAATGTCCAAAAGATTCCACAAAACCTGCCTAATCTTTGTGTATAAATCCAGCCTAATAACTATTATTAGTGTATAAGGCTACCTTCCTGTGATGCTGATTCACTATTCATAGACAAGCCGTGAGACAGGGTAGTCAGGAGGTCTGAGGTCAGATACCAGGAGGGCACGTAGTACAGAGGGGCAAGACAAAATCGTGGACAGGTAACAGTCCGGAGTCAAATGCCAAGAGGGTATGTCAAGACAAAGGAGTAAAACAAGGGGATAGTCAGAGGCCAAGTCTGGGGTCAGGTACCTGAAGTCAGAGAGCAACAAGAGCAGAAGGGATAATCTACACGAATAGTCACAAAAAATCCAAGATCAGAGGAAGAGACACAATGCTAAGCATGCACACTAAACCAAGCTAAGCTACAACTGACACTAGCTTCTCACAGCTAGCCAGCTAAATACCTAGCAAATAATTAAGGACACAAAGCACCTGGGGAAACGGCAGCAGACTATACCAGATTGAGCAGCAGAGCTGTCATTCAAAATGCTGACTGCTCAGCTCGCCCCAAGATCAGATTCGATGACTGGATTGTCACTCACAAAACTGACAGTCAAGCAAACTCCAGATCCCATAGGGCAGCTGAGCTGTCACTCACAACGTCCCTAGGCCACAGTTTGTGATGAAACTGTGACAGTTTCCATAATGAGCATTTGGTGAGTTTTTGATGTTGTAAATTTTCGAAAAAATGCAAGTAACCTATTTTACTTAATGGGTGCAGAAATGGTGCAGAAAATCTGCAATATCAAAAACTCACCAAATACTCATGGAAACTTAGTCTAAATGTTTAACTTCCAAATTATCGTCATTACTCTAGTGCACGATAATCTACTACTTTATTGAACCCTGGTGAGAACATCTAGATAAAGTTGCTGCATATTTATGACCCAGAGCATTGCTGCATAACTATGCAATGTGAGCCAGGTTCAAATGGGTGCAAAAGTAGCCAAAAATCTAGAAATTCTCAAAATAATCCAACATATACATTCCGTAGGAAATTTAATAATTGCCCTTATGTTGATGTTTATGTCTGGGGACATTATCTACTTACCAAAGACAAGTTGAATTTCCAATGAGGATCTGGAATAAATAAGAAAAAAAAATCTTATCTGAAACTGATTTTTTATATATGATACATAACTTGCAAAAAATAAAATATTGTACATATACATATGGGCAAAATAAAAGCTATAGCAATGTCCCTGGGTAGTGTGTCTTTCTAACCTTCTGAGACGTACCTGACACTTATTCTCCATTAGTTTTATATTCTAGTTTGTAACATATTGGTCAAATCCTTGTGGGTATTATTATCTGAAAAAAACAACACTGAAGTCCCTTGTGTGTATAAGAAGGAAAACAAGAAATGCAATTATCTTTCTTAATTAAAACATGTCAAAAAGACATTTTAAGTCAGTGAAGCATCATCTTCACGTTATCTACAGTTTTATTCATACATCTGAACCATAGCTCAATAAAACACAAATTTTATTAAAATACTCAATAAAATCATCAAAGAGATGGTCTGTAATAACATCCAGTGAGATTTGGTAAAAATAAACTATTGGTGCTGCAAAGGGAGCATAATACATGCCAATTACAAAAATAAGTGGGTACCAGTAGGGGAGGAGGAATAAGTGTATTCATTAAAGGGAATGTGTCATCAGAAAATTACCTATAGGCTAAATCACGCCTTTGTGTTAAATCTGATTAAAGTAAAAAACATTTTGGCAATATTTTTTTCCATATCACAATTTTTATTAAAATTAAAATGAGAAATCTTGCTATTTTTAAAACTGGAAATTCTACCTTCCTGAAATTCACATGAACCCAACCATGGCATACAAAGCCATCCACAACCTGTCTCCTCCATATATCTGTAACCTAGTCTCCCGGTACATACCTGCACGCAACCTCCGATCCTCACAAGATCACCTACTCTACTCTAACCAGCAAGCAGAACTGAATTCTGACAGTAAATATATTACACGCTATTGGGATTGGCATCTATAGTGCTTCATTTTATAATTAAAGGACTTGTCCAGGTTTGAGATAAATGTCTGCAGTCACTCTATGTGACTGCAGACTTCTGAATTCTCACAGCGCATGCATTGCACACTTTTAGGATGCTCCATTACAGGTGGCAAGAATGGATGGTCATGTGAGCACAAGTATGCGATTTGTTTACTTCTGGTCACATTCCGACTACATGTGTCTGGCCTCGCTGAATTCATTTTCATTGAGTGAGGCCACATATGTCTAGTCGGTACGTGACCATATGTATGCAAATCAGCTAACTGCGGTTTTTTACCTCCCACTCTCACTGTCAGCACCAAAGAATCCTGACAGTGTACAGTGCGAGCTGTGAGAATTCACATAAAATGACTGTAGACTCATCACAAACTTAGACAAACCCTTTAATGCTTCTAACATAAATAAAAACATAGTAACCCTTAACTTGTAAGATTACGTGATACATGGCTATGTTAATAAAGTGTCGTGCCATCTGACAAGTTATGTATTGTTACAAGTGTACAGGATCAGAACCAGTAACAGCACAAGAATCCATCAACAGAACCACCATACATCACTAGAACCCCCATCAGTATATACACACAGCATCACAACCCTCATCAATACAAAAATACATCACCAGAACCACCAGCAGTACAGAAATACATCTTTATAACCCCCATCAGTACAGAAACACAGCATCAAAACTCTCATCTGTACAGGAATACATCACATATAACCCCCATCAGTACAGAAACACAGCATCAAAACTCATCTGTACAGGAATACATCACCAAGAACCTTCATCAGTACAGAAATACATCTCCAGGACCACCATCAGTACATGAATACACCACTAGGACCACCATCAGTACATTAATTCAGCACCAGAACCAACATCAGTACATGGTATATCAATTGTAATATTAGGTCAGACCCATATACATTTGTATCGCATGAACCTACAACTTCCAGTACATGCTTAATAATGGTAAGGAGATACTGGGAGTTGTTGCTATTAGTCATCATCAGACTGCGGACCATACAGGAACCACAGTACTGATGAGAATTAGTCAGAATCACAAAAAAAAAGCATTTACATTCTGGTATCTTACAGATGACATTGTCTCTGATTGGAATTGTTCTCTTTCTATTTTTCATCTTGTCAAGATGCCATGATGACTTTTCACAGCCACAGCTCATCTCTGTAGACTTCCATTTTTTTCAGTCTTATGCAGCATGTCCCCTCATGATACCCTTAAAAATAGCAGTGTCATTATAATGATCCTGAATGAAAATATTTACCCTACGCTGAGCCCCTGAATAAATTATTTCCCCTCACTATATTCCCTGCACAAAATATGACTCACACACTGTCCCTCTTATGGTGTATGCCCTCCACACTGCCCTCTCATTTCCATACTGGGCCCCCTATTTACACTGTCTGCTCACACCGTGACCCCGCTATAAGGCCCAGTTTCTATACCATGACCCCTCATCACACTCCCCCTCCTTGGCATACAGTCCTCTCCTGGCTGTGCCCTTACACTGTCCCCACATGCTACCCCCCACACACTATCAGTCTCTATTCTCTGCTCATTCACACTTTTCTCCCCCATAGTATCTCCTCACACTATTTCACTCAATAGTCTCCTCACACATTTCCCTCTTCTCCCTCATACTATCTTTTCTCACATCCCCCCTGCTAAGCATACTGTCTCCTCTCATATTTACCCCCTCGCTCTCCTTACTGCCTCCTCACACATCCCCCAACTCACCATACTGTGTCCGCATACGTTCATCCCCTTGCTCCTTATAGTGTGTTTGCACCCATCCCCCCACTCACCATACTGTGTCTGCACCCATCCCCCTTATAATGTTTCCTCATACATGCCCCCCATCTCTCCATTTGCTCCTCATACTGTGTCCTCAAATTTCTCCCGCTCCCCCCAACTTCCCATATTGTGTTCGCACCCATCCCTTCCTCACTCCCCAAATTGTGTCCTCAAAGTGTGTCCTCAAACTTGTTACAATAAATCGGTGTCTTCAGCTCCACTGGAGCACTTACCAACAATATTGTTTGGGCCTCTGTGGTGCCAGCGAGTGTCACATGATCACATGACCCCGCCTGCCCCCCTAGATACACCTCTGGTTATCAGTGCTTTGATATACTAAGTATTGTAAAGTTTTATATCAGCATTCAATTTAGTTAGCTAAATGTTATTTCACAATGTTTATTGAAAAAAATATGAACAGTGAGAACTAAATAAAATATAGATCTCTGTTGTAAAAGTGTTATAAAAATGCTCAAACAGTTTCCCCTCCCCTAAAATAAGAAAAGTTAATCAATTATTTAAATGTACTCAAAAAATGGTTATATGGAAAAAATGTAACTTGTCTCCTAAAATGAAGCTTTCATTCAGCTACATTAACACAAAAAAGTTATGGCTCATGGAATGTATTAGGCTATGTGCCCATGATGCAGAAATGCTCCGGATTTTTCCTGAGCGTTTCTGCATCTCCACTGGCAGAAAAAACGCATGCTGATTGTACATGCGGATTGTACATGCGGATTGTACATGTGGATTGTACATGCGGATTGTACATGCGGATTGTACATGTGGATTGTATATGCAGATTGTACATGCGGATTGTACATGTGGATTGTACATGCGGATTGTACATGTGGATTGTACATGCGTTTTTCCTGCCAGGGACATGCGGATGTGAAGCGTTCTTCACATGCATTTCCGCATGCGGGCTGTCAAACACTTTCCAAGCGATTTTAGCATCACTTGGAAAAGTGCTTGACAACTTGGTCACACTATATAAATCCATGCAACCGGCATGGATTTATATAGTGTGACCCGAGAGAATGTCAAAAAATAAAAAATAAATCTATATTTATGACTCGCCCCCTGGGCCGTGGGGCACTCGGTCCCGTGGCTCAGGGTGGTCAGACCAGTGGTAGTCTGCTATGTGCTGTAGGTAATGTCCGACTACACCACCCGTGGATTACGGCTATTATGAACAGCCGCTGCAGGGCAGACCGCTGAGGCTGATGGTGTTTGCAGCTGAGGTAGTGCAACTCCCCACGGGAAGAGTGCAGCCCCAGGGCAGTGTAGTGGATGGTGGGGGTGATGGTGCAGGGAGTCCCAGTACCGTTAGTGCTGGCGAAGCAAAAAGCACAAAGACAACATGTTGCAGTCCAGGGTCTTTTACTCACAGTTCGTATATTCCCAGTCACTTCTGTCAGCAATGACCGCCCGAGCCGTGCTGCGTCCACCAGGTGAGGGGCTCGGTCAACCCCCAGGCAGTTCAGGAATATGGCACAGGACCCCCTTCCATCCTTTCTCTGGCCTGCCCCACCAGTGACCAACTTTTGTCCAGCTACCGCGGATCTGCGCGGGTAAACGTGGGCCCAGTTCCCCGCTGTCCTATATGGTGCCTTCCTAGCAGGTTTGGTGAGGTGTCGCACCAATAAATGATCACGACCTCCGGTCTTTGGCTGAGGGTAGTTTCTCCTCCACCAACTTGGGATCCGGTACCCTTAATCTGTCTGACCCTTCACCCGGTATTCTCATGGGCTCTTAGGGTCCCTTCTGCCTTCTTGTTTCTGAGCCCTTCTACACTTTGGGTACTTCTCTTTCTTTGCTGTTCCTTTCTGTTTCTGTTCCTTTCTGTTTCTGTTCCTTTCTGTTCCTTTCTTCTTCTCCGGCCTTCACTCTAGGCCTGCCTCATGGAGCTGGGCCCAGACTGAACCACAGCTCCCTGTCAGCCCTCTCTGGCTGAACTCCTTCTCTCACTCCTCTGACTGAACTTCTCCCAGAACCAAGATGGTGCCCATCTTATATACCTTCCCCTAGTGTGTGAGCTCAGGTGACCAGCAACCAATGAGCTCCTACCTATGCTCAGAAACCGTTCCCTTCTGCTCCTACATCACTGGGTTTTCCTCCCCCCTCCCCACTCCAGCCAGGGACATGGTCTGTCGTGCCTGCATTACTGTATAAATGGGAGCACCGTTGAGCTGTCCCCCGGAAATGGGGTGTGTGTGATGCATGCAGCTAACTGAGCCCTGGTCCATACTCCATCCTTACCCGGGAGTGGAATATCACACCTCTGTAGCGACTGAGCCCTCGGGGCGCTACACTTACCTTCCGATGGCCCCCGCAGTCTTGCTTCACTGTCCCGGCTGCCCGTAGATCGCGTTACGCTGAAGGACCTGCCGACATCAGCGTCGCGTGACCCGTCACATGACTATGACGTCAGCGCAGGTCCCTCAGTCCATCGCGAACTGCCGGCATGAGAGGAGGAGCGCATCGGGGGCCGGCAGAAGGTAAGTATATATTTATTTTTTATTTTATTCTTTTTTTTTTGACAGTTTTCTATGGTACCCAGGTCCGGAGGAGAGTCTCCTCTTCTCTAGACCTAGGTACCATCCGCACATTAGAACGCATGGAATGCACATCTACATATACAGTGATGCGGAATCCATGCGTTGTAATGCAAGTCAATGGCGGCGAAAACGCAGCGCTTCCACAAAATAATTGGTAGTGCTGCGTTTTTTTCCGCAATGTTAATCCGCACTGGAAATTTCCGCAGCATGTGCACAGCACATGCGGATTATCATTGGGGAACATGGCAGGCCTTCTACCATGCGCTTTTTAAGCGTTTCTGCAGCGTTTTTGCCGCTGCGGAAACGCTTAAAAAGTGCATCGTGGTCACACAGCCTTACATGGAAAGGATTTTTTCCCATGACATGAAATTTTATTAAGCACAAAAATACATATTTGGTATTGCCATAATCTAGTTAGAGAATAAATTAAACATATTAGTTATGAAGCATGGTTGTTATGTGTCTGGGTTTGAACCCTTGAGCCTGTGCTTTGTGGTCGGCTTCTCTGTCCATTGAGCCACAGCAGATACACCTTTTCTTTGCGTGTTTGGTTTCTGTTATCCTTGATTCATTTTTTTTAGGGTAGCAGGTGTTTCCATTGACTCATTTGTCTGCCCTATCACCTTTCAGGTGCGGCTTTATATACTTTCCCTTTGCTGGTATTTCCTGCTGGTGATAGTCTCATTTGGATGTTCAGCCATACTGTTGTAATTTAAGCCAGTCAGTGAAAGACCAGCTAGGGCTTATCTCTCTGCTGTTTATGTTCTTTACCCTGCACCTATCTTCTGTTTCTTTTTGGGAAGTTGGTGGCATATTCTCTAACAGTATGTACTTAATCCTTTATTTTGTAATTCATGGTTTGTTTTACTCACTCTGGAATCTTTCTATTTCAGCACACTTTCCCTTATGTAGGTAATTTGCACTCTGCTCTGCATTCGGAGTCTTTAGGAGGAACGTGAAGCGCTTGACGGCCTTTCAGGCAGCATAGGTCCGAGTTACCATTGTCTAGTCTGTGGTTAGCGCTATCTCAGCTTACGTAGGAACCACTAGGGACTGCGGGATCAGTTGCAGATTTTAGTGTTATCTTTTTTCCCCAATTTAGTTGCTACACTATCATTATAATGATGAACCCAGCTAAATGTAAAAAAATATAAAATCAATGATCATTTTCCCCCCAGAAAGTTACCAAATGTTAATCAAGAAGTTATATGCAATAATCTCTATGGAAAAATAAAAACAAATTATGGACTTTGAATTCATAATATAGCTCAATCTTTAGGATACCAATGAAATTGCTGCAAAACAGTAAGAACATTCTTGTTGTTTGTTATTTTTGGACCTAATCTTTACATTTTTTACTCCACCTATGTTCTTTTTTATCTTATCCAATAAAAGCTTCTTGTACTTTGCGTGATCCGGACACATGGACACCTTGCTTATTTGTATATACCTTTCACCACATTTTTTCGACCAAACATTTGTGTGCGGCCTTGCTTCAGTTTCCCTACCGACACACTACTTTTTTTGCTGATTTCTTTTGGTTTTCCTACCTTGGATAATTGTATTAAATCAATCAGGAATAGGTACAATGGTCTATAGCTTTGTCTTTAGGTACTTAAAGGGGTTGTCCAGGTTTAGCACGAAAATCTGCAGTCACTCTATGTGATTGTAGACTTGTGAATCCTCACAGTGCACACTGCACCAGCTGTCAGGATTCTCCATTGCAGGAGCCATGCACACTGTGAGGATTCACATGTCTACAGTAACAGTGTGACTTTCATGCCATACCTGGACAACCCTTTTAACAGTCTTACCTGGTTTATGAATGGCACAGACAATACAGTCAGAAACATTTGTAGCAGCTTTATTGAACCCTAAGCGTATGAGTAAGGGTGATGTGTGGCACAGATAGACTTGGGAAAGTTTTCTGGGAGAAGGAGAGAGGAAATGTAAGACAAAGGCTTATAACCATATTTTGTTTCTGTATCCCTCTCCGAAAAAGGTCCCTTTTTCAGGTGTCGGACAGTGTTCTGGGGATCTCAGCAGTGCCTCCAAAAACTATTCGAGAAGAAATCACTCCAACTTGGAGGTTTCTTGGTTTCAGTTTTCGGCCAGTGAGAACAGAAGAAATACACATGATTGTGACTACCAAGCATCACAAAGTGATTGCTGAGGTGTCAGTTTATTTTATACCCTTCCTGAATACAGGTGCTCTGTACATGAATTTAGGTCATTCACACGCGATAGCAAATTTCAGAATTAATAGTGGCAAAAAAAGTAAAAGTCTCCCTGCGTCCACCCTCTTAAGTGTTCTTTATTCCAAAGTTTTCATGAGAATTATCAAACCCTAAGGGTATGTGCACACGATGCAGAAATGAAGCAGAAAATTTCTGCATCATTTCTGCATCTCCCTGGCAGAAAAAACGCATGCGTTTTTCCTGCGGAATACATGCGGATTCACATGCGTTTCGGCATGCGGATTGACAAGCGCTTTTCCAGGCGATTTTAGCATCACTTGGAAAGTGCTTGACAACTAGGTCACACTATATAAATCCATGCAAACAGCAAGGATATATATAGTGTGACCGTATAAGAATGTTTAATAATAAAAAAATAAAGCTATACTTACCCTCTGATGCCCCGGCGTGTGCTGCCGCGTTCGTTCCTGGCTCGTTCCTGGCTATCGCGAGACACTGCGCTAAAGGGCCTGCGGTCACATGACTGTGACGTCACCTCAGGTCCTTCAGTCTTGCATGCGAGCAGAGGGAAGGAGACCGGGGGCCGTCAGAAGGTGAATATATCTTTATTTTTTATTTTATTCTTGTTTTACAGCTTTTTAAATGGTACCTGGGTGTGGAGGAGAATCTCATCTTCTCCACACTCGGGTACCATCCACACATTAGAACGCGCCAATAATGCAAGTACAGATGCAGTCTTGCGGAATTGGCGCGTTCTAATGCAAGTCAATGGTGGCGAAAACGCCGTGTTTACGCAAAATTAATTGACATGCTGCGGATTTTTGAGCGCAGCGTTTACGCTGCGGAAAAATCCGCATCATGGGCACAGCACATGCGGATTTCAATTGGGGAACATTGCTGCCCTTCTACCATGCGTTTTTAACCTGCCATTAGTATTCTCCAGGTCATTATGAATTTGTAGACACCAAACATGCATAGGTTCTTTTTCATTTAAGTGGTAAAAAAAAAATCCAAAGTTTGCTAAAAAAAAAAAAAAAAAAAAAAAAGT
Organism: Phyllobates terribilis; assembly: GCF_046119375.1. Taxonomy (NCBI): domain Eukaryota; kingdom Metazoa; phylum Chordata; class Amphibia; order Anura; family Dendrobatidae; genus Phyllobates; species Phyllobates terribilis. The sequence goes on from NW_027362773.1 coordinate 105,620,733, forward strand.
GGCTCTATTTTCCGAGTACCCGTAGCGTCTCCATTTTTTGAGATCTGGGGCCGGGTGAGAGCTGATGTTTTTATTGATTCCATTATGGGTTAGATCCGATGTTTTGATAGCCCGTTATTGCATTTTATTGCAATGTTGTGGTGACTGAAAAAACGTAATTCTGGCGTTTAGAATTTTTTTCTCATTACGCCGTTTACCGATCAGATTAATTCTTTTTTTATATTGATAGATCTGGCAATTCTGAAGGTGGCGATACCAAATTTGTGCATGTGTTTTTTTTTTATTGTTTTATTTTGAATGAGGTGAAAAGGGGTGATTTAAACTTTTATATATTTTTTCTTTTTTTAATATTTATAAAAACATTTTTTTTAAATTTTTTTTTAACTTTCTGCTTGCTTCAATAGTCTCCATGGGAGACTAGAAGCAGCAGTTGCCTGATCGGCTCTGCTACATAGAGGTGATCAGCAGATAGAGATTGACAGCGGCATTTAACTAGTTAACGGCCACGGGTGGATCGCGAACCGGGGGTTACAACGTGGTGAGCACTATTATGCACCACGGTGTAAAGGGGTTAAGTTCTGCAAGTTCAACTTATAGCCTAACCTGATGATCCAGAGGAAGGCAAAAACCATATGGGGCAGACACTAATAGGTACATATTAGGAGAAAAATTCCATCCCAACTCTACATACAGCAATCAGGCTAGTTCCCTGGATCAACGTCCCATTGCAGAATCTAATGTCCATACCCTGTAGTATTATATTTTTCAAGAAAGGCATCCAGGTCTTTCTTGAGTTTTAGTAGTGAATCAACCATGACAACATCATGTGGCATAAGAATCCATAGTCTCACTGCCCGTACAGTAAAGAATCCATAGTCTCACTGCTCGTACAGTAAAGAATCCATAGTCTCAATATTCGTACAGTATAGAATCCATAGACTCACTGTTCATACAGTAAATAATCCATAGACTCACTGCTCACACAGTAAAGAATCCATAGTCTCACTGCTCATACAGTAAAGAATTCATAGTCTCACTGCTTGTACAGTAAAGAATCCATAGTCTCACTGCTCGTAATTTAAATAATCCATAGTCTCACTTCTCTTACAATAAAGAATCGATAGTCTTACTGCTTGTACAGTAAAGAATCTATAGTCTCACTGCTCACACAGTAAAGAATCCATAGTCTCACTGCTCGTAATTTAAATAATCCATAGTCTCACTGCTCGTAATTTAAATAATCCATAGTCTCACTGCTCTTTCAATAAAGAATCCATAGTCTCACTGCTTGTACAGTAAAGAATCTATAGTCTCACTGCTCGCACAGTAAAGAATCTATAGTCTCACTGCTCTTACAGTAAAGAATTTGTGTTTTAACATTATGATTGAAGTTTGGGAAAGTTAGGGGAACTGACTACAAAATACAAAATCAGAGAAGACACATTAATTATTTATCACTGTGTAAAATCTACTTTGAATAACACAATTAACAGTAGCTTTTTGTATTATATGGATGTTTATTGTAAGTGTTTACATTTAAGTATTCTCATGGCACCTTTTAACGAAAGAGCTTCTTCATGGCCCCAATAATTTCCTGATTTTTGAGGCTGTAAATAACAGGATTTACCAGCGGAGTTATCACAGTGTACATTAAAGTCCGAAATTTGTTTTCATCGAGCAGACGGTGAGAAGATGGCACGAGATAAATTGCAATAAGAGTCCCGTAATAAGTGCACACAACAGCCAGATGCGAGCTGCAAGTCGAAAATGCTTTTTTGCGTCCGATCACAGAAGAAATTTTGAGAATGGTGACGATGATACAGATATAAGATACAAGAACGAGCAAAAATGGAACAAATATAAAAGAAAGTGATAACGCAAAGTCGTACCATGAAACCAGAGTAGCGTCAGAAGTCGAAAGTTCTAGGACTGGAGCTATGTCACAAAAGAAATGGTCAATGACATTGGATTGACAGAACTGCAGCTGATACAATAATATCATTTCACTTGTTATTAGGAGAAAGGCCACAAGCCAAGAAGAACAGACCAGCCGGAGGCAATTTTCAGCATTCATAATAGTGGAATAACGTAAAGGATGGCAGATAGCTAGAAATCTGTCAAAGGACATCGCGGTCAAGAGAAACGACTGTACAAACCCTGAGAAACAAAGGATGTAATACTGGAATATACAATGTGAGACGTGTATTCTCCCCGTTTTCTTCAGAATGACTTGTAGCAGGGGAATTACAGCATTGGATGTGGACAGGATATCCACAACAGACAGATTTTTTAAGAAAAGGTACATAGGATGTTTAAGGCTCTGACTTACGGAAATGAGTGCGACAATCAGAAGATTCTCACTCAATATTACTATGTAGACGAAGAGGAACAAAAGAAAAAATAAAATCTCGAAATCGTAGAAGCTGTAGAATCCCAGAAGAATAAACTCCGTAACCTTGGTCTGATTATTCTGGCACATGCTTCATGCCACCGTTGGGTTTCCGTAGCCTGCAGGGTTGGATAAATGGCATTAGATATATCGATTGACGTAGTTTGGTATATATGATATATACATTGTGTAACGTGAAAAGTTTAGGACTATTTTCATTCACTTAGGTATAAGACAATAGCATCTTAGAACCCCACTGAATTTGTGGATACAAATATATCCCTTCAACTTACTAGAATCCAATTCTTATAATTTGACATATTAACCCTTTCTCGACATGGCCAATTTCCATTTTTGCGTTTTCGTTTTTTCCTCTTCTTCTTTTCCAGAGCCATAACAGTTTTTATTTTTCTATCCAGATTGATAGATCAATAAATAAATGTTTGTTTTTTTTGTGGGAGGAGTTGTACTTTTGAATGACACAATTCATACTACCACATAATGTACTTGAAAACGGGAAAAAAAACTCTCGTGGGGGAAAATTGTAAAAAAACTCATGAATTCTGACAGTTTTTTTTGGAATTGTTTTTAGGTTATACATTTTGCAGTATGATTTTGCTCATCAGTATAAATACGGTGATATCAAACATGTCCAGTTTTTTTTATTACTTTAGTGGTAAAAAAAGAAGCCAGAAATTTAAAAAAAAAAATTTGGGGGGTTGTGTAGCCATTTTCGAGACCTGCAGCGTTGACATTTTTTGGTTAATTGAGCTGTGTAAGGGATAATTTTTGGCAGGGTGAGAGAACGTTTTTATGGATTCCATTTTTGGGATAGATATGACTTTTTGATCGCTTGCTACAGCATTTTTTTTGTGGAATTCCAGAGACCAAAAAAAACTAATTTTGTTATTTTTGATTTTTTTTTCGTTTACGGTGTGTTTACCGATCGGGTAAATTATTTTTCTATTTCAATACATGAGACTTTTCTGAATGCAGTGATACCACATATATGTATTTTTCATTTTTTTTTATTATCTTTATTTTTAATAGGGGAAAAGGGAGGGAGATTTGAACTTTCATGATTTTTTATTATTTTCATATTTTTTAAAACATATTTTTTTCTACTTTTCACTAATCTTTTTAGTCCCCTTAGGGGACTTGAAGCTACGATCGTCTGATCTCTTGTGCTACATACAGCGATGCTGCAGCATTGATCCATATAGTAAAAATCATGGTCTCCTCTGAAGCTCGACCACAGGCTGGGTGTAAAAGGAGGTCCGTAATGACAAGCATGGGGGTCTTCAATAGGTCCCCTGCTGTCACAGCAACCCATCAACCACTCACGATCTACAAAATAACGTAAAATATTTTTAAAACAAGGAAAAAAAAAAATTTGTTAATTTGTGAATGAATTTTCAAGAAATCATCCTGCATTTAAAAAATAATTATCAGTACAGAATGGTGTAGAAAAATAAAAAAGTCATATTCAACCAATAGATTTCCCACCACTCCCAGTCTGGCGGTTGCCAGTCCACCATTGATCTGTTCTTCCTGCTGCTCCAGTGATGTCCTAGAAAAGAGGCAGGTGACCACTGCAGCCAATCACTGCCTGTAGCAGGTAAACGCAGCATCTTGTTATGAGAATGGTTGGATCTTTGTATCTAATTCCATGACCCTATTTTTGTTAATAAATGATACATATCTAAAAATGGTGCCAATGAAAATGACAACGCATCCCAGAAAAAAAAAGAAAAAGAAGTTATATATTTTCTGACGCATCGATGAAAAAAAACAGGAAAATAATCTTAAGGTCCAAGATAGACATGTCCTTAACCCCTTCATGACATATGACGTACATTTACATCATATGTCGTGCCCCTGGCTTGCACGCCGATCTCAAATCTTTCCCAGCAGATGATGGCTGATTTAATCAGCCATCATGTGCCTTTAACAGCCGTGGGTGGAGCTGAGCTCTGCCGGTAGCTATTAACATGTTAAATGTTGCTGTCAATCTCCGAAAACGTAATTTAACATGCGCCGGCTGGAGTGCGCGTCATTCCACACGCCCATTGGCACACCGGTGATGTGATCGCGAGGCGCCGATGGGTTGCTTTGACAGCCGGGGGTCTGCTGAAGACCCCCGTGCTTGTCATTACGATACTCCTGTGAAGGCCAGTGTCTAGCTGGAGTTCATAGGAGATCGTGATTTTCTCAGTACATAGCAGTGTTAATGCATGTATAGCACAAGCCATCAGATGATCACAGCTTCAAGTCCCCTGAGGGGACTATTAAATACAGTAAAAAGTTTTTTAAAAAGTTTTTAAAAAGATGAAAAAAAAAACAAAACACAAGTTCAAATCCCCCCCCCTTTTAACCCAATAAAAATAAAACAATTGAAAAAAATATACATATGTGTTCATAAATATCAGATCTATCAAAATATAAAATAAATTAATCCGATCGGTAAATGGCGTAGCGAGAAAAAAATTAAGCCATGATCCAGCGCCATATCATGAAAAATGAGAACGTTATGGATCTCGGAAAATTGCTGAAAAAAAAAAGTCTGTTTAATTGTGACAAAAGGTTTTTTCATATCGTCATAAAAAATTTTCTTACCTAAAGCAAACACTGGCGGAGAATAAAGCATGGATCTGAGTTATACTGTTGTCGCGTGCCGTCCGTCTATCATCTACTCGATCGGTGACATAAGTGATGAAATTACGGTTTTACAATATTTACACTATATGATTATAAATCTATACATAGATGTTGCCGAATGTATTTACATAGTTAATCACAAGCCTAAATGACCTTGACGCTTCACCTCCCCATATATATATATATATATATATATATATATATATACATATAGTCGGTAAAACATAGAAGATTGATTAATCCTTGTGGATTTAAACATCCATCATAATGGTCTCCAGAGTCTAAGCAAGCTGTTTTGTAAACTACATAATAAAAATAATAATAGAGATCATTCTGTAAATGTGACCAAAGACATAATTAACATTCTATATTTATGTAAATAATGCTTAAATAATCCCTCAATTTATCAATGATCGAGGTTGTAGGAGATTTACACCGAAAAATAGAGAATTAGCAATCGCATTGTCAATAAAACACATTTTGGTTTATTATCAAGAAAAATAAAAGACATTTCAATTAGAGATGAGCGAATCGATTCTAGGCAAATCTTATTCCCCTCAAGTTTAAAAAATAAATAAATAAATTGGACTAATTGTAATTTGAATTTAATGCAATTTGCTTCGGTTGAATGCAGCAATATTATACTTGCTAAATTTAAGAGGGCTGGGAAGGGGTTAAAGAAAATTAAAAATCTTATGCTCATCTCTTCTCCCGCTGACAATCCACTAATAGGCTCTTGTGTTTTTTTTTATCTTCCTCCTGGCCGGGTCTTCCATTCATAATTGACAATATTGTCTTGTAGGGCACAACATTCATCAGTGACATACATTGTGCACTGCACGTGTTGATCCAGAGGAAGACAAAGATCCCACGTGGCAGATACTAATTGCTCTACATTTGTAGAAAAATTCCTTCCCGACTCCACATACCATCCCATCACAGAATCTAATCCCCACAACCTGTAATATTATATTTATCAAGAAAGCATCCACGCCCTTCTTGAACTTTTTTAGTGAATCAACCATTACAATATCATGTGGCAGAGAGAAATCACTGCTCGTAGAGAAAATAATCCATAGTCTCACTGCTTGTACTGGAAAGAATCCATAGTCTCACTGCTTGTACTGGAAAGAATCCATAGTTTCACTGATTGTACAGTAAAGAATCCATAGTCTCACTGCTTGTACTGTAAAGAATCCATAGTCTCATTGCTTGTACTGAAAAGAATCCATAGTCTCACTGATTGTACAGTAAAGAATCCATAGTCTCACTGCTTGTACTGTAAAGAATCCATAGTCTCACTGCTTGTACTGGAAAGAATCCATAGTCTCACTGCTTGTACTGGAAAGAATCCATAGTCTCACTGCTTGTACTGGAAAGAATCCATAGTCTCACTGATTGTACAGTACAGAATCGATAGTCTCACTGCTTGTCCTGTAAAGAATCGGTAGTCTCACTGCTTGTACTGTAAAGAATCGCTAGTCTCACTGCTTGTACTGTAAAGAATGCATAGTCTCACTGTTTGTACTGTAAAGAATCCATAGTCTCCCTGCTTGTACTGTAAAGAATCCATAGTCTCACTGCTTGTACTGTAAAGAATCCATAGTCTCACTGCTTGTACTGTAAAGAATACCTAGTCTCACTGCTTGTGCTGTAAAAAATCCATAGTCTCACTGCTTGTACTGTAAAGAATCCATAATCTCACTGATTGTACTGTAAAGAATCCATAGTCTCACTGATCGTACAGTAAAGAATCACCATCTGTGATGATGATCAAACCTTCTTTCCTCTAGATGTAGAGTAGAAGATACCCCTTTGTCATCTTTGCAGGGCTTGGTGTGAAGAAATCATTAGAAAGATCTCTTTCCGGTCCCTTCATATATTTGTACATTATAATATGATCACCATTAAGCCTTTGTTTTTTCCCAAGTGGAAAAACCCCAGTTTTGTTTCCAAAATCATAACCATAACTTGTAGTATAACATTTTTCAAGAAAGACATCCAAGGTCTCTTTGAATTTGTTCAGTGAATCAATCATGTTGTGGGGAGAGCTCCCTAATCTGATTGCTGTTACAGTAAAAAATCCATTGTCTCACTGCTTGTACTGTAAAGAATCCATAATCTCACTGATTGTACTGTAAAGAATCCATAGTCTCACTGATCGTACAGTAAAGAATCACCATCTGTGATGATGATCAAACCTTCTTTCCTCTAGATGTAGAGTAGAAGATACCCCTTTGTCATCTTTGCAGGGCTTGGTGTGAAGAAATCATTAGAAAGATCTCTTTCCGGTCCCTTCATATATTTGTACATTATAATATGATCGCCATTAAGCCTTTGTTTTTTCCCAAGTGGAAAACCCCCAGTTTTGTTTCCAAAATCATAACCATAACTTGTAGTATAACATTTTTCAAGAAAGACATCCAATGTCTCTTTGAATTTGTTCAGTGAATCAATCATGTTGTGGGGAGAGCTCCCTAATCTGATTGCTGTTACAGTAAAAAATCCATTGTCTCACTGCTCGTACAGTAAAGAATCCCCAATCTCTGCTTGTACTGTAAAGAATCACCATCTGTAATGATGATTAAACCTTCTTTCTTCTACTCATAGAGGATACCCCCTTGTTATTGTTGATGACCTATGTGTAAAAATCATCAGTAAATAGATCTCTCCTATTATCCCTTCATATATTTATACATTGTAATAAGATCGCCGCTAAGCCTTTGCTTTTCCAAGCTCAACAATCCCAGTCTTGTTTCCAAAATCATAACCATAACTTGTAATATAATATTTTTTCAAGAAAGGCATTCAGGTCCTCCTTGAACTTGTTCGGTGAATCAGCCATTACAACATGTTGTGGCGAAGAGTTCCATAATCTCATTGCTCTTACAGTAAAGAATCTATAGTCTAACTGCTTGCACAGTAAAGAATCCACAATCTCTTTGCTTGCACTAAAGAATTACCATCCATAATGATGAGTAAACCTTTCCTTGCCATTGTTGGTGGCCTAGGTGTAAAAAGCATCATTGAATAGATCTCCTCTATTGTCCCTTCATATATTTGTACATTGTAATGAGATCGCCCCTAAGCCTTAATTTTTCCAAGTTAAATAATCAAATTTTTTTCATCCAAAATTGTGACTGCTATACAAAAATACTACAAGTTCATTATCTATGGGTTCAATATGTTTTCACCTCCCACATTTTTATGGTATTTACAATATCTTGGCCACCCCAAAAAATAAAATTTGCATTTTTTTTCCCTAAACGTGTACATTTTTGTAATTTGTTTTTGAATGCCATATAACACGGCAATAAAATGGACACTTTCCCATTCTGCTGCTTGTACAGTAATATAAAATGTATGTGTTTTATCTACTTTGCGAAACCATTATGACTTTTGGAAGCCTATCACGTCCGACCTAATTTTAGGGTATCATGCTAAAGGTGCTAAGAATGTTAACATTTTCTAAAAATGACAATGCTATAAAAATAGAAGCTTTTTTGAGAAGTTCATTTTGTGTTTAAAATCGTCACATTGTCACAAATGTCATTTACAAATGTGTCACTATACATAAGCCAGAGCGGTAAAATTGGAATGCTGAAAATGACACATATTGTTGCTTCACCTTTGTACTAGGATGTCATTTTGATAAAAATACGTTTCCTGGAATGTTGTAATTTCTGCAGATTCTTCATGAGATTTAAATCCTGCCAGTTTTCATCCTGAAACATAATGGGTATTTTTTATTAGGTAGAAAATAATAAAAATATATTTTTGTGCGGCAATTTATACTTCGACCCCTTGCATTGAACCAACCTAGCCTTAAAATGTCCCATGTCCAATTAATGGCTCTATCCAGTAGCGTAACTACTGGGGAAGGGAGATGACAGCAAAATGCCTGGTCCTCTATCTGACTGAGACTTTGCACACTGGCTATCACTGTCGCAGAGTCTCAGTCCGTGTAGTGTATGGTGGAGGGTGGAGCTAAACTATTACGCTACTGGCATTGCACTGCTGGAATCCAGTGGCCAGAGGAAAACGAGCAAGAAACGGCAGGCAGAAGTAGAAGTTCTTGCAAGTAGCAGTAGGACTTGTAGCAACAATCCGTAGAGAAGTGGGAACAGCCTGGGTAAGATAGTTCTCAGAACAAGGAGCTAGAGACTGAACTAGACTAAACAGCTACACACAATACTCAAGCAATGAGTGAGAGATCCATGTGGTTTTAAGTAGGCCCAAACAGGAAACAAGATGGATTCCACGGGTTCAGAATCTGCCATCTTAGTAAAGGGCAATTGCAGGACGCAACAGCAGCCTCCAGTGGTAAGAGGTGATAGTGCAGCATAATATCAAGGTGAACAATAGCAGCCACTAGTGGTCAAACTGTAGAAGGACAACAGGAATCCTGACATAACCTGACGAGCTTATTACAGGCTGAGCTTCCTATAGGCAGAGACCTGTCACTCACTGTCAACGGGCGGGGAGAAGCCACCGAGGACACACCTGTATGAGTATTAAAAGTATGTGTATCTCTAAAATGCTGAAGCTTTACAGAGACAACCATACATAGCTGGATATTACATCCAGTGCCTGATACATGCTGCACATGTATCACCTGTCAGGCTCCCTTTACAGGGGTTGTCCAGGCTTGGGATAAAAATCTCCAGTCAATCTGTGTGACTGCTGACTGTCAAATCATAACAGGTTGCAGCGCGCCTGCTGTCATGAGTCTGATCAGATGCGATCAGGCGGTCATGTGACTACATGTGTGATATTTCCACGTGCCGACTAGATAAATTTGGCATCTTTCAATACAAGAGAATTGAGAGAAGCCAGATGAGTGTGGTTGTCACATGACTGCAAGTTGCATATCTATGGTCAGATGACCACCTGCTCACATCGGCGACACTGGGGCCATTATTATTGTACATGGGGCGGGGACTCAGGGGACATTATTAAATGTTAATATAAGTTGAACTTAGAACTCAAGAGAGGTATACAACAAGAATGACATTTTATTCACAATCCAATTAGTCCAATGTGAATTAAATGTCATTCTTGTTGCAGACCTCTCGAGTGCCGAGTTCTACTCTTCTTTCTATCATGGATTGGAACCCTACTTGTGCACCTCTTCACAATTCCGGAGTGCCGTATACTAATTATTATATTTTAACTGAGCACTTAAGAAGCATTATTTTTTTATAGGAGCACCAATAGCATAGCTAGCAGGTGACAGAGGGTACAGTGGGTACAGAAAGTATTCAGACCCCTTTACATTTTTCACTCTTTGTTTCATTGCAGCCATTTGGTAAACTCTAAAAAGCTCATTTTTTTTCTCATTAAAGTACACTCTTCATCCCATCTACACTGAAAAAAAGCAGAAATGTAGAAATTTTTGCAGATTTATTAAAAAAGAAAAAATGAAATATCACATGGTCATAAGTATTCAGACCCTTTGCTCAGACACTCATATTTAAGTCACGTGCTGTCCATTTCCTTGTGATCCTCCTTGAGATGATTCTACTCCTTCATTGGAGTCCAGCTGTGTTTAATTAAACTGATAGGACTTGATTTGGAAAGGCACACACCTGTCTATATAAGACTTCACACAGGGGCGGACACAGACTGTAGTGGGCCCCTGTGCAAGAAATTTTTGCCCCCCCACACCGGCCCTTCATAGGGCAACAAAGTTATGTAAACATAACCCCCCCCCATGTGCATCTCTCATCCCCCCGTGCATCTCTGATTCCCCCCACTCCTAGCTAATTAATTGTATTTAAAAAAAATAAAACTTGTTATACTTACCCCCATGCGATCCCTGCAGAATCCTGGAGCTCGTCCACGTAGCTGCCACCAGGTTTTCCTGACTTCCGGCCATGTGACGGCGCCGTCACATGACCGGAAATCAGGGGAATCATGAAGGCGCTGCCGCAGCAGTGCAGCACTACTACACAGAGGAAAGCAGCGCTGAGATGTCCCGGCGCTTAGCGCTCAGCATGGGGTCGGGGGCCCAGGGCCGGCTCCAGGTTTTTGTGGGCCCAGGGCGAAAGAGTTTCAGTGGGCCCCTTTAACACATACCACGATTCATGCTGCACAGATACCGCAGAGAAATATATATATAGTACAATGCAAAGATTTCACTTCTTACATTACATCAGCGATATCTATTGTAAATTCTGCAATAGCTCAGAAACCAGCGAATCGCTCCACACAGTATACTGTCCCCCATAAAATGCTTCATACAGGAGACTGGCCCCCATAAAATGCTCCATACAGAATACTGGCCCCCATAAAATGCTCCATACAGGATACTGGTCCCCATATAACGCTCCATACAGGATACTGGCCCCCATAAAATGCTCCATACAGAATACTGGCCCCCATAAAATGCTCCATACAGGATACTGGTCCCCATATAAAGCTCCATACAGGATACTGGCCCCCATATAACACTTCATACAGAACACTGGCTCCCATATAACGCTCCATACAGGATACTGGGCCCCATATAATGCTCCATACAGAATACTGGCCCCCATATAACGCTCCATACAGAATACTGGCCCCCATATAACGCTCCATACAGGATACTGGCCCCATATAATGCTCCATACAGAATACTGGCCCCCATAAAATGCTCCATACAGAATACTGGCCCCCATATAATGCTCCAAACAGGATACTGGCCCCCATATAACGCCCATACAGAATACTGGCCCCCATATAACGCTCCATGCAGGCGGTTCGCAAAACATAATGCCTCACGCAGGCTGTTCCCCCCACATAATGCCCCACGCAGGCTGTTCCCCCCATATAGGATGTCACCCCCCCTATAATGCCCCATGCAGGATGACACCCCCCCTTCCTTATAATGCCCCATGCAGGATGTCACACACACCCCCTCCCTTATAATGCCCCAAGCAGGATGTCACATACCCCCCCTCCCTTATAATGCCCCATGCAGGATGTCACCCCCCCTCCCTTATAATGCCCCATGTTGGATGCCACACCCCCCCTCCCTTATAATGCCCCATGCAGGATGTCACCCACCCCCCCACTTTTATAATTCCCCATGCAGGATGTCACCCCCCTTATAATGCCCCATGCAGGATGTCACCCCCCCTCCCTTATAATGCCCCATGCAGGATGTCACCCCCCTTATAATGCCCCATGCAGGATGTCAACCCCCCCTTATAATGCCCCATGCAGGATGTCACACAACCTCACCTCACCCCCTCCCTTATACTGCCACAGGCCTCCATAAAATAAAAAAAAAATCAAATTCTCACCTCACAGCTCACCTGCTGCCGCTGCTCCGGACTCCAGCGTCGCCGGCCTCATCCCGCTCTGCGCTGTGACTGCTCAGGAGAGGGTGCAGTGTAAAGACGTCACCGCGCCCTCTGACCTGAGAAGTCACAGTGTAGCAGCCGCGGTGGATGCAGGAGCTGCTGCGGAGGCTCGGGGTGGGGTAAGTATTGTGCCGGGGCCCGGAGCAAGTGGGGGGAAGCGGGCGCTGACACCGCTCTCCTCCGCTCACGGGTCCCATAGTGTACGGGGTGCCCGACGGTGAGGGCCCCCCGCCTGTTCAGGGCCCCGGCATTTGCCCGCGTGCGCCGGGTGCTGACTCTGGCCCTGCGGGGGCCCCATGAGGAGACGCACAAGAGGGGGCCCCAACGGGGCTACGAGGGGGCCCCGATCGGCCGGGCCCCATATTGGAGTGAGGACAGTCATGCCCTGATGGCGGCCCAGCTGGATGCTGGAGGGGCTCCCTCTCCCTTGGGGCCCCCGTTCAATGAACGGGCTGCACGGGCAGTAGGTCCGCCCCCGACCTCACAGCTCACAGTGCATGTCAGACCAAATGAGATTCATGAGCTCAAAGGAACTGCCCAAGGAGCTCAGAGACAGAATTTTGGCAAGGCACTGATCTGGCCAAGGTTACAAAAGAATTTCTGCAGTACTCTGCAGTACTTATGGAGCACAGTGGCCACCATAATCCTTAAATGGAAGAAGTTTGGAATCACCAGAAGTCTTCCTAGACCTGGCCATCCAGCCAAACTGAGCAATCGTGGGCCTTGGTGAGAGAGGTAATGAAGAACCCCATTGTGGCTGAGCTGCAGAGATACAGTAGGGTGATGGGAGAAGGTTACACAAAGTCAACTATCACTCCAGCCCTCCTCCAGTCGGGCCTTTATGGCAGAGTGGCCCGATGGAAGCCTCTCCTCAGTGCAAGACATATGAAAGCCCGCATAGAGTTTGCTCAAAAACACATGAAGGACTCCCAGACTATGAGAAATAAGATTCTCTGGTCTGATGAGAAGAAGATAGAACTTTTTGGTGATAATTGTAAGTGGTATGTGTGGAGAAAACGAGGCACTTCTCATCACCTGCCCAATTCAATCCCAACAGTGAAACATGGTGGTGGCAGCATCATGCTATGGGGGTGTTTTTCAGCTGCAGGGACAGGACGACTGGTTGCAATTGAAGGAAGCATGAATGCGGCCAAGAACAGAGTTATCCTGGATAAAAATCTCTTCCAGAGTGCTCTGGACCTCAGACTTGGCCGAAGGTTCACCTTCCAACAAGACAATGACCCTAAGCACACAGCTAAAATAACAAAGGAGTGGCTTCAGAACAACTCTGTGACCATTCTTCACTGGCCCAGCCAGAGCCCTGACCTAAACCGAATTGAGCCTCTCTGGAGAGACCTGAAAATGGCTGTCCACCAACGTTCACCATCCAACCTGATGCAACTGGAGAGGATCTGCAAGGAAGAATGGCAGGGGATCCCGAAATCCAGGTGTGAAAAACTTGTTGCATCATTCCCAAGAAGACTCATGGCTGTACTAGCTCAAAAGGGGGCTTCTACTCAATACTGAGCAAAGGGTCTGAATACTTATGACCATGTGATATTTCAGTTTCTCTTTTTTAAAAAATTTGCAAAAATTTCTACATTTCTGTTTTTTTTTTCAGTTAAGATGGGGTGCAGAGTGTACTTTAATGAGAAAAAAAAGGAACTTTTTAGAATTTACCAAATGGCTGCAATGAAACAAAGAGTGAAAAATTTAAAGGGGTCTGAATATTTTCCGTACCCACTGTACGATCACCCAGGGACCCTCGCTTGGAGACGGCCACCCAGAGCTACCACCACTCCTAACTCTGTCAGCATACGCAGCACACCAATATAGTTAAGCTCTGCAGTAATGCAGGGCGACATGATCTCCCTGCATGACTGCTCTCCGTTTTGTAGACTGCATGTCACTTTAAGCCTGCAGTTTACAGAACAGCAGGGGGATGCACTGCCCTAGGCACCTTTGCACACACAGGACTTCAGAGTCCAGGTGAGGTGATGTGGGGGCATCTTAAAGTATGGGGGGGGGGCGTATACATTGTAGGGACTATTGTAGGGTGTGGGGTCCTCATAAAGTATGGGGGGTCAATACAGAGTGTGGGGACTACTGTGGGGCCATTATACAATATGGGTGCTAATGTGAGGGCCATTATACACTTTCAGGGCTATCATACTGTGTGGGGACTAGAGATGAGCGGTGTTCGACTAGAACTGTTCGCCAATCTCAAATTCGAGCTGTTTTGGGCGGTGTTCGAGTTGTTCGACGAACCCGAACGATTTGCAAAAAATTCGGCTGTTCGAGGTTATGTTCGATAACTGTTCGTGCACCAAAAGCGTGTCCTGCATGTCTGGTGCTATTTAGAGCACCAATCATGCAGGGATTGTCTGCCACTCACTGTAATGCCACAGCCATGGTGGTTGTGGCATTACAGTGATTGCCCAAATCGATGGGAACAGTGCCAACAGTGAAACATGAAAAGCCGGCAATTCAGCAGCGGCATACACCGGTACCCGACAATTTAGAACCGAAAGAATAGAGCTTCACACATAGATTAGATAGATATAAACATGTCAGCCACATATATACGAAGTACAGTGAAAGTGCTGCTTACTGTACTTGTCATTTAGCGTAAAGGATTTATAAAAAAAAATAATAGTGTTTTCATGCACCGTCTCTTTAAAAAAGCCGGCCGGCAATTCAGCAGCGGTACCCGACAATTTAGAATAGAAGGAATAGAGAATCACACATAGATTAGATAGATAGAAACATGTCAGTCACATATATATGAAGTACAGTGACAGTGTTGCTTACTGTACTTGTCATTTAGTGTAAAGGATTTATTAAAAAAAATAATAGTGTTTTCATGCACCGTCTCTTTAAAAAAGCCGGCCGGCAATTCAGCATCTGTACCTGACAATTTAGAACAGAAAGAATAGAGCTTCACACATAGATTAGATAGATAGAAACATGTCAGTCACATATATATGAAGTACAGTGACAGTGTTGCTTACTGTACTTGTCATTTAGTGTAAAGGATTTATTAAAAAAAATAATAGTGTTTTCATGCACTGTCTCTTTAAGAAAGCCGGCCGGCAATTCAGCATCTGTACCCGACAATTTATAACAGACAGAATAGAGCTTCACACATAGATTAGATAGATAGAAACATGTCAGTCACATATATATGAAGTACAGTGATAGTGTTGGCTACTGTACTTGTCATTTAGTATTAAAATAAAGGATTTATTATTAAAAAAATTGGCGTGGGGTTCCCCTTAATTTTAGTCTCTAGCGGAGGTTAAGCAGACAGCTGGGGCAGATGTTTGAAGCCTGGGAAGGGGGTAATACCCACGGAGCTTCCCAGGCTACTAATATCAGCCCCCAGCTGAATACATAGCCTTTACTAGCTATTAAAATGGGGGACCCCCCCAAAAAAATGACGTGGGGTCCCCCCTAATTTAATAGCTAGCAAAGGCTAGGCAGACAGCCGGGGGCTGATATTAATAGCCCAGGAAGGGAGCCATGAATATTGGCCCCCTCCCAGGCTAGAAACACCAGCCGTCAGCCGCCCCAGAAATGGCGCATTCATAGGATGCGCCAATTCTGGCACTTAGCCTCGCTCTTCCACGCTGCCCTGGTGCGGTGGCAGGGGGTAATAGGGCTGGGGTTGATGTCAGCTTATAATGCCAGCTGACATCAAGCCCAGGTTAGTAATGGAGAGGCGTCTATAAGACACCCCCATTACTAACCTCATAGTCAAAGTTAAAAAAAACACAAACACCCAGAATAAAGTCCTTTAATTGAAATAAAGACACAATTCTTTATTGTTCTAAATTAAACCATACTTACCGTCACGCCCATTCCAGCTGAAGCCAACGATCTCCTGTAATAAAAATAAAATAATAAAGCAACCTCATCCTTACCTTTCCATGGTTCCCACGACAGCTTCAGCTCTGCTACATCGAGATGACAGGCTGGACCGCAGCAGAACGCTGCCATCCAGCCTGTCATCCCGCAGACACTGAGAAGAGCAGGCTTGCTTGCGCTCCACATTGTCTCTCTGTGACGGCATAAAGATGAGCCGAGGTCATGTCCAATGAACTCGGCTCACCTCATGCACGTCACTTACAGCGTGGGAGAATTCTCACACTGAAGCGCTGAGTGCAGGAGAATTTTCCCACGCTGTCAGTGAGGTGCATGAGGTGAGCTGAGTTCATTCGACATGACCTCGGCTCATCTGGATGCCGTCACAGCGAGACACTGAGGAGCGCAAGCATGCCTGCTCTTCTCAGTGTCTGCGGCATGACAGGCTGGATGGCAGCGTTCTGCTGCGGTCCAGCCTGTCATCTCGATGTAGCAGAGCTGAAGCTGTCGTGGGAACCATGGAAAGGTAAGGATGAGGTTGGTTTATTATTTTTCTTGTATTGCAGGAGATCGTTGGCTTCAGCTGGAATGGGCGTGATGGTAAGTATAGTTTAATTTAGAACAATAAAGAATTGTGTGTTTATTTCAATTAAAGGACTTTATTCTGGGTGTTGTGTTTTTTTTAAATACTTTACTAGAAATTCATGGCGGTCATGTCTAATACTGACGTGACCCCATGAATTTTGGGCTTGGGGCCAGCTGATAATACCAAGCTGGCCCTAACCCCTTTATTACCCAGTGAGCCACCGCACCAGGGCCCTGGATGAGTTGGGTACAGCGCCAGAAGATGGCGCTTCTATGAACGCGCCATTTTCCGGGGTGGCTGCGGACTGCAATTTGCAGCGGGGGGGGGGCCCAGAAAGCTTGGGCCTCCCTGCGCTGCAGATTCCAGCCCCCAGCTGCCTAGTTGTACCTGGCTGGACATAAAAATAGGGCGAAGCCCCACGTATTTTTTTTTTAATTATTTCATGAAATTCATGAAATAATTAAGAAAAAAAGGCCTTCCCTATATTGTTGTGTCCGGCCAGGTACAAATAGGCAGCTGGTGGTTGGGGGCAGCCCGTTCCTGCCTGCTGTACCTGGCTGGACACAAATATAGTGCGAAGCCCCACTTCAATTTTTTTTAATTATTTCATGAAATTCATGAAATAATTAAAAAAAAATTGACGTGGGGCTTCGCACTATATTTGTGTCCAGTCAGGTGCAGCAGGCAGGAACGGGCTGCCCCCAACCACCAGCTGCCTATTTGTACCTGGCCGGACACAACAATATAGGGAAGCCCTTTTTTTCTTAATTATTTCATGAAATAATTTAAAGAAAATTGACGTGGGGCTTCGCCCTGTTTTTGTGTCCAGCCAGGTACAACTAGGCAGCTGGGGGCTGGAATCCGCAGCGCAGGGAGGCCCAAGCTTTCTGGGCCACCCCCGCTGCAAATTGCAGTCCGCAGCCACCCCGGAAAATGGCGCGTTTATAGAAGCGCCATCTTCTGGCGCTGTACCCAACTCATCCAGGGCCCTGATGCGGTGGCTCACTGGGTAATAAAGGGGTTAGGGCCAGCTTGGCATTATCAGCTGGCCCTAAGCCCAAAATTCATGGGGTCACGCCAATATTAGACATGACCACCATGAATTTCTAGTAAAGTATTTAAAAAAAACACAACACCCAGAAAAAAGTCCTTTAATTGAAATAAACACACAATTCTTTATTGTTCTAAATTAAACCATACTTACCATCACGCCCATTCCAGCTGAAGCCAACGATCTCCTGAAATGAAAGAAAAATAATAAAGCAACATCATCCTTACCTTTCCATGGTTCCCATGACAGCTTCAGCTCTGCTACATCGAGATGACAGGCTGGACCGCAGCAGAACGCTGCCATCCAGCCTGTCATCCCGCAGACACTGAGAATCGCAGGCTTGCTTGCGCTCCACAGTGTCTCTCTGTGAGGGCATCCAGATGAGCCGAGTTAATGTCCAATGAACTCGGCTCACCTCATGCACGTCACTGACAGTGTGGGAAAATTCTCCTGCACTCAGCGCTTCAGCGTGGGAGAATTCTCACACTGAAGCGCTGAGTGCAGGAGAATTCTCCCACGCTGTCAGTGACGTGCAGGAGGTGAGCTGAGTTCATTGGACATAAGCTCACCTTATGCACGTCACTGACAGCGTGGGAAAATTCTCCTGCACTCAGCGCTTCAGCGTGGGAGAATTCTCACGCTGAAGCGCTGAGTGCAGGAGAATTCTCCCACGCTGTCAGTGACGTGCAGGAGGTGAGCTGAGTTCATTGGACATGAACTCACCTTATGCACGTCACTGACAGCGTGGGAGAATTCTCCTGCACTCAGCGCTTCAGCGTGAGAAATTTCCCACGCTGTCAGTGACGTGCATGAGGTGCGCCGAGTTCATTGGACATGAACTCGTCTCATCTTTATGCCGTCACAGCCAGACACTGCAGAGCGCAAGCATGCCTGCGCTTCTCAGTGTCTGCGGGATGACAGGCTGGATGGCAGCATTCTGCTGCGGTCCAGCCTGTCATCTCGATGTAGCAGAGCTGAAGCTGTCGTGGGAACCATGGAAAGGTAAGGATGATGTTGCTTTATTATTTTTCTTTTATTGCAGGAGATCGTTGGCTTCAGCTGGAATGGGTGTGATGGTAAGTATGATTTAATTTACAACAATAAAGGATTGTGTCTTTATTTCAATTAAAGGACTTTATTCTGGGTGTTTGTGTTTTCTTTTAACTTTAACTATGGGGTTAGTAATGGGGGTGTCTTATAGACGCCTCTCCATTACTAACCTGGGCTTGATGTCAGCTGGCATTATAAGCTGACATCAACCCCAGCCCTATTACCCCCTGCCACCGCTACAGGGCAGCGTGGAAGAGCGAGGCTAAGTGCCAGAATTGGCGCATCCTATGAATGCGCCATTTCTGGGGCGGCTGACGGCTGGTGTTTCTAGCCTGGGAGGGGGCCAATATTCATGGCTCCCTTCCTGGGCTATTAATATCAGCCCCCAGCTGTCTGCCTAGCCTTTGCTAGCTATTAAATTAGGGGGGACCCCACGTCATTTTTTTGGGGGGGTCCCCCATTTTAATAGCTAGTAAAGGCTATGTATTCAGCTGGGGGCTGATATTAGTAGCCTGGGAAGCTCCGTGGGTATTACCCCCTTCCCAGGCTTCAAACATCTGCCCCAGCTGTCTGCTTAACCTCCGCTAGAGACTAAAATTAAGGGGAACCCCACGCCAATTTTTTTTAATAATAAATCCTTTATTTTAATACTAAATGACAAGTACAATAACCAACACTATCACTGTACTTCATATATATGTGACTGACATGTTTCTATCTATCTAATCTATGTGTGAAGCTCTATTCTGTCTGTTATAAATTGTCGGGTACAGATGCTGAATTGCCGGCCGGCTTTTTTAAAGAGACAGTGCATGAAAACACTATTATATTTTTTAATAAATCCTTTACACTAAATGACAAGTACAGTAAGCAACACTGTCACTGTACTTCATATATATGTGACTGACATGTTTCTATCTATCTAATCTATGTGTGAGGCTCTATTCCTTCTTGTCTAAATTGTCGGGTACCGGTGTATGCCGCTGCTGAATTGCCGGCCGGCTTTTTTAAAGAAAGCGTCTTCTGAGCAGTTTGTCAGCTTTTGGACACCTTTGAAGGTGTTTTCTATGTGTTTCTATGTGTTTTTGTTTGCCTGCCATTGGTTTTAACGGTGTTCGACGGTGTTCTAAGGTGTTCGACGAACAGTTCCTCGAACATCCCGGTGTTCGACGAACCGAACCGAACCCGAACACTACGGGGGTGGCTCAACACTAGTGGGGACTACTGTGGAGGCTAATATAAAGTATGAGGGACATTATATAGTGTATTGGCCATTATATAGTATTGGCGCTAATGTGGGAGAAATTATACAGCGTGGGGGCTACTGTGAGAACTATTAAACAGTGTGGGGGCCATTACATAGTGTGGGTGTTAATGTGGGGTGGCATTATACAGTATGAGGACTACTGTGGAGGTCATTATATTGTGTTTTGAGGGAGCAATGGGTCCATCATACTGTGCATAGGGAAGCTGTGGACCCATTATACTGTGTATATGGAAGCTGTGGGCCCATAACACTGTGCATAGTGAAGCTGCGGGCCCCTCATACTGTGCATAGGGGAGCTGTCGAACCCATCATACTGTGTATAGGGAAGCTGTGTGCCCATCAGAGTGTATATAGGGAAGCTGCGGACCCTCATACTGTGTATAGGGAAGCTGTGGCCCCTCATACTGTGCATACGGGAGCTGTGGGCCCATCATACTGGGTAAAGAGAGGCTGCGGCCCCTCATACTGTGCATAGGGGAGCTGTGGGCCCATCATACTGTGCATAGGGAAGCTGTGGGTCCATCATACTGTGCATAGGGGAGCTGTGGACCCATCATACTGTGCATAGAGAAGCTGTGGGCCCATAATACTGTCTATATGGAAGCTATACTTCATACATACTGTGTATAGGGGAGCTGTGGGGGCATTAAACTGTGTATAGGGAAGCTATACATGGGGTACTTAGGGGACATTATTAAATGTTAAGTGGGCACTTAAGAAGCATTATTGGTATAGAAACAAAACAGAAGAAGAATCAACGCCTTCTAAATGTGGTGCTGGAGAAGGATGTTATCATTACCATGGATGGCAAGAAGAACAAACAAATCAATTTTAGAACAAATCAAGCCAGACATGTCACTGGAAGCAAAGATCACTAAGCTACGACTTGCCTACTTTGGACAGAAAATACGAAGTGAGCAATCACTGGAGAAGGACATCATGGTGAGAGGAATAGAAGGAACAATACATATCCCTGACCAGACCCTGTAAAACAAATCATTAAAAAAGACCTCCTATATATAGACCCCAGACATTCAGACATTTGTCACATGAACTTATCAGTGCAGATCCTTCAGCAGCATCCAGAGGTGCACACGTATGCTCAGTCTTATCTAGAATTATTGTAACGCTGGCTGTACTACGGTAATGGAATTCTTTACTACTTTCCTTTACATTTTGAATCTTTCTTTAGGAATAGATGTTTAAGAAAAAACAAACAATCCCCATTCATTAACATATTAGGAGAGAACAACTGTCAATAATGCAAGAGAACATTTCTCAACAGGGTTGACACAATTGTGGCTCACTTCCTCTGATTTCAGTCTTCTTCTGTTACAAGATGATACAATAACTGCTGACCACTGTGAAATAATGCACAAAATCTATCATTACAGGGAACAGACAGTAAATGGAGGACAGTCAGAGTTCAGTCCAACTTTTAAGGGAACAAACTTTTCTTTAACATCAGCAAAATTGCACTTTTCACACTGATGAATTTGCAGTAGGAGTGTGCAGTGCATCCTGTTTCAGTGCAGAAGGATCATTGAATTATCAGGGGTTAATATAAAAACCATTAAAATCCCACAAAAAACTGTAATACTAAAATTTGTGATTGATACTATTTCTTTTTAGAATTTTTTTTTTAAGTACATGGGCAAATAAATGGCAGCCTGTATCGATTCTGTCAACTCAAAAAAAGCTACCATGGTTAGCCTTGAGGGCAAGTCACCCTACTTATCAGATTCCCAGGGCATCCTGTTATTTACCCTTTCACCCCTGTCCCCTGATTATATACCAATAAAAAGAAATTCTAAAAAAAAATCTAAAATATATCTCACATTTATGGTAAATTCTAGAAGGCCATATGTATGTCATCCCGCTTTGTTCATTTTTCTCTGTACTTGTAGTTTGGGGTGTTGTGCAGAAAAGGTTAAACGTTTAAATTACTTCTCACTTTGTCTTAAAAAAGATATATTTTATCAAAGATGACTGCTTTATTCAACTTCATTTCAACATTTTCATTTGCATATTGTTGGCCACAAGTGAAATAAATGATAAGAGTTGTGAACCACTTCTGCTTTTTTTGCAATACAAATATTAATTGTATTTTTTATTTACACAAAAAAATTGGTTTTTTTCATCCAGCGGTTTTCCTATTTTCCCAGGCACGATTGCTATGATCAGTTGTATTTTGCATTGATAGGACAATTTATTAAAGTAGCATAGAGATAGCCGTGCAGTGGGGAAAATAAGTATTTGATACACTGCCGATTTTGAAAGTTTTCCCACCTACAAAGAATGGAGAGGTCTGTAATTTTCTCATAGGTACACTTCACCTGTGAGAGACAGAATCATAAAAAAAATCCAGAAAATCACATTGTATGATTTTTACATAATTAAATTGCATTTTATTGCAAGAAATAAGTATTTGATCACCTACCAACCAGCAAGAATTCTGGCTCTCACGGACCTGTTAGATTTTCTTTAAGAAGCCCTCCTACTCTGCACTCATTACCTGGATTAATTGCACCTTACCAACCAGCAAGAATTCTGGCTCTCACGGACCTGTTAGATTTTCTTTAAGAAGCCCTCCTACTCTGCACTCATTACCTGGATTAATTGCACCTGTTTAAACTCGTTACCTGTATAAAAGACACCTGTCCACACAATCAATCACACTCCAACCTCTCCGCCATGGCCAAGACTAAAGAGGTGTCTAAGGACACCAGGGACAAAATTGTAGACCTGCACAAGGCTGGGATGGGCTACAAGACAATAGGCCAGCAGCTTGGTGAGAAGGCAACAACTGTTCTCACAATTATTAGACAATGGAAGAAGCACAAGATGACTGTCAATCTTCTTCGGTCTGAGGCTTCACGCAAGATCTCGCCTCTTGGGGTAGGGATGATTCTGAGAAAGGTCAGGAATCAGCCCAGAACTACAAGGGAGGCCCTGGTCAATGACCTGAAGAAATCTGGGACCACAGTCTCAAACATTGCCATTAGTAACAAACTACGCCATCATGGATTAAAATCCTGCAGGGCACGTAAGGTTCACCTGCTCACGCCAGCACATGTCCAGGCACGTTTGAAGTTCGCCAATAACCACCTGTATGATCCAGAGGAGGCATGGGAGAAGGTCATGTGGTCAGATGAGACCAAAATAGAACGTTTTGGCATCAGCGCCACTCGCCTGTTTGGAGGAAGCAGAATGAGTACAATCCCAAGAACACCGTCCCAACCGTGAAGCATGGTGGGGGGAACATCATATTTTGGGGGTGCTTTTCTGCAAAAGGGACAGGAAGACTGCACTGCATTGCAAAAAAAAACGGATTGCATATGGATGAGTGTGGAAAAATCATACCACTTTTCTAGATGAGAATGGGACTGAATGTTAAGTGTGGCCGCACTAGTGACTTGTATAGAGGCAAAACTATGTTCTCATCACGTGTCCCTTAATGCATCCGGTTATTTGATGCATCCATTCTGCTCAGGTAAGTTACTGTGGAACTGTGATGTACAGTGGGAAAAATAAGTATTTGATACACTGTCGATTTTGCAAGTTTTCCCACCTGCAAAGAATGGAGAGGTCTATAATTTTTATCGTAGGTACACTTCAACTGTGCGAGACACAATCTTAAAAAAAATCCAGAAAATCACATTGTATGATTTTTACAGAATTAATTTGCATTTTATTGCATGAAATAAGTATTTGATACAGAAAAACAGAACTTAATATTTGGTACAGAAACCTTTGTTTGCAATTACAAGGGTCAGAGATTTCCTGTAGTTCTTGACCAAGTTTGCATGCACTGCAGCAGGGATTTTGGCCCACTCCTCCATACAGGTCTTCTACAGATCATTCAGGTTTTGGGGCAACATTGAGTTTCAGCTCCCTCCAATTATTTTCTATTGAGTTCAGGCCTATTCAGTTCATTTTCTATTCAGTTCAGGAGACTGTCTAGGCCACTCCAGGACCTTGAAATGCTTCTTATGGGGCCACTTCTTAGTTGCCCTGGCTGTGTGTTTTGGGTCATTGTCATGCTGGAAGACCCAGCCACGATCCATCTTCAATGCTCTTACTGAGGAAAGGAGGTTGTTGGCCAAAATCTTGCGATACATGACCCCATCCATCCTCCCTTCAATACGGTGTTGTTTTCCTGTCCCCTTTGCAGAAAAGTACCCCCAAAGTATGATGTTTCCCCCACCATGCTTCACGGTTGGGACGGTGTTCTTGAGGTTGTACTCATCCTTCTTCTTCCTCCAAACACGGTGAGTGGAGTTGATACCAAAAAGTTCTATTTTGGGCTCATCTGACTACATGACCTTCTCCCATGCCTCCTCTGGATTATACAGGTGGTCATTGACAAACTTCAAACAGGCCTGGACATGTGCTGACCTGAGCAGGGAGACTTTGCGTGCCCTGCAGGATTTTAATCCATGATGGCATAGTGTGTTCCTAATGGTAATGGTTGAGACTGTGGTCCCAGCTCTCTTCAGGTCACTGATCAGGTCCTCCCATGTACTGTAGTTCTGACTTGATTCCTGACCTTTCTCAGAATCATCTTTACTCCACGAGGCGAGATCTTGCATAGAGCCCCAGATGAGGAAGATTGACAGTCATCTTCTGTTTCTTTCATTTTCTAATAATTGTGCCAACAGTTGTTACCTTCTCAACAAGCTGATTGCCTATTGTCCTGTAGCCCATCCCAGCCTTGTCCAGGTCTACAATTATGTCCCTGGTGCCCTTAGACAACTCTTTGGTCTTGGCCATGGTGGAGAGGTTGGAGTGTGATTAATTGTGTGGACAGGTGTCTTTTATGCAGGTAATTAGTTCAAACAGGTGCAATTAATCCAGGTAATGAGTGCAGAGTAGGAGGGCTTCTTAAAGAAAGACTAATAGGTCTATGAGAGCCAGAATTCTTGCTGGTTGGTAAGTGATCAAATACTTATTTCATACAATAAAATGCAATTTAATTATGTGTGCCAGAGTTCTTGCTGGTTGGTGCAAATTATACTAATAATAAGAAGGAATTAAGGAAAAGTTCTAGAAAAATAAACCATGCCTATGGTAAGCTCTATAGGGCATCCATATGTTAGACCCTATTGTTCATTTATTATGTAAAAGTTTAAATTAGTTCCCCATTTGTCTTACCCAAAGGTTGGAAAATTATATTTTATCCATGAAGATTATCTTGCTCAACTTCATTTCAGCATAGTTTAATTTGCCTTGTGTTGCTCACCAGGGCAATGAATATTATGTGTTCTTGTGATTTGGAATAGTTCTGCTTTTTTCAATGAAAATATTTTTTCTATCTATTTATACATTTGTTGTTTCTCAGAAAAATAAAAAATAAATAATAATAATCCTTTGGATTTTTACCATCTGTAGGTCCTGACACATGGGGCTTTTTCTTCCGGGTCTTTTTTCTTGTGCCCCAATCACTATGGTCAGCGGTATTTTGCATTCATATTGTCAAGCTCTCTCTCTGGGTGAGGTGGCTCTACATGGGCATCATGACATCGGTGCAACAGGCAATTGAGGCATGTGGGAAACAGGTAAAAGGGGTCCTGGAAGACCAGAAACAGGCAGCAGAAGTCCTGTAAAACCGGGAACAGGTAGCAGAGTTCCTGGAAGGCCGCAGACAGGCATCAGAGGTCCTGGAAGACTGGGAACAGGTAGCAGAGGTCTTGGAAGACCGGTAACAGGTAGCAGAGGTCCTGGATGACCGCAGACAGGCAGCAGAGGTCCTGGAAGACTAGGAACAGATAGAAGAGGTCCTGGAAGACAGGAGACAGGTAGCAGAGGTCCTGGAAGACTGGGAACAGGTAGCAGAGGTCCTGTAAGGCCGCAGACAGGCACCAGAGGTCCTGGAAGACTGTGAACAGGCAGCAGAGGTCCTGGAAGACAGTTAACAGGTAGCAGAGGTCCTGTAAGACTGGAAACAGGTAGAAGAGGTCCTGGAAAACTGGGAACAGGTAGAAGAGGTCCTGGAACACCAGGAACAGATATCAGAGGTCCTGGAAGACTGGGAACAGGCAGCAGAGGTCCAGGAAGACTGGAACAGCTAGCAGAGGTCCTGGAAGACCGGGAGCAGGTAGCAGAAGCCTTGGAAGACCAGTAACAGAAAACAGAGGTCCTGGAAGACCAGAAACAGGTAGCAGAAGCCTTGTAAGACCAGGAACAGGTAGCAGAAGTCCTGGAAGATCGGAAACAGGTAGCAGACAGAACTCCAGAGCAACTAGAACGTCTAAATAGAAAGTTTTAACAGGTCCAAGCAGATGATCACATGGGATCATGCCGGACCATCTGCAAAATCAGACGTAGCGCACAGCAGGGTTCATCCAACTGGGGTGAGGGGAGCAAAGTCCACATCCAGAAAAGGTGTATAATACATAGGACAATTGATTAAACTACATGTGAGTTTGTTGATATCATTAAGCTGCTTGCCTTATGTAAGACGGTACCACAATTTGTGCCTCTTCATAAACAAAGCTTTTCAATTGACTACTGTGTAGCCTTACATCCTTCCACATTCCCTAAGTGGAGAACAACTCTACCATTAAGGTACACTATTAAGGTCCACTACATCCTATTATATTTAATCTCTTATTATAAAGCTGTTTCACCCATACACAACACAAATGGAGACAACTCCCTTATAGGCGAATACAGAAACAGCTTCAGATAATTTATCCTAAATTAATGTCTGTAAGTTGGTTAACTTGGAATGTAAATCGTGCACCCCAGTGAAATGCTATAAGGTTCTTATTAATAATCGTGGCCAAAAGTTTTGAGATTGTCACAAATTTTAGTTTTCACAAAGTTTGCTGCTTCTGTGTTTTTAGATCTTGTAATTAGATGCTCCTGTGGTTATTGATGTGCAATTATCAGCATTTTATAAGTTTTTACACTATTATTATCAAATCCATCAAGCAATATTTAAAGGGTTGACCCTTATTTTTCAAGACTTCTGGGCCAAATCCTAATTAGTGCTTGGAGTTTACCACAATGCTGTGTTTTTGCTTGCCCACCATCATTCTTCCACAAATCAATTGATTAGTGATGCCTAAAACAGACTACTTTTACATATACATTAGACTTCATTATATTACCATATCATCATGCTTCATACCTAACTTTTCAGGGATCTTACATGCTGTAAAGTTAGGACTGCATTACTAGAGACACACCCTTAAATGTAATGTGTTGTGCACGCCTATGATCAAGGTCCAAAATTAGTAAAGCTCTGCTCGAAACGATATAATGTAGGTCATAAACTTTATAGCACAACATAAGAATAACTGGAATTGGAAACCAGCATATGAAAAAAGTTTTATGCATCATATCTCCAATATGGCAGTTAGATTTAAATAAATACATACATAAATGATTAATAACTGTATATACGTACATTTTGTCCACCAGCAGGAACTTTGCATTCCTTGTAAAAATACATTATGTCCTTATGGACCTGTCATGTGACTGGGTTTGAACCGTTGAGCCTGTGCTTTGTGGTCGGCTTCTCTGTCTGCCGAGCCACAGTTTCTGTTATCCTTGCTTCAGTATTTTTAGGGAACAGGTGTTTTAATTTACTTATTTGTGTGCCTTATCACCTTTCGTGTGCGGCTTTATATACTTTTTCCCTGCTCGTATTTCCTGCTGGTGATAGTCTCATTTGGATGTCCAGCCATACTGTTGTAGTTTAAGCCAGTCAGTGAAAGACCAGCTAGGGTTTATCTCTTTGCTGTTTATGTTCTTTACCCTGCACCTATCTTCTGTTTCTTTTTAATAAGTAGGCGGCATATTTTTTAACAGTACGTACTTAATCTTTATTTTGTCTTTTGTGGTTTGTTTTACTCACTCTGGGATCTTTATATTTCAGCACACTTTCCCTTCTGTAGGTATTTTGCACTCTGCTCTGCCCTCCAATTCTTTAGGAGGAACGTGAAGCGCTCAATGGCTTTTCAGGCAGCATAGGTCCGAGTTGCCATTGTTTAGTCTGTGGTTAGCACTATCTCAGATTATGTAGAAACCACCTGTTACTGCTGGTCCGGATTTATAGACTGTACAGGAACAGGGCAGTTATGGTTTTTAGTGAGTTACCTATTTTCCTGAGTGAGTTGCTATACTATCATAACAGGACCCAAGTTTACCGAACCCTTTCACATAGAGACCATGAGATAGGGTTGGATGGGCTTCTTGAGTAATAGGAAGACAGGTTTTCTGAGCTCTTGTATAGGTAGATGTGCCATACCTGGTGCAATATCTAAGTCTTGTTTTCTCAATCATGAGGAAGTGCGATGCTTAGTGGTCACAGCTCTTTATAAAGTGCAAAATTTACTCTCTATAATCAGATGAAGGTATCATATTTTTTACCAGCTAACCAATAATGAAAAAGTCTCCACCTGGGTAGATGTCAGTAATGATAGTTGTCTTCTAGAACCAGAGGGTTGCTCTGACAGGATTGTTATGGCCCTCCTTGTACAGTTCACAACACTCTAGAGCCTTGCAATTTAGACATTGTCTCATGCAAATATCAGGAGTTCCTCGATCAGACCTTTGCCAACCTCATACATTCTCTGTGCTTCTCTCACTGGAACAAGAACCTTTGGTCATGGTGTCTCCACACATATGCACTGTCTCTAAGGATATTGCCTTCTGTATTTTCCTCAGGCCACTGTCAGCAGATCCCAGCCATGACAAGAGCTGCTTCTTTCTCTTGTCACTCCGGATCTCCTATATCTCCCACTCGGCCCTGTGTCTACACAAGGGATTCCCTCTAGGCATGGATGTGTTCACTAATTGGACACATGTCCTATGCCCTGTCTTAGCATTATTTCCTTATTTACTGTAATTTTTCCCTTTGGGCCAGTCCTACAGCTACCAGATAAATACAGCATTACATAATGTTGAGTGAAATGCATGGGTGACAATGCAATACATGGCTAGATCCAAGAAATAGCCTTTTTTTAAATGATCTCTGGCCTGGTGACTAGTAGATAGGGTCTCGGTAATTGTGTGTGAGTACCAGTTTGTTGATAGGGTGGTACGCTCCTTTAAATAAAATTTAGGATGTAGTGGTCATGGGTAACAGAGTGAGTCTCCACACTGGTATATAAATGCAACACGTTCCTGATCACTTATGATCCTTCTTCATAGCAAAGAAAAAGGATCACAAGTAGGGATGAGCGGACTCCTGGAAGCTCGGGTTCAGGTACCTTACCCAAACTTTATTCCAAAGTTTGGTTCTGGTATTAGAACTTTATCCGAAGTTGAACCCCATTGAAAATAATGAGGACCTGAACTTTTGAGCTGGAAAATTTCTCTCTCATTCTCTGTAACAGACTGCCTCTGGAACTCCAAACATTGCAATGGACTTCCAGGAGAAGTCCGTGTTCGCCGTTTAGCACCAAACACTGACTGTTCAGTAGGAACCCAAACTTTTAAGTTCGGGTTTGCTCATCTCTAATCACAAATGAACTGAAACGCAATGCATTTCTACACCAGTGCCTTGTGAATATTTTTATTGAATGCTTAATAAAGCTCTCTTGCATTTTATTGGATTGTAGGAGCTGGATATTTCTTCATTTTTTTTTTATAAGAAATGCAGGTTTATACAGATGAGAGTTCAACAACTTTATTCACAGGGAGGCAAAGAGCTTCCTGGTTACATACAGTCTTATGCCACATTCACACACCAGTCAGTGATAGTTAGAGGGGTTGTGACAAATACTGGTAGTATGTGCTGAGAAGTATACAGATTGACCCAGAAAATGCTGAAGAGATTGCTAACAATTATTGAAACCATCAAGCTTATTGCCTTATGTAGAACTGTGTAACCCCGAAGCTCAATGCCTATATTAAAAAAAGCCTATAGATAGATAAATAGATAGATAGATAAATAGATAGATAGATAGATAGATAGATAGATAGATAGATAGATAGATAGATAAGACTGGTTAGATTAGATAAGATTGATTTCAGTTTTCAGCGGATCAGAGAAAAGCAAACAATACTGACAATCACAAATACTGACATTCCAAAGATACATTTCCCTTCTGCATTTTTACAATGTCGTTGAACTTTGAGATTGTACCTTTACATGGTTTGTCAATTCCTAACTGCACGTTTACAGAGGCAGAGAGACATCCTCGGTAGAAGACATGAGTATTCGTAAGTTAACCCCTGTATCTTTATATTAATATAATATATTTTCTGAAGAATTATCAGAACATTGTTCATGCTTGTAAGCTTGTTTTTTCTTACAACATACACATCACATTTGTTATGAGAATAACCACCATATGCCACATCAATGTCCCATTACAAGCCCATGCATGTTATTTCTTATGAAATTTTGTGAAACATTAAATAGATCACCCATTATTAAATGCTCTTATAAGGAACTCATATTTACTAATGTGTTGTCAGCTCTTCTCACCTGTCTCTACGTCCAAAACATACAGAAACATGAAATCCATTTGTCTAATGTGCAGATCCTTCTTGTACTGCCAAACCAGCTCCGAGGATTAGACTCTACATGACTTTCGAAGGTGTCCTTGGTATCTGGCACCCAAGACATTAGTGGTAAATTCTTTAAAAGGGTCTTCATGGATAGGACTTGTTTTTCCAGCACAGCCCACAGATTCTTGACTTTTATAGCAAAGTAAATACCTTGAAATTTGTCATTTTCAGCAAACCATTCCCGAAGACTTTTTGCAGTGTGACAGGACCATTAGTAGGCACAGCCATTAAAAAATATAATTATCATCAAGGGTTGTACTTATCTACGTGGTACATGTCAACATAGTATCTATACAATTGTCAGGACCAAAAGATTCCGAAACAATACATTATTTAAGAGAACCAGCTTGGCCTCCTCTTTTTTCTTTGCTTTTTCAGTTATGATGCCCAAATACCCATCATGGCCATTTCTGTATAAAGCAGGCATCAGCATGGACATTATAACTGGTTTCGCAACCCCAAAAGCAGTAGGGTATAATGCAGTGTGTTCAGAGACCTTCTTTTAGCATAGCCATCATTATGTACTTTAAAATTAAGGGCTTATGCCACAAAAACCCTACTACGTTTCGGAGCTATCAAGGAATGCCATATTTTTGTTATGAGTTATTCATTCTCTTGTGGTGGGGATTATATCTTGTTGTCTAAGTTGACTTGTTAATACAAGGCCATTTTATACATATGTTTTGTTGTGCTTTGTGCTATCTTGTGTATTGCCAGCTGTGTTAAGTACATGTTTCTTAGTGAAGTGTGTTGTTGCAATATAAGTGCAACAGATATGCAACATATACCAATAAATAGGTGTCATGCTCCTGGCTTTGATGCCTTTCTCTGGGTGTTTGAGTTCTGCTTTTCTGGCTGCAGTCTGCCCAGTTTATCACAGGTGTTTTCATTTCTCATCCTATCACCTTTTGGGTGCAGCTTTATATGTCCCCTTACTGGTGTTTCCTGTTGGTGATAGATTAATTTGGATGTTAGGACTTTCTGTTGATGTTTGGAGCCAGTCTGTGAGATTTCAGCAAAGGATTTTCACTTTGCTGTTTCTTTGCACCTATCTTCTTTTTATCATTAGGAAGTAGGCAGTATATTTGTTAACACTACTTACTTTATTCTTTGTTTGTTATTTCGTCATTTACTTTACTCCCTCTGGGATCTTTCCTTTGTTCAGCACACTTCTCCCACACTCTGCTCTGCCCTCTGGTTCTTTAGGAGGAATGTGAAGCAACTCGTGGGCCTTTTATTATTATTATTTATTTATATAGCATCATTGATTCCATGGTGCTGTAAATGCGAAAGAAGTTACATACAAAATACAGATATCACTTAAAATAAACAAATTAACAATGATAGACTGGTACAGAGGGAAGAGGACCCTGCCCTTGTGGGCTTAAATTCTACAGGATGATGGGGAAGGAGACAGTAGGTTGACGGGGTTGTGGTAGCACTGGTGGTGGTGAGGAGGCCGCGTGGTCATTGCAGGTTGTAAGTTTTCTTGAAGAAATGGGTTTTCATGCTCTGTCTGAAGGATCCGAATGTGGTGGCTAATCGGTCGTGTTGAGGCACAGAATTCCATAGGACGGGGGATATTCGGGAGAAATCTTGGAGGCGATTGGGTGAGAAACGAATAAGTGTGGAGGAGAGAAGGAGGTCTTGGGAGGACCGGAGATTACTTTTAGGCAGTTTAAGCAAGAGTTGCCATCTCTTGGTCTGTAGTTAGGTTAATCTCTGCACCCGCAGGCTCCCCTAGGAACTGCAGTGTCGGGATATCTAGTTTATACTGGAACCCCGATAGGGTCAGTTGCAGTTTTTAGTGTATACCTATTTTCCCTAGTGAGTTGCTACACAGGCATAACTATTCTAGAAGCTGTTAGGGGAATTCAGGCTGAACTGGCGTCAAGTGGGTGCACCATTGCATTATCTTAGGGTGCCAACCTCCGCGGTCAGAAAGGGACAGACCGGGGTCAGAGTAGGGCAGAGCAGGGTCTGAACAGGGATCTATCAGGTTCAGGTTTTTGTCCCCTTGGTTTCTTCACTACCTGTGTGCTTGTGACATCATAACAACAGGAACATAGCATCAATTATGTGAGTTTATGAATATTTATTCTGAAAATTGCCCCAGTCACATAATGCCCAATGAGATGCCACTGCTAGCAGTTAGAAGATCTGAGGTGCAGTTCATTAGCAGTAAGAGCTGCACTGTCTTGGTTAATGGTTAATGTATTGAGTTCCTGATGACACAAAGGGCAGAGGGCAGCAAGGGGCTGGCATTAAAATGCGTAACCATATCCCTGGAAGTGATATAGAGCATAAAAGGTTCCTTTTTCCTTTCAGTAAAGGTGAGAGGAGCAGTAGTATTCTATAATAAGTGAATCTTTCTCACCCCCACTGCGCGCTATCAATAGCACTGTGCCCATCTGAGCACTGTATGTGGCAAGTGCTACTCACCCCCACTTGCCACATATACAGTAGTGTTCAAATAAGCATAGCGCTATTGATAGCTCCCAGTGGGGGTGAGAAAGATTCACTATTATAGAGCACTACTACTGCTCTCACCTCTACTGGATAATTAAATCTGAAGTTAAAACCCTTAAATTCTTTACATAGTAGATTTTTATGAATAATTTTAGAATTAACTTTTGGTGAAACGGCTCCAAAAATAATTCTACAAGTAAAGTATTACATTCACTTCTTCCTAGTATACATTCAGTAAGTTAGCTGTAAACTTCATTAAGTCTTAGGAACAGAAGACGCTAAAATTTGTGCATTAAGCAACTTTCTCTTCTTATATTGTTATAGTCACCAGTTGACCATCTATAGATGTTGTAAAGTTGGACCAAACCATTTATCTAGCATGGCCACAAATTAACATCTTAATGGGGTGCCCACACTGCCCAGTTAACGGCAACAAACTTGCGTTCATGGTGCATCAAACAGAAAAAAAATGACCGTCACATCCAAACTAATGTGTACAGGTACAAGCTAGGACAACTAAGTCAATAAAACTAAGAAAAATAGCTGCACTCTGAAATGCAAAATATTGAATCTAGAAAATTGGAACTGTATTACTGTCATATAAAATAGGTGAATGCTATAATATGTACATATGAAATATAGAAAAATGGAACTGCAATATTGCTACAAAAAAAATTGCTACACAAAAAATAAAGGTAATTAGCGCATAAATTGGCCAATTCATTAGAGCCCAAGAGCCATCGACAAGGTGTACCTTATTGTTGGGGACCTAACCTGATTATGATGCCTCTCCTGGGCTGAAAGCCCTACAGTGTATGGGACAAGGAGGATCCAGCTTATTAAAACCGCCTTAGGCTGCTGAGTGTAGGAGTGCTCAGGTCAGTAGGAATTGGTGCATCAAGCATTCATTTAATGAATGCTTCCATGTTGTCTTTCAATTTGGTATGAATGAGTATGGTGTTCTACTTTATGCATAGTTACTAGTGTTGAGCGAGCACTAAAATGCTCGGGTGCTCGAAGCTCGGGCCGAGCTCACCGTGATACTCGGGTGCTCGACCAGAGCAACGAGCCCAATGTTAGTCTATGGGAGACCCGAGCATTTTTGCGGCGGCACCCCCGGCAGTCTGTAGAAAGCCTAAAAAGTGCCCAAAACGATAGTAACAGTGCTCAAATGACATGGGGACAGCATGGGCATCGCCCCAGGAAGCATTTCTGACCCCCAGGTTACTGCTGTCAACAATGTGGTCAGAGGTATTAAGCCACTTTTATGGGCTCACAATAAAACGTTCAAAAACGAAACTGAAAGTGCTTTCCTGTGAAATATGTTAAGGAACATCCTTTCCAGGGTAAAGACTTGTGTATAAGGTAAAATAAATAACCAAAAACCAAAATATTCTTCCACCCCTTGGGCTATGTTCACAAGTAGCATTTTGTATGCGTTTTTGCACTTTTGTATTGCTTTCAACCGTGACAAATGCATTCACGGTTAAATGTCATTTTAACATTTTACAACCTTATCTGCCCATGTGCGGTGTGACACACACATGCATACAGTGCTGAAAAGACATGGGAACAGCATTGGGAAGACCCCTGAAAGCATCTCTGACACCCAGGTCACTGCCTAAAAGTGTGCCCATCAGAAGTGATTCTTGCCGCATCAGACTTGCAAGTCCTTGTCCCAGGGCAGTGTTCCATTGTATCTCCCCCATTCCTTGCAGTGCAAGCGTAAGCATGCAGCCTGCCATCCACCCACTCCCAGGCTGCAATACCATACTGCTTGCTTGCTTGCACTTGAAATTGGGCCTTTTAGGCATGTGGAGGCGGAATCTGGCCACCACGTCATGGCTGCGTCGGCGGCCTGGTATCCATACTCAGTCCCCAGCCGCCCAGCGGCCGGGTGTCCACGCTTGGTCCCCAGCCGCCAGGTGGGCAGCCGGGTGTCCATACTTGGTCCCCAGCCGCCCCTATTTGTCCCAGTAACCTTCCCCACACTTTTCTTAGCCTGGCCTGCTTTAGGGCAGCATTGGACGAGCCCACAAGACAGCGAGACTCCTTCGGTGGGCCCTGGCTTCTCCATCAGGGGAGTTGAGAGTGCCAAGGTGAGGAGCATGATGATGATAGAAGTTAGCATCTGCTTTGTTTTCTTGAAATGCAAGAGTAAGTGTGCAGCCTGCCACCCACCCACCCACCCCAGGCTGCAATACCATACTGCTAGCTTGCTTGCACTTGAAATGAGGCCTTTTAGGCTTGTGGGGGCAGACGCCGGCCACCACGTCATGGCTGCGTCAGTGGCCTGGTATCCATACTTAGTCCCCAGCCGCCCGGTGGCCGGGTGTCCACACTCGGTCCCCAGCAGCCAGGGGGTGGCCGGGTGTCCATACTCGGTCCCCAGCCGCCCCTATTTGTCCCGGTAACCTTCCCCACAATTTTCTTAGCCTGGCCTGCTTTAGGGCAGCATTGGCCAAGCCCACCAGACAACCAGACTCCTCCGGTGGGCCCTGGCTTCTCCATCAGGGGAGTTGAGAGTGCCAAGGTGAGGAGCATGATGATGATGCTAGAAGTTAGCATCTGCTTTGCTTTCTTGAAATGCAAGCGTAAGTGTGCAGCCTGCCACCCACCCACCCCCAGGCTGCAATGCCATACTGCTAGCTTGCTTGCACTTGAAATTGGGCCTTTTAGGCATGTGGAGGCGGAATCTGGCCACCACGTCATGGCTGCATTGGCGGCCTGGTAACCATACTCAGTCCCCAGCCGCCCGGCGGCCGGGTGTCCACGCTTGATCCCCAGCTGCCAGGGGGCGGCCGGGTGTCCATACTCGATCCCCAGCTGCCCCGCGGCCAGGTGCCCACACACGGTCCCCAGCCGCCTGGGGGCGGCCGGGTGTCCATAAATGGTCCCCAGCCGCCCCTATTTGAAGGACAGCCTAACCACAAACACGTGGACAAGTGAATGTGGCCAGGGATAGTCCATCTCACTGACGCCTTCACACTAGGTTAACATTGTGGAAGCCGGGACACAGTTGGACACTGGGATGCAACACGTCCTCCAGACATAGAGGATTGCGGGTCAATCAGGCTTCAACACAAAGTTCAGAAGGTAGACAGCAGCAGTGGTCGGCCTCCAACACAACGAGTAAATTATTCATGATCATGAGGCCATCCATCTCCTTAGCTTTCTGTTCCTTGGAATGCAAGCGCATGTATGTAGTATTGGCTAGGCCTGAGGTGGTCAGCGTTTTGGCGCATATCCTACCTCCTCCGAGGATTGCTGGATGTTTTCCTGCTACTATCCCAGTTCTATGACTCCCGTTAAAACAAAGCTTCAGGTGATGAATGATGGATGAGGTGGTGGCAAAGGAGAAAGAGCAGGAGGAACCGAGACCATTCACATCAATATCAGGCCAGTCAACCACACATGTCTTGTTGGATATGTTTCTGTACCAAAAGGAGCGGTTCGGCTACACAGTTATAGGGCATACAGTGAGTGCAATGCCTACCAAAATTTTTGAGGCACTCCAATGCCCCTTGGAAGTGACATGGAGGTCAGAGGGCCTTTCACTAAACCGTTTTTTCCATTTATACCAACTGGGTCTCCTGTACACTGTTGGCCTAAGCAGTGAATGGAAGGCTTTCCAAAAATTATGAGGAACTGCAATGCCCCTTGAAACAGACGTGGATTACAGCGTACTAAAAATCTTCTACCCATTATTGCGGAGTGGGTCTCCCTTAGTGTTCGCCTATGCATTGAAAAGCAAAAGCTGACTAAAATTAGGAGGAAATGCAATGCCCGTTGGAAGAGTCGTGGAGGTTAGAGTTATTAAAAACAACATTTCAATGCCCCTTGGAAGAGCTGTGGAGTTCAGAGTGGTTTAACAAGACGGTTTTAATGCCCCTTGGAAGAGACGCGGAGGTCACAGTGGAATAAAAAGACAATATCAATGCCCCTTGGAAGAGTGGTGGAGGTCGCAGTAGCTTAACAAGACAGTTTTAATGGCCCTTGGAAGAGTAGTGGAGGTCACAGTGGAATAAAAAGTCAATATCAATGCCCCTCGGAAGAGACGCGGAGGTCACGATAGCTTAGCAAGACTGTTTTAATGCCCCTTGGAAGAGACGTGGAGGTCACAGTAGCTTAACAAGATGGTTTAAATGCCCCTTGAAAGAGACGTGGAGGTCACAGTAGAATAAAAAGACAATATCAATGCCCTTTGGAAGAGTGGTGGATGTCGCAGTAGCTTAACAAGACGGTTTTAATGCCCCTTGGAAGAGTGGTGGAGGTCACAGTGGAATAAAAAGACAATATCAATGCCCCTTGGAAGAGTGGTGGAGGTCACAGTAGCTTAACAAGACAGTTTAAATGCCCCTTGGAAGACACGTGGAGGTCACAGTAGCTTAACAAGATGGTTTAAATGCCCCTTGGAAGAGACGTGGAGGTCACAGTGGAATAAAAAGACAATATCAATGCCCCTTGGAAGAGTGGTGGAGGTCACAGTAGCTTAACAAGACGGTTTAAATGCCCCTTGGAAGAGACGTGGAGGTCACAGTAGCTTAACAAGACGGTTTAAATGCCCCTTGGAAGAGACGTGGAGGTCACAGTAGCTTAACAAGACAGTTTTAATGCCCCTTGGAAGAGACGTGGAGGTCGCAGTGGAATAAAAAGACAAAATCAATGCCCCGTGGAAGAGACGTGGAGGTCACAGTAGCTTAACAAGACGGTTTTAATGCCCCTTGGAAGAGTGGTGGAGGTCGCAGTGGAATAAAAAGACAATATCAATGCCCCTTGGAAGAGTGGTGGAGGTCGCAGTAGCTTAACAAGATGGTTTTAATGCCCCTTGGAAGAGACGGGAGGTCGCAGTAGCTTAACAAGATGGTTTTAATGCCCCTTGGAAAAGACGTGGAGGTCACAGTAACTTAACAAAATGGTTTTAATGCCCCTTGGAAGAGTGGTGGAGGTCGCAGTGGAATAAAAAGACAATGTCAATGCCCCTTGGAAGAGTGGTGGAGGTCGCAGTAGCTTAACAAGACGGTTTTAATGCCCCTTGGAAGAGTGGTGGAGGTCGCAGTGGAATAAAAAGACAATATCAATGCCCCTTGGAAGAGACGTGGAGGTCGCAGTAGCTTAACAAGATGGTTTTAATGCCCCTTGGAAGAGTGGTGGAGGTCGCAGTGGAATAAAAAGACAATGTCAATGCCCCTTGGAAGAGTGGTGGAGGTCGCAGTAGCTTAACAAGACGGTTTTAATGCCCCTTGGAAGAGTGGTGGAGGTCGCAGTGGAATAAAAAGACAATAACAATGCCCCGTGGAAGAGACGTGGAGGTCACAGTAGCTTAACAAGACGATTTTAATGCCCCTTACAAGAGCCATGCAGTACAGCATATTAAAAACATTATTTCCATTATTGGGGAGTGGGTCTCCCATAGTCTTTGCCTATGCCTTCCAAGCAAAAGCTGCCAAAAATTAGGACGGAGGAACTTGTAATGCTGGCAACACAGACCATGGTCACCCTGGTGGTATAGTGGTGGTGGAGGCTGAGAATAAGGAGAAGAGCAAAAAACAGCCTAAATGAGGAAGCGTATACCCATGTGTGGGTGTGAAGCGGTGCATGGGAATTCACCTCCCGAAATAACACAATGGATTTGATTTTATGTTACTCTGCTGTCATTTGGTGGTGATGAGAAGTCTGGCCCAATCCAGCCCTTGTTCATTTTGATAAGGGTCAGCTTGTCAGCATTGTCAGTTGACAGGCGAGTGCGCTTATCAGTTATAATTCCCCCAGTGGCACTAAAAACACGCCCCTATAACACGCTAGCAGCAGGGCAGGCCAAGACCTCCAAGGCGTACAGAGCGAGTTCATTCCAAGTGTCCAGCTTGGATACCCAATAATTAAAAGGCACAGAGGAATCACAGAGGACGCTGGTACGGTCGGCAAGGTACTCCCTCACCATCTTTTGAAACTTTCCACTCCTTGTGAGAGTACCCCACGCCTCAGGGCCTGTAAGCTGGGAGGGTCTCAGAAAACTGTCCCAGAATGTTGACAGTGTTCCCCTGCCTCTGTTGGATTGGAGTTGCGTCTCTCTCGCCTGTACGCCTTGGTTGATCAACGAACTGTGACCTCTGCCGCTAGCGTGTTCAGATGGGAGTTTTTTTAACAGTTCTGCAGCAAGGGCCTTCTGGTACTGCCCCATTTTTGTAGACCTCTCCACCTCAAAAGTGTCACAAACCAGTAATGACTGTCACCCAACATTTTGACAACGCGAGGGTCATGGTTAAGGCAGCGTAACATAAAGTCAGCCATGCGTGCCAGACTGGTAACGGATGAAAAACTGGAGAACCACCGAATGATAGGTCCAAGGAAACAAAGGAATTGAATAAATAGCCTTTATTGGTGTTGTGGTACAAAAAGTGGCACTACATGCAGAAGGGAAGCCGCACTGAAGTGACCAAACACAATAGCATATAGCATCACAGTGAATACATATTATGCTGCACAGTGAACAGTACTAGAATGAGAAAACAGGTACATACCTCAAAACAATGATAATAGATATATGTCACATATGGTGAAAGTCATCTAGCAGTCCGGTGTAGATGACAACTGAATGGCCAGACAATGCAAATACATATAATCGGGATAATACCATGTGTTAAATGATTCTGGCCATTCATGTGTTAAATGCATCCGGACAGCTAATGCTGCATACCACAGCTAACCACAAAAAATCAAGTGGTAAAAGAGTCGTATACCTGTACACTGGGCAGTGTGAGTGAGTGGCACCCCGCGGGTGCATTTAACACTTGAATGGCCAGAATCATTTAACACATGGTATTATCCTGATTATATGCCATTCAGTTGTCATCTACACCTGAATATCGATGACCTTGTTGCAGCTGGTACTCCACAACTGCTCTCTTCTGCTCACAAATCCTTTGCAACATGTGGAGGGTAGAGTTCCAAAGTGTGGGGATATCACACACAAGTCGGTGTGCTGGAAGCTGCAAAGGCTGCTGCAACACAGCAAGGGTGGCGGAAGCTGTAGCCGACTTCTGAAAATGAGCTGACAGGCGGCATACTTTGACGAGCAGATCTGGCAACTTGGGGTACGATTTAAGAAACCGCTGAGCCACGAGGTTAAGCACATGAGCCAGGCATGGTACGTGTGTGATCTCGCCTCGCCTCAGAGCCGCCACCAGGTTACGGCCATTGTCACACACGACCATGTCTGGATGTAGGTTCAGCGGTCTCAGCCACAGATCTGCCTGCTCTTTCACAGCTGTCCACAACTCACAAGCAGTGTGAGGTTTATCACCTAAGCTTATGAGTTTCAGCACAGCCTGTTGCCGCTTGGTTGAGGCAGTACTGCAGTGCTTCCAGCTTGTAACTGATGTGGTGATATCTGAGATGGAGGCTGAACATGAGGAGGAGGAGGAGGATGCGCAGGAGCTGTACACTGTGGGGGCAACTCTGACTGACATAGGGCCCGCAATCCTCGGTGTGGGGAGGATGTGTTTTGTCCCAAGGTCCGACTGGGTCCCGGTTCCACTATGTTTACCCAGTGTGCCGTCAGGGAGATGTACCGTCCCTAGCCACAAGCACTTGTCCACATGTCCGTTGGCAGGTGGACTCTCCCAGTAACTGCGTTGTTGAGGCCACGGCAGATGTTTTGGGACACGTGCTTGTGTAGTGAGGGGATGGCACACCGAGCAAAATAGTGTCGGCTGGGGACCGAGTACCGAGGGACGGCCACCGCCATAAGGTTGCAGAAGGATTCCATCTCCACCAGCCTAAAAGGCAGCATTTCCAATGCAAGCAGTCACGAAATGTGCGAATTTAGGACTGTGGCCTGTGGGGCGTTGGCTGCGAATTTGCGCTTTCATTCAAAGGTCTGGGATATGAACAATTGAATGCTGCGGTGGGACGTGGACGTGGACGTTGATGCTGTTTCTTGAGAAACTGCCATAACAAGTGAAGACTGAGAGGAGGAGGCATCTTTGCATGCAGTATGGACAGGGGATTGCTTTGCACGCACAGCAGGGGGTTCTCTTACACGCACAACAGCGGAAGAAGCAGTGGTGACACCCGCTGACACTGGTCGTGGACCCTGGGGTTCGCCCCACAAAGTCGGGTGCTTTGCTGACATGTGCCTGATCATGCTGGTGATGGTCAGGCTGGTAGTTTTGTCACCCCTGCTGATGCTGGCCTGGCAGGTGGTACAAATGGCCCTTTTTGGGGTTATCAGCAGAGTCTTTAAAAAAATTCCAGAATCTGGAAGACCTACCGGTTGTACTGGCAATGTCTATCGTGTTGGTGTTACGGGGAACGGTTGCCCGCCTTCTGTCTGCGGCCACCCCACTGTTTCTTCCTG
Organism: Phyllobates terribilis; assembly: GCF_046119375.1. NCBI lineage: Eukaryota > Metazoa > Chordata > Amphibia > Anura > Dendrobatidae > Phyllobates > Phyllobates terribilis. The sequence continues at coordinate 105,662,302 of NW_027362773.1, forward strand.
CCTGTTGGGGTACTCTGCCTCCCTCCCCCTGTGTGCTGCTGGCCTCGCTCTGCGTGTCCTCCTGCCACGTTGGGTCAGTTACTAGATCATCCACCACCTCCTCCTCTTCCACTTTCGCACCACGGTCCTCCTCCTCACTTTGTGGCAATTGTGTCTCGTCATCGTCCACCTCTTGTGACAAATTGCCAGCGTCGCCTTCCTGTGGCCGTGGCTGTTCAAATATTTGGGCATCGCTACATGGGATCTCCTCTTCCACCACTTCAAGTGGAGCAGGCGAGGGGCACAAATATGGAAATGGACCAGTGAACAGCTCTTCAGAGTGTCCAAGTGTGGGATCAGTTGCTGTCTGACGACACTCAGCATGGTGGGAGGAAGGAGCATCAGGGTGAGGAGGGTATTGTACAGTCAGACTGAGGAAAAAAAAAACAAAAGCAGGATTTAGATGAAAAAAAAGGATTTTTCCTGGCCCCTGAGACCTGGGGCAAAGTCTAGAAATTTGACCAGCAGGAGCACACAGGACTGTAATGCAATGCTTGTTGGTATAACCACTGCATCTCCTATACAGCCTGCCTGCCTGCCTGATATCTGGGATGGATATTATTCCTGAGAAGGACTGTTTGTTTGATTTGGCAGGCTTTAGAGACCCTACACTAACTATTTTGCAGTATAAATCTCTCCCTAGCTCTGCAGCGCTGTCCCTACACTGTCTGATCCGGAGCGACTGTGTCCAAGATGGCGGCGCCCGGTTTTAAATACTCGAGGTGACGCTGTGCGGCCAGCCAATCACTGTAATGCCCACAAACAACATGGCTGCGGCATTACAGTGACTGGCTGGCAATCCCTGCATGTTCATTGGTTCTGTAAAGAGTGCCAAACGTGCAGGGCGGAGACCCGAACCCCCGCCTGAGTAACCCGGAAATGCTCGGTGCTCGCCGAACATCTCGAGTAGTGAGATGCTCTGGCGAGTAACGAGCAGTGTCGAGCATGCTCGCTCAACACTAATAGTTACGTAATTATTGGTTATTCACAGTATGCATAGTTATACACATTAATATAATCTTTAAGACAGACTTATGTCCATTTAGGCTAGGGGGGACAGGGATATGGGTGAAGGGAAGGGGAGATAAAATATCATATCATTTGTTTAACTTTATTAGCAACTTTAATTTGTTGTTCTTCTTTGATTTTATTCTAACTCCGTGGCATTGATGTCCAGAACGTAACTTCATATTCTGGATAAATGAAGTAAATATATACATAAATATCCATGTTCCATCAGTCCATGCCTTTCTTAATAAAAACAGTAACACCCCCCTGGCCTTCGATGCAGCTGATAGACTAAATTACCGCATATAATGCCACTTATCTAAAAGTATAACCAGATTTGTTTTTACAGTTTTTCCCTTCTTTATATGAATATTTAGCCATTGGAGTTCCGACATTCTACAGGTGCTATAGTTTTGTTTGGCAGCAAGTTCTGCCACCATCTCAGGGGAACCGCAATGGGGATTGTATATACCCTGTCCTATGCCAATATCTCTCTTAGTTGCCGGGAGGGCAAAAAAGCCTTCACTGATAAAATTTATAGAGGTATTTATATTGGGCTATTATAGAGACTAGGTTTTGATTTTGCAGGAAGGAGAACAACACTTCTTTTGAGTACTTTTTTAAATCACAAATTATTTTACGTTGCATAATAGGAGGTCAGCAGACAAAGTGTAAACTTCTCATTTCTAACAATCTGGATTGCTGAAAATTTAGAGGTCCAGATGAAGATGTTGTAAGAGCCAAACCAACTATTAACTTAGTAGTCTGGATGGCTACCACCCTTCAGATCTTAGAAGAAATATTCCAGATGGATAATTCCTATGGCAAGAAGAAACTCTTGTGAAAATAATTTCCTCTTGGAAGAATGCAAACAAATCTACAATAAAATCAGACAATGTAGCTATCTGGGAAGAACTCTGAAAGTGACTGCAAACCCTAACAGTGGTCAATACCTTGTGTTATATCTTTTCTAGTCAAGGGATTTGAACACTGCTAGACAGTGGGAGCCCCTGGACCATGATCCAGGGGGTTAATAATCACAGCCTTTTCACATGATGTCCTAATTTAAAGTGACACGTCCGTTAGCACGTGATAGGTCAGTGATGTGATCGGATGCAAGTAAGAAACTTGTGTATAAAATAAATAACCGTATTTTTAACAGACATTTAAATACTATACTAATTTTGATTATAATAAGACTGAAATAATGGTAAAACAAATTACCAAAAGTAATATAAATGTCCCTGGAATCATAATGGAGAATTGAAAATTATTGATAAAATTATGTTTATTCCTTTTATACATATATCCCACATATAAAAGCTGTAAGAGTAAAGATTATTATAATACTATTTATAATATCTCTGATATATGAGTTAATAATGAATATGTGTGGCCTAAATAAAACTAAAATATTAAAAAATGTAATTGAAAGCAGGATAGCAAAAGTAAAATCATGATTAAAAGTAATAATACATTGGAAAAATTACATTTATATTTACTATACCTACCAAGTAAATACATGTATACTATACAATTTGTTTTGCAGCTATCACATCACATGGTATAGATGTCACGAGTGTATCAGGTTTGACAGACAGTCATTGTGGATCCGGCTGTAGAAGGTCGCTGCGTTTGGCCTTGCAGACCCCTTCTTGATCTTTTCATCATCCCTCCATCTCTAGGACCCAGCGATGATCTCCATCTTCTGCTGCTAATTAACACACCCTTGCTGGATCTTTAAATACCCCCAGTTTCTCCAGAGAATCGCTGGTGATAGAGTAAATTCTTCTGTTCAGGTCTGGAGTTCTAGTAATCAGCTAGATTCTTCTTGGAGTTTCTTTGTAGATTGTAGTCGTGATCTCTCTGGTGTCTTCTCAAAGCTAAGTGTATCCCCTTATCAGTTTCAAGGGGCTGACTAGTGGGGCTGACTAATGCTCACCCCTCCCCCTCCCTTCCTAAGGCCTAGCTCTAGGGACAGCCAGGGCTAAGGTATCCTGCTCGGCGATAGGTGCGGAACCTATTTAGAGACAATAGGGGAGTCAGGGTGTTGTCAGATCTGCTTAGGGGTCTCCACTCCCCCTTTCCCTAGTTGCTGGGCTTTCCCCCTTTTTCCCATCATTGTACGCTGGGTTCTTCTCATACCTAGCATGACAATAGAGCAGCCAATCAAGAGGAACTATCGTAGCCTTCATTAAAGCCAAGGCATTGAATGTTGCAGCCATTTTAGGGTGATTTTAGGATAGTGATAGGACATCAGAATGATGGCAGCTCTGCCATAGAAATAGGAAGAGAAAGCCCTAAAACATTGGACAAATTCTCCAGATATCAATGTGTTGTACTACTGCGGCAGTGACGTAGATGAGAGTAGTAGAATACTTACCACTTGGGAATAAATACATGTGACATGCTGAAGTAGTGGTGTTGCTTCAAAAGCATCCAGCAACTATTAGAAGTAACAAAAGAACAGGAGACAGGAAGTGTTGTGCTCCAGAAGCATCCAGCAACTAGAGGGGTTAACACAGTCACAGGAGACAGGGAGTGCTTTAGCAGAGCCCCAGGGGGATTGTGGGGAAGTTGTTTACTGTCTGGCTGGAGCCGAAGAGAAAGGTGGTGTGTGATCTGTATATCACAGAAGGCAAGAGAACAGAATTCAGGTCAAGAGGGAAGCTAAACAAAGGTCAGATAGACTCCCTGAGCAAACAGTGCAGAGTATTATCAGGCAGAAAGATATGGACTGGAAGGAATCATGTCATAGGGATCATCTCCCTCATCAAACCCTCCCCCCCTCCATCTCCATGCAGGATAAAGATTGCTGTGTACTATTGAGTCCTTGTGAATGAAAAGCCTGTGGTTGTGTATGCATAGAAGTGTGCGGCTAAGAGATCTAATCTGTGCTGAATTATGCTACTGAAGAAACTGACGTCACTGTGCCTGCTTTATTAGAATGTACTGTAATGAAGATTGCTGCTGTAATATCCCTGAATTGCACTGGCCGTGCTTCAGATTAAATTCCACTGTTAAACTGTTGAAAAAGACTCTTGTCAGATGTGTAAGGTCAGCAACCGAATCTATCGTGTGCCTGAGAGAAGCTGCAGCCTATGGTTGCCCTGAGTAACCATTCCCCCAGAATTCCAACGAATTCATGAAACCTGTCACGCCCCTATCTAAACTTAGGCGGCGTGCATGTAACATTGGTAGCCCGTACAGGGAATCCTGAGCAGGAATTAGCGTGTAGAGGGAGAAGAGGAAAAGTGTCTGGAAAAATACAGCAGCACAGCACCTCAACCTCTGAACCTATCTATCTGAACCTAGCGGCGTGCGTGTAACATACAGATATTCACTTTGTAAGGGGAGAGAGAGACAGAAGAGGTATCAGCAGCAGTGATTGATCAGTGATATGGTGGAGCTACCATCTATCTTGCTCCATTTGACCTTATGGTGGAGGTCTGACCATTGGGACCTGCAGCAATTGGCAGAAGGGGCAACTTTTGTTCAACCTTTGTTCGCTTTAGAATGGAGCGACATTGCGAGTGCTCAACTGCCCCTCCATTCATTTCCAATGGGACCTCCAAGTGCTATGCTTGGCTTTTTTCCGGCAGCGCTTTAGAGAATGAATGGAGAAGCCGTGAGGTGTACGATCTGCTGCTCCATTTTGTAACAGGGATAAAAGTTCCCTGTCAGAAAAGTAAAAAACTTTCTGGTCGGTGGGTGTACTGATTTGCGGAATGGGGAAGTGATCACCTATTCTGAAGATAAGTGATTAAGGGGCAGTCCAGTGAAAACAAGTTAAGGGGTTAATGAAAGTATATGAAGTTTAATTCCTCTTGAATCAAAATCGCATTCTTTTCTAATTAACTGGGACCTGCGAATATCAGGAAATTCAACTTTAAGTAGATTTTCTACTTATTAAGAAATTTAAATTTGTCTTTGCTTTTCACTGTAATTTATAGAGAAGTACTGATGTAGATAGTAAGATCTGAATTAGCAAATCAGTTACAAGGAATTTAGTGATGAGTTTGACAAAGTTGGTAAAAGGTTACACCCAAGAGTTCAAAGAGGCGATAACATGAGTATAAAAGTGTTAATCTCTACTGTCATTCATCGTCAGTGACCCTGTCTGCTGCACGTAAAGCTTAAAGCTGCAGATTGTATAGGGAGAAGAGAATGGCAAACACACAGCAAGGTACAGTAGTGGAGTTATATGTGTGTTTGTGTGTGATTTACATGGTCATAACCATATGATACCATTTTCCTTTTTTGTATTAATTAGTAACCATAGAAAGAATACGGTATTACAGTATATGTGCAAAGTATAATGATGCTATATAGTATTCTACTATATGAATATAATCGCAACATAGATTTGCATTGACTCTTGATCAAAAATCTGCTAAGCAAGTATTTAAAGGTGCTTGGTTACATTCCATACATTTTTCTTTTTTGTTCATGATTAACCACTTAAGTACCAGGCTCTTTTCCACTTTAATGACCAGACACAGTACGTGGACGTTTAACAGGTATAATAACTAGTGTTGAGCCACCCCCGTAGTATTCGGGTTCGGTTCGGTTCGTCGAACACCTGGATGTTCGTGGAGCTGTTCGTCGAACACCTTAGAACACCGTCGAACACCGTTAAAACCAATGGCAGGCAAACAAAAACACATAGAAACACATAGAAAACACCTTCAAAGGTGTTCAAAAGCTGACAAACTGCTCAGAAGACACTCTCTTTGAAAAAGCCGGCCGGCAATTCAGCAGCGGCATACACCGGTACCCGACAATTTAGACAAGAAGGAATAGAGCATCACACATAGATTAGATAGATAGAAACATGTCAGTCACATATATAAGAAATACAGTGACAGTGTTGGTTACTGTACTTGTCATTTAGTGTTAAAGGATTTATTAAAAAAAAAATAGTGTTTTCATGCACCGTCTCTTTAAAAAAGCCGGCCTGCAATTCAGCATCGGTACCCGACAATTTATAATAGAAAGAATAGAGCATCACACATAGATTAGAAAGATAGAAACATGTCAGTCACATATATAATAAGTACAGTGATAGTGTTGATTACTGTACTTGTCATTTAGTGTTAAAATAAAGGATTTATTAAAAAAAATAATTGGCGTGGGGTTCCCCGTAATTTTAGTCTCTAGCGGAGTTTAAGCAGACGGCTGGGGCAGATGTTTGAAGCCTGGGAAGGGGGTAATACCCACGGAGCTTCCCAGGCTACTAATATCAGCCCCCAGCTGAATACCTAGCCTTTACTAGATATTAAAATGGGTACCCCCCAAAAAATGACGTGGGGTCCCCCCTATTTTAATAGCTAGCAAAGGCTAGGCAGACAGCTGGGGCTGATATTAATAGCCCAGGAAGGGTGCCATGAATATTGGCCCCCTTCCAGGCTAGAAACACCAGCCGTCAGCCACCCCAGAAATGGCGCATCCATAGGATGCGCCAATTCTGGCACTTAGCCTTGCTCTTCCCACTGCCCTGTAGTGGTGGCAGTGGGGTAATAGGGCTGGGGTTGATGTCAGCTTATAATGCCAGCTGACATCAAGCCCAGGTTAGTAATGGAGAGGCGTCTATAAGACACCCCCATTAGTAACCCCATAGTCAAAGTTAAAAAAAACCACAAACACCCAGAATAAAGTCCTTTAACCCCTTAACCCCCGAGGGTGGTTTGCACGTTAATGACCAGGCCAATTTTTACAATTCTGACCACTGTCAATTTATGAGGTAATTACTCTGGAACGCTTCAACGGATCCCCCTGATTCTGAGATTGTTTGTTCATGACATATTGTACTTCATGATTTTGGTAAAATTTCTTCGATATCACTTGCGTTTATTTGTGAAAAAAATGGAAATTTGGCGAAAATTTAGAAAATTTTGCAATTTTCAAAATCTGAATTTTTATGCCCTTAAATCAGAGAGATATGTCACACAAAATACTTAATAAATAACATTTCCCACATGTGTACTTTACATCAGCACAATTTTGGATCCAAAATTTTTTTTGTTATGGAGCTATAAGGGTTAAAAGTTGACCAGCAATTTCTAATTTTTCCAACAAAATTTACAAAACCATTGTTTTAGGGACCACATCACATTTGAAGTCACTTTGAGAGGTCTTTATGACAGAAAATACCCAAAAGTGACACCATTCTAAAAACTGCACCCCTCAAGGTGCTCAAAACCACATTCAAGAACTTTATTAACCCTTCAGGTGCTTCACAGGAATTTTTTGAATGTGGAAGAAAAAAATGAACATTTAACTTTTTTCACAAAAATGTTACTTTAGACCCAATTTTTTTTATTTTCACAGGGGTAACAAGAAAAAATGGACACCAAAATTTGTTGTGCAATTTCCCCTAGGCACGCAGATACCCCATATGTGGGGAAAAACCACTGTTTGGGCGCACGGCAGGGCTCGGAAGGGAAGGAGCGCCATTTGACTTTTTGATTGTAAAATTTGCTTGAATAATTAGCGGACACCATGTTGCGTTTGGAGAGCCCCTGATGTGCCCAAACATTGGAGCTCCCCCACAAGTGACCCCCAAAGGCACCTATCTAGATGCATAGTGAGGACTTGGAACCCCCAGGTGCTTGACAAATTGATTCATAAAAATGAAAAAGTGAAAAAAAAAACACTTTTTCATTTTTACGAATCAATTTGTGAAGCACCTGGGGGTTCCAAGTGCTTACTATGCATCTAGATAGGTGCCTTGGGTGGTCTAGTTTCCAAAATGGGGTCACTTGTGGGGGAGCTCCAATGTTTAGGCACACAGGGGCTCTCCAAACGCGACATGGTTCTAATTTGTTAGCGGACACCATGTCGCGTTTGGAGAGCTCCTGTGTGCCTAAACATTGGAGCTCCCCCACAAGTGACCCAATTTTGGAAGCTAGGCCACCCAAGGCACCTATCTAGATGCATAGTGAGCACTTGGAACCCCCAGGTGCTTCACAAATTGATTCGTAAAAATGAAAAAGTGGAAAAAAAAACACTTTTTCATTTTTACGAATCAATTTGTCAAGCACCTGGGGGTTCCAAGTGCTCACTATGCATCTAGATAGGTGCCTTGGGGGGGTCTAGCTTCCAAAATGTGGTCACTTGTGGGGGAGCTCCAATGTTTAGGCACGCAGGGGCTCTCCAAACGCAACATGGCGTCCGCTAACAATTTGAGCCGATTTTCAATACAATTTGTTAGCGGACACCATGTCGCGTTTGGAGAGCCCCTGATGTGCCTAAACAGTGGAGCTCCCCCACAAGTGACCCCATTTTGGAAACTATACCCCTCAAGGATTTTATTAAGGGGTATAGTGAACATTTTTGATCCCAGAGGTACGACACAGAATTTGATAACATTAGGTCATCATATTGAATAAGTTGTCATTAGTCTTGAGCGCAAGTGCTCGCTACTTGAGTGTGCATCGGGTACTCAGGTATGCACCATGTACTGCGTGTGCTCGAGTGACATGCTCGAGTCCCTGCCCTGCATGTTTCACGGTTATTAGACACCCAAAAAAAAAAACATGCGGGGATCGCTCGTGCATGGCAGGCAATCCCCGCAAAGTTCTTTTGGCCGCGAAGCATATGGGGCGGAGACTCGAGCATGTCGCTCAAATACCCACGATACTCAATGCATACCAGAGCACCTGATGCAAACTCAAGTAGCGAGCTCTTGCACTCAACACTAGTCGCCATATCGTCATCTTTTTTTCTTACTTTTGAAAAAAATCCCAACCCCATCACAACCCTAACCCCAAACCCAGCCCTAACCCTAGCCCTAACCCTAGCCCAACCCTAACCTGAGAGTTTATTTTTTACGCCGTTCCTCATGCAGTATAAGTGATTAGACAACCTTATTCTTCGGGTCGGTGAGACTACAGCGATACCAGAATCATATGGGGTTTTTATGACTGACAGCTGTCACACACTAAAAGACGCATTTTTTGTAAAATCTAGTTTTTGCATCGCCATATTTTGAGAGCTATAATTTTTCCAGATTTTGGCAGACAGTCATGTGACGGCTTGATTTTTGCGGGATGAGTTGACGTTGTTATTGGTGCCATTTTCAGGCACGTGACATTTTTTGATCGCTTTCTATTCCGATTTTTGGGAGGCAGAATAAACAAAAACCAACAATTCAGGAATTGTTTTTTTTGTTTTTTTTTATTCTGTTCCGCGTGTGGTAAAATTGATAAGGCAGCTTTATTCTTCGGGTCAGTACGTTTACAGTGGTACCACATTTATATAGTTTTTCTATGTTTTGCACTTTTACATAATAAAAGCAATTTTATAGAAAAAAATATTTTTTAGCATAGCTTTATTCTGAGAGCTATAACTTTTTTATTTTTCAGCTGATGGAGCTGTATGGCAGCTTGTTTTTTGCGGGACAAGATGACGTTTTCAGCGGTACCATTTTTATTTATATTCGTCTTTTTGATCGCGTGTTATTCCATTTTTTGTTTTGCGGTATGGTGATAAAGCATTGTTTTTTGCTTCGTTTTTTTTTTTTTTTTTTTTTTTTTTACCGTGTTCACTGAAGGGGTTAACTAGTGGGACAGTTTTATAGGTCAGGTCGTTCTGGACGCGGCGATACCAAATATGTGTACTTTTATTGTTTTTTTTTTACAATAATATTTATTGATGGGTACATTATATTTTTATTTTTGGTGGATTATTTTATTATTATTTTTTTTTATATTTTTACAATTTTTATTTTTTTTTTCCACTTTCTGACAGCTTTTATACTTTTTTACTTTGTCCCACTATGGGATTTCCACTTTTTTTATTCTGATCGCCTGCATGGCATAGGAATGGAGCACCATCCCTGTGCCATGCAGGCTGTCAGCGCTGGACAGGGAGAAGATAGTTTGGAGATGCACTGCGCATGTCCAAAAAATCCTCCTGCTGTCTGGTGACCCGGATGTTGTCATGATGACATCGGGTCGTCATGGCAACATCCTGGAAGCCACGGCAGACAGCGCTGGAGGCCGGAAGAGGAGGTGAGTATCTGCGATCACCTCCCCTTGCCACCGCAATGCTGCGATCAACTGCGATCGACTTCGATCGCAGCATTGCGGGGGTTAATGTGCTGGGAGCGGTGCGGGACCGCTCCCTGCACATAGTACCGGGTGTCAGCTGTGACAATCAGCTGACACTCGGCGGCGAACGCGCCCGCACAGCCTGTGTGCACGCGCGATCGCGATGACGTACTAATACGGGTCTGGCTCTTAAGTCCCAGGGCACAGACGCGTATTAGTACGTCTAATGTTGTTAAGGGATTAATTGAAATAAACACACAATTCTTTATTGTTCTAAATTAAACCATACTTACCATCACGCCCATTCCAGCTGAAGCCAACGATCTCCTGCAATAAAAGTAAAATAATAAAGCAACATCATCCTTACCTTTCCATGGTTCCCACGACAGCTTCAGCTCTGCTACATTCACATGACAGGCTGTACCGCAGCCGAAAGCTGCCATCCAGCTTGCCATGTGGCAGACCCTGAGAAGCGCAGGCATGCTTGCGCTCCTCAGTGTCTCGCTGTGAAGGCATAAAGATGAGCCGAGGTCATGTCCAATGAACTCGGCTCACCTCATGCACGTCACTGACAGCGTGGGAAAATTCTCCTGCACATGCGGTGAGTGCAGGAGAATTTCCCCACGCTGTCAGTGACGTGCATGAGGTGAGCTCATGTTCAATGAACTCAGTTCACTTCATGGACGTCATTGACAGCATGGGAAAATTCTCAGCGCTCAGCGCTTCAGCAGGAGAATTCTCCCACGCTGCGATGGCATTGAGATGACAGGCTGGATCACAGCTGAGCGCTGACATCCAGCTTGTCATCCTTCAGAGACACTGCAGAGCGTAAGCATGCCTGCGCTCTGCAGTGTCTATGAAGGATGGCATGCTGGATGTCAGCGCTCAGCTGCCATCCAGCCTGTCATCTCAATGCCATCCCAGCGTGGGAGAATTCTCCTGCTGAAGCGCTGAGCGCTGAGAATTTTCCCACGCTGTCAGTGACGTGCATGAGGTGAGCTGAGTTCATTGTACATTATCTCGGCTCATCTTTATGCCGTCACAGCCAGACACTGAGGAGCGCAAGCATGCCTGCGCTTCTCAGTGTCTGCGGCATGGCAAGCTGGATGGCAGCGTTCTGCTGCGGTCCAGCCTGTCATGTGAATGTAGAAGAGATGAAGCTGTCCTGGGAACCAAGGAAAGGTAAGGATGATGTTGCTTTATTATTTTACTTTTATTGCAGGAGATCGTTGGCTTCAGCTGGAATGGACGTGATGGTAAGTATGGTTTAATTTAGAACAATAAAGAATTGTGTGTTTATTTCAATTAAAGGACTTTATTCTGGGTGTTTGTGTTTTTTTTTAACTTTGACTATGGGGTTAGTAATGGGGGTGTCTTATAGACGCCTCTCCATTACTAACCTGGGCTTGATGTCAGCTGGCATTATAAGCTGACATCAACCCCAGCCCTATTACCCCACTGCCACCGCTACAGGGCAGTGGGAAGAGCGAGACTAAGTGCCAGAATTGGCGCATCCTATGGATGCGCCATTTCTGGGGCGGCTGACGGCTGGTGTTTCTAGCCTGGGAGGGGGCCAATATTCATGGCACCCTTCCTGGGCTTCAAACATCTGCCCCAGCCGTCTGCTTAACCTCCGCTAGAGACTAGAATTATGGGGAACCCCACGCCAATTTTTTTTTTAATAAATCCTTTATTTTAACACTAAATGACAAGTACAGTAATCAACACTATCACTGTACTTATTATATATGTGACTGACATGTTTCTATCTATCTAATCTATGTGTGATGCTCTATTCTTTCTGTTATAAATTGTCAGGTACCGATGCTGAATTGCCGGCCGGCTTTTTTAAAGAGACGGTGCATGAAAACACTAATATTTTTTTAATAAATCCTTTAACACTAAATGACAAGTACAGTAACCAACACTGTCACTGTACTTCTTATATTTGTGACTGACATGTTTCTATCTATCTAATCTATGTGTGATACTCTATTCTTTCTGTTCTAAATTGTCGGGTACCGGTGTATGCCGCTGCTGAACTGCCGGCTTTTCATGTTTCACTTTGAGCACTGTTCCCATCGATTTGGGCAACCACTGTAATGCCACAACCACCATGGCTGTGGCATTACAGTGAGTGGCAGACAATCCCTGCATGATTGGTGCTCTAAATAGCGCCAGACATGCAGGACACGCTTTTGGTGCACGAGCAGTAATCGAACATAACTTCGAACAGCCGAATGTTTTGCAAATCGTTCGCGTTTGTCGAACGACTCGAACACTGCTCAAAACAGCTCGAATTTGAGATTGGCGAACAGTTCTAGTCGAACACCGCTCATCTCTAATAATAACCTTGTCATGACTAAGGTTGTAGAAAAACAAGCTGTTACTTTTCTTGTCATGTTGATGGTGGATCTACGTAGCTACAACTTTTTCTGGGGCTAAGGCTGAATTCAAATGTCTTTGAAACGTGATCTAAGTATGAACCATGAGTCTTTTGAAGCTGTTGAGTTTGGGTCAAGAAACCCGCGCAATCAGCCCTAAAATCTGGGTCCCCTCTCAAACAGTGATATATGGATGTCTGAATTCATCCTTAGGTTTCCCCAGGACACCCTTAACCCCAGCAAGGAGGTATGGACATCTCTGCAGAAAGGTCACCAGTTTTGAAATTGGGCGCAGCAGGAAATTCAGGACAGAAATGTGAAGAGTGGAACAGAAACATGGTGACATGACTGTGATAGCTTTAGATCTAAAAGACATGGACCCCACATCCAAAACTCGTACATTTATCTATTGCGGCTAAGAAAAAATTTACAAAATTATCATCAGATTGTATGAAGGCAACTGCCATATCGTGGTGAGTCTCTTAGTAGGACTTTAACCTTGCTGTATGGTGGCCATTGTTGCTGTGATGCTGTGCCTGTGGGGTGGTGTGACCTGTAGACGTGGGGGTTTTGCATGGGCGCTGCGGGCCATCTGTATTGCTCCCCATCTGGAGCGGTATTATTTTAGAGCTAGTCACTGCACGTTTAATGTTAGGGATCTACTAAGATGTTTGCAGCGAACCTTAACAAGTCCCTAAGCCGCAATAGATGTATGAGTTTTGGATGTGCCATCGATATCTTTTTTTTCTACAGTTATAACATGGTGACATGACCAGATGTACATAAAGCATCAACTTATTCTACTCTTTAAAGAAAATATGTGGCAAGTGCACAATCACATGCTATAATTGAAACAAAACGTAGGACCGTCAAGTTCAACCAATGGCGTAGACTATCGAGATGAGAAAATCAGATGATTAGGAAATTCTTTTGAATTTGGCCAGGAAATTCGATTCCATACAGATCCCAGAGGATAATGAACCAAGAGCAAAATAAAAAACAAACCGAAAAAACAGTATATTCAATTAATTGCTAATCTTTCTTGGCACCGCAGCTCTCTGCTTGGTCCTCAGCTGGCTCCCACCAGACTCTTCTGGTCTTTCTTTAGTATGGATTGGCACGTCCTGAACTGATTAGGTTTTGGGCGATGTACTTCATGACGTTCCTGACATTGTGACATCATGACATCAAATTGCGCCTCCCCCAAGGACTAGTTAACGCAGAAAGAGTTGGCGCAGAATAAAGAAAGACTAGAAGAAACTGGAGAGGGAGGTGGCCAAAGGAAGACTGTTTGGGAATCTGAGAGGGTGAAACAGATGGGCAGGGAGGTGAGTATAATTTTTTAAAAAATTTAACCCCTTTCTCGACTCTCTACAATCCAAGAAAATGGCCTCCATTTTATTGGATTTGCATTAAAGCTAAACACAAAAAAAAATCAAAATTCACTTATCTACAGGAGATTAGAGGTTTGATCATTTTCTCTAAAAAGAAAAAATTTTTTCTTGTATAATATTTCTAAGTGGATTTTTTAGTCATGGTAATCTAATCTGTTCATAATTACTAAAATAAAAAATTGTCTAATGCAAATCTGTTGCGCCTATCACGGTGTCACAATAATAAATTTTTTCTTTCAAATCAATATTTACAAATATTCTTTCGAATTCCCCTTCACAGATCACCAACATTTCGACTTGTGTATCGAAGCCAATAATAGAAACCACCAGACAGATGAAATCACCACAAAACGTCTAATAGTCAGACGCGGACAAGACTTCAGAATCTGGTTACGGAAATCAATCAATGGAGTTTCGGAACTGAAGAGAGAAAGTATAATCTTTGTAACTGAACCAGGTAAGTTAGTGAACCCCTGGAAATTATGAAGATCATGAATGTAATGCAACCATTGGCATGTTACACCTGGGTAAGATTTACATCAAGTTATGTTTGATATAATTATTGTGTGTGGTTTATTCTTCATCTTAAAGCAAAAGCCACAACACTAGACCAGGGACACCAATGAAATCCAAATATCCTATAAAGCGCTGTCCAGGATATTCTCACATGATTGGATTCAATTTAATTTATTCTTCAAAGATAATTCTACTACACACGTGGTCAAAATTGTTGGTACCCCTCCCTCGTTTAATGAAAGAAAAACCCACAATGGTCACAGAAATAACTTGAATCTGACAAAAGTAATAATAAATTAAAAATCTATGAAAATGAACAAATGAAAGTCAGTCATTGCTTTTCAACCCGGCTTCCACAGAATTTAAAAAACAATTAAACTCATGAAATAGGCTTGAACAGAATTGATGGTACCCCTGAAAATAATGTGACAAAAGGGACATGTTAAATCAAGTTGTGTCCACTAATTAGCATCATAGGTATCTACAATCTTGTAATCAGTCAGTGGGCCTGTATATAGGGCTACAGATACTCACTGTGCTGTTTGGTGATGACGCGCCCCTGGGCCTGTGTCGCGCTGCGTTGCGCACGCGGGAGCTTACCCGGAGCCGGATCTCTTGAGGGTTGTAGTCTCGTGGCGGTGATCCGGTCCGTGCCCAGGGAGTCAGACTAAGTGGCGCTGTATCAGCGGTAGATGTTGGACGACTACGCCACCCGTTGAGTACAGCTAAGGAGCTGCTGCTGCAGGGCAGACCGCTGAGGCCGGTGGTAGGATTGTGCAGCGTGATAGCATAACCCCCAACGGGAGGGGTATGGCCTCAGGGCAGCCGACGTGGACGATGGGGGTAGCAGGAACCACTCGGAGACGGTACGGTGCAGTTCAGGGTCTTTACTGGTGACAAAGATAGACCCTCCCGGAGTACTGGCTAGCGATTGGGGCCTGGTCAGTCCTTGAGCAGATGGGATCTCCCCTGGCCAGGCGGAGTTGTAGGCCTCCCAAACTGACTGTACTCTTCTGGCTACCTTGCTAGAGGCGGGTATAAGTAGCCCACGTCCCTGAGTGTACCGTGTGGTGCTCACCCGTATGGCCGGTGACTCGGGGCCTTTTAGTAGCTTCCGCTCCACGACGGCGGTGCTGGTCCCACGTGTGTGACCGTGCCTTCGGGTTTCTGGGCCAGAGGACCTGCAATCCCCTGCCGGTCGGTTTCTGCTGCTGGATAGGAGTTAGTCCCCACAGCCTCGGACTCCGGGTCCGGTGAGAAATCTTCTCAGTCAGGGCGAGCTCTGCAGCTGCCAGCCCCTGACTCCTTGTTGCACTGCTCCTACAGAGCTCCTGTAGTTTCTTCCTATGCTGCTTTTCTTCTCTACCTCTTCTCTACTCACTAACCCTGCCTCAGCCCTAGGTTTATATAGGGGAAGTTCTTCCCCTCCCAGGACTGGGCAGGAGGTGTGGCATGCATAGGATCCCTGACCAAGAGACCTCCCACCTGCTCTCAGACGTAATATCTCTATCACTGTGGCAACCAGACCCCTGGGGTGTCACATTCCCCCCTAGTGAAATTTAGTACTCCGGGACTAAACATATTTTTGGAAAAACATAACAAGGTATAACAATAATGATACAATAAGAAAAACACATAAAGGTGGTCACGGCATGTCCGTAACCGGGTGCAGTCTTTGAAGAAAAGCAAGGTGTCCATTTCACCAAAACAGGGAGACGTAACCAGGTAGGGGTCTGTCCTGCCCCGAGTCCTTAACAGTCTTTAGTCCGTCCTGGGTTACGCTCCAACTATGTACACAGGATTCCCGGTAAATCCACCAAAGACTCCTATAAACAACTAGAAACACATAATTATACACAAGCAACAAGAAAAACAGGTAACCACAAATAAAACAATTTATACACTTCAAATCCTCCAACGTGCGGGTAACTGGCCTCTAGTGGCCCTAGTGGACCTACGGAGCTGACTGTCTAGCCCTGAACTACAGGGTGTAGGAGCTGTCAAGGGTAAACTGGGCAGCTGTCTACCGGCTCCTTGGCTCACTAGGGGTACGGCAGGCTCACTATAAGCAGAGGGTTGATCCTCCTGTTCTGCTTGTGTGGAGTCTTCTGCCTCCTGGACCGGCTGCTCTTCCAGCTCTACCTGTCGCTCCGTAGGTGCTTGGGATGCTGGTTGGAGGAAGGTGAGTACGGGTACCACAACTGCGCCATTGACTTGAGTCCAAGACCGAGGGAAGTCTCCGAGCACAGTACTAACCATGTCTTCCCTTTCCTCTACGGGTCGAGGGTCTTCTTGTTCCTCTTCAGGGTTCCGTAGCTGTTCGGGACACTTCTTCAGGTGATCCCGGGATACAATGGTCGTGGTTTCCCCTCCGTCTTTACTGATGGTACAGACCTTTGGGTTGTCGTGGCTTGAGGGCAGTACGGTGTACGGGTCCTTCTCCCACTGGTCGTCCAACTTGTGGAGCCGTCTTTTTCTCTTCAAGACCTGCTCTCCGGGTACCAGGGGAACAGCGGGAGCATACTGGTTGTAAGTTTTCTCTTGTCTTTCCCTAGCCTGACAGAGACTTCGCTCCACACTCTCCTGTACTCTCCGGTACTGCTGCTGCCTCTCTGTGTCCCAGTCTGCTTCTGGTGAAGTGTCCTCGGGTGTCAGGACTCCCATTTCCAGGTCAACAGGTAACTTACCAGGTCTCGCCCTCATTAGGTAAGCCGGGGTACAGTTGGTGGAACCTACCGGGATGTGGTTGTATAGGTCCACCAGATCGGGCAGCTTCTCAGGCCACAGACTGCGTTCTTCCAGGGGCAACGTTTTCAGAAGATCCATTACCACCTGGTTCATTTTCTCACAAAGTCCATTAGTTTGCGGATGATAGGGTGTTGTCCTTATCTTCCGGCAGCCATATAGAGTGCAGAATTCTTGGAAGACCTCCGCTTCAAAGGCAGGTCCCTGGTCTGTCAACACTTGGTCCGGGTACCCGTGTGGACGGCAGAAATGCTGCTGGAAGGCTCTAGCTGCTGTTCGAGCTGTTAAGTCCTTGACGGGGATGACAACCAAGAACCGGGAGTAGTGATCCACGATGGTTAGTGCGTAGACGTAGCCACTTCTGCTTGGGGTCAGTTTTACATGATCCAAGGCTACCAGTTCCAACGGCTGCCGGGTGACGATGGACTGCAGGGGAGTCTTCTGGCTGGCACGGTCCTTCCTTCTTAGGTTGCACGGGCCACAGTCTCTGCACCACCTCTCGATGGTTCCCCTCATGCCTACCCAGTGGAACCGCTCGCGCAGCAGGAACTCCAGCTTCTTCCATCTGAAGTGTCCAGCCCCGTCGTGGTATGCCTCCATCACCATGGCTGCGTCTCTTCGTGGCACCACTACTTGCCAGATTAGTTCATGCGTCCGGGAGTTAACCATTCTGTGGCACAACTTCCCCTTGTAAAGGAACAGTCGACTCTTCTCAGCCCATAGTTGCTTGGCTTCCTCCGGAGCGTCTGGGTCAAGGCGAGCCTCTGGCCGAGTCAGCATCTCCTTCACCAGTCGGACGGCAGGGTCACTGTCTTGCGTTTCCTCCCAGTTGTAGTGAGGCAAGGGGTTAAACGTAGCGGCTTGCTTACTCTTTACCCGATGGGAATACTGGATAGTCCCATGACGGTGGAACGCGGGGAGTTCAACTTCTTCCAGTCCCTCTGGATCTTCTCCTACGTCCGGTAGGTTTGGCATCCTGGACAGGGCGTCCGCGTTGGTATTGGAGCGTCCTGCCCGGTATTTGATTGTGAACTCGTAGTTGGACAGACGGGCCATCCATCTCTGCTCTAGGGCACCGAGTCTTGCCGTGTCCAGGTGTGTCAACGGGTTGTTATCCGTGTACACGATGAACCGGGAAGAAGCGAGGTAGTGCATAAAGCGTTCGGTGACTGCCCACACCACTGCCAGGAACTCTAGCTTAAATGAGCTGTAATTCTCAGGGTTTCTCTCGGTGGGTCGCAGTTTTCGGCTGGCGTAAGCGATTACTCGTTCTTTCCCCTGCTGGATCTGGGACAGCACGGCTCCTAGCCCGATGTTACTTGTGTCGGTGTAGAGGATAAAGGGCTGGCTGTAATCAGGGTACGCCAGGATTTCATCCCCCGTGAGGGCCATCTTCAGCTGGCGGAAGGACTCTTCTTCTAACTTCTCCCATCTGAAGGGTAGCTTCTGGTTCTTGGCCTTCCGGGACTGGCCTATCAGGAGGTCCTGCATAGGAGCTGCCTTTTTGGTGAAACCGGGGATGAATCTGCGGTAATAGCCTACCAACCCGAGGAACTGCCGCACTTCTTTTACACTGGAGGGACTTGGCCATTCCTTAATTGCGGTGATCTTATCAGGGTCGGGAGCCACTCCGTCAGCGCTCACCACGTGTCCCAGGTACTGCACCTTTGGTTTCAGGAGGTGACACTTGGAGGGTTTCACCTTTAGGCCGTAGCTTGCCAGAGCTTCGAACACTTCCGCCAGGTGTTTCAGGTGGTCCTCATACGTCTTGGAATATACGATGACATCGTCCAGGTACAACAAGACCGTCTCGAAGTTTCTGTGGCCCAGACAGCACTCCATTAATCGTTGGAAGGTTCCTGGTGCGTTGCAGAGTCCGAACGGCATGCAGGTAAACTCGCTAAGTCCCATCAGGGTGGTGAATGCGGTCTTCTCCCGGTCCGCCTCTGCTACAGGAACCTGCCAGTACCCACTAGTGAGATCCAAGGTAGAGAAGAAGTTAGCAGATCTTAAAGCAGCCAAAGACTCCTCTATCCTTGGTAAGGGGTACGCATCCTTGTGTGTGATACGGTTGATTTTCCGGTAATCTACACACATCCTCATGGTGTTGTCTTTCTTTTTGACTAAGACTAGTGGAGCTGCCCAGGGGCTACAGCTATCCCTGATCACCCCAGCCTCCTTCATGTCTCTAAGCATCCCCTTGGCGTGTTGGTAGTGTGCAGGGGGTACGGGTCGATACCTCTCTTTTATGGGAGGATGGTCTCCCGTGGGGATGTGGTGTTCTACCCCCTTGACTCGCCCGAAGTCTAACGGGTGTTTACTAAACACTCTCTCGTACTCTTGAACCACCCGATAGACTCCCTGTTTCTGGTGTGAGGGAGTGGAGTCAGTACCCAAATGTAGTTGCTGACACCAGTCCTCCATCGTTTTCTTAGAGCCGTTACCTTCCTCCGGGGAAGATGGAGGCAAGGGTTCTACGGACTGTATGGAATCTTGATTGATGGTATACAATTTGGCTAGCGTGGCATACCGGGGCAGGTACACTTCCCTCTTCCCGATATTTATTATGCGAACGGGCACCCTCCCATGGCGTACATTGACCACCCCCCGTGCTGTCAAAATGGTGGGCCTACTGTCTGAGTAAACTGGTTCTACCATTGCCTGGTAATCTCTACCTCTCAGACCAATAGCTGCCCGGCACCAAATCATCATTTCACTTTTTGGGGGCATGGCAATAGGGAAAGGGTCACACATTCGCACGCTACCAATCTCACCACCGGAGAGTTCTAGCTGTCGCCGTCGCATCAGTGCCCGGATCTCTTTCTGGAGCACTCGCTGCTGGCCGGAGCTGGCGTTCTTGGCAACCTGCTGTAAAAGGAAAATCACCTCTGCAAGACAATTTTCAATTACATTAGTTCCTAGAGTTATCTTTGGGTGACTCTCGTGTTTGTCAATGTCTACAATGATCAGTCCCTGTGCTGCCAATTCGACTCTACCGATTTTAATGGTCACCTCTTTAAATCCAATCTGTGGCACGGGCTGACCATTGCTGGCGATGATACTCAAGTCGTCGTCAGGGTAGCGGGTGATATCCGAGTCATTCCAGTACTGCTTGAAGAGCACGTACGGGATGGTGGTGACCTGTGACCCGGTGTCCAGCAGGGCACTCATAGGAATGCCATCCAGTACCACGGGTAAGACTGGACGTCCTCCCACATATTTGTCGCGCCAGTTCGATGGGCCTGGTGATCTTTTTCCTGGGGGTTGGCCCTCTACCCCAGGTTGTGCCAGTTTAAAGGACAGTACCTTGCCATATGTCCGGGTTGATTGCAGCGGCGGCAGATGGGTCGTCCGTCCTCGTTGTATCGGTCGCTGGGTCTTCCTCTGGCCGGTGGGGTCCTCCTTGGTCGACGCCACGGGATGTCCTCCGGTCCGGATGCCAGCTGGATCTTCCCTGGAGTGGAAACCTGTAAAGACTGCACAGTTCGGGTTAGCGCAGCAACGCTTTTAGCTAGCTCTTGGACCTGATGGTGCAGGTCTGGAGCCGGGTCATTGTTCAAAGCCTGCGCATCAGCTCCCACAGGCCCTGCCGACAAGGGCGCCGCCTCCTGGTGGTAAGTGGTAGTGGGGCGTCTGTGGGTCACAACGCCACCTGGTGCCGGTTCTCGAAGCACCCGGATGGCTCTGTCCTTGAACTGTGCAAATCCCAGATGAGGGTCCTGTAAGGCCATTGCCCGCAACTGGGTTCGGTGGGCATTGCAATATAAACCCTCTATAAATTGTTCAGTCAACAGCCTGTCCTCGTCTCCCACGCCGTCAGGGTCGGTCTGCTTAATGGCTCTCAGGGCCTCTTGTAGGTTTAGGGCATAGTCCCTTATACTCTCATGTGCCCGCTGTTTGCACCCATAGAATCTAAGCTTAATCTCGGCTGAGGTGCGGGTATCAAAGGTGTCCCTCAGCCGGGTTAGTATCCCTGCGACAGTCCTCCCCCCAGGTGGCCAGGACTTTACCTCCCTTTGGGCTGCCCCGGTTAATTGGGCCACCAGGATGCTCACTTTTTGCTCCTCTGTGAGGGGGTACACCTGGAAGAGGCTATCCAGCTTTTCTCTAAAGTCATGCAGGGTATGTGACTCCCCCGAGTACTGGGGTAGCCAGGCTGTCCCCGGGATATAGGGCATGGTGAAAGGCATGACCGCCACAACGGTGGCGCTGGTGGGGGTTGAAGCGGTGAAGCTCTCCTCCGTATCCGACATCCTTCTCCCCCCTAGTGGACCGTGGCCTACCTTGCGATGATCCTCTTCCGTAGGCCGCGGCTCCGCAGTGGATCATCAGGGTTGAGGACCTTCCGTCGCGCTCCTGTGACGTCGGCGTCTGCTGGGCTCCTTCCAGGACCTTACGCAACGTCCGGACGTGAGGCGGGGCTTCAGTTCTCGCGCGCTTTCGGAGTCCACGCCCCACTTTTTCCCGCGCGGCGTCCTCAAGATGGCGTCCAATGGCGGGAAAACTCCACGTATGGCGGGAAGAAGGCTGAAGATGGCGCCGGATGGCGGGAAAACTCCACCGATGGCGGGAAGGAAGCGGGAGATGGCGCCGGATGGCGGGATTCTTCACCACAGGTAAGTTTGAACAGTCTTTTTCAGGCACGCAGTACCCGGTGGTTGCGGGCACGAGATCCTGCCGACTACGCCAAAAGTTGACGCGCCCCTGGGCCTGTGTCGCGCTGCGTTGCGCACGCGGGAGCTTACCCGGAGCCGGATCTCTTGAGGGTTGTAGTCTCGTGGCGGTGATCCGGTCCGTGCCCAGGGAGTCAGACTAAGTGGCGCTGTATCAGCGGTAGATGTTGGACGACTACGCCACCCGTTGAGCACAGCTAAGGAGCTGCTGCTGCAGGGCAGACCGCTGAGGCCGGTGGTAGGATTGTGCAGCGTGATAGCATAACCCCCAACGGGAGGGGTATGGCCTCAGGGCAGCCGACGTGGACGATGGGGGTAGCAGGAACCACTCGGAGACGGTACGGTGTAGTTCAGGGTCTTTACTGGTGACAAAGATAGACCCTCCCGGAGTACTGGCTAGCGATTGGGGCCTTGTCAGTCCTTGAGCAGATGGGATCTCCCCTGGCCAGGCGTAGTTGTAGGCCTCCCAAACTGACTGTACTCTTCTGGCTACCTTGCTAGAGGCGGGTATAAGTAGCCCACGTCCCTGAGTGTACCGTGTGGTGCTCACCCGTATGGCCGGTGACTCGGGGCCTTTTAGTAGCTTCCGCTCCACGACGGCGGTGCTGGTCCCACGCGTGTGACCGTGCCTTCGGGTTTCTGGGCCAGAGGACCTGCAATCCCCTGCCGGTCGGTTTCTGCTGCTGGATAGGAGTTAGTCCCCACAGCCTCGGACTCCGGGTCCGGTGAGAAATCTTCTCAGTCAGGGCGAGCTCTGCAGCTGCCAGCCCCTGACTCCTTGTTGCACTGCTCCTACAGAGCTCCTGTAGTTTCTTCCTATGCTGCTTCTCTTCTCTACCTCTTCTCTACTCACTAACCCTGCCTCAGCCCTAGGTTTATATAGGGGAAGTTCTTCCCCTCCCAGGACTGGGCAGGAGGTGTGGCATGCATAGGATCCCTGACCAAGAGACCTCCCACCTGCTCTCAGACGTAATATCTCTATCACTGTGGCAACCAGACCCCTGGGGTGTCACAGTGACATGGTGTGTACCACACTCAACATGGACCAGTGGAAGCAAAGGAAAGAGTTGTCTCAGGAGATTA
The DNA here is from genome assembly GCF_046119375.1 of Phyllobates terribilis. Lineage (NCBI taxonomy): Eukaryota > Metazoa > Chordata > Amphibia > Anura > Dendrobatidae > Phyllobates > Phyllobates terribilis. The sequence continues at coordinate 105,685,197 of NW_027362773.1, forward strand.
GAAAGAAAATTATAGACAAGCATGTTAAAGGTAAAGGCTATAAGACCATCTCCAAGCAGCTTGATGTTCATGTGACGACAGTTGCACATATTATTCAGAAATTTAAAACCCATGGGACTGTAGCCAACCTCCCTGGACGTGACTGCAGGAGAAAAATTGATGACAAATCAAAGAGACGGATAATACAAATGGTAACAAAAGAGCCCAGGATAACTTCTAAAGAGATTAAAGGTAAACTTTGTCAGGTACCAGGAGGGCTTGTAGTACAGAGGGGCAAAACAAAGGCGTGATCAGCTAACAGTCTGGAGTCAAATGCCAGGAGGGTATGTCAAGACAAGGGGATAAGAGAAACAGATAGTCAGAGGCCAAGCCCGGGATCAGGTACCTGAGGTCAGGGAGCGTCAAGAGCAAAAGGGATAATCCACACAAATATTCACAACAAATACAAGGTCTGACAACAAGATCAGGAAATCAGACACAGAGCGAAGCACACACGTCACTGAGCAAAGCTACAGCTGACAATGGTCTGCTCATATCTAGCCAGCTAAATAGCTAGCAAATTAACAAGAATGGGAGATACCTGGAGGAAAGCCCACAGGCTAGGCCAGATTGAGCAGCAAGGCTGACAGCCCAGCACACCCCAACCTCAGATTGGATGACTGGACTGTCACTCACAATTAGTGATGAACGAGCATGAATTGTTAACCCTTTTGGCGAGCACGCTCGGATGCTCACCAAGTATGTGCGGCGTGCTCGGCATCGATGTTAGTGTCACGGCGGTGGCATGTGTCACGGATGTTAGACAGCCGTGACACATGCAGGAATTTCCTGTCTTAGGTGACTGCCTAGTCTTTGCTCCAGCCGAGTATCCTATACTTGTTAGACTAGTTAGTAGACTAGTTAGTTGTCTCTAACTGCTTCAATGTATCAAAAACATGTACATCATATAGAACTATAGGGGTAATGGAAAGAGTAGCAGTTACTAATTTGGAATCTGTAAGGACAACAGATCTGAGCAACAGTCACCCTACCGTAGGTTACGTTCCCCAAGACAGATCCACTTTGTAGATGAGATTTTAAAGATTTTCCTTATGAATTAAAAATGAATATCCTGTTGGGGGGAAGCAAGCACATACTCAAAGTAATTTTTGTGAAAATAATATTTTTTAGGTTTCTTTTAATATGGATTTTCTTTTCTCTTAGGAACCCCAAAGCTCCGACAATATGGGAAGAAGAAAGTCTTTGGCTTATCAAGCAGTAACATTAAGAATGACTGGAATGCATCAGTTCTTCATGAAGATAATGCTTCCTTAGAAATAAAGATCTTCCCTCCAGCTGACGCCATCATTGGACTTCACACCTTAAATTTGCAAATATCTAATGTCCAACAGACCAGAAACTTTAGTCTTGGTGAATTCGTAATACTTTTTAATGCTTGGTGTCCAGGTAATGTTCATAATTAAATGCCGATCCTTTGGTCCCAAACTGGTCCCAAAAAATATGTATGTTTATGGAGGAGTCGGGAGAAATATCTCTTAGTCAAAACAGTGTTTAGCTAACAGCAATTTTCTGAACATGAATTGCTCAATGTAGCAATCATAGATGTTTGGCGCCAAGGGTCATCATGGCAAGTATACCTCAGTGGTCTCCAACCCTGGCACTCCTACTGATCTGCTGACTGAACACCAGAGGCAGCACAGCTTTATACATTGCATAGTGGCCATGAATGGTACTGCACCTTTTTGATTTATCTCCACCCTCCTTTTTCTTGATGGGCAGCTCTGACTTTATAGGAATCAGAGATGGGTGAAGATTTAGAGAAAACAAGTAAGTGGGAATGCACGAACTGTTTGGCCATGCTGAGCACCTAAGCTTGCTTTGAACAGTCATTTTATTCCGATAGACACCCATTAAGTTAATAGCTGCATTTAAGGCCCTGGTAAACTTGTCTACTACTGAAATAAACTATAGGAAAGGTCAAGCCATGAAATGAAATTTTCTTGAAATAATCTCTATACACTGTAATTCTCCTAATTATTTATATTATTGTAGATGATGTGGTTTTCCTGCGAGATCAAGAAGAGAGGAAAGAGTATGTTATGAATGAGAATGGCTTTATCTTTGTTGGCAATGCAGACTATATCTCTAAATGTTCCTGGAACTTTGGACAGGTAAATATAACCATTATACACTAACTCGTTGCACCATAGATAGGAGGAGGTCTAGCTTGTGAAAAGAGAAAAAAATTGCAGCATGCACGAATTGCTTCCAAGAATCAAATGGCTCTCGCCCATTTAAATGTATGGGTCCATGGAAAAAAATCAGACCGCACTCGGAAGACATCCGAGTGTGGTCCGACTTTCACGGACTGACATTACAGAGAAAGTGAAGAAGTGTTTTTTTCTTTTTTTTTCTCCACTTCTGAGAAAATCGATCACATTCTGATCAACCTCTGATAAGCGTAATGAGATCGATTTTCTCAGATGTGGAGAAAACAGTCTTTTGCCCCTGCCCTGATACTAAAGGGCTCTCTATTACACCATGTTAGTTCGGCACCCTGTCATTGCATTGCAGAGGGGGTGATGGAGTGATAGAGGGATTTTTTTCCTTCTGTTTAACAACTTACTGTAGATGAAAAAGTTGCCATTGGTCCCAGCATCTATGAGGTTCCCAGGATCCACCACCGCGCCAGCATCGGTCATTCATAGAGCATTGACTGAGGCAGGGCAGAAATAAACACACACACACACACACACATACTGTATATATGTGTATATATATATATATATATATATATATATATATATATATATATATATACAGTACAGACCAAAAGTTTGGACACACCTTCTCATTTAAATATTTTTCTGTATTTTCATGACTATGAAAATTGTACATTCACACTGAAGGCATCAAAACTATGAATTAACACATGTGGAATTATATACTTAACAAAAAAGTGTGAAACAACTGAAAATATGTCTTATATTCTAGGTTCTTCAAAGTAGCCACCTCTTGCTTTGATGACTGCTTTGCACACTCTTGGCATTCTCTTGATGAGCTTCAAGAGGTAGTCACTGGAAATGGTCTTCGAACAATCTTGAAGGAGTTCCCAGAGATGCTTAGCACTTGTTGGCCCTTTTGCCTTCACTCTGCGGTCCAGCTCACCCCAAACCATCTCGATTGGGTTCAGGTCTGGTGACTGTGGAGGCCAGGTCATCTGGCGTAGGACCCCATCACTCTCTTTCTTGGTTAAATAGCCCTTACACAGCCTGGAGGTGTGTTTGGGGTCATTGTCCTGTTGAAAAATAATTGATGGTCCAACTAAACGCAAACCGGATAGAATAGCATGCCGCTGCAAGATGCTGTGGTAGCCATGCTGGTTCAGTATGCCTTCAATTTTGAATAAATCCCCAACAGTGTCACCAGCAAAGCACCCCCACACCATCACACCTCCTCCTCCATGCTTCACGGTGGGAACCAGGCATGTAGAGTCCATCCGTTCACCTTTTCTGCGTCGCACAAAGACACGATGGTTGGAACCAAAGATCTCAAATTTGGACTCATCAGACCAAAGCACAGATTTCAACTGGTCTAACGTCCATTCCTTGTGTTCTTTAGTCCAAACTTGTCTCTTCTGCTTGTTGCCTGTCCTTAGCAGTGGTTTCCTAGCAGCTATTTTACCATGAAGGCCTGCTGCACAAAGTCTCCTCTTAACAGTTGTTGTAGAGATGTGTCTGTGTGGCATTGATCTAATCTGAGCTGCTGTTAACCTGCGATTTCTGAGGCTGGTGACTCGGATAAACTTATCCTCAGAAGCAGAGGTGACTCTTGGTCTTCCTTTCCTGGGGTGGTCCTCATGTGAGCAAGTTTCTTTGTAGAGCTTGATGGTTTTTGCAATTGCACTTGGGGACACATTCAAAGTTTGCCCAATTTTTCGGATTGACCGACCTTCATTTCTTAAAGTAATGATGGCCACTCGTTTTTCTTTACTTAGCTGTTTTTTTCTTGCCATAATACTAATTCTAACAGTCTATTCAGTAGGACTATCAGCTGTGTATCCAACTGACTTCTGCACAACAAAACTGATGGTCCCAACCCCATTTATAAGGCAAGAAATCCCACTTATTAAACCTGACAGGGCACACCTGTGAAGTGAAAACCATTTCCGGAGACTACCTCTTGAAGCTCATCAAGAGAATGCCAAGAGTGTACAAAGCAGTCATCAAAGCAAAAGGTGGCTACTTTGAAGAACCTAGAATATAAGACATATTTTCAGTTGTTTCACACTTTTTTGTTAAGTATATAATTCCACATGTGTTAATTCATAGTTTTGATGCCTTCAGTGTGAATGTACAATTTTCAAAGTCATGAAAATACAGAAAAATCTTTAAATAAGAAGGTGTGTCCAAACTTTCGGTCTGTACTGTATATATATATATATATATATATATATATATATATATATATTGTTACACACAAATATTTTATTTCTTTTTCTGCAATTTTTAGTACTATCCATACAACTGCAATTTATCGAATAGGAACCTGTACAAACTAATAGTTACTAAAAAAAATATTTTATTCTATCTCCTCTCACCATAAAATGTCAAGTTTGATGAAGATATCATAGACATTTGCTTGAAGTTACTAGATGAAAGTTTGGAAAGCCATAAAAATGCACTAAAGGACTATACCATGAGGAATGATGCAGTATATATCAGCAGAGTGCTTAGCGCAATGGTAGGTAATAATCACTGTGGAAATAATACATCATTCATAACTTATACCTAGAGATAGATATGGATGAATCATTTTACCATTAGTGTAATTTTTATAAAAATCTGTCATAGATAGAATATACACAAGTGATAGGAGAGGACAAATATTTTGACCAGTCCCTGTAGAATTGGAATATAGGAACAAATCTCCATTTAAAGTGGCAAATTATGTGGGATTTATTAGGCTAGTAAACACTGTAGTTGTCTTCTATGAATTTTTAATTTTGTAAACATGTTATTTGTATTGAATCTAGAGAGATATAGTAGACATTGGGAAATTGTATATATAGTATATAACACAGGAACCACGATTCACAATAGGTGATGTCACAGCTCACCTTCTCCTCCTCCAGTATAATGACTGATAACACCTCTATATATAGTAGATAACGCAGGATCCACCTTTCACAATAGGTGATGTCACAGCTCACCTCCTCCTCCTGTATAATGACTGATAACACCTCTATATACAGTAGATAACACAGGATCCACCATTCACAATAGTTGACGTCACAGCTCACATAATACATCTCCTGTACAATTTTAACACCTCTATACACAGCTGATAATGATCCACTATTCACAATTGGTGACACATTTGCAAGCACACAATACTACAACTGACAATCTGTAGCTCACAGCAAACCAGCTAAATACCTAGCAAATAATTTGAGGACGGGAGGCACCTGGGGAAACACCCGCAGACTAGACCAGATTGAGCAGCAGAGCTGTCAATCAAAATGCTGACAGCCCAACATGCCCCAGGATAAGATTGAATGATTGGACTGTCACTCACAAAACCCACAGTCCAGAACACTCCAGATCCCATAGGGCGGCTGAGCTGTTACTCACAGAGTCCCTAGGCCACAGTACTTGATGAAACCGTGACAAAAATATAGCATTATAGTCAATCTATTGCTGCTCATGTACATGTGACATATCCTTAGTGTCCAGTGTAAAAATTACAAGATTTTTTATTATTATTATTACGGATCATGATATGAAAAAAATATATATATTTTTTTTTTGCGTAAAAACAGATTTAAACAGTAAGTTATTTTCTGATGACCAATCAATACAAAATCATGGTAGTAATATTGCAATCCTGATAATATAAATTTGAATATTTATTCAAGTAACATTATGATCTTATCCCGCAGATCAATTGCAATGATGACAATGGTGTAATGTTAGGCAGATGGAATGGACAATATGATGATGGAACAAGTCCTGCAAAGTGGAGTGGGAGCTGCTCCATCTTACGTCAATGGTACTCATCTGGTTTCCAGCCAGTGAGATATGGCCAGTGTTGGGTATTTGCAGCAGTCTTGTGTACAGGTAATTAAAAATACAACAAACATATGAATGTAATCTTTTACCTTAAATGATAGATATATTTTTATATATTTTTTTTCTCCATTACACCTCAATATGAAGTAGATCAACCATTCATAATAGTTGATGTCACAGCTCACCTCCTCCCCCTCCCTTCACAATGACCTATGCGCCAGATTAGAGCATGCTCAGTTTATTCTTCTATACAAACAAATAGGATCAGAGTCAGTCAATTGCTGCTAATGTTCATGCGAAGAACAGACATTAGGAGCCTAATCCGAGGACCGTTGTGAAAATCGTAAGAATTTGTTTTTTTAATATAGATATAAAAATTAATAATATAAAACATATATTAATTATTTTTTTTAAATACATTTATCAAAGTCAAATGATTTAAAAAAAATAGTTCATTTTTATGACAGATTCCCTTTAATAGTAGTGCTAGAAATCAAAACTAGAAAAAAAAATGCGGTAAAAGGGACTTAGCCTGTTTTTACCCTCCAGTGGTATGAATCAGCAAATGACGAATAAAAGCATTTTAGCAACTTTTGGAAATGATGGGGAAGGTTACACAAAAGTCATCGCCAGAAAAGAGGAAACAAGGTAAAATGAACAGAAAAAAGAAATGTCAATGAAAAGTCAATGAACATTCCCCGTGACAGATAAGGAAAAGATTTAATGGGAGAATTTCTTAACACCCTTCCTGCCAAAGCCAACTTTTTAAATTTTTGAGCTTTCGTTTTTCTTCTTTTTCTTAACTCAACAAACAAAACTTTCTTTTTTTTTATATATCTTTCCATCATCACAACCATACGATGGTTTTTTTTGTAGTTGTAAATGACATCATTCACTTTTCCATATAATTTACTAAAATCTGCAAAAGAAAACCAAATGGAAAAAAATAAAAATTCCATTATTGCTTTTTGATTTTTAATTTTACTTTATTCAATATATTGTGGGGTTTCTACTCACTTGGGTGCGTTGGGAGGCGAACAGGAAGCATGTTCCTTTAAATGTCCTTTGCCTGGTTTATTACTTCATAAACCAGGTAAAAGCAAAATATACAAAGAGCCTTTAGTTCAGGCAAAAACAAAGTAAAGCGTCCTTAAGGCAAAATCTCTGGTTAGCCAGTCCTGTGGGCACACAGGCTGGATAGCATACAGTACACTGGCTCAGTCGGGAGACCACAACACACAGGAGGCCTTCTCCCTCCAAACACACAGAACATGTGGCAAACAATGGCCTCCATTTTATATCTTAACCACACCCAGAGGTGAGCTATGTGGGTAGCAAGATCCGCCCATTTCTCCAACTACCCTTAACCCGGTCCCAGGTACACCAAACAGTCCTCTTAGTGCTTACGTGCACTAGAGCAACATTCATGCTTACATCAACTATATGCTCGTTAGCCACCTTACAATATGGTAAAAGTGAGAAAAAAAATAGCCATTCACAATGATTACGACGAGACCAAGGTTGGATTTTTGAATTCTGAATTTTGGTTTGTGACGCCATTTTCTGAGAACCGTAACTTTTAATTTTTTCTGTCAATTGAGCTACGTAAGGGCTTGTTCTTCTGTAGCAAGCTGTAGTTTTTATTGGTACCATTTTAGAATACATTTTTTACAGAGTTATGGTGAAACCAAAATAAATCAATTCTAGAGTATCAATTTTTTTTTTTGCTCTACAAAGTTTACCGGTGAAATAACTTAAAGGGGTATTCCCATCTCTAAAATTCTATGCCAATATTTAGTAGGTGTAATAATCATAATATTAGCAAATACCTCCAATTACAAATGTACTATAGTTCTTCTGATTCGCTGTGTCCCTTACCCCATGTGCGGGGCATTGCAATAGCTTAGGTGTCCATGGTTGCAATCACTCATAGGGAGAATTAGTTCTTAGTGGTTGTAACCATGGATACCTAAGTTACTACAATGCCCTGCACATGAGGAAAGAGACATAGCGAATCAGAAGAACTATACTACATTTGTAATTGAAAGTATTTGCTAATATTATTATTAGCTCCATAAATTGCTTTTTTTTATTCCAGAAAACTGGAATTGACTTGTATTCATTTTTTAATTCCAGAAAACTGGTGTATTGGGAATGATAAACCCCTCCAGTAACTTTCTTTTTATTTCTTATACATGCTATTCGTTGTAATGAAACAGATATAAATTTTATAGAGAAAAAATATCAATATTTATTATTTACCAGTAAAACGCTAATTTCTGTCGGTTTGAACATGACCCATGTCCTTGTGAAATCACTAAGCACTTAGCAAATTAGTCATTCCTCACACATATTTAACCTTACATTAAGTGGTAAAGTTTCTTGTAGAGAGCACCAACGTAGGGAGACTTATAGGCCATGCAATGCTTCCCTGGAAATTTGTATAGGTGGCAATAGACTTCCTGTCTTCCTTCTCTCTGAAACAGCTACTTGCATTCCTGAAAGGGAATCTGTCAGCAGGTTTTTGCTATCTAATATGAGAACAGTAGGAGATATGGGGCTGAAATACATATTTCAGAGATGTGTCACTTACTAGGCTGTGTGTTGTTGCTCACTTACAATGAAGGTTTTATCATTAGGAGATTATCACTGCCTGGACTACAGCTCATGTGAGCCCTAGTCTGACCACTCCCCCTTTTCTGATAAGCAGCGCACTGTCAATAGACAATATATACAGACAGCTGTGGTGTGGGTGGGGGCTGCTTTCTGAGCTATTGATGCCCCCCCTGGGCGGTGGGGTACTCGGCAGCCAGGCCGGTCCTGTATTGGGGTAGTCACGGTGGCAGTGACCTTGTCCGTGACACAGGGCGGTCAATTAAAGGGGAAAAGTAAAAGGGAATAAAGTTTTTATAGAGAATGTTTGTGACGCCACCTGTGGTATGCAGCTATATAGGGCCGCCGCTGCGGTGCAGATCCTCTGGAGCTGGTAGTGACGCAGCAGAGTTGGTTCAGCTCTCCACAGGCAGAGCTTAGCTCCAGGGCAGTATATGATGATTTGATGAGGTAGATGTTGCTGGTGCTGTGTAGTGCAGGGCTGGTGATGGTGCAGCAATAATTTTAGGACACAGTGGGGTGAAGTCTTCAGGGTTTTACTCACAGTTATCACGCTGCTCCAGGTTACAACTGCCAGCTTATAACCACCCACGTCGTCCTGCGTTCACCAAGGAAGGGGTTCTGCAGCTCTCAAGTATTTCAGGAGTACTTAAATAGGACCCCGTTCTATATTCCTTTATCGGTTGTCTTCCTGCGCTGGCTCTCGCCCTCCTGCCCTGCGCCTCACAATCAGTGTCCCAAGCCGGTAGCCTCGGGTCTTGTCCGGCAACGTGCAGTCCCCTGGACCCTATGCAGCCACCTTTTCGGCGATGTAATTGTGGTAGTGGGCAGCTGCACCTTGAAAGTACAGTAGCCTCCGGTTATCTAGCTGAGCCTGATTCTTCTCCACTACTTTAAGGGCCAGTCCCCTCTGCGGCCTGATTCCTCCACATCCGTGTAGATTCGGGCGCACGGGTGGCATCCGTACTCACCGTGCCCCTGGGATCCCCTCTGTCTCTGGAGCCTTCCCTCTGTCCCGTCCTCTTTCAGTCTTTCCTCCTGGGCCTCTCAGACTGGGCCTTACTCCTTTCTCCACTCCTCCTGAGCAGAGCTCCTCCAGAGCTCCTGCTCCCAACTCCCTCTCTCCTCTGACTGACTGACTTCCTTCAAGATGGTTCCCTTCTTATACTCCTTCTGACGGTGCTCCCCTTAGCTACTTCCTCCACCCCCACCCACTACATGCTTCCCCCTCTCTCGGTTCCCCCCCTTCCAACCAGGGACAGGGCTCAGCACTGTACGCATGCATCTTGCCCCGCCTGCTGGTCTGGAATGGTGTAGTGTTGGATGCAGGTGGGTGGGTCCCGGGCAGTACTCCCTCCTCACCTGAGAGTGGAGTACCACACCTCTGGGTGTGATGCAGTACCTCTGTGGCGAATGAACCTGCAGGGGTGCCACACTATGCTACAGCTAAAAACTCTGTGTCACGGGTGTGTCAGAAGTGACAGACAGTCGCCCTGCAGTTGGTTGCAGGAGATCTTTATGTTTGGCATTACAGACACCTTCTTAGAGGATGTCTCTAGGAAGCAGCGGCTACCTTCCTCTGGCTAATTGACACCCTGGCCTGGTTGTATAAATACCTGCTGTGTGACAGAGGGAGGTGCCGGTGATATTCATTACTCCTTGTGAAGGCTTCAGCAAGAGCAGCACTTCTTCCTCTCTGGTGCTTGAGGACGTGTGCGCATTTGTCTGAAGTTGTCTAAAGCTAAGCAATTTTCCCTTGTTTGTCCTCACTTGTTGTCTTTAGTGTGCAGTGGGGATCGACTAGTGTTCATCTCCTCCCTTCCCTAGCCAGGGCCAAATGCCAGGGATAGACAGGGTGAGGAACGCATGCGGGAATTGGTGATGAGCCAATATAGGGACATTAGGGGAGACAGGGTGATATTCTATCAGCCAGGAGGTCTCCACTTCCCCCATTTCCCTAGAGTCTGGGCTTCCTTTCCCTCTTCCCTTTATGTCGCCCTAAGTCCTTCCCACACCTTGTGTGACACTATGATTGTGTCACAACTGCTGCACCCAGTAATCTAAGTGATACATCGCTGGAATCAGGGTCTCTTCTCCTACATTATGCTGCTCTCAGATGAGGTAGCAAAAACCTGGTGACAGATTCCCTTTAAATAGCATAATGAATCAGAATCAAAAATAACAGTGTCGTGAAGGCTGGAGCATGATTTTCACCCACCATTGATATGAATCATCTGATGCTGAAATAAAAACGTTGCTTGTGATGGGGAAGGTTACACTAAAGTCATGACTAGAAAAGAGGAAACAGGGTAAAAGAAAAGTAAGCAAATACTGAATGTCAGCACAAGTTCACAGGAATAGGATCACATAACACAAAGTCAAGAGACACATAGTAAATAATTATACTGAAAACAATACACGAAGATAGTCCAATAAGACCATAATCGGTAGCAGTGGTAACTGGGCATAAAAGGATCATTGTGATGATTTATGTTCACCTTATCTTTTATTTTTATTATATTATTGTATATATTTTTTTATTTTATTTTCTATGAACAACCTTGTACAATGGTCTTTCCAGCATGCACACGGAGATAAGGAACCTCAGCTAGGAAAAAAAACTCCTAAAATATCATATTGTGGGAATACTCTCATAGAGAGTGATGTGGTTTGTCACTATGATCTATAGTCAATAGTATGATCTTGAGAAAAACTGACTGCGTTTTATCAGTGATTTCAGTCCAAGTTTGGTCCAAGTTTCTTCAGTTTTTTTCACACATGAAAAATAAAAGTCTCCCCACCTGGCATCTGAGTTTTTTTCACGACCCGTAGACTTGCATTGCTGATTTTGATTCAACACTCGGATCAATATAGGACATGTCTCCGCGATTTGGCGAAAAATCACAGACGTGTGACCAGCCCCAACGCTATAGTAGGTACAAGTGCTATCTGTGAAAATACTGCAATTTTCTCAATAGAGTGACATTACAACAAATAAAAAGTCTTCTAAAAATATTCTAAAGTGGAATTATCATTTTTTCCAAAAACTTTTGACATGTCATAAGTACATTAATTTTTTTTTTTTTTTATAAGATCTGGGTTCTAAGACCCCACCGATGCCTAAACTCAGGCCATAGAAGTGCTCAGGCAAGGTCTTGACTTCCTATTGAGCCTGGCATCAGAAGAAAATGCTAGGCTGAGGGCTTCTACTCTTTGTTTTTAGGGTTCCACTCCCGAACCTTCAACAAACTTTTTGAGAAGTCTCTACAGCATGTCAAAAACTTTTTGAAATGACGACTAAACTTTCACATGAAATCTTGAGTTCAACAATAGGAGCTTTTTAATGATAGATGTAAAGTATTATTTTTCAAGGCTTATAAACAATCTTACCAATATTATTTTAGTTCGTAGTATAGTTACACACCATGTTCAGCAGAAAGACAAAAGTGTAATTTGATGAATAATCCTATTTATTAAATTTCAAATATTATACTTTTATGTACCCTCAGCACTTCGATGTTTGGGAATCCCAGCAAGAGTAGTAACTAACTTTGACTCTGCCCATGACACGGATAGAAACCTTACTATTGATGAATACTATGACATCACTGGAAAAAGGATTTCAACTAACAATCGTGACAGTGTTTGGTGAGTTGCTGCTCATATAAATAACTGTATTAAAATTACTGCAATCTCATTTCAGTATTCTCTTGCTATATTCTTTAAAGTTTTGATCGATCCTTTCACTCTGTTCTGATTTGGATGAAATGACATGTTGTTCTTATGGATGTCACACAACATGACTGCAGTGGTGAAACTTCACCTTGTCTTGTGACCTCTCAATCTGATGTCACGGGTGAGTCAATCACCCTGCAGTTGGTTGCAGGAGATCTGTTAATTTGGCATTACAGACACCTTCTTTAAGCTGTCTCTCTAGGACCCAGTGGCTACCTTCCTCTGGCTAATTAACACACAGGTCTGGGTGTATAAATACCTGCTGTGTGCTAGAGGGAGGTACCAGCGATATTCACATTATCCCTTGTGAAGGCTTGAGCAAGAGCAGTACTTCTTCCTCTCTGGTTTCTAGAGGACGTGTGTGCATTTGTCTGGAGTCGTCTAAAGCTAAGCAATTTTCCCTTGTTTGCCCCCCTTGTTGCCTGTAGTGGGAGGGCTCATTAAATGGTTTTAGCCCTAATTCTGATTCCTAGTGATCACTCCAGCACTCCATAGACCGTTTTTGTTCTTCTCATACATTGTCTCTCATATTCTGGACACATCTATGTTGGTGGCACCACCTATGTTCTCCTATGACCATTTGCGGGACAGAACAGAGAAATCAGAGGTCATGGCTCTCAGGATCCTCTGGGGCAGTGCCATAGTGAAGATCTCAGCTCCATATTACTGCTCCTGTGTCCATGTCAGACTCTCTCATATTCTGGACACATCTATGTTGGCGATACCACCTATGTTCTCCTATGACCATTTGCAGGAAAGAACAGAGAAATTAGTTAGGGGTCGTGGCTCTCAGGATCCTCTGGGGCGTGTCTTTAGGCTACTCTGCTTGACTCCTCTGTGAGCTACGCCCTTTTGGTAAAGACCATAAAAATGATCACTAAATACAGAGACTGATATCTCTGGAACGTTATGGTAGATTAAAAAAAAAAGCAAAAAAAAAGTACTCAGGGAGCAGCGGGAATAAACTAAGAGCAACAACTGCCTACTTTTGACCTGGTGACAGGTCCTCTTTAAGTTCTGTCTGTTTAACTGATTAATGTTCCATTTGCTGACATTACATCAGTTAACCTTTATTGACAATGGGACTGCAGAACCCTTCTCTGATTTGTTTTAGCTGTTGTTGCAGCATATCAGGGAAGTCTGCCAAGAAAGGACAAAAGTGAGGTTAATAATAACTTTTAGACTTTGATAAGGCAAATCTGATCCCCTTTATAAAATGTATGTGTTTCAATAAACCAACGTGACAAGTATTACATTAATGTATTTTCCGGATGCACGGCTACTGTGGATTTCGGGTCAGGGCGCATCAATGTTGTTGGATGGAGGTCACTGTGCTAATAACCATATTATGTGTGGCTAAACTGAGCCAGCCATGCCAGCTGCATATTTGCAGACCCCTCTGGAGTTGTGATGATCAGCTGACAGTCTGATATGTATGCAATTTCTGTTTAGAGTACGGCACTACAGATGGGATCGGTAGAAGGGGACCCGACCTTTGTATACTGAAAATCAAAAGAACTAGGCACTCATAGATATGAGACAGGAAATTTATTTGCATTCCAAAAGTAAGTGTACAACATTTAAATTATTGACTCTGAATGTCATCGGGTACACAGATGGTTTATGCAGAATGTTCTCACCATTTAAGATATCCTGGGTTTTCCAGCGCTTTATCACATTTTGATCCATGTCTGTCTGCACAAATCATCTGCGCACTTGATGAAGCTCATTCAATTATCGAAACATTGTACACTCACCTTTGGATTGAAAATAAATTTCCTGTCTACGAGTGCCTAATTCTTTGGATTTACAATCTGATATGTGTGGGCACAGTTACTGTCCCCTGATGTCTGATATTGGATGAAACAAGGTCAAGCTTGTTATATAAGCTCATCCCTACTGATGAATGATGATAGTGACACGGGGATACTGTGACAGAGAGGGGCCAGAAGGAGCATCTGATAACACTAACTCCTGCACTTATTAGATCTGCTTCACCTTCCTATCAGCAGTCCAGGTCTTCCTTGCTCTGTCATTGAAAGAATTAATCAGTTTAGTTGATCTCCTGGAGCTCTCTGTCCTGAATTTTCTCAGCTGTTCTGTGTTGGCCACTCCCATCCTGGTTTGGTGATGAAGGAGAGTTCTGAATTAGTAGCAGTCGGTTGGTGATGTTTCAGGAGATATCTGGGAGGATTTGGTATTGTGTGTTATCCTAATCCTCTTTCCCATTTGGTTTACACCTCCTACTATTCCCTTGATTTCCACTCAGTTGTTTGGTGAGTGCTTTTGTATGATTGTAGGTTTCTTTTATCCCTGTCTGTTTCCCTTGTCTGTCAGGTTTGTGTTTTCCTATATACTTCTGTTCCATGCCTTCCTGGGTGGGGGAGGATACAGATAAGCGTGCATATAGGAGCATAGCAAAGTACGAGACCCCAGCATCTCCACCTTCAGGGGTAATCTGGGGTAGAGGGATAGCCTAGGGTCCTCCTAGTTTGAGGAGGGAAGGAGCCAATTGCCCCTGGCAACAGTATCGTGACATACAGAACAGGAGTGAATCAAATGTAGATGGTAACACATATTGTTATTATTGTTTATTTATAGAGCACCATTGATTCCATGGTGCTTCGTGTCAATAATAGCCAGGATATGGCTGCAGCAACAGCAAAAGGTAATCATGCCCAACCAAGACAGCCTAGTGGCCAAGAATGATTCCTGGCTTGTTAACCATGGTAAAAAAAAAAGACATATGTGATTTCAGCAGTAGTAATAATACATATTATGATTTGACACTTTAATTTAATGGCAAAATTGTTGGTTTCTAGTATTCCTCCCAAAATGTTGATGAAAGTTGACCTATAAATTCTATTTATCCCCAAATGTTCATTGGAAATAAACAATAACACAAGTCGTCATATACAGTAATGAAAAAATAAAAGTTGGCAATGCAAAAACAAGAAAACAAAATGTCAAAATAGGCCTGGTTAAGAAATGGTTAAGCTTTCCAGTAGAAAATGGGTTAATAGTTTTGGACCTGTAATAGTAAGCAACGCTGGGTTTATTGAATATCAGCAAATCCTCTCCTTTGTGAATACATATTGGAGCTATAAAAAAAACAGAAAATTCAGACCATTAATTAATGTCTTTTTGCTGCTGGGAGAATCTTGTGGGAATTGGAAATGGTAGATAGAATCTCCTAGTTGGTGGAGGCTACGGGTGACGGCTTCTTGTGCCCTTCTTATAACGTGGCCTCGTTCTTGTGCTTTATGCTTGGTTTTCATACATGTTTCGTAGGAATCTAGTTGGAAAAAAGAAATTCTTATGTTGGAGTGCCATCTTGTGGAACATAACTCTCAAAATTGTGCCTTAAAAAGTCAAAGCAGACAGGCAAAAAAAAAGATCAATCTATCTCAATTGATCAGTCGATCTATCTTTCTATTTATCTATTGCATATTTTTCTTGGTGCATAAATTTATTCTATGGTTTTTGGTTTGTACAGGAATTTCCATGTGTGGAATGAATGCTGGATGGAACGTAGAGACTTACCTGCAGGATACAATGGCTGGCAAGCACTAGATGCAACACCACAAGAAACAAGCAATGGTCAATATTTATGCCTTATATATTTATGTATTTATATAGAAAGCCGTTTGTTTATTTATTTACATTTCTTTTCACCATTACAGAAATAATAAAGTAGCAAGATTTCAGCCAGTCCTCGATGGGACTTAGGGGGATGTGCACACGATGAGTATTTTTGCAGCAGATTTTTCTGCACCAAAATCCAGAGTCTTGTCAGGAAAAATGCTGCATGAAATACGTATGTTTTACTTGCATTTTTTTCCCTCATTCATTTAATCTGCAAAAACGCTAAAAGAATCGACATGCTGTAGGTTAAAAAAAAAAAACACTTTGATGGTTGAAATCCACGATGAAAAAATAAGCAGCGTGTGCATGAGATTTTAGAAATCGTATTCACTTTGCTGATACTGGAAAGTACAGCATTTTTTTACCCTTGAAAAATGAAACGCAACGTGTGAACAAGGCCTTACAATTTAAAATCCTTACCCTAAGGGCTCTTGCAGACAACCGTACTCTCGGTCCAAGTCCAATCTGGCAAAATATTGTATTGCACTCAGACCAATGTTATTCTATGAGGCCGAGCACAATTTTTCACAGAATGTGACGCGCCCCCTGGGCCGTGGGGTACCCGAAGCCCAGCCTGTAGATGCTGGGGGTTGTAGTCACCGTGGCGGTGACCCGGTCCGTGACCCAGGGTGGTCAAACCAGGGGTAGTTTATGTATATCTGTTATGTATAGTCCAACTACGCCACCTGTGGAATGCGGTTGTTGGGAACCGCCGCTGCGGAGCTGTCCGCTGAAGCTGGTGGTATAGCAACAAGATGATGTAACTCCCCACGGGAAGAGTGGAGCTTCAGGGCAGCGTGTATAGATGATGGTGGTGATAGTGCAGGTAGTCAGTAATGACACGGAGTCAGATAGTGCAGTCCCAGGTCTTTTACTCACAATTGTAGCAGTTGCAGATACAGGGCCAGTGTAGAGGCCCACGGCGTCCTGTGTTCACGCAGTGAGGGGCTCGGTCGACCCTCAGGTAACTCCGGAGTATTTTGTAGGACCTCCTTCTGTGTGTCCTCTTTCTCGCCTGCTCCCTGCACCTCACACCCAGTGGCACTTTTATCCGGTGTTCTCGGGCCTTGGCGGGCGACATGTGTTCCGTCCCCTGGGTCCTATGCGGCTACCTTCTTAGTGTACTGGTGTGGACTTGCGGCCTGCAGTACTTGAAATGCTGCAGCCTCCGGTTTCCTAGTTGGGCCATGTAGCCCTGTGCTAGTTGAGGGACCGGTTCCCTTCTTCTGGCCTGACCCCTCTACCTCCTGGTAGCAGCGGGCGTATGGGTGGCCTTCTGCACGGCCTGTATCCCTAGGGTCCCTTCACTCTTCATTCCTGGAGCCGTCCTGCTCCCTCTCCTCTCAGACTTGGGCCTCAGTGCTAGGCCCGCCTCTGGAGCAGAGCTCGTGCAGAGCCTCTGCTCCTGTCACTTCTCCTCTCAACTCCAACTCCTTCTCCAACAACCACCCTGAACCAAGATGGTTCCTTCCTTTTATACCTCCTACTCCAGTGCTCCCAGGATCTACGTCCTCCACCCCATCCACTACATAGTTCCCCCTCTCTAAGTGGTTCTTCCCCACTCCAGCCAGGGATCAGGGACTGTGCTCTCCCGTAGGAGCAATCTCGCCCTGTCCCCCGGAAATGTGGTGTAGTGAATGCAGGTGTTAGGGTCTTCAGCCATACTCCTTCCTTACCTGAGAGTGAGATACCACACCTCTGGATGAGATGCAATACCTCTGTGGCGACCGAACCCTCAGGGGCGCCACACATGCACTATTTTCACCTGTAAATCAGTTCACACTCAGCCATGTAAGTCAATGGGTCTGTCAAGAAAATCGGATTGCACTCGGATGACATCTGAGTGCAGTCCGATTTTCACTGGCTTACAGAATGGAGAAGATTGAGAAATTGTTTTTTTTCCATTTACTTGTCATCCGAAGACATCTGATCAGAGGGTGATGAGCATATTTGACCCAATTCTCTGCGAGAGAATACAGTTGGGTGACCACAGCCTAAGCCTCAAATGTGGCAAAATTGAATCAGAAGGAATTTAACTCTTCAGCCAGTTATTGGGATTTGGGAGAAACTGAGAATATCAAAAGGAACCCGAAACATACATAATAAGATCATGCAAACTCCATGCAGCTGGTGAGCAGGTCAGATCCACAAGCAGAACTCAGGATACTCAGAAATATTGCCCCGTGTATCACAAAGGTTATCTAGGAGATATTCTATTGTAGATATAAGGCCATGTTCACACATTCAGAATTTGGTCAGTATTTTACATCAGTATTTGTAAGCCAAAATCATGAGTGGAACAATCAGAGGAAAAGTATTATAGAAACATGTCACCACTTCTGTATTTTTCATCCACTCTTGGTCTTGGCATACAAATACTGTTGTAAAATACTGACCAAATACTGAACATGTGAACATGGCCTAATGCTGAGAATATCTCATGAATATACAGTAAATACTGACTGGCCAGGATTAGAATTGCTTGCTCAGGAATTGTACTCGATTAGAGAAATGGCTAAGAGGGATATTCCCAGAATCAAAGTTATCCTCTGTGCATAGATTAGGGTATAACTTACTGATTGCGGGTGTGCTTACTGCTGGTACCCCCAGCAATCTTGAGAATGGAGCTCAAGATTTTGGGAATCAGACTCTGCAAAGCCCCATCCTGAATGTAACAGCAGTGCACATGCTCAGCTTGCAATCCATTCATTGTTAATGTGACTACAGGAGAGAACGACTACAGTCCACCATAGACAACAAGTAGAGTGTAGGCTGAACTGTGCACCATTGAAGATGGGTCTCTGCAGATCTGAAATCCACATCACTTCTCTTGGGATCATCGATGGTCTTTGCAGTCAGACCCCTTCAGCAATCAGTAAGTTGTCCCCTATACTATTGGTAGGAGATGACTTTTGATTTTGGGATTAACCATTTAATGAAGAATAAATAATATCTAGTGATGAGCACAAATGCTCGTTACTCGAGTTTGCCTAGGGTGCTCGGGTATGCACAGAGTATGACGGGTGCTCGAGTGACATATTAGACAACCACAAAACATGAGGGGATTGCCTGACATACACTGGGATTGCCTGCCATACAGGGGGATTGCCTGACATACAGGGGGATTGCCTGACATACAGGAGGATTGCCTGACATACACGGGGATTGCCTGACATACATGGGGATTGCCTCATATACACGAGAATTGCCTGACATACACAGTGATTGCCTGACATACACAGTGATAGCCTGACATACAGTGGGTAGAGGAAAGTATTCAGACCCCTTTAAATTTTTCACTCTTTGTTTCATTGCAGCCATTTGGTAAATTCTAAAACGTTATTTTTTTCTCATTAACGTACACTCTGCACCACATCTTGACTGAAAAAAACAGAAATGTAGAAATTTTTTGCAAATTTATTACACAAGAAAAACTGAAATATCACATGGTCATAAGTATTCAGACCCTTTGCTCAGTATTGAGTAGAAGCCCCCTTTTGAGCTAGTACAGCCATGAGTCTTCTTGGGAATGATGCAACAAGTTTTTCACACCTGGATTTGGGAATCCTCTGCCATTCTTCCTTACAGATTCTCTCCAGTTCCGTCACGTTGGATGGTGAACGTTGGTGGACAGCCATTTTCAGGTCTCTCCAGAGATGCTCAATTGGGTTTAGATCAGGGCTCTGGTTGGGCCTGTCAAGAATGGTCACAGAGTTGTTCTGAAGCAAATCCTTTGTTATTTTAGCTGTGTGCTTAGGGTCATTGTCTTGTTAGAAGGTGAACCTTTGGCCAAGTCTGAGGTCCAGAGCACTCTGGAAGAGGTTTTCATCCAGGATATCTCTATACTTGGCTGCATTCATGTTTCCTTCAATTGCAACCAGTCGTCCTTCCCTGCAGCTGAAAAACACCCCATAGCATGATGCTGCCACCACCATGTTTAACTGTTGGAATTGTATTGGGCAGGTGAAAAGCAGTGCCTGTTTTCTCCACACATACCGCTTAGAATTATCACCAAAAAGTTCTATCTTCATCTCATCAGACCAGAGAATCTTATTTCTCATAGTCTGAGAGTCCTTCATGTGTTTTTGAGCAAACTCTATGCGGGCTTTCATATGTCTTGCACTGAGGAGAGGCTTCCGTCAGGGCACTCTGCCATAAAGGCCTGATTGGTGGAGGGCTGCAGTGATAGTTGACTTTGTGGAACTTTCTCCCACCTCCCTATTGCATCTCTGGAGCTTAGCCACAGTGATCTTGGGTTCTTCTTTACCTCTCTCACCAAGGCTCTTCTCCGACCATTGCTCAGTTTGGCTGCACGGCCAGGTCTAGGAAGACTTCTGATGGTCCAAAACTTCTTCCATTTAATGATTATGGCGGCCACTGTGCTTTTAGGAACCTTGAGTAATGCAGAAATTCTTTTATGACCTTGGCCAGATCTATGCCTTGCCTCAATTCTGTCTCTGAGCTCCTTGGGCAGTTCCTTTGAGCTCATGATTCTCATTTGGTCTGACATGCACTGTGAGCTGTGAGGTCTTATATAGACAGGTGTGTGCCTTTCCAAATCAAGTCCTATCAGTTTAATTAAAGTCAACTGGACTCCAATGAAGCAGTAGAACCATCTCAAGGAGGATCACAAGGAAATGGACAGCATTTGACTTAAATATGAGTGTCTGAGCAAAGGGTCTGAATACTTATGACCATGTGATATTTCAGTTTTTCTTTTTTAATAAATTTGCAAAAATTTCTACATTTCTGTTTTTTTCAGTCAAGATGGGGTGCACAGTGTACTTTAATGAGAAAAAAAAAGAACTTTAGAATTTACAAAATGGCTGCAATGAAACAAAGAGTGAAAAATGTAAAGGGGTCTGAATACTTTCCGCACCCACTGTGCACAGGGGTTGCCTGACATACATGGGCAATCCCACATGTTTTGTGGTATACGGTTTAGTAAAATAATACCTATCTGCTCAAAGTTGTGAAATAATAGTAATACATGCTATAAGATGCTGTAAGATTTTCATTTTACAAAATAGTATTTCAATCACTTATCTAAATTACACCCCTCTAAGATGAACATTGGACCACCCATTGCCATCCAAATATACAGTTGTGGGCAATCTCCACTGATGTACTTTCTTGTTTTAGGAATATTTTGCTGTGGACCGGCTCCTGTAAAAGCCATTAAAGAAGGAGACATTCATCTGAAGTATGATTGTCCTTTTATATTCGCGGAGGTCAATGCGGACGTTATAAAATGGATTGTGCCAGATAAAATGTCGGCACCAGAAAGGGTTTACCAAGACAGTAGCAAAATTGGAAAACTAATCAGCACTAAGCAGGTTGGCACAAGCGGTAGAATGGATATTTCCAGCAATTACAAGTATGATGAAGGTAAATTACAAATGTTTGACATATGATTTGCCTACAGATACCAGTAATATCAATTAGTCCCTTCAGAGAAGCCTTTTATTGGCCTTTTGGATAAAAGGATTTTTTGTTTTTTCATTGTCACATATAAGTCATATCATTGTTTTATTTTTCCTTTGGCGTCGCCTCTGTAAGGGTCTAATAAGCTTCCATACTACCATACCAGGAACCCATTGTTAGACCTCTGGTTTCCATACAAACCCAGCAGTGGGAGGAAATGGTTGACAGAGGAAGCCTTCTCCCTCTGTCAGACTAATTAGTTGCCATGGTTGATATTGACTGTTTTCAGAGGGGTTAAACCGCTGTGATCGGAGCTAGATCCATTCCATCGATTACAGCAGAAGCTCAGCTGTACATTACAGCTACCTCCTGCAAAAATTGACATCGGCACAACTTCCTTGTGAGTGAAAGTAGTTCTCTCAATGATGAGTTCTGTATTAACCAGTCCACACCATTGATTGGCAGCTTTCTGCCTATGCTGTGCATAGGCAAAAAGCTGTTAATCATTGGCGGGGGCGGAGATAGCCATAGATCATGAATACTGAGAACTATTTTGTAGGAGCTCATGACTGAGAAGACTAGCAGAGCTGCAGATGACAAGACAACAAGAAGCTTTATAAATGACACAATCAGGACCTTTTCCGATAATGGTGTAGCTCGGGTTACCATCGCTAAATCTAGGCAAATATTTTGTGCCCTCTAAGCCATGGACAATTGGCACTCTCTGAGCCCCATTCACCAATAAAATGTTGAACCATGTATCCCTCAAACAAATGTATTGTATTTTAAGAAAATACCCATGGGATTATAGTTTTCCCTTTGATTTTCTAGTTTTTTTTTTACTTTTTGAGGAAATCCAGTAGATGCTTTCCTCAGTACTAATGGCATGTTGGGTTATAGATAATTTAGTGACAAAGAAAGTATAATTGGTGGAGAAAGAAAGGTTGAACGTGATGGATCGAGGTCATTTTTCAACCTGTGTAACAATTTGAAAAATACACTACTCAAAAAAATAAAGGGAACACTCAAATAACACATCCTAGATCTGAATGAATGAAATATTCTCATTGAATACTTTGTTCTGTACAAAGTTGAATGCGCTGACAACAAAATCACACAAAAATCATCAATGGAAATCAAATTTATTAACCAATGGAGGCCTGGATTTGGAGTCACCGGCAAAATTAAAGTGGAAAAACACACTACAGGCTGATCCAACTTTGATGTAATGTCCTTAAAACAAGTCAAAATGAGTCTCAGTATTGTGTGTGGCCTCCACATGCCTGTATGACCTCCCTACAACGCCTGGGCATGCTCCTGATGAGGTTGCGGATGGTCTCCTGTGGGATCTCCTCCCAGACCTGGACTAAAGCATCCGCCAACTCCTGGACAGTCTGTGGTGCAACGTGACGTTGGTGGATAGAGCAAGACATGATGTCCCAGATGTGCTCAATTGGATTCAGGTCTGGGGAACGGGCGGGCCAGTCCATAGCTTCAATGCCTTCATCTTGCAGGAACTGCTGACACACTCCAGCCACATGAGGTCTGGCATTGCCCTGCATTAGGAGGAACCCAGGGCCAACTGCACCAGCATGTGGTCTCACAAAGAGTCTGAGGATCTCATCTCGGTACCTAATGGCAGTCAGGCTACCTCTGGCGAGCACATGGAGGGCTGTGCGGCCCTCCAAAGAAATGCCACCCCACACCATTACTGACCCACTGCCAAACCGGTCATGCTGAAGAATGTTGCAGGTAGCAGATCGCTCTCCACGGCGTCTCCAGACTCTGTCACGTCTGTCACATGTGCTCAGTGTGAACCTGCTTTCATCTGTGAAAAGCACAGGGCGCGAGTGGCGACTTTGCCAATCCTGGTGTTCTGTGGCAAATGCCAAGCGTCCTGCACGGTGTTGGGCTGTGAGCACAACCCCCATCTGTGGATGTCGGGCCCTCATACCACCCTCATGGAGTCGGTTTCTAACCGTTTGTGCAGACACATACACATTTGTGGCCTGCTGGAGGTCATTTTGCAGGGCTCTGGCAGTGCTCCTCCTGTTCCTCCTTGCACAAAGGCGGGGGTAGCGGTCCTGATGCTGGGTTGTTGCCCTCCTATGGCCCCCTCCACGTCTCCTGGTGTACTGGCCTCTCTCCTGGTAGCACCTCCAGCCTCTGGACACTACGCTGACAGACACAGCAAACCTTCTTGCCACAGCTCGCATTGATGTGCCATCCTGGATGAGCTGCACTACCTGAGCAACTTCTGTGGGTTGTAGAGTCCGTCTCATGCTACCACGAGTGTGAAAGCACAACCAACATTCAAAAGTTACCAAAACATCAGCCAGAAAGCATTGGTACTGAGATGTGGTCTGTGGTCCCCACCTGCAGAACCACTCCTTTATTGAGTGTGTCTTGATAATTGCCAATAATTTCCATCTATTGTTTAATCCATTTGCACAACAACATGTGAAATTGATTGTCAATCAGTGTTGCTTCCTAAGTGGACAATTTGATTGCACAGAAGTTTGATTTACTTGGAGTTATATTCTGTTGTTTAAGTGTTCCCCTTATTTTTTTGAGCAGTGTACATATTTCCACATTGCTATATTTTGTCTTTACTTTTTCTTTTACTTTTTTTGCATTTTTTACGTAACTATTTTATCACCCCAGCTCTAACCCTAAATTTGGTGCACCAATAAAATTTGGTTCACAGAGCAACCGCCTCTGTAGCCACCGCCATGCTATATTGCTGTTTGCCCCTACTTTACGCTGTTCTCAAAACCCAAGACAAAAACAAAATGAACATATACCCTGCTGTAAGCAAATAAGTAAAAGCAATAGTGCATATAAATTACATAGGGTATACTTAGTAAACACCGTTTTTGATAAAAAAAAGCGTAAAAGCCATCCCACCAGCGTCAAGGTGACCCAAATCGGGACTATCTTGATCACTAGTATTAAATCCTTACCATGTGTCAAAGTGACGTCAATGTGAATAAGTGTAGAGCAGATGGGGTAGCAAAAACTTGGTGACAGAGTCCAAAGTGTTTGTCAACCTGGGTCTCGATGCTTCTGAGATGTACAGAAAATCCAGAACGGGTAGTAAAGCTTAAAATCTATAAATACAGTAATAGGTCGGGATTGTTGCTTTTATCTACTATTTTTCATTTAGGCATCATGTTTGTAAAGATGTGGAATGATGTACGACTCTTTCCTTTGTTCCCTACAAGGATCGGAAAAAGAACGACTTGTATTTACAAAAGCCTTGGAGATGAGGAATAAGCCAAATGCTGGAAGCAATGGCCAGCATGATAAACCAGCACCAAATCCTTCTAAACTTGGCGTAAAGTTGAGGATCAAGTTGAAGGAGTCTCCAGTTTATGGTCAAGATGTTCAACTCATTGCTTTCCTAACAAATCTGACCACTTCACTTAAACAAGTTAATATTAACATCAATGTCCAAGCCATACAGAATAATGGGGCACAAATGAATGTGGTTTGTCAAAAATCCGATTCTTTGGAGCTGAAACCCAAAGCAGGTAGGTTCTGAATATTCCGAGTCACATACATATCCTTAAAGGGAATCTGTCAGCAGGGTTTCACACCCCAAACTATTTCTATGTACATGTAGCCCTTTCAAAGAAAAGTTCAGGAATACCTTTACATGGCGGGTCTGTTTTTTTGTTACTGAGAAATCAAGGTTTGAACTGATATGCAAATAATGCTGTAGATCTGAAACCTCTGTCACTCCAGCTCTATTGCCAGCCAAGTGCTGCCTTCTCCTGCTTGACTGACAGCCTCTATGTTGTGGGACTTTGATGGAAATTACATTTCCTGCCCAAATTCCAATTTTGACATATGCGCTCTTCTCTAATGGCCAGCCCTGAAGAGGCTTCAGTTGAGCTGCTATGTGTGGTGTTACTCCAAAGGCTCCTATGATTGGGACTCTTCTCTAAACTAGGGTTTGGGTGACTACATTTTATTGGATTATCACTTTATTTGCAACTTTGTTTTTCTAATTTTAACTTCTTTGTTTCCTGGATTACACCCTCTATAGGGTATTAAACATTGACACTTGTTTGTTGCTTACACATTATTAAATAGACATGATGAGACTGATGTACCAATATTGAAAATCCATGAAAAATGTTAGTATATGGTCCAGTGTAAACTTATTCTCACAATGATTTTCGAAGTAAGTACACCAGCCGCATCAGAGATCTATTTAACGTTTAACATATGCAGTCTGTTTATATTAAATCTGGTGATAAATTCTCATTAAGGCATACCTGTAAGAAGATTTAGGGGCACCAAACTAATAACATTGCTGGCTGAGATAGTAAAAGACAAATTTCCCACATACGGTCCTGGCTGCAAATTGATATTCCTGTGTTGGGAAAATCAGCTTTAAATCTGTATGTAAATGAGGCTGTAGATGCACCAAGGTTGGGTCCATTCCCAGAAAGAACATTAATTCTGTGCAATATTTAATGCCTAGTGTAATTCCTTTGGCTAGAATGATGACTGTTTAGCTCTGCTATATCCTCGACCCCTTCCCGGTATAATGTCCCCCATCCTTGGCCACTTCCTGTATTAGTATCCCTATCCTGTCCCTTTCCTAGTATAATGTCCCCCATCCTGGGCCACTTCCTGTAATAATGTGCCTTTCCTGTCCCCTTCCTGGTATAATATCCCCATCCTCAGCCCCTTTCTGTAATAACGTCCCAACCTATCCCCTTCCCGGTATAATGTCCCCCATCCTGTGCCCCTTCCTGTAATGATATCCCTAACCTATCTCCTTCCCGGTATAATGTCCCCCATCCTTAGCCACTTCCTGTAATACTATCCCTATCCTGTCCCTTTCCTACTATAATGTCCCCCATCATTGGCCACTTCCTGTAATAATGCCCCTATCCTGTCCCCACCCTAATATAGTGTCCCCTATCCTGAGCCACTTCTTGTAATAATGTCCCTATCATGTCTCCTTCCTGGTATAATGTCCCCCATCCTGGGCCACTTCCAGTAATAATGTCCTGGGTGAACTTGCAGCCTAATTTACATAAAGTTTCAAAGTTGATCCTCTCCGTGAAGGGATGTCCATTTGTGGCCAGGAAGGTATAAGCGAGCTTGTTATTTACTACCCTACCTAATATTTTACTAGTTTGGTGACCCTAAAGTTCTTGAAAGGTTCCCTTTAAGTAATGCTCACAGAGGCTTCTGCCACATTGTGCCATGGAGAGCTGCCTGTGTCTAAGAAGTATGGCAATTATATTGTTTCTTTGGTTACATATTAATAGATAATATACTTTTGGCTTCTTTCATTTCTTATCTACCAAGCTTCTGTGCACACATAGACCATTCAATAGAGGTTACTAAAGTCAAGGTCTTTGTTTGATTGAAATAGTAATCAACATTATGCAATAGTAATAAGTTATTGTTCCTGAGAACTATTAAGTCTTGTTTTAGCAATTAATAAATGACCCTTGGCATGACATCATATTGTGAAGTTAATGCATAAAAGAAACATAAGACCACGCTATGAGATGAAACAGTAGTGTAGTGTTGCAACTAGTGTCGTTTCTGCATTAAAGTAACTCTAAAACACCATATGGGTAAAAACACCTGAAAACTAGATGTTAAAAAGATGTTAAATCACCTTACACTGATTTGCTGCTAAAGGACATTAACACTTTGGGCACATTTTTTTTTTACTTCTATGCATGAATATTGGGCTAAATATATATATTTTTTGCATTTGGGTTTAATTAAAAAATGTAACACTGACTTTTACAGGCTCTTTGTTTCCCTGAGTAGCAGGCTGCAGAATGAGTTAGCTGAGAATTCGTTAGTGAGCTCGTTTTGATGGGGAGTTTATACCTGTTTTATATGTCTTTTTTTTAAGGATTTATGACCACAAATCACATCAAAGTTCAGATGAACTGATGTGGTCAAAACAGAGGAGCTCAGAAAAAGATAGACAAAAAATTGCAAACTCTGTCAGTATGACTCACTAGTACATTTTCACTTACAGTCAGCAAAACTTTTGACACTTAAAAGGGTTGTGCACTACTCAGACAACACATTCTCAATCCCTATGTTTCCCCCTTGTAAAATAATAAAAGCTTAACTCAGCTCCAGTGTCGGTGCCTTCCCAGCGATGTTGGCACTGGCTTTCCCGGGGATCGTGTGACATTGTAATTATGCCACTCAGCACTGTTTTCACTCTCTTTGTCTCTGCACTAATCATATACTTCGGAAGAAAGTCAGAGCTGCTGCTCTCTAACTGCCTCAGAATGTATGTTATTGGTCCATAGGTGAAGAGAGTGAAGCCAGTGCTGATTAGCTTCAGGGATCGCATGACATAATGTCACACAATCCCCGGGACAGTAAGTGCTGGGACAGCGTCGGCACCGGAGGTGAGTATTGGTGCTATTATTTTACTGAGGGGAGAAACATAGGGATTGGTAAGGGGTTGTCCTAGTAGTGGACAACCGCTTTAAGAAGT
This sequence comes from Phyllobates terribilis, assembly GCF_046119375.1. Classification (NCBI taxonomy): domain Eukaryota; kingdom Metazoa; phylum Chordata; class Amphibia; order Anura; family Dendrobatidae; genus Phyllobates; species Phyllobates terribilis. Next base: position 105,713,184 of record NW_027362773.1, read on the forward strand.
TTTCGGAAACCAGTGGATACTTTTTAATGCTAAGAACAGTTTTCTGCATGGAACAAATCTAATTTTGCTAATTACTAAACTCGTAGCTTATTCATTGGGTTTTGCATGTTTAAACATTGTATTGGAGGAATCATATTAATATAGGAACAGAGTCACTTATTACAACCTATTTGGATGTGTCAAACATATGGCAGAATGTGTAGGATGTTTTGCTCAAGAGCCAGAATTTGTATCATTTATATGCCGTAAACAAGTGTTATTACAAAAATAAATCAACCCGTATTGCATAAATTTCCTCCAAGTGTATTGCATAATTAATTACTCTGCACGCGTTCACTTCTTACCCACAGAGCACTCTGCCATTTACCTGGTTCCCTATTCACTGTACAAGACGAGCCTTATTGAGAGTAATCTCCTAAAAGTCTCTGCGGTGGGAGAACTGACGGACACAAAAGAGAAGCTGTTGGCTGAAAGAAATATCACATTAGATTCCCCAACTCTAAAGATTGAAGTAAGAATTTTACCAGACTTGTCTCTCGGTTGGATATATGAGATTATGGGATGCAAAACAGAAAATCTATTAATGATGACACAGTAGGATAGGGGGTTTTAGTACTAAATTCCGAGCAATATATGTTATACTCTGAGCATCGAAATAACAGTACTGAGAAAAAACGATTCTCTTGGAATCAAAATACAAAAACCGATAACGCAAAAATGTTCAAGCACCAAGGTAATTACAACTGAATAAGAATTAACTTTTATTATATATAAATTAAAAGCATAATTGTAATCAACACAACAAACACACAGGGAAATCTCTACAGTAGGATTGACACAGAAAGAGAAGAGACAAAATATAATTGGTGGAGAAAGGTTGAACTTGATGGATCTAAGTCTTTTTCAACCTATGTATGTAACTAGATATATTAAATATAAGCACATACCATAAAATTAATTAACATTTGCAAAGTCAGATAGGCATAGTAAGAGAATTAAGTGGAAAGAAGCATTTGTGAAGCATAAACATAAACATCACCCCTGATGAAGCATTTGTGAAACAAAAACATCACCCCTGATGAAGCATTTGGGAAATATAAACATCACCCCGATGAAGCATTTGTGAAACATAAACATAACCCCTAATGAAGCATTTGTGAAACAGAAACATCACCCCTGATGAAGCATTTGTGAAACATAAACATCACCCCTGATGAAGCATTTGTGAAACATAAACATCACCCCTGATGAAGCATTTGTGAAACATAAACATCACCCCTGATGAAGCATTTGTGAAACAGAAACATCACCCCTGATGAAGCATTTGTGAAACAGAAACATCACCCCTGATGAAGCATTTGTGAAACAGAAACATCACCCCTGATGAAACATTTGTGAAACATAAACATCACCCCTGATGAAGCATTTGTAAAAAAGAAACATCACCCCTGATGAAGCATTTGTGAAACAGAAACATCACCCCCGATGAAGCATTTGTGAAACATAAACATCACCCCCGATGAAGCATTTGGGAAATATAAACATCACCCCGATGAAGCATTTGTGAAACATAAACATAACCCCTAATGAAGCATTTGTGAAACAGAAACATCATCCCTGATGAAGCATTTGTGAAACATAAACATCACCCCTGAGGAAGCATTTGTGAAACAGAAACATCACCCCTGATGAAGCATTTGTGAAACATAAACATCACCCCTGATGAAGCATTTGTGAAGCAGAAACATCACCCCTGATGAAGCATTTGTGAAACATAAACATCACCCCTGATGAAGCATTTGTGAAACAGAAACATCACCCCTGATGAAGCACTTGTGAAACATAAACATCACCCCTGATGAAGCATTTGTGAAAAAGAAACATCACCCCTGATGAAGCATTTGTGAAACAGAAACATCACCCCCGATGAAGCATTTGTGAAACATAAACATCACCACTGATGAAGCATTTGTGAAAGATCAACATCGCCCCTGATGAAGCATTTGTGAAACAGAAACATCACCCCTGATGAAGCATTTGTGAAACATAAACATCATCCCTGATGAAGCATTTATGAAACATAAAAAAACTGCAACTAAAATGTGTATTTTTATGCAGCATTTTTTCCTGTTAAGAGGTTTATTTTTGATGTAGAAATGTCTGCAGTTAATACTTAATGTGTGCACATGCCCTTACTTTTCCATGGAAGCAGTAAAAATTAGCAAGCATTAGGAACTGGGTGACTGACTTGGGTCAAAATATGATAATGGGATATCTAGGTCAGAGCATGTTCCAAAAAATAGATTCTGTGTAACCTTTTTAGGATGCAATGGTTAGACCTTACTAAAAGTTGTCCAAGAAAGAAGGATAATTAATTAGATATACAGTAAGTCATGGGCATCTAATGCTCACTTTGTGGGTGAGGGAAACAAAGCTAATCTGTCTGGTCTGATCCACAGAAAAGCTACAAAAGTACAAATAGCTAAAAAAATCTGCTACTGATTATGAAAAAAAGGCGTCAGGACACAGAGTTCCTTATCTTTTTTTTTCCTGAGGAAACTCCTTTAAAACAGATCTGTCAGCAGATTTCTCAGTATTATGTGTATACATTATTAAATAGGTCTCGTAGACCTAATAAGGCTGGTGTATTTACTCTGAAATTCAGTGCCCGAATGGACCTATAATTCTAAATATTAAGATGCATTTTAAGAGTCCAAAAGTGGACATGTCAGAAAGAGACAGGTTCAGAAAGTTAGTCATGGCGAACACTGTAATGATTACAATCCCGTCACTTAAGAAACATACTAAATACATTTGAACCGTCAACTTTATGTTACATAGTTCCTCTGACAATGAAGTTCATTCACTTTGCAGAAGCCAGAAAATGCAATGCTGTTAGTCCCGTGCAGGGTTACAATTAGATTTGTCAATCCACTGACTGAGGAACTGAGAGAATGTGAACTGCTTATGGAAGGCAATGGACTGGTGGCGGGAACCATACAAAAAGAGTAAGTCAATCTTTATTAATTTTTTTTTTAACACATTCACAAAGTAAACCACGTAGAGTTTTATCTTTCTCAGCATTAAAAATAAATCTTCAAATGGAGACTGGTGTTAGTGAGTGAGGGCAGGTAACTGGTTAACTCTAAAGGGTAGGCTGCAAAGTTCTAGGCAAAATATTGCAGGATATTGCTGCAAAGAGAGGTGACCAATCCATGAGAGGTGTTCAGACAGCCAGAGAGAGTGTGTGCTGGAACTGCTAGGACATTGATATAGAGACTGTTACAGAATGAAGGAGAGGCTGCTGAGGAGATTGCCAGCAGACTGTCGAAAATTTCAGCACAAGTCACAAATGTAAATATACAGTGGTCAACACCAATTATCTACCTCTGTTCAAGTTGACCTGTTGCCTCTTGTGAAATTGTTGATACCATCAAATTCTTTGCCTCCCTGTGTAGTTATTGCACATGACTATTAACCACTACCAGCCTTACAGATGGTGGATGTGTAACGTGGCGCGGTAACTGGGTACTCATCTCTTGCGCCTCGGCATGTTACATGAAGGTGGGTGTCCTGGCTGGGTGTGTGGACTTGTGCTGTGGAGGCGCTACACCCGTGCAGGCTGCATGTAACCGATGACTTTGGTTGGACAGAACGAGAATTTTTACTCAACGACAGCTTGGGGGAGGATTATATACAGTAGATAGCAGGTACACAACTTGATGAACGTTTCCTTCACAATACGTAGCTGTAGCACCCTGAGGATTCGGCTGCTACAGGGGTATTGCACCTCACTCCAGAGGTGTGGTATTCCACTCCCGGGTAAGGATGGAGTGTGGGACTGAGCTCAGTAGGCTGCATGCACTACATACATCCCATTTCCGGGGGACAGATCAACGGTACTCCCACCAGTATATGTGCAGGTACGACAGCGTCTGTCCCTGGCTGGAGTGGGAGGGGGGTGGAACATCCCAGTAGTGTAGGGGCAGATAGGGGGAGTAGTCTGGGTAAAGTTAGGAGCTCATTGGGTGCTAGTCACCTGGGCTCACACATAGAGGGAGTATATATGGTGGGCACCATCTTAGGACAGGGTCTTTTTAGCCTGAGAAGCAGAGCAGAGGAGCTCAGCCAGGAGGGCTGACAGGGAGCTGTGGCTCCGGCTGGGCCCAGCTCCAGAGCCAAGCCTGCAGAGGAGAGAGGAGAAAAGAAGGACCCAGAGAGAAAGACAAGAAGGGAACCCCAAGACCCCAGAATAAAGACAAAAGGGTGAAGGGTTGGCGGACAAGGGTACCGGATCCCAAGCTGGCAGAGGCCAAAACAAACCTTAGCCAGGAACCGGAGGTCGTGGGCAGGATCTGCCACGACCCTCACCAAATCCACCAGAATGGCACACCGAGCATAGGGTCAGGGAAGCCAGGGAAGGTTCAACCAACAAGAGACCCGAGGGAGCCGGACACAGGTGGATCCCTGGTGGGAACGGCCAGAGAGAGAGAGAGGGTCAGAAGGGAGCTCAGGACCACGCTCCGGAATCGCCTGGGGGTTGGTCGAGTCCAGGACCTGGTGGACACGGCACGGCTCGGGTGGTCACTCAAGGCCAGAGTGACCAAAAGAACACCAGTAAGTAAAAACCCTGAACTGCATCTCCTGACTCTGAGTCTTCTTTCTGCATCATCACAACCCCCATCATCCACACCTGCTGCCCTGAGGCCATACCCCTCCCGTTGGGGGTTATACCATCACTGCTGCACATATACCAGCTGCCTCAGCGGACTGCTCTGCAGCGGCGGCGTCAAAGCCGCACTCAACGGGTGGCGTAGTCGACAATCAAATTAACATCTACTGCCATAGACTGCCACTTAGTTTGACACCCTGGGCACGGACCGGGTCACCGCCACAAGGACTACTACCCCCATCGAGATCCGGCTCCGGGTATCCCCTGAACATGGCCCAGGGGGCGCTTCAACTTTGGCGTAGTCGGCAGGATAACGTGCCCGCAACCACCGGGTACTGCGTGCCTGAAGAAAAGTTCACATTTACCTCAAAAAGAAGTCTCCCGCCAATTCCGGAGGGTCCCCGCCATCGGACGCCATCACGGATCGTTTCCCGCCGTTTGCCCGCCATCTGCAGTCTTTTCCCGCCATCCACAGAGTTTCCCGCCATTGGGAAGCGGTTCCCGCCATCTGAGAAGATTTCCCGCCCTGGCAGAGCGGACGCCATTATGGGCGTGCCAGAGGGCGGTAAGAGACGACCTCCCATCGTGGGCCAGGACCAAGAATGGCGCCAAAAACGAAGACCGCCCCCACCAGCAGAGGCTGCGATGCTAGCGATGTCCATCAGTGTGAGAGAACTGCCCCTGGAGCTGTCAATCACCAAGTTGCCCCAGGACCGCCCTCAATGGGGGCGGAGACAGAACAAAAGAGAGAAGATGGGAGCAGCTTGGAGGAGTCTAGAGGAGCCGTACCCGGAGATGGAGGGAGAGGCAGGCAGCACCGACCCTGTGGTCAGGAGCCTGATGCAAGCAACCACCCCACAAGACCTGGTGGAGATCCTGGCACAGCTTCCCCGAGACCGGGAGCGTGCACAGACCGCGCTGGAGGGCCTCGCACGGAGGATGGCCCAGGTGCAGCGAGAAACGCTGATGGAGTGGAGCAGGGAGATGGCCCAGCAGGCTGGAACCCGCCAGCGGAGCACACCACCCGCAACGAGGAGCACGCCTGCCCCTGAAGAGGATGCAGAAGGGACGGAGGCCGGAGACGACGCCGCAGAGGGAGCTGAAGAGACGGAGGCAAGTAAAGGGGACGTTACTACCCCGAGCCCGGCCACCGTAAGCCTACCCCCGCTCCCTGTCGCAGAGCCCGAAGTCCCACTGATCGTGCCCGTTGCCGCACCGCTACCGCTCCAGACTAGGCCCCAAGCAGGAGCCGCGACCACGCCCCCTGTGACGTCACGCGCCTCAACCCTGAGCGCGGCCAAGCAGGAGATGCCACTGGCCTGGTCGCAAGGCCGAGTGCCCCCGGGCGCCGCCGTCTTCACGGTGCCCTTTACCTTCAGGGTACCCCAAGCCTGGTCGCAAGGCCTAGTGATCCCGGGCGCCGCTGCCACCACCGCGCCCTCAACTTCCACTGTGCCGCACCTGGGTGAGGACTTGTTTGCCCAGCACACTTGCCCGGATGGGCAGCCCTTTGTGTGGCCGCCGGAGTACCACCATCCCCGACTCCGGAAAGAAAGACCCCTGGATGAGCCCCTAATCCCGGTTCCGGCGCCCGTCAAGATGACCCCGCTCTCGCTGGAGGAAGCGCAGTTTGCGTGGGACCCCGCAGGAGGAGACCTCATCGGGTTCACTCAAGAGACCCGGGCGGCTGCAGCGGAGCGTGCAGAGTGCTGCCGCCAGCAGTTGGAAGTCTTTGAGCGAGAACGGAGAGAGAGACGGGTCCGCGAGGAGCGGCTGCAAGTAAGGAGTGCAGAACAGAAGAGCCGGACCCGACGGAACCCCCGTGCAGCCCACGGTCCCCGTGCCACCGGGACTGTAATCAAATTCCAACTGCAGCACGGTTGGGGCTTCATCAGAGATCATCACACCCCCGGCGACGTCTTCGTGACCAGAAGAGATGTCGAGTCCCACCTACCGGAGGGACACAGAGGTCGTGACCTTTACCTGGGTGATGAGGTCACCTTCACCCGGCACCAATGTGCCAAAGGACCCTATGCCCTTCATGTACACCGACTGACAGAGAAAGAGCTGAGGTGTTAGGAGGAGCAAGAGGACCCGGACGGGTCTGAAGAATACAGGGAGGAAGCATCAGGAGGACGCCGCTACTAAAGTACGGTAGATGGAACTGTAAAATAGTTACCCATGAAGGTACAATAACTGTTACCATTATAGTCCCCGTTGGGACCAGTGAACTGTTCCAGTGTGTCCCATATCCCTTAACAGGCTGAGGACTGTGAGCAGCCATCCCTAATCCCACTGGCCGAGGACTGAGAGCGGCCACCTTCCCTTGTACATAGTTGCGCTTCCTAAAGCGCCCCCTACCGGTTTTATAGGAAACTGTTTTTTCTACCAGAGACTGTGGCACTTACCTGGTCACAATTTGCACAAGTGGCCAGAGGACAAAAATGTTTTATATGAAAAGTTTTATTAGGATGAAAGAGTTAATATTATTTTATGATGTGTCCGTAACATTTTAAAAGAGAAGTACCTCCCATAAAGGGATGATTGAAGGTTACTGTTTATATATTTTATATGTAGTGCACTTTAAAAAGCTTGTATGTTTTATGTTTTTGCTCTTTTACAGCCCGAGGACGTGCTGTGATTTACCAGGGGGGAATGTAGCACCCTGAGGATTCGGCTGCTACAGGGGTATTGCACCTCACTCCAGAGGTGTGGTATTCCACTCCCGGGTAAGGATGGAGTGTGGGACTGAGCTCAGTAGGCTGCATGCACTACATACATCCCATTTCCGGGGGACAGATCAACGGTACTCCCACCAGTATATGTGCAGGTACGACAGCGTCTGTCCCTGGCTGGAGTGGGAGGGGGGTGGAACATCCCAGTAGTGTAGGGGCAGATAGGGGGAGTAGTCTGGGTAAAGCTAGGAGCTCATTGGGTGCTAGTCACCTGGGCTCACACATAGAGGGAGTATATATGGTGGGCACCATCTTAGGACAGGGTCTTTTTAGCCTGAGAAGCAGAGCAGAGGAGCTCAGCCAGGAGGGCTGACAGGGAGCTGTGGCTCCGGCTGGGCCCAGCTCCAGAGCCAAGCCTGCAGAGGAGAGAGGAGAAAAGAAGGACCCAGAGAGAAAGACAAGAAGGGAACCCCAAGACCCCAGAATAAAGACAAAAGGGTGAAGGGTTGGCGGACAAGGGTACCGGATCCCAAGCTGGCAGAGGCCAAAACAAACCTTAGCCAGGAACCGGAGGTCGTGGGCAGGATCTGCCACGACCCTCACCAAATCCACCAGAATGGCACACCGAGCATAGGGTCAGGGAAGCCAGGGAAGGTTCAACCAACAAGAGACCCGAGGGAGCCGGACACAGGTGGATCCCTGGTGGGAACGGCCAGAGAGAGAGGGTCAGAAGGGAGCTCAGGACCACGCTCCGGAATCGCCTGGGGGTTGGCCGAGTCCAGGACCTGGTGGACACGGCACGGCTCGGGTGGTCACTCAAGGCCAGAGTGACCAAAAGAACACCAGTAAGTAAAAACCCTGAACTGCATCTCCTGACTCTGAGTCTTCTTTCTGCATCATCACAACCCCCATCATCCACACCTGCTGCCCTGAGGCCATACCCCTCCCGTTGGGGGTTATACCATCACTGCTGCACATATACCACCGGCCTCAGCGGACTGCTCTGCAGCGGCGGCGTCAAAGCCGCACTCAACGGGTGGCGTAGTCGACAATCAAATTAACATCTACTGCCATAGACTGCCACTTAGTTTGACACCCTGGGCACGGACCGGGTCACCGCCACAAGGACTACTACCCCCATCGAGATCCGGCTCCGGGTATCCCCTGAACATGGCCCAGGGGGCGCTTCATAGCATTTTCCACACACAGTTGCAATTCCTTGCTCTTTACTCGCTTACTCTCTATCTTTACCGTTCCTCTCTAGTTCACCACAGCTCAGCTCAGTACTACAGTCCAATTAGCTAGAGTCCTATTCTCAACACACGGTTCCGCATCTTCTTTCCCCTCTAGGGAACTATATTGCCAGTATGGTGGGTGCTTATCTTCTCTGTTCCTGATGCTCTGAAACTCCTGCCCAGGGCACTCTCTTCATCTAGCGTATTCTGTCCCGTCTTGGCCCGTTACCTCTCTGAGTTGTAAACTCTGGGCCATACCGCAAGACGTCCTGACCCATGACCCATCTCCATCTCTAATTGATCACTCTGTTCTTTCGGTCACTTCTCTCCTACTTTCCACTAGGATATCCTCTGTCTCGGTCTCTTTTCATGTTGGGGACACCGACATCATGTGGCACTGCTTACTTCAGACTTTAGGCCTTCTTTCTACCCACACTGCGCCCTATCTGACGTTCTGACAGGAAACTGCCTCTGTCTCTCCAGCTTAGCCTCTCCCCCTCTGGGCTAGTCCTAATCTTAACTCTAACTGTCCCTGTTAACAAGCTGTTGATTGGCAAAGCAGAGCTTCATCACTAACAATACAGATTATTACACAAACAAACATTATTAACGCATATCACTATTCACATTACACTTGTTCTTCAAGGGGGAACGTAGGCAATATGTCCATCTCCTTACAGTTGTGCAGGTTGGCTAAGGACACAGGTCAAGTCATGGGTGTGGCTGACAGAACTTTGCACAGCATGTGGACTGTTCTATCAGGCTAGAATAGAAGAGTATAATTCAGACTACTTTATTAGGCTTTTTTAATGGTTGAAGGAACTGTGGTCAAATGACTAGAGCAAGTGAACCGGTGAGTGACATGTGTGAATGAGTGCAGAATAGGACGTCTGGCGCCGTTGGCCTATTACTTGCTTTGCTCGTCTTGTCGCATTTCTACTCAGAATATTAATGTGAACAACGTCTGGGAGGACTGACATATCATTTTGAGTATTCTGATATATTTTTCACTTATCCTGTTGTGGATTATTAAATTCTAAATGCAGTTATAGCTTTGTGGTTAATTCACTATATACCTTTATATATATTTCTTACAATTGAGCACTAACATCGACATACTAGTGTTCCGACCATTAAAAATGTATATACACTGCTCAAAAAAATAAAGGGAACACTTAAACAACAGAATATAACTCCAAGTAAATCAAACTTCTGTGAAATCAAGCTGTCCACTTAGGAAGCAACACTGATTGACAATCAATTTCACATGCTGTTGTGCAAATGGAATAGACAATAGATGGAAAGTATTGGCAATTATCAAGACACACTCAATAAAGGAGTGATTCTGCAGGTGGGGACCACAGACCACATCTCAGTACCAATGCTTTCTGGCTGATGTTTTGGTCACTTTTGAATGTTGGTTGTGCTTTCACACTCGTGGTAGCATGAGTCGGACTCTACAACCCACAGAAGTTGCTCAGGTAGTGTAGCTCTTCCAGGATGACACATCAATGCGAGCTGTGGCAAGAAGGTTTGCTGTCTCTGTCAGCGTAGTGTCCAGAGGCTGGAGGCGCTACCAGGAGACAGGCCAGTACACCAGGAGACGTGGAGGGAGCTATAGGAGGGCAACAACCCAGCAGCAGGACCGCTACCTCCGCCTTTGTGCAAGGAGGAACAGGAGGAGCACTGCCAGAGCCCTGCAAACTGAGCATATGTGACAGACGTGACAGAGTCTGGAGACGCCATGGAGAGCGATCTGCTGCCTGCAACATCCTTCAGCATGACTGATTTGGCAGTGGGTCAGTAATGGTGTGGGGTGGCATTTCTTTGGAGGGCTGCACAGCCCTTCATGTGCTCGCCAGAGGTAGCCTGACTGCCATTAGGTACCGAGATGAGATCCTCAGATATCTTGTGAGACCATATGCTGGTGCGATTGGCCCTGGGTTCCTCCTATTGCAGGACAATGCCAGACCTCATGTGGCTGGAGTGTGTCAGCACTTCCTGCAAGATGAAGGCATTGAAAATATGGACTGGCCCGCCCGTTCCCCAGACCTGAATCCAATTGAGCACATCTGGGGCATCATGTCTCACTCCGTCCACCAACGTCACGTTGCACCACAGACTGTCCAGGAGTTGGCGGATGCTTTAGACCAGGTCTGGGAGGAGATCCCACAGACCATCCGCAACCTCATCAGGAGCATGCCCAGGCGTTGTAGGGAGGTCATACAGGCACGTGGAGGCCACACACAATACTGAGCCTCATTTTGACTTATTTTAAGGACATTGCATCAAAGTTGGATCAGCCTGTAGTGTGTTTTTCCACTTTAATTTTGGGGGTGACTCCAAATCCAGGCCTCCATTGGTTAATAAATTTGATTTCCATTGATGATTTTTGTGTGATTTTGTTGTCAGCACATTCAACTTTGTACAGAACAAAGTATTCAATGAGAATATTTCATTCATTCAGATCTAGGATGTGTTATTTGAGTGTTCTCTTTATTTTTTTGAGCAGTATATAATTCGAAGTGGGTCATGTTATTTGCCTTGAGTCCAAAGCTGTTGGGCTATGTCTGCTCCTAGTGGAAATCACCTGCTACAAAATACAAGAGACTGTTCCTACTGTTATCAGTAAAAACCTTGTATTACCATTTTCTCATGTAATGTAACCACCAAGCTCTGTGCCTCATTACCGCATGTAACTGGCAAGTTGATCAAGTCATGGGAGAATTGAACCATTATGCTGATTCATATTTGTAATATCTTGCTGTACTGTGTCTAATTGTGCAACTCAATATTATAGAAGAGCGACCTCCGCTCCGCTGTCTACATTAGGCGAGAGTCAGATGCTTTGGGGTAGAGAGTTCCAGAGTATGGGGGATGCACGGGAGAAATCTTGTATGTGATTGTGTGAAGAGGAGATAAGAGTGGAGTAGAGAAGGAGATCTTGTGAGGATCGGAGGTTGCGTGCAGGTAATTACCGGGAGACTAGGTCACAGATATATGGAGGAGACAGGTTGTGGATGGCTTTGTATGTCATGGTTAGGGTTTTGAACTGGAGTCTCTGGGTAATGGGGAGCCAGTGATGAGATTGACAGAGAGGAGAGGCCGGGGAATAGCGGGGGGACAGGTGGATTAGTTGGGCAGCAGAGTTTTGGACAGATTGGAGGGATGTGAGAGTGTTAGAGGGAAGGCCACAAAGCAGGAGATTGCAGTAGTCGAGGTGGGAGATAATGAGGGCATGCACTGGTGTTTTTGCAGATTCGTGATTGAGGAATGTGCGGATCTGGGAAATATTTGTGAGTTGGAGTTGGCAGAAAGTGGAAAGGGCTTGGATATGTGGTTTATACACTCCTTTGGCAACTCACTTGGCATGGACACATTTCAATAATTCACCTTATGTCTGTTATGTGTGCATAAATACTTTGAGCTACAATATGGTAAAGTAAAAGTGCTCTCACTTCCGCTTCCGAAGGTGCACTGCTCTCATAACATTGCATGAGTAGATGCAGGGCCGGCTCCAGGTTTTTCTGGGCCCCGGGCGGAAGAGTCTCAGTGGGCCCCTTTAACACATACCACGATTCATGATGCAGAGATACGGCGGAGAAATATATATATATATATATATATATAGTACAATGCAAAGATTTCACTTCTTACATTACATGAGTGATATCTATTGTAAATTCCACAATAGCTCAGAAACCGGTGAATCGCTCCACACAGAATACTGGCCCCCATATAAGGCTCCATACGGAATACTGGCCCCCATATAAGGCTCCATACGGAATACTGGCCCCCATATAAGGCTCCATACGGAATACTGGCCCTCATATAACGCTTCATACGGAATACTGGCCCCCATATAAGGCCCCATAAGGAATACTGGCCCCCATATAAGGCCCCATACGGAATACTGGCCCCCATATAAGGCTCCATGCGGAATACTGACCCCCATATAAGGCTCCATACGGAATACTGACCCCCATATAAGGCTCCATACGGAATACTGGCCCCCATATAAGGCTCCATACGGAATACTGGCCCCCATATAAGGCCCCATACGGAATACTGGCCCCCATATAAGGCTCCATACGGAATACTGGCCCCCATATAAGGCTCCATACAGAATACTGGCCCCCATATAACGCTCCATACAGGACACTGGTCCCCTTATAAAGCTCCATACAGGATACTGGCCCCCATATAACGCTCCATACAGGATACTGGTCCCCTTATAAAACTCCATACAGGATACTTGCCCCCATATAACGCTCCATACAGGATACCGGTCCCCTTATAACGCTCCATACAGGATACTTGCTCCCATATAATGCTGCATGCAGGCTGTTACCCCCCACATAATGCCCCATACAGGCTGTCCCCCCCCTTATAATGCTCCATGCAGGCCGTTACCCCCCACATAAAGCCCCATACAGGCCCCCCCCTTTTAATGCTCCATGCAGGCTGTTCCCCCCCACATAATGCACTATGCAGGCTGCCCCCCCACTTTATAATGCCCCATGCAGGCTGTTCCCCACCTTATAATGCCCCATGAAAGATGTCACCCCCCCCCTCTTTATAATGCCCCATGCAGGATGTCCCCCCCCTCTCTTTATAATGCCCCATGCAGGATGTCCCCCCCTCTCTTTATAATGCCCCGTGCAGGATGTCCCCCCCTCTCTTTATAATGCCCCGTGCAGGATGTCCCCCCCTCTCTTTATAATGCCCCATGCAGGATGTCACACCCCCCTCTTTATAATGCCCCATGCAGGATGTTCCCCCCTCTCTTTATAATGCCCCGTGCAGGATGTCCCCCCCTCTCTTTATAATGCCCCGTGCAGGATGTCCCCCCCTCTCTTTATAATGCCCCATGCAGGATGTCACCCCCCCTCTTTATAATGCCCCATGCAGGATGCCCCCCCCTCTTTATAATACCCCATGCAGGATGTCCCCCCTCTCTTTATAATGCCCCATGCAGGATGTCCCCCCTCTCTTTATAATGCCCCATGCAGGATGTCCCCACCTCTCTTTATAATGCCCCATGCAGGATGTCACCATCCCCCTCTTTATAATGCCCCATGCAGGATGTCCCCCCCTCTCTTTATAATGCCCCATGCAGGATGTCCCCCCCTCTCTTTATAATGCCCCGTGCAGGATGTCCCCCCCTCTCTTTATAATGCCCCATGTAGGATGTCACCCCCCTCTTTATAATGCCCCATGCAGGATGCCCCCCCCTCTTTATAATACCCCATGCAGGATGTCCCCCCTTCTCTTTATAATGCCCCATGCAGGATGTCCCCCCCTCTCTTTATAATGCCCCATGCAGGATGTCACCCCCCCCTCTTTATAATGCCCCATGCAGGATGCCCCCCCTCTTTATAATACCCCATGCAGGATGTCCCCCCTTCTCTTTATAATGCCCCATGCAGGATGGCCCCCCTCCTCTTTATAATGCCCCATGCAGGATGCCCCCCCCCCTCTTTATAATACCCCATGCAGGATGTCCCCCCTTCTCTTTATACTGCCCCATGCCTCCATACATTAAAAAAAAAAATCAAATACTCACCTCCCGTCTCCTCACCTGCTACCTGCTGCCCGCTGCCCGCTGCTCGCTGCTCGGGTCCGAACTCCAGCGTTGTCGGCGTCTTCCCGCTCAGCACTCCCTGTGACGGCTCAGGGGAGGACGCGGTGTAAAGACGTCACCGCGCCCTCTGACCTGAGACGTCACAGGGAGCGCAGAGCAGGAAGACAGCTGATCTGCGGAGGCACGGGGAGAGGTAAGTATCCGCCTGCCGGGGCCCTGAGCAAGCGGCGGAGAAGGGCGGGCGCTGACACCGCTCTCCTCCGCCCATAGCCCAGCGGGGTGCGCGACCGCCAGTGGGCCCCTCTGCCTGCTCAGGGCCCCGGCATTTGCCCGGGTGCGCCGGGTGCTGACGCCGGCCCTGAGTAGATGACTGTCAGGATTATTTATATTAAAGAAGGTAATAACTTTAGTCCACTGTGTGTACAACATACTTTGGTGCATTTTGCAATATATCTTTGGTGCAGTTTTGCTTTGTAAATTTCACCCAATGTTCTATTTTACAGTTTGGGATTCTTGAAGCCTGGAAGTGGACTTACAATCCATGTTGAGATGATTCCATACAAAGGAGGGAAGAAGACACTACAAGTGCTTTTTACCAGTGACAAGATCAAATACATCAGAGAAAATGTAGATATCGAAGTTTCATCACCTCGAAGAGTCGATCTGCCCAACTTCTAAAAACTGCACAATGTTGCTACATTTATCATCTGATTTAATATGAAATGGGGTTGAAGTTGGGAAGCAGACATTTGTAATATGTTGATTGTTTTTGTTATTCTTTTTACTAATGGATCGAAAAGATATTGTAAAATGACTGAATGTTAGTAGAGAAGTGTGTAGGTCCATAGGTCTTGGTTCTTTGTAATTTTTTTTTTAGGTTTTGATTTGTACCTAAAGGTTCTAGTGGGTTTTGGATTTGAGATTTCCTGTGGTTTTTTTTTTACTATATCATAAAAATGTTAGATAAATAATGTTGATTTTGATTTTGCTCCTTATATTTCTATGTGGCGTCTTTTAAAATAAATTAGATGGGACAGAGGCAAACAAGTTATGGAGAAAGCATCCTACTGTAGATATTGTATAAGCACCACATACTGGCATCACCACCAAGGTCAGTGAGTATAGACTGGCAGGGCATTACCAAAGAATCCGAGCAGGGATTTAACAGGTAAGTACTAGTGATGAGCGAGCATGCTCGCTACTGCTCGGTGCTCGCCCGAGCATCTCACTGCTCGAGATGCTTGGCTCTTGCCAAGTATTTCCGGGTTGCTCGGACGGGAACTCGGGTCCCCTCCCTGCATGTTTTCCGCTCTTTAGAGAGCCAATGAACATGCAGGGATTGCCTGCCATGCACTGTAATGCCGTAGCCATGTTGGTTATGGGCATTACAGTGATTGGCTGGCCGCACAGCGTCATCAGGTCTATATCAGACCTGGCGCCGCCATGCTCGTCACAGTCACTCCGGATCAGACAGTGTAGGGAGAGCTGCTGCTGTGTCAGGGAGAGATTTGATCGTGTATTAGGTAGTGTAGGGAGAAAAAACGTACGTTACACATATCCATCTTAACAAACAATCCTTCTGAGGACTAATCCATCTGCAGAGATATCAGACAGGCCGGGTGTATAGGCAGGCGGTGTATATAGCAGACTGCAGTGCATATAGCACAAGAGGCTCCATTCCAATTCTGCCTTCTGCTGCTGTTAGATATTTCTATACAAAGGCCCAGGTCTCAGGGGCCAGGAATACTTTTCTTTGGATCTTAATCCTCATTATTTGCTTAAAAATACTGCTATTTCTGGCCTCCATTAAAAATTTCCTTCAGTGTGTCATTGAAGCAATTCACACCAGTTTGCTGTTCAAACTACTTAGCTACAGGCCAGGTATTTAAAATTCTGTTTTGTCCATCACACGGATCATATATACGTTCGCTACAAACTCAGTCATTTGTAGTGGGTGTGGAAGATACTGTCCTCCATTTAAAATGGGCAAGGCGCATGGAAAGGGACGGGGAACTGGATGTGATGGTAATGGTGTATGCAGAGGCCGAGGACAAGGCCGTGGGCAAGCCGAAATTGTGCCACAACAAACACCCACATCTTCTCGCCTGACCTTCCTTTCCCAATTTCTAGGGGACCGCAGCACACCACTATTGAACCCAGAGCAGTGTCAAAAGGTTGTTGGTTGGATAGCGGATAATGCTTCCAGTCACGTAGCCACCACCACCACCCTGTCTTCCACAGGGTCAAGTCTCAGTAGCCGTGAGTCTGGACCGCATATTCCTCACCCTGATCCTCCTTCCTCCCACCATGCTGAGTACCCAGAGACAACTGATCCCACACTTGGACACTCTGAAGAGCTGTTCACTTTTTCATTTATAGATTCGGGCCTCTCGCCCGGTCCACTTGAAGCGGGGCAAGAGGAGATCGTGTATAGCGATGCCCAAATATTTGAGCAGCCACGGTCACACGAAGGCGACAGTGGGAAAGGTGTCACAAGAGGAGGACGATGATGAGACACAATTGCCAGAAAGTCAGGAGGAGGACCAGGGTGCGGAAGTGGAAGGCGAGGTGGTGGATGGTATAGTAACTGACCCAACCTGGCAGGAGGACATGCAGAGCGAGGACAGCAGCACACAGGGGGAGGGAGGCAGAGCACCCCAACAGGCAGGAAGAAGCAGTGTGGTGGCCGCAGACAGAAGGCAGGCAACTGTTCCCCGTAACACCAACACAAAGGAAGTTGCCAGTACAACCAACCGTTAGGTCTTCCCGAGTCTCGTTGTTTCTTAAAGACTCTGCCGATAACCCCAAAAAGGCCATTTGCACCACCTGCCAGGCCAGCATCAGCAGGGGTGGCAAAACGACCAGCCTGACCATCACCAGCATGATCAGGCACATGGCAGCAAAGCACCTAACTTTGTGGGCCGAACTCCAGGGTCCAGGAACAGTGTCTGCGGGTGGCACCATTGCTTCTTCCGCTGTTGTGCATGCAAGCCAATCACCTGTCCATGGTGCATGCAAAGACGCCTCCTGCCCTGCACCTGTCGTTGCACACTCTCAAGTAGAAGCATCAGGAAGCACGTCCATGTCCTTGTCCCAGCGCAGCGTTCAGTTGTCCATACCCCAGTCCTTGGAACGCAAGCGCAAATGTGGAGCCAACGCCCCACAGGCCACACTACTAAATTCTCACTTTCACGACTGCTTGCGCTCGAAATGTTGCCTTTTAGGCTTGTGGAGATGGAAGCATTCTGCAACCTGATGGCGGCGGCCGTCCCTCGGTACTCGGTCCCCAGCCGCTACTATTTCTCCCGGTGTGCCGTCCCCGCATTACACAAGCACGTGTCCCAAAACATTAGCCGTGCTCTCAACAACGCAGTTACCGGTAAAGTCCACCTAACCACGGACACGTGGACAAGTGCTTGTGGGCAGGG
This sequence comes from Phyllobates terribilis, assembly GCF_046119375.1. Taxonomy (NCBI): domain Eukaryota; kingdom Metazoa; phylum Chordata; class Amphibia; order Anura; family Dendrobatidae; genus Phyllobates; species Phyllobates terribilis. The sequence goes on from NW_027362773.1 coordinate 105,730,778, forward strand.
ATGGTACATCTCGCTGACGGCACACTGGGTTAACATAGTGGAAGCCGGGACCCAGTCGGACCTTGGGACGGAACGCGTCCTCCCAACGCCAAGGATTGCGGGCCCTAGGTTAATCAGGGTTGCCCCCACGGTCTACAGCTCCTGCACCTCATCCTCCTCAACCTCCTCCTCCTCTTCAGCCTCCATCTCCGAAATGACCACATCAGTCACAAGCTGGAAGCACTGCAGCACTGCCTCGGCCAAGCGGCAACAGGCTGTGCTGAAGCTAATATACTTAGGTGAAAAACTGCACAATGCTGAAGAGTTGTGGACAGCTCTGAAAGAGCAGGCAGATCTGTGGCTCACACCGCTGAACCTATAGCCAGGCATGGTCGTGTGTGACAATGGCCGTAACCTGGTGGCGGCTGTGAGGCTAGGCAATCTCACACACGTACCATGCCTGGCCCATGTGCTTAACCTCATGGTTCCTCAAATCCTACCCGGAGCTGCCGGATCTGCGTGTTAAAGTACGCCGCCTGTGTGCCCATTTTAGAAAGTCAGCTACAGCTTCTGCCGCCCTTGCAGCTTCCGGCTCACAGACTGGTGTGTGATGTTCCGCATTGGAACTCTACACTGCAGATGTTGGGAAGGATTTGTGAGCAGAAGAGGGCAGTTCTTGAGTACCAGCATCAACAATGCCGTTGGTATTCAGTTTGAGACTCCACACATAAGACCTCAGGAGTGGACATGGATGTCAGACATATGCACCATCCTTCAAATCTTTGAGGACTCCACCAAGATGGTGAGCGGCGATGACGCCATAATTAGCGTCACCATCCCGCTTCTCTGTCTTCTGAAACGCTCTCTGCTCACAATCAAAGAGGATGCATTGCAGGCGGAGCATGATGAGATGGAGCAAGGAACCAAACAGGGTGATTACACACAGACAAGCCTCATCTCATCCCAATGTGGATTGGGTGACAATGAGGAAGAGGAGGAGGAGGAGTAAGGACAGGAGCTAGTTTCATGCACTATAGACGGTACTACCTGCACAGCTGTCATACTGTCTGTTCAGCGTGGATGGCCAGAGGACAGAGAGGAGCAGGAGGAGGAGAGCATGGTCAGTCATCCTCTTGGTGAGGACACAGAAGTTTTGCCTGTTGGTAGTCTGGCACGCATGGCTGAGTTTATGTTCCGCTGCTTTTTCCATGACCCTTGCGTTCTCAAAATTTTGGGTGACAGTCATTACTGGTTTGTGACACTTCTAGACCCACTCTACAAGGAGAACTTTCTATCTCTTATTCCTGAGGTGGACAGGTCTACAAAAATGGGGCTGTACCAGAAGGCCCCTGTTGCGGAACTATTAAAGAAATTCCCATCTGAAAATGCTGGCGGCAGAGGGCACACTTCGTTGCACAACCAAGGAGTATAGGCGAGAGAGACACAACTTCAATCCAGCAGAGGCAGGGGAACACTGTCAAAGTTCTAGGAGGGTTTTCTCAGACCCTCCCATCGCACAGGCCCTGAGGCGCGGGGTACTCTCACAAGGAGTGCAAAGTTTGGGAAAATGCTGAGGGAGTATCTTGCTGACCGTACCAAAGTCCTCCGTGATTCTGCTGTGCCTTATATTTATTGGGTATCCAAGCTGGATACGTGGAATGAACTGGCTCTCTATGCCTTGGAGGTCCTGTCCTGCCCTTCCACCAGCGTTTTATCAGAGCGGGTTTTTAGTGCTGCTGGTGGAATTATAACTGATAAGCGCATCTGCCTGTCAACTGAAAATGTTGACAGGCTGACTCTTATAAAAATGAACAAGGGCTGGATTGGGCCAGACTTCTCAACACCACCGAATGATTGCAGCGTAACATAAACTCCAATCCAGTGTCTTTTCTTGGGAAGTGTATTCCCATGCACCTTTTCACACCCACACATGGGTATACTCTTCCTGATTTTGGCTATTTGCTCTTGACCTCCTCCTTCTCCTCATCCTACACCACCATATCACCAGGGTGACCGTGGTCCGTGATGCAACACCCACATAATTTTTTTAAAGGTTGTTTATGAAGCCCGTAAAAAATTTTTTTATACAGTATGTTCATGTATACCCCCCAGGGGTAAATGTTTGTCAGCCCCTACACTTAGTGCATGGGCATTACAAGTATAGGAGGCCCGCTCCTTTCTAATGGGAGCATTTATTTAATGAGGCCCTCCTCCATGTCTCTTCCAAGGGTCATTGAAGTGCCTCCAAATTTTTGGCAGCCCTTGCATTCACTGCATAGGCCAACACTATGGGAGACTCTCTCCTTTCTAATGGGAATTTGTCATTACTGTGGCCCTGCTCTATGTGTCTTTAAATTCTTAGTGGGTTTTTTCCTAAAATTGGTCAGTCGTTGGACTCACTGCATACCCTATAACTGTATAGCAGACCCTCTCCTTTCTAATGGGAACATGCCGTACCTTGTTACTGTGGCCCTGCTCAGTGTGTCTTTAAAATCTTAGTGGGGTTTTTCCTAAAATTGGTCAGTCGTTGGACTCACTGCATACCCTATAACTGTATAATAGACCCTCTCCTTTCTAATGGGAACATGTCGTACCTTGCTACTGTGACCCTGCTCTATGTGTCTTTAAATTCTTAGTGGGGTTTTTTCTAAAATTGGTCAGCCGTTGGACTCACTGCATACCCTATAACTGTATAGCAGACCCTCTCCTTTCTAAATGGAATTTGTCATTACTGTGGCCCTGCTCTATGTGTCTTTAAATTCTTAGTGGGGTTTTTCCTAAAATTGGTCAGCCGTTGGACTCACTGCATACCCTATAACTGTATAGCAGACCCTCTCCTTTCTAAATGGAATTTGTCATTACTGTGGCCCTGCTCTATGTGTCTTTAAATTCTTAGTGGGGTTTTTCCCAAATTTTGGCAGCCCTTGCAGTCACAGCATGGGCATAACCACGATCCTTTATAATGGGAAATTTTTTTTTACTGAGACCCACCTCTATGTCTCTTCAAAGGGTTTTTTTGGGCAGCCCTTGCAGTCACTGTATATGCAATAACAGTATAGGAGACCCACTTGTTAATAATGAGAACCACAAAGCATAGCCGGCTGATGGCTCTCTAACAATAGCGAGGGCTGACTGCTGGCCTTTTAAGAATAGTAAGGGCCGTCTGATGACCCTATAAAAATAGGCTTTATGACTTTCAGAGTCCCTCCATCATAGAGAAAAAAGGATGTGTCTGATGATGTGTCACACACCACATTGTCAGATAAGGTTGTAAAATGTTAAAATGACATTTCCCTGTGAATGCATTTGACTTAAAAAATAACGTAAAAAACCCAAAACAATAGGATTTTTCTTTAGTATAAAAAACAGCATCACCAATTTAACCTCAATGTAATCACATTGTTCAGCTCAGGCACCTCCTCCTCCATCTCCGAAATGATCACATCAGTCACAAGCTGACAGCACTGCAGCACTGCCTTGGCCAAGCGGCAACAGGCTGTGCTGAAGATGACATGCTTAATGCTTAATTGACAAACTGCCCAGCGCTGCAGAGTTGTTGAAAGCTGTAACACAGCAGCCTCATCTGTGGCTCTCACCGCTGAACATACAGCCAGGCATGGTCATGTGTGACAATGGGTGGAACCTGGTGATGAAGAAATGACAGCCAGGGTAGATACGGTTTCCCTCTACGCCAGTCCTTTCTCCGAGCTAAAGAATATGGCTGTGGTGAAATACAACTCCAACTTAGAAGCTCTTTCAAATTGAAAAACATTGTGCCCACCAGAGGATTTGATTCTGAGGGCTAACCTTTCTCACCCACTCAAGAGCCCCATAGCAGCTGCAAAGTTAGCGCTATCATGAACTTTCCTGAGGTAGAAGCCAAGGCACACTAGAGGATTCTCTGGTGGGACCATTCAACCCTGCCGAGAAGCAGTCCTTGCTAAGAAAAGTGTGTGCGAAGGTTCCTGGACACTTTATGGCTGCTTTTTTACTGAGGAGGAAACACACGCAAACATGGGGAGAACATACAAAGTCCTTGCAGATGTTGTCCTTGTGGGATTTGAACCCAGGATCCCAGCGCTGCAAGGCTTCAGTGCTAACCACTGATCCAATGTGCTGCCGTTCACCCTCTAATATCTAACAGGCTGGAGAAACTTGCACCTACTGCCACGCTATCTTCAGCTCCTTTGTGAGAAAATGTATTTGGGCAGCCACTCAGTCTACCAAATAATATTCTTGAGAAGGAAATTGGGGATGGCTTTGCTACTGGTACTGGGGGCAGTGCTAATACCATGGCGTTGTACCATAGTTTGCTGGAAATATTCCAGGCTGGTAGGAGGCAAGCAAATTTCCACAGAAAAGTACCAGCAGTAATGTTCAGGCCACATTTCAAGTGCAAGCAGTTTTAGAGGACTTCCTGGGAAAAATGACACGCAGGGTACATACGGTTTCCCTCTATGCCAGTCCTTTCACTGAGCTAAATACAACTCTCAGCAAAAAAAGTTGTGAACTGGCTCCGTACTGTCCCTGGACACATTCACCTGTCCACGTATTTGTGGTTAGGTGGTCCTTCCCAGTAACTGCACTGGGGAGGGCATGGGTAATGTTGTGGGACCCGTGCTTGTGGAAGGCGGAGGCGATACCGAGAAATATACACTGTGTTCCAAATTATTATGCAAATAATATTTTCTCAGATTTTCCCAAATTACCTATATGAATTGCGGTCATTGTAATTTTCCAGTCAAATAACTATTAGAGTACAATTGAAAGATTTTTGTACAAACTGCCTATGATAACAGTATATTTTAAAAAAAATAAAAACTCAAACTGCACTCAAAATGCATGTTCCAAATTATTATGCACAGCAGAGTTTTCAACCTTTTCATTTTAATAAAGACCAAAAAAATGGTCATTTTTGAAATTATAAGCATTAGCAGGTTATTACAAACTGAAATCAAACAGTTTTCAACTCAAAACTTTATTCTAGGTGATGTTACATTTGCACATAGGACCGCTTGTTCGAAAGGAGATTCTGAACTCTCTCGTCCATTGAATTTGTCAGGTTTTGGATGGCTTCTGCTTCCAATTGTTTTGCATGAGGGCAGAATACCCTCACAGAGCTGTTGCTTAGATGTGAACTGCCTCCCGCCATCATAGACACTCCTTTTGATGATGCTCCAGAGGTTCTCAATGGGGTTGAGGTCAGGGGAGCATGGGTGCCACACCATAAGTTTGTCCCCTTTTATGCCCTTAGCAGCCAGAGATGCAGATGTGTTATGTGCAGCATGAGACGGGGCATTATCATGCATGAAAATTATCTTGCTGCGGAATGCACGGTTCTTCTTCTTGAACCATGGAAGGAAGTGCTGTTTGAGAAACTCAACATACATTATGGAGTTCATCTTTACCCCTTCAGGGATCCTAAAAGGGCTTACAATCTCTCTCCCCATGATTCCAGCCCAAAACATTACTCCACCTCCTCCTTGTTAGCGCCGTAGCCGTGTTTGCATGGGGTGTCCATCAACTAGCCATCCTCCACTCCATCCATCTGGACCATCGAGATAATTTCATGCATGATAATGCCCCGTCTCATGCTGCACATAACACATCTGCATCTCTGGCTGCTATGGGCATAAAAGGGGACAAACTTATGGTGTGGCACCCATGCTCCCCTGACCTCAACCCCATTGAGAACCTCTGGAGCATCATCAAAAGGAGTGTCTATGATGGCAGGAGGCAGTTCACATCTAAGCAACAGCTCTGTGAGGGTATTCTGTCCTCATGCAAAACAATTAAAGCAGAAACCATCCAAAACCTGACAAATTCAATGGACGAGAGAGTTCAGAAGCTCCTTTCGAACAAGCGGTTCTATGTGCAAATGTAACATCACCTAGAATAAAGTTTTGAGTTGAAAACTGTTTGATTTCAGTTTGCAATAACTTGCTAATGCTTATAATTTCAAAAATGACCATTTTTTTGTTCTTTAATAAAATGAAAAGGTTGAAAACTCTGCTGTGCATAATAATTTGGAACATGCATTTTGAATGCAGTTTGAGTTTTTTATTTTTTTTTTAAATATACTGTTATCATAGGCAGTTTGTACAAAAACCTTTCAATTGTACTTTAATAGTTATTTGACTGGAAAATTACAATGACTGCAATTCATATAGGTAATTTGGGAAAATCTGAGAAAATATTATTTGCATAATAATTTGGAACACAGTGTAGTGGCGGCTGGGGATCGAGTATGGACACCCGGCCACCGCCGGCATGAGGTTGTGAAAAGCTTCCGCCTCCACGAGCCTAAAAGGCCACATTGCAAGTGCAAGCAGCTGTCCAAAATTTGGCAGTATAGTATTGCAGCCTGTGGGTGAGTGGCTGCCTGCATACTTGCGCTTGCATTCCAAGGAATGGGGTAGGGACAACTGAATGCTGCAGTAGGACAAGGACGTGGACGGTGATTGTTTCAAGTCTGCAACGACAGGTGCATGGCGGGAGGCATCTTCGCATGCGCCAGGGATCACTTATGATGGGCACACTTTTAGGCAGTGACCTGGGAGTCAGAGATGCTTCCAGAGGTCTTCCCCATGCTGTTCCCATGTCTTTTCAGCACTGTATGCATGTGTCTGATGATGTGTCAGACACCACATGGCCAGATAAGGTTGTAAAATGTTAAAATGACATTTCCTGGTGAATGCATTTGTCTTGGTTGAAAGCAATGCAAAAATGCAGAAACGCATCAAAAATGCTACGTGTGAACATAGCCCAAGTTGTGGAGGAGTATTTTTGCTTTTGGTTATTTATTTTGCCTTATATACAAGTCATTACCCTGGAAAGGATGGTCCTTAACATATTTTCCAGGAAAATCCATTTTGGTCTAGTTTTTGTATGTTTTATTGTGAGTCCGTAAAAGTGGTGTAATACTCTGACCACGTTGCTGACAGCAGTGATCTGGGAGTCAGAAATGCTTCCAGGGGTCTTCCCCATGCTCTTCCCATGTCATTTGAGCACTGTTCCCATCGATTTGGGCAATTTTTAGGCCCTCTGCAGACCGCCGGGGGGAGCCGCCTGAAAAATGCTCGAGTTTCCCATAAACTTACATTGGACTCGTTGCTCGGGTCGAGCACCTGAGTATTCCAATTTGCTCGACAAGAGCAATGAGTACCCGAGCATTTTAGTGCTCGTTCATCACTAGTAAATACACCTACTCTGTAGGTGATGTAATATAGCTCCATACTATCATAAGTTTCAAAGAGCCATGGCAATTTGTAAGATCCCATAGAAAGAAAGTTGTACCTGTTTTTTTGTTTACTTAGAAGACTTGGAAGGACTTTTGCAAATTTCGACAAATTTGCTCACATCCTTATATAGATTTACTCAAATTGGCCTGAGAACTTAAAGAGGTTGTCCACTACTTTTACATTGATGCCCTATCCTTGGGATAGGGCATCAATATCTGATCGGCCAGGGTCTGACATCCGGCACCTCCGTTGATCAGTTGTTTTCAGTGGAGGAGGCAGCCGGCCGGAAGTACTTGCTTGCGGAGCTTGGCCATCTACTTGTAGTGGCCGGGCTTGAAATTCAAAGCAATAGGAGGCGAATGTGCAGTACCAAGCCCCAGCCACTACAAGTAGATGGCCAGCTCGACAAGTAAGTACTTCCAGCCGGCGCCTGCCACCGCCACAATAACAGCTGATCGGTGGGATTCCCGGTTGTCAGACCCTGGCCGATCAGACATTGATGATCTATCTTAACCCCTTTAGAGCCCATGACGTCTTAGTACGCACATTTGCGTACTGCCCGTTCAGTGAGGGCTGCTGCGCTGAGCCCTCACTGAACCGAGCACATGTCAGCTGATTCTTACAGCTGACATGTGCCCGCAACAGCCGCGGGTGGAATCGCGATCCTCCCGCGGCTGTTAACCTGTTAAATGCTGCTGTCAATCTCCGACAGCGGCATTTAACACACGCTTCCTGGAAGCGCGTCCTAAGCCCTGCCCACCGGCGACCCCGTCACGTGATCGCGGGTCGCCGATGGGCGTGCATGACAACCCAGGGTCTGCAGCAGACGCCTGTGGTTGTCATGATCTGGTCGCTATGAGCGCCACCTAGTGGTCGGCGCTCATAGCACAGGACCATTTCTGCTGCATGCAGGGGATCTGCTCGTCCCCTGTATGTAGCAGAGCCGATCAGACAACTGCTGCTTCTAGTCTCCTAAGGACACTATTGAAGCATGCAGTAAGTGAAAAAAAAAAAGTTTTTAAAAAAATAAAAAAAATAAAAAAGTTTAAATCACCCCCCCTTTTGCCCCATTCAAAATAAAATAATAAAAAATAAACGCCACATACACATATTTGGTATCGCCGCGTTCAGAATCGCCCGATCTATAAATATAAAAAAAAGAATTAATCAGATCGGTAAACGGCGTAACGAGAAAAAAATTAGAAACGACAGAATTACGTTTTTTGGTCGCCGCAAAATTGCAATAAAATGCAATAACGGGCGATCAAAACATCGGATCTACCCCAAAATGTTATAAATAAAAACATCAGCCCGGCGCGCAAAAAATAAGCCCTCACCCTGCCCCAGATCACGAAAAATGGAGACGCTACAGGTCTCGGAAAATGGCGCTATTTTCTTTTTTACCAAATTTTGGAATTTTTTTTCACCACTTAAATATAAAAGAGCCTATACATGCTTGGTGTCTATGAACTCGTAATGACCTGTAGAATAAGAATGGCAGGTCAGTTTTAGCATTCAGTGAACGTGGTAAAAAAAATAAATAAAAAACAACTGTGGTATTGCACTTTTTTTGCAATTTTACCGCACTTGGAATTTTTTTCCCGTTTTCCCTTACATGATATGGTAAAACTAGTAATGGCGTTGAAAAGTACAACTCGTCCCGCAAAAAATAAGCCCTCACATGGCCATTTTGGATTAATTTGGAGAAACCACTTGTTACATTAGTTATGTTGATAGTGAGCTATTTAAATTGTTCTTGTTTGATTGGTTTATAGTAAACAATTAAGCTTATAAACTTTTACTAATAAACCTAATTTGCAATGGAATTATATTTGAATAATTTTGACTGCAACTTTACTTGTGTTGTTTAATATATGAAGAGGTTAGGCATTTTCTGTTGTCAGAAAACCCCTTTCCAAAGAACAATTTATTTTTAAATAACAAAATTATTTACTCACCTTCTCTAGGTCCAACTCTGAGTCTCCACCACTGCTCCCTATATCCGTGATTGTCTGCAGCGCTGACGTCATTAGGACAATCCTACAGCCAACAAGTGAGCTCAATGGTTCTGCCTGAATAGAAGGTACAAGATGCTCCAAGCTACTGAGTTCAATGATTGGCTGCAGCACTGTTGATGTGAGTTCAATGTTGCAGACAATTACAGACCCCAGAAGCCTCGGTGGAGACTCAGCACTGGACCTGGGGAGTTTGAGTAGTTGAGTAAAGGGCAGTTTGTTTGTTTTTAAACCAAACTGTGCCAGAGGACAGGGGTTTCTGAAAGCAAAAAAAACTCTTTAAAGGGCTTGTCCATTACTCAGATAACCCCCTGTTTCCCCCCAGTAAAATAATAACACTTATACTTGCCTCCGCTGCCGGCACTGTTCCAGCGGTGTCAATGCTGGCTCTCCCGGGAATCGCATGACATTGTTATGTCACACAATCCCTGGGGCCAATCAGCGCTGCTTTCTCTCCCCACTTTTGGCCAAATCACATCCAGAGGTCATACTTCCTCACTTCTTCCAGATGTATGTGATTTGTCCTAAGGCGGGGAGAGTGAATCAGCCACTCTTTGGCCGTAGGTATTGCGTGTCATAATGTCAAGTGATCCCCAGGAGAGCCAGTGCCAACACCGCTGGAACAGCATTGACATCGGAGGCGAGTATAAGTGTTACTATTTTACTGGGAGAAACATAGGGAGTGAGAAAGGGTTGTTCGAGTAGTGGACAACCCCTTTAAATATAATGCATAGCATAAAAGCACAAGATGTAAAAGTCAACAGCAGAATCATTTTCATCACCGTTTTCTTTACGAAAGCAAATGAAATCCTCTAACGGGAATCCGCGCTACCATCCAGAACACATTTCCTGCTCTCTATATCTCATATGCACAGGGAAGAACATTGCTCTAAACAAATATGACATTCAATCTGCTGCTTTCGGTACTTTTTATAGATGGCAAATTGGTCCTCTTATGAAGAGTTGTCATGGGCAGATGTTTCGATGATGAGACATTTGAAATATCAACCGTTTAGATGCAGTCCCTTCCTTTCAGTTCATCCTACAAGCATTTTCTCTAATAGTGGAAGACGTGAACAACCCCCGCTTTGGACACTTTGAAAGATGTGATTTAATATGTCTGTTCCCCATATGTAGCTCTTAAGTAACGGTAGCACGATTGTGCACAGATGCCTCGTATTTAACTTTCCTTCTGAACAATTCCAATTTTGTAATGTCAGATTTTCAGTTTTACAGAAAAACTGGATGTGAAATCTGTTCTTCCATCTAGCAACTCCTCTTAGGATTTGGTGCTTAATAGATTCCAGATGTATAATCTTTTCCCCTGGTAAGTCTGTGATTATTAAGTACATCTTGTGCTCGGCAGAGGATTCCTGACATGTACGTCAATATCTCATTTCCTTTCCTTTAAAGTAATATCTCATTCATGAGCTCCACTTTATGAATCTTATTTATGCTGCTAATCAAAAAACCAAAAGTTACTGAAAATCAGAGTAAAGTTATAATAAGTTTTGTAGCGTCGGCGTCCCTGCCTCCTGCTAGGCAGGGACGCTGTTCCCCTCACCTCTCCGCTCCGTGCCCGGCGTCTTCCTCCCGCTCTGCTGGCAGCGCGCGCTGCTTCCCGGCCACGGTGCTTAGGGCGCGCGCGCGCGCTCCCCCTCTCTTAAAGGGGCCGCGCGCGCCGTCCTAAGGAGTCTCCGGCCAATGGCCGGAGGACTTCACCATATATAAGGCACCTCCTCCAAAATGGAGGTGCCCAAGCAATGTTGTTGCAAAGCCTTCACTCTGCTTCAGCCCTCAGGTCCCGTTACCAGTTACCTGCCAGTCACCTGCCAGATTCCTGCCTGTTACCTGCCAGTCACCTGCTAGATTCCTGCTTGATACCTGCCTGATATCCGCTTACCTGCTTGCAAGCCTGCGGTCCGACGGTCTGCCCTCCTGTCAGTCTGTCTATGGACCAGCCTGCCCGCTCAGCTGGGAGCGCTCACCTGCTACCTGCCTGCTAGCCTACCTGGAGGCTCTGCCGTCACTTGCCGTGACCACCTGCCTGTCCAGAGACTCTTGCCCGCTCACCTTTTAGCGCTCACCTGCTACCTGCCTGCTAGCCTACCTGGAGGCTCTGCCGTCACTTGCCGTGACCACCTGCCTGTCCAGAGACTCTTGCCCGCTCACCTGGGAGCGCTCACCTGCTACCTGCCTGCTAGCCTACCTGGAGGCTCTGCCGTCACTTGCCGTGACCACCTGCCTGTCCAGAGACTCTTGCCCGCTCACCTGGGAGCATCCACCTGCTACCTGTCTGCTAGTCTACCTGGAGGTTCTGCCGTCACTTGCCGTGACCACCTGCCTGTCCAGAGACTCTCGCCCGCTCACCTGGGAGCGCTCACCAGCCACCTGCCTGCTGTCCTTCTACCCAGAGACTGTCCCTGTCACTTGCCGTGACTACCTGCCCTTCTACCCAGAGACTGTCCCTGTCACTTGCCGAGACTACCTGCCCTTCTACTCAGAGACTGTCCCTGTCACTTGCCGTGACTACCTGCCCGTCTTCCCTGGGAGCCACCCGCTTCCTTACAAGGACCGCCCCCTTGTATAGTTGCTCAGAGGTTCCACCTCCCAGACCCGTTACAGTTTGCTCGTGCCATGGAACCTGGTGGCACCCAAGCTCCCTCGCTCTCTCGCTCTCGGACCTATGTCATGAACTTTCCCGTCAGAGGGCCCAACAGGAGTCCATCCTGAGTCACCTGCGTGGTGTTAACTCCCGCCTGGACACATTGACTACCTCTTCGGGAGCTGCCTCCACTCGCACACTTACTACCCCGGCACCGCCGCAGCCCATCAACACCATGGCATCTCTTCCCGGTCCCCGCCTCTCCGCCCCTCCTCGTTTTGGCGGAGATCCCAGCCAGGCACGGGGCTTCATTAACCAGTGCACTCTGCACTTCGAACTGTTGACACACCAGTTTTCCAGCGACCGAGCCAGAGTAGCCTTCATCATGTCCCATCTCACGGGAGAGGCACTGGCTTGGCTAAATCCTCTATGGGAGAGAGGAGACCCCCTGGTGTCCAACCTGCCAGCCTTTCTCACGGCCTTCCGGAAAGTCTTCGACGAACCAGGACGGAAGACCTCATCGGCATCATCTCTGCTACGCCTCCGTCAAGGAAATCTCTCCGTGGGCCAATACGCCATACGGTTCCGTACCCTTGCTTCGGAGCTAGCCTGGGATAACGACGCCCTGGTGTCTGTCTTTTGGGAGGGTCTGTCCGGCCGTATTAAAGATGAACTCGCCGGTCGGGACATTCCTACCACTCTCGACGACTTAATAACACTTGCCACCCGGATTGACATCCGGTTCCAGGAGCGTACCAAAGAGGTCACCTGTGAGAGGAGGTTTCCACGTCTAGCCCCTACCTTCCAGAAACCTGTCACTTCTCCCGTTACTACCCAGGCGCACTCATCTGAGCCTATGCAGGTTGACCAGACCAAGATGGTCAAAACCCGTCAAGAGTTACGCCGAGCCGAGGGGAGCTTCTACTGTGGCAGTAAGGAGCACCGGATCCGTTCCTGCCCGGAGAGGTCGGGAAACGCCTGTGTCTAGGATCGCTCAGAGAGGTCATCCTAGACAAGAGCAAACCCTCTCCATCTCTGTTGCTGTCGGTCTCTATCATCTGCGGGGAGAACCGTTATTTTGAACTAGCCCAACTTGACTCTGGAGCTGCCGGAAATCTCATTTCTCAGTCCCTGGTAGAGAAATACCGCATTCCCACCAAACCTCTAGCTGTTCCCTTATCTGTCGCTGCCGTGGATGGGGGCCTCTTACCACATCCCATCCAACTCATCACCGAATCCATAACCCTGCAGGTGGGAATGCTGCACTCTGAGAGCATCTTCTTCCATGTTCTGCCTGGACTCTCTCACGCCCTCTTGCTAGGCCTACCTTGGCTTCAGAGACATGCACCCGTGCTTGATTGGCAGACCGGAGAAGTCCTTCGCTGGGGACAGGACTGCCATAAGACTTGTTTAGTTCCCGTCCATCCTGTCCGTCCTTCTCCTACTCCAGTCAATCTACCTGGTCTTCCGGCTCCTTATTGGTCGTATGCGGACGTCTTTAATAAAAAGGAGGCAGAGACATTACCCCCTCATAGACCATACGACTGCCCAATCGACCTGATGCCCGGCGCTACTCCTCCCCGTGGGCGCATTTACCCTTTGTCCGCTGCTGAGACCCGATCCTTGACAGAATATATTGAGGAGAATCTGGCCCGGGGATTCATCCGGAAATCTACTTCCCCGGCGGGAGCAGGCTTCTTCTTCGTCAAAAAGAAGGACGGCTCACTCCGTCCCTGTATAGACTATAGAGGTCTTAACCAGATCACGGTGAAGAATAAATACCCCCTTCCGCTCATTCCGGAATTATTTGACCGTCTGAGGGGGGCTAGAATCTTCACCAAGCTGGACCTCCGTGGGGCGTATAACCTGGTCCGTATCCGTCAGGGGGATGAATGGAAAACGGCATTCAACACCCGGGACGGCCACTATGAATACCACTATGAATACCTGGTAATGCCCTTCGGTCTCTGTAACGCTCCCGCCGTCTTTCAAGAGTTGGTCAATGACATCTTCCGGGACCTTCTCTACTCCTGCATAGTGGTGTACCTGGACAACATCTTGGTCTTCTCTCCGGATCTCCCCACACACCGGAGGGATGTTCGTCAGGTTCTGCTCAGGCTCAGGCAGAACCACCTCTACGCTAAATATGAGAAGTGCCTCTTTGAGCAGACCTCGCTTCCGTTTCTGGGCTACATAATCTCTCAGACCGGCCTACGAATGGATCCTGAGAAACTGTCTGCCATCCAGAAGTGGCCCCGACCAGAGGGGTTGAAAGCTATTCAGCAGTTCCTGGGTTTCGCCAACTACTACCGCCTCTTCATACCGCACTTCTCTTCCTGGACTGCCCCAATCTCTGCGCTCACCCGTAAGGGCACTAATCCCAGAGAATGGCCGCCCGAAGCAGAGGAAGCCTTTCTTTCCTTAAAACAGGCTTTCTCTTCCGCCCCGGTGCTGCATCGTCCGGACGGCAACAAACAATTCTTCCTGGAAGTTGACGCCTCCTCCTCTGGAGCCGGAGTGTACTTACCCAAAAGTCGCCTTCCGGAAGAATGGTAACTTGCGGCTTCTTCTCCAAACTCTTCTCCTCTTCTGAGCGCAATTATTCTATAGGAGATCGAGAGTTATTGGCCATTAAGCTGGCACTGGAGGAGTGGCGTTACCTGCTCGAGGAGGCTCTTCACCCGGTAATAATTTACATGGACCACAAGAACTTGGCTTACCTCCAGAGCGCCCAGAGACTTAACCCGCGCCAAGCCCGGTGGTCCTTGTTTTTTGCCCGCTTTGATTTCGTTCTTCATTTTCGCCCGGCAGACAAAAACATCAAAGCTGACGCCTTGTCCCGATCCTTCCTGGTGTCTGATCTAGAGGAGGAACCGAAGCACATCATTGATCCCGCCAGAGTAATGCAGGTGGCTCCCGTGAATCTAAATCGTCTCCCTCCCGGTAAGACGTTCGTAACAGTACCTGATCGGAAGAAGGTCCTACTCTGGGGTCACTCGTCTAAGCTAGCTGGCCACGCCGGTCAGAAAAAGACCCTCCAGCTTATTACCCGGCATTACTGGTGGCCTACCCTGCACAAGGATGTAATAGACTTTGTTTCAGCCTGTGTGTCCTGCGCCCGCAACAAAGTTCCGAGACACCTGCCAGCCGGTCGCCTCCTTCCTCTTCCTATACCTGCTGCCCCGTGGCAGCATATAGCTATGGACTTTATAACGGATCTCCCTGTCTCTGCCGGTTGTACGGTCATTTGGGTGGTCACTGACCGCTTTTCCAAGATGGCGCACTTCATTCCCCTGCCGGGTCTCCCGTCTGCACCCGAACTGGCTAAAGACTTTATCCACCACATCTTCCGTCTCCATGGCCTGCCCCTCCACATCGTGTCGGATCGTGGGGTTCAGTTCACCTCACGCTTCTGGAGAGCCACATGTAAGCTGCTTGACGTCACCCTGGACTTCTCCTCCGCTTACCACCCACAGTCCAATGGTCAAGTGGAGCGGATCAATCAGATCCTGACCAGTTACCTCCGGCACTTCGTTAATGCCCACCATTCGGACTGGGTGGATCTCCTACCATGGGCCGAATTCTCTTATAATAATCACGAGAGCGAATCTTCCTCCAAATCCCCGTTTTTTGTAGTCTTCGGTCAGCATCCTCGGATCCCATTTCCCGTCTCCACCTCGGTGGACAATCCGGCTGCGGAATCTCTCATTAGCGAATTCTCCTCCATTTGGGAGAGTACCCGATCCGCACTCCTTCAGTCGTCCGAGCGGATGAAAAAACACGCTGACAAAAAACGCCTGGATCCTCCACAATTCCGTCCTGGAGATAAAGTCTGGCTCTCGTCCAAGTATGTCCGGCTCAAGATTCCCTCCTACAAGTTAGGGCCTCGGTTCATCGGCCCACTGGAAGTTATCAAACAAATCAATCCGGTGGCCTATAAATTGAAACTCCCGGCCAACTTACGGATCCCTAACTCCTTCCATGTATCTCTCCTCAAACCCGTGGTACTTAACTCTTTTTCCAAGTCTACAGGTACGCCCCCTGCTCCGGTTTCCGCTGAGAACGAGTTTGAGGTAAAGAACATTCTGGCCACCAAAAGGGTAAGAGGAAAAACCTTTTTTCTGGTAGATTGGAAGGGGTTTGGTCCTGAGGAGAGAACGTGGGAGCCCCGGGAGAACATCCATGCCCCTCTCATCCTTGATAAATTTCTGTCTGGCCTAAAAAAGGGGGGGCCTAAAGGGGGGGTACTGTAGCGTCGGCGTCCCTGCCTCCTGCTAGGCAGGGACGCTGTTCCCCTCACCTCTCCGCTCTGTGCCCGGCGTCTTCCTCCCGCTCTGCTGGCAGCGCGCGCTGCTTCCCGGCCACGGTGCTTAGGGCGCGCGCGCGAGCGCTCCCCCTCTCTTAAAGGGGCCGCGCGCGCCGTCCTAAGGAGTCCCCGGCCAATGGCCGGAGGACTTCACAATATATAAGGCACCTCCTCCAAAATGGAGGTGCCCGAGCAATGTTGTTGCAAAGCCTTCACTCTGCTTCAGCCCTCAGGTCCCGTTACCAGTTACCTGCCAGTCACCTGCCAGATTCCTGCCTGTTACCTGCCAGTCACCTGCCAGATTCCTGCTTGATACCTGCCTGATATCCGCTTACCTGCTTGCAAGCCTGCTGTCCGATGGTCTGCCCTCCGACACCAGTCAGTCTGTCTATGGACCAGCCTGCCCGCTCACCTGGGAGCGCTCACCTGCTACCTGCCTGCTAGCCTACCTGGAGGCTCTGCCGTCACTTGCCGTGACCACCTGCCTGTCCAGAGACTCTTGCCCGCTCACCTGGGAGCGCTCACCTGCTACCTGCCTGCTAGCCTACCTGGAGGCTCTGCCGTCACTTGCTGTGACCACCTGCCTGTCCAGAGACTCTTGCCCGCTCACCTGGGAGCGCTCACCTGCTACCTGCCTGCTAGCCTACCTGGAGGCTCTGCCGTCACTTGCTGTGACCACCTGCCTGTCCAGAGACTCTTGCCCGCTCACCTGGGAGCGCTCACCTGCTACCTGCCTGCTAGCCTACCTGGAGGCTCTGCCGTCACTTGCCGTGACCACCTGCCTGTCCAGAGACTCTTGCCCGCTCACCTGGGAGCGTCCACCTGCTACCTGTCTGCTAGTCTACCTGAAGGCTCTGCCGTCACTTGCCGTGACCACCTGCCTGTCCAGAGACTCTTGCACGCTCACCTGGGAGCATCCACCTGCTACCTGTCTGCTAGTCTACCTGGAGGTTCTGCCGTCACTTGCCGTGACCACCTGCCTGTCCAAAAACTCTCGCCCGCTCACCTGGGAGCGCTCACAAGCCACCTGCCTGCTGTCCTTCTACCCAGAGACTGTCCCTGTCACTTGCCGTGACTACCTGCCCTTCTACCCAGAGACTGTCCCTGTCACTTGCCATGACTACCTGCCCGTCTTCCCTGGGAGCCACCCGCTTCCTTACAAGGACCGCCCCCTTGTATAGTTGCTCAGAGGTTCCACCTCCCAGACCCGTTACAAGTTTCTCTAGCAAACTTCCCAACATTGATGTCACCTGTCGGTAGCCCATGTATTATGAGCTAAGAACATTCCGTACACCACGGGTGCTAGCTGTTCTAATAACTACTAGTAGTAGTAGCTTATGAAAAGTATCAACATTTTAAATAAATAGAATTAGGTCAAAAACCACCTGGTAGTCCTATGAAACATGTGAAGCAATTATGCAGCAAGCACGCAGAAAATGTCATATCATATACATAGTCCTGCTGTTATATGAATAATTGGATCTATCAGGGCATTAAACTAATGAAATATCATGAAGCAGCTTTGCCAATGTGCCCAGCCCAGAATTTAGACAAATACCTTTAATGTCAAATGCAGGTACCGCAAGTCCGCCTCGACGCGCGTTTCGGAAAAGCCTTTGTCAGGGTGCATGATGGAAGTGCATGTGCAGTGTTTAAAAAGGAGCCACAGACCAATAGACGCAGAAATAAAGTTTCACATTTTTTTTCATCATTTTGGACTATTTTCTCGTCTTTTTGTTGGTTTTGACTGTTCTAATAACTGCAGTTTAGCCCCTTAGATGCCATGGTCAATTGGAACATCAGCATCTAAGCAGTTATTCGCCGAGGTCTAACCATCTAAATTTTTTTGGTAATTATTTTCCCATTTTCAGCCATTAAATTGTGAATGGTATTGAAAATTTCAACTCATCCTACATAAAACAAGCCCATGTTGGTGAAAAAATGTATGGATCTTGAAAAAAATAACCATAGTAGAAAAAAAATGGCCAAAGAGGGAATGGTTAACACTCCCAGGATCTGAATTCCAATTGGAATCCAATTATTTTTGGATTTATGTTGAGCACACTTTTTTTTTTTTTATTTGATCACACAAAAATGTTAAGGTTAAGTTCACACATTGCATATTTGGGGTGGATGTTCCCCGGAGATTTGAATACAGAAAATCTGCAGCATAATCTCATCTACACATTGCGAATATTTTCTGTGTATAAATTGACCCAGGGTTCAGATTTTTATTGTGAGGTCTGCATGGATTTTATGATTTGCATTGGAACAGGTGAAATCTGCACCAAATTTGAAGCAAAACAGGAACAGTTTTTTTGCTTCAGATAAATGCCTTGTCAAAAAATGTGCCCAAAATATGCAACGTGTGAACTTATCCTACAAGTTGTTGTCAATGGTACAGCTATAATTGGTGTAGATCTAGTTGTTGTACCAAGGTCCAAGAACCTATAATGGCAATAAAATGGTCATCAGTACTGTAGAGTATAATATTTTGGGCCCATGTTACAGATACATATTAGGGCCCAGGAGCTTCGAGTTACTCCTCTGAACGTTTTCCATCAGGTCACAAGCATTATAAGATGCAGTCTGAACAGAGGTCTCCTTGCAACATTATAAAGGTGGATTTGAATAGAGACGAGCTGTAGTTTTTCTAGGTATCATTTTACTATTCATATATTAAAGGGTTGGCAACTACATTTTATTGATGTCCTATCCTTAGGATATGCCATCTATATCAGATTAGTGTGGGAGTACAACACTCGACACCCCTGCCGCTGGTGGCCAGAAGTTATTGGTAGCCATTTGAATAAGGGGTTGGATCTGCAGTACCCACCCGCGACCACCATAGAAATGATGGAGCTGTTGTGTTCCGACAGTAATTGATAACTTCCAGTCACTGCTCGTAATAACTAATTGGCGGGTTTTGAACCTCCACCGACCAGATAATGATGTACAATTAAAACGTAGTGGTAAACCACCTCAAGCGTTTCTCATATTTTAGCTTTAAACCAATATGGAAAAAAAATAAATTGCACCATTTTGATTTATGCCACTTATGAAGTCACAATGAAGCGTATGTTGACTGTATCGTATGAGTTCTCAGTATTACAAAGATGTATCACATTTTTTGAACAAAAAGCATACATAAATGTATGAATTATAATTGTTTTTGCAAAATTACTTTTTAGTGTATTTCTGGGAAACATTTTTTGGCTTTTCCATTTTTTTTACAAATAATATATTGATATTTGAAGATGTATCTCTATAACGATTTTTCTATTTACCAGTACATTATACCTGTAAAGAAGAAGAAGACTAGTAGTTATGTTTTTAGGCAGGGTAGATCTTCTCACACAGGTAGTACAGCCTGTGGCTCACTGTTAGGAGTTTCTGCCTTCCATATCATTGGTTTACAGGTACTAAGTTTGAATCCTTGAAAATATATTTTTTATTTTTTTAAAGGAGATAATTAATTGAAAGGGGTTGTCCAGGACTTTAACATTTATGTCTTATCCTTAGAACAGTACAAAAGAATCGCTGCACTGCTGCCAAATGGTGCTCAAGTAGGGGCCGAACCCGTTGCTATGTAAAAATAACCTTGACGCTCAAAATATTTTTCGAAGCAGTGAAAATTTTATTGCAGTCCAAAAGTAAATATAAAACGTTTCGGTCGTAATGACCTTCATCAGTTAACTGCAAGATGTAGAACAATGTGAGTACATGAATATAACAGTTGGTAACAAATACAATTACAATTTCAATTGCATGGATACAAGGGAGGGAAAACTTAACAGGGGTAAAACATAAGGATTGTGACTGGGAAGGGGAGAGGAAAAGGGGTTGTTTGGGCAGAAAAGCGGATGGCTATCTATGCTCAAATAGGTTTAGGCAGAGTACACCTACCAATGTCGAAATGTGACTAGGAATACTGATGTTCAATCAGTTAAGCAGGCAATGGTAAGGACCACCTATGGGTAAGGGGACATATGAGCATACTATATGGCATCTATGGAGCATATGGAACAAACTAGTAGTAGCTGAGGACGTTACCTTAATATTTCTGAGACCTGGCAGGCTCCATGACGCGGTATCCACCGCTTGTTGTAGTGGCCATATGTGTGTGGAGGGATCTTTTTATAGGGGGCGATTGCCATGCGCGCAGACGCTGTGTGGTGGCTGGGAGCGCGAGACAGGAAGTCGCTGGATGACGTCACCGGAAGTGGCGTATCTCCGCGACGTTTGCGTTCCACGGTTGGTGTGCTTGCGTACCAGCAAACAGGAAGGAGTTGTAAGCGCTATTGAGGGTGATGGGGCGCTTTCCTGGAAAAAGGTATCGCTAAGACAGGCAACGGAGTGGTGAGGAGAGATGGTTGAGGAAGGGACCAAGGAGAGGGAGGATCTGTAACAGAGATAATGGTAAACAGTGTCATTAAATGATTTGTAAATAGCACAACAGTAATAGCAGTTCAATAGGAGTGCTGCAATATGATACTCTTATAATATAAACAGAGACAGTAAACACCAAATACCTTTTCTGAAATGTAACCTTAATAGTGTTTCCCTCTGAGAAATAATAGAATATACATATGCATATTCATACATATATGTGTATAACAATACATATAAATACACCTGGATGTACAGATTAGAGACCATTTGTAAACTAGGGAATGATTAGATGAAATGACTGCCTAGTTTATGGTTAGACCCTTATCAAGTAAAAGAGAGGAGATCATATTCGCGGTTGAGTCCTTTAGGGGAAAGAGACTCTAGTTTGTGGATCCAATATGCCTCCCTCTGTTTGAGGAGGCGGATACAGTCACCTCCACGTCGCGGTTGTTGAATCTGTTCTAGAACCTGGAACCTTAGCTGAGATATGCTGTCTCCACTGTTGATGAAGTGGTGGGGGATGGGAAGTAGTAGATTCTTACACCGAATTGTGGACTTATGTTTTGAGATTCTGTCCCTGATGGGTTGGGTGGTCTCCCCTATATATATCATATATATCATACCGCACGGGCATTTGATCAGGTAAACTACGAATGAACTCTCACAGGTAAAATAGCCCTTGATGCAGAATTTCTTTCCCGTGTAGGGATGGTGGATAGTGCTACCTTTCAGGACATTGTTACACTGCCTACATTGGAGGCATGGGAATGTTCCCATTTTTGGATTCTGAAGGAACCGTTGAACGGGTCCTTGTTTTGTGCTACCAATGTCTGCTCGAACTAGAGAATCTCTGAGGTTGCAAGCACGCTTGAAGTAGGGCATGAAGGGTTTTTGGAAACTGGTGATGGATGGATATCCTGTGCGTAGGATATTCCAGTGTTTGCGGATTATTTTGTGTAGAGTATAGGCAAACGGGTGACAGGTGTGGACAAATGGGATTCGGTCGGAATTGTCAGTGCGAGGCCTAAGGGACTCTACTTGTTAGGTTTGTAATGCGGATGGAGGATAACCTCTTGTAATGAACTTGGAGCTCATTTCTTGTAACCTTTGTTGGCGGATGACAGGGTCTGACACTATCCTTTCTACTCTCTTGAATTGGGATTTTGGAATGGATTTTTTGATATATGTTGGGTGATTACTGGAGTAATGTAATAGTCCATTGCGGTCCGTGGGTTTAGAATATAAATCCGTAGTGAGGAAGCCCTTCTCGTCCTTACTAACAACAGTGTCCAAAAAACTCACTCTCTGATGGTCATGAGTAACAGTAAAGCCTAAATCGGGCCACGCTGAATTTAGATGATTAAAGAAAGTGTCCAGTGTCTCTGGAGTACCATTCCAGATACAGAAAATGTCATCTATATATCTCTTCCAGAGTATAGAATGCGTCTGGAAGAGAGGGCTAGTGTAGACTATCAGGTTCTCGAAGGCTGCCATGTAGCAATTAGCGTAAGGTGGTGCTACGTTCGAGCCCATGACAGTGCCTTTGACCTGAAGATAATACTTGTCCTGGAATAAAAAGTAATTTTTGTTGAGCACTATGGTCAGTAGGTCAATTGTTAGTTCAGTGAGTCTTGGGTCGATGTTAGATTCAATGAGGAGGGCCTTCACTGTATGAATGCCCTGGTCATGCGGTATTGAAGTGTAAAGATTTTTTACGTCAAATGATACTAGTAAAGAAATGGGGGGGCCTGTTGCAAGTCAGACAGTGTTTTAGAAATGCGCCTGTGTCTAACAGGAAGGATGGGCTTTTTTGAGTCAAGGGTGTAATGATTTTTTCAAGAAATCTGGATAATGGGGAAAAGATAGAGTCGGTTGAAGCCACTATAGGTCGTCCGGGTGGATTTGTCAAGTCTTTATGTATTTTCGGTAGTACATAGAATACCGGAGTGATGGGGTGTGTTTTGTTGAGAAACTCGCCTGTTTTTCCGTCAATGGTGCCTGCTTCAATGTGCCGACTAACTATGGTCCTTATATGATTACTGAATTGGATGGTGGGGTCCTGTGAGAGTTGTCGATAGGTGGTAGTGTCACTTAGTTGGCGTTCTACCTCTCAGATGTATAGGTCTCTGTCCATGATCACTATGGCCCCTCCTTTGTCTGCTGGTTTTATAGGTCTTTGTCATCTTTGAGGCTGGTAAGTGCCTGTTGGTCAAGTGCAGATAGGTTGGGCTCATAGTGAAGTTTCCCTCTGTCTATTCTGGAACGTACGTCTCTAAAGGCTGTATCGACAAACCCAATGAAGGTTTTTAGGGCATGTGAGCCATGAGGAGGCCTATATGTGCTTCTGTTAAACAAGCCTAGGCTCTGGGATGTGATTACTACATCAGACTTAGCTGCCGTGGTGGTCGGGTCTTTTGTTGAGGGGAATTCTGTCCCCATGAAAAGAGTCTTAAGTCTCATGGAGCGGTTGAAAAGTGTTATATCTCCCTGTTGGACAAAAAGATAGGCCCCTTTGTAATACAGACAGCTGGGTAGTGGTTAGAGTCTTAGAAGAAATATTTACCACCAGCGGGGTTGGGTTTGGGACCGGGTCACTCTGGTGAACTCCGTGTTGCCTTCCATATCACAGGTTTACAGGTGCTAAGTTTGAATCCTTGAAAATATATTTTTTAATTTTTTAAAGGAGATAATTAATTGAAAGGGGTTGTCCAGGACTTTAACATTTATGTCTTATCCTTAGAACAGGTCATCAATGTCTGATCGATGGGGGTGCGACACCCGGCACTCAAGGCGATTAGCTGTTCCAGGTGTCGGCGGCGGTCGGTACTGCTCAGTTGCGGAGCTGCACAGCACAGCTCCATTGACAAAATAATGGTCGTGGCTGAGTACTACCCACCTAACCCCTATTGATTTGAATAGGGGGTGGATGTGTAGTATTTGGGCACTGTACAGATGACAGAGCTGTGCTGTTCAGTTCCATAACTGAGCAGTTCTGGCCGCCGGAGACCACTAGAACAGCTGATCGGAGGGGGTGCCAGGTGCCGAACCCCCAACCAAATATTGATGACCTATCCTAAGGCTAGGCATTAAGGTTAACATCCAGGACAACCACTTTAATATCAAAATATATCCCCTGAGCACCGTCGGATGTCAAAGGAGCCCTTCCCCATTGTTTTGTTACCATGGATGAGAACCTACAAAGGTGAGAAAACTCATCAGTGTGCAAAAACTACACAGTACACATCCTTTGACTACCATGGTCTAGTATACAGAGGAACCAAAAATCGCGCTATGTCCATCCCTGGTGAAAGTCTAAGATCTGACAGATTTAGAAGCAGCTAAATTATCTCTAAATTTATTCAAAGAGACGAGAGCAAATAAAACAGTCTGGTTTGTATAAAATACATTTTAATTCTGTCTACAAAGATCTTTGTACTTCAGATAACTAAAACCATAGAGAAAAGTCTTCGACAATGAGAAGTCTCCGGTGAGCTACTTTGTAAATAAGTATGTTCAGGACTCCCCAAGTCATAAATAACCTTAATTCATTTGTCTATGAATCCATCATTACAATTTAAACTGCTGTTTGATTTTTGCTTTCCCATTAGAATTGTATAATCAGAATATCCATTCGGTTTCACAGCCCATTAGATGCATGGAAATGTCTTATTGACAAAACTACAGAAAATACTACGGCCATTGCAAACTTCTTATAGACTGCAGAAACCATAAAAAAAGAAAGTCTATATATCGCATTGGACACAATTAAACGCTGACTCGCACGGTGTTCATGTAGAATTTATTATAAAAGATGAAAGCAGGTTTATAACTAGATTCAGGAATAATGGTGGAATGATCAGAAGGAATAGATTTATATTATTAGCAGTACCTATCATTAGTGATGAGCGAGTATGTTTTGTTAACCCTTTCGCCGAGTATGCTCGGGCGAGAACCGAGTAGTTACAGCTGCTCGGTGTTATGTTTGAATCGCTCCCGTGTGCATGATTTGCAACTGTTTGACAGCTTTAATACATGTGAGGAATGTGTAAGAAATAGACATTCCTCACATGTATTAAAGCTGTCAAACAGTCGCAAATCATGCACACGGGAGCGATTTAACCTCATCACCGATCAGCTGTAAATACTCGGAGCTCGGCCCGAGCATACTCGGCGAAAGGGTTAATATAACATACTCCCTCATCACTAACTATCATTGCAAAAACAAAAAGTACAAATCTCTCCACATGCAATTATGTGTTTTAGCGAGTGGTGCAGATGGAATTGGTGCGTGAAATCTATTATTGAATATAATCCAAGCCAGAAATTAGCGCCACTCCATACCAATGTGAATTGCTAAACTTTTAGGCTATGTGCCCACGATGCGGAAATGCTCCGGATTTTTTCCTGAGCGTTTATGCATCTCCCTGGCAGAAAAAAAAGCATGCGGATTGTACATGCGGATTGTACATGCGGATTGTACATGCGGATTGTACATGTGGATTGTACATGCGTTTTCCTGCCAGGGACAAGCGTAAGTGAAGCGTTCTTCACATGCATTTCTGCATGCGGGTTATCAAGCGCTTTTCCAAGCGATTTGAGCATCACTTGGAAAGTGCTTGACAACTTGGTCACACTATATAAATCCATGCAACCGGCATGGATTTATATAGTGTGTCCGAAAGAATGTTAAAAAATAAATATTATACTTGCCTTCTGATGGCCCCCGGTGTCTTTATCCGATGCGTCTCGGCTTGCCGGCAGCTGGCGGTACACTAAGGACCTGCCGACGTCAGCGGTCAAGTGACCCATCACATGACTAAATGACATCACCGCAGGTCCTTGAGTCCACCGCGATCTGCTGGCAAGCCAAGACAAAGACACCAGGGGCCATCAGAAGGTAAGTATAATATTTATTTTTTATTTTATTCTTTTTTTTACAGGTACTATGGTACCCGGGTCCGGAGGAGAGTCTCCTCTTCTGCAGACCCGGGTACCATCCGCATATTGAAACGCTTGGATTCCGCATGTACAATTGCAATGATGCGGATTCCATGCGTTTCAATGCAAGTCAATGGCGGCGAAAACGCAGCGATTCCGCAAAATAATTGGTAGTGCTGCGGATTTTTCCGCAATGATAATCCGCAGCGGAAATTTCCGAAGCATATGCACAGCACATGCAGATTATCATTGGGGAACATTGCAGACATTCTACCAAGCGTTTTTTAAGAGTTTCTGCAGCGGAATTGCCACTGCGGAAACGGTTAAAAAACGCATCGTGGGCACACAGCCTTATAAAAACATCAGTCAGATAGGCCGGGCAGACAGTCCCAGTTGGTCAACTTTGTTTCGCAAAAGCACACGCTTTCTCAAGGGGCCTTGAGAAAGCGTGTGTTCATGTGAAACGGTGTTGGTTGACTGGGACTGTATCTGCAATAGGGGAAATCCAACCCACAATGGCTTACAATCTAGAGGAAGAGGGGAACAGAGACAGTACGTGAGAGCAGAAGCTGCTAATATGGCAGTGAGGTAGCTGCAGGAGTATTGAAGGTTGTAATCTTGAAGAATAAGGGGTAGCGTTTCTCCTTATGGAGAGTAACACACCAGCTCTGGCATGTCAAGGTAAGGAAGCTTATTCGCCATGCAATGCTCCTCTGGGAAATTTAATATGCAAATTGCCTCTTCGGAGAAAAAGAGGACTTGTAGCGCCTGCAAATTGAGATTCTGATTTGGCTTTTATCCTAAGTCACATTGCACGACTCGTTAAAGCAGGGGTCTCAAACACGCGGCCCGCGGGCCGCATGCGGCCCCTGAGGCTGCTTTATGCGGCCCGCAGGCACAGACCCCTTGATGATCCCGACCTGGTCCAGGAGGAGCCGCCGACAGCAGCGCTGCATTGCCGCACAGAGACTGTTTCCCAGCACTGCATTTCCAATGCCAGCCGCCGGCCAATCAGAGGCCAGCAGCTGATATCTGCGTGTCGGCGCGGCGAGTATAACGTCATTGCCATATGCAGATGTCAGCTGCTGGCCTCTGATTGGCCGGCGGCTGACATTGAAAATGCTGTGCTGGGAGACAGTCTCTGTGCGGCAATGCAGCGCTGCTGTCGGCGGCTCCTCCTGGACCAGGTCGGGATCGTCAAGGGGTCGGACTCTGTGGTGCCTGCGGGCCACATCTGCAGGAAGGCCGCCGAGGGAACGGAGGACAGGTGAGAATCATCTTTTTTTTTTTCTATTTTATGTGTGTGAAGAACAGCACAGGGGGCACAGAGCCAAAAGAGGGGACCTGGATGGGGCACATAGCCACAAGAGGGGACCTGGATGGGGCACATAGCCACAAGAGGGGACCTGGATGGGGCACATAGCCACAAGAGGGGACCTGGATGGGGCACATAGCCACAAGAGGGGACCTGGATGGGGCACATAGCCACAAGAGGGGACCTGGATGGGGCACAGAGCCACAAGAGGGGACCTGGATGGGGCACAGAGCCTCAAGATGTGGACCTGGATGGGGCACATAGCCACAAGAGGGGACCTGGATGGGGCACATAGCCACAAGAGGGGACCTGGATGGGGCACATAGCCACAAGAGGGGACCTGGATGGGGCACATAGCCACAAGAGGGGACCTGGATGGGGCACATAGCCACAAGAGGGGACCTGGATGGGGCACATAGCCACAAGAGGGGACCTGGATGGGGCACAGAGCCACAAGAGGGGACCTGGATGGGGCACAGAGCCTCAAGATGTGGACCTGGATGGGGCACATAGCCACAAGAGGGGACCTGGATGGGGCACATAGCCACAAGATGGGGACCTGGATGGGGCACATAGCCACAAGAGGGGACCTGGATGGGGCACATAGCCACAGGATGGGGACCTGGATGGGGCACATAGCCACAAGAGGGGACCTGGATGGGGCACATAGCCACAAGAGGGGACCTGGATGGGGCACATAGCCACAAGAGGGGACCTGGATGGGGCACAGAGCCACAAGAGGGGACATGGATGGGGCACATAGCCTCAAGATGTGGACCTGGATGGGGCACATAGCCACAAGAGGGGACCTGGATGGGGCACATAGCCACAAGAGGGGACCTGGATGGGGCACATAGCCACAGGATGGGGACCTGGATGGGGCACATAGCCACAGGATGGGGACCTGGATGGGGCACATAGCCACAAGATGGGGACCTGGATGGGGCACATAGCCACAAGAGGGGACCTGGATGGGGCACATTGCCACAGGATGGGGACCTGGATGGGGCACATAGCCACAGGATGGGGACCTGGATGGGGCACATAGCCACAAGATGGGGACCTGGATGGGGCACATAGCCACAAGATGGGGACCTGGATGGGGCACATTGCCACAGGATGGGGACCTGGATGGGGCACATAGCCCCAAGATGGGGACCTGGATGAGGCACATTAGTACAAGATGGGCGCCAGGATGGGGAACGTTGCCACAGGATGGGGACCTGGATGGGGCACATAGCCACAGGATGGGGACCTGGATGGGGCACATTAGTACAAGATGGGGACTTGGATGGGGAACATTACTACAAGATGTTTTCCATTATTACTATATGATGCTAATTGTAAGACAATATTACTGTATGTGGCCAATTGGGGGAAATAAAATTGTAAAAAAAATAAAAAATAAAATAAAGCATGAAAAAATATTGGGCACTAAAAATGCTGTTTTATATGTAAACTAAAGTAAACACAAAAAAGTGCACGTTTATTATCGCCACATCCATAACGACCCAAGCCATAAAAAAATAAACACGGCAAAAATGTTCAAAAGGTGTATACAAAAAAAATGGTATCACTAAAAATGTCACATTGAACAAAGAATGCGGCCCCCCAAATTCAAATTTTTTCCATGTGCGGCCCATATACCCAGCCGAGTTTGAGACCCCTGCGTTAAAGGGTTGATTGTGACTTGTAGGATCGCTACTTCCAATAGGTGGCGCTATAGAGTACAAGTCCTCTTTTTCTCTGAAGAGGCAATTGCATATACAATCTTGAAGAAGTGAGAATTCAGGTTGTGTTTGAAGGTTTCAAATGTGTTAGAAAGTATAACTTGTTAGGGGTAGTACGTTCCAGATTTTGGGGAAATTTGGGGAAAGCGTGGGAAAAATCTCGAAGACGGCTGCGGAAAGAGCAAACCAGGGAAGACAAAAGAAGGCAGTCCGAATATCACATATTGAGAGGTGAAGGAAGATTACATCGGTAATTTATGAAAGGGACAATTCTATGGATGGCATTGTAAGTAGATATGGGCAAATTTGAGTGGAGTTCTCTGTAATATACTCCACGTATATTCAGCAAAAATGGTGGCTTGTGCCATTGTGCTGAACTATTGAGGTCAGGCAAAAAGGTTATCAAGAAAACAAACAAAAGTAATACTCACTTCCCGATTCACCTCTCCAACCACCTCGGCTGTTTGCTGTCCACTGCCCAGTCCTCAGCTACTCTTCTTACCGCCGCCACAAGCTGAAACTCCAAGAATCTTCACGCTAGGTTGGGATGTGAAGCCACTACTAGGCCCAGTATTTTAACTTTAATTCTCTAAGCAGTGGATATCCAGTGAAGAGACTGGCAGAAAGGACACAGAGTTTTATTTTTCTATAAATGCACCCACACCTGATTTTTTATCATACTCCATACTTCGTTTATGTATAGTGTACTTAGTTCCATGCAGTTCAGCCGTCTGTTTTCTTTCCTACAATTTCCATCTTGATTCCAAGCCCACATCCTGCCTTTTATCACATTGTCCTATCAATCCCATGATACGTCAGCAGTACTTTATCACATGACCATCAAGAGTCAGTACCATCTATATGAGTATTATGCATGCATGCTGGGGTCCTTCCTTCTATATTCTCCTAAATAAGCTGTTATAAGCAAAAAGTCTGAAGTGTTCTGTCTCCACATAAGGCGAATGAAGGTGAGCCTGGGTGATAAGAGGCTGTGAGAGTTATTACATTCGTATCATTGAAGTGAAGCAGACAGGACCATTACATCTATGCTCAGAGTCCATAGACTTCAATGTAAACCACAGCGTTGTTTCTATCCAAATCTTGGTTTATTAGAACCCAGATACAGCACTATACTTGTGGGTACAATGTAGTAACTTTCTCTAAAGTCGCTGACACAGGTTGATGTGTGTTTTGGTAGTCAGAAACTGTTGCTTTCACAAGCCAGTAGATGTCTTTTTCAAAGCATGAGAGTGGCCTGCAGCCTAATGTAAGATTTGTGTGCTCCTGTGCTGTATACAAAGCAACTGGGGGAAATTGCCTTTTTGAAGGCAAAAGTACCTTATCAAAGCTACTTGACCGATCTAGGAAACCTCAGGGATCATTTTGATCCACTTCTGACCTATCTTGGAGAAATATTCATAACAAAACAGCTCCTCTGAAGCTCAAGCCTGCTGCGGGACAAGACCCACAGACGCCATTACTGGCTGCAACATCTCCATGTCTCCCACTCTTCTCCTAACAAGAGAGGCAGAAATGAACTTATTACAAGCACAGGACTCCCAAGCTTATCCAGGTGAGCCCACTGTACATTCTCCGGTTTCCAACTGGTAACACTAGTGCCTGCATCAATAAATCATTGTGACAAAGCACAGCAGGAGATCAGACTGAAGTGGAGGATCAGTGCCATCTGTTATGTATCTTCCCCTTATGGGAGAATACCTTGCTGACCTTAAGGAGAATTTCTGTCATCTCCTTCTGATATATTCCTTGTCGCCCCCCCCCCCCGTTGAGGAACTATTTTTCCGGCTCCTGAAACACTTAACAAGAAGTGTTGGTGGAGGGATCTACAGCCACAAAGAAGTTCTGCAGCTAGCTGACGTGCGCACTGGTGATGTCAGCAGAGGTCTCTATGGAACAGCTCCTGCAGCAACTTCCATAGAAAATAGCTGGAGGTCTGAACTGAAACGTAAATTGATGTGCATGCAAAATGTAAATGCATGGTCACACAAGGCCATTAGACATAGAAAATAGACCTGGGAGTCTGCACCATACACAAGCCACACAGACCAGATCTCAGCTCTCTGTACATATATCATCAGTGTAGCACTTCAGCACACAAGCAGGAGAGCACAGTAATTTTAACTAAGTGCAGGGTGAGCTCAAACAGCTTCCCAGGTAGCAGACTCTGCAATTAACTCCCTCAGTGCTGGCCAAAAGCACGGGTAACATTGAAGACCACAAGTGCTGGATCCTGCAGACAGACTGTTTCTGTTGGGTCAAGCAGCTGATCCCTCGTCCAGATTAGATCGACTCTACTAGCAAGTGAGGCTGAGAGGCCTCCTTCGTGCCCAAGCTACGCAGACAGAAGAGACCATAGGACACCCCAACATTTCCTTTATTATATTAATGGTGGTAACTTTGCCTCTTACAGGTCTGCTTCACTAGTGTTTTATAGCTACTGTCAAATCTCTGGACAGCAATACTAACTATGTTTATGTGTATTATCTGCTGATTGTATATCCTACTTCTACTACTACTACTTGTATAAGTGCCGTTCCTCTTCTTTACATTGTTACTGAAATAACTATTATTGTAAAGTAAATTGTACTGTTAAGTACCTATTAATGCTACTGAGAGCTCTGCCACCTCTACAGAGCCAAGACACCCAGCGCAAACCCAAAACCTCACATATATAAGCTACGACAATTACAAACCCTCCCTACTACTGTCCACCTTCACCTCTCCTTCCTCCCCACACAAAAAATCTTACATATTACAACCTAGCCATCATCTAACGCTACTTTCTTGTAATAAGCTACTCAATATTACACACATATTTCTATAACTAGACATAACGTACTCTTGATCTCCTTCTAAATCATTCAACTGTTTCTCACTACTTCCGGTCCAAGATCTGTAACTCCAAATATCGATCCCGATTAAAGCGATCTCCCTAACACTAATCCAAATAAAATGCCTTCAAAAACAAAATCCAATCTTAATAATAAACCAGCTAATAACGACCAAACAACCGATTCAGGTAAAGATCAACAAAAACTCAAATCAACCTCTACGGTTCTACGGTTCAAAGTATCACTCACCTAAAACCTGAAGGCAACTCAGAAATAATTGAAACTCATCCAGAAAATCAAAGATCATCCCTTGAAGACTTGATGGCATACGAAAATTCACAACTCATCACTAAATGTAAAGAAAGAGAAATACAGACCAAACCTCACCTAAATTACAGTCTTCCAGGTGATACTGACTCTGAAGATGACACTAAATTCAAAAGCCCAGTTCGACGAAGATCAAGAAAGGATAACTCTGAAGATGACCCTTTACTGAACTTCAACGTGGGTCAACCTATGGATAGAGACTTTTTTCACAAACTCTTCTCTGCTTTCAAGCAGTCTCTAAAGGAAGACCTCACAGAACAGTTTGATGACATGCGATACACACAAGCGACAGTTGCCTCCAGAACAGAAAACAATGAGAGAGCAGTACTTGACCTGAAGAAGGAAAGTAAAGAATTCAAAAAAGGACAAGACCAGATGAGAGAAGAAATAAAGTTTCTGAAAGAGAAACTAGCGGATAGAGAGGATCGAGACCGCCGCAACAACCTCAAATTTAGAGAAATTCCGGAACTAGTCAAAAACCCCGAACTCATGTCCTTCATGAAAGACCTGATTAAAACAACAATTCCCACCTTATCGGATATCCAATATTCATTTGAAAGAGCACATAGACTACCCAAGCCATCCCATCTACCCAATGATATCCCTAGAGATGTCATAGTAAAATTTTCATTTTATCAGACGAGGGACCAGATCACCAACTTCTTAAGGATCAATAAAACATTGCCCTCTCCATTCGAGAAAATTAAAGTCTTCACAGACATATCAAAAGAGACTATGACTAGACGCAAGCCACTGAAACCGATCAATGATATCCTCCAAGAGAAAAAAATTCCGTACAGATGGGGACGACCAACCACTAATGTCATCTTCTCTTTTAAACAAAAGATGATTACAATTGACGAGACAGCAGCGGGATTAAAAACTCTTAAGGATCTCCATATATCCAATACATGAAGCTTCATATCACACCTAAGCACTTAACCCATTTCTCTCTACCTAAGGTCCAGGCTAGGCACAAAGGCTAAAACTTTAGTCTCCTCGGAAGTTTTACATTTGCTTTGACCCTTCCGCTCTACCTGCTCTTTAGTGACCTACGAGTCCCTTAAAATTTACTGGTGCCTCTGAACCCGGTTGTTCATTCACCGTTCATTTACAGTTAACCCCTCTTGAAAATGGAAGTCACAGAATTACTATCTCAAAATGTTACCCCTATGCCCCTATGCACTCTATCTTACCAAAAATTCCACATTGCTACCCAAGCACCTGACTCAGACTATGGCTAACAAATTCTTATCCTACAACGTTAAAGGTCTAAATTCACCCCAGAAACGATTCCTAATATGGAAAGAACTTACAAAATTAAATATTGACAGGCATACAGGAAACTAAGTTTTCAATTGATAATCCACCTAAATATTTTTTTATATTCTAATAAAAAGAAAAGGGCAGGGGTAGCTATCATTGTCAAAGACACTGTTAAATTTGAAAAAATCAACTTAATTAAAGATGAAGA
The DNA here is from genome assembly GCF_046119375.1 of Phyllobates terribilis. Lineage (NCBI taxonomy): Eukaryota > Metazoa > Chordata > Amphibia > Anura > Dendrobatidae > Phyllobates > Phyllobates terribilis. The sequence continues at coordinate 105,763,952 of NW_027362773.1, forward strand.
TGGCCGCTTTCTAATTCTTATCTGCAAAATTAATGATGCATGCTATTCGGAGACTTTAATGCAGTACCTAACCCTTCCTTGGATTCTTCCAACAAATCTAGGAATTTAAACACTTCACTCGATCCCTGGTTAAATAGAGAGGAACTTTTTGACGCCTTTCGCTGCATTAATTCTTCCTCAATTGAGTACACCCACTACTCTGATACCCATAAATCATTTGCCCGAATTGACCTACTCTTAACTGATATCCGTACACTTCAAAACATTAAATCTGTTAATATCCTTTCCAGGTCGTGGTCTGACCACTCGCCGATCATTTTCGAAGTCACCCATGGCCCCACCCACTCTGCAAAAAAGCTCTGGCGAGCAAACTCTTACCTATTCCACCACCCACAATATAGAGAAGCAATACAAAATTCTATAAATCTTTATTTTCAGGAGAACGATTTAGAAAACATCGCAATTTCAACCCTCTGGGCCCCTCATAAAGAGGTAATAAGAGGCCACCTAATTCAACTCAACTCTAGACTAAAACGCGACAACATTAAAAATTCTGAAAACATTATTAAAAAAATCAAAAACTTAGAGATCCAACTAGAAATGTCCCCTAATGAGAAAACTCACACAGAAATCCTTCAACTGCGAGTTCAACTAAAGAATCTGCTAACATCTGAATATGACAAATACATCCGTACTATCAAAAGCAATTTCCACAACTGCATGGACAAACCATCTAAACTCTTTGCCAACAAAATTAAGATTCATAAACACAAAACTAGAATCCTCAAAATCAAAGATAAGCAAAACTCAATACATAAAAACCCGAAAGACATCTCAAATGTTTTTGCCAGTTTCTATAGAAAGCTCTATAATCTGAAAGAAGACCCAACAGAAATCTCTCCCTCAAAATCTGACATAGACAAATTCCTAGACTCTATCCAACTCCCCTCTCTTTCAAACGAAGACTTGAACTTTCTCAATTCCCCCTTTACTGAAACAGAAATTTTGGCGACAATCAATTCATTAGCAAAATGCAAATCTCCCGGTCCAGACGGCCTACAGAACGAATATTACCTAAACTTTAAATACTCTCTTGCTCCCTTCCTTACTAAACTTATCAACTCCTCCACTACATGCCATGACGCCTTCCCAGCAGAAATGCAGGAGACAATAATCACGGTGACATCCAAAAACAAGGGTGACACCGAGAATGTCAGCAACTACTGCCATATCTCACTTCTAAATACAGACCTAAAAATCATCGCTAAAACTATTACCTCAAGACTTCAAAAAATCTCCCCTTGGCTTCTTCAAAAAGATCAAAAGATCAAGTGGGATTTATCCCTGGAAGGGGAACGTCTGATGCTACTAGACGTGCCATTAATCTGCTATCCTATATTGAAAAAACTAAAACTCCCACCCTGGTGGTCGCTGTCGACGCAGAAAAAGCGTTTGACAGAGTCCACTGGGGCTTCCTCTTTCAAACTGTAAAAAAATTTGGATTTGAGGGAAATATCCTAAATGCTATCACATCTCTCTATTCTTGCCCCTCAGCAAAAATTCTGACCAACAATGTTCTATCAGATGGAATTGCACTTACCAATGGCACGAGGCAAGGTTGTCCCCTTTCTCCCACCCTTTTCGATCTCTATATAGAACCTCTGGCTGAGAAAATTCGAGCAAATCCCCTAATAAGTGGTATCCAGATACATCAGAGACAATACAAAATTTCATTGTTCGCAGATGATATTCTTATAACTCTTTCAAACCCACTTAACTCAATTAGAAATCTACTGGACACAATTAAACACTTCTCCAAAATTTAATATTACAAAATAAATTTGACTAAAACCCAAGTCCTCCACCTAAACCTTGATCCACAAATCTTGGAAACTCTTAAAATGGAGTTTGAACTGTCCTGGGAAAATAATAATATCAGCTATCTTGGAATAAAACTCACCAAACCATTAACATCAATCATAAACACAAATTTAAATGATTTTTACAAAACCATACAGATCGACATTATGTGTAGCACCCCGAGGGTTCGGTTGCTACAGAGGTATTGCATCTCACCCAGATGTGCGATATCTCACTTCCAGGTAAGGATGGAGTGTGGCTCAGGACCCTAACACCCACATGCACTACACCACATTTCCGGGGGACAGCTCGACGGTGCTCCCATTAGTTATGCAGGCACGAGTGAGCATGTCCCTGGCTGGAGTGGGGGGAGGGAACACCTAGAGAAGGGAACCCGGTAGTGTGTGCGTGGGGGAAGTAGATCCTGGGTGCACTCTGTACAGGAGTATAAAGGGAGGCACCATCTTGGAAAGGGAGTGAGTTGAGAGAGGAGAAGACAGGGAGCAGAGCTGCTTTATGGGCTCTGCTCCACAGGCAGGCCCTGTCAGGAGGCCTGAGCCTGGAGGAGGGAAGAAGGAGGAAGAGGAGCAGACTGGGCTCCAGGAAGGACAGAGGGGACCCCAGGGGTGTGGACTGGCTGGTAGCCACCACACGCCCGCCGCTACCTGAGTAGGGGGGTCAGGTCAAGAAGATGGGTACCGGATCCCAAATTAGTGGAGAAAGAGAAACTACCCTCAACTAAGAACCGGAGGCTGCGACATTACATGTGGAGCAGCCCCTCACCACACCCGCTAGAAAGGCACCACATAGGACCTGGGAAACGCAGGCCAACGTTTGCCCACCAAGAAGGTCCGAGGCAGCTGGACATAAGCGTGGTCACTCGTGGGGTTGAAGACCAGAGACAGGGGACATAAAGGGGGTCCTGCAAAGCACTCCAGAAAGACCTGGGAGTTAACCGAGCCCCTCACCTGGTGAGCACAGCGCGACACAGGCGGCCACCTCTGCAGCGGTGGCCTGGAGCAGTAACCGAGTAACCGTGAGTAAAGACCCTGAACTGCACCACCAAGACTCCGAGTTGTCTTTGTTGCGCTCGTGTACCACCATCACCCCCATCATCCATCCCTGCTGCCCTGAGGCCATACCCCTCCCGTTGGGGGTTATACCACCACGCTGCACATCCTCATACACCTGGCCTCAGTGGACTGTTCTGCAGCGGCGGCTTCAAAGCCGCACTCAACGGGTGGCGTAGTCGATCAAGTTAACATCTACTGCCATAGACCGCCACTTAGTCTGACTCCCTGGGCACGGACCGGGTCACCGCCACAAGGACTACTACCCCTATCCAGATCCGGCTCCGGGTATCCCCTGAATATGGCCCAGGGGGCGCGTCAACTTTTGGCGTAGTCGGCAGGATTTCGTGCCCGCAACTACCGGGTACTGCGTGCCTGAAAAAGAGACTTTTAAAACTTACCATCCGTGAAGTTTTCCCGCCATCCGGCGCCATCTTCAGCCTTCTTCCCGCCATCCGTGAAGATTCCCGCCATCCGGCGCCATCTTCAGCTTTCTTCCCGCCATCTGTGGAGTTTTCCCGCCATTGGGCGCCATCTTGAGGACACCGCGCGGGAAGAAGAGGGGCGTGGACTCCGAAAGCGCGCGAGAACTGACGCCCCGCCTCACGTCCGGACGTTGCGTAAGGTCCTGGAAGGAGCCCAGCAGACGCCGACGTCACTGGAGCGCGACGGAAGGTCCTCGACCCTGATGATCAACTGCGGAGCCGCGGCCTACGGAAGAGGATCATCGCCAGGTAGGCCACGGTCCACCAGGGGGGAGGAGGACACCAGGAACGGACAGCAAGATGGCGGACCGGCAGCAGACTAAGCTGCCCAGCATCGGCAGCGCCCCAGCCGTCGCGGGCCCCGACCAGCACCAGGAGAAGACGCGTGACGCAGGAGCGGTCGCGGGAGCAGGTAAGAGGAGTCTCCCTGTCCCGGACGCTGCCAGCGTCAGCCTGCTCCCGGGCCACCCGGTGGAGCCGCCGATCCCGGGCGCTGCAGACGCAGACCTGCTCCGGACCCCGCAACAAGCCCTGCAGCCGAGCCCTCCAGACCTGGGCACTGCCACCACCAGCCCGCGCCCAGGCCCAAAGTCGCACCCCCTGACCCCGGGCGTCATTAACAGTACCACTCAGACCCCGAGTACCAAGAGGGCCCGGACGGGTCTGAACCTGAGAAAGAGAAAGGAGCGTGTGGAGCACACCGTTAATCGTAAACGGTAAAAGAGGAGATGTAAATAGTTACCCGACCGGGTATAAGGACTGTTGTGGGACTGTTTCCACTAAGAGTGTGGTCCCCGTTGGGACAGAAAGAGAACTGTTTCCCTTACCCCCTACCTGGCTGGGGACTGAGAACAGCCACCCCTTTTTCCCTCTAACTGGCTGGGGACTGAGAACAGCCACCCCTACCTGGCCGAGGACTGAGAGCGGCCATATCCTGTAAATAATTATGTGTTTCTAGTAATGTATAGGAGTCCTTGGTGGATTTACCGGGAATCCTTTGTACAGTTAGTGGAGCGTAACCCAGGATGGACTAAAAGACTGTTAAGGACTCGGGGCAGGACAGACCCCTACCTGGTTACGTCTCCCTGTTTTAGGAAAATGGACACCTGGTTGCAGAATAAACTGTGACCTGTTATAAAGAGACTTCTTCGTGGATCTGCTGCTAGAAATGTTTTATATGAAAAATTTATATGCTAGAATGTGTTACTATGAAAAAGAGTTCCAGAACAGTACACATGCACTTATACCGTTTAAGAGAGAGCCGTTCCCATAAAGGGAAACTGAATGTTGATACCTGTTATACTTGTTGTTTATGAAAAATTTGCATGTTCTAATGTATACCCTGTCTTTTGCTCAGTTCCAGCCCGCGGACGTGCTGGGTTTTGCCAGGGGGGAATGTAGCACCCCGAGGGTTCGGTTGCTACAGAGGTATTGCATCTCACCCAGATGTGCGATATCTCACTTCCAGGTAAGGATGGAGTGTGGCTCAGGACCCTAACACCCACATGCACTACACCACATTTCCGGGGGACAGCTCGACGGTGCTCCCATTAGTTATGCAGGCACGAGTGAGCATGTCCCTGGCTGGAGTGGGGGGAGGGAACACCTAGAGAAGGGAACCCGGTAGTGTGTGCGTGGGGGAAGTAGATCCTGGGTGCACTCTGTACAGGAGTATAAAGGGAGGCACCATCTTGGAAAGGGAGTGAGTTGAGAGAGGAGAAGACAGGGAGCAGAGCTGCTTTATGGGCTCTGCTCCACAGGCAGGCCCTGTCAGGAGGCCTGAGCCTGGAGGAGGGAAGAAGGAGGAAGAGGAGCAGACTGGGCTCCAGGAAGGACAGAGGGGACCCCAGGGGTGTGGACTGGCTGGTAGCCACCACACGCCCGCCGCTACCTGAGTAGGGGGGTCAGGTCAAGAAGATGGGTACCGGATCCCAAATTAGTGGAGAAAGAGAAACTACCCTCAACTAAGAACCGGAGGCTGCGACATTACATGTGGAGCAGCCCCTCACCACACCCGCTAGAAAGGCACCACATAGGACCTGGGAAACGCAGGCCAACGTTTGCCCACCAAGAAGGTCCGAGGCAGCTGGACATAAGCGTGGTCACTCGTGGGGTTGAAGACCAGAGACAGGGGACATAAAGGGGGTCCTGCAAAGCACTCCAGAAAGACCTGGGAGTTAACCGAGCCCCTCACCTGGTGAGCACAGCGCGACACAGGCGGCCACCTCTGCAGCGGTGGCCTGGAGCAGTAACCGAGTAACCGTGAGTAAAGACCCTGAACTGCACCACCAAGACTCCGAGTTGTCTTTGTTGCGCTCGTGTACCACCATCACCCCCATCATCCATCCCTGCTGCCCTGAGGCCATACCCCTCCCGTTGGGGGTTATACCACCACGCTGCACATCCTCATACACCTGGCCTCAGTGGACTGTTCTGCAGCGGCGGCTTCAAAGCCGCACTCAACGGGTGGCGTAGTCGATCAAGTTAACATCTACTGCCATAGACCGCCACTTAGTCTGACTCCCTGGGCACGGACCGGGTCACCGCCACAAGGACTACTACCCCTATCCAGATCCGGCTCCGGGTATCCCCTGAATATGGCCCAGGGGGCGCGTCATATGCATATAGCTAAACTAGAAGTCTCCTGGCTTGGCAAAATTAATGCCTACAAAATGAGCCTTTTACCAAAACTCCTGTACATCGTTAAATCTATCCCCTTTTTAAAAATCCCGAAGAAGTGGCTACAAAAATTTCACACACAGCTGGTCACCTTTACCTGGGCTAAAAAGAAACCTAGGGTAGCTAGGTCTGTCCTAGAAAAGAACAAAAGAAGAGGTGGACTCGCCTTGCCCAACTTAACTGCCTACTACCACGCCACCTTAATCAAACTTAGCCAGAATTGGTGGGCAGAAAAAGAAAAGCCGACCTGGATAGCCCTAGAAGAACCTTTGAAACCCAGTGGCAGACTTAGCCTAATCACCCTCTCCTACTTATGGGACAAAACTAAGAGACTTCCAGAAGAAATCACAGTTAAATCTGCAATTCTCTCTTGGAGATTACTGCTAAATCTATCTCACAAAAGCTACCCCACAGTTTCTCCAACCTGGATAGTTGTAGATATTCTTGAACTGTTATCCTCAAGAATCAAACTAGATTCATGGAAGAAGTTAGGCATTAAATTTATCTCAGATATAATGGATGAGAAGAAACAACTCATACCTTTTCAATCTCGTAGAGATAAATTCAAACTCAACATTCTAGAAGAAAAGACATGGAAGAAGATTCAAAACATCCTCAACTCTCACAACCTAAACTTTTTTCTCTCTCAAAATCTAGCTCAGATGTTCAAATACCCACAAACGTCCCTTTTCTGGAAAACTGGTCACATATATCAGAACTTCAACCAAGGCGCTCACTTTCCACATACAACAAATATAGAAGCATGGAAAAAAGAATTAAGTATAGAAATTACGACCGATCTTCTGCACAAAGTCTTCGAATCTATCTATACTGACATTCCCTGCTCATCCCTTGTAGAAACCCACTACAAGATCTACACACGCTGGTATTTTACTCCGCTTAAACTTCATAAAATTCAGAACACTAACTCCCCCCTTTGCTGGAGGAATTGTAATGCTACTGGCAGTCTGACACATCTTTTGGAGCTGTAAAGCTCTCAAATCATACTGGTCTGGAATTGAATGCTTAATTAACAACATCACAGGTTTAAACATACATCTTTCACCAGAACTGGTGCTCCTCCTTTTGGGCCCTGAAACCCTCCCATGCAGATACAGACCTGTCATCACTCATATACTCCTTACAGCAAAAAGCAATATTGCCGCCCTTTGGAAAGACCCTCTTCCCCAACTGTGGAAAAAACTATAGAAAAATTAGCATGCCACAACACGTATGAATATACATACGCCCTTAGAAACAATCTTTAAAAAAAATACTTCAGAAAATGGGAGGATTGGAACTCTATTATGATTCCAAAACATTCACCGTAGAGACCTTAGCGTTGTTTAAGACTATATTAGTCTTCTCAATGTAACGCGACTCATCATCCTCATTCATCTAATTGTATCTAACTTACTGGATAGTCATAGCGGGCATATCGTGTCTTAATATCACCATCCGATTTTCCCTTCTCTCTGGTTTTCCTGAAACATTTCTGTGTACTTCCAAATATGTAACTAGTTATCTTTGTATACCTCGGCAACTTATGTTATGAACGAATCAACCAAGTTACCCGTCTATAAAATGCACCTATAAGATATAGCTTACGTATCTAAAGCTATGAATCATATCACCAACCGAATAATTTCAGGTTTACGACGGTATTCACCTTGTTTACTTGTGTACCTCTATTTCTCTATATATGTACTGTTTGTATGAAATCTATATATATATTTTTTTTCATTCTACTTAAAAATTTAATAAAAAAATTTTGAATAAAAAAAAAGCATGAGAAAAGGAAAAAAGATGGCTGCTGAGAGGAAGTGACCCATGAACAGCAGTGAAAACACACGCATTATGAATAATTTAAATTATAGATACAATAAGTAACACATATTGGCCAGCAGGTGGTAGCATAGCATTATGACTAACAATAATATTACAAGTAACTAAAGACAAGCAATGCAAACTTTACTATCAATTATACAAACTGAACTGCCGAATAGCAATTATATCTGGGGGACAGCACACGAAGATTAAACTGTGATTTCCTACATCAAAATTCTGTGACAGGAGCTGTGCAGTAATCATCATAATCTGTGATAGGAGCTTCTGTCTTTTCCTCTGTAGGGAACTTTATTTGTACAGTACACGCAATTTCCTCCAATGAACCTCTGATTACTGGGGTGGTGACTCCTCTTAGAGATCATAAAGGCATGTAATTTGCAGCAGATCACTGATCAAATGACCTAACTGAAAAGAATATTGAATATTACTGAAAAAAGTAACTATATACAGTATAACTATATAAAGAACTACTATTTGAATTAAATACTGTATGTATATACAGTGTGTATATACAGTACAGACAAAAAGTTTGGACACATCTTCTCATTTAAAGATTTTTCTGTATTTTCCTGACTATGAAAATTGTACATTCACACTGAAGGCATCAAAACTATGAATTAACACATGTGGAATTATATATCATATATCAAACTGAAATAGCTGTTGCAAAAACACCAATTTTTATAAAACAATAAGCTTAAGATTAATAGGGGTGCCCAAACTTTTTCATATAACTGTATCTATGTAGATATTGCAAAAAAAACAAGATGTTTGCAGCCACAATAGTCATTTACCACATTAACAATGTATAGCGTGTACTTTTGATTCATTTAATGTTAGGTTCATTGAAAAAAAATGTGCTTTTCTTTCAAAAATAATGAAATTTCTAAATGACCCCAAACTTTTGAACGGTAGTGTATATATATATATATATATATATATATATACATATATATACTGTATATATATATATATATATATATATATATATATATATATATATACAATTCATAGGTGTATAGAGGCCCATTTCCAACAACCACCATTCCAGTGTTTTAATGGTACATTGTGTTTGCTAACTGTGTAAGAAGGCTAATGGATGTTTAGAAAACCCTAGAAAACCCTTGCACAAGTATGTTAGCCCAGCTGAAAACGGTTTGGCTGATTTGAGAAGCTATAAAATTGACCTTCCTTTGAGCTAGTTGAGAATCTAGAGAATTACATTTGTTTGTTCTATGAAACTCTCAAAATGGCCAGAAAAAGAGAACTTTCATGTGAAACTCGACAGTCTATTCTTGTTCTTAGAAATGAAGACACAGACATTGGACAGAGTAAAATTGGAAAAAAGTTTTATGGACAGACGAATCAAAGTTTGAGGTGTTTGGATCACACAGAAGAACATTTGTGAGAACAACTGAAAGGCCATACAATCTTTGAAAACCAACAAAGAAATCATCATTAAACCTGTTGACAAGGGTGGTGCAATAGTGATGATGAACGCATCAGACTACATGAAGGAAGCAAACAGACAACTGGTGGACACGCGCTACTACAAAAAACTGGAGTCTGATCCTACACAGGACTATTACAAGGAACTAAACAAGTTGGTATCGTGTCTGCCTGACGAATCCATAAGAGCCGATGACCTGATACCAGAGAGTCCAAGAATGGGGACATTCTATATACTCCCCAAAATCCACAAATCTGGAAATCCAGGAAGACCAAGTATTTCATGTGTGGGCACCCTTACTGAGCAAGTTTCTGGATGGGTAGAGTGTGTTCTTAAACCCCTGGTAAAGAATACACCCAGCTACATTCAGGACACGACAGACCTACTGAATAAACTAGCAGCAGTAGGTCCTCTGCCAGAAGGAACCATCCTGGCCACCATGGATGTGGAATCTTTGTATTCTAATATCCCACACAAGGATGGATTAAATGCCTGCAAAATCTTCATAGAAAATACAGGAATTGTTGCTGATTCTGTGGTCAAACTTACAGAATTCATCCTCACCCACAATTACTTTGAATTTGATAACAACATATATCTACAGGAAACTGGTACAGCGATAGGAAGTAAAATGGCTCCACAGTACGCAAACCTTTTCATGGCCAAGCTTGAAAGTGACTTTTTGTCCTCATGTCCCATCAGGCCTCTGGCCTACTATCGCTTCATTGACGATATTTCAATCATCTGGACGGGGTCTGAGCAACAGCTGAAGACGTTCCATGAACACTTTAATCGATTTCATCCCACCATCAACCTAACACTCAGCTACTCCTGTACTGAAATTAACTTTTTGGACACCATCATCAAGCTACAGAACAATGAAATAGAGACATCCTTGTACCGGAAACCAATCGGCCGTCCTACATACCTTAAATGGGACAGTTTCCATCCAAAACACATAAAAAACTCTATTGTTTACAGCCAAGCCATCAGATACAATCGGATATGTTCCAACCAGATGGATAGAGACAAACACCTTGATGGCCTCAGAAAGACCTTTTTGAAACAGGGCTACCATCCGAGAACAATTGAGAACCAGATTACAAGAGCCACCAGAATATCGAGGAATCATCTCCTACATTACAAAACGAAACAAGAAAGCAACCGGGTGCCTCTAGTAGTCACCTACAATCCAAATCTGGAGGCGCTAAGAAGAGCTGCACAGAAACGACAACCCTTACTACAAAAATATGCCCGATTACAATCCATATTTCCAGACCCCCCACTTCTGTGTTTCAGGCAGCCCCCAAATCTAAGAAGCATCATTGTCAGAAGCTCCCTGTCATCTCCACCAGCTACAGGTACCTTTCCTTGCAACCAGAAAAAATGTAAAACATGTCCATGTATAACGACCACAGACAAGATAAAGAACCCCAATTCACATCAGGACTATAAGATCCCAGGTACGTTCAGCTGTATCACATCTAATGTAGTGTACTTAATTATATGTACCAAATGTCCAGCTGGGGGTCTTTGTGTATGGAAGACAGGGCAAAAACTTAGAACAAGGATGAATCATCATCGCCACACAATAAAAGAAAAAAGAATAGATCTACCTGTAGCCAAGCATTTTTGTTCCCCTGATCACAGCATAAAATATATGAAATTACTAGTATTAAAAGGTAACTTCAAATCTCAGAGAGAAAGGAGAGTCTCAGAATATAAACTGATGATGACCTTTAACACTTTCAGAGCAGGAATGAATGTGTCGCATGGATTTATGTCATTCTACATCAACTAAGGAATGTGCTCCTCAGACTCTCAGACCTGTGAGGTCATCACAACACTGGACACAGGACAATAAAACCTTCACACTCCTTATCTATTAACTGCTAAAATATTTATAGCCAGAACTGTTTATTTCTTCCATAATAACTCTGCTTTTCATCACCTGTCTTACCTATTGCATTTTTTTTTCTTGTGTGTCTTATTGTGTATAAATATGTGACTCTTCAGATTTTGTGTTATACTATGCCTGATGAAGAAACCTGAGTAGTCTCGAAAGCTTGCAATTTGTTACCATCTTTTTAGTTAGCCATTAAAAGGTATCAACCACTGAGGACTCTCAAATCTAAATATTTTTCTATCTACTGGCTAACACGGTACAAGAATATATATTTTCCCTATATCAGAACAACTGAAAAGATGCTGGAAGAGTGCCTGATGCCATCTGTCAAGCATGGTGGAGGTAATGTGATGATTTGGGGTTGCTTTGGTGCTGGTAAAGTGGGAGATTTGTACAAGGTAAATTGGATTTTAAATAAGGAAGGCTATCACTCCATTTTGCAATGCCATGCCATACCCTGTGGACAGTGCTTGATTGGAGCCAATTTCATCCTGTTATGTTCTGCAACTTAGAATTAAGGAATAGGAGGGAAAAGTTGTCCCTGCACTGAGATTCAGCTTAACCTTACGCTGGGGTGGGTTCCCTATTCCTTATGAATAGCCCCACCGAAACTCCTGCACTGAACTCAAGCGAAGACCTGTGGGACGGGGAAAGGGGTCCCTAAAAGATTTAAGGACTGGGGGCAAAAGCTAGAGACCTCCTAACAGAAAAGTTAGTTGCAGAAATGAAAATTAAAGGAAACAAAACTGGTGGAACAAGAAGTCCCAGGATAACAATAGTCCAAAGCAAGAAGAACTAAACAAGGCTACTTAGCTAGAGCACGAGCGTTACAACACTGATGTCCAGCGGGGAATGGAAGCCAGGTGCTGAGTGATAAAGAGTGCAGAGATCACGTGACCAAGAAGCCCAGCACCAGAGGAAAAGACTAGAAGCCAGCAAACCACAACAAGATGGCCGATAGTAAAAAAAATAGATTCTAACACATCCTACAACAGGACAATGACCCAAAGCACACCTCCAAATTATGAATGACCTATTTAGGGAAGAAGCAGGCAGCTGGTATTCTATTTGTAATGGGGTGGCCACCGCAGTCACCAGATCTCAACCCCATTGAGCTGTTGTGGGAGCAGCTTGACCGTATGGTACGCAAAAAGTGCGCTTCAAGCCAATCCAACTTGTGGGAGGGGTTTCAGGAAGCATGGGGTGAAATATCTCAAGATTACCTCAGCAAATTAACAGCTAGAATGCCAAAGGTTTGCAATGCTGTAATTGCTGGAAAGGGAGCATTCTTTGACGAAAGCAAAGTTTGAAGGAGAAAATTATTCTTTCAAATAAAAATCATTATTTCTAACCTTGTCAATGTCTGGACTATATTTTCGATTCATTTTGCAACTCATTTGCAAAAGTATGAGTTTTCATGTAAAACACAAAATTGTCTGGGTGACCCCAAACTTTTGAACGGTAGTGTATGTATATATATATATATATATATATATATATATATACTGTATATATACCGTATTTTTCGGACTATAAGACGCACCGGACCATAAGACGCACCCCAAATTTTGGGGTGGAAAGTAGGAAAAAAAATATTTTTTATAAGATGGGGGTCCATCTTATAGTCTGAATAAGTACGGTATCTTACCTGGGGGGCCGGTGGAGCGAGGGTCACAGGAGGCAGGGTCCTTCAGCGGGGAGTTGCAGTGGAGCAGATTTGCAAGGCCCAATGTTCCTTCCCTCAGGAACCCAGTGGCTGCAGCAGAAAATGTGAGATCCTGTGGGGCCTGTGCCTGGCTGGGGCACTTAGCCTGGCTGGGGCCTGTGCTGAGGCTCTTAGCCTGGCTCGTCCCTGTGTAGGGTTGGGGGCCTGTGCAGGGCCATTGTCGTAAGCCTGGCTGGTTCCTGGGCTGGGCCGGGCGGCCTGTTGCCTGTGCTGGGCCTGTGCAGGGCTGCTGGGCCTGTGCTGGGCCTATGCACAGCTAAGGGACCTGTGCCAGGCTGTGGGGCCTATTCCAGGCCTGTACAGGGCTAGGGGCACCTGTGCCGGGCCTGTGCAGGGCTGGGGGGACCTGTGATGGGCCTGTGCAGGGCTGGGGGACCTGTGCCGGGTCTGTGCAGGGCTGGAGGATCTGTGACGGAGCTGTGCAGGGCTATGGGACCTGTGCCGGGCCTGTACAGAGCTGGGGGGCCTGTGCCGGGCCTGTACAGGATGGGGAGCCTGTGCCGGGCCTGTACAGGGCTGGGGGGTCTTTGCTGTTGCCGGGCCTGTGCACAGCTAAGGGACCTGTGCCAGGCTGGGGTGCCTATGCCGGGCCTGTGCAGGGCTAGGGGACCTGTGCCGGGCCGGGGCTGCGGCTTGTGCTGGGCTGTGAGCGGCGTCGGGTGGTGAAGCAGAGCTGCCTGCGCGGCTTTCCAGTGGCCGCAGCCATCTTCCTAAATCTGTGATCTACAGTAAAATGGCCGCCGGAGCTACCGATCTGCGCATGCGCCGGCTCGGGCGACCATTTTCCTGTAGATCGCGGCCTCAGTAAGACACCAGAAAGCTGCACAGAACACTCTGCTTCACTGCCCGACGCAGCTGACAGCCTGACACCGGCCCCAGCAGCTCTGCCTCACCGCTGCTGCCGCCGCCGCCACCTCGTTCCCGAAGGAGGGAGGGCACCCCTGCTCCACCACCACATCAAGTATCCATAACATTTGGACCATAAGTACATCTTATGGTCCGAAAAATACGGTATATACATATATATATACTAGCTATTGAACCCGTTCTACGCCTGGGTGGCGAGCATTTTTATTGGTATATGGTCTCCCATGCTGGTATGTGCTGCCCCCCTCCTGGTATTTGTGCTGCCCTCATCCTGTCCCCACCATCCTATACTGGTATGCGTGGTAACCCTCACCCCAATCGTGGTATGTGTGGTACCCCTCACCCCAATCCTGGTATGTATGGTACCCCTCACCCCAATCCTGGTATGTGTGGTACCCCTCACCCCAATCCTGGTATGCGTAGCACCCCTCATCCCCCCAATCCCGGTATGCGTGGCACCCCTCATCCCCCCAATCCCGGTATGCTTGGCACCCCTCATCCCCCAATCCTGGTATGCGTGGTACCCCATACCTCATCCCTATCCTTGTATGCATGGTACCCAATCCCTATCATGGTAAGTATGGTATTCCTCATCCTGGTATGCATGGCCCCCCTCATCCGAATCCCGGTGTGCGTGGCCCCCCTCATCTGAATCCCGGTATGCGTGGCACCCCTCATCCCCCCAATCCCGGTATGCGTGGCACCCCTCATCCCACCCAATCCCGGTATGTGTGGCACCCCTCATCGCCCCCAATCCCGGTATGCGTGGCACCCCTCATCCCTCCAATCCCGGTATGCGTGGCACCCCTCATCCCCCCAATCCCAGTATGCGTGGCACCCCTCATCCCCCCAATCCCGGTATGCGTGGCACCCCTCATCCCCCCAATCCCGGTATGCGTGGCACCCCTCATCCCCCAATCCCGGTATGTGTGGTACCCCTCACCCCAATCCTGGTATGTGTGGTACCCCTCACCCCAATCCTGGTATGTGTAGCCTCCGCATCCCTTTCAGGCTGTACACACATCCAAAAAAATAAACACTTATACTCACCTTTCTTCCCTGTGCTCCAGCGCTGCTGCGTCCTGTTCTGCAAGAGGCCGGGGAGGAGCGCTGTGCCAGAGCACCGCGCTGTCCGGCGCCATTTTGCTGAAGACACTGTAAATGTGTCTTCAGTAAAATGGCGCCGGATAGCGCTATGCGCATGCGCCGATCCGACGCCTCACTCCTGCCCCGGCGAAGAGAGAGGCGCCGCGGCAACGCTCCTCCCGGTCAGGTAAGTATGTAAGTATGGCGCCGGAGATTGCAGTATGCGTTCAGCGTCTACACATACCGTGATCTCCGGCGCCATACACTCCTCTTACCTGTAACGGCTCCAAGCGTTCTTCTGTCTGGAGCCAGACTGTGTGTCACGCATGCGCAGTCTATAAAGGCTTCAGACAGAGCGATGCTTGCAACGTTATATTATAGATATATATACAGTACAGACCAAAAGTTTGGACACACCTTCTCATTTAAAGATTTTTCTGTATTTTCTTGACTATGAAAATTGTACATTCACACTGAAGGCTTCAAAACTATGAATTAACACATGTGGAATTATATACTTAACAAAAAAGTGTGAAACAACTGAAAATATGTCTTATATTCTAGGTTCTTCAAAGTAGCCACCTTTTGCTTTGATGACTGCTTTGCACACTCTTGGCATTCTCTTGATGAGCTTCAAGAGGTAGTCAGCGGAAATGGTCTTCCAACAATCTTGAAGGAGTTCCCAGAGAGGCTTAGCACTTGTTGGCCCTTTTGCCTTCACTCTGCGGTCCAGCTCACCCCAAACTATCTCGATTGGGTTCAGGTCTGGTGACTGTGGAGGCCAGGTCATCTGGTGTAGCACCCCATCACTCTCCTTCTTGGTCAAATAGCCCTTACACAGCCTGAAGGTGTGTTTGGGGTCATTGTCCTGTTGAAAAATAAATGATGGTCCAACTAAACGCAAACCAGATGGAATAACATGCCGCTGCAAGATGCTGTGGTAGCCATGCTGGTTCAGTATGCCTTCAATTTTGAATAAATCCCCAACAGTGTCACCAGCAAAGCACCCCCACACCATCACACCTCCTCCTCCATGCTTCACGGTGGGAACCAGGCATGTAGAGTCCATCCGTTCACCTTTTCAGCGTCGCACAAAGACATGGTGGTTGGAACCAAAGATCTCAAATTTGGACTCATCAGACCAAAGCACAGATTTCCACTGGTCTAATGTCCATTCATTGTATTCTTTAGCCCAAACAAGTCTCTTCTGCTTGTTGCCTGTCCTTAGCAGTGGTTTCCTAGCAGCTATTTTACCATGAAGGCCTGCTGCACAAAGTCTCCTCTTAACAGTTGTTGAAGAGATGTGTCTGCTGCTAGAAGTCTGTGTGGCATTGACCTGGTCTCTAATCTGAGCTGCTGTTAACCTGCGATTTCTGAGGCTGGTGACTCGGATAAACTTATCCTCAGAAGCAGAGGTGACTCTTGGTCTTCCTTTCCTGGGGCGGTCCTCATGTGA
This sequence comes from Phyllobates terribilis, assembly GCF_046119375.1. NCBI lineage: Eukaryota > Metazoa > Chordata > Amphibia > Anura > Dendrobatidae > Phyllobates > Phyllobates terribilis. The sequence continues at coordinate 105,780,385 of NW_027362773.1, forward strand.
GCCAGTTTCTTTGTAGCGCTTGATGGTTTTGCAACTGCACTTGGGGACACTTTCAAAGTTTGCCCAATTTTTCGGACTGACTGACCTTCATTTCTTAAAGTAATGATGGCTACTCGTTTTTCTTTACTTAGCTGCTTTTTTCTTGCCATAATACAAATTCTAACAGTCTATTCAGTAGGACTATCAGCTGTGTATCCACCAGACTTCTGTACAACACAACTGATGGTCCCAACCCCATTTATAAAGCAAGAAATCCCACTTATTAAACCTGACAGGGCACACCTGTGAAGTGAAAACCATTTCCGGTGACTACCTCTTGACGCGAATCAAGAGAATGCCAAGAGTCTGCAAAGCAGTCATCAAAGCAAAAGGTGGCTACTTTGAAGAACCTAGAATATAAGACATATTTTCAGTTGTTTCACACTTTTTTGTTAAGTATATAATTCCACGTGTTAATTCATAGTTTTGATGCCTTCAGTGTGAATGTACAATTTTCATAGTCATGAAAATACAGAAAAATCTTTAAATGAGAAGGTGTGTCCAAACTTTTGGTCTGTACTGTACTGTATATATATATGTGTGTATATACATATACGAGGGGCGTTCATTAAAGATTTCCCCTGACCCACTTCTTTTTATCACAGGACGCTGAAACTTCACAAGTGTAATGATATAAGTCTCTGTAGGTTATGTGCCAATTTGCAACTCAGAATTTATAACGGTCGTGATTTTACAGGTGGTGAAGTGGTGTGAGGTTTGATAATGGACCCAGTGGAATACAGAGCAGTCATCAAGTTTCTTTACTTGAAAGGCCGCACACCAAAGGAGACGTTTGATGAGATGAAAGAGGTTTATGGTGATGATTCCCCATCATATGATGTAGTCAAGAACTGGCATCGTCAATTGAAATGTGGTTGAAGCAGGATTGAGTTTAATGCTCTCAGGCTCTTTTGACAATGTGCCATGGAAACCAGTAGGACTTTTTCAACAGACTGATCACACAGGATGAAACCTGGGTCCATCACTATGATCCTGAGGCTAAAGTCCAGTCGATGCAATGGAAGCATCATGACTCACCGCCTCCAAAGAAGGCACGTGCCCAACCCTAGGCAGGCATGGTCATGCCCACAGTATTTTGCAACCAGCAAGGAGTAGTATTGATGGATTTCCTAGCAAAGGGTACCATGATCACTAGGTCATACTATGCTTCACTGCTGTGGAAATTGCGGGAGGCCATCAAAACCAAGAGACATGGCATGCTCACCAAAGGTGTCCGCCTTCTGCAAGACAATACACCAGTTCACAACTCACATGTTGCCCAAATGGAAGCATGCTCCTGTGGCTTTGAAAATTTACCCAACCTCGCATCATCGGACTTCCACCTCTTTCCAACAATGAAGTTATTTTTGCAGGTCAAGCATTTTCCAGATGACGAGACTCTGATTTCTGAAGTCACAACGTGGCTTTTGGAGCAGCCTGTCGACTTCCACAAGCGAGGTGTTTACAGTTTCTTAAAGAGATGGGAGAAGTGTGTGTCCCTAGGTGGCACCTATGTAGAGAAGGACTAATAACTGTGCCAAGTTTCAATGCCCTCAGTCAACAGGAAGTGGGTTAGGGGAAATCTTTAATGAATGTACCTCGTATCGTATATATATATATATATATATACATATATATATATATATATATCAAGATGGGAGATAAAGGCACGCAGTAGATGGAATCTGTGCAGATCGCTTTCCTTTAACGCATGCAAAATTGGGTTTTACATATTCACTTGTACTTACTGTTTTATTAAATAAATTCCGATAGACAAACGTTAATCACCATCAGACTCAAAATTATTTATTATTGCTAATGCAAATTTTTTTTTTGCTTATCGGTTTAGACTAACAAAATATAGTTAACATGTAATCTCAATACGAAATATGTAACGCAAAAGGATGAGATGATCCAGCAGGCAAAATAGTGTGTGATATATTTATTAAAATGTATCACTAATCCACAGGATATATGGTACATATATGATTACTGAGATTTCTGCTGCTGAGATCCCCACTGATTTGGACTCTTAGGGACACAAACTTCCCAATTTAAATGGCATTGTAATGAGCATTCAGCACTTCTAAAAACAGTGGATAGATAATATATGTTATCTATGAGCCAATCCTTCTAACAAGGTAAATGGTGCATGGTGGTGAACATTGCCAAGCAGAAATATTTCATAATCTATTTGTAAGTTAAAATCTGTTTTTACATTACTTTGTGCATGTTTGATCATGTAGAGTGGCATTGTGCATTCATCTGGGTCTATCATGTATTCCTTAAAATTATGAAAATAGGGTTTCATTTTGACTTTCTTCATTCTTTATTGCACAGCATAGACGGATGAGATAGGGATTTGCTTTATCGCCACTGATGTTTGTACTAGCACTAGAACTCTTGACAGCTAGGATTAAATATGGAAATTGAGAGAAATGATTCCTCTATAAATCAACGACATAGCTTAGTATTATCATCCAGTGTGGATGGTTTTCACTAGGTTCAGTTTTTCGATAATATTTAGGAATGAAAAATAAACAGAAAGATGCACATAAAGCATCCTCTTGGTAATAAAAAAGAGGAAAGAAAGATAAGGTAAGGGTTATGCTAACCTAAAGACGCCATGTGTAAGTAATAGAGTTCTTGTTGGAGATTTCATACGGCATGGGAATGATAGAATACAGAATTACCTTACAGAGGTAAAGACAGAAGCTCCTATCACAGATTATGATGATTACTGCACAGCTCCTGTCACACAATTTTGATAAAGGAAATCATAGTTTAATCTTCAGACTTTTTACTTATAATCAGTATAATCAGTACAGGAGAACACACATAGAGTAATATTCATTGTTACTGCTGACTAGAAATTCTAAATAAAAAAGGAAAATATAAAATCATCACCAAACCAGAAAAGTTGTAGAAAGTTACACATACAATTTCCTAATGTAACGGTGAAGACAACTTGTGTTTCATCTTGACTTTGGCAGTGATACCAAAGAGTATTTGTGTTTCTTTCAGGCCAACAGTGGGATCTAACTAAACACAACAACGGCAAAGATGGTATAAATATTATTCCAACGCTTCTGTTGGTTTTACCCAGGTTCTTTGATCTTCCTTTTGGAAAGAAAGGGTTTTCGGAGCCTTCATATATGTAATTTGATGCTTTATTTTAATGTAATAATTAATTTACCATCTTCTTCTACTTGTATTTCTATGTGCATGGTCAAAGCTGTTAGCTTTTCCAGGTGCATGGATGAGACTAGATTGGTATAATCTGCGGATTTACATTAGTTTAGAGCGCCTTCTGTCAAAAGATCCTGGTGGATCTGCTCTCACTTTAGTTGCATCTATTGTATTTTTTAGGAAATAAATAAAAGAATATATCACCCTTTTATGAATGGATATAATGTAATCATCTTACACTACAACGTTGTGTTCTATTAGTAAATTCTCTTTGTTACTCTATGTTCTCATATATAAACTTTAAATGCTTCATGCTCTATGGATATAATATGGACTGGGTTGTCCTAATCTGAGGTCTATATTTTGCAAATAGTTTAGCCGAACAATAAATGGGCATTTGATTTTGAAGTTGCTTTCCTCCTCTGTTATTCGATAAACCACACTTCTAGAGATCTAGGGACACATTAGGGCTTTTCACCATTTATAACCGTTAGGGCTCGTACACATGGCCGTATTTTCGGTCCGAGTGTGATCCGATGTTTGCAATGGGGCTGTGCACATGTCCGATTTTTTTTCTCGGACAGAGCCGGTCCGAGGAAAAAAAAAAAAATTGCTGCATGCCAGAGGTTGATCCAATATTTGGATTGCACTTGGCGTGCAAGTCAATGAGTTGGTGGATGACATCTGAGTGTGGCCTGATTTCCATAGACTGACAGAATGGAGGAGATGGAAACATTTTTTTCTCCATCTTCTCATCCGAGAGAACCAGAACACACTGTTATCAAAGTCTGATCAACATAATCGACCCAATTCTCTCGGATGAGAGAATATATGCTGGTGTGACCCTAGCCTAACTCTGTAATCAGTGGAGGGCTTTTGTCACGGGTATGTCAGAAGTGACAGACAGTCGCCCTGCAGTTTGTTGCAGGAGATTTCTGCGTTTGGCAGTACAGACATCTTCTTAGATGAGAGGCAGTTTTTATGACTCAGCAGCTACCTCCCTTTGGTTAATTAGCTCTCTGGCCTGGGTGTATAAATACTTGGTGTGTCTGAGAGGAAGGTGCCGGCTATATTCATTTCTACTTGTGAAGGCTTAGCAAGAGCAGTACTCTGTCCTCTCTGGAGCTTGAGACCAAGTTCGGATTTGTCTGGAGTCATCTAAAGCTAAGCAATCTATCTCTGTTTTTCTACCCTTGTTGTCTATAGAGTTTAGTGGAGATTGACTAGTGCTCATCTCCTCCCATCCCTAGCCTTAGCCATATGCCAGGGAAAGATAGGGCAAGGCACGCGTGCGGCAATTGGTGCAGAGCCAATATAGGGACGGTAGTTGAGACAGGGTGACACTAGACTGACCAGACTAGAAGGTCTCTAGTCCCCCCCCTTTCCCTACAGTCTGGGCTCCCTTTCCCTTTTCCTTCTGTGTTGCACTAAGTCTTTCCCATGCCTTGCGTGACAGCTTTCCCAAGGCATTGAGACAATTGTGTTGCATTTCAGTTCAATTGTTGTGATTTATGTTTCCAGTCTTCTAATAATGTAATAAATGTTGTTTGAGCAGTAGTAATGTTCAGATGACACTTATTATCTACATCAGCTAAATTAGGTACAGTATGTCGGATAGGCTTTGTAACAGGGGAATAATTTTAGTTTCGTCCTAGTAGATATAGACCACTACAAGACCCTTCGCTTTCCTTGGCATCTCATAAATTAAAAGGGTGAAGTTCCCACTCACCTGTGTATATGAGCTGTACTAAACAAGCAGTATTCTGAGACCATCAGCATTTGAGTGTCACCCAAGTGATACAGTGGGCCAGTAAAGTCGTAATTCTCAGAAAAGTGGTAGAGGTGGAAGCCTGTTCTCAGCGACTCATGTAAGAACAGTCAGTGGTCTAGAGATATCCTGGAGCCAGTGTCCTCACCAGCTTCTCCACCTAGTGTTCCTGCTCATTGAATTCCTGTCCCCTGGCTGCAGGACCTCTCCATTAGCACCCGTTAAAATTGGCGCCTTGTTAGAAGTGTTGGCTTATCGAGTTACATATTAAAGTAAATCGTGAGTTGACCAAATTCCCCACTGTATCCTATTCAGTCCATTGTTCTCCAGAATAGCCAGACCTATTGCCAGAGATGACTCAATGCCTGCCCTTACCTTTACAACTATATCACTGTGTCATTGATGATCATGAATATGTTAATTATGATGACCCTCCCCACCCAAAAAAAAATAGACCATTTGTAGTTTTTGTCATGACTTGATTATATAAAGTTTTCTAGACAATAAATGTAACAGATACAAATCACTGTGAAAATAAGCGATTATAAGTTTGTCTGAAAGTGTTGGAAAAAATAGAAGAGCTGCAAATGTTTGAAAATAACAAAAAAAATAAATAAACTCACGTCACGTCTACATGCTGTTATGCACACGCCCGGGCTAGAGCGGCGTGTGCATGTGATTGGTAGTGATTCCACTGGACCGTGCCGGAGAGTGTATGCCTGGAGGGGCGTAACTAAGTATCTACCCGATCCGACCAAGGTGGCACGACGGCATACGACGCCAGTGCACCAAGGAGGAACCGAGCAGAGGGACCAGGTGCTACTCCAGGACAGACCCCGGACACGGCTGTTGACCCACACAGGGAAATACAGGAACAGACTGGTATGCAGGCAGGCGGGTATGCAGGCAGGCGGGTATGCAGGCAGGCGGGTATGCAGGCAGGCGGGTAAAGGCAAGCACAGCTAGAGTGCAGACGGGGAGGCACTAGCAGGTAGGAACACAGGCGGGATAGAGCCCAGTACACACCGGGACTCAGGAACAATACAGGCAGGATAGGGCCCAGTACACACTGGGACTCAGGAACAATACAGGCAGGATAGGGCCCAGTACACACTGGGACTCAGGAACAATACAGGCAGGATAGGGTACAGGCAGGGCAGGACAGGACTGCCGGAGCAGCGGGCAGAAGCAGGGCAGGACAGGACTGCAGGAGCAGCGGGCAGAAGCAGGGCAGGACAGGACTCTGTTCACACGGAACAGACAGGAAGGGAAAGACAGAGCCAGACACCCACAGGGTACTTGCAGTGAAGTAGCGAGTGGACCAAAAACTCACAAACGGGAGTACAGAGACAACAAGCAGGAGTTAGGTACGAGTACAGACTCTGCAGGAAAAGGAAGGGAATGGACATAGACAAAACAGGTAAAGGATAGGAGAGAGTTCAGACTGGAACTGAGTGTACGGAGGAGACCGACACTGCAGCGGGATACAGGAGCGGGTCTGGGAATACTGCCCCCAGAGAGGCGGGACGAACAGGCAAGGAGCGTGTTCAGACAGGACAGACAAGATACAGGACACAGTTCAGACACGGGAGCTGACACCGCAAGGCAGGAGACATACAGGACTTAGTTCAGACACGGGAACTAATACCGTAAAGCAGGAGACATACAGGACACAGTTCAGACACGGGAGCTGACACCGCCAGGCAGGAGACATACAGGACTTAGTTCAGACACGGGAACTAATACCGAAAAGCAGGAGACATACAGGACACAGTTCAGACACGGGAGCTGACACCGCAAGGCAGGAAACATACAGGACTTAGTTCAGACAGGCCTGGAAACAAGCCTCCAGGAAAGGCGGACAGGGAAACAAAGACGGGACCTGGCACCTTCAGAGTGCAAGCACACACTGAAAGAAACACATATGCTCAGGCAGGGATAGAAGGGAGCTGCTGAGCTATATACCAAGAGACAGACAGCGATAGGCTGAGGACGCACAAGGGGTGTGACCCACAGCAGGTACAAAAGGCAGGAAGTGATCGGGCGCCGCCCTTAAGCAGCAGAAACAGACACAGACACAAACAAGACAGCATGGAGGGAAGCCAGAGAGACATTCTGGACAGGAGATCAAGTGCGCGCTCCTGCACAGTGGGAGATGGACCACTATGCAAGGACGCCGCCAGGTATGTTACAGTACCTCCCCCCTTACGCCCCCTCTTCTTCAGGCCTGCCAGAATCTTCCGCAGGGAATTCGAGGACCAGTCGTTCACTGGGTTGGAGGGGGACAGAGACTTGAGGGTAATCTCTGCTTCGAGGTACATCTTGTCAAGCTCACAGGAAGAAATAGACGGGTTATCAGGTACATAATGAGGAAAAGTCACTGTCTCTTTGTTATCTGGTGGTACCCCGGAGGATTCAGGAAACAACTGGAGGTCCTCCGCCGGGTCAGAAGAGTACTGAGGCTCAGAGAAGACATCTGCTTCAGAGTACACAAGGTCGGACTCACTGGAGGAAGCAGGCGAGGTATCAGGTACAGGAAATAGGAAAGTCTCTGTCCATTCACCACCAGGTGGCACCCCGAAGGGTTCTAAACACAACTGGAGGTCCTCCGCCTGGTCGGAGGGGTGTAGAGACTCGGGAGTAACTTCTGCTTCGGAGAACACTAGGTCGGACTCACTGGAGGAAGCAGGCGAGGTATCAGGTACAGGAAATAGGAAAGTCTCTGTCCATTCACCACCAGGTGGCACCCCGAAGGGTTCTAAACACAACTGGAGGTCCTCCGCCTGGTCGGAGGGGTGTAGAGACTCGGGAGTAACTTCTGCTTCGGAGAACACTAGGTCGGACTCACTGGAGGAAGCAGGCGAGGTATCGGGTACCGAGTATAGGAAAGTCTCTGTCCATTCACCACCAGGTGGCACCCCGAAGGGTTCTAAACACAACTGGAGGTCCTCCGCCTGGTCGGAGGGGTGTAGAGACTCGGGAGTAACTTCTGCTTCGGAGAACACTAGGTCGGACTCACTGGAGGAAGCAGGCGAGGTATCGGGTACCGAGTATAGGAAAGTCTCTGTCTATTCACCACCAGGTGGCACCCCGAAGGGTTCTAAACACAACTGGAGGTCCTCCGCCTGGTCGGAGGGGTGTAGAGACTCGGGAGTAACCTCTGCTTCGGAGTACACCAGGTTGGACTCACTGGACGAAGCGAGCGAGGTATCAGGTACAGAGTATAGGAGAGTCTCTGTCCTTTCGTTACCAGGTAGCACCCCGAAGGGTTCAGGAGGTCTCAGGGAGGACAGACCCAGGCGTGACTGCTTGCCTCTAAGTCTAGCACGTCTGGACTGCCTCTTGAGGTTGGAAGAAGTATTCCGGAAAGCGTAGTCACCCTGTGAGGATTCTGGGTGGGCAGTAGTCTCATTGGGCTGGAGAACTATTACGCTACCCACACACATTACCCATTGGGGCTGCTCCGGGATATTGGGAAGTGAAGCTTCAGCAGGAGCCTCCGGGTTAGGATCATCGAAGACCATTAGAAAGGCCACCAGGAAGGCCATTAGGTCCCGGAGGATCGGATCCTGTGTCTCATATAGGGGGTTGATCCATTCCAAGGCATCCCCCGCCAGGTAAGACATAATAAAGGCCACTTTAGCCCAATCGGAAGGAAAATAAAGAGGGTAGGCCTTAAAGTGTAGCATGCATTGCTCCACAAATGCACGACACTGTCTTGGATCCCCATAGTAACGTGGCGGATCCGCAGGAACGAGAGCTGATAGATCCATCTGGACGGTGCGTAATTCGCCTGGAACTCAGCTAAGGGAAAAAAAATTTATTTATTTATTTATTTTAATGCAAGTCTTCGCTGGAAACTTCTCAGAGAGCGAAGGCCGTGGGGCTCAACGGGAACCATGGCCTGAGCATGCTGTTATGCACACGCCCGGGCTAGAGCGGCGTGTGCATGTGATTGGTAGTGATTCCACTGGACCGTGCCGGAGAGTGTATGCCTGGAGGGGCGTAACTAAGTATCTACCCGATCCGACCAAGGTGGCACGATGGCATACGACGCCAGTGCACCAAGGAGGAACCGAGCAGAGGGACCAGGTGCTACTCCAGGACAGACCCCGGACACGGCTGTTGACCCACACAGGGAAATACAGGAACAGACTGGTATGCAGGCAGGCGGGTATGCAGGCAGGCGGGTATGCAGGCAGGCGGGTATGCAGGCAGGCGGGTAAAGGCAAGCACAGCTAGAGTGCAGACGGGGAGGCACTAGCAGGTAGGAACACAGGCGGGATAGAGCCCAGTACACACCGGGACTCAGGAACAATACAGGCAGGATAGGGCCCAGTACACACTGGGACTCAGGAACAATACAGGCAGGATAGGGCCCAGTACACACTGGGACTCAGGAACAATACAGGCAGGATAGGGTACAGGCAGGGCAGGACAGGACTGCCGGAGCAGCGGGCAGAAGCAGGGCAGGACAGGACTGCAGGAGCAGCGGGCAGAAGCAGGGCAGGACAGGACTCTGTTCACACGGAACAGACAGGAAGGGAAAGACAGAGCCAGACACCCACAGGGTACTTGCAGTGAAGTAGCGAGTGGACCAAAAACTCACAAACGGGAGTACAGAGACAACAAGCAGGAGTTAGGTACGAGTACAGACTCTGCAGGAAAAGGAAGGGAATGGACATAGACAAAACAGGTAAAGGATAGGAGAGAGTTCAGACTGGAACTGAGTGTACGGAGGAGACCGACACTGCAGCGGGATACAGGAGCGGGTCTGGGAATACTGCCCCCAGAGAGGCGGGACGAACAGGCAAGGAGCGTGTTCAGACAGGACAGACAAGATACAGGACACAGTTCAGACACGGGAGCTGACACCGCAAGGCAGGAGACATACAGGACTTAGTTCAGACACGGGAACTAATACCGTAAAGCAGGAGACATACAGGACACAGTTCAGACACGGGAGCTGACACCGCCAGGCAGGAGACATACAGGACTTAGTTCAGACACGGGAACTAATACCGAAAAGCAGGAGACATACAGGACACAGTTCAGACACGGGAGCTGACACCGCAAGGCAGGAAACATACAGGACTTAGTTCAGACAGGCCTGGAAACAAGCCTCCAGGAAAGGCGGACAGGGAAACAAAGACGGGACCTGGCACCTTCAGAGTGCAAGCACACACTGAAAGAAACACATATGCTCAGGCAGGGATAGAAGGGAGCTGCTGAGCTATATACCAAGAGACAGACAGCGATAGGCTGAGGACGCACAAGGGGTGTGACCCACAGCAGGTACAAAAGGCAGGAAGTGATCGGGCGCCGCCCTTAAGCAGCAGAAACAGACACAGACACAAACAAGACAGCATGGAGGGAAGCCAGAGAGACATTCTGGACAGGAGATCAAGTGCGCGCTCCTGCACAGTGGGAGATGGACCACTATGCAAGGACGCCGCCAGGTATGTTACACATTCCCTCATTGATTCACTGCTGGCAGCTCCTGAACCCAAACAGGTGTGGACCACAGAGCATCTGGATCGACGAGGGAATGAAGCGGTGAATACTGTTATTTTAGAAAATTTGAAGCTCTTTTATATTTGTACATACTGTTCTATATTGAAAAATAGTATGTTTATAGTATAATATTATTTCAACTGTTTTATTTATATAATTTTATATTTTGGCTGAGATGAGCGAGAGTAGAGAGGAGCATTGACGAGATGGCCAGAGGGCAGAGAGGAGCACTGACGAGATGGCTTGATGGCAGAGAGGAGCACTGAGGACATGGCCAGAGGGCAAATAGGAGTGCTGAGGAGACGACCTGAGGGCAGAGAGGAGGGCTGATAAGGTGGCCTGTGGCAAAGAGGAGCACTGATGAGACAACCTCTCTGCCCTCAGAAAAGTATTGAAAAACAGTATCACATTCATAGTATAATATTATTTAAACTGTTTTATTTATATATCTTTATATTTTGGGTGAGATGAGGGCAGAGATGAGCACTGACGAGATGGCCTGAGGGCAGAGATGACAGCTTAGGAGACAACACCTGGGTAGAGAGGAGTGGTGAGGAGACATCCTGAGGGCAGAGAGGAGCACTCGGGAGATGTCCAGTGGGCAGAGAGGAGTGCTGAGGAGATGATCTGAGGGCAGAGAGGAGCATTAAGGAGATGGCCTGAGGGCAGAGAGGAACGCTAACAAGATGACATGGGAACAGAGGGAAACACTGAGGAGACAGCCTGAGGGCAGAGAGATGCACTGAGGAGACACCCTGAGGGCAGAGAGGAGCGCTGACAAGACAGCCAGAAGGCAGAAAGGAGGCGCTGAGGAGACAGACAGAGGGAAGAGAGGAGCACTGAGGAGATGATCTGAGGGCAGAGAGGAGTACTGACGAGACGACCTGAGGGCAGAGAGGAGCACTGAGGAGATTGCCTGAGGGCAGAGAGCAGCGCTAACGACATGACCTGGGGGCAGAAGGGAACACTGAGGAGCCGGCCTAAGGGCAGAGAGGTGAGCTGAGGGTACACCCTGAGGGCGGAGAAGAGCGATGAGGAGATGGCTTGAGGGCAGAGAGGAGCGCTGAGGAGATGGCTTGAGGGAAGAGGGGAGCACTGAGGAGGTGGCTTGAGGTCAGTGAAGGAGAGTGGTGGGTAGATGAAGATGCCATGGCAACAGAGGGGTTAAGTGTGATGTACTATGTTATGTTTTATTTGGTTGTGTGATAAACAAGTCTTATATTTTATCCCTATGGAAGGGGATTGTATTTTGATTCTCCTCTAGGCTTTGCCTAAGGAAATCCCTGGGAATGTGGGAGGTCTGTCCACTAGGAAAACCATACAGCAGATAGTGTCCTATGCAGTGTCATGCAAACTGTATCCCTAAGTAGTTAACAGTGGGATTAGCCAACAGCTTGGGAGGGGTGAGAGAAGTTTTATAGAAAAGCTTTATCCTGGTTAGCCAGTCTACACCAGAGTCCATGACTCATACAGTTCAGGCTCAAGTTCAGTGAAGAAGAGTGTAATAAGGAGAAGTAAGGCTGAACATATAGGAAAACAGGTTCCAGAAAGCAGTCACAGCAGAGAGGAAAGTGTTGTGCCAGTGCAAGTTTCTTAATAGAATGAGGACACATCTGAAGCTCCATCTGGACGCTGGGTCAGTCTTGGGCCTAAGGTCCGGAAGAGGTACTGAGAAGCAGATCTCTGTCTCCCTGATGAGGAAGATGTCGGCTAGGTCGCAGAGAGAGAGGAAGATGGTGGGTCACAGGACAGGATGGGGCAAGGACTGTTAGGACACAGAACCAAGGGAACATCACTAAAAAGAGACTCTGTCTTAATCTGTATGCTGCAGCCGTGCGTAAATAAGTTGCACAGTAAATCCGAACCTGTTAACCCAGACCCAAGGTCTCTTGTCTTGTTTGTAGCGGGATCCGGTCCCATGGTCTGGGGGGGAAACGAGGACTCCCAAAGTAACAGTGACAAAAGAACGAACTCCACTGCACAGTACACTGCACTCTGTTTAGAAGAGGGGTTTCAGGTCAAAGATAACTCAGTTACGGCCCATAGCAAACCGGCCGTGTACCCCCCTTCAGCAGAGAGGAGAACTGAGGAGATGGCCTGAGGGTATAGAAAAATGCTAATGAGACAACCTGGGGACAGAGGGAAATGCTGATGAGATGGCCTGATTGTGAACATATAACAAGAACTTATGTTGGAAAAATAGTGATGGGAATCTTGACAGAAAATTAAAGGAGTTTATGATAGTCAGTGGGGACAGTCAGGCTGCGCTGGTGTGCATCCATAGGCGGATTATAATGAGGGCAATCTGGGCTACCGTTCAGGGCCTGAGGCTCCAGGGGGGACCATGGTCCAAGAACTAATTGCCCCCATTATAATCCACATGCGGCCGCAAATGCTTTAAATCAGAGGTCCCCAACCGCCGGTCCGCGGACCAGGACCGGGCCGTTGGGGTTTTTCAGCCGGTCCGCGGCGCCGCTGACAGCTAGCTCCGCGGCCCTGCGCCTGGTCAGAGCTCGCTCTGTGTGGATTTATAATGTTTTCTGCCATAGCCGTGACAGCTCGCAGCTCCCGGCAGAGAACATTATGCAGGACGGGGTGGGGCGTCGGGCGGGTCTTAGTGACGCGGCCCTCCTGCACAGCATGGTGTGTTCCTGACGGGGTGGGGCGGCAGGCTCTCCTCACTGACACGCCCCCGGCAGAACATGTTATGTGGGGCGTGCTGGGGCAGCAGACTGGCTTCAGTGACGTGGCTCCCGGTACCGGTGTTCAGTGTGTAGCGCTGCTAAGCAGCAGCGCTGTATACACTGACGCTCAATGTACAATGCTGCTACTTAGCAGCGCTGTACACCGAGGTCCCGCCAGCATCCTCCCCATACAGCTCCACCCCTCCATAACCCCACCCCCATATGACCAAAGCCCCGCCCCCACCCCCACCGGGCCATGGAAAACTGGTCTTGCTTAAAGCCGGTCCCTGGTGCAAAAAAGGTTGGGGACCTCTGCTTTAAATGATGCTGGGCTCACCCTGTGGCATGACGTCGGGCAGGATGTACCCAGCATACAGAGCACGGGTGCGGCGGATGAAGTTATGCCTACCGAAGAGGAGCTTCAGCTTGCATTGGTGGCTCTGCCGGCTCCCGCGCCGGAAGACTGAGGGGACAAGCTGCCGCTTCTGCCTGCCTGGTCTCCCTTCTCAAGTCCTCTCTCTGCACATCAGTAGCTGCTGCCTTCACTGGTTCTGCCACTATTTAAAGTATGTATAATGTAGCAGACAGGCAGTGCTATTAGGCAGCAGCGCTCTGCATGAAGGTGCAGGGGGGCCATTATTGTCATCTTTAAAATGTGTAGAAAATGTGGGGGATGGAAGTATACTGAAACCACATGAGGAAAAAGCAAAAAAATTGCTTACATCATATATTTATATATATGATACAAGCAAAATTTCCGAGGTGGAGGGGCACACAGTGTGCCGGGGCATTTCACATTATGCAAACAAAATTTCCAAGGCACATAGTGTTCAGGGGCATTTGCCCCATGTAGTTTCGGTCTACTCCCATCCCTCACATTGTATACACAACAATAAATGGCCCCTTGCCCTCAGATAAAGAGTGCCACTGCAAATTCTGCTTCTACGCATTTATACTAGTGTCACTATCTCATGGTCTGCAGTCACAAAGCGTGACTACAGACTAATGTTAGGAAAGAAGAGAAGCCCGTTAAAGGGAAACTGTCTAGTAGTGATGAGCGAGAATGCTCGTTACTCGAGATTTCCGAGCATGCTCGGGTGTTTTCCGAGCATGCTCGGGTGTTTTCCGAGCATCTTCAGTATGCTCGGGTGTTATGTTTGAGTCACTCTGTGCATGTAGCGCCGGCGTCCCTGCCCTCTGCTAGGCAGGGACGCTGTTCCCCTCACCTCTCTGCTCCGTGCCCGGCGTCCTCCTCCCGCTCTGCTGGCAGCGCGCGCTCCTTCCCGGCCACTGTGCTTAGGGCGCGCGCGCTCTCCCTCCCTCTTAAAGGGGCCGCGCGCGCCGTCCTAAGGAGTCCCCGGCCAATGGCCGGAGGACTTCACCATATATAAGGCACCTCCTCCAAAATGGAGGTGCCCGAGCAATGTTGTTGCACTGTTCACTACTCTGCTTCAGCCCTCAGGTCCCGTTGCCAGTTACCTGCCAGATTCCTGCCAGATTCCTGCCAGATTCCTGCCAGCTTGCTGTCTTATTCCTGCCTGATTATCTGTTACCTGCCTGCTAGTCTGAGGTCCGACGGTCTGCCTTACAACTCCTGTCAGTCTGTCTATGGACCAGCTTGCCTGCTCACCTGGAAGCACACATCTGCTACCTGCCTGCTAGCCTACCTGGAGGCTCCGCCGTCACGTGCTGTGACCACCTGCCTGTCCAGTGACTTCTGCCCGCTCACCTGGGAGCGCTCATCTGCCGCCTGTCTGTTGGTCTTCCTGGAGGCTCCGCCGTCACATGCTGTGACCACCCGTTCATCCAGAGACTCTCGCCTGCTCACCTGGGAGCTCACGTCTATCATCAGCCGCCACAGGTCGTACCAACCCTTTACCCAGAGACTGCCCCGGTCACTTGCCGTGACCATCTGCCCGTTCATCCAGAGACTGCCCCGGTCACTTGCCGTGACCATCTGCCCGTTCATTCAGAGACTGCCCCGGTCACTTGCCGTGACCATCTGCCCGTTCATTCAGAGACTGCCCCGGTCACTTGCCGTGACCATCTGCCCGTTCATCCAGAGACTGCCCCGGTCACTTGCCGTGACCTCCAGCCCGTTCACTCAGAGACTGTCCCGGTCACCTGCTGTGACTTCCTGCCCGTCTTCCCTGGTCGCCACCCGCTCCCTTACAAGGACCGCCCCCTTGTATAGTAGCTCAGAGGTTCCGCCTCCCAGACCCGTTACAGTGCACATGATTTGCGACTGTTTGACAGCTTTAATACATGTGAGGAATGCCTGTTTCTTAGGCATTCCTCACATGTATTAAAGCTGTCAAACAGTCGCAAATCATGCACACAGAGTGACTCAAACATAACACCTGAGCACGCTGAAGATACTCGGCGAGCACCCCAGCATGCTCGCTGAAAGGGTTAATAGAACATACTCGCTCATCACTACTATCTAGTAAAATATACACTATTAGCCTGCCGATATAGGGTTAATCTGCAGGCTAATAGCATTCTGAAGTCGTGTGGCCACCACACTTAGGCCACAGATACATTAGCGCATGGTATATGATGAGAGAGCATCGGATGCAATATGCTAATGACACTTGGCTCCTGCTCTGCTGTGAGCGTGATCCGAGTGTCAGTGCTATGTGCTCTCACATGAGAGGATCGCAGCACAGCTGCAGAGGAGACCGAGAAATTTCTCCATCTTCTCTGTTGCCAGCGTCCGGGAGAATCGCACTGCACACGAATATCACTGGATGTTTCACACACACCCATAGACTTATATGGGTGCGTGCGATCCAAATTTCGCATGCAATCATAGAATGCTGTAGGTTTTTTTCTGTCCGATCTCGATCCAATTGAAGCTGAAAAAAATGCATATGAACATTCATTCATAAAAGGTGCTGCTGGGCGGCTTTAGTAACTGCTCAGCGCATAGTGAGTGGCAGCTGTAACTGCGCTCCTGCACTGACTGACAGCCGGCTCCAATGCTGAGCGGGGGTCAGTACCGGGGCGCGGTTACAGCTAGGATCTGTCTCTTGCAGCCACGGTTGGAGCTGAGCTCCGCCGGCTGCTATTAACTCCTTAAAGGGGTTTTCCATTACTCAGACAACCCCATCTCTATCTGTGTGTTTCCCCCTTCTAAAATAACAACACTTATACTCACCGCTGGCACCGTACCAACGATGCTGCTGGTATGGCACCGGCGGTGAGTATAAGTGTTGTTATTTTACAAGGGGGAAACACACAGATTGAGATGGGGTTGTCTGAGTAGTAGAAAACAACTTTAAATGACCCTGTCATGTCGAATAACGCTACTAATCTGCAGATGTAGGATTGATCTGCAGGGTAATAGTGTTAGAAAGGTGCCCGACTGCTGTACTGAAAGTGCAGCTCATGGGAATAAAATGGACTTTATTCATCCCAGGAACCATTGGTTTTCAGTCATACAGCTGGCTCTTCAATGATGCACTGCAGTGGGAGCTGTCAGTCAAAGTGCCAGGGCGTGCTTACAGGCTGTAAGCTATGTGGGGGCTCATACTGTTTATTGGGGGCCGTGTGAGGGCTCATACTGTATGTAAGGGGTGGTGTGTGGACTCATGCTGTATGTGCAGGGCTATGTGGGGACTCATATTGTATGCATTGCCAGGGCCTTTAAGCTGTTATCCTCATTGCAGTGTGGCTTATTATCTTCTTTTCTTGTCTTGATTGAAGGAATTCCCTGATTAACCCCTGTATGACCAAAAGAGGGGGAAACAAGTCAGAAGATGCCATTAAGCTAAGTACATTCTGAAAATATTCAATAGCAACACAGATAGACTTTATGTGAAAAAAGCTCCCCAGGCATATACTAAGCCTCAAACATCCAAAAAACGGAGGCAGCACTCAATTGGAAAGTGAAAAAAAGATGATGGTTTAATAGCCCATGTGGCTGTGGCAATGTTTCGGTCCCAAGTTGGGGACCTTTCTCAAGCCCTATACATATATATATATATATATATATACACTGTGTATATATATATTTATATATATGATCTGAAGGGTTATTCTTTGCTTGACACGGACATCATATATGTTTCTTCTTGGAGTTTGTTAGGGTTTTTTTCTGGTCAGATTGTTGAAAAATGTTGATTATATATATATATCTGATCACCTATTGAAGATGTCTGGTCAGTTAGAGTAGCGGTCGGACTACATAGGGGCTGTCAACGAGGAGCGGGGGCGCCATATCGTTTCTTCTTAGGGTGCCAACCTCCGCTGTTTCCCCTCATTTCTGCTCTTATTTTTTAAATCACTGTTTTTCTGTGCAAATGAGTGTGTATTTATGTCTTTATGTGTGGGGTTTTTAAACCAAAGAGAATTTTTTTAAGGTTTTTTTTTGTTATGGTTTACATGTATAAGGGCCCCATAGGTTGATCGCCTAGGTTTTTGATTGAGGGGGCTATGTGGGGGCTCATATTGTATGTAGGGGGCTATGTGGGGGACTCATATTGTATGTAGGGGGCTGTGTGGGGGCTCATATTGTATGTAGGGGGCTATGTGGGGGCTCATATTGTATGTAGGGGGCTATGTGGGGGCTCATATTGTATGTAGGGGGCTATGTGGGGGCTCATATTGTATGTAGGGGGCTATGTGGGGGCTCATTGTATGTAGGGGGCTATGTGGGGGCTCATTGTGTATGTAGGGGGCTATGTGGGGGCTCATATTGTATATAGGGGGCTATGTGGGGACTCATACTGTATATAGGGGGAGGTCAGCATACTTAATTCTGCTCAATATTAAGTAATACAATTAATCTAAAAAAAAATTATAATTAATATGTTAATATTGAGCAGAATTAATTTCAGCCTATTTTTTCGGCCTCCA
This sequence comes from Phyllobates terribilis, assembly GCF_046119375.1. NCBI lineage: Eukaryota > Metazoa > Chordata > Amphibia > Anura > Dendrobatidae > Phyllobates > Phyllobates terribilis. The sequence continues at coordinate 105,798,439 of NW_027362773.1, forward strand.
CCACATTCACGATCAGTCATGTGTCTTCTGGGAAAATTAATCTCCCACTCCTGTTCTATTTGTATAGCGCTATGTTATGTATGGTGCTGTACATAAGGCAAAAATCTACAGTTTAGGGGTAATGTGAACACAGCCTTAAGGGTATCACTTTGCAACATTTTCTTTATCAGGGAGAATAAAATGGTAATTGGGTGTGACTACTGGGGTGCGGTCAAGGGCGTAACCAAGATATATGCTGCGGCACACTATGTACGCCTTATAATCTGTCCCTCTTTGTCTTCTAAGAAAGTTAGGTAGTATAGAGATAACTCTGACAGATATCATTGTGAAAAGTCAGCAGCTAATTAAATGTATTATCTAGATTCCTATAAATGAATAGTTAAATTATCAAGTGAGATTAGCAGAGAAGGGTAAAATGCACATGAGATTTGCAAAGAGTCCATGAGGTGTCAGTAGAACTGCACGTGTAGGAAAGCCTGGCTTAATGAAGTATATGGAAAGTTGGTTTATTTATGTATTTCGTTATTTGCAATACATAAGTAATAAAATCACTAGGCCATTTTAACAAATTATTTTGAATTTGCATAAAATCCAGAAATAATCAGAAATTTAATGCCGTGTCTTGAAAGTTTAATCTTTCCTTTATTGTTTTGTTTTGTCTATTTACAAATATTTATGTTAATTCTTTTACCACTTGACTTATAAATATCAGCAAGGTTTATAGCTAATTATTTCTTTTCTTTTTTTTGTAAACCTTGAATTACTCTGTAAATATTAACCTTCCATTACATTTAGAATATTTACTTTAATGTACCCAAGCAATGAGATGCTAATGAATGCAGCTAGGATGCAAACAAAACCTTTCAGAACAGGTTCAGGCTTTTAGTATGACTGCGCTCTATTTAGCCCACCAAATTTGCCATTATCAAGAACAACAAACTATCATATTAACATATTTCTGTCCACATATTGGAGGCAAACCTGTGAAGTTACCCCTATACTGGATGCTTGGAAAAATAAAATTCCACTGTATAAATATATGAGAAGGAGGAGGAAAAGAGCAGAGATTCCTGGATGCTGCTGCTGGAGAGAACAACTGCAAACTGTGAGGATAAAAACTTGTTTATTCTTTCCTCCAATGTGTTTCAGATTACGACTTACTCCTTTATTAGGAAGGACTTACTCTTAAGTAAGTCCTCCCTGATGAAGGACGTGATGCCTGATAAAGAAGTCCTACTCCAAAACACGTTGCATAAACAAGGTTTTATTCTCACGGTTTGGAGTTGTACTCTCCAGTGGCAGCGCTCGGGAATCTCCGCTCTTTTCCTCCTTGTCTATTATGTTCTCTACCCATCGGGTGCAAGTTCATCGGCCAGGGTAGCAGCCCTACTGTCACGGCGGTGACTTGCATGCCTCCTCAGCGCTCCTCTATTCACTGTGCGGTTTCTCCCCGTGTCAGGCCACCCCGCTGAGTCTGCTTCTTGCAGCACTGCTGCATATGGCATTCATTTAGACTTAGGGGAGCGTGGCCAGTCTCTGCGGGAATCTAAACCTGCTGTGTCCTGTAGAGATTAGCTTCCCCAACCTATCCCTTGCTATCAGGGCCTTTATTAGGCAGCTTCTCCTACCATTTCTCAACCGAATGTTGTTTCCTCTCATGATAGCAGCACCGCTTTGCATTCCTTCATATTCCACTTTCCATTAAGGACCCAGCTTGTTTACCAGTCCTCTTCGATCTCTCTGCTCCTGTCCTCGACTACGTTTACTGATCCTGTGCTGTCTGTCCAGAACTCAGACCGTTTGACCTATGTCTTGTCCCTCTGTACCTCATACCCGCGCCTCTGACCCTCCGTTCAGCAGCTGCAGACCCGGGAACTGCCCTGGAGTGGTACCTGGTGCCTACTGGCAGCAAAGCCTATCCTCACCATCCGAGGCTCTAGTGAATACCTGGTAGTCACTTAGTTACGCTCCTCCAAGGTAAGCCCAGCCCGTGGCACAGTGGGTCCACACCCACCAGCATTACACCTACTTTGGAATAACATCCACCTTTTCCCGGAATTGTGCCGCTCACAACCCTTCAGGGTGAGGGAATAATTGTTCAGTCTATTCTCACCATCAGCCAGAGATATCACACAGGGAGCACCTCTTTAACTTTCTTTACAGCTACTGTATATAAATATATACATAATTTTACAATTAGGGGAAATTCATTAAGCCTTTGATATTTAAGTTGTGTATGAAGGAGAGAACTAATTATCTGCTGTCAGCTGTGAACAATGGTGCTCATCCAAAATAGTAAAACACTAAAATCATGTACCCTGCAGAATTTTTCTTTACTACGGTACTGAGAGTGATCTATGGGGCACTAATGTATTTCTGTATTCATCCAATTTCATATGGAGACAATTTCCAACAAAATCCAACAAAAATATTTGGCCATTGGGTACTCGGCAGCCGGGCCTCTGGTTTCTGGGGGATATCATGGTGGCTGGCCCGGCCCGCGACTCAGGGCTGTCAATCAAAAGGGGGATTTCTATTTACATGGGGTTTTTGGAATAGTGTTTGTGACGCCACCTGTGGATTGCGGCTAAAGGGTGCCGCCGCTGCGGAGCAGTCCTCTGGAGCTGGTATTACGGCAGCAGGGATGGTGTGGCTCTCCACAGGTAGAGCTAGCTCCAGGGCAGTGTAGAATGTGGAGGTTGCGCTGGGCGTTGTAGTGCCAGGAGGGAGAGATGGCGCAGATGAAAGAAGGGACGGAGGCAGTGCAGTGCAGTCATCCGAGTTTTTACTCACAGTTCTTATGACAGTTCCACGGGTGTAATGACCGGAGGTCCGAGAGAGATCCAGTGAGTCACAAACCGAGACAGAGACAGAAATAAACAACACTTTCTTTACTAAAACAGGGATTATACTAAAACTCAGTATAGCATGAATCAGTCTCAGGTTCTGCCTGGGACACTGTCTCTATTAAATACACACAATCAGCAAAAGCTGAAATCAATGTGCCAATCTCAAGGTTTCCAGCTTGTGTGAATTATTCTAGAGATCTGGAACAATTTTACCTAAACAACGTGTCAGTCTAGTGAGGGCGGTTTATGGGGATCCCCTGAGATGGCACACTGCATACAATCCTACCACTATGAACAATAATAATGCATGAAACTATATCAATTGCTCTTATACCCTTATTATCAGGATATCCGGATATCTTAAAGTTATGATACCGTTAACCTCAGATGCAGTCTATCACAGGCCTGTGAATCACGGTGGCTGCAGCTAGTCCCGGAAAACTTTGGCGCCAAAACAAAATCAAAGTTCACAAAACAGCAAAAATTCCTTGTCTTGTCGGCCGATGCCTAGCCCACACACCGGGGACTTTAGTCCTGTAGCCTCAGATTAAGGTCTGGGAAGATCTCTTCACAAAGTCTTGTCAATATCCTCTCAGTGGAAATGGCACCAGAAACCTTCTTTCCTCCCGAAGTCTCTCACTGTTATCCAGTACACCATCCACGTGCTCCGTCACAGAAATGGATTATTCAGTCCCTTCATCACTCGACATGTGACTCCTTCAGCACAAAGTCTATAATGCACTCAGCATGGACCTCCACAAAACTCCACAGAGCCACACAGCTTCCCCAGCTCAGCACTTGTCCTTAAACAGAGAAAAGGGGTAAACAAACTCCACACGGAGGAGTGTAAAGACCGCGTCTTATTGCAGCTCCTTTTCACAGACTTCCTGTCTAAACTCACACATCAGATGCTCTCAGAATACACACAGTTTCTAGCACTGCCCCTCCTCTGAGCCCAGCCAGGCAAAAGTCACAGGGTCCTAGTGCTCTCCTGCTATTATCACATTTCACACTCTCACTTGCCACCCCACTCAAAGTCGTGTTGTGCATAGCGTTGTGGAGGTATACCCGCCGTAGCTCGAGTAGTTCTCCTGAGACCCACCCCAACAGGCTCGGCTCCCGAGGGAGCAGAAGTCTCTTCAACGGGAGCCAATGAGGCTGCTCCCTCCTGAGGTGTGGCGCCCGGTGCCACATCATATGGATCAGGTAACTGACCTGATTCCCCGTTCTCCGAAGGACATACCACATTCTCAATACTCTCTCCACACGGGGACAGATCGGTCGCAGGGGGCAAGTAAGCAGGGGCGGAGACAGACCCACCATCAAATTCGAGAGTATTAGGGATGCCCACCCCTCGGGACACGGCCTGTGGTTCCAGGGAAACGGGGACGGCATCTTTAAACCAGCACCGTTGTAGCATGTTACGATGAAGATTACGGGATGGTCCCCCTGTCCCCACCGGTTCAACCTCGTAGACTGGAATCTCAGGGCTCAGTCGGTTTTTTACCAGGTACGGAGTTGCCTCCCACCGTTCACTCAGCTTTCCGAACCGTTGTTTGATTCTCACCAACACTCTATCCCCCGGGGAGAAAGGCTCGGTTTGCACGGGGCGCGTGTCCCTATGGGTCACCTGACTGAGTCGATCACCCACCACCTGACACACTACCCTCAATCACCGCCGGTGTTCCCGAACCCATTCTGATGCGGTCCGAGGGGGATTGGAGGAGGGATACGGCATGCTCAAATCCTCAATGTCCTGCCCTGGCCTACCGAACATTAACATGTGTGGTGAGTAGCCAGTAGTGCCGTGCACTCCATTATTGTAGGCCCACATCAATTCGGGAAGATACTCAGGCCAGCGTACCTGTTGTTTACCCTCCAATGTCCTCAACATCTGCAACAGAGTCCGACTAAAGCGCTCACAAGTTCCATTACCTTGGGGATGGTATGGTGTCATTCTCGACTGTGCGACACCATACAGCTGGTACAGCTCCTTCATCAATGCCCCCTGAAAACATGCCCCTTGATCCGAGTGTATTCTTTGCGGACACCCAAACACCTGAATGAAATATCGACACACGGCTTCAGCCGCCGACTCCGCCGTCTGATCTCTTGTCGGCACTGCTACAGCATACTTGGTGAAGTGGTCTGTCATTACCAAGCAATAGGAATACCCAGATGTTGAGTATCCTATCAGGACATAGTCAATCATGAGCAGCTCTAAAGGAGCGGAAGTCTTAATAGATTGCGTGGGCGCCCGCTGCTCAGGGCTCTTACTGAGACCACAGACCCGACACTGCCGACACGCCTCTGTCACCATCTCCCCCAATTCAGGACAATAGAGGACTCGCTGTAGCCACTGGAGTGTCTTTTTCGCCTCGCGAGCGACTACTGGACCCATCCCCATAGGAATTACTAGCTGGTACCGGTGCTGCAGCTCAGATGGCAGGTACACCTTATGGTACAAGAGGCCCTGTTCCACGCACAACTTATCCCACTGTCGCAGTAGTTTCACTCCTTCCACGGACAGCTGGGCCTTTTCCTCTGCACGCGGCCAGACCCCTTTTTGTACCCAACTGCGCACTAGTGCAATGTCAGAGCAATCGTTCTGGTCCTTCGCCCAATCCGAAGGTGTTTTCCCCAGAACACACGGCATCCCTGACGCCACCCCACTTGAATGTACCATGACTCGCCCCCTGGGCCGTGGGGCACGCGGAACCGGGCAATAGGGAGACGTTGGGAGTAGTAGTGGCGGCCCGGTCCCGCGGCTCAGGGTGGTCAGACCAATGGTAGTCTGCTACTGTACTTTAGATAATGTCCGACTACGCCACCCGTGGATTGCGGTTATTAGGAACCGCCGCTGCATGCAGACCGCTGGGGCTGATGAGGTGTGCAGCTGGGGTAGTGTGACTCCCCACGGGAAGAGTGCGGCCCCAGGGCAGTGTAGTGGATGGTGGGAGTGATGGTGGTGAGAGTCCCAGTACCGGTAGTGCCGGAGGAGCGAAAAAGCACACAGACAACGTACTGCAGTCCAGGGTCTTTACTCACGGTTAATATCCAAGTCACTTCAGCTGGCGATGACTGCCCGAGCCATGCTGCGTCCACCAGGTGTGGGGCTCGGTCAACTCCCAGGCAGTTCAGGAATATGGCACAGGACCCCCTTCTTTCCTTTCTCTGGCCTGCCTCACCAGTGACCCACTTTTGTCCAGCTGCCGCGGACCTGCGCAGGTAAACGTGGGCCCCGTTCCCCGCTGTCCTTTATGGTGCCTTCCTAGCAGGTTTGATGAAGTGTCACACCAATAAATGATCACGACCTCCGGTCTTTGGCTGAGGGTTGTTTCTCCTCCACCAACTTGGGATCCGGTACCCTTAATCTGCCTGACCCTTCACCCTGTATTCTCGTGGGTTCTTAGGGTCCCTTCCACCTTCTTGTTCCTGAGCCCCTCTGTTCCTCTCTCTTCCTTTCTTGTTCCTTCTCCTCCTGTTCTCACTTCTCCTCCTTCCTCGGCCTCTTCTCTAGGCCCACTTCTCCTTCTCCTCTCAGGCTCCGGCCTCTTCTCTAGGCCTGCCTCTGGAGCAGCACTCAGCCTGAGCTGCTGCTCCCTGTCAGCTCTCCTCTCAACTTCTCCTCACAGACTGAACCCAGATCTAAGATGGCTCCTCCCTTTTATACTTCCCTCTAGCCATGAACCCAGGTGACCAGCAACCAATGGGCTCCTACCTACGCTCAGGAACCCACCCCTATCTGCCCCTACAGCACTGGGTGTTCCACCCCCCCTCCCCACTCCAGTCAGGGACATAGTCGGTCGTGCCTGCACTTCTGTCTAGTGGGAGCACCGTTGAGCTGTCCCTCGGAAATGGGGTGTGTGTGCTGTATGCAGCTAACTGAGCCCTGGTCCATACTCCATCCTTACCTGGGAGTGGAATATCACACCTCTGGCAGATGTGCAATACCCCTGTAGTTGCCGAACCCTCGGGGCGCTACATTCCCCCCTGGTAAACCACAGCACGTCCTCGGGCTGGAAAAGAGCAAAACAGTTGATTACAGGACATGCAAAACTTTTTAAAACTTTTCACATTTAGAAACAGACAACACAGCTCAATTCCCTTATGGGACACACTTTTCTTTCACTAGGCAGTATAAAATATTTTCAACACTACTGGAACTCTTTTGTCACTTGTCATATAAAACGGTTTCAAGATTATGTAAAACATTTTCTAGCAGCATATTAAACTCTTCATATAAAACATCTTTAGGCGAAACACATTCTTGTATTCTTGGATCATGGCCGCGGTGCAACTTGCGACCAGGTGTTCATTCTTCTTAAGTGCAAAAACTTCAGCAAACTTTGAGGGACTTCCCGAGGTAGACTTTGCAGTCTTTTTATAAAACTAGTAGGGGGCGCTTTAGGAAGCGCAACTATTTACAGGGGATTGGCCGCTGTCAGTCCTCGGCCAGTTTTGGGAAGGGGAATGGCTGCTCACAGTCCTCAGCCTGATAAAGGATGTAGGGGGTGACTTTCACACAGTTCCATAACAGTTCTATAACAGTCCCAACGGGGACCACACTTCAATCTGAAACACTCCCAAACAGTTCTCTGTACCCTGACGGGTAACTATTTACACTGGTATGCCACTGTTCACTGGTAGCAATACCCTCCAGCTGCTCCTTGCTCCTCATGATCTTCAGGCCCGTCCGGGCCCTCTTGGTACTCAGAGTCCGAGTGGTACTGCTCCTCCTCTTCTACCACTCTGTGGACGTGGAGGGCGTACCATCCCTTCACGCCTTGGTGTCGGGTGTAGGACACCACGTCTCCTGGATATAGATCCCGCCCTCGATGACCTTCTGGCAGGTGGCTCTCTACATCCCTCCTAGTCACGAACACATTGCTGATGGTCTCAGGAACTTTAATGAAACCCCAGCCATGTTCCATGTGAAATTTTACGACAGTCCCGGTGACTCGGCGACTGCGGGCAGTTCGGGGATCTCGCCGGGCCTTCATCTTCTGCTCCGCACTTTGGGCCTGCAGCTTCTCCTGTTTCATGCGCCGCTCCCGCTGCTCCCTCTCGAACACCTCCAGCTGTTGGCGGCAGTACTCCCGTCGACGGGCGGCGTCCGGGGGCGCTAGGCCTTGCGACCGGGCCTGCGATTGTGGTCTGCTGATCACGCCCGGGGTCAGAGGGCACGGCGTGGGGCGGGGCTCGCTGGTGGTGTCGATGGCCTGGGAACCGGTTGGTAGCGGTGGAGGCACGGTGTCGATGGCGGGTTCAGGTACGTTGGGCTCCGCAACAGGGTGCAGGGGCAGGTCGGCGGCCCCAGAGTTCGGGGTAGGGGCGTCTCCGTTACCTGCCTCTTCTGTCGCGGCCTCCTCCGCGGCGTCGTCCTCGGCCTCAGCTCTGCTTTCACTGCCCTCGGTGGCTGGTGTGCCGCTGGATGTCGACGGCGCCTCCTGCTGCAGGATCACGGCCCGCCTGGCCATTTCTTCTTTCCACCCGGCAATCACGTCCCGCCGCGCCCGGACCATCCTCTGGTCCAGCTCCTCCAGCGCCGCCCACACATACTCGGGGTTTTCCTTGGGGAGGTGTGCTAGCAGCTCCGTGAAGCTGCATGGGGATTCGGCCTGCAGCAGGCCACGCGCCAGGGCGCTGGAGCTGGTTCCTGTCTCTATCTTTGGGTGCGGCCTGGCCAGACTGATCCAGACCGCGCCCTGCCCCACAGTTTTCTTCTCTTTCCGCCCCCAGAGGGGGTGGTCCTGGGGCATTCTGCTGACAATCACTCTCAGGGGCAGCCCCCCCACGTTGACGGACATCTCCACAGCCGCTCTCATGGCTGTTGGGGGTGGGCTCCTTCTTTGGCGCCATTCTGGGACCTGGCCCACGATAGGAGGCGGCCTTCTGTGGTCTTTTGGTGCGCACATTATGGCGCTCATTCTTCTGGGGCGGGCGCCATTTTCAGCACAGTCAATTTTCAATAAAACAGTCTCTTTCTCTTCAGGCGCGCAGTACCCGTTTTTAGCGGGCATGTAATCCTGCCGACTACGCCAAAGCTGACTCGCCCCCTGGGCCATGGGGCACGCGGAACCGGGCAATTGGGAGACGTTGGGAGTAGTAGTGGCGGCCCGGTCCCGCTTCTCAGGGTGGTCAGACCAATGGTAGTCTGCTACTGTACTTTAGATAATGTCCGACTACGCCACCCGTGGATTGCGGTTATTAGGAACCGCCGCTGCATGCAGACCGCTGGGGCTGATGAGGTGTGCAGCTGGGGTAGTGTGACTCCCCACGGGAAGAGTGCGGCCCCAGGGCAGTGTAGTGGATGGTGGGAGTGATGGTGGTGAGAGTCCCAGTACCGGTAGTGCCGGAGGAGCGAAAAAGCACACAGACAACGTACTGCAGTCCAGGGTCTTTACTCACGGTTAATATCCAAGTCACTTCAGCTGGCGATGACTGCCCGAGCCGTGCTGCGTCCACCAGGTGTGGGGCTCGGTCAACTCCCAGGCAGTTCAGGAATATGGCACAGGACCCCCTTCTTTCCTTTCTCTGGCCTGCCTCACCAGTGACCCACTTTTGTCCGGCTGCCGCGGACCTGCGCAGGTAAACGTGGGCCCCGTTCCCCGCTGTCCTTTATGGTGCCTTCCTAGCAGGTTTGATGAGGTGTCGCACCAATAAATGATCACGACCTCCGGTCTTTGGCTGAGGGTTGTTTCTCCTCCACCAACTTGGGATCCGGTACCCTTAATCTGCCTGACCCTTCACCCTGCATTCTTGTGGTTTCTTAGGGTCCCTTCCACCTTCTTGTTCCTGAGCCCCTCTGTTCCTCTCTCTCTTCCTTTCTTGTTCCTTCTCCTCCTGTTCCCACTTCTCCTCCTTCCTCGGCCTCTTCTCTAGGCCCACTTCTCCTTCTCCTCTCAGGCTCCGGCCTCTTCTCTAGGCCTGCCTCTGGAGCAGCACTCAGCCTGAGCTGCTGCTCCCTGTCAGCTCTCCTCTCAACTTCTCCTCACAGACTGAACCCAGATCTAAGATGGCTCCTCCCTTTTATACTTCCCTCTAGCCATGAGCCCAGGTGACCAGCAACCAATGGGCTCCTACCTACGCTCAGGAACCCACCCCTATCTGCCCCTACAGCACTGGGTGTTCCACCCCCCCTCCCCACTCCAGTCAGGGACATAGTCGGTCGTGCCTGCACTTCTGTCTAGTGGGAGCACCGTTGAGCTGTCCCTCGGAAATGGGGTGTGTGTGCTGTATGCAGCTAACTGAGCCCTGGTCCATACTCCATCCTTACCTGGGAGTGGAATATCACACCTCTGGCAGAGGTGCAATACCCCTGTAGCGGCAGAACCCTCGGGGCGCTACATTCACACTTCGGAAGATAGGTACCTGCCCCAAGTCAGGGGTTTCAGTGTCCTCCAGCTGGTCATCAACATTTTCCCCCGAGGACCCAAGGGGCACCCTTGAGAGTGCATCCGCATTTCCGTTTTCCCGCCCAGATCGAAACTTAATTCGATAGTTAAACTTAGCAAGGCGAGCGACCCACCGCTGCTCCAACGCTCCCAGCTTTGCATTTTCTAGGTGAGCCAGAGGCTTATTATCAGTCATGACCAGCACCTCAGCTCCCGTTAAATACTCGGCAAAGCGTTCCGTCATCACCCACACCAGGGCCAGTAGCTCAAGGCGAAATGAACTGTAGTTAGCTGGGTTGCGTTCAGTGTCTCTCAAAGACCTGCTGCCATAGGCGATTGCTCGCTCCTGACCATCCTGCACTTGTGCTAGTACCGCCTCCAGCCCATGCAGACTGCCATCGGTATATAACAGGAAAGGGGAATCGAACCGGGCATATGCTAACAACGGAGCACTCGTTAGGGCGGCCTTCACCTCCTCAAATGCCTTTCGTTGCTGGGGTCCCCATGGGATGGGGCGATTTTGGGGGCCTTGTGCCGTCCCTCTTAAGAGCTCGTTCAGGGGACTCACTACTTGTGAAAACTTAGGTACAAATCGCCGATAGTACCCCGCTAAACCTAAGAAGGCCCGAACCTCTCGCAGGGTACGGGGGGGTGGCCACTCCTGCACAACCATGACCTTACTGGTCGCGGGCAGAACCCCGTCCGGAGTCACCACGTGACCTAGATACTCAATCTGACTCTGTAACAGCTGGCACTTCTTAGGTTTTATTTTTAGGCCATAACAACTAGAGATGAGCGTTGTTCAACTCGAACTGTTCGCCAATCTCAAATTCAAGCTGTTTTGGGCGGTGTTCGAGCCGTTCGGCGAACACGAACGATTTGAGAAAAATTCAGCTGTTCAAGGTTATGTTCGATAACTGTTCGTGCACCAAAATCATAACTGGATTTTTTCTCAGTAATGATGAAAATTAATGTTAATACGCAGTTTGAGTGTACAGCGGGGAGGGGGGAGGGGCAGGGGATGGATCTCTGCAGGAATAATGAAGATCTCCATTTTTTTTTCTCTTTCCCGCATTTACAGTGGGGAGGTGCAATCTGTCAGCCTATCAGCAGCGCACACACAGAGCGAAGTGCTTTTTTTCACACAAGCAAGGGCATGTGTCATTGGCAGTGTATGTCACATGTCCTTGCCCTATAAGACCAAGCCATTTTCCCCGTCGCCACCATTTTCTCACTGCTGCAGCTGCGTGTTAGACGGCACCGCTGTTGCTGTGTGCGCTATACCTTGTTAATTTCAAGCCAATTTTCGCACAAATCTACGGATAGCTTGGGAGTAGGGAATAGTTGTGATTGCAGTCCTTTTAAGGACTAGGTTACAGCATTTCCTACGACTTTTATCAGGCAGGTCTGTGCTCTTAAATAGATAGATTGTGGGAGTAAAGACTAATTGTAATTGCAGTCCTTTTCAGGACTAGGTTACATCAGTTCCTATCACTTTTTGCCAGGCAGGTCTGTGGCAGTGCTGTGCAAGTTTTTTTCACAGCATTTGGCTGAATCCAGCAAAGCTAATCCTTTTTGGCCTATTGCAGAGTGTGTTAGTCAGTGGAGAAGCCTATCTGTGTTGCAAGATATACCACCTGTGTATAGAATGCCAATTTTTTTACTGCACCTAGTGAAGTAAAATCTTTTGGGCATAGCATCATTCTATTAGTCCATCTATACTGACCTCCATCAGGTTGCAAATTGAATATAATTTTTTTCTGCATCTAGCTCTGAAAAAATATTTGGGCTTCTAGCAGTGTGTGGGAGTTGTTCTATTAGTCCATCTATACTGACCTCCATCACATTGCAAATTCAAAATAATTTTTTTGTCTGCATCTAGCTCTGAAAAAATATTTGGCCTTCTAGCAGTGTGTGGGACTTTCTCTATTAGTCCAGCTATACTGACCTCCATCAGGTTGCAAATTAAAAATAATTTTTTGTCTGCATCTAGCTCTGAAAAAATATTTGGGCTTCTAGCAGTGTGTGGGACTTGTTCTATTAGTCCATCTATACTGACCTCCATCAAGTTGCAAACTGAATATATATTTTTTCTGCATCTACCTCTGAAAAAATATTTGGGCTTCTAGCAGTGTGTGGGACTTTCTCTATTAGTCCATCTATACTGACCTCCATCAGGTTGCAAACTGAATATAATTTTTTTCTGCATCTAGCTCCGAAAAAATATTTGGCCTTCTAGCAGTGTGTGGGACTTGTTCTATTAGTCCATCTATACTGACCTCCATCACGTTGCAAATTCAAAATAATTTTTTCGTCTGCATCTAGCTCTGAAAAAATATTTGGCCTTCTAGCAGTGTGTGGGACTTTCTCTATTAGTCCATCTATACTGACCTCCATCAGGTTGCAAATTCAAAATAATTTTTTGTCTGCATCTAGCTCTGAAAAAATATTTGGCCTTCTAGCAGTGTGTGGGACTTTCTCTATTAGTTCATCTATACTGACCTCCATCAGGTTGCAAATTGAATATAATTTTTTGTCTGCATCTAGCTCTGAAAAAATATTTGGGCTTCTAGCAGTGTGTGGGACTTGTTCTATTAGTCCATCTATACTGACCTCCATCAGGTTGCAAACTGAATATATATTTTTTCTGCATCTACCTCTGAAAAAATATTTGGGCTTCTAGCAGTGTGTGGGACTTTCTCTATTAGTCCATCTATACTGACCTCCATCAGGTTGCAAACTGAATATAATTTTTTTCTGCATCTAGCTCCGAACAAATATTTGGCCTTCTAGCAGTGTGTGGGACTTGTTCTATTAGTCCATCTATACTGACCTCCATCACGTTGCAAATTCAAAATAATTTTTTTGTCTGCATCTAGCTCTGAAAAAAATATTTTGCCTTCTAGCAGTGTGTGGGACTTTCTCTATTAGTCCATCTATACTGACCTCCATCAGGTTGCAAATTAAAAATAATTTTTTGTCTGCATCTAGCTCTGAAAAAATATTTGGGCTTCTAGCAGTGTGTGGGACTTGTTCTATTAGTCCATCTATACTGACCTCCATCAGGTTGCAAACTGAATATATATTTTTTCTGCATCTACCTCTGAAAAAATATTTGGGCTTCTAGCAGTGTGTGGGACTTTCTCTATTAGTCCATCTATACTGACCTCCATCAGGTTGCAAACTGAGTATAATTTTTTTCTGCATCTAGCTCCGAAAAAATATTTGGCCTTCTAGCAGTGTGTGGGACTTGTTCTATTAGTCCATCTATACTGACCTCCATCACGTTGCAAATTCAAAATATTTTTTTTGTCTGCATCTAGCTCTGAAAAAATATTTGGCCTTCTAGCAGTGTGTGGGACTTTCTCTATTAGTCCATCTATACTGACCTCTATCAGGTTGCAAATTCAAAATAATTTTTTTGTCTGCATCTAGCTCTGAAAAAATATATGGCCTTCTAGCAGTGTGTGGGACTTTCTCTATTAGTCCATCTATACTGACCTCCATCAGGTTGCAAATTCAAAATAATTTTTTGTCTGCATCTAGCTCTGAAAAAATATTTGGCCTTCTAGCAGTGTGTGGGACTTTCTCTATTAGTCCATCTATACTGACCTCCATCAGGTTGCAAGTTGAATATAACTTTTTGTCTGCATCTAGCTCTGAAAAAATATTTGGGCTTCTAGCAGTGTGTGGGACTTGTTCTATTAGTCAATCTATACTGACCTCCATCAGGTTGCAAACTGAATATATATTTTTTCTGCATCTACCTCTGCAAAAATATTTGGGCTTCTAGCAGTGTGTGGGACTTTCTCTATTAGTCCATCTATACTGACCTCCATCAGGTTGCAAACTGAATATAATTTTTTTCTGCATCTAGCTCCGAACAAATATTTGGCCTTCTAGCAGTGTGTGGGACTTGTTCTATTAGTCCATCTATACTGACCTCCATCACGTTGCAAATTCAAAATAATTTTTTTGTCTGCATCTAGCTCTGAAAAAAATATTTGGCCTTCTAGCAGTGTGTGGGACTTTCTCTATTAGTCCATCTATACTGACCTCCATCAGGTTGCAAATTAAAAATAATTTTTTGTCTGCATCTAGCTCTGAAAAAATATTTGGGCTTCTAGCAGTGTGTGGGACTTGTTCTATTAGTCCATCTATACTGACCTCCATCAGGTTGCAAACTGAATATATATTTTTTCTGCATCTACCTCTGAAAAAATATTTGGGCTTCTAGCAGTGTGTGGGACTTTCTCTATTAGTCCATCTATACTGACCTCCATCAGGTTGCAAACTGAATATAATTTTTTTCTGCATCTAGCTCCGAAAAAATATTTGGCCTTCTAGCAGTGTGTGGGACTTGTTCTATTAGTCCATCTATACTGACCTCCATCAAGTTGCAAATTCAAAATATTTTTTTTGTCTGCATCTAGCTCTGAAAAAATATTTGGCCTTCTAGCAGTGTGTGGGACTTTCTCTATTAGTCCATCTATACTGACCTCTATCAGGTTGCAAATTCAAAATAATTTTTTGTCTGCATCTAGCTCTGAAAAAATATTTGGCCTTCTAGCAGTGTGTGGGACTTTCTCTATTAGTCCATCTATACTGACCTCCATCAGGTTGCAAATTGAATATAATTTTTTGTCTGCATCTAGCTCTGAAAAAATATTTGGGCTTCTAGCAGTGTGTGGGACTTGTTCTATTAGTCCATCTATACTGACCTCCATCAGGTTGCAAACTGAATATATATTTTTTCTGCATCTACCTCTGAAAAAATATTTGGGCTTCTAGCAGTGTGTGGGACTTTCTCTATTAGTCCATCTATACTGACCTCCATCAGGTTGCAAACTGAATATCATTTTTTTCTGCATCTAGCTCCGAAAAAATATTTGGCCTTCTAGCAGTGTGTGGGACTTTCTCTATTAGTCCATCTATACTGACCTCCATCAGGTTGCAAATTCAAAATAATTTTTTGTCTGCATCTAGCTCTGAAAAAATATTTGGCCTTCTAGCAGTGTGTGGGACTTTCTCTATTAGTCCATCTATACTGACCTCCATCAGGTTGCAAATTGAATATAATTTTTTTCTGCATCTAGCTCTGAAAAAATATTTGGGCTTCTAGCAGTGTGTGGGACTTGTTCTATTAGTCCATCTATACTGACCTCCATCAGGTTGCAAACTGAATATAATTTTTTTCTGCATCTAGCTCTGAAAAAATATTTGGCCTTCTAGCAGTGTGTGGGACTTGTTCTATTAGTCCATCTATACTGACCTCCATCACGTTGCAAATTCAAAATAATTTTTTGTCTGCATCTAGCTCTGAAAAAATATTTGGCCTTCTAGCAGTGTGTGGGACTTTCTCTATTAGTCCATCTATACTGACCTCCATCAGGTTGCAAATTAAAAATAATTTTTATCTGCATTTACCTCTGAAAAAATATTTGGGCTTCTAGCTGTGTGTGGGACTTGTTCTATTAGTCCATCTATACTGACCTCCATCAGGTTGCAAACTGAATATAATTTTTTTCTGCATCTAGCTCTGAAAAAATATTTGGCCTTCTAGCAGTGTGTGGGACTTTCTCTATTAGTCCATCTATACTGACCTCCATCAGGTTGCAAATTAAAAATAATTTTTATCTGCATCTAGCTCTGAAAAAATATTTGGCCTTCTAGCAGTGTGTGGGACTTTCTCTATTAGTCCATCTATACTGACCTCTATCAGGTTGCAAATTCAAAATAATTTTTTGTCTGCATCTAGCTCTGAAAAAATATTTGGCCTTCTAGCAGTGTGTGGGACTTTCTCCATTAGTCCATCTATACTGACCTCCATCAGGTTGCAAATTGAATATAATTTTTTGTCTGCATCTAGCTCTGAAAAAATATTTGGGCTTCTAGCAGTGTGTGGGACTTGTTCTATTAGTCCATCTATACTGACCTCCATCAGGTTGCAAACTGAATATATATTTTTTCTGCATCTACCTCTGAAAAAATATTTGGGCTTCTAGCAGTGTGTGGGACTTTCTCTATTAGTCCATCTATACTGACCTCCATCAGGTTGCAAACTGAATATCATTTTTTTCTGCATCTAGCTCCGAAAAAATATTTGGCCTTCTAGCAGTGTGTGGGACTTGTTCTATTAGTCCATCTATACTGACCTCCATCACGTTGCAAATTCAAAATAATTTTTTTGTCTGCATCTAGCTCTGAAAAAATATTTGGCCTTCTAGCAGTGTGTGGGACTTTCTCTATTAGTCCATCTATACTGACCTCCATCAGGTTGCAAATTCAAAATAATTTTTTGTCTGCATCTAGCTCTGAAAAAATATTTGGCCTTCTAGCAGTGTGTGGGACTTTCTCTATTAGTCCATCTATACTGACCTCCATCAGGTTGCAAATTGAATATAATTTTTTTCTGCATCTAGCTCTGAAAAAATATTTGGGCTTCTAGCAGTGTGTGGGACTTGTTCTATTAGTCCATCTATACTGACCTCCATCAGGTTGCAAACTGAATATAATTTTTTTCTGCATCTAGCTCTGAAAAAATATTTGGCCTTCTAGCAGTGTGTGGGTCTTGTTCTATTAGTCCATCTATACTGACCTCCATCACGTTGCAAATTCAAAATAATTTTTTGTCTGCATCTAGCTCTGAAAAAATATTTGGCCTTCTAGCAGTGTGTGGGACTTTCTCTATTAGTCCATCTATACTGACCTCCATCAGGTTGCAAATTAAAAATAATTTTTATCTGCATCTACCTCTGAAAAAATATTTGGGCTTCTAGCTGTGTGTAGGACTTGTTCTATTAGTCCATCTATACTGACCTTCATCAGGTTGCAGACTGAATATAATTTTTTTATGCATCTAGCTCTGAAAAAATATTTGGCCTTCTAGCAGTGTGTGGGACTTTCTCTATTAGTCCATCTATACTGACCTCCATCAGGTTGCAAATTAAAAATAATTTTTATCTGCATCTAGCTCTGAAAAAATATTTGGCCTTCTAGCAGTGTGTGGGACTTTCTCTATTAGTCCATCTATACTGACCTCCATCAGGTTGCAAATTAAAAATAATTTTTTGTCTGCATCTAGCTCTGAAAAAATATTTGGCCTTCTACCAGTGTGTGGGACTTTCTCTATTAGTCCATCTATACTGACCTCCATCAGGTTGCAAACTGAATATATTTTTTTCTGCATCTACCTCTGAAAAAATATTTGGCCTTCTAGCAGTGTGTGGGACTTTCTCTATTAGTCCATCTATACTGACCTCCATCAGGTTGCAAATTGAATATAATTTTTTTCTGCATCTAACCCAGCTAATAGTTTTGGCCTAATACCACAGTTTGGCCACTCAGCTCCGTTCGGTTCCAATCCATTGTTTTTTTGTGCAAACAACTCCAGAGTTGTGAATTAGTTAACCACCAAAATGAGTGGAAAAAGGCCTGCTGCGGGTGGAAAGGGGAATAGGCGTGTTGGGAAGGGGAAAAAAGGTTGTGTCCGTGGGGTAGGTGTTAAAGCAACAGTAACATCTGCAGAAGAAAGACCATCTTCCAGCCAAACTAAAATGTCTACTTCTTTTAGCGGACAATGTGATAAGATCCCTTTCTTACGGCCACGCCAATCGCTATAAATTCCAGATGAGGCACAAAAACAGCAGGTGCTTCAACGGATATCAAGTGTTCCTTTAAGTGGGCTCTCCTCCACATCAACTTCAACATCACAAATACTCCAGTCCTCAAAGGTGTCACCCCAATCGCACTTGCTTCCTCACAGCTCCCAAATCTCCAATTGCTCGTCTGAGTATGAGGTAGAACAGATGGTTGAGTCTGCAGAGCTGTTTACTCATACTATAGCCTGGGAATCAGAGGTCGACTCCAGCGCTTCTGTGAATCCAGACGAGGAAATGATCTGCACTGATGCCCAGAATCTTTATGAGTCGGATCCAGGACTAGACGCAGAAGGTTCTGACCATATTGTAGACCCTCATTCCCAAACTGTAACTCCTGTTGGTGGAGACAATGAGGAAGACGATGATGAGACTCAAATACCTGATTGGAGCGACAACTTTAGTTTTTTGTCAGGGCAGGAACAGGTTGGCTCTGAGGACGACGGGTGTGATAACGCACAGGGTGATGATGATGAGGTTGGAGATCCCACTTACTGTCAACCCACAGTCAGCCAAGAGATGAGGTCAGCAGAGGAGGTGGAGGAGGATGCTAGTGACGACGAGGTCAGGTTGCGCCTTCCTGGACAGAGACGTAGTACTGGAAGCACGTCAACAACTGCATCCTCAAACACAACTCTGCCTCTCACCACAAGTCGTGGTGGCTCTTCAGGTCGCATGGGTGCTAAGCGTTGCATAGCCTGGGCATTTTTTCAGATCGATAAAGATGACCCAACTCGTGTTATCTGTAACATTTGTCAGCAAAAGCTAAGTAGAGGCCAAAAAATACATAGTTTGAGTACTTCATGCATGAACCGGCACATGGACATGAAGCATAAGTTGCAGTGGGAAGCTCACTGTGCTACAATGCGGCCTAGCCGGCCGGGCCAACCACCATCTGCCATATCTTGTGCATCCGCGGCCTCTTCATCCTCTGTGACTAGGGGGACAGCAGTCACACCTGTTTTGGGGCGCAGACCTGCCACCTCTTTACCCGCAACAGCCAGCGTGATTGGCAGGTCATCATTTTCTTTGGAGGTGGTAACACCAGCTGGTGTTGAGCGCTGTCCGACATCGATAGCACCACCTTTGGATCAAGGCAACCTAACATGTCCGCCTGCATCTTCCTCACAGACCGGCAGTTTGCCGGGGACACCCTTATCAACCCCGTCTAAGCACAATAGCCAGCCCTCGGTCCCTCAGATGTGGACAAGTAAAAGACCATTTCCTCCTAGCCATGAGAAACCTAAGAGGTTGAATTTCACCATCTGCAAGCTCTTGGCTACAGAAATGCTGCCTTTCCGCCTGGTGGACACAGAGGATTTTTGAGACCTTATGTCCGTCGCAGTGCCCCAGTACCAGATGCCCAGTCGGCACTACTTCTCAAAGAAAGGTGTGCCTGCGCTCCACCAGCATGTCGCACACAACATCACCGCTTCTTTGAGAAACTCTGTGTGTGACAGGGTGCATTTCACCACAGACACTTGGACGAGTAGGTATGGACAGGGGCGTTACATGTCGCTGACTGGGCACGGGGTAACTATGGTGACAGCAGGACAAGGGGCTGCTGTCCAAGTCTTGGCGTCCCCACGAGTTGTGCGTCAATCCTCTTTATCTCAAAGTTCCTCCACTGCTTCTGCCTCCTCAACCTCCTCTCGGTCCTCCACCTGCACCCAAAGCCTGTCTGGTCATGCCACAAGCTTTCTAACTGCGCAGAAGGGATCCTGCACACCTCCTTACTATGCTGGCAGTAGGGCGCAACATCGTCAGGCGGTTTTTACTTTGAAATGTCTGGGAAATGTGAGTCACACAGCTGAGGAGTTGTGGTCAGCTCTGGAGAACCAATTTCATGAATGGTTGTCTCCACTGGACCTGAAACCAGGGAAGGCCGTGTGCGACAATGCTGCAAACCTGGGTGCGGCCCTTCGCCGGGGCAATGTCACACACGTGCCTTGTATGGCTCACGTGTTGAACCTGGTTGTCCAGCAATTTTTAGCCCACTATCCCGGACTAGAAGGCCTTCTGCAGAGGGCACGGTCGCTGTGTGCTCACTTCCGCCGTTCGCATCCCGCAGCTCAGCGACTTACATCTCTACAGAAGTCGTTGGGCCTGCCACTTCACCGGCTGAAATGCGATGTGCCTACCCGGCGGAATTCAACTCTGCACATGTTGCAGCGACTGTGGCAGCACCGACAAGCCCTGGTGCAATACGTTCTGACGTATAGCCTGTGCCAACGAGATCCAGAGGTGGGGCAAATCACGCTGGAGGAGTGGTCTCAGATCAGGGACCTATGCACCCTTCTGCACAGTTTTGAAATGGCGACGAAGATGTTTAGTGCTGACGATGCCATTATCAGCATGACTATTCCGGTGATTTACATGCTGGAGCACATGTTAAACAGAATTCGGAGTCAGGTGGTGGCACAAGAGGAGGTGGAGGAAGTAGAGGAAGAGGAGTTGTATGCGGAAGGGCTAACATATGCAAGGTTCAGACGGTCGGCAGCACCAAGGCGGCAGGCATGTGAGGGTGGGGGAGATGGTTTTACCAGGGCGCATGGTAGCAGCCAAACTAGTGAGGAAGGTGCAGGAGCCCAGGAAGGAGTGGAGGACGAACTGATGGAAGACTCATCAGATGAGGGAGACCTTGATCACATTTCTGTTGTGCGAGGTTGGGGGGAGAGGACAGAGGAAGGAAGCATGTTTGTTACCTCGCCACCAACACAACAGCGACTTGGTGCTCCTGGATGCGCAAGACACATGAGTGCCTTCTTGCTGCACTACCTGCAACATGACCCTCGAATTGTGAGAATTAGAAATAATCCTTACTACTGGGTTGCCACACTGTTAGATCCCTGGTACAAAAGTAAATTTGCAGAAATTATTCCTGCCATAGAAAGAGATGCACGCATGCAGGAGTATCAGCAGAGACTGTTGCAGAATCTTACATGTGCTTTTCCCCAAAACACTAGTGGTGCACGTAGTGAATCTCACAGTTCCAACTTGCCAACCGTGGGACCGTTGAGTGTTCAGCACTCAAAACGCAACAGAAACACAGTATCTGCTGGTAACATCAATTTTGCGGAATCATTTCACCACTTTTTTAGCCCATCCTTTGCAAGGCCACAGGAGACAAGAAGTCTGACACATAGTCAACGCCTAGAGACGATGGTACAGGAGTATCTCCAAGTAAACATTGAAGCCATGACTGTGTCACTGGACCCTTGCTCTTTTTGGGCTTCCAATCTGGATAAATGGCCGGAGCTAGCCACTTACGCCTTGGAGATCTTGTCATGCCCCGCAGCCAGCGTTCTGTCTGAACGTGTGTTCAGCGCTGCTGGTGGTGTGCTGACAGATAAGCGCACGCGGCTCTTCACTGATAATGTAGACAGACTCACGTTCATAAAGATGAACAAATCATGGATCCGAAATGACTTTTCTACCCCTGTGTCATCCTGGGGAGAGTAAAAGCTTGATGATTGGTTAAAATCACCTCACCAACCGTTTTAAGCTTTCAAATTACTAATCATGTTTATCTGTATCTTGGCTGGAAAATAATTTGGGCTTTGTAGCAGTGTGCAACACTGATTCTATTATGCCATCTATAATAAGCTCCACCAGATTTAAAATTACTAATCATGTTTATCTGTATCTTGGCTGGAAAATAATTTGGGCTTTGTAGCAGTGTGCAGTACTGATTCTATTAGGCCATCTATACTAAGCTCCACCAGATTTAAAATTACTAATCATGTTTATCTGTACCTTGGCTGGAAAATAATTTGGGCTCTGTAGCTGTGTGCAGCACTGATTCTATTAGGCCATCTATACTAAGCTCCACCAGATTTAAAATTAATAATATTTTTTAGCTGCATCTAGCCCGGAAAATAATTTTGGGGCTCCGAGATGCGCAAGACACATAAGTGCCTTCTTGCTGCACTACCTGCAACATGACCCTTATATTGTCAGAATTCGAAGTAATCCTGACTACTGGGTTGCCACACTCTTAGATCCCCCAAACTTTTCGATCAACTTTTTCATTTTAATAAAGACAAAAAAAATGGTCATTTTTGAAATTAGAAGCATTAGCAGGTTATTAGAAACTGAAATCAAACAGTTTTCAACTCAAAACTTTATTCTAGGTGATGTTACATTTTCACATAGGACCCCTTGTTCGAAAGGAGCTTCTGACCTCTCTCGTTCATTGAATTTGTCAGGTTTTGGATGGTTTCTGCTTCAATTGTTTTGCATGAGGACAGAATACCCTCCCAGAGCTGTTGCTTAGATGTGAACTGCCTCCCGCCATCATAGACACTCCTTTTGATGATGCTCCAGAGGTTCTGAATGGGGTAGAGGTCAGGGGAGCATGGGGGTCACACCATAAGTTTGTCCCCTTTTATGCCCATATCAGCCAGAGATGCAGATGTTTTATGTGCAGCATGAGATGGTGCATTATCATGCATGAAAATGATCTTGCTGTGGAATACACGGTTCTTCTTCTTGAACCATGGCAGGAAGTGCTGTTTGAGAAACTCCACATACATTATGGAGTTCATCTTTACCCCTTCAGGGATCCTAAAGGGGCCGACAATCTCTCTCCCCATGATTCCAGCCCAAAACATTACTCCACCTCCTCCTTGTTGGCGCTGTAGCCGTGTTTGCGTGGGGTGTCCATCAACCAGCCATCCTCCACTCCATCCATCTGGACCATCGAGCGTTGCACGGCACTCATCCGTGAACAAAACAGTTTGGAAATCAGTCTTCATGTAATGTTTGGCCCACTGGAGCCGTTTCTGCTTGTGTGAAGTGGATAGAGGAGGTCGACAGGATGGCGTATGCACAGCTGCAAACCTCTGAAGGACCCTGCATCTTGTTGTTCGGGGGACGTTGGAGGCACCAGCAGCTTCAAAAACTTGTCTGCTGCTATGACAAGGCTTTTTGCCGCTGCTCTTTTACCTGATGTAATTGCCTGTAGGAAAGAGTCCTCAATTTGCCCTTAACAGCACGCACACGTGTGTACTGTGAATCAGCTACATACTTCTTGATTGCCAAGACACTTCATCCTGATCATCGCACAATGTTGATTGTAGTCATGCCTTGACCTAAACACTCCACAATTTGTTGCTTCTCAGCAGCCGACACATCCTTTTTCTTTCCCATTTTGGCAGAAAATGTAGGCTGCTTAATAATGTGGGACAGCCTTCTTAAGTAGTCTTGCCTTTCATTGGACACACCTGCCAAACTAATTAGCACAGGTGTCTGCAATTGCTTACAGTGATATAAAGAGCTCTGACACACATCACCATCAATGAGTTTAACTGACAAACAAACAAATTCTTCCCTTATCACTCCCAAACACTTTTTGCATAATAATTTGGAACACAGTGTACATGTGCTTTTCCACAAAACACCAGTGGTTCACGTAGTGAATCTTACAGTTCTAACTTGCCAACCGTGGTCTGTATGGAGTTGTTCAATAAAGGGCCCAAAATTAAGATAACATAGATGGGACAGGTCTCTATGAATAGGAATTCCTAAGTATTTGATACCCTGTGAGGGCCAGGCAAAGGGAAAGTTGGACTGGATGGAATCCTGTATGGATTTGGGGAGGGAGACATCGAGGGCCTCAGACTTCGCTGCATTGATTTTAAAATTTGACCATGTAACAAAGTGATCTATTTCAGCCATAACAGCATGGATGGATATATGTGATTGAGTGATATATACTAGGACATCATCAGCAAATAGAGAGCACTTGTACTCGGTGCCTCCCACCTCAATCCACCTAATATTGGGGTTATGGCGAATTGATGAGAGCAGGTGCTCAGAGTGAACCACCGCTGCAGGGCAGACCGCTGAGGCTGGTGTTGTGGGTGCAGCAGAGCGTAGCATAACTCCCCACGGGAGGAGTATAGCCTCAGGGCAGTGTATGCGGAGGATGGGGGTGATGGTGCAGGGCAGCAGCAGTAACGACACAGAGTTAGTGATGCAGTCCAGGGCCTTTACTCACAGTTCTTATTATCCAGACCACGTCTGCAGGTAACGACTGTCCACGTCGTACTGTGCTCACCAGGTGAGGGGCTCAGACAACTCCCAGATAACTTTGGAGCGCTTCACAGGACCCCCTTTGTGTGTCCTTTGTCTGGCCTTTCTTACCAACCCTTCTGTCCGGCTGCCTCGGGCCTCCTCTTGGTAAACTTGGCGCCAGTTTTCCTGACCCTATGTGGTGCCTTCCAAGCGGGTGTAGCGAGGGGCTGCGCCACATAAAATGTCACAGCCTCCTGTTTCTAGCTGAGGGTCGTTTCCTGCCTCCACTAGTTTCGGGGACTGGTCTCCCCCTTTGGCCTGACCCCTCCACGCAGGTGGATTCGGGCGTGCGGTGGCGACTCGCCCGTCCGCACCCCTGGGATCCCTTCGTTCCTCGTTCCTGGAGCCTTCTCCGCTCCTCTTCCTTCCTTCTCCCTCTTCCAGGCCTGGGCCTCTGTTACTAGGCCCGCCTCCGGAGCAGAGCTCATGCAGAGTCCCTGCTCCCTGTCACTTCTGCTCAGACTTCTCTGCACTGAACTAAGATGGTGCCCACCTTTTATACTACCTTCTCAATGCACCCAGGAACTGCTTACTCCCTGCTCCTGCACTACAGGGTTCCCCTTCCTCAGTGTTCCCTCCCCCCACTCCAGCCAGGGACAGGGACTGTCGTGCCCATCTCAGGGGCATATTGGTCGCCCTGCCCCACGGCAATGTGGTGTAATGCATGCAGGTGTCGGGTCCTGATCCACACTCCATCCTTACCTGAGAGTGAGATATCACACCTCTGGGTGAGGTGCGATACCTCTGTAGCAACCGAGCCCTCAGGGTGCTACAGTTCCATTTATCTTCAGCCTAGGTGACGTATTGCGATACAGGGCCGTGATTTTGGCTATAAAAGGGTCCCCTAGACCCCTACCCCAAGCTTTTTAAGAGAATCATATATGGCGTGCCAGGAGACTCTATGGAATGCTTTCTCAGCATCCAACGAGAGTATCTAATTACAAATTTTTAACTGCATCTAGCCCAGGAAATACTTTGTGCCTAGTAGCAGTGTCTGCTAGTCAGCAGATTATCCCGGCTGTTAAGCAAGCGACACCACCTGTAGTTTGGACACTTAATTTTTTCAAAGGAAATGCTTCGGGACCACGGGATACTCAGTGAAGAGCATCAGGAGGCACCCCAAGGCATAGGGGCTGGGACTGGCAGTAGGATGCCTTGCGGTGGACAGCCGAGCTCGATCCTTATAAAAGCTTTTTAACTGCAGCAGCTTTAGTGGACGCTACTGGAGCTGGAATTACGCGGCTGCTGGCATGAGACTTGCCCTCCAATAGATCCTTGTAAATGGATTTAAAGTGTATTCGTTCAAATTAGAGAGACAATTTAAATTAAAAAGCTTAGAGCTGCCTCCACCACAGGGGGGCTCGCTCGACCCACCAGCGGACAGGCACCAGTATTGGGAGAGGGGGGCTGGCCGTCAGGGTTCACCGCGGCTCTGGCACAAACCCGGCGACACGGAGGTGGCACGGGCAGGAGCGGACTGGCCGTGTCGGCTTCTCACTTTTTGGATTTTAGAAGGGCATGACATGCCTATATCTGTGTCTCCCCCTCCTTTTACTCCTCCACCTCTTTTCTTTTCGCATGACTATATGTACTTGTCACTTTTCCATGTGTTAGTTGTGTCTTCTGAGCAGTTTGTCAGCTTTTGGACACCTTTGAAGGTGTTTTCTATGTGTTTCTATGTGTTTTTGTTTGCCTGCCATTGGTTTTAACGGTGTTCGAAGGTGTTCGACGAACAGTTCGACAAACAGTTCGGCGAACACACGGGTGTTCGACGAACCGAACCGAACTCGAACACTACGGGGGTGGCTCAACACTAATAAGAACTGAGCCGCTGGAGAACTTGACGTAACTTCTCAAGATGGTCTTCAAATGAGGTCCGGAACACCAAAATGTCATCTAGGTATAACAGGACTGATTAAAAATTCAGATCACCTAAGCAATGTTCCATCAGGCGCTGAAAAGTTCCCGGGGCGTTAGTGAGCCCGAAGGGCATCCGGTTGAATTCAAAGAGCCCCATTGGTAGGACAAACGCCGTCTTGGCTCGATCTTTTTCGGCCATTGGTACCTGCCAATAGCCACTTGCTAAATCCAACGTCGAGAAATATTTGGCCCGACCCAATGCCGACAGAGACTCTTCTATGCGAGGTAATGGATATGCGTCCCTCACCGTGTGAGCATTCAATTTGCGATAGTCCACACAAAACCGAAGGGTCCCATCCTTCTTCCGCACCAAGACCACAGGGGCCGCCTAGGGGCTCTGGCTTTCTCGGATCACTTGGTTGTCAAGCATACTGGCCACCATGCGCTTCACCTCTTGATAGAGTGTTGGGGGGATTTGACGATAACGTTCCCTAATAGGAGGAGTATCCCCTGTGGGAATCTCATGCTCAATAGTCCGGGAACAACCGAAATCCTCCGCATGTCGTGAAAAGGTCTCTTGATGTTCCCACAAGACCTTCTCCAGCTGCTCCAATTGCACGGGGGTCAGTTTCTCCCGATCCACTCCCATCTGGTCCATGATCACACGACCATTCCATTCTTCGGTAGGAGATTCGGTCTGGCCTACTTCAACCGCGAATGTCCAGGAAGACTGTTCATCTGAGCGAAGTTCAAACACTGTCTTATCAGGCACTTTCCCTGCTGGCACGAACAGTTCAGCCAGAATGGTCCCAGCTGGAATTGTAACAACCTCATCTAAAACGTTGATACATCTGACTGGCACCCGTCCATTCTTCACAATCGCCAGAGACCGGGCCACATGCGCCTTGGCGAACGAGGACTTCTCTGGGGCTGGCTCGATGAGTACTTCAAGCCCATTTAGTCTCTGTGCAGCCCCCACCGGTAACATTAAGAGTTCTTCATGCCGGGGCGCTAGCGAGACCGTGGTCCGCGATGGCACTCGGACCAGGCCCACCCGACCCACAGGGACCGCACTCTTCAGGAGATCGCAACTCAGCACTAGACGGTGTAACATTCTCTGGGTGGGTCGATGGTGGGTAGCACTTGCCCAGTATCGGGGTCCCTCTCTGGCATACATCTGATGATTTAAATCTCGCAGAACGTTCATTCCGAGCATCACCTCCATCCCTCTTCTGGGAGGGTGGTCCACCAGCACTAACCCTTTCTGACCCAGCTCTTGACCAAACATTTTCAGTTGCATCCACACGATCCCCTTCACCATCAGTTGGCCATTGTTAGCGGCTGTAAGCCTTATCACTCGGCCTTCCTCGGGAACCACGAGTTGACTGAAGTGCCTTTCGTACACCTCTAAGGGCATTATGGTACATTCGGATCCTGTGTCGACCAAGCATCTCATCTTCCGCCCTTCAAACTCTGCTTCCAGCACTGGACTGCATGCGAACAAATCTTGTTCTTCCCATCGAGGGCTTTGTGGGGGGTGGGCCGCTGCTGCTCGCCCTCTCATGGCAGCGGCTGGGAGTTTAAAGCCGGCGAAGGAGGCTCCGGGGCTGCAGACATCCGGCAGTACCGGGAGATGTGTCCCCGACGCCCACACCTCCAGCAGGTGACTGCTCCTCGTGGACGAGAACTCGGATCATTCGAGGGGGGCGACCTGGCAGACTGTGGAACCACCATTCCAGAGGACGGGGCGGGTGGCCCTTCCGTAGGAGTATGGACCGGCCCAGCTCTGAGTTTAGACACCTCCAGCTTTAACTCCTTCAGTTCGGCACGCAGAGCCTGTACAACGTTTACCAGTCCACCCCCTCCTGAAACTGGCGCCAGACCTCCCTCCAGCTGTGCACTGTCCACTGCCCCCTCAGCCACCAGAGTAGACTCCTCCTCCCTTTCCACCGCGGCCCGATAAATCTGCCAGAAGGATAATTCCGGGATAGCTTGGGACATCTCCATCAGTTTGTCTCGAAGGAGTCTATTGGCTAACCCCGTTATGAATTGATCTCGGAGTAGGCGGTCTACCTCTCGGAATGCCCCCATGGCCCCTGGGTCTAGTCGCTGCACCTCATTCACCGTTTCCTGTAAAGTGTTCGAGTACTGCATCAAAGTCTCACATTCCCTTTGGGGCCGATTGAAAAACAAGGAACGAAGCTGGGCCACACGAGCCCGGCCTCCTGAACTCCCCTCTAACAGCTCCAAGATTTTCTCTAACGTGCTCCTCTCTGACTCTGGATGTACCATCACCATCCGCCTAGCGTCGCCCTCTAGTGCATTTAATGCCAACTCTGCCCGTAATGCGGGGGCCAGATTACACATCCGCAGCACACTCCGAACCCTCTCAGCCCAATCCTGCAACGGCATGTTACGCCCGTCGTATTTCGGCATGTGCTGGAGTAAAGCTCCTACCGGCACATAGCCTCCCACAGTCGTCGCGGCTGCCAGGGGTTCCGCTACCAGCTGGGGGGCTGCTGGTGCGGCAGAGTCATTTCTTCCCTCGTCTCCGTCCATGACAAGCACTGGATCCTGCCGACTACGCCAAAAATGTAATGACCGGAGGTCCGAGAGAGATCCAGTGAGTCACAAACCGAGACAGAGACAGAAATAAACAACACTTTCTTTACTAAAACAGGGATTATACTAAAACTCAGTATTGCATGAATCAGTCTCAGGTTCTGCCTGGGACACTGTCTCTATTAAATACACACAATCAGCAAAAGCTGAAATCAGTGTGCCAATCTCAAGGTTTCCAGCTTGTGTGAATTATTCTAGAGATCTGGAACAATTTTACCTAAACAACGTGTCAGTCTAGTGAGGGCGGTTTATGGGGACCCCCTGAGATGGCACACTGCATACAATCCTACCACTATGAACAATAATAATGCAT
This sequence comes from Phyllobates terribilis, assembly GCF_046119375.1. NCBI lineage: Eukaryota > Metazoa > Chordata > Amphibia > Anura > Dendrobatidae > Phyllobates > Phyllobates terribilis. Next base: position 105,827,216 of record NW_027362773.1, read on the forward strand.
GAAACTATATCAATTGCTCTTATACCCTTATTATCAGGATATCCGGATATCTTAAAGTTATGGTACCGTTAATCTCAGATGCAGTCTATCACAGGCCTGTGAATCACGGTGGCTGCAGCTAGTCCCGGAAAACTTTGGCGCCAAAACAAAAACAAAGTTCACAAAACAGCAAAAATTCCTTGTCTTGTCGGCCGATGCCGAGCCCACACGCCGGGGACTTTAGTGCTCTCCTGCTGTTATCACATTTCACACTCTCACATGGGTGCACTGTACAGGTGTCAGCCTCCCACGTCGCGCTGCGTTCACCAGGCAGGGGTTCAGCACTTCCTCAGGCAGATCAGGGGCACCTGGCAGAACCCCACTTCCTCATGTTCCTAACTAGACCATCTTCACGCTGGGTCTTTCTCCCTCCTGCTCTGTGCTTCCCACTCTCAATCCCGCTCGGGTGCTCTAAAGTCCCTCCAGTCTCGTCGGAGTTCCCGGACCTGCTTGACCCTTACGGGGATTAGAATGAGGCTTCAACAACTGACTATAGAAGCCAGAAGCCTCCGGTTTTCCCAGCCGAGACTTGAAGTTACATGGCTGGACCAAGGGCCGGTCCCCTTCTTGCGGCCTATGATCCCTCTGTGTTCTGACAGATGCGGGGCGTACGGGTGCCGTCCTGCACTCGCCGTACCCCCTAGGATCCCTTCTTAGAACGGAGCCTACTCCTCTGCTCCCCACCTGGGCCTCTAGGACTGGGCCCTACTTGTGGAGGAGAGCTCCTAAAGAGACTCTGCTCCCTGCCTGTTCTCCACTGACTGAACTTCTGTTCTCACTGCCACCCTAAGATGGCTTCCCTTTTTATACCTTACTCTATAGTGCTCCCTCAAACTACTTCCTCTACCCACATCCACTACTGGTTCCCCCTACCTCTGGGTTCCCCCCACTCCAGTCAGGGACAGGGCTCAGCAGGAAACACATTGCATCTTGCCCTTCCAGCCGGCCTGGAGTAGTGTGGTGTTGGATGCAGGTGTTGGGGTTCCGGGCAGCACTCCTTCCTTACCTGAGAGAAGGAGACACCACACCTCTGGGTGAGGTGCAGTACCTCTGTGGCGACTGAACCCTCAGGGGCGCCACAATAGAAGCTCCTTGCTGCTTTGGAGGTGGAAATGGGCCCCCTTAACTCATGGGCCCCTGTCCAGCTGCCCATATTGCCCCAATGATATGTCCGCCCCTGATAATCCCATCGGAGTGCCGGCTCCTGTATTATGTATTTATGGACCACCCTGCACTTTCACCAGACTAGTGTCTCCTCTACTCGCTAGTCCTTGCCAGGGACACTTCCATCAATAGTGACATAACATAGGACCTTATTATCACAAAAGGATTTTCTTGTAATAAGATCCCACAAGGTATTATATTTTGAAAGTGGAAAAGTCCTTTAAAGAACCAGAACTTGTTTAAATCTGGATTAGGACATGACGTGCACCATAATCTTATTGTACAGAGTTGTGGTGTGTAGGATTTCACACCCAATGCTATAGTGGCTAATGTGACTCTATGAGAAATGCTTAGCAGGCTAGGCTGTAGCATGGGATAGCAGGGGCAAAAATCGGCAGCTATTATGGGTGCAAAGTGACCCTTGGTAGATTTAAAGGGGTTATCCTGGACTTAAAAAAAATGTGTCTTAACATGAAGACATATAGTTGATAACAGAGACAACTACCTGACTGTTGTACCCAGCACCGGTCATTGCCTGCTCCTGCCGGAGAGTCAGCTGACCCCCGTCAAAAGAGCAGCAGTTTCTCTTCCTGTTGACAGAGCGGGACTACTGGCATCAAGCAGATTGACAGCCGGCCTCCCGCAATTAAGCAGCGGGGAGCCAGAAGTCAATCAGTATGACACCAGTAGTCCCGCCCTGTCAACAGGAAAAGAAACTGCCTCTCTGTTGATGTGACGTCAGCGGAAGTCTGTGACCGCTGTGTATCGGCGAAGAATGGCGCTGGGAACAACAGGCGGGTAGGTAACAACTACCGGCCTGTTAGTGCTCAGCAACATTTTTGTTTTTCACAAAGTCCCGAATATAACCTTTAAGGAGTACTGCATGGGCCACTGGTCCTACTCAAGGGCTGCTTAGACATTAAAATAAAAAGTTCAAGGAGTGGTCCACTCCTGTTGACGTCTTTAGCAAGTGCTAAAAATTGCCGAAGTTTAACCATGTATAATGTTCACACATTTAGGATTTGGCTTCATTTGCCAGTTCCAGTGGTAGACACGTGACCAGAAGAATGCGATTGCATACTTGCAGTCACATCCCTACTAGAGTCTCAGTCGTGTCTTGCAACGTTCTATTAAGCGAGGCACCTGGGATTCTAGTCATCATGTGTCCATTAGTAAGCAATTGTATAATTCTGGTCACATGGCTACTGCTAGAACCGGCAAGTGGAGCCAAATCTTACCGCTTCATGCATTACACACTATTAAGATTCAGCAAGCTGCAGCCCTTGTCAATGAATTCACTAGTGGTGGACAACCTTTTTAAATTCTGCAACCATAAAGAGTACTACAAAGTGTGACAAAACCGTCAAGCAAATTGTGCCACCCAGTGTGACTGTAACCATCAAGCATTTAGTGGTACTGCTGTTAAAGGGAAATAAAAATTAATTTGTTTTACTGTAGGGAATTTTGTCATTCCAAAAGGGAAACCACCCTAAATGCAAGACCATGTACTAATAAGTCCTTAAAGCTTTAATAATGTTTCAGAGTTAGGCTATGTTCACACATGTTAGGTTTTTCAGCGTTTTTTCCTGCAGATTTTTATGCCAATTTTCAGCTGCGTTTTGCAGTACCAGAAAAGTCTATGAGAAACCAGAATTCTCTGTTCCCACAACATGGTTTTTTTTGTTTGCGTGTTTTGTGCCTTGGTTGTTTTTTTTTGAAAATAGAGCATGTTACTTCTTTCGGCATTTTTTCAGCGTTTTTTCACCCATAGGAAGTAATGGGTGGTGAAAAAAGTGCATAAAAAATGCACCAAAATTTGCATCAGCGTTTTTTCAGCGTTTTTGATGGCAACATAGAATGGGGTTCTTTTTTTCACAGAACTTTATGTACATGCATAAATAGAGACAGAAGGACAATGAAAAAAACGCTGAAAAAACACATAAAAAAATACAGTAAAACCTGTGTTTTTGATGCAGCTGATTTCCTGCCAGAGATTCGATTTTGCTGCAGATTTGTGACCCTGAAAAACCCAAATGTTTGAAAATAGCCTAAGCCGTCATGAGTATGTACACGAGAAATAGCACAATTTCTAACCATTATATTTCTTACAGACAAGCAATATTGAGCAGAGCGACTGAGAATTCAGCATTGGGTTTCTATACGCGATATACAGTGGGTACGGTAAGTATTCAGACCCTTTTAAAATTTTTACTCTGTTTCATTGCAGCCATTTGGTAAATTCTAAAAAGTTCATTTTTTTCTCATTAAAGTACACTCTGCACCCCATCTTGACTGAAAAAAACAAATGTAGAAATTTTTGCAAATTTATTAAAAAAGAAAAACTAAAATATCACATGGTCATAAGTATTCAGAGCCTTTGCTCAGTATTGAGTAGAAGCCCCCTTTTGAGCTAGTACAGCCATGAGACTTCTTGGGAATGATGCAACAAGTTTTTCACACCTGGATTTGGGGATCCTCTACCATTCTTCCTTGCTGATCCTCTCCAGTTCTGTCAGGTTGGATGGTGAACGTTGGTGGACAGCCATTTACAGGTCTCTCCAGAGATGCTCAATTGAGTTTAGGTCAGGGCTCTGGCTGGGCCAGTCAAGAATGGTCACAGAGTTGTTCTGAAGCCACTCCTTTGTTATTTTAGCTGTGTGCTTAGGGTCATTGTCTTGTTGGAAGGTGAACCATCGGCCAAGTCTGAGGTCCAGAGCACTCTGGAAGAGGTTTTCATCCAGGATATCTCTGTACTTGGCCACATTCATGTTTCCTTCAATTGCAACCAGTTGTCCTGTCCCTGAAGCTGAAAAACACCCCCATAGCATGATGCTGCCACCACCATGTGTCACTGTTGGGATTGTATTGGGCAGGTGATGAGCAGTGCCTGGTTTTCTCCACACATACCGCTTAGAATTATCACCAAAAAGTTCTATCTTCATCTCATCAGACCAGAGAATCTTATTTCTCATAGTCTGGGAGTCCTTCATGTGTTTTTGAGCAAACTCTATGCAGGCTTTCATATGTCTTGCACTGAGGAGAGGCTTCCGTGGAGGCTCTCTGCCATAAAGGCCCGACTGGTGGAGGGCTGCAGTGATAGTTGACTTTGTGGAACTTTCTCCCATCTCCCTACTGCATCTCTGGAGCTCAGCCACAGTTATCTTTGGGTTATTCTTTACTTCTCTCACCAAGGCCCTTCTCCCATGATTGCTCAGTTTGGCTGGACGGCCAGGTTTAGGAAGACTTCTGGTGGTCTCAAACCTCTTCCATTTAAGGATTATGGAGGCCATTGTGCTCTTAGGAACCTCAAGTAATGCAGAAATTCTTTTGTAACCTTGGCCAGATCTGTGCCTTGCCACAATTTTGTCTCTGAGCTCCTTGGGCAGTTCCTTTGAGTTCATGATTCTCATTTGGTCTGACATGCACTGTGAGCTGTGAGGTCTTATATAGACAGGTGTGTGCCTTTCCAAATCAAGTCCTATTAGTTTAATTAAACACAGCTGGACTCTAATGAAGGAGTAGAACCATCTCAAGGAGGATCACAAGGAAATGTATAGCATGTGACTTAAATATGAGTGTCTGAGCAAAGGGTCTGAATACTTATGACCATGTGCTATTTCAGTTTTTCTTTTTTAATAAATTTGCAAAAATTTCTACATTTCTGGATTTTTTTAGTCAGGATGGGGTCCAGAGTGTACTTTAATGAGAAAAAAAATAAACTTTTTAGAATTTACCAAATGGCTTCAATGAAACATAGAGTAAAAATTTTAAAGGGGTCTGAATATTTTCCATACCCACTGTATAAGTTCATCCAAGCCCTGCCATTTCATCAAGATCAGTTGACTGTCTTATGCATGTAGGGGTGTACTTAATCTACTACAATAGAAGATATTGGGGAATAAGAATCAGACATGTTGGTTTTCAACATCAGATCTATTGAAAGACAAGCCACTGCCATATTGTAGGTGTCTATGGTAGCAGCTTTTCCCTTCACTCCATTGAAAATTCATGTACACACTACTGAGACTAGTGTACGTAACTCGCCCCCTGGGCCGCGTGTGCATACTTGCGTGGGTTACCCGGAACCAGGTCTCTGGGGGTTGTAGTCTCCGTGGCGGTGACCCGGTCCCGTGGCTCAGGGTGGTCAAACCAGTGGCAGTCTATTTGTAAGCTTTGGGTTAATTGTCCGACTATGCCACCCGTCGATTGCGGTCAGTACGAACCGCCGCTGCAAGGCAGGCCGCTGGGGCTGATGGTGTGTGCAGCTGAGGTAGTGTGACTCCCCACGGGAAGAGTGCAGCCCCAGGGCAGTGTAGTAGATGGTGGGGGTGATGGTGCAGGCATCCCAGCACTAGTAGTGCTGTATGCGGTGAGAAAGCACAGAGACAAGGTGTTGCAGTTCAAGTTCTTTACTCACAGTTCTCATCCAGGTCACTTGTGCACAGATAGGACCGCCCAAGCCGTGCTGCGTCCACCAGGCAGGGGGCTCAATCAACCCCCAGGTAATTCCGGAGTGTGGCACAGGACTCCCTTCTATCCTTTCGTCAGCCGTGCCCCACCAGTGACACTACTTCTGTCCAGCTGCCTCGGGTCTTCTCTTGGGAGGCTGGGTGTCCACTTCCCTGACCCTATGTGGTGTGCCTTTCTAGTAGGTGTAGTGAGGGGTCGCACCAGTAACTGGTCACGACCGCCGGTCCTTGGCTGAGGATTAGTCGCCTCCACCAACTTGGGATCCGGTACCCTGTCCTGCCAACCCGTCACCCACAATCTCCAGCGTCCTTAGGGTTCCTTCTGCCTTTGTGTCTCTGGGCCTCTCTTGGTGTTCTGTTCCTTCTTACTTTCCTTTCTGTTCCTTTCTGTTTCCGTTCCTATCCTCTGGCTCTGGCCTCCACTCCAGGCCTGCCTCGTGGAGCTGGGCCCAGACTGAGCCACAGCTCCCTGTCAGCCCTCTCTGGCTGAACTCCTTCTCTTCTCCAACTCTCTGCACTGACTTCTCTTTCAGTGCTGGCTGGGCCTCACAGGCTAGGCCCGCCTCCGGAGCAGAGCTCCACAGAGGCCCTGCTCTGTCACTTCCTCTCTCAGACTGAACACTGATCTAAGATGGTGCCCACCTTATATACCTCCCTCTCTATGTATGAGCCCAGGTGACTTGCAACCAATGGGCTCCTACCTATGCCCAGAAACCATCCCCTCCTGCTCCTACATCACTGGGTTTTCCTCCCCCCTCCCCACTCCAGCCAGGGACATGTTCTGTCGTGCCTGCATTACTGTACTAATGGGAGCACCTTTGAGCTGTCCCCCGGAAATGGGGTGTATGTGATGCATGCAGCTAACTGAGTCTTGGTCCACACTCCATCCTTACCCGGGAGTGGAATATCACACCTCTGGTCTGAGGTGCAATACCCCTGTAGCGGCCGAACCCTCGGGGCGCTACATTCGCGTATGAGGAGATGGAGGAAATACCTGCCAGCCGAGCAACCGGCCACATTTAAGGAAAGATGTCATCTTAGAGAATTTCTGCTATCAGGTTCAGTTGCAGTTCTTCAGGATAGGTAATCAATATTAAATTGGTGGTGGTCCAACATCCGGTGCCCCCACTGATCAGTTGTTACAAGGTCTGGCAGTGGCTGAATGTCAACAGTTTAAGGAGTCACCACCATAGCATTGTACACTGTTTAGTGGCTACTTTGGGTAGTGCAAGTCAGTTCTTACTCATTTAACCTAACACTTAAACTTAAGGTAGGCCACGAATATTGGGCAGCCCCCCCTAACCGAAAATAAAATCTGACTCAGGTCTTTCACCCGTATGTTATTTTAAATGCGCAGAATCATTATATGTTTCTTTTATGGCCACTATCGAAAGTGCTCTGGTAGACACTAACACTGTGTATTACCCTTGTGTTAGAGAATAACTCATCGTCCTGGCTGCCATTTTCTTGTAGAAGTTTTACCAAATACTAAAGATCTAAGCTCATGTTTTTATCAAAGCTGGTCTGAAAATTAAAGTAGTGCTATAGGCAACATGTCTTCTTCAGTATTACCCATGTTCTTTTAATGCACCACTTCAGCTGTTTTCTTTCCATTGCAGTGCTGGAGTGGTGGCACTAATCTAAGTTCTCTGCACTTAGAAGAAGATGGCAGCTGGTAAGTATGAGACTGTTATTGGTGAAGCTCTGGTTGGTCTTCTGCAGGTTGTGACCTGCCGGATCGTTCCAGTGTGTTCCATGTAATCGGAGAATTAAAACTCAATTTAAGTCTTTGAGAGCCAGAATGAGGCCAAAAACGAGGCTCTCATAGAATTCCATTGAGATCTTGTGACCGTTACCTCTGACTTCTGGTCAGTCAGAAGTTGTGGTTACAAGATTGTGGTTGAGGACTGAACCGGTACCGGGAACAGCTGAAGACAACTGCTTGGAAGTATAATAATAGGCTCATGGACATTATGTTAGTGGTACCACTCCAGCACTGAAATAAAAAAAAACAGCTGGAGTGGAGCTTTAATGGTTGACTATTCACATCTTGTTTGCTCATGTACTTGGCAGATATATTTTGAATTTTTTAAAAAAGATTTTTTTTCTGCAAAACTGAGAATGCTGCAAAAGAGTAACTAAACTTTCATCTTGATTTTTCATATGTAGCAGGCTCTTGAACTGGCTATAGATCGATGGGATTTTAAGTCCTGAGACCCCCACCAATCTACGTCTATGAGCTCCAATGTTTTCCGTTGAACCTATGAAAATCTATAAGGAGCTAAACTTATGCAAATTGATGCAGAATGCTGTTGAGGAAGAAAAAAAGGAATGCAAACAGTGTCGACTCGACCAAGAGTAGAGTGTCTTTGTGGTTTCGTATTTTTGTTTTTTCAAGATTAAGGTGTAACTAAACTTTCTTCTTGATTTTTCATATGTAGCAAGCTATTGAATTGATTGGTTCAGTTTTCAGTCCTGAGAACCCCACCCATAGTGCAATAGACCCCTAGGAAGTGTGCAGCTAAGCAGACAGGAGCACACAGCTCCTATCTGGCTGAACACACAGCCCGGAGTAAAAATTCAATTGAGACCATAGTCTATGAAGCCTATGATTTGTATTTAATCCTTCTGGACTGTGTACTGTGTTCTCTTGGCCAAGTCAACACTGTTTGCATTCCTTTTTTTCTTCTTCGACAGCAATCTGCATAAGTTTTGCTCCTTATAGATTTTTATACGTTCCAGGAAAACATTGGAACACATAGACGTCTTTGGATGCTACAGAGCATGTGCATCTACTGCTTGTTACTGCACATGCTCAGTTTCCTACAGACATTGCTAGGTTGGCGGCTGGATACTTGATACTGTGCATGCTCAGCTTTTTATAGTCTTTAATGCATTTCTTTTATTCCAACTGTGCCCACACAAATCTGAACAGGTGCCAAGTATGGTACACTGCAGCTCAGGAAGAAATAGGGGAACACCTACCGCATAGTCGGCAGAAAAACATCCTAGCTGCGTGAACATTTCCTGAATTTTCTCCAGGGTCTAAGAGTATTTTCTACACTTTTCTAAGTGTATCTCACAAATCAGCACAATATATTCAATTGAAGTAAATTACCAAGTTGTTTTATTTATTAAAAAAGGACTTTATTAAAACCATTATAGGTAATGGGAACACTCCTTTCACTGTACTCCGAGCATATTGAACCACTTGTAAATGAAATTGCTTGTGTTACTTATCAATAATCTTGTTGTGCAGTTGTTCTTGTGTGTTAATTATGTTGCTCATAGCTGGAAACAAGCAATCTCTACTTGATGAATGATGTGACTTTTCATACCAATAGGTTTTTTCCATTGATGATTTAAGAGCGCCATAGCAACAGAGCTGAATAATTATACATTCATTTATTTTGCATTTGAATTGATTGCAGTCTATATATTTTTATTAGATTTGCTTAAAGTTTTTCTGGCGTACTTTTGCATTTTGCATCTTAGCATGTTTCATATAAACATATCTGCTGTTTTTATAAGTCCTGAACATTGAGCACCAATTAGAGGGAGGATAAATTGTAGGTAGAATGATCCATTAGCTATATAATATCAGTAGAAACTGAAGATTACATTATTTTTCAATAAATACAATTGAGCAGAAGGGGATAACAATAACAAAAATAATAACAACAACATTATATGGTAAATGAAATATATATTTCTCCACTCAGTGAGTGACTGTTTTGCTGCCCTATGGAATCTGGGTCATGCTGAGTTGTTGGTGTTTTGATTGACAGCTTGGCCATCCAGTCTTGTGATGGGTGTGCTGAGCTGTTGGTGCTTTGATTGACAGCTCGGCAGTCCAGTCTGTGACTGGGAGGTGCTGGGCTTTCTCCAGGTGTTCTCCCCAGCTACTTAACTGAGCTGTCTTCCTCTGCTCCCTGCCAGACATAGTTTGTGCTTCCTGGTGAGTGTTTGCCTGATTCTGTTGTGCAGAGTTCTGATCTTTCGCTGTCTGACTCATTAGACCATGTTCTGACTATCCCTTTGTCTTCTCCCTTTGCTTTGATCCGCTTTCTCCAGGGATTTTGACCCTGGACCGTGACCTGACTTACACCTTTGTCTTTCCCCTTGGTTTTCTACTTGTTCTCTTGGTACTGACTCTGGAAAGTCTGACTTCTCTGCCTCACGGTCTGTCAGCGATGAGTGACAAGTGTCACAATATATATATGTATTAACCCTTACCTGCCACAGCCAAATTGTATTTTTAGCTTTCTTCTTTCTTAATCATCATCTTCTGACAGCCGTAGCTGTATGAGGGTTTATTTTTTTGCAGGAAGAGTTGGAGTTTTGATTGACACCTTTCACTTTACCATATAATGTATTGAAAAGCAAGAAAATAATTCTACAGGTGGGGGTGTGTGTGTGGAATTTTTACCCTTCATTTATACACTGTTCTCAGTGCAGTGACTAGGACTTGATAATCAAGATGATTGAATTGGTTTTGGCTTGAATTTTACAAAAAAAAAATTAAATTCTCTCAAATCTGATTTTTTTGTGAGCCAGCAAAAATGACAGCTAGCCATCCTCATCCTCCATCTTCATTTGGACTTCCGGCACTGAGTAGGCCTCTGATCTCACAATACGTGTTGCCATAGGACTAGCTAACATCTCGGTCAACGGTGCCATCAAAGACCTACTCAGTCCTAGAAGCACCAATGAAAAGCACAAGGACAAAGAGGATATAAGTAAAGAAGAAGTCAGAGGGAGATTCGATGGTGCCCGGAGAAGGAGCTGGGATGGCAAGTATTATATATGTATATATATATATTTATATATATATATATATATAAATATATATATATATATATATATATATGAAACAATATTCATAAAGCACATCCTACATACCGTGGTTGGGAACATAGGTACAAGGTCCCCCCTATTTTAATGTCAGAGTGATACATTGATAAACAGTACAGTAGAGTACTCCTGTGAATTGAACACACAAGAAAAAGGACGACTGTTGGAGTAGCCACAAACTACCAATAAAGTTTTATAAAATAATTTATTTAGAAATATTATAAAAAGACCATTATATACATCAAGGTCTAAAAATGAGGAAATGGTGGGAAAACATCAATTTCCAATAGTGAACGCAAATACCATCATAAACCACATGAAAATCAGTCTTTATAAACAGCCATTTCAATTTTACATCACAGTGCCCGTAACCTGAAGTAAAGCCAGAAGCAATATATTCTGTTTAGCATAAAATATGTTGCTTACCCAATATAAAGAAGGCTAGATGAGCCCACCACACATCCCCGACGCGCGTTTCGCATAATTGCTCTCCCAAGGAAAAGGGGCCATGAAAGGGGTATTTTAATGTGTGGGAACACTAAGGGGCTTCAATAGGGGCAAAATTACTTTGTAAGTGCTGCAAAGTTGTGAGATGTGCTCTTCTGTAACCCTTGCCAAATACTATTTTTTTTCTTTTTTTATGGGTGGAGGGGGCAATTATGACTTCTGCTATGGGGCACCATGATTTCTATGTACACCCCTGCATAGGAGTATAAGGATGGTGGACGCAGAAGCCTTCATTGATGGAGTGGGGCTCTTCTCAGTCTAACCACGTAGCTACTGCAGTCAACATTGATTGCAGCATCTAAAGTGTTACACTGCAGTTAGAGATGTATGTCATATGTCGACAAGGGGTTGAAGTACTATAATATACCTTGCAATATCTGAGCCCCAATTCATGGTAAATTATAAAATTGCTCCTATTTTGTCCAGATATACACACAAAATGATGTGGTCATTACTTAAGTCTTGTGTCGGTAAATGCCTGACTGCAATACAGATGCAAACTCAGGACTTATGATCTGGCTAATCATTGGTATATTAATATGGCTGTGATTTATGATGAACACTACCGAGCACTGGTCTATGGTGCGGAGAACAAATGCTTGTGCAGATACAGTTAAATACTTTGTGGCCAAATAGATATTTTCATCATGAACTTGCCAATGGGGGCAATTACATTTCCTATACTCGCTCTGAATCTTGACAAATTCGTTTCTTTATTTTCCCACCAAAAAGAAAATTGTACAAATTGTTTTTGCCATCTCTTACTCATTTCTTTTATAATAATATTGTATGTGTAGCGCAGAAATCTAGAATTGTACTGTCAAAACTATTGATCTTTTTCTTTATTTCTTCAGAACTCGAGAGACTCTGATGTCATCTTTAACCAGGGAGATATAATTGCTGATCAATACTTCTATGATGAATTTCAGAAGTTTTATAGAAAATCCTATCAGTTAAAAATGTAATTTTAAGGGCATTCTTGAGAAAACTGAACAGCTGGTTAATTACATCCTGAAAGATCTTTATTGGAAAGGCAAAGACATAGGATCAAAAATATTGGAATAGGGCTAAGAACAGACCTGAGAAATTAACTTACTCCTTCCTGTAAGTTAGCTTTATGGAAAAATAGATTGCCTCGGAGAGGTTAGTTCAATACTCTGAAATATCTACATTATTCTTGAAAAGAGTTTAGTCAGGCATTATTGTGATTTTAAAAGGGTCGTCCAAATTGATAAGTTTGCAGTCACTTTGTGTGACTGCAGACTTATGAATCCCCCCAGCGCACAGTGGATTCGCCAGTTTCTGACCCGGGACCGGAGGGTATTTATGCGTATGCAGAGAGTGGCAGGGCTGCCCAAAATTTGGACGCACTCCAATACCACTTTGAAGAGAATTAGAGGAGGGCCTCCTGAAAACAATGTTCCCATTATTAGGAAGTGGGTCTCCCATTGTGTTTGCCTATGCAGTGAATACAAGGGCTGCCAAAAATTGGAAGGCACTCCAATGCCCCTTGGAATAGACGTGCAGGAGGGCCTCATAAAAAAATGTTCCCATTAGAAAGGAGCGGGTCTCCTATACTTCTAATGCCCATGCACTAAGTGTATGGGCTGACAAACATTTACCCCTGGGGGGGTATACATGAACATACTGTATAATTTTTTTTTTACGGGCATCATAAACACCCTTTAAAAAAATTATGTGGGTGTTGCATCACGGACCACGGTCACCCTGGTGATATGGTGGTGGAGGATGAGGAGAAGGAGGAGGACAAGAGCAAATCAGGAAGCGTATGTGTGGCGCCCCTGAGGGTTCGACCGTCACAGGGATGCTGCACCTCTCTAATGGGGTGTAGTATCCCTTCTTCGAGGTAAGAACGGTGCAATGATCAGGACCTCACCTCCACATCCAACACCACACTTCTCCCACCAGAGGGGGCTAATAGGCACTAGATGCTGCCCCTACTGGGAATTGGGAGACTGGGGAGCCAAAAGATAGGGGGAACCATGTAGTGGGTAAGGTTGGAGGACTCACATTTAGTTTACACTTGATATTTCATATTTAATACACAGCCATCTTGGGCTCATGGTTCTTTGATTGTGATCTCCATCCCTGACCGTGGCTTCTGGGTGAACCTGCAGCGGATGGAGACACGGCCCTCGTACCCTGGCCTTGGGTCGAGGGGCAGGTTGGAGTTAACATATGTCAAAACCCCGTCAAGGACCATGACCAAGAAGGCCTGGAGCTTAGGAGTGTAGCTCCACTGCAAAAGGATCCAGGGAGGATGCAGACGGAGCGGTGTACACCACCTGTCCTCGCTATTCTGATCTAGTCAGAGGGATTCCGGCTGCAAGAGGGGTACCAGCCCCCGACACCTGACTTTGCTACTCTACATCCTAGTCAGGGAAGCCCGGTAGGCCCTGGATCCCACCGGATAACGGAAGGAGCGGAGCTGCCACCCGTACCCTTTTTCTGAGCGTAGTCCAGAGGGAGACCCGGACTATCTACACACACAGACAGGAGAGGACTCGGTCTGAAGTTTAGGAACACTCTGGTGAGGGGTCCTGATTAAGCACTTGAATTACTCGGAGGTTGTCGGACCCCCATCTCTGGTGACCGCAGAACTCCGTGAGGAGCAGGGAGAAGCCTTGCAGCTGCACTCTCCATCGTGAGTAAAAACCCTGGAAGTCAACCCCTATGGCCTCCGGACTCTTTATTTCTGCACCGCACCGCGCAGCACCAGACATCCTATACTACAACTCCTTCTATCCTTGTCTTCTGCCCTGAGGCCCTGCTCCGCCTGTGGGGAGTAGTATCAACGACGGCTGCCGCAACATCCCGCCTCAGAGGGCTGCTGCAGCGCTGGTGGTCTTCACCAGGTACCACAGGTGGCGTAGTCGATAGCAACCCCTCAACCCTGATAGCCCTTACATCCTTTTTAATGTGACGGCCCTGGGCACGGGATGGGTCCAGGCCACGGCTGCACCCCACCAAAAACATAGGACCCGGCTCCGAGTTACCCCCCATCTTCCCAGAGCAGGGCTGTGAGCGTCACATATGCCCATGTGTGGGTGTGAAGAGGTGCATGGGAATACACCTCCCAAAAAAAGACACTGGATTTCAGTTTATGTTACGCTGCTCTCATTCGGTGGTATTGAGAAGTCTGGCCCAATCCAGCCCTTGTTCATTTTTATAAGAGTCAGCCTGTCAGAATTTTCAGCTGACAGGTGGATGCGCTTATCAGTTATAATTCCACCAGCGGCACTAAAAACCCGCTCTGATAAAACACTGGCGGCAGGGCAGGCCAGGACCTCCAAGGCCTAGAGAGTCAGTTCATTCCACGAATCCAGCTTGGATACCCAAAATTTTGAGAACACGAGGGTCATGGGAAAGGCAGCGTAACATAAACTCAGTCAAGCGTGCCAGACTGCTAACAGGCAAGACTTCCGTGTCCTCACGAAGAGGATGACTGACCATGCTCTCCTCCTCCTCCTCCTCTCTGTCCACTGGCCATCCAAGCTGAACAGAAAGCTGTGCAGGTAGTACCATCTATAGCGCATTAAACTAGCTCCTGTTCTTCCTCCTCCTCTTCCTCATTGTCACCCAATCCATGTTGGGATGAGATGAGGCTTGGCTGTGTGTAATCACCCTGTATGGTTCCTTGCTCCGTCTCATCGTGCTCCACCTGCAATTCATCCTCTTTGATTGTGAGCAGAGAGCATTTCAGAAGACAGAGAAGCGGGATGGTGACGCTAATTATGGCGTCATTGCCGCTCACCATGTTGGTAGAGTCCTCAAAGTTTTGGAGGATGGTACATATGTCTGACATCCATGTTCACTGCTGAGGTCTTATTTGTGGAGTCTGAACTGAATACCAACGGCCTTGTTGATGCTGGTACTCAACAAAAACCCTCTTCAGCTCACAAATCCTTCCCAACATCTGCAGTGCAGAGTTCCAATGCGTGGGGACATCACACACCAGTCTATGAGCCGGAAGCTGCAAACGCTGCTGAAACACGGCAAGGGCGGCGGAAGCTGTAGCTGACTTTCTAAAATGGGCACACAGGCAGCGTACTTTAACAAGCAGATCTGGCAGCTCCAGGTAGGATTTCAGAAACCGCTGAACCACGAGGTTAAGCACATGGGCCAGGCATGGTACGTGTGTGAGCTCGCCTTGCCTCAGAGCCGCCACCAGGTTCCGGCCATTGTCACACATGACCATGCCTGGCTGTAGGTTCAGCGGTGTGAGCCACAGATATGCCTGCTCTTTCAGAGCCGTCCACAACTCTTCAGCATTGTGCGGTTTGTCACCTAAGCATATTAACTTCAGCACAGCCTGTTGCCGCTTGGCAGAGGCCGAGGCAGTGCTGCAGTGCTTCCAGCTTGTGACTGATGTGGTCATTTTGGAGATGGAGGCTGAAGAGGAGGAGGAGGCTGAGGAGGATGAGGTGCAGGAGCTGTAGATTGAGGGCAACCCTGATTGACCTAGGGCCCGCAATCCTTGGCGTCGGGAGGACGTGTTCCGTCCCAAGGTCCGACTGGGTCCCAGCTTCCACTATGTTAATCCAGTATGCCGTCAGTGAGATGTATCGTCCCTGCCCACAAGCACTTGTCCACATGTCCATGGTTAGGTGGACTTTCCCGGTAACTGCGTTGTTGAGGGCACGGCTAATGTTGTGGGACACGTGCTTGTGAAATGCGGGGACGGCACATGGGAGAAATAGTGGTGGCTGGGGACCGAGTGCTGAGGGACGACCGCAACCATCAGGTTGCGGAATTCTTCCATCTCCACGAACCTAAAAGGCAACATTTCGAGCACAAGCAGTCATGAAATGTGGGAATTTAGTAGTGTGGCCTGTGGGGCGTTGGATGCGTATTTGCACTTGCATTCCAAAGACTGGGGCATGGACAGCTGAACAAGCTGGGACAAGGACGTGGACTTGCTTCCTGATGCTGCTACTTGAGAGTGTACAATGACAGGTGCAGGGCAGAAGGAATCTTCACATGCACCATGGACAGGGGATTGGCTTGCATGCACAACAGTGGAAGAAGCAATGGTGCCACCTGCAGACATTGTTCCTGGACCCTGGGGTTTGGCCCACAAAGTTGGGTTCTTTGCTGCCATGTGCCCGATCATGCTGGTGTTTGTCAGGCTGCTAGTTTTACCACACCTGCTTATGCTGGCCTGGCAGGTGGTTCAAATGGCCTTTTTGGGGTTATCGGCAGAGTCTTTAAAAAACAACCAGACATGGGAAGACCTAACAGTTGTACTGGCAACTTCCTTCGTGTTGGTGTTACGGGGAAAGGTTGCCTGCCTTTTGTCTGCGGCCACCACACTGCTTCTTCCTGCCTGTTTGGGTGCTCTGCCTCCCTCACCCTGTGTGCTGCTGTCCTCGCTCTGCATGTCCTCCTTCCAGGTTGGGTCAGTTACTATATCATCCACCACCTCGTCTTCCACTTCCGCACCCTGGTCCTCCTCCTGACTTTCTGGCAATTGTGTCTCATGATCATCCACCTCTTGTGACACTTTCCCACCGCCGCCTTCGTGTGACCGTGGCTGCTCAAATATTTGAGCAACCCTACATGCGATCTCCTGCTTCAAGTGGACCGGGCGAGAGGCCCGAATCTATCAATGTAAAAGTGAACAGCTCTTCAGAGTGTCCAATTGTGGGATCAGATGTCTCCGGGCACTCGGCATGGTTGGAGGAAGGAGGATTAGAGTGAGGAATATGCGGTCCAGACTCACGGCTAATGAGACTTGACCATGTGAAAAACAGGGTGGTGGTGGTGGCTAAATGACTGGAAGCATTCACCGCTATCCAACCAACAACCTTTTGACACTGCTCTGGGTTCAATAGTGGTGTGCTGCGGTCCCCTAGGGATTGAGACAGGAAGGTCGGGCAAGAAGATGTGGGTGTTTGTTATGGCACAATTTCAGCTTGCCCATGGCCTTGGCCTCGGCATGCACCATCACCATCACGTCCAGTTCCTCGTCCCTTGCCACTCACCTTGCCCATTTTAAATGAAGGACAATATCTTCCACGCTCACTACAAATGGCCGAATTTGGATCGAAGTTATATGAACTATTTTGAACAGCAAACCGGTGCCAAAAACTTTGCTGACACACTGAAATTTTTTTTAATGGAGGCCAAAAATGACAATATTTTCAGCGCAATTATATGTGAATGTGATCTGTGTGAAGGAGAAATCACAATTTTAAATACCCAGCCTGTAGGTAACTATTTTGAACAGCAAACCATTGTCAAAAACTTCGCTGACACACTGAAAAAAAATTTGAATGGAGGCCAAAAATGGCAGTATTTTCAGCGCAATTATATGTGATCCATGTGATGGACAAACCACAGTTTTAAATAGCTGGATTTTTAGCGCTGTAATATGGATAGGACCTGGCTGTATTCTGCAGTGCCAACAAGCAAATGCCGCAGAAAAATTGCATTCTCTGGATTGCTTTTTAAGCAAATAATGAGAATTAATATCCAAAAAAAGTATTCCTGGCTCCTGAGACCTGGGCCTTTGTCTAGAAATATCTAACAGCAGCAGAAGGCAGAACTGGAATGGAGCCTCTTGTGCTATATACACTGCAGTCTGCTATATACACTGCCTGCCTGCCTATATACACTGCCTGCCTGATATCTCTGCAGATGGATTAGTCCTCAGAAGGACTGTTTGTTGAGATCGATATGTGTAATGTATTTGTTTTCTCCCTACTCTACCTAATACACAGCCAAATCTCTCCCTAGCTCAGCAGCACCTCTCCCTACACTGTCTGATTCCGGAGTGACTGTGACGAGCATGGCGGCGCCAGGTCTGATATAGACTTAATGACGCTGTGCGGCCAGCCAATCACTGTAATGCCACAACCAACATGGCTGCGGCATTACGAGTGGCAGGCAATCCCTGCATGTTGATTGGCTCTGTAAAGAGTGCCAAACATGCAGGGAGGGGACCCCAGCATCTGCCAGAGCATCTCGCAAGTACTCGGCGAGCGCCAAGCATCTCGAGTATTGAGATGCTCGGGCGAGTACCGAGAACTTGCGAGTATGCTCGCTCATCACTACAGCTCAGCCATTCATCTCTTAATCTTCTAATTTTCTTTATTCCTATTTTGTGTTATATTGCAATCAAATCTGAGAAATACGAAAAGATCTTCAGTGTGCTCTTCATTGATTCAGCCATATGCTCCTCTTCCTCCTCACTGTCCTGTGTGTGGCTTAAAAGGGCATCTGTCAGTATGATCAACCCAACTAAGCAGTCTATATGATAAAGTAGTAAATTGATTAAAATAACACCTTGATATCTGCAATCCCATATTTTATTCCCGAGAAATACACATTTTTCTTAATATGTAAATGAGCTGTTAAGATCTATGGATTGAACAAAGATCTTCCTAAGTATTTTGCTCCAGAACTTATTTTAAATGAAAGGGGAGTTACCATTATGAAACATGTAATGACTGACAGTCTGCTCTCCTGATCTACATTTACGCGTCTCACACTTTAATTTAAAACAAGCTCAGGAGGCAGATTCTCAGGGAGATCTATGTCCAGTCCCAAAGATCTTAACAGCTCATTTACATGTTGATAAAAACGTGGATTTTCTGGACTAAAACATCAGATTCCAGATATTAAGGTTTCATTTTATTAAGCTTCCTATGACCTACATGCCCATATAGACGACTTAGGAGATTTAAATCAACTCACAGATTCCCTTTAAGGCTGTGTGCCCACTATGCGTTTTTCAAGCGTTTTTGATGTGGAATTTCCACAGCAGAAACGCTTTAAAAACGCTTGGTAATCCGTGCCCCATGATCCCCAATGAAAATCTGCATGTTCTGTGCCCATGCTGCAGATTTTTCCGCAGCTTATTTTCCTTGCGGAAAAATCCGCAGCATGTCGATTATTTGTGCGTTTCTGCATGCGGATTTGCAGCGGTTTTACATGCGGACTTGAAAAACGCAAGTCAAATCCGCATGTAAAAACGCGTCAAAAATGTGTGTAAAATCCGCAAACGTTTTTGACTGCCAAGACCATGCAGAAACGCTGTAGAAATTTTCTGCTGCATTTCTGCATCGTGGGCACATAGCCTTATAGAACTGGCTGCAGCAGAAGACTCCCCTGCTCTGCCCCCTGTGCAATAAGACAAAAGATTACTTAGTCCCACACTGTTGCCTAAATGTCCAGGCTTCAGGCAGTCACTAGGTGAAGATGGAATTAATGAGCTGTAGATTAATGCCTGTGCTTTCTGCAGGATTTCTACAAGACTGACCATTTCCGGATCATTCAGAAAATGCTACAGACTAACAAAGAGTAAAAACAACACAATTTTTGGCTTAATTTAATCATTCATTTCTAGGCATAATGGTTACTTTAAGGAATATTCCTATCTGAAACAAATACAGAATATCAACAGTATATGGCATAAATGTGAGATAGTTAGAGGTTTTATTTATGCGACTGTAGATTAGTCTGCAGAATGAGTGTCCCAGTGCCCCTGTTCCGCACTGCAGAGAAAAGGAGATGAAGTGGCTTAACATACAAAAATAAATAAAAGTAATGGAAAGAGGTTTTTGTAAGTTATAGTATATTTGCAGTTAAAAAATTAGTTTTCTTGTGTGGTTTCTTGTATTTCTTACTTATAAGCTATAGTGACCATTTCTGTATGGAGCAAACCCAAACCTTAAAGTTCGGGGTTCATACCGCACAGGTAGTGTCTGGTTCTAAACTCCGGAGATGGATTTCTCCTGGAAGTCTGTTGCAATGTTTGGAGTTCCGGGGAAAGGGGAGAGAGAAATTTTCCAGCTCAAAAGTTTGGGTTCCCTTTGTTTTCAAGGGGTTTGGGTTCTGGTTCAAGTTTGGGTACAGTTCTGGTACCTGAACTGAACTTTGGAATAAAGTTTGGGTCAGGTACCAGAACTTGAACTTCCACTGGTCAATTGATCCCTATTTCTGTACATATAAGTTTAGCAGCCCTAGTTTTCTACCAAAGAAAAATTTAAAAAAATGTTCTGCTCCTTTAATAATCAAAAATGTGAATCGATTTTGACAGGTAGAACACATTAGAGTGCTAATGTGTAAAAAGAGTCTGTGGCTTCTTCACTCCCTTTTAAGAGCTAAATGATCATTATAAAGATCCTCACTGGCGACTCTTGAGAAAATTCTTCACCAATGTGTCAATATCTCTGCTATTTTGCAATCCTCTAATAATTGAGAGCCAGAGGAATCATTAAAAAAAAACTTCAATTTTCTTAGTGGTGTTCTTAGGCTATGTGCGCATGATTAGGATTTGAAGCAAAAATTTCCTGAGTGTTTCTGCATCTCCATGGCAGGAAAAACGCTGCGGAAATTCCAACCGTTTTTGATGCGTTTTTTGAAGTGGTTTTTGAAGCATTTTTGTACATCAATGAATGCTTTTTGGAGCTAAATAAAGTTATTTAGTGGGACATTGCTTAACCCCTTTACCCCCGAGGGTGCTTTGCACGTTAATGACCAGGCCAATTTTTACAATTATGACCACTGTCTCTTTATGAGGTAATTACTCTGGAACGCTTGCATGGATGCCCCTGATTCTGAGATTGTTTTTTCGTGACATATTGTACTTCATGATTGTGGTAAAATTTCTCTGTTATCACTTGCGTTTATTTGTGAAAAAAATGGAAATTTGGCAAATATTTTGTAAATTTCACAATTTTCAAACTTTGAATTTTCATGCCCTTAAATCAGAGAGATATGTCACACAAAATACTTAATAAATAACATTTCCCACATGTCTACTTTACATCAGCACAATTTTGGAACCAAAAGTTTTTTTTGTAAGGAAGTTATAAGGGTTAAAAGTTGACCAGCGATTTCTTATATTTACAACAAAATTTACAAAACCGTTTTTTTAGGGACCACATCACATTTAAAGTGACATTGAGGGGCCTTTACGACAGAAAATACCCAAAAGTGACACCATTCTAAAAACTGCACCCCTCAAGGTGCTCAAAACCACATTCAAGAAGTTTATTAACCCTTCACGAGCTTCACACCAATTAATTGAATGTGAAAGGAAAAAATGAACGTATAACTTTTTTTCTCTAATATTTTATTTTAGACCCCATTTTTTTATTTTTACAAGGGTATCAGGAGAATTTGGACCCCAAAAGTTGTTGTGCAATTTCTCCTGAGTATGCTGATACCTCATATGCAGGGGAAAGCCATTGTTTGGGCGCACGGCAGGGCTCGGAAGGGAAGGAGTGGCAATTGATATTTTCAACGCAAAACTCGCTGGAATTGACAGCGGATCCCATGTCGCGTTTGGAGAGCCCCTGATGTGCCTAAACAGTGGAAACCCCCCACAAGTGACCCCATTTTGGAAACTAGACCCCTTAAGGAACTTATTTAGATGTGTGGTGAGCACTTTGAACTTCCAAGTGTTTTGCAAAAGTTTATGACGTAGAGCCGTGAATAAAAAAAAAAATTTTTTCCCACAAAAACGATATTTTCGCCGCAATATTTTTATTTTAACAAGGGTGCCAAGGGAAATTGGACCCCAAAAATTGTTGTGCAATTTCTTCTGAGTACGCCGATACCTCATATGTGGGGGAAAGTCACTGTTTGGGCGCACGGCAGGGCTCTTAAGGGAAGAGTGCCAATTGATATTCTCATTACAAAACTCGCTGGAATTGACAGCGGACCCCATGTCGCGTTTAGAGAGCCCCTGATGTGCCTAAACAGTGGAAACCACCCACAAGTGACCCCATTTTGGAAACTAGACCCCTTAAGGAACTTATTTAGATGTGTGCTGAGCACTTTGAACCTCCAAGTGTTTTGCAAAAGTTTATGACGTAGAGCCGTGAAAAAAAAAATCTTTTTTTCCCACAAAAACGATTTTTTGCCGCAATATTTTTATTTTCACGAGAGTACCAGGAGAAATTGGACCCCAAAAGTTGTTCTGCAATTTCTCCTGAGTATGCTGCTACCTCATATGTGGGAGAAAGCCATTGTTTGGGCGCACGGCAGGGCTCGGAAGGGAAGGAGCGCCAATTGACGTTTTCAATGCAAAACTCGCTGGAATTGACAGCGGACCCCATGTCACGTTTGGAGAGCCCCTGATGTGTCTAAACAGTGGAAATTCCCAACAAGTGTCCCCCTTTTTGGAAACTGGAGCCATAATGAATTTATCTAGATCTCTTTATTTGTCCCGTAATCCAGCAGGGGAATGCGCAAACGTTCGCAACAGAATTTGGAGAGGGGGAATCACACAAACATAGAGTCATCTTCTGGCCGTCCGGCCAGCACCATTACTTTCTGGTGCTATCAGGGCTGCTTGCCCTTTAAGAGACGCAGAACAGTATTGGTGACCCCATCCTTGGCCACCTTTGGTCGTCACTGGGCTGAACAGGGGCTCCTGCCCCTAGGAACACAGAACAGTTCCTTTTGCTTGTTTCACAGTGCAACTAGCACAACTTGGGTGGCGGTTCACACACCGCCCGTTTAGTCAGCGGCTTCCGCATAGTGGCTGTACTTAACCACCCCATTGTCCTTGAAGATTAGGACCGTCTGTCCCGACGATCCTGTAAAAGACGAGGATCCTCTACTCTCTCTCCTGGTCCTCCCCCGTACGGATGGGCTAGGTGTTGGACCAGGCAGTCCCACAGGGGCACTTGACACAGGGGCGGCAGTGGCTCTGGGACTCACCCCCTGGTCTTGGGCCACCGCCACCTGTACCGCGCCCATCACAGTTGAACGCACAGGCCTTTGCATTTCTCTTTCCTGCCGCTGCATCTCCTGGCGCCAGTCCCATTCCATCCGCCCGTGGCCTCCACGGTGAGACATGTTGCTGTGCTGCTGAAGCTTTACTGTCTCTTCCAGTAATGGTGCCACACTGCTTGACACGAGGGATCATCCTTCAAGGCTCCGCCCGTCCGTGGGTGGAGCCGCCTCCACCAATTCCTCCCACTCTGACTCTCGTTCTGGGATCTTCAATGGTCTTGTTTCTTTGTTGCGCCCACTGCAGGCGGGCACCGCTCACAGAGGGCTGCAGTCTCAGCCAGGCCTGACGTCCATGCCATAATTTTTCGCGCAATTTTGCACTCCGTACGCCCACGATGGGCGGAGCTATCGCCTGCCTCCGCGCCAGCATCCGCCATCTTGGGACTCACGTTGATGGCCGCCATCTTGAGATCTCCATTTTTATCCGCCATCTTGGTTTGTACGTTTTTCTATTCTTTCCGTTTCATCTGTTTATCTTCAGGCGCCTCATCTGTGCCAGGAGTATTTTTCATGCGGTCCTTATCCGGCATCTTCTCTCTCTTGCCAGAGGACCTGTTCACCCCACTGTTTGGATGCGAGGACTTTGCATCCTGCCGACTACGCCAAATGTAACGGGGGGCAGGGTGGCAGTCGGTGGCGAGTGGCACGTCAGTTTCAGTGATTAAATCCTCACCCTGGCCCGCTACTGAAAAAGGGGACTCAGAGAATCCCTGTGTGTGTGTGTGTTGTGGTGTCTCCGTGGAGGATACTTCCATACTCACTTCTGTCTCACTGTCCCGGATGTTGAGTCTTTTAGCCTTCAGAAGGAGAAAACCAGACCAGCTTAAACACGTAAAAACTTCTTTACTCGCAGCCACAGTCACATACAGGGAGTAACAAGTGATACAGTCTCTTTGTGATCTCTTCACATACAGCGGCACTTTACCAGCGATGAAAGACACATACACCGATTTGGACATGAAGACCAACGCCGAACGCTCCAGCTCTCTGGGTAACTCCATTCTCTGTCCCACTGCCTGACCTGCTTGGATCCACCTCCCTGATGAGGCTGTCCTGTCTTGGCACGTAAGGTGAAGTTCCCACATTGACCTCTCCATGTACATCTGTTCCTGTTGTCCCCGCTGTCTAGACTGTTCGCATTCACCTTCCAGATAAGGTTGTCCAAAAACTCCCAGACTGTGACACACACACACCCTTCTCCTGTAATTTCTCCTTTGTCCTCCTGAAACGTCCTCACTAGTCACTGTTCCTCACTCAACTCACTCTGTCTGCAATCAGGAAGTGACTCCTTTCTTCACTAAACCTGCCACTCCCACACTGGAGCAGCTCCTAAACCCCTTAACTCTTTCCCAACCATAACTGCATACTCTGTGTGTTACAGTGCCCACCTCTGCACTACTTCTATCAATCTAATAGTCTACCCGCACCAACCTATATTGAACCTATAAGTAACCTATCAGACATTAGATCATATGAATGCTCATATATATACATAGAACACATCATTATGTGCATTAAGAGGTGTAAGGCGGCGGTGTTCACACCGTGCAGTAACTGAGGCAGTGACCCAAGCAAGTCCAACATAAACAGCTTTATTCAGCAACTCACGGGTAAATAGAAAAGTCCTCTGGTTCGCAGCCAGGTTAACACGAGTCCTTAAACAATGGTTGCCGTGGGCAACGGCTATGCTGGGCCGCTCAGAGCCTGACGGGTGCAGAGCCTTCCCAGGCGTGGGTTCAGCCACACTCAATCCTGCTGAGCTTTCCTGCTATGCTCCTAGCAGGTTCCAACATAGAACAACACTAATCCTTAGTGCAGGGATTTTAAAGGACCTGTGACAAGAGCCACTGGAAAACCCGGGTTGGAGGGAGGAGGCTGCCCCACTGCCTTCCTGTAGCCTCCCCCAAGAAATGAAGGCCCTGCCGGGTTTTACTTAATCTGCCTTAGCCAGATAGCCTGACCAGGTCAATGCTCACCTTCATTCCTGCATTGCAGCTGCAGGTGAGTTTGTGACTGCAATGCACTCCAATGGATTTAATAGGTCTCTGTACACATTCTGGGGGATATATAACATCCCTCGTATATGATCCCGGTCACTGCCTCAGAGAGGGAAAAGGCGCATGACCGTCCCGGTCACCCTCTTACACTTTCATGCACTGGCCAGGTTTGCCCGGGCAGGTGTCACATTGATAAATGGTGTCCTTGCGTATTGCCCTTTTATAACACACTCGGCACCTCTTTTGTGATTTACCTTTTCTTGCGACTTGAGGGACCTGCCCTGGGAAATGCTGGTGACGCGCCCCCGGGGCAATGGGGTACTCGGCAGCCGGGCCTATGGATGCTGGTGGGGGATATCACGGTGGCTGGCCCGGTCCGTGGCCCAGGGCGGTCAACCAAAAAGGGAATTTGTAATTTGGATAGGAAAAATAAAATAAATAGTTCGTGACGCCACCTGTGGTACCCGGTAAGGTTTACCAGCGCTGCTGCAGACCTCTGGAGGGTGATAGGATGGCAACTGAGGTGTTACTGCTCCCCACAGGTGGAGCGGGTCCCCGGGGCAGTGTAGGTGTTGTTGGTTGCGCTGGGCGTTGTAGTTCAGGGGGAATGATGGCGCAACTGAAATAATGGACGGAGGCAGTGCGGTGCAGTCATCCGAGTCTTTACTCACAGTTCTTATGTAAGTTCCACAGGTGCACTGTACAGGTGTCAGCTTCCCACTTCGCGCTGCGGTCACCAGAACAGGGGTTCAGCTCTTCCTCAGGTAGGTTAGGAGCACTTGACGGAACCCCGCTTTCTTATGTTCCTCTCTAGACCGACTTCACGCTGGGTCTTCTCCCTCCTGCCCTGCGCTTCCCCACTCACAGTCCCGCTCGAGTGCTCTGAAGTCCCTCCTGTCTAACTGGAGTTCCCGGACCTGCTTGACCCTCACGGAGATTAGAATGAGGCTTTGGCAACTGAACTATAAAAGCCAGAAGCCTCCGGTTTTTCCAGCCGAGACCTAGAGTAACACGGCTGGTCCAGGGGCCGGTCCCCTTCTTGCGGCCTACGATCCCTCTGTCTTCTGACAGATTCAGGGCGTACGGGTGCCTTCCTGCACTCGCCGTACCCCCTGGGATCCCTTTACAGAACGGAGCCTACTCCTCTGCTCCCCTCCTTGGCCTCTAGCACTAGGCCCCAACTTGTGGGGCAGAGCTCCTAAGGAGACTCTGCTCCCAGACTGTCTTCTCTCCCTGACTGAACTAACTTACCACCCTAAGATGGCTTCCCTTTATATACCTCCTACAATGGTGCTCCCCTAAACTGCTTCCTCCACCCACACCCACTACTGGTTCCCCCTACCTTTGGGTTCCCCCCCTCCAGCCAGGGACAGGGCTCAGCACTGTGCACATGCATCTTGCCCTTCCTGCCGGCCTGGAGCAGTGTAGTGTTGAATGTGGGTGTTGGGGTTCCGGGCAGGACTCCCTCCTTACCTGAGAGAAGGAGACACCACATCTCTGGGTGACTTGCAGTACCTCTGTGGCGACTGAACCCTCAGGGGCGCCACACTGGCCTGGTACAATTCGAGGTCCTTCATTTCTTGAAGTACTGGGGCCCACTCCGTCACCGCTGCCAAATATCAGGGCTTTCATAACTGTCTCCTGGAAGTGAAGGTACGACGCAGAAGTCTGGCCTGCACATTGTGACAGAAGGAAAGCATTCTGCATTGCCATCTGTACAAGGTGCACCGCCAACTTCTTGTACCACACCTTGGCCTTTCTCAAAGTACTGTACGGCTGGAGGACTTGATCAGAGAGATCAACTCCCCCCATGTACTTGTTGTACCCCACTACACAGTCTGGTTTGACGACCTGTGTAATGGTCAAGATAAGGACTTCCTACTTGTCCTTGTACTTGACCACCAGTAGGTGGTCGCTACATTGGGCTCTGCTCTCACCCCTTCTGAGCAGCTGCCCAATTAGCATCTTTGGGAGGCCTCTCTAATTTATGCGGACAGTACCGCAGGCTGCGGTATGTCGTGCAGAGAGGGACTTGAAGAGAGAGACACTGGTATAAAAGTTATCCACATACAGGTGATAACTAGTGTTGAGCGAGTATGTTCTGTTCCGAGTATGCTGGGCCGAGCTCTGAGTATTTACAGCTGCTCGGTGATATGTTTGAATCGCTCCCGTGTGCATGATTTGCGACTGTTTGACAGCTTTATTACATGTGAGGAATGTGTAAGAAATAGACATTCCTCACATGTATTAAAACTGTCAAACAGTTGCAAATCATGCACACGGGAGCGATTCAAACATATCACCGAGCAGCTGTAAATACTCGGAGCTCGGCCCGAGCCTACTCGGCGAAAGGGTTAACAGAACATACTCGCTCAACACTAGTGATAACCTTTATCCAGCAGTGTGTGCACCAAGTCCCACACAATTTTCCCACTCACTCCCAGAACAGGGGGACATTCAGGGGGTTCAATCCGGGAGTCCTTCCCTTCGTAAACTCTAAACTTGTGAGTGTACCCTGAGGTACTCTCACAAAGTTTATACAGCTGGATTCTGTACCTGGCCCTCTTACTGGGCAGGTGCTGCCGGAATCCAAGCCGCCCCTTAAAAGCAATTAAGGACTCATCCACACAGATGTCCCTTTGGGGCAGGTACACTTCAGCAAACTTGTTGTTGAAGTGTTCGATGACCGGCCAAACTTTGAAAAGACGATCAAAGTCATCATGGTCCGGTTCACCTTGCATTATCGTTGTTGTAATGGTCGCATTGCGGCTGTGGAAAAAAGGGAATTACCGGTACCTATTCAAGATTTTTGGAGGGTTTTTTCAGAGGAGGAGTCGCAAGTTTTACCTCCCCATAGGGATTATGATTGCGCCATTGAGTTTGTTCCTGGAGCTACTCTTCCCAAGAGTCGCTTGTTTAATCTACCTATCCCTGAAAGAAAGGCCTTGGAGGAATACATACAGAATAGCCTGGCTGCTGGTCACATTAGACCTTCTAAGTCGCCTTGGATTTTTCTTTGCTAAAAAAAAGGACGGGGGTTTCCGTCCATGCCTGGATTTTCGTGAAATTAATAAGATTACCGTACGCAATTCCTACCCATTGCCGTTAATTCCTGACTTGTTTAACCAGTTAGTGGGGGCCAAGTGGTTCTCTAAAATTGATCTCCGGGGCATACAATTTGTTACGAGTGAAGGAGGGTGATGAATGGAAAACTGCTTTTAACACTCCGGTAGGTCACTTTGATAATCAGGTGATGCCTTTTGGTCTTACCAATGCACCTTCATTTTTTCAGAACCTTATTAATGACATCCTGAGACCTTTGCTTGGTAAGAATGTGGTTGTGTATTTGGATGACATTTTGATTTATTCGCCAGATCTAGAGTCCCATTGGCAGAGTGTTCGTGAAGTTTTGCAGTTATTGAGTGATAATTCACTCTTTGCTAAGCTGGAGAAATGTGAGTTTGCTGTGCAGAAAATTAGTTCTTTGGGCTACATTGTTTCCAGCGAGGGCTTTGAGATGGACCCGGTGAAGGTTCAGGCTGTGCAGGAATGGCCTAGGCCTATTGGTTTGAAATCTATACAGAGATTTTTGGGTTTTGCCAATTATTACAGGAAATTCATTAAGAATTTTTCTATATTTGTTAAGCCTCTGACCGATCTCACCAGGAAAGGTGCGAATACGGCCCAGTGGACTACAGAGGCCATTGAAGCGTTTGAGCATCTCAAAGAGAGGTTCAATTCTGCCCCTATCCTTATGCAGCCTGATGAGACCAAGCCTTTTTTGGTCGAGGTCGATGCTTCATCGGTGGGGGTCGGAGCAGTTTTGTCTCAGGAGAACAAGGGTGGAGTACATCCTTGTGCCTTCTTTTCGAAAAAAAATTCGGAAGCCGAACTGAATTATAATGTTGGAAATCGGGAGTTGCTGGCTATTAAACTCGTGTGGCGCCCCTGAGGGTTCAGTCGCCACAGAGGTACTGCATCCGTGGTGCCTCACTCTCTGGTAAGGAAAGGGTACAGCCCGGGACCCCAACACCTGCATCCAACACTACACTGCTCCAGCCCGGAGCACTGTGTTCTGCTGAGCCCTGTCCCTGACTAGAGTGGGGGGAACCAGAGTGAGGGGGAACCAAGTAGTGGGTGTGGGTGGAGGAAGGAGTTTAGGGGAGCACTTGCTAGGAGGATAAAAAGGGAAGCCATCTTAGTTAGGGGGGGAGTGCAGTGAGTAAGGGAGAGAGTTCTGTGTCTAATAAGAGGAGCAGGTGCTCTGTGGGAGCTCTGTTCCAGAGTCGGCCTGGTGAATGAGGCCCAGCAGAGGAGAGAAGAGGAGGGGAGCAGAGGAGGAAGGCTCCGGTAACTGAAGGGGTCCAAGGGGTACGGAAGGAGCAGGAAGCCACCCGTACGCTCTAATCTGTCAAGTGTCAGATGGACCAGGCCGCAAGAAGGGAACCGGTCCCTGGGCTAGTCGTGTCGTTCAAGCCTCGGCTAGGAAACCGGAGGCTTCTGACTTTTGTGGTGCAGTTGCCATACTCGCATCCGAGTAGCCAAAAAAGGTAGCCGTGCAGGATCAGGGAACTCCAGGTGACCCTGAGGGATCCAAGGACGCCATCTTGGGACTCAGTTTGTGAGGCTCAGGGCAGGAGGGAGAGACCCAGCGCAGAAAGTTGGCTGAGGAAAGGAACATATAGAAAGGGGGTCCCGATAAGTACTCTCGAATTGCCAGAGGGACTTCTGAACCCCTGCTTGGTGAACGCAGCGCGACGCGGGAAGCGATAACCTGTACAGTGCACCTGAGGAGCCTAAAAAGAACTGTGAGTAAAATCGGATGACTGCACTCCACTGTCTCTGTCGGTTATTGCCGCTGCGCCATCATCCCTCCTACGCTAAAACTCCTTGCATCCCTTCTATCAACTCTGCCCCGGGACCCCGCTCCGCCTGTGGGGAGCAGAAACATCCCAGCTGCCATCCCATCACCCCCCGGAGGTCTGCAGCAGCGCTGGTACCAATTACCAGAAACCACAGGTGGCGTCACGAGACAAACTGTTAACAAAAACACTAAAACCCCTTTTAAAGAGTGACCCAGAGGACGGGCCCGGGAGCCGACTGCTGCGACATCCCAAGGAGGTAAAGGCCCGGGTACCGAGTCTCCCCCATCTGTCCCCCCTGGGCGAGTCACTCGCGTTTGAACATTGGCGTCATTTTTTGGAAGGCGCTAGATTTCCTATTCAGGTTTTCACAGATCAAATTCTTATGATCTATCTGGATGCTGCCAAGCGCTTGAATGCCCGTCAAGCTAGGTGGGCACTTTTTTTTTTCTCGGTTTCATTTTTCTGTTACCTGTATCCCTGGTACTAAGAATGTTAAAGCCAATGCTTTACCTCGCAGCTTCTCTCCTACGGTCGGTGCCGAGGAGGAGGAGAGCATTTTACAGAAAGGAGTTGTGGTGGCGGCATTGGACTCCGTTTTGGAGAATGGGATTCTGAAAGCTCAAGATGATGCTCCATCTAGCACTCCCC
The DNA here is from genome assembly GCF_046119375.1 of Phyllobates terribilis. NCBI lineage: Eukaryota > Metazoa > Chordata > Amphibia > Anura > Dendrobatidae > Phyllobates > Phyllobates terribilis. The sequence goes on from NW_027362773.1 coordinate 105,857,531, forward strand.
ATGGGAAGTTGTTCGTGCCTAGAGCCTTTTTGGAGAGATTTGTTTATGGAGTGTCATGAGTCTCGGTTGGCAGGTCATCCAGGAGTTTCGGAAACTAAGAGACTTATCAGTCGCAGTTTTTGGTGGCCTGGATGGCAGAAGGAAGTCATCAAGTGGGTGCCTCAGTGTACTGTGTGTGCTAGGTCAAAGGCTTCACATACTCCTGCTGGGGGGTTGCTTTGCCCTCTGAAGGTCCCTAGTGCGCCTTGGACGCGTCTCACAATGGATTTTATTACTGATCTTCCTGTGTCCGAGGGTTTTACTGTCATCTGGGTGGTCGTGGACCGTTTTAGTAAGATGTGTCATTTGGTTCCATTCATTAAGTTGCCCTGCGCCAAGACACTCACTAAGGCGTTTGTTAAGGAGATTGTCAAGCTCCATGGCGTTCCCAGTCCCACGGATATTGTTTCTGATAGATGACCTCAGTTTGTGGCTCGCTTTTGGCGTGCTTTTTGTGACAGGTTGGGAGTCAATTTGTCATTTTTGTCTGGTTATCATCCTGAGTCTAATGGACAGACTGAAAGAAAGAACCAGGATGTTGAACAGTTTTTGTGATGTTTTGTGGCGGACAATTGTGGCACCCTAGGGGTCTGGTTACCACAGTAATAGAAATATTACGTATGAGAGTAAGTGGGAGGTTTCCTGGTCAGGAGCCCTTAAGCATGCAACACCTCCTGCCCAGACCTGGGAGGGGAGGAATCTGCCCTATAAAAACTGGGTCTGGGGCGGGGTTAGACAGTCAGAGCCTGGAGTGAAGTTCCAGACACAGGGCAAGAGACAGCTAGGAGCTCTGTAGGAGCAGGAGCTGAGTGCCAGGGACTGGAAGCAGATATATTGCTTGTCCTGGCTGAAGAGACTACTACCGGACAACGGAGTCCGAGGCTGTGGGAACGTCTAAGTCCAGCAGCAGAACCCAGCCGGCAGGGGATTCCAGGTCCTCTGGCCATAGAAGCCCGGTGGCTCAGTCACAAGGAAGGGACCAGCACCGCCATCGAGGAGCGGAGGCTATCAGAAGGCCCCAAGTCACCAGCCATACGGGTGAGCACCACACGGTATACTCAGGGACGTGGGCTACTTCCACTCGCTTACAGCACGGTAGCCAGGAAGGGTGCAGATAGCCGGGGAGGCCTACAACTCCACCTGGCCAGGGGAACTCCTGCTTGCTCGCAGACTGACCAGGCCCCTTATGCTAGCCAGTACTCCCGGGAGGGTCTGCCTTAATATCACCAGTAAAGACCCTGAACTGCACTGCAAAGACTCTGAGTCGTTCCTGCTTTCTCACCGCATACAGCACTACTAGTACTGGGGCTCCCGCGCACCATCACTCCCATCATCCACGTTCCCTGCCTTGAGGCTATACTCTTCCTGTGGGGAGTTATCCCATCCTTTGCTGCGCACACCACACCAGCCTCAGCAGTCTGCCTCGCAGCGGCGGTACACCCTGACCGCAATCCACGGGTGGCGTAGTCGGACATTAAACCACAAAAAACCCTATAAAGACTGCCACTGGTTTGACCACCCTGAGCCACGGGACCGGGTCGCCGCCACGGAGACTACAACCCCCAGAGACCCGGCTCCGGGTGTCCCACACACGCGCACACTCGGCCCAGGGGGTGAGTCAACTTTTGGCGTAGTCGGCAGGATTTCGTGCCCGCAACCACCGGGTACTGCGTGCCTTCAAAAGACTGTCATACCTTCCGTGGTGAAGGTTCCCGCCATCCGGGGCCGTTTCCCGCCATCTTCAGAAGTTTCCCGCCATCTGCAGCTGTTTTCCCGCCATCCGCAGTCATTTTCCCGCCATCGGAAGCCATCTTCGGGACGCCGCGTGGGAAGAAGAGGGGCGTGGACACTGAAAGCGCGCGAGACCCGAAGCTCCGCCCCACGCACCGACGCTACGCAAGGTCCTGGAAGGGAGAGAGAGCGACGCTGACGTCACCAGGACGCGACGCAAGGTCCTCGTCCGGAGCAGCACCAGCGGAGCCGCGGCCTACAGAAGAGGATCGTCGGAAGGTAGGCCACAATTAACTAGGGGGGAGGAAGATGACGGACACGGAGTGACCCTCTACCACCAGCGCGGCCACTGTCGCAGTAATGCCATTTACAATGCCTTACATCCCCGGAGCGGCCTGGCTGCCCCAATACTCAGGGGAGTCGCATACCCTAAGCGACTTTAAAGAGAGACTGTACAGCCTATTTAAGGTATACCCCCTGACGGAGGGCCAGAAAGTGAGCATATTGATAGGCCAGCTAACCGGCGCAGCCCAGCGTGAAGCTCTGCCCTTGTCTGCAGAGCCTGTAGGAGCTGGTGCGCAGGCTTTGGACAACAACCCGGCTAGACCTGCACCATCGGGTCCAAGAGCTAACTAAAAGCGTAACCGCGCTAACACGAACTGGGCAGTCTTTACAGGTCTCTCCTCCAGGAAGGATCAAGCTGGCCACCAGTCCAGAGGACGTCCCATGGCACCGACAGAGGAGGATCCCATCGTCCAGAGGAAGACCCAGCGACAGATACAACGAGGACGGACAACCCATCTGCCGCCGCTGCAATCAACCCGGACATATAGCAAGGTACTGTCATTTAAACAGGCACAACCTGGGGCAGAGGGCCAACCCCCAGGCATAAGATCATCAGGCCCATCGAACTGACGTGATAAATACGTAGGGGGACGTCCGGTCTTGCCTGTGGTACTGGATGGCATTCCTATGAGTGCTCTACTAGACACTGGGTCACAGGTGACTACCATCCCGTACGTGCTCTTTAAGCGGTACTGGAATGACTCGGACATAACCCGCTACCCAGATGACGACCTGAGTATCATCGCCAGCAATGGTCAGCCCGTGCTGCAAGTGGGCTTAAAAGAGGTGACCATTAAGGTCGGTAAGGTCGAACTGGCGGCACAAGGACTGATTATTGTGGACATTAACCGTCATGAGAGTCACCCTAGAATAACCTTGGGAACTAACGTGATTGAAAATTGTCTTGCAGAGGTGATTCTCATTTTACAGCAGGTTGCCAAGAATGCCAGTTCCAGCCAGCAGCGTGTCCTCCAAAAAGAAATCCGGGCACTGATGAAACGGCAACAGGTGGAATTATCTGGTGGTGAGATTGGTAGCGTGAGAATGTGTGACCCGTTCCCTATTGCCATGTCCCCGAAAAGTGAGATGATGAATTAGTGCCGGGCAGCTATTGGTCTAAGAGGTAGAGACTACCAAGCAATGGTAGAGCCCATCTACTCAGACAGTAGGCCCACCATTTTGACAGCACGGGGAGTGGTCGATGTACGCCATGGGAGGGTACCTGTCCGCATCGTAAATATGGGGGAGAGAGAAGTACACCTGCCCCGGTATGCCACGCTAGCCAAATTGTTCACCATAAACCAAAATTTTGTAAAGGCCGTAGAACCCTTGCCTCCATCTCAACCAGAGGAAGATAACGGCTCTAAGAAACAAATGGAGGACTGGTGTAAGCAACTGCATTTGGGTACTGACTCCACTTCCTCACACCAAAAGCAGGGAGTCTACCGGGTGGTTCAGGAGTACGAAAGAGTCTTTAGTAAACACCCGCTAGACTTCGGGCGAGTAAAGGGGGTAGAACATCACATCCCCACAGGAGACCATCCACCCATAAAGGAAAGATACCGACCTGTAACCCCTGCACACTATCAGCATGCAAAGGGGATGTTGCGGGACATGAAGGAGGCTGGGGTAATCAGGGACAGCTGTAGCCCCTGGGCAGCTCCACTAGTTCTAGTGAAAAAGAAGGACAACACCATGAGAATGTGTGTAGACTACAGAAAGGTCAACCGTATCACACACAAAGATGCGTACCTGTTACCTAGAATAGAAGAATCTTTTGCTGCATTAAAATCTGCTAACTTCTTCTCCACTTTGGATCTTACTAGCGGGTACTGGCAGGTTCCTGTAGCAGAGGCGGACAAGGAGAAGACTGCATTCACCACCCCGATGGGTCTCAGCGAATTCAACTGTATGCTGTTCGGGTTCTGCAACGGACCAGGAACCTTCCAGCGGTTGATGGAATGCTGTCTGGGACACCGGAATTTCGAGACGGTCCTGTTATACCTGGACGATGTCATCGTTTATTCCAAAACCTACGAGGACCATTTGAAACACCTGGCAGAAGTGTTTGACGCCCTGGCAAGCTACTGCCTAAAGGTGAAACCCTCCAAGTGTCACCTGCTGAAACCAAAGGTGCAGTACCTGGGACACGTGGTGAGTGCTGACGGAGTGGCTCCCGACCCCGATAAGATCACCGTGATTAAAGACTGGCCAAGACCCTCCAGCATAAAGGAAGTGCGGCAGTTTCTCGGGTTGGTAGGCTACTACCGAAGATTCATTCCCGGTTTCACCAAAATGGCAGCTCCTATGCAGGGCCTCCTGATAGGTCAATCCAGGAAGGCCAAAAACCAGAAGCCGCCCTTCAGGTGGGAAAAGCTGGAAGAAGAGTCCTTCCGCCAGCTGAAGATGGCCCTCACGGGGGATGAAATTCTGGCCTACTCTGACTACAGCCAGCCCTTTATCCTCCACACGGATGCGAGCAACATCGGGCTAGGAGCCGTACTGTCCCAGATCCAGCAGGGGAAAGAACGGGTAATCGCTTACGCCAGCCGAAAACTACGGCCCACGGAGAGGAACCCTGAGAATTATAGCTCATTCAAGCTAGAGTTCCTGGCAGTGGTGTGGGCAGTGACCGAACGTTTCAAGTATTACCTTGCCTCTTCCAAGTTCACCGTGTACACGGATAACAACCCGTTGACACACTTGGACACTGCAAGACTTGGTGCCCTGGAGCAGAGATGGATGGCCCGCCTGTCCAACTATGAATTCACCATCAAATACCGGGCGGGACGCTCAAATGCCAACGCGGATGCCCTGTCCAGAATGCCAAACTTCCTGGACGTAGGGGAAGATCCAGAAGAACTGGAAGAGGTCGAACTCCCTGCGTTCCACCTTCATGGGATTACCCTGTATTTCCACCGTGTAAGGGACAGGCGCTCTGCCACGTTCAATCCCTTACCCCACTACAGCTGGGCGGAGACACAAGACAGTGATCCCGCAGTCCGTCTGGTGAAGGAAATGCTGACACAGGCTGATGCCCGTCTTGACCCAGACGCTCCGGAGGAGACCAAGCAACTGTGGAAAGAGAAAAGTAAGGAGAAGCTGTACCGGAGAATGGTCAACTCTAGAACACATGAGCTGACCTGGCAGGTAGTGGTCCCAAGACGAGACGCTGCTATGGTTCTGGAGGCATACCACGACGGAGCAGGGCACTTCGGATGGAAGAAGCTGGAGTTCCTGTTGCGTGGACGGTTCTACTGGGTAGGCATGAGAGGAGCCATCGAGAGGTGGTGCAGACACTGTGTTCCGTGCAACCTAAGAAGGAAGGACCGTGCCAGCCAGAAGACTCCTCTGCAGCCCATCATCACCAGGCAGCCACTGGAGCTGGTAGCTCTGGACCATGTGAAACTGGCTCCAAGCAAATCTGGGTACGTCTACGCCCTCACAATCGTAGATCACTACTCCCGGGTTCCTGGTGGTGGTCCCTGTCAAGGACTTAACGGCTCAAACAGCAGCTAGAGCCTTCCAGCAGCACTTCTGCCGTCCACACGGGTATCCGGAGCAAGTGTTGACTGACCAAGGGCCAGCCTTCGAAGCGGAGGTCTTCCAGGAGTTCAGCAATCTGTACGGCTGCAGGAAGATAAGAACAACGCCCTATCACCCTCAGACCAACGGACTATGTGAGAAAATGAACCAGGTGGTGATAGACTTGCTAAAATCGTTGCCCCTGGAAGAACGCAGTCTCTGGCCTGAAAAACTGCCTGATCTGGTGGACTTATATAATCACATCCCTGTAGGTTCCACCAACTGTACCCCGGCTTACCTAATGAGAGGAAGACCTGGTAAGCTGCCTATTGACCTGGATATGGGAGTCCTGACACCTGAGGACACCTCGCCAGAGGCAGACTGGGATACAGAATGGCAGCAGCAGTATCGGAAACTACAGGAGAGCGTCGAGCGAAGTCTGTCTCAAGCAAGAGAAAGGCAAGAGAAGACTTATAACCAGCATGCTCCCGCTGTTCCCCTGGTACCTGGTGAGCAGGTCTTGAAGAGAAAGAGGCGGCTCCACAAGTTGGACGACCAGTGGGAGAAGGACCCGTACACCGTACTGCCCTCAAGCCATGACAATCCAAAAGTCTGCATAATCAGTAAGGATGGAGGAGAGACCACAGCCATTGTTTCCAGAGACCACCTGAAAAAGTGTCCCGAGCAGCTGCAAAGCCCTGACGATTATCAAGAGAACCCTCAACCCGCAGAGGAAAGGGAAGAAATGATCAGTACCGTACTCTGAGACTTTCCCCGGTTCGGGACTCAAATCAACAATGCAGTCGTGGTAACCGTCCTCACCTTTCTCCAGCCAGCCCCTCAAGGGCCTACAGAAGAACAGGTAGTGTCAGAAGAGCAGCCGGCCCAGGAGGCAGAAGAATCCATACCAGCAGCCCAGGAGAATCAACCCTCTGCTAGTAGTGAGCCTGCCGTGCCCCTAGTAAGCCAAAGAGTATGCAGAAAGCTGCCAGACCTACCTGAAACACCTCCTACACCCTGTAGTGCAGGACCAGATAGTGGGTTACGTAGGTCAACCAGGAGCACTAGAGGACAGATGCCCGCTCGCTGGAGAGTCTAATGCCAAATATATATTTACCTGTACATACGTAAATGCTGAAAAAGGTTTATGTTTTTGTTGCCTGTTCATTGATTATGTTTCTCTAGTTACCCTGCAGGTTTATTTGGACTGACAGGTTATGGACGCTGAGTAACCGGAACTACATTGTAGATAGTTGCACCTTGGTGCCTCTTGCGAAGATGGCCGCGGAAGAGAAAAACCTGTCTGGCGTGGCCTCCTTGTAGCCCAAAGTAGCTAGCCTCAGCCTTGCAGCCACGCCCAGGGCCAACGTTTGGGGTTTGCTTTGGACAGGTCCCCTACTCTGTTCCAAGACTCCACCTTGTTGGGTGACATGGACACCCGGTTACGGACACACCGTGACCTCTAAAGACTAAAACTTCTTGTACATATGTTATGCTACTGTTATACCCTGTATTTGTGTTTTCTTAAAAATGTGTTTAGTCCCGGAGTACTAAAATTTACTAGGGGGGAATGTGGCACCCCAGGGGTCTGGTTACCACAGTAATAGAAATATTTTGTCTGAGAGCAAGTGGGAGGTTTCCTGGTCAGGAGCCCTTAAGCATGCAACACCTCCTGCCCAGACCTGGGAGGGGAGGAATCTGCCCTATAAAAACTGGGTCTGGGGCGGGGTTAGACAGTCAGAGCCTGGAGTGAAGTTCCAGACACAGGGCAAGAGATAGCTAGGAGCTCTGTAGGAGCAGGAGCTGAGTGCCAGGGACTGGAAGCAGATATATTGCTCATCCTGGCTGAAGAGACTACTACCGGACAACGGAGTCCGAGGCTGTGGGAACCTCTAAGTCCAGCAGCAGAACCCAGCCGGCAGGGGATTCCAGGTCCTCTGGCCATAGAAGCCCGGAGGCACAGTCACAAGAAAGGGACCAGCACCGCCATCGAGGAGCCCCAAGTCACCAGCCATACGGGTGAGCACCACACGGTATACTCAGGGACGTGAGCTACTTCCACTCGCTTACAGCAAGGTAGCCAGGAAGAGTGCAGATAGACGGGGAGGCCTACAACTCCACCTGGCCAGGGGAACTCCTGCTTGCTCGCAGACTGACCAGGCCCATTATGCTAGCCAGTACTCCCGGGAGGGTCTGCCTTAATATCACCAGTAAAGACGCTGAACTGCACTGCAAAGACTCTGAGTCGTTCCTGCTTTCTCACCGCATACAGCACTACTAGTACTGGGGCGCCCGCGCACCATCACTCCCATCATCCACGTTCCCTGCCCTGAGGCTATACTCTTCCCATGGGGAGTTATCCCATCCTTTGCTGCGCACACCACACCAGCCTCAGCAGTCTGCCTCACAGTGGTGGTACACCCTGACCGCAATCCACGGGTGGCGTAGTCGGACATTAAACCACAAAAAAACCTATAAAGACTGCCACTGGTTTGACCACCCTGAGCCACGGGACCGGGTCGCCGCCACGGAGACTACAACCCTCAGAGACCTGGCTCCGGGTATCCCACACACGCGCACACTCGGCCCAGCGGGTGCGTCACAATCAAGAGGTGTAGTCTGAGTTTCTACCTCTCCCAGAATTTGCTCTTAACAATCATACATCCTCCTCTGCTGGGTGTTCTCCTTTTTTTGTTGTACTGGGAGACATCCGTCTTTTGGTTTGTTCTCCAAATTGGGGTCTGCGGTGCCGGAGGAGGAGAATTTTTCTGCTGATTTGTAGAGAGTTTGGACTAATGTACATTGCAACCTTCAAGAGGCTAACAAGAAGTCCAAGAAGTATTTTGACAGGAAACGTAAGGAGGTTTTGTTTATTGTGGGTGACATGGTTTGGTTGTCCTCGAAGAACCTGTGGTTGAAGATTCCCTCTAAAAAACTGGGTCCTAAGTTTGTGGGTCCATTTAAAGTACTTCAGGTTGTTAACCCGTCTGCTGTTAGGTTGGATGTCCCCACTTCCTGGAAGATTAATCCTGTGTTTCATGTTTCCTTGTTGAAAAAGGCTGATGTATCTGATAGGGACGCCACTGTCACAGTTCCTCCTGTGGTGAAGACGGCGAATATGAAATTTCTCATATCTTGAATTCTAGATGGCATAGAGGGAGATTACAGTATCTTGTCTACTGGAAAGGTTTCGGTCCCGAAGACAACTCCTGGGTAAGGACGGATGATGTCTCTGCTCCTAGGCTTGTTAAAGCTTTCCACAGGAGTTTTCCGGATAGGCCTGGGCCTGGAGGATCCGGAGGATCCTCATAAAAGAGGGGGTACTATTAGAACCCTCCTGTTTGCTTTTTCCATCTTGTGTTTTGTGGTCACGTGAACATCTGTGTAGCATCGGCGTCTCTGCCCCCTGCCAGGCAGAGACGCCATCCCTCTCACCTCCCCGCTCCCTGAGCGGCGTCCTCCTGCGCTCCCCTTCCTGCGGCTGCCGGCGCGCGCATCTTCCCGGGCACTGTGCTTCGGGTGCGCGCGCGCTCCCTCTCTCTTACAGGGGCCGCGCACGCCGTCCTAAAGAGTCCCCGGCCAATTGCCGGAGGACCTCCCATATTTAAGGTACCTCCTCCAAAATGGAGGTGCCCGAGCAATAGTTGTTGCACATGTATACTTACCTCTGCTTCAGCCCTCAGGTCCCGTTGCCAGCCTGACTACTGTTCCAGTCCGCCTGCCTGACTACTCTCCAGCCCGCCAGTCTGCCTTCCGCTCTACCCGCCAGTCTGTCTATGGGCAAGCCCGCCTGCTTACCAGGAAGCACCTGCCAGTTACCTGCCTGCTTCCTGCCGTGCCTGCTAGCCTGCTCACCTGGGAGCACTCGCCTGTCACCAGCCTGTTACCAGCTAGCCTACCTGGAGGCTTCTGCTGTCACTTGCCGTGACCACCCGTCTGCTAATCCTGAGACTTCAGCCTGCTCTGCCGTCACGTGCCGTGACCACCCGTCGGCTAAACCTAGAGACTCCTGCCTGCTTGGCCGTCACTTGCCGTGACCACCTAATAGCCTACCTGGAGGCTCCTGCTGTCACTTGCCGTGACCACCTGTCTGTTACCTAGAGACTTCTACCTGCTCTGCCGTCACGTTCCATGACCACCCGTCAACTATCCAGAGATTTCTGCCTGCCTGTTGTGTCCATCCGCTAAACCGGTCAGTCCCAGTCTGCTGACCCGTGGGAGCCACCTGCTCTCTTACAAGGTCGTCCCCAGAGTAGCACCTGGTCCCTCTGCTCGGTCCTTCCCTGGTCACGGAGTCGTTAGCCACCGTACGACCAGGGTCGGTCTGAGTTGATACTTAGTCACGCCCCTCTGGGTCCCTCCTTGCACCGCGGCACAGGGGTTCCACCACCCTGACCCGTAACAGTTTGCTCGGGCCATGGAACCCGGTGGCCCCCAGACCCCCGCAATCTTCGACCTGCACCAGGAGGTCTTACGTCAGAGGACTCAACAGGAGTCGGTCCTGTCCTTCCTGCGGTCTGTTAAACTCTCGCCTAGGGGCATTGTCCGATTCATCTGTGTCCATCTCTGGTCAGGCATCGCCTGCTTCTGCGGCACTACAACGTAGTCCTATTATGGCATCCGGCTATGGACCCCGGCTCTCGGCACCTCCACGTTTTGCCGGCAACCCCGCCTTAGCTCGAGGTTTCATAAACCAGTGCACCCTGCACTTTGAACTCTTGGCACATCAGTTCATCTCCGTCCGGGCCAAAGTGGCATTCATCATGTCCCATCTCACTGGGGAAACACTGGCGTGGCTAAATCCCCTGTGGGAGAGAGGGGATCCCCTGGTGTCTGACCTGTCGTCTTTCCTCGCTGCTTTCCGGAGAGTCTTCGATGAACCAGGGCGAAAAACCTCTTCAGCCTCCTCTCTGCTACGTCTCCGCCAAGGGAGTCTCACCGTGGGCCAATATGCCATACGGTTTCGTATCCTCGCTTCTGAGCTTGCCTGGGATAATGAGGCTCTTGTGTCCATCTTCTGGGAGGGTCTTTCCGGTCGGATTAAGGATGAGCTAGCGGGTCGGGACATTCCTACCACTCTGGATAACCTGGTGTCACTCGCTACCCGGATTGATATCCGGTTCCAAGAACGCACCAAAGAGATCACCCGGGAGAGAAAACTCCTCCGCCTTGCTTCCACTTTCCAGAGACCTGCCTCTCAACCAGTCACTCCCCGGGCGCACTCGCCTGAACCCATGCAGATCGACCAGACCAAGATGGTCAAATCTCGCCAAGAGTCACGTCGAACCGAGGGGAGCTGTTTCTATTGTGGCCGGGAAAACTTCAGTGTCTAGGACCGCTCGGAGAGGTCGTCCTAGGATAAAGTAAGCCCTCTCCATCCCTGACTTTGTCTGCCTCTATCTCCTGGGGAGAGAACCGTCTCTTTGAAATTGCTCATCTGGATTCTGGAGTTGCTGGAAACCTCATTTCCCAGTCCCTGGTGGAGAGATACCGAATTCCCACCAGGCCTCTGGCTGAACCATTGTCCGTCGCCTCCATGGATGGAAGACTCCTTCCGGTGACCATCCTGCTCGTCACTGAGCCCCTTACCCTGCAGGTGGGAATGCTGCACTCGGAGAAAATCTCCTTCCATGTGCTGTCCGGACTCTCTCACTCCCTATTGCTAGGTCTACCCTGGCTCCAGATACATGAACCCATGCTGAACTGGCAATCCGGTGAAGTACTCCAGTGGGGGCAGGACTGCCATAGGACTTGCCTGGTTCCGGTTCGCCCGACTCGTCCACCACCTACTCCAGCTAATTTACCCGGTCTACCGGCTCCTTACTGGTCCTACGCGGATGTCTTCGGTAAAAAAGAAGCGGAGACACTGGCACCTCATAGGCCATATGATTGCCCGATCGACCTGGTGCCTGGCGCCGCTCCACCCCGTGGGCGTATTTATCCGTTGTCGGCGGCCGAAACCCGGGCCGTGTCTGAGTACATAGAGGAGAATCTGGCTAGGGGATTCATCCGGAAATCTACCTCCCCGGCTGGAGCCGGATTCTTCTTTGTCAAGAAGAAGGATGGCTCGCTACGCCCCTGTATTGATTATAGAGGACTCAATCAGATCACGGTAAAAAACAAATATCCCCTGCCACTCATCTCCGAGTTGTTTGATTGCCTTAAGAGCACCAGGATCTTCTCCAAGCTGGATCTATGTGGAGCGTATAACCTGGTCCGAATCCATCAAGGAGATGAGTGGAAGACGGCATTCAATACCCGGGACGATCACTATGAGTACCGTGTGATGCCCTTCAGTCTCTGCAATGCTCACGCTGTCTTCCAAGAATTGGTCAACGACATCTTCCGTGATCTTCTTTACTCCTGCGTGGTGGTATACCTGGACAATATCTTGGTCTTCTCTCCGGATCTTCCTACACACCGGAGGGATGTTCGTCAGGTCCTGCTTAGGCTCAGACAGAACCACCTCTATGCAAAATACGAAAAGTGCCTCTTCGAGCAGACCTCTCTTCCATTCCTGGGCTACGTCATCTCCCAGACAGGCTTACGAATGGATCCCGAGAAGCTCTCTGCTGTCCTAAAGTGGCCCCGTCCGGAGGGGTTGAAGGCGATTCAGCGATTCCTGGGCTTCGCCAACTACTATCGTCTCTTCATTCCGCACTTCTCTTCCTGGACTGCTCCCATATCTGTACTCACCCGTAAGGGAGCAAATCCTAAGGTATGGCCGCCTGAAGCTGAGGAGGCCTTCCTCTCCTTAAAGCAAGCCTTCTCCTCTGCCCCGGTACTGCACCATCCGGACTGCAACAAACAATTCTACCTGGAGGTTGATGCTTCCTCCTCCGGAGCCGGAGCTGTGCTCACCCAAAAATCTTCTTCCGGGAGAATGGTAACCTGCGGCTTCTTCTCCAAACTCTTCTCCTCGTCTGAGCGCAACTACTCCATTGGAGACCGAGAATTGTTAGCCGTTAAATTGGCGCTGGAGGAGTGGCGCTACCTGCTGGAAGGGGCTCTAGACCCGGTGATCATCTATACGGATCACAAAAATCTGGCATATCTCCAAAATGCCCAAAGACTCAATCCGCGTCAGGCCCGGTGGTCTTTGTTTTTCGCCCTCTTCTACTTCGTTCTACATTTCTGCCCGGCGGACAAGAATGTCAAAGCCGACGCCTTGTCCCGATCCTTCCTGTCCTCCGATCAAGAGGAGGAGCCTATGCACATCATCGACCCCTCCAAGGTGATGAAGGTGGCCCCCTTGGATCTGACTCGTCTTCCACCCGGTAAGACGTTTGTAGCTGTACCAGATCGTGAGAAGGTTCTTCGCTGGGGTCATTCATCTAAACTAGCCAAAAGAAGACCTTCCTGCTCATCAGCCGGCATTACTGGTGGCCTACCCTGCGCAAGGATGTGGTACACTTCGTCTCAGCCTGTTCGTCCTGTGCCCGCAACAAAGTTCCCAGACATCTACCAGCCGGTCTTCTCCTGCCTCTTCCCGTACCTGATGCCCCGTGGCAAGACATAGCTATGGACTTTATCACAGACCTCCCTGTCTCTGCTGGTTGTACAGTCATTTGGGTGGTCGCCGACCGCTTCTCTAAAATAGCTCACTTCATCCCTCTGCCTGGTCTCCTGTCTGCATCAGAGCTAGCTAAGGACTTCTTCCTTCACATCTTCCGTCTCCATGGCCTACACCTCCACATCGTGTCGGACCGAGGGGTTCAGTTCACCTCACGTTTCTGGAGAGCTACCTGTAAGCTACTGAATGTCACCCTGGATTTCTCCTTCGCCTACCATCCACAGTCCAATGGCGAAGTGGAGCGCATCAACCAAATTCTTACCAGCTACCTCCGGCACTTTGTTAACGCTCACCATTCTGATTGGGTGGATCTCCTGCCATGGGCCGAATTCTCCTACAACAACCATAAGAGCGAATCATCTTCCAAGTTTCCGTTCTTTATAGTCTATGGTCAACATCCCCGGAATCCGTTTCCCGTCTCCGTTTCTGTGGACAACCCTGCCGCGGAGTCTCCTGTCAGCAAGTTTTCCACCATTTGGGAGAATACTAGGTTGCACTTCTTCAGTCCTCCGAGCGGATGAAGAGACATGCTGACAAGAGACGTCTGGATCCACCTCAATTCCGTCCGGGAGACAAGGTTTGGCTCTCCTCCAAACACGTTCGGCTCAAAATACCCTCCTACAAGTTGGGTCCTCGGTTCATCGGTCCATTCGAAGTCCTTAAACAAATCAATCCAGTGGCCTACAAGTTGAAACTCCCAGCCACCTTACGGATTCCCAACTCCTTCCACGTATTTCTCCTCAAACCAGTTGTCTTTAATTCTTTTTCCAACAATCCAGGTTCTTCTCCTGCTCCGGTTTCCGCTGAGGACGTTTTTGAGGTAGAGAATATTCTGGCCACCAAAAGGGTAAGAGGGAAAACATTTTTTCTGGTGGATTGGAAGGGGTTTGGCCCAGAGGAGAGAACTTGGGAACCCAGGGAGAACATCCATGCCCCGCTTCTCCTTGAAAATTTTCTTTCTGGCCTAAAAAAGAGGGGGCGTAAAGGGGGGGGGTAGTGTAGCATCAGCGTCTCTGCCCCCTACCAGGCAGAGACGCCGTCCCTCTCACCTCCCCGCTCCCCGCGCGGCGTCCTCCTGCGCTCCCCTTCCTGCGGCTGCGGGCGCGCGCAGCTTCCCGGCCACTGTGCTTAGGGCGCGCGCTCCCTCTCTCTTAAAGGGGCCGCGCGCGCCATCCTAAGGAGTCCTCAGCCAATTGCCGGAGGACCTCCCATATATAAGGCACCTCCTCCAAAATGGAGGTGCCCGAGCAAAAGTTGTTGCACAGTATATTACCTCTGCTTCAGCCCTCAGGTCCCGTTGCCAGCCTGACTACTGTTCCAGTCCGCCTGCCTGACTACTCTCCAGCCCGCCAGTCTGCCTTCCGCTCTACCCGCCAGTCTGTCTATGGGCAAGCCCGCCTGCTTACCAGGAAGCACCTGCCAGTTACCTGCCTGCTACCTGCTCACCTGGGAGCACTCGCCTGTCACCAGCCTGTTACCAGCTAGCCTACCTGGAGGCTTCTGCTGTCACTTGCCGTGACCACCCATCTGCTAATCCTGAGACTTCAGCCTGCTCTGCCGTCACGTGCCGTGACCACCCGTCGGCTAAACCTAGAGACTCCTGCCTGCTTGGCCGTCACTTGCCGTGACCACCTGATAGTCTACCTGGAGGCTCCTGCTGTCACTTGCCGTGACCACCTGTCTGTTACCTAGAGACTTCTACCTGCTCTGCCGTCACGTTCCATGACCACCCGTCAACTATCCAGAGATTTCTGCCTGCCTGTTGTGTCCATCCGCTAAACCGGTCAGTCCCAGTCTGCTGACCCGTGGGAGCCACCTGCTCTCTTACAAGGTCGTCCCCAGAGTAGCACCTGGTCCCTCTGCTCGGGCCCTCCCTGGTCACGGAGTCATTAGCCACCGTACGACCAGGGTCGGTCTGAGTTGATACTTAGTCACGCCCCTCTGGGTCCCTCCTTGCACCGCGGCACAGAGGATCCACCACCCTGACCCGTAACAATCTGCCTTTATATTCCAGCTCCGCCCTCCTGGCTGTGCTGGACTTCAGTGTTTGACTGTTTCTCTAGCCTGGTGCTTCGGTGCCTTTCTCTGTCAGTTCGCTTGGTCCTTCTGGGACCTCTAGTACCTTTTTGTCAGTTTGTCTTTTTGTGTTCTGCAACAACTTCTCTGTTTAGGAGGTGTCCCATTTTTGTCCCAGTCCTTAGTTCTTTTAGGGACCCCTCCCTTAATGCTATAGGTCTTCGTTCAGACTAGCCGAGGACTAAGGCGGGTCTGTTCGCTAGGAACAGGCAGCCCGCTACATCGTAGGGATTCAGCTTAGTCTTACTGTAGGCACAGCTTTCCCTTATCTTTCCTTAGTACATGTTGCAGATCATAACACATATACCTGCAGATTTGCTGCGTTTCAATTAAAGTCAATGGGCGGAAAACGCTCCGGAAACACTTGGCATAATGGTCATACTGCGTTTTTTTTCCGCAATGCTAATCCTGAACGGAACTTTCCGCATCATGTGCACAGCACATCAGGATTAGCATTGC
Source organism: Phyllobates terribilis (assembly GCF_046119375.1). NCBI lineage: Eukaryota > Metazoa > Chordata > Amphibia > Anura > Dendrobatidae > Phyllobates > Phyllobates terribilis. The sequence continues at coordinate 105,873,279 of NW_027362773.1, forward strand.
TATTGCTGGCAGACCTATTAACAAGCGTTTTTGACGTGTTTCCGTGGTGGAAAACCGCCGAAAAAGCGCATCAAGAAGGCTTCATGTGCACTTAACCTTAGCCCCCTTTATAGTTGCACCGTCTAGCTCCAAATTTCCCACTTGTTGGATTGATTCTGCTATCTACTCATTTAATTGCCAGGTGAAATGACACAGATATTTTGGGACTTCTATTTTGTTTATATTACTCTAGTGAACCCTTTCCTCTGTCTTTCATCTTTGCCTCTAGATTTTAATCAAACTTATTCAACTCCCTTTCAAATTAAGTTTATTAGCAAAATTTGCAAAATCTCTGCTATTTGCAGCAAACCAAATATTTAAATAGCTCAATACAACTAATATAACGTGGCTTCTCCAATGTAAGACAAAATGTCATGTTTATTTACTACTGCAGTCTCAGAAGTTTTCAACCCCCTGAATAGATTTCCTCAAAAGTGGACAACGTTGTCTCAAACACCTGATCAAAGGCTTTATTAGTTGTATCAGGTGTGCTTGTGATAACGTACAGTACAGACCAAAAGTTTTGGACACACCTTCTCATTTAAAGATTTTTCTGTATTTTCATGACTATGAAAACTGTACATTCACACTGAAGGCATCAAAACTATGAATTAACACACGTGGAATTATATACTTAACAAAAAATGTGAAACAACTGAAAATATGTCTTATATTCTAGGTTCTTCAAGGTTCTTCAAAGTAGCCACCTTTTGCTTTGATGACTGCTTTGCACACTCTTGGCATTCTTTTGATGAGCTTCAAGATGTAGTCACCGGAATTGGTCTTCTAACAATCTTGAAGGAGTTCCCAGAGATGCTTAGCACTTGTTGGCCCTTTTGCCTTCACTCTGCGGTCCAGCTCACCCCAAACCATCTCGATTGGGTTCAGGTCTGGTGACTGTGGAGGCCAGGTCATTTGGCGTAGCACCCCATCACTCTCCCTCTTGGTCAAATAGCCCTTACACAGCCTGGAGGTGTGTTTGGGGTCATTGTCCTATTGAAAAATAAATGATGGTCCAACTAAACGCAAACCGAATGGAATAGCATGCCGCTGCAAGATGCTGTGGTAGCCATGCTGGTTCAGTATGCCTTCAATTTTGAATAAATCCCCAACAGTGTCACCAGCAAAGCACCCCCACACCATCACACCTTCTCCTCCATGCTTTACGGTGGGAACCAGGCATGTAGAGTCCATCCATTCACCTTTTCTGCGTCGCACAAAGACACTGTGGTTGGAACCAAAGATCTCAAATTTGGACTCATCAGACCAAAGCACAGATTTCCACTGGTCTAATGTCCATTCTTTGTGTTCTTTAGCCCAAACAAGTCTCTTCTGCTTGTTGCCTGTCCTTAACAGTGGTTTCCTAGCAGCTATTTTACCATGAAGACCTGCTGCACAAAGTCTCCTCTTAACAGTTGTTGAAGAGATGTGTCTGCTGCTAGAACTCTGTGTGCCATTGACCTGGTCTCTAATCTGAGCTGCTGTTAACCTGCGATTTCTGAGGCAGGTGACTCGGATAAACTTATCCTCAGAAGCAGAGGTGACTCTTGGTCTTCCTTTCCTGCGGCGGTCCTCATGTGAGCCAGTTTCTTTGTAGCACTTGATGGTTTTTGCAACTGCACTTGGGGACACTTTCAGAGTTTTCCCAATTTTTCGCACTGACTGACCTTCATTTCTTAAAGTAATGATGGCCACTCGTTTTTCTTTACGTAGCTGTTTTTTTCTTGCCATAATACAAATTCTAACAGTCTATTTAGTAGGACTATCAGCTGTGTATCCACCTGACTTCTGCACAACACAACTGATGGTCCCAACCCCATTTATAAGGCAAGAAATCCCACTTATTAAACCTGACAGGGCACACCTGTGAAGTGAAAACCATTTCCGGTTACTACCTCTTGAAGCTCATCAAGAGAATGCCAAGAGTGTGCAAAGCAGTCATCAAACGTTTTGCACCATATCACATTTGTTGAGCCCGTAAAGCACAAGTACGGAACAAAATCTCCAGAAGTGACCTTATTCAGAAAGCTGCATTAATCCATGAATTTATCATGGTGTGTAGTTAGCATTTTACATGTAGTTAGCATTTACAAATTGGCTCTGAAATAAAAGCAGAAAACAAAACTCTTGATCCATTAAGTAGAGTTGCACCTTTATTGGGCTGTCTGCAAGTTTAATAGGCATATGAGAGACTCACAATGGAGTAATACGGACTAAAAATAGGAAATGTGACACTCCAGTGTCTTATGTTTTGACTGCAGCTCAGAGCATGCGTACTTTGAAGGATCATAGAGGCAACATCAGAAAGACTCAAGTAGTGTTGCTGCATCATCCCTGATGAAACCCTCTATATGGTGATGTGGGGGGTTACTGAGCCCATATGGAGACACATGGGTGATCGACTGTGAAGACACAGGGTCTTCCGTGGGCATAATACTACTCAAACAACACAGACTGATGGCAAAACAGTGTGGCAATATTTTATTGAACCACCAAACAGACAAACATATAGAACAGTCCCAGCAAATACACAAGATGATGCAACTTACATAGTCTCACCCTTCCGCTGGCCCGCCAAGAATAGAGCAATGAGATATGTGGCCAGGTGACCTGATTGTCCCAACCTGGATTCTTCACATCATCTCTGAGAGTTCAGTGATATTCAATTGAACAGATCTGTATTCCTCTTGATGGAGCCATGTGTTCTGGTTGCCGTCCTGAAGAGTCTCTCTTGATTCTATTTGTAAAGTCTGTCTGCTACAGAGTCCTATGTCCCTTAAATAGCACACAACCACAGGTCAAGGATTAGGGATATTATTCCACAGGGCTCGAGCATCCACAACTCATCTTCCAAGATTGACTGGCAAACACCCTGTAATGGTATTCAACATATCTAGCAAACATCCATTGTTCAGAGTCCTTGTATAGCAAAACTGACAGACGATACGTTGTATGAGCTGATATAGGATGTGAATATCAGCCATTCATCAGTTACCAAATATCAACTCAAGTGATCAACATTCAAGTTTATACGAAAAATAGTCTGTGTTGACCAAGCAAAGAAGAGTACAAGTTCAAAAGTCAACATAACAAAGGTGTATGGTTCCTGGTCTATGGAATGTATGTCTGGCATAATTAAGATGTAAAGCTGGGTTGTCACATCAACATCTAATGACCAGTCTAAACTATGCACTTTGTTTAATCCACTTGCTGTAAAAGAAGGCTTAAAAGGTGCTGGCTGTACTTTATATGAGGTAAACCTTGTGACCGGTTCCCTTTAAGTGGGTAAGGGCAAAACTTAGTGATTGTAGAAACAAGTGACACTGTTGCTTTGCAGCGCTGGGGTCCTGGGTTCATATTCCACTAACATCTGCAAGGAGTTTGTATGTTCTCCTCGTATTTGACTGTGCTTTCTCCGGTTTCCTCCCACACTCCAAAGACATAGTGATAAGGAATTTAGATTGTGAGCCCAATGGGGACAGAAATGATAATGTCTGTAAAGCCCTGCGGAATCAATGGCACTACATAAGCAAGAAAAGGAAATAAGTGAATGTGTTGAATGCCTCCAAGGACTCTGCAAAATTGTGATCTTTATCGTTTTATTTACAGTGAATAGATAAGTGCAATATGTTTTTAAAATGTTTGTCATTGGAGATTGCCTCTGTTGGGTAAGGGAATGTTTGCCTTTTATCCAAAATCCCAATGTCACTTATTAGAGTTTAATAACGTGTTCCTTTATTTTTATTAATTCAGTACCTTTAAATTAGAAATTCGGATGAGAGAAAACCACTTTCCTTTCCCTGCAGGCTTTTTGTAAGTGTTTGGAAACCTCGCAAAAATTCTATTTGGTGGAATACAGTAATTAGAAGATAGACATGATGGGGATTCAGCTGTGGTTTCTCATTTAAGGTTTTAGTAATTTTTTTCATTCATTCTTCAATTAGATACGTCCGAGTGTATATTTGTTTTTTTTCTGCTAGAGCCTTTGTCGCTGCCATCAATTCTAAAATAAAAGTAAAAAAATAAAATACAGATGCACATTTTAGAACTGGAGGCCTTACATTCCTCAGACAAAGACATCATTACTCCACCATTGTAGACTGGGAAGAACGAATGACGGAATTTCAAAGCGAGATCAATTTGAATTTCAAAATTTCCAAAACACATCTTGATGATTCCCAAGTTTTATATTCTGTCTGCGATAAAAATGGAAATGAGATGGACGAATTGATTCTAGGTAAATCAGACTCACCTCAAATCTTGCAAAAAATAAAAAGAAATTCAGATTCACTCAAATTAAAAAAAAATTTACAATTAGCTTTGGGCAAATTCATCAAAATGGAGACTCACTGCAATTTTGCAGAATTCTAATAGGCCAGAAAGGGGTTAATTAAAAAAAAAAATACCCACCCTGCCCTCACCAGTCTCGTAGTGGAGCCTTGCTCCGGTTGTCTCCTTCAGTCACCAGTGGAGCAGTCAGTGGGAAATCTTTGGCATCTTCCACAGCTTGACATCTTCATCTTCGGATGACAGGAGCTACCAAAAGGTGCCACAAGACTCCAAAGATGGTTTAATTAAGACCACATTGGTAATCAGACCAAAGAAAATGAAAAGACTGGAGCAAAGCTATGTGGTGGTACAGGTGAGGGGGCAGAGTAGGCATTTATTTTTTACATATGCTCATTCTTCTCTGGGGTCTGGAGAGACCTTAGCGCATGATAGTGTACATTCAATTCTGATCAAATAATTTTCACGCAAATTCATTTTCCTAGTTTGAGTGGACTCAAAAATAAGAATTTTGACAAATTTGCTCTTCATCACACAATAAAAACACCACAACAGTCAAAGCAATGTTAATCGTAATGGGACACTGTAGGGAGGTTTTGATGTTCCAGGGCATATCGCCATATTTCACACAACCATGAATTTTGCTGCCTATCAGAATATCTTTAGAGGAGAAACTTCCTTGTTATCAGTTTTTGATCTAAATTTCAAGCACAATGGAGTTTGGCTGTAAGCCAACAATTGAAACACCAGAGAAAACCACCTTTACGTGGCTCAAAGGAAACAAAATAAAGTTTTAGAGTTGCCTTGTAAAGGTTCTAAAATGACTTGGGGAATAAGCTCACAATGTTTTGGCCACACATTCGTGACACTATTGGACGCTTCATCTGAACCCTCAAAACAGGATATGGACAAAGCAAGAGACTTTAATTGAGTCCAAAACATGCAACATTGGGCACAATTGGAACTTTTTTTGGGGGTGGCTATATCCACCTAGTGGGTAAGTTCACATGAACGTGACGCGCCCCCTGGGCCGTGGGGTACCCGGTGCCGGGCCGGTAGATGCTGGGGGTGATATCACGGTGGCTGGCCCGGTCCGTGACCCAGGGCGGTCAGTAAAAAGGGGTTCGTGATACCACCTGTGGAATGCGGCCAAAGGGAGCCACCACTGCGGAGCAGTCCTCTGGAGCTGGTGTTGCAGCAGCAGAGATGGTGTGGCTCTCCACAGGTACAGCTAGCTCCAGGGCTAGCTCCAGGGCAGTGTAGGGGTAGATGGTGGATGCTGGGGAGGGACGGCAGGACGGTCCCGGAGGAAAGACGGACACTCACACGAGGGTAAGCTTCAGTACCTTTACTGGTGATGAGGCAGGCACGGTCCAGGGTACTCCGGACGAAGGGCGCACTTTTGGACTCTCCCCAGTGAGCGGGTATAGAGTCTCCTGATCCGTGGCTTTACTCGCTAAGCTTCTGGCCTGCCTGGAGCTAGGCCTAGCTTGGTTATGGTCTCTCTCCCTTGCACCTGCTGACCTGGTGGTAGGGCCTTCTTTTGTAGATCACTCTCCCTGGACGCTGGGGCCTCCGTGACTCCTAGCCCTGGTACTGTAGTCAGCGTTTCATAAACCTGGGACCTGTAGTCCTCCAGGGGTTCCGGTGGTCCCTACTGGGTATAAAGGGACCGCATAGGCCCGGACCCGGTGTCCGGTATATATCTCAGGGTGAGCCTGGTATGCTCCTCTGCCCCCTCGCTACTTCTTCCTTCTCTTCTCGCCTTCGGCCACACTCAGGGCCCTCACACGTGCTGTAGGCCTTGGCTTGCCTAAGCACAGCAGCCAGCGTGCTGCCTCTTCGCTGTTCTCTGAGCGTCAGCACGCTCCCAGACTCTCTCTGTCTGACTCCTGACTTCTGACTAAACTCAACACTGAGCTGCCTGGCTCCACCCTCCTTATATATATCCCTAACGGGCTCCCTCTGCTGGTCTGAGGTGGTAGGGTGAAGGTGTGTGAATGTGTGAGGGCCTCTTGTGGAGAAGTCCTTCCATGCATCCTTCTGGGTTCTGTGGCACCTGTGCGTAGCAGAGTGCCACAAACAAATAAACAATTGTTCAGCATTTCACCCAAAAATGTTGGATGTTTTTTATTCTCACTTGTCTTCCATATGTAATCAGTTTTTTAGAGAAGCAGCTATTAATAATTTATAAGACAATTTACAGTTTCCTACATTACCGAATTGCAATGTATCTGTAAAAATGGGTTGTTAACACACCCATAGACGTTTTCTTCATGGACAGCACTTGGACCAATAATATGGTTGTGTGAACGAGCCCTTAAAATCAGAAATGGTGGTGCAGCAGACAACGTCATCATTTCTGACTTGTTGTGGACTCTCTTTAGTGATGAGCGAGCATGCTCGCTACTGCTCAGTGCTCGTCCGAGCATTTCACTGCTCGAGATGCTCGGCGCTCGCCGAGTATTTCCGGGTTGCTCGGGCGGGAACTTGGGACCCCTCCCTGCATGTTTGGCGCTCTTTAGAGAGCCAATGAACATGCAGGGATTGCCTGCCATGCACTGTAATGCCGTAGCCATGTTGGTTGTGGGTATTACAGTGATTGGCTGGCCGCACAGCGTCATCAGGTCTATATCAGACATGGCGCCGTCATGCTCGTCACAGTCACTCCGGATCAGACAGTGTAGGGAGAGCTGCTGCTGTGTCAGGGAGAGATTTGATCGTGTATTAGGTAGTGTAGGGAGAAAAACTGTACATTACACATATCCATCTTAACAAACAGTCCTTCTGAGGACTAATCCATCTGCAGACATATCAGGCAGGCAGGGTGTATAGGCAGGCAGTGTATATAGCAGACTGCAGTGCATATAGCACAAGAGGCTCCATTCCAACTCTGCCTTCTGCTGCTGTTAGATATTTCTATACAAAGGCCCAGGTCTCAGGGGCCAGGAATACTTTTCTTTGGATCTTAATCCTCATTATTTGCTTAAAAAGCAATCCAGAGATCACCGTTTTTTCTGTGCCATTTGCTTGTTGGCACTGCAGAATACAGCCAGGTCCTTTCCATATTACAGCTCTAGAAATCTAGCTATTTAAAACTGTGTTTTCTCCATCAAACGGATCACATATATGTTGTCAGAAAATACTGCCATTTCTGGACTCCATTAAAAATTTCCTTTAGTGTGTCAGTGAAGTAATTCACACCAGTTTGCTGTTCAAACTACTTACCTACATGCCAGGTATTTAAATCTCTGATTTCTCTATCACACGGATGACATATACGTTCGCTCCAAACTCAGTCATTTGTAGTGAGCGTGGAAGATACTGTCCTCCATTTAAAATGGGCAAGGCATGTGGCAAGGGATGGGGAACTGGACGTGATGGTAATGGTGCATGCAGAGGCCGATGACAAGACCGTGGGCAAGCCGAAATTGTGCCACAACAAACACCCGCATCTTCTCGTCTGACCTTCCTGTCCCAATTTCTAGGGGACCGCAGCACACCACTATTGAACCCAGAGCAGTGTCAAAAGGTTGTTGGTTGGATAGCGGATAATGCTTCCAGTCACTTAGCCACCGCCACCACCCTGTCTTCCACACGGTCAAGTCTCAGTAGCCGTGAGTCTGGACCCCATATTCCTCACCCTGATCCTCCTTTCTCCTACCATGCCGAGTACCCAGAGACACCTGATCCCACACTAGGACACTCTGAAGAGCTGTTCACTTTTCCATTTATAGATTCGGGCCTCTCGCCCGGTCCACTTGAAGCGGGGCAAGAGGATATCGCGTGTAGCGATGCCCAAATATTTGAGCAGCCACGGTCACACGAAGGCAACGGTGGGAAAGTGTCATAAGAGGTGGAAGATGATGAGACACAATTGCTAGAAAGTCAGGAGGAGGACCAGGGTGCGGAAGTGGAAGACGAGGTGGTGGATGATATAGTAACTGACCCAACCTGGCAGGTGGACATGCAGAGTGAGGACAGCAGCACACAGGGGGAGGTTGTTTTTTAAAGACTCTGCCGATAACCCCAAAAAGGCCATTTGCAGCACTTGCCAGGCCAGCATCAGCAGGGGTGGCAAAACAACCAGCCTGACCACCACCAGCATGATCAGGCACATGGCAGCAAAGCACCCGACTTTGTGGGCTGAACCCCAGGGTCCAGGAACAGTGTCTGCGGGTGGCACCATTGCTTCTTCCACTGTTGTGCATGCAAGCCAATCCCCTGTCCATTGTGCATGCGAAGACGCCTCCTGCCCTGCACCTGTCATTGCACACTCTCAAGTAGCAGCATCAGGAAGCACGTCCATGTCCATGTCCCAGTGCAGTGTTCAGTTGTCCATACCCCAGTCCTTGGAATGCAAGCGCAAATATGCAGCCAATGCCCCACAGGCCACACTACTTAATTCTCACATTTCACGACTGCTTGCGCTCGAAATGTTGCCTTTTAGGCTCGTGGAGACGGAAGCATTCCGCAACCTGATGGCGGCGGCCGTCCCTCGGTACTCGGTCCCCAGCCGCCACTATTTCTCCCGGTGTGCCGTCCCCACATTACATAAGCACGTGTCCCAAAACACTAGCCGTGCTCTCAACAACGCAGTTACCGGTAATGTCCACCTAAACACGGACAGTGCTTGTGGGCAAGGACTGTACATCTCGCTGACGGCAAAGCACACTAGGTTAACATAGTGGAAACCAGGACCCAGTCGGACCTTGGGACGGAACACGTCCTCCCGACACCAAGGATTGCGGGCCCTAGGTCAATCAGGGCTGCCCCCACGGTCTACAGCTCCTGCACCTCATCCTCCTCAGCCTCCTCCTCCTCTTCAGCCTCCATCTCCAAAATGACCACATCAGTCATGAGCTGGAAGCACTGCAGCAATGCCTCGGCCAAGCGGCAACAGTCTGTGCTGAAGCTAATATGCTTAGGTGAAAAACTGCACAATGCTGAAGAGTTGTGGACAGCTCTGAAAGAGCAGGCAGATCTGTGGCTTACACCGCTGTACCTACAGCCAGGCATGGTCGTGTGTGACAATGGCCGGAACCTGGTGGCGGCTCTGAGGCAAGCTCACACACGTACCATGCCTGGCCCATGTGCTTAACCTCATGGTTCAGCGGTTTCTCAAATCCTACCCGGAGCTGCTGGATCTGCTTGTTAAAGTACGCTGCCTGTGTGCCCATTTTAGAAAGTCAGCTACAGCTTCCCCCGCCCTTGCAGTGTTTCAGCAGAGTTTGCAGCTTCCGGCTCACAGACTGGTGTGTGATGTCCCCATGCGTTGGAACTCTACACTGCAGATGTTGGGAAGGATTTGTGAGCAGAAGAGGGCAGTTGTTGAGTACCAGCATCAACAAGGCCGTCGCTATTCAGTTCAGACTCCACACATAAGACCTCAGGAGTGGACATGGATGTCAGACATATGTACCATCCTCCAAAACTTTGAGGGCTCCACCAAGATGGTGAGTGGCGATGACATCATAATTAGCGTCACCATCCCGCTTCTCTATGTTCTGAAATGCTCTCTACTCACAATCAAAGAGGATGCATTGGAGGCGGAGCATGATGAGATGGAGCAAGGAACCCTACAGGGTGATTACACATAGCCAAGCCTCACCTCATCCCAACGTGGATTGGGTGACAATGAGGAAGAGGAGGAGGAGGAGGAAGGATAGGAGCTAGTTTCATGCACTATAGACGGTACTACCTGCACAGCTGTCATACCGTCTGTTCAGCGTGGATGGCAAGAGGACAGAGAGGAGGAGGAGAGCATAGTCAGTCATCCTTTGGGTGAGGACACGGAAGTCTTGAATGTTAGTAGTCTGGCAAGCATGGCTGAGTTTATGTTACGCTGCCTTTCCCATGACCCTCGCGTTCTCAAAATTTTGGGTGACAGTCATTACTGGTTGATGACACTTCTAGACCCACGCTACAAGGAGAACTTTCTATCTCTTATTCCTGAGGCAGACAGGTCTACAAAAATGGGGCTGTACCAGAAGGCCCTTGTTGCGGAACTATTAAAAAAATTCCCATCAGAAAACACTGGCGGCAGAGGGCACACTTCGTGGGACAACCAAGTAGTGCAGGCAAGAGAGACACAACTTCAATCCAGCAGAAGCAGGGGAACACTGTCAAAGTTCTGGCAGAGTTTTCTCAGACCCTCCAATTGCACAGGCCCTGAGGCGCGGGGTACTCTCACAAGGAGTGCAAAGTTTGGGAAGATGCTGAGGGAGTACCTTGCCGACCGTACCAATGTCCTCCGTGATTCCTCTGTGTCTTATAATTATTCGGTATCTAAGCTGGATACGTGGAATGAACTGGCTCTCTATGCCTTGGAGGTCTGGGCCTTCCCTGCCGCCAGCGTTTTATCAGAGCGGGTTTTTAGTGCCACTGGTGGAATTATAACTGATAAGCGCATCCGCCTGTCAATTATAAATGCTGACAGGCTGACTCTTATAAAAATGAACATGGGCTGGATTGGGCCAGACTTCTCAACACCACCGAATGATAGCAGCGCAACATAAACTCAAATCCAGTGTCTTTTCTTGAGAGGGGTATTCCCATGCACCTTTTCACACCCACACATGGGTATACGCTTCCTGATTTTGTCTATTTGCTCTTGTCCTCCTCCTTCTCCTCATCCTCCACCACTATATTACCAGGGTGACCGTGGTCCGTGATGCAACACCCACATCATTTTTTTAAAGGTTGTTTATGATGCCCATGAAAATTTTTTTTTATACAGTATGTTCATGTATACCCCCCAGGGGTAAATGTTTGTCAGCCCATACACTTAGTGCATGGGCCTTACAAGTATAGGAGGTCCGCTCCTTTCTAATGGGAGCATTTTTTTATGAGGCCCTCCTCCACGACTCTTCCAAGGGGCATTGAAGTGCCTCCAAATTTTTGGCAGCCCTTGCATTCACTGCATAGGCCAACACTATGGGAGACTCTCTCCTTTCTAATGGGAATGTGTCGTTACTGTGGCCCTGCTCTGTGTGTCTTTAAATTGTTAGTGGGGTTTTTCCTAAAATTGGTCAGCCGTTGGACTCACTGCATACCCTATAACTGTATAGCAGACCCTCTCCTTTCTAATGGGAACATGTCGTACCTTGTTACTGTGGCCCTGCTCTATGTGTCTTTAAATTCTTAGTGGGGTGTTTCCTAAAATTGGTCAGCCGTTGGACTCACTGCATACCCTATAATTGCATAGCAGACCCTCTCCTTTCTAATGGGAACATGTCGTACTTGTTACTGTGGCCCTGCTCTGTGTGTCTTTAAATTCTTAGTGGCGTTTTTCCTAAAATTGGTCAGCAGTTGGACTCACTGCATACCCTATAACTGTATAGCAGACTCTCTCCTTTCTAATGGGAACATGTCGTACTTGTCTTTGTGGCCTTGCTATGTGTGTCTTTAAATTTTTAGTGGGGTTTTTCCTTAAATTGGTCAGCCGTTGGACTCACTGCATACCCTATAACTGTATCGCAGACCCTCTCCTTTCTAATTGGAATATGTCGTACCTTGTTACTGGGCCCTGCTCCCTGTGTCTTTAAATACTTAGTGGGGTTTTTCCTAAAATTGGTCAGCCGTTGGACTCACTGCATACCCTATAACTGTATAGCAGACCCTCTCCTTTCTAATGGGAACATGTCGTACCTTGTTACTGTGGCCCTGCTCCGTGAGTCTTTAAATACTTAGTGGGGTTTTTCCTAAAATTGGTCAGCCGTTGGACTCACTGCATACCCTATAACTGTATAGCAGACCCTCTCCTTTCTAATGGGAACATGTCGTACCTTGTTACTGTGGCCCTGCTCCGTGGGTCTTTAAATTCTTAGTGGGGTTTTTCCTAAAATTGGTCAGCCGTTGGACTCACTGCATACCCTATAACAGTATAACAGACCCTCTCCTTTCTAATGGGAACATGTCATACCTTGTTACTGTGGCCCTGCTCTATGTGTCTTTAAATTCTTAATGGGGTTTTTCCCAAATTTTGGCAGCCCTTGTAGTCACAGTATGGGCATTACCACTATAGGAGACCCGCTCCCTTATAATGGGAACATTTTTTTTACTGAGACCCTCCTCTATGTCTCTTTAAAGGGGTATTGGGTTGCATCCAAATTTTTGGCAGCCCTTGCAGTCACTGGATATGCAATAACAGTATAGGAGACCCACTTGTTAATAATGGGAACAACAAAGCATAGCCGGCTGATGGCTCTCTAACAATAGCTAGGGCCGACTGCTGGCCTTTTAAGAATAGTAAGGGCCGTCTGATGTCCCTATAAAAATAGGCTTTATGACTTTCAGAGTCCCTCCATCATAAATAAAAAAGGATGTGTCTGATGTTGTGTCACACACCACATTGCCAGATAAGGTTGTAAAATGTTAAAATGACATTTCCCAGTGAATGCATTTGTCTTAAAAAATAACATAAAAAAAACAAAACAATAGGATCTTTCTTTAGTATAAAAAACGGCATCACCAATTTAACCTCAATGTAATCATATTGTTCAGCTCATGCACCTCCTCCTCCATCTCCGAAATGATCACATCAGTCACAAGCTGACAGCACTGCAGCACTGCCTTGGCCAAGCGGCAAAAGGCTATGCTGAAGATAACATGCTTAATGCTTAATTGACAAACCGCCCAGTGCTGCAGAGTCGTTGAAAGCTGGACCCGTAGAAGCGTGATAGACAAGCGAAACGGCCGTCGTCCGTAAAAAGTGCCGCTTTCCTGCATTTTTAATGGAAATGGAATAAAGGAAGATTTTATTACATCGGTGTGCCACCTCGCTTTCTTCACGTATGAATTGTGGCTTACTTTGTTTCTGGAGGGAGTTGCACCCGATGGTAAGACTGATTGCTCCAGCTGATGAGGTCGAGCTTCTGGAGTCTCTACACAAGGACTGAGTCGCTGCAGTGCTGGTTGCCTTTGCATTTGTGTTGAATGCTGTAACACAGCAGCCTGATCTGTGGCTCTCACCGCTGAACATACAGCCAGGCATGGTCGTGTGTGACAATGGGCGGAACCTGGTGATGGAGAAATGACAGCCGGGGTAGATACGGTTTCCCTCTATGCCAGTCCTTTCACTGAGCTAAAGAATATGGCTGTGGTGAAATACAACTCCCACTGAGAAGCTGTTTCAGATTGAAAAACATTGTGCCCACCAGAGGATTTGAATCTGAGGGCTAACCTTTCTCACCCACTCAAGAGCCCCATAGCAGCTGCAAAGTTAGCGCTATCATGAACTCTCCTGAGGTAGAAGCCAAGGCACAGCAGAGGATTCTCTGGTGGGACCGTCAACCCTGCGTAGAAGCAGTTACGGGACACTCTATGGCTGTTTTTTTTACTGAAAAGGAAACACACGCAAACACGGGGAGAACATACAAAGTCCTTGCAGATGTTGTCCTTGCTGGGATTTGAACCTAGGATCCCAGTGCTGCAAGGCTTCAGTGCTAGCCACTGATCCAATGTGCTGCCGTTCACCCTCTAATATCTAACAGGCTGGAGAAACTTGCACCTACTGCCACTCTATCTTCAGCTCCTTTTTGAGAAAATGTATTTGGGCAGCCACTCAGTCTACCAAATACAATTCCTGAGAAGGAAATTGGGGATGGCTTCCCTATTGGTACTGGGGGCAGTGCTAATACCATGGCGTCGTACCATAGTTTGCTGGAAATATTCCAGGCTGGTAGGAGGCAAGCAAATTCCCACAGAAAAGTACCAGCAGTAATGTTCAGGCCACATTTCAAGTGCAAGCAGATTTAGAGGACTTCCTGGGAGAAATGACACGCAGGGTAGATACGGTTTCCCTCTATGCCAGTCCTTTCACCGAGCTAAATACAACTCTCAGCAAAAAAAGTTGTGGACTGGCTCCGTACCGTCCCTGGCCACATTCACCTGTCCACGTGTTTGTGGTTAGGCAGTCCTTCCCAGTAAGTGCACTGGGGAGGGCACGGGTAATGTTGTGGGACCCGTGCTTGTGGAAGGCGGAGGCGATACCAGGAAATATAGTGGCAGCTGGGGACCGAGTATGGACACCCGGCCGCCGCCGGCATGAGGTTGTGAAAAGCTTCCGCCTTCATGAGCTTAAAAGTCCATATTTCAAGTGCAAAGAGCTGCCCAGAAACCTGGCAGTTTAGTGTTGCGGCCTGTGGGTGGGTGGGTGGCTGGCTGCATACTTGCACTTGCATTCCAAGTAACAGAAAACTAAGCAGATGGTGGCCTCTATCATCATCATAGCCTCACCTCGGCACTATGAACTCTCCTGAAGGAGAAGCCAGGGCCCGCTGAAGGAGTCTCCGGTTCTCTGGTGGACCTGTCCAACCCTGCCGAAAAGCAGCCCTGGCTAAGAAAAGTGTGGGGAAGGTTCCCAGACACTCTATGGCTGCTTTTTTAATGTGGATAGGCCATGCTTATGCATGTTATTTCTCAAAACGCATTACAGATCAGGCCATTGTCCAACTGTGTATTCAAGAAGTTAAATGCGCAAAGAAATATGTGTGTGTGTCAAAGCACCACCGACAAGTGCGAGTTGATCTTGGACGGGCTGCCGTTGCTTCTGCAACAAGCTCAATTACAGGACTTCCTGGGAGAAATGACACGCAGGGTAGATGCGGTTTCCCTCTATGCCAGTCCTTTCACCGAGCTAAATACAACTTTTAGCAAAAAAAGTTATGGACTGGCTCTGTATCGTCCCTGGCCACATTCACCTGTCCACGTGTTTGTGGTTTGGCGGTCCTTCCCAGTAAGTGCACTGGGGAGGGCACAGGTAATGTTGTGGGACCCGTGCTTGTGGAAGGCGGAGGCGATACCGGGAAATATAGTGGCGGCTGGGGACCGAGTATGGACATCCGGCCGCCGCCGGCATGAGGTTGTGAAAAGCTTCCGCCTCCATGAGCCTAAATGGCCATTTTTCAAGTGCAAGCAGCTGTCAAAAATTTGGCAGCATAGTATTGCAGCCTGTGGGTGGGTGGCTGCCTGCATACTTGCGCTTGCATTCCAAGGAATGGGGTAGGAACAACTGAACGCTGCAGTGGGACAAGGACGTGGACGGTGATTGTTGCAAGTCTGCAACGACAGGTGCATGGCGGGAGGCATCTTTGCATGCGCCAAGGATCACTTATGATGGGCACACTTTTAGGCAGTGACCTGGGAGTCAGAGATGCTTCCAGAGGTTTTCCCCATGCTATTCCCATGTCTTTTCAGCACTGTATGCATGTGTCACACAGCACATGGCCAGATAAGGTTGTAAAATGTTAAAATTACATTTCCTGGTGAATGCATTTGTCTTGGTTGAAAGCAATGCAAAAGTGCAAAAACGCATCAAAAACGCTACATGTGAACATAGCCCAAGTTGTGGAGGAGTATTTTTGTTTTTGGTTATTTATTTTGCCTTATATACAAGTCATTACCCTGGAAAGGATATTCCTTAACATATTTCCCAGGAAAATCCATTTTGGTTTCGTTTTTGTATGTTTTATTGTGAGTCCGTAAAAGTGGCGTAATAATCTGACCACGTTGCTGACAGCAGTGACCTGGGAGTCAGAGATGTTTCCAGGGGTCTTCCCCATGCTGTTCCCATGTCATTTGAGCACTGTTCCCATCGATTTGGGCAATTTTTAGGCCCTCTGCAGACCTCCGGAGGGAGCCGCCTGAAAAATGCTTGAGTTTTCCTTAGACTTAAATTTGGCTCGTTGCTCGGGTCGAGCACCCGAGTATTCCAATTTGCTCGACCTGAGCAACGAGTACCTGAGCATTTTAGTGCTCGCTCATCACTAACTCTCTTAGCTCCTTCCGGGACACATCCAAATCTCATTTTTCAGGGATTAAAATGGAACTACCTATGGAGTCACAAATGTGTGGCCAAAGCAAAATGTGAACTTGGATTGAGTATAACTGAAATATAAAAATAGAATACTAATAATTTAAAATAAAAACTTAAACATATGTGAATTTCCCTGGAGTTGAATGAATAATCTTTGGCCCCCATGACATCAAACTTGGGCACAAGTTTGAGATTGCTTCAGTGCTTTTAATCCATACAACATAAGGCATCATGGACGGTAAGTGATGCAAGATAATTTCACATCATGTCAACTGAACTGTCGGATCATCTAGGATTCCCATAAGATTCCCATATCCATAATGGTCAAAGAGAAGCCATTCTGGTTAAATATTTCTATTAAAACCATGTGAATAAAATGAATTTCATTGAGGCCATCAGATCAGTATTACTATACGTATGCTTCACCTCTCACTGCTTCAAATTCAGCATTGCTAACGACATTCATAAGGAAACATTTGCTACATAAGCTGCACAGTGTATTTCCTTGCAGTACAAAGATGTCTTTATAAATGTATCTCAAGAACTCCCCTGAGGCAAGGTCACCTCGTCTATGCTTTCATGAATGTTCTTTTCAGCAACCTCACGTAAAAGCCTATAGATTTACATGGTCCTTGGCATCTTGTACATCATATATGAAACTTTACACAACATTAAATGCAATGTATAATAGAAAAATAAACAGTCATGATCCAGAAACATATCACATGCAATAGTGTCAAAAGGTGCAAGAACTGACAAGTTGGGAAATGATAATGGGTTTAGCTAATTATTTGATTTGATGATTATGAGGGTTTAGTTCATATTTGCTGATAACCGTAACATAGTGTAAACCAATAATCGACTCAAAGAAATACTAGAAAAAATAATTCTATAGAAAAAACTATATGCAATATTAATGATATTAATTACAATTAATTATAAACACAAAAATTTGCGTAGACCCCCTGACGAAGCTAATATGCGAAACGCACGTCGGTGTACTGTGCAGAGTGGTCATTCATATTGCACTTTAATGATGGCTAGTGTCGGTGGGTATTGCAATTTATTTTGAAGCTCTGGTAGAGGTCCTATTTTTTGTATATTAATTGTATATCTTATTATCCAGTCTGGTCATAGTTTCATTGAAAGGTCTTTATATGAAGTGATGATTTTTACATTAACTATAATATAATCATGTTTATGGCCCTTTGACTATTTTGGTGGGTCTGATTGATTTAGTTCAAGCACTTTAAAACCCTCCTTGTTTTATTGATTTATTACTGATTTCTTTTTTATTTTCTCTTGCCATGTTATGATATCCTATTGACACACACACCCTTTCCTTTTTTTCGGGTTTCATCTGGGTGTTTTTAATTTTTTTTCTTCAAATTTTTGTGTGCTTATAATTGTGATTAATAAAATTATTTTTGCATATAGTTTTTTATATAGCATTATTTTTCTAGTATCTCTTTGAATAGTCGATTATTGGTTTATATTGCTTTTCGGGAGACTGATTAATAATAATTTCTTGGTTATTTTAGCATGGGTCTTTGGATCCAGTATTATTAACCATAGCATGGTAACAACAGTTTGTAGGGTTGAAAAAAAAAGACAAATTTATTCAAATAAGCTAAAACAAAGACGTAAAAGAAATAACCAATATTGTGGCTACAGAACCAAATCCCAAAGATCTAAAACCATACTATTCCTTTTATCTAACTGCGAGTAGAAGACATTTCTACAAACCTTCTATGATAAGATACTTTTTGGATTTTAAAAGGCTTCATAAATAGATTTAAAAGAAAAAAAAATAGAAATGTAAAAACGTGGATAGAATTCCTGAAAACACCGTTGTCAATCAGGATACTGTAATGATAAGTGGAGATACGGAGGGGAAGATTGTTCTTATAGCGTTATTATGTCAAGGAATCATTAAGGAATTTATCAGATGAAACTTGAGGCTACATGGGGATGCAAGGAAAATCTTTAAGCAAAAATTACCATGAAAGCAATAGTATACTCAGTAGGGCATATAACAAAAAAAATGAAATTATATTTTCTCTCTAAACCCTCGAGTTCAATATTTTGCACCAAAAATTACACCAATCCCTGTCTTGACCTCCCGAAAAAAGAAGATAATTGCGGAGATTGATTCCCTGACTAGGAATTTAGAAGTGGATAGTTCAGAGCTATGTGGATAATTTGCTAACTTACCTGAAAGCTCCAAGACAGACGCCACTTACATTTTTGAAGACTGATGAGCTGAGAGATAGCTGTGGGCCTCCTTAGGCATTTCCTTATTATATTGCAATATACAGCTCAATGGAGAGGTTGGAAAGCTAGTTTGGATCGCCTTGCCGAAACTTCCACAAGACTATTTAAAAGTCGGTTCAATTAATTTTGACACATTAACTCCCTTGTTCTGATAGAGAACCTATAACACTTATCTGTATTTTGTTGAGCTCCTCTTATTTAGTTTATGACCACATTGAGGTTTAGCTCAACTTTGTGGTCTAGGATCATAAATCAGCACAGAATTCAGAAAAAGATAGATCCCCATCATTCTGTAGCAAACAATCTGTAGTGAAAAAAAAGCCTGTAAAAGTCAAACAATGCAAAGTTTTTTAATAAAACCCAATTGCAAATATTTTAAGTCCAAAATATGCTACTTGTCCAAGATTCAGTGCAGGACCCTGTTCCCATTTCCTATGGCCACCTCCCTTGGCTGTGGCTGATTTCTCAAGTAGCCTGGGTAACTCCTGCCACATCACCCAAAGTCTTTTATGGTTGACTCAGAGAGCAGTCTGAGTATTCAGTAAGCTTTGTATCAAGCTACTGTGTTATGGAGTTTGTTTCACTATCCTCTTCTCTCACCTAGCAATCATATCTTCAGCATACTCTAAACTGTTTATCAACTATCTAAATTTACTTCTTATCTCGAAACCTGCAGTTAATCCTTTGTCTGCTGTAAGCATATTGAACTCTTCTCTGGTGCTGTTCATGCTGCAAACACTGCTGTAACAGTAGGTCTTCTTCTTTACAAGCAAGTATTCAGTTGACCTGTTCATCACTGCTGCCTCTTAATTTGTTTGTTGATTAACCCATTGACTGCTGTCAGCATAAACTCTTCAGTTACACTGCAAATTATTGTTCACACTACAAGTGCTACTGCAACAGTAACCATCTTTTCTACAAGTATTCAGTTATCAGGTTATCAATGCTGCTTTCATCTCTGACAAGGGCCACCTGGGGATTCAGCATTCAACAGTATTAAAAACGTTCTGAATACCAGACAGGGGATGGTGCAAAGTGGAGGAGATGGAGAGGTGGGTAAGATAAGTATAAGCATTTTTTTAACCTTTTGATGGCCCTTTACAGTTCAGCAAAATTGTGGTTAACCAAAGTATAATAAAGGTAGGAACATAATAAATGTAGGATGGAAAAAAATAAATTCCACCTCATTGCTTACCTGTCCCGCCACCTCAGAAGTCTTCCATCTGGTTTTCCTCTCATCTTTTCACTTTTCTGGTCATGCACATCTTGTTTGGCCTGTTTCATTTCATCTACACTTCTGAAGATGTGCGTAATGGGGAAAATGAAAAAAGAAGATGCGCAGACGACCAGACAGCAGATCGCCGGAGCGGTGGTACAGGTGATAGAGGAGATGAGTATTATACATTTTTTTATTTTGATTTATTTTTTTTGTATTTATATTATTTTTATTTTGGAAGTCCCTCATACCCAATATGATACTTCTCCTGTGAATTTCCCACATGCACAGTATAATACCACAGTGCTTCTAAAGTTTTATGCCCCCACAGTTCCCCGACACACATTATAAGTTCTCTACAGTGAGCCCCCACAGTATCTCCTTCCACAATATTATTCCCCCACAGTTCGATGTTCCAACCGTAACCCCCACACAGTATCTCACCTTTAATACAATGGCACCACAGTCCCCCTTATTCAGTATGATGCCCTACAATGACCCCCCTACATATAATGCTCAAATAGTGACCCTTTCACATGACACTCACACAGTTCATAATTATACAGTATGATGCTCTAACAGCCATTTGACACAAATTATAATGCCCCCACAGCCACAATACCGTAGGATGCCCCCACAGCCACCACACAGTAGGATGCCCCCACAGCCAGCCACACAGTACAATGCTGCCACAATACATGGTATGATTTCCCACAGTGCACCCCAGAATTACTGACTGACACATAGTCCTGTTCTCTTGATGCCTAGTCTGTACTGTGTGTGAATTGAGGCTACGACCAGAAGGTGCCTCTAATGATGTCAATTGTTACACCTACATCTCTGTGATGCAGATATATTGGCTGAATGAAGAAGCAGGGAGCCAATGGCTCCTTCTTCCACCATTGTACTCAACTATATCTGCATTTTGAGGATGCAGATACCATTGAAATCGAGATGCCTGACAATGGTGGATGTGTGGTGCTGTTTGGCCCATAGTGACCTTGTGATCTGCTGCTATTAGCGGTAGGTCAATGGGCATAGGTATGATTTGCTTGCCTTTTACAACATTGATCACCGTTCTTTGTGGAGGGAATTTATGACGCCATTGTCTTCATCAGGAGATAGTTATGCACATGCGACTTTCTTATAGTTGCTTATCTAAAAATTATAAATATGGCTTTCTCGAGGTGTATGTACACTTGATTTACTTATCAGTTGATATTGTTTTCATAACAACGAGATTAACAGAAAGGTGATTTATGTACCAGGAGAAAATAGCCAATTTTATATCCAATTACACTTAGATTGCAGTTTCCATTTCACTATTTACATTATTATACTGTATGTCCTTGTAAGATGATTTTTTAAAGGTCACACTACGATTATACTATGTAAAAGAGTGAACAAACACTGCTCTAATGTTAACAGTAGCTAGTAGCTACCAGAAACATAAAAAGCCTTTCAATAAATTCACCATGACAACTTCTCAGGCAGAGAATTTCACGGTATCACTGCTCATACAATAAAGGCTGTTCTTCTATGTTGATGAAGATACCGCTGGCATAACTACTGTTACTGTTCTCAGATTGTCTAGTTCACATCTTTTAACACTTGCAAAGTTTTGCAGGTGGAGTAGCAAGCCATGAATCCAACCAAAGGCGTACACCATGGCCTCGTCTCAGGGGCGGACACAGACTGTAGTGGGCCCCTGTGCAAGAAATTTTTGGGGGCCCCCCCCTGCCCTTCATAAGGCAACAAAGTTATGTAAACATAACCCCCCCATGTGCAGCTCTCATCCCCCCATGTGCAGCTCACCCCCCCGTGCATCTCTCATCCCCCCGTGCATCTCTCATCCCCCCCATGTGCATCTCTCATCCCCCCCATGTGCATCTCTCATCCCCCCCATGTGCATCTCTCATCCCCCGATGTGCATCTCTCATCCCCCCCATGTGCATCTCTCACCCCCCCATGTGCATCTCTCATCCCCCCCATGTGCATCTCTCATCCCCCCATGTGCATCTCTCACCCCCCCATGTGCATCTCTCATCCCCCCCATGTGCATCTCTCATCCCCCATGTGCATCTCTCATCCCCCCCATGTGCATCTCTCACCCCCCCATGTGCATCTCTCATCCCCCCATGTGCATCTCTCACCCCCCCATGTGCATCTCTCATCCCCCCCATGTGCATCTCTCATCCCCCCCATGTGCATCTCTCATCCCCCCCATGTGCATCTCTCATCCCCCCCATGTGCATCCCTCATCCCCCCCGTGCATCTCTCATCCCCCCCCGTGCATCTCTGATTCCCCCCACTCCTAGTTAATTAATTGTATTTAAAAAAAATAAAACTTGTTATACTTACCCCCATGCGATCCCTGCAGAATCCACGTCGCTGCCACCAGGTTCTCCTGACGTTCGGCCATGTGACGGCGCCACATACATAGCCATCAGCTTTTGTTTTGGCCAAAAGATTTTTAAAGCCGCCACCACGATAAGGTAGACTCTTCTGGCCGGGCCCTACTCTAACCTATTAAAATTTTCTTAAAATATCCAATACTCTTTTTAGATATATTTTTATTTAGTTTTCTTTAAGGGAATGTGTCATATACATTTTTTTTTTTAAATGACCAATAATACCACATACAGGGAATACCGCCACACCATGACCAGACCACATATTACCACAACATAGTGACCAAATAATACCGCATAGAAGGGAGAAAAACTGCCACACCATGACCAGACCACATATTACCACCACATTACTAATATTACCATAAGTGTCATTATACACGGGAGCTCTATACATGGTATGTATAATGTAAGTGTCCAGGTAATCTAGTAATCACCAGTGACATTATACACAGGAGCTCTGTATATAGTGTCAGTGTACAGGTAATACAGTGATCACCAGTGACATTATACACAGGAGCTCTGTATATAGTGTACAGGTAATACAGTGATCACCAGTGACATTATACACAGGAGCCCGGTACATAGTATATAGTGTAAGTGTACATGTAATACACTGACTCACTGGTGACATCTCTAGGTGAAGTCCTTCAGCTACGCTTTTCTCCTTCATCCAGCACAGACTGCCATCACGTCTTCCAGCCAGGACTCGTCCCTGCATAAAATAACACAGTTATCTAGAGCACATTCCCCAACTTTTACATTACGCAGCTGAATACAGACGTGCATCCACCATCAATATATGGTTAGTTATTATGCAACCTACCATTCCAAATATAAATTGTAATCCACCACGGTGCCCCCATTAACTGTAAATAGGCACTTAATATATAATTTAATTAGAACCTCTACTCTTTCCGCCAATTTGTTACCAGTTACACTCCTGCATCCGCAACGCCCCCTACTCTATACTTCCTGCTCCCCGCATTCATTATTTACATGCACCCCCTGCCCCAATTCATTATATCATGTCCGTGCTCTCCCCACCCCATCATCATTTATCATTTACTCTCCCCCACCCCACATTCATTATGTGCAGCTCATTATCCCCCTACTGCCAATTCCCCCATGTGCAGCTCATTTTCTCCCAATTCCCCCATGTGCAGCTCTCATCCCCCCCATGTGCAGCTCTCACCACCCCCCATGTGCACATCTCTCACCACCCCCCCATGTGCACATCTCTCATCCCCCTCCCCCACATGTGCCCCTCTCTCATCCCCCTCCCCCACATGTGCACCTCTCTCATCCCCCTCCCCCACATGTGCACCTCTCTCATCCCCCTCCCCCACATGTGCACCTCTCTCATCCCCCCCACATGTGCATCTCTCATTCCCCCACATGTGCATCTCTCATCCCCCGACATGTGCATCTCTCACCACCCCATGTGCATATCTCTCATCCCCCTCCCCATATGTGCACCTCTCTCATCCCCCTTCCCCACATGTGCACCTCTCTCATCCCCCTCCACCACATGTGCACCTCTCTCATCCCCCTCCACCACATGTGCACCTCTCTCATCCCCCTCCACCACATGTGCACCTCTCTCATCCCCCTCCACCACATGTGCACCTCTCTCATCCCCCTCCACCACATGTGCACCTCTCTCATCCCCCTCCACCACATGTGCAGCTCTCTCACCCCCCCCACCACATGTGCAGCTCTCTCATCCCCCCCACATGTGCAGCTCACATCCCCCCCATGTGCAGCTCTCACCACCCCCCATGTGCACATCTCTCACCACCCCCCCATGTGCACATCTCTCATCCCCCTCCCCCACATGTGCCCCTCTCTCATCACTCCCATGTGCACCTCTCTCATCCCCCTCCCCCACATGTGCACCTCTCTCATCCCCCTCCCCCACATGTGCACCTCTCTCATCCCCCTCCACCACATGTGCACCTCTCTCATCCCCCTCCACCACAAGTGCACCTCTCTCATCCCCCTACACCACATGTGCACCTCTCTCATCCCCCTCCCCCACATGTGCACCTCTCTCATCCCCCTCCCCCACATGTGCACCTCTCTCATCCCCCCCACATGTGCATCTCTCATCCCCCCACATGTGCAGCTCTCATCACCCCCCATGTGCACATCTCTCACCCCCCCATGTGCATATCTCTCATCCCCCTCCCCCACATGTGCCCCTCTCTCATCCCCCCATGTGCACCTCTCTCATCCCCCTCCACCACATGTGCACCTCTCTCATCCCCCTCCACCACATGTGCACCTCTCTCATCCCCCTCCACCACATGTGCACCTCTCTCATCCCCCTCCACCACATGTGCACCTCTCTCATCCCCCTCCCCCACATGTGCACCTCTCTCATCCCCCTCCCCCACATGTGCACCTCTCTCACCCCCCCCCCACATGTGCACCTCTCTCATCCCCCTCCACCACATGTGCACCTCTCTCATCCCCCTCCACCACATGTGCACCTCTCTCATCCCCCCCCCCATGTGCATCTCCCATTCCCCCCACTCCTAGTTAATTGTATTTAAAAAAAAATAAAACTTGTTATACTTACCCCCATGCGATCCCTGCAGAATCCTGGCGCTCGTCCATATCGCTGACACCAGGTTCTCCTGACTTCCGGCCATGTGACGGCGCCGTCACATGACCGGAAGTCAGGGGAATCATGAAGGCGCTGCTGCAGGAGCGCAGCGCAGCGCTGAGATGTCCCGCACCCGGCGCTTAGCATGGGGCCGGGGGCCCCATGAGGAGAGTGACGCACAAGAGGGGGGCCCCCAACGGGGCTCCGAGGGGGCCCCTACCGGCCGGGCCCCATACTGGAGTCAGGGCAGTCATGCCCTGATGGCGGCCCTGCTGGAGGGGCCCCCTCTCCCACGGGGCCCCCGTTCAATGAACCGGCTGCACGGGCGTTAGTTCCGCCCTTGCCTCGTCTGCTTCTAATTGTACCCTACCATGGTTTCAATCATATGTAATCAACAAGTCTCTTTTCTTTGTCTTGTATTCATTACTCATTTCACCAATTCTTAAAAACGAGGCACGAGGTTCATCCATTTAACCTTATCTGCATCTTTTAGGGGAAAAAAGTCTCATGTTCTGCTAAAATTACAAAATTTGTGCAAAACTTTCGTACAAAAATAAAAATCACAATACTAACAATAAACCAGTGACATAAAGTCTTATAAAAGGTATATATTTTTTTAGATATATCATTTAATAAATAGTCTAATATGTACAAAAAAGCAGAAAAACCTAAATAGACCACTACGTTACACAGTGCATAGAGGTACTAAACGATAGGTACATAATTCAGATATCCCAACACATCCAAAAGGTATATCCCTGGACTTCTTATGAGGACAATGTCTATTCAGTAATAGAATTGCACTTACATCATGTGATGCTACAGATAGGATAAGTGTAATGTGGTCAGATAAACCCCAACGCGTGTTTCATCCTTGCTTCACCTTTGACGATGCAAGGGTGAAGCAAGGACAGATATTACAATTTCCACAAGTTCCCACTATTTTTCTGCCTCTATTCAAGTTGTGAGTCAGTCTCTAAAGTGACTATAGATTAGACTGTCTTTGAGATTTTGACCCTTCTAGCCACCAAACTAGAAGCTTGAGAGAGGACTGGTGTTAATTTGGGTTCACTCAATAAAGTCTGCTAATTATGAGTCAGGATCCTATAGATATCTTTCCATTGGTTATTAAAGGTTGTAATGATACTGACAGGCCTTAATTTCTCTTTAGAGTGTTTCTTGAATAAATCTTGTCGATTACTATCCTTCACAAATTGAAATGCCTTTTAAATGGTCTTCCATGGATACCCCCTCTTTTTAAATCGCTCTGTAAGATATTTAGCTTGCGCTTTGAACTCATCCAAAGTGCTTCAATTTCTTCTAATTCGTAAGAATTTGTTCTTATGTATTCCATTCTTAAGATGGGAAGGGTGAAAGTTTGAAAAGTGTAATAGGGCATTTGTGGCAGTAGGTTTATGGAACAGAGTGATGGTAATATGTGACCCTTCAGCCTGGATCACCAGATCGAGAAATTCAATTGATGTTGCAGACATCTTTGATGTGAGTACAATATTCCAAGGATTGTTATTTAATTATCTGATAAAGGTGTGGCATTCCTCCACAGACCTGGTCCACAGCAGCAGGATATCATCAATAAACCTATACCAACGAAAAGCATGTTGAAGATAGGCCTGTGATCGATAAACCATCGTCTCCTTCCCACCATCCTAAAAATAAGTTAGCATATGATAGGGAAAAACGAAAAATGTGTCAGAGAGACAGAGGGAAGTGCGCCTGCACAGGAGCACGATGGAGGACACTGTGTGGATGATGCAGGATGCATCATCCACAGAAAGCAGGGAAGGAGGATGGCGATTGCAAGAAGAGAGGAGGCGCCGGATCAAGACCAGTGACGCCCATTGAACCGCTGCATATATGTTTTATAGAAAAAACAGTCTAAAATTAGTGTAAAAAAATATTTGCTAGTTAGCTTTTGCATTTCTTGTGTAATACTTTTTTGAAGGAGGGAATAATTGTTTAATGAAGATACTAAAGAAAATTATAACTGAATGTCTACCTCAAAAATTGTGCTTATCGCAAATGACTAAGGGATAATTTTTGGACAGTTTTTTTAATCCACTATGTTATTATATGGGCTGTTGGTTACTATCAGGTTACCCTCCATATCTATGGTGAGGTCACTGACATTGCTATGGCTGTGTTTGTATTAAAGTTTGAAAGGGGTTGGATACAGTCTTGGGAAACCTCAGAGTGTTACACATGTATTATCATGGCAATTAAAGAGTTTGCACTATTGCAATTCATGGCAAATGGATTAACTAAGAATTAAAAAAAAAAAGCTGACAAACCTAGAAAATTTAAATTTCATACAATAAATTTCAATTTTATAAATTTCATGAGCAGCAAGTTCAACAGAACACATATACAATAGGGAGAATTCATGATTGTCGGGTAACAACACAAAAGTTCAAAGTGGAGCGAGGGCTAAATACTTGAAAATTAGAAATGCTGCAAGATTTCACATCTGATAAAAGGTTCCATTTAGTGACATTTTGCAATATGCTTAGTGACGCGCCCCTGGGCCTGCTGCGTCGCGCGGCATCGCGCGCACGGGGGAGCTTACCCGGATCCGGATCAGATGGGGGTAGTAGTCTCGTGGCGGTGACCCGGTCCGTGCCCAGGGAGTCAAGCTGAGCGGCAGTGTCTTGAATAGTAGGGTGTTGTACGACTACGCCACCCGTTGAATGCAACTTTAGGGCCGCTGCTGCAGGACAGTCCGCTGAGGCCGGTGATATGGTTGTGCAGCGTAGATGGTATAACCCCCAACGGGAGGGGTACGGCCTCAGGGCAGCAAGTGTAGATGATGGTGGTAGCGATGGTGCAGCAAGAAAGCTCAGAGACATGTGATGCAGTTTCAGGGTTTTTACTCACAGGTGTCGCCCCGGTCACTCCGGCCTTGAGTGACCACCCGAGTCGTGCTGCGTCCACCAGGTGTGGGACTCGGCCAACCCCCAGGCAGTTCCAGAGCGTGGTCCTGAGCTCCCCTCTCTTCCTTCCTACTGGCCGTTCCCACCAGGGAGTGGGACCCACCTTTGTTCGGCTCCCTCGGGCCTCTTGGTGGTAAAACCTTCTCTGGCTTTCCTGACCCTATTCGTGGTATGCCTTCCTGGTGAGTGTGGTGAGGGTCGTGCCAAAGCTTGACCACGACCTCCGGTTCCTGGTTAAGGATATCTTGCCTCTGCCAGCTTGGGATCCGGTACCCTTTTCTGCCAACCCTTCACCCGTCCACTTGTGGGATCTCAGGGTTCCCTCTTGTCCTGCGTCTCTGGGCCTTTCTTCCTCCTCCTCTCCACTACAGGCCTGGCCCTGGAGCTGGGCCCAGCCGGAGCCACAGCTCCCTGTCAGCTCTCTCTGGCTGAGCTCCTCTCTGAACAGACCTGGACTCAACCCTGTCCTAAGATGGTGCCCACCTTATATACTCCCTCTATGTGTGAGCCCAGGTGACTAGCACCCAATGGGCTCCTACTTCTATGCCCAGAGTCCCTCCCCTATCTGCCCCTACACTACTGGGATGTTCCTCCCCCCCTCCCACTCCAGCCAGGGACAGACGCTGTCGTACCTGCACATCTAACTGGTGGGAGTACCGTAGTTCTGTCCCCCGGAAATGGGATGAGTGTAGTGCATGCAGCTATCTGAGCTCAGTCCCACACTCCATCCTTACCCGGGAGTGGAATACCACACCTCTGGTTCGAGGTGTAATACCCCTGTAGCAGCCGAGTCCTCGGGGTGCTACACTTAGCAATGTACATTTAAAGGCTCTTAATAGTAAGTGTTTATATGGTAAGTGATCTTTGCTTTCTTCCCTGAGACTGTACATTTATATTAATGCATATCCATGCATGTCTGCAGTTCAGCAGCCTCTCGGTGTCTACGGAAATGTAGAGCTGCTTTTATAACTTATGAACTTAATCCTTTAAATTGCATTAAAACTTTTTTTCTGCTCAGAAGGAAAAAATAAACTAACGAAATAAAAAATGTTCTAAGAAACAATGAACTACAAAGAAATAAGTGGACATACTGTCATAAACTAGAAATTATGAGCAATTTGAATTTGGCTAAATTTTACAAAAATTCAGAGTTTAGCAGGTTTAATTTTTTAAATTAGATTTGCACAAATTCAGCAAAGTGGCTGATGGCTGGGGCTAAAACAAATTATACTCCTCTTCTCAGCCATCATTCTTTCAAAACCAGTCTTAACAGAACCTGTCCAGTCTTCAGTCACAGCAAGTCTTCAGTCTTCTTCACAAGTCTTTATCCCTTCCAGCAATGTCTAGGCTTCTCAACATCATGTCATGGGCTGGTGCACATCGTTACTTCACGTGAGGCCTAGTCACCATCCCTTCCTGGCCCTCAAAGTTTTAGTCCGGTCTTTAGTCACAGCAGGTCTTGGTCATCTTCACAAGCCCTATGCAGTTTGCGACACCTCCAGTGCTGACCAGGAAGACAGGACTAGAAGTGAGGACCACGTTGGAAGCTTTATTTTTTTTAACCTACTTTTTGCTATGCCCTGAGGTCTACAAAGACCCTAGAACAATGTTTCCCAAACTCCAGTCCTCACGCCCCCCAACAGTTCATGTTTTCAGGATTTCCTTAGTATTGCACAGTTTGAGGTTTTGATGATAATTTCATCACCTGTTCAATACTGAGGAAATCCTGATCTTTTGGGGGCTGTGAGAACTGGAGTTTAGGAAACACTTCCCTAGAATTAGAAAAATTTGATTCACATTGATTAACATTGATAAAAGTCAAATATCTTGGACAAATTCAAGAGAATATGCAAATTAACATTTTTGGAGATTTTAGGATTGTGTGCAAAGATAAAAGTGGAGTTATTTTTCAGGCTGCTGATTTTATTTTAGCTGAAAAACAAAAAGGTATTTTTTTTCTACAGCAATGGCCTTTCCTTTGCGTTAGCTTTGATGACTGCCCCCCCATCCCCTAATAACACAAGATATAGCAAGCATCATTTTCCGTATTCAAAAAATTGTGTCTTCAGACTCTTCATGGGTGACATGACAAGATATATAATACCATGTGTAGATATATATAGTACAGACAGAACAATTCAGATGTTGTAAGAGCCTGACGTTACTGATAATACAACAGTTTCATAACATCACCACTGCCAGTGTGAAGAATGAATACCCTTGAGGAAACTCTACCTGCAATACATGCGGAATGATTAACTTGTGGTAACCTTTACAAATATAAATTTCCTGGATCTATACCGGGAAAGAATATTACACATGAAAGACAGCAGCATAGGTTCCTTCAGAAGGCTCCTTTGTGGGTTACCACATTTGATGAAAAGACCATACTTGTTATAATGTTTAGGGATGCATTTCCAGGAAGATACAGAAAAGTATTCCCTCCCTCAACTTTTTTCTTCCATGCATCATCCACACGCCTTAAAACCTCCTTCACAACCTCCCAATATGTATTTGGATTCCAGGTCTTCTTCTGGAATTGCTGTTTCCAAGAGCTTTCTGAAGACTCTCTCAGTGCTCAGGAGATTTGTCAACTTTTCTGGAACTTTGAAAAGTCTCCCCATTTTCTGGTAGCCACCTGCACATCTCAAGAAGCTACCAAGAATGGGGAAAACCAGTTCAGCTTGCAACAATATTCAGTCCATCAAAACGATGGACACCATGATCGACTGTGGTGTCCATTGTGCGACAGATCCGGCATTGCATAATAGTTCACATTTATAACAAAAACTACACAGCAAATGTACACAGAATCTGATACAGTTGCTTTAGGTTAATCCTTAATAGAGATAGTCATCTAATAGAGATTGTCATCAGCCACAGTCTTGAAGGATGCAAATTGATTTTGCCTCAAATTGCACAAAAATTCTGAAAAAGTTTATTAGATATGCACAAATTGAGCAAAGTGATGAACAGCTGGAGTTAAAATAAATAAATAAATAAAAATTCTACTCATCTGCCCAGACTTCATTGTCTACAAACCAGTCCTAACAGTTTCAGTCCGGTCTTCAGTCACAGCCTTCGCCACCTCTATCAACGGCTAAGCTTCTTAACACAGATTTTTGTACATTTTTTTTTCTGTTTATTTGCTTCCTAAATGCAAAGTTAATGCAACTTTCTCTATGGGCTTCATTACAGTTCTCACAGCTTTCTCTGTTTACCACTCCCTTCTTTCAGTGTTACAGGTTCACACGACCATATAAAACAAAATCGCTCAAAGTTTCATCGACAAAAGTGGAACAATTTTTTTTCTCACTTTTCATCCGTGTACAATCAGTTTTTTTTTACAGCAGCTATTAATCATTTATAAGACCATTTACAGTTTCCTATGTTCCAGAATTGCAATGTATCCATAAAAATCGGATGCTATACTGTGGCATTGATTCTTTTGCGCACCCATAGACCTGAATGGGTATGTCTCATCCAATTTACAGAGTTAAATCATGTATCATGTGATTTTTTTTCACACACATTCGGTTGGTGAAAAAAAAATGTTCATCTGCAATGTGTGATTGAATAATATTAGTCCGAGTGCGATCAGTTTTTTTCACGGACAGCACTTGGACTAAAAATACGATCGTGTGAATAAGTTTTTAAGGATACACAGCAGGGATGGGCTTCTATACAGTTTTCACAGCATAGAGAGGTGAGAAAATTTCTTAGGGAAGAAAAACACATGAATAAGAAATAAGTGCAGAATAGAAGCTGTGCCGAAACATAAGCTAGTGGATACAAAGAGACCTCAAATTCAGCCTATATTTCTGGGAGAAACACTCCCACAAGAAAAAGATTCTGAAACTTAGATCCGGCTGCAAACTGCATATTGGGGGGTAAAAATGAATAAGGGAATAAAGATTACAGACTGAAACTCTGCATCCAGAAAGAGACCAATTTGTTTGATTTCAGCAAATTGAATTCCAAAATAAAAATTTAAGCTGGTGAATTTATATTTTTTGGGTGAAATTTCAAAGTAGATTTGAATCACCTCAAACCAATTCGCTCATCTCTACTTACCACCATAGGACTATAAAACTTTATTACATCTTTATTATTAATACAAATAGGGGTATAATTCGCGCTTGGGTAGTGGGTAAAGGGAAATTGGGGAGATACCAACGTGGGGGCGTAACTAAGGACTAGTCGTAGATTAGATAAAATTAATTAAGCTTTATTTGGAATAAATAGATAAAAGGTGTTTAAAACCAGTTAAAAGTTGATAAAGTCTCTGACCAGAGGCCAGTATATCTAGAGAATAGGAGTAACGTATTATATTTTGATAGAAGATGGTCCTTAGTGTGGTCCAGAGGTGTAAAAACCTGTGGAAAAAGGGTAAGGGGGGTTAGTATAGTGGGATTATTGGATAAGGTCAAGATGAGATAGATGGTGACCAATGTACCTGTAGTAGGGTCCTTGTTCTTATTGGTGAATAAGTATCAGGGACTATGGTCTGTTAGGTAGGTGCTCTTATTCCATGGTGGGAGAATCTACAGGGCAAAATGATAGGTATGAAGGATTAATTAAAGTAGAGAGATGCTGCAAAGTAAATAAATTCTCTGTACCTACTGTAATCCGGGCGGATATTAGTTTCGGGTAAGAAGAGGTCCAGGGGCCTAGGCTTCCTGAAAACCAGGTGTCCTAGGTTATCACTTTAGTCTACCTGCAGTGCGAAGGTAGAGGGTGGGTAGAAAACGATCTTTGCCCTGGTGGGGGCTATAAATAAGTAGTGGATATTTACCTGATGATGCAGGTGTGTTCCAATAGGTGACCTGTAGCAGTCCAGGGAAGTCCGGTGGGTCTAATACAGTGGTGACCCTGTACGACCCTGCTCTCGCTCCGGATACAGTCACGGTACCTGCCGACAGGACGCCTCCGTCCCTGGGACGACTGTCTGACTCAGATCCACGTAGACCTCCCCAACTGTGAGTAACTGGACGCTGCGACCGCTCCGTCAACTTTGCACAGCTTTACCCTCCATTTGACTAACCGGCCGCTTCTCTCCTAGAACCAGGCCTATCTATACGCTAAGGCTACCCCTACCAATATTTCTCCTATCTGGCACTGACCGGCTCTAGGACCTAGGGGAACCACCGTGCTACAAACTCCCCAGACAAGGTATACCTAGTAGGATTCTCATACCTTGGTTGGTTGACATCCTGCCTCACCTGACCCATGTGACTTACCTCACCACAGGTACAATTATCACACCACCAGGACGTACAGGGTCACCACTGTATTAGACCCACTGGACTTCCCTGGACTGCTACAGGTCACCTATTGGAACACACCTGCATCATCAGGTAAATATCCACTACTTATTTATAGCCCCCACCAGGGCAAAGATCGTTTTCTACCCACCCTCTACCTTCGCACTGCAGGTAGACTAAAGTGATAACCTAGGACACCAGGTTTTCAGGAAGCCTAGGCCCCTGGACCTCTTCTTACCCGAAACTAATATCCGCCCGGATTACAGTAGGTACAGAGAATTTATTTACTTTGCAGCATCTCTCTACTTTAATTAATCCTTCATACCTATCATTTTGCCCTGTAGATTCTCCCACCATGGAATAAGAGCACCTACCTAACAGACCATAGTCCCTGATACTTATTCACCAATAAGAACAAGGACCCTACTACAGGTACATTGGTCACCATCTATCTCATCTTGACCTTATCCAATAATCCCACTATACTAACCCCCCTTACCCTTTTTCCACAGGTTTTTACACCTCTGGACCACACTAAGGACCATCTTCTATCAAAATATAATATGTTACTCCTATTCTCTAGATATACTGGCCTCTGGTCAGAGACTTTATCAACTTTTAACTGGTTTTAAACACCTTTTATCTATTTATTCCAAATAAAGCTTAATTAATTTTATCCAATCTACGACTAGTCCTTAGTTACGCCCCCACGTTGGTATCTCCCCAATTTCCCTTTACCCAATACCCAAGCGCGAATTATACCCATATTTGTATTGGTACTATCCCATTGACACATTGTGGTTTGTGTCCCTTGATTCGCTGCTAATCAGTGACCAGCCTACCAGCGCCTCCTACCTTTTATTTGGCTAATTGGATCACATCTTTATTATTGCTAGATTATTGACCCTTTCATTTGAATACCAAAAAAGCCCTGTAGTTTCCCGAGACGTCCTATTCTCTAAACTTGGATTATTTAGGAACTACAATACTTTGCCAGTATTTAATAAACATTCACTTGTAGTGATGAGCGAGCATGCTTGCTACTGCTCGGTGCTCGCCTGAGCATCTCACTACTCGAGATGCTCGGCGCTCACCGAGTATTTCCGGGGCTGCTCGGTGGGAGCTCGGGTCCCCTCCTTGCATGTTTGGCACTCTTTAGAGCGCCAATGAACATACAGGGATTGTCTGCCACACACTGTAATGCCGCAGCCATGTTGATTGTGGCATTACAGTGATTGCCTGGCCGCACAGCATCATCAGGTGTATATAAGATCGGGCGCCGCCATGCTCGTCACAGTCACTCCGGAATCAGGTAGAGTAGGGAGAGGTGCTGCTGAGCTAGGGAGAGGTTTGCTTGTTTCTTAGTTAGTGTAGGTATACCACCATATATTATTCACATATCCATCTCAACTAACAGTCCTTCTGAGGACTAATCCAGCTGCATAGATATCAGTGCTATGCAGGCAGGCATTGTATGTGGTAGACTGCAGTGCGTATAGCAAGAGGGTCCATTCCAGCTCTGTCTGCTGCTGGTGCTTTTACAGATATTTCTAGAAATAGCCCCAGGTATCAGGGGCAAGGAATAATTTTTTTTGGATCTTAATCCTGATTATTTGCTTAAAAAGCGATCTGGAGAACACCGTTTTTCTGCTTCATTTGCTTGTTGGCACTGCAGAATACAGCCAGGTCCTTTCAATATTACAGCGCTAAAAATCCATCTATTTAAAACTGTGGTTTGTCCGTCACATGGATCAAATATAAGTGCGCTGAAAATTCTGCCATTTCTGGCCTCCATTGAAATTTTGTTGCAGTGTGTCAATGAACCTATTGACATGAGGTTGCTGTTAAAAATACACTGTGTGCAGAATTATTAAACAAGTTGTATTTTAGAGAATTATTTTTATTATTGATCAACAACTATGTTCTCAATCAACGGAAAAGACTCATAAATATCCAAGCTTAATATTTTTGGAAGCTGGAGTGGTTTTTTTTTAGATTTGGCAATCTTAGGAGGATATCTGTTTGTGCAGGTAACTATTACTGTGCAGAATTATTAGGCAACTTAATAAAAACCAAATATAATCCCATCTCACTTGTTTATTTTCACCAGGTAAACCAATATCAGTGCACAACATTTAGAAATAAACATTTCTGACATGCAAAAACAAAAACCAAAAAAATTAGTGATCAATATAGCCACCTTTCTTTATGATGACACTCAACAGCCTTCCATCCATAGATTCTGTCAGCTGCTTGATCTGTTTTCGATCAACATTGCGTGCAGCAGTCACCATAGTCTCCCAGACACTGTTCCGAGAGGTGTACTGTTTTCCCTCCCTGTAGATCTCACATTTTATGATGGACCACAGGTTCTCTATGGGGTTCAGATCAGGTGAACAAGGGGGCCATGACATTATTTTTTCTTCTTTTAGACCTTTACTGGCCAGCCACGCTGTGGAGTAGTTGGATGCATGTGATGGAGCATTGTCCTGCATGAAAATCATGTTTTTCTTGAACGATACCGACTTCTTCCTGTACCACTGCTTGAAGAAGTTGTCTTCCAGAAACTGGCAGTAGGTCTGGGAGTTGAGCTTCACTCCATCCTCAACCCGAAAAGGTCCCACAAGTTCATCTTTGATGATACCAGCCCATACCAGTACCCCACCTCCACCTTGCTGGCGTCTGAGTCGGAGTGGAGCTCTCTGCCCTTTATTGATCCAGCCTCTGGCCCATTCATCTGGCCCATCAAGAGTCACGCTCATTTCATCAGTCCATAAAACCTTTGAAAAATCAGTCTTAAGATATTTCTTGACCCATTCTTGACGTTTTATCTTATGTTTCTTGTTCAAAGGTGGTCGTTTTACAGCCTTCCTTACCTTGGCCATGTCCCTGAGTATCGCACACCTTGTGCTTTTTGATACTCCAGTAACGTTGCAGCTCTGAAATATGGCAAAACTCGTGGCGAATGGCATCTTGGCAGCTTCACGCTTGATTTTCCTCAGTTCATGGACAGTTATTTTGTGACTTTTTTCGCCAACACGCTTCTTGCGACCCTGTTGGCTATTTGCCATGAAACGCTTGATTGTTGGGTGATCACGCTTCAAAAGTTTGGAAATTTCAAGACTGCGGAATCCCTCTGCAAGACATTTCACAATTTTGGACTTTTCAGAACCCGTCAAATCTCTCTTCTGACCCATTTTGCCAAAGGAAAGGAAGTTGCCTAATAATTAAGCACACCTTATATAGAGTGTTGATGTCATTAGTCAACACCCCTCCTCATAACAGAGATGCACATCACCAGATTTACTTAATTGGTAGTTGGCTCTCAAGCCTATGCAGCTTGGAGTAGGACAACATGTATAAAAAGTATCAAAGTGATTACGCATTTGCCTAATAATTCTGCACGCGGTGTAGTTACCTACTGGCCAGCTATTTAAAACTGTGGTTTTCCATCACACGTTTCACATATCACTTTGGTTCAAATCCAGCCATTTGTAGTGAACATGGAAAATATTGTCCTCCATTTAAAATGGACAAGGCGCATGGCAAGGGACGGGGAAAGGGACATGATGGTGATAATGGTGCATGCAGAGGACGAGGCTGAGGCTGAGGCCGTTGGCAAGCTGAAATTGTGCCACAACAAACACCCATAACTTCTCACTCGACCTCCCTGTCCCAATTAATAGGGGACCACAAAACACCACTATTGAACACAGAGCAGTGTGAAAAGGTTATTGGTTGGATAGAAGATGATGCTTCCAGTCACTTAGCCACCACCACCACCACCCTGTCTTCCACACTGTCAAGTCTCAGCAGCCGTGAGTCTGGACTGCATATTACTCACCCTGATCCTTCTTCCTCCCACTATGCTGAGTGCCCGGAGACAATTGATCCCAGACTTGGACACTCTAAATTCACACATTTCGCGACTACTTGCACTCGAAATGTTGCCTTTTAGGATTGTGGAGACGGAAGCTTTCTGCAACCTGATGGCTGCGGCCATCCCTCTGTACTCTGTCCCCAGCAACCACTATTTCTCCCGGTGTTCCGTCCCCGCATTACACGAGAACGTGTCTCACAACATTAGCCATTCCCTCAACAACGCAGTTACTGGGAAAGTCCACCTAACCACGGACACGTTGACAAGTGCTTGTGGGCAGGGAGCACGATGAGATGGAGCAAGGAACCATAAAGGGTGATTACACACAGCCCAATGTGGATTGGGTGACAATGAGGAAGAGGAGGAGGAGGAGCTAGTTTCATGTGCTATAGACGGTACTATCTGCACAACTGTCGTACCGTCTGGTCAGCGTGGATGGCCTGAGGACAGGGAGGAGGAACAGGAGGAGGAGGAGAGCATGGTCAGTCATCCTGTTGGTGAGAACATGGAAGTCTTGCCTGTTAGCAGTCTGGCTCGCATGGCTGAGTTTATTTTACACTGCCTCTCCCGTGACCCTCGCGTTCTCCAAATTTTGGGTGACAGTCATTACTGGTTGGTGACACTTCTAGACCCACGCTACAAGGAGAAGTTTCTATCTCTTATTCTCAAGGTGGACAGGTCTACTAAAATGGGGCAGTACCAGAAGGCCCATGTTGGTGAACTATTAAAAAAATTCCCATCTGAAAACGCTGGCGGCAGAAGTCACAGTACGTTGGACAACCAAGGAGTACAGGCGAGAGAGACACAACTTCAATCCAGCAGAGGCAGAGGAACACTGTCAAAGTTCTCAGACAGTTTTCTCAGACCCTCCCATCTTACAGGCCCTGAGGAAGATGCAAAGTTTGGGAAGATGGTGAGGGAATACCTTCCCGACCGTACCAATGTCCTCCGTGATTCCTCTGTGCCTTATAATTATTGGATATCCAAGCTGGACACATGGAATGAACTGTCTCCCTATGCCTTGGAGGTCCTAGCGTGCCTTGCCGCTAGCGTTTTGTCAGAGCGGGTTTTTAGTGCTGCTGGTGGAATTATAACTGGGTAGCGGATCTGCCTGTCAACTGAAAATGCTGACAGGCTGACTCTTATAAAAATGAACAAAGGCTGGATTGGGCCAGACTTCTCAACACCACCGAATGATAACAGCGTAACATAAACTCAAATCCAGTGTCTTTTTTTGAGAGGTCTATTCCCATGCACTTCTTCACACCTACACATGGGTATACGCTTCCTGATTTTGTCTATTTGCTCTTGTCCTCCTCCTTCTCCTCATCCTCCATCACCATATCATTCACCGCCATATCTACCATATTACCTCCTCTACGTGTCTTGCAAGAGACATTGGAGTTCCTCCAAATTTTTGGCAGCTTTTGCATTCAATGCATAGGCAAACACTATGGGAGACCGACTTCCTAATAATGGGAACATTTTTCATGAGGCCCTCTACGTTTCTTCCAAGGGGCATTGGAATGCCTCCAAATTTTGGGCAGCCATTACTTCACTGCATAGGCAAACACTATGGGAGACCCACTTTCTAACAATGGGAACATTGCTTTTAGGAGGCTCTCCGACCTCTATGTCTCTTGCAAGGGGCATTGGAGTTCCTCCAAATTTTTGGCAGCTTTTGCATTCACTGCATATGCAAACACTATGGGAGACCCACTTCCTAATAATGGAAACATTTTTTCATGAGACCCTCTACGTCTCTTCCAAGGGGCATTGGAGTGCCTCCAAATTTTTGTCAGCTGTTGCTTCACTGCATAGGCAAACACTATGGGAGACCCACTTCCTAATAATGAGAACATTGTTTTTAGGAGGCTCTCTGACCTCTACAACTCTTGCAAGGGGCATTGGAGTGCCTCCAAATTTTTGGCAGCCTTTGCAGTCACTGCCTACGCAATAACAGTATAGGAGACCCACTCGTTAATAATGGGAACAACAAAGCATAGCCGGCTGATGGCTCCCTAACAATAGCGAGGGCCAACTGCTGTCCCTTTAAGAATAGTAAGGCCCACCTGATGGCCCTATAAAAATAGGCTTTGTGACTTTCAGAGTCCCTCCATCATAAATGAAACAGGATGTGTCTGATGATGTGTCACACACCACATGGCCAGATAAGGTTGTAAAATGTTAAAATGACATTTACTAGTGAATACACTTGGTTGAAAGCATTGCAAAAGTGCAAAAACGCATCAAAAACACTACATGTGAACATAGCCCAAGGTGTGGAGGCGCATTTTTGCTTTTGTATATTTATTTTGCCTTATATACAAGTCATTACCCTGGAAAGGATGTTCCTTAACATATTTCCCAGAAAAATCCATTTTTGTTTTTTTTTGGTATGTTTTATTGTGAGTCCATAATGGCATAATACCTCTGACAACGTTGTTGACAGCAGTGACCTGGGAGTCAGAAATGCTTCCAGGGGTCTTCCCCATGCTGTTCCCATGTCATTTGAACACTGTACCCATCGATTTGGGCAATTTTTAGGCCCTCTGCAGACCGCTGTGGGGAGCCGCCTGAAAAATG
The DNA here is from genome assembly GCF_046119375.1 of Phyllobates terribilis. Lineage (NCBI taxonomy): Eukaryota > Metazoa > Chordata > Amphibia > Anura > Dendrobatidae > Phyllobates > Phyllobates terribilis. The sequence goes on from NW_027362773.1 coordinate 105,912,613, forward strand.
CTCAAGTTTCCCATAGACTTACTTTGGGCTCGTTGCTCGGGTCGAGCACCTGAGTATTCCAATGTGCTCGACCCGGCATCGAGCACCCGAGCATTTTAGTGCTCGCTCATCAGTATTCACTTGTTCTAATTTTGATACGTTTTATGTTTTGTTCTTTCTATTTTGATGCTTTTTATGTTCTTTTATGTTATTATAGGATATGTAATAGATTATACTCCAAGTGTGATGAATTTTAGCAGGATACATGTATATGGTGTGACTTAGTAGAGACGTTTTTTAATTGTGACTATGAATTGTATATTAAATTGCTATAAACATTTAGAGCAGGTACTTTTACTACATCTATTTCTGTGTAGAATAATCAATTTCTATATAGGTTATTTACGTTTGCAAAGGCATAAGAGACTTGAAGCGGCTTCCTGGTATGTTGCTGGGTATCCATTTAACTCTATGTTGAGAAGCCATAATAGGACAATAATAACAAAAGCGCTGATTACAGAATTGTGATTTTTGCTCATTTTTGTAATGTAACCTTATTCCAAATCTCTTTGGCAATCAGTAAGATAATGGTCCTTGTTCTTGAGTTTTGAACATCTAATGCTACGGCCCATTTCATCCCCAGATCGTCAGTCGTGAAGGGTGACTAATTAGGCCCCGGAGGAAATGATTCTCCTTCAGATTTATCCACTCCGTCAATATCTGAAAAGTCAAACCCTGACAGGTTATTGTTGCCGTCAGAAAACATCAGTCTCCTATAGTAAATCAGTGAACATCTTTGTATCTGTCACAATTACATTTTTTTGTAATATTAAAAATATTAATTTGCTTAGAAAATGCAGTTACGCATTTGTTTTGTCTCATTTGATGCTTCCCGATTCTCTCCCAATGCGTCCAGTTCCATTGGACACACATACCTAGATCCTCTTTTTATACCTGTGGCGAAGTGAACTTATCTGACCAAAATAAAGAGTGATTTAAGGTAAAAAATAACAATTCTACATCAAGTTTAATCATTCTCAGCTCAATTATACATCAAAGCTTATTTACGAGTCTAAATTCTGATGTAACATCTGCCATTAGTACTTCTTGCTGCATTATGTTGCATTACTACTCTAACTGTAAAGAACCCTTTGCTATATTTCCTTGTCCTGCACCTTAATTGCTCAGTCACTTTTACCAGGGTTGGTAATCATTCATAAATTCACAGATAGATTGATAAAATAAAGGACTAGCTTCTCTAATAAAAAAAAAATAATGTGTCCGATATTTTCATACAAGAATTGTACTTGCAGCAAAAATTGCACAAATCGATGGTGCAAACAAATATAAGAAACTATAATATATCTTATTGGAAAATTCTGCTTCTTTCTGAACATGAGACACTACTTACTCTCCCCCCTTCCCTCTTAAACTCACACTAAGACTGTGTGCCCACGTAGCGTTTTTCAAGCGTATATGCTGCGGAATTTCCGCAGCGTAAACGCTTGAAAAACGCATGTATATCCGCACCCCATGGTCCCCAATGGCATTCCGCAATGTCAATGCCCATGCTGCGGATTTTTCCGCAGCGTATATGCTGCGGTCAAAAATCCGCAGCATGTTCATTAATTTTGCGGAAGCGCAGCGGAATCAATGTGCGGATGGTACCCAAGTCTGGATGAGAGGAGACTCTCATCCAGACCTGGGTACAAAAGAACCTGTAAAAAAAAGAATAAAATAAAGTTTATACTTATCTTCTGATGTTTTCCCTCCGTCGCGCTGTTGTCTGAAGGACCTGCCACGTCATTGAGTCATGTGACCCACCACATGACTCAATGACGTCACCGCAGGTCCTGCACACAACAGCGTGAGCCGCTCAAGCCTCCGGACGGGGCAGAGAATGCATCAGAAGGTGAGTATAAAGTTTATTTTTTTATTTTTTACCATTCTGAACAAGTTGTCAAGCACTTTTCCAAGTGATGCTTGGAGAAGTGCTTGATAACCCGCATGCGGAAATGCATGCAAAGACGCCTCACAAACGCTTCTACCTGGCGGGAAAACCGCATGTAATATCCGCATGCGATTTTCCCGCCAGGGAGAAGCGTAAAAAATATGCTTCAGGTCCGCAACGTGGGCACACAGCCTAAAAATAGCTCTATTCTGTCTTGCTCAAGATAAAATTGGACTGCAAGAACAGTGAGGTGTCAGATTACACACCATGAGGGCAGGCAAAAGGAAGAGTGAGGGGCAGATTAGGAAAACAAGCAGAGGCAGATAAAGATTGTGTTAAGCTTTTTAGCAAGTCTTAGTTTACCCAGAGCTGGATTCACATCTACACTGCTCAGTACTGCCGTATAATATTACCCATGCTGCTGATACTTCTCTGTGTGCTAAAGAATGAAGAGCAGGAATGTCTCTGTGTTCGAGGATCAGACGAGGGGAGCAGTGAGGAGCAGAGTGAGTTAACAAGAAGAGGGAGACAGCTCATGCTGAGCCTTTTAACAAGTTTTACCTCATCTATAGCTGGATTCATATCTACACCGCTCAGTAATGCTGTGTATAGTCATCTATGCTGCTGGATTACACTTGTCTTACTCAAAGTACCATTTCCATAGCAGTTTATTTCTATCAAGGTCCTTACTTGTGCAGCACTGCTCCTGTCCAGTCGTCTACTTTAGTCCAGTAAGTTGTGCAGTACCCACTGGGCCATCTTCAAGGTCATGCTACCTGGTCAGTTCAGGAGATGCCAAAGATGGCCTAGTGAAGACCACACCAGTGATCGGAACCAAGAAAATGGCTGGGTAAGTATTTTTTTTTTATTTTTTTAACCCATTCCAGGTTTTTTAAGATGCCACTTTGCTGGATTCACGTGAATTGAAATGCAAAAAAATTCTAGAAAATCTGATTTATTTTTTTTGCAAAGTTCAAGGAGAATTTGATTTGCCTTGAAGCCATTCAAATATTTCTAATTAAAAAAAAATATATATAAATCTCACCTCACAAAAAAGGCCACTATATTGCTTAGTTGTCAGAAAAAAAAAGTTTTGATTAATAAAATAGAGATTTAAAAAAAATTTAAACAAACAATCTTGTACTTTGAGTCCAGTAGAGATGCAACCTTAGTGGCAATGGCGGTCGCATACACAAGAGGGCCACGAATGCAAGAACAGTGCATGGCCCCTCTCCAGTCCAATTGATCAGAATGTACAATTCCACCTGCTTTGGAGCTGGATATGGCCCCCCATACCTCTAGGGCCCCCGTGCGCCTGCAAAGGTTGCACCAATAATATTCACCACCAATAAGTTCACCACTGCTTAAGGGATTACCAAGCGCATGAGGCTTTCATTTAGGTCAACTACTCAACTGTTCAAGGGGAATATACAGTAGGTACGCCCTGCACCCACTAGGTTAATATTTTATAAGCTGGCACATTTGTGACCTTTTACACAAGCAAAAATGCAAGTGAAATAATCACATTATTTTTAGGGTAGAGGTTCTGTTGCAAATTCCTACACATCTCTAATCCCCCATTTCCTCCCCAAATTTTTATCACCCATCCCGTGGATATTCAGTAAAGATTTCCTCTCTAATTTGCACATAATATTACTGCACATTTTCTCTTGTCCATCTAAATTTGGTACCATTTCAATTTTGTTTCATTTTGATGGCCCTATGCTTCCATTGCCAAATCCATTACAAGGCCATAAAGTTAACCGCCCGCATAAAATATGACTTCGTTACATCTAAAATGAGCTATCGCTTATTGATTTGAAAGCCTAATCTCCTGTCAAAAAAAAAAAAGAGCAAGTCTTCTTTTTAAACTCTTAACCATAAAATGATTATGCATAGTGCAATTGAAATCCATATCATCATCATCAAAATGAGATAAAAGTCTTCAGCCTTGTAACCCCATATATCCCGACTGTCTTAATGACTTCTCTACAATGTAGAGAAGGTGTAAGACTTTCAAGTTCAATTCTGCGACAGTAAATTTTTAATAGAAATTAATTTCGTCTGAACAGATCACATTTCCTTCACCGGGGGGACCTGAGCCGCGATGTCACTAAGTGCAGCCTTGTGACATTCACCAACAAAGCACCCAAGTATTGACCTGACAAACATTTTTTTTACATCTTCTAAAACCTTTTAGCTCCTCTTTTTTCAAAGTGTCAATTTTTTTTTTCGACTTCCACTGAAACTTACGATATTGATTTTTAGCAGAATGTGTTAATCGATGGAATGTGCATCGATGGAATATTGTGTATGGTGAGTAAATATAGAACTAGGAAAACTGGGAAGCAGAATGGAAAATGGCAATAGCTATTAAAAATACCAGAATAGAGGGTCAATATAAAGCCTTGAATATGGACTGTAACCAGCACTCCAATTGTGGATATGTTACGACTCCTTCATGATAAGGTGACCACCTTCTAGAGTCATCTTATATTAGTCACCTTCATATTAAAGAAGCACTCCTCCCTTCAAAGTTTTTATCCTTTTAATATATTGCAATCATATTATACTGCACTGTGTACTTACAATTGCTCATTTTGACTTTCTACCCAGTAATTGTTCTCTTTTCCATTAGGTCTATGACATTACGTGATTAATAATTGACTAGATGAACCCTTCTAAGCTCTATGTAGAAACAGGAGGTCAATTTTCACTGCATGAGTCATGAGTCACTGAAAAAAATCCCTGGCAGGGGGAGGAGGGTGCAGCTGGGTCAGGAGTTGAAGAGGGGAATGATAATTGCAGGGATAACATATTTCCTATTTCTACATAGAGCAGAGAAAAGAAGAATTATTTGGGTAGAAAGGCAAAATGAGCAATTGTAAGTACACGGTGTTATATAATATAATGACTGCAATATATTAAGAGGATAAAAACTTTGATGGGAGGAGGGCTTCTCTAAGTTATTAATTATTTATATATTGCCCCCAAAAAATGAAAGGACCACTTGCTCATCACAATCTAACAAGAAGTCAATGAAAACTTAGGGCATCTGTCAGTAGGATCTATCCTTCTAAGCCGTCTATATGGGCACGCAGGTCATAGGAAGTTGAATAAAATTATACCTTGATATCTGCGGTCCGATGTTCTATTCCAGAGAAATTTACGTCTTTCTTAATATGTAAATGAGCTGTTAAAGGAATGATCCAAAACTAAAATGTATTTTAATCTTAAATTTTTATTTATTTAATGTCAATCTAATCTTTTTCTAATACGCTATACTTATAAAGCCCCCATCGCTCCCTCACTACACTAACTGCTTTATTTTTATTTTTTTTACTACTTCCTGTGTGATGATGCTTTGTTTGAGAATCCCAGTGTGTCCTGGCGTACTCAAATGAGTTGTTAGCAGAGGGCAGAGGCTGCGGTCACTGCCGAAGCTTCTACCCCCACCCTGAAACAAAGAGGAATTAGTTACTTCACTTGGGGGTGGCGCTGGTCACTGTTCGCTCATTCTCTCCTTACAATGTGCACTGACCATGCTCTCTTGCCCACTTGTCACTTCTCACCAGAGCCGGCGAGGGAGCGCACTGTCACTGTGCACTGAGAATACTGCACAGTGACAAGACAAGTCCCTAAAACAGAGGTCACTCATGATGCTTCATTTCAGAGTGGGTGAACAGGCTGTGGCAGAGACCAAACCTTCTGCCCCCTGATGACAGCTCGTTTGAGTATCCCAGCATGCACTGGGATTTTCAAACAATCATACAGGAAGTAGTAAAATAAAAAAAGTAGCTAGAATAGTGAGGGAACATAAGGACGAGTACTTTGTTGCCAACTTGTGTGCCACAAGAACACATTTATGGCAATAAGTCAATTTATAGGATGCATGTTATTCCTTCCCATCCTCCCTAAAGCATTAATTCTCACTAGAACGCCTATCAGGTAAATCGCTGGTAGTAATTAAGTTTGGAGAGATTCCTGCACTTTATCAGTAATGAAATGTCCTAGATTTCAGTGATATTTTTATTATAAAATATGTGGTGGTGACTCTGGGAATGGTTTCCGTACCAATGAAGTAATGTTCTTTTGCCTCCATTTTGTGTGTTTTATCTATTTGTAACACCCCTTTTGGGCTACCACGGTACGCTGGGTGTTATGGGGGGGGTCTCACCTCTCTAGGGCGCAGTGCCTCCACCCGAATCTTGATTGGAGCTCTCACTGGGACTGCAGAAGGACTGGTATCTTCTGCCAGGGGCTGATTCGGGAAGCCCCTGCCACAGCTCAGTACACACTCATCCGGGACAGGAGTAAAACGGTTTAACAGGTTTATTGCTATGCAGCAGAAATGAGGTGGATTTAAAGAAATAACATACAATACAAGTAACGGTGCTCTATAAAAATCATATACACATCACAATCTAATTCTTCTCCGACCCTGCAAATATAACGTAGCAGGGTTTCCCTTTTCTTGTATTAACTCAGTCCAAACGTTGGGGCCCAGTTGCCGCGGATGTTGGCGCGCAAATTTATAACCGTTGGTGCACTTAGATGAACATTAACGTAAAAAGTCTGGGGCGTAGTGTACTCACTGTAACTGGCGCTGGTAGAACCACAAGTCTCAAAAGGGCACTCACGGTGCGTCTCAACCAGTTGTATGTTTCCCTGGACCCCAGCTGGGGGCGGCAGGATTCAGGCCTTTATACGGTGGGAGTGCCGGCAGAACTCTCCGAGTCCTTGATGTCACTTGCTTCACCGGGTGACAGGGCCGCGCTCTCTCCAGCAGCGCGGGTATATCAGAGGGGACGGCAACGCTCCGCAGCGTAGAGGGATACAAGTCCACAGCGCTCCGTCTTTCACAACAACAAGCTGCCACACTCCTTTTCCTCTCAAGTTTTACTTTCACTTTCTCTCCAGCTCCCTCCCCCAAGTCCCTCCTCCCTCCTATCCTTCCAGGCTGTGTCATCTGACTGAAACAAGGGTCCATGGGAATTGTAGTCCACTGCAGCTCAGGGAAAAAACGATTAGTGTCTGTAAGTCCCAGTATACCAGTAGCTGCTCTGACAGTTCCATGTGCAGGTGTTACATATTTTTTTAGTAAATAAAATGTATGATATATAATATGTTTTGCTTGTGTAAACTTTTTTTGCATAGGTAGTATATTAAAATTAATAGGTCACACGACTATTGACAAAACCTAAGATAAAAACAAAATGAGCAAATACTCTGCAGTAAATAAATAGCAATAGATCATGAAAATAACATAGGGTACTTAGTTAACATAATTTTGTTCAAAAAACATAAAACCCATCCCACTATGTCAAGGTGACCATATTTGGGACAGTCCTAACCTCTAGTATTAAAATCTTACCATATGTCAAATGATGCAAATGTAAATAAGGGCCTAGCAGGACTGAGACCCTTTTTGTATAGGTAGTATATCCAAATTAATAGGTCACACGACTATTGATATTACACTGGCTTGTTAATGCTGTATAGGTGTGTAGAAGGTCATTACATCTGAACAGTGCACAATTTCCTCACCAGGGAACCTGAACTACGAAGTCACTTAGTGCACCCAAGTATTGATCTGCTGTGTATTTTCTTGTATAATCTAAGGTCCTTTTTTACTTTTTTACATTTGGTTTGTTTTGAATCCTGTGATATTGATTTTTAACAAAATATGTCGGGTGATTAATGGTTAGTTATTCATCCCATGTATCAAGAATGGATTATGGCCATGTTCACGTTACTGTCTTTTATATTGCCCATCTTATCAGTTCTACTTTGTGCACTAGAGAAGCCCCCATAAACTTTAGAAAAAAGTGCATCACAAACCCACCAATATCGGCAGGATAATAGTCTAATTTGTATGGGGGCCTCCCGACTCTCCCCGGACCAAAGATGTTGGAGAGAGAAGAATCCGAGCTACTGAATTTAAGAGACCAATCCTGTTTGGCATGGAGGGCCTCTTACTCCATCCATTAGAGATGAGTAGATCTGATGAGATTTGAATATACCAAATCGCGTAAATTTTACTTGGAAATTCAATTTGTAGCGAATTTACTCTCCACAAATTGAATGTCCCTTATTATGCTCCAGGGACTGGAGAGATAAAGCTTCTCTTCTTTTGATTCTTTGGACTACAGAACAGTTTTCCATTTTGCCTCTGTCCATTAGAACATTGTAAATGAGCTTTGGTCCAGAGAAGACGGCAGTGTGTCTGGATTTTGTTTGATCTATGGCTTCTTCTTTGATTGATAGAGCTTTAACCTCCATTTGTGGATTGCATGGTGAACTGTGTTCATAATGATTTCTGAGAGTATTCCTGAACCCAATGATTTGCATGACTGAATCATGCCTGTTTTTAATGCAGTGCCGCCTGAGGGCCCAGAGATCACGAGCATCCAATATTGACCATTAGCCTTGTCCCTTGTGCACATGAATCTCTCCAGAATTTGAATCTTTTAATATTATATACTGTAGATGGTGGGATATAAAAAGTATTTGCAGTTTTACAATTAGGAACATTTTTCTGAAACTGTTCTACAATTTTTTAGACAAAGATGTTTATAGATCGGTGAACCTCTGACCATATTTTCTTCTGAGAGACTCTGCCTCTCTATCATGTTTTTTTATATAGTCATGTGACTTAATTGGAAATTGACCTTCAGGCTGTTTTTCATTAGTACCACTTACTTTTCCAACCTTTTGTTAAACCTGTCCTAACTTTGAGATGTGTTGCCGGTATAAATTTTAAAATTTTAATTTTTCAAATGAAATGTAAAAATGTCCATCGTTCATCTTCTGATCTGTGTTTTATGCTCTGCTGTGAATAAACTATGTTTGTAAGAGATTTCCAAATCATTGTATTCTTATTTTCTGTACATTTTGCACAACGTCCCAAGTTTTTTTGGAATTATTGTAAAAGAAAAACCCATACTTATCTGGCAATTCCGCCTTACTCCTCCATTCCACAAAGTCATCCCCTGAAGAGCTGTAGGCTTATCTTCCAGAAAGGGTGACATTAAGCATCAGCTATAAAGTAATGTACAACCCCTTTAACTATGTAAAGGCACAGAGTTTGAAAATAACAGGGGACATTAATATAAGAATTTACTCTTTTAGTTTGAGTAAGCGAGCTTAAAAAGTGTAATTACAGGTTGACCACACCCCGTAACACCAGTTAGATTAAAAATTAATTTTTCGGCATTTTTGGTATAGTTTTTATGCAACTTTTAACCCCTTCATGACACATGACGTACACGTACGTCATATTTCAAGTCCCTGCCTTTGACGCAGGCTCTAATGCTGAGCCCGCGTCTTTCCTGGCAAATGATGACTGATTTAGTAAGTCATCATGTGCCTTTAACAGCCGCAGATGGAGCTGAGCTCTGCCGGTAGCTGTTAACCTGTTAAAGCCTGCTGTCAGTCACATGTGCTGGCAGAGGGAGCACGTTGTTCCATGCTCCCATCAGCGTGCTCGTGACGTGACCGTGTGGGGCTCTGATGGGTTTCCATGACAGCCGGGGGTCGGCTGAAGACCCCTATACTTGTCATTACAAAGCTCCTGTGAAAGCCAGCCTGTAACTTGCTTTCATAGGAGACCATTATTTTCTCTATACATAGCAAAGCTGAATATCTGCTATGTAAGGTACAAGTGATCAGATGATCACAGCTTCCAGTCCCCTAAGGAGACTAACTAATACAGTAAATAGTGGGGGGAAAAAGTTTATAAATATGAATAAAAAAACCCACATCACCCCTCTTTTGCCCCATTTAAAATGAAACAATTAAAAAAATATATACAGATTTGGTATCGCTGAGTTCATAAAAGTCAAATCTATCAAAATATAAAGTAAAATAATCTGGAGTAACGAGAAAAAAAATCAAAATGCCAAAATTAAATTTTTTTGGCAGCCACAACACACAATAACATGCAAAATGCAATAAAAGGGGATCAAAACATCGTATCTACCCCTAAATGGTATCAGTAAAAACATCAACATAGGGTGCAAAACTTAAGCCCTCACACAGCCCCATATCCCGAAAAATAAAAACATTTAAGGGTCTCGGAAAATGGCGACAAAAGCAAAATTTAATTTTTATTTCATAATTTTTTCTGAATTTTTTTTCACCATTTAAATAAAATACTATACATGTTTGGTATCAGCGTACTTGTACTGACCTGGAGAATCATATTGCCAGGTCAGTTTTACAATATAGTGAACATGGTAAATAAAAAACCCGAAAAAACATTGTGGAATTGCACATTTTTTGCAATTTCAATGCATTTGGATTTTTTTCCCGTTTTACATTACATTATGTGGTAGAATGAATGGTGACATTCAAAAGGACAACTCGTCCAGCAAAAAACAGGCCCTCATATGGCTACATTGAGAAGAAAAAACGAAAAAAAAAAAAAAATGGAAAATCACCGTATCACGTAGGGCAATTTAAAAGTCAAAGTCCAGTGTAAACTAATAAATTTGGGTCACTGTGGTTATCCTTCATCTTTTTACTTGCCCCTGATACCATCTTCTGATCTTCTTTGCTGATTTACTTCTATCACCTTTCATGCTAAATCTCTGCAACAAGAAAAGCTCAAGAATTCTTTCCTCCTTAATGCTATTAGGCTGCTACAATTTTGCAGTCTTAGCACTTTAAGTCTATGCACGATATTCGGCACCAGTGAAAATGATAGATAACGGAATAAAATAGATGGGCCTTCTAAAGAGTGAATGATCAAATTGGTGTCACCATATATAAGATATCCGAGTTCACTTTGTGATTGTTCCCATTTATCCATTAATCCTAATGAAATATTATTCTGCATGTTCTCATCAAAACTAATTAAAACTCCATTGCAAATGACATGAATAATCAAAATATTTATTCAACGCCAAATTGGGAGATAATTAAAGATGCTAATATACTGTAAAGCATGAGCTAAATACTATAATCTGCATTGTGTAAGCCTCTTATGTTAATGACTTCATGTGTGAAAGATTTTAGGTTTAAAATGGAAATCTATTTATTCCGGCTATAGGAAAAATGGATCTCACAGAAGAATGGCGGAACAGCTGGTCGGGGGAGATGATGGCTTCTGTATCACATTGTATAGAGCGCTGTTCTGAAAACGTCAGCGTTAAAGCCTGATGGGATCATTGTGTAACTAATTCTGGTTCTGAAAGTATTACAAAAATGTATAGAACAAGTGGAAAAAAACTGTAGATGAAGCTTCTACAGGATATCAGCACCAAGGACAGCGCAGCATACAGGCTTACTAGCAAGACTCTGTTCACACCTTTTTTGAAGGTTAGTTCTCCAACATGTTTGGAACAACCTCCCTGTTGGGTGCCTTCAAAAACTGTGTGCAGACATACCAATTATTGATGCTTTGAAGGCAAAGGGCGGTCACTAGGGATGAGCACAAGTGCTCGTTCCTCAAGTTTTCACAAAACATGTGGGGATTGCCTGACATACACATGGATTGCCTGACATACACAGGAATTGCCTGACATACACAGTGATTGCCTGACATACACAGGGATTGCCTGACATACACAGGGATTGCTTGACATACACAGGGATTGCCTGACACACACAGGGATTACCTGACATACACAGGGATTTCCTGACATACAGAGGCAATCCCCGCATGTTTTGTGGCTGTCTAACAGCTGCGAAACATGCAGCTGCGGGGACTCGAATTTGTAACTCGCGCACCCGCGATACTCTGTGCATACCCGAGCATCCTAGGCAAACTCGATTAACGATGACTTGTGCTGATAACAAATATTTGATTTATAGATTTCTCTTCTGTTCAGTTACTTTGCATTGTGTTAATTGATGAAAATAAACTATTTCCACTTCTATTTTAAAAGCACTTTTTACTTCATAGCCTACCCTCCCCCACCTGCTTAAAACTTTTGCACAATGCTGTAGATTCACATATAAGGTGTGTTAATAAAATCTCAGTTTAAGGCAATCTGTCAGCATGTGTTTGCTATGTAAGATGACAGCAACATGATGTAGGGACAGAGACCCCCATTCTAGTGACGTATCATTTAGTTTACGGTTGTGATAGAATCAGTTTTCTCTGCTGAAGATCTTGCAGAGCTCAGAATACTGAGCCCAGTATAACCCCGCCCACACCACTGATTGACAGCTTTCTGTGTATAACCACACCCACACCTCTAAGTGCCAGTTTTCTGTGTTCATTATGCATAGGCAGAAAGCTGCTAATCGGTGATGGGGGTGTGGTTGGACCAGGAGGCACGAGACACCTAGTCCTGTAGTGATAATTAGTGTTGAGCCACCCCCGTAGTGTTCGAGTTCGGTTCGGTTCGTCGAACACCCGTGTGTTCGCCGAACTGTTCGTCGAACTGTTCGTCGAACACCTTCGAACACCGGTAAAACCAATGGCAGGCAAACAAAAACACATAGAAACACATAGAAAACACCTTCAAAGGTGTCCAAAAGCTGACAAACTGCTCAGAAGACATAACTAACACATGGAAAAGTGACAAGTACATATAGTCATGCGAAAATAAAAGAGGTGGAGGAGTAAAAGGAGGGGGAGACACAGATATAGGCATGTCATGCCCTTCTAAAATCCAAAAAGTGAGAAGCCGACACGGCCAGTCCGCTCCTGCCCGTGCCACCTCCGTGTCGCCGGGTTTGTGCCAGAGCCGCGGTGAACCCTGATGGCCAGCCCCCCTCTCCCAATACTGGTGCCTGTCCGCTGGTGGGTCGAGCGAGCCCCCCTGTGGTGGAGGCAGCTCTAAGCTTTTTAATTTAAATTGTCTCTCTAATTTGAATGAATACACTTTAAATCCATTTACAAGGATCTATTGGAGGGCAAGTCTCATGCCAGCAGCCGCGTAATTCCAGCTCCAGTAGCGTCCACTAAAGCTGCTGCAGTTAAAAAGCTTTTATAAGGATCGAGCTCGGCTGTCCACCGCAAGGCATCCTACTGCCAGTCCCAGCCCCTATGCCTTGGGGTGCCTCCTGATGCTCTTCACTGAGTATCCCGTGGTCCCGAAGCATTTCCTTTGAAAAAATGAAGTGTCCAAACTACAGGTGGTGTAGCTTGCTTAACAGCCGGGATAATCCGCTGACTAGCAGACCCTGCTACTAGGCACAAAGTATTTCCTGGGCTAGATGCAGTTAAAAATTTGTAATTAGATACTCTCGTTGGATGCTGAGAAAGCATTCCATAGAGTCTCCTGGCACGCCATATATGATTCTCTTAAAAAGCTTGGGGTAGGGGTCTAGGGGACCCTTTTATAGCCAAAATCACGGCCCTGTATCGCAATACGTCACCTAGGCTGAAGATAAATGGAACTGTAGCACCCTGAGGGCTCGGTTGCTACAGAGGTATTGCACCTCACCCAGAGGTGTGATATCTCACTCTCAGGTAAGGATGTAGTGTGGATCAGGACCCGACACCTGCATGCATTACACCACATTGCCGTGGGGCAGGGCGACCAATATGCCCCTGAGATGGGCACGACAGTCCCTGTCCCTGGCTGGAGTGGGGGGAGGGAACACTGAGGAAGGGGAACCCTGTAGTGCAGGAGCAGGGAGGAAGCAGTTCCTGGGTGCATTGAGAAGGGAGTATAAAAGGTGGGCACCATCTTAGTTCAGTGCAGAGAAGTCTGAGCAAAAGTGGCAGGGAGCAGGGGCTCTGCATGAGCTCTGCTCCGGAGGCGGGCCTAGTAACAGAGGCCTGGAAGAGGGAGAAGGAAGGAAGAGGAGCGGAGAAGGCTCCAGGAACGAGGAACGAAGGGATCTCAGGGGTGCGGACGGGCGAGTCGCCACCGCACGCCAGAATCCACCTGCGTGGAGGGGTCAGGCCAAAGGGGGAGACCGGTCCCCGAAACTAGTGGAGGCAGGAAACGACCCTCAGCTAGAAACAGGAGGCTGTGACATTTTATGTGGCGCAGCCCCTCGCTACACCCGCTAGGAAGGCACCACATAGGGTCAGGGAAACTGGCGCCAAGTTTACCAAGAGGAGGCCCGAGGCAGCCGGACAGAAGGGTTGGTAAGAAAGGCCAGACAAAGGACACACAAAGGGGGTCCTGTGAAGCGCTCCAAAGTTATCTGGGAGTTGTCTGAGCCCCTCACCTGGTGAGCACAGTACGACGTGGACAGCCGTGGGCAGCCGTTACCTGCAGACGTGGTCTGGATAATAAGAACTGTGAGTAAAGGCCCTGGACTGCATCACTGACTCCGTGTCATTACTGCTGCTGCCCTGCACCATCACCCCCATCCTCCGCATACACTGCCCTGAGGCTATACTCCTCCCGTGGGGAGTTATGCTACGCTCTGCTGCACCCACAACACCAGCCTCAGCGGTCTGCCCTGGAGCGGCGGTTCACTCTGACCGCAATCCACGGGTGGCGTAGTAGGACATTTAAACATCAAAACCACATAAATAGTTCCGCCACTGGTTTGACCGCCCTGAGCCACGGAACCGGGTTGCCGCCACGGAGACTACAACCACCAGCATCCACCAAAAAGGGTCCGGCTCCGGGTGTCCCAAGGCCCAGGGGGCGCGTCAGAACATTTTCATCACCTTTCACAATCACCAATGGGACAAGGCAGGGATGTTCTCTGTCCCCTCTCTTATACATCCTAGTGACGGAGCACCTGCTCTCATCAATTCGCCATAACCCCAATATTAGGTGGATTGAGGTGGGGGGCACCGAGTACAAGTGCTCTCTATTTGCTGATGATGTCCTAGTATATATCACTCAATCACATATATCCATCCATGCTGTTATGGCTGAAATAGATCACTTTGTTACATGGTCAAATTTTAAAATCAATGCAGCGAAGTCGGAGGCCCTCAATGTCTCCCTCCCCAAATCCATATAGGATTCCATCCAGTCCAACTTTCCCTTTGCCTGGCCCTCACAGGGTATCAAATACTTAGGAATTCCTATTCATAGAGACCTCTCCCATCTATGTTATCTTAATTTTGGGCCCTTTATTGAACAACTCCATACAGACCACGGTTGGCAAGTTAGAACTGTAAGATTCACTACGTGAACCACTGGTGTTTTGTGGAAAAGCACATGTACACTGTGTTCCAAATTATTATGCAAAAAGTGTTTAGGAGTGATAAGGGAAGAATTTGTTTGTTTGTCAGTTAAACTCATTGATGGTGATGTGTGTCAGGGCTCTTTATATCACTGTAAGCAATTGCAGACACCAGTGCTAATTAGTTTGGCAGGTGTGTCCAATGAAAGGCAAGACTACTTAAGAAGGCTTTCTCACATTATTCAGCAGCCTACATTTTCTGCCAAAATGGGAAAGAAAAAGGATGTGTCGGCTGCTGAGAAGCAACAAATTGTGGAGTGTTTAGGTCAAGGCATGACTACAATCAACATTGTGCGATGATCAGGATGAAGTGTCTTGGCAATCAAGAAGTATGTAGCTGATTCACAGTACACACGTGTGCGTGCTGATAAGGGCAAATTGAGGACTCTTTCCTACAGGCAATTACGTCAGGTTGAAAGAGCAGCGGCAAAAAAGCCTTGTCATAGCAGCAGACAAGTTTTTGAAGCTGCTTGTGCCTCCAACGTCCCCCGAACAACAAGATGCAGGGTCCTTCAGAGGTTTGCAGCTGTGCATACGCCATCCTGTCGACCTCCTCTATCCACTTCACACAAGCAGAAACGGCTCCAGTGGGCCAAACATTACATGAAGACTGATTTCAAAACTGTTTTGTTCACGGATGAGTGCTGTGCAGCGCTCGATGGTCCAGATGGATGGAGTGGAGGATGGCTGGTTGATGGACACCCCACGCAAACACGGCTACAGCGCCAACAAGGAGGAGGTGGAGTAATGTTTTGGGCTGGAATCATGGGGAGAGAGATTGTCGGCCCCTTTAGGATCCCTGAAGGCGCTAAAGATGAACTCCATAATGTATGTGGATTTTCTCAAACAGCACTTCCTGCCATGGTTCAAGAAGAAGAACCGTGTATTTCACAGCAAGATCATTTTTCTGCATGATAATGCACCATCTCATGCTGCACATAAAACATCTGCATCTCTGGCTGATATGGGCATAAAAGGGGACAAACTTATGGTGTGACCCCCATGCTCCCCTGACCTCTACCCCATTCAGAACCTTTGGAGCATCATTAAAAGGAGTGTCTATGATAGCGGGAGGCAGTTCACATCTAAGCAACAGCTCTGGGAGGGTATTCTGTCCTCATGCAAAACAATTGAAGCAGAAACCATCCAAAACCTGACAAATTCAATGGACGAGAGAGTTCAGAAGCTCCTTTCGAACAAGTGGTCCTATGTGAAAATGTAACATCACCTAGAATAAAGTTTTGAGTTGAAAACTGTTTGATTTCAGTTTCTAACAACCTGCTAATGCTTATAATTTCAAAAATGACCATTTTTTTGGTCTTTATTAAAATGAAAAGGTTGATCGAAAAGTTTGGGGGATCTAAGAGTGTGGCAACCCAGTAGTCATGATTACTTCGAATTCTGACAATATGAGGGTCATGCTGCAGGTAGTGCAGCAAGAAGGCACTTATGTGTCTTGCGCATTTCGGAGCCCCAAAATTATTTTCCGGGCTAGATGCAGCTAAAAATTATTTTTAATTTTAAATCTGGTGGAGCTTATTATAGATGGCCTAATAGGATCAGTGCTGCACACTGCTACAAAGCCCAAATTATTTTCCAGTCAAGATACAGATAAACATGATTAGTAATTTGAAAGCTTAACACGGTTGGTAGGGTGATTTTAAACAATCATCAAGCTTTTACTCTCCCCAGGATGACACAGGGGTAGAAAAGTCGTTTCGGATCCATGATTTGTTCATCTTTATGAACGTGAGTCTGTCTACATTATCAGTGGAGAGCCGCGTGCGCTTATCTGTCAGCACACCACCAGCAGCGCTGAACACACGTTCAGACAGAACGCTGGCTGCGGGGCATGACAAGATCTCCAAGGCGTAAGTGGCTAGCTCCGGCCATTTATCCAGATTGGAAGCCCAAAAAGAGCAAGGGTCCAGTGACACAGTCGTGGCTTCAATGTTTACTTGGAGATACTCCTGTACCATCGTCTCTAGGCGTTGACTATGTGTCAGACTTCTTGTCTCCTGTGGCCTTGCAAAGGATGGGCTAAAAAAGTGGTGAAATGATTCCGCAAAATTGATGTTACCACCAGATACTGTGGTTCTGTTACGGTTTGAGTGCTGAACACTTGACGGTCCCACGGTTGGCAAGTTGGAACTGTGAGATTCACTACGTGCACCACTGGTATTTTGTGGAAAAGCACATGTAAGATTCTGCAACAGTCTCTGCTGATACTCCTGCATGCGTGCATCCCTTTCTATGGCAGGAATAATTTCTGCAAATTTACTTTTGTACCGGGGATCTAACAGTGTGGCAACCCAGTAGTCAGGATTATTTCTAATTCTCACAATTCGAGGGCCATGTTGCAGGTAGTGCAGCAAGAAGGCACTCATGTGTGTTGCGCATCCAGGAGCACCAAGTCCCTGTTGTGTTGGTGGCGAGGTAACAATCATGCTTCCTTCCTCTGTCCTCTCCCCCCAACCTCGCACAACAGAAATGTGATCAAGGTCTCCCTCATCTGATGAGTCTTCCATCAGTTCGTCCTCCACTTCTTCCTGGGCTCCTGCACCTTCCTCACTAGTTTGGCTGCTACCATGCGCCCTGGTAAAACCATCTCCCCCACCCTCACATGCCTGCCGCCTTGGTGCTGCCGACCGTCTGGACCTTGCAGATGTTAGCCCTTCCGCATACAACTCCTCCTCCTCTACTTCCTCCACCTCCTCTTGTGCCACCACCTGACTCCGAATTCTGTTTAACATGTGCTCCAGCATGTAAATCACCAGAATAGTCATGCTGATAATGGCATCGTCAGCACTAAACATCTTCGTCGCCATTTCAAAACTGTGCAGAAGGGTGCATAGGTCCCTGATCTGAGACCACTCCTCCAGCGTGATTTGCCCCACCTCTGAATCTCGTTGGCCCAGGCTATACGTCAGAACGTATTGCACCAGGGCTTGTCGGTGCTGCCACAGTCGCTGCAACATGTGCAGAGTTGAATTCCACCGGGTAGGCACATCGCATTTTAGCCGGTGAAGTGGCAGGCCCAACGACTTCTGTAGAGATGTAAGTCGCTGAGCTGCGGGATGCGAACGGCGGAAGTGAGCACACAGCGACCGTGCCCTCTGCAGAAGGCCATCTAGTCTGGGATAGTGGGCTAAAAATTGCTGGACAACCAGGTTCAACACGTGAGCCATACAAGGCACGTGTGTGACATTGCCCCGGCGAAGGGCCGCACCCAGGTTTGCAGCATTGTCGCACACGGCCTTCCCTGGTTTCAGGTCCAGTGGAGACAACCATTCATGAAATTGGTTCTCCAGAGCTGACCACAACTCCTCAGCTGTGTGACTCACATTTCCCAGACATTTCAATGTAAAAACCGCCTGATGACGTTGAGCCCTACTGCCAGCATAGTAAGGAGGTGTGCAGGATCCCTTCTGCGCAGTTAGAAAGCTTGTGGCATGACCAGACAGGCTTTGGGTGCAGGTGGAAGACCGAGAGGAGGTTGAGGAGGCAGAAGCAGTGGAGGAACTTTGACATAAAGAGGATTGACGCACAACTCGTGGGGACGGCAAGACTTGGACAGCAGCCCCTTGTCCTGCTGTCACCATAGTTACCCAGTGCCCAGTCAGCGACATGTAACGCCCCTGTCCATGCCTACTCGTCCAAGTGTCTGTGGTGAAATGCACCCTGTCACACACAGAGTTTCTCAAAGAAGCGGTGATGTTGTGTGCGACATGCTGGTGGAGCGCAGGCACACCTTTCTTTGAGAAGTAGTGCCGACTGGGCATCTGGTACTGGGGCACTGCGACAGACATAAGGTCTCGAAAATCCTGTGTCCAGCAGGCGGAAAGGCAGCATTTCTGTAGCCAAGAGCTTGCAGATGGTGAAATTCAACCTCTTAGCTTTCTCATGGCTAGGAGGAAATGGTCTTTTACTTGTCCACATCTGAGGGACCGAGGGCTGGCTATTGTGCTTAGACGGGGTTGATAAGGGTGTCCCCGGCAAACTGCCGGTCTGTGAGGAAGATGCAGGCGGACATGTTAGGTTGCCTTGATCCAAAGGTGGTGCTATCGATGTCGGACAGCGCTCAACACCAGCTGCTGTTACCACCTCCAAAGAAAATGATGACCTGCCAATCACGCTGGCTGTTGCGGGTAAAGAGGTGGCAGGTCTGCGCCCCAAAACAGGTGTGACTGCTGTCCCCCCAGTCACAGAGGATGAAGAGGCCGCGGATGCACAAGATATGGCAGACGGTGGTTGGCCCGGCCGGCTAGGCCGCATTGTAGCACACTGAGCTTCCCACTGCAACTTATGCTTCATGTCCATGTGCCGGTTCATGCATGAAGTACTCAAACTATGTATTTTTTGGCCTCTACTTAGCTTTTGCTGACAAATGTTACAGATAACACGAGTTGGGTCATCTTTATCAATCTGAAAAAATGCCCAGGCTATGCAAGGCTTAGCACCCATGCGACCTGAAGAGCCACCACGACTTGTGGTGAGAGGCAGAGTTGTGTTTGAGGATGCAGTTGTTGACGTGCTTCCAGTACTACGTCTCTGTCCAGGAAGGCGCAACCTGACCTCGTCGTCACTAGCATCTTCCTCCACCTCCTCTGCTGACCTCATCTCTTGGCTGACTGTGGGTTGACAGTAAGTGGGATCTCCAACCTCATCATCATCACCCTGTGTGTTATCACACCCGTCGTCCTCAGAGCCAACCTGTTCCTGCCCTGACAAAAAACTAAAGTTGTCGCTCCAATCAGGTATTTGAGTCTTATCATCGTCTTCCTCATTGTCTCCACCAACAGGAGTTACAGTTTGGGAATGAGGGTCTACATTATGGTCAGAACCTTCTGCGTCTGGTCCTGGATCCGACTCATAAAGATTCTGGGCATCAGTGCAGATCATTTCCTCGTCTGGATCCACAGAAGCGCTGGAGTCGACCTCTGATTCCCAGGCTATAGTATGAGTAAACAGCTCTGCAGACTCAACCATCTGTTCTACCTCATACTCAGACGGGCAGCTGGAGATTTGGGAGCTGTGAGGAAGCAAGTGCGATTTGGGTGACACCTTTGAGGACTGGAGTATTTGTGATGTTGAAGTTGATGTGGAGGAGAGCCCACTTAAAGGAGCACTTGATATCCGTTGAAGCACCTGCTGTTTTTGTGCCTCATCTGGAATTTGTAGCGATTGGCGTGGCCGTAAGAAAGGGATCTTATCACATTGTCCGCTAAAAGAAGTAGACATTTTAGTTTGGCTGGAAGATGGTCTTTCTTCTGCAGATGTTACTGTTGCTTTAACACCTACCCCACGGACACAACCTTTTTTCCCCTTCCCAACACGCCTATTCCCCTTTCCACCAGCAGCAGGCCTTTTTCCACTCATTTTGGTGGTTAACTAATTCACAACTCTGGAGTTGTTTGCACAAAAAAACAATGGATGGTAACCGAGCAGAGCTGAGTGGCCAAACTGTGGTATTAGGCCAAAACTATTGGCTGGGTTAGATGCAGAAAAAATATATTCAGTTTGCAACCTGATGGAGGTCAGTATAGATGGATTAATAGAACAAGACCCACACACAGCTAGAAGCCCAATATTTTTTCAGAGGTAGGTGCAGAAAAAAATTATATTCAGTTTGCAACCTGATGGAGGTCTGTATAGATGGATTAATAGAACAAGACCCACACACAGCTAGAAGCCCAATATTTTTTCAGAGGTAGATGCAGAAAAAAATATATTCAGTTTGCAACCTGATGGAGGTCAGTATAGATGGACTAATACAACAAGTCCCACACACAGCTAGAAGCCCAATATTTTTTCAGAGGTAGATGCAGAAAAAAATATATTCAGTTTGCAACCTGATGGAGGTCAGTATAGATGGACTAATACAACAAGTCCCACACACAGCTAGAAGCCCAAATATTTTTTTCAGAGGTACTGTAGATGCAGATACAAATTATTTTTAATTTGCAACCTGATGGAGGTCAGTATAGATGGACTAATACAACAAGTCCCACACACAGCTAGAAGCCCAAATATTTTTTTCAGAGGTACTGTAGATGCAGATAAAAATTATTTTTAATTTGCAACCTGATGGAGGTCAGTATAGTTGGACTAATAGAGAAAGTCCCACACACTGCTAGAAGGCCAAATATTTTTTCAGAGCTAGATGCAGAAAAAAATTATATTCAGTTTGCAACCTGATGGAGGTCAGTATAGATGGATTAATAGAACAAGACCCACACACAGCTAGAAGCCCAATATTTTTTCAGAGGTAGATGCAGAAAAAAATATATGCAGTTTGCAACCTGATGGAGGTCAGTATAGATGGACTAATACAACAAGTCCCACACACAGCTAGAAGCCCAAATATTTTTTCAGAGGTACTGTAGATGCAGATAAAAATTATTTTTAATTTGCAACCTGATGGAGGTCAGTATAGATGGACTAATAGAGAAAGTCCGACACACTGCTAGAAGGCCAAATATTTTTTCAGAGCTAGATGCAGAAAAAAAATATATTCAGTTTGCAACCTGATGGAGGTCAGTATAGATGGATTAATAGAACAAGACCCACACACAGCTAGAAGCCCAATATTATTTCAGAGGTAGATGCAGAAAAAAATATATTCAGTTTGCAACCTGATGGAGGTCAGTATAGATGGACTAATACAACAAGTCCCACACACAGCTAGAAGCCCAAATATTTTTTCAGAGGTACTGTAGATGCAGATAAAAATTATTTTTAATTTGCAACCTGATGGAGGTCAGTATAGATGGACTAATACAACAAGTCCCACACACAGCTAGAAGCCCAAATATTTTTTCAGAGGCACTGTAGATGCAGATACAAATTATTTTTAATTTGCAACCTGATGGAGGTCAGTATAGATGGACTAATACAACAAGTCCCACACACAGCTAGAAGCCCAAATATTTTTTCAGAGGTAGATGCAGAAAAAAATATATTCAGTTTGCAACCTGATGGAGGTCAGTATAGATGGACTAATACAACAAGTCCCACACACAGCTAGAAGCCCAAATATTTTTTCAGAGGTACTGTAGATGCAGATAAAAATTATTTTTAATTTGCAACCTGATGGAGGTCAGTATAGATGGACTAATACAACAAGTCCCACACACAGCTAGAAGCCCAAATATTTTTTCAGAGGTACTGTAGATGCAGATAAAAATTATTTTTAATTTGCAACCTGATGGAGGTCAGTATAGATGGACTAATAGAGAAAGTCCGACACACTGCTAGAAGGCCAAATATTTTTTCAGAGCTAGATGCAGAAAAAAATTATATTCACTTTGCAACCTGATGGAGGTCAGTATAGATGGATTAATAGAACAAGACCCACACACAGCTAGAAGCCCAATATTTTTTCAGAGGTAGATGCAGAAAAAAATATATTCAGTTTGCAACCTGATGGAGGTCAGTATAGATGGACTAATACAACAAGTCCCACACACAGCTAGAAGCCCAAATATTTTTTCAGAGGTACTGTAGATGCAGATAAAAATTATTTTTAATTTGCAACCTGATGGAGGTCAGTATAGATGGACTAATACAACAAGTCCCACACACAGCTAGAAGCCCAAATATTTTTTCAGAGGTACTGTAGATGCAGATACAAATTATTTTTAATTTGCAACCTGATGGAGGTCAGTATAGATGGACTAATACAACAAGTCCCACACACAGCTAGAAGCCCAAATATTTTTTCAGAGGTAGATGCAGAAAAAAATATATTCAGTTTGCAACCTGATGGAGGTCAGTATAGATGGACTAATACAACAAGTCCCACACACAGCTAGAAGCCCAAATATTTTTTCAGAGGTACTGTAGATGCAGATAAAAATTATTTTTAATTTGCAACCTGATGAAGGTCAGTATAGATGGACTAATACAACAAGTCCCACACACAGCTAGAAGCCCAAATATTTTTTCAGAGGTACTGTAGATGCAGATACAAATTATTTTTAATTTGCAACCTGATGGAGGTCAGTATAGATGGACTAATAGAGAAAGTCCGACACACTGCTAGAAGGCCAAATATTTTTTCAGAGCTAGATGCAGAAAAAAATTATATTCAGTTTGCAACCTGATGGAGGTCAGTATAGATGGATTAATAGAACAAGACCCACACACAGCTAGAAGCCCAATATTTTTTCAGAGGTAGATGCAGAAAAAAATATATTCAGTTTGCAACCTGATGGAGGTCAGTATAGATGGACTAATACAACAAGTCCCACACACAGCTAGAAGCCCAAATATTTTTTCAGAGGTACTGTAGATGCAGATAAAAATTATTTTTAATTTGCAACCTGATGGAGGTCAGTATAGATGGACTAATACAACAAGTCCCACACACAGCTAGAAGCCCAAATATTTTTTCAGAGGTACTGTAGATGCAGATACAAATTATTTTTAATTTGCAACCTGATGGAGGTCAGTATAGATGGACTAATACAACAAGTCCCACACACAGCTAGAAGCCCAAATATTTTTTCAGAGGTAGATGCAGAAAAAAAATATATTCAGTTTGCAACCTGATGGAGGTCAGTATAGATGGACTAATACAACAAGTCCCACACACAGCTAGAAGCCCAAATATTTTTTCAGAGGTACTGTAGATGCAGATAAAAATTATTTTTAATTTGCAACCTGATGGAGGTCAGTATAGATGGACTAATACAACAAGTCCCACACACAGCTAGAAGCCCAAATATTTTTTCAGAGGTACTGTAGATGCAGATAAAAATTATTTTTAATTTGCAACCTGATGGAGGTCAGTATAGATGGACTAATAGAGAAAGTCCCACACACTGCTAGAAGGCCAAATATTTTTTCAGAGCTAGATGCAGAAAAAAATTATATTCAGTTTGCAACCTGATGGAGGTCAGTATAGATGGATTAATAGAACAAGACCCACACACAGCTAGAAGCCCAATATTTTTTCAGAGGTAGATGCAGAAAAAAATATATTCAGTTTGCAACCTGATGGAGGTCAGTATAGATGGACTAATACAACAAGTCCCACACACAGCTAGAAGCCCAAATATTTTTTCAGAGGTACTGTAGATGCAGATAAAAATTATTTTTAATTTGCAACCTGATGGAGGTCAGTATAGATGGACTAATACAACAAGTCCCACACACAGCTAGAAGCCCAAATATTTTTTCAGAGGTACTGTAGATGCAGATACAAATTATTTTTAATTTGCAACCTGATGGAGGTCAGTATAGATGGACTAATACAACAAGTCCCACACACAGCTAGAAGCCCAAATATTTTTTCAGAGGTAGATGCAGAAAAAAATATATTCAGTTTGCAACCTGATGGAGGTCAGTATAGATGGACTAATACAACAAGTCCCACACACAGCTAGAAGCCCAAATATTTTTTCAGAGGTACTGTAGATGCAGGTAAAAATTATTTTTAATTTGCAACCTGATGGTGGTCAGTATAGATGGACTAATACAACAAGTCCCACACACAGCTAGAAGCCCAAATATTTTTTCAGAGGTACTGTAGATGCAGATACAAATTATTTTTAATTTGCAACCTGATGGAGGTCAGTATAGATGGACTAATAGAGAAAGTCCGACACACTGCTAGAAGGCCAAATATTTTTTCAGAGCTAGATGCAGAAAAAAATTATATTCAGTTTGCAACCTGATGGAGGTCAGTATAGATTGATTAATAGAACAAGACCCACACACAGCTAGATGCCCAAATATTTTTTCAGAGGTAGATGCAGAAAAAAATATATTCAGTTTGCAACCTGATGGAGGTCAGTATAGATGGACTAATACAACAAATCCCACACACAGCTAGAAGCCCAAATATTTTTTCAGAGGTACTGTAGATGCAGATAAAAATTAGTTTTAATTTGCAACCTGATGGAGGTCAGTATAGATAGACTAATAGAATGATGCTATGCCCAAAAGATTTTACTTCACTAGGTGCAGTAAAAAAATTGGTATTCTATACACAGGTGGTATATCTTGCAGCACAGATAGGCTACTCCACTGACTAACACACTCTGCAATAGGCCAAAAAGGATTAGCTTTGCTAGATTCAGCCAAATGCTGTGAAAAAAACTTGCACAGCACTGGCACAGACCTGCCTGGCAAAAACTGATAGGAACTGATGTAACCTAGTCCTGAAAAGGACTCCAATTACAATTAGTCTTTACTCCCACAACCTATCTATTTAAGAGCACAGACCTCCCTGATAAAAGTCGTAGGAAATGCTGTAACCTAGTCCTTAAAAGGACTGCAATCACAACTATTCCCTACTCCCAAGCTATCTGTATATTTGTGCGAAAATTGGCTTGAAATTAACAAGGTATAGCGCACACAGCAACAGCGGTGCCGTCTAACACGCAGCTGCAGCAGTGAGAAAATGGTGGCGACGGGGAAAATGGCTTGGTCTTATAGGGCAAGGACATGTGACATACACTGCCAATCACACATGCCCTTGCTTGTGTGAAAAAAAGCACTTCGCTCCGTGTGTGCGCTGCTGATAGGCTGACAGATTGCACCTCCCCACTGCAAATGCGAGAAAGAGAAAAAAAAATGGAGATCTTCATTGTTCCTGCAGAGATCCATCCCCTGCCCCTCCCCCCACCCCGCTGTACACTCAAACTGCGTATTAACATTAATTTTCATCATTACTGAGAAAAAATCCAGTTATGATTTTGGTGCACGAACAGTTATCGAACATAACCTCGAACAGCCGAATTTTTATCAAATTGTTCGTGTTCGCCGAACGGCTCGAACACCGCCCAAAACAGCTCGAATTTGAGATTGGCGAACAGTTCGAGTAGAACAACGCTCATCTCTAGTGATAATCTCCTCCTGATAAAATACTGATTATATTGAAACAGCAATACAACCTAGAAAGTGACAATATTGGAATCAGAGTCTCAGCCCTTGCATCATGCTGCTCTCAGATTATATAGAATCAACCTCTTTAATAGTGTTTTATCTGAAAATGTTATTAGAGGTGCAGTAATGCAGAACTGCCCTTTGCCCGTATTTTATTGATATGCAATAAAACCCCTCTTAATTTACTTTAAAAACGTTAATAGTTTTTTTATTCTTGGTAGGAAAATTGAACAGAATAACAATTTCATACATGGACAAAGTCCCGTAATCATTTTAGTTCCTAATCTTAAAAGTTTTAATAGGGTTTTAAAAGCAGTTGAATGGTTTTGTAGAGAATTAGGTTTTAAAGTTAAATTGGAAAGTCTGGCGTTTTAACAACTGGTAATTTCATTTTTAACTCCAACTGAAAACTTCCTAAAATATCAGATTATTTAGTTATTTTTTTAGCTTTAATTTTTTTAGTCTAGCTTAACTGTTAAAAATTGGGAATCATCATTGGAAAAGGTGAAATAAAAAAATATTTTTTTTTCTGGAATTTTAGATCCCTTTGTAGATAACATCTTAATAATTAAACAACTTTTACTTTTTTTGATTTTAGGTTTTTGTCATTTTTATTATTATGGCTGCAGACTTATAGTTTTAGACCGGACAGCCCCTTTAAGTTACCCACCTGCAACCGCTGTGATCGTAAATGACCACATTGCATCTAAATAGTTAGAGAGGAATCTCCCCTCACCATATTTTTTTCCTGACTGCAAGGTGCAATAAAAAAAAATGTAATCTCATACTATTTGTGAAATAAAAATTAAAGAACAAATAATGTAATTGAACCTGCATTGCAAACAGTAAAAAAAAATAATAAAACACCAGAAATGCTGTTTTTTTTGGTCATATCACATCATCTTCCAGAACAAATAAAATAAAAGGTTAAAACTGAATGAATGGAAAAAAATAGCAATAAAAACTAAAGCTCTTAAAAATTTAGAATTCCCAAATTATAGTGAAACTAATTAAATTTTTTCAACTTTTTTGCTTAAAGTAGTAAAATAAAAATCTAAATTTTATATTCCCATAATCATAAGGAAATGCAGAAAAAAGGTTTACATATAATTAGCAAACTATAAATGATGTGAAAATTTTTTGTGAAAATTGTGAAAAACTAAAAAATTGTTTGTGCAACACCAGTCTTAATGAATCAGCACCATAGTCTTACGGATTGACAATAGATATATTAAAAAAAGGTCAATTATAAGTCACAACTTTCAAGTCAAAGTACTATCACAACAAAAAACTAAAGCTAAATAAGTCCAGTTTTTTCGGAAGATATCTACAAGAATTTTTTAAAGGTATAAACAAACTTTATTTCAATCCAATTAAAACAAAATGGGTAAAATTCAGGTTACTTTCAATATCAAGAGTAGTGTTGAGCCACCCCCGTAGTGTTCGGGTTTGGTTCGGTTCGTCGAACACCGGGATGTTCGAGGAACTGTTCGTCGAACTGTTCGTCGAACACCTTAGAACACCGTCGAACACTGTTAAAACCAATGGCAGGCAAACAAAAACACATAGAAACACATAGAAAACACCTTCAAAGGTGTCCAAAAGCTCACAAACTGCTCAGAAGACGATTTCTTTAAAAAAGCCGGCCGGCAATTCAGCAGCGGCATACACCGGTACCCGACAATTTAGACATGAAGGAATAGAGCATCACACATAGATTAGATAGATAGAAACATGTCAGTCACATATATATGAAGTACAGTGACAGTGTTGCTTACTGTACTTGTCATTTAGTGTAAAGGATTTATTAAAAAATATAATAGTGTTTTCGTGCACCGTCTCTTTAAAAAAGCCGGCCGGCAATTCAGCAGCGGTACCCGACAATTTATAACAGACAGAATAGAGCTTCACACATAGATTAGATAGATAGAAACATGTCAGTCACATATATATGAAGTACTGTGACAGTGTTGCTTACTGTACTTGTCATTTACTGCAAAGTATTTATTAAAAAAAATAATAGTGTTTTCATGCACCGTCTCTTTAAAAAAGCCGGCCGGCAATTCAGCATCTGTACCCGACAATTTAGAATAGAAGGAATAGAGAATCACACATAGATTAGATAGATAGAAACATGTCAGCCACATATATACGAAGTACAGTGACAGTGTTGCTTACTGTACTTGTCATTTAGTGTAAAGGATTTATTAAAAAAAATAATAGTGTTTTCATGCACTGTCTCTTTAAAAAAGCCGGCCGGCAATTCAGCATCTGTACCCGACAATTTATAACAGAAAGAATAGAGCATCACACATAGATTAGATAGATAGAAACATGTCAGTCAGATATATAATAAGTACAGTGATAGTGTTGGTTACTGTACTTGTCATTTAGTATTAAAATAAAGGATTTATTATTAAAAAAAATTGGCGTGGGGTTCCCCGTAATTTTAGTCTCTAGCGGAGGTTAAGCAGACAGCTGGGGCAGATGTTTGAAGCCTGGGAAGGGGGTAATACCCATGGAGCTTCCCAGGCTACTAATATCAGCCCCCAGCTGAATACCTAGCCTTTACTAGCTATTAAAATGGAGGACCCCCCCAAAAAAAATGACGTGGGGTCCCCCCTAATTTAATAGCTAGCAAAGGCTAGGCAGACAGCTGGGGGCTGATATTAATAGCCCAGGAAGGGAGCCATGAATATTGGCCCCCTCCCAGGCTAGAAACACCAGCCGTCAGCCGCCCCAGAAATGGCGCATCCATAGGATGCGCCAATTCTGGCACTTAGCCTCGCTCTTCCACGCTGCCCTGGTGCGGTGGCAGGGGGTAATAGGGTTGGGGTTGATGTCAGCTTATAATGCCAGCTGACATCAAGCCCAGGTTAGTAATGGAGAGGTGTCTATAAGACACCCCCATTACTAACCCCATAGTCAAAGTTAAAAAAAAAACACAAACACCCAGAATAAAGTCCTTTAATTGAAATAAAGACACAATTCTTTATTGTTCTAAATTAAACCATACTTACCATCACGCCCATTCCAGCTGAAGCCAACGATCTCCTGCAATAAAAGAAAAATAATAAAGCAACATCATCCTTACCTTTCCATGGTTCCCAGGACAGCTTCAGCTCTGCTACATCGAGATGACAGGCTGGACCTGCAGAACGCTGCCATCCAGCCTGTCATCCCGCAGACACTGAGAAGCGCAGGCATGCTTGCGCTCCTCAGTGTCTGACTGTGACGGCATCCAGATGAGCCGACAATGAACTCAGCTCACCTCATGTACGTCACTGACAGCGTGGGAAAATTCTCCTGCACTCAGCGCTTCAGCGTGAGAATTTTCCCACGCTGTCAGTGACGTGCATGAGGTGAGCCGAGTTCATTGGACATGACCTCGGCTCATCTGGATGCCGTCACAGCCAGACACTGAGTAGCGCAAGCATGCCTGCGCTTCTCAGTGTCTGCGGGATGACAGGCTGGATGGCAGCGTTCTGCTGCGGTCCAGCCTGTCATCTCGATGTAGCAGAGCTGAAGCTGTCGTGGGAGCCATGGAAAGGTAAGGATGATGTTGCTTTATTATTTTACTTTTATTGCAGGAGATCATTGGCTTCAGCTGGAATGGGCGTGATGGTAAGTATGGTTTAATTTAGAACAATGAAGAATTGTGTGTTTATTTCAATTAAAGGACTTTTTTCTGGGTGTTTGTGTTTTTTTTAAATACTTTACTAGAAATTCATGGTGGTCATGTCTAATATTGGCGTGACCCCATGAATTTCGGGCTTAGGGCCAGCTGATAATGCCAAGCTGGCCTTAACCCCTTTATTACCCAGTGAGCCACCGCACCAGGGCCCTGGATGAGTTGGGTACAGCGCCAGAAGATGGCGCTTCTATGAACGCGCCATTTTCCGGGGCAGCTGCGGACTGCAATTTGCAGCGGGTGGGGCCCAGAAAGCTTGGGCCTCCCTGCGCTGCAGATTCCAGCCCCCAGCTGCCTAGTTGTACCTGGCTGGACACAAAAATAGAGCGAAGCTCCACGTATTTTTTTTTTAAATTCATGGAATAATTAAGAAAAAAAGGGCTTCCCTATATTGTTGTGTCCGGCTAGGTACAAATAGGCAGCTGGTGGTTGGGAGCAGCCCGTTCCTGCCTGCTGTACCTGACTGGACACAAATATAGGGCGAAGCCCCACATCAATTTTTTTTTCATTATTTCATGAATTTCCTGAAATAATTTAAAAAAAATTGACGTGGGGCTTCGCCCTATCTTTGTGTCCAGTCAGGTACAGCAGGCAGGAACGGGCTGCCCCCAACCACCAGCTGCCTATTTGTACCTGGCCAGACACAACAATATAGGGAAGCCCTTTTTTAAAAAAATATTTCATGAAATAATTAAAAAAAAATTGACGTGGGGCTTCGCACTATATTTGTGTCCAGCCAGGTACAGCAGGCAGGGACGGGCTGCCCCCAACCACCAGCTGCCTATTTGTACCTGGTTGGACACAACAATATAGGGAAGCCCTTTTTTTCTTAATTATTCCATGAATTTCATGAAATAATTAAAAAAAAAAATGCGTGGGGCTTCGCCCTATTTTTGTGCCCAGCCAGGTACAACTAGGCAGCTGGGAGCTGGAATCCGCAGCGCAGGGAGGCCCAAGCTTTCTGGGCCCCACCCGCTGCAAATTGCAGTCCGCAGCCGCCCCAGAAAATGGCGCGTTCATAGAAGCGCCATCTTCTGGCGCTGTACCCAACTCATCCAGGGCCCTGGTGCGGTGGCTCACTGGGTAATAAAGGGGTTAAGGCCAGCTTGGCATTATCAGCTGGCCCTAAGCCCGAAATTCATGGGGTCACGCCAATATTAGACATGACCACCATGAATTTCTAGTAAAGTATTTAAAAAAACACAACACCCAGAATAAAGTCCTTTAATTGAAATAAACACACAATTCTTTATTGTTCTAAATTAAACCATACTTACCATCACGCCCATTCCAGCTGAAGCCAATGTCTTCTGCAATAAAAGTAAAATAATTAAGCAACCTCATCCTTACCTTTCCATGGTTCCCACGACAGCTTCAGCTCTGCTACATCGAGATGACAGGCTGGACCGCAGCAGAAAGCTGCCATCCAGCCTGTCATCCCGCGGACACTGAGAAGTGCAGGCATGCTTGCGCTCCTCAGTGTCTCGCTGTGACGGCATAAAGATGAGACAAGTTCATGTCCAATGAACTCGGCGCACCTCATGCACGTCACTGACAGCGTGGGAGAATTCTCCTGCACTCAGCACTTCAGCGTGAAAATTCTCCCACGCTGTCAGTGACGTACATGAGGTCAGCTGAGTTCATTGGACATGAATGAGCTCACCTCATGCACGTCACTGACAGCGTGGGAAAATTCTCACGCTGAAGCGCTGAGTGCAGGAGAATTTTCCCACGCTGTCAGTGACGTGCATGAGGTGAGCTCATTCATGTCCAATGATCTCAGCTCACCTCATGCACGTCACTGACAGCGTGGGAAAATTCTCCTGCACTCAGCGCTACAGCGTGAGAATTCTCCCACGCTGTCAGTGACGTGCATGAGGTGAGCTCATTCATGTCCAATGAACTCAGCTGACCTCATGTACGTCACTGACAGCGTGGGAGAATTCTCACGCTGAAGTGCTGAGTGCAGGAGAATTCTCCCACGCTGTCAGTGACGTGCATGAGGTGCGCCGAGTTCATTGGACATGAACTCGTCTCATCTTTATGCCGTCACAGCGAGACACTGAGGAGCGCAAGCATGCCTGCGCTTCTCAGTGTCTGCGGGATGACAGGCTGGATGGCAGCGTTCTACTGCGGTCCAGCCTGTTATCTCGATGTAGCAGAGCTGAAGCTGTCCTGGGAACCATGGAAAGGTAAGGATGAGGTTGCTTTATTATTTTTCTTTTATTGCAGGAGATCGTTGGCTTCAGCTGGAATGGGCGTGATGGTAAGTATGGTTTAATTTAGAACAATAAAGAATTGTGTCTTTATTTCAATTAAAGGACTTTATTCTGGGTGTTTGTGTTTTCTTTTAACTTTGACTATGGGGTTAGTAATGGGGGTGTCTTATAGACGCCTCTCCATTACTAACCTGGGCTTGATGTCAGCTGGCATTATAAGCTGACATCAACCCCAACCCTATTACCCCACTGCCACCGCTACAGGGCAGCGTGGAAGAGCGAGGCTAAGTGCCAGAATTGGCGCATCCTAAGGATGCGCCATTTCTGGGGCGGCTGACGGCTAGTGTTTCTAGCCTGGGAGGGGGCCAATATTCATGGCTCCCTTCCTGTGCTATTAATATCAGCCCCCAGCTGTCTGCCTAGCCTTTGCTAGCTATTAAAATAGGGGGGACCCCACGTCATTTTTTTGGGGGGTCCCCCATTTTAATAGCTAGTAAAGGCTAGGTATTCCGCTGGGGGCTGATATTAGTAGCCTGGGAAGCTCCGTGGGTATTACCCCCTTCCCAGGCTTCAAACATCTGCCCCAGCCGTCTGGTTAACCTCCGCTAGAGCCTAAAATTATGGGGATCCCCACGCCAATTTTTTTTAAAATAAATCCTTTATTTTAACACTAAATGACAAGTACAGTAATCAACACTGTCACTGTACTTCATATATATGTGACTGACATGTTTCTATCTATCTAATCTATGTGTGATGCTCTATTCCTTCTATTCTAAATTGTCGGGTACAGATGCTGAATTGCCGGCCGGCTTTTTTAAAGAGACGGTGCATGAAAACACTATTATTTTTTTTAATAAATCCTTTACACTAAATGACAAGTACAGTAAGCAACACTGTCACTGTACTTCATATATATGTGACTGACATGTTTCTATCTACCTAATCTATGTGTGATTCTCTATTCCTTCTATTCTAAATTGTTGGGTACAGATGCTGAATTGCCGGCTGGCTTTTTTAAAGAGACGGTGCATGAAAACACTATTATTTTTTTTAATAAATCCTTTACACTAAATGACAAGTACAGTAATCAACACTGTCACTGTACTTCATATATATGTGACTGACATGTTTCTATCTACCTAATCTATGTGTGATTCTCTATTCCTTCTATTCTAAATTGTTGGGTACAGATGCTGAATTGCCGGCTGGCTTTTTTAAAGAGACGGTGCATGAAAACACTATTATTTTTTTTAATAAATCCTTTACACTAAATGACAAGTACAGTAATCAACACTGTCACTGTGCTTCTTATATATGTGACTGACATGTTTTTATCTATCTAATCTATGTGTGAAGCTCTATTCTGTCTGTTATAAATTGTCTGGTACAGATGCTGAATTGCCGGCCGGCTTTTTTAAAGAGACGGTGCATGAAAACACTATTATTTTTTTTGATAAATCCTTTACACTAAATGACAAGTACAGTAAGCAACACTGTCACTGTGCTTCTTATATGTGTGACTGACATGTTTCTATCTATCTAATCTATGTGTGAAGCTCTATTCTTTCGGTTCTAAATTGTCGGGTACCGGTGTATGCAGCTGATGAATTGCCGGCTTTTCATGTTTCACTGTTGGCACTGTTCCCATCGATTTGGGCAATCACTGTAATGCCACAACCACCATGGCTGTGGCATTACAGTGAGTGGCAGACAATCCCTGCATGATTGGTGCTCTAAATAGCGCCAGACATGCAGGACACGCTTTTGGTGCACGAACAGTTATCGAACATAACCTCGAACAGCCGAATTTTTTGCAAATCGTTCGGGTTCGTCGAACAACTCGAACACCGCCCAAAACAGGTCGAATTTGAGATTGGCGAACAGTTCTAGTCGAACACCGCTCATCTCTAATCAAGAGTTCAACTATCGCTTGCAGACTTATATCATAATTGTAGGTTTCCTCATGGGTTAGGTTGATGATAATTAAATACTAAAACCCATGCAAGTATCCATTTCTATTGCACCCATTCCCTGATGGTAAAGTGCTAGTGCAAAAAATGTTCTAAAATATGATTAAGGGTACTACAGATCCCAACATTATTATAGCGGTTTGATGCCCAAAGTATAAAGTGCAAGTGCCAAGCATTTTTATGCTCTGTAAAAATCTACTATATATCATGTCCTGCCAATTGCATTCAAGCAATGGTGCTATGTACAAAGACAAAGATGTAGTTTCATGGGAAACATATTGTACAATCAGGGATGTTGTCACTGAGGGTATAATAGTAATGATTCTGGAGGGGGTACTTATATGGCTCAATTTGGTGGTCTGCAGGTGATATGTAGAGATGAGCGTTGTTCGACTCTAACTGTTCGCCAATCTCAAATTCGAGCTGTTTTGGGCGGTGTTCGAGCCGGTCGGCGAACACGAACGATTTGAGATAAATTCGGCTGTTCGAGGTTATGTTCGATAACTGTTCGTGCACCAAAATCATAACTGGATTTTTTCTCAGTAATGATGAAAATTAATGTTAATACGCAGTTTGAGTGTACAGCGGGGTGGGGGGAGGGGCAGGGGATGGATCTCTGCAGGAATAATGAAGATCTCCATTTTTTTTTCTCTTTCCCGCATTTACAGTGGGGAGGTGCAATCTGTCAGCCTATCAGCAGGGCACACACGGAGCGAAGTGCTTTTTTTCACACAAGCAAGGGCATGTGTCATTGGCAGTGTATGTCACATGTCCTTGCCCTATAAGACCAAGCCATTTTCCCCGTCGCCACCATTTTCTCACTGCTGCAGCTGCGTGTTAGACGGCACCGCTGTTGCTGTGTGCGCTATACCTTGTTAAGTTCAAGCCAATTTTCGCACAAATCTACAGATAGCTTGGGAGTAGGGAATAGTTGTGATTGCAGTCCTTTTAAGGACTAGGTTACAGCATTTCCTACGACTTTTATCAGGCAGGTCTGTGCTCTTAAATAGATAGATTGTGGGAGTAAAGACTAATTGTAATTGCAGTCCTTTTCAGGACTAGGTTACATCAGTTCCTATCAGTTTTTGCCAGGCAGGTCTGTGCCAGTGCTGTGCAAATTTTTTTCACAGCATTTGGCTGAATCTAGCAAAGCTAATCCTTTTTGGCCTATTGCAGAGTGTGTTAGTCAGTGGAGTAGCCTATCTGTGTTGCAAGATATACCACCTGTGTATAGAATACCAATTTTTTTACTGCACCTAGTGAAGTAAAATCTTTTGGGCATAGCATCATTCTATTAGTCCATCTATACTGACCTCCATCAGGTTGCAAATTGAATATAATTTTTTTCTGCATCTAGCTCTGAAAAAATATTTGGGCTTCTAGCAGTGTGTGGGACTTGTTCTATTAGTCCATCTATACTGACCTCCATCAGGTTGCAAACTGAATATAATTTTTTTCTGCATCTAACTCTGAAAAAATATTTGGCCTTCTAGCAGTGTGTGGGACTTTCTCTATTAGTCCATCTATACTGACCTCCACCAGGTTGAAAATTAAAAATAATTTTTTGTCTGCATCTAGCTCTGAAAAAATATTTGGCCTTCTAGCAGTGTGTGGGACTTTCTCTATTAGTCCATCTATACTGACCTCCATCAGGTTGCAAACTGAATATATTTTTTTTCTGCATCTACCTCTGAAAAAATATTTGGGCTTCTAGCTGTGTGCGGGACTTGTTCTATTAATCCATCTATACTGACCTCCATCAGGTTGCAAACTGAATATAATTTTTTTCTGCATCTACCTCTGAAAAAATATTTGGGCTTCTAGCTGTGTGTGGGACTTGTTCTATTAGTCCATCTATACTGACCTCCATCAGGTTGCAAACTGAATATAATTTTTTTCTGCATCTAGCTCTGAAAAAATATTTGGCCTTCTAGCAGTGTGTGGGACTTTCTCTATTAGTCCATCTATACTGACCTCCATCAGGTTGCAAATTCAAAATAATTTTTTGTCTGCATCTAGCTCTAAAAAAATATTTGGCCTTCTAGCAGTGTGTGGGACTTTCTCTTTTAGTCCATCTATACTGACCTCCATCAGGCTGCAAATTAAAAATAATTTTTATCTGCATCTACCTCTGAAAAAATATTTGGTCTTCTAGCTGTGTGTGGGACTTGTTCTATTAGTCCATCTATACTGACCTCCATCAGGTTGCAAACTGAATATAATTTTTTTCTGCATCTAGCTCTGAAAAAATATTTGGCCTTCTAGCAGTGTGTGGGACTTTCTCTATTAGTCCATCTATACTGACCTCCATCAGGTTGCAAATTAAAAATAATTTTTTGTCTGCATCTAGCTCTGAAAAAATATTTGGCCTTCTAGCAGTGTGTGGGACTTTCTCTATTAGTCCATCTAAACTGACCTCCATCAGGTTGCAAACTGAATATATTTTTTTTCTGCATCTACCTCTGAAAAAATATTTGGGCTTCTAGCTGTGTGTAGGACTTGTTCTATTAGTCCATCTATACTGACCTCCATCAGGTTGCAAACTGAATACAATTTTTTTCTGCATCTAACTCTGAAAAAATATTTGGGCTTCTAGCTGTGTGTGGGACTTGTTCTATTAGTCCATCTATACTGACCTCCATCAGGTTGCAAATTGAATATAATTTTTTTCTGCATCTAACCCAGCCAATAGTTTTGGCCTAATACCACAGTTTGGCCACTCAGCTCTGCTCGGTTCCCATCCATTGTTTTTTTGTGCAAACAACTCCAGAGTTGTGAATTAGTTAACCACCAAAATGAGTGGAAAAAGGCCTGCTGCTGGTGGAAAGGGGAATAGGCGTGTTGGGAAGGGGAAAAAAGGTTGTGTCCGTGGGGTAGGTGTTAAAGCAACAGTAACATCTGCAGAAGAAAGACCATCTTCCAGCTAAACTAAAATGTCTACTTCTTTTAGCGGACAATGTGATAAGATCCCTTTCTTACGGCCACGCCAATCGCTACAAATTCCAGATGAGGCACAAAAACAGCAGGTGCTTCAACGGATATCAAGTGCTCCTTTAAGTGGGCTCTCCTCCACATCAACTTCAACATCACAAATACTCCAGTCCTCAAAGGTGTCACCCCAATCGCACTTGCTTCCTCACAGCTCCCAAATCTCCAGCTGCCCGTCTGAGTATGAGGTAGAACAGATGGTTGAGTCTGCAGAGCTGTTTACTCATACTATAGCCTGGGAATCAGAGGTCGACTCCAGCGCTTCTGTGAATCCAGACGAGGAAATGATCTGCACTGATGCCCAGAATCTTTATGAGTCGGATCCAGGACCAGACGCAGAAGGTTCTGACCATAATGTAGACCCTCATTCCCAAACTGTAACTCCTGTTGGTGGAGACAATGAGGAAGACGATGATGAGACTCAAATACCTGATTGGAGCGACAACTTTAGTTTTTTGTCAGGGCAGGAACAGGTTGGCTCTGAGGACGACGGGTGTGATAACGCACAGGGTGATGATGATGAGGTTGGAGATCCCACTTACTGTCAACCCACAGTCAGCCAAGAGATGAGGTCAGCAGAGGAGGTGGAGGAAGATGCTAGTGACGACGAGGTCAGGTTGCGCCTTCCTGGACAGAGACGTAGTACTGGAAGCACGTCAACAACTGCATCCTCAAACACAACTCTGCCTCTCACCACAAGTCGTGGTGGCTCTTCAGGTCGCATGGATGCTAAGCCTTGCATAGCCTGGGCATTTTTTCAGATCGATAAAGATGACCCAACTCGTGTTATCTGTAACATTTGTCAGCAAAAGCTAAGTAGAGGCCAAAAAATACATAGTTTGAGTACTTCATGCATGAACCGGCACATGGACATGAAGCATAAGTTGCAGTGGGAAGCTCAGTGTGCTACAATGCGGCCTAGCCGGCCGGGCCAACCACCGTCTGCCATATCTTGTGCATCCGCGGCCTCTTAATCCTCTGTGACTGGGGGGACAGCAGTCACACCTGTTTTGGGGCGCAGACCTGCCACCTCTTTACCCGCAACAGCCAGCGTGATTGGCAGGTCATCATTTTCTTTGGAGGTGGTAACACCAGCTGGTGTTGAGCGCTGTCCGACATCGATAGCACCACCTTTGGATCAAGGCAACCTAACATGTCCGCCTGCATCTTCCTCACAGACCGGCAGTTTGCCAGGGACACCCTTATCAACCCCGTCTAAGCACAATAGCCAGCCCTCGGTCCCTCAGATGTGGACAAGTAAAAGACCATTTCCTCCTAGCCATGAGAAAGCTAAGAGGTTGAATTTCACCATCTGCAAGCTCTTGGCTACAGAAATGCTGCCTTTCCGCCTGGTGGACACAGAGGATTTTCGAGACCTTATGTCCGTCGCAGTGCCCCAGTACCAGATGCCCAGTCGGCACTACTTCTCAAAGAAAGGTGTGCCTGCGCTCCACCAGCATGTCGCACACAACATCACCGCTTCTTTGAGAAACTCTGTGTGTGACAGGGTGCACTTCACCACAGACACTTGGACGAGTAGGCATGGACAGGGGCGTTACATGTCGCTGACTGGGCACTGGGTAACTATGGTGACAGCAGGACACGGGGCTGCTGTCCAAGTCTTGCCGTCCCCACGAGTTGTGCGTCAATCCTCTTTATGTCAAAGTTCCTCCACTGCTTCTGCCTCCTCAACCTCCTCTCGGTCTTCCACCTGCACCCAAAGCCTGTCTGGTCATGCCTAAAGCTTTCTAACTGCGCAGAAGGGATCCTGCACACCTCCTTACTATGCTGGCAGTAGGGCTCAACGTCATCAGGCGGTTTTTACTTTGAAATGTCTGGGAAATGTGAGTCACACAGCTGAGGAGTTGTGGTCAGCTCTGGAGAACCAATTTCATGAATGGTTGTCTCCACTGGACCTGAAACCAGGGAAGGCCGTGTGCGACAATGCTGCAAACCTGGGTGCGGCCCTTTGCCGGGGCAATGTCACACACGTGCCTTGTATGGCTCACGTGTTGAACCTGGTTGTCCAGCAATTTTTAGCCCACTATCCCAGACTAGATGGCCTTCTGCAGAGGGCACGGTCGCTGTGTGCTCACTTCCGCCGTTCGCATCCCGCAGCTCAGCGACTTACATCTCTACAGAAGTCGTTGGGCCTGCCACTTCACCGGCTAAAATACGATGTGCCTACCCGGTGGAATTCAACTCTGCACATGTTGCAGCGACTGTGGCAGCACCGACAAGCCCTGGTGCAATACGTTCTGACGTATAGCCTGGGCCAACGAGATTCAGAGGTGGGGCAAATCACGCTGGAGGAGTGGTCTCAGATCAGGGACCTATGCACCCTTCTGCACAGTTTTGAAATGGCGACGAAGATGTTTAGTGCTGACGATGCCGTTATCAGCATGACTATTCCGGTGATTTACATGCTGGAGCACATGTTAAACAGAATTCAGAGTCAGGTGGTGGCACAAGAGGAGGTGGAGGAAGTAGAGGAGGAGGAGTTGTATGCGGAAGGGCTAACATCTGCAAGGTCCAGACGGTCGGCAGCACCAAGGCGGCAGGCATGTGAGGGTGGGGGAGATGGTTTTACCAGGGCGCATGGTAGCAGCCAAACTAGTGAGGAAGGTGCAGGAGCCCAGGAAGAAGTGGAGGACGAACTGATGGAAGACTCATCAGATGAGGGAGACCTTGATCACATTTCTGTTGTGCGAGGTTGGGGGGAGAGGACAGAGGAAGGAAGCATGATTGTTACCTCGCCACCAACACAACAGGGACTTGGTGCTCCTGGATGCGCAACACACATGAGTGCCTTCTTGCTGCACTACCTGCAACATGACCCTCGAATTGTGAGAATTAGAAATAATCCTGACTACTGGGTTGCCACACTGTTAGATCCCCGGTACAAAAGTAAATTTGCAGAAATTATTCCTGCCATAGAAAGGGATGCACGCATGCAGGAGTATCAGCAGAGACTGTTGCAGAATCTTACATGTGCTTTTCCACAAAATACCAGTGGTGCACGTAGTGAATCTCACAGTTCCAACTTGCCAACCGTGGGACCGTCAAGTGTTCAGCACTCAAACCGTAACAGAACCACAGTATCTGCTGGTAACATCAATTTTGCGGAATCATTTCACCACTTTTTTAGCCCATCCTTTGCAAGGCCACAGGAGACAAGAAGTCTGACACATAGTCAACGCCTAGAGACGATGGTACAGGAGTATCTCCAAGTAAACATTGAAGCCACGACTGTGTCACTGGACCCTTGCTCTTTTTGGGCTTCCAATCTGGATAAATGGCCGGAGCTAGCCACTTACGCCTTGGAGATCTTGTCATGCCCCGCAGCCAGCGTTCTGTCTGAACGTGTGTTCAGCGCTGCTGGTGGTGTGCTGACAGATAAGCGCGCGCGGCTCTCCACTGATAATGTAGACAGACTCACGTTCATAAAGATGAACAAATCATGGATCCGAAAGGACTTTTCTACCCCTGTGTCATCCTGGGGAGAGTAAAAGCTTGATGATTGTTTAAAATCACCCTACCAACCGTTTTAAGCTTTCAAATTACTAATCATGTTTATCTGTATCTTGACTGGAAAATAATTTGGGCTTTGTAGCAGTGTGCAGCACTGATCCTATTAGGCCATCTATAATAAGCTCCACCAGATTTAAAATTAAAAATAATTTTTAGCTGCATCTAGCCCGGAAAATAATTTTGGGGCTCCGAGATGCGCAAGACACATAAGTGCCTTCTTGCTGCACTACCTGCAGCATGACCCTCATATTGTCAGAATTCGAAGTAATCATGACTACTGGGTTGCCACACTCTTAGATCCCCCAAACTTTTCGATCAACCTTTTCATTTTAATAAAGACCAAAAAAATGGTCATTTTTGAAATTATAAGCATTAGCAGGTTGTTAGAAACTGAAATCAAACAGTTTTCAACTCAAAACTTTATTCTAGGTGATGTTACATTTTCACATAGGACCCCTTGTTCGAAAGGAGCTTCTGAACTCTCTCGTCCATTGAATTTGTCAGGTTTTGGATGGTTTCTGCTTCAATTGTTTTGCATGAGGACAGAATACCCTCCCAGAGCTGTTGCTTAGATGTGAACTGCCTCCCGCCATCATAGACACTCCTTTTAATGATGCTCCAAAGGTTCTGAATGGGGTAGAGGTCAGGGGAGCATGGGGGTCACACCATAAGTTTGTCCCCTTTTATGCCCATATCAGCCAGAGATGCAGATGTTTTATGTGCAGCATGAGATGGTGCATTATCATGCAGAAAAATGATCTTGCTGTGAAATACACGGTTCTTCTTCTTGAACCATGGCAGGAAGTGCTGTTTGAGAAAATCCACATACATTATGGAGTTCATCTTTAGCGCCTTCAGGGATCCTAAAGGGGCGACAATCTCTCTCCCCATGATTCCAGCCCAAAACATTACTCCACCTCCTCCTTGTTGGCGCTGTAGCCGTGTTTGCGTGGGGTGTCCATCAACCAGCCATCCTCCACTCCATCCATCTGGACCATCGAGCGCTGCACGGCACTCATCCGTGAACAAAACAGTTTTGAAATCAGTCTTCATGTAATGTTTGGCCCACTGGAGCCGTTTCTGCTTGTGTGAAGTGGATAGAGGAGGTCGACAGGATGGCGTATGCACAGCTGCAAACCTCTGAAGGACCCTGCA
Source organism: Phyllobates terribilis (assembly GCF_046119375.1). Classification (NCBI taxonomy): domain Eukaryota; kingdom Metazoa; phylum Chordata; class Amphibia; order Anura; family Dendrobatidae; genus Phyllobates; species Phyllobates terribilis. Next base: position 105,954,106 of record NW_027362773.1, read on the forward strand.
TCTTGTTGTTCGGGGGACGTTGGAGGCACAAGCAGCTTCAAAAACTTGTCTGCTGCTATGACAAGGCTTTTTTGCCGCTGCTCTTTCAACCTGACGTAATTGCCTGTAGGAAAGAGTCCTCAATTTGCCCTTATCAGCACGCACACGTGTGTACTGTGAATCAGCTACATACTTCTTGATTGCCAAGACACTTCATCCTGATCATCGCACAATGTTGATTGTAGTCATGCCTTGACCTAAACACTCCACAATTTGTTGCTTCTCAGCAGCCGACACATCCTTTTTCTTTCCCATTTTGGCAGAAAATGTAGGCTGCTGAATAATGTGAGAGAGCCTTCTTAAGTAGTCTTGCCTTTCATTGGACACACCTGCCAAACTAATTAGCACTGGTGTCTGCAATTGCTTACAGTGATATAAAGAGCCCTGACACACATCACCATCAATGAGTTTAACTGACAAACAAACAAATTCTTCCCTTATCACTCCTAAACACTTTTTGCATAATAATTTGGAACACAGTGTACATGTGCTTTTCCACAAAACACCAGTGGTTCACGTAGTGAATCTTACAGTTCTAACTTGCCAACCGTGGTCTGTATGGAGTTGTTCAATAAAGGGCCCAAAATTAAGATAACATAGATGGGAGAGGTCTCTATGAATAGGAATTCCTAAGTATTTGATACCCTGTGAGGGCCAGGCAAAGGGAAAGTTGGACTGGATGGAATCCTATATGGATTTGGGGAGGGAGACATCGAGGGCCTCCGACTTCGCTGCATTGATTTTAAAATTTGACCATGTAACAAAGTGATCTATTTCAGCCATAACAGCATGGATGGATATATGTGATTGAGTGATATATACTAGGACATCATCAGCAAATAGAGAGCACTTGTACTCGGTGCCCCCCACCTCAATCCACCTAATATTGGGGTTATGGCGAATTGATGAGAGCAGGTGCTCCGTCACTAGGATGTATAAGAGAGGGGACAGAGAACATCCCTGCCTTGTCCCATTGGTGATTGTGAAAGGTGATGAAAATGTTCTGACGCGCCCCCTGGGCCTTGGGACACCCGGAGCCGGACCCTTTTTGGTGGATGCTGGTGGTTGTAGTCTCCGTGGCGGCAACCCGGTTCCGTGGCTCAGGGCGGTCAAACCAGTGGTGGAACTATTTATGTGGTTTTGATGTTTAAATGTCCGACTACGCCACCCGTGGATTGCGGTCAGAGTGAACCGCCGCTCCAGGGCAGACCGCTGAGGCTGGTGTTGTGGGTGCAGCAGAGCGTAGCATAACTCCCCACGGGAGGAGTATAGCCTCAGGGCAGTGTATGCGGAGGATGGGGGTGATGGTGCAGGGCAGCAGCAGTAATGACACGGAGTCAGTGATGCAGTCCAGGGCCTTTACTCACAGTTCTTATTATCCAGACCACGTCTGCAGGTAACGGCTGCCCACGTCTTACTGTGCTCACCAGGTGAGGGGCTCAGACAACTCCCAGATAACTTTGGAGCGCTTCACAGGACCCCCTTTGTGTGTCCTTTGTCTGGCCTTTCTTACCAACCCTTCTGTCCGGCTGCCTCGGGCCTCCTCTTGGTAAACTTGGTGCCAGTTTCCCTGTCCCTATGTGGTACCTTCCTAGCGGGTGTAGCGAGGGGCTGCGCCACATAAAATGTCACAGCCTCCTGTTTCTAGCTGAGGGTCGTTTCCTGCCTCCACTAGTTTCGGGGACCGGTCTCCCCCTTTGGCCTGACCCCTCCACGCAGGTGGATTCTGGTGTGCGGTGGCGACTCGCCCGTCCGCACCCCTGAGATCCCTTCGTTCCTCGTTCCTGGAGCCTTCTCCGCTCCTCTTCCTTCCTTCTCCCTCTTCCAGGCCTGGGCCTCTGTTACTAGGCCCGCCTCCGGAGCAGAGCTCATGCAGAGCCCCTGCTCCCTGCCACTTCTGCTCAGACTTCTCTGCACTGAACTAAGATGGTGCCCACCTTTTATACTCCCTTCTCAATGCACCCAGGAACTGCTTCCTCCCTGCTCCTGCACTACAGGGTTCCCCTTCCTCAGTGTTCCCTCCCCCCACTCCAGCCAGGGACAGGGACTGTCGTGCCCATCTCAGGGGCATATTGGTCGCCCTGCCCCACGGCAATGTGGTGTAATGCATGCAGGTGTCGGGTCCTGATCCACACTACATCCTTACCTGAGAGTGAGATATCACACCTCTGGGTGAGGTGCAATACCTCTGTAGCAACCGAGCCCTCAGGGTGCTACAGTTCCATTTATCTTCAGCCTAGGTGACGTATTGCGATACAGGGCCGTGATTTTGGCTATAAAAGGGTCCCCTAGACCCCTACCCCAAGCTTTTTAAGAGAATCATATATGGCGTGCCAGGAGACTCTATGGAATGCTTTCTCAGCATCCAACGAGAGTATCTAATTACAAATTTTTAACTGCATCTAGCCCAGGAAATACTTTGTGCCTAGTAGCAGGGTCTGCTAGTCAGCGGATTATCCCGGCTGTTAAGCAAGCTACACCACCTGTAGTTTGGACACTTCATTTTTTCAAAGGAAATGCTTCGGGACCACGGGATACTCAGTGAAGAGCATCAGGAGGCACCCCAAGGCATAGGGGCTGGGACTGGCAGTAGGATGCCTTGCGGTGGACAGCCGAGCTCGATCCTTATAAAAGCTTTTTAACTGCAGCAGCTTTAGTGGACGCTACTGGAGCTGGAATTACGCGGCTGCTGGCATGAGACTTGCCCTCCAATAGATCCTTGTAAATGGATTTAAAGTGTATTCATTCAAATTAGAGAGACAATTTAAATTAAAAAGCTTAGAGCTGCCTCCACCACAGGGGGGCTCGCTCGACCCACCAGCGGACAGGCACCAGTATTGGGAGAGGGGGGCTGGCCATCAGGGTTCACCACGGCTCTGGCACAAACCCGGCGACACGGAGGTGGCACGGGCAGGAGCGGACTGGCCGTGTCGGCTTCTCACTTTTTGGATTTTAGAAGGGCATGACATGCCTATATCTGTGTCTCCCCCTCCTTTTACTCCTCCACCTCTTTTATTTTCGCATGACTATATGTACTTGTCACTTTTCCATGTGTTAGTTATGTCTTCTGAGCAGTTTGTCAGCTTTTGGACACCTTTGAAGGTGTTTTCTATGTGTTTCTATGTGTTTTTGTTTGCCTGCCATTGGTTTTAACGGTGTTCAAAGGTGTTCGACGAACAGTTCGACGAACAGTTCGGCGAACACACGGGTGTTCGACGAACCGAACCGAACTCGAACACTACGGGGGTGGCTCAACACTACCCATGATTCCAGCCCAAAACATTACTTCACCTCCTCCTTGTTGGCGCTGTAGCCGTGTTTGCGTGGGGTGTCCATCAACCAGCCATCCTCCACTCCATCCATCTGGACCATCGAGCGCTGCACGGCACTCATCCGTGAACAAAACAGTTTTGAAATCAGTCTTCATGTAATGTTTGGCCCACTGGAGCCGTTTCTGCTTGTGTAAAGTGGATAGAGGAGGTCGACAGGATGGCGTATGCACAGCTGCAAACCTCTGAAGGACCCTGCATCTTGTTGTTCGGGGGACGTTGGAGGCACCAGCAGCTTCAAAAACTTGTCTGCTGCTATGACAAGGCTTTTTTGCCGCTGCTCTTTTAACCTGACGTAATTGCCTGTAGGAAAGAGTCCTCAATTTGCCCTTATCAGCACGCACACGTGTGTACTGTGAATCAGCTACATACTTCTTGATTGCCAAGACACTTCATCCTGATCATCGCACAATGTTGATTGTAGTCATGCCTTGACCTAAACACTCCACAATTTGTTGCTTCTCAGCAGCCGACACATCCTTTTTCTTTCCCATTTTGGCAGAAAATGTAGGCTGCTTAATAATGTGAGACAGCCTTCTTAAGTAGTCTTGCCTTTCATTGGACACACCTGCCAAACTAATTAGCACAGGTGTCTGCAATTGCTTACAGTGATATAAAGAGCCCTGACACACATCACCATCAATGAGTTTAACTGACAAACAAACAAATTCTTCCCTTATCACTCCTAAACACTTTTTGCATAATAATTTGGAACACAGTGTACATGTGCTTTTCTACAAAACACCAGTGGTTCACGTAGTGAATCTTACAGTTCTAACTTGCCAACCGTGGTCTGTATGGAGTTGTTCAATAAAGGGCCCAAAATTAAGATAACATAGATGGGAGAGGTCTCTATGAATAGGAATTCCTAAGTATTTGATACCCTGTGAGGGCCAGGCAAAGGGAAAGTTGGACTGGATGGAATCCTATATGGATTTGAGGAGGGAGACATCGAGGGCCTCAGACTTCGCTGCATTGATTTTAAAATTTGACCATGTAACAAAGTGATCTATTTCAGCCATAACAGCATGGATGGATATATGTGATTGAGTGATATATACTAGGACATCATCAGCAAATAGAGAGCACTTGTACTCGGTGCCTCCCACCTCAATCCACCTAATATTGGGGTTATGGCGAATTGATGAGAGCAGGTGCTCCGTCACTAGGATGTATAAGAGAGGGGACAGAGGACATCCCTGCCTTGTCCCATTGGTGATTGTGAAAGGTGATGAAAATGTTCTGATGCACCCCCTGGGCCTTGGGACACCCGGAGCCGGACCCTTTTTGGTGGATGCTGGTGGTTGTAGTCTTCGTGGCGCCGACCCGGTTCCGTGGCTCAGGGTGGTCAAACCAGTGGCGGAACTATTTATGTGGTTTTGATGTTTAAATGTCCGACTACGCCACCCGTGGATTGCGGTCAGAGTGAACCGCCGCTGCAGGGCAGACCGCTGAGGCTGGTGTTGTGGGTGCAGCAGAGCGTAGCATAACTCCCCACGGGAGGAGTATAGCCTCAGGGCAGTGTATGCGGAGGATGGGGGTGATGGTGCAGGGCAGCAGCAGTAACGACACGGAGTCAGTGATGCAGTCCAGGGCCTTTACTCACAGTTCTTATTATCCAGACCACGTCTGCAGGTAACGGCTGCCCACGTCGTACTGTGCTCACCAGGTGAGGGGCTCAGACAACTCCCAGATAACTTTGGAGCGCTTCACAGGACCCCCTTTGTGTGTCCTTTGTCTGGCCTTTCTTACCAACCCTTCTGTCCGGCTGCCTCGGGCCTCCTCTTGGTAAACTTGGCGCCAGTTTCCCTGACCCTATGTGGTGCCTTCCTAGTGGGTGTAGCGAGGGGCTGCGCCACATAAAATGTCACAGCCTCCGGTTTCTAGCTGAGGATCGTTTCCTGCCTCCACTAGTTTCGGGGACCGGTCTCCCCCTTTGGCCTGACCCCTCCACGCAGGTGGATTCGGGCGTGCGGTGGCGACTCGCCCGTCCGCACCCCTGGGATCCCTTCATTCCTCGTTCCTGGAGCCTTCTCCGCTCCTCTTCCTTCTCCCTCATCCAGGCCTGGGCCTCTGTTACTAGGCCCGCCTCCGGAGCAGAGCTCATGCAGAGCCCCTGCTCCCTGCCACTTCTGCTCAGACTTCTCTGCACTGAACTAAGATGGTGCCCACCTTTTATACTCCCTTCTCAATGCACCCAGGAACTGCTTCCTCCCTGCTCCTGCACTACAGGGTTCCCCTTCCTCAGTGTTCCCTCCCCCCACTCCAGCCAGGGACAGGGACTGTCGTGCCCATCTCAGAGGCATATTGGTCGCCCTGCCCCACGGCAATGTGGTGTAATGCATGCAGGTGTCGGGTCCTGATCCACACTCCATCCTTACCTGAGAGTGAGATATCACACCTCTGGGTGAGGTGCAATACCTCTGTAGCAACCGAGCCCTCAGGGTGCTACAGTTCCATTTATCTTCAGCCTAGGTGACGTATTGCGATACAGGGCCGTGATTTTGGCTATAAAAGGGTCCCCTAGACCCCTACCCCAAGCTTTTTAAGAGAATCATATATGGCGTGCCAGGAGACTCTATGGAATGCTTTCTCAGCATCCAAAGAGAGTATCTAATTACAAATTTTTAACTGCATCTAGCCCAGGAAATACTTTGTGCCTAGTAGCAGTGTCTGCTAGTCAGCGGATTATCCCGGCTGTTAAGCAAGCTACACCACCTGTAGTTTGGACACTTAATTTTTTCAAAGGAAATGCTTCGGGACCACGGGATTCTCAGTGAAGAGCATCAGGAGGCACCCCAAGGCATAGGGGCTGGGACTGGCAGTAGGATGCCTTGCGGTGGACAGCCGAGCTCGATCCTTATAAAAGCTTTTTAACTGCAGCTGCTTTAGTGGACGCTACTGGAGCTGGAATTACGCGGCTGCTGGCATGAGACTTGCCCTCCAATAGATCCTTGTAAATGGATTTAAAGTGTATTCATTCAAATTAGAGAGACAATTTAAATAAAAAAGCTTAGAGCTGCCTCCACCACAGGGGGGCTCGCTCGACCCACCAGCGGACAGGCACCAGTATTGGGAGAGGGGGGCTGGCCGTCAGGGTTCACCGCGGCTCTGGCACAAACCCGGCGACACGGAGGTGGCACGGGCAGGAGCGGACTGAACGTGTCGGCTTCTCACTTTTTGGATTTTAGAAGGGCATGACATGCCTATATCTGTGTCTCCCCCTCCTTTTACTCCTCCACCTCTTTTCTTTTCGCATGACTATATGTACTTGTCACTTTTCCATGTGTTAGTTGTGTCTTCTGAGCAGTTTGTCAGCTTTTGGACACCTTTGAAGGTGTTTTCTATGTGTTTCTATGTGTTTTTGTTTGCCTGCCATTGGTTTTAACGGTGTTCGAAGGTGTTCGACGAACAGTTCGACGAACAGTAGTGAATCTTACAGTTCTAACTTGCCAACCGTGGTCTGTATGGAGTTGTTCAATAAAGGGCCCAAAATTAAGATAACATAGATGGGAGAGGTCTCTATGAATAGGAATTCCTAAGTATTTGATACCCTGTGAGGGCCAGGCAAAGGGAAAGTTGGACTGGATGGAATCCTATATGGATTTGGGGAGGGAGACATCGAGGGCCTCAGACTTCGCTGCATTGATTTTAAAATTTGACCATGTAACAAAGTGATCTATTTCAGCCATAACAGCATGGATGGATATATGTGATTGAGTGATATATAATAGGACATCATCAGCAAATAGAGAGCACTTGTACTCGGTGCCTCCCACCTCAATCCACCTAATATTGGGGTTATGGCGAATTGATGAGAGCAGGTGCTCCGTCACTAGGATGTATAAGAGAGGGGACAGAGAACATCCCTGCCTTGTCCCATTGGTGATTGTGAAAGGTGATGAAAATGTTCTGACGCGCCCCCTGGGCCTTGGGACACCCGGAGCCGGACCCTAGCCCAGGAAATACATTGTGCCTAGTAGCAGTGTCTGCTAGTCAGCGGATTATCCCGGCTGTTAAGCAAGCTACACCACCTGTAGTTTGGACACTTCATTTTTTCAAAGGAAATGCTTCGGGACCACGGGATTCTCAGTGAAGAGCATCAGGAGGCACCCCAAGGCATAGGGGCTGGGACTGGCAGTAGGATGCCTTGCGGTGGACAGCCGAGCTCGATCCTTATAAAAGCTTTTTAACTGCAGCTGCTTTAGTGGACGCTACTGGAGCTGGAATTACGCGGCTGCTGGCATGAGACTTGCCCTCCAATAGATCCTTGTAAATGGATTTAAAGTGTATTCATTCAAATTAGAGAGACAATTTAAATAAAAAAGCTTAGAGCTGCCTCCACCACAGGGGGGCTCGCTCGACCCACCAGCGGACAGGCACCAGTATTGGGAGAGGGGGGCTGGCCGTCAGGGTTCACCGCGGCTCTCGCACAAACCCGGCGACACGGAGGTGGCACGGGCAGGAGCGGACTGAACGTGTCGGCTTCTCACTTTTTGGATTTTAGAAGGGCATGACATGCCTATATCTGTGTCTCCCCCTCCTTTTACTCCTCCACCTCTTTTCTTTTCGCATGACTATATGTACTTGTCACTTTTCCATGTGTTAGTTGTGTCTTTTGAGCAGTTTGTCACCTTTGAAGGTGTTTTCTATGTGTTTCTATGTGTTTTTGTTTGCCTGCCATTGGTTTTAACGGTGTTCGAAGGTGTTCGACGAACAGTTCGACGAACAGTTCGGCGAACACACGGGTGTTCGACGAACCGAACTCGAACACTACGGGGGTGGCTCAACACTACCCATGATTCCAGCCCAAAACATTACTTCACCTCCTCCTTGTTGGCGCTGTAGCCGTGTTTGCGTGGGGTGTCCATCAACCAGCCATCCTCCACTCCATCCATCTGGACCATCGAGCGCTGCACGGCACTCATCCGTGAACAAAACAGTTTTGAAATCAGTCTTCATGTAATGTTTGGCCCACTGGAGCCGTTTCTGCTTGTGTAAAGTGGATAGAGGAGGTCGACAGGATGGCGTATGCACAGCTGCAAACCTCTGAAGGACCCTGCATCTTGTTGTTCGGGGGATGTTGGAGGCACCAGCAGCTTCAAAAACTTGTCTGCTGCTATGACAAGGCTTTTTTGCCGCTGCTCTTTTAACCTGACGTAATTGCCTGTAGGAAAGAGTCCTCAATTTGCCCTTATCAGCACGCACACGTGTGTACTGTGAATCAGCTACATACTTCTTGATTGCCAAGACACTTCATCCTGATCATCGCACAATGTTGATTGTAGTCATGCCTTGACCTAAACACTCCACAATTTGTTGCTTCTCAGCAGCCGACACATCCTTTTTCTTTCCCATTTTGGCAGAAAATGTAGGCTGCTTAATAATGTGAGACAGCCTTCTTAAGTAGTCTTGCCTTTCATTGGACACACCTGCCAAACTAATTAGCACAGGTGTCTGCAATTGCTTACAGTGATATAAAGAGCCCTGACACACATCACCATCAATGAGTTTAACTGACAAACAAACAAATTCTTCCCTTATCACTCCTAAACACTTTTTGCATAATAATTTGGAACACAGTGTACATGTGCTTTTCCACAAAACACCAGTGGTTCACGTAGTGAATCTTACAGTTCTAACTTGCCAACCGTGGTCTGTATGGAGTTGTTCAATAAAGGGCCCAAAATTAAGATAACATAGATGGGAGAGGTCTCTATGAATAGGAATTCCTAAGTATTTGATACCCTGTGAGGGCCAGGCAAAGGGAAAGTTGGACTGGATGGAATCCTATATGGATTTGAGGAGGGAGACATCGAGGGCCTCAGACTTCGCTGCATTGATTTTAAAATTTGACCATGTAACAAAGTGATCTATTTCAGCCATAACAGCATGGATGGATATATGTGATTGAGTGATATATACTAGGACATCATCAGCAAATAGAGAGCACTTGTACTCGGTGCCTCCCACCTCAATCCACCTAATATTGGGGTTATGGCGAATTGATGAGAGCAGGTGCTCCGTCACTAGGATGTATAAGAGAGGGGACAGAGGACATCCCTGCCTTGTCCCATTGGTGATTGTGAAAGGTGATGAAAATGTTCTGATGCACCCCCTGGGCCTTGGGACACCCGGAGCCGGACCCTTTTTGGTGGATGCTGGTGGTTGTAGTCTTCGTGGCGGCGACCCGGTTCCGTGGCTCAGGGTGGTCAAACCAGTGGCGGAACTATTTATGTGGTTTTGATGTTTAAATGTCCGACTACGCCACCCGTGGATTGCGGTCAGAGTGAACCGCCGCTGCAGGGCAGACCGCTGAGGCTGGTGTTGTGGGTGCAGCAGAGCGTAGCATAACTCCCCACGGGAGGAGTATAGCCTCAGGGCAGTGTATGCGGAGGATGGGGGTGATGGTGCAGGGCAGCAGCAGTAACGACACGGAGTCAGTGATGCAGTCCAGGGCCTTTACTCACAGTTCTTATTATCCAGACCACGTCTGCAGGTAACGGCTGCCCACGTCGTACTGTGCTCACCAGGTGAGGGGCTCAGACAACTCCCAGATAACTTTGGAGCGCTTCACAGGACCCCCTTTGTGTGTCCTTTGTCTGGCCTTTCTTACCAACCCTTCTGTCCGGCTGCCTCGGGCCTCCTCTTGGTAAACTTGGCGCCAGTTTCCCTGACCCTATGTGGTGCCTTCCTAGTGGGTGTAGCGAGGGGCTGCGCCACATAAAATGTCACAGCCTCCGGTTTCTAGCTGAGGATCGTTTCCTGCCTCCACTAGTTTCGGGGACCGGTCTCCCCCTTTGGCCTGACCCCTCCACGCAGGTGGATTCGGGCGTGCGGTGGCGACTCGCCCGTCCGCACCCCTGGGATCCCTTCATTCCTCGTTCCTGGAGCCTTCTCCGCTCCTCTTCCTTCTCCCTCTTCCAGGCCTGGGCCTCTGTTACTAGGCCCGCCTCCGGAGCAGAGCTCATGCAGAGCCCCTGCTCCCTGCCACTTCTGCTCAGACTTCTCTGCACTGAACTAAGATGGTGCCCACCTTTTATACTCCCTTCTCAATGCACCCAGGAACTGCTTCCTCCCTGCTCCTGCACTACAGGGTTCCCCTTCCTCAGTGTTCCCTCCCCCCACTCCAGCCAGGGACAGGGACTGTCGTGCCCATCTCAGAGGCATATTGGTCGCCCTGCCCCACGGCAATGTGGTGTAATGCATGCAGGTGTCGGGTCCTGATCCACACTCCATCCTTACCTGAGAGTGAGATATCACACCTCTGGGTGAGGTGCAATACCTCTGTAGGAACCGAGCCCTCAGGGTGCTACAGTTCCATTTATCTTCAGCCTAGGTGACGTATTGTGATACAGGGCCGTGATTTTGGCTATAAAAGGGTCCCCTAGACCCCTACCCCAAGCTTTTTAAGAAAATCATATATGGCTTGCCAGGAGACTCTATGGAATGCTTTCTCAGCATCCAACGAGAGTATCTAATTACAAATTTTTAACTGCATCTAGCCCAGGAAATACTTTGTGCCTAGTAGCAGTGTCTGCTAGTCAGCGGATTATCCCGGCTGTTAAGCAAGCTACACCACCTGTAGTTTGGACACTTAATTTTTTCAAAGGAAATGCTTCGGGACCACGGGATTCTCAGTGAAGAGCATCAGGAGGCACCCCAAGGCATAGGGGCTGGGACTGGCAGTAGGATGCCTTGCGGTGGACAGCCGAGCTCGATCCTTATAAAAGCTTTTTAACTGCAGCTGCTTTAGTGGACGCTACTGGAGCTGGAATTACGCGGCTGCTGGCATGAGACTTGCCCTCCAATAGATCCTTGTAAATGGATTTAAAGTGTATTCATTCAAATTAGAGAGACAATTTAAATAAAAAAGCTTAGAGCTGCCTCCACCACAGGGGGGCTCGCTCGACCCACCAGCGGACAGGCACCAGTATTGGGAGAGGGGGGCTGGCCGTCAGGGTTCACCGCGGCTCTGGCACAAACCCGGCGACACGGAGGTGGCACGGGCAGGAGCGGACTGAACGTGTCGGCTTCTCACTTTTTGGATTTTAGAAGGGCATGACATGCCTATATCTGTGTCTCCCCCTCCTTTTACTCCTCCACCTCTTTTCTTTTCGCATGACTATATGTACTTGTCACTTTTCCATGTGTTAGTTGTGTCTTCTGAGCAGTTTGTCAGCTTTTGGACACCTTTGAAGGTGTTTTCTATGTGTTTCTATGTGTTTTTGTTTGCCTGCCATTGGTTTTAACGGTGTTCGAAGGTGTTCGACGAACAGTTCGACGAACAGTTCGGCGAACACACGGGTGTTCGACGAACCGAACCGAACTCGAACACTACGGGGGTGGCTCAACACTAGTGATATGGTTAAGATCTACCCTGACGATGCCGTTTCGCCTTGGGCTCATTTTGGAAGAAGCCCAAGGCGAAATGGCGCAGTCAGGGTAGATCTCAGCCCTATCACCTGCAGACTGCCAAATTGAGCCATGTAAGCACCCCCTTCAGAATCATTACTATTACAGTCTCAGTGACACCATCCCTGATTGTACAATATGTTTCCCACGCAACTACATCTTTGTCTTTGCACATAGCACTATTGATTGAATGCGATTGACAGAACATGATATACAGTATGGTAGATTTCGACAGCGCATAAAAATGCTTGGCACTTTTTACTTTGGGCATTAAACCGCTATAATAATGTTGGGATCTATAGTACCCTTAATCATGTTTTAGGACATTTTTTGCACTAGCACTTTACCATCAGGGAATGGGTGCAATAGAAATGGATACTTGGATGGGTTTTAGTATTTAATTATCATCAACCTAACCCATGAGGAAACCTACAATTATGATATAAGTCTGCAAGTGATAGTTGAGCTTTTGATATTGAAAGTAACCTGAATTTTACCCATTTTGTTTTAATTGGATTGAAATAAAGTTTGTTTATTCCTTTAAAAAATTCTTGTGGCTATCTTCCTAAAAAACTGGACTTATTTAGCTTTAGTTTTTTGTTGTGGTAGTAGATTGACAATAGAGTATTAAAATTAAGTAATGAGAATTTTTTTGAGTTGATTTATTTGAAAATGTGAAAAAATGATCTTATGCAAAGCAAGGAACCTTTTGATATTCAAACAGAATATAATTACCCGTTGAGATTATAAAATTGCATCTTAGTTATTTATGTGTATATTTATGGAAAGACAAATGTTGTTAAGAACTAAAGAAAACTAATGATATCTTGAAGCAAGATGTATTGAAATTCATTAGTCTGACATTTTTTCACACATGGTAAAAAGAAAAATAAAGTGAAAAAAATCAAAATAAAATTAATGGCATTCAAAAAATTACGAACATGAACCGTAATGATAGAATACTGAAGTCTTAGACCATTTAAGATATAATATAAGATTTCAATTCTGAGTGATGAAAAAAAAAATGTGGCTCACTGAGTTTATGGATGAGTTTGAGGAGGTTTAGAACTGGATGTGTTCAGGAGGGCCAACAGCTACCCAAAGGCAAACTGGGCTTTATTAAGTGAAACTTTTACATCAGGTTGGTTTTACAGTTCCCTGCTCCTAGTCTTATACTTATCAGCTACCATCTTCATCTGTTCCCGGAACTGGTCCAGTCGTCTTCTGCAGTTTGGGACTTGCCGAATCATTCCCGTGTTTGCTGGGCGAGCCGGAAGTCGCAACTCAATGTAAGTCTATGAGAGCCAGAACGAGGCCAGAACAAGCCCATAGATTGCATTGAGAGCTTGTGACCGTTACCTCTGACTTCTGGTAAGTCAGAAGTTGAGGTCACAAGATAGCAGATTGGACAAAGCAATAGGAGGCACAGCAAGATATGAGAGGGGTGCTAAGTAGTGTTGAGCCACCCCCGTAGTGTTCGAGTTCGGTTCGGTTCGTCGAACACCCGTGTGTTCGCCGAACTGTTCGTCGAACTGTTCGTCGAACACCTTCGAACACCGTTAAAACCAATGGCAGGCAAACAAAAACACATAGAAACACATAGAAAACACCTTCAAAGGTGTCCAAAAGCTGACAAACTGCTCAGAAGACACAACTAACACATGGAAAAGTGACAAGTACATATAGTCATGCGAAAAGAAAAGAGGTGGAGGAGTAAAAGGAGGGGGAGACACAGATATAGGCATGTCATGCCCTTCTAAAATCCAAAAAGTGAGAAGCCGAGACGGTCAGTCCGCTCCTGCCCGTGCCACCTCCGTGTCGCCGGGTTTGTGCCAGAGCCGCGGTGAACCCTGACGGCCAGCCCCCCTCTCCCAATACTGGTGCCTGTCCGCTGGTGGGTCGAGAGAGCCCCCCTGTGGTGGAGGCAGCTCTAAGCTTTTTAATTTAAATTGTCCCTCTAATTTGAATGAATACACTTTAAATCCATTTACAAGGATCTATTGGAGAGCAAGTCTCATGCCAGCAGCCGCGTAATTCCAGCTCCAGTAGCGTCCACTAAAGCTGCTGCAGTTAAAAAGCTTTTATAAGGATCGAGCTCGGCTGTCCACCGCAAGGCATCCTAGTGCCAGTCCCAGCCCCTATGCCTTGGGGTGCCTCCTGATGCTCTTCACTGAGTATCCCGTGGTCCCGAAGCATTTCCTTTGAAAAAATTAAGTGTCCAAACTACAGGTGGTGTAGCTTGTTTAACAGCCGGGATAATCCGCTGACTAGCAGACACTGCTACTAGGCACAAAGTATTTCCTGGGCTAGATGCAGTTAAAAATTTGTAAGTAGATACTCTCGTTGGATGCTGAGAAAGCATTCCATAGAGTCTCCTGGCACGCCATATATGATTCTCTTAAAAAGCTTGGGGTAGGGGTCTAGGGGACCCTTTTATAGCCAAAATCACGGCCCTGTATCACAATACGTCACCTAGGCTGAAGATAAATGGAACTGTAGCACCGAGGGCTCGGTTGCTACAGACGTATTGCACCTCACCCAGAGGTGTGATATTGATGCGCCCCTGGGCCTGTGTCGCGCTGCGTTGCGCACGCGGGAGCTTACCCGGAGCCGGATCTGTTTAGGGTTGTAGTCTCGTGGCGGTGACCCGGTCCGTGCCCAGGGAGTCAAACTGGACGGCAGTCTGTTAGCGGTAGAAAATGGTTGATGACTACGCCACCCGTTGAATGCAGCCAGGGGGCTGCTGCTGCAGGGCAGACCGCTGAGGCCGGTGGAAGGATGGTGCAGCGTGATAGTATAACCCCCAACGGGAGGGGTATGGCCTCAGGGCAGCCGACGTGGATGATGGGGGTAGCAGGAACCACTCAGAGACGGTATGGTAGCGTTCAGGGTCTTTACTGGTAACAACGATAGACCCTCCCGGAGTACTTGCTAGCGAACGGGGCCTGGTCAGTCCTTGAGCAGATGGGATCTCCCCTGGCCAGGCGTAGTTGTAGGCCTCCCAAGCTGACTGTACTCTTCTGGCTACCTTGCTAGAAGCTGATGTAAGTAGCCCACGTCCCTGAGTGTACCGTGTGGTGCTCACCCGTATGGCCGGTGACTCGGGGCCTTCTAATGGCTTCCGCTCCACGATGGCGGTGCTGGTCCCACGCGTGTGACCAGGCCTTCGGGCTTCTGGGCCAGGGGACCTGAAATCCCCTGCCTGACGAATTCTGCTGCTGGGTAGAAGTTAGTCCCCACAGCCTCGGACTCCGGGTCCGGTAAAGAATCTTCTTAGTCAGGGCGAGCTCTTTAGCTGCCAGCCCCTGACTCCTTGTGACTCTGCTGCTTCCTATGCTGCTCTTGTCTCTACTCTTCCTGGACTCACTCACCCTGCCTCAGCCCCGGGTTTATACAGGGGAAGTTCTTCCCCTCCCAAGGCTGGGCAGGAGGTGTGGCATGCACAGGATCCCTGACCAAAGGACCTCCCACCTGCTCTCAGACGTAATATCTCTATCACTGTGACAACCAGACCCCTGGGGTGTCACACTCCCCCCTAGTGAAATTTAGTACTCCGGGACTAAACACTTTTTAGAAAAATATAACAAGGTATATCAAAGAACAATAAAATACAATAAGGAAACACAATAAGATGGTCACGGATGTCCGCAACCGGGTGCAGTCTTTGAAGAAAAGCAAAGGTGTCCATTTCACCAACACAGGGAGACGTAACCAGGTAGGGGTCTGTCCTACCCCGAGTCCTTAACAGTCTCTAGTCCATCCTGGGTTACGCTCCAACTATATACAAAGGATTCCCGGTAAATCCACCGAAGACTCCTAAAAACAACTAGAAACACAAAATTACACACAAGCAACAATAAACAGGTAAACATTGTAAAACAACTTAAACATTTAGATCCTCCAACGTGCGGGTAACTGGCCTCTAGTGGCCCTAGTGGACCTACGGAGCTGACTGTCTGGCCCTGAACTACAGGGTGTAGGAGCTGTCAAGGGTAAACTGGGCAGCTGTCTACCGGCTCTTTGTCTCACTAGGGGTACGGCAGGCTCACTATAAGCAGAGGGTGGATTCTCCTGTTCCGCTTGGGTGGAGTCTTCTGCCTCCTGGACCGGCTGCTCTTCCAGCTCTACCCGTTGCTCCGTAGGTTCTTGGGATGATGGTTGGAGGAAGGTGAGTACGGGTACCACAACTGCACCATTGACTTGAGTCCAAGACCGAGGGAAGTCCCCGAGCACGGTACTAACCATATCTTCCCTTTCTTCCACGGGTCGATGGTCTTCCTGTTCCTCCTCAGGGTTCCTCAGTTGTTCGGGGCACTTCTTCAGGTGGTCCCGGGATACAATGGCTGTGGTTTCCCCTCCGTCTTTACTGATGGTACAGACCTTCGGGTTCTCGTGGCTTGAGGGCAGTACGGTGTACGGGTCCTTCTCCCACTGGTCGTCCAACTTGTGGAGCCGTCTCTTCCTCTTCAAGACCTGCTCTCCGGGTACCAGGGGAACAGCGGGAGCATACTGGTTGTAAGTCTTCTCTTGTCTTTCCCTAGCCTGACAGAGACTTCGCTCCACGCTCTCCTGTACTTTCCGGTACTGCTGCTGCCTCTCTGTGTCCCAGTCTGTTTCTGGTGAAGTGTCCTCGGGCGTCAGGACTCCCATTTCCAGGTCAACAGGTAACTTACCAGGTCTTGCCCTCATTAGGTAAGCCGGGGTACAGTTGGTGGAACCTACCGGGATGTGGTTGTATAGGTCCACCAGATCGGGCAACTTCTCAGGCCACAGACTGCGTTCTTCCAGGGGCAACGTTTTTAGAAGATCCATTACCACCTGGTTCATTTTCTCACAAAGTCCATTAGTTTGCGGATGGTAGGGTGTCGTCCTTATCTTCCGGCAGCCATACAGATTGCAGAATTCCTGGAAGACCTCCGCTTCAAAGGCAGGTCCCTGGTCCGTCAGCACTTGGTCCGGGTACCCGTGTGGACGGCAAAAGTGCTGCTGGAAGGCTCTAGCTGCTGTTCGAGCCGTTAAGTCCTTGACGGGGACGACAACCAGAAACCGGGAGTAATGATCCACGATGGTTAACGCGTAGACGTAGCCACTTCTGCTGGGGGTCAGTTTTACATGATCCAAGGCTACCAGTTCCAACGGTTGCCGGGTGACGATGGACTGCAGGGGAGTCTTCTGGCTGGCCCGGTCCTTCCTTCTCAGATTGCACGGGCCACAGTCTCTGCACCACTTCTCGATGGTTCCCCTCATGCCTACCCAGTGGAACCGCTCGCGCAGCAGGAACTCCAGCTTTTTCCACCTGAAGTGTCCAGCTCCGTCGTGGTATGCCTCCATCACCATGGCTGCGTCTCTTCGTGGCACCACTACTTGCCAGAGTAGTTCATGCGTCCTGGAGTTAACCATTCTGCGGCACAACTTCCCCTTGTAAAGGAACAGTCGACTCTTCTCTGCCCATAGTTGTTTGGCTTCCTCTGGAGCGTCTGATTCCAGGCTAGCCTCCGGGCGAGTCAGCATCTCCTTCACCAGTCGGATGGCAGGGTCGCTGTCTTGCGTTTCCGCCCAGTTGTAGTGAGGTAAGGGGTTCAACGTAGCAGCCTGCTTACTCCTTACCCGGTGGGAATACTGGATAGTCCCATGACGGTGGAACGCAGGGAGTTCAACTTCTTCCAGTCCCTCCGGATCTTCTCCTCCGTCCGGCAGGTTGGGCATCCTGGACAGGGCGTCCGCGTTGGTATTGGAGCGCCCTGCCCGGTATTTAATTGTGAACTCGTAGTTGGACAGACGGGCCATCCACCTCTGCTCCAGGGCACCGAGTCTTGCCGTGTCCAGGTGTGTCAGCGGGTTGTTATCCGTGTATACGGTGAACCGGGAAGAAGCGAGGTAATGCTTAAAGCGCTCGGTGACTGCCCATACCACGGCCAGGAACTCTAGCTTAAATGAGCTATAATTCTCGGGATTCCTTTCGGTGGGTCGCAGTTTTCGGCTGGCATAGGCGATTACTCGCTCTTTCCCCTGCTGAATCTGGGACAGTACGGCTCCTAGCCCGACGTTACTGGCGTCGGTGTAGAGGATGAAGGGCTGGCTATAGTCCGGATACGCCAAGATTTCATCCCCCGTGAGGGCCATCTTCAGCTGGCGGAAGGACTCTTCCTCTAGCTCTTCCCATTTGAAGGGCGGCTTCTGGTTCTTGGCCTTCCGGGACTGGCCTATCAGGAGGTCCTGCATAGGCGCCGCCTTTTTGGTGAAACCGGGAATAAACCTTCGGTAGTAGCCTACCAACCCTAGGAACTGCCGCACTTCTTTTACGCTGGAAGGGCTTGGCCATCCTTTGATTGCGGTGATCTTATCGGGGTCGGGAGCCACTCCGTCAGCGCTCACCACGTGTCCCAGGTATTGCACCTTTGGTTTCAGGAGGTGACACTTGGAGGGTTTCACCTTTAGGCCGTAACTCGCCAGAGCTTCGAACACCTCCGCCAGGTGTTTCAGGTGGTCCTCATAAGTTTTGGAGTATACGATGACATCGTCCAGGTACAACAGGACCGTCTCGAAGTTTCTGTGGCCCAGACAGCACTCCATTAATCGTTGGAAGGTTCCTGGGGCGTTGCAGAGTCCGAACGGCATGCAGGTGAACTCGCTAAGTCCCATCGGGGTGGTGAATGCGGTCTTCTCCCGGTCCGCCTCTGCTACAGGAACCTGCCAGTACCCGCTAGTGAGATCCAAGGTAGAGAAGAAGTTAGCAGATCTTAAAGCAGCCAATGACTCCTCTATCCTTGGTAAGGGGTACGCATCCTTGTGTGTGATACGGTTGATTTTCCGGTAATCTACACACATCCTCATGGTGTTGTCTTTCTTTTTGACTAAAACTAGTGGGGCTGCCCAGGGGCTACAGCTATCCCGGATTACCCCAGCCTCCTTCATGTCTCTAAGCATCCCCTTGGCGTGTTGGTAATGTGCAGGGGGTACGGGTCGATACCTCTCTTTTATGGGAGGATGATCTCCCGTGGGGATGCGGTGTTCTACCCCCTTGACTCGCCCGAAGTCTAACGGGTGTTTACTAGTGTTGAGCCACCCCCGTAGTGTTCGGGTTCGGTTCGGTTCGTCGAACACCGGGATGTTCGAGGAACTGTTCGTCGAACTGTTCGTCGAACACCTTAGAACACTGTCGAACACCGTTAAAACCAATGGCAGGCAAACAAAAACACATAGAAACACATAGAAAACACCTGCAGAGGTGTCCAAAAGCTGACAAACTGCTCAGAAGACACTCTCTTTAAAAAAGCCGGCCGGCAAATTCAGCAGCGGCATACACCGGTACCCGACAATTTAGACAAGAAGGAATAGAGCATCACACATAGATTAGATAGATAGAAACATGTCAGTCACACATATAAGAAGCACAGTGACAGTGTTGGTTACTGCACTTGTCATTTAGTGTAAAGGATTTATTAAAAAAAATATTAGTGTTTTCATGCACCGTCTCTTTAAAAAAGCCGGCCGGCAATTCAGCATCTGTGCCCGACAATTTATAACAGACAGAATAGAGCTTCACACATAGATTAGATAGATAGAAACATGTCAGTCACATATATATGAAGTACAGTGATAGTGTTGCTTACTGTACTTGTCATTTAGTGTAAAGGATTTATTTAAAAAAATAATAGTGTTTTCATGCACTGTCTCTTTAAAAAAGCCGGCCGGCAATTCAGCAGCGGTACCCGACAATTTAGAACAGAAAGATAGAGCATCACACATAGATTAGATAGATAGAAACATGTCAGTCACATATATATGAAGTACAGTGATAGTGTTGGTTACTGTACTTGTCATTTAGTATTAAAATAAAGGATTTATTATCAAAAAAATTGGCGTGGGGTTCCCCTTAATTTTAGGCTCTAGCGGAGGTTAAGCAGACGGCTGGGGCAGATGTTTGAAGCCTGGGAAGGGGGTAATACCCACGGAGCTTCCCAGGCTACTAATATCAGCCCCCAGCTGAATACATAGCCTTTACTAGCTATTAAAATGGGGGACCCCCCAAAAAAAATGACGTGGGGTCCCCCCTAATTTAATAGCTAGCAAAGGCTAGGCAGACAGCTGGGGGCTGATATTAATAGCCCAGGAAGGGAGCCATGAATATTGGCCCCCTCCCAGGCTAGAAACACCAGCCGTCAGCCGCCCCAGAAATGGCGCATTCATAGGATGCGCCAATTCTGGCACTTAGCCTCGCTCTTCCACGCTGCCCTGGTGCGGTGGCAGGGGGTAATAGGGTTGGGGTTGATGTCAGCTTATAATGCCAGCTGACATCAAGCCCAGGTTAGTAATGGAGAGGCGTCTATAAGACACCCCCATTACTAACCCCATAGTCAAAGTTAAAAAAAACACAAACACCCAGAATAAAGTCCTTTAATTGAAATAAAGACACAATCCTTTATTGTTCTAAATTAAACCATACTTACCATCACGCCCATTCCAGCTGAAGCCAACGATCTCCTGCAATAAAAGAAAAATAATAAAGCAACCTCATCCTTACCTTTCCATGGTTCCCACGACAGCTTCAGCTCTGCTACATCGAGATGACAGGCTGGACCGCAGCAGAACGCTGCCATCCAGCCTCTCATCCCGCAGACACTGAGAAGCGCAGGCTTGCTTGCGCTGCTCAGCGTCTCTCTGTGACGACATCCAGATGAGCCGAGTTCATGTCCAATGAACTCGGCTCACCTCATGCACGTCACTGACAGCGTGGGAAAATTCTCACGCTGAAGCGCTGATTGCAGGAGAATTTTCCCACGCTGTCAGTGACGTGCAGGAGGTGAGCTGAGTTCATTGGACATGAGCTCACCTCATGCACATCACTGACAGCGTGGGAGAATTCTCCTGCACTCAGCACTTCAGCGTGAGAATTTTCCCACGCTGTCAGTGACGTGCATGAGGTGAGCCGAGTTCATTGGACATGACCTCGGCTCATCTGGATGCCGTCACAGCCAGACACTGAGGAGCGCAAGCATGCCTGCGCTTCTCAGTGTCTGCGGGATGACAGACTGGATGGCAGCGTTCTGCTGCGGTCCAGCCAGTCATCTCGATGTAGCAGAGCTGAAGCTGTCGTGGGAACCATGGAAAGGTAAGGATGAGGTTGGTTTATTATTTTTCTTTTATTGCAGGAGATCGTTGGCTTCAGCTGGAATGGGTGTGATGGTAAGTATGGTTTAATTTAGAACAATAAAGAATTGTGTCTTTATTTCAATTAAAGGACTTTATTCTGGGTGTTGTGTTTTTTTTAAATACTTTACTAGAAATTCATGGCGGTCATGTCTAATACTGGCGTGACCCCATGAATTTTGGGCTTGGGGCCAGCTGATAATACCAAGCTGGCCCTAACCCCTTTATTACCCAGTGAGCCACCGCACCAGGGCCCTGGATGAGTTGGGTACAGCGCCAGAAGATGGCGCTTCTATGAACGCGCCATTTTCCGGGGTAGCTGCGGACTGCAATTTGTAGCGGGGGGGGGCCCAGAAAGCTTGGGCCTCCCTGCGCTGCAGATTCCAGCCCCCAGCTGCCTAGTTGTACCTGTCTGGACACAAAAATAGGGCGAAGCCCCACGTACTTTTTTTTTAATTATTTCATGAAATTCATGAAATAATTAAGAAAAAAAGGCCTTCCCTATATTGTTGTGTCCGGCCAGGTACAAATAGGCAGCTGGTGGATGGGGGCAGCCCGTTCCTGCCTGCTGTACCTGGCTGGACACAAATATAGTGCGGAGCCCCACTTCAATTTTTTTTAATTATTTCATGAAATTCATGAAATAATTAAGAAAAAAAGGGCTTCCCTATATTGTTGTGTCCGGCCAGGTACAAATAGGCAGCTGGTGGATGGGGGCAGCCCGTTCCTGCCTGCTGTACCTGGCTGGACACAAATATAGTGCGAAGCCCCACTTCAATTTTTTTAAATTATTTCAGGAAATTCATGAAATAATTTAAAAAAAATTGACGTGGGGCTTCGCACTATATTTGTGTCCAGCCAGGTACAGCAGGCAGGAACGGGCTGCCCCCAACCACCAGCTGCCTATTTGTACCTGGCCGGACACAACAATATAGGGAAGCCCTTTTTTTCTTAATTATTTCATGAAATAATTTAAAGAAAATTGACGTGGGGCTTCGCCCTGTTTTTGTGTCCAGCCAGGTACAACTAGGCAGCTGGGGGCTGGAATCCGCAGCGCAGGGAGGCCCAAGCTTTCTGGGCCACCCCCGCTGCAAATTGCAGTCCGCAGCCACCCCGGAAAATGGCGCGTTCATAGAAGCGCCATCTTCTGGCGCTGTACCCAACTCATCCAGGGCCCTGATGCGGTGGCTCACTGGGTAATAAAGGGGTTAGGGCCAGCTTGGCATTATCAGCTGGCCCTAAGCCCGAAATTCATGGGGTCACGCCAATATTAGACATGACCACCATGAATTTCTAGTAAAGTATTTAAAAAAAACACAACACCCAGAAAAAAGTCCTTTAATTGAAATAAACACACAATTCTTTATTGTTCTAAATTAAACCATACTTACCATCACGCCCATTCCAGCTGAAGCCAACGATCTCCTGAAATAAAAGAAAAATAATAAAGCAACATCATCCTTACCTTTCCATGGTTCCCATGACAGCTTCAGCTCTGCTACATCGAGATGACAGGCTGGACCGCAGCAGAACGCTGCCATCCAGCCTGTCATCCCGCAGACACTGAGAAGCGCAGGCTTGCTTGCGCTCCACAGTGTCTCTCTGTGAGGGCATCCAGATGAGCCGAGTTAATGTCCAATGAACTCGGCTCACCTCATGCACGTCACTGACAGCGTGGGAAAATTCTCCTGCACTCAGCGCTTCAGCGTGGGAGAATTCTCACACTGAAGCGCTGAGTGCAGGAGAATTCTCCCACGCTGTCAGTGATGTGCAGGAGGTGAGCTGAGTTCATTGGACATGAGCTCACCTTATGCACGTCACTGACAGCGTGGGAAAATTCTCCTGCACTCAGCGCTTCAGCGGGAGAATTCTCACGCTGAAGTGCTGAGTGCAGGAGAATTCTCCCACGCTGTCAGTGACGTGCAGGAGGTGAGCTGAGTTCATTGGACATGAGCTCACCTTATGCACGTCACTGACAGCGTGGGAGAATTCTCCTGCACTCACCGCTTCAGCGTGAGAATTTTCCCACGCTGTCAGTGACGTGCATGAGGTGAGCCGAGTTCATTGGACATGAACTCGGCTCATCTGGATGTCGTCACAGAGAGACGCTGAGCAGCGCAAGCAAGCCTGCGCTTCTCAGTGTCTGCGGGATGAGAGGCTGGATGGCAGCGTTCTGCTGCGGTCCAGCCTGTCATCTCGATGTAGCAGAGCTGAAGCTGTCGTGGGAACCATGGAAAGGTAAGGATGAGGTTGCTTTATTATTTTTCTTTTATTGCAGGAGATCGTTGGCTTCAGCTGGAATGGGCGTGACGGTAAGTATGGTTTAATTTAGAACAATAAAGGATTGTGTCTTTATTTCAATTAAAGGACTTTATTCTGGGTGTTTGTGTTTTTTTTAACTTTGACTATGGGGTTAGTAATGGGGGTGTCTTATAGACGCCTCTCCATTACTAACCTGGGCTTGATGTCAGCTGGCATTATAAGCTGACATCAACCCCAACCCTATTACCCCCTGCCACCGCACCAGGGCAGCGTGGAAGAGCGAGGCTAAGTGCCAGAATTGGCGCATCCTATGAATGCGCCATTTCTGGGGCGGCTGACGGCTGGTGTTTCTAGCCTGGGAGGGGGCCAATATTCATGGCTCCCTTCCTGGGCTATTAATATCAGCCCCCAGCTGTCTGCCTAGCCTTTGCTAGCTATTAAATTAGGGGGGACCCCACGTCATTTTTTTGGGGGGGTCCCCCATTTTAATAGCTAGTAAAGGCTATGTATTCAGCTGGGGGCTGATATTAGTAGCCTGGGAAGCTCCGTGGGTATTACCCCCTTCCCAGGCTTCAAACATCTGCCCCAGCCGTCTGCTTAACCTCCGCTAGAGCCTAAAATTAAGGGGAACCCCACGCCAATTTTTTTAATAATAAATCCTTTATTTTAATACTAAATGACAAGTACAGTAACCAACACTATCACTGTACTTCATATATATGTGACTGACATGTTTCTATCTATCTAATCTATGTGTGAAGCTCTATTCTGTCTGTTATAAATTGTCGGGTACCGCTGCTGAATTGCCGGCCGGCTTTTTTAAAGAGATGGTGCATGAAAACACTATTATTTTTTTTGATAAATCCTTTACGCTAAATGACAAGTACAGTAAGCAACACTGTCACTGTACTTCATATATATGTGGCTGACATGTTTCTATCTATCTAATCTATGTGTGATTCTCTATTCCTTCTATTCTAAATTGTCGGGTACCGCTGCTGAATTGCCGGCCGGCTTTTTTAAAGAGATGGTGCATGAAAACACTATTATTTTTTTTGATAAATCCTTTACGCTAAATGACAAGTACAGTAAGCAACACTGTCACTGTACTTCATATATATGTGGCTGACATGTTTATATCTATCTAATCTATGTGTGAAGCTCTATTCTTTCGGTTCTAAATTGTCGGGTACAGGTGTATGCCTCTGCTGAATTGCCGGCTTTTCATGTTTCACTGTTGGCACTGTTCCCATCGATTTGGGCAATCACTGTAATGCCACAACCACCATGGCTGTGGCATTACAGTGAGTGGCAGACAATCCCTGCATGATTGGTGCTCTAAATAGCGCCAGAGATGCAGGACAGCTTTTGGTGCAGGAACAGTTATCGAACATAACCTCGAACAGCCGAATTTTTTGCAAATCGTTCGGGTTCGTCGAACAACTCGAACACCGCCCAAAACAGCTCGAATTTGAGATTGGCGAACAGTTCTAGTCGAACACCGCTCATCTCTAGTGTTTACTAAACACTCTCTCATACTCTTGAACCACCCGATAGACTCCTTGTTTCTGGTGTGAGGGAGTGGAGTCAGTACCCAGATGTAGTTGCTGACACCAGTCCTCCATGTCTTTCTTAGAGCCGTTACCTTCCTCCGGGTGAGATGGAGGCAAGGGTTCCACAGATTGTATAGAATTTTGATTAGTGGTATATAATTTGGCTAGCGTGGCATACCGGGGCAGGTACACTTCCCTCTCCCCGATATTTATTATGCGAACGGGCACCCTCCCATGGCGTACATTGACCACCCCCCGTGCTGTCAAAATGGTGGGCCTACTGTCTGAGTAAACTGGTTCTACCATTGCCTGGTAATCTCTACCTCTCAGACCAATAGCTGCCCGGCACCAAATCATCATTTCACTTTTTGGGGGCATGGCAATAGGAAAAGGGTCACACATTCTTACGCTACCAATCTCACCGCCGGAGAGTTCCACTTGTTGCCGTTGCATCAGTGCCCGGATCTCTTTCTGGAGCACCCGCTGCTCGCCGGAGCTGGCATTCTTGGCAACCTGCTGTAAAAGGAAAATCACCTCTGCAAGACAATTTTCAATTACATTAGTTCCTAGAGTTATTTTTGGGTGACTCTAATGTTTGTCAATATCTACAATGATCAGTCCCTGTGCGGCCAGTTCGACTCTACCAATTTTGATGGTCACCTCTTTAAATCCGATCTGTGGCACGGGCTGACCATTGCTGGCGATGATACTCAAGTCGTCGTCAGGGTAGCGGGTAATATCCGAGTCATTCCAGTACTGCTTGAAGAGCACGTACGGGATGGTGGTGACCTGTGACCCGGTGTCCAGTAGGGCACTCATGGGAATGCCATCCAGTACCACAGGCAAGACTGGACGTCCTCCCACATATCTGTCGCGCCAGTTCGATGGGCCTGGTGATCTTTTTCCTGGGGGTTGGCCCTCTACCCCAGGTTGTGCCCGTTTAAAGAACAGTACCTTTCCATATGTCCGGGTTGATGGCAGCGGCGGCAGATGGGTCGTCCGTCCTCGCTGTATCGGTCACTGGGTCTTCCTCTGGCCGGTGGGGTCCTCCTTGGTCGACGCCACGGGATGTCCTCCGGTCCGGATGCCAGCTGGATCTTCCCTGGAGTGGAAACCTGTAAAGACTGCACAGTTCGGGTTAGCGCAGCAACGCTTTTAGCTAGCTCTTGGACCTGATGGTGTAGGTCTGGAGCCGGGTCATTGTCCAAAGCCTGCGCATCAGCTCCCACAGGCCCTGATGACAAGGGCGCCGCCTCCTGGTAGTAAGTGGTAGTGGGGCGTCTGTGGGTCACAACGCCACCTGGTGCCGGTTCTCGGAGCACCCGGATGGCTCTGTCCTTGAACTGTGCAAATTCTAGATGAGGGTCCTGTAAGGCCATTGCCCGCAACTGGGTGCGGTGGGCATTGCAATATAAACCCTCTATAAATTGTTCGGTCAACAGCCTGTCCTCGTTTCCCACTCCATTAGGGTCGGTCTGCTTAATGGCCCTCAGGGCCTCTTGTAGGTTGAGTGCATAGTCATTTATACTCTCATGCGCTCGCTGCTTGCACCCGTAGAATCTAAGTTTAATCTCGGCTGAGGTGCGGGTATCAAAGGTGTCCTTCAGCCGGGTTAGTATCCCTGCGACAGTCTTCCTCCCAGGTGGCCAGGATTTTACTTCCCTTTTGGCTGCCCCAGTTAGTTGGGCCACCAGGATGCTCACTTTTTGCTCTTCTGTGAGGGGGTACACCTGGAAGAGGCTATCCAGCTTTTCTCTAAAGTCATGCAGGGTATGTGACTCCCCTGAGTACTGGGGTAGCCAAGCTGCTCCCGGGATATAGGGCATGGTGAAGGGCATAACTGCAACAGCGGTAGCGCTGGCGGGGGTTGAGGCAGTGGAACTCTCCTCCGTATCCGACATCTTCCTCCCCCCTAGTGGACCGTGGCCTACCTTGCGATGATCCTGTTCCGTAGGCCGCGGCTCCGCAGTGGATCGTCAGGGTTGAGGACCTTCCGTCGCGCTCCTGTGACGTCGGCGTCTGCTGGGCTCCTTCCAGGACCTTACGCAACGTCCGGACGTGAGGCGGGGCTTCAGTTCTCGCGCGCTTTCGGAGTCCACACCCCTTTTCTTCCCGCGCGGCGTCCTCAAGATGGCGTCCAATGGCGGGAAAACTCCACGGATGGCGGGAAGAAGGCTGAAGATGGCGCCGGATGGCGGGAATCTTCACCGATGGCGGGAATCTTCACCACTGGTAAGTTTGAACAGTCTTTGCTTTTCAGGCACGCAGTACCCGGTGGTTGCGGGCACGTGATCCTGCCGACTACGCCAAAGTTGACGCGCCCCTGGGCCTGTGTCGCGCTGCGTTGCGCACGCGGGAGCTTACCCGGAGCCGGATCTGTTTAGGGTTGTAGTCTCGTGGCGGTGACCCGGTCCGTGCCCAGGGAGTCAAACTGGACGGCAGTCTGTTAGCGGTAGAAAATGGTTGATGACTACGCCACCCGTTGAATGCAGCCAGGGGGCTGCTGCTGCAGTGCAGACCGCTGAGGCCGGTGGAAGGATGGTGCAGCGTGATAGTATAACCCCCAACGGGAGGGGTATGGCCTCAGGGCAGCCGACGTGGATGATGGGGGTAGCAGGAACCACTCAGAGACGGTATGGTAGCGTTCAGGGTCTTTACTGGTAACAACGATAGACCCTCCCGGAGTACTTGCTAGCGAACGGGGCCTGGTCAGTCCTTGAGCAGATGGGATCTCCCCTGGCCAGGCGTAGTTGTAGGCCTCCCAAGCTGACTGTACTCTTCTGGCTACCTTGCTAGAAGCTGATGTAAGTAGCCCACGTCCCTGAGTGTACCGTGTGGTGCTCACCCGTATGGCCGGTGACTCGGGGCCTTCTAATGGCTTCCGCTCCACGATGGCGGTGCTGGTCCCACGCGTGTGACCGGGCCTTCGGGCTTCTGGGCCAGGGGACCTGAAATCCCCTGCCTGACGAATTCTGCTGCTGGGTAGAAGTTAGTCCCCACAGCCTCGGACTCCGGGTCCGGTAAAGAATCTTCTTAGTCAGGGCGAGCTCTTTAGCTGCCAGCCCCTGACTCCTTGTGACTCTGCTGCTTCCTATGCTGCTCTTGTCTCTACTCTTCCTGGACTCACTCACCCTGCCTCAGCCCCGGGTTTATACAGGGGAAGTTCTTCCCCTCCCAAGGCTGGGCAGGAGGTGTGGCATGCACAGGATCCCTGACCAAAGGACCTCCCACCTGCTCTCAGACGTAATATCTCTATCACTGTGACAACCAGACCCCTGGGGTGTCACAATATCTCACTCTCAGATAAGGATGGAGTGTGGATCAGGACCCGACACCTGCATGCATTACACCACATTGCCGTGGGGCAGGGCGACCAATATGCCCCTGAGATGGGCACGACAGTCCCTGTCCCTGGCTGGAGTGGGGGGAGGGAACACTGAGGAAGGGGAACCCTGCAGTGCAGGAGCAGGGAGGAAGCAGTTCCTGGGTGCATTGAGAAGGGAGTATAAAAGGTGGGCACCATCTTAGTTCAGTGCAGAGAAGTCTGAGCAGAACTGGCAGGGAGCAGGGGCTCTGCATGAGCTCTGCTCAGGAGGCGGGCCTAGTAGCAGAGGCCCAGGCCTGCAAGAGGGAGAAGGAAGGAAGAGGAGCGGAGAAGGCTCCAGGAACGAGGAATGAAGGGATCCCAGGGGTGCGGACGGGCGAGTCGCCACCGCATGCCCGAATCTACCTGCGTGGAGGGGTCAGGCCAAAGGGGGAGACCGGTCCCCGAACTAGTGGAGGCAGGAAACGACCCTCAGCTAGAAACCGGAGGCTCTGACATTTTATGTGGCGCAGCCCCTTGCTCCACCCGCTAGGAAGGCACCACATAGGGTCAGGGAAACTGGCGCCAAGTTTACCAAGAGGAGGCCCGAGGCAGCCGGACAGAAGTGTTGGTAAGAAAGGCCAGACAAAGGACACACAAAGGGGGTCCTGTGAAGCGCTCCAAAGTTATCTGGGAGTTGTCTGAGCCCCTCACCTGGTGAGCACAGTACGACGTGGGCAGCCGTTACCTGCAGACGTGGTCTGGATAATAAGAACTGTGAGTAAAGGCCCTGAACTGCATCACTGACTCCGTGTCGTTACTGCTGCTGCCCTGCACCATCACCCCCATCCTCCGCATACACTGCCCTGAGGCTATACTCCTCCCGTGGGGAGTTATGCTACGCTCTGCTGCACCCACAACACCAGCCTTAGCGGTCTGCCCTGTAGCGGCGGTTCACTCTGACCGCAATCCACGGGTGGCGTAGTCGGACATTTAAACATCAAAACCACATAAATAGTTCCGCCACTGGTTTGACCGCCCTGAGCCACGGAACCGGATCGCCGCCACGAAGACTACAACCACCAGCATCCACCAAAAAGGGTCCGGCTCCGGGTGTCCCAAGGCCCAGGGGGTGCGTCAGAACATTTTCATCACCTTTCACAATCACCAATGGGACAAGGCAGGGATGTCCTCTGTCCCCTCTCTTATACATCCTAGTGACGGAGCACCTGCTCTCATCAATTCGCCATAACCCCAATATTAGGTGGATTGAGGTGGGAGGCACCGAGTACAAGTGCTCTCTATTTGCTGATGATGTCCTAGTATATATCACTCAATCACATATATCCATCCCTGCTGTTATGGCTGAAATAGATCACTTTGTTACATGGTAAAATTTTAAAATCAATGCAGCGAAGTCTGAGGCCCTCGATGTCTCCCTCCCTAAATCCATATAGGATTCCATCCAGTCCAACTTTCCCTTTGCCTGGCCCTCACAGGGTATCAAATACTTAGGAATTCCTATTCATAGAGACCTCTCCCATCTATGTTATCTTAATTTTGGGCCCTTTATTGAAAAATTCCATACAGACCACGGTTGGCAAGTTAGAACTGTAAGATTCACTACGTGAACCACTGGTGTTTTGTGGAAAAGCACATGTACACCGCGTTCCAAATTATTATGCAAAAAGTGTTTAGGAGTGATAAGAGAAGAATTTGTTTGTTTGTCAGTTAAACTCATTGATGGTGATGTGTGTCAGGGCTCTTTATATCACTGTAAGCAATTGCAGACACCTGTGCTAATTAGTTTGGCAGGTGTGTCCAATGAAAGGCAAGACTACTTAAGAAGGCTCTCTCACATTATTAAGCAGCCTACATTTTCTGCCAAAATGGGAAAGAAAAAGGATGTGTCGGCTGCTGAGAAGCAACAAATTGTGGAGTGTTTAGGTCAAGGCATGACTACAATCAACATTGTGCGATAATCAGGATGAAGTGTCTTGGCAATCAAGAAGTATGTAGCTGATTCACAGTACACACGTGTGCGTGCTGATAAGGGCAAATTGAGGACTCTTTCCTACAGGCAATTACGTCAGGTTGAAAGAGCAGCGGCAAAAAAGCCTTGTCATAGCAGCAGACAAGTTTTTGAAGCTGCTTGTGCCTCCAACGTCCCCCGAACAACAAGATGCAGGGTCCTTCAGAGGTTTGCAGCTGTGCATACGCCATCCTGTCGACCTCCTCTATCCACTTCACACAAGCAGAAACGGCTCCAGTGGGCCAAACATTACATGAAGACTGATTTCAAAACTGTTTTGTTCACGGATGAGTGCCGTGCAGCGCTCGATGGTCCAGATGAATGGAGTGGAGGATGGCTGGTTGATGGACACCCCACGCAAACACGGCTACAGCGCCAACAAGGAGGAGGTGGAGTAATGTTTTGGGCTGGAATCATGGGGAGAGAGATTGTCGGCCCCTTTAGGATCCCTGAAGGCGCTAAAGATGAACTCCATAATGTATGTGGATTTTCTCAAACAGCACTTCCTGCCATGGTTCAAGAAGAAGAACCGTGTATTTCACAGCAAGATCATTTTTCTGCATGATAATGCACCATCTCATGCTGCACATAAAACATCTGCATCTCTGGCTGATATGGGCATAAAAGGGGACAAACTTATGGTGTGACCCCCATGCTCCCCTGACCTCTACCCCATTCAGAACCTTTGGAGCATCATTAAAAGGAGTGTCTATGATGGCGGGAGGCAGTTCACATCTAAGCAACAGCTCTGGGAGGGTATTCTGTCCTCATGCAAAACAATTGAAGCAGAAACCATCCAAAACCTGACAAATTCAATGGACGAGAGAGTTCAGAAGCTCCTTTCGAACAAGGGGTCCTATGTGAAAATGTAACATCACCTAGAATAAAGTTTTGAGTTGAAAACTGTTTGATTTCAGTTTCTAACAACCTGCTAATGCTTATAATTTCAAAAATGACCATTTTTTTGGTCTTTATTAAAATGAAAAGGTTGATCGAAAAGTTTGGGGGATCTAAGAGTGTGGCAACCCAGTAGTCATGATTACTTCGAATTCTGACAATATGAGGGTCATGCTGCAGGTAGTGCAGCAAGAAGGCACTTATGTGTCTTGCGCATCTCGGAGCCCCAAAATTATTTTCCGGGCTAGATGCAGCTAAAAATTATTTTTAATTTTAAATCTGGTGAAGCTTATTATAGATGGCCTAATAGGATCAGTGCTGCACACTGCTACAAAGCCCAAATTATTTTCCAGTCAAGATACAGATAAACATGATTAGTAATTTGAAAGCTTAAAACGGTTGGTAGGGTGATTTTAACCAATCATCAAGCTTTTACTCTCCCCAGGATGACACAGGGGTAGAAAAGTCGTTTCGGATCCATGATTTGTTCATCTTTATGAACGTGAGTCTGTCTACATTATCAGTGGAGAGCCGCGTGCGCTTATCTGTCAGCACACCACCAGCAGCGCTGAACACACGTTCAGACAGAACGCTGGCTGCGGGGCATGACAAGATCTCCAAGGCGTAAGTGGCTAGCTCCGGCCATTTATCCAGATTGGAAGCCCAAAAAGAGCAAGGGTCCAGTGACACAGTCGTGGCTTCAATGTTTACTTGGAGATACTCCTGTACCATCGTCTCTAGGCGTTGACTATGTGTCAGACTTCTTGTCTCCTGTGGCCTTGCAAAGGATGGGCTAAAAAAGTGGTGAAATGATTCCGCAAAATTGATGTTACCAGCAGATACTGTGGTTCTGTTACGGTTTGAGTGCTGAACACTTGACGGTCCCACGGTTGGCAAGTTGGAACTGTGAGATTCACTACGTGCACCACTGGTATTTTGTGGAAAAGCACATGTAAGATTCTGCAACAGTCTCTGCTGATACTCCTGCATGCGTGCATCCCTTTCTATGGCAGGAATAATTTCTGCAAATTTACTTTTGTACCGGGGATCTAACAGTGTGGCAACCCAGTAGTCAGGATTATTTCTAATTCTCACAATTCGAGGGTCATGTTGCAGGTAGTGCAGCAAGAAGGCACTCATGTGTGTTGCGCATCCAGGAGCACCAAGTCCCTGTTGTGTTGGTGGCGAGGTAACAATCATGCTTCCTTCCTCTGTCCTCTCCCCCCAACCTCGCACAACAGAAATGTGATCAAGGTCTCCCTCATCTGATGAGTCTTCCATCAGTTCGTCCTCCACTTCTTCCTGGGCTCCTGCACCTTCCTCACTAGTTTGGCTGCTACCATGCGCCCTGGTAAAATCATCTCCCCCACCCTCACATGCCTGCCGCCTTGGTGCTGCCGACCGTCTGGACCTTGCAGATGTTAGCCCTTCCGCATACAACTCCTCCTCCTCTACTTCCTCCACCTCCTCTTGTGCCACCACCTGACTCCGAATTCTGTTTAACATGTGCTCCAGCATGTAAATCACCGGAATAGTCATGCTGATAATGGCATCGTCAGCACTAAACATCTTCGTCGCCATTTCAAAACTGTGCAGAAGGGTGCATAGGTCCCTGATCTGAGACCACTCCTCCAGCGTGATTTGCCCCACCTCTGAATCTCGTTGGCCCAGGCTATACGTCAGAACGTATTGCACCAGGGCTTGTCGGTGCTGCCACAGTCGCTGCAACATGTGCAGAGTTGAATTCCACCGGGTAGGCACATCGCATTTTAGCCGGTGAAGTGGCAGGCCCAACGACTTCTGTAGAGATGTAAGTCGCTGAGCTGCGGGATGCGAATGGCGAAAGTGAGCACACAGCGACCGTGCCCTCTGCAGAAGGCCATCTAGTCTGGGATAGTGGGCTAAAAATTGCTGGACAACCAGGTTCAACACGTGAGCCATACAAGGCACGTGTGTGACATTGCCCCGGCGAAGGGCCGCACCCAGGTTTGCAGCATTGTCGCACACGGCCTTCCCTGGTTTCAGGTCCAGTGGAGACAACCATTCATGAAATTGGTTCTCCAGAGCAGACCACAACTCCTCAGCTGTGTGACTCACATTTCCCAGACATTTCAATGTAAAAACCGCCTGATGACGTTGAGCCCTACTGCCAGCATAGTAAGGAGGTGTGCAGGATCCCTTCTGCGCAGTTAGAAAGCTTGTGGCATGACCAGACAGGCTTTGGGTGCAGGTGGAAGACCGAGAGGAGGTTGAGGAGGCAGAAGAAGTGGAGGAACTTTGACATAAAGAGGATTGACGCACAACTCGTGGGGACGGCAAGACTTGGACAGCAGCCCCTTGTCCTGCTGTCACCATAGTTACCCAGTGCCCAGTCAGCGACATGTAACGCCCCTGTCCATGCCTACTCGTCCAAGTGTCTGTGGTGAAATGCACCCTGTCACACACAGAGTTTCTCAAAGAAGCGGTGATGTTGTGTGCGACATGCTGGTGGAGCGCAGGCACACCTTTCTTTGAGAAGTAGTGCCGACTGGGCATCTGGTACTGGGGCACTGCGACGGACATAAGGTCTCGAAAATCCTCTGTGTCCACCAGGCAGAAAGGCAGCATTTCTGTAGCCAAGAGCTTGCAGATGGTGAAATTCAACCTCTTAGCTTTCTCATGGCTAGGAGGAAATGGTCTTTTACTTGTCCACATCTGAGGGACCGAGGGCTGGCTATTGTGCTTAGACGGGGTTGATAAGGGTGTCCCCGGCAAACTGCCGGTCTGTGAGGAAGATGCAGGCGGACATGTTAGGTTGCCTTGATCCAAAGGTGGTGCTATCGATGTCGGACAGCGCTCAAGACCAGCTGGTGTTACCACCTCCAAAGAAAATGATGACCTGCCAATCACGCTGGCTGTTGCGGGTAAAGAGGTGGCAGGTCTGCGCCCCAAAACAGGTGTGACTGCTGTCCCCCCAGTCACAGAGGATGAAGAGGCCGCGGATGCACAAGATATGGCAGACGGTGGTTGGCCCGGCCGGCTAGGCCGCATTGTAGCACACTGAGCTTCCCACTGCAACTTATGCTTCATGTCCATGTGCCGGTTCATGCATGAAGTACTCAAACTATGTATTTTTTGGCCTCTACTTAGCTTTTGCTGACAAATGTTACAGATAACACGAGTTGGGTCATCTTTATCGATCTGAAAAAATGCCCAGGCTATGCAAGGCTTAGCACCCATGCGACCTGAAGAGCCACCACGACTTGTGGTGAGAGGCAGAGTTGTGTTTGAGGATGCAGTTGTTGACGTGCTTCCAGTACTACGTCTCTGTCCAGGAAGGCGCAACCTGACCTCGTCGTCACTAGCATCTTCCTCCACCTCCTCTGCTGACCTCATCTCTTGGCTGACTGTGGGTTGACAGTAAGTGGGATCTCCGACCTCATCATCATCACCCTGTGCGTTATCACACCCGTCGTCCTCAGAGCCAACCTGTTCCTGCCCTGACAAAAAACTAAAGTTGTCGCTCCAATCAGGTATTTGAGTCTTATCATCGTCTTCCTCATTGTCTCCACCAACAGGAGTTACAGTTTGGGAATGAGGGTCTACATTATGGTCAGAACCTTCTGCGTCTGGTCCTGGATCTGACTCATAAAGATTCTGGGCATCAGTGCAGATCATTTCCTCGTCTGGATTCACAGAAGCGCTGGAGTCGACCTCTGATTCCCAGTAGTATGTATAGTATGAGTAAACAGCTCTGCAGACTCAACCATCTGTTCTACCTCATACTCAGACGGGCAGCTGGAGATTTGGGAGCTGTGAGGAAGCAAGTGCGATTTGGGTGACACCTTTGAGGACTGGAGTATTTGTGATGTTGAAGTTGATGTGGAGGAGAGCCCACTTAAAGGAGCACTTGATATCCGTTGAAGCACCTGCTGTTTTTGTGCCTCATCTGGAATTTGTAGCGATTGGCGTGGCCGTAAGAAAGGGATCTTATCACATTGTCCGCTAAAAGAAGTAGACATTTTAGTTTGGCTGGAAGATGGTCTTTCTTCTGCACCTACCCCACGGACACAACCTTTTTTCCCCTTCCCAACACGCCTATTCCCCTTTCCACCAGCAGCAGGCCTTTTTCCACTCATTTTGGTGGTTAACTAATTCACAACTCTGGAGTTGTTTGCACAAAAAAACAATGGATGGTAACCGAGCAGAGCTGAGTGGCCAAACTGTGGTATTAGGCCAAAACTATTGGCTGGGTTAGATGCAGAAAAAAATTATTTTTAATTTGCAACCTGATGGAGGTCAGTATAGATGGACTAATAGACCAAGTCCCACACACCGCTAGAAGCCCAAATATTTTTTCAGAGCTAGATGCAGAAAATTTTTTTATTCAATTTGCAACCTGATGGAGGTCAGTATAGATGGACTAATAGACCAAGTCCCACACACTGCTAGAAGCCCAAATATTTTTTCAGAGCTAGATGCAGAAAAAAATTATTTTTAATTTGCAACCTGATGGAGGTCAGTATAGATGGACTAATAGACCAAGTCCCACACACTGCTAGAAGCCCAAATATTTTTTCAGAGCTAGATGCAGAAAAAAATTATTTTTAATTTGCAACCTGATGGAGGTCAGTATAGATGGACTAATAGAACAAGTCCCACACGCTGCTAGAAGCCCAAATATTTTTTCAGAGATAAATGAAGAAAAAAATTATTTTTAATTTGCAACCTGATGGAGGTCAGTATAGATGAACCAATAGACCAAGTCCCACACACTGCTAGAAGCCCAAATATTTTTTCAGAGCTAGATGCAGAAAAAAATTATTTTTAATTTGTAACCTGATGGAGGTCAGTATAGATGGACTAATAGACCAAGTCCCACACACCGCTAGAAGCCCAAATATTTTTTCAGAGCTAGATGCAGAAAAAAATTATATTCAATTTGCAACCTGCTGGAGGTCAGTATAGAAGGACTAATAGAACAAGTCCCACACACTGCTAGAAGCCCAAATATTTTTTCAGAGCTAAATGAAGAAAAAAATTATTTTTAATTTGCAACCTGATGGAGGTCAGTATAGATGGACTAATAGACCAAGTCCCACACACTGCTAGAAGCCCAAATATTTTTTCAGAGCTAGATGCAGAAAAAAATTATATTCAGTTTGCAACCTGATGGAGGTCAGTATAGATGGACTAATAGAATGATGCTATGCCCAAAAGATTTTACTTCACTAGGTGCAGTAAAAAAATTGGTATTCTATACACAGGTGGTATATCTTGCAACACAGATAGGCTACTCCACTGACTAACACACTCTGCAATAGGCCAAAAAGGATTAGCTTTGCTAGATTCAGCCAAATGCTGTGAAAAAAACTTGCACAGCACTGGCACAGACCTGCCTGGCAAAAACTGATAGGAACTGATGTAACCTAGTCCTGAAAAGGACTCCAATTACAATTAGTCTTTACTCCCACAATCTATCTATTTAAGAGCACAGACCTGCTTGATAAAAGTCGTAGGAAATGCTGTAACCTAGTCCTTAAAAGGAATCAATCACAACTATTCCCTACTCCCAAGCTATCTGTAGATTTGTGCGAAAATTGGCTTGAAATTAACAAGGTATAGCGCACACAGCAACAGCGGTGCCGTCTAACACGCAGCTGCAGCAGTGAGAAAATGGTGGCGACGGGGAAAATGGCTTGGTCTTATAGGGCAAGGACATGTGACATACACTGCCAATCACACATGCCCTTGCTTGTGTGAAAAAAAGCACTTCGCTCCGTGTGTGCGCTGCTGATAGGCTGACAGATTGCACCTCCCCACTGCAAATGCGGGAAAGAGAAAAAAAAATGGAGATCTTTATTGTTCCTGCAGAGATCCATCCCCTGCCCCTCCCCCCGCCCCGCTGTACACTCAAACTGCGTATTAACATTAATTTTCATCATTACTGAGAAAAAATCCAGTTATGATTTTGTTGCACGAACAGTTATCGAACATAACCTCGAACAGCCGAATTTTTCTCAAATTGTTCGTGTTTGCCGACCGGCTCGAACACCGCCCAAAACAGCTCGAATTTGAGATTGGCGAACAGTTCGAGTAGAACAACGCTCATCTCTAGTGCTAAGGGCAGCCTGTGTGATGCATATAGTGTGAGAAGAGAAAAAGCCACAGGTACATAGAGCCAAGCACACCCAAATATCTGTATTACAAAAATATATAATATTTTATTGAACAAACATTTGACAAAAGATCATATAGACCACACAAAAAAATATTAAAAGCATTTAAAAGATGAAGCCAAGAGACATGTGATGGAATAGTAACGCAAAACATGCACCAACAGATATGCAATAGATATTGATATCAATGATTATTCAAGACGTATAATATACTGACCAAAAAATAGGTGATTAATAGCCCAAAAGAAAAATATACATGATCATAAGATACAATGAAAAATAACTATAAGGTGCCATGGTATATAAGGTATTAATAAAGTGCAGAATGCAAGATATGGTTTAAAAAGTCAAAAAAAGGAGAAAAAAAAATATATAGGAGATATATAATAATATCACCAAAACATCCTGATCATGAGATTGATCATAAACACCAAATATACAGGCACTTGTGGAGTTCAAGAATATATAGAATATAGACAAGATATAATATAATAAATATATGCGCTATTGAAAGGTCAGAGTCGGTATACCTGTTGCAGTCACCCAACGCATGTCGCTGCCTACTAGCAGCTTCGTCAGGGGTAGATCCATAGTGTAATGTCTGATCTAAATATAGGAGGCTCAAGGAGGAGAAGTCTGCTGAAGCAATTGAAATCATAAGTAATTATTCAAATTCCCCCGTGAACGCATGCATTGGCCGCCATGGTATTGGCAGCCGATGCATATGTCCCTTCCTATGGCGTGCGTCTCACCATGGTGCTTGTGGAGCACAAACACATGTGTCCCTATCCATAGCGTGCGTCTCACCACAATGCTTATGGAACGCCGAACGCGTCATTTCCGGCCGAGCAGTAGCGTATATCGTCGCTTCCGGTCCGGCCCGATGGCGTGCGCTCCACCTAATGTAGCGGTGGAACGCAAAACACGTCACTTCCTATCGGAAGTGACGTGAAATAGGGGCTGGATAACAGGTTCCCATGATGTGGAACGCAAGCTTCCATTTTATTAAATATAGATATATATTGATGCGCTGCGCATTAAGGAGAAAGAGGGAAGGAAGAAGAAAAACAGTGAGGGAAAGTGAAAAAGAAGAGAACAATGAAATAATATAATAAGATAAAGCAACCAAGTGACTAGTGAAAAAATAAATAAAACACATACACAAAAATGAAATAAGAAACTTTTCTTGGGATGCATACCCGAAAATAGAAAAACAAAAATAACAAAAAAAAAAAAGGGGGGGGGAGAGGAATTCAAAGTTTCAACATGATTAATATAGGATCTTCAAAAGACCATGGTATAACCTATAAATCTAAAACCAATATGCGGAAGGATAATCATCCTCACTGATAAATAGGACCCAGAATTAAAAAGGGAGATTATGGAAGAGAACCATAAGACCAAAAGAACAATAGACAATAGCAGTATAAGATAATCCTTCTGGAGCAGCCACAATATAATTATTTAATTAGAAAACCAGTAAAGGAATGGGCCTCATTGATGCCATTAGGTGCTACGGAGTTCAAGGTGTAAATCCACCTCGACTCCATTTTAAGGAGTTGATTAGAGTAATCACTGCATCATGGGTTGGGCAAGATTTTTTGAAGGCCAAACACCCGTAGTCCACGGGGTGTGCCACCATGATTTTTTAAAAAATGTGTCGCCACTGTAGTAATCTTTTTGCCCTTTTGTAAATCCTGCTTGGCTAGGTTAATGTTGGAAATATGTTTTTGGATTTTCTTACGTAGTTCCTGACTCGTTTGCCCTACGTAAACCATAGAGCAGGGACATATTAGTGCATAAATCACAAATTGAGTTTTACAATTTATGTAATTTCTAAGATGTGTAATAGTTTGGTCAAGAGGATTTGTAAACACCTTGGTAGACTGCATGAAAGGGCAAATTGAGCAGTCGCCGCAGAGATAAGAACCCCTGAGACGTATGCCCGATGAAGTCGTAATAGTTGGTCGTTTGTAGTGACTTCTGACCAATTTATCAGCCAAATTTGGAGCACGTTTAGCTGTGAGAAGTGGTCTTTCAGAGATAATATTTGATAAGCGATGGTCCGTAGTAAGTATACTCCAATGTCGTTGGAGCATTTGATAAACTCGAGACCATTGATTATTGAAAGTAGTAGTAAGTCTTATGCGGTTGTCGCTGTCAAGCACAACAGGATTTAACAAAGAATCACGTGACCTGGTAGAAACCTTACGTCGAGCCTTAGTGATTACTGATCGAGGATAGCCACGTTGTCTAAACCAAGTGACCAAATTGTTTTCCTCCATTTTGAAAGAATCTGGACATGAACAGTTCCTCTTGGCCTTTGTAAACTGGACAACCGGAATTCCGTTTTTCAAAGACTTGGGATGAAAACTCCGATAATGCAGCAGGCTATTCGTTGCTGTCTTCTTTCTATACAGCTCAGTAGTGATGAAACCATCAACCATGGCAATTTTAAGATCTAGGAAGTCAACTGAAATAGATGAAATTTCAAAAGTTAGATGAATATTTAGAGGATTGTTATTAAGTCCCTCAATAAAAGATTCAGCCTCTTGTTTGGTTCCTGTCCATACAATTAGGATATCATCTATAAAGCGCAGCCATTTAAAAACACTACGCTGAAAGGCCGGCGATGTGTACACGTGTGCGCCCTCCCACCAACCCAGGAAGAGGTTAGCGAAGGAGGGCGCACACCGTGCGCCCATCGCCGTACCAGATACCTGTCGGTAAAAAGAATAATCAAAAATAAAATAATTGTACGTGAGCACAAACCACAGTAGGTCAATTACAAAAGAATAATGGAGGCGATTACCTCCACTATCAAGGTCCAAAAAGTGCATAACGGCTGCGACCCCATCCTGGTGGCCAATGTTCGAATATAAAGATTACACATCCACCGTGATTAGCCAGGCATTGGCAGGAATCTCAACCATGTCCAAAAGCTGTATCAGATGTGATGAATCCCTGAGATAGGAAGGCAACTTAGTTACTAAAAGTTGTAGGAAAAAATCTATATAAGTACACGCCTTATCACTC
Source organism: Phyllobates terribilis (assembly GCF_046119375.1). Lineage (NCBI taxonomy): Eukaryota > Metazoa > Chordata > Amphibia > Anura > Dendrobatidae > Phyllobates > Phyllobates terribilis. Next base: position 105,994,281 of record NW_027362773.1, read on the forward strand.
ATACTGCCAATACCCGACACTATTGGCCTACCTGGAGGAGAATGAATGTTCTTGTGCATTTTAGGCAACAAGTAGAAAGTTGGAGTAATTGGCTTCTCAACGAAGATAAATTCCTTTTCTCGTTTATTGATGATCCAAAGTACAAGGGCTCGGTTAAGAAGACGCTCAAATTTTGCAGAAAAAATTATTGTAGGGTCTGAGGGGAGCTTAGAATAAAGATTAGTATTACTTAACTGTCTTTTGGCTTCTATTAAATACATTGTTCTAGGCCATAGGACAACGTTGCCCCCCTTATCTGCTTCTTTTATCAAAAACTCTTGGTTTTGTTGTAAAGAGATAAGTGCTCGTCTCTCAGCCGGTGTTAAATTTTGTGATGTACAGGTATCAATAGGTATCTTTTTTATTTCCTCTTTCATGACCTCAAAGAATGTATATACTGAGGGGACTATAGAAAGCACTGGTATAGCTTTTGAAGGCGAACGATGTGGGAATTTTCTCCTACCTGTTACATCCTGATTTTCACGTAAAAGATTCAATAGATCCGTCAATACTTGTCTATCCATAGGAGAGCTAGGAAGAAGATCAGGTTTGTCATATAAGGCCCTAAAGATAACTTTTCTGCAAAAAAGATAAAGATCCTTAATTAAGGTGAATTTATCCAGCTGTGCCATAGGTGAAAATGTTAGGCCTTTTTCCAATACTGACCTTTCATCTGTCGTTAGACTATGTGTCGAAAGGTTGATAATTTGTGATTGTGAGTCATTAGAGATTAGTATTGGTTTCTCCTCCGATTGGGGCGTGTTGTCACTTTTTTGTAAAATTTTTGGCCCTGTCCTTTTCCTACGGTTCCCCCGTCTCGTCCTCCGTCTGTGTCGCTTGTTTCGGATCTTAAAAAATCACTTCTATCGATTTCAGATATCTTGGGGGGGTTAGATGGACTTAAGGTCCACATACCACGTTGATTCCCCACATGTCGCCATTTGAAAATGCATTTTGGTTCATAGTCCTTGTCACGATTCAATTTTTGTCTCTTTTTGTCCATGGTATCCCTATCCAATCTATCAATAATCTCCTTTAATTTGTGTTGAAACGGTACTATTTGTTTATTGTGATCAAATTTGGATAATTTAGTCTCAAGTGTTTTGATCCTATTTTTGAGGGTTAATAGTAGCTCTCTATCATGTTGGATTAAAAGGTTAATGAGAATGGTAGAGCATTGTGAAAGTCTTGTTTCCCAAATATCTTTAAAAGAGGCTGAAGGTTCCCAAGCTGGAAATATTTGAATACGTAGGCCTCGTGGACAAATTGCCAACTTAAGATATTCCTCAAGACTTCTAATGTTCCACCAGTCTCGTGTTAATGACTTATGTGTATCAATCAGCTCATTAGTAATGATATTAAAATCATTATCCTCCCGCATATTTTGGACTGGGAAGGCCTCCAGTAACTGGCTGTTCCATGCTGCCTCCCTGGCCTCCAAGTCAAACGCCATAAAGAATAGAAAAGATAACCTGAAAAATCAAAAATAAGTCAATAATTATTAATATAGTGAATAATATATAAGTGCGTGCTACTCCTGTTAGAAAACCAGTAAAGACTGGAAAAGCATATGAGACAAAGCAATAGGAGGCACAGTGTTAAGGGGACGGTTGCAAACAACTTTACTAAATAATGGAAAACAACCGAACCGGGGTCCGCGATGCAGCCTGGTGGACTGCGGCCGAACACCTTCCCAGTGAGAAGGTAAAACAACCAACTTAAATAACAATCCCCTCCGTGTTACTGCACACCGGAACGGGAATAGGGATTCGCACTATGTCCGTTAACTGCACGAGAGATGTGCGATAAATAATGTATCTGTAGTCCTGTTACAGCACAGAGACTACACAGCAGGCGGTAGGATGCTTGGGTGCTACACGCCGGCGTATAAGTGCTCCCAGCCGGCATGCTACCGGACTGAGGAGTATCTCTCCACGTGGATTACAGGCGGTGCCGGGAATACGGCGTCTTCAGACTGCTCGGGGTGTATGGCAACCCATTTGTGGAAGCCAGACTGTCAGACGAAGCTACCTGCCTCCCTCCATCTATGGCTGCCTATCCCCCGCTAAACCTGCCTGAATGAAGCTAAAGCACACATGGAGCTCAAACGACCAAGCGTCCACACAACATCATCACTGCTCAATGATCAGAGCAACCATCATGTTTGTGGGCGGGATTTTTAAAGATTAAGCCCTGCCCACCGTCACACTATTGGTGACATCACCCGCAACCAATCAGGCGGTGCCAGGTCACCGAGTCAGCTGACTCCCAAACCACCAATCACGGTCCGCCATGTCACGGGCATGCTCAGTGCAGAGAATCCTGGACTTAGGCTGCAGCAGCCCTGTTTTCCTCCGCAACCTATTCTTCATGTTGCTAGGAACAAAGACCCAAGAGACAACCTGTACATCTTGTGCACCAGCTAGGTGTTGGTACAAACAACAATGCTGAGCAGCATCTGCCCTGGCTGGACTAGAATGGGAGACCACAGAATCCACTGATGGTTCTGAACCTATTTCAAATCCTGCAAACACCCAGCATCTAACATTATCCCCCCTTCTAACATCCCCCTCCACTTGATGCTCATTTTCCTCAATGAGCAGAGGAGCATGGGTGTGGTCCACAGGTTCCCAGGGATGATCCTCAGATCCATGGACCCTCCAGTGTACTGGGTACCCTTTTTTTCCACGAACCATCTTAGACCCCATAATAGCCTGCACCTCGAGATTATCACCCCTGGTGTCTGTAGCAGGTTGGGGTTCAGCGAGTTTTGTCAGGCGAACGGGTTTAAGGAGCGACACATGGAAAGTGTCGTGACTCTTCAGGTGTCGTTGTAACTGTAAACGGTACATTACAGGGTTTACTTGGGCCAAAATTTTGAAAGGACCAATAAAGCGGGGGCGAAACTTAGTACATTCCCTGCCCACTTTAGTATTGCGAGCCGTGAGCCACACTCTGTCGCCCGGATAGAATACGGGAGCAGGACGACGAAGAGTGTCAGCCGACTCTCTCATTCGATTCTTGGAGGCCAATATAGCATTCTGGGTATGGTCCCAAACCTCCCGTGCCCCCAGAGCCAAATCTCTGACCCCAGGTTACATAGAGGGAACTGGCATAGGAACCGGAACACGCGGATGTTGGCCATTATTCAGAAGAAGCAGAGTCAGATCTGTGGAGTCCGCCACGGGTAACGGGTGGAGAAGACCAACCGGACTTTGACGGGATGATTTATCTCTCGCACAGGAGACACACGCAAGAACATATTCTTTAACGTCCTGGCGCCACTGGGGCCACCAATAGGACCGTTGAAGGAACTTTGTGGTACGTTTGACCCCAAAATGAGCTCCGATCTTAGGGGCATGTGCCCAGGAGAGCACCTTATTTTGTAGATTAGGGGGAACGAACGTCCTCCCCGAAGGAACCTGGTTTAAGGACACTGGAGCCACCCTCCGCATACCTCCCGAAGGAACGGTGAGCCTGGGCTCGTCATCGTCCTCAGCCGTATCCATGGACCGGGACAAAAGGTCTACCCGAGGGTTCTTTTTGACATAATCTGACAAGACCTGGGTCTCGGGAACAGACAGAGGATCTGTGCCGGGGGCCACATCAGTAGAAGGGTCAGAGACTACCCTCCGGGTGACTGTAACCATACACTGAGACACACAATTCTCACTCCAGGAAGAAATTCACCCTGTATTCCAGTCAATGTGTGGAGCGTGACAACGTAACCATGGAAGACCCAATAACACCTCATCTAATCCACTGGGAATAATAAGAAAGGAGATAACCTCCCGGTGACCCTGAGGAAATTACATGGTGAGAGGAATCGACTGGTGGGTGATTTGCGTGTCCAGGAGTGAACCGTTGACTACCCTAATATTCATTGGCAGTAACTCTATAGGGATGGCATGCTTCTGGGCAAACGTAGATGCCAAAAAATTGCCATTGGCGCCAGAATCCACCCACACCTTGGCAGTAACCGCGGTTGTTCCGAAGAACAATGTCACCTTATACAATAATTTGGAGGAAGAAGCCCCAGAATCTAACACACCTCCTCCAACGGTGGTTAGACACACTCGTTTTCCCGACTGCTTGGAACCCTTATTGGGTACTCCAAGAGATGTGCAGGTCGGGAACGAGAGGGGCTAGACTCAGTGCGGGATATATCAATAGCCTCAGGCTCCGGGTCGGGAGTCGCGGGTTTGGAAATGGGTCTAGAGAAGGATGGTGCCAACCGACACTGAGGTCTGGGGACCTCCAGCTCTAACTTGTGTTCTGTATGACGCAAATCTATTCGGTTAGCAAGAGAGATTAACTCCTCCAGGGAGGTTGGAATCTCTCTGGTAGATAGAGCATTTTTAATATGCCCAGCCAGACCCTTCCAGAACACCGGGATTAAAGACCGCTCAGACCAATCCAATTCAGCCACTAAGGTTCTGAACAGGATGGCATAGTGGCTGGCGGTGACCGAACCCTGGACCAACGCAAGAAGCTTAAGAGCCGTATCATGCGTGACCTGAGGACCTAGGAAGACATTTTTTAGGGCTGTAAGAAAGAGACCCGCATTAGCCACTACCGGGTCATTCCGCTCCCGCAGAGGAGTAGCCCACTCCAGAGCCCTGTGGGAGAGTAACAAGATGACATAGCCCACTTTGGCCCTTTCGGAGGGGAACCGTGCCTCCATCATCTCCAACTGAATGGAGCATAGATTAATAAAACCTCTGCAGGATTTGCTGTCACCAGAAAATTTTTCTGGGAGAGCAAAACGGGGTGCCCGTGACCTGGTGGATCGTGATTGGTGGTTGGGCACCCACCTGACCCGGTGACCGGGCACCGCCTGATTGGTCCACGGGTGGCGTCACCAATGGTGTGTCGGTGGGCAGGGCTTAGTCTTTAAAAGGCCCGCCCACAAACATGGCGGCGCGCTCTGATCATTGAGCAAGTGTTGCTGTGTGTGGACGACTGTGCTCCACGTAGTGAAAGTAGGCAGGTAGCTTCGTCTAGCAGTCTGGCAGTCTGGCTCTACCAAAGGGGTCGCCTAACACCCCGAGCAGCCTGCAGATGTCTTATTCACAGCTATCGCCTGTCTGCCACGAGGAGTAGTACCCTTCAGTCCGGTAGCACGCCGGCTGGAGGTGACGCACCCCCTGGGCCAGTGCTGTAGTGCGGCGCACGTGTGCGCGGGGGAATACCCGGAGCCGGATCCGATGGGGGTAGTAGTCTCCGAGTGGCGGGGACCCGGTCCGTGCCCAGGGTGGTCAAACTAAGTGTGTGGCAGTCTTTGTAGATGTTGTTTAAGTGTCGACTACGCCACCCGTTGATTTGCGGTCGCAAGGCCGCCGCTGCAGAACAGTCCGCTGAGGCCGGTGGTATGTGTGCAGCAATGGTGGTATAACCCCCAACGGGAGAGGTATGGCCTCAGGGCAGCTGGTGCGGGTGAAGGGAGTGATAGAAAGGGCGTCCCGGTACCTTTAGTGCTGGTAGTGCGATGGAACACAGAGACTGATTGCAGTTTTCAATGCTTTACTCACAGATGTTATCAGTGTCAGTCCTGCAGGTGATGACGACCCGAGCCGTGCTGCGTCCACCAGGTACGGGGCTCGACCAACCCCCAGGCAGTTCCAGAGTGTGACCTTGAACTCCTTTTCCGTTCCTTTCTCTGGCCGTCCCCACTAGGGACCCACCCATGTCCAGCTTCCTCGGGCCTTCTGGTGGCGAAACCTATCTCCGGTTTCCCTGACCCTATGTGGCGTGCCTTCGTGGTGAGTGTAGTGAGTGGTCGCGCCAAGACGTGGCCACGACCTCCGGTTCCTGGCTGAGGATAAGTGGCCTCCACCAGTTCGGGATCCGGTACCCTGATCTGCCAACCCTTCATCCGCTGACTCCTAGCGTGTTCGGGTTCCCTCTTCCTTCATGTCTCTGGGCCTTTCTCCAGGTTCCATTCCTTCCTTGTTCCTTGTTCCTTTCCTCTTGTCTTTCTCTCTCTTGCTCCCTTCAGGAGCAGCACCCAGACAGGGCTGCTGTTCCCTGTCACTACTCTTCTCCTCTTCTTCTGTCTGACTGAACTCAACTCCTAAGATGGTGCCCACCTTTTATACTCCCTCTGACACCCGAGCCCAGGTGACTAGCCACCAATGGGCTCCTTCCTATGCCCAGAGTCTCTCCCCTCTCTGCTCCTGCACCACTGGGATATTCCTCCCCCCCTCCCACTCCAGCCAGGGACAGACGCTGTCGTACCTGCACATCTATCTGGTGGGAGTACCGTTGATCTGTCCCCCGGAAATGGGATGTATGTGGTGCATGCAGCTAACTGAGTTCTAGTCCACACTCCATCCTTACCCGGGAGTGGAATACCACACCTCTGGTTCGAGGTGCAATACCCCTGTAGCAGCCGAGCCCTCGGGGTGCTACAGAGGCACGTGTACCCGTCGGCGTAGTCACACACGCATCCTAGCGCCACCAGTGTAGTCCCTGTGCAGTAACAGGGCTACAGATAGTTTCCCGGTCGCACATCTCCCGTGCTGTTAACGGAGATAGAGCGAACCGCTATACCCGTTCCTGTGTGCAGAAACACGGAAGGGTTAAACATTTAAGTTTGTTGCTTTCCTTTCCACTCGGAAAGTGTTCGGCAGCAGTCCACCAGGCTGCATCGCGGACCCCGGGGTCGGTTGCGTTCCATTATATTAAAGTTGTTTGCAACAGGGAGACGACAGAATCCACTGATGGTTCTGAACCCATTTTGAATCCCACAAATGCCCGACGCCTAACACACAGCAAGATATGAGAGGGGTGCTAAGGTCAGCCTGTGTGATGCATATAGTGTGAGAAGAGAAAAAGCCACAGGTACATAAAGCAAACCCAAATATTTGTATTACAAAAATATATAATATTTTATTGAACAAACATTTGACAAAAGATCATATAGACCACACAAAAGAATATTAAAAGCATTTAAAAGAGAATGAAATAATATAATAGGATAAAGCAACCAAGTTGGTTTGGTGTTTATGATCAATCTCATGATCAGGATGTTTTGGTGATATTATTATATATCTCCTATATATATATTTTTTTCTCCTTTTTTTGACTTTTTAAACCATATCTTGCATTCTGCACTTTATTAATACCTTATATACCATGGCACCTTATAGTTATTTTTCATTGTATCTTATGATCATGTATATTTGTATTTTGGGCTATTAATCACCTATTTTTTTGTCAGTATATTATACGTCTTAAATAGTGTTGAGCGAGCACTAAAATGCTCGGGTGCTCGAAGCTCGGGTCGAGCTCACCATGATACTCGGTTGCTCGACCCGAGCAACGAGCCCAATCTTAGTCTATGGGAGACCCGAGCATTTTTGCGGCGGCACCCCCGGCAGTCTGTAGAAGGCCTAAAAAGTGCCCAAAACGATAGTGACAGTGCTCAAAAGACATGTGGACAGCATGTGCATCGCGCCAGGAAGCATTTCTGACCCCCAGGTCACTGCTGTCAACAACGTGGTCAGAGGTATTAATTCACTTTTATGGGGTCACAAGAAAACGTTCAAAAACGAAACTAAAAGTGCTTTCCTGTGAAATATGTTAAGGAATTTCCTTTCCAGGGTAAAGACTTGTGTATAAGGTAAAATAAATAACTAAAAACAAAAATACTCCTCCACACCTTGGGCTATGTTCACAAGTAGCGTTTTTTATTCATTTTTGCACTTCTGTATTGCTTTCAACCGTGACAAATGCATTCATCGTGAAATGTCATTTTAACATTTTACAACCTTATCTGGCCATGTGCTGTGTGACACATGCATACAGTGTTGAAAAGACATGGGAACAGCATGGGGAAGACCCCTGGAAGCATCTCTGACACCCAGGTCACTGCCTAAAAGTGTGCCCATCAGAAGTGATCCTTGCCACATCAGAAGATGCTGACTTGCAACTAACCCCGTGCAAGCCCTTCTCCCAGAGCAGTGTTCAATTGTACCTCCCCCATTCCTTGCAATGCAAGCGCAAGTATGCAGCCTGCCACCCACCCACCCCCAGGCTGCAATAGCATACTGCTAGCTTGCTTAGGCATGTGGAGGCAGACGCCGGCCACCATGTCATGGCTGCGTCGGCGGCCTGGTATCCATACTCAGTCACCAGCTGCCCGGCGGCCGTGTGTCCACACAAGGTCCCCAGCCGCCTGGGGGCGGCCGGGTGTCCATAAACAGTCCCCAGCCGCCCCTATTTCTCCGCTGAACTTCCCCCACACTTTTCTTAGCCTGGCCTGCTTTAGGGCAGCATTGGACGAGCCCACCAGAGAACCAGACTCCTCCGGTGGGCCCTGACTTCTCCATCAGGGGAGTTGAGAGTGCCAAGGTGAGGAGCATGATGATGATAGAAGTTAGCATCTGCTTTGTTTTCTTGGAATGCAAGCGTAAGTGTGCAACCTGCCACCCACCCACCCCCAGGCTGCAATACCATACTGCTAGCTTGCTTGCACTTCAAATTGGGCCTTTTAGGCATGTGGAGGCGGAATCTGGCCACCACGTCATGGCTGTGTCTGCGGCCTGGTATCCATACTCAGTCCCCAGCCGCCCGGCGGCCGGGTGTCCACGCTCGGTCTCCAGCCGCCTGGGGGCGGCCGGGTATCCATAAACGGTCCCCAGCCGCCCCTATTTGAAGGACAGCCTAACCACAAACACGTGGACAAGTGAATGTGGCCAGGGATGGTCCATCTCACGCCTTCACACTGGGTTAATATTGTGGAAGCGGGGACACAGTTGGACACTGGGATGCAACATGTCCTCCAGACATAGAAGATTGCGGGTCCTGGGTCAATCAGGCTTCAACACAAAGTTCAAAAGGTAGACAGCAGCAGAGGTCAGCCTCCTACACAACGAGTAAATTATTCATGATCATGAGGCCATCCATCTCCTTAGCTTTCTGTTCCTTGGAATGCAAGCGCATGTATGTAGTAGCGGCTAGGCCTGAGGTGGTCAGCGTTTTGGTGCATATCCTACCTCCTCCGAGGATTGCTGGATGCTTTCCTGCTACTATCCCAGTTCTATGACTCCCGTTAAAACAAAGCTTCAGGTGATGAATGATGGATGAGGTGGTGGCAAAGGAGAAAGAGCAGGAGGAACAGGGACCATTCACATCAATATCAGGCCAGTCAACCACACATGTCTTGTAGGATATGTTTCTGTACCAAAAGGAGTGGTTCGGCTACACAGTTATAGGGCATACAGTGAGTGCAATGCCTACCAAAAATTTCGAGGCACTCCAATGCCCCTTGGAAGTGACATGGAGGTCAGAGGGCCTTAACTAAACCGTTTTTTCCATTTATAGCAACTGGGTCTCATGTGCACTGTTGGCCTAAGCAGTGAATGGAAGGCTTTCCAAAAATTATGAGGAACTGCAATGGCCCTTGAAACAGATGTGGATTACAGTATACTAAAAACCTTCTACCCATTATTGGGGAGTGGGTCTCCCTTAGTGTTTGCCTATGCATTGAAAAGCAAAAGCTGACTAAAATTAGGAGGAAATGCAATGCCCGTTGGAAGAGTCATGGAGGTTAGAGCTAATTAAAAACAACATTTCAATGCCCCTTGGAAGAGTTGTGGAGTTCAGAATGGTTTAACAAGACGGTTTTAATGCCCATTGGAAGAGACGTGGAGGTCACAGTAGCTTAACAAGATGGTTTTAATGCCCCTTGGAAGAGACGTGGAGGTCACAGTAGCTTAACAAGACGGTTTTAATGCCCCTTGGAAAATAAATTTTAACAATACTACCTTCTGCTAGTTTACAGGCCTCGGTTAGGGCCCTAAGCTCAGCCTCTTGAGCCGATTGGTGTGGGAGCATTGGTTCTGCCTTGATTACTGCATTGAGGGAGACAACTGCATATCCAGTATGGAAAGTACCTGAATCGTCCTGATGACGGGATCCATCTACAAAAAATTCAAAATCTGCATTTTCTAATTCATGTTCAAATACAGTAGGTAAACCTGCCGTTTCTTGTGCCATCATTTGTACACAGTCATGAGGAACTTCCTCTCTTGGATCTTCCTTAAAAAGCACAGTACCTGACCCCTCCTTTAGATCCGAGAGAGGTAACAAAGTTGCTGGGTTCAAAGTAGTACACCTCTGTAAAGAAACATTGGGAGGCATTAACAGTGCACATTGTAACCTAAGATGACGTGCTGCTGAGAGGTGAGCGGGTTGCACTTGATTCAATATAGTGTAGACATCATGAGGTGTTAGAACGGTGAGCGGGTGGTCAAGAACAATGTCTGCGGATTTATGGAGTAATAGTCCAACAGCATGCAGAGCACGTACACAGGATGGTGCACCTCTGGCTACCGCATCTAATCTGCCACTAAAATAGGCAGCAGGTCTCTGATTATCACCGTGTGTTTGAGTTAAAACTCCTGCTGCATGTCCAGCTTCTTCATGAAGGTACAGAGTAAATGGGAGCTCATAATTAGGGGTACCCAAAGCTGGAGCGGCCAAAATACGGTTTTTGAGTGGTGTTAGTACAAAAGGTGTTGGGGTAAGACAGTCATAGAGGGGCTGCATCAAAATAGAGACGGCATGAATACACTGTCTGCAATAGGAAACCAGTCCAAGAAAAGTTCTGAGGGCTGCAACATTAATGAGGACGGTGAATGCCTGTACTGCTTGTTTGCGTGCATTTGTTAAATGACGAGCTCCTGGTGTAATGCAATGTCCCAAAAAGGTGACTGAAGATTTACAAAACTGAAGCTTATCTTTCGATGCCTTGCAGCCAGCGTGATAGAGAAACAACATAAGCGATATAGTTGCACTATGACATTGTTTCCTGGAGGGGGCACAAATGAGCAGGTCATCGACATATTGCAGAACAACGATATGTGGTTCAGACCATCCCTCCAGTATTTCCTGCAGACTTGCAGTGTACATTGTGGGTGAATTCTGGGCACCCTGTGACAACACTGTCCATGTATATTGACTACCCTGGAATGTGAAAGCAAACAAGTACTGGCAGTCAAGATGTAATGGTACACTGAAAAATGCATTTGCCAAATCGACCACTGAAAAACAAAGAGAGTTAGAAGGTATCTGTGACAGAAGAGTATGCGGGTTGGGCACAACTGGTGTTAGAAGTTCTGTGGCTTTGTTAACCAACCGGAGGTCATGGACCATTCTATATGCGGCTGGTTGTCCTGGCACACTCTTTTTCTTTACTGGGAACAGGGGAGTGTTGCAAGGGGACTGGGTTTTGACTAGGACTCCCCTGTGTAGGAATTTTTGGACTTGCTGGGCTATGGCATTCTCCTGAGCCGAGCTAAGGGGATACTGCCTCTGTTGAGGCAAGATTGCTCCTGGTTTTAATTTTACCATTACTGGTTGAACTCTTAACCTACCAACATCTGTTTTGTCTGAGGCCCAAAAATCATGTGGCACAGCATGCTCCAATATCGGGGGAAACTCATTTTTCTCTTCTATGCTGGCAATATCTAGTGACATAATTTTGCAAAGGGTACTTGGTTTTAAACCTGGGGTCATGGTGACAGTGCCATCGGGATGATATTCAATATGTGCTTGTAATTGGGACAACACATCATTTCCCAAAAGATTACATTGGCCTCGGGGCGATACCATGAGCTGGCTATGTACAGTAGCTCCTTGAATTTGCAGGGGAATTCTCTTAGTGACAGGGAGCAGGATAGACGGGGAATTGAAGGGGGTGGCAATGACATGATGTGAAAAATCAGTGTCAGTGTATGGCCAATCACCTTGTGTAATTACTGAATTGTCGGCCCCCGTATCTACTTGGAAATCTATTTCATGTCCCCCTGGTAGGTTCACCTGCACTATACAACTGGGAGTTGGGGGTAAGGAGATGAGGGGGTTCATGTGCAAGCTACCCTCATCCTATGGGGGCGTTGTTTGGTCAGCTGGAGGACCCGTACTCTGAGCATTTGGATACGGGTTGGTCCTACAGTCCTTTCTAAAATGTCCTGGCTTTTTACATCTATTACACAGTTTCTGTCCTCCTCCTTCATTCCGTCCCCGGCCTCTGTTATTCCTAAAACCAGTCCCCATTTCGTGTACTTTTACGGCTCTTTTTGCCTGTGCTATATCATGCTGTGCCCCTTGAGCTATTCTAGCTAAATCTTCTGCCTTCACTGATCTCCAGTCCGGTCTACTTGCTTTTACCTTCTCAGCTACTTCCTTTTTCAATCCGTTCATAAAAACACTTGCTAGGACCCTCTCACTAGTCCTATTTCCTTCATTAAAACCCATCTCACTCCATGCTTTCTTCAGAGCCCAAAAATAGTCCTTTGGGTCCTCCTCTTTTCCCTGGGTTCTGTCCTCTAACGTGACCGCTTTGTCACCCTGTCTCTCTTTGCATGCCTTAATCAAGGCAGCAGCAAATGAAACACCGGCCGCTGCATTATTATCTTCCGCATCTTCCGGCCCTGTTCTATTTGGGTATTGCTTGTAGGTTTCGTCAGTCAGTCTGTCATATCATGCCTCATCTGCCAATTTTCCTTTTATTACTCCCTGTAAATCCAACCTAGTTGCATTATATGTATCCTGTATGGTTCTTATCATTCTGGCAAAACCCATAGGGGACTGGGACGGATCTGGCAGCTGTGAGATCAGTGCCAATTGCTATGAGGGACTCCACGGTCTATATATTAACACCGTGCGGGGTTCTTGTCCTGGGACTTGCTGATCGGCTCCCGGTGCACCTGGGGCTCCCGGTATTACTATTGTTCTCATTGGAAAAAGACTAGCTGGGTGGGGTCTCGGTACTCCACATGCCACACAGATGTCTACTGTCAAGGGGTTCTGCTGTCCACATCTGGGGCAAACCCAACAATTGGGTTCCTGAGAATTCTGGTACTGGGGTAGGGGTGACGTCGGGGGCGGACAGGGAGGAAAATCTGTCATTCCGGTTTTTGTCAGTCAGTAACATCCGTCTCCTAGTTCTTCAATCTTTCCTTCAAAATAAGCGCATGCATTCATCCATACATCCACTGTCTTCAACAGACCCTTATCTTTCAGCTATCCATGATAGGAGTTAAAGAAGTATTTCCATTTCTCTCCATTCATCTCTCCATTCTCATTCATTCCCGCTTAACACAATATTTTGTCAATTCCAATCAGTGCCTGTTTCCCTTCTCTGCGTACTACTAAGTCTTTGTCTGTAATGCCTTCTTTGGCATTTTGGTTCCTCATTCTTTTGGTTCTCCTCACTTAGAGTAGACTCCTCAGTCACTTAGACAATGGTCACTTGGACAATGGGCCACAAAGGTTTCTGAACCACACCACTACTAGCCTTCGAGGACTTATACGCCAGCCAGAAAAACAGACCAAAAACACTGATCCCAAGACACACCCACAACACAATCATCGGATCCATACTGTCATTCTTAAGTTCTTCAAAGGATAGAAGGCAGGACTGTCAATTTATCTGAGGGAATTCTACTGGTTCAAAGGGACCTGAGACAGACAACAATCTGTGAATTACCTGGGAGCCGACCGTTCGGGGGTGAGGGAGTCTCTTCTATGTAGTGATATAATTAGGTAGAATATAACAGTTATTCTTACCTCAGCGCTGTATATATCACCAATAGAGAGCTTCACTCGTCCCACGTCTCGGACCGGTCGAGCACCCCTGGGTAGATTAACTCAAGGTCCCTGTTCGGGCACCAGCTGTCGTCACTGCATTCTGGGTCTTCTATCCTTGGATTACGATATCGGAGATAATGAGACACAGGACAGGATGTATGTGTCAACAAGCTCTAAACTTTATTACAAACACAGGGTTAATATACACCCTGAAGGCAGGAAACGGATTTACCATATATGGTTCGATTATACAATTTAGCTGTGCAAGCAAAAAACTAGTTTCTGTATGCTTTGAAACATTTAATTAGACGGATCTGGCTAGCAAGGCCACGTTATCTTCTAGCAAGGACACATTATTGATACAAGGAAGGAACATTCAGCTGCTGTTATTTTGACCTAAAGTAACTGTCAGGCTTATATAGCATAGATGGGGTCTTCAATTTGAGGGGCCTCATCTTCTGCTATAACATTCCATTCTTTTGTTCCTTCATTTATCAATATGATTCTCTATATTTTCTTTTAATACAACGCTCAATACTCATTAGAAAAAGCTTAAAAACCAAATAAACCACAAGGCACATTAGCAAAACCTGAAAAATAGCTTGCACTATACCAGCCAACCACCCACCGATACCTTTAAACCAATTTGCAGGATTTAGAAAGGAAAAGGTGTTTGCCCACCAGGAATCCTGATTCTTGAGGTTGGCCTCATCATAAAGCTTCCTTAATTTTACAACGTCTTCTAACTTATGTTTCAGCGTCAATACACTAGAATTGTCTATGTAATGGCAGCATCCGGGCCCTATTATCTGGCACATCCCTCCTTGTGCTGCTGTTAAATAATCTAGTACAAGGGTATGTTGGTTTGTGACAATAATCAATTGATTCTGTACTGCAAGAGATCCATTAACTACTTCTAAAATATCCCAAATCTGGTCATCAAGATAGTCGGTAGCTTCTACTAATTTATCCCACATTTGTGTCAACATAGGGTATATAAACAATGCACTGAAAAATGTGTTTACCCCTCCCATTTGAACTATATGGGGTCTCCCACTTGGTCTTTCTTTATTGTCTGCTGATCGCTTATGCAGTGTATGTTTTGGGATAGACAAAGGATCTAGCTGGTCTGGAGTAACAATATAAGTTGCCGGTGTCAATCTGGCTAAAGTACAAGTTCCTGTTACTACTACTGGGAGCCACTTGAAAGCCTTGTCTCCACATACCCAATACATGGATGAGGGGAGATTCCATAATGCTGAATGTTGCAGTATTAGACGGTGAACTAAATCAACAAACTTAGAAACATTTGACATCATACACCACCCAGGCTGCTGACCTAAGGGAGAACAATAGCCAGCGTTGGGCGCACCACAAGTGGGGGCACCCTGCTCATAACTTGAACTGTCATCACACTGTAGATTGCCAGGTACGTCGGCACAGGTTTCACTTGTCCCGTTTTTAAAATAAACATTGTTCACCCAATCAGGGGTGTGTAGATATCTTTCCAACAGGGAAGGTTTAAATGCATCACTACTGTCTGAGGTGGGCTTGAAACTTACTTTTAACCCTTGTTGTGGTATCTTACCAAAATCAGTAATTTTTGTTTTGTTACGAGGTACCCACTCCCCTCCTTTAAATGCTAAATACAACCTGGGAATTATTTAACCTGTCAGGTTCCCTTGCCACCACGGAAATTTTGTCCATCCTACTACGGGAATCCCAACAGTGGTATTCCACAGTCTCTGTGTGGCATTATTGGCCCAAGTATCTGAACAGTTCACCCAAAAGTTTATCTCTTCCCATGAGACTGGGACAGCGAGAAAGAGTATGCTAGTGGACGTCACAGGGGCATGTGTACATATCCAACAATTAGCAATGGTCTGGTTTTGCTCCTTTAGTCCATCGATTAGAGCAAGATGGTGTTTAATGAATCTATTGTCGTCTCCATCTGTGGTGCTCAACCTAGTCCATGCACATGTGGTTGTAAGTATGCAGGTAAGTACACTGTGTTCCAAATTATTATGCAAATAATATTTTTTCAGATTTTCCCAAATTACCTATATGAATTGCAGTCATTGTAATTTTCCAGTCAAATAACTATTACAGTACAATTGAAAGGTTTTTGGACAAACTGCCTATGATAACAGTATATTTAAAAAAAAATAAAAAACTCAAACTGCACTCAAAATGCATGTTCCAAATTATTAAGCACAGCAGAGTTTTCAACCTTTTCAGTTTAATAAAGAACAAAAAAATGGTCATTTTTTAAATTATAAGCATTAGCAGGTTATTACAAACTGAAATCAAACAGTTTTGAACTCAAAACTTTATTCTAGGTGATGTTACATTTGCACATAGGACCCCTTGTTCGAAAGGAGCTTCTGAACTCTCTCGTCCATTGAATTTGTCAGGTTTTGGATGGTTTCTGCTTTAATTGTTTTGCATGAGGACAGGATACCCTCCCAGAGCTGTTGCTTAGATGTGAACTGCCTCCTGCCGTCATAGACACTCCTTTTGATGATGCTCCAGAGGTTCTCAATGGGGTTGAGGTCAGGGGAGCATGGGGGCCACACCATAAGTTTGTCCCCTTTTATGGCCATAGCAACCAGAGATGCAGATGTGTTTTGTGCAGCTTGAGACGGGGCATTATCATGCATGAAAATAATCTTGCTGCGGAATGCATGGTTCTTCTTCTTGAACCATGGAAGGAAGTGCTGTTTGAGAAACTCAACATATATTATGGAGTTCAACTTTACCCCTTCAGGGATCCTAAAAGGGCCGACAATCTCTCTCCCCATGATTCCAGCCCAAAACATTACTCCACCTCCTCCTTGTTAGCGCCGTAGCCGTATTTGCATGGGGTGTCCATCAACCAGCCATCCTCCACTCCATCCATCAGGACCATCGAGATCATTTCATGCATGATAATGCCCCGTCTCATGCTGCACATAACACATAAGAAGGACTGTTTGTTTGATCTGGCAGCCTTTACAGATCCTACACTAACTATTTCGCAGTATATATCTCTCCCTAAATCAGCAGCGCTGTCCCTACACTGTCTGATCCCAGCCGTCTGTGTCCAAGATGGCGGCGCCCGGTTTTAAATACTCGAGGTGACGCTGTGCGGCCAGCCAATCAATGTAATGCCCACAACCAACATGGCTGCGGCATTACAGTGACTGGCTGGCAATCCCTGCATGTTCATTGGCTCTGTAAAGAGCGCCAAACATGCAGGGCGGAGACCCGAGCTCCCGCCCGAGTAACCCGGAAATGCTCTGTGCTCGCCGAACATCCCGAGTAGCGTGATGCTCGGGCGAGTACCGAGCAGTGTCGAGCATGTTCGCTCAACACTAGTCTTAAATAATCATTGATATCAATAGCTATTGCATACCTGTTGGTGCATGTTTTGGGTTACTATTCCCTCACATGTTTCTTGGCTTCATTCTCTTTTAAATGCTTTTAATATTCTTTTGTGTGGTCTATATAATCTTTTGTCAAATGTTTGTTCAATAAAATATTATGTTTTTGTAATACAAATATTTGGGTGTGCTTGGCTCTATGTACCTGTGGCTTTTTCTCTTCTCACAAGATAGCAGATCGGGACCAGAGCGGCACTGGGAAAAGCTGAAGATGGCGGTTGGTAAGTATAATACTAGGGTCAGGGAACTTACATTAGTAACAGTGAAGTGGGATGGGAGCGGAACTAGGGTGTGGCACTACAACTTGAGAAATGGCATGCCTTAATCCAGAAATTTGTGATTTGCGGCGAGGCGCTCCTCACTTTTCAGACACATCCAATTCATTAAGAAGCATGTGCCTCTTAATGAATCAAAAGTGTCTGACTACAACATGCCCCCTCTTCAAGATGGCATTGTTCAGGTCTGTCTTGATAAATCAGAGCCTAAATTTTCGACTGTTTCCTAGCTGTAAAGGAAGTATATAATTGCAAGAGAAACTATAGTGTCAGTGAGATAACTAGTAAGGCTATGTTCCTCATGATTGTCACTAAGACAAAGGACATAACATCTGCCTACACTTATTGCAGGAACTGGGAGCCACGGGGGAAGTGGGGTTTCCTGGGAGAGGGTTGAGAGGTGTCAAACATGGGAGGTTTAAAAGGAGCTACAAATGGTTTGTAACTGGACAGAATATTTCCTATTGACTATATAGAGAGAAGGAGGGGTCGGGTGACACAGGTATTTGAAAGGCCACAACTTAGCCCATCGTCCATTCACAAACAGCAACTTTTAAATGGGCCCATCCGGGACATCCTGGAGATATGAGCCTATGAGCTTGTGATCCATAATTCATCTCTCCTTCCCTCAAAGAAACAGAAGATAAACATTTCTGTCTATGACGCGCCCCTGGGCCTGTGTCGCGCTGCGTTGCGCACGCGGGAGCCTACCCGGAGCCGGATCAGTGGAGGGTTGTAGTCTCGTGGCGGTGACCCGGTCCGTGCCCAGGGAGTCAAACTAGACGGCAGTCTATTAGTAGTAAATAGTTGAGGACTACGCCACCCGTTGAGTGCAGCCAGGGAGCTGCTGCTGCAGGGCAGACCGCTGAGGCCGGTGGTAGGATTGTGCAGCGTGATAGTATAACCCCCAACGGGAGGGGTATGGCCTCAGGGCAGCCGACGTGGATGATGGGGGTAGCAGGAACCACTCAGAGACGGTACGGTGTAGTTCAGGGTCTTTACTGGTAACAACGACAGACCCTCCCGGAGTACTTGCTAGCAAACGGGGCCTGGTCAGTCTTTGAGCAGATGGGATCTCCCCTGGCCAGGCGTAGTTGTAGGCCTCCCAAACTGACTGTACTCTTCTGGCTACCTTGCTAGAAGCTGATGTAAGTAGCCCACGTCCCTGAGTGTACCGTGTGGTGCTCACCCGTATGGCCGGTGACTCGGGGCCTTCTAATGGCTTCCGCTCCACGATGGCGGTGCTGGTCCCACGCGTGTGACCGTGCCTTCGGGCTTCTGGGCCAGAGGACCTGAAATCCCCTGCCTGACGGATTCTGCTGCTGGGTAGGAGTTAGTCCCCACAGCCTCGGACTCCGGGTCCGGTAAAGAATCTTCTTAGTCAGGGCGAACTCTGTAGCTGCCAGCCCCTGACTCCTTGTAACTCTGCTGTTTCCTATGCTGCTTCTTGTCTCCACTCTCCTTGTCTGACTCACCCTGCCTCAGCCCCGGGTTTATACAGGGGAAGTTCTTCCCCTCCCAAGACTGGGCAGGAGGTGTGGCATGCACAGGATCCCTGACCAAAGGACCTCCCACCTGCTCTCAGACATAACATTACATTACTGTGGAAAACCAGACCCCTGGGGTGCCACATTCCCCCCTAGTGAAATTTAGTACTCCGGGACTAAACACATTTAGAAAAACATAACAAGGCAAAAAAAAACATTAATAATACAATAAGAAAACATATAAAGATGGTTACGGCGTGTCCGCAACCGGGTGCAGTCTCTGAAAGAAGCAAGGTGTCCATTTCACCAACACAGGGAGACGTAACCAGGTAGGGGTCTGTCCTACCCCGAGTCCTTAACAGTCTCTAGTCCATCCTGGGTTACGCTCCAACTATGTACAAGGATTCCCGGTAAATCCACCAAGGTTTCCTAAAAACAACTGGAAACACAAAATTATACACAAGCAACAATACACAGATAAACATAAATAAAACTATTTTTACACTTCAAATTCTCCAGCGTGCGGGTAACTGGCCTCTAGTGGCCCTAGTGGACCTACGGAGCTGACTGTCTGGCCCTGAACTACAGGGTGTAGGAGCTGTCAAGGGTAAACTGGGCAGCTGTCTACCGGCTCTTTGTCTCACTAGGGGTACGGCAGGCTCACTATAAGCAGAGGGTTGATTCTCCTGTTCTACTCGTGTGGAGTCTTCTGCCTCCTGGACCGGCTGTTCTTCCAGCTCTACCCGTTGCTCCGTTGGTTCTTGGGATGATGGTTGGAGGAAGGTGAGTACGGGTACCACAACTGCACCATTGACTTGAGTCCAAGACCGAGGGAAGTCCCCGAGCACGGTACTAACCATATCTTCCCTTTCTCCCACGGGTCGATGGTCTTCTTGTTCCTCTTCAGGGTTCCTCAGTTGTTCGGGACACTTCTTCAGGTGGTCCCGGGACACAATGGCTGTGGTTTCCCCTCCGTCTTTACTGATGGTACAGACCTTCGGGTTCTCGTGGCTTGAGGGCAGTACGGTGTACGGGTCCTTCTCCCACTGGTCATCCAACTTGTGGAGCCGTCTTTTCCTCTTCAAGACCTGCTCTCCGGGTACCAGGGGAACAGCGGGAGCATACTGGTTGTAAGTCTTCTCTTGTCTTTCCCTAGCCTGACAGAGACTTCGCTCCACGCTCTCTTGTACTCTCCGGTACTGCTGCTGCCTCTCTGTGTCCCAGTCTGTTTCTGGTGAAGTGTCCTCAGGTGTCAGGACTCCCATTTCCAGGTCAACAGGTAACTTACCAGGTCTCGCCCTCATTAGGTAAGCCGGGGTACAGTTGGTGGAACCTACCGGGATGTGGTTGTATAGGTCCACCAGATCGGGCAACTTCTCAGGCCACAGACTGCGTTCTTCCAGGGGCAATGTTTTTAGAAGATCCATTACCACCTGGTTCATTTTTTCACAAAGTCCATTAGTTTGCGGATGGTAGGGTGTCGTCCTTATCTTCCGGCAGCCATACAGATTGCAGAATTCCTGGAAGACCTCCGCTTCAAAGGCAGGTCCCTGGTCCGTCAGCACTTGGTCCGGGTACCCGTGTGGACGGCAGAAGTGCTGCTGGAAGGCTCTAGCTGCTGTTTGAGCCGTTAAGTCCTTGACGGGGACGACAACCAAGAACCGGGAGTAATGATCCACGATGGTTAACGCGTAGACGTAGCCACTTCTGCTTGGGGTCAGTTTTACATGATCCAAGGCTACCAGTTCCAACGGTTGCCGGGTGACGATGGACTGCAGGGGAGTCTTCTGGCTGGCCCGGTCCTTCCTTCTCAGATTGCACGGGCCACAGTCTCTGCACCACTTCTCGATGGTTCCCCTCATGCCTACCCAGTGGAACCGCTCGCGCAGCAGGAACTCCAGCTTTTTCCACCCGAAGTGTCCAGCTCCGTCGTGGTATGCCTCCATCACCATGGCTGCGTCTCTTCGTGGCACCACTACTTGCCAGAGTAGTTCATGCGTCCGGGAGTTGACCATTCTGCGGCACAACTTCCCCTTGTAAAGGAATAGTCGACTCTTCTCCGCCCATAGTTGTTTGGCTTCCTCCGGAGCGTCTGGTTCAAGGCGAGCCTCCGGCCGAGTCAGCATCTCCTTCACTAGTCGGACGGCAGGGTCGCTGTCTTGCGTTTCCGCCCAGTTGTAGTGGGGTAAGGGGTTCAACGTAGCAGCCTGCTTACCCCTTACCCGGTGGGAATACTGGATAGTCCCATGACGGTGGAACGCAGGGAGTTCAACTTCTTCCAGTCCCTCCGGATCTTCTCCTTCGTCCGGCAGGTTGGGCATCCTGGACAGGGCATCCGCGTTAGTATTGGAGCGTCCTGCCCGGTATTTGATTGTGAACTCGTAGTTGGACAGACGGGCCATCCACCTCTGCTCCAGGGCACCGAGTCTTGCCGTGTCCAGGTGTATCAACGGGTTGTTATCCGTGTATACGGTGAACCGGGAAGAAGCGAGGTAATGCCTAAAGCGCTCGGTGACTGCCCATACCACGGCCAGGAACTCTAACTTAAATGAGCTGTAATTCTCGGGGTTCCTTTCGGTGGGTCGCAGTTTTCGGCTGGCATAGGAGATTACTCGTTCTCTCCCCTGCTGAATCTGGGACAGTACGGCTCCTAGCCCGATGTTACTGGCGTCGGTGTAGAGGATGAAGGGCTGGCTATAGTCCGGTTACGCCAAGATTTCATCCCCCGTGAGGGCCATCTTCAGCTGGCGGAAGGACTCCTCTTCTAGCTCTTCCCATTTGAAGGGCGGCTTCTGGTTCTTGGCCTTCCGGGACTGGCCTATCAGGAGGTCCTGCATAGGCGATGCCTTTTTGGTGAAACCGGGAATAAACCTTCGGTAGTAGCCTACCAACCCTAGGAACTGCCGCACTTCTTTTACGCTGGAGGGGCTTGGCCATCCCTTAATTGCGGTGATCTTATCGGGGTCGGGAGCCACTCCGTCAGCGCTCACCACGTGTCCCAGGTATTGCACCTTTGGTTTCAGGAGGTGACACTTGGAGGGTTTCACCTTTAGGCCGTAACTCGCCAGAGCTTCGAACACCTCCGCCAGGTGTTTCAGGTGGTCCTCATAAGTTTTGGAGTATACGATGACATCGTCCAGGTACAACAGGACCGTCTCAAAGTTTCTGTGGCCCAGACAGCACTCCATTAATCGTTGGAAGGTTCCTGGGGCGTTGCAGAGTCCGAACGGCATGCAGGTGAACTCGCTAAGTCCCATCGGGGTGGTGAATGCGGTCTTCTCCCGGTCCGCCTCTGCTACAGGAACCTGCCAGTACCCGCTAGTGAGATCCAAGGTAGAGAAGAAGTTAGCAGATCTTAAAGCAGCCAATGACTCCTCTATCCTTGGTAAGGGGTACGCATCCTTGTGTGTGATACGGTTGATTTTCCGGTAGTCTACACACATCCTCATGGTGTTGTCTTTCTTTTTGACTAAAACTAGTGGGGCTGCCCAGGGGCTACAGCTATCCCGGATTACCCCAGCCTCCTTCATGTCTCGAAGCATCCCCTTGGCGTGTTGGTAGTGTGCAGGGGGTACGGGTCGATACCTCTCTTTTATGGGAGGATGATCTCCCGTGGGGATGCGGTGTTCTACCCCCTTGACCCGCCCAAAGTCTAACGGGTGTTTACTAAACACTCTCTCATACTCTTGAACCACCCGATAGACTCCTTGTTTCTGATGTGAGGGAGTGGAATCAGTACCCAAATGTAGTTGCTGACACCAGTCCTCCACGTCTTTCTTAGAGCCGTTACCTTCCTCCGGGTGAGATGGAGGCAAGGGTTCCACAGATTGTATAGAATTTTGATTAGTGGTATATAATTTGGCTAGCGTGGCATACCGGGGCAGGTACACTTCCCTCTCCCCGATATTTATTATGCGAATGGGCACCCTCCCATGGCGTACATTGACCACCCCCCGTGCTGTCAAAATGGTGGGCCTACTGTCTGAGTAAACTGGTTCCACCATTGCCTGGTAATCTCTTCCTCTCAGACCAATAGCTGCCCGGCACCAAATCATCATTTCACTTTTTGGGGGCATGGCAATAGGAAAAGGGTCACACATTCTTACGCTACCAATCTCACCGCCGGAGAGTTCCACTTGTTGCCGTTGCATCAGTGCCCGGATCTCTTTCTGGAGCACCCGCTGCTCGCCGGAGCTGGCGTTCTTGGCAACCTGCTGTAAAAGGAAAATCACCTCTGCAAGACAATTTTCAATTACGTTAGTTCCCAGAGTTATTTTTGGGTGACTCTCATGTTTATCAATATCCACAATGATCAGTCCCTGTGCGGCCAGTTCGACTCTACCGATTTTGAGGGCCACCTCTTTAAATCCGATCTGTGGCACGGGCTGGCCATTGCTGGCGATGATACTCAAGTCGTCGTCAGGGTAGTGGGTAATATCCGAGTCATTCCAGTACTGCTTGAAGAGCACGTACGGGATGGTGGTGACCTGTGACCCGGTATCCAGTAGGGCACTCATGGGAATGCCATCCAGTACCACAGGCAAGACTGGACGTCCTCCCACATATCTGTCGCGCCAGTTCGATGGGCCTGGTGATCTTTTTCCTGGGGGTTGGCCCTCTACCCCAGGTTGTGCCCGTTTAAAGAACAGTACCTTTCCATATGTCCGGATTGATTGCAGCGGCGGCAGATGGGTCGTCCGTCCTCGCTGTATCGGTCACTGGGTCTTCCTCTGGCCGGTGGGGTCCTCCTTGGTCGACGCCACGGGATGTCCTCCGGTCCGGATGCCAGCTGGATCTTCCCTGGGGTGGAAACCTGTAAAGACTGCACAGTTCGGGTTAGCGCAGCAACGCTCTTAGCTAGCTCTTGGACCTGATGGTGTAGGTCTGGAGCCGGGTCATTGTCCAAAGCCTGCGCATCAGCTCCCACAGGCCCTGCTGACAAGGGCGCCGCCTCCTGGTAGTAAGTGGTAGTGGGGCGTCTGTGGGTCACAACGCCACCTGGTGCCGGTTCTCGGAGCACCCGGATGGCTCTGTCCTTGAACTGTGCAAAGTCCAGATGAGGATCCTGTAAGGCCATTGCCCGCAACTGGGTTGGGTGGGCATTGCAATATAAACCCTCTATAAATTGTTCAGTCAACAGCCTGTCCTCGTTTCCCACCCCATCAGGGTCGGTCTGCTTTATGGCCCTCAGGGCCTCTTGTAGGTTTAGTGCATAGTCCCTTATACTCTCATGCGCTCGCTGCTTGCACCCGTAGAATCTAAGCTTAATCTCGGCTGAGGTGCGGGTATCAAAGGTGTCCTTCAGCCGGGTTAGTATCCCTGCGACAGTCTTCCTCCCAGGTGGCCAGGATTTTACTTCCCTTTTGGCTGCCCCGGTTAGTTGGGCCACCAGGATGCTCACTTTTTGCTCTTCTGTGAGGGGGTACACCTGGAAGAGGCTATCCAGCTTTTCTCTAAAGTCATGCAGGGTATGTGACTCCCCTGAGTACTGGGGTAGCCAGGCTGCTCCCGGGATATAGGGCATGGTGAAGGGCATAACTGCAGCAGCGGTAGCGCTGGCGGGGGTTGGGGCAGTGAAGCTCTCCTCCGTATCCGACATCTTCCTCCCCCCTAGTGGACCGTGGCCTACCTTGCGATGATCCTCTTCCGTAGGCCGCGGCTCCGCAGTGGATCGTCAGGGTTGAGGACCTTCCGTTGCGCTCCTGTGACGTCGGCGTCTGCTGGGCTCCTTCCAGGACCTTACGCAACGTCCGGACGTGAGGCGGGGCTTCAGTTCTCGCGCGCTTTCAGAGTCCACGCCCCTCTTCTTCCCGCGCGGCGTCCCCAAGATGGCGTCCAACGGCGGGAAAACTCCACGGATGGCGGGAAGAAGGCCGAAGATGGCGCCGGATGGCGGGAAACTTCACCGATGGCGGGAAGAAGGTAGAAGATGGCGCCGGATGGCGGGAAACCTCCACGGATAGCGGGAATCTTCACCACTGGTAAGTTTGAACAGTCTTTGCTTTTCAGGCACGCAGTACCCGGTGGTTGCGGGCACGAGATCCTGCCGACTACGCCAAAGTTGACGCGCCCCTGGGCCTGTGTCGCGCTGCGTTGCGCACGCGGGAGCCTACCCGGAGCCGGATCAGTGGAGGGTTGTAGTCTCGTGGCGGTGACCCGGTCCGTGCCCAGGGAGTCAAACTAGACGGCAGTCTATTAGTAGTAAATAGTTGAGGACTACGCCACCCGTTGAGTGCAGCCAGGGAGCTGCTGCTGCAGGGCAGACCGCTGAGGCCGGTGGTAGGATTGTGCAGCGTGATAGTATAACCCCCAACGGGAGGGGTATGGCCTCAGGGCAGCCGACGTGGATGATGGGGGTAGCAGGAACCACTCAGAGACGGTACGGTGTAGTTCAGGGTCTTTACTGGTAACAACGACAGACCCTCCCGGAGTACTTGCTAGCAAACGGGGCCTGGTCAGTCTTTGAGCAGATGGGATCTCCCCTGGCCAGGCGTAGTTGTAGGCCTCCCAAACTGACTGTACTCTTCTGGCTACCTTGCTAGAAGCTGATGTAAGTAGCCCACGTCCCTGAGTGTACCGTGTGGTGCTCACCCGTATGGCCGGTGACTCGGGGCCTTCTAATGGCTTCCGCTCCACGATGGCGGTGCTGGTCCCACGCGTGTGACCGTGCCTTCGGGCTTCTGGGCCAGAGGACCTGAAATCCCCTGCCTGACGGATTCTGCTGCTAGGTAGGAGTTAGTCCCCACAGCCTCGGACTCCGGGTCCGGTAAAGAATCTTCTTAGTCAGGGCGAACTCTGTAGCTGCCAGCCCCTGACTCCTTGTAACTCTGCTGTTTCCTATGCTGCTTCTTGTCTCCACTCTCCTTGTCTGACTCACCCTGCCTCAGCCCCGGGTTTATACAGGGGAAGTTCTTCCCCTCCCAAGACTGGGCAGGAGGTGTGGCATGCACAGGATCCCTGACCAAAGGACCTCCCACCTGCTCTCAGACATAACATTACATTACTGTGGAAAACCAGACCCCTGGGGTGCCACATCTACAGTTAGGTACTTCTGTTATCTCTCCCTTTTTATTTTATAACTGTGTTGCATATTTGTGTGTCATTTTATTTTTATCTTTTTATATCTTTTATTGTAAGCACTGTATATTTAGCCTAAAATATTTTTTACAAGTTTGATCCTTGTGTGCGCTAAAGAAATCCAGAGCCTCAGAAAGTGCATGACCTTTTGATTGTCTGACCATAACATATTCTGGGGACTCATCACCCCGTGTGTTTGATGAGTGGTGGCAGTGTATATTAAGAAACTGGGGTGTATGGACTATGTCGGGTGTGATTTATACTTACTTTATAGCCAAAAACAAAGGTTGGGAGCTGGATAGAGTGAAAGGAGATAAATTAACCCTTGCAGGCACACCCCACGTCACGCGCTGAGAAGTGTGTATGTGACAATTGCCTAATTACATTTGTCCACAGCCCTTATTAATAGTGATGAGTGAGCACTAAAGTGCTCTGGTACTCGTTGCTCGGGTCGAGCAAATTGGAATACACGGGTGCTCGACCCGAGCAACGAGCCCAATGTAAGTCTATTGGAAACTCGAGCATTTTTCAGGTGGCTCCACCCGGCGGACTGCAGAGGGCCTAAAAATTGCCCAAATCGATGGGAACAGTGCTCAAATGACATGGCAACAGCATGGGGAAGACCCCTGGAAGAATTTCTGACTCCCAGGTCACTGCTGTTAACAACGTTGTCAGAGTATTACGCCACTTTTACGGACTCACAATAAAACATACAAAAATGAGACCAAAATGGATTTTCCTGGGAAATATGTTAAGGAACATCCTTTCCAGGGTAATGACTTGTATAGAAGGCAAAATGAATAACCAAAACCAAAAATACTCCTCCACACCTTGGGCTATGTTCACACATTGCGTTTTTGATGCGTTTTTGCACTTTTGCATTGCTTTCAACCAAGACAAAAAGATTCACTAGGAAATGTAATTTTAACATTTTACAACCTTATCTGGCCATGTGGTGTGTGACACATCATCAGACATGGGAACAGCATGGGGAAGACCTCTGGAAGCATCTCTAACTTCCAGGTCACTGCCTAAAAGTGTGCCCATCATAAGTGATCCTTGGCGCATGCGAAGATGCCTCCCGCCATGCACCTGTCATTGCAGACTTGCAACAATCACCGTCCACGTCCTTGTCCCACTGCAGCGTTCAGTTGTCCCTTCCCCATTCCTTGGAATGCCAGGGCAAGTATGCAGGCAGCCACCCACCCACAGGCTGCAATACTATACTGCCAAATTTTTGACAGCTGCTTGCACTTGAAATGTGGCCTATTAAGCTCGTGGAGGCGGAAGCTTTTCACAACCTCATGCCGGCGGCGGCCGAGTGTCCATACTCAGTCCCCAGCCACCACTATATTTCCCGGTATTGCCTCCGCCTTCCACAAGCACGGGTTCCACAACATTACCCGTGCCCTCCCCAGTGCACTTACTGGAAAGGACCGCCTTATCCACAAACACGTGGACAGGTGAATGTGGCCAGGGATGGTACGGAGCCAGTCCACAACTTTTTTTGCTGACAGTTGTATTTAGCTCAGTGAAAGGACTGGCATAGAGGGAAACCCTATTTACCCTGCATGTCATTTCTCACAGGAAGTCCTGTAAAGCTGCTTGCACTTGAAATGTGGCCTTTTAGGCTTGTGGAGGCGGAAGCTTTTCACAACCACATGCCTCATGCCTCGTGTCTATACTCGGTCCCCAGCCGTCACTATTTCTCCCGGTGTTGTCTCCGTCTTCTACAAGCGCAGGTACCTGAACATTACTGCTGGTACTTTTCTGTGGGAATTTGCTTCCCTCCTACCAGCCTGGAATATTTCCAGCAAACTATGGTACGACGCCATGGTATTAGCACTGCCCCCAGTACCAGTAGCGAAGCCATCCCCAATTTCCTTCTCAGGAATTTTATTTGGTAGACTGAGTGGCTGCCCAAATACATTTTCTCACAAAGGAGCTGAAGATAGAGTGGCAGGAGGTGCAAGTTTCTCCAGCCTGTTAGATATTAGAGGGTGAACGGCAGCACATTGGATCAGTGGTTAGTACTGAAGACTTGCAGCACTGGGATCCTGGGTTCAAATCCCAGCAAGGACAACATCTGCAAGCACTTTGTATGTTCTCCCCGTGTTTGCGTGGGTTTCCACCTCAGTAAAAAAGCAGCCATAGAGTGTCCGGGAACCTTTCCACAAACTTTTCTTAGCCAGGACTGCTTCTCGGCAGGGTTGGACGGTCCCACCAGAGAATCCTCTGGTGTGCCTTGGCTTTTACCTCAGGAGAGTTCATGATAGCGCTAACTTTGCTGCTGCTATGGGGCTCTTGAACGGGGGAGAAAGGTTAGTCCTCAGAATCAAATCCTCTGGTGGGCACAATGTTTTTCAATCTGAAACAGCTTCTCAGTGGGAGTTGTATTTCACCACAGCCATATTCTTTAGCTCGGTGAAAGGACTGGCATAGAAGGAAACCGTATCTACCCCGGCTGTCATTTCTCCGTCACCAGGTTCCGCCCATTGTCACACATGACAATGCCTGGCTGTATGTTCAGCGGTGAGAGCCACAGATCAGGCTGCTGTGTTACAGCTTTCAACAACTCTGCAGCGCTGGGCGGTTTGTCAATTAAGCATTAAGCATGTTATCTTCAGCACAGCCTGTTGCCGCTTGGCCAAGGCAGTGCTGCAGTGCTGTCAGCTTGTGACTGATGTCATTTCGGAGATGGAGGAGGAGGTGCATGAGCTGAACAATGTGACTATATTGTTGTTAAATTGGTGACTCTGTTTTTTATACTAAAGAAAGATCCTATTGTTTTGTTTTTTTTAATTTTTTTTTTAAGACAAATGCATTTACCGGGAAATGTCATTTTAACTGTTATGATCTGCAACATGTACTAAGGAAAGATAGGGGAAAGCTGTCCCTACAGTAAGACTAAGCTGAATCCCTACGATGTAGCGGGCTGCCTGTTCCTAGTGAACAGACCCGCCTTAGTCCTCGGCTAGTCTGAACGAAGACCTATAGAATTAAGGGAGGGGTCCCTAAAAGGACTAAGGACTGGGACAAAAATGGGACACCTCCTAAACAGAAGTTGTTGCAGAACACAAAAGACAAACTGACAAAAAGTACTAGAGGTCCCAGAGGACCAAGCAGACTGACAGAGATAGGCACCGAAGCACCAGGCTAGCAAAACAGTCAAACAACACTGAAGTCCATCACAGCAAGAAGGGCGGAGCTGGAATATAAAGGCAGATGGTCACGGGACCGCAAAACACATGATAGAGAAATCTAACAGGAAGGATCTAACATTAACATTTTACAACCTTAGCTGGCAATGTGTTGTGTGACGCATCATCAGACACTTCCTTTTTTATTTATGATGGAGGGACTCTGAAAGTCATAAAGCCTATTTTTATAGGGACATCAGATGGCCCTTACTATTTTTAAAAGGCCAGCAGTCGGCCCTAGCTATTGTTAGAGAGCCATCAGCTGGCTATGCTTTGTTGTTCCCATTATTAACAAGGGGGTCTCCTATACTGTTATTGCGTATCCAGTGACTGCAAGGGCTGCCAAAAATTTGGATGCAACCCAATACCCCTTTGAAGAGACATAGAGGAGGGTCTCAGTAAAAAAAATGTCTCCATTATAAAGGAGCGGGCCTCCTATAGTGGTAATGCCCATTCTGTGACTGCAAGGGCTGCCAAAATTTGGGAAAAACCCCACTAAGAATTTAAAGACACATGGAGCAGGGCCACAATAACAAGGTACGACATGTTCCCATTAGAAAGGAGAGGGTCTGCTATACAGTTATAGGGTATGCAGTGAGTCCAACGGCTGACTAATTTTAAGAAAAACCCCACTAAGAATTTAAAGACACACGGAGCAGGGCCACAGTCACAAGGTACGACATGTTCCCATTAGAAAGGAGAGGGTCTGCAATACAGTTATAGGGTATGCAGTGAGTCCAACGGCTGACCAATTCTAGGAAAAACCCCACTAAGAATTTAAAGACACATAGAGCAGGGCCACAGTAATGACAAATTCCCATTAGAAAGGAGAGAGTCTCCCATAGTGTTGGCCTATGCAGTGAATGCAAGGGCTGCCAAAAATTTGGAGGCACTTCAATGCCCCTTGGAAGAGACATGGAGGGAGGCCTCATAAAAAATGTTCCCATTAGAAAGGAGCGGGCCTCCTATACTTGTAATGCCCATGCACTAAGTGTATGGGCTGACAAACATTTACCCCTGGGGGGTATACATGAACATACTGTCTAAAAAATTTTTTTTACCGGCATCATAAACACCCTTTAAAAAAATTAGGTGGGTGTTGCATCACGGACCACGGTCACCCTGGTGATATGGTGGTGGAGGATGAGGAGAAGGAAGAGGACAAGTGCAAATAGCCAAAATCAGGAAGCGTATACCCATGTGTGGGTGTGAAGAGGTGCATGGGAATACACCTCTCAAGAAAAGACACTGGATCGGAGTTTATGTTACGCTGCTATCATTCGGTGGTATTGAGAAGTCTGGCCCAATCCAGCCCTTGTTCATTTTAATAAGAGTCAGCCTGTCAGCATTTTCAGTTGACAGGCGGATGCACTTATCAGTTATAATTCCACCAGCGGCACTAAAAACCCGCTGTGATAAAACGCTGGCAGCAGGGCAGGCCAGGACCTCCAAGGCATAGAGAGCCAGTTCATTCCACGTATCCAGCTTGGATACCCAATAATTATAAGGCACAGCGGAATCACGGAGGACGTTGGTACGGTCGGCAAGGTACTCCCTCAGCATCTTCCCAAACTTTGCACTTCTTGTGAGAGTACCCCGCGCCTCAGGGTCTTTCCGATGGGAGGGTCTGAGAAAACTCTCCCAGAACTTTGACAGTGTCCCAATGCCTCTGCTGGATTGAAGATGTGTCTCTCTTGCCTGTACTCCTTGATTGTCCAACGAAGTGTGCCCTCTGCTGCCAGCGTTTTCAGATGGGAATTTTTTTAATAGTTCCTCAACAAAAGCCTTCTGGTACAGCCCCATTTTTGTAGACCTGTCCGCCTCAGGGATAAGAGATATAAAGTTCTCCTTGTAGCGTGGGTCTAGAAGTGTCACCAACCAGTAATGGCTGTCACCCAAAATTTTGAGAACGCGAGAGTCATGGGAAAGGCAGCGTAACATAAACTTAGCCATGCGTGCCAGACTACTAACATTCAAGACTTCCGTGTCCTCACCAAGAGGATGACTGACCATGCTCTCCTCCTCCTCTCTGTCCTCTGGCCATCCACGCTGAACAGACGGTATGACAGCTGTGCAGATAGTACCATCTATAGTGCATGAAACTAGCTCCTGTCCATCCTCCTCCTCCTCTTCCTCATTGTCACCCAATCCACATTGGGATGAGATGAGGCTTGGCTGTGTGTAATCACCCTGAATGGTTCCTTGCTCCATCTCATCGTGCTCCACCTGCAATTCATCCTCTTTGATTGTGAGCAGAGAGTGTTTCCAGAAGACAGAAAAGTGGCATGGTGACGCTAATTATGACGTCATCGCCGCTCACCATCTTGGTGGAGTCCTCAAAGTTTTGGAGGATGGTACATATGTCTGACATCCATGTCTACTCCTGAGGTCTTATGTGTGGAGTCTGAACTGAATACCGACGGCCTTGTTGATGCTGTTACTCAACAACTGCCCTCTTCTGCTTATAAATCCTTCCCAACATCTGCAGTGTAGAGTTCCGACGCTTGGGGACATCACACACCAGTCTGTGAGCCGGAAGCTGCAAACGCTGCTGAAACACTGCAAGGGCTGCGGAAGCTGTAGGTGACTGTCTAAAATGGGCACACAGGCGGCGTACTTTAACAAGCAGATCCGGCAGCTCCGGGTAGGATTTGAGAAACCGCTGAACCATGAGGTTAAGCACATGGGCCAGGCATGGTACGTGTGTGAGCTAGCCTCGCCTCAGAGCCGTCACCAGGTTCCGGCCATTGTCACATACAACCATGCCTGGCTGTAGGTTCAGCGGTGTGAGCCACAGATCTGCCTGCTCATGACTGGAAGCATTATCCGCTATCCAACCAATAACCTTTTGACACTGCTCTGGGTTCAATAGTGGTGTGCTGCGGTCCCCTAGAAATTGGGACAGGCGAGAAGATGTGGGTGTTTGTTGTGGCACAATTTCGGCTTGCCCACGGTCTTGTCCTCGGCCTCTGCATGCACCATTACCATCACGTCCAGTTCCCCGTCCCTTGCCACGTGCCTTGCCCATTTTAAATGGAGGACAGTATCTTTCACGCTCACTACAAATGACTGAATTTGGAGCGAACTTATATGTGAGCCGTTTGACGGAGAAAACAGAGTTTTAAATACCTGGCCTGTAGGTAACTATTTTGAACAGCAATCTGGTGTGAATTGCTTCACTGACACACTGAAATTTTTTTTTAATGGAGGCCAGAAATGGCAGTATTTTCTGAAAACGTATATGTAATCCGTGTGACGGAGTAAACACAGTTTTAAATAGATGGATTTTTAGTGCTGTAATATGGAAAGGACCTGGATGTATTCTGCAGTGCCAACAAGCAAATGGCGCAGAAAAACAGTGTTCTCTGGATTGCTTTTTAAGCAAATAATGAGGATTAAGATGCAAAAAAAATTATTCCTGGCCCCTGAGACCTGGGCATATTTCTAGAAATATAACAGCAGCAGAAGACAGAACTGGAATGGAGCCTATTGTCCTATGTGCACTGCAGTCTGCTATATACACTGTCTGCCTATACACCCTGCCTGCCTGATATCTCTGCAGATGGATTAGTTAGTCCTCAGAAGGACTGTTTGTTAAGATGGATATGTGTAATGTACGTTTTTTCTCCCTACACTACCTAATACACAAGCAAATCTCTCCCTGACACAGCAGCAGCTCTCCCTACACTGTCTGATCCGGAGTGACTGTGACGAGCATGGCGGCGCCAGGTCTGATATAGACCTGATGACGCTGTGCGGCCAGCCAATCACTGTAATGCCCACAACCAACATGGCTACGGCATTACAGTGCATGGCAGGCAATCCCTGCATGTTCATTGGCTCTCTAAAGAGCGCCAAACATGCAGGGAGGGGACCCGAGTTCCCGGGCGAGCACCGAGTAGTGGCTAGCGCGTTCGCTCATCACTACTTATTAAGCATAGTTGGTAGGGGATGATACCTGAACCATGGGAAATGTGAAACAAGGACAGGCTTTCTCATTACAAACACCTATGTTTCTCAGCAGTACTGCCGTGTTTCAAAGGAAACAGTTTGAAAATGAAAAACTGTGTAACTAAGAAAAGTAAAGGGGGAAGCTCCATCTCCACAAAATCTTCTCTGTACCGAGGCTCAAAATAATTGACATATTTCTTTTTATAGAGAAATAGGGAGAGACCTGTCAATCAAGATGAGAAGCCAGCTGCATGCTGCCTTGTGACACTTTTTTACCAGTGTTTCAGTGTAAAACATGGTAATTTGCAATAAAGGAGCCTGTCTCGGCTTCCTTCTGCTCGTAGTTCAGTGCAGCATTAAAGAAGCACTGCTCCTATCAAAGTTTTTATCCTCTTAACATATTGTAATCATCAGATTATATACCACTGTGCACTTACAATTGCTCATTTTGCCTTTCTACCCAATTAATTCTTCTCTTTTCCATTAGGTCTATGAGATCAAGTGATTAAAAGCTGACTAGCTGAATCCTTCTAAGCTCTATGTAGAAACAAGTAAATTTTCTCTGAAAGAGTCATGGGTCACTGCAAAAGTTTGACAGGGGGGAGGAGGGAGCAGAAGAGTTGAAGAGGGGGATGTCTCATGCAGGGAAAAAAGGCTTCTTGATTCTAAATAGAGCAGAAAAAAGAGAAGAATTAGCTGGGTAGAAAGGCAAAATGAGCAATTGTAAGTACACAGTACTATATAATATGATGACTGCAATATATGAAGAGAATAAAAACTTTGATGGGAGGAGGAGGAGTGCGTCTTTAAATTCCTGGTAGAATCCCTTTAAAAAAGTGAGAAAGTTGGTAGCATTATCCTTATTTGAGTTATTTTTCACAGTGTTGTTATTTTATGGTTGTCTTTGTTAGAGGTCTAGGGTGGAGTGTGAAGGACAGATTATTCAGTCTTCTCCAACTTCTCCCCTTTTGTGGTAGCAAAATCCTATGATTTATCGCACTTGATGAATGCTTTAGTGACAGTCCCAACAGGACAGAACAATCTCTCACAAAGCTTTGGTGATCTGATAGCCTCTGATGACTGATTTTTGCAGTGTTTTGTGGTTTGAAAATCCCGCACTTGTGCCTTGCAATAGCACGATTACACTTTACTTTTCCGCTCTTCTATGGGCATTGGCTTATTTCTTCTGCGCATGCGCCGGCGGGTCACTAAGTGGGCACCTTATCACCACGCACGACGGAGGTCACTGGAGCAGAAGTAGCAGTAACTCGCCGGTGTCTGCGCAGAAGAACAAAGAAGCCAATGCCCATAGAAGGGCGGAAAAGTAAAGTGTAATTGCACTGCTGCAGGTATGGGATTCTGGGGCCACCATTACACTTCACAGGGCACTGTGTTGATGATGGGAGGGGGGTGGTACACAAATGAAGACAGGAGGCAGAGTTTTCTTCCAGGCACCACAAGCCCCAAAGCCTGGAAGAACTCATTACCAAAAAGAGATAAAAGAGGATTTCTGCACATCATGACTAGTGATGAGCAAGCAGTAAACTGCTCGAGTGCTCGGTACTCGAATTGAGCAAGTCGGATGTGACGCGCCCCTGGGCCTGCTGTGTCGTGCGGCATCGCGCGCACGGGGGCTTACCCGGAGCTGGATCAGATGGGGGTAATAGTCTCGTGGCGGTGACCCGGTCCGTGCCCAGGGAGTCAAACTGAGCGGCAGATTTAGCGGTAGATGTTAGAATGTTCGACTACGCCACCCGTGGATTGCGGTCACGGAACCGCCGCTGCACGGCAGTCCGCTGAGGCCGGTGTTGTTTGTGCAGCTGAGAATGAGATGACTCCCCACGGGAGGAGTATGGCCTCAGGTCAGATCTGTTAGAGATGATGATGGGAGTGATGGTGCGGGTGTCCCAGTGCTGAGGGTGCAGGTGTGACGGCAGGAACACAGAGGCGGGAAGTGCAATTTCAAAAGCTTTACTCACAGTTCTTTATCAGATCCTTGTGCACAGTAGGACCACCCGAGCCGTGCTGCGTCCACCAGGTCAGGGACTCGGCCAACTCCCAGGCGATTCCAGAGCGTGGTCCAGAGCTCCCCTCTCTTCCTTCCTACTGGCCGTCCTCACCAGGGACCCACCTATGTCCGGCTTCCTCGGGCCTTATGGGGCAAAACTCCGGCTTTCCTGACCCTATGTGGCGTGCCTTCCTGGTGGATGTGGCGAGGGGTCGTGCCAAAGCTTGACCACGACCTCCGGTTCCTGGCTAAGGATGATTGACCTCCACCAGTTTGGGATCTGGTACCCTTCTCTGCCAACCCTTCACCCGTTTTAGTTCACTCGTGGGATCTCAGGGTTCCTTCTGCTTGCGTCTCTGGGCCTTTCCTTGTGTTCCTCTTCTTCCTTCCCTCTCTATGCTTCAGGCCTGGCTCTGGAGCTGGGCCCAGACGGAGCCACAGCTCCCCCTCAGCCCTCTCTGGCTGAGCTCCTTTCTCCACTCCTCCAGGCTGAACAGAACCCTGTCTTAAGATGGTGCCCACCTTATATACTCCCTCTGACACCCGAGCCCAGGTGACTAGCACCCAATGGGCTCCTACCTATGCCCAGAGTCCCTCCCCTATCTGCTCCTACACTACTGGAATGTTCCCCCCCCCCCCACTCCAGCCAGGGACAGACGCTGTCGTACCTGCACATCTATCTGATGGGAGTACCGTTGTTCTGTCCCCCGGAAATGGGGTGAGTGTAGTGCATGCAGCTATCTGAGCTCTGTCCCACACTCCATCCTTACCCGGGAGTGGAATACCACACCTCTGGTTTGAGGTGCAATACTCCTGTAGCAGCCGAGTCCTCGGGGTGCTACATTCCCCCCTGGTAAACCACAGCACGTCCTCGGGCTGGAAAAGAGCATAACATTATAAAACATACAAAATTTTTAAAGTACACACTAACATATAAAACATTATAAAAAACATTATCAGAAAATATAACATTACAGGTAACTTCTTATATTATCATTTTAGCAGTATAAACTTTCAATATAAAACTCTTTTATATAAAACGTTCTTGTTCTTCCGGCCACGGTGCAACTTGTGACCGGGTAAAGTGCAACAGTCACTAATAGAAAAAACAGTTCCTTATAAAACCAGTAGGGGGCGCCTGAAAAAGCGCAACTATTTACAAGGTATGGCCGCTCTCAGTCCTCGGCCAGTGGGAATAGGAGAACGGCTGCTCACAGTCCTCAGCCTGATTGGGGATAGGGGCACACAGGAAACAGTTCCTTTAAACAGTTCCACACTAGTCCCAACGGGGACCACACTTCACTTAGCATATCGAATACCCATACGGGTAACTTATTTACAGTACTTTGCTTATGCTACTCCCCTTTAGTAGCGATGTCCTCCCCTTGTCCCCTCCTGAGGGTAATCTTCAGACCCGTCCGGGTCCTCTTGATCTTCCTCATCCTGTATCTCCTCCTCCGTCAACCGGTGCACGTGAAGGGCGTATGGTCCTTTGGCACACTGGTGCCGGGTGAAGGTGACCTCATCACCTGAGTAAAGGTCACGTCCTCGGTGTCCCTCCGGCAGGTGAGACTCGACATCCCTGCGGGTGACAAAGACGTCGCCGGGGGTTCGGTGATCCCGGATAAAGCCCCAGCCGTTCTCCAGTTGAAATTTTATTACAGTCCCGGTGGCGCGGGGACCGTGGGCCGCACGGGGGTTTCGTCGGGCCCGGCGTTTCTGCTCCGCGCTTTGGACCTGCAGCCGTTCCTCGCGGATCCGCCTCTCCCGTCGTTCTCTCCCGAAGACCTCTAACTGCTGACGGCAGCACTCCTCACGCCGGGCTGCGTCCGCCCGGGTCTCCTGGGTGAACCCCATTAGGTTTTCACCGGTGGGGTCCCATGCAAATTGGGCCTCCTCCAGCGGGAGCGGAACAATTTTGGCGGGTGCCGGAGCCGGGATCAGAGGCTCACACAGAGGCCATTCCTTCCGGAGTCGGGGGTTGACGTACTCCGGTGGCCAAACGAAAGGCAGCCCGTCCGGGCTAGTATGCTGCGCAAACAGATCTTCGCCCAGGGGCAGCACTGTGGAAGTTGAGGGCACTGGAGGGGCAGCGGCGCCCGGAGGTACTCGGCCTTGCGTCCAGGCCGTAGGCATCCTGTCTGGGCTCAAGTATGGCACTTTTGGGAAAGAGGGCGCTGGAGGGGCAGCGGCGCCCCGATCCACTAGGCCTTGCGACCAGGCCGGTGGCGCAGTGGAGGTAGAGGGCGCTGTGGAGACTGCGGCGCCCGGGGGTACTCGGCCCTGCGACCAGGCCGGAGGCTCTTCCTCTTTTGCCGCGCTCAGGATCAAGGGGCGTGGCGTAACAGAGGGCGCGACCGCGGCTCCTGCCGCTCGAGGCCTAGTCGGGAGCAGCGGCGGTGCAGCAACGGGCGCGGTGAGTGGAACTTCGGGCTCTGCGACGGGGAGCTGGGGCAGGCTTGCGGCTACTGGGCACGGGGTGATGACGTCCCCATTACCTGCTTCCATCTCTACGGCTCCCTCTGCGGCGTCGTCTCCGGCCTCCGTTCCTCCTGCACCATCCTCAGGGGCAGACATGCTCCACGTTGCGGGTGGCGTCCTCTGCTGGCGGGTTCCAGCCTGCTGGACCATCTCCCTTCTCCACTCGGCCAGTGCTTCTTGCTGCACTCGGGCCATCTTCCGGGCCAAGGCCTCCAGCGCTGTCTGTGCACGCTCCCGATCTCTGGGGAGCTGTGCCAGGATCTCCACCAGGCCTTCTGGGGTGGCAGCCTGCAACAGGTTCCGGACCACAGGGTCAGTGCTGCTAGACTCTTCCTCCATCTCCGGGTGCGATCTGTCCAGACTCCTCCAGGCCGCACCCATCTTCTCTGTTTTGTTCCCT
This sequence comes from Phyllobates terribilis, assembly GCF_046119375.1. Taxonomy (NCBI): domain Eukaryota; kingdom Metazoa; phylum Chordata; class Amphibia; order Anura; family Dendrobatidae; genus Phyllobates; species Phyllobates terribilis. The sequence goes on from NW_027362773.1 coordinate 106,032,220, forward strand.
ATCCGCCCCCATTGAGGATGGTCCCGGGGCAACTTAGTGACAGTCAGTTCCAGGTGCAGCCCCCTCACGCTGATGGACATTTCTATCATTGCAGTCTCTGCTGGTGGGGGCGGTTTCGGCTTTTGGCGCCATTCTTGGACCTGGCCCACGATGGGAGGTGGCCTCTTGCCACCCTCTGGCACGCCCATAATGGAGTCCGCTCTGCCAGGGCGGGAAATCGTCTCAGATGGCGGGAATCGTCTCCTTATGGCGGGAAACTCCGTGGATGGTGGGAAAAGGCTGCAGATGGCGGGCAAACGGCGGGAAACGACCCGAGATGGCGTCCGATGGCGGGAACCCTCTGGAATTGGCGGGAGACTCCTTTTTACGGTAAATATGAACTTTTCTTCAGGCACGCAGTACCCGGTGGTTGCGGGCACGTAATCCTGCCGACTACGCCAAAGTTGACGCGCCCCTGGGCCTGCTGTGTCGTGCGGCATCGCGCGCACGGGGGCTTACCCGGAGCCGGATCAGATGGGGGTAGTAGTCTCGTGGCGGTGACCTGGTCCGTGCCCAGGGAGTCAAACTGAGCGGCAGATTTAGCGGTAGATGTTAGAATGTTCGACTACGCCACCCGTGGATTGCGGTCACGGAACCGCCGCTGCACGGCAGTCCGCTGAGGCCGGTGTTGTTTGTGCAGCTGAGAATGAGATGACTCCCCACGGGAGGAGTATGGCCTCAGGGCAGATCTGTTAGAGATGATGATGGGAGTGATGGTGCGGGTGTCCCAGTGCTGAGGGTGCAGGTGTGACGGCAGGAACACAGAGGCGGGAAGTGCAGTTTCAAAAGCTTTACTCACAGTTCTTTATCAGATCCTTGTGCACAGTAGGACCACCCGAGCCGTGCTGCGTCCACCAGGTCAGGGACTCGGCCAACTCCCAGGCGATTCCAGAGCGTGGTCCAGAGCTCCCCTCTCTTCCTTCCTACTGGCCGTCCTCACCAGGGACCCACCTATGTCCGGCTTCCTCGGGCCTTATGGGGCAAAACCTCTCTCCGGCTTTCCTGACCCTATGTGGCATGCCTACCTGGTGGATGTGGCGATGGGTCGTGCCAAAGCTTGACCACGACCTCCGGTTCCTGGCTAAGGATGATTGACCTCCACCAGTTTGGGATCTGGTACCCTTCTCTGCCAACCCTTCACCCGTTTTAGTTCACTCGTGGGATCTCAGGGTTCCTTCTGCTTGCGTCTCTGGGCCTTTCCTTGTGTTCCTCTTCTTCCTTCCCTCTCTATGCTTCAGGCCTGGCTCTGGAGCTGGGCCCAGACGGAGCCACAGCTCCCCCTCAGCCCTCTCTGGCTGAGCTCCTTTCTCCACTCCTCCAGGCTGAACAGAACCCTGTCTTAAGATGGTGCCCACCTTATATACTCCCTCTGACACCCGAGCCCAGGTGACTAGCACCCAATGGGCTCCTACCTATGCCCAGAGTCCCTCCCCTATCTGCTCCTACACTACTGGGATGTTCCTCCCCCCCCCCACTCCAGCCAGGGACAGACGCTGTCGTACCTGCACATCTATCTGGTGGGAGTACCGTTGTTCTGTCCCCCGGAAATGGGGTGAGTGTAGTGCATGCAGCTATCTGAGCTCTGTCCCACACTCCATCCTTACCCGGGAGTGGAATACCACACCTCTGGTTTGAGGTGCAATACTCCTGTAGCAGCCGAGTCCTCGGGGTGCTACAGATGCTTGGACCTCCTCGACTCGAGTACTGAGCATAATGTAAGTCAATGAAGGACTACAACATTTTCCCGGGAGACCTGCATTCGACGGCTTGGTAGGCAGACGATGAGAGAGAGGGAGAGATCTCTATTAGTAAAGAGGGAGCTCATTTAATTCTGAATCAGCTGAGCCACACTGCACTGAAGCCGGGAATTCACCTGCTGGGAGAGCAAGGACTCCTCTGTCAGCCGGTCTCTTTGTGAGTTGAAGAGCTCTGGGGGTCTCTCTCTCCATGTAAGAAGCTCACTTGAATCATCTGAGCCGCTAGCTGCACTGAAGCCAGGTATATTCATCCATATAAATCCATCCACCAATATCCATCCATATCCATCCATTCATATCCATCCATCTCCATCCATAGCATCCATCCATCTCCATCCATATCATCCATCCATCCATATCCATCCATCGATATCATCCATTCATATCCATATCAATCCATATCCATCCATATCCATCTATCTCCATCCATATCCATCCATCCATATCCATCCATATCCATCCATATCCATCCATCCATCCATCCATATCCATCCATCAGGTAGAGATAGATAGAGATAGATATGGAGATAGATATGGAGATAGATAGAGATATGAAGATAGATAGAGATAGATATGGAGAGATATAGATAGACATAGATGTATATATCAGGCTTCAATGCGGCGCTTGGCTCAGATGATTCTAATGAGCTTCTTACAGCAGAGAGAGAGAGACCACACCCCTGGAGCTCTTCAACTCACCAAGAGTCCGACTGACAGAGGAGTCCCTGCTCTCCCAGCAGGGGTATTCTCGGCTTTAGTGCTGCTGGCAGCTCAGCTGATTCAGAATCAAATGAGCTTATTACAGGGACCCAGCACTCGAGCACCACGCAATGCTTGGTACTGCTCGATGCTCGATCGAGCGCCCCAATGCTCAATCGAGTAGAGAGCAGTGCCAAGCATGCTCGCCCATCACTAATCATGACCACAGATATGAGGCATACACGTAGGGCTATTTTAACCATTCTATCACCTGTATGACCATATTATTAGGTTAAAAAGGTCACAGTGGGTGACAGATTCCCTTTAACATAACTGATTTAAGTTTCAAAGCTCTTTAGATGGATGAACATTAGCTGACGATAGCCACCTGAAAGTGGGACTAGAAACTATTCTCTTCCTTTTGGGTGGGATCTATTTTGCATATTTTAATAAAGCAGCTAATTGTAGTTAAAAGCACAGGATGTGTTATCATTATCACCTCTCCAGATCCTCCGTTTCTCAGCGTCACTCTTCTGATCTTCGTCCCATCTTCTGATTCATACTGTGACTGCTGAAATCCCTAGGTCTCTCAGATTGATCTGTGACTTCTGGCTCTTATAAGGCCGTGGACGATTCTGTCCATGCCCATCCTGATGTAGTTTGTAGAACCATCCCATGCCTTTTAAGAGCTGGAAGTCTCAGCTCAATGTGAGGGGCCCGGGGATTCAAGTGTAGAGATGAGCGTTATTCTACTCGAACTGTTCGCCAATCTCAAATTCGAGCTGTTTTGGGCGGTGTTCGAGCCGTTCGGCGAACACGAACAATTTGAGAAAAATTCGGCTGTTCGAGGTTATGTTCGATAACTGTTCGTGCACCAAAATCATAACTGGATTTTTTCTCAGTAATGATGAAAATTAATGTTAATACGCAGTTTGAGTGTACAGCGGGGTGGGGGGAGGGGCAGGGGATGGACCTCTGCAGGAACAATGAAGATCTCCATTTTTTTTTTCTCTTTCCCGCATTTGCAGTGGGGAGGTGCAATCTGTCAGCCTATCAGCAGCGCACACACAGAGCAAACTGCTGTTTTTCACACAAGCAAGGGCATGTGTCATTGGCAGTGTATGTCACATGTCCTTGCCCTATAAGACCAAGCCATTTTCCCCGTCGCCACCATTTTCTCACTGCTGCAGCTGCGTGTTAGACAGCACCGCTGTTGCTGTGTGTGCTATACCTTGTTAATTTCAAGCCAATTTTCGCACAAATCTACAGATAGCTTGGGAGTAGGGAATAGTTGTGATTGCAGTCCTTTTAAGGACTAGGTTACAGCATTTCCTACGACTTTTATCAGTGAGGTCTGTACTCTTAAATAGATAGATTGTGGGAGTAAAGACTAATTGTAATTGGAGTCCTTTTCAGGACTAGGTTACATCAGTTCCTATCAGTTTTTGCCAGGCAGGTCTGTGCCAGTGCTGTGCAAGTTTTTTTCACAGCATTTGGCTGAATCTAGCAAAGCTAATCCTTTTTGGCCTATTGCAGAGTGTGTTAGTCAGTGGAGTAGCCTATCTGTGTTGCAAGATATACCACCTGTGTATAGAATATCAATTTTTTTACTGCACCTAGTGAAGTAAAATCTTTTGGGCATAGCATCATTCTATTAGTCCATCTATACTGACCTCCATCAGGTTGCAAATTGAATATAATTTTTTTCTGCATCTAGCTCTGAAAAAATATTGGGCTTCTAGCTGTGTGTGGGACTTGTTGTATTAGTCCATCTATGCTGACCTCCATCAGGTTGCAAACTGCATATATTTTTTTCTTCATCTACCTCTGAAAAAATATTGGGCTTCTAGCTGTGTGTGGGACTTGTTCTATTAATCCATCTATACAGACCTCCATCAGGTTGCAAACTGAATATATTTTTTTCTGCATCTACCTCTGAAAAAATATTGGGCTTCTAGCTGTGTGTGGGACTTGTTCTATTAATCCATCTATACAGACCTCCATCAGGTTGCAAACTGAATATATTTTTTTCTGCATCTACCTCTGAAAAAATATTGGGCTTCTAGCTGTGTGTGGGACTTGTTCTATTAATCCATCTATACAGACCTCCATCAGGTTGCAAACTGAATATATTTTTTTCTGCATCTACCTCTGAAAAAATATTGGGCTTCTAGCTGTGTGTGGGACTTGTTCTATTAATCCATCTATACAGACCTCCATCAGGTTGCAAACTGAATATATTTTTTTCTGCATCTACCTCTGAAAAAATATTGGGCTTCTAGCTGTGTGTGGGACTTGTTGTATTAGTCCATCTATACTGACCTCCATCAGGTTGCAAACTGAATATATTTTTTTCTGCATCTACCTCTGAAACAATATTGGGCTTCTAGCTGTGTGTGGGACTTGTTCTATTAATCCATCTATACAGACCTCCATCAGGTTGCAAACTGAATATATTTTTTTCTGCATCTACCTCTGAAAAAATATTGGGCTTCTAGCTGTGTGTGGGACTTGTTCTATTAATCCATGTATACAGACCTCCATCAGGTTGCAAACTGAATATATTTTTTTCTGCATCTACCTCTGAAAAAATATTGGGCTTCTAGCTGTGTGTGGGACTTGTTCTATTAATCCATCTATACAGACCTCCATCAGGTTGCAAACTGAATATATTTTTTTCTGCATCTACCTCTGAAAAAATATTGGGCTTCTAGCTGTGTGTGGGACTTGTTCTATTAATCCATCTATACAGACCTCCATCAGGTTGCAAACTGAATATATTTTTTTCTGCATCTACCTCTGAAAAAATATTGGGCTTCTAGCTGTGTGTGGGACTTGTTGTATTAGTCCATCTATACTGACCTCCATCAGGTTGCAAACTGAATATATTTTTTTCTGCATCTACCTCTGAAAAAATATTGGGCTTCTAGCTGTGTGTGGGACTTGTTCTATTAATCCATCTATACAGACCTCCATCAGGTTGCAAACTGAATATATTTTTTTCTGCATCTACCTCTGAAAAAATATTGGGCTTCTAGCTGTGTGTGGGACTTGTTCTATTAATCCATCTATACAGACCTCCATCAGGTTGCAAACTGAATATATTTTTTTCTGCATCTACCTCTGAAAAAATATTGGGCTTCTAGCTGTGTGTGGGACTTGTTCTATTAATCCATCTATACAGACCTCCATCAGGTTGCAAACTGAATATATCTTTTTCTGCATCTACCTCTGAAAAAATATTGGGCTTCTAGCTGTGTGTGGGACTTGTTCTATTAATCCATCTATACAGACCTCCATCAGGTTGCAAACTGAATATATTTTTTTCTGCATCTACCTCTGAAAAAATATTGGGCTTCTAGCTGTGTGTGGGACTTGTTCTATTAATCCATCTATACAGACCTCCATCAGGTTGCAAACTGAATATATTTTTTTCTGCATCTACCTCTGAAAAAATATTGGGCTTCTAGCTGTGTGTGGGACTTGTTCTATTAATCCATCTATACAGACTTCCATCAGGTTGCAAACTGAATATATTTTTTTCTGCATCTACCTCTGAAAAAATATTGGGCTTCTAGCTCTGTGTGGGACTTGTTGTATTAGTCCATCTATACTGACCTCCATCAGGTTGCAAACTGAATATATTTTTTTCTGCATCTACCTCTGAAAAAATATTTGGCCTTCTAGCAGTGTGTGGGACTTTCTCTATTAGTCCATCTATACTGACCTCCATCAGGTTGCAAATTAAAAATAATTTTTATCTGCATCTAGCTCTGAAAAAATATTTGGCCTTCTAGCAGTGTGTGGGACTTTCTCTATTAGTCCATCTATACTGACCTCCATCAGGTTGCAAATTGAATATAATTTTTTTCTGCATCTAACCCAGCCAATAGTTTTGGCCTAATACCCCAGTTTGGCCACTCAGCTCTGCTCGGTTCCCATCCATTGTTTTTTTGTGCAAACAACTCCAGAGTTGTTAATTAGTTAACCACCAAAATGAGTGGAAAAAGGCCTGCTGCTGGTGGAAAGGGGAATAGGCGTGTTGGGAAGGGGAAAAAAGGTTGTGTCCGTGGGTAGGTGTTAAAGCAACAGTAACATCTGCAGAAGAAAGACCATCTTCCAGCCAAACTAAAATGTCTACTTCTTTTAGCGGACAATGTGATAAGATCCCTTTCTTACGGCCACGCTAATCGCTACAAATTCCAGATGAGGCACAAAAACAGCAGGTGCTTCAACGGATATCAAGTGCTCCTTTAAGTGGGCTCTCCTCCACATCAACTTCAACATCACAAATACTCCAGTCCTCAAAGGTGTCACCCCAATCGCACTTGCTTCCTCACAGCTCCCAAATCTCCAGCTGCCCGTCTGAGTATGAGGTAGAACAGATGGTTGAGTCTGCAGAGCTGTTTACTCATACTATAGCCTGGGAATCAGAGGTCGACTCCAGCGCTTCTGTGAATCCAGACGAGGAAATGATCTGCACTGATGCCCAGAATCTTTATGAGTCGGATCCAGGACCAGACGCAGAAGGTTCTGACCATAATGTAGACCCTCATTCCCAAACTGTAACTCCTGTTGGTGGAGACAATGAGGAAGACGATGATAAGACTCAAATACCTGATTAGAGCGACAACTTTAGTTTTTTGTCAGGGCAGGAACAGGTTGGCTCTGAGGACGACGGGTGTGATAACGCACAGGGTGATGATGATGAGGTTGGAGATCCCACTTACTGTCAACCCACAGTCAGCCAAGAGATGAGGTCAGCAGAGGAGGTGGAGGAAGATGCTAGTGACGACGAGGTCAGGTTGCGCCTTCCTGGACAGAGACGTAGTACTGGAAGCACGTCAACAACTGCATCCTCAAACACAACTCTGCCTCTCACCACAAGTCGTGGTGGCTCTTCAGGTCGCATGGGTGCTAAGCCTTGCATAGCCTGGGCATTTTTTCAGATCGATAAAGATGACCCAACTCGTGTTATCTGTAACATTTGTCAGCAAAAGCTAAGTAGAGGCCAAAAAATACATAGTTTGAGTACTTCATGCATGAACCGGCACATGGACATGAAGCATAAGTTGCAGTGGGAAGCTCAGTGTGCTACAATGCGGCCTAGCCGGCCGGGCCAACCACCGTCTGCCATATCTTGTGCATCCGCGGCCTCTTCATCCTCTGTGACTGGGGGGACAGCAGTCACACCTGTTTTGGGGCGCAGACCTGCCACCTCTTTACCCGCAACAGCCAGCGTGATTGGCAGGTCATCATTTTCTTTGGAGGTGGTAACACCAGCTGGTGTTGAGCGCTGTCCGACATCGATAGCACCACCTTTGGATCAAGGCAACCTAACATGTCTGCCTGCATCTTCCTCACAGACCGGCAGTTTGCCGGGGACACCCTTATCAACCCCGTCTAAGCACAATAGCCAGCCCTCGGTCCCTCAGATGTGGACAAGTAAAAGACCATTTCCTCCTAGCCATGAGAAAGCTAAGAGGTTGAATTTCACCATCTGCAAGCTCTTGGCTACAGAAATGCTGCCTTTCCGCCTGGTGGACACAGAGGATTTTCGAGACCTTATGTCCGTCGCAGTGCCCCAGTACCAGATGCCCAGTCGGCACTACTTCTCAAAGAAAGGTGTGCCTGCGCTCCACCAGCATGTCGCACACAACATCACCGCTTCTTTGAGAAACTCTGTGTGTGACAGGGTGCATTTCACCACAGACACTTGGACAAGTAGGCATGGACAGGGGCGTTACATGTCGCTGACTGGGCACTGGGTAACTATGGTGACAGCAGGACAAGGGGCTGCTGTCCAAGTCTTGCCGTCCCCACGAGTTGTGCGTCAATCCTCTTTATGTCAAAGTTCCTCCACTGCTTCTGCCTCCTCAACCTCCTCTCGGTCTTCCACCTGCACCCAAAGCCTGTCTGGTCATGCCACAAGCTTTCTAACTGCGCAGAAGGGATCCTGCACACCTCCTTACTATGCTGGCAGTAGGGCTCAACGTCATCAGGCGGTTTTTACATTGAAATGTCTGGGAAATGTGAGTCACACAGCTGAGGCGTCGTGGTCAGCTCTGGAGAACCAATTTCATGAATGGTTGTCTCCACTGGACCTGAAACCAGGGAAGGCCGTGTGCGACAATGCTGCAAACCTGGGTGCGGCCCTTCGCCGGGGCAATGTCACACACGTGCCTTGTATGGCTCACGTGTTGAACCTGGTTGTCCAGCAATTTTTAGCCCACTATCCCAGACTAGATGGCCTTCTGCAGAGGGCACGGTCGCTGTGTGCTCACTTTCGCCATTCGCAGCCCGCAGCTCAGCGACTTACATCTCTACAGAAGTCGTTGGGCCTGCCACTTCACCGGCTAAAATGCGATGTGCCTACCCGGTGGAATTCAACTCTGCTCATGTTGCAGCGACTGTGGCAGCACCGACAAGCCCTGGTGCAATACGTTCTGACGTATAGCCTGGGCCAACGAGATCCAGAGGTGGGGCAAATCACGCTGGAGGAGTGGTCTCAGATCAGGGACCTATGCACCCTTCTGCACAGTTTTGAAATGGCGACGAAGATGTTTAGTGCTGACGATGCCATTATCAGCATGACTATTCCGGTGATTTACATGCTGGAGCACATGTTAAACAGAATTCGGAGTCAGGTGGTGGCACAAGAGGAGGTGGAGGAAGTAGAGGAGGAGGAGTTGTATGCGGAAGGGCTAACATCTGCAAGGTCCAGACGCTCGGCAGCACCAAGGCGGCAGGCATGTGAGGTTGGGGGAGATGGTTTTACCAGGGCGCATGGTAGCAGCCAAACTAGTGAGGAAGGTGCAGGAGCCCAGGAAGAAGTGGAGGATGAACTGATGGAAGACTCATCAGATGAGGGAGACCTTGATCACATTTCTGTTGTGCGAGGTTGGGGGGAGAGGACAGAGGAAGGAAGCATGATTGTTACCTCGCCACCAACACAACTGGGACTTGGTGCTCCTGGATGCGCAACACACATGAGTGCCTTCTTGCTGCACTACCTGCAACATGACCCTCGAATTGTGAGAATTAGAAATAATCCTGACTACTGGGTTGCCACACTGTTAGATCCCCGGTACAAAAGTAAATTTGCAGAAATTATTCCTGCCATAGAAAGGGATGCACGCATGCAGGAGTATCAGCAGAGACTGTTGCAGAATCTTACATGTGCTTTTCCACAAAATACCAGTGGTGCACGTAGTGAATCTCACAGTTCCAACTTGCCAACCGTGGGACCGTCAAGTGTTCAGCACTCAAACCGTAACAGAACCACAGTATCTGCTGGTAACATCAATTTTGCGGAATCATTTCACCACTTTTTTAGCCCATCCTTTGCAAGGCCACAGGAGACAAGAAGTCTGACACATAGTCAACGCCTAGAGGCGATGGTACAGGAGTATCTCCAAGTAAACATTGAAGCCATGACTGTGTCACTGGACCCTTGCTCTTTTTGGGCTTCCAATCTGGATAAATGGCTGGAGCTAGCCACTTACGCCTTGGAGATCTTGTCATGCCCCGCAGCCAGCGTTCTGTCTGAACGTGTGTTCAGCGCTGCTGGTGGTGTGCTGACAGATAAGCGCACGGGGCTCTCCACTGATAATGTAGACAGACTCACGTTCATAAAGATGAACAAATCATGGATTCGAAACGACTTTTCTACCCCTGTGTCATCCTGGGGAGAGTAAAAGCTTGATGATTGGTTAAAATCACCCTACCAACCGTTTTAAGCTTGCAAATTACTAATCATGTTTATCTGTATCTTGGCTGGAAAATAATTTGGGCTTTGTAGCAGTGTGCAGCACTGATTCTATTAGGCCATCTATAATAAGCTCCACCAGATTTAAAATTACTAATCATGTTTATCTGTATCTTGACTGGAAAATAATTTGGGCTTTGTAGCAGTGTGCAGCACTGATCCTGTTAGGCCATCTATACTAAAGCTTCACCAGATTTAAAATTAATAATAATTTTTAGCTGCATCTAGCCCGGAAAATAATTTTGGGGCTCCGAGATGCGCAAGACACATAAGTGCCTTCTTGCTGCACTACCTGCAGCATGACCCTCATATTGTCAGAATTCGAAGTAATCATGACTACTGGGTTGCCACACTCTTAGATCCCCCAAACTTTTCGATCAACCTTTTCATTTTAATAAAGACCAAAAAAATGGTCATTTTTGAAATTATAAGCATTAGCAGGTTGTTAGAAACTGAAATCAAACAGTTTTCAACTCAAAACTTTATTCTAGGTGATGTTACATTTTCACATACGACCCCTTGTTCGAAAGGAGCTTCTGAACTCTCTCGTCCATTGAATTTGTCAGGTTTTGGATGGTTTCTGCTTCAATTGTTTTGCATGAGGACAGAATACCCTCCCAGAGCTGCTGCTTAGATGTGAACTGCCTCCCGCCATCATAGACACTCTTTTTAATGATGCTCCAAAGGTTCTGAATGGGGTAGAGGTCAGGGGAGCATGGGGGTCACACCATAAGTTTGTCCCCTTTTATGCCCATATCAGCCAGAGATGCAGATGTTTTATGTGCAGCATGAGATGGTGCATTATCATGCAGAAAAATGATCTTGCTGTGAAATACACGGTTCTTCTTCTTGAACCATGGCAGGAAGTGCTGTTTGAGAAAATCCACATACATTATGGAGTTCATCTTTAGCGCCTTCAGGGATCCTAAAGGGGCCGACAATCTCTCTCCCCATGATTCCAGCCCAAAACATTACTCCACCTCCTCCTTGTTGGCGCTGTAGCCGTGTTTGCGTGGGGTGTCCATCAACCAGCCATCCTCCACTCCATCCATCTGGACCATCGAGCGCTGCACGGCACTCATCCGTGAACAAAACAGTTTTGAAATCAGTCTTCATGTAATGTTTGGCCCACTGGAGCCGTTTCTGCTTGTGTGAAGTGGATAGAGGAGGTCGACAGGATGGCGTATGCACAGCTGCAAACCTCTGAAGGACCCTGCATCTTGTTGTTCGGGGGACGTTGGAGGCACAAGCAGCTTCAAAAACTTGTCTGCTGCTATGACAAGGCTTTTTTGCCGCTGCTCTTTCAACCTGATGTAATTGCCTGTAGGAAAGAGTCCTCAATTTGCCCTTATCAGCACGCACACGTGTGTACTGTGAATCAGCTACATACTTCTTGATTGCCAAGACACTTCATCCTGATCATCGCACAATGTTGATTGTAGTCATGCCTTGACCTAAACACTCCACAATTTGTTGCTTCTCTGCAGCCGACACATCCTTTTTCTTTCCCATTTTGGCAGAAAATGTAGGCTGCTTAATAATGTGAGAGAGCCTTCTTAAGTAGTCTTGCCTTTCATTGGACACACCTGCCAAACTAATTAGCACAGGTGTCTGCAATTGCTTACAGTGATATAAAGAGCCCTGACACACATCACCATCAATGAGTTTAACTGACAAACAAACAAATTCTTCCCTTATCACTCCTAAACACTTTTTGCATAATAATTTGGAACACAGTGTACATGTGCTTTTCCACAAAACACCAGTGGTTCACGTAGTGAATCTTACAGTTCTAACTTGCCAACCGTGGTCTGTATGGAGTTGTTCAATAAAGGGCCCAAAATTAAGATAACATAGATGGGAGAGGTCTCTATGAATAGGAATTCCTAAGTATTTGATACCCTGTGAGGGCCAGGCAAAGGGAAAGTTGGACTGGATGGAATCCTATATGGATTTGGGGAGGGAGACATCGAGGGCCTCAGACTTCGCTGCATTGATTTTAAAATTTGACCATGTAACAAAGTGATCTATTTCAGCCATAACAGCATGGATGGATATATGTGATTGAGTGATATATACTAGGACATCATCAGCAAATAGAGAGCACTTGTACTCGGTGACTCCCACCTCAATCCACCTAATATTGGGGTTATGGCGAATTGATGAGAGCAGGTGCTCCGTCACTAGGATGTATAAGAGAGGGGACAGAGGACATCCCTGCCTTGTCCCATTGGTGATTGTGAAAGGTGATGAAAATGTTCTGATGCACCCCCTGGGCCTTGGGACACCCGGAGCCGGACCCTTTTTGGTGGATGCTGGTGGTTGTAGTCTTCGTGGCGGCGACCCGGTTCCGTGGCTCAGGGTGGTCAAACCAGTGGCGGAACTATTTATGTGGTTTTGATGTTTAAATGTCCGACTACGCCACCCGTGGATTGCGGTCAGAGTGAACCGCCGCTACAGGGCAGACCGCTGAGGCTGGTGTTGTGGGTGCAGCAGAGCGTAGCATAACTCCCCACGGGAGGAGTATAGCCTCAGGGCAGTGTATGCGGAGGATGGGGGTGATGGTGCAGGGCAGCAGCAGTAACGACACGGAGTCAGTGATGCAGTTCAGGGCCTTTACTCACAGTTCTTATTATCCAGACCACGTCTGCAGGTAACGGCTGCCCACGTCGTACTGTGCTCACCAGGTGAGGGGCTCAGACAACTCCCAGATAACTTTGGAGCGCTTCACAGGACCCCCTTTGTGTGTCCTTTGTCTGGCCTTTCTTACCAACACTTCTGTCCGGCTGCCTCGGGCCTCCTCTTGGTAAACTTGGCGCCAGTTTTCCTGACCCTATTTGGTGCCTTCCTAGCGGGTGTAGCGAGGGGCTGCGCCACATAAAATGTCAGAGCCTCCAGTTTCTAGCTGAGGGTCGTTTCCTGCCTCCACTAGTTCGGGGACCGGTCTCCCCCTTTGGCCTGACCCCTCCACGCAGGTGGATTCGGGCGTGCGGTGGCGACTCGCCCGTCCGCACCCCTGGGATCCCTTCATTCCTCGTTCCTGGAGCCTTCTTCGCTCCTCTTCCTTCCTTCTCCCTCTTCCAGGCCTGGGCCTCTGTTACTAGGCCCGCCTCCGGAGCAGAGCTCATGCAGAGCCCCTGCTCCCTGCCACTTCTGCTCAGACTTCTCTGCACTGAACTAAGATGGTGCCCACCTTTTATACTCCCTTCTCAATGCACCCAGGAACTGCTTCCTCCCTGCTCCTGCACTACAGGGTTCCCCTTCCTCAGTGTTCCCTCCCCCCACTCCAGCCAGGGACAGGGACTGTCGTGCCCATCTCAGGGGCATATTGGTCGCCCTGCCCCACGGCAATGTGGTGTAATGCATGCAGGTGTCGGGTCCTGATCCACACTCCATCCTTACCTGAGAGTGAGGTATCACACCTCTGGGTGAGGTGCAATACGTCTGTAGCAACCGAGCCCTCAGGGTGCTACAGTTCCATTTATCTTCAGCCTAGGTGACGTATTGTGATACAGGGCCGTGATTTTGGCTATAAAAGGGTCCCCTAGACCCCTACCCCAAGCTTTTTAAGAGAATCATATATGGCGTGCCAGGAGACTCTATGGAATGCTTTCTCAGCATCCAACGAGAGTATCTAATTACAAATTTTTAACTGCATCTAGCCCAGGAAATACTTTGTGCCTAGTAGCAGTGTCTGCTAGTCAGCGGATTATCCTGGCTGTTAAGCAAGCTACACCACCTGTAGTTTGGACACTTAATTTTTTCAAAGGAAATGCTTCGGGACCACGGGATACTCAGTGAAGAGCATCAGGAGGCACCCCAAGGCATAGGGGCTGGGACTGGCAGTAGGATGCCTTGCGGTGGACAGCCGAGCTCGATCCTTATAAAAGCTTTTTAACTGCAGCAGCTTTAGTGGACGCTACTGGAGCTGGAATTACGCGGCTGCTGGCATGAGACTTGCCCTCCAATAGATCCTTGTAAATGGATTTAAAGTGTATTCATTCAAATTAGAGAGACAATTTAAATTAAAAAGCTTAGAGCTGCCTCCACCACAGGGGGGCTCGCTCGACCCACCAGCGGACAGGCACCAGTATTGGGAGAGGGGGGCTGGCCATCAGGGTTCACCGCGGCTCTGGCACAAACCCGGCGACACGGAGGCGGCACGGGCAGGAGTGGACTGGCCGTGTCGGCTTCTCACTTTTTGGATTTTAGAAGGGCATGACATGCCTATATCTGTGTCTCCCCGTCCTTTTACTCCTCCACCTCTTTTATTTTCGCATGACTATATGTACTTGTCACTTTTCCATGTGTTAGTTATGTCTTCTGAGCAGTTTGTCAGCTTTTGGACACCTTTGAAGGTGTTTTCTATGTGTTTCTATGTGTTTTTGTTTGCCTGCCATTGGTTTTAACGGTGTTCGAAGGTGTTCGACGAACAGTTCGACGAACAGTTCGGCGAACACACGGGTGTTCGACGAACCGAACCGAACTCGAACACTACGGGGGTGGCTCAACCCTATTCAAGTGCGAGCAGTGAGTAGCAAAAATGCGATGATGAACGGACAGGTGAGTTTGAGAAGCACAGGGGCCGGAGAGGTGAGCGGTTAGGCAAGTATAAAGATTTTTTGCTTTTTTTACATATTACATTAATTATGCTTTGAGGTCTGGAGAGATCCCAGAGCATAATAAGGGACATTAAATTTGCAGAGAATAACATTGAAAACTCAAATTTCTTGGGGAAAATCAGATTCATCCTAAAATGTCAGCGTATTGTAGGACAGAAATACTGCTCCAGTCAATGACAGGAGTAGTATTTGTGATGCAGAGCACGAGGAGTATGCCATTTAGAATTCATCAAATGGGTCAAAAAGGGGTTGTCTGGTCAAAACTGATAAGTTTTCAGTCACTCTGTGTGACTGCAGACTTGTGAATTCCCGCAGCGCACAGTGCGCCCGTGTGCATGATTTGCGACTGTTTGCCAAAGTGTGATGCACCCAGTCATGGGAGTCACCACGTGAGTTCTCTTTATATGGCCCTAGCGGGGGTCACCGGTTATTCCCTCTACGCCGCAAGTCCCTCCAGATAAAGTCTATCAGATCCCGTTTAGCCTCCCACGCACCAAGCGGCCCCCACCCAACCTGAGATCCTAATCCCAACTGTCTCCGATACTATGAGTGAGAATTGGAAGTGACGGCCCTGTTTGCAAGATCCCTCCGCGATTGCTGGCGCATCTCTCCTGTCTCAGTCCTCTCTCAGCTCTTCTCAGCTTGACTGTCGATGGTAGTCTCTCACGCTTGGGGTAAGGGGGGTCCAGACCTCGGCTCTTGACAGGCGGCATTGGATCCTGGGAACTTACTCAGTGTGGGGCCTCTGACCAATATGTGCAGGGCTAAGGGCGCTCCTGTGAGGAGTCCGGAGATTCTCAGACTATGTCCAACTCTGGTGCAGCGCAGGCCTCCGGCTGAGGCCTGTCGCGCTGGGCTCTGCTGTCCCTCTGGAGCACGTCTGCTCCACTCTGCAGCCTGGCGCCAAATCTGCCTGTGTCTTGGCACGTTGGACTTTTATATCCAGGAAATCCTTACTGGAAGTCACCTGATCAGGTCCAGCATCTGAATTTGTTCCCCCTTCAACTCCTCTAGCATAATTTGGTTCCGCTTGATATCGTCTGACCAGCAGATGGCAATCCTTCCTCATATCTAGCACATCCTGCAAGAATCCTCCTGCTGGTTCATTGCTCAGTTCATTGCTCTCTACTACATTCCCCCCCCTTTTTGCTCGCCAGTCCTCTCCTTCCAATCCATTCTCTGTCTCACTTGGGAGTGGCACAGTCAGTTCTGGCAGATTCAACGGTATTGTAGCCCATCCTACTTCATCCCTTAAGGCCCTGGTTTGTGGCTCTTCAGCCACTTCAGTTGGAGATTTAACCCCATGACAGTTCTCCACTTCAGAAGAACAGGGCCGCAGCATATTGTGGTACAACACTCTAGATGCCGCAGTGTCATCCCCTTCAGGTCGGACCTCGTAGACCGGGTTACCCGGGTGGCCCTTCTTCACCACTCGATAGGGCACTGCCTCCCAACGGTGATCCAGCTTACTCCCGAACAGCTTGGCTCACACTAGCACACAGTCCCCTGGCTGGAGTGGCCCACCCGACTTGGATGCTCCACTTCCCGAAACTTCTGTTCAACTAATCTTCTCACAGTGTGAAGTCAGCGTCGGTGCTCTCGAATCCAGATACTTGGGCTGCTGCCCGGACAGGGATCTCCTGAGTCCAGCTCCAGTTCAGTGATCTCTCGTCCATTCCTCCCAAACAGCAACATGTATGGGGTGTAACCAGTAGTCGCATGGACTCGATTATTATACACCTACACAAGTTCAGACACAAATTCGGACCACTTCATCTTCTTGTCTTCTTCAAGAGTTCACAACGTTTGCAACAGAGTTCGGTTGAAGCGTTCGCAGGCTCTGTTCCCCTGGTGGTGATATGGCGTTGTTCGGGATTTATCGATTCCATAGATATGATACAGCTCATCCATCACTCGCCCCTGAAAGCAGTCCACCTGGTCGGAGTGTATTCGCTTCGGGCACCAATATATTCGTATGAAATCCTGACAGATAGCCTTATCTGCAGCTTCCGCCGTCTGGTCTCGAGTAAGGGTCACCACTGCGAACTTGGTGAAGTGGTAAGTCATCGCCAAGCAATACCCATAGCCATTGTATGAAGTTCCGATCATCAGGTAGTCAATCATTAGGACCTCTAAGGGCGCGGAAGTTTGGATGTTCTGAACAGGAGCCCTCTGTTCCGGGGGCTTACTTAACTCACACTAGCGACATTTTCGGCAAACTCTCTCCACTTCCTGCCGCAGTTGGGACCAATACACCGGCCGTTGTAACCACTGGAAGGTCTTCTCCACACCAAAGTGAGCGCCCCTCTCATGAGCTTCTTTGGCCAGCTGTACTACTAGTGCTTCTGGAATCAATACTTGCCAGGTAATATTGAATTCTCGAGGTAGTTGGATCCTTCGGCATAGCAAGCCATCCTTCAGAAAGAGTCTTTCCCACTGGCCCAAGATTTGCAGGGTAGTTGGGAGCGAAGCAGCCCTGGCCTCCTGGTCAGGCTTTTCCCCCAGGGCGACCCACTCCCTCAGTTTTGCCAGTTCTGGGTCACACTGCTGTAGATGTATCCACTCGTCTCTTGATCGGCTTAGAATTTGAGTGAGTCTAGGCTCTCTTCTGGTCTCCTGGGCATCTACTACAGCAGCAGCAAACTGACTGAAATCCGGGATCTCGGCGCCTTCAAGCTCTTCGTCTATATCCCTCTTCGGCCCCGCTTGGGTGACTCGGGACAAGGCATCTACATGACTGTTCAAGGCCTTAGACTGATAGGCGATCTTGTACTGGTACTTAGACATCCACGCGACCCACCACTGTTCTAACGCGCCCAGCTTCGAATTCTCCAGGTGGGCCAAGGGGATGTTGTCTGTCCGCACTTGTACTTCTGATCCCGACAAGTACTCCGCAAATTTCTCAGCCATGGCCCACACCAATCCCAGTTACTCCAGTTTGAACAAACTGTAGTTGTCTGGGTTCTTCTCTGTATCCCGTAGTGACCCACTTGCATACGCAATCACCCACTCTCTACCTTCCTGTACTTGTGGCAACACTGCTCCCAGACCATGCAAGCTCCCATCAGTCTACAACATGAAGGGCTGTGAAAAATCAGCATAGGCCAGAATTGGGCCATCCGTTAGCGCCATCTTCAGTGCCTGGAAGGCTTCCTCTTGTCGTGGGCCCCACTGAATAGGTTGTCGCTTGGCTCCCCGCGCCGTTCCTCTCAGCAGCTTGTTGAGCTGTACCGCAATCTTAGTGAAGTCTTTTATGAATTGGCGATAGCATCCGGCGAGCCCCAGAAATGCCCTCAGTTCCCTCAGGTTGGTAGGTGTTGGCCACTTCTGTACTGCAGCTACTTTCTCTGCAGTGGGGTGCACTCCTGCACTGGACACGGTGTGTCCCAAATATTCAATCTCCCACTTGAATAAATGACACTTGCGAGGCTTGATCTTCAATCCGTGTCTCTGAAGTCGCTCTAACATTTGTTTCAGTCAACAGAGATGATGTTCAAACATTGCAGAATAGATAATTATATCATCTAAGTATATCAAAGTGGCTTCAAAGTTAAGATCCCCCAAGCATCTTTCCATCAGCCTTTGGAAGGTCCCTGGCGCATTTGTGAGCCCGAACAGCATCCGATTGAACTCGAACAAGCCCATAGGGAAAACAAAAGCTGTCTTTGGGCGGTCTTTCTCAGATACTGGGACTTGCCAATAGCCCCTAACCAGGTCGAGGGAAGAGAAAAATTTGGCGCTTTCCAGTACTGATAGAGATTCTTCGATCCTGGGTAAAGGATAGAAGTCCCGCACAGTGTATGCATTAAGTTTCTGGTAGTCTACACAAAACGTCAAAGTACCGTCCTTCTTCTGGACCAAAGCGATAGGGGCTGCCTAGGGACTCTGACTCTCGCGTATCACGCCATTTCGCAACATGTGAGCTAACAGTTCTTTCACCTCCTGATACATCTGAGGTGGGATCTGCCAATACCTCTCTCGAATGGGAGCAGCTCTCCCTGTAGGTATTTCATGCTGAATGTCCTGGGTGCACCCAAAGTTGTCTTCATGCTGTGCAAAGACCCCCTGATACCGCTGTAGTAACTGTTCAACCTGTCTGACTTGGCTTGCGGAAAACTCAGTAAGATTAGCCTCCATTTTCTCTAAGAGATGGCATCCAGCCAGTGGTTCTCTTCTATTCTCTTGGCTGTTGAGTGACACCTCTAGAGTCCACGGTTCTCCTTTCACAGGTGTCAGTCCTATAGTGTCAGCTCTGGTGAGGTCCATTGGCATTATACAAACTCGAGTCACCTCTTGTTGGGGCAATAACTGTAAACTTGCTCCGCTTAGGTTGATGCAACGCACGGGCACCCACCCCTGCCACACGGTGGCTAGGGTGCGAGCAATCAAGAGTCCAGAGGGCGTCTCCTCTCCTACCATTGGCTCAACCTGAACATCCACATCCTCTAGGGATACATGTGCCAGTACTCGTATAGTGAGTACAGTCTGTCCCACTGGCAGTGTCACCGTGGCCTCAGGCGGTGTTGATAATTTATCGAGATACTGGGAGGCAGCGGGTAGCTTCTGAATTTGGTTGACTCACATGAGATGTTGGAATACTTTCTTGCTGGCCGGATCATGAGTGGTGCGGGTCCAATTGTTTTTGTCGGGGCCCTCGGCTAACAACTGCCCGACCTCTTTCATCACATTCATGCCCAAAGTTACAATAGGTCCTCTGCCACCAGACCCCGAGGTAAACACTATTCCTTTTCAACTGAGGTCCTTTCCGCACGCCCGAACAAGTCATCCATACTATTCCCGCTACTGGGATAGGTAGTCGATAAGCAGCCACCAGCCGGACAGTGGGTTCTTTCCAGGAGTGAGCAACTTCAAGGCAATGAATTTGAGAAGGCAGTGGCGGTCCTCTTAATATTGTGCAGCTCACCTCGAATATCCTAGATTTCTTGATGCATCTCCCGTACCCAGTCGGGCTCTTTGTGGGTTAATTCAGGAGTAGTCACTTCAGAATCTCTTTCTCCAGGACTCTAGCTTCGGCCCCTACCTCCAGGAAACCCAGATCAGGACTCAAACACAGTCGCTCCTTTAAGATCCATTTCACGGAGGGGTCCTTCAGGCCGGCATCCAGTTGGTCAGGCAGCACTTCCTCTAATGGTCCTAGTCCTCGGTTCTCATCTCGAGCCTTCTTGATGATATGGGCCGTCACTTCCTGCAATGCATTAACATATTGGTTTATGGCCTCATTTTCCCCTTGGGCCTACTGAAATAACTACAGACGTAAGTGCCCCAGGTCCGTGGTATCACCGTGCATGTCCTCTATGATTTTTCTCACTTTTTCCACGGTATCGAGGTCCCCATGTGGGCAGTACAGCACGATCTGCAGGGCCTCCCCATCAAGGGTTAGGAGGGCCAGCTCGGCCTGGGCGAGAGGTGTCAGGGGATACATGCGTAGCATACTTTTCAGTCTTTCTACCCAGTCCCACAGCGACATGCTGCTCCCTGTAAACTTAGGAAGATTGCTGAGCATCGCGCCCAAGGGTATATGCCCCTCTGGGACCTTGATTTTCAAATGAAATGCAAAATTTACTTTCATCTGAAAACAACACCTTGGACCACTGAGCAACAGGTCTTTTTCTCCTTGGCCCAGGTAGGATGCTTCTGGCGTTGTCTATTGGTCATGAGTGGTCATGAGGAATGTGACACTTGCAGCCCATGTCCTGGATACGTCTGTGTGTGGCGGCTCTTGAAGCAATGACTCCAGAAGCAGTCCACTCCTTGTGAATCTCCCTCAAATTTTTGAATGGCCTTTTCTTAACAAACCTTTCAAGGCTGCGGTTATCCCGGTTGCTTGTACACCTTTTTCTATCACACTTTTTCCTTCCACGCAACTTTCCATTAATATGCTTGGATACAGCACTCTGTGAACAGCCAGCTTCTTTAGCAATGACCTTTTGTGGCTTACCCATCAACATTAACAGAAATAAACACTTGAAATAGATCTCTCTGTTTGTAATGACTCTATATAATATATGAGTTTCACTTTTTGTATTGAATAACTGAAATAAATTAACTTTTTGATGATATTCAAATTTTGTGAGAAGCACCTGTACATACTCCCGACCAGTGGGCGCAGCCTCGCTCCATATAGTTGTATAGAGCGGGGCCGTGCCGAGTCTAGTGATGTGGCCGACCAGTTGGGCATGGCCAACTAAAGGGGCATGGCCTCACTCCATACAAATGTATGGAGAGTGAGGCCACGCCCACTGGCCGGGAGTATGTATAACTCATATATAACCTCTGGTCCCGACTCAGAAACCGGCGAATCCCCGCAGCACATAGTGCGTGCGCTGGGGGAATTCATAAGTCTGCGCTCACACAGAGTGACGGCAGACTTATTGGTTTGGACCGGACAACCCCTTTAAGTGGCATGTGACTCTTAATGAATTCAGTGCCTTCTATTTTAGCAAGACTGCGCTACGCTAATCTTGATGAATTGGCCCTTTTATGTTATATGGTAAAAATATTGGTGTGTTTTTGAGGCTTGGCCATGCATGGCATGATTGGATAATGATCAATTCCCAGGAATGCCTGCAGTAAAGATGCCTATAATACTTGTATATCTCACAAATACAGGTTTAATTTTACTTGTTTAGAGGTTTCTAAAAATATCGTAAAATACATCAGACTTTTATAACAAAGAACTTACATTATTAGTTTAGCGCGGAGACAGCTGTGCCTTATAAGATAGTGATATAAAACAATTCCCTGGATACAATGTGTCAAAGTATGTCAATCTAATTTAAGAGTTTATCCATAACACAATATACTGTAAGAACACCAGGGGATCCATTCCATAAGAAACAGATGTGTGTATGAGAGTAATCCTATTTACCCTGATTACCTCATCTGATTATCCCCCACCGTATGTGCAAGAATAAAAGAATGCTGAAAATGTTATTGTTATCTCTAGAAATATTAAGGTCTTCATGAGATATTCTGTACAGTCAGTGGGGTACAGAATGGTCTATTCCCCAATGTCTAGTATTCTTTACAACCGTTCTGTGTTGATTCAGTAGTTAAAATAAATCTGCAGTTTTCATTTGCTTCTTGACTTTCTACTCCATAAATTAATCCATTTAATATCCTTGTTTATACTTCCCTCTTCTAATGAGACTCGTTAATTATCCTGGATGTGGATTAGCAGCCATGGAAGATGACAAGAGACTAAAGCAGGCGCATTGTGAAAAGGCAGACTTTTCAATATTTGCCGAAATAATTCCATTATGGAGTAAAACAACAACTTAGAAAATTGCTAATTTCAAGAGTTACACATTTAATAGACTACTCCCAGGAGCATTAATTATACACTTATGGATTTTAAGCTACCATTAAAAAGGAAAGCACTCAAACTTTTCTAATGTCAATCCAGTGCTTCATAGAGAACCAATGTGATTCAGAATAGAACGAAAAGATGGCAGCTCCTAGGTAGTGCTGGGCCTCCCAACTGGGCAGTTTGGAAAAAGAAATAGGTTACCAGAAATCTTACCCCAGTCACAGAACCCCCTCTTCAAGACGGAATTGTTCACGTCTGCCTTGATGAATTGGAGCCTAAATATTCGACTGTTTCATTGCTGTAAAGGAAGTATATAATTGTAAGAGAAACTATAGTGTCAGTGAGATAACTAGTAAGGCTTTGTCCTCATGATGGTCTCTAAGACAAGGGACCTAACATCTGCCTACTCTTATTGCAGGGACTGGGAGCCACAGGAGGATCTCCTGGGAGAGGGCTGAGAGGTGTCAAACTTAGCCCATGGTCCATTCACAAACAGCAACTTTTAATTGGGCCAATCTGGGTCATCCTGGAGATATGAGCCTATGGTCAGGACTATAAAAAGTTGGGTGGCACAAAAAGAAGTTGTTCACATGTGGAGGCTGCCTGTGATCCATAATTCATCTCTTGTTCCCTCAAGGAAACCGAAGATAACTGTAGATGGAAACGTTTAGGAATTTGTTATTTCTCTTTTTTTATTTTATAACTGTTTTGCATACGTGTGTCATTTTATTTTTATATTTTATATATTTTATTGTAAGCATTGTATAATTATAAATTAAAGCCTAAAATCTTTAATAAGTGTGATCCTTGGGTGCTCTAAAGAAACCCATAGCCTCAGAAAGTGTGTATCCTTTTGATTGTCTGACAGTAACATTTTGGGAACTCATCACCCCGTGTTTTATGAATGGTGGCAGCAGGCGTTAAGTAACTGGGGTGTGTGGACTGTGTCGGGTGTGATTTATCCTCACTTTATAGCCAAAAACAGAGGTTGGGAGCTGGATTGAGTGAGAGGAGTGAGAGAAGTTTGTACATGACAATTGCCTTATTATATTTGTGCACAGCCATTTTTAAGCATTGCCTGCTAGCTGGTAAAGGGATGATACCTGAACCATAGGAAGCATGAAACAGGGACGGGTTTTCTCATTACAAACATTTATTCTTCCGTGTTTCAAAGAAAACAGTTTGAAAATTAAAAACTGTGTTTAACTAAGACAAATTAAGGGGGAAGCTCCATCTCCATAAAATCTTCTAAAAAAAGGCTCAAAATAATTGACATGTTTCTTTTATAGCAAAATAGCGAAAGTCCTATCAATCAAGATGAGAAGCCAGCTGCCTTGTGACTTTTTTTTACCAGTGTTTCAGTGTAAAACATAGCTATTTGCAATAACGGAGCCTGTCTCTGCTTCATTCTGCACGTAGTTCACTGCAGCATTAAAGAAGCACTCCTCCCATCAAAGTTTTTATCATCTTAACATGTTACAATCATCAGATTATATATTACTGTATACGTACAATTGCTCATTTTGCCTTCCTACCCAGTTAATTCTTCCCTTTTCCATTAGGTCTATGACATCAAGTGATTAAAAACTGACTAGCTAAATCCTTCTAAGCTCTATGTAGAAACGGTGGTCAATCTTCTCTGAATGAGTCATGGGTCAGTGTAAAAGTCCCTGACAGGGGGGAGGAGGGAGCAACTTTGTCAGGAGTAGAAGAGGGGGATGACTCATGCAAGGAAAAGAGGTTTTCTGAAATAGGCTACTCCCTTTTTTTTCATCTGCAGGTTTCTGTAGCTCCTCCTTTATGACTTTTTCTGTATTCTTCAGTATCAGCACATGTGCTTTGCTTACAGAGGCGAGCAGAGAAGAGACCTCAATGCATAATAAGGGCCATTAAATTCCCAGAAAATAACTTCATGAATCTAATTTCCCTGGAAAATCCCCACGAACGGGCATATTTGAACTTTTGCCTGTTCCACGCTATGTTATCTCTTTTGTTAGCCTACATTATGCTATACATAGACTACTCATTGTATTCTGTTTAATGGTTATGAGGGTTCACGCCTTGATACACCAGGGGAGTCGAAAGAAATGTGACGTGGTAACTGAGTTGAGAGTTCAAATCATTGGACAAGAGTTATTGCATGTAAATGCGACCAAGAGGTATCCATGAATAGGGTATAAACAGAAAAAGACAATACACATGATCTCACCAGTTCCAAGATAAATAACTTGATGAATGCGGCGCACAGATACAAACTATGGGCTGGTTCTCAAGTAGTTGTAACCATAGTGGAAGATTGAAGGTACCAACATCTTTGCGGATGCTTGGACCTGCAATCCATTAATAGAGACCTCAATCAGCACTGTGGATGTGTACCATACTGTATTGTGAAATCTGTTTTAAAGTTAAGGAGGTGCTGCTGAAGTGATTGCCAGCAGACTGTCGCAAGTACAGGTAAAATGTTGCAAGTGTCAGCTCACTTTTATATACCAGTTGCCTTTTGAAGTGATTCAATAACCATCAAGCTCAATGTAATAGGGGGGGGGTATGGGGGTTGCATAATATTGCTTGTTCTTTTATTTCATGTAATAGGGATCTTTGATACAAACATGACTCTGTCTCCTGTCAAACCAATCAAAATTGCACAAATATATTTCACATCTATCACAACTGCAAGTTGACCTGTGTGCTTTTAATTGTTAAGTCTGAATTTCAGTCTAAATTCAGCCCTGTTCCTTGTATTAGCACCTCTGTTTCATGGAACGGACCTCCTTTGTTTCTGTGATTGCATGTCATTTATGTGTTCACTAGATTGTGACTTTTGGCCTGCAAACAGGGAAGTCAAGTTCTCGTGCCAAAGAGATCTATCATCACAGAAGGGAAAGGGAGCAGAGAAGTGAATCATAGGAACTAGACAACTTCAGAAAAATTGTGAATGATATACAAGCTCAGACAAACTTTGAATTTACATAGAAAAAATCAATTAGGTGATTTACTTTTTAAAGCTAGTAAAAAAAACTGCTGTACATTTTTAGTGGCTAGAAAACTCCTAAAAATTAATTTTGCCAGCTGTTTAAGAGAAAATACATGCACATAATGAAACTGTTAGCACTGCACCATCTGTTGTCTGCCTAACACATCCCTGACCAGTATAAGCCTGCAGTAGTTGTATACTCAAATTAAAATAAGTCTAAAAGTTACAGTAAGTATAAAATTACTTTTGCAGTATAGGGGATATGACCTTTTAACTACACCATGATGCACCGAGCGCCTGTACTTGGTTTCAACAGTCATTATGTGCTGACAAAGTCCCTTTAAGTTGTCTCTTGAGTAGCACAAAGCTTTCCAGTCTTTCACTTTCTGCTTTCTGGCAAGGCGGGCGCTCCTGTGAGTGACAGTTTTGGTGAGTAGCAGAGGTGTAGTAATAGTAGAACAATAAAATGTAGCACAATGTCTTCTGTAATACATTCAGTTATCAGTGGTTTGTGCAAATACAGTGATAGCAATGTAGACTCAGAACAGAGATAACTGGGTATTTGAGCAAGCACACTGCTATGGACAGTGAGAGCCATGATTAGGATAACTGCTCTGAAAGCAGTCAATGCTGCGGAATGGTGATTTTCCAAGATTTAAAACAGGAGTTGAGAGGGAGTGGGAGGTGAGCAGCTAATTGTAGAAATCAGAGGTCTGGAGAAAAGTGACTGATCTCTTATGAGTTAACCCATCTCCTGGAATGTAGCTACTGTAGATACTCTGCCAGGCACTAGTGGCTAAACTCCCTGGAAAACAAGCTGTACACTGTGTAAGATAAAAGCGCTCATTCCAGGAGAACCACAGCGGATAGAAAAAGGAAGTCAATTGCAAACTTGTGTATTTTCATGCTGTCTAACAAATGCAATTCAAGAACTTGATAATGCACTTTAATACATCCAATGTCTGACTGAAATATTGTTAACGTTTTACACTTTTGTAGGATATTATTTCATTGGCATGATGGCTTTTTTTTTTTACATTTTTAGGTTTCTTTTTTTACATATTTTAAACCCTTGTACGAAATTCCCCTGTAATGAAAGCATTTTTCATGTTTTTTGCAATAATTTTTGATGTTGTGTTTTCTTTTGTTATTGCATTTTAATTTGTAATTTACACTTTTTTTTGGGCATCTTTAAGTCTTATAGAGAAGACTAAAAAAAAAATACCCCTGACATATAGAATAATATTTTTCTGTATTTTTTTTTTACTATGGTTATGCCACTTTTTTTTTATAAAACACCAAATGCTTGGTTTTGCCTAGCCACCTTAATGATCTTTTATATTTCCACACTGCAGTTACTTGCGATGAAATGCTCTATCTTAAATACAGTAAAACCTTTCAAAACACAAGATAAAATAAATTAAACCATTAGAAGTGTATTCAGGTGTATCTCATTATAGAAAAAAAAACTACTGAGGATAAGATAAAAGCAAATCTATTATACTGCCAGCAAAGTTAAGTATGGTACACTATGTTTTCCTTTGCACTTTCCGTTGCATCCAACCAGTTACAAAGTGCATACAATTATACCTCTTGCGTTATATCACGCTGATGCAGGCTGTGTTCATAAGAACACCACAGGAGCATTCTCATTTTATCTTCACAGTTATAAGAAGCACCTGTGAGAGTGTGATACAATATAATGAGAAGAGATAAGAGAAGCAGCCTTCTATGAAATAAGTAGGCTAGAGTTATCAGACTGTATCTGCTAAAGAGATAAGGTGAAGTTAAATTAGTAAAGAAACGCAGGAAAAGAAGCCAGTCATGTAAAAAATAAGCTACTATGGTGAATAATTATGTTTTCTAGTGCAACATTTTTGTTACATATGTAGCATTTTTTTATCACTAGAACCGCTAATAAAAAATTTTACAACCGAAAAAAATATATATTTTGTAGATTGCAATACATATTGTAAAGAGAACAAAAATAAATAAGTCACAGTGCTTGGAGGAAAATAGTAAAAAAAATGAATAAATTATTAAAGAAAAAAAAAATAAAGACAAGGGGTCATTATGACCCCTTTATGCAGTTCTGGTGTTTTAAGCTATTGAGGACCAGTTCGTTGTAAGTTTATTATTTTTTTTAGGTTTATGTAGCTGATGAGGTTCAGAATTATCACACTGCTTGCCTGAACTGTACAGTCTCCAGTCACTAAGCAAGCAGAGGCAGCTTTGCCTCTTTAGCATCGGAGAAGTGCAGGAATAATTATGCCAGCTTCTGAGCAGTGCTTAAAGGCTCTGTAGCAGAGAGCTTGTAAGCACTGCTCTCCTTGCTTAGGAGTTTTCTGGACTACAGTGAAAGCGAGTAACTTATGCCACAAGCAGTAAACAATTAAATTCAAAACTCCTTTGTCTTAAAACATTTTAAAAAAATATGTAACAGAAAAACTTTTAAACAATAGTTTATTTTTTGATGACATTCCTTTAGGCTTTTTAACAACAAGTAAATTGCAAAGGTGATTGTTTTTAAAATCACTTTGAAATGTTAACTATTTGTGATTAGGATAACTTTGATGTATGCAACTTATGACCAAAGTTGATAAAATTATTCATGTCTACCTCCCTAAAGTTAATGGCAAGTTCTTCTTTCTGTATAAGCCATGAGAGCACTGCCTCTTCTGACCCTTTGCTCCTTTCAATCTCTTAGAAGACCATTATTTCTAAAAGGAGCATTGGCCATATTTCAACAAGCAATGGGAAAGGTCCTGAGGTCTCAAAGAGAATGTACAGCTGTATATTTAATGACATTGTGGTTTCCAGGGTGGACTGATATAGTCACTTAAAGGAAATCGTCATCATGTTTGCTTATGCTGCCGGAGGGATCTCAGCGAGCAGCAGAAAATAGTGATATAATGATTTCAGTGGTAAATTATGTACCTATAATCTAGTCTTAATGTAGCTTTATTAGTTGCAGCACGATTCTAATACTGAGAACTAGGAGTCTGGCATATTGATTCGTTTTGGTTCACCCCTCCCTCTCCACAATGATTGACAGCATTCTCCTTATTCACAGTAATAGGGAGAAAGGTGTCAATCATTAGCAGGTGGGTGAAGGAGAGTGAATACTTCATGCTCTTAGGGCCCTTTCAGACATCCATTTTTTTCACTTATGAGAAAAGCGTTCTGCCAGGAGTTTGGCCAGGAATTTGGCCAGGAGTTTGGCCAGGAGTTTGGCCTAGAGTTTGGCCAGGAGTTTGGCCAAGAGTTTGGCCAGGAATTTGGCCAGGAGTTTGGCCAGGAATTTGGCAAGTTGTTTGGCCAGGAGTTTGGCCAGGAGTTTGGCCTGGAGTTTGGCCAGGAATTTGGCCAGGAGTTTGGCCGGGAGTTTGGCCAGGAGTTTGGCCAGAAGTTTGGCCAGAAGTTTGGCTAGGAGTTTGGCCAGGAATTTGGCCAGGAGTTTGGCCAGGAGTTTGGCCTGGAGTTTGGCCTGGAGTTTGGCCAGGAGTTTGGCCAGGAGTTTTCTTACCATTGAGTTTCCCTACCTTCTTCTATCTAAGGGCTCATTCACATGACCATATTTTTGGTCCTAATGCCGTCTTTGAAAAAAACGCGACCAAACTCGGATTAATGTTATTCAATGAGGCAGTGCAGAAATCAGCTTGTGAAAAAAAAAAAATCAAAGTATTCACAAGCTTCTTCAGCAAATTGGATGAGACTCACCCAATTCAGGTCTATGGGTGCATGAAAAAAAGAAAAATCAAACGCCATATGGAGATACAATACAGCATCCAACTTACAGATACATTGCAAATGTGGCACCCCAGGAGTCCGGTTGCCACATTGGCATTGCCTCCCTCACAGGGGGTGATGCCATGCCTAGAAGCAAGGAGGGGTCCCCTTATCAGGTAACACCAGCATCCAACACATTTCCTGGCTCCAGACCAGAAGGTGGAGCTCTAACCCGGTTTCAGGGGAGCTTCCCCTTTAAATTGGAGCCCGGAGGCCGGGTTTAGAAAAGTCAGTTGGAGTGAGAAAAGTCAGTTGGAGACGGGAGAGAGACGAGAGAGAACCTGGGGAGTGGAGCTGTGACCAAGCTCGTCCCAGAAACCGGACACCGGAGTCCGTAGTTGCTCGGGTACTGAAGTCCCGGCAGCTAAATTCGGAGGGCAGGAGACTGCAGATCTCCTGGCCCCACCAAACACCCAGCGGCTCAGCAGCATACTAGAGCCCGGAGCCGGCACGAAGGAGCGACACCTGTAAAAGGCTCGAGCTGCCTGCCATACTGGAGAGGATTTAATGATTGCTCAGGAAAGATGGCCGCAGCATAGCTTTAGGCAGCAGGGCTAAAGAGGACAGCGCAGAAGGAAGGCCTACAACCCCACCTGGCAAGGTGGATACCCAAAATGCTTCTAGGCCGCCCGGACCTCCACTACCTTCTGTGATCAGTTTCCCTGTCTGCTCCAGCATGCCTCAAGGAAAGGTAGAGGAAACCACCATTCTTGTGTCGTCTGGTCATTATCTGCACCCTCAGTCCTGCACCCCAACATCCATCAAATATACAGCCCTGGGGCATAGCTCTGCCCGTAGAGAGCTGCACTATCTCAGCTGCGTCACCATCAGCCCCGGTGGATCTGAATAGCAGCGGCGGCCCCCTATAGCTGCACACCGCGGGTGGCGTCACAAAACTTTTCCCCTAAACAAACTGTCCTTGTCCTTTTTATTGGCCGCCTAGGGCCCCGGACCGGGTCACGCCCCCGTGACAAGCCCAAGGTACCAGCCGACCCGGTGGCGAGTACCCCATGGTCCTAGAGGGCGCGTCACAATTCTGTAATATCGGTAACTGTAAATTATCTTGTGAATGATTAATATCTGCTGCTGTAAAAAAGCGGATTGCACACGAATGACAAGTCAGGACATCTGTCTAGAAACCCTGTACCACATATATGTAGTTCTGTAGTCTTTATTTTTTTTCAGTCAGAAAATTTAGTACATACAGTAGATCGAAGAAACCAATTTCCATTATTAAACTGAACATCTTGAACCATTTTGCTTTGGGTAAGAAAGGAAGAATCCGAAGACTTTCTCTCAATATTGAGAAGCTAAAAATACCTGTGTAGGTAATGAAAAGAGGAAGAAGCCTCAGGGGATGAGAAATCCTCATCTTCAAAGCAAAAATGGCTAAAAATGCAGTCTGCTTTCTTAAGTGGTACTGACTGATAATGTCAAGAATATTTCTCTGTTTGCTTTATAACAAAGTCTGTTACATTTTTCTTGTTTTGACTGGTTAATTTATATCAGATACAATTATAACGATGTATACATACAGGCACCATGATTTTCCATCAGAGGCGGACATATTGGTAGGGATGAGTGGACCAGTGGAGGTTTGGGTTTTGGTACCCGACCCAAACTTTATTCCAAAGTTCGGTTCTGGTACCAGAACTGTACTCGAACTTGATCCAGAACCTGGACTCCATTGAAAACCATCAGGACAAAAACTTTTGACCTGGAAAATTCTCTCTCTCTCTCCTACCGGACTTCTTCCGGAACTTCAAACATTGCAACGGACCTCCGGAAGCAGTCAATGTTCGGCAATTAGCATCGGACATTAACTTTTGAGTACGGTTCGCTCATTTCCAATCATCATTGGTGCAACCTGTGCGACCAAAGAGGTAAGGGGGTCACCACCCCGTCAGATGCAGGTGATATTGTGTATTATGATGAACTATTGGGCTGCAATGGGCCATATATTGTTCATGCAGAGAGGCCTTTTTCTGTCTGTGTCCTCCAGTGTTTTCCATATATGTAGAGATGAGCGGATCACTAAGCACAACCCCGGTCCATGCTTTAGCTCCATGCTCTCTCACCATGAATTTCCTGACCTTCTGGGTTCCTTTGTGGGTCAATTGATTCGTTGGTCTGGTGTGACATCTGTGCGCCATACAGGTCAGCAAAAGACGAGCCCTGGATCTTGTAAAGTCAGGAAATTCACGCAGCTCCTGTCCACGGCCATAGAGCACTGACCTAGAGCGAGGTTACTCTTAGTGATCCGCTCACCTCTATTTATAAGCTTGGATATGGTCTCCTTTATATTTCAGACCTTTCCCCTCAAAAACTACGGTTAATAAATGTAATGAATATTTTTCAATAGTCACAATTATCTAAAATTATATCTAAGGATTCATTAGCTATCATTTATATTAAAACAATCAACTATTGAAAAACAATAAAACACCATCCAAATAAAATTGAAAAATCTTAGCTTACACCAAGTCATTTTTTTCATATCTGCTTTTGAATAGAAAATGAACAGACGAGCACCGGAGTAAATAATACAGATATTAGAAGCGCGTCTTCAAATTGAATAGTAGCGCCTTGCAAATACAAAATGTAAATTTGCAAAGATAATTGAAATTGCTATTGAGGTCAAGACTTCGCTTTCATTAGGATTGCCTGCATGATATAAATTGCAGTTGTAGAGAATATCACTAGAAAAGCATTGTACTGTATGTACAGGTTTAACTCTTTAAAGGGTTATTCCCCCATAAAATCAAGTTATGCCTTATGCTATGGGAATAACTTGCTGACCACTGGAGGTCCAACCAGTGGGACTCCCAAACAATCCCAAGATTGGGGCTCTGGAATTCCAAGAATGGGGCTCTGCAGTAGCCTGAATGGAGCAAAGGTGCACATGCGAGGCCTCGACTCTATTCATTATCTATGGGATCTGTCAGAAATAGACACTAGATGTACTCCGCAGCCCCACAGACAATGAATGGAGCAGAGGCCACCCATTCGAACCTTTGTTCCATTCAGTACACGGTCAAAACCTAAAGGGCAGATCTCCACAGGAGCAAAAATTAAAGATGTGTCTGACAGGATATCAAGACTCTTCAGACCTACAGATCACTACCCATTCCTGCTAATACATGTGGGGACAAATGACACCGCAAGAAAGGACCTGGAAACCATCTGCAGTGACTTTGAAGACTTAGGCAAGAAAGTGAAAGAATTGGGAGCGCAGGTGGTCTTCTCATCCATCCTCCCAGTGGATGGCCATGGAACAATGAGGTGGAATAAGATTCTACAGGTGAACAACTGGCTACGTCGATGGTGCCGTCAACAAGGATTTGGATTTCTGGATCACGGAATGAATTACCTATACGATGGACTACTTGCTAGAGATGGGGTGCACCTTACGAAGACTGGAAAACATGTATTTGGAAGTCGCCTTGCTACACTCATCAGAAGAGCTTTAAACTAGAACAATGTTGGAAGGGAAGCAAAAGGCCAGAAAAAGCCATACAGCTGACAAATACTATTGAGATCTCTGCTACTGGAAGTGGAAAGGAAGAACAAAGACAAAACAATTTAAATAATAAAAATATGGGAGAAAGAGAAACCAATCACAAACTAAAATGTTTTTATACAAATGCACAAAGCATGGGCAACAAACAAGGAGAATTGGAACTACTAATACAGGAAAAGGAATATGATGTCATTGGAATCACTGAAACTTGGTGGGACGATACACATGATTGGAATAAAAGGCTAAAAGGATACAACTTATTTGCAAGAAACAGACTTGATAAACGAGGAGGAGGTGTTGCATTGTATGTTAGAAAAGCGTATATCTGCACAGAGATTGAAGCTTCAGAGACTGGGAGTTCTGTGGAAACTGTTTGGGTAAGAATACAAGGAGAGAACAACGGAAAGGACACCATTGTAGGCATTTACTACAGGCCACCTGGGCAAGCTGAAGATATGGATGAACTCTTTATGTATCAAATGACCAAGTTCTCCAAAAAATATGACGTAGTGGTCATGGGAGATTTCAACTATCCAGACATTTGTTGGGAATCTCTCTCAAGTAAAACTAACAGGTCAAGAAAATTCTTATCCTCTCTTGCTGACAACTTTATCTTCCAAAAGGTAGGGGAGAAAACAAGGGGATCTGCTACTTTGGATCTAATCCTTATAAACAAGGAGGAAATGGTTGAGGAGGTAAAGGTGGCTGGGACCCTAGGAGGCAGCGATCATGCTATTATAGAATTTTGGATAACTAGAGGAGGAAGACATGTGAAGACTCACACTTCAAGGTTAGATTTTAGAAAGGCAGATTTTAAGAGACTCAGAAAGAGAAAAGGAGGGATCCAATGGCTGGATGTCCTTAAGGACAAAAATGTCCAGGAAGGATGGGAAATTTTTAAAAATGAGATTCTCAAAGCACAATCGTTAACAATCCCGAAAAGTAGGAAGAATGGGAAGCATTTAAGGAAACCAGGATGGATGAACACAGAACTTAAACACATGCTAAAAAGAAAGAAAGAAATGTTTATTAAATGGAAAGAGGGAGGCATATCTAAAGAAGATTATAATGCAGTCTGCAGATCCTGCAGGGCACGTATCAGGGTAGCTAAAGCTGACAATGAATTAAGGCTTGCAAGAGATGTCAAAAGCAATAAAAAAGGATTTTGGTGGTATGTCAAAAGTAAAAGAAAAGTCAAAGATGCTATAGGATTTTTACAGGATGAAAATGGAGAAATGGTAAGAGAGGATGTTGAGAAGGCCGAACTTTTTAATTCCTATTTTGCATCTGTTTTCTCTCAGAAAGAAAATGTAACATCAACTGATCTTCACTGTCCTTTTAAAGGAATAGAGGAATCCAAGTTATCTGTAAACAGAAAGATTGTGAGGGAATATTTAGCTAACATAAATGAGTTCAAGTCTCCAGGTCCAGATGAATTACACCCCAGAGTACTGAAGGAGATCGTAGAAGAAATTTTAGAACCACTCTCCATAATCTTTGAAAATTCTTGGAGAACAGGAGAAGTCCCAGAAGACTGGAGAAGAGCAAATGTTGTTCCTATCTTCAAAAAGGGGAAGAAGGTGGATCCAGGGAACTATAGGCCGGTGAGTCTGACTTCTATACCAGGAAAGATCTTTGAACAAATTATTAAACAACATGTATGTAAGTACATGGATAAGAATGAAGTGATTAACCAGAGTCAGCATGGGTTTGTAACTAACAAGTCATGTCAGACTAACTTAATTTCCTTCTATGACAGAATCACTGACTGGGTGGATCAGGGAAATGCTGTAGATATAGTATATCTTGACTTCAGCAAAGCATTTGACAAAGTATCTCACACCATCCTTATTGAAAAAATGACCAAGTATGCAATGGACCAGGCAACTGTTAGGTGGATTCATAACTGGCTTAGTGATCGGACTCAAAGGGTGGTTGTAAATGGCTTCACATCCAGCTGGATGAATGTCTCAAGTGGGGTACCACAGGGCTCCGTCCTGGGACCTGTATTGTTCAACATCTTTATCAATGATTTAGATGAAGGAATTGAGGGTAAACTGATTAAATTTGCTGATGACACAAAGCTAGGAGGGATAGCTAATACTAGAGAAGAGAGAGAGAGGATTCAAAAAGACCTAAATAAACTGGAGCAGTGGGCAGCAACCAACAGAATGGTTTTTAACAGGGAAAAATGCAAAGTACTATATCTGGGCAATAAAAATGAAAAAAGCATATACAGAATGGGAGGAAAAGAGCTAAGCAACAGTACATGTGAAAAAGACTTAGGTATACTAATAGATCATAGACTGAACATGAGTCAACAGTGTGATGCAGCAGCAAAAAAGGCAAATACAATTCTGGGATGTATTAACAGAAGCATACAGTCTAGATCACGTGAAGTCATTATCGGTCTTTACTCCTCTTTGGTCAGACCTCATCTGGAATACTGTGTACAGTTTTGGGCACCACATTTTAAAAAAGACATAGACAAACTGGAGCAAGTTCAGAGAAGAGCGACCAGAATGGTGACTGGTCTGCAAACCATGTCCTATGAGGAACGGTTGCAGGATTTGGGAATGTTTAGCTTGCAAAAAAGAAGACTGAGAGGAGACTTAATAGCTGTCTACAAATATGTCAAGGGCTGTCACATTGTAGAAGGATCATCTTTATTCTCATTTGCACAAGGAAAGACTAGAAGCAATGGGATGAAACTAAATGGGAGGAGACACAGATTAGATATTAGAAAAAATTTTTTGACAGTTAGGGTGATTAATGAGTGGAACAGGCTGCCACGAAAGGTGGTGAGTTCCCCTTCAATGGACGTCTTCAAACAGAGGCTGGACAGACATCTGTCTGGGATGATCTAGTGAATCCTGCTTTGAGCAGGGGGTTGGACCAGATGACCCAGGAGGTCCCTTCCAACTCT
Source organism: Phyllobates terribilis (assembly GCF_046119375.1). Classification (NCBI taxonomy): domain Eukaryota; kingdom Metazoa; phylum Chordata; class Amphibia; order Anura; family Dendrobatidae; genus Phyllobates; species Phyllobates terribilis. Next base: position 106,067,644 of record NW_027362773.1, read on the forward strand.
ACCATTCTATGATTCTATGATTCTATGATTCTATGAAATAAACCTTTCTACAAGTGAGGCAAATATTGAATATATTAAATTCATTCATGCAGCACCTGTCCCCCCAAAATGTTTCACCAGTGGATCGGTGTCATCAGAGGATGGGACAATAGCATTAATGTCCAATCCCCTGATGACCCCAATCTATCGGTGAAAAATGTTCAATATTTGCCTAATTATCTGTTGCTGGTACCCTGGGGTGCTATCTTAATATAAGGAGATAAGCTATTGCTACCCAGTATATCGTACACAATGAAATAATGGCAAATATGAATTTTGACCTTCACCTCATCATATGTACTTTTATATGAGCATAATAAAGGTTCAAATTTTAGTGCCCTGCTCATATCCATTTTTTAATAACCTTTTTATTATTTTGTCCAGTACTTTCCACCTGTCTAAGATTCCTACAGCCATATTTCCCTTCAACTGTCTCCTCTCCATCCTGTATTTTAGCTAGTAACCCCCCTACCCCTTTCCTAATGGTTTTATATCCATAGTTCCATAAAATTCTCCTCTGCAACCTATATTTTGTCTGGAACCCCCAACTTCCTAATATTCCTACATGCTTGAGGGGGATTTATCAAACTGATGTCAAAAAGTCAAGATTTTTTGCAATTATTTTTTTTTTTACAAAATTGTGACACTTCCATTTTAAAAATGTGAATGGTTCTTAGCTAAATTGTGCATTGGGCGGGGTCCATCATGTCATATTTACTATAATATATGTCATTTTAGCTGAAATTTACTCTAGATCATGTGTGGTATAGATTTTCTAGTGCATGGGCATTTGAAAGATGTCTTAAATTTATTAATATGCAACTTGCCTCTTCAGAACTTTAATGCCATCCACTAGAAGTAGCAATCCTAAAAGTCTATATTGACCCTTTAACGAGCCTTACTGCATTATATAGGCATATGACTCTTAATATACTTGATGCACAGTACTCCAAAAGGCTGTAGGTTCAAAACTTGCATACAAAACACAAGACTTCATAAATCCCTCCGTAGTTTCAAACATCTTTTCCCACTGTACCCACTAATTGTAAGGGATGTTTAAAGGTTTTTTTTTTTCACATTTTATCATATTTTTTAGTTTAGCATTAGATATGATATAGCACTTTGCAACATTGGTTGAAAAATTTAGAAGATTGTACTCCGTATAAAGGAGTGTGCTTCCATTGGAAAAGATGGTACTGCTTTATGATTGACCTCATTGAAATATTTAGTAAATGCGTTGCCATTTTCCCATGGAAAATAAAGCATGAAATGGTCGCTGTCGATCAATAAACTAAGTAAATCAATCAACACAAGCAAATAAGAAACTTTGTAATTTTTCTTAGAGACATAGGCTTCTTAAGTTTTCTGAGACTTTTTCTTCCCCCTTGAACTCAGTTTACTCTTGTAGAGATGAGCGGACCCGAACTTTAAAGATCAGGGTTCATACCAAACCCCTAGTGTCCGCTGCTGAACTCCTAACATGGACTTCTCCAGGAAGTCCGTTTTAGTGGGCTAAGTCCGGGAAGAGGGAGAAGAGAGGAGAGAGACCAACGTTCGGGTCCCCATTGACTTCTATGGAGTACGGGTCCTGGTTAAAGTTTAGGTAGATTTCTGGTACTGAAAAAAGTTTGGTCGAATACGACAAACCCAAAATTCCTTGGGTCTGCTAATCTCAAAAGTCTTACTCAAGATAAGACAGAAAGCCACCCCACAGAGGGATCAGATTACTATTGCCAGTTTAAGTCCATTGAGAAAGAAGGGTAAGAAATGGAAGATACAAAGAGACAGAGTGATGCAACATTGGAGTCATTGTTTTGTCTTCCTGCAGTGATGGATTCTCAGCTACACTGCTCAGTACTGCTGTGTAACATCCTCCAGCTGCTGCAGCTTCTGCACACATGCTACATATTGACAGCTAGAGTCCCTCTGTGCACTGTATGGGAGACATAACAGTTTTTTGCCCAATAGCTCAGAGACAACTGAAAATTGGAGATAGAGCCTTCAGAGGGGAAAAGTGGTGAGAATGCAGGATACAAGCTAATAAAATGGCCATAATGTTATTCCTCATGTATACAGAGGACAATTGATTCTGAAAAAGTCACCTGAAGAGAAGAAACCGTTCCGCTTTAAAGACCTTGATTATATTCTGTAGTATTTTGTTACATCCTCATTAGTTTAATTATTTTACACCATTTATATTCCATCAAGAATAATGAAGGTAAAATAAAACTGAGCTTTAAATTCCAGCGTTGTCCACGCTTTGCTTTTGTGTTTTGCAGCTCAATGTAGCAGATTGCCCTAGATTGTAGATCCCAATAATCCATCATTTCACACAATATTTATTGTCAGGCTTCAAAGAAAGTAATAATTTTTTTTACTGAAACATGTCTGCAATGTCCATTATTTGTGCTCGCATAGATTGTTTTGTGCTGAGATGACAGTCAGTGAAGTTTCTAGACTAAATTCCTACTCTTCTCTCCAATTGGCATGCTAGCTGAGTTAGGACCAAATCTCTTATCAATTCACTGGTATATTTTCCCCTTCGTAATAGCACATAATGTAGAAGACGGTATATTTTTTTATTGATTTATACATTTTATTCAAGCTGATTTTTATTCCATACACTCAATATAGAGCCACTCATTACATAAAGTTGAGACATTTACAATAATTTTCCAACTGTAACATCTTCCCATAGCAAAATTATATTTATTCCATAAAACAGCCTTGTCATCATTTCTGCTGTTATTAAAAGGGTTGCTGCTCTCATGTTTTTTCTTTAGAAGCGCACTGCTCCTCTGACTACCAACGTCCTACTTGCCAGAGAGGAGGGGTGCCCTCCTGAAGCTTGATAGTTTGTGCCGGCGGCATGGTTGACCAGAGGTTCCAAACTGCACGCGATGGCAGTATCATCAGAGGGGCGCAGCATAAGAGGGGCGCAGCACAAGAGCGGCGCTTTCAGACATCCGTACAAATCGGTCCGAGATCAGACTGCAATGCAGAGACTGGCCAAGAGACTCCCAACCAGAGCATGAGCTTCATAGAAATATATATGTAGCTGTCACACTCGGGTCAGGAGACCTGTGGCCAGTCAATGCATTGTAGTTCAATCCTGTACTGATTTGTACAGACTTCTGAATATACCCATAGGAGGAGCGCAGCATCGGAGGAGCGCTGGGGCTCTGAATTTGGCCAGATCCAAGAAAGCGGCCAGGTTCATAGTAGCAACTGAAAGCTCTATAGCTAAGAGCTTACAAGCATGCACTCATAGCTTGGAAAGAGGCCACATGTGATAGACTGCAACGATGGTGTTATAATAGTGTAACAACTCACTTGGGAAAATAGGTAAAACACAAAATAAGTACAACTGACCCTGTTGGTTCCTGTACCCGCATTCTCTAGTGGTTCCTTCATGAGCCGAGATAGCCCTAATCACAGACAAGATGATGGCAACTCTGACCTATGCTGCCTGAAAGGCCATCAAGCACTTCGCATTCATCCTATAGAACTGGAGGGCAGAGCAGAGTACAAATTATCTCCAGAAGGAAAAGTGTGCTGAAATAGAAAGAGATCCCAGAGTGAGTAAAACAAACCATGTAATACAAAATAAAGGATTAAATATGTACTGTTAGAGAATATGCCGCCTGCTTCCTAAGAAGAAAATGAAGATAGGTGCATGGTAAAAGACATAAACAGCAGAGAGATAAAGCCTAGCTGGTCTTTCACTGACTGGCTTAAACTACAACAGTATGACTGGACATCTAAATAAGACTATAACCAGCAGGAAATACCAGCAGAGGGAATGTATATAAAGCCGCAACCGAAAGGTGATAGATAGGGCAGACAAATGAGTAAATGAAAACACCTGTTACCCTGAAAAGATTGAAGCAAGGATAACAAACTAAACACCCAGAGAAAAGGTGTATCTGCTGTGGCTCAGTGGACAGAGAAGCCAACCACAAAGCACAGGCTCAAGGGTTCAAACCCAGACGCATGACAGGTGGCTCGTTACATAGCCACCTAGCATGAAACTATAGAATTAAAAATCCGTTGAAACATAGAGGATTTTTAATAAGAGGTAAACTACAAGGTTTCTTTTTTTTACAAGGACTTTGCAATTTTAGCCTTTATAGATGATAAAATCACTTTAAATAACTTTCTGTGGCTGATGAATCAGATTTCTGCTCAGTCTTCTCAGTATTCATTTTTTATCATTCACATGAGTATTCGCTTTCTGATTGCATTATTCAGTACCAGTACTACAAGGATTCCTGAATTCCTGCAATAATATCAGATGCGGCTTATCTTACATTACTATTAGCGATAGAAGTAGAAAGGATTTATTACATTTTATATTATATTCATCAAAAATGAATAAAGAAAAATCAGTCTTCCTCTGATGTATAGCCCCATTTAACATTACAACCATTGTCATCGATGCCAAGGCCGTGCAGCCCTCACAGTCTATACACACCAGTATGAAGCATAACGATATATCTTCCAGCCTGCATTCAGCCTTTTCACCATCATAAAATTAGTTGTGATTATAGATGAACGAATTTCCCAAAATTTGTTTAGGGATTGAATTGTCCGATTTGGCTGGAAAATTAGATTTGGACCAAATTGATTCAGCATTATCCAAAAGTTCTTTAAAATCTCCATTGGCCAAAAAAGACATGTATGACACTCAGCGGACTCCTAGGATTGTATCCAAACCTTTTCAAGCTCTTTAATGCAAAGACAGCCTTGAAAATGTCAAAGTGACCTCAAATTTCTGGTAAATGAAGGTAACAGCATGCTTAATAACATTTTACACTATCCAACTCTTTATGCTTTTTAAAATGAAATAAAATGAACCAAAGCCTGCACTGGATATTGCGTGCAGTGCTTCAATAAATTATTGCAAACTGAAGGAGAATTAACAGCAGTGTTGAAATGCTCATTTGAGGCAGAAAATATAAATTGCAATATTGGGTGCGGCAGACATACACTGCATAATGACAGGTGCAAAAAAAATAATAGTGCCATGATACAAATTTTTAGCAGAAAACATCACAGAAAAAAAAACAGCCTTACTAACACCAGGTCAAATTACCAATGCACAAGCAGGATGCAGAAGACCCCCATGATAAAGGCGGGGGCTGCACAGGTGCAAAATACTGATGCGACAGCCCCCCCCTATAAATTGGCAGAAATGTGAGTGGCTGTGTAGTATTATAAATGCACCCAAATGCGGCTTGCATAGGATGCCAGTCCCACAGATATGTGTGATGCACAGTGTCTGGCTTACAGACTATTAATGAAGCCCATCATTTTAAATCAAGCGGGCTGTCGGCCCCAATTCACCCAACCAACAATAAAGGGCCTGGCTGCATCCTGCAAAAAATGGAAAATGTGCAATAAAAAGATAAAAAATAATGTATAAGATAAATACATTACATGAGGTAGTGGTCAATATTTTGGCCAAAATACGCAAGCTCGTAACCCGCGTCAAGGGCAAGTATGTGGACCCTTGACGTGGGTTGCGAGCTTGCGTATTTTGGCCAAAATATTATCGACCAATACCTCATGTAATGTATTTATCTTATACATTATTTTTCATCTTTTTATTGCACATTTTCCATTTTTTGCAGGATGCAGCCAGACCCTTTATTGTTGGTTGGGTAAATTGAGGCGTCTGTCCGGTGGGGTGCGCGTATATAGTGCCGGGCAGCCCGCTTGATTTAAAATTATGGGCGTCACTAATAGGCTGTAAGCCAGACACTGTGCATCACACGTATCTGTGTGACTGGCGTCCTATGCAAGCCGCATTTGTGTGCATTTATAATACTACACAGCCACTCACATATCTTCCAATTCATGGAGAGGGGGCTGTAGCATCAGTGTTTTGCACCTGTGCTGCCCCTGCCTTTATCATGGGGGTCTGCTGCATCCTGCTTGTGCATTGGTGATTTGACCTGGTGTTGGTAAGGCTGTTTTTTTGTTTTTTTTTCTGTGATGTTTTTTGAATTCATGTCCTTTTCTGTGAGCCGAAATTTCTAGCAGACAAGCATAATTAATCATGGCTTTTAATTCTATTAGTTTGACGCAGGAGGTATAAATGGAAATATTGGGTGCAGCAGTTAGACACCGCACAGGTGACAGGTGCAGCATTGTCAGCAACAGATTTCTGTCCTTATCTAACTGTCCCTATCTAAAGCCTGCATACTCAGTAGAGATGAGCGAACCCAAACTTACAAGTTCGGTGTTTGTACTGGACAGTTAGTGTCCGGTGATAAACTTCGAACATGGACTAGTCCTGGAAGTCCGCTGCAATGCTCGGCGTTCCCGGGGAAGTCCGTTGCAGAGTCAGAGAGACATAGAGAGATAATTGAAGCCAAAAGTTTGGGTCCCCATTGTTCTCAATGGGGTTTGTATTCTGGTTCAAGTTCTGGTGCCCGAACTTTGGAATAAAATTCAGGTCAGGTACCAGAACCTGAACTTCTAAGGGTCCGCTCATCCTATTCCCTACTCAGACTAATATTAGCCAAACTTGCTAAATTAGACTTGTTCTGCCGACAGTCTAATGTGTATGGGGGCCCAGGACAGCTGATTGCCGAGGAAGTCAAGGATCCAGTATGTGATTTTTTTCACTGCAGCTTCTTTTGTTCTTCCGAAGATAAATCATAGCCTTATATTTCTGATGGCAACTCTCTATGCAAAGGGAGACGATCGATAGCTGCAGACCGAACGATCGATCATACCAACAATTGGGCCGATAGCCATCTAATAGCGGGCTTTACACAGGGTGACGCCTCTCCCAACCCAACAACTTCTCTTACTAGCAATCATTTGTATTTAAATTCTCTTCTCACACTATCTGTATTTAGTGTACTATGTCTCTCTGACTGAGCTCTAAGGTCCTCTTTTCTATCCTTATTCCCCACAAAATGGCAGGAGCATCTCCTACTTGTGCTGTTATAGTGGCTGAGTCATCAGTGACTTCTGATCTACAGTTTTTCATGATTGACTATGCTAGAATAGATTGTTCTCTGCAAGTTATCATAGGGAAGCCCGCCAGAGGTCATGTCATGTTTCTGTCTCATGCAATGTGTAACATGGTGGTAGTTATTTTAGGCAACTCATCTGGAATTAATTGCAAATTATTCAGATTTGCAAGATGAAAACATTTCTAAACAATTTATAAAAATCCCCAAATCCTGAATCGATTGTTAATCTCTTGTTGTCATTGATTTTTTTCGTTTCCAGTTTCTCCATTTTGTGTTCAACTCCTATAATTACCACGGAAGATTTTAAAATTTAACAGGTTTAAAAATGTGAATAAATCAAAGTAAAAAGTGAGCTGACATTTGTGAGTTGGCAGCCGTGGTAAATTGTGGCCTTTGTGCGCAATGACCTTCAAACTTTTGATTTTAGTAGTGAAATGAAATGGTCTTCTATCATCACTTCTTAACACTGAATCAAACCTTTGTAGGAGTGGTGGAGGCAATGGCCTTCTGCCTGACACGCTAAGTGGTTAAATGTGTGTTTCTGAAGATAGAACCCTCTGGGGCTGCAATTTAGCCTAGGTAGGGTTAACTGCATCACCCGGCCCAGATGGGTGGAGGGGGAGCTGAAAGTTAGTGTCAAGTTCAGGAAGCAACAGTCAGTGAGCAGTGAGAGGTGACAAGCAACAGTCACAGATTAAGGGCTGCTAGGGACAATGTGGGCCTAGTACCTTGGGGCAGTGGATTGCCAAAGAACCCCTCCATGTGAGTCCCCTTACCAGCCTAGGAACCTTGAAATAGATGTCAGGGCCCAGGGGCACACTCTACCTTCTAAGCTGCAGGAGAAATTGGACTCAAGCTCTCAGAGGCAGAGGGCGATGTAATCCAAATATACTGCTAGTGGGGGAGAAGAATTCCTAGGGCTAGAGACGTTAGCAAGAGAGATGCTCTACCTATACAGAGAACCAGGGCTGAAGTTGTGTCTGGTACCTGTGGAAAAGACAACCCATTGGGTCTTATCCTTTATGTCTGCCTGTAAAGACTGCCAGTTACTCTTTAAAAGTTTGATTGTTTTTATGAATCTCATGTCCCCTGGATTGATTGCTGCCATGGTTGCAGAAGAGGAATTTCTGGAGTCAGAGGAGGCCTGTGGGCTAGAAGTAAGTGGGAAGCACCACATACACAGCAGCACACCGGGACGGGGACACACTTTGTATGTAGGGTGCGAGAGCTAGCAGAGGCAGCAGCTCGCCCACGACTACCTCACTCAGGCACTTTGCACCTTCACCGTACAACCCAACTGGAAAATCGAAAGTGCATCAGGGAAAGTAAAAATTGTCTACTAGAAAGTTGGTTAAAAATATGAGGAATTCAGTCTTACCAAAATTTTCTTTAAGGAGCTTGAGGTTAAGTATGTACTAGACTGAGAACCAACTAAATAAGTTTATGAAGGTTGCTATTGCCTCTACATCTGCCAACTTTCTAGAAAGGCATTTGCATTTTTTCTGATCATTGCAACACCTATTAATATAGAAGTATTACAGGTTCCATTCCTCTGTCTTGTTAGTGCAGCCTTCCTCAAAGACTGCACAGTTCTCCTATCCACAAAAATCCATTGATAAAGGAGCATGTGACCAGATTTGTCCATCAACCTCCTCCAACTGGAAAACACTGCATATGTGAAAGTAGTTTTTCCATTGGAGGCTGATGGACCAGTCTGGTCACAAACTCCTTCACCATTAGTAGTTGTGAGAAGAGGAGAACTGTGCAGTCTGAGGAAGGCTGAACTAAGAAGCAGAGAAGGAAAACTTGTAACAAAAGTACCACAAAATCATGATCCCAATACACTTGTGAAAATAAAGTGTCAAACCTCTTTAAATTGAGAATTATGGACTTTATGTAGTTTTACAGCACAGAAAAAGTAAAAAAAAATGGTAATTTTGCACGAAATTTACAACTCTTGAAAATGGATGAGAAAAGAAAAGTTTCACAGTAGGCAGTGTAGTCAACCAAAATCCAACACATTTACTAAAATTTACACCAGAAATTAAATTATAGCATGAATCTAAATTTACTCATAGCTGGGGAGGATTTGAAATCCTAGAGCTAAAGTTGTGAAAAGTTTGTCAAGTGTTGAGGGCCCCTTAGTAAATTGGGTACATCTATTTTCACCACACCTCGGTTTTAGACTTGCCTAGAAAATATCAAAGTAAATCTTTCTTATTGTGTGTATAACTGAAATCTACAGCCAAGCATGATTGATTTAACTGGTCGTCATTGCTTTATAATGTGTTCCAAACCCTTGGGTCCTGCTAGACAGAAGCTCGTCTGAGACAATTACAGTATATATCTGGAAGACTCAAATTTTGCTTTAAAAGAATCCTTCAAGAAGATAAATGAACTGATTTAGACAGACAGTGGCAGATATAACTTGGTATATTATAGTATGAAAAGGCTAAGGGGCCAAGAAGGGAAGTTTGTCAAGATGACCAGCACTAACACAGCTTCTATGCCTGACGAAGCTGTACTAGGTGGCACAACTGGTAGGGTTTCTTTAACCACAGCTCCATGAATCCTATCGAGAGATTTATTATAACTATTTATTTTGTTTATTTAGCTGTTGGAATTTTTTTATCCTACGGGTAGAGGGGGTTTCTTGTTATAATAATTTCACCATTATAACCATTTATTAGTCACAATTTTGTATGTCATTTTCACTTATGGCTCTATACTATGTGTTTGAGGGAGGAGTCAGGCGTTGGGTGCCATGGGTCTCACCTTATTATATTATGGGAGCTTGTACTTGGTCTGTATTTTTAGTCTTTTTTTTTTTTTTAGATGTATGACTTGAGCTGGCCATACTCAACATTAATATACTCCCATGTTAACATGTAGGCTTTGCTCTGTCAAGCATTAATGTGTTTTCCATGGGGAGAAATATCTGCAGCAAGAGCTAACCTCCCAAAAAAATTAAAGGATAGGCCATTGAAATTCCAAAGACCCAATCCTTCTCTCCCCTGACCTTGTCTGTCGAGAAAGAATTAGGAGGCCCCCATACAATTCAGATGGTCCTATAGAAATCGGTGGGTTTCACTGACTTCCATCTAATGTCTATGGGAGCCTTTGGAGCTAGCCACTTTGCTAATAGGTTCCAGAGGCTGCCTGGTTATCTCGCTTTAATGCCTATACATCTGTACTTTTCTGCAGTTGACCCTTGGACCATTGCATCTGCATGCAGGAAGGAACCAGAAGGAACCAGAACGAGAGATAAATACTAAATTGTATCTAAATGACTAGTTAGGAGAAATTGGGTTAGAATTCCAGAGGTCAATCAGAAAACATTGAGACTTGAGTTCCACTTGGTTAGAGCACAGTAGCTTTTCAAAAAAGTGCACCAAGATAGCATCCAAAAGTATGCAATAGCTGACAAGGGGACAGGATATGATATTTAAATTTAGTGTCAAGAGAGTTGATTTGGTTGATGAATCCAACCCTTGTTTGGAGTCTTTACTGGCTCCAGTGATTGGCTGGTTAGGTAGACTATCTAAGTGGCCTTTGGAACCCTGTCCTAAAAAATGTGATCAAAGCTAGAGTGGGGGCAGGTGAGATCTTTATAATATTAAGTATTATCTGAATGGCTAGTATTTCTCCAGTAAACAACACAGAAAGAGGAGATCCCTGGTACATGACCCTTTATCAACATTTTGGAGGTCTAGATGTTAATGAAGACCTTGGATCAAGGGGACAAGTTTGAGTTTGAAGCAGCTATGAACGACAGCTGCAAAACAAAGTTTCCTCAAGGGAGTAAAGTGGAAAGGCCATTTTGTTAGATGATAAGCATGACTGAAGCACACTGCTTAATGGAAAGCCTAGAGCTGGGTGAAGAGACACCAGATGTTCGGGCAGATGACATTTTAGCCATTAAGCCTGTTTAATCAGAGGGATCAGTGGCAATACACATCTGTTAAGTTTTCTCAAAGGGATTTTCGATGGATTTACTTCTGTCTATAACAGGGGCATTAAAGGATTCTTTCCAGGCTTAAGTATCACAACAATTGTTGCTTCATGCAGAGATGGAGATTATTGGTCTTCAAGGAACTGGAAACAAAGTAGAAACAGCTGAGGGGACCAAACAATTCACTTTGTTTTATATGCACCATCTTTCCCATTATTAAATCCTGACATGTAAACTTGAAAAGCATAAAGTTGTGATTAGTACATGTTCAAACATTGGGCCACCCCTCAGGCCACAGTATCAAGTCAACAAACTGACCAATGTTAGTCATGAAGATTGATTTTCCACATGGACCATAGTTTTGTCGTGAAAAAAAAAAATTTATTACCCAATATTCTTTTCCTTTTTAAGTACATGTAATTATAGGCGGTTCCAGTGTGAATCCACAATTCAAAAGAGTAGAGGTAGCTGCACATGGACTATTGCAAATGTGACTAGCCCAATAATTTCAATGGTCCTCTGAACCCAACCGTAATTTTTCGGCATTTATCTGACTATTGTTTCAGGGATCATGATGTGATGGACAGTGCCAGAAAGAACAGATAAATTATAACTCCAAACAGAAGACATGAGCCCTTTCCTATTACTGTGTCTACAACATTCCCTCTAAATACTGTAGATTGACTTATTCTCATATTCTAAGGATAAACACCAAATTCATGAAACCGTTGCACTAACAATGGCTAAGGGTGCTTTCACATTGCGTTATGTGTCCCCGCTGGGGCATACGTCCCAAATTCCTCGCAAAATGGGGTCTGGACGTATGCTCTGACGTGGGCCATAGACTGCAATGGTGATGGCAGAGTGAACGTGAGCTCTGCCATGCACTTTTTTTGGAATTGTATGCCCACAGGAGGCGGACACTCAGACGTAGGTTGCTGTGTCTGAGTGTCGGCCTCCTGTGGGGGCCCATTGGAGTCAATGGCCTCCATCAGAGCATACGTCCAGACCCCAATTTGCGGGGAATTTGGGACGTATGCTCCAACAGGGACACAGAACGCAATGTGAAAGCACCCTAAGGCTGCATTTTCACAGAAAATTTTTTGAGCACAAACATTTCATAAGAACACTCGTTTCATGGTAATCTTTCCATGTAAAGAGGCTATAGATCCCCCGCTGAATGAGCAAATTTCTCATCCATTGGGTGAAATTATCATTTGTGCAGCACAAAAAAAAAATCATTCTCCGCGGCGCATCGTCCTGTGTAAGCAAGACTTGCACTGCCAAAAACAATGGCAGCCTTAGTGTACTAATTAATCTAGTGATGGGTCGTTGTTGACCCATCCAAGACAAAGAGCTGGCTACCTACTGATAATGATTGAAGTTGGCATCCCAGTGAGAACCACTAAAGTCTCTGAATTGAGAAGCTCTGGAGAGGGACAGAAGCGCACACAAAATAGGGCAATATTGTCTGATAAAGGATAGGTATAATCGATGGTATCACTCACCTAAAGTTGTTTTGTGCAGGCACAACCCCTATAAAGGCATGGAAAGCTGCTGCTGACCTGTGGCTGGAGGAAAAGATTCTTCTTAGTATGGATTGCGGACTTTAAAATGTCTGCAATTTATATTTATAATATATTGCAGACTTAGCATATATTGCCGACTTAGATGAAGCCCAACGGCTTCATATAAGATTATTGAGGGTGTCCATGCAACCTGTATTGGAGGGAGGGTGACTGATAGTCCCATTTCCAACCTCCTTGCCACTCTTTACAAAGCCAGGTAACCAAAGCTGTGAAACCTAGTTCTCTTATATTGCACATTTGCATATTTATACACAAGACCAATATTACCCACCTCTCAAGAAAGGACAACCAATCTAGTGAGATATAAATAAATGGAAATAACTTGTATAGTTGTATAACAGTAATACCAGTTAGGTGGCACTATTATACGGCTCAGTTCTTACTCAACACTGGTGATGTGGAATGCTTGAACATTGGTTAGCACTGCAGCCTTGGAGCGCTGGGGTCCTGGGTTCAAATCCCATCAAAGACAACATCTGCAAGGAGTTTGTATGTTCTTCCTGTGTTTACGTGGGTTTCCTCCAGGTTCTCCTGTTTCTTCCCACTCCAAGGACATACTGATAGGGAATTCTATTGTGAGCCCCAATGGGGACAGTGCCGATAATGTCTGTAAAGCGATGTGGATTTAATGGCGCTATATAAGTGAGTAAAATAGTGAGAGCCTTTAGAGCGCTCTCCAGAACTTCACACAATAACAGTGATAACCCACAATATCATGCTGAACCCAACTTTAGCCCATTTATAAAAGGAGAGTTACTTTAAACACTTGTCCCTAGTAGTATTCTATACCAAACCCTCCTACCCTTCCCTCTCAGTCCACTACACAACAGAGCTAAAACATACAGCCTAACCTCTCAGGTCTGTCCCTGAGTCTGCACCTATAGGCAATGTCTCAATAGTAACTCTTGTTTATTTGTTTCAAGGTTGCAAACTTCATGACCCACCAAGGCAGAGACTTGATAGATGTCTTGTCATTCAAACTGACCCCCAGCCCACCAGCTTTCTCTTCCCATAAAAATGTTGCTCAAACCTTCAGCTCAAACATTTTTACGCATACAAGCACTCTGGTCTTCAGCTTACCTATGCGCCAGAGATAGACAAGCCCAGGCCTAATGGACAGGCCAATCATGTCTTCAATACATGAAACGCAGACCATGCACCCTGTTCCCTTTGAGTCAATGATAATCTCCCTCATCAGCGCTAGGTTCTTCCGGGGCTTACATGGCTGCTGTCACTTCCTTTGGTAGTTCAACGAAAGGACTCTAAATCCAGATGACAGACTGTAGTCTCGGCATTGTGTCCAATGGCCAACCATACTATGAAACCAGGGACCTTAAGACGCAGTACATTAAAGTATTTAGCTCATTGACTACCTCTTGAAGCTCATCAAGAGAATGCCAAGAGTGTGCAAAGCAGTCATCAAAGCAAAAGGTGGCTACTTTGAAGAATCTAGGATATAAGACATATTTTGATCTTTTTCACACTTTTTTGTTAAGTATATAATTCCACATGTGTTAATTCATAGTTTTGATGCCTTCAGTGTGAATGTACAATTTTCATAGTCATGAAAATACAGAAAAATCTTTAAATGAGAAGGTGTGTCCAAACTTTTGGTCTGTACTGTATATATTTAACCAATACAATGTAATCTGCTTAAAATCCAGTAGAGCAATTTGCTCGAATTTGGCTAGAAATTCAATGCAAATCAAATACATCTTATTACACTCTGCAGTCTCTACCAGTTGGTGCCACAAAGGCTGAAGATCCTTGTAAAAAGAAGATGGAGGTAGACATCTGTCACCACACCTGAAAAAAAAAAATAGAACTGTAGGTAGAAATCAAATGACTGGGAGGTGAGCTGAGGCAGTGGGGACATGTGAAAGTGGAGAAGTGTATAATTTGTTTCTTAACCTCTTTTTGGTCTATAGGAGGCTAACAAAATTGTGGCCAGTCGCCGGACTGTTCCCCTAGATTTGTCCAAAGCAAATTCATATTTGGGCAAATACAATTTTTTTTGTAAAATTAGAGATGACTGATTAACTTCAAATCGATTCACCGATCTCCAATATACAGAATAATAAGATAATCCAATGAATCAGTCTTTGGCTATGTTCACACGTTGCATTTTGGCTGCATTTTTCTCTGGAGGCAAAATCTGCTCTCTTGGCTGTAAAGAAGCTGCTTACAAAAAGCAAGTTTTGCTGCTTTTTTTAGGATCCCAAAGTTCAGCTTTGCTTCGTTCGCAGAAGCATGAACACAGGTCATCAATGCAAGACATGTGTGAAACCATAAAACCATTTTTGGAAAAAAAAAGGGCAATTTGATCAAATTATTTAGTGGAAAAATATTTTTATGTCTGAAAAAATAGTGACTATTCCAAACATAAAATTTCATATGAATTCATGAAAAAATACATAATTACAAAGGGAGGTGAATTGGTTGGGAATAGTTTACCTAAGACATTGGCAGAGTATTGAGTTTGTAGGACACTGTTTACTTTCACACTTTGATTGGACCTTGAGTTGATCCGGTATTGTTCAATTTCACACATTGGTCGGCCAATGTTTACTTTACGCACATCGCTAATTTAATGAAACTGTACTAATCCTAACTGCCATTCTCAGCTGATGACTAGTGTTGAGCCACCCCCGTAGTGTTCGAGCTCGGTTCGGTTCGTCGAACACCCGTGTGTTCGCCGAACTGTTCGTCGAACTGTTCGTCGAACACCTTCGAACACCGTTAAAACCAATGGCAGGCAAACAAAAACACATAGAAACACATAGAAAACACCTTCAAAGGTGTCCAAAAGCTGACAAACTGCTCAGAAGACACAACTAACACATGGAAAAGTGACAAGTACATATAGCCATGCGAAAAGAAAAGAGGTGGAGGAGTAAAAGGAGGGGGAGACACAAATATAGGCATGTCATGCCCTTCTAAAATCCAAAAAGTGAGAAGCCAACACGTTCAGTCCGCTCCTGCCCGTGCCACCTCCGTGTTGCCGGGTTTGTGCCAGAGCCGCAGTGAACCCTGACGGCCAGCCCCCCTCTCCCAATACTGGTGCCTGTCCGCTGGTGGGTCGAGCGAGCCCCCCTGTGGTGGAGGCAGCTCTAAGCTTTTTAATTTAAATTGTCTCTCTAATTTGAATGAATACACTTTAAATCCATTTACAAGGATCTATTGGAGGGCAAGTCTCATGCCAGCAGCCGCGTAATTCCAGCTCCAGTAGCGTCCACTAAAGCTGCTGCAGTTAAAAAGCTTTTATAAGGATCGAGCTCGGCTGTCCACCGCAAGGCATCCTACTGCCAGTCCCAGCCCCTATGCCTTGGGGTGCCTCCTGATGCTCTTCACTGAGTATCCCGTGGTCCCGAAGCATTTCCTTTGAAAAAATTAAGTGTCCAAACTACAGGTGGTGTAGCTTGCTTAACAGCCAGGATAATCCGCTGACTAGCAGACACTGCTACTAGGCACAAAGTATTTCCTGGGCTAGATGCAGTTAAAAATTTGTAATTAGATACTCTCGTTGGATGCTGAGAAAGCATTCCATAGAGTCTCCTGGCACGCCATATATGATTCTCTTAAAAAGTTTGGGGTAGGGGTCTAGGGGACCCTTTTATAGCCAAAATCACGGCCCTGTATCACAATACGTCACCTAGGCTGAAGATAAATGGAACTGTAGCACCCTGAGGGCTCGGTTGCTACAGAGGTATTGCACCTCACCCAGAGGTGTGAAATCTCACTCTCAGGTAAGGATGGAGTGTGGATCAGGACCCGACAACTGCATGCATTACACCACATTGCCGTGGGGCAGGGCGACCAATATGCCTCTGAGATGGGCACGACAGTCCCTGTCCCTGGCTGGAGTGGGGGGAGGGAACACTGAGGAAGGGGAACCCTGTAGTGCAGGAGCAGGGAGGAAGCAGTTCCTGGGTGCATTGAGAAGGGAGTATAAAAGGTGGGCACCATCTTAGTTCAGTGCAGAGAAGTCTGAGCAGAAGTGGCAAGGAGCAGGGGCTCTGCATGAGCTCTGCTCCGGAGGCGGGCCTAGTAACAGAGGCCCAGGCCTGGAAGAGGGAGAAGGAAGGAAGAGGAGCGGAGAAGGCTCCAGGAACGAGGAATGAAGGGATCCCAGGGGTGCGAACGGGCGAGTCGCCACCGCACGCCCGAATCCACCTGCGTGGAGGGGTCAGGCCAAAGGGGGAGACCGGTCCCCGAAACTAGTGGAGGCAGGAAACGACCCTCAGCTAGAAACCGGAGGCTCTGACATTTTATGTGGCGCAGCCCCTCGCTACACCCGCTAGGAAGGCACCACATAGGGTCAGGGAAACTGGTGGTCTGGATAATAAGAACTGTGAGTAAAGGCCCTGGACTGCATCACTGACTCCGTGTCGTTACTGCTGTTGCCCTGCACCATCACCCCCATCCTCCGCATACACTGCCCTGAGGCTATACTCCTCCCGTGGGGAGTTATGCTATGCTCTGCTGCACCCACAACACCAGCCTCAGCGGTCTGCCCTGCAGCGGCGGTTCACTCTGACCGCAATCCACGGGTGGCGTAGTCGGACATTTAAACATCAAAACCACATAAATAGTTCCGCCACTGGTTTGACCACCCTGAGCCACGGAACCGGGTCGCCGCCACGAAGACTACAACCACCAGCATCCACCAAAAAGGGTCCGGCTCCGGGTGTCCCAAGGCCCAGGGGGTGCATCAGAACATTTTCATCACCTTTCACTATCACCAATGGGACAAGGCAGGGATGTCCTCTGTCCCCTCTCTTATACATCCTAGTGATGGAGCACCTGCTCTCATCAATTCGCCATAACCCCAATATTAGGTGGATTGAGGTGGGAGGCACCGAGTACAAGTGCTCTCTATTTGCTGATGATGTCCTAGTATATATCACTCAATCACATATATCCATCCATGCTGTTATGGCTGAAATAGATCACTTTGTTACATGGTCAAATTTTAAAATCAATGCAGCGAAGTCTGAGGTCCTCGATGTCTCCCTCCCCAAATCTATATAGGATTCCATCCAGTCCAACTTTCCCTTTGCCTGGCCCTCACAGGGTATCAAATACTTAGGAATTCCTATTCATAGAGACCTCTCCCATCTATGTTATCTTAATTTTGGGCCCTTTATTGAACAACTCCATACAGACCACGGTTGGCAAGTTAGAACTGTAAGATTCACTACGTGAACCACTGGTGTTTTGTGGAAAAGCACATGTACACTGTGTTCCAAATTATTATGCAAAAAGTGTTTAGGAGTGATAAGGGAAGAATTTGTTTGTTTGTCAGTTAAACTCATTGATGGTGATGTGTGTCAGGGCTCTTTATATCACTGTAAGCAATTGCAGACACCTGTGCTAATTAGTTTGGCAGGTGTGTCCAATGAAAGGCAAGACTACTTAAGAAGGCTGTCTCACATTATTAAGCAGCCTATATTTTCTGCCAAATTGGGAAAGAAAAAGGATGTGTCGGCTGCTGAGAAGCAACAAATTGTGGAGTGTTTAGGTCAAGGCATGACTACAATCAACATTGTGCGATGATCAGGATGAAGTGTCTTGGCAATCAAGAAGTATGTAGCTGATTCACAGTACACACGTGTGCGTGCTGATAAGGGCAAATTGAGGACTCTTTCCTACAGGCAATTACGTCAGGTTAAAAGAGCAGCGGCAAAAAAGCCTTGTCATAGCAGCAGACAAGTTTTTGAAGCTGCTCGTGCCTCCAACGTCCCCCGAACAACAAGATGCAGGGTCCTTCAGAGGTTTGCAGCTGTGCATACGCCATCCTGTCGACCTCCTCTATCCACTTCACACAAGCAGAAACGGCTCCAGTGGGCTAAACATTACATGAAGACTGATTTCAAAACTGTTTTGTTCACGGATGAGTGCCGTGCAGTGCTCGATGGTCCAGATGGATGGAGTGGAGGATGGCTGGTTGATGGACACCCCACGCAAACACGGCTACAGCGCCAACAAGGAGGAGGTGGAGTAATGTTTTGGGCTGGAATCATGGGGAGAGAGATTGTCGGCCCCTTTAGGATCCCTGAAGGCGCTAAAGATGAACTCCATAATGTATGTGGATTTTCTCAAACAGCACTTCCTGCCATGGTTCAAGAAGAAGAACCGTGTATTTCACAGCAAGATCATTTTTTTGCATGATAATGCACCATCTCATGCTGCACATAAAACATCTGCATCTCTGGCTGATATGGGCATAAAAGGGGACAAACTTATGGTGTGACCCCCATGCTCCCCTGACCTCTACCCCATTCAGAACCTCTGGAGCATCATCAAAAGGAGTGTCTATGATGGCGGGAGGCAGTTCACATCTAAGCAACACCTCTGGGAGGGTATTCTGTCCTCATGCAAAACAATTGAAGCAGAAACCATCCAAAACCTGACAAATTCAATGGACGAGAGAGTTCAGAAGCTCCTTTCGAACAAGGGGTCCTATGTGAAAATGTAACATCACCTAGAATAAAGTTTTGAGTTGAAAACTGTTTGATTTCAGTTTCTAATAACCTGCTAATGCTTATAATTTCAAAAATGACCATTTTTTTGGTCTTTATTAAAATGAAAAGGTTGATCGAAAAGTTTGGGGGATCTAAGAGTGTGGCAACCCAGTAGTCATGATTACTTCGAATTCTGACAATATGAGGGTCATGTTGCAGGTAGTGCAGCAAGAAGGCACTTATGTGTCTTGCGCATCTCGGAGCCCCAAAATTATTTTCCGGGCTAGATGCAGCTAAAAATTATTATTAATTTTAAATCTGGTGGAGCTTAGTATAGATGGCCTAATAGGATCAGTGCTGCACACTGCTACAAAGCCCAAATTATTTTCCAGCCAAGATACAGATAAACATGATTAGTAATTTTAAATCTGGTGGAGCTTATTATTGATGGCCTAATAGAATCAGTGCTGCACACTGCTACAAAGCCCAAATTATTTTCCAGCCAAGATACAGATAAACATGATTAGTAATTTGAAAGCTTAAAACGGTTGGTAGGGTGATTTTAACCAATCATCAAGCTTTTACTCTCCCCAGGATGACACAGGGGTAGAAAAGTCGTTTCGGATCCATGATTTGTTCATCTTTATGAACGTGAGTCTGTCTACATTATCAGTGGAGAGCCGCGTGCGTTTATCTGTCAGCACACCACCAGCAGCGCTGAACACACGTTCAGACAGAACGCTGGCTGCGGGGCATGACAAGATCTCCAAGGCGTAAGTGGCTAGCTCCGGCCATTTATCCAGATTGGAAGCCCAAAAAGAGCAAGGGTCCAGTGACACAGTCATGGCTTCAATGTTTACTTGGAGATACTCCTGTACCATCGTCTCTAGGCGTTGACTATGTGTCAGACTTCTTGTCTCCTGTGGCCTTGCAAAGGATGGGCTAAAAAAGTGGTGAAATGATTCCGCAAAATTGATGTTACCAGCAGATACTGTGGTTCTGTTACGGTTTGAGTGCTGAACACTTGACGGTCCCACGGTTGGCAAATTGGAACTGTGAGATTCACTACGTGCACCACTGGTGTTTTGTGAAAAAGCACATGTAAGATTCTGCAACAGTCTCTGCTGATACTCCTGCATGCGTGCATCCCTTTCTATGGCAGGAATAATTTCGGCAAATTTACTTTTGTACCGGGGATCTAACAGTGTGGCAACCCAGTAGTCAGGATTATTTCTAATTCTCACAATTCGAGGGTCATGTTGCAGGTAGTGCGGCAAGAAGGCACTCATGTGTGTTGCGCATCCAGGAGCACCAAGTCCCTGTTGTGTTGGTGGCGAGGTAACAATCATGCTTCCTTCCTCTGTCCTCTCCCCCCAACCTCGCACAACAGAAATGTGATCAAGGTCTCCCTCATCTGATGAGTCTTCCATCAGTTCGTCCTCCACTTCTTCCTGGGCTCCTGCACCTTCCTCACGAGTTTGGCTGCTACCATGCGCCCTGGTAAAACCATCTCCCCCACCCTCACATGCCTGCCGCCTTGGTGCTGCCGACCGTCTGGACCTTGCAGATGTTAGCCCTTCCGCATACAACTCCTCCTCCTCTACTTCCTCCACCTCCTCTTGTGCCACCACCTGACTCCGAATTCTGTTTAACATGTGCTACAGCATGTAAATCACCGGAATAGTCATGCTGATAATGGCATGGTCAGCACTAAACATCTTCGTCGCCATTTCAAAACTGTGCAGAAGGGTGCATAGGTCCCTGATCTGAGACCACTCCTCCAGCGTGATTTGCCCCACCTCTGGATCTTGTTGGCCCAGGCTATACGTCAGAACGTATTGCACCAGGGCTTGTCGGTGCTGCCACAGTCGCTGCAACATGTGCAGAGTTGAATTCCACCGGGTAGGCACATCGCATTTTAGCCGGTGAAGTGGCAGGCCCAACGACTTCTGTAGAGATGTAAGTCGCTGAGCTGCGGGATGCGAACGGCGGAAGTGAGCACACAACGACCGTGCCCTCTGCAGAAGGCCATCTAGTCTGGGATAGTGGGCTAAAAATTGCTGGACAACCAGGTTCAACACGTGAGCCATACAAGGCACGTGTGTGACATTGCCCCGGCGAAGGGCCGCACCCAGGTTTGCAGCATTGTCGCACACGGCCTTCCCTGGTTTCAGGTCCAGTGGAGACAACCATTCATGAAATTGGTTCTCCAGAGCTGACCACAACTCCTCAGCTGTGTGACTCACATTTCCCAGACATTTCAAAGTAAAAACCACCTGATGACGTTGAGCCCTACTGCCAGCATAGTAAGGAGGTGTGCAGGATCCCTTCTGCGCAGTTAGAAAGCTTGTGGCATGACCAGACAGGCTTTGGGTGCAGGTGGAAGACCGAGAGGAGGTTGAGGAGGCAGAAGCAGTGGAGGAACTTTGACATAAAGAGGATTGACGCACAACTCGTGGGGACGGCAAGACTTGGACAGCAGCCCCTTGTCCTGCTGTCACCATAGTTACCCAGTGCCCAGTCAGCGACATGTAACGCCCCTGTCCATGCCTACTCGTCCAAGTGTCTGTGGTGAAATGCACCCTGTCACACACAGAGTTTCTCAAAGAAGCGGTGATGTTGTGTGCGACATGCTGGTGGAGCGCAGGCACACCTTTCTTTGAGAAGTAGTGCCGACTGGGCATCTGGTACTGGGGCACTGCGACGGACATAAGGTCTCGAAAATCCTCTGTGTCCACCAGGCGGAAAGGCAGCATTTCTGTAGCCAAGAGCTTGCAGATGGTGAAATTCAACCTCTTAGCTTTCTCATGGCTAGGAGGAAATGGTCTTTTACTTGTCCACATCTGAGGGACCGAGGGCTGGCTATTGTGCTTAGACGGGGTTGATAAGGGTGTCCCCGGCAAACTGCCGGTCTGTGAGGAAGATGCAGGCGGACATGTTAGGTTGCCTTAATCCAAAGGTGGTGCTATCGATGTCGGACAGCGCTCAACACCAGCTGGTGTTACCACCTCCAAAGAAAATGATGACCTGCCAATCACGCTGGCTGTTGCGGGTAAAGAGGTGGCAGGTCTGCGCCCCAAAACAGGTGTGACTGCTGTCCCCCCAGTTACAGAGGATGAAGAGGCCGTGGATGCACAAGATATGGCAGACGGTGGTTGGCCCAGCCGGCTAGGCCGCATTGTAGCACACTGAGCTTCCCACTGCAACTTATGCTTCATGTCCATGTGCCGGTTCATGCATGAAGTACTCAAACTATGTATTTTTTGGCCTCTACTTAGCTTTTGCTGACAAATGTTACAGATAACACGAGTTGGGTCATCTTTATCGATCTGAAAAAATGCCCAGGCTATGCAAGGCTTAGCACCCATGCGACCTGAAGAGCCACCACGACTTGTGGTGAGAGGCAGAGTTGTGTTTGAGGATGCAGTTGTTGACGTGCTTCCAGTACTACGTCTCTGTCCAGGAAGGCGCAACCTGACCTCGTCGTCACTAGCATCTTCCTCCACCTCCTCTGCTGACCTCATCTCTTGGCTGACTGTGGGTTGACAGTAAGTGGGATCTCCAACCTCATCATCATCACCCTGTGCGTTATCACACCCGTCGTCCTCAGAGCCAACCTGTTCCTGCCCTGACAAAAAACTAAAGTTGTCGCTCCAACCAGGTATTTGAGTCTCATCATCGTCTTCCTCATTGTCTCCACCAACAGGAGTTCCAGTTTGGGAATGAGGGTCTACATTATGGTCAGAACCTTCTGCGTCTGGTCCTGGATCCGACTCATAAAGATTCTGGGCATCAGTGCAGATCATTTCCTCGTCTGGATTCACAGAAGCGCTGGAGTCGACCTCTGATTCCCAGGCTATAGTATGAGTAAACAGCTCTGCAGACTCAACCATCTGTTCTACCTCATACTCAGACGGGCAGCTGGAGATTTGGGAGCTGTGAGGAAGCAAGTGCGATTGGGGTGACACCCTTGAGGACTGGAGTATTTGTGATGTTGAAGTTGATGTGGAGGAGAGCCCACTTAAAGGAGCACTTGATATCCGTTGAAGCACCTGCTGTTTTTGTGCCTCATCTGGAATTTGTAGCGATTGGCGTGGCCGTAAGAAAGGGATCTTATCACATTGTCCGCTAAAAGAAGTAGACATTTTAGTTTGGCTGGAAGATGGTCTTTCTTCTGCAGATGTTATTGTTGCTTTAACACCTACCCCACGGACACAACCTTTTTTCCGCTTCCCAACACGCCTATTCCCCTTTCCACCAGCAGCAGGCCTTTTTCCACTCATTTTGGTGGTTAACTAATTCACAACTCTGGAGTTGTTTGCAAAAAAAAACAATGGATGGGAACCGAGCAGAGCTGAGTGGCCAAACTGTGGTATTAGGCCAAAACTATTGGCTGGGTTAGATGGAGAAAAAAATTATATTCGATTTGCAACCTGATGGAGGTCAGTATAGATGGACTAATAGAACAAGTCCCACACACAGCTAGAAGCCCAAATATTTTTTCAGAGGTAGATGCAGAAAAAAAATATATTCAGTTTGCAACTTGATGGAGGTCAGTATAGATGGACTAATAGAGAAAGTCCCACACACTGCTAGAAGGCCAAATATTTTTTCAGAGCTAGATGCAGACAAAAAATTATTTTGAATTTGCAACCTGATGGAGGTCAGTATAGGTGGACTAAAAGAACAAGTCCCACACACTGCTAGAAGGCCAAATATTTTTTCAGAGCTAGATGCAGAAAAAAATTACATTCAGTTTGCAACCTGATGGAGGTCAGTATAGATGGACTAATAGAACAAGTCCCACACACTGCTAGAAGCCCAAATATTTTTTCAGAGGTAGATGCAGAAAAAAATTATATTCAGTTTGCAACCTGATGGAGGTCTGTATAGATGGATTAATAGAACAAGTCCCACACACAGCTAGAAGCCCAATATTTTTTCAGAGGTAGATGCAGATAAAAATTATTTTTAATTTGCAACCTGATGGAGGTCAGTATAGATGGACTAATAGAGAAAGTCCCACACACTGCTAGAAGGCCAAATATTTTTTCAGAGCTAGATACAGATAAAAATTATTTTTAATTTGCAACCTGATGGAGGTCAGTATAGATGGACTAATAGAGAAAGTCCCACACACTGCTAGAAGGCCAAATATTTTTTCAGAGCTAGATGCAGATAAAAATTATTTTTAATTTGCAACCTGATGGAGGTCAGTATAAATGGACTAATAGAGAAAGTCCCACACACTGCTAGAAGGCCAAATATTTTTTCAGAGCTAGATGCAGAAAAAAATTATATTCAGTTTGCAACCTGATGGAGGTCAGTATAGATGGACTAATAGAACAAGTCCCACACACAGCTAGAAGCCCAAATATTTTTTCAGAGGTAGATGCAGATAAAAATTATTTTTAATTTGCAACCTGATGGAGGTCAGTATAGATGGACTAATAGAGAAAGTCCCACACACTGCTAGAAGGCCAAATATTTTTTCAGAGCTAGATGCAGATAAAAATTATTTTTAATTTGCAACCTGATGGAGGTCAGTATAGATGGACTAATAGAGAAAGTCCCACACACTGCTAGAAGGCCAAATATTTTTTCAGAGCTAGATGCAGAAAAAAATTATATTCAGCTTGCAACCTGATGGAGGTCAGTATAGATGGACTAATAGAACAAGTCCCACACACAGCTAGAAGCCCAAATATTTTTTCAGAGGTAGATGCAGATAAAAATTATTTTTAATTTGCAACCTGATGGAGGTCAGTATAGATGGACTAATAGAGAAAGTCCCACACACTGCTAGAAGGCCAAATATTTTTTCAGAGCTAGATGCAGATAAAAATTATTTTTAATTTGCAACCTGATGGAGGTCAGTATAGATGGGCTAATAGAGAAAGTCCCACACACTACTAGAAGGCCAAATATTTTTTCAGAGCTAGATGCAGAAAAAAATTATATTCAGTTTGCAACCTGATGGAGGTCAGTATAGATGGACTAATAGAACAAGTCCCACACACAGCTAGAAGCCCAAATATTTTTTCAGAGGTAGATGCAGATAAAAATTATTTTTAATTTGCAACCTGATGGAGGTCAGTATAGATGGACTAATATAGAAAGTCCCACACATGCTAGAAGGCCAAATATTTTTTCAGAGCTAGATGCAGATAAAAATTATTTTTAATTTGCAACCTGATGGAGGTCAGTATAGATGGACTAATAGAGAAAGTCCCACACACTGCTAGAAGGCCAACTATTTTTTCAGAGCTAGATGCAGAAAAAAATTATATTCAGTTTGCAACCTGATGGAGGTCTGTATAGATGGATTAATAGAACAAGTCCCACACACAGCTAGAAGCCCAATATTTTTTCAGAGATAGATGCAGAAAAAAAATATATTCGGTTTGCAACCTGATGGAGGTCAGTATAGATGGACTAATAGAGAAAGTCCCACACACTGCTAGAAGGCCAAATATTTTTTCAGAGCTAGATGCAGAAAAAAATTATATTCAGTTTGCAACCTGATGGAGGTCAGTATAGATGGACTAATAGAACAAGTCCCACACACTGCTAGAAGCCCAAATATTTTTTCAGAGCTAGATGCAGAAAAAAATTATATTCAATTTGCAACCTGATGGAGGTCAGTATAGATGGACTAATAGAATGATGCTATGCCCAAAAGATTTTACTTCACTAGGTGCAGTAAAAAAATTGGTATTCTATACACAGGTGGTATATCTTGCAACACAGATAGGCTACTCCACTGACTAACACACTCTGCAATAGGCCAAAAAGGATTAGCTTTGCTAGATTCAGCCAAATGCTGTGAAAAAAACTTGCACAGCACTGGCACAGACCTGCCTGGCAAAAACTGATAGGAACTGATGTAACCTAGTCCTGAAAAGGACTGCAATTACAATTAGTCTTTACTCCCACAATCTATCTATTTAAGAGCACAGACCTGCCTGATAAAAGTCGTAGGAAATGCTGTAACCTAGTCCTTAAAAGGACTGCAATCACAACTATTCCCTACTCCCAAGCTATCTGTAGATTTGTGCGAAAATTGGCTTGAAATTAACAAGGTATAGCGCACACAGCAACAGCGGTGCCGTCTAACACGCAGCTGCAGCAGTGAGAAAATGGTGGCGACGGGGAAAATGGCTTGGTCTTATAGGGCAAGGACATGTGACATACACTGCCAATGACACATGCCCTTGCTTGTGTGAAAAACAGCAGTTCGCTCCGTGTGTGCGCTGCTGATAGGCTGACAGATTGCACCTCCCCACTGCAAATGCGGGAAAGAGAAAAAAAAATGGAGATCTTCATTGTTCCTGCAGAGATCCATCCCCTGCCCCTCCCCCCACCCCACTGTACACTCAAACTGCGTATTAACATTAATTTTCATCATTACTGAGAAAAAATCCAGTTATGATTTTGGTGCACGAACAGTTATCGAACATAACCTCGAACAGCCGAATTTTTCTCAAATCGTTCGTGTTCGCCGACCGGCTCGAACACCGCCCAAAACAGCTCGAATTTGAGATTGGCGAACAGTTCGAGTAGAACAACGCTCATCTCTACTGATGACACCAAGACATTTTGGTTTAAACTTGGGAAAATCATAAAAATAAATGAGTTTCACATACTGCTGTGCCTGCTTTTTTTTCGCTAAAAACGCAGCAAAACCTGATACGTTGTTGCATTTTTATACATTGCTTTCTATGGGTGAAAAAACGATGAAAAAATGATGAAAGAAGTGACATGCTGCAGTTTTAAAAAATGCAGCAGTTTTCCAATTTAGTTAGGAAAAAAACAACATGTGTGCATGAGATTTCGGAAATCTCGTAGCTTTTGCTTGTACTGTAGAATGCAGCTTTTAATTTGCATAAAAATGCAGCAAAAATGCAACATGTGACTGCAAAAAAGGGTAAATACAGTATATATAGGTAAATTGCATTTTTTAATCTATTTCAGTTTACAGATATAAAGCTTTTACTCTGAAGTGCTAAAAATAGTAAGTAGATAATAGCTATAGTAAGAATTTTATGGCCATGGTTGCATGCAGAGACGAGCAGTTCAGCGCCAGCTGGAAATCCATAGGTAGCCTTCTATTGATTTATAATAAAAACACAATAGGATTCTTGAACTGGCTTTTCCACTATTTGTTTTCCAAAGAGCAGTAAAGAATGATATCAGACAATGCACATTTTCAATCCAGTATTTTTTCCAGACGACCCCCTCCTATTTATTTAGGTCAAAGTGAACGTTTTGCATTCATTTTCTTCCAAAAAATTGCATTAATTTGCTGAGTTTTGAAATGCTGTTCATACTGTATACACGCAGAAATATGTAGCATTTAGTATGGATTACTCTTTCCCTTAGAATAGCCTAAATCATATGTGATAGAGAGAGATTCATCAAAAATGGTTTAGACCGAGTTGACGCAGTGATCTTTTGATGTGTTATTTATAAGCTAAAATCAAGTTGGAAAAAATTATATGAACTTGCTCCACAGCTCCACATGCAAAGTGTGTAACTAAAAACTTCATAAAAGGAAAGCACAACTATATTTTTTTATTTACAGGCTTTTAAGTTGTATCAGCTAGTGGATAGAGACTACACGCTATGATGTCTCCCATATACAAAGTTTAGGATTTCCTGTTTCTATGAAACATGTTCAGAAGCAGGAACAGCACAGAATACATTAAATAGGAAGATTGAGCAGAGTAGCTGTGAATCCAGCATTGTCGTCAGAAACAATTACTAGAAAAAAGCTTCAGCACTGGTTTGTGTCGGTGCATCTTCCTACTCTGCTCCAGATCCCATCTTCCACCTTCCTTCTCTCAAAAAACTTCAATAGGCTGCTGTAATCCGATACCTCAGTGAACTGCTTCAACCAACTTGTTTTGCCCAGCAAAGATTTTAGATGTTTTTAAAAGTGAACTAATTAAAGAAGCACTCCCATCAAAGTATTTATTCTGCGAAAATATTGCAATCTACATATCATATAGCACTGTGTACTTTCAATTGCTCATTTGCCTTTTTACCCAGTTAGCTCTTCTCTTTTCTATTAGGTCTATGATATCACTTGATTAATAACTGACTAGCTGAATCCTTCTAAGCTCTATGTAGAATCAGGAAGTCTCTTTTTCCTGGATGAGTCATCATTATAACTACAAATCTACATAGCTGCAAAGCCCCTGGCAGCTTAGCTCCACCTCTTCATTTCCCAACCCAGCTGCTTCATTCCTCCTCTCTGCCAGGGACTTTTTAGGGATCTAGAATTGTAGTTCTAATGATGATCCATGCAGTGAAAAGACTTGCTGTTTCTACATAGAGCTTAGAAACATTCAGCTAGTCTGTTTTCAATCACGTGATGTCATAGCCCTAATGGAAAAGAGAAGAATTAGCTGGGTAGAAAGGCAAAATGAGCAATTGTAACTACACAGTGCTATGTAACATGACTGCAATAAATTGAAAGGATAAAAACTTTGAAGGGAGTACTTCTATAAGGACTGGGGGGAAGAGAATAAATGGCTGATAAGTTGAGAAAGAAGCATATTTTTCTGATAAGATGTATTTGCTAAGTTCCCTATACTCGCTTGTACTATTGATTGATTCAAAGTTTGCTATAGTAACAGTGTCCATATAAAATGTTCTTACATGTGTACGGAATAAATTCAATTAATTGGACATGATTCAGAAAGGCAAACATCTCTGTAGGTCCCACAGCTGACAGTGCATTTCAGAGCAAAAATAAAGGAAAATGTAATATGCTGTAATTTGATAGAAGAAAATCAAATGCACTTCAAAACAATTCATTCTTTGTGGCAGTATTTCACATTTAGTGCATTTTTGGACCCTTAGAATTTTTCTTTAAATGTATCATCCTTAAACAGGTTGTCCAGTCTTTTGAAAAAGGTTTGCAGTCAGATGTCTGAACCCTGACAGTGTGTCTGCTGTAAGTATCACTGACATTGCTGGTGACAGCGGGCGGTCACGGGACCACAAGCATGCAATTTGCATACTTCCGGCCACATTCCAACTAGACATGCCTGGTTTCTCTCAATACAAATGAAATGAGAGAAGCTGAGCACATTTACTGTAATTGTCACATCGCATTCTTGCAGTCATGTGACCAACCTCTTTCATTAGCAATACAGCTGAATCCTTACAGTGTGCGCACCACATGGACTTATCGGAAGACCGGATAATCCTTTTAAATATATCAGAATTGTGGCTATTTTACAATTCTTAAAAACCCTAATGGTAAATGAAGCCTACTAATGTACTTATCTGGGAGTGAAGGAACAGGTGATAAAGCACTCGCACATAATAAAAAGTGAAGAAATTGCCAAAAAATTGTGAAATTAAAATTTATTAAAACCACAATGCGTTTCAGCTGTATCCAGCCTTCCTCAGGAGTCTAGGAGCTCAACACCCGAGGAAGGTTGGATACAGCCGAAACATGTTATGGTTTTAATAAATTTTATTTTGCAATTTTTTGTCATTTCTTCACTTTTTATCCATGTGGGAAATGCTTATCACCTGATCTTTCACTCCCAATTATGCTCTGCCAGAATTCTTCTTGGAGGAAATTCCTGCAGCAAACCTGATCGGCTGCTCCCATTTGATTAGCTTTTCACATATACGCATATGGAGTTGTGCTCTTCGTGCACAACCCTACCAAGTGAGAAGATTCTCTTTTTATGGTCACATCTATTTTAATCTTACTACGCTCAGAAACTGCTACTATCTCTCTGTTTCCCTGAGGGAAATCCATACATAATGTACTTATCTGGTTTTACAGTCTTTATACCATGTATCAGTGATCACTCACATCCTCATTTGCTACAAGGCTTCGTACCTTTTAAACATTTCTAGTTGTCTGGAAAAATATTCTAATCTGGTATCCACAAAAAATATCCGCAAATACAAAACATTATTTTTTTTACCACATTACATTGAGCATGAAATGATTTTACCCAATATGATTAACCTTCTAATGAGCAGATACAGGTGCATCTCACTAAATTAGAATATCATCAAAAAGTTAATTTATTTCAGTTCTTCAATACAAAAAGTGAAACTCACATATTATATAGAGTCATTACAAACAGAGTGATCTATTTCATGTGTTTCTTTCTGTTAATGGTGATGATTATGGCTTACAGCCAATGAAAACACAAAATTCATTATCTCAGTAAATTAGAATACTTTATAACAACAGCTTGAAAAATGATTTTAAAATCCGAAATGTCCTACTGAAATGTATGTCCAGTAAATGCCCTCAATACTTGGTCGGGCTCCTTTTGCATCAATTACTGCATCAATGCGGCAATGTGGCATGGAGGCGAACAGCCTGTGGCACTGCTGAGGTGTTATGGAAGCCCAGGTTGCTTTGATAGCAGCCTTCAGCTCGTCTGCATTGTTGGGTCTGGTGTCTCTCATCTTCCTCTTGACAATACCCCATAAATTCTCTATAATAGATTCTCTATGGGGTTAAGGTCAGGCGAGTTTGCTGCCAAACAAGCACAGTGATACTGTTGTTTGTAAACCAGGTATTGGTACTTTTGGCAGTGTGGACAGGGGCCAAGTCCTGCTGGAAAATGACATTTCCATCTCCAAAAAGCTTGTCGGCAGAGGGAAGCATGAAGTGCTCTAAAATGTCCTGGTAGATGGCTGTGCAGACTTTGGTCTTGATAAAACACAGTGGACCTACACCAGCAGATGACATGGCTCCCCAAACCATCACTGATTGTGGAAACTTCACACTAGACCTCAAGCAGCTTGGATTGTGGCCTCTCCACTCTTCCTCCAGAAACTGGGACCTTGATTTCCAAATGAAAATTGCAACTCTGGGACGTTGTGGAGTGAGTCAATGACTGCCTTCTGGACATCTGTCAAGTCAGCAGTCTTCCCCATGATTGTGGAGCCTACTGAAACAGACAAAGGGACATTTTTAAATGCTCAGGAAGCCTTTGCAGGTGTTTTTTGTTAATTATTTTAATTTACTGAGATAATGACTTGTGTGTTTTCATTGGCTGTAAGCCATAATCATCAACATTAACAGAAATAAACACTTGAAATAGATCACTCTGTTTATAATGACTCTATATAATATATTAGTTTCACTTTTTGTATTGAAGAACTGAAATAAATTAACTTTTTTATGATATCCTAATTTAGTGAGATGCACTTGTAGTTTTTAAAATTGTGGCATGTGTGCATTGCTAAGCCTCGTATCTAGCCATCTCAGGCTAAGTGCCCACGATGCAGAAATGCTCCGGATTTTTCCTGAGCGTTTCTGCAACTCCCTGGCAGAAAAAACGTATGTGGATTTTACATGCGTTTTCAGCCAGGTAGAAGCGTTTGTCACGCGTTTTTCACATGCGATTTCGCATGCGGGTTATCAAGCGCTTTCCAAGCGATTTTAGCATCACTTGGAAAAAGGCTTGACAACTTGGTCACACTATATAAGTAGAAGACAGTGGGCCATCAGAAGGTGAGTATAATGTGTTTTTTTATTTTAAATTCTTTTTTTACAGGTACTATGGTACCCGGGTCTGGATGAGAGTCTCCTCTTCTCCAGACCCGGGTACCATCCGCACATTGAATCGCTTAATATCCGCATGTGCACATGTAGTCATGCGGATATTAAGCGATTCAATCCAAGTCAATGGCGGCAATTACGCTGCATGTCCGCAAAATAATTGGTAGTGCTGCGGATTTTTCCTCAATGATAATCCGCAGAGGAAATTTCCGCAGCATGTGCACAGCACATACGGATTATCATTGGGGAACATAGCAGACCTACTAACAAGCATTTTTTAAGTGTTTCTGCGGCGGAATTGCCGCTGCAGAAACGCTTAAAAAACGCATAGTGGGCACACAGTCTCAGAGTCAGTGGAGGTGGTTACATGTTGGTCTCCCTGGACCTTAAAAAAAGGCAAAATGGAAATGTACAAAAAGAATAACTATGTAGGCAATCATGGTAATACCACAAATATACATCATTCAGCATAACAATCAAACTACTGACCGGTAAAGGGAATTTCATTGATTATCTTGTTATTATAGTAACACATGAGTAAATACTACATTACTGAAAAATTCTTATAGATTTGATACTGGTATAATTCTGATCATGAGGATATTTTTTTTATTTTTTCATTTCAACAGTTGTATAGGTGAAGTATCCAAAAGTCATGAATTACTTAGGAGCTGAAAGAAGTGCAAGCTGAAAAAATTTATATGCAGCAGTTGCTTAAAGGGGTTGTCCAGACTTAGGGTACAAGTCTGCTTTCACTCCTTGTGACTGCAGACTTGTGAATCCTCACAAGGAGGACAGTGTGTGCTGTCAAGATTCTCTGGCGCCAACACTGGGAGCAAGCGGTCATGTGACATTCCACATTCCAACTAGACGTGTCCACTTGTATTGAGCGAGGCCATTCATGTCTAGATAGCATGTGACCACATGTATGCAAATCACATATTTGCGGTCATGCGCCCGCTCTCTTCCGGTGCTTGTACGACAAAACCCTGACTGTGCACGCTGTGAGGATTCACAAGTCTGCAGTCACAGGTGACTGGAGACTTGTACCCCAAGTCTGTACAACCTTTTTAAAGAGAACCCTTCACTTGCCATAAATATGTATTTTTTTTTTCTTGACTTAATTGCCTCTGTTCTCCTGAATGCACCATTGATTTTTTTTTGAGATATGATGCTTTCCTCTTTCCTGTATGTAAATCTAATTTTTTTAATCAAATGGGCGTGGTCTTCAATGGCTCTCTATGGGTGTTTCTTCAGGACCAAACCCAGTTGGCTAAAAAGACTAAATTTATATACAGGGAAGAGGGGGGCATATCTCAGGAATGGAGAGGAGCAGAAACAAAAGAAAATCAATGCCAAATTCAGGAGAGCAGCAGCATTTACACCCCGTAAAAAAATTGTTTATGCAAACAGACAGGTCCTTTTTAGATTGATAGTGTGCTGGAGAGGACTGGAACACTATGCACTTGCACCATATACAGTCAACTTGAACTTTGGAAAAGATAGTCATGATAATGTAAGACATTTAGGGAGATGTTAATATAAAAGGGCTATTAACAGTTATGGCCGAAAATGTTGGCACCCTTTAAATTGTTCCAGAAAATGTATTTCTCCCCGAAAATTATTCCAATTACACATGTTTTGTTATACACATGTTTATTTTCTTTGTGTATTGGAACAACACAAAAAGAAACTGAAAAAAAAGGCAAATTGGACACAAAACCCCAAAAATGGGCCGGACAAAATTGTTACCACCTTTCCTAAATTGTAGGTAAACAACTTTGTTTCAAGCATGTGATGCTCGTTCAAACTCACCTGTGGCAAGTAACAGGTGTGGGCAATATGAAAATCACACCTGGGAGAAATACTTCATTTTCCAGAACAATTTCAAGGGTGCCAACACATTCTGCCATGACTGTAGATGTTTCTTTATACTATTTTTTCTGTATTTTTATATGTTAATAATGCATGCAGTTAATAGTAGAAAATATATAGCATATAGAATATTGTTATGACACAAGAAATAACTAATCTAGTAAAATACTGATCTAGGCTGTAATCCAGTTGTATCACTATGGGGAACTTAATTGGAAAATTGGAGAAAAGCAGCTTAGGATGAATCCTCCTGTTAGCTTCTATCATTTCTGGATCACTGTAGCCTGACGATCCCTGCAAGATCCTCATCTCAAAATAAACCTATAGTTCCTCTGCTCTGCACAACAGGGGGGCCATGCGTATTAAGGTTTCCCATCAGCTGTATGAAGCCTTCTGCAGCGCAGTCTACCTGCAATTGAGGATCAACAGCTACACTTCGGACTGGCAGACAGCTTAGCAAATAATGGCACCACTGTCGCTGCACTCCTTCCTTCTATTTTCCCAGCATGTGACAACTTTTGGGCTTTCCCTCCAGTCCTTCATCTCTTGAGTTCCTTCTGGCTGGAGCAAAAATATAATGCAACTTTCTAGTAAAATTTACAGCAAGGCTCTTATATCGAAGATGAGAGATTCATGCCACATGAGTATCTCTATTGTTTTACAAACACCCAGACTTGGACTGGCCCACTGGGGTAACGGTGGATCTTCCAGTGGGCCACTGACTGTCTCTCCTTTCTCAGCATACAGAACAAACACAGCATGCCAGGTATCAGCTCTGCCCCCTTCCTGTCCATCAGAACAGAGGGACTAAAGCTGCATCAATGAGCAAACTCGCACCTTCCTCACCAAGTATCGACTCCTGCACTGACTTATACAGTTATGCTTGGAGAGGTGGGGAGCAGATGCTGAGCAGGCTCGGACTGGCGCATCAGAAAACTGGTGCATCCTTGGGTGGGTCCATTAACTAAAGTGTACCTCCCTTATTAAAAAATTATCCGGATTGCTTCCTGCATTGGCAAAGCAGAGCCTATATTCTCTGTCCATGGGTGCCACCTCCTGAACAGTTTACCTACCAATTATCTGGTGTGAGCATGATGTGCTGCACAGTAAGCAGTGTGTCCCTTCCACATTCTGAACCAAAGCGGCAAAGCGCAGTGGTGGGATAAGAACCAGCAAGTCAAGCTAGTGAAAAAAAAAAATGAAGGACCCTAACCAGACAGTAGATTGAGTGTGTCGATATCCTTGTGGTTTAATCACCACTATCCTCTCTTGCACTCAAAATGCTCTTGGAGCCTTAGAGCTGTAAGTGTCAATCACCAGCACAGACCTGATGTGAAGTATCGAGTTGGGTCCTGTATTCCTGTGCTGTAGAACTATGATGGAAAAGAGCTTGTATGTCTCCTCTCTCCTACACTGCTTCGACTGCACAGTTCTATAGACGTCACTAACCAAAAGGTGAGTGGAGTGTTCAGATATACAGTGCCAAACATGAAGTATAGCCTTCCAGTATTACCTTAGCCCAACTACCTTCTTGTATCTTCTACCCCACCAAAAGCTGCTTTTACTATTTGCCCCCATGCTAGCTGATATTTTAACAATGTCCCCTCCACTGCTGTCCTGGGGTGTCCTTATCTTTTTCATGATGCTTGCTTTCAGAGGTCCAGTCACGGAAGTCCATATCTACCGAGCTATTAAGTGTATATGTAATGTGTATATGTTCTATGTAGTGTGTGTGTGTATGTAGCATGTGTGTGTGTATGTAGCATGTGTGTGTGTATGTAGCATGTGTGTATGTAGCATGTGTGTGTGTATGTAGCATGTGTGTGTATGTATGTAGCATGTGTGTGTGTATGTAACATGTGTGTGTATGTAGCATGTGTGTATGTATGTAGTATGTGTGTACGAAGTATGTGTGTACAAAATATATGTAT
This sequence comes from Phyllobates terribilis, assembly GCF_046119375.1. NCBI lineage: Eukaryota > Metazoa > Chordata > Amphibia > Anura > Dendrobatidae > Phyllobates > Phyllobates terribilis. The sequence continues at coordinate 106,103,036 of NW_027362773.1, forward strand.
AATGCATGTGGTTTTTGTGTGCCTGTGATATGAATGTGTGTGTATATGTGCGACATTTTTGGCAATAAAAATGTGGGTATTAAAACACGATTTATACAAATATTGCCACAAAACGCTTACCAATGGAAAAAGCATGTGCCTATAACAAAAAATGGCATTTTAATATACAGAATAATTTAATATCTATAACAATATTTTCAGCCGAAGATGCATGCAGTATAAAAGCAAAAAAATGTAAAAAAAAATTTACCCCACCCTCAAAGTAAATCATTAAAAGGGTTCTCTCTAGTGTTGAGCCACCCCCGTAGTGTTCGAGTTCGGTTCTGTTCGTCGAACTGTTCGTCGAACACCTTCGAACACCGTTAAAACCAATGGCAGGCAAACAAAAACACATAGAAACACATAGAAAACACCTTCAAAGGTGTCCAGAAGCTGACAAACTGCTCAGAAGACATAACTAACACATGGAAAAGTGACAAGTACATATAGTCATGCGAAAAGAAAAGAGGTGGAGGAGTAAAAGGAGGGGGAGACACAGATATAGGCATGTCATGCCCTTCTAAAATCCAAAAAGTGAGAAGCCGACACGGCCAGTCCGTTCCTGCCCGTGCCACCTCCGTGTCACCGGGTTTGTGCCAGAGCCGCGGTGGACCCTGACGGCCAGCCCCCCTCTCCCAATACTGGTGCCTGTCCGCTGGTGGGTCGAGCGAGCCCCCCTGTGGTGGAGGCAGCTCTAAGCTTTTTAATTTAAATTGTCTCTCTAATTTGAATGAATACACTTTAAATCCATTTACAAGGATCTATTGGAGGGCAAGTCTCATGCCAGCAGCCGCGTAATTCCAGCTCCAGTAGCGTCCACTAAAGCTGCTGCAGTTAAAAAGCTTTCATAAGGATCGAGCTCGGCTGTCCACCTCAAGGCATCCTACTGCCAGTCCCAGCCCCTATGCCTTGGGGTGCCTCCCGATGCTCTTCACTGAGTATCCCGTGGTCCCGAAGCATTGACTTTGAACAAATGAAGTGTCCAAACTACAGGTGGTGTAGCTTGCTTAACAGCCGGGATAATCCGCTGACTAGCAGACCCTGCTACTAGGCACAAAGTATTTCCTGGGCTAGATGCAGTTAAAAATTTGTAATTAGATACTCTCGTTGGATGCTGAGAAAGCATTCCATAGAGTCTCCTGGCACGCCATATATGATTCTCTTAAAAAGCTTGGGGTAGGGGTCTAGGGGACCCTTTTATAGCCAAAATCACGGCCCTGTATCGCAATACGTCACCTAGGCTGAAGATAAATGGAACTGTAGCACCCTGAGGGCTCGGTTGCTACAGAGGTATTGCACCTCACCCAGAGGTGTGATATCTCACTCTCAGGTAAGGATGTAGTGTGGATCAGGACCCGACACCTGCATGCATTACACCACATTGCCGTGGGGCAGGGCGACCAATATGCCCCTGAGATGGGCACGACAGTCCCTGTCCCTGGCTGGAGTGGGGGGAGGGAACACTGAGGAAGGGGAACCCTGTAGTGCAGGAGCAGGGAGGAAGCAGTTCCTGGGTGCATTGAGAAGGGAGTATAAAAGGTGGGCACCATCTTAGTTCAGTGCAGAGAAGTCTGAGCAGAAGTGGCAGGGAGCAGGGGCTCTGCATGAGCTCTGCTCCGGAGGCGGGCCTAGTAACAGAGGCCCAGGCCTGGAAGAGGGAGAACGAAGGAAGAGGAGCGGAGAAGGCTCCAGGAACGAGGAACGAAGGGATCTCAGGGGTGCGGACGGGCGAGTCGCCACCGCACGCCAGAATCCACCTGCGTGGAGGGGTCAGGCCAAAGGGGGAGACCGGTCCCCGAAACTAGTGGAGGCAGGAAACGACCCTCAGCTAGAAACAGGAGGCTGTGACATTTTATGTGGCGCAGCCCCTCGCTACACCCGCTAGGAAGGCACCACATAGGGTCAGGGAAACTGGCGCCAAGTTTACCAAGAGGAGGCCCGAGGCAGCCGGACAGAAGGGTTGGTAAGAAAGGCCAGACAAAGGACACACAAAGGGGGTCCTGTGAAGCGCTCCAAAGTTATCTGGGAGTTGTCTGAGCCCCTCACCTGGTGAGCACAGTACGACGTGGGCAGCCGTTACCTGCAGACGTGGTCTGGATAATAAGAACTGTGAGTAAAGGCCCTGGACTGCATCACTGACTCCGTGTCATTACTGCTGCTGCCCTGCACCATCACCCCCATCCTCCGCATACACTGCCCTGAGGCTATACTCCTCCCGTGGGGAGTTATGCTACGCTCTGCTGCACCCACAACACCAGCCTCAGCGGTCTGCCCTGGAGCGGCGGTTCACTCTGACCGCAATCCACGGGTGGCGTAGTCGGACATTTAAACATCAAAACCACATAAATAGTTCCGCCACTGGTTTGACCGCCCTGAGCCACGGAACCGGGTTGCCGCCACGGAGACTACAACCACCAGCATCCACCAAAAAGGGTCCGGCTCCGGGTGTCCCAAGGCCCAGGGGGCGCGTCAGAACATTTTCATCACCTTTCACAATCACCAATGGGACAAGGCAGGGATGTTCTCTGTCCCCTCTCTTATACATCCTAGTGACGGAGCACCTGCTCTCATCAATTCGCCATAACCCCAATATTAGGTGGATTGAGGTGGGAGGCACCGAGTACAAGTGCTCTCTATTTGCTGATGATGTCCTAGTATATATCACTCAATCACATATATCCATCCATGCTGTTATGGCTGAAATAGATCACTTTGTTACATGGTCAAATTTTAAAATCAATGCAGCGAAGTCTGAGGCCCTCGATGTCTCCCTCCCCAAATCCATATAGGATTCCATCCAGTCCAACTTTCCCTTTGCCTGGCCCTCACAGGGTATCAAATACTTAGGAATTCCTATTCATAGAGACCTCTCCCATCTATGTTATCTTAATTTTGGGCCCTTTATTGAACAACTCCATACAGACCACGGTTGGCAAGTTAGAACTGTAAGATTCACTACGTGAACCACTGGTGTTTTGTGGAAAAGCACATGTACACTGTGTTCCAAATTATTATGCAAAAAGTGTTTAGGAGTGATAAGGGAAGAATTTGTTTGTTTGTCAGTAAAACTCATTGATGGTGATGTGTGTCAGGGCTCTTTATATCACTGTAAGCAATTGCAGACACCAGTGCTAATTAGTTTGGCAGGTGTGTCCAATGAAAGGCAAGACTACTTAAGAAGGCTCTCTCACATTATTCAGCAGCCTACATTTTCTGCCAAAATGGGAAAGAAAAAGGATGTGTCGGCTGCTGAGAAGCAACAAATTGTGGAGTGTTTAGGTCAAGGCATGACTACAATCAACATTGTGCGATGATCAGGATGAAATGTCTTGGCAATCAAGAAGTATGTAGCTGATTCACAGTACACACGTGTGCGTGCTGATAAGGGAAAATTGAGGACTCTTTCCTACAGGCAATTACGTCAGGTTGAAAGAGCAGCGGCAAAAAAGCCTTGTCATAGCAGCAGACAAGTTTTTGAAGCTGCTTGTGCCTCCAACGTCCCCCGAACAACAAGATGCAGGGTCCTTCAGAGGTTTGCAGCTGTGCATACGCCATCCTGTCGACCTCCTCTATCCACTTCACACAAGCAGAAACGGCTCCAGTGGGCCAAACATTACATGAAGACTGATTTCAAAACTGTTTTGTTCACGGATGAGTGCCGTGCAGCGCTCGATGGTCCAGATGGATGGAGTGGAGGATGGCTGGTTGATGGACACCCCACGCAAACACGGCTACAGCGCCAACAAGGAGGAGGTGGAGTAATGTTTTGGGCTGGAATCATGGGGAGAGAGATTGTCGGCCCCTTTAGGATCCCTGAAGGCGCTAAAGATGAACTCCATAATGTATGTGGATTTTCTCAAACAGCACTTCCTGCCATGGTTCAAGAAGAAGAACCGTGTATTTCAAAGCAAGATCATTTTTCTGCATGATAATGCACCATCTCATGCTGCACATAAAACATCTGCATCTCTGGCTGATATGGGCATAAAAGGGGACAAACTTATCGTGTGACCCCCATGCTCCCCTGACCTCTACTCCATTCAGAACCTTTGGAGCATCATTAAAAGGAGTGTCTATGATGGCGGGAGGCAGTTCACATCTAAGCAACAGCTCTGGGAGGGTATTCTGTCCTCATGCAAAACAATTGAAGCAGAAACCATCCAAAACCTGACAAATTCAATGGACGAGAGAGTTCAGAAGCTCCTTTCGAACAAGGGGTCCTATGTGAAAATGTAACATCACCTAGAATAAAGTTTTGAGTTGAAAACTGTTTGATTTCAGTTTCTAACAACCTGCTAATGCTTATAATTTCAAAAATGACCATTTTTTTGGTCTTTATTAAAATGAAAAGGTTGATCGAAAAGTTTGGGGGATCTAAGAGTGTGGCAACCCAGTAGTCATGATTACTTCGAATTCTGACAATATGAGGGTCATGCTGCAGGTAGTGCAGCAAGAAGGCACTTATGTGTCTTGCGCATCTCGGAGCCCCAAAATTATTTTCCGGGCTAGATGCAGCTAAAAATTATTTTTAATTTTAAATCTGGTGGAGCTTATTATAGATGGCCTAATAGGATCAGTGCTGCACACTGCTACAAAGCCCAAATTATTTTCCAGTCAAGATACAGATAAACATGATTAGTAATTTGAAAGCTTAAAACGGTTGGTAGGGTGATTTTAACCAATCATCAAGCTTTTACTCTCCCCAGGATGACACAGGGGTAGAAAAGTCGTTTCGGATCCATGATTTGTTCATCTTTATGAACGTGAGTCTGTCTACATTATCAGTGGAGAGCCGCGTGCGCTTATCTGTCAGCACACCACCAGCAGCGCTGAACACACGTTCAGACAGAACGCTGGCTGCGGGGCATGACAAGATCTCCAAGGCGTAAGTGGCTAGCTCCGGCCATTTATCCAGATTGGAAGCCCAAAAAGAGCAAGGGTCCAGTGACACAGTCGTGGCTTCAATGTTTACTCGGAGATACTCCTGTACCATCGTCTCTAGGCGTTGACTATGTGTCAGACTTCTTGTCTCCTGTGGCCTTGCAAAGGATGGGCTAAAAAAGTGGTGAAATGATTCTGCAAAATTGATGTTACCAGCAGATACTGTGGTTCTGTTACGGTTTGAGTGCTGAACACTTGACGGTCCCACGGTTGGCAAGTTGGAACTGTGAGATTCACTACGTGCACCACTGGTATTTTGTGGAAAAGCACATGTAAGATTCTGCAACAGTCTCTGCTGATACTCCTGCATGCGTGCATCCCTTTCTATGACAGGAATAATTTCTGCAAATTTACTTTTGTACCGGGGATCTAACAGTGTGGCAACCCAGTAGTCAGGATTATTTCTAATTCTCACAATTCGAGGGTCATGTTGCAGGTAGTGCAGCAAGAAGGCACTCATGTGTGTTGCGCATCCAGGAGCACCAAGTCCCTGTTGTGTTGGTGGCGAGGTAACAATCATGCTTCCTTCCTCTGTCCTCTCCCCCCAACCTCGCACAACAGAAATGTGATCAAGGTCTCCCTCATCTAATGAGTCTTCCATCAGTTCGTCCTCCACTTCTTCCTGGGCTCCTGCACCTTCTTCACTAGTTGGCTGCTACCATGCGCCCTGGTAAAACCATCTCCCCCACCCTCACATGCCTGCCGCCTTGGTGCTGCCGACCGTCTGGACCTTGCAGATGTTAGCCCTTCCGCATACAACTCCTCCTCCTCTACTTCCTCCACCTCCTCTTGTGCCACCACCTGACTCCGGATTCTGTTTAACATGTGCTCCAGCATGTAAATCACCGGAATAGTTATGCTGATAATGGCATCGTCAGCACTAAACATCTTCGTCGCCATTTCAAAACTGTGCAGAAGGGTGCATAGGTCCCTGATCTGAGACCACTCCTCCAGCGTGATTTGCCCCACCTCTGAATCTCGTTGGCCCAGGCTATACGTCAGAATGTATTGCACCAGGGCTTGTCGGTGCTGCCACAGTCGCTGCAACATGTGCAGAGTTGAATTCCACCGGGTAGGCACATCGCATTTTAGCCGGTGAAGTGGCAGGCCCAACGACTTCTGTAGAGATGTAAGTCGCTGAGCTGCGGGATGCGAACGGCGGAAGTGAGCACACAGCGACCGTGCCCTCTGCAGAAGGCCATCTAGTCTGGGATAGTGGGCTAAAAATTGCTGGACAACCAGGTTCAACACGTGAGCCATACAAGGCACGTGTGTGACATTGTCCCGGCGAAGGGCCGCACCCAGGTTTGCAGCATTGTCGCACACGGCCTTCCCTGGTTTCAGGTCCAGTGGAGACAACCATTCATGAAATTGGTTCTCCAGAGCTGACCACAACTCCTCAGCTGTGTGACTCACATTTCCCAGACATTTCAATGTAAAAACCACCTGATGACGTTGAGCCCTACTGCCAGCATAGTAAGGAGGTGTGCAGGATCCCTTCTGCGCAGTTAGAAAGCTTGTGGCATGACCAGACAGGCTTTGGGTGCAGGTGGAAGACCGAGAGGAGGTTGAGGAGGCAGAATCAGTGGAGGAACTTTGACATAAAGAGGATTGACGCACAACTCGTGGGGACGGCAAGACTTGGACAGCAGCCCCTTGTCCTGCTGTCACCATAGTTACCCAGTGCCCAGTCAGCGACATGTAACGCCCCTGTCCATGCCTACTCGTCCAAGTGTCTGTGGTGAAATGCACCCTGTCACACACAGAGTTTCTCAAAGAAGCGGTGATGTTGTGTGTGACATGCTGGTGGAGCGCAGGCACACCTTTCTTTGAGAAGTAGTGCCGACTGGGCATCTGGTACTGGGGCACTGCGACGGACATAAGGTCTCGAAAATCCTCGGTGTCCACCAGGCGGAAAGGCAGCATTTCTGTAGCCAAGAGCTTGCAGATGGTGAAATTCAACCTCTTAGCTTTCTCATGGCTAGGAGGAAATGGTCTTTTACTTGTCCACATCTGAGGGACCGAGGGCTGGCTATTGTGCTTAGACGGGGTTGATAAGGGTGTCCCCGGCAAACTGCCGGTCTGTGAGGAAGATGCAGGCAGACATGTTAGGTTGCCTTGATCCAAAGGTGGTGCTATTGATGTCGGACAGCGCTCAACACCAGCTGCTGTTACCACCTCCAAAGAAAATGATGACCTGCCAATCACGCTGGCTGTTGCGGGTAAAGAGGTGGCAGGTCTGCGCCCCAAAACAGGTGTGACTGCTGTCCCCCCAGTCACAGAGGATGAAGAGGCCGCGGATGCACAAGATATGGCAGACGGTGGTTGGCCCGGCCGGCTAGGCCGCATTGTAGCACACTGAGCTTCCCACTGCAACTTATGCTTCATGTCCATGTGCCGGTTCATGCATGAAGTACTCAAACTATGTATTTTTTGGCCTCTACTTAGCTTTTGCTGACAAATGTTACAGATAACACGAGTTGGGTCATCTTTATCGATCTGAAAAAATGCCCAGGCTATGCAAGGCTTAGCACCCATGCGACCTGAAGAGCCACCACGACTTGTGGTGAGAGGCAGAGTTGTGTTTGAGGATGCAGTTGTTGACGTGCTTCCAGTACTACGTCTCTGTCCAGGAAGGCGCAACCTGACCTCGTTGTCACTAGCATCTTCCTCCACCTCCTCTGCTGACCTCATCTCTTGGCTGCCTGTGGGTTGACAGTAAGTGGGATCTCCGACCTCATCATCATCACCCTGTGCGTTATCACACCCGTCGTCCTCAGAGCCAACCTGTTCCTGCCCTGACAAAAAACTAAAGTTGTCGCTCCAATCAGGTATTTGAGTCTTATCATCGTCTTCCTCATTGTCTCCACCAACAGGAGTTACAGTTTGGGAATGAGGGTCTACATTATGGTCAGAACCTTCTGCGTCTGGTCCTGGATCCGACTCATAAAGATTCTGGGCATCAGTGCAGATCATTTCCTCGTCTGGATTCACAGAAGCGCTGGAGTCGACCTCTGATTCCCAGGCTATAGTATGAGTAAACAGCTCTGCAGACTCAACCATCTGTTCTACCTCATACTCAGACGGGCAGCTGGAGATTTGGGAGCTGTGAGGAAGCAAGTGCGATTTGGGTGACACCTTTGAGGACTGGAGTATTTGTGATGTTGAAGTTGATGTGGAGGAGAGCCCACTTAAAGGAGCACTTGATATCCGTTGAAGCACCTGCTGTTTTTGTGCCTCATCTGGAATTTGTAGCGATTGGCGTGGCCGTAAGAAAGGGATCTTATCACATTGTCCGCTAAAAAAAGTAGACATTTTAGTTTGGCTGGAAGATGGTCTTTCTTCTGCAGATGTTACTGTTGCTTTAACACCTACCCCACGGACACAACCTTTTTTCCCCTTCCCAACACGCCTATTCCCCTTTCCACCAGCAGCAGGCCTTTTTCCACTCATTTTGGTGGTTAACTAATTCACAACTCTGGAGTTGTTTGCACAAAAAAACAATGGATGGTAACCGAGCAGAGCTGAGTGGCCAAACTGTGGTATTAGGCCAAAACTATTGGCTGGGATAGATGCAGAAAAAAATATATTCAGTTTGCAACCTGATGGAGGTCAGTATAGATGGACTAATAGAGAAAGTCCGACACACTGCTAGAAGGCCAAATATTTTTTCAGAGCTAGATGCAGAAAAAAATTATATTCAGTTTGCAACCTGATGGAGGTCTGTATAGATGGATTAATAGAACAAGACCCACACACAGCTAGAAGCCCAATATTTTTTCAGAGGTAGATGCAAAAAAAAATATATTCAGTTTGCAACCTGATGGAGGTCAGTATAGATGGACTAATACAACAAGTCCCACACACAGCTAGAAGCCCAAATATTTTTTCAGAGGTACTGTAGATGCAGATAAAAATTATTTTTAATTTGCAACCTGATGGAGGTCAGTATAGATGGACTAATACAACAAGTCCCACACACAGCTAGAAGCCCAAATATTTTTTCAGAGGTACTGTAGATGCAGATACAAATTATTTTTAATTTGCAACCTGATGGAGGTCAGTATAGATGGACTAATACAACAAGTCCCACACACAGCTAGAAGCCCAAATATTTTTTCAGAGGTACTGTAGATGCAGATACAAATTATTTTTAATTTGCAACCTGATGGAGGTCAGTATAGATGGACTAATAGAGAAAGTCCGACACACTGCTAGAAGGCCAAATATTTTTTCAGAGCTAGATGCAGAAATAAATTATATTCAGTTTGCAACCTGATGGAGGTCAGTATAGATGGATTAATAGAACAAGACCCACACACAGCTAGAAGCCCAAATATTTTTTCAGAGGTAGATGCAGAAAAAAATATATTCAGTTTGCAACCTGATGGAGGTCAGTATAGATGGACTAATACAACAAGTCCCACACACAGCTAGAAGCCCAAATATTTTTTCAGAGGTACTGTAGATGCAGATAAAAATTAGTTTTAATTTGCAACCTGATGGAGGTCAGTGTAGATGGACTAATAGAATGATGCTATGCCCAAAAGATTTTACTTCACTAGGTGCAGTAAAAAAATTGGTATTCTATACACAGGTGGTATATCTTGCAGCACAGATAGGCTACTCCACTGACTAACACACTCTGCAATAGGCCAAAAAGGATTAGCTTTGCTAGATTCAGCCAAATGCTGTGAAAAAAACTTGCACAGCACTGGCACAGACCTGCCTGGCAAAAACTGATAGGAACTGATGTAACCTAGTCCTGAAAAGGACTCCAATTACAATTAGTCTTTACTCCCACAACCTATCTATTTAAGAGCACAGACCTCCCTGATAAAATTCGTAGGAAATGCTGTAACCTAGTCCTTAAAAGGACTGCAATCACAACTATTCCCTACTCCCAAGCTATCTGTATATTTGTGCGAAAATTGGCTTGAAATTAACAAGGTATAGCGCACACAGCAACAGCGGTGCCGTCTAACACGCAGCTGTAGCAGTGAGAAAATGGTGGCGACGGGGAAAATGGCTTGGTCTTATAGGGCAAGGACATGTGACATACACTGCCAATGACACATGCCCTTGCTTGTGTGAAAAAAAGCACTTCGCTCCGTGTGTGCGCTGCTGATAGGCTGACAGATTGCACCTCCCCACTGCAAATGCGGGAAAGAGAAAAAAAAATGGAGATCTTCATTGTTCCTGCAGAGATCCATCCCCTGCCCCTCCCCCCACCCCGCTGTACACTCAAACTGCGTATTAACATTAATTTTCATCATTACTGAGAAAAAATCCAGTTATGATTTTGGTGCACGAACAGTTATCGAACATAACCTCGAACAGCCGAATTTTTATCAAATTGTTCGTGTTCGCCGAACGGCTCGAACACCGCCCAAAACAGCTCGAATTTGAGATTGGCGAACAGTTCGAGTAGAACAACGCTCATCTCTAGTTCTCTCATTTCAAAGATTACTTCATAGGCTCAAAAATGCAACAAAACCCCTCAAATACCAAGCTTTTTCCCACTTTACAGCCTTTTTGTTGGTTGACTGTAAAAGTTCAGCTTACTTGTTTTCTTGGCTCCCAGGACAAATATTTTGGAGATGGAAAACGACTCTGAGGTACAAACTGTGCTCCACTGGTATCCACTGATCTGTGTTGGCCTTGGTACTGACCTCCATTTTACATGGTATCATATTTGACTCAAACTCGATTCTTTGTAAATCAATCCGATCATCTCTACTTAACCCCTCTGTCCGATATCTGTTGTACGTTTACGAAACGAGTTGGGAGCGGATGTACAGAGCAGTCTCATCCGAGCTCAGCTGGCAACTGTTAACGGCATTAACAGCGCAGGCATGGGGGACACATCGTTTTATGCGTCCACTGACCGTCCTGTGTAGTGGGTTACTATAGCAGCTGGTGGTCTGTTGAAGACCTACATGCCTGCCAACCTGCGGCGGGGCTTCAAAGACGACTGAGATTTACATTATATTTTGCGATATTGTGTTATTACGATATATATCATAGAATCATAGAATGGTAGAGTTGGAAGGGACCTCCTGGGTCATCTGGTCCAACCCCCTGCTCAAAGCAGGATTCACTAGATCATCACAGACAGATGTCTGTCCAGCCTCTGTTTGAAGACGTCCATTGAAGGGGAACTCACCACCTCTCGTGGCAGCCTGTTCCACTCATTAATCACCCTAACTGTCAAAAAGTTTTTTCTAATATCTAATCTGTGTCTCCTCCCATTTAGTTTCATCCCATTGCTTCTAGTCTTTCCTTGTGCAAATGAGAATAAAGATGATCCTTCTACAATGTGACAGCCCTTGACATATTTGTAGACAGCTATTAAGTCTCCTCTCAGTCTTCTTTTTTGCAAGCTAAACATTCCCAAATCCTGCAACCGTTCCTCATAGGACATGGTTTGCAGACCAGTCACCATTCTGGTCGCTCTTCTCTGAACTTGCTCCAGTTTGTCTATGTCTTTTTTAAAATGTGGTGCCCAAAACTGTACACAGTATTCCAGATGAGGTCTGACCAAAGAGGAGTAAAGACCGATCATGACTTCACGTGATCTAGACTGTATGCTTCTGTTAATACATCCCAGAATTGTATTTGCCTTTTTTGCTGCTGCATCACACTGTTGACTCATGTTCAGTCTATGATCTATTAGTATACCTAAGTCTTTTTCACATGTACTGTTGCTTAGCTCTATTCCTCCCATTCTGTATATGCTTTTTTCATTTTTATTGCCCAGATGTAGTACTTTGCATTTTTCCCTGTTAAAAACCATTCTGTTGGTTGCTGCCCACTGCTCCAGTTTATTTAGGTCTTTTTGAATCCTCTCTCTCTCTTCTCTAGTATTAGCTATCCCTCCTAGCTTTGTGTCATCAGCAAATTTAATCAGTTTACCCTCAATTCCTTCATCTAAATCATTGATAAAGATGTTGAACAATACAGGTCCCAGGACGGAGCCCTGTGGTACCCCACTTGAGACATTCATCCAGCTGGATGTGAAGCCATTTACAACCACCCTTTGAGTCCGATCACTAAGCCAGTTATGAATCCACCTAACAGTTGCCTGGTCCATTGCATACTTGGTCATTTTTTCAATAAGGATGGTGTGAGATACTTTGTCAAATGCTTTGCTGAAGTCAAGATATACTATATCTACAGCATTTCCCTGATCCACCCAGTCAGTGATTCTGTCATAGAAGGAAATTAAGTTAGTCTGACATGACTTGTTAGTTACAAACCCATGCTGACTCTGGTTAATCACTTCATTCTTATCCATGTACTTACATACATGTTGTTTAATAATTTGTTCAAAGATCTTTCCTGGTATAGAAGTCAGACTCACCGGCCTATAGTTCCCTGGGTCCACCTTCTTCCCCTTTTTGAAGATAGGAACAACATTTGCTCTTCTCCAGTCTTCTGGGACTTCTCCTGTTCTCCAAGAATTTTCAAAGATTATGGAGAGTGGTTCTAAAATTTCTTCTACGATCTCCTTCAGTACTCTGGGGTGTAATTCATCTGGACCTGGAGACTTGAACTCATTTATGTTAGCTAAATATTCCCTCACAATCTTTCTGTTTACAGATAACTTGGATTCCTCTATTCCTTTAAAAGGACAGTGAAGATCAGTTGATGTTACATTTTCTTTCTGAGAGAAAACAGATGCAAAATAGGAATTAAAAAGTTCGGCCTTCTCAACATCCTCTCTTACCATTTCTCCATTTTCATCCTGTAAAAATCCTATAGCATCTTTGACTTTTCTTTTACTTTTGACATACCCCCAAAATCCTTTTTTATTGCTTTTGACATCTCTTGCAAGCCTTAATTCATTGTCAGCTTTAACTACCCTGATACGTGCCCTGCAGGATCTGCAGACTGCATTATAATCTTCTTTAGATATGCCTCCCTCTTTCCATTTAATAAACATTTCTTTCTTTCTATTTAGCATGTGTTTAAGTTCTGTGTTCATCCATCCTGGTTTCCTTAAATGCTTCCCATTCTTCCTACTTTTCGGGATTGTTAACGATTGTGCTTTGAGAATCTCATTTTTAAAAATTTCCCATCCTTCCTGGACATTTTTGTCCTTAAGGACATCCAGCCATTGGATCCCTCCTATTCTCTTTCTGAGTCTCTTAAAATCTGCCTTTCTAAAATCTAACCTTGAAGTTTGAGTCTTCACATGTCTTCCTCCTCTAGTTATCCAAAATTCTATAATAGCATGATCGCTGCCTCCTAGGGTCCCAGACACCTTTACCTCCTCAACCATTTCCTCCCTGTTTATAAGGATTAGATCCAAAGTAGCAGATCCCCTTGTTTTCTCCCCTACCTTTCAGATCCCCTTGTTTTCTCCCCTACCTTTATGTATATATTAGGCAGATGATCGTAGGTTTGAGTCCCCTAAGAAGACTAACAAATACATCTAAAAGTAGAAAAAAAAAGTTTAAAAATACTTAAAAAAAATGAAGCACAGAAATTTCAATAAGAAAAAAAATTACACATATGTGGTATCAAGGCGATCATAAATGTCCGATCAAAATATAAACTTAATTAACCTGACAGGTAAATTCCGTAAAGAGAAAAAAATTAAAACCGCCAAAATTGTGAGTAGTATTTGTCGCCGCAAAACTGCAAAAAAATTCAGTAAGAGGAGATCAAAATGTCAGACACCTGATGCTCTAGTTTCCTTTTTCTGTGTCTGGGCACAATGTACCAAAGCCAAGGGAAATACAAATAGCAAGAAGTTTAAAGTGAACAGCCAGCCGCCCCTCCAGTGTTTTATAACCAATCCTGCAAAGGATTGTTAGAGTTTCCATGTGCAGAAAAGGGCACAATTAGCAACAATCAGTCTTGTTCTGAAAAAAATGTAGCACGCTGTTGTGCAAAAAGCAAATTAGTATATATATATATATATATATATATATATATATATTATATTATTTTATTTTTTTTTTGTAAAGAGGACTGTGTAAAATCTTATGAGGGGCATAACTATCACAGGTGCAGGGGTTACAATTGCACTTGACTCTTGGAGCCTCAGATCTAATACCAGTAGTATTAAAGCCCTTTGATTAGAGATGAGTGGATTCGAATTTGCTAAATTGCGTGAATTTTCCAAGGAAATTCGATTTGCAACAAAGTTATTTTCTGTGAATTGAATGTCCCTTATTATCTCCCCAAACCCCAGAGAATAATAAAAGTAAGATCTAAAAAACAAAAAAAAAACTTATACTTGCTGCCCGCTGTCCAGTCCTCAGAGCCACCTCTTCTTTTCCCATCGTTTACCACGTATCCCGGCATATTCACTGTAGGCTGTGACTTCCACCCGCAATCAGGCCTTGGAGGTCACTGCGCCTTGTACGACATGATGTCACGGACATGAAAGGCACAGTGACCTAGTTGAGGATGGAAGTCACGTCCTGTAGTAAACAGCCCGGATCTACGACAGCGGAAAGAAGACGCCCTAAGGACTGAACGGTGGTCAGCAAGCAGTGCTATCTACCTTGTGGTCATCCTCTTTCCACAGTCACATCTTTGACCTGTTCACTCTAGGCCTGGACTTCTGACCTTAGTGGTGAGGATGGAAGTCCGGTCCTTTAGTAAACAGCCCGGAGCTATGGCAGCAGAAAGAAGAGGACCTGAGGACTTGACGGTGGTCATCGAGCAATGCTATCTGCCTTCAGGTCATCTTCTTTCCATAGTCACATCTTTGACCTTTTCACTCTAGGCCTGGACTTCTGACCTTAGTGGTCACTGCATGTCTATCATGCAGTGACCTTCAAGGCCTGGTCAGTCTTGGTCAACAGTAAACACTCAAGAAGTTATGTCAAGCACCGGGGGATAAAAGATTGATGACTGGGGCATTTTTTTGTTTTTTTTTCCTGCCGTTCACAGTTCAGCAAAATCCCAGGCTTGGCTTATGATTAGCCAGGCTGATGAAACGTCATCTGTGCGCCACACGCTGCACATATGATGTCACGTCAGGCCGGAGAATCTAATGCCATTTCAGGGTACCTGGAACCTCAGAAAATTTTTCACAGCTAATGTCCACGGCCATTGTGCACTGGACCATGGACCAAGGTACTGCTCATCTCTATATAGGAGAGAAAAATACACTTTTTCTGCTGAGGGAGAAGAATAAGGACGAGTTGTAGTTTTCACTGGGTACATGCAACATTTTTATCATATATTACTGCATTTATTGTAAGGCAAGAGGAATAAAAAACAGCAATTCTGTATTATTTTTAGTCGTTATAATTCGGGTTGTTAAAGAAGCAGTGAAATTAATTATGTATATAAAATCCTTTTTTTTTCATTTTTCTTTTGGAGCTGCTGATAATGGAAATGATTCACTAGTTGGCTCTGCTTCTGTGTGATACATATGACAGCAGAGATCACACACTGCATATATGTATTAGAGCTGTAACCTCCACCACCTGATCTGAGAAAACAATCTATATATACACCGTGTTCTCTTCACACAATGCTGTTTGCCTGCTGGCTATAATATTACAAGGTAAACTCACAAGTCACAAAGTACATTTCTCACTTATTACTCTGAAGCTTTCAAAAATCAGATTTTTTTTTCTCATACCCCTTATTTTCAGTTCACTATAATCTGCTTATTTTATATCTCATGGCATTTATCATGTTGACTGATTATAAGGTAGGCAGGACAATACTCAATGTTAAGAGCATCCTCCTGCCATTCTTCAGCCTTGAAATATACATTTAGGTAATTATTTTTCTAGTTAATGATCAAACACAACTTTTACATTTTTATAAATGTAACCAATTTAACAAGGCACAAAATTATATATATATATATATATATATATATATATATTTATATATATTCAAAAAATATATATTTGAAAAATATACATTTAAATATATATTTATACATTATATATTATACATACAATTTTAAAATACATATATTCTTTTATTTTTTACATATGTTACTATGTATATATTTTTATATATATATATTTTCTTTATATATATATATATGTATATGTATATATATATATATATATATATATATATATATATATATATATATATACAGTACAGACCAAAAGTTTGGAAACACCTTCTCATTTAAAGATTTTTCTGTATTTTCATGACTTTGAAAATTGTACATTCACACTGAAGGCATCAAAACTATGAATTAACACATGTGGAATTATATACTTAACAAAAAAGTGTGAAACAACTGAAAATATGTCTTATATTCTAGGTTCTTCAAAGTAGCCACCTTTTCCTTTGATGACTGCTTTGCACACTCTTGGCATTTTCTTGATGAGCTTCAAGAGGTAGTCACCAGAAATGGTCTTCCAACAATCTTGAAGGAGTTCCCAGAGATGCTTAGCACTTGTTGGCCCTTTTGCCGTCACTCTGCGGTCCAGCTCACCCCAAACCATCTCGATTGGGTTCAGGTCTGGTGACTGTGGAGGCCATCACTCTCCTTCTTTGTCAAATAGCTTACACAGCCTGGAGGTGTGTTTGGGGTCATTCTCCTGTTGAAAAATAAATGATCACATCTCTGCACATCTCTACAACAACTGTTAAGACGAGACTTTGTGCAGCAGGCCTTCATGGTAAAATAGCTGCTAGGAAACCACTGCTAAGGACAGGCAACAAGCAGAAGAGACAATTTTGGGCTAAAGAACACAAGGAATGGACATTAGACCAGTGGAAATCTGTGCTTTGGTCTAATGAATCCAAATTTGAGATCTTTG
This sequence comes from Phyllobates terribilis, assembly GCF_046119375.1. Taxonomy (NCBI): domain Eukaryota; kingdom Metazoa; phylum Chordata; class Amphibia; order Anura; family Dendrobatidae; genus Phyllobates; species Phyllobates terribilis. The sequence goes on from NW_027362773.1 coordinate 106,119,775, forward strand.
GTTCCAACTACCGTGTCTTTGTGCGACGCAGAAAAGGTGAACGGATGGACTCTACTTGCTTGGTTCCCACCGTGAAGCATGGAGGATGAGTTGTGATGGTGTGGGGATGCTTTGCTGGTGACACTTTTGGGGATTTATTCAAAATTGAAGGCATACTGAACCAGCATGGCTACCACAGCATCTTGCAGCGGCATGCTATTCCATCCGGTTTGCGTTTAGTTGGACCATCATTTATTTTTCAACAGGACAATGACCCCAAACACACCTCCAGGCTATGTAAGGGCTATTTGACCAAGAAGGAGAGTGATGGGGTGTTACGCCAGATGACCTGGACTCCACAGTCACCAGATCTGAACCCAATCGAGATGGTTTGGGGTGAGCTGGACCGCAGAGTGAAGGCAAAAGGGCCACAAGTGCTAAGCATCTCTGGAAACTCCTTCATGACCATTTCCGGTGAAGCTCATCAAGAGAATGCCAAGAGTGTGCAAAGCAGTCATCAAAGCAAAAGGTGGCTACTTTGAAGAACCTAGAATATAAGACATATTTTCAGTTGATTCACACTTTTTTGTTAAGTATATAATTCCACATGTGTTAATTCATAGTTTTGATGCCTTCAGTGTGAATGTACAATTTTCATAGTCAAGAAAATACAGAAAAATCTTTAAATGAGAAGGTGTGTCCAAACTTTTGGTCTGTACTGTATATATATAGAGTAGGAAGCAAACCCACCTTTCTGACACTAAGCACTGCATTGCTACCCAAAATCCTTTGGTAGTCTTCAGATTTCATGATGCATTGCACACAGTCAAGGCAATCAGTACCAGAGGCAGCAAAACAGGCCCCCAACATCTTTGAACCTCCACCATATTTGACTGTATGTACTGTGTTCTTTTCTTTGTAGGCCTCATTCCATTTTCGGTAAACAGAAGATTGAAGTGCTTTACAAAAAAGCTCTGTCTTGATCTCATCTATCCACAAAATGCTTTCCCAGATGGATTTTGGCTTACTCACGCACATTTTGGCAAACTGCACTCTAGCTTTTTATGTCTTTGTGTCAGCAGTGGGGTCCTCCTGACTCTCTTGCCATAGCGTTTCATTTCATTCAAATGTCGACGGATAGTTTGAGCTGAATTTCTTTGGAACTTGATTTGGGCTGCTTAGCCACTGTTATGGCGGCAACTAGCATGTATCCTCAGTGTCGCATCACTCACTTTGCGGTTTCTCCTCGTGGCAGGCTGTGCCACTGAACTTGTTTCTTCCTGTACTCCTCTGTGTTTCTGCTGCTGCTGCATGTGGGATCCATCTAGGCTTAGGGTGCATGGTCAATCTCTGCAGGAATTTAACCCTTCTGTGTCCTGCAGAAATTTGGTTCCCCGGCTTATCTCTTGTCAGCAGGTCCTATTTTAGGCAGATCCACCCACCAATCTTTGCTTGAACATGGTTCCTGCTCTTTTCGCCCATGTGCATGCATTCTTCTGTATTCAACTTCCCCTTATTGACCTGGCCTGTTTACCCGTCCTGCCTAACCTCTCTGCTTCTGACCTCAGTTACGTTTTATGATCCTGTGCTGCCTGCCCCGACCTCAGACCACTTGACTTTGCCACTGTCTAGCCCTTCTGTTCCACATATCTGTGCCTCTGACCTTCGGTCAGCAGCTGCAGTCACGGGGACTGATCTCACCACCAGAGGCTCTAGTTAACACCAGGTAGTTGCTTAGTCATGTCCCTCCAGGAAAAGCCCAGCCTGTAGTACACTAGGTCCACACACACTAGCATTACATTCACCATCCGGATTAACCTGTGTTGCAACTTTTCATAAATTTTTCCCTGCCATCCACATCCAGGAAGATTAGCTACACTACCATGGGTTGTAAACTTCTTGATTATATTGCGCACCATGGACAAAGGAGCATTAAGATCTCTGGAGATGGACTTGTAAGCTTTAGATTGCTATTATTTTTCAACAATTTTGTTCTCAAGTCCTCAGACAGTTCTCTTCTCCTCTTTCTGTTCTCCATGCTTAGTGTGGCACACACAGACACACAATGCAAAGATTGAGTCAATTTCTCCCCTTTTTATCTGGTTTCAGGTGTGACTTTCCTATTGCCCACACCTGTTACTTGCCACAGGTGAGTTTGAACGAGCATCACATGCTTGAAACAAAGTTGTTTACCCATAATTTTGGAAAGGTGCCAACAATTTTTTCCTGCCCATTTTTGAGGTTTTGTGTGAAATTATGTCCAATTTGCCTTTTTTTCTCAGTTTTTTTGTGTTGCTCCACTATGCCCAAAGGAAATAAACGTGTACAACAGAACATGTGTAATTTATAATTTTCTGGCAGAAATACTTAATCCCTGGAGCAATTTCAAGGGTGCCAACACTTTTGTCCATGACTGTATATATATATATACATATATATATATATATATATATATATATATATATATATATATATTATATATATATATATATATATATATATATATATATATATATATATATATATATTAGTGTTCACTGCTTGGTACTCGCCCGAGCATCTCACTACTCAGGATTAGAGATAAGCGTTGTTCTACTCGAACTGTTCGCCAATCTCAAATTCGAGCTGTTTTGGGCGGTGTTCGAGCCGTTCGGCGAACACGAACAATTTGAGAAAAATTCGGCTGTTCGAGGTTATGTTCGATAACTGTTCGTGCACCAAAATCATAACTGGATTTTTTCTCAGTAATGATGAAAATTAATGTTAATACGCAGTTTAAGTGTACAGCGGGGTGGGGGGAGGGGCAGGGGATGGATCTCTGCAGGAACAATGAAGATCTCCATTTTTTTTTCTCTTTCCCGCATTTGCAGTGGGGAGGTGCAATCTGTCAGCCTATCAGCAGCGCACACACGGAGCGAAGTGCTTTTTTTCACACAAGCAAGGGCATGTGTCATTGGCAGTGTATGTCACATGTCCTTGCCCTATAAGACCAAGCCATTTTTCCCGTCGCCACCATTTTCTCACTGCTGCAGCTGCGTGTCAGACGGCACCGCTGTTGCTGTGTGCGCTATACCTTGTTAATTTCAAGCCAATTTTCGCACAAATCTACAGATAGCTTGGGAGTAGGGAATAGTTGTGATTGCAGTCCTTTTAAGGACTAGGTTACAGCATTTCCTACGACTTTTATCAGGCAGGTCTGTGCTCTTAAATAGATAGATTGTGGGAGTAAAGACTAATTGTAATTGGAGTCCTTTTCAGGACTAGGTTACATCAGTTCCTATCAGTTTTTGCCAGGCAGGTCTGTGCCAGTGCTGTGCAAGTTTTTTTCACAGCATTTGGCTGAATCTAGCAAAGCTAATCCTTTTTGGCCTATTGCAGAGTGTGTTAGTCAGTGGAGTAGCCTATCTGTGTTGCAAGATATACCACCTGTGTATAGAATACCAATTTTTTTACTGCACCTAGTGAAGTAAAATCTTTTGGGCATAGCATCATTCTATTAGTCCATCTATACTGACCTCCATCAGGTTGCAAATTGAATATAATTTTTTTCTGCATCTAGCTCTGAAAAAATATTGGGCTTCTAGCAGTGTGTGGGACTTGTTCTATTAATCCATCTATACAGACCTCCATCAGGTTGCAAACTGAATATATTTTTTTCTGCATCTACCTCTGAAAAAATATTGGGCTTCTAGCTGTGTGTGGGACTTGTTCTATTAATCCATCTATACAGACCTCCATCAGGTTGCAAACTGAATATATTTTTTTCTGCATCTACCTCTGAAAAAATATTGGGCTTCTAGCTGTGTGTGGGACTTGTTCTATTAATCCATCTATACAGACCTCCATCAGGTTGCAAACTGAATATATTTTTTCTGCATCTACCTCTGAAAAAATATTGGGCTTCTAGCTGTGTGTGGGACTTGTTGTATTAGTCCATCTATACTGACCTCCATCAGGTTGCAAACTGAATATATTTTTTTCTGCATCTACCTCTGAAAAAATATTGGGCTTCTAGCTGTGTGTGTGACTTGTTCTATTAATCCATCTATACAGACCTCCATCAGGTTGCAAACTGAATATATTTTTTTCTGCATCTACCTCTGAAAAAATATTGGGCTTCTAGCTGTGTGTGGGACTTGTTCTATTAATCCATCTATACAGACCTCCATCAGGTTGCAAACTGAATATATTTTTTTCTGCATCTACCTCTGAAAAAATATTGGGCTTCTAGCTGTGTGTGGGACTTGTTCTATTAATCCATCTATACAGACCTCCATCAGGTTGCAAACTGAATATATTTTTTTCTGCATCTACCTCTGAAAAAATATTGGGCTTCTAGCTGTGTGTGGGACTTGTTCTATTAATCCATCTATACAGACCTCCATCAGGTTGCAAACTGAATATATTTTTTTCTGCATCAACCTCTGAAAAAATATTGGGCTTCTAGCTGTGTGTGGGACTTGTTCTATTAATCCATCTATACAGACCTCCATCAGGTTGCAAACTGAATATATTTTTTTCTGCATCTACCTCTGAAAAAATATTGGGCTTCTAGCTGTGTGTGGGACTTGTTCTATTAATCCATCTATACAGACCTCCATCAGGTTGCAAACTGAATATAATTTTTTTCTGCATCTACCTCTGAAAAAATATTTGGGCTTCTAGCTGTGTGTGGGACTTGTTCTATTAGTCCATCTATACTGACCTCCATAAGGTTGCAAACTGAATATAATTTTTTTCTGCATCTACCTCTGAAAAAATATTTGGCCTACTAGCAGTGTGTGGGACTTGTTCTATTAGTCCATCTATACAGACCTCCATCAGGTTGCAAACTGAATATAATTTTTTTCTGCATCTACCTCTGAAAAAATATTTGGGCTTCTAGCTGTGTGTGGGACTTGTTCTATTAGTCCATCTATACTGACCTCCATAAGTTTGCAAACTGAATATAATTTTTTTCTGCATCTAGCACTGAAAAAATATTTGGCCTTCTAGCAGTGTGTGGGACTTGTTCTATTAGTCATCTATACTGACCTCCATCAGGTTGCAAATTCAAAATAATTTTTTGTCTGCATCTACCTCTGAAAAAATATTTGGCCTTCTAGCAGTGTGTGGGACTTGTTCTATTAGTCCATCTATACTGACCTCCATCAGGTTGCAAACTGAATATAATTTTTTTCTGCATCTAACTCTGAAAAAATATTTGGCCTTCTAGCAGTGTGTGGGTCTCATTGTATTAGGCCATCTATACCAAGCTCCACCAGCTTTTCAATTAATAATAATTTTTCGCTGCATCTAGCCCTGAAAATAATTTTTCTTCCCAATAGTGGTAGCAATAGAAATATGGGGCGCGCTCCTGGCTTACAAAAATATACGCTTCATAACAAAAAACACCAGCTTAGCGCACTGCATTAATAAGATGGCATCATCGTCTCTCCCAGTGCTAGGCCTACTACCCAGGCTAGCATTCCTGTGCCTAAAACACAATGTATGGGTCCGCGCTAGCCACTATGCTGAGGGGTCTAAAGCTGCTGCTAACGCTTTATAACAATTCAATTGGCAGATTTTCACAGAGCTCTTCCACAATGCCCACCCATCGGGACAACAGTTGCCCACCTTCCCTATGGGATCTAGTGGCGAATAGTTGATGCCATTAATCAGAGCGTCAGTTGCCCCGTCGACGTGGCAAGCATACGGTAAGGCATGGGAAGAGTGGACACGACTAGTAGCAAGCAGACGGGTTGACCAATGTGAACAAGCCAGATCACAAGTCACCATAGAATTTCTCCACCAGCTAATGATGAGGGGCATATCAGGGGCGTCAGCGCAGCGGTGTCTGACCGGAGTAGCATTTCACTTCCAACTACTGAATTGGGGAGATGTGACAAAGATTCATCATCAGACAATCCATAAAAGGGTGGAAAAGGGGTCAGCCAAGTCAGGAGTGTAGACGTCCCGTCCCGTGTCACTAAAACTGATTTCTCACATCATATCCCTAACACCATTAACATGACACTCACAATTTGAAGCAACACTACTGTCTACTGCATTTGTGATCGCCTTCTTCGGGGCGCTATGCATAAGCGAATTAGTCCCTCAATCCAAAATTAGCACCAGTGGAGGCTTATTACACCAGGACGTAGTCATAGGCAATAATGCAATACGTCTACGCATACACAAATCGAAAATGGTTCCAGCGGGCAGGGGCACTTGGGTACTTCTACAACCCACAAACGGTACACTGAGTCGGGTAACAATAGTAAAACCATATCTAACCATCAGATCACAAAGTAATTTGTTCCTATCACACATTGATGGGACGCCATTATCAAGATACCAGTTCCAAGCTATATTTAATAAATGCATAACATCGGCAGGGAACCACCCCAAAGATTACGGGACACACTCATTCCGCATAGGCGCGGCCACAGAAGCAGCAAGAGCAGGACTGTCAGAAACGGAAGTTCAGAGGATAGAGAGATGGTGATCCACGTGTTTGGCAAGATACATAAGACCGGACTTGTTATCCTAACGTGGTTTGTTTCTTTTACAGGTGACGCTAAGCCAACAGTGTGGGTGATAGGCCACTCGTATATATATTGTGCAGATTAAAGGGCGAAAGTCCGCCCAGGCGGGAGGAAATTAGAGTTTCATAACACATATTTCAACTGGAGAGGTATTAGAGGCCTGCTATGGCCACAGGTACTAATGGAGGTAATCAAGGTAGGGAGAGAGGCAAGATGTCTGGTCATCTTAGTTATACAGGCCGGGGGAAACAACCTAGGTCATCACAAGAGCGCATAACTAATGGCAATAATGAAACTAGACACTGAGCGCTTCAGAGAATTTTTCACAAAACTAGCTATAGTATGGTCAGAGATTGTGCCGATAGCGGTATGGCAAGGTGCGCGAGACATCACGGCCATCGAACGGACAAGGCGGGTAATAAATATTCGGATGGCAAAATTTAGAAGAGACAGAGGCGGTGTAGTGGTATGACACCGACAACTGGAAGGAGATAAAGCAGGCCTCATACGGCCCGACGGTGTTCACTTAATGGATATTGGACTGGACATATTCCTGTCAGGACTCCAGGACGGAATGGAACAAGTGTTAAGAGTGATGGGTGGGGGTCAGAGTCCTGCATACGAGTACGCAGGATCCTCCGTGGCCTGGAAATAGAAAGGACATGTTGGAGAGTTACACTTGTTGGCCAAGTTGCCGGAGTGGAGACCCAGGGCATGCTGCAACAAGCTGAATTATTTTAGAAATAAAATGTCTTTCTAATGGAATGAGTATAAAGAGTTAATAAAGCTGTGACCGATCCTCACCCATCCAGTTGTAAGAGTTACATTATTGTATTGTCAATGAAAGGGGGGCGGTAGGGGGGCTGAGCGTCTGGGTTTGGTTGGGGGTCCCCACAGTCTGCCTAGGCTAGATGCATTTAAAAATTCTTATTAGATACACAGGCGGTGCAGCTTGCTTCGCAGCTAGGCTACTACGCCCAAAGTATTGCCTAGGCTAGATGCAGTTAAAATTCTACGCTGACTAGCAGACACTGAAGATTTGGAGCAGACCTCTGAGTAAACAGCTCTTCAGACTCAATCATCTGTGTTACCCCAAGCCATAGTGTATGTAGTTTCTTACAGTTAAAAGGGGGGGGAGCGACCCAACCCACCTGGAATTGACGATGCCAACGTCACGTAAGACACAGCAAGGGGACTCCAAAAAGAGTTTCCATTTTTTCCCAAAATTGTGGCACAGACACCACTTAACCCTAGAACGCATACCTGGGGCCTCGCAGTCCCGCCCTGTTAATTGTTTTCTATCTTCTGCAAGATTACTTTAGTTAGAATTTTGAAACTCTAGGTATTCTTCATGTATATAGTTGTTTGTCATTTGAGTTTGAGTTATTCAATGTTATTTGCACACGGGCCTAAAAGGCCCCAGGTATATGAAAGTGTAGATTTTTATGGTCATGCGTTCTAGAGTTAAGTGGCATCAATTGCCCCACAGTTGCTTAAAACGGTTGGTGAGGTGATATTACCAAATCCTCAAGCTTTTAGCCTCCCAAGGATAACACAGGATTAGAAAAGTCCTTGCGAATCCATGATTTGTTCATCTTTATGAACGTGAGTCTGTCTACATTCTCAGTGGACAGCCGCGTGCGCTTATCTGTCAGCACACCATCAGCAGCGCTGAACACACGTTCAGAGAGAACACTGGCTGCAGGGCATGACAAGATCTCCAAGGCGTGAGTGGCGAGCTCCGGCCATTTTTCCAGATTGGAATACCAAAATGAGCAAGGGTCCAGTGACACAGTCATGGCTTCGATGTTCACTTGGAGATACTCCTGCACCATCCTCTCTAGGCATTGACTATGTGTCAGACTTCTTGTCTCCTGTGGCCTTGCAAAGGATGGTCTAAAAAAGTGGTGAAACGATTTCACAAAATTGCTGTTACCAGCAGATACTGTGTTACTGTTACGGTTTGAGTGATGAAGAATCGACAGTCCCGCGGTTGGCAAGTTAGAACTGTGAGATTCACTTCGTGCACCACTGGTGTTTTGTGGAAAAGCACATGTAAGATTCTGCAACAGCGTCTGCAGATACTCCTGCATGCGTCAATCCCTTTTTATGGCAGGAATTATTTCGGCAAATTTACTTTTGTACCGGGGATCTAAGAGTGTGGCAACCCAGTAGTCGAGATTACTTCGAATTCTGCAATCTGAGGGTCATGTTGCAGGTAGTGCAGCAAGAAGGCACTCATGTGTCTTGCGCATCCAGGAGGACCAAGTCCTTGTTGTGTTGGTAGCGAGGTAAGAATCATGCTTCTTTCCTCTGCCCTCTCCCCCCAACCTCGCACAACAGAAATGTGATCAAGGTCTCCCTCATCTGATGAGTCTTCCATGCCCATCGCCAGTTCATCCTCCACTTCTTCCTCGGCTCCTGCACCTTCCTCAACAGTTTGGCTGCTACCATGCGCCCTGTTTAATCCCTCTCCCCCACCCTCCCATGCCTGCCTCCTTGGTGCTGCCAACCGTCTGGACCTTGGAGATGTTATCCCTTCCGCATACGACTCCTCCTCTACTTCCTCCACCTCCTCTTGTCCGACCACCTGACTCTGAATTCTGTTTATTGTGTGCTCCAGCATGTAAATCACCGGAATAGTTATGCTGATAATGGCATCGTCGTCAGCACTAAACATCTTCGTCGCCATTTCAAAACTGTGCAGAAAGGTGTGTGGCGCCCCTGAGGGTGCAGTCACCACAGAGTTACTGCATCTCACCCAGAGGTGTGGTATCTCACCCTCAGGTAAGGAAGGCGTATGGCTCGGGACCCTAACACCTGCATCCAACACATACCCGCAGTGGGGTTAGGGCGAGATTGCTCCTAAGGGAGAGCACGGTCCCAGGTCCCTAGCTGGTGGGAGGATCCTATGTAGTGGGTGCTTAGGGGAGCAGCTTAGGGGAGCACATGACAGGGAGAGTATAAATAGGAAGCCATCTTAGAAAGAGCAAGCCAGTCAGAGGAGGAAAAGTGACAGGAGCAGAGGCTCGGCATGAGCTCTGCTCCGGAGGCGGGCCTAGCCTGGGAGGCCCAGGACTGAAGGAGAGAAGAGAGGAGTGGGAGCAGGAAGGCTCCAGGAACCGAAGGGACCCTAGGGCTACGGGCCGTGCAGAAGGCCACCTGTACTCCCGCTGCTACCAGGAGGTAGAGGGGTCAGGCCAGATAAGGGGAACCGGTCCCTCAACTAGAGGAGAAACAGCAAGGCTCAACTAGAAACCGGAGGCTGCAGCATTTCATGTACTGCAGGCAAAAGTCCACACCAGTCTCACTAAGAAGGTAGCCACTAGTGTTGAGCCACCCCCGTAGTGTTCGAGTTCGGTTCGGTTCGTCGAACACCCGTGTGTTCGCCGAACTGTTCGTCGAACTGTTCGTCGAACACCTTCGAACACCGTTAAAACCAATGGCAGGCAAACAAAAACACATAGAAACACATAGAAAACACCTTCAAAGGTGTCCAAAAGCTGACAAACTGCTCAGAAGACACAACTAACACATGGAAAAGTGACAAGTACATATAGTCATGCGAAAAGAAAAGAGGTGGAGGAGTAAAAGGAGGGGGAGACACAGATATAGGCATGTCATGCCCTTCTAAAATCCAAAAAGTGAGAAGCCGAGACGGCCAGTCCGCTCCTGCCCGTGCCACCTCCGTGTCGCCGGGTTTGTGCCAGAGCCGCGGTGAACCCTGACGGCCAGCCCCCCTCTCCCAATACTGGTGCCTGTCCGCTGGTGGGTCGAGAGAGCCCCCCTGTGGTGGAGGCAGCTCTAAGCTTTTTAATTTAAATTGTCCCTCTAATTTGAATGAATACACTTTAAATCCATTTACAAGGATCTATTGGAGGGCAAGTCTCATGCCAGCAGCCGCGTAATTCCAGCTCCAGTAGCGTCCACTAAAGCTGCTGCAGTTAAAAAGCTTTTATAAGGATCGAGCTCGGCTGTCCACCGCAAGGCATCCTAGTGCCAGTCCCAGCCCCTATGCCTTGGGGTGCCTCCTGATGCTCTTCACTAAGTATCCCGTGGTCCCGAAGCATTTCCTTTGAAAAAATTAAGTGTCCAAACTACAGGTGGTGTAGCTTGCTTAACAGCCGGGATAATCCGCTGACTAGCAGACACTGCTACTAGGCACAAAGTATTTCCTGGGCTAGATGCAGTTAAAAATTTGTAAGTAGATACTCTCGTTGGATGCTGAGAAAGCATTCCATAGAGTCTCCTGGCACGCCATATATGATTCTCTTAAAAAGCTTGGGGTAGGGGTCTAGGGGACCCTTTTATAGCCAAAATCACGGCCCTGTATCACAATACGCCACCTAGGCTGAAGATAAATGGAACTGTAGCACCGAGGGCTCGGTTGCTACAGACGTATTGCACCTCACCCAGAGGTGTGATATCTCACTCTCAGATAAGGATGGAGTGTGGATCAGGACCCGACACCTGCATGCATTACACCACATTGCCGTGGGGCAGGGCGACCAATATGCCCCTGAGATGGGCACGACAGTCCCTGTCCCTGGCTGGAGTGGGGGGAGGGAACACTGAGGAAGGGGAACCCTGCAGTGCAGGAGCAGGGAGGAAGCAGTTCCTGGGTGCATTGAGAAGGGAGTATAAAAGGTGGGCACCATCTTAGTTCAGTGCAGAGAAGTCTGAGCAGAAGTGGCAGGGAGCAGGGGCTCTGCATGAGCTCTGCTCCGGAGGCGGGCCTAGTAACAGAGGCCCAGGCCTGCAAGAGGGAGAAGGAAGGAAGAGGAGCGGAGAAGGCTCCAGGAACGAGGAATGAAGGGATCCCAGGGGTGCGGACGGGCGAGTCGCCACCGCACGCCCGAATCCACCTGCGTGGAGGGGTCAGGCCAAAGGGGGAGACCGGTCCCCGAACTAGTGGAGGCAGGAAACGACCCTCAGCTAGAAACCGGAGGCTCTGACATTTTATGTGGCGCAGCCCCTTTCTCCACCCGCTAGGAAGGCACCACATAGGGTCAGGGAAACTGGCGCCAAGTTTACCAAGAGGAGGCCCGAGGCAGCCGGACAGAAGTGTTGGTAAGAAAGGCCAGACAAAGGACACACAAAGGGGGTCCTGTGAAGCGCTCCAAAGTTATCTGGGAGTTGTCTGAGCCCCTCACCTGGTGAGCACAGTACGACGTGGGCAGCCGTTACCTGCAGACGTGGTCTGGATAATAAGAACTGTGAGTAAAGGCCCTGAACTGCATCACTGACTCCGTGTCGTTACTGCTGCTGCCCTGCACCATCACCCCCATCCTCCGCATACACTGCCCTGAGGCTATACTCCTCCCGTGGGGAGTTATGCTACGCTCTGCTGCACCCACAATACCAGCCTTAGCGGTCTGCCCTGTAGCGGCGGTTCACTCTGACCGCAATCCACGGGTGGCGTAGTCGGACATTTAAACATCAAAACCACATAAATAGTTCCGCCACTGGTTTGACCGCCCTGAGCCACGGAACCGGATCGCCGCCACGAAGACTACAACCACCAGCATCCACCAAAAAGGGTCCGGCTCCGGGTGTCCCAAGGCCCAGGGGGTGCGTCAGAACATTTTCATCACCTTTCACAATCACCAATGGGACAAGGCAGGGATGTCCTCTGTCCCCTCTCTTATACATCCTAGTGACGGAGCACCTGCTCTCATCAATTCGCCATAACCCCAATATTAGGTGGATTGAGGTGGGAGGCACCGAGTACAAGTGCTCTCTATTTGCTGATGATGTCCTAGTATATATCACTCAATCACATATATCCATCCCTGCTGTTATGGCTGAAATAGATCACTTTGTTACATGGTAAAATTTTAAAATCAATGCAGCGAAGTCTGAGGCCCTCGATGTCTCCCTCCCTAAATCCATATAGGATTCCATCCAGTCCAACTTTCCCTTTGCCTGGCCCTCACAGGGTATCAAATACTTAGGAATTCCTATTCATAGAGACCTCTCCCATCTATGTTATCTTAATTTTGGGCCCTTTATTGAACAATTCCATACAGACCACGGTTGGCAAGTTGGAACTGTGAGATTCACTACGTGCACCACTGGTATTTTGTGGAAAAGCACATGTAAGATTCTGCAACAGTCTCTGCTGATACTCCTGCATGCGTGCATCCCTTTCTATGGCAGGAATAATTTCTGCAAATTTACTTTTGTACCGGGGATCTAACAGTGTGGCAACCCAGTAGTCAGGATTATTTCTAATTCTCACAATTCGAGGGTCATGTTGCAGGTAGTGCAGCAAGAAGGCACTCATGTGTGTTGCGCATCCAGGAGCACCAAGTCCCTGTTGTGTTGGTGGCGAGGTAACAATCATGCTTCCTTCCTCTGTCCTCTCCCCCCAACCTCGCACAACAGAAATGTGATCAAGGTCTCCCTCATCTGATGAGTCTTCCATCAGTTCGTTCTCCACTTCTTCCTGGGCTCCTGCACCTTCCTCACTAGTTTGGCTGCTACCATGCGCCCTGGTAAAATCATCTCCCCCACCCTCACATGCCTGCCGCCCTGGTGCTGCCGACCGTCTGGACCTTGCAGATGTTAGCCCTTCCGCATACAACTCCTCCTCCTCTACTTCCTCCACCTCCTCTTGTGCCACCACCTGACTCCGAATTCTGTTTAACATGTGCTCCAGCATGTAAATCACCGGAATAGTCATGCTGATAATGGCATCGTCAGCACTAAACATCTTCGTCGCCATTTCAAAACTGTGCAGAAGGGTGCATAGGTCCCTGATCTGAGACCACTCCTCCAACGTGATTTGCCCCACCTCTGAATCTCGTTGGCCCAGGCTATACGTCAGAACGTATTGCACCAGGGCTTGTCGGTGCTGCCACAGTCGCTGCAACATGTGCAGAGTTGAATTCCACCGGGTAGGCACATCGCATTTTAGCCGGTGAAGTGGCAGGCCCAACGACTTCTGTAGAGATGTAAGTCGCTGAGCTGCGGGATGCGAACGGCGGAAGTGAGCACACAGCGACCGTGCCCTCTGCAGAAGGCCATCTAGTCTGGGATAGTGGGCTAAAAATTGCTGGACAACCAGGTTCAACATGTGAGCCATACAAGGCACGTGTGTGACATTGCCCCGGCGAAGGGCCGCACCCTGGTTTGCAGCATTGTCGCACACGGCCTTCCCTGGTTTCAGGTCCAGTGGAGACAACCATTCATGAAATTGGTTCTCCAGAGCTGACCACAACTCCTCAGCTGTGTGACTCACATTTCCCAGACATTTCAATGTAAAAACCGCCTGATGACGTTGAGCCCTACTGCCAGCATAGTAAGGAGGTGTGCAGGATCCCTTCTGCGCAGTTAGAAAGCTTGTGGCATGACCAGACAGGCTTTGGGTGCAGGTGGAAGACCGAGAGGAGGTTGAGGAGGCAGAAGCAGTGGAGGAAAAATGACATAAAGAGGATTGACGCACAACTCGTGGGGACGGCAAGACTTGGACAGCAGCCCCTTGTCCTGCTGTCACCATAGTTACCCAGTGCCCAGTCAGCGACATGTAACGCCCCTGTCCATGCCTACTCGTCCAAGTGTCTGTGGTGAAATGCACCCTGTCACACACAGAGTTTCTCAAAGAAGCGGTGATGTTGTGTGCGACATGCTGGTGGAGCGCAGGCACACCTTTCTTTGAGAAGTAGTGCCGACTGGGCATCTGGTACTGGGGCACTGCGACGGACATAAGGTCTCGAAAATCCTCTGTGTCCACCAGGCGGAAAGGCAGCATTTCTGTAGCCAAGAGCTTGCAGATGGTGAAATTCAACCTCTTAGCTTTCTCATGGCTAGGAGGAAATGGTCTTTTACTTGTCCACATCTGAGGGACCGAGGGCTGGCTATTGTGCTTAGACGGGGTTGATAAGGGTGTCCCCGGCAAACTGCCGGTCTGTGAGGAAGATGCAGGCGGACATGTTAGGTTGCCTTGATCCAAAGGTGGTGCTATCGATGTCGGACAGCGCTCAAGACCAGCTGGTGTTACCACCTCCAAAGAAAATGATGACCTGCCAATCACGCTGGCTGTTGCGGGTAAAGAGGTGGCAGGTCTGCGCCCCAAAACAGGTGTGACTGCTGTCCCCCCAGTCACAGAGGATGAAGAGGCCGCGGATGCACAAGATATGGCAGACGGTGGTTGGCCCGGCCGGCTAGACCGCATTGTAGCACACTGAGCTTCCCACTGCAACTTATGCTTCATGTCCATGTGCCGGTTCATGCATGAAGTACTCAAACTATGTATTTTTTGGCCTCTACTTAGCTTTTGCTGACAAATGTTACAGATAACACGAGTTGGGTCATCTTTATCGATCTGAAAAAATGCCCAGGCTATGCAAGGCTTAGCACCCATGCGACCTGAAGAGCCACCACGACTTGTTTTTTTTTTGTGGTGAGAGGCAGAGTTGTGTTTGAGGATGCAGTTGTTGACGTGCTTCCAGTACTACGTCTCTGTCCAGGAAGGCGCAACCTGACCTCGTCGTCACTAGCATCTTCCTCCACCTCCTCTGCTGACCTCATCTCTTGGCTGACTGTGGGTTGACAGTAAGTGGGATCTCCGACCTCATCATCATCACCCTGTGCGTTATCACACCCGTCGTCCTCAGAGCCAACCTGTTCCTGCCCTGACAAAAAACTAAAGTTGTCGCTCCAATCAGGTATTTGAGTCTTATCATCGTCTTCCTCATTGTCTCCACCAACAGGAGTTACAGTTTGGGAATGAGGGTCTACATTATGGTCAGAACCTTCTGCGTCTGGTCCTGGATCCGACTCATAAAGATTCTGGGCATCAGTGCAGATCATTTCCTCGTCTGGATTCACAGAAGCGCTGGAGTCGACCTCTGATTCCCAGGCTATAGTATGAGTAAACAGCTCTGCAGACTCAACCATCTGTTCTACCTCATACTCAGACGAGCAGCTGGAGATTTGGGAGCTGTGAGGAAGCAAGTGCGATTTGGGTGACACCTTTGAGGACTGGAGTATTTGTGATGTTGAAGTTGATGTGGAGGAGAGCCCACTTAAAGGAGCACTTGATATCCGTTGAAGCACCTGCTGTTTTTGTGCCTCATCTGGAATTTGTAGCGATTGGCGTGGCCGTAAGAAAGGGATCTTATCACATTGTCCGCTAAAAGAAGTAGACATTTTAGTTTGGCTGGAAGATGGTCTTTCTTCTGCACCTACCCCACGGACACAACCTTTTTTCCCCTTCCCAACACGCCTATTCCCCTTTCCACCAGCAGCAGGCCTTTTTCCACTCATTTTGGTGGTTAACTAATTCACAACTCTGGAGTTGTTTGCACAAAAAAACAATGGATGGTAACCGAGCAGAGCTGAGTGGCCAAACTGTGGTATTAGGCCAAAACTATTGGCTGGGTTAGATGCAGAAAAAAATTATTTTTAATTTGCAACCTGATGGAGGTCAGTATAGATGGACTAATAGACCAAGTCCCACACACCGCTAGAAGCCCAAATATTTTTTCAGAGCTAGATGCAGAAATTTTTTTTATTCAATTTGCAACCTGATGGAGGTCAGTATAGATGGACTAATAGACCAAGTCCCACACACTGCTAGAAGCCCAAATATTTTTTCAGAGCTAGATGCAGAAAAAAATTATTTTTAATTTGCAACCTGATGGAGGTCAGTATAGATGGACTAATAGACCAAGTCCCACACACTGCTAGAAGCCCAAATATTTTTTCAGAGCTAGATGCAGAAAAAAATTATTTTTAATTTGCAACCTGATGGAGGTCAGTATAGATGGACTAATAGAACAAGTCCCACACGCTGCTAGAAGCCCAAATATTTTTTCAGAGATAAATGAAGAAAAAAATTATTTTTAATTTGCAACCTGATGGAGGTCAGTATAGATGGTCTAATAGACCAAGTCCCACACACTGCTAGAAGCCCAAATATTTTTTCAGAGCTAGATGCAGAAAAAAATTATATTCAGTTTGCAACCTGATGGAGGTCAGTATAGATGGACTAATAGAATGATGCTATGCCCAAAAGATTTTACTTCACTAGGTGCAGTAAAAAAATTGGTATTCTATACACAGGTGGTATATCTTGCAACACAGATAGGCTACTCCACTGACTAACACACTCTGCAATAGGCCAAAAAGGATTAGCTTTGCTAGATTCAGCCAAATGCTGTGAAAAAAACTTGCACAGCACTGGCACAGACCTGCCTGGCAAAAACTGATAGGAACTGACGTAACCTAGTCCTGAAAAGGACTCCAATTACAATTAGTCTTTACTCCCACAATCTATCTATTTAAGAGCACAGACCTGCCTGATAAAAGTCGTAGGAAAT
Organism: Phyllobates terribilis; assembly: GCF_046119375.1. Taxonomy (NCBI): domain Eukaryota; kingdom Metazoa; phylum Chordata; class Amphibia; order Anura; family Dendrobatidae; genus Phyllobates; species Phyllobates terribilis. Next base: position 106,136,606 of record NW_027362773.1, read on the forward strand.
GCTGTAACCTAGTCCTTAAAAGGACTGCAATCACAACTATTCCCTACTCCCAAGCTATCTGTATATTTGTGCGAAAATTGGCTTGAAATTAACAAGGTATAGCGCACACAGCAACAGCGGTGCCGTCTAACACGCAGCTGCAGCAGTGAGAAAATGGTGGCGACGGGGAAAATGGCTTGGTCTTATAGGGCAAGGACATGTGACATACACTGCCAATCACACATGCCCTTGCTTGTGTGAAAAAAAGCACTTCGCTCCGTGTGTGCGCTGCTGATAGGCTGACAGATTGCACCTCCCCACTGCAAATGCGGGAAAGAGAAAAAAAAATGGAGATCTTCATTGTTCCTGCAGAGATCCATCCCCTGCCCCTCCCCCCGCCCCGCTGTACACTCAAACTGCGTATTAACATTAATTTTCATCAGTGCCCTGTCAGCGACATGTAACGCCCCTGTCCATGCCTACTCGTCCAAGTGTCTGTGGTGAAATGCACCCTGTCACACACAGAGTTTCTCAAAGAAGCGGTGATGTTGTGTGCGACATGCTGGTGGAGCGCAGGCACACCTTTCTTTGAGAAGTAGTGCCGACTGGGCATCTGGTACTGGGGCACTGCGACGGACATAAGGTCTCAAAAATCCACTGTGTCCTCCAGGCGGAAAGTCAGCATTTCTCTAGCCAACAGCTTGCAGATGGTGAAATTCAACCTCTTAGCTTTCTCATGGCTAGGAGGAAATGGTCTTTTACTTGTCCACATCTGAGGGACCGAGGGCTGGCTGTTGTGCTTTGACGGGGTTGAGTAGGGTGTCCCTGGCAAACTGCCGGTCTGTGAGGAAGATGCAGGCGGACATGTTAGGTTGCCTTGATCCAAAGGTGGTGCTCTCGATGTCAGAGAGCTCTCAACACCAGCAGGTGTTTCCACTTCCCAATGAACTGACGACCTGCCAATCACACTGGCTGTTGCAGGTAAAGAGGTGGCAGGTCTGCGTCCAAAAACATGTGTGACTGCTGTCCCCCCAGTCACAGAGGATGAAGAGGCCGCGGATGCACAAGATGGGGCAGACGGTGGTTGGCCCAGCCTGCTAGGCCGCATTGTAGCACAGTGAGCTTCCCACTGCAACTTATGCTTCATATCCATGTGACGGTACATGCATGAAGTACTCAAACTATGGATTTTTTGGCCTCTACTTAGCTTTTGGTGACAAATATTACAGATAACATGAGTTGGGTCATCCTTATCGATCTGAATAAATGCCCAGGCTATGCAAGGCTTAGAGCCCATGCGACCTGAAGAGCCACTACGACTTGTGGTCAGAGGCGGAGTTGTGGTTGAGGATGCAGTTGTTGACGTGCTTCCAGTACTCCGTCTCTGTCCAGGAAGGCGCAACCTAACCTCGTCGTCAATAGCATCTATGACGCCCCACTGCGCTTGGTATCACAGATTCTAGAAGAGTGTATTGATGGAATCCTCCACAAGAGGCCCCCATAAACATTAACACATCTCCACCTTCCACCTCAGACCAGCAGAGGGAGCCCGTTAGGGATATAAATAGGGAAGGTGGAGCTAGGCAGTTCAGTTCCTCTGAAGAGTTCCTGCAGTAGAGAAGCCTAAGAGAGGTCAGTCTGCAGTGGAGCTCAGTCTAGTCTAGAGAACTCAGTTAATAGTTCAGCAGTGGAGCACGAGGCTCCTGCTAGCTAGATTCAGGGAGCCCAGATAGAGCTTAAGGTGTGCCGGCGTCATAAGATCGGTGAAGCGCGGCAAGCTGCCGTTAGTGTGTATAGCCTATTGAGGGCCCGAGTAGGCCGAAGGCGAGTGGCGAGTTAGTACATAAGGGGCAGAGGAGCTTAACCAGCTCACCCCAAAGCATTTACCGGACACCGGATCCGAGCTTACCGGGATCTCTATGACCCAGTAAGGCATAACCGGAATCCCTGGAAAACTACAAGTCCCAGGATCGCTAAGGTGCTGATACGTAACAGAGCCAGGAGACGCTTAGGCCCCGCATACTGGGAGCGTGAACTTCAAGAGAAGGCCCTACCACAAGGTCAGCCAGCGCAGGACAGAGACAAAGTTAGGCCTAGCTCCAGGCAGGTCAGAAACTTACTGCGCAGAGGCAAGAAACAGGAGGCCCTACACCCGCTCATTGGGGAGGATCCTGATATGCACCCTTCACCCTACAGTGCTCCAGGATGTGCCTGAATTTCCTCCAGTAAAAGGTACTGAAGTGACTACCGTGTCCGTTTCCGTTCTTGCTCTGACTAAGCTGGGTCTCGCCTGTCCTGCATTCCCCCTGCATACGCTGCCCTGAGACCTAGCTCCACCTGTGGGGAGCTATACCATCGAGCTGCCTTATCACGGGCCTCAGTGGACTGCTGCAGCGCTGGTGCTTCTCACCAGATACCACAGGTGGAGTCACAAACTCTTATAAAATTAACAATTATCCACCCTTTTAAAGAGTGACCCCAGGGTACGGGCCAGGGAGCCGACCACCGCGACATCCCTAAGGCCAGGCAAAGGCCCGGGTGACCTCATCGACTGGCTGACTGTGGGTTGACAGTAAGTGGGATCTCCAACCTTGTCATCATCACCCTGTGTGTTATCACACCCGTCGTCCTCAAAGCAAACCTCTTCCTGCCCTGACCGAAAAGTCAAGTTGTCGCTCCAATCAGGTATTTGAGTCTCATCATCGTCTTCATCATTGTCTCCACCAACAGGAGTTACAGTTTGGGAACGAGGGTCTACATTATGCTCAGAACCTTCTTCATCTGGTCCTGGATCCGACTTATAAAGATTCTGGGCATCAGTGCAGATCATTTCCTCGTCTGGATTAACAGAAGCTCTGGAGCAGACCTCCGTTTCCCAGGCTATAGTATGAGTAAACAGCTGTGCAGATTCAACCATCTGTGTTACCCCATACTCAGACGGGCAGCTGGAGACTTGGGAGCTGTGAGGAAGCAAGTGCGATTGGGGTGGCACCTCTGAGGACTGGAGTATTTATGATGTTGAAGTTGAGGTGGAGGAGAGCCCACTTGAAGGAGCACTTGATATCCGCTGAAGCACCTGCTGTTTTTGTGCCTCATCTGGAATTTGTAGCGATGGGCGTGTCCGTAACAAAGGGATCGTATCACATTGTCCACGAAAAGAAGTCGACATGTTAGTTTGGCTGGAAGATGGTCTTTCTTCTGCAGATGTTACTCCCCTCCCACCGCGGGGGGCTCGACCCACCAGCGGACAGGCACCAGTATTAGGAGAGGGGGGCTGGCCGTCAGGGTCCACCGCGGCTCTGGCACAAACCCGGCGACACGGAGGTGGCACGGGCAGGAACGGACTGGCCGTGTCAGCTTCTCACTTTTTGGATTTTAGAAGGGCATGACATGCCTATATCTGTGTCTCCCCCTCCTTTTACTCCTCCACCTCTTTTATTTTCGCATGACTATATGTACTTGTCACTTTTCCATGTGTTAGTTATGTCTTCTGAGCAGTTTGTCAGCTTTTGGACACCTTTGAAGGTGTTTTCTATGTGTTTCTATGTGTTTTTGTTTGCCTGCCATTGGTTTTAACGGTGTTCGAAGGTGTTCGACGAACAGTTCGGCGAACACACGGGTGTTCGACGAACCGAACCGAACTCGAACACTACGGGGGTGGCTCAACACTACTCAGGATGTTCGGAGAGCACCGAGCATTTCCGGGTTACTCGGGCGGGAGCTCGGGTCTCCGCCCTGCATGTTTGGCGCTCTTTACAGAGCCAATGAACATGCAGGGATTGCCAGCCAGTCACTGTAATGCTGCAGACATGTTGTTTGTGGGCATTACAGTGATTGGCTGGCCGCACAACGTCACCTCGAGTATTTAAAACCGGGCGCCGCCATCTTGGACACAGTCGCTCCGGATCAGACAGTGTAGGGTCAGTGCTGCAGAGCTAGGGAGAGATGTATACTGCGAAATAGTTAGTGTGGGGACTCTAAAGCCTTCCAAATCAAACAAAAAGTCCTTCTCAGGACTAATATCCATCCCAGATATCAGGCAGGCAGGCTGTATAGGAGACGCAGTGGTTATACCAACAAACACTGCATTACAGTCCTGTGTGCTGCTCCTGCTGGTCAAATTGCTAGACTTATCCCCAGGTCTCAGGGGCCAGGAAAAATCCTTTTTTGTTCATCTAAATCCTGTTTTGTTTTGTTTTTCCTCACTCAGACTGTACAGATACCTGTCTTATTAACCTTTTGATATTCCCCCCCCCCCCCAAAAAAAAAAAAATTGAGTGTCTCGCTGACTGTTCAGACACCAATATATCTGTTTAAAAGAGTCTGGTGTAGGCCAGAGAACTAGAACTGTGGTTTTCGTCTTCCACAGTTCAAATCTGGGTGTTATCAACCTGCTTGCCTTTTTTCCATAAAAAAAACAGTTTGAGTGTGTCGCTGACTGTTCAGACACAAATATATCTATTTAACAAGTCTGATATACACCAGGAAATTATAACTGTGGTTTTGCAGTTCCACGGTTCAAATCTCTGTATTATCCACTTTTTGGTATTTTTTGCATAAAAAAAACATTTTCAGTGTCTTGCTGACTGTTCAGACACCAATATGTAGCGCCCCAAGGGTTCGGTCGCTATAGAGGTATTGCATCTCAGCCAGATGTGCGATATCTCACTTCCAGGTAAGGATGGAGTGTGGGTCAGGACCCTGACACCTGCATGCATTACACCACATTTCCGGGGGGCAGGGCGACCGATATGCTCCAAGTGGAGCACGACAGTCCCTGTCCCTGGCTGGAGTAGGGGGGAGGGAACACCGAGGAAGGGGAACCCTGTAGTGCATAGGAGGGAGAGGGCGGTTCCTGGGTGCACTGAGAAGGAGGTATTAAAGGTGGGCACCATCTTAGTTCTGTGTTCAGTCAGAGAGAAGAAGTGACAGAGTAAGGGCCTCTGCATGGGGCTCTGCTCCAGAGGCGGGCCTAGCCTGTGAGGCCCAGCCAGCACTGAAAGAGGAAGGAGAGAGGGTTGAGAGTAAGAGGAGAAGACAGGGAGCCGAGGCTCAGACCGAGCTCTGCTCCGCAGGCAGGCCTGAGAGAGCGGCCGGAGCCTGGAGGAAGGAGAAGGAAGGAAGAGGAGCGGAGGAGGCTCCAGGAACAAGGAACGAAGGGACCCCAGGGGTGTGGACCGGCGAGTCACCACCGCACGCCCGAATCTACCTGCGTAGGGGGGTCAGGCCAAAGGGGGAGACCGGCCCCCGAAATTAGTGGAGGCGGGGAACCACCCTCAGCTAGAAACCGGAGACTGTGACATTTTATGTGGTGCAGCCCCTCGCTACACCCACTAGGAAGGCACCACATAGGGTCAGGGAAATGGCACCAACATTTTCCCGAGAAGGCCCGAGGCAGCCGGACAGAAACGAGGTCACTGGCGGGGTATGACAGGCCAGAGAAAGGACACACAAACGGGGGTCCTGTGAAACGCTCCAAAGATATCTGGGAGTAGGCCGAGCCCCTCACCTGGTGAGCACAGTGCGATGTGGGACGTTATGACCAGCTTGAGTAACGTGGATAAAGAACTGTGAGTAAATACCCTGGACTGCATTACAGGACTCTGTGTCGTTACTGCTGCTCCCGCGCACCATCACCCCCAACATCCGCACTCGCTGCCCTGAGGCTATACTCCTCCTGTGGGGAGTTATACTACCCTCTGCTGCACCCACAACACCAGCCTCAGCGGTCTGCCCTGCAGCGCCGGTTCACTCTGACCGCAATCCACGGGTGGCATAGTCGGACATTCAGCATATAGACTGCCATTTGGTTTGACCGCCCTGGGCACGGACCGGTTCACCGCCACGGAGACTACAACCCCCAGCATCCACAAAAGGTCCGGTTCCGGGTTTCCCCACACACACACTGCCCAGGGGGCGCGTCAAATATATCTGTTTAAAAGAGTCTGGTGTAGACCAGAAAACTAGAACTGTGTTTTTCCTCTTCCACAGTTCAAATCTGGGTGTTATTAACCTGCTTGCCTTTTTTCCATAAAAAAAACTGTTTGAGTGTGTCGCTGACTGTTCATACACAAATATATCTATTTTAACAAGTCTGGTATACACCAGGAAATTATAACTGTGGTTTTGCAGTTCCACGGTTCAAATAACTGTATTATCCATTTTTGGTCTTTTTTGCATAAAAGAAAACATTTTCAGTGTCTCGCTGACTGTTTAGACACCAATATATCTGTTTAAAAGTGTCTGGTGTAGGCCAGAGAACTTGAACTGTGGTTTTCCTCTTCCACGGTTCAAATCTCCTTTATATTACCCTTTTGCCATTGATAGTGCGAGTGTAAGCTATTTTACTTCATTTACAATGGGCAAGGTGCGTGGCAAGGGATGTGGAACTGGACGTTCTGGTGATGGTGTGTGCAGAGGACGGGGCCGTTGCCAAGGTGAAAATGTGCCACTACCAACAGCCACATCTTTTCGCTCCCAGTTCTTGACCGAATTACTAGGGAAGCACACAACAGAACCACTATTGCGAACTGATCAGTGTGAACAGGTTATTATTTGGATAGCAGATAATACTTCTAGTCACCTGGGCACCACCACCTCCGGTCTGTCTTCCACACGGTCAAGTGTTAGTAGCCGTGAGTCTCGACTGCATACTCCTCCTCACCCTGATGCTCCTTCCTCCCACCATGCCGAGTGTCGTCAAACAGCAACTGATCCCACAGTTGGACACTCTGAAGAGCTGTTCACTGGTCCATTTCCATATTTGTGCCCCTCGCCTGCTCCGCTTGAAGTGGTGGAAGAGGAGATCCCATGTAGCGATGGCCAAATATTTGAACAGCCACGGCCACATGAAGGCGACGCTGGCAATTTGTCACAAGAGGTGGACGATGACGAGACACAATTGCCACGAAGTGAGGAGGAGGACCGTGGTGTGGAAGCTGAAGAGGAGAAGGTGGTGGATGATTTAGTAACTGACCCAACGTTGCAGGAGGACACGCAGAGAGAGGCCAGCAGCACACAGGGGGAGGGAGGCAGAGTACCCCAACAGGCAGGAAGAAGCAGTGTGGTGGCCGCAGACAGAAGCACGGCAAACGTTCCCCGTAAAACCAACACGAGTGACGTTGCCAGTACAACCGGTAGGTCTTCCAGAGTCTGGAATTTTTTTAAAGACTCTGCTGGTGATAACCCCAAAAAGGCCATTTGTACCACCTGCCACGCCAGCATCAGCAGAGGTGACAAAACTAGCAGCCTGACCACCACCAGCATGATCAGGCACATTGCAGCAAAGCACCCGACTTTGTGGGGCGAACCCCAGGGTCCACGACCAGTGTCAGCGGGTATCACCACTGTTTCTTCTTCTGTTGTGCATGTAAGAGAACCCCTGTTGTGCGTGCAAGGCTATCCCCTGTCCATACTGCATGCAAAGATGCCCCCTCCTCTCAGTCTTCACTTGTTATGGCAGTTTCTCAAGAAACAGCATCAACGTCCACGTCCACGTCCCACCGCAGCGTTCAATTGTCCATATCCCAGACCTTTGAATGAAAGCGCAAATTCGCAGCCAACGCCCCACAGGCCACAGTCCTAAATTTGCACATTTCACGACTGCTTGCGTTGGAAATGCTGCCTTTTAGGCTGGTGGAGACGGAATCCTTCCGCAACCTTATGGCCGCCGACACTATTTTGCCCGGTGTGCCATCTCCGCACTACACAAGCACGTGTCCCAAAACATCTGCCGTGCCCTCGACAACGCAGTTACTGGGAGAGTCCACCTGACAACGGACACGTGGACAAGTGCTTGTGGCCAGGGACGGTACATCTCCCTGACGGCACAATGGGTAAAAATAATGGAAGCTGGGACCCAGTTGGACCTTGGGACAGAACACATCCTCCCCATAGCGAGGATTGCGGGCCCTATGTCAGTCAGAATTGCCCCCACAGTGTACAGCTCCTGCGCATCATCCTCCTCCTCCTTCTCCTCATGTTCAGCCTCCATCTCAGATATTAAAACATCAGTTACAAGCTGGAAGCACTGCAGTACTGCCTCAGCCAAGCGGCAACAGGCTGTGCAGAAACACATAAGCTTAGGTGATAAACCTCACACTGCTTGTGAGTTGTGGACAGCTGTGAAAGAGCAGGTAGATCTGTGGCTGAGACTGGTGAACCTACATCCAGGCATGGTCGTGTATGACAATGGTCGTAACCTGGTGGCGGCTCTGAGGTGAGGCGAGATCACACACGTACCATGCCTGGCTCATGTGCTTAACCTTGTGGTTCAGCGGTTTCTTAAATCGTACCCAGAGTTGCCAGATCTGCTCGTCAAAGTACACCGCCTGTCAGCTCATTTTCGGAAGTCGGCTACAGTTTCCGCCGCCCTTGCTGTGTTGCAGCAGAGTTTGCAACTTCCTGCACACCGACTGGTGTGTGATGTCCCCACATGTTGGAACTCTACCCTCCACATGTTGCAAAGGATTTGTGAGCAGAAGAGAGCAGTTGTGGAGTACCAGCTGCAACAAGGCCGTCGATATTCAGGTCAGACTCCACACATAAGACCTCAGGAGTGGACCTGGATGTCTGACATATGTACCATCTTGACAAACTTTGAGGAGGCCACCAAGATGGTGAGTGGCGATGACGCCATCATTAGCATCAGCAACCCACTTGTCTGTCTTTTGCAACGCTCTCTGCAGAGAATTAAAGAGGAGGCATTGCAGCCAGAGTATGATGAGATGGATCAAGAAGCAGTAGCGGGCGATTACACACAGCCCATCCTCATCTCATCCCAACGTGCATTGGGGGACAATGAGGGAGAGGAGGAGGAGGAAGAACAGGAGCTGGTATCATGCGCTGTAGACGGTAGTACCTGTACAACTGTCATACCGTCGGTTCAGCATGGGTGGCCTGAGGACAGGGGGGAGGAGGAGGAGGACAGCATGTCATAATGTTGGGTGACAGTCATAACTGGTTGGTGACACTTTTAGACCCCCGCTACAAGGAGAAATTTCACTCTCTTATTCCTGAGGTGGAGAGGTCTATAAAAATGGGGCAGTACCAGAAGGCCCTTGCTGCAGAACTGTTAAAAAAATTCCCATCTGAACACACTACAGTAGCGGCAGAGGTCACAGTTCATTGCCCAACCAAGGCGTACAGGCGAGAGAGACGCAACTCCAATCCAGCAGAGGCAGGAGAACACTGTCAACGTTCTGGAACAGTTTTCGGAGACCCGCCCAGCTTACAGGCCCTGAGGAGCGGGGTGCTCTCACAAGGAGTGGAAAGTTTCAAAAGATGGTGAGGGAATACCTTGCCGACCGTACCAGCGTCCTCCGTGATTCCTCTGTGCCATTTAATTATTGGGTATCCAAGCTGGACACTTGGAATGAACTCGCTCTGTACGCCTTGGAAGTCCTAGCCTGCCCTGCCGCTAGCGTGTTATCAGAGCGTGTTTTTAGTGCCGCTGGGGGAATTATAACTGATAAGCGCACTCGCCTGTCAACTGACAATGCTGACAAGCTGACCCTTATCAAAATGAACAAGGGCTGGATTGGGCCAGACTTCTCATCACCACCAAATGACAGCAGAGTAACATGAAGTCAAATCCACTGTGTTGTTTCGGGAAGTGTATTCCCACACATGGGTATACGCTTCCTCATTTCAGCTGTTTTATGCTCTTCTCCTTATCCTCAGCCTCCACCACCACTATACCACCAGGGTGATCGTTGTCCGTGTTGCCAGCATTGCAAGTTCCTCCGTCCTAATTTTTGGCAGCTTTTGCTTGGAAGACATAGGCAAAGACTATGGGAGACCCACTCCCCAATAATGGAAATAATGTTTTAAATATGCTGTACTGCATGGCTCTTGTAAGGGGCATTGAAATCGTCTTGTTAAGCTACTGTGACCTCCACGTCTCTTCCACGGGGCATCGTTATTGTCTTTTCATTCCACTGCGACCTGCACCACAATTCCAAGGGGCATTAAAACCGTCTTGTTAAGCTACTGCGACCTCTACCACTCTTCCAAGGGGCATTAAAACCATCTTGTTAAGCTACTGTGACCTCAACGTCTCTTCCAAGGGGCATTAAAACCGTCTTGTTAAGCTACTGCGACCTCCACCACTCTTCCAAGGGGCATTGATATTGTCTTTTTATTCCACTGCGACCTCCACCACTCTTCCAAGGGGCATTAAAACCGTCTTGTTAAGCTACTGTGACCTCCACCACTCTTCCAAGGGGCATTAAAACCGTGTTGTTAAACTATTGCGACCTCCACCACTCTTCCAAGGGGCATTGATATTGTTTTTTTATTCCACTGTGACTAGTGTTGAGCGATACCTTCCGATATCAGGAAATATCATATCGGATTGGATAGGGCCGATACTCAAAAAGTATCGGATATCGCCGATTCCGATACCGGAAACCAATGCAAGTCAATGGGACACAAATATCGGAATGAAAATAAACCCTTTCTTTCCTTGTAGGTTAATTCTACATGAAGGAAAACAACTAACAATAATGGAGAATGTATTGGGGGAGGTGGTTGCCCAAATCGATGGGAACAGTGCTCACAGTGAAACATGAAAAGCCGGCAATTCAGCAGCGGCATACACCGGTACCCGACAATTTAGAACAGAAAGAATAGAGCTTCACACATAGATTAGATAGATAGAAACATGTCAGCCACATTTATAAGAAGTACAGTGACCGTGTTGCTTACTGTACTTGTCATTTAGTGTAAAGGATTTATTTAAAAAAATAATAGTGTTTTCATGCACCGTCTCTTTAAAAAAGCCGGCCGGCAATTCAGCAGCGGTACCCGACAATTTAGAATAGAAAGAATAGAGCATCACACATAGATTAGATAGATAGAAACATGTCAGTCACATATATAATAAGTACAGTGATAGTGTTGGTTACTGTACTTGTCATTTAGTGTAAAGGATTTATTTAAAAAAATAATAATGTTTTCATGCACCGTCTCTTTAAAAAAGCCGGCCGGCAATTCAGCAGCGGTACCCGACAATTTAGAACAGAAAGATAGAGCACCACACATAGATTAGATAGATAGAAACATGTCAGTCACATATATAAGAAGTACAGTGACAGTGTTGCTTACTGTACTTGTCATTTAGTGTTAAAATAAAGGATTTATTAAAAAAAAAAATTGGCGTGGGGTTCCCCGTAATTTTAGTCTCTAGCGGAGGTTAAGCAGATGGCTGGGGCAGATGTTTGAAGCCTGGGAAGGGGGTAATACCCACGGAGCTTCCCAGGCTACTAATATCAGCCCCCAGCTGAATACCTAGCCTTTACTAGCTATTAAAATGGGGGACCCCAAAAAAAAATGACGTGGGGTCCCCCCTATTTTAATAGCTAGCAAAGGCTAGGCAGACAGCTGGGGGCTGATATTAATAGCCCAGGAAGGGTGCCATGAATATTGGCCCCCTCCCAGGCTAGAAACACCAGCCGTCAGCCGCCCCAGAAATGGCGCATCCATAGGATGCGCCAATTCTGTCACTTAGCCTCGCTCTTCCCACTGCCCTGTAGCGGTGGCAGTGGGGTAATAGGGCTGGGGCTGATGTCAGCTTATAATGCCAGCTGACATCAAGCCCAGGTTAGTAATGGAGAGGCGTCTATAAGACACCCCCATTACTAACCCCATAGTCAAAGTTAAAAGAAAACACAAACACCCAGAATAAAGTCCTTTAATTGAAATAAGCACACAATTCTTTATGTTCTAAATTAAACCATACTTACCATCACGCCCATTCCAGCTGAAGCCAACGATCTCCTGCAATAAAAGAAAAATAATAAAGCAACATCATCCTTACCTTTCGATGGTTCCCAGGACAGCTCCAGCTCTGCTACATCGAGATGACAGGCTGGACCGCAGAAGAAAGCTACCATCCAGCCTGTCATCCCGCGGACACTGAGAAGCGCAGGCATGCTTGCGCTCCTCAGTGTCTGGCTGTGACGGCATCCAGATGAGCCGAGGTCATGTCCAATGAACTCAGCTCACCTCATGTATGTCACTGACAGCGTTGGAAAATTCTCCTGCATTCAGCGCTTCAGTGACGTGCATGAGGTGAGCCGAGTTCATTGGACATGAACTCACCTCATGCACGTCACTGACAGCGTGGGAAAATTCTCACGCTGAAGCGCTGAATGCAGGAGAATTTTCCCACGCTGTCAGTGACGTGCATGAGGTGAGCTCATGTCCAATGAACTTTGCTCACCTCATGCACGTCACTGACAACGTGGGAAAATTCTCCTGCACTCAGCGCTTCAGCAGGAGAATTCTCTCACGCTGTCAGTGACGTGCATGAAGTGAGCTGAGTTCATTGGACATGAACTCGGCTCATCTGGATGCCGTCACAGCGAGACACTGAGGAGCGCAAGCATGCCTGCGCTTCTCAGTGTCTGCGGCATGGCAAGCTGGATGGCAGCTTTCTGCAGCGATCCAGCCTGTCATGTGAATGTAGCAGAGCTGAAGCTGTCGTGGGAACCATGGAAAGGTAAGGATGATGTTGCTTTATTATTTTACTTTTATTGCAGGAGATCGTTGGCTTCAGCTGGAATGGGCGTGATGGTAAGTATGGTTTAATTTAGAACAATAAAGAATTGTGTCTTTATTTCAATTAAAGGACTTTATTCTGGGTGTTTGTGTTTTTTTTAACTTTGACTATGGGGTTAGTAATGGGGGTGTCTTATAGACGCCTCTCCATTACTAACCTGGGCTTGATGTCAGCTGGCATTATAAGCTGACATCAACCCCAACCCTATTACCCCACTGCCACCGCTACAGGGCAGTGGGAAGAGTGAGGCTAAGTGCCAGAATTGGCACATCCTATGGATGCGCCATTTCTGGGGCGGCTGACGGCTGGTGTTTCTAGCCAGGGAGGGGGCCAATATTCATGGCGCCCTTCCTGAGCTATTAATATCAGCCCCCAGCTATCTGCCTAGCCTTTGCTAGCTATTAAAATAGGGGGGACCCCACGTCATTTTTTTTGGGGGTCCCCCATTTTAATAGCTAGTAAAGGCTAGGTATTCAGCTGGGGGCTGATATCAGTAGCCAGGGAAGCTCCGTGGGTATTACCCCCTTCCCAGGCTTCAAACATCTGCCCCAGCTGTCTGCTTAACCTCCGCTAGTGACTAAAATTACGGGGAACCCCACGCCAATTTATTTAAAATAAATCCTTTATTTTAACATTAAATGACAAGTACAGTAACCAACACTATCACTGTACTTCATATATATGTGACTGACATGTTTCTATGTATCTAATCTATGTGTGATGCTCTATTCTTTCTATTCTAAATTGTCGGGTACCGCTGCTGAATTGCCGGCCGGCTTTTTTAAAGAGACGGTGCATGAAAACACTAATATTTTTTTAAATAAATCCTTTACACTAAATGACAAGTACAGTAAGCAACATTGTCACTGTACTTCTTATATATGTGACTGACATGTTTCTATCTATCTAATCTATGTGTGATACTCTATTCTTTCTATTCTAAATTGTCGGGTACCGCTGCTGAATTGCCGGCCGGCTTTTTTTAAGAGACGGTGCACGAAAACACTATTGTTTTTTTTAATAAATCCTTTGCACTAAATGACAAGTACAGTAAGCTGAGCGCTGCCATCCAGCTTGTCATCCTTCAGAGACACTGCAGAGCGCAGGCATTATGGGAACTTCCGATTCCGGTATTCGATATTGTAAAAGTATCGGAACTCAGTATCGGAACTCCGATACCGCAAATATCGGTCGATACCCGATATTTCAGTATCAGAATGCTCAACACTAACTTTGACCTCCACGTCTCTTCCAAGGGGCATTAAAACTATCTTGTTAAGCTACTGTGACCTCCATGTCTATTCCAAGGGGCATTATTACCGTCTTGTTAAGCAACAGTGACCTCCACGTCTCTTCCAAGGGGCATTAGAACCATCTTGTTAAGCTACTGTGACCTCCACGTCTCTTCCAAGGGGCATTAAAACCGTCTTGTTAAGCTACTGTGACCTCCACGTCTCTTCCAAGGGGCATTAAAAACGTCTTGTTAAGCTACGGTGACCTCCACGTCTCATCCAAGGGGCATTAAAACCGTCTTGTTAAGCTACTGTGACCTCCACATCTCTTCCACGGGGCATTGATATTGTCTTTTTATTCCACTGCGACCTCCACCTCTCTTCCAAGGGGCATTGAAACCGTCTTGTCAAGCTACTGCGACCTCCACCACTCTTCCAAGGGGCATTAAACAGTCTTGTTAAGCTACTGCGACATTCACCACTCTTCCAAGAGGGATTAAAACCGTCTTGTTAGGCTACTGTGACCTCCACGTCTCTTCCAAGGGGCATTAAAACCATCTTGTTAAGCTACTGCGTCCTCCACCACTCTTCCAAGGGGCATTGATATTGTCTTTTTATTCCACTGCGACCTCCACCACTCTAACATTGGGCATTAAAACCGTCTTGTTAAGCTACTGTGACCTCCACGTCTCATCCAAGGGGCATTAAAACCGTCTTGTTAAGCTACTGTGACCTCCACGTCTCTTCCACGGGGCATTGATATTGTCTTTTTATTCCACTGCGACCTCCACCACTCTTCCAAGGGGCATTGAAACCGTCTTGTCAAGCTACTGCGACCTCCACCACTCTTCCAAGGGGCATTAAACAGTCTTGTTAAGCTACTGCGACATTCACCACTCTTCCAAGAGGGATTAAAACCGTCTTGTTAAGCTACTGTGACCTCCACGTCTCTTCCAAGGGGCATTGAAACCATCTTGTTAAGCTACTGCGTCCTCCACCACTCTTCCAAGGGGCATCGATATTGTCTTTTTATTCCACTGCGACCTCCACCACTCTAACATTGGGCATTAAAACCGTCTTGTTAAGCTACTGTGACCTCCTCGTCTCTTCCAAGGGGCATTAAAACCATCTTGTTAAGCTACTGCGACCTCCAATATTCTTCCAAGGGGCATTAAAACCAACTTGTTAAGCTACTGTGACCTCCACGTCTCTTCCAAGAGGCATTAAAACCGTCTTGTTTAGCTACTGTGACCTCCACGTCTCTTCCAAGGGGCATTAAAAAAGTCTTGTTAAGCTACGGTGACCTCCACGTCTCATCCAAGTGGCATTAAAACCGTCTTGTTAAGCAACTGTGAACTCCACGTCTCTTCCACGGGGCATTGATATTGTCTTTTTATTCCACTGCGACCTCCAACAGTCTTCCACTGGGCATTGAAACCGTCTTGCTAAGCTACTGCGACCTCCACCACTCTTCCAAGGGGCATTAAACAGTCTTGTTAAGCTACTGCGACATTCACCACTCTTCCAAGAGGGATTAAAACCATCTTGTTAAGCTACTGTGACCTCCACGTCTCTTCCAAGGGGCATTAAAACCATCTTGTTAAGCTACTGCAACCTCCAATACTCTTCCAAGGGGCATTGATATTGTCTTTTTATTCCACTGCGACCTCCACCACTCTTCCAAGCTGCATTGATATTGTCTTTTTAATCCACTGTGACCACCACTCTTCTAAGGGGCATAAAAACCGTCTTGTTCAGCTACTGCGACCTCCAAGTTTCTTCCACGGGGCATTGGTATTGTCTTTTTATTCCACGGCAACCTCCACCACTCTACCAAGGGGCATTAAAACCGTCTTGTTAAGCTACTGCAACCTCCACCACTCTTCCAAGGGGCATTGATATTGTCTTATTATTCCACTGCGACCTCCACCACTCTTCCAAGGGGCATTGATATTGTCTTTTTATTCCACTGCGACCTCCACCACTCTTTCAAGGGCATTGAAACCGTCTTGTTAAGCTACTGCGACCTCCATCACTCTTCCAAGGGGCATTAAACAGTCTTGTTAAGCTACTGCGACATTCACCACTCTTCCAAGAGGGATTAAAACCGTCTTGTTAAGCTACTGTGACCTCCACGTCTCTTCAAAGGGGCATTAAAACCATCTTGTTAAGCTACTGCGTCCTCCACCACTCTTCCAAGGGGCATTGATATTGTCTTTTTATTCTACTGCGACCTCCACCACTCTTCCATTGGGCATTAAAAACGTCTTGTTAAGCTACTGTGACCTCCACGTCTCTTCCAAGGGGCATTAAAACCATCTTGTTAAGCTACTGCAACCTCCAATTCTCTTCCAAGGGGCATTGATATTGTCTTTTTATTCCACTGCGACCTCCACCACTCTTCCAAGCTGCATTGATATTGTCTTTTTATTCCACTGTGACCACCACTCTTCTAAGGGGCATAAAAACCGTCTTGTTAAGCTTCTGCGACCTCCAAGTCTCTTCCACGGGGCATTGGTATTGTCTTTTTATTCCACTGCGACCTCCACCACTCTACCAAAGGGCATTAAAACCATCTTGTTAAGCTACTGTGATCTCCACGTCTCTTCCGAGGGGCATTAAAACCATCTTGTTAAGCTAATGCAACCTCCACCACTCTTCCAAGGGGCATTGATATTGTCTTTTTATTCCACTGTGACCTCCACCACTCTTCCAAGGGGCATTGATATTGTCTTTTTATTCCCCTGTGACCTCCACCACTCTTCCAAGGGGCATTAAAACCATCTTGTTAAGCTACTGTGACATCCACATCTCTTCCAAGGGGCATTAAAACCGTCTTGTTAAGCTACTGCGACCACCTCCACTCTTCCAAGGGGCATTAGATTCATCTTGTTAAGCTACTGCAACCTCCACCACTCTTCCAAGGGGCATTCAAACCGTCTTGTTAAGCTACTGTGACCTCCACGTCCAGGGCCGGCGTCAGCACCCGGCGCACCCGGGCAAATGCCGGGGACCTGAGCAGGCAGAGGGGCCCACTGGCGGCCGCGCACCCTGCTGGGTTATGGGCGGAGGAGAGCGGTGTCAGCGCCCGCCCTTCTCCGCCGCTTGCTCAGGGCCCCGGCAGCTGGATACTTACTTCTCCCCGTGCCTCCGCAGATCCGCTGTCTTCCTGCTCTGCGCTCCCTGTGACGTCTCAGGTCAGAGGGCGCGGTGACGTCTTTACACCGCGCCCTCCCCTGAGCCGTCATAGGGAGCGCTGAGCGGGAAGACGCCGACAACGCTGGAGTTCGGACCCGAGCAGCGGGCAGCAGGTAGCAGGTGAGGAGAAGGGAGGTGAGTATTTGATTTTTTTTTTTTAATGTATGGAGGCATGGGGCAGTATAAAGAGAGGGGGGGACATCCTGCATGGGGCATTATAAAGAGGGGGGGTGACATCCTGCATGGGGCATTATAAGGTGGGGTACAGCCTGCATGGGACATTATAAAGGGGGGGCAGCCTGCATAGTGCATTATGTGGGGGGTAACAGCCTGCATGGAGCATTAAAAGGGGGGGGCCTGTATGGGGCACTATGTGGGGGGTAACAGCCTGCATGGAGCATTATAAGGCGGGACAGCCTGTATGGGGCATTATGTGTGGGGTAACAGCCTGCATGCAGCATTATATGGGGGCCAGTATCCTGTATGGAGCGTTATAAGGGGACCGGTATCCTGTATGGAGTTTTATAAGGGGACCAGTATCCTGTATGGAGCGTTATATGGGGGCCAGTATCCTGTATGGAGCTTTATAAAGGGACCAGTATCCTGTATGGAGCGTTATATGGGGGCCAGTATTCCGTATGGAGCCTTATATGGGGGCCAGTATTCCGTATGGAGCCTTATATGGAGGCCAGTATTCCGTATGGAGCCTTATATGGGGGCCAGTATTCCGTATGGGGCCTTATATGGGGGCCAGTATTCCGTATGGAGCCTTATATGGGGGCCAGTATTCCGTATGGAGCCTTATATGGGGGCCAGTATTCCGTATGGAGCCTTATATGGGGGCCAGTATTCCGTATGGAGCCTTGTATGGGGGCCAGTATTCCGTATGGAGCCTTATATGGGGGCCAGTATTCCGTATGGAGCCTTATATGGGGGCCAGTATTCTGTATGGAGCCTTATATGGGGGCCAGTATTCTGTATGGAGCCTTATATGGGGGCCAGTATTCCGTATGGAGCCTTATATGGGGGTCAGTATTCCGCATGGAGCCTTATATGGGGGCCAGTATTCCGTATGGGGCCTTATATGGGGGCCAGTATTCCTTATGGGGCCTTATATGGGGGCCAGTATTCCGTATGGAGCCTTATATGGGGGCCAGTATTCTGTGTGGAGCGATTCACCGGTTTCTGAGCTATTGTGGAATTTACAATAGATATCACTCATGTAATGTAAGAAGTGAAATCTTTGCATTGTACTATATCTATATTTCTCTGCCGTATCTCTGCATCATGAATCATGGTATGTGTTAAAGGGGCCCACTGAGACTCTTTCGCCCGGGGCCCAGAAAAACCTGGAGCCGGCCCTATCCACGTCTCTTCCAAGGGGCATTAAAATCGTCTTATTAAGCTACTGTGACCTCCACGTCTCTTCCAAGGGGCATTAAAACCATCTTGTTAAGCTACGGTGACCTCCACCACTCTTCCAAGGGGCATTAAAACAATCTTATTAAGCTACTGTGACCTGCACGTCTCTTCCACGGGTCATTGATATTGTCTTGTTAAGCTACTGTGACCTCCACGTCTCTTAGAAGGGGCATTAAAACCGTCTTGTTAAGCTACTGCGACCTCCACCACTCTTCCAAGGGGCATTGATATTGTCTTTTTATTCCACTGCGACCTCCACCACTCTTCCAAGGGGCATTGATATTGTCTTTTTATTCCACTGTGACCTCCACCACTCTTCCAAGGGGCATTAAAACCGTCTTGTTAAGCTACTGCGACCTCCACGTCTCTTCCAAGGGGCATTAGAACCGTCTTGTTAAGCTACTGTGACCTCAACGTCTCTTCCGAGGGGCATTAAAACCGTCTTGTTAAGCTACTGTGACCTCCATGTCTATTCCAAGGGGCATTATTACCGTCTTGTTAAGCAACTGTGACCTCCACGTCTCTTCCAAGGGGCATTAGAACTGTTTGTTAAGCTACTGTGACCTCCACTTCTCTTCCAAGGGGCATTAAAACAATCTTGCTAAGCTACTGTGACCTCCACGTCTCTTCCAAGGGGCATTAAAAATGTCTTGTTAAGCTACGGTGACCTCCACGTCTCATCCAAGGGGCATTAAAACCGTCTTGTTAAGCTACTGTGACCTCCACGTCTCTTCCACAGGGCATTGATATTGTCTTTTTATTCCACTGCGACCTCCACCACTCTTCCAAGGGGCATTGAAACCGTCTTGTCAAGCTACTGCGACCTCCACCACTCTTCCAAGGGGCATTAAACAGTCTTTTTAAGCTACTGCGACATTCACCACTCTTCCAAGAGGGGTTAAAACCATCTTGTTAAGCTACTGTGACCTCCACGTCTCTTCCAAGGGGCATTAAAACCATCTTGTTAAGCTACTGCATCCTCCACCACTCTTCCAAGGGTCATTGATATTGTCTTTTTATTCCACTGCGACCTCCACCACTCTAACATTGGGCATTAAAACCGTCTTGTTAAGCTACTGTGACCTTCTCGTCTCTTCCAAGGGGCATTAAAACCATCTTGTTAAGCTACTGCGACCTCCAATATTCTTCCAAGGGGCATTAAAACCAACTTGTTAAGCTACTGTGACCTCCACGTCTCTTCCAAGGGGCATTAAAATCGTCTTGTTAGGCTACTGTGACCTCCACGTCTCTTCCAAGGGGCATTAAAAACGTCTTGTTAAGCTACGGTGACCTCCACGTCTCATCCAAGGGGCATTAAAACCGTCTTGTTAAGCTACTGTGACCTCCACGTCTCTTCCACGGGGCATTGATGTTGTCTTTTTATTCCACTGCGACCTCCACCACTCTTCCAAGGGGCATTGAAACCGTCTTGTTAAGCTACTGCGACCTCCACCACTCTTCCAAAGGGCATTAAACAGTCTTGTTAAGCTACTGCGACATTCAGCACTCTTCCAAGAGGGATTAAAACCATCTTGTTAAGCTACTGTGACCTCCACGCTGTTATGCACACGCCCGGGCTGAGCGGCGTGTGCGTGTGATTGTAGTGATTCCACTGGACCGTGCCGGAGAGTGAATGCCTGGAGGGGCTTAACTAGGTATTCACCCGATCCGACCAGGGTCGCACGACGGCATACGACGCCAGTGCACCAAGGAGGAACCGAGCAAAGGGACCAGGTGCTACTCCAGGACAGACCCCGGACACGGCTGTTGACCCACACAGGGGAATACAGGAACAGACTGGTAGGCTGGCACACAGACTGGTGGGTATAGGCAGGCACGACTGGTATGCAGGCAGGCGGGTAAGCAGGCAGGGGGGTACAGGCAAGCACAGCTAGAGTGCAGACAGGGAGGCACTAGCAGGTAGGAACACAGGCGGGATAGGACCCAGTACACACTGGGACTCAGGAACAATACAGGCAGAGGGGTACAGGCAAGCACAGCTAGAGTGCAGACAGGGAGGCACTAGCAGGTAGGGACACTGGCGGGATAGGACCCAGTACACACTGGGACTCAGGAACAGAGCCACAGATGTGGCGGACAAACACAGCAGAGTGAGGCCGCCCAGAGAGGTGAGCGAGAACAGGGCAGGACAAGGCCGCCTGGAGCGGTGAGCAAGAGTAGAGCAGGACAAGGCCGCCAGGAGCGGTGAACAAAGGATCAAAGCTGAGCGAGACTGCTGGAGCAGTGAGCAAGAGTAAAGCAGGACGAGGCCGCCTGGAGCGGTGAGCAAGAGTGGAGCGAGACTGCCGGAGCAGCGAGCAAAAGGGTCAGAGCGGAGCAAGGCTGCCGGAGCAGCGAGCAAAGGAGACAGAGCAGGCTAGAACCGCCGGAGCGGTAAGCAAAGGAGTCAGAGCAGACTAGAACCGCCGGAGCGGTGAGCAAAGGAGTCAGAGCAGACTAGAACCGCCGGAGCGGTGAGCAAAGGAGTCAGAGCAGACTAGAACCGCCGGAGCGGTGAGCAAAGGAGTCAGAGCAGACTAGAACCGCCGGAGCGGTGAGCAAAGGAGTCAGAGCAGGCTAGAACCGCCGGAGCAGTGAGCAAAGGAGTCAGAGCAGGCAAGGCTGAGTAGGGGGGACAGGGCTCTGTTAACACGGAACAGACAGGAAGGGAAAGGCAGAGCCAGACACCCACAGGGTACTTGCAGTGAAGTAGCGAGTGGACCACAAACTCACAAACGGGAGTACAGAGACAACAGGCAGGAGTTAGGTACGAGTTCAGACTCTGCAGAAAAAGGAAAGGAACGGACATAGAGAAAAGACAGATGAAAGATAGGAGAGAGTACAGACTGGAACTGAGTGTACGGACGAGACCGACACAGGAGCGGGACACAGGAGCGGGTCTGGGAATACGGCCCCCAGAGAGGCAGGACGAACAGGCAAGGAGCGTGTTCAGACAGGACAGACAAGATACAGGAATGGATCTAGGTAATCGGCCCCTAGAAGGCGGGAGGAACAGGCTAGGAGCGTGTTCAGACAGGACAGACAAGATACAGGAACGGATCTAGGTAATCGGCCCCTAGAAGGCGGGAGGAACAGGCTAGGAGCATGTTCAGACAGGCCTGGAAATACAGCCTCCAGGAAAGGCAGCAGGCAAGAGTGCACAGACAGGACTCAGTTCAGACACGGGAACTGATACCGCAAGGCAGGAGACATAGACAGGACTCAGTTCAGACACGGGAACTGATACCGCAAGACAGGAGACAAAGAACGGGACCTGGCATCTTCAGAGTGAAGGCACACACTGAATGAAACACTATGTTCAGGCAGGGATAGATGGGAGCAGCTGAGCTATATACCAGGTGACAGACAGCAATAGGCTGAGGACGCACAAGGGGTGTGACCCACAGCAGGTACAAAAAGCAGGAAGTGATCGGGCGCCGCCCTTAAGCAGCAGAAACAGACACAAACAGACAGCATGGAGGGAAGCCAGAGAGACATTCTGGACTGGAGATCAAGTGCGCGCTCTTGCACAGTGGGAGATGGACCACCATGCAAGGACGCCGCCAGGTATGTTACAGTACCCCCCCCCTTACGCCCCCTCTTCTTCAGGCCTGCCAGAATCTTCCGCAGGGAATTCGAGGACCAGTCGTTCACTTCAAGGAGATCACTTCCACTGTCCACAGGAAAAACTGATCTCATCTGGTTAGCTAGGATGCTACCTCCTATCCAGCCATCCTCAGCAACAGACGAAACGGGTGGAGTACCAGGAACAGCACACAAGGAAGTCTCTCTCCACATATTTTCAGGTGGCACCCCAGAGGGTACAGGAGACAACTGGAAGTCCTTCACCGGGTTGGAGGGGGACAGAGACTTGGGGGTAATCTCTGCTTCGAGGTACATCTTGTCAAGCTCACAGGAAGAAATAGACGGGTTATCAGGTACATAATGAGGAAAAGTCCCTGTCTCTTTGTTATCTGGTGGTACCCCGGAGGACTCAGGAAACAACTGGAGGTCCTCCGCCGGGTCAGAAGAGTGCAGAGGCTCAGAGAAAACATCTGCTTCAGAGTACACTAGGTCGGACTCACTGGACGAAGCAGGCGAGGTATCGGGTACCGAGTATAGGAAAGTCTCTGTCCATTCACCACCAGGTGGCACCCCGAAGGGTTCTGGAGACAATTGGTGGTCCTCCGCCTGGTCAGAGGGGTGTAGAGACTCACGGGTAACCTCTGCTTCAGAGTACACTAGGTCGGACTCACTGGACGAAGCAAGCGAGGTATCAGATCTAGGATATAGGAGAGTCTCTGTCCATTCACCACCAGGTGGCACCCAGAAGGGTTCTGGAGACAACTGGAGGTCCTCCGCCTGGTCGGAGGGGTGTAGAGACTCGGGAGTAACCACTGCTTCGGAGTACACTAGGTTGGACTCAGTGGACGAAGCGAGCGAGGTATCAGGTACAGAGTATAGGAGAGTCTCTGTCCTTTCGCTACCAGGTAGCACCCCGAAGGGTTCTGGGGACAACTGGAGGTCCTCCGCCTGGTCGGAGGGGTGTAGAGACTCGGGAGTAACCACTGCTTCGGGGTACACTAGGTTGGACTCAGTGGACGAAGCGAGCGAGGTATCAGGTACAGAGTATAGGAGAGTCTCTGTCCTTTCGCTACCAGGTAGCACCCCGAAGGGTTCAGGAGACAACTGGAGGTCCTCCGCCTGGTCGGAGGGGTGTAGAGACTCGGGGGTAACTACCACTTTGGGGTACCCATTGTCAGGCTCACAGGACGAAGCGGACAAAGTATCGAGTACCGGGTGTAGAGAAGTCTCTCTCCATTTGTCATCGAGTGGTATCCCGGAGGATTCAGGAGGCAACAGGGGGTCCTCCACCAGGTAGTAGAGGTGCACAGACTCTGAGGTAACCACAGCTTTGGAGCATCCTTGGACATGCACACCGGTTAAAGTGGGTGAAGCATCTGATGCCGGGTGCAGGAAGTTCTCCTGTGTGGAGTCTGGATGGGCAGAAGTCTCTTCGGGCAGGAGAACTGGTGCACTACCCACGCACATTACCCGTTGGGGCTTCTCCGGGATACAGGGAGATGAAGCTTCAGTAGGGACTTCAAGGTTGGGGTCAGGAGGTCTCAGGGAGGACAGACCCTGGCGTGACGGCTTGCCTCTACGTCTAGCACGTCTGGACTGCCTCTTGAGGTTGGGAGAAGTATTCCGGAAAGCGTAGTCACCCTGTGAGGATTCTGGGTGGGCAGTAGTCTCATTGGGCTGGAGGACTATTGCGCTACCCACACACATTACCCGTCGGGGCTGCTCCGGGATATTGGGAAGTGAAGCTTCAGCAGGGGCTTCAGGGTTAGGGTCCTCGAAGACCATACGAAAGGCCACCAGGAAGGCCTGCAGGTCAAGGACGACAGGATCCCATGCTTCCCATAGGGGGGTGACCCATTTCAAGGCATCACCCGCTAGGTAGTCAATCATAAAGGCCACTTTAGCCCAATCGGAAGGAAAATAGAGAGGGTAGGCCTTAAAGTGTAGCATGCATTGCTCCACAAATGCACGACACTGTCTTGGATCCCCATAGTAACGTGGCGGATCCGCAGGAACGAGAGCAGATAGATCCATCTGGACGGTGCGTAATTCGCCTGGAACTCAGCTAAGGAAAAAAAAATTATTTATTTATTTTAATGCATGTATTCGCTGGAAAACTTCTCAGAGAGCGAAGGCCGTGGGGCTCAACGGGAACCATGGTCTGAGCATGCTGTTGCTGTTATGCACACGCCCGGGCTGAGCGGCGTGTGCGTGTGATTGTAGTGATTCCACTGGACCGTGCCGGAGAGTGAATGCCTGGAGGGGCTTAACTAGGTATTCACCCGATCCGACCAGGGTCGCACGACGGCATACGACGCCAGTGCACCAAGGAGGAACCGAGCAAAGGGACCAGGTGCTACTCCAGGACAGACCCCGGACACGGCTGTTGACCCACACAGGGGAATACAGGAACAGACTGGTAGGCTGGCACACAGACTGGTGGGTATAGGCAGGCACGACTGGTATGCAGGCAGGCGGGTAAGCAGGCAGGGGGGTACAGGCAAGCACAGCTAGAGTGCAGACAGGGAGGCACTAGCAGGTGGGAACACAGGCGGGATAGGACCCAGTACACACTGGGACTCAGGAACAATACAGGCAGAGGGGTACAGGCAAGCACAGCTAGAGTGCAGACAGGGAGGCACTAGCAGGTAGGGACACTGGCGGAATAGGACCCAGTACACACTGGGACTCAGGAACAGAGCCACAGATGTGGCGGACAAACACAGCAGAGTGAGGCCGCCCAGAGAGGTGAGCGAGAACAGGGCAGGACAAGGCCGCCAGGAGCGGTGAGCAAGAGTAGAGCAGGACAAGGCCGCCAGGAGCGGTGAACAAAGGATCAAAGCTGAGCGAGACTGCTGGAGCAGTGAGCAAGAGTAAAGCAGGACGAGGCCGCCTGGAGCGGTGAGCAAGAGTGGAGCGAGACTGCCGGAGCAGCGAGCAAAAGGGTCAGAGCGGATCAAGGCTGCCGGAGCAGCGAGCAAAGGAGACAGAGCAGGCTAGAACCGCCGGAGCGGTAAGCAAAGGAGTCAGAGCAGACTAGAACCGCCGGAGCGGTGAGCAAAGGAGTCAGAGCAGACTAGAACCGCCGGAGCGGTGAGCAAAGGAGTCAGAGCAGACTAGAACCGCCGGAGCGGTGAGCAAAGGAGTCAGAGCAGACTAGAACCGCCGGAGCGGTGAGCAAAGGAGTCAGAGCAGGCTAGAACCGCCGGAGCAGGGAGCAAAGGAGTCAGAGCAGGCAAGGCTGAGTAGGGGGGACAGGGCTCTGTTAACACGGAACAGACAGGAAGGGAAAGGCAGAGCCAGACACCCACAGGGTACTTGCAGTGAAGTAGCGAGTGGACCACAAACTCACAAACGGGAGTACAGAGACAACAGGCAGGAGTTAGGTACGAGTTCAGACTCTGCAGAAAAAGGAAAGGAACGGACATAGAGAAAAGACAGATGAAAGATAGGAGAGAGTACAGACTGGAACTGAGTGTACGGACGAGACCGACACAGGAGCGGGACACAGGAGCGGGTCTGGGAATACGGCCCCCAGAGAGGCAGGACGAACAGGCAAGGAGCGTGTTCAGACAGGACAGACAAGATACAGGAACGGATCTAGGTAATCGGCCCCTAGAAGGCGGGAGGAACAGGCTAGGAGCGTGTTCAGACAGGACAGACAAGATACAGGAACGGATCTAGGTAATCGGCCCCTAGAAGGCGGGAGGAACAGGCTAGGAGCATGTTCAGACAGGCCTGGAAATACAGCCTCCAGGAAAGGCAGCAGGCAAGAGTACACAGACAGGACTCAGTTCAGACACGGGAACTGATACCGCAAGGCAGGAGACATAGACAGGACTCAGTTCAGACACGGGAACTGATACCGCAAGACAGGAGACAAAGAACGGGACCTGGCATCTTCAGAGTGAAGGCACACACTGAATGAAACACTATGCTCAGGCAGGGATAGATGGGAGCAGCTGAGCTATATACCAGGTGACAGACAGCAATAGGCTGAGGACGCACAAGGGGTGTGACCCACAGCAGGTACAAAAAGCAGGAAGTGATCGGGCGCCGCCCTTAAGCAGCAGAAACAGACACAAACAGACAGCATGGAGGGAAGCCAGAGAGACATTCTGGACTGGAGATCAAGTGCGCGCTCTTGCACAGTGGGAGATGGACCACCATGCAAGGACGCCGCCAGGTATGTTACACACATCTCTTCCAAGGGGCATTAAAACCATCTTGTTAAGCTACTGCGACCTCCACCACTCTTCCAAGGGCATTAAAACAGTCTTGTTAAGCTACTGCGACCTCCACCACTCTTCCAAGGGGAATTAAAACTGTCTTGTTAAACTACTGTGACCTCCACGTCTCTTCCAAGGGGCATTAAAACCGTCTTGTTAAGCTACTGCGACCTCCACCACTCTTCCAAGGGCATTAAAACCGTCTTGTTAAGCTACTGCGACCTCCACCACTCTTCCAAGGGGCATTAAAACTGTCTTGTTAAGCTACTGTGACCTCCACGTCTCTTCCAAGTAGTATTAAAACCATCTTGTTAAACCACTCTGACCTCCACGTTTCTTCCAAGGGGCATTAAAAGCATCTTGTTAAACCACTCTGAACTCCACAGCTCTTCCAAGAGGCATTGAAATGTTGTTTTAAATTAACACTAACCTCCACGACTCTACCAACAGGCATTGCATTTCCTCCTAATTTTAGTCAGCTTTTGCTTTTCAATGCATAGGCGAACACTAAGTGAGACCCACTCCACAATAATGGGTAGAAGGTTTTTAGTACGCTGTAATCCACGTCTGTTTCAAGGGGCATTGCAGTTCCTCACAATTTTTGGAAAGCCTTCCATTCACTGCTTAGGTCAACAGTGTACAGGAGACCCAGTTGCTATAAATGGAAAAACAGTTTAGTTAAAGCCCTCTGACCTCCATGTCACTTCCAAGGGGCATTGGAGTGCCTCGAAATTTTAGGTAGGCATTGCACTCACTGTATGCCCTATAACTGTGTAGCCAAACCGCTCCTTTTGGTACAGAAACATATCCTACAAGACATGTGTGGTTGACTGGCCTGATATTGATGTGAATGGTCCCTGTTCCTCCTGCTCTTTCTCCTTTGCCACCACTTCATCCATCAATCATCACCTGAAGCTTTGTTTTAACGGGAGTCATAGAACTGGGATAGTAGCAGGAAAACATCCAGCAATTCTTGAAGGAGGTAGGATATGCGCCAAAACGCTGACCACCTCAGGCCTAGCCACTACTACATACATGCGCTTGCATTCCAAGGAACAGAAAGCTAAGTAGATGGATGGCCTCATGATCATGAATAATTTACTTGTTGTGTAGGAGGCCGACCACTGCTGCTGTATACCTTCTGAACTTTGTGTTGAAGCCTGATTGACCCAGGACCCGCAATACTCTATATCTGGAGAATGTGTTGCATCCCAGTGTCCAACTGTGTCCCGGCTTCCACAATATTAACCCAGTATGAAGGCATCAGTGAGATGGACCATCCCTGGCCACATTCACTTGTCCACGTGTTTGTGGTTAGGCTGTGTTTCAAATAGGGGCGGCTGGGGACTGTTTATGGACACCTGGCTGTGTGGCACCTGGCCGCGGGGTGGCTGGAGACCGAGTATGAACAACTGGCTGCCGCCTGGCGGCTGGGGACCAAGCGTGGACACCCGGCCGCCGGGCGGCTGGGGACTGAGTATGGATACCAGGCCGCCGACACAGCCATGACGTGGTGGCCAGATTCCGCCTCCACATGCCTAAAAGGCCCAATTTCAAGTGCAAGCAAGCATGTAGTATGGTATTGCAGCCTGGGGGTGGGTGGGTGGCAGACTGCATACTTGCGCTTGCATTGCAAGGAATGGGGGAGGTACAATTGAACACTGTCCAGGGACAAGGACTTGCACGGGGATAGTTGCAAGTCTGCATCTTCTGATGTGGCAAGGATCACTTCTGATGGGCACACTATTAGGCAGTGACCTGGGTATCAGAGATGCTTCCAGGGGTCTTCCCCATGCTGTTCCCATGTCTTTTCAGCACTGTATGCATGTGTCACACAGCACATGGCCAGATAAGGTTGTAAAATGTTAAAATGACATTTCCCGGTGAATGCATTTGTCACGGTTGAAAGCAATACAAAAGTGCAAAAACGCATAAAAAATGCTACTTGTGAACATAGCCCAAGGTGTGGAGGAGTATTTTTATTTTTGGTTATTTATTTTACCTTATACACAAGTCTTTACCCTGGAAAGGAAGTTCCTTAACATATTTCACAGGAAAACAGTTTCAGTTTCGTTTTTGAACGTTTTATTGTGAGCCCGTAAAAGTGGCTTAATACCTCTGACTATGTTGTTGACAGCAGTGACCTGGGGGGTCAGAAATGCTTCCGGGGGCGATCCCCATGCTGTCCCCATGTCATTTGAGCACTGTCACTATCGTTTTGGGCACTTTTTAGGCTTTCTACAGACTGCCGGGGGTGCCGCCGCAAAAATGCTCGGGTCTCCCATAGACTAACATTGGGGTCATTGCTCGGGTCGAGCACCCGAGTATCACGGTGAGCTCGGCCTGAGCCTCGAGCACCCGAGCATTTTAGTGCTCGCTCAACACTAATATATATACAGTACAGACCAAAAGTTTGGACACACCTTCTCATTTAAAGATTTTTCTGTATTTTCATGACTATGAAAATTGTACATTCACACTGAAAGCATCAAAACTATGAATTAACACATGTGGAATTATATACTTAACAAAAAAGTGTGAAACAACTGAAAATATGTCTTATATTCTAGGTTCTTCAAAGTAGCCACCTTTTCCTTTGATGACAGCTTTGCACACTCTTGGCATTCTCTTAATGTGCTTCAAGAGGTAGTCACTGGAAGTGGTCTTCCAACAATCTTGAAGGAGGTCCCAGAGATGCTTAGCACTTGTTGGCCCTTTTGCCTTCACTCTGCGGTCCAGCACACCCCAAACCATCTTGATTGGGTTCAGGTCTGGTGACTGTGGAGGCCAGGTCATCTGGCGTAGCACCCCATCACTCTCCTTCTTGGTCAAATAGCCCTTACACAGCCTGGAGGCGTGTTTGGGGTCATTGTCCTATTGAAAAATAAATGATGGTCCAACTAAACGCAAACCGGATGGAATAGCATACCGCTGCAAGATGCTGTGGTAGCCATGCTGGTTCAGTAAGCCTTCAATTTTGAATAAATCCCCAGCAGTGTCACCAGCAAAGCACCCCCACACCATCACACCTCCTCCTCCATGCTTCACGGTGGGAACCAGGCATGTAGAGTCCATCCGTTCACCTTTTCTGCGTCACAAAAAGACATGGTGGTTGGAACCAAAGATCTCAAATTTGGACTCATAACACCAAAGCACAGATTTCCACTGGTCTAATGTCCATTCCTTGTGTTCTTTAGCCCGAACAAGTCTCTTTTGCTTGTTGCCTGTCCTTAGCAGTGGTTTCCTCGCAGCTATTTTACCATGAAGGCCTGCTGCACAAAGTCTCCTCTTAACAGTTGGAGTAGAGATGTGTCTGCTGCTAGAACTCTGTGTGCCATTGACCTGGTCTCTAATCTGAGCTGCTGTTAACCTGCGATTTCTGAGGCTGGTGACTCGGATAAACTTATCCTCAGAAGCAAAGGTGACTCTTGGTATTCCTTTCCTGGGGCGGTCCTCATGTGAGCCTGTTTCTTTGTAGCGCTTGATGGTTTTTGCAACTGCACTTGGGGACACTTTCAAAGTTTGCCCAATTTTTCAGACTGACTGACCTTCATTTCTTAAAGTAATGATGGCCACTCTTTTTTCTTTACTTAGCTGCTTTTTTCTTGCCATAATACAAATTCTAACAGTCTATTCAGTAGGACTATCAGCTGTGTATCCACCTGACTTCTGCACAACACAACTGATGGGCCCAACCCCATTTATAAGGCAAGAAATCCCACTTATTAAACCTGACAGGGGACACCTGTGAAGTGAAAACCATTTCCGGTGACTACCTCTTGAAGCTCATCAAGAGAATGCCAAGAGTGTGCAAAGCAGTCATCAAAGCAAAAGGTGGCTACTTTGAAGAACCTAGAATATAAGACATATTTTCAGTTGTTTCACACTTTTTTGTTAAGTATATAATTCCACATGTGTTAATTCATAGTTTTGATGCCTTCAGTGTGAATGTACAATTTTCAAATTCATGAAAATACAGAAAAATCTTTAAATGAGAAGGTGTGTCCAAACTTTTGGTCTGTACTGTATATACAATTATATATAATATACACACACTCCTCAACATTGGAGTTACAGCATCTAGAAGTAAAAGTTGTGGAATTATGGAAATCACAGGCTGGACAGACATGAGTTGAGGCATGTATTTCATATTTCTGAAATATTAAAGCCCTAAAAAACTTGCATCCCTATTTTTTCCGATACGCCATGTTACAATCCTTATTGATCCAATTGGCTTATTGATCCAATGGCTTTCGACAGGCGCCTTTGATGTCTGTCATGTGACAGATCTGGCACTGTTGTACTTTTTATGTTTCTATTCCTATCACAGAAAAGAGAAACAAAAATGTGAGCGCAGATGTGAACCCAGCCTAACCTCTAGTACAAGACATGCACCTTTAATAGGAAAAACAGACATTCCCCTTTAATCATAGCCCAGCACTATTTTAGCTTTTTTTTGTGCTGACTAGACAGAAAAAAAAGGAAGAAAAATTAAAACTGCTATCTTTACAACCTGGCCGTTAATAAACCTGTTTGAGGTCACTTGCACTTAATCTGCCGACCCAAATTGTGTTTATTGTGTAGCTCGCGCTTTACAAATTCTCCTCTATCCAGAAGATGACCTCTCTGCTACCTAAGCTCATCACATAAAAAAATCCAAGAACTTTAAATTAAGAAGAAAATAGGCAGCAAATCTAATGTCTTTTAGGGAACAGGAGCATTGTGAAACCATTAAATGCAACGGCCAAGCTCTGCGTAGACTTATATATGTGATAAGAAGCCACACGTTAATTAACTTCACCAAAACGGTTTGGAGCACAATGTTAAACACGGCAGAAATAAAATGATTCAAGAGAAGGATATATATTTTCAACATGACTAGGTATGAATTATTTAAAGAAATTAAGTCTCTCTGGGCAAATAACTAAAAACTGAACCAGTTTAAAGTTTTAATTTAAGACAAATATATAGTGAATGTCCACAACTGGAACATAATTATATTTTTGTAATCTAACAAAGGTACAGATTCTGTGCTAAATAATCTCTAAATAAATCTTAATTTGCTTTGGAGCTCAATTTTTTTTAGAAATAGAGCTCTGAATAGCAAAGGATATTTTTTAGTTTAACCCTTTCGCTCCAGAGCCTGTTTTCACCTTCCTGACCGGCAAATTCAACGTATCCCAGCAATTCTAAGATTGTTTTTTCGTGATATAATACACTTCATGTTAGAGGTAAATTTAGGTTAATATTTTTTGCGTTTATTTGTGAAAATATCATTTTGCAATTTTGAAATTTTCAAACTTTACATTTTTACACCCTTAAACCAGATGGTTATATCACACAAAATAGTTAATAAATAGCATTTCCCATATATCTACTTTACATCTGCATAATTTTTAAAACATAGCCCCAAATGTTGCATTTTCACAAGGGTAACAGGAGAAAATGGACCATACAAGTTGTTGTGCAATTTCTCCTGAGTATGCCTACACCTCATATGTGATGGAAAATTACTGTTTGGGCGCACGGCAGGGTTTGGAAGGGAAGGAGCATAATTTGACTGTCTGGAATCGATAGCGGATGGCATGCCACGTTTGCAGTGACCCTGATATGCCTTGAGAGTGGAAACCCCCCCAAAAGTGACCCCATTTTGAAAAGTACACCCCTCAAGGAATTCATCTATATCAGTGGTAAGAACTTTGAACCTGCAGGTTCTTTACAAAATTTTATAAAGTTGAGCTGTGAAAATTGAAAAATCACATTTTTCGTACAAAAATGTTGCATTAGCCCCATTTTTTTTATTTTCACAAGGGTAACAGGAGAAAATGGACCATACAAGTTGTTGTTCTACTTCTCCTGAGCATGCCGATATCCCATATGTGGTGGAAAACTCCTGTTTGTGCGTACGGCAGGGATCCGAATGGAAGGAGCATCATTTGACTTTTGTAACGAAAAATTGGCTAGAATCGAAAGCGGACACCATGTCGTGTTTGCAGAGCACCTGATGTGCCTAAACAGTGGAAACACCCCACAAGTGACCCAATTTTGGAAACTAGACCCCTTAAGGAATTTATCTAGATGTGTGGTGAGCACCTTGAACCAGAGGTGCTTCACAGAATTTTATAATGTAGAGCCGTGAAAATAAAAAAATCTAATTTTTCCTACAAACATGTTGCTTTAGCACCAATTTTTTTATATTTACAAGGGTAACAGGAGAAAATGGACCAAACAATTTGTTATGCAATTTCTCCTGAGTATGCCGATACCCCATATGTGGAAGAAAACCACTGTTTGGGTGCACAGCAGGGCTTGGAAGGGAAGGAGTGCAATTTTGGCATTAGAAGACCCTCTGACATGCCAAATGTGTCACCCCAGGCCTGGATGCCACAAATATTAAAGGCTGTGTCTGAGAGCAGGAGGGAGGTTCCCTGGTCAGGGACAATTAGCATACAGCACCTCCTGTCCCAGGCCAGTAGGGGGAGCTGGCTGCCCCTATAAAAGCTGGAGCTGAGGGCAGGGTTAGGGAGAACTGGACGACCTAGCTCAGGACTGAGACTAGTCCCAGAGAAGGAGGGACAGTTCAGCTGTAGCCAAGGAGTCCGTGAGGCAGAGGAGAGACTGCAAGCCAGGGAGAGAGGCGACAAGAGTCTGTCCTGGCTGAGAGAACTACACTACCGGACATTGGGGTCCGAGGCTGTCAGGGTTGCAAGCCCAGCAGCAGAGAACCAACTCGCGAGGGATTTCAGGTCCCTTGGCCTAAGAAGCCTGGAGGCTCTGCCACACAGAGGGACCGGTACAGCACGGAAAAGCAAAAGGTACCTAAGGTCCGAGTCGCAAGCCATACAGGCAAAGTACACGGCAAGCTCAGGGACGTGGGCTATTACACCACAAAAAGGGGGATAGTCAGCAAGGGCAGAGAGAGAACGGTAGGCCTTCACACTCACCCTGACCAGTGGGGCTCACCCGAATGCCCTCAGACACCTAGGCCCATTCCTGCCCGATACTCCTGTTGGGTCAGTAGTAATACCTACAATAAAGACCCTGGACTGTTTGAAGCGGACTCTGAACTCTTATTACTGCGGCCTACACCATCACCCCCAGCATCCACCTACATTGCCCTGAGGCTACACTCTTCCCGTGGGGAGTTATCCTATCCCTGTGCTGCACACCAACACCAGCCTCAGCTGGTCTGCCTTGCAGCGGCGGTCATCCCTGACCGCAATACACGGGTGGCGTAGTCGGACATTCATAACTCTACAAATAGACTGCCACAGCATTTGGTCTGACCACCCTGAGCCACGGGATCGGGTTGCCACTACTACCCCCATCATCGCACTGAAGCCCGGTTCCGGGTGCCCCACGGCCCAGGGGGCGAGTCAGCTTTGGCGTAGTCGGCAGGATTGTGACCAACCCGCCACAAACGGGTATTGCGTGCCTGAAAAAGCCTGTACACGTACCTCAAAAGGAAGTTTCCCGCCATCCGGAGCCGTTTCCCGCCATCCGGAGCCGTTTCCCGCCATCTTCAGCCGTTTCCCGCCATCTTCAGCCGCTTTCCCGCCATCGGACGCCATATTCGGGACGCCGCGTGGGAAGAAGAGGAGCGTGGACGTCCAAACCGCGCGAGACCTGAAGCCCCGCCCTAAACATCGACGCTGCGCAAGGTTCTGGAAGAAGAGAGAGCGACGCTGACGTCACCAGGACGCGACGCAAGGTCCTCGCCCGGAGCAGCACCAGCGGAGCCGCGGCCTACGGAAGAGGATCAACAGAAGGTAGGCCACGGTTAACTACGGGGGAGGAAGATGACGGACGCGGAGGGACCTTCTACCACCCGCGTGGCTGTAGCAGCGGTGATGCTGTTCTCCATGCCCTACATCCCCGGAGCAGCCTGGCTGCCCCAATACTCAGGGGAATCCCATACATTAACTGAATTTAAGGAAAAACTGCACAGTATATTTAAAGTTTATCCCCTGACAGAATAACAGAAAGTGAGCATTCTGACGTGGCAGCTAACCGGTGCAGCCCAGCGGGAAGTGAAATCATGGTCAGATGAGGAGAAAAGGACTGTAAAGGACATTCTGACCCGGCTGTGGAGTACCTTTAATACCCGTACCTCAGCAGAAATCAAAATGCGGTTCTATGGCTGTAAGCAGCGAGCCCAAGATAGTATCAGAGACTATGCCTTGAACCTGCAAGAAGCTCTGGGAGCAATCAAACAAGCTGACCCTGGCAGCGTGCAGGACACCGATAAACTGTTGACTGACCAGTTCATAGAAGGTCTGCTGTCCAGCGCCCACCGAACCCAGCTGCGCCTCATGGCCCTACAGAACCCCGATTTGACTTTTACGCAGTTCAAAGATAGGGCCATCCGGGTGCTCCGAGAACCCGCACCAGGTGGCGCTGTAGTTTCCCGGCACCCTGCCATCACTTACCACCAGGGGGCGGCGCCCTACCCCGCAGACCTTGTGGGGGCTGATGCACAGGCCCTAAATCCATCCCAGCCTGCAAACCTGCACCATCAGGTCCAAGAATTAGCAAAGAGCGTGGCTGCTTTGACCAGGACCGTACAGTCGTTGCAGATGGAACCGTCAAGACCAATCAAGCTGGCTTCCAGTCCGGAGGATGTCCCGTGGCGTCGACAGAGGAGGATCCCGTCGTTCAGAGGGAGGCCCACCGACCGTTACACTGAGGATGGACAGCCGATTTGCCGCCGTTGCAGCCAGCCAGGACACATAGCCAGGTACTGTACTTTAAATGGGTCCGACCTGGGGCAGAGGGCCAACCCCCAGGCATAAGGTCATCAGGCCCATCTAATTGGCGCGATAAGTACGTGGGAGGACGCCCGGTCTTACCCGTAGTGCTGGACGGTATCCCCATGAGTGCACTGCTGGACACCGGGTCTCAAGTGGCTACCATCCCCTACGTACTTTTCAAGTGGTACTGGAGTGACGCTGACATAACCCGCTATCCAGACGATGACTTAAGCATCATCGCCAGCAATGGCCAACCCGTGCCGCAGGTGGGATTCAGAGAGATGACCATCAAGATTGGTAAGGTTGAACTGCCGGCACAGGGAGTGATCATTGTGGACATTGACTGTCATGATAGTCACCCTAAAATAACCTTGGGTACTAATGTGATTCAGAACTGTCTTTCAGAAGTAATTGTGATTTTACAGCAGGTGGCGATGAATGCGAGCTCCAGCCAACAGAGGGTCCTCCAGAAGGAGATAAGAGCCCTGATGAGACGGCAACAGGTAGAACTATCTGGTGGTGAGATCGGTAGCGTGAGGATGAGCGACCCGTTCCCCATTGCCATGCCTCCCAAAAGCAAAATGATGATCTGGTGTAGGACTGCAATCGGGTTAAGAAGGAGAGACTACAAAGCCATGGTAGAACCCGTGTACTCAGACAGCAGGCCCACCATTTTGACAGCCCAGGGGGTGGTTGATGTCCGCCATGGAAGGGTGCCCGTCCGGATCTTAAACATCGGGGAAAGGGAGGTACACTTGCTCCGATACGCTACACTAGCCAAATTGTTTGCCGTCGAACACAATGCTCTCAGGGTCGTGGAACCCTTGCCTCCATCTCCCCCGGTGGAGGATAATGGCTCCCAGAAACACAAGGAGGACTGGTGCCAGAAACTCCACGTGAGTGCTGACTCCTCTCCCTTGCACCAAAAACAAGGAGTCTACCGGGTGGTACAGGAGTACGAGAGAATCTTTAGTAAGCACCCGCTAGACTTCGGCAGAGTGAAAGGGGTAGAACACCACATCCCCACGGGTAGCCACCCACCAATAAAAGAGAGACACAGACCTGTACCCCCTGCATATTATCAGAATGCAAAGGGCATGCTGAGAGAAATGAAAGAAGCTGGGGTCATTAGAGATAGCTGTAGCCCCTGGGCAGCTCCCTTAGTTTTGGTAAAAAAGAAAGATGGTACCGTGAGAATGTGCGTGAACTATAGACAAATCAATCGTATCACCCATAAAGACGCGTACCCGTTACCTAGGATAGAGGAGTCTTTAGCCGCACTAAAATCAGCTAACTTCTTCTCTACTTTGGATCTTACTAGCGGATACTGGCAGGTTCCTGTGGCAGAGGCTGACAAGGAGAAGACCGCCTTCACCACCCCGATGGGATTGAGCGAATTCAACTGTATGCCATTCGGGCTCTGCAACGCACCCGGGACCTTCCAGAGGCTGATGGAATGCTGTCTAGGGCACCGAAACTTCGAGACGGTCCTACTTTACCTGGACGACGTGATCGTCTATTCGAAGACTTACGAGGACCATCTCAAGCACCTGGCCGAGGTGTTCGAGGCCCTGGCAGGCTATGGCATCAAAGTGAAACCCTCTAAGTGCCATCTGTTAAAGCCGAAGGTACAGTACCTGGGACACGTGGTGAGTGCAGAAGGAGTAGCCCCCGACCCCGACAAGGTCACAGTAATCAAGAACTGGCCAAGCCCCTCAAACATCAAAGAAGTGAGGCAGTTCCTCGGGTTGGTAGGCTACTACCGAAGGTTCATCCTCGGGTTCACTAAGATGGCAGCCCCTATGCAGGACCTCCTGATAGGGCAATCCAAAACCAGAAGCCAAAAGCCACCCTTCAAGTGGGACAAGCTGGAAGAGGAGTCCTTCCGCCAGTTGAAGATGGCCCTCATGGGGGGATGAGATCCTGGCCTACCCCGATTATGGCCAGCATTTCATCCTCCACACAGACGCCAGCAATGTGGGGCTGGGAGCCGTACTGTCACAGAACCATCAGTGCAGAGAAAGGGTGATCGCGTACGCCAGCCGGAAGCTGAGGCCCACTGAAAGAAACGGGGAGAATTACAGCTCCTTCAAGCTAGAATTCTTGGCAGTGGTGTGGGCCGTCACAGAATGGTTTAAGCATTACCTGGCCTCCGCAAAGTTCACTGTGTACACGGACAACAACCCGCTGACACACCTGGACAATGCAAGACTAGGTGCCCTAGAACAGCGGTGGATGGCCCGGCTGTCCAATTTTGACTCCACAATCAAATACCGGGCAGGCAGGACCAACGCCAATGCAGACGCCCTATCAAGAATGCCTCACGTACCCGAAGGAGAAGAAGACTCGGAAGAGTTGGAGGAAGTAGAACTCCCTGCGTTCCACCGGTAGGGGGCCACTCAGTATTCTCACCGCGTAAAAGACAAAGACCTAACCACCGTCGTGTTCAACCCCTTACCCCACCACGGCTGGGCTGAAACGCAAGATAGTGACCCTGCAGTTTGCCTGGTGAAAGACCTGTGAACCCAGGCAGGCGCTAGCCCTGGCCCGGACGCTCCAGAGGAAGCCAAGCAGTTATGGAAGGAGAAAAGCAGGCTATTCTTCTAAGAGGGTAAGCTGTGCAGAAGGCTTGTCAACCACCGGACGCACGAGCTGACCTGGCAGGTAGTGGTCCCAAGGCGAGATGCAGCAATGGTCTTGGAGGCCTACCATGACAGAGCGGGACACTTCGGGTGGAAGAAACTGGAGTTCCTATTGAGAGAGCAGTTCTACTGGATCGGTATGAGAGGGGCCATAGAGAAGTGGAGCAGAGACTGCGGCCCATGCCACCTCAGAAGGAAGGACCGTACCAGCCAGAAGACACCCTTGAGGCCCATCGTCACCAGGCAGCCTCTTGAGCTAGAAGCTCTGGACCATGTGAAGTTGGCTCCAAGCCGGTCCGGCTACATCTATGCCCTCACGATTGTGGACCATTACTCCCAGTTCCTGGTGGTGGTTCCTGTTAAAGACCTGATAGCCCAAACAGCGGCCAGAGCCTTCCAGCAACACTTCTGCCATCCACACGGGTATCTGGTACAGGTCTTGACAGATCAAGGTCCAGCGTTTGAGGCTGAAGTATTCCAGGAGTTCTGCAACCTCTACGGCTGTAAGAAGATTCGGACAACGCCTTAGCACCCGCAAACCAACGGGCTGTGTGAGAAAATGAACAATATCGTCATTGATCTCCTCAAGACGTTGCCCCTGGAGGAACGCAGCCTGTGGCCGGAGAAGCTGCCAGACCTGATTGACTTGTACAACCATATCCCGGTGAATGCTACCAACTGCACCCCGGCTTACCTGATGCGGGCAATACCAGGTAAGCTGCCGATAGACCTGGAGATGGGAGTACTGACACCCGAGGACACCTCCCCAGATGCAGACTGGGATAGGGAACGGCGGCTACAGTACAAGAAGGTACAGGAGAGTGTGGAGAGGAGTCTATCTCAAGCGAGAGAAAAGCAGGAGAGGCTCTTCAACCAACACGCCCCTGCTGGTCCCCTGGAACCTGGAGAGCAGGTCCTGAAGCGGAAGAGAAGGCTTCACAAGCTGGACGACCAGTGGGAGAGAGACCCGTACACAGTACTGCAGTCCGACCACAACAACCCGAATGTATGTGTGATTGCCAAGGATGGAGGAGAAACCACTAGCACCGTCTCCAGAGACCACCTAAAACGGTGCCCCGAGCAACTACAGAGTCCAAGTGAAGATCAAGATGACCTTGAACCCGCAGAGGAGAAGGAAGAAATGATCAGCACAGTTCTCGGAGAGTTCCCCCGGACCTGGACTCGGATAAATGACGCGATAGTGTTACCCGTCCTACACTTCCTTCAGCCAACTCAGCAGGAGCCTACAGGAGAGCAGGAAGAACAAGAGGAACAAGCAGCCCCGGAGGCAGAAGAACCCATGCCAGCAGCCCAGGAGAGTCAACCCTCTGCTGACAGTGAGCCTGCCATGCCTGCGGTAAGCCAAAGTACCCGCAGACAGCTGCCTGCCCTGCCTGTGAACCCAGCTAGTAGCTGTAACCTAAATGATAGTGGGGAAAGCCAGGGTAGACCACCACCAGACAGTGGGTTACCCAGGTCAACCCGGATCACTAGGGGTAAAATACCAGCTCGCTGGAAGATCTAAATGCACAGTGTATATATTTAATGTTTTATGTTTGTACCCTGGTTATTAATACTGTTTTCCCAGTATTTCTAGATATATGGACTAACACGTTATGAACTTTGAGTAACCAGGACTTCCTTATAAATATGTTCGGAACCTAACCAAAGGAATGAATAAAGACTGTCAAGGACTCGGGGCAAGGACAGACCCCCACTTGGTTAAGGCTCCCGTTGTGTTGGTGAAATGGACACCCGGTCACGGATCATACTGTGACCCTCTCCTTTTGTTGGTGATATGGACATCCGGTCACAGACAACACTGTGACCTAAAGAACTCAATATGTGAAGTTGTTCGTTATTTCCTTCCCTGTTGTGTTTATGGTCATGCATTTATACCCTGTATTTGTGTTTCCTGTTTAGTCCCGGAGTACTAAATTTCACTTTGGGGGAATGTGTCACCCCAGGCCTGGATGCCACAAATATTAAAGGCTGTGTCTGAGAGCAGGAGGGAGGTTCCCTGGTCAGGTACAATTAGCATACAGCACCTCCTGTCCCAGGCCAGTAGGGGGAGCTGGCTGCCCCTATAAAAGCTGGAGCTGAGGGCAGGGTTAGGGAGAACTGGACGACCTAGCTCAGGACTGAGACTAGTCCCAGAGAAGGAGGGACAGTTCAGCTGTAGCCAAGGAGGCATAGGAGAGACTGCGAGCCAGGGACAGATGCGACGAGAGTCGGTCCTGGCTGAGAGAACTACACTACCGGACATTGGGGTCCGAGGCTGTCAGGGTTGCAAGCCCAGCAGCAGAGAACCAACCCGCGAGGGATTTCAGGTCCCTTGGCATAAGAAGCCTGGAGGCTCCGCCACACAGAGGGACCGGTACAGCACGGAAAAGCAAAAGGTGCCTAAGGTCCGAGTCGCAAGCCATACAGGCAAAGTACACGGCAAGCTCAGGGACGTGGGCTATTAGACCACGAAAAGGGGTATAGTCAGCAAGGGCAGAGAGAGAACGGTAGGCCTTCACACTCACCCTGACCAGTGGAGCTCGCCCGAATGCCCTCAGACACCTAGGCCCATTTCTGCCCGATACTCCTGTTGGGTCAGTAGTAATACCTACAATAAAGACCCTGGACTGTTTGAAGCGGACTCTGAACTCTTATTACTGCGGCCTACACCATCACCCCCAGCATCCACCTACATTGCCCTGAGGCTACACTCTTCCCGTGGGGAGTTATCCTATCCCTGTGCTGCACACCAACACCAGCCTCAGCGGTCTGCCTTGCAGCGGCGGTCATCACTGACCACAATACACGGGTGGCGTAGTCGGACATTCATAACTCTACAAACAGACTGCCACAGCATTTGGTCTGACCACCCTGAGCCACGGGATCGGGTTGCCACTACTACCCCCATCATCGCACTGAAGCCCGGTTCCGGGTGCCCCACGGCCCAGGGGGCGAGTCACCAAACAGCAGAAAGCCCCATAAGTGACACCATTTTGTTAACTGCGCCTCTTGAGGAATCCATTTAAGGGAGCCGGGAGTATTTTTAACCCTCAAGCGATTCACAGATTTGTATAACAATAGGCTGAGTAAATGAAATATACCATGTTTTCCACTAAAATATTGCTTTGGCCCCAAGTTTGTAATTTTCAAAAGGGGTAATAGGAGAAAACAAACACTGCATTTTGTTACGCAATTTCTCCTGAGTACGCCAATACCCCATAAGTGGTCGAAAACTACTTTTAAGGCACAGTGCAAAGCTTAGAAGAGAAGGAACACCATATTATAGTGCAGATTTTGCTGTAATGATTTGAGAGTATCATGTCACAATGGCAGGGCCCCTGAGGTCCAAGAACAGTAGAACCCCCCCATAAGTGATCTGCATTATATTATATTGGGACTACATTATACTATATGGGGGCTGCCTTATACTCTATGTGTTAGAACCTTGCTGTTAGTTTTTTTTTTCCTTTGCTGGTCACATGACCTTGTTGGCCTATTTAGTCCTGCTCCGCCCTTCTGGCTTTGCTGGACTTCATTGTATATCTACTTTCTAGCTAGCCTGTGCTCTGTATCTAACTCTGTTAGTTTGCTTGGTCTACGGACCTCTATGTTCTATCTATTTTGTTTGTTCGTCTGTCTGCTACTATTTCTGTTAGGAGGTGTCCCATATTCCTCCCAGTCCTTAGTACTTGTAGGGATTCCCTCCCCACATCTATAGGTCTTCGTACAGACTAGATTAGGACTTTAGCAGGTCTGATCGCAGGATCAGGTTCCCTGTTACATCGTAGGGATTCAGCTGAGTCTCATAGTAGGGACAGATCTCCTCTCTTTCCTTAGCTTTGGTAGCAGAACATAACACTATGGGGGCTGCATTTTACTCTGAGGGTTGCATTACACTCTATGGAGGTTGTACTATACTCTATGGGGGCTGCATTATACTGTATGGGGGCTGCATTATACTCTATCAGGGATGCATGATACTCTATGGAGGCTGCATTATACTCTATGGGGGCAGCATTATAAGCTTTGGAGCGGAATTATACTCTGTGGGGCGACATTATACTTTGTGGGGTAGCATTGTACTCTGTGGGGTTGGCATTATAATCTATCAAGGACTATTGGCTGTTCATTATACTGTATGTACTATATTAGGGCTACAATATATTGTATTGAGGGCTATGGGGCACATTATACTATGTGTACTATATGGGGGTTGCATTATAGTGTATCAAGGACTGTGGGGTGTATTATACTGTATGGAGGGCTATGGGGGTGCATTATACTGTATGGAGTAATACGAGGAGTGCATTATACTATATCATAGAATCATAGAATCATAGAATGTAGAGCTGGAAGGGACCTCCTGGGTCATCTGGTCCAACCCCCTGCTCAAAGCAGGATTCACTAAATCATCTCAAACAGATGTCTGTCCAGCCTCTGTTTGAAGACGTCCATTGAAGGGGAACTCACCACCTCTCGTGGCAGCCTGTTCCACTCATTGATCACCCTCACTGTCAAAAAGTTTTTTCTAATATCTAATCTGTGTCTCCTCCCATTTAGTTTCATCCCATTGCTTCTAGTCTTTCCTTGTGCAAATGAGAATAAAGATGATCCTTCTACAATGTGACAGCCCTTGACATATTTGTAGACAGCTATTAAGTCTCCTCTCAGTCTTCTTTTTTGCAAGCTAAACATTCCCAAATCCTGCAACCGTTCCTCATAGGACATGGTTTGCAGACCAGTCACCATTCTGGTCGCTCTTCTCTGAACTTGCTCCAGTTTGTCTATGTCTTTTTTAAAATGTGGTGCCCAAAACTGTACACAGTATTCCAGATGAGGTCTGACCAAAGAGGAGTAAAGTCCGATAATGACTTCACGTGATCTAGACTGTATGCTTCTGTTAATACATCCCAGAATTGTATTTGCCTTTTTTGCTGCTGCATCACAATGTTGACTCATGTTCAGTCTATGATCTATTAGTATACCTAAGTCTTTTTCACATGTACTGTTGCTTAGCTCTATTCCTCCCATTCTGTATATGCTTTTTTCATTTTTATTGCCCAGATGTAGTACTTTGCATTTTTCCCTGTTAAAAACCATTCTGTTGGTTGCTGCCCACTGCTCCAGTTTATTTAGGTCTTTTTGAATCCTCTCTCTCTCTTCTCTAGTATTAGCTATCCATCCTAGCTTTGTGTCATCAGCAAATTTAATCAGTTTACCCTCAATTCCTTCATCTAAATCATTGATAAAGATGTTGAACAATACAGGTCCCAGGACGGAGCCCTGTGGTACCCCACTTGAGACATTCATCCAGCTGGATGTGAAGCCATTTACAACCACCCTTTGAGTCCGATCACTAAGCCAGTTATGAATCCACCTAACAGTTGCCTGGTCCATTGAATACTTGGTCATTTTTTCAATAAGGATGGTGTGAGATACTTTGTCAAATGCTTTGCTGAAGTCAAGATATACTATATCTACAGCATTTCCCTGATCCAACCAGTCAGTGATTCTGTCATAGAAGGAAATTAAGTTAGTCTGACATGACTTGTTAGTTACAAACCCATGCTGACTCTGGTTAATCACTTCATTCTTATCCATGTACTTACCTACATGTTGTTTAATAATTTGTTCAAAGATCTTTCCTGGTATAGAAGTCAGACTCACCGGCCTATAGTTCCCTGGGTCCACCTTCTTCCCCTTTTTGAAGATAGGAACAACATTTGCTCTTCTCCAGTCTTCTGGGACTTCTCCTGTTCTCCAAGAATTTTCAAAGATTATGGAGAGTGGTTCTAAAATTTCTTCTACGATCTCCTTCAGTACTCTGGGGTGTAATTCATCTGGACCTGGAGACTTGAACTCATTTATGTTAGCTAAATATTCCCTCACAATCTTTCTGTTTACAGATAACTTGGATTCTTCTATTCCTTTAAAACGACAGTGAAGATCAGTTGATGATACA
This sequence comes from Phyllobates terribilis, assembly GCF_046119375.1. Classification (NCBI taxonomy): domain Eukaryota; kingdom Metazoa; phylum Chordata; class Amphibia; order Anura; family Dendrobatidae; genus Phyllobates; species Phyllobates terribilis. The sequence continues at coordinate 106,180,170 of NW_027362773.1, forward strand.
TTTTCTTTCTGAGAGAAAACAGATGCAAAATAGGAATTAAAAAGTTCGGCCTTCTCAACATCCTCTCTTACCATTTCTCCATTTTCATCCTGTAAAAATCCTATAGCTTCTTTGACTTTTCTTTTACTTTTGACATACCCCCAAAATCCTTTTTTGTTGCTTTTGACATCTCTTGCAAGCCTTAATTCATTGTCAGCTTTAGCTAACCTGATACGTGCCCTACAGGATCTGCAGACTGCATTATAATCTTCTTTAGATATGCCTCCCTCTTTCCATTTAATAAACATTTCTTTCTTATATATGAAGGACTATGGGGTGCAATATACTATGGGGAGTACATTGCTCTATATGGAGGACTATGGGGAATGTATTATATTATATGGATGACTATGGGAAGTGCATTGTACTATATGGAGGACTATAGGGAATGCATTGTACTATATGGAGGACAATGGGGGTGCAATATACTATATGGAGAACTATAGGGCATATTATACTTTATGGAGGACTAAAGGGCACATTACACTATATGGAGGACTATGTGGTGTGTATTATACTATTTGGAGGACTATGGGATGCATGATACTAAACAAGCAAAATGCTGCCTATTCATCGAGTGATTGGGTTGTTTATGCCAGAACAAATATCATTGTTCTCAGCAGCACATCGTCTGGTGAAAACTGCAGATGTGCTGCTGATAACATGATATTGTATGGAGACAGAATGATCTACTAGTGATCGTTCAGTTCCCATCATTCTTCCTCAGCCGATGTAAAGAAGCTGGGAAACAAGCGTCGATCGACTTCAATATTGTCGTTTAACGGTCTGAACTCAGCGCATGTAAATACAGCCGAAATGTTTCTGTGTGATGGTGCAATATGTTAGCATTTTTTGGTCCCACTTTAAACTTTTGCCCAGGGCCCCACTTTGTCTAAAACTGACCCTTGGTGTAGTGACAATTTTGTCTCCATGGGTGTTTTCCAGAAACATGCAGCAATGGATGTTGCTTAGTGAAAATTGCAAATCTGCCATTGTACCCAGTACGTTGTAGTGCCCAGTACATTGTAATGCCCACACAATGTGCCCAGCTCTTTCTTATGGAGACATGAACCCCATAAATTAAGCGGGCTCTCATCGAAAATGTCAAACATGTGGACGCTAAATGGGATTTAGGCACACTGGGGCTCAGAAGGGAGGGGGCCATTTGGATTTAGGAGTGCAAAATTTGCTGGATTTTATTTATTTTGTTTTGGGGGGGAGCAATAGCGCTTTTCCAGAGCCTTTGTGCTACCAGTAAGGTAGAAGCCCCTTATATTTCCATTGACAGATGACGGACCTGAGTGGGGATGTGATTTTTTGTGGATTGAGTTGAAGCTTCTATTGGGAATGTAGCGCCCTGCTGCGCATTGGTGTCACAGAACCCAGAAGGGTGCATGGATGGACTTCTCCACAAGAGGCCTTCACTACATTCATACACCTCCACCTTCCACCTCAGACCAGCAGAGGGAGCCCGTTAGGGACATATATAGGGAGGGTGGAGCTAGACAGCTGGGGGAGTTTAGAGTTGAGTCTACAGAGAGTGCAGTTTCAGTTCAGTGTTCAGAGAGGAACACAGCTCACAGTGAGCAGAGAGCGTGCCGACGCTCAGAGAGCGGTGAAGATGCAGCAAGCCAGCTGCCAAGTAGTGAGGGCCCCGAGTGTGGTCGACGGCGAGAGGAAAAGGAGAGTGGAGCTAAGGGGGCAGAGGAGCATAGTAAGCTCACCCTGATTTATGTACCGGACACTGGGTCCGTGCCTACAGGGACTCCTTATACCCAGTAGGAACAACCGTAAGCCTAGGACACGCCCCGCCTCTGACGTCGTACCAGGAAGCGTCAGGTCCTGGAAGGAGCGAGAGGACGCTCTGACGTCAGACGCGAGCGACGCAAGGCCCTGGAAGAAGACCGTCACCCGCGGAGCTGCGGCCTACCTGTTGAAGAAGGTAGGTTTCGGTTCACTAGGGGGGCGCAACAATGGCCGACGACCAGCAAGCCGCCGGAGCCTCGGTTAACGTTCCTGATACCCAACCTGCGCCCGGCGCCGCACAGGCCGGAGCGGCCGCTCCACTTGCAGGAGTCGTAACTCCGTTGATACCTATGGCCGTGCTGTATATCCCTGGAGTGAAGTGGTTCCCCCAGTATAATGGTAAACCGGACACACTGTCCGTATTCAAGAGGAAAATATGTGGCATACTGGATATGTATTCTATGACTGGAAAGCAGAGAGCCGCTGTAGTGTTAGGACAATTGACAGGTGCCGCTGAGCGAGAAGTTGAAACCTGGCAAGCCGCAGACCAAGAATCAGTGTCCATCATCTTTAAAAGATTGCAAACAGCATTTTAAAACCGCACTGTGACAGATCTCCGGATGAGGTTCTACCAGTGTGTCCAGAAACCCGAGGACAGTATCCGGGACTATGCCTGGCGCTTACAGGAGGCCCTGCGGGCCCTGAAACAGGTTAGTCCAGCCAGCATCCATGAGGAAAATAAAATGCTGATGGAACAATTCATCCGGGAGTTGAAGTTCCAGGTAGAGAGCATAACTGTACGGTGGTGGGCCTTAGACCATCCAGATGCCACCCTTAAGGACATGGCTATAAAGGGCCTGCAGCCCCTGGAAACAACAGACACTGCTATCCAGCGTTTCCAGGGTGGGGCCACCCCAGTGCTCGCAGCACCCACTGCTCCTCCATTGACGGCTGAAACAAGGATGCAAACAGTACCCCCTAGCGAGCTGGACAGCTTACGCTCTGAAGTGCGCCAGTTAAGTAAAACCCCGGCCACTGTCATGAGCACCCTGCATCTACAGACGGAGCCTGAGCCGGAAGGAAGGATTCTGCTAGTCGATAGCCCTGAGGATGTCCCCTGGATGAGAAGAAGAAGGAGGACAACGTCACCCCGTAGGAGGACAACGCCACCCCGTAGGAGGACAACACCACCCCGGAGGAGGACAACGCCACGCCATGGGAGGACCAACGACCAACAGCGCCCTCCAGAAGACTTCATCTGCTTCCGCTGTAATAAAGCAGGCCACACCACGCGGACCTGCCCTTTAAACGAGGAAACCCTGGAGCCGAGGGCCGACACCCAGGAGTAGACCAACCAGGCCCATCAAACTGGTACCGCCGGTTCGTGGGAGGAAGACCTTTCCTGTCCATTGTGCTGGACGGCATTGCGACACCTGCCCTGCTGGACACAGGATCTCAGGTAACCATCATGCCTGATGTCCTCTACAAAAGGTTCTGGTCCATAGACGAACTTCACCCGCCAGATCCCAACCTTTCCGTTTATGCCTCTAATGGCCTCCCCCTTAACCTAGTCGGGGTTAAGGATGTGGCAGTAAAGGTGGGAAGAGTGGAACTGAAGGACCAAGGACTAATTGTAGTAGAGACTAATCCTGATGATACAGACTTGTATATGGTACTTGGCACAAATATTGTTAGTAAGTGTTTGGGAGAAGTGTTGTTCTTGCTCCAACAGATGGCTGACACTGCCAGACCAGGGCAGAGGAGGGTGCTCCAGAAAGAGATCCGAGCCCTTAAGTACAAGCAACAGGTAAAGCTATCAGGTGGTGTAATCGGTAATGTACGGGTGACAGACCCGATACCCATTGTGATTCCCCCGTTGAGTGAGATGCTGATTTGGTGTAAAGCAGCAATAGGTCTCAAAGGACGGAGCTACCAGGCGGTAGTAGAGCCCCTTAGCTCGGAGTATAGACCTACACTCTTGACTGCCAGAGGGATAGTGGATGTACGCAATGGGAGGGTGCCCGTACGCCTCCTAAACTATGGGGAGGACGAGATTAGATTACCACGCTACGCCACTGTTTCCAAACTGTACACCGTAGATAACAACTCCATACACACGGCGGAGTCTTTAACCTCACCAGATGAAGTGGAGGATAATGACCCTGCAACCCAGGTGGAGGATTGGTGTCAACAGCTCCATGTTGGGACAAACATCATTCCTGCCCATCAGAAACAGGGTGTACACCGGGTGGTTCAGGAATACGAGCAGGTATTCAGTAAACACCCACTTGACTTTGGGAGGATTAAAGGGGTACAACACCATATTCCCACAGGTGACCATCCACCCATCAAAGAACGTTACAGGCCCATACCACCAGCACACTACCAGAAGGCAAAGGAGATGTTGCACGACATGAAGAAGGCAGGGGTAGTAAGGGATAGCTGTAGTCCCTGGGCAGCTTCCCTGGTAATAGTCAGGAAAAAGTATGGAAGCATGAGAATGTGTGTAGATTACAGACAGGTAAATCGCATAACACACAAAGATGCATACCCTTTGCCCCGTATAGAGGAATCCCTGGCTGCACTAAAGTCTGAAAATTACATCTCCACCCTTGACCTCACTAGTGGGTGCTGGAAAGTAGCTGTTGCTGAGGAGGATCGGAAAAAGACGGCCTTTACTACCCCCATGGGACTCTGTGAGTCCAAAAGTATGCCGTTCGGACTCTGCAACGCCCCCGGAACGTTCAAGAGATTGATGGAGTGTTGCCTGGGACACCGCAACTTCGAGACTGTACTGCTATACCTGGATGACGTGATAATGTACTCCAAAACGTACGAAGACCATTTGAAGCACCTGGCGGAGGTATTTGAGTCGCTGTCCCGGTATGGGATGAAGCTGAAACCCTCCAAGTGACACTTGCTCAAGCGAAAGGTACAGTACCTGGGGCATATCGTCAGTCCAGAAGGAGTAGCACCGGACCCGGAGAAGGTCACTGCCATCCAGAAATTGCCTGAACCGAAGAGCCTCAAGGAGGTACGTTAGTTCCTGGGACTAGTTGGGTATTACCGGAGGTTTGTGAAGGACTATACCAAGAAAGCGGCGCCTTTGCAAGATCTCCTGGTAGGACAGTCCTGGAAAGGCAGAAAACCCCCATTCCAGTGGGGTCAGGAGCAAGCTGAATCCTTTGAGGTGATGAAGGGGATCCTAACCGGCGAAGATATCCTGGCCTACCCTGACTACAGCCAACCGTTCCTGCTGTACACTGATGCCAGCAACGAGGGATTAGGAGTAGTGTTGAGCCACCCCCGTAGTGTTCGAGTTCGGTTCGGTTCGTCGAACACGCGTGTGTTCGCCGAACTGTTCGTCGAACTGTTCGTCGAACACCTTCGAACACCGTTAAAACCAATGGCAGGCAAACAAAAACACATAGAAACACATAGAAAACACCTTCAAAGGTGTCCAAAAGCTGACAAACTGCTCAGAAGACACAACTAACACATGGAAAAGCGACAAGTACATATAGTCATGCGAAAAGAAAAGAGGTGGAGGAGTAAAAGGAGGGGGAGACACAGATATAGGCATGTCATGCCCTTCTAAAATACAAAAAGTGAGAAGCCGAGACGGCCAGTCCGCTCCTGCCCGTGCCACCTCCGTATCGCCGGGTTTGTGCCAGAGCCGCGGTGAACCCTGACGGCCAGCCCCACTCTCCCAATACTGGTGCCTGTCCGCTGGTGGGTCGAGAGAGCCCCCCTGTGGTGGAGGCAGCTCTAAGCTTTTTAATTTAAATTGTCCCTCTAATTTGAATGAATACACTTTAAATCCATTTGCAAGGATCTATTGGAGGGCAAGTCTCATGCCAGCAGCCGCGTAATTCCAGCTCCAGTAGCGTCCACTAAAGCTGCTGCAGTTAAAAAGCTTTTATAAGGATCGAGCTCGGCTGTCCACCGCAAGGCATCCTAGTGCCAGTCCCAGCCCCTATGCCTTGGGGTGCCTCCTGATGCTCTTCACTGAGTATCCCGTGGTCCCGAAGCATTTCCTTTGAAAAAATTAAGTGTCCAAACTACAGGTGGTGTAGCTTGCTTAACAGCCGGGATAATCCGCTGACTAGCAGACACTGCTACTAGGCACAAAGTATTTCCTGGGCTAGATGCAGTTAAAAATTTGTAAGTAGATACTCTCGTTGGATGCTGAGAAAGCATTCCATAGAGTCTCCTGGCACGCCATATATGATTCTCTTAAAAAGCTTGGGGTAGGGGTCTAGGGGACCCTTTTATAGCCAAAATCACGGCCCTGTATCACAATACGTCACCTAGGCTGAAGATAAATGGAACTGTAGCACCGAGGACTCGGTTGCTACAGACGTATTGCACCTCACCCAGAGGTGTGATATCTCACTCTCAGATAAGGATGGAGTGTGGATCAGGACCCGACACCTGCATGCATTACACCACATTGCCGTGGGGCAGGGCGACCAATATGCCCCTGAGATGGGCACGACAGTCCCTGTCCCTGGCTGGAGTGGGGGGACGGAACACTGAGGAAGGGGAACCCTGCAGTGCAGGAGCAGGGAGGAAGCAGTTCCTGGGTGCATTGAGAAGGGAGTATAAAAGGTGGGCACCATCTTAGTTCAGTGCAGAGAAGTCTGAGCAGAAGTGGCAGGGAGCAGGGGCTCTGCATGAGCTCTGCTCCGGAGGCGGGCCTAGTAACAGAGGCCCAGGCCTGCAAGAGGGAGAAGGAAGGAAAAGGAGCGGAGAAGGCTCCAGGAACGAGGAATGAAGGGATCCCAGGGGTGCGGACGGGCGAGTCGCCACCGCACGCCCGAATCCACCTGCGTGGAGGGGTCAGGCCAAAGGGGGAGACAGGTCCCCGAACTAGTGGAGGCAGGAAACGACCCTCAGCTAGAAACCGGAGGCTCTGACATTTTATGTGGCGCAGCCCCTTGCTCCACCCGCTAGGAAGGCACCACATAGGGTCAGGGAAACTGGCGCCAAGTTTACCAAGAGGAGGCCCGAGGCAGCCGGACAGAAGTGTTGGTAAGAAAGGCCAGACAAAGGACACACAAAGGGGGTCCTGTGAAGCGCTCCAAAGTTATCTGGGAGTTGTCTGAGCCCCTCACCTGGTGAGCACAGTACGACGTGGGCAGCCGTTACCTGCAGACGTGGTCTGGATAATAAGAACTGTGAGTAAAGGCCCTGAACTGCATCACTGACTCCGTGTCGTTACTGCTGCTGCCCTGCACCATCACCCCCATCCTCCGCATACACTGCCCTGAGGCTATACTCCTCCCGTGGGGAGTTATGCTACGCTCTGCTGCACCCACAACACCAGCCTTAGCGGTCTGCCCAGTAGCGGCGGTTCACTCTGACCGCAATCCACGGGTGGCGTAGTCGGACATTTAAACATCAAAACCACATAAATAGTTCCGCCACTGGTTTGACCGCCCTGAGCCACGGAACCGGATCGCCGCCACGAAGACTACAACCACCAGCATCCACCAAAAAGGGTCCGGCTCCGGGTGTCCCAAGGCCCAGGGGGTGCGTCAGAACATTTTCATCACCTTTCACAATCACCAATGGGACAAGGCAGGGATGTCCTCTGTCCCCTCTCTTATACATCCTAGTGACGGAGCACCTGCTCTCATCAATTCGCCATAACCCCAATATTAGGTGGATTGAGGTGGGAGGCACCGAGTACAAGTGCTCTCTATTTGCTGATGATGTCCTAGTATATATCACTCAATCACATATATCCATCCCTGCTGTTATGGCTGAAATAGATCACTTTGTTACATGGTAAAATTTTAAAATCAATGCAGCGAAGTCTGAGGCCCTCGATGTCTCCCTCCCTAAATCCATATAGGATTCCATCCAGTCCAACTTTCCCTTTGCCTGGCCCTCACAGGGTATCAAATACTTAGGAATTCCTATTCATAGAGACCTCTCCCATCTATGTTATCTTAATTTTGGGCCCTTTATTGAACAATTCCATACAGACCACGGTTGGCAAGTTAGAACTGTAAGATTCACTACGTGAACCACTGGTGTTTTGTGGAAAAGCACATGTACACCGCGTTCCAAATTATTATGCAAAAAGTGTTTAGGAGTGATAAGGGAAGAATTTGTTTGTTTGTCAGTTAAACTCATTGATGGTGATGTGTGTCAGGGCTCTTTATATCACTGTAAGCAATTGCAGACACCTGTGCTAATTAGTTTGGCAGGTGTGTCCAATGAAAGGCAAGACTACTTAAGAAGGCTCTCTCACATTATTAAGCAGCCTACATTTTCTGCCAAAATGGGAAAGAAAAAGGATGTGTCGGCTGCTGAGAAGCAACAAATTGTGGAGTGTTTAGGTCAAGGCATGACTACAATCAACATTGTGCGATGATCAGGATGAAGTGTCTTGGCAATCAAGAAGTATGTAGCTGATTCACAGTACACACGTGTGCGTGCTGATAAGGGCAAATTGAGGACTCTTTCCTACAGGCAATTACGTCAGGTTGAAAGAGCAGCGGCAAAAAAGCCTTGTCATAGCAGCAGACAAGTTTTTGAAGCTGCTTGTGCCTCCAACGTCCCCCGAACAATAAGATGCAGGGTCCTTCAGAGGTTTGCAGCTGTGCATACGCCATCCTGTCGACCTCCTCTATCCACTTCACACAAGCAGAAACGGCTCCAGTGGGCCAAACATTACATGAAGACTGATTTCAAAACTGTTTTGTTCACGGATGAGTGCCGTGCAGCGCTCGATGGTCCAGATGAATGGAGTGGAGGATGGCTGGTTGATGGACACCCCACGCAAACACGGCTACAGCGCCAACAAGGAGGAGGTGGAGTAATGTTTTGGGCTGGAATCATGGGGAGAGAGATTGTCGGCCCCTTTAGGATCCCTGAAGGCGCTAAAGATGAACTCCATAATGTATGTGGATTTTCTCAAACAGCACTTCCTGCCATGGTTCAAGAAGAAGAACTGTGTATTTCACAGCAAGATCATTTTTCTGCATGATAAAGCACCATCTCATGCTGCACATAAAACATCTGCATCTCTGGCTGATATGGGCATAAAAGGGGACAAACTTATGGTGTGACCCCCATGCTCCTGACGCGCCCCCTGGGCCATATTCTTTAGGGGAATACCCGGAGCCGGATCAGATGGGAGTTGTAGTCTTCCGAGTGGCTGTGACCCGGTCCGTGCCCAGGGTGTCAAACTCAGTGTGTGTGGCAGTCCTACAGATGTTATTAAGTTCTTAATGTCGACTACGCCACCCGTTGTATTGCGGTCACTATGGCCGCCGCTGCAGCAGGGTCCGCTGAGGCTGATGGTGTTGGTGCAGCTTTTGATGGTATAACCCCCAACGGGTGGGGTATAGCCTCAGGGGGTCAGGTGCAGAGGATGGGGGTTGTGGTGGTGCAGCGTAGATGTTAAATGAAGACCGAGTCGGGTTGTGCAGTTTAGGGTATTTACTCACTGCTGATGTTCCGGTCACTGCAGCTTCAAGTGACCACCCGAGCCGTGCTGCGTCCACCAGGTCCTGGATCCAGCCAACCCCCAAGCAAGTCCGGAGCGTGACCCTGAGCTCTCCTTCTGTCCTTTCCTCTGGCCGTCCCCACTAGTGATCCACCTAGGTCCAGCTCCCTCGGGCCTTCTGTTGGGAGACCCTTGGCCTTGGGTTCCCTGACCCTCCACGTGGTCTGCCTTCGGGGTGGATGTGGTGGGTGGCCGTGGCAGATGCTGCCCACGGCCTCCGGTCTCTGGCTAGGGTGTGCTTTTGCCCCCACCAGCTTGGGATCCGGTTCCCTATTGCCGACTCTTCACCCGGGGATTGAATTTGGGTTCTCAGAGTCCTTTCTTTTCCCCTCTGGGTCTTTCTGGCTCTCCTCTCTCACTCTTGCTCTGGGGCTGCTCTGCTCCTCTTCCTCTGACTTCTCTCAGACTGACCCTGATCTTAGATGGTGCCCACCTTAAATACTCCCTCTATGTGTGAGCTCAGGTGACCAGCACCCAATGAGCTCCTAACTTTACCCAGGCTGCTCCCCCTATCTGCCCCTACACTACTTGGGATGTACCACCCCCCTCCCACTCCAGCCAGGAACAGACTCGGACGTACCTGCACATTTCTAAGTGGGAGTACCGTTGGTCTGCTCCTCGGAAATGGGATGTGTGTAGTGCATGCAGCCTACCGAGCTCAGTTCCACACTCCATCCTTACCCGGGAGTGGAATATCACACCTCTGGGTTGAGGTGCAATACCCCTGTAGCAGCCGGATCCTCAGGGTGCTACATTCCCCCCTGGTAAACCACAGCACGTCCTCGGGCTGTAAGAACAAAACACCAAAACATACAATTTTTGCATAAACATCATAATAAAACATCATATAAAACATTATATATATATATATATCAATAAAACTTTTTTTTTTATATAAAACATTCTTGTAGACTTTTCCTCGCTTCTTGCTCCTCCTCCGGTCACTGTGCAACGCGTGACCGGGTAAAGTGCGACAGTCTTTTCTTGAAAAAAATGGTTTTCCTATAAAACCGGTAGGGGCGCTTTAGGAAGCGCAACTATATACAAGGGGATATGGCCGCTCTCAGTCCTCGGCCAGGTATATAGGAAAGGGATGACCGCTCTCAGTCCTCGGTCAGTGGGATTAAGGGAAATACGGGTAACAGTTCAATTTGCTGGTCCCAACGGGGACTATAATAGCAACAACAGTTCACTGTGCCCCGACGGGCAACTATATACAGCTTCTACTCCGCTGTACTCAACGACGACGTCCTCCTGCTCTTTCTTTGTGATTCACTTTAGCTTCAGACCCGTCCGGGTCCTCTTGCTCCTCCTCCTCACACCGCAGCTCTTCCTCCGTCAGGCGATGCACATGGAGGGCGTAAGGTCCTTTGGCACACTTGTGCCGGGTGAAGGTGACCTCGTCCCCGATGTAAAGGTCACGACCTCTGTGTCCCTCCGGTAGGTGGGATTCAACGTCTCTCCTGGTTACAAAGACGTCACCTGGGGTGCGGTGGTCTCGGATGAAGCCCCACCCATGCTGCATGTTAAACTTAATCACAGTCCCGGTGGTGCGGGGACTATGCGCTGCACGGGGGTCTCTCCTGGCCCGGCTCTTCTGCTCCGCGCTCCTTATTTGAGCTTGCTGTTCCCGGACCCGCCTCTCTCTCCGCTCCCTCTCGAAGACCTCGAGCTGTTGGCGGCAGCACTCAGCACGCTCCGCTGCAGCTGCCCGAGTCTCCTGAGTGAACCCCATGAGATCTTCTCCGGTGGGGTCCCACTCAAATTGGGCCTCTTCTAGCGGGGGCGAGATCCTCTTCACGGGCTTTGGAGCCGGGATCAGGGGTGCACACATGGCCCCAGCCTTCCTCTGTCGTTCCAGTTCATGATATTTCTGGGGCCAGATGAAAGGCTGCCCATCCGGGCACGTGTGTTGGGTGAACAGGTCCTCTCCCAGATGCGGCACTCTTGGTCTTATGGGCGCGGTGGTGTTAGCGCCCGGGTTGCCCGGGCCTTGCGGCCAGGCCTGGGGTATCTGGAAGGTGAAGGGCACCGTAAGGACGGCGGCGCCCTGGGCTACTTGGCCCTGCGACCAGGCCGGGGGCTCCGCGGAGGTAGGGGGCGCTGTTAGTATTGCGGCGCCCGGGGGTACTAGGCCTTGCGACCAGGCTGGTGGTACTTCCTGCTTGGTCACGCTCGGGGTCGAGGCGTGTGACGTCACAGGGGTCGCGGCTCCCGTTTGAGGCCTAGTCTGCGGCGGTGACGTTGCAGCGACGGGCACGGCAGGATAGACTTCGGGCTCTGCGATGGGGAGCTGGGGCAGGTACGCGGTTTCCCGGTTTGGGGTATAGACGTCCCCTTTACCTGCCTCCACTCGTTCGGCTCCCTTCTCGGCGCCGTCTCCGGCCTTCAATCCTCCCGCGCCATCCTCAGAGGCGGTCTGTCTCCTCGTCTTGGGTGGCGTGCTCCGCTGACAGGTCTCGGTCTGCTGGGCCATCTCACGGCTCCACTCCGCCAACGTCTCTCGCTGCACCCGGGCCATCCTCCTTGCGAGGCCCTCCAGAGCGGTCTGTGCACACTCCCGGTCTCGGGGAAGCTGTGCTAGGACCTCCACTAGGCCTAGTGGGGTCGTTGTTTCCAGCAGGCTCCTGACCAACGGGTCGGTGCTGCTCTGCTCTCCTTCCGTTGTCTCCAGCAGGCTCCTGGCCAGCGGGCCGGTGCTGCTCTGCTTTCTCGCCATCTCCGGGTAAGCTCCTCCGATACTCTTCTCTAGGCTTCTTGCCTCCGGGTGCGCTCTCTCCAGACTGCTCCAAGCGACACCCATCTTTGCTCTCTCCTTTCGTCTCCTCCCCCCCCGAGGGCGGTCCCGGGGCCACTTGGTCACTGTCAGCTCCAGGGGCAGTTCTTTCACGCTGACAGACACCTCTAGCATCACAGTCTCTGTTGGTGGGGGCGGTTTCCACTTTTGGCGCCATTTTCGGTCCTGGCCCACGATGGGAGGCGGCCTCTCACCACCCTCTGGCACGCCCATAATGGCGTCCGCTCTTCCAAGGCGGGAAACCTTTGGAAATGGCGGGAACCGCTTCCCAGTGGCGGGAAACTCTGCAGATGGCGGGAAAAAGCTGTTAATGGCGGACAACCGGCGGGAATCGATCTGTGATGGAGGCCGATGGCGGGGACCCTCCGGAACCGGCAGGAGACTTCTTTTTGAGGTAAACTTATTCTTTTCTTCAGGCACGCAGTACCCGGGTGTTGCGGGCACGTAATCCTGCCGACTACGCCAAAGTTGACGCGCCCCCTGGGCCATATTCTTTAGGGGAATACCCGGAGCCGGATCAGATGGGAGTTGTAGTCTTCCGAGTGGCTGTGACCCGGTCCGTGCCCAGGGTGTCAAACTCAGTGTGTGTGGCAGTCCTACAGATGTTATTAAGTTCTTAATGTCGACTACGCCACCCGTTGTATTGCGGTCACTATGGCCGCCGCTGCAGCAGGGTCCGCTGAGGCTGATGGTGTTGGTGCAGCTTTTGATGGTATAACCCCCAACGGGTGGGGTATAGCCTCAGGGGGTCAGGTGCAGAGGATGGGGGTTGTGGTGGTGCAGCGTAGATGTTAAATGAAGACCGAGTCGGGTTGTGCAGTTTAGGGTATTTACTCACTGCTGATGTTCCGGTCACTCCAGCTTCAAGTGACCACCCGAGCCGTGCTGCGTCCACCAGGTCCTGGATCCAGCCAACCCCCAAGCAAGTCCGGAGCGTGACCCTGAGCTCTCCTTCTGTCCTTTCCTCTGGCCGTCCCCACTAGTGATCCACCTAGGTCCAGCTCCCTCGGGCCTTCTGTTGGGAGACCCTTGGCCTTGGGTTCCCTGACCCTCCACGTGGTCTGCCTTCGGGGTGGATGTGGTGGGTGGCCGTGGCAGACGCTGCCCCCTGCCTCCGGTCTCTGGCTAGGGTGTGCTTTTGCCCCCACCAGCTTGGGATCCGGTTCCCTATTGCCGACTCTTCACCCGGGGATTGAATTTGGGTTCTCAGAGTCCTTTCTTTTCCCCTCTGGGTCTTTCTGGCTCTCCTCTCTCACTCTTGCTCTGGGGCTGCTCTGCTCCTCTTCCTCTGACTTCTCTCAGACTGACCCTGATCTTAGATGGTGCCCACCTTAAATACCCCCTCTATGTGTGAGCTCAGGTGACCAGCACCCAATGAGCTCCTAACTTTACCCAGGCTGCTCCCCCTATCTGCCCCTACACTACTTGGGATGTACCACCCCCCTCCCACTCCAGCCAGGAACAGACTCGGTCGTACCTGCACATTTCTAAGTGGGAGTACCGTTGGTCTGCTCCTCGGAAATGGGATGTGTGTAGTGCATGCAGCCTACCGAGCTCAGTTCCACACTCCATCCTTACCCGGGAGTGGAATATCACACCTCTGGGTTGAGGTGCAATACCCCTGTAGCAGCCGGATCCTCAGGGTGCTACACTCCCCTGACCTCTACCCCATTCAGAACCTTTGGAGCATCATTAAAAGGAGTGTCTATGATGGCGGGAGGCAGTTCACATCTAAGCAACAGCTCTGGGAGGGTATTCTGTCCTCATGCAAAACAATTGAAGCAGAAACCATCCAAAACCTGACAAATTCAATGGACGAGAGAGTTCAGAAGCTCCTTTCGAACAAGGGGTCCTATGTGAAAATGTAACATCACCTAGAATAAAGTTTTGAGTTGAAAACTGTTTGATTTCAGTTTCTAACAACCTGCTAATGCTTATAATTTCAAAAATGACCATTTTTTTGGTCTGTATTAAAATGAAAAGGTTGATCGAAAAGTTTGGGGGATCTAAGAGTGTGGCAACCCAGTAGTCATGATTACTTTGAATTCTGACAATATGAGGGTCATGCTGCAGGTAGTGCAGCAAGAAGGCACTTATGTGTCTTGCGCATCTCGGAGCCCCAAAATTATTTTCCGGGCTAGATGCAGCTAAAAATTATTTTTAATTTTAAATCTGGTGAAGCTTATTATAGATGGCCTAATAGGATCAGTGCTGCACACTGCTACAAAGCCCAAATTATTTTCCAGTCAAGATACAGATAAACATGATTAGTAATTTGAAAGCTTAAAACGGTTGGTAGGGTGATTTTAACCAATCATCAAGCTTTTACTCTCCCCAGGATGACACAGGGGTAGAAAAGTCGTTTCGGATCCATGATTTGTTCATCTTTATGAACGTGAGTCTGTCTACATTATCAGTGGAGAGCCGCGTGCGCTTATCTGTCAGCACACCACCAGCAGCGCTGAACACACGTTCAGACAGAACGCTGGCTGCGGGGCATGACAAGATCTCCAAGGCGTAAGTGGCTAGCTCCGGCCATTTATCCAGATTGGAAGCCCAAAAAGAGCAAGGGTCCAGTGACACAGTCATGGCTTCAATGTTTACTTGGAGATACTCCTGTACCATCGTCTCTAGGCGTTGACTATGTGTCAGACTTCTTGTCTCCTGTGGCCTTGCAAAGGATGGGCTAAAAAAGTGGTGAAATGATTCCGCAAAATTGATTTTACCAGCAGATACTGTGGTTCTGTTACGGTTTGAGTGCTGAACACTTGACGGTCCCACGGTTGGCAAGTTGGAACTGTGAGATTCACTACGTGCACCACTGGTATTTTGTGGAAAAGCACATGTAAGATTCTGCAACAGTCTCTGCTGATACTCCTGCATGCGTGCATCCCTTTCTATGGCAGGAATAATTTCTGCAAATTTACTTTTGTACCGGGGATCTAACAGTGTGGCAACCCAGTAGTCAGGATTATTTCTAATTCTCACAATTCGAGGGTCATGTTGCAGGTAGTGCAGCAAGAAGGCACTCATGTGTGTTGCGCATCCAGGAGCACCAAGTCCCTGTTGTGTTGGTGGCGAGGTAACAATCATGCTTCCTTCCTCTGTCCTCTCCCCCCAACCTCGCACAACAGAAATGTGATCAAGGTCTCCCTCATCTGATGAGTCTTCCATCAGTTCGTCCTCCACTTCTTCCTGGGCTCCTGCACCTTCCTCACTAGTTTGGCTGCTACCATGCGCCCTGGTAAAATCATCTCCCCCACCCTCACATGCCTGCCGCCTTGGTGCTGCCGACCGTCTGGACCTTGCAGATGTTAGCCCTTCCGCATACAACTCCTCCTCCTCTACTTCCTCCACCTCCTCTTGTGCCACCACCTGACTCCGAATTCTGTTTAACATGTGCTCCAGCATGTAAATCACCGGAATAGTCATGCTGATAATGGCATCGTCAGCACTAAACATCTTCGTCGCCATTTCAAAACTGTGCAGAAGGGTGCATAGGTCCCTGATCTGAGACCACTCCTCCAGCGTGATTTGCCCCACCTCTGAATCTCGTTGGCCCAGGCTATACGTCAGAACGTATTGCACCAGGGCTTGTCGGTGCTGCCACAGTCGCTGCAACATGTGCAGAGTTGAATTCCACCGGGTAGGCACATCGCATTTTAGCCGGTGAAGTGGCAGGCCCAACGACTTCTGTAGAGATGTAAGTCGCTGAGCTGCGGGATGCGAACGGCGGAAGTGAGCACACAGCGACCGTGCCCTCTGCAGAAGGCCATCCAGTCTGGGATAGTGGGCTAAAAATTGCTGGACAACCAGGTTCAACACATGAGCCATACAAGGCACGTGTGTGACATTGCCCCGGCGAAGGGCCGCACCCAGGTTTGCAGCATTGTCGCACACGGCCTTCCCTGGTTTCAGGTCCAGTGGAGACAACCATTCATGAAATTGGTTCTCCAGAGCTGACCACAACTCCTCAGCTGTGTGACTCACATTTCCCAGACATTTCAATGTAAAAACCGCCTGATGACGTTGAGCCCTACTGCCAGCATAGTAAGGAGGT
This sequence comes from Phyllobates terribilis, assembly GCF_046119375.1. Taxonomy (NCBI): domain Eukaryota; kingdom Metazoa; phylum Chordata; class Amphibia; order Anura; family Dendrobatidae; genus Phyllobates; species Phyllobates terribilis. The sequence continues at coordinate 106,196,334 of NW_027362773.1, forward strand.
GTGCAGGATCCCTTCTGCGCAGTTAGAAAGCTTGTGGCATGACCAGACAGGCTTTGGGTGCAGGTGGAAGACCGAGAGGAGGTTGAGGAGGCAGAAGCAGTGGAGGAACTTTGACATAAAGAGGATTGACGCACAACTCGTGGGGACGGCAAGACTTGGACAGCAGCCCCTTGTCCTGCTGTCACCATAGTTACCCAGTGCCCAGTCAGCGACATGTAATGCCCCTGTCCATGCCTACTCGTCCAAGTGTCTGTGGTGAAATGCACCCTGTCACACACAGAGTTTCTCAAAGAAGCGGTGATGTTGTGTGCGACATGCTGGTGGAGCGCAGGCACACCTTTCTTTGAGAAGTAGTGCCGACTGGGCATCTGGTACTGGGGCACTGCGACGGACATAAGGTCTCGAAAATCCTCTGTGTCCACCAGGCGGAAAGGCAGCATTTCTGTAGCCAAGAGCTTGCAGATGGTGAAATTCAACCTCTTAGCTTTCTCATGGCTAGGAGGAAATGGTCTTTTACTTGTCCACATCTGAGGGACCGAGGGCTGGCTATTGTGCTTAGACGGGGTTGATAAGGGTGTCCCCGGCAAACTGCCGGTCTGTGAGGAAGATGCAGGCGGACATGTTAGGTTGCCTTGATCCAAAGGTGGTGCTATCGATGTCAGACAGCGCTCAAGACCAGCTGGTGTTACCACCTCCAAAGAAAATGATGACCTGCCAATCACGCTGGCTGTTGCGGGTAAAGAGGTGGCAGGTCTGCGCCCCAAAACAGGTGTGACTGCTGTCCCCCCAGTCACAGAGGATGAAGAGGCCGCGGATGCACAAGATATGGCAGACGGTGGTTGGCCCGGCCGGCTAGGCCGCATTGTAGCACACTGAGCTTCCCACTGCAACTTATGCTTCATGTCCATGTGCCGGTTCATGCATGAAGTACTCAAACTATGTATTTTTTGGCCTCTACTTAGCTTTTGCTGACAAATGTTACAGATAACACGAGTTGGGTCATCTTTATCGATCTGAAAAAATGCCCAGGCTATGCAAGGCTTAGCACCCATGCGACCTGAAGAGCCACCACGACTTGTGGTGAGAGGCAGAGTTGTGTTTGAGGATGCAGTTGTTGACGTGCTTCCAGTACTACGTCTCTGTCCAGGAAGGCGCAACCTGACCTCGTCGTCACTAGCATCTTCCTCCACCTCCTCTGCTGACCTCATCTCTTGGCTGACTGTGGGTTGACAGTAAGTGGGATCTCCGACCTCATCATCATCACCCTGTGCGTTATCACACCCGTCGTCCTCAGAGCCAACCTGTTCCTGCCCTGACAAAAAACTAAAGTTGTCGCTCCAATCAGGTATTTGAGTCTTATCATCGTCTTCCTCATTGTCTCCACCAACAGGAGTTACAGTTTGGGAATGAGGGTCTACATTATGGTCAGAACCTTCTGCGTCTGGTCCTGGATCCGACTCATAAAGATTCTGGGCATCAGTGCAGATCATTTCCTCGTCTGGATTCACAGAAGCGCTGGAGTCGACCTCTGATTCCCAGGCTATAGTATGAGTAAACAGCTCTGCAGACTCAACCATCTGTTCTACCTCATACTCAGACGGGCAGCTGGAGATTTGGGAGCTGTGAGGAAGCAAGTGCGATTTGGGTGACACCTTTGAGGACTGGAGTATTTGTGATGTTGAAGTTGATGTGGAGGAGAGCCCACTTAAAGGAGCACTTGATATCCGTTGAAGCACCTGCTGTTTTTGTGCCTCATCTGGAATTTGTAGCGATTGGCGTGGCCGTAAGAAAGGGATCTTATCACATTGTCCGCTAAAAGAAGTAGACATTTTAGTTTGTCTGGAAGATGGTCTTTCTTCTGCACCTACCCCACGGACACAACCTTTTTTCCCCTTCCCAACACGCCTATTCCCCTTTCCACCAGCAGCAGGCCTTTTTCCACTCATTTTGGTGGTTAACTAATTCACAACTCTGGAGTTGTTTGCACAAAAAAACAATGGATGGTAACCGAGCAGAGCTGAGTGGCCAAACTGTGGTATTAGGCCAAAACTATTGGCTGGGTTAGATGCAGAAAAAAATTATTTTTAATTTGCAACCTGATGGAGGTCAGTATAGATGGACTAATAGACCAAGTCCCACACACCGCTAGAAGCCCAAATATTTTTTCAGAGCTAGATGCAGAAAAATTTTTTATTCAATTTGCAACCTGATGGAGGTCAGTATAGATGGACTAATAGACCAAGTCCCACACACTGCTAGAAGCCCAAATATTTTTTCAGAGCTAGATGCAGAAAAAAATTATTTTTAATTTGCAACCTGATGGAGGTCAGTATAGATGGACTAATAGACCAAGTCCCACACACCGCTAGAAGCCCAAATATTTTTTCAGAGCTAGATGCAGAAAAAAATTATATTCAATTTGCAACCTGCTGGAGGTCAGTATAGAAGGACTAATAGAACAAGTCCCACACACTGCTAGAAGCCCAAATATTTTTTCAGAGCTAAATGAAGAAAAAAATTATTTTTAATTTGCAACCTGATGGAGGTCAGTATAGATGGACTAATAGACCAAGTCCCACACACTGCTAGAAGCCCAAATATTTTTTCCGAGCTAGATGCAGAAAAAAATTATTTTTAATTTGCAACCTGATGGAGGTCAGTATAGATGGACTAATAGAACAAGTCCCACACGCTGCTAGAAGCCCAAATATTTTTTCAGAGATAAATGAAGAAAAAAATTATTTTTAATTTGCAACCTGATGGAGGTCAGTATAGATGGACTAATAGACCAAGTCCCACACACTGCTAGAAGCCCAAATATTTTTTCAGAGCTAGATGCAGAAAAAAATTATTTTTAATTTGCAACCTGATGGAGGTCAGTATAGATGGACTAATAGAACAAGTCCCACACGCTGCTAGAAGCCCAAATATTTTTTCAGAGATAAATGAAGAAAAAAATTATTTTTAATTTGCAACCTGATGGAGGTCAGTATAGATGGACTAATAGACCAAGTCCCACACACTGCAGGAAGCCCAAATATTTTTTCAGAGCTAGATGCAGAAAAAAATTATTTTTAATTTGCAACCTGATGGAGGTCAGTATAGATGGACTAATAGACCAAGTCCCACACACCGCTAGAAGCCCAAATATTTTTTCAGAGCTAGATGCAGAAAAAAATTATATTCAATTTGCAACCTGCTGGAGGTCAGTATAGAAGGACTAATAGAACAAGTCCCACACACTGCTAGAAGCCCAAATATTTTTTCAGAGCTAAATGAAGAAAAAAATTATTTTTAATTTGCAACCTGATGGAGGTCAGTATAGATGGACTAATAGACCAAGTCCCATACACTGCTAGAAGCCCAAATATTTTTTCAGAGCTAGATGCAGAAAAAAATTATTTTTAATTTGCAACCTGATGGAGGTCAGTATAGATGGACTAATAGACCAAGTCCCACACACCGCTAGAAGCCCAAATATTTTTTCAGAGCTAGATGCAGAAAATTTTTTTATTCAATTTGCAACCTGATGGAGGTCAGTATAGATGGACTAATAGACCAAGTCCCACACACTGCTAGAAGCCCAAATAGTTTTTCAGAGCTAGATGCAGAAAAAAAATATTTTTAATTTGCAACCTGATGGAGGTCAGTATAGATGGACTAATAGAATGATGCTATGCCCAAAAGATTTTACTTCACTAGGTGCAGTAAAAAAATTGGTATTCTATACACAGGTGGTATATCTTGCAACACAGATAGGCTACTCCACTGACTAACACACTCTGCAATAGGCCAAAAAGGATTAGCTTTGCTAGATTCAGCCAAATGCTGTGAAAAAAACTTGCACAGCACTGGCACAGACCTGCCTGGCAAAAACTGATAGGAACTGATGTAACCTAGTCCTGAAAAGAACTCCAATTACAATTAGTCTTTACTCCCACAATCTATCTATTTAAGAGCACAGACCTGCCTGATAAAAGTCGTAGGAAATGCTGTAACCTAGTCCTTAAAAGGACTGCAATCACAACTATTCCCTACTCCCAAGCTATCTGTATATTTGTGCGAAAATTGGCTTGAAATTAACAAGGTATAGCGCACACAGCAACAGCGGTGCCGTCTAACACGCAGCTGCAGCAGTGAGAAAATGGTGGCGACGGGGAAAATGGCTTGGTCTTATAGGGCAAGGACATGTGACATACACTGCCAATCACACATGCCCTTGCTTGTGTGAATAAAAGCACTTCGCTCCGTGTGTGCGCTGCTGATAGGCTGACAGATTGCACCTCCCCACTGCAAATGCGGGAAAGAGAAAAAAAAATGGAGATCTTCATTGTTCCTGCAGAGATCCATCCCCTGCCCCTCCCCCCGCCCCGCTGTACACTCAAACTGCGTATTAACATTAATTTTCATCATTACTGAGAAAAAATCCAGTTATGATTTTGGTGCATGAACAGTTATCGAACATAACCTCGAACAGCCGAATTTTTCTCAAATTGTTCGTGTTCGCCGACCGGCTCGAACACCGCCCAAAACAGCTCGAATTTGAGATTGGCGAACAGTTCGAGTAGAACAACGCTCATCTCTAATTAGGAGCTGTGTTAAGTCAGAAGCAGAATGGCCGAGAGAAGGTGATAGCCTATGCAAGCAGGAAGCTCCGCCCGACAGAGAGGAACCCAGAGAACTATAGCAGCTTCAAGTTGGAGTTCCTGGTCCTGGTCTGGGCCATCACCGAGCGGTTCAAGCACTACCTAGCCTCCCGTAAGTTCACTGCCTACACTGATAATAACCCCTTGACTCATCTGGAAACAGCCAAGTTAGGAGCCATGGAGCAACGATGGATGGCTCGGCTGTCAAACTACCAGTTCACCATTAAGTACCGGGTAAGCCGCAAGAATGCCAACGCCGATGCCCTGTCTAGGATGCCTCACCAGTCGGACACTGAAGAAGAAGTGGATGACCTGGAAGAGATTGAGCTACCTGCCTTCCATAGAAATGGGATGGTCCACGAGCAGCGCACCTCCAGTAGGTATCGTGGTAAGACGTTAAACCCTTTGCCTCACCACAGCTGGAAGGAGACCCAGGACAGCGACCCGATTGTCAGCCGTATCAAAGAACTGATAACCCAAGCAACTGTGGAATGAGAGAAGCCGGCTGTTTATCTATAGAGAGAAGCTGTGCAGAAGGTACGTCAACCCGAGGACCCATGAGATGGTATGGCAGATCGTAGTGCCCAGAACGGACATCCAGATGGTGTTGGAGGCCTACCACGATCAAGCGGGGCACTTTGGCTGGAAGAAGCTAGAAACCCTGCTGAAAGGTCGGTTTTACTGGGTTGGAATGCGCAGTTCCATAGAGAGATGGTGCCGGGATTGTGGACCCTGTAGCCTCAGAAGAAAAGACTACAGCAGCCAGAAGGCACCCCTGCAACCCATCAAGACAACTCGACCCTTGGAGATCGTGGCCCTGGATCATGTCAAGCTGTCACCCAGCAGGTCAGGATATTCCTATGCCCTGACCATGGTGGATCACTACTCCCGGGTCCTGGTGGTCGCCCCTGTCAAGGATCTGACGGCAGAAACTGAGGCGAAGACGTTTCAGGCTTACTTCTGCAGGCCCCATGGATACCCGGAGCAGGTGCTGACAGATCAAGGCCCTGCCTTTGAAGCCGAATTGTTCAAGGAGTTCTGACATCTGTACGGGTGTAAGAAGATCCAGACTAGTGTTGAGCCACCCCCGTAGTGTTCGAGTTCGGTTCGGTTCGTCGAACACCTGTATGTTCGCCGAACTGTTCGTCGAACTGTTCGTCGAACACCTTCAAACACCGTTAAAACCAATGGCAGGCAAACAAAAACACATAGAAACACATAGAAAACACCTTCAAAGGTGTTCAAAACCTGACAAACTGCTCAGAAGACACAACTAACACATGGAAAAGTGACAAGTACATATAGTCATGCGAAAAGAAAAGAGGTGGAGGAGTAAAAGGAGGGGGAGACACAGATATAGGCATGTCATGCCCTTCTAAAACCAAAAAAGTGCGAAGCCGACACGGCCAGTCCGTTCCTGCCCGTGCCACCTCCGTGTCGCCGGGTTTGTGCCAGAGCCGCGGTGGACCCTGACGGCCAGCCCCCCTCTCCCAATACTGGTGCCTGTCCGCTGGTGGGTCGAGCGAGCCCCCCTGTGGTGGAGGCAGGTCTAAGCTTTTTAATTTAAATTGTCTCTCTAATTTGAAAGAATACACTTTAAATCCTTTTACAAGGATCTATTGGAGGGCAAGTCTGATGCCAGCAGCCGCGTAATTCCAGCTCCAGTAGCGTCCACTAAAGCTGCTGCAGTTAAAAAGCTTTTATAAGGATCGAGCTTGGCGGTCCACCGCAAGGCGTCCTACCACCAGTCCCAGCCCCTATGCCTTGGGGTGTCTCCCCGATGCTCTTCACTGAGTGTCCCGGGGGCCCGAACCATTTCCTTTGAAAAAATTAAGTGTCCAAACTACAGGTGGTGTAGCTTGCTTAACAGCTGGGATAATCCGCTGACTAGCAGACACTGCTACTAGGCACAAAGTATTTCCTGGGCTAGATGCAGTTAAAAATTTGTAATTAGATACTCTCATTGGATGCTGAGAAAGCACTCCATGGAGTCTCCTGGCACGCCATATATTATTCCCTTAAAAAGCTTGGGGTAGGGGTCTAGGGGACCCTTTTATAGCCAAAATCACGGCCCTGTATCGCAATACGTCACCTAGGCTGAAGATAAATGGAACATTTTCATCACCTTTCATAATCACCAATGGGACAAGGCAGGGATGTCCTCTGTCCCCTCTCTTATACATCCTAGTGACGGAGCACCTGCTCTCATCAATTCGCCATAACCCCAATATTAGGTGGATTGAGGTGGGAGGCACCAAGTACAAGTGCTCTGCATTTGCTGATGATGTCCTAGTATATATCACTCAATCACATATATCCATCCCTGCTGTTATGGCTGAAATAGATCACTTTGTTACTAGAGATGAGCGTTGTTCGACTCGAACAGTTCGCCAATCTCAAATTCGAGCTGTTTTGGGCGGTGTTCGAGCCATTCGGCGAACACGAACGATTTGAGAAAAATTCGGCTGTTCGAGGTTATGTTCGATAACTGTTCGTGCACCAAAATCATAACTGGATTTTTTCTCAGTAATGATGAAAATTAATGTTAATACGCAGTTTGAGTGTACAGCGGGGTGGGGGGAGGGGCAGGGGATGGATCTCTGCAGGAATAATGAAGATCTCCATTTTTTTTTCTCTTTCCCGCATTTACAGTGGGGAGGTGCAATCTGTCAGCCTATCAGCAGCGCACATACGGAGCGAAGTGCTTTTTTTCACACAAGCAAGGGCATGTGTCATTGGCAGTGTATGTCACATGTCCTTGCCCTATAAGACCAAGCCATTTTCCAAGTCGCCACCATTTTCTCACTGCTGCAGCTGCGTGTTAGATGGCACCGCTGTTGCTGTGTGCGCTATACCTTGTTAATTTCAAGCCAATTTTCGCACAAATCTACAGATAGCTTGGGAGTAGGGAATAGTTGTGATTGCAGTCCTTTTAAGGACTAGGTTACAGCATTTCCTACGACTTTTATCAGGCAGGTCTGTGCTCTTAAATAGATAGATTGTGGGATTAAAGACTAATTGTAATTGCAGTCCTTTTCAGGACTAGGTTACATCAGTTCCTATCAGTTTTTGCCAGGCAGGTCTGTGCCAGTGCTGTGCAAGTTTTTTTCACAGCATTTCGCTGAATCTAGCAAAGCTAATCCTTTTTGGCCTATTGCAGAGTTTGTTAGTCAGTGGAGTAGCCTATCTGTGTTGCAAGATATACCACCTGTGTATAGAATACCAATTTTTTTACTGCACCTAGTGAAGTAAAATCTTTTGGGCATAGCATCATTCTATTAGTCCATCTATACTGACCTCCATCAGGTTGCAAATTGAATATCATTTTTTTCTGCATCTAGCTCTGAAAAAATATTTGGGCTTCTAGCAGTGTGTGGGACTTGTTCTATTAGTCCATCTATACTGACCTCCATCAGGTTGCAAACTGAATATAATTTTTTTCTGCATCTAGCTCTGAAAAAATATTTGGCCTTCTAGCAGTGTGTGGGACTTGTTCTATTAGTCCATCTATACTGACCTCCATCACGCTGCAAATTCAAAATATTTTTTTGTCTGCATCTAGCTCTGAAAAAATATTTGGCCTTCTAGCAGTGTGTGGGACTTTCTCTATTAGTCCATCTATACTGACCTCCATCAGGTTGCAAACTGAATATATTTTTTTTCTGCATCTACCTCTGAAAAAATATTTGGGCTTCTAGCTGTGTGTGGGACTTGTTCTATTAGTCCATCTATACTGACCTCCATCAGGTTGCAAATCGAATATAATTTTTTTCTGCATCTAACCCAGCCAATAGTTTTGGCCTAATACCACAGTTTGGCCACTCAGCTCTGCTCGGTTCCCATCCATTGTTTTTTTGTGCAAACATCTCCAGAGTTGTGAATTAGTTAACCACCAAAATGAGTGGAAAAAGGCCTGCTTCTGGTGGAAAGGTGAATAGGCGTGTTGGGAAGGGGAAAAAAGGTTGTGTCCGTGGGGTAGGTGTTAAAGCAACAGTAACATCTGCAGAAGAAAGACCATCTTCCAGCCAAACTAAAATGTCTACTTCTTTTAGCGGACAATGTGATAAGATCCCTTTCTTACGGCCACGCCAATCGCTACAAATTCCAGATGAGGCACAAAAACAGCAGGTGCTTCAACGGATATCAAGTGCTCCTTTAAGTGGGCTCTCCTCCACATCAACTTCAACATCACAAATACTCCAGTCCTCAAAGGTGTCACCCCAATCGCACTTGCTTCCTCACAGCTCCCAAATCTCCAGCTGCCCATCTGAGTATGAGGTAGAACAGATGGTTGAGTCTGCAGAGCTGTTTACTCATACTATAGCCTGGGAATCAGAGGTCGACTCCAGTGCTTCTGTGAATCCAGACGAGGAAATGATCTGCACTGATGCCCAGAATCTTTATGAGTCGAATCCAGGACCAGACGCAGAAGGTTCTGACCATAATGTAGACCCTCATTCCCAAACTGTAACTCCTGTTGGTGGAGACAATGAGGAAGACGATGATGAGACTCAAATACCTGATTGGAGCGACAACTTTAGTTTTTTGTCAGGGCAGGAACAGGTTGGCTCTGAGGACGACGGGTGTGATAACGCACAGGGTGATGATGATGAGGTTGGAGATCCCACTTACTGTCAACCCACAGTCAGCCAAGAGATGAGGTCAGCAGAGGAGGTGGAGGAAGATGCTAGTGACGACGAGGTCAGGTTGCGCCTTCCTGGACAGAGACGTAGTACTGGAAGCACGTCAACAACTGCATCCTCAAACACAACTCTGCCTCTCACCACAAGTCGTGGTGGCTCTTCAGGTCGCATGGGTGCTAAGCCTTGCATAGCCTGGGCATTTTTTCAGATCGATAAAGATGACCCAACTCGTGTTATCTGTAACATTTGTCAGCAAAAGCTAAGTAGAGGCCAAAAAATCCATAGTTTGAGTACTTCATGCATGAACCGGCACATGGACATGAAGCATAAGTTGCAGTGGGAAGCTCAGTGTGCTACAATGCGGCCTAGCCGGCCGGGCCAACCACCGTCTGCCATATCTTGTGCATCCGCGGCCTCTTCATCCTCTGTGACTGGGGGGACAGCAGTCACACCTGTTTTGGGGCGCAGACCTGCCACCTCTTTACCCGCAACAGCCAGCGTGATTGGCAGGTCATCATTTTCTTTGGAGGTGGTAACACCAGCTGGTGTTGAGCGCTGTCCGACATCGATAGCACCACCTTTGGATCAAGGCAACCTAACATGTCCGCCTGCATCTTCCTCACAGACCGGCAGCTTGCCGGGGACACCCTTATCAACCCAGTCAATGCACAATAGCCAGTCCCTCAGATGTGGACAAGTAAGAGACCATTTCCTCCTAGCCATGAGAAAGCTAAGAGGTTGAATTTCACCATCTGCAAGCTCTTGGCTACAGAAATGCTGCCTTTCCGCCTGGTGGACACAGAGGATTTTCGAGACCTTATGTCCGTCGCAGTGCCCCAGTACCAGATGCCCAGTCGGCACTACTTCTCAAAGAAAGGTGTGCCTGCGCTCCACCAGCATGTCGCACACAACATCACCGCTTCTTTGAGAAACTCTGTGTGTGACAGGGTGCATTTCACCACAGACACTTGGACGAGTAGGCATGGACAGGGGCGTTACATGTCGCTGACTGGGCACTGGGTAACTATGGTGACAGCAGGACAAGGGGCTGCTGTCCAAGTCTTGCCGTCCCCACGAGTTGTGCGTCAATCCTCTTTATGTCAAAGTTCCTCCACTGCTTCTGCCTCCTCAACCTCCTCTCGGTCTTCCACCTGCACCCAAAGCCTGTCTGGTCATGCCACAAGCTTTCTAATTGCGCAGAAGGGATCCTGCACACCTCCTTACTATGCTGGCAGTAGGGCTCAACGTCATCAGGCGGTTTTTACTTTGAAATGTCTGGGAAATGTGAGTCACACAGCTGAGGAGTTGTGGTCAGCTCTGGAGAACCAATTTCATGAATGGTTGTCTCCACTGGACCTGAAACCAGGGAAGGCAGTGTGCGACAATGCTGCAAACCTGGGTGCGGCCCTTCGCCGGGGCAATGTCACACACGTGCACCCTTCTGCACAGTTTTGAAATGGCGACGAAGATGTTTAGTGCTGACGATGCCATTATCAGCATGACTATTCCGGTGATTTACATGCTGGAGCACATGTTAAACAGAATTCGGAGTCAGGTGGTGGCACAAGAGGAGGTGGAGGAAGTAGAGGAGGAGGAGTTGTATGCGGAAGGGCTAACATCTGCAAGGTCCAGACGGTCGGCAGCACCAAGGCGGCAGGCATGTGAGGGTGGGGGAGATGGTTTTACCAGGGCGCATGGTAGCAGCCAAACTAGTGAGGAAGGTGCAGGAGCCCAGGAAGAAGTGGAGGACGAACTGATGGAAGACTCATCAGATGAGGGAGACCTTGATCACATTTCTGTTGTGCGAGGTTGGGGGGAGAGGACAGAGGAAGGAAGCATGATTGTTACCTCGCCACCAACACAACAGGGACTTGGTGCTCCTGGATGCGCAACACACATGAGTGCCTTCTTGCTGCACTACCTGCAACATGACCCTCGAATTGTGAGAATTAGAAATAATCCTGACTACTGGGTTGCCACACTGTTAGATCCCCGGTACAAAAGTAAATTTGCAGAAATTATTCCTGCCATAGAAAGGGATGCACGCATGCAGGAGTATCAGCAGAGACTGTTGCAGAATCTTACATGTGCTTTTCCACAAAACACCAGTGGTGCACGTAGTGAATCTCACAGTTCCAACTTGCCAACCGTGGGACCGTCAAGTGTTCAGCACTCAAACCGTAACAGAACCACAGTATCTGCTGGTAACATCAATTTTGCGGAATCATTTCACCACTTTTTTAGCCCATCCTTTGCAAGGCCACAGGAGACAAGAAGTCTGACACATAGTCAACGCCTAGAGACGATGGTACAGGAGTATCTCCAAGTAAACATTGAAGCCATGACTGTGTCACTGGACCCTTGCTCTTTTTGGGCTTCCAATCTGGATAAATGGCCGGAGCTAGCCACTTACGCCTTGGAGATCTTGTCATGCCACGCAGCCAGCGTTCTGTCTGAACGTGTGTTCAGCGCTGCTGGTGGTGTGCTGACAGATAAGCGCAAGTGGCTCTCCACTGATAATGTAGACAGACTCACGTTCATAAAGATGAACAAATCATGGATCCGAAGCGACTTTTCTACCCCTGTGTCATCCTGGGGAGAGTAAAAGCTTGATGATTGGTTAAAATCACCCTACCAACCGTTTTAAGCTTTCAAATTACTAATCATGTTTATCTGTATCTTGGCTGGAAAGTAATTTAGGCTTTGCAGCAGTGTGCAGCACTGATTCTATTAGGCCATCTATAATAAGCTCCACCAGATTTAAAATTACTAATCATGTTTATCTGTATCTTGACTGGAAAATAATTTGGGCTTTGTAGCAGTGTGCAGCACTGATCCTATTAGGCCATCTATACTAAGCTCCACCAGATTTAAAATTAATAATAATTTTTAGCTGCATCTAGCCCGGAAAATAATTTTGGGGCTCCGAGATGCGCAAGACACATAAGTGCCTTCTTGCTGCACTACCTGCAACATGACCCTCATATTGTCAGAATTCGAAGTAATCATGACTACTGGGTTGCCACACTCTTAGATCCCCCAAACTTTTCGATCAACCTTTTCATTTTAATAAAGACCAAAAAAATGGTCATTTTTGAAATTATAAGCATTAGCAGGTTATTAGAAACTGAAATCAAACAGTTTTCAACTCAAAACTTTATTCTAGGTGATGTTACATTTTCACATAGGACCCCTTGTTCGAAAGGCGCTTCTGAACTCTCTCGTCCATTGAATTTGTCAGGTTTTGGATGGTTTCTGCTTCAATTGTTTTGCATGAGGACAGAATACCCTCCCAGAGCTGTTGCTTAGATGTGAACTGCCTCCCGCCATCATAGACACTCCTTTTGATGATGCTCCAGAGGTTCTGAATGGGGTAGAGGTCAGGGGAGCATGGGGGTCACACCATAAGTTTGTCCCCTTTTATGCCCATATCAGCCAGAGATGCAGATGTTTTATGTGCAGCATGAGATGGTGCATTATCATGCAAAAAAATGATCTTGCTGTGAAATACACGGTTCTTCTTCTTGAACCATGGCAGGAAGTGCTGTTTGAGAAAATCCACATACATTATGGAGTTCATCTTTACCCCTTCAGGGATCCTAAAGGGGCCGACAATCTCTCTCCCCATGATTCCAGCCCAAAACATTACTCCACCTCCACCTGGTTGGCGCTGTAGCCGTGTTTGCGTGGGGTGTCCATCAACCAGCCATCCTCCACTCCATCCATCTGGACCATCGAGCGTTGCACGGCACTCATCGGTGAACAAAACAGTTTTGAAGTCAGTCTTCATGTATTGTTTGGCCCACTGGAGCTGTTTCTGCTTGTGTGCAGTGGATAGAGGAGGTCGACAGGATGGACGTTGGAGGCACCAGCAGCTTCAAAAACTTGTCTGCTGCTATGACAAGGCTTTTTTGCCGCAGAACCGTGTATTCCGCAGCAAGATCATTTTCATGCATGATAATGCACCGTCTCATGCTGCACATAACACATCTGTATCTCTGGCTGATATGGGCATAAAAGGGGACAAACTTGTGGTGTGACCCCCATGCTCCCCTGACCTCAACCCCATTCAGAACCTCTGGAGCATCATCAAAAGGAGTGTCTATGATGGCGGGAGGCAGTTCACATCTAAGCAACAGCTCTGGGAGGGTATTCTGTCCTCATGCAAAACAATTGAAGCAGAAACCATCCAAAACCTGACAAATTCAATAGACGAGAGAGTTCAGAAGCTCCTTTCGAACAAGGGGTCCTATGTGCAAATGTAACATCACCTAGAATAAAGTTTTGAGTTGAAAACTGTTTGATTTCAGTTTCTAATAACCTGCTAAGGCTTATAATTTCAAAAATTACCATTTTTTTGTTCTTTATTAAAATGAAAAGGTTGATCGAAGAGTGTGGGGGGTCTAAGAGTGTGCCAACCCAGTTGTCAGGATTGCTTCGAATTCTGACAATCTGAGGGTCATGTTGCAGGTAGTGCAGCAAGAAGGCACTCATGTGTCTTGCGCATCTAGGAGACCCAAAATTATTTTCCGGGCTAGATGCAGCTAAAAATTATTATTAATTTGAAAGCTTGTGGAGCTTAGTATAGATGGCCTAATAGAATCAGTACTGCAAACTGCTACAAAGCCCAAATTATTTTCCAGCCAACATACAGATAAGCATGATTAGTAATTTTAAATCTGGTGGAGCTTAGTATAGATGGCCTAATAGAATCAGTACTGCACACTGCTACAAAGCCCAAATTATTTTCCAGCCAAGATACAGATAAACATGATTAGTAATTTTAAAGCTTAAAATGGTTGATGAGGTAATTTTAACAAATCATCAAGCTTTTAATCTCCCCAGGATGACACAGGGGTAGAAAAGTCGTTTCGGATCCATGATTTGTTCATCTTTATGAACGTGAGTCTGTCTACATTATCAGTGGAGAGCCGCGTGAGCTTATGTGTCACCCTGGCCTGGATGCCACAAGTATAATAAAGCTGTGTCTGAGAGCAAAGGGGAGGTTCTCTAGTCAGTGGAACATTAGCATGCAATACCTCCTGTCTCAGGCCAGTAGGGGGAGCAGGCTGCCCCTATAAAAGCTGGAACTGGGGGCAGGATTAGGGAGAACTGGATGACCTGTCTCAGGACTGAGACTTGTCCCAGAGCAGAGCAGGGACAGAAAGTTGTATTGCACCTAAGAGGAAGTGTGGCAGGAGGAGAGCCACAAGCCAGAGAGAAGAGGCGAAGTGAGCCTGTCTTGGCAGATTAAAGTACTTAATTTACCAGACTTTGGTGTCTGAGGCTGGGAGGATTCCACATCCTACAGCAGATAACCAGTCCGCAGAGGACAGTATATTCTTTGGCCTAAGAAGCCTGGAGGCTCTGCCACAACAGAAGGGACCAGCACAGCCGTACCAGGCCGGGAGCAGAAAGGAACCCACGTCGCAGGCCATACATGCGAGAATACACGGAGAGCTCGGAATCGTGGGCTGTTACCCTATAAGGAGGAGATAGCCAGAAGGAGCACAGAAAGCACGGTAGGCCTACACCCTCACCCTGACCAGGGCCAATTTCCCAATTGCTCTCAGACATCCAGGTCCTCTCCTAGCCGGGACTGTTTGTGGGTCAGTTTATCTGTTTTAGTAAAGACCCTGGACTGCAACCTGTTGTCTGTGTGCTCCTTGCTCCTCCAGCACTATCAGCACTGGGACTCTCACCACCATCACTCCCACCATCCACTACACTGCCCTGGGGCTGCACTCTTCCCGTGGGGAGTCGCACCACCTCAGCTGCATACACCATCAGCCCCAGCGGTCTGCCCTGCAGCGGCGGTTCCTAATGACCGCAAATCCACGGGTGGCGTAGTCGGACGTTATCAACAGCACTTAGCAGACTACCACTGGCCTGACCACCCTGAGCCACGGAACCGGGTTGCCACTACTACCCCCATCGTTCCCCTATTGCCCGGATCCGAGTGCCCCACGGCCCAGGGGGCGAGTCACTTATCTGTCAGCACACCACCAGCAGTGCTGAACACATGTTCAGACAGAACGCTGGCTGCAGGGCATGACAAGATCTCCAAGGCGTAAGTGGCGAGCTCCGGCCATTTATCCAGACTGGAAGCCCAAAAAGAGCAAGGGTCCAGTGACACAGTCATGGCTTCAATGTTTACTTGGAGATACTCCTGTACCATCGTCTCTAGGCGTTGACTATGTGTCAGACTTCTTGTCTCCTGTGGCCTTGCAAAGGATGGGCTAAAAAAGTGGTGAATTGATTCCGCAAAATTGATGTTACCAGCAGATACTGTGGTTCTGTTATGGTTTGAGTGCTGAACACTCGACGGTCCCACGGTTGGCAAGTTGGAACTGTGAGATTTACTACGTGCACCACTGGTGTTTTGTGGAAAAGCACATGTAAGATTCTGAAACAGTCTCTGCTGATACTCCTGCATGCGTGCATCCTTTTCTATGGCAGGAATAATTTCTGCAAATTTACTTTTGTACCGGGGATCTAACAGTGTGGCAACCCAGTAGTCAGGATTATTTCTAATTCTCACAATTCGAGCGTCATGTTGCAGGTAGTGCAGCAAGAAGGCACTCATGTGTCTTGCGCATCCAGGAGCACCAAGTCCCTGTTGTGTTGGTGGCGAGGTAACAATCATGCTTCCTTCCTCTGTCCTCTCCCCCCAACCTCGCACAACAGAAATGTGACCAAGGTCTCCCTGATCTGATGAGTCTTCCATCAGTTCGTCCTCCACTTCTTCCTGGGCTCCTGCAACCATCTCCCCCACCCTCACATGCCTGCCGCCTTGGTGCTGCCGACCGTCTGGACCTTGCAGATGTTAGCCCTTCCGCATACAACTCCTCCTCCTCTACTTCCTCCACCTCCTCTTGTGCCACCACCTGACCCCCGAATTCTGTTTACCATGTGAAACAGCATGTAAATCACTGGAATAGTCATGCTGATAATGGCATCGTCAGCACTAAACATCTTCGTCGCCATTTCAAAACTGTGCAGAAGGGTGCATAGGTCCCTGATCTGAGACCACTCCTCCAGCGTGATTTGCCCCACCTCTGGATCTCGTTGACCCAGGCTATACGTCAGAACGTATTGCACCAGGGCTTGTTGGTGCTACCACAGTCGCTGCATCATGTGCAGAGTTGAATTCCACCGGGTAGGCACATCGCATTTTAGCCGGTGAAGTGGCAGGCCCAACGACTTCTGTAGAGATGTAAGTCGCTGAGCTGCGGGATGCAAACGGCGGAAGTGAGCACACAGCAACCGTGCCCTCTACAGAAGGCCATCTAGTCCGTGATAGTGGGCTAAAAATTGCTGGACAACCAGGTTCAACACGTGAGCCATACAAGGCACGTGTGTGACATTGCCTCGGCGAAGGGCCGCTCCCAGGTTTGCAGCATTGTCGCACACGGCCTTCCCTGGTTTCAAGTCCAGTGGAGACAACAATTCATGATACTGGTTCTCCAGAGCTGACCACAACTCCTCAGCTGTGTGACTCACATTTCCCAGACATTTCAAAGTAAAAACCGCCTGATGACGTTGAGCCCTGCTGCCAGCATAGTAAGGAGGTGTGCAGGATCCCTTCTGCGCAGTTAGAAAGCTTGTGGCATGACCTGACAGGCTTTGGGTGCAGGTGGAGGACCGAGAGGAGGTTGAGGAGGCAGAAGCAGTGGAGGAACTTTGAGATAAAGAGGATTGACGCACAACTCGTGGGGACGGCAAGACTTGGACAGCAGCCCTTTGACCTGCTGTCACCATAGTTACCCAGTGCCCAGTCAGCGACATGTAACGCCCCTGTCCATGCCTACTCATCCAAGTGTCTGTGGTGAAATGCACCCTGTCACACACAGAGTTTCTCAAAGAAGCGGTGATGTTGTGTGCGACATGCTGGTGGAGATCAGGCACACCTTTCTTTGAGAAGTAGTGCCGACTGGGCATCTGGTACTGGGGCACTGCGACGGACATAAGGTCTCGAAAATCCTCTGTGTCCACCAGGCGGAAAGGAAGCATTTCTGTAGCCAAGAGCTTGCAGATTGTGAAATTCAACCTCTTAGCTTTCTCATGGCTAGGAGGAAATGGTCTTTTACTTGTCCACATCTGAGGGACCGAGGGCTGGCTGTTATGCTTAGACGGGGTTGAGAAGGGTGTCCCCGGCAAACTGCCGGTCTGTGAGGAAGATGCAGGCGGACATGTTAGTTTGCCTTGATCCAAAGGTGGTGCTATCGATGTCGGACAGCGCTGAACACCAGCTGGTGTTTCCACCTCCAAAGAAAATGATGACCTGCCAATCACGCTGGCTGTTGCGGGTAAAGAGGTGGCACAGAGGTGCTGTCCCCCCAGTCACAGAGGATGAAGAGGCCGCGGATGCACAAGATGTGGCAGACGGTGGTTGGCCCAGCCGGCTAGGCCGCATTGTAGCACAGTGAGCTTCCCACTGCAACTTATGCTTCATGTCCATGTGCCGGTTCATGCATGAAGTACTCAAACTATGTATTTTTTGGCCTCTACTTAGCTTTTGCTGTCAAATGTTACAGATAACACGAGTTGGGTCATCTTTATCGATCTGAAAAAATGCCCAGGCTATGCAAGGCTTAGCACCCATGCGACCTGAAGAGCCACCACGACTTATGGTCAGAGGCAGAGTTGTGTTTGAGGATGCAGTTGTTGACGTGCTTCCAGTACTACGTCTCTGTCCAGGAAGGCGCAACCTGACCTCGTCGTCACTAGCATCCTCCTCCACCTCCTCTGCTGACCTCATCGACTGGCTGACTGTGGGTTGATGTAGCACCCCGAGGGCTCGGCTGCTACAGGGGTATTGCACCTCAAACCAGAGGTGTGATATTCCACTCCCCGGTAAGGATGGATTGTGGACCAGGACTCGGTAGGCTGCATGCACCACACACACCCCATTTCCGAGGGACAGCTCAACGGTGCTCCCACAGAAGTGCAGGCACGACAGCATCTGTCCCTGGCTGGAGTGGGGAGGGGAAAGTACACCCAGTGGTGTAGGAGCAGATAGGGGTGGGTCTCTGGGCATAGGTAGGAGCCCATTGGTTGCTAGTCACCTGGGCTCGGGTGTTAGAGGGAGGTATATAAGGTGGGCACCATCTTAGGACAGGAGCCAGTTCAGTCAGGAGGAGAAAAGGAGAGGAGCTCAGCCAGAGAGTGCTGACAGGGAGCTGTGGCTCAGCCAGGGCCCAGCTCCAGAGGCAGGCCTGGAGTGGAGGCCAGAAACAGCAGAAAGAGAGAGGAGAAGGAACGGAAAGGAAAGTAAGAAAGGAACTGGAACAGAGGAGAAAGGAAGCAAGGAACACAGAGAAAGGCCCAGAGACACGAGGACCGAAGGAACCCCATATGCCCAGAGGAGATACAGGGTGAAGGGTTGGCAGAGCAGGGTACCGGAACCCAAATTGGTGGAGGTGACTAATCCTCAGCCAAAACCGGAGGTTGTGACCACATCTTGGTGCGACCCCTCACTACATCCACCAGAAAGGCATACCGTATAGGGTCAGGGAAACCGGAGAGAGGTTTCGCCAACAGAAGGCCCGAGGAAGCTGGACAAAGGTGGGTCACTGGTGAGGACGGCCAGAGAAAGGAAAGGAAGGGAGCTCTGAACCACACTCCTGAATTGCCTGGGAATTGACCGAGTCCCTCACCTGGTGGACGCAGCATGACTCGGGCGGTCGTAACTGCGCACAAGTGACCTGATAAAGAACTGTGAGTAAAGCATTGAAAACTGCAACTGCACGTCTCTGTGGTTCCTCGCCGCACCAGCACCATCAGTACTGGGACACTCACACCATCACCACCATCATCCACATTAGCTGCCCTGAGGCAATACTTCTCCCGTGGGGAGTCATCCCATACTCAGCTGCGCAAACAACATCAGCCTCAGCGGTCGGCAGCGCAGCAGCGGTCCCCACTGACCGCAATCCACGGGTGGCGTAGTCGGACATTGTTAGTAGTTAAGACTGCCACTGGTTTGACCACCCTGGGCACGGACCGGGTCAGCGCCACGGAGACTACAACCCCCGGCATTCTACAACAGGCCCGGTTCCGGGTTCCCCTGCACAACACAGGCCCAGGGGGCGCGTCAACTTTGGCGTAGTCGGCAGGATCATTACCAACCCGCCACAAGCGGGTATTGCGTGCCTGAAGAAAACTGCACATGTACCTTTAAAGGAAGTCTCCCGCCATTTCCAGAAGTTTCCCGCCGTCCGGAGTCGTTTCCCGCTATCCGGAGCCGATTCCCGCCATCAGACGCCATTTTGGACCGTTTCCCGCCATCTTCATCAGTTTTTCCCGCCCTGGCAGAGCGGACGCCATTATGTGCGCACCAAAAGACAGCAAGAAGCCGCCTCCCATCGTGGGCCAGGTCCCAGAATGGCGCCAAAGGAGGAATCCGCCCCCACCATTAATGAATGCAGCAGTGGGGATGTCCATCGACGTGGGGGGGCTGCCCCTGAAGGTGATTGTCAGCAGATGCCCCCAAGACCAACCCCCATGGGGGCGGATAGGAAAGAAAACTGAGGGGCTGGGTGCGGCCTGGATCAGTCTGGACCTGCTGCACCCGGAGATGGAGGGAGCAGAGAACTCCACCAGCACCCTGGCCCGCAGCCTGCTGCAAGCGGAGCCACCTTGCAGCCTGACAGAATTGCTGGCCCAGCTGCCTAGAGACCCGGGCAGTGCGCGCGCAGCGCTGGAAGACCTGAACAGGAGGATGGTCCAGGCGCAGCGGGATGTGTTTGCCGGGTGGAGAGAGGAGATGGCCCGGCAGCACGAAGGCAGCCAGTGGAGGACCCCACCGGGACCGGGCAGAGTGCTTATCGCTGGGCGCGGAGAAGAGGGACCGGCAGCTGCAGACGACGCCGCGGAGGAGGCCACGGAGACCGAGGCAGTTAATGGGGACGCCACCACCCCAAGCCCTGGGAATACCAGCCTGCCCTCACCCTCCGTTGCGGGACTCGAAGCCCAGGGGACTGTACCTGACACCACGCCTCCACCGCCGCCAGCTAGGCCTCAGGCAGCAAGAACCGTCATCACGCCCCGCCCCGCGCTGTGCCCTCTGAACCCGGGCGCCGTAAAGCAGGAGACGTCACAGGCCGGGACACAAGGCCCAGCACACCCGGGCGCCGCTGCCTCACCAGCGCCCCCTACCTTGGCGATGCCACCCCCGGGCGCGACCAACAAGCGACCACCGGCCTGGTTGCAAGGCTGAGTGCCAAGAGGGCCCGGACGGGTCTGAAGAGTATGAAGCAGGAGGACATCGCCACTGAAAGGTGATGGTACACAAACTGTATATAGTTACCCGTCAGGGTACAAGAACTGTTATGAGAACTTGCTGAAACTGTTGCTGATTGAAGTGTGGTCCCCGTTGGGACTAGTGTGGAATAGTTAAAGGACTGTTACCCGTGTGCAAGTTAACCACCCCTTAATCCCTAGCCAGGCTGAGGACTGTGAGCGGCCATTCCCCTATCCCCACTGGCCGAGGACAGAGAGCGGCCATCCCTGTAAATAGTTGCGCTTCCTAAAGCGCCCCCTACTGGTTTTATACAAAAACCGCAACGTCTACCTCAAGGCAGATTAAATGGACTGTTGCACCTTTTCCTGGTCGCAAGTTGCACAGCGGCCAGAGCTCAAGAATGTTCTACTTGAAAAAGTTTTATATTGAAAAGTTTTATATGCTGCTAGAATAATAATGCAAATGTTTCATGTGATGTTTTATATGCTAAAAGAGTTCCGGTAGTTTTGACCATAGCTAGTGACAGAAGAATGTTAAAGAAAAGAAAAAGAGTACCAGCAACGTTAAAAGAAAAAAAAAAAAGTGCCTCCCATAAAGGGATGGGTTTATAGTTATTGTCTTATATACGAATGCATTCTAAAAATTTGTATGTTTAAATTGTTTTGCTCTTTTCCAGCGCGAGGACGTGCTGTGATCTACCAGGGGGGAATGTAGCACCCCGAGGGCTCGGCTGCTACAGGGGTATTGCACCTCAAACCAGAGGTGTGATATTCCACTCCCGGGTAAGGATGGAGTGTGGACCAGGACTCGGTAGGCTGCATGCACCACACACACCCCATTTCCGAGGGACAGCTCAACGGTGCTCCCACAGAAGTGCAGGCACGACAGCATCTGTCCCTGGCTGGAGTGGGGAGGGGAAAGTACACCCAGTGGTGTAGGAGCAGATAGGGGTGGGTCTCTGGGCATAGGTAGGAGCCCATTGGTTGCTAGTCACCTGGGCTCGGGTGTTAGAGGGAGGTATATAAGGTGGGCACCATCTTAGGACAGGAGCCAGTTCAGTCAGGAGGAGAAAAGGAGAGGAGCTCAGCCAGAGAGGGCTGACAGGGAGCTGTGGCTCAGCCAGGGCCCAGCTCCAGAGGCAGGCCTGGAGTGGAGGCCAGAAACAGCAGAAAGAGAGAGGAGAAGGAACGGAAAGGAAAGTAAGAAAGGAACTGGAACAGAGGAGAAAGGAAGCAAGGAACACAGAGAAAGGCCCAGAGACACGAGGACCGAAGGAACCCCATATGTCCAGAGGAGATACAGGGTGAAGGGTTGGCAGAGCAGGGTACCGGAACCCAAATTGGTGGAGGCGACTAATCCTCAGTCAAAACCGGAGGTTGTGACCACATCTTGGTGCGACCCCTCACCACATCCACCAGAAAGGCATACCGTATAGGGTCAGGGAAACCGGAGAGAGGTTTCGCCAACAGAAGGCCCGAGGAAGCTGGACAAAGGTGGGTCACTGGTGAGGACGGCCAGAGAAAGGAAAGGAAGGGAGCTCTGAACCACACTCCGGAATTGCCTGGGAGTTGACCGAGTCCCACACCTGGTGGACGCAGCATGACTCGGGCGGTCCTAACTGCGCACAAGTGACCTGATAAAGAACTGTGAGTAAAGCATTGAAAACTGCAACTGCACGTCTCTGTGGTTCCTCGCCGCACCAGCACCATCAGTACTGGGATACTCACACCATCACCACCATCATCCACATTAGCTGCCCTGAGGCAATACTTCTCCCGTGGGGAGTCATCCCATACTCAGCTGCGCAAACAACATCAGCCTCAGCGGTCGGCAGCCAGCGGCGGTCCCCACTGACCGCAATCCACGGGTGGCATAGTCGGACATTGTTAGTACTTAAGACTGCCACTGGTTTGACCACCCTGGGCACGGACCGGGTCAGCGCCACGGAGACTACAACCCCCAGCATCTTACAGAAGGCCCGGCTCTGGGTATCCCCTGCACAGCACAGGCCCAGGGGGCACGTCATTGACAGTAAGTGGGATCTCCAACCTCATCATCATCACCCTTCGTGTTATCACACCCGTCGTCCTCAGAGCCAACCTGTTCCTGCCCTGATTAAAGTTGTCTCTCCAATAAGGTATTTGAGTCTCATCATCGTCTTCCTCATTGTCTCCACCAACAGGAGTTACAGTTTGGGAACGAGGGTCTACATTATGGTCAGAACCTTCTGTGTCTTGTCCTGGATCCGACTCATAAAGATTCTGGGCATCAGTGCAGATCATTTCCTCGTCTGGATTCACAGAAGCTCTGGAGCCGACCTCTGATTCCCAGGCTATAGTATGAGTAAACAGCTCTGCAGACTCAACCATCTGTTCTACCCCATACTCAGACGGGCAGCTGGAGACTTGGGAGCTGTGAGGAAGCAAGTGCGATTGGGGTGACACCTCTGAGGACTGGAGAATTTGTGATGTTGAAGTTGAGGTGGAGGAGAGCCCACTTAAAGGAGCACTTGATATCCGTTGAAGCACCTGCTGTTTTTGTCCTTCATCTGGAATTTGTAGCGATTGGCGTGGCCGTAAGAAAGGGACCTTATCACATTGTCTGCTAAAAGAAGTAGACATCTTAGTTTGGCTGGAAGATGGTCTTTCTTCTGCAGATGTTACTGTTGCTTTAACACCTACCCCACGGACACAACCTTTTCTCCCTTCCCAACACGCCTATTCCCCTTTCTGCCAGCAGCAGGCCTTTTTCCACTTATTTTGGTGGTTAACTAATTCACAACTCTGGAGTTGCTTGCACAAAAATCAATGGATGGAAACCGAGCAGAGCTGAGTGGCCAAACTGTGGTATTAGCCCAAAAGTATTGGCTGTGTTAGATGCAGAAAAAAATTATATTGAATTTGCAACCTGGTGGAGGTCAGTATAGATGGACTAATAGAACAAGTCCCACACACTGCTAGAAGCCTAAACATTTTTTCAGAGCTCGATGCAGAAAAAAATTATATTGAATTTGCAACCTGGTGGAGGTTAGTATAGATGGACTAATAGAACAAATCGCACACACTGCTACAAGCTGAAATATTTTTTCAGAGCTAGATGCAGAAGAAAATTATATTGAATTTGCAACCGGATGGAGGTCAGTATAGATGGACTAATAGAACAAGTCCCACACACTGCTAGAAGCCTAAATATTTTTTCAGAGCTCGATGCAGAAAAAAATTATATTGAATTTGCAACCTGATGGAGGTCAGTATAGATGGACTAATAGAACAAGTCCCACACACTGCTAGAAGCCAAAATATTTTTTCAGAGCTAGATGCAGAAAAAAATTATATTGAATTTGCAACCTGATGGAGGTCAGTATAGATGGACTAATAGAACAAGTCACACCCACTGCTAGAAGCCTAAATATTTTTTCAGAACTCGATGCAGAAAAAAATTATATTGAATTTGCAACCTGATGGAGGTCAGTATAGATGGACTAATAGAACAAGTCCCACACACTGCTAGAAGCCGAAATATTTTTTCAGAGCTAGATACAGAAAAAAATTATATTGAATTTGCAACCTGATAGAGGTCAGTATAGATGGACAAATAGAACAAGTCCCACACACTGCTAGAAGCCGAAATATTTTTTCAGAGCTAAATGCAGAAAAAGTTATATTGAATTTGCAACCTGATGGAGGTCAGTATAGATGGACTTAATAGAACAAGTCCCACACACTGCTAGAAGCCGAAATATTTTTTCAGAGCTAGATGCAGAAAAAAATTATATTGAATTTGCAACCTGATGGAGGTCAGTATAGATGGACTAATAGAACAAGTCCCACACACTGCTAGAAGCCGAAATATGTTTTCAGAGCTAGATGCAGAAAAAAATTATATTGAATTTGCAACCTGGTGGAGGTTAGTATAGATGGACTAATAGAACAAGTCACACACACTGCTACAAGCTGAAATATTTTTTCAGAGCTAGATGCAGAAAAAAATTACATTGAATTTGCAACCTGATGGAGTTCAATATAGATGGACTAATAGAACAAGTCCCACACACTGCTAGAAGCCTAAACATTTTTTCAGAGCTCGATGCAGAAAAAAATTATATTGAATTTGCAACCTGGTGGAGGTTAGTATAGATGGACTAATAGAACAAGTCCCACACACTGCTAGAAACCAAAATATTTTTTCAGAGCTAGATGCAGTAAAAAATTATCTTGAATTTGCAACCTGATGGAGGTCAGTATAGATGGACTAATAGAACAAGTCACACACACTGCTACAAGCTGAAATATTTTTTCAGAGCTAGATGCAGAAAAAAATTACATTGAATTTGCAACCTGATGGAGGTTAGTATAGATGGACTAATAGAACAAGTCCCACACACTGCTAGAAGCTTAAATATTTTTTCAGAGCTCGATGCAGAAAAAAATTATATTGAATTTGCAACCTGGTGGAGGTTAGTATAGATGGACTAATAGAACAAGTCCCACACACTGCTACAAGCTGAAATATTTTTTCAGAGCTAGACGCAGAAAAAAATTATATTGAATTTGCAACCTGATGGAGGTCAGTATAGATGGACTAATAGAACAAGTCCCACACACTGCTAGAAGCCTAAATATTTTTTCAGAGCTCGATGCAGAAAAAAATTATATTGAATTTGCAACCTGATGGAGGTCAGTATAGATGGACTAATAGAACAAGTCCCACGCACTGCTAGAAGCCGAAATATTTTTTCAGAGCTAGATGCAGAAAAAAATTACATTGAATTTGCAACCTGATGGAGTTCAATATAGATGGACTAATAGAACAAGTCCCACACACTGCTAGAAGCCTAAACATTTTTTCAGAGCTCGATGCAGAAAAAAATTATATTGAATTTGCAACCTGGTGGAGGTTAGTATAGATGGACTAATAGAACAAGTCCCACACACTGCTAGAAACCAAAATATTTTTTCAGAGCTAGATGCAGTAAAAAATTATCTTGAATTTGCAACCTGATGGAGGTCAGTATAGATGGACTAATAGAACAAGTCCCACACACTGCTAGAAGCCTAAATATTTTTTCAGAGCTCGATGCAGAAAAAAATTATATTGAATTTGCAACCTGATGGAGGTCAGTATAGATGGACTAATAGAACAAGTCCCACGCACTGCTAGAAGCCGAAATATTTTTTCAGAGCTAGATGCAGAAAAAAATTATATTGAATTTGCAACCTGATGGAGGTCAGTATAGATGGACTAATAGAACAAGTCCCACGCACTGCTAGAAGCCGAAATATTTTTTCAGAGCTAGATGCAGAAAAAAATTATATTGAATTTGCAACCTGATGGAGGTCAGTATAAATGGACTAATAGAACAAGTCACACACACTGCTAGAAGCCTAAATATTTTTTTAGAGCTCGATGCAGAAAAAAATTATATTGAATTTGCAACCTGATTGAGGTCAGTATAGATGACTAATAGAATGATGCTATGCCCAAAAGGTTTTACTTCGCTAGGTGCAGTAAAAAAAATTGTATTCTATACACAAGTGGTGTAGCTTGCAACACAGATAGGCTACTCCACTGACTAACACACTCTGCAATAGGCCAAAAAGGATTTTCTTTGCTAGATTTAGCCAAATGCTGTGAAAAAAACTTGCACAGCACTGGCACAGACCTGCCTGGCAAAAAGTGATAGGAACTGATGTAACCTAGCCCTGAAAAGGACTGCAATTACAATTAGTCTTTACTCCCAACCTATCTATTTAAGAGCACAGACCTGCCTGATAAAAGTCGTAGGAAACGCTGTAACCTAGTCCTTAAAAGGACTGCAATCACAACTCTTCCCTACTCCCAAGCTATCTGTAGATTTGTGCGAAAATTGGCTTGAAATTAACAAAGTATAGCGCACACAGCAACAGCGGTGCCATCTAACACGCAGCTGCAGCAGTGAGAAAATGTGACATACACTGCCAATGACACATGCCCTTGCTTGTGTGAAAAAAAGCAGTTCGCTCCGTGTGTGCACTGCTGATAGGCTGACAGACTGCACCGCCCCACTGTAAATGCGGGGAAGAGAAAAAAAAATGGAGAGCCTTCATTATTTCTGCAGAGATCCATCCCCTGCCCCTCCCCCCACCCCGCTGTACACTCAAACTGCGTATTAACATTAATTTTCAGCATTACTGAGAAAAAATCCAGTTATGATTTTGGTGCACGAACAGTTATCGAACATAACCTCGAGCAGCCGAATTTTTTTCAAATCGTTCGTGTTCGCCGAAAGGCTCGAACACCGCCCAAAACAGCTCGAATTTGAGTCGAACACCGCTCATCTCTAATCCAGACTACACCGTACCACCCCCAAACCAATGGGTTATGTGAAAAGATGAATAACATCGTCATCGACATGTTGAAGACCGTACCACTAGAGGAAAGAAACCAGTTGCCCGACAAGCTACCTGACCTGGTAGATTTGTACAACCACATACCTGTGAGTTCCACCAATTGTACTCCAGCATATCTCATGCCGGAAAGTTGCCCATGGACCTGGAGCTTGGTGTAGTAGAACCCGAAGCAGATATGTCCACTGAGGACTGGGACACGATGCGACAGGAACAGTACAGGAGAGTACAAGCCTGTGTCGAAGACAGTCTGAATAGGGTAAGAGACAAGCAGGAAGCACAGTACAACAAGAGTGCGCCAGCAGAACCCTTAGCACCTGTAGAAGTCATGCTAAAGAGAAAAAGAAGAAACCACAAACTTGATGACCAGTGGGAGAGGGAACCCTACACTGTGTTAAATTCCAGATTTCATAACAGGAAGACCTGTTTAATTACCAATGACGGAGGAAGAACGACTGCAACAGTATCTAGAGACCATCTGAAGTTGTGTCCAGGTCTGCTAAAGCCCCAGGAAGAAGTGCCTCTCACTGTACCGGAGGAGCCTAAAGAAGAAGTACTCCACACTGAATTAGGAGATTTCCCAGCAGATTGGCCTCAACTAGGTGGAGCAGTAATAATACCTGTGATGCATTTCTACCAAGAGCCAGAAGACCCTCCACAGCAAGTAGAACCTGTAAGTGCCCCAGAAGAGCCTGCTCAAGAAGAATCCCTGGCTGGAGCAGAGCAAGAAGGCCTAGCCAATGGTATGCTTGCCAGTCCCATAGAGAGGTTAAGGCAGTTTTACAATTTACCCACACGTAGAACTGACAGGGTAGCAGACGGTGCAGACACAGATGCCATCCACACTCCCGTACTACGCAGATCAACACGTAGCACCAAAGGCCAGGCCCCTGTCAGGTTCAGTGAATAAGTAGAAATACCTATAGTATAAATAGTTGCCCCGTGGGTATGTTATTCTTGTGTGATTTTCATGTATTTATTTATTGGTTTCAGCTTATGGTGGACAATTTATATGAACATTAGTTACCCGTAAGGGTATATATATAAAAAACTCAGTGCTGAGGACTGTGAGCAGCCCAAAAACTCTTATGTATGTAGTTGCACTCCCTGGAGTGCCCCTTAGTTGACCATGGAACAAAAATCCGTTTGGCGTGGCGGAAGACGTGGTCCAGCACCTGGATCACCTATGCCCTGTAGCCACACCCAGGGCCTACGTTGAGGGTTTTCAGGTGGATCCCTCATGTGCCTCATGTTCTTTCACCGGTGAGATGGACACCATTAACTTGTAAGACTCTGAGGACACTCTATATTTGTATATATTTATTATATTTCTACACCTGTAACGTTCAAGAGATGTGCCTCCCATAAAGGGAAGAAAAGTTGTTATTGTTAACCTGTTTTTAAAATTGCTTCAGTCCAGGAGTACTGAGTTTTACTAGGGGGGAATGTGGCGCCCTGCTGAGCATTGGTGCGACAGAACCCAGAAGGCTGCATGGATGGACTTCTCCACAAGAGGCCCTCACTACATTCTTACATCTCCACCTTCCACCTCAGACCAGCAGAGGGAGCCCGTTAGGTACATATATAGGGAGGGTGGAGCTAGGCAGCTGGGGGAGTTTAGAGTTGAGTCTACAGAGAGTGCAGTTTCAGTTCAGTGTTCAGAGAGGAACACAGCTCACAGTGAGCAGAGAGCGTGCCGACGCTCAGAGAGTGGTGAAGACGCAGCAAGCCAGCTGCCAAGTAGTGAGGGCCCCGAGTGTGGTCGACGGCGAGAGGAAAAGGAGAGTGGAGCTAAGGGGGCAGAGGAGCGTAGTAAACTCTCCCCGATTTATGTACAGGACACCGGGTCCACGCCTACAGGGACTCCTTATACCCAGTAGGAACCACCGGAACCCCTGGAGAACTACAGTTTCCAGGTCCACCTAATGCTGACAGTAGTACCAGGGCTAGGAGTCACAGAGGTCCCAGCGTCCAGGGAGATTGATCTTCAAAGAGAAGGCCCTACCCACCAGGTCAGCAGGTGCAGAGAGAGACAGTAACCAAGCTAGGCCCAGCTCCAGGCAGGCCAGAAGCTTAGAGAAATAAGCAACGGATCAGGAGGCCCTATACCCGCTCACTGGGGAGAGTCCAGAAGTGCGCCCTTCACCTGGAGGACCCTGGACCGAGCCTGCATCATCACCAGTAAAGGTACTGAAGCTTACCCCCGTGTGAGTGTCCGTCCTTCCTCCGGGACTGTCCTGCCGTCTCTCCCCTGCACCGCCATCCAGTACATCCCCCACGCTGCCCTGAGGCCCGCTCCACCTGTGGGGAGCCATTCCATCACAAGCTGCACTACCATCTGCCTCAGAGGACTGTTGCAGCGCTGGTGATCCTCACCAGACACCACAGGTGGCGTCATGAAAAATCCCAAAAACCCCATATAAAAGTATTCCCCCATTTCACTGACCGCCCTGGGTCACGGACCAGGCCAGCCACCGTGATTTCCCCCGGCAACCAGAGGCCCGACTGCCGATTACCCCACGGCCCTGGGGGCGAGTTAGGAACATTTTACATAACCTTTTTTGATCACACTTATCCTGCGCTCTACGTTGAGTACTTACATCGGGATTTACATCTAAATCTTCAAATTACGTGATTTAGATAAAAACCCCCAAGGAATCCATCACTATAATGAGGCATAGGCAGCAGAGTTACTCTGTTCTCCGTGTGGCCTCTGTTCAATGGTGTCCATCTTTTCAGAAGTGCACAAAATTGTGGCCGACCGTGCTTTTACGCAGGTGACGGTGCATGCGCAGATAGAGATCTCGGCTTGTCATTGATCTGAGGTCTGAATCTGTGCATACTCTGCCCCCAGCGTCATTTTGCTGAAGACCGAATATGTGCAAGCGCTGCCTGTGAATTTTAAAAAGTACAAATGTATTGGGGCCACGGCAGAGCTGAAATCCCTACCCACAGTCCCACTGCAACGCACGAAAAGGATATTGCATCAAAACTTCTAGCGTGAATTAAGCAAGAACCAAAATGTGGATTTCTTCCCTACATATTTTTATTAAATCAATATAAGGGCCATTATGGCCATACCTTTATTTTAATATACTAAATTGTAATGACAGGTTCCTTTTAATCATTATGTAGTAAGCTTCCACTAGTGGTTGATTTTACTTTCTAATAATGGAATAATGGTCCGCTAACCTGCCCCAGTGATTAACCAACCAGTTATTCTGTGTCTAGGAACTTTTCTTACATGTTTAACAATGTTAATATTTAAGTGCCAAAATCCGAGGCATATACCAAATACCAGTTAATCTCACTTAATACGTTTATAGCGACCTACATTATTGTTATGTATGACATCATCAATTTGAAGAAAGTGCCTCTTTTTTACGGTTCATTCAGACATCCATATTGGACCACAGTGCACAGTCTGGCCAGTGGTCTGCCAACCAGAGTGTGACAGCTTCAAATATTCCTAAGAATCTTTCATACTCGGGTCGGGAGAGCCGCCGGCCAGTCTGTGCATTATGGTCCAATTGATACAGTTGTCTAACTGCGCACTGAGAACAGTAGATAAACATAAGGAATGCTGAAAGAAGAGACAACATTGATTGATTGGGGGTAGAGCTTCACCTCACCTTTAAAAAGGACATTTCACTGGATTTTTTTAAAATTTAAACTAAGTGCCTCCTCCAACTGCCGCTGCTCCACTGATTCTGGAACAGTTTTTCATTTTCTTCTATGCCCACTCCGTTCCAGAGCTAAGTCCCTTGGAAATAAAGGTGAAAATTTTACCGTCAATCTAAGTTCTGTAGCGTATACCACAGAACTTCTCTGTGGACACGGCTGTGTTTTGATTGGCCAGCATCACTTAAGAAAAAGCAAACGACTCCCAGAGAATAAAAATAAAAACTTTTCCAGAATTTGTGGAACAGCACCAGAACCAATTGGAAAAGATTACCAGTTGAAAAATAAAATCCAGTGAAATGGACACATTTCTCTAAGCTCCCACGACAGTAAAGCTACTTAGTGGCTTGTTGCCCAACCATCGCATTTCCACAACCGTATCTTGCCCCCTGTAGCAATATTGAATATCTGAGCCAAGTCTGCAACACCAAGAAAGCTCACAAACTTCTTCTCTAAACTGGATACTTCGCAAGATCACGCCACAACATGCTGCTCTGCTTCCTCTCCTTAGTCTACTGCTGCAACTCCTTAGGTCAGCTCTCTGTAGGTCATTCTTCTTCCTCTTGTCTCACCAGTATCAAAAACCCATTTTATTAAAGATATGTAGCCCCATTGTTTTTTTCAAGATACCAAAATATCTTTGTTGAATCAGATCATGATAATAATGAAGATTACTCATTGTCATTAGTTATTCTGTGACTTTTTTTCTTCATGGATCCAATGGGCTACTTCTGAATTGCTATCTGCACTATAAATCGCGCACCCTTAACTGTCACGGGTGTATCAGGTGTGACAGATAGTCACTGCGCTTGGTATTGGAGACACCTTCTTGATCCTCTCATCTCTGTAGTATAGTGATATCCTTATCCCTTTAGGACCCAGCAGCGACCTTCACCTTCTGCTGCTGATTGACACACCCTTGCTTGGTAGTTAAAAGCTCTCAGTTTCTCCAAAGAGTCGCTGGTGATAGTTCTATGTACCTCTGTGCAGGCTTGGAGGACTAGCAGTTGGCTAGTCTTGTCTTTGGTGCCCTTGGGGGACAGTTGGCGTTATCTCTCTGGTGTCTGCTCAAGCTAAGTGTATCCCCTTTGTTTGTTTACCTTATTGATTTAGTTTGTAGTGGGGCCTGGCTAGGGTTCACCCCGTCCCCTCCCTATCTAGGGCCTAGCTCTAGGGACATTCAGGGTTTAGGTTCCTGTTCGGCGATAGGTGCAGAACCTATATAGGGATGATGTAATGCACACGCCCGGACTGACTGGCGTGTGCGTGTTTATGTAGTGATTCCACTGTGCAATGAACCGGAGAGTGCCTGGAGGGGCGTAACTAAGTATCTGCCCGATCCGACCAAGGTCGCACGACGGCATACGATGCCAGTGCACCAGGGAGGAACCGAGCAGAGGAACCAGGGTCTACTCCAGGTCAGACTCCGGACACAGCTGTTGACCCACACCGGGGAATACAGGAACAGGCAGACTAGAGAGCAGGCTGGGTAGGGTCCAGTACAGACTGGGAGACAAATTCGAAACCGCAGACGCGGTGGACAGAGCTGAGCAAGGCGAAAACCGCAGACGCGGCGGACAGAGCTGAGCAAAGCGAAAACCGCAGACGCGGCGGACAGAGGTGAGCAAAGCGAAAACCGCAGACGCGGCGGACAGAGCTGAGCAAAGCGAAAACTGCAGATGCGGCGGACAGAGCTGAGCAAAGCGAAAACAGCAGACGCGGCGGACAGAGCTGAGCAAAGCGAAAACCGCAGACGCGGTGGACAGAGCTGAACAAAGCGAAAACCGCAGACACGGTGGACAGAGCTGAGCAAAGCGAAAACCGCAGACGCGGTGGACAGAGCTGAGCAAAGCGAAAACCGCAGACGCGGTGGACAGAGCTGAGCAAAGCGAAAACCGCAAACGTGGTGGACAGAGCTGAGCAAAGCGAAAACCGCAGACGCGGTGGACAGAGCTGAGCAAAGCGAAAACCGCAGACGCGGTAGACAGAGCTGAGCAAAGCAAAAACCGCAGACGCGGTGGACAGAGCTGAGCAAAGCGAAAACCGCAGACGCAGTGGACAGAGCTCTGTACACACGGAACAGACTAGAAGGGAAAGGCAGAACCAGATACCCACAGGGTACTTGCAGAGAAGTAACGAGTGGACCACAAACTCACAAACGGAAGTACAGTGACAACGAGCAGGAGTTAGGTACGAGTTCAGACTCTGCAGAAAAAGGGAAAGTACGGACATAGAGAAAAACAAAACAGGCTAGGAGAGTATTCAGATAAGAACAGACACAGCAGCAAGATACAGGAGCGGGTTCACACAGGCCTGGAAATACAGCCTCCAGGATAGGCAGAAGACAACAGGCTAGAAGATAATACAGACAGGACACAGTTCAGACACGGGAACTAATACTGAAGGCAGGAAACATAAACGGGACCTGGCATATCAGTGACCAAAGGCCAACTGACAGAACACAATGCTCAGGCAGGGATTTATTGGAGCAGCTGGGTTAAATACCAGATAGCAGACAGCAATAGGCTGAGGACGCACAAGGGGTGTGTCTGCAGCAGGTACAAAAAGCAGGAAGTGATCGGGCGCCACCCTTAAGCAGCAGACACAGAGGCAAACAGACAGCATGGAGGGAAGCCAGGCTAGCAAACTGGACTGGAGATCAAGTGCGCGCTCTTGCACAGTGGGAGATGGACCACTATGCAAGGACGCCACCAGGTATGTTACAGTACCCCCCCCCTTACGCCCCCTCTTCTTCAGGCCTGCCAGAATGTTCCGCAGGGAATTCGAGGGCCAATCCTTTACTTCAAGGAGATCACTTCCACTGTCCACCGGAAAAACTGGTCTCCTCTCGTTAGCTAGGATGCTACCTCCTATCCAGCCATCCTCAGCAACAGACGAAACGGGTGGAGTACCAGGAATAGCACACAAGGAAGTCTCTCTCCACTTATTATCAGGTAGCACCCCAGAGGGTTCAGGAGACAACTGAAAGCCCTCCGACGGGTTGGAGGGGTGCAGAGACTCGAGGGTAACCTCTGCTTCGGGGTACATCTTGTCAAGCTCACAGGATGAAATGGGCGAGGTATCAGGTACAAGGTGTAGAAAAGTCACTGTCTCTTTGTTATCAGGTGGTACCCCGGAGGATTCAGGAAACAACTGGGGGTCCTCCGCCTGGTCGGAAGAGCGCAGAGACTCGGGGGTAACCTCTGCTTCGGAGTACACTAGGTCGGACTCACTGGAAGAAGCGGGCGAGGTATCAGGTACCGAGTATAGGAGAGTCTCTGTCCATTCGCTATCAGGTAGCACCCCGAAGGGTTCAGGAGACAACTGGAGGTCCTCTGCCTGGTCGGAGGGTTGTAGAGACTCGGGGATAACCTCTGCTTCGGAGTACACTAGGTCGGACTCACTGGAAGAAGCGGGCGAGGTATCAGGTACCGAGTATAGGAGAGTCTCTGTCCATTCGCTATCAGGTAGCACCCCGAAGGGTTCAGGAGACAACTGGAGGTCCTCCGCCTGGTTGGAGGGGTGTAGAGACTCTGGGGTAACCTCTGCTTCGGAGTACACTAGGTCGGACTCACTGAATGAAGCGGGCGAGGTATCAGATCCAGGATATAGGAAAGTCTCTGTCCATTCACCACCAGGTGGCACCCCGAAGGGTTCTGGAGACAACTGGAGGTACTCCGCCTGATCGGAGGGGTGTAGAGACTCGGGAGTAACCTCTGCTTTGGAGTACACTAGGTTGGACTCACTGGACGAAGCGAGCAAGGTATCAGGTACAGAGTATAGGAGAGTCTCTGTCCTTTCGCTACCAGGTAGCACCCCGAAGGGCTCAGGAGACAACTGGAGGTCCTCCGCCAGGTCGGAGGGGTGAAGAGACTCATGGGTAACCTCTGCTTCGGAGTACACTAGGTCGGACTGACTGGATGAAGCAGGCGAGGTAACAGGTGCAGAGTATAGGGAAGTCTCTCTCCAATAGTCATCAAGTGGTATCCCGGGGGATTCAAGAGGCAACAGGGGGTCCTCCGGTGTGGATTCTGGGTGGGCAGCAGTCTCTTCGGGCAGGAGAACTGGTGCACTACCCACGCACATTACCCGTTGGGGCTTCTCCGGGATACAGGGAGATGAAGCTTCAGTAGGGACTTCAAGGTTAGGGTCAGGAGGTCTCAGGGAGGACAGACCCTGGCGTGAAGGCTTGCCTCTACGTCTAGCAAGTCTGGACTGCCTCTTGAGGTTGGGAGAAGTATTCCGGAGAGTGTAGTCACCCTGTGAGGATTCTGGGTGGGCAGTAGTCTCATTGGGCTGGAGGACTATTGCGCTACCCACACACATTACCCATCGGGGCTGCTCCGGGATATTGGGAAGTGAAGCTTCAACAGGAGCCTCCGGGTTAGGATCATCGAAGACCATTAGAAAGGCCACCAGGAAGGCCATTATGTCCAGGACGATAGGATCCTGTGCGTCCCATAGGGGAGTGATCCAATTCAAGGCATCACCCGCTAGGTAAGACATCATGAATCCCACCTTAGCCCGATCTGTGGGAAAACATAGAGGGTAGAACTTGAAGTGTAGCATGCATTGCTCCACAAATGCACGACTCTGTCTTGGATCCCCATAGTAACGTGGCGGATCCGCAGGAACGAGTGCAGAAAGATCCATCTAGACGGGTGCGTAATTCGCCAGGAACTCAGCTAAAAAAAGAAAAAAATTTTTTTTATTTATTTATTTTTAATGCACGTATTCGCTGGAAAACATCTCAGAGAGCGAAAGCCGTGGGGCTCAACGGGAACCATGGCCTGAGCATGCTGTAATGCACACGCCCGGACTGACTGGCGTGTGCGTGTTTATGTAGTGATTCCACTGTGCAATGAACCGGAGAGTGCCTGGAGGGGCATAACTAAGTATCTGCCCGATCCGACCAAGGTCGCACGACGGCATACGACGCCAGTGCACCAGGGAGGAACCGAGCAGAGGAACCAGGGTCTACTCCAGGTCAGACTCCGGACACAGCTGTTGACCCACACCGGGGAATACAGGAACAGGCAGACAAGAGCGCAGGCTGGGTAGGGTCCAGTACAGACTGGGAGACAAATTCGAAACCGCAGACGCGGTGGACAGAGCTGAGCAAAGCGAAAACCGCAGACGCGGCGGACAGAGCTGAGCAAAGCGAAAACCGCAGACGCGGCGGACAGAGCTGAGCAAAGCGAAAACAGCAGACGCGGCGGACAGAGCTGAGCAAAGCGAAAACAGCAGACGCGGCGGACAGAGCTGAGCAAAGCGAAAACAGCAGACGCGGCGGACAGAGCTGAGCAAAGCGAAAACCGCAGACGCGGTGGACAGAGCTGAGCAAAGCGAAAACCGCAGACATGGTGGACAGAGCTGAGCAAAGCGAAAACCGCAGACGCGGTGGACAGAGCTGAGCAAAGCGAAAACCGCAGACGCGGTGGACAGAGCTGAGCAAAGCGAAAACCTCAGACATGGTGGACAGAGCTGAGCAAAGTGAAAACCGCAGACGCGGTGGACAGAGCTGAGCAAAGCGAAAACCGCAGACGCGGTGGACAGAGCTGAGCAAAGCGATAACCGCAGACGCGGTGGACAGAGCTGAGCAAAGCGAAAACCGCAGACGCGGTGGACAGAGCTGAGCAAAGCAAAAACCGCAGACGTGGTGGACAGAGCTGAGCAAAGCGAAAACCGCAAACGTGGTGGACAGAGCTGAGCAAAGCGAAAACCGCAGACGCGGTGGACAGAGCTGAGCAAAGCGAAAACCGCAGACGCGGTAGACAGAGCTGAGCAAAGCAAAAACCGCAGACGCGGTGGACAGAGCTGAGCAAAGCGAAAACCGCAGACGCAGTGGACAGAGCTCTGTACACACGGAACAGACTAGAAGGGAAAGGCAGAACCAGATACCCACAGGGTACTTGCAGAGAAGTAACGAGTGGACCACAAACTCACAAACGGAAGTACAGTGACAACGAGCAGGAGTTAGGTACGAGTTCAGACTCTGCAGAAAAAGGGAAAGTACGGACATAGAGAAAAACAAAACAGGCTAGGAGAGTATTCAGATAAGAACAGACACAGCAGCAAGATACAGGAGCGGGTTCACACAGGCCTGGAAATACAGCCTCCAGGATAGGCAGAAGACAACAGGCTAGAAGATAATACAGACAGGACACAGTTCAGACACGGGAACTAATACTGAAGGCAGGAAACATAAACGGGACCTGGCATATCAGTGACCAAAGGCCAACTGACAGAACACAATGCTCAGGCAGGGATTTATTGGAGCAGCTGGGTTAAATACCAGATAGCAGACAGCAATAGGCTGAGGACGCACAAGGGGTGTGTCTGCAGAAGGTACAAAAAGCAGGAAGT
Organism: Phyllobates terribilis; assembly: GCF_046119375.1. NCBI lineage: Eukaryota > Metazoa > Chordata > Amphibia > Anura > Dendrobatidae > Phyllobates > Phyllobates terribilis. The sequence goes on from NW_027362773.1 coordinate 106,233,301, forward strand.
GATCGGGCGCCGCCCTTAAGCAGCAGACACAGAGGCAAACAGACAGCATGGAGGGAAGCCAGGCTAGCAAACTGGACTGGAGATCAAGTGCGCGCTCTTGCACAGTGGGAGATGGACCACTATGCAAGGACGCCACCAGGTATGTTACAGTACCCCCCCCTTACGCCCCCTCTTCTTCAGGCCTGCCAGAATGTTCCGCAGGGAATTCGAGGGCCAATCCTTTACTTCAAGGAGATCACTTCCACTGTCCACCGGAAAAACTGGTCTCCTCTCGTTAGCTAGGATGCTACCTCCTATCCAGCCATCCTCAGCAACAGACGAAACGGGTGGAGTACCAGGAATAGCACACAAGGAAGTCTCTCTCCACTTATTATCAGGTAGCACCCCAGAGGGTTCAGGAGACAACTGAAAGCCCTCCGACGGGTTGGAGGGGTGCAGAGACTCGAGGGTAACCTCTGCTTCGGGGTACATCTTGTCAAGCTCACAGGATGAAATGGGCGAGGTATCAGGTACAAGGTGTAGAAAAGTCACTGTCTCTTTGTTATCAGGTGGTACCCCGGAGGATTCAGGAAACAACTGGGGGTCCTCCGCCTGGTCGGAAGAGCGCAGAGACTCGGGGGTAACCTCTGCTTCGGAGTACACTAGGTCGGACTCACTGGAAGAAGCGGGCGAGGTATCAGGTACCGAGTATAGGAGAGTCTCTGTCCATTCGCTATCAGGTAGCACCCCGAAGGGTTCAGGAGACAACTGGAGGTCCTCTGCCTGGTCGGACGGGTGTAGAGACTCGGGGATAACCTCTGCTTCGGAGTACACTAGGTCGGACTCACTGGAAGAAGCGGGCGAGGTATCAGGTACCGAGTATAGGAGAGTCTCTGTCCATTCGCTATCAGGTAGCACCCCGAAGGGTTCAGGAGACAACTGGAGGTCCTCCGCCTGGTCGGAGGGGTGTAGAGACTCTGGGGTAACCTCTGCTTCGGAGTACACTAGGTCGGACTCACTGAATGAAGCGGGCGAGGTATCAGATCCAGGATATAGGAAAGTCTCTGTCCATTCACCACCAGGTGGCACCCCGAAGGGTTCTGGAGACAACTGGAGGTACTCCGCCTGATCGGAGGGGTGTAGAGACTCGGGAGTAACCTCTGCTTTGGAGTACACTAGGTTGGACTCACTGGACGAAGCGAGCAAGGTATCAGGTACAGAGTATAGGAGAGTCTCTGTCCTTTCGCTACCAGGTAGCACCCCGAAGGGCTCAGGAGACAACTGGAGGTCCTCCGCCAGGTCGGAGGGGTGAAGAGACTCATGGGTAACCTCTGCTTCGGAGTACACTAGGTCGGACTGACTGGATGAAGCAGGCGAGGTAACAGGTGCAGAGTATAGGGAAGTCTCTCTCCAATAGTCATCAAGTGGTATCCCGGGGGATTCAAGAGGCAACAGGGGGTCCTCCGGTGTGGATTCTGGGTGGGCAGCAGTCTCTTCGGGCAGGAGAACTGGTGCACTACCCACGCACATTACCCGTTGGGGCTTCTCCGGGATACAGGGAGATGAAGCTTCAGTAGGGACTTCAAGGTTAGGGTCAGGAGGTCTCAGGGAGGACAGACCCTGGCGTGAAGGCTTGCCTCTACGTCTAGCAAGTCTGGACTGCCTCTTGAGGTTGGGAGAAGTATTCCGGAGAGTGTAGTCACCCTGTGAGGATTCTGGGTGGGCAGTAGTCTCATTGGGCTGGAGGACTATTGCGCTACCCACACACATTACCCATCGGGGCTGCTCCGGGATATTGGGAAGTGAAGCTTCAACAGGAGCCTCCGGGTTAGGATCATCGAAGACCATTAGAAAGGCCACCAGGAAGGCCATTATGTCCAGGACGATAGGATCCTGTGCGTCCCATAGGGGAGTGATCCAATTCAAGGCATCACCCGCTAGGTAAGACATCATGAATCCCACCTTAGCCCGATCTGTGGGAAAACATAGAGGGTAGAACTTGAAGTGTAGCATGCATTGCTCCACAAATGCACGACTCTGTCTTGGATCCCCATAGTAACGTGGCGGATCCGCAGGAACGAGTGCAGAAAGATCCATCTAGACGGGTGCGTAATTCGCCAGGAACTCAGCTAAAAAAAGAAAAAAATTTTTTTTATTTATTTATTTTTAATGCACGTATTCGCTGGAAAACATCTCAGAGAGCGAAAGCCGTGGGGCTCAACGGGAACCATGGCCTGAGCATGCTGTAATGCACACGCCCGGACTGACTGGCGTGTGCGTGTTTATGTAGTGATTCCACTGTGCAATGAACCGGAGAGTGCCTGGAGGGGCATAACTAAGTATCTGCCCGATCCGACCAAGGTCGCACGACGGCATACGACGCCAGTGCACCAGGGAGGAACCGAGCAGAGGAACCAGGGTCTACTCCAGGTCAGACTCCGGACACAGCTGTTGACCCACACCGGGGAATACAGGAACAGGCAGACAAGAGCGCAGGCTGGGTAGGGTCCAGTACAGACTGGGAGACAAATTCGAAACCGCAGACGCGGTGGACAGAGCTGAGCAAAGCGAAAACCGCAGACGCGGCGGACAGAGCTGAGCAAAGCGAAAACCGCAGACGCGGCGGACAGAGCTGAGCAAAGCGAAAACAGCAGACGCGGCGGACAGAGCTGAACAAAGCGAAAACAGCAGACGCGGCGGACAGAGCTGAGCAAAGCGAAAACAGCAGACGCGGCGGACAGAGCTGAGCAAAGCGAAAACCGCAGACGCGGTGGACAGAGCTGAGCAAAGCGAAAACCGCAGACGTGGTGGACAGAGCTGAGCAAAGCGAAAACCGCAGACGCGGTGGACAGAGCTGAGCAAAGCAAAAACCGCAGACGCGGTGGACAGAGCTGAGCAAAGCGAAAACCTCAGACACGGTGGACAGAGCTGAGCAAAGCGAAAACCGCAGACGCGGTGGACAGAGCTGAGCAAAGCGAAAACCGCAGACGCGGTGGACAGAGCTGAGCAAAGCGATAACCGCAGACGCGGTGGACAGAGCTGAGCAAAGCGAAAACCGCAGACGCGGTGGACAGAGCTGAGCAAAGCAAAAACCGCAGACGCGGTGGACAGAGCTGAGCAAAGCGAAAACCGCAAACGTGGTGGACAGAGCTGAGCAAAGCGAAAACCGCAGATGCGGTGGACAGAGCTGAGCAAAGCGAAAACCGCAGACGCGGTAGACAGAGCTGAGCAAAGCAAAAACCGCAGACGCGGTGGACAGAGCTGAGCAAAGCGAAAACCGCAGACGCAGTGGACAGAGCTCTGTACACACGGAACAGACTAGAAGGGAAAGGCAGAACCAGATACCCACAGGGTACTTGCAGAGAAGTAACGAGTGGACCACAAACTCACAAACGGAAGTACAGTGACAACGAGCAGGAGTTAGGTACGAGTTCAGACTCTGCAGAAAAAGGGAAAGTACGGACATAGAGAAAAACAAAACAGGCTAGGAGAGTATTCAGATAAGAACAGACACAGCAGCAAGATACCGGAGCGGGTTCACACAGGCCTGGAAATACAGCCTCCAGGATAGGCAGAAGACAACAGGCTAGAAGATAATACAGACAGGACACAGTTCAGACACGGGAACTAATACTGAAGGCAGGAAACATAAACGGGACCTGGCATATCAGTGACCAAAGGCCAACTGACAGAACACAATGCTCAGGCAGGGATTTATTGGAGCAGCTGGGTTAAATACCAGATAGCAGACAGCAATAGGCTGAGGACGCACAAGGGGTGTGTCTGCAGCAGGTACAAAAAGCAGGAAGTGATCGGGCGCCGCCCTTAAGCAGCAGACACAGAGGCAAACAGACAGCATGGAGGGAAGCCAGGCTAGCAAACTGGACTGGAGATCAAGTGCGCGCTCTTGCACAGTGGGAGATGGACCACTATGCAAGGACGCCACCAGGTATGTTACAGTACCCCCCCCCTTACGCCCCCTCTTCTTCAGGCCTGCCAGAATGTTCCGCAGGGAATTCTAGGGCCAATCCTTTACTTCAAGGAGATCACTTCCACTGTCCACCGGAAAAACTGGTCTCCTCTCGTTAGCTAGGATGCTACCTCCTATCCAGCCATCCTCAGCAACAGACGAAACGGGTGGAGTACCAGGAATAGCACACAAGGAAGTCTCTCTCCACTTATTATCAGGTAGCACCCCAGAGGGTTCAGGAGACAACTGAAAGCCCTCCGATGGGTTGGAGGGGTGCAGAGACTCGAGGGTAACCTCTGCTTCGGGGTACATCTTGTCAAGCTCACAGGATGAAATAGGCGAGGTATCAGGTACAAGGTGTAGAAAAGTCACTGTCTCTTTGTTATCAGGTGGTACCCCGGAGGATTCAGGAAACAACTGGGGGTCCTCCGCCTGGTCCGAAGAGCGCAGAGACTCGGGGGTAACCTCTGCTTCGGAGTACACTAGGTCGGACTCACTGGAAGAAGCGGGCGAGGTATCAGGTACCGAGTATAGGAGAGTCTCTGTCCATTCGCTATCAGGTAGCACCCCGAAGGGTTCAGGAGACAACTGGAGGTCCTCTGCCTGGTCGGAGGGGTGTAGAGACTCGGGGATAACCTCTGCTTCGGAGTACACTAGGTCGGACTCACTGGAAGAAGCGGGCGAGGTATCAGGTACCGAGTATAGGAGAGTCTCTGTCCATTCGCTATCAGGTAGCACCCCGAAGGGTTCAGGAGACAACTGGAGGTCCTCCGCCTGGTCGGAGGGGTGTAGAGACTCTGGGGTAACCTCTGCTTCGGAGTACACTAGGTCGGACTCACTGAATGAAGCGGGCGAGGTATCAGATCCAGGATATAGGAAAGTCTCTGTCCATTCACCACCAGGTGGCACCCCGAAGGGTTCTGGAGACAACTGGAGGTACTCCGCCTGATCGGAGGGGTGTAGAGACTCGGGAGTAACCTCTGCTTTGGAGTACACTAGGTTGGACTCACTGGACGAAGCGAGCAAGGTATCAGGTACAGAGTATAGGAGAGTCTCTGTCCTTTCGCTACCAGGTAGCACCCCGAAGGGCTCAGGAGACAACTGGAGGTCCTCCGCCAGGTCGGAGGGGTGAAGAGACTCATGGGTAACCTCTGCTTCGGAGTACACTAGGTCGGACTGACTGGATGAAGCAGGCGAGGTAACAGGTGCAGAGTATAGGGAAGTCTCTCTCCAATAGTCATCAAGTGGTATCCCGGGGGATTCAAGAGGCAACAGGGGGTCCTCCGGTGTGGATTCTGGGTGGGCAGCAGTCTCTTCGGGCAGGAGAACTGGTGCACTACCCACGCACATTACCCGTTGGGGCTTCTCCGGGATACAGGGAGATGAAGCTTCAGTAGGGACTTCAAGGTTAGGGTCAGGAGGTCTCAGGGAGGACAGACCCTGGCGTGAAGGCTTGCCTCTACGTCTAGCAAGTCTGGACTGCCTCTTGAGGTTGGGAGAAGTATTCCGGAGAGTGTAGTCACCCTGTGAGGATTCTGGGTGGGCAGTAGTCTCATTGGGCTGGAGGACTATTGCGCTACCCACACACATTACCCATCGGGGCTGCTCCGGGATATTGGGAAGTGAAGCTTCAACAGGAGCCTCCGGGTTAGGATCATCGAAGACCATTAGAAAGGCCACCAGGAAGGCCATTATGTCCAGGACGATAGGATCCTGTGCGTCCCATAGGGGAGTGATCCAATTCAAGGCATCACCCGCTAGGTAAGACATCATGAATCCCACCTTAGCCCGATCTGTGGGAAAACATAGAGGGTAGAACTTGAAGTGTAGCATGCATTGCTCCACAAATGCACGACTCTGTCTTGGATCCCCATAGTAACGTGGCGGATCCGCAGGAACGAGTGCAGAAAGATCCATCTAGACGGGTGCGTAATTCACGAGGAACTCAGCTAAAAAAAGAAAAAAAATTTTTTTATTTATTTTTAATGCACGTATTCACTGGAAAACATCTCAGAGAGCGAAAGCCGTGGGGCTCAACGGGAACCATGGCCTGAGCATGCTGTAATGCACACGCCCGGACTGACTGGCGTGTGCGTGTTTATGTAGTGATTCCACTGTGCAATGAACCGGAGAGTGCCTGGAGGGGCATAACTAAGTATCTGCCCGATCCGACCAAGGTCGCACGACGGCATACGACGCCAGTGCACCAGGGAGGAACCGAGCAGAGGAACCAGGGTCTACTCCAGGTCAGACTCCGGACACAGCTGTTGACCCACACCGGGGAATACAGGAACAGGCAGACAAGAGTGCAGGCTGGGTAGGGTCCAGTACAGACTGGGAGACAAATTCGAAACCGCAGACGCGGTGGACAGAGCTGAGCAAAGCGAAAACCGCAGACGCGGCGGACAGAGCTGAGCAAAGCGAAAACCGCAGACGCGGCGGACAGAGCTGAGCAAAGCGAAAACAGCAGACGCGGCGGACAGAGCTGAGCAAAGCGAAAACAGCAGATGCGGCGGACAGAGCTGAGCAAAGCGAAAACAGCAGACGAGGCGGACAGAGCTGAGCAAAGCGAAAACCGCAGACGCGGTGGACAGAGCTGAGCAAAGCGAAAACCGCAGACGTGGTGGACAGAGCTGAGCAAAGCGAAAACCGCAGACGCGGTGGACAGAGCTGAGCAAAGCGAAAACCGCAGACGCGGTGGACAGAGCTGAGCAAAGCGAAAACCTCAGACACGGTGGACAGAGCTGAGCAAAGCGAAAACCGCAGACGCGGTGGACAGAGCTGAGCAAAGCGAAAACCGCAGACGCGGTGGACAGAGCTGAGCAAAGCGATAACCGCAGACGCGGTGGACAGAGCTGAGCAAAGCGAAAATCGCAGACGCGGTGGACAGAGCTGAGCAAAGCAAAAACCGCAGACGCGGTGGACAGAGCTGAGCAAAGCAAAAACCGCAGACGCAGTGGACAGAGCTCTGTACACACGGAACAGACTAGAAGGGAAAGGCAGAACCAGATACCCACAGGGTACTTGCAGAGAAGTAGCGAGTGGACCACAAACTCACAAACGGAAGTACAGTGACAACGAGCAGGAGTTAGGTACGAGTTCAGACTCTGCAGAAAAAGGGAAAGTACGGACATAGAGAAAAACAAAACAGGCTAGGAGAGTATTCAGATAAGAACAGACACAGCAGCAAGATACAGGAGCGGGTTCACACAGGCCTGGAAATACAGCCTCCAGGATAGGCAGAAGACAACAGGCTAGAAGATAATACAGACAGGACACAGTTCAGACACGGGAACTGATACTGAAGGCAGGAAACATAAACGGGACCTGGCATATCAGTGACCAAAGGCCAACTGACAGAACACAATGCTCAGGCAGGGATTTATTGGAGCAGCTGGGTTAAATACCAGATGGCAGACAGCAATAGGCTGAGGACGCACAAGGGGTGTGTCTGCAGCAGGTACAAAAAGCAGGAAGTGATCGGGCGCCGCCCTTAAGCAGCAGACACAGAGGCAAACAGACAGCATGGAGAGAAGCCAGGCTAGCAAACTGGACTGGAGATCAAGTGCGCGCTCTTGCACAGTGGGAGATGGACCACTATGCAAGGACGCCGCCAGGTATGTTACAGATGATACGATAAGCAGGGTGATATTATATCTGCCTAGGGGTCTCCACTCCCCCTTTCCCTAGTTGTTGGGCTCCCTTCTCCCTCTTCCCGTCGTTGTACACTTATTCCTTCCCTCACCTTATGTGACATTAACATTTCTTAACGTATATTTTCTTAAAGAAGCAATTTAAATGTTTCTTCCAAAGATGAAGTAGACAAAATAAAGACAAAATTACAAAATAAAGAAAACAAAAAAGACACTTTTATACTTGGCAGTACCTTCATTTCAATTATAGATCCTTCCCTTGACTACTTTGCCAGATCCCCTTGAGCTATAATTCCCATGATGAATAAAAGAGATTTATATGATGCTTGATGCTATCATCATGGATCTGAGAGGTATAGCACCTTCTTATCTCAACCTCATTTATCTTAATCGCAAATTGACAGAGTTTTGTTCTGGACTGTAGGATATTACAGGAGGCGATAAGTACCAAGATTGAGACTATACATGTTCTGACCATGCCCCTTTCACTCAACAAAGCCATATATCACCCTTCTCCTTGGAGAACTAATGAATATACAATCTTATCTTGAATACAAATGTACATTTTCAACTGAAATAGAATCATTCTTTGATATTAATGCTCACTCTGTTTCCAAAGATTCTACGGTTTGGAATGTGTGTAAGGTGTTCATGAGGGGTTTGTTTCTAAAAATGGTGTGCTCAAACTAGAGGAAAAGGGAATTATAATTTACCTGTTTGACCTCCCGAATTGACTTGCGGGAATCTCAGAACAAATGTAATCAATTTGCTCACATGCCAAACAAATTGGATAAAACAAGAACTGTTCTTCAAAGTTTGCTTTCGGGAAACTTAAGAAAAACTTTTATGCGCAAGACAATTGGGCATGCATCTTATTAGCGGAGCAACTAGATGAACATAGGTTAAAAGAGAAAATGAAATTTCTTTTCTAGAAGATTCCTATTCCATTACTTAATTTTTAAACAGAAATTATGTCCGTCATTTGTCAGCACAGACGCTAAATTTAGGGATTAGCTGCAACAGTGATGTGTGCTATCGGCATGACGTCACCGCTGCAGCCAAGACACTGAGATCCAAGTGACGCGCCCAGGGTGATGGGGGAAACGACTCGGCGCCCGGGCCTTGTTGTTGCCTGATCTCGGGGGATGTCACGGTGGCCAGCTCCCGGGCCCGTACCCTGGGGTCACTGTTAAAAAGGAAAGGGGTAAAGTTATATGTTTTCTCAGCTCAGAGCTTCTCTCTGCTGTCACACGGCGAGCTGCGGCAGCCAGGGTGGGGTTCAGCACACTCCAGGTAGTTCAGGAGCACTTGACAGGACCCCCGCTCTAGTGTGTTCCTCTCCTGTTGAACTTCTCCCGCCTTGTGTCCCCCACTGAGTCCCGTATGGGTACTGCGATGTCTCTTGTGGGTAACGTGTAGTTCCCGGACCGACTGGGTGCCCTTTTTGGTGACTTGTGGTGAGAACGTGGCGTAAGGCCGGGTCCCTCTGGATAAACTCAGATTAGGGTATACAGGTGGCGACTCCGCTCCGTCCGTATCCCCCTGGAATCCACATAAGCCTCCGGACTTTTCCGACAGAGACGTGAAGTGCAAAGTCAGATAATCGGGGACCGGTACCCCCTCTTGCGGCAGGGTCTCTCTGGCAGGGCCAGAATAAGGTATGCAGGTGGCAACTCCGCTCCGTCCGCACCCCCTGAGATGCTTTCGCCTGTGGAGCCTATCTCCTCTGCTCCCCTCCTGGGCCTTCTTGCTTGGACCCTGACCGGGGACAGTGGCGGTTATAACTCTGCCCCGACGCCCCGTCTCGAGGCCTGAGACAGGGGACTGTGAACCCTCAGCCTGCTGCAGCCTTGTGCTGACTTGCCGTCCCAAAGACCCACGACCAAAGACCTTGTTATAAAGATGGCCTCCAGTTAAATAGAATTCTAATTAAGTGCTTAAGTAAATGCTTCCTCCACCCTCACTCACTACGTGGTTCCCCCTAACTTTGGTTCCCCCCAACTCCTCCATTCAGGCCCGGGGCTGCACTATGGTGCTTTAGGCCCCCTTCAGAACTGGAGTGGTGTAGTGTTGAGTGTGTGGTTGGGGTCCTGTGTAATACTCCATCCTTACCTGGGAGAGGAGATACAACACCTCATTCTGAGGTGCAGTACCCCTGTGGCGACTGAACCCTCAGGGGCGCCACACAAGCAGTGGGGGGAGCTGGAGCTAAAGAGGGTGAGTACCTGCTCTCTTTGCTATTTTAGGTATTTTAGAGCATTTGGGGTCCAATTTCCTGAAAGTGGAAAACTCCTTTAACAGCATATAATCCTTTAAACATCTCAGATCCCCCAGCATGGTTGGTCTCTCCAGCTGATATTATAAATATCCTGTCACTATGATGCCTATGGCGGAGGACATATACAGTGGTGTGAAAAAGTGTTTGCCCCCTTCCTGATTTCTTATTCTTTTGCATGTTTGTCACACTTAAATGTCTCAGATCACAAAACAAATTTAAATATTAGACAAAGATAACACAAGTAATCGCAAAATGCAGTTTTTAAATGAAGGTCTTTTTTATTAAGGGGGAAAAAAAATCCAAACTTACAGGGCCCTGCATGGCAGAGTTCCAAGATGAAAACCACTGATGAGCAAAAAGAATATAAAGGCTCATCTTAGTTTTGCCAGAAAACATCTTGATGATTGCCAAGACTTTTGGGAGAATACTCTGTGGACTGATGAGACAAAAGTTTAACACAGTAGCACAGCATTTCAGAAAAGGAACATCATACCAACAATAAAATATGGTGGCGGTAGTGTGATGGTCTGGGGCTGTTTTGCTGCTTCAGGACCTGGAAGAATTGCTATGGTAAATGGAACCATGAATTCTGCTGTCTACCAAAAAATCCTGAAGGAGAAAATCTGGCTATCTGTTCGTGACTCCAAGCTGAAGCTCACTTTGATTATGCAACAAGACAATGATCTAAAACACACCAGCAAGTCCACCTCTGAATGGCTTAAAAAACAAAATTAAGACTTTGGAGTGGCCTAGTCAAATGCGGAGTGGCCTAGGACAGCGAACTAAGCATTTGATTGAATTCTTTGACAATATCTTTAAATCACTTTGACTAAATACGAATTCTTTGCTTCTATTACATCTGATATTTTGGCACTCTAACTCCATCCATTAGATTGTTTACATCTTGTTGCATTTCTCAATCTTTTAGAAATATTTTTTAATTCACACTAAATCAAAATTTTAATTCACACTTTTACTTTTGTCCAAATTAAATGCACTTTTCTTTGCAACTTCCCTTTATAACGAATTGTATATGTTTTGTATATTTATCCAGGCTGTCGTGTTCGCCTATTTCCTGCCCTTCCCCTAATTCTTCTTAATCTTTTGGCTATTTTATCTTTTTTTTTAAAGTGGAATTATACTTTGTGTATATTTATGGCTACAACATTTTAATAACAGTTGCATTTGAAAAAAATATATGTAGACATTCTGGTTCACATACTCTTGTGCTGTTCAGACTGCAATATTGGCATTTGATAAAGTATTTAAGCATAGGGCTTAAAGTCATTATCTCTGGTGACTCAGAAAGAGGTAGATCCTCAGCTGTAGTACTGGGAATATGGTCTACAGACGAAAATCTCAAACCTCTTGCACAAAACTAATAACAACATGGAGCTTTTATTGATTATTGGAAAATCTTCAACAGATGTGTAATGAGCCATTGCAGTGGAAATAAAATACTTTGAAAACAAAACCAAATAATATCAAAGTCTGAGATTAATTGTACTTCTTCAGCTGTAAAAAAAAATCATAAAATGTAAAATCAAAATGCCAATGTAAATTGCTTTGTAATGGGGTTTTCAATTTTTTTATTTATATTTCCAAATCTTCAGGCAGAATGAATCAGAGACTGTGTGTGCGACTGTGGCACCCCAGGAGTCTGGTTGCCACAGTAATAGAAATATTACATCTGAGAGCAAGTGGGAGGTTTCTCTGGTCAGGAGCCCTAAGCATGCAACACCTCCCGCCCAGACCTGGGAGGGGAGGAATCTGCCCTTATAAACTGGGTCTGGGGTGGGATTAGTTGAGTCAGAGTCAGAGTCTGGGAGTCAGAGTCAGAGTCTGGGAGTCAGAGCCTGGAGAGGGAAAGTTACAGCAGGAGCTCTGTAGTAGCTAGGAGCAGAAGACCAGGGGCTGGAAGCTAAGCAGAGATATAGCTCGCCCTGGCAGAAGAATCTGATAACCGGACACCGGAGTCTGAGACTGTGGGGACTGATATCCACCCAGCAGCAGAAACCAGCCGGCAGGGGATTCCAGGTCCTCTGGCCATAGAAGCACGGAGGCTCAGTCACAAGGAAGGGACCAGCACCGCCATCCAGGAGCGGAGGCTAACAGAAGGCCCCAAGTCACCAGCCATACGGGTGAGCACCACACGGTATACTCAGGGACGTGGGCTACTTCTACCCGCTTACAGCAAGGTAGCCAGAAAGAGTGCAGATAGACGGGGAGGCCTACAACTCCACCTGGCCAGGGGAACTCCTGTTTGCTCGCAGACTAACCAGGCCCCTTATGCTAGCCAGTACTCCCGGGAGGGACTGCCTTAACATCACCAGTAAAGACCCTGAACTGCACTGCAAAGACTCTGAGTCGTTCCTGCTCATCGCCGCACCAGAACTACTAGTGCTGGGACGCCCGCGCACCATTACTCCCATCATCCACATTCCCTGCCCTGAGGCCATACTCCTCCCGTGGGGAGTTATCCCATCTTTTGCTGCGCACACCACACCAGCCTCAGCGGACTGCCTCGCAGCGGCGGTACACCCTGACCGCAATCCACGGGTGGCGTAGTCGGACAATTAACCTAAAACCCCCACAAAATACCGCTATCGGCCTGACCACCCTGAGTCACGGGACCGGGTCACCGCCACGGATTCTACAACCACCAGAAACCCGGTACCGGGTGCCCCTCGGCCCAGGGGGCGAGTCACGACTACCGCCAGGTATTATTTACTCTGAATCATTGCGGCATTTTGGAGTATATACAGTACAGACCAAAAGTTTGGACACACCTTCTCATTTAAAGATTTTTCTGTATTTTCATGACTGTGAAAATTGTACATTCACACTGAAGGCATCAAAACTATGAATTAACACATGTGGAATTATATACTTAACAAAAAAGTGTGAAACAACTGAAATATGTCTTATATTCTAGGTTCTTCAAATTAGCCACCTTTTACTTTGATGACTACTTTGCACACTCTTGGCATTGTCTTAATGAGCTTCAAGAGGTAGTCACCGGAAATGGTTTTCACTTCACAGGTGTGCCCTGTCAGGTTTAATAAGTGGGATTTCTTGCCTTATAAATGGGGTTGGGACCATCAGTTGTCTTGGGCAGAAGTCATGTGCATACACAGCTGATACTGAATAGACTGTTAGAATTTGTATTATGGCAAGAAAAAAGCAGCTAAGTAAAGAGAAACGAGGGGCCATCATTACTTTAAGAAATGAAGGTCAGTCAGTCCGAAAAATTGGGGAAACTTTGAAAGTGTCCCCAAGTGCAGTTGCAAAAATCATCAAGCGCTACAAAGAAACTGGCTCACATGAGGACCGCCCCAGGAAAGGAAGACCAAGAGTCACCTCTGCTTCTGAGGATAAGTTTATCCGAGTCACCAGCCTCAGAAATTGCAGGTTAACAGCAGCTCAGATTAGAGACCAGGTCAATGCCACACAGAGTTCTAGCAGCACACACATCTCTTCAACAACTGTTAAGAGGAGACTTTGTGCAGCAGGCCTTCATGGTAAAATAGCTGCTAGGAAACCACTGCTAAGGACAGGCAACAAGCAGAAGAGACTTGTTTGGGCTAAAGAACACAAGGAATGGACATTAGACCAGTGGAAATCTGTGCTTTGGTCTGATGAGTCCAAATTTGAGATCTTTGGTTCCAACCACCATGTTTTTGTGCGACGCAGAAAAGGTGAACGGATGGACTCTACATGCCTGGTTCCCACCGTGAAGCATGGAGGAGTAGGTGTGATGGTGTGGGGAAGCTTTGCTGGTGACACTGTTGGAGATTTATTCAAAATTGAAGGCATACTGAACCAGCATGGCTACCACAGCATCTTGCAGAGGCATGCTATTCCATCCGGTTTGCGTTTAGTTGAACCATCATTTATTTTTCAACAGGACAATGACCCCAAACACACCTCCAGGCTGTGTAAGGGCTATTTGACCAAGAAGGAGAGTGATGGGGTGCTACGCCAGATGACCTGGCCTCCACAGTCACCAGACCTGAACCCAATCGAGATGGTTTGGGGTGAGGTGGACCACAGAGTGAAGGCAAAAGGGCCAACAAGTGCTAAGCATCTCTGGGAACTCCTTCAAGATTGTTGGAAGACCATTTCCGGTGACTACCTCTTGAAGCTCATCAAGAGAATGCCAAGAGTGTGCAAAGCAGTCATGAAAGCAAGAGGTGGCTACTTTGAAGAACCTAGAATATAAGACATATTTTCAGTTGTTTCACACTTTTTTGTTAAGTATATAACTCCTCATGTTTTAATTCATAGTTTTGATGCCTTCAGTGTGAATGTGCAATTTTCAAAGTCATGAAAATACAGAAAAATCTTTAAATGAGAAGGTGTGTCCAAACTTTTGTTCTGTATTGTATATTTTGAAAAGTTGACTGAGAACTATGGGGGCGATTCACCAAAGATTTTTCTCCAGGTTGCGTAAAAAAATGCGACTTTTGGCGTCTTCACGGTATCCTCTCCCCAGCTCTGACCAAGTTGGTGGAGATGGGGCAGAACAGGGGCCTGATGACTCCTACTCATCAAATTCATGATGACGGCGGCCTTCACTATGCCACAAATCCAGGGGCTGGAGTAAGATTTGTGGCAAAGAGCACGTAGCCTCTTAATAAATCAGTAGCATCAATTCCAAAATGCTCCCATCATCAAGACCAATGAGAGAATCGCCGATTTTTATGAATCGCCCCCTTTGCGTCTAAGCTGACCAGTCCGACTCAGTCCCTGTCTGGCTTCTCCCCACTTTGATCCCTTTGACCAATAGGTCTCCCCTTATATTCGTATGTTGGGACCTACCTGTAAATGAACTGGGGAATGGCAGTGAGAGGCCGGATGGAGACCACATCGAATTAGTCAACTGAGACACTTAGTCTCCAATTGGCTTTTTAAAGGATGTTTACCCTAAAACGTTGCACCATTTCAGAGTAAATAATATAGGGCTTCAATCGCACAGCCAGCCTTTGATTCATGCTGCCCGTGGTTCGGGTTCACAGGATCCTCAGGGGCGTGTCTTTAGGGTGCTCTGCATTATTACAAGTGAGCACCACCTCCTTGGTAAAACCATAAAAATTAACACTAAATAAAAACCCCCGTATCTCTGAAATCGTATGGGGGATTTAAAATAAAAAAAAAATTAAAACTCAAGCGAGCAGAGGGAATAATATAAGAGTAAAAATATGACCACTTTTTTATCGGGTAACAGGTCCTCTTTAAGACCCAGCTACCTTGATCCTTAAGAAGCTAGGAAGGAAGTTCTTGGGTGTTTTTGATTGTATTTTTCTGGTGAATGTTTAGAGGTTTGTTTTAAAAAAAATAAGTTTGCAAGTCATCCATCCTGGTCAATAGAGATGAGAAAATTTGTTTGAGGTGAATTAGAATCACTTTAAATTTGACAAAAAAATTGGATTCTTCAGAATCTGATTTTTGTTTTTGTCATTCATTTCCTAAATATTTTGTTGGATTGTAGAAGGCAGAGAATGGAGTTAAAAAAATTTGATACATCTACCTCTGCAGCAGCTGACCACCCTGTCCTCTGCTCTGTCTGCCCTCTTCTTTCCTTCTTCATCTTCACTTTGTGCAGGGGCTTCCAAAATGACTAGGCTTCTGATGGTCATGATGCATGTTGTGATATAATGATATCATGAATTGCATCCCCTTGAGGCCTAGTCAGCTTCTCAGGTGGCGCACATTATGACACGCAGAACTGGATGGAGCAGAAGACCGGTTGGAATTAAGCAGCAAGGTGAGTATTATTTTGTTTTAATATACCCTACTTCATTATCCTCTGGGATCTGGAGACACGCCAGAGCATAATAATGAATATTTGATTTTCATCAAACAACTTTGAAGCAAATTGAATTTTCTTGCCAAATTTGAGCAACTGCTGAATGTGAATCTTGGCGGATTTGTTCATCTCTACTTGTCAACCGTCTTAGGACAGGTGCACACGACCGTAGATTCTCTCATCTGAGAGAATCGGGCCGATTATGCCAATCACACCCTGGTCAGAGTTTGATCAGAGTGTGAGCATAGTGCGATCAGATTCTCTCGTATGAGGAGATGGAGGAAAAATTTTTCCCTATGTTCTCCATTCTGTCAATGCATGGAAATCGGACTGTACTCAGATGTCATCCAAGTGTAGTCCAAGGTTTTCCACTTGCATGGCCGAGTGCAATCCGAATTTCAGACCAAACTCGAACATGCTCATGGCCCCATAGACTAACATTGGTTCAAGTGCAATCAGATGCTTTGTTGGATAACACTCGGACCACAAATACTGTCATCAGTGTTCACAATGGGGAAACATGGTGGACCACCCATGGAAGACAACAATCTGTTTACAAACTGTTGCACACAATCAAACTATTCTGAAAGTGCAAGCAAATATGGAAATAATGCAAAAGGCATAATGGTAATAGAGTTCTTACACGTACTGAAGAGCTAAGCCAAAATATGAAAGGACCTTGGGCATGGGTGGACATATCCTTGGTTGCAACCTGTGCAAGGGCACAGGGGCCCAGAAGTTAGGGGGCCATTTCTACCTCCATCGCAGGTGGAATTGTGCATTATGATGAGCTATTGGACTGGAAAGGGCGCATATTATTTTTTTTGCATCTGGGCCATCTTCTATCGGTTTCTGCTTCTGGCCATAGGAATATCATGGTGTTAGCCAGCTGACTTCATGACATACAATGTTTTACACACACTTTGATGATCCCGAATAAACCCTCAGATAACAATGAACTACAAAGAAAAAGATGTTATATGCCTATTACATGATACTGGATGTGATTTTTTTGTCGAGCAGTGCCTCATTTGAAGCTCGCGCGTTGTGTGTGCAGGAGGTCTTTATTATAATTCACCACCTGTTACTGTACTTTTGTAGATGTAAAGCTACAAATTGAATTCTAATTTTCCTAAGGGCAGTAGGAAGACCGGTGATGGAGATATTTTACGTGAATAAAGCAAACTAGCAAATGCATTGGAACCACTGTGAGTCCATAAATATTGTAATTAAATGACCCTCAGTGTTTGGTTGGAAACATTTGCCAATAAGTTCAGCTCCTGTGGTGAATGTTAAAAGGTTTCTCTCTAAGATTTGACTGGAACGGACCACTAATGTTCTGTAATAACTTATCGCAGAGTTCAGCCGGGAATTAAAATATCTCAATTCTGATTTCTAAAAAGTAACATAGGAGAGGCATAATGCGGACTGAATATTCAACCTGATAAATCTGTATAAAGGAAAATAGAAATGAATCACTCTAACTCTGTCACTCAGTGAATGAGCAAATAAATACTTCAATAAGGTAACTTTGTGACTTCAAAGAACGGAGATTAGAAATTAAATTTCTTCTTTACAGAAACCTTAATTGCCAATCACAAAGTTATTATAATATTACTACAAAGTAGTAATTTCACCTCCCAGTGCCACTGACCAGTTTTGTTCCTCTACAATTAATAGTACACTCCTTGGTTCCTCAATATAGTTATATGTAGTGTCTCCTCTGTACTCCCACACAGTAATAGTGGCTACGCTGTGACCTCATGAAAGTAATGTCTACTCAATTGCCCCATACAATAATTATGTTCCGTTTTGCAATTCCATACCATTTTTGTATCTCTATACAATAATTATACCCTCCTTAGTGTTTCCTGTAATTATAGTCCATTAAGAATAGAAAAAGGTGGCACTCACCGTCCTCTTAAAAAATCTTTATTTCATGTCTTACTATTTTCATGTAGTACACAGGACTCGATGAAGCGTTGTTAGCGTGAAACGGCTGTCATCTGTCCAGCCTCCACATGATTCGCCCACTGTATATTTTTTAAGGACATGAAATAAAGATTTTTTAAGAGGATGGTGAGTGCCACCTTTTTCTATTGTTAATCGACTATGTTAACTGCATTTTTTTCATGGTGAGCACCCAAGTCCCCAGAATTACAGTGTAATCCACCAGTCCGGAACATGTCTTGTGTTTCAGCATGATTCGGTTTCTGGTGCCAGTTTTTGGTTTTCTTTCCCTTTGGCTATTGTTTCCTGAATTAGATCTCCCTTTTATGTCTGCATGGAATAATTATACCTTCCTTAGTGATAATTAGGTCCCCTCTTTATGCCCCCATACAATAATTAAACCCTTCTTTGGACCACATTATGATAATTAGGTGAGCGTTATTCTCCCATACAATCAATTGGTCCTTCTGTTTGTCCCTATACAAAAATTATTCCTTCCTTTGTGCCGCCATATAATAAATAGGTCACCTTTGTGCCACCATATACTAATGATGTTGCCCTTTAAGTCCGATATTCAATGAAAAAATAATCAATCTTCCCTCATCCTAAAAGAGACCTGTGACTTGGCTCCCTGCTTGACTATAGTTTTAACTAACTGCGTTTAGATAATGCAGATACAGTTAAAAGCAGTTTCTGCCCAAGAATCCTGAGGAGCACCCTTATCCTGTAGACCCAGTTGCAATCATAGCCTGTGCGACCATGAACGTTATACCAGTGTTGCCTGAAAAAAGCCCTGATCAATGATATGAATATTGAAAGCTGTGGGTAAAATCATTGGAACATACCAGGATGCAGATTGTAGTTACTTGAATAGCTTATTTCTATTTATCTCCTTATAAACTATAGACCTGTTAACAGGGACTTTACTCCTCTTGTTTTAAAGGGATTGTCCTGGTGGATACGTCATCAATATCAGATCAGTGGTCTGAAACTTGGCACCCTAACTGATCAGCTGTTTGGGGGAGGTCACATTTAAACTCTAGGTATGGAATTGAAGTGTGCCGCTTGGTTCAGTATGTAGTGGCCACTCGAAGGTACTGCAGACCAGCTCCTATCAAAAGAATGGAGCTCTATTGTCAGTGGGTTTGATTGGTCATCAATATATTATGAAAGGACACCACCTCTAAATTATGTGTTACTCGGTAATTTATGATACTGTCAGTACATTAATATAAAAAAATTTGTGGATACAGCTTGCCCCAATCAAATACATGTATGTTGTTCAATCTGGTTCCTGGGCAATCCACTCCACTGTGCACGGATAAGGTTTATGAGATATCAAGCAGTTTTGTTCCAAGTAATGAAAAAGGCTGTTCAAGCCAGCAAAGAGAGATAAAAGCAAATTCTTTATTGTGGCTTCATTAAAATAGTAGCTTGGGCATAGAAAAATATCTGACGCGTTTCGAGTCTGGGTGACCCTTTGCCACTTATCCACCGGAACCTGCTCCTGTGACTTCTGCTTCTGTCGCCAGGCACCATTGTATTCACTCAGTGGGCGGCGCTGGTCATAGAGAAGATGTCAGAATCAGAAACTCTTGATGACAAGCTCTGTCCAGCCAATAAGGTAAGAGTGGCTGGGATCTGCAGCGTTGTCAAGTATGGGTGTGTGTGCCGTCCAGCTGAAGTCATCAGCTCCCTAGTCCAGCCAATTGCAGAACACCATACCCTACTAAAGCTTCCAGCTGGCTGCTGGAAGCTGCTGGACATAGCTTTGTGCTTCCCTGGTTAGGTGTGTGTCTTCTGCTCCTGCTTGGTTTTAGTGTTTTCCTGTTTTGATCTCGGCTTATGTTTCTGACTCTTTATGCGTATCCTGATTTTGTCCTTGACGTGACCTCTAGGCTCTGACCTTGCTTGGCAACCTTTCTTGCCTCTGGACAGCAGCCCTTCCATGGTAGCATTCCACTGGGTCCTGTTGTAGAATCAGATGCCTTGAATAGGGGTTAAAGGGTACCAGGATTTCTCTGGAATCTGCCAGACGGAGTGGCTGGTGCCAAGTCTGTCCAAGGTAGCCTTTTAAGCATAGACAAAGTTCCATGATTAAAAATCAGCCAGGCTTGAAACGTGTCAGATATTTTTCTCTGCCCATGCTACTATTTTAATAAAGTCACAAAAAATTATTTACTTTTAACTCCCTTGGATGGATTGAAAAAACTTTTTAATCACTGTCTGTATATGCACCCTCTGAAAAATATTAAATTATTATTATTAATAGGACTCCACAGCAGTCCCTTGCATAGCGGCTTTCCGAGGTTCCACTGAGTTGAGAAAACAGGAAAGGGGCATAGCACTTCACCAGCGTCCCATTCTTCCTCTTTTCAACTACACCTTTTTTACAGATGGTGTTATGTTTGCACCAAGAATTTGTTGAAATTTCATTGAATCCATTCTTCCCTCTGCCCATGAAATGTACCGGTGCCATTGGCTGCAACACAACCCCAAAGCATGATTGATCCACCCCCATGCTTAATGGTGGGTGTGATGTTCTTTTCCTGAAATTCTGTGTCCTCTTTTTCTACAAATATCTTTGATCATTATAGCCAAAGAGTTCTATTTTAACCTTATCGGTCCACAGGACTTGTTTCCACAATGCATCAGACTTGTTTAGATGTTCTTTTGCATACTTCTGATGCTGAATTTTATGGTGAGGATTCAGGAGACGTTTTACTTCTGCTGACTCTTTCCATGAAGGCCATATTTGTGCAGGTGTCTCTGGACACCAGAACAATGTACCACAACTCCAGAGCCTGCTAAATCTTTCTGAAGGTCTTTTGCAGTCAAACGGGAGTTCTGATTTGCTTCTATAGCAATCCTACGAGCAGCTCTCACTGAAATTTTGCTTGGTCTTCCAAACTTTGTCTTGATCTCCACTGTTCCTGTTAACTGCCATTTCTTAATTACATTTCAAACGGAGGAAAGGGCAACTTGAAAGTGCTTTGCTAACTTCTCATAGCCTTCTCCTGCTTTGTGGGCCTCCACCATTTTCATTTTCAGAGTGCTAGGCAGCTCCTTAGAAGAACCCATGGCTGCTGTTTTTGGGCACAAGGTTAGAGGAGGCTGGGTTTTATAAAGCTGAGAAATTTGTATCACCTGCCCTTTCCTAGTTAGTGATAGTGAAAGAGCCATAACTCTAACAGGCTAATTAAGGTCTGAAACGTTGGTCAAAGTTATCTGAGCACACAAATCTCCAAGGGTGCTCAAACTTTTGCATTGGCTAATTTTCCTTTTTTTCATTTTTAAAATGAAAAAAATGACAATACAGTTGTGCTCAAAAGTTTACATACCCCGGCAGAATCTTTCCTTTCTTGGCCTTGTTTCAGAGAATATGAATGATGACAAAAAAACTTTTTCTCCACTCATGGTTATTGGTTGGATGAAGCCATTTATTGTTAAACTACTGTGTTTTCTCTTTTTAAATCTTAATGACAACTAAAAACATCAGGAATTTACAGGAACTGGAGGCTTTTTGCCAAGAAGAATGGGCAGCTTTACCATCTAAGAAAATAAAGAACCTCATCCACAACTACCACAAAAGACTTCAAGCTGTCATTGATGTTAGAGGGGGCAATACATGGTATTAAGAACTGGGGTATGTGAACTTTTGATCAGGGTCATTTGGATGTTTTTGGTTGTCATTAAGATTTAAAAAGAGAAAACACAGTAGTTTGACAATAAATGGCTTCACCCAACCAATAACCATGAGTGGAGAAAAAGTTTTTTTGTTATCATTCATATTCTCTGAAATAAGGCCAAGAAAGGAAAAATTCTGATGGGGTATGTAAACTTTTGAGCACAACTGTATATACACTGCTCAAAAAAATAAAGGGAACACTCAAATAACACATCCTAGATTTGAATGAATGAAATATTCCCATTGAATACTTTGTTCTGTACAAAGTTGAATGCGCTGATAACAAAATCACACAAAAATCATCAATGGAAATCAAATTTATTAACCAATGGAGGCCTGGATTTGGAGTCACCCCCAAAATTAAAGTGGAAAAACACACTAGAGGCTGATCCAACCTTGATGTAATGTCCTTAAAACAAGTCAAAATGAGGCTCAGTATTGTGTGTGGCCTCCACGAGCCTGTATGACCTCCCTACAACGCCTGGGCATGCTCCCGGTGAAGTTGCGGATGGTCTCCTGTGGGATCTCCGGAACAGTCTGTGGTGCAACGTGACGTTGGTGGATGGAGAGAGACATGATGTCCCAAATGTGCTCAATCGGATTCCGGTCTGGGGAACGGGCGGGCCAGTCCATAGCTTCATTGCCTTCATCTTGCAGGAACTGCTGACACACTCCAGCCACATGAGGTCTGGCATTGTCCTGCATTAGGAGGAACCCAGGGCCTACCGCACCAGCATATGGTCTCACAAGGGGTCTGAGGATCTCATCTCGGTACCTAATGGCAGTCAGGTTACCTCTGGCGAGCACATGGAGGGCTGTGCGGCCCTCCAAAGAAATGCCACCCCACACCATTACTGACCCACTGTCAAACCGGTCATGCTGAAGGATGTTGCAGGCAGCAGATCGCTCTCCACGGCGTCTCCAGACTCTGTCACGTCTGTCACATGTGCTCAGTGTGAACCTGCTTTCATCTGTGAAGAGCACAGGGCGCCAGTGGCGACTTTGCCAATCCTAGTGTTCTGTGGCAAATGCCAAGCGTCCTGCATGGTGTTGGGCTGAGAGCATAACCCCCTTCTGTGGACGTCGGGCCTTCATACCAACCTCATGGAGTCGGTTTCTAACAGTTTGTGCAGACACATGCACATTTGTCGCCTGCTGGAGGTCATTTTTCAGGGCTCTGGCAGTGCTCCTCCTGTTCCTCCTTGCACAAAGTCGGAGGTAGCGGTCCTGCTGCTGGGTTGTTGCTCTCCTACGGCCCCCTCCACGTCTCCTGGTGTACTGGCCTGTCTCCTGGTAGCGCCTCCAGCCTCTGGACACTATGCTGAGAGACACAGCAAACCTTCTTGCCACAACTCGCATTGATGTGCCCTCCTGGATGAACTGCACTACCTGAGCAACTTCTGTGGGTTGTAGAGTCCATCTCATGCTACAACGAGTGTGAAAGCACAACCAACATTCAAAAGTGATCAAAACATCAGCCAGAAAGCTTTGGTACTGAGATGTGGTCTGTGGTCCCCACCTGCAGAACCACTCCTTTATTGAGGGTGTCTTGATAATTGCCAATAATTTCCATCTATTGTCTATTCCATTTGCACAACAGCATGTGAAATTGATTGTCAATCAGTGTTGCTTCCTAAGTGGACAGTTTGGTTTCACAGAAGTTTGATTTACTTGGAGTTATATTCTGTTGTTGAAGTGTTCCCTTTATTTTTTTTGAGCAGTGTATATTTTTTGCCTAAAATATAAAGGAAATGTGTCATCTTTAACTTTAGGCCTTTTAGAGATCATTTCATCTTCAGATTGCTTAACTGTTCCCAATAACAGCAATTTTCATCAGATGTGTCCAAACTTTTACATCTCACTGTATGTAATAATGTATTCATTTTGTATTATGAAATCCGGTGACAGATGAGAACAAATTAAATTTATTAAAAGAAAAATACCAGACTTTACCAGTAGCACACCGAATGTTATTGTACCTTCAGTGCATCATTTGTTTGCATCATAAGAAGGAGGATTGGGCTACAAAGTAGAAATGCGCTTGGATTATTAAGGTTGTAAACTTTAATCGCTGCATCAGAATAAAACCGCGAGTTGACATTTAAGTCGTTTACATGGCTCATAGATTCAGAAGTAACATTTTGTAGCACAAGTGTCTGGACAAATGAAGTAGGATTTAAGGATTTACAAGTCTGTTGGATCAATATAATGAATGCCCTTGTTTGTAGCAGACTGATCTGTCAAATAAATAACCAAGCTTAGATGAAGTTTGTGAACTACAGTATTTGCATTTTCCAACTCTTGGCCCAATTGCCCAAATAGATTACTGTAGAAAAATGATTGTGATGAGGGTACAAAATAACGTAAAATTGTTCTGGTCTGTGGAGGGCTATGCATTCTTTTTGTTCCAGAACTTTAGTTCTTATAGCTTTTTATTTATTTGGTCAGTCGCACTGTACATCAATTGGCTGCCGGAGAGACACTAAAGGGGTTGTCCACTACTTTTGCATTGATGCCCTATCCATAGGACGCACGCGGCACCCCCACCGATCAGCTGTTATGGGTGCCGGCGGCGGCAATTCAATTGAATAGGAGGCGGATGTGCACTACACCGCGGCAGCCACTACCACTTGACGGCGGAGCCCCGCAGGTGAGCACTTCCGGCCGCCGGTACCGATAACAGCTAATTGGCGGGGGTGCCGCGTGCGGGACCCCGGACGATCATACATTGATGCCCTATCCTAAGGATAGGGCATCAATGTAAAAGTACTGGACAACTTCTTTAATCTGAGCCAGAAGAGAGCATCTCCTCGCTCTTCCATCCAGCTCAGGTGGAACATCATCACTGCAGTCAATCAGCTCCAGCTGATTGACTGCAGCAGTCTTGTGACATTCTCTTCCGGAAGAGGAAGCAAGAAGACCAATAGGGTACACAGGCAGTGGTGTGATTTTTTTTTTTATTATTATTTTTTTAATTTTAACACCAGCATGAGGACATTATTAAAGTGGAATGTAACAGATGAACGAGCCTTTTAATAAAGCTGCTAATTCTCAACCCTTTGACCGGTCTTATAAAAGGGATTTTTAAGTATTGAAGTCCTCCATTACATCTATAAAGGGGGCTTGTGGGCAGGGAATATCTTCATAGGATGGATAATCCCTTTAAAAAGTACTTTTAGGCTAGGGTCACTCTAATGTATTTTTTCTCATCCGAGAGAATCGGGCTGATTATGCTAATCATACTCTGATCAGAGTTTAATCTGAGTTTGATCAGAGTGTGATCCAATTTTCTCGGATGAGGAGAAGATGAAAAAAAAAATTCTCCATCTTCTTCATTCCATCAGTCCGTGAAAATCGGACTGCACTCAGATGTCATCCAAGTGTAGTCGGATGTTTTCCATGCACTCATTGACTTTCATGGCAAAGTGTGATCTGAAAATTGGATCTAACTCGTGCATGCTGCGATTTTTTTCTGGCTCGGTACATAGAAAAAATTGGGCATGTGCATGGCCCCGTAAACTAACATTGGTCCGAGTGTGATCCGATATTTTGTCAGGTCGCACTTGAACCAAAAATATGGTAATATTCAACAGCCCTTATATAGATAAATCTGCAATTATTTTCATGGTAATTATAAGAATACTTTCCTCTGTTCTTCCACAAAAATTTGAATACCACACATAATGTGAGAATATCACAATGAGTAACTTCTTCTTGTGGTATATCGCTTGATATAATCTATTCTGTTACTTTCCAAAATGAGCTTTGAAAATATCATCGCTCCTTATAGTCCATTCTTTGCTACAGTTGGTAAACAGATAATTGTTAATACATGTAAATATATGTATATAAATATATATATAGATATATATACTGTATATAAATATATATATATACTGAATATATTTATATACTGTATATATACTTTAAATGTCTAGTTTCTAATCCATTCCATTTATTTATACAGGTGTTCCTATTGATTAGAAATGTAAGCAATTAATTATTACATTCTTTTGAGACATAGTTTATATTAAAGAACTAACCTGAGGGCCTTTTGCACGGAACATCAGTTGCTCGTATGATAGTTTGTGCTTACGGTAACATAAAAAATCCCTTATTAAAAGATTATTTTTATTAGAAATACATTAAGATTGTAAACAATACGCAAACAAAAAAATCAAATCAAAATCAAATTTTGGCAAACCCCCTATATATGACAAAATGGCACCATGCAGATTTGGACGTGATCTCTGTGGAAGGATAGATCCCTCCAAAAAATGTTCCGAGAGGGCTTTTTGTCCCTAGGTAGACCTAAAGTGAGTGAGAATGGTAGTCTCACTATCCTTATGAGATCCAATGACTATCAGCCTCATGAGGAACCCGTGTTGTGGGGAAACGTGTCGAGGTGGTCTATAGGCAATAGAGATGACATCATAAAGATAAGTACCTTTCCAGTTTTGCCTTATCATTTATGCCTACTAACGATAGTCATCCTTGACTGTTCCATCACATCTGTTAGGGTGACTTATCGTTACCCAGTGACAGTCTTTGAGAAGCGGGGGCACCAATATCGCTAATAATTTAAGGTGTCAATCTCCACGGTAAGGCAGGAAATAGTTTAGGTCCACCTAGGGACAAATAGCCCCTTTGGGACATTTTTTAGCAGGATCTACCCTTCGACAGACGGTATGTCCACAATTATTGGCCAGTGAAACCATAGCCATCGATCAGACAATGGCCATGAATCTGCTTGATTATCATTTATGACATCTCTTATGATGTCACATGTAGTTCAGTTTTGAAAAAGGGTTCGGTACGGACCTGAAACGCGTCAATAAAAGCTACTTGAGGTATTGTACTCCTTTTTAACAGCAGCATGGTCTACCAGAACATTTATCGCCTATTTCTCCTCAATGTACACGCAGAAGAAGATCCTCTTTTATCGGCAGACGTGACTGCGGCAGCTGAACGATCTATGGACATTTATTGGAGTTGTGACACACACAACCCAATCAGATGATCAACCCACTCCCACCCCAATTTCACTTTTAAAATACATTATTACTCAATTAGCGTTTGTCTCCCACTTTCTTTTCTTATGTCACAATCTGAGAAGATCTGGATGGGACAAAAGGTGCACAGATAAGGAAGTACTCTAAGGAACAAAATGGGGGTGAGGTTGATGGTAGCGCTCACCTGAAGGAGTTATGTAAGGACACACCTGTAGAAGCCAGAAGGCTGGAGGAGAGTACCGTCCAGATAGCAGTTTGGCACAGGGGAGATTAATATGATGGGCGGGCTGCTCACACGAAAAAGATGAGATGTGAACAGTACAAGCAAAGTTTTTATTCATACCAACGCATTTTGGCACCAGGCCAGCACCTTTCTCAAGATTAAAAAAAAAAAGGTGAATAGTATTATTACCTTGACAAAGGCGCCGGTCCGGCACTGAAACGCGTTGCTATGTCACAATCTGGGCTCAATGGATAATCTACCGATATTGCAGCAGGCCAATCTGCCACTGATTACAGAACAGCAACGGTTATAAACAATGAGGGATCTAGCAGCCAAGAAATACAATTTAGACTTGAACAAGGGAAAAAGAGTCAGAAAATAACTACCATTGATGGTAAGAAAACACACAAGGAACAGAAACAACCTGACGTTTAAAGAAACTGTCCACTTCTTTGATATTGGTGGTCTACAATGAGGATAGGCTATAGTAGATAGCGCCAATCATTTTGTGCTGCTACCCGTTTCTAACATAGCGCTATGTTCTGTTCTCTTTTCATGACAGCAATCCGTCTAATGAAGGTTTGACTTTCAGGACCGAAACGTTACTATTTTTTGGATTGCACTTCTAATCAAGCATAATAACCTTTTTTCACAACTGGGAAAGTCGTATTCTTTATTCTTTACTTTGGATTAATGGAGTGGTATCCTATGAGGGCACTTACCCACATAGAGTGACATATATCTTGTTCCCAGAGGAAAGGCTATCAATAGCAGATATGTAGGGGTCCGACACCCGGCACTCCGACCGATCAGCTATTATCAGCAATGGAGGCAGAATTCCATACACTGTTTAGTGGCCGGTGCTGAGAACTACAACTCAGTTCTTATACAACCGAATAGGAGATGAGCTACGATTTTTGGTAGAGGCTACTAAACGGTTTATGGAGCTGAGTAATTCTGCTCCGCAAACTTTTTAGATACCACTGGAGCTGGGAACAGCTGATCAAAAGGGGTACTGGCATTTGGAACCCTGCCGATCTGATATGGATGACCTAACTGAATGATAAGCTATCAGTATCAAAGTAGTGAACATCTTGAAAGCTCAAAATAGATCTATAAGAGTTTGCATATATATGAGGAAAATTAAAGAAGAACTCCCATCAAAGTTTTTATTCTCTTAATATATTGCAGTCATCATATTATATAGCACTGTGTACTTACAATTGTTCATTTTGCCTTTCTACCCAGTTAATTCTTCTCTTTTCTCTGCTCTATGTAGAAACAGGAAGTCTTTTGTCCCTGCATTTATTATCCCCCTTTTAACTCCTTACCCAGCTGCTCCCTCCTCACCCCTGCCAGCGACTTTTGCAGTGACTCATGACTCATACAGAGAAAATTGACCTCCTGTTTCTACATAGAGCTTAGAAGGATTTTGCTAGTCTGTTTTTAATCACGTGATGTCATAGACCTAATGAAAAAGAGAAGAAATACTGGGTAGAAAGGCAGAATGAGCAATTGTAAGTACAGAGTGCCTTATAATATGATGATTGCAATATATTAAGAGGATAAACACTTTGATGGGGGAAGGAGGAGTGCTTCTTTAAGTTCACTAAAAAGCGACTGATGTCTCTGAAAGTTAAAACAGATAATAAAGATGATAATTACAATAATTGAAAATATGAAAAACTCTACTGAGAAGCCTGAACACCTATATGTAAGAAAAATATCCTGGAGTAACACTTTTTTCGCCTGGTCATCTGGACAGTTTTTGATGACAAATGTTTAAAAACACAATTTCAATGTTGTAGCTGTTGGTATATGCAACAATTGTGGACTTCTTGGTTTGTGTGAAGGAGGACTTTATGCTGATCTGACAGTAGATGGTGATGTTGTGTAAAGTTTCCTTGTTTACTGTATTGTAAAAGAAAAAAGTCTCTCTTGTATTTTCTGTTTTGTTCTTACTTCCTGGTGCAGTACTATGTGACTGTGCGTTTCTTCCTTTACCTCATGTTCTGAGAAGTAAAAGCTTGTTATCCCATGTAATCTGCTCTGTGAAGTTTCTACTGCAACTGTGGGTATCCAGAAGCTGCGCAACAGTAGCCATTTATTGAATTTGCTGGAACGGATCGCTACGAAGGATCAGATTAGTGGTGTTCCGCTACTCTGACAAACACCTTGGTGATAAGGTGACTTAATATTGAAGCCTGAAGGGAAATTTGTTTACATTTTCCTCTATTATAACTCTATTGATTTAGTGTGTTTCTTAGAAAACATAACACAAAGAACAAGAACAAAAGTTAGCGGCATTTTTAATACATAATGGTTGCCTTTAGGTGATATCTGCTTTGGCAAGAAGGGCAATTTGTAATAATAGGTGACATTGACAAAAAGCTTATCATGGGTGAAACATTAGATTAATGGACGCACCCTTAGGTATCTTCAACAAGAAGAGAATGTGGCTGTAAATTAGCCACCCCTAGCATTTTTGGATTTCAAAGGAAATCAGTTTTTATGTTCTACAAATCTAAATCCGTTTGGCTCCAGGCCTTCTAAGTTTACACCGTGAAGATATGTCTCGGTGACATAAAAACAGGTATTACACATTCGGAGGTCAAGCCAGTCAATAAATCCACATTTTCAGTCTCGCGACAGTCACATGTGACATTTGCAGAACAAATGTCATGAAAATCAAGAAGAATAACTGTGAATGTGTCATCATGATATCGTTTTAAAAGGAATGTGTTATCTGAAATTGGCCTGCTGTTTAAATCAGGGTTTTATGTTAAATATATGTTTTTTAAGTTTTTATATTTTTTTTTGTTCAGCTTTCCATATTATCATTCATTTTTTTTAAATTAAAATCAGAATTTTAAAATTTTCACATTGGTCACTAGGTCTTATACTCCACTCGCATTTCTTATTCTGTGCATTAACTTTTCAGCAGTCTCTATGTACAGTAGATATCACAGAAACTACAGCTCACAATAGATGTCATAGCTCCCCTCCTCCTCCTGTACAATGACTGATAACACCTCTATATACAGTAGATAACACAGGATTCACCATTCATAATATGTGATGTCAGAGCTCACCTCCTCCTCCTCCTGTACAATGACTGACAACACCTCTATATACAGTAGAGAACACAGGATCCACCATTCACAATAGGGGATGTCACAGCTCACCTCCTTCTCCTGTACAATGACTGATAACACCTCTATATACAGTAGATAACACAGGATCCACCATTCACAATAGGTGATGTCACAGCTCACCTCCTCCTCCTGTACAATGACTGATAACACCTCTATATACAGTAGATAACACAGGATCCACAATTCACAATAGGTGATATCACAGCTCACCCCCTCCTCCTCCTGTACAATGACTGATAACACCTCTATATTCAGTAGATAACACAGGATCCACCATTCACAATGGGTGATGTCACAGCTCACCTCTTCCTCCTGTACCATAACTGACAACACCTCTATATACAGTAGATAACACAGGATCCACCATTCACAATAGGTGATGTCACAGCTCACCTCCTCTTCCTACCTTCAGAAAGATTTTAGTCCTGACTAGAGCATGATCATTAAATACTTCAATACAATTCAGAAAGGACTGAGTCATATTATAAATTAAAAGTGTGGCACCCCAGGGGTCTGGTTGCCACAGTAATAGAAATATTATGTCTGAGAGCAAGTGGGAGGTTTCTCTGGTCAGGAGCCCTAAGCATGCAACACGGCCCACCCAGACCTGGGAGGGGAGGAATCTGCCCTTATAAACTGGGTCTGGGGCAGGATTAGGTCAGACAGAGCCTGCAGAACAAGCAGAGCAGTCAGAGTCAGAGTGAAGTCCCAGACAGAGACGCAGTCAGGTCTGGAGGACAGCAGACACAGGGAAAGTGACAACAGGAGCTCTGTAGGAGCAGGAGCGAGTGCCAGAGGCTGGAAGCTAGATAGCTCGCCTTGGCTGAAGACACTAAACCCAGACACGGAGTCCGAGGCTGTGGGGACATCCAGGTCCAGCAGCAGAATCCAACCGGCAGGGGATTCCATGTCCTCTGGCCTTAGAAGCACGGAGGCACGGTCACAAGCAAGGGACCAGCACTGCCATCGTGAAGTGGAGGCTAACGGAAGGCCCCAAGTCACCGGCCATACGGGTGAGCACCACACGGTATACCCAGGGACGTGGGCTACTTCTACCCGCATAGAGCAAGGTAGCCAGGAAAGAGTGCAGATAGTCGGGGAGGCCTACAACTCCACCTAGCCAGGGGAGATCCTACTTGCTTACAGACTGACCAGGCCCGTACTGCTAACAACTACTCCCGGGAGGGTCTGCGTTATACCATCAGTAAAGTCCCTGAACTGCACCACACGTCTTTGTGTTTCATCGCC
Source organism: Phyllobates terribilis (assembly GCF_046119375.1). Taxonomy (NCBI): domain Eukaryota; kingdom Metazoa; phylum Chordata; class Amphibia; order Anura; family Dendrobatidae; genus Phyllobates; species Phyllobates terribilis. The sequence continues at coordinate 106,264,266 of NW_027362773.1, forward strand.
GCACCAGCACCATCAGTCCTGGGATGCTCACACCATCACTCCCATCATCCACACTAGCTGCCCTGAGGCAATACTCGGCTGCGCAAACAACATCAGCCTCAGCGGTCTGCAGCGCAGCGGCGGTCCCCACTGACCGAAATCCACGGGTGGCGTAGTCGGACATTGTTATTACCTAAGACTGCCACTGGTTTGACCACCCTGGGCACGGACCGGGTCACAGCCACGGAGGACTACAACCCCCAGCGATCCGGCTCCGGGTATCCCCTGCACAGCACAGGCCCAGGGGGCACGTCAAAAGGGCACATCATCCTTTATGTAGTTTATAAAAGGTTATGCCCCATGCACAAAATCAAAGAGCCAAACTTCAACCAAAAAAACATGACTTGTATCTAACAAGTTTAAACAAATTACCATTTTTACTTACTTCTAAACATGAGCGATCGGTGACACTACTGAGAAGTCTATCATAACATCTCATTGTCAGGTACACTATGTGAGGTGAATCCTCAAAGACCAATGTCTCAGTGAGCACACGGGCGGCAGACAGACAAGAGTCCTGAAACAGGGAGCAGAAGTTCTGGAAGACTGGGATCATGTAGCAGAGGTCTTGGAACTCACAGGCGGACAGAAGAGGTCCTGGATGCCACAGGTGGATAGGAGATGTCCTGGAAGCTGCAGGCAGACAGGAGACTGGGAACAGGTAGCAGAAGTCCTGGAAGATCGAGAACAGGTAGCTGAGGTCCAGGAAAACCGGTAACATGTAGCAGAGGTCGTGGAAGCTGCAAGCAGACAGGAGACGTCCTGCAAGCTGCAGGCAGACAGGAGACTCGGAACAGGTAGCAGAGGTCCTGGAAAACCGGTAACATGTAGCAGAGGTCGTGGAAGCTGCAAGCAGACAGGAGACGTCCTGGAAGCGGCAGGCAGACAGGAGACTCGGAACAGGTAGCAGAATTCCTCGAAGATCGGGAACAGGTAGCAGGGGTCCTGGAAAACCGGTAACATGTAGCAGAGGTCTTGGAAGCTGCAAGCAGACAGGAGACATCCTGGAAGCCGTAGGTGGACATGTAGCAGCAGTCCTGGAAGACTGGGAACAGGTAGCAGAGGTCCTGGAAGATGGGTAACAGGTAGCAGATGTCCTGGAAGATGGGTAACAGGTAGCAGAGGTCCTGGAAGACAGGTAACAGATAGAACTCTGGAGAAACTGGAAGGTTTTACTAGAAAGTCTTAATATCAAGTCCCAGGTGCTTGTCTTGGAGATCCTTATATAAGCCCAGGCAGATGATCACATGGTATCACGCAGGGCCATCAGCAAAGCCTGACGTGGAGCACAACAGAGTTCAGCGGACCAGGGTGAGGGTAGCAGAATCCGGATCTGGGACAGGTGCGTAACACTCATAAAGTTTAAATTTAAAAAAAATTGTAACCTGCTCAAAGAGTAAATATTAAGCTGTCATTTAGTATCAAAAACTAAACACCATCCAGGGTTTTTAGCAGATAGTTCCAGTAGTTGTAATTTTTGCACATTTCTGTTGTCAGTGTATTGTTTTTTTTCTTCTTTTTGCCTAAAGCTGATTCTGAGACTGTGAATTTAATGAACAGACTTTGAAGGATTATGTAAGCTAAAAGTGCCAAAATACATTATCCTTTTAGGATTAAACTATACTCTACTTGTAAGTAAAATGTATTTTCACTTAATGTTATACTAAAGGTTTAGAGATGTATGGTGACAGTGATAATACAGTAAATGGAGAGGATTACTCTGCATATTTAATGCCCTAATGTGACTATGAGCAGTAGATTTACATTCTTTCTCATTTCCTCTTATCAATGCACAAGAATGTTACTATTCAAATTTTAGATTCGATTTGCCTGAAAGATTATGTAATTAGACTGAGGGCATAAATCCTGTATTTTTTTACAATATATATTCAGTTAATGTAGAATTTAGCATCTTCTCATTCTAAAGTTTTTCTTCCACTTCAGTTTTACACACAGAGTTTCAGTTCTATCTACATTCCCTCGACATCTTTAAGAATATACAGATGATTTAGGAGATCAGACAATGGTCGTTGCTGTTTCTTCCATTTTCTACTCTCTATGACTTTGTGCCTATTCAAAACAAGAAGTACAGTGGGGAAAAAGTATTTAGTCAGCCACCAATTGTGCAAGTTCTCCCACTTAAAAAGATGAGAGAGGCCTGTAATTGACATCATAGGTCGACCTCAACTATGAGAGACAAAATGAGAAAACAAATCCTGATTATCACATTGTCTGATTTGGAAAGAATTTTTTTTCAAATTTTGGTGGAAAATAAGTATTTGGCCAATTACAAACAAGCAAGATTTCTGGCTCTCACAGACCTGTAACTTCTTCTTTAAAAGGCTCCTCTGTCCTCCACTCATTACCTGTAGTACTGGAAGCTGTTTGAACTTGATATCAGTATAAAAGACACCTGTCCACAACCTCAAACAGTCACACTCCAAACTCCACTATGGTGAAGACCAAAGAGTTGTCAAAGGACACCAGAAAAAAAATTGTAGCCCTGCACCAGACTGGGGAGACTGAATCTGCAATAGGCAAACAGCTTGGTGTGAAGAAATCAACTGTGGGAGCAATAATTAGAAAATGGAAGACATACAAGACCACTGATAATCTCCCTCGATCTGGGGCTCCACACAAGATCTCACCCCGTGGGGTCAAAATGACCTCAAAGATGGTGAGAAAAAATCCCAGAGCCACAAGGGGGGACCTACTGAGATGCAGAGAGCTGGGACCAACATTACACAGGCTACCATCAGTAACACACTACGCCACCAGGGGATCAGATCCTACAGTGCCAGATGTGTCCCCCAGCTTAAGCCATTACATGTCCGGGCCCGTCTAAAGTTTGCTAGAGAGCATTCGGATAATCCAGAAGAGTTTTGGGAGAATCTCATATGAAACCAAAGTAGACCAGTTTGGTAGAAACACAACTCGTCGTGTTTGGAGGAGAAAGAATGCTAAGTTGCATCCAAAGAACACGATACCTACTATGAAGCATGGGGGTGGCAACATTATGCTTTGGGGCTGTTTCTCAGCCAAGGGACCAGGACGACTGCTCAATGTATATGAAAGAATGAATGAGGCCATGTATCGTGAGTTTTTGAGTGCAAACCTCCTTCCATCAGCAAGGGCATTGAAGATGAAACGTGGCTGGGTCTTTCAGCATGACAATGACCCCAAGTACACGACCAGGGCAACGAAAGAGTGGCTTCGTAAGAAGCATTTCAAGGTCCTGGAGTGGCCTAGCCAGTCTCCAGATCTAAACCCTATAGAAAACCTTTGGAGGGAGTTGAAAGTCCGTGTTGCCCAGCGACAGCCCAAAAACATCACTGCTCTAGAGGAGATCTGCATGGAGGAATAGGCCAACATACCAGCAACAGTGTGGGCCAACCTTGTGAAGACTTACAGAAAACGTTTGACCTCTGTCATTGCCAACAAAGGATATATAACAAAGTATTGAGATGAACTTTTGTAATTGACCAAATACTTATTTTCCACCAAAATTTGAAAAAAAATTCTTTCCAAATCAGACAATGTGATTTTCAGGATTTGTTTTCTCATTTTGTCTCTCATAGTTGAGGTCGACCTATGATGTCAATTACAGGCCTCTCTCATCTTTTTAAGTGGGAGAACTTGCACAATTGGTGGCTAACTAAATACTTTTTTCCGACTGTATTTACTTGTATTAATACATGTAAAGTTAAAAATAAAAGTGCCATTGATAAAAATCCTTGATCAAATCAGTAAATTTTGGCATTACAGAGAATTTTCTCTTTTTTTTTATTACTGAATTCTTAAAATTAAAAGTTTTACATTTTTCTGTTGATCAAGTCTTATGTGGACTTTCTTTTGGCAGGACAAGTAGTATTTTTAATGATACCATTTTGGGGTATATAGATCATATAAGGTTATCAAATATTTGTTTTTGAAAAAAAAGAAATTCTCAATTTGTTTAGCTAAATTTTGGGGGTTTTGTTTTTCTGGCCTCTACTGTGTGTTAGACGTGACTACCTTTTTTCTTTGAGTGATCATAATTATGGTGATACCAGATTTATACCTTTTTTCATAATCTGGTATAATATATATTTTTTTTTTTGTAAAAATGATTATTTTCTTTTGTATAGCCTCAGCCAAATTTCAACTATTACCATTAGTTCCTTTTTAAATGTTGTGTTATCAGAATCAGACTGAACGACTGGGGAGCTGGTGAATCTCCCATGGGCCTCCAAACTAAGACTAGTCTCACTGCTCCTCATTCCCCAGACCTCTCTTCATTTAGGTGCTGCTAGGTACATTGGGTCCTGGTGTCATGAATTATTATGACATATTGTGTGGTGGTCTATACAATATCCAGATGCTGACTGAAAGCCAGGCTCAGCGTGACCCGGCCAGCATCTGAAGCAGTCGGGTCCTGCTGACAGTCTTTTCCAGTCTTTTATCATTTTAATTATATTGCTGTCATGCTGGAAATCTATATCTTAGATGTATCAACCCTTGAAAGCACTTATCATAAGTTCTTGCTGCACTTATAAAATGTGTATGAGTGATGTTTGGGGAACATCCACTGAGTTGGCGGAGTGGCTAATGACAGTTTTCTTGAGTGTGTAGGTTACTCAAAGTAGTAGTAATGCCCAAAGTAGTATTACATATTGTCTACTTTTAGTGAGAGGGCAGTGAGCTGATTGGTACTGAGTGCAGCACGTGATTCATACAGACAAGACAGTGCATGTGGGGAAGATGCTCCCACCACGTGGGAAGTCATAAAGGTCAATGTTTCCCTCCACGTGGGATCAGTCACAGAGGGCATGAACAGCAGATTGGAGCTCTGTATCCTGAATTGCCTACGGACTGTAAGTAGGGTACAGGCACATTAGTAAATATGATGTGCCATCCTAGGCTGCATCACAGAGGAGAGACAGCCTCTTTGACTGACCCATCAAGGAAGACTAGCTGCCCGTTAGTAGAAAGTGACATTTATCCTTTAAGAGGGATGGTTGTCTAAGTGAATCCCACAGAGAAAGTTGATCACCTGTGGAAAAGTTGCAAAACCCCTCTACAAAGGGTATAACTCACTTAAGCACCGTTGATGTCATCACCCAATGCCTTTTCAGGTCAGCTCAGGCACTCATGTGTGCCTGAGTATTTAGGAAGCAATGTTCTGAGCTACCACATGTTTGTTATTGTCACCTTTCACTTGTCCTTAGCTCCAGCTAGGTTAATTATCTCTTCTGATACTCCTGACCTCAATTCTACTACCAGTGTTATTTCCAAACTCGTTCCAGGTTATCTTGGTGCAATCAACATTCCAGATGTAACATACCTGGCTGCGTCCTTGTATAGTGGTCCATCTCCCTCTGTGCAAGAGTGCGCACTTGATCTCAAGTCCAGTCTGCTAGCCTGGCTTCCCTCCATTCTGTCTGCTTGCCTCTGTTTCTGCTGCTTAAGGGCGGCACCCGATCACTTCCTGTTTCTTGTAGCTGCTGCAGGCACACCCCTTGTGCGTCCTCAGCCTATTGCTGTCTGTCACCTGGTATTTAACCCAGCTCCTCCCTGGAATCCATGCCTGAGCATTGTGTTCTATCAGTTGGCTTCCTGTCACTGATGTGCCAGGTCCTGTCTATGCTTCCTGCCTTGCGGTATCAGTTCCCATGTCTGAACTGTGTCCTGTCTGAACTATCTTCTAGTCTGTTGTCTTCTGTCTATCGTGGAGGCTGTATTTCCAGGCCAGTGTGAACACGCTCTTAGCTTGTTCTTTCCGCCTTCTAGGGGCCGCATACCTAGACCCGTTCCTGTATCTTGCCTGTTCCTGTCTGAACACGCTCCTAGCCTTTTCGTTCCGCCTTCTAGGGGCCGCATACCTAGACCCGCTCCTGTATCTTGCTGCTGTGTCTGTTCTTATCTGAATACTCTCCTAGCCTGTTACCTGTTTTTCTCTATGTCCGTACCTTCCCTTTTCCTGCAGAATCTGATCCCATACCTAACTCCTTCTCGTTGTCCCTGTACTCCCGTTTGTGAGTTTAGAGTCCACTCGCTACTTCATTGCAAGTATCCTGTGTGTACCTGGTTCTGCCTTTCCCTTCCAGTCTGTTCCGTGTGAACAGAGCCCTGTCCCCTCTGCTCTGCCTTGCTCACCGCTCCGGCGGTTCTTGCTCTGCTCTGACCCTTTGCTCGCTGCTCCGGCAGTCTCGCTCTGCTCTGACCCTTTGCTCGCTGCTCCGGCAGTCTCGCTCTGCTCTGACCCTTTGCTCGCTGCTCCAGCAGTCTCGCTCTGCTCTGACCCTTTGCTCGCTGCTTCGGCAGTCTCGCTCTGCTCTGACCCTTTGCTCGCTGCTTCAGTAGTCTTGTCCTGCTCCTCTCTCGCTCACCGCTCCAGGCGGCCTTGTCCTGCTCTTCTCTCGCTCACCGCTCCAGGCGGTCTCGTCTTGTTCTGCTCTTGCTCGCCGCTCTGGGCGGCCTCACTCTGCTGTTTGTCCACCGCATCTGCGGTTCTGTTTCTGAGTCCCAGTCTGTACTGGGTCCTATCCACTCGGTGCTCCAACCTGTCGTACCTGCCAGTACCTCCCTGCATGCATACCAGTCGTGCTTACCAGCATCCTCCAGTCTGCATACCAGCTGTGTCTGCCTATACCCAGCAGTCTGTGTGCCAGCCTAACCTGCCTGTTCCGGTATTCCCCTGTGTGGGTCAACAGCCGTGTCCGGGGTCTGTCCTGGAGTAGCACCTGGTCCCTCTGCTCGGTTCCTCCTTGGTGCACTGGCGTCGTATGCCGTCGTGCGACCCTGGTCGGATCGGGTGGATACTTAGTTACGTCCCTTCAGGTATTCACTCTCCGGCACAGTCCAGTGGAATCACTACATACACACGCACACGCCACTCAGCCCGGGCGTGTGCATTACACCAGATTACCAACTTCTCACAATTGTTATTGATGTTGTTCACACATCAGTCTCTGATATCAAGGTAATGCATCTCTGCTAGCAAGTTACCAGTCGGCCAATATCTTTTGCTAGAGTTGGTGCAAAATTATTCTCACATCCCATCCTATTAGCCACAACAGTGGACTGTGGTCGCTGGAAAAGAGAAGGAGTATCACCTCTTACCTTATGGCATCTACGGCTCTCTTTTTGATTAGCCAATCTGGCATAATGTCACATGTGCATTAATCCGCAATGATAACATCACACCAGGCGTATACTCAAAAGTAGAGCAGCAGATGCCACCAAGTAAGAGGTTGTACTCCCCCTCCCATCCAGTGGCCCCAAACCACTATCTTGACCAATGGAATGGGACATGCAAATTAATTCACACCAACTGCAATTTCTTCTTTTCTTCAAGCAAATTACTAGTTTGCCAATACATCACTGCTATCCTGCAGTTAACTGTATCCCTGCTGCAAGTTCCTGATTACTAATGTCTTTGCTTTTAACTATATCCCTACTGTAATTCTGGACTGCATGAACTTCTATACTGTTTTTCTAAACTGTTTCTACGTTTGACTGCCCTCCAGCATCATCTGGTGCTTCTAGCTCTGCAAGCCCATCTGCAGTCCTGGTCTTCAGTGATCCACATGTTGTCCTTTTCTGCTGCATCATCCCCTCTGGTATGTGTCTACTGAAATAATGAACTAGATTTTAATCAAGTGCTGGGAAAAATTGTCAAATTATTAAAAAATGTACTTATCTCTGCATGTCATACTTCACCCTGCTCTTATACACTACTGCACGCTGCCTAACACAAATGAAAAATAAAACATTGTTGTCAGGAGTAATTCCTCTACTAACTCATTCCTAGGTCTCAAGTAAAGAAAGGTGGTAGTTACCAATTTTGTTTGCACCTGAGATTGGCACAAAAATGCTCTACAGACTGCAATCAGACAGATTACACAGTGTTTTATATGTCTTGATTGAACATGAGCAAATTGTTTCACTCATTTCAGGTTTTGCTGATTTACAAATCAAGCACAAGTTATTAACAATTTGCAGGCCGCTAAGATGTGTTTGTGGACCTGAACAGATTATATTAAATTTGCCTGAATAAATGTAAAAAAATCTCATCAGAATATTTTATTTAAATATTGTTTTTATGTTGTTAGAATGATCAAACTCGTGGTTATTTAGTTTAGAAAAAAAAAGAAAATCTGATCACTTTATGTGTATTAGTAGTCAGTACATAGATGCATACAAAGATCTTGTTATACCTAGATCCATGAAGGTATCACTATCCACAATACCTGGAGAATGAGAATTCTTCATGACCATGCATGGGGATTCTTTACGGTAAAAGTAGTAAAACTAAGGAACTGCCAAAGTGGTAAATTGATTGAACGAATTCCGAAAGGGTCTGAAAGTCTTTTTTTAAAGTAAGTCTGGCACATTCAAATCTCAATTTAAAACAACCATATTGTCATATAGCAGACTAGACCCTATAGAAAGCATGTCGGTAGTGTAATTTTCACTGCTTTTCTTGTGCAAAAAATAATATTTTAAACGTGAGTGCTCTGTGCACCCTTGGAGTGTCAAATACAACTCCTCACCACCTCCCCATATGTACATTGATAGCGCTCGGTTGCCCACAGTGAGATTTTCCTGAACTGAAAACTCAAAAGTGTGTGCGTACAGGCAGTATCAGTCCAAGAACCAATCAGACACAGTGGACACAGTGGTCTGAACCGGCACTCGGCCCTTTGTGTGTGCACAATGACACTGCAGGACCCAAGTGCACACAGTGTAAGTCTAGAATTCAAGCGGGAGCCTAAGACATTTGTGGCGCCCAGCTGCGCTTGGTACCACAGATCCTAGAAGTGTGCATTAATGGAATCCTCCACAAGAGGCCCCCATAAACATTCACACATCTCCACCTTCCACCTCAGACCAGCAGAGGGAGCCCGTTAGGGATATAAATAGGGAAGGTGGAGCTAGGCAGTTTAGTTTTAGTCTGGAGTGCACAGAGAGTGATTCAGCAGTTCCTCTGAAGAGCTCCTACAGTAGAGAGGCCTGAGAGAGGTTAGTCTGCAGTGGAGCCCAGTTTAGACTCAGGAGCTCAAGTAAGTGAGCCCAAGGTGTGCCGATGCCTGTAGGAGCGGTGAAGAGCGGCAAGCTGCCATTAGTGTGAGTAGCCTAGTGAGGGCCTGAGCGTGGCCGAAGGCGAGTGGAAAGTGAGTAGCAGTGGGGGCAGAGGAGCTTACCCAGCTCATCCCGAAACATATACCGGACACCGGGTCCGAGCTTACCGGGATCTCTACGACCCAGTAAGGCATAACCGGAATCCCTGGAGAACTACAGGTCCCAGGTTCACCAGAGAGCTGATACGTAACAGAGCCAGGAGACACATAGGCCCCGTAAACTGGGAGCGTGCACTCCAAGAGAAGGCCCTACCACAACGTCAGCCGGTGCAGGACAGAGATAAAGTTAGGCCTAGCTTCAGGCAGGTGAGAAACTTACTACGCAGAGGCAAGAAACAGGAGGCCCTACACCCGCTCATTGGGGAGGATCCTGATATGTGTAATAGTGGGGAAGGGCGTAGCCTTCCCTTGGCACTGAAGTAGTTAAAGGGAGTGTTCCCGTAGTTAAACCCTTCAGGACTGTTGGTAGGCCAAGCTAAGAGGTTAGCATCAGTGGTCCAGTCAGTAGAGAAGAGATGGGAACCTAGTGCCCTGACCAAGCCTTGAGTGTTATAGAGCTTGATCCTGACATAATGCCTTGTGGGCTGCAGTACCTGTAATCAGCCACAAGATGCCACTGTCCTGGGTGCAGATGTTAGGTTAAGTCTGCTAGCAGTGTTACAGACAGTGATGGGGTTAATGCTGAGTGATGACAGCTCACAGAGGGTGGGCACTTTAGGAAAATCCCTGCTTAGTTTCCAGAAGCAGGAAGATATATTCAGTAAGAGATAGGACAGTGAACTGTACGGGCAGCCTGACTATATGGTGTCTGCTAGGGTAGACGGGAGCTCCATACCCTCAGACAGTGGGATCACCAGTGTAAAAGTCTCCCTACGCAAGAGTCCTGTTAGCCGGCCGGAGAAACTCAACGGAGATATTGAGGACCCGGGGCACTTCTAGTCTGCAGGTAGCAGAGGAAGATAAATAGGACTCCAGGCTAAGACGTGGGGGAGATATCAGATCCGGAACACTGTTGGTATTGCAGAAGAGTCTCTTGGGCTAGAGATTAGAGTCACAGAGATGCTTCACTTAAAGAGGGAACCTGGGCTGAAGATGTTGCCAGCGCCTGTGAGGGAGATAATAGCCTATCGGGCCTTATCCATTATATATGCCTGTAAATACTGTACACATTCCTCTTCCCCAAGTAAAGTCCAAGTTATGGTTAAGAACCTCGTGTCCTTGAATTTATTGCTGCCCTGGTCCCAGAAGACAAATGCCTGGAGACAGCCCCGATCGGATGGTTTGAAGTAAGTGGAGAACCCCACATACACAGCCACACATCACAGGGAGGACACGAATTGTCTGTAGGGTGCCAGAGCGAGAGGGGGCTACAGCTCACCCACGACTACCTCGCTGGGGCACCTTACATATGCACCTGACTCGCCCCCTGGGCCGAGGGGCACTCGAGACCAGACTTCAGGGCAATGCTGGAAGTAGTAGTGGCGACCCGGTCCCGTGGCTCAGGGTGGTCAGACCAGTGGTAGTCTATGATGTACTGTAGGTAATGTCCGACTATGCCACCTGTGGATTGCGGTCAGGGAGGACCGCCGCTGCAAGGCAGACCGCTGAGGCTGGTGTTGGGGATTCAGCAGGGAATAGTACGACTCCCCACGGGAGGAGTGTAGCGTCAGGGCAGGTAATAGGATGCTGGGGGTGATGATGCAGGCGCAGCAGTAACCACACAGAGTCCAAGAATGCAGTCCAGGGTCTTTTACTGATCTTATCACAGACCCACCAGGAGTACAGGGTAGGAATGGACCTGGGTGTCTGAGGGCATTCGGGCGAGCTCCGCTGGTCAGGGTGAGTGGGTAGGCCTACCGTTCTCTCTCTCTCTGCCCTTGCTGACTATCTCCCCCTTTAGTGGTATGATAGCCCACGTCCCTGAGCTTGCCGTGTACTACGCCTGTATGGCTTGCGACTCGGGCCTTAGGTACCTGTAGCTTCTCCGTGCTGTACCGGTCCCTTTGTGTGGTGGAACCTCCAGGCTTCTTGGCCAAGGGACCTGAAATCCCTTGCGGGTTGGTTATCTGCTGCAGGGCTTGCAACCCTGACAGCCTCGGACCCCAGTGTCCGGTTGTGTGGTCTCTCTCTGCCAGGACCGGCTCTCGTCGCCTCTGTCCCTGGCTTTCTGTTCCCCCTTTGCCTCCTGGACTCCTCAGCTGCGGCTGACCTGTCCCTCTCTTCTGGGAACCATTCTGGATACTTCAGAAGTGGGTCCTGGTCTCCCTAACCCTGCCCTCAGTACCAGTTTTTATAGGGACAGCCTGCTCCCCCTACTGGCCTGGGACAGGAAGTGCTGCATGCAAATGGTCCATGACCAGAGAACCTCCCTCCTGCTCTCAGACACAGCCTTACAAGTTTGTGGCATCCAGGCCTGGGGTGACACATTCCCCCCTAGGAAAGCTTAGTACTCCGGGACTAAACGGGAAACACGATACAGGGTAGAAATTACAACATAAACATAACAGGGAAGAAAACAACAAGCAACACCACATATTGAGTTCTTTAGGTCACAGTATGGCCTGTGACCGGGTGTCCATTTCACCAACACAACGGGAGCCTTAACCAGGTGGGGGTCTGTCCTTGCCCCGAGTCCTTGACAGTCTTTATTCTTTCCTCTGGTTAGGCTCCGAACATATTTACAAGGAAGTCCCGGTTACTCAAAGTCCATAACCTTTTAGTCCATTTGTCACTATGAAAAACTGGAAAACAGTATTAATAATCAGGGTACAAACATAACACATTAAATATATACATTATACATTTAGATCTTCCAGCGAGCTGGCATTTGACCCCTAGTGCTCCGGGTTGACCTCCGTAGCCCACTGTCTTGTGGTGGTCTAACTTGGCTTTTCCCACTATCATTGAGGGTACAGCTACTAGCTGGGTGTACAGGCAGGGCAGGCAGCTGTCTGCGAGTCCTTTGGCTTACCGCAGGCATGGCAGGCTCACTGTCAGCAGAAGGGTTGACTCTCCTGGGCTGCTGGCGTGGGTTCTTCCGCCTCTGGGGCCGCTTGCTCTTCTAGTTCTTCCTGTCCTCCTGTAGACTCCTGCTGGGTAGGCTGAAGGAAGTGTAGGACGGGTACCACTATTGCGCCATTTATCTGAGTCCAGGTCCGGGGGAACTCTCCGAGAACTGTGCTGATCATTTCTTCCTTGTCCTCTGCGGGTTCAAGGTCATCTTGATCTTCACTTGGACTCTGTAGTTGCTCGGGGCAACGTTTTAGGTGGTCTCTGGAGATGGTGCTAGTGGTTTCTCCTCCATCCTTGGTAATCACACATACCTTCGGGTTGTCATGGTCGGACTGCAGCACTGTGTACGGGTCTCTCTCCCACTGGTCATCCAGCTTGTGAAGCCTTCTCTTCCGCTTCAGGACCTGCTCACCAGGTTCCAGGGGACCAGCAGGGGCGTGTTGGTTGAAGAGCCTCTCTTGCTTTTCTCTCGCTTGAGCCAGACTCCTCTCCACACTCTCCTGTACCTTCTTGTACTGTAGCCGCCGTTCCGTATCCCAGTCCGCGTCTGGGGAGGTGTCCTCAGGTGTCAGGACTCCCATCTCCAGGTCTACCGGCAGCTTACCTGGTCTTGCTCGCATCAGGTAAGCCGGGGTGCAATTTGTAGCATTCACCGGGATGTGGTTGTACAAGTCAATCAGATCTGGCAGCTTCTCTGGCCACAGGCTACGTTCTTCCAGGGGTAACGTCTTGAGGAGATCGATGACGATATAATTCATTTTCTCACACAGCCCGTTGGTTTGCGGGTGGTAAGGCGTTGTCCGAATCTTCCTACAGCCTTAGAGGTTGCAGAACTCCTGGAATACTTCAGCCTCAAACGCTGGACCTTGATCTGTCAAGACCTGTTCCGGATTCCCATGTGGACGGCAGAAGTGTTGCTGGAAGGCTCTGGCCGCTGTCTGGGCTGTCAGGTCTTTAACAGGAACCACCACCAGGAACCGGGAGTAATGGTCCACAATTGTCAGGGCATAGACGTAGCCTGACCGGCTTGGAGCCAACTTCACATGGTCCAGAGCTACCAGCTCAAGAGGCTGCCTGGTGACGATGGGCCTCAAGGTGTCTGCTGGCTGGTATGGTCCTTCCTTTTGAGATGACATGGGCCGCAGTCCCTGCTCTACTTCTCAATGGCCCTTCTCATGCCGACCCAGTAGAACCGCTCTCTCAGTAGGAGCTCCAGTTTCTTCCACCCGAAGTGTTCCGCTCTGTCATGGGAGGCCTCCAGGACCATTCCTGCATCTCACCTTGGGACCACTATCTGCCAGGTCAGCTCGTGCGTCCGGTGGTTCACAAGCCTTCTGCACAGCTTACCCTCGTAGAGGAATAGCCTGCTTTTCTCCTTCCATATCTGCTTGGCTTCCTCTGGAGCGTCCGGGCCAGGGCTAGCGTCTTCCTGGGTTAACATGTCTTTCACCAGGCGTATTGCAGGGTCGCTATCTTGCGTTTCAGCCCAGCCGTGGTGGGGTAAGGGATTGAACATGACGGTGGTTAAGTTCTTGTCTCTTACCCGGTGAGAATGCTGAGTGGCCCCATACCGGTAGAAAGCAGGGAGCTCTATTTCCTCCAGCTCTTCCGAGTCATCTTCTCCTTCAGGTAGGTGGGGCATTCTTGATAGGGCGTCTGCGTTGGCGTTGGTTCTGCCTGCCCGGTATTTGATTGTGAAGTCATAATTGGATAGCCGGGCCATCCACCGCTGTTCTAGGGCACCTAGTCTTGCATTGTCCAGATGTGTCAACGGGTTGTTGTCCGTGTACACGGTGAACTTTGCGGAGGCCGGGTAATGTTTAAACCGTTCTGTGACGGCCCACACCACTGCCAAGAATTCTAGCTTGAAGGAGCTGTAGTTCTCCGGGTTTCTTTCAGTGGGCCTCAGCTTCCAGCTGGCATAAGCAATCACCCTTTCTCTGCCCTGTTTGTTCTGTGACAGTACGGCTCCCAGCCCCACATTACTGGCATCTGTGTGGAGGATAAAAGGCTGGCCATAATCAGGGTAGGCTAGTATCTCATCCCCCGTGAGGGCCATCTTCAACTGGCGGAAGGACTCCTCTTCCGGCTTGTCCCACTTGAAGGGTGGCTTGTGACTTCTGGATTTAGATTGCCCTATCAGGAGGTCCTGCATAGGAGCTGCCATCTTAGTGAACCCGGGGATCAACCTTCGGTAGTAGCCTACCAACCCGTGGAATTGCCTCACTTCCTTGATGTTAGAGGGGCTTGGCCAGCTCTTGATGACTGTAACTTTGTCGGGGTCGGGGGCTACTCCCTCTGCGCTCACCACGTGTCCTAGGTATTGGACCTTCGGTTTTAACAGGTGGCACTTTGAAGGCTTCACTTTCAGGCCGTAGCCTGCCAGGGCTTCGAACACCTCGGCCAGGTGCTTTAGATGGTCCTCGTAAGTCTTCGAATAGACGATCACGTCGTCCAGGTAAAGGAGGACCGTCTCGAAGTTTCGGTGCCCTAGACAGCATTCCATCAGCCTCTGGAAGGTCCCTGGTGCGTTGCAGAGCCCGAAGGGCATACAGTTGAACTTGCTCAGTCCCATCGGGGTGGTGAAGGCGGTCTTCTCCTTGTCAGCCTCTGCCACAGGAACCTGCCAGTACCCGCTAGTAAGGTCCAAAGTAGAGAAGAAAGTAGCTGATTTTAGAGCTGCTAAAGACTCCTCTATCCTAGGTAACGGGTACGCATCTTTATGGGTGATATGATTGATTTGTCTATAGTCCACGCACATTCTCATGGTACCGTCTTTCTTTTTTACCAAAACTAAGGGAACTGCCCAGGGGCTACAGCTATCTCTAATGACCCCAGCTTCTTTCATTTCTCTCAGCATACCCTTAGCGTTCTGATAATGTGCAGGGGGTACAGGCCTGTGTCTCTCTTTTATTGGTGGGTGGCTCCCCGTGGGGATATGGTGTTCTATCCCTTTTATTCTGCCGAAGTCTAGCGGGTGCTTACTAAAAATTCTCTCGTACTCCTGAACCACCCGGTAGACTCCTTGTTTTTGGTGCAGGGGAGTGGAGTCAGCACCCACATGGAGTTTCTGGCACCAGTCCTCCTTTTGTTTCTGGGAGCCATTACCCTCCGCCTGAGGAGATGGAGGCAACGGTTCCATGGCCCTGATAGCTTTGTGCTCAACAGCAAACAGTTTGGCAAGTGTAGCGTACCTGGGTAAGTGTACCTCCCTCTCCCCAATGTTGAGAATGCGAACGGGCACCCTCCCATGACGGACATCAACCACCCCCCGGGCTGTAAAAATGGTGGGCCTGCTGTCTGAGTACACGGGTTCTACCATGGCTTGGTAATCTCTGCCTCTCAACCTGATTGCAGTCCGACACCAGATCATCATTTCACTTTTGGGAGGCATGGAAATGGGGAATGGGTCACTCATTCTTACGCTACCGATCTCACCACCAGACAGTTCTACCTGCTGCCGTCTCATCAGGGCTCTTATCTCTTTCTGGAGGACCCTCTTTTGGCTGGAGCTCGCATTCATCGCCACCTGCTGTAAAATCACAATTACTTCTGAAAGCCAGTTTTCAATTACATTAGTACCCACAGTTATTTTAGGGTGACTTTCACGATGGTCAATGTCCACAATGATCACTCCCTGTGCCGGCAGTTCCACCTTACCAATCTTGATGGTCATCTCTCTGAACCCCACCTGCGGCACGGGTTGGCCATTGCTGGCAATGATGCTTAAGTCATCGTCTGGGTAGCGGGTTATGTCAGCGTCACTCCAGTACCGCTTGAAAAGTACGCAGGGGATGGTAGTCACTTGAGACCCGGTGTCCAGCAGTGCACTCATGGGGATACCGTCCAGCACTACGGGTAAGACCGGGCGTCCTCCCACGTACTTATCACGCCAATTAGATGGGCCTGATGACCTTATGCCTGGGGGTTGGCCCTCTGCCCCAGGTCGGACCCATTTAAAGTACAGTACCTTGCTATGTGTCCTGGCTGACTGCAACGGCGGCAAATCGGCTGTCCATCCTCAGCGTAGCGGTCGGCGGGCCTCCCTCTGAATGGCGGGATCCTCCTCTGTCGACGCCACGGGACATCCACCGGACTGGAAACCTGCTCGATTGGTTTTGACGGTTCCATCTGCAACGACTGTACGGTCCTGGTTAATGCAGCCACACTCTTTGTTAGCTCCTGGACCTGATGGTGCAGGTCTGCAGGCTGGGATGGATTTAGGGCCTGTGCATCAGCCCCCACAAGGTCTGCAGGGTAGGGCGCTGCCCCCTGGTGGTAAGTGATGGCAGGGTGCCGGGAAGCTACAGCGCCACCTGCTGCGGGTTCTCTGAGCACTCGGATGGCCCGATCCTTGAACTGCGCAAAAGTCAAATCGGGGTTCTGTAGGGCCATGAGGCGCAGCTGGGTTCTGTGGGAGCTGGACAGCAGACCTTCTATGAACTGGTCAGTCAACAGTTTATCAGAGTCCTGCACGCTACCAGGGTCAGCTTGTTTGATAGCTCTCAGGGCTTCTTGCTGGTTCAAGACATAGTCTCTGATACTATCCTGGGCCCGCTGCTTATAGCCATAGAACCGCATTTTGATTTCTGCTGAGGTACAGGTATCAAAGGTACTCCGCAGCCGGGTCAGAATGTCCTTTACTGTCTTTTTCTCTTCATCTGACCATGATTTCACTTCCCGCTGGGCTGCAACGGTGAGCTGCCCCGTTAGAATGCTCACTTTCTGTTCTTCCATCAGGGGATAAACTTTGAATAAACAGTGCAGTCTTTCCCTAAAGTCAGTTAAGGTATGGGGGTCTCCTGAGTATTGGGGTAGCCAGGCTGCTCCGGGGATGTAGGGCATAGAGAATGGCATCACCGCTGCTGCAGCCCCGCTGGTTGTAGAAGGCCCCTCCGTGTCCGTCATCTTCCTCCCCCATAGTTAAGCGTGGCCTACCTTCCGACGATTCTTTTCTGTAGGCCGCGGCTCTGCTGGTGTTGCTCCGTGTGAGGACCTTGCGTCGCGTCCTGGTGACGTCAGCGTCACTCTCTCTCCCTTCCAGGACCTTGTGTTGGTGCGGAGGGCGGGGCTTCAAGTCTCACGCGCTTTGGACGTCCACGCCCCTCTTCTTCCCGCGCGGCGTCCTGAAGATGGCGTCCGATGGCGGGAAAACAGCTGAAGATGGCGGGAAAACTGCTGAAGATGGCGGGAGACGGCTGAAAACGGCGGGAAACGGCTCCGGATGGCGGGAAACTCCTTTTTAAGGTACGTATACAGTCTTTTCAGGCACGCAATACCCGTTTGTGGCGGGTTGGTCACAATTCTGTCAACTACGCCAAAGCTGACTCGCCCCCTGGGCCGTGGGGCACTCGAGACCGGACTTCAGGGCAATGCTGGGAGTAGTAGTGGCGACCCGGTCCCATGGCTCAAGGTGGTCAGACCAGTGGTAGTCTATGATGTGCTGTAGGTAATGTCCGACCACGCCACCCGTGGATTGCGGTCAGGGAGGACCGCCGCTGCAAGGCAGACCGCTGAGGCTGGTGTTGGGGATGCAGCAGGGAATAGTACGACTCCCCACGGGAGGAGTGTAGCCTCAGGGCAGGTAATAGGATGCTGGGCGTGATGGTGCAGGCGCAGCAGTAACCACACAGAGTCCAAGAATGCAGTCCAGGGTCTTTTACTGATCTTATCACAGACCCACCAGGAGTACAGGGTAGGAATGGACCTGGGTGTCTGAGGGCATTCGGGCGAGCTCCGCTGGTCAGGGTGAGTGGGTAGGCCTACCGTTCTCTCTCTCTCTGCCCTTGCTAACTATCTCCCCCTTTAGTGGTATGATAGCCCACGTCGCTGAGCTTGCCGTGTACTACGCCTGTATGGCTTGCGACTGGGGCCTTAGGTACCTGTAGCTTCTCCGTGCTGTACCGGTCCCTCTGTGTGGCGGAACCTCCAGGCTTCTTGGCCAAGGGACCTGAAATCCCTTGCGGGTTGGTTATCTGCTGCAGGGCTTGCAACCCTGACAGCCTCGGACCCCAGTGTCTGGTTGTGTGGTCTCTCTCTGCCAGGACCGGCTCTCGTCGTCTCTCTCCCTGGCTTTCTGTTCCTCCTTTGCTTCCTGGACTCCTCAGCTGTGGCTGACCTGTCCCTCTCTTTTGGGAACCTTTCTGGATACTTCAGAAGTGGGTCCTGGTCTCCCTAACCCTGCCCTCAGTACCAGTTTTTATAGGGGCAGCCTGCTCCCCCTACTGGCCTGGGACATGAGGTGCTGCATGCAAATGGTCCATGACCAGAGAACCTCCCTCCTGCTCTCAGACACAGCCTTACAAGTTTGTGGCATCCAGGCCTGGGGTGACACACACCCTTCACCCTACAATGCTCCGGGATGTGCCTGAACTACCACCAGTAAAAGGTACTGAAGTGACTACCGTGTCCGTCCCCGTTCTTGCTCTGACCCAGCTGGGTCTCGCCTGTCCTGCATCCCCCTCTCCGTACGCTGCCTGAGGCCTAGCTCCACCTGTGGGGAGCTATACCATCGAGCTCGCCATATCACCGGCCTCAGTGGACTGCTGCAGCGCTGGTTATTCTCACAAGAAACCACAGGTGGCGTCACGAACTTCCATAAAATTAACAAACAATCCCCTTTTAAAAGCTGACCCCAGGGTACGGGCCCGGGAGCCGACCACCGCGACATCCTCAAGGCCAGGCACAGGCCCGGGTACTGAGTCGTCCCCATCCCCCTGGGTGAATCATCTTTCCTGTCGTCACGAACAGGATCGCGTTCCCGCTGCAACGACGGAGTGTTATGCCCGTTGCCACCGGGTACTGTGCACCTTTAATTAAAAACTGTGTACGTTAAACAGTGGTGAAGATTGCCGCCATTGTTGGGCTGCCGAGCGAGAAGAAGGGCGTAACCGCGGGAAACTGAGGGGCGTACCTGCAAAAGCGCGCGAAGCCCCGGACTCACCCCACGCCTCGACATCAAACCAGGAAGCGCCAGGTCCTGGAAAGAGCGTCGCTGAACGCTCTGACGTAGGACGCAAGCGACGCAAGGTCCTGAAGACGACCGTCACCTGCGGAGCTGCGGCCTACCGGAATAAAAGAAAAGAAGGTAGGCCACGGTTCGCTAGGGGGGCATCAGAATGTCCGAGGAACAGCACGACGCCGGAATACCGGTTAACAGCCCTGATGTTCAACCCGCGCCCGACGCCGAGCAGGCCGAAGAGGCCGCACCACCAGGAGCGCCTGTAACTCCTGTCATCTCCATAACTCTACCATACATTCCTGGAGCAAAGTGGCTCCCCCAGTACAACGGCAAACCAGATACCCTGTCTGGATTCAAACGGAAGATATGCGGTATCTTGGACATGTACTCTATGACAGGCAAGCAGAGAGCCGCTGTTGTATTAGGAGAACTGACTGGTGCTGCGGAACGGGAAGTGGAAACATGGTCGGCCACAGACCAGGAGTCAGTGTCCGCAATCTTTAAAAAGCTACAGACTGTTTTTGAGGATCATACTGAGGCGGACCTCCGGATGAGGTTCTACAACTGTTCCCAACAGCCGGAGGACAAGGTTCGGGACTATGCCTGGCGTCTACAAAGGGCCCTGCGGGCTCTGAAACAGGTTAGTCCGACCAGCATCGTAAATGAAAACAAAATGCTGAAGGAACAGTTTGTCTGGGGACTGAGGTCTCCAGAGGAGAGCAGGACTGTGCTTTGGTGGTCCTTACATCATCCAGATGCTACCTTTGACAATCTTAAGGACATGGCTATAAAAGGACTGCAGCCCCAGGAAAAAAATGCCATCCAATGTTACCAGGGTGGGGCTACCTCAGTGCTTGCTACACCCACCTTTTCCCCAGTGGCTGCTGAATAGAGATGAGCGGTGTTCGACTAGAACTGTTCGCCAATCTCAAATTCGAGCTGTTTTGGGCGGTGTTCGAGTTGTTCGACGAACCCGAACGATTTGCAAAAAATTCGGCTGTTCGAGGTTATGTTCGATAACTGTTCGTGCACCAAAAGCGTGTCCTGCATGTCTGGCGCTATTTAGAGCACCAATCATGCAGGGATTGTCTGCCACTCACTGTAATGCCACAGCCATGGTGGTTGTGGCATTACAGTGATTGCCCAAATCGATGGGAACAGTGCTCACAGTGAAACATGGAAAGCCGGCTATTCAGCAGCGGCATACACCTGTACCCGACAATTTAGAACCGAAAGAATAGACCTTCACACATAGATTAGATAGATAGAAACATGTCAGTCACATATATAATAAGTACAGTGAAAGTGCTGCTTACTGTACTTGTCATTTAGCGTAAAGGATTTATCAAAAAAAATAATAGTGTTTTCATGCACCGTTTCTTTAAAAAAGCCGGCCGGCAATTCAGCAGCGGTACCCGACAATTTATAACAGACAGAATAGAGCTTCACACATAGATTAGATAGATAGAAACATGTCAGCCACATATATACGAAGTACAGTGACAGTGTTGCTTACTGTACTTGTCATTTAGCGTAAAGGATTTATCAAAAAAAATAATAGTGTTTTCATGCACCGTCTCTTTAAAAAAGCCGGCCGGCAATTCAGCATCTGTACCCGACAATTTATAACAGACAGAATAGAGCTTCACACATAGATTAGATAGATAGAAATGTGGCACCCCAGGGGTCTGGTTTTCCACAGTAATGTAATGTTATGTCTGAGAGCAGGTGGGAGGTCCTTTGGTCAGGGATCCTGTGCATGCCACACCTCCTGCCCAGTCTTGGGAGGGGAAGAACTTCCCCTGTATAAACCCTGGGCTGAGGCAGGGTTAGTCAGTCAAGAGAGTAGAAACAGCAGAAGCTCAGTGGGAGCAATATTACTACGAGTCAGGGGCTGGCAGCTGCAGAGCTCGCCCTGACTGAGAAGCTTTCTTACCGGACCCGGCGTCCGAGGCTGTGGGGACTAACTCTTACCCAGCAGCAGAAGCCGACCGGCAGGGGATTTCAGGTCCTCAGGCCCAGAAACCCGAAGGCACGGTCACACGCGTGGGACCAGCACCGCCATCGTGGAGCGGAAGCCATTAGAAGGCCCCGAGTCACCGGCCATACGGGTGAGCACCACACGGTACACTCAGGGACGTGGGCTACTTATATCCGCTTCTAGCAAGGTAGCCAGAAGAGTACAGTCAGTTTGGGAGGCCTACAACTCCGCCTGGCCAGGGGAGATCCCATCTGCTCAAGGACTGACCAGGCCCCGTTCACTAGCAAGTACTCCGGGAGGGTCTATCGTTGTTACCAGTAAAGACCCTGAATTACACCGCACCGTCTCTGAGTGGTTCCTGCTATCCCCATCATCCACATCTGCTGCCCTGAGGCCATACCCCTCCCGTTGGGGGTTATACCATCTACGCTGCACCATCCATCCACCGGCCTCAGCGGACTGTCCTGCAGCGGCAGCTCCATAGCTGCATTCAACGGGTGGCGTAGTCGTCCTGCATCTACCGCTGTTACATCGCCGCTCAGTTTGACTCCCTGGGCACGGACCGGGTCACCGCCACGAGACTACAACCCTCAAGAGATCCGGCTCCGGGTAAGCTCCCGCGTGCGCAACGCAGCGCGACACAGGCCCAGGGGCGCGTCAACTTTGGCGTAGTCGGCAGGATTTCGTGCCCGCAACCACCGGGTACTGCGTGCCTGAAAAAGAGACTTTTCAAACTTACCTGTGGTGAAGATTCCCGCCATCCGGCGCCATCTTCAGCCTTCTTCCCGCCATCCGTGGAGTTTTCCCGCCATTGGACGCCATCTTGAGGACGCCGCGCGGGAAGAAGAGGGGCGTGGACTCCGAAAGCGCGCGAGAACTGAAGCCCCGCCTCACGTCCGGACGTTGCGTAAGGTCCTGGAAGGAGCCCAGCAGACGCCGACGTCACAGGAGTGCGACGGAAGGTCCTCAACCCTGACGATCCACTGCGGAGCCGCGGCCTACGGAACAGGATCATCGCAAGGTAGGCCACGGTCCACTAGGGGGGAGGAAGATGTCGGATACGGAGGAGAGCTTCACTGCCTCAACCCCCGCCAGCGCTACCGCTGCTGCAGTTATGCCCTTCACCATGCCCTATATCCCGGGAGCAGCTTGGCTACCCCAGTACTCAAGGGAGTCACATACCCTGCATGACTTTAGAGAAAAGCTGGATAGCCTCTTCCAGGTGTACCCCCTCACAGAAGAGCAAAAAGTGAGCATCCTGGTGGCCCAACTAACCGGGGCAGCCAAAAGGGAAGTAAAATCCTGGCCACCTGGGAGGAAGACTGTCGCAGGGATACTAACCCGGCTGAAGGACACCTTTGATACCCGCACCTCAGCCGAGATTAAGCTTAGATTCTACGGGTGCAAGCAGCGAGCGCATGAGAGTATAAGGGACTATGCACTAAACCTACAAGAGGCCCTGAGGGCCATTAGGCAGACCGACCCTGATGGAGTGGGAAACGAGGACAGGCTGTTGACCGAACAGTTTATAGAGGGACTGTATTGTAATACCCACCGAACCCAGTTGCGGGCAATGGCCTTACAGGATCCCCATCTGGGCTTTGCACAGTTCAAGGACAGAGCCATCCGGGTGCTCCGAGAACCGGCACCGGGTGGCGTTGTGACCCACAGGCGCCCAGCTAGCACTTACCACCAGGAGGCGGCGCCCTTGTCGGCAGGGCCTGTGGGAGCTGATGCGCAGGCTTTGGACAATGACCCGGCTCCAGACCTACACCATCAGGTCCAAGAGCTAGCTAAGAGCGTTGCTGCGCTAACCCGAACTGTGCAGTCTTTACAGGTTTCCACCCCAGGGAAGATCCAGCTGGCATCCGGACCGGAGGACATCCCGTGGCGTCGACCAAGGAGGACCCCACCGGCCAGAGGAAGACCCAGTGACCGATACAGCGAGGACGGACGACCCATCTGCCGCCGCTGCAATCAACCTGGACATATGGCAAGGTACTGTTCTTTAAACGGGCACAACCTGGGGTAGAGGGCCAACCCCCAGGAAAAAGATCACCAGGCCCATCGAACTGGCGCGACAGATATGTGGGAGGACGTCCAGTCTTGCCTGTGGTACTGGATGGCATTCCCATGAGTGCCCTACTGGACACCGGGTCACAGGTCACCACCATCCCGTACGTGCTCTTTAAGCAGTACTGGAATGACTCGGATATTATCCGCTACCCTGACGACGACTTGAGTATCATCGCCAGCAATTGCCAGCCCGTGCCACAGATCGGATTTAAAGAGGTGACCATCAAAATCGGTAGAGTCGAACTGGCAGCACAGGGACTGATCATTGTAGATATTGACAAGCATGAGAGTCACCCAAAAATAACTCTAGGAACTAATGTAATTGAAAATTGTCTTGCAGAGGTGATTTTCCTTTTACAGCAGGTTGCCAAGAACGCCAGCTCCGGCGAGCAGCGGGTGCTCCAGAAAGAGATCCGGGCACTGATGCGACGGCAACAGGTGGAACTCTCCGGCGGTGAGATTGGTAGCGTAAGAATGTGTGACCCTTTTCCTATTGCCATGCCCCCAAAAAGTGAAATGATGATTTGGTGCCGGGCAGCTATTGGTCTGAGAGGTAGAGATTACCAGGCAATGGTAGAACCAGTTTACTCGGACAGTAGGCCCACCATTTTGACAGCACGGGGGGTGGTTGATGTACGCCATGGGAGGGTGCCCGTTCGCATAATAAATATCGGGGAGAGGGAAGTGTACCTGCCCCGGTATGCCACGCTAGCCAAATTATATACCATTAACCAAAATTCTATACAATCTGTGGAACCCTTGCCTCCATCTCACCCGGAGGAAGGTAACGGCTCTAAGAAAAACATGGAGGACTGGTGTCAGCAACTACATCTGGGTACTGACTCCACTCCCGCACACCAGAAACAAGGAGTCTATCGGGTGGTTCAGGAGTACGAGAGAGTGTTCAGTAAACACCCGTTAGACTTCGGGCGAGTCAAGGGGGTAGAACACCACATCCCCACGGGAGACCATCCTCCTATAAAAGAGAGGTATCGACCCGTACCCCCTGCCCACTACCAACACGCCAAGGGGATGCTTAGAGACATGAAGGAGGCTGGGGTGATCAGGGATAGCTGTAGCCCCTGGGCAGCTCCACTAGTCTTAGTCCGAAAGAAAGACAACACCATGAGGATGTGTGTAGATTACCGGAAAATCAATCGTATCACACACAAGGATGCGTACCCCTTACCAAGGATAGAGGAGTCATTGGCTGCTTTAAGATCTGCTAACTTCTTCTCTACCTTGGATCTCACTAGCGGGTACTGGCAGGTTCCTGTAGCAGAGGCGGACCGGGAGAAGACCGCATTCACCACCCCGATGGGACTTAGCGAGTTCACCTGCATGCCGTTCGGACTCTGCAACGCACCGGGAACCTTCCAACGACTAATGGAGTGTTGTCTGGGCCACAGAAACTTCGAGACGGTCCTGTTGTACCTGGACGATGTCATCGTATATTCCAAGACGTATGAGGACCACCTGAAACACCTGGCGGAAGTGTTCGAAGCTCTGGCAAGTTACGGCCTAAAGGTGAAACCTTCCAAGTGTCACCTCCTGAAACCAAAGGTGCAGTACCTGGGACACGTGGTGAGCGCTGACGGAGTGGCTCCCGACCCTGATAAGATCACCGCAATTAAGGAATGGCCAAGCCCCTCCAGCGTAAAAGAAGTGCGGCAGTTCCTCGGGTTGGTAGGCTACTACCAAAGGTTTATTCCCGGTTTCACCAAAAAGGCAGCACCTATGCAGGACCTCCTGATAGGCCAGTCCCGGAAGGCCAAGAACCAGAAGCCGCCCTTCAAATGGGAGGAGCTGGAAGAAGAGTCCTTCCGCCAGCTGAAGATGGCCCTCACGGGGGACGAAATCCTGGCGTACCCGGATTATAGCCAGCCCTTTATCCTCTACACCGACGCCAGTAACATCGGGCTAGGAGCCGTACTGTCCCAGATCCAGCAGGGGAAGGAACGAGTAATCGCCTACGCCAGCCGAAAACTGCGACCCACCGAAAGGAACCCCGAGAATTACAGCTCATTTAAGTTAGAGTTCCTGGCCGTAGTATGGGCAGTCACCGAGCGCTTTAAGCATTACCTCGCTTCTTCCCGGTTCACCGTGTACACGGATAACAACCCGTTGACACACCTGGACACGGCAAGACTCGGTGCCCTGGAGCAGAGGTGGATGGCCCGTCTGTCCAACTACGAGTTCACAATCAAATACCGGGCAGGACGCTCCAATACCAACGCGGACGCCCTGTCCAGGATGCCCAACCTGCCGGACGGAGGAGAAGATCCGGAGGGACTGGAAGAAGTTGAACTCCCTGCGTTCCACCGTCATGGGACTATCCAGTATTCCCACCGGGTAAGGAGTAAGCAGGCTGCTACGTTGAACCCCTTACCCCACTACAACTGGGCGGAAACGCAAGACAGCGACCCTGCCGTCCGACTGGTGAAGGAGATGCTGACTCGGCCGGAGGCTCGCCTTGAACCAGACGCTCCGGAGGAAGCCAAACAACTATGGGCAGAGAAGAGTCGACTGTTCCTTTACAAAGGGAAGTTGTGCCGCAGAATGGTTAACTCCCGGACGCATGAATTACTCTGGCAAGTAGTGGTGCCACGAAGAGACGCAGCCATGGTGATGGAGGCATACCACGACGGAGCTGGACACTTCGGGTGGAAGAAGCTGGAGTTCCTGCTGCGCGAGCGGTTCCACTGGGTAGGCATGAGGGGAACCATCGAGAAGTGGTGCAGAGACTGTGGCCCGTGCAACCTGAGAAGGAAGGACCGTGCCAGCCAGAAGACTCCCCTGCAGTCCATCGTCACCCGGCAACCGTTGGAACTGGTAGCCTTGGATCATGTAAAACTGACCCCAAGCAGAAGTGGCTACGTCTACGCGTTAACCATCGTGGATCATTACTCCCGGTTTCTGGTTGTCGTCCCCGTCAAGGACTTAACGGCTCAAACAGCAGCTAGAGCCTTCCAGCAGCACTTTTGCCGTCCACACGGGTACCCGGACCAAGTGCTGACGGACCAGGGACCTGCCTTTGAAGCGGAGGTCTTCCAGGAATTCTGCAATCTGTATGGCTGCCGGAAGATAAGGACGACACCCTACCATCCGCAAACTAATGGACTTTGTGAGAAAATGAACCAGGTGGTAATGGATCTTCTAAAAACGTTGCCCCTGGAAGAACGCAGTCTGTGGCCTGAGAAGTTGCCCGATCTGGTGGACCTATACAACCACATCCCGGTAGGTTCCACCAACTGTACCCCGGCTTACCTAATGAGGGCAAGACCTGGTAAGTTACCTGTTGACCTGGAAATGGGAGTCCTGACACCCGAGGACACTTCACCAGAAACAGACTGGGGCACAGAGAGGCAGCAGCAGTACCGGAGAGTACAGGAGAGCGTGGAGCGAAGTCTCTGTCAGGCTAGGGAAAGACAAGAGAAAACTTACAACCAGTATGCTCCCGCTGTTCCCCTGGTACCCGGAGAGCAGGTCTTGAAGAGGAAGAGACGGCTCCACAAGTTGGATGACCAGTGGGAGAAGGACCCGTACACCGTACTGCCCTCAAGCCACGAGAACCCGAAGGTTTGTACCATCAGTAAAGACGGAGGGGAAACCACAGCCATTGTATCCCGGGACCACCTGAAGAAGAGTCCCGAACAACTGAGGAACCCTGAAGAGGAACAAGAAGACCATCGACCCGTAGAGGAAAGGGAAGATATGGTTAGTACTGTGCTCGGGGACTTCCCTCGGTCTTGGACTCAAGTCAATGGTGCAGTTGTGGTACCCGTACTCACCTTCCTCCAACCAGCATCCCAAGCACCTACGGAGCAACAGGTAGAGCTGGAAGAACAGCCGGTCCAGGAGGCAGAAGACTCCACACAAGCAGAACAGGAGGATCAACCCTCTGCTTATAGTGAGCCTGCCGTACCCCTAGTGAGACAAAGAGCCGGTAGACAGCTGCCCAGTTTACCCTTGACAGCTCCTACACCCTGTAGTTCAGGGCTAGACAGTCAGCTCCGTAGGTCCACTAGGGCCACTAGAGGCCAGATACCCGCACGCTGGAGGATTTGAAGTGTATAAATTGTTTTATTTATGTTTATCTGTGTATTGTTGCTTGTGTATAATTTTGTGTTTCCAGTTATTTTTAGGAATCCTTGGTGGATTTACCGGGAATCCTTGTACATAGTTGGAGCGTAACCCAGGATGGACTAGAGACTGTTAAGGACTCGGGGTAGGACAGACCCCTACCTGGTTACGTCTCCCTGTTTTGGTGAAATGGACACCTTGCTTTCTTCAAAGACTGCACCCGGTTACGGACACGCCGTGACCAGCTTTATGTGTTTCCTTATTGTAATGTTATTGTTTATACTTTGTTATGTTACAAAAATATGTTTAGTCCCGGAGTACTAAATTTCACTAGGGGGGAATGTGGCACCCCAGGGGTCTGGTTTTCCACAGTAATGTAATGTTATGTCTGAGAGCAGGTGGGAGGTCCTTTGGTCAGGGATCCTGTGCATGCCACACCTCCTGCCCAGTCTTGGGAGGGGAAGAACTTCCCCTGTATAAACCCTGGGCTGAGGCAGGGTTAGTCAGTCAAGGAGAGTAGAAACAGCAGAAGCTCAGTGGGAGCAATATTACTACGAGTCAGGGGCTGGCAGCTGCAGAGCTCGCCCTGACTGAGAAGCTTTCTTACCGGACCCGGCGTCCGAGGCTGTGGGGACTAACTCTTACCCAGCAGCAGAAGCCGACCGGCAGGGGATTTCAGGTCCTCAGGCCCAGAAACCCGAAGGCACGGTCACACGCGTGGGACCAGCACCGCCATCGTGGAGCGGAAGCCATTAGAAGGCCCCGAGTCACCGGCCATACGGGTGAGCACCACACGGTACACTCAGGGACGTGGGCTACTTATATCCGCTTCTAGCAAGGTAGCCAGAAGAGTACAGTCAGTTTGGGAGGCCTACAACTCCGCCTGGCCAGGGGAGATCCCATCTGCTCAAGGACTGACCAGGCCCCGTTCACTAGCAAGTACTCCGGGAGGGTCTATCGTTGTTACCAGTAAAGACCCTGAATTACACCGCACCGTCTCTGAGTGGTTCCTGCTACCCCCATCATCCACATCTGCTGCCCTGAGGCCATACCCCTCCCGTTGGGGGTTATACCATCTACGCTGCACCATCCATCCACCGGCCTCAGCGGACTGTCCTGCAGCGGCAGCTCCATAGCTGCATTCAACGGGTGGCGTAGTCGTCCTGCATCTACCGCTGTTACATCGCCGCTCAGTTTGACTCCCTGGGCACGGACCGGGTCACCGCCACGAGACTACAACCCTCAAGAGATCCGGCTCCGGGTAAGCTCCCGCGTGCGCAACGCAGCGCGACACAGGCCCAGGGGCGCGTCAGAAACATGTCAGTCACATATATATGAAGTACAGTGATAGTGTTGGTTACTGTACTTGTCATTTAGTATTAAAATAAAGGATTTATTATTAAAAAAATTGGCGTGGGGTTCCCCTTAATTTTAGGCTCTAGCGGAGGTTAAGCAGACGGCTGGGGCAGATGTTTGAAGCCTGGGAAGGGGGTAATACCCACGGAGCTTCCCAGGCTACTAATATCAGCCCCCAGCTGAATACATAGCCTTTACTAGCTATTAAAATGGGGACCCCCCAAAAAAATGACGTGGGGTCCCCCCTAATTTAATAGCTAGCAAAGGCTAGGCAGACAGCTGGGGGCTGATATTAATAGCCCAGGAAGGGAGCCATGAATATTGGCCCCCTCCCAGGCTAGAAACACCAGCCATCAGCCGCCCCAGAAATGGCGCATTCATAGGATGCGCCAATTCTGGCACTTAGCCTCGCTCTTCCACGCTGCCCTGGTGCGGTGGCAGGGGGTAATAGGGTTGGGGTTGATGTCAGCTTATAATGCCAGCTGACATCAAGCCCAGGTTAGTAATGGAGAGGCGTCTATAAGACACCCCCATTACTAACCCCATAGTCAAAGTTAAAAAAAACACAAACACCCAGAATAAAGTCCTTTAATTGAAATAAAGACACAATCCTTTATTGTTCTAAATTAAACCATACTTACCATCACGCCCATTCCAGCTGAAGCCAACGATCTCCTGCAATAAAAGAAAAATAATAAAGCAACCTCATCCTTGCTGTGATTTACCAGGGGGGAATGTAGCACCCTGAGGATTCGGCTGCTACAGGGGTATTGCACCTCAACCCAGAGGTGTGATATTCCACTCCCGGGTAAGGAAGGAGTGTGAAACTGAGCTCGGTAGGCTGCATGCACTACACACATCCCATTTCCGAGGAGCAGACCGACGGTACTCCCACTTAGAAATGTGCAGGTACGACCGAGTCTGTTCCTGGCTGGAGTGGGAGGGGGGGTGGTACATCCCAAGTAGTGTAGGGGCAGATAGGGGGAGCAGCCTGGGTAAAGATAGGAGCTCATTGGGTGCTGGTCACCTGAGCTCACACATAGAGGGTGTATATAAGGTGGGCACCAACTAAGAACAGGGTCAGTTGCAGAGAGAAAGTCAGCGAGCAGAGGAGAAGAGAGACCCAGAGTGAGAGAGGAGAAAGAGAGACCCAGAGGGGGAAACAGAAGAAAAGGACTCCAAGAACCCAACTTAAATCCCCGGGTGAAGAGTCGGCACAGGGTACCGGAACCCAAGCTGGTGGGGGCAAAAACACACCCCAGCCAGAGACCGGAGACCGTGGGCAGCGTTTGCCACGGTCACCCACCACATCCACCACGAAGGCATACCACGTGGAGGGTCAGGGAACCCGAGGCCAAGGGTCTCCCAACAGAAGGCCCGAGGGAGCTGGACCTGGGTGGATCAATAGTGGGGACGGCCAGAGAAAGGACAGAAGGAGAGCTCAGGGTCACGCTCCGGACTTATTTGGGGGTTGGCTGGATCCAGAACCTGGTGGACGCAGCACGGCTCGGGAGGTCACTCGAAGCTGGAGTGACCGGAACATCAGCAGTGAGTAAACATCCTAAACTGCATAACCCGACTCTGTCTCTGATTGCCGTCTACACTGCATCACCACAACTCCCATCCTCTGCACCTGATCCCCCTGAGGCTATACCCCTCCCGTTGGGGGTTATCCTATCAAGCTGCACCAACACCACCAGCCTCAGCGGACCCTGCTGCAGCGGCGGCCACAGTGACCGCAACACAACGGGTGGCGTAGTCGACATTAAGAACTTAGTAACATCTGTAGGACTGCCACATACAACTGAGTTTGACACCCTGGGCACGGACCGGGTCACAGCCACTCGGAAGACTACAACCCCCATCTGATCCGGCTCCGGATATTCCCCCTAAAGAATATGGCCCAGGGGGCGCGTCAAAGACACAATCCTTTATTGTTCTAAATTAAACCATACTTACCGTCACGCCCATTCCAGCTGAAGCCAACGATCTCCTGCACTAAAAGAAAAATAATAAAGCAACCTCATCCTTACCTTTCCATGGTTCCCACGACAGCTTCAGCTCTGCTACATCGAGATGACAGGCTGGACCGCAGCAGAACGCTGCCATCCAGCCTCTCATCCCGCAGACACTGAGAAGCGCAGGCTTGCTTGCGCTGCTCAGCGTCTCTCTGTGACGACATCCAGATGAGCCGAGTTCATGTCCAATGAACTCGGCTCACCTCATGCACGTCACTGACAGCGTGGGAAAATTCTCACGCTGAAGCGGTGAGTGCAGGAGAATTCTCCCACGCTGTCAGTGACTTGCATAAGGTGAGCTCATGTCCAATGAACTCAGCTCACCTCCTGCACGTCACTGACAGCGTGGGAGAATTCTCCTGCACTCAGCGCTTCAGCGTGAGAATTCTCCCACGCTGAAGCGCTGAGTGCAGGAGAATTTTACCACGCTGTCAGTGACGTGCATAAGGTGAGCTCATGTCCAATGAACTCAGCTCACCTCCTGCACGTCACTGACAGCGTGGGAGAATTCTCCTGCACTCAGCGCTTCAGTGTGAGAATTCTCCCACGCTGAAGCGCTGAGTGCAGGAGAATTTTCCCACGCTGTCAGTGACGTGCATGAGGTGAGCCGAGTTCATTGGACATTAACTCGGCTCATCTGGATGCCCTCACAGAGAGACACTGTGGAGCGCAAGCAAGCCTGCGCTTCTCAGTGTCTGCGTGATGACAGGCTGGATGGCAGCGTTCTGCTGCGGTCCAGCCTGTCATCTCGATGTAGCAGAGCTGAAGCTGTCATGGGAACCATGGAAAGGTAAGGATGATGTTGCTTTATTATTTTTCTTTTATTTCAGGAGATCGTTGGCTTCAGCTGGAATGGGCGTGATGGTAAGTATGGTTTAATTTAGAACAATAAAGAATTGTGTGTTTATTTCAATTAAAGGACTTTTTTCTGGGTGTTGTGTTTTTTTAAAATACTTTACTAGAAATTCATGGTGGTCATGTCTAATATTGGCGTGACCCCATGAATTTCGGGCTTAGGGCCAGCTGATAATGCCAAGCTGGCCCTAACCCCTTTATTACCCAGTGAGCCACCGCATCAGGGCCCTGGATGAGTTGGGTACAGCGCCAGAAGATGGCGCTTCTATGAACGCGCCATTTTCCGGGATGGCTGCGGACTGCAATTTGCAGCGGGGGTGGCCCAGAAAGCTTGGGCCTCCCTGCGCTGCGGATTCCAGCCCCCAGCTGCCTAGTTGTACCTGGCTGGACACAAAAACAGGGCGAAGCCCCACGTCAATTTTCTTTAAATTATTTCATGAAATAATTAAGAAAAAAAGGGCTTCCCTATATTGTTGTGTCCGGCCAGGTACAAATAGGCAGCTGGTGGTTGGGGGCAGCCCGTTCCTGCCTGCTGTACCTGGCTGGACACAAATATAGTGCGAAGCCCCACGTCAATTTTTTTTAAATTATTTCATGAATTTCCTGAAATAATTTAAAAAAATTGAAGTGGGGCTTCGCACTATATTTGTGTCCAGCCAGGTACAGCAGGCAGGAACGGGCTGCCCCCATCCACCAGCTGCCTATTTGTACCTGGCCGGACACAACAATATAGGGAAGCCCTTTTTTTCTTAATTATTTCATGAATTTCATGAAATAATTAAAAAAAATTGAAGTGGGGCTTCGCACTATATTTGTGTCCAGCCAGGTACAGCAGGCAGGAACGGGCTGCCCCCATCCACCAGCTGCCTATTTGTACCTGGCCGGACACAACAATATAGGGAAGCCCTTTTTTTCTTAATTATTTCATGAATTTCATGAAATAATTAAAAAAAATTGAAGTGGGGCTTCGCACTATATTTGTGTCCAGCCAGGTACAGCAGGCAGGAACGGGCTGCCCCCAACCACCAGCTGCCTATTTGTACCTGGCCGGACACAACAATATAGGGAAGGCCTTTTTTTCTTAATTATTTCATGAATTTCATGAAATAATTAAAAAAAAAGTACGTGGGGCTTCGCCCTATTTTTGTGTCCAGCCAGGTACAACTAGGCAGCTGGGGGCTAGAATCTGCAGCGCAGGGAGGCCCAAGCTTTCTGGGCCCCCCCCCGCTACAAATTGCAGTCCGCAGCCACCCCGGAAAATGGCGCGTTCATAGAAGCGCCATCTTCTGGCGCTGTACCCAACTCATCCAGGGCCCTGGTGCGGTGGCTCACTGGGTAATAAAGGGGTTAGGGCCAGCTTGGTATTATCAGCTGGCCCCAAGCCCAAAATTCATGGGGTCACGCCAGTATTAGACATGACCGCCATGAATTTCTAGTAAAGTATTTAAAAAAAACACAACACCCAGAATAAAGTCCTTTAATTGAAATAAAGGCACAATTCTTTATTGTTCTAAATTAAACCATACTTACCATCACACCCATTCCAGCTGAAGCCAACGATCTCCTGCAATAAAAGAAAAATAATAAACCAACCTCATCCTTACCTTTCCATGGTTCCCACGACAGCTTCAGCTCTGCTACATCGAGATGACTGGCTGGACCGCAGCAGAACGCTGCCATCCAGTCTGTCATCCCGCAGACACTGAGAAGCGCAGGCATGCTTGCGCTCCTCACTGTCTCGCTGTGACGGCATCCAGATGAGCCGAGGTCATGTCCAATGAACTCGGCTCACCTCATGCACGTCACTGACAGCGTGGGAAAATTCTCACGCTGAAGTGCTGAGTGCAGGAGAATTCTCCCACGCTGTCAGTGATGTGCATGAGGTGAGCTCATGTCCAATGAACTCAGCTCACCTCCTGCACGTCACTGACAGCGTGGGAAAATTCTCCTGCAATCAGCGCTTCAGCGTGAGAATTTTCCCACGCTGTCAGTGACGTGCATGAGGTGAGCCGAGTTCATTGGACATGAACTCGGCTCATCTGGATGTCGTCACAGAGAGACGCTGAGCAGCGCAAGCAAGCCTGCGCTTCTCAGTGTCTGCGGGATGATAGGCTGGATGGCAGCGTTCTGCTGCGGTCCAGCCTGTCATCTCGATGTAGCAGAGCTGAAGCTGTCGTGGGAACCATGGAAAGGTAAGGATGAGGTTGCTTTATTATTTTTCTTTTATTGCAGGAGATCGTTGGCTTCAGCTGGAATGGGCGTGATGGTAAGTATGGTTTAATTTAGAACAATAAAGGATTGTGTCTTTATTTCAATTAAAGGACTTTATTCTGGGTGTTTGTGTTTTTTTTAACTTTGACTATGGGGTTAGTAATGGGGGGGTGTCTTATAGACGCCTCTCCATTACTAACCTGGGCTTGATGTCAGCTGGCATTATAAGCTGACATCAACCCCAACCCTATTACCCCCTGCCACCGCACCAGGGCAGCGTGGAAGAGCGAGGCTAAGTGCCAGAATTGGCGCATCCTATGAATGCGCCATTTCTGGGGCGGCTGACGGCTGGTGTTTCTAGCCTGGGAGGGGGCCAATATTC
Organism: Phyllobates terribilis; assembly: GCF_046119375.1. Lineage (NCBI taxonomy): Eukaryota > Metazoa > Chordata > Amphibia > Anura > Dendrobatidae > Phyllobates > Phyllobates terribilis. The sequence goes on from NW_027362773.1 coordinate 106,298,362, forward strand.
ATGGCTCCCTTCCTGGGCTATTAATATCAGCCCCCAGCTGTCTGCCTAGCCTTTGCTAGCTATTAAATTAGGGGGGACCCCACGTCATTTTTTTTGGGGGGTCCCCCATTTTAATAGCTAGTAAAGGCTATGTATTCAGCTGGGGGCTGATATTAGTAGCCTGGGAAGCTCCGTGGGTATTACCCCCTTCCCAGGCTTCAAACATCTGCCCCAGCCGTCTGCTTAACCTCCGCTAGAGCCTAAAATTAAGGGGAACCCCACGCCAATTTTTTTAATAATAAATCCTTTATTTTAATACTAAATGACAAGTACAGTAACCAACACTATCACTGTACTTCATATATATGTGACTGACATGTTTCTATCTATCTAATCTATGTGTGATGCTCTATCTTTCTGTTCTAAATTGTCGGGTACCGCTGCTGAATTGCCGGCCGGCTTTTTTAAAGAGACAGTGCATGAAAACACTATTATTTTTTTAAATAAATCCTTTACACTAAATGACAAGTATAGTAAGCAACACTATCACTGTACTTATTATATATGTGACTGACATGTTTCTATCTATCTAATCTATGTGTGAAGCTCTATTCTTTCTGTTCTAAATTGTCGGGTACAGATGCTGAATTGCCGGCCGGCTTTTTTAAAGAGACGGTGCATGAAAACACTAATATTTTTTTTAATAAATCCTTTACACTAAATAACAAGTGCAGTAACCAACACTGTCACTGTGCTTCTTATATGTGTGACTGACATGTTTCTATCTATCTAATCTATGTGTGATGCTCTATTCCTTCTTGTCTAAATTGTCGGGTACCGGTGTATGCCGCTGCTGAATTTGCCGGCCGGCTTTTTTAAAGAGAGTGTCTTCTGAGCAGTTTGTCAGCTTTTGGACACCTTTGCAGGTGTTTTCTATGTGTTTCTATGTGTTTTTGTTTGCCTGCCATTGGTTTTAACGGTGTTCTAAGGTGTTCTAAGGTGTTCGACGAACAGTTCGACGAACAGTTCCTCGAACATCCCGGTGTTCGACGAACCGAACCGAACCCGAACACTACGGGGGTGGCTCAACACTACTGCTGAAGTCAAGGTTCCAGCAACGTCCCCTAGAGAGCTGGACAGTCTACGCTCTGAAGTGCGCCAGTTGAGCAAAACCCTGACCACTGTGCTGAGTGCTCTGCAGCTGTGGACGGAGCCCGAGGAAGGAGGGAAAATCCTGTTAGCCGATAGCCCTGAGGATGTCCCCTGGATGCGAAGGAGGAGGAGGACAACACCACCCTCTACGAGGATCAGTGACCAGCGCCATCCACAGAAGGATCCTGCCTGCTACCGCTGCCGCAAGACCGGACACACCGCCCAGAATTGTCCTTTAAACGAGAAAACCCTGGGGCGAAGGGCCGACACCCAGGAGTTAACTCCCCAGGCCCATCAGACTGGTACAACAGGTTCTTCGGAGGAAGACCTTTCCTGTCCATTGTGCTGGACGGCATCCCGATGCACGCTCTGCTGGACACAGGATCTCAGGTAACCATAATGCCTGACGTCCTCTACAAGAGGTTCTGGTCCATGGACGACCTACGTCCGCCAGCTCCAAATCTTTCTGTTTATGCCTCAAATGGACTCCCCGTTAACCTAATCAGGGTTAAGAATGTGACAGTAAAGGTGGGGAGAGTGGAGCTGAAGGACCAGGGACTAATTGTAGTAGAGACTAATCCTGATGATACCAATCCGTATATGGTATTAGGCACTAACATTGTTGGTAACTGTTTGGGAGAAGTTGTGTTCTTGCTCCAACAGATAGCTGACACTGCCAGACCAGGACAGAGGAGGGCGCTGCAGAAAGAGATCCGAGTCCTTATGTACCAATGTGACACCCCAGGGGTCTGGTTGCCACAGTAATAGAGATATTATGTCTGAGAGCAAGTGGGAGGTTTCTCTGGTCAGGAGCCCTAAGCATGCAACACGGCCCACCCAGACCTGGGAGTGGAGGAATCTGCCCTTATAAACTGGGTCTGGGGCGGGATTAGGTTAGACAGAGACAGAGCCTGCAAAACAAGCAGAGCAGTCAGAGCCTGGAGAGGGAAAGTGAGAACAGGAGCTCTGTAGGAGCAGCAGCTGAAGGCCAGGGGCTGTGAGCAGAGATATAGCTCGCCCTGGCTGAAGTTGCTAAAACCGGACACAGGAGTCCGAGGCTGTGGGGACTGATATATACCCAGCAGCAGAAACCAACCGGCAGGGGATTCCAGGTCCTCTGGCCATAGAAGCCCGGAGGCTCAGTCACAAAGAAGGGACCAGCGCCGCTATCCAGGAGCAGAGGCTAACAGAAGGCCCCAAGTCACCAGCCATACGGGTGAGCACCACACGGTATACTCAGGGACGTGGGCTACTTGTAACCGCTGACAGCAAGGTAGCCAGGAAGAGTGCAGATAAACGGGGAGGCCTACAACTCCACCTGGCCAGGGGAACTCCTGCTTGCTCACAGACTGACCAGGCCCCTTATACTAGCCAGTACTCCCGGGAGGGTCTGCCTTGTACCATCAGTAAAGACCCTGAACTGCACCTCACGTCTCTGTGATTCCTTGCCGCACCAGCACCATTAGCACTGGGACCCTCACACCATCACTCCCATCATCTCTCACATTAGCTGCCCTGAGGCAATACTTCTCCCGTGGGGAGTTATCCCATACTCGGCTGCGCAAACAACATCAGCCTCAGCGGTCGGCAGCGCAGCGGCGGTCCCCACTGACCGCAATCCACGGGTGGCGTAGTCGGACATTTGCTATACATTAAGACTGCCACTGGTTTGACCACCCTGGGCACGGACCGGGTCACCGCCACACGGAGACTACAACCCCCAGCATTCTACAACAGGCTCGGTTCCAGGTTCCCCTGCACAACACAGGCCCAGGGGGCGCGTCAACTTTGGCGTAGTCGGCAGGATTTCGTGCCCGCAACCACCGGGTACTGCGTGCCTGAAAAAGAGACTTTTATACTTACCTGTGGTGAAGTTTCCCGCCGTCCGGAGTCGTTTCCCGCCATCCGGAGCCGATTCCCGCCATCAGACGCCATCTTGGACCGTTTCCCGCCGTCTTCTGCCTTCTTCCCGCCATCCGCAGCTGCTTCCCGCCTTCGGACTCCATCTTCGGGACGCCGCACGGGAAGAAGAGGGGCGTGGACGCCGAAAGCGCGCGAGATCCGAAGCTCCGCTCCACGCTCTGACGCTGTGCAAGGTCCTGGAAGGGAGGAAGAGCGACGCTGACGTCATCGGAGCGTGACGCCAGGTCCTCAACCCCGACGATCGACTGCGGAGCCGCGGCCTACGGAAGAAGAGCATCGCAAGGTAGGCCACGGTCCACTAGGGGGGAGGAGGATGCCGGATACCGAGGGGAGCTCCACTGCCACAGCCACCGCCAGCGCAACCGCTGCAGCAGTCATGCCATTCACCATGCCCTATATCCCGGGGGCAACCTGGCTACCCCAGTACTCAGGGGAGTCACATACTCTAAATGACTTTAGAGAAAGACTGGATAGCCTCTTCCAGGTGTACCCCCTCACAGAAGAGCAAAAAGTGAGCATCCTGGTGGCCCAATTAATCGGGGCAGCCCAAAGGGAGGTAAAGTCCTGGCCACCTGGGAGGAAGAGGACTGTCAGAGAAATACTAGCCCGGCTGAAAGACACATTTGATACCCGCACCTCAGCCGAAATAAAGCTCAGATTTTACGGGTGTAAACAGCGGGCACATGAGAGTATAAGAGACTATGCTCTAAACCTACAAGAGGCCCTGAGAGCCATTAAGCAGGCAGACCCTGACAGTGTGGGAAATGAAGATAAGCTGTTGACTGAACAATTTATTGAGGGTCTACTGTGCAATGCCCACCGAACCCAGTTGCGGGCAATGGCCTTACAGGACCCTGACCTGGACTTTGCACAGTTCAAGGACAGAGCCATCCGGGTGCTCCGAGAACCGGCACCAGGTGGCGCTGTGACCCACAGGCGCCCTGCTATCACTTACCACCAGGAGACGGCGCCCTTGTCTGCAGGGCCTGTGGGAGCTGATGCGCAGGCTTTAAAAAGTGACCCGGCTACAGACCTGCACCATCAGGTCCAAGAGCTGACTAAGAGCGTTGCCGCGCTAACCAGAACTGTGCAGTCTTTACAGGTCTCTTCTCCAGGAAAGATCCAGCTGGCATCCGGACCGGAGGACGTCCCGTGGCGCTGACTGAGGAGGACCCCACCGGCCAGAGGAAGACCCAGCGACAGATACAACGAGGACGGACGACCCATCTGCCGCCGCTGCAATCAACCCGGACATGTGGCAAGGTACTGTCATTTAAACGGGCACAACCTGGGGTAGAGGGCCAACCCCCAGGCATAAGACCATCAGGCCCATCAAACTGGTGTGATAAATACGTAGGGGGACGGCCAATCTTGCCTGTGGTACTGGATGGCATTCCTATGAGTGCCCTACTAGACACTGGGTCACAGGTGACCACCATCCCGTACGTGCTCTTTAAGCAGTACTGGAATGACTCGGACATAATCCGCTACCCAGATGACGACCTGAGTATCATCGCCAGCAATGGTCAGCCCGTGCCGCAGGTGGGATTCAAAGAGGTGACCATTAAGATCGGTAAAGTCGAACTGGCGGCACAAGGACTGATTATAGTGGACATAGACCGTCATGAGAGTCACCCTAGAATAACCTTGGGAACTAATGTGATTGAAAATTGTCTTGCAGAGGTGATTCTCATTTTACAGCAGGTTGCCAAGAACGCCAGTTCCGGCCAGCAGCGTGTGCTCCAAAAAGAGATCCGGGCACTGATGAAGCGGCAACAGGTGGAACTATCTGGTGGTGAGATAGGTAGCGTGAGAATGTGTGACCCGTTCCCTATTGCCATGCCCCCAAAAAGTGAGATGATGATTTGGTGCCGGGCAGCTATTGGTCTAAGAGGTAGAGACTACCAAGCAATGGTAGAACCCGTCTACTCAGACAGTAGGCCCACCATTTTGACGGCACGGGGGGTGGTCGATGTACGCCATGGGAGGGTGCCCGTTCGCATCATAAATATCGGGGAGAGAGAAGTATACCTGCCCCGGTATGCCACGCTAGCCAAATTGTTCACCATAAACCAGAATTCTGTACAGGCCGTGGAACCCTTGCCTCCATCTCAACCAGAGGAAGGTAACGGCTCTAAGAAACCAATGGAGGACTGGTGTCAGCAACTGCATTTGGGTACTGACTCCACTCCCTCTCACCAGAAACAGGGAGTCTATCGGGTGGTTCGAGAGTACGAGAGAGTGTTTAGTAAACACCGGCTAGACTTCGGGCGAGTAAAGGGGGTAGAACACCACATCCCCACGGGAGACCATCCTCCCATAAAGGAGAGATACCGACCCGTACCCCCGGCACACTACCAACACGCCAAGGGGATGCTTAGAGACATGAAGGAGGCTGGGGTAATCAGGGACAGCTGTAGCCCCTGGGCAGCTCCACTAGTCTTAGTGAAAAAGAAAGACAACACCATGAGAATGTGTGTAGACTACAGGAAGGTCAACCGTATCACACACAAAGATGCGTACCCGTTACCAAGGATAGAAGAGTCCTTAGCTGCATTAAAATCTGCTAACTTCTTCTCTACTTTGGATCTCACTAACGGGTACTGGCAGGTTCCTGTAGCAGAGGCGGACCGGGAGAAGACCGCATTCACCACCCCGATGGGTCTCAGTGAATTTAACTGTATGCCGTTCGGGCTCTGCAACGCACCAGGAACCTTCCAACGGTTGATGGAATGCTGTCTGGGACACCGGAACTTCGAGACGGTCCTGTTATACCTGGACGATGTCATCGTCTATTCCAAGACCTACGAGGACCACCTGAAACACCTGGCAGAAGTGTTCGAAGCTCTGGCAAACTACGGCCTAAAGGTGAAACCCTCCAAGTGTCACCTCCTGAAACCAAAGGTGCAATACCTGGGACACGTGGTGAGTGCTGACGGAGTGGCTCCTGACCCTGATAAGATCACCGTGATTAAGGACTGGCCAAGACCCTCCAGCATAAAGGAAGTGCGGCAGTTCCTCGGGTTGGTAGGCTACTACCGAAGATTCATTCCCGGTTTCACCAAAATGGCAGCCCCTATGCAGGACCTCCTGGTAGGTCAATCTCGGAAAGCCAAAAACCAGAAGCCGCCCTTTAGGTGGGAAAAGCTGGAAGAGGAGTCCTTCTGCCAGCTGAAGATGGCCCTCACGGGGGGTGAAATCCTGGCATATCCAGACTACAGCCAACCCTTTATCCTCCACACGGACGCAAGCAACATTGGGCTAGGAGCCGTACTGTCCCAGATCCAGCAAGGGAAAGAACGGGTAATCGCTTACGCCAGCCGAAAGCTACGGCCCATGGAGAGGAACCCTGAGAATTATAGCTCATTCAAACTGGAGTTCCTGGCAGTAGTGTGGGCAGTGACCGAACGTTTCAAGCATTACCTTGCCTCCTCCAAATTCACCGTGTACACGGATAACAACCCGTTGACACACCTGGACACTGCAAGGCTCGGTGCCCTGGAACAGAGATGGATGGCCCGCCTGTCCAACTTTGAATTCACCATCAAATACCGGGCAGGACGCTCAAATGCCAACGCGGATGCCCTGTCTAGAATGCCGAACTTACCGGACGTAGGGGAAGATCCAGAAGATCTGGAAGAAGTTGAGCTCCCTGCGTTCCACCGTCATGGGATTACCCTGTATTCCCACCGTGTGAAGGACAGGCAATCTGTGACGTTCAATCCCTTGCCCCACTACAACTGGGCAGAGACGCAAGACAGTGATCCCGCAGTCCAATTGGTGAAGGAAATGCTGACCCAGGCCGATGCCCGTCTTGACCCAGATGCTCCGGAGGAGACCAAGCAACTGTGGAAGGAGAAAAGTAAGCTGTTCCTCTACAGGGAGAAGCTGTGCCGGAGAATGGTTAACTCTCGAACACATGAGTTGACCTGGCAGGTAGTGGTCCCAAGACGAGACGCGGCTATGGTTCTGGAGGCATACCACAACGGAGCAGGACATTTCGGATGGAAGAAGCTGGAGTTCTTGTTGCGTGAACGGTTCTACTGGGTAGGCATGAGAGGAGCCATCGAGAGGTGGTGCAGAGACTGTGGCCCGTGCCACCTGAGAAGAAAAGACCGTGCCAGCCAGAAGACTCCCCTGCCGCCCATTATCACCAGACAGCCACTGGAACTGGTAGCCCTGGACCATGTGAAACTGGCTCCAAGCAGATCTGGGTATGTATACGCCCTCACAATCGTAGATCATTACTCCCGGTTCCTGGTGGTGGTCCCGGTCAAGGACTTAACGGCTCAAACAGCAGCTAGAGCCTTCCAGCAGCACTTCTGCCATCCACATGGGTACCCGGACCAAGTGTTGACAGACCAAGGACCAGCCTTCGAAGCGGAGGTCTTCCAGGAGTTCTGCAACCTGTATGGCTGCAAGAAGATAAGAACAACGCCCTATCACCCTCAAACCAATGGACTCTGCGAGAAGATGAACCAGGTGGTGATAGATCTGCTAAAAACATTGCCCCTGGAAGAACGCAGTCTGTGGCCTGAGAAACTGCCCGATCTGGTGGACCTGTATAACCACATCCCTGTAGGTTCCATCAACTGTACCCCGGCTTACCTAATGAGAGCAAGACCTGGTGAGCTGCCTATTGACCTGGATATGGGAGTCCTGACGCCTGAGGACACCTCGCCAGAGGCAGACTGGGATACAGAACGGCAGCAGCAGTATCGGAAAGTACAGGAGAGCGTCGAGCGAAGTCTGTCTCAAGCTAGAGAAAGGCAAGAGAAGGCTTATAACCAGTATGCTCCCGCTGTTCCCCTGGTACCTGGAGAGCAGGTCTTGAAGAGGAAGAGGCGGCTCCACAAGTTGGACGACCAGTGGGAGAAGGACCCGTACACCGTACTGCCATCAAGCCATGAGAACCCAAAAATCTGCGTAATCAGTAAGGATGGAGGAGAAACCACAGCTATTGTCTCCAGAGACCACCTGAAGAAGTGTCCCGAGCAGCTGCAAAGCCCTGAAGAAGATCAAGGAAACCCTCAACCCGCAGAGGAAAGGGAAGAAATGATCAGTACCGTACTCGGAGACTTCCCCCGGTCTTGGACACAAGTAAACGGCGCTGTCGTGGTACCCGTCCTCACCTTTCTCCAGCCAGCCCCGCAAGTGCTTACAGAGGAACCGGTAGAGCTGGAAGAGCAGCCAGCCCAAGAGGCAGAAGAGTCCACACCAGCAGTACAGGAGGATCAACCCTCTGCTAGTAGTGAGCCTGCCGTGCCCCTAGTGAGCCAAAGAGTGCGCAGACAGCTGCCCAGCTTACCCATAACACCTCCTACACCCTGTAGTGCAGAACCAGTTAGTGAGCTCCGTAGGTCCACTAGAGTAACTAGAGGTCAGATGCCCGCTCGCTGGAGAATCTAAACTAATGCACTGTGAATTTATCTGTTAACTGTTTATGGTTTATGTTTGTTGCCTGTTATTAATTATGTTTCTCAGTTACCCTGCAGATTTATTTGGACTAACAGGTTATGGACACTGGATAACCGGAACATTCTTGTAGATACTTGCATCTTGGTGCCTCTTGCGAAGACGGCCGCGGAAGAGAAAACCTGTCTGGCGTGGCCTCCTTGCGGCCCAAAGTAGTTAGTCTACCCTTGCAGCCACGCCCAAGGACAACGCAAGGGGTTTGCTTTGGACAGGTCCCCTACTTCGCTTAAAGCTTCACCTTGGGTGATATGGACACCCAGTTGCGGACACGCCGTGACCTTTAAAGAACTAAAGCTTCTTGTAAATATGTTATTGTGTTATTGTTATACCCTGTTATTATGTTTTAAAAATGTGTTTAGTCCCGGAGTACTAAAATTTACTAGGGGGGAATGTGACACCCCAGGGGTCTGGTTGCCACAGTAATAGAGATATTATGTCTGAGAGCAAGTGGGAGGTTTCTCTGGTCAGGAGCCCTAAGCATGCAACATGGCCCACCCAGACCTGGGAGGGGAGGAATCTGCCCTTATAAACTGGGTCTGGGGCGGGATTAGGTTAGACAGAGATAGAGCCTGCAGAACAAGCAGCTGCGCAAACAACATCAGCCTCAGCGGTGGGCAGCGCAGCGGCGGTCCTCACTGACCGCAATCCACGGGTGGCGTAGTCGGACATTTGGTATACATTAAGACTGTCACTGGTTTGACCACCCTGGGCACGGACCGGGTCACCGCCACACGAAGACTACAACCTCCAGCATTCTACAACAGGCTCGGTTCCGGGTTCCCCTGCACAATACAGGCCCAGGGGGCGCGTCACCAATAGAGATGAGCGTTGTTCTACTCGAACTGTTCGCCAATCTCAAATTCGAGCTGTTTTGGGCGGTGTTCGAGCCGGTCGGCGAACACGAACAATTTGAGAAAAATTCGGCTGTTCGAGGTTATGTTCGATAACTGTTCGTGCACCAAAATCATAACTGGATTTTTTCTCAGTAATGATGAAAATTAATGTTAATACGCAGTTTGAGTGTACAGCGGGGCGGGGGGAGGGGCAGGGGATGGATCTCTGCAGGAACAATGAAGATCTCCATTTTTTTGTCTCTTTCCCGCATTTGCAGTGGGGAGGTGCAATCTGTCAGCCTATCAGCAGCGCACACACGGAGCGAAGTGCTTTTTTTCACACAAGCAAGGGCATGTGTGATTGGCAGTGTATGTCACATGTCCTTGCCCTATAAGACCAAGCCATTTTCCCTGTCGCCACCATTTTCTCACTGCTGCAGCTGCGTGTTAGACGGCACCGCTGTTGCTGTGTGCGCTATACCTTGTTAATTTCAAGCCAATTTTCGCACAAATATACAGATAGCTTGGGAGTAGGGAATAGTTGTGATTGCAGTCCTTTTAAGGACTAGGTTACAGCATTTCCTACGACTTTTATCAAGCAGGTCTGTGCTCTTAAATAGATAGATTGTGGGAGTAAAGACTAATTGTAATTGGAGTCCTTTTCAGGACTAGGTTACATCAGTTCCTATCAGTTTTTGCCAGGCAGGTCTGTGCCAGTGCTGTGCAAGTTTTTTTCACAGCATTTGGCTGAATCTAGCAAAGCTAATCCTTTTTGGCCTATTGCAGAGTGTGTTAGTCAGTGGAGTAGCCTATCTGTGTTGCAAGATATACCACCTGTGTATAGAATACCAATTTTTTTACTGCACCTAGTGAAGTAAAATCTTTTGGGCATAGCATCATTCTATTAGTCCATATATACTGACCTCCATCAGGTTGCAAACTGAATATAATTTTTTTCTGCATCTAGCTCTGAAAAAATATTTGGGCTTCTAGAAGTGTGTGGGACTTGGTCTATTAGTCCATCTATACTGACCTCCATCAGGTTGCAAATTAAAAATAATTTTTTTCTTCATTTAGCTCTGAAAAAATATTTGGGCTTCTAGCAGTGTGTGGGACTTGTTCTATTAGTCCTTCTATACTGACCTCCAGCAGGTTGCAAATTGAATATAATTTTTTTCTGCATCTAGCTCTGAAAAAATATTTGGGCTTCTAGCGGTGTGTGGGACTTGGTCTATTAGTCCATCTATACTGACCTCCATCAGGTTGCAAATTAAAAATAATTTTTTTCTGCATCTAGCTCTGAAAAAATATTTGGGCTTCTAGCAGTGTGTGGGACTTGGTCTATTAGTCCATCTATACTGACCTCCATCAGGTTGCAAATTAAAAATAATTTTTTTCTTCATTTATCTCTGAAAAAATATTTGGGCTTCTAGCAGCATGTGGGACTTGTTCTATTAGTCCATCTATACTGACCTCCATCAGGTTGCAAATTAAAAATAATTTTTTTCTGCATCTAGCTCTGAAAAAATATTTGGGCTTCTAGCAGTGTGTGGGACTTGGTCTATTAGTCCATCTATACTGACCTCCATCAGGTTGCAAATTAAAAATAATTTTTTTCTTCATTTAGCTCTGAAAAAATATTTGGGCTTCTAGCAGTGTGTGGGACTTGTTCTATTAGTCCTTCTATACTGACCTCCAGCAGGTTGCAAATTGAATATAATTTTTTTCTGCATCTAGCTCTGAAAAAATATTTGGGCATCTAGCGGTGTGTGGGACTTGGTCTATTAGTCCATCTATACTGACCTCCATCAGGTTGCAAATTAAAAATAATTTTTTTCTGCATCTAGCTCTGAAAAAATATTTGGGCTTCTAGCAGTGTGTGGGACTTGGTCTATTAGTCCATCTATACTGACCTCCATCAGGTTGCAAATTAAAAATATTTTTTTTCTGCATCTAGCTCTGAAAAAATATTTGGGCTTCTAGCAGTGTGTGGGACTTGGTCTATTAGTCCATCTATACTGACCTCCATCAGGTTGCAAATTGAATAAAAAAAATTTCTGCATCTAGCTCTGAAAAAATATTTGGGCTTCTAGCGGTGTGTGGGACTTGGTCTATTAGTCCATCTATACTGACCTCCATCAGGTTGCAAATTAAAAATAATTTTTTTCTGCATCTAGCTCTGAAAAAATATTTGGGCTTCTAGCAGTGTGTGGGACTTGGTCTATTAGTCCATCTATACTGACCTCCATCAGGTTGCAAATTGAATAAAAAAATTTTCTGCATCTAGCTCTGAAAAAATATTTGGGCTTCTAGCGGTGTGTGGGACTTGGTCTATTAGTCCATCTATACTGACCTCCATCAGGTTGCAAATTAAAAATAATTTTTTTCTGCATCTAACCCAGCCAATAGTTTTGGCCTAATACCACAGTTTGGCCACTCAGCTCTGCTCGGTTACCATCCATTGTTTTTTTGTGCAAACAACTCCAGAGTTGTGAATTAGTTAACCACCAAAATGAGTGGAAAAAGGCCTGCTGCTGGTGGAAAGGGGAATAGGCGTGTTGGGAAGGGGAAAAAAGGTTGTGTCCGTGGGGTAGGTGCAGAAGAAAGACCATCTTCCAGCCAAACTAAAATGTCTACTTCTTTTAGCGGACAATGTGATAAGATCCCTTTCTTACGGCCACGCCAATCGCTACAAATTCCAGATGAGGCACAAAAACAGCAGGTGCTTCAACGGATATCAAGTGCTCCTTTAAGTGGGCTCTCCTCCATATCAACTTCAACATCACAAATACTCCAGTCCTCAAAGGTGTCACCCAAATCGCACTTGCTTCCTCACAGCTCCCAAATCTCCAGCTGCCCGTCTGAGTATGAGGTAGAACAGATGGTTGAGTCTGCAGAGCTGTTTACTCATACTATAGCCTGGGAATCAGAGGTCGACTCCAGCGCTTCTGTGAATCCAGACGAGGAAATGATCTGCACTGATGCCCAGAATCTTTATGAGTCGGATCCAGGACCAGACGCAGAAGGTTCTGACCATAATGTAGACCCTCATTCCCAAACTGTAACTCCTGTTGGTGGAGACAATGAGGAAGACGATGATAAGACTCAAATACCTGATTAGAGCGACAACTTTAGTTTTTTGTCAGGGCAGGAACAGGTTGGCTCTGAGGACGACGGGTGTGATAACGCACAGGGTGATGATGATGAGGTCGGAGATCCCACTTACTGTCAACCCACAGTCAGCCAAGAGATGAGGTCAGCAGAGGAGGTGGAGGAAGATGCTAGTGACGACGAGGTCAGGTTGCGCCTTCCTGGACAGAGACGTAGTACTGGAAGCACGTCAACAACTGCATCCTCAAACACAACTCTGCCTCTCACCACAAGTCGTGGTGGCTCTTCAGGTCGCATGGGTGCTAAGCCTTGCATAGCCTGGGCATTTTTTCAGATCGATAAAGATGACCCAACTCGTGTTATCTGTAACATTTGTCAGCAAAAGCTAAGTAGAGGCCAAAAAATACATAGTTTGAGTACTTCATGCATGAACCGGCACATGGACATGAAGCATAAGTTGCAGTGGGAAGCTCAGTGTGCTACAATGCGGCCTAGCCGGCCGGGCCAACCACCGTCTGCCATATCTTGTGCATCCGCGGCCTCTTCATCCTCTGTGACTGGGGGGACAGCAGTCACACCTGTTTTGGGGCGCAGACCTGCCACCTCTTTACCCGCAACAGCCAGCGTGATTGGCAGGTCATCATTTTCTTTGGAGGTGGTAACACCAGCTGGTCTTGAGCGCTGTCCGACATCGATAGCACCACCTTTGGATCAAGGCAACCTAACATGTCCGCCTGCATCTTCCTCACAGACCGGCAGTTTGCTGGGGACACCCTTATCAACCCCGTCTAAGCACAATAGCCAGCCCTCGGTCCCTCAGATGTGGACAAGTAAAAGACCATTTCCTCCTAGCCATGAGAAAGCTAAGAGGTTGAATTTCACCATCTGCAAGCTCTTGGCTACAGAAATGCTGCCTTTCCGCCTGGTGGACACAGAGGATTTTCGAGACCTTATGTCCGTCGCAGTGCCCCAGTACCAGATGCCCAGTCGGCACTACTTCTCAAAGAAAGGTGTGCCTGCGCTCCACCAGCATGTCGCACACAACATCACCGCTTCTTTGAGAAACTCTGTGTGTGACAGGGTGCATTTCACCACAGACACTTGGACGAGTAGGCATGGACAGGGGCGTTACATGTCGCTGACTGGGCACTGGGTAACTAGGGTGACAGCAGGACAAGGGGCTGCTGTCCAAGTCTTGCCGTCCCCACGAGTTGTGCTTCAATCCTCTTTATGTCAAAGTTCCTCCACTGCTTCTGCCTCCTCAACCTCCTCTCGGTCTTCCACCTGCACCCAAAGCCTGTCTGGTCATGCCACAAGCTTTCTAACTGCGCAGAAGGGATCCTGCACACCTCCTTACTATGCTGGCAGTAGGGCTCAACGTCATCAGGCGGTTTTTTCATTGAAATGTCTGGGAAATGTGAGTCACACAGCTGAGGAGTTGTGGTCAGCTCTGGAGAACCAATTTCATGAATGGTTGTCTCCACTGGACCTGAAACCAGGGAAGGCCGTGTGCGACAATGCTGCAAACCTGGGTGCGGCCCTTCGCCGGGGCAATGTCACACACGTGCCTTGTATGGCTCACGTGTTGAACCTGGTTGTCCAGCAATTTTTAGCCCACTATCCCAGACTAGATGGCCTTCTGCAGAGGGCACGGTCGCTGTGTGCTCACTTCCGCCGTTCGCATCCCGCAGCTCAGCGACTTACATCTCTACAGAAGTCGTTGGGCCTGCCACTTCACCGGCTAAAATGCGATGTGCCTACCCGGTGGAATTCAACTCTGCACATGTTGCAGCGACTGTGGCAGCACCGACAAGCCCTGGTGCAATACGTTCTGACGTATAGCCTGGGCCAACGAGATTCAGAGGTGGGGCAAATCACGCTGGAGGAGTGGTCTCAGATCAGGGACCTATGCACCCTTCTGCACAGTTTTGAAATGGCGACGAAGATGTTTAGTGCTGACGATGCCATTATCAGCATGACTATTCCGGTGATTTACATGCTGGAGCACATGTTAAACAGAATTCGGAGTCAGGTGGTGGCACAAGAGGAGGTGGAGGAAGTAGAGGAGGAGGAGTTGTATGCGGAAGGGCTAACATCTGCAAGGTCCAGACGGTCGGCAGCACCAAGGCGGCAGGCATGTGAGGGTGGGGGAGATGATTTTACCAGGGCGCATGGTAGCAGCCAAACTAGTGAGGAAGGTGCAGGAGCCCAGGAAGAAGTGGAGGACGAACTGATGGAAGACTCATCAGATGAGGGAGACCTTGATCACATTTCTGTTGTGCGAGGTTGGGGGGAGAGGACAGAGGAAGGAAGCATGATTGTTACCTCGCCACCAACACAACAGGGACTTGGTGCTCCTGGATGCGCAACACACATGAGTGCCTTCTTGCTGCACTACCTGCAACATGACCCTCGAATTGTGAGAATTAGAAATAATCCTGACTACTGGGTTGCCACACTGTTAGATCCCCGGTACAAAAGTAAATTTGCAGAAATTATTCCTGCCATAGAAAGGGATGCACGCATGCAGGAGTATCAGCAGAGACTGTTGCAGAATCTTACATGTGCTTTTCCACAAAATACCAGTGGTGCACGTAGTGAATCTCACAGTTCCAACTTGCCAACCGTGGGACCGTCAAGTGTTCAGCACTCAAACCGTAACAGAACCACAGTATCTGCTGGTAACATCAATTTTGCGGAATCATTTCACCACTTTTTTAGCCCATCCTTTGCAAGGCCACAGGAGACAAGCTGTCTGACACATAGTCAACGCCTAGAGACGATGGTACAGGAGTATCTCCAAGTAAACATTGAAGCCACGACTGTGTCACTGGACCCTTGCTCTTTTTGGGCTTCCAATCTGGATAAATGGCCGGAGCTAGCCACTTACGCCTTGGAGATCTTGTCATGCCCCGCAGCCAGCGTTCTGTCTGAACGTGTGTTCAGCGCTGCTGGTGGTGTGCTGACAGATAAGCGCACGCGGCTCTCCACTGATAATGTAGACAGACTCACGTTCATAAAGATGAACAAATCATGGATCCGAAACGACTTTTCTACCCCTGTGTCATCCTGGGGAGAGTAAAAGCTTGATGATTGGTTAAAATCACCCTACCAACCGTTTTAAGCTTTCAAATTACTAATCATGTTTATCTGTATCTTGACTGGAAAATAATTTGGGCTTTGTAGCAGTGTGCAGCACTGATCCTATTAGGCCATCTATAATAAGCTCCACCAGATTTAAAATTAAAAATAATTTTTAGCTGCATCTAGCCCGGAAAATAATTTTGGGGCTCCGAGATGCGCAAGACACATAAGTGCCTTCTTGCTGCACTACCTGCAGCATGACCCTCATATTGTCAGAATTCGAAGTAATCATGACTACTGGGTTGCCACACTCTTAGATCCCCCAAACTTTTCGATCAACCTTTTCATTTTAATAAAGACCAAAAAAATGGTCATTTTTGAAATTATAAGCATTAGCAGGTTGTTAGAAACTGAAATCAAACAGTTTTCAACTCAAAACTTTATTCTAGGTGATGTTACATTTTCACATAGGACCCCTTGTTCGAAAGGAGCTTCTGAACTCTCTCATCCATTGAATTTGTCAGGTTTTGGATGGTTTCTGCTTCAATTGTTTTGCATGAGGACAGAATACCCTCCCAGAGCTGTTGCTTAGATGTGAACTGCCTCCCGCCATCATAGACACTCCTTTTAATGATGCTCCAAAGGTTCTGAATGGGGTAGAGGTCAGGGGAGCATGGGGGTCACACCATAAGTTTGTCCCCTTTTATGCCCATATCAGCCAGAGATGCAGATGTTTTATGTGCAGCATGAGATGGTGCATTATCATGCAGAAAAATGATCTTGCTGTGAAATGCACGGTTCTTCTTCTTGAACCATGGCAGGAAGTGCTGTTTGAGAAAATCCACATACATTATGGAGTTCATCTTTAGCGCCTTCAGGGATCCTAAAGGGGCCGACAATCTCTCTCCCCATGATTCCAGCCCAAAACATTACTCCACCTCCTCCTTGTTGGCGCTGTAGCCGTGTTTGCGTGGGGTGTCCATCAACCAGCCATCCTCCACTCCATTCATCTGGACCATCGAGCGCTGCACGGCACTCATCCGTGAACAAAACAGTTTTGAAATCAGTCTTCATGTAATGTTTGGCCCACTGGAGCCGTTTCTGCTTGTGTGAAGTGGATAGAGGAGGTCGACAGGATGGCGTATGCACAGCTGCAAACCTCTGAAGGACCCTGCATCTTGTTGTTCGGGGGACGTTGGAGGCACAAGCAGCTTCAAAAACTTGTCTGCTGCTATGACAAGGCTTTTTTGCCGCTGCTCTTTCAACCTGACGTAATTGCCTGTAGGAAAGAGTCCTCAATTTGCCCTTATCAGCACGCACACGTGTGTACTGTGAATCAGCTACATACTTCTTGATTGCCAAGACACTTCATCCTGATCATCGCACAATGTTGATTGTAGTCATGCCTTGACCTAAACACTCCACAATTTGTTGCTTCTCAGCAGCCGACACATCCTTTTTCTTTCCCATTTTGGCAGAAAATGTAGGCTGCTTAATAATGTGAGAGAGCCTTCTTAAGTAGTCTTGCCTTTCATTGGACACACCTGCCAAACTAATTAGCACAGGTGTCTGCAATTGCTTACAGTGATATAAAGAGCCCTGACACACATCACCATCAATGAGTTTAACTGACAAACAAACAAATTCTTCCCTTATCACTCCTAAACACTTTTTGCATAATAATTTGGAACGCGGTGTACATGTGCTTTTCCACAAAACACCAGTGGTTCACGTAGTGAATCTTACAGTTCTAACTTGCCAACCGTGGTCTGTATGGAATTTTTCAATAAAGGGCCCAAAATTAAGATAACATAGATGGGAGAGGTCTCTATGAATAGGAATTCCTAAGTATTTGATACCCTGTGAGGGCCAGGCAAAGGGAAAGTTGGACTGGATGGAATCCTATATGGATTTAGGGAGGGAGACATCGAGGGCCTCAGACTTCGCTGCATTGATTTTAAAATTTTACCATGTAACAAAGTGATCTATTTCAGCCATAACAGCAGGGATGGATATATGTGATTGAGTGATATATACTAGGACATCATCAGCAAATAGAGAGCACTTGTACTCGGTGCCTCCCACCTCAATCCACCTAATATTGGGGTTATGGCGAATTGATGAGAGCAGGTGCTCCGTCACTAGGATGTATAAGAGAGGGGACAGAGGACATCCCTGCCTTGTCCCATTGGTGATTGTGAAAGGTGATGAAAATGTTCTGACGCACCCCCTGGGCCTTGGGACACCCGGAGCCGGACCCTTTTTGGTGGATGCTGGTGGTTGTAGTCTTCGTGGCGGCGATCCGGTTCCGTGGCTCAGGGCGGTCAAACCAGTGGCAGAACTATTTATGTGGTTTTGATGTTTAAATGTCCGACTACGCCACCCGTGGATTGCGGTCAGAGTGAACCGCCGCTACAGGGCAGACCGCTAAGGCTGGTGTTGTGGGTGCAGCAGAGCGTAGCATAACTCCCCACGGGAGGAGTATAGCCTCAGGGCAGTGTATGCGGAGGATGGGGGTGATGGTGCAGGGCAGCAGCAGTAACGACACGGAGTCAGTGATGCAGTCCAGGGCCTTTACTCACAGTTCTTATTATCCAGACCACGTCTGCAGGTAACGGCTGCCCACGTCGTACTGTGCTCACCAGGTGAGGGGCTCAGACAACTCCCAGATAACTTTGGAGCGCTTCACAGGACCCCCTTTGTGTGTCCTTTGTCTGGCCTTTCTTACCAACACTTCTGTCCGGCTGCCTCGGGCCTCCTCTTGGTAAACTTGGCGCCAGTTTCCCTGACCCTATGTGGTGCCTTCCTAGCGGGTGGAGCAAGGGGCTGCGCCACATAAAATGTCAGAGCCTCCGGTTTCTAGCTGAGTGTCGTTTCCTGCCTCCACTAGTTCGGGGACCGGTCTCCCCCTTTGGCCTGACCCCTCCACGCAGGTGGATTCGGGCGTGCGGTGGCGACTCGCCCGTCCGCACCCCTGGGATCCCTTCATTCCTCGTTCCTGGAGCCTTCTCCGCTCCTCTTCCTTCCTTCTCCCTCTTGCAGGCCTGGGCCTCTGTTACTAGGCCCGCCTCCGGAGCAGAGCTCATGCAGAGCCCCTGCTCCCTGCCACTTCTGCTCAGACTTCTCTGCACTGAACTAAGATGGTGCCCACCTTTTATACTCCCTTCTCAATGCACCCAGGAACTGCTTCCTCCCTGCTCCTGCACTACAGGGTTCCCCTTCCTCAGTGTTCCCTCCCCTCACTCCAGCCAGGGACAGGGACTGTCGTGCCCATCTCAGGGGCATATTGGTCGCCCTGCCCCACGGCAATGTGGTGTAATGCATGCAGGTGTCGGGTCCTGATCCACACTCCATCCTTACCTGAGAGTGAGATATCACACCTCTGGGTGAGGTGCAATACGTCTGTAGCAACCGAGCCCTCAGGGTGCTACAGTTCCATTTATCTTCAGCCTAGGTGACGTATTGCGATACAGGGCCGTGATTTTGGCTATAAAAGGGTCCCCTAGACCCCTACCCCAAGCTCTTTAAGAGAATCATATATGGCGTGCCAGGAGACTCTATGGAATGCTTTCTCAGGATCCAACGAGAGTATCTAATTACAAATTTTTAACTGCATCTAGCCCAGGAAATACTTTGTGCCTAGTAGCAGTGTCTGCTAGTCAGCGGATTATCCCGGCTGTTAAGCAAGCTACACCACCTGTAGTTTAGACACTTAATTTTTTCAAAGGAAATGCTTCGGGACCATGGGATACTTAGTGAAGAGCATCAGGAGGCACCCCAAGGCATAGGGGCTGGGACTGGCAGTAGGATGCCTTGCGGTGGACAGCCGAGCTCGATCCTTATAAAAGCTTTTTAACTGCAGCAGCTTTAGTGGACGCTACTGGAGCTGGAATTACCGCGGCTGCTGGCATGAGACTTGCCCTCCAATAGATCCTTGTAAATGGATTTAAAGTGTATTCATTCAAATTAGAGAGACAATTTAAATTAAAAAGCTTAGAGCTGCCTCCACCACAGGGGGGCTCGCTCGACCCACCAGCGGACAGGCACCAGTATTGGGAGAGGGGGGCTGGCCGTCAGGGTTCACCGCGGCTCTGGCACAAACCCGGCGACACGGAGGTGGCACGGGCAGGAGCGGACTGGCCGTGTCGGCTTCTCACTTTTTGGATTTTAGAAGGGCATGACATGCCTATATCTGTGTCTCCCCCTCCTTTTACTCCTCCACCTCTTTTATTTTCGCATGACTATATGTACTTGTCACTTTTCCATGTGTTAGTTATGTCTTCTGAGCAGTTTGTCAGCTTTTGGACACCTTTGAAGGTGTTTTCTATGTGTTTCTATGTGTTTTTGTTTGCCTGCCATTGGTTTTAACGGTGTTCGAAGGTGTTCGACGAACAGTTCGACGAACAGTTCGGCGAACACACGGGTGTTCGACGAACCGAACCGAACTCGAACACTACGGGGGTGGCTCAACACTAGTCACCAACAACAAGTAAGGTTAACAGATGGTGAAATCGGTAATGTGCGGGTGACGGACCCCATACCCATTGTGATCCCCCCAATGAGTGAAATGCTTATCTGGTGTAGAGCCGCCATAGGTCTTAGAGGACAGAGCTACCAGGCGGTAGTAGAACCCCTTTGCTCCGAGCACAGACCCACGCTCTTAACCGCCAGATGAGTGGTAGATGTGTAGCACCCTGAGGATTCGGCTGCTACAGGGGTATTGCACTTCAACCCAGAGGTGTGATATTCCACTCCCGGGTAAGGATGGAGTGTGGAGCTGAGCTCAGTAAGCTGCATGCACTACACACATCCCATTTCCGAGGAACAGACCAACGGTACTCCCACTTAGAAATGTGCAGGTACGACAGAGTCTGTTCCTGGCTGGAGTGGGAGGGGGGTGGTACATCCCAGTAGTGTAGGGGCAGATAGGGGGAGCAGCCTGGGTAAAGTTAGGAGCTCATTGGGTGCTGGTCACCTGAGCTCACACATAGAGGGAGTATAAAAGGTGGGAACCATCTAAGATCAGGGTCAGTCAGCCACAGTCAGTCAGTCTGTGAGTCTTTGCAGAGGAAGAGAGCAGAAGAGCAGAGCAGCCCCAGGCCAAGAGTGAGAGAGGAGAAAGAAAGACCCAGAGGGGGAGAAAGAAGGAACTCTGAGAGCCCAAATACAACCACAGGGTGAAGAGTTGGCAACAGGGTACCGGATCCCAAACTGGTGGGGGCTACAGCATACCTCAGCCAGAGACCGGAGGCCGTGGGCAGCATCTGCCACGGCCACCCACCATATCCACCCGGAAGGCAGACCACGTAAAGGGTCAGGGAACCCAGAGTCGGGTTTTACCAACAGAAGGCCCGAGGGAGCCGGACTTAGGTGGATCCCTGGTGGGGAAGGCCAGAGACGAGGACAGGACAGAAAGGGAGCTCAGAACCACGCTCCAGAACTACTTGGGGGTTGGCCGAGTCCAGGACCTGGTGGACGCAGCACGGCTCGGGTGGTCACTCAAGGCCGGAGTGACCGGTACAAGAACAGCAGTAAGTAAAGAACCCTGAACTGCACAACCCGACTCTGACTCTCATTACCATCATCCCTGCACTTCCACAACCACCATCCTCTGCACCTGACCCCCTGAGGCTATACCCCTCCCGTTGGGGGTTATACTACCTAAGCTGCACAAACACCATCAGCCTCAGCGGACCCTGCTGCAGCGGCGGCCGTAGTGACCGCAATTCAACGGGTGGCGTAGTCGACATAAAGAACTTTAGTAACATCAGTAAGGACTGCCACACACTGAGCTTGACACCCTGGGCACGGACCGGGTCACAGCCACTCGGAGACTACAACCCCCATCTGATCCGGCTCCGGGTATTCCCCTAAAGAATATGGCCCAGGGGGCGCGTCAACTTTGGCGTAGTCGGCAGGATCTCGTGCCCGCAACACCCGGGTACTGCGTGCCTGAAGAAAAGAACAAGTTTACCTCAAAAAGAAGTCTCCCGCCGGTCCCGGAGGGTCCCCGCCATCGGACTCCATCACAGATCGATTCCCGCCGGTTGTCCGCCGTTAACAGCTTTTTCCCGCCATCTGCAGAGTTTCCCGCCACTGGGAGACGATTCCCGCCATTTCCGAAGATTTCCCGCCTTGGAAGAGCGGACGCCATTATGGGCGTGCCAGAGGGTGGCAAGAGGCCGCCTCCCATCGTGGGCCAGGACCGAAAATGGCGCCAAAAGTGGAAACCGCCCCCACCAACAGAGACTGTGATGCTAGAGGTGTCTGTCAGCGTGAAAGAACTGCCCCTGGAGCTGACAATCACCAAGTGGCCCCGGGACCGCCCTCGAAGTGGGAGGACTGAGAACAAGAGAACAAAGATGGGTGTCGCCTGGAGCAGTCTGGAGAGAGCGCACCCGGAGACAAGAAGCCTGGAGCAGAGTCCAGAAAGAGCCTACCCGGAGATGGAGGGAGAGCCAGGCAGCACCGACCCAGTGGTCAGGAGCCTGATGCGGGCCGCCACTCCAGGCAGCACCGACCCAGTGGTCAGGAGCCTGTTGCCGGTCGCCACTCCAGAAGGCCTGCTGGAGACAACGGGAGGAGAGCAGAGCAGCACCGACCCGTTGGTCAGGAGCCTGCTAGAAGCAACGACCCCACTAGGCTTAATGGAGGTCTTGGCACAGCTCCCCCGAGATCGGGAGTGTGCACAGACTGCGCTGGAGGGCCTCGCACGGAGGATGGCCCGGGTGCAGCGAGAGACGTTAGCAGAATGGAGCCGTGAGATGGCCCAGCAGACAAGAACCCGTCAGCGGAGCACGCCACCCGAGACGAGGAGACAGACCGCCTCTGAGGATGGCGCAGGAGGACTGAAGGCCGGAGACGGCGCCGAGAAGGGAGCCGAACGAAAGGAGGCAGGTAAAGGGGACGTCTCTACCCCAAACCGGGAAACCGCGTACCTGCCCCAGCTCCCCGTCGCAGAGCCCGAAGTATCCCCTGCCGTGCCCGTCGCTGCAACGTCACCGCCGCAGACTAGGCCTCAAACGGGAGCCGCGACCCCTGTGACGTCACACGCCTCGACCCCGAGCGTGACCAAGCAGGAAGTACCATCGGCCTGGTCGCAAGGCCTAGTACCCCCGGGCGACGCAATACCAACAGCGCCCCCTACCTCCGCGGAGCCCCCGGCCTGGTCGCAGGGCCAAGTAACACAGGGCGCCGCCGTTCTTACGGTGCCCTTTACTTTCAAGGTGCCCCAGGCCTGGTCGCAAGGCCTGGTCAACCCGGGCGCCGCTACCATCGCGGCGCCCATAACACATAAAGTACCGCACCTGGGTGAGGACCTGTTCGCCCAACATACGTGTCCGGATGGGCAGCCCTTTATATGGCCACCGGAGTTTCACCATCCCCGACTCCGGAAAGAGAGACCCCTAGACGAACCCCTGATTCCGGTTCCAAAGCCCGTAAAGAGGATCTCGCCCCCGCTAGCAGAAGCGCAGTTTGAGTGGGACCCCACCGGAGAAGACCTTATGGGGTTCACTCAGGAGACTCGGGCAGCCGCAGCGGAGCGTGCGGAGTGCTGCCGCCAGCAGCTCGAGGTCTTTGAGAGGGAGCGGAGAGAGAGGCGGGTCCGGGAACAGCAAGCCCAAATAAGGAGCGCGGAGCAGAAGAGCCGGACCAGGAGAAACCCCCGTGCAGCGCATGGTCCCCGTACCATCGGGACTGTGATAAAGTTCAATCTGCAGCATGGGTGGGGTTTCATCAGGGATCACCGCACCCCAGGCGACGTCTTCGTGACCAGGAGAGACGTTGAGTCCCACCTACCGGAGGGACACAGAGGTCGTGACCTGTATTTAGGGGACGAGGTCACCTTCACCCGGCACAAGTGTGCCAAAGGACCCTACGCCCTCCATGTGCATCGCCTGACGGAGGAGGAGCTGCGGTGTGAGGAGGAGCAAGAGGACCCGGACGGGTCTGAACTAGAACCTGGAACCAATCACAAAGAAAGAGCAGGAGGACGCCGTCGTTGAGTACGGTAGTATAGAGACTGTATATAGTTGCCCGTCGGGGCACAGTGAACCGTTGCTGCTAATATAGTCCCCGTTGGGACCAGAGAACTGAACTGTTAACCCGTGTGTCCCTATTCCCACTGACCGAGGACTGAGAACGGTCAATCCTCCCTAATACCTGGCCGAGGACTGAGAGCGGCCATATCCCCTTGTATATAGTTGCGCTTCCTAAAGCGCCCCCTTCCGGTTTTATAGGAAACTGTTTTCTACAAGAGACTGTGGCACTTTACCCGGTCACAAGTTGCACCGTGACCGGAGGTACCAGAAGACAAGAATGTTTTTATGAAAAGTTTATATGAAAAGTTTATGCTGATATATATGATGTTTTATATGTTTATGTTTATGGAAAAAAATTGTACGTTTGGTGTTGTTTATATCTTACAGCCCGAGGACGTGCTGTGATTTACCAGGGGGGAATGTAGCACCCTGAGGATTCGGCTGCTACAGGGGTATTGCACTTCAACCCAGAGGTGTGATATTCCACTCCCGGGTAAGGATGGAGTGTGGAGCTGAGCTCAGTAAGCTGCATGCACTACACACATCCCATTTCCGAGGAACAGACCAACGGTACTCCCACTTAGAAATGTGCAGGTACGACAGAGTCTGTTCCTGGCTGGAGTGGGAGGGGGGTGGTACATCCCAGTAGTGTAGGGGCAGATAGGGGGAGCAGCCTGGGTAAAGTTAGGAGCTCATTGGGTGCTGGTCACCTGAGCTCACACATAGAGGGAGTATAAAAGGTGGGAACCATCTAAGATCAGGGTCAGTCAGCCACAGTCAGTCAGTCTGTGAGTCTTTGCAGAGGAAGAGAGCAGAAGAGCAGAGCAGCCCCAGGCCAAGAGTGAGAGAAGAGAAAGAAAGACCCAGAGGGGGAGAAAGAAGGAACTCTGAGAGCCCAAATACAACCACAGGGTGAAGAGTTGGCAACAGGGTACCGGATCCCAAACTGGTGGGGGCTACAGCATACCTCAGCCAGAGACCGGAGGCCGTGGGCAGCATCTGCCACGGCCACCCACCATATCCACCCGGAAGGCAGACCACGCAAAGGGTCAGGGAACCCAGAGTCGGGTTTTACCAACAGAAGGCCCGAGGGAGCCGGACTTAGGTGGATCCCTGGTGGGGAAGGCCAGAGACGAGGACAGGACAGAAAGGGAGCTCAGAACCACGCTCCAGAACTACTTGGGGGTTGGCCGAGTCCAGGACCTGGTGGACGCAGCACGGCTCGGGTGGTCACTCAAGGCCGGAGTGACCGGTACAAGAACAGCAGTAAGTAAAGAACCCTGAACTGCACAACCCGACTCTGACTCTCATTACCATCATCCCTGCACTTCCACAACCACCATCCTCTGCACCTGACCCCCTGAGGCTATACCCCTCCCGTTGGGGGTTATACTACCTAAGCTGCACAAACACCATCAGCCTCAGCGGACCCTGCTGCAGCGGCGGCCGTAGTGACCGCAATTCAACGGGTGGCGTAGTCGACATAAAGAACTTTAGTAACATCAGTAAGGACTGCCACACACTGAGCTTGACACCCTGGGCACGGACCGGGTCACAGCCACTCGGAGACTACAACCCCCATCTGATCCGGCTCCGGGTATTCCCCTAAAGAATATGGCCCAGGGGGCGCGTCAGATGTACGCAATGGGAGGGTGCCCGTCCGTCTTCTTATCTGTGGGGAAGATGAGGTCAGATTGCCACGTTATGCCACTGTTGCCAAATTACATGCTGTAAATAACAACTGCATTCACAAGGCGGAGTCATTAACCTCGCCAGCTGAAGTGGAGGATGATGACCCTGCAACCCAGGTGGAGGATTGGTGTCAACAGCTCTATGTTGGGAAAGACACCACTCCTGCCCATCAGAAACAGGGTGTACACCGGGTGGTTCAAGAATACGCGCAAGTGTTCAGTAAACATCCACTTGACTTCGGGAGGATTAAGGGGGTTCAGCACCATATCCCCACAGGTGACCATCCACCCATCAAAGAACGTTACAGGCCTATACCACCAGCACACTACCAGAAGGCTAAGGAAATGTTGCACGACATGAGAAAGGCGGGGGTAGTAAGGGATAGTTGTAGTCCCTGGGCAGCTCCCCTAGTGCTAGTTAGGAAAAAGGACAGGAGCATGAGAATGTGTGTAGATTACCGACAAGTAAATCGCATTACACATAAAGATGCATACCCTTTCCCACACATAGAGGAGTCCCTAGCTGCCTTAAAGTCTGCAAATTACTTTTCCACCCTTGACCTCACTAGTGGGTACTGGCAAGTAGCTGTGGCTGAGGAGGATCGGGAGAAGACGGCCTTCACTACCCCGATGGGACTCTGCGAGTTCAAGAGTATGCCGTTTGGACTCTGCAATGCCCCTGGAACGTTCCAGAGTTTGATGGAGTGCTGCCTGGGACACCGCAACTTCGAGACTGTGCTACTATACCTGGATGATGTGATAGTGTACTCCAAAACGTACGAGGACCACTTGAAGCACCTGGCAGAGGTCTTTGAGTCACTGTCCTGGTGCGGGATGAAGCTGAAGCCCTCAAAGTGCCATCTGCTCAAGAGAAAGGTACAGTACCTGGGGCACATTGTCAGCCCAGAAGGGGTAGCACCAGACCTGGAGAAGGTCACTGCCATCCAGAAGTGGCCAGAGCCGAAGAACCTCAAAGAGTTGCGTCAGTTCCTGGGACTAGTAGGATACTACCAGAGGTTTGTAAAAGACTACACTAAGAAAGCAGCCCCTCTGCAAGACTTCCTGGTAGGACAGTCCCCCAAAGGCAGAAATCCCCCATTCCACTGGGGTAAGGAGCAAGCCGAGTCTTTTCAGGAGATGAAGGAGATCCTGACAGGTAATGAGATCCTAGCCTACCCTGACTACAGCCACCCGTTCCTGCTGTATACTGATGCCAGCAATGAAGCACTGGGAGCTGTCTTAAGTCAGAAGCAGAATGGCCAAGAGGAAGTGATCGCATATGCAAGCAGGAAGCTCCGCCCGACTGAGAGGAACCCAGAGAACTATAGCACCTTTAAGTTGGAGTTCCTAGCCTTGGTCTGGGTCATCACTGAAAGGTACAAGCACTATCTAGCCTCCAGTAAGTTCACTGCTTTCACTGATAACAACCCCTTGACCCATCTTGAAACAGCTAAGCACTGGAACAACGATGGATGGCTCAGCTGTCAAATTATCAATTCACAGTTAAATACCGGGCGGGCCGCAAGAACGCCAACGCCGATGCCCTGTCCAGGATGCCTCACCAGTCAGACACAGAAGAAGAAGTGGATGACCTGGAAGAGATTGAGCTACCTGCCTTTCACCGGAATGGGATGATCCACGAGCAACGAGCCTCCAGGAGGCAGGGTGGAAAGATGTTAAACCCCCTGCCTCACCACAGCTGGAAAGAGACCCAGGACAGTGACCCGGTTGTCAGCCGCATCAAGGAGCTGATAACCCAAGAAGGTTCCTCCCTGGAAAAAGAAGCATCTCCGCAAGCAAAGCAGCTGTGGAACGAGAGAAGCCGGCTGTTTATCTACCGTGAGAAGCTGTACCGGAGGTACGTCAATCCAAAAACCCATGAGATGGTATGGCAGATAGTGGTCCCCAAGACAGACATCCAAATGATGTTGGAGGCCTACCACGATCAGGCGGGGCACTTTGACTGGAAAAAGCTAGAGACCCTGCTGAAGTGTCGATTCTACAGGGTAGGAATGCGCAGCTCCATTGAGCGGTGGTGCCGGGACTGTGGACCCTGTAGCCTCCGAAGAAAAGACTACAGCAGCCAGAAGGCACCCCTGCAACCCATCAAGACGACTCGACCCCTGGATATCGTGACCCTGGACCATGTCAAGCTGTCCCCCAGCAGGTCAGGGTACTCTTATGCTCTGACTATGGTGGATCACTACTCACGTTTCCTGGTGGTCGCCCCCGTCAAAGACCTGACAGCAGAGACAGCAGCAAAGACGTTCCAAGCGTATTTCTGTAGACCCCATGGTTATCCTGAGCAGGTGCTGATGGACCAAGGCCCGGCCTTTGAGGCTGAGTTGTTCAAGGAGTTCTGCCTTCTATACGGGTATAAGAAGATAAAAACTACACCGTACCACCCACAAACCAATGGTCTCTGTGAGAAGATGAATAACATCATCATCGACCTGCTAAAGACCATACCACTTGAGGAGAGAAATCAGTGGCCAGACCTACTACCTGACCTAGTAGATCTGTACAAGCACATACCAGTAAGTTCCACCAACTGTACTCCGGCATATCTCATGCGAGCAAGGCCACGAAAGCTGCCCATGGACCTGGAGCTTGGTGTTGTAGAACCAGAAGTGGATGTGACCACTAAGGACTGGGACATGACCAGACAGGAGCAGTACAGAAGAGTACAAGCCTGTGTTGAAGACAGTCTCATTCGGGTGAGGGACAAGCAGGAAGCTCAATACAACAGAGGTGCCCAAGCAGAACCCTTCACACCTGGTGAAGTAGTACTAAAAAGGAAAAGAAGGAACCACAAACTTGATGACCAGTGGGAGAGGGAACCCTACACTGTGTTGAATTCAAGATTTGATAATAAGAAGACCTGCATAATTAGTAGAGACGGAGGAAGGACGACTGCAACAGTATCCAGGGATCACCTAAAGTTGTGTCCAGATCTGCTAAAACCCCAAGAGGAAGTGTCTCTCGTTATCCCGGAGGAGCCTAAAGAAGCAGTAATACACACTGACTTAGGAGATTTCCCGGCAGATTGGCCCCAACTAGGAGGAGCAGTAATCATCCCTGTAATCACCTTCTACCCACAGCAAGAAGAGCCTGTAAGTGCTGAAGAGGAGCCAGCTCAAGAAGAATCCCCCAACGAAGGATCCCCGGTTGGAGAAGAGCAAGAAGGCCCAGCCAATGGTGAACTTGTCAGTCCTGTAGAGAGGTCAATACAGCCTTGTAGCCCCTCCACACCTAGTACTGACACATTGGGAGGTAGAGCACCTATTAGTGCCGCTCTCGCATTCCAGTACCATGCAGGTCCACGTGTAGTACTAAAGGTCAACCCCTTGTCAGATATACTGTGTAAGATAGCTAAACTCTGACAAATGTAGATAGTTACCCCTGGGGTATTAAACTGTATTTCTGTGTGTTTTCATGTATATGTATATTATTTTGTGCTTTTCTTTATTACTGAACAGTTCAAGTTATATGGACACTTTGCTTAATGACTTCTTTATTTATCTAAGAACTCCGTGGCTGAGGACTGTGTACATCCCAAAAACTATTTATTGTATATAATTGCGCTCCCTGGAGTGCCCCTTTAGGTGACCTCAGAAGAAAAACCTGTCTGGAGTGGTTCTACTGGAGGTCCAACTTGGGATCTTCATGCCCTGCAGCCACCCCAGGGCCTACGTTGAAGGTTTGGGACTGATCCCTCAAACCACCAAGTACTCTACCCTGTGAGATGGACATCCTGTCTGGGAACCTCACCACGAGAGACTTGAATTCTGAGGACGCTTTGTACCTGTTTATGTTATTATGCAACGTTTAAGAAATGTGCCTCCCATAAAGTTATTGCATTGTTAATGTTTATTATTGTTGTTTTAAAATGTACTTCAGCCCGGGAGTGCTGAGCTTTGCTAGGGGGGAATGTGGCACCCAGCTGCGCTTGGTACCACAGATCCTAGAAGTGTGCATTAATGGAATCCTCCACAAGAGGCCCCCATAAACATTCACACATCTCCACCTTCCACCTCAGACCAGCAGAGGGAGCCCGTTAGGGATATAAATAGGGAAGGTGGAGCTAGGCAGTTTAGTTTTAGTCTGGAGTGCACAGAGAGTGATTTAGCAGTTCCTCTGAAGAGCTCCTGCAGTAGAGAGGCCTGAGAGAGGTTAGTCTGCAGTGGAGCCCAGTCTAGACTCAGGAGCTCAAGTAAGTGAGCCCAAGGTGTGCCGACGCCTGTAAGAGCGGTGAAGAGTGGCAAGCTGCCGTTAGTGTGAGTAGCCTAGTGAGGGCCCTGGTTTCACAGTAAAAAAAAAAAACTTCTCTTACTAGGCCCAGTCCAAAAAATATTTTTTCCTGTGCCAAAAGTCATACAGTGCTATAAGCCAGCTACAACGTCAGTGGTGGTCTAAGTCAGCTGGATGCAGAGCTTATGCAGAGTAACCCAAAAATACTTTTTGCTCTGAGTAAAGTGATACAGCTGGCTAGATCTGTGTTTGAAATATTTTGGAGCATATACTCTATGTCATACTTGCCTCATCCACATTCAAAAAAAAATTTCTTCTGTTCCTAAAGTAATACAGCAGGGGACATCTCAGTTTGAAATTGTTTGGAGAATATCTTGTAGATTTTATTGGCATCATGCACACTAACAAATTTCTTTTGTCTGTTAGTAACGTTATACAGCAAGTCATATCTTACCTTGTCATTTAGTGTCGCTGAAATTCAGGTGTGTGCTGAGCTATTGCACAGGAAAAAAACATATTTTTCTTTAGTTAATTGCGTGCTCCTAGCACTGTATTGGACCAACATGAATGGGATAAAGAGAGGGCGTGGTGGAAGGGGGAATAGGCTTGGTGTTTAAGGTGTACGTGGGGTACGTGGTAATATTAGTGAAAGCACTAGTGAACCAACACAAACAGGTCCCATCCAAAGACAACTGATAACTTATGTTAGTGGACGGCCTACTGTACTCCCTTCCTTTGGCAGCCGCACAGCGATACGCCTTGCTGATAAGGCCCAGAAAGAGCAGGTGCTCCGGTGGATGGCAAGCTCTGCTTCCAGTGGCCTCTCCTCTTCTTCCTCCACCTCAACATCACACGCAGTACAGTCCGCAGAGGTGGCACTCCAATTACCCATGCTCCCCCCACGTCACAACTGGCTAACTGCCCAACTGACTGTAGCGAACCACAGATGGGCGAGTCTGTAGAACTCTTCACCCATTCTACACCATGGGCATCAGAAGTGTACTCCAAACAGAGTCAAGGGGAGGAAAGCATCTGCACCGATGGCCAAAATTTTTTTAGCTTTGATTCGGGAAAGGAGGAAGTAGGGTCCGAGCAGGTTCCTGACCCTCGTCACCAGACGTTAACCGCAGGGGAGAGAGGTGATCCCCATGAGACTCAGATACCTGAGGCTCATGCGGACTATACTGTGCTGTCAGGGCAACAAGAGGAGAGGGATCACTCTGAGGGCAAGGAATGGGATAACACATTGGATGATGACGAGGTTGAAGATCCTACTTGTTGTGAACCCAGAGTCACACAGCTGAGTAGCTCATCTGGGGAGATGGAGGAGAAAGAGGAGGAGGTTACATTTCGCCCTATGGCGCAGACACGGAGTGATGCAAGCACGAGGAACACTGCATCCTTAGCCACAAACATGGCTGTGGCCAGCAGCGGTCATGGGTCTGCAGCTCGCAGGCGCAGCAAGGATTGCCTAGCATGGGCCTTTTTTGTCACAGCAAAGGATGAGCCAACTCACGTTATCTGCAAACTTTGCGATAAAAAACTCAGTAGAGGGAAAAACTGCAATAGTTTGACTACTACATGCATGAAGGTTCACATGCTCAAACAACATTCTTTACGCTGGGAATCTTACTGTGCTGAAATGCGGACCAGTGCTCCTCAACAACCACCAGCTGCCCCATCAAATGCATCTGCTGCTTCTTCCTCCTCCTCCGTTACCATGCCAAATATTGTCACGCAGGTCTCCCATCGCAGAAACTCTGGTTCTTGACCCGTTCTAGTCAGGCTGAGTGACAGCCCGTCAGCTGTAATGGAAGCCGACACGCCTGCTGTGTTTGTTTCACAGAGGACACCACATGTTTTTCAATCCGCCGTAACATCTGCACCTCACTCACGCTCCACCAGTTTTTCCGGTTCACCATACTCCTCCCTCTCTCAGCACTGCTGCCAGCCCTCTGTCCCGCATTTGTGGTCACGTAAAAGATTGTTTCATCCTACGCATGACAAAGCTAAGAGGTTGAACTCCACCATCTCCAATCTGATGGCCACGGAAATGGTGGTCTTAGGCCCTATTTTTTTAAATGTAAACACTTCCGATTGAGTCTGCATCTCCTGGGTTGGCTGTAGTGGGACAGGTATGGGTCTGCGTTAAACTGCTTGTAGTGTGATGATATTGATGCCCCTATGGTGGTGTTAGGCCCTCATTTAGGGCAATGTGAACACACCTGGTTAGGTCTCCATCTCCTGGGTTGGCTGTACTGGAAGAGGTGTGGGTCTTATTTACACTATTTCTACAAAAGTGAAATTGATGACACTTTTCTGGTGTTTGCCACTAATTTTTTTAAATGTGGGGAATCCTGATTGGGTCTCTATCTATTGGGTTGGCTGTAGTGGAACCTTCCTGCACTCCTGATACAGACTCTGCCTGCTGCACTTCAATACAGACTCTGCCTGCTGCACTCTGATAAAGACTCTGCCTGCTGCACTCCTGATACAGACTCTGCCTGCTGCACTCCTGATACAGATTCTGCCTGCTGCGCTCCTGATACAGACTCTGCCTGCTGCACTCCTGATACAGATTCTGCCTGCTGCACTCCTGATACAGACTCTGCCTGCTGCACTCCTGATACAGATTCTGCCTGCTGCACTCCTGATACAGACTCTGCCTGCTGCACTCTGATACAGACTCTGCCTGCTGCACTCTGATACAGACTTTGCCTGCTGCACCATCTAGTCTTTCCTACTGGGTCCAGCAGTTGCGCATCCGTTGGTCTGTCCTGGAGTGGCACCTGACATTCATCGGGAGCCAAGTCTAACCTCACCATCAGAGGCACTAGTGAACAGTCCGGTACTCGCTTAGTCACACCCCTCCAGGCTTTCCGGGGTCCGTGGCACAGTGGTTCCACAAACCACGTCTGAGACAGTGCGCCCTAGCAGGCAGGGTCCTCTCTCCTTTTGTATCAGTCGGTGACCCCTTTTGACATGTAGAGCGCAACTAAATAAATGTCGCTGTCACAGTAATAATAATTATAGTACTTGTACTCTGGGTCAATTGATAGCACTTCCCTGTTCCCTGGTGTCTACACCTAATTTGATGTGTTTTGGCAGCTTTTGGTCACATTTCTAGTTGTTGTATATGCATTTTTTTGGTCCCCCCATTGACTCCTATGGGATTCGGAAATGTTTGACGAACATTCAGCAAATAAATTCGACGAATATCAATTTGTTCAGCGAAATTTTCCGAACTGAACATTGAAATGTTCGCTCATGCCTAGTGATAATATTACCCAGAGGAGAAACTATGTATGGCGTCACACCTCTGGATTCCAATGCATGGAATATGTGTTTATGCCCCGTTCTGTCACTGTCAGCTTCACGATAGCTCAATTATTATTATTCTCTGCAACCACCGGCCAAGTTTGAAATATACTACAGGCCTGACCGGACGCCTGCGTTCTGGTAGCGTATGGCTTTGGGGCAGGGAGCGATTACAGGACAAAAGAAACAGAACTATTAAATTTTATATTTAATCCAAAAGGGAGGCAGTGTTTAGGAAAAATATACAAAGATTTTACAAATGAGACATAAAAATACATAAGCAGTTACACAAAATAATAAGGATTAAAGAAGAAACTTAGACTATAAAGATCGCTGCGACGATTCAATATAGGTAGAGGAGAGACGCTCCGCTTAAACTGTTATCGAACAGGGTCCACTGCTATGATAGTCATATACTCCTGGACAAAGAACACGGCTCCAGCCTCAGCAAACTATCTTATGCTGAAGGGAGAGACCCCCCCTGTGATGACATCATGTGGGCTCGGCTCCACCCTTCATTTTTGTATTAAAAATCAGTTTTTTGGGATAACTAATCACTGGTTGATCCCAGAAGCCCAAAGGTGGCACCATATTTTCTATTACGATTTTACCTTCGTTTAGAGACCACACATCGCACAGTTGCAATTTGCTATTCTGGTGTTTTTGCGCTACAGATCCCTGATTTGGCTTACCCCAATGAGAAAATATGCATAAGTTCCTTGGCTGACCCTGCCACTAAAAATATAGGTCCCATTATTGTCGGACGTATGGAACTTACAATATTTTATATTTCGTTTTTGGCTTCGGAGTGCCTGGAGATTTCTTTTTGAAGCTCGGGAAGCAGCTTCCACAGTTACACATCAATTCTTGCAAGTCTGCGTTTTAATCACCCCCTGCCTTTTCCAGGGGAAATCTACTCGCATTTTAAGTAGGCTGGTGGCATCTGTCTGGCCAGCATTTGTGTGCAAGGCCTTACTCATGAGTGTTTTAATTGGAGCTTTGTGCTGAGATTTTTATGGAGACAGTTCTTGTACTGGCAAGTGGTGAGAGGGGCTTCAGGGGGGAGAAATGGTTAATATTTTCCTGACATTAATATCTCCCTGACAGTTGGCCCACCACTTTGTTCAAGTTTTTCATTTTGGCCCTCTGTGTGTTTGAGTTTGACATCCCTGCTCTAGATAAAGGACTTGCAGACTCTGCAGCAGCAAAAAGGCAGAAAATGATTAATGGAGGTTATTTAGAAAGTTACTTAACTTTGCATTTAGGAAGGAAATAAACAATAAAAAAAATTGTGTGCTAAGGTGTACATTGTCTATAAGTCACTGTAATAACAGGTATATCCCATTATTTCAATGCATTTAAAATAAGAAATGACTGAACTTTCCAAACACATTTAAAAATACTTAGAATTTTGTTTCCAGCACTTCTGTGTTGACCTTTGTTCCTCCCAACAAGAATCTACAGACAAATCCTGTGTAGTCCAATCCAGTCATACTCCCATCCATTTGTCCTTTACAATACATAAATTCTTAATATTTTAAAGAGGACCTGTCCCCAGATTGAAAGTGTCCAGTTTTTACTATTATTTTATTCCCGCTGTTTCCCTGAATATCCCTTATTTATTTTTAAATCCATCATATGATTCCAGAACCTTTTTATTTCATGCTAATTTTTATTGTCTTTACAATGGGGCGTGGCTTACAGAGTAATAAAGCAGAGCAGCCTAAAGACACTCCCCAGAGGATCTTATAAATTACACCTCCTTGGTAAAGACCATACAAAAGTGGCACTGAATAAAAAGGCCTGTATCTCTGAAACTGTATGGCAGATTCAAAAATAAAATAAAAATGAAATACTCAGGGGAGCAGTGGGAATAAACTTGGAGACTTTTTGACTTGGTGACAGTATTAGAGCTCAGAGACCCACTTCCCCCACTGAGCACCCCGAATTCTCTGATCTCATGCATTTGCTGACATCCGACTTCTGTTATCCACCGTGTATTGATTCTATTGAGCTCAATTAAATCACTTTGATTAACTCTTCAGTTGCTTTTCCTCTTGTCCTATTGCAATTCTTAAAGTTATTGGGGTTGTCATACACATCAATATATCCCTTATCCACTCCCAGG
Organism: Phyllobates terribilis; assembly: GCF_046119375.1. Lineage (NCBI taxonomy): Eukaryota > Metazoa > Chordata > Amphibia > Anura > Dendrobatidae > Phyllobates > Phyllobates terribilis. The sequence goes on from NW_027362773.1 coordinate 106,333,349, forward strand.
TTTTTTCCCTTATCCACAGAGTAGATTATAAATGTATGGTGGCTGGTCGTCTGACTGCTGTCACCTCCACCAATCATGAGAACAGGGGTTCCAAAGTCCTCTGTGTTGATAGAGTGAGCATTGTGACCACTGCTGCATGTGACGCGCCCCCTGGGCCTGTGCTGTGCTGCTGTGCAGGGGGAATACCCGGAGCCGGATCGCTGGGGGTTGTAGTCTCCCTGTGGCGGTGACCCGGTCCGTGCCCAGGGTGGTCAAACCAGTGGCAGTCTAAATGTTGTAATAAGTGTCCGACTACGCCACCCGTGGATTGCGGTCAGTGGGGACCGCCACTGCGCTGCCGACCGCTGAGGCTGATGTTGGTTGCGCAGCTGAGTATGGGATAACTCCCCACGGGAGGAGTATTGCCTCAGGGCAGCTAATGTGGATGATGGTGGTAGTGATGGTGAGAGGGTCCCAGTGCTAATGGTGCAGGTGCGGCAAGGAATCACAGAGACTTGTGATTGCAGTTTCCAAAGCTTTACTCACGGTTGTTATTCAGGTCAATGCTGCAGGCGATGACTGCCCAAGCCGTGCTGCGTCCACCAGGTGAGGGACTCGGTCAACTCCCAGGCAATTCCAGAGCGTGGTTCAGAACTCCCCTCTCTTCCTTTCTACTGGCCGTCCCCACCAGTGACCCACCTTTGTCCAGCTTCCTCGGGCCTTCTGTTGGCGAAACCTCTCTCCGGTTTCCCTGACCCTATGCGGTATGCCTTTCTGGTGGATGTAGTGAGGGGTCGCACCAAGATGTGGTCACAACCTCCGGTTTTGGCTGAGGATTAGTCGCCTCCACGAATTTGGGTTCCGGTACCCTATTCTGCCAACCCTTCACCCAGTATCTCCTCTGGGCATATGGGGTTCCTTCTGCCTTCGTGTCTCTGGGCCTTTCTTTGTGTTCCTTGCTTCCTTTCTCCTCTGTTCCAGTTCCTTTCTTACTTTCCTTTCTGTTCCTCCTCCTCTCTCTCTCTGCTGCTTCTGGCCTCCACTCCAGGCCTGCCTCTGGAGCTGGGCCCAGACTGAGCCACAGCTCCCTGTCAGCCCTCTCTGGCTGAGCTCCTCTCCTTTTCTCCTCCTGACTGAACTGGCTGAACTCGACCTTGTTCTAAGATGGTGCCCACCTTTTATACCTTCTTCTGACACCCGAGCCCAGGTGACTAGCAACCAATGGGCTCCTACCTATGCCCAGAGACCTACCCCTATCTGCTCCTACACCACTGGGTGTACTTTCCCCTCCCCACTCCAGCCAGGAACAGAAGCTGTCGTGCCTGCACTCTGTCTAGTGGGAGCACCGTTGGTCTGTTCCTCGGAAACGGGGTGTGTGTGGTGCATGCAGCTTACTGAGTCCTGGTCCACACTCCATCCTTACCCGGGAGTGGAATATCACACCTCTGGACTGAGGTGCAATACCCCTGTAGCAGCCGAGCCCTCGGGGTGCTACACATGCACTATCTGTCGGATTGGTGGTTGCTAGTGTTGAGCGAGCACTAAAATGCTCGGGTGCTCGAAGCTCGGGCCGAGCTCGCCGTGATACTCGGGTGCTCGACCCGAGCAACGAGCCCAATGTTAGTCTATGGGAGACTCGAGCATTTTTGCGGTGGCACCCCCGGCAGTCTTTTAAAAGCCTAACAAGTGCCCAAAACGATAGTGACAGTGCTCAAATGACATGGAGACAGCATGGGGATCGCCCCAGGAAGCATTTCTGACCCCCAGGTCACTGCTGTCAACAACGTGGTCAGAGGTATTAAGCCACTTTAACGGGCTCACAAAAAAACGTTCAAAAACGAAAGTGAAACTTTTTTCCTGTGAAATATGTTAAGGAAGTTCCTTTCCAGGGAAAAGACTTGTGTATAAGTTAAAATAAATCGCCAAAAACAAAAATACTCCTCCACACCTTCGGCTATGTTCACAAGTAGCATTTTTTATGCGTTTTTGCACTTTTGTATTGCTTTCAACTATGACAAATGCATTCACCGGGAAATGTCATTTTAACATTTTACAACCTTATCTGGCCATGTGCTGTGTGACACATGCATAAAGTGCTGAAAAGACATGGGAACAGCATGGGGAAGACCCCTGGAAGCATCTCTGACTCCCAGGTCACTGTCTAAAAGTGTGCCCATCATAAGTGATCCTTGCCGCATCAGAAGATGCAGACTTGCAACTATCCCCATGCAAGTTCTAGTCCCAGGGCAGTGTTCAATTGTACCTCCCCCATTCCTTGCAACACAAGCGCAAGTATGCAGCCTGCCAACCACCCACCCCCAGGCTGCAATACCATACTGCTTGCTTGCTTGAACTTGAAATTGGGCCTTTTAGGCATGTGGAGGCGGAATCTGGCCACCACGTCATGGCTGTGTTGGCGGCCTGGAATCCATACTCAGTCCCCAGCCGCCCGGCGGCCGGGTGTCCATACTCGGTCCCCAGCCGCCCCGCGGCCGGGTGTCCACACACGGTCCCCAGCCGCCTGGGGGCAGCCGGGTGTCCATAAACAGTCCCCAGCCGCCCCTATTTCTCCTTGGAACATCCCCCCACACACTTTTCTTAGCCCGGCCTGCTTTAGGCAGCATTGGACGAGCCCACCAGAGAACCAGACTCCTCCGGTCGGCCCTGACTTCTCCATCGGTGGAGTTGAGAGTGCCAAGGTGAGGAGCATGATGATGATGACAGAAGTTAGCATCTGCTATGTTTTCTTTTAATGCAAGTGTAAGTGTGCAGCCTGCCACCCACCCACCCCCAGACTGCAATTCCATACTGCTAGCTTGCACTTGAAATGGGGCCTTTTAGTTTGGAGGAGGCCGAAGCTGGCCACTACCTCATGGCTGCTTCGGCAGCGAGGTATCCATACTCAGTCCTCAGCCGCCCCTATTTGTCCTGGTGTGCCTTATACATAAGATTAAGCGTGTATACCAAAACATTACATGTGCCCTCCCCAGTGCATTTATTGGGAAGTAGAGCCTATTCCGCTGTAGTGTGTGCATGCCAAACCCCTGCTCATGGTACATGCGAAGATGCCTCCCACCTTGCACCTGTCGTTGCAGACTTGCAACTATCCCCATTCAAGTCCTTGTCCCAGGGCAGTGTTAAATTGTACCTCTCCCATTCCTTGCAATGCAAGCGCAAGTATGCAGCCTGCCACCCACCCACCCCCAGGCTGCAATACCATACTGCTTGCTTGCTTGCACTTTAAATTGGGCAATTTAGGCATGTGGAGGCGGAATCTGGCCACCACGCCATGGCTGTGTCGGCGGCCTGGTATCCATACTCAGTCCCCAGCCGCCAGGTGGCCGGGTGTCCCCGCTTGCTCCCCAGCCGCCAGGTGGTGGCTGGGTGTCCTTACTCAGTCCCCAGCCACCCCTATTTGTCCCGGTAACCTTTCCCACACTTTTCTTAGCCTGGCCTGCTTTAGGGCAGCATTGGCCGAGCCCACCAGACTATCAGACTCCTCCGGTGGGCCCTGGCTTCTTCATCAGGGGAGTTGAGAGTGCCAAGGTGAGGAGCATGATGAGGATGATAGAAGTTAGCATCTGCTTTGTTTTGTTGTAATGCAAGCGCATGTATGTAGTAGCGGCTAGGCCTGAGGTGGTCAGCGTTTTGGCGCATATCCTACCTCCTCCGAGGATTGCTGGATGTTTTCCTGCTACTATCCAAGTTCTATGACTCCCGTTAAAACAAAGCTTCAGGTGATAAATGATGGATGAGGTAGTAGCAAAGGAGAAAGAGCAGGAGGAACAGGGACCATTCACATCAATATCAGGCCAGTCAACCAGATATGTCTTGTAGGATATGTTTCTGTAACAAAAGGAGCAGTTTGGCTACACACTTATAGGGCTTACAGTGAGTGCAATGCCTACCAAAAATTTCGAGCCACTTCAATGCCCCTTGGAAATGACATGGAGGTCAGAGGGCGTTAACTAAACCTTTTTTTCCATTTATAGCAACTGGGTCTCCTGTGCACTGTTGGCCTAAGCAGTGAATGGAAGGCTTTCCAAAAATTATGAGGAACTGCAATGCCCCTTACAAGAGCCATGTGTGGCACCCCAGGGGTCTGGTCACCACAGTAATAGACATATTACGTCGGAGAGCAAGTGGGAGGTTTCCTGGTCAGGATCCCTTAAACATGCAACATCCTCCTGCCCCAATCCTGGGAGGGGAGAATTCTGCCCTTATAAACTGGATCTGGGGCGGGGTTGAGTGAGTCAGAGAACAGAGAACAGTCAGAGTCAGAGTGAGAACAAGGGAAAGTAACAGCAAGGAGCTCTGTAGGAGCTAGGAGCTAAAGACCAGGGGCTGGAAGCTGAGCAGAGCTCGCCCTGGCAGAAGACAATAGGAACCGGACACAGGAGTACGAGGCTGTGAGGACTTATATATCCAGCAGTAGAAACCAGCCGGCAGGGGATTTCAGGTCCTCTGGCCATAGAAGCCCGGAGGCTTAGTCACAAGCAAGGGACTAGCACCGCCGTCGTGGAGCGGAGGCTAACAGAAGGCCCCAAGTCACCAGCCATACGGGTGAGCACTACACGGTACACTCAGGGACGTGGGCTACTTCTACCCGCTTACAGCAAGGTAGCCAGGAAGAGTGCAGACAGACGGGGAGGCCTACAACTCCACCTGGCCAGGGGAACTCCTGCTTGCTCACAGACTGACCAGGCCTCTTATGCTAGCCAGTACTCCCGGGAGGGTCTACCTTATAATCATCAGTAAAGACCCTGAACTGCACTGCAAAGACTCTTGAGTCGTTCCTGCTGCACTCGTGCACCATCACCCCCATCATCCACACTCACTGCCCTGAGGCTATACTCCTCCCGTGGGGAGTTATCCCATTCTCTGCTGCGCACACAACACCAGCCTCAGCGGTCTGCCTCGCAGCGGTGGTACTCCCTGACCGCAATCCACGGGTGGCGCAGTCGGACAATTAACCTCAAAACCTAAGAAAGACTGCCACTGGTTTGACCAGCCTGAGCCACGGGACCGGGTCACCGCCACGGAGACTACAGACCCCAAAGACCCGGCACCGGGTATCCCACACACGTGTACACATGGCCCAGGGGGCGCGTCACATGCAGTACAGCATATTACAAACATAAGTCCCATTATTGGGGAGTGGGTCTCCCATAGTATTTGCTTATGCCTTGTAAGCAAAAGCTGCCAAAAATTAGGACGGAGCAACTTGCAATGCCCCTTACAAGAGCCATGCAGTACAGCATATTACAAACATAAGTCCCATTATTGGGGAGTGGGTCTCCCATAGTATTTGCTTATGTCTTGCAAGCAAAAGCTGCCAAAAATTAGGACGGAGCAACTTGCAATGCCCCTTACAAGAGCCATGCAGTACAGCATATTACAAACATAAGTCCCATTATTGGGGAGTGGGTCTCCCATAGTATTTGCTTATGCCTTGCAAGCAAAAGCTGCCAAAAATTAGGACGGAGCAACTTGCAATGCCCCTTACAAGAGCCATGCAGTACAGCATATTACAAACATAAGTCCCATTATTGGGGAGTGGGTCTCCCATAGTATTTGCTTATGCCTTGCAAGCAAAAGCTGCCAAAAATTACGACGGAGCAACTTGCAATGCCCCTTACAAGAGCCATGCAGTACAGCATATTACAAACATAAGTCCCATTATTGGGGATTGGGTCTCCCATAGTATTTTCTTATGCCTTGCAAGCAAAAGCTGCCAAAAATTAGGACGGAGCAACTTGCAATGCCCCTTACAAGAGCCATGCAGTACAGCATATTACAAACATAAGTCCCATTATTGGGGAGTGGGTCTCCCATAGTATTTGCTTATGCCTTGCAAGCAAAAGCTGCCAAAAATTAGGACGGAGCAACTTGCAATGCCCCTTACAAGAGCCATGCAGTACAGCATATTACAAACATAAGTCCCATTATTGGGGAGTGGGTCTCCCATAGCATTTGCTTATGTCTTGCAAGCAAAAGCTGCCAAAAATTAGGACGGAGCAACTTGCAATGCCCCTTACAAGAGCCATGCAGTACAGCATATTACAAACATAAGTCCCATTATTGGGGAGTGGGTCTCCCATAGTATTTGCTTATGCCTTGCAAGCAAAAGCTGCCAAAAATTAGGACGGAGGAACTTGCAATGCCCCTTACAAGAGCCATGCAGTACAGCATATTACAAACATAAGTCCCATTATTGGGGAGTGGGTCTCCCATAGTATTTGCTTATGCCTTGCAAGCAAAAGCTGCCAAAAATTAGGACGGAGCAACTTGCAATGCCCCTTACAAGAGCCATAGTGGTGGTGGAGGCTGAGGATAAAGAGAAGAAGATAAAACAGTCGAAACGAGGAAGCGTATACCCATGTGTGGGTGTGAAGCGGTGCATGTGAATACACCTCCCGAAATAACACAGTGGATTTGACTTTATGTTACTCTGCTGTCCGATAACACGCTAGCGGCAGGGCAGGCCAGGACCTCCAAGGCATACAGAGCGAGTTCATTCCAAGTGTCCAGCTTGGATACCCAATAATTAAAAGGCACAGAGGAATCACGGAGGACGCTGGTACGGTCGGTAAGGTACTCCCTCACCATCTTTTGAAACTTTCCACTCCTTGTGAGAGTACCCCGCGCCTCAGGGCCTGTAAGCTGGGCGGGTGTCAGAAAACTGTCCCAGAACGTTGACAGTGTTCCCCTGCCTCTGCTGGATTGGAGTTGCATCTCTCTCGCCTGTACGCCTTGGTTGGGCAACGAACTGTGACCTCTGCCGCTAGCGTGTTCAGATGGGAATTTTTTTAAGAGTTCTGCAGCAAGGGCCTTCTGGTACTGCCCCATTTTTGTAGACCTCTCCACCTCAGGAATAAGAGAGTGAAAGTTCTCCTTGTAGCGGGGGTCTACAAGTGTCACCAACCAGTAATGACTGTCACCCAACATTTTGACAACGCGAGGGTCACGGTTAAGGCAGCTTAACATAAAGTCAGCCATGCGTGCCAGACTGGTAACGGGCAAGATTTCCATGTCCTCACCAAGATGACGACTGACCATGCTCTCCTCCTCCTCCTCCTCTTCCTCCTCCCCCCTGTCCTCAGGCCACCCACGCTGAACCGACGGTATGACACTTGTACAGGTACTACCGTCTACAACGCATGATAGCAGCTCCTGTTCCTCCTCCTCCTCCTCCTCTTCTCCCTCATTGTCCCCCAATGCACGCTGGGATGAGATGAGGCTGGGCTGTGTGTAATCGCCCGCTACGGCTTCTTGATCCATCTCATCATACTCTGGCTGCAATGCCTCCTCTTTAATTCTCTGCAGAGGGCGTTGCAAAAGACAGACAAGTGGGATGCTGACACTAATGATGGCGTCATCGCCACTCACCATCTTGGTGGTCTCCTCAAAGTTTGTCAGGATGGTACATGTGTCAGACATCCAGGTCCACTCCTGAGGTCTTATGTGTGGAGTCTGACCTGAATATCGACGGCCTTGTTGCAGTTGGTACTCCACAGCTGCTCTTTTCTGCTCACAAATCCTTTGCAACATGTGGAGGGTAGAGTTCCAACGTGTGGGGACATCACACACCAGTCAGTGTGCCGGAAGCTGCAAACGCTGCTGCAACACAGCAAGGGCGGCGGAAGCTGTAGCCGACTTGCGAAAATGAGCTGACAGGCGGCGTACTTTCACGAGCAGATCTGGCAACTCGGGGTACGATTTAAGAAACCGCTGAACCACGAGGTTAAGCACATGAGCCAGGCATGGTACGTGTGTGATCTCACCTCGCCTCAGAGCCGCCACCAGGTTACGGCCATTGTCACACACGACCATGCCGGGATGTAGGTTCAGCGGTCTCAGCCACAGATCTGCCTGCTCTTTCACAGCTGTCCACAACTCACAAGCAGTGTGAGATTTATCACCTAAGCTTATGAGTTTCAGCACAGCCTGTTGCCGCTTGGCGGAGGCAGTACTGCAATGCTTCCAGCTTGTAACTGATGTGGTGATATCTGAGATGGAGGCTGAACATGAGGAGGAGGAGGATGCGCAGTAGCTGTACACTGTGGGGGCAACTCTGACTGACATAGGGCCCGCAATCTTCGGTGTGGGGAGGATGTGTTCCGTCCCAAGGTCCGACTGGGTCCCGGCTTCCACTATGTTTACCCAGTGTGCCGTCAGAGAGATGTACCGTCCCTGGCCACAAGCACTTGTCCACGTGTCCGTTGTCAGGTGGACTCTCCCAGTTGTTGAGGGCACGGCAGATGCTTTGGGACACGTGCTTGTGTAGTGCGGGGATGGCACACTGGGCAAAATAGTGTCGGCTGGGACTGAGTACCGAGGGACGGCCACCGCCATAAGATTGCGGAAGGATTCCGTCTCCACCAGCCTAAAAGGCAGCATTTCCAACGCAAGCAGTCGTGAAATGTGTGAATTTAGGACTGTGGCCTGTGGGACGTTAGCTGCGAATTTCCGCTTTCGTTCAAAGGTCTGGAATATGGACAATTGAACGCTGCGGTGGGACGTGGACGTGGACGTTGATGCTGTTTCTTGAGAAACTGCCATAACAAGTGAAGACTGAGAGGAGGGGGCATCTTTACATGCAGTATGGACAGGGGATTGCCTGGCACACACAACAGGGGGTTCTATTGCACGCACAACAGTGGAAGAAGCAGTGGTGACACCCGCTGACACTGGTCGTGGACCCTGGGTTTCGCCCCACAAAGTCGGGTGCTTTGCTGCCATGTGCCTGATCATGCTGGTGGTGGTCAGGCTGGTAGTTTTGTCACCCCTGCTGATGCTGGCATGGCAGGTGGAACATATGGCCTTTTTGGGATTATCAGCAGAGTCTTTAAAAAATTCCAGACTCTGGAAGACCTACCGCTTGTACTGGCAACGTCCCTCGTGTTGGTGTTACGGGGAATGGTTGCCTGCCTTCTGTCTGCGGCCACCACACTGCTTCTTCTTGCCTGTTGGGGTACTCTGCTTCCCTCCCCCTGTGTGCTGCTGGACTCACTCTGCATGTCCTCCTTCCACGTTGGGTCAGTTACTAGATCATCCGCCACCTCCTCCTCTTCCACTTGCACACCACGATCCTCCTCCTCACTTCCTGGCAATTGTGTCTCGTCATCGTCCACCTCTTGTGACAGATTGCCAACGTCGACTTCCTGTGGCCGTGGCTGTTCAAATATTTGGGCATCGCAACATGGGATCTCCTCTTCCACCACTTCAAGCATATCAGGCGAGGGGGCCAAATATGGAAATGGACCAGTGAACAGCTCTTCAGAGTGTCCAAGTGTGGGATCACTTGCTGTCTGACGACACTCGGCATGGTGGGAGGAAGGAGCATCAGGGTGAGGAGGAGTATGCGGTCGAGACTCACGGCTACTAAGAGTTGACCGTGTGGAAGACAGACCGGAGGTGGTGGTGCCCAGGTAACTGGAAGTATTATCTGCTATCCAATTAATAACCTGTTCACACTGATCAGTTCTCAATACTGGTGTTGTTCTGTGCTTCCCTAGTAATTCGGTCAAGAAGTGGGAGCGAGAAGATGTGGCTGTTGGTTGTGGCACATTTTCACCTTGGCCACGGCCCCGTCCTCTGCACGAACCATCACCAGAACGTCCACTTCCAAGTCCTTTGCCACACGCCTTGCCCATTGTAAATGAAGTAAAATAGCTTACACTTGCACTCACTATCAATGGAAAAAGGGTAATAAAGAGTAGATTAGAACCGTGGAAGAGGAAAACCACAGTTATTGTTTAGTGGGGTATACCACACTTTTTTAAATAGAGATATTTGCGGCTGAACAGTGAGCGACACACTCAAACTGCTTTTTTTTTAGATACCAAAGGCCCAAAACTGGATAGTACAGCGATTTGACCCGTGGAACTGCGAAACCACACTGGGATGTCGGGCCTACACAAGACTATTTTCAACAGATATATTTTTGTGTCACAACAGTCAGGAGACACTACTGTTTTTCTTTACGGAAAAAACTACCAAAAGCTGAATAATAGCGATTTTTTACCGTGGGATGGCAAAACCACAGTTATTGTTTACTGGGGTATACCACACTTTTTTAAATAGAGATATTTGCGGCTGAACAGTGAGCGACACACTCAAACTGCTTTTTTTTTAGATACCAAAGGCCCAAAACTGGATAGTACAGCGATTTGACCAGTGGAACTGCGAAACCACACTGGGATGTCGGGCCTACACAAGACTATTTTCAACGGATATATTTTTGTGTCACAACAGTCAGGAGACACTACTGTTTTTCTTTACGGAAAATATACCAAAACCTGAATAATAGAGATTTTTTACCGTGGGATGGCAAAACCACAGTTATTGTTTACTGGGGTATACCACACTTTTTTAAATAGAGATATTTGCGGCTGAACAGTGAGCGGCACACTCAAACTGCTTTTTTTTTAGATACCAAAGGCCCAAAACTGGATAGTACAGCGATTTGACCCGTGGAACTGCGAAACCACACTGGGATGTCGGGCCTACACAAGACTATTTTCAACAGATATATTTTTGTGTCACAACAGTCAGGAGACATTACTGTTTTTCTTTACGGAAAATATACCAAAACCTGAATAATAGAGATTTTTTACCATGGGATGGCAAAACCACAGTTATTGTTTACTGGGGTATACCACACTTTTTTAAATAGAGATATTTGCGGCTAAACAGTGAGCGACACACTCAAACTGTTTTTTTTTTAGATACAAATGGCCCAAAATGGATAATACAGAGGTTTGAACCATGGAAGTGCAAAACAACACTTCTGTTTCTCTAGCCTACACCAGACTATTTTCAACAGTTATATTTGTGTCTGAAAAATCAGAGACACGCTTTTTTTTTTGGGGGGGGGGACACACCAAAAGGTTAATAAGACGGGTATTTGTACAGTGTGAAGGAGGAAAAAAAAAGGAGGATTTAGATGAAAAAAAAAGGATTTTTCCTGGCCCCCGACACCTGGTGCTAAGTCCAGCAATTTCAGCAACAGGAGCACACAGGACTGTAATGCAGCGTTTGCTGGTATAACCACTGTGTCTCCTATACAGCCTGCCTGCCTGGTATCTGGGATGGATATTAGTCCTGAAAAGGACTGTTTGTTTGTTCTGGCAGCCTTTACAGACCCTACACTAACTATTTCGCAGTTTATATCTCTCCCTAAATCAGCAGCGCTGTTCCTACACTGTCTAATCCGGAGCGACTGTGTCCAAGATGGCGGCGCCCCGTTTTAAATACTCGAGGTGACGCTGTGCGGCCAGCCAATCACTGTAATGCCCACAACCAACATGGCTGCAGCATTCCAGTGACTGGCTGGCAATCCCTGCATGTTCATTGGCTCTGTAAAGAGCGCCAAACATGCAGGGCGGAGACCCGAGCTCCCGCCCGAGTAACCCGGAAATGCTTGGTGCTCGCCGAACATCCCGAGTAGCGTGATGCTCGGGCGAGTACCGAGCAGTGTTGAGCATGTTCGCTCAACACTAGTGGTTGCACATACATATTACCACTCCATTCACACTGGGGACTTTGGGCCACTGTTTTACGGATCTGCTGGAGTATCAACAGCAGCTGAACCCACAAAAATCATATATTTATCATCTATCCTGTGGAGTGGAGAGGTGATGAATGTTTATGTTGGCGAATATCAACAGTTGCAGCTTTTTTGGAGGGACTGTATTAAGCAGGCTGCAGATGGCCTCTGTATTAACTGTTATGGTTTGCTTATATGTCTGCAGTTCCTCTCTAAACTATAGGACGTCTCTTTCTTTGTGTTTCCATTTCTTTTCCTGTAATTCTCCATGTTGTGAAGATTCAGATAATGGTAAAACAGTTCATTCTCCCACAATGAGTGCTGATGATTCTACTGAAAGCTGAAATCTACAACGTTTTTTTTTAACAAACCCTTCAAGAATGATTTTGTGGGGCATTGATAAAGGGTGTGAAGAAATTAATGTCACATCCATGTCCTTTTCCTGATAAGATTGGTAACAACTAACAAGTTATTTTTGGTCAGTACTTATAGGTACCTGTGGGGGGATGGGAGGGTCATCATATTGTGTGGAGGGACTGTGGGGAACCATACTTTATGAGGGACCATCAGACTGTGTGTGAGGCATCATACTGTGTGGGGCTTGCATACTGTGTGTAGAAACTGTGGGGGAATTGTACTGTGTGGGGTGCCATCAGACTGTGTGGCAGACATTATACTTTGTGGATGCCTTGATACTGTGCAGAGACATCATACTGTGTGGAGAGGCTGTGAGGGAATCATATTGTGTGGGGGTCATCAGACTGTGTTGGGGCATCATACTGTGTAAACGGACTGTGAGGGAGCATGCATACTATGTTGATCGTCATCATACTGTGTGGGTTGCTGTAGTGAGTTTTGGGGGGCCATCCTACTAGTGTGTCTATCTGTGGAGGCTTCATACTGTGTGGGGGCCATAATACTGTGTAGAAAGCTGTGGAGACATCATCTTGTGTGGGGGGGTTGTGGGCCATCGTACTGTGTGTATGGATGTGAGGGGCCATCATACTGTGTGGACAGAACTGTGTCGCGATGGAGCAGGTATCATAGATGAGAACACTAAGGGTCTTCAATAGAGGCAAAATTATTGTGTACATGTTGCAATACATGTCCCTCTCCCTGTCTGTAAAAGTTGGGTGGCATGCCCTTTGGTGACTAGGGTCCATCAATTTTTATGTATGCTCCTGGTTTTGCATTTATGTTGAAATGTGCAGGGTATAAGGGGCTCAGATAACCAATACATTACATGGTCAGCTTCAACGTTTTGCTGTTCAGCTTTTTAAAAATAATCTACACTTTTATATAAGTAAGGGTTAAATATCTGATTGCCTACATTACCAAGGATATACCCCACAACTCTCACTTCCTTTTATTAATCTCTGTCTTACTAATAAAACACATCTAAATGTTTCTTTTCTTGGGGTTAGGGACAAATCAAGGTCTTGTTTTTCACAGAAGAAGAAAGCAATGTGTGAAAAATCCTCCTCCTGATGCAGCCCACTGCTTTTAATGAAAACTATTCCAAAAGTCGAGGCTGTTTACATGTTTGTGAAAAAGAAAAGCAATAAACCAGCAATGATATACCCTTCATTGGAGAAAGGCCACATATTAATTGCTTTTAATTTAGGAATTAAGGAGCTTAATGATATGTTTGACCTACCCCATCTAATAAACAATTCATAAATTAGAACTTATAAATATATTAGATTTCATACAGCCATCTAATGAAAGCATCAGTTCCAACCAGTGGTGTAGCTAGAATGAGGTGGGTGGGGTGGATGCCCCTGTCCCTATCATATGGGGGGGTCAACTACAAAATTGTCAAGCTGGTGAATCCACTGAGCTCTGCTTCTTCCTTAATTGTGTTACTTTGTGACCAAGATAAAAAAGAGTGCTCTGCTCCTCAGAGGAAGGACTTATTTCTTGTTCAGAGTAGTCCCACCTCCTTAATATCACATCTCAGGATCCCTACTCCTCAATATCACATCTCAGGGTCCCTACTCCTCAATGTCACAGCCCAGGGTCCTGCCTCCTCAATGTCACAGCTCGGAAGTCCCATTTCTTCAAAGTCACAGCCCATGAGCCCTCCTCTTCAATGTCACGCGTCAGTACAACCTATTATCTTTTAGCTCCTTACTGCTAGACACAGTGAAAGCAGAACATACCCACCCACACCAAATATTTTTACAGGGTACCTGGGGAGGGATACAGATAAGATATACAATGCCTTGATTTTGACAAAAAAATAATTAAATTGGTTGTCCCCCTCCATTTTTATCATATGAACAGATCCACCATAGTCTGTAAATAAAAATACTGTACAGTCGTGGTCAAAAGGAATTATCATTGGGTCAAAAATGGTCAGTTTTTGCTCTTATTTTATTCTTGCTGTTCCCCTAAGGCAGGGATGTCAAACTCAAACACACAGAGGGACAAAATTAAAAATTTGGACAAAGTCAAGGGCCAGCCAGTATAATGGGCTCCACATAGTCCTTGATACAAAATAATGAGCCCCACATATTCCTTGATACAAAATAATGGGCCCCACATAGTCCTCCATACAGAATATTGGGCCCCACATAGTCCTCCATACAGTATAATGGCCCCACATAGTCCTTCATAGAAAATAATGGGCCCCACATAGTCCTCCATACAGCATAATGGTCCCACATAATCCTCCATACAGAATAATGGCCCCACATAATGCTCCATATAGAATAATGGGCCCCACATAATGCTCCATACAGAATAATGGGCTCCACATAGTCCTCCATACAGAACAATGGGCCCCCACATAGTCCTCCATACAGAATAATGGCCCCACATAGTCCTCCATACAGTATAATGGGCCCCACATAGTCCTCCAAACAGAATAGTAGGCCCGACATAGTCCTCCATACAGAATAATGGGCCCCACATAATGCTCCATACAGAATAATGGGCCCCACATAGTCCTCCATATAAAATAATGACTCCACATAGTCCTCCATACAGTATAATGGGCCCCACATAGTGCTCCATACAGTATAATGGCCCCACATAGTCCTCCATACAGAATAATGGGCCCCGCACAGTCCTCCATACAGTATAATGGGCCCCACATAGTCCTCCATACAGTTTAATGGCCCCACATTGTGCTCCATACAGTATAATGTTCCCACATAGAGGTTGTGATTCTAGTGTCGTGGGCCAAATAAAACCACCCTGCGGGCCAGATTTTGACATGTATGTCCTAAGTAATCCTTTGTTTTATTTTTTCAAGTAAGCCATATGGACCTTTGTATTTAGGTCTGATTTTTATGGTCTTTACCAAGGGCTCTTGGTCTTGATGATTTGCGTGTCCAAGTGCATTCAGTGTGGCAGAACATTTCTCAGACAATCATTAATATCCTCATTGATATCAGTCAAGGCAGTGAGTGTTGGGATTTCTCTATGTGGTGCTCATCATACAAATCAATATACTTTGAAAATGTTGTTTCCATGTTTTCATCATTTGCACATGACTAACACGTGTAACCATCTTGTGATTTCCATAATTCCACGACTTTTCCTTCTTGGTGCTGCAATTTCAATTTTGAGTGTATCATCACAGAGATCTACTTCTTTCTCCATTTATGAGCCACTTCTTTCCTTCTCCTTGTCTCCTTACCTCAGGTCCATTCTGATAAAAATAGCAGCTGAAATCTATCTGGGTCAAAGTAAGATGGACTGCCAGTACAGTGTGATATCAGGTTACAGAGCCTATGTGAAGAAGGGAAGGGGGAACAGGAGTGAGAAGCACCCCAGACAGTGACAGACACACAGACTTGTGCTACAGTTTCAAAAAATGGATACACCTTACTAAAGTGCTGGATTCACAGCAGACAGCTCAATACTTCTATATTTTATCCTTCATACTGCTGTATATTGTCTTCCATACTGTTGCTGCTTCTGAACATGTTTCACATAGAGAAAAAAAGAGCAGGAATCAATCTGGGTGTGCAGTGCATGGAAGACATCATTGGAGCTAGTCTCCACCCACTAGCTCAGGGAGAACTGAAATTATAGATAGAGCCTAGTGAAAACTGGTGTAAAATGCTAGTTACAAGTCATATAATGGCCAAAAATTGTGTTATTCCCAATGTTACGCACACAACATCACATTTTGAAATATTACCTGAAATGACAGGTACACTTTAATCATCAATTTCATCTAATGCTAAGTTGACATTTTGGCAGATTTGGTAATAATTTCTAGTTTTTCTTAGTGCTATTTTGTCAAATGGTCACAAGCTACAATTGTTGTCTTTAGTACAAATTAATATTGCAACTTGAGGGAGCACTGATGGTATGGAAGTAGCTACACCGACATTTTGGAGGTTGTTTGTAGCTGCGGGTAAGCAGGTGGCAGAGCATGCTGAATTGTTTTTTCAAGGGGAAGGAAGCAATGTCCACGTAGATGGTGGAAAATAAAAGACAAGAGGTAGAGAAGATCTAGAGACAAGAAAAGACCTAGATGAGTCAGGAAGTCACATTCATACAATTAAAACTTTTTTTGATTTTTCCAGGGAAATATACAGTATTTAGAAGCTATATTTTCTATACTATAATATTTCTGAAGGAAGATGGCAATACTTTACTAAGTGTCCTGAGCATAAAAAAGCTACAAATTCAATGTTCAAAAATAAAATTTAAAGGGAAGGTTTGCATATGCACATGTTCATGTAATTTCTGG
The DNA here is from genome assembly GCF_046119375.1 of Phyllobates terribilis. Lineage (NCBI taxonomy): Eukaryota > Metazoa > Chordata > Amphibia > Anura > Dendrobatidae > Phyllobates > Phyllobates terribilis. The sequence continues at coordinate 106,349,590 of NW_027362773.1, forward strand.
AGAGCTATGTGTAGTAGGACACAGGCAGAAGAGGACCCCGATGTATAAACAGTATTTGGGAACCTCTCTAATGTTTTTATATTTTGATCTCATTATGATGTACAACTTATTTACCTATTCTGTATTTGTAGGCTGTGTTCAAATCTGGTAACCAAAACAAAAGACTCCTAATAAATTACCAAAATATAGAAAGCATTAAAGAGAACCAAAAAAATAGAAAATGCCTATGAATTACTCAAAAAATGTTGTAGGCAATAACTATATGCAAATACAGTACAGACCAAAAGTTTGGACACACCTTCTCATTTAAAGATTTTTCTGTATTTTCATGACAATGAAAATTGTACATTCACACTGAAGGCATCAAAACTATGAATTAACACATGTGGAATTATACACTTAACAAAAAAGTGTGAAACAACTGAAAATATGTCTTATATTCTAGGTTCTTCAAAGTAGCCACCTTTTGCTTTGATGACTGCTTTGCACACTCTTGGCATTCTCTTGATGAGCTTCAAAAGGTAGTCACCGGAAATGGTCTTCCAACAATCTTGAAGGAGTTCCCAGAGATGCTTAGCACTTGTTGGCCCTTTTGCCTTCACTGTGCGGTCCAGCTCACCCCAAACCATCTCGATTTGGTTCAGGTCTGGAGACTGTGGAGGCCAGGTCATCTAGCGTAGCACCCCATCACTCTCCCTCTTGGTCAAATAGCCCTTACACAGCCTGCAGGTGTGTTTGGGGTCATTGTCTTGTTGAAAAATAAATGATGGTCCAACTAAACGCAAACCGGATGGAATAGCATGCCGCTGCAAGATGCTGTGGTAGCCATGCTGGTTCAGTATGCCTTCAATTTTGAATAAATCCCCAACAGTGTCACCAGCAAAGCACCCCCACACCATCACACCTCCTCCTCCATGCTTCATGGTGGGAACCAGGCATGTAGAGTCCATCCGTTCACTTTTTCTGCGTCACACAAAGACACGGTGGTTAGAACCAAAGATCTCAAATTTGGACTCATCAGACCAAAGCACAGATTTCCACTGGTCTAATGTCCATTCCTTGTGTTCTTTAGCCCAAACAAGTCTCTTCTGTTTGTTGCCTGTCCTTAGCAGTGGTTTCCTAGTAGCTATTTTACCATGAAGGCCTGCTGCACAAAGTCTCCTCTTAACAGTTGTTGAAGAGATGTGTCTGCTGCTAGAACTCTGTGTGGCATTGACCTGGTCTCTAATCTGAGCTGCTGTTAACCTGCGATTTCTGAGGCTGGTGACTCGGATAAACTTATCCTCAGAAGCAGAGGTGACTCTTGGTCTTCCTTTCCTGGGGCGGTTCTCATGTGAGCCAGTTTCTTTGTAGCGCTTGATGGTTTTTGCAACTGCACTTTGGAACACTTTCAAAGTTTTCCCAATTTTTCGGACTGACTGACCTTAATTTCTTAAAGTAATGATGGCCACTCGTTTTTCTTTACTTAGCTGCTTTTTTCTTGCCATAATACAAATTCTAACAGTCTATTCAGTAGGACTATCAGCTGTGTATCCACCAGACTTCTGCACAACACAACTGATGGTCCCAACCCCATTTATAAGGCAAGAAATCCCACTTATTAAACCTGACAGGGTACACCTGTGAAGTGACAACCATTTCCGGTGACTACCTCTTGAAGCTCATGAAGAGAATGCCAAGAGTGTGCAAAGCAGTCATCAAAGCAAAAGGTGGCTACTTTGAAGAACCTAGAATATAAGACATATTTTCAGTTGTTTCACACTTTTTTGTTAAGTATATAATTCCACATGTGTTAATTCATAGTTTTGATGCCTTCAGTGAGAATGTACAATTTTCATAATCATGAAAATACAGAAAAATCTTTAAATGAGAAGGTGTGTCCAAACTTTTGGTCTGTATTGTATATAAATGATATAAAATGTATAAAAACAAAATAACAAACAATTGCTAAAGAAAAATTGTTTAAAAACCCCATAAAAATGCCAAAAGGCAGTGTGATCAAACGTAAGTCCCACAATGACATAATATAGTATCAATTAAGAGAGTGTACACTGTAAAGGACATATTGATATTCATGCTATGGCAACTCCATTTTTTCTGCTTGCTTCAAAATCATGTTATTTTACTCTTTGCATAACATACATTCTTTCCTCCTTTCCTCTTGATTCACATGCAACTTTCCCACACTAACCTTTTCTCTCAGGAACATTCTATGAGACACCCTGCTCCTGTTATCTAACTAGTCTGAGCTGGGATGTATAACCTTGTAACTTTCCATCGTACACCGAACTAACGATAATATGACCATATGTGTATTTCCGTAATAATTGTACTAACATTGGTTCAAGCTTGTAGTATGGCTGAAGATGATTGGATATTAATAAACTCAAAACAATATAAAATGCTAAGTAGAAAAAAACAGGGTTAGAGATTCTTGAATCCCCCCATACAGAGCTTTGCCTCCGTCTGGTTTTCTGTTGGATTGCGCAATCAACCTTCTAACATAATAATTTGACACTCACTTGGTCAACCGTGAAGGGTCATTACTGCCCTCCCTCAACAACACTATACCAATAAAGCAGTAAGGGTACAACAGAAAGGGTCAATTTAAGCAAAACACGATACAGAAGTTTAGAAATCCATGATTATAATCGATTCCAACAAAAATTATGCAAAAATTTAGAAATCCATGATTGTAATGCAAATAGATAAATGCTGTATTTTATATTCATAATATCACAATAGGTTTTTGTTCAGTAGTTTTAGGCTTTGTTCTATTGTGATGATGTCATAGTTGTGTTTGTGTTTATTTCTGTGTGTTATGCTGTGTTCTGTATCGCTTTTTGGAAAATGGCTTATTTCAAAACATATATTATTAAATATTATATATTTTGATGTCATAATAATGTTTGAGTTTATCCTATCCTGGTGAAAACTACAGGAAGTGCTAGATGTTATCAGAAGCACATCACAGTACTATTTTATTATTTAATAGCAACACTTATTGTGTGAAGGGTTAAGCCCCATGTAATCTGAGTATACAGGCTCATAAATAGTAATTCCATTTCTTGAAGTCTTAAGACTTGTTTCTTTATTCCTCTGTTATGTTCTATGTTTATAATATCACAATGGCCTGTGCATTAATTTATAAAATGTGCTGTAATGTGATAATGTCAGAATTTTCCATGTCTTCATTTATGAGCCATAAGCTACCCCCATGAAGACACAACACACAATGTTCTGTGTTATACTCTGACACTTTAATGATTTTGTTCATTCCTAGGCTGTGCTCTATTGTACTAATGTAATTCAATATTTTTATGCAGTATTTTAGTTTGTTTTGATGATGTCACAATAATATTTACTATTATATATGTATAGAACCAACAATAATAGATCACCTAATAAAGCGAGCCAACATATTATAGTATCATGGTAAAATAACAATGCACTTTCTGTAAAGGGGTTATCCAGGCTTGGAGTGCATGTTTGCAGTCACTTTATGTGACTGCAGACTTGTGAATCCTCACAGTGTGCAGTGCGCATGCTGTCAGGATTCTCCAGCACCAGAAGTCGACAATTTCCATGCATGTGGTTACGTGCCAACTAGTCATGCATGGCCTCGCTCAATACAAGAGAATTAAATTATGTCAGACATGTCTAGTCAGAATGTGGTCATAAGTATGCCCATGACTGCCCGTTCCCGGCGCTGGCACCAGGGAAGCCTGACAACATGCACTGTGCATGCCCTGAGGATTCACAAGACCACAGTTTCATAGATTTACAGCAGACTTGAGCCCCAAGCCTGGATGACCCCTTTAAATGGTGAATTTCATTTAATCAAACTTTGTATAAATCAATAGTACAGGCTGTGAGGAGCTGGCCTTGTTCTAAAGACTATTGGACCAATGCATGTAGAGCAGAGTCTGTGGCTCTAAGAGATGCAGACTTTTTCCCGCAAGAAGCACTGGTTCCGTCAATCTTATTATTGTGTTTTATTAGAGATTTGCTTGCTGTTTTATTAGTGTTTTGCTTGCTAGTCAGTTTAAGTGCACTAATTTTACTTGGAAAGTGTTCAGCTTCAGGAATCAATGTTTCTATTCATTGACAGTAAGCAGAGGAAGACATGCTGGTTGGACCTTATGTGTACATAAGGCCAGACAAGAGATTGCTAAAGGTAAAGCAATCATTCCATTAATCTCATCAGTATCTCAGGGGCCTCAAGTCATTGCTCTCTCAGCCTCTAGTCCCATTGTATGGATGGGGTTAGTAGACCTAACGGAGCCGTCACCACAGGGGGTCTCACATGCAATCCCAGATGATGGGCTTCTGGAGTAGTCTTCATTCTTTGAGCTAAAAGCCAATGTTTAAGGGGAGGGTGTGAACACTTCTGCCCATCCAGGGGCTGATCCCAGGAGAGGGAGGACAATTAAGCCATGTGTTTAAGTGGCAGTTGGTGGAATGATGAAGAAGGGAGAACATCAAAGCTGAGGTCTTAAAGCCCATGGATGGGTGGCCTATGGAGTTTGGAGATCAGTTGCCAACTGGGCTGGATAAACGTGCTACAGTTGTGGGATCTGTGGTCTGATTTGATTAACTTTCTTAAGGACTGTTGCTACTGGATACCTGTGCTTCTATCATTTTATCTGTCATCTGGAGGAGCGTGGAATGTGAATGCAGACTATACTGGCTGGAGATACAAAATCTGTGGGCTAATCAAAAGTTGGGGGACAGTGAGTATCGCCAGTAGAAAGACAGTGGAACTATTGCCCCCGGGAGGGAATCTTGTGGACTGTGGGCAATGTATTTTGACCATTTACCTTGAGTTGTTGTAAAACTTGGATGTAAGGAATAAAATATTGTTGCATTGTTAACCTGCCTAGGTGATTATTATAACCCACAACCTCAGATCTTCACACATGCAAATATACAGAAACATTGTCATATATCTTATCAGGAAATGTGCTTCTTTCTCCACTTATGAGCTATTTCTTCTCATTCTCCCTAACACCTGAGCTAATTATCCACTCTCAATAAAACAGTTCATATTCATCTTTGTTAAAGCAAGATGGACTGCCAGTGAGATGTCAGGTTACAGAGCATATTGAAGTCTATCGAGAAGAGAAAAGGGGAGGATAAATGGGAAGTGCTCATCGCCTTGCTGATAGACAGGCAGATCGAGCTGCAATTTCTAACTAATTTATTTTATTTCCCTTCAGGATTCACAGCTACAAAGCTCAGTACTGCTGTATAATGTCTTCCATGCTACTGCTGCTTCTGTCTTTGTGCTCATAGATTGTAAGCTTGCGAGCAGGGCCCTCTCTCCTCCTCGTATCTGTTGATTTATGTGATTATTGTTATTCTGTAATGCCTTTTATTGTCTGTACAAGTCCCCTCTAAAATGTAAAGTGCTGTGGAATATGTTGACGCTATAGAAATAAAATTATTATTATTATTATTATTACAGAGAAAGAAAAGCAGGAATCTCTCATGTCTGTGTGTGCTGTGTGTATGAAACATCATAACAGCTAGTATCCATCCACCCTAGTATCCACCCACTAGCTCAGAGAGAATTGAACATTAGAGCCTGCAACGGACTTATGAAAAATGGAGGATACACACAAAGTAACACAATGGCCCAAAAAAATATTTCTTTCGTAGAACTTAGACACACGTGACACATGTATACTTTAAAGGAGTTGTCCACTTTTTTTTTCAGTCAACACCCTTTTCAAATCCTACAGTACCTGTGATGCTGGTAACTATTCATGGACAAGCCGCGAGGCTTGGTAGTCAAGGAGTCTGAGGTCAAAAGCCAGGAGGATTTATCATAGTTAGAAGGGTGAAACAAAGGAGTAGTCAAGGCACAGTCCGTGGTCAGAATTCCAAGAGAGTACGGGATCACTACAAAAGGACTAGGCAAACAGATGGTCAAGGCAAATCCAAGGTCAAGCAACAAAGATCACAATACAAGACTAGGAGCACAGAGTAAACACACACCTCTTGAGCAAAGCTACAATTGGCAGCAATCTAAGTCAGAGACCTGGTTAAATAGCCACGTAATTAGTCTGAACAGGAGATACATGGATGAAGCTCCAGCACACCCTGGTCCTGATTGGACGGCTAAACTGTCACTCAAGGCATTGACAGCTCATCACGCCCTAGCATCTGATTGGTGGCTGACCTGTCCATCACAATACTGTCAGCTCAGCACACCCCTGTCCTAGATTAGATGTCACAACTGTCATTCACTGTGTCCAGACACACTGATAGGAGGAATCGTGACACTACCAAGGTCTAAATCTGCTTAAAGTTTGTATTTCTTCCCACACACTCTAAAGACATACTGATAAGGAATTTACATTGTGAGCTCCAATGGAGACAGTGATGGCAACATAGTGTATGCAAAGTGCTGCCAATTATGTTGGCACTATATAATCAAGCATAAGTTATTTTTTATCAGGTGAAAAAAATTTAGCATGCCCTATTCTTCTGCAACAAGAAATTTGAAGTTAATCTTATATATTTGAGTCTATTATTCGCTCACTTTGTATTTGTAAAATTTTGTCCCACTCTTCTCCAAAACATTGCTTTAGGCTTTAATGCCTATGGGCATTTGTTTCTGCACCGCTCACTTGAAATGCTACCACAGCATCTCAATGAGGTTGAGATCTGGACTTTTACTTAGCTATCCAAAATCTTGTTGTTTTTTTTTTAGCTACTAAAATGTTGATTTGCTGGGGTGCTTAAAAAAACATTCTCCTGTTGCATGATCCAAAGGCAAACCTATATATGTAATCCAAATCCACCTAGACAAAAATTAACTTTAAAAAAAATTAAGCAATATACTAAATAATTTATTTTGCCAAGGTCCTATTGATCCCATCCATTATCAGCATGGAGAAGCTATAATAAAATATAACTTTTAATCATGTACTAAAATCACGGTGATAATCCCAAAAGGACACAGGTTTAGTACCATGTCTGGACTGTGTGGCTGAAACGTTGTGATTTTTCTGCACTAATAAAGTTACCAAAAGAAGGATGTCCGGTACCCTGGTTCCTGGATTTCATAGTCTTAGGAGATTTCACAATGTCATCCATATTTTTTTCGGGGTAATAAGAGTCTTTGAAGGATTTTCAATCTGTGCCAAATCGATTCATCGAATATTTTATCTGGTTCAAAATAATTTAAACCAAAACGAATTTCAGAAACTTCGTTCATCTCTAGTCAGAAGTTGTGGCTGGATATATAATTTTATCTCTTGACCAATTGTGAATTGTCTGGTCCTTCTTGACTAATGCATATGTTCTTTTCTTTATATTTCTTTGATTCATTCTAACATTTTCCAAAATAGCAAAGCTAGGGCTTCATAAATTAAAGAAGACTTAGTATCCGACCTGCATTATTACTTTTCTCTTATAGTGGAAATATGGAAATTTCATTTAATAAGGAGCTGCTTCATCTGTATTATAAAATCAATCTTGGATCTCATAACAGATTTCATTCGGATAAACCCATATAACACATAAACAGCCAATACTAACACTTTCAAACCATTTATTTTATAGAGATATTGAAAAGGCCAAGATTTTTCTCACTTAATTAAAATGGAAATACACCCTAAAGACAAAGATTTAGCATTTAATTTATAAACAGGACTCATGAGCACAGCCAGAATTTTAATGAAACATGACATTTTCCCTAGAATACTATTTTTGTCAAATGCTCAGTGGTGACTGGTACAAGTCAATAATCCAAACAGAATTTGTTAGAAATTACGCTAAAATTGGGGCTGCAGTCAGTATCAATGCTCTTAAAATTAGGATCTGTTGACTAAATTTTACTTGGCAACTTTATAAAGTGTTACTTTAAAAAGTCCCGTTTTGTACGTGGCCTTTAGATTTCTCATCAATGTATTTGTGATTTCCACTCTTGTATCTATCCACTTAATTGCTGATGGTTAACATCCTCATATCCCTTTGATCCCCTAAGGACAGGGAACAAAACATTTTATTTTTTGTTATTTCATCGTCACGTTCCAAAATCCATAATATTTTTATTTTTTTCATTGGTGTTTCTGTATGAGTTTGATTCTTGTAGGATGAGGCTAAGTGCCCACGTTGCGGAACTGAAGCATATTTTTTATGCTTCTCCCTGGCAGGAAAATCGCGTGCGGATTTTACATGCGGTTTTCCCGCCAGGTAGAAGCGTTTGTGAGGCGTCTTTGCAGCATCTTTGCATGCATTTCCGCATGCGGGTTATCAAGCACTTCTCCAATTGATTTAAGCATCACTTGGATAAGTGCTTGACAACTTGTTCACACTATATAAATCCATGCAACCGGTATGGATTTATATAGTGTGACCGAGTAATAGTTAAAAAAAAAGAATCAGAATGGTAAAAAATAAAAAAATAAAGTTTATACTCACTTTCCGATGCATTCTCTGCCCCGTCCGGAGTCTTGAGCGGCTCACGCTGTTGTGTGCAGGACCTGCGGTGACGTCATTGAGTCATGTGATGGGTCACATGACTCAATGACGTGGCAGGTCCTTCACACAACAGCGCGATGGCGGGAAGACATTTTGAAGATAAGTATAAACTTTATTTTTTCTTTTTTTTACAGGTTCTTTGGTACCCAGGTCTGGATGAGAGTCTCCTCTCATCCAGACTTGGGTAACATCCGCACATTGATTGCGCTGCGCTTCTGCAAAATTAATGAACATGCTGCGGATTTTTGACCGCAGCATATACGCTGCGGAAAAATCCGCAGCATGGGCATTGACATTGCGGAATGCCATTGGGGACCATGGGGTGCGGATATACATGCGTTTTACAAGCGTTTACGCTGCGGAAATTCCGCAGCATATACGCTTGTAATACGCAACGTGGGCACACAGCCTGAGTTGGCACAGTTTTGAGACATATATAACTTGTCGTCTAACTTTTATTAACACCTTATGGGGAGAAATAGAAAAAAAATTTAATTTGGCTGTTCTTAAGATCAGACTGTCAGTCATTACATGTCTCACCCTAGTAACGCCCATTTCATTTAAAATGAGCTCTGGAGGCAGATTCTCAAGGAGATCTAATGTCCGGCCCATAGATCTTAACAGTTCATTTATATATTAAAGGGGTTGTCCAGGACTTTAACATTGATGGACTATCCTTATGATAGGTCATCAATGTCTGATCGTGAGGATGCGACACCCGGTACCCCTGCTGATCAGCTGTTCCTGGTGTCGGCTGCTCAGTTATGAAGCTACACAGCACAACTCTGTTGACAGAATAGTACATCCACCCATTAATTTAAATAGGTGGCGGACGTGCAGTACCCAGCCGCTGCCACTATGCAGTCGATGGAGCTGTGCAGCTCCGTAACTGAACAGTTCCAGCCGCCAATACCGGGAACAGCTGATCGGCAGGGGGTACAGGGTGTTGCATACTCGTTAATTAGACATTGCTGACCTCTCCAAAGGACAGGCCATCGATGTTAAAGTCCCTGACAAGTCCTTTAAGAAAAGCATGGATTTCTCTAGAATAAGACATTAGATATCAAGGTATCATTTTATTCAACTTTCTTAGGAAGGTCAATCCTACTGACACATTCCCTTTCAGTGAGCTAGCAATTTTTCTTCCTTTGGCCAATGTGGATTTTAACAATTTTTCAGAGTAAATGATAAATTCAGGAGAAAAAAAGTAGCTCATAAATGGAGAAAAAAAAGCAGAATTCTTTGTTAAATCAAAGTTTTAATACATTTGCTAATACTATTGATTAATGAAAAATTTGTTGACACAATAGTGATTAGTGCAGGTTCACACAATGCAGTTTGGTGCAATTTTTTAAGCATTATTTTTAGCAAAAAGACAGAAAATGTATAAACGAAGGCTGACAAATTCCCATTAGTTCCCTTAGATTCTCTTTTTTATTTTAGGCAAAAGATAAATATCAATATTTGTATACAAATTCTTTTTACAATTTGAAGCTAAGTTTCCAATTACCGAGTATAATGGTTCCTGTACATACACTTCAGGGGTTCATTTATCTCCATCTCTACCTGCCACATAATGCGGCTCTAAGTACACCTAGGTGAAATTTTCAAGCACCGGGCAGCAATAAATAAACATTATTAAAATAAAAAATGTCGGTGGTACATGGAATTCATTTCCAGGGGAAAAGACCAGAAAAGTATCCTTTAAGTTTCGCCTTCACTTTAACTGTCTAATGTGTTTGCTTGCTGATGCGTTTTATAAGAGTTTAATGCATGTCTGCTCCCTAATCCATTTTTTATTTGCTGTGACAGGGTAATGCGTGTTTGTTTATTGTACGATATGTTCTTGCCTGATATTAATACCACTTATTGACATTTTTAGCCAGGCGTGCCATGGAGGTAGTCAAAGCAATCACCAAATATAATGAGAATACTTATAAAATATTATAGTTTAAAGATAAATCTGGAGGTTCGTTGTCAAACCCAATTGCTTTATGTTTTCTTCTGAGATGACACAGTAAATAACAATAATAATCTAATCTCCTCTGTGCTCCTTCATGGCCCCTTCATGATGTGAAAGATCAGCAGTAACAGGAAGGTTCAACACATCTGAATCCTGCAGCTAAAATTGTATCTTTACACCTTGCTCTAGTTTATGTGTTTACTCTCATTGCAATTATTTCCATTTATCCAGCATTTTTTGTCATTTATTATTAATAATAATAATTATTATTATTTTTATTATTATTTATTTTAATTATTATTATTATTATTATTATTATTTATTAGTATTAAGTTCTTACAAAAACTCAAGTAAGCTAGTAACACATGGAGTAAATATTATATATATTTTTTGCATGTGAAGCGAATCTGTCACCAGGTTTTTGTCACCTTATCTGAGAGCATCATGAGCAGCGATGTGTCACTGACTGGGCTGCTTGCTGTACTTTGAATAAAACCACTTTTTATTTGCCTTATCTGCTGAAGATCTAGCAGTTCTCTAAAAGCTGAGCTCTGTGTAATCCCGCCCACACCTCTGATTGGCAGCTTTCTGCCTATGCACAGTGTACATAGAAATCTTCCAATCAATGGTGTGGGCGGGGTTATAAAGAGCTCAGCATTCTGATCAGTGGTGTGGGCAGGGTTATGCAGAGCTCAGCATTCCAATCAGTGGTGTGGGAGGGGTTATACAGAGCTCAGCATTCCAATAAGTGGTGTGGGCGAGGTTACACAGAGCTCAGCATTCCGTTCAGTGGTGTGGGCGGGGTTATACAGGGCTCAGCATTCTGATCAGTGGTGTGGGTGGGGTTATACAGAGCTCAGCATTCCAATCAGTGGTGTGGGTGGGGTTATACAGGGCTCAGCATTCCAATTAGTGGTGTGGGTGCGGTTACACAGAGCTCAGCATTCCGTTCAGTGGTGTGGACGGGGCTACACTGAGCTCAGCATTCCAATCAGTGGTGTGGGCGGGGTTATGCAGAACTCAGCATTCCAATCAGTGGTGTGGGCGGGGTTATACAGAGCTTAGCATTCCAATCAGTGGTGTGGGCGGGGTTATGCAGAACTCAGCATTCCAATCAGTGGTGTGGGCGGGGTTATACAGAGCTCAGCATTCAAAGCAGTGGTGTGGGCGGGGTTATGCAGAACTCACCACTCAAATCAGTGGTGTGGGCTGGGTTATACAGAGCTCAGCATTCAACCTATGAGGAACGGTTAAAGGATCTGGGAATGTTTAGCTTGCAAATAAAGAAGGCTAAGAGGAGACTTAATAGCTGTCTACAAATATCTGAAGGGCTGTCACATTGTAGAAGGATCATCTTTATTCTCATTTGCACATGGAAACACCAGAAGCAATGGGATGAAAGTGAATGGGAGGAGACACAGATTAGATATTAGAAAAAACTTTTTGACAATGAAGGTGATCAATGAGTGAAACTGGCAGCCACGAGAGGTGGTGAGTTCTCCTTCAATGTAAGTCTTCAAACAGAGGCTGGACAAATCTGAGATGGTTTAGTGAATCCTGCATTGAGCCGGAGGTTGGACACAGTGACCCTGGAGGTCCCTTCCAACTCTAACATTCTAGTATTCTATTATTCCATGATTCAGAGAACTGGTAGATCTGCAGCAGATAAAACCGTTTTTAATCAAAACTGCAGCAACAAGCCCAGTAAGTGACACATCTCTGGAATCAGGGTCTCTGACCCAACATTAGGAGAGATTCCCTTTAAGTATGATATATAGTTTCATAGTTTTTAAGGTTGAAGGTAGACTTAAATCCATTGAGTTCAATCTATATCCTAGCATGTTGATACAGAGGAAGGCAAAAGCTCCATGAGGCAGAAACGAATAGCTCCTTATTAGGGGAAAAATTCCTTCCCGACTCCACATATGGCAATCAGACTAGTTCCCTGGATCAGCGTCCCATCATAGAATCTAGAACCCATAACCTGTAATATTATATTTTTCAAGAAAGGCATCCAGACCCTTCTTGAATTTTAGCAGTGAATCACTCATTACAACATCATGCGGCAGAGAGCTCCATAGTCTCACTGCTCTTACAGTAAAGAATCTGCGTCTGTAATTATAATTAAACCTTTCCTCTAGATGTAAAGGATGCCCCCCCCCTTTTCCCTATCACAGGTATAGGAGTAGAAAGATCATTAAAAAGTCCCTGTATTGTCCCTTCATATATTTTTACATTGTAATATCGCCCCTATATTTTATATAACCTCTCTTGGTATTGCAGTTTCCCCCATTCCCTTAATATCCTTGGCTGCTTTTCTCGGCACCCGCTCTTGTTCAGCTGTGTCCTTCTTATACACCAGTAAGGTGATATAATAGGACATGGTAAAATTTAATGATATGGTGATATGTAGATATAATGTGCCCAAGCGAGGTAGTAGTGGTCGAGCTGTTGCTTCCACTCACTTTGGCACCCCACAAAGTGTGCGCCCATCCTGGTGTGCTGCTGTGTGTGTAGTGTATCCCACTTACTTCTGGGCCACTGGCCTCTTCTGACTCCAGGAATTCTTCTTCTGGAACCAGGTCAGCAATCAATCCAGGGGACACAAGGTTCATAAAAACAAATAAGCCTTTACTTGGTGTCTGGCTGTATTTACAGTATATACAGGCAAGTATAAAAGATAAGGCCCAATGGGTTGTCATCTTTCTCATAGGTACCGGATACAACTTCAGTCCGGGTTCCTCCTCTATGTGAAGTGCCCCTTCTGCTATCTTCTCTAGCCCTAGGGGTTCTTGTCCACCACTGACAGTATCTATGGATCCCATCTCACTCCGCCTCTGAAAGTTTGAGTCCTGATATCTTCTGCAACTTCGCATACAGAATTTGCCCCCAGACCTGGCCATCTGTCTCGAGGTTTCCAGGCCGGCAAAGGGGACTCGTGTTGAGGTATTCTCTGGCAAACCACTGTCTTGGATTCTAGACCCACATTGTCCCTAGCAGCCCTTAACTAAAGCCTGCTGCTTGCGGCTTGTCAGTTGTCACCGCACTGCTCAACACTGACTGGCTGTCACTTCTTGCCCTTCTCACAAGCACTAATTTCCCCCACCCTCTACTGGGCCAGCCGCTACAGTTAACCCTACCCAGGCCCAAACTGCAGCCCTAGAGGGTTCTATCTTCAGGAATGCACTTTTAACCCTTTAGTGTGTCGGGGGGGGGCAGACCATCGTGTCCACCACTACTACATAGAGAAGAACAAAAAAAGATGCCCAGTTCTAACCTCTGGTCCAGTCCTCTGTTGTAGCTGAACTTAACTTCTGCAGCCAGCATCTCCTCAGCGCCTCTATCGCTTCCCAGACCCATAACGTCATTTGGGAGGCGAGCAGCTAAGTGCATTTAGCTGGAGAGAACTGGCTGGGATCTTAGGACTTAACTCATCTCTTGGAATGGAACTACTGCATACACTGGTCCAGGCTTTGATTAGTGTTGAGCCACCCCCGTAGTGTTCGAGTTCGGTTCGGTTCGTCGAACACCCGTGTGTTCGCCGAACTGTTCGTCGAACTGTTCGTCGAACACCTTCGAACACCGTTAAAACCAATGGCAGGCAAACAAAAACACATAGAAACACATAGAAAACACCTTCAAAGGTGTCCAAAAGCTGACAAACTGCTCAGAAGACACAACTAACACATGGAAAAGTGACAAGTACATATAGTCATGCGAAAAGAAAAGAGGTGGAGGAGTAAAAGGAGGGGGAGACACAGATATAGGCATGTCATGCCCTTCTAAAATCCAAAAAGTGAGAAGCCGACACGGCCAGTCCGCTCCTGCCCGTGCCACCTCCGTGTCGCCGGGTTTGTGCCAGAGCCGCGGTGAACCCTGATGGCCAGCCCCCCTCTCCCAATACTGGTGCCTGTCCGCTGGTGGGTCGAGCGAGCCCCCCTGTGGTGGAGGCAGCTCTAAGCTTTTTAATTTAAATTGTCTCTCTAATTTGAATGAATACACTTTAAATCCATTTACAAGGATCTATTGGAGGGCAAGTCTCATGCCAGCAGCCGCGTAATTCCAGCTCCAGTAGCGTCCACTAAAGCTGCTGCAGTTAAAAAGCTTTTATAAGGATCGAGCTCGGCTGTCCACCGCAAGGCATCCTACTGCCAGTCCCAGCCCCTATGCCTTGGGGTGCCTCCTGATGCTCTTCACTGAGTATCCCATGGTCCCGAAGCATTTCCTTTGAAAAAATTAAGTGTCTAAACTACAGGTGGTGTAGCTTGCTTAACAGCCGGGATAATCCGCTGACTAGCAGACACTGCTACTAGGCACAAAGTATTTCCTGGGCTAGATGCAGTTAAAAATTTGTAATTAGATACTCTCGTTGGATGCTGAGAAAGCATTCCATAGAGTCTCCTGGCACGCCATATATGATTCTCTTAAAAAGCTTGGGGTAGGGGTCTAGGGGACCCTTTTATAGCCAAAATCACGGCCCTGTATCGCAATACGTCACCTAGGCTGAAGATAAATGGAACTGTAGCACCCTGAGGGCTCGGTTGCTACAGACGTATTGCACCTCACCCAGAGGTGTGATATCTCACTCTCAGGTAAGGATGGAGTGTGGATCAGGACCCGACACCTGCATGCATTACACCACATTGCCGTGGGGCAGGGCGACCAATATGCCCCTGAGATGGGCACGACAGTCCCTGTCCCTGGCTGGAGTGGGGGGAGGGAACACTGAGGAAGGGGAACCCTGTAGTGCAGGAGCAGGGAGGAAGCAGTTCCTGGGTGCATTGAGAAGGGAGTATAAAAGGTGGGCACCATCTTAGTTCAGTGCAGAGAAGTCTGAGCAGAAGTGGCAGGGAGCAGGGGCTCTGCATGAGCTCTGCTCCGGAGGCGGGCCTAGTAACAGAGGCCCAGGCCTGGAAGAGGGAGAAGGAAGGAAGAGGAGCGGAGAAGGCTCCAGGAATGAGGAATGAAGGGATCCCAGGGGTGCGGACGGGCGAGTCGCCACCGCACGCCCGAATCCACCTGCGTGGAGGGGTCAGGCCAAAGGGGGAGACCGGTCCCCGAACTAGTGGAGGCAGGGTCGATGCGTGGAGGGGTCAGGCCAAAGGGGGAGACCGGTCCCCGAACTAGTGGAGGCAGGAAACGACCCTCAGCTAGAAACCGGAGGCTCTGACATTTTATGTGGCGCAGCCCCTCGCTACACCCGCTAGGAAGGCACCACATAGGGTCAGGGAAACTGGCGCCAAGTTTACCAAGAGGAGGCCCGAGGCAGCCGGACAGAAGTGTTGGTAAGAAAGGCCAGACAAAGGACACACAAAGGGGGTCCTGTGAAGTGCTCCAAAGTTATCTGGGAGTTGTCTGAGCCCCTCACCTGGTGAGCACAGTACGACGTGGGCAGCCGTTACCTGCAGACGTGGTCTGGATAATAAGAACTGTGAGTAAAGGCCCTGGACTGCATCACTGACTCCGTGTCGTTACTGCTGCTGCCCTGCACCATCACCCCCATCCTCCGCATACACTGCCCTGAGGCTATACTCCTCCCGTGGGGAGTTATGCTACGCTCTGCTGCACCCACAACACCAGCCTCAGCGGTCTGCCCTGTAGCGGCGGTTCACTCTGACCGCAATCCACGGGTGGCGTAGTCGGACATTTAAACATCAAAACCACATAAATAGTTCCGCCACTGGTTTGACCGCCCTGAGCCACGGAACCGGGTCGCCGCCACGAAGACTACAACCACCAGCATCCACCAAAAAGGGTCCGGCTCCGGGTGTCCCAAGGCCCAGGGGGTGCGTCAGAACATTTTCATCACCTTTCACAATCACCAATGGGACAAGGCAGGGATGTCCTCTGTACCCTCTCTTATACATCCTAGTGACGGAGCACCTGCTCTCATCAATTCGCCATAACCCCAATATTAGGTGGATTGAGGTGGGAGGCACCGAGTACAAGTGCTCTCTATTTGCTGATGATGTCCTAGTATATATCACTCAATCACATATATCCATCCATGCTGTTATGGCTGAAATAGATCACTTTGTTACATGGTAAAATTTTAAAATCAATGCAGCGAAGTCTGAGGCCCTCGATGTCTCCCTCCCCAAATCCATATAGGATTCCATCCAGTCCAACTTTCCCTTTGCCTGGCCCTCACAGGGTATCAAATACTTAGGAATTCCTATTCATAGAGACCTCTCCCATCTATGTTATCTTAATTTTGGGCCCTTTATTGAACAATTCCATACAGACCACGGTTGGCAAGTTAGAACTGTAAGATTCACTACGTGAACCGCTGGTGTTTTGTGGAAAAGCACATGTACACCGCGTTCCAAATTATTATGCAAAAAGTGTTTAGGAGTGATAAGGGAAGAATTTGTTTGTTTGTCAGTTAAACTCATTGATGGTGATGTGTGTCAGGGCTCTTTATATCACTGTAAGCAATTGCAGACACCTGTGCTAATTAGTTTGGCAGGTGTGTCCAATGAAAGGCAAGACTACTTAAGAAGGCTCTCTCACATTATTACGCAGCCTACATTTTCTGCAAAAATGGGAAAGAAAAAGGATGTGTCGGCTGCTGAGAAGCAACAAATTGTGGAGTGTTTAGGTCAAGGCATGACTACAATCAACATTGTGCGATGATCAGGATAAAGTGTCTTGGCAATCAAGAAGTATGTAGCTGATTCACAGTACACACGTGTGCGTGCTGATAAGGGCAAATTGAGGACTCTTTCCTACAGGCAATTACGTCAGGTTGAAAGAGCAGCGGCAAAAAAGCCTTGTCATAGCAGCAGACAAGTTTTTGAAGCTGCTTGTGCCTCCAACGTCCCCCGAACAACAAGATGCAGGGTCCTTCAGAGGTTTGCAGCTGTGCATACGCCATCCTGTCGACCTCCTCTATCCACTTCACACAAGCAGAAACGGCTCCAGTGGGCCAAACATTACATGAAGACTGGATTTTCTCAAACAGCACTTCCTGCCATGGTTCAAGAAGAAGAACCGTGTATTTCACAGCAAGATCATTTTTCTGCATGATAATGCACCATCTCATGCTGCACATAAAACATCTGCATCTCTGGCTGATATGGGCATAAAAGGGGACAAACTTATGGTGTGACCCCCATGCTCCCCTGACCTCTACCCCATTCAGAACCTTTGGAGCATCATTAAAAGGAGTGTCTATGATGGCGGGAGGCAGTTCACATCTAAGCAACAGCTCTGGGAGGGTATTCTGTCCTCATGCAAAACAATTGAAGCAGAAACCATCCAAAACCTGACAAATTCAATGGACGAGAGAGTTCAGAAGCTCCTTTCGAACAAGGGGTCCTATGTGAAAATGTAACATCACCTAGAATAAAGTTTTGAGTTGAAAACTGTTTGATTTCAGTTTCTAACAACCTGCTAATGCTTATAATTTCAAAAATGACCATTTTTTTGGTCTTTATTAAAATGAAAAGGTTGATCGAAAAGTTTGGGGGATCTAAGAGTGTGGCAACCCAGTAGTCATGATTACTTTGAATTCTGACAATATGAGGGTCATGCTGCAGGTAGTGCAGCAAGAAGGCACTTATGTGTCTTGCGCATCTCGGAGCCCCAAAATTATTTTCCGGGCTAGATGCAGCTAAAAATTATTTTTAATTTTAAATCTGGTGGAGCTTATTATAGATGGCCTAATAGGATCAGTGCTGCACACTGCTACAAAGCCCAAATTATTTTCCAGTCAAGATACAGATAAACATGATTAGTAATTTGAAAGCTTAAAACGTTTGGTAGGGTGATTTTAACCAATCATCAAGCTTTTACTCTCTCCAGGATGACACAGGGGTAGAAAAGTCGTTTCGGATCCATGATTTGTTCATCTTTATGATCGTGAGTCTGTCTACATTATCAGTGGAGAGCCGCGTGCGCTTATCTGTCAGCACACCACCAGCAGCGCTGAACACACGTTCAGACAGAACGCTGGCTGCGGGGCATGACAAGATCTCCAAGGCGTAAGTGGCTAGCTCCGGCCATTTATACAGATTGGAAGCCCAAAAAGAGCAAGGGTCCAGTGACACAGTCGTGGCTTCAATGTTTACTTGGAGATACTCCTGTACCATCGTCTCTAGGCGTTGACTATGTGTCAGACTTCTTGTCTCCTGTGGCCTTGCAAAGGATGGGCTAAAAAAGTGGTGAAATGATTCCGCAAAATTGATGTTACCAGCAGATACTGTGGTTCTGTTACGGTTTGAGTGCTGAACACTTGACGGTCCCACGGTTGGCAAGTTGGAACTGTGAGATTCACTACGTGCACCACTGGTATTTTGTGGAAAAGCACATGTAAGATTCTGCAACAGTCTCTGCTGATACTCCTGCATGCATGCATCCCTTTCTATGGCAGGAATAATTTCTGCAAATTTACTTTTGTACCGGGAATCTAACAGTGTGGCAACCCAGTAGTCAGGATTATTTCTAATTCTCACAATTCGAGGGTCATGTTGCAGGTAGTGCAGCAAGAAGGCACTCATGTGTGTTGCGCATCCAGGAGCACCAAGTCCCTGTTGTGTTGGTGGCGAGGTAACAATCATGCTTCCTTCCTCTGTCCTCTCCCCCCAACCTCGCACAACAGAAATGTGATCAAGGTCTCCCTCATCTGATGAGTCTTCCATCAGTTCGTCCTCCACTTCTTCCTGGGCTCCTGCACCTTCCTCACTAGTTTGGCTGCTACCATGCGCCCTGGTAAAACCATCTCCCCCACCCTCACATGCCTGCCGCCTTGGTGCTGCCGACCTTCTGGACCTTGCAGATGTTAGCCCTTCCGCATACAACTCCTCCTCCTCTACTTCCTCCACCTCCTCTTGTGCCACCACCTGACTCCGAATTCTGTTTAACATGTGCTCCAGCATGTAAATCACCGGAATAGTCATGCTGATAATGGCATCGTCAGCACTAAACATCTTCGTCGCCATTTCAAAACTGTGCAGAAGGGTGCATAGGTCCCTGATCTGAGACCACTCCTCCAGCGTGATTTGCCCCACCTCTGAATCTCGTTGGCCCAGGCTATACGTCAGAACGTATTGCACCAGGGCTTGTCGGTGCTGCCACAGTCGCTGCAACATGTGCAGAGTTGAATTCCACCGGGTAGGCACATCGCATTTTAGCCGGTGAAGTGGCAGGCCCAACGACTTCTGTAGAGATGTAAGTCGCTGAGCTGCGGGATGCGAACGGCGGAAGTGAGCACACAGCGACCGTGCCCTCTGCAGAAGGCCATCTAGTCTGGGATAGTGGGCTAAAAATTGCTGGACAACCAGGTTCAACACGTGAGCCATACAAGGCACGTGTGTGACATTGCCCCGGCGAAGGGCCGCACCCAGGTTTGCAGCATTGTCGCACACGGCCTTCCCTGGTTTCAGGTCCAGTGGAGACAACCATTCATGAAATTGGTTCTCCAGAGCTGACCACAACTCCTCAGCTGTGTGACTCACATTTCCCAGACATTTCAATGTAAAACCCGCCTGATGACGTTGAGCCCTACTGCCAGCATAGTAAGGAGGTGTGCTGGATCCCTTCTGCGCAGTTAGAAAGCTTGTGGCATGACCAGACAGGCTTTGGGTGCAGGTGGAAGACCGAGAGGAGGTTGAGGAGGCAGAAGCAGTGGAGGAACTTTGACATAAAGAGGATTGACGCACAACTCGTGGGGACGGCAAGACTTGGACAGCAGCCCCTTGTCCTGCTGTCACCATAGTTACCCAGTGCCCAGTCAGCGACATGTAGCGCCCCTGTCCATGCCTACTCGTCCAAGTGTCTGTGGTGAAATGCACCCTGTCACTGTCACGGGTGTGTTGCCACGAAGATCGTCACGAGTACACAGCCTGACTTCTCGCAGCTGACTTGTTGGTGCTTTGTGTTTTTTCGGCAGTGAAGGAGTTAATTCTCTCTCTCTCTGGGCTAGCTGAGGTCCAGCCTCGCCCAGCTGCAATCAATGCTTCTTTAGTGAGACTCCTTCATATCCCTGCAGGTCTGTTTGGGAGGTGTCGGTGAAAGCTTTCATTCAGACTTACAGAGCGGATCGTGGTGTTTGGAGTTGCTGAGATAAGTGTATTTGGAAGTGTTTTTTCCCCTTTCCTCGCTTTATCATTTATCTCCTTTCCCGTTGGTGTTCCCTCTGTTGTAGTTGTGTAGAAGTTGTATGCAAGGTGGTTTTGGTTTTTCCCTTGTACTGTCTCGTTCGTCTAAATTCTGTGTGTGGGCATATTATTTCTGGTTCCCAATTGTTGTGATCGGGGTCCTTCTCAGGACTAGATTACTGAGGTGCAGGGATCCTCAGGAGGTAGGGGTTACGCTGGCGGCCTGGACCTCTGTACCTTTAACAGTACCTCCAGGTTGAGGGATTAGTCAGGGCCCCAGCTTAGGGTCAGCTTAGGCCCCCTACCTCCAGTATTCTGTGACAGTGTGACAGTCACACACAGAGTTTCTCAAAGAAGCGGTGATGTTGTGTGCGACATGCTGGTGGAGCGCAGGCACACCTTTCTTTGAGAAGTAGTGCCGACTGGGCATCTGGTACTGGGGCACTGCGACGGACATAAGGTCTCGAAAATCCTCTGTGTCCACCAGGCGGAAAGGCAGCATTTCTGTAGCCAAGAGCTTGCAGATGGTGAAATTCAACCTCTTAGCTTTCTCATGGCTAGGAGGAAATGGTCTTTTACTTGTCCACATCTGAGGGACCGAGGGCTGGCTATTGTGCTTAGACGGGGTTGATAAGGGTGTCCCCGGCAAACTGCCGGTCTGTGAGGAAGATGCAGGCGGACATGTTAGGTTGCCTTCATCCAAAGGTGGTGCTATCGATGTCGGACAGCGCTCAACACCAGCTGGTGTTACCACCTCCAAAGAAAATGATGACCTGCCAATCACGCTGGCTGTTGCGGGTAAAGAGGTGGCAGGTCTGCGCCCCAAAACAGGTGTGACTGCTGTCCCCCCAGTCACAGAGGATGAAGAGGCCGCGGATGCACAAGATATGGCAGACGATGGTTGGCCCGGCCGGCTAGGCCGCATTGTAGCACACTGAGCTTCCCACTGCAACTTATGCTTCATGTCCATGTGCCGGTTCATGCATGAAGTACTCAAACTATGTATTTTTTGGCCTCTACTTAGCTTTTGCTGACAAATGTTACAGATAACACGAGTTGGGTCATCTTTATCGATCTGAAAAAATGCCCAGGCTATGCAAGGCTTAGCACCCATGCGACCTGAAGAGCCACCACGACTTGTGGTGAGAGGCAGAGTTGTGTTTGAGGATGCAGTTGTTGACGTGCATCCAGTACTACGTCTCTGTCCAGGAAGGCGCAACCTGACCTCGTCGTCACTAGCATCTTCCTCCACCTCCTCTGCTGACCTCATCTCTTGGCTGACTGTGGGTTGACAGTAAGTGGGATCTCCGACCTCATCATCATCACCCTGTGCGTTATCACACCCGTCGTCCTCAGAGCCAACCTGTTCCTGCCCTGACAAAAAACTAAAGTTGTCGCTCCAATCAGGTATTTGAGTCTTATCATCGTCTTCCTCATTGTCTCCACCAACAGGAGTTACAGTTTGGGAATGAGGGTCTACATTATGGTCAGAACCTTCTGCGTCTGGTCCTGGATCCGACTCATAAAGATTCTGGGCATCAGTGCAGATCATTTCCTCGTCTGGATTCCCAGAAGCGCTGGAGTCGACCTCTGATTCCCAGGCTATAGTATGAGTAAACAGCTCTGCAGACTCAACCATCTGTTCTACCTCATACTCAGACGGGCAGCTGGAGATTTGGGAGCTGTGAGGAAGCAAGTGCGATTTGGGTGACACCTTTGAGGACTGGAGTATTTGTGATGTTGAAGTTGATGTGGAGGAGAGCCCACTTAAAGGAGCACTTGATATCCGTTGAAGCACCTGCTGTTTTTGTGCCTCATCTGGAATTTGTAGGATTGGCGTGGCCGTAAGAAAGGGATCTTATCACATTGTCCGCTAAAAGAAGTAGACATTTTAGTTTGGCTGGAAGATGGTCTTTCTTCTGCAGATGTTACTGTTGCTATAACACCTACCCCACGGACACAACCTTTTTTCCCCTTCCCAACACGCCTATTCCCCTTTCCACCAGCAGCAGGCCTTTTTCCACTCATTTTGGTGGTTAACTAATTCACAACTCTGGAGTTGTTTGCACAAAAAAACAATGGATGGTAACCGAGCAGAGCTGAGTGGCCAAACTGTGGTATTAGGCCAAAACTATTGGCTGGGTTAGATGCAGAAAAAAATTATTTTGAATTTGCAACCTGATGGAGGTCAGTATAGATGGACTAATAGAGAAAGTCCGACACACTACTAGAAGGCCAAATATTTTTTCAGAGGTAGATGCAGAAAAAAATATATTCAGTTTGCAACCTGATGGAGGTCAGTATAGATGGATTAATAGAACAAGACCCACACACAGCTAGAAGCCCAATATTTTTTCAGAGGTAGATGCAGAAAAAACTATATTCAGTTTGCAACCTGATGGAGGTCAGTATAGATGGACTAATAGAACAAGTCCCACACACTGCTAGAAGCCCAAATATTTTTTCAGAGGTACTGTAGATGCAGATAAAAATTAGTTTTAATTTGCAACCTGATGGAGGTCAGTATAGATGGACTAATAGAGAAAGTCCGACACACTACTAGAAGGCCAAATATTTTTTCAGAGGTAGATGCAGAAAAAAATATATTCAGTTTGCAACCTGATGGAGGTCAGTATAGATGGATTAATAGAACAAGACCCACACACAGCTAGAAGCCCAATATTTTTTCAGAGGTAGATGCAGAAAAAAATATATTCAGTTTGCAACCTGATGGAGGTCAGTATAGATGGACTAATAGAACAAGTCCCACACACTGCTAGAAGCCCAAATATTTTTTCAGAGGTACTGTAGATGCAGATAAAAATTAGTTTTAATTTGCAACCTGATGGAGGTCAGTATAGATGGACTAATAGAGAAAGTCCGACACACTACTAGAAGGCCAAATATTTTTTCAGAGGTAGATGCAGAAAAAAATATATTCAGTTTGCAACCTGATGGAGGTCAGTATAGATGGACTAATACAACAAGTCCCGCACACAGCTAGAAGCCCAAATATTTTTTCAGAGGTACTGTAGATGCAGATAAAAATTATTTTTAATTTGCAACCTGATGGAGGTCAGTATAGATGGACTAATAGAGAAAGTCCGACACACTACTAGAAGGCCAAATATTTTTTCAGAGCTAGATGCAGAAAAAAATTATATTCAGTTTGCAACCTGATGGAGGTCAGTATAGATGGATTAATAGAACAAGACCCACACACAGCTAGAAGCCCAATATTTTTTCAGAGGTAGATGCAGAAAAAAATATATTCAGTTTGCAACCTAATGGAGGTCAGTATAGATGGACTAATAGAGAAAGTCCGACACACTACTAGAAGGCCAAATATTTTTTCAGAGGTAGATGCAGAAAAAAATATATTCAGTTTGCAACCTGATGGAGGTCAGTATAGATGGATTAATAGAACAAGACCCACACACAGCTAGAAGCCCAATATTTTTTCAGAGGTAGATGCAGAAAAAAATATATTCAGTTTGCAACCTGATGGAGGTCAGTATAGATGGACTAATAGAACAAGTCCCACACACTGCTAGAAGCCCAAATATTTTTTCAGAGGTAGATGCAGATAAAAATTAGTTTTAATTTGCAACCTGATGGAGGTCAGTATAGATGGACTAATAGAATGATGCTATGCCCAAAAGATTTTACTTCACTAGGTGCAGTAAAAAAATTGGTATTCTATACACAGGTGGTATATCTTGCAACACAGATAGGCTACTCCACTGACTAACACACTCTGCAATAGGCCAAAAAGGATTAGCTTTGCTAGATTCAGCCAAATGCTGTGAAAAAAACTTGCACAGCACTGGCACAGACCTGCCTGGCAAAAACTGATAGGATCTCATGTAACCTAGTCCTGAAAAGGACTGCAATTACAATTAGTCTTTACTCCCACAACCGATCTATTTAAGAGCACAGACCTCCCTGATAAAAGTCGCAGGAAATGCTGTAACCTAGTCCTTAAAAGGACTGCAATCACAACTATTCCCTACTCCCAAGCTATCTGTATATTTGTGCGAAAATTGGCTTGAAATTAACAAGGTATAGCGCACACAGCAACAGCGGTGCCGTCTAACACGCAGCTGCAGCAGTGAGAAAATGGTGGCGACGGGGAAAATGGCTTGGTCTTATAGGGCAAGGACATGTGACATACACTGCCAATGACACATGCCCTTGCTTGTGTGAAAAAAAGCACTTCGCTCCGTGTGTGCGCTGCTGATAGGCTGACAGATTGCACCTCCCCACTGTAAATGCGGGAAAGAGAAAAAATAATGGAGATCTTCATTGTTCCTGCAGAGATCCATCCCCTGCCCCTCCCCCCACCCCGCTGTACACTCAAACTGCGTATTAACATTAATTTTCATCATTACTGAGAAAAAATCCAGTTATGATTTTGGTGCACGAACAGTTATCGAACATAACCTCGAACAGCCGAATTTTTCTCAAATTGTTCGTGTTCGCCGAACGGCTCGAACACCGCCCAAAACAGCTCGAATTTGAGATTGGCGAACAGTTCGAGTAGAACAACGCTCATCTCTAGCTTTGATGTCCAAGCTCTTTGGAAAGAAGCTGTGCACTATGTAAAATTCTCGCAGCGGGAGAATGAAAACAGAAAAAAAAGCAAGTCAAATGCAAACTTGCATATTTTCATGGCATCTAATTAAAGCAATCTAAGAACATGAGAATGCCCCTTTACAGGAGTGAACATTTCTTAGTCCCGGGGTACATGTGGACAGTTGAATGACATTTGTCATCCATGACACTGAAAATAGAGTGAAATAAGTTGACAATATTTTTAATGCCTCGAGTCAGTCTATGAAAGTGAAGTTCATTGAATCTTACAAACTGCTGTGGCAAATGCGTCCAGAAAATGGAACACTACAAAGGTAAATAAATGTTACTGTCTGAGTGATCCCTCTGTGCAAAGATAGCCGTCATGTAGGAGGTGTGGAGGGAGATGTGATGTGTGCAGCAAAAAGAACAACCTGATGTACTGAAAAGGAAATGGAGAGTGATGCCCTGAAAAATGAGGCGAGACGCGTGCATCAAAGTGTGGGACAGAAGTAGTAATAAAAAAGGGAAGTTGTGTTGCAACAGAGATAAATCTAAACTCACCCAAGAAGAACGAATCATAGCCAAGATAAGAATATTACATTTGATCTGTTCAGATTTGTATCTGTTTTGTGATTCTTTGTAGATGGACTCACTTTTGTATATGCACCTTTTTTTGTTGTGCAATCATGATATTTATGCAGATTTATCCAATCATTGGAAGAATGAGAGTTTTGCTCATCTTAGGCTATGTTCACACATCTTGTTTTTTTCAGCATTTTTTATGCAAATTTGCAGCTGCCTTTTACAGTACCAGCAAAGTCTATGAGATTCCAGAAATCTCATGCACACAGCGTTTTGTCAGGGTTTTTCACCCATTGGAAGTAATGGGTAGTAAGAAAATGTCTAGTGTGAACATAGCTATCAGGTTTGCCGCGTTTTTAGTGAAAATAAGCAAGTACAGCAGTATGTGAAACAGATTTATTTTTTGTGATTTTACCATCTTGTCTTGGTCACTGAGATGGTAGTTTGTATTAGGAGAGTTTAATTAAATTAGTGATGTGTATAAGTGTATACATTGGCTGATCTACATGTGAGATTTAATAATACCTGTGGCCCAGGGAGTTGTGAAATTGAACAATGCCTGTGCAACTGAATGGCAGACCATAGTGTGAAAGTAAATAGTGTCCTACGAACTCAATGCACCGCCAGTGTCTTAGGTAAACTATTCCTGAACAATTCACCTCCCCCCACTGTTACATTTGAAATTCTGGTTAATATGGTTTCACATATGTCTTGCATTGGTGACCTGTGTTCATGCTTCTGTGGTGGAAGCACAGCTGAACTTTGGGATCCTGAAAAACGCACCAAAAACGCACAAAAAACGCACCAAGACAGGCATTTTTGATGCAGTTTCTTTCCTGCCAAGAGATCAGGTTTTGCTGCAGAAACCCCCCCCTGAAAAAAAGCAATGTGTGAACATAGCCTTAGAGAGATGAGCTCATAGAACTTATTTCTTAAAGGGCTCTATGTGTGGATGGATTCATTTCTTCACCTTCTTCTCGTGTCATACATATACATTCCTTCACATATTCTCATATCTACAATCACATTACACTTTTCTCTATCTTATCTAGTTTCAACTGGATATGAACGTTAAACAGGAAACAGTACACAAAATAAAAGGAAATTCATCGCGGCTCGGGTGTTCCGCACACACTTTGAAAAATAGAAGTTATTCTTCTTGTCTATTTTCATATGGACTGAAAAGCTTAAATATAATGTTTGCTTTATTTTTGTTATTCTCTAACTTAGATCATTGTTTACTTCTTCAGATTTTAATTTTGATTTTCTTGGCAAAAAGTAATTACCATATTTTTCGGACTATAAGACGCACTTTTTTCCTCCAAAATTTTGGAGGAAAATGGGGGGTGCGTCTTATAGTCTGAATGTTGAGGGGGTGTATATTTATGTCTGGTGTGGGGGGAGCAGTATCGGTGGAGGAGTGGGGCACAGGAGGCAGCAGCCGCCTTCTGCAACCTACACTGTCCCCGCTGCTAAAGAAAATGAATATTCACTGCTCCCCACGCCCATGAGGCGTGGGGAGCAGTGAACATTCATGCTCATTAATAGCTGTATACAGTGTAGCCACGCTGCGGCTGCTGCTGCTGCCGGCTATCTCCTGTGCCCGCTGTTAAAGGGCATGAATATTCAACCTCTCTCCACGCCCATGGGCATGGGGAGGGGGTGAATATTCATGCCCTTTAAAGAGCGGGCACAGGAGATAGCCGGCAGCAGCCGCAGCGCGGCTACGCTGTGTGCCGGCTATGAAGGAGAGTGAAGCCACTGCTCCCCGTGCACACAGACCCGGAGTGGGGAGTGGTGACTTCCGGCAGCTGATCTCTCCTTGTGAGCCGCGCATGGCAGTGACGTCATGCGCGGCTCACATGTAGAGATCAGTGCAGGCAGACCAGACGCAGCGCTGGAGGAGAGAAGAAAGGTGAGTAGGAGTGTTTAATTTTTTTTAATGTGCAGCATGATGAGGATTAGGGGGACCATGCATACTAGGACAGGGATTAGGGGTGCCATGCATACCAGGACAGAGATTAGGGGTGCCATGCATGCCAGGGCAGGGATTAGGGGTGCCATGCATGCCAGGACAGGGATTAGGGGTGGCAAGCATACCAGGACAGGGATTAGGGGTGCCATGCATACCAGGATAGGGATTAGGGGTGCCATGCATACCAGGACAGGGATGAGGGGTGCCATGCATACCAGGATAGGGATTAGGGGTGCCATGCATATCAGGACAGGGATTAGGGGTACCATGCATATCAGGATAGGTATGAGGTGTGCCATACATATCGGGATAGGTATGAGGGGTGCCATGCATACCAGGACAGGGATGAGGTGTGCCATGCATACCAGGATAGAGATTAGGGGTGCCATGCATACCAGGACAGGGATGAGGGGTACCATGCATACCAAGACAGGGATGATGGGTGCCATGCATATCAGGACAGGTATGAGGGGTGCCATGCATATCAGGATAGGTATGAGGGGGTGCCATGCATATCAGGATAGGTATGAGGGGTGCCATGCTTATCGGGATAGGTATGAGGGGTGCCATGCATACTAAGATAAGGATGAGGGGTGCCATGCATACCAGGATGGAGGGATGCCAGGCATACCAGGATGGGGATGGGGACCACGTATAAAAGGAAGGGGGGTGGCATATATACCAGGATGGGGGATATTGTCAGAATTGGGGGACATTACCCCTATACCAGTGTCAGCAGAAGACCCCCTCCCCCTTAAAAGTGCATCATGATCACATTTTTTGCTTAAATTTTTATTTTTTTATTTTCCTCCTCTAAAACCTAGGTGCGTCCTATGGTCTGGTGCGTCTTATAGTCCAAAAAATACGGTATAATAAATAAAATATCCATAATCCCCTACTGTGTTAAATGTGCAGCTTCATTTATTTATTTATTTTTCATTTCATGCAATTAAAGTTTATTCATTGTAATTCAAAAAGTTATTTAACTTTATTTTGTATTTTTTGTTTCAATTTCTAAGATTTTCCAGATCTGTGAAGCTCAAATGTGGAAACATATTTTATTGCGGAATTATTAAAAAAATGGATCCAGGAGAATGCAGGTGCAAGAGACAGACGACTGCCATTTCGCACACAATGGTGCTTCAACAGATCCCAGAAAAGGGAGGGCAAACACGCATGCCTTTATAGGATCTAGAACACTACAAGGGCCCATAAATCTGACCAACATGTAGGTGGGAGCCCAGGTTTAAATTTTGCACTGGGGCCCATCAGAATCTAGTTACTGTCACGGGTATATCAGGTTTGACAGACAGTCATTCTGGATCCAGCTGTAGAAGGTCACTGCGCTTGGCCTTGCACACACCTTCTTGATCCTTTCATCTCTGTAGTGTAGTGGTATCCTTCTCTTGCTAGGACCTAGCAGTGATCTCCACCTTCTGCTGCTAATTGACACACCCTTGCTTGAGCTTTAAAGTGTCTCCAGAGAGTTACCGGTGATAGAAGTATATTCCTCTGTTTAGGCCTGGAGTTCTAGCAGTTGGCTAGATTCTTTTTAGAGTTCCTTCTTGGATTGTAGTTGTGATCTCTCTGGTGTCTTCTCAAAACTAAGTGTATCCCCTTGTCAGTGCTCACCCCTCCCCCTCCTTACCTAGAGTCTAGCTCTAGGGTCAGTTAGGGATTAGTTATCCTGCTTGGCAATAGGTGCGGAACCGATTTAGGGACGATAGGGGAGTCAGGGTGTTGTTAGATCTGCCTAGAGGTCTCCATTTTCCCTTTCCCTAGTTGTTGGGCTTCACCTTTTTCCCATTTTCATACGTTGGGTCCTTCCCATACCTAGCATGACAGTTACACCGCTGAATAAAGTTTAGACATAGAAATGTCAGAAGGTTAGAAAATCTAGTATAAGGAATCTAGGATATTCTAGAATTTTAGTAGAAGAAAAGACATCTCTAATATTAAAAATAACAATTATTTTTGATTCATAGACTGTTCGGACGCACAGAGTGTTGTCCGTTGCTATGGGTCTGTATATGGCATGCCATTTTTAGTCTGACTAGCGGTAATTGTATTCCTGGAATCCCAGCTTCTTGAGATTCTACTTCACATAGTTTTCATTGAGTGTGTAACTTCCAGCTGGTTTTCCAGAATGTGTCACTTCTATTTGGTCACTCGGGGAGACTTCCCCTCAGGGGAGCAACTGCTGGTTGTAATCACTGTTTCTCGTCTCCTTTTCTTAAGAGCATTTGTCACAATTACACTTGTGGTCTCTGTTGGCATTTTCTAGGGGGGATCGATAGTGTAGCAATCTCTAATGCTGTCTGTATCCCTTTCCTTCTAAAGCTTCTTACTTTCATGCATCTAATGTTTGAGAAGTCTCGGAATATTAAATATTAGCTACCGAAATGCTTAGTGACATTTAAAGTAAAAAAAAGAGAGTAATGATTAGCCCGGTAGATACAAATGTATGTAATGAAGTGACATTCAAATATATATGCCTGAGCGTGGCCATTTATCATCCTTTTTTGTAGCGCGGAGAGAAATTACACTTTTCTTTTTAAGCTTAGGGTTCTAAATGCTAACATTTATTTGACTGCGATGAGGATGATCACGTATCCATTAAATGATAAAATTGAGCATACAGAAGATGTGCTTGACAGCACTACCTGCCTGCACCCGCGGATTTCCCTTTATTACTTATTCTAAGTAGTGACACCTTCAAGGGCAAAATAGAAGTCGGACCAAGAGACACTCAACATGGCTATTATTCTACATTCCTACACGCGCTCCCCTATAATTATGTGATTGATCCATTTAATATAATCTAGTTACAGGAAACATCATCACTATATCCTGTCGTAGACAGACACATTAAGAATGCCACACAAAAGTCAATCCAACCACTGATCTTCATTTATTGAGCCGTTAATGACAAATAGGCATTAAATAATTTACTTTGGTGCAATTTTTGGAATATTACATCTCTATACGTTAATCCCTTCATGACATGGCGATTTTTCGCTTTTTTTCATTTTCATTTTTTTTTTCCCTCCCCTTCTCCCAAGAGCCATAACCTTTTTTTCATCTGCCCATCAATATAGCCATACGAGGGCTTTTTTTTTTTTGCGGGATAAGTTGTACTTTTGAATGACACCATTCATTCTACCATAGAGTGTACTGGAAAACGGGAAGAAAAATTCCAAGTGCATTGAAATTGCAAAAAAAAATTTTTTTTTGTATTTACCATGTTTACTATATGGTAAAATTGATCTGGCCATATGATTCTCCAGGTCAGTACAAGTTTGCAGATACTAAACATGTGTATATTTTTTTTTATTTAAATGGTGAAAAAAAATTGGGAAATTTGTAAAAAAAAAAAATGTACTTGTGTCGACATTTTCAGAGACCAGTAACGTTTTCATTTTTCAGGATATGGGGCTATGTGAGGACTTAATTTTTGCACCCTGAGCGGACATTTTTACTGATATCATTTTGGGATAGATACCATGTTTTGATAGCCTCTTATTGAATTTTATTTCAATTTTGCGGCAGTGCAAAAAAATGTAGTTCTGGTGTGTGTTTTTTTCCGTTTCGCGGTTTACCCATCAAATGAATTTATTTTATATTTTGATAGATTGGACTTTTGCAACCGCAGGGATAACAAATATGTGTTTGTTTGTTATTCATTTGTTTTATTTGAGCTTTTGTGGGTTTATTTCATATTTTTTAAAACTTTTTTTTACTGGATTTAATATTTCTCTTAGGGGACTTGAAGCTGCGATCTTCTGATCGCTTGTGCTATTATACATAGCAGTGCATCAGCCCTGCTATGTATGCAGAAAATCATGATCTCCTATGAATGCCAGCTACAGGCTGACTTTCAGGAGGATCATGATGACAGGCACAAGGGTCATCAACAGACCCCGACTGTCATGAAAACCCATTGGTGCCACGTGATCAAGTCACGGGTGCACTGATGGGAGTGTGGAATGACGCGCCCCCCCTGCCGACATTTGTTAAATGCAGTATTTAACAAGTTAACAGCCATGTGCGGAGCTCTGCTCCACCCTCGGCTGTTAGAGGCAGATGATGGCTGATTAAATCAGTCATCATATGCGGGCAAAGATGCGGGCTCGGCTTGCGAGCCTGCATTAAAGACAGGGACACTTCATATGTCGTGAAGGAGTTAATATTTGTAATAACATTCTAGAACACTCAGCATATATGAAACAAATATAGGAGGACACATGACTGAAAAAAGGCCATACCAATAAAAATTTGAAGCAAAAGTAGAAAAAAGTCATCTCACCCATATGAAGATCCGAAGCATGAAGAAAAGCGGTGCTGCAGAAGAAACAAGTAGAAAAAAGGAGATTACCGTATCAGGATCCATGGTTAAAATCAAAATTTATTGGGTAAGCATTAAAAAAGTTCCAACTCCTGTATAGAAATATCTAGCAAACACGGTTATCAGGCTGCCGTCTTTAGTCATTGCATAGGTGATTTTTTTTTTATCGGTGATTTTAACCGGATATCCTGACCCTGGAATCTCCTTTCTTGCAATAAAAAGTTAAAATAACAATTACTGCAGGATGTATATAATGGACCGTTGCACAGGTGATAAATAGAGATGATCAAATCTACCAAAAAATTTGATTTGTACCATTATTCTCTACAAATTGAATGTTCTTTATTATGTTCCCCAGAGCGTAATAAAAGAATGATGTAGAAAAATAAAACAAAAAAAAATAATACTTATCTCACGGCTCACCTGTGCTAAGGTGGAGCTTAGGGCTAGGGATTGGGTTTGGGTTAGGGTTATGGCAAAAATTAGGTTTAAGCTTAGTTTTTGACTTACGATTAGGAATAGGGCTATGGTAACAAAATTGTTACATAGCAAAAAAATGTAATTAAAAAGTAAAGAGCAAAACAAAATATATAAGAACAGAAAACTTTTTATTTTTTAATGACCTTTGGTTCGATTTCGAGCCATGGCGATGTAATGGATGAATGACCTGTAGGAAAATCGATCTTGTGCAAGCCTTGATAGGTCCACCAGGGTCTTCTCCATATTTATCTTGATAGTTTCAAGCCATCGGGTTGCTAGTCTTCCTCTTCGCCTTGTTCCTTCTATTCTTCCACCATGATGTCCTTCTGCAAAGATTTCTCTTTGAATGATGTGTCCAAAGTAGGCAAGTCGTAGCTTGGTGATCCTTGGTTCGAGTGACAGGTCTGGCTTGATTTGTTCCAAAATTGATTTATTTGTTCTTGCTACTTGCTATCCATGGTATTAATAACATCCTTCTCCAGCAGCACATTTCAAAGGCGTTGATTCTAATTCTGTCTTGATTCTTTATCATCCAGGTTTCACATCCGTATGTTATCACAGATAAAAACAGACTATGTACGAACCGTGTCTTTGTCATCAGTGAAATGTTCCTCAATTTGAAGACCTTGTCCAGTGGCTTCATTGTTGATTTGCCCATAGCTATTCTTGTATTGACTTTCTGAGTCGTCGCTTCATCTCGAGTGATCATTGATTCGAGTAGGTTGAAGACCTTTACAACTTCCAGTTTGTCGCCGTCAATCTCAAATGTGTCCTGGTCATACGTGGCAGTAGTCAATATCTTTGTCTTCTTTGTGTTGATTAGCACAAGTATTTTTTACATTTTATGTCTGATTCCAGTAAAAAGTAGATAAAAATAGGTGGCCAACGCACAAATTATAGTTGAATCAGTATTTTTCTCAAAATTACACTACATGTGCAGGGAGGATAAGGGGCTTATTCAGTCTTTAGTAGTTTTTCTTGTACTTAAAAAAGGACCAATTGTTAGTTAACTTGCCTGTTTTTTAGCAACAGAGTTTCATTAGTTTTGGGGGGGGGTTTTTAGTTTTTTTTCATTATTTTTCTCAAGCTTCGCCTATCAAACTTAAAAATGGGACAGCAGCCAGATGCAACAAAGTTGGCATAATAGTGCTATCAAATGTTTTCAAGGACTCAGAGTTGCATTGGTGAATTTGTTCGATCCTGGAGTCATAACTTTTTCTTTTAATCAACATAGTCAGGTGACAAAATGGCCCCATTTTGGAATAATTACAATGTGTTAAAAAACTGTTAGTCATTTGTTTTTTGATAATGCGAAAAAAACGGCAGTTCTCTAGTTTGGGGGGGATTTTGTATTAGGGTTCAGTTTTCCTGACTTGTAAAGTGCAGTTTATATGACACTTCAACTGGACGCATGATTACATCATTTTTTAAAATTCTTCCATACACTGCTCTGTGTTAAGGGCTCACCTTTCAGGTAGCTAACATGACAATTTTATGGTCTAAGACTTGTTAAATTCACGGCAATACCAAATAGGACTATTTTTGGTTTCTTTTTTTTACCTAATTTTTTTTTTTTTACTTTATAGGACTAACATTTGTTCTAGAAGCTTTTTACTGTTAATATATTTGAAAGTCTTAGGATTTGGGATTCAGTTTACTTTTCTCTGCAATTTTCTTCTAATTTTGTCCTTCAGCTAGTTTAATTGCCTTCTCGCAGCTTTAACTGCAAAGCTTATCGTTAATAAATGCAGATTTTGTACCTGTAAAGTATTTTCAATGCTTGCTTTTTGTCATTTATTTCTCTTTTATCCTATGCTGGAAGCCATATACAATTCCTATTTTGTTTTTGTACTTGCTCCCAATAGGAATAAGCTGGCCAGGATATTACAATGGGGGAGAAGGGGGCACTGGTCATAGTCACCAGGCAGTTCTAAAACTGGCTAACAAGGAGGAGCATGGTGCTAGCCACTCCATTTACCAGATTCCAGGATCTTTAACTCTTTACAAGAATATGGTCTTACAAAGGGACCCATGAGCAGAGTCCACGGAGTTGGATGCTGTTTGGTGGTACAGGCTGGCAGGAATGGTAAATTCGCCAGGTCACAACAACCAGGAGGGCAAACAAGGCACAAACATGTCAGGCAAGAGCATGTTCAGTAAATGAGCGGAGGTCAGAAACAGGGAAATCCACTAGAAATCAAGAGCCAAAAACCAGTGTGTGTGAACCGGGCAAGCAGAACTATATCTGGCAGCTACCAGGAGTAGGGAGTGGCGCTATTAGTAGGGAGTGGCACTGTCCAGTTGGCTAAGGCTTGGAGCTGATTACTTCAGCTGACAGCACAGACACCCATACCCTAGTCAATGAGTGGACATGGCCTGCACCGCCCAGAGCTTCTGGTTTCAATGTCTCCCCCATCACTAGTGCAATCCGCAGATTGAATATGGTGGCGCCCAGGATGGGATCTAAGGAGGAGGAAGAGGTGGAACCCTTTTACTATAGGAGATGTATATAAACCCCAACATGCTATCTGTGCACTATAGCTGGATTTTATAGGCTTGATAAAGGCCAGATATGGTGAAAACGTTACCTTGTCTTCCTATTGTTGTTATATTATTTTGTAATACTATGGGATAAAAGTCAAGTTTTTATCCAAAGATTATTCTTTGGTGCCTCGTTCTATTGTCTTGGACCTAATGGGAGGCCAAACCGAGAAAGCACAAAAACCTATCAATGGTGCATGAGATCCATCCACTGAACATGGTGGCGCCTGGTGCAGATCCCAGAAGAGATGTAACATACTGTATATCAGTTTGTGATCCCTTTAAAAGGGTTTGCCCAGCCTCTGCATTTTTAAGATGGCTTCCAATTTTGTAAAATAACAAAAGGAGTAATTTGTACCCTACCAATGCCGCCCACTTACTGATGCTTCAAGGTTCCCTGGCAGTCTTTGTTCATCCATCTCCAGCGATGACATATTACCATAAGATGTGACAGCTCCATCATTGGCTGTAGCCAGACTACCTACACACACACAATATTTTAACATTTTTCGGCAGTTTTTCTTTTCCTCTTCCCAAATATTCTGTGTGAAAATAGGTGTAAGAAGAAAAACGTTCCAGCTTCCAATCCAATAAACGTTAAAAAACATATCCGTTAATGTAGATCAATGCAGAGAGGTTTTAGCGCAAAAAGACAAAGCTTAAGAATGCAGTGTGCGTTCGAAACGTGTTTGGTGCTCTTGGACGTTCCCCTCATACCCACATACACACTTACGCACCAAGTTCATTTAATATCGTATGTACTGTATTTTGACTGATCTACATTAAAAGATATATTTTTTAACGATCATTGGATTGGAAGCTGGATGGTTTTTCTTCTTGCATCTTTATTGGATGATCATCAGCAGCGTGATCACGGGCATCCTCATCGCCTGGATTTACCTGGACATATTCTCAAGGGTGAGCTGATTACAATTTTTTTTTCCCGTGAAAATAGGTGCAGCAAAAATTTCCACAACAGGTTTGTGAGTCAATAGGAAATGATCAAATACTCTTCAAATATTACACTTTTGCAGAAATTTCTCCCACTTTTAGTGTGTTGCTTGGGTCCTTGGGGTTTTTCCTAAGGACAGCATGCTTTTGATGTGACATATTTTAATGCGTTTTTTAAGTGTTTTAAGTGCATGATTGTATTAACCGCTTCCCAACCGCCCACTGTACATAAACGTCGGCGCTGCCTGGGCTCTGTGCAGCGCCGACATTTATGAACGGTCGGTGGTCCCGCAGCCCTCAGGACCCCCAGAGTCCTGCAAGTTCTGCGGTTGTGGTTCAGAGCGACAGCTCTGACAGGGGACATCATCAGGACCTGATTGGATCAGGTCCCAATGATGTTAACCCTTTGCTATCTTCTATATGACGTGATCTATAGTGATCGCGGAATTTAGAAGATAGTGAGAGGAGAGGGGGTCGTCTACTTACCTCTCCGACGGCCACCTGATGTCTTCCAGGGCCTGCCATTATTATGGCAGCCAGAGGTCACATGACTGCCTCCGGATCTGCCATATATGATGTCCTGCTAGGCTCAGCCTGCAGCTGAAGTCTAGCAGGAGACAGACAGTGTGAAACTGTCAGCAGAGCTCTCATGCAATGCAATACATGTCTATTGCATTGCATGAGAACAGTGATTAGAAAAATAAAAATTAATGTCCCATACAGAGACTAAGTAAAAATGTTAAAAAAAAAGTCTAAAAAATGTTTTCAAACTGTTAAAAAAAATCACTAAATAAATAAAAATAAATAAATAAATAAAATATTAAACCAATAAATCCGTATATTTATGCAAAAACAAAAAAAGTACACATATTTGGTATTGCCGCATCCGAAACAACCCGATCTATAAAACTGTCACACTAATTAACTCCTTCTGTGCACACCGTAATAAAAATAAATAAAAAACGGAGCAAAAACTATGCTTTTTCATCATATCGCCAAACAAAAAGTGGAAAAAAAAGCGATCAAAAAGCAAAATGGAAATAAAAATGGTACCGCTGAAAACATCATCTTGTTCCGCAAAAAAAAAGCTGCCATACAGCTCCATCAGCCGAAAATAAAAAAGTTATAGCTATCAGAATAAAGCGATGCAAAAAAAATATTTTTTCTATAAAATTGTTTTATTGTGTAGAAGCGCCAAAACATAAAAAAATATACAGTAAGTGTAGTATCGCTGTAAACGTACTGACCCGAAGAATAATGCTGCCTTATCACTTTTACCACACGCAGAACGGCATAAAAAAAACCCTCAAAAAACAATTCCTGAATTGTTGGTTTTTGTTAATTTTACCTCCCAAAAAACGGAATCGAAAGCGATCAAAAAATGTCATGTACCCAAAAATGGTACCAATAAAAATGTCAACTCGTCCCGCAAAAATCAAGCCATCACATGACTCTGTTGGCTGAAATATGGAAAAATTATAGCTCTCAAAATATGGCGATGCAAAAACTAGATTTTGCAAAAAAAAGCATCTCTTAGTTTGTGACAGCTGTCAGTCATAAAAACCCGAAATAAATCTGGTATCACTGTATTCGCACCGACCCGAAGAATAAAGTAATCTCATCACTTATACCACACGAGGAACGGCGTAAAAAATAAATAAAACCAATTCTTCACCTGTTACTGATTTGTTTATTATGTCTCCCAAAGATCGCAGTAAGGCTCTGCTCACATTTATCCTGCGCTCTGCGCTGAGCACTTACACCAGAGTTTCCGTGTAAATCTCTGAAACACGTGATTCAGACGGAACCCATGACGGAAGATTCCCTGTAATGAGGCAGATATAGGCCACTGTGGATGCCGTCTGACCTGTGATCCCACGGTGTCAGATTTTTTAGGCGTGCATAAAAGTGCGGTTGGCCACAGTTTTGTGCACTTCTGAAAAAAAGGACACGGCTAAACAGAGGCCAGACGGAGTCCAGAGTAACTCTGCTGCCTCATTACAGTGAATGGATCCCGCAGGGGTTTCATCTGAATTACATCACTTGGAAATTTAGATGGAAACCCCGATGTAAGTGCTCAGCCTAGAGCGTCGGATAAATGTTACGTAAAATGTTCCCAATAAAAGCTTCAACTCAGTCCTCAAAAAAAGCTAGTCCCCACTCAGGTCCGTCATCTGTTAAAAATATAAGGGACCTCCAAGTTACTGGTAGCAGAAAGGCACTGGAAAAGCGAAATGGCCCTTGCCCCCCAAAAGAAATTTAGAAAATTTTGTACTCCCTAATCCAAATGCCTATTCTACAATAATTTGTTCTCCAATTGTCAAATAGCGCTCTGTCCCTCCCAGATCTAAGCTACATATGGGGTATTGCCACTTTTAGAAGAAATTGTGTGACACATTTCGGCAAAATTTTTACTCATTGCCCTGTGTGAAAATGTAAAATCTGAGGGTAAAACATTTTTTGTGGTAAAAATATAATTATGTTTTCTTCACTGCCCAATGGTATAAATTTAAAAATAAAAAAATACTCACTACTAGAGATGAGCGTTGTTCTACTCGAACTGTTCGCCAATCTCAAATTCGAGCTGTTTTGGGCGGTGTTCGAGCCGTTCGGCGAACACGAACAATTTGAGAAAAATTCGGCTGTTCGAGGTTATGTTCGATAACTGTTCGTGCACCAAAATCATAACTGGATTTTTTCTCAGTAATGATGAAAATTAATGTTAATACGCAGTTTGAGTGTACAGCGGGGTGGGGGGAGGGGCAGGGGATTTTTTCTCTTTCCCGCATTTACAGTGGGGAGGTGCAATCTGTCAGCCTATCAGCAGCGCACACACGGAGCGAACTGCTTTTTTCACACAAGCAAAGGCATGTGTCATTGGCAGTGTATGTCACATGTCCTTGCCCTATAAGACCAAGCCATTTTCCCCGTCGCCACCATTTTCTCACTGCTGCAGCTGCGTGTTAGACGGCACCGCTGTTGCTGTGTGCGCTATACCTTGTTAATTTCAAGCCAATTTTCGCACAAATCTACAGATAGCTTGGGAGTAGGGAATAGTTGTGATTGCAGTCCTTTTAAGGACTAGGTTACAGCATTTCCTACGACTTTTATCAGGCAGGTCTGTGCTCTTAAATAGATAGATTGTGGGAGTAAAGACTAATTGTAATTGGAGTCCTTTTCAGGACTAGGTTACATCAGTTCCTATCAGTTTTTGCCTGGCAGGTCTGTGCCAGTGCTGTGCAAGTATTTTTCACAGCATTTGGCTGAATCTAGCAAAGGTAATCCTTTTTGGCCTATTGCAGAGTGTGTTAGTCAGTGGAGTAGCCTATCTGTGTTGCAAGATATACCACCTGTGTATAGAATACCAATTTTTTTACTGCACCTAGTGAAGTAAAATCTTTTGGGCATAGCATCATTCTATTAGTCCATCTATACTGACTTCCATCAGGTTGCAAATTGAATATAATTTTTTTCTGCATCTACCTCTGAAAAAATATTGGGCTTCTAGCTGTGTGTGGGACTTGTTGTATTAGTCCATCTATACTGACCTCCATCAGGTTGCAAACTGAATATATTTTTTTCTGCATCTACCTCTGAAAAAATATTGGGCTTCTAGCTGTGTGTGGGACTTGTTCTATTAATCCATCTATACAGACCTCCATCAGGTTGCAAACTGAATATATTTTTTTCTGCATCTACCTCTGAAAAAATATTGGGCTTCTAGCTGTGTGTGGGACTTGTGGTATTAGTCCATCTATACTGACCTCCATCAGGTTGCAAACTGAATATATTTTTTTCTGCATCTACCTCTGAAAAAATTTTGGGCTTCTAGCTGTGTGTGGGACTTGTTGTATTAGTCCATCTATACTGACCTCCATCAGGTTGCAAA
Source organism: Phyllobates terribilis (assembly GCF_046119375.1). Classification (NCBI taxonomy): domain Eukaryota; kingdom Metazoa; phylum Chordata; class Amphibia; order Anura; family Dendrobatidae; genus Phyllobates; species Phyllobates terribilis. Next base: position 106,389,484 of record NW_027362773.1, read on the forward strand.
CTGAATATATTTTTTTCTGCATCTACCTCTGAAAAAATATTGGGCTTCTAGCTGTGTGTGGGACTTGTTCTATTAATCCATCTATACAGACCTCCATCAGGTTGCAAACTGAATATATTTTTTTCTGCATCTACCTCTGAAAAAATATGTGGCCTTCTAGCAGTGTGTGGGACTTTCTCTATTAGTCCATCTATACTGACCTCCATCAGGTTGCAAACTGAATATAATTTTTTTCTGCATCTAGCTCTGAAAAAATATTTGGCCTTCTAGCAGTGTGTGGGACTTTCTCTATTAGTCCATCTATACTGACCTCCATCAGGTTGCAAATTAAAAATAATTTTTATCTGCATCTACAGTACCTCTGAAAAAATATTTGGGCTTCTAGCTGTGTGTGGGACTTGTTCTATTAGTCCATCTATACTGACCTCCATCAGGTTGCAAATTGAATATAATTTTTATCTGCATCTAGCTCTGAAAAAATATTTGGCCTTCTAGCAGTGTGTGGGACTTTCTCTATTAGTCCATCTATACTGACCTCCATCAGGTTGCAAATTGAATATAATTTTTATCTGCATCTAGCTCTGAAAAAATATTTGGCCTTCTAGCAGTGTGTGGGACTTTCTCTATTAGTCCATCTATACTGACCTCCATCAGGTTGCAAATTAAAAATAATTTTTATCTGCATCTACCTCTGAAAAAATATTTGGGCTTCTAGCTGTGTGTGGGACTTGTTCTATTACTCCATCTATACTGACCTCCATCAGGTTGCAAACTGAATATATTTTTTTCTGCATCTACCTCTGAAAAAATATTGGGCTTCTAGCTGTGTGTGGGACTTGTTGTATTAGTCCATCTATACTGACCTCCATCAGGTTGCAAATTAAAAATAATTTTTATCTGCATCTACAGTACCTCTGAAAAAATATTTGGGCTTCTAGCTGTGTGTGGGACTTGTTCTATTAGTCCATCTATACTGACCTCCATCAGGTTGCAAATTGAATATAATTTTAATCTGCATCTAGCTCTGAAAAAATATTTGGCCTTCTAACAGTGTGTGGGACTTTCTCTATTAGTCCATCTATACTGACCTCCATCAGGTTGCAAATTAAAAATAATTTTTATCTGCATCTAGCTCTGAAAAAATATTTGGCCTTCTAGCAGTGTGTGGGACTTTCTCTATTAGTCCATCTATACTGACCTCCATCAGGTTGCAAATTAAAAATAATTTTTATCTGCATCTACAGTACCTCTGAAAAAATATTTGGGCTTCTAGCTGTGTGTGGGACTTGTTCTATTAGTCCATCTATACTGACCTCCATCAGGTTGCAAATTGAATATAATTTTTATCTGCATCTAGCTCTGAAAAAATATTTGGCCTTCTAGCAGTGTGTGGGACTTTCTCTATTAGTCCGTCTATACTGACCTCCATCAGGTTGCAAATTGAATATAATTTTTATCTGCATCTAGCTCTGAAAAAATATTTGGCCTTCTAGCAGTGTGTGGGACTTTCTCTATTAGTCCATCTATACTGACCTCCATCAGGTTGCAAATTAAAAATAATTTTTATCTGCACCTACCTCTGAAAAAATATTTGGGCTTCTAGCTGTGTGTGGGACTTGTTCTATTACTCCATCTATACTGACCTCCATCAGGTTGCAAACTGAATATATTTTTTTCTGCATCTACCTCTGAAAAAATATTGGGCTTCTAGCTGTGTGTGGGACTTGTTGTATTAGTCCATCTATACTGACCTCCATCAGGTTGCAAATTAAAAATAATTTTTATCTGCATCTACAGTACCTCTGAAAAAATATTTGGGCTTCTAGCTGTGTGTGGGACTTGTTCTATTAGTCCATCTATACTGACCTCCATCAGGTTGCAAATTGAATATAATTTTTATCTGCATCTAGCTCTGAAAAAATATTTGGCCTTCTAGCAGTGTGTGGGACTTTCTCTATTAGTCCATCTATACTGACCTCCATCAGGTTGCAAATTAAAAATAATTTTTATCTGCATCTAGCTCTGAAAAAATATTTGGCCTTCTAGCAGTGTGTGGGACTTTCTCTATTAGTCCATCTATACTGACCTCCATCAGGTTGCAAATTTAAAAAAAATTTTATCTGCATCTACCTCTGAAAAAATATTTGGGCTTCTAGCTGTGTGTGGGACTTGTTCTATTAATCCATCTATACAGACCTCCATCAGGTTGCAAACTGAATATAATTTTTTTCTGCATCTAGCTCTGAAAAAATATTTGGCCTTCTAGCAGTGTGTGGGACTTGTTCTATTAGTCCACCTATACTGACCTCCATCAGGTTGCAAATTCAAAATAATTTTTTGTCTGCATCTAGCTCTGAAAAAATATTTGGCATTCTAGCAGTGTGTAAGACTTTCTCTATTAGTCCATCTATACTGACCTCCATCAGGTTGCAAACTGAATATATTTTTTTTCTGCATCTACCTCTGAAAAAATATTGGGCTTGTAGCTGTGAGTGGGACTTGTTCTATTAATCCATCTATACAGACCTCCATCAGGTTGCAAACTGAATAAAAAATTTTTCTGCATCTACCTCTGAAAAAATATTTGGGCTTCTAGCTGTGTGTGGGACTTGTTCTATTAGTTCATCTATACTGACCTCCATCAGGTTGCAAATTGAATATAATTTTTTTCTGCATCTAACTCAGCCAATAGTTTTGGCCTAATACCACAGTTTGGCCACTCAGCTCTGCTCGGTTCCCATCCATTGTTTTTTTGTGCAAACAACTCCAGAGTTGTGAATTAGTTAACCACCAAAATGAGTGGAAAAAGGCCTGCTGCTGGTGGAAAGGGGAATAGGCGTGTTGGGAAGGGGAAAAAAGGTTGTGTCCGTGGGGTAGGTGTTAAAGCAACAGTAACATCTGCAGAAGAAAGACCATCTTCCAGCCAAACTAAAATGTCTACTTCTTTTAGTGGACAATGTGATAAGATCCCTTTCTTACGGCCATGCCAATCGCTACAAATTCCAGATGAGGCACAAAAACAGCAGGTGCTTCAACGGATATCAAGTGCTCTCCTCCACATCAACTTCAACATCACAAATACTCCAGTCCTCAAAGGTGTCACCCCAATCGCACTTGCTTCCTCACAGCTCCCAAATCTCCAGCTGCCTGTCTGAGTATGAGGTAGAACAGATGGTTGAGTCTGCAGAGCTGTTTACTCATACTATAGCCTGGGAATCAGAGGTCGACTGCAGCGCTTCTGTGAATCCAGACGAGGAAATGATCTGCACTGATGCCCAGAATCTTTATGAGTCGGATCCAGGACCAGACGCAGAAGGTTCTGACCATAATGTAGACCCTCATTCCCAAACTGTAACTCCTGTTGGTGGAGACAATGAGGAAGACGATGATAAGACTCAAATACCTGATTGGAGCGACAACTTTAGTTTTTTGTCAGGGCAGGAACAGGTTGGCTCTGAGGACGACGGGTGTGATAACGCACAGGGTGATGATGATGAGGTTGGAGATCCCACTTACTGTCAACCCACAGTCAGCCAAGAGATGAGGTCAGCAGAGGAGGTGGAGGAAGATGCTAGTGACGACGAGGTCAGGTTGCGCCTTCCTGGACAGAGACGTAGTACTGGAAACACGTCAACAACTGCATCCTCAAACACAACTCTGCCTCTCACCACAAGTCGTGGTGGCTCTTCAGGTCGCATGGGTGCTAAGCCTTGCATAGCCTGGGCATTTTTTCAGATCGATAAAGATGACCAACTCGTGTTATCTGTAACATTTGTCAGCAAAAGCTAAGTAGAGGCCAAAAAATACATAGTTTGAGTACTTCATGCATGAACCGGCACATGGACATGAAGCATAAGTTGCAGTGGGAAGCTCAGTGTGCTACAATGCGGCCTAGCCGGCCGGGCCAACCACCGTCTGCCATATCTTGTGCATCCGCGGCCTCTTCATCCTCTGTGACTGGGGGGACAGCAGTCACACCTGTTTTGGGGCGCAGACCTGCCACCTCTTTACCCGCAACAGCCAGCGTGATTGGCAGGTCATCATTTTCTTTGGAGGTGGTAACACCAGCTGGTGTTGAGCGCTGTCCGACATCGATAGCACCACCTTTGGATCAAGGCAACCTAACATGTCCGCCTGCATCTTCCTCACAGACCGGCAGCTTGCCGGGGACACCCTTATCAACCCTGTCTAAGCACAATAGCCAGCCCTCGGTCCCTCAGATGTGGACAAGTAAAAGACCATTTCCTCCTAGCCATGAGAAAGCTAAGAGGTTGAATTTCACCATCTGCAAGCTCTTGGCTACAGAAATGCTGCCTTTCCGCCTGGTGGACACAGAGGATTTTCGAGACCTTATGTCCGTCACAGTGCCCCAGTACCAGATGCCCAGTCGGCACTACTTCTCAAAGAAAGGTGTGCCTGCGCTCCACCAGCATGTCGCACACAACATCACCGCTTCTTTGAGAAACTCTGTGTGTGACAGGGTGCATTTCACCACAGACACTTGGACGAGTAGGCATGGACAGGGGCGTTACATGTCGCTGACTGGGCACTGGGTAACTATGGTGACAGCAGGACAAGGGGCTGCTGTCCAAGTCTTTCCGTCCCCACGAGTTGTGCGTCAATCCTCTTTATGTCAAAGTTCCTCCACTGCTTCTGCCTCCTCAACCTCCTCTCGGTCTTCCACCTGCACCCAAAGCCTGTCTGGTCATGCCACAAGCTTTCTAACTGCGCAGAAGGGATCCTGCACACCTCCTTACTATGCTGTCAGTAGGGCTCAACGTCATCAGGCGGTTTTTACATTGAAATGTCTGGGAAATGTGAGTCACACAGCTGAGGAGTTGTGGTCAGCTCTGGAGAACCAATTTCATGAATGGTTGTCTCCACTGGACCTGAAACCAGGGAAGGCCGTGTGCGACAATGCTGCAAACCTGGGTGCGGCCCTTCGCCGGGGCAATGTCACACACATGCCTTGTATGGCTCACGTGTTGAACCTGGTTGTCCAGCAATTTTTAGCCCACTATCCCAGACTAGATGGCCTTCTGCAGAGGGCACGGTCGCTGTGTGCTCACTTTCGCCGTTCGCATCCCGCAGCTCAGCGACTTACATCTCTACAGAAATCGTTGGGCCTGCCACTTCAACGGCTAAAATGCGATGTGCCTACCCGGTGGAATTCAACTCTGCACATGTTGCAGCGACTGTGGCAGCACCGACAAGCCCTGGTGCAATACGTTCTGACGTATAGCCTGGGCCAACGAGATCCAGAGGTGGGGCAAATCACGCTGGAGGAGTGGTCTCAGATCAGGGACCTATGCACCCTTCTGCACAGTTTTGAAATGGCGACGAAGATGTTTAGTGCTGACGATGCCATTATCAGCATGACTATTCCGGTGATTTACATGCTGGAGCACATGTTAAACAGAATTCGGAGTCAGGTGGTGGCACAAGAGGAGGTGGAGGAAGTAGAGGAGGAGGAGTTGTATGCGGAAGGGCTAACATCTGCAAGGTCCAGACGGTCGGCAGCACCAAGGCGGCAGGCATGTGAGGGTGGGGGAGATGGTTTTACCAGGGCGCATGGTAGCAGCCAAACTAGTGAGGAAGGTGCAGGAGCCCAGGAAGAAGTGGAGGACGAACTGATGGAAGACTCATCAGATGAGGGAGACCTTGATCATATTTCTGTTGTGCGAGGTTGGGGGGAGAGGACAGAGGAAGGAAGCATGATTGTTACCTCGCCACCAACACAACAGGGACTTGGTGCTCCTGGATGCGCAACACACATGAGTGCCTTCTTGCTGCACTACCTGCAACATGACCCTCGAATTGTGAGAATTAGAAATAATCCTGACTACTGGGTTGCCACACTGTTAGATCCCCGGTACAAAAGTAAATTTGCAGAAATTATTCCTGCCATAGAAAGGGATGCACGCATGCAGGAGTATCAGCAAAGACTGTTGCAGAATCTTACATGTGCTTTTCCACAAAATACCAGTGGTGCACGTAGTGAATCTCACAGTTCCAACTTGCCAACCGTGGGACCGTCAAGTGTTCAGCACTCAAACCGTAACAGAACCACAGTATCTGCTGGTAACATCAATTTTGCAGAATAATTTCACCACTTTTTTAGCCCATCCTTTGCAAGGCCACAGGAGACAAGAAGTCTGACACATAGTCAACGCCTAGAGACGATGGTACAGGAGTATCTCCAAGTAAACATTGAAGCCATGACTGTGTCACTGGACCCTTGCTCTTTTTGGGCTTCCAATCTGGATAAATGGCAGGAGCTAGCCACTTACGCCTTGGAGATCTTGTCATGCCCCGCAGCCAGCGTTCTGTTTGAACGTGTGTTCAGCGCTGCTGGTGGTGTGCTGACAGATAAGCGCACGCGGCTCTCCACTGATAATGTAGACAGACTCACGTTCATAAAGATGAGCAAATCATGGATCCGAAACGACTTTTCTACCCCTGTGTCATCCTGGGGAGAGTAAAAGCTTGATGATTGGTTAAAATCACCCTACCAACCGTTTTAAGCTTTCAAATTACTAATCATGTTTATCTGTATCTTGGCTGGAAAATAATTTGGGCTTTGTAGCAGTGTGCAGCACTGATTCTATTAGGCCATCTATAATAAGCTCCACCAGATTTAAAATTACTAATCATGTTTATCTGTATCTTGACTGGAAAATAATTTGGGCTTTGTAGCAGTGTGCAGCACTGATCCTATTAGGCCATCTATACTAAAGCTTCACCAGATTTAAAATTAATAATAATTTTTAGCTGCATCTAGCCCGGAAAATAATTTTGGGGATCCGAGATGCGCAAGACACATAAGTGCCTTCTTGCTGCACTACCTGCAGCATGACCCTCATATTGTCAGAATTCGAAGTAATCATGACTACTGGGTTGCCACACTCTTAGATCCCCCAAACTTTTCGATCAACCTTTTCATTTTAATAAATACCAAAAAAATGGTCATTTTTGAAATTATAAGCATTAGCAGGTTGTTAGAAACTGAAATCAAACAGTTTTCAACTCAAAACTTTATTCTAGGTGATGTTACATTTTCACATAGGACCCCTTGTTCGAAAGGAGCTTCTGAACTCTCTCGTCCATTGAATTTGTCAGGTTTTGGATGGTTTCTGCTTCAATTGTTTTGCATGAGGACAGAATACCCTCCCAGAGCTGTTGCTTAGATGTGAACTGCCTCCCGCCATCATAGACACTCCTTTTAATGATGCTCCAAAGGTTCTGAATGGGGTATAGGTCAGGGGAGCATGGGGGTCACACCATAAGTTTGTCCCCTTTTATGCCCATATCAGCCAGAGATGCAGATGTTTTATGTGCAGCATGAGATGGTGCATTATCATTCAAAAAAATGATCTTGCTGTGAAATACACGGTTCTTCTTCTTGAACCATGGCAGGAAGTGCTGTTTGAGAAAATCCACATACATTATGGAGTTCATCTTTAGCGCCTTCAGGGATCCTAAAGGGGCCGACAATCTCTCTCCCCATGATTCCAGCCCAAAACATTACTCCACCTCCTCCTTGTTGGCGCTGTAGCCGTGTCTGCGTGGGGTGTCCATCAACCAGCCATCCTCCACTCCATCCATCTGGACCATCGAGCGCTGCACGGCACTCATCCGTGAACAAAACAGTTTTGAAATCAGTCTTCATGTAATGTTTGGCCCACTGGAGCCGTTTCTGCTTGTGTGAAGTGGATAGAGGAGGTCGACAGGATGGCATATGCACAGCTGCAAACCTCTGAAGGACCCTGCATCTTGTTGTTCGGGGGACGTTGGAGGCACCAGCAGCTTCAAAAACTTGTCTGCTGCTATGACAAGGCTTTTTTGCCGCTGCTCTTTCAACCTGACGTAATTGCCTGTAGGAAAGAGTCCTCAATTTGCCCTTATCAGCACGCACACGTGTGTACTGTGAATCAGCTACATACTTCTTGATTGCCAAGACACTTCATCCTGATCATCGCACAATGTTGATTGTAGTCATGCCTTGACCTAAACACTCCACAATTTGTTGCTTCTCAGCAGCCGACACATCCTTTTTCTTTCCCATTTTGGCAGAAAATGTAGGCTGCTTAATAATGTGAGAGAGCCTTCTTAAGTAGTCTTGCCTTTCATTGGACACACCTGCCAAACTAATTAGCACAGGTGTCTGCAATTGCTTACAGTGATATAAAGAGCCCTGACACACATCACCATCAATGAGTTTAACTGACAAACAAACAAATTCTTCCCTTATCACTCCTAAACACTTTTTGCATAATAATTTGGAACACAGTGTACATGTGCTTTTCCACAAAACACCAGTGGTTCACGTAGTGAATCTTACAGTTCTAACTTGCCAACCGTGGTCTGTATGGAGTTGTTCAATAAAGGGCCCAAAATTAAGATAACATAGATGGGAGAGGTCTCTATGAATAGGAATTCCTAGGTATTTGATACCCTGTGAGGGCCAGGCAAAGGGAAAGTTGGACTGGATGGAATCCTATATGGATTTGGGGAGGGAGACATCGAGGGACTCAGACTTCGCTGCATTGATTTTAAAATTTGACCATGTAACAAAGTGATCTATTTCAGCCATAACAGCATGGATGAATATATGTGATTGAGTGATATATACTAGGACATCATCAGCAAATAGAGAGCACTTGTACTCGGTGCCTCCCACCTCAATCCACCTAATATTGGGGTTATGGCGAATTGATGAGAGCAGGTGCTCCGTCACTAGGATGTATAAGAGAGGGGACAGAGAACATCCCTGCCTTGTCCCATTGGTGATTGTGAAAGGTGATGAAAATGTTGGGACACCCGGAGCCGGACCCTTTTTGGTGGATGCTGGTGGTTGTAGTTTCCGTGGCGGCGACCCGGTTCCGTGGCTCAGGGCGGTCAAACCAGTGGCGGAACTATTTATGTGGTTTTGATGTTTAAATGTCCGACTACGCCACCCGTGGATTGCGGTCAGAGTGAACCGCCGCTCCAGGGCAGACCGCTGAGGCTGGTGTTGTGGGTGCAGCAGAGCGTAGCATAACTCCCCACGGGAGGAGTATAGCCTCAGGGCAGTGTATGCGGAGGATGGGGGTGATGGTGCAGGGCAGCAGCAGTAACGACACGGAGTCAGTGATGCAGTCCAGGGCCTTTACTCACAGTTCTTATTATCCAGACCACGTCTGCAGGTAACGGCTGCCCACGTCGTACTGTGCTCACCAGGTGAGGGGCTCAGACAACTCCCAGATAACTTTGGAGCGCTTCACAGGACCCCCTTTGTGTGTCCTTTGTCTGGCCTTTCTTACCAACCCTTCTGTCCGGCTGCCTCGGGCCTCCTCTTGGTAAACTTGGCGCCAGTTTCCCTGACCCTATGTGGTGCCTTCCTAGCGGGTGTAGCGAGGGGCTGCGCCATATAAAATGTCACAGCCTCCTGTTTCTAGCTGAGGGTCGTTTCCTGCCTCCACTAGTTTTGGGGACCGGTCTCCCCCTTTGGCCTGACCCCTCCACGCAGGTGGATTCGGGCGTGCGGTGGCGACTCGCCCGTCCACACCCCTGGGATCCCTTCGTTCCTCGTTCCTGGAGCCTTCTCCGCTCCTCTTCCTTCCTTCTCCCTCTTCCAGGCCTGGGCCTCTGTTACTAGGCCCGCCTCCGGAGCAGAGCTCATGCAGAGCCCCTGCTCCCTGCCACTTCTGCTCAGACTTCTCTGCACTGAACTAAGATGGTGCCCACCTTTTATACTCCCTTCTCAATGCACCCAGGAACTGCTTCCTCCCTGCTCCTGCACTACAGGCTTCCCCTTCCTCAGTGTTTCCTCCCCCCACTCCAGCCAGGGACAGGGACTGTCGTGCCCATCTCAGGGGCATATTGGTCGCCCTGCCCCACGGCAATGTGGTGTAATGCATGCAGGTGTCGGGTCCTGATCCACACTACATCCTTACCTGAGAGTGAGATATCACACCTCTGGGTGAGGTGCAATACCTCTGTAGCAACCGAGCCCTCAGGGTGCTACAGTTCCATTTATCTTCAGCCTAGGTGACGTATTGCGATACAGGGCCGTGATTTTGGCTATAAAAGGGTCCCCTAGACCCCTACCCCAAGCTTTTTAAGAGAATTATATATGGCGTGCCAGGAGACTCTATGGAATGCTTTCTCAGCATCCAACGAGAGTATCTAATTACAAATTTTTAACTGCATCTAGCCCAGGAAATACTTTGTGCCTAGTAGCAGTGTCTGCTAGTCAGCGGATTATCCCGGCTGTTAAGCAAGCTACACCACCTGTAGTTTGGACACTTAATTTTTTCAAAGGAAATGCTTCGGGACCACGGGATACTCAGTGAAGAGCATCAGGAGGCACCCCAAGGCATAGGGGCTGGGACTGGCAGTAGGATGCGTTGCGGTGGACAGCCGAGCTCGATCCTTATAAAAGCTTTTTAACTGCAGCAGCTTTAGTGGACGCTACTGGAGCTGGAATTACGCGGCTGCTGGCATGAGACTTGCCCTCCAATAGATCCTTGTAAATGGATTTAAAGTGTATTCATTCAAATTAGAGAGACAATTTAAATTAAAAAGCTTAGAGCTGCCTCCACCACAGGGGGGCTCGCTCGACCCACCAGCGGACAGGCACCAGTATTGGGAGAGGGGGGCTGGCCGTCAGGGTTCACCGCGGCTCTGGCACAAACCCGGCGACGCGGAGCTGGCACGGGCAGGAGCGGACTGAACGTGTCGGCTTCTCACTTTTTGGATTTTAGAAGGGCATGACATGCCTATATCTGTGTCTCCCCCTCCTTTTACTCCTCCACCTCTTTTCTTTTCGCATGACTATATGTACTTGTCACTTTTCCATGTGTTAGTTGTGTCTTCTGAGCAGTTTGTCAGCTTTTGGACACCTTTGAAGGTGTTTTCTATGTGTTTCTATGTGTTTTTGTTTGCCTGCCATTGGTTTTAACGGTGTTCGAAGGTGTTCGACGAACAGTTCGATGAACAGTTTGGCGAACACATGGGTGTTCGACGAACCGAACCGAACTCGAACACTACAGGGGTGGCTCAACACTACTCACTACTTCCCTAGATGAATTCCTTGAGAGGTGTAGTTTACAAAATGGGGTCACTTGTGGGGGTTTCTGCTGTTTCGGCATGTCAGCGACTCTTCAAATGTGACATGGTGTCTGCAACCTATCCCAGCCAACATAGAGCTCCTTTCTCTTCCGAACCCTGCTGTACACCAAAGTAGTGGTTTTGCTCCACATATGGGGTGTAACAGTATTTAACCCCTTTCTGATATGGGGCGTAATAATACATATGTGCACCCTGGGCCTATTGGACCAGATACGTATTATTCCCCTCTGGCGATCGCGCCCACAAAGAGGCTGATTGTCACAGCTGAAACCCGGTACTATATGCCAGGAGCAGTGCCGCACCGCTCCCTGCACATTAACCCCCGAAATGCTGCAATCGAAGTCAATCGCAGCATTCCGGGAGCAAGGGGAGGTAAGCGCGGCTTCCTTAGCATGTCTCCGTTTTCCCGCGCTGTCTGAGCCGGGTCCCGGTAGTTGCCATGGTGACCAGATGTCGTCATGACAACATTCGGGTCACCAGGCATCAGCATGTTAGCTAAATCGTTCTCAGTGCATGGTCTAACTAATTTGTGTGTGCAGGGGCTGCAGCCTGCATAGCATAGAGATGCTGCTGCAGCATTTCTATGCTATGCAAGCAATCTCCCTTCAAAAAGTGAAAGTCCCATAGTGGGAAAAAGTGTAAAAGTAAAAAAAAAAAGTGTCAGAACAAGGAAAAAAAAATTAAAACATTTTTTAAAAAATATTACAAAAAAAAGAAAAAATAATCCAAAAAAATAAAAATATACTGTACCCATAAATAAATATTATTATGAAAAAAAAACAATAAAATATACACATATATGGTATCGCTGCGTCCGGAATGACTTGACCTATTAAACTGTCCCACTAGTTAACCCCTTTAGTGAACACAATAAACAAAACAAAAAATGGAATAAAATGCAATCAAAAAGACGAATGTAAATTAAAATGGTACCGCTGAAAACATCATCTTGTCCTGCAAAAGACAAGCCACCATAAAGTTCCATCAGCCGAAAAATAAAAAAGTTATAGCTCTCGGCATAATGCGATACAAAAAAATTATTTTTTCTATAAAATAGTTTTTATTGTGTAAAAGGGCCAAAACATAAAAAAGATATAAATGTGGTACCGCTGTAAATGTACTGTCCAGAAGAATAAAGCTACCTTATCAATTTTACCACATGCAGAACAGCATAAAAAAAACAATTCCTGAATTATTGTTTTTTGTTCATTCTGCCTCCAAAAAATCGGAATAGAAAGCGATCAAAAAATGTCACATGCCTGAAAATGGTACCAATAAAAATGTCAACTTGTCCCGCAAAAAACAAGCCCTTACATGACTCTGTCGGCCAAAATATGGAAAAATTATAGCTCTCAAAATATGATGATGCAAAAACTAGTCTTTGCAAAAAAAGTTTTTTGAGTGTATGACAGCTATTTGGGTTAGGCTTGTGCTAGGGTTGGGGTTGGGTTGGGATTTTGTTAGGGTTGTATTAGGGCTGGGGTTAGGGTTGTGTTTGGGTTGGGATTTTTTCAAAAGTAATGAAAAAAAAAATGATGATGATATGGCGACTAATGTTGAGCGCAAGTGCTCGCTACTTGAGTTTGCATCAGGTGCTCGGGTATGCACCGAGTATCTCGGGTGCTTGAGTGCATGCTTGAGTCTACGCCCCATATCTTTTGCGGCTGTTATATAGCAAAAAAAAACTCGTGGGGATTGCATGCCGTGTACGAGCGATCCCTGCATGTTTTTTTTTTGGGTGTCTAATAACTGTGAAACATGCGGGGCGGGGACTCGAGCATCCGCAATACATGGTGCATACCCGAGTTCCCAATGCAAACTCAAGTAGTGAGGACTTGCGCTAAAGACCAATGACAACTTATTCAATATGATGACCTAATGTTATCAAATTCTGTTTTGTACCTCTGGGTTCAAAATGTTCACTATACCCCTTGATAAAATCCTTGAGGGGTGTAGTTTCCTAAGTGGGATCAGTTGTGGGGAGTTTCCACTGTTTAGGCACATCAGGGGCTCTCCAAACGTGGCATGGCGTCTGCACTCAATTCCAGCCAATTTTGTGTTCAAGAAGTCAATCAGTGCTCCTTCCCTTCTGAACCCTGCCCAAACAGTGTATTTTCCCCACATATGGGGTATCGGCGTACTCAGGAGAAATTTCACAACAGTTTTTTTAGTCAATTTTCTCCTTTTATCCTTATGAAAATAAAAAATTTGGGGCTAAAAGAGCATTTTTGTGGAAAAAGTTAGATTTTTTATTTTCACGGCTGTACGTTATAAACTTCTGTGAAGCACCTGGGGGTTCAGGGTGCTCACCACACATCTAGAGAAGTTCCTTGAGTGGTCTCGTTTCCAAAATGGGGTCAGTTGTGGGCCGTTTCCACTATTTAGGCACATCAGGGGCTCCCCAAACACGACATGGCATCCGCTAATGATTCAAGCAAATTTTACATTAAAAAGTCAAATGTTGCTCCTTCCCTTCCGAACCCCACCGTGTGTCCAAACAATGGTTTTCCCCTACATATGGGGTATCGGATTACTCAGGAGAAATTGCACAACAAGTTGCATGGTGCAATTTCTCCTGTTACCCTTATGAAAATGCAAAATTAAGGGCTGAAAAACATTGTTGAAAAATGTGAAAATTGTATTTTTACTGCTCAACATTATAAACTTCTGTGCAGCACGTGGGGGTTCAGGATGATCACTACACATCTAGATAAGGGGTCTAGTTTTCAAAATGGTGTCACTTATGGGGGGTTTCCACTGTTTAGGCACATCAGGGGCTCCCCAAACGCAACATGGCATCTGCTAATTATTCAAGCAAATTTTACATTCAAAAAGTCAAATGGCGCTCCTTCCCTTCCGAGCCCTGTCTTGCGCCCAGGCATTGGTTTTTCCCCACATATGAGGTATCAGTGTGCTCAGGAGAAATTGCACAAATTTTTGGGTCCATTTTTTCCTGTTACCGTTGCAAAAATAGAAAAATTGGGTCTAAAGTAACATTTTTGTGAAAGAAATAAATGTTCATTTTTTTCTTCCACATTCCAAAAATTCCTGTGAAGCACCTGAAGGGTTAATAAACTTCTTGAATGTGGTTTTGAGCACCTTGAGGCGTGCAGATTTTAGAATGGTGTCACTTTTGGGTATTTTCTGTCATAAAGGCCCCTCAAAGTCACTTCAAATGTGATGTGGTTCGTTAAAAAAATGGTTTTGTAAATTTTGTTGGAAAAATGAGAAATTGCTGGTCAACTTTTAACCCTTTAACCCTTTTTGTGGTTCCAAAATTGTGCTGATCTAAAGTAGACATGTGGGAAATGTTATTTATTAACTATTTTGTGTGGCATATCTCTCTGATTTAAGGACATGAAAATTCAAATTTTGAAACTTGCGAAATTTTCAAAATTGTCGCCAAATTTCAGATTTTTTCACAAATAAGCGCAAGTCATTGAAGAAATTTTACCACTATCATGAAGTACAATATGTGATGAAAAAACAATCTCAGAATCAGTGGGATCTGTTGAAGTGTTCCAGAGTAATTACCGCATAAAGTGACAGTGGTCAGAATTGTAAAAATTGGCCCGGTTATTAACGTGCAAACCACCCTCGGGGGTAAAGGGGTTAATATAGATCTTTTTCCTTGATTACACTGGTGACTTTGTGTTCAATTAATTTATTTTCTGTAAATATTGTAGAAAAGGAATTTCATAGCTTACCTTTTCCGCCATCTCCCTTCTTCGCCGTTCCAGGGAGGCCAACAATTTATATTTCTATAACCAAAAAAAGACATTTTTGGTTATGTTTCACTTTTCTGAGTAGTCTTCCCCAGTTTCTAGCTTTTCTGCTTGTGCTTGATTTCTTCATAATGTATTCATTTTCTTTGTAGTTTTTTTTATAGCGCCTCTTTGCTACCTTCTTGTTTAAGTAATTTAAAAACTTTCTTTTTTTTTTCTTATTGATTGCTTCTTTTTCTTTTTTATTTAATCACGTTGTTTTCTTTTACAGCTCACGCAGCTCATTTGAGGTGAAGTTGCTGAATATTTTCTTTTTCAACTAGAAAAAAAAATGATAGTTTGTGAGAATAAAAGAAAAGTTTTCAAATGTTTTTTTTTCTGCAGATTACAGCCCTGGTTTGAGTAAAATAAAAATGTGTCAACCATGTTCAAAATACACTTTTTGAAAATTACTTGAATGAGGTCTGCAAATCATTTTTATTAACAGCATGTTTTTTGATTTGACATATTTTGCACCCCTTTGTCAAACAGAAGCACAGTGCATGGTTGTTTTTAGAGTAGGTAATTTGACCATTTCATATTAAAACACCAGCAGGAGTTAGCGACAGGGGAGAAATGGCAAGAAACTGGAAAATATATACTTTTCTTATTTTAGTCTCAACTATTAGCATCTATGGAATTCAGTCTTCCCATTGAAAAAAATAAAGTTGGATCGAAAATGGCCGAGTTCAAAATGGCCGCCATGGTCACCACCCATCTGGAAAAGTTTTCCGCCTCCCATATACTTATGTGCCACAAACAGGAAGTTGATATCACCAACCATTCCCATTTGATTTAGGTGTATCCATATAAATGGCCCACCCTGTAATTGAGGTAATCTATACCCCCCTTTTTTTCTCTCCCCCTCCTTTTCTATCTTGAATGCAATACGTAAATCACATTGTCTGTACTCTGCAGCAGCCATATTTTTTGTTACCTTTATTTAAAACTACAATTACTAGTACCATAACTATGAGTTATTGCTAGTATTATTATAATTATGATCTCTTTATTGATTGTTCCACTGTGACTGCCAAGGGTCCCTTGAGCTGATATATATATATACATATATATATATATATATATATATACACGGTATATATACAGTGTATATGTACAATAAGGAATGGACCAATGTTTTGTGCCCTTACGGGAGAAATATATATTGTAATTGTCCCTGCTATATAATATGAGTGTGGTGCTCTTTGGTGGTGTTCCCATTTTTTAACTATTATTTTTACACTTGTATATTGTATATCTAATTAAATTTCATGTTTTACATTATTATTTATTATGGTTCATTGTCTACAATTTGTTTTTCTTGGATTACAAGCTGGTATACATGCAGAGTCTAAGAGCACGTTCACACTGTGGCCATTTCACAGACATAAAAAAAAAAAATAAAAAAAAATATGAGCATATACCCTACTGCAAGTAAAATAAGTAAAAAGTAACTGTACATGTAAATAACATAGGGGACTTAGTTAACGATATTTTGATCAAAAATACATAAAAACCATCCCACCGCGACAAGGTGCCCCCATCGGGATGGTCCTAACCTGTCTAGTATTAAATTCAATCCAGAAAAAATGGGACAAGATGTTAGATGGTACTTTAGACATTAGTCACCCCACTATTTCTTGATTCACCAGGCTACTATCCTATTGCTTCCTGGCCCAACAACAAAGGATTCCTCTTTCCACCCAGACATATCATAGTGTTAGTGATAGGTATAGAAAAGGGAGAGAGTGGGGAGAATTCAACCTGGGAGTTTTACTCCATAGCCTCATGGTTACCCCTGTGGTATTACCCTTTCTTTTTGTATTATTTCTGATGGGACATGATGTGTGCATTATACTAGCACCTGACATCATTATGTGTTTTTATTCCTATGCTGTGAAATCACAGGTATTTGGTGACATTTGTGTGTGTTATTTCTGTACCTGTGGACATTACATGGAAAATAGGGAGAATCCATCTGTTTTTTCAGATAAAAAATGTGTGAAGATTTAATTGTTGTATCGGATAAAGCAGGACATTCTTGCTATTGAAAAAAAAAAAGCTTTTCCTACAGGTTTCAGATTAAGACATAGGTCTTACACATGGATACATTACTCATCCATGTGTAAGACCTATGCCTTAGTCTGAAACATGTAGGAAAATTTCATATTCTTTCAGTACCAGGAATGTTCTGTTTTATCCAAATCTACAATAAAATCTTTGCTCATTTGTTATCTGAAAAACGGCTGAATTATCTATATTTTTCATGTTATTGTTACGACCAAGCAAGTGTGAGACAATGATAACTTCAATTTGCCTGAGCTGGATCACAATTTTTTGCCTGTGTGCATTACCCTTAAAATATGAAATCAATGTTTGCATAGTTTGTACTATGATATCTCTGTGGACATTATTTCTGCACTGTAACTGCTGTGCTCATTATCTCGCTATTGTGACATCACAGTGTGCATTATGCTTCTACTGTGACATCACTTGACATTATACTACTGCTGTGACATCACTGTGTGCATTAGCCTTATACTGTGACATCACTTGACATTATACTACTGCTGTGACATCACTGTGCGCATTATCCTTATACAGTGACATCACTTGACATTATACTACTGCTGTGACATCACTGTGTGCATTATCCTTATACAGTGACATCACATTTTGTAAACTCCCTGTGCTTTGACATCAGCTTGGACATTGCACATTATTTCACTATTCACAAGTTGCATTATTCTAATGTGACATCACTTGACATTATACTTATACTGTGACATCACTGTGAGCATTATCCTTATACTGTGACATCACTTGACATTATACTTATACTGTGACATCACTTGACATTATCCTTATACTGTGACATTACTTGACATTATACTACTGTTGTGACATCACTGTGCGCTTTATCCTTATACAGTGACATCACTTGACATTATACTTCTACTGTGACATTACTGTGAGCATTATCCTTATACTGTGACATTACTGTGAGCATTATCCTTATACTGTGACATTACTGTGAGCATTATACTTATACTGTGACATCATTGTGAGCATTATCCTTATACTGTGACATTGTTGCGCTCACACCCAAACTGACTGGCGTGAGCTTGGTTAGTGATCCCACTGGACCATGAACCAAGGAGTGCCTGGAGGGGCGTGACTAAGTATCAACTCGGTCCGACCAAGGTCGCACGGCGGCTCAGCTGACTCCGTGAACCAGGGAGAAACCGAGCAAAGGGACCAGGTGCTACTCCAGGTCAGACCCCGGTCACAGCTGTTGATCCACACTGGGGAATGCAGGAACGGGCAGGCACAGCTGGTATGCAGACAGGTGGGTACTGGCAGGCACGGCTGATATGCAAATAGGCGGGTACTGGCAGGCATGGCTGGTATGCAGACAGGCGGGTACTGGCAGGCACGGCTGGTATGCAGACAGGCAGATACTGGCAGGTATGAACGCAGGCTGGATAGGGACCAGTACAGACTGGGAGACAGGAACAGAGCCGCGGGTGCGGTGGACTAGCAGAGCAGAACCGCAGGCACGGAGGATAAGCGGGGCAGAGTGAAGTGAAACCGCAGCTGAGGTGAACAAGCAGAGCAGAGCGAAACCGCAGGTGTGGTGAACAAGCAGAGCAGAGCGAAACCGCAGGTGCGGTGAATAAGCAGAGCAGAGCGAAACCGCAGGTGCGGTGAACAAGCAGGGCAAATCGAAACCGCAGGTGTGGTAAACAAGTAGAGAAGAGCGAAACCGCAGATGCCTTGGACAAGCAGAGTGAAACTGCAGATGCGGTGAACAAGCAGAGCAGAGCGAAACCGCAGGTGCAGTGGACAAGCAGAGCAGAGCGAAACCTCAGGTGCAGTGGAAAAGCAGAACAGAGCAGAAGGTGCAGGCAGACAGGACAGGGCTCTGTTGACATGGAGCAGACTGGAAAATACAGGAAGATAGTTAGAACACAGGAGGTAGATATGGAGGCAGGGAAACGGGACAAGTAGAAACAGATACACACAAAGTGCTTACTATGAAGAGGCGAGTGGACACAAGACTCACAAATAGTGTTGAGCGATACCTTCCGATATCGGGAAATAACGGATTGGATTGGATCGGACCGATACCCAAAAAGTATCGGATATCGACGATTCCGATACCGGAAACCAATGCAAGTCAATGGGACAGAAACATCGGAATAAAAATAATCCCTTTCTTTCCTTGTAGGTTAATTCTACATGAAGGAAAACAACTAAGAATAATGTAGAATGTATTGGGGGAGGTGAAGGAGACATTAAAGGCATAAAGGTTTAGCCCAATCAAATGGAATAGCAGGAATTAATATTTTTTTTAAGACGTTCTGAGTTACGGAAATATTGACTATGTTAAGTATTTTTATATTTTGTCAGATATTTATGTTTCACTACTTCCATGCTCTTCACCTTCTATTTTACTTCTCCCACACTTTCTCCTTCATCATCCTCAGCATCAGCATCTTTTTCATCAACTTCTTCTTCACCTTCTTCATCTTCTTGTTCTTCACCTTCTTCGTATTATTCTTTTTTTTTTTACATTCTTCATATTCTTCTTATTCAACTATTATTCTTCTTCATATTCTACTTCTTCATCTTCTTCATCTTCTTCTTCTTCATCATATTCTTATTTGTGGCAGGCATTCCTGTAGTTGTTATCTATAAAAGGTTGGACATTACACCTTTCGTTATGCCCATCACAAAAGATTTACAACAGGATTTGTCCGCGTTCAGTTTGGCCTGCAGCTGCAGGTCTTTTC
The DNA here is from genome assembly GCF_046119375.1 of Phyllobates terribilis. Taxonomy (NCBI): domain Eukaryota; kingdom Metazoa; phylum Chordata; class Amphibia; order Anura; family Dendrobatidae; genus Phyllobates; species Phyllobates terribilis. The sequence goes on from NW_027362773.1 coordinate 106,409,156, forward strand.
CAGGGGCACCACGAGGAGGAACGGACTCACCCCCATACACTGCTAAGTCATCTTCTGCTTATAATTTAGATAATATCTTTTGCTCTGATTTTTAGTCTTATGCTTAATGTTCTGGGCAGGAGGGAGTACCCGTGCCAAAGACACTGCCGAGAACCAGCTGAGGGTACTGGAACCCGGATGGGTAGCAGAAGGTACAAGAGCCAATGGAACTACTGAAGACCAGCTGACGGTACTGGAACTCGGTTACTAAGCAGGAGGTACCTGTGCCAGAAAGCACTATGAAGGACCAGCAGACGTTGGTGGAACTTGGATACCGAGAAGGAGTCACCTAAGCCAAAGGCACTGCCGAGAACCAGCTGACGGTACTGGAACCCGGATGGGTAGCAGAAGGTACAAGAGCCAATGGAACTACCGAGAACCAGCTGACGGTACTGGAACTCGGTTACTAAGCAGGAGGTACCTGTGCCAGAAAGAACTACCAAGGATCAGCAGACGTTTGTGGAACTTGGATACCGAGAAGGAGGCACCTAAGCCAAAGGCACTGCCGAAAACCAGCTGACAATACTGGAACCCGGATGAGTAGTAGAAGGTACAAGAGCAAATGGAACTACCGAGGACCAGCTGATGGTACTGGAACCCGGATGGGTAGCAAAAGGTACAAGAGCCAATGGAACTACCGAGGACCAGCTGACGGTACTGGAACTCGGTTACTAAGCAGGAGGTACCTGTGCCAGAAAGCACTACCAAGGACCAGCAGACGTTGGTGGAACTTGGATACCATGAAGGGGGCACCTAAGCCAAAGGCAGTGCCGAGAACCAGCTGACGGTACTGGAACCCAGATGGGTAGCAGAAGGTACCCATGAAAAAAAAAAGTTGCAAGGCCGCGAGCCGGCCTGAGCTACCGAAACCCACAGTCCTACAGGGGGTGCTTGTCCTATTGGCACTATGGAACCAGCCTTCATTGCCAGATCCCGCAGCCCACATAGGAGTCACCTAAACTGCAGGCACCATAGAGTCGGCTAACCCGACCGCAACACGACAGGACAACGCATTGGAGGCAAAGTGACGTTGACACTACCCGGAAACAGCTGGCGTGCTGGAACCAGGCTGGGCAGGAGGGAGTACTCGTGCCAAAGACACTGCCGAGAACCAGCTGACAGTACTGGAACCCGGATGGGTAGCAGAAGGTACCCATGAAAAAAAAAGTTGCAAGGCCGCGAGCCGGCCTGAGTTACCGAAACCCACAGTCCTACAGGGGGTGCTTGTCCAATTGGCACTATGGAACCAGCCTTCATTGCCAGATCCCGCAGCCCACATAGGAGTCACCTAAACTGCAGGCACCATAGAGTTGGCTAACCCAACCGCAACACGACAGGACAACGCATTGGAGGCAAAGTGACGTTGACACTACCCGGAAACAGCTGGCGTGCTGGAACCAGGCTGGGCAGGAGGGAGTACCCGTGCCAAAGTCACTGCCGAGAACTAGCTGACGGTACTGGAACCCGAATGGGTAGTAGAAAGTACAAGAGCAAATGGAACTACCGAGGACCAGCTGACGGTAGAAGGGCCAATGGAACTACCGAGGACCAGCTGACTGTACTGGAACTCGGTTACTAAGCAGGAGGTACCTGTGCCAGAAAGCACTACCAAGGACCAGCAGACGTTGGTGGAACTTGGATACTGCGAAGGAGGCACCTAAGCCAAAGGCACTGCCGAGAACCAGCTGACAGTACTGGAACCCAGATGGGTAGCAGAAGGTACCCATGAAAAAAAAAGTTGCATGGCCGCGAGCCGGCCTGAGTTACCGAAACCCACAGTCCTACAGGGGGTGCTTGTCCTATTGGCACTATGGAACCAGCCTTCATTGCCAGATCCCGCAGCCCACATAGGAGTCACCTAAACTGCAGGCACCATAGAGTCGGCTAACCCGACCGCAACACGATAGGACAACGCATTGGAGGCAAAGTGACGTTGACACTACCCGGCAACAGCTGGCGTGCTGGAACCAGGCTGGGCAGGAGGGAATACCCGTGCCAAAGACACTGCCGAGAACCAGCTGACAGTACTGGAACCCGGATGGGTAGCAGAAGGTACAAAAGCCAATGGAACTACCGAGAACCAGCTGACGGTACTGGAACTCGGTTACTAAGCAGGAGGTACCTGTGCCAGAAAGCACTACCAAGGACCAGCAGACGTTGGTGGAACTTGGATACCGAGAAGGAGGCACCTAAGCCAAAGGCACTGCCGAGAACCAGCTGACGGTACTGGAACCCGGATGGGTAGCAGAAGGTACCCATGTAAAAAAAAGTTACAAGGCCGCAAGCCGGCCGCAGTTACCGAGACCCACAGTCTTACAGGAGGTGCTTGTCTTATTGGCACTATGGAACCAGCCTTCATTGCCAGATCCCGCAGCCCACATAGGAGTCACCTAAACTGCAGGCACCATAGAGTCGGCTAACCCGACCGCAACACGACAGGACAACGCATTGGAGGCAAAGTGACGTTGACACTACCCGGAAACAGCTGGCGTGCTGGAACCAGGCTGGGCAGGAGGGAGTACTCGTGCCAAAGACACTGCCGAGAACCAGCTGACGGTACTGGAACCCGGATGGGTAGCAGAAGGTACCCATGAAAAAAAAAGTTGCAAGGCCGCGAGCCGGCCTGAGTTACCGAAACCCACAGTCCTACAGGGGGTGCTTGTCCTATTGGCACTATGGAACCAGCCTTCATTGCCAGATCCCGCAGCCCACATAGGAGTCACCTAAACTGCAGGCACCATAGAGTTGGCTAACCCAACCGCAACACGACAGGACAACGCATTGGAGGCAAAGTGACGTTGACACTACCCGGAAACAGCTGGCGTGCTGGAACCAGGCTGGGCAGGAGGGAGTACCCGTGCCAAAGTCACTGCCGAGAACTAGCTGACGGTACTGGAACCCGAATGGGTAGTAGAAAGTACAAGAGCAAATGGAACTACCGAGGACCAGCTGACGGTACAAGAGCCAATGGAACTACCGAGGACCAGCTGACTGTACTGGAACTCGGTTACTAAGCAGGAGGTACCTGTGCCAGAAAGCACTACCAAGGACCAGCAGACGTTGGTGGAACTTGGATACTGCGAAGGAGGCACCTAAGCCAAAGGCACTGCCGAGAACCAGCTGACAGTACTGGAACCCAGATGGGTAGCAGAAGGTACCGATGAAAAAAAAAGTTGCATGGCCGCGATCCGGCCTGAGTTACCGAAACCCACAGTCCTACAGGGGGTGCTTGTCCTATTGGCACTATGGAACCAGCCTTCATTGCCAGATCCCGCAGCCCACATAGGAGTCACCTAAACTGCAGGCACCATAGAGTCGGCTAACCCGACCGCAACACGATAGGACAACGCATTGGAGGCAAAGTGACGTTGACACTACCCGGCAACAGCTGGCGTGCTGGAACCAGGCTGGGCAGGAGGGAGTACCCGTGCCAAAGACACTGCCGAGAACCAGCTGACAGTACTGGAACCCGGATGGGTAGCAGAAGGTACAAAAGCCAATGGAACTACCGAGAACCAGCTGACGGTACTGGAACTCGGTTACTAAGCAGGAGGTACCTGTGCCAGAAAGCACTACCAAGGACCAGCAGACGTTGGTGGAACTTGGATACCGAGAAGGAGGCACCTAAGCCAAAGGCACTGCCGAGAACCAGCTGACGGTACTGGAACACGGATGGGTAGCAGAAGGTACCCATGTAAAAAAAAGTTACAAGGCCGCAAGCCGGCCGCAGTTACCGAGACCCACAGTCTTACAGGGGGTGCTTGTCTTATTGGCACTATGGAACCAGCCTTCATTGCCAGATCCCGCAGCCCACATAGGAGTCACCTAAACTGCAGGCACCATAGAGTCGGCTAACCCGACCGCAACACGACAGGACAACGCATTGGAGGCAAAGTGACGTTGACACTACCCGGAAACAGCTGGCGTGCTGGAACCAGGCTGGGCAGGAGGGAGTACCCGTGCCAAAGACACTGCTGGGAAACAGCTGGCGGTACTGGAACCCAGGGTAAATACTGAAAACAGAGTGGAGCCAGAGGCGTAATTGGAGCTACTTTAAAATCTGTAGTAGTGTGAATGTGGACAGAGCAGGAAAATTTGCCGGATACACAGCAGGAGAATAGCTGACATTACTGAACACCAATAACACGGCAGCAAGTGTTGACTGTGCAGACAGCACTTCTGAGCGCCATCTGGCGGTGTTGGAGCTCAGGGATAATACTGAAAACAGAGGAGCCAGAGGTGTAATTGGAGCAACTTTAAAATCTGTAGTAGTGTGAATGTGGACAGAGCAGGAGAATTTGCCGGACACACAGCTGGGGATTAGCTGACGTTACTGAACCCCAATAACACGGCAGCAAGCGTTAACTGTGCATACGGCACTTCTGAGCCGCAACTAGCGGTATTGGAGCCCAGGGTAAATACTAAAAACAGAGGAGGCAGAGGCGTAATTGGAGCAACTTTAAAATCTGTAGTAGTGTGAATGTGGACAGAGCAGGAGAAATTGCCGTCCACACAGCAGGGGAACAGCTGACGTTACTGAACCCCAATAACAGGGCAGCAAGTGTTGACTGTGCAGACAGCACTTCTGAGCGCCAACTGGCGGTGTTGGAGCTCAGGGATAATACTGAAACAGATGAACCAGAGGTGTAATTGGAGCAAGTTTTGAATAAGTAGTACAGTGGATGTGGACAGAGCCGGAGAATTTGCCGGACACACAGCTGGGGATTATCTGACGTTACAGAACCCCAATAACACGGCAGCAAGCGTTGACTGTGCATACGGCACTTCTGAGCAGCAACTAGCGGTATTGGAGCCCAGGGTAAATACTAAAAACATAGGAGGCAGAGGCGTAATTGGAGCAACTTTAAAATCTGTAGTTGTGTGAATGTGGACAGAGCAGGAGAAATAGCCATCCACACAGCAGAGGGACAGCTGATGTTACTGAACCCCAATAACACGGCAGCAAGTGTTGACTGTGCAGACGGCACTTCTGAGTAGTGTTGAGCCACCCCCGTAGTGTTCGAGTTCGGTTCGGTTCGTCGAACACCTTCGAACACCATTAAAACCAATGGCAGGCAAACAAAAACACATAGAAACACATAGAAAACACCTTCAAAGGTGTCCAAAAGCTGACAAACTGCTCAGAAGACACAACTAACACATGGAAAAGTGACAAATGCATATAGTCATGCGAAAAGAAAAGAGGTGGAGGAGTAAAAGGAGGGGGAGACACAGATATAGGCATGTCATGCCCTTCTAAAATCCAAAAAGTGAGAAGCCGACACGTTCAGTCCGCTCCTGCCCGTGCCACCTCCGTGTCGCCGGGTTTGTGCCAGAGCCGCGGTGAACCCTGACGGCCAGCCCCCCTCTCCCAATACTGGTGCCTGTCCGATGGTGGGTCGAGCGAGCCCCCCTGTGGTGGAGGCAGCTCTAAGCTTTTAATTTAAATTGTCTCTCTAATTTGAATGAATACACTTTAAATCCATTTACAAGGATCTATTGGAGGGCAAGTCTCATGCCAGCAGCCGCGTAATTCCAGCTCCAGTAGCGTCCACTAAAGCTGCTGCAGTTAAAAAGCTTTTATAAGGATCGAGCTCGGCTGTCCACCGCAAGGCATCCTACTGCCAGTCCCAGCCCCTATGCCTTGGGGTGCCTCCTGATGCTCTTCACTGAGTATCCCGTGGTCCCGAAGCATTTCCTTTGAAAAAATTAAGTGTCCAAACTACAGGTGGTGTAGCTTGCTTAACAGCCGGGATAATCCGCTGACTAGCAGACACTGCTACTAGGCACAAAGTATTTCCTGGGCTAGATGCAGTTAAAAATTTGTAATTAGATACTCTAGTTGGATGCTGAGAAAGCATTCCATAGAGTCTCCTGGCACGCCATATATGATTCTCTTAAAAAGCTTGGGGTAGGGGTCTAGGGGACCCTTTTATAGCCAAAATCACGGCCCTGTATCACAATACGTCACCTAGGCTGAAGATAAATGGAACTGTAGCACCCTGAGGGCTCGGTTGCTACAGAGGTATTGCACCTCACCCAGAGGTGTGATATCTCACTCTCAGGTAAGGATGGAGTGTGGATCAGGACCCGACACCTGCATGCATTACACCACATTGCCGTGGGGCAGGGCGACCAATATGCCTCTGAGATGGGCACGACAGTCCCTGTCCCTGGCTGGAGTGGGGGGAGGGAACACTGAGGAAGGGGAACCCTGTAGTGCAGGAGCAGGGAAGAAGCAGTTCCTGGGTGCATTGAGAAGGGAGTATAAAAGGTGGGCACCATCTTAGTTCAGTGCAGAAAAGTCTGAGCAGAAGTGGCAGGGAGCAGGGGCTCTGCATGAGCTCTGCTCCGGAGGCGGGCCTAGTAACAGAGGCCCAGGCCTGCAAGAGGGAGAAGGAAGGAAGAGGAGCGGAGAAGGCTCCAGGAACGAGGAATGAAGGGATCCCAGGGGTGCGGACGGGCGAGTCGCCACCGCACGCCCGAATCCACCTGCGTGGAGGGGTCAGGCCAAAGGGGGAGACCGGTCCCCGAAACTAGTGGAGGCAGGAAACGACCCTCAGCTAGAAACCGGAGGCTGTGACATTTTATGTGGCGCAGCCCTTCGCTACACCCACTAGGAAGGCACCACATAGGGTCAGGGAAACTGGCGCCAAGTTTACCAAGAGGAGGCCCGAGGCAGCCGGACAGAAGGGTTGGTAAGAAAGGCCAGACAAATGACACACAAAAGGGGTCCTGTGAAGTGCTCCAAAGTTATCTGGGAGTTGTCTGAGCCCCTCACCTGGTGAGCACAGTACGACGTGGGCAGCCGTTACCTGCAGACGTGGTCTGGATAATAAGAACTGTGAGTAAAGGCCCTGGACTGCATCACTGACTCCGTGTCGTTACTGCTGCTGCCCTGCACCATCACCCCCATCCTCCGCATACACTGCCCTGAGGCTATACTCCTCCCGTGGGGAGTTATGCTACGCTCTGCTGCACCCACAACACCAGCCTCAGCGGTCTGCCCTGCAGCGGCGGTTCACTCTGACCGCAATCCATGGGTGGCGTAGTCGTACATTTAAACATCAAAACCACATAAATAGTTCCGCCACAGGTTTGACCACCCTGAGCCATGGAACCAGGTCGCCGCCACGAAGACTACAACCACCAGCATCCACCAAAAAGGGTCCGGCTCCGGGTGTCCCAAGGCCCAGGGGGTGCATCAGAACATTTTCATCACCTTTCACAATCACCAATGGGACAAGGCAGGGATGTCCTCTGTCCCCTCTCTTATACATCCTAGTGACGGAGCACCCGCTCTCATCAATTCGCCATAACCCCTATATTAGGTGGATTGAGGTGGGAGGCACCAAGTACAAGTGCTCTCTATTTGCTGATGATGTCCTAGTATATATCACTCAATCACATATATCCATCCATGCTGTTATGGCTGAAATAGATCACTTTGTTACATGGTCAAATTTTAAAATCAATGCAGCGAAGTCTGAGGCCCTCGATGTCTCCCTCCCCAAATCCATATAGGATTCCATCCAGTCCAACTTTCCCTTTGCCTGGCCCTCACAGGGTATCAAATACTTAGGAATTCCTATTCATAGAGACCTCTCCCATCTATGTTATCTTAATTTTGGGCCCTTTATTGAACAACTCCATACAGACCACGGTTGGCAAGTTAGAACTGTAAGATTCACTACGTGAACCACTGGTGTTTTGTGGAAAAGCACATGTACACTGTGTTCCAAATTATTATGCAAAAAGTGTTTAGGAGTGATAAGGGAAGAATTTGTTTGTTTGTCAGTTAAACTCATTGATGGTGATGTGTGTCAGGGCTCTTTATATCACTGTAAGCAATTGCAGACACCTGTGCTAATTAGTTTGGCAGGTGTGTCCAATGAAAGGCAAGACTACTTAAGAAGGCTGTCTCACATTATTAAGCAGCCTACATTTTCTGCCAAAATGGGAAAGAAAAAGGATGTGTCGGCTGCTGAGAAGCAACAAATTGTGGAGTATTTAGGTCAAGGCATGACTACAATCAACATTGTGCGATGATCAGGATGAAGTGTCTTGGCAATCAAGAAGTATGTAGCTGATTCACAGTACACACGTGTGCGTGCTGATAAGGGCAAATTGAGGACTCTTTCCTACAGGCAATTACGTCAGGTTAAAAGAGCAGCGGCAAAAAAGCCTTGTCATAGCAGCAGACAAGTTTTTGAAGCTGCTGGTGCCTCCAACGTCCCCCGAACAACAAGATGCAGGGTCCTTCAGAGGTTTGCAGCTGTGCATACGCCATCCTGTCGACCTCCTCTATCCACTTCACACAAGCAGAAACGGCTCCAGTGGGCTAAACATTACATGAAGACTGATTTCAAAACTGTTTTGTTCACGGATGAGTGCAGTGCAGCGCTCGATTGTCCAGATGGATGGAGTGGAGGATGGCTGGTTGATGGACACCCCACGCAAACACGGCTACAGCGCCAACAAGGAGGAGGTGGAGTAATGTTTTGGGCTGGAATCATGGGGAGAGAGATTGTCGGCCCCTTTAGGATCCCTGAAGGCGCTAAAGATGAACTCCATAATGTATGTGGATTTTCTCAAACAGCACTTCCTGCCATGGTTCAAGAAGAAGAACCGTGTATTTCACAGCAAGATCATTTTTTTGCATGATAATGCACCATCTCATGCTGCACATAAAACATCTGCATCTCTGGCTGATATGGGCATAAAAGGGGACAAACTTATGGTGTGACCCCCATGCTCCCCTGACCTCTACCCCATTCAGAACCTCTGGAGCATCATCAAAAGGAGTGTCTATGATGGCGGGAGGCAGTTCACATCTAAGCAACAGCTCTGGGAGGGTATTCTGTCCTCATGCAAAACAATTGAAGCAGAAACCATCCAAAATCTGACAAATTCAATGGACGAGAGAGTTCAGAAGCTCCTTTCGAACAAGGGGTCCTATGTGAAAATGTAACATCACCTAGAATAAAGTTTTGAATTGAAAACTGTTTGATTTCAGTTTCTAATAACCTGCTAATGCTTATAATTTCAAAAATGACCATTTTTTTGGTCTTTATTAAAATGAAAAGGTTGATCGAAAAGTTTGGGGGATCTAAGAGTGTGGCAACCCAGTAGTCATGATTACTTCGAATTCTGACAATATGAGGGTCATGTTGCAGGTAGTGCAGCAAGAAGGCACTTATGTGTCTTGTGCATCTCGGAGCCCCAAAATTATTTTCTGGGCTAGATGCAGCTAAAAATTATTATTAATTTTAAATCTGGTGAAGCTTTAGTATAGATGGCCTAATAGGATCAGTGCTGCACACTGCTACAAAGCCCAAATTATTTTCCAGTCAAGATACAGATAAACATGATTAGTAATTTTAAATCTGGTGGAGCTTATTATAGATGGCCTAATAGAATCAGTGCTGCACACTGCTACAAAGCCCAAATTATTTTCCAGCCAAGATACAGATAAACATGATTAGTAATTTGAAAGCTTAAAACGGTTGGTAGGGTGATTTTAACCAATCATCAAGCTTTTACTCTCCCCAGGATGACACAGGGGTAGAAAAGTCGTTTCGGATCCATGATTTGTTCATCTTTATGAACGTGAGTCTGTCTACATTATCAGTGGAGAGCCGCGTGCGCTTATCTGTCAGCACACCACCAGCAGCGCTAAACACACGTTCAGACAGAACGCTGGCTGCGGGGCATGACAAGATCTCCAAGGCGTAAGTGGCTAGCTCCGGCCATTTATCCAGATTGGAAGCCCAAAAAGAGCAAGGGTCCAGTGACACAGTCATGGCTTCAATGTTTACTTGGAGATACTCCTGTACCATCGTCTCTAGGCGTTGACTATGTGTCAGACTTCTTGTCTCCTGTGGCCTTGCAAAGGATGGGCTAAAAAAGTGGTGAAATGATTCCGCAAAATTGATGTTACCAGCAGATACTGTGGTTCTGTTACGGTTTGAGTGCTGAACACTTGACGGTCCCACGGTTGGCAAGTTGGAACTGTGAGATTCACTACGTGCACCACTGGTGTTTTGTGGAAAAGCACATGTAAGATTCTGCAACAGTCTCTGCTGATACTCCTGCATGCGTGCATCCCTTTCTATGGCAGGAATAATTTCGGCAAATTTACTTTTGTACCGGGGATCTAACAGTGTGGCAACCCAGTAGTCAGGATTATTTCTAATTCTCACAATTCGAGGGTCATGTTGCAGGTAGTGCAGCAAGAAGGCACTCATGTGTGTTGCGCATCCAGGAGCACCAAGTCCCTGTTGTGTTGGTGGCGAGGTAACAATCATGCTTCCTTCCTCTGTCCTCTCCCCCCAACCTCGCACAACAGAAATGTGATCAAGGTCTCCCTCATCTGATGAGTCTTCCATCAGTTCGTCCTCCACTTCTTCCTGGGCTCCTGCACCTTCCTCACTAGTTTGGCTGCTACCATGCGCCCTGGTAAAACCATCTCCCCCACCCTCACATGCCTGCCGCCTTGGTGCTGCCGACCGTCTGGACCTTGCAGATGTTAGCCCTTCCGCATACAACTCCTCCTCCTCTACTTCCTCCACCTCCTCTTGTGCCACCACCTGACTCCGAATTCTGTTTAACATGTGCTCCAGCATGTAAATCACCGGAATAGTCATGCTGATAATGGCATCGTCAGCACTAAACATCTTTGTCGCCATTTCAAAACTGTGCAGAAGGGTGCATAGGTCCCTGATCTGAGACCACTCCTCCAGCGTGATTTGCCCCACCTCTGGATCTCGTTGGCCCAGGCTATACGTCAGAACGTATTGCACCAGGGCTTGTCGGTGCTGCCACAGTCGCTGCAACATGTGCAGAGTTGAATTCCACCGGGTAGGCACATCGCAGTTTAGCCGGTGAAGTGGCAGGCCCAACGACTTCTGTAGAGATGTAAGTCGCTGAGCTGCGGGATGCAAACGGCGGAAGTGAGCACACAGCGACCATGCCCTCTGCAGAAGGCCATCTAGTCTGGCATAGTGGGCTAAAAATTGCTGGACAACCAGGTTCAACACGTGAGCCATACAAGGCACGTGTGTGACATTGCCCCGGCGAAGGGCCGCACCCAGGTTTGCAGCATTGTCGCACACGGCCTTCCCTGGTTTCAGGTCCAGTGGAGACAACCATTCATGAAATTGGTTCTCCAGAGCTGACCAAAACTCCTCAGCTGTGTGACTCACATTTCCCAGACATTTCAAAGTAAAAACCGCCTGATGACGTTGAGCCCTACTGCCAGCATAGTAAGGAGGTGTGCAGGATCCCTTCTGCGCAGTTAGAAAGCTTGTGGCATGACCAGACAGGCTTTGGGTGCAGGTGGAAGACCGAGAGGAGGTTGAGGAGGCAGAAGCAGTGGAGGAACTTTGACATAAAGAGGATTGACGCACAACTCGTGGGGACGGCAAGACTTGGACAGCAGCCCCTTGTCCTGCTGTCACCATAGTTACCCAGTGCCCAGTCAGCGACATGTAACGCCTCTGTCCATGCCTACTCGTCCAACTGTCTGTGGTGAAATGCACCCTGTCACACACAGAGTTTCTCAAAGAAGCGGTGATGTTGTGTGCGACATGCTGGTGGAGCGCACGCACACCTTTCTTTCAGAAGTAGTGCCGACTGGGCATCTGGTACTGGGGCACTGCGACGGACATAAGGTCTCGAATATCCTCTGTGTCCACCAGGCGGAAAGGCAGCATTTCTGTAGCCAAGAGCTTGCAGATGGTGAAATTCAACCTCTTAGCTTTCTCATGGCTAGGAGGAAATGGTCTTTTACTTGTCCACATCTGAGGGACCGAGGGCTGGCTATTGTGCTTAGACGGGGTTGATAAGGGTGTCCCCGGCAAACTGCCGATCTGTGAGGAAGATGCAGGCGGACATGTTAGGTTGCCTTGATCCAAAGGTGGTGCTATCGATGTCGGACAGCGCTCAACACCAGCTGGTGTTACCACCTCCAAAGAAAATGATGACCTGCCAATCACGCTGGCTGTTGTGGGTAAAGAGGTGGCAGGTCTGCGCCCCAAAACAGGTGTGACTGCTTTCCCCCCAGTCACAGAGGATGAAGAGGCCGCGGATGCACAAGATATGGCAGACGATGGTTGGCCCGGCCGGCTAGGCCGCATTGTAGCACACTGAGCTTCCCACAGCAACTTATGCTTCATGTCCATGTGCCGGTTCATGCATGAAGTACTCAAACTATGTATTTTTTGGCCTCTACTTAGCTTTTGCTGACAAATGTTACAGATAACACGAGTTGGGTCATCTTTATCGATCTGAAAAAATGCCCAGGCTATGCAAGGCTTAGCACCCATGCGACCTGAAGAGCCACCACGACTTGCGGTGAGAGGCAGAGTTGTGTTTGAGGATGCAGTTGTTGACGTGCTTCCAGTACTACGTCTCTGTCCAGGAAGGCGCAACCTGACCTCGTCGTCACTAGCATCTTCCTCCACCTCCTCTGCTGACCTCATCTCTTGGCTGACTGTGGGTTGGCAGTAAGTGGGATCTCCAACCTCATCATCATCACCCTGTGCGTTATCACACCCGTCGTCCTCAGAGCCAACCTGTTCCTGCCCTGACAAAAAACTAAAGTTGTCGCTCCAATCAGGTATTTGAGTCTCATCATCGTCTTCCTCATTGTCTCCACCAACAGGAGTTACAGTTTGGGAATGAGGGTCTACATTATGGTCAGAACCTTCTGCGTCTGGTCCTGGATCTGACTCATAAAGATTCTGGGCATCAGTGCAAATCATTTCCTCGTCTGGATTCACAGAAGCGCTGGAGTCGACCTCTGATTCCCAGGCTATAGTATGAGTAAACAGCTCTGCAGACTCAACCATCTGTTCTACCTCATACTCAGACTGGCAGCTGGAGATTTGGGAGCTGTGAGGAAGCAAGTGCGATTGGGGTGACACCTTTGAGGACTGGAGCATTTGTGATGTTGAAGTTGATGTGGAGGAGAGCCCACTTAAAGGAGCACTTGATATCCGTTGAAGCACCTGCTGTTTTTGTGCCTCATCTGGAACTTGTAGCGATTGGCGTGGCCGTAAGAAAGGGATCTTATCACATTGTCCGCTAAAAGAAGTAGACATTTTAGTTTGGCTGGAAGATGGTCTTTCTTCTGCAGATGTTACTGTTGCTTTAACACCTACCCCACGGACACAACCTTTTTTCCCCTTCCCAACACGCCTATTCCCCTTTCCACCAGCAGCAGGCCTTTTTCCACTCATTTTGGTGGTTAACTAATTCACAACTCTGGAGTTGTTTGCACAAAAAAACAATGGATGGTAACCGAGCAGAGCTGAGTGGCCAAACTGTGGTATTAGGCCAAAACTATTGGCTGGGTTAGATGCAGAAAAAAATTATTTTCGATTTGCAACCTGATGGAGGTCAGTATAGATGGACTAATAGAACAAGTCCCACACACAGCTAGAAGCCCAAATATTTTTTCAGAGGTAGATGCAGAAAAAAAATATATTCAGTTTGCAACCTGATGGAGGTCAGTATAGATGGACTAATAGAGAAAGTCCCACACACTGCTAGAAGGCCAAATATTTTTTCAGAGCTAGATGCAGACAAAAAATTATTTTGAATTTGCAACCTGATGGAGGTCAGTATAGGTGGACTAATAGAACAAGTCCCACACACTGCTAGAAGGCCAAATATTTTTTCAGAGCTAGATGCAGAAAAAAATTATATTCAGTTTGCAACCTGATGGAGGTTAGTATAGATGGACTAATAGAACAAGTCCCACACACAGCTAGAAGCCCAAATATTTTTTCAGAGGTAGATGCAGATAAAAATTATTTTTAATTTGCAACCTGATGGAGGTCAGTATAGATGGACTAATAGAGAAAGTCCCACACACTGCTAGAAGGCCAAATATTTTTTCAGAGCTAGATGCAGAAAAAAATTATATTCAGTTTGCAACCTGATGGAGGTCAGTATAGATGGACTAATAGAACAAGTCCCACACACAGCTAGAAGCCCAAATATTTTTTCAGAGGTAGATGCAGATAAAAATTATTTTTAATTTGCAACCTGATGGAGGTCAGTATAGATGGACTAATAGAGAAAGTCCCACACACTGCTAGAAGGCCAAATATTTTTTCAGAGCTAGATGCAGATAAAAATTATTATTAATTTGCAACCTGATGGAGGTCAGTATAGATGGACTAATAGAGAAAGTCCCACACACTGCTAGAAGGCCAAATATTTTTTCAGAGCTAGATGCAGAAAAAAATTATATTCAGTTTGCAACCTGATGGAGGTCAGTATAGATGGACTAATAGAACAAGTCCCACACACAGCTAGAAGCCCAAATATTTTTTCAGAGGTAGTTGCAGAAAAAAAATATATTCAGTTTGCAACCTGATGGAGGTCTGTATAGATGGATTAATAGAACAAGTCCCACACACAGCTAGAAGCCCAATATTTTTTCAGAGGTAGATGCAGAAAAAAAATATATTCAGTTTGCAACCTGATGGAGGTCAGTATAGATGGACTAATAGAACAAGTCCCACACACAGCTAGAAGCCCAAATATTTTTTCAGAGGTAGATGCAGATAAAAATTATTTTTAATTTGCAACCTGATGGAGGTCAGTATAGATGGACTAATAGAGAAAGTCCCACACACTGCTAGGAAGGCCAAATATTTTTTCAGAGCTAGATGCAGAAAAAAATTATATTCAGTTTGCAACCTGATGGAGGTCAGTATAGATGGACTAATAGAACAAGTCCCACACACTGCTAGAAGGCCAAATATTTTTTCAGAGCTAGATGCAGAAAAAAATTATATTCAATTTGCAACCTGATGGAGGTCAGTATAGATGGACTAATAGAATGATGCTATGCCCAAAAGATTTTACTTCACTAGGTGCTGTAAAAAAATTGGTATTCTATACACAGGTGGTATATCTTGCAACACAGATAGGCTACTCCCCTGACTAGCACACTCTGCAGTAGGCCAAAAAGGATTAGCTTTGCTAGATTCAGCCAAATGCTGTGAAAAAAACTTGCACGGCACTGGCACAGACCTGGCAAAAACTGATAGGAACTGATGTAACCTAGTCCTGAAAAGGACTGCAATTACAATTAGTCTTTACTCCCACAATCTATCTATTTAAGAGCACAGACCTGCCTGATAAAAGTCGTAGGAAATGCTGTAACCTAGTCCTTAAAAGGACTGCAATCACAACTATTCCCTACTCCCAAGCTATCTGTAGATTTGTGCGAAAATTGGCTTGAAATTAACAAGGTATAGCGCACACAGCAACAGCGGTGCCGTCTAACACGCAGCTGCAGCAGTGAGAAAATGGTGGCGACGGGGAAAATGGCTTGGTCTTATAGGGCAAGGACATGTGACATACACTGCCAATGTCACATGCCCTTGCTTGTGTGAAAAACAGCAGTTCGCTCCGTGTGTGCGCTGCTGATAGGCTGACAGACTGCACCTCCCCACTGCAAATGCGGGAAAGAGAAAAAAAAATGGAGATCTTCATTATTCCTGCAGAGATCCATCCCCTGCCCCTCCCCCCACCCCGCTGTACACTCAAACTGCGTATTAACATTAATTTTCATCATTACTGAGAAAAAATCCAGTTATGATTTTGGTGCACGAACAGTTATGGAACATAACCTCGAACAGTCGAATTTTTCTCAAATCGTTCGTGTTCGCCGAACGGCTCGAACACCGCCCAAAACAGCTCGAATTTGAGATTGGCGAACAGTTCGAGTAGAACAACGCTCATCTCTACTTCTGAGCGCCAACTGGCGGTGTTGGAGCTCAGGGATAATACTGAAAACCGAGTTGCCAGAGGTGTAATTGGAGCAACTTTAAAATCTGTAGTAGTGTGAATGTGGACAGAGCAGGAGAAATTGCCGTCCGCACAGCAGGGGAACAGCTGACGTTACTGAACTCCAATAACACGGCAGCAAGTGTTGACTGTGCAGACAGCACTTCTGAGCGCCAACTGGCGGTGTTGGTACTTTTAGAAGGACCTGCTTTCCTACTAACTCTAACACTTCTGTTTCCAGGGCTAATTGTTCTTCCTGGACCTTTCGTAGGGGGGTAACCACAAAGGTCCGCTAGGGGGTCTAGCTGAACCGGATCTTCAGGCCCCCACTGATAATTTTCAGAATCCAGGGGTTTGTTGTTATCGCGTCCCAAGCTGGAAGAAAGTGGGAAAGCCTTCCACCCACTTCCAGCCTGGCGTCATTGGGAGGATCTCTTCGAACTCGAGGATGGTCCTCCAAACATGTAGCCCGATTCTTTTTTGGACTTGGCTTCCCATCTCTTTTCGTCTCCTGGAGGACGACCCCGATTAAATTTTCTCCTCCGAAAACTAAATCTTCTTGGTTCCCCCGAAAATCCAGGGAACCCTTTGCTTTTATCGCCTGCTTTTTCTAACAGGTCTTCTAACTTTTGGCAAAACAGGAGTCTACCGTCACACGGGAGGGAGCACAGTTTCTGTTTCGAAGGTAGGTCGCCTGGGCAACCTTTGAGCCACAAGGCCCGCCTGACTGCGCTGGATAGTCCCGCTGCCCTAGCTGACAGTCTGACTGAGTCTGCTGAAGAGTCGGCCAGGAAGGCCGATGCTGTTTGTATTAGAGGTAGCTCCGCAAGTATTGCCTGTCTGGAGACCTTTTTATCTTTAAGCTGGTCTTCCAGCTGTTGGAGCCACACCATCAAGGACCTCGCCACACAGGTGCTAGCCACCGCTGGTTTTAGGCCGCCTGCCGCCGCCTCCCACGTGTGGCGCAGGAAGGAGTCAGCTCTTTTATCCAGGGCATCTTTTAGGACGCCAGAGTCCTCCAAGGGCAGGGAAGATCTTTTCGATGACCTTGCCACAGTCCCGTCCACCTTGGGGATCTTATTCCAAGGTTCCGCATCCTTCTCTTCGAAGGGGTACCTTCTTTTGGAGAAGGAGGGTAAAGCCCCTGATCTCTCTGGTCTCCTCCACTCCCAGTCAATGAGGCCCTGAATCTTACTGTTAACCGGAAATGAGCGTCTCTTTTTCTCTCCCAAGCCCGCAAACATGATGTCCTCCCGGGATTTAGATGCTCTCTCTTCCTCCAGACCCATGGTTGATCTTACTGCCCTAACCAGTCTGTCTGTATTCTCAATGGGGAAGCAGGGTCTACCGCCCCCTGATGAGGAAGAGGACGATGAATCCCACTGCTCCTCGGACTGGGAGGAATCAGAGATGGAGGAAACCTCTCTACGGGGTCTTTTCTTCCCTCTAAGGAACCCTTTCAGGGACCCCTGAACTTCTGCATGTACTATGGACTTTAAATTTGCAGCAAAATTACGGGAATTCTCAGCTATGGTTTTGGTCACACAGCCCTGGCAAAGTGGTTTCTGCCACTCTACTGAGAGAGAAGCTTGGCAAAGGGCACATATTCTATGCTTTTGCTTGGCACTACTCTTCTTAGGCTCCTAAACAAAAGGAAGCACATAAGAGACTTCCCGTTACCAACCAGTGACATTCACGAAGCTCACTCACCCCCGGAGGTCACAAACGGGTACCGGATTCGGAGGCTGTCGCGGAACTGATGATTCCATTCTGGATGGTCCTGAGGCACTTGAAGCCTTACTCCTGCGGCTGCCACTACGATTACTCGAGCGGCTGTCTGTATGCGATGCATCCCTCTGCTTTTTCTGTTGCTGAGGGGGGGGGGGTAAGCTGCTGCTCTTGGCTATCCGGATCAGCCATGTTTCAGAAGCACACCACGCTTCTAGGATAGCCCCCCCCCCTTAAATATAGGGCCATCCAGCCTCCTCCGGTCTGTGGGCCCTCCCCCTTCCTCAGGCCGGAGCTCCGATGAAAAAAAACGGCCTGGGCCGCCATCTTGGATCGGTGCCGCCTCCTGAAGTCACCCAGCGCGCCGCTCCCAGCATACCCTGCGCCGTGACATCAGGCGCGTCACACCCGGAAGCGTTCCACACTGCAGGGGGAGGACGGCGCCGCGGTCTCCGGGAGGACAGCCTGCCTCACCGCGTGCGCCTCGCTAGGTGCAGAGACCCCAGGGGAAGCTGCGGACGGCGCTTCTGGGATACTGAACCCGGTGCACAGGCCAGTGCCCGCTCTTCCACACCGAGACAGCCCCAGGTAAGTCTTCTTTCTTCCAGACAGGTTTCCCATCAAGGACAGGAAACCAACTGAAGCGAGGGAGAGGTGCCGCCCTTTTATTTCAGACGGTTTCCTATCCTTGGTGGGGCGGATCCTCTCTCAAGGTGTGCTGTCATGGGGGAGGGGAAAAACCAAGGAGCCAGAGGTGTAATTGGAGCAACTTTAAAATCTGTAGTAGTGTGAATGTGGACAGAGCAGGAGAAATTGCCGTCCGCACAGCAGGGGAACAGCTGACGTTACTGAACCCCAATAACACGGCAGCAAGTGTTGACTGTGCAGACAGCACTTCTGAGCGCCAACTGGCGGTGTTGGAGCTCAGGGATAATACTGAAAACAGAGGAGCCAGAGGTGTAATTGGAGCAACTTTAAAATCTGTAGTAGTGTGAATGTGGACAGAGCAGGAGAAATTGCCGTACGCACAGCAGGGGAACAGCTGATGTTACTGAACCCCAATAACACGACAGCAAGTGTTGACTGTGCAGACAGCACTTCTGAGCGCCAAATGGCGGTGTTGGAGCTCAGGGATAATACTGAAAACAGAGGAGCCAGAGGTGTAATTGGAACAAGTTTTAAATCAGTAGTACAGCGGATGTGGACAGAGCAAGAGAATTTTCCGGACACACAGCTGGGGATCAGCTGACGTTACTGTACCCCAATAACACTGGAGCAAGCGTTGACTGTGCAGACGGCACTTCTGAGCAGCAACTGGCGGTGTTGGAGCTCAGGGATTACAGTTCAGGTGGTAGAAACATGAACGCAACAGGAGACCTGGATACTGTTGCCAATCAATTATTTATTCTGGAAGAGGACTGGCAAATTCATGCAAGATCCAGGCCTTGTTCATTTTGAGAAAAGTAAGCCGGTCAACATTATCAGAGGATAGTCGCATGCGACGGTCTGTTAGTACACCACCTGCAGCACTAAAGACACGTTCCGATAATACACTAGCAGCAGGGCAAGCTAGCACCTCCAATGCATACTGGCTAAGCTCTGGCTATGTATCCAGCTTACAGACCCAAAACTTGAAGGAAGAAGAGCCGTCTGGGAGTACACTGAGAGGGCAAGACATGTAGTCTGTCACCATCTGACGGAAACGTTGCCCCCCGCTGACTGGAGCCATCTGTGATGGTGTAAACATTTGTGGCGGCGGGGACACAAAACTTTGCCACATTTGGGCCAAGCTGGTCTTGCCTTATGCTGAGGCGCTGCTTCTGCTCCCTCTTTGTGCAGAGCTTCCTCCACTGCCTTGACGCACTGAGCTGCTTTGTAAAGCACTAGCAGCACTGCTCTCGGTTGGAATGGAGAACATGATGGAATGCACCAGTGCGTCTTGGTACTCCCGCATTTTACGCTCCCGGTTCAACGGTGTTATGAGGCTTTGTAAGTTGTCCCGGTAGCGATGATCTAGGAGGGTGGACACCCAATAATCAGCCGTGTTGAGAATGTGGGCGATGCGGCGGTCGTTTCTCAGGCACTGCAGCATGAAATCAACCATGTGCTGCAGACTGCCAACTGGCCAAGAAACGCTGTCTCCTGCTTGAGGCGTGATCTCTGCCTGCTCTGCATCACCCCACCCTCGCTCTAGATACTGACTACTAGAGCATTGTGTACCTCCCTCCTCTGGACAGATGTCTTCCTCCTCCATTGACTTCTCCTCATCCTCCTCACAAAGTGTCCCCTGCCTAGGCCTTTGTGAGGAACCACGTTGCGCAGACTGTACAGAAGCAGAAGCAGATGACATTTGTGACTCCTCATCCTCCACATCTTCCAAAACCTCCTCCCTTAGTGCTTGCAGTGTTTTTTCAAGCAGGCAGATAAGGGGGATAGTCATGCTGACTAGTGCATCATTTGCACTCGCCATTCGCATGGAATAATTGAAGGCACGCAAAACGTGGCAAATGTCCTTCATAGAGGCCCACTCAGTGGTGGTGAAGTGTGAACGGCGCGCACTGCGACTTGTTTGCGCCTGCTGCAGCTGGTACTCCATTTCTGCTGCCTGCTGCTCACACAACCTCTCCAACATATGTAACGTTGAATTCCACCTGGTGGGTAGGTCACATATGATGCAATGTTCCGGAAGACGTAATCGGCGCTGCAGAGCTGCAATGCGCGATTTTACGTTGCTGGAACGCCGCAAGTGAGCGCAGTCTATGCGGACCTTGTGAAGCAGTGCATCAAGATCCGGATAGTCCCTCAAAAAACTCTGCACGACCAAGTTGAGCACATGTGCCAGACATGCGATGTGAATGAGGTTGCCTAGGCCCAGAGCTGCCACCAGATTTCGGCCATTGTCACACGCTACCATGCCTGGCTGGAGATTCGCTGGCACAAACCACATGTCGCTCTGCTGCTTGATGGCATTCCAGAGCTCCTGCGCTGTGTGGCTTCGATTCCCCAAAGAAATTAATTTTAATACGGCCTGTTGGCGTCTGGCCACGGCTGTGCTCATATCGGTCATCATAACAGGTAACAACCGTTCACGGGTCGATGTGGAGGTAAACCGTGACGGCTCCTGCAGCGCTGATTCAGAGGAACTGGAGTATGAGGAGGAGTCAATGTGTACAGACTGGATTTCTGCAATCCTTGGAGTTGGCAGAACACGTACAGCGCCACTCTCAAGATCTGTACCCGGCTCCACAACATTTACCCAATGGGCAGTGAGGGAAAGGTATCGTTCCTGTCCATGGTTACTGGTCCACGCATCGGTGGTCAGGTGGACCTTGCTACTGACGACGTTTTGTAGCGCATGTTTAATTTTTCCCTCCAAATGCTGTTGCAGGGCAGGGACCGCTTGCCTGCTGAAATAAAAGCGGCTGGGCACGTTGTATTGTGGGACTGCCAATGCCATAAAGTTACGGAAGGTGTCAGTCTCCACCAGCCTGAATGATAGCATTTCAAGGGCCAGTAGTTTAGCAATGCCAGCATTCAGAGCCTGTGCTCGGGGGTGGTTTGCCGAGTATGGGCGCCTTTTCTCCCATGCCTGTGCTAACGATGGCTGTAGACTGGCCTGGGAGTGTGAGGATGACAGGGAAAGTGGTGCTGTGGGTGGAATTACACTGTGTCTCTGTACAACAGTGCCAGAGATTCTTCCATGGCGATCCTGTGAGGAAGCCGAACCAGCTGTGTGTGAGCTGGAGGAAGAGGCTACAACACGAGCTGAAGAGGTGGTAGGTGGCGCTGTAGGTTGGCCTAGGTCTTCAGTGTGTTTTTGTAATTCCACCACGTGCTTGGTCCACACATGTTTCCACATATTTGTGGTATTGAGGTTGCTGACACTTTTCCCTCTTTTCACCTTCTGATTACACAGCTTGCATTTGACAAAGCAAATGTCATCTGCAACTGTGTCAAAAAAGGACCAGGCACTGCAAGTCTTGGGAGCGCCCGCTTTGGATTTTGGAAGAGCCATGCTCCTAATGGGTGCCGAAGTAGAGGCTACAGGCAACCAAGTCTGCCCCCTCCCTCTCCCTCCTTTTTGGGCCGTTCGGGGAATCTCTTCCTCAGAGCTGCTCCCACCACCTTCCTGTCCCTCACGCCATGATGGGTCAAGGACCTCATCATCTACACCACCCTCTTCAAACAACTGCTTCTCCTGTGTAGTCTCGACAGCACAGTACGCAACAGAAAGTAGCACCTGAGTCTCATCATCAGATGCGTACTGAGGTGTGCTGCTGACCATAGGCACTGGCCCACCCGCCTCTTCAGATTCAGAGAGACAAAACGGTTGCGCATCACTGCATACTACCTCTTCTTCAAATTCTCGAATTCTGCTTGGCTGGCCCCCTCTTTCCAAGCCAAGAGATTCAGAGAACAGAAGTAGAGATGGCTCCTGTCCAGGGCTCTCTGACTGCCTGGGCAATTTGGCAGGTGGTGAATAGACAGATGGGTGCTCTTCAGTGCTCAGGACCTGAGAGGATCTGGAACTAATTGAAGTCGATGCGTTAGCTGCCATCCATCCGACAACGGCTTCAATTTGGTCCTCCCGCAGCAGTGGGGTATGGCTAGCTAGTGGGGTAAAACTGGGGGATGCTGAGTCACTGGTGCCCGCAGCAGGCACAGAATCCCCACGTCCTCTGCCTGCAGGCACAGAATCCTCACGTCCTCTCCCTGCAGAAACTCCACGCCCACGCCCACGCCCAAGACCACATGCCTTACTCCCTGCCTTCTTCATCTTGGTAGACTGATAAAGATAGGCAGAAAAGTACTAAGGGCTTAGTGTGCTTATTCCTGAACAGCTGCTAACAGGTATAAGAAACACTAATTTTATAAAGTGTGGACTAGACTTTAATATGAGCTAATGTGGCCTACACAACTGTAAAGTGGAGTGTTTGGTGAACTTTATTTAGTTTTTTTGTCACAAAAAGACACTGGATGTGCCCAAAGATGTAATACCGATAGTATCACAAACTTTTTGTAGCTATTACAATGTAGGAAGGTAACCTACAATGCAATAGATGAGGCTACAAAAAATAGGCTAATACTAATCTGGCTGGGGCTGCAGGGCACAATGCTGCAGAAAGGCTCCTCTATCTACTCCTATATAGTGTGTTTGGAACCAATGCAGCTGAATACGGATGGAACCACCACACTAATAGGAGAAATCAGGAAAAATGATCAATTAGCAAAAAAGGACAATGTATGAGGCAGTGACGCACACTGAGCGCACTACAACCAGACGTGGCTGAAGCACACACTACAGCGTGAGCTGCACTCACACACACAAACCTTGCAGACAGCAGTGAACAGTGCAGATGCAGAGCACTGTGCACTAGCGCTGCAAGACAAAAAAAAAATTCTCTATCTACTCCTATATAGTGTGTTTGGAACCAATTTAGCTGAATACGGATGGAACCACCACACTAATAGGAGATATCAGGAAAAATTATGAATTAGCAAAAAAGGACAATGTATGAGGCAGTGACGCACACTGAGCGCACTACAACCAGACGTGGCTGAAGCACACACTACAGGGTGAGCTGCACTCACACACAGAGACCTTGCAGACAGCGGTGAACAGCACAGAGAACTGTGCACTAGAGCTGCAAGGCACAGCGATTTATAAAGTAGCTTGGGTAAAACAGAATAGACCAAATAGGTAGCTAAAACTGTCCCTAAGAACAACAGCGTCCTATCCCTAACTGAATTCACAGCAGAGTGAGCTCAAAATGGCGGCGGCGGCTTTTATAGTGCATCATGACATCATTTCAGCAGCCAATCACAGCCATGCAATTAGTTAACATGCCTACATGCCTAACAGGATGTGCCCACACTTCTTAGGATCCTCATTGGCTGAATAAAATGAAACTGGCTCATTGCATTATGGGAACTTCCGATTCCGGTATACGATATTGTAAAAGTATCGGAATTCCGATACCGCGAATATCGGCCGATACCCGATATTTCAGTATCGGAATGCTCAACACTACTCACAAACAGAAGTACAGAGACAACGAGTTGGAGTTAGGTGCAGGTTCAGACACTGCAGGAAAAGGGAAGGTTCGGACTTAGAGACAAACAGGTAACGGGCTAGGACACAGTTCAGACAGGAACTGAACCAGGAACAAGATACAGGAACGAGCCTGGGAACTCAGCCCCCAGGGTGGCGGAACAGACTAGAAGTCACAGATACAGGTACTCGCCTGGGTATACAGCCCCCAGGGTGGCAGAAACAGACAAGATACAAGACAGGACCTGGCAACTCAGTTGCACAGAACACACTGAAAGAAAGTGTTGATCAGGCACCTCCTACTGGGTGGAGGGGGTTTAAGTATCCAGTGACTCACAGCAATAGGCTGGGGAGGCATTAGGAGTGCGCACACAGTAACTATAAGAATGAGAAAGTAACCGCGCCGCCGCCCTAAGCAATCAGACAAGAGACACAGCAGGTACTGGAGCAAAGTGTGCAGCCTGGACTGACAGGTAAGATGGCTGTCTTGCATGGTGGGAGGTGGTAAGCCATGCCAGCACGCCGCCAGGGATGTTACAGACATCACTGTGAGCATTATCCTTTTACTGTAAAATCACTGTGTGCATTATGTCTGTTCATTAGGTGGAAAAAACAATGAATGAGCTTTTGCAGAACATGCTTCTGAAGATGACACTTCGGAGTAGGACCCTATAACAAGTATTGCCATAGGGCCCTATGGTTATATATTATGCCCCTGACTGTTTATTAGGGTGAGTGAAGGTTCACATATATCCAATTACTAATATGTAATTTCAAACATGTCTGGATATACAGTAGAGCCCCTAGGGTTTATGAGCTAAGAAGAAAGGTGCCCGAAAATGCTATGCTTCTCCACTCATTATCTATACATCTGTTATGGGCCTTACAGTTTCCTTCTTAGTACAATCATTATAGCAGTTGGTGGAAAGTCTCTAGTTATGTTTATTCATGGTCAAAGAATGCAATTATTGAACATTTTGTATGTCCAGTGGTATATTATAGGAACCAGACTTACCAGAATTGGGAAATGTCAATACATCCTATGCTCCTCTGATGTTCTGTCCTTTCAGCAATTCCAGGCTTGCTAACGAAATTACATTGCAATGTCAATTTCTATGTAAACCAGCTTGTTACAAAAGATAATTACGTTTCTTTGAATGTTTGTGTGCCTCCCTAGTAAGTAATTTTAACAGAATGAAAAAGGCTATTAGCATAATAAATATGTAGGAGAACAAAGAGTAAGCCTCATAACAAACTTGCAAATTTACAAGAATTGCCTGGAAAACTCATGGTAAGCACCTTAACATGTCTTATTTAATTAGAATAACTTGTGAAAGTGAGATAATTTCCATTTCCCTTTAATCTGGATTGGAAAAAAGTAATAACTGTTTAGGCACCGGAATTCTTTTAATTGCTGATTACAGATCTTAATGACGAGACTGTTGGACCATGACACAATACACTTATTATTCGACATTCAGGTAGAAAATTGTACCCTTCACTATTATCACTGCTCATGTGGTATAGGAAAATACAGTACTATCCATTATAAGGATAATTATTACTACGGTATGACATAGTTATCATCAACAGTCCAAAATTTACATCAACTATTCCGAATTTGTGGAAACAAATCCAGCAAATTCATGCATGTCTTGTTGTAAACCCAACCCAAAAGTTTGGATTGATGCCCAGTTTTGGACGATTCCGGGACATGACTGAATCTGGTGCTTAAATTGTACCTATGATTTTATTTATTTTTTTTTATTTTACATGTTATACCCCCCTAACCATTTATAAATATGTGTTAGTTTGGGTTTTGGGACCTCCAATGATCTCTCAAAACACTGAGAAGTGCTTTGCTCAGTTGGATGAAACATGGAGCTACCGCATGAGTGAGAGCAGAGTGGTGTACCAACATATTGTCCTCTATTCATCATGGTTGACGTTGTTAACAGTGGTCTTGATTAGGGGGCGTACTGGAGTCAGAGGAGCCTGATTCATTAAGAAGCACACAAGTCTTGCTCCGTTCCACCTCATCCCACCCCAGCTCTGCTCATTTTTGTGGAGCTGGGCAAATTGGCATGCAAACTCAACATTGTACAAAATTTTTACAACTTTTCATAGTGATTTGCCCCAGAATTGTGCCGTAATCACTTTGATGAATGGGGGCATAACATTTTTACTTAGCCATACACTGCTCATGCAGGAGCTCAGTGCTTATTCCTCCCGAGCTTAGCGCTTCCCCATAAGGTTTTGACCCATCAGTGGGTATCTCAATACCTGGACCTTCACTTATTTACAGCATGTTTAAGGAAATATAACATATTTCAATAAAATAATAAATTGATAGCTATGCTATTTTACCAACGTACATGTTGGTAATTATCATTGACATCTCTAACACTCTGTTGAGTAAATCAGATTCATCTGTTAAGATTTCTGAACATTGATTTTGATCTGGGTTTTACTAAATGTTATCAATTTTCATCAGTCAAATGATTGAGATCGTTAACTAAGAGGATAATTAGATTCAACATATTTCCTAGTTATATAGTTAAGAAGGTTGATCAATCCAAACCTATAATCTTAGATTGTTGAACCAGAGGATAAATTGCTTCATATAAGGAAGGAAAATTTCCACAGTTCCAACAGCTGCAACACCAGACAAAACTTTCTGTTTATTGAGAAGAGGGGTTAAAGTAAATTGATGATCACCATATCATACAAAAATATTCTTTCTTGGAAATGATGGGTACTGCCAGATTAGAAATGTAAAGTGCTCACCAGGTGAGGTGGATTCTCTAAGCCATATATTAGGATGAGCAGCACAGACCAGAGGCAATGATCCAGCAGAAGTGAACAGCATGTGGATCAGCGAGGACCAGGAAAGCAATGCATGCAAGATGGCTAATGGACAAGCAAAGTGAGAAATAGTATATGCAACTGGTAGTAATATATAGGAGCAGCTGAAAAGTATATACAATCAGGAACTTGCAGCAGACATATCGTTAACCACAGGATAAACAGAGACTGGAACTGTAGTGGGTGAACAGCTCCAGTATTAGCAGAGATGAGTTTGTTATCAAGTATCTGGTTGCAACAGAGTTGAAGGTGGGAACAACACTAGTATTTAGTAAAGATGAGTTCATTATCATGCACCTTGTTGCAGCAGAATTGAAAGTGTGAACACCAGTATTAGCAGACTGAGCTAGGAAGTAAAATGTTGGAAAGCTCACAGGAATTGCAAGGAAAAAAACTAACCAGCTGGTTGGAAGAAGATGAGGCTATTTCCTGCAAAAGCATGTGATAGTAAGGTGCTACACTTCTCTGAATACGCAGGCAGCTGTAGGCTGCCTGAGTAAGCCTTAAAAGGCTTTGCTTGATGATGTCAGAAGGGTTTTCCAGGTTACCAAAATAACCCAATGTCGACTAGTGCAGAGGGAGCCGACCATAGGAGACGGGAGCACATGGGTGAGATAAAACACTTACTACAAAGCATATGTATGTGACGCGCCCCCTGGGCCATGGAATACTCGGTACCGGGCCGGTCGTTGCTAGGGGAGATGTCCCAGTGGCGGTGACCCCGTCCGTGACCCAGGGCGGTCAGTAAAAAAGGGGTTTTTATGTACAAAGTTCATGACGCCACCTGTGGTATGCGGCTAAAAGGAGCCGCCGCTGCGGAGCAGGTCCTCTGGAGCTGATGTTAGTCCAGCAAAGCTGGTGTGGCTCTCCACAGGTAGAGCTTAGCTCCAGGGCAGTGTAGATGTTATAGGTGATGCTGGGCATTGTAGTGCAGGGTTTGATGGCGCAGCAATAATCAGTCCACAACTTAATGGCGGTTTCCTCTTATCTTTACTGGCGGTGATTAGGCAAACCGGGATTAGGGTACTGGCTAGAAGTTGAAGACCGCGGAGCCTGGAAGCAAATAAGGAATCCACCTCACCAGGTGAAGTTGGAGGCCTTCCCTTTCCATTAATCTCTTTGGCCCTGCTGCTTGTAGCTGTGCGGTGGCCCTCGTCCCTGAGTGCAACGTCTCTGTGCTCACCCGTATGGCAGGCAGCTCGAGCCTTGCTGATGCGTCGCTCCCACATGGCGGTGCTGGGCCCTGCGGTGCTGCTGAGCCTCCGGGCGTCTGATGGGGCCAGGAGACCTGCAGTCTCCTGCCCTCCGGTTTCTGCTGCTGGGCCTTCAATGCCCCACAGCCTCAGACTCCCGTGTCCAGTTCCTCTGTGTTGGTTCCTTCTGGGGTGAACTGCCACGCAGCTCCACTCCCCAGCTCCTCTCTCATCGACGTCCTCACTTCAACTCCTCACTCTAAGTCTAACTAACCCCGCCTCCAGATCCCAGTTGCCAAGGGGAGTTGCTCCCCTTGCTGGTCTGGAGACAGGAAGTGTTGCATGCTTAGCAAAACCTAATTAGGGGACCCCTGCTTGCTTCCAGGCATGGCATCACCTCTTGTGAGGGAGGCAATGCCACTGTGGCAACCGGACCCCTGGGGTGCCACATATGTGTCTCTGAGTCTCTCTCTCACTCTGAGAGAATATAATATAGTCCCCCAGTCCATCTTTAGAAGGATTAATTTTTGCTTTAATTTGGATTAAATGATGAGTTTATGGGCAGTGAGACAACAAGTGGTTGCTCATAAGTGGAGAAAGTATCATACTTTTCTCATATTATACATTGTAAAATTTCTTATATTTACTTGTAACATTGGTTCATGCAAAGTTTGTTGAATCATCACTGACTATTTACTTTAGAGGAAGCTTTATATAGATTGTAGTCCCACTTATAGCATCATATCCCCTAACAGGGTACTCACCAAGTTTTATGTTGGAAAGCAGACAGGAGTTGCAGGGAAGAAAATTAACCAGCTGGTTGGAGGAAGATGAGGCTGTTTCCTGCAACAGCATGTAATAGTAAGGTGCTGCACTTCCCTGAATACTCAGGCAGCTGTAGGCTGCCTGAGTAAGCCTTAAAACGTTTTGTTTTAATGATGTCAGAAGGGTTTTCTAGGTTATAAAAGTACCCCGTTATCGACTAGTGCAGAGGGAGCCGACCATAGGAGGCAGGAGCATATGGGTGAGATAAAAAACATACTACAAAGCATCTGTGTGTGTCTTTGAGTCTTTCTCTCTCACTCTGAGAGAATATAATTTAGTCCCTCAGTCCATCTTTATAAGGATTAATTTTTGCTTTATTTTGAACTATATGATGAGTTTAGGAGGCAATGGGACAACAAGTGGTTGCTCATAATCCCCCTTACTGTTCTGGTTAGGTTAAGTTCCATTTTTCAGAAGAAGAAAAAAAAAAGTGTTGGATCACGGAAGAAGGGAAATCCATGCTCGTATCTAAAAGCAATTATGCCAGGAGATTGGCAGATTTGCCTTAATAAGTTTTCCCCTTTTTTGTCTGCACCACTATTTATGCATGAGATTCGCTACATCTTCTGATCTATATGTGAAAACGTACATTGATGCATCACATTCATTTACATATTTTAGCTACATGCGATAAATGCAAATTTGCTGCTTTATGACTGATCTTAATTTTAAAGCATATGGTACATAAAATGCTCTAAATAGCTAATTACTATCAATTTTATATCAGTCTCCTCAAGATTTGAACTAGGTGGAAATGAATTAATGGTAACTTTCTACATTTTAATGCCGTGTATATATATAATTCAGATTTAAGCTGCACATGATAAAATTGTGTTCTGTGGTTTAAAATTGTTAGGAATCATCTAATATAATAATTGTGTCTCGGAGTCACCAACGTAAAACATATCAGGTGAAGGGTGTGCAGGACGCAGTTATTAATTGCATGCGTCAAGTTGTTTGTGCTTGTTTTACTCCCCCAACTGTATTAATCATGTCTATCACACCCCGATGAGCCGGGAACCGAAGCTTATGTGCCAGGAATATCTAAAGCTCAGATGATAAAGTTAACTCATAGTCATCTGCTAGGTGGTTATTACTCACAAGCAATTCGAGTCAGATCTGGAAATATTTACCTATCGAAGTCCAAATGTTCCTTTTTTTTTCCCTTATTATCTTTTTCGTGAGTCATATCACTGGCTTTGCCAAGCCTATGGGGCATATTTACCTATAATAATGTGTTACTGTACACTAAGCCAAGAAAAATTGGCCATAAAAAACACATTAAACACTGAAAAATTTGAGTTTTTTCATAAAAATGCTTTATGTGAGATCAGCTTTACACTGGATTTTTAATGATATTTTAAACTCAAAATGTAGTTTAAAGTGTTCATCTATGATGTTTTTACTACATTCTTAGTAATGATTTTTGGGGGGTTATTTTGTATGTGTTTTTCCCCAGTATTATACTATTAAACGGGTTGTCTAGTCAGAATAACTCCTATTCTTTTGAAGAACATAAACTCTACCAAATTTGCTAATATGCAGATTTTAAAAGCTGATCTGCAGTACCCGGCAGTGGTTACTACATTTTGAATGGAGCTTAGTATTGTGCTTACACCCTTCCATTGGTGGAAACAGTCAGAGGGCTTCTGTGCAAGAACAATATATGAGCCCATTTATAGTCCAATATCTCATCATAATGCACAATTCACTTGCTGTGGAGGTGGAAGTGGGCCCTCCCCACCTCTTGGGCCCTTGTTGCACCAATGATCTGTTCGGCCCTGCATCTGACCTCCACCAGAAATTGTTACAGCTGATCAGTGGCTGTGCTGGGTGTTAGATCCCCTCGAATCTGATGATGGTGACTTCTCCTATAGCCAAAAATAGAGAAGCGTTCACAGCACTCTCTTCCTACAGGGAAAGTCAAAAACACACCAAGGAATCTGTGGCACCCCAGGGGTCCAGTTGCCACAGTGGCATTGCCTCCCTCACAAGAGGTGATGCCATGCCTGGAAGCAAGCAGGGGTCCCCTTGTCAGCTATACTAGCATGCAACACTTTCCTGGCTCCAGACCAGCAAGGGGAGCTCCTCCCCTTAGCAACTGGGATCTGGAAGCGGGGTTAGTTAGAGTTAGTGAGAGGAGTTGAAGTCAGGACAGCGAAGAGGAAAGACCTGGGGAGTGGAGCTGCATGGCAGCTCACCCCAGAGAGGAGAGTAGAAGAACCGGACACCGGAGTCCGAGGTTCTGGGACACTGAAGGCCCAGCAGCAGAAACCGGAGGGCAGAAGACTGCAGGTCTCCTGGCCCCATCAGATGCCCAGAGGCTCAGCAGCACATAGGGCCCAGCACCGCCACGTGGGAGTGACACTCCAGGAAGG
This sequence comes from Phyllobates terribilis, assembly GCF_046119375.1. NCBI lineage: Eukaryota > Metazoa > Chordata > Amphibia > Anura > Dendrobatidae > Phyllobates > Phyllobates terribilis. The sequence continues at coordinate 106,440,043 of NW_027362773.1, forward strand.
CCCGAGCTGCCTGCCATATGGGTGAGCACAGAGACGTTTTACTCAGGGACGAGGGCCACCGCACAGCTATAAGCAGCAGGGCCAAAGAGATTAGTGGAAAGGGAAGGCTTGCAGCTTCACCTGGCGAGGTGGATTCCCAACTTGCTTCCAGGCCGCCCGGACCTCTACTACCAGCTAGTACCCGTGCCCCGGTCTGCTTAACCACCGCAAGTAAAGATAAGAGGAAACTGCCATTAAGATGTGGACTGGTTATTATCTGCGCCATCCCCTGCACTACACTGCACAGCAACATCCATAACATCATCATTTCCTGCCCTGGAGCTAAGCTCTGCCTGTGGAGAGCTGACCCAACTCTGCTACGTCACCATCAGCTCCAGAGGATCTGCACCGCAGGGGCGGCTCCATATAGCCGCATACCACAGGTGGCGTCACGAATATTATATATATAAAACTATACTCCCTTTTTATTGACCGCCCTGGGTCACGGACCGGGTCACTACCACTGTGACATCCCCTGCACCGACCGGCCCGGCACCGAGTACCCCACGGCCCAGGGGGCCCGTCAAATCCACTCAGCATAAGCATTTAAAAATAGAGAAACTATAGTGCCGTTATTTCTCTATTTGTAATCATGCTAAGTATAGGTCATCAATATATTTCGCCTGGACAATCCCTTTAAGCCTATGAAAAAGAGAGAAAATTACACATTTAATATTTTATGAAATGGCACTGACGCCAATGACATCGCTGAAACATCACAAACCAAAATGGTGTCAATAGTGTAGTCATTTTCTCAATTTGCTGCAGACTCCCAGAAAAACTCCCAACACAAAAGAAGAAAAAAAAAGAAACTAAAAGTCAACAAAAATTAAACCAAAAGCCACATATATTAGCAAGTTTGGCACAGATTATGATCGTCTTTTTGCCGCACCACTATTGCCGAGTGATAGCGAGATGAGCCTAGGCTGACAGGGGTCAAGAAAAAGGATTTCCTGCCTCAGTTTTCAATTGGATTGCAAAAGTTGTCAGGTTCAGTTAAGAAATGAGACATTTCTTAATGATTCTGACCTCCTGAATTCAAATCTGACAAAGAACATTTTTAGTTGAGATACATTTTGGTGGATAACTAAAGGGTACTTTTTTTAACATATTTATCTTAAAGAAGCATCCCTCCTCCAATACTAGCTTTTAGCCTCTTAATATATTGCAGCAGTCATGTTATATAGCACTATATGCTTACAATTTATCATTTTGCCTTTCTACCCAGCTAATTCTTCTCTTTTCCGTTAGGTCTATGACTTTACTACAATTTTAAATCACTGCAAATTCCCTAGCAGCTCAGCTCCACCTCCTCCTTAACTCCTGACCCAGCTGCTCTGCTCTTCCCCATTGCCAGGGACTTCCTAGTGATGCAGAATTGTAGTTCTAATGATGACTCATGATTAAAAACTGACTAGCTGAATCCATCTAAGCTCTATGTAGAAACAGGATGTCTCCAGTGGAAAGAAACTTCCTGTTTCTACATAGCACTTAGATGGATTCAGCTAGTCAGTTTTTAATCATGTGATGTCATAAACCTAATGGAAAAGAGAAGAATTAGCTGGGTGGAAGGGCAAAATGAGCAATTGTAAGTGCACAGTGCTATGTAATATGATGACTCAATATATTAAGAGGGTAAAAACTTTGATGGGAGTTCCTCTTTAACTAATTTTTCCTGCAGATCAGTGGGGGGTCAGGTCTTGAGACCTCCACCGATCACTCAAAAATCCAATGCTGCCCAGCAGGTAGAAGCACTGAGCTTCTGCATGTGCTCAGTGAGCAAAGTATGGGGTCAATAGCATCTTATATACCACTCAGTGCAGTGGCTCATAGGGTTTCTGATGCAGGATCTCAGGGCTTTCGCCTGCTCAGTAGACCACTATAGGGATCATTTTTGAGCAATCGATGCTTGAGCATTCAGAATCTGTAGACATGACGCCATAGGCCCTTTCACCTCCCGATACAGAAGTAAGCAGAGCTGGCCAACCCCTTTAATTTTACATTGCAACATACTAGCAAAACCATTGAAGGGCTGGGTGGCTACACGTATACAGTAGCATAGACATCTGTTGACAGAATATCATGAAATTCTGTTTTTCTTCAAAGCTGATCATCTCACGCCACAGTCCAGCCAAGAGCAAAGGTAAGGAAAGGCACATTATATGCCCAATAATATTCTACATTAAAATGCCAAGGCTAATTGAATATTTCTCAAGTATTTTTTCCCACTGTGCAAAATGTCGAATTATATGTTCAGTGTGATTCTGTATGCCAACAGAAAATTGAGCAATTAAACAACCAGGTAGAAGGAGTACCCTTCTGAAAATGCAGATTGCTAATTAACGCAGCCAGGATACAAAACCAGAACCAGTGATTAGGGGCAGTCAGTAAAATAAAAGTCAAAGCCAAATTTAGCAGATCAGACGTAGACCAGACTGCATACATTAGCAAGAAGTATTCGCAGAAAATTCCAGTCGAAATATTCCTGGAAATGTTCAACTTGTTTGCAATAGTTATTTTATACAAACTGTACAAAGGAAGTCTTAAAAATATACTATATAATAAAACAGTATGTATTTTGCTTCCACTTTACTTACACCCTTCAGACTGCTGCCTGTTGTACCCAACACCAATCTCTGCCGGTTCAGACCGGTCACAGACTGTTCCTGACGGCGATTCAGCAGCTTCCATTGATGTCACATAGACAGAGCAGCGACTTCTCTTCTGTTCTGCTCTGTTGAAGGGGACGTGACTGCTGACATCATGCTGATTGACAGCCAGATCCCTGCTGCCTAACTGCGGGAAGCCAGCAGTCAATCAGAAGGACATTGGCAGTCATGCCCCACCAACAAAGCAGCCCAGAAGAGAAAAAGCTGCTCTGTTGATGTGAATCAGCTAAAATGCCAGCAGGAGCGATTCGTGAACAATCTGAACCGGCGCCTGGTAAAAAATGTAAATGTAAAAATAAATATTAAAACAAAAACTATGGATCTTCCAAAACTAAGTAAATACATACTTATGCCAAAAATAGTAAATTAAAAAAAATGTAAACAAATAAACAATTATACAAAATAAATACTACTGCAGAAATAAATAATAGCATGGATAATATTAATTACATTTTAACCTAAAATGTATAGATATGTACATTGCCTCGTAATTACACTTTACTGCTTTGTTTTGGGCTGTTTTGCAATCCATCATCTATGACTAAAAATGAGCAAATCACATCGAGGTGCATTGAATTTGTCTCAAAGTTTGATAATATTTTTGTTGCTATTCTGTTTTGCATGATTCCAGCAAAATGGCAGCAGGTTGCTTCATAATGGCCAGGAAAGGTTTAAAAAAAATATATATATGACATATGACTGCAAGTATGCAATTTGCATACTTCCAGTCACAGTCTGACTAGACATGCCTGTTCGAGCACGTCTAGTTGTGACGTGACTGCATGTATGCAATCACATACTTGTGGTCACGTGCCCACCCACACTGGAGAATCCTGACAGCGCACACACTGTGCACTTTGAGGATTCACAAATTTGCAGTCCAATAGAGTGACTGCAGTATTGAACCCCAGTATATAATGAAACCCCAATATATAGAAAGAACTATTACAAGTATTACAATATTACTATTAAAATTAAATTTATTATAAAATGAAAAATAATAATATAGAAATACATATAAAAAATAAAAAAATTACAATATTATTACAATTAAATATATTATACAATAAAACAAAATATAGAAATACATATTCCAAATATAAAAAGATTGCAATATCATTAAAATTACATATATTATAAAATAAAAAATAATCTAAAAATACATATTGAAAATATAAAAAAAATTGCAATATTATTATAACAATAACATATATTATAAAATTAATAATAATAATAATAATGTAGAAATAAACGTAACAAAGATTACAAATATTATTATTAAAATAAAATATATTATAAAATTAAAAATAATAATATAGAAGAAATAAAGAAACTGCAAATTGTACAATATTATTATTAAAATTAAATATTATAAAATTAAAAATAATAATATAGAAAGAAATATTGAAATTATTATTATTAAAAAAAATATTACAAAGTGTACAATATTATTATTAAAATAAAATATATTATAAAATAAAAAATAGTAATATAGAAAGAAATATTTCAATTATTATTATAAAAAATATTACAAATTGTACAATATTATTAAAATGAAATATATTCTAAAATAAAAAATAGTAATATAGAAAGAAATATTTCAATTATTTTAAAAAATATTACAAATTGTACAATATTATTCCTCAAATAAAATATACAATAACATTAAAAATAATAATATAGAAAGAAATATTTCAATTATCATTATTATTATAAAAAATATTACAAATTGTACATTATTAATATTAAGATAAAATATGTTACACAATGAAAAATAATAATAATAATAATAACAGAAATATTACAAATATTACAATCTTCTTATAATTATTGTTATACAACCCCTTGTAAAAATGATGGAATCACCGGGCTCGGCAGCTGTTCATTCAGTCTTTTAATGTTGTTGAAAAAAAGCTGATCACAGACATGGCACAAAACTAAAGTAATTTCAAATGGCAACTTTAGGGCTTTAAGAAACACTAAAAGAAATCAAGATTAAAAATGTGGTACTCAGCAAGGGTAATTTTTTTCTGACCAAGCAGAGGGAAAAAATTATGGAATCACTCAATTCTGAGGAAAAAATTATGGAATCATGAAAAACAAATACACAAAAGAACACTCCAATACATCACTAGTATTTTCTTGCACCACCTCTGGCTTTAATAACAGCTTGCAGTCTCTGAGGCATGGACTTAATGAGTGGCAAACAGTACTCTTCATCAATCTGGCTCCAACTTTCTCTGATTGCTGTTGCCAGATCAGCTTTGCAGGTTGGAGCTTTGTCATGGACCATTTTCTTCAACTTCCACCAAAGATTTTCAATTGGATTGAGATCCGGACTATTTGCAGGCCATGACATTGACCTTATGTGTCTTCTTTCAAGGAATGTTTTCACAGTTTTTGCTCTATGGAAGGATGCATTATCATCCTGAAAAATGATGTCATCATCCCCAAACATCCTTTCAATTGATGGGATAAGAAAACTGTCCAAAATATCAATGTAAACTTGGGCATTTATTGACGATGTAATGACAGCCATCTCCCCAGTGCCTTTACCTGACATGCAGCCCCATATCATCAATGACTGTGGAAATTTGCATGTTCTCTTCATGCAGTCATCTTTATAAATCTCATTGGAACGGCACCAAACAAAAGTTCCAGCATCATCAACTTGCCCAATGCAGATTCGCAACTCATCACTGAATATGACTTTCATCCAGTCATCCACAGTCCACGATTGCTTTTCTTTAGCCCATTGTAACCTTGTTTTTTTCTGTTTAGATGTTAATGATGGCTTTTGTTTAGATTTTCTGTATGTAAACCCATTTCCTTTAGGCGGTTTCTTACTGTTTGGTCACAGACATTGACTCCAGTTTCCTCCCATTCGTTCCTCATTTGTTTTGTTGTGCATTTCCTGTTTTGGAGACATATTGCTTTAAGTTTCCGGTCTTGACACTTTGATGTCTTCCTTGGTCTACCAGTATGTTTGCCTTTAACAACCTTCCCATGCTGTTTGTATTTGGTCCAGATTTTAGACACAGCTGACTGTGAACAACCAACATCTTTTGCAACATTGCGTGATGATTTACCTTCTTTTAAGAGTTTGATAATCCTCTCCTTTGTTTCAATTGACATCTCTCGTGTTGGAGCCATGATTCATGACAGTCCACTTGGTGCAACAGCTCTCCAAGGTGTGATCACTCCTTTTTAGATGCAGACTAACGAGCAGATCTAATTTGATGCAGGTGTTAGTTTTTGAAATGAAAATTTACAGGGTGATTCTATAATTTTTTCCTCAGAATTGAGTGATTCCATAATTTTTTCCCTCTGCTTGGTCTGAAAAAAATTACCCTTACCGAGTACCACATTTTTAATCTTGATTTCTTTTAGTGTTTCTTAAAGCCCTAAAGTTGCCATTTGAAATGACTTTAGTTTTGTGCCATGTCTGTGATCTGCTTTTTTTCAACAACATTAAACAACTGAATGAACATCCGCCGAGCCCGGTGATTCCATAATTTTTGCCAGTGGTTGTATTACAAATATTACAAAAAATAAATAATACAGAAATATAAATAACATTTATAGGTCCACTTCCTCATAATATGACTTCACTGTTTATTTTTTTTTTATCTGTGACCAATTAGCTGGGACCAGTCACACCTTGGTATAGTGCATATCTATTTATAGTATTTGCACATGCTCGTACATAAAGTTTTCTCCTTCTGAAATAGTAAACGTAACCGTCCTAGCGGTAATTAATGTCAGCCATTTCTGTGCACTCCTGTAAGTGGATGAAACAATTCTATAAAAAGAAGTATTTGTGAGCTGTCTAACTTTTCATTTTGGCAGCATCGCTGTAAACACCCTATAAACAGGAAACCTCATAGTTCCGTTACAATGTTTGTTGCTTCAGGTACTATGGGATTTCATTTTCAATCTTCTTGTCGTATGAGAAAAATTGCCTCTTCAAGCACCAGTGAGCAATAATTGCTGGGATCATAGTAATATACACCAGACATCCACTTTAAAATGTTTTCATTGACCTAAATTTAGCTGGTATTTAGAGTGCGAGCTGCTAAGTCAAGAGGTGACGTGATTTAAAATAATAATAAAAAAAAGAAAAAGACTTGCTGTAATTGATGGTTAGAGCAACCGACGGACATAGAGGTGATAAATTAGTGGCGAGCTTATATACTGCAGAACTTTTTAAAGGTCGGAAGGTCACATCTAGAAGGAACAGTTACCTACTGAAAGTTATTATGGCGCGCTCATCTAATGTCTCCCTGTATTTAAGCTGTAAAGTAAAATCTATATTTTCTTAGGAGTTTCATTATACGTTTCGATGATGGCGATACTGTCTGCTTCTGTATCTATTGACATATTACGAGCGATCACTTATACTACATCTAGTAAAAGACCAATAAAATGGACACTACAAATATAATGAAATCATAGATCAATGTCCAGAAGTAACCAATACGCCAATGTAAAGTATTTTATAAAAAGGTCTATTTCTATTTGTTCTTGTTTTATAATTTAAATAAAAAAGAATCTTTAATTCCGTAATATACTGTAAATGTAGTCAACTTTATCTTTAAGATCTTAAAGACAAGTTTGTGATTTGCACGACTCGCCATAAATCTGTGTTATTATGAGCTATTACATAAGGATTATACTACTACTTTAACTTCAGTTATTAAAAGGGTCCATATGCGCTATACCCCTATCTGTCAGCCAGAGTGGAGATCCACTAATGAAGAGACTCAACACACAATCAACTATAGATGAGTGAATTGATTCATAAAAGATTTAATTTTTTCTTATGAATTTTCCCTTAATTCGATATTCTAGTGAATCCAAAATTTGTCGCATTTGGTTTGCAAGAATCTAGCATAATGTCAGCCAGTAATTTTTTTTGAGAGTTGAGAATGAGTTACATAAAAAAAAAAATTGGCCTACCCCTCACCTGTACTGAATATCCCCATTCAGTCGTCCACTTCTTGAGCCAAATGTTACTGCGTGAAGCCTAGTTATCGACAGAAGTTCTGAAGACCAGAGAGGTTGACTGGAAGATTGGGTTTTAGGACAGTATAATATTTACATTTTTTTAACCCCTTCAATCCCCAACCTGTGTTTAATATGTTTTGGGGTCTAGAGAGACCTTATTGTATGATAAAAAAAAATTTTATCTGAAAATCCAGCACTTGTTGGAAATAAAAAAGTCACTAATTGAGAGATATTCATGCCAAAATCTGGTGAAGATCTAATGATGAATAATCAAAGCCGTCCCACAGCTTCTACTACCATCCTCAAATGTATTGTCATCAGGGGGTGGTGATAGAAGCAGGGTGAGTGACACCAATGAATCCCAGTGATGACAATTCCTTTGATGGCAGTAATAAAAGCTGTGGGGTGGAGCTGTTATCACCCACCCTGCTTCTATCACCGCCCCTTGATGATGTCTTCTTTCACAGTAAGAAGTTATGGTCGGCAGGGTACAGATCAGAGTGCTGGCACTTCGGTCATTTCTCCCACAGCTTCTATCAGCGCCATGAATTGAGGACATCTTAAGATGATGACGATAAAATAAACTGTGGTGAGTGACTGCAGCACTGCTCCCTGATGACATCCTGTTTTAGAATTGATGATAGAAGTTGTGGGGAATTGAGTGCAGCCCCAACCTTTTGTGACATCCAATTTTTTGACTCTTCTCAAATGAAACATCACAGGAAGTGAAGTTTAAAAAGCATATTTAGGGATTAGCTGTATAGAGAGAAGTTCAGGGTAATTTATAATAATGTTAATTACAAAAGGGCTTGGGGTGTAAAAATAGAAATTTATAAAGGACATTTCAGGTATTGCCCCATCCTCCCTTTACATTCCTCAAAGAACAACCTTTTATTCTGATGACAGCTTTATAACCTCTTGATATTTTCTCAAACAGTTTAATTGGGTAGTCACCTGGAATGACTTTCCAAAAGTCTTAAAGGAGTTCCCAGAGGTTAACCTCATATAACTTCTGGGTGATTTAAAAAATGGCTTTGATACATTTGAAAAAATAAATAAATAATATAAATGCTTATGTACATAGTTTCTCTGAATGTTGATCATGTCAATCCACACTCAGGATCAGAAGTGAAAAAATTGATCCTTTTGGGTAGACTGGACCATGCATTATGGTTGAACCTATACCTATTCCCATCCCTAGGTTGAACTATATTCAGCAGCTGACGTGAGCACATGGACAGAGTGGCCTCTGGAGATGCTCCTCTGGAGATGCTCCTGCTACACACACTGTGTGCAGAATTATTAGGCAAGTTGTATTTTAGAGTATTATTTTTATTATTGATCAACAACTATGTTCTTAATCAACCCAAAAGACTCATAAATATCCAAGCTTAATATTTTTGGAAGTTGGAGTGGGGTTTTTTTAGATTTGGCTATTTTAGGAGAATATCTGTTAGTGCAGGTAACTATTACTGTGCAGAATTATTAGGCAACTTAATAAAAACCAAATATAATCCCATCTCACTTGTTTATTTTCACCAGGTAAACCAATATCAGTGCACAAAATTTAGAAATAAACATTTCTGACATGCAAAAACAAAAACCAAAAAAATTAGTGATCAGTATAGCCACCTTTCTTTATGATGGCACTCAACAGCCTTCCATCCATAGATTCTGTCAGTTGCTTGATCTGTTTTCGATCAACATTGCGTGCAGCAGCCACCACAGCCTCCCAGACACTGTTCCCAGAGGTGTACTGTTTTCCCTCCCTGTAGATCTCACATTTTATGATGGACCACAGGTTCTCTATGGGGTTCAGATCAGGTGAACAAGGGGGCCATGCCATTATTTTTTCTTCTTTTAGACCTTTACTGGCCAGCCACGCTGTGGAGTAGTTGGATGCATGTGATGGAGCATTGTCCTGCATGAAAATCATGTTTTTCTTGAACGATACCGACTTCTTCCTGTACCACTGCTTGAAGAAGTTGTCTTCCAGTAGCTGGCAGTAGGTCTGGGAGTTGAGCTTCACTCCAGCCCATACCAGTACCCCACCTCCACCTTGCTGGCGTCTGAGTCGGAGTGGAGCTCTTTGCCCTTTATTGGTCCAGCCTCTGACCCATCTATCTGGCCCATCAAGAGTCACTCTCATTTCATCAGTCCATAAAACCTTTGAAAAATCAGTCTTAAGATATTTCTTGGCCCATTCTTGACGTTTTATCTTATGTTTCTTGTTCAAAGGTGGTCGTTTTTCAGCCTTCCTTACCTTGGCCATGTTCCTGAGTATCGCACACCTTGTGCTTTTTGATACTCCAGTAACGTTGCAGCTCTGATATATGGCAAAACTGGTGGCGAATGGCATCTTGGCAGCTTCACGCTTGATTTTCCTCAATTCATGGGCAGTTATTTTGCGCCTTTTCTGGCCAACACGCTTCTTGCGACCCTGTTGGCTATTTGCCATGAAACGCTTGATTGTTCGGTGATCACGCTTCAAAAGTTTGGAAATTTCAAGACTGCTGCATCCCTCTGCAAGACATCTCACAATTTTGGACTTTTCAGAGCCCGTCAAATCTCTCTTCTGACCCATTTTGCCAAAGGAAAAGGAAGTTGCCTAATAATTAAGCACACCTTATATAGAGTGTTGATGTCATTAGTCAACACCCCTCCTCATTACAGAGATGCACATCACCAGATTTACTTAATTGGTAGTTGGCTCTCAAGCCTATGCAGCTTGGAGTAGGACAACATGTATAAAAAGTATCGAAGTGGTCAAAATACGCATTTGCCTAATAATTCTGCACGCGGTGTACACGGTGGGTGCTGACAAGATAAAGAAACCGAACAGAAGAAGAATCAACACCTTTGAAATGTGGTGCTGGAGAAGGATGTTATCAATACCATGGATGGCAAGAACAAACAATTCAATTTTAGAACAAATCAAGCCAGACATGTCACTCGAAGCAAGGATCACGAAGCTACGACTTGCCTTCTTTGGACACATCATATGAAGAGAGCAATTACTGGAGAAGGACATCATGGTCGGAAGAATAAAAGGGACAAGGCAAAGAGCAAGAGGAAGACCAGCAACCCGCTGGCTTGATACACTCAAGATAAAGGCGGAGAAGACCCTGGTGGACCTAACTAAGCTTTCACAAGATCAATCTTCCTACAGATTGCTCATCCATAAAGTCGCCATGGCTCAAGATCAAGCTGAAGGCCGTTAATAATAATAATAACCCGCCTCTAAGATCAACATTCAATCTCTGACTGCAACTTTTAAATGTTGTGATCCACTGGGATCTGTTCCAGCACCAATTGGTTGCTTTGGCAGCCAGTAGTCTACTTAGAACCCCAGTCAGCGTCATCTTGGTACATCTATAAAACCCAGCCACACAATATTCAGTAGTGCAAGCGATTAATTAGGTTAAAGTTATATGGGACTAAAATACTAAACAAAAAATAATTTTAAGAAGTTTCTAGAGATATTTAAAAAATATATAAAAAAAAGATATTTTTCTACTCTATGTTTTCCCAAAACAAAAATGAGGAAATAAAAAAATGCATATTTGGAAATGGTTATGTCTATAAACAGCCAATCTATCAAAATATAATGCCAAAATTACTGAATTGAAAAAATAAAAATGTCAGAATTGCTGAATTTCAATCATCCTACCTTCTCCCAAAAATGCTATAAAAATGTACCAAAACGTACATACTCTAAAATGGTGCAAATAAAAACTCCTCACTCAAGAAACAAGATCTTATACAGCTCCATTGATGGAAAAGTAAAAATAAAGTAATGGTTCTCAGAAAATGAGGAAACAATGCAAATTTTTTTTTTTACGTTCTGAATTTTTTTAAAAACACTAAGATATATTAAAAGATATATATTTAAGCTTGATATTGTTGAAACGGAAATGAGCTGAAGAATAATGTTGCTAGTTCATTGAGTGTCGTAAAAACTAAACAATGAAAACAATGGCAGAATTGTGTATTTTTTTACCCTTCGACCAATTTGGTAATTTTTTGCCTATTTTTCAGTACATGGTAAAGTGAATGGTGTCATTAAAAACTATAACTCATCTCATTAAACATCAAGTTGTTATGACTATGTCACCAAAAAAGAAGAAGGGGAGGAAAATGTTAAATTTTAACATACCAGTGATGTTAAATTTACTGGATTGTATTTACCTGGTTTTATCTTTTTACCTTTCACGAATATTGATACAATTTCACGCTCTTGTTTCCTCCAATCCTGTGACAATTACCAAGTTCTATGAGCGTCCAAGAGAATAAAATATAAAGGTTCATCAATTACTGAGCTCTATTCCCTAATACACATAGATAAATGACATCTGGGCCAGGGGCTTTATCAATATTTTATTTGCTCAGACGGAGCTGTGCTTTCTCTTGTGCTAAGTACTATTGAATGGACAACCTTTATTACTGTCCTTCTTAATGATATCTGACACTGGCAGCTTACTGCCAAACACATAGGCAAGAATAGAGATGAGCGGATCGGACAAAATTCGCCAAATCGTGTGGATTTTGCCAGGAAATTCGATTTGCAGAGAAGTTATTCTCCACAAATTGAATGTCCCTTATTATGTCTTTAGACCCCGAATAGAATAGAATAGAATAATAAACATAAGATGTAGGAAATAAAAAAAAATACTTATGCTCAACTTACAACTCATCTCTCCGGCCCCTCCACTCTTTACAGTCCCTTGCAGATTATCTTATTGTCGCCATTGAACGTTGAATCCTATCCTCACTCTAGCCCAGGACTTCCGGCTCTGATTAAACCCAGGACATTTCTACACAAAGGCGGGTAAGGTCTCATGATGTCAAAACGTGAGACTTTGCGTAAGCATGCACAGAAATGTTTTTGGTCTTAGCAGAACTGGAAGACTTGTCCTAGCCTAAAGGGGCCAAGAAATTCAGAACTTGGTGGGGGTGATAAGATGTGCCGAGGACTGGATGGGGACAATGCTTTAATCTTTCTATGGCCTTTTATGGTTCACCAAAATGGCAGCTAGATGGCCAACATTTTTATGAACAGCCATTTTGGCATTTGCGGATTTTTGTAATATTTGATTAGAAGTGAACACTGTTATAATCTGCAACATGAACTAAGGAAAAATAGGGGAAAGCTGTCCCTACAGTAAGACTAAGCTGAAAACCTACGATGTAGCGGGCTGCCTGTTCCTTGTGAACAGACCCGCCTAAGTCCTCGGCTAGTCTGAACGAAGACCTATAGAGTTAAGGGCTAGGAGCAGAGACATCATCTGTCCTTACCCAGGAGCTGTCTTCAGGACCAAAACCCTTTCAGGAGACAAGATACTGTAATTTCCCTCTATGCCATCTAGAATTCAAAATACGAGAAATTTCATATTCGCCGTCTTCCACCACAGGAGGAACTGTGACAGCGGCGTCCCTATTAGATACATGAAACACAGGATTAATCTTCCAGGAAGTAGGGACATCCAACCTAACAACAGACTGGTTAACAACCTGAAGCACTTTAAATGGACCCACAAAGTTAGGACCCAGTTTTTTAGAGGGAATCCTCAACCGCAGGTTCTTCGAGGACTACCAAACCATGTCACCCACAGTAAGAAAAACCTCTTTACGTTTCCTGTCAAAATACTTCTTGGACTTCTTGTTAGCTTCTTGCAGGTTACAACGTACATTAGTCCAAACTCTCTCCAAATCACCGGAAAAATTCTCCTCCTCCGGCACCGCCGACCCCAATTTGGAGAACAAATCAAAAGATGGATGTCTCCCAGTATAACAAAAAAAAGGAGAACACCCAGCAGAGGAGGATGTATGATTGTTAAGAGCAAATTATGCGAGAGGCAGAAACTCCGACCACACCTCTTGATTGTCCGCCACAAAACAACGCAAAAACTGTTCTACATCCTGGTTCTTTCTTACAGTCTGTCCATTCGACTCAGGATGATAACCAGACGAAAATGACAAATGGACTCCCAACCTGTCACAAAAAGCACGCCAAAAGCGAGCCACAAACTGAGGTCCTCTATCAGAAACAATATCCGTGGGAACGCCATGGAGCTTGACAATCTCCTTAACAAACGCCTTAGTGAGTGTCTTGGCACAGGGCAACTTAATGAATGGAACCAAATGACACGGTCCACGACCACCCAGATGACAGTAAAACCCTCGGACACAGGAAGATCAGTAATAAAATCCATAGTGAGATGTGTCCAAGGCGCACTAGGAACCTCCAGATGGCAAAGCAACCCCGCAGCAGGAGTATGTGAAGCCTTTGACCTAGCACACACAGTACACTGACGCACCCACTTGATGACTTCCTTCTGCCATCCAGGCCACCAAAAACTGCGACTGATAAGTCTCTTAGTTTCCGAAACTCCTGGATGACCTGCCAACTGAGACTCATGACACTCCACAAACAAATCTCTCCTAAAGGCTCTAGGCACTAACAACCTCCCATGGGGAATGTTAGATGGAGCATCATCTTGAGCATTCAGAATCCCTTTCTCCAAAACGGAGTCCAAAGCCGCCACAACAACTCCTTTCTGTAAAATGCTCTCCTCCTCCTCGGCACCGACCGTAGGAGAGAAGCTGCGAGATAAAGCATCGGCTTTAACATTCTTAGTACCAGGGATATAGGTAACAGAAAAATGAAACAGAGAAAAAAAGTGCCCACTTAGCTTGACGGGCATTCAAACACTTGGCAGCATCCAGATAGATCAAATTCTTATGATCTGTGAAAACCTGAATAGGAAATCTAGCGCCTTCCAAAAAGTGACGCCAGTGTTCAAACGCAAGTTTAATAGCCAGCAACTCCCGATTTCCAACATCATAATTCAGTTCAGTTTCCGAAAAAAATTTTGAAAAAAAGGCACAAGGATGTACTTCATCCTTGTTCTCTTGAGACAAAACTGCTCCGACCCCCACTGATGAAGCATCGACCTCGACCAAAAAAGGCTTGGTCTCATCAGGCTGCATAAGGATAGGGGCAGAACTGAACCTCTCTTTGAGATACTCAAACGCTTCAATGGCTTCAGTAGTCTACTGGGCCGTATTCGCACCTTTCCTGGTGAGATCGGTTAGAGGTTTAACAATTACAGAAAAATTCTTAATGAATTTCCTGTAATAATTGGCAAAACCCAAAAATCTCTGTATAGATTTCAAACCCAATAGACCTAGGCCATTCCTGCACAGCCTGAACCTTCACAGGGTCCATCTCAAAGCCCTCGCTGGAGACAATGTAGCCAAAAAAACTAATTTTCTGCACAGCGAATTAACATTTCTCCAGCTTAGCAAAGAGTGAATTATCACTCAATGACTGCAAAACTTCACGTACACTCTGCCAATGGGACTCTAGATCTGGTGAATAAATCAAAATGTCATCCAAATACACAACCACATTCTTACCAATCAAAGGTCTCAGGATGTCATTAATAAGGTTCTGAAAAAATGCAGGTGCATTGGTAAGACCAAAAGGCATCACCAGACTCTCAAAGTTACCTACCAGAGTGTTAAGAGCAGTTTTCCATTCATCACCCTCCTTCACACGTAACACATTGTATGCCCCCCCAGATCAATTTTGGAGAACCACTTGGACCCCACTAACTGGTTAAACAAGTCAGGAATTAACGGCAATGGGTAGGAATTGCGTACGGTAATCTTATTAATTTCACGAAAATCCAGACATGGACGTAAACCGCCGTCCTTTTTTTAAACAAAGAAGAATCCAACTGCCACAGGTGACTTAGAAGGTCTAATGTGACCAGCAGCCAGGCTAGTCTGTATGTACTCCTCCAAGGCCTTTCTTTCAGGGATAGTCAGATTAAACAAGCGAGTTTTGGGAAGAGTAGCACCCGGAACAAACTCAATGGCGCAATCATAATCCCTATGAGGAGGTAAAACTTGCGACTCCTCCTCCGAAAAAACCCTCCGAAAATCTTGAATAGGTACAGGTAATTCCCCCTTTTCCACAGCCGCAATGCGACCATTACAACATTTATCATAGTACTTCGGACTCCAAGACTCAATCACATTAGTAGACCAGTCCAATAAAGGATTGTGCAGTCTTAACCAAGGCAATCCTAGAACAACTGGAGAGGGCAAATTATCCAAACCAAGTCCAAAATTTCTTGGTGATCTCCATTGATAGTGAGAGAAAATGCAGCAGTCTTGTGAGTAATACATTTCAAAGGAGTGTTATCAATTGCAACCACAGAAATAGGTGATGACAAAGGTTTGGATTTCAATTTAAGGTTTTCCAAAAACCCTTTATCAATCACATTAAGTGTTGAACCACAATGCACAAATACCTGAAATTCAATCAAATCTCCCTGCAGAGTAGTACTCCCAGAAAGAAACACTCCTGCAGAGCGTAAACAGGCTATACGGGGGTAACTGACCTTTTTTTTTTCTTTACTTAAACGACACTCACAATACTTAATCAAATGATCATCTTTACCACAATAAAGACACAAACCCTCGGCGAATCTCCGATCTCTTTCCTGAGAGTGGAGTGACATCGCCCCAACCTCCATTGGTTCTCCGCTGTCAGAGCAGATTTTCTGGGAACTAGGACCTGAAGTTACAGGAGTTTTTACATCATTAACCCTAGACCTCAGTCTCCTGTCCACACAAACAGCTAACTGCATAGCTTCCTGCAGAGTCTCAGGTGCAGGGAATGCAATTAGCAAATCCTTAACCCTTTCACTCAGACCAGCAAGAAATAAACATCTTAGCGCAGAATCATTCCATTTAACTTCTGAAGCCCATCTCCTGAAGTGTGTGCAATAATTTTCAACATCATCTGACCCCTGATTCAAACGTCTAAGTTCTGATTCAGCAAATGAGATTCGATCAGGATCGTCATATAATAGCCCCATAGCAGAAAAAAATTCTTCAACAGAACTTAAACACGGATCATTACGCTGGAGAGAAAAGGCCCAACCCTGTGGTTCTTTGCGCAAAAGTGACATAATAAAACCAATGCGCTGTGATTCATTCCCACAGGATCTTGGTCTCAAACGAAAATATAACAAACAAGCATTTTTAAAGGAAAAAAAATCTTGCTGTTTACCATAAAAAAAATCAGGCAGTCCTACCTTGGGTTCAACAAAATGCGCTCCAGGACAGCTACTCACATGTTGCTGAAGCTCGGCCACCTCCAGAGACAATCCCTGCAGGCGTTGAGGCAACTCCTGGACGGAAACCATACTGATCCCCGAATTTCTTTCCTTTTAGTTTTTTTTTGGGCTGGACTTACTGTTATGATCTGCAACATGAACTAAGGAAAGATAGGGGAAAGCTGTCCCTACAGTAAGACTAAGCTGAATCCCTACGATGTAGCGGGCTGCCTGTTCCTTGTGAACAGACCCGCCTAAGTCCTCGGCTAGTCTGAACGAAGACCTATAGAGTTAAGGGAGGGGTCCTTAAAAGAACTAAGGGCTGGGACAAAAATGGGACACCTCCTAAACTGAAGACGATGCAGAGCACAAAAGACAAACAGACAAAACGTACTAGAGGTCCCAGAGGACGAAGCGAACTAGACAGAGATAGGCACCGAAGCACCTGGCTAGAGAGACAGTCAAACAACACTGAAGTCCAGCAAAGCCTGAAGGGCGGAGCTGGAATAAATAGGCAGATGGTCACGTGACCGCAAACACAAGATAGCAAAAACTAACAGGAGGGTTCTAACAAACATGACTTGGACTTCTTATCATGTATATATTTGTTAACATTTATTTTGACTTTAACTTGTCACAAATGTGTCTAGAAAATATCAAGGAATCATTTCCTAAAATTCAACGTGAAAAACTGAACCGCAACTTAAGGTGTATTTTCACAATTGGGAGAAGTGTAGTCAACAAAGTAAGACTGATTTGGTACTGGAGGAACAGATTGATGAAATTGATGTTGCTGAGACCAGGTTGGATTCCTCATATGAGAGGACTGTCCACCTTCAAGATCTTACACTGTTTTCGAAAGATGGAGCACCAACTGGTACCGCAGTTATTATGGGAGATTTGCCTGGGATTATAATTTTCCTTAAACTGTAAAGAAAATAAATCTTCAGCTGGTGGCAGAATTTAGTAGGTGGCTTGTGGAAGATCGAACTAGAAGAGTCTACATAGGATCTGGTCATTTCTAACAATTTAAAACTAATTGGAAATGTTCAAAAGTCTTAAAAGTAGTGACCAAAATATTATTTAATTTTGTCTTAAAGGGAATCTGTATACATGAAAATGGATTCCAATATGAAGGCATCATGTTTAAGAGTAGGGGGGAGCTGAGTAGATTGATATATATATTTGTAAGAAAAGATTCAGCATCATCATGTAAACCTCTGCTCTTTCCGGGATCTTCAGTCCAGTGGCCGGTCCTGTCAGTGACTGACATCTTTCATACTTTGAGTTGGCATAGAGAAATAACTGTCAATCACTGATAGGACCGCCCACTGGACTGAAGATCCCAGAAAGAGCAGAGGTTTACATGATTAAAACACAGGTTATACTAAATCTATTCTCGTGAAACTATATATCAATCTTCTCTGCTCCCCCTTCTCTATAACATGGTAGCAGCAGATTGGACTGCATTTTCATGGTGACAGGTTCCCTTTAAATAATAAATACCATCATGTCACTTAATTGTAATATGGCCTATTTCTTCATCTTGAAAGCTGGAATTTTGGACTGAGAGCAACTATAGTCAGACTGTGATACAAAAGATAAATGTGAGCGTTATTCTACTTTGGGTAAATAATGCAAAAGTTGTTCCTATAGGTATCAAGTATAAATAACTGAAAATAATCCCACATGGCTAAAAGACGAATAAAGGACAGAAAAAGGCATCTAAAAAATAAAAATCTGAGTCTGTAAATTTCACAGAGCATAAAGAGGTAAAAGTAGTAATTCTTATGGTTAAGGTAAGTGGTCGTACTCGACGTCCACTTGCTGTTTTTTAAACTTAAATTACTCTTGAAGTAAAATTTGCATTGAGCCTCTGTGATTCCACTGTGGTTTATAACTAAACTGGCTGAGTCATTTGGGCAATATAATTTAAGTGTCTGGATTTGCTTTTGACCGCAAACTGTATTGATGTAAATTTAAGCACTTTCTGTCCTTTGGTACGAGATTCAGCTAGCTGCATAATCGGAGTGAACCGATGAGTCATGCTTACTGAATGCAAACTGCATTGTGACATTTAAATATCCAATTGAATTTTATATTTCCATTCTATTTATTTTTTTCTATTTTTTTTCTCTCTTTTTGGTTTAGCATTTGGGCACATATTGTTCCTATAATCTACCTGTACTAGTTTATAGCAATTTTACATATTGGATATTTAAGATACGCATGCTTTAAAATATTTCCCAAATAAATGAAAGTTTTAAATGACACCTTACAGAATCTACACTTGGCTATAGATGAGTTTGGCAAGTATAGGCATAATACCGTTAGTGGAAGCCAAGCTGATATTAATTAAACTATGCTGAAAATTTCAGAATAAATCTGTCCTCAAAGTTGGAAAAGTTTACACATTAACGGAACTTAGAACAATCAAAAATCACAAGTAATAGAGACCAACTTTAGAGTCAAAGTTACCCCAGATGAAGCCGCACAAAGAAGCAGCACATCTGCTGCACCAGTACCTTGGCCATAAGGCTCATTCAGACATCCGTGCACATCGGTCCGAGATTGGACCGCTAATGTGCGGACTGGCCATGGGTCTCCCAACCTGAGCGTGACAGCTTCGTAACTTTCTATGAAGTTCTCACACCCAGGTCGGGAGACCGGCAACCAGTCCATGCATTGTGGTCTGATCTTAGATCGATTTGCACGGAAGTCCGAATGAGCCTTTATTGACTTTTCTTTACCCCCATTTCATAATTTTTCCTTTCCTTCTTCCAAGCCTCATAACTTTTTTGTTCCATTGGCATAACCATACGAGGGCTTGTTTTTGTGGGACCAGCTGTAGTTTTGATTGACATCATTCATTTTGCCATACACTGTGCTGGAAATAGTGTAAAATAAATTCAAGTGCAGTGCCATCTGATTTTTGGAGTTCCTCTTTACGGTATTAAATGTGTTGTAAAAATTACTAGGCATCATGATTTTTCAGTTCAGTCTGATTACAATACAATTGCGATACCAAACTTGTAACTTTTTTTTAAAATTTAAATGATGAAAAAAAATTGGAAATTTGTGAAAAATTTTACAAAAATCCGATATTTGCCAGAAGTAATTTTCTTCTGCACAAATTCAGCTGCCATTTTCTGACCCATTAAAAAATTTTTTTAAAAAATCCTTATACTCTCCTCTGCCCCTCTGCAGTGATCAGATGATGCGATGAAGACCGAATAGGTTATGCAGAGGAGCGAAGGTGCCGGAGAGGTGAATGGTAAGGATAGTATGAGGGTTATTTACTTTATTTTTTACATATTACGTTTATTATGCTCCACAAAGAGATCTCAGAGCATAATAAGGGACATTAAATTAATGGAGAATAACTTCTCCACAATTTAAATTTTTCTGAAAAAACTGACCGAAAGTGCAAATTCTAATTTTTCCTTATCCTCTCATCTCTAATTTCAATTATATACTCTGAAAAAATGTGCACATTTTTATTTTTGCTGTGAAAGAAGGAATATGCATATTCTTCTAATGGATTCATCATGGAACACCCACTAAGTAGCCACAATATAAGGCAATGGGACTAATCCTCGGCAGCACATCTGCAGCATATCCTTGGCACATTCTTACTGCAAATGTTCGTGAAAACTACGTGATTGAATCACCACATGAAACCATACTCCTAAAGTAACTATTGATAAGGTTGTTCTTCAACCTTGGTCCACAACTCTCGCTGTGCAGATGTTACCCAGTCTCTTATATAAATGGCCAAATTCAGCAGTCTTCATAAATGTCAAGATCTTGCACTTCAACCGTTCCGATCATCATCATCGTTCACCGAGATGCAAGTGATCTTTACCACTAACGCTAAAAAATAGTGTAAATATAGTGATAAATATAGAAACTTTGATTGTATAGCTTCTCACATAAAAACATTTATTTGTAACCATGTCATTAATTATTGTTTTGAAAAGATTTCAATTTCACACTAAATGGATTTCAATTTTTGGCTTGTTAGAAATATAAATTCCTGTTTGATCTGCATAGCAAAACCGAGAAGCATCAGATAAAGTGCATGTTAGGTTTTTCTATATTCCTACAGTGAAAGCAACAAATATGCATAATGACAGGTAGATAAATAGATTCAATTGGTGCCAATCACAAGGATCCCCAAACTCCATTTAGGAGCTACATGCTTCCTGAATGTTTGTGCCATGGAGACTATCAGTATCAGAAGATACAAATGGACCAAAAAAATATTAATGAAACTGTCATAGAGAAAACTTGTAAAATCCATAAAGACATCTCCGGAGAGGGGACATATCACCCTCACATTGAACATATGGGATTAACTGGGGAAGTGAGAAAGAGGTGACACTCAACCTCCACTGAAGTAGGATTTCCTGCCGTGAACAGGTAATTATGACAGGGGATCTGTTGAGAGTCAACCACTAAGTCTAGGATTTGTATACTCAGAAGCAGAGAAGTACAATTCCTGAGGCAAGAGCTTAGTCTGTTCAAAGGAATTATCTGACTCTCTGGAGCCAGTGGTCAGTGATGAATATTGGGGTTTGCATCCATCCAATATTTATTGGAGATATATTTTTTACATCATTGCAAAGGGACATATTCACTCACATCATCATAAGGCCGGCAGAACATCTCCAACTTAGCAGATGGATGATGCTATCCATGCATGTTTCATCTCTATAGAAAGATGAAATCGTGATAGGAAACATGATGGTATCTCCCACCTGCGACCTCCAGGGGCGAAGATATCATGAAAGTTGGTCGTCTCATAAACTTCTAAAAGACCTAGCACATCCCACGACTAGCCCCCATATACGTTCACCAAGGGAGGTATGTGGGCGTAACCTTGATCTATTAAAAATCAGAGTTTGGGTTTCTGTCATTTGTCAGTCCTGGAGGGTACAGCTTGCTGTTGGTTCTGTCCGTTTTCCTAAGGAGTACCTCCCTCTGCTAAGCTCTGAGCCATTTCCGTGACACAAGTTTACTATTTTTCTTTTGTTTAATAACATATGATTGTAAATACCGTATTGTTTTTTTCCCATTTTGTAACATCTTTGTATATTTTTTATAAACACTGCCTATCTATTCAGATGAAACATCTAAAATTGAATAGCTCTTTTCCTCTTGCTCTCTAATCCGCAATCCCTGAAGCCATGTACTATTTGTAATGGGTGTCTAATTGGCTTGTATAAATGATTGGTGGTGGCTGTTAGTTGTTCCTTTTGTTATTATGGAGTTGGCAGTGATTATATCAGTGCATATATATATATTCCATGCATTGGAATGGGAGGTGTATATACCATATGCTCACTGTGAGTTTCCCAATAACTGGCTAACATAGAACAAAATTTCAAAAAATATCACAGAAAAAGATACAGTCTTACTAACACCTGGTCAGATTACCAATACACTAGCAGGATGCAGCAGACCCCCATGATAAAGGCGGGGGCAGCATATGTGCAAAATACTGATGCAAACAGCCACTCACAAACCTACCAATTCATGGAGGGGGTGGCTGTGTAGTATTAAACATGCACGCAGATGGAGCTTGCATAGGGCGCCAGTCACACAGTGAGTGGCTGTTTGCATCAGTATTTTGCACCTGAGCTGCCCCCGCCTTTCTCATGAAGGTCTGCTGCATCCTGCTAGTGCATTGGTAATCTGACCTGTTGTTGGTAAGGCTGTATCTTTTTCTGTGATGATTTTCCCAATAACTGGCCTAGTAGGGAAAACAGCCATGGCCTCATCCATCACTCGTCAGTAAATTGTGTGATTGTCCTGTCGATTGGAGTGGGCGGAGTTGTGTCACCTGACATAAGCACATTTCGAATTTTTTTTTCCAAGAATAGAGTTTGTAGCACCTTCTCACAAATAAACTTAGTATTAGGTCACATTCACACGCTCGATATTTGGTCAGTGTTTTACATCAGTATTTGCAAGCCAGAAACGCGACAGCGTAAGGCTTCCATTTTTAAACATTTTTAAACTGTTCTATTAAAAGAATATTTTATTCTACCTGAGTGGATGTGCTGGAATTACCCCTTCGTCTCTGTAATCTTGGCTGAAGTCACCAGCAGGTACCACCAGTTATATTTGCTTGCAACGTGTCTTATGCTTTTCTAGCAAGCCAAGCTCCTACCCCCTCCTCCCCCTTCCCTATAAAATAGGTGACGGTAGAGGTAGTCATGCAGCGGTATGAAGGAACGAGGGTTACTGCAGGTTCTTATACCCCCTTTATGCTCCATAAACAGTATTAATGTGTGCTTCTTTAAAGGCCATAATTTCACGTTAATAAATAATCTCCTAAGTGTCACATAAAATGCCACAAGTAGGACCTTATTAAATACTATATTAATGTACTCACTGCCCCCTAAAATAAAATATTGTTCCCTAAGTGCACCCTTAAGGGATATCTGTCCCAAGGTTTTTGCTGCCTCATCTGAGAGCAGCATAATGTAAGCAAATAGACCCTGAATCCAGCGATGTATCACTTGGTTTAGTTTTGACACAATCTCAGTTCTTAGATTTAGCAATGCAGCAGAGCTGAGAAAGCTAATCCCGCCCATTGTCTATAGACAGTGAGCTGCTTATTACAGAAGGGGGTGGAGTCAGACTAGCAAGCATGTGCCAGCTAGTCAAAGTAATGATAATCACCAGGTGATAAAACCTTCATTGTAAGTAAACAAAAACTGAGATGTGATACATCGTTGAATTCTTTGCTTTAACCCCTACCTCATCCTGTCCTCAGATTACATAGCAAAAACTTGCTGACAGATTCCTTTTAACATGTAATGAAAAAAAAAAATTACACTCATCCAAGTCTTCTTCTTCATGTTCAAACACTGGCCGGGATGCTGACATCAACTTGTCCCCGCCGTCCTGTGAGCTGAAGGCCTTAAGCGACTTGAGCCATACAAGATGGAGAATAGTAATCCAGGGTTCCTAATTCCTATTAAGTAACACAAGTATTGAACTGACCCTGAATATAGTTCAAATAATATTTATACCACATTGCGAACTCTGTAAAATCAAAATGAAAAAAAAACAATGGCGGAATTCAGTTTTTTCGTTTTCCATTTCAACCAAACTTAAAATAAGTTACTAAAGGTCATCTAATTCAAATGGTGCTATTAATAATGTAAGTCATGATGCAGGAGATAAACATTGTTTTTTCATGCATATTTAAGTTCCGGAGAAGAGAGAAAGGAAGACATTATGTTGCCATGATAGGGTCTGCAGAGGCAGAGGGAGCGATGTGTAGAAGCTGAGGAACTCTTTTTATTGGCAGTGATGGCACCATCTTTAATTAGGACGGCTGCTGCCATTGTTCTGCATTTTTTTCCTAATACATTTTGGAGATATTTTTGCCTCCAGTCTTGAAGCACAAATGCACCCTCCATCATTTTCTTTAATCATCTCGGGTCATTAACTTGAATCTGCGACCACAATGCTGAGCATTTACCAGCAACTGTTTCAATAAATCATTCTTGTTTTGTTCTTTAAACATTGACTGGATTTCCTATACTGTACTCACTCGTCATAGAATCATTGATTTTGATCATTGATATTTCTCTGCTCAAGATTAAGCTGCATAAATGAAGAGGAAGCGGCAGTCTTCTCTAACGATTTGCTCACCTGGAACAATGACTTTATTACCGTAGTCATCTTGCACAAGCTGCAATCGGGTGAGCAATCTGAGGAATATGTTGATTTTCACCCTTTAACCTGGAATCCTTTGGTCACGATACTCTAAATAATTCTCATTCTCATCAGTGCAGCAAGTTCGATATCAAGTTGACTGGTCAAGTAAACCAGAAGGCAAATCCAAACATGAAGAAGCTTGGATGGAAACTAGTCATAGTCAGTTGAGAGTTAGTTTTAAGTCAGAAGAAAATCAGTGTAGGGCTTACCTTGTGACGTTGACCCGCTAAGCCCCAGGTCCGGATGGGCACACTGACGCCTTGACGTCAATGCAATTGGCAATGGCATGTGGGCAGCTTGGATGTGGCACACACAGAGTCCTGAGAACAGCTGGAAATACGAAGAGAGGTCAACAGGGCAGCAGGGATTGAAGCAGGTTAGCACGGTGTACATCGGAGCTGGGGAATACTAATCTAGAGTTTAGTAAAACAATAAAAAAGACACTGGTGTGTTTCCTGAAGGGCCTTAAAAGGCCAAGAGAGATGATGTCACACGCCATACTACCTGCAAAACCCAACGTGGAGCACAACAGAGGCCAGCGAACCCTGGACCAGGGACCCGTGTATATCAGTCAGGATTCAGCCAAAATATCCATGGGGTCAAGGCTGGTGTATTGTCATGAACAAGTCAGGGTGTAATACAGGTGAAACATGGTGAATACCAAGTATAAAAATCAAAGGGTAAGACTAGAGATGAGAAGATCGATCCGCAAAGGATCAAGTTTGAGTCAAATGTCCTGAAATTCGCGGTTTCATGTGAATTCGAATATTTTGAGATATCATTTGCGGTTCATAGAGAAAAAAACCTGCCCAGCACTATTTCATACACTGCTGAAGCATCAGAGAGTGGACTAACATCATTTTACGTTGCCATGCGGGCTTCCCAATAATGTCCCACAGCTATGACATCTTAAAGGCTTTTCATACCTTGTACAGTGGTGGTCAGTACCTGGGCCATCACAGATCAGTGGCTCCCAGTGGAGCACAGTATGTACAGAAGGGGCATTTTCCATCTCCAGAGTCACTGGGTAAGTCTCTCTCTCCTGTAGAGTGTAAGCTCTTATAGTCAGTGGGGTCCTCTCTCTCTCCTGTAGAGTGTAAGCTCTTATGGTCAGTGGGGTCCTCTCTCTCTCCTGTAGAGTGAAAGCTCTTATGGTCAGTGGGGTCCTCTCTCTCTCCTGTAGAGTTTAAGCTCTTATGGTCAGTGGGGTCCTCTCTCTCTCCTGTAGAATGTAAGCTCTTATGGTCAGCAATGTCCTCTCTTTCCTGTAGAGTGTAAGCTCATATGCTCCTATGGTCAGCGGGGTCCTCTCTATCTCCTGTAGAGTGTATGTTCTTATGGTCAGTGGGGTCCTCTCTCCTCTGTAGCGTGTAAGCTCTTATGGTCATCGAAGTTCTCTTTCTCTCTCCTCTTCCCCACGTGTATTTAACGAGCAATTACAAAATTTCCAGTTTTTAAATTTGCGCAAATTTATTTGCCACAAATCACATTTTGGAGGAAAATTTTTCAAAACTGGCAAATTCAAATTTCAAAAGATCCGCTCATCCATAGTTAAGACAAATACATTGCCATGAGTAAGTCAAGGTTAAAATGAGGTAAGACACAGTAGAGGAGTATCAGTATAGATTTGGTACTCCGAAAAGTTGTCTAAGCCTAGAATATGTCAGAGAGGCACCAAGTAAGGGAATTAACCATCTAATTGTTGGCACAGAAGCCATAGCATTCGAAATTCATACAGAACTGCCAGTTCTCCAACTGGTTGGATGGCTGGGCACTAGTGATGAGCGAGCATGCTTGTTACTCGAGATTTACAAGCATGCTCGGGTGTTTTCCGAGTATCTTCAGCGTCCTCGGGTGTTATGTTTGAGTCACGCCAAGCACATGATTTGCGACTGTTTGACAGCTTTAATACATGTGAGGAATACCTGTTTCTTAGGCATTCCTCACATGTATTAAAGCTGTCAAACAGTCGCAAATCATGCACACGTCGTGACTAAAACATAACTCCCGAGCACGCTGGAGATACTTGACGAGCACCCGAGCATGCTCGCCAATGGGTTAACAGAACATCTCGCTCATCACTACTGGGCACTCTTGTTACCTGCCGATAATCCTGATTGGCCAAATGGCTGAATCCCTTTTATTACCCAAGCAGTCACACATTCTGCGCAAGCATCAACTGACCAGCGCCACCATGATTCTTATTGTCTGATGTAGACAACATCAGAGCGCTTCTGATTGAGAATGTTATATCAGCATTGGAGAACTGAAGAATTGTATCATTAAGTCCTATGCGCAGAAGATTTGAAACGCTCTATCAGCAAAAATGTAAAGAAATGAATCGCCCTATTTAGATATAAAAAAAATTAGTATTCGAGGTTGGCTCTTCACTTTCAGGCTTATTGTAAATTCTCGATACAGAAGACGACCTGAAAATACCTACAGTGCTGGCCAAAAGTATTGGCACCCCTGCAATTCTGTCAGATAATACTCAGTTTCTTCCTGAAAATGATTGCAATCACAAATTCTTTGGTATTATTATCTTCATTTAATTTGCTTGCAAGGAAAAAACACAAAAGAGAATGAAGCAAAAATCAAATCATTGATCATTTCACACAAAACTCCAAAAAAGGGCCGGACAAAAGTATTGGCACCCTCAGCCTAATACTTGGTTGCACAACCTTTAGCCAAAATAACTGCGAACAACCGCTTCCGGTAACCATCAATGAGTTTCTTACAATGCTCTTCTGGAATTGTAGACCATTCTTCTTTGGCAAACTGCTCCAGGTCCCTGATATTTGAAGGGTGCCTTCTCCAAACTGCCATTTTGAGATCTCTCCACAGGTGTTCTATGGGATTCAGGTCTGGACTCATTGCTGGCCACCTTAGAAGTCTCCAGTGCTTTCTCTCAAACCATTTTATAGTGCTTTTGGAAGTGTGTTTTGGGTCATTGTCCTGCTGGAAGACCCATGACCTCTGAGGGAGACCCAGCTTTCTCACACTGGGCCCTACATTATGCTGAAAAATTTGTTGGTAGTCTTCAGACTTCATAATGCCATGCACACGGTCAAGCAGTCCAGTGCCAGAGGCAGCAAAGCAACCCCAAAACATCAGGGAACCTCCGCCATGTTTGACTGTAGGGACCGTGTTCTTTTCTTTGAATGCCTCTTTTTTTTTCCTGTACACTCTATGTTGATGCCTTTTCCCAAAAAGCTCTACTTTTGTCTCATCTGACCAGAGAACATTCTTCCAAAACGTTTTAGGCTTTCTCAGGTAAGTTTTGGCAAACTCCAGCCTGGCTTTTTTATGTCTTGGGGTGAGAAGTGGGGTCTTCCTGGGTATCCTACCATAAAGTCCCTTTTCATTCAGACGCCGACGGATAGTACGGGTTGACACTGTTGTACCCTCGGACTGCAGGGCAGCTTGAACTTGTTTGGATGTTAGTCAAGGTTCTTTATCCACCATCCGCACAATCTTGTGTTGAAATCTCTCGTCAATTTTTCTTTTCTGTCCACATCTAGGGAGGTTAGCCACAGTGCCATGGGCTTTAAACTTCTTGATGACACTGCGCACGGAAGACACAGGAACATTCAGGTCTTTGGAGATGGACTTGTAGCCTTGAGATTGCTCATGCTTCCTCACAATTTGGTTTCTCAAGTCCTCAGACAGTTCTTTGGTCTTCTTTCTTTTCACCATGCTCAATGTGGTACACACAAGGACACAGGACAGAGGTTGAGTCAACTTTAATCGATGTTAACTGGCTGCAAGTGTGATTTAGTTATTGCCAACACCTGTTAGGTGCCACAGGTAAGTTATAGGTGCTGTTAATTACACGAATTAGAGAAGCATCACATGATTTTTCAAAGGGTGCCAATACTTTTGTCCACCCCCTTTTTTAGGTTTGGTGTGCAATTATATCCAATTTGGCTTTAGGACAATTCTTTTTGTGTTTTTTTCATTGAAGACAAATTAAATGAAGATAATAATACCAAAGAATTTGTGATTGCAATCATTTTCAGGAAGAAACTGAGTATTATCTGACAGAATTGCAGGGGTGCCAATACTTTTGGCCAGCACTGTATGTGTCAATGGGAAGGTCCTGCCTAAGCACATTGTTCAATCTTCTCTCTTTATTGGAAAACTGGGGATAACATACTTTTCTAAGTGGGAGACAATTAGATTAGTATGTTTTTACTAACTTTGATGTTTTGAATAATTTAGTATTTCTTCTCCACATTCTTCTCTAATTTAGTCCTTTGCAAATCAACTTTAATTTTTCTGCTTCATTATAACCATAAAAAAAACTCCCCAGGGAATTTCAGTTCCTCGGAAATATCATTGTCATTGACTTTTAAATATAAATGAGACTGAATTCATTTTTGCTTTGTAGGAAAGTCCATACAAAACAGTGCAGTAATTGACAGAAATGAATACTATTGAATGGCGGTGATTGAATGCAGAGTTGTGTGATTTGCATCTTCTATGTGCCGCTCGGTTGTGGCTTGTATAAATTAGAAAAGAATTGCAACAATAACAACAATATAGATGCATAATTTACTATCGCATTACAACTGTAGACAAAGCGGTGTATAAAAGCAGAACGTGAGCGATTTGAAGGAATATTTATATTTAAGTACTAACAATGCTATCATTACAAGTATTGTCTCCAAGTTCTACATTTCAGTGCTGAGTATATTACTGCACTTACAAATAGTGAAAATCTATTAGTTGCACTATGAAGGTTTGCTTTTTGCTGCACTGATCATTTGTCCAAATTTGGTTTTACACCAGCCTACTGCTGGTTATCAATGTCCATCGATTGGCAATATGTTTACCTATCAGCGGCTGTTTAATTGCCTGTTTAAACAGGTAGACCGGGCTTCAATGCTCACGGAACAATCAGTAATTCATCATTCAGTGTGTATAAGCTGTCATTGCACTCGGCAGCACAGGTTCTATTTACACAGGACAATGAGCTGCCGAGAATGATGATTTTTTTACCAAGCCATGAGATCATTTCACTCGATGAATAAGCATTTTGTTCATTCTCAATGATTATTGAGAAATTGGTACGCACCTGTCTCTTGTATCTCAAGCTCCACTTCCTTCCCCTGGATCCACTGCCCTCTGCTATGCTCCACATCGGCTTTGGAAGCATGGCATGGTTTGATGCCACCATCTCCCTAGACCTATTTAAGGCCCATTAAGGGTAGGTTCACAAGACCATTTTTAAAAATTGTTCAGATTTTCATCCACAAAAGTGGGATGATTTTTTTCTCACTTCCGTGGGCAATCCGTTTTTTTACAGAAGCAGCTATTAATCATTTACAGTTTCCCATGTTACAGAATTGTAATGCATCCGTAAAAATTGGATGCTATACTGTGGCATACAATTTTTTTTTGTGCACCCATAGACTTGAATGGGTTAATCTCATCTAATTTATGGAAGAAAATCATGCATTCTGCAATTTTCTTTTCACACGCCAATTCACTCAGTGAAAAAAATCGTTCATCTGCACTGCCCTACTGAATAACATTGGTCCGAGTGTGATCCATCTTTTTCACGAATAGCACTTGGACCGAAAATATGATTGTATGCCTGATCCCTAAGACACACAGAAATGTATATTAGGATTAAGACTCCAAGTTTTGTATTTATTTTGTTTGTTGTGCTCCACCATCAGCTCCTAGTCTGCATCTACCTTTGTGACTCTGCATACCATCTGCCTTTCTGGCTAACCTTCTGCAATCCTCCTCCTGGATTTACCCCTTCGCTGCAGTAAACCATATTCTGTTGTTGGACTTTGTTCATTTTGAATGTTCATTGATGCATTACTCCTTTGGTTCCTTGGCTTTCCCTGGGTGCTGCTTTGGACTTGCCATGTTACCCTTCAACTGCTACTGTGTTCCTGTGGTTTCCAGTGCCAAGTCCTCACTCCCAACGTGCCTTCCTGCCTGCTGTACCAACACCCAGGGTCCATGTGCCAACCCGGACCTGAGGCTTCGTGGATCCAACTGACCTGGTGAACTTAAACAGAAACGAGTTCCTGGAACGCTCATTCATGATAGTCATGCAGCATAATTGCATCTTTGCTCTGAAATAAATGTCCGTTGTAGATCTTGCAAAACGCAAGGAATATAAAGCAACGTCAAATATTACTGGTATGCACTGAAATGTAGATGATTACATATCAAAGTAAAGGCACATTAATAAATGTCACATCATATAAATGACAAATCCTACACAAATAATGATTGTTAGATACCGTAGATATGAAAGTCTGAGTGCAATGTTGAATAAACAATAATATGAATGGTAAGTCACAAGCAATCATCAAAAAATCATTGCCAAAATGGTACTCCAGTCACCACCCCAACATGTGTTTTGCATATATAGCTTCCTCAGGGGTTGTCAATCACTATATGTATGGGATCTGTCATTTACATGATGTAATATTTTTCAATGTACCTTTACCTTGATATGCATTTGTGAAGACCTGGGGTCTTCCATGGGCATAATACTACTCAGACAACACAGGGTGAGGGTAAAACAGTGTGGCAATACTTTATTGAACCACCAAACAGACAATAAACATATAGAACAGTCCCAGCAAATAACAAAGATGGTGAAAAATTACACAGTCTCACCCTTCCGCTGACCCGCTGGGAATAGAGCAGCTGCAACTTTGAGACTTCCAAGGCCAACTACCGCAACCAGTGGCATCCCGCTTTGGGTGGACACAGAGTGGAGGTGGCGGCAAGCTTAGGAAGCTGACAGTCCATTGAAGTACGTGGCCAGGAGACCCGAGAGTCCCACCCTGGTTTCTCCAAACATATCCATGGAACCAGGTGACCAGGTGGTCCCACCTGGCAACCCCAAACAACATATCCATGGGACAAGATGAACTCATCATCCCAACCTGGTTTCCCCAAATGTATCCATGGAGCAGATCTATATCCCTTCAGCTGGGGCCTGGGTCCCCTAAGCTAACATCCTGTAGAGTCACATCTGTACCTCTTGATGGAGCCATGTGTCCTGGTTGCTGTCCCAAATAGTCTCTCTGATTCTTCTACAGCTAGTGATGAGCGAGCACTAAAATGCTCGGGTACTCATTGCTCGGGTCAAGCAAATTGGAATACTCGGGTGCTCGACCTGAGCAACGAGCCCAATGTAAGTATATGGGAAACTCGAGCACTTTTCAGGCGGCTCCCCCCGGCGGTCTGCAGAGGGCCTAAAAATTGCCCAAATCGATGGGAACAGTGCTCAAATGACATGGGAACAGCATGGGGAAGACCCCTGGAAGCATCTCTGACTCCCAGATCACTGCTGTCAACAACGTGGTGAGAGTATTACGCCACTTTTTCGGACTCATAATAAAACATACAAAAACGAAACCAAAATGGATTTTCCTGGGAAATATGTTAAGGAACATCCTTTCCAGGGTAATGACTTGTACATAAGGCAAAATAAATAACCAAAAACAAAAATACTCCTCCACACCTTGGGCTATGTTCACAAGTAGCGTTTTTGATGCGTTTTTGCACTTTTGCATTGCTTTCAACTGTGAAAAATGCATTCACCAGGAAATGTCATTTTAACATTTTACAACCTTATCTGGCCATGTGGTGTGTGACACATCATCAGACACATTCATACAGTGCTGAAAAGACATGGGAACAGAATGGGGAAGACCTCTGGAAGCATCTCTGACTCCCAGGTCACTGCATAAAAGTGTGCCCATCATAAGTGTTCCTTGGCACATGCGAAGATGCCTCCCGCCATGCACCTGTCGTTGCAGACTTGCAACAATCACCGTCCATGTCCTTGTCCCATTTCAGCGTTCAGTTGTCCCTACCTCATTCCTTGGAATGCAAGCGCAAGTATGCAGGCAGCCACCCACCCACTCGCAGGCTGTAATACTATACTGCCAAATTTTGACAGCTGCTTGCACTTGAAATGTGGCCTTTTAAGCTCGTGGAGGCGGAAGCTTTTCATAACCTCATGCCGGCGGCGGCCGGGTGTCCATACTTGGTCCCCAGCCGCCACTATATTTCCCGGTATCGCCTCCGCCTTCCACAAGCACGGGTCCCACAACATTACCCGTACCACTTACTGGGAAGGACCGCCTAACCACAAACACGTGGACAAGTGAATGTGGCCAGGGATGGTACAGAGCCAGTCCACAACTTTTTTTTGCTAAGAGTTGTATTTAGCTCGGTGAAAGGACTGGCATAGAGGTAAACCGTATCTACCCTCCGTGTCATTTCTCCCAGGAAGTCCTGTAATTGAGCTTGTTGCAGAAGCAATGGCAGCCCGTCCAACATCAACTCGCACTTGTCGGTGGTGCTTTGACACACACACATCTTTCTTTGCGCATTTAATTTCTTGAATACAGAGTTGGACAATGGCCTGATCTGTAATGCATTTTGAGAAATAACATGCATAAGCATGGCCGATCCACATTAAAAAAGCAGCCATAGAGTGTCCGGGAACCTTCCCCCAACACTTTTCTTAGCCAGGGCTGCTTTTCGGCAGGGTTGGACAGGCCCATCAGAGAACCGGAGACTCCTCCACGAGGTTAAGCACATGGGCCAGGCATGGTACGTGTGTGAGCTCGCCTCGCCTCAGAGCCGCCACCAGGTTCTGGCCATTGTCACACATGACCATGCCTGGCTGTAGGTTCAGCGGTGTGAGCCACAGATCTGCCTGCTCTTTCAGAGCTGTCCACAACTCTTCAGCATTGTGCGGTTTTTCACCTAAGCATATTAGCTTCAGCACAGCCTGTTGCCGCTTGGCCGAGGCAGTGCTGCCGTGCTTCCAGCTTGTGACTGATGTGGTCATTTCGGAGATGGAGGCTGAAAAGGAGGAGGATGCTGAGGAGGATGAGGTGCAGAAGCTGTAGACCGTGGGGGCAACCCTGATTGACCTAGGGCCCACAATCCTTGGCGTCGGGAGGATGTGTTCCGTCCCAAGGTCGGACTGGGTCCCGTCTTCCACTATGTTAACCCAGTGTGCCATCAGTGAGATGTACCATCCCTGCCCACAAGCACTTGTCCACGTGTCCGTGGTTAGGTGGACTTTACCGGTAACTGTGTTGTTAAGAGCACGGCTAATGTTTTGAGACACGTGCTGTGTAATGCGGGGATGGCACACCGGGAGAAATAGTGGCGGCTGGGGACCGAGTACTGAGGGATGGCCGCCGCCATCAGGTTGCGGAATGCTTCCGTCTCCACGAGCCTAAAAGGAAACATTTTGAGCGCAAGCAGTCGTGAAATGTGAGAATTTAGTAGTGTGGCCTGTGGGGCGTTGGCTGCATATTTGCACTTGCGTTCCAAGGACTGGGGTATGGACAACTGAACGCTGCGGACAAGGACATGGACGTGCTTCCTGATGCTGCTACTTGAGAGTGTGCAACGACAGGTGCAGGGCAGGAGGCATCTTCGCATGCACCATGGACAGGGGATTGGCTTGCATGCACAACAGCGGAAGAAGCAATGGTGCCACCTGCAGACACTGTTCCTGGACCCTGGGGTTCGGCCCACAAAGTCGGGTGTTTTGCTGCCATGTGCCTGATCATGCTGGTGATGGTCAGGCTGGTCGTTTTGACACCCCTGCTGATGCTGGCCTGGCAGGTGGTGCAAATGGCCTTTTTGGGGTTATCGGCAGAGTCTTTAAGAAACAACCAGACTCGGGAAGACCTAACAGTTGTACTGGCAACTTCCTTCGTGTTGGTGTTACGGGGAACGGTTGCCTGCCTTCTGTCTGCAGCCACCACACTGCTTCTTCCTGCCTGTTGGGGTGCTCTGCCTCCCTCCCCCTGTGTGCTGCTGTCCTCGCTCTGCATGTCCTCCTGCCAGGTTGGGTCAGTTACTATATCATCCACCACCTCATCTTCCACTTCCGCACCCTGGTCCTCCTCCTGACTTTCTGGCAATTGCGTCTCATCATCGTCCACTTCTTGTGACACTTTCCCACCGTCGCCTTCGTGTGAACGTGGCTGCTCAAATATTTGGGCATCGCTACACACGATCTCCTCTTGCCCCGCTTCAAGTGGACCGGGCGAGAGGCCCGAATCTATAAATGGAAAAGTGAACATGTCCATGTGTGAGATCAGTTGTCTCTGGGTACTCGGCATGGTGGGAGGAAAGAGGATCAGGGTGAGGAATAAACAGTCCAGACTCACGGCTACTGAGACTTGACCATGTGGAAGACAGGTTGGTGGTGGTGGCTAAGTGACTGGAAGCATTATCCGCTATCCAACCAACAGCCTTTTGACACTGCTCTGGGTACAATAGTGGTGTGCTGCGGTCCCCTAGAAATTGGGACAGGAAGGTCAGGCAAGAAGATGTGGGTGTTTGTTGTAGCGCAATTTCGGCTTGCCCACGGCCTTGTCCTTGGCCTCTGCATGCACCTTTACCATCACGTCCAGTTCCCTGTCCCTTGCCACGTGCCTTGCCCATTTTAAATGGAGGACAGCATCTTCCACGCTCACTACAAATGACTGAGTTTGGAGCGAACTTATATGTGATCCATGTGATGGAGAAAACAGAGTTTTAAATACCTGGCCTGTAGGTAAGTAGTTTGACCAGCAAACTGATGTTCTCTGGATTGATTTTTGATATATTTTTGATATATTTTTGATATATTTTGGATATATTTGATATATTCTTTATATTTTTGATATATTCAAAAATCATAGTCAAGATTTTTTTTTTATTTTTTACATCATTTGAAAAAAAACTTGATACATTTGATATCATCATAATTGTGCTGACCTGAAGAATTTAGTTACCAGTTCAATTTTGCTATGTAAGGAATGTTGTTAAAACAAGACCCAAAATATTATGGCGGAATTGCATTTTTTTTTTACAATTGTTCCCATTTTTCAGTACATAAAAATTACTTTGTTTCTGGAAGGGAGAAGGGGCTGTGACAGTGATGGCAGCCTCTGCCCCCTGATGACACTTTGTTTGAGTA
Organism: Phyllobates terribilis; assembly: GCF_046119375.1. Lineage (NCBI taxonomy): Eukaryota > Metazoa > Chordata > Amphibia > Anura > Dendrobatidae > Phyllobates > Phyllobates terribilis. Next base: position 106,475,604 of record NW_027362773.1, read on the forward strand.
TCCCAGCATGCACAGGGATTCTCAAAGAGGTAATAGGATAAAAAATACAATAGCAGTAAGTATAGTTAGGGAACGTTAGGGAATTTTTAATTCAAGTATATAAGAAAATAACTGAGATTATGGCACTAAATAGATAGGGATTTAGGATGAAATTTAGATTGACTTCGGACCACCCCCTTAAAAAATCATCATTACAAATTCTTTTTATCTTGGTTGGGATAGGTTTTCAATTTTTTATTTGAGGTACAATAAGTCAGCAGAAAATAAATTTACATATTGATAAAGTTTGAAAGTAGCTAATGAGGGAACATTTGTACTAATATTAGTAAATTTAGTAAATGTGGAATGTAAATTTAATTGGTTAGATTTGAATTCTGTAGATGTCAAGAGAAGAGAGGTTTAATTACTTTTGGACCACCCATAGATGATAAAACTCTGGGTAGGCTGTGAAGCTATGGGAGTAGGTAGCTGGCTGTCAGACACAGCCAGACTCCTCATATTATAGTCTCTGCCTTCCCAACTGCTGTATACACAGCTCTGAACAAGTATATATTAATAGGAAGTACTGACAGTGCTTCCTCCTCTGTACCTATGGGTCATGTGATGTCGTAGAAGACCCAGTCAGTCCTGCTTTGCACAATGAGGCTGAATTGGCTCTGTAACTAGTGCTAATATACCAGCCCCAGTTAAAGGGGAAATTAGAGAAAAAAAAGTATTTCTATGCTGGAATGTCCCCCAAAGGTCCTTTATAACCTTAAGGGTAGCACAATATAAGAAATAATTGAAAAGAGAATAAATAAATACAGTAAACAGCAGGAAACAAATTAAACAAAAAAAAATAAAACATTGGCAACCCAAAACTGACCATGTAAAAAAAATGATGTCCAAAATATAAAAATAATTGTTACTGAAAGGAGAATTTTTTTAAAATGTATTTCAGTAGACCTTTTTAGTCATAAAAAAAGTGAAAAACATACATATTTCCTTTCTTTTCCCATTGATATCAGTAGATATCGGCAAACAGTGGCAAAATAAAAAAGGTATGAAAATGACAGAAAATATTTCAAAAATATAAAGAAAACAAAACATAAACAGTTACCTTTAAATTTTAATCTGTAGAATGATATATTAGACCGGATTACTTCTTACACTGTTTCCTCTACTCATTTGTTTTCCATAGACCATATTTGTCTTGGCGATAAATGAAATGCAACTTTGCATAAAGTGCTGGCACTCAAATAAAAATGGAGTTATGTTGTAAATAATGTGGCAGAGTGAGGAAGGGAACTAGGTATTCTTGGATTTAAGGACTTCTTTTCATGAGGTTAGCAGCTGGAATTCTCTTAATTTTGTGAACAGTGATAAGAATGATAACAGTCGCACACACATAATTCAGCCCAAAATGTTGCATAGATAGAGAATAGCAGGTGTGAATTCCAGACGGTAGAAACCTGGAAAAATAATTGGTGTGGAGTGTGAAGTATTTCTTCTCTTCAAAAATAAGTAACCCTTCGGTGACAGGCTTTCTCTCATTTCTCCACTTTATATTTTTATAGCCTCTTTTTGGAATTTCCCCAGCCATTTTATGTTACGTAGGATTCGTGTCTAAAGCTTGAGACGAGCATTTAATTATGGTGGAAACGCACTTATACAAGTTACTGGAAGGTACATATTTCGAATGTTCTGTCTACTGAAAGTTCAGAGCCCAAAGATGTCGAATAAAAATGCTAAATATAATTTTACTTGTAAATCAAAAAATATTTCCAATACAATTGCAATAAAAGATTGCTGTGAAAAATAGTCATTGTTGTTTCACTAAACCTATCTCAGTTTCATAGCCTGTGTGCTGAATGGCAAAACTTGAAATCACTTAATTTACAGAAAATGTGGTCTTACCCTGTTAAAAAATGCCCTAAATGTTGGCCACTAGGTCTCTGTTCTCTGTGCAGTAACTTGCTGTCGACTGCCTGTTGTTAGATCACATCCGTCTCTAGGAACAGAGAAACATGCTGGCCACTAGGTCTCTGTCCTCTGTACAGTAACTTGCTGTTGACTGCCTTTTGCAAGATCACATCCATCTCTATGAACAGAAAACATGCTGGCCACTAGGCCTCTGTCCCCTGTACCATAACTTGCTGTAGACTGCCTGTTAGATCACTTTCATCTCTATGAGCAGAGAAACATGCTGGCCACTTGTCACTAATAATTTGGGGATTCGTGGCAGCTCTGGTTATGCTGAAATTTAAATGTAGTTTTTTTCCTTTTGGTCCAACAAGGGTTAATCATAGTCTCTTGCTGGTAGCCTTTTGTTAGTGGTCAGCTGATGTTGGATGGTGCCACTCCCACCTCCCTTTAAATAGCCACATGATCCATCAGCTGACCGCCGGTTATAGTTCATTCTATGCTGACCTCTTTGAAGAAGTCAGTCTCTAAAGTAGCTGTGGTGTTTGTTGCAGTTGCAGCGGTTAAGTTTCCTGTTGGAAAGCTAAGTGAATTTTGTGCTGGTATCTTCCCATTGTTTGTCTTACCTTCCTCGTGTTGTCCTATTGTAACTGTGAGATTAGTGTCTTGCTGGCCTGCTCACTAGTCAGATTAAGTCCAGGGCCAATGAGCGCTTAGGCACGTGATCATGCACGGGGGGAAGGACCTGTCTACGAACGATAGGGAAGCTTAGGGAGGCACAGGTTGTTGTCAGGGGGTGTCCGTTCCCTAGTTCCCTACCACTAGGGCCAGCCTTCCCTCTATATCATCCCGTTGCATCCATGGTTTGTGCCATCTGCTGGACATCTTGTCATTCTGTGACACCACTAGGTCTCTGTCCCCTGTACAGTAACTTTCTGTCATCTGACAGTTGGTAGATCATATTTGTCTCTATGAACAGAGAAACAAGCTAGCCATTAGGTCTCTGTCCCTTGTACAGTAACTTGTTGTCAACTTCATGTTGTTAGATCACATCCATCTCCAGGAAAAGAGAAACATGCTGCCCACTAGATCCTTGTCCTCTGTTCAGTAATTTGCTGTCAATTGCCTATTGTTAGATCACATCCGTCTCTAGGAACAGAGAAGCGAAGATGAATCACAGGAAGTGGAGACTGATGATGGAAGTAGAAACAATTGATTGTGTGTCACCCCAGGCCTGGATGCCACAAATATTAAAGGCTGTGTCTGAGAGCAGGAGGGAGGTTCCCTGGTCAGGGACAATTAGCATACAGCACCTCCTGTCCCAGGCCAGTAGGGGGAGCAGGCTGCCCCTATAAAAGCTGGAACTGAGGGCAGGGTTAGGGAGAACTGGACGACCTAGCTCAGGACTGAGACTAGTCCCAGAGAAGGAGGGACAGTTCAGCTGTAGCCAAGGAGTCCGTGAGGCAGAGGAGAAGCTGCGAGCCAGGGACAGAGGCGACGAGAGCCGGTCCTGGCTGAGAGAATCACCACCGGACATTGGGGTCCGAGGCTGTCAGGGTTGCAAGCCCTGCAGCAGATAACCAACCCGCAAGGGATTTCAGGTTCCTTGGCCTAAGAAGCCTGGAGGCTCCGCCACACAGAGGGACCGGTACAGCACGGAAAAGCAAAAGGTACCTAAGGCCCGAGTCGCAAGCCAAACAGGCAAAGTACACGGCCAGCTCAGGGACGTGGGCTATTACACCACGAAAAGGGGGATAGTCAGCAAAGGCAGAGAGAGAACGGTAGGCCTTCACACTCACCCTGACCAGTGGGGCTCGCCCGAATGCCTCAGACACCCAGGCCCATTCCTGCCCGGTACTCCTGTTGGGTCAGTAGTAATACCTACAATAAAGACCCTGGACTGTTTGAAGCGGACTATGAACTCTTATTACTGCGGCCTACACCATCACCCCCAGCATCCACCTACATTGCCCTGAGGCTACACTCTTCCCGTTGGGAGTTATCCTATCCCTGTGCTGCACACCAACACCAGCCTCAGCGGTCTGCCTTGCAGCGGCGGTCATCCCTGACCGCAATCCATGGGTGGCGTAGTCGGACATTCATAGCTCTACAAATAGACTGCCACAGCATTTGGTCTGACCACCCTGAGCCACGGGATCGGGTTGCCACTACTACTCCCAGCATCGCACTGAAGCCCGGTTCCGGGTACCCCACGGCCCAGGGGGCGAGTCAGCTTTGGCGTAGTCGGCAGGATAGTGACCAACCCGCCACAAACGGGTATTGCGTGCCTGAAAAAGACTTTGTACTTACCTGAGTGAAGTTTCCCGCCATCCGGAGCCGTTTCCCGCCATCTTCAGCCATTTTCCCGCCATCTTCAGACGTTTTCCCGCCAACGGGCGCCATCTTCGGGATGCCGCGTGGGAAGAAGAGGGGCGTGGACGTCCAAACCGCGCGAGACCTGAAGCCCCGCCCTACGCACCGACGCTGCGCAAGGTCCTGGAAGGAGAGAGAGAGACACTGACGTCACCAGGACACGATGCAAGGTCCTCGCTCGGAGCAGCACCAGAGGAGCCGCGGCCTACGGAAGAGGATCAACGGAAGGTAGGCCACGGTTAACTAGGGGGGAGGAAGATGACGGACGCGGAGGGACCTTCTACCACCAGCGTGGCTGCAGCAGCGGTGATGCCATTCTCCATGCCCTACATCCCCAAAGCAGCCTGGCTGCCCCAATACTCAGGGGAATCCCATACATTAACTGACTTTAAGGAAAGACTGCACAGTTTATTTAAAGTTTATCCCCTGACAGAAGAACAGAAAGTGAGCATTCTGACGGGGCAGCTAACCGGGGCAGCCCAGCGGGAAGTGAAATCATGGTCAGATGAGGAGAAAAGGACTGTAAAGGACATTCTGACCCGGCTGCGGAGTACCTTTGATACCCGTACCTCAGCAGAAATCAAAATGTGGTTCTATGGCTGTAAGCAGCGAGCCCAAGATAGTATCAGAGACTATGCCTTGAACCTGCAAGAAGCTCTGGGAGCAATTAAACAAGCTGACCCTGGCAGCGTGCAGGACACCGATAAACTGTTGACTGACCAGTTCATAGAAGGTCTGCTGTCCAGCGCCCACAGAACCCAGCTGCGCCTCATGGCCCTACAGAACCCCGATTTGACTTTTGCGCAGTTCAAAGATAGGGCCATCCAGGTGCTCCGAGAACCCGCCCCAGGTGGCGCTGTAGTTTCCCGGCGCCCTGCCATCACTTACCACCAGGAGGCAGCGCCCTACCCCGCAGACCTTGTGGGGGCTGATGCGCAGACCCTAAATCCATCCCAGCCTGCCAACCTGCATCATCAGGTCCCAGAATTAACCAAGAGTGTGGCTGCATTGACCAGGACCGTACAGTCGTTGCAGATGGAACCATCAAGACCAATCAAGCTGGCTTCCAGTCCGGAGGATGTCCCGTGGCGTCGACAGAGGAGGATCCCGTCGTTCAGAGGGAGGCCCGCCGACCGTTACACCAAGGATGGACAGCCGATTTGCCGCCGTTGCAGCCAGCCAGGACACATAGCCAGGTACTGTACTTTAAATGGGTCCGACCTGGGTCAGAGGGCCAACCCCCAGGCATAAGGTCATCAGGCCCGTCTAATTGGCGTGATAAGTATGTGGGGGGACGCCCGGTCTTACCCGTAGTGCTGGACGGTATCCCCATGAGTGCACTGCTGGACACCGGGTCTCAAGTGACTACCATCCCCTACGTACTTTTCAAGCGGTACTGGAGTGACGCTGACATAACCCGCTATCCAGACTATGACTTAAGCATCATCGCCAGCAATGGCCAACCCGTGCCGCAGGTGGGGTTCAGAGAGATGACCATCAAGATTGGTAAGGTTGAACTTCCGGCACAGGGAGTGATCATTGTAGACATTGACCGTCGTGAAAGTCGCCCTAAAATAACCTTGGGTACTAATGTGATTGAAAACTGTCTTTCAGAAGTAATTGTGATTTTGCAGCAGGTGGCGATGAATGCGAGCTCCAGCCAACAGAGGGTCCTCCAGAAAGAGATAAGAGCCCTGATGAGACGGCAACAGGTAGAACTGTCTGGTGGTGAGATCGGTAGTGTGAGGATGAGCGACCCGTTCCCCATTGCCATGCCTCCCAAAAGCGAAATGATGATCTGGTGTCGGACTGCAATCGGGTTAAGAGGGAGAGACTACCAAGCCATGGTAGAACCCGTGTACTCAGACAGCAGGCCCACCATTTTGACAGCCCGGGGGGTGGTTGATGTCCACCATGGAAGGGTGCCCGTCCGGATCTTAAACATCGGGGAAAGGGAAGTACACTTGCCCCGGTACGCTACACTAGCCAAATTGTTTGCCGTTGGGCACAATGCTATCAGGGTCGTGGAACCCTTGCCTCCATCTCCACCGGTGGAGGATAATGGCTCCCTGCACATTATCAGAACGCAAAGGGCATGCTGAGAGAAATGAAGGAAGCTGGGGTCATTAGAGATAGCTGTAGCCCCTGGGCAGCTCCCTTAGTTTTGGTAAAAAAGAAAGTCGGAACCATGAGAATGTGCGTGGATTATAGACAAATCAATCGTATCACCCATAAAGACGCGTACCCGTTACCTAGGATAGAGGAGTCTTTAGCCGCACTAAAATCAGCTAATTTCTTCTCTACTTTGGACCTTACTAGCGGGTACTGGCAGGTTCATGTGGCAAAGGCTGACAAGGAGAAGAAAGCCTTCACCACCCCGATGGGATTGAGCGAATTCAACTGTAAGCCATTCGGGCTCTGCAATGCACCCGAGACCTTCCAGAGGCTGATGGAATGCTGTCTAGGGCACCGGAACTTCGAGACGGTCCTACTTTACCTGAACGACATGATCGTCTATTCGAAGACCTACGAGGACCATCTAAAACACCTGGCAGAGGTGTTCGAAGCCCTGGCAGGCTATGGCATGAAAGTGAAACCCTCTAAGTGCCATCTGTTAAAGCAGAAGGTACAGTACCTGGGACACGTGGTGAGTGCAGAAGGAGTAGCCCCCGACCCCGACAAGGTCACAGTAATCAAGAGCTGGCCAAGCCCCTCAAACATCAAAGAAGTGAGGCAGTTCCTCGGGTTGGTAAGCTACTACCGAAGGTTCATCCCTGGGTTCACAAAGATGGCAGCTCCAATGCAGGGCCTCCTGATAGGTTAATCCAAGACCAGAAGTCAAAAGCCACCCATCAAGTGGGACAAGCCGGAAGAGGAGTCCTTCCACCAGTTGAAGATGGCCCTCACTGGGGATGACATCCTGGCTTACCCCGATTATGGCCAGCCTTTCATCCTCCACACAGATGCCAGCAATGTGGGGCTGGGAGCCGTACTGTCACAGAACCAGCAGGGCAGAGAAAGGGTGATCACGTACGCCAGCCGGAAGCTGAGGCCCACTGAAAGAAACCCGGAGAATTACAGCTCCTTCAAGCTAGAATACTTGGCAGTGGTGTGGGCCGTCACAGAATGGTTTAAGCATTACCTGGCCTCCGCAAAGTTCACTGTGTACACGGACAACAACCCGCTGACACACCTGGACAATGCAAGACTAGGTGCCCTAGAACAGCGGTGGATGGCCCGGCTATCCAATTACGACTTCACAATCAAATACCGATCAGGCAGGACCAATGCCAACGCAGACGCCCTATCAAGAATGCCTCACCTATCCAAAGGAGAAGAAAACTCGGAAGAGCTGGAGGAAATAGAGCTCCCTGCGTTCCACCGGTATGGGGCCACTCAGTATTCTCACCGGGTAAAAGACAAAGACCTAACCACCGTTATGTTCAAAGCCTTACCCCACCACGGCTGGGCTGAAACGCAAGATAGTGACCCTGCAGTTCGCCTGGTGAAAGACCTGTTAACCCAGGCAGTTAACCTGTTAACCCAGACCTGTTAAGCCAAGCAGATATGGAAGGAGAAAAGCAGGCTATTCCTCTACGAGGGTAAGCTGTGCAGAAGGCTTGTCAACCACTGGACGCACGAGCTGACCTGGCAGGTAGTGGTCCCAAGGCGAGATGCAGCAATGGTCCTGGAGGCCTACCATGACAGAGCGGGACACTTCGGGTGGAAGAAACTGGAGTTCCTACTGAGAGAGCGGTTCTACTAGATCGGTATAAGAGGGGCCATAGAGAAGTGGAGCAGGGACTGCGGCCCATTCCAACTCAGAAGGAAGGACCGTGCCAGAAGACACCCTTGAGGCCCATCGTCACCAGGCAGCCTCTTGAGTTGGTAGCTCTGGACCATGTGAAGTTGGCTCCAAGCCGGTCCGGCTACATCTATGCCCTCACGATTGTGGACCATTACTCCCAGTTCCTGGTGGTGGTTCCTGTTAAAGACCTGACAGCCCAAACAGCGGCCCAAGCCTTCCAGCAACACTTCTGCCGTCCACACGGGTATCCGGAGCAGGTCTTGACAGATCAAGGTCCAGCGTTTGAGGCGGAAGTATTCCAGGAGTTCTGCAACCTCTACGGCTGTAGGAAGATTCGGACAACGCCTTACCACCCGCAAACCAACGGGCTGTGTGAGAAAATGAACAATATCGTCATTGATCTCCTCAAGATGTTGCCCCTGGAAGAACGCAGCCTGTGGCCGGAGAAGCTGCCAGACCTGATTGACTTGTACAACCATATCCCGGTGAATGCTACAAATTGCACCCCGGCTTACCTGATGCGAGCAAGACCAGGTAAGCTGCCGATAGACCTGGAGATGGGAGTCCTGACACCCGAGGACACCTCCCCAGATGCAGACTGGGATACGGAATGGCGGCTACAGTAAAAGAAGGTACAGGAGAGTGTGGAGAGGAGTCTGGCTCAAGCGAGAGAAAAGCAAGAGAGGCTCTTCAACCAACACGCCCCTGCTGGTCCCCTGGAGCCTGGAGAGCAGGTCCTGAAGCGGAAGAGAAGGCTTCACAAGCTGGACGACCAGTGGGAGAGAGACCCGTACACAGTACTGCAGTCCGACCAAAACAACCCGAAGGTATGTGTGATTACCAAGGATGGAGGAGAAACCACTAGCACCGTCTCCAGAGACCACCTAAAATGGTGCCCCGAGCAACTACAGAGTCCAAGTGAAGATCAAGATGACCTTGAACCCGCAGAGGACAAGGAAGAAATGATCAGCACAGTTCTCGGAGAGTTCCCCCGGACCTGGACTCGGATAAATGACACGATAGTGGTACCCGTCCTACACTTCCTTCAGTCTACCCAGCAGGAGCCTACAGAAGAATAAGAAGAACAAGCAGCCCCAGAGGCAGAAGAACCCTTGCCAGCAGCCCAGGAGAGTCAACCCTCTGCTGACAGTGAGCCTGCCATGCCTGCAGTAAGCCACAGGCAAAGTACACGGCCAGCTCAGGGACGTGGGCTATTATACCACGAAAAGAGGGATATTCAGCAAGGGCAGAGAGAGAACGGTAGGCCTTCACACTCACCCTGACCAGTGGGGCTCGCCCGAATGCCCTCAGACACCCAGGCCCATTCCTGCCCGGTACTCCTGTTGGGTCAGTAGTAATACCTACAATAAAGACCCTGGACTGTTTGAAGCGGACTCTGAACTCTTATTACTGCGGCCTACACCATCACCCCCAGCATCCACCTACATTGCCCTGAGGCTACACTCTTCCCGTGGGGAGTTATCCTATCCCTGTGCTGCACACCAACACCAGCCTCAGCGGTCTGCCTTGCAGCGGCGGTCATCCCTGACCGCAATCCACGGGTGGCGTATTCGGACATTCATAGCTCTACAAATAGACTGCCACAGCATTTGGTCTGAACACCCTGAGCCACGGGATCGGGTTGCCACTACTACTCCCAGCATCGCACTGAAGCCCGGTTCCGGGTACCCCACAGCCCAGGGGGCGAGTCAATTGCAGTCATGTAATATAGAAAATCTGATGGTACTCACCATCCTCGGGTCCAATGCCTACTCTCTGACATCACATGAACAGCGCACATCATCACTGCAGCCACTCATTGAGCTCAGGGGCTCAGAGACATTTTTGCAAACAAGCTCCCCTATTTTATACCCCCTCTAGATTCAGTTCTCTGATATTAGTTTTCGAAGAGATGAGAAAAAGAGTGGCACTCACCATCCCATAAAATGAGATCCTTTATTTCCGACACATTAAAAACTGGTTGTAAGAGGACGCGGGTAGCACCATGGATGACGACCATTTTGCATCATATGTCGAGTCCCTGACATTGATGCGGGCCCACACCCTGAGCCCACATCTTTCCCCGCACATGATGGCTGATTTAATCAGATGGAATCGTACTTCGCCTTTGTCTCTTAGCCATTTAAATCCCGCTGTCAATCACTGACAGCGGGATTTAACACGCGCTGGCTGGAATTGCATCATTCATCCCACCCATCCTGTCATGTGATCGTGTGGCGCCGAGGCATTGTCATGACAGCCAGGGGTCTGCTGATGACCCCCATGCCTGTCATTACAATACTCTAGTGAACGCCGGCTCGTGGTCGACGTTCACAGGAGATTGTAATTACTGCTATGTATAGCACAGGCAATCGAAGCATCAGGTCTCTTTAGGGTCTATTAAAAAGGGTAACAAAAAAAAATGTTTTTATAAATATGAAAAAATTTAAAAAACATAAAAACTCAAATCAATCCCCTTTTGTCCCATTGAAAATAAAACAATTAAAAAAGAAAAAATACACACATTTGGTATCGCTTCATTCAGAAATGTCCAATCTATCAAAATATAAAATAAATTAATCCGATCAGTGAACAGCATAATGAAAAAGAAAATCGAAACTCTAGAATTAAATTTTTTTGGCCGCCGCTGCATTGCAATAAAATGCTAAAATGCAATGAGGCCATCAAAACATCATACCTACTACAAAATGGTATCAATAAAAACGTCCGATCAGGTAGAAAAATGAAAACATTACGGGTCTCGGAAAATAGTGACAAAAGCAAAAAAAAATTTCATGCAAATGTCCAAAATTTTTTTCACCACTTAAAAAAAACAAAAAACTATACATGTTTGGTATCTATGTACTCATACTGACCTGGAGAATCATATTGCCAGATAGTGAACATGGTAAATATGTTTTCCAGTACACTATGTGGTAAACTTAATGGCTTCATCCAAAAGTACAACTTGTCCCGCAAAATACAAGCCCTTGTACGGCTATATTGACAGAAAAGTTAAAAAAGTTAAGGCTTTTGGAAAAAAGGAAGGAAACAACAAAAGCGATAAAACAGAAAATGACTCGGGAATGAAGGGGTTAAGCAGAACATATTCTACGTCTCTATAACCAATTAACAAACACAAAATGCATTATAAAATCACTGAGAGACAGTGATTGGGTGCAGGAGTTAGCTTGACTTGAACTGCAAAAAACATCAGATGATGCACTATGCATTTCATCTGACCACTAAAAGTGGGGTTTTTTTGGAGGAGGGACACTTGGACAGGGACAGTACACTGTAGTATCGGCGTCTCTGCCCCCTGACAGGCAGAGACGCCGTCCCTCTTACCGCTGCGCTCCCCGCCCGGCGTCCTCCGGCGCTCCTGCTTCTGCCGCTGCCGGTGCGCGCAGCTTCCCGGGCACTGTGCTTAGGGCACGCGCGCACACGCTCCCTCCCTCTTAAAGGGGCCGCGCGTGCCATCCTAAAGATTCCCCGGCCAATGGCCGGAGGACCTCTCGTATAAAAGGCACCTTCTCCAAAATGGAGGTGCCCGTGCAAGGTTGTAGCTTTGTGTCCTAAACTCTGCTTCAGCCCTCAGGTCCCGCTGCCAGCTTGACTACCAGTCCAGTCCGCCAGCTTGACTACCAGTCCAGTCCGCCAGCCTGACTACCAGTCCAGTCCGCCAGCCTGACTACCAGTCCAGTCCGCCAGCCTGACTACCAGTCCAGTCCGCCAGCCTGACTACCAATCCAGTCCGCCAGCCTGACTACAAATCCAGTCCGCCAGCCTGACTACCAGTCCACTCGCCTGACTACCAGTCCAGTCCGCCAGCCTGACTTTCAGTCCTGTCCGCCAGCCTGATTATCTGTCCTGTCCGCCAGCCTGACTTCCAGTCCAGCCCGCCAGCCTGACTTTCCAGTCTCTGCCTGCCAAGTGTACTCTCCAGTCCGACGATCTGCCTACGATCCAAATCCGCCAGTCTGTCTATGGGCCTGGCTTGCCTGCCTTCCTGGAGAATGTACCAGTAACCTGCCGTGCCTATCTGTCAGCCTACCTGGAGGCTCCTACCAGTTACCTGCCATGCCTATCTGTCAGTCTACCTGGAGGCTCCTCCCAGTTACCCGCCGTGTCTGTCAGTCCGTCCACCCGGATCACCCGTCAGCCTGCCTGCCGTGCTCATCTGCTGTACCGGTCAGTCCCTGCCTTCTGACCCATGGGAGTCACCTGCTCTCATACAAGGTCTGGCCCAGAGTAGCACCTGGTCCCTCTGCTCGGTCCTTCCCTGGTCACGGAGTCGATTGAACCGCCGTACGACTTTGGTCAGTCCGAGTTGATACCTAGTTACGCCCCTCTGGTCCCTCCTTGCACCGCAGCACAGAGGTTCCACCACCCGGATCCGTAACATACACATCTACTTCATATACATTGTACATATACCTGAAAATACATATTTTTCAATTAGAAAAAGTTGTCATTTTCAAAATTTGAATTCCACTGATTGTTACGTCTGTGTGTCAGTTTGTACCTTCAATTTTTCATCAGTTTGCAAAAAACATGCAAAAAATCCTCATATGTATAAAAAAAAACTGATGAAGGTTTACCGAGCTTCTCCAAACAATCGGTGAAAAATAGAGCGAAAATGCAACAGATTCTATCCATTTTTTTTTCAGATGACCAGTTATATTGGCAAATCAGCTCAAAATAGGACATGTCTGAATTTTTTAGAGGGGAATAATCAAGAAATGTGAACAGTTCTGGGTGTGTTCTTTGAAAAACTCAGAACACAAATAAAGAAAATCAGATATGTGAAAGGGGCAAAAGACAGACAGTTATGCCGCACAAAAGAGTTAAAAGTTTACATTTACCTTATTTCTTCTTTATGTTGGTGAAATTTGGCACCATTCGGTATCTTGGAGTAACCCTTGACTCTGCCCTGTCCTTCAAACACAACATCCAAGCTTTCACCACCTCCTGTCGCCTCCAACTCAAAAATATTTACAGAATCTGTCCCTTCCTCAACCCTCAATCTACTAAACTGCTTGTGCATGCCCTCATCATCTCCTGTCTCGACCACTGCAACATCCTCCTCTGTGGCCTAACTGCTAACACTCTCGCACCCCTCCAGTCCATCCTTAACTCTGCTGTGCGACTAGTTCATCTCTCTCCTCGCTACTCCTCTGCTACCCCCTTTTGCAAATCTCTTCACTGGCTCCCATTCCCCAGAGTATCCAGTTCAAACTGACCTACAAAGCCATCCATAACCTTTCTCCTCCGTACATCTCTGAACTAATCTCCGGATACATTCCCTCACGTAATCTCCGGTCCTCCCAAGACCTCCTTCTCTCCTCCACACTTATTCATTCCTCACCCAATCACCTTCAAGATTTCTCCTGAATATCCCCTGTCCTATAGAATTCTGTGCCTCAACACGTCCGATTATCCACCACATTTGGATCCTTCAGACGGAACCTGAAAACCCATCTCTTCAAACAATCTTACAGCCTGCAATGACCCTGCTGCCTCTTCAACACCAGAGCTACTGCAACCCCTCAACCTACTGTCTCCTTCCCCGTTCCTGCAGAATGTAAGCACGCAAGGGCAGGGTCCTCTTCCCTCTGTATCAGTCTATCATTGTTAGCTAGTTTACTGTAAGTGCTATCTGTATTTTGTATGTAACCCCTTCTTATGTACAGCACCATTGAATCAATGGCGCTATATAAATAATAATAATAATTTTTTAAATGTCATAATTTTTTTTAGGTCGGTAAGGCTTTAGAAGTTTTGCAGCTGAAGTTTTTCCAAATTGCAGCTATAGTTTTTTTGAAGTTTATCAAATTTGTTAGATAACTTTTATAACATTTTTAAGGATTTCAGAGACCCATTTTTGAAAACTTCAACCCTCCCAAAAAAATTTTGCACCAGTATTAAGAAAACTTCTTAACCCCTTAGCTATTTCACAGGAGTCATCATGGAGATCAACCTAAATATTTTCTCACATGTGGCTCTTGTGTGATACTTGACTTCAACACAGACTTCAGAAATGAAGAAGTTCAAGGATCTTGGGATGTACGTTTTGTGATAATTGTTTCCAGCCACCATTATATTTTTGAAGAGGCAATGATTTTCCAAAATGTAAGAAACATCCAAAAAAGAACTCTATTTTGGAAACCGCTACTCAGTTTTCCTATGGGAGTGGTGAGCAGTTTTTTACAATTAAGCCGTGAAAAAAGAAAAATTATTTTTTTTCCCTTGATACAAAATTTCTAGGAAAACTATAAGAGAAAATGACCCTTAATGTGTTATACATTACTACATATGTGGTTGCAAACTGCTATTTCTGCAAATGGCAGGACTTTGAAAAGAAGGAGAGTCATTTGGCTTTTGCATTGCATTTTGCTGGAGTGGATTTTGGGTGACAAAATACATTTGCTGAGCCCCTAAAATACCAGTAAAGTGGGGATTCCCAAAATGTGATCCTTATTTTAAAAACTACACCCCTCAAAAAATTCACTTTTTTACTTTAAATCTTCAAATGTTTAATGGACATTAACTAATACTGAGTTGTGAAAATGAAAAATTATATTTTCCCAATTATATGTAGCTTTAGTTGAGGAACCTTTACTTTCAAAAGGTAATAACAAAAATTCACCAACTCCCAGAATTACTTGTCTGATACACTGTAGATAGAAGCTATTATCTTATTACTAAACATATGCGTCCCTGTTAATTTACATAATTGTCTTACCAGATGTATAACAGCAAAAAGAACTTTGTTCAGTAAAATTTCACTTTTAATGAGGCAATTAAAACCAAACTGCACATAAAAAGTATACAAAAAACTAAATGTGCTTCTTGAAAAAAAACAACGAATGTAAAATGTACAGTATTTATTGAGCAATATTCAGTAATATTTGCCTTCAACCCCACACATCAATGGTCTCAGAATGCTATAACCTCTTCACCCCCCCCAGCGTGTTTTCACCTCCCTGACCAGTTAAATTTTTTCAATTCTGACCAGTGTCACTTTATGTAGTAATAACTCTGGAATACTTCAATATATCCCAGTAGTTCTGAGAATGTTTTTTCAAGGCATATTGTACTTCATATTCGGGGGAAATTGAAATCGATATAATTTTTGTTTATTTATGAAAATGTTGAAAATGTAACAAAAAAATAGAAAATTTTGCAATTTTCTAAATTTTATTTTTATGTCCTTAAACCAGATAGTTTGACCATTCTGAAATAGTTAATAAATAACAATTACCCCATGTCTACTTCACATCAGCATCATTGTTGAAACATATTTTTTTTTTTTGTTAGAAGGGTTAAAAGTTGATTAGCTATTTCTAATTCATCCAACAAAAATTACAAAACCATTTTTTTTAGGGACCACATCACATTTAAAGTAAATTTGAGAGGTCTATGCGATAGAAAATACCCCAAAGTGACACCATTTTAAAAACTACAGCCTTGAAAGTGCTAAAAACCACATTGAAGAAGTGTATTAACCCTTCCTTCACAGGAATTAAAGCAATGTGGAAGGAAAAAATGAAAATTTTACTTTTTCCCACCATAATATTGATTTAGCCCCAAATTTTGCATTTTTAAAAGGGTATCAGGAGAAAATGGACCATACAATTTGTTGTACAGTTTCTTCTGAGTACACAGATAATCCATATGTGGTGGAAAACTACTGTTTGGGCGCATGGCAGGGCTCAGAACGGAAAGAGCACCCTTCAAGTTTTGGAGCGCAAAATTGACTTAAATAGAAAGTGGATTCCATTTCTTATCTAGAGGTGTGGCATGCTGTAGCTGGCTGACCCAAAGGTCATCATGTGACCTCAAATTGCCATGGTAACGATTGAGCTCTCGCGATGACGTCGTTGGGGTGCCGATCGGAAGGAAGAGGGAGCACACTGGCGGCGATTGCATGGGCATAGCTTCTGTGCCCTGCACGATCGCCATGACATACCTTTACATCAAAAGATGGGAACTCCTTCCCAACCATGACATAAAGGTATATCAAAGGTCGTGAAGGGGTTAATATTGACTTGACAGAGGACTCATGGTAGTGCTCACCTTTTCTTATCTGGAAAATCATTCTTCCAGACAGCCCCAACAGTTTGAAGGGGTTTCATCAGAGAAAATAACTTTACCCCTGTCCTCCAATCCCTGTACTTTCTGCAAAGTTATTTCCTCTGCTGAAGCGACCTTCAAACTGCTTGAGACATCTGGAAGAAAGATTGTCCAGAAAAAAAGAAGGTGAGCAGTACCATGAGTCCTGTGTCATGTCAACATTAAAGTAACTTGAGACCATTCACGTGAGGGGGCTTCTCATTCATGGAGGGAGCTCACTCACAATTTTATCTAACACTGCCATGAATAAATAATGGAATTTAGACATCCTCCGAGAGCAACTTCTCCCAACCATCCATGAGCAATTTGGTGATGAACAATGCTTTTTCCAGCATGAAGGAGACCATGTCACAAAGCAAAAAGAGATAACGAGGTGGCTCAGGAAACAAGACCTTGAAAATTTGGGTCCATGACCAGTAAGCTCCCCAGATATCAATCCCAATGAGAACTTGTTGTCAAGCTTCAAAAAGAGAAAGGACAAAAACACAGAAATTGTGATAAATTTCAAGTGCTGATTAGGCAAGAATGGGTCATCAGTATTTGTCCTAGAAGCTCATATACAGCTGTCAGGATGAAAGGCAGAAGTCTTGAAAAATACTGGTCAGTGCTGCACATATTGAGTCTTTACATAAATGTTATGTATTTGTCAAAACAAGGATAAAAAGTTATTAAGGGCTGATAATTGTATTTCAGTAACCACAGAAACACCAGACTAAACGATCTAAAAACATTGAAGCAGCAATCTGAGAAAACCAAAATTTTTGTCAGTCTTCAAACTATTGACCACAATTGTGCTCTCAAATTTCGAGTTAGTAGTGTGGTTACTATTTTGCATGAGCAAACCAAAACCAGCATCATCCCAAAATACAGAAGAGGTAATTCGAGATGAGCGAATATTTTGAAATTGGAATTCACTGACTTCGCTGAATTTTTTGCAAAATTTTGCAAATTTGTGTGAATCTTAATACTGTAAAGGTTATAATTCCTCAGAAAATACATGTGGTGTGAGGGGAGAGAGAGGGGACTCTGCTGACTATAAGAGCTTACACTCTAAGGAGAGAGAGAGGACTTCACTGACCATAAGAGCTTACAGCCTACAGGAGAGAGAGCGAGGACCTCATTGACCATAAGAACGTACACCCTACAGGAGAGAGAGAGGACCTCATTCACCATAAGAACTTACGCTCTGCAGGAGAGAGAGAGAGGACCTCATTGACCATAAAAGCTTCCACTCTACAGGAGAGATAGGTGACCCGGCTGACTGTAAGAGCTTACACCCTCCAGGAGAGAAATAGGGACCTCACTGACCATAATAGCTTACAGCCTACAGGAGAGATAGAGGACCTCATTGACCATAATAACTTACACCCTACAGGAGAGAGAGAGGACCTCATTGACCATAAGAACTTACACTCTACAGGAGAGAGAGAGAGGACCTCATTGACCATAAAAGCTTCCACTCTACAGGAGAGAGAGGTGACCCTGCTGACTGTATGAGCTTACACCCTCCAGGAGAGAGAGAGGACCTCACTGACCATAATAGCTAATACTGTACGGGAGAGAGAGACAAAGAGGACCTTGCTGACTGTAATAGCTTACACTCTATAGGAGAGAGAGATTTACCTAGTGACTCTGGAGATGGAAAACGGCTCTGCCGTATGAATTGTGCTCCACTGGAAATTGTTGATCTGTGATGGCTCCGGTGCTATCCACCACTGTGCAAGGTATGATAATTAGTGTTGAGCCACCCCCGTAGTGTTCGAGTTCGGTTCGGTTCGTCGAACACCCGTGTGTTCGCCGAACTGTTCGTCGAACTGTTCGTCGAACACCTTCGAACACCGTTAAAACCAATGGCAGGCAAACAAAAACACATAGAAACACATAGAAAACACCTTCAAAGGTGTCCAAAAGCTGACAAACTGCTCAGAAGACACAACTAACACATGGAAAAGTGACAAGTACATATAGTCATGCGTAAAGAAAAGAGGTGGAGGAGTAAAAGGAGGGGGAGACACAGATATAGGCATGTCATGCCCTTCTAAAATCCAAAAAGTGAGAAGCCGACACGTTCAGTCCGCTCCTGCCCGTGCCACCTCCGTGTCGCCGGGTTTGTGCCAGAGCCGCGGTGAACCCTGACGGCCAGCCCCCCTCTCCCAATACTGGTGCCTGTCCGCTGGTGGGTCGAGCGAGCCCCCCTGTGGTGGAGGCAGCTCTAAGCTTTTTAATTTAAATTGTCTCTCTAATGTGAATGAATACACTTTAAATCCATTTACAAGGATCTATTGGAGGGCAAGTCTCATGCCAGCAGCCATGTAATTCCAGCTCCAGTAGCGTCCACTAAAGCTGCTGCAGTTAAAAAGCTTTTATAAGGATCGAGCTCGGCTGTCCACCGCAAGGCATCCTACTGCCAGTCCCAGCCCCTATGCCTTGGGGTGCCTCCTGATGCTCTTCACTGAGTATCCCGTGGTCCCGAAGCATTTCCTTTGAAAAAATTAAGTGTCCAAACTACAGGTGGTGTAGCTTGCTTAACAGCCGGGATAATCCGCTGACTAGCAGACACTGCTACTAGGCACAAAGTATTTCCTGGGCTAGATGCAGTTAAAAATTTGTAATTAGATACTCTCGTTGGATGCTGAGAAAGCATTCCATAGAGTCTCCTGGCACGCCATATATGATTCTCTTAAAAAGCTTGGGGTAGGGGTCTAGGGGACCCTTTTATAGCCAAAATCACAGCCCTGTATCACAATACATCACCTAGGCTGAAGATAAATGGAACTGTAGCACCCTGAGGGCTCGGTTGCTACAGAGATATTGCACCTCACCCAGAGGTGTGATATCTCACTCTCAGGTAAGGATGGAGTGTGGATCAGGACCGACACCTGCATGCATTACACCACATTGCCATGGGGCAGGGCGACCAATATGCCTCTGAGATGGGCACGACAGTCCCTGTCCCTGGCTGGAGTGGGGGGAGGGAACACTGAGGAAGGGGAACCCTGTAGTGCAGGAGCAGGGAGGAAGCAGTTCCTGGGTGCATTGAGAAGGGAGTATAAAAGGTGGGCACCATCTTAGTTCAGTGCAGAGAAGTCTGAGCAGAAGTGGCAGGGAGCAGGGGCTCTGCATGAGCTCTGCTCCGGAGGCGGGCCTAGTAACAGAGGCCCAGGCCTGGAAGAGGGAGAAGGAAGGAAGAGGAGCGGAGAAGGCTCCAGGAACGAGGAATGAAGGGATCCCAGGGGTGCGGACGGGCGAGTCGCCACCGCACGCCCGAATCCACCTGCGTGGAGGGGTCAGGCCAAAGGGAGAGACCGGTCCCCGAAACTAGTGGAGGCAGGAAACGACCCTCAGCTAGAAACCGGAGGCTGTGACATTTTATGTGGCGCAGCCCCTCGCTACACCCGCTAGGAAGGCACCACATAGGGTCAGGGAAACTGGCGGCAAGTTTACCAAGAGGAGGCCCGAGGCAGCCGGACAGAAGGGTTGGTAAGAAAGGCCAGACAAAGGACACACAAAGGGGGTTCTGTGAAGCGCTCCAAAGTTTTCTGGGAGTTGTCTGAGCCCCTCACCTGGTGAGCACAGTACGACGTGGGCAGCTGTTACCTGCAGACGTGGTCTGGATAATAAGAACTGTGAGTAAAGGCCCTGGACTGCATCACTGACTCCGTGTCGTTACTGCTGCTGCCCTGCACCATCACCCCCATCCTCCGCATACACTGCCCTGAGGCTATACTCCTCCCGTGGGGAGTTATGCTACGCTCTGCTGCACCCACAACACCAGCCTCAGCGGTCTGCCCTGCAGCGGCGATTCTCTCTGACCGCAATCCACGGGTGGCGTAGTCGGACATTTAAACAACAAAACCACATAAATAGTTCCGCCACTGGTTTGACCACCCTGAGCCACGGAACCGGGTCACCACCACGAAGACTACAACCACCAGCATCCACCAAAAAGGGTCCGGCTCCAGGTGTCCCAAGGCCCAGGGGGTGAATCAGAACATTTTCATCACCTTTCACAATCACCAATGGGACAAGGCAGGGATGTCCTCTGTCCCCTCTCTTATACATCCTAGTGACGGAGCACCCGCTCTCATCAATTCACCATAACCCCAATATTAGGTGGATTGAGGTGGGAGGCACCGAGTACAAGTGCTCTCTATTTGCTGATGATGTCCTAGTATATATCACTCAATCACATATATCCATCCATGCTGTTATGGCTGAAATAGATCACTTTGTTACAGGGTCAAATTTTAAAATCAATGCAGCGAAGTCTGAGGCCCTCGATGTCTCCCTCCCCAAATCCATATAGGATTCCATCCAGTCCAACTTTCCCTTTGCCTGGCCCTCACAGGGTATCAAATACTTAGGAGTTCCTATTCATAGAGACCTCTCCCATTTATGTTATCTTAATTTTGGGCCCTTTATTGAACAACTCCATACAGACCACGGTTGGCAAGTTAGAACTGTAAGATTCACTACGTGAACCACTGGTGTTTTGTGGAAAAGCACATGTACACTGTGTTCCAAATTATTATGCAAAAAGTGTTTAGGAGTGATAAGGGAAGAATTTGTTTGTTTGTCAGTTAAACTCAATGATGGTGATGTGTGTCAGGGCTCTTTATATCACTGTAAGCAATTGCAGACACCTGTGCTAATTAGTTTGGCAGGTGTGTCCAATGAAAGGCAAGACTACTTAAGAAGGCTGTCTCACATTATTAAGCAGCCTACATTTTCTGCCAAAATGGGAAAGAAAAAGGATGTGTCGGCTGCTGAGAAGCAACAAATTGTGGAGTGTTTAGGTCAAGGCATGACTACAATCAACATTGTGCGATGATCAGGATGAAGTATCTTGGCAATCAAGAAGTATGTAGCTGATTCACAGTACACACGTGTGCGTGCTGATAAGGGCAAATTGAGGACTCTTTCCTACAGGCAATTACGTCAGGTTAAAAGAGCAGCGGCAAAAAAGCCTTGTCATAGCAGCAGACAAGTTTTTGAAGCTGCTGGTGCCTCCAACGTCCCCCAAACAACAAGATGCAGGGTTCTTCAGAGGTTTGCAGCTGTGCATACGCCATCCTGTCGACCTCCTCTATCCACTTCACACAAGCAGAAACGGCTCCAGTGGGCCAAACATTACATGAAGACTGATTTCAAAACTGTTTTGTTCACGGATGAGTGCCGTGCAGCGCTCAATGGTCCAGATGGATGGAGTGGAGGATGGCTGGTTGATGGACACCCCACGCAAACACGGCTACAGCGCCAACAAGGAGGAGGTGGAGTAATGTTTTGTGATGGAATCATGGGGAGAGAGATTGTCGGCCCCTTTAGGATCCCTGAAGGCGCTAAAGATGAACTCCATAATGTATGTGGATTTTCTCAAACAGCACTTCCTACCATGGTTCAAGAAGAAGAACCGTGTATTTCACAGCAAGATCATTTTTTTGCATGATAATGCACCATCTCATGCTGCACATAAAACATCTGCATCTCTGGCTGTTATGGGCATAAAAGGGGACAAACTTATGGTGTGACCCCCATGCTCCCCTGACCTCTACCCCATTCAGAACCTCTGGAGCATCATCAAAAGGAGTGTCTATGATGGCGGGAGGCAGTTCACATCTAAGCAACAGCTCTGGGAGGGTATTCTGTCCTCATGCAAAACAATTGAAGCAGAAACCATCCAAAACCTGACAAATTCAATGGACGAGAGAGAGCAGAAGCTCCTTTCGAACAAGGGGTCCTATGTGAAAATGTAACATCACCTAGAATAAAGTTTTGAGTTGAAAACTGTTTGATTTCAGTTTCTAATAACCTGCTAATGCTTATAATTTAAAAAATGACCATTTTTTTGGTCTTTATTAAAATGAAAAGGTTGATCGAAAAGTTTGGGGGATCTAAGAGTGTGGCAACCCAGTAGTCATGATTACTTCGAATTCTGACAATATGAGGGTCATGTTGCAGGTAGTGCAGCAAGAAGGCACTTATGTGTCTTGCGCATCTCAGAGCCCCAAAATTATTTTCCGGGCTAGATGCAGCTAAAAATTATTATTAATTTTAAATCTGGTGGAGCTTAGTATAGATGGCCTAATAGGATCAGTGCTGCACACTGCTACAAAGCCCAAATTATTTTCCAGTCAAGATACAGATAAACATGATTAGTAATTTTAAATCTGGTGGAGCTTATTATAGATGGCCTAATAGAATCAGTGCTGCACACTGCTACAAAGCCCAAATTATTTTCCAGCCAAGATACATATAAACATGATTAGTAATTTGAAAGCTTAAAACGGTTGGTAGGGTGATTTTAACCAATCATCAAGCTTTTACTCTCCCCAGGATGACACAGGGGTAGAAAAGTCGTTTCGGATCCATGATTTGTTCATCTTTATGAACGTGAGTCTGTCTACATTATCAGTGGAGAGCAGCGTGCGCTTATCTGTCAGCACACCACCAGCAGCGCTGAACACACGTTCAGACAGAACGCTGGCTGCGGGGCATGACAAGATCTCCAAGGCGTAAGTGGCTAGCTCCGGCCATTTATCCAGACTGGAAGCCCAAAAAGAGCAAGGGTCCAGTGACACAGTCATGGCTTCAATGTTTACTTGGAGATACTCCTGTACCATCGTCTCTAGGCGTTGACTATGTGTCAGACTTTTTGTCTCCTGTGGCCTTGCAAAGGATGGGCTAAAAAAGTGGTGAAATGATTCCGCAAAATTGATGTTACCAGCAGATACTGTGGTTCTGTTACGGTTTGAGTGCTGAACACTTGACGGTCCCACGGTTGGCAAGTTGGAACTGTGAGATTCACTACGTGCACCACTGGTGTTTTGTGGAAAAGCACATGTAAGATTCTGCAACAGTCTCTGCTGATACTCCTGCATGCGTGCATCCCTTTCTATGGCAGGAATAATTTCTGCAAATTTACTTTTGTACCGGGGATCTAACAGTGTGGCAACCCAGTAGTCAGGATTATTTCTAATTCTCACAATTCGAGGGTCATGTTGCAGGTAGTGCAGCAAGAAGGCACTCATGTGTGTTGCGCATCCAGGAGCACCAAGTCCCTGTTGTGTTGGTGGCGAGGTAACAATCATGCTTCCTTCCTCTGTCCTCTCCCCCCAACCTCGCACAACAGAAATGTGATCAAGGTCTCCCTCATCTGATGAGTCTTCCATCAGTTCGTCCTCCACTTCTTCCTGGGCTCCTGCACCTTCCTCACTAGTTTGGCTGCTACCATGCGCCCTGGTAAAACCATCTCCCCCACCCTCACATGCCTGCCACCTTGGTGCTGCCGACCGTCTGGACCTTGCAGATGTTAGCCCTTCCGCATACAACTCCTCCTCCTCTACTTCCTCCACCTCCTCTTGTGCCACCACCTGACTCCGAATTCTGTTTAACATGTGCTCCAGCATGTAAATCACCGGAATAGTCATGCTGATAATGGCATCGTCAGCACTAAACATCTTCGTCGCCATTTCAAAACTGTGCAGAAGGGTGCATAGGTCCCTGATCTGAGACCACTCCTCCAGCGTGATTTGCCCCACCTCTGGATCTCGTTGGCCCAGGCTATACGTCAGAACGTATTGCACCAGGGCTTGTCGGTGCTGCCACAGTCGCTGCAACATGTGCAGAGTTGAATTCCACCGGGTAGGCACATCGCATTTTAGCCGGTGAAGTGGCAGGCCCAACGACTTCTGTAGAGATGTAAGTCGCTGAGCTGCGGGATGCGAACGGCGGAAGTGAGCACACAGCGACCGTGCCCTCTACAGAAGGCCATCTAGTCTGGGATAGTGGGCTAAAAATTGCTGGACAACCAGGTTCAACACGTGAGCCATACAAGGCATGTGTGTGACA
This sequence comes from Phyllobates terribilis, assembly GCF_046119375.1. NCBI lineage: Eukaryota > Metazoa > Chordata > Amphibia > Anura > Dendrobatidae > Phyllobates > Phyllobates terribilis. The sequence continues at coordinate 106,499,671 of NW_027362773.1, forward strand.
TTGCCCCGGCGAAGGGCCGCACCCAGGTTTGCAGCATTGTCGCACACGGCCTTCCCTGGTTTCAGGTCCAGTGGAGACAACCATTCATGAAATTGGTTCTCCAGAGCTGACCACAACTCCTCAGCTGTGTGACTCACATTTCCCAGACATTTCAAAGTAAAAACCGCCTGATGACGTTGAGCCCTACTGCCAGCATAGTAAGGAGGTGTGCAGGATCCCTTCTGCGCAGTTAGAAAGCTTGTGGCATGACCAGACAGGCTTTGGGTGCAGGTGGAAGACCGAGAGGAGGTTGAGGAGGCAGAAGCAGTGGAGGAACTTTGACATAAAGAGGATTGACGCACAACTCGTGGGGACGGCAAGACTTGGACATCAGCCCCTTGTCCTGCTGACACCATAGTTACCCAGTGCCCAGTCAGCGACATGTAACGCCCCTGTCCATGCCTACTCGTCCAAGTGTCTGTGGTGAAATGCACCCTGTCACACACAGAGTTTCTCAAAGAAGCGGTGATGTTGTGTGCGACATGCTGGTGGAGCGCAGGCACACCTTTCTTTGAGAAGTAGTGCCGACTGGGCATCTGGTACTGGGGCACTGTGACGGACATAAGGTCTCGAAAATCCTCTGTGTCCACCAGGCGGAAAGGCAGCATTTCTGTAGCCAAGAGCTTGCAGATGGTGAAATTCAACCTCTTAGCTTTCTCATGGCTAGGAGGAAATGGTCTTTTACTTGTCCACATCTGAGGGACCGAGGGCTGGCTATTGTGCTTAGACGGGGTTGATAAGGGTGTCCCCGGCAAACTGCCGGTCTGTGAGGAAGATGCAGGCAGACATGTTAGGTTGCCTTGATCCAAAGGTGGTGCTATCGATGTCGGACAGCGCTCAACACCAGCTGGTGTTACCACCTCCAAAGAAAATGATGACCTGCCAATCACGCTGGCTGTTGCGGGTAAAGAGGTGGCAGGTCTGCGCCCCAAAACAGGTGTGACTGCTGTCCCCCCAGTCACAGAGGATGAAGAGGCCGCGGATGCACAAGATATGGCAGACGGTGGTTGGCCCAGCCGGCTAGGCCGCATTGTAGCACACTGAGCTTCCCACTGCAACTTATGCTTCATGTCCATGTGCCGGTTCATGCATGAAGAACTCAAACTATGTATTTTTTGGCCTCTACTTAGCTTTTGCTGACAAATGTTACAGATAACACGAGTTGGGTCATCTTTATCGATCTGAAAAAATGCCCAGGCTATGCAAGGCTTAGCACCCATGCGACCTGAAGAGCCACCACGACTTGTGGTGAGAGGCAGAGTTGTGTTTGAGGATGCAGTTGTTGACGTGCTTCCAGTACTACGTCTCTGTCCAGGAAGGCGCAACCTGACCTCGTCGTCACTAGCATCTTCCTCCACCTCCTCTGCTGACCTCATCTCTTGGCTGACTGTGGGTTGACAGTAAGTGGGATCTCCAACCTCATCATCATCACCCTGTGCGTTATCACACCCGTCGTCCTCAGAGCCAACCTGTTCCTGCCCTGACAAAAAACTAAAGTTGTCGCTCCAATCAGGTATTTGAGTCTCATCATGGTCTTCCTCATTGTCTCCACCAACAGGAGTTACAGTTTGGGAATGAGGGTCTACATTATGGTCAGAACCTTCTGCGTCTGGTCCTGGATCCGACTCATAAAGATTCTGGGCATCAGTGCAGATCATTTCCTCGTCTGGATTCACAGAAGCGCTGGATTCGACCTCTGATTCCCAGGCTATAGTATGAGTAAACAGCTCTGCAGACTCAACCATCTGTTCTACCTCATACTCAGACGGGCAGCTGGAGATTTGGGAGCTGTGAGGAAGCAAGTGCGATTGGCGTGACACCTTTGAGGACTGGAGTATTTGTGATGTTGAAGTTGATGTGGAGGAGAGCCCACTTAAAGGAGCACTTGATATCCGTTGAAGCACCTGCTGTTTTTGTGCCTCATCTGGAATTTGTAGCGATTGGCGTGGCCGTAAGAAAGGGATCTTATCACATTGTCCGCTAAAAGAAGTAGACATATTAGTTTGGCTGGAAGATGGTCTTTCTTCTGCAGATGTTACTGTTGCTTTAACACCTACCCCACGGACACAACCTTTTTTCCCCTTCCCAACACGCCTATTCCCATTTCCACCAGCAGCAGGCCTTTTTCCACTCATTTTGGTGATGGACTAATAGAACAAGTCCCACACACAGCTAGAAGCCCAAATGTTTTTTCAGAGGTAGATGCAGAAAAAAATTGTATTCAGTTTGCAACATGATGGAGGTCAGTATAGATGGACTAATAGAACAAGTCCTACACACAGCTAGAAGCCCAAATATTTTTTCAGAGGCAGATGCATAAAAAAAATATATTCAGTTTGCAACCTGATGAAGGTCAGTATAGATGGACTAATAGAGAAAGTCCCACACACTGCTAGAAGGCCAAATATTTTTTCAGAGCTAGATGCAGACAAAAAAATATTTTTAATTTGCAACCTGATGGAGGTCAGTATAGATGGACTAATAGAGAAAGTCCCACACACTGCTAGAAGGCCAAATATTTTTTCAGAGCTAGATGCAGATATAAATTATTTTTAATTTGCAACCTGATGGAGGTCAGTATAGATGGACTAATAGAGAAAGTCCCACACACTGCTAGAAGGCCAAATATTTTTTCAGAGCTAGATGCAGAAAAAAGTTATATTCAGTTTGCAACCTGATGGAGGTCAGTATAGATGGACTAATAGAACAAGTCCCACACACAGCTAGAAGGCCAAATATTTTTTCAGAGGTAGATGCAGATAAAAATTATTTTTAATTTGCAACCTGATGGAGGTCAGTATAGATGGACTAATAGAGAAAGTCCCACACACTGCTAGAAGGCCAAATATTTTTTCAGAGGTAGATGCAGAAAAAAGTTATATTCAGTTTGCAACCTGATGGAGGTCAGTATAGATGGACTAATAGAACAAGTCCCACACACAGCTAGAAGGCCAAATATTTTTTCAGAGGTAGATGCAGATAAAAATTATTTTTAATTTGCAGCCTGATGGAGGTCAGTATAGATGGACTAATAGAGAAAGTCCCACACACAGCTAGAAGCCCAAATATTTTTTCAGAGCTAGATGCAGACAAAAAATTATTTTTAATTTGCAACCTGATGGAGGTCAGTATAGATGGACTAATAGAGAAAGTCCCACACACTGCTAGAAGGCCAAATATTTTTTTCAGAGCTAGATGCAGACAAAAAATTATTTTTAATTTGCAACCTGATGGAGGTCAGTATAGATGGACTAATAGAGAAAGTCCCACACACTGCTAGAAGGCCAAATATTTTTTCAGAGCTAGATGCAGATAAAAAATATTTTTAATTTGCAACCTGATGGAGGTCAGTATAGATGGACTAATAGAGAAAGTCCCACACACTGCTAGAAGGCCAAATATTTTTTCAGAGCTAGATGCAGAAAAAAATTTTATTCAGTTTGCAGCCTGATGGAAGTCAGTATAGATGGATTAATAGAACAAGTCACACACACAGCTAGAAGCCCAAATATTTTTTCAGAGGTAGATGCAGAAAAAAATTATATTCAGTTTGCAACCTGATGGAGGTCAGTATAGATGGATTAATAGAACAAGTCCCACACACAGCTAGAAGCCCAAATAATTTTTCAGAGGTAGATGCAGAAAAAAATTATATTCAGTTTGCAACCTGATGGAGGTCAGTATAGATGGACTAATAGAGAAAGTCCCACACACTGCTAGAATGCCAAATATTTTTTCAGAGGTAGATGCAGACAAAAAATTATTTTTAATTTGCAACCTGATGGAGGTCAGTATAGATGGACTAATAGAGAAAGTCCCACACACTGCTAGAAGGCCAAATATTTTTTCAGCGCTAGATGCAGATATAAATTATTTTTAATTTGCAACCTGATGGAGGTCAGTATAGATGGACTAATAGAGAAAGTCCCACACACTGATAGAAGGCCAAATATTTTTTCAGAGCTAGATGCAGAAAAAAATTATATTCAGTTTGCAACCTGATGGAGGTCAGTATAGATGGACTAGTAGAATAAGTCCCAGACACAGCTAGAAGCCCAAATATTTTTTCAGAGGTAGATGCAGAAAAAAATTATATTCAGTTTGCAACCTGATGGAGGTCTGTATAGATGGACTAATAGACCAAGTCCCACACACAGCTAGAAGCCCAATATTTTTTCAGAGGTAGATGCAGAAAAAAAATATATTCAGTTTGCAACCTGATGGAGTTCAGTATAGATGGACTAATAGAGAAAGTCCCACACACTGCTAGAAGGCCAAATATTTTTTCAGAGCTAGATGCAGACAAAAAATTATTTTTAATTTGCAACCTGATGGAGGTCAGTATAGATGGACTAATAGAGAAAGTCCCACACACTGCTAGAAGGCCAAATATTTTTTCAGAGCTAGATGCAGAAAAAAAATATATTCAGTTTGCAACCTGATGGAGGTCAGTATAGATGGACTAATAGAACAAGTCCCACACACAGCTAGAAGGCCAAATATTTTTTCAGAGGTAGATGCAGATAAAAATTATTTTTAATTTGCAGCCTGATGGAGGTCAGTATAGATGGACTAATAGAGAAAGTCCCACACACTGCTAGAAGGCCAAATATTTTTTCAGAGCTAGATGCAGAAAAAAAATATATTCAGTTTGCAACCTGATGGAGGTCAGTATAGATGGACTAATAGAACAAGTCCCACACACAGCTAGAAGGCCAAATATTTTTTCAGAGGTAGATGCAGATAAAAATTATTTTTAATTTGCAGCCTGATGGAGGTCAGTATAGATGGACTAAAAGAGAAAGTCCCACACACTGCTAGAAGCCCAAATATTTTTTCAGAGCTAGATGCAGACAAAAAATTATTTTGAATTTGCAACCTGATGGAGGTCAGTATAGATGGACTAATAGAGAAAGTCCCACACACTGCTAGAAGGCCAAATATTTTTTCAGAGCTAGATGCAGACAAAAAATTATTTTTAATTTGCAACCTGATGGAGGTCAGTATAGATGGACTAATAGAGAAAGTCCCACACACTGCTAGAAGGCCAAATATTTTTTCAGAGCTAGATGCAGATAAAAATTATTTTTAATTTGCAACCTGATGGAGGTCAGTATAGATGGACTAATAGAGAAAGTCCCACACACTGCTAGAAGGCCAAATATTTTTTCAGAGCTAGATGCAGAAAAAAATTATATTCAGTTTGCAACCTGATGGAGGTCAGTATAGATGGACTAATAGAACAAGTCCCACACACAGCTAGAAGCCCAAATATTTTTTCAGAGGTAGATGCAGATAAAAATTATTTTTAATTTGCAACCTGATGGAGGTCAGTATAGATGGAACAATAGAGAAAGTCCCACACACTGCTAGAAGTCCAAATATTTTTTCAGAGCTAGATGCAGACAAAAAATTATTTTGAATTTGCAGCGTGATGGAGGTCAGTATAGATGGACTAATAGAACAAGTCCCACACACTGCTAGAAGACCAAATATTTTTTCAGAGTTAGATGCAGAAAAAAATTATATTCAGTTTGCAACCTGATGGAGGTCAGTATAGATGGACTAATAGAACAAGTCCCACACACTGCTAGAAGACCAAATATTTTTTCAGAGCTAGATGCAGAAAAAAAATATATTCAATTTGCAACCTGATGGAGGTCAGTATAGATGGACTAATAAAATGATGCTATGCCCAAAAGATTTTACTTCACTAGGTGCAGTAAAAAAATTGGTATTCTATACACAGGTGGTATATCTTGCAACACAGATAGGCTACTCCACTGACTAACACACTCTGCAATAGGCCAAAAAGGATTAGCTTTGCTAGATTCAGCCAAATGCTGTGAAAAAAACTTGCACAGCACTGGCACAGACCTGCCTGGTAAAAACTGATAGGAACTGATGTAACCTAGTCCTGAAAAGGACTGCAATTACAATTAGTCTTTACTCCCACAATCTATCTATTTAAGAGCACAGACCTGCCTGATAAAAGTCGTAGGAAATGCTGTAACCTAGTCCTTAAAAGGACTGCAATCACAACTATTCCCTACTCCCAAGCTATCTGTAGATTTGTGCGAAAATTGGCTTGAAATTAACAAGGTATAGCGCACACAGCAACAGTGGTGCCGTCTAACACGCAGCTGCAGCAGTGAGAAAATGGTGGCGACGGGGAAAATGGCTTGGTCTTATAGGGCAAGGACATGTGACATACACTGCCAATGACACATGCCCTTGTTTGTGTGAAAAAAAGCACTTCGCTCCGTGTGTGCGCTGCTGATAGGCTGACAGATTGCACCTCCCCACTGTAAATGCGGGAAAGAGAAAAAAAAAATGGAGATCTTCATTATTCCTGCAGAGATCCATCCCCTGCCCCTCCCCCCACCCCGCTGTACACTCAAACTGCGTATTAACATTAATTTTCATCATTACTGAGAAAAAATCCAGTTATGATTTTGGTGCACGAACAGTTATCGAACATAACCTCGAACAGCCGAATTTTTCTCAAATTGTTCGTGTTCGCCGAACGGCTCGAACACCGCCCAAAACAGCTCGAATTTGAGATTGGCGAACAGTTCGAGTCGAACAACGCTCATCTCTAATGATAATCCATAAGATGTCATAGCTACAGGACATTGGGAGTAGTGTGAAAAATGGTGCCGGGCAAGTTTTTTTTTGAAAATCGTGAATCAAAAATTCAAAACTCAAATTGTTAAAATTTGCATGAAAATGCACATTTCAAGAAATTCGATGTATACCCAATCTTCCTCTCACCTCTACTTGTAATAGTTAGTACTGTCCGAAAATACATCCATGTAAAAGTGGCATCAGTGTTTCTTGCATGAATATTCGCTAGCTGAATAATGTAAATGTGTAATGCAAATATGAAGGAATCAGCAAAAATCTTACTATTAAATTGCTTTCTTATTTAACTTTACAAAGGTGAATACTCATTAAAGTTTGCAGAATTAAATTAAACCACCAAATTGTAAAAGTTCTCCCTAGTGTTAGATCTCAGAAAAAATAGTTAGATTTTTTTTTATGTGACTGATAAGGTCCTTCTCCTAGATTAAATGTTCAAATAATCTGTTTAATAGAACACAATAAGAAAAAGAAATTGCAAGATTTGGCTGCTTCCCGTTCTCTGCTGCCAGCATAGAGAACCGTGATATAGAGCAGGGGAGGGCAATTAATTTTCCTGAGGGACCACATGAGAGACTATGACATTTGTGAAGGTCTGGACCAATAGGCTGACGTTAATTATGCTCAATGTTAATATTAACTACAATTATAATTAATATTTTATATTAATATTATCACTTAATATTAAGCAGAATTAAGTATGCTGACATCCCCTTATATACAGCAGGAGCCTCCACAAAGTCTACCTATATACAGCATGAGCCCCCTCACAGCCTCCCTATATACATCTTGAGCCCTCATACAGACTCCCTATATATAGCATGAGCACTCACACAGCCTCCCTATATGCAGCATAAGCCCCCATCTAGCCTCCAATATACAGCATGAGCCCCCACCTAGCCTCCAATATTCAACATGAGCCCCCACATAGGCTCCAATATATAGCATGAACCTCTACATTGTATCCAATATACAGCATGAGCTCCCACATAGCCTCCAATATATAGCATGAGCCCCCACATAGCCTCCAATATACAGCATGAGCCACCACATAGCCTCCAATATACAGCATGAGCCCCCACATAGGCTCCAATAAACAGCATGAGCCCCCACATAGCCTTTAATATACAGCATGAGTCTCACATAGCCTCCAATATACAGCATAAGCCCCCACATAGACTTCAATATATAGCATCAACCTCGATACAGACTCAATATATAGCATGAGCCCCCACATAGCCTCCAATATACAGCATGAGCTCCCACATAGACACCAATATACTGCATGAGCCCCCACACAGCCTCCTTATATACAGCATGAGCCCACATATAACCTCCAATATACAGCATAAACCCCCACATAGCCTCCAATATACAGCATGAGCCATCACATAGCCTCCAATATACAGCATGAGCCCACACATAGCATTTAATATGCAGCATGAGCCTCACATAGCCTCCAATATACAGCATGAGCCATCACATAGCCTCCAATATACAGCATGAGCCCACACATAGCATTTAATATGCAGCATGAGCCCCACATAGCCTCCAATATACAGCATGAGCCCCTACATAGCCTCCAATATACAGCATGAGCCCCCACATAGCCTCCAATATACAGCATGAGTCCCCCACATAGCCTCCTATATATATGTAAACATCCAATACACATATGAAAGAAGAAAACAAAAACACATACTTGCCTCTCTCCTGTTCCCCTGGCGCTCTGCTCCTGTCTTTTGTGCACTCATTAGCAGAAGTGCAATGAAGTGACGTCATCGCGTCTGCTGGCTCACATGCTGATTGGTGGAAGAAGGCGCCAGGGCGCCGTCCTCCACCAATGTATTCATAGCTGTCTGCATTCTGAGGTGGTGACAGCAAGAAGCGGCAGACGGAGGGTAGCGGGCATGGTGCAGCCTGTGCAGCATGGTGCAGCTCCTCAGCTGCCTCAGTCCGAGGGCCGGACTGGAACAGCCAGAGGGCCGGATGTGGCCCGCTGGCCGCACTTAGCCCAGGTCTGATGTAGAGGCATGCAGTGGTGTAATTTGAAGCATGTTTGTCCCATTGAAAAATATCCAACAAGTTGGCCCTTCCCTTATTGCCAGTTATGAAATCAACTTTAGGGAAAAAAATGAGGGTTTAATAGAAACCAACCATAAAGAATGTAACTAAGAAACAGACTTAGAAAAGTGATAGAGAAGCCATGAGGACACATTATTATGTTCTACAGTATGTCATCTGTTGGACGCTATTCATTATTGCTCATTAATGAAAGCAAAGCACACTGCAGTACTGAAGTGATCAATTAAAAGAGTAATTAATCAACTGTCACATTGTCAGGGACAGCATTTGAAGATAGCGGTTACCCTTCATTTGACAGACGCTGTTCTTCAGTAATAAGTTATAGATTTCCAAAAATGACTATGCTTGAGATGCTGTAAGATTTATAGAGCTATGTAGCCTACTGCTGATAAACTCCAGTCCATCCATCTTCTCTAATGAGAACCTACAAAAAGTCAAGTGCATGTGCATGAGCATTGTTTGATAGAATTTTGAAAGGGTTGATTACATCGGAAATAATCGCAAGCATTAAATGGGACGAATCCGCGAAAATTGAATTTCTGCAGAATTGCTCAAAGTTGGAGGGGTAATTAAATTTGCATCAAGTGTATTCAATGCTAATCAAATGAGCCCCCATTTTTCATTCAAAAAGATGCTTATTATGTTCTGAGGTCTCCTAACCGCAAAGCATAATAAATGGAAGGGGTTAAAAATTAATAAATTATTATAGTAAATTAGCCCTTCATCTATCCTAGCCCATGCTGTTCCCCCTCTGGCTTCCTAAGGCACCCAATCTGCTCCAGCACTAGTCTCCTCTTAACACTTTGCTGGTGCTTCCTCTGTCAGCTTGGCTTTGATGCATGTAGGGGTTCCTGCTCTCTGGTAGCAGCTTGGATGCGCACAGGCATATATCAAAACAGAATAAAGTTTATTGTCTTTCATAAACTTTACAGCTCCCAAATGAAAACAGCCTTTCTTCAGCACAAATGAATAACAGAAACAGTCTTTTCTTCCGCCCAAATGAATACAACATCATCCTTTCTCTGCATAATGCAAAGTCAATCAAAGCGGTCTTGCCCATTTGGTATAACAGGCACTTCTTAGTCTCTAGCATAGACCTGCACTGGAGCATAGGGATGACCTTTCACACTCAAACTCTTTTGTTTGCGCCTAAATCCTGGACCCAAAATCCAGTCTAATAAAAATCCTATCAGTATCCTACTGTTACTCGTACAGACTTCCTGGGCCTTACATTACCAAGGCCAGCTGCCTCGGTGATATATACCTGCCATGCAGTACTTTACCCCCTAGTTTCTTAAATGCACATTATGATTTCATGACGCCAGGGCAGAGAGGAGCGGGTGCCTTGGGAAGCAAGTTGAGAACCGGCGAAGAGATAGGACAGATGAGGAGCAAGGTGAGTTTGATAATTTAGAGGTTTTCATCTCTACCCAAGCCCATATAAGTCAAGCAGCTATTTTGCTTGATTTGCACACCTAAAATTCATGGATTTTCGTATTCACTAGAATCCACAAATTTTGGGAAATTCTTAAAAAATTGGATTTTTTTAGAATCAATTTGCTCATCTGTACCCATGGTCCATGCTTTCTGATATTTTAGGTTTTTCAATAAAAGCTTTTAGGGGTATTCTCAAGTTCTTTTGTTGCACTAATTAAACAGCATGGAAATAAGCAAGTTTGCAATTAACTTGCTTTTTCTATTTGCTGCTGGAATATAGTAGTCTTAGTTGCAACAATACAACTAATATTATAGAATATTTCTGTCATTAAATGTTACATTTCAGGCAACTAGAAAGTGTGCTTAGCAGAAAAAGATTTTTTTCTTTGGGTTGGGTTTAAAATTCGGAAAGGGTCCTGGTTGTTGGAACAGTAGAGAGCAGATATGTGTTCCTAGCCTGTAGAACTGAAGGAGCCAAATTTGGTTTGGACAAAGTTTGTTCTTTTTAAGGTAGTTGGTCTTCACATGACATCTAGATGATTTTTTCTTTTTTTTGGCACTACTGATGTGATTTTTGATCTGCATGAGATAAATACAGTTAGTTAAGATGAGTTCCACTCGAAAATCCTCTGCATTGGAGTTGAACATCTGAGTGTGCCTGCCTGTCTAGTCACCAGAGACAGTGTTCAAATGAGTTAGCTTCCCGAGTTGTGACAACACCTAATATAACAGTACCAGTACACATACAGTCATGAGGTGCAGACATAGATATGTGATACATTTACACTCACATAATTAACACCAACCATGCAGTTTTTTAATCACAGGAACCGTAACCCATGTTGTTATTGAAAAAATTAAATTTAGCAAGACAGTTAGACCCCCTTTTAGGGAAACAGCTAAAATCCAGTAAGAAGACATTGCTGAGACAAGACAAAAGTGTTTCCACACACATTAAATTGCCAGTGGTCACTGGTGATATATGTGAGGGGAGATATGTTTCACTGCGGCTACTAGACTCAGTGAACTGAACCTACAAGTTTCTTCAGCATGTTAGGTGCTGAAGAGGTTAATCAGCCATTTTGGGACGGGTCCTTTGTGAGTAGGTATGAGATGGGTGGGATGCCTACACACCATATCTCCACCTCAAGGGTGTACCTGGAGGAGTTAAATCTCTAGCATTGAGGTTTTTTTTCTGTTGTGTGAGTTTGGAGAAGGAAGTCTCCAGACTGTGGAACTTCAGCTCAGGAGAAGCTGAAGTGTGCTGCAACTTAAGCGGGTGAATCCCGCATACATATGGACTGTGCTATCGTTTATCTTTTGTTTTGCCGTTATGCCAGTGACTCGCCCCCTGGGCCGTGGGGCACTCGGATCCGGGCAATAGGGGGAACGATGGGAGTAGTAGTGGCAACCCGGTTCCGTGGCTCAGGGTGGTCAGGCCAGTGGTAGTCCGTTACGTGTTGTTGATTATGTCCGACTACGCCACCCGTGGATTTGCGGTCATTAGGAACCGCCGCTGCAGGGCAGACCGCTGGGGCTGATGATATGTGCAGCTGGGATGGTGTGACTCCCCATGGGAAGAGTGCGGCCCCAGGGCAGTGTAGTGGATGGTGGGAGTGATGGTGGTGAGAGTCCCAGTACCGGTAGTGCTGGAGGCGCGAAGGAGCAGACAGACAATAGGTTGCAGTCCAGGGTCTTTACTGAAACAGGTAAACTGACCCATAAACAGTCCCAGCTAGGAGGGGACCTGGATGTCTGAGAGCAACGGGGAAATTGGCCCTGGTCAGGGTGAGGGTGTAGGCCTACCGTGCTTTCTGCGCTCCTTCTGGCTATCTCCTCGTTATAGGGTAACAGCCCACATTTCCGAGCTTTCCGTGTATTCTCGCCTGTATGGCCTGCGACGTGGGTTCCTTTCTGCTCCCAGCCTTGTATGGCTTTCCTGGTCCCTTCGGTTGTGGCAGGGCCTTCAGGCTTCTTAGGCCAAGGAATGTACAGTCCCTTGCGGACTGGTTCTCTGCTGGAGGATGTAGAATCCTTCCAGCCTCAGACACCAAAGTCTGGTAAAATTAAGTCTTTTCTCTGCCAAGACAGGCTCTCTTCGCCTCTTGTCTCTGGCTTGTGGCTCTCCTCCTGCCACACTTCCTCTTAGGTGCAGTGCAACTGTCTGTCCCTGCTCTGCTGAGACACGTCTCAGTCCTGAGACAGGTCATCTGGTTCTCCCTAACCCTGCCCCCAGCACCAGCTTTTATAGGGGCAGCCAGCTCCCCCTACTGGCCTGAGACAGGAGGCATTGCATGCTAATGTTCCCCTGACTAGAGAACCTCCCCCTTGCTCTCAGACACAGCTTTAATTACACTTGTGGCATCCAGGCCAGGGTGACACATTCCCCCCTAGTGAAATTTAGTACTCCGGGACTAAACAATAAACAAAGACAATATGCATAACAATAAAACATTAATAGACAGACGACACACAAATTGAGTTCTTAAGGTCACAGTGTGTCATGTGACCGGGTGTCCATATCACCAATACAACGGGGAGCCTTAACCATGTGGGGGTCTGTCCTACCCCAAGTCCTTTACAGTCTTAGTTCATTCCTTGGTTAGACTCCGAACGCAGTCCATACAAGGTCCCGGTTATAAAAAGTCCATAACCTGTGAGTCCTTACGGTAGCTGCAAGAAACTGAAACAGAGTATTACCAAACATGCATGTAACTTTGCAAACAATTCAACATTTGGCAACAGGGTTATTTACAATCTTAGTGCACTCTATATTTTCCAGCGAGCGGGTATCTGCCCCTTTGTGCTCCTGGTTGACCTACGTAGCCCACTGTCTGGTGGTGGACCAACCTGGCTTTCCCCACTAGCGTTAGGGGTACAGCTACCAGCTGGGTGTACAGGTAGGGCAGGCAGCTGTCTGCGGGTCCTTTGGCTTACCACAGGCATGGCAGGCTCACTGTCAGCAGAGGGTTGACTCTCCTGGGCTGCTGGTACAGGCTCTTCTGCCTCTGGAACCGCTCGCTCCTCTTCACCTTCCGGCTCTGGTGTTGGTTGTTGCTGTGCCGGTTGCAGGAAATGCAGGACGGGTACCACTATGGCATCATTTATGCGAGTCCAGGACTGAGGGAACTCTCCGAGAACGGTGCTGATCATTTCTTCCTTGACCTCTGCGGGTTCAAGGTCACTCTGATCCTCTTCTGCACTACGGAGTTGCTCGGGGCACCTTTTGAGGTGGTCTCTGGAGACGACACTAGTGGTTTCTCCTCCGTCCTTGGTGATTACGCACACCTTTGGGTTGTCGTGATCAGACTGCAGTACGGTGTAGGGTTCCCTTTCCCACTGGTCGTCCAACTTATGTAGCCTTCTTTTTTGCTTTAGGACCTGCTCACCAGGTTCTAGGGGACCAGCAGGGGCGTGTTGATTGAAGAGTTTTTCTTGCCTCTCTCTCACCTGGGCCAGGCTCTTCTCCACACTCTCCTGTACCTTCTTGTACTGCAGTTGCCTTTCCGTATCCCAGTCCGCATCCGGGGAGGTGTCCTCAGGTATTATAACTCCCATCTCCAGGTCTACGGGCAGCTTACCTGGTCTAGCTCGCATCAGGTAAGCCGGGGTGCAGTTTGTAGCATTCACCGGGATATTGTTGTATAGGTCTATCAGGTCCGGCAGTTTTTCTGGCCACAGACTGCGTTCCTCCAGGGGCAATGTCTTTAGGAGATCAATGACTATGTTGTTCATCTTCTCACACATCCCGTTGGTTTGGGGGTGGTAAGGCATTGTACGAATCTTCTTACAGCCATAGAGGTTGCAGAACTCCTGGAAGATTTCAGCCTCGAACGCTGGACCCTGGTCTGTCAGGACCTGTTCCGGATACCCGTGTGGACGGCAGAAGTATTGCTGGAAGGCTCTGGCCGCTGTTTGGGCTGTCAAGTCCTTTACCGGGACCACCACTAGAAAACGGGAATAGTGGTCCACGATTGTCAGGGCATAGATGTATCCTGACCCGCTGGGAGCCAATTTGACATGGTCCAGAGCTACCAGCTCAAGAGGCTGCGTGGTGACGATGGGCCTCAAGGGTGTCTTCTGGCTGGCACGGTCCTTCCTCCTTAGGTGACAAGGGCCACAGTCTCTGCACCATTTTTCTACAGCTCCTCTCATGCCGACCCAAAAGAACCTTCCTCTTAGCAGGAACTCCAGTTTCTTCCAACCGAAGTGCCCCGCTCTGTCATGGCAAGCTCCCAGGACCATAGCTGCATCCCGCCTTGGAACCACGACTTGCCAGGTCAGCTCGTGTGTCCGGTGGTTGATAATCCTTCTGCACAACTTGCCTTCGTAGAGGAACAGCTTGCTCTTCTCCTTCCATAGCTGTCTAGCTTCCTCTGGAGCATCCGGATTCATGCGGGCGTCTTCCTGGGTCAGCAGTTCTTTCACCAGACGGATGGCAGGGTCACTATCTTGGGTCTCGGCCCAGCTGTGGTGAGGTAGGGGATTGATCATCACGGTTGTTAGATCCTCCTCTTTCACGCGGTGGGAGCGGCTCCATACCGGTGAAACGCGGGGAGTTCTACCTCCTCCAGCTCTTCTGGGTCTTTGTCACCTTCAGGTAAGTGAGGCATCCTCGACAGGGCGTCTGCGTTGGCATTGGTTTTGCCGGCCCGGTACTTGATCACGAAGTCATAGTTGGAGAGACGGGCCATCCACCGCTGTTCTAGGGCACCCAGTCTTGCATTGTCCAGGTGTGTCAACGGGTTGTTGTCCGTGTACACTGTGAACTTTGCGGAGGCCAGGTAATGCCCACACCACCGCCAAGAATTCTAGCTTGAAGGAGTTGTAATTCTCCGGGTTCCTCTCGGTGGGTCTCGGCTTCCGGCTGGCGTATGCGATCACCCGTTCTCTGCCCTGTTGGTTTTGGGACAGTATGGCTCCCAGTCCCACATTACTGGCATCTGTGTGGAGAATGAAAGGCTGGCCATAATCAGGGTAGGCCAGGATCTCGTCCCCTGTGAGGGCCATCTTTAGCTGGCGGAAGGACTCCTCTTCCGGTTTATCCCACTTGAAGGGCGGCTTTTGGCTCCTGGACTTAGACTGTCCGATCAGGAGGTCCTGCATAGGAACTGCCATCTTGGTGAACCCGGGGATGAACCTTCGGTAGTATCCTACCAACCCGAGAAACTGTCTCACCTCTTTGATGTTCGAGGGGCTTGGCCAGCTTTTGATTGCCATGACCTTGTCAGGGTCGGGGGCCACTCCTTCCGCGCTTACCACGTGCCCTAGGCACTGGACCTTTGGTTTCAGCAGGTGACACTTCGATGGTTTCACCTTCAGGCCATAGCCTGCCAGGGCTTCGAACACCTCGGCCAGGTGCTTTAGATGGTCCTCGTAGGTTTTCGAATAGACGATCATGTCGTCCAGGTAAAGGAGGACCGTCTCGAAGTTTCGGTGCCCTAGACAGCATTCCATCAGCCGCTGGAAGGTCCCTGGTGCGTTGCAGAGCCCGAAAGGCATACAGTTGAACTCGCTCAGTCCCATCGGGGTGGTGAAGGCGGTCTTCTCCTTGTCAGCCTCTGCCACAGGAACCTGCCAGTACCCGCTAGTAAGGTCCAAAGTAGAAAAGAAGTTAGCAGATTTTAGTGCGGCTAAAGACTCCTCTATTCTAGGCTGCGGATATGCGTCTTTGTGGGTGTTACGGTTGATTTGTCTATAGTCCACGCACATTCTCATGGTGCCGTCTTTCTTTTTGACCAGAACCAAAGGGGCTGCCCAGGGGCTACAGCTGTCTCTAATAACCCCAGCTTCTTTCATCTCTCTTAGCATGCCCTTTGCGTTCTGGTAGTGTGCAGGGGGTACAGGTCTGTGTCTTTCTTTTATCGGTGGGTGGCTCCCTGTGGGGATGTGGTGTTCTATCCCCTTTACTCTGCCGAAGTCTAGCGGGTGCTTACTAAAGACTCTCTCGTACTCCTGTACCACCCGGTAGACTCCTTGTTTTTGGTGCAGGGGAGTGGAGTCAGCACCCACGTGGAGTTTCTGGCACCAGTCCTCCTTTTGTTTCTGGGAGCCATTACCCTCCACCTGTGGAGATGGAGGCAAGGGTTCCACGGCCCTGATAGCTTTGTGTTCGACAACAAACAGTTTGGCGAGTGTAGCGTACCTGGGTAAGTGTACTTCCCTCTCCCCAATGTTGAGGATGCGGACAGGCACCCTCCCATGACGGACATCAACCACCCCCCGGGCTGTCAAAATGGTGGGCCTGCTGTCTGAGTACACGGGTTCTACCATGGCTTGGTAGTCTCTACCTCTCAACCCGATTGCAGTCCGACACCAGATCATCATTTCACTTTTGGGAGGCATGGAAATGGGGAATGGGTCACTCAGTCTTACGCTACCGATCTCACCACCAGACAGTTCTACCTGCTGCCGTCTCATCAGGGCTTTTATCTCCTTGTTGAGGACTCTCTGTTGGCTGGAACTAGCATTGACCGCCACCTGTTGTAAGATTACAATTACCTCTGAAAGACAATTTTCAATTACGTTAGTACCCACAGTTATTTTAGGGTGACTTTCACGACGGTCAATGTCCACAATAATTACTCCCTGTGCCGGCAGTTCAACTTTACCAATTTTAATGGTCATCTCCTTGAACCCCATCTGCGGCACGGGTAAGCCATTACTGGCGATGATGCTCAAGTTACTGTCTGGATACCGTGTGATATCAGCATCAGTCCAATACTGCTTAAAAAGTACATAAGGGATAGTGGTTACTTGCGACCCAGTATCCAGCAAGGCGCTCATGGGGATACCGTCCAGCACCACGGGTAAAACCGGGCGCCGCCCAACGTACTTATCACGCCAATTATAAGGGCCTGGTGATCTTATGCCTGGGGGTTGGCCCTCTGCCCCAGGTTGGACCAGTTTAAATTACAGTACCTGGAATTGTGTCCGGGCTGGTTGCATCGACGGCAAATGGGCTGTCCATCCTCTGCGTAGCGGTCTGTGGGCCTCCCTCGGAACTACGGGATCCTCCTCTGTCGACGCCACGGGACATCCTCCGGACTTGAAGTCAGCTCGATGGGTCTTGACGGGTCCACTTGCAACGCCTGGACGGTCCTGGTCAACGTCGCGACGCTCTTGGTCAGCTCCTGGACTTGGTGGTGCAGGTCTTTCGACGGGGCTTGGTTCAGGGCCTGTGCATCAGCCCCCACGGGGTCCATAGAGGAGGGCGCCGCCTCCTGGTGGTAGGTGAGAGCAGGGCGCCGGGGGTTTATAGCGCCACTGGTTGCAGATTCACGGAGCACCCTTATGGCCCTGTCCTTAAATTGGGCAAAGGTCAGGTCGGGGTTCTGAAAGAACATGAGGCGCAGCTGGGCCCTGTGGGCGCTGGACAGCAGACCTTCTATGAATTGTTCTGTTAGCAGCTTATCCGTTTCATGCACACTGCCAGGGTCAGTTTGTTGAATAGCCCTCAAGGCTTCCTGCAGATTTAGGGCATAGTCTCTGATGCTGTCCTGTGCCCGCTGCTTACATCCATAGAATCTCATTTTAATCTCAGCGGAGGTACGCGTGTCAAAGGTACCCCGCAGCCGGGCCAGAATACCCTTCACAGTCCTTTTCTCCTCAGTGGGCCATGATTTTACCTCCCTTTGGGCTGCGCCAGTTAACTGCCCTGTCAATATGCTGACCTTCTGTTCCTCTGTCAGGGGGTAAACGTGGAACAAACTGTATAGCCTTTCCTTGAAGTCAGTTAGGGCATGGGGCTCCCCTGAGTATTTGGGCAGCCAGGCCGCTCCAGGGATGTAGGGTAGGGAAAAGGGCATCACCGCTGCGGCAGCCGCGTTGGTGGTAGTGGGCGCCTCTGTGTCCGACATCTTCCTCCCCCCTAGTTAAGCGTGGCCTACCTTCCGACGATCCTCTTCTGTAGGCCGCGGCTCCGCTGCTGCTGCTATGGACGAGGACCTGGCGTCGCGTCCTGATGACGTCAGCGTCGCTCTCTCTCCCTTCCAGGACCTTGCGCAGCGTCGGTGCGTGGGGCGGAGCTTTGGATCTCACGCGGTTTTGACGTCCACGCCCCTCTTCTTCCCGCGCGGCGTCCTGAAGATGGCGTCCAATGGCGGGAAGCAGCTGCGGAAGGCGGGAAGACGGCAGAAGATGGCGGGAAACGGTCCAAGATGGCGTCTGATGGCGGGAATCGGCTCCGGATGGCGGGAAACGACTCCGGACGGCGGGAAACTTGGCCACAGGTAAGTTACAAAAGTCTTTTTCAAGCACGCAGTATCCGGTGGTTGCGGGCACGAAATCCTGCCGACTACGCCAAAGCTGACTCGCCCCCTGGGCCGTTGGACACTCGGTTCCGTGGCTCAGGGTGGTCAGGCCAGTGGTAGTCCGTTACGTGTTGTTGATTATGTCCGACTACGCCACCCGTGGATTTGCGGTCATTAGGAACCGCCGCTGCAGGGCAGACTGCTGGGGCTGATGATATGTGCAGCTGGGATGGTGTGACTCCCCACGGGAAGAGTGCGGCCCCAGGGCAGTGTAGTGGATGGTGGGAGTGATGGTGGTGAGAGTCCCAGTACCGGTAGTGCTGGAGGCGCGAAGGAGCACACAGACAATAGGTTGCAGTCCAGGGTCTTTACTGAAATAGGTAAACTGACCCATAAACAGTCCCAGCTAGGAGGGGACCTGGATGTCTGAGAGCAACGGGGAAATTGGCCCTGGTCAGGGTGAGGGTGTAGGCCTACCGTGCTTTCTGCGCTCCTTCTGGCTATCTCCTCGTTATAGGGTAACAGCCCACGTTTCCGAGCTTTCCGTGTATTCTCGCCTGTATGGCCTGCAACGTGGGTTCCTTTCTGCTCCCAGCCTTGTACGGCTTTCCTGGTCCCTTCGGTTGTGGCAGGGCCTTCAGGCTTCTTAGGCCAAGGAATGTACAGTCCCTTGCGGACTGGTTCTCTGCTGGAGGATGTAGAATCCTTCCAGCCTCAGACACCAAAGTCTGGTAAAATTAAGTCTTTTCTCTGCCAAGACAGGCTCTCTTCGCCTCTTGTCTCTGGCTTGTGGCTCTCCTCCTGCCACACTTCCTCTTAGGTGCAGTGCAACTGTCTGTCCCTGCTCTGCTGAGACAAGTCTCAGTCCTGAGACAGGTCATCTGGTTCTCCCTAACCCTGCCCCCAGCACCAGCTTTTATAGGGACAGCCAGCTCCCCCTACTGGCCTGAGACAGGAGGCATTGCATGCTAATGTTCCCCTGACTAGAGAACCTCCCCCTTGCTCTCAGACACAGCTTTAATTACACTTGTGGCATCCAGGCCAGGGTGACACACCAGCAAGGCCATGTTTATTTTGTGGAACCTGCAGTGCTTTATGCCAATTAAAATAAACCTGCAGACGAAAACGTTTCTGTGTCTACTTCTGGAAGCAGCCGAGTGAGTTGTCCTACTGTGGCACCCCAGGGGTCTGGTTTCCACAGTAATGTAGTGTTATGTCTGAGAGCAGGTGGGAGGTCCTTTGGTCAGGGATCCTGTGCATGCCACACCTCCTGCCCAGTCTTGGGAGGGGAAGAACTTCCCCTATAAAAACCTAGGGCTGAGGCAGGGTTAGTGAGTAGAGAAGAAGTAGAGACGAGAAACAGTCATAGGAAGAAACATCAGAAGCTCAGTGGGAGTAATACTACTACGAGTCAGGGGTTGGCAGCTGCAGAGCTCGCCCTGACTGAGAAGCTTTCTTACCGGACCCGGCGTCCGAGGCTGTGGGGACTAACTCTTACCCAGCAGCAGAAGCCGACCGGCAGGGGATTTCAGGTCCTCAGGCCCAGAAACCCGAAGGCACGGTCACACGCGTGGGACCAGCACCGCCATCGTGGAGCGGAAGCCATTAGAAGGCCCCGAGTCACCGGCCATACGAGTGAGCACCACACGGTACACTCAGGGACGTGGGCTACTTATATTCGCTTCTAGCAAGGTAGCCAGAAGAGTACAGTCAGTTTGGGAGGCCTACAACTCCGCCTGGCCAGGGGAGATCCCATCTGCTCAAGGACTGACCAGGCCCCGTTCGCTAGCAAGTACTCCGGGAGGGTCTATCGTTGTTACCAGTAAAGACCCTGAATTATACCGCACCATCTCTGAGTGGTTCCTGCTACCCCCATCTTCCACGTCGGCTGCCCTGAGGCCATACCCCTCCCGTTGGGGGTTATACTATCACGCTGCACAATTCTACACCGGCCTCAGCGGTCTGCCCTGCAGCGGCAGCTCCATAGCTGCAAATCAACGGGTGGCGTAGTCGACACTCAAATAACATCTATCAAGACTGCCACACACTGAGTTTGACTCCCTGGGCACGGACCGGGTCCCCGCCACTCGGAGACTACAACCCTCATCTGATCCGGTTCCGGGTAAGCCCCGTGCGCGAGACGCTGCGCGACACAGCAGGCCCAGGGGCGCGTCAACTTTGGCGTAGTCGGCAGGATTTCGTGCCCGCAACCACCGGGTACTGCGTGCCTGAAAAAGAGACTTTTAAAACTTACCATCCGTGAAGTTTTCCCGCCATCGGTGAAGATTCCCACCATCCGGCGCCATTTTCAGCCTTCTTCCCGCCATCTCTGAAGATTCCCGCCATCCGGCGCCATCTTCAGCCTTCTTCCCGCCATCCGTGGAGTTTTCCCGCCGTTGGACGCCATCTTGAGGACGCCGCGCGGGAAGAAGAGGGGCGTGGACTCCGAAAAGCCCGCGAGAACTGAAGCCCAGCCTCACGTCCGGACGTTGCGTAAGGTCCTGGAAGGAGCCCAGCAGACGCCGACGTCACCGGAGCGCGACGGAAGGTCCTCAACCCTGACGATCCACTGCGGAGCCGCGGCCTATGGAAGAGGATCATCGCAAGGTAGGCCACGGTCCACTAGGGGGGAGAAGGATGTCGGATACGGAGGAGAGCTTCACCGCTTCAACCCCCGCCAGCGCCACCGCTGTCGCGGTCATGCCTTTCACCATGCCCTATATCCCGGGGGCAGCCTGGCTACCCCAGTACTCAGGGGAGTCACATACCCTGCAGGACTTTAGAGAAAGGCTGGATAGCCTCTTCCAGGTGTACCCCCTCACAGAGGAGCAAAAAGTGAGCATCCTGGTGGCCCAATTAACCGGAGCAGCCCGAAGGGAGGTAAAGTCCTGGCCACCTGGGGGGAGGACTGTCGCAGGGATACTAACCCGGCTGAGGGACACCTTTGATACCCGCACCTCAGCCGAGATCAAGCTTAGATTCTATGGGTGCAAACAGCGGGCCCATGAGAATATAAGGGACTATGCCCTGAACCTACAAGAGGCCCTGAGAGCCGTTAAGCAGACCTACCCTGACGGCGTGGGAGACGAGGACAGGCTGTTGACTGAACAATTTATAGAGGGTTTATATTGCAATGCCCACCGAACCCAGTTGCGGGCAATGGCCCTACAGGACCCTCATCTGGGATTTGCACAGTTCAAGGACAGAGCCATCCGGGTGCTCCGAGAACCGGCACCGGATGGCGTTGTGACCCACAGGCGCCCAGCTATCACTTACCACCAGGAGGCGGCGCCCTTGTCGGCAGGGCCTGTAGGGGCTGATGCGCAGGCTTTGAACAATGACCCGGCTCCAGACCTGCACCATCAGGTCCAAGAGCTAGCTAAAAGCGTTGCTGCGTTAACCCGAACTGTGCAGTCTTTACAGGCTTCCACTCCAGGGAAGATCCAGCTGGCATCCGGACCGGAGAACATCCCGTGGCGTCGACCAAGGAGGACCCCACCGGCCAGAGGAAGACCCAGTGACCGGTACAACGAGGACGGACGACCCATCTGCCGCCGCTGCAATCAACCCGGACATATGGCAAGGTACTGTCCTTTAAACTGGCACAACCTGGGGGTAGAGGGCCAACCCCCAGGAAAAAGATCACCAGGCCCATCGAACTGGCGTGACAAATATGTCGGAGGACGTCCAGTCTTGCCTGTGGTACTGGATGGCATCCCTATGAGTGCCCTACTAGACACCGGGTCACAGGTCACCACCATCCCGTACGTGCTCTTCAAGCAGTACTGGAATGACTCGGATATAACCCGCTACCCTGACGACGACTTGAGTATCATCGCCAGCAATGGTCAGCCCGTGCCACAGATCGGATTTAAAGAGGCGACCATTAAAATTGGTAGAGTCGAACTAGCAGCACAGGTACTGATTATTGTAGACATTGACAAACACGAGAGTCACCCAAAGATAACGCTAGGAACTAATGTAATTGAAAATTGTCTTGCAGAGGTGATTTTCCTTTTACAACAGGTTGCCAAGAACGCCAGCTCCGGTGAGCAGCGGGTGCTCCAGAAGGAGATCCGGGCACTGATGCGACGGCAACAGGTGGAACTCTCCGGCGGTGAGATTGGTAGCGTAAGAATGTGTGACCCTTTTCCTATTGCCATGCCCCCAAAAAGTGAAATGATGATTTGGTGCCGGGCAGCTATTGGTCTGAGAGGTAGGGATTACCAGGCAATGGTAGAACCAGTTTACTCGGACAGTAGGCCCACCATTTTGACAGCACGGGGGGTGGTTGATGTACGCCATGGGAGGGTGCCCGTTCGCATAATAAATATCGGGGAGAGGGAAGTGTACCTGCCCCGGTATGCCACGCTAGCCAAATTATATACCATTAACCAAAATTCTATACAATCTGTGGAACCCTTGCCTCCATCTCACCCGGAGGAAGGTAACGGCTCTAAGAAAAACATGGAGGACTGGTGTCAGCAACTACATCTGGGTACTGACTCCACTCCCGCACACCAGAAACAAGGAGTCTATCGGGTGGTTCAAGAGTACGAGAGAGTGTTCAGTAAACACCCGTTAGACTTCGGGCGAGTCAAGGGGGTAGAACACCACATCCCCACGGGAGATCATCCTCCTATAAAAGAGAGGTATCGACCCGTACCCCCTGCCCACTACCAACACGCCAAGGGGATGCTTAGAGACATGAAGGAGGCTGGGGTGATCAGGGATAGCTGTAGCCCCTGGGCAGCTCCACTAGTCTTAGTCAGAAAAAAAGACAACACCATGAGGATGTGTGTAGATTACCAGAAAATCAACCGTATCACACACAAGGATGCGTACCCCTTACCAAGGATAGAGGAGTCATTGGCTGCTTTAAGATCTGCTAACTTCTTCTCTACCTTGGATCTCACTAGCGGGTACTGGCAGGTTCCTGTAGCAGAGGCGGACCGGGAGAAGACCGCATTCACCACCCCGATGGTACTTAGCGAGTTCACCTGCATGCCGTTCGGACTCTGCAACGCACCAGGAACCTTCCAACGACTAATGGAGTGTTGTCTGGGCCACAGAAACTTCGAGACGGTCCTGTTGTACCTGGACGATGTCATCGTATATTCCAAGACGTATGAGGACCACCTGAAACACCTGGCGGAAGTGTTCGAAGCTCTGGCGAGTTACGGCCTAAAGGTGAAACCCTCCAAGTGTCACCTCCTGAAACCAAAGGTGCAGTACCTGGGACACGTGGTGAGCGCTGACGGAGTGGCTCCCGACCCTGATAAGATAACCGCAATTAAGGAATGGCCAAGCCCCTCCAGCGTAAAAGAAGTGCGGCAGTTCCTCGGGTTGGTAGGCTACTACCGAAGGTTTATTCCCGGTTTCACCAAAAAGGCAGCACCTATGCAGGACCTCCTGATAGGCCAGTCCCGGAAGGCCAAGAACCAGAAGCCGCCCTTCAAATGGGAGGAGCTGGAAGAAGAGTCCTTCCGCCAGCTGAAGATGGCCCTCACTGGGGACGAAATCCTGGCGTACCCGGATTATAGCCAGCCCTTTATCCTCTACACCGACGCCAGTAACATCGGGCTAGGAGCCGTACTGTCCCAGATCCAGCAGGGGAAGGAACGAGTAATCGCCTACGCCAGCCGAAAACTGCGACCCACCGAAAGGAACCCCGAGAATTACAGCTCATTTAAGCTAGAGTTCCTGGCCGTAGTATGGGCAGTCACCGAGCGCTTTAAGCATTACCTCGCTTCTTCCCGGTTCACCGTGTACACGGATAACAACCCGTTGACACACCTGGACACGGCAAGACTCGGTGCCCTGGAGCAGAGGTGGATGGCCCGTCTGTCCAACTACGAGTTCACAATCAAATACCGGGCCGGACGCTCCAATACCAACGCGGACGCCCTGTCCAGGATGCCCAACCTGCCGGACGAAGGAGAAGATCCGGAGGGACTGGAAGAAGTTGAACTCCCTGCGTTCCACCGTCATGGGACTATCCAGTATTCCCACCGGGTAAGGAGTAAACAGGCTGCTACGTTGAACCCCTTACCTCACTACAACTGGGCGGAAACGCAAGACAGCGACCCTGCCGTCCGACTGGTGAAGGAGATGCTGACTCGCCCGGAGGCTTGCCTTGAACCAGACGCTCCGGAGGAAGCCAAACAACTATGGGCAGAGAAGAGTCGACTGTTCCTTTACAAGGGGAAGTTGTGCGGCAGAATGGTTAACTCCCGAACGCATGAACTACTCTGGCAAGTAGTGGTGCCACGAAGAGACGCAGCCATGGTGATGGAGACATACCACGACGGAGCTGGACACTTCGGGTGGAAGAAGCTGGAGTTCCTGCTGCGCCAGCGATTCCACTGGGTAGGCATGAGGGGAACCATTGAGAAGTGGTGCAGAGACTGTGGCCCGTGCAACCTGAGAAGGAAGGACCGTGCCAGCCAGAAGACTCCCCTGCAGTCCATCGTCACCCGGCAACCGTTGGAACTGGTAGCCTTGGATCATGTAAAACTGACCCCAAGCAGAAGTGGCTACGTCTACGCGTTAACCATCGTGGATCATTACTCCCGGTTCTTGGTTGTCGTCCCCGTCAAGGACTTAACGGCTCAAACAGCAGCTAGAGCCTTCCAGCAGCACTTCTGCCGTCCACACGGGTACCCGGACCAAGTGCTGACGGACCAGGGACCTGCCTTTGAAGCGGAGGTCTTCCAGGAATTCTGCAATCTGTATGGCTGCCGGAAGATAAGGACGACACCCTACCATTCGCAAACTAATGGACTTTGTGAGAAAATGAACCAGGTGGTAATGGATCTTCTAAAAACGTTGCCCCTGGAAGAACGCAGTCTGTGGCCTGAGAAGTTGCCCGATCTGGTGGACCTATACAACCACATCCCGGTAGGTTCCACCAACTGTACCCCGGCTTACCTAATGAGGGCAAGACCTGGTAAGTTACCTGTTGACCTGGAAATGGGAGTCCTGACACCCGAGGACACTTCACCAGAAGCAGACTGGGACACAGAGAGGCAGCAGCAGTACCGGAGAGTACAGGAGAGCGTGGAGCGAAGTCTCTGTCAGGCTAGGGAAAGACAAGAGAAAACTTACAACCAGTATGCTCCCGCTGTTCCCCTGGTACCCGGAGAGCAGGTCTTGAAGAGGAAGAGACGGCTCCACAAGTTGGACGACCAGTGGGAGAAGGACCCGTACACCGTACTGCCCTCAAGCCACGAGAACCCGAAGGTTTGTACCATCAGTAAAGACGGAGGGGAAACCACAGCCATTGTATCCCGGGACCACCTGAAGAAGTGTCCCGAACAACTGAGGAACCCTGAAGAGGAACAAGAAGACCATCGACCCGTAGAGGAAAGGGAAGATATGGTTAGTACTGTGCTCGGGGACTTCCCTCGGTCTTGGACTCAAGTCAATGGTGCAGTTGTGGTACCCGTACTCACCTTCCTCCAACCAGCATCCCAAGTACCTACGGAGCAACAGGTAGAGCTGGAAGAACAGCCGGTCCAGGAGGCAGAAGACCCCACACCAGCAGACCAGGAGGATCAACCCTCTGCTTGCAGTGAGCCTGCCATATCCCTAGTGAGCCAAAGAGCCGGTAGACAGCTGCCCAGTTTACCCTTGACAGCTCCTACACCCTGTAGTTCAGGACTAGACAGTCAGCTCCGTAGGTCCACTAGGGCCACTAGGGGCCAGTTACCCGCACGTTGGAGGATTTGAAGTGTATAAATTGTTTTATTTATGTTTACCTGTGTATTGTTGCTTGTGTATAATTTTGTGTTTCTAGTTCTTTGTAGGAGTCCTTGGTGGATTTACCGGGAATCCTTGTACATAGTTGGAGCGTAACCCAGGACGGACTAAAGACTGTTAAGGACTCGGGGCAGGACAAACCCCTACCTGGTTACGTCTCCCTGTTTTGGTGAAATGGACACCTTGCTTTTCTTCAAGGACTGCACCCGGTTACGGACATGCCGTAACCATCCTTATATGTTTTTCTTATTGTATTATTATTGTTTTTACCTTGTTATGTTTTTCTAAAATATGTTTAGTCCCGGAGTACTAAATTTCACTAGGGGGGAATGTGGCACCCCAGGGGTCTGGTTTCCACAGTAATGTAGTGTTATGTCTGAGAGCAGGTGGGAGGTCCTTTGGTCAGGGATCCTGTGCATGCCACACCTCCTGCCCAGTCTTGGGAGGGGAAGAACTTCCCCTATAAAAACCTAGGGCTGAGGCAGGGTTAGTGAGTAGAGAAGAAGTAGAGACGAGAAACAGTCATAGGAAGAAACAGCAGAAGCTCAGTGGGAGCAATACTACTACGAGTCAGGGGTTGGCAGCTGCAGAGCTCGCCCTGACTGAGAAGCTTTCTTACCGGACCCGGCGTCCGAGGCTGTGGGGACTAACTCTTACCCAGCAGCAGAAGCCGACCGGCAGGGGATTTCAGGTCCTCAGGCCCAGAAACCCGAAGGCACGGTCACACGCGTGGGACCAGCACTGCAATCGTGGAGCGGAAGCCATTAGAAGGCCCCGAGTCACCGGCCATACGAGTGAGCACCACACGGTACACTCAGGGACGTGGGCTACTTATATCCGCTTCTAGCAAGGTAGCCAGAAGAGTACAGTCAGTTTGGGAGGCCTACAACTCCGCCTGGCCAGGGGAGATCCCATCTGCTCAAGGACTGACCAGGCCCCGTTCGCTAGCAAGTACTCCGGGAGGGTCTATCGTTGCTACCAGTAAAGACCCTGAATTACACCGCACCGTCTCTGAGTGGTTCCTGCTGCCCCCATCTTCCACGTCGGCTGCCCTGAGGCCATACCCCTCCCGTTGGGGGTTATACTATCACGCTGCACAATTCTACACCGGCCTCAGCGGTCTGCCCTGCAGCGGCAGCTCCATAGCTGCAAATCAACGGGTGGCGTAGTCGACACTCAAATAACATCTATCAAGACTGCCACACACTGAGTTTGACTCCCTGGGCACGGACCGGGTCCCCGCCACTCGGAGACTACAACCCTCATCTGATCCGGTTCCGGGTAAGCCCCGTGCGCGAGACGCTGCGCGACACAGCAGGCCCAGGGGCGCGTCATTACCACAACATATACTGTATGTGAGGAGACAGTACAGAGATCTTTCTAATGATCTTTTTACACGTAGGCCTGTGATGGTGACAAGAGGGAATTCTTTACTAGTGTTGAGCCACCTCCGTAGTGTTCGGGTTCGGTTCGGTTCGTCGAACACCGGGATGTTCGAGGAACTGTTCGTCGAACTGTTCGTCGAACACCTTAGAACACCGTCGAACACCGTTAAAACCAATGGCAGGCAAACAAAAACACATAGAAACACATAGAAAACACCTGCAAAGGTGTCCAAAAGCTGACAAACTGCTCAGAAGACACTCTGTTTAAAAAAGCCGGCCGGCAAATTCAGCAGCGGCATACACCGGTACCCGACAATTTAGACAAGAAGGAATAGAGCATCACACATAGATTAGATAGATAGAAACATGTCAGTCACACATATAAGAAGCACAGTGACAGTGTTGGTTACTGCATTTGTCATTTAGTGTAAAGGATTTATTAAAAAAAATATTAGTGTTTTCATGCACCGTCTCTTTAAAAAAGCCGGCCGGCAATTCAGCATCTGTACCCGACAATTTAGAACAGAAAGAATAGAGCTTCACACATAGATTAGATAGATAGAAACATGTCAGTCACATATATAATAAGTACAGTGATAGTGTTGCTTACTGTACTTGTCATTTAGTGTAAAGGATTTATTTAAAAAAATAATAGTGTTTTCATGCACTGTCTCTTTAAAGCCGGCCGGCAATTCAACAGCGGTACCCGACAATTTAGAACAGAAAGATAGAGCATCACACATAGATTAGATAGATAGAAACATGTCAGTCACATATATATGAAGTACAGTGATAGTGTTGGTTACTGTACTTGTCATTTAGTATTAAAATAAAGGATTTATTATTAAAAAAATTGGCGTGGGGTTCCCCTTAATTTTAGGCTCTAGCGGAGGTTAAGCAGACGGCTGGGGCAGATGTTTGAAGCCTGGGAAGGGGGTAATACCCACGGAGCTTCCCAGGCTACTAATATCAGCCCCCAGCTGAATACATAGCCTTTACTAGCTATTAAAATGGGGGACCCCCCCAAAAAAATGACGTGGGGTCCCCCCTAATTTAATAGCTAGCAAAGGCTAGGCAGACAGCTGAGGGCTGATATTAATAGCCCAGGAAGGGAGCCATGAATATTGGCCCCCTCCCAGGCTAGAAACACCAGCCGTCAGCCGCCCCAGAAATGGCGCATTCATAGGATGCGCCAATTCTGGCACTTAGCCTCGCTCTTCCACGCTGCCCTGGTGCGGTGGCAGGGGGTAATAGGGTTGGGGTTGATGTCAGCTTATAATGCCAGCTGACATCAAGCCCAGGTTAGTAATGGAGAGGCGTCTATAAGACACCCCCATTACTAACCCCATAGTCAAAGTTAAAAAAAACACAAACACCCAGAATAAAGTCCTTTAATTGAAATAAAGACACAATCCTTTATTGTTCTAAATTAAACCATACCTACCATCACGCCCATTCCATCTGAAGCCAACGATCTCCTGCAATAAAAGAAAAATAATAAAGCAACCTCATCCTTACCTTTCCATGGTTCCCACGACAGCTTCAGCTCTGCTAAATCGAGATGACAGGCTGGACCGCAGCAGAACGCCGCCATCCAGCCTGTCATCCCGCAGACACTGAGAAGCGCAGGCTTGCTTGCGCTGCTCAGCGTCTCTCTGTGACGACATCCAGATGAGCCGAGTTCATGTCCAATGAACTCGGCTCACCTCATGCACGTCACTGACAGCGTGGGAAAATTCTCACGCTGAAGCGCTGATTGCAGGAGAATTTTCCCACGCTGTCAGTGACGTGCAGGAGGTGAGCTGAGTTCATTGGACATGAGCTCACCTCATGCACATCACTGACAGCGTGGGAGAATTCTCCTGCACTCAGCACTTCAGCGTGAGAATTTTCCCACGCTGTCAGTGACGTGCATGAGGTGAGCCGAGTTCATTGGACATGACCTCGGCTCATCTGGATGCCGTCACAGCGAGACAGTGAGGAGCGCAAGCATGCCTGCGCTTCTCAGTGTCTGCGGGATGACAGACTGGATGGCAGCGTTCTGCTGCGGTCCAGCCAGTCATCTCGATGTAGCAGAGCTGAAGCTGTCGTGGGAACCATGGAAAGGTAAGGATGAGGTTGGTTTATTATTTTTCTTTTATTGCAGGAGATCGTTGGCTTCAGCTGGAATGGGTGTGATGGTAAGTATGGTTTAATTTAGAACAATAAAGAATTGTGTCTTTATTTCAATTAAAGGACTTTATTCTGGGTGTTGTGTTTTTTTTAAATACTTTACTAGAAATTCATGGCGGTCATGTCTAATACTGGCGTGACCCCATGAATTTTGGGCTTGGGGCCAGCTGATAATACCAAGCTGGCCCTAACCCCTTTATTACCCAGTGAGCCACCGCACCAGGGCCCTGGATGAGTTGGGTACAGCGCCAGAAGATGGCGCTTCTATGAACGCGCCATTTTCCGGGGTGGCTGCGGACTGCAATTTGTAGCGGGGGGGGGCCCAGAAAGCTTGGGCCTCCCTGCGCTGCAGATTCCAGCCCCCAGCTGCCTAGTTGTACCTGGCTGGACACAAAAATAGGGCGAAGCCCCACGTACTTTTTTTTTAATTATTTCATGAATTTCATGAAATAATTAAGAAAAAAAGGCCTTCCCTATATTGTTGTGTCCGGCCAGGTACAAATAGGCAGCTGGTGGTTGGGGGCAGCCCGTTCCTGCCTGCTGTACCTGGCTGGACACAAATATAGTGCGAAGCCCCACTTCAATTTTTTTTAATTATTTCATGAAATTCATGAAATAATTAAGAAAAAAAGGGCTTCCCTATATTGTTGTGTCCGGCCAGGTACAAATAGGCAGCTGGTGGATGGGGGCAGCCCGTTCCTGCCTGCTGTACCTGGCTGGACACAAATATAGTGCGAAGCCCCACTTCAATTTTTTTAAATTATTTCAGGAAATTCATGAAATAATTTAAAAAAAATTGACGTGGGGCTTCGCACTATATTTGTGTCCAGCCAGGTACAGCAGGCAGGAACGGGCTGCCCCCAACCACCAGCTGCCTATTTGTACCTGGCCGGACACAACAATATAGGGAAGGCCTTTTTTTCTTAATTATTTCATGAAATTCATGAAATAATTAAAAAAAAAGTACGTGGGGCTTCGCCCTATTTTTGTGTCCAGCCAGGTACAACTAGGCAGCTGGGGGCTGGAATCGGCAGCGCAGGGAGGCCCAAGCTTTCTGGGCCCCCCCCCGCTACAAATTGCAGTCCGCAGCCACCCCGGAAAATGGCGCGTTCATAGAAGCGCCATCTTCTGGCGCTGTACCCAACTCATCCAGGGCCCTGGTGCGGTGGCTCACTGGGTAATAAAGGGGTTAGGGCCAGCTTGGCATTATCAGCTGGCCCTAAGCCCGAAATTCATGGGGTCACGCCAATATTAGACATGACCACCATGAATTTCTAGTAAAGTATTTAAAAAAAAACACAACACCCAGAAAAAAGTCCTTTAATTGAAATAAACACACAATTCTTTATTGTTCTAAATTAAACCATACTTACCATCACGCCCATTCCAGCTGAAGCCAACGATCTCCTGAAATAAAAGAAAAATAATAAAGCAACCTCATCCTTACCTTTCCATGGTTCCCATGACAGCTTCAGCTCTGCTACATCGAGATGACAGGCTGGACCGCAGCAGAACGCTGCCATCCAGCCTCTCATCCCGCAGACACTGAGAAGCGCAGGCTTGCTTGCGCTCCACAGTGTCTCTCTGTGAGGGCATCCAGATGAGCCGAGTTAATGTCCAATGAACTCGGCTCACCTCATGCACGTCACTGACAGCGTGGGAAAATTCTCCTGCACTCAGCGCTTCAGCGTGGGAGAATTCTCACACTGAAGCGCTGAGTGCAGGAGAATTCTCCCACGCTGTCAGTGACGTGCAGGAGGTGAGCTGAGTTCATTGGACATGAGCTCACCTTATGCACGTCACTGACAGCGTGGGAAAATTCTCCTGCACTCAGCGCTTCAGCGTGGGAGAATTCTCACGCTGAAGCGCTGAGTGCAGGAGAATTCTCCCACGCTGTCAGTGAAGTGCAGGAGGTGAGCTGAGTTCATTGGACATGAGCTCACCTTATGCATGTCACTGACAGCGTGGGAGAATTCTCCTGCACTCACCGCTTCAGCGTGAGAATTTTCCCACGCTGTCAGTGACGTGCATGAGGTGAGCCGAGTTCATTGGACATGAACTCGGCTCATCTGGATGTCGTCACAGAGAGACGCTGAGCAGCGCAAGCAAGCCTGCGCTTCTCAATGTCTGCGGGATGAGAGGCTGGATGGCAGCGTTCTGCTGCGGTCCAGCCTGTCATCTCGATGTAGCAGAGCTGAAGCTGTCGTGGGAACCATGGAAAGGTAAGGATGAGGTTGCTTTATTATTTTTCTTTTATTGCAGGAGATCGTTGGCTTCAGCTGGAATGGGCGTGACAGTAAGTATGGTTTAATTTAGAACAATAAAGGATTGTGTCTTTATTTCAATTAAAGGACTTTATTCTGGGTGTTTGTGTTTTTTTTAACTTTGACTATGGGGTTAGTAATGGGGGTGTCTTATAGACGCCTCTCCATTACTAACCTGGGCTTGATGTCAGCTGGCATTATAAGCTGACATCAACCCCAACCCTATTACCCCCTGCCACCGCACCAGGGCAGCGTGGAAGAGCGAGGCTAAGTGCCAGAATTGGCGCATCCTATGAATGCGCCATTTCTGGGGCGGCTGACGGCTGGTGTTTCTAGCCTGGGAGGGGGCCAATATTCATGGCTCCCTTCCTGGGCTATTAAGATCAGCCCCCAGCTGTCTGCCTAGCCTTTGCTAGCTATTAAATTAGGGGGGACCCCACGTCATTTTTTTGGGGGGGTCCCCCATTTTAATAGCTAGTAAAGGCTATGTATTCAGCTGGGGGCTGATATTAGTAGCCTGGGAAGCTCCGTGGGTATTACCCCCTTCCCAGGCTTCAAACATCTGCCCCAGCCGTCTGCTTAACCTCCGCTAGAGCCTAAAATTAAGGGGAACCCCACGCCAATTTTTTTAATAATAAATCCTTTATTTTAATACTAAATGACAAGTACAGTAACCAACACTATCACTGTACTTCATATATATGTGACTGACATGTTTCTATCTATCTAATCTATGTGTGAAGCTCTATTCTGTCTGTTATAAATTGTCGGGTACCGCTGCTGAATTGCCGGCCGGCTTTTTTAAAGAGACAGTGCATGAAAACACTATTATTTTTTTTGATAAATCCTTTACGCTAAATGACAAGTACAGTAAGCAACACTGTCACTGTACTTCGTATATATGTGGCTGACATGTTTCTATCTATCTAATCTATGTGTGAAGCTCTATTCTGTCTGTTATAAATTGTCGGGTACCGCTGTTGAATTGCCGGCCGGCTTTTTTAAAGAGACGGTGCATGAAAACACTATTATTTTTTTTGATAAATCCTTTACGCTAAATGACAAGTACAGTAAGCAACACTTTCACTGTACTTCGTATATATGTGGCTGACATGTTTCTATCTATCTAATCTATGTGTGATGCCCTATTCTTTCGGTTCTAAATTGTCGGGTACAGGTGTATGCCGCTGCTGAATTGCCGGCTTTTCATGTTTCACTGTGAGCACTGTTCCCATCGATTTGGGCAACCACTGTAATGCCACAACCACCATGGCTGTGGCATTACAGTGAGTGGCAGACAATCCCTGCATGATTGGTGCTTTAAATAGCGCCAGACATGCAGGACACGCTTTTGGTGCACGAACAGTTATCGAACATAACCTCGAACAGCCGAATTTTTTGCAAATCGTTCGGGTTCGTGGAACAACTCGAACACCGCCCAAAACAGCTCGAATTTGAGATTGGCGAACAGTTCTAGTCGAACACCGCTCATCTCTATTCTTTACATCTAGAGGAGAGACGGTCTAATCATAATCACAGACACGGATTCTTTACTGTAATACTGTAAGAGCAGTGAGACTATGGAACTCTCTGCCGCATGATGTTGTAATGAGTGATTCCCTACAAAAGTTCAAGGAGAGCCTGGACGTCTTTTTTGAAAAATATAAGATTACAGGTTATGGGCACTAGATTCTGTGATGGGACGCTGATCCAGGAAACTAGTCTGATTGCCATATGTGGAATCGGGAAGGAATTTTTTCCCTAATAGTGAGCTGCCCCATGGGGTTTTTACCTTCCTCTGGATCAACATGTTAGGCTATAGGTTGAACATGGTGGACTCAAGTCTACCTTCAACCTTAAAAACTATGAAACTATGAGTGCTTCTGTGTTTTCGAATATACTGTATTTAGTTAAAATTACCAAACAACAATGTACCATGCAAATGACCGGCTTGGATATAGAAAGAGTATATAGATATTGATGCTTTTTTAATTAAAAGGATAAAAATATCAATGGAAGATTGTCTGCTCTGGCCCCTTGTTTGCTAGAATGGAGGACATTATTCCTCTTCTTACCCGCATGATCGCAGGAGAGGTTTGTACAGAACGGCAGTCGAGACTCGAGAATGGATTCAATATAGAGTCAAATACACTTCTTTTCTTAAAGACATTATATTTTATCAAATTCTTTGATACCAATTTAGGAGTAGGTCACATAGACATTAACCCCGAGCAATAAAGATAAAGAACAAAATTCTATAGAAAAATAGCCATGGTGTAAGTGTGACTAAACGATTAAATATCGATATTTCTCTGCAGCTGATATCATCTAGGTAATTTCTTGGTGAAAGTTGTGATTAGAACGATGAAAGGGGAAAGGAAAAATGAAATTCTAAATGAAAAGTGTGCTTTCTAAGCCATCTCAAGTGAACTGGGGATTTTCAAATTTATGCCTATCGACTGGACGCGCCTTAACAGCTTGTTCAATCAATAGCTTTGCAAGGTGCCTCAAGAAAATCCTGTGTGTCTATCAATAACTCAGAGATACTGCCCTTGAAATTATTTATGGTGCCATGTGTGGGTCTGTATGTCAAGGAGAGACAATTTTCCACTCTTTTGTGGCTTTTTTAGAGTTGTCACTTATTAAATAAGTTAGTAAAAAAAGATGACTATTTCCAAGAACAGCTGTAAACGTGAGGGAATTGTGTTAAGCTTTCAGAAACAGTTGTTACCATTTTTCAAGTCGTAATCAATGTGAGAATCTAATAGATTTTCTTCTTAGTATTCCATTAAATAACATCTAAAGGTAAGTTTTTAAGGTGTGAATAAGATATGCCCATTCCTATAGGAGTCTTTGGATCAAAGCTTGAACAGCTTGTGTTGACTTTGACCAATCATTTCAATGAGGACATGAGGTCACAGTAAAAGTCACTTATGCCTTGAGGAAGCGTTGCGAAACGTGAAGTGGAGGATGAGCAGTGCACTTTGGCAATATAGGTTTGCAGCGATTTATTACTC
This sequence comes from Phyllobates terribilis, assembly GCF_046119375.1. Lineage (NCBI taxonomy): Eukaryota > Metazoa > Chordata > Amphibia > Anura > Dendrobatidae > Phyllobates > Phyllobates terribilis. The sequence continues at coordinate 106,534,725 of NW_027362773.1, forward strand.
TTACATCTTTGTGATCCATGATTTGTATATACCTTTAGGTTATTTTTTCGTGGTCTTCCACCTTTTATTATGAATTTAAATTTATATTATTTATATCCTTATGAATTAAGAGCTGTATTATTTCTTGTGCACTGGCACTTTATTTGTTATACAGTATATATAAAACTTATAGGTCTCTATCTGATTAATTATATTGTCCTTTTTCTGGGTCACTCTTTATTATCTATTTACATCATACTTTGTTCCTCCAACTTAATTTATTTTATTTTTTCTTATCCGTCTTGTCATACATGGTTTTAACCAATATGTCTTGTCCACTTTGTATATTATAAAAAAAATTTTAATATTTCATTATTGGTCCTGTGAGGGATTCTTGTAGGTGTTATTAAGAGTCTTTGGATCAAACCTTGAAAAGTTTGTGTTGCTTTTGACCAATCATATCAATTGTTGATCAGCAATGGACATGAGGTCACAGAAGAAGACATTAAGATATTATTATTGAGATATTCAGTATTATTTTGGTTCAACGCATATGTAAGAACAATATTGGAGTAAGACAATCACCAATATCCACACTATGTAATTCTGCCAGTTGTCACCATTAATTCAGCTGATCACTGGGGATCCCAGCAGCTGGGCATCTTGTAATCAGTTAAAAAAAAGTGTTTTTCCAAAGCAGAAAACCCCTTTAGGACACTTTCACTGGGCTGATAATAAATGAACAAGCCTCCAATTAACTTAACAACAACCTCTGATGAAGCTTGATGCGAAACACGCGTCAGTTGCATTTTGTTTGAAAGGTAAAGTGTACTCCATGCCACTGTGCATTACTATCATCATGTGAACCTTCATGTTATATCACTCTCTCCCTGTTTGGTGAAGAACCAGTATAGGGATGTTAGGGGAGACAGGGTGATATTCTATCAGCCAGAAGGTCACCACTTCCCCCTTTCCCTAGAGTCTGGGCTCCCTTTCCCTCTTCCCTTTGTGTCTTTTCCACACCTAGCGTGACACATACTGACTTCTTCAACAAATTTTGGAAAGTTTTTACTGTATTTGACAATGGGAAAGAATTACTAAATAATTCATTTATGTTACATCAGGTGACACAGTGTTGCATGTATTTTATATCGCCCTTTTAAGTTTAATTTATGCAACTTTATGTAAAAAAAAATTTTTTTTTGACACATCTGCTCTTTTGACAAGCAAATACACCTCCTCAGGCCGGTCTCGATGCTCCAAATCACAGAAAGACGCTCTAAAGTGAAGCTATCGTATGCATGAATGAATTTACATCTTTGGAGCACGCAGACACAATATTCCAACGTTTTGACAATTCTGTCACTGAACAGGGAACAGCATGCAGCAAAATCATCCAATCCCCAGACAAATTATGTCTAGATGTAAACCTTTTAATGTCTTTTACAACCCTACATATTTACATGTTGGATTTCACACTAATATTTTAACCCTGAATGTGATGAATGAGTGTGTCCAGTCTTGGCACACAATACTCACCAATCCACATAGAATATCAAGTGTGCCTGATGACCAGCATGAATGGCAGCAAGACAGGTTCTCTGTACTGGCTAATTCTCTTTAATAGAGTCCTCTTTCCCTCTCTTCTTGTGCCTAGGAGAAGATAAGACCCAGGAACCACTGGATCTCTGGGGGACACTGTCTTGTTCACACACATGATGTCCTACTTACTGATCTGACCTTGCATGGTTCCTATTTGCTCCACACAGCACCTCATTGTGACGCTGAGTCACTTCTCATGGACAAGCTATCAGTCGGGATAGTTGAGGAGTCCGAGGTCAATAGCCTGGAGGGTACGACCTAAACAGAAAGAAGAGACAAAGGCAGGTAACAGTCCGAGGTCAAAATACCAGAAAGATAGCAGATCGGAGCAAGGGGTTAAACAGACTAATGGTCAGAACGAGGTCCAAGGTCATACAACAAAAGATCAACAAACAGAATGCAAGGCACAGAGAGACAAAGCACACAAAGTGTAATGTACATATGACAGAGATCTGGGACTAACAGCCCAGTTAAGTAGCCGGGCAATCACCTTGAACAATGGGACAATGAACACCTGGAGACAGCCAGCACCTCTGAGTCTCAGATTGGACGGCCGAGCTGTCAAAACGCCGACAGCTTATCATGCCGCCTGCACCAGACTAGACACTTAGCTGTCAATCAAAGTCTCCATACAGCACCCCCTTCACAGTATCATGTCCCCACACAAGCCCCTTGAAAGTATTATGCCCCCAAATAGCCCCCCTTACACAGTATTATACCCCCACACAGCCTACTTGCACAGTATTACAGTATATCCCCTCCCAGATCCCTTACACAGTATTATGTCCCCACACAGACACAGACCCCCACGCAAAATTATATCCCCACACAGCCCCCTTACACAGTATTATGTCCCCACACAGACTCTCATTCAGAAAGATGTCCCCACACAGCCCCCCACCTAAAACGATTTCCCAAAACAGCTCCCTATACAAATTGACGCGTACACACAGCCCCCTTACACAGTATTATGTCCCCAAACAGATTCCCATTCAGAAAGATGCCCCCACACAGCCCCCCACTTAAAACGATTTCCCAAAACAGCTCCCTATACAAATTGATGCGTACACACAGCCCCCTTACACAGTATGATGTCTCCTCACCGCCACCCATTCAGAATGATGTCCTCACACAGACCCCCATTTAGAATGTTGTCCTCATATAGCCCCCACACAGCAGCCTCCAGTGGTATGGAGTGGAAATGCGGCACAATTATCAAGGTGAACACTAGCAGCCACTAGTGATCAATCTGCAGAAGGACAACAGAATTCCTGACATTGTCTTGCTTTATAGCCTCATGATATAAAATCCAACATACCTGAATGTGTTTTCATAAAATGTGTCATTATTGAGTGATCTACTGAATGTTTTCACTTTAAAAGATCCAATTCCATAAAAGCAGAAAAATATGTCTTAAATGTGGTACCGTTCTAGCTATTATTGTCTAGTTCTAAGGCCATCACACAATAGATTTGTTCCTTAGCCCTGGAGACTGTTCACATGGTGCAAGAATATTATACTAGATTGATTCCATATATGAGAAAACAGTTAGGAATGACTTCTTATCAGGAATGTTGAAGAAGTGAAAATTGATTTGCTAAAGGACAAGCTTCATACAAAAGGTAGAGAAGAAGAAGAGAATCTGGCGAGCAGGTGGGAACCTCTGGATTATTTATTACACATGAGTCCAGCACATTACAGCTGTCATCTGTGCATATAGTTCATTTCACAATTGGATCTTAAGCAATGTAAAACATTAGCTAAATTAGTATTACAGCATTTATTACATCAGAAACAGAGATTAAATCATGTCATATTTTATGCTGGATGTGAGATATGAAGCTAAGCAGAAAGTGATTTTTCTGTCTGTCTTCTATCAATTATTAATGTCCCAGTCCCCATTAATGTCTAAATTATAAGCATTATTTATCATACCATAGTCCTTGGTGTTCAAAAGAAGGAAAAAAAAAGAAACCCAAACGTCTGAAATAGTGAAGATTGTGTTATTTTATATGTCGCAGAGCCCTTTGTTGATCAGTAAAGTTGAGAATCTGATTTAAGTACCCTTTCACAGTTTCCAAACTCATGTAATTAAAAAAGAATATATAAACCTCTTGGGGTGCACTGGATAATTCAGCCTGTATGAGGCTTATTAAGGCTTATTGCTTGGTCTATTAATGCAGCTACCGCATTTTACAACTATTATAATTTACAGCCGTAATGAGATTTATTTAGGGGCTAATTGTAAATGAGCAAGAAACAAATATATATTAGTTTTAGCTGTGGAAAAGCGTATTTCAAGCTTGTTGGATATAGTAAAGTAAAAATTAAAACATTTATTGATGCTTAAGTAAATCAAAAGTAGTGAACATATAATATTAGTAACCATACAGGTCCAACAGGGGAAATGTAATATATGGTGCCCAATCCAGTGGGTCTACACCAAAGTCTGGTCTCAATTACAGAAAATATTTTGAAGGACCCTCTTTCCCTGAAGAACGAAAGGTTCAATCTCCAGAGGAAACAAGCATTTTTTACAATAAGAATTATTAATCTGTGAAATAGTCTACCTCAAGAGGTGGTCACTGCGGGAACCATTGATGGATTAAAAAAAGGTTTAGATACTTTTTTTTTTTAGAAGAAAATAACATAAATAATCATGTACATTTATTTTTTACAGAATTTTATTATTTATTAGACCAGGCAACCTTCTTTCATTGCTCATTAGTCCACGTTTGATGCTCATTAGTAGAGATGAGCGTTGTTCTACTCGAACTGCTCGCCAATCTCAAATTCGAGCTGTTTTGGGCGGTGTTCGAGCCGTTCGGCGAACACGAACAATTTGAGAAAAATTCGGCTGTTCGAGGTTATGTTCGATAACTGTTCGTGCACCAAAATCATAACTGGATTTTTTCTCAGTAATGATGAAAATTAATGTTAATACGCAGTTTGAGTGTACAGCGGGGTGGGGGGAGGGGCAGGGGATGGATCTCTGCAGGAACAATGAAGATCTCCATTTTTTTTTTCTCTTTCCCGCATTTGCAGTGGGGAGGTGCAATCTGTCAGCCTATCAGCAGCGCACACACGGAGCGAAGTGCTTTTTTTCACACAAGCAAGGGCATGTGTCATTGGCAGTGTATGTCACATGTCCTTGCCCTATAAGACCAAGCCAATTTCCCCGTCGCCACCATTTTCTCACTGCTGCAGCTGCGTGTTAGACGGCAGCGCTGTTGCTGTGTGCGCTATACCTTGTTAATTTCAAGCCAATTTTCGCACAAATCTACAGATAGCTTGGGAGTAGGGAATAGTTGTGATTGCAGTCCTTTTAAGGACTAGGTTACAGCATTTCCTACGACTTTTATCAGGCAGGTCTGTGCTCTTAAATAGATAGATTGTGGGAGTAAAGACTAATTGTAATTGGAGTCCTTTTCAGGACTAGGTTACATCAGTTCCTATCAGTTTTTGTCAGGCAGGTCTGTGCCAGTGCTGTGCAAGTTTTTTTCACAGCATTTGGCTGAATCTAGCAAAGCTAATCCTTTTTGGCCTATTGCAGAGTGTGTTAGTCAGTGGAGTAGCCTATCTGTGTTGCAAGATATACCACCTGTGTATAGAATACCAATTTTTTTACTGCACCTAGTGAAGTAAAATCTTTTGGGCATAGCATCATTCTATTAGTCCATCTATACTGACCTCCATCAGGTTGCAAATTGAATATATATTTTTTCTGCATCTAGCTCTGAAAAAATATTGGGCTTCTAGCTGTGTGTGGGACTTTCTCTATTAGTCCATCTATACTGACCTCCATCAGGTTGCAAACTGAATATATTTTTTTCTGCATCTACCTCTGAAAAAATATTGGGCTTCTAGCTGTGTGTGGGACTTGTTCTATTAATCCATCTATACAGACCTCCATCAGGTTGCAAACTGAATATATTTTTTTCTGCATCTACCTCTGAAAAAATATTGGGCTTCTAGCTGTGTGTGGGACTTGTTGTATTAGTCCATCTATACTGACCTCCATCAGGTTGCAAACTGAATATATTTTTTTCTGCATCTACCTCTGAAAAAATATTGGGCTTCTAGCTGTGTGTGGGACTTGTTCTTTTAATCCATCTATACAGACCTCCATCAGGTTGCAAACTGAATATATTTTTTTCTGCATCTACCTCTGAAAAAATATTGGGCTTCTAGCTGTGTGTGAGACTTGTTCTATTAATCCATCTATACAGACCTCCATCAGGTTGCAAACTGAATATATTTTTTTCTGCATCTACCTCTGAAAAAATATTGGTCTTCTAGCTGTGTGTGGGACTTGTTCTATTAATCCATCTATACAGACCTCCATCAGGTTGCAAACTGAATATATTTTTTTCTGCATCTACCTCTGAAAAAATATGTGGCCTTTTAGTAGTGTGTGGGACTTTCTCTATTAGTCCATCTATACTGACCTCCATCAGGTTGCAAACTGAATATAATTTTTTTCTGCATCTAGCTCTGAAAAAATATTTGGCCTTCTAGCAGTGTGTGGGACTTTCTCTATTAGTCCATCTATACTGACCTCCATCAGGTTGCAAATTAAAAATAATTTTTATCTGCATCTAGCTCTGAAAAAATATTTGGCCTTCTAGCAGTGTGTGGGACTTTCTCTATTAGTCCATCTATACTGACCTCCATCAGGTTGCAAATTAAAAATAATTTTTATCTGCATCTACCTCTGAAAAAATATTTGGGCTTCTAGCTGTGTGTGGGACTTGTTCTATTAATCCATCTATACAGACCTCCATCAGGTTGCAAACTGAATATAATTTTTTTCTGCATCTAGCTCTGAAAAAATATTTGGCCTTCTAGCAGTGTGTGGGACTTGTTCTATTAGTCCACCTATACTGACCTCCATCAGGTTGCAAATTCAAAATAATTTTTTGTCTGCATCTAGCTCTGAAAAAATATTTGGCCTTCTAGCAGTGTGTGGGACTTTCTCTATTAGTCCATCTATACTGACCTCCATCAGGTTGCAAACTGAATATATTTTTTTTCTGCATCTACCTCTGAAAAAATATTGGGCTTGTAGCTGTGTGTGGGACTTGTTCTATTAATCCATCTATACAGACCTCCATCAGGTTGCAAACTGAATAAATTTTTTTTCTGCATCTACCTCTGAAAAAATATTTGGGCTTCTAGCTGTGTGTGGGACTTGTTCTATTAGTCCATCTATACTGACCTCCATCAGGTTGCAAATTGAATATAATTTTTTTCTGCATCTAACCCAGCCAATAGTTTTGGCCTAATACCACAGTTTGGCCACTCAGCTCTGCTCGGTTCCCATCCATTGTTTTTTTGTGCAAACAACTCCAGAGTTGTGAATTAGTTAACCACCAAAATGAGTGGAAAAAGGCCTACTGCTGGTGGAAAGGGGAATAGGCGTGTTGGGAAGGGGAAAAAAGGTTGTGTCCGTGGGGTAGGTGTTAAAGCAACAGTAACATCTGCAGAAGAAAGACCATCTTCCAGCCAAACTAAAATGTCTACTTCTTTTAGCGGACAATGTGATAAGATCCCTTTCTTACGGCCACGCCAATCGCTACAAATTCCAGATGAGGCACAAAAACAGCAGGTGCTTCAACGGATATCAAGTGCTCCTTTAAGTGGGCTCTCCTCCATCCTCCACATCAACTTCAACATCACAAATACTCCAGTCCTCAAAGGTGTCACCCCAATCGCACTTGCTTCCTCACAGCTCCCAAATCTCCAGCTGCCCGTCTGAGTATGAGGTAGAACAGATGATTGAGTCTGCAGAGCTGTTTACTCATACTATAGCCTGGGAATCAGAGGTCGACTCCAGCGCTTCTGTGAATCCAGACGAGGAAATGATCTGCACTGATGTCCAGAATCTTTATGAGTCAGATCCAGGACCAGACGCAGAAGGTTCTGACCATAATGTAGACCCTCATTCCCAAACTGTAACTCCTGTTGGTGGAGACAATGAGGAAGACGATGATAAGACTCAAATACCTGATTGGAGCGACAACTTTAGTTTTTTGTCAGGGCAGGAACAGGTTGGCTCTGAGGACGACGGGTGTGATAACGCACAGGGTGATGATGATGAGGTTGGAGATCCCACTTACAGTCAACCCACAGTCAGCCAAGAGATGAGGTCAGCAGAGGAGGTGGAGGAAGATGCTAGTGACGACGAGGTCAGGTTGCGCCTTCCTGGACAGAGACGTAGTACTGGAAGCACGTCAACAACTGCATCCTCAAACACAACTCTGCCTCTCACCACAAGTCGTGGTGGCTCTTCAGGTCGCATGGGTGCTAAGCCTTGCATAGCCTGGGCATTTTTTCAGATCGATAAAGATGACCCAACTCGTGTTATCTGTAACATTTGTCAGCAAAAGCTAAGTAGAGGCCAAAAAATACATAGTTTGAGTACTTCATGCATGAACCGGCACATGGACATGAAGCATAAGTTGCAGTGGGAAGCTCAGTGTGCTACAATGCGGCCTAGCCGGCCGGGCCAACCGCCGTCTGCCATATCTTGTGCATCCGCGGCCTCTTCATCCTCTGTGACTGGGGGGACAGCAGTCACACCTGTTTTGGGGCGCAGACCTGCCAACTCTTTACCCGCAACAGCCAGCGTGATTGGCAGGTCATCATTTTCTTTGGAGGTGGTAACACCAGCTGGTGTTGAGCGCTGTCCGACATCGATAGCACCACCTTTGGATCAAGGCAACCTAACATGTCCGCCTGCATCTTCCTCACAGACCGGCAGTTTGCCGGGGACACCCTTATCAACCCCGTCTAAGCACAATAGCCAGCCCTCGGTCCCTCAGATGTGGACAAGTAAAAGACCATTTCCTCCTAGCCATGAGAAAGCTAAGAGGTTGAATTTCACCATCTGCAAGCTCTTGGCTACAGAAATGCTGCCTTTCCGCCTGGTGGACACAGAGGATTTTCGAGACCTTATGTCCATCGCAGTGCCCCAGTACCAGATGCCCAGTCGGCACTACTTCTCAAAGAAAGGTGTGCCTGCGCTCCACCAGCATGTCGCACACAACATCACCGCTTCTTTGAGAAACTCTTTGTGTGACAGGGTGCATTTCACCACAGACACTTGGACGAGTAGGCATGGACAGGGGCGTTACATGTCGCTGACTGGGCACTGGGTAACTATGGTGACAGCAGGACAAGGGGCTGCTGTCCAAGTCTTGCCGTCCCCACGAGTTGTGCGTCAATCCTCTTTATGTCAAAGTTCCTCCACTGCTTCTGCCTCCTCAACCTCCTCTTGGTCTTCCACCTGCACCCAAAGCCTGTCTGGTCATGCCACAAGCTTTCTAACTGCGCAGAAGGGATCCTGCACACCTCCTTACTATGCTGGCAGTAGGGCTCAACGTCATCAGGCGGTTTTTACATTGAAATGTCTGGGAAATGTGAGTCACACAGCTGAGGAGTTGTGGTCAGCTCTGGAGAACCAATTTCATGAATGGTTGTCTCCACTGGACCTGAAACCAGGGAAGGCCGTGTGCGACAATGCTGCAAACCTGGGTGCGGCCCTTCGCCGGGGCAATGTCACACACGTGCCTTGTATGGCTCACGTGTTGAACCTGGTTGTCCAGCAATTTTTAGCCCACTATCCCAGACTAGATGGCCTTCTGCAGAGGGCACGGTCGCTGTGTGCTCACTTCCGCCGTTCGCATCCCGCAGCTCAGCGACTTACATCTCTACAGAAGTCGTTGGGCCTGCCACTTCACCAGCTAAAATGCGATGTGCCTACCCGGTGGAATTCAACTCTGCACATGTTGCAGCGACTGTGGCAGCACCGAAAAGCCCTGGTGCAATACGTTCTGACGTATAGCCTGGGGCAACGAGATCCAGAGGTGGGGCAAATCACGCTGGAGGAGTGGTCTCAGATCAGGGACCTATGCACCCTTCTGCACAGTTTTGAAATGGCGACGAAGATGTTTAGTGCTGACGATGCCATTATCAGCATGACTATTCCGGTGATTTACATGCTGGAGCACATGTTAAACAGAATTCGGAGTCAGGTGGTGGCACAAGAGGAGGTGGAGGAAGTAGAGGAGGAGGAGTTGTATGCGGAAGGGCTAACATCTGCAAGGTCCAGACGGTCGGCAGCACCAAGGCGGCAGGCATGTGAGGGTGGGGGAGATGGTTTTACCAGGGCGCATGGTAGCAGCCAAACTAGTGAGGAAGGTGCAGGAGCCCAGGAAGAAGTGGAGGACGAACTGATGGAAGACTCATCAGATGAGGGAGACCTTGATCACATTTCTGTTGTGCGAGGTTGGGGGGAGAGGACAGAGGAAGGAAGCATGATTGTTACCTCGCCACCAACACAACAGGGACTTGGTGCTCCTGGATGTGCAACACACATGAGTGCCTTCTTGCTGCACTACCTGCAACATGACCCTCGAATTGTGAGAATTAGAAATAATCCTGACTACTGGGTTGCCACACTGTTAGATCCCCGGTACAAAAGTAAATTTGCAGAAATTATTCCTGCCATAGAAAGGGATGCACGCATGCAGGAGTATCAGCAGAGACTGTTGCAGAATCTTACATGTGCTTTTCCACAAAATACCAGTGGTGCACGTAGTGAATCTCACAGTTCCAACTTGCCAACCGTGGGACCGTCAAGTGTTCAGCACTCAAACCGTAACAGAACCACAGTATCTGCTGGTAACATCAATTTTGCGGAATCATTTCACCACTTTTTTAGCCCATCCTTTGCAAGGCCACAGGAGTCAAGAAGTCTGACACATAGTCAACGCCTAGAGACGATGGTACAGGAGTATCTCCAAGTAAACATTGAAGCCATGACTGTGTCACTGGACCCTTGCTCTTTTTGGGCTTCCAATCTGGATAAATGGCCGGAGCTAGCCACTTACGCCTTGGAGATCTTGTCATGCCCCGCAGGCAGCGTTCTGTCTGAACGTGTGTTCAGCGCTGCTGGTGGTGTGCTGACAGATAAGCGCACGCGGCTCTCCACTGATAATGTAGACAGACTCACGTTCATAAAGATGAACAAATCATGGATCTGAAACGACTTTTCTACCCCTGTGTCATCCTGGGGAGAGTAAAAGCTTGATGATTGGTTAAAATCACCCTACCAACCGTTTTAAGCTTTCAAATTACTAATCATGTTTATCTGTATCTTGGCTGGAAAATAATTTGGGCTTTGTAGCAGTGTGCAGCACTGATTCTATTAGGCCATCTATAATAAGCTCCACCAGATTTAAAATTACTAATCATGTTTATCTGTATCTTGACTGGAAAATAATTTGGGCTTTGTAGCAGTGTGCAGCACTGATCCTATTAGGCCATCTATACTAAAGCTTCACCAGATTTAAAATTAATAATCATTTTTAGCTGCATCTAGCCCGGAAAATAATTTTGGGGCTCCGAGATGCGCAAGACACATAAGTGCCTTCTTGCTGCACTACCTGCAGCATGACCCTCATATTGTCAGAATTCGAAGTAATCATGACTACTGGGTTGCCACACTCTTAGATCCCCCAAACTTTTCGATCAACCTTTTCATTTTAATAAAGACCAAAAAAATGGTCATTTTTGAAATTATAAGCATTAGCAGGTTGTTAGAAACTGAAATCAAACAGTTTTCAACTCAAAACTTTATTCTAGGTGATGTTACATTTTCACATAGGACCCCTTGTTCGAAAGGAGCTTCTGAACTCTCTCGTCCATTGAATTTGTCAGGTTTTGGATGGTTTCTGCTTCAATTGTTTTGCATGAGGACAGAATACCCTCCCAGAGCTGTTGCTTAGATGTGAACTGCCTCCCGCCATCATAGACTCTCCTTTTAATGATGCTCCAAAGGTTCTGAATGGGGTAGAGGTCAGGGGAGCATGGGGGTCACACCATAAGTTTGTCCCCTTTTATGCCCATATCAGCCAGAGATGCAGATGTTTTATGTGCAGCATGAGATGGTGCATTATCATGCAAAAAAATGATCTTGCTGTGAAATACACGGTTCTTCTTCTTGAACCATGGTAGGAAGTGCTGTTTGAGAAAATCCACATACATTATGGAGTTCATCTTTAGCGCCTTCAGGGATCCTAAAGGGGCCGACAATCTCTCTCCCCATGATTCCAGCCCAAAACATTACTCCACCTCCTCCTTGTTGGCGCTGTAGCCGTGTTTGCGTGGGGTGTCCATCAACCAGCCATCCTCCACTCCATCCATCTGGACCATCGAGCGCTGCACGGCACTCATCCGTGAACAAAACAGTTTTGAAATCAGTCTTCATGTAATGTTTGGCCCACTGGAGCCGTTTCTGCTTGTGTGAAGTGGATAGAGGAGGTCGACAGGATGGCGTATGCACAGCTGCAAACCTCTGAAGGACCCTGCATCTTGTTGTTCGGGGGACGTTGGAGGCACCAGCAGCTTCAAAAACTTGTCTGCTGCTATGACAAGGCTTTTTTGCCGCTGCTCTTTCAACCTGACGTAATTGCCTGTAGGAAAGAGTCCTCAATTTGCCCTTATCAGCACGCACACGTGTGTACTGTGAATCAGCTACATACTTCTTGATTGCCAAGACACTTCATCCTGATCATCGCACAATGTTGATTGTAGTCATGCCTTGACCTAAACACGCCACAATTTGTTGCTTCTCAGCAGCCGACACATCCTTTTTCTTTCCCATTTTGGCAGAAAATGTAGGCTGCTTAATAATGTGAGACAGCCTTCTTAAGTAGTCTTGCCTTTCATTGGACACACCTGCCAAACTAATTAGCACAGGTGTCTGCAATTGCTTACAGTGATATAAAGAGCCCTGACACACATCACCATCAATGAGTTTAACTGACAAACAAACAAATTCTTCCCTTATCACTCCTAAACACTTTTTGCATAATAATTTGGAACACAGTGTACATGTGCTTTTCCACAAAACACCAGTGGTTCACGTAGTGAATCTTACAGTTCTAACTTGCCAACCGTGGTCTGTATGGAGTTGTTCAATAAAGGGCCCAAAATTAAGATAACATAGATGGGAGAGGTCTCTGTGAATAGGAATTCCTAAGTATTTGATACCCTGTGAGGGCCAGGCAAAGGGAAAGTTGGACTGGATGGAATCCTATATGGATTTGGGGAGGGAGACATCGAGGGCCTCAGACTTCGCTGCATTGATTTTAAAATTTGACCATGTAACAAAGTGATCTATTTCAGCCATAACAGCATGGATGGATATATGTGATTGAGTGATATATACTAGGACATCATCAGCAAATAGAGAGCACTTGTACTCGGTGCCTCCCACCTCAATCCACCTAATATTGGGGTTATGGCGAATTGATGAGAGCAGGTGCTCCGTCACTAGGATGTATAAGAGAGGGGACAGAGAACATCCCTGCCTTGTCCCATTGGTGATTGTGAAAGGTGATGAAAATGTTCTGACGCGCCCCCTGGGCCTTGGGACACCCGGAGCCGGACCCTTTTTGGTGGTTGCTGGTGGTTGTAGTCTCCGTGGCGGCAACCCGGTTCCGTGGCTCAAGACGGTCAAACCAGTGGCGGAACTATTTATGTGGTTTTGATGTTTAAATGTCCGACTACGCCACCCATGGATTGCGGTCAGAGTGAACCGCCGCTCCAGGGCAGACCGCTGAGGCTGGTGTTGTGGGTGCAGCAGAGCGTAGCATAACTCCCCACGGGAGGAGTATAGCCTCAGGGCAGTGTATGCGAAGGATGGGGGTGATGGTGCAGGGCAGCAGCAGTAACGACACGGAGTCAGTGATGCAGTCCAGGGCCTTTACTCACAGTTCTTATTATCCAGACCACGTCTGCAGGTAACGGCTGCCCACGTCGTACTGTGCTCACCAGGTGAGGGGCTCAGACAACTCCCAGATAACTTTGGAGCGCTTCACAGGACCCCCTTTGTGTGTCCTTTGTCTGGCCTTTCTTACCAACCCTTCTGTCCGGCTGCCTCGGGCCTCCTCTTGGTAAACTTGGCGCCAGTTTCCCTGACCCTATGTGGTGCCTTCCTAGCGGGTGTAGCGAGGGGCTGCGCCACATAAAATGTCACAGCCTCCTGTTTCTAGCTGAGGGTCGTTTCCTGCCTCCACTAGTTTCGGGGACCGGTCTCCCCCTTTGGCCTGACCCCTCCACGCAGGTGGATTCGGGCGTGCGGTGGCGACTCGCCCGTCCGCACCCCTGGGATCCCTTCGTTCCTCGTTCCTGGAGCCTTCTCCGCTCCTCTTCCTTCCTTCTCCCTCTTCCAGGCCTGGGCCTCTGTTACTAGGCCCGCCTCCGGAGCAGAGCTCATGCAGAGCCCCTGCTCCCTGCCACTTCTGCTCAGACTTCTCTGCACTGAACTAAGATGGTGCCCACCTTTTACACTCCCTTCTCAATGCACCCAGGAACTGCTTCCTCCCTGCTCCTGCACTACAGGGTTCCCCTTCCTCAGTGTTCCCTCCCCCCACTCCAGCCAGGGACAGGGACTGTCGTGCCCATCTCAGGGGCATATTGGTTGCCCTGCCCCACGGCAATGTGGTGTAATGCATGCAGGTGTCGGGTCCTGATCCACACTACATCCTTACCTGAGAGTGAGATATCACACCTCTGGGTGAGGTGCAATACCTCTGTAGCAACCGAGCCCTCAGGGTGCTACAGTTCCATTTATCTTCAGCCTAGGTGACGTATTGCGATACAGGGCCGTGATTTTGGCTATAAAAGGGTCCCCTAGACCCCTACCCCAAGCTTTTTAAGAGAATCATATATGGCGTGCCAGGAGACTCTATGGAATGCTTTCTCAGCATCCAACGAGAGTATCTAATTACAAATTTTTAACTGCATCTAGCCCAGGAAATACTTTGTGCCTAGTAGCAGTGTCTGCTAGTCAGCGGATTATCCCGGCTGTTAAGCAAGCTACACCACCTGTAGTTTGGACACTTAATTTTTTCAAAGGAAATGCTTCGGGACCATGGGATACTCAGTGAAGAGCATCAGGAGGCACCCCAAGGCATAGGGGCTGGGACTGGCAGTAGGATGCCTTGCGGTGGACAGCCGAGCTCGATCCTTATAAAAGCTTTTTAACTGCAGCAGCTTTAGTGGACGCTACTGGAGCTGGAATTACGCGGCTGCTGGCATGAGACTTGCCCTCCAATAGATCCTTGTAAATGGATTTAAAGTGTATTCATTCAAATTAGAGAGACAATTTAAATTAAAAAGCTTAGAGCTGCCTCCACCACAGGGGGGCTCGCTCGACCCACCAGCGGACAGGCACCAGTATTGGGAGAGGGGGGCTGGCCATCAGGGTTCACCGCGGCTCTGGCACAAACCCGGCGACGCGGAGGTGGCACGGGCAGGAGCGGACTGAACGTGTCGGCTTCTCACTTTTTGGATTTTAGAAGGGCATGACATGCCTATATCTGTGTCTCCCCCTCCTTTTACTCCTCCACCTCTTTTCTTTTCGCATGACTATATGTACTTGTCACTTTTCCATGTGTTAGTTGTGTCTTCTGAGCAGTTTGTCAGCTTTTGGACACCTTTGAAGGTGTTTTCTATGTGTTTCTATGTGTTTTTGTTTGCCTGCCATTGGTTTTAACGGTGTTCGAAGGTGTTCGACGAACAGTTCGACGAACAGTTCGGCGAACACACGGGTGTTCGACGAACCGAACCGAACTCGAACACTACGGGGGTGGCTCAACACTACTCATTAGTGATGAGCAAGCACTAAAATGCTTGGGTACTCGTTGCTCGGGTCGAGCAAATTGGAATACTCGGGTGCTCGACCCGAGCAACGAGCCCAATGTAAGTCTATGGGAGACCCGAGCATTTTTCAGGCGGCTCCCCCCGGCGGTCTGCAGAGGGCCTAAAAATTGCCCAAATCGATGGGAACAGTGCTCAAATGACATGGGAAGAGCATGGGGAAGACCCATGGAAGCATCTCTGTCTCCCAGATCACTGCTGTCAGCAACGTGGTCAGAGTATTACACCACTTTTACGGACTCACAATAAAACGAAACCAAAATAGATTTTCCTGGGAAATATGTTAAGGAACATCCTTTCCAGGGTAATGACTTGTATATAAGGCAAAATAAATAACCAAAAACAAAAATACTCCTCCACAACTTGGGCTATGTTCACACATAGCGTTTTTGATGGGTTTTTGCACTTTTTGAATTGCTTTCAACCAAGACAAATGTATTCACCAGGAAATGTCATTTTAACATTTTACAACCTTATCTGGCCATGTGGTGTGTGACACATCATCAGACACATGCATATGACTCGCCCCCTGGGCCGTGGGGTACCCGGAACCGGGCTTCTGTACGATGCTGGGGTAGTAGTGGCAACCCGATCCCATGGCTCAGGGTGGTCAGACCAAATGTTGTGACAGTCTATTTATAGATTTGTGAATGTCCGACTACGCCACCCGTGGATTGCGGTCAGGGATAACCGCCGCTGCTAGGCAGACCGCTGAGGCTGGTGTTGGTGTACAGCACAGGGGTAGGATAACTCCCCACGGGAAGAGTGTAGCCTCAGGGCAGTGTAGGTGGATGCTGGGGGTGATAGTGCAGGCCGCAATAGTAAGAGTTCAGAGTCCGCTTCAAACAGTCCAGGGTCTTTATTGTAGGAATTATTAATGACCCAATAGTAGTACCGGTTAGGAATTGGCCTGGGTGTCTGAGAGCATTCGGGCGAGCCCCACTTGTCAGGGTGAGTGTGTAGGCCTACCGTTCTCTCTATGCTCTTTCTGACTATCCCCCTCTTTGTGGTGTAATAGCCCACGTCCCTGAGCTGGCCGTGTACTTTGCCTCTATGGCTTGCGACTCGGGCCTTGGGTACCTTTTGCTTTCTCCTCGCTCTACTGGTCCCTCTGTGTGGCGGAGCCTCCAGGCTTCTTAGGCCAAGGGACCTGAAATCCCTCGCGGGTTGGTTCTCTGCTGCTGGGCTTATAACCCTGACAGCCTCGGACCCCAATGTCCGGTTAGATTGGTTCTCTGCCAGGACCGGCTCTCGTCATCTCTATCCCTGGCTTGCAGTTTCTCCTCTGCCTCACGGACTCCTCAGCTGCAGCTGACCTGTCCCTTCCTCTAAGAAACCCTTCTGGTCACTTCAGAAGTGGGTTCTGGTCTCTCTAACCCTGCCCCAGTTCCAGCTTTTACAGGGCAGCCTGCTCCCCCTACTGGCCTGGGACAGGGGGTGCTGCATGCTAATTGTCCCTAACCAGGGAACCTCCCTCCTGCTCTCAGACACAGCCTTTAATATTTGTGGCATCCAGGCCTGGGGTGACACACATACAGTGCTGAAAAGACATGGGAACAGCATGGGGAAGACCTCTGGAAGCATCTCTGACTCCCAGGTCACTGCCTAAAAGTGTGCCCATCATAAGTGATCCTTGGCGCATGCGAAGATGCCTCCCGCCATGCACCTGTCATTGCAGACTTACAACAATCACCGTCCACGTCCTTGTCCCACTTCAGCGTTCAGTTGTCCCTACCCCATTCCTTGGAATGCAAGCGCAAGTATGCAGCCACCCACCCACCCACAGGCTGCAATACTATACTGCCAAATTTTTGACAGCTGCTTGCACTTGAAATGTGGCCTTTTAGGCTCGTGGAGGCAGAAGCTTTTCACAACCTCATGCCGGCGGCGGCCGAGTGTCCATACTCGGTCCCCAGCCACCACTATAAGCATGGCCAATCCACATTAAAAAAGCAGCCATAGAGTGTCCGGGAACCTTCCCCCCACTTTTCTTAGCCAGGGCTGCTTTTCGGCAGGGTTGGACGGGCCCACCAGAGAACCGGAGACTCCTCCGGCGGGCCCTGGCTTCTCCTTCAGGAGAGTTCATAGAGCCGAGGTGAGGCCATGATGATGATAGAGGCCACCATCTCCTTAGTTTTCTGTTACTTGGAATGCAAGTGCAAGTATGCAGCCAACCATCCACCCACCCACACGCCGCAAAACTAAACTGCCAGATTTCTGGGCAGCTCTTTGCACTTGAAATATGGCCTTTTAAGCTCGTGAAGGCGGAAGCTTTTCACAACCTCATGCCGGGTGTCCATACTCGGTCCCCAGCCGCCACTATATTTCCCGGTATCACCTCCGCCTTCCACAAGCACAGGTCCCACAACATTAGCCGTGCCCTCCCCAGTGCACTTACTGGGAAGGACCGCCTAACCACAAACACGTGGACCGGTGAATGTGGCCAGGGACGGTACGGAGCCAGTCCACAACTTTTTTGGCTGAGAGTTGTATTTAGCTCGGTGAAAGGACTGGCATAGAGGGAAACAGTATCTAGCCCGCGTGTCATTTCTCCCAGGAAGTCCTCTAAAGCTGCTTGCCCTTGTGGCCTGAACATTACTGCTGGTACTTTTCTGTGGGAATTTGCTTGCCTCCTACCAGCCTGGAATATTTCCAGTAAACTATGGTACAACGCCATGGTATTAGCACTGCCCCCAGTACCAGTAGCGAAGCCATCCCCAATTTCCTTCTCTGGAATTTTATTTGGTAGACTGAGTGTCGGCCCAAATACATTTTCTCACAAAGGAGCTGAAGATACAGTGGCAGTAGGTGCAAGTTTCTCCAGCCTGTTAGATATTAGAGGATGAACGGCAGCACATTGGATCAGTGGTTAGCACTGAAGCCTTGCAGCGCTGGGATCCTGGGTTCAAATCCCAGCAAGGACCGTGTTTGCGTGAGTTTCCTCCTCAGTAAAAAAGCAGCCATAGAGTGTCCGGGAACCTTCCCACACACTTTTCTTAGCCAGGACTGCTTCTCAGCAGAGTTCGACGGTCCCTTGGCTTCTACCTCAGGAGAGTTCATGATAGCACTAACTTTGCAGCTGCTATGGGGCTCTTGAGTGGGTGAGAAAGGTTAACCC
This sequence comes from Phyllobates terribilis, assembly GCF_046119375.1. Taxonomy (NCBI): domain Eukaryota; kingdom Metazoa; phylum Chordata; class Amphibia; order Anura; family Dendrobatidae; genus Phyllobates; species Phyllobates terribilis. The sequence goes on from NW_027362773.1 coordinate 106,553,155, forward strand.
TCAGAATCAAATCCTCTGGTGGGCACAATGTTTTTCAATCTGAAACAGCTTCTCAGTGGGAGTTGTATTTCACCACAGCCATATTCTTTAGCTTGGTGAAAGGGCTGGCATAGAGGGAAACCGTATCTACCCCGGCTGTCATTTCTCCGTCACCAGGTTCTGCCCATTGTCACACACGACCATGCCTGGCTGTATGTTCAGCGGTGAGAGCCACAGATCAGGCTGCTGTGCTACAGCTTTCAACAACTCTGCAGTGCTGGGCGGTTTGTCAATTAAGCATTAAACATGTTATCTTCAGCACAGCCTGTTGCCGCTTGGACAAGGCAGTGCTGCAGTGCTGTCAGCTTGTGACTGATGTGATCATTTCGGAGATGGAGGAGGAGGTGCATGAGCTGAACAATATGATTACATTGAGGTTAAATTGGTGATGCTGTTTTTTATACTAAAGAAAGATCCTATTGTTTTGTTTTTTTTACGTTATTTTTTAGGACAAATGCATTCACCGGGAAATGTCATTTTAACATTTTACAACCTTATCTGGCAATGTGGTGTGTGACACATCATTAGACACATCCTTTTTTATTTATGATGGAGGGACTCTGAAAGTCATAAAGCCTATTTTTACAGGGACATCAGACGGCCCTTACTATTCTTAAAAGGCCAGCAGTCGGCCCTCGCTATTGTTAGAGAGCCATCAGCCGGCTATGCTTTGTTGTTTCAATTATTAACAAGTGGGTCTCCTATACTGTTAATGTGTATCCAGTGACTGCAAGGGCTGCCAAAAAATTGGACGCAACCCAATATCCTTTGAAGAGACATAGAGGAGGGTCTCAGTAAAAAAAATGTTCCCAATATAAAGGAGTGGTTCTCCTATAGTGGTAATGCCCATGCTTTGACTGCAAGGGCTGCCAAAATTTGGGAAAAACCCCACTAAGAATTTAAAGACACACGGAGCAGGGCCACAGTAACAAGGTACGACATGTTCCCATTAGAAAGGAGAGAGTCTGCTATACAGTTATAGGGTATGAAGTGAGTCCAATGGCTGACCAATTTTAGGAAAAACCCCACTAAGAATTGAAAGACAGACGGAGCAGGGTCACAGTAACAAGGTACGACATGTTCCCATTAGAAAGGAGAGGGTCTGCTGTACAGTTATAGGGTATGCAGTGAGTCTAGCGGCTGACCAATTTTAGGAAAAACCCCACTATGAATTTAAAGACACACAGAGCAGGGCCACAGTAACAAGTACGACATGTTCCCATTAGAAAGGAGAGGGTCTGCTATACAGTTATAGGGTATGCAGTGAGTCCAACGGCTGACCAATTTTATGAAAAACCCCACTAAGAATTTAAAGACACATAGAGCAGGGCCCCAGTAACAAGGTACAACATGTTCCCATTAGAAAGGAGAGGGTCTGCTATACAGTTATAGGGTATGCAGTGAGTCCAACAGCTGACCAATTTTAGAAAAAACCCCACTAAGAATTTAAAGACACACAGAGCAGGGCCACAGTAACGACAAATTCCCATTAGAAAGGAGAGAGTCTCCCATAGTGTTGGCCTATCCAGTGAATGCAAGGGCTGCCAAAAACTTGGAGGCACTTCAATGCCCCTTGGAAGAGATGTGGAGGAGGGCCTCATAAAAAAATGTTCCCATTAGAAAGGAGCGGGCCTCCTACACTTGTAATGCCCATGCACTAAGTGTATGGGCTGACAAACATTTACCCCTGGGGGGTATACATGAACATACTGCCTAAAAAAAAATTTCACGGGCATCATAAACACCCTTTAAAAAAATTATGTGGGTGTTGCATCATGGACCACGGTCAACCTGGTGATATGGTGGTGGAGGATGAGGAGAAGGAGGAGGACAAGAGCAAATAGACAAAATCAGGAAGCGTATACCCATGTGTGTGTGTGAAAAGTTGCATGGGAATTCACCTCCCAAGAAAAGACACTGGATTTGAGTTTATGTTACGCTGCTATCATTCAGTGGTGTTGAGAAGTCTGGCTCAATCCAGCCCTTGTTCATTTTTATAAGAGTCAGCCTGTCAGCATTTTCAGTTGACAGGCGGTTGCGCTTATCAGTTATAATTCCACCAGCGGCACTAAAAACCGGCTCTGATAAAACGCTGGCGGCAGGGCAGGCCAGGACCTCCAAGACATAGAGAGCCAGTTCATTCCACGTATCCAGCTTGGATACCCAATAATTATAAAGCACAGCGGAATCACGGAGGACGTTGGTACAGTCGGCAAGGTACTCCCTCAGCATCTTCCCAAACTTTGCACTCCTTGTGAGAGTACCCCGCGCCTCAGGGCCTGTGGGAGGGTCTGAGAAAACTCTCCCAGAACTTTGACAGTGTTCCCCTGCCTCAGCTGGATTGAAATTGTGTCTGTCTCGCCTGTACTCCTTGGTTGTCCAACGAAGTGTGCCCTCTGCCGCCAGCGTTTTCAGAAGGGAATTTTTTTAATAGTTCCGCAACAAGGGCCTTCTGGTACTGCCCCATTTTTGTAGACCTGTCCGCCTCAGGAATAAGAGATATAAAGTTCTCCTTGTAGCTTGGGTCTAGAAGTGTCACCAGCTAGTAATGACTGCCACTCAAAATTGTGAGAACGCGAGGGTCATGGGAAAGGCAGCGTAACATAAAATCAGCCATGCGTGCCAGACTACTAACAGGCAAGACTTCCGTGTCCTCACCAAGAGGCTGACTGACCATGCTCTCCTCCTCCTCCTCCTCTCTGTCCTCTGGCCATCCACGTTGAACAGACGGTATGACAGCTGTGCAGGTAGTACCGTCTATAGTGCATGAAACTAGCTCCTGTCCTTCCTCCTCTTCTTCCCCATTGTCACCCAATCCACGTTGGGATGAAATGAGGCTTGGCTGTGTGTAATCACCCTGTATGATTCCTTGCTCCTTGGTGGAGTTCTCAAAGTTTTGGAGGATGGTACATATGTCTGAGATCCATGTCCACTCCGGAGGTCTTATGTGTGGAGTCTGAACTGAATACTGATGGCCTTGTTGATGCTGTTACTCAACAACTGCCCTATTCTGCTCACAAATCCTTCCCAACATCTGCAGTGTAGGGTACCAACACGTGAGGACATCACACACCAGTCTGTGAGCCGGAAGCTGCAAACGCTGCTGAAACACTGCACGGGCGGTGTAAGCTGTAGCTGACTTTATAAAATGGGCACACAGGCGGCATACTTTAACAAGCATATCCGGCAGCTCCGGGTAGGATTTGAGAAACCGCTGAACCACGAGGTTAAGCACATGGGCCAGGCATGGTACATGTGTGAGCTCGCCTCGCCTCAGAGCCGCCATCAGGTTCCGGCCATTGTCACACACGACCATGCCTGGCTGTAGGTTCAGAGGTGTGAGCCACAGATCTGCCTGCTCTTTCAGAGCTGTCCATAACTCTTCAGCATTGTGCGTTTTTCACCTAAGCATATTAGCTTCAGCACAGCCTGTTGCCGCTTGGCCGAGGCAGTGCTGCAGTGCTTCCAGCTTGTGACTGATGTGGTTATTTCGGAGATGGAGGCTGAAGAGGAGAAGGAGGCTGAGGAGGATGAGGTGCAGGAGCTGTAGACCATGGGGGCAACCCTGATTGACCTAGGGCCCACAATCCTTGGCGTCGGGAGGACGTGTTCCGTTCCAGGGTCCGACTGGGTCCCGGCTTCCACTATGTTAACTCAGTGTGCTGTCAGAGAGATGTACCGTCCCTGCCCACAAGCACTTGTCCACGTGTCCGTGGTTAGGTGGACTTTACCGGTAACTGCGTTGTTGAGAGCACAGCTAATGTTTTGGGACACGTGCTTGTGTAATGCAGGGACGGCACACCGGGAGAAATAGTGGCGTCTGGGGACTGAGTACCGAGAGACGGCTGCCGCCATCTGGTTGCGGAATGCTTCCATCTCCGCGAGCCTAAAAGGCAACATTTAGAGCGCAAGCAGTCGTGAGATGTGAGAATTTAGTAGTGTGGCCTGTGGGGCGTTGGCTGCATATTTGCACTTGCGTTCCAAGGACTGGGGTATGGACAACTGAACGCTGCGCTGGGACAAGGACAATGACATGCTTCCTGATGCTGCTACTTGAGAGTGTGCAGCGACAGGTGCAGGGCAGGAGGCGTCTTCGCATGCACCATGGACAGGGGATTGGCTTGCATGCACAACAGCGGAAGAAGCAATGGTGCCACCCGCAGACACTGTATCTGGACACTGGGGTTCGGCCCACAAAGTCGGGTGCTTTACTGCCATGTGCCTGATCATGCTGGTGGTGGTCAGGCTGGTCGTATTGCCACCCCTGCTGATGCTGGCCTGGCAGGTGGTGCAAATGGCCTTTTTGGGGTTATCGGCAGAGTCTTTAAAAAACAACCAGACTCGGGAAGACCTAACAGTTGTACTGGCAACTTCCTTCGTGCTGGTGTTACGGGGAACGGTTGCCTGCCTTCTGTCTGCGGCCACCACACTGCTTCTTCCTGCCTGTTGGGGTGCTCTGCCTCCCTCCCCCTGTGTGCTGCTGTCCTCACTCTGCATGTCCTCCTGCCAGGTTGGGTCAGTTACTATATAATCCACCACCTCATCTTCACTTCCACACCCTGGTCCTCCTCCTGACTTTCTGGCAATTGTGTCTCATCATCGTCCACCTCTTGTGACACTTTCCCACCGTCGCCTTCGTGTGACCGTGGCTGCTCAAATATTTGGGCATCGCTACACGCGATCTCCTCTTGCCCCGTTTCAAGTGGACCAGGCGAGAGGCCCGAATCTATAAATGGAAAAGTGAACAGCTCTTCAGAGTGTCCAAGTGTGGGATCAGTTGTCTCTGGGTACTCGGCATGGTGGGAGGAAGGAGGATCAAGGTGAGGAATATGTGGTCCAGACTCACGGCTACTGAGACTTGACCGTGTGGAAGACAGGGTGGTGGTGGTGGCTAAGTGACTGGAAGCATTATCCGCTATCCAACCAACAAACTTTTGACACTGCTCTGGGTACAATAGTGGTGTGCTGCGGTTCCCTAGAAATTGGGACAGGAAGGTCAGGGGAGAAGATGTGGGTGTTTGTTGTGGCACAATTTCGGCTTGCCCACGGACTTGTCCTCGGCCTCTGCATGCACCATTACCATCACGTCCAGTTCCCCGTCCCTTGCCACGTGCCTTGCCCATTTTAAATGGAGGACAGTATCTTCCACGCTCACTACAAATGACTGAGTTTGGAGCGAATTTATATGTGATCCGTGTGACAGAGAAAACAGGGTTTTAAATACCTGGCCTGTAGGTAAGTAGTTTGAACAGAAAACTGGTGTGTATTGCTCCAATGACACACTAAAGGAAATTTTTATTGGAGGCCAGAAATGGCAGTATTTTCTGACAACGTATATGTGATCTGTTTGACGGAGAAAACACAGTTTTAAATAGCTGGATTTCTAGCGCTCTAATATGGAAAGGACCTGGCTGTATTCTGCAGTGCCAACAAGCAAATGGCGCAGAAAAAATGGTGTTCTCTGGATTGCTTTTTAAGCAAATAATGAGGATTAAGAGCCAAAGAAAAATATTCCTGGCCCCTGAGACCTGGGCCTTTGTATAGAAATATCTAACAGCAGCAGAAGGCAGAATTGGAATGGAGCCTCTTGTGCTATATGCACTGCAGTCTGCTATATACACTGCCTGCCTATACACACTGCCTGCCTGCCTATACACCCTGCCTGCCTGATATCTCTGCAGATGGATTAGTCCTCAGAAGGACTGTTTGTTAAGATGCATATGTGTAATGTACGGGTTTTCTCCCTACAGTACCTAATACACGATCAAATCTCTCCCTGACACAGCAGCAGCTCTCCCTACACTGTCTGATCCGGAGTGACTGTGACGAGCATGGTGGCGCCAGGTCTGATTTAGACCTGATGACACTGTGCGGCCAGCCAATCACTGTAATGCCCACAACCAACATGGCTACGGCATTACAGTGCATGGCAGGCAATCCCTGCATGTTCATTGGCTCTCTAAAGAGCGCCAAACATGCAGGGAGGGGACCCGAGTTCCTGCCCGAGCAACCCGGAAATACTCGAGCAGTGAGATGCTCGGGCGAGCACCGAGCAGTAGCGAGCATGCTCGCTCATCACTAATGTTCATGTGTTCGTTGAAGGTACTGTCTATGATGGGTAGAGATCAGGAGGAGCATTTTCATTACAAAGCCTCATTTGCAGCAAACTGTGAGGTATTGTGTGTTGTAAAACCTGATGTCACAGGTGTGTCAGAGGTGACAGACAGTCGCCCTGCAGTTGGTTGCAGGAGATCTCTACGTTTGGCATTACAGACATCTTCTTAGAGGCTGGCTGTCTCTAGGACCCAGCAGCTACATCCCTCTGACTAATTAGCTCCCTGGCCTGAGTGTATAAATATCTGGTGTGTCTGAGAGGGAGGTGCTGGTGATATTCATTACTACTTTTGAGGCTTTAGCAAGAGCAGTACTTCATCCTCTCTGGAGCTTGAGGCCGTGTGCACATTTGTCTGGAGTCGTCTAAAGCTAAGCAATCCCCCCCTGTTTGTCTACCCTTGTTGTCTATAGAGTTTAGTGGAGATCGACTAGTGCTCATCTCCTCCCTTCCCTAGCCTTAGCCATACACCAGGAAAAGTCAGGGCGAGGCACGTGTGCGGCGATTGGTGAAGAACCAATATAGGGACGGTAGTTGAGACAGGGTGACGCTAGACCAGACTAGAAGGTCTCCACTCCCCACTTTCCCTAGTGTCTAGGCTCCTTTTCCCTCTTCCCTCTGTGTTGCACTAAGTCTTTGCCACACCCTGCGTGACAACTGTCTATCATAGCCAACATTATCTTTTTCTGAAATTTGAGCCACTATATCTTTTTTTTGGAATTGGACAAACAAGCTAGCCTTCACATCCACTTCCCACAATTATCAATTATGTTTGGATACCCATTTTGCAGTTTATTGATTCTTCTTCCTTAGACTTTTGGTAGGTAATAGTCACTGCATACCAGGAACACCCCACAAGTTATTTCCGAGATGCTCTGACCCAGATGTCTATCACTTTGGTCTGTCAAAGTTTCTCAGATACTTACACCATTTTTATGGCTTCCAACATATCAATTTCAGGAACTGACTGTTTACTTTCTGCCTATTATAATTCACCACTAATTTATACAGTTCCAGTAGTCTAAATGGTAAGGCTGATTAGCATATATCATGTGTTTATGGATCTTGTGTGATCTTTAAAATGTTGAAGTATAAAGTCTCCCCTGGTAATCCTCAAAGCCTTTGGTGCAAAAGAGCAGCACGGAAAAATGGCGTTGGTGCAGGAGATGCTATCTAGTTGGATTAATAGAGACTAATGTGGCTGAACTGACACTGGAGTAGCGGAAATGAGACCACAGAAACCGATGAAGCAGAATTAAGGTCAACTAGAGTAGCAGATAAGAGCTGCAAAGTAGCAAAGTTGACTCAGCAACAACAAACCAGTGATGCAAAGCTCAGCGACACAGCAACTATATCAGGAAAACTATTCCGGGGATACAGAAGAGTTATTTCAGTAATATAGCTGAAATTAATTGGCATCAAAGTACAAAATAAAGCTGGCACAGTGAGAAGGGCTGGTTTTGTCACAGAGTCCAAAGCTGAGTTTGTACAGCAATAAGGCAGGGTTACCCAGCAATAAAACATGGGTACGTTTCTCACAGAGCCAATACAGAGTTGACACAGTGATAAAGCAATGTATTCTAGCAGTATAGCAGAGCTTGTTTGGTCACAGAGTCCAAGGCAGAGATGATAAAGTAATAAGGCATCGTTACCAAGTAATATAACAGTGCTTGGTTAATCACAGAGTCTATGCCTGTGCTGGACAGCAGTGTACCAAAGACAAGTAGTATAAGTGGCCCAAGAACTAGTAGGCAATCCATGGTATTGGCATGGACACCAACTACCTGAATACTCATCTGGCATCCCGCCACCTAAGACGGCCAACAAGTCCTGAGCAAGTGACATCATAGGAGTGCACGGTGTTGCTATTGACGCGCCCCTGGGCCTGTGTCGCGCTGCGTTGCGCACGCGGGAGCTTACCCGGAGCCGGATCTCTTGAGGGTTGTAGTCTCGTGGCGGTGATCCGGTCCGTGCCCAGGGAGTCAGACTAAGTGGCGCTGTATCAGCGGTAGATGTTGGACGACTACGCCACCCGTTGAGTACAGCTAAGGAGCTGCTGCTGCAGGGCAGACCGCTGAGGCCGGTGGTAGGATTGTGCAGCGTGATAGCATAACCCCCAACGGGAGGGGTATGGCCTCAGGGCAGCCGACGTGGACGATGGGGGTAGCAGGAACCACTCGGAGACGGTACGGTGTAGTTCAGGGTCTTTACTGGTGACAAAGATAGACCCTCCCGGAGTACTGGCTAGCGATTGGGGCCTGGTCAGTCCTTGAGCAGATGGGATCTCCCCTGGCCAGGCGGAGTTGTAGGCCTCCCAAACTGACTGTACTCTTCTGGCTACCTTGCTAGAGGCGGGTATAAGTAGCCCACGTCCCTGAGTGCACCGTGTGGTGCTCACCCGTATGGCCGGTGACTCGGGGCCTTCTAGTAGCTTCCGCTCCACGACGGCGGTGCTGGTCCCACGCGTGTGACCGTGCCTTCGGGTTTCTGGGCCAGAGGACCTGCAATCCCCTGCCGGTCGGTTTCTGCTGCTGGATAGGAGTTAGTCCCCACAGCCTCGGACTCCGGGTCCGGTGAGAAATCTTCTCAGTCAGGGCGAGCTCTGCAGCTGCCAGCCCCTGACTCCTTGTTGCACTGCTCCTACAGAGCTCCTGTAGTTTCTTCCTATGCTGCTTCTCTTCTCTACCTCTTCTCTACTTACTAACCCTGCCTCAGCCCTAGGTTTATATAGGGGAAGTTCTTCCCCTCCCAGGACTGGGCAGGAGGTGTGGCATGCATAGGATCCCTGACCAAGAGACCTCCCACCTGCTCTCAGACGTAATATCTCTATCACTGCGGCAACCAGACCCCTGGGGTGTCACATTCCCCCCTAGTGAAATTTAGTACTCCGGGACTAAACATATTTTTGAAAAAACATAACAAGGTATAACAATAATGATACAATAAGAAAAACACATAAAGGTGGTCACGGCATGTCCGTAACCGGGTGCAGTCTTTGAAGAAAAGCAAGGTGTCCATTTCACCAAAACAGGGAGACGTAACCAGGTAGGGGTCTGTCCTGCCCCGAGTCCTTAACAGTCTTTAGTCCGTCCTGGGTTACGCTCCAACTATGTACACAGGATTCCCGGTAAATCCACCAAAGACTCCTATAAACAACTAGAAACACATAATTACACACAAGCAACAAGAAAAACAGGTAACCACAAATAAAACAATTTATACACTTCAAATCCTCCAACGTGCGGGTAACTGGCCTCTAGTGGCCCTAGTGGACCTACGGAGCTGACTGTCTAGCCCTGAACTACAGGGTGTAGGAGCTGTCAAGGGTAAACTGGGCAGCTGTCTACCGGCTCCTTGGCTCACTAGGGGTACGGCAGGCTCACTATAAGCAGAGGGTTGATCCTCCTGTTCTGCTTGTGTGGAGTCTTCTGCCTCCTGGACCGGCTGCTCTTCCAGCTCTACCTGTCGCTCCGTAGGTGCTTGGGATGCTGGTTGGAGGAAGGTGAGTACGGGTACCACAACTGCGCCATTGACTTGAGTCCAAGACCGAGGGAAGTCTCCGAGCACAGTACTAACCATGTCTTCCCTTTCCTCTATGGGTCGAGGGTCTTCTTGTTCCTCTTCAGGGTTCCGTAGCTGTTCGGGACACTTCTTCAGGTGATCCCGGGATACAATGGTCGTGGTTTCCCCTCCGTCTTTACTGATGGTACAGACCTTTGGGTTGTCGTGGCTTGAGGGCAGTACGGTGTACGGGTCCTTCTCCCACTGGTCGTCCAACTTGTGGAGCCGTCTTTTTCTCTTCAAGACCTGCTCTCCGGGTACCAGGGGAACAGCGGGAGCATACTGGTTGTAAGTTTTCTCTCGTCTTTCCCTAGCCTGACAGAGACTTCGCTCCACACTCTCCTGTACTCTCCGGTACTGCTGCTGCCTCTCTGTGTCCCAGTCTGCTTCTGGTGAAGTGTCCTCGGGTGTCAGGACTCCCATTTCCAGGTCAACAGGTAACTTACCAGGTCTCGCCCTCATTAGGTAAGCCGGGGTACAGTTGGTGGAACCTACCGGGATGTGGTTGTATAGGTCCACCAGATCGGGCAGCTTCTCAGGCCACAGACTGCGTTCTTCCAGGGGCAACGTTTTCAGAAGATCCATTACCACCTGGTTCATTTTCTCACAAAGTCCATTAGTTTGCGGATGATAGGGTGTTGTCCTTATCTTCCGGCAGCCATACAGAGTGCAGAATTCTTGGAAGACCTCCGCTTCAAAGGCAGGTCCCTGGTCTGTCAACACTTGGTCCGGGTACCCGTGTGGACGGCAGAAATGCTGCTGGAAGGCTCTAGCTGCTGTTCGAGCTGTTAAGTCCTTGACGGGGACGACAACCAAGAACCGGGAGTAGTGATCCACGATGGTTAGTGCGTAGACGTAGCCACTTCTGCTTGGGGTCAGTTTTACATGATCCAAGGCTACCAGTTCCAACGGCTGCCGGGTGACGATGGACTGCAGGGGAGTCTTCTGGCTGGCACGGTCCTTCCTTCTTAGGTTGCACGGGCCACAGTCTCTGCACCACCTCTCGATGGTTCCCCTCATGCCTACCCAGTGGAACCGCTCGCGCAGCAGGAACTCCAGCTTCTTCCATCCGAAGTGTCCAGCCCCGTCGTGGTATGCCTCCATCACCATGGCTGCGTCTCTTCGTGGCACCACTACTTGCCAGATTAGTTCATGCGTCCGGGAGTTAACCATTCTGCGGCACAACTTCCCCTTGTAAAGGAACAGTCGACTCTTCTCAGCCCATAGTTGCTTGGCTTCCTCCGGAGCGTCTGGGTCAAGGCGAGCCTCTGGCCGAGTCAGCATCTCCTTCACCAGTCGGACGGCAGGGTCACTGTCTTGCGTTTCCTCCCAGTAGTAGTGAGGCAAGGGGTTAAACGTAGCGGCTTGCTTACTCTTTACCCGATGGGAATACTGGATAGTCCCATGACGGTGGAACGCGGGGAGTTCAACTTCTTCCAGTCCCTCTGGATCTTCTCCTACGTCCGGTAGGTTTGGCATCCTGGACAGGGCGTCCGCGTTGGTATTGGAGCGTCCTGCCCGGTATTTGATTGTGAACTCGTAGTTGGACAGACGGGCCATCCATCTCTGCTCTAGGGCACCGAGTCTTGCCGTGTCCAGGTGTGTCAACGGGTTGTTATCCGTGTACACGATGAACCGGGAAGAAGCGAGGTAGTGCTTAAAGCGTTCGGTGACTGCCCACACCACTGCCAGGAACTCTAGCTTAAATGAGCTGTAATTCTCAGGGTTTCTCTCGGTGGGTTGCAGTTTTCGGCTGGCGTAAGCGATTACTCGTTCTTTCCCCTGCTGGATCTGGGACAGCACGGCTCCTAGCCCGATGTTACTTGCGTCGGTGTAGAGGATAAAGGGCTGGCTGTAATCAGGGTACGCCAGGATTTCATCCCCCGTGAGGGCCATCTTCAGCTGGCGGAAGGACTCTTCTTCTAACTTCTCCCATCTGAAGGGTGGCTTCTGGTTCTTGGCCTTCCGGGACTGGCCTATCATGAGGTCCTGCATAGGAGCTGCCTTTTTGGTGAAACCGGGGATGAATCTGCGGTAATAGCCTACCAACCCGAGGAACTGCCGCACTTCTTTTACACTGGAGGGACTTGGCCATTCCTTAATTGCGGTGATCTTATCAGGGTCGGGAGCCACTCCGTCAGCGCTCACCACGTGTCCCAGGTACTGCACCTTTGGTTTCAGGAGGTGACACTTGGAGGGTTTCACCTTTAGGCCGTAGCTTGCCAGAGCTTCGAACACTTCCGCCAGGTGTTTCAGGTGGTCCTCATACATCTTGGAATATACGATGACATCGTCCAGGTACAACAAGACCGTCTCGAAGTTTCTGTGGCCCAGACAGCACTCCATTAATCGTTGGAAGGTTCCTGGTGCGTTGCAGAGTCCGAACGGCATGCAGGTAAACTCGCTAAGTCCCATCGGGGTGGTGAATGCGGTCTTCTCCCGGTCCGCCTCTGCTACAGGAACCTGCCAGTACCCACTAGTGAGATCCAAGGTAGAGAAGAAGTTAGCAGATCTTAAAGCAGCCAAAGACTCCTCTATCCTTGGTAAGGGGTACGCATCCTTGTGTGTGATACGGTTGATTTTCCGGTAATCTACACACATCCTCATGGTGTTGTCTTTCTTTTTGACTAAGACTAGTGGAGCTGCCCAGGGGCTACAGCTATCCCTGATCACCCCAGCCTCCTTCATGTTTCTAAGCATCCCCTTGGCGTGTTGGTAGTGTGCAGGGGGTACGGGTCGATACCTCTCTTTTATGGGAGGATGGTCTCCCGTGGGGATGTGGTGTTCTACCCCCTTGACTCGCCCGAAGTCTAACGGGTGTTTACTAAACACTCTCTCGTACTCTTGAACCACCCGATAGACTCCCTGTTTCTGGTGTGAGGGAGTGGAGTCAGTACCCAAATGTAGTTGCTGACACCAGTCCTCCATCGTTTTCTTAGAGCCGTTACCTTCCTCCGGGGAAGATGGAGGCAAGGGTTCTACGGACTGTATGGAATCTTGATTGATGGTATACAATTTGGCTAGCGTGGCATACCGGGGCAGGTACACTTCCCTCTTCCCGATATTTATTATGCGAACGGGCACCCTCCCATGGCGTACATTGACCACCCCCCGTGCTGTCAAAATGGTGGGCCTACTGTCTGAGTAAACTGGTTCTACCATTGCCTGGTAATCTCTACCTCTCAGACCAATAGCTGCCCGGCACCAAATCATCATTTCACTTTTTGGGGGCATGGCAATAGGGAAAGGGTCACACATTCGCACGCTACCAATCTCACCACCGGAGAGTTCTAGCTGTTGCCGTCGCATCAGTGCCCGGATCTGTTTCTGGAGCACTCGCTGCTGGCCGGAGCTGGCGTTCTTGGCAACCTGCTGTAAAAGGAAAATCACCTCTGCAAGACAATTTTCAATTACATTAGTTCCTAGAGTTATCTTTGGGTGACTCTCGTGTTTGTCAATGTCTACAATGATCAGTCCCTGTGCTGCCAATTCGACTCTACCGATTTTAATGGTCACCTCTTTAAATCCAATCTGTGGCACGGGCTGACCATTGCTGGCGATGATACTCAAGTCATCGTCAGGGTAGCGGGTGATATCTGAGTCATTCCAGTACTGCTTGAAGAGCACGTACGGGATGGTGGTGACCTGTGACCCGGTGTCCAGCAGGGCACTCATAGGAATGCCATCCAGTACCACGGGTAAGACTGGACGTCCTCCCACATATTTGTCGCGCCAGTTCGATGGGCCTGGTGATCTTTTTCCTGGGGGTTGGCCCTCTACCCCAGGTTGTGCCAGTTTAAAGGACAGTACCTTGCCATATGTCCGGGTTGATTGCAGCGGCGGCAGATGGGTCGTCCGTCCTCGTTGTATCGGTCGCTGGGTCTTCCTCTGGCCGGTGGGGTCCTCCTTGGTCGACGCCACGGGATGTCCTCCGGTCCGGATGCCAGCTGGATCTTCCCTGGAGTGGAAACCTGTAAAGACTGCACAGTTCGGGTTAGCGCAGCAACGCTTTTAGCTAGCTCTTGGACCTGATGGTGCAGGTCTGGAGCCGGGTCATTGTTCAAAGCCTGCGCATCAGCTCCCACAGGCCCTGCCGACAAGGGCGCCGCCTCCTGGTGGTAAGTGGTAGTGGGGCGTCTGTGGGTCACAACGCCACCTGGTGCCGGTTCTCGAAGCACCCGGATGGCTCTGTCCTTGAACTGTGCAAATCCCAGATGAGGGTCCTGTAAGGCCATTGCCCGCAACTGGGTTCAGTGGGCATTGCAATATAAACCCTCTATAAATTGTTCAGTCAACAGCCTGTCCTCGTCTCCCACGCCGTCAGGGTCGGTCTGCTTAATGGCTCTCAGGGCCTCTTGTAGGTTTAGGGCATAGTCCCTTATACTCTCATGTGCCCGCTGTTTGCACCCGTAGAATCTAAGCTTAATCTCGGCTGAGGTGCGGGTATCAAAGGTGTCCCTCAGCCGGGTTAGTATCCCTGCGACAGTCCTCCCCCCAGGTGGCCAGGACTTTACCTCCCTTTGGGCTGCCCCGGTTAATTGGGCCACCAGGATGCTCACTTTTTGCTCCTCTGTGAGGGGGTACACCTGGAAGAGGCTATCCAGCTTTTCTCTAAAGTCATGCAGGGTATGTGACTCCCCCGAGTACTGGGGTAGCCAGGCTGCCCCCGGGATATAGGGCATGGTGAAAGGCATGACCGCCACAGCGGTGGCCCTGGCGGGGGTTGAAGCGGTGAAGCTCTCCTCCGTATCCGACATCCTTCTCCCCCCTAGTGGACTGTGGCCTACCTTGCAATGATCCTCTTCCGTAGGCCGCGGCTCCGCAGTGGATCGTCAGGGTTGAGGACCTTCCGTCGCGCTCCTGTGACGTCGGCGTCTGCTGGGCTCCTTCCAGGACCTTACGCAACGTCCGGACGTGAGGCGGGGCTTCAGTTCTCGCGCGCTTTCGGAGTCCACGCCCCTCTTCTTCCTGCGCGGCGTCCTCAAGATGGCGTCCAATGGCGGGAAAACTCCACGTATGGCGGGAAGAAGGCTGAAGATGGCGCCGGATGGCGGGAAAACTCCACCGATGGCGGGAAGGAAGCGGGAGATGGCGCCGGATGGCGGGAATCTTCACCACAGGTAAGTTTGAACAGTCTTTTTCAGGCACGCAGTACCCGGTGGTTGCGGGCACGAGATCCTGCCGACTACGCCAAAAGTTGACGCGCCCCTGGGCCTGTGTCGCGCTGCGTTGCGCACGCGGGAGCTTACCCGGAGCCGGATCTCTTGAGGGTTGTAGTCTCGTGGCGGTGATCCGGTCCGTGCCCAGGGAGTCAGACTAAGTGGCGCTGTATCAGCGGTAGATGTTGGACGACTACGCCACCCGTTGAGTACAGCTAAGGAGCTGCTGCTGCAGGGCAGACCGCTGAGGCCGGTGGTAGGATTGTGCAGCGTGATAGCATAACCCCCAACGGGAGGGGTATGGCCTCAGGGCAGCCGACGTGGACGATGGGGGTAGCAGGAACCACTCGGAGACGGTACGGTGTAGTTCAGGGTCTTTACTGGTGACAAAGATAGACCCTCCCGGAGTACTGGCTAGCGATTGGGGCCTGGTCAGTCCTTGAGCAGATGGGATCTCCCCTGGCCAGGCGGAGTTGTAGGCCTCCCAAACTGACTGTACTCTTCTGGCTACCTTGCTAGAGGCGGGTATAAGTAGCCCACGTCCCTGAGTGTACCGTGTGGTGCTCACCCGTATGGCCGGTGACTCGGGGCCTTCTAGTAGCTTCCGCTCCACGACGGCGGTGCTGGTCCCACGCGTGTGACCGTGCCTTCGGGTTTCTGGGCCAGAGGACCTGCAATCCCCTGCCGGTCGGTTTCTGCTGCTGGATAGGAGTTAGTCCCCACAGCCTCGGACTCCGGGTCCGGTGAGAAATCTTCTCAGTCAGGGCGAGCTCTGCAGCTGCCAGCCCCTGACTCCTTGTTGCACTGCTCCTACAGAGCTCCTGTAGTTTCTTCCTATGCTGCTTCTCTTCTCTACCTCTTCTCTACTCACTAACCCTGCCTCAGCCCTAGGTTTATATAGGGGAAGTTCTTCCCCTCCCAGGACTGGGCAGGAGGTGTGGCATGCATAGGATCCCTGACCAAGAGACCTCCCACCTGCTCTCAGACGTAATATCTCTATCACTGTGGCAACCAGACCCCTGGGGTGTCACACTATGATAACCTAAAACACAGAAGAGCAGAAGTAGCTGGCCAAACCAGATGAAGATACAGCACTCAGCATTGGATCCATGAGAGATGAAATACATGAACATTTGGTTAATTTGATAAGAAAATATATATATTGCACAGTGCTCACTCTAAATGGCTGTAGAAGCAGAATTGTTTATTTCAAAACGTGCACAGCATGTATGCCATCTATGGAAGTACAACTAACAAGTAAGTCAAAACACATTATTTCTTTGATGAGTAAACCAGCAAATGTAATTTTCTGGATCTGGTTTTGTTAGACATTCCAGATATATTGTCAGATTTATAGGTCCAGCATTTGACCAGCAGTGACCATAATGTAGCATGTTAGTAATTATATTCAATAAAAGAGTAAAAAAGGAACTACAAAAATATATTTCATTAGACAAAAAGATGAGCTTAGTCTTGTATACTGGGGACATGCTCTGGTACATAGAGATACGGAAGATAAATGGGGAACTTTAAAACATATATTCTAGGAATTGTGTTGTAAGGTTATAACCCTGCTAACAAAATGTCCAGTAATAAAAATAAACCATTATGCTGAATACAAAAGTGTTGAAAATAATAAAGAATAAACACTGAAGGCTGAGGGTTCAAACAAAGCCTTCCAGGCTTACAAAGGAAATTTAAAATAAAATCAGCATAGCAAAAATAGGTACAGAAAAACAAATCGCTAATGGCATTAAAGAAAAGAGGAAAAGCTTCCAATGTATTTGTGTGTGTTTATCTATAGTATCTATATATATATATATATATATATATATATATATATATATATATATATATATATGTGTGTGTGTGTGTGAATATAGAAGATCCGGGCCGGGCTTACCCTGGGGGGGCGTAGATAAGTGACTACCTGGTTTTCACTAGAGCCTCTCTTGGTGAGGATAGGTTTGGGCCGTTAGACTAGTCACCAGGTGACCTCAGGACAGTGCCTGGACCTGCAGCAGCTGACCAGCGGTTCAAATGCAAAATATAAGGATCTGAGGACAAAGACATTTTGACTCTTTTTGTAAGTGCTTTTTTTATGAAAATATCATCCTTCAAATAAATGGAAATTTTAATTACACCACATCGCTGGAGTCTCCTCACTAGCTGGATTTTGGTCTGAAGTTGAGGGCAAAGACAGACCCATGGTCAGGAAGTCCAAGGTTGGGCAGGGCAACACAGGTTCAGACAAAATGACTAAACAAACCCGGTCAGTAACAGGAGAGTTAATACAATAAACCACCTGTCACGCCAGGTGTGAATGCACTACAGGAGGGAAAGATAAAGGGAGCCCAGACACTAGGGAAAGGGGAAGTGGTGACCTCCTAAACTGGACTACAGTCACTCTGTCTTCCCCTACTGTCCCTATACAGCCTCCGCAGCTGTCGCCGATCACGTGCCTCGCCCTACTATCCCTGGCGTAGCCTACAACTGGGGGTGGAAGGAGATGAGCACTAGTCAACCTCCGCTAGCACTCTAAAGACAAAAGAGGAAGACAACACAGGGGAATTACAACTTAGCTTTAGTAGAAACTCCAACAGGGCACACGGCCTCAAGACTCCAAAGAGGACGTGATGCTACTTCAGCCAAGCTCCAAGAAGGAATGAGTATAACCGGCGACGCCCACCTAGAGAGACCAGGTATGTATAAACCCAGGCCAGAGGGAGGTAGTCGCTGGGTCCTAAAGACAACCTCCTATCTAGGAAGCTGTCTGCAATGCCAAACGTGGAGATCTCCTACAGGCCACTGCAGGACGACTGTCTGTCACCTCCGAGACACCCGTGACAGCACCTTGACAGGGAACTAGAGACAAACTGCAACTATGTGTTATGCACACGCCCGGGCTAAGCGGCGTGTGCGTGTGATTGGTAGTGATTCCACTGGACCGTGCCGGTGAGTGAATGCCTGGAGGGGCGTAACTAGGTATTCACCCGATCCGACCAGGGTCGCTCGACGGCATACGACGCCAGTGCACCAAGGAGGAACCGAGCAGAGGGACCAGGTGCTACTCCAGGACAGACCCCGGACACGGCTGTTGACCCACACAGGGGAATACAGGAACAGACTGGTAGGCTGGCACACAGACTGGTGGGTATAGGCAGGCACGACTGGTATGCAGGCAGGCGGGTAAGCAGGCAGGGGGGGTACAGGCAAGCACAGCTAGAGTGCAGACAGGGAGGCACTAGCAGGTAGGAACACAGGCGGGATAGGGCCCAGTACACACTGGGACTCAGGAACATTACAGGCAGAGGGGTACAGGCAGGGCAGGACAGGACTGCCGGAGCAGCGGGCAGAAGCAGGGCAGAACAGGACTGCCGGAGCAGCGGGCAGAAGCAGGGCAGGACAGGACTGCCGGAGCAGCGGGCAGAAGCAGGGCAGGACAGGACTGCCGGAGCAGCGGGCAGAAGCAGGGCAGGACAGGACTCTGTTCACACGGAACAGACAGGAAGGGAAAGACAGAGCCAGACACCCACAGGGTACTTGCAGTGAAGTAGCGAGTGGACCACAAACTCACAAACGGGAGTACAGAGACAACAGGCAGGAGTTAGGTACGAGTTCAGACTCTGCAGAAAAAGGAAGGGAACGGACATAGAGGCAAAACAGGTAAAGGATAGGAGAGAGTTCAGACTGGAACTGAGTGTACGGAGGAGACCGACACTGCAGCGGGATACAGGAGCGGGTCTGGGAATACTGCCCCCAGAGAGGCGGGACGAACAGGCAAGGAGCGTGTTCAGACAGGACAGACAAGATACAGGAGCGGGTCTAGGTAATCGGCCCCTAGAAGGCGGGAGGAACAGGCTAGGAGCGTGTTCAGACAGGACAGACAAGATACACAGAAAGGACTCAGTTCAGACACGGGAACTAATACCGCAAAGCAGGAGACATACAGGACTCAGTTCAGACACGGGAGCTGATACCGCAAAGCAGGAGACATACAGGACACAGTTCAGACACGGGAGCTGATACCGCAAAGCAGGAGACATACAGGACTAAGTTCAGACAGGCCTGGAAATACAGCCTCCAGGAAAGGCAGACAAGGAAACAAAGACGGGACCTGGCACCTTCAGAGTGCAAGCACACACTGAAGGAAACACTATGCTCAGGCAGGGATAGAAGGGAGCTGCTGAGCTATATACCAAGTGTCAGACAGCAATAGGCTGAGGACGCACAAGGGGTGTGACCCACAGCAGGTACAAAAAGCAGGAAGTGATCGGGCGCCGCCCTTAAGCAGCAGAGACAGACACAAACAGACAGCATGGAGGGAAGCCAGAGAGACATTCTGGACAGGAGATCAAGTGCGCGCTCCTGCACAGTGGGAGATGGACCACTATGCAAGGACGCCGCCAGGTATGTTACAGTACCTCCCCCCTTACGCCCCCTCTTCTTCAGGCCTGCCAGAATCTTCCGCAGGGAATTCGAGGACCAGTCGTTCACTGGGTTGGAGGGGGACAGAGACTTGAGGGTAATCTCTGCTTCGAGGTACATCTTGTCAAGCTCACAGGAAAAAATAGACGGGTTATCAGGTACATAATGAGGAAAAGTCACTGTCTCTTTGTTATCTGGTGGTACCCCGGAGGATTCAGGAAACAACTGGAGGTCCTCCGCCGGGTCAGAAGAGTGCAGAGGCTCAGAGAAAACAACTGCTTCAGAGTACACTAGGTCGGACTCACTGGAGGAAGCAGGCGAGGTATCGGGTACCGAGTATAGGAAAGTCTCTGTCCATTCACCACCAGGTGGCACCCCGAAGGGTTCTGAACACAACTGGAGGTCCTCCGCCTGGTCGGAGGGGTGTAGAGACTCAGGAGTAACCTCTGCTTCGGAGTACACTAGGTTGGACTCACTGGACGAAGCGAGCGAGGTATCAGGTACAGAGTATAGGAGAGTCTCTGTCCTTTCGCTACCAGGTAGCACCCCGAAGGGTTCAGGAGACAACTGGAGATCCTCCGCCTGGTCGGAGGGGTGTAGAGACTCGGAGGTAACTACCACTTTAGGGTACCCATTGTCAGGCTCACAGGACGAAGCGGACAAAGTATTGTGTACCGGGTGTAGAGAAGTCTCTCTCCATTTGTCATCGAGTGGTATCCCGGAGGGTTCAGGAGGCAACAGGGGATCCTCCGCCAGGTAGTAGAGGTGCACAGACTCTGAGGTAACCACAGCTTTGGAGCATCCTTGGACATGCACACCGGTTAAAGAGAGAGAAGCATCTGATGCCGGGTGCAGGAAGTTCTCCTGTGTGGAGTCTGGATGGGCAGAAGTCTCTTCGGGCAGGAGAACTGGTGCACTACCCACGCACACTACCCATTGGGGTTTCTCCGGGATACAGGGAGATGAAGCTTCAGTAGGGACTTCAAGGTTGGGGTCAGGAGGTCTCAGGGAGGACAGACCCTGGCGTGACGGCTTGCCTCTAAGTCTAGCACGTCTGGACTGCCTCTTGAGGTTGAGAGAAGTATTCCGGAAAGCGTAGTCACCCTGTGAGGATTCTGGGTGGGCAGTAGTCTCATTGGGCTGGAGGACTATTGCGCTACCCACACACATTACCCATTGGGGCTGCTCCGGGATATTGGGAAGTGAAGCTTCAGCAGGAGCCTCCGGGTTAGGATCATCGAAGACCATTAGAAAGGCCACCAGGAAGGCCATTAGGTCCCGGAGGATCGGATCCTGTGTTTCATATAGGGGGTTGATCCATTCCAAGGCATCACCCGCCAGGTAAGACATCATAAAGGCCACTTTAGCCCAATCGGAAGGAAAATAGAGAGGGTAGGCCTTAAAGTGTAGCATGCATTGCTCCACAAATGCACGACACTGTCTTGGATCCCCATAGTAACGTGGCGGATCCGCAGGAACGAGAGCTGATAGATCCATCTGGACGGTGCGTAATTTCGCCTGGAACTCAGCTAAGAGAAAAAAAATTTATTTATTTATTTTAATGCATATATTCGCTGGAAAACTTCTCAGAGGGCGAAGGCCGTGGGGCTCAACGGGAACCATGGCCTGAGCATGCTGTTATGCACACGCCCGGGCTAAGCGGCGTGTGCGTGTGATTGGTAGTGATTCCACTGGACCGTGCCGGAGAGTGAATGCCTGGAGGGGCGTAACTAGGTATTCACCCGATCCGACCAGGGTCGCACGACGGCATACGACGCCAGTGCACCAAGGAGGAACCGAGCAGAGGGACCAGGTGCTACTCCAGGACAGACCCCGGACACGGCTGTTGACCCACACAGGGGAATACAGGAACAGACTGGTAGGCTGGCACACAGACTGGTGGGTATAGGCAGGCACGACTGGTATGCAGGCAGGCGGGTAAGCAGGCAGGGGGGGTACAGGCAAGCACAGCTAGAGTGCAGACAGGGAGGCACTAGCAGGTAGGAACACAGGCGGGATAGGGCCCAGTACACACTGGGACTCAGGAACATTACAGGCAGAGGGGTACAGGCAGGGCAGGACAGGACTGCCGGAGCAGCGGGCAGAAGCAGGGCAGAACAGGACTGCCGGAGCAGCGGGCAGAAGCAGGGCAGGACAGGACTGCCGGAGCAGCGGGCAGAAGCAGGGCAGGACAGGACTGCCGGAGCAGCGGGCAGAAGCAGGGCAGGACAGGACTCTGTTCACACGGAACAGACAGGAAGGGAAAGACAGAGCCAGACACCCACAGGGTACTTGCAGTGAAGTAGCGAGTGGACCACAAACTCACAAACGGGAGTACAGAGACAACAGGCAGGAGTTAGGTACGAGTTCAGACTCTGCAGAAAAAGGAAGGGAACGGACATAGAGGCAAAACAGGTAAAGGATAGGAGAGAGTTCAGACTGGAACTGAGTGTACGGAGGAGACCGACACTGCAGCGGGATACAGGAGCGGGTCTGGGAATACTGCCCCCAGAGAGGCGGGACGAACAGGCAAGGAGCGTGTTCAGACAGGACAGACAAGATACAGGAGCGGGTCTAGGTAATCGGCCCCTAGAAGGCGGGAGGAACAGGCTAGGAGCGTGTTCAGACAGGACAGACAAGATACACAGAAAGGACTCAGTTCAGACACGGGAACTAATACCGCAAAGCAGGAGACATACAGGACTCAGTTCAGACACGGGAGCTGATACCGCAAAGCAGGAGACATACAGGACACAGTTCAGACACGGGAGCTGATACCGCAAAGCAGGAGACATACAGGACTAAGTTCAGACAGGCCTGGAAATACAGCCTCCAGGAAAGGCAGACAAGGAAACAAAGACGGGACCTGGCACCTTCAGAGTGCAAGCACACACTGAAGGAAACACTATGCTCAGGCAGGGATAGAAGGGAGCTGCTGAGCTATATACCAAGTGTCAGACAGCAATAGGCTGAGGACGCACAAGGGGTGTGACCCACAGCAGGTACAAAAAGCAGGAAGTGATCGGGCGCCGCCCTTAAGCAGCAGAGACAGACACAAACAGACAGCATGGAGGGAAGCCAGAGAGACATTCTGGACAGGAGATCAAGTGCGCGCTCCTGCACAGTGGGAGATGGACCACTATGCAAGGACGCCGCCAGGTATGTTACACTATGACATAAGCTAGGGCAAGGTGTGGAGGGTGGAACTGCGTAATATATCCACTGCTGGCAGGGGATAGGCCAGTGAAGCAAAACTCTGCAGGACAATGGGATTTTAAATTCCTGCAGAGTCTGGCTGCGCCTTCCTATAGCCAGGATGAAATAGTGCCGAGGCTGCTCAGCAAGATGGTTTGATACTGAAAATAGAAGAGCGTGAGTAGGACGGCGGTCAGCATGACAATATATATATATATATATATATATATATATATATATATATATATATACAATACAGACCAAAAGTTTGGACACACCTTCTCATTTAAAGATTTTTCTGTATTTTCATGACTTTGAAAATTGTACATTCACACTGTCACACTGAAGGCATCAAAACTATGAATTAACACATGTGGAATTATATACTTAACTAAAAAGTGTGAAACAACTGAAAATATGTCTTATATTCTAGATTCTTCAAAGTAGCCACCTTTTGCTTTGATGACTTCTTTGCACACTCTTGGCATTCTCTTGATGAGCTTCAAGAGGTAGTCACCGGAAATGGTCTTCCAACAATCTTGAAGGAGTTCCCAGAGATGCTTAGCACTTGTTGGCCCTTTTGCCTTCACTCTGCGGTCCAGCTCACCCCAAACCATCTCGATTGGGTTCAGGTCTGGTGACTGTGGAGGCCAAGTCATCTGGCGTAGCACCCCATCACTCTCCTTCTTGGTCAAATAGCCCTTAAACAGCCTGGAGGTGTGTTTGGGGTCATTGTCCTGTTGAAAATAAATGATGGTCCAACTAAACGCAAACCGGATGGAATAGCATGCCGCTGCAAGATGCTGTGGTAGCCATGCTGGTTCAGTATGCCATAAATTTTGAATAAATCCCCAACAGTGTCACCAGCAAAGCACCCCCACACCATCACACCTCCTCCTCCATGCTTCACGGTGGGAACCAAGCATGTAGAGTCCATCCGTTCACCTTTTCTGCGTTGCACAAAGACACGGTGGTTGGAACCAAAGATCTCAAATTTGGACTCATCAGACCAAAGCACAGATTTCCACTGGTCTAATGTCCATTCCTTGTGTTCTTTAGCCCAAACAAGTCTCTTCTGCTTGTTGCCTGCCCTTAGCAGTGGTTTCCTAGCAGCTATTTTACCATGAAGGCCTGCTGCACAAAGTCTCCTCTTAACAGTTGTTGGAAGAGATGTGTCTGCTGTTAGAAATCTGTGTGGCATTCACCTGGTCTCTAATCTGAGCTGCTGTTAACCTGCGATTTCTGAGGCTGGTGACTTGGATAAACTTATCCTCAGAAGCAGAGGTGACTCTTGGTCTTCCTTTCCTGGGACGGTCCTCATGTGAGCCAGTTTCTTTGTAGCCCTTGATGGTTTTTGCAACTGTACTTGGGGACACATTCAAAGTTTGTCCAATTTTTCGGACTGACTGACCTTCATTTCTTAAAGTAATGATGGCCACTCGTTTTTCTTTACTTAGCGGCTTTTTTCTTGCCATAATACAAATTCTAACAGTCTATTCAGTAGGACTATCAGCTGTGTATTTACCTGACTACTGCATAACACAACTGATGGTCCCAACCCCATTTAAAAGGCAAGAAATCCCACTTATTAAACCTGACAGGGCACACCTGTGAAGTGAAAACCATTTCCGGTGACTACCTCTTGAAGCTCATCAAGAGAATGCCAAGAGTGTGCAAAGCAGTCATCAAAGCAAAAGGTGGCTACTTTGAAGAACCTAGAATATAAGACATATTTTCAGTTGTTTCACACTTTTTTGTTAAGTATATAATTCCACATGTGTTAATTCATAGTTTTGATGCCTTCTGTGTGAATGTACAATTTTCATAGTCATGAAAATACAGAAAAATCTTTAAATGAGAAGGTGTGTCCAAACTTTTGGTCTGTACTGTATATATATATATTTATACATACTGTACTGTATATATTTATATATATAATAAATAAAAGCAAAGATTG
The DNA here is from genome assembly GCF_046119375.1 of Phyllobates terribilis. Lineage (NCBI taxonomy): Eukaryota > Metazoa > Chordata > Amphibia > Anura > Dendrobatidae > Phyllobates > Phyllobates terribilis. The sequence goes on from NW_027362773.1 coordinate 106,577,606, forward strand.
AATATGTGAAATTTAAACTGCATTACTGCATTATGCTTATAAAAAGAAGCAACTTATTGCACAAATTGGCTAATATGATAGGACCTTAACCAAGTTCACCTTGTCATGGCTGGTCTTTACAAACAAATCAGTCAATTTGTGTGTTAAGTACTGCTGCACTCTTTGATTTGTATATAATAAAGTCATTGTAGCTTGCACTTGTTCACACTTGCTTCATTCTGTTAGGACGTGTTGGTCATTTTTTGTTATTTTATCGTACGTATTTAGAGGGAGCGACTGCCTCCTTATTTGGCTGTGCACACCCCCCATTAGTCTAACACTGTTTCTAATTAGCATTGGATCCTAACTACCCTTTAAATATGGAGGCTTTTGGCCGGGAAGAGGCAAATTTGATATATATGGTTTTGATCTCATCAGAGAAAGGTCTCCATGTCATGGCTGGTGGGCACACACATGAATCAGCAAACTTGTGCTCTAAGTATCTTCAATTCATGACTATATTGTATTTAGCAGTATTGCAGTTTAAATTTCACTTGTTCCATGCTTGCTGATATATTAGCATACAGAGTGCTGCTGTATTCTTTGGTTTAATTCTTTGATGTACAGTCACAGCTACTTGTAGCTGTTCATACCTGCTTCATTTGTTAGCAGGTGCTGGTCAGCTTTTTTTTTTTTTTTTTGTGGTACATAAATATATATATAAAGAAAAGATTACCATGGTAATATAATTTAGAGGAGTCTGAGATATTAAACAAGTACTAATCTGTGTTCACCAGTAAGCTGTTAGTGCTGGACATCATTCATGATGACAATATACAAGGTTCTTCACCCAATATTACTTACTTAACACAAGAAGAAATATAGCTGCATCTGAGCGAATTACATATTGATCAAGCCTGTGGCCCAGATGATATTTATCCCCAGGTTTTAAGGGAATTGAGTTTAGTAATTGATAGACCATGGTATCTCATTTTCTTAGATTCTCTTCTAACGGGGACAATATTGGAACATTGGAGGATAGCTTGTATCAATACCTAAGAAGGGTGAAAAAGGTGAAATTATGTAACTACTGTCAGGTAAGTTTAATATATGTTATGTGTAAAATATGTTAATGGATTCTAAGAAATATCCTGCAGAAGTATAGGGCAGAGAATAATTTAATAACTCATAAGCAATGATTTATGATGGAACATGAAGATGTCTTGCCCAACCAATATGCTGGATTTCATTGAGAAGTTAAAGAAAACCTGTCACTGTTTTTTTCCAATATAAAGTACTGCCAGCACCTTTAAGTCCTTTGTTGCATCATTCTAAAATGCTGTTATACGTCCCTAATCCTCTACATAAGGCACAAAAAGGCCTTTTATTATACTCACAGACGGCATAATATATAGCTAGTATTAAAAAAGAAACATTTGGTTAAAGGACAGAAGACAAAGTCATTGCAAATGATGTGTGCTCAAAATTCAAGATTGTCACCTACCACAAGGATCTGTGTTAAACCCAATTCTTTCTAATGTCTTTAAAAATGACCTTGTCTATGGGATTCAAAGTAAAGTATCAGATTTTACAGATTACTGATTGACAGCTTTCTCCCTTTAAACCAGGGATGTCAAACTCAAATACAGAGAGGGCCAAAATAAAAAAAACTTGGATAAAGTCACAGGCCAATCTTGATATCTATTAACAATCCTCCATACAGTATAATGGGTCCCACATAGTCTTCCATACAGAATAAAGGGCCCCAAATAGTCCTCCATACAATATAATGGGTTCCACATAGTCCTCCATACAGAATAATGGGCCCCACATAGTCCTCCATGCAGAATAATGGCCCCACATAGCCTTCCATACAATATAAAAGGCCCCACATAGTCCTCTATACAATATAATGGGCCCCACATAGTCCTCCATACAGTATAATGTGTCCCACATAGTGCTCCATACAGTATAATGGGCCCCACATAGTCCTCCATACAGTATAATGGGCCCCTCATAGTCTTCCATACAGTATAAAGGGCCCCACATAGTCCTCTATACAGTATAAAAGGCCCCAAATAGTCCTCCATACAGTATAATGGCCCCACATCATCCTCCATACAGTATAATGGGCTCCACAAAGTCCTCCATACTGTATAACGGGCCTCACATAGTCTTCCATACAGTATAAAGGGCCCCACATAGTCCTCCATACAGTATAATGGGCTCCACAAAGTCCTCCATACAATATAATGGGCCCCACATAGTCCTCCATGCAGAATAATGGCCCCACATAGTCCTTCATACAGTATAATGGGCCCCACATAGTCCTCCATACAGTATAATGGGCCCCACATAGTCCTCCATACAATATAATGGGCCCCACATAGTCTTCCATGCAGTATAAAGGGCCCCACATAGTCCTCCATACAGTATAATGGGCCCCACATAGTCTTCCATACAGTATAAAGGGCCCCCCATAGTCCTCCATACAATATAATGGGCTCCACATAGTCCTCCATACAATATAATGGGCCCCACATAGTCCTCCATACAGTATAATGGGCCCACATAGTCCTCCATAAAGTATAATGGGCCTCACATAGTCTTCCATACAGTATAAAAGGCCCCCCATAGTCCTCCATACAATATAATGGGCTCCACATAGTCCTCCATACAATATAATGGGCCCCACATAGTCCTCCATACAGTATAATGGGCCCACATAGTCCTCCATAAAGTATAATGGGCCTCACATAGTCTTCCATACAGTATAAAAGGCCCCACATAGTCCTCCATACAATATAATGGGCTCCACATAGTCCTCCATACAGAATAATGGGCCCCACATAGCCCTCCATACAATATAATGGGCTCCACATAGTCCTCCATACAATATAATGGGCCCCACATAGTCCTCCATACAGCATAATGGGCCCCACATAGTCTTCCATACAGTATAAAGGGCCCCACATAGTTCTCCATACAATATAATGGGCTTCACATAGTCCTCCATACAGAATAATGGCCCCACATAGTCCTCCATACAGTTTAATGGGCCCCACATAGTCTTCCATACAGTATAAAAGGCCCCACATAGTCCTCTATACAATATAATGGGCCCCACATAGTCCTCCATACAGTATAATGGGCCCCACATAGTGCTCCATACAGTATAATGGGCCCCACATAGTCCTCCATACAGTATAATGGGCCCCTCATAGTCTTCCATACAGTATAAAGGGCCCCACATAGTCCTTCATACAGTATAATGGGCCCCACATAGTCCTCCATACAATATAATGGGCCCCACATAGTCCTCCATACAGTATGATGGGCCCCTCATAGTCTTCCATACAGTATAAAGGGCCCCATATAGTCCTCCATACAATATAATGGGCTCCACATAGTCCTCCATACAGTATAATGGAGGGGCGATGCCAGCGTCGTGGGCCAGATTTGGCCTGTGGGCCAGAGTTGACTTGTGTGCTTCAAACATATCTGTCACTCAACCGCAGATCGTTGGGGTCAGCCTGCAGCTCATACATGACTAATTGAGAAGAATCCAGTGCTGCAACTGATAAAGTTAAGCAAGTGACAAAGAAAGGGAAATACAAACCTGGTAAACCCTTTAAAGGGAACCCTGTCAGCTGATTTATGCTGCCCAAACCATGGTCAGCACGAATCAGAACCTGGCTGCACAACTTCAAATCTCTCTTATGTGTGTATATATACACCTGTCAATCACCTGGAACAGAGCAGAGATTAGCCTGACTAGTCTCGTTTATGGATAAGGTCCCCTGACGGATATTTAAATTATGTTTTTTCTGAAGTTTTTCTGAGAAAAACATACTTTGATGCAATTGTACATCCAGATTCTGATTCATGCCGCCCGAGGTTTGGGCAACATGAATTGACTTATAGGTTGGATTTAAGGAAACTGAAAATCAAGATTCATTGATTCATTCACATATTCCTTTATTAAATGTATTTGTCCAATAAAATACTTTAATTTTAGATATGAGCAAATAAATTCACAGAACTCTGGTCTAGCAGCCATGTCAGTAGTCCATGACCGTGAGACAGGAGTCCTGCGAACTGCCTCTTACCCATCGGCAATCCTGGCACCTCTTCTGATTTGTAGGGCCAGTGCGATGCCATGCATGTGACGCGCCCCCTGGGACATATTCCTTTTTGAGGGGAATACCCGGCACCGGATCAGATAGGGGGTTGTAGTCTTCCGAGTGGCTGTGACCCGGCCCGTGCCCAGGGCGTCAAGCTCAGTGTTATGTGGCAGTCCTACAGATGTTATCAAGAGTTCTTTTGTGTCGACTACGCCACCCGTTGTGATGCGGTCACTGTGGCCGCCGCTGCAGCAGGGTCCGCTGAGGCTGATGGTGGGTGCGCAGCTTGGTGGGATAACCCCCAACGGGAGGGGTATAGCCTCAGAGGGGACAGGTGCAGAGGATGGGGGTTGTGGTGGTGTAGTGCAGACGGCAGTGAAGACAGAGTCGGGTTGTGCAGTTAAGGGTGTTTACTTACTGCAGATGTTGTACTGGTCACTCCAGCTTCGAGTGACCACCCGAGCCGTGCTGCGTCCACCAGGTCCTGGATCCAGCCAACCCCCAAACAAGTCCGGAGCGTGGCCCTGAGCTCTCTTTCTGTCCCGTTCTCTGGCCGTCCCCACCAGTAATCCACCTAGGTCCAGCTCCCTCGGGCCTTCTGTTGGGACACCCTTGGCCCTGGGTTCCCTGACCCTTCATGTGGTGTGCCTTCGGGGTGGATGTGGTGGGTGACCGTGGCAAACGCTGCCCACGGTCTCCGGTCTCTGGCTGGGGAGTGTTTTTGCCCCCACCAGCTTGGATTCCGGTACCCTGATGCCGACTCTTCACCCGGGGATTTTAGTTGGGATCTTGGAGTCCTTTTCTTCTGTGCCTCTGGGTCTCTCTCTTTTCTCCTCTCTCACTCTGGGTCTTTCTTCTCCTCTGCTCCTGACTTGTTCTCTGCAACTGACTGACCCTGTTCTTAGTTGGTGCCCACCTTATATACACCCTCTATGTGTGAGCTCAGGTGACCAGCACCCAATGAGCTCCTAACTTTACCCAGGCTGCTCCCCCTATCTGCCCCTACACTACTTGGGATGTACCACCCCCCTCCCACTCCAGCCAGGAACAGACTCGGTCGTACCTGCACATTTCTAAGTGGGAGTACCGTCGGTCTGCTCCTCGGAAATGGGATGTGTGTAGTGCATGCAGCCTACCGAGCTCAGTTCCACTCTCCATCCTTACCCGGGAGTGGAATATCACACCTCTGGGTTGAGGTGCAATACCCCTGTAGCAGCCGAATCCTCAGGGTGCTACATTCCCCCCTGGTAAATCACAGCACGTCCTCGGGCTGTAAAGACAAAAACACCAAAACATACAATTTTTTTTATAAACATAATAAAACATATAAAACATTATATATATAAAACTTTTCATATAAACATTCTCGTCGTCTCTTGTTTCAGGTTCCTCCTCCGGACACTGTGCAACGTGTGTCCGGGAAAAGTGCGACAGTCTCTTAGAAAAACTGGTTTTCCTATAAAACCGGTAGGGGGCGCTTTAGGAAGCGCAACTATATACAGGGGAAGTTGGCCGCTCTCAGTCCTCGGCCAGGTAGAGGGAAGGGAATGGCTGCTCACAGTCCTCAGCCTGTGGGATTAAGGGGTTAACGGGTAAACAGTTCACTCAGCTGGTCCCAACGGGGACTATATATATGTAGCAACAGTTTCTTTGGTACCCGGTCGGGTAACTATTTACATCACTGCTCTGCCGCACTCAACGGCGTCTTCCTCCTGCTCTTTGCTTATAGCTGGTTGTAACTTCAGACCCGTCCGGGTCCTCTTGCTCCTCCTCCTCGCACTGCAACTCCTCCTCCGTCAGGCGGTGTACGTGGAGGGCGTAAGGTCTTTTGGCACACTTGTGCCGGGTGAAGGTGACCTCGTCTCCGATGTAGAGGTCACGACCTCTGTGCCCCTCCGGCAGATGGGACTCCACGTCTCTGCGCGTGACAAAGACGTCGCCGGGGGTGTTGTGGTCTCTGATGAAGCCCCACCCGTGCTGCTGGTTAAACTTTATTACAGTCCCGGTGGTACGGGGACTGTGCGCTGCACGGGGGTCCCTCCTGGTCCGGCTCTTCTGCTCCGCGCTCCTCACTTGAGCTTGCTGTTCCCGGACCCGCCTCTCTCTCCGCTCCCTCGCAAACTCCTCGAGCTGTTGGCGGCAGCACTCAGCACGCTCCGCTGCAGCTGCCCTGGTTTCCTGAGTGAACCCCATTAGATCTTCTCCGGTGGGGTCCCACTCAAACTGCGCTTCCGCTAGCGGGGGCTAGATCCTTATTACGGGCTTCGGAGCCGGAATCAGGGGTGCACACATGGCCCCAACCCTCCTCTGGTGCTCCAGTTCGTAATACTTCTGGGGCCAGATGAAAGGCTGCCCGTCCGGCCACGTGTGCTGGGCAAACAAGTCCTCTCCCAGACGCGGCACCCTTGATTTTACGGGTGCGGGCGCGGTGGTGGTGGCGCCCGGGTTGCCCAGGCCTTGCGGCCAGGCCTGGGGCACCTGGAAGGTGAAGGGCACCGTTAATACGGCGGCGCCCTGGGCTACCTGGCCTTGCGACCAGGCCGGAGGCTCCGCGGAGGTAGGGGGCACTGTTGGTGATGCGACGCCCGGGAATTCTAGGCCCTGCGACCAGGATGGTGGTACTTCCTGCTTGGTCACGCTCGGGGTCGAGGCGTGTGACGTCACAGGGGTCGCGGCGGCGGCTTCCGGTTGGGGCCTAGTCTGCGTCGGTGACATGGCGTTTTCGGGCACAGCAGGGGGACTTTCGGGCTCTGCGACGGGGAGCTGGGGCAGGTAAGCGGTGTCACGGCTTGGAGTATAGACGTCCCCTTTACCTGCCTCCATGCGTTCGGCTCCCTCCTCGGCGCCGTCTCCGGCCTTGGGTCCTCCCGCGCCATCCTCAGAGGCGGTCTGCTTCCTCATCTCGGCTGGCGTGCTCCGGGTCTTGGTTTGCTGGGCCATCTCCCGGCTCCACTCCGCCAATGTCTCTCGCTGTACCCGGGCCATCCTCCGTGCGAGGCCCTCCAGGGCAGTCTGTGCACACTCCCGGTCTCGGGGGAGCTGTGCAAGGACCTCCACTAGGCCTAGTGGGGTCGTGGTGTCCAGCAGGCTCCTGACCAACGGGTCGGTGCTGCTCTGCTCTTCTTCCAGCAGGCTCCTGGCCAGCGGGCCGGTGCTGCTCTGCTCTCTGGACATCTCCGGGTGAGCTTCTCTGCTACTCCTCTCCAGACTTCTTGCCTCCGGGTGCGCTCGCTCCAGACTGCTCCAGGCGGCACCCATCTTCGTTCTTTTCTTTCGTCTCCTCCCACTTAGAGGGCGGTCCCGGGGCAACTCGGTGACTGTCATCTCCAGGGGGAGTTCTTTCACGCTGACAGACACCTCCAGCATCACAGTCTCTGTTGGTGGGGGCGGTTTCCACTTTTGGCGCCATTTTCTGTCCTGGCCCACGATGGGAGGCGGCCTCCTGCCCTCCTTTGGCACACCCATAATGGCGTCCGCTGCTCTTCCAAGGCGGGAAATCTTCGGATTTGGCGGGAAGCGTCGCCCAGTGGCGGGAAACTCTGCAGATGGCGGGAACAAGCTGGAAATGGCGGACAATCGGCGGGAAACGACCTGTGATGGAGTCCGATGGCGTGGACCCTCCGGAACCGGCGGGAGACTTCTTTCTGAGGTAAACTTGCACTTTTCTTCAGGCACGCAGTACCCGGGTGTTGCGGGCACGTAATCCTGCCGACTACGCCAAAGTTGACGCGCCCCCTGGGACATATTCCTTTTTGAGGGGAATACCCGGCACCGGATCAGATGGGGGGTTGTAGTCTTCCGAGTGGCTGTGACCCGGCCCGTGCCCAGGGCGTCAAGCTCAGTGTTATGTGGCAGTCCTACAGATGTTATCAAGAGTTCTTTTGTGTCGACTACGCCACCCGTTGTGATGCGGTCACTGTGGCCGCCGCTGCAGCAGGGTCCGCTGAGGCTGATGGTGGGTGCGCAGCTTGGTGGGATAACCCCCAACGGGAGGGGTATAGCCTCAGAGGGGACAGGTGCAGAGGATGGGGGTTGTGGTGGTGTAGTGCAGACGGCAGTGAAGACAGAGTCGGGTTGTGCAGTTAAGGGTGTTTACTTACTGCAGATGTTGTACTGGTCACTCCAGCTTCGAGTGACCACCCGAGCCGTGCTGCGTCCACCAGGTCCTGGATCCAGCCAACCCCCAAACAAGTCCGGAGCGTGGCCCTGAGCTCTCTTTCTGTCCCGTTCTCTGGCCGTCCCCACCAGTAATCCACCTAGGTCCAGCTCCCTCGGGCCTTCTGTTGGGACACCCTTGGCCCTGGGTTCCCTGACCCTTCATGTGGTGTGCCTTCGGGGTGGATGTGGTGGGTGACCGTGGCAAACGCTGCCCACGGTCTCCGGTCTCTGGCTGGGGAGTGTTTTTGCCCCCACCAGCTTGGGTTCCGGTACCCTGATGCCGACTCTTCACCCGGGGATTTTAGTTGGGATCTTGGAGTCCTTTTCTTCTGTGCCTCTGGGTCTCTCTCTTTTCTCCTCTCTCACTCTGGGTCTTTCTTCTCCTCTGCTCCTGACTTGTTCTCTGCAACTGACTGACCCTGTTCTTAGTTGGTGCCCACCTTATATACACCCTCTATGTGTGAGCTCAGGTGACCAGCACCCAATGAGCTCCTAACTTTACCCAGGCTGCTCCCCCTATCTGCCCCTACACTACTTGGGATGTACCACCCCCCTCCCACTCCAGCCAGGAACAGACTCGGTCGTACCTGCACATTTCTAAGTGGGAGTACCGTCGGTCTGCTCCTCGGAAATGGGATGTGTGTAGTGCATGCAGCCTACCGAGCTCAGTTCCACTCTCCATCCTTACCCGGGAGTGGAATATCACACCTCTGGGTTGAGGTGCAATACCCCTGTAGCAGCCGAATCCTCAGGGTGCTACACATGTTCATGATGGACTTGCGCCAAGCCTACAGATCAGAAGAGGTGTGGATGACGGCAGGTAGGAGGTTGTTCACCAGGCTCAATTCGTGACCATGGACCACTGACTTGGCCTCTAGACCAGGATCCTGTGAATTTATTCACTCTTCTCTATTTAATTGATTACATTTATGTGTTCATAACATTTATTATTAAGTATTATATTAATTTGATATTTCGTAAAATTAATTCATCCTATCTGATTGTTCGCAAAACTCATTAATTTTTCATATTTATTTCATCAATCATACTATTCATTAATTTCCTGCATTTATTTCACCACAATTGACTTTCCATTCATAGACAATATGCGACTTTTAATCTTTTATTATAAAGCATAATACATTGATTGCAGAATATAGCATCATCAATAGCATTATAGAAATGTTATTGTTTATTACACTATTTTTTTATAAATTTTACTAGTAAATACAAACATTTAGCATATAAGTGTACACTTACACTTTACAGGAGCCAGTGCTGTCAATCAAGAAAGTGGAGGTGGAGATATATGTAAAGAATGTAGGTGGGAGGTGCACACCAAGGGTGCACAAAGCATCTCATTATTATATTTGAATAATGGAACAAACACCTCAATGGATTATAATTAGTGTTGAGCGAGCACTAAAATGCTCGGGTGCTCGAAGCTCGGGCCGAGCTCACCGTGATACTCGGGTGCTCGACCCGAGCAACGAGCCCAATGTTAGTCTATGCGAGACCCGAGCATTTTTGCGGCGGCACCCCCGGCAGTCTGTAGAAAGCCTAAAAAGTTAACAAAACGATAGTGACAGTGCTCAAAAGACATTGGGACAGCATGGGGATGGCCCCTGGAAGCATTTCTGACCCCCAGGTCACTGCTGTCAACAACGTGGTCAGAGGTATTAAGCCACTTTTACGGGCTCACAATAAAACGTGCAAAAACGAAACTGAAACGGTTTTCCTGTGAAATATGTTAAGGAACTTCCTTTCCAGGGTAAAGACTTGTGTATAAGGTAAAATAAATAACCAAAAACAAAAATACTCCTCCACACCTTGGGCTATGTTCGCAAGTAGCATTTTTATGCGTTTTTGCACTTTTGTATTGCTTTCAACCGTGACAAATGTATTCACCGGGAAATGTCATTTTAACATTTTACAATCTTATCTGGCCATGTGCTGTGTGACACATGCATACAGTGCTGAAAAGACATGGGATCAGCATGGGGAAGACCCCTGGAAGCATCTCTGACACCCAGGTCACTGCCTAAAAGTGTGCCCATCAGAAGTGATCCTTTCCGCATCAGAAGATGCAGACTTGCAACTATCCCCGTGCAAGTCCTTGTCCCAGGGCAGTGTTCAATTGTACCTCCCCCATTCCTTGCAATGTAAGTGCAAGTATGCAGCCAGCCACCCACCCACCCCCAGGCTGCAAGACCATACTGCTAGCTGGCTTGCACTTGAAATGGGGCCTTTTAGTTTGGAGGAGGCCGAAGCTGGCCACTACCTCATGGCTGCTTTGGCAGCGAGGTACCCATACTCAGTCCCCAGCCGCCGGGGCGGCCGGGCGTCCATAAACGGTCCCCAGTCGCTCCTATTTCTCCTTCAAACTTCCTCCACACTTTTCTTAGCCTGGCCTGCTTTAGGGCAGCATTGGATGAGCCCACCAGAGAACCAGACTCCTCCGGTGGGCCCTGGCTCCTCCATCAGGGGAGTTGAGAGTGCCAAGGTGAGGAGCATGATGATGATGATAAAAGTTAGCGTCTGCTTTGTTTTCTTGGAATGCAAGTGCATGTATGTAGTAGCGGCTAGGCCTTAGGTGGTCAGCGTTTTGGCGCCTATCCTGCCTCCTCCGAGGATTGCTGGATGTTTTCCTGCTACTATCCCAGTTCTATGACTCCCGTTAAAACAAAGCTTCAGGTGATGAATGATGGATGAGGTGGTGGAAAAGGAGAAAGAGCAGGAGGAGCAGGGACCATTCACATCAATATCAGGCCAGTCAACCACACATGTCTTGTAGGATATGTTTCTGTACCAAAAGGAGCAGTTCGGCTACACAGTTAAAGGGCAAGCAGTGAGTGCAATGCCTAACAAAAATTTCGAGGCACTCCAATGCCCCTTGGAAGTGACATGGAGGTCAGAGGGCCTTAACTAAACTGTTTTTTCCATTTATAGCAACTGGGTCTCCTGTACACTGTTAGCCTAGGCAGTGAATGGAAGGCTTTCCAAAAATTATGAGGAACTGCAATGCCCCTTGAAACAGACGTGGATTACAGCATACTAAAAACCTTCTACCCATTATTGGGGAGTGGGTCTCCCTTAGTGTTCGCCTATGCATTGAAAAGCAAAAGCTGACTAAAATTAGGAGGAAATGCAATGCCCGTTGGAAGAATGGTGGAGGTCGCAGTGGAATAAAAAGACAATATCAATGCCCCTTGGAAAAGTGGTGGAGGTCACAGGAGCTTAACAAGACGGTTTTAATGTCCCTTGGAGGAATGGTGGAGGTCGCAGTAGCTTAACAAGACGATTTTAATGCCCCTGGGGAAAGTGGTGGAGGTCGCAGTAGCTTAAAAAGACGGTTTTTATGCCCCTTGGAAGAGACGTGGAGGTTGCAGTAGCTTAACAAGATGGTTTTAATGCCCCTTGGAAGATACGTGGAGGTTGCAGTAGCTTAACAAGATGCTTTTAATGCCCCTTGGAAGAGACATGGAGGTTGCAGTAGCTTAAAAAGACGGTTTTAATGCCCCATGGAAGAGACGTGGAGTTTGCAGTAGCTTAACAAGATGGTTTTAATGCCCCTTCAAAGAGACATGGAGGTCGCAGTGGAATAAAAAGACAATATCAATGCCCATGGGAAAAGTGGTGCATGTCGCAGTAGCTTAGCAAGAAGGTTTTAATGCCCCTTGGAAGAATGGTGGAGGTTGCAGTGGAATAAAAAGACAAATCAATGCCCCTGGGAAAAGTGGTGGAGGTTGCAGTAGCTTAACAAGATGGTTTTAATGCCCTTGGGAGAGACATGGAGGTTGCAGTAGCTTAACATGACGGTTTTAATGCCCCTTGGAAGAATGGTGGAGGTTGCAGTAGCTTAAAAACACGATTTTAATGCCCCTTGGAAGAGCGGTGGAGGTCGCAGTAGCTTACAAGACGGTTTTAATGCCCCTTGGAAGAGTGGTGGAGGTCACAGTAGCTTAAAAAGACGGTTTAAATGCCCCTTGGAAGAGACGTGGAAGTCACAGTGGAAATAAAAGACAATATCAATGCCCCTTGGAAATAGTGGTGGAGGTCGCAGTGGAATAAAAAGACAATATCAATGCCCCTTGGAAGAGTGGTGGAGGTTGCAGTAGCTAACAAGATAGTTTTAATGCCCCTTGGTAGAGACGTGGAGGTTGCAGTAGCTTAACAAGACGGTTTTAATGCCCCTTGGAAGAATGGTGGAGGTCGCTGTAGCTTAACAAGATGGTTTTAAAGCCCCTTGGAAGAGCGGTGGAGGTCGCAGTAGCTTAACAAGACGGTTTTAATGCCCCTTGGAAGAGTGGTGGAGGTCACAGTAGCTTAAAAAGATGGTTTAAATGCCCCTTGGAAGAGACGTGGAGGTCACAGTGGAATAAAAAGACAATATCAATGCCCCTTGGAAGAGTGTTGGAGGTCGCAGTAGCTTAACAAGACGGTTTTAATGCCGCTTCGAAGAGACATGGAGGCTGCAGTAGCTTAACAAGACGGTTTTAATGCCCCTTGGAAGAATGGTGGAGGTCGCAGTAGCTTAACAAGACAGTTTTATTGCCCCTTGGAAGAGAGGTGGAGGTCACAGTAGCTTAAGAAGAGGGTTTTAATGCCCCTTGGAAGAGTGGTGGAGGTCACAGTAGCTTAAAAAGACGGTTTAAATGCCCCTTGGAAGAGACGTGGAGGTCACAGTGGTATAAAAAGACAATATCAATGCCCCTTGGAAGAGTGGTGGAGGTCGCAGTGGAATAAAAAGATAATATCAATGCCCCTAGGAAGAGTGGTGGAGGTCACAGTAGCTTGAAAAGATGGTTTAAATGCCCCTTGGAAGAGACGTAGAGGTCGCAGTGAAATAAAATGACAATATCAATGCCCCTGGGAAAAGTGGTGGAGGTCACAGTAGCTTAACAAGACGGTTTTAATGCCCATTCGAAGAGACTTGGAGGTTGCAGTAGCTTAACATGATGGTTTTAATGCCCCTTGGAAGAATGGTGGAGGCCGCAGTGGAATAAAAAGACAAAATCAATGTCCCTGGGAAAAGTGGTGGAGGTCGCAGTAGCTTAACAAGACGGTTTAATGCCCCTTGAAAGAGACGTGGAGGTCGCAGTAGCTTAACAAGATGGTTTTAATGCCCCTTGGAAGAGACTTGGAGGTTGCAGAAGCTTAACAAGACGGTTTTAATGCCCCTTTGGAAAGTGGTGGAGGTCGCAGTAGCTTAACAAGACGGTTTTAATGCCCCATGGAAGAGACGTGGAGGTTGCAGTAGCTTAACAAGATGGTTTTAATGCCCCTTGGAAGAATGGTGGAGGTCGCAGTGGAATAAAAAGACAATATCATTGCCCCTGGGAAAAGTGGTGGAGGTCGCAGTAGCTTAACAAGACGGTTTTAATGTCCCTTGGAAGAGATATGGAGGTTGCAGTAGCTTAACAAGATGGTTTAAATGCCCCTTGGAAGCTTGGAAGAGCCATGCAGTACAGCATCTTAAAAACATTATTCCCATGATTGGGGAGTGGGTCTCCCATAGTCTTTGCCTATGCCTTCCAAGCAAAAGCTGCCAAAAATTAGGATGGAGGAACTTGCAATGCAGGCAACACAGACTAAGGTCACCCTGGTGGTAGAGGCTGAGGATAAGGAGAAGAGCAAAATACAGACGAAATGAGGAAGCATATACCCATGTGTGGGTGTGAAGCGGTGCATGGGAATACACCTCCAGAAATAACACAGTGGATTTGACTTTATGTTACTCTGCTGTCATTTGGTGGTGATGAAAAGTCTGGCCCAATCCTGCCCTTGTTCATTTTGAAGGGTCAGCTTGTCAGCATTGTCAGTTGACAGGCGAGTGCACTTATCTGTTATAATTCCCCCAGCAGCACTAAAAACACGCTCCGATAACACGCTAGCGGCAGGGCAGGCCAGGACCTCCAAGGCATAGAGAGCGAGTTCATTCCAAGTGTCCAGCTTGGATACCCAATAATTAAAAGGCACAGAGGAATCACGGAGGATGCTGGTACGGTCGCCAAGGTACTCCCTCACCTTCTTTTGAAACTTTCCACTCATTGTGAGAGTACCCCGCGCCTGAGGGCCTGTAAGCTGGGCGGGTCTCAGAAAACTATCCCAGAACGTTGACCGTGTTCCCCTGCCTCTGCTGGATTGGAGTTGCGTCTCTCTCGCCAGTGCGCCTTGGTTGGGCAACGAACTGTGACCTCTGCCGCTAGCGTGTTCAGATGGGAATTTTTTTAACAGTTCTGCAGCAAGGGCTTTCTGGTACTGCCCCATTTTTGTAGACCTCTCCACCTCAGGAATAAGAGAGTGAAAGTTTTCCTTGTAGCGGGGGTCTAAAAGTGTCACCAACCAGTAATGACTGTCACCCAACATTTTGACAACGTGAGGGTCACGGTTAATGCAGCGTAACATAAAGTCAGCCATGCGTGCCAGACTGGTAACGGGCAAGACTTCCATGTCCTCACCAAGATGACGACTGACCATGCTCTCCTCTGTAACGGGTCTGGGAGGTGGAACCTCTGAGCAACGATACAAAGGGGCAGTCCTTGTAAGGAAGCGGGTGGCTCCCAGGGTAGGCGGGCAGGTAGTCACGGCAAGTGACGGGGACAGTCTCTGGGTAGAAGGGCAGGAGGTCACGGCAAGTGACGGGGACAGTCTCTTGACAGGCTCCAGATAGGCTAGCAGGCGGGTAGCAGGCGGACGCTCCCAGGTGAGCGGGCAAGAGTCTTTGGACAGGCAGGTGGTCACAGCAAGTGACGGCTAAGCCTCCAGATAGGCTAGCAGGCAGGTAGCAGGTGGACGCTCTCAGGTGAGCGGGTAAGAGTCTCTGGACAGGCAGGTGGTCACAGCACGTGACGGCAGAGTGAGCGGGCAATCAGATCCATAGACAGACTGGCAGGGCTGGTAGGCAGACTGTCGGACCGCAGGAATGTAAGCAGATAGACAAGTATCAGGCAAGTATCAAGCAGGAATCTGGCTGGTAACGGGACCTGAGGGCTGAAGCAGAGTGATAGGCTATGCAACAACATTGCTCAGGCACCTCCATTTTGGAGGAGGTGCCTTATATATGGTGAGGTCCTCCGGCCATTGGCCGGGGACTCCTTAGGACGGCGCGCGCGGCCCCTTTAAGAGAGGGGGAGCGCGCGCGCGCCCTAAGCACAGTGGCCGGGAAGCAGCGCGCGCTGCCAGTAGAGCGGGAGGAAGACGCCGGGCATGGAGCGGAGAGGTGAGGGGAACAGCGTCCCTGCCTAGCAGGAGGCAGGGACGCCGACGCTATAGTACCCCCCCCTTTAGGCCCCCTTTTTTTTAAGCCAGACAGAAATTTATCAAGGATGAGAGGGGCATGGATGTTCTCCCGGGGCTCCCACGTTCTCTCCTCAGGACCAAACCCCTTCCAATCCACTAGAAAAAAGGTCTTTCCTTTTACCCTTTTGGTGGCCAGAATGTTCTCTACCTCAAACTCGTTTTCAGCGGAAACCGGAGCAGGAGGCGTACCTGTAGACTTGGAAAAAGAGTTAAGTACCACGGGTTTGTGGAGAGATACATGGAAGGAGTTAGGGATCCGCAAGTTGGCCGGGAGTTTCAATTTATAGGCCACTGGGTTGATTTGTTTGATGACTTCCAGTGGGCCGATGAACCGAGGCCCTAACTTGTAGGAAGGAATCTTGAGCCGGACATACTTGGACGAGAGCCAGACTTTATCTCCAGGACGGAATTGTGGAGGATCCAGGCGTTTTTTGTCAGCGTGTTTTTTCATCCGCTCGGACGACTGAAGGAGTGCGGATCGGGTACTCTCCCAAATGGAGGAGAATTCGCTAACGAGAGATTCCGCAGCCGGATTGTCCACCGAGGTGGAGACGGGAAATGGGATCCGAGGATGCTGACCGAAGACTACAAAAAACGGGGATTTGGAGGAAGATTCGCTCTCGTGATTATTGTAAGAGAACTCGGCCCATGGTAGGAGATCCACCCAGTCCGAATGGTGGGCATTAACGAAGTGCCGGAGGTGACTGGTCAGGATTTGATTGATCCGCTCCACTTGACCATTGGACTGTGGGTGGTAAGCGGAGGAGAAGTCCAGGGTGACGTCAAGCAGCTTACATGTGGCTCTCCAGAAGCGTGAGGTGAACTGAACCCCACGATCCGACACGATGTGGAGGGGCAGGCCATGGAGACGGAAGATGTGGCAGATAAAGTCTTTAGCCAGCTCGGGTGCAGACGGGAGGCCCGGCAGGGGAATGAAGTGAGCCATCTTTGAAAAGCGGTCAGCAACCACCCAAATGACCATACAACCGGCAGAGACAGGGAGATCCGTTATAAAGTCCATAGCTATATGCTGCCACGGGGCAGCAGGTACTGGAAGAGGAAGGAGGCGACCGGCTGGCAGATGTCTCGGAACCTTGTTGCGGGCGCAGGACACACAGGCTGAAACAAAGTCTATTACGTCCTTGTGCAGGGTAGGCCACCAGTAATGCCGGGTAATAAGCTGGAGGGTCTTTTTCTGACCGGCGTGGCCAGCTAGCTTAGACGAGTGACCCCAGTGTAGGACCTTTTTCCGATCAGGTACTGTTACGAACGTCTTACCGGGAGGGAGACGATTTAGATTCACGGGGGCCACCTGCATTACTCTGGCGGGATCAATGATGTGCTTAGGCTCCTCCTCTAGATCAGACACCAGGAAGGATCGGGACAAGGCGTCAGCTTTGATGTTTTTGTCTGCCGGGCGAAAATGAAGAACGAAATCAAAGCGGGCAAAAAACAAGGACCACCGGGCTTGGCGCGGGTTAAGTCTCTGGGCGCTCTGGAGGTAAGCCAAGTTCTTGTGGTCCGTGTAAATAATTACTGGGTGAAGAGCCCCCTCGAGCAGGTAACGCCACTCCTCCAGTGCCAGCTTAATGGCCAATAACTCTCGGTCTCCTATAGAATAATTGCGCTCAGAAGGGGAGAAGAGTTTGGAGAAGAAGCCGCAAGTTACCATTCTTCCGGAAGACGACTTTTGGGTAAGTACCGCTCCGGCTCCAGAGGAGGAGGGGTCCACTTCCAGGAAGAATTGTTTGTTGCCGTCCGGACGATGCAGCACCGGGGCAGAAGAGAAAGCCTGTTTTAAGGAAAGAAAGGCTTCCTCTGCTTCGGGCGGCCATTCTCTGGGATTAGTGCCCTTACAGGTGAGCGCAGAGATTGGGACAGTCCGGGAAGAGAAGTGCGGTATGAAGAGGCGGTAGTAGTTGGGGAAGCCCAGGAACCGCTGAATAGTCTTCAACCCCTCTGGTCGGGGCCACTTCTGGATGGCAGACAGTTTCTCAGGATCCATTCGTAGGCCGGTCTGAGAGATTATGTAGCCCAAAAACGGAAGCGAGGTCTGCTCAAAGAGGCACTTCTCATATTTAGCGTAGAGGTGGTTCTGCCTGAGCCTGAGCAGGACCTGACGAACATCCCTCCGGTGAGTGAGAAGATCCGGAGAGAAGACCAAGATGTCGTCCAGGTACACCACTACGCAGGAGTAAAGAAGGTCCCAGAAGATGTCATTGACCAACTCTTGAAAGACGGCGGGAGCGTTACAGAGACCGAAGGGCATTGCCAGGTATTCATAGTGACCATCCCGGGTGTTGAATGCCGTCTTCCATTCATCCCCCTGACGGATACGGACCAGGTTATACGCCCCACGGAGGTCCAGCTTGGTGAAGATTCTAGCCCCCCTCAGATGGTCAAATAATTCCGGAATGAGCGGAAGGGGGTATTTATTCTTCACCGTGATCTGGTTAAGGCCTCTATAGTCTATACAGGGACGGAGTGAGCCGTCCTTCTTTTTGACGAAGAAGAAGCCTGCTCCCGCCGAGGAGGTCGATTTCCGGATAAATCCCCGGGCCAGATTCTCCTCAATATATTCAGACATGGACCGGGTCTCAGCAGCGGACAAGGGGTAAATACGCCCACGGGGAGGAGTAGCGCCGGGTATCAGGTCGATTGGGCAGTCGTATGGTCTATGAGGGGGTAATGTCTCTGCCTCTTTTTTATTAAAGACGTCCGCATAAGACCAATAGGGAACCGGAAGACCAGGTAGATTGGCTGGGGTAGGAGAAGGACGGACAGGATGGACGGGAACTAAACAAGTCTTATGGCAGTCCTGTCCCCAGCAAAGGACTTCTCCGGTCTGCCAATCAAGCACGGGTGCATGTCTCTGAAGCCAAGGTAGGCCTAGCAAGAGGGCGTGAGAGAGTCCAGGCAGAACATGAAAGAAGATGCTCTCTGAGTGCAGAATTCCCACCTGCAGGGTTATAGATTTGGTGATGAGTTGGATGGGATGTGGTAAAAGGCCCCCATCTATGGCAGCGACAGATAAGGGTACAGCTAGAGGTTTGGTGGGAATGCGGTATCTCTCTACCAGGGACTGAGAAATGAGATTTCCGGCAGCTCCAGAGTCAAGTTGGGCTAGTTCAAAATAATGGTTCTCTCCGCAGATGATAGAGACCGACAGCAACAGAGATGGAGAGGGTGTACTCTTATCTAGGACGACCTCTCTGAGCGATCCTAGACACAGGCGTTTCCCGACCACTCCGGGCAGGAACGGATCCAGTGCTCCTTACTGCTACAGTAGAAGCAGCTCCCCTCGGCGTAACTCTTGACGGGTCTTGACCATCTTGGTCTGGTCGACCTGCATAGGCTCGGGTGAGTGCGCCTGGGGAGTAACGGGAGAAGTGACGGGTTTCTGGAAGTTAGGGGCTAGACGTGGAAACCTCCTCTCACGGGTGACCTCTTTGGCGCGCTCCAGGAAGTGGATGTCAATCCGGGTGGCAAGAGTTATTAAGTCGTCAAGAGTGGTAGGAATGTCCCGACCGGCGAGTTCATCTTTAATACGGCCGGACAGACCCTCCCAAAAGACAGACATCAGGGCGTCGTTATCCCAGGCAAGCTCCGAAGCAAGGGTACGGAACCGTATGGCATATTGGCCCACGGTGAGATTTCCTTGACGGAGGCGTAGCAGAGATGATGCGGATGAGGTCTTCCGTCCTGGTTCGTCGAAGACTTTCTGGAAAGCCGTGAGAAAGGATGGCAGGTTGGACACCAGGGGGTCTCCTCTCTCCCATAGAGGATTTAGCCAAGCCAGTGCCTCTCCCGTGAGATGGGACATGATGAAGGCTACTTTGGCTCTGTCGGTGGAAAACTGGTGTGCCAACAGTTCGAAGTGCAGAGTGCACTGGTTAATGAAGCCCCGTGCCTGGCTGGGATCTCCGCCAAAACGAGGAGGAGCGGAGAGGCGGGGACCGGGAAGAGATGCCATGGTGTTGATGGGCTGCGGCGGTGCCGGGGTAGTAAGTGTGCATGTGGAGGCTGCTCCCGAAGAGGTAGACAATGTGTCCAGGCGGGAGTTAACACTACGCAGATGACTCAGGATGGACTCCTGTTGGGACCTCTGACGGGAAAGTTCATGACACAAGTCCGAGAGTGAGGGAGCTTGGGTGCCACCGGGTTCCACAGCCCGAGCAAACAGTAACGGGTCTGGGAGGTGGAACCTCTGAGCATCGATACAAAGGGGCAGTCCTTGTAAGGAATCGGGTGGCTCCCAGGGTAGGCGGGCAGGTAGTCACGGCAAGTGACGGGGACAGTCTCTGGGTAGAAGGGCAGGAGGTCACGGCAAGTGACGGGGACAGTCTCTGGATAGAAGGGCAGGAGGTCACGGCAAGTGACGGGGACAGTCTCTTGACAGGCGGGTGGTCACGGCAAGTGACGGCTAAGCCTCCAGATAGGCTAGCAGGCGGGTAGCAGGCGGACGCTCCCAGGTGAGCGGGCAAGAGTCTCTGGACAGGCAGGTGGTCACAGCAAGTGACGGCTAAGCCTCCAGATAGGCTAGCAGGAAGGTAGCAGGTGGACGCTCCCAGGTGAGCGGGCAAGAGTCTCTGGACAGGCAGGTGGTCACAGCAAGTGACGGCTGAGCCTCCAGGTAGACTAGCAGGCAGGTAGCAGGCGGACGCTCCCAGGTGAGCGGGCAAGAGTCTCTGGACAGGCAGGTGGTCACAGCAAGTGACGGCTGAGCCTCCAGGTAGACTAGCAGGCAGGTAGCAGGTGGACGCTCCCAGGTGAGCGGGCAAGAGTCTCTGGACAGGCAGGTGGTCACAGCAGGTGACGGCAGAGCCTCCAGGTAGGCTAGCAGGCAGGTAGCTGGCGGACGCTCCCAGGTGAGCGGGTAAGAGCCTCTGGACAGGCAGGTGGTCACAGCACGTGACGGCAGAG
The DNA here is from genome assembly GCF_046119375.1 of Phyllobates terribilis. Classification (NCBI taxonomy): domain Eukaryota; kingdom Metazoa; phylum Chordata; class Amphibia; order Anura; family Dendrobatidae; genus Phyllobates; species Phyllobates terribilis. Next base: position 106,598,092 of record NW_027362773.1, read on the forward strand.
CCTCCAGGTAGGCTAGCAGGCAGGTAGCAGATGAGCGCTCCCAGGTGAGCGGGCAATCAAATCCATAGACAGACTGGCAGGGCTGGTAGGCAGACTGTCGGACCGCAGGAATGTAAGCAGATAGACAAGTATCAGGCAGGTATCAAGCAGGAATCTGGCAGGTAACTGGCAGGTAACTGGCAGGTATCTGGTAACGGGACCTGAGGGCTGAAGCAGAGTGATAGGCTATGCAACAACATTGCTCGGGCACCTCCATTTTGGAGGAGGTGCCTTATATATGGTGAGGTCCTCCGGCCATTGGCCGGGGACTCCTTAGGACGGCGCGCGGCCCCTTCAAGAGAGGGGGAGCGCGCGCGCTCCCTAAGCACAGTGGCCGGGAAGCAGCGCGCGCTGCCAGCAGAGCGGGAGGAAGACGCCGGGCACGGAGCGGAGAGGTGAGGGGAACAGCGTCCCTGCCTGCCAGGAGGCAGGGACGCCAACGCTACATCCTCCTCCTCCTCCCACCTGTCCTCAGGCCACCCTCGCTGAACCGACTGTATGACAGTTGTACAGGTACTACCGTCTACAGCGCATGATACCAGCTCCTGTTCTTCCTCCTCCTCCTCCTCCTCTCCCTCATTGTCTCCCAATGCACATTGGGATGAGATGAAGCTCGGCTGTGTGTAATCGCCCGCTACGGCTTCTTGATCCATATCATCATACTCTGCCTGCAATGCCTCCTCTTTAATTCTCTGCAGAGAGCGTTGCAAAAGACAGACAAGTGGGATGCTGACGCTAATAATGGCGTCATCGCCACTCACCATCTTGGTGGACTCCTCAAAGTTTGTCAGGATGGTACATATGTCAGACATCAGGTCCACTCCTGAGGTCTTATGTGTGGAGTCTGACCTGAATATCGACGGCCTTGTTGCAGCTGGTACTCCACAACTGCGCTCTTCTGCTCACAAATCCTTTGCAACATGTGGAGGGTAGAGTTCCAATGTGTGGGGACATCACACACCAGTCAGTGTGCCGGAAGCTGCAAACGCTGCTGCAACACAGCAAAGGCGGCGGAAGCTGTAGCTGACTTGCGAAAATGAGATGACAGGCGGCGTACTTTGACGAGCAGATCTGGCAACTCGGGGTACGATTTAAGAAACCGCTGAACCATGAGGTTAAGCACATGAGCCAGGCATGGTACGTGTGTGATCTCGCCTCGCCTCAGAGCCGCCACCAGGTTATGGCCATTGTCACACACGACCATGCCTGGATTTAGGTTCAGTGGTCTTCAGCTCTTTCACAGCTGTCCACAACTCACAAGCAATGTCAGATTTATCACCTAAGCTTATGAGTTTCAGCACAGCCTGTTGCCGCTTGGCTGAGGCAGTACTGCAGTGCTTCCAGCTTGTAACTGATGTGGTGATATCTGAGATGGAGGCTGAACATGAGGAGGAGGAGGAGGATGATGCGCAGGAGCTGTACACTGTGGGGGCAACTCTGACTGACATAGGGCCCGCAATCCTCGGTGTGGGGAGGATGTGTTCCGTCCCAAGGTCCGACTGGGTCCCGGCTTCCGCTATGTTTACCCAGTGTGCCGTCAGGGAGATGTACCGTCCCTGGCCACAAGCACTTGTCCACGTGTCCATTGTCAGGTGGACTCTCCCAGTAACTGCGTTGTTGAGGGCACAGCAGATGTTTTGGGACACGTGCTTGTGTAGTGCGGGGATGGCACACCGGGCAAAATAGTGTCGGCTGGAGACCGAGTACCGAGGGACGGCCACCGCCATAAGGTTGCGGAAGGATTCCATCTCCACCAGCCTAAAAGGCAGCATTTCCAGCGCAAGCAGTCGTGAAATGTGCGAATTTAGGACTGTGGCCTGTGGGGCGTTGGCTGCGAATTTGTCCTTTCATTCAAAGCTCTGGGATATGGAAAATTGAATGCTGCGGTGGGACGTGGATGTGGACATTGATGCTGTTTCTTGAGAAACTGACATAACAAGTGAAGACTGAGAGGAGGGGGCATCTTTGCATGCAGTATGGACAGGGGATTGCCTTGCACGCACAAAAGGGGGATCTATTACACGCACAACAGCGGAAGAATCAGTGGTGACACCCGCTGACACTGGTCGTGGACCCTGGGGTTCGCCCCACAACGTCGGGTGCTTTGCTGCCATGTGCCTGATCATACTGGTGGTGGTCAGGCTGGTAGTTTTGTCACCCCTGCTGATGCTGGCATGGCAGGTGGTACAAATGGCATTTTTGGGGTTATCAGCAGAGTCTTTAAAATAATTCCAGACTCTGGAAGACCTACCGGTTTTACTGGCAACGTCCCTCGCGTTAGTGTTACGGGGAACTGTTGCCCGCCTTCTGTGTGCGGCCACCACACTGCTTCTTCCTGCCTGTTGGGGTACTCTGCCTCCCTCCCCCTGTGTGCAGCTGGCCTCGCTCTGCGTATCCTCGTGCCACGTTGGGTCAGTTACTAGATCATCCACCACCTCCTCCTCTTCCACTTGCGCACCACGATCCTCCTCCTCACTTCGTGGCAATTGTGTCTCGTCATCGTCCACCTCTTGTGACAAATTGCCAGCGTCGACTTCCTGTGGCCATGGCTGTTCAAATATTTGGGCATCGCTACATGGGATCTCCTCTTCCACCACTTCAAGCGGAGCAGGCGAGGGGCACAAATATGGAAATGGACCAGTGAACAGCTCTTCAGAGTGTCCAAGTGTGGGATCAGTTGCTGTCTGACGACACTCGGCATGGTGGGAGGAAGGAGCATCAGGGTGAGGAGGAGTATGCGGGCGAGACTCACGGCTACTAAAACTTGACCGTGTGGAAGACAGACCAAAGGTGGTGGTGCCCAGGTAACAGGAAGTATTATCTGCTAACCAATTAATAACCTGTTCACACTGATCAGTTCGCAATAATGGTGTTGTAGTGTGCTTCCCTAGTAATTCGGTCAAGTAGTGGGAGCAAGAAGATGTGGATGTTGGTTGTGGCACATTTTCACCTTGGCCACGGCCCCATCCTCTGCACGCACCATCACCAGAGCGTCCAGTTCCACGTCACTTGCCACGCGCCTTGCCCATTGTAAATGAAGTAAAATAGCTTACACTCGCACTATCAATGGAAAAAGGGTAATAAAAAGGAGATTAGAACCGTGGAAGAGGAAAACCACAGTTCTATTTGTCTGGCCTACACCAGAATCTTTCAAACAGATATATTTGTGACTGAACAGACAGGGAGACACTATTACTGTTTTTTTTTACGTAAAACAGGCCAAAAGCTGGATAATACAGAGATTTGAACCGTGGAACTGCAAAACCACAGTTCTAATTTATTGGTGTAAATTAGACTTTTTTAAATAGATATATCTGGGGCTGAACAGTCAGCGACACACTCAAACTGTTTTTTTGTGTAAAAATGACCCAAAAGTGGATAATACAGAGATTTGACCCGTGGAACTGCAAAACCACAGTTATACTTTATGTGGCGTACACCAGAATCTTTCAAACAGATATGTTTGTGTCTGAACAGTCAGGGAGACACTATTACTGTTTTTTTTACCCAAAAAATGCCAAAAGCAGGATAATACAGAGATTTGACCCGTGGAACTACAAAACCACAGTTATAGTTTATGTGGTGTACACCAGAATTTTTAAACAGATATATTGGTGTCTGACAAGTCAGGGAGACACTATTACTTTTTTTTTAAGGCAAAAATGCCAAAAGCAGGATAATACAGAGATTTGTCCCATGGAACTGCAAAACCACAGTTATAGTTATGTGGCGTACACCAGATTCTTTTAAACAGATATATTGGTGTCTGACCAGTCAGGGAGACACTATTACATTTTTTTTTACGGCAAAAAATGCCAAAAACAGGATAATACAGAGACTTGACCCGTGGAACTGCAAAACCACAGTTCTATTTTTCTGGCCTACACCAGACTCTTTTAAACATATATATTGGTGTCTGAACAGTCAGGGAGACACTATTACTGTTTTTTTTACGGCAAAAAATGCCAAACATAGGATAATACAGAGATTTGACCCGTGGAACTGCAAAACCACAGTTATAGTTATGTGGCGTACACCAGACTCTTTTAAACAGACATATTGGTGTCTGACCAGTCAGGGAGACACTATTACTGTTTTTTTTTATGGCAAAAAATGCCAAAAACAGGATAATACAGAGATTTGACCCGTGGAACTGCAAAACCACAGTTATAGTTATGTGGCGTACACCAGAATCTTTTAAACAGATATATTGGTGTCTGACCAGTCAGGGAGACACTATTACAGTTTTTTTTTACGGCAAAAATTGCCAAAAATAGGATAATACAGAGATTTGACCCGTGGAACTGCAAAACCACAGTTCTATTTTTCTGGCCTATACCAGACTCTTTTAAACAGATGTATGGGTGTCTGACCAGTCAGGGAGACACTATTACAGTTTTTTTACGGCAAAAAATGCCAAAAGCAGGATAATACAGAGATTTGACCTGTGGAACTGAAAAACCACAGTTATAGTTATGTGGCGTACACCAGACTCTTTTAAACAGATATATTGGTGTCTGAACAGTCAGGGAGACACTATTACAGCTTTTTTTTATGGCAAAAAATGCCAAAAGCAGGATAATACAGAGATTTGACCAGTGTAGCTGCAAAACCACAGTTCTATTTTTCTGGCCTACACCAGACTTTTTTAAACCGATATATTGGTGTCTGACTAGTCAGGGAGACACTATTACAGGTTTTTTTACGGCAAAAAATGCCAAAAACAGGATGATGCAGAGATTTGATCCATGGAAGTGCAAAACCACAGTTATAGTTATATGGCCTACACCAGACTCTTTTAAACAGATATATTGGTGTCTGATCAGTGAGGGAGACACTATTACTGTTTTTTTTTATGGCAAAAATGCCAAAAGCAGGATAATACAGAGATTTGACCCGTGGAACTGCAAAACCACAGTTATTGTTATGTGGCGTACACCAGACTCTTTTAAACAGATATATTGGTGTCTGAACAGTGAGGGAGACACTATTACAGTTTTTTTTACGGCAAAAAATGCCCAAAGCAGGAAAATACAGAGATTTGACCCGTGGAACTGCAAAACCACAGTTATAGTTGTGTGGCGTACACCAGACTCTTTTAAACAGATATATTGGTGTCTGACCAGTCAGGGAGACACTATTACTGTTAGGAGGGCGGTTGCAGACAACTTTATTTAATGGAACGTAACCGACCCCGGGGTCCACAATGCAGCCTAATGGACTGCTGCCAAACACTTTCCAGGTGGAAAGGAAAGCGACAACTAAACTGATAACCCATCCGTGTAAACAGCACACCGGACCGGGTAAAGCGGTACGCTCTATCTCCGTTAACTGCACGGAGGGAGAGCGACCGGCGACGCACCTAACACAATCTTAGCCCTTCGTGTTAATGCACACAGAAGGGTAAGACGTGCGACCGTGGGAGCAGCAGTAGCCCTGTCTTTGATACAGGCGCTACGCTATGGGGAATGGCGCTAAAGCGGTTCACACAATCTCCAAGAACCGCAGGGAGACGTGTGACCGGACTAGGAGCAGTAGCCCTGTCTTCGATACAGGAGCTACGCTATAGGAGAAGGCGCTAGTATGTGGGTGTGATACCCGCCGGGTATTCGTGCACTCAGCCGGCGTGCTACCGGACTGAGCAGACCCGCTCTATATGGCTCAAACTACCTGCCTGCATAAAGCTATGGCTCTTAGAGGAGCCCAAGAGTTACAGCGTGCACACCACAAACAACCAGCTCAAAAGATCTGAGCGCGCCGCCATGTTTGTGGGCGGGCCTTTTAAAGACTAAGCCCTGCCCAGCGACGCGCCATTGGTGACGTTACCCGTGGACCAATCAGGCGGTGCCAGGTCACCGAGTCAGGTGGGTGCCAACCCACCAATCATGATCTGCCAGGTTACGGACATGCTCAGTGTGGCGAATCCTGGACTTAGACTCCACGAGCCCTGTCTCCCTCTGCAGCCTATGCTTAACACTGCTAGGCACAAATGCCTGGGAGACAATCTGCACGGCTCGTGGAACAGCTAGGCGTTGGGGCTGACAACGATGCTGAGCAGCATCAGCCTTGGCTGGCCTGGAATAGGAGACCACAGAAGGTCTTGGACCCATTTCAAATCCAGCCACAGACCGACGCATAACATTATCCCCCCCTCTAACATCCCCCTCCACTTGACGCTCATTTTCCTTCATGAGCCGGGGGGCAAGAATGTGGTCCAACGGGTCACAAAGAGGATTCATGGAACTGTGACCCCTCCGATGTACAAGGTACCCTTTTTTAACGCGGGGAGCAGGATGACGAGAAATGATAACCGGCTCTCTGTGTGTGGAATCCACCACGGGTGACAGATAGAAAAGACGCGCCGGACTCCGGCGGAAAGATTTATCTCTCGCACAGACGGGACACGCACTCACAAAGTCCTTAACATCTTGACGCCACCGTGGCCACCAATAGGACCGTTGAAGGGACTTAATAGTACGTTTAACCCCCAGGTGGACTCCGATCTTAGGGGCATGAGCCCAGGAGAGCACCATATTCTGTAGATTAGGGTAAACAAGTGTCTTCCCTGGTGGAACCAGGTTAGAGGACACTGCAGCCACCCTCTCCTCCTGAGAGTTCCTTGCGACATAATCTGGCAAGACCCGGGTCCTGGGGACAGACAAAGAATCTGTACCGGATGCCGCATAGGCAGAGGGGTCCGAGACTACCCTCCGGATGACTTTGACCATACACTGAGATACACAATTCTCACCCCAGGAAGAAATTCTCCCCATCTTCCAATCAATGTGTGGAGAATGACAACGCAGCCAGGGGAGACCCAATACCACCTCCTCTGATCCACCGGGAATAATAAGAAGTGAAATGACCTCCCGATGACCCTGAGGAAATGACATGGTGAGGGGTATCGACTGGTTGGTGATTTGCACATCCAGGAGAGAACCATTGACCACACCAATGTTCATGGGTCTTGAGAGTAACTCAGTAGGGATGGCATGCCTCAGGGCAAACGTAGATGATAAGAAATTGCCATCAGCACCAGAGTCCACCCACGCCTTGGCAGAAACTGCAGATCTACCAAAGGACAGTGTCACATCATATACTACTTTGGAGGAAGGAGGCCCGGATTTTAATACGCTTCCTCCAACGGTGGTAAGACCTACTCGTTTTACCGACTGCTTGGAACCCTTATTTACAGGGCGCTCCAAGAGATGTGCAGGTCGGGAACGAGAGGAATTAGACTTAGTCCGGGAAATATCCATAGCCTCAGGCTCCGGGTCCAGAGTCTCGGGTTTGGAAACGGGTGTAAAGACGGATGGTGTCAACAGATACGGAGGTCTGGCAACCTCCAACTCTAATTTGTGTTCCGCATGACGTAGGTCAATACGGTCAGCGAGAGAAATTAACTCCTCCAGAGAGGTCGGAATCTCTCTGGTAGATAAAGCATCTTTAAGATGCCCAGCCAGACTCTTCCAGAACACCGGGATAAGCGACCGCTCAGACCAATCCAGTTCTGCCGCTAGGGTTCTGAACTGGACGGCATAGTGACTGGCGGTGGCTGAACCCTGGATTAACGCAAGAAGCTTAAGAGCAGTGTCATGCGTAACCTGAGGGCCCAGGAAAACACTTTTCAGGGTCTTAAGGAATAGACCCGCATTTACTACAACCGGGTCGTTCCGCTCCCATAGGGGAGTAGCCCACTCCAGAGCCCTGTGAGAGAGTAATGAGATGATATATCCCACTTTGGCTCTTTCGGAGGAAAACCGTGCTTCCATCATCTCCAAATGAATGGAGCATACATTAATAAAACCCCTGCAAAGTTTACTATCCCCAGAAAATTTCTCCGGGAGGGCAAACCGGGGTAATGGGGCACTTGCAGTGGTTGCAGCCGAGTTAATCATATTGGCTGCTAGAGAAGCCGCCTGGGTAGCTACTGCAGTGGTATCCGCAACCGGGACAGTTTGTTCCAGAGACCTGAGTCTGGTCTCCAGTTGCTGTATATAGCGCTGCAGCTGCTGATTGTCGGCCATGTTCGGCAAGACCCTGGCGCTCAGATACTGTTAGGAGGGCGGTTGCAGACAACTTTATTTAATGGAACGCAACCGTTAATGCACACGGAAGGGTAAGACGGTTCGCACAATCTCCAAGAACCGCAGGCAGACGTGCGACCGTGGGAGCAGCAGTAGCCCTGTTTTTGATACAGGCGCTACGCTATGGGGAATGGCGCTAAAGCGGTTCACACAATCTCCAAGAACCGCAGAGAGACGTGTGACCGGACTAGGAGCAGTAGCCCTGTCTTCGATACAGGAGCTACGCTATAGGAGAAGGCGCTAGTATGTGGGGGTGATACCCGCCGGGTATTCGTGCACTCAGCCGGCGTGCTACCGGACTGAGCAGACCCGCTGTATATGGCTCAAGCTACCTGCCTGCATAAAGCTATGGCTCTTAAAGGAGCCCATTTCAAATCCAGCCACAGACCGACGCCTAACAATTACAGTTTTTTTTTACGGCAAAAAATTCCAAAAACAGGATAATACAGAGATTTGACCAGTGGAACTGCAAAACCACAGTTATAGTTATGGGGCGTACACCAGACTCTTTTAAACAGATATATTGGTGTCTGACCAGTCAGGGAGACACTATTACAGTTTTTTTTATGGCAAAAAATGCCAAAAACAGGATAATGCAGAGATTTGACCAGTGGAACTGCAAAACCACAGTTCTATTTTTCTGGCCTACACCAGACTCTTTTAAACAGATATATTGGTGTCTGAACAGTCAAGCAGACACTATTACTGTTTTTTTTTATGGCAAAAAGTGCCAAAAGCGGGATAATACAGAGATTTGACCCGTGGAACTGCAAAACCATAGTTCTAGTTATGTGGCGTACACCAGAATCTTTTAAACAGCTATATTGGTGTCTGACCAGTCAGGGAGACACTATTACAGTTTTTTTTTACGGCAAAAAATGCCAAAAACAGGATAATACAGAGATTTGACCCGTGGAACTGCAAAACCACAGTTCTATTTTTCTGGCCTACACCATACTCTTTTAAACAGATATATTGGTGTCTGAACAGTCACAGACACACTCATTTTTTCTTTTGGGGGGGGGGGGGGATACCAAAAGGTTAATAAGGCGGGTATTTGGACAGTCTGACTAAGGAAAAAAAAATACATGATTTAGATGAAAAAAAAAATAACAAATTTCCTGGCCCCTGAGACCGGGGTGATAACTCTAGCAATTTGACCAACAGGAGCACACAGGACTGTAATGCAGCGTTTGCTGGTATAACCACTGCGTCTCCTATATTGCCTGCCTGCCTGATATCTGGGATGGATATTAGTCCTGAGAAGGACTGTTTGTTCGATTTGGCAGGCTTTAGAGACCCTACACTACCTATTTCGCACTATATAGTAACATAGTAACATAGTTTGTAAAGCCGAATAAAGACTTGCGTCCATCTAGTTCGACCTGTTAGTTCTGTAATTGCTAAAGTTGATCCAGAGGAGGGCAAAAACCCCAAATGATTTGGCAAATCTTCACCTGAGGAAAAATTCCCTCCCGACTCTGAAACCAGCAGTCAGAATAAATCCCTGTATCAACCTACTATTTTATTTTATTTTTAAGTATATGCTGAAATCTGCCTGGTATCTAGAAATGCATCCAGTCCCCGCTTGAACTGGTGTAGTGACTCCGACATTACCATCTCCTCACTCAGTGAATTCCATATTCTCACTGCTCTTACCGTAAAGAACCCCTTCCTATGCTGGTGCTGAAACCTTTTCTCTTCCAGTCTTAGTGATTGCCCTCTTGTTACCGTAATATCCCTCCTTTTGAACAAATCCCGGGCAAGATCTCTATACTGTCCCCTAACATATTTGTACACATTTATTATGTCCCCCCTCAACCTTCTCTTTTCCAAGCTGAATAGTCCTAGTTTTGCCAACCTCTCTGGGTATTGCAGTCCCTCCATTCCCTTTATTAATTTTGTTGCCCTCCTTTGTACCTTTTCAAGCTCATTTATATCCTTTCTATATATTGGGGCCCATAACTGAGCACAGTATTCCAAGTGTGGTCTGACCAGTGCTTTGTACAGTGGAAGAACAATGTTCTCATCCTTTGCAGCTATACCTCTTCTGATACATCCCATTACCCTGTTTGCCCTTACAGCAGCGGCCTGACTTTGGGCACTCCAATTTAGTTTGCTATCAATCAAGATGCCCAAGTCCTTCTCCATCTCTGAATTCCCCAATGATTTCCCATTCAGTGAGTACTGGTGACTTCCATTTTTCCTTCCCATATGTATGACCTTACATTTCTCCTCATTAAACCTCATTTGCCATTTAATGCTCCACCTACCCAGTTTATCCAAATCCCTCTGTAGGTCTGCACTGTCCTCTTTTGTATTAATTGTTTTACATAACTTTGTGTCATCTGCAAATATTGATATTTTACTATTTATCCCGTTGACTATGTCGTTAATAAAGATATTAAATAACATTGGGCCTAGTACAGACCCCTGTGGTACCCCACTAGTGACGCTTACCCAATCTGAGTATATTCCATTTATAACCACCCTCTGCCTTCTATCCTTTAGCCAGTTAGCTACCCACTTGCAGACATTTTCCCCCAGCCCCATCATTCTCATTTTGTATACCAACCTATTATGTGGCACGCTATCGAACGCTTTTGAGAAGTCGAGATACATGACATCCACTGGTTCCCCCTGATCTACTCGAGAGCTAACCTCCTCGTAGAAGTCAATCAGGTTTGTTTGGCAGGAGCGATTCTTCATGAATCCATGTTGGTTCGGGATTAAAAGATTATTAGCATCAAGATGCTCCGTAATTGCCTCTTTAATGAAGCTTTCAAAAATTTTGCCCACAACGGACGTCAGACTCACCGGCCGATAGTTTCCGGCGTCACTTTTCGCTCCCTTTTTGAATATTGGCACTACATTCGCCTGTCGCCAATCAAGTGGCACAGACCCAGTCTCAACAGAGTCCTTAAATATAAGATATAACGGTCTGTCTATCACATTACTTAGTTCCCTTAGTACCCGTGGGTGTATGCCATCAGGTCCTGGTGATTTGTTTATTTTAATGTTACTGAGGCGTTTCTGTACCCCAGCTTGGGTTAGATTAGTCATACTTAGTGGAGGATTAAGCTTGTCACTTCTCATTTCTCCTGTTAGTTCTATTTCCTTTGTGAAAGTTGTCGAAAAAAAATTATTTAATAGATTAGCTTTATCCTCATCTTTCTCTATGATTTTGCCTTCCTCACTTTTTATGGGTCCAATATTATCCGATTTAATCCTTTTACTATTTATATACGTAAAGAACAGTTTGGGATTTGATCTACTTTCCCTAGCAATGCGTCTCTCTGTTTCCTCCTTCGCTATTTTTATTTGTTTTTTACAGGTTCTCGTTTTTTCCTTGTAACACATTAGTGCTTCCTTACTGTTTTCCTGTTTTAATCTCTTGAATGCCTCTTTTTTGCTATTTAACGCCCCTTTTACGTTCTTGTTTAACCATATTGGTTTCCTCTTATTTCTGGCCCTTTTATTCCCATACGGTATATACCTCTCGCACTGAGTATTCAGAATTCTTTTGAAGGTTTCCCATTTACTATTCGTATTTCCTTGATTAAGAACTTTGTCCCAGTCAATAAGTTGAAGGCTTTCTTTCAGCTGATCAAACTTCGCCCTCCTAAAGTTTAATGTTTTTGTTGTTCCCTTATTGATAACCCTACTGAAGGGCATTTTGAAGTCGATAATATTATGGTCGCTATTACCTAGGTGCCCCCCTATCTGTACCTCAGTTATTCTATCAGGCCTATTAGTCAATATTAAGTCCAACACGGCCTTCCCTCTCGTTGGTTCCTGCACTAGTTGGGAGAGATAGTTATCCTTAATATTTGTCAAGAACCTTTTTCCTTTCTGAGATCTACAGGTTTCTGTTTCCCAGTCAATATCCGGGTAGTTGAAATCCCCCATTACAATCACTTCATTATGTTTTGCTACTTTGTCTATTTGTCCTAATAGCAGATTCTCATTCTCCTCTGTTATATTGGGTAGCTTATAGCAGACCCCCAGTAATATTTTATTATTAATTTTTGTTCCCTCTATCTCTACCCACATGGACTCGACCCCCTCTTCTCCCTCTCCTATATCTTCCCTTAGTCTGGGTTTTAGACATGACTTTACATATAAGCAGACTCCTCCGCCTTTCCCCTGTTTCCGGTCCCTTCTAAATAAACTATAATCTAATAAATTTACCGTCCAGTCGTAGCTATCGTCTAGCCAAGTCTCTGTTATACCTACGATGTCATACCTCTCCTCTGATATAAGCGCCTGCAGCTCATCCGCCTTATTGGTCAGGCTTCTTGCGTTGGTCAGCATGCAAGATAAAACTTTGGGGTTATTTAGCAACCTATTCTTCTCTAACGATCTAACTGTACTATCCCCACCCCCCTCTCCACCCTCATTATATTCACTTCTCCCCTTCCCCCTTGCTTGCCTCACATCCCACCTATTTCCTTGGTTTCCCCCCCCCATCTCTAGTTTAAAAACTCCTCCAACCTATTAGCCATCTTCTTCCCCAGCACCGCTGCACCCTCCCCACTGAGGTGCAGCCCGTCCCTACGGTAGAGCCTGTAGCCGACCGCGAAGTCGGCCCAGTTCTCCATGAACCCAAACCCTTCTGCCTTGCACCAACTCTTTAGCCACTTATTCACCTCCCTAACTTCCCGTTGGTGCTCCTGTGTGGCTCGCGGGATTGGTAGTATTTCTGAGAAAACTACCTTGGAGGTCCTTGCCCTAAGCTTCCTACCTAGGTCCCTGAAATCATTTTTAAGAACCCTCCATCTACCACTCACTTTGTCATTGGTGCCGATGTGGACCATGACCGCTGGGTCTTCGCCAGCCCCACCCAGTAACCTGTCAACCCGATCCGCGATGTGCCGGACTCGAGCGCCAGGGAGGCAGCACACCGTTCGGCGATCCCGGTCTTTGTGACAGATTGCCCTGTCTGTCCCCTAATAATAGAGTCACCCACTACCAGAACCTGTCTTGCCTGCCCTACACTTCCCCCCTCCCCCTCATTACTGGAGCATACACTCCCCCGGCGGTCAGAGGATCTGTCGTGCTCCAATAATGCCGGTTCTGAACCAGCCTTCCTATACTTCTTCCCTCTATCCCTCCTAACTGTTATCCAGCTCCCTGCCTGTTCAGCCTGCACTTCCCCTCTATGCTCCACCCCCAGTATTGACCCATTGAGTGTCTGCTCGGTGAGCAGCAAACTCCGTTCCATGTTGTCGATGCTCCTCAGTACCGCTATCTGAGCACTTAGATCCAGAATTTGGGCTTCCAAGTGCACGATATGCTCACATCTCTCGCAGCAGTATGGATCCTCGAGCGGTTGCTCACGGAATGCATACATTGCGCAAGATGTACACTGCATGGCTCCGGCCAAAATGGACGACATTCTAAATATGGGGATACAGTCAGTATATATATACAAGTACAAAACACAATTATTTATATAAAGGTGTATGGACGGGGATCAACTAGGGATGTGCAAGTGTATCAATTAGATATCGGTGGGGGATCAGTTAAGTATGGACGGGGGATCAATTAAGTATCAAGTATGGACGGGGGAATCAGATAAGTAGGTCAGGTAGATTAATTAAGTAAAAAGTAAAGTAAAGAAAGAATGAAATACAGTCAGCAATTCAGTCCTAAGTTCTCCCTTCCAAACTCCCTGAATCCAAAGTCACTGAAAAACAAGTCACACACTTACTTTCGTTCGCACTTACGCTCCGGACACACGCAGCTCCCTAACTCAGCAGCACTGACCCTACACTGGCTGATCCGAAGCGACTGTGTCCAAGATGGTGGCGCCCGGTTTTAAATACTCGAGGTGACGCTGTGCGGCCAGCCAATCACTGTAATGCCCACAAACAACATGGCTGCGGCATTACAGTGACTGTCTGGCAATCCCTGCATGTTCATTGGCTGTGTAAAGAGCGCCAAATGTGCAGGACGGAGACCCAAGCTCCTGCCCGAGTAACCCGGAAATGTTCGGTGCTCGCCGAACATCCCGAGTAGCGTGATGCTCGGGCGAGTAACGAGCAGTGTCGAGCATGCTCGCTCAACACTAATTATAATACTAAAGGTGTGATTTTTTTTTAGGGCTATGTCTTTTAAAATGCGCTGTGTTGAAGATGGATTCTAAACAATTTATTACCCAGAGGGTAGATAGACCCAATATAGAGGATATGCTAAAAACCGACTTTTATTAATTTTGGTTAAAAAGTGGTCTATACTTAAAGTTACTAAAGTGGAACCGTGTTGTTCCAATATATAAGAGGGTTTCCTAATGTTGGAACACCTCTCCAATAAGCTACTGATACTCAACCTTTTTATTTATTCATATATTTTCCTATCTAGATCTTGGCTGCCGCCCATGAATCTTTGCAGCGCTTTATGAACATATCTGTTTCATTTTTTTTCTTACAGGTACCACTTAAGATGCTAAAAACCACACATATATAGCTCCCCCAACTAGTTTCGCATAGACAGGCTTCCTCACAGGGTTAAAGCTATACTGAGTATACGTGGTAGATGCCTGCTGTGTTACATACTGAAGTATGGGCCAATCAAAATAAAAAAGAAAAAATATCACTTGCCTCTCTATATTAAACGGAATTTGTCACTGGGTTTTTACCACCTAATCTGAGAGTAGCATAATGTAGAGACAGAGATTTGTTACTTACTGGACTGCTTGCTGTAGTCCAACCCCACCTCCAGCACTGATTGGCAGCTTTCTACCTGTGCACAGTGTACACAGAAAGCTGCCAATCAGTGGTGTGGGCAGGATTTTACAGATCTCAGCATTCCAATAAATTGTGTGGGCGGGGTTATACAGAGCTCAGCATTCCGATCAGTGGTGTGGGCGGGGTTATACAGAGCTCAGCATTCCAATCAGTGGTGTGGGCGGGGTTATACAGAGCTCAGCATTCCAATCAGTGGTGTGGGCGGGGTTATACAGAGCTCAGCATTCCTATCAGTGGTGTGGGCGGGGTTATACAGAGCTCAGCATTCCGATCAGTGGTGTGGACGGGGTTATACAGAGCTCAGCATTCCAATCAGTGGTGTGAGCGGGGTTATACAGAGCTCAGCATTCCAATCAGTGGTGTGGGCGGGGTTATATAGAGCTCAGCATTCCAATCAGTGGCGTGGGCGGGGATTATACAGAGCTCAGCATTCCGATCAGTGGTGTGAGCGGGTTTATACAGAGCTCAGCATTCCAATCAGTGGTGTGGGCGGGTTTATACAGAGCTCAGCATTTCGATCAGTGGTGTGGGCGGGGTTATACAGAGTTCAACATTCTGATCAGTGGTGTGGGCGGGGCTATACAGAGCTCAGCATTCAGACAAGTGCTAGATCTGCAGCAGATAAAACAGAGATTTTATGAAAACTACACTAAGCAGCCCAGTAACTGATATATCTGTGGAATCAGGGTCTCAGCCCCTATGTAATGCTGCTCCCAGCTTGGGTAAAAAAAAATCTGGTGACAGATTCCCTTTAATTATAAATCATGTATCCATTTAAAGAATACATCACATTTCTCAGTTAGCCATACCGACATTCCATAAAAAAATTACACTACACTTCAGATAAACAGCAATAGCTGGGATCAGATGGAAAATATGTAGAGAAATGACGCAAGATAAGAATCTAAGCATACAAGACGGATTCCATGTCATATTCATTAGCAGCATATGAACACCAGGGAGAAAAATATATCAGTTTCCAATACCCAGGCATTCATCTTACAGACCGCAATCATTCATTACATGAGGCAGAAAACCATTTTGCCAATCTTTCCTCTGCAAATGCATGAGGGTATTCTACGACATGAAAATAATGAACCTGCAAACATTCTCTATTGTACATTTGTAGTAAAATGTGTATTAAATGACATACAATACATACAACTCACAGCCGTCACCTGGTTACTAATGTTCGTGCTGCATGACGTTGCTTGGTTTGTGCAGACAAAAGCTCTGTCTCTCTCTCTCTCTCTCTCTCTCTCTCTCTATATATATCATCAATGGTATGCATGTGTTCTTATGACATTGTACCATACAGCATCTCGGGGGAATTGCAGTCTTCTAACATGAATATAATGAAATCATATGGGGCACAGGTGCAAATTTTATGAGTTTAACAAAAAAAATTTTCCAGAAATTATTCTCTTCATCCATCTTCATAGAAATGCAAGCATCTCGCTGATGGTGATAAATGCAGTACGGAATTTGCAATTAATAAAACCAGCAATCTTTCTCAGATAGAGTAAGAGTAATTGCCTGAGATCAAAAACTGTGCATGAAGGAGAGCATGGAGAATTTTAATATTTTATTAGGTGAACACATCCAGACATGAGAACTGAACTATCTGATACTGTCCTTTCTTGTCTCTGTAAGGCGATGGACATACTGCTCAAGTTCCCCCTTGAAGAACATGTGTATTGTTGTATTGTGAACTGTGACATGTGTTAATAGTGTTGGTATTGTGTTCTGCCCGAGGGTAGGGAGAGTTAGAGTTAATGATTGGGACTAGCCCAGAGTGGGAGGAGCTAAGATAAAGGGACAGAGATAGTTTCCTGTCAGAACGTCAGATAGGGCCCAGTGTGTATCTGAATTGACCTAAGGTCTGGACAGTAGGCAGTGCCTGGGTGTCCCTGAAGTGAGGAGAGACTGAGATGATGGTTAGCGTGAACTGGAGTAAAAAGAGAAGGAAAACCGACAGGAAGACGAAGTGATCAATTGGAGACGGGTCCTGGGAGAGGACGCCTAGCAGTACAGCCCAGAGTTTATAAATCAGAGAGATAATGGGCCAAGAAGGGACAGAGTATGTGAGACGAAGCGAGTGCACCAGGAGGAAGTTCCAAGGCGTCAATAGCAGAGAAGCTAAGTACTGACCATATTGGCAAACTAGTTCCATTGAGGCGAAAGAAGACGCGGAACTACTGGTTGAAAATAGGGCTCTTGATAACTGGACTGTAGTACTGAGCTGGATTGTGGTGAAGTAGAGAGAAACAGTGGAGATAGAGAACAAACGAGTAAAGAGAAAGGAATTAGAACTGTGTGTGGAGATGCTCCGTATGGTGAAGGAAACGTTCTTAAAGTTGTGTACCCGCTACCTACTGTACATAATTCCCACAAAGTTATCGTTAAGTAAAAGCTTATTTTCGATAGGTGTTCTTCCTCATTGAAGTCCTCAACATCTGGTTCTGGCCAACCAAAGTCATTGGTAACATGCGGCCTGCAAGGGTGTAGCGCCCCCATAGCACAAATCCATACATGCTGCCTAGACTCCCACCTTCATGTAACGTGCCAGGGTGTAAGAGACGAGTACCTCGCCCACAGCTACCGCCCCGCGCCACGTTACATCTCTATAAAAAAAACATTCTTCGAGAGTACAAGTCAACAAATTCGGCCAGCGTAAAGGACAAGTCACTGAAACTGACGGACACTATCGATGACTACTAATCTACCCTGCCCTGTTTGGGTGGGTGCAGTAGGGGTGTCATTAGCCTCTTATTCCCTATCGCTAGACTTGAAATAATAAATTGAAGAGACAGCCTCGATACATGTCATCTCCTCGGGTTTATAAAGAACAAAGCCACACTTTGGCCGAATAACTAAATAAATGTGCTGACCATGTCTTCTATTGTCACATCAAACATTCGACAGATGTGGGATAGATTTATAGAGTTCAACAATAAAATACTATTGATCAGTAATCAATTTACTATTTCCCTATCTTTAGATTGGAAAAAGTATATTAAACGAGAGACTGACTGGATACATGTCATCTACTTGGGTGCCCTCCACCCTCCAAAAAAATGTCATACTTTGGCCAAGTAACTAAATAAATGTGCTGGCCACGTCTTCTGTTGTCACCTCAAACATTCACTGGATGTGGGATAGATCCATAGAGATCAATAATAAAAGAGACATAAGCGCTATGTAAGTAATGAAAAACACAATAAAGAAGTACAAACAGGACATACAGTTCAGTCTATAAAAGCAAACAATGCCCCCTCCTAGGAACAGACAACCCCAGGCAAGTAGAATTCACACAATGCTGCTCGGTTCCTGTATGTTCTGGAGTGAATTTAAGGGGAATATTCAAGTTGTTTCTTGAGCAGCTAAAAGCAGTGCAGTCTCCTTACTTCCTGGTTTCTAGCAGGACGGGCTCTCCTCCTTGAGTTACAGATATGGGGAAGAGTAAAACTATAGTATTAGTAGAACTGTAAAGCTCAGCACAAATTCTGCTGTAACATATTCAGCTGATAATGGTTTGCTCTAAGTCTACAATGTGATCACTATGTTTACACTGTACCTCTTAATGAATCAGGTGATACGCGTAGTGATGTGCCTTGTCACAAATCTCACTCCAGCATCAGCAGGAGTGAGATTTGTGGCATAGCAAATGCAGCCACTTGTCATGAATTTGACCCAGTCACGCTTCTGCCCACTTTGTCGGAGCTGGGTCAAGAATGGTGTTATAACGGCAGAAGTGCAAATTTTTTGAGCAACATGTTGTGCAAAAAACGGCAACTTTTCAAAGCTTTTTTCACCAGAAATCTGAGGAAAAAGCTTTGATGGTAACACCCCCTTTTTTTTTAAAATAAGCTCTGGAGACAGATTCTCAATGAGATCTATGTCCTGCCCATAGATCTTAACAAGTCATTTACATATCAAGAAAAACATGGATTTCTCTGAAGTAAGACATAGGATCTCAGATATCAAGGTATCATTTCATTCAGCTTCTTTTTGCCTACATGATGATATAGCCAACTTAGGAGGATTGTGTCACGGGTGTGTCAGATGTAACAGACAGTTGCTTTGGATCTGGCTGCAGAAGGTCACTGCGTTTGGCATTGCAGACACCTTCTTAATCCTTCTGACTTTTGGACCCAGGGGCAGCCTCTCTCCTGCTCTGATTGACACACCCTGGTCTGGATGTTTATAAACTCTCAGTCTGCTTCAGGGAGTCGCTGGTGATATTCTCATTTTCCCTTGTGAAGGCTTGGAGCAATAGCAGTCGGCTAGCTTCCTCTCTGGTGCCCTTAGAGGATGTTTGGTGTTATCTCTCTGGTGTCTGCTTAAGCTAAGTTTTCCCCCTTTTGTTTGTCTCCCTTGTTGTCTTTAGTTTATAGTGGGGACTGACCAGTGCTCAACCCCCTCCCTATCTAGGGCCTAACTCAAGGGATATACAGGGATTAGGTTTCCTGTTCGGTGATAGGTGCGGAACCTATATAGGGATGGTAGGACAGGTAGGGTGATATTAGATCTGCCTAGGGGTCTTCACTCCCCCTTTCCCTAGCATTTGGGCTACCCTCCCCTCATCCCTTCGTGTTGCACTTAGTCTTTCCCACACTGTGCGTGACAGATTTATCCTACTGACAGATTCCCTTTAAAATGACACAAAATTGTTTTTAACAGGTCCCATAATGGCCTTAATGATACAGCTAAGCTTGTTCCTTTCTTGTGAACATCTCTGCTAATATTTATTTCTATTATCATTGCTTTATTACTATTTTAAGTGTCTAATATGTGGTTGTTTGTCTTCCTATACAGCTCGGTTTACATGCACTAGTGTTTCATTGTACCTAGCATCCTATGGAGAATCATATGTGCTTTTTATCTTTTTACCTAATGAAGAAAAACTAACAAATAAGAAAACGTAAATGCTGGGAAAGAGAAAAGTGAAATGTTTTAAATATAAAAAAGCATTTCAACAACACTGATGAAATTATGCACTTTTTATATATTATTTTTATTCTCTGCATAGATCTCTCAACATTATTTCTATTATGTAACCATAAAAGCTTATACTCTACAGGAGAGAGAGGACCCCACTGACCATAAGAGCTTACACTCTACAGAAGAGAGAGAGAGGACCCCACTGACCATAAGAGCTTACACTCTACAGGAGAGAGAGGACCCCACTGACCATAAGAGCTTACACTCTACAGGAGAGAGAGGACCCCACTGACCATAAGAGCTTACACTCTACAGAAGAGAGAGGACCCTGCTGACCATAAGAGCTTACACTCTAAAGAAGAGAGAGAGAGGACCGCGCTGACGATAAGAGCTTATACTCTACAGGAGAGTGAGAACCCCACTGACCATAAAAGCTTACACTCTACAGGAGAGAGAGGACCACGCTGACCACAAGAGCTTACACTCTACAGGAGAAAGAGGACCCCATTGACCATAATAGCTTACACTCTACAGAAAAGAGAGAGAGAACCCCACTGATCATAAGAGTTTACACTCTACTGGAGAGAGAGAGGACCCTGTTGACCGTAAGAGCTTACACTCTACAGGAGAGAGAGGACCCCGCTGACCATAAAAGCTTACACCCTACAGGAAAGAGAGGACCCCGCTGATCATGGCAGCTTACACTATACAGGAGAGAGAGGACTCCGCTGACCATAAGAGTTTACACTCTACAAGAGAGAGAGGACTCCGCTGACCATAAGAGTTTACACTCTACAGGAGTGAGAGAAGACCCTGATGACCATAAGAGCTTACACTATACAGGAGAAAGAGATGACCCCGGTGACCATAAGAGCTTACCCTCTACAGGAGAAAGTGAGAGCCCTGCTGACCATAAGAGTTTACACTACAGGAGTGAGAGAATCCTGCTGTCCATAAGAGACTACTCTCTACAGGAGAGAGAGGACCCCGCTGACCATACGAGCTTACACTCTACAGGAGAGAGAGAGGACCGCGCTGACCATAAGAGCTTACATTCTGCAGAAGAGAGAGAGAACTCCGCTGGCCATAAGAGCTTACATTCTGCAGAAGAGAGAGAGAACTCCTCTGACCATAAGTACCAAAAAGACTGACTGTCACTTCCAAATCAGAAAATTGGTGTGTACAGGTGCAAACTAAGAGTAGCCATCTCTATACATAGCAAACAAAGTTGCACTCTGTAGTGCTAAAGCATGTAAACATGAAATATATGAAATTGAATTGCATTACTGCTCTAGATAATAAGAAAAAATGGAGATACTAAGCACATAATTTGGCCATTTCATGCATGCCAAGCAGCCAGCGACACGGTGATCTCCAGTTTGCTGGGAACCTATCTAATGTGAATCTTCTCCTAGGCTAAAGCCTGCATTTATGGGTAGGAAGAATCCTGCTAAAATGAAAACTGCATTCACCATATTCACCGGAGATCGCCTTGTCGTGTTGGTAATGTTTAGTATAATGGCATTATAACGTCACTATGTAGTGGCATTGCGTGGTCATAGCCTGACAGTATTATTTACCTTTACATATCGGAATTATTGGTATTATTGGTCTTGCAGTGAATTTTTATTTCCTCCAATGTCAGTCAAGGTCATATATATGATGCAGACCCCCCATCTAGGGAAGTGGATGTGTGGTGGGGAGGGCTTTTGTTCTTTCTAATGCCAGGGCTTAATTTCAGTCCCAGTCTGGCCCTGAATATTATAATCCAATTATTATTGTACATGTATAATCATCACATTATATTTTATTATTATTTTTGTCATCATGATGATGATTATTATTATAAATTAGTTTTTCAGCCACTTAAAATAAATCCTTTTCACAAATAATTAGTTCAGCGCTCACACGTTTATGCCACTCACATCAGAGTCACTTAGAACATTGCCAGTAGCATTTCTGTCCATAATAATTACTATCAATTTTTTTCTGAAGCTTTGACAGACAACGGCCATTTATTTAACATGTGCTTTATTTTATCACTAAACCTTCTCATCATAGAAAATTAGTGGGAAAAACATGTCACGGCAGATGTCCTGCTAATATTGTGTTACGCCATTCTGGTAGTGGAGCCGATTGTGCCTTGTGCTTTACATTTTTTACTAATTTAGACTAGATTCCCAAGAAGAGACTTAGCACAATTTGATTTATTTGCTATTTTATTTAGTTTTTAACCGAAAGGCTCTGATTCATTAAGAATGGTGCTCTGTATGCCTATCTAAATAACAAAATTGCGGGAGCGAAATGCAACTAATTTATTAAGAGGCTGTCACCCAAAGTGAGGGAAAGACTAAGTGCACAACGATGGGAAGGGGGGGGGGGAATCCCAAACACTAGGGAAAGGGAGAATGGAGACCCCTAGGCAGATCTGACAACACCCTTTCTCCCCTAACGCCCATAAATAGGTTCCGCACCTATCGCCGAGCAGGAAACCTAATCCCTGACTGCCCCTAGCAATAGGCCCTAGAAAGGGAGGGGACGGGGTGAGCACTAGTCAGGCCCCACTGCAACTAAAGACAAAGAGGTAGACAGACAAGGGAATAAACTTAGCTAGAGAAGACACCAGAGAGATCACGCCAACTATCCTCCAAGGGAACTTCAAGAAGACACTAGCCGACTACTAGTACTTCAAGTCTGGACAGGGGAAAATAGAGCTATCACCGACGACTCTCTGGAGAGTCTGAGGGTATTTAAACATCAAGCAAGGGTGTGTCAATTAGCAGCAGAAGGTGAAGGTAACTGCTAGGTTTTAGAGAGAGCAGGATATCACTGCACTGCAGAGATAGAAAGATCAAGAAGGTGCCTGCAGAGCCAAACGCAATGACCTTCTACAGCTGGATCCATAATGAATGTCTGTCACACCTGACACACCTGTGACAGAGGCATGCACTGCTTAATGAATTTAATGCATTTTTCAACTGCCACATGTCATCACAAGAAATATACACCAGCCTGTCGTAATTTACTGCACTTTTATGGTGAAAATTGTGATAAATTTGTTGGGCACACTTGGTAATACTCCATTCAAGCTACTTCCACTTTTCAAAAAGTTGGCTTAGCTTACAAAGACTTAGTGAAAACACCAAAAGTGCCAACATTTTTGCATAGAAAATTTGCAAAATTTCAATCAGTTTTATGCCAGAATTCTCAAAAAAACCTGCTTGGTTACTTAGGTCCTAAGTCCTAATGTTATCCACCAATGTGGAAGAAACCACCCAACACAAATCATTTTACCTGCTGTATGTCGGACACTCTTTCTATTTTTCCTTCCTTTTCTTTCCAAAGTAAATATTGAAACTCAATCATCAAAAAGAAAATCTTCCAAAATGAATGCTTTATCTATTACCTGTTACAATCTTATTTCTCCTTAAAAAGTATCTTAAGGCTTATACACATTTCAAAACCGTACAAACAAATTGGCACACACAGCGTGGGGTTCGCCAACAGGCACAGTAGGCTCTTTATTCCAGGCAGCTCTGATGGAAAATTGACATACGTATATGCAAGGTTTACAAATAGTCGACCACCATATAACGTTACCAGTAGTGTTGAGCATTCCGATACTGAAATATCGGGTATCGGCCGATATTCACTGTATCGGAATTCCGATACTTAATTCCGATACTTTTATAATATCGAATACCGGAATCGGAAGTTCCCATAATGCCTGCGCTCTGCAGTGTCTCTGAAGGATGACAAGCTGGATGGCAGCGCTCAGCTGCGATCCAGCTTGTCATCAGAATGCCATCCCAGCGTGGGAGAATTCTCCTGATTGTTTAAAAGCCGGCGCGCGGTAAAAAGCCGCCGGCTTTTAAACAATCACGCAGCCCCATACTGCTTCCCCGCAGCCTCCCACCCCGATCCTCCGCTCCCCTCGCCACCTCCCATCCCGATCGTAAATTAGGACCGGGCGGGGAGCGCAGCACCAAGGAGCGAAGGACCCGGGCGGGGAAGCCGGCAGTGAAAAGACTTCACCGCCGGCTTTCCCGTTCTGTGCTGCGCTTTCCCGCCGGTTATTTCAAATGAACAGCTGAGGTATCAGGTGATGCCGATCAGCTGTTCATTTGAAGTAGCCGCGGTGCCCTCAGAGGGTTCATGTGAGTTCATGCTTGACTGCATGAACTCACATCAACTTTCCCACGGCCGCACAGGTCAGCCTCACCTCCCGGACCCGTCATGATTAGTGTGTGCGGGGTGTGTGTGTGTGCGGGGTGTGTGTGTGTGCGGGGTGTGTGTGCGGGTGTGTGTGCGGGGTGTGTGTGTGCGGGTGTGTGTGCGGGTGTGTGTGCGGGTGTGTGTGCGGGGTGTGTGTGCGGGTGTGTGTGTGCGGGTGTGTGTGCGGGGTGTGTGTGCGGGTGTGTGTGCGGGTGTGTGTGCGGGGTGTGTGTGCGGGTGTGTGTGCGGGTGTGTGTGCGGGTGTGTGTGCGGGCAGACATAGGCCGATGTGACACTACTACTCCCATCGGCCTATGTCTGTCCCCCGTCCACTCCTGCCAGCAGGATCAGCTCGATGGGAGCAGTAGTTCCCATCAGCCTGATCCTGCTATTTAAATTGCCCTACTGTGTCCCCAATAAATGTTAGATACATGTCATTGGTGGCCAGTGGTTACCTACAATAAATTAGTTCATACATTACCTGTCCCCGCCGATCGCCACCTAAAATAAAGTAAAAAATAAAAAACTACACCTATACTCACCTAGACACCTAATTCCCCGAAGCCATCGATCTCCTGTAATAAAATATAAAATAATAAACCACAACCTTATCCTTACCCCTCCGTAGTAGTCCACGAGTGTCCCACGAAGATCTCCAGTTCAGAGCAGCCACATAGAATGTGACCGCTCTGAACCGCTGCCGCTGCTAGAATGATGGGGCCGTAAGGGTTCACCGGAGTTCAAGCAGCGCTGCTCCGGTTAGCTCCTTTACGGCACTGCTGTATCGTGAGAAATTCCCACGGTACAGCACTGCCGTAAAGGAGGTCTCCGGAGCTGCGCTGCCTGAATGCACTCCGGTGACCTCAGTCAGTGGCTCCCGCTGCCGGGAGCGGACGTGTTCCCGGCAGCGTGAGCTTACAGCAGCCATGCACAGCTGTCACCATCTCCAGATGTGACAGCTGTGCATGGGAGATCAGCGCAGGAACGTGGACAGGTAACTATTTTTTTTTTAGTAAACTAAGAATTAAATAAAATGGTGTTTTATTTCAAATAAATTATTTTTTTCTGGGTGTAGTGTGTTTTTTCTTTTTAACACTTTGTAGGTTAGTAATGGGGGTGTCATATAGACGGCCATCATTACTAACCTGGGCTTCATGGCAGCTGGCGCTGACATGAACCCCACCACTATTACCCCCTGCCACCGCACCAGGGCAGCGTGGAAGAGCGAGGCTAAGTGCCAGAATTGGCGCATCCTATGGATGCGCCATTTCTGGGGCGGCTGACGGCTGGTGTTTCTAGCCTGGGAGGGGGCCAATATTCATGGCACCCTTCCTGAGCTATTAATATCAGCCCCCAGCTGTCTGCCTAGCCTTTGCTAGCTATTAAAATAGAGGGGACCCCACGTCATTTTTTTTTGGGGGGTCCCCCATTTTAATAGCTAGTAAAGGCTAGGTATTCAGCTGGGGGCTGATATTAGTAGCCTGGGAAGCTCCGTGGGTTTTACCCCCTTCCCAGGCTTCAAACATCTGCCCCAGCCGTCTGCTTAACCTCCGCTAGAGACTAAAATTATGGGGGATCCCACGCCATTTTTTTTTTAAATAAATCCTTTATTTTAACACTAAATGACATTTGAGGACTTAATAAAGATGCAGTCCCTAAATTATTATTTATTTTTTAATAAATTTTTCCCAAAACTTTTGACGTGGGCTTCGCCATATTTTTGTATGCCAGCCAGGTACAGCATCCAGCTTCTATGAACGCGCCATTTTCCGGGGCGGCCGCGGACTGCAATTTTCAGCGGGGGGGGGGGAGGGCAAAAAGCTTGGGCCTCCCTGCGCTGCAGATTCCATCCCCCAGCTGCCTAGTTGTACCTGGCTGGACACAAAAATAGGGAGAAGCTCCACGTTTTTTTTTTTTTAATTATTTCATGAAATTCATGGAATAATTAAGAAAAAAAGGGCTTCCCTATATTGTTGTGTCCGGCTAGGTACAAATAGGCAGCTGGTGGTTGGGGGCAGCCCGTTCCTGCCTGCTGTACCTGGCTGGACACAAATATAGTGTGAAGCCCCACGTCAATTTTTTTTTAATTATTTCAGGAAATTCATGAAATAATTAAAAAAAAATTATGTGGGGCTTCGCCCTATAATTGTGTCCAGCCAGGTACAGCAGGCAGGAACGGGCTGCCCCCAACCACCAGCTGCCTATTTGTACCTGGTTGGACACAACAATATAGGGAAGCCCTTTTTTTCTTAATTATTTCATGAATTTCATGAAATAATTAAAAAAAAAAAATACGTGAAGCTTCTCCCTATTTTTGTGTCCAGCCAGGTACAACTAGGCAGCTGGGGGATGGAATCTGCAGCGCAGGGAGGCCCAAGCTTTCTGCCCCCCCCCCTCCCCCCCCCCGCTGAAAATTGCAGTGCGCAGCCACCCCGGAAAATGGCGCGTTCATAGAAGCTGGATGCTGTACCTGGCTGGCATACAAAAATATGGCGAAGCCCACGTCAAAAGTTTTGGGAAAAATTAATTAAAAAATAAATAATAATTTAGGGACTGCATCTTTATTAACTCCTCAAATGTCATTTAGTGTTAAAATAAAGGACTTATTTTAAAAAAAATTGACGTGGGGCTTCGCCCTATATTTGTGTCCAGCCAGGTACAGCAGGCAGGAACAGGCTGTCCCCAACCACCAGCTGCCTATTTGTACCTGGCCGGACACAACAATATAGGGAAGCCCTTTTTTAAAAAAATTATTTCATGAAATAATTAAAAAAAAATTGACGTGGGGCTTCGCACTATATTTGTGTCCAGCCAGGTACAGCAGGCAGGAATGGGCTGCCCCCAACCACCAGCTGCCTATTTGTACCTGGTTGGACACAACAATATAGGGAAGCCCTTTTTTTCTTAATTATTCCATGAATTTCATGAAATAATTTTAAAAAAAAATGCGTGGGGCTTCGCCCTATTTTTGTGCCCAGCCAGATACAACTAGGCAGCTGGGGGCTGGAATCCGCAGCGCAGGGAGACCCAAGCTTTCTGGGCCACCCCCGCTGCAAATTGCAGTCCGCAGCCGCCCCAGAAAATGGCGCGTTCATAGAAGCGCCATCTTCTGGCGCTGTACCCAACTCATCCAGGGCCCTGGTGCGGTGGCTCACTGGGTAATAAAGGGGTTAAGGCCAGCTTGGCATTATCAGCTGGCCCTAAGCCCAAAATTCATGGGGTCACGCCAATATTAGACATGACCACCATGAATTTCTAGTAAAGTATTTAAAAAAACACAACACCCAGAAAAAAGTCCTTTAATTGAAATAAACACACAATTCTTTATTGTTCTAAATTAAACCATACTTACCACCACGCCCATTCCAGCTGAAGCCAACGATCTCCTGCAATAAAAGTAAAATAATAAAGCAACCTCATCCTTACCTTTCCATGGCTCCCACGACAGCTTCAGCTCTGCTACATCGAGATGACAGGCTGGACCGCAGCAGAACGCTGCCATCCATCCTGTCATCCCGCAGACACTGAGAAGCGCAGGCATACTTCCACTCCTCAGTGTCTGGCTGTGACGGCATAAAGATGAGCCGAGGTCATGTCCAATGAACTCCGCTCACTTCATGTACGTCACTGACAGCGTGGGAAAATTCTCCTGCACTCAGCACTTCAGCGTGAGAATTTTCCCACGCTGTCAGTGACGTGCATGAGGTGAGCTGAGTTCATTGGACATGACCTCACCTCATGTATGTCACTGACAGCGTGGGAGAATTCTCACGCTGAAGCGCTGAGTGCAGGAGAATTTTCCCACGCTGTCAGTGACGTGCATGAGGTGAGCTGAGTTCATTGGACATGAACTCGGCTCATCTGGATGACGTCACAGAGAGACACTGAGGAGCGCAAGCATGCCTGCGCTTCTCAGTGTCTGCGGGATGACAGGCTGGATGGCAGCTTTCTGCTGCGGTCCAGCCTGTCATCTCGATGTAGCAGAGCTGGAGCTGTCCTGGGAACCATCGAAAGGTAAGGATGAGGTTGCTTTATTATTTTTCTTTTATTGCAGGAGATCGTTGGCTTCAGCTGGAATGGGCGTGATGGTAAGTATGGTTTAATTTAGAACAATAAAGAATTGTGTCTTTATTTCAATTAAAGGACTTTACTCTGGGTGTTTGTGTTTTCTTTTAACTTTGACTATGGGGTTAGTAATGGGGGTGTCTTATAGACGCCTCTCCATTACTAACCTGGGCTTGATGTCAGCTGGCATTATAAGCTGACATCAACCCCAACCCTATTACCCCCTGCCACCGCACCAGGGCAGCGTGGAAGAGCGAGGCTAAGTGCCAGAATTGGCGCATCCTATGGATGCGCCATTTCTGGGGCGGCTGACGGCTGGTGTTTCTAGCCTGGGAGGGGGCCAATATTCATGGCACCCTTCCTGGGCTATTAATATCAGCCCCCAGCTGTCTGCCTAGCCTGTGCTAGCTATTAAATTAGGGGGGACCCCACGTCATTTTTTTGGGGGGGTCCCCCATTTTAATAGCTAGTAAAGGCTAGGTATTCAGCTGGGGGCTGATATTAGTAGCCTGGGAAGCTCCGTGGGTATTACCCCCTTCCCAGGCTTCAAACATTTGCCCCAGCTGTCTGCTTAACCTCCGCTAGAGCCTAAAATTAAGGGGAACCCCACGCCAATTTTTTTTTAAATAAATCCTTTATTTTAACACTAAATGACAAGTACAGTAATCAACACTGTCACTGTACTTCATATATATGTGACTGACATGTTTCTATCTATCTAATCTATGTGTGATTCTCTATTCCTTCTATTCTAAATTGTCGGGTACAGATGCTGAATTGCCGGCCGGCTTTCTTAAAGAGACGGTGCATGAAAACACTATTATTTTTTTAAATAAATCCTTTACACTAAATGACAAGTTCTGTAAGCAACACTGTCACTGTACTTCTTATATATGTGACTGACATGTTTCTATCTATCTAATCTATGTGTGAAGCTCTATTCTGTCTGTTATAAATTGTCGGGTACCGCTGCTGAATTGCCGGCCGGCTTTTTTAAAGAGACGGTGCACGAAAACACTAATATTTTTTTTAATAAATCCTTTACACTAAATGACAAGTACAGTAAGCAACACTGTCACTGTACTTCATATATATGTGACTGACATGTTTCTATCTATCTAATCTATGTGTGAAGCTCTATTCTTTCTGTTGTAAATTGTCGGGTACCGGTGAATGCCGCTGATGAATTGCCGGCTTTTCATGTCATTCTACATTATTCTTAGTTGTTTTACTTCATGTAGAATTAACCTACAAGGAAAGAAAGGGTTTATTTTCATTCCGATATTTGTGTCCCATTGACTTGCATTGGTTTCCGGTATCGGAATCGGCGATATCCGATACTTTTTGGGTATCGGCCCGATCCAATCCGATACGATATTTCCTGATATCGGAAGGTATCGCTCAACACTAGTTACCAGTTATTTTTCATGTGCATTTTCATTGTGTTATTTTACTTATTTTTACTTTACTAGTAACTGAACATTTTTTTTAACTCAAACATCCTCCAGAAAGTGCAAAGTTTGGAACTTTTATACTATACTCCATTACCTTATTTTGTAATTTCTTCTCTCCCAAACACTATGCCGCAGTGCTGTTTCATGCTCCTTTAGAAGCTGTTTTTAGTTGCTTCTCAGCAACACTATACTCTAAAAGTCTATGTATGGGACTTTCCGTATCTGAGCCTTTTTGCTCCTCATGCTTTTACTCAGATGGGAATTCTGATTGTTTGTATACAGTGGGGAAAAAAGTATTTAGTCAGCCACCAATTGTGCAAGTTCTCCCACTTAAAAAGATGAGAGAGGCCTGTAATTGACATCATAGGTCGACCTCAACTATGAGAGACAAAATGAGAAAACAAATCCTGAAAATCACATTGTCTGATTTGAAAATAATTTTTTTTTTAATTTTGGTGGAAAATAAGTATTTGGTCAATTACAAACAAGCAAGATTTCTGACTCTCACAGACCTGTAACTTCTTCTTTAAGAGGCTCCTCTGTCCTCCACTCATTACCTGTAGTACTGGCACCTGTTTGAACTTGTTATCAGTATAAAAGACACCTGTCCGCAACCTCAAACAGTCACACTCCAAACTCCACTATGGTGAAGACCAAAGAGCTGTCAAAGGACACCAAAAACAAAATTGTAGCCCTGCACCAGGCTGGGAAGACTGAATCTGCAATAGGCAAGCAGCTTGGTGTGAAGAAATCAACTGTGGGAGCAATAATTAGAAAATGGAAGACATACAAGACCACTGATAATCTCCCTCGATCTGGGGCTCCACAAAGATCTCACCCCGTGGGGTCAAAATAATCTCAAGAACGGTGAGCAAAAATCCCAGAACCACACGAGGGGATCTAGTGAATGACCTGCAGAGAGCTGGGACCAACGTTACACAGGCTACCATCAGTAACACACTACACTGCCAGGGACTCAGATCCTGCAGTGTTGGACGTGTCCCACTGCTTAAGCCATTACATGTCCGGGCCCATCTGAAGTTTGCTAGAGAGCATTTGGATGATTCAGAAGAGTATTGGGAGAATGTCATATGGTCAGATGAAACCAAAGTAGAACTGTTTGGTAGAAACACAACTCGTCGTGTTTGAAGGAGAAAGAATGCTGAATTGCATCCAAAGAACACCATACCTACTGTGAAGCATGGGGGTGGCAACATCATGCTTTGGGGCTGCTTCTCTGCCAAGGGACCAGGACGACTGATCCGTGTACAAGAAAGAATGAATGGGTCTATGTATCGTGAGATTTTGAGTGCAAACCCCCTTCCATCAGCAAGGGCATTGAAGATGAAACGTGGCTGGGTCTTTCAGCATGACAATGATCCCAAGCACACCACCAGGGCAACGAAGGAGTGGCTTCGTAAGTCCCGGAGTGGCCTAGCCAGTCTCCAGATCTAAACCCTATAGAAAACCTTTGGAGGGAGTTGAAAGTCCGTGTTGCCCAGCGACAGTCCCAAAACATCACTGCTCTAGAGGATATCTGCATGGAGGAATGGGCCAACATACCAGCAACAGTGTGTGCCAAGGTTGTGAAGAATTACAGAAAACGGTTGACGTCTGTCATAGCCAACCAAGGATATATAACAAAATCTTAAGACAAACTTTTGTAATTGACCAAATACTTATTTTCCACCAAAATTTGAAAACAATTTCTTTCCAAATCAGACAATATGATTTTCAGGATTTGTTTTCTCATTTTGTCTCTCATAGTTGAGGTCGACCTATGATGTCAATTACTGGCCTCTCTCGTCTTTTTAAGTGGGAAAACTTGCACAATTGATGGCTGACTAAATACTTTTTTTCCCCACTGTATAGTGTATGGATCTTGCCAAGCAGCAGTTGAAAGATATACGGTATATATATATAACCACAAGATAGGTGATCATGTGCCTATCACTACTGGTTCCACTGCTGGGACAGCCAAAAAATCATCCTGAGAACAAGGTTCTACAATACCCTCATATGAATAGAGCGTGGGTCCAGTATTTGCCATACTGCCCCATTCTTTGCCGAACTCTTTACTTGGCTATCTCCAGATATCTCACTAACAAAAAACGGAACCTTCTGTAGAGTCCTGTTCTCAGGATTGGTGTCACCTATTCTGCGTAAATGTGACAACTTGCTGACTTGGTACAACACCTTTAAGTTTTTTATATTCATTGTGTTATGTTGATCTATGATAGTGCTTTTTCCTTAGATTCTCAAGGTTTGTGATTTCCTATTAAACAGGTAACATGGAGTTTGGGAGAACTGGCCTTGATGTAATGTTCCTGGAGGCTAGTGCCTATGGCAGAGAAGCGCTTGTTGTGACATGACGGTCTATGCATGTAGGTTAGCGACATGACATTGGGTGTCTAATAGTGGGGCCCATAAAAGTGGTGGAGCTGGTGTGCTAGAGAGTTGTGTGGATGCCTGTTAGTGAGAATTGATCGTTCTTCTTGGAGAGAGCTTTCGTCGTACCATGCCAAAGGTCAGGGCCGGCGTCAGCACCCGGCGCACCCAGGCAAGTGCCGGGGCCCTGAGCAGGCAGAGGGGCCCACTGGCTATGGGCAGAGGAGAGCGGTGTCAGCACCCGCCCCTCTCTCCCGCTTGCTCAGGGCCCCGGCAGCCGGATACTTACCTCTCCCCGTGCCTCCGCAGATCCGCTGTCTTCCTGCTCTGAGCTCCCTGTGACGTCTCAGGTCAGAGGGTGCGGTGACGTCTTTCCACCGCGCGCTCCCCTGAGCCGTCACAGGGAGCGCAGAGCGGTAAGATACCGACGACGCTGGAGTCCGGACCCGAGCAGCTGCAGCAGGTGAGGAGGAGTGAGGTGAGTATTTGATTTTTTTTTTTTAATGCATGGGGCATAATATGGGGAGGTGACATCCTGCATGGGGCATTATAAAGGGGGGGTGTGACATCCTGCATGGGGCATTATAGAGAGAGGGGGTGACATCCTGCATGGGGCATTATAGAGAGAGGAGGTGACAGCCTGCATGGGGCATTATAAAGGTGGGGGGGTGACATCCTGCATGGGGCATTATAGAGAGAAGGGGTGACAGCCTGCATGGGGCATTATAGAGAGAGGGGGTGACAGCCTGCATGGGGCATTATAAAGAGAGGGGGGTGACATCCTGCATGGAGCCTTATAAAGAGGGGGGGTGTACATCCTGCATGGGGCATTATAAGGGGGGGGCAGCCTGCATAGTGCTTTATGTGGGGGGGAACAGCCTGCATGGAGCATTATAAGGGGGCGACAGCCTGTATGGGGCATTATGTGGGGGGTAACTGCCTGCATGGAGCATTATAAGGGGGGGGGCAGCCTGTATGGAGCATTATGTGGGGGGTAACAGCCTACATGCAGCATTATACGGGGGCCAGTATCCTGTATGGTGCATTATAAAGGGACCAGTATCCTGTATGGAGCGTTATATGGGGGCCAGTATCCTGTATGGAGCTTTATAAGGGGACCAGTATCCTGTATGAAGCGTTATATGGGGGCCAGTATTCCGTATGGAGCCTTATATGGAGGCCAGTATTCCGTATGGAGCCTTATATGGGGGCCAGTATTCCGTATGGAGCCTTATATGGGGGCCAGTATTCCGTATGGAGCCTTATATGGGGGCCAGTATTCCGTATGGAGCCTTATATGGGGGCCAGTATTCTGTATGGAGCCTTATATGGGGGCCAGTATTCCGTATGGAGCCTTATATGGGGGCCAGTATTCTGTATGGAGCCTTATATGGGGGCCAGTATTCCGTATGGAGCCTTATATGGGGGCCAGTATTCCGTATGGAGCCTTATATGGGGGCCAGTATTCCGTATGGAGCCTTATATGAGGGCCAGTATTCCGTATGGGGCCTCATATGGGGGCCAGTATTCCGTATGGGGCCTTATATTGGGGCCAGTATTCTGTGTGGAGCCTTATATGGGGGCCAGTATTCCGTATGGAGCCTTATATGGGGGCCAGTATCCCGTATGGAGCCTTATATGGGGGCCAGTATTCCGTATGGGGCCTCATATGGGGGCCAGTATTCCGTATGGAGCCTTATATTGGGGCCAGTATTCCTTATGGGGCCTTATATGGGGGACAGTATTCTGTATGGAGCGTTATATGGGGGCCAGTATTCCGTATCAAGCGTTATATGGGGGCCAGTATTCCGTATGGGGCCTTATATTGGGGCCAGTATACCGTGTGGAGCGATTCGCCGGTTTCTGAGCTATTGTGGAATTTACAATAGATATCGTTCATGTAATGTAAGAAGTGAAATCTTTGCATTGTACTATATATATATATATATTTATCTGCGGTATCTGTGTATCATGAATCGTGGTATGTATTAAAGGGGCCCACTGAGACTCTTTCTCCCGGGGCCCAGAAAAACCTGGAGCCGGCCCTGCCAAGGGTACAGAGAGTTCCTGTGAGTCCAACTAAAGTGCAGATATTTTGAGGCTTTTACAAGTTGGTAGAGAGACTGCGATCCTATGCTAGTAGAGAGGTTGAGATTGAAATTCCTGATTGAGAGGGCAGACAGATGGAGGGTGATGTATCCTTGCATCTAGAGAGAGAGAGACCTATAGATATGTCCTAAGGGTTGTTGGGCACCAGAGCACTATAATGGACTTAAAGAGACATCACCACCAAGCTCATTGTTATTGCATTACACTTAAACAGCCTATATTATGCCTCTCCATGAGCACCGCAAAGCTTATGTGCCTCATCGATCGATGTTCATGTAATGTAAGAAGTGAAATCTTTGCATTGTACTATATATATATATATATTTATCTGCGGTATCTGTGTATCATGAATCGTGGTATGTATTAAAGGGGCCCACTGAGACTCTTTCTCCCGGGGCCCAGAAAAACCTGGAGCCGGCCCTGCCAAGGGTACAGAGAGTTCCTGTGAGTCCAACTAAAGTGCAGATATTTTGAGGCTTTTACAAGTTGGTAGAGAGACTGCGATCCTATGCTAGTAGAGAGGTTGAGATTGAAATTCCTGATTGAGAGGGCAGACAGATGGAGGGTGATGTATCCTTGCATCTAGAGAGAGAGAGACCTATAGATATGTCCTAAGGGTTGTTGGGCACCAGAGCACTATAATGGACTTAAAGAGACATCACCACCAAGCTCATTGTTATTGCATTACACTTAAACAGCCTATATTATGCCTCTCCATGAGCACCGCAAAGCTTATGTGCCTCATCGATCGATGTTTGTATTTATATATAACTTACATACTCACAGGAAGACACACAGGGATTTGGCATTGGAAGGAGCCAGAAGAGCACGTGAATGTTCTACTTTTTTTATACAAAAGCAAGTATTTTAATTCCTTGAGAGGGTTGTCCAGTTTAAAGAATTAATAGCCCATAAGCTCAAAGATGTATAAAATAATGAACTGAGTTTTTACTCCCTCTTCCCCAATACTTTGGTTTTTAATGATAGGCTGCAGCGATAACATCATATCGACAGCACTGCAGCCAACCACTGAGCTTAGTGACTCATGCTGTCTATATTAACATAGCTGCTAACTTTAGCAGTTGACTGCCCATGTGACATCACCATCCCTAGGGTCTAGAGCAGTGTTCCCCAACTCCAGTCTTCAAGAGCCACTAACAGATCATGTTTTCAGGATTTCCTTAGTATTGTCCAGGTGATAATTCTATCACATGTGCAATACTAAGGAAATCATGAAAACATGATCTGTTGGTGGCTCTTGAGGACTGAAGTTGGGTAACAATGGTCTAAAAAGAGCCTAATAGGGCATATTCAATCCATGGAGAATAACTTGGTGTCACGGAGTATCTAGGGACTGCAGGCACCTACCCAATCTCTAGAACTAGGGGCGCCCTAGTCTATCCTTGTCCCCCGGGTTACTTCTGAAGGTGGAGATGCTGGGTTCTCATGCCTTGCTATGCTTTTATATAATCCCTTATTTCTCCCCTCCACAGCCCAGGGAGGTGGGAGGCTGAAGTGTAAAGGATTACAGTAACCAGAGGAAGGGAAGATGGACAGGGATAAATGAAAATAAGAATCATACAAAATATACTCCAAACAACAGAGTGAAGCACAGAGGAGTTATAGGAAGAAAAAATCAAATAGGAGAATAAACCAAACTCCAAGCAACAATCTCCTGAACAAATCTCCAAACGCCAACTCCAAACACAAACTTCACCTCCAGCTCCTAACCAGGCAGTAAGAAGTGGTGAGCATATATAGCAGAGGGGAGTGGCCAACACTGAACAGCTGAGTCAATCCAACTTGGAAAGCTCCAGGAGAGCAACTGAACTGATTAACCCTTGCACTGCCAGAAAGGAAAAAAAATGCACTGTTTAATAAGATGGTGAGGCAGTTCTAACCAGTGCAGGAGTTCTTGAAACCAGGTGCCGCAATCTTCTGGCCCCTCTCTGACATGTAAAATCCACACGATTTGGCAAATTTGCATTTTGTCAGATCCTTTTATCTCTAGTTCTGAGCCATACTAGCTTTTCATTGAGACTAGAATGAGATGTCAATATTGTTTTTTGATGCTAATTTTCACAATGCATTTAAGTGATCAGTGCAATTAAAAAAAACATGTAGTAAGAGTAGAGTGCATAATGTGGTATATGCTATACAATTCTGATGTGCGGTGGATATTCAAGCATATCCAAGAAAAAAAATATCTATCTTGCTCTATACTTATGTCACCTCCTTTCTCGTCCCAATAATGGTATGGGCAGCATAACTTCTCAGCATGAAGTTATTAGTGAAGGAGACAAAAGATTACTGAGAACAACAAGACGACATTGTTAGTGCTACAATAGGGCGCTACATAGATGGCATACATAATACTACAGTAAAAATGGCCAGAGATTATAATTAAGACATCAAGGTCATCTCTGTTGTGCAATGGCAAATAAACCAGTACCCAAAGAGGTAAAGAGGTAAAAAAAACTTCTTGTGCCGTTGAAATAGAGAAATAATAAAGAAAATGTAACATATAATAAAACTTACTTGTCTAGATTCAATAACAAAAGTATGAACATTATCAGTGGTAGGTCAAGCTTTGTAAATGCCGTAATTGGCACATATACCTTGGTTATAATGAAGGCATTCCCTGCGGAGGTGTTACCACTGACTTGTGTCTCTGCTGTTTTATGTATCTCTTTCTGATAGCTTTAAGCTTCGGAGCTTGTATCACACCAGGGGCAGGAAAGGTCCACAGCAGCAGAAATCAAGGACACTACGATATTCTCATGTGTACCGCTGCAGTACCGATACATAATGTAATGTGGCATGCACTGATTTCTAGTGTTCTTGATGTGAGAATAGAATATCATCCATATTTCTTATGTGTAAAACAGACTGGCATATGCATTGGAGTATGAAACACGCAACACTAGAATTGGGGGGGATGAGATGCAAGATCCGACATGAAAGAAGAGGCACTGTTCTGAAAACAGCTTCTGGCGTATATTATATAAAAGCTGTCAGGGTCTGCCCTCTCCCACTAAATTCCACTCACTTTTGAGCAAATCAGCAAGAGAGGTGTAAAAACTTTAAAAAGTTCACATTTGTAACTTTTTCTCGCCAGTATTCTAGTGTAAAGTCAATAATACGTTTTACATAGAATTTTTTATAAAAATTAAAAAAAAGGACCAAGGGCCTACTTGTTAGAGGAAGACCATGCCATCGAGAGAAGGCAGCCATTTGTTATTGTTTAATAAGATCTAATAACTTTTATGTGAATCAACTCAACCCAAAAATAGAACCAGGAGTTCAGTTGATGCACATCTGTCCCAGGTCAGGGCTCTGCTCTCCTTTCCCCAATTCGCTTAAATCTGTCGTGCTCCATGTAAGGCTTTGCAAGTGGTCCAGCACGCTCCCATGATGTAATCATCTGCTTAGGCCTATATAAGGCCCATCAAGACACACACCTATGTCTTTGCATTAAGACTCTTCGCTTCACCCATGTCTTGTCTGCGGCCTCCAGTGCTTCCAGATCCTGCCCTATATCCATACCTGCTTTTCGATATCCGGTCTGCCTGCGGTACCTAGTGCTTCCAGTCCTTGTATTCTTGATATTTTACCTTCTGCATTGACATCTGTGGCCCATATGCCCATCCAGACCAGCGGCTTGGCGGATCCACCTCACCAGGTGAGCAGAAACATAAGTAATTGGGCACCAAAGTCAACTCCAAATAAAGTTGTCATCTACTGGACCATGGAGCTCCATAGTTGTAGAGAATTGGCTCTCTGGATGGTCCCCTGGTTCTCTGGTGGGCCAGTGTTACCCTCAGGTTGAATACCTGCCTTTCATAACAATTTTGTTACAGCAAAGAGAGTGAAAAACCTGCACCACCTGCAAGCAGCTGCAATAGTCAGTGCAAAGCTGAACATGTACAATGCAGACACCTAAATAGGACTTAGTAACATTTCAGGTGCAAAAGCTCATAAAAATGTTTAAACAGTCCAAAATAACCATAAGAAAGAAAAATGAGCTGCACTCACCAGTCCTTAAAAGCAGTATCTTTATTCCATGAGGATAAAAAGTCCAGCAAGCAGGGAGAGCGGGGAAGAAAAAGCAGACAACAGCTGTTTCGCGTGAAGACGCTTCTACAGGTCTGTGTTCCTCATGGAATAAAGATACTGCTTTTAAGGACTGGTGAGTGCAGCTCATTTTTCTTTCTTATGGTTATAACAATTTTGTTGTTTTGCTGGTGCTCAATGTGTTGATTAAATCAGAAATCATTTTAAATATGTGAGTCATTAATGCCATTAACAGTGTCACATCTACTCTGGGACCTGCTTTTCAGACAGTGGCTTCTGTCACCAGACGCTTCCGAATTCATTCTGCAGGTGGCACAGGAGATGCAGAAGACATCAGGAGTGAGACCTGAAACTCTGTGCAGCACAGGTTTTATCCAGCTACTGAGATTAGGGTGGCCAAGACCTATAATGATTAGTCCAGCTGGCAGGAGGGGTGTGTATGCTGTCCAGATGGAGTAATCAACACCCTTCTTCGGCCAACTGGACACCACCACAACGTACTAAAGATCCCAGCTTACTGTTGGTAGCTGCCAGATGTAGTTAGTTCTTCCTCTGCTTCTCAGCTCCTCTTTTATCTATTGGTTTCTTGCTCCGATCTCGACCCATTTACTGACTCTTCTTCTGCTTTCTCAATTTGTATATTGTCTGCCCTCCTTGTTCTAACCTGGCTACCTGGGAGTTTCTGCCAGCTTGCACAACCAGCCAGTTGCACAACCAGCCAGTAGCTTACTCCATGTTCCCCAGTCCGGGTGCTCTGTATGAGTTAAAGTATAGTGGTTAAAGGGTGAAGGCCATGGCAACCCATGGGATCTGATAAACAGAGTGGCTAATGCTAAGCCTGTCCATGGTAGCCATTTTTAGAGCTGCCAGGCGACCAGTGACAAAGCCCCATGACAGGCCGAATGTGGGAATACTCTTTAAACAAAGGTCTTTCCTTTGTGTAAGAGCCAGTTTGTTATGGTATATATATATATATATATATATATATATATATATATATATATGTAATAAAGCTAATATAATATATAATAAATAAAATATTGGGGTCATGTTTACCAATTCTGTCTCATTATTAGAGAGCGATTACATAGGGAGACAAGTTTTTACACCAGTTCTCTAACGTCAAAAAGTTGCACATTTTGGAGCAATTTTAGATAAAAATAATGCAATCTTTTTATTAATGCTGCTCTCGCCACTTCTCAGAAAAGTGTCTAGAAAAATAAGGCTTTAGCCAGAATTACGAAATGCGACTATTTGTTGCAAAAAAATAAAAATAAATTGGAAACTCCCTCCTATAATGGTACGGCATAAAAAAGTAGAGTAACATTCTAGACAGAATTAAAGTACTTTGAGATGTGCCAAATTTATCAACACAACCCCAAGGAAAAATTACTTTGAAAAGTCTCCTCTGAATAACTTTACCCCTTTAACTAGACAGTCTTAATATTAGCCAGATATATTACAGGGGTTCATGGACATTTTTAGACTGTGTACTTTAAGTTTACACCACCTATTACTTTGTGACAAAAATTTTGGTGGAGTTTTGGCTCACAGGTAGTGATGAGCGAATTTGTTCGGCATTTCAAATTCAGGTTCCTGTTCGGGGTTCCGGCTTGTTCGCGCCAAAAAATCGTCTCCGCCTATGAACATCCTTGATTTGCCAAGCTGTCACGCAGATAACATCTTATCTCAAAAACTCATAGCCTTAACCATTCCCTTACAAGCTTTTCTGTGCTATTTAATATCTCAACTAACCATTTCCATTTTTTTTTAAAAGTAATTATATAACGATAGTTTGCTTTGAAACACTTTCCACTATCATCGCCCAATTCAATTGACCTCTCTAATTGGAATAAGTTGGAATATTGTTTGATAACCATTTATGCGCAACATTAAATATTGCTAGAAACAAGAGTGGCAGTGCCAACCTCACATTTTTACCACTTTCGATTTGCCCTTTTATCTAAAATTATTAAGTAGGACTCTTCATGTCCGCCCATTACCGATGCAATTTTGGGTACTTCCATATCGAGTGTAAGGCTGTGTTCACACGTTGCGTTTTTACTGTGTTTTTTTCTGCAGGCAAAACATGCTCTCTTGGCAGTAAAGAAGCTGCTTACAAAAAGCAGGTTTTGCTGGGTTTTTTGCTGTGTTTTTCATGTTTCCAAAGTTCAGCTTTGCTTCCACCATAGAAGCGTGAACACAGGTCATCAATGCAAGACATATGTGACACCATAAAACCATTTTTGGAAAAAGGCTAATTTGATCAAATTATTTAGTGGAAAAAAGTTTTTTATGTCTGAAAAAATAGTGACTATTCTGAACAAAAAAGTTCATGAGCTCATGAAAAAATACACAATTACAAATGTAACAGCGGGGGGGAGGAGACTTGGTTTGGAATAGTTTACCTAAGACTTTGACAGAGAATTGAGTTTATTTGACGCTGCTTACTTTAACACTTTGGTCGGCCAGACATAGTTTAATTTTCACACCTTGATTGGCCAATGTTTACTTTGTAAGCATCACTAATTTAATTAAACTGTACTAATCCTAATTGCCATTGTCAACTGCCAAAAAATCAAAACAATACGGTTTAAACTTGGGAAAATCACAAAAATAAATGTGTTTCACATACTGCTATACCTGCTTTTTTTCTTTTTGCAAAACCTGACACCTTTGTTTTATGCTGCGTTTTTGCACTTACTCATTGCTTTCTATGGGTGAAAAAACACTGAAAGAAGTGACATGCTGCAGTTTGCAAAAACGCAGCAGTTTTTCAAATCAGTCAGGATAAAAAAACAATGTGTGTGCACGAGATTTGTGAAATCTCATATATTTTGCTGGTACTGTAAAACTCAGCTTAAAATTTGCATAAAAAAATGCAGCAAAAATGCAACGTCTGAACATATCCTAAGAGGTAGAAAGCTATATTTGTAAGCACTAGGAAGAATTTTGTCATTCCCGTTACAGTATGTGCAGCAGATTCTCAGACGTTCAGCTTTCCAGCAGTTGATAGAAATTCCGCATTTGATACTTCTATCTGATCTTCTAAATTCCCTTAATCTCAGGGTCAAAGACAGATCCTTGAGAGACCAAAAAACAGCTTTATTCAGCATTTGACAGCTCTATCACCGCATTACTGGGATGCATATGACCAGAACACCACCTTTTCTAATGATTCCAATGTTCTTATTGTTTTAAATTAATCAGCTAAAGAGAATGCATGGTACTTGTCTTTTATAATCTATCGACTAATATTTCTCAATTAGTACTACTGAAGAAATTGATATGTTCTATTGTATAGAGGAAGAGTAAAAGATCATTTTAATTTCGGAGTTCCAAATTTATCTATTTTTTATTAAATCTAGCTATTACTGAAGCTCAAAGTGGATTTTATTCCATAACATTTTACAACTTAACTGTCTGAGCCTGACTGATGATATCAAGATTAGGATGGTTTTCTTCCCATTAACCGGGAAAGAACCTATCCGTCCGCTGTCATCAGTATGTCGCTTAGATGCATGGGCCCCAGTAGCATGGCTAGAAAAAATACTGATAAAATATATAAATCTCAAAGAAAAGGCAGCAATAAGATCATTTTCTAAGTAATAAATCGAATGCAGTCAGTTAGCAAATAATTATTATCGCCGAACTGTTACTGAACTAAGTCCACTATCTCAATACCATTATTACTAATATCCCTATACAAGGGCAAAATGATATCACCACAAC
Source organism: Phyllobates terribilis (assembly GCF_046119375.1). NCBI lineage: Eukaryota > Metazoa > Chordata > Amphibia > Anura > Dendrobatidae > Phyllobates > Phyllobates terribilis. The sequence goes on from NW_027362773.1 coordinate 106,639,948, forward strand.
ATGGCCTGATATAATTAGCACAAAGGGCCCAATTCACTAAAGCTTTCACACTAGAATTCTGGGTTAAAACCTTTGAAAAGTTGCAAAATCTAGGCACAATTCAAAGTTGCACCTACATTTTGAGACTTTTGGCATTTTCACGACAGTTTCTCCCAGCTCTGCTGTGACGACACAGCATTTAATCTAAATTACCCAGATGTCTATTTTCAGTAGCCGGGGAGATATAGGCTATTATCTATTGAACGTATGTGTTTTTCTTTGGTTGGTCAAGAAACACAGACTATTGTTCATATGAGCCTAGATGTGGACTTTCGAGATGCTGTTTGCTGCAACTCATTGTCTACTATCTTTGAGGGATAGCGACATAGGGTAATTGAACAATAGATATTTGTTAATATGTTGATTACACATTGTAGCAGGCCAGCTAGTTTGTTGACCTGCAAAACAGAGAAGGGCAAACTATGCAGATTGACTAAATACTCAAACAATGAGAGTTAATCTCATCACACCTTCCCCTTGACATGTGGATTATGACCTGAACCACAAATGTGTTTATAAAAAGGAATTTTCTAGCTTTCTGCCTTAAGAGAGTGACTTGACAGAACAACATAGAAGAAGAACGGAGGCACTCGCCACTCGTCACACTCTCCAGATTTGTGAAGAGTCGTGCACTTGTTCATGAATCAGGAGTGTCTGACCCCAGCACACCCTCTCAACAAGACCAGCATGAACAATGCCAGTTTTCGTGAATAAGGTCCATAGTGTCTGAATATAAACATTATCCTATAAATAAAGAAATTCGTGGCACTCCTTAGCAAATGCTAAAGCAGAATTCCACTCCATCTTTAATATAGGCAAAAAACTTGACACTCCAAATGGATGCAAAAATCAAGAACAGATTTTTCCAGACAGCAATCCTTTGTATATACAGTTTAACGTTTCAGCCATCACTCAGGACTTCATCAGAAATGGATTGCAAAGTGTAAGAGAAAAACCAAGATATGCAGCATTTCTGATAAAGGCCTAAGTGGCGGCCAAAATGTTAAACTGTATATATAGAGGATTGCTGCACTGAAATAAACTGTTCTTGAATTTTGAAGCGCCAATTTTTTTGCCTACATAACAATTACTCTGTTACTGAGTGAAGTCCACTATACTAAGCCCAATATACAAATAATGCATCATACAAAAGACAAATAACGCCACACAAGGACCATATATTACCAACATATACAGTCACAACCAAATATTACCGCCATACTGATCATTATTAACAAAAGCCACTGTACTGTCACTAATATTTCCACTACTGACAGTTATAGTACTGTAGACCATATAAGTACAGTACCGGTAAATCCAGTGACTTACCGGTGACGTCTCCATATGAAGTAATTATTTTTTACGTATATTCTTCATCTGGCTCTGACTTCTTTCAGCCATGATTTTTCTCCTTAGAACACATAGACATCTATGGCAAATTGCTTCCAACGCGGCCTTCTACTTTTCCCCCTACTTCTACACTGTGCTGGATGAAGAAGAAAAGTGCCATTGTGCCGCCCCACCGGTGCCCTACACAATAACAAGTCCTCCCTTTTGTTTCCTCTCAAAGTATCAGTATCCCCAAAAATAAATAGCAACGCCAATGAGGAAAGTTATGTAGTTATAGAAATCATAGGATGGATAAACAATATGTTAATGATGATAAAAAATAATGGAAACCACATTTTTAAAACATTTTGATTTAATCAGTATCGATTTTGACCTCTGCATGCAGAAATCCCTGCACTTACAGGTTCATCTGCTATCAATGAGGTTAGAATGAGAAGATATCCCAAAAGCACATAAACATTATTTAGGTAAGGGACTAGAGTCTAGTGTCCCCCCATGAAGCAGTAATACCGCACAATCAAGCCGTGCAGTACTCCGAATAGCATGCACACAACAAACAAAAATTGGAGTAACCATGGACTACCAGTAAAGTTAAAAAAGAATATTTATTAGAAAAAAATAATTTTTAAAATAATTAACAAGCAGTACAACAATATGTTAGATAAGGAGGAAAACAGATGGGGAGACACTAGACCAATCCAAAATATGAAGCAATGTATGGTATATACTAAAACCATGCAGCTAGTCACCATATGTAATAAAAGGCCAAATAGCCATGAGCATGAAGTAAAACAAAAGACTAGCTTACAAGTTGTAATGCCTACCCATAGTAAGGGGGTAATTGCCAGCACTGCCCCGACGCGCGTTTCACTTAGAGCTTTCTCAAGGGTAGGTAAATGAGGTCATTAGGGTTTGGCTAAAGAAGGTTCTGCTGCGTTGAATACATTTGGGCAATTCATTAAGATCTGCTGCTGGCAGTGCCCTGTGCAATCACCGACCAATGACGTCCCAGATGTGCTCGATAGGAGACAAGTCCATTGATGATGGAGAGGAAACAGAGAAAACATAGATTAAAGAGTCTTGGACTATAGGGAAAGACCTGACTAGTCCAATTTGACCCATCCGGGGCCGGCTTCTCCCTGCACTGATCTAATTGATTGACAGGACTCTCCCTATGTACACACATAGGAGAGACCTATCAATCAAATGGAGCAGTGGGTGGGAGAAGCCGGCTGGAAGCGTCGCTGGACTAGTCACATCACTTATTATAGTCCCTGGCTCTTCAAATCATGTTTTCTTTTAAATACCTGGCTGCAATCAGGCACTAAGGCTCTGATTCTTGCTGCCCATGGTTTAGCAGCATGAATCAAGAGACAGGTTCCCTTTAAGCTAAAAAGCTTTCTTTTCTCAGGCGATTCTTTGTGTGAGAGACAATCAATTATTATTTTTTTTTTGTGCAACCGCAGAAATACCATGAAAATATTCCGACCACAGGAGACTGGCCGAATAAAATTGCATTTTTCTCTGCAAAAATACCTAACATCATCAAATAATGATACCGACTTTTATTAAATTGCAATTCTTTTATAGTGTCGGATTCCATTTGAAGGAAAATAAAAATTTACATTAACTTGGAAATCTGCAATAAAAAACAAATTTACAATAAATATTTTCTGCAGCAATCAGAAGTGTCACATAAATACTGAAAATGTCATAAAATCATTACAAACTCTTGTGGGCAAAACTATGAAATTTGTAGTGTAGCCAAAATCACATTATTAATTTTCTTCCAATAAGCTATGTCTACCAACTCTTGAAATGTAAATGAGCATTAGATAAAAATGTTGTGAACTTTCCAAATCTAGCAGCAAAAAATTGCAAATAAAATATAGGTTTTGCTATTTTTTTTCCTATTCAATATGGACAAAAGTACGTGAACCATGAAAACAATATGAGCTTTCTGAACATCCCACTCTAAAACCTTGAGCGTTTATATGGAGTTATGCCCTCTCGTTCAGGTAGAAATGTTCACCTCTCTTGGCAAGAAGGTCTAGCCGCTGCCAATCTGGATTCCAGTGTCCAAATGGGTTGGCAGGACTCTCTGCAGATGACTCCATTTTCGCCAAAATTAGTTGGTCTTGATGTTCCCGTTGAGAACGTACCTCCTCGTACAAGACTTGTACTAGAGACTTGGGGGTCACTGGGTCTCAATTTGTCAGTGGAGTTCATGGCCCGAATGTAATGTAATGCTGGAGGGCGAATGTAACGCTGGAGGGCGAATGTAACGCCAGTGGATATGGACCCACTGTGCCACGGATCGGACTCACCCTGGAGGGCCGTAACTAGGTGTCTACTGGGTCTACACTAGAACCTCTGGTGGTGGACCCACTGTGCCATGGGTTGGACTCACCCTGGAGGTTCATAGCTAGGTGTCTACCGGGTCCACACTAGAACCTCTGGTGATGGACCCACTGTGCCACAGGTTGGACTCACTCTGGAGGTCTGTAACTAGGTTTCTACCGGGTCAACACTAGAACCTCTGGTGGTGGACCCACTGCGCCACGGGCTGAACTTAGCCTGGAGGGCAGTAACTAGGTGTCTACCAGGTCTACACTAGAACCTCTGGTGGTGAGGATAGGCTGGGCTGCCAATAGACACCAGGTACCACTCCAGGGAAGTGTCCGGGACTGTAGCAGCTGACCGAGGAGACAGAGGAACAAGTGTGATGTATAGGAGGGTGAAGACAGAGACGTGGTCAGACGGTCCAAGGCCGGGGCAGGCGGCACAGGATCAGGAAACGTAGCCGAGGTCATACTGGACAGGTATACTAGCCGGGTCAACAACAGGAGTAACAAACACACAAGCACAAATTGGACAATAGCAGGGCGAACTCACTAGGAACTAACATTCGGGCAGAGAGTGGTTGGTGGAGCTCCCTAATATAGGACATGCCGGCATGGGATAGGATAGGGAACCTAATCTCTGCAGGATACAGCAGGGTTAAATTCCTGCAGAGACCAGCCATACCCCCGTAAGGCCATATGGAACAACATGCTGAGAAGCTGCGCTTTGACCATGGTGAGAAGGGAGGCGCTGAGAGGGCATGCGAGTTACCACCGTGACAATATGTGTGTCTATGATGTGTATGTAATGAGTATTTTTTGTCCAATGTGTGTTTGCTGTGTACAGTATATACTGTATACTGTATGTGTAATGGCATATTTTAAAATTGTACATATATTTAATGGTATAGTATATAGAGGTGTTACGGTAAAGCTACACCTAGTGGCATCTGTCTGGCCATAATACAGCTGCAAGTCAAGCCAACGCTAAGGTCAGCGTGGTTTTCAATTGATTGTTAATGTCCCTGCAGTTTTTTGGAGATAAAATTGCTGTTTCGCAAACATTTGAAATTCACACCAATTCACGGCAGAAGTACATACACAGTGGCTTGAAAAAGTACTCATACCCCGTGAACTTTTTCCATTTTTTTACGTTACACTCACAAACTTAAATGTCTTTTATTGGTATTTTATGAGATACCAACAGAAAGTAGCAAGTATTTGTGAAGTGTAAAAAAAACGATACATGGGGTTTTCTAATTATTTTAAAAATATAAATCTGAAAATTGTGGCATGCATTTGTATTCAGTTCCCCTGAGTCAGTACTTTATAGGACCACCTTTCTCTGCAATTACTGCTGCAAGTCTTCTAGGGTACGGCTCTACCAGCTTTGAACATCTAGAAGTTTAAATTTTTGCAACAAGGTTTTTGCTAACCGATCAGAAAATCATAATGTAGGGGCATAGATCCTGATTCCAGCGATGTATCACTTACTGTCATTTTGATAAAATCACTCTATCTACAGCACAACTACCAGTTCTCTGAAAGCGTAGCTCTGTATAAACCCACCAATACAACTGATTGGCAGCTTTCTGTGTACACTGTGCATAGGCAGAAAGCTGCTAAACAGTGGTGGAGGGTGGGATTGGAGTGCATGTCAGCAGGTCTACTAGTCCCCTGGTGATAATCTCCTGCTTATAAAACAGAGTGATTTTATCAAAACTACAGCAAGCAGCCCAGTAAGTGACCCATCGCTAGAATCAGGATGTGTCACTTAAAACATTCACTTAAAACTTTAAATAATACTTTTTTGAGCTATATCTATATTGAGTCTCATTGTTGATGCTCCATTTTCCATTTCCCTCTATAGTCATTACCTATTAAATCTAGAAAAAATATAATACTTTGTCTTACTTAATGTAATGTATACATGTCTTGTAAGCTCAAATCTCCATGATCTGACTAAAACCTTCTTATCGAAGGTATAAATTACGGTGTTACTTGTTCTCAACTTGGCATAAAAATCAGTTTATTGCACTCAGAATGCTACTTTATTGGTTTGTCTATGACCTTTAAAATGGCTGACTATAACAATGTTTTTACCACTAGAAATCTTTTTTTTGCCTTCTAAATATCTCCCAGAACAGTAGATATAATAAAATCTGTAATATTTTATTATTAAAACCTGTGGACAGCTTTAACATGGGAAAAATATTATTCCTTATCTTGGAGCTTGCCTTTAGTTAATAAATATGCACTTTCATTCGACAATCTTCATCTCTTTATTCATTTTCATACCCTCCTGTATCCAATTTACAACTTCATACCAGTTTCTAATTTTTCTCTTGTGGGAGCATCACTCCCAGTAATGTAGGCTGGATAGTGTATATGTGTGTATCCTAGAGTACTGCTGTCTTCATTAGCAGCTGTCACGCACAGTGTAGGAAAGACAAAGTGTGACACGAAGGGATGAGGGGAAGGGAGCCCAGACTCTAGGGAAAGAGGGAAGTGGAGACCTCCTAGACTGATCTGATATTACCCTGTCTACCCTACCGTCCCTACATTGGTTCTTCACCATTCGCCACACAGGAACCTATCCCTGTATTTCCCTAGCTCTTGGCCCTGGATAGGGAGGGGGGGATGATCGCTAGTCGATCCCCACTGACAACTAAAGACAGCAAGAGAAGACAGACACGGGGGAAGTAACTTAGCTTGAGTCAACTTTAGAGAGGTGGCACACATGTCCTCTTAGCACCAGAGAGGAAGTAAGAACTGCACTTGCTCCAAGCCTTCACAAGGAGTCATGTGAATATCACCGGCACCTCCCTCTAGCAACAGTCAGTATTTAAACACCCAGCCTGGGTGTCAATTAGCAGGAAGGACTTAGCCACTGGGTCCTAAACTGAGATAGATAAGGAGGTGTCTGTAATGTAAATGAAGAGATCTTCTGCAACCAACTGCAGGGCGACTGTCTGTCACATCTGACACACCCGTAACAGCAGCACACCTTCTATCCGGCACATATTTCCTCTTCATGTGCTTCTTTCATCTGTAATCTGTTTTCTCTGCCCTCTCTGAGACTGTAAATACTTTCACCCCTCTGCACACTGTGGAGAACTGCGTACAACCTCCTCCCCCTCAGTGCTACTATCTCTAACACAAAGAAGAGGAAGGAAGAAATCAGAGACAGCCATCAAACTATCTGTGTCGGTTTTGCAAAAACACTTACAGTAGTTACATAAGGGACCTATAGACACTCTACAGCAGCAAAATGTTAGCATTTTTAATGAAGATTATTTTGAAAGTTGAATTATTTAGCATTTGGAAAGTAAATGATCAATAAAAAAAATTGGGTATAAACATGTACATAGCCTTTAAATAGATTCACAATGTTTAAATTAAATGATATAAGAAGAATTAATTGAGATGCATTGCAAGTGATGCACAAAGGACTATGGAGTAATACAAGGGACAAGGGATATACCTGGCTAAAACAGAATCAAATTGTTAATACAATCCAGTAATAGGTAATAACTTCTATACCAATGGGTGTCTGATCACTGAGAATCCAACTAATTGCCAAAAAGTGTGACTTCTGTCCCCCTTTAAATGTCGTTGCAGTGTTCAACTGTTGCTCCCAGCATTCTCTATGGGACTTTCGGAAATAATGGCAGCCAGTGACGAGCTTAGTCGTTAGCCTACCATCGGTCTAGAAATTATCACCTATTCTGTGGATAAGTGATAATTTATTTTTATCAGAATACCCCTTTAATTCACATTGCTATATCATAGCCTACAAAATGTCCATTTCATGGATCCTCCAGGATATTCCTTCTTCTACCCTTAGTTCAAAACAATGAAAACTGATGTCCATGATTCCAAATGTAAAATAAAGCACTCGGGAAGAAATAATCCTTTGTCTGAGCATCATATTTAGCAATTCACTGTTAGCCAGGACTTTAGAAGAGAAGGATTTAGAGGAACAGATTTCAGAGAGCTTTAAAAAAATTAATAGTCAGGTCAGACGGTAAGAAAAGTAAGCAGGATGCTTACCTGTATAGTTAGAAATATAACCGGCAAAAAGACAGAGATTGTGATCCCAGTGTATAGAGATGTGAGATCACAACTAGATTATTCGGTTCAGTTCTAAAACATTTGGAAAGAACAACGTAGTTTGTATATCTTTTTGAAAGAAGGTAAAGGGGGTGGATGACCGAAATCTTAAAATGCCAATGGATTGAGGGGGATAGTTTTGTAATAAAAAAAGTTAACAAAAGAAAAAGGAAGCAGAGTCTGGACTTAGTTTTTGGTAAGATCAGAAGCATCGTCCGGGGATTTTTTTTAGTAGTAGGGCTAGTGCGGACGGCCATAGATTCTCTCATCTGAGAGAATCGGGCCAGTTATACAAATGACACTCTGATCACACTCTCATCTCTCATCTCTTGGATGAGAGAATCGGAGCACACTGTGAGGAGAAGATGGAGAACCAAATGTCTCCACCTTCTCCATTGTGTCAATGTACGGAAATCGGTCTGCACTTAAATGACATCCCAGTGCAGCCCAGTGATTTCCACGCACTCATTGACTTGCATGGCCAAGTGTGATCTGAATATCGGATCAAACTCGGACATGCAGAGATCTATTCCCCCCATATAATGCTCCATACAGAATAATGGACCCCATATAATGCTCCTTACAGAATAATGGGCCCCATAAAATGCTCCATACAGAATAATGGACCCCATATAATGCTCCATACTGAATAATGTAAATCAGATAATGCTCCATATAGAATAATAGACCCCATAAAATGCTCAATAAAGAATAATGAACCCCATATAATGCTCCATACAGAATAATGGACCCCATATAATGCTCCATACAGAATTATGGGCCCCATATATTGCTCCATATATAATGGGACCCATAAAATGCTGCATATGCAGAATGGGCCCCATATAATGCTCCATACAGAATTATGGGCCCCATATATTGCTCCATATATAATGGGACCCATATAATGCTGCATATGCAGTATGGGCCCCATATAATGCTCCATACATAAAAAAAAATCAAATACTCACCTCTCCTCGCTGGCAGGAGGTCAGGACTCCTCAGCGTCTTCCCGCACTCTGCACTGTCAGAGCAGAGGACGCGCTGTAAAGACGTCATTGCACCCTCTGCCCTGACACGTCACAGTGTCAGAAGATGCGGAATTCACCGGAGTTGTGGAGGATCGAGGAGAGGTAAGTATAGCAAGTGCTGGGGTCCTGAGCAAAGCAGAGGGGGCCCACTCGCGGGCGCTGGCACCAGGCCACACCGACTCACCGGCCCTATAACATGCCGGTGTCCCCGACGATATGTGCTCAGGGACCCGGTACTTGCCCGGGTGTGCCGGGTGTTGACGCCAGCACCAATTAACGGGGTGCTGACTCATACACTGGCATAATAGTCAAACCTTCATAAACGGTTCCTATAATATGTACTGTACTGTGATAAAAATGAATACAAGCAATCCTACATAGGAAGGATAATTATACAAAACATAATTATGTAAAAATCCTGGTTAACGGTCTGGATTACACAAACCAGGACTGTAATACCATCGTGAATGTGAAATTGTATTATCTTTTACATAGTTTAACAGTAGTATCTTCTAATGAAAATTCCCTTTAAGCATTTAAGTAGGCCATTTATTCTTGTGACTTCAGAAATAAAAAAAAATAAAAAAAATGCAAATGCAAATAGATTCATGTAGTTAGAAGTATTTTAATATGAAGGATTAGAAAAGAACTGGAAAATCCAGATGGTAATGCAGTTTTAATCACTGAATGAGATATTAGATTTCAGCCTCATACCAGACCCTTTTCGGTAGCACACATGGATAAATCCATTGTAAGGGAAGCATGAAGCAATTACCCATATGTTCCAAGCTTTCAATTCTGTATGACACCAATTAAAACAACTGATAGTATAAAAGACAATCGAGTGAGAGTTGTGCGCTACGGAAAACTATAAAGTACATATAGCAAACACATCAAGAAATGCAGACATTACTTATCTACAGTGCAGTGCATCCAACATAACCGCTACAAGACTGTGTTCACATGTTGCAGTTGCATTGCATTTGTTTCCAAAATTGAGGCAAAAACTTTGCAGGTCTATTGTGATTCCGGCAAAAAACTGCAATGCAGCCGCGATGTGTAAATACAGCTGAAAAGATACATGTGAAGATCTGAGGTTGTGGGTTGTAAATAATCACCTAGGCAGGTTAACGATGCAACACTATTTTATTACTCACATTCATGATAATAAAGCAATTCCAGTTAAATGGCCAAAATACAGTTCTCTCAATCCTCAAGTTCCCAACCTGGGATCAGTAGTTCCACTGGCTTTGTATCAGGTGATACTCACTGTCTCCCAACTTTTGATTGGCCCACAGATTTCATATCTCCAGCCAGTATAGTGTGTAGCTACAGTCCACGATCCTTCAGATGACAGATAAAGTGATGGAAGCACAGGTATCCAGTAGCAAAAGTCCTTTAGGAAAGTTTAAATCCCAACGACATATCCAACAACTGTAGCACGCTCATTCAGCCCAGTCGGTACTGATCTCCAAGGCTCCATATGTTATCGATTCATCCATGGTCCAGGTCCTCAGATTAGATCCTACCCCTTCAACATCATTCCACCAATTCCTCACTAAACATGTGGCTTATTTTCTCCTTCACTGTGATCAGCTCCCTGAATGGGCAGAACTGCTCTCACCCTCCCCCCCCAAAGCTAAGTGTGCATTAGTGGAGTTATTTATCTCAAGTCTAACCCATCACCTGGGTCTGCATGTGAGACTCTCTGTGGTGACGGCTCCGTAGGGTCTACTTTCAACACTCACACAATGGGCCAAGTCACTGTTTAAACAATGTTTAGAGGCTCCTGAGATACTAATGAGATTACTGGAATGCTGGACATTTTACAAGTGAAATTAGTGCACATACTGACGAGCAAGTGACCCGCCCCCTGGGCCGTGGGGCACTCGGAACCGGGCAATAGGGAGACGATGCGGGTAGTAGTGGCGACCCGGTCCTGTGGCTCAGGGTGGTCAGACCAGTGGCAGTCTTTTAGATGTTTTAAGAGATGTCCGACTACGCCACCCGTGGATTGCGGTCATTAGGAACCGCCGCTGCAGGGCAGACCGCTGGGGCTGATGATGTATGCAGCTGGGATGGTGTGACTCCCCACGGGAAGAGTGCGGCCCCAGGGCAGTGTAGTGGATGGTGGGAGTGATGGTGGTGAGAGTCCCAGTACCGGTAGTGCCGGAGGAGCGAAAAAGCACACAGACAACGTACTGCAGTCCAGGGTCTTTACTCACGGTTAATATCCAAGTCACTTCAGCTGGCAATGACTGCCCGAGCCGTGCTGCGTCCACCAGGTGAGGGGCTCGATCAACTCCCAGGCAGTTCTGGAGCATAGCACAGGACCCCCTTTTATCCTTTCTCTGGCCTGCCTCACCAGTGACCCACTTTTGTCCAGCTGCCGCGGACCTGTGCGGTTAAACGTGGGCCCCATTCTCCGCTGTCCTATATGGTGCCTTCCTAGCAGGTTTGATGAGGTGTCGCACCAATATATGATCACGACGACCGGTCTTTGACTGAGGGTAGTTTCTCCTCCACCAACTTGGGATCCGGTACCCTTAATCTGCCTGACCCTTCACCCTGGATTCTCGTGGGTTCTTAGGGTCCCTTCCACCTTCTTGTTTCTGAGCCCTTCTGTTTCTCTGTCTCTCCTCCGTCTTTCCTGTTCCTTCTTCTCCTCCCTTTCTCGTGGAGCTGGGCTCAGGTGGCACCACAGCTCCCCTTCACCTCCTCCTCGGCCTCTCACTAGGCCCTTCTGGAGTAGAGCTCCTACAGAGCCTCTACTCCCTGTCTTCTCCCCTCTGGACTCAACCTAGATCTAAGATGGTGCCCACCTTTTATACCTCCCTCTGACCATGAGCCCAGGTGACCAGCAACCAATGGGCTCCTTCCTACGCTCAGGAACCAACCCCTATCTGCCCCTACAGCACTGGGTGTTCCACCCCCTCCCCACTCCAGCAGGGACATGGTCGGTCGTGCCTGCACTTCTGTCTAGTGGGAGCACCGTTGAGCTGTCCCTCGGAAATGGGGTGTGTGTGCTGTATGCAGCTAACTGAGCCCTGGTCCATACTCCATCCTTACCTGGGAGTGGAATATCACACCTCTGGTCTGAGGTGCAATACCCCTGTAGCGGCCGAACCCTCGGGGCGCTACATTCCCCCCTGGTAAAGCACAGCACGTCGTCGGGCTGGAAAAGAGCAAAAACAGATAATTACAGGACATGCAAAACTTTTTCAATAACTTTTCACATTTAGAAACAGACGACATTGTTCAACTCCCTTTATGGGACACACTTTTCTTTTCTTGTCACACTATCATAAAACACATACTAATACTTCTGGAACTCTTTTTGTATAAAACATCTTATAAAACTTTGCATTATCATCTAGCAGCATATAAAACTTTCTCATGTCAAACATTTTTAAGTAAAGCACATTCTTGGATTCTTGGATTATGGCCGCGGTGCAACTTGCGACCAGGTGTTCTTTCTTCTTAAAGGTGCAACAGTCCAGCAAACTTGCCTTGAGGTAGATGTTGCAGTCTTTTTATAAAACCAGTAGGGGGCGCTTTAAGAAGCGCAACTATATACATGGGATTGGCCGTTCCGAGTCCTCGGCCGGTGGGGGTAGGGGAATGGCTGCTCACAGTCCTCAGCCTGTTACTTAGGGGATAGGGCAATTTTTAAACAGTCCTATATCAGTCCCAACGGGGACCACACTCACTTTGAAAACAGTCCCACACAGTTCCTTTGCACCCTTACGGGTAACTATTTACAATGCCACTTGACCGTTCACTGGTAACGGTGTTTTCGTGACGCTCCTTCTTCCTCCTCATACGGATCTTCAGGCCCGTCCGGGCCCTCCTGGTACTCAGCGTGCGAGTAGTGCTGTTCCTCCTCCTCTACTACTCGACGGACGTGTAGGGCGTACCATCCCTTCACGCCTTGGTGTCGGGTGTAGGACACCACATCCCCCGGAAACAGATCTCGCCCTCGATGGCCCTCCGGCAGGTGACTCTCCACATCCCTCCTCGTCACGAACATGTCGCTGATGGTCTCAGGGTCTCGGATGAAACCCCAGCCGCGCTCCATCTGGAATTTCACAACAGTCCCGGTGACTCGGAGACTGCGGGCAGTTCGGGGATCTCGCCGAGCCTTCATTTTCTGCTCCGCGCTCTGGACCTGCAGCTTCTCTTGCTTCACCCGCCGCTCTCGCTGCTCCTTCTCAAACATTTCCAGCTGTTGGCGGCAGGCCTCCCGCCGCTCGGCTGCGCCCGCTCGTGTTTCCTTCGTGAACCCCATCAGGTCCTCCCCTGTGGGGTCCCATTCAAACTGGGCATCCTCCAATGGCAGCTGGGGGATTTCCTGAGGCACCGGAGCAGGTATGAGGGGCTCAGAGGGTACTTCGACCTCCGCGGGCGGGCTCCTCCGGAAGCGGGGGTTGACAAATTCGATGGGGCCAGATGAAAGGCAGCCCATCCGGAGTGGTGTGTTGGGCGAAGAGATCCGCGCCCAGTGGTGGTACTGCAGCAGCCGGGGGCGCAGGCGGGTTGGCGGCGCCCGGGGGCACGTGACCTTGCGACCAGGCCCGTGCTGGTCGTTTCCTGGTTGCTCCCAAGGGTGGTACAGCAGGTGCAGGGGGTTCCGTCGGGGCAGCGGCGCCCGGGGGCGCAGGGCCTTGCAGCCGGGCCTGTGATGGTGGTTGGCTGAGCACGCCCGGGGTCAGAGGGCACGGCGTGGGGAGGGGCTCACCGGCAGCGTCGACGGCCTGGGGGCCGGTTGATGGCGGCGGGGGCACGGTGTCGACGGCGGGTCCCGGTGCGTTGGGCTCCGCGACGGGGTGCAGGGGCAGGTCGGCGGCCTCAGGATTCGGTGCAGGGGCGTCTCCGTTACCTGCCTCTGCCGTCGCGGCCTCCTCCGCGGCGTCGTCCTCGGCCTCCGCTCGGCCTTCACTGCCCTCGGTGGTTGGTGCGCTGCTCGTCGATGGCGCCTTCGGCTGCAGGATCACAGCCCGCCGGGCCACTTCCTTCTTCCATCCGGCGATCACGTCCTGCTGCGCCCGGACCATCCTCCGGTCCAGCTCTTCCAACGCCGCCCGTGTATATTCGGGGTCCTCCTTGGGGAGATGGGCTAACAGCTCGGTGAGGCTGAATGGTGGTGTAGCTTGCAGCAGGCCCTTTGCCAGGGTACCGGAACTGGTTTCTCCCTCCATCTCCGGGTGCGGCCTGGCCAGACTGATCCAGACCACCCCCTGCCCCGCAGTTTTCTTCTCTTCCCACTCCCATTGGGGGCGGCCCCGGGGCAACTTGGTGACAATCACTTTCAGGGGCAGCCCCCCCATGTTGATGGACATCTCCACTGCTGCATTCATGGCTGGTGGGGGCGGGCTCCTTCTTTGGCGCCATTCTGCGACCTGGCCCACGATGGGAGGTGGCTTCCTGCTGTCTTTTGGTGCGCACATAATGGCGTCCACTCTGCCAGGGCGGGAAAAACGGATGAAGATGGCGGGAAACGGTCCAAGATGGCGTCTGATGGCGGGAATCGGCTCCGGATGGCGGGAAACGACTCCGGACGGCGGGAAACTCCTTTTTAAGGTACATGTGCAATTTTCTTCAGGCACGCAATACCCATTTGTGGCGGGTTGGTAATGATCCTGCCGACTACGCCAAAGCTGACTCGCCCCCTGGGCCGTGGGGCACGCGGAACCGGGCGATAGGGAGACGTTGGGGGTAGTAGTGGCGGCCCGGTCCCGCGGCTCAGGGTGGTCAGACCAATGGTAGTCTGCTACGTACTGATGATAAAGTCCGACTACGCCACTCGTGGATTTGCGGTCATTAGGAACCGCCGCTGCAGGGCAGACCGCTGGGGCTGATGATGGGTGCAGCTGAGGTGATGTGACTCCCCACGGGAAGAGTGCAGCCCCAGGGCAGTGTAGTGAATGGTGGGAGTGATGGTGGTGAGAGTCCCAGTACCGGTAGTGCCGGAGGAGCGAAAAAGCACACAGACAACGTACTGCAGTCCAGGGTCTTTACTCACGGTTAATATCCAAGTCACTTCAGCTGGCAATGACTGCCCGAGCCGTGCTGCGTCCACCCACCAGGTGAGGGGCTCAGTCAACTCCCAGGCAGTTCTGGAGCATAGCACAGGACCCCCTTTTATCCTTTCTCTGGCCTGCCTCACCAGTGACCCACTTTTGTCCAGCTGCCGCGGACCTGTGCGGTTAAACGTGGGCCCCGTTCTCCGCTGTCCTATATGGTGCCTTCCTAGCAGGTTTGATGAGGTGTCGCACCAATATATGATCACGACGACCGGTCTTTGGCTGAGGGTAGTTTCTCCTCCACCAACTTGGGATCCGGTACCCTTAATCTGCCTGACCCTTCACCCTGGATTCTCGTGGGTTCTTAGGGTCCCTTCCACCTTCTTGTTCCTGAGCCCTTCTGTTTCTCTTTATCTCCTCCGTCTTTCCTGTTCCTTCTTCTCCTCCCTTTCTCGTGGAGCTGGGCTCAGGTGGCACCACAGCTCCCCTTCACCTCCTCCTTGGCCTCTCACTAGGCCCTTCTGGAGTAGAGCTCCTACAGAGCCTCTACTCCCTGTCTTCTCCCCTCTGGACTCAACCTAGATCTAAGATGGTGCCCACCTTTTATACCTCCCTCTGACCATGAGCCCAGGTGACCAGCAACCAATGGGTTCCTTCCTACGCTCAGGAACCAACCCCTATCTGCCCCTACAGCACTGGGTGTTCCACCCCCCTCCCCACTCCAGCAGGGACATGGTCAGTCGTGCCTGCACTTCTGTCTAGTGGGAGCACCGTTGAGCTGTCCCTCGGAAATGGGGTGTGTGTGCTGTATGCAGCTAACTGAGCCCTGGTCCATACTCCATCCTTACCTGGGAGTGGAATATCACACCTCTGGTCTGAGGTGCAATACCCCTGTAGCGGCCGAACCCTCGGGGCGCTACACAAGCAGAACAATAAAACACAGCAAGAAATCACTAATAGAACACAACAATAAGATCGATGGTACCGATGCTCCACGCTGGAAAAACTCTGATAGTCTTTAGAACAAGGCCAGATCCTCACAATACATAAATGCTATGTATAAAAATATCTGTTATTACTGTTCTATTTTAATATAAAGTATAAACAATCAAATGATCGCAGGTTCAAGTCCCCTAGAGGGACTAAAAAAGAAACAAATGTTTTAAAAGTATTACAAAATATCTAAAGGTTTAGATAAAAAAATAATCAAATTAAAAAAATAAACATATTTGGTATTGTCGTGTCCAAAAATAAAAAGTCCAATGTATCAAAATATAAATTTAGTTAAACCATACATTAATCGCCAAAAGGAAATAAACACCGTATATTAAAATATCTGTTATTATGGTGGTATTTCAGTATATAGTATAAGCGATCAAAGGGTCGCAGGTTCAAGTTCCCTAGAGGGACTTAAAAAAATAAAAAGAAACAAATGTTTTAAAAGTATTACAAAATATCTAAAAGTTTACATAAAAAGTAATCAAATAAAAAATAAACATATTTGGTAAAAAAAAAGTCCAATCTTGCAAAATATAAATTTAGTTAAACTGTACATTAAACGGAAAAAAAATGAGAACACTAAAATTGCCAATGCAATAAAAAGTGAAAACAATGTCATATGTGCCACAAAACAGTGTCAATAAAAATGACAGCACAGGGTGTAAAAAAAGACCTCACACAGCTCCATTGATTGAAAAATAAAAAAAATTACAAGTCTTTGAAAATGGCAACTAAAACTATTTTTTAGCAAATACAGTAAAAAAAAATTACCACTAAAAAACCCCATAAAAAACTGGGCAAATTTGGTTTTACACTAATTATACAGACCTGGAGATTCATTTTGCCAGTTTTTTTTACCACCACAATCAATACTGTAAGAAAAGACCTAAAAAACAATAGCAGAATTGCTTTTTTTTTTACCACACTTGGAATTTTTCATGGCACTTGGAGTTTTTTCCCGGTTTCCAGTACATTATATGGTAAAATGAATGGTGTCATTCAAAACTAGAACTGATCCACCCAAAAACATGCCATCATACGCCTAACAAAAAGTTATGGCTCTTGGAACATGTGAAGGAGAAAATTGAAGCGCAAAATGAAAACAAATACCCTGGCCATTACAGGGTTAAGGATAAATGCTCTATTTATACTGGTCACTTCCATTTACCACCCTATTGATTACAGGTGCCATGACTTGACATCAACTTCCATCATGTCATGATTCCTCCGCTCAGTTAGTGACTGTTTTGCAGTTCTATGGAAACTGGGTCATGCTGAGCTGTCGGTGCCTTGATTGACAGCTAGGCTGCACAATCTGTGACTGGGAGGTGCGGGACTTTCTCCAGGTGTTCTCTGTTCTGCAGATTACCAAGACTATTTAACAGTTAACCTGTTCCCTGCCAGACGTAGTTTGTGTTTCCTGATGAGTGTTTGCCTGATTCTGCTGTTCTGAGTTCTGATCTTCTGCTGCCTGACCCTTGGACCGTGTTCTGACTATCCCTTTGTCTTGTCCCTTTGCTTTGATCCGCTATCTCCTGGTATTTTGACCCTGCACCGTGTCCTGACTTATGCCTTTGTCTTTTCCCTTGGCTATCTACGTGCTCTCTTGTTACTGACCCTTGAACGTCTGACTTCTCTGCCTCACGGTCTGTCCGTGCTATTTTACACATTGCTGCCATTTTTATACATTAAAAACATATTCATCATGGATCTATCAGAAACTGAAGCCTCAACAAAGAAATAAAGAGAGCCTAAGTTCTGGTTCACACAAAGTGGTTTTTATCTATGTTTTATGTCTTCTTTTAACTGTACTGTACCTGTCATTTCAGGCACCTATTTAGAATCAACTGTGTACATGACATATTCTGTATTTTTCACTAGCTTTGTCCTATTCAGGCTCTAACTCTAATTGTCAGTTGTCTCAGAGCTAGTAGGTGGTGACTAACTACTATGGTGTTTCTCATGCATAGCACACACAGACATAAGAGATCCTGCTCACCTGCTTCTATGTATCACATGTTTAGAAACAGCAGCATGGAGGGCATTATACAGCAGTACTGATTACTGTAGCTGTGAATCCAGCTCTGGTGTGAGATTAAACACTTACTAGAAAGCAGCAATATGGCTCCTTGTGTATCTCTGCTTCTTTTTACTCTTCTTGGCTCATAATAGAGAAAGAAGCATATTTCTCTTGACAAAAATATATGACAAAGTTTCCTATATTTACTTGTTCTATGGATTTATGCAACATTTATTGAAACGTCCTTGACCCTTTAAAGACAAAAAAAGTAGTAGATGGTGAGAAATACATAGTTTATATGAAAACAATTAAACTCTTTTCTTTTCTTTTTTCTATACAAACACAGCTCAGTGCGAAAACAATGTAGACGAGGCCCATATTCCGATGATAACATTTTCTTGCTCTAGGCATTCCTCGATTATAAGCAATTGCCTTGAAAACATGAAATTCTCTTTGACATTTAAAATATTAAGCTTAAGACCTGCAGCACCACAGATTTACCCTTCAGTACCCCTTTTATTCTGCATGCCGTAGCATGTGATGTACATATATATTAGACATTTAAACATATTAATATTCACCATGTCAGACAGGGCAATGCTCCAAGGGGATTCTGTCTTCTAATTAATTGTTTATCAGCTTGTTTCTTTCATTAGACTTTACCGCTGTGACAAATACAGAGACTAATGAAAAATGTTTCTCATCTGATTTAATATTTCCCAGATATTTTCTTTAGGCTGGGTTAACGCTAGTGTTGAGCCACCCCCGTAGTGTTCAAGTTCGGTTCGGTTCGTCGAACACCCGTGTGTTCGCCGAACTGTTCGTCGAACTGTTCGTCGAACACCTTCGAACACCGTTAAAACCAATGGCAGGCAAACAAAAACACATAGAAACACATAGAAAACACCTTCAAAGGTGTCCAAAAGCTGACAAACTGCTCAGAAGACATAACTAACACATGGAAAAGTGACAAGTACATATAGTCATGCGAAAATAAAAGAGGTGGAGGAGTAAAAGGAGGGGGAGACACAGATATAGGCATGTCATGCCCTTCTAAAATCCAAAAAGTGAGAAGCCGACACGGCCAGTCCGCTCCTGCCCGTGCCACCTCCGTGTCGCCGGGTTTGTGCCAGAGCCGCGGTGAACCCTGATGGCCAGCCCCCCTCTCCCAATACTGGTGCCTGTCCGCTGGTGGGTCGAGCGAGCCCCCCTGTGGTGGAGGCAGCTCTAAGCTTTTTAATTTAAATTGTCTCTCTAATTTGAATGAATACACTTTAAATCCATTTACAAGGATCTATTGGAGGGCAAGTCTCATGCCAGCAGCCGCGTAATTCCAGCTCCAGTAGCGTCCACTAAAGCTGCTGCAGTTAAAAAGCTTTTATAAGGATCGAGCTCGGCTGTCCACCGCAAGGCATTCTACTGCCAGTCCCAGCCCCTATGCCTTGGGGTGCCTCCTGATGCTCTTCACTGAGTATCCCGTGGTCCCGAAGCATTTCCTTTGAAAAAATGAAGTGTCCAAACTACAGGTGGTGTAGCTTGCTTAACAGCCGGGATAATCCGCTGACTAGCAGACCCTGCTACTAGGCACAAAGTATTTCCTGGGCTAGATGCAGTTAAAAATTTGTAATTAGATAATCTCGTTGGATGCTGAGAAAGCATTCCATAGAGTCTCCTGGCACGCCATATATGATTCTCTTAAAAAGCTTGGGGTAGGGGTCTAGGGGACCCTTTTATAGCCAAAATCACGGCCCTGTATCGCAATACGTCACCTAGGCTGAAGATAAATGGAACTGTAGCACCCTGAGGGCTCGGTTGCTACAGAGGTATTGCACCTCACCCAGAGGTGTGATATCTCACTCTCAGGTAAGGATGTAGTGTGGATCAGGACCCGACACCTGCATGCATTACACCACATTGCCGTGGGGCAGGGCGACCAATATGCCCCTGAGATGGGCACGACAGTCCCTGTCCCTGGCTGGAGTGGGGGGAGGGAACACTGAGGAAGGGGAACCCTGTAGTGCAGGAGCAGGGAGGAAGCAGTTCCTGGGTGCATTGAGAAGGGAGTATAAAAGGTGGGCACCATCTTAGTTCAGTGCAGAGAAGTCTAAGCAGAAGTGGCAGGGAGCAGGGGCTCTGCATGAGCTCTGCTCCGGAGGCGGGCCTAGTAACAGAGGCCCAGGCCTGGAAGAGGGAGAAGGAAGGAAGAGGAGCGGAGAAGGCTCCAGGAACGAGGAACGAAGGGATCTCAGGGGTGCGGACGGGCGAGTCGCCACCGCACGCCAGAATCCACCTGCGTGGAGGGGTCAGGCCAAAGGGGGAGACCGCTCCCCGAAACTAGTGGAGGCAGGAAACGACCCTCAGCTAGAAACAGGAGGCTGTGACATTTTATGTGGCGCAGCCCCTCGCTACACCCGCTAGGAAGGCACCACATAGGGTCAGGGAAACTGGCGCCAAGTTTACCAAGAGGAGGCCCGAGGCAGCCGGACAGAAGGGTTGGTAAGAAAAGCCAGACAAAGGACACACAAAGGGGGTCCTGTGAAGCACTCCAAAGTTATCTGGGAGTTGTCTGAGCCCCTCACCTGGTGAGCACAGTATGACGTGGGCAGCCGTTACCTGCAGACGTGGTCTGGATAATAAGAACTGTGAGTAAAGGCCCTGGACTGCATCACTGACTCCGTGTCATTACTGCTGCTGCCCTGCATCATCACCCCCATCCTCCGCATACACTGCCCTGAGGCTATACTCCTCCCGTGGGGAGTTATGCTACGCTCTGCTGCACCCACAACACCAGCCTCAGCGGTCTGCCCTGGAGCGGCGGTTCACTCTGACCGCAATCCACGGGTGGCGTAGTCGGACATTTAAACATCAAAACCACATAAATAGTTCCGCCACTGGTTTGACCGCCCTGAGCCACGGAAACGAGTTGCCGCCACGGAGACTACAACCACCAGCATCCACCAAAAAGGGTCCGGCTCCGGGTGTCCCAAGGCCCAGGGGGCGCGTCAGAACATTTTCATCACCTTTCACAATCACCAATGGGACAAGGCAGGGATGTTCTCTGTCCCCTCTCTTATACATCCTAGTGACGGAGCACCTGCTCTCATCAATTCGCCATAACCCCAATATTAGGTGGATTGAGGTGGGAGGCACCGAGTACAAGTGCTCTCTATTTGCTGATGATGTCCTAGTATATATCACTCAATCACATATATCCATCCATGCTGTTATGGCTGAAATAGATCACTTTGTTACATGGTCAAATTTTAAAATCAATGCAGCGAAGTCTGAGGCCCTCGATGTCTCCCTCCCCAAATCCATATAGGATTCCATCCAGTCCAACTTTCCCTTTGCCTGGCCCTCACAGGGTATCAAATACTTAGGAATTCCTATTCATAGAGACCTCTCCCATCTATGTTATCTTAATTTTGGGCCCTTTATTGAACAATTCCATACAGACCACGGTTGGCAAGTTAGAACTGTAAGATTCACTACGTGAACCACTGGTGTTTTGTGGAAAAGCACATGTACACTGTGTTCCAAATTATTATGCAAAAAGTGTTTAGGAGTGATAAGGGAAGAATTTGTTTGTTTGTCAGTTAAACTCATTGATGGTGATGTGTGTCAGGGCTCTTTATATCACTGTAAGCAATTGCAGACACCAGTGCTAATTAGTTTGGCAGGTGTGTCCAATGAAAGGCAAGACTACTTAAGAAGGCTCTCTCACATTATTCAGCAGCCTACATTTTCTGCCAAAATGGGAAAGAAAAAGGATGTGTCGGCTGCTGAGAAGCAACAAATTGTGGAGTGTTTAGGTCAAGGCATGACTACAATCAACATTGTGCGATGATCAGGATGAAGTGTCTTGGCAATCAAGAAGTATGTAGCTGATTCACAGTACAAACGTGTGCGTGCTGATAAGGGCAAATTGAGGACTCTTTCCTACAGGCAATTACGTCAGGTTGAAAGAGCAGCGGCAAAAAAGCCTTGTCATAGCAGCAGACAAGTTTTTGAAGCTGCTTGTGCCTCCAACGTCCCCCGAACAACAAGATGCAGGGTCCTTCAGAGGTTTGCAGCTGTGCATACGCCATCCTGTCGACCTCCTCTATCCACTTCACACAAGCAGAAACGGCTCCAGTGGGCCAAACATTACATGAAGACTGATTTCAAAACTGTTTTGTTCACGGATGAGTGCCGTGCAGCGCTCGATGGTCCAGATGGATGGAGTGGAGGATGGCTGGTTGATGGACACCCCACGCAAACACGGCTACAGCGCCAACAAGGAGGAGGTGGATTAATGTTTTGGGCTGGAATCATGGGGAGAGAGATTGTCGGCCCCTTTAGGATCCCTGAAGGCGCTAAAGATGAACTCCATAATGTATGTGGATTTTCTCAAACAGCACTTCCTGCCATGGTTCAAGAAGAAGAACCGTGTATTTCACAGCAAGATCATTTTTCTGCATGATAATGCACCATCTCATGCTGCACATAAAACATCTGCATCTCTGGCTGATATGGGCATAAAAGGGGACAAACTTATGGTGTGACCCCCGTGCTCCCCTGACCTCTACCCCATTCAGAACCTTTGGAGCATCATTAAAAGGAGTGTCTATGATGGCGGGAGGCAGTTCACATCTAAGCAACAGCTCTGGGAGGGTATTCTGTCCTCATGCAAAACAATTGAAGCAGAAACCATCCAAAACCTGACAAATTCAATGGACGAGAGAGTTCAGAAGCTCCTTTCGAACAAGGGGTCCTATGTGAAAATGTAACATCACCTAGAATAAAGTTTTGAGTTGAAAACTGTTTGATTTCAGTTTCTAACAACCTGCTAATGCTTATAATTTCAAAAATGACCATTTTTTTGGTCTTTATTAAAATGGAAAGGTTGATCGAAAAGTTTGGGGGATCTAAGAGTGTGGCAACCCAGTAGTCATGATTACTTCAATTCTGACAATATGAGGGTCATGCTGCAGGTAGTGCAGCAAGAAGGCACTTATGTGTCTTGCGCATCTCGGAGCCCCAAAATTATTTTCCGGGCTAGATGCAGCTAAAAATTATTTTTAATTTTAAATCTGGTGGAGCTTATTATAGATGGCCTAATAGGATCAGTGCTGCACACTGCTACAAAGCCCAAATTATTTTCCAGTCAAGATACAGATAAACATGATTAGTAATTTGAAAGCTTAAAACGGTTGGTAGGGTGATTTTAAACAATCATCAAGCTTTTACTCTCCCCAGGATGACACAGGGGTAGAAAAGTCGTTTCGGATCCATGATTTGTTCATCTTTATGAACGTGAGTCTGTCTACATTATCAGTGGAGAGCCGCGTGCGCTTATCTGTCAGCACACCACCAGCAGCGCTGAACACACGTTCAGACAGAACGCTGGCTGCGGGGCATGACAAGATCTCCAAGGCGTAAGTGGCTAGCTCCGGCCATTTATCAAGAATGGAAGCCCAAAAAGAGCAAGGGTCCAGTGACACAGTCGTGGCTTCAATGTTCACTTGGAGATACTCCTGTACCATCGTCTCTAGGCGTTGACTATGTGTCAGACTTTTTGTCTCCTGTGGCCTTGCAAAGGATGGGCTAAAAAAGTGGTGAAATGATTCCGCAAAATTGATGTTACCACCAGATACTGTGGTTCTGTTACGGTTTGAGTGCTGAACACTTGACGGTCCCACGGTTGGCAAGTTGGAACTGTGAGATTCACTACGTGCACCACTGGTATTTTGTGGAAAAGCACATGTAAGATTCTGCAACAGTCTCTGCTGATACTCCTGCATGCGTGCATCCCTTTCTATGGCAGGAATAATTTCTGCAAATTTACTTTTGTACCGGGGATCTAACAGTGTGGCAACCCAGTAGTCAGGATTATTTCTAATTCTCACAATTCGAGGGTCATGTTGCAGGTAGTGCAGCAAGAAGGCACTCATGTGTGTTGCGCATCCAGGAGCACCAAGTCCCTGTTGTGTTGGTGGCGAGGTAACAATCATGCTTCCTTCCTCTGTCCTCTCCCCCCAACCTCGCACAACAGAAATGTGATCAAGGTCTCCCTCATCTGATGAGTCTTCCATCAGTTCGTCCTCCACTTCTTCCTGGGCTCCTGCACCTTCCTCACTAGTTTGGCTGCTACCATGCGCCCTGGTAAAACCATCTCCCCCACCCTCACATGCCTGCCGCCTTGGTGCTGCCGACCGTCTGGACCTTGCAGATGTTAGCCCTTCCGCATACAACTCCTCCTCCTCTACTTCCTCCACCTCCTCTTGTGCCACCACCTGACTCCGAATTCTGTTTAACATGTGCTCCAGCATGTAAATCACCGGAATAGTCATGCTGATAATGGCATCGTCAGCACTAAACATCTTCGTCGCCATTTCAAAACTGTGCAGAAGGGTGCATAGGTCCCTGATCT
Source organism: Phyllobates terribilis (assembly GCF_046119375.1). Classification (NCBI taxonomy): domain Eukaryota; kingdom Metazoa; phylum Chordata; class Amphibia; order Anura; family Dendrobatidae; genus Phyllobates; species Phyllobates terribilis. The sequence continues at coordinate 106,664,277 of NW_027362773.1, forward strand.
GAGACCACTCCTCCAGCGTGATTTGCCCCACCTCTGAATCTCGTTGGCCCAGGCTATACGTCAGAACGTATTGCACCAGGGCTTGTCGGTGCTGCCACAGTCGCTGTAACATGTGCAGAGTTGAATTCCACCGGGTAGGCACATCGCAGTTTAGCCGGTGAAGTGGCAGGCCCAACGACTTCTGTAGAGATGTAAGTCGCTGAGCTGCGGGATGCGAACGGCGGAAGTGAGCACACAGCGACCGTGCACTCTGCAGAAGGCCATCTAGTCTGGGATAGTGGGCTAAAAATTGCTGGACAACCAGGTTCAACACGTGAGCCATACAAGGCACGTGTGTGACATTGCCCCGGCGAAGGGCCGCACCCAGGTTTGCAGCATTGTCGCACACGGCCTTCCCTGGTTTCAGGTCCAGTGGAGACAACCATTCATGAAATTGGTTCTCCAGAGCTAACCACAACTCCTCAGCTGTGTGACTCACATTTCCCAGACATTTCAATGTAAAAACCGCCTGATGACGTTGAGCCCTACTGCCAGCATAGTAAGGAGGTGTGCAGGATCCCTTCTGCGCAGTTAGAAAGCTTGTGGCATGACCAGACAGGCTTTGGGTGCAGGTGGAAGACCGAGAGGAGGTTGAGGAGGCAGAAGCAGTGGAGGAACTTTGACATAAAGAGGATTGACGCACAACTCGTGGGGACGGCAAGACTTGGACAGCAGCCCCTTGTCCTGCTGTCACCATAGTTACCCAGTGCCCAGTCAGCGACATGTAACGCCCCTGTCCATGCCTACTCGTCCAAGTGTCTGTGGTGAAATGCCCCCTGTCACACACAGAGTTTCTCAATGAAGCGGTGATGTTGTGTGCGACATGCTGGTGGAGCGCAGGCACACCTTTCTTTGAGAAGTAGTGCCGACTGGGCATCTGGTACTGGGGCACTGCGACGGACATAAGGTCTCGAAAATCCTCTGTGTCCACCAGGCGGAAAGGCAGCATTTCTGTAGCCAAGAGCTTGCAGATGGTGAAATTCAACCTCTTAGCTTTCTCATGGCTAGGAGGAAATGGTCTTTTACTTGTCCACATCTGAGGGACCGAGGGCTGGCTATTGTGCTTAGACGGGGTTGATAAGGGTGTCCCCGGCAAACTGCCAGTCTGTGAGGAAGATGCAGGCGGACATGTTAGGTTGCCTTGATCCAAAGGTGGTGCTATCGATGTCGGACAGCGCTCAACACCAGCTGCAGTTACCACCTCCAAAGAAAATGATGACCTGCCAATCATGCTGGCTGTTGCGGGTAAAGAGGTGGCAGGTCTGCGCCCCAAAACAGGTGTGACTGCTGTCCCCCCAGTCACAGAGGATGAAGAGGCCGCGGATGCACAAGATATGGCAGACGGTGGTTGGCCCGGCCGGCTAGGCCGCATTGTAGCACACTGAGCTTCCCACTGCAACTTATGCTTCATGTCCATGTGCCGGTTCATGCATGAAGTACTCAAACTATGTATTTTTTGGCCTCTACTTAGCTTTTGCTGACAAATGTTACAGATAACACGAGTTGGGTCATCTTTATCGATCTGAAAAAATGCCCAGGCTATGCAAGGCTTAGCACCCATGCGACCTGAAGAGCCACCACGACTTGTGGTGAGAGGCAGAGTTGTGTTTGAGGATGCAGTTGTTGACGTGCTTCCAGTACTACGTCTCTGTCCAGGAAGGCGCAACCTGACCTCGTCGTCACTAGCATCTTCCTCCACCTCCTCTGCTGACCTCATCTCTTGGCTGACTGTGGGTTGACAGTAAGTGGGATCTCCAACCTCATCATCATCACCCTGTGTGTTATCACACCCGTCGTCCTCAGAGCCAACCTGTTCCTGCCCTGACAAAAAACTAAAGTTGTCGCTCCAATCAGGTATTTGAGTCTTATCATCGTCTTCCTCATTGTCTCCACCAACAGGAGTTACAGTTTGGGAATGAGGGTCTACATTATGGTCAGAACCTTCTGCGTCTGGTCCTGGATCCGACTCATAAAGATTCTGGGCATCAGTGCAGATCATTTCCTCGTCTGGATTCACAGAAGCGCTGGAGTCGACCTCTGATTCCCAGGCTATAGTATGAGTAAACAGCTCTGCAGACTCAACCATCTGTTCTACCTCATACTCAGACGGGCAGCTGGAGATTTGGGAGCTGTGAGGAAGCAAGTGCGATTTGGGTGACACCTTTGAGGACTGGAGTATTTGTGATGTTGAAGTTGATGTGGAGGAGAGCCCACTTAAAGGAGCACTTGATATCCGTTGAAGCACCTGCTGTTTTTGTGCCTCATCTGGAATTTGTAGCGATTGGCGTGGTCGTAAGAAAGGGATCTTATCACATTGTCCGCTAAAAGAAGTAGACATTTTAGTTTGGCTGGAAGATGGTCTTTCTTCTGCAGATGTTACTGTTGCTTTAACACCTACCCCACGGACACAACCTTTTTTCCCCTTCCCAACACGCCTATTCCCCTTTCCACCAGCAGCAGGCCTTTTTCCACTCATTTTGGTGGTTAACTAATTCACAACTCTGGAGTTGTTTGCACAAAAAAACAATGGATGGTAACCGAGCAGAGCTGAGTGGCCAAACTGTGGTATTAGGCCAAAACTATTGGCTGGGTTAGATGCAGAAAAAAATATATTCAGTTTGCAACCTGATGGAGGTCAGTATAGATGGACTAATACAACAAGTCCCACACACAGCTAGAAGCCCAATATTTTTTCAGAGGTAGATGCAGAAAAAAATATATTCAGTTTGCAACCTGATGGAGGTCAGTATAGATGGACTAATACAACAAGTCCCACACACAGCTAGAAGCCCAATATTTTTTCAGAGGTAGATGCAGAAAAAAATATATTCAGTTTGCAACCTGATGAAGGTCAGTACAGATGGACTAATACAACAAGTCCCACACACAGCTAGAAGCCCAAATATTTTTTCAGAGGTACTGTAGATGCAGATAAAAATTTGTTTTAATTTGCAACCTGATGGAGGTCAGTATAGATGGACTAATAGAGAAAGTCCGACACACTGCTAGAAGGCCAAATATTTTTTCAGAGCTAGATGCAGAAAAAAATTATATTCAGTTTGCAACCTGATGGAGGTCAGTATAGATGGATTAATAGAACAAGACCCACACACAGCTAGAAGCCCAATATTTTTTCAGAGGTAGATGCAGAAAAAAATATATTCAGTTTGCAACCTGATGGAGGTCAGTATAGATGGACTAATACAACAAGTCCCACACACAGCTAGAAGCCCAATATTTTTTCAGAGGTAGATGCAGAAAAAAATATATTCAGTTTGCAACCTGATGGAGGTCAGTATAGATGGACTAATACAACAAGTTCCACACACAGCTAGAAGCCCAATATTTTTTCAGAGGTAGATGCAGAAAAAAATATATTCAGTTTGCAACCTGATGGAGGTCAGTATAGATGGACTAATACAACAAGTCCCACACACAGCTAGAAGCCCAATATTTTTTCAGAGGTAGATGCAGAAAAAAATATATTCAGTTTGCAACCTGATGGAGGTCACTATAGATGGACTAATACAACAAGTCCCACACACAGCTAGAAGCCCAATATTTTTTCAGAGGTAGATGCAGAAAAAAATATATTCAGTTTGCAACCTGATGGAGGTCAGTATAGATGGACTAATACAACAAGTTCCACACACAGCTAGAAGCCCAAATATTTTTTCAGAGGTACTGTAGATGCAGATAAAAATTAGTTTTAATTTGCAACCTGATGGAGGTCAGTATAGATGGACTAATAGAGAAAGTCCGACACACTGCTAGAAGGCCAAATATTTTTTCAGAGCTAGATGCAGAAAAAAATTATATTCAGTTTGCAACCTGATGGAGGTCAGTATAGATGGATTAATAGAACAAGACCCACACACAGCTAGAAGCCCAATATTTTTTCAGAGGTAGATGCAGAAAAAAATATATTCAGTTTGCAACCTGATGGAGGTCAGTATAGATGGACTAATACAACAAGTCCCACACACAGCTAGAAGCCCAATATTTTTTCAGAGGTAGATGCAGAAAAAAATATATTCAGTTTGCAACCTGATGGAGGTCAGTATAGATGGACTAATACAACAAGTCCCACACACAGCTAGAAGCCCAAATATTTTTTCAGAGGTACTGTAGATGCAGATAAAAATTATTTTTAATTTGCAACCTGATGGAGGTCAGTATAGATGGACTAATACAACAAGTCCCACACACAGCTAGAAGCCCAAATATTTTTTCAGAGGTACTGTAGATGCAGATAAAACTTAGTTTTAATTTGCAACCTGATGGAGGTCAGTATAGATGGACTAATAGAATGATGCTATGCCCAAAAGATTTTACTTCACTAGGTGCAGTAAAAAAATTGGTATTCTATACACAGGTGGTATATCTTGCAACACAGATAGGCTACTCCACTGACTAACACACTCTGCAATAGGCCAAAAAGGATTAGCTTTGCTAGATTCAGCCAAATGCTGTGAAAAAAACTTGCACAGCACTGGCACAGACCTGCCTGGCAAAAACTGATAGGAACTAATGTAACCTAGTCCTGAAAAGGACTCCAATTACAATTAGTCTTTACTCCCACAATCTATCTATTTAAGAGCACAGACCTGCCTGATAAAAGTCGTAGGAAATGCTGTAACCTAGTCCTTAAAAGGACTGCAATCACAACTATTCCCTACTCCCAAGCTATCTGTAGATTTGTGCAAAAATTGGCTTGAAATTAACAAGGTATAGCGCACACAGCAACAGCGGTGCCGTCTAACACGCAGCTGCAGCAGTGAGAAAATGGTGGCGACGGGGAAAATGGCTTGGTCTTATAGGGCAAGGACATGTGACATACACTGCCAATGACACATGCCCTTGCTTGTGTGAAAAGAAGCACTTCGCTCCGTGTGTGCGCTGCTGATAGGCTGACAGATTGCACCTCCCCACTGCAAATGCGGGAAAGAGAAAAAATAATGGAGATCTTCATTGTTCCTGCAGAGATCCATCCCCTGCCCCTCCCCCCACCCCGCTGTACACTCAAACTGCGTATTAACATTAATTTTCATCATTACTGAGAAAAAATCCAGTTATGATTTTGGTGCACGAACAGTTATCGAACATAACCTCCAACAGCCGAATTTTTATCAAATTGTTCGTGTTCGCCGAACGGCTCGAACACCGCCCAAAACAGCTCGAATTTGAGATTGGCGAACAGTTCGAGTAGAACAACGCTCATCTCTAGTTAACGCCAGATTTTTAAAATAGGGGGAGTCATGCTTTATCTTCTTAAACCAACCTGTTCCCAAGCTTTCTCAAGATGTGGTTTACAAACCTGAGTTTAAAGGGATTTTCCGACGTTTGGCTATAAATCGGCAGTCACTTTAAGTGACTGCAGACTTGTGAATCCTCATAGTGCGCAGTGTGTGTGCTGTCAGGTTTTGCCAGTGCCAGTGCCAGGAGCAGCAGGTGCGTGACAGCAAGTATGCGATTTCTATACATGGGTCACATAACGACTACACGTGTGCAGCCTCTCTCAGTGCAAATTAATTGAGAGAGGCTGGACATGTCTAGTCGGAATGTGGCCAGAAGCACGCATATTGTATACTTTTCAGTCACATACTGCCTTCTCCCGGCGCTGCAGAATCCTCACAGCATGGACTGTGCACGCTGTGAGGATTCAAAAGCCTACAGTCACATAGGATGACTGCAGACTTGTACTCCAAGGCCGTACAACTCCTCTAAACAATGTTCATTACATACGTGAGATTTTCACTTCAACACTTCGTACAACTTTTATATAGAATTAACTCTTTGTTTGCTTATATTAGAGAGGTTTTGGGGTTTTGGGTAAATATATTAAGCTAATCTACCAAAATTAAATTTTTGCAGGTTTTCTCAATTCAGTTGGGAAATTTCAATTCACATCTAATAAATTTGATGCGAATTGAATTAGCTAGGAAGGGGTTTAAAAATATACCTCTTATACTCACCTCTCCTTGGCCCACCCCGTTGCTGTCTCACCACCGCCAGTCCTTCCATTAGCTCTTCTATCTTCACTTTGGCCCTCCTTTTCTCTGTCCCACCGTCGCCAGTCCTTCCACTGGCTTCTTTCTTCGATCTTCATTCTTAACTTATGGCCACTTCCGGCTGGGTCTTTCGTTCACAATTCCCCACGTCGTTATATGGGGCGTGATCCCCATTATTGACTTGCATATCACTGTATGCAGTCTATCTTTATTATGGCCCTCCCTGTTCCAGTCCTAGCACCACCAGTCCTTCAATCGGCTCTTCTATCTTCTTCCTTCGATCTTCATTCTTAACTTATGGCCACTTCCAGCTGGGTCTTTCATTCACTATTCCCAACGTCGTTATATGGGGCGTGATCCACATCATTGACTTGCATATCACTGTATGCAGTCTATCTTTATTATGGCCCTCCCTGTTCCAGTCCTAGCACCACCAGTCCTTCAATCGGCTCTTCTATCTTCTTCCTTCGATCTTCATTCTTGCTCTACCTGTTCCTGTCCCACCACCGCCAGTCCTTCCATCAGCTCTTCTATCTTCTTTCTTCAATCTTCAATCTTAGCTTCTGGCCATTTCCGACCTGGCCTTTCATTCACTATGCCCCACATCGTCAAATGGGGAATGAGCCACATACTTGACTTGCATATCACGGTATACAGTCTATTGTCCATCTTCTTTCTAGGTTTCTGGCAACCTTCGGCCTAGTCTTCTGTTCACTGTGTCCCATGCCATCACATGTGGTGTGACACAAGTCAAAGATGTGCATCTGTACCCCACCTAATGGCAAGGGACTCAGTAAACAGAAAACTCTGCCAGAAGTTTGCAGTGGCCCGTTATGAAGAATTACGATATGAGACAAAAATAGAAAGCAGAAGACCCAATCAAAGACGTAACAGATATGAAAAGTACTGAGAAGAGGAGGCCGAGGAGATATTCTTTTTTAGGCTCTTAAAATCTTCTATAATTCAGCAAAATTGGCCTCAATGGTCATTTTGCCAGATTTGCCAAAACCAAATCGTAAAAAAACTGAGTCAAATTTCATTCTTTCATTGCTACTCTATATTTATTTTCTTTCAATTCTCACAATTCGTTAGGTGTTTTTTTTCCTTTTTCAATAAATGAGAACATTTTAGTTTAGATCAGGAAGCTGAAACCACGTACGCATATAGTGAAATGCTTCTCTCTACTGAGAGTTTGCTATAATTGTATCCAACCCAGACAATTTTCCGGCAGCTAAGTACATAAGTAAGACAAATCTGTTTCTCGTCACTGTAGGTAAAATGCATTAGTCTGTAATCTACGTTTCTCAAACCTATAAACAGAGGCGTAGCATAAAGCTCCTGGACATCAATGTTAAAATCTGTTTCACAAGATTAGTATTACACACACTATGAGATCTCTACTGATACTACGAAAAATCCTAAAAAACAAAATAGCTGTTATACACTTGTCCCAAGTATCCTGGGCTCCGCTTCCTTCATCTGGGTCTGCCGCCCTCTGTTGTGCTCCACGTCGAGTTTTGTAAGTTGCCCAGCATGGATCAATGATATCATCTCCCTAGACCTATTTAAGGCCCATTAATTCCACGGTTTATTAGTAAGTGTGCTTGCGTTGGGATTTCCCGCTGCGGTAAGGAAAATCTTAGAATTTGTCACTCAAGGTGAGGGAAGGCACAAGTGTACAATGACGGTAAGGGGGGAATGGAGCCCAGAAACTAGGGAAAGGGGTACTGGAGACACCCAGCTAGGCCCTAGATAGGGAGGGGATGAGGTGAGAACTAGTTAGGCCCCACTACAAACTAAAGACAACAAGGTAAACAAACAAAGTGTAGCATCGGCGTCTCTGCCTCCTGCCAGGCAGAGACGCCGTTCCCCTCACCGCCGCGGTCCTGGTCCGGCGTCTTCCTGCTCCCCTGCTGCTGTGGCGCACACCACGCCCAGCTTCCTGGGCACTGGTTAGGGCACACATGCGCACGCTCCCTCCCTCTTAAAGGGGCCGCTCGCGCCATCCTAAAGACTCCCCGGCTAATGGCCAGAGGACTTCTCCTATATAAGGCACCTCCTCCAAAATGGAGATGCCTGTGCTAGGTTGTTGTTTGTGTACTAACACTTTCCTCAGCCCTCCGGTCCCGCTGCCTGTCAGTCAGTCCTGCCCGCCAGTCTGTCTGTCAGTCCAGCCTGCCAGCCTGTCTAACAGTTCTATATACACTTCCTCCTTACATTATAGTAGTCAATTATTAGAAAATAGTCATCTGTTATTTCATATTGTTACTTTATTACAATTATTTAAACACAGCAAACAGAGTAAAAATAAAAAAACAGCCTCTAAAAAATCCCATAAAACCAGAAGGCTGGTTCGGTCCACCACTGTCTTATTGGCATGAGGTAGTATGTTGTACAAGTTAGCTCAATATACATCAGTATTACCAGCATATATACTGCATAGCATGAATTAATGCATTTGGTTAAATTACAAAGAAGTCTATTATACAATTCTATCCCTTATAGTACGTTGTACAGAATAACCCGATATACAACAATATTGCCAATATATAATGCACAATATGAATCAATTAGTTGGCTAAGTTGCAATCAAGGTATATTGCACAATTCCATCAGATATACTGTATAATCGCACAGTATAATGCAAAATATGAATCAATTAGTTGGCTAAGTTACAATCAGAATATATTACACAATTCCATCAAATATATAACCACATAGTTGTTATGTATGTTGCTTAGCATCAACCATTTAATAACACACTATTTTCTAATAATTGACTACTATAATGTAAGGAGGAAGTGAATATAGGCTATAATAATTTGGGTTACTCCTTATGAACTACCTATGGATCTATATATCCTTTATGTGGTTATTATGTCTAACAGTTCTGCCCACCAGTCTGTCTAATAGCCGTGCCCGCCAGCCTGCTTACCTGGAGCACCTGCCAGTTACCTGCCGTGCTCCTCTGCCTGCCTACCTGGAACACCTGCCTGTTACCTGCCATGCCCGTCAGCCTGCCTACCTGAAGCACCTGCCAGTTACCTGCCATGTCCGCCAGCCTGCCAACCTGGAGCACCGGCCAAGTAACCTACCGTGCCCGCCAGCTTGCCTACCCAGAGCACCTGTCTGGCTATCCGCCGTACCTGCCTGCTTGCCTACCCGGAGCTCCTGTCTGGCTATCTGCCGTTTCTGCCTGCTTATCTACCCGGACCACCCGCCAGTCTTCCTGCCATGTTCATCCGCTGTACCGGTCAGCTCCTGTCATCTGACCCGTGGGAGTCACCGGCTCTCACACAAGGTCGGCTTCAGAGTGGCACCTTGTTCACCTGCCTGGTCTCTCCCTGGTTCACGGAGTCGACTAAGCCGCCGTGTGACCTGGGTCAGGCCGAGTAGGCACTTAGTCACGCCCCTCTGGTCCCTCCTTGCACCGAAGCACAGAGGTTCCACCACCCTGACCCGTAACAGTTTGCACAGGCCATGGAACCCGGTGGCCCTCAGGTTCCTTCATTCTCTGACCTGTACCAGGAGGTCTCACGTCAGAGATCCCAACAGGAAACTATCCTGTCCTATCTGCGGACTGTTCACTCCAGCTTGGACATGCTGTCCACCCTGTCTGTGTCCGTCTCTAGCCGAACAGTACTCGCTCCGGCGGCACCTCAACACAGTGTTGCTGTGGCTTTGGACCCCGGCTCTCTGCGCTTCCACGTTTTGGTGATGACTTCATCTTATGTTGGGGCTTCTGCACTTTGAACTCCTGGCACACCAGTTCACCAAACCCTCTGCGGGAAAGAGGGGATCCCCTGGTGTCCGATCTTCTGGCTTTCCTCACTGCCTTCTGGAAGGTCTTCGATGAGCCCGGACGAAAATCTTCTACTGCCTCCTCACTTCTCCGTCTCCGCCAAGGGAGTCTCACTGTGGGCCGGTATGCCATACGTTTCCGGACATCTAAACTTGCCTGGAACAACGAGGCCCTGGTGTCCACCTTTTGGGAGGGTCTTTCCGGACGGATCAAGGATGAGCTAGCCGGTCATGAAATCCCTTCCACCCTGGACGACCTGGTGTCATTAGCTACCCGGATTGACATCCGTTTTCTGGAACGTGCTAAGAAGACTACCCGGGAGAGAAGATTTCCGCGTCTCCCTCCAACTTTTCAAAGGCCAGCCTCGCAACCAGCAATTCCCCGGGCATGTTCGCCTAAGCCTATGCAAATTGACCAAACCAAGATGGTCAAGTCTCGCCTGGAACCAAAGAGAATTTCTTCAACTGTGGCAGTACAGAGCATCTGATCCTTTCGTGCCCGGTGAGGCCGGGAAACTCCAGTGTCTAGGACCGCTCGGAGAGGTCATCCTAGGCAAGAGTAAATCCTCTCCGTCCTTGACTCTGTCTGTTTCTATTTCCAGTGGTGAGACCCGCTTCTTCGAGACTGCCCTTCTGGATTCCGGAGCAGCTGGGAATCTCATTCAACAGGCTGCTGTGGAGCGGTATCAGATTCCTACTGTACGTCTGGCTGAACCATTGGCAATTGCCTCCATGGATGGGAGGCTTCTTCCGGAGACCATCTTGCTCATCACAGAGCCTGTAACCCTTCAGGTGGGAATGCTACACTGGGAGAAGATCTCCTTTCATGCGCTGTCCGGTTTCTCTCACCGCCTCTTACTTGGTCTACTCTGGTTACAAAGACATGAGTCCGTCCAAAATTGGAGATCTGGAGAAGTGCTCCGTTGGGGTCAGGAATGCCATGAGTCCTGTCTGGTTCCGGTTCGTCCTGCTTGACCTTCGTGTACTCCAGCTAATCTACCTGGTCTGCCGGCACCCTACTGGTCCTTTGCAGACATCTTTGACAAAAAGGAAGCGGAGACACTACCACCGGATAGGCCGTATGATTGCCCCATCGACCTGGTACCTGGTGCTTCTCCTTCCCACGGGCGAATCTACTCCTTGTCGCTGGCTGAGACCTGGGCCATGTCTGAGTACATAGAAGAGAATCTTGCTAGGGGATTTATCCAGAAATCCACCTCTCTGGCTGAAGCAGGATTCTTCTTCGTCAAGAAGAAAGACGGCTCTCTACATCCCTGTATCGATTACAGGGGCCTTAACCAGATTACCAACAAAAATTAGTACCCCCTACCTCTCATCTTGGAGCTGTTTGACTGCCTTAAAGGTGTGAAGATCTTCACCAAGCTCGATCTTCGTGGGGCATACAATTTGGTCCAGATCCGCCAGGGAGATGAGAGGAAGACGGCATTTGACACCCGGGATGGTCACTACGAATAACGCGTGATGCCCTTTGGTCTCTGTAATGCTCCAGCCGTCTTACAGGAGCTGGTTAACGACATCTTCCGTGATCTCCTGTATTCTTGCGTGCTGGTGTACCTGGACAATATCTTGCTTTTCTCTCCGATCTGCCCTCACACCGGAGGGATGTTCGTCAGGTTCTGCTAAGGCTCCGGAAGAATCGCCTATACGCTAAATTCGAGAAATGCCTCTTTGAGCAGACCTCTCTACCATTCTTGGGCTATGTTATCTCCGAGACTGGTCTGTGGATGGATCCTGAGAAGGTGTCTGCCATCTTAAAGTGGTCCCAATCATAGGGGTTGAAGGCGATTCAGCGATTCCTGGGCTTCACAAACTATTACCGCCTCTTCATTCCTCATTTGTCCTCCCGGACTGCTCCCTTCTCTGCGCTCACCTGTAAAGGAGCAAATCCCAGGGAATGGACTTCCAAAGTGGACAAAGCCTTCGTCTCCCTTAAACTAGCCTTCTCCTCCGCTCCTGTGCTGCACCGTCCGGATTGCAACAAGCAATTCTTCCTGGAGGTTGATGCATACTCCTCCGGAGTCGGCGCGGTGCTCAGCCAGAAATCTTCATCCGGGAGAATGGTAACCTGCGGCTTCTTCTCCAAGCTATTCTCCTCGTCCGAGCGCAACTACTCCATAGGAGATCGTGAGCTGCTGGCCATCAAATTAGCGCTGGAGGAGTGGCGCTACTTGCTGGAGGGGGCTCTGCACCTGGTGGTCATCTACACTGACCACAAAAACCTCACCTATTTGCAGAATGCCCAAAGACTAAATCTGCGTCAGGCCAGATGGTCTCTATTCTTTGCCAAATTCTGCTTCACTCTGCATTACCGCCCGGTGGACAAGAACATTAAAGCTGACGCTCTATCCCGCTCATTCCTGTCTTCCGACCAAGAGGATGAGTCTCTACATATCATTGACCCCTCCAAAGTAATGACTTTTGCTCCATTTGACCTGTCTCATCTTCCACCCAGTAAGACCTTTGTAGCAGTTCCAGATCGAAAGAAGGTTCTACTCTGGGGCCACTCATCCAAACTAGCCGGTCATGCTGGCCAGAGGAAGACCTTTCTGCTCGTCACCCGACATTACTGATGGCCTTCCCTGTGCAAGGATGTTGCGGACTTTGTCGCGGCTTGTTCCTCTTGTGCCCGTAACAAGGTTCCCAGGCACCTTCCATCCGGCCATATGCTTCCTCTGCCCGTGCCTTCCGCACCGTGGCAACACATTGCAATGGACTTCATCACGGATCTCCCTGTTTCTGCCAGTAGTACTGTCATTTGGATGGTCGCTGACCGCTTTTCTAAAATGGCCGACTTGATCCCTCTGCCTGGTCTTCTGTCTGCATCAGTTCTGGCTAAGGACTTCATCCATCACATCTTCCATCTTCATGGCCTACCCCTCCACATTGTGTCTGATCGCGGAGTTCAGTTCACTTCGCGCTTCTGGAGAGCTACGTGCAAGCTGCTGGATGTTGCTTTGGATTTCTCTTCTGCTTATCATCCTCAGTCCAATGGTCAAGTGGAACATATCAACCAGATCCTTACCAGCTTTCTTCGGCACTTTGTCAATGCTCACCATAACGATTGGGTTGAGCTCCTGCCCTGGGCCAAGTTCTCCTATAACAACCATGAGAGCGAGTCTGGAGCACCTGCCAGTTACCTGCCATGTCCGCCAACCTGACAACCCAGAGCACCTGTCAAGTAACCTGCCGTGCCCGCCAGTTTGGCTACCCGGAGCACCTGTCTGCTGTCTGGCTTATCCACCGTACCCGCCTGCTTGCCTACCTGGAGCTCCTGTCTGGCTATCTGCCGTACCTGCCTGCCTATCTACCCAGACCACCTGCCAGCCTTCCTGCCGTGCTCATCCGCTGTACCGGTTAGCTCCTGTCATCTGACCCGTGGGAGTCACCTGCTCTCACACAAAGTCGGTCCCAGAGTGGCACCTGGTTCACCCGCCCGTCCCTCCCTGGTTCACGGAGTCGACTAAGCCGCCGTGTGACCTGGGTCAGGCAGAGTAGGCACTTAGTAACGCCCCTCTGGTCCCTACTTGCACTAAAGCACAGAAGTTCCACCACCCGGACCCGTAACACAAAGGGGATACACTTAGCTTGAGCAGACACCAGAGAGATAATGCCTACTGTCCTCCAAGGGCACCAAAGAAGAAACTAGCCGATTGCTAGTGCTCCAAGCCTGCACAGAGGTGCATAAAACTATCACCGGTGACTCTCAGGAGGAACTGAGAGTTTTTAACTATCAAGCAAGGGTGTGTCAATCAGCAGCAGAAGGTTTAGGTCACTGCTGGGTCCTAAAGGAAGAAGGATATAAATATACTACAGAGATGAGGGAAGCAAGAAGGCATCTGCAATGCCAAGAGCAGTGACCTTCTACAGCCGGATCCAGAGCGAGTGTCTGTCACACCTGACACACCTGAGACAGAATTCTTTGATTCTTGAAGCTTTTGGTGCAGATAATATGCAGCACGGACAGATCATATTTGTGCAGCAAAGTGAATAGATTGGAACAAAGGAGGCTATAAAGGCTGGACAGCAACTGGAGGTGTAAAATAGCAAAACACAAGGATGCCAAAGATTCAACGTAGGAAGCAGAAGCAAAGTTGATTAAGCCGTTCGCGAATTATGACATACATTTACATCATATGTTGTGTCCCTGCCTTTGATACGGCTCGCATGTCATCTGGCGCCCGCATCTTTCCAAGCAGATGATGGCTGATTTAATCAGCCATCATGTGCATTTAACAGCTGCAGGTGCAGTGGAGCTCTGCCTGCGGCTCTTTAACTATTAAATGCCGCTGTCAATCTCCAGCAGGGGGGGCCTCATTCCATGCACTCATCAGTGCGCTTGTGATGTGATCAGAGGGCGACAGTGGGTTGCCAAAACAGCTGGGGGTCTGCTGAAGGCCCCTTTGTCTGTCATCACGGTATGCCTATGAAAATTATCTCATGGCCATTGTTCAAAGAAGATTGTGATTTCTGCTATGTATAGCACAAGCGATCAGATGATCGCAGCTTCAAGTCTCCTAAGGGGACTATTAAACACAGTAAAAAAAAGTAAAATATGAAAAAAACACAAAAGTTTAAATCACCTCCCTTTTGCCCCATTAAAAATAAACCAATAAAAAATACACATATTTGGTAGTGCATCATTCATACATGTCCGATCTATCAAAATATGAAGTAAATTAATCAGATCAGTAAACGGTGTAAGGGTATGTGCACACGATGCAGAAATGCTCAGGATTTTTTCCTGAGCGTTTCTGCATCTCTCTGGCAGGAAAAAACGCATGCGGATTGTACATGCGGTTTCCTGCCAGGGACATGCGGAAATGAAGCGGTCTTCACTTTCATTTCCGCATGACAAGCGCTTCTCAAGCGATTTTAGCATCACTTGGAAATTGCTTGTCAACTTTACACTATATAAATCCATGCAACCGGCATGGATTTATATAGTGTGTGAATGTCAAAAAATAAAAAATAAATCTATACTTTACCCTCTGATGGCCCCCGGTGTCCTGCTTCATCGGTCCCGGCTGCCGGCAGTGAAGACTTTAGGACCTTCCGACGTCAGCGTCACGTGACCCGTCACATGACTCTGACGTCAGCGAAGGTCCTTCATTCAACCGCGAAGTGCCCGGGAAGCCAGCAGGACGCAGCGCGGGCCGTCAGAAGGTGAGAATATATATATTTTTTATTTTATTCTTTTTTTTTTTAATGGTACCTGGGTCTGGATGCGAGTCCTCTCATCCACACCTGGGTACCATCCGCACATTAGACCGCATGAAAAGCGCATCAACATATATAGTGATGCGGATTCCATGCGGTCTAATGCAAGTCAATGGCGGCAAAAGAGCAGCGTTTCCGCAAAATTAATTGACATGCTGCGGATTTTTGACCGCAGCGTTTACGCTGCGGAAAAATTCGCATCATGGGCACAGCACATGCGGATTTCAATTGGGGAACATTGCTGCCCTTCTACCATGCGTTTTTCATGCGTTTCCGCGGCGTTTACGCAACTGCAAAAACGCCGCGGAAACGCATGAAAAACGCATCGTGTGAACTCAGCCTAAAGGAATAAAAACACCAGAATTACTTTTTTGGTTGCCGCTATATTGCAATAAAATACAATAATGGGCGATTAAAACATTGTATCTACCCCAAAATGGTATCGGTAAAAATGTCAGCTCAGGGTGCAAAAAATAAGCCCTCACCCGGCCCCAGATCCTGAAAAATGGAGATGTTATGGGTCTCGGAAAATGGCGACACAAGCAAACATTATTTTTTTTTTTTTTTACAAATTTCTGATTTTTTTCCACCACTTACATTAAAAAAACTATACATGTTTGATATCTTTCTCGTACTTGTACTAACCGGGAGAAACATATTGTCCGGTTACTTTTACCATATAGTGAACATGGTAAATAAAAAAACAAAAAACAATTGTGGAATTGCACACCACATGGTAAATTCAAAAGTACAACTTGTCTTGCAAAAAACAAGCCATCATATGGCTATGTGGATAGAAAAATAAAAAAGTTGTGGGTCTTGGAAAAAGAGGAGGAAAAAAAAACAAAGAAAGAAAGACCGAAAATAGCCATGTCATGAAGGGATTAAACTGCACAACAGAGATGATTCAGTGTCAGAACTGAGAAGATCAAGAGAGTCACTGTAGCGATGTAGCAGAGCCCATTGATGTACCAGAGTTACTATTACAAAGCTGGGCAGGTAAAAAGTCTCACTGTAGCGATGTAGCAGAGTCCATTAATGTAACTGAGATGAGTAGGTCAAGAGACTCACAGTAATGATGCAGCAGAAAGCAGCAATGTAACAGAGTAGACCATTGTAGCAGAGTCCAGTGATGTAGCAGAGTTTGGTATGTCAGTAGACTCACTATGTGGAACAACAATGTAACTATATGAAGTAGTGGCTTGCACACAAGCCAGGGTTGCCATCCATCCAGAAATTCCTGGACAGTCCATAAAAATTGGTCACTTTTTTCACTGTCCGTAAAAAAGAAATTGAGGCATCAATTAATTTTTTGAAGCTTAAGAAACTCATACAGATTATTTTGACTATAATTAGCATCATTCTATATGCAGCTGAAGTCTTCTTATCAGAATTATGATGGACTTGTGAAGTAAGATGCCTACATGGCAAACGGCATAAGCAGCCGCATCATTTCCATTTTAGCCACTGAGCCAATATGTATATACTGTATATTAGAAAGTCAAAAACACTTTCACTTCCCTTTGGAAGTGCATTGAGCTGTAGGGTGCATTGCTGGAAAAGGGAAAAAAAACAAACAACTCTTTAAATCTCTTAGTTTGCGAGTGTGAACGAGCTGATTGTGACCAGAGCGTAAGTGCGAACGAAAGTAAGTGTGTGACTTGTTTTTCAGTGAAGAGGTATTTGGGAATCCTGCAGAAAATACCTGTGTGAATTGCGGTGAGTTGCTGCATTGTGACCTGCTGAGTGCTTTTCTACCTGTTTAGTTTTATTGGGCTTTTTAAAACCTATTTTCTCACTACAGTTTTACAGTTTTAGTTTACTACCTGTGTATTTAAGGGTTAACTACATTGCACTAAATTCCTGAGGAGTAGCTATACTCACAAGGGTTAATTAAGGGGGAGGGGCCATAATTAAGGATTTATAAGGGGCAGCTGGTTGGGCATCCAGTCCTTTGGAAGTGTATTGAGCTGTAGGGTGCATTGCTGGAAAAGGGGAAAAAAATAAATAAATAAACTCTTTAAATCTCTTAGTTTGCGAGTGTGAACGAGCTGAGTGTGACCAGAGCGTAAGTGCGAACGAAAGTAAGTGTGTGACTTGTTTTTCAGTGAAGAGGTATTTGGGAATCCTGCAGAAAATACCTGTGTGAATTGCGGTGAGTTGCTGCATTGTGACCTGCTGAGTGCTTTTCTACCTGTTTAGTTTTATTGGGCTTTTTAAAACCTATTTTCTCACTACAGTTTTACAGTTTTAGTTTACTACCTGTGTATTTAAGGGTTAACTACATTGCACTAAATTCCTGAGGAGTAGCTATACTCACAAGGGGTTAATTAAGGGGGAGGGGTCATAATTAAGGGTTTATAAGGGGCAGCTGGTTGGGCATCAGTCCTTTGGAAGTGCATTGAGCTGTAGGGTGCATTGCTGGAAAAGGGGAAAAAAATAAATAAATAAACTCTTTAAATCTCTTAGTTTGCGAGTGTGAACGAGCTGAGGGTGACCAGAGCGTAAGTGCGAACGAAAGTAAGTGTGTGACTTGTTTTTCAGTGACTTTGGATTCAGGGAGTTTGGAAGGGAGGACTTTGGACTGAATTGCTGTCTGTATTTTATTAATTCTTTACTTTTCTTTTTACTTAACACTCTGTCTATTGCAATCCCCATTAGGAAATGAGCTCCATTATTGACAATGCTATCCAGTGTACATCTTGCCACATGTATGCATTCCTTGAACAGCCGGTCGGGGTTGCTTACTGCTGCGCGAGATGTGTGCACGTTGTGCATTTCGAAGCCCAGGTACTGGATCTAAATGAGCAGCTGGCAACAGTGAGATCCATTGACAATATGGAAAGGAGTCTGCTGCTCACTGAGCAGCAGCTCACTGGGGTACATGTGGGGGAGGGTGGTAGTCGGGAGCTGCAGGACAGTGAGGTAGCTAGTTGGGTGACAGTTAGAAGGGGGGGTAGAGGGAAGAGTGCCAGGGAGGCTAGTCCTGATCTGGCACACCCCAATAAGTTTGCAAAGTTGGCAGATGAGGGGAGTGAAGGTACAGGGGTAGCACTGCTGCAGCAAGGCATGTCCCCTGAAAGTCGGAGGAGTGTCAGCTCCAGTAAAGACGGAAATAGGAGAGCAGGGCAGGCCAGGCAGGTGCGGGTAGTGGGGGACTCAATTATTAGGGGAACAGATAGGGCAATCTGTCACAAAGACAGGGATCGTCGAACAGTGTGCTGCCTACCTGGCGCTCGAGTCCGGCACATCGCTGATCGGGTTGACAGATTACTGGGAGGGGCTGGTGAGGACCCAGCAGTCATGGTGCACATTGGCACAAATGACAAAGTTAGAGGTAGGTGGAAGGTCCTTAAAGATGATTTCAGGGAATTAGGCTGCAAGCTGAAAGCAAGGACCTCCAAGGTGGTATTCTCTGAAATACTACAGGTACCACGTGCCACGCCACAGAGGCAACGGGAGATTAGGGAGATAAATAAGTGGCTCAAGAACTGGTGTAGGAAGGAGGGATTTGGGTTCCTGGAGAACTGGGCCGACTTCTCAGTTGGCTACAGACTCTACGCTAGGGACCGGCTGCACCTCAATGGGGAGGGTGCAGCTGTGCTGGGGGAGAAAATGGCTAGAAGGTTGGAGGAGTGTTTAAACTAGGGATTGGGGGGGAGGGTATTCATTTTACAGGTGGGGAAGATAGTGCAGATAGTGACCTGGGCACAAATAAAGAAATTGGGGGTGGGGTTAGAACAGTCAATAAAGTAAGAAGGAATAGAGGTACAGAGAGATACATAAAATGCATGTACACTAATGCCAGAAGCCTCACCAACAAAATGGAGGAATTGGAATTAATTTTGTTGGAAAATGATTATGACATGGTGGGGATATCTGAGATGTGGCTGGACGAGAGCCATGACTGGGCAGTTAATTTACAGGGCTATAGTCTATTCAGAAATGACCGTACAAACAAGCGAGGGGGGTGTGTGTGTTTATATGTAAAATCATCCTTAAAACCCGTCTTGCGGGAGGATATATGTGAATCTAATGAAAATGTAGAGTCCCTGTGGGTGGAGATAAGGGGAGGGGGAAAAAATAATAAATTACTGATAGGGGTTTGTTATAAGTCTCCAAAAATAATGGAAGTAGCGGAGAATATGCTCGTAAAGCAAATAGATGAAGCAGCGACTCAAGGAGAAGTCATTATTATGGGAGACTTCAACTACCCTGAAATACACTGGGGGACAGAAACAAGTAGTTCAAGCAGAGGTAATAGGGTTTTGACAACTATGAGAGACAATTACCTTTCACAACTGGTTCAGGACCCAACAAGAAGGGGGGCACTGCTAGACCTAATATTAACCAATAGGCCAGACCGCATATCAAATATACGAGTTGGGGGTCACTTGGGTAATAGTGATCACAAAATAATACGTTTTCATGTAACCTTTAATAAGATGTGTAGTAGAGGGGTTACAAGGACACTAAACTTCAAGAAGGCAAATTTCCAACGGTTGAGAGATGATCTTTGTACAATAAACTGGGACGATATCCTGAGACATAAAGCTACACAAAGCGAATGGGAGACATTTATTAACATTCCGAATAGGACCTGTGCACAATATATACCCTTTGGGAATAAACATGCTAGAAATAGGAGGAAACTACTATGGCTAAATAGAGCTGCAAGGGGCGCAATAAGTGACAATAAGAAAGCATTTAGAGAACTAAAGCAAGTAGGTAGTGATGAGGCATTAAATAAATATAGAAAATTAAATAAATTATGTAAAAAACAAATCAAGGCAGCAAAGATTGAGGCAGAGAGAATCATTGCCAGAGAAAGTAAAAATAACCCCAAAATGTTCTTTAACTACATAAATAGTAAAAACCTAAAAAATAATAGTGTTGGCCCCCTTAAAAATAGTCTGGGTGAAATGGTGGATGAGGATGAGGAAAAAGCCAATATGCTAAATGATTTTTTTTCAACCGTATTTACACAAGAAAATCGCATGACAGAAAACATGATTAGTGCTAACAAAAATTCTCCATTAAATGTCACTTGCTTAACCCAGCAGGAAGTACAGCGGCGTCTAAAAATCACTAAAGTTGACAAATCCCCGGGCCCGGATGAGATACACCCGCGAGTACTGCAGGAATTAAGTAACGTCATAGATAGACCATTATTTTTAATCTTTAAAGATTCCATAATAACAGGGTCTGTACCACAGGACTGGCGTATAGCAAATGTGGTGCCAATATTCAAAAAGGAGACAAAAACTGAACTTGGGAATTATAGGCCAGTAAGCTTAACCTCTACTGTGGGTAAAATCCTGGAGGGTTTCCTAAGAGATGTTATACTAGAATATCTGAAGAAGAATAACCTCATGACCCAATATCAACATGGGTTTACGAGGGACCGTTCCTGTCAAACTAATCTGATCAGTTTTTATGAGGAGGCAAGTTCTGGACTGGACCAAGGAAATGCAGTGGATGTTGTGTATATGGACTTTTCAAAAGCTTTTGATACGGTTCCACACAAAAGGTTGATACATAAAATGAGAACAATGGGGATAGGGGAAAATATATGTATGTTGGTTAAGAATTGGCTCAGTGATAGGAAACAAAGGGTGGTTATTAATGGAACACACTCAGACTGGGTCTCAGTTAACAGTGGGGTACCACAGAGGTCAGTATTGGGCCCCCTTCTTTTTAACATATTTATTAATGACCTTGTAGGGGGCATACAGAGTAATATTTCAATATTTGCAGATGACACTAAACTCTGCAGGGTAATCAATACAGAGGAGGACAATTTTATATTACAGGAGGATCTATGTAAACTAGAAGCTTGGGCTGATAAATGGCAAATGAGCTTTAATGGGGATAAATGTAAGGTAATGCACTTGGGCAGAGGAAATAAAATGTATAATTATATGCTTAATTGTAAAACACTGGGCAAAACTGTAACTGAAAAAGACCTGGGTGTATTGGTGGACGACAAGCTCACGTTTAGTGGCCAGTGTCAGGTAGCTGCTGCAAAGGCAAATAAAATAATGGGATGCATTAAAAGAGGCATAGATGCTCATGAGGAGAACATAATTTTACCTCTATACAAGTCACTAGTGCGACCACACTTAGAATACTGTGTACAGTTCTGGTCTCCGGTGTATAAGAAAGACATAGCTGAACTAGAGCGGGTGCAGAGAAGAGCGACCAAGGTTATTAGAGGACTGGGGGGTCTGCAATACCCAGACAGATTATTACACTTGGGGTTATTTACTGTGTAAAAACGAAGGCTTAGGGGTGATCTTATTACTATGTACAAGTATATGAGGGGACAGTACAAAGACCTTTCTACTGATCTTTTTAGTCTGAGGCCAGAGACGGGGGCAAGGGGGCATCTTCTACGTCTGGAGGAAAAAAGGTTTAATCATAATCACAGACGGGGATTCTTTACTGTAAGAGCAGTGAGACTATGGAACTCTCTGCCGCATGATGTTGTAATGAGTGATTCACTATTAAAATTTAAGAAGGGCATGGATGCCTTTCTTGAAAAGTATAATATTACTGGTTATATATACTAGATTCCTTGATAGGGCGTTGATCTAGAGAACTAGTCTGATTGTCGTATGGAGTCGGGAAGGAATTTTTTTCCCCCAATGTGGAGCTTAGTCTTTGCCACATGGGTTTTTTTGCCTTCCTCTGGATCAACATGTTAGGCTATGGGTTGAACTAGATGGACTTAGTCTTCCTACAACCTTAAAAACTAAACTAAACATAATAAGATTAAGTTAGGGCTATTTCTGCTCTAAACCTTTCATTTAAACTGGATCATGGGATTCGTAAGAACCCAGCGAAAAGCAAAGATCAGTATCATCAGTGATTAAGCCATCTCCTAGGCAGGGGGAGTTTTACAGAAAATGGAGCCTTGAGCCAAAAGTCAAGTAACTCAACTGCGCCCAACCCCAACAAAGATACATATGACATTTTATCCACCTTTTAATAATGATGCCTCATAAAACCCAATAATGCTTCGATGGCATGTCCATACAATACTGCCATTCTCTGGCCAAAAATGTCCATCCAATGGTGAACCCCTTCATGTCGTGGTCAATTTCTGTTTTCATTTTTTTCCTCCCCTTCTTCCAAGAGCCATAACTTTTTTATTTTTTCCGTCCCCATAGCCATATAAGGGCTTGTTATTTTGTGGGACGAATTGTACTTTTGAATGACATCATCCATTTTATCAAGTGACGTACTGGAAAGCTGGAAATAACATTCCAAGTGTGTTGAAATTGCAAAAAAAAAGTGCAATTCCACAATTGATTTTATGTTTATTTCTTTTTACCATGTTCACTATATGGTAAACTCATATTACAATATGATTCTCCAGGTCGGCATGAGTACGCAGATACCAAACATGTAGAGTTTTTTTTGTTATTTAAGTGGTGAAAAAAATTCAGAAATTTGCAAAAAAAAACAACATTTTCTGCTTGTGTCATCATTTTCCGAGATGTGTTATATTTTCATTTTTTTTATACACTAATGTTTTTATTGAAACCATGTTGGAGTACATATGTGTTATGTTTTTATTGCCTCTTATAGAATTTTATTTCAATGCTGCAGAGGCCAAAAAACGTAATTGTGTCTTTTCGTTTTTTTTTTCTCGTTACACCGTTTACCGATTGGATTAATTTTGTAGCTGTAATCTTGTTTTTGTAAAAACTGTTTTAACCAGTACTCACATGAAAAGATTTCATCAGATAGCTTAACTCGACTGCAGAGGCACATATGAAGATTCCAGAAAAAGGTTTATTTTCAAGCTGAATTCTTGTATCATACAAAGGTAGCAGTAGATGCAACAGTTGCAGCAGCTGCACTTACAGTAGGCAAAAAGACGATTCTAAACCAGAACTGTGCAAAAGGAGGAATTACTGACATCAGAGCTGGGAAGACAGGGAGAGAGGGAGGACAAACTTCTAAAAAGAGCAAACTGATTACATAGCAGTGTAACAGTAACAATACTGTCACACACGTGGATTGTGGACCCACTGTGCCATGGGTCAGGCTTACCCTGGAGGGCTAGGCTAAGCAGCTAAGTGGTCTTCGCTAGAGCTCCTGATGATGGAGTTAGGCTTGTGTAGCCACCAGGTACCATTCTGGGCAGTTCCCAGTACTACAGCAGCTGACTCCAAGGGTTAGGATCGCAGTCACGGACACGGACTCTGAGTCACTGACAGGACAGGATTTGGATACTGGTATAACAGATATCGGAGCAGGTACAGACGGTACGGATTCTGGAACACTAGCCAGAGCGAACACTGGTGCTAGTCCAGACAGCACGAGTTTCAGGAACAGGTTTAGGTTCATACAACATGGGTTTAAGGAACAGGTTCTAGTTCATACAACACGGGTTTAAGGAACAGGTTCTAGTTCAGATAACACGGGTTTCAGGGACAGGTTCTGGTTCAGACAATGCGGGACTCATGGACAGGGATCTGGCAACATACTAATTGAACACACAATAAGTAGGAAAACTATAGGGGGTGCTCAGGCACCTTCTTACTGGGGAAGGTGCCTTATATAACTGATGCCTCACAGTCATTGGCTGGGGGCATTTCTAAAGTGTGTGCTGCCGCGCTCCCGCAGCCGCGCTTGTGCCGTCCTCTGCCTACTGGCTCTGTTCAGGCTCCTCCGGGGCTGGGGCGCTGCTGATGGAGTGCAGTGCTGGCTGCTGCTGGGTCACGATCTTCTCCAGCAGCTCTTCCTTTCAGCAGGCGATGGCATCCTGCTGGGCCCTCTCCATCCTCCGGCCTAACTCCTGGATCTCGGCATGGAGGAACTCGATATCCTTCAGGGATATGTGGCGGACGGGCCCTGAGCGGCGGGGTTACTCGGAGGCGGGTCAGTGTAGGGGTTGGGGATGCAGTCGCGGCCTGGACCCGTTCCGTGCCCAGGGCTGCCACATTCAAAAATAAATGAGAGAGAATATGAAATGATATGGGCCTTTAAGGATGAGTGGTATTTCGACTACGCCACCTGCAGTTCCTGGTGAAGGCCACCAGCGCTGCGACAGTCCACTGAGGCCGGTGTTTGAGGCAGCTAGGATGCAACGGCTCCCCACAGATGGAGCAGGCCTCAGGGCAGTGTGCGGAGGAATGGTGGGTGCAGTGCCGCGCAGGAATAAACAAGGGGAGGCGGTGAATGAAGTCATCCGGGTCTTTACTCACTGTAGATAAACTTTCAGCCGCAAAGCTTCTCTCTGCTACACACGGCGTACTGCGGCCACCGGGAAGGGAGTTCAGCACTTTCCAGGTAGATCAGGAGCACCTGTCGAGACCCCGATGGTGTGTGTTCGTCTCCTTGGTAAGTTCTCCCACTGAGTCTCCTCCTGACTGTGTGTGGTATGAACGTGGTGTAAGGCCGGGTCCCACAGGATAAACGCAGTTTAAGAGATACAGGTGGCGACTCCGCTCCGTCGGTATCCCCCTGGGATCCACTCAGCCTCCGGGCTTTTCTGACTGAGACGTGAAGTGACAAAGTCAGATATCGGGGGCCGGTTACCCCTCTTGCAGCAGAAATCCCTCTGGCTAGGCCAGAATAAAGAATATGACTCGCCCCCTGGGCCGTGGGGCACTCGGATCCGGGCAATAGGGGGAAACGATGGGAGTAGTAGTGGCAACCCGGTTCCGTGGCTCAGGGTGGTCAGGCCAGTGGTAGTCCGTTATGTGTTAATGATTATGTCCGACTATGCCACCCGTGGATTTGCGGTTATTAGGAACCGCCGCTGCATGCAGACCGCTGGGGCTGATGAGATGTGCAGCTATGGTAGTGTGACTCCCCACGGGAAGAGTGCGGCCCCAGGGCAGTATAGTGGATGGTGGGAGTGATGGTAGTGAGAGTCCCAGTGATGATATTGCTGGAGGAGCAAGGATCACGCAGACAACAGGTTGCAGTCCAGGGTCTTTACTTGAACAGGTAAACTGACCCACAAACAGTCCCAGCTAGGAGGGGACCTGGATGTCTGAGAGCAACGGGGAAATTGGCCCTGGTCAGGGTGAGGGTGTAGGCCTACCGTGCTTTCTACGCTCCTTCTGGCTATCTCCTCCT
Organism: Phyllobates terribilis; assembly: GCF_046119375.1. NCBI lineage: Eukaryota > Metazoa > Chordata > Amphibia > Anura > Dendrobatidae > Phyllobates > Phyllobates terribilis. Next base: position 106,689,464 of record NW_027362773.1, read on the forward strand.
GATAGGGTAACAGCCCACGTTTCCGAGCTTTCCGTGCTTTCTCGCCTGTATGGCCTGCGACGTGGGTTCCTTTCTGCTCCCAGCCTTGTACGGCTTCACTGGTCCCTTCGGTTGTGGCAGGGCCTCCAGGCTTCTTAGGCCAAGGAATGTACAGTCCCTTGCGGACTGGTTCTCTGCTGGGGGATGTGGAATCCTTCCAGCCTCAGACACCAAAGTCTGGTAAAGCTAAGTCTTTCTCTGCCAAGACTGGCTCTCTTCGCCTCTTGTCTCTGGCTTGTGGCTCTCTCCTTCTGCCACACTTCCTCTTAGGTGCAATCAACTGTCTGTCCCTGCTCCACTCTGGGACACGTCTCAAAGCTGAGACAGGCAATCCAGTTCTCTCTAACCCTGTCCCCAGTACCAGCTTTTATAGGGGCAGCCTGCTCCCCCTACTGGCCTGAGACAGGAGGCATTGCATGCTAATGTTCCCCTAACCAGAGAACCTCCCCCTTGCTCTCAGACACAGCTTTAATTACACTTGTGGCATCCAGGTAGGGTGACACATTCCCCCCTAGTGAAATTTAGTACTCCGGGACTAAACAATAAACAAAGATAATATACATAACAATAAAACATTAATAGACAGATGACGCACAAATTGAGTTCTTTAGGTCACAGTGTGGTCTGTGACCGGGTGTCCATATCACCAAAACAACAGGGAGCCTTAACCAGGTGGGAGTCTGTCCTACCCCAAGTCCTTCACAGTCTTAGTTCATTCCTGGGTTAGGCTCAGAATGCAGTCCATCCCCGGTCCCGGTTATAAAAAGTCCATAACCTGTGAGTCCTTACGGTAGCTGCAAGAAACTGAAACACAGAATTACCAAACATGCATGTAACTTTGCAAACGATTCAACATTTGGCAACAAGGTTATTTACAATTTAGTACTCTCTATATTCTCCAGCGAGCGGGTATCTGCCCCTTTGTGCTCCTGGTTGACCTCCTTAACCCACTGTCTGGTGGTGGACTGACTTGGCTTTCCCCACTAGCGTTAGGGGTGCAGCTACCAGCTGGGTGTACAGGTAGGGCAGGCAACTGTCTGCGGGTCCTTTGGCTTACCGCAGGCATGGCAGGCTCACTGTCAGCAGAGGGTTGACTCTCCTGGGCTGCTGGTACAGGCTCTTCTGCCTCTGGAACCGCTTGCTCCTCTTCACCTTCCGGCTCTGGTGTTGGTTGTTGCTGTGCCGGTTGCAGGAAATGCAGGACGGGTACCACTATAGCATCATTTATGCGAGTCCAGGACTGAGGGAACTCTCCGAGAACGGTGCTGATCATTTCTTCCTTGTCCTCTGCAGGTTCAAGGTCACTCTGATCCTCTTCTGCACTATGGAGTTGCTCGGGGCATCTTTTGAGGTGGTCTCTGGAGACGACACTAGTGGTTTCTCCTCTGTCCTTGGTGATTACGCACACCTTTGGGTTGTCGTGGTCAGACTGCAGCACGGTGTAGGGTTCCCTTTCCCACTGGTCGTCCAACTTATGTAGCCTTCTTTTTCGCTTTAGGACTTGCTCACCAGGTTCTAGGGGACCAGCAGGGGCGTGTTGATTGAAGAGTTTTTCTTGCCTCTCTCTCACCTGGGCCAGGCTCTTCTCCACACTCTCCTGTACCTTCTTGTACTGCAGTTGCCTTTCCGTGTCCCAGTCCGCATCCGGGGAGGTGTCCTCAGGTATTAGGACCCCCATCTCCAAGTCTATGGGCAGCTTACCTGGTCTAGCTCGCATCAGGTAAGCCGGGGTGCAGTTTGTAGCGTTCACCGGGATATTGTTGTACATGTCTACCAGGTCCGGCAGTTTTTCTGGCCACAGGCTGCGTTCCTCCAGGGGCAACGTCTTCAGGAGATCAATGACTATATTGTTCATCTTCTCACACATCCCGTTGGTTTGGGGGTGGTAAGGCGTTGTCCGAATCTTCTTACAGCCATAGAGGTTGCAGAACTCCTGGAAGATTTCAGCTTCAAACGCTGGACCCTGGTCTGTCAGGACCTGTTCCAGATACCCGTGTGGACGGCAGAAGTATTGCTGGAAGACTCGGGCCGCTGTTTGGGCTGTCAAGTCCTTTACCGGGACTACCACTAGAAAACGGGAATAGTGGTCCACGATTGTCAGGGCGTAGATGTGTCCGGACCGGCTTGGAGCCAATTTGACGTGGTCCAGAGCTACCAGCTCAAGAGGCTGCGTGGTGACGATGGGCCTCAAGGGTGTCTTCTGGCTGGTGCGGTCCTTCCTCCTCAGGTGACAAGGGCCACAGTCTCTGCACCACTTTTCTACTGCTCCTCTCATGCCGACCCAAAAGAACCTTCCTCTTAGTAGGAACTCCAGTTTCTTCCAACCGAAGTGTCCCGCTCTGTCATGGTAAGCTCCCAGGACTATAGCTGCATCTCGCCTTGGGATCACGACTTGCCAGGTCAGCTCGTGCGTCCGGTGGTTGACAATCCTTCTGCACAACTTGCCTTCGTAGAGGAACAGCTTGCTCTTCTCCTTCCATAGCTGCTTGGCTTCCTCTGGGGCATCTGGATCTAGGCGGGCGTCTTCCTGGGTCAGCAGATCTTTCACCAGGCGGACTGCAGGGTCACTATCTTGGGTTTCGGCCCAGCTGTGGTGGGGTAGGGGATTCATCATCACAGTTGTTAGATCCCCCTCCTTCACGCGGTGAGAGTGTTGAGCGGCTCCATACCGGTGAAACGCGGGGAGTTCTACCTCTTCCAGCTCTTCTGGGTCTTCGTCACCTTCAGGTAAGTGAGGCATTCTTGATAGGGCGTCCGCGTTGGCGTTGGTTTTGCCTGCCCGGTACTTGATCACGAAGTCATAGTTGGAGAGACGGGATATCCACCGCTGTTCCAGGGCACCCAGTCTTGCATTGTCCAGGTGTGTCAACGGGTTGTTGTCCGTGTACACGGTGAACTTTGCGGAGGCCAGGTAATGCTTGAAGCGTTCCGTCACGGCCCACACCACCGCCAAGAATTCTAGCTTGAAGGAGCTGTAATTCTCCGGGTTCCTCTCGGTGGGCCTCAGCTTCCGGCTGGCGTATGCGATCACCCGTTCTCTGCCCTGTTGGTGTTGGGACAGTACGGCTCCCAGTCCCACATTACTGGCATCTGTGTGGAGAATGAAAGGCTGGCCATAATCAGGGTAGGCCAGGATCTCATCCCCAGTGAGGGCCAACTTTAGCTGGCGGAAGGACTCCTCTTCCGGTTTATCCCACTTGAAGGGTGGCTTTTGACTTCTGGACTTAGACTGTCCGATCAGGAGGTCCTGCATAGGAGCTGCCATCTTAGTGAACTCGGGGATGAACCTTCGGTAGTAGCCTACCAACCCGAGAAACTGTCTCACCTCTTTGATGTTCGAGGGGTTTGGCCAGCTCTTGATTGCCGTGACCTTGTCAGGGTCGGGGGCCACTCCTTCCGCGCTTACCACGTGCCCTAGGTACTGGACCTTTGGTTTCAGCAGGTGGCACTTCGATGGTTTCACCTTCAGGCCATAGCCTACCAGGGCTTCGAACACCTCAGCCAGGTGCTTGAGATGGTCCTCATAGGTCTTCGAATAGACGATCACGTGGGGATGTGGTGTTCTACCCCTTTTACTCTGCCGAAGTCTAGCGGGTGCTTACTAAAGACTCTCTCGTACTCCCGTACCACCCGGTAGACTCCTTGTTTTTGGTGCAGGGGAGTGGAGTCAGCACCCACGTGGAGTTTCTGGCACCAGTCCTCCTTTTGTTTCTGGGAGCCATTACCCTCCGCCTGTGGAGATGGAGGCAAGGGTTCCACGGCCCTGATAGCTTTGTGTTCGACGACAAACAGTTTGGCGAGGGTAGCGTACCTGGGTAAGTGTACTTCCCTCTCCCCAATGTTGAGGATGCGGACGGGCACCCTCCCATGACGGACATCAACCACCCCCCGGGCTGTCAAAATGGTGGGCCTGCTGTCTGAGTACACGGGTTCTACCATGGCTTGGTAGTCTCTACCTCTCAACCCAATTGCAGTCCGACACCAGATTATCATTTCACTTTTGGGAGGCATGGAAATGGGGAATGGATAACTGAGTCTTACGCTACCGATCTCACCACCAGACAGTTCTACCTGCTGCCGTCTCATCAGGGCTTTTATCTCCTTGTTGAGGACTCTCTGTTGGCTGGAACTAGCATTCACCGCCACCTGTTGTAGAATTACAATTACTTCTGAAAGACAATTTTCAATTATGTTAGTACCCACAGTTATTTTAGGGTGACTTTCATGACGGTCAATGTCCACAATAATCACTCCCTGTGCCGGCAGTTCAACTTTACCAATTTTAATGGTCATCTCCTTGAACCCCATCTGCGGCACGGGTAAGCCATTACTGGCGATGATGCTCAAGTTACTGTCTGGATACCGTGTGATATCAGCATCAGTCCAATACTGCTTAAAAAGTACATAAGGGATTGTGGTTACTTGCGACCCAGTATCCAGCAAGGCGCTCATGGGGATACCGTCCAGCACCACGGGTAAAACCGGGCGCCCCCCAACGTACTTATCACACCAATTATAAGGGCCTGGTAATCTTATGCCTGGGGGTCGGCCCTCTGCCCCAGGTTGGACCCGTTTAAATTACAGTACCTGGAAATGTGTCCGGGCTGGTTGCATCGACGGCAAATGGGCTGTCCATCCTCTGCGTAGCGGTCTGTGGGCCTCCCTCGGAACGACGGGATCCTCCTCTGTCGACGCCACGGGACATCCTCCGGACTTGAAGCCAGCTTGATGGGTCTTGATGGGTCCACTTGCAACGACTGGACGGTCCTGGTCAACGCCGCGACGCTCCTGGTCAGCTCCTGGACTTGGTGGTGCAGGCCTTTCGACGGGGCTTGGTTCAGGGCCTGTGCATCAGCCTCCACGGAGTCCATAGAGGAGGGCGCCGCCTCCTGGTGGTAGGTGATAGCAGGGCGCCGGGGGTTTATAGCGCCACTGGTTGCAGATTCACGGAGCACCCTTATGGCCCTGTCCTTAAATTGGGCAAAGGTCAGGTCGGGGTTCTGGAAGAGCAGGAGGTGCAGCTGGGCCCTGTGGGCGCTGGACAGCAGACCCTCTATGAATTGTTCTGTTAGCAGCTTATCGGTTTCCTGCACACTGCCAGGGTCAGTTTGTTGAATAGCCCTCAAGGCTTCCTGCAGATTTAGGGCATAGTCTCTGATGCTGTCCTGTGCCCGCTGCTTACACCCATAGAACCTCATTTTAATTTCAGCGGAGGTACGTGTGTCAAAGGTACCCCGCAGCCGGGCCAGAATACCCTTCACAGTCCTTTTCTCCTCAGTGGGCCATGATTTTACCTCCCTTTGGGCTGCGCCAGTTAACTGCCCTGTCAATATGCTGACCTTCTGTTCCTCTGTCAGGGGGTAAACCTGGAACAAACTGTATAGCCTTTCCTTGAAGTCAGTTAGGGCATGGGGCTCCCCTGAGTATTTGGGCAGCCAGGCCGCTCCAGGGATGTAGGGCAAGGAAAAGGGCATCACCGCTGCTGCAGCTGCGTTGGTGGTAGTGGGCGCCTCTGTGTCCGACATCTTCCTCCCCCCCTAGTGAAGTGTGGCCTACCTTCCGACGATCCTCTTCTGTAGGCCGCGGCTCCGCTGCTGCTCTGGACGAGGACCTGGCGTCGCACTCCGATGATGTCAGCGTCGCTCTCTCTCCCTTCCAGGACCTTGCGCAGCGTCGGTGCGTGGGGCGGAGCTTCGGATCTCGCGCGGTTTTGACCTCCACGCCCCTCTTCTTCCCGCGCGGCGTCCTGAAGATGGTGTCCGATGGCGGGAAGACGGCAGAAGACGGCGGGAAAAGGTCCAAGATGGCGTCCGATGGCGGGAATCCGCTCCGGATGGCGGGAAACGACTCCAGACGGTGGGAAACTTCGCCACAGATAAGTTACAAAAGTCTTTTTCAGGCACGCAGTACCCGGTGGTTGCGGGCACGAAATCCTGCCGACTACGCCAAAGCTGACTCGCCCCCTGGGCCGTGGGGCACTCGGATCCGGGCAATAGGGGAAACGATGGGAGTAGTAGTGGCAACCCGGTTCCGTGGCTCAGGGTGGTCAGGCCAGTGGTAGTCCGTTATGTGTTAATGATTATGTCCGACTACGCCACCCGTGGATTTGCGGTTATTAGGAACCGCCGCTGCATGCAGACCGCTGGGGCTGATGAGATGTGCAGCTATGGTAGTGTGACTCCCCACGGGAAGAGTGCGGCCCCAGGGCAGTATAGTGGATGGTGGGAGTGATGGTAGTGAGAGTCCCAGTGATGATATTGCTGGAGGAGCAAGGATCACGCAGACAACAGGTTGCAGTCCAGGGTCTTTACTTGAACAGGTAAACTGACCCACAAACAGTCCCAGCTAGGAGGGGACCTGGATGTCTGAGAGCAACGGGGAAATTGGCCCTGGTCAGGGTGAGGGTGTAGGCCTACCGTGCTTTCTACGCTCCTTCTGGCTATCTCCTCCTGATAGGGTAACAGCCCACGTTTCCGAGCTTTCCGTGCTTTCTCGCCTGTATGGCCTGCGACGTGGGTTCCTTTCTGCTCCCAGCCTTGTACGGCTTCACTGGTCCCTTCGGTTGTGGCAGGGCCTCCAGGCTTCTTAGGCCAAGGAATGTACAGTCCCTTGCGGACTGGTTCTCTGCTGGGGGATGTGGAATCCTTCCAGCCTCAGACACCAAAGTCTGGTAAAGCTAAGTCTTTCTCTGCCAAGACTGGCTCTCTTCGCCTCTTGTCTCTGGCTTGTGGCTCTCTCCTTCTGCCACACTTCCTCTTAGGTGCAATCAACTGTCTGTCCCTGCTCCACTCTGGGACACGTCTCAAAGCAGAGACAGGCAATCCAGTTCTCTCTAACCCTGTCCCCAGTACCAGCTTTTATAGGGGCAGCCTGCTCCCCCTACTGGCCTGAGACAGGAGGCATTGCATGCTAATGTTCCCCTAACCAGAGAACCTCCCCCTTGCTCTCAGACACAGCTTTAATTACACTTGTGGCATCCAGGTAGGGTGACACAAATACAGGTGGCGACTCTGCTCCGTCCGTATCCCCATGGGATCATTTTGCCTGTGGAGCCTATCTCCTCTGCTCCCCTCCTAGGCCTTCTTAGATCAGGACCTTGACCGGGTAGAGATGTAGCACCCTGAGGATTCGGCTGCTACAGGGGTATTGCACCTCAACCCAGAGGTGTGATATTCCACTCCCGAGTAAGGAAGGAGTGTGGAACTGAGCTCGGTAGGCTGCATGCACTACACACATCCCATTTCCGAGGAGCAGACCGACGGTACTCCCACTTAGAAATGTGCAGGTACGACCGAGTCTGTTCCTGGCTGGAGTGGGAGGGGGGTGGTACATCCCAAGTAGTGTAGGGGCAGATAGGGGGAGCAGCCTGGGTAAAGATAGGAGCTCATTGGGTGCTGGTCACCTGAGCTCACACATAGAGGGATATATAAGGTGGGCACCAACTAAGAACAGGGTCAGTTGCAGAGAGAAAGTCAGCGAGCAGAGGAGAAGAGAGACCCAGAGTGAGAGAGGAGAAAGAGAGACCCAGAGGGGGAAACAGAAGAGAGGACTCTAAGAACCCAAATTAAATCCCCGGGTGAAGAGTCGGCATCAGGGTACCGGAACCCAAGCTGGTGGGGGCAAAAACACACCCCAGCCAGAGACCGGAGGCCCTGGGCAGCGTCTGCCACGGCCACCCACCACATCCACCACGAAGGCATACCACGTGGAGGGTCAGGGAACCCAAGGCCAAGGGTCTCCCAACAGAAGGCCCGAGGGAGCTGGACCTGGGTGGATCAATAGTGGGGACGGCCAGAGAAAGGACAGAAGGAGAGCTCAGGGTCACGCTCCGGACTTATTTGGGGGTTGGCTGGATCCAGAACCTGGTGGACGCAGCACGGCTCGGGAGGTCACTCGAAGCTGGAGTGACCGGAACATCAGCAGTGAGTAAACATCCAAAACTGCATAACCCGACTCTGTCTCTGATTGCCATCTACACTGCATCACCACAACCCCCATCCTCTGCACCTGATCCCCCTGAGGCTATACCCCACCCGTTGGGGGTTATATCACCAAAGCTGCACCTACACCATCAGCCTCAGCGGACCCTGCTGCAGCGGCGGCCGTAGTGACCGCAATACAACGGGTGGCGTAGTCGACATTAAGAACTTTATAACATCTGTAGGACTGCCACATACAACTGAGTTTGACACCCTGGGCACGGACCGGGTCACAGCCACTCGGAAGACTACAACTCCCATCTGATCCGGCTCCGGATATTCCCCCTAAAGAATATGGCCCAGGGGGCGCGTCAACTTTGGCGTAGTCGGCAGGATTACGTGCCCGCAACAACCGGGTACTGCGTGCCTGAAGAAAAGAACAAGTTTACCTCAAAAAGAAGTCTCCTGCCGGTTCCGGAGGGTCCCCGCCATCGGACCCCATCACCAGTCGATTCCAGCCGGTTGTCCGCCATTAACAGCGTTTTCCCGCCATCTGCAGAGTTTCCTGCCACTGGGAAGCGATTCCCGCCATTTCCAAAGGTTTCCCGCCTTGGAAGAGCGGACGCCATTATGGGCGTGCCAGAGGGTGGCGAGAGGCCACCTCCCATCGTGGGCCAGGACCGAAAATGGCGCCAAAAGTGGAAACCGCCCCCACCAACAGAGACTGTGATGCTAGAGGTGTCTGTCAGCGTGAAAGAACTGCCCCTGGAGCTGACAGTCACCAAGTGGCCCCGGGACCGCCCTCGAAGGGGGAGGAGACGAAAGGAGAGAAGAAAGATGGGTGCCGCTTGGAGCAGTCTAGAGCGAGCGCACCCGGAGGCAAGAAGCCTGGAGAAGAGTAGCGGAGGAGCTTACCCGGAGATGGCGAGAAAGCAGAGCAGCACCGGCCCGTTGGCCAGGAGCCTGCTAGAGACAGAGGAAGGAGAGCAGAGCAGCACCGGCCCGCTGGCCAGGAGCCTGCTGGAAGAAGAGCAGAGCAGCACCGACCCGTTGGTCAGGAGCCTGCTGGAAACCACGACCCCACTAGGCCTAGTGGAGGTCCTCGCACAGCTCCCCCGAGACCGGGAGTGTGCACAGACTGCCCTGGAGGGCCTCGCACGGAGGATGGCCCGGGTACAGCGAGAGACATTGGCGGAGTGGAGCCGAGAGATGGCCCAGCAAACCAAGACCCGGAGCACGCCAGCCAAGATGAGGAGACAGACCGCCTCTGAGGATGGCGCGGGAGGACCCAAGGCCGGAGACGGCGCCGAGAAGGGAGCCGAACGCATGGAGGCAGGTAAAGGGGACGTCTATACCCCAAACCGGGAAACCGCTTACCTGCCCCAGCTCCCCGTCGCAGAGCCCGAAAGTCCCCCTGCTGTGCCCGAAAACGCTATGTCACCGCCGCAGACTAGGCCTCAAACGGAAGCCGCGACCCCTGTGACGTCACACGCCTCGACCCCGAGCGTGACCAAGCAGGAAGTACCACCAGCCTGGTCGCAAGGCCTAGTACCCCCGGGCGCCGCAATACCAACAGCGCCCCCTACCTCCGCGGAGCCCCCGGCCTGGTCGCAGGGCCAAGTAGCCCAGGGCGCCGCCGTCCTTACGGTGCCCTTCACCTTCCAGATACCCCAGGCCTGGCCGCAAGGCCCGGGCAACCCGGGCGCTAACACCACCGCGCCCATAAGACCAAGAGTGCCGCATCTGGGAGAGGACCTGTACGCCCAGCATACGTGCCCGGATGGGCAGCCATTTATATGGCCACCGGAGTTCCACCATCCCCGACTCCGGAGAGAGAGACCCCTGGATGAACCCCTGATCCGGGCTCCAAAGCCCGTAAAGAGGATCTCGCCCCCGCTAGCGGAAGCACAGTTTGAGTGGGACCCCACCGGAGAAGATCTTATGGGGTTCACTCAAGAGACTCGGGCAGCTGCAGCGGAGCGTGCTGAGTGCTGCCGCCAACAGCTCGAGGACTTCGAGAGGGAGCGGAGAGAGAGGCGGGTCCGGGAACAGCTAGCTCAAGTAAAGAGCGCGGAGCAGAAGAGCCGGGCCAGGAGAGACCCCCGTGCAGCGCATAGTCCCCGCACCACCGGGACTGTGATTAAGTTTAACATGCAGCATGGGTGGGGCTTCATCCGAGACCACCGCACCCTAGGCGACGTCTTCGTGACCAGGAGAGACGTTGAGTCCCACCTACCGGAGGGACACAGAGGTCGTGACCTTTACATCGGGGACGAGGTCACCTTCACCCGGCACAAGTGTGCCAAAGGTCCCTACGCCCTCCATGTGCATCGCCTGACGGAGAAAGAGCTGCGGTGTGAGGAGGAAGAACAAGAGGACCCGGACGGGTCTGAAACTAGAGCCAAAGGTAACCATAAAGCAAGAGCAGGAGGACGCCGTCGCTAAGGACAGCAAAGCAGAAGCTGTATATAGTTGCCCGTCGGGGCACAGTAAACTGAAACCGTAAACTGAAACTGAAACTGTTGTTGTTGCTAATATAGTCCCCGTTGGGACCAGCAAGTGTGAACTGTTACCCGTATTTCCCTTAATCCCACTGACCGAGGACTGAGAGCGGTCATTCCTCCCCAATACCTGGCCGAGGACTGAGAGCGGCCATAGTCCCTGTATATAGTTGCGCGTCCTAAAGCGCCCCCTACCGATTTTATAGGAAAACCAGTTTTCCAGAGAGACTGTCGCACTTTACCCGGTCACACGTGCACAGTGACCGGAGGAGGAGCCAGAGGCGACGAGAATGTTTTGTATTGATATATATATATATAATGTTTTATATGTTTTATATGTTTATGAAAAAAAAAAAAAAAATTTGTATGTTTGGATGTTTTTGTCTTACAGCCCGAGGACGTGCTGTGATTTACCAGGGGGGAATGTAGCACCCTGAGGATTCGGCTGCTACAGGGGTATTGCACCTCAACCCAGAGGTGTGATATTCCACTCCCGAGTAAGGAAGGAGTGTGGAACTGAGCTCGGTAGGCTGCATGCACTACACACATCCCATTTCCGAGGAGCAGACCGACGGTACTCCCACTTAGAAATGTGCAGGTACGACCGAGTCTGTTCCTGGCTGGAGTGGGAGGGGGGTGGTACATCCCAAGTAGTGTAGGGGCAGATAGGGGGAGCAGCCTGGGTAAAGATAGGAGCTCATTGGGTGCTGGTCACCTGAGCTCACACATAGAGGGATATATAAGGTGGGCACCAACTAAGAACAGGGTCAGTTGCAGAGAGAAAGTCAGCGAGCAGAGGAGAAGAGAGACCCAGAGTGAGAGAGGAGAAAGAGAGACCCAGAGGGGGAAACAGAAGAGAGGACTCTAAGAACCCAAATTAAATCCCCGGGTGAAGAGTCGGCATCAGGGTACCGGAACCCAAGCTGGTGGGGGCAAAAACACACCCCAGCCAGAGACCGGAGGCCGTGGGCAGCGTCTGCCACGGCCACCCACCACATCCACCACGAAGGCATACCACGTGGAGGGTCAGGGAACCCAAGGCCAAGGGTCTCCCAACAGAAGGCCCGAGGGAGCTGGACCTGGGTGGATCAATAGTGGGGACGGCCAGAGAAAGGACAGAAGGAGAGCTCAGGGTCACGCTCCGGACTTATTTGGGGGTTGGCTGGATCCAGAACCTGGTGGACGCAGCACGGCTCGGGAGGTCACTCGAAGCTGGAGTGACCGGAACATCAGCAGTGAGTAAACATCCAAAACTGCATAACCCGACTCTGTCTCTGATTGCCGTCTACACTGCATCACCACAACCCCCATCCTCTGCACCTGATCCCCCTGAGGCTATACCCCACCCGTTGGGGGTTATATCACCAAAGCTGCACCTACACCATCAGCCTCAGCGGACCCTGCTGCAGCGGCGGCCGTAGTGACCGCAATACAACGGGTGGCGTAGTCGACATTAAGAACTTTATAACATCTGTAGGACTGCCACATACAACTGAGTTTGACACCCTGGGCACGGACCGGGTCACAGCCACTCGGAAGACTACAACTCCCATCTGATCCGGCTCCGGATATTCCCCCTAAAGAATATGGCCCAGGGGGCGCGTCAGAGACAGTGGTTAACTCTGACCCGCTCCTCGTCTCAAGGCCAGAGTACGAGGACCGCGAACCTTCAGCCAGCTACAGCCTCTTGCTGGACCCTGACAGAAGACCCTCAATCAAAGACCTTGAACTTAAGATGGCCGTAGATTAAATATGAATCAATAAGTGCTCCATAAATGTGTGTCCTCCACCCTCACCCACTACATGGTTCCCCCTATCTTTGGTTCCCCCCATCTCCTCTATCCCGGGCCGGGGCAGCACCCTGGTGCATTTAGGCCCCCTATAGGACAGGAGTGGTGTAGTGTTGAGTGGTGAAGTGGGGTCCTGAGAGATGCTCCATCCTTACCCGGAAGAGGAGATACCACACCTCAATCTGAGGTGCAGTACCCCTGTGACGACTAAACCCTCAGGGGCGCCACAGATAACTTCGCCATTTCCACCTCCAGGGTGAGAGGCACTTCTGGTCGCGGCAGGCCATGGACGGGAGCTTGTTCCGGATTCTCGTCCATGTTGCCTGCTGGGTGCGGTCTGTCTAGACTGCTGGAGACTCCACCCTGTCTCCCAGGTTTCTTCTCTCCTCTCCCCTTTCGGGGGCGGTTCCATGGCAGCTTGCTGTCGGACACACCTTGGGGCGGCTCCCCCAGCTTGATGGACACATCTACAAACATGGTCACTGATGCTCGGGACGGGCCCTGCTTTTGGCGCCATTCTGGAACCCGGCCCACGATGGGAGGCGGTTTCTTGTTGTCTTTTGTCTCGCACATAATGGCGCCCGTTGTTCTGGGGCGTGCGCCACTTTCAGTACAGAACACAGTCTCTGGGCGCACAATACCCAGTGATAACGGATGGGTTCATATCCTGTTCGTGACGCCAAAGATGACGCGCCCCCTGGGCTGTGGGGTACTCTGTGCCGGGCCGGTCGTTGCTAGGGGAGATGTCACAGTGGCGGTGACCCGGTCCGTGACCCAGGGCGGTCAATCAAAAGGGGAAATTTTACAGGGGATTTAAAGTTTTTATATACAGTTCGTGACGCCACCTGTGGTATGCGGCTATATGGAACTGCCGCTGCAGTGCAAAACCTCTGGAGCCGATGTTAGTGCAGTAGAGTTGATACAGCTCTCCACCATTCTCACTGCTGCAGCTGCATGTTAGACGGCACCGCTGTTGCTGTGTGCGCTATACCTTGTTAATTTCAAGCCAATTTTTGCACAAATCTACAGATAGCTTGGGAGTAGGGAATAGTTGTGATTGCAGTCCTTTTAAGGACTAGGTTACAGCATTTCCTATGACTTTTATCAGGCAGGTCTGTGCTCTTAAATAGATAGGTTGGGAGTAAAGACTAATTTTAATTGCAGTCCTTTTCAGGACTAAGTTACATCAGTTCCTATCAGTTTTTGCCAGGCAGGTCTGTGCCAGTGCTGTGCAAGTTTTTTTCACAGCATTTGGCTAAATCTAGCAAAGCTAATCCTTTTTGGCCTATTGCAGAGTGTGTTAGTCAGTGGAGTAGCCTATCTGTGTTGCAAGCTACACCACCTGTGTATAGAATACCAATTTTTTACTGCACCAAGTGAAGTAAAACCTTTTGGGCATAGCATCATTCTATTAGTCCATCTATACTGACCTCCATCAGGTTGCAAATTGAATATATTTTTTTTCTGCATCTAGCTCTGAAAAAATATTTGGGCTTCTAGCAGTGTGTGGGACTTGTTCTATTAGTCCATCTATACTGACCTCCATCACGTTGCAAATTGAATATAATTTTTTTCTACATCTATCTCTGAAAAAATATTTGGGCTTCTAGCAGTGTGTGGGACTTGGTCTATTAGTCCATCTATACTAACATCCATCAGGTTGCAAATTGAATATATTTTTTTTCTGCATCTAGCTCTGAAAAAATATTTGGGCATCTAGCAGTGTGTGGGACTTGGTCTATTAGTCCATCTATACTGACCTCCATCAGGTTGCAAATTAAAAATAATTTTTTTCTGCATCTAGCTCTGAAATAATATTTGGGCTTCTAGCAGTGTGTGGGACTTGTTCTATTAGTCCATCTATACTGACCTCCATCAGGTTGCAAATTGAATATAATTTTTTTCTGCATCTAGCTCTGAAAAAATATTTGGGCTTCTAGCAGTGTGTGGGACTTTCTCTATTAGTCCATCTATACTGACCTCCATCAGGTTGCAAATTGAATATAATTTTTTTCTGCATCTAGCTCTGAAAAAATATTTGGGCTTCTAGCAGTGCGTGGGACTTGTTCTATTAGTCCATCTATACTGACCTCCATCAGGTTGCAAATTAAAAATAATTTTTTTCTGCATCTAGCTCTGAAAAAATATTTGGGCTTCTAGCAGTGTGTGGGACTTGGTCTATTCGTCCATCTATACTGACCTCCATCAGGTTGCAAATTGAATATAATTTTTTTCTGCATCTAGCTCTGAAAAAATATTTGGGCTTCTAGCAGTGTGTGGGACTTGGTCTATTAGTCCATCTATACTGACCTCCATCAGGTTGCAAATTAAAAATAATTTTTTTCTGCATCTAGCTCTGAAAAAATATTTGGGCTTCTAGCAGTGTGTGGGACTTGGTCTATTAGTCCATCTATACTGACCTCCATCAGGTTGCAAATTAAAAATATTTTTTTTCCTCATCTAGCTCTGAAAAAATATTTGGGCTTTTAGCAGTGTGTGGGACTTGGTCTATTCGTCCATCTATACTGACCTCCATCAGGTTGCAAATTGAATATAATTTTTTTCTGCATCTGTGGCACCCCAGGGGTCTGGTTCCCACAGTAATAGCAATATTACGTCTGTGAGCAGGTGGGAGGTTTCCTGGTCAGACATCCTATGCATGCCACACCTCCTGCCCAGTCCTGGGAGGGGAAGAACTTCCCCTATATAAAGCTGGGGCTGAGGCAGGGTTAGAGAGAAAGAGCAGAGAACACAGACAGAGACACAGTCTGGTCTGGAGTGGAGCAGCTTTAGGAAAAAGAAAGATCAGGAGCTCAGTGGGAGCAGTGCTAAAAAGAGATCAGGGGCTGGAAGCTGTAGAGCTCGCCCTGATTGAAGAGTTCTTACCGGACCCGGAGTCCGAGGCTGTGGGGACTAATCCTTACCCCGTAGCAGAAACTGCCCGGCAGGGGATTTCAGGTCCTCTGGCCAAGAAACCCGAAGGCACGGTCACACGCAAGGGACCAGCACCGCGACGTGGAGCGGAAGCTACCAAAAGGCCCCGAGTCACCGGCCATACGGGTGAGCACCACACGGTACACTCAGGGACGTGGGCTACTTTTACCAGCCTCTAGCAAGGTAGCCAGAAGAGTACGATTAGTTGGGGAGGCCTACAACTCCGCCTGGCCAGGGGAGATCCCATCTGCTCGCGGACTGACCAGGCCCCGATCGCTAGCCAGTACTCCGGGAGGGTCTACCTTTGCCACCAGTAAAGACCCTGAACTACACCGCGCCGTCTCCGAGTGTTTCATCATCCACCTCCGCTGCCCTGAGGCCATACCCCTCCCGTTGGGGGTTATACCATCCCCGCTGCACAACCGTATCACCGGCCTCAGCGGTCTGCCCTGCAGCGGCGGTCTCATGACCACATTCAACGGGTGGCGTAGTCGAACATTCTAACATCTACTGCTAAATACTGCCGCTCAGTTTGACTCCCTGGGCACGGACCGGGTCACCGCCACGAAACTACTACCCCTCTCAGATCCGGCTCTGGGTAGGCCCCCGCGTGCGCAATGCTACTCAGCACAGGCCCAGGGGCGCGTCACATCTAGCTCTGAAAAAATATTTGGGCTTCTAGCAGTGTGTGGGACTTGGTCTATTAGTCCATCTATACTGACCTACAACAGGTTGCAAATTAAAAATAATTTTTTTCTGCATCTAGCTCTGAAAAAATATATGGGCTTCTAGCAGTGTGTGGGACTTGGTCTATTAGTCCATCTATACTGACCTCCATCAGGTTGCAAATTAAAAATATTTTTTTTCCTCATCTAGCTCTGAAAAAATATTTGGGCTTCTAGCAGTGTGTGGGACTTGTTCTATTAGTCCATCTATACTGACTTCCATCAGTTTGCAAATTGAATATAATTTTTTTCTGCATCTAGCTCTGAAAAAATATTTGGGCTTCTAGCAGTGTGTGGGACTTGGTCTATTAGTCCATCTATACTGACCTCCATCAGGTTGCAAATTGAATATAATTTTTTTCTGCATCTAGCTCTGAAAAAATATTTGGGCTTCTAGCAGTGTGTGGGACTTGGTCTATTAGTCCATCTATACTGACCTCCATCAGGTTGCAAATTGAATATAATTTTTTTCTGCATCTAGCTCTGAAAAAATATTTGGGCTTCTAGCAGTGTGTGGGACTTGGTCTATTAGTCCATCTATGCTGACCTCCATCAGGTTGCAAATTGAATATAATTTTTTTCTGCATCTAGCTCTGAAAAAATATTTGGGCTTCTAGCAGTGTGTGGGACTTGGTCTATTAGTCCATCTATACTGACCTCCATCAGGTTGCAAATTAAATATAATTTTTTTCTGCATCTAGCTCTGAAAAAATATTTGGGCTTCTAGCAGTGTGTGGGACTTGGTCTATTAGTCCATCTATACTGACCTCCATCAGGTTGCAAATTGAATATAATTTTTTTCTGCATCTAACCCAGCCAATAGTTTTGGCCTAATACCACAGTTTGGCAACTCAGCTCTGCTCGGTTCCCATCCATTGTTTTTTTGTGCAAACAACTCCAGAGTTGTGAATTAGTTAACCACCAAAATGAGTGGAAAAAGGCCTGCTGCTAGTGGAAAGGGGAATAGGCGTGTTGGGAAGGGGAAAAAAGGTTGTGTCCGTGGGGTAGGTGTTAAAGCAACAGTAACATCTGCAGAAGAAAGACCATCTTCCAGCCAAACTAAAATGTCTACTTCTTTTAGCGGACAATGTGATAAGATCCCTTTCTTACGGCCACGCCAATCGCTACGAATTCCAGATGAGGCAAAAAAACAGCAGGTGCTTCAACGGATATCAAGTGTTCCTTTAAGTGGGCTCTCCTCCACATCAACTTCAACATCACAAATACTCCAGTCCCCAAAGGTGTCACCCCAATCGCACTTGCTTCCTCACAGCTCCCAAATCTCCAGCTGCCCGTCTGAGTATGAGGTAGAACAGATGGTTGAGTCTGCAGAGCTGTTTACTCATACTATAGCCTGGGAATCAGAGGTCGGCTCCAGAGCTTCTGTGAATCCAGACGAAGAAATGATCTGCACTGATGCCCAGAATCTTTATGAGTCGGATCCAGGACCAGACGCTGAAGGTTCTGACCATAATGTAGACCCTCATTCCCAAACTGTAACTCCTGTTGGTGGAGACAATGAGGAAGACTATGATGAGACTCAAATACCTGATTGGAGCGACAACTTTAGTTTTTTGTCATGGCAGGAACAGGTTGGCTCTGAGGACGACGGGTGTGATAACGCACAGGGTGATGATGATGAGGTTGGAGATCCCACTTACTGTCAACCCACAGTCAGCCAAGAGATGAGGTCAGCAGAGGATGTGGAGGAGAATGCTAGTGACGACGAGGTCAGGTTGCGCCTTCCTGGACAGAGACGTAGTACTGGAAGCACGTCAACAACTGCATCCTCAAACACAACTCTGCCTCTCACCACAAGTCGTGGTAGCTCTTCAGGTCGCATGGGTGCTAAGCCTTGCATAGCCTGGGCATTTTTTCAGATCGATAAAGATGACCCAACTCGTGTTATCTGTAACATTTGGCAGCAAAAGCTAAGTAGAGGCCAAAAAATACATAGTTTGAGTACTTCATGCATGAACCGGCACATGGACATGAAGCATAAGTTGCAGTGGGAAGCTCACTGTGCTACAATGTGGCCTAGCCGGCCGGGCCAACCACCGTCTGCCATTTCTTGTGCATCCGCGGCCTCTTCATCCTCTGTGACTGGGGGGACAAGAGTCACACCTGTTTTGGGACGCAGACCTGCCACCTCTTTACCCGCAACAGCCAGCGTGATTGGCAGGTCATCATTTTCTTTGGAGGTCGTAACACCAGCTGGTGTTGAGCGCTCTCCTACATCGATAGCACCACCTTTGGATCAAGGCAACCTAACATGTCCGCCTGCATCTTCCTCACTGACCGGCAGTTTGCCGGGGACACCCTTATCAACCCCGTCTAAGCACAGTAGCCAGCCCTCGGTCCCTCAGATGTGGACAAGTAAAAGACCATTTCCTCCTAGCCATGAGAAAGCTAAGAGGTTGAATTTCTACAACTGCAAGCTCTTGGCTACAGAAATGCTGCCTTTCCGCCTGGTGGACACAGAGGATTTTCGAGACCTTATGTCCGTCGCAGTGCCCCAGTACCAGATGCCCAGTCGGCACTACTTCTCAAAGAAAGGTGTGCCTGCGCTCCACCAGCATGTTGCACACAACATCACCGCTTCTTTGAGAAACTCTTGGACGAGTAGGCATGGACAAGGGCGTTACATGTCGCTGACTGGGCACTGGGTAACTATGGTGACAGCAGGACAAGGGGCTGCTGTCCAAGTCTTGCCGTCCCCACGAGTTGTGCGTCAATCCTCTTTATCTCAAAGTTCCTCCACTGCTTCTGCCTCCTCAACCTCCTCTTGGTCCTCCACCTGCACCCAAAGCCTGTCTGGTCATGCCACAAGCTTTCTAACTGCGCAGAAGAGATCCTGCACACCTCTTTACTATGCTGCAGTAGGGCTCAACGTCATCAGGCTGTTTTTACTTTGAAATGTCTGGGAAATGTGAGTCACACAGCTGAGGAGTTGTGGTCAGCTCTGGAGAACCAATTTCATGAATGGTTGTCTCCACTGGACCTGAAACCAGGGAAGGCCGTGTGCGACAATGCTGCAAACCTGGATGCGGCCCTTCGCCGGGGCAATGTCACACACGTGCCTTGTATGGCTCACGTGTTGAACCTGGTTGTCCAGCAATTTTTAGCCCACTATCCCGGACTAGATGGCCTTCTGCAGAGGGCACAGTCGCTGTGTGCTCACTTCCGCCGTTCGCATCCCGCAGCTCAGTGACTTACATCTCTACAGAAGTCGTTGGGCCTGCCACTTCACCGGCTAAAATGCGATGTGCCTACCCGGTGGAATTCAACTCTGCACATGTTGCAGCGACTGTGGCAGCACCGACAAGCCCTGGTGCAATACGTTCTGACATATAGCCTGGGCCAACGAGATCCAGAGGTGGGGCAAATCATGCTGGAGGAGTGGTCTCAGATCAGGGACCTATGCACCCTTCTGCACAGTTTTGAAATGGCGACGAAGATGTTTAGTGCTGACGATGCCATTATCAGCATGACTATTCCGGTGATTTACATGCTGGAGCACATGTTAAACAGAATTTGGAGTCAGGTGGTGGCACAAGAGGAGGTAGAGGAAGTAGAGGAGGAGGAGTTGTATGCGGAAGGGCTAACATCTGCAAGGTCCAGACGGTCGGCAGCACCAAGGCGGCAGGCATGTGAAGGTGGGGGAGATGGTTTTACCAGGGCGCATGGTAGCAGCCAAACTAGCGAGGAAGGTGCAGGAGCCCAGGAAGAAGTGGAGGACGAACTGATGGAAGACTCATCAGATGAGGGAGACCTTGATCACATTTCTGTTGTGCGAGGTTGGGGGGAGAGGACAGAGGAAGGAAGCATGATTGTTACCTCGCCACCAACACAACAGGGACTTGGTGCTCCTGGATGCGCAAGACACATGAGTGCCTTCTTGCTGCACTACCTGCAACATGACCCTCGAATTGTGAGAATTAGAAATAATCCTGGCTACTGGGTTGCCACACTGTTAGATCCCCGGTACAAAAGTAAATTTGCAGAAATTATTCCTGCCATAGAAAGGGATGCAGCCATGCAGGAGTATCAGCAGAGACTGTTGCAGAATCTTACATGTGCTTTTCCACAAAACACCAGTGGTGCACGTAGTGAATCTCACAGTTCCAACTTGCCAACCGTGGGACCGTCGAGTGTTCAGCACTAAAGATGAGCGTTGTTCTACTCGAACTGTTCGCCAATCTCAAATTCGAGCTGTTTTGGGCGGTGTTCGAGCCGTTCGGCGAACACGAACAATTTGAGAAAAATTCGGCTGTTCGAGGTTATGTTCGATAACTGTTCGTGCACCAAAATCATAACTGAATTTTTTCTCAGTAATGATGAAAATTAATGTTAATACGCAGTTTGAGTGTACAGCGGGGTGGGGGGAGGGGCAGGGGATGGATCTCTGCAGGAACAATGAAGATCTCCATTTTTTTTTTCTCTTTCCCGCATTTGCAGTGGGGAGGTGCAATCTGTCAGCCTATCAGCAGCGCACACACGGAGCGAAGTGCTTTTTTTCACACAAGCAAGGGCATGTGTCATTGGCAGTGTATGTCACATGTCCTTGCCCTATAAGACCAAGCCATTTTCCCCGTCGCCACCATTTTCTCACTGCTGCAGCTGCGTGTTAGACGGCACCGCTGTTGCTGTGTGCGCTATACCTTGTTAATTTCAAGCCAATTTTCGCACAAATCTACAGATAGCTTGGGAGTAGGGAATAGTTGTGATTGCAGTCCTTTTAAGGACTAGGTTACAGCATTTCCTATGACTTTTATCAGGCAGGTCTGTGCTCTTAAATAGATAGATTGTGGGAGTAAAGACTAATTGTAATTGGAGTCCTTTTCAGGACTAGGTTACATCAGTTCCTATCAGTTTTTGCCAGGCAGGTCTGTGCCAGTGCTGTACAAGTTTTTTTCACAGCATTTGGCTGAATCTAGCAAAGCTAATCCTTTTTGGCCTATTGCAGAGTGTGTTAGTCAGTGGAGTAGCCTATCTGTGTTGCAAGATATACCACCTGTGTATAGAATACCAATTTTTTTACTGCACCTAGTGAAGTAAAATCTTTTGGGCATAGCATCATTCTATTAGTCCATCTATACTGACCTCCATCAGGTTGCAAATTGAATATAATTTTTTTCTGCATCTAGCTCTGAAAAAATATTGGGCTTCTAGCTGTGTGTGGGACTTGTTCTATTAATCCATCTATACAGACCTCCATCAGGTTGCAAACTGAATATATTTTTTTCTGCATCTACCTCTGAAAAAATATTGGGCTTCTAGCTGTGTGTGGGACTTGTTCTATTAATCCATCTATACAGACCTCCATCAGGTTGCAAACTGAATATATTTTTTTCTGCATCTACCTCTGAAAAAATATTGGGCTTCTAGCTGTGTGTGGGACTTGTTCTATTAATCCATCTATACAGACCTCCATCAGGTTGCAAACTGAATATATTTTTTTCTGCATCTACCTCTGAAAAAATATTGGGCTTCTAGCTGTGTGTGGGACTTGTTCTATTAATCCATCTATACAGACCTCCATCAGGTTGCAAACTGAATATATTTTTTTCTGCATCTAGCTCTGAAAAAATATTGGGCTTCTAGCTGTGTGTGGGACTTGTTCTATTAATCCATCTATACAGACCTCCATCAGGTTGCAAACTGAATATATTTTTTTCTGCATCTACCTCTGAAAAAATATTGGGCTTCTAGCTGTGTGTGGGACTTGTTGTATTAGTCCATCTATACTGACCTCCATCAGGTTGCAAACTGAATATATTTTTTTCTGCATCTACCTCTGAAAAAATATTGGGCTTCTAGCTGTGTGTGGGACTTGTTCTATTAATCCATCTATACAGACCTCCATCAGGTTGCAAACTGAATATATTTTTTTCTGCATCTACCTCTGAAAAAATATTGGGCTTCTAGCTGTGTGTGGGACTTGTTCTATTAATTCATCTATACAGACCTCCATCAGGTTGCAAACTGAATATATTTTTTTCTGCATCTATCTCTGAAAAAATATTGGGCTTCTAGCTGTGTGTGGGACTTGTTCTATTAATCCATCTATACAGACCTCCATCAGGTTGCAAACTGAATATATTTTTTTCTGCATCTACCTCTGAAAAAATATTAGGCTTCTAGCTGTGTGTGGGACTTGTTGTATTAGTCCATCTATACTGACCTCCATCAGGTTGCAAACTGAATATATTTTTTTCTGCATCTACCTCTGAAAAAATATTGGGCTTCTAGCTGTGTGTGGGACTTGTTCTATTAATCCATCTATACAGACCTCCATCAGGTTGCAAACTGAATATATTTTTTTCTGCATCTACCTCTGAAAAAATATTGGGCTTCTAGCTGTGCGTGGGACTTGTTCTATTAATCCATCTATACAGACCTCCATCAGGTTGCAAACTGAATATATTTTTTTCTGCATCTACCTCTGAAAAAATATTGGGCTTCTAGCTGTGTGTGGGACTTGTTCTATTAATCCATCTATACAGACCTCCATCAGGTTGCAAACTGAATATATTTTTTTCTGCATCTACCTCTGAAAAAATATTGGGCTTCCAGCTGTGTGTGGGACTTGTTGTATTAGTCCATCTATACTGACCTCCATCAGGTTACAAACTGAATATATTTTTTTCTGCATCTACCTCTGAAAAAATATTGGGCTTCTAGCTGTGTGTGGGACTTGTTTTATTAATCCATCTATACAGACCTCCATCAGGTTGCAAACTGAATATATTTTTTTCTGCATCTACCTCTGAAAAAATATTGGGCTTCTAGCTGTGTGTGGGACTTGTTCTATTAATCCATCTATACAGACCTCGATCAGGTTGCAAACTGAATATATTTTTTCTGCATCTACCTCTGAAAAAATATTGGGCTTCTAGCTGTGTGTGGGACTTGTTCTATTAATCCATCTATACAGACCTCCATCAGGTTGCAAACTGAATATATTTTTTTCTGCATCTACCTCTGAAAAAATATTGGGCTTCTAGCTGTGTGTGGGACTTGTTCTATTAATCCATCTATACAGACCTCCATCAGATTGCAAACTGAATATATTTTTTTCTGCATCTACCTCTGAAAAAATATTGGGCTTCTAGCTGTGTGTGGGACTTGTTCTATTAATCCATCTATACAGACCTCCATCAGGTTGCAAACTGAATATATTTTTTTCTGCATCTAGCTCTGAAAAAATATTGGGCTTCTAGCTGTGTGTGGGACTTGTTCTATTAATCTATCTATACAGACCTCCATCAGGTTGCAAACTAAATATATTTTTTTCTGCATCTACCTCTGAAAAAATATTGGGCTTCTAGCTGTGTGTGGGACTTGTTGTATTAGTCCATCTATACAGACCTCCATCAGGTTGCAAATTAAATATAATTTTTTTCTGCATCTAACCCAGCCAATAGTTTTGGCCTAATACCACAGTTTGGCCACTCAGCTCTGCTCGGTTCCCATCCATTGTTTTTTTGTGCAAACAACTCCAGAGTTGTGAATTAGTTAACCACCAAAATGAGTGGAAAAAGGCCTGCTGCTGGTGGAAAGGGGAATAGGCGTGTTGGGAAGGGGAAAAAAGGTTGTGTCCGTGGGGTAGATGTTAAAGCAACAGTAACATCTGCAGAAGAAAGACCATCTTCCAGCCAAACTAAAATGTCTAGTTCTTTTAGCTCTCCTCCACATCAACTTCAACATCACAAATACTCCAGTCCTCAAAGGTGTCACCCCAATCGCACTTGCTTCCTCACAGCTCCCAAATCTCCAGCTGCCCGTCTGAGTATGAGGTAGAACAGATGGTTGAGTCTGCAGAGCTGTTTACTCATACTATAGCCTGGGAATCAGAGGTCGACTGCAGCGCATCTGTGAATCCAGACGAGGAAATGATCTGCACTGATGCCCAGAATCTTTATGAGTCGGATCCAGGACCAGACGCAGAAGGTTCTGACCATAATGTAGACCCTCATTCCCAAACTGTAACTCCTGTTGGTGGAGACAATGAGGAAGACGATGATAAGACTCAAATACCTGATTGGAGCGACAACTTTAGTTTTTTGTCAGGGCAGGAACAGGTTGGCTCTGAGGACGACGGGTGTGATAACGCACAGGGTGATGATGATGAGGTTGGAGATCCCACTTACTGTCAACCCACAGTCAGCCAAGAGATGAGGTCAGCAGAGGAGGTGGAGGAAGATGCTAGTGACGACGAGGTCAGGTTGCGCCTTCCTGGACAGAGACGTAGTACTGGAAGCACGTCAACAACTGCATCCTCAAACACAACTCTGCCTCTCACCATAAGTCGTGGTGGCTCTTCAGGTCGCATGGGTGCTAAGCCTTGCATAGCCTGGGCATTTTTTCAGATCGATAAAGATGACCCAACTCGTGTTATCTGTAACATTTGTCAGCAAAAGCTAAGTAGAGGCCAAAAAATACATAGTTTGAGTACTTCATGCATGAACCGGCACATGGACATGAAGCATAAGTTGCAGTGGGAAGCTCAGTGTGCTACAATGCGGCCTAGCCGGCCGGGCCAACCACCGTCTGCCATATCTTGTGCATCCGCGGCCTCTTCATCCTCTGTGACTGGGGGGACAGCAGTCACACCTGTTTTGGGGCGCAGACCTGCCACCTCTTTACCCGCAACAGCCAGCGTGATTGGCAGGTCATCATTTTCTTTGGAGGTGGTAACACCAGCTGGTGTTGAGCGCTGTCCGACATCGATAGCACCACCTTTGGATCAAGGCAACCTAACATGTCCGCCTGCATCTTCCTCACAGACCGGCAGTTTGCTGGGGACACCCTTATCAACCCCGTCTAAGCACAATAGCCAGCCCTCGGTCCCTCAGATGTGGACAAGTAAAAGACCATTTCCTCCTAGCCATGAGAAAGCTAAGAGGTTGAATTTCACCATCTGCAAGCTCTTGGCTACAGAAATGCTGCCTTTCCGCCTGGTGGACACAGAGGATTTTCGAGACCTTATGTCCGTCGCAGTGCCCCAGTACCAGATGCCCAGTCGGCACTACTTCTCAAAGAAAGGTGTGCCTGCGCTCCACCAGCATGTCGCACACAACATCACCACTTCTTTGAGAAACTCTGTGTGTGACAGGGTGCATTTCACCACAGACACTTGGACGAGTAGGCATGGACAGGGGCGTTACATGTCGCTGACTGGGCACTGGGTAACTATGGTGACAGCAGGACAAGGGGCTGCTGTCCAAGTCTTGCCGTCCCCACGAGTTGTGCGTCAATCCTCTTTATGTCAAAGTTCCTCCACTGCTTCTGCCTCCTCAACCTCCTCTCGGTCTTCCACCTGCACCCAAAGCCTGTCTGGTCATGCCACAAGCTTTCTAACTGCGCAGAAGGGATCCTGCACACCTCCTTACTATGCTGGCAGTAGGGCTCAACGTCATCAGGCGGTTTTTACATTGAAATGTCTGGGAAATGTGAGTCACACAGCTGAGGAGTTGTGGTCAGCTCTGGAGAACCAATTTCATGAATGGTTGTCTCCACTGGACCTGAAACCAGGGAAGGCCGTGTGCGACAATGCTGCAAACCTGGGTGCGGCCCTTCGCCGGGGCAATGTCACACACGTGCCTTGTATGGCTCACGTGTTGAACCTGGTTGTCCAGCAATTTTTAGCCCACTATCCCAGACTAGATGGCCTTCTGCAGAGGGCACGGTCGCTGTGTGCTCACTTCCGCCGTTCGCATCCCGCAGCTCAGCGACTTACATCTCTACAGAAGTCGTTGGGCCTGCCACTTCACCGGCTAAAATGCGATGTGCCTACCCGGTGGAATTCAACTCTGCACATGTTGCAGCGACTGTGGGAGCACCGACAAGCCCTGGTGCAATACGTTCTGACGTATAGCCTGGGCCAACGAGATTCAGAGGTGGGGCAAATCACGCTGGAGGAGTTGTCTCAGATCAGGGACCTATGCACCCTTCTGCACAGTTTTGAAATGGCGACGAAGATGTTTAGTGCTGACGATGCCATTATCAGCATGACTATTCCGGTGATTTACATGCTGGAGCACATGTTAAACAGAATTCGGAGTCAGATGGTGGCACAAGAGGAGGTGGAGGAAGTAGAGGAGGAGGAGTTGTATGCGGAAGGGCTAACATCTGCAAGGTCCAGACGGTCGGCAGCACCAAGGCGGCAGGCATGTGAGGGTGGGGGAGATGGTTTTACCAGGGCGCATGGTAGCAGACAAACTAGTGAGGAAGGTGCAGGAGCCCAGGAAGAAGTGGAGGACGAACTGATGGAAGACTCATCAGGTGAGGGAGACCTTGATCACATTTCTGTTGTGCGAGGTTGGGGGGAGAGGACAGAGGAAGGAAGCATGATTGTTACCTCGCCACCAACACAACAGGGACTTGGTGCTCCTGGATGCGCAAGACACATAAGTGCCTTCTTGCTGCACTACCTGCAACATGACCCTCGAATTGTGAGAATTAGAAATAATCCTGACTACTGGGTTGCCACACTGTTAGATTCCCGGTACAAAAGTAAATTTGCAGAAATTATTCCTGCCATAGAAAGGGATGCACGCATGCAGGAGTATCAGCAGAGACTGTTGCAGAATCGTACATGTGCTTTTCCACAAAATACCAGTGGTGCACGTAGTGAATCTCACAGTTCCAACTTGCCAACCGTGGGACCGTCAAGTGTTCAGCACTCAAACCGTAACAGAACCACAGTATCTGCTGGTAACATCAATTTTGCGGAATCATTTCACCACTTTTTTAGCCCATCCTTTGCAAGGCCACAGGAGACAAGAAGTCTGACACATAGTCAACGCCTAGAGACGATGGTACAGGAGTATCTCCAAGTAAACATTGAAGCCACGACTGTGTCACTGGACCCTTGCTCTTTTTGGGCTTTCAATCTGGATAAATGGCCGGAGCTAGCCACTTACGCCTTGGAGATCTTGTCATGCCCCGCAGCCAGCGTTCTGTCTGAACGTGTGTTCAGCGCTGCTGGTGGTGTGCTGACAGATAAGCGCACGCGGCTCTCCACTGATAATGTAGACAGACTCACGTTCATAAAGATGAACAAATCATGGATCCGAAACGACTTTTCTACCCCTGTGTCATCCTGGGGAGAGTAAAAGCTTGATGATTGGTTAAAATCACCCTACCAACCGTTTTAAGCTTTCAAATTACTAATCATGTTTATCTGTATCTTGGCTGGAAAATAATTTGGGCTTTGTAGCAGTGTGCAGCACTGATTCTATTAGGCCATCTATAATAAGCTCCACCAGATTTAAAATTACTAATCATGTTTATCTGTATCTTGACTGGAAAATAATTTGGGCTTTGTAGCAGTGTGCAGCACTGATCCTATTAGGCCATCTATACTAAAGCTTCACCAGATTTAAAATTAATAATAATTTTTAGCTGCATCTAGCCCGAAAATAATTTTGGGGCTCCGAGATGCGCAAGACACATAAGTGCCTTCTTGCTGCACTACCTGCAGCATGACCCTCATATTGTCAGAATTCAAAGTAATCATGACTACTGGGTTGCCACACTCTTAGATCCCCCAAACTTTTCGATCAACCTTTTCATTTTAATAAAGACCAAAAAAATGGTCATTTTTGAAATTATAAGCATTAGCAGGTTGTTAGAAACTGAAATCAAATAGTTTTCAACTCAAAACTTTATTCTAGGTGATGTTACATTTTCACATAGGACCCCTTGTTCGAAAGGAGCTTCTGAACTCTCTCGTCCATTGAATTTGTCAGGTTTTGGATGGTTTCTGCTTCAATTGTTTTGCATGAGGACAGAATACCCTCCCAGAGCTGTTGCTTAGATGTGAACTGCCTCCCGCCATCATAGACACTCCTTTTAATGATGCTCCAGAGGTTCTGAATGGGGTACAGGTCAGGGGAGCATGGGGGTCACACCATAAGTTTGTCCCCTTTTATGCCCATATCAGCCAGAGATGCAGATGTTTTATGTGCAGCATGAGATGGTGCATTATCATGCAGAAAAATGATCTTGCTGTGAAATACACGGTTCTTCTTCTTGAACCATGGCAGGAAGTGCTGTTTGAGAAAATCCACATACATTATGGAGTTCATCTTTAGCGCCTTCAGGGATCCTAAAGGGGCCGACAATCTCTCTCCCCATGATTCCAGCCCAAAACATTACTCCACCTCCTCCTTGTTGGCGCTGTAGCCGTGTTTGCGTGGGGTGTCCATCAACCAGCCATCCTCCACTCCATCCATCTGGACCATCGAGCGCTGCACGGCACTCATCCGTGAACAAAACAGTTTTGAAATCAGGCTTCATGTAATGTTTGGCCCACTGGAGCCGTTTCTGCTTGTGTGAAGTGGATAGAGGAGGTCGACAGGATGGTGTACGCACAGCTGCAAACCTCTGAAGGACCCTGCATCTTGTTGTTCGGGGGACGTTGGAGGCACCAGCAGCTTCAAAAACTTGTCTGCTGCTATGACAAGGCTTTTTTGCCGCTGCTCTTTTAACCTGACATAATTGCCTGTAGGAAAGAGTCCTCAATTTGCCCTTATCAGCACGCACACGTGTGTACTGTGAATCAGCTACATACTTCTTGATTGCCAAGACACTTCATCCTGATCATCGCACAATGTTGATTGTAGTCATGCCTTGACCTAAACACTCCACAATTTGATACCCTGTGAGGGCCAGGCAAAGGGAAAGTTGGACTGGATGGAATCCTGTATGGATTTGGGGAGGGAGACATCGAGGGCCTCAGACTTCGCTGCATTGATTTTAAAATTTGACCACGTAACAAAGTGATCTATTTCAGCCATAACAGCATGGATGGATATATGTGATTGAGTGATATATACTAGGACATCATCAGCAAATAGAGAGCACTTGTACTCGGTGCCTCCCACCTAAATCCACCTAATATTGGGGTTATGGCGAATTGATGAGAGCAGGTGCTCCGTCACTAGGATGTATAAGAGAGGGGACAGAGGACATCCCTGCCTTGTCCCATTTGTGATTATGAAAGGTGATGAAAATGTTCTGACGCGCCCCCTTGGCCTTGGGACACCCGGAGCCGGACCCTTTTTGGTGGATGCTGGTGGTTGTAGTCTCCGTGGCGGCGACCCGGTTCCGTGGCTCAGGGCGGTCAAACCAGTGGCGGAACTATTTATGTGGTTTTGATGTTTAAATGTCCGACTACGCCACCCGTGGATTGCGGTCAGAGTGAACCGCCGCTGCAGGGCAGACCGCTGAGGCTGGTGTTGTGGGTGCAGCAGAGCGTAGCATAACTCCCCACGGGAGGAGTATAACCTCAGGGCAGTGTATGCGGAGGATGGGGGTGATGGTGCAGGGCAGCAGCAGTAACGACACGGAGTCAGTGATGCAGTCCAGGGCCTTTACTCACAGTTCTTATTATCCAGACCACTTCTGCAGGTAACGGCTGCCCACGTCGTACTGTGCTCACCAGGTGAGGGGCTCAGACAACTCCCAGATAACTTTGGAGCGCTTCACAGGACCCCCTTTGTGTGTCCTTTGTCTGGCCTTTCTTACCAACCCTTCTGTCCGGCTGCCTCGGGCCTCCTCTTGGTAAACTTGGCGCCAGTTTCCCTGACCATATGTGGTGCCTTCCTAGCGGGTGTAGCGAGGGGCTGCGCCACATAAAATGTCACAGCCTCCGGATTCTAGCTGAGGGTCGTTTCCCGCCTCCACTAGTTTCGGGGACCGGTCTCCCCCTTTGGCCTGACCCCTCCACGCAGGTGGATTCGGGCGTCCGGTGGTGACTCGCCCATCTGCACCCCTGGGATCCCTTCGTTCCTCATTCCTGGAGCCTTCTCCGCTCCTCTTCCTTCCTTCTCCCTCTTCCAGGCCTGGGCCTCTGTTACTAGGCCCGCTTCTGGAGCAGAGCTCATGCAGAGCCCCTGCTCCCTGCCACTTCTGCTCAGACTTCTCTGCACTGAACTAAGATGGTGCCCACCTTTTATACTCCCTTCTCAATGCACCCAAGGACTGCTTCCTCCCTGCTCCTGCACTACAGGGTTCCCCTTCCTCAGTGTTCCCTCCCCCCACTCCAGCCAGGGACAGGGACTGTCGTGCCCATCTCAGGGGCATATTGGTCGCCCTGCCCCACGGCAATGTGGTGTAATGCATGCAGGTTTCGGGTCCTGATCCACACTCCATCCTTACTTGAGAGTGAGATATCACACCTCTGGGTGAGGTGCAATACCTCTGTAGCAACCGAGCCCTCAGGGTGCTACAGTTCCATCTATCTTCAGCCTAGGTGACGTATTGCGATACAGGGCCGTGATTTTGGCTATAAAAGGGTCCCCTAGACCCCTACCCCAAGCTTTTTAAGAGAATAATATATGCCGTGCCAGGAGACTCTATGGAATGCTTTCTCAGCATCCAACGAGAGTATCTAATTACAAATTTTTAACTGCATCTAGCCCAGGAAATACTTTGTGCCTAGTAGCAGTGTCTGCTAGTCAGCGAATTATCCCGGCTGTTAAGCAAGCTACAACACCTGTAGTTTAGACACTTAATTTTTTCAAAGGAAATGCTTCGGGACCCCGGGATACTCAGTGAAGAGCATCAGGAGGCACCCCAAGGCATAGGGGCTGGGACTGGCGGTAGGACGCCTTGCGGTGGACAGCCGAGCTCGATCCTTATAAAAGCTTTTTAACTGCAGCAGCTTTAGTGGACGCTACTGGAGCTGGAATTACGCGGCTGCTGGCATGAGACTTGCCCTCCAATAGATCCTTGTAAAAGTGTATTCATTCAAATTAGAGAGACAATTTAAATTAAAAAGCTTAGAGCTGCCTCCTCCACAGGGGGGCTCGCTTGACCCACCAGCGGACAGGCACCAGTATTGGGAGAGGGGGGCTGGCCATCAGGGACCACCGCGGCTCTGGCACAAACCCGGCGACACGGAGGTGGCACGGACTGGAACGGACTGGCCATGTCGGCTTCTCACTTTTTGGATTTTAGAAGGGCATGACATGCCTATATCTGTGTCTCCCCCTCCTTTTACTCCTCCACCTCTTTTCTTTTTGCATGATTATATGTACTTGTCACTTTTCCATGTGTTAGTTATGTCTTCTGAGCAGTTTGTCAGCTTTTGGACACCTTTGAAGGTGTTTTCTATGTGTTTCTATGTGTTTTTGTTTGCCTGCCATTGGTTTTAACGGTGTTCGAAGGTGTTCGACGAACAGTTCGACGAACAGTTCGGCGAACACACGGGTGTTCGACGAACCGAACCGAACTCGAACACTACGGGGGTGGCTCAACACTAGTGTAGATGTTAAAGATGCTGTGTTGCTGTGTAGTGCAGGGGATGATGGTGCAGCAATAACTTCACAGAGGCAGTGGGGTACAGTCCTCAGAGTTTACTCACAGTTGTTAAGTTTCTCAGGTTGCACTGTCCGGATTACAGCCTCCCACGTCGCACTGTGTTCACCAGGCAGGGGTTCAGCAAACTCCCAGGTGTTTCAAGAGTGCCTGACAGGACCCCATTCTATATGCCCTTCTCAGCCGTCTTCCCTGGATCCTATGTGGTTACCTTTTTGGCGACTTGAGTGCGGATGTGGCAACTGCACCCTGAAAGTACAAAAGCCTCCGGTTTCCAGTTGAACTTTGTAATTCTCACTGATTAGGGGCCGGTCCCCTCTGCGGCTCGATCCCTCCACCGCCTGGCAGATTAGGGCGTACGGGTGGCCTCCAGCTCTGCCCGTGCCCCTGGAATCCCTTCTTCATTCCTGGAGCCTTCCTCCTGCTCCTCTCCTCCTCAGTCTGTCCTGGGCCTCTCTGGCTAGGCCCTCCTACTGAGCAGAGCTCCTACAGAGCTCCTGCTCCCAACTCTTCCTCTCACTGAAGACCCTCTCTAGAATGTTCCACCCTCTTTTTATATCACTTCTTCCAATGCTCCCCTGATTTACTTCCTCCACCCACACCCACTACATGGTTCCCCCTCACTCAGGTTCCCCCCACTCCAGCCAGGGACAAGGCTCAGCAGGAAAGCAACGCATCTTGCCGCTCCTGCTGGTCTGGAGTAGTGTAGTGTTGGATGCAGGTGTTAAGGTCCCGGGCAGCACTCTATCCTTACCTGAGAGTGAGATACCACACCTCTGGGTGAGATGCAGTACCTCTGTGGTGACTGAACCCTCAGGAGCGCCACACATGCACTATGCACGCCATCGGGAAACCTGCGGCCGGGGCGATGAGTATGTAGGCTTCCCTACTGGGAGTATGGAGAGGGACCACACACGAAAGTCGGCATTGGTGTTACAAATACATGTCTGTATGATTCCCAAGTCGTGGGACATGACAGCGAGTCCTTGCTTAACAGTGACATGTTCTTAGAAATGGTGTCAAACAAATGCCATCTACAGGTCTGTGTGAAGGTAACACTGCCTCAGGCCCCTATGAATTCATACAGTGATCTAAGAGAGAAAATACTAAATGTATCTTATTCCAGCAGGTTTTTGTTTATAGCAGGCATCTGAAATGGCAGTTTTTGAGAATTCTCCCCTAAGTCTATACTCTTGATTAGGGTGATTTTTGTATTTGTGTGTACCTTAGATGATGAATAGAAAACAGATATATAAAATATAATTAGAAAACATAGTGGGCCTTTGGTGGTAGAGAGTTTCTTACTCAAGGAATGAAGGTGTAGACAGAGGATAGTTCCAAAATGTTACTCACAAAGGGGCAACACGCTTGATGGTTCTAGCTTGGAATTGCAAGTCAACAGCAGCTGGCTTGTACCTGCAACCCTGTAGACCAGTGTTCCCCAACTCCAGTCCTCAAGGCCACCAACAGGTCAGGTTTTCAGGATTTCCTTAGTATTGCACAGGTAATGGAATTATTGCCTGTGCAGGTGATGTAATTTTCACCTGTGCAATACTAAGGAAATCCTGAAAACAAGACCTGTTGGTGGCCTTAAGGACTCGCGTTGGGGAACCCTGCTATAGACAGCTTGCTGGCATTCTGTTCTGAAGCTCTGTGTTTGCTCGTGTGCTCTCCCTGTGACTCTCTGAATGCAGCACAATATATTCTCTCAGTATTTGTTATGGCCTCACTGTCTGATACCTCTGTCTGCACCAATGCACTGCTGCATCTTGTTTGGTCATTTTGTGCACTCATGGGGCCTGTTGCCTATCTGTTAATGAATATGAGCCGCTCACAATCAGGCATGAGTCTGTTCGGTGTCTCTAGGATGGCAAGTTTCCTTACACACCGGCACAGTATACTGTATATACTCCCCGTGTTGTGGCTATTTCACTTGTACCTTGTGGGTGACTGGATGTCATCTTTTTAGCGATGCACTCTTCACTCATTGCAGTAAGCCTGTCTGTACCCCTCTATAGTGGCAATCCTTGCATTCTCTATCAGTAAAGTGGGCACTTTCATAAAAATGGGCTGGTTTCCCTTACTTAAGACAATGTAAGGCCATGGCCCCCTTATCATTATTTGGTCAGAATTTTTTCTCAGGAGTGAGTGATAAATGTAGAATTGGTGACCTGTTTCTATTATACCTTTTCTCTTATTCCCCTCCTGGTTTTGGCTCTTACTCCTGAGAAAAAATATTGACCGAATACTGACCAAATACTGATAGTGGGGCCATGGCCTGAAGCTAAATCTTCTTGCATATTTATTCATGGCATTATCTAAAGCCCAGGTGTAGCACTTTTTCTATAGCAATTGTTACTCCCTCCCACTTGCTATCTGACCATAGTGCAGGTGATTCTCTGCTGCGCCATATCCTCCTATTGCCAGGCTGCACTGTCTGTACGTATCTGACTTATACTGGTGATAAACAGTAGTTTTGTATGCCTTCTCTTCTGTAACTCTTAGCACTTCAAGTGTTGAACTCACACTGCCCTTGTATTCAATTATGCAGTTTGTACAACAATGTTTTAAATGGTATTTATCTGCAGATTATCACTTTGGCTGCATGTAAATACTGTTTGTTTTTTTCTGTATTTGCTGATAGGTTCCCCTTAAAATCAGACAGATTTGTTAAAACTTTCTTTATTTAATTAAATGAGCAATATGTTATATTGCTTCTTTAACCAGTTTTTGTCTAAGTTTCAATTCTATGACTACTATATGTGTTCATTCAATTTTCTCGCATCACTTTCCTTTCATCTCCCCCAAAATATCATGAAATATTTGAAATGAACTCAGATACATAGTACGTGCGATAAAACATATGTTTTTTTTTATTGATGACAAATACTCAACTGAGAGTGTCCAGAACAAACAAATATAAACCTGAACCAACCCCTGTAAGTACTAAAAGTTCAAGGTGCCTGAAAAGCTGTAGGTGCTAGTTTGTCCGTATTTAAAAGTTTTGTTTGTTGGTCTGGTTTCGATAATCGTTTGCAGTAATGATGGCTTGTGAGAGGCTGGTTATATATATATATATATATATATATATATATATATATATATATATATATATATATTGGTGATCATATAATGTATTGTTTGTAACATGGCCATTAGATGGCATTTGATATGTTATGCATTTAATATGTTCTGCCTGTCAGACATAGTAAGCCAGGAGGAAGTTAAAGAGATGGGCCGTCCCTTAGGTGGGTGTAGCTTACTGAAGGATGACTGATAGTTGGTATCAGCTATCTTGAGTTAGTGAGTTAATGACAGTCAAAAGAGTCAGATGTGTGAGGAGCACGGGAGAGAGGAGAAGAACAGGTGTGTGGGGGTAATACTGAGGATCAGCAGCAATGGGGCCAGTTCAGGACAGTCTGTACTCAACAGGTCAATCTGCGGATTCCAGATATCAGGCAGTATTGATCATGTCAGGACTAGGACATGCTTATCAGAAAAGCGGATCCTGAAAGAATTCGGCAGTGGGAACAGTGGGGTGAAGCAGGAGCTCCCCTGCATCAAAGTTCCAGAGGTAGTTTCCCTTAGGGCCGAGCCACACTGTGGAAGTTCATTGTGTGGGGACTGTGTCTGTGTCCAGAACACCATCAAGAGCCATTATATGTAAAATCATCTGTACATGCAATCCTCTGTTTCCAAAGGCGTACAAGTAAAGTGGATTCTGTTGTTTTTAAGAACTGTGTCATCTCTCATTAAAAGGACCAGAAAAACTGGATCTGCCTAAGTAAAGAATGACATTGAGTAAAGACTCCCACAGAGTCAGTACAGATGTCACTGAAAGCAAGTCGATATTATAACAGCACAGTCACAGAACCATGCTCAATGCTAGTACTGGAAACCATCTAGCTTAGTGACACCCCATACATATAGTCTGGTATTGGCTCGCTCGATCCTTCTTATTTCTGTATACTGTGTAGGTTAGCTCCTTCTTCTCTCTGTATACTATAAACCAGGCAATGTGAACTGAGGTCTAAGATGGTAGACATGCAAGAAATAGGAGCATGTTCACACTAGCAAAACAGAAACAAAACCTACAAAAGACAAAAGACAAAAATATATCTCATACCCTACCATCATTATATATAAATGTAAAGCAAAGTTGCATAATAAATATAGGGTACTTAGTGAACTATTTTTGATCAAAAAAAGTATACAAACCGTCCCACCAGCGGCAAGGTGACCCTAAATTGGGACGGTACCTATACTGCCTATATTAAAAACCTTACTGTATATCAAAGTTGAAGTAATGCATATAAAAGGGTAGACAAATAGGACCGGGTCCCAACTCCAGACAACCCAGGCCCGTGGTAAGCTACATATATACCAGTCAGCTCAACAAAGGGGATGCCACACCCTTAAATTGCACAGAATGCAAACAAGACAAAAAACCAGGCAATGTGAACTGAGGTCTAAGATGGTAGACATGCAAGAAATAGGAGCATGTTCACACTAGCAAAACAGAAACAAAACCTACAAAAGACAAAAGACAAAAATATATCTCATACCCTACCATCATTATATATAAATGTAAAGCAAAGTTGCATAACAAATATAGGGTACTTAGTGAACTATTTTTGATCAAAAAAAGTATACAAGCCGTCCCACCATCGGCAAGGTGACCCTAAATTGGGACGGTACCTATACTGCCTATATTAAAAACCTTACTGTATATCAAAGTTGAAGTAATGCATATAAAAGGGTAGACAAATAGGACCGGGTCCCAACTCCAGACCACCCAGGCCCGTGGTAAGCTACATATATACCAGTCAGCTCAACAAAGGGGATGCCACACCCTTAAATTGCACAGAATGCAAACAAGACAAAAAACCAGGCAATGTGAACTGAGGTCTAAGATGGTAGACATGCAAGAAATAGGAGCATGTTCACACTAGCAAAACAGAAACAAAACCTACAAAAGACAAAAGACAAAAATATATCTCATACCCTACCATCATTATATATAAATGTAAAGCAAAGTTGCATAATAAATATAGGGTACTTAGTGAACTATTTTTGATCAAAAAAAGTATACAAGCCGTCCCACCAGCGGCAAGGTGACCCTAAATTGGGACGGTACCTATACTGCCTATATTAAAAACCTTACTGTATATCAAAGTTGAAGTAATGCATATAAAAGGGTAGACAAATAGGACCGGGTCCCAACTCCAGACCACCCAGGCCCGTGGTAAGCTACATATATGCCAGTCAGCTCAACAAAGGGGATGCCACACCCTTAAATTGCACAGAATGCAAACAAGACAAAAAAACAGGCAATGTGAACTGAGGTCTAAGATGGTAGACATGCAAGAAATAGGAGCATGTTCACACTAGCAAAACAGAAACAAAACCTACAAAAGACAAAAGACAAAAATATATCTCATACCCTACCATCATTATATATAAATGTAAAGCAAAGTTGCATAATAAATATAGGGTACTTAGTGAACTATTTTTGATCAAAAAAAGTATACAAGCCGTCCCACCAGCGGCAAGGTGACCCTAAATTGGGACGGTACCTATACTGCCTATATTAAAAACCTTACTGTATATCAAAGTTGAAGTAATGCATATAAAAGGGTAGACAAATAGGACCGGGTCCCAACTCCAGACCACCCAGGCCCGTGGTAAGCTACATATATACCAGTCAGCTCAACAAAGGGGATGCCACACCCTTAAATTGCACAGAATGCAAACAAGACAAAAAAACAGGCAATGTGAACTGAGGTCTAAGATGGTAGACATGCAAGAAATAGGAGCATGTTCACACTAGCAAAACAGAAACAAAACCTACAAAAGACAAAAGACAAAAATATATCTCATACCCTACCATCATTATATATAAATGTAAAGCAAAGTTGCATAATAAATATAGGGTACTTAGTGAACTATTTTTGATCAAAAAAAGTATACAAGCCGTCCCACCAGCGGCAAGGTGACCCTAAATTGGGACGGTACCTATACTGCCTATATTAAAAACCTTACTGTATATCAAAGTTGAAGTAATGCATATAAAAGGGTAGACAAATAGGACCGGGTCCCAACTCCAGACCACCCAGGCCCGTGGTAAGCTACATATATACCAGTCAGCTCAACAAAGGGGATGCCACACCCTTAAATTGCACAGAATGCAAACAAGACAAAAAAACAGGCAATGTGAACTGAGGTCTAAGATGGTAGACATGCAAGAAATAGGAGCATGTTCACACTAGCAAAACAGAAACAAAACCTACAAAAGACAAAAGACAAAAATATATCTCATACCCTACCATCATTATATATAAATGTAAAGCAAAGTTGCATAATAAATATAGGGTACTTAGTGAACTATTTTTGATCAAAAAAAGTATACAAGCCGTCCCACCAGCGGCAAGGTGACCCTAAATTGGGACGGTACCTATACTGCCTATATTAAAAACCTTACTGTATATCAAAGTTGAAGTAATGCATATAAAAGGGTAGACAAATAGGACCGGGTCCCAACTCCAGACCACCTAGGCCCGTGGTAAGCTACATATATACCAGTCAGCTCAACAAAGGGGATGCCACACCCTTAAATTGCACAGAATGCAAACAAGACAAAAAACCAGGCAATGTGAACTGAGGTCTAAGATGGTAGACATGCAAGAAATAGGAGCATGTTCACACTAGCAAAACAGAAACAAAACCTACAAAAGACAAAAGACAAAAATATATCTCATACCCTACCATCATTATATATAAATGTAAAGCAAAGTTGCATAATAAATATAGGGTACTTAGTGAACTATTTTTGATCAAAAAAAGTATACAAGCCGTCCCACCAGCGGCAAGGTGACCCTAAATTGGGACGGTACCTATACTGCCTATATTAAAAACCTTACTGTATATCAAAGTTGAAGTAATGCATATAAAAGGGTAGACAAATAGGACCGGGTCCCAACTCCAGACCACCCAGGCCCGTGGTAAGCTACATATATACCAGTCAGCTCAACAAAGGGGATGCCACACCCTTAAATTGCACAGAATGCAAACAAGACAAAAAACCAGGCAATGTGAACTGAGGTCTAAGATGGTAGACATGCAAGAAATAGGAGCATGTTCACACTAGCAAAACAGAAACAAAACCTACAAAAGACAAAAGACAAAAATATATCTCATACCCTACCATCATTATATATAAATGTAAAGCAAAGTTGCATAATAAATATAGGGTACTTAGTGAACTATTTTTGATCAAAAAAAGTATACAAGCCGTCCCACCAGCGGCAAGGTGACCCTAAATTGGGACGGTACCTATACTGCCTATAGGGCCTGGGTGGTCTGGAGTTGGGACCCGGTCCTATTTGTCTACCCTTTTATATGCATTACTTCAACTTTGATATACAGTAAGGTTTTTAATATAGGCAGTATAGGTACCGTCCCAATTTAGGGTCACCTTGCCGCTGGTGGGACGGCTTGTATGCTTTTTTTGATCAAAAATAGTTCACTAAGTACCCTATATTTATTATGCAACTTTGCTTTACATTTATATATAATGATGATAGGGTATGAGATATATTTTTGTCTTTTGTCTTTTGTAGGTTTTGCTTCTGTTTTGCTAGTGTGAACATGCTCCTATTTCTTGCATGTCTACCATCTTAGACCTCAGTTCACATTGCCTGGTTTTTTGTCTTGTTTGCATTCTGTGCAATTTAAGGGTGTGGCATCCCCTTTGTTGAGCTGACTGGTATATATGTAGCTTACCACGGGCCTGGGTGGTCTGGAGTTGGGACCCGGTCCTATTTGTCTACCCTTTTATATGCATTACTTCAACTTTGATATACAGTAATGTTTTTAATATAGGCAGTATAGGTACCGTCCCAATTTAGGGTCACCTTGCCGCTGGTGGGACGGCTTGTATACTTTTTTTGATCAAAAATAGTTCACTAAGTACCCTATATTTATTATGCAACTTTGCTTTACATTTATATATAATGATGGTAGGGTATGAGATATATTTTTGTCTTTTGTCTTTTGTAGGTTTTGTTTCTGTTTTGCTAGTGTGAACATGCTCCTATTTCTTGCATGTCTACCATCTTAGACCTCAGTTCACATTGCCTGTTTTTTTGTCTTGTTTGCATTCTGTGCAATTTAAGGGTGTGGCATCCCCTTTGCTGAGCTGACTGGTATATATGTAGCTTACCACGGGCCTGGGTGGTCTGGAGTTGGGACCCGGTCCTATTTGTCTACCCTTTTATATGCATTACTTCAACTTTGATATACAGTAAGGTTTTTAATATAGGCAGTGTAGGTACCGTCCCAATTTAGGGTCACCTTGCCGCTGGTGGGACGGCTTGTATACTTTTTTTGATGAAAAATAGTTCACTAAGTACCCTATATTTATTATGCAACTTTGCTTTACATTTATATATAATGATGGTAGGGTATGAGATATATTTTTGTCTTTTGTCTTTTGTAGGTTTTGTTTCTGTTTTGCTAGTGTGAACATGCTCCTATTTCTTGCATGCCTACCATCTTAGACCTCAGTTCACATTGCCTGGTTTTTTGTCTTGTTTGCATTCTGTGCAATTTAAGGGTGTGGCATCCCCTTTGTCGAGCTGACTGGTATATATGTAGCTTACCACGGGCCTGGGTGGTCTGGAGTTGGGACCCGGTCCTATTTGTCTACCCTTTTATATGCATTACTTCAACTTTGATATACAGTAATGTTTTTAATATAGGCAGTATAGGTACCGTCCCAATTTAGGGTCACCTTGCCGCTGGTGGCACGGCTTGTATACTTTTTTTGATCAAAAATAGTTCACTAAGTACCCTATATTTATTATGCAACTTTGCTTTACATTTATATATAATGATGGTAGGGTATGAGATATATTTTTGTCTTTTGTCTTTTGTAGGTTTTGTTTCTGTTTTGCTAGTGTGAACATGCTCCTATTTCTTGCATGTCTACCATCTTAGACCTCAGTTCACATTGCCTGGTTTTTTGTCTTGTTTGCATTCTGTGCAATTTAAGGGTGTGGCATCCCCTTTGTTGAGCTGACTGGTATATATGTAGCTTACCACGGGCCTGGGTGGTCTGGAGTTGGGACCCGGTCCTATTTGTCTACCCTTTTATATGCATTACTTCAACTTTGATATACAGTAATGTTTTTAATATAGGCAGTATAGGTACCGTCCCAATTTAGGGTCACCTTGCCGCTGGTGGGACGGCTTGTATACTTTTTTTGATCAAAAATAGTTCACTAAGTACCCTATATTTATTATGCAACTTTGCTTTACATTTATATATAATGATGGTAGGGTATGAGATATATTTTTGTCTTTTTTCTCTGTATACTATGTAGGTTAGCAGATTGAAGAGATGTTCTGTTCTCTTCCAATGATGGTTCATTGCTCTGTTGTGTCTGATGACTATAAAAAAATGAAGGAAAGAAAAATAATCATTGCCAAGTCCAATTTGCCTAGACATTTCTATACTGGACTCAAGTAACAATACATATATCAGGCAGGTTGATTTTTCTCCATATCTTTTGTCAACTCAGGCTTTGTGAATATAGGTAGGAAGCACAGTGTATATGAGCAGTGTTCATCCGTACCTGCAGATTATTGGACGTTGGGTATAACTCACATTTATAGGGTCATAAAGCAAAGTCATGAATGAGCTCTACTTACCATAGT
This sequence comes from Phyllobates terribilis, assembly GCF_046119375.1. Taxonomy (NCBI): domain Eukaryota; kingdom Metazoa; phylum Chordata; class Amphibia; order Anura; family Dendrobatidae; genus Phyllobates; species Phyllobates terribilis. The sequence continues at coordinate 106,730,419 of NW_027362773.1, forward strand.
GTCAGTAAAGTTCTCTGTGCTAGTGCAAACAGAAGTATAGCTATAATTACGGAGGTTCATCTCACATAAGAATATCATGGCTACATGCAAGAGTCTTAAGTAGAGATGAGTGAACCCAAACTACAAAGTCTGAGGTTCGTATTAGACACCTAGTGTCCTCTGCTGAACTTCAAACACAGGCTTCTCCCGGAAGGCCATTTTACAGTTTGGGAGTCCAGAGAGAGGGGGAAGGGAGAGAGAGAGATTTTTCCAGCTCCAATGTTCGGGTCCCCATTGATTTCTATGGAGTTCGGGTTCGGGTACAGTTCTGGTACCCAAAACTTTGTACTAAAGTTCGATCGAACCCGACAAACCTGAACTTCAAAGGGTCCGCTCATTCCTAGTCATATGTTTAAAGTCATTGAAAGGAGCGAATCCTGCCATCCAAAATTAGGAAGTTTTGTTCCATGGAAAATCTTGATCTTACAGGACAGGATCTGATCTTGTGAGATGAGCCTCATGGTCATAAAGCAGATTTTCTCACACAATAACGAATGACATAATTGCCATTACTACATCTAAAGTTATAGTTCTATAAATGTGATGATATTAATATTTTAATGAATGATAAGGGGTTAAGCAAATAGTTTGATTACATATAATCTGCCCTTTCAGGTACAAGCTTTAAGTGGAAGGTAGATCTGGTCTATAATGAATGTAAGATTCCAAAATGATGGGCACTTCAATGTAGCAGTGGTGCATAAAAAGGGTAAATAGTGCAAAATCAGAGAAGTCCCAGCACTCATAAAAGGTGTAACCCTATATCTTAATTACATCACACTGATCCAACTGAACATTTCAGCCCATCCCGAACTTTCCACAGCAGCCTACTGCCAGTCTGCAGAGCGGTGACATCACAGAGAAGAAGAAGAACGGCGCTGGACACCAGAGAAAGCGGCAGTAGGTGAGTATGTGGCGCCCCTGAGGGTTCAGTCGCCACAGAGGTACTGCACCTCACCCAAAGGTGTTGTGTCTCCTTCTCTCAGGTAAGGAGGGAATGCTGCCCGGAACCCCAACAACCACATTCAACACTACACTGCTCCAGGCCGGCTGGAGGGGCAAGATGCAATGTGTTTCCTGCTGAGTCCTGTCCCTGGCTGGAGTGGGGGGAACCAAAGGTAGGGGGAACAAGTAGTGGGTGTGGGTGGAGGATGTAGAGTAGGGGAGCACCATTGTAGGAGGTATATAAAGGGAAGCCATCTTAGGGTGACAGGTCAGTAAGAGCAGTAGTGAGGACAGTCAGTCAGGGAGCAGAGTCTCGTTAGGAGCTCTGCTCCACAAGTGGGGCCTAGTGATGGAGGCCCAGGAGGGGAGCAGAGGAGAAAGGCTCCATTCTATAGAAGGGATCCCAGGGGGTACGGCGAGTGCAAGACCGCACCCGTACGCCCCGAATCTGCCAGGTGTCAGAGGGATCAGGCCACAAGAAGGGGACCGGCCCCTGGACCAGCCGTGTTACTCCAGGTCTCGGCTGGAAAAACCGGAGGCTTCTGACTTTTATAGTGCAGCTGCCACAGCTCATCCTAGTCACCATGAGGGTCAAGTAGGTCCGGGAACTCCAGGTTGCCCAGAGGGACTTCAGAGCACCCGAGCGGGACTGTGAGTGGGGAAGCGCAGGGCAGGAGGGAGAAAGCCCAGCGTGAAGTCGGTCAAAGAAAGGAACATAAGAAAGCAGGATTCTGTCAAGCACTCCTGACGCATCTGAGGAAGAGCTGAACCCCCGGTCTGGTGAACGCAGCGCGACGTGGGAGGCTGACACCCGTACAGTGTACCTGTGGAACTTACATAAGAACTGTGAGTAAAAACTCGGATGACTGCACTGCACTGCCTGCGTCAATTATTTCAGCTGCGCCATCCCGTCTGCACTACAAGCCCCAGCATCACCACCCACCAAACTCCACACTGCCCCGGGGGCCCGCTCCACCTGTGGGGAGCAGAAACACCTCAGCTGCCATCCCATCACTCCCTGGAGGTCTACAGCAGCGCTGGTAAACCTTACTAGGTACCACAGGTGGCGTCACAAACTATTTAGTTTATTTTTATTTTCTATCCAAGTTCCAATCTCCTTTTTCAAGAGTGACCCCAGGGTACGGGCCCGGGAGCTGACCACCGCGACACCCCCAAACCAGGCAAATGCCCGGGTACCGAGTCGTCCCCATCCCCTGGGCGCGACATCACTCTTCCTCCTCTCCCCTTTCGGGGGCGGTCCCATGGCAGCCTGCTGTCGGTCACTCCCTGAGACGTCCTCCCTGCCTTGATGGACACATCTATGCGGACAGTCACAGTTGCAAGGGGCAGGTTGTGTTTTTGGCGCCATTCTGGGACCCGGCCCACGATGGGAGGTTCCATATTGTTGTTTTTGATCATGCACATAATGGCGCCCGTTCTTCTGGGGCGGGCGCCACATTCAATGTGGAAAAACAGTTCATAATAGGCACACAGTACCCGGTGGCAACGGGCACACAATCCTGTTCGTGATGCCACCTGTTGTACCTGGTAAGGTTTACCAGCATTGATGCAGACCTCCAGGGGGTGTTGGGATGGCAGCTGAGGTGTTTCTGTTCCCCACAGGTGGAGCGGGCCCTCGGGGCAGTGTGGAGTTTGGTGGGTGGTGATGCTGGGGCTTGTAGTGCAGGCGGGATGGCGCAGCTGAAATAATTGACGGAGGCAGTGCAGTGCAGTCATCCGAGTCTTTACTCACAGTTCTTATGTAAGTTCCACAGGTACACTGTACGGGTGTCAACCTCCCACGTCGCGCTGCGTTCATCAGACCGGGGGTTCAGCTCTTCCTCAGATGCGTCAGGAGTGCTTGACAAGTATATTTAATGAATAAATAAGTTATTGAGAGTGTTTCTTTAAGTCTAAGTGGGTGTTATTAAATAGTTTTCACTGGGGGCGTGTACTGTATTACACTGACCAATCATAAGCAAGCACCAGCATGGAGATTCAGAAGTAAATGTGATGATGTCATCAGAGTCACATGACCTTTGTGCCCATGCCCTGCCAGCCAGAATGTGCAGACTAAATAAGCACTAAAGATATATTACACAGCATTGAAGTCCTGGAAATATTAACTGGTGTTAATGATTATTTAGGCTGCACAATCTGACTGGCCAGGCATGTGGACAAAGGTCCATGTGAATCTGATGACATCATCACAGGTTCTTGTGCATTTCTATGTTGTTGCCTTCTTATGATTGGTCAGTATCATAAAGAAGGCAGAAGTACACGCCCCAGTGAAGACTATCTAATAACACCCACTTGGACTTAACTAAAGTGAACTCATTAGGTGCCAAATAATTGATTGGTAAATTTCTGTGATGATGATGAGATATAAAAAAAAAACAAAAAAAAAAGTATTATTCCGTGTCCAGCTTAACATGAAAAATTTGTTGAAAGGTTCTCTATAAATTCAACTTTCCTTTGAAATTTCTGGAAATTGTCTTTAGTCTCATTCTCACTCCCATTTGTAGTCTTAAAGAATTATATCATTGGTCAAACAGACACCACAATACATTTTTCATTTTTTGGCAACCCTGGCTGAAGTCCTAGATGTGGAGCTCAAGCATTGGAGCTAGATTATACCAACTTCTCTATCATATGTGACTTAAACCTGAGTTTGAAGGACCTAGGTAATAAAACTGGTATTGAATATTGCACCTTGACTGTGATGTAATCCCTCGATCTCCCATCCTATACACTTACCTACCCCGCCTCCATCGCTGTATAAGAGGTTGCTTTGTATCAGCCATCAACTCAGAGGGGATTCTCAGGTCAGGACAACCATCTCTTTGCTGAAGTATCAAAACTATAGGCAAAACAAAAATTATACAATAAATTAGCAGAAAATAAAGGAACATAGGTGCGACCTATTGAGAACGAATAATCAGAGGAAAGGCGCAAAACTAAGGGTCTCATTGAGACCATGAGGTTGCATAGTTTGGGAGCCAGAACCATTTGCTCGCTCACTATGCGCGGAGGCTATTAATGTTGCCCCCTCTAATACCTGGATGAATCTAGTGAATGTCTCTCACATGTAGAATAGATGGATTACACTGATGGTACTGTTTAACCCCTCTCTGACATTTGTGGTAATAGTACGTCATGGTGCCCTGGGACTATTGGGCTGATGACGTACTATTACTTCAAATGGTGCTTGCGCCCGCACATAAGCGGTGCTGTGCGATCGCCGCAGGATGTCAGCTGATTGTCACAGCTGACACCCGGTACCATGTGCAGGGAACGGTCCCTCTGAAGCAGTGACAGCCTGTATAGCACAGGGAACTGCTGCATTCCCGTGCTATACAGGCGATCAGAATGTAAAAAATGAAAGTCCCAGAGTGGGAGAATACGCCGACGTCAGCTGTCGCATGACCCGTCAGATGACTAAATGACATCATGGAAGGTCCTTTTAGACCATCACGAGCCACCAGGGAGCCAGGACGCATTTGACGCGCCCCTGGGCCTGTGTCGCGCTGCGTTGCACACGCAGGAGCTTACCCGGAGCCGGATCTCTTGAGGGTTGTAGTCTCGTGGCGGTGATCCGGTCCGTGCCCAGGGAGTCAGACTAAGTGGCGCTGTATTAGCGGTAGATGTTGGACGACTACGCCACCCGTTGAGTACAGCTAAGGAGCTGCTGCTGCAGGACAGACCGCTGAGGCCGGTGGTAGGATTGTGCAGCGTGATAGTATAACCCCCAACGGGAGGGGTATGGCCTCAGGGCAGCCGACGTGGATGATGGGGTAGCAGGAATCACTCAGAGACGATGCGGTGTAGTTCAGGGTCTTTACTGGTGACAAAGATAGACCCTCCCGGAGTACTGGCTAGCGGTTGGGGCCTGGTCAGTCCTTGAGCAGATGGGATCTCCCCTGGCCAGGCGGAGTTGTAGGCCTCCCAAACTGACTGTACTCTTCTGGCTACCTTGCTAGAAGCGAGTATAAGTAGCCCACGTCCCTGAGTGTACCGTGTGGTGCTCACCCGTATGGCCGGTGACTCGGGGCCTCATAGTAGCTTCCGCTCCACGACGGCGGTGCTGGTCCCATGCGTGTGACCGTGCCTTCGGGTTTCTTGGCCAGAGGACCTGAAATCCCCTGCCTGACGGATTCTGCTGCTGGGTAGGAGTTAGTCCCCACAGCCTCGGACTCCGGGTCCGGTAAGAAATCTTCTCAGTCAGGGCGAGCTCTGCAGCTGCCAGCCCCTGACTCCTTGTAACACTGCTCCCACAGAGCTCCTGTTGTTTCTTCCTATGCTGCTTCTCTTCTATACTTCTGGCATGGCCCAGGAGCTGGGCCCAGCCGGAGCCACAGCTCCCTGTCAGCCCTCCTGGCTGAACTCTCCCTCTCAACTCTCTAACCCTGCCTCAGCCCCAGGTTTATATAGGGGAAGTTCTTCCCCTCCCAGGACTGGGCAGGAGGTGTGGCATGCATAGGATCCCTGACCAAGAGACCTCCCACCTGCTCTCAGACATAACATTGCTGTTACTGTGGAAACCAGACCCCTGGGGTGCCACATTCCCCCCTAGTGAAATTTAGTACTCCGGGACTAAACATATTTTTAAACATAACAAGGTATAAACAATAATAATGCAATAAGAAAAACACATAAAGATGGTTACGGCGTGTCCGCAACCGGGTGCAGTTTTGAAGAAAAGCAAGGTGTCCATTTCACCAAAACAGGGAGACGTAACCAGGTAGGGGTCTGTCCTGCCCCGAGTCCTTAACAGTCTTTAGTCCGTCCTGGGTTACGCTCCAACTATGTACAAAGGATTCCCGGCAAATCCACCAAAGACTCCCATAAATTACTAGAAACACATAATTATTTACAGGATATGGCCGCTCTCAGTCCTCGGCCAGTGGGGATAAGGAATGGCTGCTCACAGTCCTCAGCCTGGTTTAAGATAGGGGCACATGGGGAACAATTCACTAATCCCAACGGGGACCATATTTTAATTAGCAGCAGTCCTTGTACCCTTACGGGTAACTATTTACAGCTCTTTATTCACGCTACTTCCCTTCAGTAGCTATGTCCTCTTTGTGCTCCCTCCTGAGGGTAGTCCTCAGACCCGTCCGGGTCCTCTTGGCTTTCCTCGTATTGGTAGTACTGCAGCTCCTCCTCGGTTAGCTGGGTTAGTATCTCTGCGACAGTCCTCCCCCCAGGTGGCCAGGACTTTACCTCCCTTTGGGCTGCCCCGGTTAATTGGGCCACCAGGATGCTCACTTTTTGCTCCTCTGTGAGGGGGTACACCTGGAAGAGGCTATCCAGCTTTTCTCTAAAGTCATGCAGGGTATGTGACTCCCCTGAGTACTGGGGTAGCCAGGCTGCCCCCGGGATATAGGGCATGGTGAAAGGCATGACCGCAACAGCGGTGGCGCTGGCGGGGGTTGAAGCGGTGAAGCTCTCCTCCGTATCGGACATCCTTCTCCCCCCTAGTGGACCGTGGCCTACCTTGCGATGATCCTCTTCCGTAGGCCGCGGCTCCGCAGTGGATCGTCAGGGTTGAGGACCTTCCGTCGCGCTCCTGTGACGTCGGCGTCTGCTGGGCTCCTTCCAGGACCTTACGCAACGTCCGGACGTGAGGCGGGGCTTCAGTTCTCGCGCGCTTTCGGAGTCCACGCCCCTCTTCTTCCCGCGCGGCGTCTTCAAGATGGCGTCCAACGGCGGGAAAACTCCACGGATGGCGGGAAGAAGGCAGAAGATGGCGCCGGATGGCGGGAAAACTTCGCGGATGGCGGGAAGAAGACAGAAGATGGCGCCGGATGGCGGGAATCTTCACCACTGGTAAGTTTGAACAGTCTTTTTTAGGCACGCAGTACCCGGTGGTTGCGGGCACGAGATCCTGCCGACTACGCCAAAAGTTGACGCGCCCCTGGGCCTGTGTCGCGCTGCGTTGCGCACGCGGGAGCTTACCCGGAGCCGGATCTCTTGAGGGTTGTAGTCTCGTGGCGGTGATCCGGTCCGTGCCCAGGGAGTCAGACTAAGTGGCGCTGTATTAGCGGTAGATGTTGGACGACTACGCCACCCGTTGAGTACAGCTAAGGAGCTGCTGCTGCAGGGCAGACCGCTGAGGCCGGTGGTAGGATTGTGCAGCGTGATAGTATAACCCCCAACGGGAGGGGTATGGCCTCAGGGCAGCCGACGTGGATGATGGGGTAGCAGGAATCACTCAGAGACGATGCGGTGTAGTTCAGGGTCTTTACTGGTGACAAAGATAGACCCTCCCGGAGTACTGGCTAGCGGTTGGGGCCTGGTCAGTCCTTGAGCAGATGGGATCTCCCCTGGCCAGGCGGAGTTGTAGGCCTCCCAAACTGACTGTACTCTTCTGGCTACCTTGCTAGAAGCGAGTATAAGTAGCCCAAGTCCCTGAGTGTACCGTGTGGTGCTCACCCGTATGGCCGGTGACTCGGGGCCTTCTAGTAGCTTCCGCTACACGACGGCGGTGCTGGTCCCATGCGTGTGACCGTGCCTTCGGGTTTCTTGGCCAGAGGACCTGAAATCCCCTGCCTGACGGATTCTGCTGCTGGGTAGGAGTTAGTCCCCACAGCCTCGGACTCCGGGTCCGGTAAGAAATCTTCTCAGTCAGGGCGAGCTCTGCAGCTGCCAGCCTCTGACTCCTTGTAACACTGCTCCCACAGAGCTCCTGTTGTTTCTTCCTATGCTGCTTCTCTTCTCTACTTCTGGCATGGCCCAGGAGCTGGGCCCAGCCGGAGCCACAGCTCCCTGTCAGCCCTCCTGGCTGAACTCTCCCTCTCAACTCTCTAACCCTGCCTCAGCCCCAGGTTTATATAGGGGAAGTTCTTCCCCTCCCAGGACTGGGCAGGAGGTGTGGCATGCATAGGATCCCTGACCAAGAGACCTCCCACCTGCTCTCAGACATAACATTGCTGTTACTGTGGAAACCAGACCCCTGGAGTGCCACACATTGCTATGGAGACCGGGGGCCATCAGAAGGTGAGTATAATGTATATTTTTTATCTTAAATTATTTTTTTTTTACAGGTGCTATGGTACCCGGGTCTGGATGAGAGTCTCCTCTTCCCTAGACCCAGGTACCATCCGCACATTGAATCGCTTAATATCCGCATGTGCACATGTAGTCATGTGGATATTAAGCGATTCAATGCAAGTCAATGGCGGCGAAAACGCCGCGATTACACAAAATAATTTGTAGTGCTGCGGATTTTTCCGCAATGATAATCCGCAGCGGAAATTTCCGCAGCATGTGCACAGCACATGCGGATTATCATTGGGGAACATGGCAGGCCTTCTACCAAGCGTTTTTTAAGCATTTCTGCCGCAGAATTGCCGCTGCAGAAACGCTTAAAAAACGCATAGTGGGCACACAGCCTAAAAGTTAGAAAAGTGTGAGAAAGTGAAAAAAAAATTAAAAATAAATTGTAAAAATATTAAAAAAAATGAGCTAAAAAGATAAAAATATACTGTACCCAAAAATAAATATTATTGTGAAAAATAAAAACAAAAAACTTTAAAAGTACACATATGTGGTATTGCCTCATCCGGAACAACCTAACCTCTAAAAATATCCCACTGGTTAACCCCTTTAGTAAACACGGTTAAAAAAAAAAAAAAAGAAGCAGAAAACAATGCTTTATCATCATACTGCCAAACAAAAAATGCAATAAAACGCAATCAAAAAGACGAATGCACATAAAATTGGTACCACTGAAAACGTCATCTAGTCCTGCAAAAAACAAGCCGCCATACAGCTCCATCAGCCGAAAAATAAAAAAGTTATAGCTCTCAGAATAAAGCGATGCAAAAATATTATTTTTTCTATAAAATAGTTTTTATCGTGTAAAATAAAAAAAGATTTAATAAAAGGATATAAATGGGGTACCGCTGTAAACGTACTGACCCAAAGAATAACATTGCCTTATCAATTTTACCACACGCGGAACTGCATTAAAAAAAAAAAAAAAACTACTCCAGAATTGTTGGTTTTTGTTTATTCTGCCACCCAAAAATGGGAATAGAAAGCGATCAAAAAATGTCACATGCCTGAAAATGGTACAAATAAAAATGTCAACATGTCCCGCAAAAAACAAGTCATCACATGACAAAAGCGTCTTTTAGTGTGTGACAGCTGTCAATCATAAAAAAACTATATGAATCTGGTATCGCTGTAATCGCACCGACCCAAAGAATAAAGTGGTCTAATCAATTATACTGCACGAGGAACGGCGTAAAAAATAAACTCTAGGTTTGTGCTAGTTTTAGGGTTGGGCTAGGGTTAAGGTTGGGCTAGGGTTAGGGTTGGGCTTGAGTTAGTTTTGGGCTAGGGTTGCGCTAGGGCAGTGATGGCGAACCTTTTAGAGACTGAGTGCCCAAACGGCAACCCAAGACCCACTTATTTATCACTAAGTGCCAACACGGCAATTTAACCTGGGGAAAGTGTGGACATTATAGTAGACTTGCAAAATACACACACACACAGCCCCTCTGCAAAATATATTCACACACACACACTGCTCCTGTGTAAAATGCATACACACACACAGGGCCGGCTCCAGGTTTTTGAGTCTCAATGGGACCCTTTAACACATACCATGATTCATGATGCACAGATATCGCAGAGAAATATAGGTATATGTGGTTCCCCTGAGGGTTCAGTCGCCACAGAGATACTGCACCTCACCCCGAGGTGTGGTGTCTCCCTTCTCTCAGGTAAAATGGGAGTGCTGCACAGAACCCCAACCACCTACATCCAACACTACACCGCTCCAAGCCAACAGGAGGGGCAAGATGCAATGCAGTTTTCTGCTGAGCCCTGGCCCTGGCTGGAGTAGGGGGGAACCCAAAGGTAGGGGGAACTATTAGTGGGTGTGGGTGGAGGAAGTAGAAAGAGGGAACACACATACAGCAAATATATAATAGGAAGCCATATTAGGTCTTCAGTTCAGTCTGTGGTTTACTTCAGGAGGGAGTGAGCGAACACTGTACAGTGAAGTACAGTGTGGAGGGGAGCAGGGAGCAGGCTCCATAGTTAGGGCCCAGGATAGAGGCCCCGGAGGGGAGCAGGGAGCAGGCTCCACGATACTTAAAGGATCCCAGGTACGGCGCGGGCAGGACGGCATCCGTACGCCCCGCTCCTGCTAGGAAATAGAAGGGATCGTGCTTGCCGCATTCAAAACCCCAGGGGATCAGGCTGGTCCCGGATCCGACGCACAGGAAGGACTACAGCATACCCGAGCTGGACTGAGAGTGGGCAGCGTAGGGCAACGGTGAGAAGGACCAAGTGTGGAGAAGGTCAAGTTAGGCACATCTGAAAGTGGGGTTCTGCCAAGCATCCCTAAGCTGCTTGAAGGAGGACTGAGCCCCTGCCCGGTGAACACAGCGCGACTGGGGAGGCTATCACCTGTCAATTTGCCTTAAGGAACTGTAAGTAAAGCCCTGGACGACTGCACGAAGTGCCTCTGTCTGTTTCTTTACTGGCGACAACTTTCCTCACAGCACCACAACGCCCAGCGCACCCACCTCCATTCATCCTATACTGCCCTGAGGCGTCCCATCAAAGCTGCCCCTAGCATCGGCCTCAGCGGTCTGCCGCAGCGCTGGTAACCTCTTACCAGGATCCACAGGTGGCGTCACAAACTTTTATTTTCATTTTTATTAAAACCCCTTTTTTGGCGCACTATCCGCCCTGGGCCAGCCACCGTGATAAATATATGTAACACCTGCACATGGAACTGTCAGAGCAGCTACTGGTATACTGGAACTTACAGACACTAATCGTTTTTTCCCTGAGCTGCAGTGGACTACAAATCCCATGGACCCTTGTTTCAGTCAGATGACACAGACTGGAAAGATAGGAGGGAGGAGGGACTTGGGGGAGGGAGCTGGAGAGAAAGTGAAAGTAAAACTAGAGAGGAAAGGAAGTGTGGCAGCTTGTTGTTGTGAAAGACAGAGCACTGTGGACTTGTATCTCCCTACGCTGCGGAGCGTTGCCGTCCCCTCTGATATACCCGCGCTGCTGGAGAGAGCGCGGCCCTGTCACCCCTTGAAGCAAGTGACATCAAGGACTCGGAGAGTTCTGCCGGCACTCCCACCGTAAAAAGGCCTGAATCCTGCCGCCCCCAGCTGGTGTCCAGGGAAACATACGCCCGGTTGAGACGCACCGTGAGTGCCCTTTGGAGACTTGTGGTTCTACCAGCGCCAGTTACAGTGAGTACACTACGCCCCAGACTTTTACGTTAATGTTCATCTAAGTGCACCAACGGTTATAAATTTGCGCGCCAACATCCGCAGCAACTGGGCCCCAACGTTTGGACTGAGTTAATTACAAAAAAAGGGAAAACCTGCTACGTTATATTTGCAGGGTCGGGGAAGAATTAGATTGTGATGTGTATATGATTTTTATAGAGCACCGTTACCTGTATTGTATGTTATGTCTTTAAATCCACCTCATTTCTGCTGCATAGCAATAAACCTGTTAAACAGTTTTACTCCTGTTCCGGATGAGTGTGTACTGAGCTGTGGCAGGGGCTTCCCGAATCAGCCCCTGGCAGAAGATAACAGTCCTTCTGCAGTCCCAGTGAGAGCTCCAATCAAGATTCGGGTGGAGGCACTGCGCCCTAGAGAGGTGAGACCCCCCATAGCACCCAGCGTACCGTGGTAGCCCAAAAGGGGTGTTACAGTGGAGGCACTGCTGAGATCCAGAACTAACACAGGAGTATTTAATATGGATACTTTAACAGAGCAAGAAGTGTATTTGTGGTGTGAAGAGATGGATGTTACAGCTAAACAAAGCTTTGCAGTGAGTGGTGAGCTCTGTGATGCATCTGATGAAGAGATACTGAAAATAGTTAACCGACTCACTGAACTTGCCCACCCTAAAGTGGTCGACCGCAGAAAGGAAAAGGGGGGACAGTTACCCATAGCCCTGATCTCAACCGAGCAGATCTTGAGGAAAGAATACCTCCCATCCATGATAGCCGTGTCCCCAGAGTATGGTCGACAATGGAAGATCACTTGGCCTACTGAGTCCGAAGTTGAGACCCGGCAACAGGAATCAACCACTCAGCCTAGGAAGACTAGTATTTGTCCGCCCTTTACTCCACTTAGAGCCAGTCCTGAAGAGACAGCGGCCCCTGCTGATGTGCTTATGACAGCTATGGAAAAGTTAGTCAGTCAGTTTGCAAAGATTCAGCCAGAAGGGAACTACCGTCGTCTAAGAACTTTCTTGGGTGCCCTCCCCACCCCTGCTGGAGAAGAAGGATATGATACTTGGAGGGATGTCACTTTACTGTGCTTAGAAGAGTGGCAGTGCACTGATGCCGTAAAGAAGCAGAGAATAGTAGAAAGTTTGAAGGGTACTGCTATGGAAGTGGTGCAGGCTGCTTGGCGGAGCAAGCCACTAGCAACTTATCAAGATTATATGAGTGCTTTAGAAGATGCTTTTGCATCCCCTGAAGATGCTACTGATCTACTCTATAAACTCCGTACCACCTACCAACAACCAGATGAGAAGATGTCCGACTATCTATACCGACTAGATAAGATGGTTAATAGAACAGTATCTAAAGGTGGAGTCAGCCCTAAAGAAGTTGATCAGTGTCGTCTGGACCAAGTACTCAGAGGAGCTCTCACTCATGATCCAATTGCCCAGCGGATGAGGTCTTGTGATAGGGAAAAGATTCCTGGTTCTTTTCATGAGTTGCTTAAGGAAGTTCGCAAGGAGGAGGTTATTTTGGCCGCAAGAGAGAAGACATCCCCTCGGGTGACTACTGTTGCCCTGAAGCCAGCAGCCGACTGCAGAGAGACAGAACTGTTGAAAGTCATCGAGAAACAGGGGGAGCAGATTACACATTTGTTAAGTGCCCAGGCCAAGACAATGCAGCGGCTACAAAGTGTTGCAGAGATAGCCAAGAAGCAAACCCTGGCTTCAGGAAGAGAGAATGATGACCTCTCTGGAGTGGAGAGTAGGAAACCGGAAGGGTGCTTTGTCTGTGGGAGTCCAGGCCATATAGCTCATCAGTGTCCGAAGAGGTGGAGCTCAAAGAACTCTTCACATTTTCCCTATCACCCTCAGAGGCAGTCGGAAAATGGGAAAGGGGGGCCAGTAGAACCCTATACTGAGCCCCCATCAGCAACTAAGACCTACTCTACCTCCCCATCCAATAGTGCCTCATCGAAAACACTGCCTGAAGGGTTAGTTGGACCAGCCCCACATGTCCCCGCATTTATCAATGGTCAACCTTGTTCAGTGTTGCTGGATAGCGGATCTCAAGTGTCCATCATCTTCGAAGGATGGTATAAGAGATATTTATCCAATGTGCCTCTGAAACCGTTGTCAGGACTCGTGGTGTGGGGACTGAGTGAGCACAGCTATCCCTACTGAGGATACGTGTCCGTGACACTACGATTCCCAAAGACTGTTGTTGGAGTGGATAAAGAGATACCCATCATAGCGCTAATCTGCCCGGAGGCAGAGGCAGATGAGAGACCAACGTCTGTCATAGTGGGAACAAATGCCAACATCTTCCGTACGTTAGCTCAGTGGTGTCGTGAAGTTGGGGGAGAAAATTACTCGCAGACCCTATCCATCCATCCAGTCTGTCTGGAAGCCTATGTGAGGATGGAGGAGGAGAAGAAGGAACTGCAGCCAGAAAGCTTTGACCCTTGTTTTGAAGGAAGTGAGCTGAAAGGAGAAGAGAGGAGGCTAGTCATCGACGGCATGATGATGCGGGGGGCGGCTTTCTCTTTAGGCGAATGGGACATGGGCCTCGCCCAAGGAGTAGAGCATCGCATTCGGTTGAAAGATCAAAAGCCTTTCCGAGAGAGATCCCGAAGATTGGCCCCGGCGGATATCGAAGATGTTAGGCAGCATCTACGCGGTATGTTAGACACAGGAGTCATCATAGAGTCTAGTAGTCCCTATGCTTCCCCCATCGTGATAGCTCGGAAGAAAAATGGAGCTATTCGGATGTGTGTGGATTATCGTACCTTGAACAAACGTATGGTTCCTGACCAGTACACTGTGCCCCGAATCGATGAAGCTCTAGATTGCCTGCAAGGGAGCCAATGGTTTTCTGTGTTAGATCTCCGGAGTGGCTGCTATCAGATACCCATGTCAAAGGAAGATCAAGAGAAGACCGCTTTTATCTGCCCCATTGGGTTCTTCAAGTTTCAGAGACTGCCTCAAGGACTGACAGGTGCTCCGGCCACTTTTCAGAGATGTATGGACAAAGTAGTGGGGGACATGCACTTACGTGAGGTCTTGGTTTATCTAGATGATCTTATTGTTTTTGGGAAGACTCTGGAAGAACACAACCAGCGGTTGTTCAAGGTGCTCGATCGGTTGAAGGAGGCTGGGTTGAAGTTGTCCCTTGATAAGTGCCGGATTTGCCAGATGACTGTGAAATATGTGGGGCACATAGTCAGCAGAGAAGGAATTTCCACCGACCCCGCCAAAGTGGAGGCTGTGGTAAACTGGCCTAAACCCACCAAGCTGAGGGAGCTTAGGTCCTTTTTAGGATTTTGTGGATACTACCGAAGATTTGTACCCCAGTACTCTCGGATTGCAAAGCCGTTAACTGCCCTTACCCAGGGGTATCCCCCTTCCGGCGGGACAGCCCACCCCTCAAGGTCAGGAAAGAGAGACTACTTCCGAGTTAATGAACTTTTTGGGAAAAGATGGACACCTTTTTGCGACGAGGCATTTGAGAAACTGAAGTCATGTTTGACCCAAACTCCAGTGTTGGCCTATGCAGACCCCAGTAAACCATATGTGTTACCTATAGATGCTTCTCTCGATGGACTAGGAGGGATTCTCTATCAGGACCATGATGGCTGTCTACGTCCCGTTTACTACATTAGTCGAGGATTGACTCCCAGTGAACGCAACTACCCGGCTCACAAACTGGAGTTTCTGGCTCTGAAATGGGCTGTAGTGGACACGCTGCATGACTACCTCTATGGGGTGCACTTCGTGGTTCATAGCGACAACAATCCATTAACCTACGTGAGAACCACAGCAAAACTGGATGCCACGGGGTACCGGTGACTTGCCGCACTCTCTCTGTACGATTTCAGCTTAAAATATCGACCAGGGATCAGTAACATTGATGCAGAGACACTCTCTCGCCTGCCTAGTGAACCCTTAAATGAGGAAGAAGAAGGAGGATAGATAGAGGTCCCTGCCCCTGAGGTGAAGACTCTGTGCCATAGACATCAAACTGATGCCCTCCCTATGCAGTGCTGTGCTAAATTCTTAGGAGCATCCAGTGAAGCGCTCCCATTGTCGTACTGCCGAGTGACAAATGTAACCCCAGACTCTCTCCCTCAACTGACTCGTAATCAAGTCGGAACGGCGCAGCAGGAGGATCAGTCAGTGGGGGTAGTTCGATGGTGGGTGAAGAGGGGCTGGAGGCCCAAAAAGAATGCATTAAGAACAGAGGAGTCTGTCCTTCTGACTCGGCAGCTAGAGTCGCTAGTAGTAAGAAATGGACTACTATACCGGGAGGCAAAGGGCCAGAATGGAGGAGTCCGCAGACAGCTGGTGTTACCCACCCGATTTCGGAAGATGGTCATGAAGTCCCTGCATGATGACCATGGACATCTTGGCATCGAAAAGACCACGAGTCTTGTGGCCGACCGATTTTACTGGCCTCGCATGGAAGCGGATATTGAAGAATACTGCAAATCATGCTCCCGGGGTGTGTTGAGAAAAACCTTGCCGTTGAGAACAGCCCCCCTTGTAAACATTACCAGTGATGGCCCACTTGAACTAGTGTGCATTGATTTCCTCTCCATCGAGCCTGATGAAAGCAATGTCAGTAATGTGTTAGAGGTCACTGACCATTTCACCCGATATGCCCAGGCCTACCCCACTAAAGATCAAAGGGCAATTACTGTGGCAAAAACATTATGGGAGAAGTTCTTCGTACATTACGGGCTGCCTGCCCGCATCCATACCGATCAAGGAAGAGATTTCGAAAGTAGACTAATCCAGGAGCTATGCGCTCTCTGTGGGATCAAGAAATCCAGAACCACACCATATCACCCCCAAGGGGATCCTCAACCTGAGAGATTCAATCGTACCCTTCTGAACATGTTAGGCACTTTAGATCCCAGGAAGAAGGGACACTGGAGCAGGCATGTGAGCCAGTTGGTTCATGCCTACAATTGCACCACAAATGAGTCAACTGGATACTCTCCTTATTTCCTCATGTTTGGAAGAAAAGCCCGACTACCAGTGGATATTAGTTTTGGGACATCCATTAACCGTTCTAATGGGAAGACCTACTTAAAATATGTGTCCCAGTTGAAAGAAGATTTGACAAAAGCTTACAGATTGGCAGAGCAGGCCTCTGGTCGGTCAGGGAAGCGTAATAAGACTCGCTACGACTGTAGGGTTCGAGAACAAGTTTTACTACCTGGAGATAGAGTCCTTATCCAACTTCTGGGCCTTCCTGGGAAGCACAAGCTTGCTGATCGGTGGAGTCCTGACCCTTACGGGGTGATGGAGAAGTTGCCCGGTGTCCCGGCCTACAGAGTGAAGCCTGAGATAGGGGGCGGAGCTGTTAAAACCTATCATCGACACCATCTGTTGCCTGTGGGAAAAAACATCCCTTTACCCCCATTGCCAACTCAAGGAGGTCATACAACTCTTCCGTGCAATAGGAGAAGTCGAAGGTGTAAAAAACCACCCCAGACTGGAGTTGCCTCAGGAGGAAGTGACAGCGAGTCTGGGGATGAATGGGGACCTGACGGTCAATGGAGCTACAGGGGGACCGAGGACTCATGCCCCATGGGCGTAGACCCTGAAAACCAGACCCCTGAAGTAGAAACAAAGAAAAGGGACATTTGTCAGGAGGCGAGTGCACCCTGCCCACAATTGGGGGAAAGTTCAGAAGAGGGACATTTATTGAATGAGGAGATCCCTCTGTAGGAGCCCGTTCCTGAGAGACAAGAGTCAGGGGGCTGAGGAGGGAGGCCCCTCAGTACACACTCGTCCCAAGCGGGACACTAGGCCACCCATGATGTTGACCTATGATAGAATGGGAAATACCACTGAGGTCCCCAGGTTGATACACCCTAATTTAAATTCTGTTTGGCCTTATTTCCCGGTATCTCCCATGTGTCCAGGAGGTGGTTTGTATGCATGTAAATTTGGTGTTAGTCAGGATGCCTTAACCCCCATTCATGTTTCAGGTGGTGAGTCCTCATGTCGTGATGGGACACTTTCAATGACTCACCAGGGGGAGAATGTAACACCTGCACATGGAACTGTCAGAGCAGCTACTGGTATACTGGGACTTACAGACACTAATCGTTTTTTCCCTGAGCTGCAGTGGACTACAATTCCCATGGACCCTTGTTTCAGTCAGGTGACACAGCCTGGAAAGATAGGAGGGAGGAGGGACTTGGGGGAGGGAGCTGGAGAGAAAGTGAAAGTAAAACTAGAGAGGAAAGGAAGTGTGGCAGCTTGTTGTTGTGAAAGACGGAGCGCTGTGGACTTGTATCTCTCTACGCTGCGGAGCGTTGCCATCCCCTCTGATATACCCGCGCTGCTGGAGAGAGCGCGGCCCTGTCACCCGGTGAAGCAAGTGACATCAAGGTCTCGGAGAGTTCTGCCGGCACTCCCACCATATAAAGGCCTGAATCCTGCCGCCCCCAGCTGGTGTCCAGGGAAACATACGACCGGTTGAGACGCACCGTGAGTGCCCTTTTGAGACTTGTGGTTTTACCAGCACCAGTTACAGTGAGTACACTACGCCCCAGACTTTTATGTTAATGTTCATCTAAGTGCACCAACGGTTATAAATTTGCGTGCCAACATCCGCGGCAACTGGGCCCCAACGTTTGGACTGAGTTAATTACAAAAAAAGGGAAAACCTGCTACGTTATATTTGCAGGGTCGGGGAAGAATTAGATTGTGATATGTATATGATTTTTACAGAGCACCGTTACTTGTATTGTATGTTATGTCTTTAAATCCACCTCATTTCTGCTGCATAGCAATAAACCTGTTAAACAGTTTTACTCCTGTTGCGGATGAGTGTGTACTGAGCTGTGGCAGGGGCTTCCCGAATCAGCCCCTGGCAGAAGATAACAGTCCTTCTGCAGTCCCAGTGAGAGCTCCAATCAAGATTCGGGTGGAGGCACTGCGCCCTAGAGAGGTGAGACCCCCCATAACACCCAGCATAGCGTGGTAGCCCAAAAGGGGTGTTACATATATATACTGCCCCAGTCAGTAAGGCCCCACCGGGAGCGCGACATATACAACACAGGGCCAGCCTCTCCCCTCATCCTTCACATATGCAGACATGCACACACACATATGCAGATGTGCGCACACACACACACACACACACCTAAGCAAAAAAAATATATATATATATATATATATATATATATATATATATATATATATATATACACACATAGCCCCTCTGCAGAATATATATATGTATATATACATACATACACACACACACAGACACAGCCACTCTGCAGAATATATATATACAGTACAGACCAAAAGTTTGGACACGCCTTCTCATTTAACGATTTTTCTGTATTTTCATGACTATGAAAATTGTACATTCAAACTAAAGGCATCAAAACTATGAATTAACACATGTGGAATTATATACTTAACAAAAAAGTGTGAAACAACTGAAAATATGTCTTATATTCTAGGTTCTTCAAAGTAGCCACCTTTTGCTTTGATGACTGCTTTGCACACTCTTGGCATTCTCTTGATGAGCTTCAAGAGGTAGTCACCGGATATGGTCTTCAACAATCTTGAAGGAGTTCCCAGAGATGCTTAGCACTTGTTAGCCCTTTTGCCTTCACTCTGTGGTCCAGCTCATCCCAAACCATCTCGATTGGGTTCAGGTCTGGTGACTGTGGAGGCCAGGTCATCTGGCGTAGCACCCCATCACTCTCCTTCTTGGTCAAATAGCCCTTACACAGCCTGGAGGTGTGTTTGGGGTCATTGTCCTGTTGAAAAATAAATGATGGTCCAACTAAACGCAAACCGGATGGAATAGCATGCCGCTGCAAGATGCTGTTGTGGCCATGCTGGTTCAGTATGCCTTCAATTTTGAATAAATCCCCAACAGTGTCACCAGCAAAGCACCCCCCACACCATCACACCTCCTCCTCCATGCTTCATGGTGGGAACCAGGCATGTAGAGTCCATCCGTTCACCTTTTCTGCATCCCACAAAGACACGGTGGTTGGAACCAAAGATCTCAAATTTGGACTCATCAGACCAAAGCACAGATTTCCACTGGTCTAATGTCCATTCCTTGTGTTCTTTAGCCCAAACAAGTCTCTTCTGGTTGTTGCCTGTCCTTAGCTGTGGTTTCCTAGCAGCTATTTTACCATGAAGGCCAGCTGCACAAAGTCTCCTCTTAACAGTTGTTGTAGAGATGTGTCTGCTGCTAGAACTCTGTGTGGCATTGACCTGGTATCTAATCTGAGCTGCTGTTAACCTGCGATTTCTGAGGCTGGTGACTCGGATAAACTTATCCTCAAAAGCAGAGGTGACTCTTGGTCTTCCTTTCCTGGGGCGGTCCTCATGTGAGCCAGTTTCTTTGTAGCGCTTGATGGTTTTTGCAACTGCACTTGGGGACATTTTCAAAGTTTGCCCAATTTTTCGGACTAATTGACCTTCATTTCTTAAAGTAATGATGGCCACTCATTTTTCTTTACTTAGCGGCTTTTTTCTTGCCATAATACAAATTCTAACAGTCTATTCAGTAGGACTATCAGCTGTGTATCCACCTGACTTCTGCACAACACAACTGATCCCAACCCCATTTATAAGGCAAGAAATCTCACTTATTAAACCTGACAGGGCACACCTGTGAAGTGAAAACCATTTCCGGTGACTACCTCTTGAAGCTCATCTAGAGAATGCCAAGAGTGTGCAAAGCAGTCATCAAAGCCAAAGGTGGCTTCTTTGAAGAACCTATAATATAAGACATATTTTCAGTTGTTTCACACTTTTTTGTTAAGTATATAATTCCACATGTGTTAATTCATAGTTTTGATGCCTTCAGTGTGAATGTACAATTTTCAAAGTCATGAAAATACAGAAAAATCTTTAAATGAGAAAGTGTGTCCAAACTGTTGGTCTATACTATATATAAATACATGTGACATGCCCCCTGGGCCATGGAGTACTCGGCAGCCGGGCCTCTGGATGCCGGTTGGCGGGGAATATCACGGTGGCTGTGTGTCACCCTGACCTGGATGCCACAAGTGTAATTAAAGCTGTGTCTGAGAGCAAGGGGGAGGTTCTCTAGTCAGGGGAACATTAGCATGCAATGCCTCCTGTCTCAGGCCAGTAGGGGGAGCTGGCTGCCCCTATAAAAGCTGGTACTGAGGGCAGGGTTAGGGAGAACTCGATTGCCTGTCTCAGCACTGAGACGTGTCCCAGAGTGGAGCAGGGACAGAAAGTTGATTGCACCTAAGAGGAAGTGTGGCAGGAGGAGAGCCACAAGCCAGAGACAAGAGGCGAAGAGAGCCTGTCTTGGCAGAGAAAAGACTTAATTTTACCAGACTTTGGTGTCTGAGGCTGGAAGGATTCCACATCCCCCAGCAGAGAACCAGTCCGCAAGGGACTGTACATTCCTTGGCCTAAGAAGCCTGGAGGCCCTGCCACAACCGAAGGGACCAGTAAAGCCATACAAGGCTCGGAGCAGAAAGGAACCCAAGTCGCAGGCCATACAGGCGAGAATACACGGAAAGCTCGGAAACGTGGGCTGTTACCCTATCAGGAGGAGATAGCCAGAAGGAGAGCAGAAAGCACGGTAGGCCTACACCCTCACCCTGACCAGGGCCAATTTCCCCGTTGCTCTCAGACATCCAGGTCCCCTCCTAGCCGGGACTGTTTGTGAGTCAATTTACCTGTTTTAGTAAAGACCCTGGACTGCAACCTGTTGTCTGTGTGCTCTTTGCTCCTCCAGCACTACCAGCACTGGGACTCTCACTACCATCACTCCCAACATCCACTATACTGCCCTGGGGCCGCACTCTTCCCGTGGGGAGTCACACTACCCTAGCTGCACACCTCATCAGCCCCAGCGGTCTGCATGCAGCGGCGGTTCCTAATAACCGCAAACCACAGGTGGCGTAGTCGGACATAAACATCAGTACATAACGGACTACCAGTGGCCTGACCACCCTGAGCCACGGAACCGGGTTGCCACTACTACTCCCATCGTTCCCCCTATTGCCCGGATCCGAGTGCCCCACGGCCCAGGGGGCGAGTCAGCTTTGGCGTAGTCGGCAGGATTTCGTGCCCGCAACCACCGGGTACTGCGTGCCTGAAAAAGACTTTTGTAACTTACCTGTGGCGAAGTTTCCCGCCGTCCGGAGTCGTTTCCCGCCATCCGGAGCCGATTCCCGCCATCAGACGCCATCTTGGACCGTTTCCCGCCGTCTTCTGCCGTCTTCCCGCCATCCGCAGCTGCTTCCCGCCATCGGACGCCATCTTCAGGACGCCGCGCGGGAAGAAGAGGGGCGTGGACGTCAAAACCGCGCGAGATCCGAAGCTCCGCCCCACGCACCGACGCTGCGCAAGGTCCTGGAAGGGAGAGAGAGCGACGCTGACGTCATCAAGACGCGACGCCAGGTCCTCGTCCATAGCAGCAGCAGCAGAGCCGCGGCCTACAGAAGAGGATCGTCGGAAGGTAGGCCACGCTTAACTAGGGGGGAGGAAGATGTCGGACACAGAGGCGCCCACTACCACCAACGCAGCTGCAGCAGCGGTTATGCCCTTTTCCCTGCCCTACATCCCTGGAGCGGCCTGGTTGCCTAAGTACTCAGGGGAGCCCAATGCCCTAACTGACTTTAAGGAAAGGCTATACAGTTTGTTCCAGGTTTACCCCCTGACAGAGGAGCAGAAGGTCAGCATATTGACAGGGCAGTTAACAGGCGCAGCCCAAAGGGAGGTAAAATCA
Organism: Phyllobates terribilis; assembly: GCF_046119375.1. Classification (NCBI taxonomy): domain Eukaryota; kingdom Metazoa; phylum Chordata; class Amphibia; order Anura; family Dendrobatidae; genus Phyllobates; species Phyllobates terribilis. The sequence continues at coordinate 106,752,389 of NW_027362773.1, forward strand.
TGGCCCATTGAGGAGAAAAGGACTGTGAAGGGTATTCTGGCCCGGCTGCGGGTTACCTTTGACACACGTAACTCCGCTGAAATTAAAATGAGGTTCTATGGATGTAAGCAGCGGGCACAGGACAGCATCAGAGACTATGCCCTAAATCTGCAGGAAGCCTTGAGGGCTATTCAACAAACTGACCCTTGCAGTGTGCAGGAAACGGATAAGCTGCTAACAGAACAATTCATAGAAGGTCTGCTGTCTAGCGCCCACAGGGCCCAACTGCGCCTCATGTTCTTTCAGAACCCCGACCTGACCTTTGCCCAATTTAAGGACAGGGCCATAAGGGTGCTCCGTGAATCTGCAACCAGTGGCGCTATAAACCCCCGGCGCCCTGCTATCACCTACCACTAGGAGGCGGCGCCCTCCTCTATGGACTACTTGGAGGCTGATGCACAAGCCCTGAACCAAGCCCCGTCGAAAGACCTGCACCACCAAGTCCAGGAGCTGACCAGGAGCGTCGCGGCGCTGACCAGGACCGTTCAGGCGTTGCAAGTGGACCCGTCAAGACCCATCGAGCTGGCTTCAAGTCCGGAGGATGTCCCGTGGCGTCGACAGAGGAGGATCCCGTCGTTCCGAGGGAGGCCCACAGACCGCTACGCAGAGGATGGACAGCCCGTTTGCCGTCGATGCAACCAGCCCGGACACATTTCCAGGTACTGTAATTTAAACCGGTCCAACCTGGGGCAGAGGGCCGACCCCCAGGCATAAGATCACCAGGCCCTTATAATTGACGTGATAAGTACGTTGGGGGGCGCCCGGTTTTACCCGTGGTGCTGAACGGTATCCCCATGAGCGCCTTGCTGGATACTGGGTCGCAAGTAACCACAATCCCTTATGTACTTTTTAAGCAGTATTGGACTGATGCTGATATCACACGGTATCCAGACAGTAACTTGAGCATCATCGCCAGTAATGGCTTACCCGTGCCGCAGATGGCGTTCAAGGAGATGACCATTAAAATTGGTAAAGTTGAACTGCCGGCACAGGGAGTGATTATTGTGGACATTGACCGTCATGAAAGTCACCCTAAAATAACTGTGGGTACTAACGTAATTGAAAATTGTCTTTCAGAAGTAATTGTAATTCTACAACAGGTGGCGGTGAATGCTAGTTCCAGCCAACAGAGAGTCCTCAACAAGGAGATAAAAGCCCTGATGAGACGGCAGCAGGTAGAACTGTCTGGTGGTGAGATCGGTAGCGTAAGACTCAGTGATCCATTCCCCATTTCCATGCCTCCCAAAAGTGAAATGATGATCTGGTGTCGGACTGCAATCGGGTTGAGAGGTAGAGACTACCAAGCCATGGTAGAACCCGTGTACTCAGACAGCAGGCCCACCATTTTGACAGCCCGGGGGGTGGTTGATGTCCGTCATGGGAGGGTGCCTGTCCGCATCCTCAACATTGGGGAGAGGGAAGTACACTTACCCAGGTACGCTACGCTCGCCAAACTGTTTGTTGTCGAACACCAAGCTATCAGGGCCGTGGAACCCTTGCCTCCATCTCCTCAGGCGGAGGATAATGGCTCCCAGAAACAAAAGGAGGACTGGTGCCAGAAACTCCACGTGGGTGCTGACTCCACTCCCCTGCACCAAAAACAAGGAGTCTACCGGGTGGTGCAGGAGTACGAGAGAGTCTTTAGTAAGCATCCGCTAGACTTCGACAGAGTAAAAGGGATAGAACACCACATCCCCACAGGGAGCCACCCACCAATAAAAGAGAGGCACAGACCTGTACCCCCTGCACATTATCAGAACGCCAAGGGTATGCTGCGGGAAATGAAAGAAGCTGAGGTCATTAGAGATAGCTGTAGCCCCTGGGCAGCCCCCTTGGTTCTGGTGAAAAAGAAAGACGGCACCATGAGAATGTGCGTGGACTATAGACAAATCAACCGTATTGCCCACAAAGACGCATATCCGCTGCCTAGAATAGAAGAGTCTTTAGCCGCACTAAAATCAGCAAACTTCTTTTCTACTTTGGACCTTACTAGCGGGTACTGGCAGGTTCCTGTGGCAGAGGCTGACAAGGAGAAGACCGCCTTCACCACCCCGATGGGACTGAGTGAGTTCAACTGTATGCCTTTCGGGCTCTGCAACGCACCACGGACCTTCCAGCGGCTGATGGAATGCTGTCTAGGGCACAGAAACTTCGAGACGGTCCTCCTTTACCTGGACGACGTGATCGTCTATTCGAAGACCTACGAGGACCATCTCAAGCACCTGGCTGAGGTGTTCGAAGCCCTGGCAGGCTATGGCCTGAAGGTGAAACCATCGAAGTGCCACCTGCTGAAACCAAAGGTCCAGTACCTAGGGCACGTGGTAAGCACGGAAGGAGTGGCCCCCGACCCTGACAAGGTCACGGCAATCAAGAGCTGGCCAAGCCCCTCGAACATCAAAGAGGTGAGACAGTTTCTCGGGTTGGTAGGCTACTACCGAAGGTTCATCCCCGGGTTCACTAAGATGGCAGCTCCTATGCAGGACCTCCTGATCGGACAGTCTAAGTCCCGAAGTCAAAAGCCACCCTTCAAGTGGGATAAACCGGAAGAGGAGTCCTTCCGCCAGCTAAAGATGGCCCTCACAGGGGATGAGATCCTGGCCTACCCTGATTACGGCCAGCCTTTCATTCTCCACACAGATGCCAGAAATGTGGGACTGGGAGCCGTACTGTACCAAAACCAACAGGGCAGAGAACGGGTGATCGCATACGCCAGCCGGAAGCTGAGGCCCACCGAGAGGAACCCGGAGAATTACAGCTCCTTCAAGCTAGAATTCTTGGCGGTGGTGTGGGCCGTGACGGAACGCTTCAAGCATTACCTGGCCTCCGTGAATTTCACCGTGTACACGGACAACAACCCGTTGACACACCTGGACAATGCAAGACTGGGTGCCCTGGAACAGCGGTGGATGGCCAGTCTCTCCAACTATGACTTCGTGATCAAGACGAAGACCCAGAAGAGCTGGAAGAGGTAGAACTCCCCGCGTTTCACCGGTATGGAGCCGCTCAACACTCTCACCGCGTGAAGGAGGAGGATCTAACAACTGTGATGATGAATCCCCTACCTCACCACAGCTGGGCCGAGACCCAAGATAGTGACCCTGCAGTCCGCCTGGTGAAAGATCTGCTGACCCGGGAAGACGCCCGCCTAGATCCAGATGCCCCAGAGGAAGCCAAGCAGCTATGGAAGGAGAAGAGCAAGCTGTTCCTCTACGAAGGCAAGTTGTGCAGAAGGATTGTTAACCACCGGACGCACGAGCTGACCTGGCAAGTCGTGGTCCCAAGGCGAGATGCAGCTATGGTCCTGGGGGCTTACCATGACAGAGCGGGACACTTCGGTTGGAAGAAACTGGAGTTCCTACTAAGAGGAAGGTTCTTTTGGATTGGCATGAGAGGAGCTGTAGAAAAGTGGTGCAGAGACTGTGGCCCTTGTCACCTGAGGAGGAAGGACCGCACCAGCCAGAAGACACCCTTGAGGCCCATCGTCACCACGCAGCCTCTTGAGCTGGTAGCTCTGGACCACGTCAAATTGGCTCCAAGCCGGTCTGGATACATCTATGCCCTGACAATCGTGGACCACTATTCCCGTTTTCTAGTGGTGGTCCCGGTAAAGGACTTGACATCCCAAATAGCGGCCAGAGCCTTCCAGCAATACTTCTGCCGTCCACACGGGTATCCGGAACAGGTCCTGACAGACCAGGGTCCAGCGTTTGAAGCTTAAATCTTCCAGGAGTTCTGCAACCTCTATGGCTGTAAGAAGATTCGTACAACGCCTTACCACCCCCAAACCAACGGGATGTGTGAGAAGATGAACAATATAGTCATTTATCTCCTGAAGACGTTGCCCCTGGAGGAACGCAGCCTGTGGCCAGAAAAACTGCCGGACCTGACAGACCTATACAACAATATCCCGGTGAATGCTACAAACTGCACCCCGGCTTACCTGATGCGAGCCAGACCGGGTAAGCTGCCCGTAGACCTGGAGATGGGAGTCCTAATACCTGAGGACACCTCCCCGGATGCGGACTGGGATACGGAAAGGCAACTGCAGTACAAGAAGGTACAGGAGAGTGTGGAGAAGAGCCTGGCCCAGGTGAGAGAGAAGCAGGAAAGACTCTTCAATCAACACGCCCCTGCTGGTTCCCTAGAACCTGGTGAGCAAGTCCTAAAGCGAAAAAGAAGGCTACATAAGTTGGACGACCAGTGGGAAAGGGAACCCTACACCGTACTGCAGTCTGACCACGATAACCCAAAGGTGTGCGTAATCACCAAGGCCGGAGGAGAAACCACTAGTGTCGTCTCCAGAGACCACCTCAAAAGGTGCCCCGAGCAACTCCGTAGTGCAGAAGAGGATCAGAGTGACCTTGAACCCGCAGAGGACAAGGAAGAAATGATCAGCACCGTTCTCGGAGAGTTCCCTCAGTCCTGGACTCGCATAAATGATGCTATAGTGGTACCCGTCCTGCATTTCCTGCAACCGGCACAGCAACAACCAACACCAGAGCCGGAAGGTGAAGAGGAGCAAGCGGTTCCAGAGGCAGAAGAGCCTGTTCCAGCAGCCCAGGAGAGTCAACCCTCTGCTGACAGTGAGCCTGCCATGCCTGCGGTAAGCCAAAGAACCCGCAGACAGCTGCCTGCCCTACCTGTACACCCAGCTGGTAGCTGTACCCTTAACGCTAGTGGGGAAAGCCAGGTTGGTCCACCACCAGACAGTGAGCTACGTAGGTCAACCAGGAGCACAAAGGGACAGATACCCGCTCGCTGGAGAATATAGAGTGTACTAAGATTGTAAATAACTCTGATACCAAATGTTGAATTGTTTGCCAAGTTACATGCTTGTTTGGTAATTCTGTGTTTCAGTTTCTTGCAGTTACCGTAAGGACTCACAGGTTATGGACTTTTTATAACCGGGACCTTGTATGGACTGCGTTTGGAGCCTAACCAAGGAATGAACTAAGACTGTAAAGGACTTGGGGTAGGACAGACCCCCACCTGGTTAAGGCTCCCCGTTGTATTGGTGATATGGACACCCGGTCACAGGCCACACATTGACCTTAAGAACTCAATTTGTGCATCGTCTGTCTGTTAATGTTTTATTGTTATGCATATTGTCTTTGTTTATTGCTTAGTCCCGGAGTACTAAATTTCACTAGGGGGGAATGTGTCACCCTGACCTGGATGCCACAAGTGTAATTAAAGCTGTGTCTGAGAGCAAGGGGGAGGTTCTCTAGTCAGGGGAACATTAGCATGCAATGCCTCCTGTCTCAGGCCAGTAGGGGGAGCTGGCTGCCCCTATAAAAGCTGGTACTGAGGGCAGGGTTAGGGAGAACTGGATTGCCTGTCTCAGCACTGAGACATGTCCCAGAGTGGAGCAGGGACAGAAAGTTGATTGCACCTAAGAGGAAGTGTGGCAGGAGGAGAGCCACAAGCCAGAGACAAGAGGCGAAGAGAGCCTGTCTTGGCAGAGAAAAGACTTAATTTTACCAGACTTTGGTGTCTGAGGCTGGAAGGATTCCACATCCCCCAGCAGAGAACCAGTCCGCAAGGGACTGTACATTCCTTGGCCTAAGAAGCCTGGAGGCCCTGCCACAACCGAAGGGACCAGTAAAGCCGTACAAGGCTCGGAGCAGAAAGGAACCCACGTCGCAGGCCATACAGGCGAGAATACACGGAAAGCTCGGAAACGTGGGCTGTTACCCTATCAGGAGGAGATAGCCAGAAGGAGCGCAGAAAGCACGGTAGGCCTACACCCTCACCCTGACCAGGGCCAATTTCCCCGTTGCTCTCAGACATCCAGGTCCCCTCCTAGCCGGGACTGTTTGTGGGTCAATTTACCTGTTTTAGTAAAGACCCTGGACTGCAACCTGTTGTCTGTGTGCTCCTTGCTCCTCCAGCACTACCAGCACTGGGACTCTCACTACCATCACTCCCAACATCCACTATACTGCCCTGGGGCCGCACTCTTCCCGTGGGGAGTCACACTACCCTAGCTGCACACCTCATCAGCCCCAGCGGTCTGCATGCAGCGGCGGTTCCTAATACCGCAATCCACGGGTGGCGTAGTCGGACATAAACATCAGTACATAACGGACTACCACTGGCCTGACCACCCTGAGCCATGGAACCGGGTTGCCACTACTACTCCCATCGTTCCCCCTATTGCCCGGATCCGAGTGCCCCACGGCCCAGGGGGCGAGTCAGCTTGCCTAGTCCGTGACCCAGGGCGGTCAGTAAAAAGGGGGATTATTATAGGGGATTTGGAAAGTTTGTGACGCCACCTGTGGAATGCGGCTAAGGGGAGCCGCCGCTGTGGAGCAGTCCTCTGAGGCAGATGGTAGGGCAGCTTGGGATTGAATGGCTCCCCACAGGTGCAGCGGGCCTCAGGGCAGTGTGGGATGTAATGGATGGTGGTACAGGGGAGAGACGGCAGGACGGTCCCGAAGGAGAGACAGACACTCACACGGGGGTAAGCTTCAATACCTTTACTGGTGATGCTGCAGGCACGGTCCAGGGTGTTCCAGGCGAAGGGCGCACTTCTGGACTCTCCCCAGTGAGCGGGTATAGGGCCTCCTGATCCGTGGCTTTACTCCTTGAGCTTCTGACCTGCCTGGAGCTAGGCCTAGCTTGGTTACTGTCTCTCCTTGCACCTGCTGACCTGGTGGTAGGGCCTTCTCTTTGGAGATCACTCTCCCTGGATGCTGGGGCCTCCGTGACTCCTAGCCCTGGTACTGTAATCAGCATTTGGTGAACCTGGGACCTGTAGTCCTCCAGGGGTTCCGGTGGTACCTACTGGGTATAAATAGTCTCTCTAGGCGCGGACCCGGTGTGCGGTATATATATCGGGGTGAGCCTGGTATACTCCTCTGCCTCCTTGTTACTTCTTCCGTCTCCTCTCGCCTTCGGCCCCACTCAGTCCCTCACTAGGCTTTCACGTGTGCTGTAGGCTTTGACTCTCCTAAGCACGGCAGCCAGTGTGCTGCCTCTTCACTTGTCTCTGAGCGTCAGCACGCTCTCAGCTCAACTCTGAGCTCTGTCCCTCTCTGTGTCTCAGCAGGAACTCATCTGAGCTGCCTGGCTCCACCCTCCCTATATATGTCCCTAACGGGCTCCCTCTGCTGGTCTGAGGTGGTAGGGTGGAGGTGTGTGAAAGTGTGAGGGCCTCTTGTGGAGAAGTCCATCCATGCACCCTTCTGGGTTCTGTGGCATCAATGCGCAGCAGGGCACTACACATGCAAACACAGACACAACCCCTCTGCAGAATATATATATATACACACACATATACACGCAGCCCCTCTGCAGAATATATATATATATATATATACATACATACACACAGACACAGCCCCTCTGCAGAATATATATATATATATATATATATATATATATATATATATTTATATACATACACACACAGACACAGCCCCTCTGCAGAATATATATATATATATATACATACACACACAGACACAGCCCCTCTGCAGAATATATATATATACAGTATAGAGAATGGGGTATTAGACAATACAATAGAAAATAATAATAAAATTGGCGATGATCTAATTGAAGAGCATAGACAGTGGAGTAGTAAAATAGTAAAGATTTATTTTTAGATAAAAGATACAATTAAAAATATCTACATGCGTATAGTAAATATTGGTTGTTTAAAAGGCTAAAAATGAGGCACAAAGGGTCCTGGGGTATTGTTCAGACCTGGATGTAGATTAAGGTGGATCCTATTAAGAGAAGAGAGGAAGAATGAAGTCAATATGAATTACAAGCTAGGGTAAGTTTAAAAGAAGTTAGAAGGACAGGGACGTACCTGTGGAAGGGTACAGGTATTGTTTATCTTCTATTAACCCTAGGTGGGGTTTGTGTGGATCCTGGTTGAGGACTTACTTGGGGTCTCTGGAAGTTAGTTCGTTGGCACAATAGTATTATCCTAGAACGATTTAAGACGTACTTGGTTTATGGGAGGTGTAAACGATGACATCCGGTGTAAAGGTATGGTATAGGAGGGGTAGTTACCTGGTACAAGCAGCCGGTACCTGGAGTATCAGGTGGACTGCCAGGTGGATGCATTCACTCCTGGTGTATCGGTCTGGGATTTTTTTTGAAGATTGGCCCAGTGGGTGGCTCTAGGGGAGAGAAGTGTAAGGGACGAGGAAAAAATGACACAGTGGGTGTGAGAATCTGCCAGAGCTTGCTGGGGGTATCTTTAGGTGCAATAAAATGCAGGAGATATATACAGTGGTGGCCAAAAGTATTGGCACCCCTGCAATTCTGTCAGATAATACTCAGTTTCTTCCCGAAAGTGATTGCAATCATAAATTCTTTGGTATTATTATCTTCATTTAATTTGCTTGCAAGGAAAAAACACAAAAGAGAATGAAGAAAAAATCAAATCATTGATCATTTCACACAAAACTCCAAAAATGGGCCAGACAAAAGTATTGGTACCCTCAGCCTAATACTTGGTTGCACAACCTTTAGCCAAAATAACTGCAAACAACCGCTTCTGGTAACCATCAATGAGTTTCTTACAATGCTCTGCTGGAATTGTAGACCATTCTTCTTTGGCAAACTGCTCCAGGTCCCTGATATTTGAAGGGTGCCTTCTCCAAACTGCCATTTTGAGATCTCTCCACAGGTGTTCTATGGGATTCAGGTTTGGACTTATTGCTGGCCACCTTAGAAGTCTCCAGTGCTTTCTCTTAAACCATTTTATAGTGCTTTTGGAAGTGTGTTTTGGGTCATTGTCCTGCTGGAAGACCCATGACCTCTGAGGGAGACCCAGCTTTCTCACACTGGGCCCTACATTATGCTGCAAAATTTATTGGTGGTGTTCAGACTTCATAATGCCATGCACACGGTCAAGCAGTCCAGTGCCAGAGGCAGCAAAGCAACCCCAAAACATCAGGGAACCTCCGCCATGTTTGACTGTAGGGACCGTGTTCTTTTCTTTGAATGCCTCTTTTTTTTTACTGTACACTCTATCTTGATGCTTTTTCCCAAAAAGCTCTACTTTTGTCTCATCTGACCAGAGAACATTCTTCCAAAACGATTTAGGCTTTCTCAGGTAAGTTTTGGCAAACTCCAGCCTGGCTTTTTTATGTCTCGGGGTAATAAGTGGGGTCTTCCTGGGTATCCTACCATACAGTCCCTTTTCATTCAGATGCCGATGGATAGTACGGGTTGACACTGTTGTACCCTCGGACTGCAGGGCAGTTTTAACTTGTTTGGATGTTAGTCGAGGTTCTTTATCCACCATCCGCACAATCTTGCGTTGAAATCTCTCGTCAATTTTTCTTTTCCGTCCACATCTAGGGAGGGTAGCCACAGTGCCATGGGCTTTAAACTTCTTCATGACACTGCGCACGGAAGACACAGGAACATTCAGGTCTTTGGAGATGGACTTGTAGCCTTGAGATTGCTCATGCTTCCTCACAATTTGGTTTCTCAAGTCCTCAGACAGTTCTTTGGTCTTCTTTCTTTTCTCCATGCTCAATGTGGTACACACAAGGACACAGGACAGAGGTTGAGTCAACTTTAATCCATGTTAACTGGCTGCAAGTGTGATTTAGTTATTGCCAACACCTGTTAGGTGCCACAGGTAAGTTACAGGTGCTGTTAATTACACCAATTAGAGAAGCATCACATGATTTTTCAAACAGTGCCAATACATTTGTCCACCCCCTTTTTTAGGTTTGGTGTGGAATTATATCCAATTTGGCTTCAGGACAATTCTTTTTGTGTTTTTTCATTGAAGACAAATTAAATGAAGATAATAAGACCAAAGAATTTGTGATTGCAATCATTTTCAGGAAGAAACTGAGTATTATCTGACAGAATTGAAGGGGTGCCAATACTTTTGGCCACCACTGTAGTAAATAGTACCATATATATAATGGATATAGGAGTCCTTGAAGGTACAGTGCTACTGAAGGCGATCCTTCAGGGGCAGGTAGAGGTTGTCAGATCTATTAGACTGACCTGTAGTCCAACCGATTTTTTGTGGGAAAAATTAGAAATCGCTGGTCAACTCTTAACCCTTATAAACCCCTTACAAAAAAAAAATTGGTTCCTAAACTGTGCTGATGTAAACTAGACATGTGAGAAATTTTATTTATGAATTATTTTGTGTGACATATCTCTCTGATTTAAGGGCATAAAAATGAAAATTTTGAAAATTGCGAAACATTCATTCATTATTGTGAAAGTCGGTTAAGAAGATAAGTCCTTCTGTAGAAAAGGATCTGGAGGACAATTGGCCAAAATATTCCTAATACAATTTTTCATCAAGCTCCAATGTGAATGGTACTGAGTCGTAAATCTTACCTTTGACTCTACTGGTCACTTCTTGGCGGAGTGTACTAGTTCATATCAACTAGTATTTCTGGCTCTAATTATGCCTATTTAATAGATCATGGTATTCACTTAATCCTACGCAGCATGATCTATACTACCGGATGACAGAGACTCTAGATCAGTAAAATCAATTTTATTTGATAAATGCAAATTTAAAAAAACAGGAAAGAAAGAACAGAGTGGGGACAAGAAACCTCCAATGCAGAGAGGTGCAATGTAAAGCTGCGTTGCATCAATATAAAATTACTACATAAATAAAGATCCTAACAGGTATGACTAGGAGCTAGAACAGAGCCGAACAATGTACAATTCCAAAAATTGGTAAGATATAGATGGGAGTATCCATAAAGTGCCAACACTGCATGGTGGGATATGTATTACCAGAATGATAAATATCCAAATGCTAATTACTACCAACCGAAGATAAAGATAATATAAAGTAAAGTGCCTGTATACTTTGGTGGTCATTAAGCTCCTATCTGCCAATACATCCTAGCAGAGTACCTAAATGAGTACAGCTCTGCTTACATATACTTCCATCACAATAACATACAAACAGGGGATCACTTAGGTGTAGGTGTAAATTAATTGTAGTTGTGTGGTATGTCAGGGACAAGACGCAAGTGTATAGCTTCACCTCTCAGAACCCGTACGCCGTTTCGCATCACGCTTCCTCCGGGGGTGTGTCAGTACTCTAAGGGGCCAGTGTATATATAGTGTGGTCTATCCAATCCGGTTGCTTAATGCATAGGAGCAGAAAGGAACAGTGCCAAGGATAGGCGTAATCCTAGAAGGGGCGGTCAGCATTCAAATGAACTGACGTGATATTGTGCAAATTTCTAACAGCTGCGGGATCGACTGTAGCGGGGCATCACGTGCATGCTCAGTCCCCAAAAATACCGAGTAATGCCCATGGGCAGAGTATTTTCCCGGTGGCCGTCTTTGGCTACCAGGGGAATTTCCAGGTTTGAGCACCGCATTATGGTTACCAGTTTAATGAAAAAGGATTTGAATATTTGGAAACAATTTCTCCTCAATTTTAATGGTCGCACTTGCTGTCAGTCAGCCGAAGTCTCCAACTCTGAATTGCAGACGTTCACCGACTCTGTGGGGTCCACTGGGGTTGGTGCTATTTTTGGCAGTGAATGGTGTGCATGGCGGCATGGATTAGCTCTGGTCGGTGCGGTAACATTTCCTTCCTTGAACCATTCCCTATTGTGGTAGCTGTTGAGCTCTGGGGTCTCAGGCTCGCGAACAGAAGGATTTGTTTCTGCTCAGAAAACTCTGGAGTGGTAAGCTGCATAAATAATTTCACATCTTCCTCTTTGCCGATTCTAGCACTACTTAGGTATTTGGTTCTTCGGTGCCTTCAATTTAACATCTGGTTTAGGTCTCGGCATATTCCAGGAGTTAAGAATGTATGTGCAGATGCATTGTCACGTTTTCGTTGGCAAGCATTCTGGGATCTCATGCCGGAGGCTTCCAAGGAAGGCACGCCCTGCCCCCCGGAGCTATGGGAGGTACCAATGAGCGGATGCTATTGTTGATCCTGACTTCTTTGGTTCCAGCTACATGAAATGCTTATGATAAGACATGGAATGAGTGGTGTCTTTTCGTGGGGCCATAATTTTTTGAAAAAGATGCTTCTTCTCTTACAGGCCTCATGTTTCAGTATTTCTTACACTTGAAGGATTTGGGTGTTTCTGAAACTGTAGCTCAGAGAAAATTGGCGGGTTTAAGTTTTCATTTCCGCCTAAGGGGTATTTTTGATTTTACCAAGTCTTTTCTTATTCGTCAAGCATTGAAGGGCTGGAAAAAGGAGATAGAAAAGAATGCCCGGGTCCCATTTCTTATTCAATGCTGTGCCGCTTGATCTCCGCGACCCATATGTAAAGACAAATATAAGGCGGCCCTCTACAATACAGCTTTTTCCTTAGCCTTTTTCAGGGCCCTTCGGGTTGGTGAGCTCGTTGCACCGTCAAGAGAAAAGCCAGGAGGTTTACTAAGAGACAACGTTTTCATCGGCAATGAGTTTTTCATTTTTTCTTGTTTTCAGCCAATATTGCCATCCGTGTTACAGCAAACTCTCTCATGGGAACCCAAAATAAGGGTAAGTAAATGGCAGGGTTGAGGATAAAGGTGCTCCGCTCTGAAGTCAAAAGATATAATGATATTAATGAAAATACAAGTACTAGGATTACTTGGCACCAAAAAACAGAAAACTAAATTAAAAAGATGTGAGAAGTAGTGATGAGTGAGTATGCTCTGTTAACCCTTTCGGCGAGCATGCTCGGGCGAACACTAAGTATCTTCAGCATGCTCAGGTGTTATGTTTCATTCTCTCTGTGTCCATGATTTGCGACTGTTTGACAGCTTTAATACATGTGAGGAATGCTTAAGAAACAGACATTCCTCACATGTATTAAAGCTGTCAAACAGTAGCAAATCAGGGACACAGAGAGACTGAAAGATAAGCACGCTGAAGATACTCGGTGTTCGCCTGAGCAAGAGCGTCGAAAGGGTTAACAGAGCATACTCACTCATCACTAGTGGGAAGGGTAAAATATGGCATTAATCACCAGGAGATAAAAACAATCACCAATAAAAATAGTCACCTAAGAACACATGAAACCTAACTAGCATTAAATAAACATTACAACATTGATCCAAAGCCGGGGGTCTCGTTAAGGCCCTATGGGCTTAAAGTGCAGAATCGAAAGATCCATCTGCTTTCTAACTGGGCTAATACTTTTCCAAAATCCCCTCCCCTTTGACCCAAATCAATCTGGTCGATAGCCCTAACTTTAAGACCTTTAGGGCTACAACTATGGTATAACTTAAAATGATGCGGAATAGTCTTAAGTACAGTGGGGTCATCAATACTACTTGCTTTTTTGATGTCCCACACATGCTCCCTTACCTGTATCTTCAGTTCTCTGGTGGTAAGGCCAAAGTAGAGCTTCTGCCAAGGACATTCGGAGTAGTAAATAACTCCTTTAGAGCTGCAGCCTGTCTGCTTCTTCTGCAGAGCTTCCATGGGTTTGTGCAGTCAATGGTGCTCCAGACTCCCCTGCAGGGACAATAATTGCAATGGAGGAAGCAGCTGCCAGTCCCAGCCCAACTATGACACATTCTTAATGTGGGTCAAAGATGCTCCGTGCCTGCGACTCCACTTCTCCTGAACAAAGGCGGCCTTCTGGTGGTTGGGATGTATATAAGGGGTCACTTCCCGTTTTTGAGTGGTGGCACTTAACAAAAATAATAATTTAATAGATCATAAATTAAAAAGTAAGTCATGCACTGGATGACGAAACACAGAAGGAGGCAACACATTACATAATGGTGGTATAGGGGTCCAGAACATTAAGGTAACAACATGTTCCAAGTGCATATCAAAAGAGCTGAGCCTATAGACAAGAAACTGGACATAGAGTATGATACAAATAGTCAGATGGACACCTCTAAGTATACAGTATACAGTGCCTACAAGTAGTATTCAACCCCCTGCAGATTTAGCTGGTTGACACATGCGGAATTAACTTGGCATTGTGACATTTGTACTGTAGATCAGCCTGGAAGTGGGAAATGCACTGCAGCAAATATATATATATATTTTTTTAAAACGTTAAAAGTTAATTCAGAGTGTCATTTATTATTCAACCCCTCAAACCACAAGAATTCTGTTTGGTCCCCCTAAAGTATTAAGAAGTAGTTCAGGCACCAAGAATAATGAGCTTCACATGTGTGGATTAAAGATCTCTTTTGCCAGCCTTTTCTGACTATTTAAGACCCTTCCCAAACTTGTGAACAGCACTCAGACATGGTCAACATGGGAAAGACAAAGGAGCATTCCAAGGCCATCAGATACAAGATCGTGGAGGGTCACAAGGCTGGTAAGGGGTACAAAACCCTTTCCAAGGAGTTGGGCCTACCTGTCTCCACTGTTGGGAGCATCATCCGTAAGTGGAAGGCTTATGGAACTACTGTTAGCCTTCCACGGCCTGGACAGCCTTTGAAAGTGTCCTCCCGTGCCGAGGCCAGGCTTGTCCGAAGAGTCAAGGCTAACCCAAGGACAACAAGGAAGGAGCTCCGGGAAGATCTCATGGCAGTGGGGACATTGGTTTCAGTCAATAGCATAAGTAACGTACTCCACCGCAATGGTCTCCGTTCCAGACGAGCCCATAAGGTACCTTTACTTTCATAGCGTTATGTCAAGGCTCGTCTACAGTTTGCTCATGATCACTTGGAGGACTCTGAGACAGACTGGTTCAAGGTTCTATGGTCTGTTGAGACCAAGATCGAGATCTTTGGTGCCAACCACACAACGTGACGTTTGGAGACTGGATGGCACTGCATACGACCCCAAGAATACCATCCCTACAGTCAAGCATGGTGGTGGCAGCATCATTTTGTGGGGCTGTTTCTCTGCCAAGGGGCCTGGCCATCTGGTCCGCATCCATGGGAAGATAGATAGCACGGCCTACCTGGAGATTTTGGCCAAGAACCTCCGCTCCTCCATCAAGGATCTTAAGATGGGTCGTAATTTCATCTTCCAACAAGACAACGACCCAAAGCACACAGCCAAGAAAACCAAGGCCTGGTTCAAGAGGGAAAAAGTCAAGGTGTTGGAGTGGCCTAGTCAGTCTCCTGACCTTTACCCAATTGAAAACTTGTGGAAGGAGCTCAAGAATAAAGTCCACATGAGACACCCAAAGAACCTAGATAACTTGGAGAAGATCTGCATGGAGGAGTGGGCCAAGATAACTCCACAGACCTGTGCCGGCCTGATCAGGTCTTATAAAAGACGATTATTAGCTGTAATTGCAAACAAGGGTTATTCCACAAAATATTAAACATAGGGGTTGTATAATAATTGACCCACACTTTTATGTTTAAAATTTAATAAAATTCAACTGAGCAACATAACTTTTTGGTTTGTAAGATGTATGCTTCTGTTCATAAAACCTACTCTCGTTTGCAGTTTGAAGGCTCTAACTTATTTGCATCTTATCAAACCAGCTAAATCTGCAGGGGGTTGAATACTACTTGTAGGCACTGTATGTATATACTCATGGACTATCCTACCCCTGACATGACGCCAACCCTGGTGCTTGTTTCGGCACAACTGGCTAATAGAGCAGACTTGATTGGCGCATGCTATGATTAGAGTTTGGGATCAGGCGCAACTCTCTGAATAAGTCATGTACTGTGTAACGTCAGAACATGCGACCGGAGTCCCAATCCACATGAAGTGATACGCGGAAGGGAGTCTGATCACACGACCACAACAGCCGCTGCTCTAGATACAGCCGGGGATGCAGCCTGTCCTCCTGCCCCGCACATGTGCACCACCGGTAGTGTGCCAGTGTATCAGCCAGAAAGGAAAACTTACAGCAGCTGGCAGGACTCCTAGCAATGAAGTTCTATCATACCACATACTGAATATCAGAACTTGACTGTGACGTCATCCTCCTTCCTCCCCTTCTATACACCAACCTACCCGCCTTCATCAGTGTATGATTGCGCATTTTTTCATAAGAAAAAAACTCATTTGTCACCACCCGACTGTTTATATAATAATTATTGAAAACTTAAGATCATACTGAATAGATTTTTTGTAAATCTTAAAATCATTCAATAAAAAATTATTTAAAAAAAAAAACTTACCTTTTTTTTTTTTACTCTGCCGCTGTACTGCTGAAGCAGCATAAGAAAGCTCTGAGGAGCCTAAGGGGAAGCCAAAAAATTGTTCAATAGTGTTTATAATGGAGAAGAAAGGACGGGAGGGTCGGTGAGTTTAGAAGTCGGGAACTGAATAGGGAAATGCTTTTCTCTCACTATGGGTAAAGGCCCACCAGTAATAGCGATAGACATTTAACTATTGGTTTCTTCCATTAAGATATACAATATAGTATAAAGATATAAAGGAAAGACACAATATTATGAGCCTCAGTGTAACAACACGTCACAGACTATAATGGGGGAAGCTTTTACTTACTTTGGTGGACGTTGTGCTTTTTCATCTTTACTGGTGCTGAAGAAATAGAAGAAATGATCACAAATAAATACCCTATAAAATAATTATCGGGAACAAAGCCTAGTCCCAATAGGACACAGACAATAAATATAAAGTCTCTCCTATACATTTCTACATGATGTACAGTACAGACCTAAAGTTTGGACACACCTTCTCATTTAAAGATTTTTCTGCATTTTCATGACTATGAAAATTGTACATTCACACTGAAGGCATCAAAACTATGAATTAACACATGTGGAATTGTATACTTAACAAAAAAGTGTGAAACAACGTAAAATATGTCATATATTCTAGGTTTTTCAAAGTAGCCACCTTTTGCTTTGATGACTGCTCTGCACACTCTTGGCATTCTCTTGATGAGCTTCAAGAGGTAGTCACCAGAAATGGTTTTCCAACAATCTTGAAGGAGTTCCCAGAGATGCTTAGCACTTGTTGGCCCCTTTGCCTTCACTCTGCGGTCCAGCTCACACCAAACCATCTGGTCATCTGGCATAGCACCCCATCACTCTCCCTCTTGGTCAAATAACCCTTACACAGCCTGGAGGTGTATTTGGGGTCATTGTCCTGTTGAAAAATAAATGATGGTTAAACTAAACGCAAACCGGATGGAATAGCATGCCGCTGCAAGATGCTGTGGTAGCCATGCTGGTTCAGTATGCCTTCAATTTTGAATAAATCCCCAACAGTGTCACCTGCAAAGCACCCCTACACCATCACACCTCCTCCTCCATGCTTTACTTTGGGAACCAGGCATGTAGAGTTCATCCGTTCACCTTTTCTGCGTTGCACAAAGACACGGTGGTTGGAACCAAAGAACTAAAATTTGGACTCATCAGACCAAAGCACAGATTTCCACTGGTCTAATATCCATTCCTTGTGTTCTTCAGCCCAAGCAAGTCTCTTCTGCTTGTTGCCTGTCCTTAGCAGTGGTTTCCTAGCAGCTATTTTACCATGAAGGCCTCATGCACAAAGTCTCCTCTTAACAGTTGTTGAAGAGATGTGTCTGCTGCTAGAACTCTGTGTTGCATTGACCTGGTCTCTAATCTGAGCTGCTGTTAACCTGCGATTTCTGAGGCTGGTGACTTGGATAAACTTATCCTCAGAAGCAGAGGTGGCTCTTGGTCTTCCTTTCCTGGGGCGGTCCTCATGTGAGCCAGTTTCTTTGTAGCGCTTGATGGTTTTTGCAACTGCTCTTGGGGACACTTTCAAAGTTTGCCCAATTTCTCGGACTGACTGACCTTCATTTCTTAAAGTAATGATGGCCACAGGTTTTTCTTTACTTAGCTGCTTTTTTTTTGCCATAATACAAATTCTAGCAGTCTATTCAGTAGGACTATCAGCTGTGTATCCATCAGACTTCTGCACAACACAACTCATGGTCCCAATCCCATTTATAAGGCAAGAAATCCCACTTATTAAACCTGACAGGGCACAACTGTGAAGTGAAAACCATTTCCGGTGACTACCACTTGAAGCTCATCAAGAGAATGCCAAGAGTGTGCAAAGCAGTCATCAAAGCAAAAGGTGGCTACTTTGAAGAACCTTGAATGTAAGAAATATTTTCAGTTGTTTCACACTTTTTTGTTAAGTATATAATTCCACATGTGTTAATTCATAGTTTTGATGCCTTCAGTGTGAATGTACAATTTTCAAAGTCATGAAAATACAGAAAAATCTTTAAATGAGAAGGTATGTCCAAACTTTTGGTCTGTACTGTAGATATCTGGATAGATGTCATTACTAATTATTAGCTCCTAGTATAAATATCACTTTCACATTCGTGGTGACTGATCTTCTCCCAGGATGAATCATTGAATACTTTTGCATCTAGAAGACAGCAATTAGGACATAAGGGGGCGTCCATTTGTGGGAAGAGGGTAAAGTACCTACATGTATTTGACATGGCTCCTGCTCGATCTTGTGAAGCATTTTGGTATCCACCATTTCCGTTTGCGTCTTAAAAATATCCAAACAAACAAATTGAGATACAGGCAGTTCACATTATCATCCTGATCAGTCTATGAGGATATACACAGTGATATTGTCCTGTGTAATGTGCGGCGCTTATGTCACAATATGACGTCATCGTTCAAAAGTCCAAGGTCTCATTGGAGTAAATGCCGCCATGATTGCACTTATTACTTACGGCATTGGCTCTGTGTCGGCCCACGCTGTCTTTACTTTTGGCCTGTAACAAAAATGAAGTTTTTATTAGAAACAGAGAAACTTAGAAAATATCAGAAAATATCATCTAGTGTGTGTCCTTAATACTGTAAATGCAATAACTTAGAGAGTCTATCAGTAGGATCGTCCCTCCTAAGCCGCCAAAATGGGCATGTAGGTCACTGGAAGTTGAATAAAATGACACCTTGATATCTGCAATCCGATGTCTTAATCCAGAGAAATCCATATTTTCTTACCACTCCAAAGTGGCCATGGGGCACTGGAAATGGTTTTGCTGATGGCCACTGTGACTACCAAGGTTGAAGGTAGAGGAGATGATGTCCGTTCCAGTGGCCCATTGCCACATTGAAGCGGCATCGCTAATCAGACAAGACCAGGAGCCCGGAAAATTGTTCTTACTATAACCCTAGTGTAGGGGACCCCAATTCAATAACCCCCCCAATATGTACAAACATGTTTTATATCCTTCTCAGTGAAGATGAGCGAGTATAGTCGTTACTATTCGGTACTCGCTGAATAGTACGGTACTCGGGCTACTCGTTACTCCACGAGTTTCCTTGTGATTACTCGCTGAGTAACGAGTATAATTTACTGTAAGTCAATGGGAAATGCGAGTAAGCCGTATGATTGTTTAAAAGCCGGCGGTAAAAAGCCGCTGGCTTTTAAACAATCACACAGCCCCATACTGCTTCCCCGCAGCCTCCCATCCCAATCCTCCGCTCCCCCCGCCGCCTCCCATCCCAATCCTAAGTTAGGACCGGGTGGAGAGCGCAGCACCAGGGAGCGGGGAGCGAAGGACCCGGGCGGGGAAGCCGGCAGTGAAAAGACTTCACCGCCGTCTTTCCTGTTTGGTGCTGCGCTCCCTGATGTATGCTCCCCACTCCCTGGTGCTTTGCTCCCCGCCCGGTCCTAACTTAGGATCGGGATGGGAGGCGGCGGGGGAGCGGGGAGCGCACATCAGGGAGCGCAGCGGTGAAGTGTTTTCACTGCCGGCTTTCCCACCGGTTATTTCAAATAAACAGCT
Organism: Phyllobates terribilis; assembly: GCF_046119375.1. NCBI lineage: Eukaryota > Metazoa > Chordata > Amphibia > Anura > Dendrobatidae > Phyllobates > Phyllobates terribilis. The sequence continues at coordinate 106,772,041 of NW_027362773.1, forward strand.
GAGGTATCAGCTGATGCTGATCAGCTATTCATTTGAAGTAGCCGCGGTGCCCTCAGAGGGTTCATGTGAGTTCATGCTTGACTGGATGAACTCACATGAACTTTTCCACGGCCGCACAGCTCAGCTACATCTCTGGTAGAGAATCTCTACCAGAGATGTAGCTGAGATAAAGAAAAAGACTACATTGGACTACCTCGGACTGAAGATAATTTTTTTTAATAAAGATGGAGTCTCTAAGTGTTTTTTTGTTTTATTTCTAATAAAAACAATTGGGCTGTGTGATTGTTTAAAAGCCGGCGGCTTTTTACCACCGGCTTTTAAACAATCATGCGGCTTACTCGCATTTCCCATTGACTTACATTGGACTTGCTACTCGTAACGAGTACCCGAGTACTCATTACGAGTATAGCGAGTCCGATTATTTCACTACTCGCTCATCCCTACTCCTCAGTCTAAGTGATAACAAGTCATTCATCAGCTACTAAACCATATGCAGCCTATAATATCTGTATATGTCACTGTCTCTCTACTTACAGGGTGGTGGTCTCTGCGCTGTGGTCTTCTTCTCTTCTCTCTAGCTCTATTCTATCCATTTCTTCTTCTCCCTCCTCTTCCTCATTACTGGACACATAACATAGACTATATGTAGTAACGCTCTCATAAATGACCACTGTTGTAATCGCTCTTTTATGGGGAGTGTTGGAGTGGCTTCATGCCCCTATTTCTCCCCAAATAACATTCATTGATCCCTTTACGAAGGTAGAACTACAGACGAGTGTATGGGCAGCCATGTTTTATATGTTCCTCCATCTCTACCCAGATATAATCAGTCATTTATCAGTTACTAATAAGCATCTACGATCGTATACATCCCATAATATCTGTATATGTCACTATCTCTCTACTTACAATGTGGTGGTCTCTGCGCTGTGGTCTTCTTTTTGTCTTATCTTAATCATTATATACTCTTCTTCCTCCTCTTCCTCACTACTGGACACATAACATAGACTATATGTAGTAACGCTCTCATAAATGACCACTGTTGTAATCGTTATAACAAGTCATTTCCCATTTACTATTAAATATCTACAATCGTCTACAATCTATAATATCAGTATATGTCACTGTCTCTCTACTTACAGTCCGAAGCTATCTCCGCTTCCATCCTCCTCTCTTATCACCGTTGTTATGTGAGCGATGTATATTTTTCCTTCCTCTTCCTCACTACTGGACATATAACATAGACTATATGTAGTAACGCTCTCATAAATGATCACTGTTGTAATCGTTATAGCAAGCCATTTCCCATTTACTATTAAATATCTACAATCATCTACAATCTATAATATCAGTATATGTCACTGTCTCTCTACTTACAGTCCGATGTTCTCTTTTCCGCCATTTTCCTCTCCTCTCTCTGATGTTACACTCTCTATAATCTCTTCTCCCTCCTCTATCTCACTATTGGACACATAATATAGAACAAATGCAGGAGGTTTTTTATTTGCAGTAGTTTTAAAATTGAATTCATAAAACAAAGCAAAAAAAGCGGCATTCAGAGTTCTGCACATTTATAGTAGACATCCCATTCCCAGAAAACTGCACCTTGTATAGTAAATAGTTTATTGCTCCTTCTGTGACCTTCCGTTCATTATCCCCGTTCTCACCAATTGACATTAATTATCCTTTTTACAGAACTACAGCCGTATCAGCCATAGGGACTGCAATAAAGAAAGCAAGTTGGACAGAGAGGTGGAGCCGGGAGAGAGAGACAAGTGGAGGAAGAGAGCTGCACAAGTCTCCCTCTCCTGCCTGACAATGATCGGTGCAGGAGAGGAGGCTGGAGGTTACCTGGAAAAGTCCTAATTAGCTCTAGGCCCCTCCCTGATGTCACTTCCATGCAAGGAATTTTATAGAATGGAGGAATAGAAATGGAGAACAACTTTATTGACGGTAGGGAAATGCTCATGAATAAAGGAAAAGGATCTGACCTCAATGGTCTTTTGTTTTTGGCTCCTCCATCAGTTATTATATATATGCAGTCATTTTTTATACTAAGTGACTGAAAGTGCCATAACTATAACTATACAATGTTCTATATTGTATGTATATATCACTTATTATATATTTAGGCTCACACGCTCCACTTACCTAATCACCCTACTATTCTCACTCTTCCCAGTTGTTTCCTCTTCTTCCTCGCTGTCATCTTCCTCACTATCAGACACATAAAATAAGTCATATAAATCATATATAATGTACTTTGACATCCAGAGGACAGAGGGTTATATGAAGACTCAGGTAGTATAGTTAACCCCTTATTGAGGGCGCACTATGTCTGTATGATGCAGGCTCAAGAGTTGAGTCTGCTCCCTGCAGCACCAATGATGACTGTTACATAGCTTGCACCCAACAGTAACTGATGCAATTGGAGCTAGTCAAGATTACATTAGTTGAACCCTTTAAATGCTGCTGTGAAGTATGACAATAGTATTAAAAAGAGGATTTAACACAGCGGCTGAAACTTTGTATGCCCGGCAGCTCCCCACGCAAGGCGATCGTAGGGTGACGATTGGCTGCAATTGCAGCTAGGGGTCTGCTGGAGGCCTCCACTTCTGCCATGTGTGATCTCCTACGAAGCCCAGCCTGAACCTTCTGTACCCATAACAAGTCATTCATCAGTTATTATTAATCATCTACAATCATATCCAGCCAATAATATCTATATATCTCACTATCTGGGATTTCCCCAGTCCTCATCTATGGTTTCCATTAATGCAGCAATGAAAGTTCTAATAACTTACTTGATGGATTCCGTGCTCGCCCAGGCTGTTTTTATTTTTTTTGGCCTATAAAAATGTAGCTTTTGTTAGAAACAGTGATACTTAAAAAACCTACAGAAAATATCACCTATATAGTGTGTCTATAATGCAATAACAAATGATAGCATTCAGGGCATAACTATATGGAGTAATAAGGAAAAAAATAGTTTTATGGTATCTAAGATGAACATTTACATATAGCTCTAGGGAGTGTAGAGCGAGCAGTCACATTGGGACCCCCTCATCTACCACATATATATTCATCACTGTTACAAATGGTTTTTGGTAGTTGAGGGGCCCTGTTACATATTTTGTATTGGAGCCCAAGAGGTTGAAGTTACATCTCCGATTGCATCTACGTCTCATATTGAAAAGAAACTGACGACTACAAACAGTGAGAGTCGTGGACCATGATTGCACCAGTTACTTACGGCAATGACTCTTCATTAGGCCCTCCGATGTTTCTATGGGACTCAACGTGCCTGAAATGAAAAAAATACAGCTCTGGTTAGAAGAATTGATACTTAGGAAGCCAATGCATAAAATTATCTGCCGTGATGTGCAGAAAGGCTGTGCACTCTCTCACCGGCAACAAAACAGAGCGCACTGTCAGTGCACATTGTAAGACGAATTCCCAGCTTGCAGAGACCAGCACCGCCTCTGTAATTAACGCAACTTGTGGGGGCCGGTGCTTGTCTCTGCAAGCTGGGTATTTATCTTACAAGGTGAACTGACAGTGCGCTCTATTTTGTTGCTGGCTCATTACTACTGATCTGAGCTGGTGAGAAAGTGCACTGTCTTTGTGCACAGTGCACAGTGCACATCACACAGGGACTAGCCCAGCCCTTGAAATGAAGGTCACTGTTGATGCTTCATTTCAGGGAGAGGGCAGAGGCAGTGACTGCAGCTTCTACCCCCTGATGGTGTTTTGTTTGAGTGTCCCAGCATGCACTGGGATTTTCAAACAAAGCCTCATCAAAAAGGAAGTAAGAAAAAAAAGATGTCACATGCCTGCAAAGAATTTTATAGAATGGAGGTACAGAAAGGGAGAACAACTTTATAGACGGTTCGGAAATGCTCATGAATTCAGAATTTGATGTTTTATACCATGTGGCTTAAAATGCCATAACTATAAGTGCATAATGTTCTCTGTTGTATGTATTTATCACCCATTATATATTTAGTCTCAGACTCTCCACTTACCTACTCATAGTCCAATTTTCACTCTCCCAAGTTGGTTCCTCCTGTTCTTCCTCACTATTGGACACATAAAATAAGTGATATAAATCATATATAATCTACACTGACATCCAGATAACACTGAGCTATATGACGACTGGGGTATATCCTGAATGAAGAGTCCCGGTTAACCACTTTTTGGGGGCGCACAGTCTCTGTATGGTGCGGGCTCAAGAGTTGAGTCTGCTCCCTGCAGCACCGTTGATGGCTCTGTTACATAGCTGACACCCAACAGTAACTGATGTAATTGAAGCTAGCCGTGATTGCATTAGTTTAACCCTTTAAATGCTGCTGTGAAGTATGACAGCAGTATTAGAAAGGGGATTTATCTTGTTGGCTGTCACTTTGTATGCCCGGCAGCTCCCCACGCAGTCGATTGTAGGGTGCCGATTGGCTGCCATTGCAGCTAGGGGTCTACTGTAGGCCTCCACTTCTGCCATGTGTGATCTCCTACAAAGCCCAGCCTGAACCTTCTGTACCCATAACAAGTCATTCATCAATTACTATTAATCATCTACAATCATATCCAGCCAATAATATCTATATATCTCACTATCTCTCTACTTACATTCCGATGTTATCCTCTCTGCTGTTCTCCGCTTTAATCTCTACCACTTTATTAATGCTGTTATCTTCCTCTTCCTCTCTACTGAATACATAACATAACTCTTTATAAGTGAGGGTTAAAGGGGGTCCACACATTGCAATCATGGTGCATTTTTTTGCAATGGTTTCCCAAAATCATTGCAAAACTGTGATTTTGGGAAAACCTGAGACAGCAATAAAAGTTCTGATAACTTACCTGATGGATTCCACGCTCGCCCAGGCTTTTATTGGTGTAATTGGCCTATAAAAATGTAGCTTTTGTTAGAAACAGTGATATTTAAGAAACCTACAGAAAGTATCATCTATATAGTGTGTCTATAATGCAATAAAAATGATAGCATTCAGGGGCATAACTATATGGAGTAATAAGGAAAAAAATAGTTTTATGGATCTGAGATGAACATTTACATATAGCTCTAGGGAGTGTAGAGCGAGCAGTCGCATTGGGACCCCCTCATCTACCACATATATATTCATCACTTTTACAAATGGTTTATGATAGTTGAGGGGCCCTGCTACATATTTTATATTGGAGCCCAAGAGGTTCAAGTTACATCTCCGATTGCATCTACATCTCATAGTGAAAAGAAGCTGAGGACTACAAACAGTGAAAGTCGTGGACCATGATTGCGCCAGTTACTTACGGCAGTGACTCTTCATTAGGCCCCCCGATGTTTCTGTGGGACTCCATGTGCCTGAAATGAAAAAAGTACAGCTCTGGTTAGAAGAAGTGATGCTTAGGAAGCCTATGGATAAAGTTATCTGCCGTCATAAGGCAGTGCACTCTCTTTCCGGCAACAAAGCAGAGCGCACTGTCAGTAGTGCGCATTGCAAGATGAATTCCCAGCATGCAATGACCAGCACCGCCTCTGCAATTAACGTAACTCGTGGGGGCCAGTACTCGCCTCTGCAAGCCGGGTATTTGTCTTACAAGGTGAACTGACAGTGCGCTCTGCTCTGTTTCCAGGCTCATTACTGCTGATCTGAGCCAGCAAAAAAGCGCACTGTCTTTATGTACAGTGCACAGTGCACATTGTGCAGAGACTAGCCCATCCCCTGAAATGAAGGTCAATGCTGTCGCTTTGTTTCAGGGAGAGGACAGAGGCAGTGACCGCAGTTTCTATCCCCTAATGAGTAATGAGGCTTTGTTTGAGAATCCCAGCATGCACTGGGATTTTCAAACGAAGCGTCATCAAAAAGGAAGTAGGAAAAAGAAAGAAAAGCAGTTAAATAGTGTTGTGAGAGAACGATAGGGAATTTTTATTTAAAGTATAAATTGTAAAATACAATAAAGAAATATTATCTATATAACGTGTCCCTCAGATAACAGCATGGACATCACCTCCAGAATCTATATAGCTCTACGTTCACATAGGTTGTACTGCACAGTATGATTATCCTTTAATCTAGGGCTCCAAGACAATATTTGGTCGATCAGGAGTCTGGGTAAATTTTTGGTGTTACTGTAATTTGCTCATGACCTCATTGTTATCCTACAGGGGAAAGGGATGAGCAACAGTATGAAGAATTAAATGGGGTCTAAATTCTTTATTATTGAAAGCAATTGTATCCTTCATATGGAAACATTGTAAATGCCCATGAGTGAGAGCGGCAATGCCATGATACCATCACTGTGGAGTCCTCCCCTTATTGGGACACATACTACTCCTATAGGAATGTGGTAGGAAGATAAACACCTGAATGTTCTCTTGGTGTTCTCTATTGTCTCAATCAATCTGTTATGGAAAAAGCCAAGAAAAAGACAATGAATAATATTACACACAAACATTTACAAAAATGGTAAGAAGATAAATGATACTATTGAGGCTTAATATAACCAGTGCATTATTACAGAGAGAATATGGGAGAATGAGTAATCCCAGTAATATCAGATACATACATCCCACCCGGATATTCCTCCTCCTCCACTGCTGGCTTCATCCTATTAAAGCGTCAGGGTATGTGCCCACGATGCAGATTTGAAGCAGAAATCTCCTTGGCAGAAAAAGCGCATGCGGATTTTACATGCGTTTTTTTCAAGAGTTTTTCCAAGCGATTTTGAACATCACTTGGAAAAAGGCTTAACAAGTTGGTCACACAATATAAATCCATGCAACTGGGAAAAAAAACCTTATACTCACCTCTCCGGCGGCCCTCGGTCTCCTCCCGTCCTCTCTCCTCGGCGGCCCACGGTGTACTGGCAGAACCTGCGGTAACGTCATTTAGTCAGCTGATGGTCACACGACCATCACCTGACTGCTGACGTCAGCAGTCGCGTGACCATCAGCTGACTAAATGATGTCACCGCAGGTCCTGCCGGTACACCGCGGGCCGCCGAGGAGAGAGGATCGCCACCGGGAGGAGACCGAGGGCCGCCGGAGAAGTGAGTATGAATATTTCCTTTTGATTTTTTACTTTTTAATTATTTTTTAATTTGCAGGTACAATAGTACCCGGGTCGGATGAGAGTCTCCTCCTCTCCCAACCGGGGTACCATCCGCGCATTGAACCGCATGGAAACATGGGGATGTTATGCGGTTCAATGCAAGACAATAGGCGCGATTTTGCCGCAAAATCGCTCCCAAATTGGTTGTGCTGTGGATTTTTCCGCAATAAAAATCCGCAGCGGATATTTCCGCAGCATGTGCATAGCACATGCGGATTATCATTCGGGAACATGGCAGACATCTTAACAAGCGATTTTAATGCGTTTCCACTGCAGAATTGCCATCGCGGAAACACATTAAATCTTCATCGTGGGCACACAGCCTCAGGAAGACAATGAGAATTGTTGGTATCTGCTCCAGAGCTGATAATAGGAGATCATCAATGGTCACTAGAGGGTTTCTATAATCAGATATAGAAAGTAGTTATAGAATAGAGACCCCAATTTATAACATAATTATCAATATTACAGTAGCCAAAACTGGGACACTTAAGCCAGCAGTGTCTCTGAAACCAACATGGGAAGCCCTCCAAACATAACCCCAAACACCGGACTTTTGGTGGAGTTTACCCTTTTTACACTTTCTTTTGCATATGATAGCTATTCTGTTGGGCCTCGCCTTTCCCTGCCTTTTGACTAGGCCGTACCCACGTTTCTGAAAAGTGTCAGGGCTGGTGTAAAAAAGCTAAAATGTGCTAAGTTGTATTTGGAAGCTCGTGTTAAATAAAAATGTACAACTTTTGTGGCAGAGAGTATGATGAATTCCCCCTATGAATGAATTTCCAAAAAGTTGGATTTTATAAATCTGCCATACCTGACCTTGGCCTTCGGGAAGAGTCAGAGGGTTGTATAACTTGGACGAGGATTGCATCGCAATGCTTGAACTGGTCGACGGCTTTAACAACCCAAGAGTGACGGCGTGTATTCCTATGCAGCTGTCACGCTCGGGTCAGGAGAGCTGACAGCCAGCCCGAGCATTGCGATGAGATCTTTGACTCTTCCCTAGGGCTAATGCTCGATGGTAACGCAAAGTCACCTGCCATTCTCCTTACTCACATGGAGCTTCAATATTTCTCTATGGGAGGAGAAGTTGCAGGAGATAATGGGTGACATGGACGGTGACTCTCCGCCATCAAGTGACCCCAGTCCATCAGAGAAATTGTAGATTTAGGATAATTAAGCATTTACCTTATTTTTCTCACAATTCTTTCGCTCACAAATAATAAAACCCTACAATAATGGAAAAAAAACAATTATAGTAAACATCAAATTTCACTCCTGTTGTGATATTTGTGAAGGGGGGAAGGGTCGGTTACTGACACCTCAGCTCACTAACTAAATAAAGATTCAGTTTTAATTAAGGGAAAAAAAATCTATAAGGACGGGGAATAGACATCCTGACATTATAGGGTTAATATCTACAGATAAAGACAAAGTAACAGAACATAATAAAAGGCGTAAAAAGAGGCCAATATAAGGTTTACTTACACTTCACTGCCATCTGCACCCCTCTAGTGAGTGGCCCCTCGGCAGTTATCATGATGTCACTGTGTGATGTCATCATCCCATTCCATGGATCACTAATCACCAGTAACAACAGTAACTGTCCGAAGTTACAAAAACCTGAAACCAATCCAGTTTACATGAAATGGTCCTTTAAGGGATTATGAGAGGATTAGAAAAACATAACCACTTTCTTCCAAAAACAGCGCCACACCTGTCCACAGGTTGTTTGTGGTATTGTAACTCAGCTCCATAGAAGTGAATAGAGCTGAGCTGTAACACCGGACACAATCGACAGTTTGTGTTTTTGGAAGAAACAAGACAGAATTTTTTAAATCTTGTACAATCTTATACCATTTTCAGAGACAAAGAGGATAGGAGCTCTAGTCCCATTGGAGGTAGCATTCCTAAAAGTCAAGATCGACCCTTTAAAGAGTCTCGTTAAATGACTTAGGATAGAAAACTAAAACAGAATCTTTATTTGCAGTCAAGTGTTTTTGGGCTTTTTGCTTCTCATCAGTGCAAAGTTATGTCCTATAGGCAGAACTAGAGCTACTGTCCTATTCCTCTGAACAAACTACTTGCACATTTAAATTCCTAGGGAAACATTTTATGGCCTATAAGTCTCCCTACATCAACTTGTATAGAATAGATAAAAAGCGGTCTGTGGAGCATGGTCAATAATAGTAAGCCTCATATCTCCTGGACCTTTTTGATGGACAATGACCATGTACCCGACACTGTCTCTGACCGACTGGTCAGTTTGATTAATAGAGATGAGCGGTGTTCGACTAGAACTGTTCGCCAATCTCAAATTCGAGCTGTTTTGGGCGGTGTTCGAGTTGTTCGACGAACCCGAACGATTTGCAAAAAATTCGGCTGTTCGAGGCTATGTTCGATAACTGTTCGTGCACCAAAAGCGTGTCCTGCATGTCTGGCGCTATTTAGAGCACCAATCATGCAGGGATTGTCTGCCACTCACTGTAATGCCACAGCCATGGTGGTTGTGGCATTACAGTGATTGCCCAAATCGATGGGAACAGTGCCAACAGTGAAACATGAAAAGCCGGCAATTCAGCAGCGGCATACACCGGTACCCGACAATTTAGAACCGAAAGAATAGAGCATCACACATAGATTAGATAGATATAAACATGTCAGCCACATATATACGAAGTACAGTGAAAGTGCTGCTTACTGTACTTGTCATTTAGCGTAAAGGATTTATCAAAAAAAATAATAGTGTTTTCATGCACCGTCTCTTTAAAAAAGCCGGCCGGCAACTCAGCAGCGGTACCCGACAATTTATAACAGACAGAATAGAGCTTCACACATAGATTAGATAGATAGAAACATGTCAGTCACATATATATGAAGTACAGTGACAGTGTTGGTTACTGTACTTGTCATTTAGTATTAAAATAAAGGATTTATTATTAAAAAAATTGGCGTGGGGTTCCCCTTAATTTTAGGCTCTAGCGGAGGTTAAGCAGACGGCTGGGGCAGATGTTTGAAGCCTGGGAAGGGGGTAATACCCACGGAGCTTCCCAGACTACTAATATCAGCCCCCAGCTGAATACCTAGCCTTTACTAGCTATTAAAATGGGGGACCCCCCAAAAAAAATGACGTGGGGTCCCCCCTAATTTAATAGCTAGCAAAGGCTAGGCAGACAGCTGGGGGCTGATATTAATAGCCCAGGAAGGGAGCCATGAATATTGGCCCCCTCCCAGGCTAGAAACACCAGCCGTCAGCCGCCCCAGAAATGGCGCATTCATAGGATGCGCCAATTCTGGCACTTAGCCTCGCTCTTCCACGCTGCCCTGGTGCGGTGGCAGGGGGTAATAGGGTTGGGGTTGATGTCAGCTTATAATGCCAGCTGACATCAAGCCCAGGTTAGTAATGGAGAGTTCATGTCCAATGAACTCGGCTCACCTCATGCACGTCACTGACAGCGTGGGAAAATTCTCACGCTGAAGCGGTGAGTGCAGGAGAATTCTCCCACGCTGTCAGTGACGTGCATAAGGTGAGCTCATGTCCAATGAACTCAGCTCACCTCCTGCACGTCACTGACAGCGTGGGAGAATTCTCCTGCACTCAGCGCTTCAGTGTGAGAATTCTCCCACGCTGAAGCGCTGAGTGCAGGAGAATTTTCCCACGCTGTCAGTGACGTGCATGAGGTGAGCCGAGTTCATTGGACATTAACTCGGCTCATCTGGATGCCCTCACAGAGAGACACTGTGGAGCGCAAGTAAGCCTGCGCTTCTCAGTGTCTGCGGGATGACAGGCTGGATGGCAGCGTTCTGCTGCGGTCCAGCCTGTCATCTCGATGTAGCAGAGCTGAAGCTGTCATGGGAACCATGGAAAGGTAAGGATGATGTTGCTTTATTATTTTTCTTTTATTTCAGGAGATCGTTGGCTTCAGCTGGAATGGGCGTGATGGTAAGTATGGTTTAATTTAGAACAATAAAGAATTGTGTGTTTATTTCAATTAAAGGACTTTTTTCTGGGTGTTGTGTTTTTTTTAAATACTTTACTAGAAATTCATGGTGGTCATGTCTAATATTGGCGTGACCCCATGAATTTCGGGCTTAGGGCCAGCTGATAATGCCAAGCTGGCCTTAATCCCTTTATTACCCAGTGAGCCACCGCATCAGGGCCCTGGATGAGTTGGGTACAGCGCCAGAAGATGGCGCTTCTATGAATGCGCCATTTTCCGGGGTGGCTGCGGACTGCAATTTGCAGCGGAGGTGGCCCAGAAAGCTTGGGCCTCCCTGCGCTGCGGATTCCAGCCCCCAGCTGCCTAGTTGTACCTGGCTGGACACAAAAACAGGGCGAAGCCCCACGTCAATTTTCTTTAAATTATTTCATGAAATAATTAAGAAAAAAAGGGCTTCCCTATATTGTTGTGTCCGGCCAGGTACAAATAGGCAGCTGGTGGTTGGGGGCAGCCCGTTCCTGCCTGCTGTACCTGGCTGGACACAAATATAGTGCGAAGCCCCACGTCAATTTTTTTTAAATTATTTCATGAATTTCCTGAAATAATTTAAAAAAATTGAAGTGGGGCTTTGCACTATATTTGTGTCCAGCCAAGTACAGCAGGCAGGAACGGGCTGCCCCCATCCACCAGCTGCCTATTTGTACCTGGCCGGACACAACAATATAGGGAAGCCCTTTTTTTCTTAATTATTTCATGAATTTCATGAAATAATTAAAAAAAATTGAAGTGGGGCTTCGCACTATATTTGTGTCCAGCCAGGTACAGCAGGCAGGAACGGGCTGCCCCCATCCACCAGCTGCCTATTTGTACCTGGCCGGACACAACAATATAGGGAAGCCCTTTTTTTCTTAATTATTTCATGAATTTCATGAAATAATTAAAAAAAATTGAAGTGGGGCTTCGCACTATATTTGTGTCCAGCCAGGTACAGCAGGCAGGAACGGGCTGCCCCCATCCACCAGCTGCCTATTTGTACCTGGCCGGACACAACAATATAGGGAAGCCCTTTTTTTCTTAATTATTTCATGAATTTCATGAAATAATTAAAAAAAATTGAAGTGGGGCTTCGCACTATATTTGTGTCCAGCCAGGTACAGCAGGCAGGAACGGGCTGCCCCCAACCACCAGCTGCCTATTTGTACCTGGCCGGACACAACAATATAGGGAAGGCCTTTTTTTCTTAATTATTTCATGAATTTCATGAAATAATTAAAAAAAAAGTACGTGGGGCTTCGCCCTATTTTTGTGTCCAGCCAGGTACAACTAGGCAGCTGGGGGCTGGAATCTGCAGCGCAGGGAGGCCCAAGCTTTCTGGGCCCCCCCCCGCTACAAATTGCAGTCCGCAGCCACCCCAGAAAATGGCGCGTTCATAGAAGCGCCATCTTCTGGCGCTGTACCCAACTCATCCAGGGCCCTGGTGCGGTGGCTCACTGGGTAATAAAGGGGTTAGGGCCAGCTTGGTATTATCAGCTGGCCCCAAGCCCAAAATTCATGGGGTCACGCCAGTATTAGACATGACCGCCATGAATTTCTAGTAAAGTATTTAAAAAAAACACAACACCCAGAATAAAGTCCTTTAATTGAAATAAAGACACAATTCTTTATTGTTCTAAATTAAACCATACTTACCATCACACCCATTCCAGCTGAAGCCAACGATCTCCTGCAATAAAAGAAAAATAATAAACCAACCTCATCCTTACCTTTCCATGGTTCCCACGACAGCTTCAGCTCTGCTACATCGAGATGACTGGCTGGACCGCAGCAGAACGCTGCCATCCAGTCTGTCATCCCGCAGACACTGAGAAGCGCAGGCATGCTTGCGCTCCTCACTGTCTCGCTGTGACGGCATCCAGATGAGCCGAGGTCATGTCCAATGTACTCGGCTCACCTCATGCACGTCACTGACAGCGTGGGAAAATTCTCACGCTGAAGTGCTGAGTGCAGGAGAATTCTCCCACGCTGTCAGTGATGTGCATGAGGTGAGCTCATGTCCAATGAACTCAGCTCACCTCCTGGGAAAATTCTCCTGCAATCAGCGCTTCAGCGTGAGAATTTTCCCACGCTGTCAGTGACGTGCATGAGGTGAGCCGAGTTCATTGGACATGAACTCGGCTCATCTGGATGTCGTCACAGAGAGACGCTGAGCAGCGCAAGCAAGCCTGCGCTTCTCAGTGTCTGCGGGATGACAGGCTGGATGGCAGCGTTCTGCTGCGGTCCAGCCTGTCATCTCGATGTAGCAGAGCTGAAGCTGTCGTGGGAACCATGGAAAGGTAAGGATGAGGTTGCTTTATTATTTTTCTTTTATTGCAGGAGATCGTTGGCTTCAGCTGGAATGGGCGTGATGGTAAGTATGGTTTAATTTAGAACAATAAAGGATTGTGTCTTTATTTCAATTAAAGGACTTTATTCTGGGTGTTTGTGTTTTTTTTAACTTTGACTATGGGGTTAGTAATGGGGGTGTCTTATAGACGCCTCTCCATTACTAACCTGGGCTTGATGTCAGCTGGCATTATAAGCTGACATCAACCCCAACCCTATTACCCCCTGCCACCGCACCAGGGCAGCGTGGAAGAGCGAGGCTAAGTGCCAGAATTGGCGCATCCTATGAATGCGCCATTTCTGGGGCGGCTGACGGCTGGTGTTTCTAGCCTGGGAGGGGGCCAATATTCATGGCTCCCTTCCTGGGCTATTAATATCAGCCCCCAGCTGTCTGCCTAGCCTTTGCTAGCTATTAAATTAGGGGGGACCCCACGTCATTTTTTTTGGGGGGTCCCCCATTTTAATAGCTAGTAAAGGCTATGTATTCAGCTGGGGGCTGATATTAGTAGCCTGGGAAGCTCCGTGGGTATTACCCCCTTCCCAGGCTTCAAACATCTGCCCCAGCCGTCTGCTTAACCTCCGCTAGAGCCTAAAATTAAGGGGAACCCCACGCCAATTTTTTTAATAATAAATCCTTTATTTTAATACTAAATGACAAGTACAGTAACCAACACTATCACTGTTCTTCATATATATGTGACTGACATGTTTCTATCTATCTAATCTATGTGTGATGCTCTATTCTTTCTGTTCTAAATTGTCGGGTACCGCTGCTGAATTGCCGGCCGGCTTTTTTAAAGAGACAGTGCATGAAAACACTATTATTTTTTTAAATAAATCCTTTACACTAAATGACAAGTACAGTAAGCAACACTATCACTGTACTTATTATATATGTGACTGACATGTTTCTATCTATCTAATCTATGTGTGAAGCTCTATTCTTTCTGTTCTAAATTGTCGGGTACAGATGCTGAATTGCCGGCCGGCTTTTTTAAAGAGACGGTGCATGAAAACACTAATATTTTTTTTAATAAATCCTTTACACTAAATGACAAGTGCAGTAACCAACACTGTCACTGTGCTTCTTATATGTGTGACTGACATGTTTCTATCTATCTAATCTATGTGTGATGCTCTATTCCTTCTTGTCTAAATTGTCGGGTACCGGTGTATGCCGCTGCTGAATTTGCCGGCCGGCTTTTTTAAAGAGAGTGTCTTCTGAGCAGTTTGTCAGCTTTTGGACACCTTTGCAGGTGTTTTCTATGTGTTTCTATGTGTTTTTGTTTGCCTGCCATTGGTTTTAACGGTGTTCGACGGTGTTCTAAGGTGTTCGACGAACAGTTCGACGAACAGTTCCTCGAACATCCCGGTGTTCGACGAACCGAACCGAACCCGAACACTATGGGGGTGGCTCAACACTATTGATTAATAAAGAGATATTCTGGATCTTCAAATTGGGCACGTTGGCCCCTGAAGGTTTGAATTTGGCTCTTGAAAATGTAACCAGTTCTTAAGGTTATTTCTTGTCACTTTCTAATTGTCATGTTTTAAACAATTTTTTTCATTTTTCTTTTATCACCAATTTGCAATACGTCACAATACAGTGACATTTGTGTGTATTTTGCATTGGTGATGTATATTTTACATTGGTAAATGTATGTTTAACATTGTCTACTAACCCCTGGGGGCAATTTGTATTATTGATGTATTTTTGAATATTTGTTCATGAACATGTATTGCTATATTCTATACCTTATATAATATGTTTTTGGTTTCTTGTATTCATCTGAAGGTGGTTTATGTGAAACCATTGGAGGCACGTATTCACCCGCACATGAAGGGTCTCTTCTATTTGGACCCAGGTTTAACTTATTAGTGTCTGAACAAAATCAATGAATATATCAACCAATCACTGTAAAACTCTGTCTATATATGTTTTATCTTGTTTTCATACCCTTGTACCACCTGAGGAAGATAGCTTACTATCGAAACGCGTTGTGGAAAGTGCTCATTAAATACTTATTTTTTTTAGCCCCAAATCCGTTTTCTCTAGTGTCAATCCTTCAGCGCTCCATAGACCGCTTTTTATCTATTCTATACATTCTCTCAGTCCCTCTCTTGGGGGTCAGCTGCAGGAGCAGCTTCCATACAATAACTGCTTAAACCCTTCCCTGTAATTCCCCTCCGTTTGTTCAAATAGAGGACCTGCGTTCAGGGGGCCGCTTCCTCTCAACCAACAGGACCTGTGATGATGCGCATTTGATCCCGAGTCACGTGGTCTGCGGGCGGTCACATGGTCCGCGACCAGGAACCCGGAAACGGTGAGCACAAATGGCGGTCTGCAACACACGGCACGTGGTGGGCCCAGCCACCTGCACCGTGTGGTGAGACTTGCCTGCTCTCTCCATCCTCAGACTGTCACCGGGGTTGTGTAGGGGTGCACAACTCCATTAGGTGAGTGGCCTCTTGGCCGTTTTCTCCATATCAATCCACAAGGTCCTTCACATAGCGCGCTTTTTCTCCTTCTCTCCCTCCCTACATCAACTTGGCACTTTCTTCAAGGAGACACTTTACCCCTTCAACCATTTAAATATTATGTAATTGTGAATAGCAATAGATAAAGATTTATGACAGTTATTTCTATATTCCTAATTACACTTCATCCATACATAGTGATGTATTGTACCTGTGTATGGATGGTGGATACATAGACAGAAGGCCGGGTGGGCACATGACACATTTTGCTCATTAACTAAATAAAAGTTCAAATATTATTCGAGAATGAAGGAAATGAGGAACGAGAGGGAAAGACACAAGGGATTGATAGGAGATAAATCAGCAGATAATATAAGGCTACTTACACTCCACTAACTGTAAACCCTCAGAGGAGTTCCGTCCGGCAGTTGCTTATATATCAGCGTCACAACATTCCGTGACCTCATAACCGACAATCACCTACAACCAATGCACTGGACATGAATGGTCTTCTAACCTCTTATGGACACAACTGGTTTTAGCCTTAAAGAGACAGACCATTTTACATTATTTATGTTTTTATCATTGCATTGCATTATTTTTTTCTATAATTTAGTCTTATTTTGCCATGTTTTTTGTGACATTTTTTTTTCTTATTTAGCATTTAGGAAGGAGTGATAATATCCTCCAAAACGTGTTTAGCGAATACTACATCTAGCCAAATTTATCCAGCCGTTGAACTACAAGTTACAGCATCTTTGAGTGTACTATTATCAAATTCTAATGCATTAATAAGCATTCTGTATGAATTGTGGTACCACGAGTTGCAGCATTTTCTTCACACGGTAGTTTTTAAGAAAAATAAAAGATAAAAATTCTAAATCCCCACTTTTCCTGCAATAATAATTCAGAAATAAAAAAAATAAGCATCTTTAGTATCGCTGCATCTGGAAAAATTCTGATAAAAATATAAAATTAATAAACTAAAACAGTAAATGCCGTAATGAGAAATAAAACACAAACTTGAAAAAAACTGAAACTCATAGAATTGCAGTTTTTTTTTTAATTTTGGCCACCACATTGTCTTAAAAATTGCAATAAAAAGTAATCATAAAGTCTTAATTTCCCCCAAATTTTATCATTTATCACATTATCAAGTGTCAGCTTTCCATCAGTGATGTACCACTAATGGCGGCAAGTCTCCTGGCTGCTATGCGGCCCGTGAGTTGGGGTGGTCAGTGCCAGTGGTGGCACCACCCCACCACCCGGCTTCGCACTTCCAACTGTATCGGCATCCTGGATGCCAATACAGTTGAAAGCAATAATAGAGGAGAAAGCATCAGCTGACGTCTCATCGGCCATTATATTATATGGAGGGTTATGTGTGGCTATTATATTATATGGAAGGCTATGTGGGGGCCATTATATTCTATGGAAGTCTATGTGGGGGCCATTATATTATATGGAGGGCAATATGGGCCCATTATATTATATGGACGGCAATGTGGTTCCTTTATTTTATATGGAAGGCTATGTGGGATCATTACGGTATACTGTTTGGAGGGATATATTGGGACCATTATACTGTTTGGTGGGATACGTGGGGCCGTTAAACTATGTGGTGGCTATTTTACTGTTTGGAGTGCTATGTGGGGGCTATTATAATGTTTAGAGGACTATGTGAGGGCCATTATAATGTTTGGAGGGCTATGTGAGGGCCATTATAATGTTTGGAGGGCTATGTGAGGGCCATTATAGTGTTTGGAGAGCTTTGTCTGGCCGTTATACTGTTTATGAGGATTAGTGGAGGCCATTAGAAAGTGTAGAGGTTTGTGTGGGGTCCATCATACTGTGTGGGGTCATCATATTGTATGGAGGGCTGTGTTGGAGTCACAGTTAGGGCATCATACTGGCTTGGTGGGTCATCATACATTGCCAGATGGGTACAGTAGGGTCATCATACTGTACATTTGGAGGGTGCTGTGTAGGAATTCACTGTGGTGGGTATCATACTGTGTTTGGGGGGCACTTTTTGTTGGCATCATATTTTATGAGGGCACTGAAAGAGGAATCTAGGGGCATCAAAAGAAGGTAAATTACTCTGTAAGGGCTGCAAAGTTGAGAGATATGCTCTTCTGTGCCCCACATAATATATATATATATATTTTATTTATTTTTTTTTTTTTCTTAGAGAGGGGAGTAGGGGTGATTAGAAGCTCTGTAATGGGGTCCCATGATTTTTATGTATGCCTCTGCTTGCCACGCTAAAAAAAAAGAAAAGCCCTCATAGAGGTTTATTGACGGAAAAATAAAAAATTACATGTCTCAGACAATAGCAACAGAAAACTAAAAAAAATATATATATATCAAGTTTGGTATCGCTATAATTATACTGAATTGTAGAATCATATTGCCAGGTCATTTTTGCCACACAATGAACACTATAAAAACAAAATGGAAAAAAAAAATGTCATAATTGCATTTCCTTCACAAATTGACAGCACTTGGATTTTTTTCCTGTTTTCCAGTACATTGTATGTACAAATGAATTGAGTTATTCCAAACTACAACTCATCTAGGAAAAGAAAAAATTCCCCATCTGCCTTTTTTGACGGAAAACTGAAAAAGTTATGGCTCTTGGAAGAAAGGGAGGAAAAAAGCAAAAACAAAAAATCGCTCTATTGAGAAGGGGTTAAAGACAAGATCATAATGACCGCCGTCGCGACCAGGACCTGTTGCTTGCACGCTGAAGTCCGCTGCAGGTTTCAGAAGAGGACCCCGCACGGCGGAGGAGAAGAGGGAAGGTGAGGATAATGGCTTTTTTTTTTTGTAGACATTACAGAACAGAGGCAAAACAGGGGATATATACCAGGATGGGGCACAGGGTAAGTGACATATGTACTAGGATGGGGGATGTACTGTATATACCAGAATGGAACACATGATGGACACATATACCAGGGTGAGGGACTAATATACAAGGATGGAGAGCATCAGATGCAGAGAAGCAATTGACGCGCCCCCTGGGCCGTGGGGTACTCGGCAGCCGGGCCTCTGCGTATGACGGTGGGGGATATCACGGTGGCTGGCCCGGTCTGTGACCCAGGGCGGTCAGTAAAAAAATGGGAATATTTATAGGGAATTTGGAAAGTTCGTGACGCCACCTGTGGAATGCGGCTAAGGGGAGCCGCCGCTGCGGAGCAGTCCTCTGGAGCTGGTGTTACGGCAGCAGGGATGGTGTGGCTCTCCACAGGTAGAGCTGGCTCCAGGGCAGTGTAGGGGTGAACGGTGGATGGTGCAGGGGAGAGACGGCAGGATGGTCCCGGAGGAAAGACGGACACTCACACGGGGGTAAGCTTCAGTACCTTTACTGGTGATGCTGCAGGCACGGTCCAGGGTGCTCCAGGCGAAGGGCGCACTTTTTGACTCTCCGCAGTGAGCGGGTATAGGGCCTCCTGATCCATGGCTTTACTCTCTGAGCTTCTGACCTGCCTGGAGCTAGGCCTTGCTTGGTTACTGTCTCTCTTTGCACCTGCTGACCTGGTGGTAGGGCCTTCTCCTGGAGATCACTCTCCCTTGACGCTGGGGCCTTCCTGACTCCTAGCCCTGGAACTGCAATCAGCATTTAGTGAACCTGGGACCTGTGTCCTCCAGGGGTTCCGGTGGTTCCTACTGGGTGTAAAGGGTCCCTGTGAGCGTGGACCCGGTGTCCGATATATATATATATCGGGGTGAGCCTGTTATGCTCCTCTGCCCCCTCGCTATGTCTTCCTTCTCCTCTCGCCTTTGGCCACACTCAGGGCCCTCACTAGGCTCTCACACGTGCTGTAGGCCTTGGCTCGCCTAAGCCCAGCAGCCAGCGTGCTGCCTCTTCGTTGCTCTCTGAGCGTCAGCACGCTCTCAGACTCCTTCTCAGTCTGACTCTCAACTCTCAACTCCAACACCGAACACTAAACTGGAACTGAGCTGCCTGGCTCCACCCTCCCTATATATATCCCTAACGGGCTCCCTCTGCTGGTCTGAGGTGGTAGGGTGGAGGTGTGTGAATGTGTTAGGGCCTCTTGTGAAGAAGTCCATCCATGCACCCTTCTGGGATCTATGGCACCAGTGCGTAGCAGGGCGCCACAGAATGATGGGAGAGGGAGTGTCACATGAACCTCCTTCCTCCATCATTGCTTTCAATTGTATCGGAATCTGGGGGGGGCGGTTCTCACTGGCCAGAGGGGCAACCCAATGCGGCACTGACACCGGTTCTCCCCAGCTCATGGGCCCCATAGCAGTCACCTGGCCTGCCACCATTGGGGGTACGTCACTGCCCATGACCCAAGCGCTGCAAGGCATGTTGTATGTTCAACTACTGCCTAGAATGTTGAGTTTTCTGGGTTTGAGTCCTGGGAGAGGTTCACAAAAAAAAAAAAAAATTATAGGTTTCTAATAGTGATGGGCGAGCACTAAAATGCTCGGGTGCTTAATGCTCGGGCTGAGCAAATTGGAATACTCGGGTGCTCAACTCAAGCAACTAGCCCAATGTAAGTCTATGGGAAACTCGAGCATTTTTCAGGCAGCTCCACCCGGCGGTCTGCAGAGGGCCTAAAAATTGCCCAAATCGATGGGAACAGTGCTCAAATGACATGAGGACAGCATGGGGAAGACCTCTGGAAGCAGTTCTGACTCCCAGGTCACTGCTGTCAACAATGTTGTCAGAGGTATTATGCCACTTTTACAGACTCACAATAAAACATACAAAAACGAATCCAAAATGGATTTTCCTGAGAAATATGTTAAGGAACATCCTTTCCAGGGTAATGACTTGCATGTAAGATAAAATAAATAACCAAAACCAAAAATACTCCTCCACACCTTGGGCTGTGTTCATACGTAGAGTTTTTGATGCGTTTTTGCACTTTTGCATTGATTTCAACCAAACAAATGCATTCACTGGGAAATGTCATTTTAACATTTTACAACCTTATCTGGCCATGTGCTGTGTGACACATCATCAGACACATGCATACAGTACTGAAAAGAAGTGGGAACAGCTTGGGGAAGACCCCTGGAAGCATCTCTGTCTCCCAGGTCACTGCCTAAAACTGTGCCCATCATAAGTGATCCTTGGCGCATATGAAGATGCCTTCTGCCATGCACCTGTCGTTGCAGACTTGCAACAATCACCGTTCATGTTCTTGTCCCAGTGCGACGTTCAGTTGTCCCTACCCCATTCTTTGGAATGCAAGCACAAGTATGCAGCCAGCCACCCACCCACAGGCTGCAATACTATACTGCCAAATTTTTGACAGCTGCTTGCACTAGAAATGTGGCCTTTTATGCAGCCACTATTTCTCCCGGTATCGTCTCCGCCTTCCACAAGCACGGGTCCCACAACATTACCCGTGCCTTTTCCAGTGCACTTACTGGGAAGGACCGCCTAACCACAACCACGTGGTCAAGTGAATGTGGCCAGGGACGGTACAGAGCCAGTCCACAGCTTTTTTTTGCTGAGAGTTGTATTTCACCACAGCCATATTCTTTAGCTTGGTGAAAGGACTTGGGAAACCATATCTACTCCAGCTGTCATTTCTCACAGAAAGTCCTCTAAAGTTGCTTTCACTTGAAATGTGGCCTTTTAGGCTCGTGGAGGCGGAGGCTTTTCAAAACCTCATGACGGCGGCGGCCGGGTGTCCATACTCGATCCTCAGCTGCCACTATTTCTCCCGGTATCGTCTCCGCCTTCCATAAGCACGGGTCCAACAACATTACCCGTGCCCTCCCCAGTGCACTTACTGGGAAGGACCGCCTAACCGCAAACAGGTAACTGTGGCCAGAGACGGTATGGAGCCAGTCCACAGCTGAGTTGTATTTCACCACAGCTATATTCTTTAGTTCAGTGAAAGGACTGGCATAGAGAGAAACCGTATCTACTCTGGGTGTCATTTCTCCCAGGAAGTCCACTAACAATTTAAAGACACATAGAGCAGGGCCACAGTAACAAGTACACATGTTTCCATTAGAAAGGAGAAGGTCTGCTATACAGTTATAGGGTATGCAGTGAGTCCAACGGCTGACCAAATTCAAGAAAAACCCCACTAACAATTTAAAGACTCATAGAGCAGGGCCACAGTAACAACAAATTCCCATTAGAAAGGAGAGGGTTTCCCATAGTGTTGGCCTATGCAGTGAATGCAAGGGCTGCCAAAAATTGGGAGGCAATCCAATTTCCCTTGGAAGAGACTTAGAGGGCCTCATAAAAAAATGTTCCCATTAGAAAGCTCTCCTATAGTTGTAATGCCCATGCACTAAGTGTATGGGCTGACAGACATTTATCCGTGGGGGGTATATATGAACATGCTGTATAAAAAAAAAATTTTACGGGCATCATAAAAACTAGTGTTGAGCAAGCACTAAAATGCTCGGGTGCTCGAAGCGCGGGCTGAGCTCACCATGATACTCGGGTGCTCGACCCGAGCTACGAGCCCAATGTTAGTCTATGGGAGACCTGAGCATTTTTGCGGTGGCACTCCTGGCAGTCTGTAGAAAGCCTAAAAAGTGCCCAAAACGACAGTGACAGTGCTCAAAAGACATGGGGGCAGCATGGGGATCGCCCCTGGAAGCATTTCTGACCCCCAGGTCACTGCTGTCAACAACGTGGTCAGAGGTATTAAGCCACGTTTACGGGCTCACAATAAAACGTTCAAAAATGAAACTGAAACTGCTTTCCTGTGAAATTTGTTAAGGAATTTCCTTTCCAGGGTAAAGATTTGTGTATAAGGTAAAATAAATAACCAAAAACAAAAATACTCCTCCTCACCTTGGGCTATGTTCACAAATAGGATTTTTCATGCATTTTTGCACTTTTGTATTGCTTTCAATCGTGACAAATGCATTCACCAGGAAATGTCATTTTAACATTTTACAATCTTATCTAGCCATGTGCTGTGTGAGACATGCATACAGTGCTGAAAAGACAAGTGAACAGCATGGGGAAAACCCCTGTAAGCATCTCTGACTCCCAGGTCACTGCCTAAAAGTGTGCCCATCAGAAGTGATCCTTGCCGCATCAGAAGATGCAGACTTGCAACTATCCCTGTGCAAGTCCTTGTCCCAGGGCAATGTTCAATTGTACCTCCCCCATTCCTTGCAATGCAAACGCAAATATTCAGCCAACCACCCACCCACCCGCCGTCTGCAATACCATACTGCTAGCTTTCACTTGAAATGGGGCCTTTTAGATTGGAGGAGGCCGAAGCTGGCCACTACCTCATGGCTGCTTCGGCAGCGAGGTATCCATACTCAGTCCCAAGCCTCCCGGCGGCCGGGTGTCCACGCTCGGTCCCCAGCCGCCAGGGGGTGGCCGGGTGTCCATAATCGGTCCCCAGCCGCCCTGTGGCCGGGTGTCCACACACGGTCCCCAGCCGCCTGGGGGCGGCCGGGTGTCCATAAACGGTCCCCAGCCGCCCCTATTTCTCTTGTCACCTTCCCCCACTATTTTCTTAGCCTGGCCTGCTTTAGGGCAGCATTGGACGAGCCCACCAGAGAACCAGACTCCTCCGGTGGGCCCTGGCTTCTGACTCGCCCCCCGGGCCGTGGGGCACTCGGATGCGGGCAATAGGGGGAACGATGGGAGTAGTAGTGGCAACCCGGTTCCGTGGCTCAGGGTGGTCAGGCCAGTGGTAGTCCGTTATGTGTTATTAATTATGTCCGACTACGCCACCCGTGGATTTGCGGTTATTAGGAACCGCCGCTGCATGCAGACCGCTGGGGCTGATGAGGTGTGCAGCTATGGTAGTGTGACTCCCCACGGGAAGAGTGCGGCCCCAGGGCAGTATAGTGGATGGTGGGAGTAATGGTAGTGAGAGTCCCAGTGCTGATAGTGCTGGAGGAACAAGGAGCACACAGACAACAGGTTGCAGTCCAGGGTCTTTACTAAACAGGTAAACTGACCCACAAACAGTCCCGGCTAGGAGGGGACCTGGATGTCTGAGAGCAACGGGGAAATTGGCCCTGGTCAGGGTGAGGGTGTAGGCCTACCGTGCTTTCTGCGCTCCTTCTGGCTATCTCCTCCTGATAGGGTAACAGCCCACGTTTCCGAGCTTTCCGTGTTTTCTCGCCTGTATGGCCTGCGACGTGGGTTCCTTTCTGCTCCCAGCCTTGTACGGCTTTACTGGTCCCTTCGGTTGTGGCAGGGCCTCCAGGCTTCTTAGGCCAAGGAATGTACAGTCCCTTGCGGACTGGTTCTCTGCTGGGGGATGTGGAATCCTTCCAGCCTCAGACACCAAAGTCTGGTAAAATTAAGTCTTTTCTCTGCCAAGACAGGCTCTCTTTGCCTCTTGTCTCTGGCTTGTGGCTCTCCTACTGCCACACTTCCTCTTAGGTGCAACACAACTTTCTGTCCCTGCTTTGGGACACCTCTCAGTGCTGAGGCAGGTAGTCCAGTACTCCCTAACCCTGCCCTCAGTACCAGCTTTTATAGGGGCAGCCAGCTCCCCCTACTGGCCTGAGACAGGAGGCATTGCATGCTAATGTTCCCCTGACTAGAGAATCTCCCCCTTGCTCTCAGACACAGCTTTAATTACACTTGTGGCATCCAGGCCAGGGTGACACATTCCCCCCTAGTGAAATTTAGTACTCCGGGACTAAACAATAAACAAAGACAATATGCATAACAATAAAACAATAACAGACAGACGACGCACAAATTGAGTTCTTAAGGTCACAGTGTGGCCTGTGACCGGGTGTCCATATCACCAAAACAACGGGGAGCCTTTACCAGGTGGGGGTCTGTCCTACCCCAAGTCCTTTACAGTCTTAGTTCATTCCTTGGTTAGGCTCCAAACGCAGTCCATACAAGGTCCCGGTTATAAAAAGTCCATAACCTGTGAGTCCTTACAGTAACTGCAAGAAACTGAAACACAGAATTACCAAACAAGCATGTAACTTGGCAAACAATTCAACATTTGGCAACAGGGTTATTTACAATCTTAGTACACTCTATATTCTCCAGCGAGCGGGTATCTGTCCCTTTGTGCTCCTGGTTGACCTACGTAGCCCACTGTCTGGTGGTGGACCAATCTGGCTTTCCCCAGTAGTGTTAGGGGTACAGCTACCAGCTGGGTGTACAGGTAAGGCAGGCAGCTGTCTGCGGGTCCTTTGGCTTACCGCAGGCATGGCAGGCTCACTGTCAGCAGAGGGTTGACTCTCCTGGGCTGCTGGTACAGGCTCTTCTGCCTCTGGAACCGCTTGCTCCTCTTCACCTTCCGGCTCTGGTGTTGGTTGTTGCTGTGCCGGTTGCAGGAAATGCAGGACAGGTACCACTATGGCATCATTTATGCGAGTCCAGGACTGAGGGAACTCTCCAAGAACGGTGCTGATCATTTCTTCCTTGTCCTCTGCGGGTTCAAGGTCACTCTGATCCTCTTCTGCACTACGGAGTTGCTCGGGGCACCTTTTGAGGTGGTCTCTGGAGACGACACTAGTGGTTTCTCCTCCATCCTTGGTGATTAAGCACACCTTTGGGTTGTCGTGGTCAGACTGCAGTACGGTGTAGGGTTCCCTTTCCCACTGGTCGTCCAACTTATGTAGCCTTCTTTTTCATTTTAGGACTTGCTCACCAGGTTCTAGGGGACTAGCAGGGGCGTGTTGATTGAAGAGTCTTTCTTGCTTCTCTCTCACCTGGGTCAGGCTCTTCTCCACACTCTCCTGTACCTTCTTGTACTGCAGTTGCCTTTCCGTATCCCAGTCCGCATCCGGGGAGGTGTCCTCAGGTATTAGGACTCCCATCTCCAGGTCTACGGGCAGCTTACCCGGTCTGGCTCGCATCAGGTAAGCCGGGGCGCAGTTTGTAGCATTCACTGGGATATTGTTGTATAGGTCTATCAGATCCGGCAGTTTTTCTGGCCACAGGCTGCGTTCCTCCAGGGGCAACGTCTTCAGGAGATCAATGACTATATTGTTCATCTTCTCACACATCCCGTTGGTTTGTGGATGGTAAGGCGTTGTCCGAATTTTCTTACAGCCATAGAGGTTGCAGAACTCCTGGAAGATTTCAGCCTCGAACGCTGGACCCTGGTCTGTCAGGACCTATTCCGGATACCCGTGTGGACGGCAGAAGTATTGCTGGAAGGCTCTGGCCGCTGTTTGGGCTGTCAAGTCCTTTACCGGGACCACCACTAGAAAACGGGAATAGTGGTCCACGATTGTCAGGGCATAGATGTATCCTGACCGGCTTGGAGCCAATTTGACGTGGTCCAGAGCTACCAGCTCAAGAGGCTGCGTGGTGACGATGGGCCTCAAGGGTATCTTCTGGCTGGTGCGGTCCTTTCTCTTCAGGTGACAAGGGCCACAGTCTCTGCACCACTTTTCTACAGCTCCTCTCATGCCGACCCAAAAGAATCTTCCTCTTAACAGGAACTCCAGTTTCTTCCAACCGAAGTGTCCCGCTCTGTCATGGTAAGCCCCCAGGACCATAGCTGCATCTCGCCTTGGGACCACGACTTGCCAGGTCAGCTCGTGCGTCCGGTGGTTAACAATCCTTCTGCACAACTTGCCTTCGTAGAGGAACAGCTTGCTCTTCTCCTTCCATAGCTGCTTGGCTTTCTCTGGGGCATCTGGATCTAGGCGGGCGTCTTCCCGGGTCAGCAGATCTTTCACCAGGCGGACTGCAGGGTCACTATCTTGTGTCTCGGCCCAGCTGTGGTGAGGTAGGGGATTCATCATCACAGTTGTTAGATCCTCCTCCTTCACGCAGTGAGAGTGTTGAGCGGCTCCATACCGGTGAAACGCGGGGAGTTCTACCTCCTCCAGCTCTTCTGGGTCTTCGTCACCTTCAGGTAAGTGAGGCATCCTTGATAGGGCGTCCGCGTTGGCGTTGGTTTTGCCTGCCCGGTACTTGATCACGAAGTCATAGTTGGAGAGACGGGCCATCCACCGCTGTTCCAGGGCACCCAGTCTTGCATTGTCCAGGTGTGTCAATGGGTTGTTGTCCGTGTACATGGTGAACTTTGCTGAGGCCAGGTAATGCTTGAAGCGTTCCGTCACGGCCCACACCACCGCCAAGAATTCTAGCTTGAAGGAGCTGTAATTCTCCGGGTTCCTCTCGGTTGGCCTCAGCTTCCGACTGGCGTATGCAATCACCCGTTCTCTGCCCTGTTGGTTTTGGGACAGTACGGCTCCCAGTCCCACATTACTGGCATCTGTGTGGAGAATGAAAGGCTGGCCGTAATCAGGGTAGGCCAGGATCTCATCCCCTGTGAGGGCCATCTTTAGCTGGCGGAAGGACTCCTCTTCCGGTTTATCCCACTTGAAGGGTGGCTTTTGACTTCGGGACTTAGACTGTCCGATCAGGAGGTCCTGCATAGGAGCTGCCATCTTAGTGAACCCGGGGATGAACCTTCGGTAGTAGCCTACCAACCCGAGAAACTGTCTCACCTCTTTGATGTTCGAGGGGCTTGGCCAGCTCTTGATTGCCGTGACCTTGTCAGGGTCGGGGGCCACTCCTTCCGCGCTTACCACGTGCCCTAGGTACTGGACCTTTGGTTTCAGCAGGTGACACTTCGATGGTTTCACCTTCAGGCCATAGCCTGCCAGGGCTTCGAACACCTCGGCCAGGTGCTTGAGATGGTCCTCGTAGGTCTTCGAATAGACGATCACGTCGTCCAGGTAAAGGAGGACCGTCTCGAAGTTTCGGTGCCCTAGACAGCATTCCATCAGCCGCTGGAAGGTCCCTGGTGCGTTGCAGAGCCCGAAAGGCATACAGTTGAATTCGCTCAGTCCCATCGGGGTGGTGAAGGCGGTCTTCTCCTTGTCAGCCTCTGCCACAGGAACCTGCCAGTACCCGCTAGTAAGGTCCAAAGTAGAAAAGAAGTTAGCAGATTTTAGTGCGGCTAAAGACTCCTCTATTCTAGGCAGTGGATATGCGTCTTTGTGGGTGATACGGTTGATTTGTCTATAGTCCACACACATTCTCATGGTGCCGTCTTTCTTTTTCACCAGAAACAAGGGGGCTGCCCAGGGGCTACAGCTATCTCTAATGACCCCAGCTTCTTTCATCTCTCTTAGCATGCCCTTGGCGTTCTGATAATGTGCAGGGAGTACAGGCCTGTGTCTCTCTTTTATTGGTGGGTGGCTCCCTGTGGGGATGTGGTGTTCTATCCCCTTTACTCTGCCGAAGTCTAGCGGGTGCTTACTAAAGACTCTCTCGTACTCCTGTACCACCCGGTAGACTCCTTGTTTTTGGTGCAGGGGAGTGGAGTCAGCACCCACGTGGAGTTTCTGGCACCAGTCCTCCTTTTGTTTCTGGGAGCCATTACCCTCCGCCTGTGGAGATGGAGGCAAGGGCTCCACGGCCCTGATAGCTTGGTGTTCGACAACAAACAGTTTGGCGAGTGTAGCGTACCTGGGTAAGTGTACCTCCCTCTCCCCAATGTTGAGGATGCGGACGGGCACCCTCCCATGACGGACATCAACCACCCCCCGGGCTGTCAAAATGGTGGGCCTGCTGTCTGAGTACACGGGTTCTACCATGGCTTGGTAGTCTCTACCTCGCAACCCGATTGCAGTCCGACACCAGATCATCATTTCACTTTTGGGAGGCATGGAAATGGGGAATGGATCACTGAGTCTTACGCTACCGATCTCACCACCAGACAGTTCTACCTGCTGCCGTCTCATCAGGGCTTTTATCTCCTTGTTGAGGACTCTCTGTTGGCTGGAACTAGCATTCACCGCCACCTGTTGTAGAATTACAATTACATCTGAAAGACAATTTTCAATTATGTTAGTACCCACAGTTATTTTAGGGTGACTTTCATGACGGTCAATGTCCACAATAATCACTCCTTGTGCCGGCAGTTCAACTTTACCAATTTTAATGGTCATCTCCTTGAACCCCATCTGCGGCACGGGTAAGCCATTACTGGCGATGATGCTCAAGTTACTGTCTGGGTACCGTGTGATATCAGCATCAGTCCAATGCTGCTTAAAAAGTACATAAGGGATTGTGGTTACTTGCGACCCAGTATCCAGCAAGGCGCTTATGGGGATACCGTCCAGCACCACGGGTAAAACCGGGCGCCCCCCCACGTACTTATTACGCCAATTGTAAGGGCCTGGTGATCTTATGCCTGGGGGTTGGCCCTCTGCCCCAGGTTGGACCCGTTTAAATTACAGTACCTGGAAATGTGTCCGGGCTGGTTGCATCGACGGCAAATGGGCTGTCCATCCTCTGCGTAGCGGTCTGTGGGCCTCCCTCGGAACGACGGGATCCTCCTCTGTCGACGCCACGGGACATCCTCCGGACTTGAAGCCAGCTCGATGGGTCTTGACGGGTCCACTCGCAACGCCTGGACGGTCCTGGTCAATGCCGCGACGCTCCTGGTCAGCTCCTGGACTTGGTGGTGCAGGTCTTTCGACGGGGCTTGGTTCAGGGCCTGTGCATCAGCCTCCACGGAGTCCATAGAGGAGGGCGCCGCCTCCTGGTGGTGGGTGATAGCAGGGCGCCGGGGGTTTATAGCGCCACTGGTTTGGTTGCAGATTCACGGAGCACCCTTATGGCCCTGTCCTTAAATTGGGCAAAGGTCAGGTCGGGGTTCTGAAAGAACATGAGGCGCAGTTGGGCCCTGTGGGCGCTAGACAGCAGACCCTCTATGAATTGTTCTGTTAGCAGCTTATCGGTTTCCTGCACACTGCCAGGGTCAGTTTGTTGAATAGCCCTCAAGGCTTCCTGCAGATTTAGGGCATAGTCTCTGATGCTGTCCTGTGCCCGCTGCTTACATCCATAGAACCTCATTTTAATCTCAGCGGAGGTACGTGTATCAAAGGTACCCCGCAGCCGGGCCAGAATACCCTTCACAGTCCTTTTCTCCTCAGTGGGCCATGATTTTACCTCCCTTTGGGCTGCGCCAGTTAACTGCCCTGCCAATATGCTGACCTTCTGCTCCTCTGTCAGGGGGTAAACCTGGAACAAACTGTACAGCCTTTCTTTAAAGTCAGTTAGGGCATGGGGCTCCCCTGAGTATTTGGGCAGCCAGGCCGCTCCAGGGATGTAGGGCAAGGAAAAGGGCATCACCGCTGCTGCAGCTGCGCTGGTGGTAGTGGGCGCCACTTGTGTCCGACATCTTCCTCCCCCCTAGTTAAGCGTGGCCTACCTTCCGACGATCCTCTTCTGTAGGCCGCGGCTCCGCTGCTGCTGCTATGGACGAGGACATGGCGTCGCGTCCTGATGACGTCAGCGTCGCTCTCTCTCCCTTCCAGGACCTTGCGCAGCGTCGGTGCGTGGGGCGGAGCTTCGGATCTCGCGCGGTTTTGACGTCCACGCCCCTCTTCTTCCCGCACGGCGTCCTGAAGATGGCGTCCGATGGCGGGAAGCAGCCGCGGATGGCGGGAAGACGGCAGAAGACGGCGGGAAACGGTCCAAGATGGCGACTGATGGCGGGAATCAGCTCCGGATGGCGGGAAACGACTTCGGGCGGCGGGAAATGGTCCAAGATGGCGACTGATGGCGGGAATCGGCTCCGGATGGCGGGAAACTTCGCCACAGGTAAGTTTACAAAAGTCTTTTTCAGGCACGCAGTACCCGGTGTTTGCGTGCACGAAATCCTGCCGACTACGCCAAAACTGACTCGCCCCCTGGGCCGTGGGGCACTCGGATCCGGGCAATAGGGGGAATGATGGAAGTAGTAGTGGCAACCCGGTTCCGTGGCTCAGGGTGGTCAGGCCAGTGGTAGTCCGTTATGTGTTATTAATTATGTCCGACTACGCCACCCGTGGATTTGCGGTTATTAGGAACCGCCGCTGCATGCAGACCGCTGGGGCTGATGAGGTGTGCAGCTATGGTAGTGTGACTCCCCACGGGAAGAGTGCGGCCCCAGGGCAGTATAGTGGATGGTGGGAGTAATGGTAGTGAGAGTCCCAGTGCTGATAGTGCTGGAGGAACAAGGAGCACACAGACAACAGGTTGCAGTCCAGGGTCTTTACTAAACAGGTAAACTGACCCACAAACAGTCCCGGCTAGGAGGGGACCTGGATGTCTGAGAGCAACGGGGAAATTGGCCCTGGTCAGGGTGAGGGTGTAGGCCTACCGTGCTTTCTGCGCTCCTTCTGGCTATCTCCTCCTGATAGGGTAACAGCCCATGTTTCCGAGCTTTCCGTGTTTTCTCGCCTGTATGGCCTGCGACGTGGGTTCCTTTCTGCTCCCAGCCTTGTACGGCTTTACTGGTCCCTTCGGTTGTGGCAGGGCCTCCAGGCTTCTTAGGCCAAGGAATGTACAGTCCCTTGCGGACTGGTTCTCTGCTGGGGGATGTGGAATCCTTCCAGCCTCAGACACAAAAGTCTGGTAAAATTAAGTCTTTTCTCTGCCAAGACAGGCTCTCTTCGCCTCTTGTCTCTGGCTTGTGGCTCTCCTACTGCCACACTTCCTCTTAGGTGCAACACAACTTTCTGTCCCTGCTCTGGGACACCTCTCAGTGCTGAGGCAGGTCGTCCAGTACTCCCTAACCCTGCCCTCAGTACCAGCTTTTATAGGGGCAGCCAGCTCCCCCTACTGGCCTGAGACAGGAGGCATTGCATGCTAATGTTCCCCTGACTAGAGAATCTCCCCCTTGCTCTCAGACACAGCTTTAATTACACTTGTGGCATCCAGGTCAGGGTGACACACTTCTCCATCAGGGGAGTTGAGAGTGCCAAGGTGAGGAGCATGATGATGATAGAAGTTAGTGTGGCGCCCCTGAGGGTTCAGTCGCCACAGAGATACTGCACCTCACCCCGAGGTGTGGTGTCTCCCTTCTCTCAGGTAAGATGGGAATGCTGCACGGAACCCCAACCACCTACATCCAACACAACACTGCTCCAGGCCAGCAGTAGGGGCAAGACGCAATGTAGTTTTCTGCTGATCCCTGGCCCTGGCTGGAGTAGGGGGGGAACTCAAAGATAGGGGGAACCAATAGTGGGTGTGGGTGGAGGAAGTTGATACACGGAGCACATATACAGTAGGTATATAATAGGAAGCCATATTAGGAAAGGAGGTCTTTAGTGAGGGCTGTGCAGAGGAACAGTCCGGGAGCAGAGGCTCAGGCAGAGTTCTGCTCCACAGTTAGGGCCCAGCATAGTGGCCCGGAGGGGAGCAGGGAGTAGGCTCCAGTTCTAAGAAGGAATCCCAAGGGGGTACGGCGCGTGCAGAACGGCACCCGTACGTCCTGTTCCTGCCCGGTGTCAGGAGGGATCGAGCTTGCTGCATTCTAAACCCCAGGGGGTCAGGTTGGTCCCGGATCCGACATACAGGAAGAACTTCAGCATACCCGAGCAGGATTAAGAGTGGGCAGCGTAGGGCAACGGTGAGAAGGACCAAGTGTGAAGAAGGTCAAATTAAGCACATCTGAAAGTGGGGTTCTGCCAAGCATACCTAAGCTGCTTGAAGGAGGACTGAACCGGTGAACGCAGTGCGACGAGGGAGGCCTTCACCTGTAAAGTGCACTTGTGAATTGCCTAAGAACTGTGAGTAAAGCCTTGGACGACTGCAACGAACAGCCTCTGTCTGTTTCTACACTGGCGCTATCTACCTGCACCACAACGCCCAGTACACTTCACCCACCATTCATCTATTTATCTGTACTGCCCTGAGGCCCGCTCCACCTGTAGGGAGCTGTAACATCTTAAGCTGCCTTGACACCTGCCTCAGAGGACTGTTGCAGCGCTGGTGACCTTCACCAGACACCAGAGGTGGCATCACGAACTATCTGAACTTTTATTATTAATTGCTACCCCTTTTTGTGCACTGACCGCCCTGGGCCAGCCACCGTGATATACTGCTCCAGACAGTAAGGCCCCCGGGGGGCGAGTCATTAGCATCTGCTTTGTTTTCTTTTAATGCTAGCATAAGTGTGCAGCCTGCCACCCACCCACCCCCAGGCTGCGATGCCATACTGCTAGCTTGCACTTGAAATGGGGCCTTTTAGTTTGGAGTAGACCGAAGCTGGCCACTACCTCATGGCTGCTTCGGTGGCCTGGTATCCATACTCAGTCTCCAGCCGCCCGGCGGCCGGGTGTCCATAAACGGTCCCCAGCCGCCCCTATTTCTCCTGTCACCTTCTCACACACTTTTCTTAGCCTGGCGTGCTTTAGGGCAGCATTGGACGAGCCCACCAGAGAACCAGACTCCTCCGGTGGGCCCTGGCTTCTCCATCAGGGGAGTTGAGAGTGCCAAGGTGAGGAGCATGATAATGATGATAGAAGTTAGCATCTGCTTTGTTTTCTTGGAATGCAAGCGCATATATGTAGTAGCGTCTAGGACTGAGGTGGTCAGCGTTTTGGCGCATATCCTACCTCCTCCGAGGATTGCTGGATGTTTTCCTGCTACTATCCCAGTTCTATGACTCCCGTGAAAACAAAGCTTCAGGTGATAAATGATGGATGAGGTGGTGGCAAAGGAGAAAGAGCAGGAGGAACAGGGACCATTCACATCAATATCAGGCCAGTCAACCACACATGTCTTGTAGGATATGTTTCTGTACCAAAAGGAGCGGTTCGGCTACACAGTTATAGGGCATACAGTGAGTGCAATGCCTACCAAAAATTTAGAGGCATTCCAATGCCCCTTGGAAGTGACATGAAGGTCAGAGGGCCTTAACTAAACCATTTTTTCCATTTATAGCAACTGGGTCTCCTGTGCACTGTTGGCCTAAGCAGTGAATGGCAGGCTTTCCAAAAATTATGAGGAACTGCAATTCCCCTTGAAACAGACGTGGATTACAGCGTTCTAAAAACCTTCTACCCATTATTGGGGAGTGGGTCTCCCTTAGTGTTTGCCTATGCATTGAAAAGCAAAAGCTGACTAAAATTAGGAGGAAATGCAATGCCCGTTGGAAGAGTCGTGGAGGTCGCAGTAGCTTAACAAGACAGTTTGAATGCCCCTTGGAAAATTGGTGGAGGTCACAGTAACTTAACAGGATGGTTTTAATGCCCCTCGGAAGAGACGTGGAGGTCGCAGTAGCTTAACAAGACGGTTTTAATACCACTTGGAAAAGTGGTGGAGGTCACAGTAGCTTAACAAGACGGTTTGAATGCCCCTTGGAAAAGTGGTGGAGGACACAGTAGCTTAACAAGACGGTTTTAATGCCCCTCGGAAGAGACGTGGAGGTCACAGTAGCTTAACAAGACGGTTTTAATGCCCCTTGGAAGAGTGGTGGAGGTCACAGTAGCTTAACAAGACCTTTTAATGCCCCTCGGAAGAGACGTGGAGGTCCCAGTAGCTTAACAAGATGGTTTTAATGCCCCTTGGAAACGTGGTGGAGGTGACAGTAGCTTACCAAGATGGTTTGAATGCCCCTTGGAAAAGTGGTGGAGGCCACAGTAGCTTAACAAGATGGTTTTAATGCCCCTTACAAGAGCCATACAGTATAGCATCTTAAAAACATTATTCCCATTATTGGGGAGTGGGTCTCCCATAGTCTTTGCTTATGCCTTCCAAGCAAAAGCTGCCAAAAATTAGGACGGAGAAACTTGCAATGCCCCTTACAAGAGCCATGCAGTATAGCATATTACATACATTATTCCCATTATTGGGGAGTGGGTCTCCCATAGTCTTTGCTTATGCCTTCCAAGCAAAAGCTGCCAAAAATTAGGATGGAGGAACTTGCAATGCCCCTTACAAGAGCCATGCATTACAGCATATTACAAACATTATTCCCATTATTGGGGAGTGAGTCTCCCATAGTCTTTGCTTATGCATCCCAAGCAAAAGATGCCAAAAATTAGGACTGAGGAACTTGCAATGCCACTTACAAGAGCCATGCAGTACAGCATATTACAAACATTATTCCCATTATTGGGGAGTGGGTCTCCCATAGTCTTTGCTTATGCCTTCCAAGCAAAAGCTGACAAAAATTAGGATGGGGGAACTTGCAATGCTCCTTACAAGAGCCATGCAGTACAGCATATTACAAACATTATTCCCATTATTGGGGAGTAGGTCTCCCATAGTCTTTGCTTATGCCTTCCAAGCAAAAGCTGACAAAAGTAAGGACGGAGGAACTTTCAATAATGGCATCATGGACCACGGTCACCCTGGTGGTATAGTGGTGGTGGAGACTGAGGATAAGGAGAAGAACATAAAAGAGCCGAAATGAGGAAGCGTATACCCATGTGTGGGTGTGAAGCGGTGCATGTGAATACACCTCCGGAAATAACACAGTGGATTTGACTTTATGTTACTCTGCTGTCATTTGGTGGTGATGAGAAGTCTGGCCCAATCCAGCCCTTGTTCATTTTGATGAGGGTCAGCTTGTCAGCATTGTCAGTTGACAGGCGAGTGCGCTTATCAGTTATAATTCCCCCAGCGGCAATAAAAACACGCTCCGATAACACGCTAATGGCAGGGCAGGCCAGCACCTCCAAGGCGTACAGAGCGAGTTCATTCAAAGTGTCCAGCTTGGATACCCAATAATTAAAAGGCACAGAGGAATCACGGAGGACGCTGGTACAGTCAGCAAGGTACTCCCTCACCATCTTTTGAAACTTTCCTCTCCTTGTGAGAGTACCCCGCGCCTCAGGGTATGTCCGAAGGGAGGGTCTGAGAAAACTGTCCCAGAACATTGACAGTGTTCCCCTGCCTCTGCTGGATTGGAGTTACATCTCTCTTGCATGTACGCCTTGGTTGGGCAACGAACTGTGACCTCTGCCGCTAGCGTGTTCAGATGGGAATTCTGCAGCAAGCGCCTTCTGGTACTGCCCCATTTTTGTAGACTTCTCCACCTCAGGAATAAGAGAGTGAAAGTTCTCCTTGTAGCGGGGGTCTAAAAGTGTCACCAACCAGTAATGACTGTCACCCAACATTTTGACAATACGAGTGTCATGGTTAAGGCAGCGTAACATAAAGTCAGCCATGCGTGCCAGACTGGTAACGGGCAAGACTTCCGTGTCCTCACCAAGATGACGACTGACCATGCTCTCCTCCTCCTTCTCCTCCCCCCTGTCCTGAGGCCACCCACGCTGAATCGACGGTATGACAGTTGTACAGGTACTACAGTCTACAGCGCATGATACAAGCTCTTGTTCTTCCTCCTCCTCCTCCTCTCCCTCATTGTCCCCCAATGCACGTTGGGATGAGATGAGGCTTGGCTGTGTGTAATCGACCGCTACGGCTTCTTGATCCATCTCATCATACTCTGGCTGCAATGCCTCCTCTTTAATTCTCTGCAGAGAGCATTGCAAAAGACAGACGAGTGGAATGCAGACGCTAATCATGGCGTCATCGCCACTCACCATCTTGGTGGACTCCTCAAAGTTTGTCAAGATGGTACATATGTCAGACATCCAGGTCCACTCCTGAGGTCTTATGTGTGGAGTCTGACCTGAATAGCAACGGCCTTGTTGCAGCTGGTACTCCACAGCTGCTCTCTTCTGCTCACAAATCCTTTGCAACATATGGAGGGTAGAGTTCCAACGTGTGGGGATATCACACACCAGTCGGTGTGCTGGAAGCTGCAAACGCTGCTGCAACACAGCAAGGGCGGCAGAAGCTGTAGCCGACTTGCAAAAATGAGCTGACAGGCGGTGTACTTTGACAAGCAGATCTGGCAACTCGGGGTACGATTTAAGAAACCGCTGAACCATGAGGTTAAGCACATGAGCCAGGCATGGTGCGTGTGTGATCTCGCCTCGCCTCAGAGCCGCCACCAGGTTACGGCCATTGTCACACACGACCATGCCTGGATGTAGGTTCAGCGGTCTCAGCCACAGATCTGCCTGCTCTTTCACAACTGTCCACAACTCACAAGCAGTGTGAGGTTTCTCACCTAAGCTTATGAGTTTCAGCACAGCCTGTTGCCCCTTGGCGGAAGCAGTACTGCAGTGCTTCCGGCTTGTAACTGATGTGGTGATATCTGAGATGGAGGCTGAACATGAGGAGGAGGATGATGCGCAGGAGCTGTACACTGTGGGGGCAACTCTGACTGACATAGGACCCGCAATCCTTGGTGTGGGGAGGATGTGTTCCGTCCCAAGGTCCGACTGGGTCCCGGCTTCCACTATGTTTACCCAGTGTGCCGTCAGGGAGATGTACCATCCCTGGCCACAAGCACTTGTCCACGTGTCCGTTGTCAGGTGGACTCTCCCAGTAACTGCGTTGTTGAGGGCACAGCAGATGTTTTGGGACACATGCTTGTGTAGTGCGGGGATGGCACACTGGGCAAACTAGTGTCGGCTGGGGACCGAGTACCGAGGGACGGCCACCGCCATAAGGTTGCGGAAGGATTCCGTCTCCACCAGTCTAAAAGGCAACATTTCCAATGCAAGCAGCCGTGAAATGTGCGAATTTAGGACTGTGGCCTGTGGGGCGTTGGCTGCGAATTTCCGCTTTCATTCAAAGGTCTGGGATATGGACAATTGAACGCTTTTGGGACGTGGACGTTGATGTTGATGCTGTTTCTTGAGAAACTGCCATAACAAGTGAAGAATGAGAGGAGGGGGCATCTTTGCATGCAGTATGGACAGGGGATTGCCTTGCACACTCAACAGGGGGTTCTATTGCACGCACAACAGCGGAAGAAGCAGTGGTGACACCCGATGACACTGGTCGTGGACCCTGGGATTTACCCCACAAAGTCGGGTGCTTTGCTGCCATGTGCCTGATCAGGCTGGTGGTGGTCAGGCTGGTAGTTTTGTCACCTCTGCTGATGCTGGCATGGCAGGTGGTACAAATGGCCTTTTTGGGGTTATCAGCAGAGTCTTTAAAAACTCTGGAAGACCTACAGGTTGTACTGGAAATGTCCCTCGTGTTGGTGTTACGAGGAGCTGTTGCCTGTCTTCTGTGTGCGGCCACCACACTGCTTCTTCCTGCCTGTTGGGGTACTCTGCCTCCCTCACCCTGTGTGCTACTGGCCTCGCTCTGCATGTCCTCCTGCCACATTGGGTCAGTTACTAGATCATCCACCACCTCCTCCTCTTTCACTTGCACACCACGATCCTCCTCCTCACTTCCTGGCAATTGTGTCTCGTCATCCACCACCTCTTGTGACAAATTGCCAGCGTCGACTTCCTGTGGCCGTGGCTGTTCAAATATTTGGGCATCGCAACATGGGATCTCCTCTTCCACCACTTCAAGCGGAGCAGGCGAGGGGCACAAATCTGGAAATGGACCAGTGAACAGCTTTTCAGAGTGTCCAAGTGTGGGATCAGTTGCTGACTGACGATACTCGGCATGGTGGGAGGAAGGAGCATCAGGGTGAGGAGGAGTATGCGGTCGAGACTAGTGTTGAGCCGCCCCCGTAGTGTTCGAGTTCGGTTCGGTTCGTCGAGCACCCGTATGTTCGCCGAACTGTTCATCGAACACCTTCGAACACCGTTAAAACCAATGGCAGGCAAACAAAAACACATAGAATGCCCTTCTAAAACCAAAAAAGTGCGAAGCCGACACGGCCAGTCCGTTCCTGCCCGTGCGACCTCCGTGTCGCCGGGTTTGTGCCAGAGCTGCGGTGGACCCTGACGGCCAGCCCCCCTCTCCCAATACTGGTGCCTGTCCGCTGGTGGGTCGAGCGAGCCCCCCTGCGGTGGAGGCAGGTCTTTGTAATTAGATACTCTCATTGGATGCTGAGAAAGCATTCCATAGTCTCCTGGCACGCCATATATTATTCTCTTAAAAAGCTTGGGGTAGGGGACCCTTTTATAGCCAAAATCATGGCCCTGTATCGCAATCCGTCAGCTAGGCTGAAGATAAATGGAACATTATCATCACCTTTCATAATCACCAATGGGACAAGGCAGGGATGTCCTCTGTCCCCTCTCTTATACATCCTAGTGATGGAGCACCTGCTCTCATCAATTCACGATAACCCCAATATTAGGGGGATTGAGGTGGGAGGCACTGAGTACAAGTGCTCTGCATTTGCTGATGATGTCCTAGTATATATCACTCAACCACATATATCCATCATTGCTGTTATGGCTGAAATTTTAAAATCAATGCAGCAAAGTCTGAGGCCCTCGATGTCTCCCTCCCCAAATCCATACAGGATTCCATCCAGTCCAACTTTCCCTTTGCCTGGCCCTCACAGGGTATCAAATACTTAGGAATTCGTATTCATAGAGACCTCTGCCGTCTATTTTATCTTAATTTTGGGCCCTTTATTGAACAACTCCATAGAGATATTACTTCTTGGACGGTGAAGGATTTTTCCTGGTTCGGCAGTATAAATATACTAAAAATGAACGTCCTATCTAACCTCTCATACCTCTTCCAAACCTTTCCCGTGGTAATTCCCTCAAATTTTTGGAAAAAACTATGCAGTAACCTTTGCAGATTTATCTGGGCAACTGGGCGTCCACGCATTCGGGGGGACGTTCTGATCAGACACAAACAAAAGGGGGGCCTTAGCCTTCCGGATTGTAGAAGGTATTACATGGCAGCAGTACACTCTAGAATCCTGGATTTCTTCCATCATTCGGAGGGGAAATTGTGGGTCAAAATAGCTCAATCCATTTGTCCTAAAGCTCTTACCACTCTCCCATGGTGCGCCCATTTAATTGTCCCCTCTCTTGGCCTCATGTCATATAGTATTTATGCCACTGCTTTGGCTTTGAGATCCCCAAAAAAAAGCTTATCCTCAATCGACCCCCAGGGCCACTTGCTCCTGATTTCAGATAATCCAGATTTCCCACCAGGACTATGTGCAAATAGATTTCTTAGATTTCTCGGTTCAAATAAATCCCATCCGATATTATTTTCTCATGTCATCTCCAATACTTCGCTGCTCCCCCTCAATGACTTGTTACAGGGAAGAGCCACTTCCCCGAAGGCTAATTTTGAATATAGCCAGTTACAACACTTCTATTCAACTGTGAAGAAGCGCACACATCTTCATAGAGATCTCACAAACTTTGAAAAATTGAGCCTATCATTGTCACCCCCTACACACTCCATCTCCCTACTGTATAATCTCCTCATTGCCCAGGTAACTGACAATAGGCCAGGATTCTGCGGTGCATGGGAAAGGGAACTGGGGAAGTCCTTCTCTGACTCACAATGGGATAAATGTTTCTTCCTAACACATAAAACCTCAATAGGGTCCAAAGCTCAGGAAACCTCCTTCAAAATGATCTCTAGATGGTACCGGGTACCAGCAGTCCTTCATAGATGGTATCCAGTGGTCTCAGATAGATGTTGGAGATGTGGGGAGGGGGAAGGGACAATGTCACACATATGGTGGGCATGCCCTATAATAAATGCATTTTGGGCAAAGGTGGTTCCCATGATTGAGAAGATAACTGGTTTAACTATCCCTAATACGCCAAAAGCCCTCCTTTTATCAATGTTACCAATAAGTAAACATAGTTATAAAAGGTCATCAATAGGCTACCTAATACAGGCAGCTAAGAATGTCATTCCACGACACTGGAAAAGCAGAGACCCTCCCACTGTGGAGGAATGGTTTGCGGAGATCTCCTTCCTTAATAGGATGGAGCATCTGATTGCCATCTCACCGGCTGATGTTGATAGATACTGTGTGATTTGGAGGGATTGGATTGATTTGCAAAACTCTGACGCCTACCATCTAGCCCCCAACTAAAGTTATCCGTGATGTCGACACAACAATGATCATAATCGCACTCTATTGATTGGTGGTCTGCGGTGGTCCGCTCCCTCTCTCTCTATCTTTCATATGGAAAAATACATGCTTGATCTGGATATTCATGGAAAACCCTCCCTGTACCCCCCAATGTACTGTCGTTATGCATAGATTTATAGTTATACTACCCCTTTTACTATGTATATTGTATTTTCTTGTACTTTTTCAACACAAAAATAAAAAAAAACTTGAATTTGAAAAAAAAAAATTGTAATTAGATCTACAGGCGGTGGCTACTCCGCTGACTAGCAGACACTGAAGCTTTGGAGCAGACCTCTGATTCCCAGGCTATAGTATGAGTAAACAGCTCTTCAGACTCAACCATCTGTGTTACCCCAAGCCATAGTGTATGTAGTTTCTTACGGTTAAAAGGGGGAGGAGAGACCCGACCCACCTGGAATTGACGATGGCAACGTCATGTAAAACACAGCAAGAGGACTCCAAAAAGAGTCTCCATTTTTTCCCAAAATTGTAGCACAGACGCCACTTAAGTGGCATCAATTGTCACAGAGTTGCTTAAAATGGTTGGTTAGGTGATTTTCCAAAATCCTCAAGCTTTTAGTCTCCCCAGAATGACACAGGTGGGGCAGATGGTGGTTGTCCCGGCCCGCTAGGCCGCATTGTAGCACAGTGCGTTTCGCACTGCAACTTATGCTTCATATCCGTGTGACGGTTCATGCATGAAGTACTCAAACTATGGATTTTTTGGCCTCTACTTAGCTTTTGGTGACAAATGTTACAGATAACACGAGTTGGGTCACCCTTATCGATCTGAAAAAAAGCACAGGCTATGCAAGGTTTAGAGCCCATGCGACTCTGCTACTAGCAATACTATCAAATGATTGGCTGGGTTAGATGCAGAGCGTCTGGGTTTGGTTGGGGGTCACCACAGTCTGCCTAGGCTAGATGCAGTTAAAAATCATTATTAGATACACAGGCTGTGCAGCTTGCTTCGCAGCTGGTTTACTACGCTGACTAGCAGACACTGAAGCTTTGGAGCAGACCTCTGAGTAAACAGCTCTTCAGACTCAACCATCTGTGATACCCCAAGCCATAGTGTATGTAGTTTCTTACGGTTAAAAGGGGGGGCACCCAACCCACCTGTAATTGACGATGTCAACATCACGTAAAACACAGCAAGGGGATTCCAAAAAGAGTCTCCATTTTTTCCAAAAATATGGGGCACAGACACCACTTAAGTGGCATCAATTGCCCCAGAGTTGCTTAAAACGGTTGGTGAGGTTATTTTAACAAATCCTCAAGCTTTTACTCTCCCCAGGAAGACACAGGGGTAGAAAAGTCCTTGCGGATCCATGATTTGTTCATCTTTATGAACGTGAGTTTGTCTACATTGTCAGTGGACAGCCGCGTCCGCTTATCTGTCAGCACACCACCAGCAGCGCTGAACACACGTTCACAGAGAACAAAAATTATTATTAATTTGAAAGCTGGTGGAGCTTAGTATAGATGGCCTAATAGAATGAGTACCACACACTGCTACAGGCCCAAAATTTTTTTCCAGGCAATTTGCAGCTAAAAATTATTAGTAATTTGAAAGCTGGTGGAGCTTAGTATAGATGGCCTAATAGAATGAGTACCACACACTGCTACTGGCCCAAAATTATTTTCCGGGCTAGATGCAGCTAAAAATTATTATTAATTTGAAAGCTTAAAATGGTTCGTGAGGTGATTTTAACAAATCCTCAAACTTTTACTCTCCCCAGGATGACACAGGGGTAGAAAAGTCCTTGCGGATCCATGATTTGTTCATCTTTATGAACGTGAGTCTGTCTACATTGTCAGTGGACAGCCACGTGCGCTTTTCTGTCAGCACACCACCAGCAGCGCTGAACACACGTTCAGAGAGAACGCTGGCTGGGGGGCATTACAAGATCTCCAAGGCGTGAGTGGCGAGCTCCGGCCATTTATCCAGATTGGAAGCCCAAAAAGAGCAAGGGTCCAGTGACACAGTCATGGCTTCGATGTTCACTTGGAGATACTCCTGTACCATCGTCTCTAGGCGTTGACTATGTGTCTGACTTCTTGTCTCCTGTGGCCTTGCAAAGGATGGGCTAAAAAAGTGGTGAAAGGATTCCGCAAAATTGCTGTTACCAGCAGATACTGTGTTACTGTTACGGTTTGAGTGATGAAGACTCGACAGTCCCACGGTTGGCAAGTTAGAACTGTGAGATTCACTAAGTGCACCACTGGTGTTTTGTGGAAAAGCACATGTAAGATTCTGCAACAGTCTCTGCTGATACTCCTGCATGCGTGAATCCCTTTCTATGGCAGGAATTATTTCGGCAAATTTACTTTTGTACCGGGGATCTAAGAGTGTGGCTACCCAGTAGCCAGAATTATTTTGAATTCTGACAATTCGAGGGTCATGTTGCAGGTAGTGCAGCAAGAAGGCACTCATGTGTCTTGCTCATCCAGGAGCACCAAGTCCCTGTTGTGTTGGTTGCGAGGTAAGAATCATGCTTCCTTCCTCTGCCCTCTCCCCCCAACCTCACACAACAGAAATGTGATCAAGGTCTCCCTCATCTGATGAGTCTTCCATGCCCATCGCCAGCTCATCCTCCACTTCTTCCTGGGCTCCTGCACCTTCCTCACTAGTTTGGCTGCTACCATGCGCCCTGGTTAATACCTCTCCCACACCCTCCCATGCCTGCCGCCTTGGTGCTGCCAACCGTCTGGACCTTGCAGATGTTAGCCCTTCCACATACAACTCCTCCTTCTCTACTTCCTCCACCTCCTCTTGTCCCACCACCTGACTCCGAATTCTGTTTAACATGTGCTCCAGCATGTAAATCACCGGAATAGTCATGCTGATAATGGCATCGTCAGCACTAAACGTCTTCGGCGCCATTTTAAAACTGTGCAGAAGGGTGCATAGGTCCCTGATCTGAGACCACTCCTCCAGCGTGATTTTCCCCACCTCTGGATCTCGTTGGCCCAGGCTATAGTCAGAACGTATTGCACCAGGGCTTGTCGGTGCTGCCACAGTCGCTGCAACATGTGCAGAGTTGAATTCCACCATGTTGGCACATCGCATTTTAGCCAGTGAAGTGGCAGGCCCAACGACTTCTGTAGAGATGTAAGTCGCTGAGCTGCGGGATGCGAACGGCGGAAGTGAGCACACAGCGACCGTGCCCTCTGCAGAAGGCCATCTAGTCCGGGATAGTGGGCTAAAAATAGCTGGACAACCAGGTTCAACACCTGAGCCATACAAGGCACGAGTGTGACATTGCCCCGGCGAAGGGCCGCACCCAGGTTTGCAGCATTGTAGCACACGGCCTTCCCTGGTTGCAGGTCCAGTGGAGACAACCATTCATGAAACTGGTTCTCCAGAGCTGACTACAACTCTTCAGCTGTGTGACTCACATTTCCCAGACATTTCAAAGTAAAAACCATCAGATGACTTTGAGCCCTGCTGCCAGCATAGTAAGGAGGTGTGC
Organism: Phyllobates terribilis; assembly: GCF_046119375.1. Taxonomy (NCBI): domain Eukaryota; kingdom Metazoa; phylum Chordata; class Amphibia; order Anura; family Dendrobatidae; genus Phyllobates; species Phyllobates terribilis. The sequence goes on from NW_027362773.1 coordinate 106,816,020, forward strand.
AGGATCCCTTCTGCGCAGTTAGAAAGCGGGTGGCATGACCAGACAGGCTTTGGGTTCAGGTGGAGGACCGAGAGGAGGTTGAGGAGGCAGAAGCAGTGGAGGAACTTCGAGATAAAGAGGATTGATGCACAACTCGTGGGGACAGCAAGACTTGGACAGCAGCCCCTTGTCCTGCTGTCACCATAGTTAGCCAGTGCCCAGTCAGCGACATGTAACGCCCCTGTCCATGCCTACTCGTCCAAGTGTCTGTGGTGAAATGCACCCTGTCACACAAAGAGTTTTTCAAAGAAACGGTGATGTTGTGTGCGACATGCTGGTGGAGCGCAGGCACACCTTTCTTTGAGAAGTAGTGCCGACTTGGCATCCGGTACTGGGACACTGCGACGGACATAAGGTCTCAAAAATCCTCTGTGCCCACCAGGCGAAAAGGCAGAATTTCTGTAGCCAAGAGCTTGCAGATCGTGAAATTCAACCTCTTAGCTTTCTCATGGCTAGGAGGAAATGGTCTTTTACTTGTCCACATCTGAGGGACCGAGGTCTGGCTCTTGTGCTTAGACGGGGTTGAGTAGGGTGTCCCCGGCAAACTGACTGTCTGTGAGGAATATGCAGGCGGAAAAGTTAGGTTGCCTTGATCCAAAGGTGGTGCTCTCAATGTCGGAGAGCGCTCAACACCAGCTGGTGTTTCCACTTCCAAATGAAATGATGACCTGCCAATCACACTGTCTGTTGCGGGTAAAGAAGTGGCAGGTCTGCGTCTCAAAACAGGTGTGACTGCTGTCCCCCCAGTCACAGAGGATGAAGAGGCCGCGGATGCACAAGATGGGGCAGACGGTGGTTGGCCCGGCCCGCTAGGCCGCATTGTAGCAGAGTGAGCTTCCCACTGCAACTTATGCTTCATATCCATGTCATGGTTCATGCATGAAGTACTCAAACTATGGATTTTTTGACCTCTACTTAGCTTTTGGTTACAAATGTTACAGATAACATGAGTTGAGTCATCCTTATCGATCTGAAAAAATGCCCAGGCTATGCAAGGCTTAGAACCCATGCGACCTGAAGAGCCACCACGACTTGTTGTCAGAGGCAGAGTTGTGTTTGAGGATGCAGTTGTTGACGTGCTTCCAGTATTACGTCTCTGTCCAGGAAGGCGCAACCTGACCTCGTCGTCACTAGCATCCTCCTCTACCTCCTCTGCTGACCTCATCGACTGGCTGACTGTGGGTTAACAGTAAGTGGGATTTGCAACCTCGTCATCATCACCCTGTGTGTTCTCACACCCGTCGTCCTCAGAGCCAACCTCTTCCTGCCCTGACAAAAAACTCAAGTTGTCGCTCCAATCAGGTATTTGAGTCTCATCATCGTCTTCCTCATTGTCTCCACCAACAGGAGTTACAGTTTGGGAACGAGGGTCTACATTATGGTCAGAACCTTCTTCATCTGGTCCTGGATCCGACTCATAATGATTCTGGGCATCAGTGCAGATCATTTCCTCGTCTGGATTCACAGAAGCTCTGGAGCCGACCTCTGATTCCCAGGCTATAGTATGAGTAAACAGCTCTGCAGACTCAACCATCTGTTCTACCCCATACTCAGACAGGCAGCTGGAGACTTGGGAGCTGTGAGGAAGCAAGTGCGATTGGGGTGACACCTCTGAGGACTGAAGTATTTGTGATGTTGAAGTTGAGGTGGAGGAGAGCCCACTTAAAGGAGCACTTGATATCCGTTGAAGCACCTGCTGTTTTTGTGCCTCATCTGGAATTTGTAGTGATGGGCTTGGCCGTAAGAAAGGGATCATATCACATTGTCCACTTAAAGAAGTAGACATCTTAGTTTGGCTGGAAGATGGTCTTTCTTCTGCGGATGTTACTGTTGCTTTAACACCTACCCCATGGACACAACCTTTTTGTTAGAACCTTGCTCTTAGGTTTTTTCCTTTGCTGGTCAAATGACCTTGTTGGCCTAATTATAACCTGCTCCGCCCTTCTGGCTTTGCTGGACTTCATTGTATAACTACTTTCTAGCTAGCCTGTGTTCTGTATCTATCTCTGTTAGTTTGCTTGGTCTACGGACCTCTATGTTCTATATATTTTGTTTGTTTGTCTGTCTGCTACTATTTCTGTTAGGAGGTGTCCCATATTCCTCCCAGTCCTTAGTACTTGTAGGGATTCCTTCCCCACATCTATAGGTCTCCGTACAGACTAGCTTAGGACTTTTGCAGGTCTGATCGCAGGATCAGGTTCCCTGTTACATCGTAGGGATTCAGCTGAGTTCTATCGTAGGGACAGATCTCCTCTCTTTCCTTAGCTCTGGTAGCAGAACATAACAGTAAGTCCAGCCTGCAAATTCTCTAAGGAAAGATTTTTCTGTTCCATCATGGTGTCGGTTCAGGATTTGGCTAAACACCTGCAGGGACTCTCTCTGGAAGTGGCCGAGCTCCGTCAGCACGTGAGTAACTGTCCTGGAGCACATTTCTTGGAGCCTAAGGTATGTTTGCCGGATTTATTTTTTGGTGAACACCGAGAATTTTTTTCATTTAAAAATGCTTGCTTATTGTATTTTCGTTTGAGACCCAAGTCCTCTGGGGATGAATCCCAGCGCATAGGGTTCATAATGTCACTTTTGCGCAAAGAGCCTCAGGAGTGGGCCTTTTCTTTGCAACCTAGTGATACATGCTTCAGATCAGTGGATAGTTTTTTTTCTGCTTTGGGACTATTATATGATGATCCTGACCGTGTCGCATCAGCTGAGACTGAGTTGAGACATTTGAAACAGGGATCAGGTAATGTGGAAAAATATTGTACTCATTTCCGTCGTTGGTCTACTCAAACAGGGTGGAACGATTCTGCTCTGAAAAGTCTATTTCTTGCTGGGCTCAATGAAAGGGTTAAAGACCTGCTAATTGCTTATCCTACACCTGAAGATTTGCAACAGGCTATGCAATTAGCTATACGGGTGGATAGGAGACTGCGTGCAAGGGTTAATGAGAGCAAATCCTCTGCTATGTCAGTTTCTGGTTATGAGAATGTGTGTACTAACAGTGGTGAACCGATGGAGATTGGATCGGTGGCACCTCGCTCTCAAGAAAAAGACCGTAGATTTTCTGAAGGCTTGTGTTTCTATTGCGGAAAATCTGGTCATTTGATTAAAGGCTGTGAGCTTCGTATGAAGAAAGAAAAAAAAATGGTCAGTCATGCCCGTATTGCCTGTTTAAATTCCAAGGGTGTATTTTTAGCTGCTTCCACGATTGCTCAGGAAAAATTAATGGAATTTCGGGTGTTTGTTGATTGTGGGTCTACTCTGAATGTAATTGATGGGGGATTCTTGGAAAGACTCAATTTAAAACCCGAACCTTTATCATCCCCCATTGCTGTGGTTTCTGTGGATGGTTCCCCTTTGAAGAATATTACTCTCAAGGTCTGTGAATTTCCTCTCACTATTAATGGTGTTCACCATGAGAAATTGGATTTGGTAGTTTTGAATAACTTGCCTTCTCCAGTAATATTGGGATTGCCCTGGTTAAAATTTCACAATCCTGTACTGGATTGGTCTACCAATGAAATTAAATCCTGGAGCCATAAATGTTATGACAAGTGTTGTAACGGGCGTATTGCAGCTGTGGATAGGGGGGAATTATCTGTTCCTATTCAGGATTTTTGGAGAGTTTTTTCTGAGAAGGAATCGCAGGTTTTGCCTCCCCATAGAGACTATGATTGTTCTATTGAATTTGTCCCTGGAGCGACTCTTCCTAAAAGTCGTTTATTTAACCTTACTATTCCTGAGAGGAAGGCTTTGGAGGAATACATACAGACAAGTTTGGCCGCCGGTCACATTAGGCCCTCTAAGTCTCCTGTGGCGGTTGGATTTTTTTTTGTAAAAAAAAAGGACGGCGGTTTACGTCCTTGTCTGGATTTTCGTGAGATTAACAAAATTACTGTACGCAATCCTTACCCACTGCCATTCATTCCTGATCTGTTTAACCAGTTAATGGGGGCCAAGTGGTTCTCTAAAATTGACCTTAAGGGGGCATACAATCTGTTGCGCATGAAGGAGGGTGACGAATGGAAGACTGCTTTTAACACTCCTGTGGGTCATTTTGAGAATCTGGTTATGCCTTTTGGTCTTACTAATGCTCCTGCATTTTTTCAGAATCTTATTAATGACATCCTTAGACCTTTGATCGGCAAAAATGTGGTTGTGTATTTGGATGACATTTTGATTTATTCGCCGGATCTGGAGTCTCATTGGCGGAGCGTACGTGAGGTATTACAGTTATTAATGGACAATTCGCTTTTTGCTAAGCTGGAGAAATGTGAGTTCGCTGTACAGAGAATTAGTTTTTTGGGCTACATTATCTCCAGCGAAGGTTTTGAGATGGACCCAGTTAAAGTTCAAGCTGTACAGGAATGGCCTAGGCCTATTGGTTTGAAATCGATACAGAGGTTTTTAGGTTTCGCCAATTATTACAGAAAATTCATAAAAAAATTTTCTAGTATTGTCAAACCTCTGACCGATCTCACCAGGAAAGGTGCTGATGCGGTTCAGTGGTCTTCTGAGGCCATTGAAGCTTTTGTGTATCTCAAGGAGAGGTTCACCTCTGCTCCCATCCTTATGCAGCCTGATGTGACTAAGCCGTTTTTGGTTGAGGTTGATGCTTCCTCTGTGGGGGTTGGCGCAGTATTGTCTCAGGATAACGGGGATGGATTACATCCCTGTGCCTTTTTTTCAAAAAAAATTTCGGAGACTGAACTGAATTACGATATTGGTAATCGGGAATTATTGGCTATTAAACTCGCATTTGAACACTGGCGCCACTTCTTGGAAGGTGCGGAATTTCCCGTTCAGGTTCTTACGGATCATAAAAATCTGATATATCTTGATGCTGCCAAGCGCCTGAATGCCCGTCAGGCTAGGTGGGCACTGTTTTTCTCGCGGTTTAATTTCTCCGTTACTTACATCCCTGGTACTAAGAATGTTAAGGCGGATGCCTTGTCTCGCAGTTTTTCTCCCATAGTCGGTGCTGAGAAAGAGGAGGACATTTTACAAGAAGGTGTTGTGATAGCTGCTTTGGACTCCGTTTTGGAAGATGAGATTCTTAAAGCACAGGAGAATGCCCCATCTAACACTCCTCATGGGAGGTTGTTTGTGCCTGGGACCTTTAGGAGAGATTTGTTTGTTGAGTGTCACGAATCTCGGTTGGCAGGTCATCCCGGAATCTCTGAGATCAAGAGACTGGTGGGTCGCAGTTTTTGGTGGCCTGGATGGCAGAAGGAAGTCATTAAGTGGGTGCGTCAATGTACTATATGTGCTAGATCTAAGTCCTCACATACTCCTTCTGCGGGGTTGCTTTGTCCTTTGGAGGTTCCCAGTGCTCCTTGGACACATTTGGCTATGCACTTTATAACTGACCTTCCCCCCTCTGAGGGTTTTACTGTCATCTGGGTGGTCGTGGACCGTTTTAGCAAGATGTGTCACTTGGTTCCCTTCGTCAAACTGCCCTGCGCTAAAACTCTCGCTAAGGCCTTTGTCAAGGAAATTGTCAGACTTCATGGCGTTCCTACTGACATTGTTTCTGATAGGGGTCCTCAGTTCGTGGCTCGTTTTTGGCGTGCCTTTTGTGACAGGTTGGGAGTTCATTTGTCGTTCTCGTCCGGATATCATCCTGAATCTAATGGCCAGACAGAAAGGAAAAACCAGGATGTTGAGCAGTTCTTGTGTTGTTTTGTGGCAGACAATCAAGAGGGGTGGTCTGAGTTTCTGCCACTTGCTGAATTTGCTCTGAACAATCATACATCTTCTTCTGCTGGTTGTCCGCCTTTTTTTTTGTTGTTCTGGGAGACATCCGTCGTTTGGGTCGTTCTCCAAGTTGGGATCTGCCGTGCCTGAGGAGGAGAATTTTTCCGGTGATTTGGAGAGAGTTTGGACGGAGGTGCGTGGTAATCTTCAGGAGGCCAACAGAAAATCTAAAGACTACTTTGATAGGAAACGACAGGAGGTTTTGTTCGCTGTTGGTGACATGGTTTGGTTGTCCTCTAGGAATCTGCGGTTGAGGATTCCTTCTAAGAAATTGGGTCCCAAGTTTGTAGGGCCCTTTAAGGTGCTTCAGGTTGTCAACCAATCTGCTGTTAGGTTGGAGGTTCCTACCTCCTGGAGAATTAATCCGGTATTTCATGTCTCTCTGTTAAAAAAAGCTGTTGTGTCGGATGGTGATGCCTCTGCCTCTGTTCCTCCGGTGGTGGAGGACGGGGAATATGAAATTTCTCGCATCCTTAACTCTAGACGGTATAGAGGTAGTTTGCAGTATCTTGTGGCCTGGAAAGGTTTCGGACCCGAGGATAACTCTTGGGTGAGGTCAGATGATGTTTCCGCGTCCAGACTTATCAGAGCGTTTCACAGGAGATTTCCTGATAAGCCTGGTCCTAGGGGATCCGGAGGATCCTCTTAGAAGGGGGGGTACTGTTTTTCCTTTGCTGGTCACATGACCTTGTTGGCCTATTTAATCCTGCTCTGCACTTCTGGCTTTGCTGGACTTCATTGTATAACTACTTTCTAGCTAGCCTGTGTTCTGTATCTAACTCTGTTAGTTTGCTTGGTCTACGGACCTCTATGTTCTATATATTTTGTTTGTTTGTCTGTCTGCTACTATTTCTGTTAGGAGGTGTCCCATATTCCTCCCAGTCCTTAGTACTTGTAGGGATTCCTTCCCCACATCTATAGGTCTCCGTACAGACTAGCTTAGGACTTTAGCAGGTCTGATCGCAGGATCAGGTTCCCTGTTACATCGTAGGGATTCAGCTGAGTTCTATCGTAGGGACAGATCTCCTCTCTTTCCTTAGCTCTGGTAGCAGAACATAACACTTTTTTTCCCTTCCCAACACGCTTATTCCCCTATCCACCAGCTGCAGGCCTTTTGCCACTCATTTTAGTGGTTAACTAATTGACAACTCTGGAGTTATTTGCACAAAAAACGATGGATGGAAACCGAGCAGAGCTGAGTGGCCAAATTGTGGTACTAGCCCAAAAGGATTGGCTGGGTTAGAAGCAGTAAAACAATTTTATTAAATACACAGGTGGTGGAGCTTGGTATAGATGGCCTAATAGAATGAGTACCAAACACTGCTACAGGCCCAAAATTATTTTCCAGGCAAGATGCAGCTAAAAATTATTAGTAATTTCAAAGCTGGGGGAGCTTGGTATAGATGGCCTAATACAATGAGTACCACACACTGCTACTAAGCCCAAAATTATTTTCTGGGCTAGATGCAGCTAAAAATTATTATTAATTTCAAAGCTGGTGGAGCTTGGTATAGATGGCCTAATACAATGAGTACCACAAACTGCTGCTAAGCCCAAAATTATTTTCCAGGCTAGAGGCAGCTAAAAATTATTATTAATTTCAAAGCTGGTGGAGCTTGCTATAGATGGCCTAATATAATGAGTACCACACACAGCTGCTAAGCCCAAAATTATTTTCCGGGCTAGATGCAGCTAAAAATTATTATTAATTTCAAAGCTGGTGGAGCTTCGTATAGATGGCCTAATACAATGAGTACCACACACTGCTGCTAAGCCCAAAATTATTTTCTGGGCTAGCTGCAGCTAAAAATTATTATTAATTTCAAAGCTGGTGGAGCTTGGTATAGATGGCCTAATACAATGAGTACCACACACTGCTACTAAGCCCAAAATAATTTTCCGGGCTAGATGCAGCTAAAAATTATTATTAATTTCAAAGTTGGTGGAGCTTGGTATAGATGGCCTAATACAATGAGTACCACACACTGCTACTAAGCCCAAAATTATTTTCCGGGCCAGATGCAGCTAAAAATGATTATTTATTTCAAAGCTGGTGGAGCTTGGTATAGATGGCCTAATACAATGAGTACCACACACTGCTACTAAGCCCAAAATTATTTTCCGGGCTAGATGCAGCTAAAAATTATTATTAATTTCAAAGCTAGTGGAGCTTGGTATAGATGGCCTAATACAATGAGTACCACACACTGCTACTAAGCCCAAAATTATTTTCCGGGCCAGATGCAGCTAAAAATTATTATTAATTTCAAAGCTGGTGGAGCTTGGTATAGATGGCCTAATACAATGAGTACCACACACTGCTACTATGCCCAAAATTATTTTCCGGGCTAGATGCAGCTAAAAATTATTATTAATTTCAAAGCTGGTGGAGCTTGGTATAGATGGCCTAATGCAATGAGTACCACACACTGCTACTAAGCCCAAAATTATTTTCTGGGCTAAATGCAGCTAAAAATTATTATTAATTTCAAAGCTGGTGGAGCTTGCTATAGATGGCCTAATATAATGAGTACCACACACAGCTGCTAAGCCCAAAATTATTTTCCGGGCTAGATGCAGCTAAAAATTATTATTTATTTCAAAGCTGGTGGAGCTTGGTATAGATGGCCTAATGCAATGAGTACCACACACAGCTACTAAGCCCAAAATTATTTTCCGGGCTAGATGCAGCTAAAAATTATTATTAATTTCAAAGCTGGTGGAGCTTCGTATAGATGGCCTTATACAATGAGTACCACACACTGCTACTAAGCCCAAAATGATTTTTTGGGCTAGATGCAGCTAAAAATTATTATTAATTTCAAAGCTGGTGGATCTTGGTATAGATGGCCTAATACAATGAGTACCACACACTGCTACTAAGCCCTAAATAATTTTCCGGGCTAGATGCAGCTAAAAATTATTATTAATTTCAAAGTTGGTGGAGCTTGCTATAGATGGCCTAATACAATGAGTACCACACACTGCTACTAAGCCCAAAATTATTTTCCGGGCCAGATGCAGCTAAAAATGATTATTTATTTCAAAGCTGGTGGAGCTTGGTATAGATGGCCTAATACAATGAGTACCACACACTGCTACTAAGCCCAAAATTATTTTCCGGGCTAGATGCAGCTAAAAATTATTATTAATTTCAAAGCTGGTGGAGCTTGGTATAGATGGCCTAATACAATGAGTACCACACACTGCTACTAAGCCCAAAATTATTTTCCACACTAGATGCAGCTAAAAATTATTATTAATTTCAAAGCTGGTGGAGCTTGGTATAGATGGCCTAATACAATGAGTACCACACACAGCTACTAAGCCCAAAATTATTTTCCGGGCTAGAAGCAGCTAAAAATTATTATTAATTTCAAAGCTGGTGGAGCTTGGTATAGATGGCCTAATACAATGAGTACCACACACTGTTACTATGCCCAAAATTATTTTCCGGGCTAAATGCAGCTAAAAATTATTATTAATTTCAAAGCTGGTGGAGCTTGGTATAGATGGCCTAATAGAATGAGTACCACACACTGCTACTAAGCCCAAAATTATTTTCTGGGTTAAATGCAGCTAAAAATTATTATTAATTTCACAGCTGGTGGAGCTTGGTATAGATGTCCTAATACAATGAGTACCACACACAGCTACTAGCTTGGTATAGATGGACTAATACAATGAGTACCACACACTGCTACTATGCCCAAAATTATTTTCCGGGTTAGATGCATCTAAAAATTATTATTAATTTCAAAGCTGGTGGAGCTTGGTATAAATGGCCTAATACAATGAGTACCACACACTGCTACTAAGCCCAAAATTATTTTCTGGGCTAGATGTAGCTAAAAATTATTATTAATTTCAAAGCTGGTGGAGCTTGGTATAGATGGCCTAATAGATTGAGTACCACACACTGCTAATATGCCCAAAATTATTTTACAGGCAAGATGCAGCTAAAAATTATTATTAATTTCAAAGCTTGTGGAGCTTGGTATAGATGGCCTAATACAATGAGTACCACCCACTGCTACTAAGCCCAAAATTATTTTCCGGGCTAGATGCAGCTAAAAATTATTATTAATTTCAAAGCTGTTGGAGCTTGGTATAGATGGCCTAATACAATGAGTACCACACACTACTATTATGCCCAAAATTATTTTCCAGGCAAGATGCAGCTAAAAATTATTAGTAATTTGAAAGCTGGTGGAGCTTAGTATAGATGGCCTAATAGAATGAGTATCACACACTGCTACAGGCCCAAAAGGTTTTACTTGGCTAGGTGCAGTAAAAAATTTGTATTACATACACAGGTGGTGTAGCTTGCAACACAGATAGGCTACTCCACTGACTAACACACACTGCAAGAGGCCCAAAAGGATTTGCTTAGCTAGATTTAGCCAAATGCTGTGAAAAACACTTGCACAGCACTAAAACAGACCTGCCTGGGAAAAAGTGATAGGAACTGATGTAACCTAGCCCTCAAAAGGGCTGGAATTACAACTAGTCACTACTCCCAACCTATCTGTCGATTTAAGAGCACAGACCTGCCTGCTAAAAGTGCTAGGAACTGCTGTAACCTAGCCCTCAAAGGGGCTGCAATTACAAACTAGTCCCTACTCCCTAAACCTTTCTGTCTATTTAAGAGAAAATTAGCTTGCAATTAAGTTACACAATGTAGCGCTAACAGCAGCAGCAGTGCCATCTAACACTCAGCTGCAGCAGTGAGAAAATGATGGCGACGGGGAAAATGGCTGGGTCTTATAGGGCAAGGGCATGTGACATAGACAGCCAATGACTAGTGTTGAGCGATACCTTCCGATATCGGGAAATATCGGATCGGATTGGATCGGACCGATACCGAAAAAGTATCGGATATCGCCGATTCCGATACCGGAAACCAATGCAAGTCAATGGGACAGAAATATCGGAATGAAAATAAACCCTTTCTTTCCTTGTAGGTTAATTCTACATGAAGGAAAACAACTAAGAATAATGTAGAATGTATTGGGGGAGGTGGGGGAGACAATAAAGGCATAGAGGTTTAGCCCAATCAAATTGAATAGCAGGAATTAATATTTTTTTTAAGACGTTCTGAGTTACGGAAATATTGACTATGTTAAGTATTTTTATATTTTGTCAGATATTTATGTTTCACTACTTCCATGCTCTTCACCTTCTTTTTTACTTCTCCCACACTTTCTCCTTCATCATCCTCAGCATCTTTTTCATCCACTTCTTCTTCACCTTCTTCATCTTCTTCTTCTTCTTCTTCACCTTCTTCGTATTATTCTTTTTTTTTACATTCTTCATATTCTACTTCTTCATCTTCTTCATCTTCTTCTTCTTCATCATATTCTTATTTGTGGCAGGCATTCCTGTAGTTGTTATCTATAAAAGGTTGGACATTACACCTTTCGTTCTGCCCGTCACAAAAGATTTACAACAGGATTTGTCCGCGTTCAGTTTGGCCTGCAGCAGCAGGTCTTTTCCAGGGGCACCACGAGGAGGAACGGACTCACCCCCATACACTGCTTAGTCATCTTCTGCTTATAATTTAGATATTATCTTTTGCTCTGATTTTTAGTCTTATGCTTAATGTTCTTCCGCTTTTTGTTCTGCAGCTTCTTGTATTTCTGCTTCTTGGTTTTCTGTCTCTTGTTTTCTGTATCTTGGTGCTTGTCTTCTCTTCTTTGTCCTCTTGGTCAACTTCTTCAGGGTCATCTTCTTGGTCTTCTTCGGGGTGGTCTTCAGGGTCGTCGTCTTCGGGGGTCCTCGTCTTCGGGGTCCTCGTCTTCTTCGGGTTGGTCTTCTGGGTCCTCGTCTTCGGGGTCCTCGTCTTCTTCGGGGTGGTCTTCAGGGTCCTCGTCTTCTTCGGGGTGGTCTTCAGGGTCCTCGTCTTCTTCGGGGTGGTCTTCAGGGTCCTCGTCTTCAGGGTCGTCGTCTTCGGGGTCCTCGTCTTCTTAGGGTTGGTCTTCAGGGTCCTCGTCTTCAGGGTCCTCGTCAGGGAGATCTAGAGTGATTACCAAGAACCATTTCAAAAAGCTTGAACTTGGAAATGTAGCAGAAGGTACAAGAAAGCTGAGGAACTACCAAGGACCAGCTGACGGTACTGGAACCCGGATGGGTAGCAGAAGGTACAAGAGCCAATGGAACTGCCGAAGACCAGCTGACGGTACTGGAACTCGGTTACTAAGCAGGAGGTACCTGTGCCAGAAAGCACTACCAAGGACCAGCAGACGTTGGTGGAACTTGGATACCGAGAAGGAGGCACCTAATCCAAAGGCACTGCCGAGAACCAGCTGACGGTACTGAAACCCGGATGGGTAGCAGAAGGTACCCATGTAAAAAAAAGTTCAAGGCCGCGAGCCGGCCGCAGTTACCAAAACCCACAGTCCTACAGGGGGTGCTTGTCCTATTGGCACTATGGAACCAGCCTTCATTGCCAGATCCCGCAGCTCACATAGGAGTCACCTAAACTGCAGGCATCATAGACTCGGCTAACCCGACCGCAACACGACAGGACAACGCATTGGAGGCAAAGTGACGTTGACACTACCCGGAAGCAGCTGGCGTGCTGGAACCAGGCTGGGCAGGAGGGAGTACCCATGCCAAAGTCACTGCCGAGAACCAGCTGACGGTACTGGAACCCGGATGGGTAGTAGAAGGTAGAAGAGCAAATGGAACTACCGAGGACCAGCTGACGGTACTGGAACCCGGATGGGTAGCAGAAGGTACAAGAGCCAATGGAACTGCCGAAGACCAGCTGACGGTACTGGAACTCGGTTACTAAGCAGGAGGTACCTGTGCCAGAAAGCACTACCAAGGACCAGCAGACGTTGGTGGAACTTGGATACCGAGAAGGAGGCACCTAATCCAAAGGCACTGCCGAGAACCAGCTGACGGTACTGGAACCCGGATGGGTAGCAGAAGGTACCCATGTAAAAAAAAGTTCAAGGTCGCGAGCCGGCCGCAGTTACGAAAACCCACAGTCCTACAGGGGGTGCTTGTACTATTGGCACTATGGAACCAGCCTTCATTGCCAGATCCCGCAGCCCACATAAGAGTCACCTAAACTGCAGGCACCATAGAGTCGGCTATCCCGACCGCAACACGACAGAACAACGCATTGGAGGCAAAGTGACGTTGACACTACCCGGAAACAGCTGGCGTGCTGGAACCAGGCTGGGCAGGAGGGAGTACCCATGCCAAAGTCACTGCCGAGAACCAGCTGACGGTACTGGAACCCGGATGGGTAGTAGAAGGTACAAGAGCAAATGGAACTACCGAGGACCAGCTGACGGTACTGGAACCCGGATGGGTAGCAGAAGGTACAAGAGCCAATGGAACTGCCGAAGACCAGCTGACGGTACTGGAACTCGGTTACTAAGCAGGAGGTACCTGTGCCAGAAAGCACTACCAAGGACCAGCAGACGTTGGTGGAACTTGGATACCGAGAAGGAGGCACCTAATCCAAAGGCACTGCCGAGAACCAGCTGATGGTACTGGAACCCGAATGGGAAGCAGAAGGTACCCATGTAAAAAAAAGTTCAAGGCCGAGAGCCGGCCGCAGTTACCAAAACCCACAGTCCTACAGGGGGTGCTTGTCCTATTGGCACTATGGAACCAGCCTTCATTGCCAGATCCCGCAGCCCACATAGGAGTCACCTAAACTGCAGGCACCATAGAGTCGGCTAACCCGACCGCAACACGACAGGACAACGCATTGGAGGCAAAGTGACGTTGACACTACCCGGAAACAGCTGGCGTGCTGGAACCAGGCTGGGCAGGAGGGAGTACCCATGCCAAAGTCACTGCCGAGAACCAGCTGACGGCACTGGAACCCGGATGGGTAGTAGAAGGTACAAGAGCAAATGGAACTACCGAGGACCAGCTGACGGTACTGGAACCCGGATGGGTAGCAGAAGGTACAAGAGCAAATGGAACTACCGAGGACCAGCTGACGGTACTGGAACCCGGATGGGTAGCAGAAGGTACAAGAGCCAATGGAACTGCCGAAGACCAGCTGACGGTACTGGAACTCGGTTACTAAGCAGGAGGTACCTGTGCCAGAAAGCACTACCAAGGACCAGCAGACGTTGGTGGAACTTGGATACCGAGAAGGAGGCACCTAATCCAAAGGCACTGCCGAGAACCAGCTGGCGGTGCTGGAACCCAGGGTGAATACTAAAAACAGAGTGGAGCCAGAGGTGTAATTGGAGCAAGTTTTAAATCAGTAGTACAGTGGATGTGGACAGAGCAGGAGAAATTGCCGTCCGCACAGCAGGGGAACAGCTGACGTTACTGAACCCCAATAACATGGCAGCAAGTGTTGACTGTGCAGACGGCCCTTCCGAGCGCCAACTGGCGGTGTTGGAGCTCAGGGATAATACTGAAAACAGAGGAGCCAGAGGTGTATTTGGAGGAGGTTTTAAATCAGTAGTACAGTGGATGTGGACAGAGCAGGAGAAATTGTCGTCCGCACAGCAGGGGAACAGCTGACGTTACTGAACCCCAATAACACGGCAGCAAGTGTTGACTGTGCAGAGGGCACTTCCGTGCGCCAACTGGCGGTGTTGGAGCTCAGGGATAATACTGAAAACAGAGGAGCCAGAGGTGTATTTGGAGGAAGTTTTAAATCAGTAGTACAGTGGATGTGGACAGAGCAGGAGAAATTGCCGTCCGCACAGCAGGGGAACAGCTGACGTTACTGAACCCCAATAACACGGCAGCAAGTGTTGACTGTGCAGACAGCACTTCCGAGCGCCAGCTGGCGGTGTTGGAGCTCAGGGATAATACTGAAAACAGAGGAGCCAGAGGTGTAATTGGAGCAACTTTAAAATCTGTAGTAGTGAGAATGTGGACAGAGCAGGAGAAATTGCCGTCCGCACAGCAGGGGAACAGCTGACGTTACTGAACCCCAATAACACGGCAGCAAGTGTTGACTGTGCAGACGGCACTTCCACGCGCCAACTGGCGGTGTTGGAGCTCAGGGATAATACTGAAAACAGAGGAGCCAGAGGTGTAATTGGAGCAACTTTAAAATCTGTAGTAGTGAGAATGTGGACAGAGCAGGAGAAATTGCCGTCCGCACAGCAGGGGAACAGCTGACGTTACTGAACCCCAATAACACGGCAGCAAGTGTTGACTGTGCAGACGGCACTTCCGTGCGCCAACTGGCGGTGTTGGAGCTCAGGGATAATACTGAAAACAGAGGAGCCAGAGGTGTAATTGGAGCAACTTTAAAATCTGTAGTAGTGAGAATGTGGACAGAGCAGGAGAAATTGCCGTCCGCACAGCAGGGGAACAGCTGACGTTACTGAACCCCAATAACACGGCAGCAAGTGTTGACTGTGCAGACGACACTTCCGTGCGCCAACTGTCGGTATTGGAGCTCAGGGATAATACTGAAAACAGAGGAGCCAGAGGTGTAATTGGAGCAACTTTAAAATCTGTAGTAGTGAGAATGTGGACAGAGCAGGAGAAATTGCCGTCCGCACAGCAGGGGAACAGCTGACGTTACTGAACCCCAATAACACAGCAGCAAGTGTTGACTGTGCAGACGGCACTTCCGTGCGCCAACTGGCGGTGTTGAAGCTCATGGATAATACTGAAAACAGAGGAGCCAGAGGTGTAATTGGAGCAACTTTAAAATCTGTAGTAGTGAGAATGTGGACAGAGCAGGAGAAATTGCCGTCCGCACAGCAGGGGAACAGTTGACGTTACTGAACCCCAATAACACGGCAGCAAGTGTTGACTGTGCAGACGGCACTTCCGTGCGCCAACTGGTGGTGTTGGAGCTCAGGGATAATACTGAAAACAGAGGAGCCAGAGGTGTAATTGGAGCAACTTTAAAATCTGTAGTAGTGAGAATGCTAACAGCAGCAGCAGTGCCATCTAACACTCAGCTGCAGCAGTGAGAAAATGATGTCGACGGGGAAAATGGCTGGGTCTTATAGGGCAAGGACATGTGACATAGACAGCCAATGACTAGTGTTGAGCGATACCTTCCGATATCGGGAAATATCGGATCGGATTGGATCGGACCGATACCGAAAAAGTATCGGATATCGCCGATTCCGATACCGGAAACCAATGCAAGTCAATGGGACAGAAATATCGGAATGAAAATAAACCCTTTCTTTCCTTGTAGGTTAATTCTACATGAAGGAAAACAACTAAGAATAATGTAGAATGTATTGGGGGAGGTGGGGGAGACAATAAAGGCATAGAGGTTTAGCCCAATCAAATGGAATAGCAGGAATTAATATTTTTTTTTTAAGACGTTCTGAGTTACGGAAATATTGACTATGTTAAGTATTTTTATATTTTGTCAGATATTTATGTTTCACTACTTCCATGCTCTTCACCTTCTTTTTTACTTCTCCCACACTTTCTCCTTCATCATCCTCAGCATCTTTTTCATCCACTTCTTCTTCACCTTCTTCATCTTCTTCTTCTTCACCTTCTTCGTATTATTCTTTTTTTTACATTCTTCATATTCTACTTCTTCATCTTCTTCATCTTCTTCTTCTTCATCATATTCTTATTTGTGGCAGGCATTCCTGTAGTTGTTATCTATAAAAGGTTAGACATTACACCTTTCGTTCTGCCCGTCACAAAAGATTTACAACAGGATTTGTCCGCGTTCAGTTTGGCCTGCAGCAGCAGGTCTTTTCCAGGGGCACCACGAGGAGGAACGGACTCACCCCCATACACTGCTTAGTCATCTTCTGCTTATAATTTAGATATTATCTTTTGCTCTGATTTTTAGTCTTATGCTTAATGTTCTTCCGCTTTTTGTTCTGCAGCTTCTTGTATTTCTGCTTCTTGGTTTTCTGTCTCTTGTTCTTCTGTATCTTGGTGCTTGTCTTCTCTTCTTTGTCCTCTTGGTCAACTTCTTCAGGGTCATCTTCTTGGTCTTCTTCGGGGTGGTCTTCAGGGTCGTCGTCTTCGGGGGTCCTCGTCTTCGGGGTCCTCGTCCTCTTCGGGTTGGTCTTCTGGGTCCTCGTCTTCGGGGTCCTCGTCTTCTTCGGGGTGGTGTTCAGGGTCCTCGTCTTCTTCGGGATGGTCTTCAGGGTCCTCGTCTTCAGGGTCGTCGTCTTTGGGGTCCTCGTCTTCTTAGGGTTGGTCTTCAGGGTCCTCGTCTTCAGGGTCCTCGTCAGGGAGATCTAGAGTGATTACCAAGAACCATTTCAAAAAGCTTGAACTTGGAAATGTAGCAGAAGGTACAAGAAAGCTGAGGAACTACTGAGGACCAGCTGACGGTACTGGAACCCGGATGGGTAGCAGAAGGTACAAGAGCCAATGGAACTGCCGAAGACCAGCTGACGGTACTGGAACTCGGTTACTAAGCAGGAGGTACCTGTGCCAGAAAGCACTACCAAGGACCAGCAGACGTTGGTGGAACTTGGATACCGAGAAGGAGGCACCTAATCCAAAGGCACTGCCGAGAACCAGCTGACGGTACTGGAACCCGGATGGGTAGCAGAAGGTACCCATGTAAAAAAAAGTTCAAGGCCGCGAGCCGGCCGCAGTTACCAAAATCCACGGTCCTACAGGGGGTGCTTGTCCTATTGGCACTATGGAACCAGCCTTCATTGCCAGATCCCGCAGCCCACATAGGAGTCACCTAAACTGCAGGCACCATAGAGTCGGCTAACCCGACCGCAACACAACAGGACAACACATTGGAGGCAAAGTGACGTTGACACTACCCGGAAACAGCTGGCGTGCTGGAACCAGGCTGGGCAGGAGGGAGTACCCATGCCAAAGTTACTGCCGAGAACCAGCTGACGGTACTGGAACCCGGATGGGTAGTAGAAGGTACAAGAGCAAATGGAACTACCGAGGACCAGCTGACGGTACTGGAACCCGGATGGGTAGCAGAAGGTACAAGAGCCAATGGAACTGCCGAAGACCAGCTGACGGTACTGGAACTCGGTTACTAAGCAGGAGGTACCTGTGCCAGAAAGCACTACCAAGGACCAGCAGACGTTGGTGGAACTTGGATACCGAGAAGGAGGCACCTAATCCAAAGGCACTGCCGAGAACCAGCTGACGGTACTGGAACCCTGATGGATAGCAGAAGGTACCCATGTAAAAAAAAGTTCAAGGCCGCGAGCCGGCCGCAGTTACCAAAACCCACAGTCCTACAGGGGGTGCTTGTCCTATTGGCACTATGGAACCAGCCTTCATTGCCAGATCCCGCAGCCCACATAGGAGTCACCTAAACTGCAGGCACCATAGAGGCGGCTAACCCGACCGCAACACGACAGGACAACGCATTGCAGGCAAAGTGACGTTGACACTACCCGGAAACAGCTGGCTTGCTGGAACCAGGCTGGGCAGGAGGGAGTACCCATGCCAAAGTCACTGCCGAGAACCAGCTGATGGTACTGGAACTCGGATGGGTAGTAGAAGGTACAAGAGCAAATGGAACTACCGAGGACCAGCTGACTGTACTGGAACCCGGATGGGTAGCAGAAGGTACAAGAGCAAATGGAACTACCGAGGACCAGCTGACGGTACTGGAACCCGGATGGGTAGCAGAAGGTACAAGAGCCAATGGAACTGCCGAAGACCAGCTGACGGTACTGGAACTCGGTTACTAAGCAGGAGGTACCTGTGCCAGAAAGCACTACCAAGGACCAGCAGACGTTGGTGGAACTTGGATACCGAGAAGGAGGCACCTAATCCAAAGGCACTGCCGAGAACCAGCTGGCGGTGCTGGAACCCAGGGTAAATACTAAAAACAGAGTGGAGCCAGAGGTGTAATTGGAGCAAGTTTTAAATCAGTAGTACAGTGGATGTGGACAGAGCAGGAGAAATTGCTGTCCGCACAGCAGGGGAACAGCTGACGTTACTGAACCCCAATAACATGGCAGCAAGTGTTGACTGTGCAGACTTCCTTTCCGAGCGCCAACTGGCGGTGTTGGAGCTCAGGGATAATACTGAAAACAGAGGAGCCAGAGGTGTATTTGGAGGAGGTTTTAAATCAGTAGTACAGTGGATGTGGACAAAAGCAGGAGAAATTGCCGTCCGCACAGCAGGGGAACAGCTGACGTTACTGAACCCCAATAACACGGCAGCAAGTGTTGACTGTGCAGACGGCACTTCCATGCGCCAACTGGCGGTGTTGGAGCTCAGGGATAATACTGAAAACAGAGGAGCCAGAGGTGTATTTGGAGGAGGTTTTAAATCAGTAGTACAGTGGATGTGGACAGAGCAGGAGAAATTGCCGTCCGCACAGCAGGGGAACAGCTGACGTTACTGAACCCCAATAACACGGCAGCAAGTGTTGACTGCAGACGGCACTTCTGTGCGCCAACTGGCGGTGTTGGAGCTCAGGGATAATACTGAAAACAGAGGAGCCAGAGATGTAATTGGAGCAACTTTAAAATCTGTAGTAGTGAGAATGTGGACAGAGCAGGAGAAATTGCCGTCCGCACAGCAGGGGAACAGCTGACGTTACTGAACCCCAATAACACTGCAGCAAGTGTTGACTGTGCAGACGGCACTTCCGTGCGCCAACTGGCGGTGTTGGAGCTCAGGGATAATACTGAAAACAGAGGAGCCAGAGGTGTAATTGGAGCAACTTTAAAATCTGTAGTAGTGAGAATGTGGACAGAGCAGGAGAAATTGCCGTCCGCACAGCAGGGGAACAGCTGACGTTACTGAACCCCAATAACACGGCAACAAGTGTTGACTGTGCAGACGGCACTTCCGTGCGCCAACTGGCGGTGTTGGAGCTCAGGGATAATACTGAAAACAGAGGAGCCAAAGGTGTAATTGGAGCAACTTTAAAATCTGTAGTAGTGAGAATGTGGACAGAGCAGGAGAAATTGCCGTCCGCACAGCAGGGGAACAGCTGACGTTACTGAACCCCAATAACACGGCAGCAAGTGTTGACTGTGCAGACGGCACTTCCGTGCACCAACTGGCGGTGTTGGAGCTCAGGGATAATACTGAAAACAGAGGAGCCAGAGGTGTAATTGGAGCAACTTTAAAATCTGTAGTAGTGAGAATGTGGACAGAGCAGGAGAAATTGCCGTCCGCACAGCAGGGGAACAGCTGACGTTACTGAACCCCAATAACACGGCAACAATTGTTGACTGTGCAGACGGCACTTCCGAGCGCAAACTGGCGGTGTTGGAGCTCAGGGATTACAGTTCAGGTGGTAGAAACATGAACAGAACAGGAGACCTGGATACTGTTGCCAACCAATTATTTATTCTGGAAGAGGACTGGCAAATTCATGAGAGATCCAGGCCTTGTTCATTTTGAGAAAAGTAAGCCGGTCAACGTTATCGGAGGATAGTCGCATGCTACGGTCTGTTAGTACACCACCTGCGGCACTAAAGACGCATTCCGATAATACACTAGCAGCAGGGCAAGCTAGCACTTCCAATGCATACTGACTAAGCTCTGGCCATGTATCCAGCTTACAGACCCAAAACTTGAAGGGAGAAGAGCCGTCTGGGAGTACACTAAGAGGGCAAGACATGTAGTCTGTCACCATCTGACGGAAACGTTGCCTCCTGCTGACTGGAGCCGTCTGTGATGGTGTAGACATTTGTGGCGGCGGGGACACAAAACTTTGCCACATTTCGGCCATACTGGTCTTGCCTTGTGCTGAGGCGCTGCTTCTGCTCCCTCTTTGTGCAGAGCTTCCTTCACTGCCTCGACGCACTGAGCTGCTTTGTAAAGCACTAGCAGCACTGCTCTCGGTTGGAATGGAGAACATGATGGAATGCACCAGTGCGTCTTGGTACTCCCGCATTTTACGCTCCTGGTTCAACGGTGTTATGAGGCTTTCTAAGTTGTCCCGGTAGCGAGGATCTAGGAGGGTGGACACCCAATAATCAGCCGTGTTGAGAATGTGGGCGATGCGGCGGTCGTTTCTCAGGCACTGCAGCATGAAATCAACCATGTGCTGCAGACTGCCAACTGGCCAAGAAACGCTGTCCCCTGCTTGAGGCGTGATCTCTGCCTGCTCTGCATCACCCCACCCTCGCTCTAGATACTGACTACTAGAGCATTGTGTACCTCCCTCCTCTGGACAGATGTCTTCCTCATCCATTGACTCCTCCTCATCCTCCTCACAAAGTGTCCCCTGCCTAGGCCTTTGTGAGGAACCACGTTGCGCAGACTGTAGAGAAGCAGATGGCATTTGTGACTCCTCATCCTCCACCTCTTCCAAAACCTCGTCCCTTAGTGCTTGCAGTGTTTTTTCAAGCAGGCAGATAAGGGGGATAGTCATGCTGACTAGTGCATCATCTGCACTCGCCATCCGCGTGGAATAATCGAAGGCACGCAAAACGTGGCAAATGTCCTTCATAGAGGCCCACTCAGTGGTGGTGAAGTGTGAACGGCGCGCACTGCGACTTGTTTGCGCCTGCTGCAGCTGGTACTCCATTACTGCTGCCTGCTGCTCACACAACCTCTCCAACATATGTAACGTTGAATTCCACCTGGTGGGTAGGTCACATATGATGCGATGTTCCGGAAGACGTAATCGGCGCTGCAGAGCTGCAATGCGTGATCTTGCATTGCTGGAACGCCGCAAGTGAGCGCACTCTATGCGGACCTTGTGAAGCAGTGCATCAAGATCCGGATAGTCCCTCAAAAAACTCTGCACAACCAAGTTGAGCACATGTGCCAGACATGGGATGTGAGTGAGGTTGCCTAGGCCCAGAGCTGCCACCAGATTTCGGCCATTGTCACACACTACCATGCCTGGCTGGAGATTCGCTGGCACAAACCACACGTCGCTCTGCTGCTTGATGGCATTCCAGAGCTCCTGCGCTGTGTGGCTTCGATTCCCCAAAGAAATTAATTTTAATACGGCCTGTTGACGTTTGGCCACGGCTGTGCTCATATTGGTCACCATAACAGGTAACCGTTCACGGGTTGATGTGGAGGTAGACCGTGACGGCTCCTGCAGCGCTGATTCAGAGGAACTGGAGTATGAGGAGGAGTCAATGTGTACAGACTGGATTCCTGCAATCCTTGGAGTTGGCAGAACACGTACAGCGCCACTCTCAAGATCTGTACCCGGCTTCACAACATTTACCCAATGGGCAGTGAGGGAAAGGTATCGTCCCTGTCCATGTTTACTGGTCCACGCATCGGTGGTCAGGTGGACCTTGCTACTGACGGCGTTTTGTAGCGCATGTTTAATTTTTCCCTCCACATGATGTTGCAGGGCAGGGACGGCTTGCCTGCTGAAATAAAATCGGCTGGGCACGTTGTATTGTGGGACTGCCAATGCCATAAAGTTACGGAATGTGTCAGTCTCCACCAGCCTGAATGATAGCATTTCAAGGGCCAGTAGTTTAGCAATGCCAGCATTCAGAGCCTGTGCTCGGGGGTGGTTTGCCGAGTATGGGCGCCTTTTCTCCCATGCCTGTGCTAACGATGTCTGTAGACTGGCCTGGGAGTGTGAGGATGACTGGAAAAGTGGTGCTGTGGGTGGAATTACACTGTGTCTTTGTACAACAGTGCCAGAGATTCTTCCATGGCGATCCTTTGAGGAAGCCGAACCAGCTGTGTGTGAGCTGGAGGAAGAGGCTACAACACGAGCTGAAGAGGTGGTAGGTGGCGCTGTAGGTTGGCCTAGGTCTTCAGTGTGTTTTTGTAACTCCACCCCGTGTTTGGTCCGCACATGTTTCCACATATTTGTGGTATTGAGGTTGCTGACACTTTTCCCTCTTTTCACCTTCTGATTACACAGCTTGCATTTGACAAAGCAAATGTCATCTGCAACTGTGTCAAAAAAGGACCAGGCACTGCAAGTCTTGGGAGCGCCCGCTTTGGATTTTGGAAGAGCCATGCTCCTAATGGGTGCCGAAGTGGAGGCTACAGGCAACCAAGTCTGCCCCCTCCCTCTCCCTCCTTTTTGGGCCATTTGGGGAATCTCTTCCTCAGAGCTGCTCCCACCACCTTCCTGTCCCTCACGCCATGATGGGTCAAGGACCTCATCATCTACACCACCCTCTTCAAACAACTGCTTCTCCTGGGTAGTCTCGACAGCACAGTACGCACCAGAAAGTGGCACCTGAGTCTCATCATCAGATGCGTACTGAGGTGTGCTGCTGACCATAGGCACTGGCCCACCCGCCTCTTCAGATTCAGAGAGACAAAACGGTTGCGCATCACTGCATACTACCTCTTCTTCAAATTCTCGAATTCTGCTTGGCTGGCCCCCTCTTTCCAAGCCAAGAGATTCAGAGAACAGAAGTAGAGATGGCTCCTGTCCAGGGCTCTCTGACTGCCTGGGCAATTTGGCATGTGGTGAAGAGACAGATGGGTGCTCTTCAGTGCTCAGGACCTGAGAGGATCTGGAACTAATTGAAGTCGATGCGATAGCTGCCATCCATCCGACAACGGCTTCAATTTGGTCCTCGCGCAGCAGTGGGGTACGGCTAGCTCCTACAAAGCTGCGCATAAAGGACTGTTCCCTGGTAAAACTGGGGGATGCTGAGTCACTGGTGCCCGCAGCAGGCACAGAATCCCCACGTCCTCTCCCTGCAGGCACAGAATCCTCACGTCCTCTCCCTGCAGAAACTCCACGCCCACGCCCACGACCACATGCCTTACTCCGTGCCTTCTTCATCTTGGTAGACTGATAAAGATAGGCAGAAAAGTACTAAGGGCTTAGTGTGCTTATTCCCGAACAGCTGCTAACAGGTATAAGAAACACTATTTTTATAAAGTGTGGACTAGACTTTAATATGAGCTAATGTGGCCTACACAACTGTAAAGTGGAGTGTTTGGTGAACTTTATTTAGGTTTTTTTTGTCACAAAAAGACACTGGATGTGCCTAAAGATGTAATAACGATAGTATCACAAACTTTTTGTAGCTATTACAATGTAGGAAGGTAACCTACAATGCAATAGATGAGGCTGCAAAAAATAGGCTAATACTAATCTGGCTGGGGCTGCAGGGCCCAATGCTGCAGAAAGGCTCCTCTAACTACTCCTATATAGTGTGTTTGGAACCAATTTAGCTGAATACGGATGGAACCACCACACTAATAGGAGAAATCAGGAAAAATTATGAATTGGCAAAAAAGGACAATGTATGAGGCAGTGACACACACTGAGTGCACTACAACCAGACGTGGTTGAAGCACACACTACAGGGTGAGCTGCACTCACACACCAGACCTTGCAGACAGAGGTGAACAGTACAGATGCAGAGCACTGTGCACTAGCACTGCAAGACCCAAAAAATTTCTCTATCTACTCCTATATAGTGTGTTTGGAACCAATTTAGCTGAATACGGATGGAACCACCACACTAATAGGAGATATCAGGAAAAATTATGAATTGGCAAAAAAGGACAATGTATGAGGCAGTGACACACACTGAGTGCACTACAACCAGACGTGGTTGAAGCACACACTACAGGGTGAGCTGCACTCATACACAGAGACCTTGCAGAAAGCGGTGAACAGCACAGAGAACTGTGCACTAGCACTGCAAGGCACAGCGATTTATAAAGTAGCTTGGGTAAAGCAGAATAGACCAAATAGGTAGCTAAAACTGTCCCTCAGAACAACAGCGTCCTATCCCTAACTGAATTCACAGCAGAGTGAGCTCAAAATGGCGGCGGCGGCTTTTATAGTGCATCATGACATCATTTCAGCAGCCAATCACAGCCATGCCATTAGTTAAGATGCCTACATGCCTAACAGGATGTGCCCACACTTCTTAGGATCCTCATTGGCTGAATAAAATGAAAATGGCTCATTGCATTATGGGAACTTCCGATTCCGGTATACGATATTGCAAAAGTATCGGAATTAAGTATCGGAATTCCGATACCGCGAATATCGGCCGATACCCGATATTTCAGTATCGGAATGCTCAACACTACCAATGACACATGCCCTTGCTTGTGTGAAAAAAAGCACTTCACTCCGTGTGTGCGCTGCTGATAGGCTGAGAGACTGCACCGCCCCACTGTAAATGCGGGAAAAAGAAAAAAAAATGGAGATCTTCATTATTTCTGCAGAGATCCATCCCATGCCCCTCCCCCCGCCCCGCTGTACCCTCAAACTGTGTATTAACATTGGTTATCAGCATTACTGTGAAAAAATCCAGTGACGATTTGTGTGCACGAAGAGTTATCGAACATAACCTCGAACAGCCGGATTTTTTTCAAATCGTTCGGGTTCGTCGAATGGCTCGAACACCGCCCAAAACAGCTCGAATTTGAGATTGGCGAACAGTTCGATTCGAACACCGCTCATCTCTAATCAAGAGGCCCTATACCCGCTCACTGGGGAGAGTCCAAAAGTGCACCCTTCGCCTAGAGTACCCTGGACCGTGCCTGCAGCATCACCAGTAAAGGTACTGAAGCTTACACCCGTGTGAGTGTCCGTCTTTTCTCCGGGACCGTCCTGCTGTCTCTCCCCTGCACCATCCACCATTCACCCCTACACTGCCCTGGAGCCAGCTCTACCTGTGGAGAGCTACACCATCCCTGCTGCCGTAACACCAGCTCCAGAGGACTGCTCCGCAGCGGTGGCTCCCCTTAGCCGCTGTAACACACCTGGCGGCGTCCTTGCATAGTGGTCCATCTCCCACTGTGCAAGAGCGCGCACTTGATCTCCAGTCCAGAATGTCTTTCTGGCTTCCCTCCATGCTGTCTGTTTGTGTCTGTTTCTGCTGCTTAAGGGCGGCGCCCGATCACTTCCTGCTTTTTGTACCTGCTGTGGGTCACACCCCTTGTGCGTCCTCAGCCTATTGCTGTCTGTCACCTGGTATTTAACCCAGCTGCTCCAATCAATCCCTGCCTGAGCATCTTGCCCTGTCAGTTGGCTTTTGTCTCTGACATGCCAGGTCCTGTCTATGTTACCTGTCTTGCAGTATCTGTGTACCCTAACCTGCAGTCTGTACACGTTCCTTGCCTGTTTGTTCCGCCTTCCTGGAGGCTGTATTTCCAGGCCAGTCTGAACACGCTCCTTGCCTGTTCGTCCCGTCTCTCTGGGGGCCGTATTCCCAGACCCGCTCCTGTATCCCGCTGCAGTGTCGGTCTCCTCCGTACACTCAGTTCCAGTCTGAACTCTCTCCTATCTTTTACCTGTTTTGCCTCTATGTCCGTCCCTTCCCTTTTCCTGCATTGTCTGAACCTGTACCTAACTCCCTCTTGTTGTCGCTGTACTTCAGTTGTGAGTTTTGTGCTCTCTCGTTACTTCTTTGTAAGTATCTAGTTTGTTTCTGGTTCTGCCTTTCCCTTCCTGCCTGTCCTGTGTGTACAGTGTCCTGTCTCCTCTGCCCTGCTCTGTCCCTTTGCTTGCTGCTCCGGCAGTCTCGCTCTGTTCCCTCTTGCTCGCTACTCCTGCAGTCTGCTCTATCCCTCTTCCTCACTGCTCCGGCAGTCTCGTTCTGCTCCCTCTTTCTCACTGCTCTGGCAGTCTCGTTCTGCTCTCTTTCTTTACCTCACTGCTCCGGCAGTCTCGCTCTGCTCCCTCTTTCTCACTGCTCCGGCAGTCTCGTTCTGCTCTCTTCCTTTACCTCACTGCTCCGGCAGTCTCGCTCAGCTCCCTCTTTCTCACTGCTCCGGCAGTCTCGTTCTGCTCTCTCCTTCTTTCTCACTGCTCCAGCAGTCTCGCTCTGCTCCTTCTTTCTCACTGCTCCGGCAGTCTCGTTCTGCTCTCTCCCCTTTGCTCGCTGCTCCGGCAGTCCTACTCTGCTCTGACCCTTTGCTCGCTGCTCCGGCAGTCCTACTCTGCTCTGACCCTTTGCTCGCTGCTCCGTCAGTCCTACTCTGCTCTGACCCTTTGCTCGCTGCTCCGGCAGTCCTACTCTGCTCTGACTCTTTGCTCGCTGCTCCGGCAGTCTCGCCCTGCTCCCTCTTGCTCGCTGCTCCGGCAGTCTCGCCCTGCTCCCTCTTGATTGCTGCTCCGGTAGTTTGCTCTGACCCTTTGCTCGCTGCTCCGGCAGTCTCGCTCTGCTCCCTCTTGCTCACTGCTCCGGCAGTCCTACCCTGCTCAGACCCTTTGCTCGCTGCTCCGGCAGCCTCGCTCTGCTCTGACCCTTTGCTCCGCTCCTGGCGGTCTCGTCTTGCTCTGCTCTTGCCCGCCGCTCCGGGCGGTCTCAACCTGCTGTGTTTGTATACCGCTTCTGCGGTTCTGTTCTTGAAGTCCCAGTCTGTACTGGGTCCTATCCTCTCTGTGCTCCAACCTGTTGTACCTGCCAGTACCTCCCCGTCTGAATACCAGTGTGCCAGCCTAAACCTTCCAGTTCCTGTATTCCCCGGTGGGGGCCAACAGCCGTGTCCGGAGTCTGACCTGGAGTAGACCCTGGTCCCTCTGCTCGGTTCCTCCCTGGTGCACTGGCGTCGTATGCCGTCGTGCGATCTTGGTCGGATCGGGCAGATACTTAGTTACGCCCCTCCAGGCACTCTCCGGTACGGTACAGTGGAATCACTACAATCACACGCACACGCCGCTCAGCCCGGGCGTGTGCATTACAGCCGCATTCCACAGATGGCATCACGAACTTCCCAAATCCCCTATATATTCCCCTTTTTACTGACTGCCCTGGGTCACGGACTGGGCCAGCCACCGTGATATCCCCGCCATACCGTCATCCATAGGCCCAGCTGCCGAGTACCCCACGGCCCAGGGGGCGCGTCACAGGCAATCCCTGCATGTTCACTGGCTCTCTAAAAGCACCAAACATGCAGGGAGGAGACCCGAGTTCCCGCCCGAGCAACCGGGAAATACACGCCGAGCGTCGAGCTTGTCGAGCACCATGAAGCTCGGGTGAGTACCGAATAGTGGCGAGCACGTTCGCTCATCACTAATAAAAATGAAATTCCGGCATTACCCTGTTCCACTGCAAACCCCTGATTCTGATCCACCGGACCAACACCAGATCCTTTGCTAAACCCAACTGGCAGCCTGACAATATCACGTCTGCCTGAATAGCTCCCCAGTAGACATAGGAATGGTCTAACACCCATACTAATACGAGGTTTCCTGTAAATGAGAATTGAAAATAAGGTTGATAACAACAAAACCTTTTACCCCAGCAATGCATAACCAAATACACTAAGACCCTTACAACATGTGTGGTCTAATATAAGTCCTATATCTGGCAGATTCCCATCGACCTATGCTCTTTACCGCTTGAACCCCCAGACCCCATCGGGCCGCCTCTGTAGCTGCCCCATGGTTAGATAAACTTTGACAAAAAATAGCAATGAATTGATAAATTGACAAAGCAGATACATCCTGCTGCACCAAAAATGAACCTGGTACAAAACCTCTCATTTCCATAAACGAGGATACCCATCTAATCGGGCATTCAAACGAACCGATCACACCACGGAACTCCACCATATGACCTCTCCCAACCACGTCAGTCTTCGACTACCTCAAATAACATTGAACTGCTTCGACCGAACATGGCACATCCTGAAATCACAGACCCCCCTGACACTTGACATTCTTGCGTACCAACTCACTCAATCGAAAGGCCCCAAAAAAGGTCAACATTAAAGATGCCCCAAGCAAGCGGCGTTCATATGTGGCGCCCCTGAGGGTTCAGTCGCCACAGAGGTACTGCACCTCACCCAGAGGTGTGGTATCTCCTTCTCTCAGGTAAGGAGGGAGTGCTGTCCAGAACCCCAACACCCACATTCAACACTACACTGCTCCAGGCCTGCTGGAAGGGCAAGATGCATGTGGGCAGCTCCTGAGCCCTGTCCCTGGCTGGAGTGGGGGGAACCCAGAGGTAGGGGGAACCAGTAGTGGGTGTGGGTGGAGGAAGCAGTTTAAGGGAGCACTTTGACAGTAGATATATAAAGGGAAGCCATCTTAGGGTGGCAGGTCAGTCAGTGAGAGGAGAGAGTGAAGACAGTCTGGGAGCAGAGTCTCGTCAGGAGCTCTGCTCCACAAGTGGGGCCTAGATATAGAGGCCCAGGAGGGGAGCAGAGGAGAAAGGCTCCGTTCTATTGAAGGGATCCCAGGGGGTACGGCGAGTGCAGGACGGCACCCGTACGCCCCAAATCTGTCAGAAGACAGAGGGATCGTAGGCCGCAAGAAGTGGACCGGCCCCTGTACCAGCCGTGTTACTTCAAGTCTCGGCTGCGAAAACCGGAGGCTTCTGGCTTATATAGTTCAGTTGTCAAAGCCTCGTTCTAATCTCCGTGAGGGTCAAGCAGGTCCGGGAACTCCAGTCAGACAGGAGGGACTTCAGAGCACCCGAGCGGGACTGAGAGTGGGGAAGCGCAGGGCAGGAGGGAGAAGACCCATCGTGAAGACGGTCTAGAGAGGAACACAAGAAAGCGGGGTTCCGTCAGGTGCTCCTAAACTACCTGAGGAAGAGCTGAACCCCCATTCTGGTGAACGCAGCGCGACGTGGGAGGCTGTAAGCTGGACAGTGCAACCTGAGGAACTTAACAACTGTGAGTAAAGACTCGGATGACTGCACCGCACTGCCTCCGTCCATTATTTCTTCTGCGTCATCTTCGCCCCCTGCACTACAACGCCCAGCGCAACCACCAGCACTTACACTGCCCTGGAGCTAGCTCTTCCTGTGGAGAGCCACACCATCCCTGCTGCAGTAACATCAGCTTCAGAGGACTGCTCCGCAGCGGCGGCTCCCTTTAGCCGCATTCCACAGGTGGGGTCACGAACACTTTACAAATCCCCCATGAATAATTCCCCTTTCTGTTGACCGCCCTGGGCCACGGACCAGGCCATCCACCGTGATATCCCCCGCCAGCATCCATAAGCCCGGCTGCCGAGTACCCCACGGCTCTGGGGGCGCGTCACATACTCTGACCTACAAATCTTCCAACACCCTTCAATAACTGGCCCAAAATTTTAAACGAAACCGGCCACCACCAATTCTTCTTGTTACAATTCATCCGGAAGGTTTTCATAGCCTGCTGCACCAAAAACTCTTTTGTACAATCTTTCCAGCCCAACATTTTGAAAAAGAAGGCCAATCCTGCTAGCCTACTGGCCACCACCAAAAAAGACAAACCCCGTTGAAACGCGCTACCAATCTTATACAGCAACAAATAAGGATGATAATCCACAGTTACCTGCTCACCAGGGCCGGCATCAGCACCCGGCGCACCCGGGCAAATGCCGGGGCCCTGAGCAGGCAGAGGGGCCCACTGGCGGTCGCGCACCCCGCTGGGCTATGGGCGCAGGAGAGCGGTGTCAGCGCCCGCCCTTCTCCGCCGCTTGCTCAGGGCCCCTGCAGTCGGATACTTACCTCTCCCCGTGCCTCCGCAGATCAGCTGTCTTCCTGCTCTGCGCTCCCTGTGACGTCTCAGGTCAGAGGGCGCGGTGACGCCTTTACACCGCGCCCTCCCCTGAGCCGTCACAGGGAGCGCTGAGCGGGAAGACGCCGACAACGCTGGAGTTCGGACCCGAGCAGCGGGCAGCGGGCAGCGGGCAGCAGGTAGCAGGTGAGGAGAAGGGAGGTGAGTATTTGATTTTTTTTTTTTTTAATGTATGGAGGCATGGGGCAGTATAAAGAGAAGGGCGGGGGGCATCCTGCATGGGGCATTATAAAGAGAGGGGGGGACATCCTGCATGGGGCATTATAAAGAGGAGGTGTGACAGCCTGCATGGGGCATTATAAAGAGAAGGGGGGGGGCATCCTGCATGGGGCATTATAAAGAGAGGTGGGGACATCCTGCATGGGACATTATAAAGAGGAGGTGTGACAGCCTGCATGGGGCATTATAAGGTGGGGAACAGCCTGCATGGGGCATTATAAAGGGGGGGGGCAGCCTGTATGGGGCATTATGTGGGGGGTAACAGCCTGCATGGAACATTAAAAGGGGGGGTCTGTATGGGGCATTATGTGGGGGGGGACAGCCTGCATGGAGCATTATAAGGGGGGGGCAGCCTGTATGGGGCATTATGTGGGGGGTAACAGCCTGCATGGAGCATTAAAAGGGGGGGGCCTGTATGGGGCATTATGTGGGGAGTAACAGCCTGCATGGAGCATTATAAGGGGGGGACAGCCTGTATGGGGCATTATGTGGGGCTAACAGCCTGCATGCAGTATTATATGGGGGCCAGTATCCTGTATGGAGCGTTATAAGGGGACCGGTATCCTGTATGGAGCGTTATATGGGGGCCAGTATCCTGTATGGAGTTTTATAAGGGGACCAGTATCCTGTATGGAGCGTTATATGGGGGCCAGTATCCTGTATGGAGCTTTATAAGGGGACCAGTATCCTGTATGGAGCGTTATATGGGGGCCAGTATTCTGTATGGAGCCTTATATGGGGGCCAGTATTCCGTATGGAGCCTTATATGGAAGTCAGTATTCCGTATGGAGCCTTATATGGGGGCCAGTATTCCATATGGGGGCCAGTATTCCATATGGAGCCTTATATGGGGGCCAGTATTCCGTATGGAGCCTTATATGGGGGCCAGTATTCCGTATGGAGCCTTATATGGGGGCCAGTATTCCTTATGGAGCCTTATATGGGGGCCAGTATTCCGTATGGGGCCTTATATGGGGGCCAGTATTCAGTATGGAGCCTAATATGGGGGGCCAGTATTCCGTATGGAGCCTTATATGGGGGCCAGTATTCCGTATGGAGCCTTATATGGGGGCCAGTATTCCGCATGGAGCCTTATATGAGGGTCAGTATTCCGCATGGAGCCTTATATGGGGGCCAGTATTCCGCATGGAGCCTTATATGGGGGTCAGTATTCCGCATGGAGCCTTATATGGGGGTCAGTATTCCGCATGGAGCCTTATATGGGGGCCAGTATTCCGCATGGAGCCTTATATGGGGGTCAGTATTCCGCATGGAGCCTTATATGGGGGTCAGTATTCCGCATGGAGCCTTATATGGGGGCCAGTATTCCGTATGGGGCCTTATATGGGGGCCAGTATTCCTTATGGGGCCTTATATGGGGGGCAGTATTCGGTATGGGGCCTTATATGGGGGCCAGTATTCCGTATGAAGCATTATATGGGGGCCACTATTCTGTGTGGAGCGATTCACCGGTTTCTGAGCTATTGTGGAATTTACAATAGATATCACTCATGTAATGTAAGAAGTGAAATCTTTGCATTGTACTATATATATATATATATATATATATATATATATTTATATATATATATATATTTCTCCGCCGTATCTCTGCATCATGAATCGTGGTATGTGTTAAAGGGGCCCACAGAGACTCTTTCGCCCGGGGCCCAGAAAAACCTGGAGCCGGCCCTGCTGCTCACCCACCGAATCCATCAAATCCTTCCACACCTGCAATGCCGAAACATACCTATGCTAGGAGTAACTGAAGTCCTAACCAGATTCAATGCAGTACCGACACCAGATCCCATAACTACCGGGGCCACTCCGCCTCCAGCTGCTCCACATCCGACGCCAGCTCTCGAAACCGATCCCACTGGAAGCGATATAAATCAACAGCAATAGAATTCTGTACCCCCAGCAAATGTGCAGTACGAAACAATATGACGCGCCCCTAGGACTATGGGGTACTCGGCAGCCTGGCCTATGTATGCTGGTATGGCGGGGATATCACGGTGGCTGGCCCGGTCCGTGACCCAGGGCAGTCAATAAAAAGGGGAATTATTTATAGGGAATTTGGAAAGTTTGTGACGCCACCTGTGGAATGCGGCAAAAAGGGGGGGGCGCTGTTGCGGAGCAGTCCTCTGAGGCAGATGGTAGGGCAGCTTGTGATGGAACGGCTCCCCACAGGTGGAGCAGGCCTCAGGGCAGTGTGGGATGTAATGGGTGGTGGTGCAGGGGAGAGAGACGGCAGGACGGTCCCAGAGGAAAGACGGACACTCACACGGGGGTAAGTTTCAGTACCTTTACTGGTGAAGATGCAGGCACGGTCCAGGGTACTCCGGACGAAGGCCGCACTTTTGGACTCTCCCCAGTGAGCGGGTATAGCGCCTCCTGATCCGTGGCTTTACTCGCTAAGCTTCTGACCTGCCTGGAGCTAGGCCTAGCTTGGTTACTGTCTCTCTCTCCCTTGCACCTGCTGACCTGGTGGTAGGGCCTCCTCATGGAGATCACTCTCAATGGTTGCTGGGGCCTCCGTGACTCCTAGCCCTGGTACTGTAGTCAGCGTTTGTTTAAACCTAGGACCTGCAGTCCTCCAGGGGTTCCGGTGGTCCCTACTGGGTATAAATTGACCCCGTAGGCGTGGACCCGGTGTCCGGTATATATCTCGGGGTGAGCCTGGTATGCTCCTCTGCCCCCTCGCTACTTCTTCCTTCTCCTCTCGCCTTCGGCCACACTCAGGGCCCTCACTAGGCCTTCACTCATGCTGTAGGCCTTGGCTCGCCTAAGCACAGCAGCCAGCGTGCTGCCTCTTCACTGCTCTCTGAGCGTCAGCACGCTCCCTCTCTCAGTCTGAGAGACTAATTACTAACTAACTAACTAACTGACTGAGCTTCCTGGCTCCACTCTCCCTATATATATATCCCTAACGGGCTCCTTCTGCTGGTCTGAGGTGGTAGGGTGGATGTGTGTGAATGTGTGAGGGCCTCTTGTGGAGAAGTCCATCCATGCACCCTTTTGGGTTCTGTGGCACCAGTGCGTAGCAGGGCGCCACATATATATGGCAATTCAGACATCTGAGCACAAGATGTCGCAACAGAGATACGACCGGCGGGGAATCCGCTGTAATGTTGTTAATACAACGAACCACACTCAAATTATAACAAAAGAAACACACTTTTTTATTTTTCAATTCCGCACCCCAAACCTCCAACGCTACCACAACTGGAAACATCTCCAGCAATGCCAAATTTTTCTTCAACCCAGCATGCTTTCAAGACTCAGGACACTCGCTAACGCACCACCAGCTGTTGAAGTACGCTCCAAAAACAAAAGAACAAGAAGCATCAGTGTATAAAACTAAATCTACATTAGACATTTCTTTCTCCAACCAAACTGATTTTCCATTATACAACTGCAGAAAAATTGCCCACACGGCCAAGTCAGCCTTGTGCTCTGCAATCAACCTCACAAAATGCAACGATCAGTGAATATGAATAGCGGTACCAGAGTGCCAATAACAGGGCAAAAATATTAAAAGGACTGATTTATTAATACACACACAACGCGTTTCGGTGGACACAGCCACCTTCATCAGGTGTGACAAGCAGCAAACAATTGATCCTTATATACACTTGACTAGGTATACAATTACTTAAAAGGGGCGGGGCCAGATACAGAGTAATACCTCTATATTAACCCCTTGAGTTCATATATGCTCAATAGAGTAAAAAGGATTGTTATAAAATAATGCCTAATGAAGCATATAGGGTTCTTATAAAAAGGATTCGCTGTAAAAAAAAAACTTGTGTATCCTATAATCTTAATACTTCATAGGATATATTGTCATCTACCACCCTATATTTTAGATTATATAAAAAAATAATAATAATAATTTTTACATACAACATAAAACAATGCATAAATATAAAGTATAAAATTACAATCAGTTTCTATCATTGTAATTAGGAAAAGTAGACGAAGAAAGGAAAGAGAAAAAAAAAAGAGAAAAAAAAAAAAAAAATCCCCCCCCCAAAAAATAATAATAATAAATAAAAAAAAAAATCCCCGCAAAAAAAAAAAAAAAATCCCCGCAAAAAAAAAAATCCCCAAAAAAAATAAAATAAAAAAAAAATATATAAAATTTTTCTTTAAATTTTTTCTCCTTTCTCTCTCCTCCCTCTCCCTCTCCTCCCTCCTCCCCTCCCTCTCTCCTTTCCCCTCTTCCCTCCTTCTCTCTCTCCTCCCCCCTCCTCCTCCATATAAAAGATATATATAATAAATTTGCTAAAATATGAAAACAATTATTTAAAAAGTTGTCTTCTCTATATTAAGGTTCAAACCTTCAGGAGACAAGGTTCCCATTTTGAAAATCCAATAATTTTCACGTGTAATGAGACGATTTAGTCTATCAGGGTGTGTATCAACTATATGATCAATGATAGTTAGTTTTAGGTTATTAGGATTTTTTTGATGTTCTTTTAAGAAATGATTAGAAACACTGTGTAGGGGAAAGCCGTTTCTAATATTTTGGCGATGTTTATTTAATCTGGAGTGCATTTCCTGGATAGTGCGGCCAATGTATTGCAGGCCGCAGGTGCACTGGAGCAGATAGATCACATATGAGGACTGACATGTAAGTCTAAAGCGAATGGGATATATCTCTCCAGTGACCGCAGAGACGAATGTTTTGGCTCCGTTATCAATGGATTGACAGCATAAGCATTTAGGGACATTACATTTATAACATCCATTATTGCTAATAGGAGCTGAATGGTTCGGTCTTCTACCAATTGTTGTATTGCTAGGGGCTATATAGTTTCCTAGATTTTTACTCCTCCGATATATGACATGAGGAAATTCCGGTAAATGACCAGTTAATATTGGATCATTACTTAAAATGAACCAGTATTTTTTTAATAAACTGGATAACACTTGCGTAGGTTTACCATAAGTAGTAATCAGATTTAAACTGAAATCGTTGTTTGGCTCTTGACTGGTATTCTTGGATTTGTTGATACACAAGTTCTGTGATAGGGATCTAGTTTTGGAGAAAGCATCCTCTAATAATTTCCGGGGGTATCCCTTAGCTCTAAAACGTTTTTGTAAAACCTTAGATTCCAGAAAAAAATCCGAATCATGTGTACAATTTTTTCTGACACGCCAATATTGACCGTATGGAATATTTCTAATCCAGCTGGGTAGATGGCCACTGTCAAATTCAAGATAGCTATTTACATCCACTTCCTTAAAGTGGGTAGATGTGGATATTTTACCTGAATTGTCTATATTTATCTGAAGGTCAAGATATTGAATATTACTCCCAGATATGGTAGAGGTAAAGGAAAGACCCCAGTCGTTAGAGTTTAATTCATCAATAAATTTGGCAACCTCCACAGTATTTCCCCTCCATATGATAAACAGATCATCTATAAAGCGGCGGTACATAACGATGGGTTTATCGGCGCCGAGGGATTGCGCGATGTGGATAGACTCGAATGCCCCCATATATAGATTTGCATAACTGGGGGCAAACCTCGTCCCCATCGCGCAGCCCCTCAGCTGCCGATACATCACCCCCTCAAAAGAAAATACATTGTTCTCAAGAATGAAAGTTATACCCCTCAATAAAAATTTTTTTTGAGGATCTTATAAGTTAGGGTCCTCATCTAGGAATATTTTAATTGCCTGTAAACCCAATACATGTGTGATATTGGAATAAAGAGAGCTTATATCGAGTGTAATAAGAAGACAGCCTGGAAGAGGGGGTAATTCTCTCAATATTGTAATTAAATGTGTAGAATCCTTTAAATGAGAATCTAGGGATAAAACGTACTTCTGTAAAAAAAGATCAATATAGTGGGATAAGTTGGATGTGATAGAATTAATACCAGAAATAATAGGACGTCCAGGGGGATTAAATTTATCTTTATGAATTTTGGGTAAAAAATAAAAATAAGGGACTTTGAATTTTTTAATGTCTAAAAAGGATTTTTCTTTTTTATTGAGGAAGCCAGCTGTAGAGGCCCCTGCTACAAGTCCTTTGTACTCACAAAATGCAACGGGCATTTAACCCTCGCCGTGGAATGAGACAACCTACACGAAAAAACGCTACCCATAGGTAAGATTCTGCAAGCAAAATTAAGTTTCCCTAAAAGAGATTGCAGAAGCCTCAAACGCAATTTCCTAGCCTGTAAGGCTTCCTGTACGGAATTATTCAAATCCACCAGTTTCTCTGCTGGCAACCTGCATTCCATTTGGACGAAATCAAGCTTAATCTCCAAAAACTTTAAAACTGTAGACAGGCCTTCTGTCTTGTTGACGCGCCCAGGGGATGGGGACGACTCGGCGACTTGCTACTTGTGTTTTATGTCTTTCTAGTCCTTGCTTTTAATGCATATCCAATACAGTTTTCTTTTAGGGTTTTTTTTCTATATGTTAGTCATTCACACTTATATTTATAGCTCTCAGAATAAAGTGATACGAAAAAATAATTATTTCTATAAAATAGTTTTTATTGTGTAAAATGCAAAAGATATAAAAAAAGGATATAATTGGGGTACCGCTGTAAACGTACTGACCAAAAGAATAACATTGCCTTATCAATTTTACCACACGCGGAACTGCATTAAAAAAAAAAATTACAGAATTGTTGGTTTTTGTTTATTCCTCCTCCAAAAAATCGGTATAGAAAGCGATCAAAAAATGTCAAATGCCAGAAAATGACACCAATAAAAAGTCAACATGTCCCTCAAAAAACAAGCCATCACATGACTCTGTCACCCGAAATCTGGAAAAATTATAGCTCTCAAAAAATGGCGACGCAAAACCTAGTCTTTGAAAAAAAAGCGTATTTTCGTGTGTGACAGCTGTCAATCATAAAAAACCAATATGAATCTGATATCGCTGTAATCGCACCGACCCGAATAATAAAGTCATCTAATCAATTATACTGCACGAGGAACGGCGTAAAAAATAAACTCTAGGTTTGTGCTATGGTCAGGGTTGGGCTAGGGTTAGGGTTGGGCTAGGGTTGGGTTGGGCTAGGATTGGGCTTGGGTTAGAGTTAAGCTAGGGTTAGGGTTGGGCTAGGGTTAGGGTTGGGCTAGTGTCAGAGTTGGGTTAGTGTTGGGCTAGGGTTAATGTTGGGCTAGGGTTAGGATTGGGCTAGGCTTAGGGTTGGGCTAGGGTTAGGGTTGGGTTAGGGTAGGGTTAGGGTTAGGGTTGGGCTAGGGTTAGGGTTGGGTTAGGGTTGGGCTAGGGTTAGGGTTGGGCTAAGGTTAGGGTTGGGTTTGTGCTAGGGTTAGAGTTAGGATTGGAGTTGTATTAAGGTTGGGGTTGTATTGGGGTTGGGGTTGGGATTTTTTTAAAAGTAAAGAAAAAAAAAATGACGACGATATGGCGAGTGACATGCTCGAGTCTCCGCCACATATGTTTTGCAGCTATTATATAGCCAAAAAAACCTTGCGGGGATTGCCTGCCATGCATGAGCGATCGCCATATGTTTTTTTGGGTGTCTAATAACCGTGAAACATGCCGGGCAGGGACTCGAGCATGTCACTCCAGCACCTGTGATACTTGGTGCTTACCCGAGTACCCGATGCAAACTCAAGTAGCGAGCACTTGCGCTCGAGACTAAAGACAACTTATTCAATATGATGACCTAATGTTTTCAAATTATGTGTCGTACCTCTGGGTTCAAAA
Organism: Phyllobates terribilis; assembly: GCF_046119375.1. NCBI lineage: Eukaryota > Metazoa > Chordata > Amphibia > Anura > Dendrobatidae > Phyllobates > Phyllobates terribilis. Next base: position 106,854,057 of record NW_027362773.1, read on the forward strand.
TGTTCACTATACCCCTTGATAAAATCCTTGAGGGGTCTAGTTTCCAAAATGGTGTCACTTGTGGGGGGATTTCCACTGTTTAGGCACATCAGGGGCTCTCCAAAAGCAACATGGCGTCTGCTAATTATTCAAGCAAATTTTACATTCAAAAAGTCAAATGGCGCTCCTTCCCTTCCAAACCCTGCCGTGCACCCAAACAGTGTTTTTTCCCCACATATGGGGTATCGACGTGCTCAGCAGAAATTGCTCAACAAATTGCATGGTGCAATTTCTCCTGTTACCCTCATGAAAATGCTAAATTGGAAGCTGAAAAACATTTTTGTTGGAAAAATGTGAAAATTTTATTTTTACCACTCAATGTTCTAAACTTCTGTGAAGCACCTGGGGGTTCAAAGTGCTCACCACACACCTAGATAAGTTCCCTGTGGGGTCTAGTTTCCAAAATGGTGTCACTGTTTAGGCACATCAGGGGCTCCCCAAACGCAACATGGCATCGGCTAATTATTCAAGCAAATTTTACATTCAAAAAGTCAAATGGCGATCCTTCTCTCCCGAACCCTGCCGTGCGCCAAAACAGTGGTTTTCCCTCACATATGGGGTATAAGCGTGATCAGGAGGAATTGCACAACAAATTTTGTTGTCTATTTTTTCCCGATACCCTGGCAAAAATAAAAAAAATGGGGTCTAAAGTAACATTTTTTTGAAAAAAGTTAAATGTTCATTTTTTTCTTCCACATTCCAAAAATTCCTGTGAAGCACTTAAAGGTGGTTTTGAGCACCTTGATGGGTGCAGTTTTTAGAATGGTGTCACTTTTGGGTGTTTTCTGTTATAAAGGCCTCTCAAAGTTACTTCAAATGTGATGTGGTCCCTAAATTTTAATTAGAAGATTATAAATTCAAGGTGATGTAATTGAAAAAAAAAATCTATATATAGAGAATGGGGTATTAGAAAATACAATAAAAAATAATAATAAAATTAGCGCTGATCTAATTGAAGAGCATAGACAGTGGAGTAGTAAAATAATAAAGTTTTATTTTTAGATAAAAGATACAATTAAAAATATCTACATGCGTATAGTAAATATTGGTTGTTTAAAAGGCTAAAAATAAGGCACAAAGGGTCCTGGGGTATTGTTCAGACCTGGATGTAGATTAAGGTGGATCCTATTAGGAGAAGAGAGGAAGAATGATGTTAATATGAATTACATGCTAGGGTAAGTTTAAAAGAAGTTAGAAGGACAGGGACGTACCTGTGGAAGGGTACAGGTATTGTTTATCTTCTATTAACCCTAGGTGGGGTTTGTGTGGATCCTGGTTGAGGACTTACTTGGGGTCTCTGGAAGTTAGTTCGTTGGCACAATAGTATTATCCTAGAGCGATTTAAGGTATACTTGGTTTATGGGGGGTGTAACCGATGACATCCGGTGTAAAGGTATGGTATAGGAAGGGTAGTTACCTGGTACAAGCAGCCGGTACCTGGAGTATCAGGTGGACTGCCAGGTGGATGCATTCACTCCTGGTGTATCGGTCTGGGATTTTTTTTGAAGATTGGCCCAGTGGGTGGCTCTAGGGGAAAGAAGTGTAAGGGACGAGGAAAAAATGACACAGTGGGTGTGAGAATCTGCCAGAGCTTGCTGGGGGTATCTTTAGGTGCAATAAAATGCAGGAGATATATAGTAAATAGTACCGTATATATAATGGATATAGGAGTCCTTGAAGGTACAGTGCTACTGAAGGCGATCCTTCAGGGGCAGGTAGAGGTTGTCAGATCTATTAGACTGACCTGTAGTCCAACCGATTTTTTGTGGGAAAAACTAGAAATCGCTGGTCAACTCTTAACCCTTATAAACCCCTTACAAAAAAAAAAATTGGTTCCTAAACTGTGCTGATGTAAACTAGACATGTGAGAAATTTTATTTATGAATTATTTTGTGTGACATATCTCTCTGATTTAAAGGCATAAAAATGAAAATTTTGAAAATTGCGAAATATTCATTCATTATTGTGAAAGTCGGTTAAGAAAATAAGTCCTTCTGTAGAAAAGGATCTGGAGGACAATTGGCCAAAATATTCCTAATACAATTTTTCATCAAGCTCCAATGTGAATGGTACTGAGTCGTAAATCTTACCTTTGACTCTACTGGTCACTTCTTGGCGGAGTGTACTAGTTCATATCGACTAGTATTTCCGGCTCTAATTATGCCTATTTAATATATCATGGTATCCACTTAATCCTATGCAGCATGATCTATACTACCGGATGACAGAGACTCTAGATCAGTAAAATCAATTTTATTTGATAAATGCAAATTTAAAAAAACAGGAAAGAAAGAACAGAGTGGGGACAAGAAACCCCCAATGCAGAGAGGTGCAATGTAAAGCTGCGTTGCATCAATATAAAATTACTACATAAATAAAGATCCTAACAGGTATGACTAGGAGCTAGAACAGAGCCGAACAATGTACAATTCCAAAAATTGGTAAGATATAGATGGGAGTATCCATAAAGTGCCAACACTGCATGGTGGGATATGTATTACCAGAATGATAAATATCCAAATGCTAATTACTACCAGCCAAAGATAAAGATAATATAAAGTAAAGTGCCTGTATACTTTGGTGGTCATTAAGCTCCTATCTGCCAATACATCCTAACAGAGTACCTAAATGAGTACAGCTCTGCTTACATATACTTCCATCACAATAACATACAAACAAGGGATCACTTAGGTGTAGTAGTAAATTAATTGTAGTTGTGTTGTATGTCAGGGACAAGACGCAAGTGTATAGCTTCACCTCTCAGAACCCGTATGCCGTTTCGCATCACGCTTCCTCCGGGGGTGTGTCAGTACTCTAAGGGGCCAGTGTATATATAGTGTGGTCTATCCAATCCGGTTACTTAATGCATAGGAGCAGAAAGGAACAGTGCCAAGGATAGGCGTAATCCTAGAAGGAGCGGTCAGCATTCAAATGAACTGACGTGATATTGTGCAAATTTCTAACAGCTGCGGGATTGACTGTAGCGGGGCATCGCGTGCATGCTCAGTCCCCAAAAATGCCGAGTAATGCCCATGGGCAGAGTATTTTCCCGGTGGCTGTCTTTGGCTACCAGGGGAATTTCCAGGTTCGAGCACCGCATTATGGTTACCAGTTTAATGAAAAAGGATTTGAATATTTGGAAACAATTTCTCCTCAATTTTAATGGTCGCACTTGCTGTCAGTCAGTCGAAGTCTCCAACTCTGAATTGCAGACGTTCACCGACTCTGTGGGGTCCACCGGGGTTGGTGCTATTTTTGGCAGTGAATGGTGTGCATGGCGGCATGGATTAGCTCTGGTCTGTGCGGTAACATTTCCTTCCTTGAACCATTCCCTATTGTGGTAGCTGTTGAGCTCTGGGGTCTCAGGCTCGCGAACAGAAGGGTTTGTTTCTGCTCAGACAACTCTGGAGTGGTAAGCTGCATAAATAACTTCACATCTTCCTCTTTGCCGATTCTAGCACTACTCAGGTATTTGGTTCTTCGGTGCCTTCAATTTAACATCTGGTTTAGGTCTCGGCATATTCCGGGAGTTAAGAATGTATGTGCAGATGCATTGTCACGTTTTCGTTGGCAGGCATTCTGGGATCTCATGCCGGAGGCTTCCAAGGAAGGCACGCCCTGCCGCCCAGAGCTATGGTAGGTACTAATGAGCGGATGCTATCGTTGATCCTGACTTCTTTGGTTCCAGCTACATGAAATGCTTATGATAAGACATGGAATGAGTGGTGTCTTTTCGTGGGGCCATAATTTTTTGAAAAAGATGCTTCTTCTCTTACAGGCCTCATGTTTCAGTATTTCTTACACTTGAAGGATTTGGGTGTTTCTGAAACTGTAGCTCAGAGAAAATTGGCGGGTTTAAGTTTTCATTTCCGCCTAAGGGGTATTTTTGATTTTACCAAGTCTTTTCTTATTCGTCAAGCATTGAAGGGCTGGAAAAAGAAGATAGTCAGAAAAGAATGCCCGGGTCCCATTTCTTATTCAATGCTGTGCCGCTTGATCTCCGCGACCCATATGTAAAGACAAATACAAGGCGGCCCTATACAATACCGCTTTTTCCTTAGCCTTTTTCAGGGCCCTTCGGGTTGGTGAGCTCATTGCACCGTCAAGAGAAAAGCCAGGAGGTTTACTAAGAGACAACGTTTTCATCGGCAATGAGTTTTTCATTTTTTCTTGTTTTCAGCCAATATTGCCATCCGTGTTACAGCAAACTCTCTCATGGGAACCCAAAATAAGGGTAAGTAAATGGAAGGGTTGAAGATAAAGGTGCTCCGCTCTGAAGTCAAAAGATATAATGATATTAATGAAAATACAAGTACTAGGATTACTTGGCACCAAAAAACAGAAAACTAAATTAAAAAGATGTGAGAAGTAGTGATGAGTGAGTATGCTCTGTTAACCCTTTCGGCGAGCATGCTCGGGCGAACACTAAGTATCTTCAGCATGCTCAGGTGTTATGTTTCATTCTCTTTGTGTCCATGATTTGCGACTGTTTGACAGCTTTAATACATGTGAGGAATGCTTAAGAAACAGATATTCCTCACATGTATTAAAGCTGTCAAACAGTCGCAAATCAGGGCACAGAGAGACTGAAAGATAACACCTGAGCACGCTGAAGATACTCGGTGTTCGCCTGAGCAAGAGCGCCGAAAGGGTTAACAGAACATACTCACTCATCACTAGTGGGAAGGGTAAAATATGGCATAAATCACCAGGAGATAAAAACAATCACCAATAAAAATAGTCACCTAAGAACACATGAAACCTAACTAGCATTAAATAAACATTACAACATTGATCCAAAGCCGGGGGTCTCGTTAAGGCCCTATGGGCTTAAAATGCAGAATCGAAAGATCCATCTGCTTTCTAACTGGGCTAATACTTTTCCAAAATCCCCTCCCCTTTGACCCAAATCAATCTGGTCGATAGCCCTAACTTTAAGACCTTTAGGGCTACAACTATGGTATAACTTAAAATTATGCAGAATAGTCTTAAGTACAGTGGGGTCATCAATACTACTTGCTTTTTTGATGTCCCGCACATGCTCCCTTACCTGTATCTTCAGTTCTCTGGTGGTAAGGCCAAAGTAGAGCTTCTGCCAAGGACATTCGGAGTAGTAAATAACTCCTTTAGAGCTGCAGCCTGTCTGCTTCTTCTGCAGAGCTTCCATGGGTTTGTGCAGTCAATGGTGCTCCAGACTCCCCTGCAGGGACAATAATTGCAATGGAGGAAGCAGCTGCCAGTCCCAGCCCAACTATGACACATTCTTAATGTGGGTCAAAGATGCTCCGTGCCTGCGACTCCACTTCTCCTGAACAAAGGCGGCCTTCTGGTGGTTGGGATGTATATAAGGGGGTCACTTCCCGTTTTTGAGTGGTGGCACTTAACAAAAATAATAATTTAATAGATCATAAATTAAAAAGTAAGTCATGCACTGGATGACGAAACACAGAAGGAGGCAACACATTACATAATGGTGGTATAGGGGTCCAGAACATTAAGGTAACAACATGTTCCAAGTGCATATCAAAAGAGCTGAGCCTATAGACAAGAAACTGGACATAGAGTATGATACAAATAGTCAGATGGACACCTCTAAGTATACAGTATACAGTGCCTACAATTAGTATTCAACCCCCTGCAGATTTAGCTGGTTGACACATGCGGAATTAACTTGGCATTGTGATATTTGTACTGTAGATCAGCCTGGAAGTGGGAAATGCACTGCAGCAACTTTTTTTTTTTTTTTTTTTTTTTTTTAAACGTTAAAAGTTAATTCAGAGTGTCATTTATTATTCAACCCCTCAAACCACAAGAATTCTGTTTGGTCCCCCTAAAGTATTAAGAAGTAGTTCAGGCACCAAGAATAATGAGCTTCACATGTGTGGATTAAAGATCTCTTTTGCCAGCCTTTTCTGACTATTTAAGACCCTCCCCAAACTTGTGAACAGCACTCAGACATGGTCAACATGGGAAAGACAAAGGAGCATTCCAAGGCCATCAGAGACAAGATCGCGGAGGGTCACAAGGCTGGCAAGGGGTACAAAACCCTTTCCAAGGAGTTGGGCCTACCTGTCTCCACTGTTGGGAGCATCATCCGTAAGTGGAAGGCTTATGGAACTACTGTTAGCCTTCCACGGCCTGGACAGCCTTTGAAAGTGTCCTCCCGTGCCGAGGCCAGGCTTGTCCGAAGAGTCAAGGCTAACCCAAGGACAACAAGGAAGGAGCTCCGGGAAGATCTCATGGCAGTGGGGACATTGGTTTCAGTCAATAGCATAAGTAACGTACTCCACCGCAATGGTATCCGTTCCAGACGAGCCCGTAAGGTACCTTTACTTTCAAAGCGTCATGTCAAGGCTCGTCTACAGTTTGCTCATGATCACTTGGAGGACTCTGAGACAGACTGGTTCAAGGTTCTATGGTCTGATGAGACCAAGATCGAGATCTTTGGTGCCAACCACACACGTGACGTTTGGAGACTGGATGGCACTGCATACGACCCCAAGAATACCATCCCTACAGTCAAGCATGGTGGTGGCAGCATCATGCTGTGGGGCTGTTTCTCTGCCAAGGGGCCTGGCCATCTGGTCCGCATCCATGGGAAGATGGATAGCACGGCCTACCTGGAGATTTTGGCCAAGAACCTCCGCTCCTCCATCAAGGATCTTAAGATGGGTCGTAATTTCATCTTCCAACAAGACAACGACCCAAAACACACAGCCAAGAAAACCAAGGCCTGGTTCAAGAGGGAAAAAGTCAAGGTGTTGGAGTGGCCTAGTCAGTCTCCTGACCTTAACCCAATTGAAAACTTGTGGAAGGAGCTCAAGAATAAAGTCCACATGAGACACCCAAAGAACCTAGATAACTTGGAGAAGATCTGCATGGAGGAGTGGGCCAAGATATCTCCAAAGATCTGTGCCGGCCTGATCAGGTCTTATAAAAGACGATTATTAGCTGTAATTGCAAACAAGGGTTATTCCACAAAATATTAAACATAGGGGTTGTATAATAATTGACCCACACTTTTATGTTTAAAATTTAATAAAATTCAACTGAGCAACATAACTTTTTGGTTTGTAAGATTTATGCTTCTGTTCATAAAACCTACTCTCGTTTGCAGTTTGAAGGCTCTAACTTATTTGCATCTTATCAAACCAGCTAAATCTGCAGGGGGTTGAATACTACTTGCAGGCACTGTATGTATATCCTACCCCTGACATGACGCCAACCCTGGTGCTTGTTTCGGCACAACTGGCTAATAGAGCAGACTTGATTGGCACATGCTATGATTAGAGTTTGGGATCAGGCGCAACTCTCTGAATAAGTCATGTACTGTGTAACATCAGAACATGCGACCGGAGTCCCAATCCACATGAAGTGATACGCGGAAGGGAGTCTGATCACACGACCACAACAGCCGCTGCTCTAGATACAGCCGGGGATGCAGCCTGTCCTCCTGCCCCGCACATGTGCACCACCGGTAGTATGCCAGTGTATCAGCCAGAAAGGAAAACTTACAGCAGCTGGCAGGACTCCTAGCAATGAAGTTCTATCATACCACATACTGAATATCAGAACTTGACTGTGACGTCATCCTCCTTCCTCCCCTTCTATACACCAACCTACCCGCCTTCATCAGTGTATGATTGGGCATTTTTTCATAAGAAAAAAACTCATTTGTCACCACCCGACTGTTTATATAATAATTATTGAAAACTTAAGATCATACTGAATAGATTTTTTGTAAATCTTAAAATCATTCAATAAAAAATTATTTAAAAAAAAAAACTTACCTTTTTTTTTTTTTACTCTGCCGCTGTACTGCTGAAGCAGCATAAGAAAGCTCTGAGGAGCCTAAGGGGAAGCCAAAAAATTGTTCAATAGTGTTTAGAATGGAGAAGAAAGGACGGGAGGGTCGGTGAGTTTAGAAGTCGGGAACTGAATAGGGAAATGCTTTTCTCTCACTATGGGTAAAGGCCCACCAGTAACAGCGATAGACATTTAACTATTGGTTTCTTCCATTAAGATATACAATATAGTATAAAGATATAAAGGAAAGACACAATATTATGAGCCTCAGTGTAACAACACGTCACAGACTATAATGGGGGAAGCTTTTACTTACTTTGGTGGACGTTGTGCTTTTTCATCTTTTCTGGTGCTGAAGAAATAGAAGAAATGATCACAAATAAATACCCTATAAAATAATTATCGGGAACAAAGCCTAGTCCCAATAGGACACAGACAATAAACATAAAGTCTCTCCTATACATTTCTACATGATGTAGATATCTGGATAGATGTCATTACTAATTATTAACTCCTAATATAAATATCACTTTCACATTCGTGGTGACTGATCTTCTGCCAGGATGAATCATTGAATACTTTTGCATCTAGAAGACAGCAATTAGGACATAAGGGGGCGTCCATTTGTGGGAAGAGGGTAAAGTACCTACATGTATTTGACATGGCTCCTGCTCGATCTTGTGAAGCATTTTGGTATCCACCATTTCCGTTTGCATCTTAAAAATATCCAAACAAACAAATTGAGATACAGGCAGTTCACATTATCATCCTGATCAGTCTATGAGGATATACACAGTGATATTGTCCTGTGTAATGTGCGGCGCTTATGTCACAATATGACGTCATCGTTCAAAAGTCCAAGGTCTCATTGGAGTAAATGCCGCCATGATTGCACTTATTACTTACGGCATTGGCTCTGTGTCGGCCCACGCTGTCTTTACTTTTGGCCTGTAACAAAAATGAAGTTTTTATTAGAAACAGAGAAACTTAGAAAATATCAGAAAATATCATCTAGTGTGTGTCCTTAATACTGTAAATGCAATAACTTAAAGAGAGTCTGTCAGTAGGATCGTCCCTCCTAAGCCGCCAAAATGGGCATGTAGGTCACTGGAAGTTGAATAAAATGACACCTTGATATCTGCAATCCGATGTCTTAATCCAGAGAAAGCCATATTTTCTTACCTCTCCAAAGTGGCCATGGGGCACTGGAAATGGTTTTGCTGATGGCCACTGTGACTACCACGGTTGAAGGTAGAGGAGATGATGTCCGTTCCAGTGCCCCATGGCCACATTGAAGCGGCATTGCTAATCAGACAAGACCAGGAGCCGGGAAAATTGTTCTTACTATAACCCTAGTGTAGGGGACCCCAATTCAATAACCCCCCCAATATGTACAAACATGTTTTATATCCTTCTCAGTAAAGATGAGCGAGTATAGTCGTTACTATTCGGTACTCGCTGAATAATACGGTACTCGGGCTACTCGTTACTCCGCGAGTTTCCTTGTGATTACTCGCTGAGTAACGAGTATAATTTACTGTAAGTCAATGGGAAATGCGAGTAAGCCGTATGATTGTTTAAAAGCCGGCGGTAAAAAGCCGCCGGCTTTTAAACAATCACACAGCCCCATACTGCTTCCCCGCAGCCTCCCATCCCAATCCTCCACTCCCCCCGCCGCCTCCCATCCCAATCCTAAGTTAGGACCGGGTGGAGAGCGCAGCACCAGGGAGCGGGAAGCGAAGGACCCGGGCGGGGAAGCCGGCAGTGAAAAGACTTCACCGCCGTCTTTCCTGTTTGGTGCTGCGCTCCCTGATGTATGCTCCCAGCTCCATGGTGCTTTGCTCCCCGCCCGGTCCTAACTTAGGATCGGGATGGGAGGCGGCGGGGGAGCGGGGAGCGCACATCAGGGAGCGCAGCGGTGAAGTGTTTTCACTGCCGGCTTTCCCACCGGTTATTTCAAATAAACAGCTGAGGTATCAGCTGATGCTGATCAGCTATTCATTTGAAGTAGCCGCGGTGTCCTCAGAGGGTTCATGTGAGTTCATGCTTGACTGGATGAACTCACATGAACTTTCCCACGGCCGCACAGCTCAGCTACATCTCTGGTAGAGAATCTCTACCAGAGATGTAGCTGAGATAAAGAAAAAGACTACATTGGACTACCTCGGACTGAAGATAATTTTTTTTAATAAAGATGCAATCTCTAAGTGTTTTTTTGTTTTATTTCTAATAAAAACAATTGGGCTGTGTGATTGTTTAAAAGCCGGCGGCTTTTTACCACCGGCTTTTAAACAATCATGCGGCTTACTCGCATTTCCCATTGACTTACATTGGACTCGCTACTCGTAACGAGTACCCGAGTACTCGTTACGAGTATAGCGAGTCCGATTATTTCACTACTCGCTCATCCCTACTCCTCAGTCTAAGTGATAACAAGTTATTCATCAGCTACTAAACCATATGCAGCCTATAATATCTGTATATGTCACTGTCTCTCTACTTACAGGGTGGTGGTCTCTGCGCTGTGGTCTTCTTCTCTTCTCTCTAGCTCTATTCTATCCATTTCTTCTTCTCCCTCCTCTTCCTCATTACTGGACACATAACATAGACTATATGTAGTAACGCTCTCATAAATGACCACTGTTGTAATCGCTCTTTTATGGGGAGTGTTGGAGTGGCTTCATGCCCCTATTTCTCCCCAAATAACATTCATTGATCCCTTTACGAAGGTAGAACTACAGACGAGTGTATGGGCAGCCATGTTTTATATGTTCCTCCATCTCTACCCAGATATAATCAGTCATTCATCAGTTACTAATAAGCATCTACGATCGTATACATCCCATAATATCTGTATATGTCACTATCTCTCTACTTACAATGTGGTGGTCTCTGCGCTGTGGTCTTCTTTTTGTCTTATCTTAATCATTATATACTCTTCTTCCTCCTCTTCCTCACTACTGGACACATAACATAGACTATATGTAGTAACGCTCTCATAAATGACCACTGTTGTAATCGTTATAACAAGTCATTTCCCATTTACTATTAAATATCTACAATCGTCTACAATCTATAATATCAGTATATGTCACTGTCTCTCTACTTACAGTCCGAAGCTATCTCCGCTTCCATCCTCCTCTCTTATCACTGTTGTTATGTGAGCGATGTATATTTTTCCTTCCTCTTCCTCACTACTGGACATATAACATAGACTATATGTAGTAACGCTCTCATAAATGATCACTGTTGTAATCGTTATAGCAAGCCATTTCCCATTTACTATTAAATATCTACAATCATCTACAATCTATAATATCAGTATATGTCACTGTCTCTCTACTTACAGTCCGATGTTCTCTTTTCCGCCATTTTCCTCTCCTCTCTCTGATGTTACACTCTCTATAATCTCTTCTCCCTCCTCTATCTCACTATTGGACACATAATATAGAACAAATGCAGGAGGATATTTTAATTTGCAGTAGTTTTATAATTGAATTCATAAAACAAAGCAAAAAAAGCGGCATTCAGAGTTCTGCACATTTATAGTAGACGTCCCATTCCCAGAAAACTGCACCTTGTATAGTAAATAGTTTATTGCTCCTTCTGTGACCTTCCGTTCATTATCCCCGTTCTCACCAATTGACATTAATTATCCTTTTTACAGAACTACAGCCGTATCAGCCATAGGGACTGCAATAAAGAAAGCAAGTTGGACAGAGAGGTGGAGCCGGGAGAGAGAGACAAGTGCAGGAAGAGAGCTGCACAAGTCTCCCTCTCCTGCCTGACAATGATCGGTGCAGGAGAGGAGGCTGGAGGTTACCTGGAAAGGTCCTAATTAGCTCTAGGCCCCTCCCTGATGTCACTTACATGCAAGGAATTTTATAGAATGGAGGAATAGAAATGGAGAACAACTTTATTGATGGTAGGGAAATGCTCATGAATAAAGGAAAAGGATCTGACCTCAATGGTCTTTTGTTTTTGGCTCCTCCATCAGTTATTATGTATATGCAGTCATTTTTTATACTAAGTGACTGAAAGTGCCATAACTATAACTATACAATGTTCTATATTGTATGTATATATCACTTATTATATATTTAGGCTCACACGCTCCACTTACCTAATCACACTACTATTCTCACTCTTCCCAGTTGTTTCCTCTTCTTCCTCGCTGTCATCTTCCTCACTATCAGACACATAAAATAAGTCATATAAATCATATATAATGTACTTTGACATCCAGAGGACAGAGGGTTATATGAAGACTCAGGTAGTATAGTTAACCCCTTATTGAGGGCGCACTATGTCTGTATGATGCAGGCTCAAGAGTTGAGTCTGCTCCCTGCAGCACCAATGATGACTGTTACATAGCTTGCACCCAACAGTAACTGATGCAATTGGAGCTAGTCAAGATTACATTAGTTGAACCCTTTAAATGCTGCTGTGAAGTATGACAATAGTATTAAAAAGAGGATTTAACACAGCGGCTGAAACTTTGTATGCCCAGCAGCTCCCCACGCAAGGCGATCGTAGGGTGACGATTGGCTGCAATTGCAGCTAGGGGTCTGCTGGAGGCCTCCACTTCTGCCATGTGTTATCTCCTACGAAGCCCAGCCTGAACCTTCTGTACCCATAACAAGTCATTCATCAGTTATTATTAAACATCTACAATCATATCCAGCCAATAATATCTATATATCTCACTATCTGGGATTTCCCCAGTCCTCGTCTATGGTTTCCATTAATGCAGCAATGAAAGTTCTAATAACTTACTTGATGGATTCCGTGCTCGCCCAGGCTGTTTTTATTTTTTTTGGCCTATAAAAATGTAGCTTTTGTTAGAAACAGTGATACTTAAAAAACCTACAGAAAATATCACCTATATAGTGTGTCTATAATGCAGTAACAAATGATAGCATTCAGGGCATAACTATATGGAGTAATAAGGAAAAAAATAGTTTTATGGTATCTAAGATGAACATTTACATATAGCTCTAGGGAGTGTAGAGCGAGCAGTCACATTGGGACCCCCTCATCTACCACATATATATTCATCACTGTTACAAATGGTTTTTGGTAGTTGAGGGGCCCTGTTACATATTTTGTATTGGAGCCCAAGAGGTTGAAGTTACACCTCCGATTGCATCTACGTCTCATATTGAAAAGAAACTGACGACTACAAACAGTGAGAGTCGTGGACCATGATTGCACCAGTTACTTACGGCAATGACTCTTCATTAGGCCCTCCGATGTTTCTATGGGACTCAACGTGCCTGAAATGAAAAAAATACATCTCTGGTTAGAAGAATTGATACTTAGGAAGCCAATGGATAAAATTATCTGCCGTGATGTGCAGAAAGGCTGTGCACTCTCTCACCGGCAACAAAACAGAGCGCACTGTCAGTGCACATTGTAAGACGAATTCCCAGCTTGCAGAGACCAGCACCGCCTCTGTAATTAACGCAACTTGTGGGGGCCGGTGCTTGTCTCTGCAAGCTGGGTATTCATCTTACAAGGTGAAGTGACAGTGCACTCTATTTTGTTGCTGGCTCATTACTACTGATCTGAGCTGGTGAGAAAGTGCACTGTCTTTGTGCACAGTGCACAGTGCACATCACACAGGGACTAGCCCAGCCCTTGAAATGAAGGTCACTGTTGATGCTTCATTTCAGGGAGAGGGCAGAGGCAGTGACTGCAGCTTCTACCCCCTGATGGTGTTTTGTTTGAGTGTCCCAGCATGCACTGGGATTTTCAAACAAAGCCTCATCAAAAAGGAAGTAAGAAAAAAAAGATGTCACATGCCTGCAAAGAATTTTATAGAATGGAGGTACAGAAAGGGAGAACAACTTTATAGACGGTTCGGAAATGCTCATGAATTCAGAATTTGATGTTTTATACCATGTGGCTTAAAATGCCATAACTATAAGTGCATATTGTTCTCTGTTGTATGTATTTATCACCCATTATATATTTAGTCTCAGACTCTCCACTTACCTACTCATAGTCCAATTTTCACTCTCCCAAGTTGGTTCCTCCTGTTCTTCCTCACTATTGGACACATAAAATAAGTGATATAAATCATATATAATCTACACTGACATCCAGATAACACTGAGCTATATGACGACTGGGGTATATCCTGAATGAAGAGTCCCGGTTAACCACTTTTTGGGGGCGCACAGTCTCTGTATGGTGCGGGCTCAAGAGTTGAGTCTGCTCCCTGCAGCACCGTTGATGGCTCTGTTACATAGCTGACACCCAACAGTAACTGATGTAATTGAAGCTAGCCGTGATTGCATTAGTTTAACCCTTTAAATGCTGCTGTGAAGTATGACAGCAGTATTAGAAAGGGGATTTATCTTGTTGGCTGTCACTTTGTATGCCCGGCAGCTCCCCACGCAGTCGATTGTAGGGTGCCGATTGGCTGCCATTGCAGCTAGGAGTCTACTGGAGGCCTCCACTTCTGCCATGTGTGATCTCCTACAAAGCCCAGCCTGAACCTTCTGTACCCATAACAAGTCATTCATCAATTACTATTAATCATCTACAATCATATCCAGCCAATAATATCTATATATCTCACTATCTCTCTACTTACATTCCGATGTTATCCTCTCTGCTGTTCTCCGCTTTAATCTCTACCACTTTATTAATGCTGTTATCTTCCTCTTCCTCTCTACTGAATACATAACATAACTCTTTATAAGTGAGGGTTAAAGGGGGTCCACACATTGCAATCATGGTGCATTTTTTTACAATGGTTTCCCAAAATCATTGCAAAACTGTGATTTTGGGAAAACCTGAGACAGCAATAAAAGTTCTGATAACTTACCTGATGGATTCCACGCTCGCCCAGGCTTTTATTGGTGTAATTGGCCTATAAAAATGTAGCTTTTGTTAGAAACAGTGATATTTAAGAAACCTACAGAAAGTATCATCTATATAGTGTGTCTATAATGCAATAAAAATGATAGCATTCAGGGGCATAACTATATGGAGTAATAAGGAAAAAAATAGTTTTATGGATCTGAGATGAACATTTACATATAGCTCTAGGGAGTGTAGAGCGAGCAGTCGCATTGGGACCCCCTCATCTACCACATATATATTCATCACTTTTACAAATGGTTTATGATAGTTGAGGGGCCCTGCTACATATTTTATATTGGAGCCCAAGAGGTTCAAGTTACATCTCCGATTGCATCTACATCTCATAGTGAAAAGAAGCTGAGGACTACAAACAGTGAAAGTCGTGGACCATGATTGCGCCAGTTACTTACGGCAGTGACTCTTCATTAGGCCCCTCGATGTTTCTGTGGGACTCCATGTGCCTGAAATGAAAAAAGTACAGCTCTGTTTAGAAGAAGTGATGCTTAGGAAGCCTATGGATAAAGTTATCTGCCGTCTTAAGGCAGTGCACTCTCTTTCCGGCAACAAAGCAGAGCGCACTGTCAGTAGTGCGCATTGCAAGATGAATTCCCAGCATGCAATGACCAGCACCGCCTCTGCAATTAACGTAACTCGTGGGGGCCAGTACTCGCCTCTGCAAGCCGGGTATTTGTCTTACAAGGTGAACTGACAGTGCGCTCTGCTCTGTTTCCAGGCTCATTACTGCTGATCTGAGCCAGCAAGAAAGCGCACTGTCTTTATGTACCGTGCACAGTGCACATTGTGCAGAGACTAGCCCATCCCCTGAAATGAAGGTCAATGCTGTCGCTTTGTTTCAGGGAGAGGACAGAGGCAGTGACCGCCGCTTCTATCCCCTAATGAGTAATGACGCTTTGTTTGAGAATCCCAATTTTCAAACGAAGCGTCATCAAAAAGGAAGTAGGAAAAAGAAAGAAAAGCAGTTAAATAGTGTTGTGAGAGAACGATAGGGAATTTTTATTTAAAGTATAAATTGTAAAATACAATAAAGAAATATTATCTATATAACGTGTCCCTCAGATAACAGCATGGACATCACCTCCAGAATCTATATAGCTCTACGTTCACATAGGTTGTACTGCACAGTATGATTATCCTTTAATCTAGGGCTCCAAGACAATATTTGGTCGCTCAGGAGTCTGGGTAAATTTTTGGTGTTACTGTAATTTGCTCATGACCTCATTGTTATCCTACAGGGGAAAGGGATGAGCAACAGTATGAAGAATTAAATGGGGTCTAAATTCTTTATTATTGAAAGCAATTGTATCCTTCATATGGAAACATTGTAAATGCCCATGAGTGAGAGCGGCAATGCCATGATACCATCACTGTGGAGTCCTCCCCTTATTGGGACACATACTACTCCTATAGGAATGTGGTAGGAAGATAAATACCTGAATGTTCTCTTGGTGTTCTCTATTGTCTCAATCAATCTGTTATGGAAAAAGCCAAGAAAAAGACAATGAATAATATTACACACAAACATTTACAAAAATGGTAAGAAGATAAATGATACTATTGAGGCTTAATATAACCAGTGCATTATTACAGAGAGAATATGGGAGAATGCGTTATCCCAGTAATATCAGATACATACATCCCACCCGGATATTCCTCCTCCTCCACTGCTGGCTTCATCCTATTAAAGCGTCAGGGTATGTGCCCACGATGCAGATTTGAAGCAGAAATCTCCTTGCAGAAAAAGCGCATGCGGATTTTACATGCGTTTTTTTCAAGCGTTTTTCCAAGCGATTTTGAACATCACTTGGAAAAAGGCTTAACAAGTTGGTCACACAATATAAATCCATGCAACTGGGAAAAAAAACCTTATACTCACCTCTCCGGCGGCCCTCGGTCTCCTCCCGTCCTCTCTCCTCGGCGGCCCACGGTGTACTGGCAGAACCTGCGGTAACGTCATTTAGTCAGCTGATGGTCACACGACCATCACCTGACTGCTGACGTCAGCAGTCGCGTGACCATCAGCTGACTAAATGACGTCACCGCAGGTCCTGCCAGTACACCGTGGGCCGCCGAGGAGAGAGGATCGCCACCGGGAGGAGACCGAGGGCCGCCGGAGGAGTGAGTATGAATATTTCCTTTTTATTTTTTACTTTTTAATTCTTTTTTAACTTGCAGGTACAATAGTACCCGGGTCGGATGAGAGTCTCCTCCTCTCCCAACCGGGGTACCATCCGCGCATTGAACCGCATGGAAACATGGGGATGTTATGCGGTTCAATGCAAGTCAATAGGCGCGATTTTGCCGCAAAATTGGTTGTGCTGTGGATTTTTCCGCAATAAAAATCCGCAGCGGATATTTCCGCAGCATGTGCACAGCACATGCGGATTATCATTCGGGAACATGGCAGACATCTTAACAAGCGATTTTAATGCGTTTCCACTGCAGAATTGCCATCGCGGAAACACATAAAATCTGCATCGTGGGCACACAGCCTCAGGAAGACAATGAGAATTGTTGGTATCTGCTCCAGAGCTGATAATAGGAGATCATCAATGGTCACTAGAGGGTTTGTATAATCAGATATAGAAAGTAGTTATAGAATAGAGACCCCAATTTATAACATAACTATCAATATTACAGTAGCCAAAACTGGGACACTTAAGCCAGCAGTGTCTCTGAAACCAACATGGGAAGCCCTCCAAACATAACCCCAAACACCGGACTTTTGGTGGAGTTTACCCTTTTTACACTTTCTTTTGCATATGATAGCTATTCTGTTGGGCCTCGCCTTTCCCTGCCTTTTGACTAGGCCGTACCCACGTTTCTGAAAAGTGTCAGGGCTGGTGTAAAAAAGCTAAAATGTGCTAAGTTGTATTTGGAAGCTCGTGTTAAATAAAAATGTACAACTTTTGTGGCAGAGAGTATGATGAATTCCCCCTATGAATGAATTTCCAAAAAGTTGGATTTTATAAATCTGCCATACCTGACCTTGGCCTTCGGGAAGAGTCAGAGGGTTGTATAACTTGAATGAGGATTGCATCGCAATGCTTGAACTGGTCGACGGCTTTAACAACCCAAGAGTGACGGCGTGTATTCCTATGCAGCTGTCACGCTCGGGTCAGGAGAGCTGACAGCCAGCCCGAGCATTGCGATGAGATCTTTGACTCTTCCCTAGGGCTAATGCTCGATGGTAACACAAAGTCACCTGCCATTCTCCTTACTCACATGGAGCTTCAGTATTTCTCTATGGGAGGAGAAGTTGCAGGAGATAATGGGTGACATGGACGGTGACTCTCCGCCATCAAGTGACCCCAGTCCATCAGAGAAATTGTAGATTTAGGATAATTAAGCATTTACCTTATTTTTCTCACAATTCTTTCGCTCACAAATAATAAAACCCTACAATAATGGAAAAAAAGCAATTATAGTAGACATCAAATTTCACTCCTGTTGTGATATTTGTGAAGGGGGGAAGGGTCGGTTACTGACACCTCAGCTCACTAACTAAATAAAGATTCAGTTTTAATTAAGGGAAAAAAAATCTATAAGGACGGGGAATAGACATCCTGACATTATAGGGTTAATATCTACAGATAAAGACAAAGTAACAGAACATAATAAAAGACGTAAAAAGAGGCCAATATAAGGTTTACTTACACTTCACTGCCATCTGCACCCCTCTAGTGAGTGGCCCCTCGGCAGTTATCATGATGTCACTGTGTGATGTCATCATCCCATTCCATGGATCACTAATCACCAGTAACAACAGTAACTGTCCGAAGTTACAAAAACCTGAAACCAATCCAGTTTACATGAAATGGTCCTTTAAGGGATTATGAGAGGATTAGAAAAACATAACCACTTTCTTCCAAAAACAGCGCCACACCTGTCCACAGGTTGTTTGTGGTATTGTAACTCAGCTCCATAGAAGTGAATAGAGCTGAGCTGTAACACCGGACACAATCGACAGTTTGTGTTTTTGGAAGAAACAAGACAGAATTTTTTAAATCTTGTACAATCTTATACCATTTTCAGAGACAAAGAGGATAGGAGCTCTAGTCCCATTGGAGGTAGCATTCCTAAAAATCAAGATCAACCCTTTAAAGAGTCTCGTTAAATGACTTAGGATAGAAAACTAAAACAGAATCTTTATTTGCAGTCAAGTGTTTTTGGGCTTTTTGCTTCTCATCAGTGCAAAGTTATGTCCTATAGGCAGAACTAGAGCTACTGTCCTATTCCTCTGAACAAACTACTTGCACATTTAAATTCCTAGGGAAACATTTTATGGCCTATAAGTCTCCCTACATCAACTTGTATAGAATAGATAAAAAGCTGTCTGTGGAGCATGGTCAATAATAGTAAGCCTCATATCTCCTGGACCTTTTTGATGGACAATGACCATGTACCCGACACTGTCTCTGACCGACTGGTCAGTTTGATTAATAAAGAGATATTCTGGATCTTCAAATTGGGCACGTTGGCCCCTGAAGGTTTGAATTTGGCTCTTGAAAATGTAACCAGTTCTTAAGGTTATTTCTTGTTCCTTTCTAATTGATTTACAATTGTCATGTTTTAAACAATTTTTTTCATTTTTCTTTTATCACCAATTTGCAATACGTCACAATACAGTGACGTTTGTGTGTATTTTGCATTGGTGATGTATATTTTACATTGGTAAATGTATGTTTAACATTGTCTACTAACCCCTGGGGGCAATTTGTATTATTGATGTATTTTTGAATATTTGTTCATGAACATGTATTGCTATATTCTGTACCTTATATAATATGTTTTTGGTTTCTTGTATTCATCTGAAGGTGGTTTATGTGAAACCATTGGAGGCACGTATTCACCGGCACATGAAGGGTCTCTTCTATTTGGACCCAGGTTTAACTTATTAGTGTCTGAACAAAATCAATGAATATATCAACCAATCACTGTGAAGCTCTGTCTATATATGTTTTATCTTGTTTTCATACCCTTGTACCACCTGAGGAAGATAGCTTACTATCGAAACGCGTTGTGGAAAGGGCTCATTAAATACTTATTTTTTTTAGCCCCAAATCCGTTTTCTCTAGTGTCAATCCTTCAGCGCTCCATAGACCGCTTTTTATCTATTCTATATGACGCGCCCCCTGGGACATATTCCTTTTTGAGGGGAATACCCGGCACCGGATCAGATGGGGGGTTGTAGTCTCCGAGCGGCTGTGACCCGGTCCCGTGCCCAGGGCGTCAAGCTCAGGGTTATGTGGCAGTCTTTACTGATGTTATTAAAGTTCGTTGTGTCGACTACGCCACCCGTTGTGATGCGGTCACTGTGGCCGCCGCTGCAGCAGGGTCCGCTGAGGCTGATGGTGGATGCGCAGCTTGGTGGGATAACCCCCAACGGGAGGGGTATAGCCTCAGAGGGGACAGGCGCAGAGGATGGGGGTTGTGGTGGTGCGGTGCAGCCGGTAATGATGACAGACTCGGGTAGTGCAGTTAAGGGTCTTTACTTACTGCAGATGTTCCTGGTCACTCTAGCTCCAAGTGACCTCCCGAGCCGTGCTGCGTCCACCAGGTCCTGGATCCGGCCAACCCCCAAACAAGTCCGGAGCGTGGCCCTGAGCTCTCCCTCTGTCCTTCCTTCAGCCGTCCCCACCAGTGATTCACCTAAATCCAGCTCCCTCGGGCCTTCTGTTGGGCAACCTTTGGCCTCAGGTTCCCTGACCCTCCATGTGGTGTGCCTTCAGGGTGAATGTAGTGGGTGACCGTGACAGACTCTGCCCACGGTCTCCGGTCTCTGGCTGGGGAATGTCTTTACCCCCACCAGCTTGGGTTCCGGTACCCTTCTGCTGACTCCTCACCCGGTGTTCTTATTTGGGTTCTTGGGTCCCTTCTTTGTCCCCCTTCTGGGTCTTTCTTCACTCCACTCTCTCTCCAGGGCTGTTGTTTCTTTCTCCCTCTTTCTGCAGGCTTGTCCTCTGCATCTGACTTACTCTCTGCGTCTGACCCTGATCCTAGTTGGTGCCCTCCTTATATATCCCTCTATGTGTGAGCTCAGGTGACCAGCACCCAATGAGCTCCTACCACTACCCAGACTGCTCCCCCTATCTGCCCCTACACTACATGGGATGTTCCTCCCCCCTCCCACTCCAGCCAGGAACAGGCTCGGTCGCACCTGCACATTTCTAAGTGGGAGTGCCGTCGGCCTGCTCCTCTGGAATGGGATGTATGTAGTGCATGCAGTCTATCTGAGCTCAGTTCCACACTCCTTCCTTACCCGGGAGTGGAATATCACACCTCTGGGTTGAGGTGCAATACCCCTGTAGCAGCCGAATCCTCAGGGTGCTACATTCCCCCCTGGTAAATCACAGCACGTCCTCGGGCTGCAAAGACAAAAACACCAAAACATACAAATTTTTATAAACATATAAAACATATAAAATATTATATATATATAACTTTTTCATATAGACAACATTATAACATTCTCGTCGTCTCTTTCTTTCTTCCTCCTCTGGTCACCGTGCAACTCGTGACCAGGTAAAGTGCGACAGTCTTTTGAAAAGCAGTTCCTTATAAAACCAGTAGGGGGCGCCTTAGGAAGCGCAACTATTTACAGGAGAATTTGGCCGTTCTCAGTCCCCGGCCAGGTAAGGGAAAGGGATGGCTGCTCACAGTCCTCAGCCTGGTTTGGGTAGGGGACACACAGATTAAACTGTTCACTGGTCCCAACGGGGACTAAACTTTAAAGCAGCCACGGTTACTTGTGTACCCCGACGGGTAACTATTTACATCTCCTTTGTACTATTTCAGTCATAGTACCTTCTAGCCTTGAACCCGTCCGGGTCTTCTGGCTCCTCCTCCCTACACCGCAACTCCTCCTCTGTCAGGCGATGCACGTGGAGGGCGTAAGGTCCCTTGGCACACTTGTGCCGGGTGAACGTTACCTCGTCACCGACGTAGAGGTCACGGCCTTTGTGACCCTCTGGCAGGTGAGACTCGACATCCCGTCGGGTAACGAAGACGTGACCCATGGTGTTCTGGTCCTTTATGAAGCCCCACCCATGCTGCGCATTAAACTTTATTACCGTCCCGATGGTACGGGGACGATCTGCTGCACGGGGGTCCCTTCTGGTCCGACTCTTTTGCTCCGCGCTGCGGGTCCGGGCCCATTGCTCTCTGGCCCGCCTCTCCTCCCGCTCTCTCTTGAACTCTGCCAGCTGTTGACGGCAACACTCGGTACGCTCTGCTGCAGCTGCCCGAGTCTCTCCGGTGAACCCCATCAAATCTTCTCCCGTGGGGTCCCACACGAACTGGGCTTCCTCGAGTGGAGGCGAGACCCGAGTCACGGGCTTTGGAGCCGGGATCAGGGGCTCACACAAGGGCCCTAGTCTTTGCTGCCGCTCTAGCTCAGGGTACCCTTCGGGCCAGATGAAGGGCCGCCCGTCCGGCCATGTGAGCTGGCCGAAGAGGTCCTCCCCCAGGTGTGGCACCCTTGGTATTGCGGGCGCGGGCGCGGTGGTGATGGCGCCCGGGTTGCCCAGGCCTTGCGGCCAGGCCTGGGGCACCTGGAAGGTGAAGGGCACCGTTAGGACGGCGGCGCCCTGGGTTACCTGGCCTTGCGACCAGGCCGGAGGCTCCGCGGAGGTAGATGGCTCTGCTTTGGATGCGGCGCCCGGAAACGCTAGGCCCTGTGACCAGGCCGGAGGCTCTTCTTCCTGCGCCACGCTCCGGGTCACGACGCGTGACGTCACTGGGGTCGCGTCGGCGGCTTCCGGTCGTGGCCTAGTCGGTGGCGGTGTCATGGCGGTCTCGGGTACGGCAGGGGGACTTTCGGGCTCTGCGACGGGGAGCTGGGGCAGGTGGGTGGTCTTCCGGTATGGGGTATAGGCATCCCCCTTACCTGCTGCCATGCGTCTCGCTCCCTCTTCTGCGCCGTCTCCGGCCTTGGGTCCTCCCGCGTCATCCGCAGAGGTAGTCGGTGTCTTCTTCCAAGGGAGCGGGTTCCGTGGACGGATTCCAGCTTGCTGGGCCATCTCCCGGCCCCACTCCGCCAGGATCTCCCTCTGCACTCGGGCCATCCTTCCCGCGAGGCCCTCCAGGGCACTCCGCGCGCACTCCCGATCTCGGGGAAGCTGCGCCAGGATCTCCGCTAAGCCTAGCGGGGTTGTTGACTCCAGCAGGCTCCTGACCATCGGGTCGGTGCTGCTCTGCTCTGCTTCCGGCAGGCTCCTGGCCAGCGGGCCGGTGCTGCTCTGCTCTCCTCCTTCTTCCTTCTGCAGGCTCCTGGCCAGCGGGCCGGTGCTGCTCTGCTGCCGCTCCATTCCCGGGTCTACTCTTTCTCTCCTCGACTCCGGGTGCTCTTGCTCTGGACACCTCGCCTCCGGGTGCGCTCGTTCTTGACTGCTCCAAGCGACACCCATCTTTGCTCTTTTCTTTCGTCTCCTCCCACTTCGAGGGCGGTCCCGGGGCAACTCGGTGACTGTCAGCTCCAGGGGTAGTTCCTTCACACTGACAGACACCTCCAGCATCACAGTCTCTGTTGGTGGGGGCGGTTTCCACTTTTGGCGCCATTTTCTGTCCTGGCCCACGATGGGAGGTGGCCTCTTGCCCTCCTTTGGCACGCCCATAATGGCGTCCGCTGCTCTTCCAAGGCGGGAAATCTGCGGTTTTGGCGGGAAGCGTCGCCCAGTGGCGGGAAACTCTGCAGATGGCGGGAACAAGTTGGAAATGGCGGACAATCGGCGGGAAACGACTGGTGATGGAGTCCGATGGCGTGGACCCTCCGGAACCGGCGGGAGTCTTCTTTCTGAGGTAAACTTGCACTTTTCTTCAGGCACGCAGTACCCGGGTGTTGCGGGCACGTAATCCTGCCGACTACGCCAAAGTTGACGCGCCCCCTGGGACATATTCCTTTTTGAGGGGAATACCCGGCACCGGATCAGATGGGGGGTTGTAGTCTCCGAGCGGCTGTGACCCGGTCCCGTGCCCAGGGCGTCAAGCTCAGGGTTATGTGGCAGTCTTTACTGATGTTATTAAAGTTCGTTGTGTCGACTACGCCACCCGTTGTGATGCGGTCACTGTGGCCGCCGCTGCAGCAGGGTCCGCTGAGGCTGATGGTGGATGCGCAGCTTGGTGGGATAACCCCCAACGGGAGGGGTATAGCCTCAGAGGGGACAGGCGCAGAGGATGGGGGTTGTGGTGGTGCGGTGCAGCCGGTAATGATGACAGACTCGGGTAGTGCAGTTAAGGGTCTTTACTTACTGCAGATGTTCCTGGTCACTCTAGCTCCAAGTGACCTCCCGAGCCGTGCTGCGTCCACCAGGTCCTGGATCCGGCCAACCCCCAAACAAGTCCGGAGCGTGGCCCTGAGCTCTCCCTCTGTCCTTCCTTCAGCCGTCCCCACCAGTGATTCACCTAAATCCAGCTCCCTCGGGCCTTCTGTTGGGCAACCTTTGGCCTCAGGTTCCCTGACCCTCCATGTGGTGTGCCTTCAGGGTGAATGTAGTGGGTGACCGTGACAGACTCTGCCCACGGTCTCCGGTCTCTGGCTGGGGAATGTCTTTACCCCCACCAGCTTGGGTTCCGGTACCCTTCTGCTGACTCCTCACCCGGTGTTCTTATTTGGGTTCTTGGGTCCCTTCTTTGTCCCCCTTCTGGGTCTTTCTTCACTCCACTCTCTCTCCAGGGCTGTTGTTTCTTTCTCCCTCTTTCTGCAGGCTTGTCCTCTGCATCTGACTTACTCTCTGCGTCTGACCCTGATCCTAGTTGGTGCCCTCCTTATATATCCCTCTATGTGTGAGCTCAGGTGACCAGCACCCAATGAGCTCCTACCACTACCCAGACTGCTCCCCCTATCTGCCCCTACACTACATGGGATGTTCCTCCCCCCTCCCACTCCAGCCAGGAACAGGCTCGGTCGCACCTGCACATTTCTAAGTGGGAGTGCCGTCGGCCTGCTCCTCTGGAATGGGATGTATGTAGTGCATGCAGTCTATCTGAGCTCAGTTCCACACTCCTTCCTTACCCGGGAGTGGAATATCACACCTCTGGGTTGAGGTGCAATACCCCTGTAGCAGCCGAATCCTCAGGGTGCTACATATACATTCTCTCAGTCCCTCTCTTGGGGGTCAGCTGCAGGAGCAGCTTCCATACAATAACTGCTTAAACCCTTCCCTGTAATTCCCCTCCGTTTGTTCAAATAGAGGACCTGCGTTCAGGGGGCCGCTTCCTCTCAACCAACAGGACCTGTGATGACGCGCATTTGATCCCGAGTCACGTGGTCTGCGGGCGGTCACATGGTCCGCGACCAGGAACCCGGAAACGGTGAGCACAAACGGCGGTCTGCAACACACGGCACGTGGTGTGCCCAGCCACCTGCACCGTGTGGTGAGACTTGCCTGCTCTCTCCATCCTCAGACTGTCACCGGGGTTGTGCAGGGGTGCACAACTCCATTAGGTGAGTGGCCTCTTGGCCGTTTTCTCCATATCAATCCACAAGGTCCTTCACATAGCGCGCTTTTTCTCCTTCTCTCCTTCCCTACATCAACTTGGCACTCTCTTCAAGGAGACACTTTACCCCTTCAACCATTTAAATATTATGTAATTGTGAATGGCAATAGATAAAGATTTATGACAGTTATTTCTATATTCCTAATTACACTTCATCCATACTGTAGATATAGTATATCTTGACTTCAGCAAAGCATTTGACAAAGTATCTCACACCATCCTTATTGAAAAAATGACCAAGTATGCAATGGACCAGGCAACTGTTAGGTGGATTCATAACTGGCTTAGTGATCGGACTCAAAGGGTGGTTGTAAATGGCTTCACATCCAGCTGGATGAATGTCTCAAGTGGGGTACCACAGGGCTCCGTCCTGGGACCTGTATTGTTCAACATCTTTATCAATGATTTAGATGAAGGAATTGAGGGTAAACTGATTAAATTTGCTGATGACACAAAGCTAGGAGGGATAGCTAATACTAGAGAAGAGAGAGAGAGGATTCAAAAAGACCTAAATAAACTGGAGCAGTGGGCAGCAACCAACAGAATGGTTTTTAACAGGGAAAAATGCAAAGTACTACATCTGGGCAATAAAAATGAAAAAAGCATATACAGAATGGGAGGAATAGAGCTAAGCAACAGTACATGTGAAAAAGACTTAGGTATACTAATAGATCATAGACTGAACATGAGTCAACAGTGTGATGCAGCAGCAAAAAAGGCAAATACAATTCTGGGATGTATTAACAGAAGCATACAGTCTAGATCACGTGAAGTCATTATCGGTCTTTACTCCTCTTTGGTCAGACCTCATCTGGAATACTGTGTACAGTTTTGGGCACCACATTTTAAAAAAGACATAGACAAACTGGAGCAAGTTCAGAGAAGAGCGACCAGAATGGTGACTGGTCTGCAAACCATGTCCTATGAGGAACGGTTGCAGGATTTGGGAATGTTTAGCTTGCAAAAAAGAAGACTGAGAGGAGACTTAATAGCTGTCTACAAATATGTCAAGGGCTGTCACATTGTAGAAGGATCATCTTTATTCTCATTTGCACCAGGAAAGACTAGAAGCAATGGGATGAAACTAAATGGGAGGAGACACAGATTAGATATTAGAAAAAACTTTTTGACAGTTAGGGTGATTAATGAGTGGAACAGGCTGCCACGAGAGGTGGTGAGTTCCCCTTCAATGGACGTCTTCAAACAGAGGCTGGACAGACATCTGTCTGAGATGATCTAGTGAATCCTGCTTTGAGCAGGGGGTTGGACCAGATGACCCAGGAGGTCCCTTCCAACTCTACCATTCTATGATTCTATGATTCTATGATACATAGTGATGTATTGTACCTGTGTATGGATGGTGGATACATAGACAGAAGGCCGGGTGGGCACATGACACATTTTGCTCATTAACTAAATAAAAGTTCAAATATTATTCGAGAATGAAGGAAATGAGGAACGAGAGGGAAAGACACAATCGATTGATAGGAGATAAATCAGCAGATAATATAAGGCTACTTACACTCCACTAACTGTAAACCCTCAGAGGAGTTCCGTCCGGCAGTTGCTTATATATCAGCGTCACAACATTCCGTGACCTCATAACCGACAATCACCTACAACCAATGCACTGGACATGAATGGTCTTCTAACCTCTTATGGACACAACTGGTTTTAGCCTTAAAGAGACAGACCATTTTACATTATTTATGTTTTTATCATTGCATTGCATTATTTTTTTCTATAATTTAGTCTTATTTTGCCATGTTTTTTGTGACATTTTTTTTTCTTATTTAGCATTTAGGAAGGAGTGATAATATCCTACAAAACGCGTTTAGCGAATACTGCATCTAGCCAAATTTATCCAGCCGTTGAACTACAAGTTACAGCATCTTTGAGTGTACTATTATCAAATTCTAATGCATTAATAAGCATTCTGTATGAATTGTGGTACCACGAGCTGCAGCATTTTCTTCACACGGTAGTTTTTAAGAAAAATAAAAGATAAAAATTCTAAATCCCCACTTTTCCTGCAATAATAATTCAGAAATAAAAAAATAAGCATCTTTAGTATCGCTGCATCTGGAAAAATTCTGATAAAAATATAAAATTAATAAACTAAAACAGTAAATGCCGTAATGAGAAATAAAACACAAACTTGAAAAAAACTGAAACTCATAGAATTGCAGTTTTTTTTTTAATTTTGGCCACCACATTGTCTTAAAAATTGCAATAAAAAGTAATCATAAAGTCTTAATTTCCCCCAAATTTTATCATTTATCACATTATCAAGTGTCAGCTTTCCATCAGTGATGTACCACTAATGGCGGCAAGTCTCCTGGCTGCTATGCGGCCCGTGAGTTGGGGTGGTCAGTGCCAGTGGTGGCACCACCCCACCACCCGGCTTCGCACTTCCAACTGTATCGGCATCCTGGATGCCAATACAGTTGAAAGCAATAATGGAGGAGAAAGCATCAGCTGACGTCTCATCGGCCATTATATTATATGGAGGGTTATGTGTGGCTATTATATTATATGGAAGGCTATGTGGGGGCCATTATATTCTATGGAAGTCTATGTGGGGGCCATTATATTATATGGAGGGCAATATGGGCCCATTATATTATATGGACGGCAATGTGGTTCCTTTATTTTATATGGAAGGCTATGTGGGATCATTATACTGTTTGGAGGGATATATTGGGACCATTATACTGTTTGGTGGGATACGTGGTGCCGTTAAACTATGTGGTGGCTATTTTACTGTTTGGAGTGCTATGTGGGGGCTATTATAATGTTTAGAGGACTATGTGAGGGCCATTATAATGTTTGGAGGGCTATGTGAGGGCCATTATAATGTTTGGAGAGCTTTGTCTGGCCGTTATACTGTTTATGAGGATTAGTGGAGGCCATTAGAAAGTGTAGAGGTTTGTGTGGGGTCCATCATACTGTGTGGGGTCATCATATTGTATGGAGGGCTGTGTTGGAGTCACAGTTAGGGCATCATACTGGCTTGGTGGGTCATCATACATTGCCAGATGGGTACAGTAGGGTCATCATACTGTACATTTGGAGGGTGCTGTGTAGGAATTCACTGTGGTGGGTATCATACTGTGTTTGGGGGGCACTTTTTGTTGGCATCATATTTTATGAGGGCACTGAAAGAGGAATCTAGGGGCATCAAAAGAAGGTAAATTACTCTGTAAGGGCTGCAAAGTTGAGAGATATGCTCTTCTGTGCCCCACAGAATATATATATATATATATTTTTTTTTTTTCTTAGAGAGGGGAGTAGGGGTGATTAGAAGCTCTGTAATGGGGTCCCATGATTTTTATGTATGCCTCTGCTTGCCACGCTAAAAAAACAGAAAAGCCCTCATAGAGGTTTATTGACGGAAAAATAAAAAATTACATGTCTCAGACAATAGCAACAGAAAACTAAAAAAAATATATATATATCAAGTTTGGTATCGCTATAATTATACTGAATTGTAGAATCATATTGCCAGGTCATTTTTGCCACACAATGAACACTATAAAAACAAAATGGAAAAAAAAAATGTCATAATTGCATTTCCTTCACAAATTCACAGCACTTGGATTTTTTTCCTGTTTTCCAGTACATTGTATGTACAAATGAATTGAGTTATTCCAAACTACAACTCATCTAGGAAAAGAAAAAATTCCCCATCTGCCTTTTTTGACGGAAAACTGAAAAAGTTATGGCTCTTGGAAGAAAGGGAGGAAAAAAGCAAAAACAAAAAATCGTTCTATTGAGAAGGGGTTAAAGACAAGATCATAATGACCGCCGTCGCAACCAGGACCTGTTGCTTGCACGCTGAAGTCAGCTGCAGGTTTCAGAAGAGGACCCCGCACGGCGGAGGAGAAGAGGGAAGGTGAGGATAATGCCTTTTTTTTTTGTAGACATTACAGAACAGAGGCAAAACAGGGGATATATACCAGGATGGGGCACAGGGTAAGTGACATATGTACTAGGATGGGGGATGTACTGTATATACCAGAATGGAACACATGATGGACACATATACCAGGATGAGGGACTTATATACAAGGATGGAGAGCATCAGATGCAGAGAAGCAATTGACGCGCCCCCTGGGCCGTGGGGTAGTCGGCAGCCGGGCCTCTGCGTATGCCGGTGGGGGATATCACGGTGGCTGGCCCGGTCTGTGACCCAGGGCGGTCAGTAAAAAAATGGGAATATTTATAGGGAATTTGGAAAGTTTGTGACGCCACCTGTGGAATGCGGCTAAGGGGAGCCGCTGCTGCGGAGCAGTACTCTGGAGCTGGTGTTACGGCAGCAGGGATGGTGTGGCTCTCCACAGGTAGAGCTGGCTCCAGGGCAGTGTAGGGGTGAACGGTGGATGGTGCAGGGGAGAGACGGCAGGATGGTCCCAGAGGAAAGACGGACACTCACACAGGGGTAAGCTTCAGTACCTTTACTGGTGATGCTGCAGGCACGGTCCAGGGTACTCCAGGCGAAGGGCGCACTTTTGGACTCTCCGCAGTGAGCGGGTATAGGGCCTCCTGATCCATGGCTTTACTCTCTGAGCTTCTGACCTGCCTGGAGCTAGGCCTTGCTTGGTTACTGTCTCTCTTTGCACCTGCTGACCTGGTGGTAGGGCCTTCTCCTGGAGATCACTCTCCCTTGACGCCGGGGCCTTCCTGACTCCTAGCCCTGGAACTGCAATCAGCATTTGGTGAACTTGGGACCTGTGTCCTCCAGGGGTTCCGGTGGTTCCTACTGGGTGTAAAGGGTCCCTGTGAGCGTGGACCCGGTGTCCGATATATATATATATCGGGGTGAGCCTGTTATGCTCCTCTGCCCCCTCGCTACGTCTTCCTTCTCCTCTCGCCTTTGGCCACACTCAGGGCCCTCACTAGGCTCTCACACGTGCTGTAGGCCTTGGCTCGCCTAAGCACAGCAGCCAGCGTGCTGCCTCTTCGCTGCTATCTGAGCGTCAGCACGCTCTCAGACTCCTTCTCAGTCTGACTCTCAACTCTCAACTCCAACACCGAACACTAAACTGGAACTGAGCTGCCTGGCTCCACCCTCCCTATATATATCCCTAACGGGCTCCCTCTGCTGGTCTGAGGTGGTAAGGTGGAGGTGTGTGAATGTGTTAGGGCCTCTTGTGAAGAAGTCCATCCATGCACCCTTCTGGGATCTATGGCACCAGTGCGTAGCAGGGCGCCACAGAATGATGGGAGAGGGAGTGTCACATGAACCTCCTTCCTCCATCATTGCTTTCAATTGTATCGGAATCTGGGGGGGGCGGTTCTCACTGGCCAGAGGGGCAACCCAATGCGGCACTGACACCGGTTCTCCCCAGCTCATGGGCCCCATAGCAGTCACCTGGCCTGCCACCATTGGGGGTACGTCACTGCCCATGACCCAAGCGCTGCAAGGCATGTTGTATGTTCAACTACTGCCTAGAATGTTGAGTTTTCTGGGTTTGAGTCCTGGGAGTGGTTCGCAAAAAAAAAAAATTATAGGTTTCTAATAGTGATGGGCGAGCACTAAAATGCTCGGGTGCTTAATGCTCGGGCTGAGCAAATTGGAATACTCGGGTGCTCAACTCAAGCAACTAGCCCAATGTAAGTCTATGGGAAACTCGAGCATTTTTCAGGCAGCTCCACCCGGCGGTCTGCAGAGGGCCTAAAAATTGCCCAAATTGATGGGAACAGTGCTCAAATGACATGGGGACAGCATGGGGAAGACCCCTGGAAGCAGTTCTGACTCCCAGGTCACTGCTGTCAACAATGTTGTCAGAGGTATTACGCCACTTTTACAGACTCACAATAAAACATACAAAAACAAATCCAAAATGGATTTTCCTGAGAAATATGTTAAGGAACATCCTTTCCAGGGTAATGACTTGCATGTAAGATAAAATAAATAACCAAAACCAAAAATACTCCTCCACACCTTGGGCTGTGTTCATACGTAGAGTTTTTGATGCGTTTTTGCACTTTTGCATTGATTTCAACCAAACAAATGCATTCACTGGGAAATGTCATTTTAACATTTTACAACCTTATCTGGCCATGTGGTGTGTGACACATCATCAGACACATGCATACAGTACTGAAAAGAAGTGGGAACAGCTTGGGGAAGACCCCTGGAAGCATCTCTGTCTCCCAGGTCACTGCCTAAAACTGTGCCCATCATAAGTGATCCTTGGCGCATATGAAGATGCCTTCTGCCATGCACCTGTCGTTGCAGACTTGCAACAATCACCGTTCATGTTCTTGTCCCAGTGCGACGTTCAGTTGTCCCTACCCCATCCTTTGGAATGCAAGCACAAGTATGCAGCCAGCCACCCACCCACAGGCTGCAATACTATACTGCCAAATTTTTGACAGCTGCTTGCACTAGAAATGTGGTCTTTTATGCAGCCATTATTTCTCCCGGTATCGTCTCCGCCTTCCACAAGCACGGGTCCCACAACATTACCCGTGCCTTTTCCAGTGCACTTACTGGGAAGGACCGCCTAACCACAACCACGTGGTCAAGTGAATGTGGCCAGGGACGGTACAGAGCCAGTCCACAGCTTTTTTTTGCTGAGAGTTGTATTTCACCACAGCCATATTCTTTAGCTTGGTGAAAGGACTTGGGAAACCATATCTACTCCAGCTGTCATTTTGCACCGGAAGTCCTCTAAAGTTGCTTTCACTTGAAATGTGGCCTTTTAGGCTCGTGGAGGCGGAAGCTTTTCAAAACCTCATGACGGCGGCGGCCGGGTGTCCATACTCGGTCCTCAGCTGCCACTATTTCTCCCGGTATCGTCTCCGCCTTCCATAAGCACGGGTCCAACAACATTACCCGTGCCCTCCCCAGTGCACTTACTGGGAAGGACCTCCTAACCGCAAACAGGTAACTGTGGCCAGAGACGGTATGGAGCCAGTCCACAGCTGAGTTGTATTTCACCACAGCTATATTCTTTAGTTCAGCGAAAGGACTGGCATAGAGAGAAACCGTATCTACTCTGGGTGTCATTTCTCCCAGGAAGTCCACTAACAATTTAAAGACACATAGAGCAGGGCCACAGTAACAAGTACAACATGTTTCCATTAGAAAGGAGAAGGTCTGCTATACAGTTATAGGGTATGCAGTGAGTCCAACGGCTGACCAATTTCAAGAAAAACCCCACTAACAATTTAAAGACTCATAGAGCAGGGCCACTGTAACAACAAATTCCCATTAGAAAGGAGAGGGTTTCCCATAATGTTGGCCTATGCAGTGAATGCAAGGGCTGCCAAAAATTGGGAGGCAATCCAATTTCCCTTGGAAGAGACTTAGAGGGCCTCATAAAAAAATGTTCCCATTAGAAAACTCTCCTATAGTTGTAATGCCCATGCACTAAGTGTATGGGCTGACAGACATTTATCCGTGGGGGGTATATATGAACATGCTGTATAAAAAAATTTTTTTACGGGCATCATAAAAACTAGTGTTGAGCAAGCACTAAAATGCTCGGGTGCTCGAAGCGCGGGCTGAGCTCACCATGATACTCGGGTGCTCGACCCGAGCTACGAGCCCAATGTTAGTCTATGGGAGACCTGAGCATTTTTGCGGTGGCACTCCTGGCAGTCTGTAGAAAGCCTAAAAAGTGCCCAAAACCACAGTGACAGTGCTCAAAAGACATGGGGACAGCATGGGGATCGCCCCTGGAAGCATTTCTGACCCCCAGGTCACTGCTGTCAACAACGTGGTCAGAGGTATTAAGTCACGTTTACGGGCTCACAATAAAACGTTCAAAAACGAAACTGAAACTGCTTTCCTGTGAAATTTGTTAAGGAATTTCCTTTCCAGGGTAAAGATTTGTGTATAAGGTAAAATAAATAACCAAAAACAAAAATACTCCTCCTCACCTTGGGCTATGTTCACAAGTAGGATTTTTCATGCATTTTTGCACTTTTGTATTACTTTCAATCGTGACAAATGCATTCACCAGGAAATGTCATTTTAACATTTTACAATCTTATCTAGCCATGTGCTGTGTGACACATGCATACAGTGCTGAAAAGACAAGGGAACAGCATGGGGAAAACCCCTGTAAGCATCTCTGACTTCCAGGTCACTGCCTAAAAGTGTGCCCATCAGAAGTGATCCTTGCCGCATCAGAAGATGCAGACTTGCAACTATCCCTGTGCAAGTCCTTGTCCCAGGGCAATGTTCAATTGTACCTCCCCCATTTCTTGCAATGCAAGCGCAAATATTCAGCTAACCACCCACCCACCCGCCGTCTGCAATACCATACTGCTAGCTTTCACTTGAAATGGGGCCTTTTAGATTGGAGGAGGCCGAAGCTGGCCACTACCTCATGGCTGCTTCGGCAGCGAGGTATCCATACTCAGTCCCAATCCTCCCGGCAGCCGGGTGTCCACGCTCGGTCCCCAGCCGCCAGGGGGTGGCCGGGTGTCCATACTCGGTCCCCAGCCGCCCTGTGGCCGGGTATCCACACACGGTCCCCAGCCGCCTGAGGGCGGCCGGGTGTCCATAAACGGTCCCCAGCCGCCCCTATTTCTCCTGTCACCTTCCCCCACTATTTTCTTAGCCTGGCCTGCTTTAGGGCAGCATTGGACGAGCCCACCAGAGAACCAGACTCCTCCGGTGGGCCCTGGCTTCTGACTCGCCCCCTGGGCCGTGGGGCACTCGGATCCGGGCAATAGGGGGAACGATGGGAGTAGTAGTGGCAAACCGGTTCCGTGGCTCAGGGTGGTCAGGCCAGTGGTAGTCCGTTATGTGTTATTAATTATGTCCGACTACGCCACCCGTGGATTTGCGGTTATTAGGAACCGCCGCTGCATGCAGACCGCTGGGGCTGATGAGGTGTGCAGCTATGGTAGTGTGACTCCCCACGGGAAGAGTGCGGCCCCAGGGCAGTATAGTGGATGGTGGGAGTAATGGTAGTGAGAGTCCCAGTGCTGATAGTGCTGGAGGAACAAGGAGCACACAGACAACAGGTTGCAGTCCAGGGTCTTTACTAAACAGGTAAACTGACCCACAAACAGTCCCGGCTAGGAGGGGACCTGGATGTCTGAGAGCAACGGGTAAATTGGCCCTGGTCAGGGTGAGGGTGTAGGCCTACCGTGCTTTCTGCGCTCCTTCTGGCTATCTCCTCCTGATAGGGTAACAGCCCACGTTTCCGAGCTTTCCGTGTTTTCTCGCCTGTATGGCCTGCGACGTGGGTTCCTTTCTGCTCCCAGCCTTGTACGGCTTTACTGGTCCCTTCGGTTGTGGCAGGGCCTCCAGGCTTTTTAGGCCAAGGAATGTACAGTCCCTTGCGGACTGGTTCTCTGCTGGGGGATGTGGAATCCTTCCAGCCTCAGACACCAAAGTCTGGTAAAATTAAGTCTTTTCTCTGCCAAGACAGGCTCTCTTCGCCTCTTGTCTCTGGCTTGTGGCTCTGCTACTGCCACACTTCCTCTTAGGTGCAACACAACTTTCTGTCCCTGCTCTGGGACACCTCTCAGTGCTGAGGCAGGTCGTCCAGTACTCCCTAACCCTGCCCTCAGTACCAGCTTTTATAGGGGCAGCCAGCTCCCCCTACTGGCCTGAGACAGGAGGCATTGCATGCTAATGTTCCCCTGACTAGAGAATCTCCCCCTTGCTCTCAGACACAGCTTTAATTACACTTGTGGCATCCAGGTCAGGGTGACACATTCCCCCCTAGTGAAATTTAGTACTCCGGGACTAAACAATAAACAAAGACAATATGCATAACAATAAAACAATAACAGACAGACGAAGCACAAATTGAGTTCTTAAGGTCACAGTGTGGCCTGTGACCGGGTGTCCATATCACCAAAACAACGGGGAGCCTTTACCAGGTGGGGGTCTGTACTACCCCAAGTCCTTTACAGTCTTAGTTCATTCCTTGGTTAGGCTCCAAACGCAGTCCATACAAGGTCCCGGTTATAAAAAGTCCATAATCTGTGAGTCCTTACGGTAACTGCAAGAAACTGAAACACAGAATTACCAAACAAGCATGTAACTTGGCAAACAATTCAACATTTGGCAACAGGGTTATTTTCAATCTTAGTACACTCTATATTCTCCAGCGAGCGGGTATCTGTCCCTTTGTGCTCCTGGTTGACCTACGTAGCCCACTGTCTGGTGGTGGACCAATCTGGCTTTCCCCACTAGCGTTAGGGGTACAGCTACCAGCTGGGTGTACAGGTAAGGCAGGCAGCTGTCTGCGGGTCCTTTGGCTTACCGCAGGCATGGCAGGCTCACTGTCATCAGAGGGTTGACTCTCCTGGGCTGCTGGTACAGGCTCTTCTGCCTCTGGAACCGCTTGCTCCTCTTCACCTTCCGGCTCTGGTGTTGGTTGTTGCTGTGCCGGTTGCAGGAAATGCAGGACAGGTACCACTATGGCATCATTTATGCGAGTCCAGGACTGAGGGAACTCTCCGAGAACGGTGCTGATCATTTCTTCCTTGTCCTCTGCGGGTTCAAGGTCACTCTGATCCTCTTCTGCACTACGGAGTTGCTCGGGGCACCTTTTGAGGTGGTCTCTGGAGACGACACTAGTGGTTTCTCCTCCGTCCTTGGTGATTAAGCACACCTTTGGGTTGTCGTGGTCAGACTGCAGTACGGTGTAGGGTTCCCTTTCCCACTGGTCGTCCAACTTATGTAGCCTTCTTTTTCGCTTTAGGACTTGCTCACCAGTTTCTAGGGGACTAGCAGGGGCGTGTTGATTGAAGAGTCTTTCTTGCTTCTCTCTCACCTGGGCCAGGCTCTTCTCCACACTCTCCTGTACCTTCTTGTACTGCAGTTGCCTTTCCGTATCCCAGTCCGCATCCGGGGAGGTGTCCTCAGGTATTAGAACTCCCATCTCCAGGTCTACGGGCAGCTTACCCGGTCTGGCTCGCTTCAGGTAAGCCAGGGTGCAGTTTGTAGCATTCACCGGGATATTGTTGTATAGGTCTATCAGGTCCGGCAGTTTTTCTTGCCACAGGCTGCGTTCCTCCAGGGGCAACGTCTTCAGGAGATCAATGACTATATTGTTCATCTTCTCACACATCCCGTTGGTTTGTGGATGGTAAGGCATTGACCGAATTTTCTTACAGCCATAGAGGTTGCAGAACTCCTGGAAGATTTCAGCCTCGAACGCTGGACCCTGGTCTGTCAGGACCTGTTCCGGATACCCGTGTGGATGGCAGAAGTATTGCTGGAAGGCTCTGGCCGCTGTTTGGGCTGTCAAGTCCTTTACCGGGACCACCACTAGAAAACGGGAATAGTGGTCCACTATTGTCAGGGCATAGATGTATCCTGACCGGCTTGGAGCCAATTTGACGTGGTCCAGAGCTACCAGCTCAAGAGGCTGCGTGGTGACGATGGGCCTCAAGGGTGTCTTCTGGCTGGTGCGGTCCTTCCTCCTCAGGTGACAAGGGCCACAGTCTCTGCACCACTTTTCTACAGCTCCTCTCATGCCGACCCAAAAGAATCTTCCTCTTAGCAGGAACTCCAGTTTCTTCCAACCGAAGTGTCCCGCTCTGTCATGGTAAGCCCCCAGGACCATAGCTGCATCTCGCCTTGGGACCACGACTTGCCAGGTCAGCTCGTGCGTCCGGTGGTTAACAATCCTTCTGCACAACTTGCCTTTGTAGAGGAACAGCTTGCTCTTCTCCTTCCATAGCTGCTTGGCTTCCTCTGGGGCATCTGGATCTAGGCGGGCGTCTTCCCGGGTCAGCAGATCTTTCACCAGGCGGACTGCAGGGTCACTATCTTGGGTCTCGGCCCAGCTGTGGTGAGGTAGGGGATTCATCATCACAGTTGTTAGATCCTCCTCCTTCACGCGGTGAGAGTGTTGAGCGGCTCCATACCGGTGAAACGCGGGGAGTTCTACCTCCTCCAGCTCTTCTGGGTCTTCGTCACCTTCAGGTAAGTGAGGCATCCTTGATAGGGCGTCCACGTTGGCGTTGGTTTTGCCTGCCCGGTACTTGATCACGAAGTCATAGTTGGAGAGACGGGCCATCCACCGCTGTTCCAGGGCACCCAGTCATGCATTGTCCAGGTGTGTCAACGGGTTGTTGTCCGTGTACACGGTGAACTTTGCTGAGGCCAGGTAATGCTTGAAGCGTTCCGTCACGGCCCACACCACCGCCAAGAATTCTAGCTTGAAGGAGCTGTAATTCTCCGGGTTCCTCTCGTTTGGCTTCAGCTTCCGACTGGCGTATGCGATCACCCGTTCTCTGCCCTGTTGGTTTTGGGACAGTACGGCTCCCAGTCCCACATTACTGGCATCTGTGTGGAGAATGAAAGGCTGGCCGTAATCAGGGTAGGCCAGGATCTCATCCCCTGTGAGGGCCATCTTTAGCTGACGGAAGGACTCCTCTTCCGGTTTATCCCACTTGAAGGGTGGCTTTTGACTTCGGGACTTAGACTGTCCGATCAGGAGGTCCTGCATAGGAGCTGCCATCTTAGTGAACCCGGGGATGAACCTTCGGTAGTAGCCTACCAACCCGAGAAACTGTCTCACCTCTTTGATGTTCGAGGGGCTTGGCCAGCTCTTGATTGCCGTGACCTTGTCAGGGTCGGGGGCCACTCCTTCCGCGCTTACCACGTGCCCTAGGTACTGGACCTTTGGTTTCAGCAGGTGACACTTCGATGGTTTCACCTTCAGGCCATAGCCTGCCAGGGCTTCGAACACCTCGGCCAGGTGCTTGAGATGGTCCTCGTAGGTCTTCGAATAGATGATCACGTCGTCCAGGTAAAGGAGGACCGTCTCGAAGTTTCGGTGCCCTAGACAGCATTCCATCAGCCGCTGGAAGGTCCCTGGTGCGTTGCAGAGCCCGAAAGGCATACAGTTGAATTCGCTCAGTCCCATCGGGGTGGTGAAGGCGGTCTTCTCCTTGTCAGCCTCTGCCACAGGAACCTGCCAGTACCCGCTAGTAAGGTCCAAAGTAGAAAAGAAGTTAGCAGATTTTAGTGCGGCTAAAGACTCCTCTATTCTAGGCAGTGGATATGCGTCTTTGTGGGTGATACGGTTGATTTGTCTATAGTCCACGCACATTCTCATGGTGCCGTCTTTCTTTTTCACCAGAAAGAAGGGGGCTGCCCAGGGGCTACAGCTATCTCTAATGACCCCAGCTTCTTTCATCTCTCTTAGCATGCCCTTGGCGTTCTGATAATGTGCAGGGAGTACAGGCCTGTGTCTCTCTTTTATTGGTGGGTGGCTTCCTGTGGGGATGTGGTGTTCTATCCCCTTTACTCTGCCGAAGTCTAGCGGGTGCTTACTAAAGACTCTCTCGTACTCCTGTACCACCCGGTAGACTCCTTGTTTTTGGTGCAGGGGAGTGGAGTCAGCACCCACGTGGAGTTTCTGGCACCAGTCCTCCTTTTGTTTCTGGGAGCCATTACCCTCCGCCTGTGGAGATGGAGGCAAGGGCTCCACGGCCCTGATAGCTTGGTGTTCGACAACAAACAGTTTGGCGAGTGTAGCGTACCTGGGTAAGTGTACCTCCCTCTCCCCAATGTTGAGGATGCGGACGGGCACCCTCCCATGACGGACATCAACCACCCCCCGGGCTGTCAAAATGGTGGGCCTGCTGTCTGAGTACACGGGTTCTACCATGGCTTGGTAGTCTCTACCTCTCAACCCGATTGCAGTCCGACACCAGATCATCATTTCACTTTTGGGAGGCATGGAAATGGGGAATGGATCACTGAGTCTTACGCTACCGATCTCACCACCAGACAGTTCTACCTGCTGCCGTCTCATCAGGGCTTTTATCTCCTTGTTGAGGACTCTCTGTTGGCTGGAACTAGCATTCACCGCCACCTGTTGTAGAATTCCAATTACCTCTGAAAGACAATTTTCAATTATGTTAGTACCCACAGTTATTTTAGGGTGACTTTCATGACGGTCAATGTCCACAATAATCACTCCCTGTGCCGGCAGTTCAACTTTACCAATTTTAATGGTCATCTCCTTGAACCCCATCTGCGGCACGGGTAAGCCATTACTGGCGATGATGCTCAAGTTACTGTCTGGGTACCGTGTGATATCAGCATCAGTCCAATACTGCTTAAAAAGTACATAAGGGATTGTGGTTACTTGCGACCCAGTATCCAGCAAGGCGCTTATGGGGATACCGTCCAGCACCACGGGTAAAACCGGGCGCCCCCCCACGTACTTATTACGCCAATTGTAAGAGCCTGGTGATCTTATGCCTGGGGGTTGGCCCTCTGCCCCAGGTTGGACCCGTTTAAATTACAGTACCTGGAAATGTGTCCGGGCTGGTTGCATCGACGGCAAATGGGCTGTCCATCCTCTGCGTAGCGGTCTGTGGGCCTCCCTCGGAACGACGGGATCCTCCTCTGTCGACGCCACGGGACATCCTCCGGACTTGAAGCCAGCTCGATGGGTCTTGAGGGGTCCACTCGCAACGCCTGGACGGTCCTGGTCAATGCCGCGACGCTCCTGGTCAGCTCCTGGACTTGGTGGTGCAGGTCTTTCGACGGGGCTTGGTTCAGGGCCTGTGCATCAGCCTCCACGGAGTCCATAGAGGAGGGCGCCGCCTCCTGGTGGTGGGTGATAGCAGGGCGCCGGGGGTTTATAGCGCCACTGGTTGCAGATTCACGGAGCACCCTTATGGCCCTGTCCTTAAATTGGGCAAAGGTCAGGTCGGGGTTCTGAAAGAACATGAGGCGCAGTTGGGCCCTGTGGGCGCTAGACAGCAGACCCTCTATGAATTGTTCTGTTAGCAGCTTATCGGTTTCCTGCACACTGCCAGGGTCAGTTTGTTGAATAGCCCTCAAGGCTTCCTGCAGATTTAGGGCATAGTCTCTGATGCTGTCCTGTGCCCGCTGCTTACATCCATAGAACCTCATTTTAATCTCAGCGGAGGTACGTGTATCAAAGGTACCCCGCAGCCGGGCCAGAATACCCTTCACAGTCCTTTTCTCCTCAGTGGGCCATGATTTTACCTCCCTTTGGGCTGCGCCAGTTAACTGCCCTGCCAATATGGTGACCTTCTGCTCCTCTGTCAGGGTGTAAACCTGGAACAAACTGTACAGCCTTTCTTTAAAGTCAGTTAGGGCATGGGGCTCCCCTGAGTATTTGGGCAGCCAGGCCGCTCCAGGGATGCAGCTGCGTTGGTGGTAGTGGGCGCCCCTGTGTCCGACATCTTCCTCCCCCCTAGTTAAGCGTGGCCTACCTTCCGACGATCCTCTTCTGTAGGCCGCGGCTCCGCTGCTGCTGCTATGGACGAGGACCTGGCGTCGCGTCCTGATGACGTCAGCGTCGCTCTCTCTCCCTTCCAGGACCTTGCGCAGCATCGGTGCGTGGGGCGGAGCTTCGGATCTCGTGCAGTTTTGACGTCCACGCCACTCTTCTTCCCGCGCGGCATCCTGAAGATGGCGTCCGATGGCGGGAAGCAGCCGCGGATGGCAGGAAGATGGCAGAAGACGGCGGGAAACGATCCAAGATGGCGTCCGATGGCGGGAAACGACTCCGGGCGGCGGGAAACGGTCCATGATGGCGACTGATGGCGGGAATCGGCTCCGGATGGCGGGAAACTTCGCCACAGGTAAGTTTACAAAAGTCTTTTTCAGGCACGCAGTACCCGGTGGTTGCGGGCACGAAATCCTGCCGAGTACGCCAAAACTGACTCGCCCCCTGGGCCGTGGGGCACTCGGATCCGGGCAATAGGGGGAACGATGGGAGTAATAGTGGCAACCCGGTTCCGTGGCTCAGGGTGGTCAGGCCAGTGGTAGTCCGTTATGTGTTATTAATTATATCCGACTACGCCACCCGTGGATTTGCGGTTATTAGGAACCGCCGCTGCATGCAGACCGCTGGGGCTGATGAGGTGTGCAGCTATGGTAGTGTGACTCCCCTTGGGAAGAGTGCGGCCCCAGGGCAGTATATTGGATGGTGGGAGTAATGGTAGTGAGAGTCCCAGTGCTGATAGTGCTGGAGGAACAAGGAGCACACAGACAACAGGTTGCAGTCCAGGGTCTTTACTAAACAGGTAAACTGACCGACAAACAGTCCCGGCTAGGAGGGGACCTGGATGTCTGAGAGCAACGGGGAAATTGGCCCTGGTCAGGGTGAGGGTGTACGCGTACTCTGCTTTCTGCGCTCCTTCTGGCTATCTCCTCCTGATAGGGTAACAGCCCATGTTTCCGAGCTTTCCGTGTTTTCTCGCCTGTATGGCCTGCGACGTGGGTTCCTTTCTGCTCCCAGCCTTGTACGGCTTTACTGGTCCCTTCGGTTGCCTTCAGTTGTGACAGGGCCTCCAGGCTTCTTAGGCCAAGAAATGTACAGTCCCTTGCGGACTGGTTCTCTGCTGGGGGTTGTGGAATCCTTCCAGCCTCAGACACCAAAGTCTGGTAAAATTAAGTCTTTTCTCTGCCAAGACAGGCTCTCTTCACCTCTTGTCTCTGGCTTGTGGCTCTCCTACTGCCACACTTCCTCTTAGGTGCAACACAACTTTCTGTCCCTGCTCTGTGACACCTCTCAGTGCTGAGGCAGGTCGTCCAGTACTCCCTAACCCTGCCCTCAGTACCAGCTTTTATAGGGGCAGCCAGCTCCCCCTACTGGCCTGAGACAGGAGGCATTGCATGCTAATGTTCCCCTGACTAGAGAATCTCCCCCTTGCTCTCAGACACAGCTTTAATTACACTTGTGGCATCCAGGTCAGGGTGACACACTTCTCCATCAGGGGAGTTGAGAGTGCCAAGGTGAGGAGCATGATGATGATAGAAGTTAGTGTGGCGCCCCTGAGGGTTCAGTCGCCACAGAGATACTGCACCTCACCCCGAGGTGTGGTGTCTCCCTTCTCTCAGGTAAGATGGGAATGCTGCACGGAACCCCAACCACCTACATCCAACACAACACTGCTCCAGGCCAGCAGGAGGGGCAAGACGCAATGTAGTTTTCTGCTGATCCCTGACCCTGGCTGGAGTAGGGGGGAACCCAAAGATAGGGGGAACCAATAGTGGGTGTGGGTGGAGGAAGTTGATACACGGAGCACATATACAGTAGGTATATAATAGGAAGCCATATTAGGAAAGGCGGTCTATAGTGAGGGCTGTGCAGAGGAACAGTCCGGGAGCAGAGGCTCAGGCAGAGTTCTGCTCCACAGTTAGGGCCCAGCATAGTGGCCCGAAGGGGAGCAGGGAGTAGGCTCCAGTTCTAAGAAGGAATCCCAAGGGGGTACGGCGCGTGCAGAACGGCACCCGTACGTCCTGTTCCTGCCCTGTGTCAGGAGGGATCGAGCTTGCCGCATTCTAAACCCCAGGGGGTCAGGTTGGTCCCGGATCCGACGTACAGGAAGGACTTCAGCATACCCGAGCAGGATTAAGAGTGGGCAGCGTAGGGCAACGGTGAGAAGGACCAAGTGTGAAGAAGGTCAAATTAGGCACATCTGAAAGTGGGGTTCTGCCAAGCATACCTAAGCTGCTTGAAGGAGGACTGAACCGGTGAACGCAGCGTGACGAGGGAGGCCTTCACCTGTAAAGTGCACTTGTGAATTGCCTAAGAACTGTGAGTAAAGCCTTGGACGACTGCAACGAACAGCCTCTGTCTGTTTCTACACTGGCGCTATCTACCTGCACCACAACGCCCAGTACACTTCACCCACCATTCATCTATTTATCTGTACTGCCCTGAGGCCCGCTCCACCTGTAGGGAGCTGAAACATCTTAAGCTGCCTTGACACCTGCCTCAGAGGACTGTTGCAGCGCTGGTGACCTTCACCAGACACCACAGGTGGCATCACGAACTATCTGAACTTTTATTATTAATTGCTACCCCTCTTTGTGCACTGACCGCCCTGGGCCAGCCACCGTGATATACTGCTCCAGACAGTAAGGCCCCCGGGGGGTGAGTCATTAGCATCTGCTTTGTTTTCTTTTAATGCTAGCATAAGTGTGCAGCCTGCCACCCACCCACCCCCAGGCTGCGATGCCATACTGCTAGCTTGCACTTGAAATGGGGCCTTTTAGTTTGGAGTAGGCCGAAGCTGGCCACTACCTCATGGCTGCTTCGGTGGCCTGGTATCCATACTCAGTCCCCAGCCGCCCGGCGGCCGGGTGTCCATAAACGGTCCCCAGCCGCCCTTATTTCTCCTATCACCTTCTCACACACTTTTCTTAGCCTGGCGTGCTTTAGGGCAGCATTGGACGAGCCCACCAGAGAACCAGACTCCTCCGGTGGGCCCTGGCTTCTCCATCAGGGGAGTTGAGAGTGCCAAGGTGAGGAGCATGATGATGGTGATAGAAGTTAGCATCTGCTTTGTTTTCTTGGAATGCAAGCGCATATATGTAGTAGCGTCTGGGACTGAGGTGGTCAGCGTTTTGGCGCATATCCTACCTCCTCCGAGGATTGCTGGATGTTTTCCTGCTACTATCCCAGTTCTATGACTCCCGTGAAAACAAAGCTTCAGGTGATAAATGATGGATGAGGTGGTGGCAAAGGAGAAAGAGCAGGAGGAACAGGGACCATTCACATCAATATCAGGCCAGTCAACCACACATGTCTTGTAGGATATGTTTCTGTACCAAAAGGAGCGGTTCGGCTACACAGTTATAGGGCATACAGTGAGTGCAATGCCTACCAAAAATTTAGAGGCATTCCAATGCCCCTTGGAAGTGACATGAAGGTCAGAGGGCCTTAACTAAACCATTTTTTCCATTTATAGCAACTGGGTCTCCTGTGCACTGTTGGCCTAAGCAGTGAATGGCAGGCTTTCCAAAAATTATGAGGAACTGCAATGCCCCTTGAAACAGACGTGGATTACAGCGTTCTAAAAACCTTCTACCCATTATTGGGGAGTGGGTCTCCCTTAGTGTTCGCCTATGCATTGAAAAGCAAAAGCTGACGAAAATTAGGAGGAAATGCAATGCCCGTTGGAAGAGTCGTGGAGGTTGCAGTAGCTTAACAAGACAGTTTGAATGCCCCTTGGAAAATTGGTGGAGGTCACAGTAACTTAACAGGATGGTTTTAATGCCCCTCGGAAGAGACGTGGAGGTCGCAGTAGCTTAACAAGACGGTTTTAATACCACTTGGAAAAGTGGTGGAGGTCACAGTAACTTAACAAGACGGTTTGAATGCCCCTTGGAAAAGTGGTGGAGGACACAGTAGCTTAACAAGACGGTTTTAATGCCCCTCGGAAGAGACGTGCAGGTCACAGTAGCTTAACAAGACGGTTTTAATGCCCCTTGGAAGAGTGGTGGAGGTCACAGTAGCTTAACAAGATGC
This sequence comes from Phyllobates terribilis, assembly GCF_046119375.1. Taxonomy (NCBI): domain Eukaryota; kingdom Metazoa; phylum Chordata; class Amphibia; order Anura; family Dendrobatidae; genus Phyllobates; species Phyllobates terribilis. The sequence goes on from NW_027362773.1 coordinate 106,898,528, forward strand.
TTTTAATGCCCCTCGGAAGAGACATGGAGGTCCCAGTAGCTTAACAAGATGGTTTTAATGCCCCTTGGAAAAGTGGTGGAGGTGACAGTAGCTTACCAAGATGGTTTGAATGCCCCTTGGAAAAGTGGTGGAGGCCACAGTAGCTTAACAAGATGGTTTTAATGCCCCTTACAAGAGCCATACAGTATATCATCTTAAAAACATTATTCCCATTATTGGGGAGTGGGTCTCCCATAGTCTTTGCTTATGCCTTCCAAGCAAAAGCTGCCAAAAATTAGGACGGAGAAACTTGCAATGCCCCTTACAAGAGCCATGCAGTATAGCATATTACAAACATTATTCCCATTATTGGGGAGTGGGTCTCCCATAGTCTTTGCTTATGCCTTCCAAGCAAAAGCTGCCAAAAATTAGGATGGAGGAACTTGCAATGCCCCTTACAAGAGCCATGCATTACAGCATATTACAAACATTATTCCCATTATTGGGGAGTGAGTCTCATATAGTCTTTGCTTATGCATCCCAAGCAAAAGATGCCAAAAATTAGGACTGAGGAACTTGCAATGCCACTTACAAGAGCCATGCAGTACAGCATATTACAAACATTATTCCCATTATTGGGGAGTGGGTCTCCCATAGTCTTTGCTTATGCCTTCCAAGCAAAAGCTGACAAAAATTAGGATTGGGGAACTTGCAATGTTCCTTACAAGAGCCATGCAGTACAGCATATTACAAACATTATTCCCATTATTGGGGAGTAGGTCTCCCATAGTCTTTGCTTATGCCTTCCAAGCAAAAGCTGACAAAAATAAGGACGGAGGAACTTTCAATAATGGCATCATGGACCACGGTCACCCTGGTGGTATAGTGGTGGTGGAGACTGAGGATAAGGAGAAGAACATAAAAGAGCCGAAATGAGGAAGCGTATACCCATGTGTGGGTGTGAAGCGGTGCATGTGAATACACCTCAGGAAATAACACAGTGGATTTGACTTTATGTTACTCTGCTGTCATTTGGTGGTGATGAGAAGTCTGGCCCAATCCAGCCCTTGTTCATTTTGATGAGGGTCAGCTTGTCAGCATTGTCAGTTGACAGGCGAGTGCGCTTATCAGTTATAATTCCCCCAGCGGCAATAAAAACACGCTCCGATAACACGCTAATGGCAGGGCAGGCCAGCACCTCCAAGGCGTACAGAGCGAGTTCATTCAAAGTGTCCAGCTTGGATACCCAATAATTAAAAGGCACAGAGGAATCACGGAGGACGCTGGTACGGTCAGCAAGGTACTCCCTCACCATCTTTTGAAACTTTCCTCTCCTTGTGAGAGTACCCCGCGCCTCAGGGTATGTCCGAAGGGAGGGTCTGAGAAAACTGTCCCAGAACATTGACAGTGTTCCCCTGCCTCTGCTGGATTGGAGTTACATCTCTCTTGCATGTACGCCTTGGTTGGGCAACGAACTGTGACCTCTGCCGCTAGCGTGTTCAGATGGGAATTCTGCAGCAAGCGCCTTCTGGTACTGCCCCATTTTTGTAGACCTCTCCACCTCAGGAATAAGAGAGTGAAAGTTCTCCTTGTAGTGGGGGTCTAAAAGTGTCACCAACCAGTAATGACTGTCACCCAACATTTTGACAATACGAGTGTCATGGTTAAGGCAGCGTAACATAAAGTCAGCCATGCGTGCCAGACTGGTAACAGGCAAGACTTCCGTGTCCTCACCAAGATGACGACTGACCATGCTCTCCTCCTCCTTTTCCTCCCCCCTGTCCTGAGGCCACCCACGCTGAATCAACGGTATGACAGTTGTACAGGTACTACAGTCTACAGCGCATGATACAAGCTCTTGTTCTTCCTCCTCCTCCACCTCTCCCTCATTGTCCCCTAATGCACGTTGGGATGAGATGAGGCTGGGCTGTGTGTAATCAACCGCTACGGCTTCTTGATCCATCTCATCATACTCTGGCTGCAATGCCTCCTCTTTAATTCTCCGCAGAGAGCATTGCAAAAGACAGACGAGTGGAATGCTGACGCTAATGATGGCGTCATCGCCACTCACCATCTTGGTGGACTCCTCAAAGTTTGTCAAGATGGTACATATGTCAGACATCCAGGTCCACTCCTGAGGTCTTATGTGTGGAGTCTGACCTGAATAGCAACGGCCTTGTTGCAGCTGGTACTCCACAGCTGCTCTCTTCTGCTCACAAATCCTTTGCAACATGTGGAGGGTAGAGTTCCAACGTGTGGGGATATCACACACCAGTCGGTGTGCTGGAAGCTGCAAACGCTGCTGCAACACAGCAAGGGCGGCAGAAGCTGTAGCCGACTTTCAAAAATGAGCTGACAGGCGGTGTACTTTGACGAGCAGATCTGGCAACTCGGGGTACGATTTAAGAAACCGCTGAACCATGAGGTTAAGCACATGAGCCAGGCATGGTACGTGTGTGATCTCGCCTCGCCTCAGAGCCGCCACCAGGTTACGGCCATTGTCACACACGACCATGCCTGGATGTAGGTTCAGCGGTCTCAGCCACAGATCTGCCTGCTCTTTCACAACTGTCCACATCTCACAAGCAGTGTGAGGTTTCTCACCTAAGCTTATGAGTTTCAGCACAGCCTGTTGCCCCTTGGCGGAAGCAGTACTGCAGTGCTTCCGGCTTGTAACTGATGTGGTGATATCTGAGATGGAGGCTGAACATGAGGAGGAGGATGATGCGCAGGAGCTGTACACTGTGGAGGCAACTCTGACTGACATAGGACTCGCAATCCTTGGTGTGGGGAGGATGTGTTCCGTCCCAAGGTCCGACTGGGTCCCAGCTTCCACTATGTTTACCCAGAGTGCCGTCAGGGAGATGTACCATCCCTGGCCACAAGCACTTGTCCACGTGTCCGTTGTCAGGTGGACTCTCCCAGTAACTGCGTTGTTGAGGGCACAGCAGATGTTTTGGGACACGTGCTTGTGTAGTGCGGGGATAGCACACTGGGCAAAATAGTGTCGGCTGGGGACCGAGTACCGAGGGACGGCCACCGCCATAAGGTTGCGGAAGGATTCCGTCTCCACCAGTCTAAAAAGCAACATTTCCAATGCAAGCAGCCGTGAAATGTGCGAATTTAGGACTGTGGCCTGTGGGGCGTTGGCTGCGAATTTCCGCTTTCGTTCAAAGGTCTGGGATATGGACAATTGAACGCTTTTGGGATGTGGACGTTGATGTTGATGCTGTTTCTTGAGAAACTGCCATAACAAGTGAAGAATGAGAGGAGGGGGCATCTTTGCATGCAGTATGGACAGGGGATTGCCTTGCACAATCAACAGGGGGTTCTATTGCACGCACAACAGCGGAAGAAGCAGTGGTGACACCCGATGACACTGGTCGTGGACCCTGGGATTTACCCCACAAAGTCGGGTGCTTTGCTGCCATGTGCCTGATCAGGCTGGTGGTGGTCAGGCTGGTAGTTTTGTCACCTCTGCTGATGCTGGCATGGCAGGTGGTACAAATGGCCTTTTTGGGGTTATCAGCAGAGTCTTTAAAAACTCTGGAAGACCTACAGGTTGTACTGGAAATGTCCCTCGTGTTGGTGTTACGAGGAACTTTTGCCTGTCTTCTGTGTGCGGCCACCACACTGCTTCTTCCTGCCTGTTGGGATACTCTGCCTCCCTCACCCTGTGTGCTACTGGCCTCGCTCTGCATGTCCTCCTGCCACATTGGGTCAGTTACTAGATCATCCACCACCTTCTCCTCTTTCACTTGCACACCACGATCCTCCTCCTCACTTCCTGGCAATTGTGTCTCGTCATCCACCACCTCTTGTGACAAATTGCCAGCGTTGACTTCCTGTGGCCGTGGCTGTTCAAATATTTGGGCATCGCAACATGGGATCTCCTCTTCCACCACTTCAAGCGGAGCAGGCGAAGGGCACAAATCTGGAAATGGACCAGTGAACAGCTTTTCAGAGTGTCCAAGTGTGGGATCAGTTGCTGACTGACGATACTCGGCATGGTGGGAGGAAGGAGCATCAGGGTGAGGAGGAGTATGCGGTCGAGACTAGTGTTGAGCCGCCCCCGTAGTGTTCGAGTTCGGTTCGGTTCGTCGAGCACCCGTATGTTCGCCGAACTGTTCATCGAACACCTTCGAACACCGTTAAAACCAATGGCAGGCAAACAAAAACACATAGAATGCCCTTCTAAAACCAAAAAAGTGCGAAGCCGACACGGCCAGTCCGTTCCTGCCCGTGCGACCTCCGTGTCGCCGGGTTTGTGCCAGAGCTGCGGTGGACCCTGACGGCCAGCCCCCCTCTCCCAATACTGGTGCCTGTCCGCTGGTGGGTCGAGCGAGCCCCCATGCGGTGGAGGCAGGTCTTAAATTGTCTCTCTAATTTGAATGAATACACTTTAAATCCTTTTACAAGGATCTATTGGAGGGCAACTCTCATGCCAGCAGCCGCGGTAATTCCAGCTCCAGTAGAGTCCACTGAAGCTGCTGCAGTTAAAAAGCTTTTATAAGGATCGAGCTTGGCGGTCCACCGCAAGACGTCCTACCGCCAGTCCCAGCCCCTGTGCCTTGGGGTGTCTCCCGATGCTCTTCACTGAGTGTCCCGGGGGCCCAAACCATTTCCTTTGAAAAAATTAAGTGTCCAAACTACAGGTGGTGTAGCTTGCTTAACAGCTGGGTTAATCCGCTGACTAGCAGACACTGCTACTAGGCCCAAAGTATTGCTTGGGCTAGATGCAATTAAAAATTTGTAATTAGATACTCTCATTGGATGCTGAGAAAGCATTCCATAGTCTCCTGGCACGCCATATATTATTCTCTTAAAAAGCTTGGGGTAGGGGACCCTTTTATAGCCAAAATCATGGCCCTGTATCGCAATCCGTCAGCTAGGCTGAAGATAAATGGAACATTATCATCACCTTTCATAATCACCAATGGGACAAGGCAGGGATGTCCTCTGTCCCCTCTCTTATACATCCTAGTGATGGAGCACCTGCTCTCATCAATTCACGATAACCCCAATATTAGGGGGATTGAGGTGGGAGGCACCGAGTACAAGTGCTCTGCATTTGCTGATGATGTCCTAGTATATATCACTCAACCACATATATCCATCATTGCTGTTATGGCTGAAATTTTAAAATCAATGCAGCGAAGTCTGAGGCCCTCGATGTCTCCCTCCCCAAATCCATACAGGATTCCATCCAGTCCAACTTTCCCTTTGCCTGGCCCTCACAGGGTATCAAATACTTAGGAATTCGTATTCATAGAGACCTCTGCCGTCTATTTTATCTTAATTTTGGGCCCTTTATTGAACAACTCCATAGAGATATTACTTCTTGGACGGTGAAGGATTTTTCCTGGTTCGGCAGTATAAATATACTAAAAATGAGCGTCCTATCTAACCTCTCATACCTCTTCCAAACCTTTCCCGTGGTAATTCCCTCAAATTTTTGGAAAAAACTATGCAGTAACTTTTGCAGATTTATCTGGGCAACTGGGCGTCCACGCATTCGGGGGGACGTTCTGATCAGACACAAACAAAAGGGGGGCCTTAGCCTTCCGGATTGTAGAAGGTATTACATGGCAGCAGTACACGCTAGAATCCTGGATTTCTTCCATCATTCGGAGGGGAAATTGTGGGTCAAAATAGCTCAATCCATTTGTCCTAAAGCTCTTACCACTCTCCCATGGTGCGCCCATTTAATTGTCCCCTCTCTTGGCCTCATGTCATATAGTACTTATGCCACTGCTTTGGCTTTGAGATCCCCAAAAAAAAGCTTATCCTCAATCGACCCCCAGGGCCACTTGCTCCTGATTTCAGATAATCCAGATTTCCCACCAGGACTATCTGCAAATAGATTTCTCGGTTCAAATAAATCCCATCCGATATTATTTTCTCATGTCATCTCCAATACTTCGCTGCTCCCCCTCAATGACTTGTTACAGGGAAGAGCCACTTCCCCGAAGGCTAATTTTGAATATAGCCAGTTACAACACTTCTATTCAACTGTGAAGAAGCGCACGCATCTTCATAGAGATCTCACAAACTTTGAAAAATTGAGCCTATCATTGTCACCACCTACACACTCCATCTCCCTACTGTATAATCTCCTCATTGCCCAGGTAACTGACAATAGGCCAGGATTCTGCGGTGCATGGGAAAGGGAACTGGGGAAGTCCTTCTCTGACTCACAATGGGATAAATGTTTCTTCCTAACACATAAAACCTCAATAGGGTCCAAAGCTCAGGAAACCTCCTTTAAAATGATCTCTAGATGGTACCGGATACCAGCAGTCCTTCAAAGATGGTATCCAGTGGTCTCAGATAGATGTTGGAGATGTGGGGAGGGGGAAGGGACAATGTCACACATATGGTGGGCATGCCCTATAATAAATGCATTTTGGCCAAAGGTGGTTCCCATGATTGAGAAGATAACTGGTTTAACTATCCCTAATACGCCAGAAGCCCTCCTTTTATCAATGTTACCAATAAGTAAACATAGTTATAAAAGGTCATCAATAGGCTACCTAATACAGGCAGCTAAGAATGTCATTCCACGACACTGGAAAAGCAGAAACCCTCCCACTGTGGAGGAATGGTTTGCGGAGATCTCCCTCCTTAATAGGATGGAGCATCTGATTGCCATCTCACCGGCTGATGTTGATAGATACTGTGTGATTTGGAGGGATTGGATTGATTTGCAAAACTCTGACGCCTACCATCTAGCCCCCAACTAAAGTTATCCGTGATGTCGGCACAACAAGGATCATAATCGCACTCTATTGATTGGTGGTCTGCGGTGGTCCGCTCCCTCTCTCTCTATCTTTCATATGGAAAAATACATGCTTGATCTGGATATTCATGGAAAACCCTCCCTGTACCCCCCAATGTACTGTCGTTATGCATAGATTTATAGTTATACTACCCCTTTTACTATGTATATTGTATTTTCTTGTACTTTTTCAACACAAAAATAAAAAAAAACTTGAATTTGAAAAAAAAAATTGTAATTAGATTTACAGGCGGTGGCTACTCCGCTGACTAGCAGACACTGAAGCTTTGGAGCAGACCTCTGATTCCCAGGCTATAGTATGAGTAAACAGCTCTTCAGACTCAACCATCTGTGTTACCCCAAGCCATAGTGTATGTAGTTTCTTACGGTTAAAAGGGGGAGGAGAGACCCGACCCACCTGGAATTGACGATGGCAACGTCATGTAAAACACAGCAAGGGGACTCCAAAAAGAGTCTCCATTTTTTCCCAAAATTGTAGCACAGACGCCACTTAAGTGGCATCAATTGTCACAGAGTTGCTTAAAATGGTTGGTGAGGTGATTTTCCAAAATCCTCAAGCTTTTAGTCTCCCCAGAATGACACAGGTGGGGCAGATGGTGGTTGTCCCGGCCCGCTAGGCCGCATTGTAGCACAGTGCGTTTCGCACTGCAACTTATGCTTCATATCCGTGTGACGGTTCATGCATGAAGTACTCAAACTATGGATTTTTTGGCCTCTACTTAGCTTTTGGTGACAAATGTTACAGATAACACGAGTTGGGTCACCCTTATCGATCTGAAAAAATGCACAGGCTATGCAAGGTTTAGAGCCCATGCGACTCTGCTACTAGCAATACAATCAAATGATTGGCTGGGTTAGATGCAGAGCGTCTGGGTTTGCTTGGGGGTCACCACAGTCTGCCTAGGCTAGATGCAGTTAAAAATCATTATTAGATACACAGGCTGTGCAGCTTGTTTCGCAGCTGGTTTACTACGCTGACTAGCAGACACTGAAGCTTTGGAGCAGACCTCTGAGTAAACAGCTCTTCAGACTCAACCATCTGTGATACCCCAAGCCATAGTGTATGTAGTTTCTTACGGTTAAAAGGGAGGGCACCCAACCCACCTGTAATTGATGATGTCAACATCACGTAAAACACAGCAAGGGGATTCCAAAAAGAGTCTCCATTTTTTCCAAAAATATGGGGCACAGACACCACTTAAGTGGCATCAACTGCCCCAGAGTTGCTGAAAACGGTTGGTGAGGTTATTTTAACAAATCCTCAAGCTTTTACTCTCCCCAGGAAGACACAGGGGTAGAAAAGTCCTTGCGGATCCATGATTTGTTCATCTTTATGAACGTGAGTCTGTCTACATTGTCAGTGGATAGCCGCGTCCGCTTATCTGTCAGCACACCACCAGCAGCGCTGAACACACGTTCACAGAGAACAAAAATTATTAGTAATTTGAAAGCTGGTGGAGCTTAGTATAGATGGCCTAATAGAATGAGTACCACACACTGCTACTGGCCCAAAATTATTTTCCGGGCTAGATGCAGCTAAAAATTATTATTAATTTGAAAGCTTAAAATGGTTGGTGAGGTGATTTTAACAAATCCTCAAACTTTTACTCTCCCCAGGATGACACAGGGGTAGAAAAGTCCTTGCGGATCCATGATTTGTTCATCTTTATGAACGTGAGTCTGTCTACATTGTCAGTGGACAGCCACGTGCGCTTTTCTGTCAGCACACCACCAGCAGCGCTGAACACACGTTCAGAGAGAACGCTGGCTGGGGGGCATTACAAGATCTCCAAGGCGTGAGTGGCGAGCTCCGGCCATTTATCCAGATTGGAAGCCCAAAAAGAGCAAGGGTCCAGTGACACAGTCATGGCTTCGATGTTCACTTGGAGATACTCCTGTACCATCGTCTCTAGGCGTTGACTATGTGTCTGACTTCTTGTCTCCTGTGGCCTTGCAAAGGATGGGTTAAAAAAGTCGTGAAAGGATTCCGCAAAATTGCTGTTACCAGCAGATACTGTGTTACTGTTACGGTTTGAGTGATGAAGACTCGACAGTCCCACGGTTGGCAAGTTAGAACTGTGAGATTCACTAAGTGCACCACTGGTGTTTTGTGGAAAAGCACATGTAAGATTCTGCAACAGTGAATCCCTTTCTATGGCAGGAATTATTTTGGCAAATTTACTTTTGTACCGGGGATCTAAGAGTGTGGCTACCCAGTAGCCAGAATTATTTTGAATTCTGACAATTCGAGGGTCATGTTGCAGGTAGTGCAGCAAGAAGGCACTCATGTGTCTTGCTCATCCAGGAGCACCAAGTCCCTGTTGTGTTGGTGGCGAGGTAAGAATCATGCTTCCTTCCTCTGCCCTCTCCCCCCAACCTCACACAACAGAAATGTGATCAAGGTCTCCCTCATCTGATGAGTCTTCCATGCCCATCGCCAGCTCATCCTCCACTTCTTCCTGGGCTCCTGCACCTTCCTCACTAGTTTGGCTGCTACCATGCGCCCTGGTTAATACCTCTCCCACACCCTCCCATGCCTGCCGCCTTGGTGCTGCCAACCGTCTGGACCTTGCAGATGTTAGCCCTTCCACATACAACTCCTCCTTCTCTACTTCCTCCACCTCCTCTTGTCCCACCACCTGACTCCGAATTCTGTTTAACATGTGCTCCAGCATGTAAATCACCGGAATAGTCATGCTGATAATGGCATCGTCAGCACTAAACGTCTTCGTCGCCATTTTAAAACTGTGCAGAAGGGTGCATAGGTCCCTGATCTGAGACCACTCCTCCAGCGTGATTTGCCCCACCTCTGGATCTCGTTGGCCCAGGCTATAGTCAGAACGTATTGCACCAGGGCTTGTCGGTGCTGCCACAGTCGCTGCAACATGTGCAGAGTTGAATTCCACCGTGTTGGCACATCGCATTTTAGCCGGTGAAGTGGCAGGCCCAACGACTTCTGTAGAGATGTAAGTCGCTGAGCTGCGGGATGCGAACGGCGGAAGTGAGCACACAGCGACCGTGCCCTCTGCAGAAGGCCATCTAGTCCTGGATAGTGGGCTAAAAATAGCTGGACAACCAGGTTCAACACCTGAGCCATACAAGGCACGAGTGTGACATTGCCCCGGCGAAGGGCCGCACCCAGGTTTGCAGCATTGTAGCACACGGCCTTCCCTGGTTGCAGGTCCAGTGGAGACAACCATTCATGAAACTGGTTCTCCAGAGCCGACTACAACTCTTCAGCTGTGTGACTCACATTTCCCAGACATTTCAAAGTAAAAACCATCAGATGACTTTAAGCCCTGCTGCCAGCATAGTAAGGAGGTGTGCAGGATCCCTTCTGCGCAGTTAGAAAGCGGGTGGCATGACCAGACAGGCTTTGGGTTCAGGTGGAGGACCGAGAGGAGGTTGAGGAGGCAGAAGCAGTGGAGGAACTTCGAGATAAAGAGGATTGATACACAACTCGTGGGGACGGCAAGACTTGGACAGCAGCCCCTTGTCCTGCTGTCACCATAGTTAGCCAGTGCCCAGTCAGCGACATGTAACGCCCCTGTCCATGCCTACTCGTCCAAGTGTCTGTGGTGAAATCCACCCTGTCACACAAAGAGTTTTTCAAAGAAACGGTGATGTTGTGTGCGACATGCTGGTGGAGCGCAGGCACACCTTTCTTTGAGAAGTAGTGCCGACTGGGCATCCGGTACTGGGGCACTGCGACGGACATAAGGTCTCAAAAATCCTCTGTGCCCACCAGGCGGAAAGGCAGCATTTCTGTAGCCAAGAGCTTGCAGATGGTGAAATTCAACCTCTTAGCTTTCTCATGGCTAGGAAGAAATGGTCTTTTACTTGTCCACATCTGAGGGACCGAGATCTGGCTGTTGTGCTTAGACGGGGTTGAGTAGGGTGTCCCCGGCAAACTGACTGTCTGTGAGGAATATGCAGGCGGAAAAGTTAGGTTGCCTTGATCCAAAGGTGGTGCTCTCAATGTCGGAGAGCGCTCAACACCAGCTGGTGTTTCCACTTCCAAATGAAATGATGACCTGCCAATCACACTGTCTGTTGCGGGTAAAGAAGTGGCAGGTCTGCGTCTCAAAACAGGTGTGACTGCTGTCCCCCCAGTCACAGAGGATGAAGAGGCCACGGATGCACAAGATGGGGCAGACGGTGGTTGGCCCGGCCCGCTAGGCCGCATTGTAGCACAGTGAGCTTCCCACTGCAACTTATGCTTCATATCCATGTGATGGTTCATGCATGAAGTACTCAAACTATGGATTTTTTGACCTCTACTTAGCTTTTGGTTACAAATGTTACAGATAACATGAGTTGAGTCATCCTTATCGATCTGAAAAAATGCCCAGGCTATGCAAGGCTTAGAACCCATGCGACCTGAAGAGCCACCACGACTTGTTGTCAGAGGCAGAGTTGTGTTTGAGGATGCAGTTGTTGACGTGCTTCCAGTATTACGTCTCTGTCCAGGAAGGCGCAACCTGACCTCGTCGTCACTAGCATCCTCCTCTACCTCCTCTGCTGACCTCATCGACTGGCTGACTGTGGGTTAACAGTAAGTGGGATTTGCAACCTCGTCATCATCACCCTGTGTGTTCTCACACCCGTCGTCCTCAGAGCCAACCTCTTCCTGCCCTGACAAAAAACTCAAGTTGTCGCTCCAATCAGGTATTTGAGTCTCATCATCGTCTTCCTCATTGTCTCCACCAACAGGAGTTACAGTTTGGGAACGAGGGTCTACATTATGGTCAGAACCTTCTTCATCTGGTCCTGGATCTGACTCATAAAGATTCTGGGCATCAGTGCAGATCATTTCCTCGTCTGGATTCACAGAAGCTCTGGAGCCGACCTCTGATTCCCAGGCTATAGTATGAGTAAACAGCTCTGCAGACTCAACCATCTGTTCTACCCCATACTCAGACAGGCAGCTGGAGACTTGGGAGCTGTGAGGAAGCAAGTGCGATTGGGGTGACACCTCTGAGGACTGAAGTATTTGTGATGTTGAAGTTGAGGTGGAGGAGAGCCCACTTAAAGGAGCACTTGATATCCGTTGAAGCACCTGCTGTTTTTGTGCCTCATCTGGAATTTGTAGTGATGGGCTTGGCCATAAGAAAGGGATCGTATCACATTGTCCACTTAAAGAAGTAGACATCTTAGTTTGGCTGGAAGATGATCTTTCTTCTGCGGATGTTACTGTTGCTTTAACATCTACCCCATGGACACAACCTTTTTTTCCCTTCCCAACACGCCTATTCCCCTATCCACCAGCTGCAGGCCTTTTGCCACTCATTTTGGTGGTTAACTAATTGACAACTCTGGAGTTATTTGCACAAAAAACGATGGATGGAAACCGAGCAGAGCTGAGTGGCCAAATTGTGGTACTAGCCCAAAAGGATTGGCTGGGTTAGAAGCAGTAAAACAATTTTATTAAATACACAGGTGGTGGAGCTTGGTATAGATGGCCTAATAGAATGAGTACCAAACACTGCTACAGGCATAAAATTATTTTCCAGGCAAGATGCAGCTAAAAATTATTAGTAATTTCAAACCTGGTGGAGCTTAGTATAGATGGCCTAATAGAATGAGTAACACACACTGCTAATATGCCCAAAATTATTTTACAGGCAAGATGCAGCTAAAAATTATTAGTAATTTGAAAGCTGGTGGAGCTTAGTATAGATGGCCTAATAGAATGAGTACCACACACTGCTAATATGCCAAAAATTATTTTCCAGGCAAGATGCAGCTAAAAATTATTAGGAATTTGAAAGCTAGTGGAGCTTAGTATACATGGCCCAATACAATGAGTACCACACACTGCTAATATGCCCAAAATTATTTTCCAGGCAAGATGCAGCTAAAAATTATTAGTAATTTGAAAGCTGGTGGAGCTTAGTATAGATGGCCTAATAGAACGAGTACCACACACTACTAATATGCCCAAAATTATTTTTCAGGCAAGATGCAGCTAAAAATTATTATTAATTTCAAAGCTGGGGGAGCTTGGTATAGATGGCCTAATACAATGAGTACCACACACTGCTACTAAGCCCAAAATTATTTTCTGGGCTAGATGCAGCTAAAAATTATTATTAATTTCAAAGCTGGTGGAGCTTGGTATAGATGGCCTAATACAATGAGTACCACAAACTGCTGCTAAGCCCAAAATTATTTTCCAGGCTAGATGCAGCTAAAAATTATTACTAATTTCAAAGCTGGTGGAGCTTGGTATAGATGGCCTAATACAATGAGTACCACACACTGCTACTAAGCCCAAATTATTTTCTGGGCTAGATGCAGCTAAAAATTATTATTAATTTCAAAGCTGGTGGATCTTGGTATAGATGGCCTAATAGAATGAGTACCACACACTGCTACTAAGCCCAAAATTATTTTCTGGGCTAGATGCAGCTAAAAATTATTATTAATTTCAAAGCTGGTGGAGCTTGGTATAGATGGCCTAATACAATGAGTACCACACACTGCTACTAAGCCCAAAATTATTTTCCAGGCTAGATGCAGCTAAAAATTATTATTAATTTCAAAGCTTGTGGAGCTTGGTATAGATGGCCTAATACAATGAGTACCACACACTGCTACTAAGCCCAAAATTATTTTCTGGGCTAAATGCAGCTAAACATTATTATTAATTTCAAAGCTGGTGGAGCTTGGTATAGATGGCCTAATACAATGAGTACCACACACAGCTACTAAACCCAAAATTATTTTCCACACTAGATGCAGCTAAAAATTATTATTAATTTCAAAGCTGGTGGAGCTTGGTATAGATGGCCTAATACAATGAGTACCACACACTGCTACTATGCCCAAAATTATTTTCCAGGCAAGATGCAGCTAAAAATTATTATTAATTTCAAAGCTGGTGGAGCTTGGTATAGATGGCCTAATACAATGAGTACCACACACTGCTACTAAGCTTAAAATTATTTTCTGGGCTAAATGCAGCTAAAAATTATTATTAATTTCTAAGCTGGTGGAGCTTGCTATAGATGGCCTAATACAATGAGTACCACACACAGCTGCTAAGCTCAAAATTATTTTCCGGGCTAGATGCAGCTAAAAATTATTATTTATTTCAAAGCTGGTGGAGCTTGGTATAGATGGCCTAATGCAATGAGTACCACACACAGCTACTAAGCCCAAAATTATTTTCCGGGCTAGATGCAGCTAAAAATTATTATTAATTTCAAAGCTGGTGGAGCTTCGTGTAGATGGCCTAATACAATGAGTACCACACACTGCTACTAAGCCCAAAATGATTTTCTGGGCTAGATGCAGCTAAAAATTATTATTAATTTCAAAGCTGGTGGAGCTTGGTATAGATGGCCTAATACAATGAGTACCACACACTGCTACTAAGCCTAAAATAATTTTCCGGGCTAGATGCAGCTAAAAATTATTATTAATTTCAAAGTTGTTGGAGCTTGGTATAGATGGCCTAATACAATGAGCACCACACACTGCTACTAAGCCCAAAATTATTTTCCGGGCTAAATGCAGCTAAAAATTATTATTAATTTCAAAGCTGGTGGAGCTTGGTATAGATGGCCTAATACAATGAGTACCACACACTGCTACTAAGCCCAAAATTATTTTCTGGGTTAAATGCAGCTAAAAATTATTATTAATTTCAAAGCTGGTGGAGCTTGGTATAGATGGCCTAATACAATGAGTACCACACACAGCTACTAAGCCCAAAATTATTTTCCGGGCAAGATGCAGCTAAAAATTATTATTTATTTCAAAGCTGGTGGAGCTTGGTATAGTTGGCCTAATGCAATGAGTACCACACACAGCTACTAAGCCCAAAATTATCTTCCGGGCCAGATGCAGCTAAAAATTATTATTAATTTCAAAGCTGGTGGAGCTTCGTGTAGATGGCCTAATACAATGAGTACCACACACTGCTACTAAGCCCAAAATGATTTTCTGGGCTAGATGCAGCTAAAAATTATTATTAATTTCAAAGCTGGTGGAGCTTGGTATAGATGGCCTAATACAATGAGTACCACACACTGCTACTAAGCCTAAAATAATTTTCCGGGCTAGATGCAGCTAAAAATTATTATTAATTTCAAAGTTGGTGGAGCTTGGTATAGATGGCCTAATACAATGAGTACCACACACTGCTACTAAGCCCAAAATTATTTTCCGGGCCAGATGCAGCTAAAAATGATTATTTATTTCAAAGCTGGTGGAGCTTGGTATAGATGGCCTAATACAAAGAGTAACACACACAGCTACTAAGCCCAAAATTATTTTCCGGGCTAGATGCAGCTAAAAATTATTATTAATTTCAAAGCTGGTGGAGCTTGGTATAGATGGCCTAATACAATGAGTAACACACACTGCTACTACGCCCAAAATTATTTTCCACGCTAGATGCAGCTAAAAATTATTATTAATTTCAAAGCTGGTGGAGCTTGGTATAGATGGCCTAATACAATGAGTACCACACACTGCTACTAAGCCCAAAATTATTTTCCGGGCCAGATGCAGCTAAAAATTATTAAAAATTTCAAAGCTGGTGGAGCTTGGTATAGATGGCCTAATACAATGAGTACCACACACAGCTACTAAGCCCAAAATTATTTTCCGGGCTAGATGCAGCTAAAAATTATTATTAATTTCAAAGCTGGTGGAGCTTGGTATAGATGGCCTAATACAATGAGTACCACACACTGCTACTATGCCCAAAATTATTTTCCGGGCTAAATGCAGCTAAAAATTATTATTAACCCCTTAATAACATCTGACGTACTAATACGCGTCTGTGCCCTGGGACTTAAGAGCCAGACCCGTATTAGTACGTCATCGCGATCGCGCGCGCACACAGGCTGTGCGGGCGCGATCGCCGCCGGGTGTCAGCTGATTGTCACAGCTGACACCCGGTACTATGTGCAGGGAGCGGTCACGCACCGCTCCCAGCACATTAACCCCCGCGATGCTGCGATCGAAGTCGATCGAAGTCGATCGCGGCATTGCGGGGGCAAGGGGAGGTGATCGGCGATACTCACCTCCTCTTCCGGCTTCCAGCGCAGTCTGCAAAGGCTTCCCGGGTGTTGCCATGACGACCCGATGTCGTCATGACAACATCCGGGTCACCAGAGAGCAGGAAGATTGCTTGGACATGCGCAGTGCATCTCCAAGCAATCTTCACACTGTGCACTTCTGACAGCCTTCATGGCATAGGGATGGTGCTCCATTCCTGTGCCATGCAGGCGATCAGAAAAAAAAAAGTGAAAGTCCCAGAGTGGGACAAAGTAATAAAGTGTATAAACTGTGTGAAAGTGGAAAAAAAAAAAAAAAAAAAATGTGCAAAAATATTATAAAAAAATAAAAAAAATAATACACCAAAAATAAAAATATAATGTACCCATCAATAAATATTATTATAAAAAAAATTAAAAAAAAACAATAAAAGTACACATATTTGGTATCGCCGCGTCCGGAACAACCTGACCTATAAAACTGTCCCACTAGTTAACCCCTTCAGTGAACACGGTAAAAAAAAAAAAAAAAAAAACAAGCAAAAAACAATGCTTTATCACCATACCGCCAAACAAAAAGTGGAATAACACGCGATCAAAAAGACGCATATAAATAAAAATGATACCGCTGAAAACGTCATCTCGTCCCGCAAAAAACAAGCCGCCATATAGCTCCATCAGCCGAAAAATAAAAAAGTTATTGCTCTCAGAATAAAGCGATACTAAAAAATATTTTTTTCTATAAAATAGCTTTTATTGTGTATAAGCGCCAAAACATAGAAAAATGATACAAATGTGGTACCGCTGTAAACGTACTGACCCGAAGAGTAAAGCTGCCTCATCAATTTTACCACACGCGGAACAGAATAAAAAAAAAAAAAAAAAAAAACAATTCCTGAATTGTTGGTTTTTGTTTATTCTGCCTCCCAAAAATCGGAATAGAAAGCGATCAAAAAATGGCACGTGCCTGAAAATGGCACCAATAACAACGTAAAGTCATCCCGCAAAAAACGAGCCGTCACATGACTGTCTGCCAAAATCTGGAAAAATTATAGCTCTCAAAATATGGCGATGCAAAAACTAGATTTTACAAAAAATGCGTCTTTTAGTGTGTGACAGCTGTCAGTCATAAAAACCCCATATGATTCTGGCATTGCTGTAATCACACCGACCCGAAGAATAAAGTCGTCTAATCACTTATACCGCACAAGGAACGGCGTCAAAAATAAACTCTTGAGTTAGGATTGGGCTAGGGTTAGGGCTGGGTTTGGGGCTAGGGTTCTGCTGGGGCTAGGGTTGTGCTGGGGCTAGGGTTGTGCTGGGGCTAGGGTTGTGCTGGGGCTAGGGTTGTGCTGGGGCTAGGGTTGTGCTAGGGTTAGGGCTGGGGTTGGGATTTTTTTCAAAAGTAAGAAAAAAAGATGACGATATGGCGACTAGTGTTGAGAGCAAGTGCTCGCTACTTGAGTTTGCATCGGGTGCTCTGGTATGCATTTAGTATCGTGGGTATTTGAGTGACATGCTCGAGTCTCTGCCCCATATGCTTCGCGGCCAAAAAACTTTACGGGGATTGCCTGCCATGCACGAGCGATCCCCGCATGTTTTTTTTTGGGTGTCTAATAACCGTGAAACATGCGGAGCAGGGACTCGAGCATGTCACTCGAGCACACGCTGTACATGGTGCATACCTGAGTACCCGATGCAAACTCAAGTAGCGAGCACTTGCGCTCAAGAATAATGAAAACTTATTCAATATGATGACCTAACGTAAACAAATAATGTGCCGTACCTCTGGGTTCAAAATGTTCACTATACACCTTAATAAAATCTTTGAGGGGTATAGTTTCCAAAATGGGGACACTTGTGGTGGAGCTCCACTGTTTAGGCACATCACGGGCTCTCCAAACGCGACATGGTGTCCGCTAACAAATTGAATGGAAAATCGTCTCAAATTGTTAGCGGACGCCATGTTGCGTTTGGAGAGCCCCTGTGTGTCCAAACATTGGAGCTCCCCCACAACTGACAACATTTTGGAAACTAGACCCCCCAAGGCACCTATCTAGATGCATAGTGAGCACTTAGAACCCCCAGGTGCTTCACAAATTGATTCGTAAAAATGAAAAAGTGAAAATAAAACACTTTTTCATTTTTATGAATCAATTTGTGAAGCACCTGGGGTTCCAAGTGCTCACTATGAATCTAGATAGGTGCCTTGGGGGGTCTAGTTTCCAAAATGGGGTCACTTGTGGGGGATCTCCAATGTTTGGGCACACAGGGACTCTCTAAATGCAACATGGTATCCGCTAACAAATTGAATGGAAAATCGGCTCAAATTGTTAGCGGACACCACATTGCGTTTGGAGAGCCCCTCTGTGCCCAAACTTTGGAGCTCCCCCACAAGTGACCCCATTTTGGAAACTAGACCCCCCAAGGCACCTTTCTAGATGCATAGTGAGCACTTGGAACCCCCAGGTGCTTCACAAATTGATTCGTAAAAATGAAAAAGTGAAAAAAAAAACACTTTTTCATTTTTATGAATCAATTTGTGAAGCACCTGGGGTTCCAAGTGCTCACTATGAATCTAGATAGGTGCCTTGGGGGGTCTAGTTTCCAAAATGGGGTCACTTGTGGGGGAGCTCCAATGTTTGGGCACACAGGGACTCTCCAAATGCAACATGATATCCGCTAACAAATTGTCGGCTCAAATTGTTAGCGGATATCATGTTGCATTTGGAGAGTCCCTGTGTGCCCAAACATTGGAGCTCCTCCACAAGTGACCCCATTTTGGAAACTAGACCCCCCAAGGCACCTATCTAGATGCATAGTGAGCACTTGGAACCCCTAGGTGCTTCACAAATTAATTCGTAAAAATGAAAAAGTGTTTTTTTTTTCACTTTTTCATTATTACGAATCAATTTGTGAAGCACCTGGGGGTTCCAAGTGCTCACTATGCATCTAGAAAGGTGCCTTGGGGGGTCTAGTTTCCAAAATGGGGTCACTTGTGGGGGAGCTCCAAAGTTTGGGCACAGAGGGGCTCTCCAAACGCAATGTGGCGTCCGCTAACAATTTGAGCCGATTTTCCTTTCAATTTGTTAGCGGATACCATGTTGCATTTAGAGAGTCCCTGTGTGCCCAAACATTGGAGCTCCCCCACAAGTGACCCCATTTTGGAAACTAGACCCCCCAAGGCACCTATCTAGATGCATAGTGAGCACTTGGAACCCCTAGGTGCTTCACAAATTGATTCGTAAAAATGAAAAAGTGTTTTTTTTTTCACTTTTTCATTATTACGAATCAATTTGTGAAGCACCTGGGGGTTCCAAGTGCTCACTATGCATCTAGAAAGGTGCCTTGGGGGGTCTAGTTTCCAAAATGGGGTCACTTGTGGGGGAGCTCCAAAGTTTGGGCACAGAGAAGCTCTCCAAACGCAATGTGGTGTCCGCTAACAATTTGAGCCGATTTTCCATTCAATTTGTTAGCGGATACCATGTTGCATTTAGAGAGTCCCTGTGTGCCCAAACATTGGAGCTCCCCCACAAGTGACCCCATTTTGGAAACTAGACCCCCCAAGGCACCTATCTAGATGCATAGTGAGCAGTTGGAACCCCCAGGTGCTTCACAAATTGATTCATACAAATGAAAAAGTGTTTTTTTTTTTCACTTTTTCATTGTTACGAATCAATTTGTGAAGCACCTGGGGGTTCCAAGTGCTCACTATGCATCTAGATAGGTGCCTTGGGGGGTCTAGTTTCCAAAATGGGGTCACTTGTGGGGGAGCTCCAAAGTTTGGGCACACATGGGCTCTCCAAACACAACATGGCGTCCGCTAATTATTCAAGCAAATTTTACAATCAAAAAGTCAAATAGCGCTCCTTCCCTTCCGAGCCCTGCCGTGCGCCCAAACAGTATTTTTTCCCCAAATATTGGGTATCTGCGTGCCCAGGGGAAATTGCACAACAAATTTTGTGGTCCATTTTTTCTTGTTACCCCTGTGAAAATAAAAAAAATTGGGTCTAAATTAACATTTTTGTGAAAAAAGTTAAATGTTCATTTTTTTCTTCCACATTCAAAAAATTCCTGTGAAGCACCTGAAGGGTTAATAAAGTTCTTGAATGTGGTTTTGAGCACCTTGAGGGGTGCAGTTTTTAGAATGGTGTCACTTTTGGGTATTTTCTGTCATAAAGACCTCTCAAAGTGACTTCAAATGTGATGTGGTCCCTAAAAAAATGGTTTTGTAAATTTTGTTGGAAAAATGAGAAATCGCTGGTCAACTTTTAACCCTTATAGCTCCCTAACAAAAAAAATTTTGGTTCCAAAATTGTGCTGATGTAAAGTAGACATGTGGGAAATGTTATTTATTAACTCTTTTGTGTGACATATCGCTCTGATTTCAGGGCTTAAAAATTCAAATTTTGAAAATTGCAAAATTTTCAAAATTTTCGCCAAATTTCCGTTTTTTTCACAAATAAACGCAAGTGATATCGAAGAAATTTTTCCACAATCATGAAGTACAATATGTCACGAAAAAACAATCTCAGAATCAGGGGGATCCGTTGAAGCGTTCGAGAGTAATTACCTCATAAAGTGACAGTGGTCAGAATTGTAAAAATTGGCCCGGTCATTAACGTGCAAACCACCCGCGGGGCTTAAGGGGTTAATTTCAAAGCTGGTGGAGCTTGGTATAGATGGCCTAATACAATGAGTACCACACACTGCTACTAAGCCCAAAATTATTTTCTGGGTTAAATGCAGCTAAAAATTATTATTAATTTCAAAGCTGGTGGAGCTTGGTATAGATGGCCTAATACAATGAGTACCACACACAGCTACTAAGCCCAAAATTATTTTCCGGGCAAGATGCAGCTAAAAATTATTATTAATTTCAAAGCTGGTGGAGCTTGGTATAGATGGACTAATACAATGAGTACCACACACTGCTACTATGCCCAAAATTATTTTCCGGGCTAGATGCAGCTAAAAATTATTATTAATTTCAAAGCTGGTGGAGCTTGGTATAAATGGCCTAATACAATGAGTACCACACACTGCTACTAAGCCCAAAATAATTTTCTGGGCTAGATGTAGCTAAAAATTATTATTAATTTCAAAGCTGGTGGAGCTTGGTATAGATGGCCTAATAGATTGAGTACCACACACTGCTAATATGCCCAAAATTATTTTACAGGCAAGATGCAGCTAAAAAATATTATTAATTTCAAAGCTTGTGGAGCTTGGTATAGATGGCTTAATACAATGAGTACCACACACTGCTACTAAGCCCAAAATTATTTTCCGGGCTAGATGCAGCTAAAAATTATTATTAATTTCAAAGCTGTTGGAGCTTGGTATAGATAGCCTAATACAATGAGTACCACACACTACTATTATGCCCAAAATTATTTTCCAGGCAAGATGCAGCTAAAAATTATTAGTAATTTGAAAGCTGGTGGAGCTTAGTATAGATGGCCTAATAGAATGAGTACCACACACTGCTACAGGCCCAAAAGGTTTTACTTGGCTAGGTGCAGTAAAAAATTTGTATTACATACACAGGTGGTGTAGCTTGCAACACAGATAGGCTACTCCACTGACTAACACACACTGCAAGAGGCCCAAAAGGATTTGCTTAGCTAGATTTAGCCAAATGCTGTGAAAAACACTTGCACAGCACTAAAACAGACCTGCCTGGGAAAAAGTGATAGGAACTGATGTAACCTAGCCCTCAAAAGGGCTGGAATTACAACTAGTCACTACTCCCAACCTATCTGTCGATTTAAGAGCACAGACCTGCCTGCTAAAAGTGCTAGGAACTGCTGTAACCTAGCCCTCAAAAGGGCTGCAATTACAAACTAGTCCCTACTCCCTAAACCTTTCTGTCTATTTAAGAGAAAATTCGCTTGCAATTAAGTTACACAATATAGCGCTAACAGCAGCAGCAGTGCCATCTAACACTCAGCTGCAGCAGTGAGAAAATGATGGCGACGGGGAAAATGGCTGGGTCTTATAGGGCAAGGACATGTGACATAGACAGCCAATGACTAGTGTTGAGCGATACCTTCCGATATCGGGAAATATCGGATCGGATTGGATCGGACCGATACCGAAAAAGTATCGGATATCGCCGATTCCGATACCGGAAACCAATGCAAGTCAATGGGACAGAAATATCGGAATGAAGATAAACCCTTTCTTTCCTTGTAGGTTAATTCTACATGAAGGAAAACAACTAAGAATAATGTAGAATGTATTGGGGAGGTGGGGGAGACAATAAAGGCATAGAGGTTTAGCCCAATCAAATGGAATAGCAGGAATTAATATTTTTTTTAAGACGTTCTGAGTTACGGAAATATTGACTATGTTAAGTATTTTTATATTTTGTCAGATATTTATGTTTCACTACTTCCATGCTCTTCACCTTCTTTTTTACTTCTCCCACACTTTCTCCTTCATCATCCTCAGCATCTTTTTCATCCACTTCTTCTTCACCTTCTTCATCTTCTTCTTCTTCACCTTCTTCGTATTATTCTTTTTTTTTACATTCTTCATATTCTACTTCTTCATCTTCTTCATCTTCTTCTTCTTCATCATATTCTTATTTGTGGCAGGCATTCCTGTAGTTGTTATCTATAAAAGGTTGGACATTACACCTTTCGTTCTGCCCGTCACAAAAGATTTACAACAGGATTTGTCCGCGTTCAGTTTGGCCTGCAGCAGCAGGTCTTTTCCAGGGGCACCACGAAGAGGAACGGACTCACCCCCATACACTGCTTAGTCATCTTCTGCTTATAATTTAGATATTATCTTTTGCTCTGATTTTTAGTCTTATGCTTAATGTTCTTCCGCTTTTTGTTCTGCAGCTTCTTGTATTTCTGCTTCTTGGTTTTCTGTCTCTTGTTCTTCTGTATCTTGGTGCTTGTCTTCTCTTCTTTGTCCTCTTGGTCAACTTCTTCAGGGTCATCTTCTTGGTCTTCTTCGGGGTGGTCTTCAGGGTCGTCGTCTTCGGGGGTCCTCGTCTTCGGGGTCCTCGTCTTCTTCGGGTTGGTCTTCTGGGTCCTCGTCTTCGGGGTCCTCGTCTTCTTCGGGGTGGTCTTCAGGGTCCTCGTCTTCTTCGCGGTGGTCTTCAGGGTCCTCGTCTTCAGGGTCGTCGTCTTCGGGGTCCTCGTCTTCTTAGGGTTGGTCTTCAGGGTCCTCGTCTTCAGGGTCCTCGTCAGGGAGATCTAGAGTGATTACCAAGAACCATTTCAAAAAGCTTGAACTTGGAAATGTAGCAGAAGGTACAAGAAAGCTGAGGAACTACCGAGGACCAGCTGACGGTACTGGAACCCGGATGGGTAGCAGAAGGTACAAGAGACAATGGAACTGCCGAAGACCAGCTGACGGTACTGGAACTCGGTTACTAAGCAGGAGGTACCTGTGCCAGAAAGCACTACCAAGGACCAGCAGACGTTGGTGGAACTTGGATACCGAGAAGGAGGCACCTAATCCAAAGGCACTGCCGAGATCCAGCTGACGGTACCGGAACCCGGATGGGTAGCAGAAGGTACCCATGTAAACAAAAGTTCAAGGCCGCGAGCCGGCCGCAGTTACCAAAACCCACAGTCCTACAGGGGGTGCTTGTCCTATTGGCACTATGGAACCAGCCTTCATTGCCAGATCCCGCAGCCCACAGAGGAGTCACCTAAACTGCAGGCACCATAGAGTCGGCTAACCCGACCGCAACACGACAGGACAACGCATTGGAGGCAAAGTGACGTTGACACTACCCGGAAACAGCTGGCATGCTGGAACCAGGCTGGGCAGGAGGGAGTACCCATGCCAGAGTCACTGCCGAGAACCAGCTGACGGTACTGGAACCCGGATGGGTAGTAGAAGGTACAAGAGCAAATGGAACTACCGAGGACCAGCTGACGGTACTGGAACCCGGATGGGTAGCAGAAGGTACAAGAGCCAATGGAACTGCCGAAGACCAGCTGACGGTACTGGAACTCGGTTACTAAGCAGGAGGTACCTGTGCCAGAAAGCACTACCAAGGACCAGCAGACGTTGGTGGAACTTGGATACCGAGAAGGAGGCACCTAATCCAAAAGCACTGCCGAGAACCAGCTGACGGTACTGGAACCCGGATGGGTAGCAGAAGGTACCCATGTAAAAAAAAGTTCAAGGCCGGAGCCGGCCGCAGTTAACAAAACCCACACTCCTACAGGGGGTGCTTGTCCTATTGGCACTATGGAACCAGCCTTCATTGCCAGATCCCGCAGCCCACATTGGAGTCACCTAAACTGCAGGCACCATAGAGTCGGCTAACCCGACCGCAACACGACAGGACAACGCATTGGAGGCAAAGTGACGTTGACACTACCCGGAAACAGCTGGCGTGCTGGAACCAGGCTGGGCAGGAGGGAGTACCCATGCCAAAGTCACTGCCGAGAACCAGCTGATGGTACTGGAACCCAGATGGGTAGTAGAAGGTACAAGAGCAAATGGAACTACCGAGGACCAGATGACGGTACTGGAACCCGGATGGGTAGCAGAAGGTAAAAGAGCAAATGGAACTACCGAGGACCAGCTGACGGTACTGGAACCCGGATGGGTAGCAGAAGGTACAAGAGCCAATGGAACTGCCGAAGACCAGCTGACGGTACTGGAACTCGGTTACTAAGCAGGAGGTACCTGTGCCAGAAAGCACTACCAAGGACCAGCAGACGTTGGTGGAACTTGGATACCGAGAAGGAGGCAACTAATCCAAAGGCACTGCCGAGAACCAGCTGGCGGTGCTGGAACCCAGGGTAAATACTAAAAACAGAGTGGAGCCAGAGGTGTAATTGGAGCAAGTTTTAAATCAGTAGTACAGTGGATGTGGACAGAGCAGGAGAAATTGCCGTCCGCACAGCAGGGGAACAGCTGACGTTACTGAACCCCAATAACATGGCAGCAAGTGTTGACTGTGCAGACGGCCTTTCCGAGCGCCAACTGGCGGTGTTGAAGCTCAGGGATAATACTGAAAACAGAGGAGCCAGAGGTGTATTTGGAGGAGGTTTTAAATCAGTAGTACAGTGGATGTGGACAGAGCAGGAGAAATTGCCGTCCTCACAGCAGGGGAACAGCTGACGTTACTGAACCCCAATAACACGGCAGCAAGTGTTGACTGTGCAGACGGCACTTCCGTGCGCCAACTGGCGGTGTTGGAGCTCAGGGATAATACTGAAAACAGAGGAGCCAGAGGTGTATTTGGAGGAGGTTTTAAATCAGTAGTACAGTGGATGTGGACAGAGCAGGAGAAATTGCCGTCCGCACAGCAAGGGAACAGCTGACGTTACTGAACCCCAATAACACGGCAGCAAGTGTTGACTGTGCAGACGGCACTTCCGAGCGCCAACTGGCGGTGTTGGAGCTCAGGGATAATACTGAAAACAGAGGAGCCAGAGGTGTAATTGGAGCAACTTTAAAATCTGTAATAGTGAGAATGTGGACAGAGCAGGAGAAATTGTCGTCCGCACAGCAGGGGAACAGCTGATGTTACTGAACCCCAATAACACGGCAGCAAGTGTTGACTGTGCAGACGGCACTTCCGTGCACCAACTGGCGGTGTTGGAGCTCAGGGATAATACTGAAAACAGATGAGCCAGAGGTGTAATTGGAGCAACTTTAAAATCTGTAGTAGTGAGAATGTGGACAGAGCAGGAGAAATTGCCGTCCGCACAGCAGGGGAACAGCTGACGTTACTGAACCCCAATAACACGGCAGCAAGTGTTGACTGTGCAGACGGCACTTCCGTGCGCCAACTGGCGGTGTTGGAGCTCAGGGATAATACTGAAAACAGAGGAGCCAGAGGTGTAATTGGAGCAACTTTAAAATCTGTAGTAGTGAGAATGTGGACAGAGCAGGAGAAATTGCCGTCCGCACAGTAGGGGAACAGCTGACGATACTGAACCCCAATAACACGGCAGCAAGTGTTGACTGTGCAGACGGCACTTCCGTGCGCCAACTGGCGGTGCTGGAGCTCAGGGATAATACTGAAAACAGAGGAGCCAGAGGTGTAATTGGAGCAACTTTAAAATCTGTAGTAGTGAGAATGTGGACAGAGCAGGAGAAATTGCCGTCCGCACAGCAGGGGAACAGCTGACGTTACTGAACCCCAATAACACGGCAGCAAGTGTTGACTGTGCAGACGGCACTTCCGTGCGCCAACTGGCGGTGTTGGAGCTCAGGGATAATACTGAAAACAGAGGAGCCAGAGGTGTAATTGGAGCAACTTTAAAATCTGTAGTAGTGAGAATGTGGACAGAGCAGGAGAAATTGTCGTCCGCACAGCAGGGGAACAGCTGACGTTACTGAACCCCAATAACACGGCAGCAAGTGTTGACTGTGCAGACGGCACTTCCGTGCGCCAACTGGCAGTGTTGGAGCTCAGGGATAATACTGAAAACAGAGGAGCCAGAGGTGTAATTGGAGCAACTTTAAAATCTGTAGTAGTGAGAATGTGGACAGAGCAGGAGAAATTGCCGTCCGCACAGCAGGGGAACAGCTGACGTTACTGAACCCCAATAACACGGCAGCAAGTGTTGACTGTGCAGACGGCACTTCCGAGCGCCAACTGGCGGTGTTGGAGCTCAGGGATAATACTGAAAACAGAGGAGCCAGAGGTGTAATTGGAGCAACTTTAAAATCTGTAGTAGTGAGAATGTGGACAGAGCAGGAGAAATTGCCGTCCGCACAGTAGGGGAACAGCTGACGTTACTAAACCCCAATAACACGGCAGCAAGTGTTGACTGTGCAGACGGCAGTTCCGTGCGCCAACTGGCGGTGTTGGAGCTCAGGGATAATACTGAAAACAGAGGAGCCAGAGGTGTAATTGGAGCAACTTTAAAATCTGTAGTAGTGAGAATGTGGACAGAGCACGAGAAATTGTCGTCCGCACAGCAGGGGAACAGCTGACGTTACTGAACCCCAATAACACGGCAGCAAGTGTTGACTGTGCAGACGGCACTTCCGTGCGCCAACTGGCGCTGTTGGAGCTCAGGGATAATACTGAAAACAGAGGAGCCAGAGGTGTAATTGGAGCAACTTTAAAATCTGTAGTAGTCAGAATGTGGACAGAGCAGGAGGAATTGCCGTCCGCACAGCAGGGGAACAGCTGACGTTACTGAACCCCAATAACACGGCAGCAAGTGTTGACTGTGCAGACGGCACTTCCGAGCGCTAACTGGCGGTGTTGGAGCTCAGGGATTACAGTTCAGGTGGTAGAAACATGAACAGAACAGGAGACCTGGATACTGTTGCCAACCAATTATTTATTC
The DNA here is from genome assembly GCF_046119375.1 of Phyllobates terribilis. Classification (NCBI taxonomy): domain Eukaryota; kingdom Metazoa; phylum Chordata; class Amphibia; order Anura; family Dendrobatidae; genus Phyllobates; species Phyllobates terribilis. The sequence goes on from NW_027362773.1 coordinate 106,925,611, forward strand.
TGGAAGAGGACTGGCAAATTCATGAAAGATCCAGGCCTTGTTCATTTTGAGAAAAGTAAGCCGGTCAACGTTATCGGAGGATAGTCGCATGCGACGGTCTGTTAGTACACCACCTGCGGCACTAAAGACGCGTTCCGATAATACACTAGCAGCAGGGCAAGCTAGCACCTCCAATGCATACTGACTAAGCTCTGGCCATGTATCCAGCTTACAGACCCAAAACTTGAAGGGAGAAGAGCCGTCTGGGAGTACACTAAGAGGGCAAGACATGTAGTCTGTCACCATCTGACGGAAACGTTGCCTCCTGCTGACTGGAGCCGTCTGTGATGGTGTAGACATTTGTGGCGGCGGGGACACAAAACTTTGCCACATTTCGGCCATACTGGTCTTGCCTTGTGCTGAGGCGCTGCTTCTGCTCCCTCTTTGTGCAGAGCTTCCTCCACTGCCTCGACGCACTGAGCTGCTTTGTAAAGCACTAGCAGCACTGCTCTCGGTTGGAATGGAGAACATGATGGAATGCACCAGTGCATCTTGGTACTCCCGCATTTTACGCTCCCGGTTCAACGGTGTTATGAGGCTTTGTAAGTTGTCCCGGTAGCGAGGATCTAGGAGGGTGGACACCCAATAATCAGCCGTGTTGAGAATGTGGGCGATGCGGCGGTCGTTTCTCAGGCACTGCAGCATGAAATCAACCATGTGCTGCAGACTGCCAACTGGCCAAGAAACGCTGTCCCCTGCTTGAGGCGTGATCTCTGCCTGCTCTGCATCATCCCACCCTCGCTCTAGATACTGACTACTAGAGCATTGTGTACCTCCCTCCTCTGGACAGATGTCTTCCTCATCCATTGACTCCTCCTCATCCTCCTCACAAAGTGTCCCCTGCCTAGGCCTTTGTGAGGAACCACGTTGCGCAGACTGTAGAGAAGCAGATGGCATTTGTGACTCCTCATCCTCCACCTCTTCCAAAACCTCGTCCCTTAGTGCTTGCATTGTTTTTTCAAGCAGGCAGATAAGGGGGATAGTCATGCTGACAAGTGCATCATCTGCACTCGCCATCCGCGTGGAATAATCGAAGGCACGCAAAACGTGGCAAATGTCCTTCATAGAGGCCCACTCAGTGGTGGTGAAGTGTGAACGGCGCGCACTGCGACTTGTTTGCGCCTGCTGCAGCTGGTACTCCATTACTGCTGCCTGCTGCTCACACAACCTCTCCAACATATGTAACGTTGAATTCCACCTGGTGGGTAGGTCACACCTACGTAATCGGCGCTGCAGAGCTGCAATGCGTGATCTTGCATTGCTGGAACGCCGCAAGTGAGCGCACTCTATGCGGACCTTGTGAAGCAGTGCATCAAGATCCGGATAGTCCCTCAAAAAACTCTGCACGACCAAGTTGAGCACATGTGCCAGACATGGGATGTGAGTGAGGTTGCCTAGGCCCAGAGCTGCCACCAGATTTCGGCCATTGTCACACACTACCATGCCTGGCTGGAGATTCGCTGGCACAAACCACACGTCGCTCTGCTGCTTGATGGCATTCCAGAGCTCCTGCGCTGTGTGGCTTCGATTCCCCAAAGAAATTAATTTTAATACGGCCTGTTGATGTTTGGCCACGGCTGTGCTCATATTGGTCACCATAACAGGTAACCGTTCACGGGTCGATGTGGAGGTAGACCGTGACGGCTCCTGCAGCGCTGATTCAGAGGAACTGGAGTATGAGGAGGAGTCAATGTGTACAGACTGGATTCCTGCAATCCTTGGAGTTGGCAGAACACGTACAGCGCTACTTTCAAGATCTGTACCCGGCTCCACAACATTTACCCAATGGGCAGTGAGGGAAAGGTATCGTCCCTGTCCATGCTTACTGGTCCACGCATCGGTGGTCAGGTGGACCTTGCTACTGACGGCGTTTTGTAGCGCATGTTTAATTTTTCCCTCCACATGATGTTGCAGGGCAGGGACGGCTTGCCTGCTGAAATAAAATCGGCTGGGCACGTTGTATTGTGGGACTGCCAATGCCATAAAGTTACGGAATGTGTCAGTCTCCACCAGCCTGAATGATAGCATTTCAAGGGCCAGTAGTTTAGCAATGCCAGCATTCAGAGCCTGTGCTTGGGGGTGGTTTGCCGAGTATGGGCGCCTTTTCTCCCATGCCTGTGCTAACGATGGCTGTAGACTGGCCTGGGAGTGTGAGGATGACTGGGAAAGTGTTGCTGTGGGTGGAATTACACTGTGTCTCTGTACAACAGTGCCAGAGATTCTTCCATGGCGATCCTGTGAGGAAGCCGAACCAGCTGTGTGTGAGCTGGAGGAAGAGGCTACAACACGAGCTGAAGAGGTGGTAGGTGGCGCTGTAGGTTGGCCTAGGTCTTCAGTGTGTTTTTGTAACTCCACCACGTGCTTGGTCCGCACATGTTTCCACATATTTGTGGTATTGAGGTTGCTGACACTTTTCCCTCTTTTCACCTTCTGATTACACAGCTTGCATTTGACAAAGCAAATGTCATCTGCAACTGTGTCAAAAAAGGACCAGGCACTGCAAGTCTTGGGAGCGCCCGCTTTGGATTTTGGAAGAGCCATGCTCCTAATGGGTGCCGAAGTGGAGGCTACAGGCAACCAAGTCTGCCCCCTCCCTCTCCCTCCTTTTTGGGCCGTTCGGGGATTCTCTTCCTCAGAGCTGCTCCCACCACCTTCCTGTCCCTCACGCCATGATGGGTCAAGGACCTCATCATTAGAGATGAGCGTTGTTCTACTCGAACTGTTCGCCAATCTCAAATTTGAGCTGTTTTGGGCGATGTTCGAGCCGGTCGGCGAACACGAACAATTTGAGAAAAATTCGGCTGTTCGAGGTTATGTTCGATAACTGTTCGTGCACCAAAATCATAACTGGATTTTTTCTCAGTAATGATGAAAATTAATGTTAATACGCAGTTTGAGTGTACAGCGGGGCGGGGGGAGGGGCAGGGGATGGATCTCTGCAGGAACAATGAAGATCTCCATTTTTTTTTCTCTTTCCTGCATTTGCAGTGGGGAGGTGCAATCTGTCAGCCTATCAGCAGCGCACACACGGAGCGAAGTGCTTTTTTTCACACAAGCAAGGGCATGTGTGATTGGCAGTGTATGTCACATGTCCTTGCCCTATAAGACCAAGCCATTTTCCCCGTCGCCACCATTTTCTCACTGCTGCAGCTGCGTGTTAGACGGCACCGCTGTTGCTGTGTGCGCTATACCTTGTTAATTTCAAGCCAATTTTCGCACAAATCTACAGATAGCTTGGGAGTAGGGAATAGTTGTGATTGCAGTCCTTTTAAGGACTAGGTTACAGCATTTCCTACGACTTTTATCAGGGAGGTCTGTGCTCTTAAATAGATAGGTTGTGGGAGTAAAGACTAATTGTAATTGGAGTCCTTTTCAGGACTAGGTTAAATCAGTTCCTATCAGTTTTTGCCAGGCAGGTCTGTGCCAGTGCTGTGCAAGTTTTTTTCACAGCATTTGGCTGAATCTAGCAAAGCTAATCCTTTTTGGCCTATTGCAGAGTGTGTTAGTCAGTGGAGTAGCCTATCTGTGTTGCAAGATATACCACCTGTGTATAGAATACCAATTTTTTTACTGCACCTAGTGAAGTAAAATCTTTTGGGCATAGCATCATTCTATTAGTCCATCTATACTGACCTCCATCAGGTTGCAAACTGAATATAATTTTTTTCTGCATCTAGCTCTGAAAAAATATTTGGGCTTCTAGCAGTGTGTGGGACTTGGTCTATTAGTCCATCTATACTGACCTCCATCAGGTTGCAAATTAAAAATAATTTTTTTCTTCATTTAGCTCTGAAAAAATATTTGGGCTTCTAGCAGTGTGTGGGACTTGTTCTATTAGTCCTTCTATACTGACCTCCAGCAGGTTGCAAATTGAATATAATTTTTTTCTGCATCTAGCTCTGAAAAAATATTTGGGCTTCTAGCGGTGTGTGGGACTTGGTCTATTAGTCCATCTATACTGACCTCCATCAGGTTGCAAATTAAAAATATTTTTTTTCTGCATCTAGCTCTGAAAAAATATTTGGGCTTCTAGCAGTGTGTGGGACTTGGTCTATTAGTCCATCTATACTGACCTCCATCAGGTTGCAAATTAAAAATAATTTTTTTCTTCATTTATCTCTGAAAAAATATTTGGGCTTCTAGCAGCGTGTGGGACTTGTTCTATTAGTCCATCTATACTGACCTCCATCAGGTTGCAAATTAAAAATAATTTTTTTCTGCATCTAGCTCTGAAAAAATATTTGGGCTTCTAGCAGTGTGTGGGACTTGGTCTATTAGTCCATCTATACTGACCTCCATCAGGTTGCAAATTAAAAATAATTTTTTTCTGCATCTAGCTCTGAAAAAATATTTGGGCTTCTAGCAGTGTGTGGGACTTGGTCTATTAGTCCATCTATACTGACCTCCATCAGGTTGCAAATTGAATAAAAAAAATTTCTGCATCTAGCTCTGAAAAAATATTTGGGCTTCTAGCGGTGTGTGGGACTTGGTCTATTAGTCCATCTATACTGACCTCCATCAGGTTGCAAATTAAAAATAATTTTTTTCTGCATCTAACCCAGCCAATAGTTTTGGCCTAATACCACAGTTTGGCCACTCAGCTCTGCTCGGTTACCATCCATTGTTTTTTTGTGCAAACAACTCCAGAGTTGTGAATTAGTTAACCACCAAAATGAGTGGAAAAAGGCCTGCTGCTGGTGGAAAGGGGAATAGGCGTGTTGGGAAGGGGAAAAAAGGTTGTGTCCGTGGGGTAGGTGCAGAAGAAAGACCATCTTCCAGCCAAACTAAAATGTCTACTTCTTTTAGCGGACAATGTGATAAGATCCCTTTCTTACGGCCACGCCAATCGCTACAAATTCCAGATGAGGCACAAAAACAGCAGGTGCTTCAACGGATATCAAGTGCTCCTTTAAGTGGGCTCTCCTCCACATCAACTTCAACATCACAAATACTCCAGTCCTCAAAGGTGTCACCCAAATCGCACTTGCTTCCTCACAGCTCCCAAATCTCCAGCTGCCCGTCTGAGTATGAGGTAGAACAGATGGTTGAGTCTGCAGAGCTGTTTACTCATACTATAGCCTGGGAATCAGAGGTCGACTCCAGCGCTTCTGTGAATCCAGACGAGGAAATGATCTGCACTGATGCCCAGAATCTTTATGAGTCGGATCCAGGACCAGACGCAGAAGGTTCTGACCATAATGTAGACCCTCATTCCCAAACTGTAACTCCTGTTGGTGGAGACAATGAGGAAGACGATGATAAGACTCAAATACCTGATTGGAGCGACAACTTTAGTTTTTTGTCAGGGCAGGAACAGGTTGGCTCTGAGGACGACGGGTGTGATAACGCACAGGGTGATGATGATGAGGTCGGAGATCCCACTTACTGTCAACCCACAGTCAGCCAAGAGATGAGGTCAGCAGAGGAGGTGGAGGAAGATGCTAGTGACGACGAGGTCAGGTTGCGCCTTCCTGGACAGAGACGTAGTACTGGAAGCACGTCAACAACTGCATCCTCAAACACAACTCTGCCTCTCACCACAAGTCGTGGTGGCTCTTCAGGTCGCATGGGTGCTAAGCCTTGCATAGCCTGGGCATTTTTTCAGATCGATAAAGATGACCCAACTCGTGTTATCTGTAACATTTGTCAGCAAAAGCTAAGTAGAGGCCAAAAAATACATAGTTTGAGTACTTCATGCATGAACCGGCACATGGACATGAAGCATAAGTTGCAGTGGGAAGCTCAGTGTGCTACAATGCGGTCTAGCCGGCCGGGCCAACCACCGTCTGCCATATCTTGTGCATCCGCGGCCTCTTCATCCTCTGTGACTGGGGGGACAGCAGTCACACCTGTTTTGGGGCGCAGACCTGCCACCTCTTTACCCGCAACAGCCAGCGTGATTGGCAGGTCATCATTTTCTTTGGAGGTGGTAACACCAGCTGGTCTTGAGCGCTGTCCGACATCGATAGCACCACCTTTGGATCAAGGCAACCTAACATGTCCGCCTGCATCTTCCTCACAGACCGGCAGTTTGCCGGGGACACCCTTATCAACCCCGTCTAAGCACAATAGCCAGCCCTCGGTCCCTCAGATGTGGACAAGTAAAAGACCATTTCCTCCTAGCCATGAGAAAGCTAAGAGGTTGAATTTCACCATCTGCAAGCTCTTGGCTACAGAAATGCTGCCTTTCCGCCTGGTGGACACAGAGGATTTTCGAGACCTTATGTCCGTCGCAGTGCCCCAGTACCAGATGCCCAGTCGGCACTACTTCTCAAAGAAAGGTGTGCCTGCGCTCCACCAGCATGTCGCACACAACATCACCGCTTCTTTGAGAAACTCTGTGTGTGACAGGGTGCATTTCACCACAGACACTTGGACGAGTAGGCATGGACAGGGGCGTTACATGTCGCTGACTGGGCACTGGGTAACTATGGTGACAGCAGGACAAGGGGCTGCTGTCCAAGTCTTGCCGTCCCCACGAGTTGTGCGTCAATCCTCTTTATGTCATTTTTCCTCCACTGCTTCTGCCTCCTCAACCTCCTCTCGGTCTTCCACCTGCACCCAAAGCCTGTCTGGTCATGCCACAAGCTTTCTAACTGCGCAGAAGGGATCCTGCACGACTCCTTACTATGCTGGCAGTAGGGCTCAACGTCATCAGGCGGTTTTTACATTGAAATGTCTGGGAAATGTGAGTCACACAGCTGAGGAGTTGTGGTCAGCTCCGGAGAACCAATTTCATGAATGGTTGTCTCCACTGGACCTGAAACCAGGGAAGGCCGTGTGCGACAATGCTGCAAACCTGGGTGCGGCCCTTCGCCGGGGCAATGTCACACACGTGCCTTGTATGGCTCATGTGTTGAACCTGGTTGTCCAGCAATTTTTAGCCCACTATCCCAGACTAGATGGCCTTCTGCAGAGGGCACGGTCGCTGTGTGCTCACTTCCGCCGTTCGCATCCCGCAGCTCAGCGACTTACATCTCTACAGAAGTCGTTGGGCCTGCCACTTCACCGGCTAAAATGCGATGTGCCTACCCGGTGGAATTCAACTCTGCACATGTTGCAGCGACTGTGGCAGCACCGACAAGCCCTGGTGCAATACGTTCTGACGTATAGCCTGGGCCAACGAGATTCAGAGGTGGGGCAAATCACGCTGGAGGAGTGGTCTCAGATCAGGGACCTATGCACCCTTCTGCACAGTTTTGAAATGGCGACGAAGATGTTTAGTGCTGACGATGCCATTATCAGCATGACTATTCCGGTGATTTACATGCTGGAGCACATGTTAAACAGAATTCGGAGTCAGGTGGTGGCACAAGAGGAGGTGGAGGAAGTAGAGGAGGAGGAGTTGTATGCGGAAGGGCTAACATCTGCAAGGTCCAGACGGTCGGCAGCACCAGGGCGGCAGGCATGTGAGGGTGGGGGAGATGATTTTACCAGGGCGCATGGTAGCAGCCAAACTAGTGAGGAAGGTGCAGGAGCCCAGGAAGAAGTGGAGGACGAACTGATGGAAGACTCATCAGATGAGGGAGACCTTGATCACATTTCTGTTGTGCGAGGTTGGGGGGAGAGGACAGAGGAAGGAAGCATGATTGTTACCTCGCCACCAACACAACAGGGACTTGGTGCTCCTGGATGCGCAACACACATGAGTGCCTTCTTGCTGCACTACCTGCAACATGACCCTCGAATTGTGAGAATTAGAAATAATCCTGACTACTGGGTTGCCACACTGTTAGATCCCCGGTACAAAAGTAAATTTGCAGAAATTATTCCTGCCATAGAAAGGGATGCACGCATGCAGGAGTATCAGCAGAGACTGTTGCAGAATCTTACATGTGCTTTTCCACAAAATACCAGTGGTGCACGTAGTGAATCTCACAGTTCCAACTTGCCAACCGTGGTCTGTATGGAATTGTTCAATAAAGGGCCCAAAATTAAGATAACATAGATGGGAGAGGTCTCTATGAATAGGAATTCCTAAGTATTTGATACCCTGTGAGGGCCAGGCAAAGGGAAAGTTGGACTGGATGGAATCCTATATGGATTTAGGGAGGGAGACATCGAGGGCCTCAGACTTCGCTGCATTGATTTTAAAATTTTACCATGTAACAAAGTGATCTATTTCAGCCATAACAGCAGGGATGGATATATGTGATTGAGTGATATATACTAGGACATCATCAGCAAATAGAGAGCACTTGTACTCGGTGCCTCCCACCTCAATCCACCTAATATTGGGGTTATGGCGAATTGATGAGAGCAGGTGCTCCGTCACTAGGATGTATAAGAGAGGGGACAGAGGACATCCCTGCCTTGTCCCATTGGTGATTGTGAAAGGTGATGAAAATGTTCTGACGCACCCCCTGGGCCTTGGGACACCCGGAGCCGGACCCTTTTTGGTGGATGCTGGTGGTTGTAGTCTTCGTGGCGGCGATCCGGTTCCGTGGCTCAGGGCGGTCAAACCAGTGGCGGAACTATTTATGTGGTTTTGATGTTTAAATGTCCGACTACGCCACCCGTGGATTGCGGTCAGAGTGAACCGCCGCTACAGGGCAGACCGCTAAGGCTGGTGTTGTGGGTGCAGCAGAGCGTAGCATAACTCCCCACGGGAGGAGTATAGCCTCAGGGCAGTGTATGCGGAGGATGGGGGTGATGGTGCAGGGCAGCAGCAGTAACGACACGGAGTCAGTGATGCAGTCCAGGGCCTTTACTCACAGTTCTTATTATCCAGACCACATCTGCAGGTAACGGCTGCCCACGTCGTACTGTGCTCACCAGGTGAGGGGCTCAGACAACTCCCAGATAACTTTGGAGCGCTTCACAGGACCCCCTTTGTGTGTCCTTTGTCTGGCCTTTCTTACCAACACTTCTGTCCGGCTGCCTCGGGCCTCCTCTTGGTAAACTTGGCGCCAGTTTCCCTGACCCTATGTGGTGCCTTCCTAGCGGGTGGAGCAAGGGGCTGCGCCACATAAAATGTCAGAGCCTCCGGTTTCTAGCTGAGGGTCGTTTCCTGCCTCCACTAGTTCGGGGACCGGTCTCCCCCTTTGGCCTGACCCCTCCACGCAGGTGGATTCGGGCGTGCGGTGGCGACTCGCCCGTCCGCACCCCTGAGATCCCTTCATTCCTCGTTCCTGGAGCCTTCTCCGCTCCTCTTCCTTCCTTCTCCCTCTTGCAGGCCTGGGCCTCTGTTACTAGGCCCGCCTCCGGAGCAGAGCTCATGCAGAGCCCCTGCTCCCTGCCACTTCTGCTCAGACTTCTCTGCACTGAACTAAGATGGTGCCCACCTTTTATACTCCCTTCTCAATGCACCCAGGAACTGCTTCCTCCCTGCTCCTGCACTGCAGGGTTCCCCTTCCTCAGTGTTCTCTCCCCCCACTCCAGCCAGGGACAGGGACTGTCGTGCCCATCTCAGGGGCATATTGGTCGCCCTGCCCCACGGCAATGTGGTGTAATGCATGCAGGTGTCGGGTCCTGATCCACACTCCATCCTTATCTGAGAGTGAGATATCACACCTCTGGGTGAGGTGCAATACGTCTGTAGCAACCGAGCCCTCGGTGCTACAGTTCCATTTATCTTCAGCCTAGGTGACGTATTGTGATACAGGGCCGTGATTTTGGCTATAAAAGGGTCCCCTAGACCCCTACCCCAAGCTTTTTAAGAGAATCATATATGGCGTGCCAGGAGACTCTATGGAATGCTTTCTCAGCATCCAACGAGAGTATCTACTTACAAATTTTTAACTGCATCTAGCCCAGGAAATACTTTGTGCCTAATAGCAGTGTCTGCTAGTCAGCGGATTATCCCGGCTGTTAAGCAAGCTACACCACCTGTAGTTTGGACACTTAATTTTTTCAAAGGAAATGCTTCGGGACCACGGGATACTTAGTGAAGAGCATCAGGAGGCACCCCAAGGCATAGGGGCTGGGACTGGCACTAGGATGCCTTGCGGTGGACAGCCGAGCTCGATCCTTATAAAAGCTTTTTAACTGCAGCAGCTTTAGTGGACGCTACTGGAGCTGGAATTACGCGGCTGCTGGCATGAGACTTGCCCTCCAATAGATCCTTGTAAATGGATTTAAAGTGTATTCATTCAAATTAGAGGGACAATTTAAATTAAAAAGCTTAGAGCTGCCTCCACCACAGGGGGGCTCTCTCGACCCACCAGCAGACAGGCACCAGTATTGGGAGAGGGGGGCTGGCCGTCAGGGTTCACCGCGGCTCTGGCACAAGCCCGGCGACACGGAGGTGGCACGGGCAGGAGCGGACTGGCCGTCTCGGCTTCTCACTTTTTGGATTTTAGAAGGGCATGACATGCCTATATCTGTGTCTCCCCCTCCTTTTACTCCTCCACCTCTTTTCTTTTCGCATGACTATATGTACTTGTCACTTTTCCATGTGTTAGTTGTGTCTTCTGAGCAGTTTGTCAGCTTTTGGACACCTTTGAAGGTGTTTTCTATGTGTTTCTATGTGTTTTTGTTTGCCTGCCATTGGTTTTAACGGTGTTCGAAGGTGTTCGACGAACAGTTCGACGAACAGTTCGGCGAACACACGGGTGTTCGACGAACCGAACCGAACTCGAACACTACGGGGGTGGCTCAACACTACTCATCATCTACACCACCCTCTTCAAACAACTGCTTCTCCTGGGTAGTCTCGACAGCACAGTACGCACCAGAAAGTGGCACCTGAGTCTCATCATCAGATGCGTACTGAGGTGTGCTGCTGACCATAGGCACTGGCCCACCCGCCTCTTCAGATTCAGAGAGACAAAACGGTTGCGCATCACTGCATACTACCTCTTCTTCAAATTCTCGAATTCTGCTTGGCTGGCCCCCTCTTTCCAAGCCAAGAGATTCAGAGAACAGAAGTAGAGATGGCTCCTGTCCAGGGCTCTCTGACTGCCTGGGCAATTTGGCAGGTGGTGAAGAGACAGATGGGTGCTCTTCAGTGCTCAGGACCTGAGAGGATCTGGAACTAATTGAAGTCGATGCGTTAGCTGCCATCCATCCGACAACGGCTTCAATTTGGTCCTCCCGCAGCAGTGGGGTACGGCTAGCTCCTACAAAGCTGCGCATAAAGGACTGTTCACTGGTAAAACTGGGGGATGCTGAGTCACTGGTGCCCGCAGCAGGCACAGAATCCCCATGTCCTCTCCCTGCAGGCACAGAATCCTCACGTCCTCTCCCTGCAGAAACTCCACGCCCACGCCCACGCCCACGACCACATGCCTTACTCCCTGCCTTCTTCATCTTGGTAGACTGATAAAGATAGGCAGAAAAGTACTAAGGGCTTAGTGTGCTTATTCCTGCACAGCTGCTAACAGGTATAAGAAACACTAATTTTATAAAGTGTGGACTAGACTTTAATATGAGCTAATGTGGCCTACACAACTGTAAAGTGGAGTGTTTGGTGAACTTTATTTAGGTTTTTTTTGTCACAAAAAGACACTGGATGTGCCTAAAGATGTAATAACGATAGTATCACAAACTTTTTGTAGCTATTACAATGTAGGAAGGTAACCTACAATGCAATAGATGAGGCTGCAAAAAATAGGCTAATACTAATCTGGCTGGGGCTGCAGGGCCCAATGATGCAGAAAGGCTCCTCTAACTACTCCTATATAGTGTGTTTGGAACCAATTTAGCTGAATACGGATGGAACCACCACACTAATAGGAGAAATCAGGAAAAATTATGAATTGGCAAAAAAGGACAATGTATGAGGCAGTGACACACACTGAGTGCACTACAACCAGACGTGGTTGAAGCACACACTACAGGGTGAGCTGCACTCACACACCAGACCTTGCAGACAGCGGTGACCAGTACAGATGCAGAGCACTGTGCACTAGCACTGCAAGACCAAAAAAATTTCTCTATCTACTCCTATATAGTGTGTTTGGAACCAATTTAGCTGAATACGGATGGAACCACCACACTAATGGGAGATATCAGGAAAAATTATGAATTGGCAAAAAAGGACAATGTATGAGGCAGTGACACACACTGAGTGCACTACAACCAGACGTGGTTGAAGCACACACTACAGGGTGAGCTGCACTCATACACAGAGACCTTGCAGAAAGCGGTGAACAGCACAGAGAACTGTGCACTAGCACTGCAAGGCACAGCGATTTATAAAGTAGCTTGGGTAAAGCAGAATAGACCAAATAGGTAGCTAAAACTGTCCCTCAGAACAACAGCGTCCTATCCCTAACTGAATTCACAGCAGAGTGAGCTCAAAATGGCGGCGGCGGCTTTTATAGTGCATCATGACATCATTTCAGCAGCCAATCACAGCCATGCCATTAGTTAAGATGCCTACATGCCTAACAGGATGTGCCCACACTTCTTAGGATCCTCATTGGCTGAATAAAATGAAAATGGCTCATTGCATTATGGGGACTTCCGATTCCGGTATACGATATTGCAAAAGTATCGGAATTAAGTATCGGAATTCCGATACCGCGAATATCGGCCGATACCCGATATTTCAGTATCGGAATGCTCAACACTACCAATGACACATGCCCTTGCTTGTGTGAAAAAAAGCACTTCACTCCGTGTGTGCGCTGCTGATAGGCTGAGAGACTGCACCGCCCCACTGTAAATGCGGGAAAAAGAAAAAAAAATGGAGATCTTCATTATTTCTACAGAGATCCATCCCATGCCCCTCCCCCCGCCCCGCTGTACCCTCAAACTGTGTATTAACATTGGTTATCAGCATTACTGTGAAAAAATCCAGTGACGATTTGTGTGCACGAAGAGTTATCGAACATAACCTCGAACAGCCGGATTTTTTTCAAATCGTTCGGGTTCGTCGAATGGCTCGAACACCGCCCAAAACAGCTCGAATTTGAGATTGGCGAACAGTTCGATTCGAACACCGCTCATCTCTAATCAAGAGGCCCTATACCCGCTCACTGGGGAGAGTCCAAAAGTGCACCCTTCGCCTAGAGTACCCTGGACCGTGCCTGCAGCATCACCAGTAAAGGTACTGAAGCTTACACCCGTGTGAGTGTCCGTCTTTTCTCCGGGACCGTCCTGCTGTCTCTCCCCTGCACCATCCACCATTCACCCCTACACTGCCCTGGAGCCAGCTCTACCTGTGGAGAGCTACACCATCCCTGCTGCCGTAACACCAGCTCCAGAGGACTGCTCCGCAGCGGTGGCTCCCCTTAGCCGCTGTAACACACCTGGCGGCGTCCTTGCATAGTGGTCCATCTCCCACTGTGCAAGAGCGCGCACTTGATCTCCAGTCCAGAATGTCTTTCTGGCTTCCCTCCATGCTGTCTGTTTGTGTCTGTTTCTGCTGCTTAAGGGCGGCGCCCGATCACTTCCTGCTTTTTGTACCTGCTGTGGGTCACACCCCTTGTGCGTCCTCAGCCTATTGCTGTCTGTCACCTGGTATTTAACCCAGCTGCTCCAATCAATCCCTGCCTGAGCATCTTGCCCTGTCAGTTGGCTTTTGTCTCTGACATGCCAGGTCCTGTCTATGTTACCTGTCTTGCAGTATCTGTGTACCCTAACCTGCAGTCTGTACACGTTCCTTGCCTGTTTGTTCCGCCTTCCTGGAGGCTGTATTTCCAGGCCAGTCTGAACACGCTCCTTGCCTGTTCGTCCCGTCTCTCTGGGGGCCGTATTCCCAGACCCGCTCCTGTATCCCGCTGCAGTGTCGGTCTCCTCCGTACACTCAGTTCCAGTCTGAACTCTCTCCTATCTTTTACCTGTTTTGCCTCTATGTCCGTCCCTTCCCTTTTCCTGCATTGTCTGAACCTGTACCTAACTCCCTCTTGTTGTCGCTGTACTTCAGTTGTGAGTTTTGTGCTCTCTCGTTACTTCTTTGTAAGTATCTAGTTTGTTTCTGGTTCCGCCTTTCCCTTCCTGCCTGTCCTGTGTGTACAGTGTCCTGTCTCCTCTGCCCTGCTCTGTCCCTTTGCTTGCTGCTCCGGCAGTCTCGCTCTGTTCCCTCTTGCTCGCTACTCCTGCAGTCTGCTCTATCCCTCTTCCTCACTGCTCCGGCAGTCTCGTTCTGCTCCCTCTTTCTCACTGCTCCGGCAGTCTCGTTCTGCTCTCTTTCTTTACCTCACTGCTCCGGCAGTCTCGCTCTGCTCCCTCTTTCTCACTGCTCCGGCAGTCTCGTTCTGCTCTCTTCCTTTACCTCACTGCTCCGGCAGTCTCGCTCAGCTCCCTCTTTCTCACTGCTCCGGCAGTCTCGTTCTGCTCTCTCCTTCTTTCTCACTGCTCCAGCAGTCTCGCTCTGCTCCTTGTTTCTCACTGCTCCGGCAGTCTCATTCTGCTCTCTCCCCTTTGCTCGCTGCTCCGGCAGTCCTACTCTGCTCTGACCCTTTGCTCGCTGCTCCGGCAGTCCTACTCTGCTCTGACCCTTTGCTCGCTGCTCCGGCAGTCCTACTCTGCTCTGACCCTTTGCTCGCTGCTCCGGCAGTCCTACTCTGCTCTGACCCTTTGCTCACTGCTCCGGCAGTCTCGCCCTGCTCCCTCTTGCTCGCTGCTCCGGCAGTCTTGCCCTGCTCCCTCTTGATTGCTGCTCCGGTAGTTTGCTCTGACCCTTTGCTCACTGCTCCGGCAGTCTCGCTCTGCTCCCTCTTGCTCACTGTTCCGGCAGTCCTACCCTGCTCTTACCCTTTGCTCGCTGCTCCGGCAGTCTCGCTCTGCTCAGACCCTTTGCTCGCTGCTCCGGCAGCCTCGCTCTGCTCTGACCCTTTGCTCCGCTCCTGGCGGTCTCGTCTTGCTCTGCTCTTGCCCGCCGCTCCGGGTGGTCTCAACCTGCTGTGTTTGTATACCGCTTCTGCGGTTCTGTTCTTGAAGTCCCAGTCTGTATTGGGTCCTAACCTCTCTGTGCTCCAACCTGTTGTACCTGCCAGTACCTCCCCGTCTGCATACCAGTGTGCCAGCCTAAACCTTCCAGTTCCTGTATTCCCCGGTGGGGGCCAACAGCCGTGTCCGGAGTCGGACCTGGAGTAGACCCTGGTCCCGCTGCTCGGTTCCTCCCTGGTGCATTGGCGTCGTATGCCGTCATGTGATCTTGGTCGGCTCGGGCAGTTACGCCCCTCCAGGCACTCTCCGGTACGGTACAGTGGAATCACTACAATCACACGCACACGCCGCTCAGCCCGGGCGTGTGCATTACAGCCGCATTCCACAGATGGCATCACGAACTTCCCAAATCCCCTATATATTCCCCTTTTTACTGACTGCCCTGGGTCACGGACTGGGCCAGCCACCGTGATATTCCCGCCATACCGTCATCCATAGGCCCGGCTGCCGAGTACCCCACGGCCCAGGGGGCGCGTCACAGGCAATCCCTGCATGTTCACTGGCTCTCTAAAAGCACCAAACATGCAGGGAGGAGACCCGTGTTCCCGCCCGAGCAACCGGGAAATACACGCCGAGCGTCGAGCTTGTCGAGCACCATGATGCTCGGGTGAGTACCGAATAGTGGCGAGCACATTCGCTCATCACTAATAAAAATGAAATTCCGGCATTACCCTGTTCCACTGCAAACCCCTGATTCTGATCCACCGGACCAACACCAGATCCTTTGCTAAACCCAACTGGCAGCCTGACAATATCACGTCTGCCTGAATAGCTCCCCAGTAGACATAGGAATGGTCTAACACCCATACTAATACGAGGTTTCCTGTAAATGAGAATTGAAAATAAGGTTGATAACAACAAAACCTTTTACCCCAGCAATGCATAACCAAATACACTAAGACCCGTACAACATGTGTGGTCTAATATAAGTCCTATATCTGGCAGATTCCCATCAACCTATACTCTTTACCGCTTGAACCCCCAGACCCCATCGGGCCGCCTCTGTAGCTGCCCCATGGTTAGATAAACTTTGACAAAAAATAGCAATGAATTGATAAACTGACAAAGCAGATACATCCTGCTGCACCAAAAATGAACCTGGTACAAAACCTCTCATTTCCATAAACGAGGATACCCATCTAATCGGGCATTCAAACGAACCGATCACACCACGGAACTCCACCATATGACCTCTCCCAACCACGTCAGTCTTCGACCACCTCAAATAACATTGAACTGCTTCGACCGAACATGGCACATCCTGAAATCACAGACCCCCCTGACACTTGACATTCTTGCGTACCAACTCACTCAATCGAAAGGCCCCAAAAAGGTCAACATTAAAGATGCCCCAAGCAAGCGGCGTTCATATGTGGAGCCCCTGAGGGTTCAGTCGCCACAGAGGTACTGCACCTCACCCAGAGGTGTGGTATCTCCTTCTCTCAGGTAAGGAGGGACTGCTGTCCAGAACCCCAACACCCACATTCAACACTACACTGCTCCAGGCCTGCTGGAAGGGCAAGATGCATGTGGGCAGCTCCTGAGCCCTGTCCCTGGCTGGAGTGGGGGGAACCCAGAGGTAGGGGGAACCAGTAGTGGGTGTGGGTGGAGGAAGCAGTTTAAGGGAGCACTTTGACAGTAGATATATAAAGGGAAGCCATCTTAGGGTGGCAGGTCAGTCAGTGAGAGGAGAGAGTGAAGACAGTCTGGGAGCAGAGTCTCGTCAGGAGCTCTGCTCCACAAGTGGGGCCTAGATATAGAGGCCCAGGAGGGGAGCAGAGGAGAAAGGCTCCGTTCTATTGAAGGGATCCCAGGGGGTACGGTGAGTGCAGGACGGCACCCGTACGCCCCAAATCCGTCAGAAGACAGGGGGATCGTAGGCCGCAAGAAGTGGACCGGCCCCTGGACCAGCCGTGTTACTTCAAGTCTCGGCTGCGAAAACCGGAGGCTTCTGGCTTATATAGTTCAGTTGTCAAAGCCTCGTTCTAATCTCCATGAGGGTCAAGCAGGTCCGGGAACTCCAGTCAGACAGGAGGGACTTCAGAGCACCCGAGCGGGACTGAGAGTGGGGAAGCGCAGGGCAGGAGGGAGAAGACCCAGCGTGAAGACGGTCTAGAGAGGAACACAAGAAAGCGGGGTTCCGTCAGGTGCTCCTAAACTACCTGAGGAAGAGCTGAACCCCCATTCTGGTGAACGCAGAGTGACGTGGGAGGCTGTAAGTTGGACAGTGCAACCTGAGAAACTTAACAACTGTGAGTAAAGACTCGGATGACTGCACCACACTGCCTCCGTCCATTATTTCTTCTGCGTCATCTTCGCCCCCTGCACTACAACGCCCAGCGCAACCACCAGCACTTACACTGCCCTGGAGCTAGCTCTTCCTGTGGAGAGCCACACCATCCCTGCTGCAGTAACATCAGCTTCAGAGGACTGCTCTGCAGCGGCGGCTCCCTTTAGCCGCATTCCACAGGTGGGGTCACGAACACTTTACAAATCCTCCATGAATAATTCCCCTTTCTGTTGACCGCCCTGGGCCACGGACCAGGCCATCCACCGTGATATCCCCCGCCAGCATCCATAGGCCCGGCTGCCAAGTACCCCACGGCTCTGGGGGCGCGTCACATACTCTGACCTACAAATCTTCCCAACACCCTGCAATAACTGGCCCAAAATTTTAAACGAAACCGGCCACCACCAATTCCTCTTGTTACAATTCATCCGGAAGGTTTTCATAGCCTGCTGCACCAAAAACTCTTTTGTACAATTTTTCCAGCCCAACATTTTGAAAAAGAAGGCCAATCCTGCTAGCCTACTGGCCACCACCAAAAAAGACAAACCCCGTTGAAACGCGCTACCAATCTTATACAGCAACAAATAAGGATGATAATCCACTGTTACCTGCTCACCAGGGCCGGCATCAGCACCCGGCGCACCCGGGCAAATGCCGGGGCCCTGAGCAGGCAGAGGGGCCCACTGGCGGTCGCGCACCCCGCTGGGCTATGGGCGGAGGAGAGCGGTGTCAGCGCCCGCCCTTCTCCGCCACTTGCTCAGGGCCCCTGCAGCCGGATTCTTACCTCTCCCCGTGCCTCCGCAGATCAGCTGTCTTCCTGCTCTGCGCTCCCTGTGACGTCTCAGGTCAGAGGGCGCGGTGACGCCTTTACACCGCGCCCTCCCCTGAGCCGTCACAGGGAGCGCTGAGCGGGAAGACGCCGACAACGCTGGAGTTCGGACCCGAGCAGCGGGCAGCGGGCAGCAGGTAGCAGGTGAGGAGAAGGGAGGTGAGTATTTGATTTTTTTTTTTAATGTATGGAGGCATGGGGCAGTATAAAGAGAAGGGCGGGGGGCATCCTACATGGGGCATTATAAAGAGAGGGGGGGACATCCTGCATGGGGCATTATAAAGAGGAGGTGTGACAGCCTGCATGGGGCATTATAAAGAGAAGGGGGGGGCATCCTGCATGGGGCATTATAAAGAGAGGGGGGGACATCCTGCATGGGGCATTATAAAGAGGAGGTGTGACAGCCTGCATGGGGCATTATAAGGTGGGGAACAGCCTGCATGGGGCATTATAAAGGGGGGGGCAGCCTGTATGGGGCATTATGTGGGGGGTAACAGCCTGCATGGAGCATTAAAAGGGGGGGGGCTGTATGGGGCATTATGTGGGGGGTAACAGCCTGCATGGAGCATTATAAGGGGGGGACAGCCTGTATGGGGCATTATGTGGGGGGTAACAGCCTGCATGCAGTATTATATGGGGGCCAGTGTCCTGTATGGAGCGTTATAAGGGGACCGGTATCCTGTATGGAGCGTTATATGAGGGCCAGTATCCTGTATGGAGTTTTATAAGGGGACCAGTATCCTGTATGGAGCGTTATATGGGGGCCAGTATCCTGTATGGAGCTTTATAAGGGGACCAGTATCCTGTATGGAGCGTTATATGGGGGCCAGTATTCTGTATGGAGCCTTATATGGGGGCCAGTATTCCATATGGAGCCTTATATGGAAGTCAGTATTCCGTATGGAGCCTTATATGGGGGCCAGTATTCCATATGGGGGCCAGTATTGCATATGGAGCCTTATATGGGGGCCAGTATTCCGTATGGAGCCTTATATGGGGGCCAGTATTCCGTATGGAGCCTTATATGGGGGCCAGTATTCCTTATGGAGCCTTATATGGGGGCCAGCATTCCGTATGGGGCCTTATATGGGGGCCAGTATTCCGTATGGAGCCTTATATGGGGGCCAGTATTCCATATGGAGCCTTATATGGGGGCCAGTATTCCGTATGGAGCCTTATATGGGGGCCAGTATTCCGCATGGAGCCTTATATGAGGGTCAGTATTCCGCATGGAGCCTTATATGGGGGCCAGTATTCCGCATGGAGCCTTATATGGGGGTCAGTATTCCGCATGGAGCCTTATATGGGGGTCAGTATTCCGCATGGAGCCTTATATGGGGGCCAGTATTCCGCATGGAGCCTTATATGGGGGTCAGTATTCCGCATGGAGCCTTATATGGGTGTCAGTATTCCGCATGGAGCCTTATATGGGGGCCAGTATTCCTTATGGGGCCTTATATGGGGGCCAGTATTCCGTATGGGGCCTTATATGGGGGCCAGTATTCCGTATGAAGCGTTATATGGGGGCCACTATTCTGTGTGGAGCGATTCACCGGTTTCTGAGCTATTGTGGAAATTACAATAGATATCACTCATGTAATGTAAGAAGTGAAATCTTTGCATTGTACTATATATATATATATATATATATATATATATATATATATATTTCTCCGCCGTATCTCTGCATCATGAATCGTGGTATGTGTTAAAGGGGCCCACAGAGACTCTTTCGCCCGGGGCCCAGAAAAACCTGGAGCCGGCCCTGCTGCTCACCCACCGAATCCATCAAATCCTTCCACACCTGCAATGCCGAAACATACCTATGCTAGGAGTAACTGAAGTCCTAACCAGATTCAATGCAGTACCGACACCAGATCCCATAACTACCAGGGCCACTCTGCCTCCAGCTGCTCCACATCCGACGCCAGCTCTCGAAACCGATCCCACTGGAAGCGATATAAATCAACAGCAATAGAATTCTGTACCCCCAGCAAATGTGCAGTACGAAACAATATGACGCGCCCCTAGGGCTATGGGGTACTCGGCAGCCTGGCCTATGTATGCCGGTATGGCGGGGATATCACGGTGGCTGGCCCGGTCCGTGACCCAGGGCAGTCAATAAAAAGGGGAATTATTTATAGGGAATTTGGAAAGTTTGTGACGCCACCTGTGGAATGCGGCAAAAAGGGGGGGGGCGCTGTTGCGGAGCAGTCCTCTGAGGCAGATGGTAGGGCAGTTTGTGATGGAACGGCTCCCCACAAGTGGAGCAGGCCTCAGGGCAGTGTAGGATGTAATGGGTGGTGGTGCAGGGGAGAGAGACGGTCCCAGAGGAAAGACGGACACTCACACGGGGGTAAGTTTCAGTACCTTTACTGGTGAAGATGCAGGCACGGTCCAGGGTACTCCAGACGAAGGCCGCACTTTTGGACTCTCCCCAGTGAGCGGGTATAGCGCCTCCTGATCCGTGGCTTTACTCGCTAAGCTTCTGACCTGCCTGGAGCTAGGCCTAGCTTGGTTACTGTCTCTCTCTCCCTTGCACCTGCTGACCTGGTGGTAGGGCCTCCTCATGGAGATCACTCTCAATGGTTGCTGGGGCCTCCGTGACTCCTAGCCCTGTTTAAACCTAGGACCTGTAGTCCTCCAGGGGTTCCGGTGGTCCCTACTGGGTATAAAGGGACCCCGTAGGCGTGGACCCGGTGTCCGGTATATATCTCGGGGTGAGCCTGGTATGCTCCTCTGCCCCCTCGCTACTTCTTCCTTCTCCTCTCACCTTCGGCCACACTCAGGGCCCTCACTAGGCCTTCACTCATGCTGTAGGCCTTGGCTCGCCTAAGCACAGCAGCCAGCGTGCTGCCTCTTCACTGCTCTCTGAGCGTCAGCACGCTCTCTCTCTCAGTCTGAGAGACTAATTACTAACTAACTAACTAACTGATTGAGCTTCCTGGCTCCACTCTCCCTATATATATATCCCTAACGGGCTCCTTCTGCTGGTCTGAGGTGGTAGGGTGGATGTGTGTGAATGTGTGAGGGCCTCTTGTGGAGAAGTCCATCCATGCACCCTTTTGGGTTCTGTGGCACCAGTGCGTAGCAGGGCGCCACATATATATGGCAATTCAGACATCTGAGCACAAGATGTCGCAACAGAGATACGACCGGCGGGGAATCCGCTGTAATGTTGTTAATACAACGAACCACACTCAAATTATAACAAAAGAAACACACTCTTTTATTTTTCAATTCCGCACCCCAAACCTCCAACGCTACCACAACTGGAAACATCTCCAGCAATGCCAAATTTTTCTTCAACCCAGCATGCATTCAAGACTCAGGACACTCGCTAACGCACCACCAGCTGTTGAAGTACGCTCCAAAAACAAAAGAACAAGAAGCATCAGTGTAAAAAACTAAATCTACATTAGACATTTCTTTCTCCAACCAAACTGATTTTCCATTATACAACTGCAGAAAAATTGCCCACACGGCCAAGTCAGCCTTGTGCTCTGCAATCAACCTCACAAAATGCAACGGGCATTTAACCCTCGCCGTGGAATGAGACAACCTACACGAAAAAACGCTACCCATAGGTAAGATTCTGCAAGCAAAATTAAGTTTCCCTAAAAGAGATTGCAGAAGCCTCAAATGCAATTTCCTAGCCTGTAAGGCTTCCTGTATGGAATTATTCAAATCCACCAGTTTCTCTGCTGGCAACCTGCATTCCATTTGAACGAAATCAAGCTCAATCTCCAAAAACTTTAAAACTGTAGACAGGCCTTCTGTCTTGTTGACGCGCCCAGGGGATGGGGACGACTCGGCGACTTGCTACTTGCGTTTTATGTCTTTCTAGTCCTTGCTTTTAATGCATATCCAATACAGTTTTCTTTTAGGGTTTTTTTTCTATATGTTAGTCATTCACACTTATATTTATAGCTCTCAGAATACAGTGATACGAAAAAATAATTATTTCTATAAAATAGTTTTTATTGTGTAAAATGCAAAAGATATGAAAAAAGGATATAAATGGGGTACCGCTGTAAACGTACTGACCAAAAGAATAACATTGCCTTATCAATTTTACCACACGCGGAACTGCATTAAAAAAAAAATTACAGAATTGTTGGTTGTTGTTTATTCCTCCTCCAAAAAATCGGTATAGAAAACGATCAAAAAATGTCAAATGCCAGAAAATGGCACCAATAAAAAGTCAACTTGTCCCTCAAAAAACAAGCCATCACATGACTCTGTCGCCCGAAATCTGGAAAAATTATAGCTCTCAAAAAATGGCGACGCAAAACCTAGTCTTTGAAAAAAAAGCGTATTTTCGTGTGTGACAGCTGTCAATCATAAAAAAACAATATGAATCTGATATCGCTGTAATCGCACCGACCCGAATAATAAAGTCATCTAATCAATTATACTGCACGAGGAGCGGCGTAAAAAATAAACTCTAGGTTTGTGCTATGGTCAGGGTTGGGCTAGGGTTAGGGTTGGGCTAGGGTTGGGTTGGGCTAGGATTGGGCTTGGGTTAGAGTTAAGCTAGGGTTAGGGTTGGGCTAGGGTTATGGTTGGGCTAGTGTCAGGGTTGGGTTAGTGTTGGGCTAGGGTTAATGTTGGGCTAGGGTTAGGATTGGGCTAGGCTTAGGGTTGGGCTAGGGTTAGGGTTGGGCTAGGGTAGGGTTAGGGTTGGGCTAGGGTTAGGGTTGGGTTAGGGTTGGGCTAGGGTTAGGGTTGGGTTAGGGTTGGGCTAGGGTTAGGGTTGGGCTAAGGTTAGGGTTGGGTTTGTGCTAGGGTTAGGGTTAGGATTGGAGTTGTATTAGGGTTGGGGTTGTATTGGGGTTGGGGTTGGGATTTTTTTAAAAGTAAAGAAAAAAAAAATGACGACGATATGGCGAGTGACATGCTCGAGTCTCCGCCACATTTGTTTTGCAGCTATTATATAGCCAAAAAAACCTTGCGGGGATTGCCTGCCATGCATGAGCGATCGCCATATGCTTTTTTGGGTGTCTAATAACCGTGAAACATGCCGGGCAGGGACTCGAGCATGTCACTCCAGCACCTGTGATACTTGGTGCTTACCCGAGTACCCGATGCAAACTCAAGTAGCGAGCACTTGCGCTCGAGACTAAAGGCAACTTATTCAATATGATGACCTTATGTTATCAAATTATGTGTCGTACCTCTGGGTTCAAAATGTTCACTATACCCCTTGATAAAATCCTTGAGGGGTCTAGTTTCCAAAATGGTGTCACTTGTGGGGGGATTTCCACTGTTTAGGCACATGAGGGGCTCTCCAAAAGCAACATGGCGTCTGCTAATTATTCAAGCAAATTTTACATTCAAAAAGTCAAATGGCGCTCCTTCCCTTCCAAACCCTGCCGTGCACCCAAACAGTGTTTTTTCCCCACATATGGGGTATCGGCGTGCTCAGGAGAAATTGCTCAACAAATTGCATGGTGCAATTTCTCCTGTTACCCTCATGAAAATGCTAAATTGGAAGCTGAAAAACATTTTTGTTGGAAAAATGTGAAAATTTTATTTTTACCACTCAATGTTCTAAACTTCTGTGAAGCACCCGGGGGTTCAAAGTGCTCACCACACACCTAGATAAGTTCCCTGTGGGGTCTAGTTTCCAAAATGGTGTCACTGTTTAGGCACATCAGGGGCTCCCCAAACGCAACATGGCATCGGCTAATTATTCAAGCAAATTTTACATTCAAAAAGTCAAATGGCGATCCTTCCCTCCCGAACCCTGCCGTGCGCCAAAACAGTGGTTTTCCCTCACATATGGGGTATAAGCGTGTTCAGGAGGAATTGCACAACAAATTTTGTTGTCTATTTTTTCCCGATACCCTGGCAAAAATAAAAAAAATGGGGTCTAAAGTAACATTTTTTTGAAAAAAGTTAAATGTTCATTTTTTTCTTCCACATTCCAAAAATTCCTGTGAAGCACTTAAAGGTGGTTTTGAGCACCTTGATGGGTGCAGTTTTTAGAATGGTGTCACTTTTGGGTGTTTTCTGTTATAAAGGCCCCTCAAAGTTACTTCAAATGTGATGTGGTCCCTAAAATTTAATTAGAAGATTATAAATTCAAGGTGATGTAATTGAAAAAAAAAATCTATATATAGAGAATGGGGTATTAGAAAATACAATAAAAAATAATAATAAAATTAGCGCTAATCTAATTGAAGAGCATAGACAGTGGAGTAGTAAAATAATAAAGTTTTATTTTTAGATAAAAGATACAATTAAAAATATCTACATGCGTATAGTAAATATTGGTTGTTTAAAAGGCTAAAAATAAGGCACAAAGGGTCCTGGGGTATTGTTCAGACCTGGATGTAGATTAAGGTGGATCCTATTAGGAGAAGAGAGGAAGAATAAAGTTAATATGAATTACATGCTAGGGTAAGTTTAAAAGAAGTTAGAAGGACAGGGACGTACCTGTGGAAGGGTACAGGTATTGTTTATCTTCTATTAACCCTAGGTGGGGTTTGTGTGGATCCTGGTTGAGGACTTACTTGGGGTCTCTGGAAGTTAGTTCGTTGGCACAATAGTATTATCCTAGAGCGATTTAAGGTATACTTGGTTTATGGGGGGTGTAACCGATGACATCCGGTGTAAAGGTATGGTATAGGAAGGGTAGTTACCTGGTACAAGCAGCCGGTACCTGGAGTATCAGGTGGACTGCCAGGTGGATGCATTCACTCCTGGTGTATCGGTCTGGGATTTTTTTTGAAGATTGGCCCAGTGGGTGGCAAGGGGAGAGAAGTGTAAGGGACGAGGAAAAAATGACACAGTGGGTGTGAGAATCTGCCAGAGCTTGCTGGGGGTATCTTTAGGTGCAATAAAATGCAGGAGATATATAGTAAATAGTACCGTATATATAATGGATATAGGAGTCCTTGAAGGTACAGTGCTACTGAAGGCGATCCTTCAGGGGCAGGTAGAGGTTGTCAGATCTATTAGACTGACCTGTAGTCCAACCGATTTTTTGTGGGAAAAATTAGAAATCGCTGGTCAACTCTTAACCCTTATAAACCCCTTACAAAAAAAAAAATTGGTTCCTAAACTGTGCTGATGTAAACTAGACATGTGAGAAATTTTATTTATGAATTATTTTGTGTGACATATCTCTCTGATTTAATGGCATAAAAATGAAAATTTTGAAAATTGCGAAATATTCATTCATTATTGTGAAAATCGGTTAAGAAAATAAGTCCTTCTGTAGAAAAGGATCTGGAGGACAATTGGCCAAAATATTCCTAATACAATTTTTCATCAAGCTCCAATGTGAATGTTACTGAGTCGTAAATCTTACCTTTGACTCTACTGGTCACTTCTTGGCGGAGTGTACTAGTTCATATCGACTAGTATTTCCGGCTCTAATTATGCCTATTTAATATATCATGGTATCCACTTAATCCTATGCAGCATGATCTATACTACCGGATGACAGAGACTCTAGATCAGTAAAATCAATTTTATTTGATAAATGCAAATTTAAAAAAACAGGAAAGAAAGAACAGAGTGGGGACAAGAAACCTCCAATGCAGAGAGGTGCAATGTAAAGCTGCGTTGCATCAATATAAAATTACTACATAAATAAAGATCCTAACAGGTATGACTAGGAGCTAGAACAGAGCCGAACAATGTACAATTCCAAAAATTGGTAAGATATAGATGGGAGTATCCATAAAGTGCCAACACTGCATGGTGGGATATGTATTACCAGAATGATAAATATCCAAATGCTAATTACTACCAGCCAAAGATAAAGATAATATAAAGTAAAGTGCCTGTATACTTTGGTGGTCATTAAGCTCCTATCTGCCAATACATCCTAACAGAGTACCTAAATGAGTACAGCTCTGCTTACATATACTTCCATCACAATAACATATAAACAAGGGATCACTTAGGTGTAGTAGTAAATTAATTGTAGTTGTGTTGTATGTCAGGGACAAGACGCAAGTGTATAGCTTCACCTCTCAGAACCCGTATGCCGTTTCGCATCACGCTTCCTCCGGGGGTGTGTCAGTACACTAAGGGGCCAGTGTATATATAGTGTGGTCTATCCAATCCGGTTACTTAATGCATAGGAGCAGAAAGGAACAGTGCCAAGGATAGGCGTAATCCTAGAAGGAGCGGTCAGCATTCAAATGAACTGACGTGATATTGTGCAAATTTCTAACAGCTGCGGTATCGACTGTAGCGGGGCATCGCGTGCATGCTCAGTCCCCAAAAATGCCGAGTAATGCCCATGGGCAGAGTATTTTCCCGGTGGCTGTCTTTGGCTACCAGGGGAATTTCCAGGTTCGAGCACCGCATTATGGTTACCAGTTTAATGAAAAAGGATTTGAATATTTGGAAACAATTTCTCCTCAATTTTAATGGTCGCACTTGCTGTCAGTCAGCCGAAGTCCCCAACTCTGAATTGCAGACGTTCACCGACTCTGTGGGGTCCACTGGGGTTGGTGCTATTTTTGGCAGTGAATGGTGGGCATGGCGGCATGGATTAGCTCTGGTCTGTGCGGTAACATTTCCTTCCTTGAACCATTCCCTATTGTGGTAGCTGTTGAGCTCTGGGGTCTCAGGCTCGCGAACAGAAGGGTTTGTTTCTGCTCAGACAACTCTGGAGTGGTAAGCTACATAAATAACTTCACATCTTCCTCTTTGCCGATTCTAGCACTACTCAGGTATTTGGTTCTTCGGTGCCTTCAATTTAACATCTGGTTTAGGTCTCGGCATATTCCAGGAGTTAAGAATGTATGTGCAGATGCATTGTCACGTTTTCGTTGGCAGGCATTCTGGGATCTCATGCCGGAGGCTTCCAAGGAAGGCACGCCCTGCCCCCCGGAGCTATGGGAGGTACCAATGAGCGGATGCTATCGTTGATCCTGACTTCTTTGGTTCCAGCTACATGAAATGCTTATGATAAGACATGGAATGAGTGGTGTCTTTTCGTGGGGCCATAATTTTTTGAAAAAGATGCTTCTTCTCTTACAGGCCTCACGTTTCAGTATTTCTTACACTTGAAGGATTTGGGTGTTTCTGAAACTGTAGCTCAGAGAAAATTGGCGGGTTTAAGTTTTCATTTCCGCCTAAGGGGTATTTTTGATTTTACCAAGTCTTTTCTTATTCGTCAAACATTGAAGGGCTGAAAAAAGGAGATAGTCAGAAAAGAATGCCCGGGTCCCATTTCTTATTCAATGCTGTGCCGCTTGATCTCCGCGACCCATATGTAAAGACAAATACAAGGCGGCCCTATACAATACAGTTTTTTCCTTAGCCTTTTTCAGGGCCTTTCGGGTTGGTGAGCTCGTTGCACCGTCAAGAGAAAAGTTAGGAGGTTTACTAAGAGACGACCTTTTCATCGGCAATGAGTTTTTCATTTTTCTTGTTTTCAGCCAATATTGCCATCCGTGTTACAGCAAACTCTCTCATGGGAACCCAAAATAAGGGTAAGTAAATGGCAGGGTTGAGGATAAAGGTGCTCCGCTCTGAAGTCAAAAGATATAATGATATTAATGAAAATACAAGTACTAGGATTACTTGGCACCAAAAAAAACAGAAAACTAAATTAAAAAGATGTGAGAAGTAGTGATGAGTGCGTATGCTCTGTTAACCCTTTCGGCGAGCATGCTCGGGCGAACACTAAGTATCTTCAGCATGCTCAGGTGTTATGTTTCATTCTCTCTGTGTCCATGATTTGCGACTGTTTGACAGCTTTAATACATGTGAGGAATGCTTAAGAAACAGACATTCCTCACATGTATTAAAGCTGTCAAACAGTCGCAAATCAGGGACACAGAGAGACTGAAACATAACACCTGAGCACGCTGAAGATACTCGGTGTTCACCTGAGCAAGAGCGCCGAAAGGGTTAACAGAACATACTCACTCATCACTAGTGGGAAGGGTAAAATATGGCATTAATCACCAGGAGATAAAAACAATCACCAATAAAAATAGTCACCTAACAACACATGAAACCTAACTAGCATTAAATAAACATTACAACATTGATCCAAAGCCGGGGGTCTCGTTAAGGCCCTATGGGCTTAAAGTGCAGAATCGAAAGATCCATCTGCTTTCTAATTGGGCTAATACTTTTCCAAAATCCCCACGCCTTTGACCCAAATCAATCTGGTCGATAGCCCTAACTTTAAGACCTTTAGGGCTACAATTATGGTATAACTTAAAATGATGCGGAATAGTCTTAAGTACAGTGGGGTCATCAATACTACTTGCTTTTTTGATGCTCCCTTACCTGTATCTTCAGTTCTCTGGTGGTAAGGCCAAAGTAGAGCTTCTGCCAAGGACATTCGGCATAGTAAATAACTCCTTTAGAGCTGCAGCCTGTCTGCTTCTTCTGCAGAGCTTCCATGGGTTGGTGCAGTCAATGGTGCTCCAGACTCCCCTTCAGGGACAATAATTGCAATGGAGGAAGCAGCTGCCAGTCCCAGCCCAACTATGACACATTCTTAATGTGGGTCAAAGATGCTCCGTGCCTGCGACTCCACTTCTCCTGAACAAAGGCGGCCTTCTGGTGGTCGGGATGTACATAAGGGGGTCACTTCCCGTTTTTGAGTGGTGGCACTTAACAAAAATAATAATTTAATAGATCATAAATTAAAAAGTAAGTCATGCACTGGATGACGAAACACAGAAGGAGGCAACACATTACATAATGGTGGTATAGGGGTCCAGAACATTAAGGTAACAACATGTTCCAAGTGCATATCAAAAGAGCTGAGCCTATAGACAAGAAACTGGACATAGAGTATGATACAAATAGTCAGTTGGACACCGCTAAGTATACAGTATATGT
Organism: Phyllobates terribilis; assembly: GCF_046119375.1. Taxonomy (NCBI): domain Eukaryota; kingdom Metazoa; phylum Chordata; class Amphibia; order Anura; family Dendrobatidae; genus Phyllobates; species Phyllobates terribilis. The sequence goes on from NW_027362773.1 coordinate 106,954,437, forward strand.
ATATACTCATGGACTATCCTACCCCTGACATGACGCCAACCCTGGTGCTTGTTTTGGCACAACTGGCTAATAGAGCAGACTTGATTGGCGCATGCTATGATTAGAGTTTGGGATCAGGCACAACTCTCTGAATAAGTCATGTACTGTGTAACGTCAGAACATGCGACCGGAGTCCCAATCCACATGAAGTGATACGCGGAAGGGAGTCTGATCACACGACCACAACAGCCGCTGCTCTAGATACAGCCGGGGATGCAGCCTGTCCTCCTGCCCCGCACATGTGCACCACCGGTAGTATGCCAGTGTATCAGCCAGAAAGGAAAACTTACAGCAGCTGGCAGGACTCCTAGCAATGAAGTTCTATCATACCACATACTGAATATCAGAACTTGACTGTGACGTCATCCTCCTTCCTCCCCTTCTATACACCAACCTACCCGCCTTCATCAGTGTATGATTGGGCATTTTTTCATAAGAAAAAAACTCATTTGTCACCACCCGACTGTTTATATAATAATTATTAAAACTTAAGATCATACTGAATAGATTTTTGTAAATCTTAAAATCATTCAATAAAAAATTATTTAAAAAAAAAAACTTACCTTTTTTTTTTTACTTTGCCGCTGTACTGCTGAAGCAGCATAAGAAAGCTCTGAGGAGCCTAAGGGGAAGCCAAAAAATTGTTCAATAGTGTTTAGAATGGAGAAGAAAGGACGGGAGGGTCGGTGAGTTTAGAAGTCGGGAACTGAATAGGGAAATGCTTTTCTCTCACTATGGGTAAAGGCCCACCAGTAACAGCGATAGACATTTAAATATTGGTTTCTTCCATTAAGATATACAATATAGTATAAAGATATAAAGGAAAGACACAATATTATGAGCCTCAGTGTAACAACACGTCACAGACTATAATGGGGGAAGCTTTTACTTACTTTGGTGGACGTTGTGCTTTTTCATCTTTACTGGTGCTGAAGAAATAGAAGAAATGATCACAAATAAATACCCTATAAAATAATTATCGGGAACAAAGCCTAGTCCCAATAGGACACAGACAATAAACATAAAGTCTCTCCTATACATTTCTACATGATGTAGATATCTGGATAGATGTCATTACTAATTATTAGCTCCTAGTATAAATATCACTTTCACATTCGTGGTGACTGATCTTCTGCCAGGATGAATCATTGAATACTTTTGCATCTAGAAGACAGCAATTCGGACATAAGGGGGCGTCCATTTGTGGGAAGAGGGTAAAGTACCTACATGTATTTGACATGGCTCCTGCTCGATCTTGTGAAGCATTTTGGTATCCACCATTTCCGCTTGCGTCTTAAAAATATCAAAACAAACAAATTGAGATACAGGCAGTTCACATTATCATCCTGATCAGTCTATGAGGATATACACAGTGATATTGTCCTGTGTAATGTGCGGCGCTTATGTCACAATATGACGTCATCGTTCAAAAGTCCAAGGTCTCATTGGAGTAAATGCCGCCATGATTGCACTTATTACTTACGGCATTGGCTCTGTGTCAGCCCACGCTGTCTTTACTTTTGGCCTGTAACAAAAATGAAGTTTTTATTAGAAACAGAGAAACTTAGAAAATATCAGAAAATATCATCTAGTGTGTGTCCTTAATACTGTAAATGCAATAACTTAGAGAGTCTGTCAGTAGGATCGTCCCTCCTAAGCCCAAAATGGGCATGTAGGTCACTGGAAGTTGAATAAAATGACACCTTGATATCTGCAATCCGATGTCTTAATCCAGAGAAATCCATATTTTCTTACCACTCCAAAGTGGCCATGGGGCACTGGAAATGGTTTTGCTGATGGCCACTGTGACTACCAAGGTTGCAGGTAGAGGAGATGATGTCCGTTCCAGTGGCCCATTGCCACATTGAAGCGGCATCGCTAATCAGACAAGACCAGGAGCCGGGAAAATTGTTCTTACTATAACCCTGGTGTAGGGGACCCCAAGTCAATAACCCCTTCCAATATGTACAAACATGTTTTATATCCTTCTCAGTAGAGATGAGCGAGTATAGTCGTTACTATTCAGTACTCGCTGAATAGTACGGTACTCGGGCTACTCGTTACTCCGCGAGTTTCCTTGTGATTACTCGCTGAGTAACGAATGTAATGTACTGTAAGTCAATGGGAAATGCGAGTAAGCCGTATGATTGTTTAAAAGCCGGCGGTAAAAAGCAGCCGGCTTTTAAACAATCACACAGCCCCATACTGCTTCCCCGCAGCCTCCCATCCCAATCCTCCACTCCCCCCGCTGCCTCCCATCCCGATCCTAAGTTAGGACCGGGCGGAGAGCGCAGCACCAGGGAGCGGGGAGCGAAGGACCCGGGCAGGGAAGCCGGCAGTGAAAAGACTTCACCGCCGTCTTTCCTGTTTGGGGCTGCGCTCCCTGATGTATGCTCCCCGCTCCCTGGTGCTTTGCACATCAGGGAGCGCAGCACCGAAAGGGAAATCCGGCGGTGAAGTGTTTTCACTGCCGGCTTTCCCACCGGTTATTTCAAATGAACAGCTGAGGTATCAGCTGATGCTGATCAGCTGTTCATTTGAAGTAGCCGCGGTGCCCTCAGAGGGTTCATGTGAGTTCATGCTTGACTGGATGAACTCACATGAACTTTTCCACGGCCGCACAGCTCAGCTACATCTCTGGTAGAGAATCTTTACCAGAGATGTAGCTGAGCTAAAGAAGAAGACTACATTGGACTACCTCGGACTGAAGATCATTTTTTTTAATAAAGATGGAGTCTCTAAGTGTTTTTTTGTTTTATTTCTAATAAAATATTTTTTTCTATGTGTTTTGTTTTTTTTAAATACTTTACTAGAAATTCATGTCTAATATTGGCGTGACCCCATGAATTTCGGGCTTAGGGCCAGCGGATAATACAAAGCTGGCCCTAACCCCTTTGTTACCCAGTGAGCCACCGCACCAGGGCCCTGGATGACTTAGATACAGCGCCAGAAGATGGCGCTTCTATGAACGCGCCATTTTCTTGGGTGGCTGCGGACTGCAATTCGCAGCGAAGGGGGGCAGAAAGCTGTGGATTCCAGCCCTCAGCTGCTTAGTTGTACCTGACTGGACACAAAAATAGGGCGAAGCCCCACGTATTTTATTTTTCATTATTTCATGAAATTCATGAAATAATGAAAAAAAAGGGGCTTCCCTATATTGTTGTGTCCGGCCAAGACAAATAGGCAGCTGGGGGTTGGGGGCAGCCCGTTCCTGGATGCTGTACCTGGCTGACATATAAAAATATGGCGAAGCCCACGTCAAAATTTTTGGGAAAAATTAATTAAAAAATTAAAAAATAAATAATAATTTAGGGACTGCATCTTTATTAACCCCTCAAGTGTCATTTAGTGTTAAAATAAAGGATTTATTAAAAAAAAAATTGGCGTGGGATCCCCCATAATTTTGGTCTCTAGCGGAGGTTAAGCAGACGGCTGGGGCAGATGTTTGAAGCCTGGAAGGGGGGTAACACCCATGGAGCTGTAAATGTAAAAATGTAAAAAAAACACAACACATAAAAAAAAATATTTTATTAGAAATAAAACAAAAAAACACTTAGAGACTCCATCTTTATTAAAAAAATTATCTTCAGTCTGAGTTAGTCCAATGTAGTCTTCTTCTGTAGCTTAGCTACATCTCTGGTAGAGATTCTCTACCAGAGGTGTAGCTGAGCAGTGCGGCCGTGGGAAAGTTCATGTGAGTTCATGCAGTCAAGCATGAACACACATGAACCCTCTGAGGACACCGCGGCTACTTTAAATGAATAGCTGATCAGCATCAGCTGATACCTCAGCTGTTCATTTGAAATAACCGGCAGGAAAGCCAGCAGTGAAAAGACTTCATCGCCTGCTTTCCCGTTCGGTGCTGCGCTCCCCTCTCCCTGATGTGCGCTCCCCCGCCACCTCCCATCCCGATCCTAAGTTAGGACTGGGCAGGTAGCAAAGCAGCAGGGAGCGGGGAGCATAAATCAGGGAGCGCAGCACCGAACGGGAAAGCCAGCGGTGAAGCCTTTTCACTGCCGGCTTCCGCGCCCGGGTCCTTCGCTCCCCGCTCCCTGGTGCTGCGCTCCCCGCCCGGTCCTAACTTAGGATCAGGATGGGAGGCGGCGGGGAGAGCGGAGGATTGGGATGGGAGGCTGCGGGGAAGCAGTATGGGGCTGTGTGATTGTTTAAAAGCCGGCGGCTTTTTACCGCAGGCTTTTAAACAATCATGCGGCTTACTCGCATTTCCCATTGACTTACATTGGACTCGCTACTCGTAACGAGTACCCGAGTACTCGTTACAAGTATAGCGAGTCCGATTATTTCACTACTCGCTCATCCCTACTCCTCAGTCTAAGTGATAACAAGTTCTTCATCAGCTACAAAACCATATGCAGCCTATAATATCTGTATATGTCACTGTCTCTCTACTTACAGGGTGGTGGTCTCTGCGCTGTGGTCTTCTTCTCTTCTCTCTAACTCTATTCTATCCATTTCTTCTTCTCCCTCCTCTTCCTCACTACTGGACACATAACATAGACTACATGTAGTAACGCTCTCATAAATGACCACTGTTGTAATCGCTCTTTTATGGGGAGTGTTGGAGTGGCTTCATGCCCCTATTTCTCCCCAAATAACATTCATTGATCCCTTTACAAAGGTAGAACTACAGACGAGTGTATGGGCAGCCATGTTTTATATGTTCCTCCATCTCTACCCAGATATAATCAGTCATTCATCAGTTACTAATAAGCATCTACGATCGTATACATCCCATAATATCTGTATATGTCACTATCTCTCTACTTACAATGTGGTGGTCTCTGCGCTGTGGTCTTCTTTTTGTCTTATCTTAATCATTATATACTCTTCTTCCTCCTCTTCCTCACTACTGGACACATAACATAGACTATATGTAGTAACGCTCTCATAAATGACCACTGTTGTAATCGTTATAACAAGTCATTTCCCATTTACTATTAAATATCTACAATTGTCTACAATCTATAATATCAGTATATGTCACTGTCTCTCTACTTACAGTCCGAAGCTATCTCCGCTTCCATCCTCCTCTCTTATCACTGTTGTTATGTGAGCGATGTATATTTTTCCTTCCTCTTCCTCACTACTGGACATATAACATAGACTATATGTAGTAACGCTCTCATAAATGATCACTGTTGTAATCGTTATAGCAAGCCATTTCCCATTTACTATTAAATATCTACAATCATCTACAATCTATAATATCAGTATATGTCACTGTCTCTCTACTTACAGTCCGATGTTCTCTTTTTCGCCATTTTCCTCTCCTCTCTCTGATGTTACACTCTCTATAATCTCTTCTCCCTCCTCTATCTCACTATTGGACACATAATATAGAACAAATGCAGGAGGTTTTTTTATTTGCAGTAGTTTTATAATTGAATTCATAAAACAAAGCAAAAAAAGCGGCATTCAGAGTTCTGCACATTTATAGTAGACGTCCCATTCCCAGAAAACTGCACCTTGTATGGTAAATAGTTTATTGCTCCTTCTGTGACCTTCCGTTCATTATCCCCGTTCTCACCAATTGACATTAATTATCCTTTTTACAGAACTACAGCCGTATCAGCCATAGGGACTGCAATAAAGAAAGCAAGTTGGACAGAGAGGTGGAGCCGGGAGAGAGAGACAAGTGCAGGAAGAGAGCTGCACAAGTCTCCCTCTCCTGCCTGACAATGATCGGTGCAGGAGAGGAGGCTGGAGGTTACCTGGAAAGGTCCTAATTAGCTCTAGGCCCCTCCCTGATGTCACTTACATGCAAGGAATTTTATAGAATGGAGGAATAGAAATGGAGAACAACTTTATTGACGGTAGGGAAATGCTCATGAATAAAGGAAAAGGATCTGACCTCAATGGTCTTTTGTTTTTGGCTCCTCCATCAGTTATTATGTATATGCAGTTATTTTTTATACTAAGTGACTGAAAGTGCCATAACTATAACTATACAATGTTCTATATTGTATGTATATATCACTTATTATATATTTAGGCTCACACGCTCCACTTACCTAATCACACTACTATTCTCACTCTTCCCAGTTGTTTCCTCTTCTTCCTCGCTGTCATCTTCCTCACTATCAGACACATAAAATAAGTCATATAAATCATATATAATGTACTTTGACATCCAGAGGACAGAGGGTTATATGAAGACTCAGGTAGTATAGTTAACCCCTTATTGAGGGCGCACTATGTCTGTATGATGCAGGCTCAAGAGTTGAGTCTGCTCCCTGCAGCACCAATGATGACTGTTACATAGCTTGCACCCAACAGTAACTGATGCAATTGGAGCTAGTCAAGATTACATTAGTTGAACCCTTTAAATGCTGCTGTGAAGTATGACAATAGTATTAAAAAGAGGATTTAACACAGCGGCTGAAACTTTGTATGCCCGGCAGCTCCCCACGCAAGGCGATCGTAGGGTGACGATTGGCTGCAATTGCAGCTAGGGGTCTGCTGGAGGCCTCCACTTCTGCCATGTGTGATCTCCTACGAAGCCCAGCCTGAACCTTCTGTACCCATAACAAGTCATTCATCAGTTATTATTAAACATCTACAATCATATCCAGCCAATAATATCTATATATCTCACTATCTGGGATTTCCCCAGTCCTCGTCTATGGTTTCCATTAATGCAGCAATGAAAGTTCTAATAACTTACTTGATGGATTCCGTGCTCGCCCAGGCTGTTTTTATTTTTTTTGGCCTATAAAAATGTAGCTTTTGTTAGAAACAGTGATACTTAAACAACCTACAGAAAATATCACCTATATAGTGTGTCTATAATGCAGTAACAAATGATAGCATTCAGGGCATAACTATATGGAGTAATAAGGAAAAAAATAGTTTTATGGTATCTAAGATGAACATTTACATATAGCTCTAGGGAGTGTAGAGCGAGCAGTCGCATTGGGACCCCCTCATCTGCCACATATATATTCATCACTGTTACAAATGGTTTTTGGTAGTTGAGGGGCCCTGTTACATATTTTGTATTGGAGCCCAAGAGGTTGAAGTTACATCTCCGATTGCATCTACATCTCATAGTGAAAAGAAACTGACGACTACAAACAGTGAGAGTCGTGGACCATGATTGCACCAGTTACTTACGGCAATGACTCTTCATTAGGCCCTCCGATGTTTCTATGGGACTCAACGTGCCTGAAATGAAAAAAATACAGCTCTGGTTAGAAGAATTGATACTTAGGAAGCCAATGGATAAAATTATCTGCCGTGATGTGCAGAAAGGCTGTGCACTCTCTCACCGGCAACAAAACAGAGCGCACTGTCAGTGCACACTGTAAGACGAATTCCCAGCTTGCAGAGACCAGCACCGCCTCTGCAATTAACACAACTTGTGGGGGCCGGTACTTGTCTCTGCAAGCTGGGTTTTCATCTTACAAGGTGAACAGACAGTGCTCTCTGCTTTGTTGCTGGCTCATTACTACTGATCTGAGCTGGCGAGAAAGTGCACTGTCTTTGTGCACAGTGCACATCACACAGGGACTAGCCCAGCCCTTGAAATGAAGGTCACTGTTGATGCTTCATTTCAGGGAGAGGGCAGAGGCAGTGACTGCAGCTTCTACTTCCTGATGGTGTTTTGTTTGAGTGTCCCAGCATGCACTGGGATTTTCAAACAAAGCCTCATCAAAAAGGAAGTAAGAAAAAAAAGATGTCACATGCCTGCAAAGAATTTTATAGAATGGAGGTACAGAAAGGGAGAACAACTTTATAGACGGTTCGGAAATGCTCATGAATTCAGAATTTGATGTTTTATACCATGTGGCTTAAAATGCCATAACTATAAGTGCATAATGTTCTCTGTTGTATGTATTTATCACCCATTATATATTTAGTCTCAGACTCTCCACTTACCTACTCATAGTCCAATTTTCACTCTCCCAAGTTGGTTCCTCCTGTTCTTCCTCACTATTGGACACATAAAATAAGTGATATAAATCATATATAATCTACACTGACATCCAGATAACACTGAGCTATATGACGACTGGGGTATATCCTGAATGAAGAGTCCCGGTTAACCACTTTTTGGGGGCGCACAGTCTCTGTATGGTGCGGGCTCAAGAGTTGAGTCTGCTCCCTGCAGCACCGTTGATGGCTCTGTTACATAGCTGACACCCAACAGTAACTGATGTAATTGAAGCTAGCCGTGATTGCATTAGTTTAACCCTTTAAATGCTGCTGTGAAGTATGACAGCAGTATTAGAAAGGGGATTTATCTTGTTGGCTGTCACTTTGTATGCCCGGCAGCTCCCCACGCAGTCGATTGCAGGGTGCCGATTGGCTGCCATTGCAGCTAGGAGTCTACTGGAGGCCTCCACTTCTGCCATGTGTGATCTCCTACAAAGCCCAGCCTGAACCTTCTGTACCCATAACAAGTCATTCATCAATTACTATTAATCATCTACAATAATATTCAGCCAATAATATCTATATATCTCACTATCTCTCTACTTACATTCCGATGTTATCCTCTCTGCTGTTCTCCGCTTTAATCTCTACCACTTTATTAATGCTGTTATCTTCCTCTTCCTCTCTACTGAATACATAACATAACTCTTTATAAGTGAGGGTTAAAGGGGGTCCACACATTGCAATCATGGTGCATTTTTTTGCAATGGTTTCCCAAAATCATTGCAAAACTGTAACAGCAATAAAAGTTCTGATAACTTACCTGATGGATTCCACGCTCGCCCAGGCTTTTATTGGTGTAATTGGCCTATAAAAATGTAGCTTTTGTTAGAAACAGTGATATTTAAGAAACCTACAGAAAGTATCATCTATATAGTGTGTCTATAATGCAATAAAAATGATAGCATTCAGGGGCATAACTATATGGAGTAATAAGGAAAAAAACAGTTTTATGGATCTGAGATGAACATTTACATATAGCTCTAGGGAGTGTAGAGCGAGCAGTCGCATTGGGACCCCCTCATCTACCACATATATATTCATCACTTTTACAAATGGTTTATGATAGTTGAGGGGCCCTGCTACATATTTTATATTGGAGCCCAAGAGGTTCAAGTTACATCTCCGATTGCATCTACATCTCATAGTGAAAAGAAGCTGAGGACTACAAACAGTGAGAGTCGTGGACCATGATTGCGCCAGTTACTTACGGCAGTGACTCTTCATTAGGCCCCCCGATGTTTCTGTGGGACTCCATGTGCCTGAAATGAAAAAAGTACAGCTCTGTTTAGAAGAAGTGATGCTTAGGAAGCCTATGGATAAAGTTATCTGCCGTCTTAAGGCAGTGCACTCTCTTTCCGGCAACAAAGCAGAGCGCACTGTCAGTAGTGCGCATTGCAAGATGAATTCCCAGCATGCAATGACCAGCACCGCCTCTGCAATTAACGTAACTCGTGGGGGCCAGTACTCGCCTCTGCAAGCCGGGTATTTGTCTTACAAGGTGAACTGACAGTGCGCTCTGCTCTGTTTCCAGGCTCATTACTGCTGATCTGAGCCAGCAAGAAAGCGCACTGTCTTTATGTACAGTGCACAGTGCACATTGTGCAGAGACTAGCCCATCCCCTGAAATGAAGGTCAATGCTGTCGCTTTGTTTCAGGGAGAGGACAGAGGCAGTGACCGCCGCTTCTATCCCCTAATGAGTAATGACGCTTTGTTTGAGAATCCCAATTTTCAAACGAAGCGTCATCAAAAAGGAAGTAGGAAAAAGAAAGAAAAGCAGTTAAATAGTGTTGTGAGAGAACGATAGGGAATTTTTAGTATAAATTGTAAAATACAATAAAGAAATATTATCTATATAACGTGTCCCTCAGATAACAGCATGGACATCACCTCCAGAATCTATATAGCTCTACGTTCACATAGGTTGTACTGCACAGTATGATTATCCTTTAATCTAGGGCTCCAAGACAATATTTGGTCGATCAGGAGTCTGGGTAAATTTTTGGTGTTACTGTAATTTGCTCATGACCTCATTGTTATCCTACAGGGGAAAGGGATGAGCAACAGTATGAAGAATTAAATGGGGTCTAAATTCTTTATTATTGAAAGCAATTGTATCCTTCATATGGAAACATTGTAAATGCCCATGAGTGAGAGCGGCAATGCCATGATACCATCACTGTGGAGTCCTCCCCTTATTGGGACACATACTACTCCTATAGGAATGTGGTAGGAAGATAAATACCTGAATGTTCTCTTGGTGTTCTCTATTGTCTCAATCAATCTGTTATGGAAAAAGCCAAGAAAAAGACAATGAATAATATTACACACATACATTTACAAAAATGGTAAGAAGATAAATGATACTATTGAGGCTTAATATAACCAGTGCATTATTACAGAGAGAATATGGGAGAATGCGTTATCCCAGTAATATCAGATACATACATCCCACCCGGATATTCCTCCTCCTCCACTGCTGGCTTCATCCTATTAAAGCGTCAGGGTATGTGCCCACGATGCAGATTTGAAGCAGAAATCTCCTTGCAGAAAAAGCGCATGCGGATTTTACATGCGTTTTTTTCAAGCGTTTTTCCAAGCGATTTTGAACATCACTTGGAAAAAGGCTTAACAAGTTGGTCACACAATATAAATCCATGCAACTGGGAAAAAAAACCTTATACTCACCTCTCCGGCGGCCCTCGGTCTCCTCCCGTCCTCTCTCCTCGGCGGCCCACGGTGTACTGGCAGAACCTGCGGTAACGTCATTTAGTCAGCTGATGGTCACACGACCATCACCTGACTGCTGACGTCAGCAGTCGCGTGACCATCAGCTGACTAAATGACGTCACCGCAGGTCCTGCCAGTACACCGTGGGCCGCCGAGGAGAGAGGATCGCCACTGGGAGGAGACCGAGGGCCGCCGGAGGAGTGAATATGAATATTTCCTTTTTATTTTTTACTTTTTAATTCTTTTTTAACTTGCAGGTACAATAGTACCCGGGTCGGATGAGAGTCTCCTCCTCTCCCAACTGGGGTACCATCCGCGCATTGAACCGCATGGAAACATGGGGATGTTATGCGGTTCAATGCAAGTCAATAGGCGCGATTTTGCCGCAAAATCGCTCCCAAATTGGTTGTGCTGTGGATTTTTCCGCAATAAAAATCTGCAGCGGATATTTCCGCAGCATGTGCACAGCACATGCGGATTATCATTCGGGAACATGGCAGACATCTTAACAAGCGATTTTAATGCGTTTCCACTGCAGAATTGCCATCGCGGAAACGCATTAAATCTTCATCGTGGGCACACAGCCTCAGGAAGACAATGAGAATTGTTGGTATCTGCTCCAGAGCTGATAATAGGAGATCATCAATGGTCACTAGAGGGTTTGTATAATCAGATATAGAAAGTAGTTATAGAATAGAGACCCCAATTTATAACATAATTATCAATATTACAGTAGCCAAAACTGGGACACTTAAGCCAGCAGTGTCTCTGAAACCAACATGGGAAGCCCTCCAAACATAACCCCAAACACCGGACTTTTGGTGGAGTTTGCCCTTTTTACACTTTCTTTTGCATATGATAGCTATTCTGTTGGGCCTCGCCTTTCCCTGCCTTTTGACTAGGCCGTACCCACGTTTCTGAAAAGTGTCAGGGCTGGTGTAAAAAAGCTAAAATGTGCTAAGTTGTATTTGGAAGCTCGTGTTAAATAAAAATGTACAACTTTTGTGGCAGAGAGTATGATGAATTCCCCCTATGAATGAATTTCCAAAAAGTTGGATTTTATAAATCTGCCATACCTGACCTTGGCCTTCGGGAAGAGTCAGAGGGTTGTATAACTTGAATGAGGATTGCATCGCAATGCTTGAACTGGTCGACGGCTTTAACAACCCAAGAGTGACGGCGTGTATTCCTATGCAGCTGTCACGCTCGGGTCAGGAGAGCTGACAGCCAGCCCGAGCATTGCGATGAGATCTTTGACTCTTCCCTAGGGCTAATGCTCGATGGTAACGCAAAGTCACCTGCCATTCTCCTTACTCACATGGAGCTTCAATATTTCTCTATGGGAGGAGAAGTTGCAGGAGATAATGGGTGACATGGACGGTGACTCTCCGCCATCAAGTGACCCCAGTCCATCAGAGAAATTGTAGATTTAGGATAATTAAGCATTTACCTTATTTTTCTCACAATTCTTTCGCTCACAAATAATAAAACCCTACAATAATGGAAAAAAGCAATTATAGTAGACATCAAATTTCACTCCTGTTGTGATATTTGTGAAGGGGGGAAGGGTCGGTTACTGACACCTCAGCTCACTAACTAAATAAAGATTCAGTTTTAATTAAGGGAAAAAAAATCTATAAGGACGGGGAATAGACATCCTGACATTATAGGGTTAATATCTACAGATAAAGACAAAGTAACAGAACATAATAAAAGACGTAAAAAGAGGCCAATATAAGGTTTACTTACACTTCACTGCCATCTGCACCCCTCTAGTGAGTGGCCCCTCGGCAGTTATCATGATGTCACTGTGTGATGTCATCATCCCATTCCATGGATCACTAATCACCAGTAACAACAGTAACTGTCCGAAGTTACAAAAACCTGAAACCAATCCAGTTTACATGAAATGGTCCTTTAAGGGATTATGAGAGGATTAGAAAAACATAACCACTTTCTTCCAAAAACAGCGCCACACCTGTCCACAGGTTGTTTGTGGTATTGTAACTCAGCTCCATAGAAGTGAATAGAGCTGAGCTGTAACACCGGACACAACCGACAGTTTGTGTTTTTGGAAGAAACAAGACAGAATTTTTTAAATCTTGTACAATCTTATACCATTTTCAGAGACAAAGAGGATAGGAGCTCTAGTCCCATTGGAGGTAGCATTCCTAAAAGTCAAGATCAACCCTTTAAAGGGCCTCGTTAAATGACTTAGGATAGAAAACTAAAACAGAAACTTTATTTGCAGTCAAGTGTTTTTGGGCTTTTTGCTTCTCATCAGTGCAAAGTTATGTCCTATAGGCAGAACTAGAGCTACTGTCCTATTCCTCTGAACAAACTACTTGCACATTTAAATTCCTAGGGAAACATTTTATGGCCTATAAGTCTCCCTACATCAACTTGTATAGAATAGATAAAAAGCGGTCTGTGGAGCATGGTCAATAATAGTAAGCCTCATATCTCCTGGACCTTTTTGATGGACAATGACCATGTACCCGACACTGTCTCTGACCGACTGGTCAGTTTGATTAATAAAGAGATATTCTGGATCTTCAAATTGGGCACGTTGGCCCCTGAAGGTTTGAATTTGGCTCTTGAAAATGTAACCAGTTCTTAAGGTTATTTCTTGTTCCTTTCTAATTGATTTACAATTGTCATGTTTTAAACAATTTTTTTCATTTTTCTTTTATCACCAATTTGCAATACGTCACAATACAGTGACGTTAGTGTGTATTTTGCATTGGTGATGTATATTTTACATTGGTAAATGTATGTTTAACATTGTCTACTAACCCCTGGGGGCAATTTGTATTATTGATGTATTTTTGAATATTTGTTCATGAACATGTATTGCTATATTCTATACCTTTATATAATATGTTTTTGGTTTCTTGTATTCATGTGAAGGTGGTTTATGTGAAACCATTGGAGGCACGTATTCACCGGCACATGAAGGGTCTCTTCTATTTGGACCCAGGTTTAACTTATTAGTGTCTGAACAAAATCAATGAATATATCAACCAATCACTGTGAAGCTCTGTCTATATATGTTTTATCTTGTGTTCATACCCTTGTACCACCTGAGGAAGATAGTTTACTATCGAAACGCGTTGTGGAAAGGGCTCATTAAATACTTATTTTTTTTAGCCCCAAATCCGTCTTCTCTAGTGTCAATCCTTCAGCGCTCCATAGACCGCTTTTTATCTATTCTATACATTCTCTCAGTCCCTCTCTTGGGGGTCAGCTGCAGGAGCAGCTTCCATACAATAACTGCTTAAACCCTTCCCTGTAATTTCCCTCCATTTGTTCACATAGAGGACCTGCGTTCAGGGGGCCGCTTCCTCTCAACCAACAGGACCTGTGATGACGCGCATTTGATCCCGAGTCACGTGGTCTGCGGGCGGTCACATGGTCCGCGACCAGGAACCCGGAAACGGTGAGCACAAACGGCGGTCGGCAACACACGGCACGTGGTGGGCCCAGCCACCTGCACCGTGTGGTGAGACTTGCCTGCTCTCTCCATCCTCAGACTGTCACCGGGGTTGTGCAGGGGTGCACAACTCCATTAGGTGAGTGGCCTCTTGGCCGTTTTCTCCATATCAATCCACAAGGTCCTTCACATAGCGCGCTTTTTCTCCTTCTCTCCCTCCCTACATCAACTTGGCACTCTCTTCAAGGAGACACTTTACCCCTTCAACCATTTAAATATTATGTAATTGTGAATAGCAATAGATAAAGATTTATGACAGTTATTTCTATGTTCCTAATTACACTTCATCCATACATAGTGATGTATTGTACCTGTGTATGGATGGTGGATACATAGACAGAAGGCCGGGTGGGCACATGACACATTTTGCTCATTAACTAAATAAAAGTTCAAATATTATTCGAGAATGAAGGAAATGAGGAACGAGAGGGAAAGACACAAGGGATTGATAGGAGATAAATCAGCAGATAATATAAGGCTACTTACACTCCACTAACTGTAAACCCTCAGAGGAGTTCCGTCCGGCAGTTGCTTATATATCAGCGTCACAACATTCCGTGACCTCATAACCGACAATCACCTACAACCAATGCACTGGACATGAATGGTCTTCTAACCTCTTATGGACACAACTGGTTTTAGCCTTAAAGAGACAGACCATTTTACATTATTTATGTTTTTATCATTGCATTGCATTATTTTTTTCTATAATTTAGTCTTACTTTGCCATGTTTTTTTGTGACATTTTTTTTTTCTTATTTAGCATTTAGGAAGGAGTGATAATATCCTCCAAAACGCGTTTAGCGAAAACTACATCTAGCCAAATTTATCCAGCCGTTGAACTACAAGTTACAGCATCTTTGAGTGTACTATTATCAAATTCTAATGCATTAATAAGCATTCTGTATGAATTGTGGTACCACGAGCTGCAGCATTTTCTTCACACGGTAGTTTTTAAGAAAAATAAAAGATGAAAATTCTAAATCCCCACTTTTCCTGCAATAATAATTCAGAAATAAAAAAAATAAGCATCTTTAGTATCGCTGCATCTGGAAAAATTCTGATAAAAATATAAAATTAATAAACTAAAACAGTAAATGCCGTAATGAGAAATAAAACACAAACTTGAAAAAAAACTGAAACTCAAAGAATTGCAGTTTTTTTTTTTATTTTGGCCACCACATTGTCTTAAAAATTGCAATAAAAAGTAATCATAAAATCTTAATTTCCTCCAAATTTTATCATTTATCACATTATCAAGTGTCAGCTTTCCATCAGTGATGTACCACTAATGGCGGCAAGTCTCCTGGCTGCTATGCGGCCCGTGAGTTGGGGTGGTCAGTGCCAGTGGTGGCACCACCCCACCACCCGGCTTCGCACTTCCAACTGTATCGGCATCCTGGATGCCAATACAGTTGAAAGCAATAATGGAGGAGAAATGGAGACGTCTCAGCGGTCATTATATTATATGGAGGGTTATGTGTGGCTATTATATTATATGGAAGGCTATGTGGGGGCCATTATATTCTATGGAAGTCTATGTGGGGGCCATTATATTATATGGAGGGCAATATGGGCCCATTATATTATATGGACGGCAATGTGGTTCCTTTATTTTATATGGAAGGCTATGTGGGATCATTATACTGTTTGGAGGGATATATTGGGACCATTATACTGTTTGGTGGGATACGTGGAGCCGTTAAACTATGTGGTGGCTATTTTACTGTTTGGAGTGCTATGTGGGGGCTATTATAATGTTTAGAGGACTATGTGAGGGCCATTATAATGTTTGGAGGGCTATGTGAGGGCCATTATAGTGTTTGGAGAGCTTTGTCTGGCCGTTATACTGTTTATGAGGATTAGTGGAGGCCATTAGAAAGTGTAGAGGTTTGTGTGGGGTCCATCATACTGTGTGGGGTCATCATATTGTATGGAGGGCTGTGTTGGAGTCACAGTTAGGGCATCATACTGGCTTGGGGGGTCACCATACATTGCCAGATGGGTACAGTAGGGTCATCATACTGTACATTTGGAGGGTGCTGTGTAGGAATTCACTGTGGTGGGTATCATACTGTGTTTGGGGGGCACTTTTTGTTGGCATCATATTTTATGAGGGCACTGAAAGAGGAATCTAGGGGCATCAAAAGAAGGTAAATTACTCTGTAAGGGCTGCAAAGTTGAGAGATATGCTCTTCTGTGCCCCACATAATATATATATATATATATATTTTTTTTTTTTTCTTAGAGAGGGGAGTAGGGGTGATTAGAAGCTCTGTAATGGGGTCCCATGATTTTTATGTATGCCTCTGCTTGCCACGCTAAAAAAAAAGAAAAGCCCTCATAGAGGTTTATTGACGGAAAAATAAAAAATTACATGTCTCAGACAATAGCAACAGAAAACTAAAAAAAATATATATATATCAAGTTTGGTATCGCTATAATTATACTGAATTGTAGAATCATATTGCCAGGTCATTTTTGCCACACAATGAACACTATAAAAACAAAATGGAAAAAAAAAATGTCATAATTGCATTTCCTTCACAAATTCACGGCACTTGGATTTTTTTTCCTGTTTTCCAGTACATTGTATGTACAAATGAATTGAGTTATTCCAAACTACAACTCATCTAGGAAAAGAAAAAATTCCCCATCTGCCTTTTTTGACGGAAAACTGAAAAAGTTATGGCTCTTGGAAGAAAGGGAGGAAAAAAGCAAAAACAAAAAATCGCTCTATTGAGAAGGGGTTAAAGACAAGATCATAATGACCGCCGTCGCGACCAGGACCTGTTGCTTGCACGCTGAAGTCAGCTGCAGGTTTCAGAAGAGGACCCCGCACGGCGGAGGAGAAGAGGGAAGGTGAGGATAATGGCTTTTTTTTTTTGTAGACATTACAGAACAGAGGCAAAACAGGGGATATATACCAGGATGGGGCACAGGGTAAGTGACATATGTACTAGGATGGGGGATGTACTGTATATACCAGAATGGAACACATGATGGACACATATACCAGGATGAGGGACTTATATACAAGGATGGAGAGCATCAGATGCAGAGAAGCAATTGACGCGCCCCCTGGGCCGTGGGGTACTCGGCAGCCGGGCCTCTGCGTATGCCGGTGGGGGATATCATGGTGGCTGGCCCGGTCTGTGACCCAGGGCGGTCAGTAAAAAAATGGGAATATTTATAGGGAATTTGGAAAGTTTGTGACGCCACCTGTGGAATGCGGCTAAGGGGAGCCGCCGCTGCAGAGCAGTCCTCTGGAGCTGGTGTTACGGCAGCAGGGATGGTGTGGCTCTCCACAGGTAGAGCTGGCTCCAGGGCAGTGTAGGGGTGAACGGTGGATGGTGCAGGGGAGAGACGGCAGGATGGTCCCGGAGGAAAGACGGACACTCACACGGGGGTAAGCTTCAGTACCTTTACTGGTGATGCTGCAGGCACGGTCCAGGGTACTCCAGGCGAAGGGCGCACTTTTGGACTCTCCGCAGTGAGCGGGTATAGGGCCTCCTGATCCATGGCTTTACTCTCTGAGCTTCTGACCTGCCTGGAGCTAGGCCTTGCTTGGTTACTGTCTCTCTTTGCACCTGCTGACCTGGTGGTAGGGCCTTCTCCTGGAGATCACTCTCCCTTGACGCTGGGGCCTTCCTGACTCCTAGCCCTGGAACTGCAATCAGCATTTGGTGAACTTGGGACCTGTGTCCTCCAGGGGTTCCGGTGGTTCCTACTGGGTGTAAAGGGTCCCTGTGAGCGTGGACCCGGTGTCCGATATATATATATATCGGGGTGAGCCTGTTATGCTCCTCTGCCCCCTCGCTATGTCTTCCTTCTCCTCTCGCCTTTGGCCACACTCAGGGCCCTCACTAGGCTCTCACACGTGCTGTAGGCCTTGGCTCGCCTAAGCACAACAGCCAGCGTGCTGCCTCTTCGCTGCTCTCTGAGCGTCAGCACGCTCTCAGACTCCTTCTCAGTCTGACTCTCAACTCTCAACTCCAACACCGAACAATAAACTGGAACTGAGCTGCCTGGCTCCACCCTCCCTATATATATCCCTAACGGGCTCCCTCTGCTGGTCTGAGGTGGTAGGGTGGAGGTGTGTGAATGTGTTAGGGCCTCTTGTGAAGAAGTCCATCCATGCACCCTTCTGGGATCTATGGCACCAGTGCGTAGCAGGGCGCCACAGAATGATGGGAGAGGGAGTGTCACATGAACCTCCTTCCTCCATCATTGCTTTCAATTGTATCGGAATCTGGGGGGGGCGGTTCTCACTGGCCAGAGGGGCAACCCAATGCGGCACTGACACCGGTTCTCCCCAGCTCATGGGCCCCATAGCAGTCACCTGGCCTGCCACCATTGGGGGTACGTCACTGCCCATGACCCAAGCGCTGCAAGGCATGTTGTATGTTCAACTACTGCCTAGAATGTTGAGTTTTCTGGGTTTGAGTCCTGGGAGAGGTTCGCAAAAAAAAAAAAAATTATAGGTTTCTAATAGTGATGGGCGAGCACTAAAATGCTCGCGTGCTTAATGCTCGGGCTGAGCAAATTGGAATACTCGGGTGCTCAACTCAAGCAACTAGCCCAATGTAAGTCTATGGGAAACTCGAGCATTTTTCAGGCAGCTCCACCCGGCGGTCTGCAGAGGGCCTAAAAATTGCCCAAATCGATGGGAACAGTGCTCAAATGACATGGGGACAGCATGGGGAAGACCCCTGGAAGCAGTTCTGACTCCCAGGTCACTGCTGTCAACAATGTTGTCAGAGGTATTACGCCACTTTTACAGACTCACAATAAAACATACAGAAACGAATCCAAAATGGATTTTCCTGAGAAATATGTTAAGGAACATCCTTTCCAGGGTAATGACTTGCATGTAAGATAAAATAAATAACCAAAACCAAAAATACTCCTCCACACCTTGGGCTGTGTTCATACGTAGAGTTTTTGATGCGTTTTTGCACTTTTGCATTGATTTCAACCAAACAAATGCATTCACTGGGAAATGTCATTTTAACATTTTACAACCTTATCTGGCCATGTGGTGTGTGACACATCATCAGACACATGCATACAGTACTGAAAAGAAGTGGGAACAGCTTGGGGAAGACCCCTGGAAGCATCTCTGTCTCCCAGGTCACTGCCTAAAACTGTGCCCATCATAAGTGATCCTTGGCGCATATGAAGATGCCTTCTGCCATGCACCTGTCGTTGCAGACTTGCAACAATCACCGTTCATGTTCTTGTCCCAGTGCGACGTTCAGTTGTCCCTACCCCATTCTTTGGAATGCAAGCACAAGTATGCAGCCAGCCACCCACCCACAGGCTGCAATACTATACTGCCAAATTTTTGACAGCTGCTTGCACTAGAAATGTGGCCTTTTATGCAGCCACTATTTCTCCCGGTATCGTCTCCGCCTTCCACAAGCACGGGTCCCACAACATTACCCGTGCCTTTTCCAGTGCACTTACTGGGAAGGACCGCCTAACCACAACCACGTGGTCAAGTGAATGTGGCCAGGGACGGTACAGAGCCAGTCCACAGCTTTTTTTTGCTGAGAGTTGTATTTCACCACAGCCATATTCTTTAGCTTGGTGAAAGGACTTGGGAAACCATATCTACTCCAGCTGTCATTTCTCACAGGAAGTCCTCTAAAGTTGCTTTCACTTGAAATGTGGCCTTTTAGGCTCGTGGAGGCGGAAGCTTTTCAAAACCTCATGACGGCGGCGGCCGGGTGTCCATACTCGGTCCTCAGCTGCCACTATTTCTCCCGGTATCGTCTCCACCTTCCATAAGCACGGGTCCAACAACATTACCCGTGCCCTCCCCAGTGCACTTACTGGGAAGGACCGCCTAACCGCAAACAGGTAACTGTGGCCAGAGACGGTATGGAGCCAGTCCACAGCTGAGTTGTATTTCACCACAGCTATATTCTTTAGTTCAGCGAAAGGACTGGCATAGAGAGAAACCGTATCTACTCTGGGTGTCATTTCTCCCAGGAAGTCCACTAACAATTTAAAGACACATAGAGCAGGGCCACAGTAACAAGTACAACATGTTTCCATTAGAAAGGAGAAGGTCTGCTATACAGTTATAGGGTATGCAGTGAGTCCAACGGCTGACCAAATTCAAGAAAAACCCCACTAACAATTTAAAGACTCATAGAGCAGGGCCACAGTAACAACAAATTCCCATTAGAAAGGAGAGGGTTTCCCATAGTGTTGGCCTATGCAGTGAATGCAAGGGCTGCCAAAAATTGGGAGGCAATCCAATTTCCCTTGGAAGAGACTTAGAGGGCCTCATAAAAAATGTTCCCATTAGAAAGCTCTCCTATAGTTGTAATGCCCATGCACTAAGTGTATGGGCTGACAGACATTTATCCGTGGGGGGTATATATGAACATGCTGTATAAAAAATTTTTTTTACGGGCATCATAAAAACTAGTGTTGAGCAAGCACTAAAATGCTCGGGTGCTCGAAGCGCGGGCTGAGCTCACCATGATACTCGGGTGCTCGACCCGAGCTACGAGCCCAATGTTAGTCTATGGGAGACCTGAGCATTTTTGCGGTGGCACTCCTGGCAGTCTGTAGAAAGCCTAAAAAGTGCCCAAAACTACAGTGACAGTGCTCAAAAGACATGGGGGCAGCATGGGGATCGCCCCTGGAAGCATTTCTGACCCCCAGGTCACTGCTGTCAACAACGTGGTCAGAGGTATTAAGCCACGTTTACGGGCTCACAATAAAACGTTCAAAAACGAAACTGAAACTGCTTTCCTGTGAAATTTGTTAAGGAATTTCCTTTCCAGGGTAAAGATTTGTGTATAAGGTAAAATAAATAACCAAAAACAAAAATACTCCTCCTCACCTTGGGCTATGTTCACAAGTAGGATTTTTCATGCATTTTTGCACTTTTGTATTACTTTCAATCGTGACAAATGCATTCACCAGGAAATGTCATTTTAACATTTTACAATCTTATCTAGCCATGTGCTGTGTGACACATGCATACAGTGCTGAAAAGACAAGGGAACAGCATGGGGAAAACCCCTGTAAGCATCTCTGACTCCCAGGTCACTGCCTAAAAGTGTGCCCATCAGAAGTGATCCTTGCCGCATCAGAAGATGCAGACTTGCAACTATCCCTGTGCAAGTCCTTGTCCCAGGGCAATGTTCAATTGTACCTCCCCCATTCCTTGCAATGCAAGCGCAAATATTCAGCTAACCACCCACCCACCCGCCGTCTGCAATACCATACTGCTAGCTTTCACTTGAAATGGGGCCTTTTAGATTGGAGGAGGCCGAAGCTGGCCACTACCTCATGGCTGTTTCGGCAGCGAGGTATCGATACTCAGTCCCAAGCCTCCCGGCGGCCGGGTGTCCACGCTCGGTCCCCAGCCGCCAGGGGGTGGCCGGGTGTCCATACTCGGTCCCCAGCCGCCCTGTGGCCGGGTGTCCACACACGGTCCCCAGCCGCCTGGGGGCGGCTGGGTGTCCATAAACGGTCCCCAGCCGCCCCTATTTCTCCTGTCACCTTCCCCCACTATTTTCTTAGTCTGGCCTGCTTTAGGGCAGCATTGGACGAGCCCACCAGAGAACCAGACTCCTCCGGTGGGCCCTGGCTTCTGACTCGCCCCCTGGGCCGTGGGGCACTCGGATCCGGGCAATAGGGGGAACGATGGGAGTAGTAGTGGCAACCCTGTTCCGTGGCTCAGGGTGGTCAGGCCAGTGGTAGTCCGTTATGTGTTATTAATTATGTCCGACTACGCCACCCGTGGATTTGCGGTTATTAGGAACCGCCGCTGCATGCAGACCGCTGGGGCTGATGAGGTGTGCAGATATGGTAGTGTGACTCCCCACGGGAAGAGTGGGGCCCCAGGGCAGTATAGTGGATGGTGTGAGTAATGGTAGTGAGAGTCCCAGTGCTGATAGTGCTGGAGGAACAAGGAGCACACAGAGAACAGGTTGCAGTCCAGGGTCTTTACTAAACAGGTAAACTGACCCACAAACAGTCCCGGCTAGGAGGGGACCTGGATGTCTGAGAGCAACGGGGAAATTGGCCCTGGTCACGGTGAGGGTGTACGCCTACCGTACTTTCTGTGCTCCTTCTGGCTATCTCCTCCTGATAGGGTAACAGCCCATGTTTCCGAGCTTTCCGTGTTTTCTCGCCTGTATGGCCTGCGACGTGGGTTCCTTTCTACTCCCAGCCTTGTACGGCTTTACTGGTCCCTTCGGTTGCCTTCGGTTGTGGCAGGGCCTCCAGGCTTCTTAGGCCAA
This sequence comes from Phyllobates terribilis, assembly GCF_046119375.1. Taxonomy (NCBI): domain Eukaryota; kingdom Metazoa; phylum Chordata; class Amphibia; order Anura; family Dendrobatidae; genus Phyllobates; species Phyllobates terribilis. Next base: position 106,976,926 of record NW_027362773.1, read on the forward strand.
GGAATGTACAGTCCCTTGCGGACTGGTTCTCTGCTGGGGGATGTGGAATCCTTCCAGCCTCAGACACCAAAGTCTGGTAAAATTAAGTCTTTTCTCTGCCAAGACAGGCTCTCTTCGCCTCTTGTCTCTGGCTTGTGGCTCTCCTACTGCCACACTTCCTCTTAGGTGCAACACAACTTTCTGTCCCTGCTCTGGGACACCTCTCAGTGCTGAAGCAGGTCGTCCAGTACTCCCTAACCCTGCCCTCAGTACCAGCTTTTATAGGGGCAGCCAGCTCCCCCTACTGGCCTGAGACAGGAGGCATTGCATGCTAATGTTCCCCTGACTAGAGAATCTCCCCCTTGCTCTCAGACACAGCTTTAATTACACTTGTGGCATCCAGGTCAGGGTGACACACTTCTCCATCAGGGGAGTTGAGAGTGCCAAGGTGAGGAGCATGATGATGATAGAAGTTAGAGTGAGGAGCATGATGATGATAGAAGTTAGAGTGAGGAGCATGATGATGATAGAAGTTAGTGTGGCGCCCCTGAGGAGTCAGTCGCCACAGAGATACTGCACCTCACCCCGAGGTGTGGTGTCTCCCTTCTCTCAGGTAAGATGGGAATGCTGCACGGAACCCCAACCACCTACATCCAACACAAAACACTGCTCCAGGCCAGCAGGAGGGGCAAGACGCAATGTAGTTTTCTGCTGATCCCTGGCCCTGGATGGAGTAGGGGGGGGAACCCAAAGATAGGGGAACCAATAGTGGGTGTGGGTGGAGGAAGTTGATACACGGAGCACATATACAGTAGGTATATAATAGGAAGCCATATTAGGAAACGAGGTCTTTAGTGAGGGCTGTGCAGAGGAACAGTCCGGGAGCAGAGGCTCAGGCAGAGTTCTGCTCCACAGTTAGGGCCCAGCATAGTGGCCCGAAGGGGAGCAGGGAGTAGGCTCCAGTTCTAAGAAGGAATCCCAAGGGGGTACGGCGCGTGCAGAACGGCACCCGTACGTCCTGTTCCTGCCCTGTGTCAGGAGGGATCGAGCTTGCCGCATTCTAAACCCCAGGGGGTCAGGTTGGTCCCGGATCCGACGTACAGGAAGGACTTCAGCATACCCGAGCAGGATTAAGAGTGGGCAGCGTAGGGCAACGGTGAGAAGGACCAAGTGTGAAGAAGGTCAAATTAGGCACATCTGAAAGTGGGGTTCTGCCAAGCATACCTAAGCTGCTTGAAGGAGGACTGAACCGGTGAACGCAGCGCGACGAGGGAGGCCTTCACCTGTAAAGTGCACTTGTGAATTGCCTAAGAACTGTGAGTAAAGCCTTGGACGACTGCAACGAACAGCCTCTGTCTGTTTCTACACTGGCGCTATCTACCTGCACCACAACGCCCAGTACACTTCACCCACCATTCATCTATTTATCTGTACTGCCCTGATGCCCGCTCCACCTGTAGGGAGCTGTAACATCTTAAGCTGCCTAGACACCTGCCTCAGTGGACTGTTGCAGCGCTGGTGACCTTCACCAGACACCACAGGTGGCATCACAAACTATCTGAACTTTTATTATTAATTGCTACCCCTTTTTGTGCACTGACCGCCCTGGGCCAGCCACCGTGATATACTGCTCCAGACAGTAAGGCCCCCGGGGGGTGAGTCATTAGCATCTGCTTTGTTTTCTTTTAATGCTAGCATAAGTGTGCAGCCTGCCACCCACCCACCCCCAGGCTGCGATGCCATACTGCTAGCTTGCACTTGAAATGGGGCCTTTTAGTTTGGAGTAGGCCGAAGCTGGCCACTACCTCATGGCTGCTTCGGTGGCCTGGTATCCATACTCAGTCCCCAGCCGCCCGGCGGCCGGGTGTCCATAAACGGTCCCCAGCCGCCCCTATTTCTCCTGTCACCTTCTCACACACTTTTCTTAGCCTGGCGTGCTTTAGGGCAGCATTGGACGAGCCCACCAGAGAACCAGACTCCTCCGGTGGGCCCTGGCTTCTCCATCAGGGGAGTTGAAAGTGCCAAGGTGAGGAGCATGATGATGGTGATAGAAGTTAGCATCTGCATTGTTTTCTTGGAATGCAAGCGCATATATGTAGTAGCGTCTAGGACTGAGGTGGTCAGCGTTTTGGCGCATATCCTACCTCCTCCGAGGATTGCTGGATGTTTTCCTGCTACTATCCCAGTTCTATGACTCCCGTGAAAACAAAGCTTCAGGTGATAAATGATGGATGAGGTGGTGGCAAAGGAGAAAGAGCAGGAGGAACAGGGACCATTCACATCAACATCAGGCCAGTCAACCACACATGTCTTGTAGGATATGTTTCTGTACCAAAAGGAGCGGTTTGGCTACACAGTTATAGGGCATACAGTGAGTGCAATGCCTACCAAAAATTTAGAGGCATTCCAATGCCCCTTGGAAGTGACATGAAGGTCAGAGGGCCTTAACTAAACCATTTTTTCCATTTATAGCAACTGGGTCTCCTGTGCACTGTTGGCCTAAGCAGTGAATGGCAGGATTTCCAAAAATTATGAGGAACTGCAATGCCCCTTGAAACAGACGTGGATTACAGCGTTCTAAAAACCTTCTACCCATTATTGGGGAGTGGGTCTCCCTTAGTGTTCGCCTATGCATTGAAAAGCAAAAGCTGACTAAAATTAGGAGGAAATGCAATGCCCGTTGGAAGAGTCGTGGAGGTCGCAGTAGCTTAACAAGACAGTTTGAATGCCCCTTGGAAAATTGGTGGAGGTCACAGTAACTTAACAGGATGGTTTTAATGCCGCTCGGAAGAGACGTGGAGGTCGCAGTAGCTTAACAAGACGGTTTTAATACCACTTGGAAAAGTGGTGGAGGTCACAGTAGCTTAACAAGACGGTTTGAATGCCCCTTGGAAAAGTGGTGGAGGCCACAGTAGCTTAACAGGATGGTTTTAATGCCCCTTACAAGAGCCATACAGTATAGCATCTTAAAAACATTATTCCCATTATTGGGGAGTGGGTCTCCCATAGTCTTTGCTTATGCCTTCCAAGCAAAAGCTGCCAAAAATTAGGACGGAGAAACTTGCAATGCCCCTTACAAGAGCCATGCAGTATAGCATATTACAAACATTATTCCCATTATTGGGGAGTGGGTCTCCCATAGTCTTTGCTTATGCCTTCCAAGCAAAAGCTGCCAAAAATTAGGATGGAGGAACTTGCAATGCCCCTTACAAGAGCCATGCATTACAGCATATTACAAACATTATTCCCATTATTACGGAGTGAGTCTCCCATAGTCTTTGCTTATGCATCCCAAGCAAAAGATGCCAAAAATTAGGACTGAGGAACTTGCAATGCCACTTACAAGAGCCATGCAGTACAGCATATTACAAACATTATTCCCATTATTGGGGAGTGGGTCTCCCATAGTCTTTGCTTATGCCTTCCAAGCAAAAGCTGACAAAAATTAGGATGGGGGAACTTGCAATGCTCCTTACAAGAGCCATGCAGTACAGCATATTACAAACATTATTCCCATTATTGGGGAGTAGGTCTCCCATAGTCTTTGCTTATGCCTTCCAAGCAAAAGCTGACAAAAATAAGGACGGAGGAACTTTCAATAATGGCATCATGGACCACGGTCACCCTGGTGGTATAGTGGTGGTGGAGACTGAGGATAAGGAGAAGAACATAAAAGAGCCGAAATGAGGAAGCGTATACCCATGTGTGGGTGTGAAGCGGTGCATGTGAATACACCTCCGGAAATAACACAGTGGATTTGACTTTATGTTACTCTGCTGTCATTTGGTGGTGATGAGAAGTCTGGCCCAATCCAGCCCTTGTTCATTTTGATGAGGGTCAGCTTGTCAGCATTGTCAGTTGACAGGCGAGTGCGCTTATCAGTTATAATTCCCCCAGCGGCAATAAAAACACGCTCCGATAACACGCTAATGGCAGGGCAGGCCAGCACCTCCAAGGCGTACAGAGCGAGTTCATTCAAAGTGTCCAGCTTGGATACCCAATAATTAAAAGGCACAGAGGAATCACGGAGGACGCTGGTACGGTCAGCAAGGTACTCCCTCACCATCTTTTGAAACTTTCCTCTCCTTGTGAGAGTACCCCGCGCCTCAGGGTATGTCCGAAGGGAGGGTCTGAGAAAACTGTCCCAGAACATTGACAATGTTCCCCTGCCTCTGCTGGATTGGAGTTACATCTCTCTTGCATGTACGCCTTGGTTGGGCAACGAACTGTGACCTCTGCCGCTAGCGTGTTCAGATGGGAATTCTGCAGCAAGCGCCTTCTGGTACTGCCCCATTTTTGTAGACCTCTCCACCTCAGGAATAAGAGAGTGAAAGTTCTCCTTGTAGCGGGGGTCTAAAAGTGTCACCAACCAGTAATGACTGTCACCCAACATTTTGACAATACGAGTGTCATGGTTAAGGCAGCGTAACATAAAGTCAGCCATGCGTGCCAGACTGGTAACGGGCAAGACTTCCGTGTCCTCACCAAGATGACGACTGACCATGCTCTCCTCCTCCTTCTCCTCCCCCCTGTCCTGAAGCCACCCACGCTGAATCGACGGTATGACAGTTGTACAGGTACTACAGTCTACAGCGCATGATACAAGCTCTTGTTCTTCCTCCTCCTCCTCCTCTCCCTCATTGTCCCCCAATGCACGTTGGGATGAGATGAGGCTGGGCTGTGTGTAATCGACCGCTACGGCTTCTTGATCCATCTCATCATACTCTGGCTGCAATGCCTCCTCTTTAATTCTCTGCAGAGAGCATTGCAAAAGACAGACGAGTGGAATGCTGACGCTAATGATGGCGTCATCGCCACTGACCATCTTGGTGCACTCCTCAAAGTTTGTCAAGATTGTACATATGTCAGACATCCAGGTCCACTCCTGAGGTCTTATGTGTGGAGTCTGACCTGAATAGCAACGGCCTTGTTGCAGCTGGTACTCCACAGCTGCTCTCTTCTGCTCACAAATCCTTTGCAACATGTGGAGGGTAGAGTTCCAACGTGTGGGGATATCACACACCAGTCGGTGTGCTGGAAGCTGCAAACGCTGCTGCAACACAGCAAGGGCGGCAGAAGCTGTAGTCGACTTGCAAAAATGAGCTGACAGGCGGTGTACTTTGACGAGCAGATCTGGCAACTCGGGGTACGATTTAAGAAACCGCTGAACCATGAGGTTAAGCACATGAGCCAGGCATGGTACGTGTGTGATCTCGCCTCGCCTCAGAGCCGCCACCAGGTTACGGCCATTGTCACACACGACCATGCCTGGATGTAGGTTCAGCGGTCTCAGCCACAGATCTGCCTGCTCTTTCACAACTGTCCACAACTCACAAGCAGTGTGAGGTTTCTCACCTAAGCTTATGAGTTTCAGCACAGCCTGTTGCCCCTTGGCGGAAGCAGTACTGCAGTGCTTCCGGCTTGTAACTGATGTGGTGATATCTGAGATGGAGGCTGAACATGAGGAGGAGGATGATGCGCAGGAGCTGTACACTGTGGGGGCAACTCTGACTGACAAAGGACCCGCAATCCTTGGTGTGGGGAGGATGTGTTCCGTCCCAAGGTCCGACTGGGTCCCGGCTTCCACTATGTTTACCCAGTGTGCCGTCAGGGAGATGTACCATCCCTGGCCACAAGCACTTGTCCACGTGTCCGTTGTCAGGTGGACTCTCCCAGTAACTGCGTTGTTGAGGGCACAGCAGATGTTTTGGGATACGTGCTTGTGTAGTGCGGGGATGGCACACCGGGCAAAATAGTGTCGGCTGGGGACCGAGTACCGAGGGACGGCCACCGCCATAAGGTTGCGGAAGGATTCCGTCTCCACCAGTCTAAAAGGCAACATTTCCAATGCAAGCAGCCGTGAAATGTGCGAATTTAGGACTGTGGCCTGTGGGGCGTTGGCTGCGAATTTCCGCTTTCGTTCAAAGGTCTGGGATATGGACAATTGAACGCTTTTGGGACGTGGACGTTGATGTTGATGCTGTTTCTTGAGAAACTGCCATAACAAGTGAAGAATGAGAGGAGGGGGCATCTTTGCATGCAGTATGGACAGGGGATTGCCTTGCACACTAAACAGGGGGTTCTATTGCACGCACAACAGCGGAAGAAGCAGTGGTGACACCCGATGACACTGGTCGTGGACCCTGGGATTTACCCCACAAAGTCGGGTGCTTTGCTGCCATGTGCCTGATCAGGCTGGTGGTGGTCAGGCTGGTAGTTTTGTCACCTCTGCTGATGCTGGCATGGCAGGTGGTACAAATGGCCTTTTTGGGGTTATCAGCAGAGTCTTTAAAAACTCTGGAAGACCTACAGGTTGTACTGAAAATGTCCCTCGTGTTGGTGTTACGAGGAACTTTTGCCTGTCTTCTGTGTGTGGCCACCACACTGCTTCTTCCTGCCTGTTGGGGTACTCTGCCTCCCTCACCCTGTGTGCTACTGGCCTCGCTCTGCATGTCCTCCTGCCACATTGGGTCAGTTACTAGATCATCCACCACCTTCTCCTCTTTCACTTGCACACCACGATCCTCCTCCTCACTTCCTGGCAATTGTGTCTCGTCATCCACCACCTCTTGTGACAAATTGCCAGCGTCGACTTCCTGCGGCCGTGGCTGTTCAAATATTTGGGCATCGCAACATGGGATCTCCTCTTCCACCACTTCAAGCGGAGCAGGCGAGGGGCACAAATCTGGAAATGGACCAGTGAACAGCTTTTCAGAGTGTCCAAGTGTGGGATCAGTTGCTGACTGACGATACTCGGCATGGTGGGAGGAAGGAGCATCAGGGTGAGGAGGAGTATGCGGTCGAGACTAGTGTTGAGCCGCCCCCGTAGTGTTCGAGTTCGGTTCGGTTCGTCGAGCACCCGTATGTTCGCCGAACTCTTCATCGAACACCTTCGAACACCGTTAAAACCAATGGCAGGCAAACAAAAACACATAGAATGCCCTTCTAAAACCAAAAAAGTGCGAAGCCGACACGGCCAGTCCGTTCCTGCCCTTGCGACCTCCGTGTCGCCGGGTTTGTGCCAGAGCTGCGGTGGACCCTGACGGCCAGCCCCCCTCTCCCAATACTGGTGCCTGTCCGCTGGTGGGTCGAGCGAGCCCCCCTGCGGTGGAGGCAGGTCTTAAATTGTCTCTCTAATTTGAATGAATACACTTTAAATCCTTTTACAAGGATCTATTGGAGGGCAACTCTCATGCCAGCAGCCGCGGTAATTCCAGCTCCAGTAGCGTCCACTGAAGCTGCTGCAGTTAAAAAGCTTTTATAAGGATCGAGCTTGGCGGTCCACCGCAGGACGTCCTACCGCCAGTCCCAGCCCCTGTGCCTTGGGGTGTCTCCCGATGCTCTTCACTGAGTGTCCCGGGGGCCCAAACCATTTCCTTTGAAAAAATTAAGTGTCCAAGCTACAGGTGGTGTAGCTTGCTTAACAGCTGGGTTAATCCGCTGACTAGCAGACACTGCTACTAGGCCCAAAGTATTGCTTGGGCTAGATGCAATTAAAAATTTGTAATTAGATACTCTCATTGGATGCTGAGAAAGCATTCCATAGTCTCTTGGCACGCCATATATTATTCTCTTAAAAAGCTTGGGGTAGGGGACCCTTTTATAGCCAAAATCATGGCCCTGTATCGCAATCCGTCAGCTAGGCTGAAGATAAATGGAACATTATCATCACCTTTCATAATCACCAATGGGACAAGGCAGGGATGTCCTCTGTCCCCTCTCTTATACATCCTAGTGATGGAGTACCTGCTCTCATCAATTCACGATAACCCCAATATTAGGGGGATTGAGGTGGGAGGCACCGAGTACAAGTGCTCTGCATTTGCTGATGATGTCCTAGTATATATCACTCAACCACATATATCCATCATTGCTGTTATGGCTGAAATTTTAAAATCAATGCAGCGAAGTCTGAGGCCCTCGATGTCTCCCTCCCCAAATCCATACAGGATTCCATCCAGTCCAACTTTCCCTTTGCCTGGCCCTCACAGGGTATCAAATACTTAGGAATTCGTATTCATAGAGACCTCTGCCGTCTATTTTATCTTAATTTTGGGCCCTTTATTGAACAACTCCATAGAGATATTACTTCTTGGACGGTGAAGGATTTTTCCTGGTTCGGCAGTATAAATATACTAAAAATGAGCGTCCTATCTAACCTCTCATACCTCTTCCAAACCTTTCCCGTGGTAATTCCCTCAAATTTTTGGAAAAAACTATGCAGTAACTTTTGCAGATTTATCTGGGCAACTGGGCGTCCACGCATTCGGGGGGACGTTCTGATCAGACACAAACAAAAGGGGGGCCTTAGCCTTCCGGATTGTAGAAGGTATTACATGGCAGCAGTACACGCTAGAATCCTAGATTTCTTCCATCATTCGGAGGGGAAATTGTGGGTCAAAATAGCTCAATCCATTTGTCCTAAAGCTCTTACCACTCTCCCATGGTGCGCCCATTTAATTGTCCCCTCTCTTGGCCTCATGTCATATAGTACTTATGACGCGCCCCCTGGGCCTGTGCTGTGCAGGGGAACCCGGAGCCGGATCGCTGGGGGTTGTAGTTTTCCGTGGCGGTGACCCGGTCCGTGCCCAGGGTGGTCAAACCAGTGGCAGTCTATTTGTATTGTAATAAGTGTCCGACTACGCCACCCGTGGATTGCGGTCAGTGGGGACCGCCGCTGCACTGCAGACCGCTGAGGCTGATGTTGTTTGTGCAGCTGAGTATGGGATGACTCCCCACGGGAGGAGTATTGCCTCAGGGCAGCTAGTGTGGATAATGATGGGAGTGATGGTGTGAGTGTCCCAGTACTGATGGTGCTGGTGCGGCGATGAAACACAGAGACTTGTGGTGCAGTTTCCAAAGCTTTACTCACTGTTGTTGTTCAGATCACTTCGGCCAGCAGTGACCGCCCGAGCCGTGCTGCGTCCACCAGGTGAGGGACTCGGTCAACTCCCAGGCAATTCCAGAGTGCGGTTCAGAGCTCCCCTCTCTTCCTTTCTCTGGCCGTCCTCACCAGTGACCCACCTTTGTCCAGCTTCCTCGGGCCTTCTGTTGGTGAAACCTCTCTCCGGTTTCCCTGACCCTATGCGGTATGCCTTTCTGGTGGATGTAGTGAGGGGTCGCACCAAGATGTGGTCACAACCTCCGGTTTTGGCTGAGGATTAGTCGCCTCCACCAATTCGGGTTCCGGTACCCTGCTCTGCCAACCCTTCACCCAGTATCTCCTCTGGGAATATGGGGTTCCTTCTGCCTTCGTGTCTCTGGGCCTTTCTCTGTGTTCCTCGCCTCCTTTCTCCTCTGTTTCAGTTCCTTTCTTACTCTCCTTGCTGTTCCTTCTCTTCTCTCCCTCTCTGCTGTCTCAGGCCTCCACTCCAGGCCTGGCTCTGGAGCTGGGCCCAGACTGAGCCACAGCTCCCTGTCAGCCCTCTCTGGCTGAGCTCCTCTCTGAACTGACCGGACTGAACTCGACCCTGTTCTAAGATGGTGCCCACCTTATATACCTCCTTCTGACACCCGAGCCCAGGTGACTAGCAACCAATGGGCTCCTACCTATGCCCAGAAACCCACCCCTATCTGCTCCTACACCACTGGGTTTTCCACCCCCCTCCCCACTCCAGCCAGGAACAGAAGCTGTCGTGCCTGCACTCTGTCTAGTGGGAGCACCATTGGTCTGTTCCTCGGAAATGGGGTGTGTGTGGTGCATGCAGCTTACTGAGCCCTGGTCCACACTCCATCCTTACCCGGGAGTGGAATATCACACCTCTGGACTGAGGTGCAATACCCCTGTAGCAGCCGAGCCCTCGGGGTGCTACATTCCCCCCTGGTAAATCACAGCACGTCCTCGGGCTGGAAAAGAGCAAAGACAATTTAAACATACAAGTTTTTAGAATGCATTTGTATATAAGACAATAACTTTTAACCCATCCCTTTATGGGAGGTACTCTTTTCCTTTTAAACGTTACTGGTATAAACATCATAAAACATTACAAGACTTTCTTCACACACATATAAAATGCTATAAACTCTTTTAGCAGCATATGTAACTTTTTCAGTATAAGACATTCTTAAGCAAAAACATTTTCAAGTAAAACATTTCCAAGACCGATTCTTGAGTTCTGGCCGCTGTGCAACTTGCGACCAGGAAAAGGTGCAACAGTCCATTTAATCCTGAGGTAGACGTTGCGGTTTTTGTATAAAACCAGTAGGGGGCGCTGGTGAGGCAGCGGCGCCCGGGTGTGCTGGGCCTTGCGTCCTGGCCTGTGACGTCTCACGCTGTACGGTGCCAGGGTTCAGAGGGCACAGGGCGGGGCGTGACGACGGTGCTTGCTGCCTGAGGCCTAGCTGGTGGCGGTGGAGGCGTGGTGTCAGGTACGGTCCCCGGGGCTTCGGGTCCCGCAACGGAGAGTGAGGGCAGGCTGGTGTTCCCCCGGCTTGGGGTGGTGGCGTCCCCATTACTTGCCTCAGTCTCCGTGGCCTCCTCCGCGGCATCATCTGCAGCTGCCGGTCCCTCTTCTCCGCGCCCAGCAGTCAGCGCGTTGCCCGGTCCCGGCGGAGTCCTCTGCTGGTCACCTCCGTGCTGCTGGGCCATCTCCTCTCTCCACCCGGCAAACACATCCCGCTGCGCCCGGACCATTCTCCTGTTCAGATCTTCCAGCGCTGCGCGCGCACGGTCCGGGTATCTAGGCAGCTGGGCCAGCAGTTCCGTCAGGCTGCAGGGTGGTTCAGCTTGCAGCAGGCTGCGGGCCAGGGTGCTGGTGGGGTTCGCTGCTCCCTCCATCTCCGGGTGCAGCAGGTCCAAACTGATCCAGAGCGCGCCCTGCCCCACAGTTTTCTTTCCTATCCGCCCCCATGGGGTTTGGTCTTGGGGGCATCTGCTGACAATCACCTTCAGGGGAAGCCCCCCCACGTTGATGGACATCTCCATTGCTGCATTCATGGCTGGTGGGGGCGGGCTCCTTCTTTGGCGCCACTCTGGGACCTGGCCCACGATGGGAGGTGGCTTCTTGTTGTCCTTTGGTGCGCACATAATGGCGTCCGCTCTGCCAGGGCGGGAAAAACGGATGAAGATGGCGGGAAACAGTCCAAGATGGCGTTCGATGGCGGGAATCGGCTCCGGATGGCGGGAAACGACTCTGGACGGCGGGAAACTTCTTTTTAAGGTACATGTGCAATTTTCTTCAGGCACGCAATACCCGTTTGTGGCGGGTTGGTAATGATCCTGCCGACTACGCCAAAGTTGACGCGCCCCCTGGGCCTGTGCTGTGCAGGGGAACCCGGAGCCGGATCGCTGGGGGTTGTAGTTCTCCGTGGCGGTGACCCGGTCCGTGCCCAGGGTGGTCAAACCAGTGGCAGTCTATTTGTATTGTAATAAGTGTCCGACTACGCCACCCGTGGATTGCGGTCAGTGGGGACCGCCGCTGCACTGCAGACCGCTGAGGCTGATGTTGTTTGTGCAGCTGAGTATGGGATGAGTATTGCCTCAGGGCAGCTAGTGTGGATAATGATGGGAGTGATGGTGTGAGTGTCCCAGTACTGATGGTGCTGGTGCGGCGATGAAACACAGAGACTTGTGGTGCAGTTTCCAAAGCTTTACTCACTGTTGTTGTTCAGATCACTTCGACCAGCAGTGACCGCCCGAGCCGTGCTGCGTCCACCAGGTGAGGGACTCGGTCAACTCCCAGGCAATTCCAGAGTGCGGTTCAGAGCATCCCTCTCTTCCTTTCTCTGGCCGTCCTCACCAGTGACCCACCTTTGTCCAGCTTCCTCGGGCCTTCTGTTGGTGAAACCTCTCTCCGGTTTCCCTGACCCTATGCGGTATGCCTTTCTGGTGGATGTAGTGAGGGGTCGCACCAAGATGTGGTCACAACCTCCGGTTTTGGCTGAGGATTAGTCGCCTCCACCAATTCGGGTTCCGGTACCCTGCTCTGCCAACCCTTCACCCAGTATCTCCTCAGTATGGTCTGTTCCTCGGAAATGGGGTGTGTGTGGTGCATGCAGCTTACTGAGCCCTGGTCCACACTCCATCCTTACCCGGGAGTGGAATATCACACCTCTGGACTGAGGTGCAATACCCCTGTAGCAGCCGAGCCTTCGTCGGGGTGCTACACTTATGCCACTGCTTTGGCTTTGAGATCCCCAAAAAAAAGCTTATCCTCAATCGACCCCCAGGGCCACTTGCTCCTGATTTCAGATAATCCAGATTTCCCACCAGGACTATCTGCAAATAGATTTCTCGGTTCAAATAAATCCCATCCGATATTATTTTCTCATGTCATCTCCAATACTTCGCTGCTCCCCCTCAATGACTTGTTACAGGGAAGAGCCACGTCCCCGAAGGCTAATTTTGAATATAGCCAGTTGCAACACTTCTATTCAACTGTGAAGAAGCGCACACATCTTCATAGAGATCTCACAAACTTTGAAAAATTGAGCCTATCATTGTCACCCCCTACACACTCCATCTCCCTACTGTATAATCTCCTCATTGCCCAGGTAACTGACAATAGGCCAGGATTCTGCGGTGCATGGGAAAGGGAACTGGGGAAGTCCTTCTCTGACTCACAATGGGATAAATGTTTCTTCCTAACACATAAAACCTCAATAGGGTCCAAAGCTTAGGAAACCTCCTTTAAAATGATCTCTAGATGGTACCGGATACCAGCAGTCCTTCATAGATGGTATCCAGTGGTCTCAGATAGATGTTGGAGATGTGGGGAGGGGGAAGGAACAATGTCACACATATGGTGGGCATGCCCTATAATAAATGCATTTTGGGCAAAGGTGGTTCCCATGATTGAGAAGATAACTGGTTTAACTATCCCTAATACGCCAGAAGCCCTCCTTTTATCAATGTTACCAATAAGTAAACATAGTTATAAAAGGTCATCAATAGGCTACCTAATACAGGCAGCTAAGAATGTCATTCCACGACACTGGAAAAGCAGAGACCCTCCCACTGTGGAGGAATGGTTTGCGGAGATCTCCCTCCTTAATAGGATGGAGCATCTGATTGCCATCTCACCGGCTGATGTTGATAGATACTGTGTGATTTGGAGGGATTGGATTGATTTGCAAAACTCTGACGCCTACCATCTAGCCCCCAACTAAAGTTATCCGTGATGTCGGCACAACAATGATCATAATCGCACTCTATTGATTGGTGGTCTGCGGTGGTCCGCTCCCTCTCTCTCTATCTTTCATATGGAAAAATACATGCTTGATCTGGATATTCATGGAAAACCCTCCCTGTACCCCCCAATGTACTGTCGTTATGCATAGATTTATAGTTATACTACCCCTTTTACTATGTATATTGTATTTTCTTGTACTTTTTCAACACAAAAATAAAAAAAAACTTGAATTTGAAAAAAAAAATTGTAATTAGATCTACAGGCGGTGGCTACTCCGCTGACTAGCAGACACTGAAGCTTTGGAGCAGACCTCTGATTCCCAGGCTATAGTATGAGTAAACAGCTCTTCAGACTCAACCATCTGTGTTACCCCAAGCCATAGTGTATGTAGTTTCTTACGGTTAAAAGGGGGAGGAGAGACCCGACCCACCTGGAATTGACGATGGCAACGTCATGTAAAACACAGCAAGGGGACTCCAAAAAGAGTCTCCATTTTTTCCCAAAATTGTAGCACAGACGCCACTTAAGTGGCATCAATTGTCACAGAGTTGCTTAAAATGGTTGGTGAGGTGATTTTCCAAAATCCTCAAGCTTTTAGTCTCCCCAGAATGACACAGGTGGGGCAGATGGTGGTTGTCCCGGCCCGCTAGGCCGCATTGTAGCACAGTGCGTTTCGCACTGCAACTTATGCTTCATATCCGTGTGACGGTTCATGCATGAAGTACTCAAACTATGGATTTTTTGGCCTCTACTTAGCTTTTGGTGACAAATGTTACAGATAACACGAGTTGGGTCACCCTTATCGATCTGAAAAAATGCACAGGCTATGCAAGGTTTAGAGCCCATGCGACTCTGCTACTAGCAATACTATCAAATGATTGGCTGGGTTAGATGCAGAGCGTCTGGGTTTGCTTGGGGGTCACCACAGTCTGCCTAGGCTAGATGCAGTTAAAAATCATTATTAGATACACAGGCTGTGCAGCTTGCTTCGCAGCTGGTTTACTACGCTGACTAGCAGACACTGAAGCTTTGGAGCAGACCTCTGAGTAAACAGCTCTTCAGACTCAACCATCTGAGATACCCCAAGCCATAGTGTATGTAGTTTCTTACGGTTAAAAGGGGGGGCACCCAACCCACCTGTAATTGACGATGTCAACATCACGTAAAACACAGCAAGGGGATTCCAAAAAGAGTCTCCATTTTTTCCAAAAATATGGGGCACAGACACCACTTAAGTGGCATCAATTGCCCCAGAGTTGCTTAAAACGGTTGGTGAGGTTATTTTAACAAATCCTCAAGCTTTTACTCTCCCCAGGAAGACACAGGGGTAGAAAAGTCCTTGCGGATCCATGATTTGTTCATCTTTATGAACGTGAGTCTGTCTACATTGTCAGTGGATAGCCGCGTCCGCTTATCTGTCAGCACACCACCAGCAGCGCTGAACACACGTTCACAGAGAACAAAAATTATTATTAATTTGAAAGCTCGTGGAGCTTAGTATAGATCTCCAAGACGTGAGTGGCGAGCTCCGGCCATTTATCCAGATTGGAAGCTCAAAAAGAGCAAGGGTCCAGTGACACAGTCATGGCTTCGATGTTCACTTGGAGATACTCCTGTACCATCGTCTCTAGGCGTTGACTATGTGTCTGACTTCTTGTCTCCTGTGGCCTTGCAAAGGATGGGCTAAAAAAGTGGTGAAAGGATTCCGCAAAATTGCTGTTACCAGCAGATACTGTATTACTGTTACGGTTTGAGTGATGAAGACTCGACAGTCCCACGGTTGGCAAGTTAGAACTGTGAGATTCACTAAGTGCACCACTGGTGTTTTGTGGAAAAGCACATGTAAGATTCTGCAACAGTCTCTGCTGATACTCCTGCATGCGTGAATCCCTTTCTATGGCAGGAATTATTTCGGCAAATTTACTTTTGTACCGGGGATCTAAGAGTGTGGCTACCCAGTAGCCAGAATTATTTTTAATTCTGACAATTCGAGGGTCATGTTGCAGGTAGTGCAGCAAGAAGGCACTCATGTGTCTTGCTCATCCAGGAGCACCAAGTCCCTGTTGTGTTGGTGGCGAGGTAAGAATCATGCTTCCTTCCTCTGCCCTCTCCCCCAAACCTCACACAACAGAAATGTGATCAAGGTCTCCCTCATCTGATGAGTCTTCCATGCCCATCGCCAGCTCATCCTCCACTTCTTCCTGGGCTCCTGCACCTTCCTCACTAGTTTGGCTGCTACCATGCGCCCTGGTTAATACCTCTCCCACACGCTCCCATGCCTGCCGCCTTGGTGCTGCCAACCGTCTGGACCTTGCAGATGTTAGCCCTTCCACATACAACTCCTCCTTCTCTATTTCCTCCACCTCCTCTTGTCCCACCACCTGACTCCGAATTCTGTTTAACATGTGCTCCAGCATGTAAATCACCGGAATAGTCATGCTGATAATGGCATCGTCAGCACTAAATGTCTTCGTCGCCATTTTAAAACTGTGCAGAAGGGTGCATAGGTCCCTGATCTGAGACCACTCCTCCAGCGTGATTTGCCCCACCTCTGGATCTCATTGGCCCAGGCTATAGTCAGAACGTATTGCACCAGGGCTTGTCGGTGCTGCCACAGTCGCTGCAACATGTGCAGAGTTGAATTCCACCGTGTTGGCACATCGCATTTTAGCCGGTGAAGTGGCAGGCTCAACGACTTCTGTAGAGATGTAAGTCGCTGAGCTGCGGGATGCGAACGGCGGAAGTGAGCACACAGCGACCATGCCCTCTGCAGAAGGCCATCTAGTCCGGGATAGTGGGCTAAAAATAGCTGGACAACCAGGTTCAACACCTGAGCCATACAAGGCACGAGTGTGACATTGCCCCGGCGAAGGGCCGCACCCAGGTTTGCAGCATTGTAGCACACGGCCTTCCCTGGTTGCAGGTCCAGTGGAGACAACCATTCATGAAACTGGTTCTCCAGAGCTGACTACAACTCTTCAGCTGTGTGACTCACATTTCCCAGACATTTCAAAGTAAAAACCATCAGATGACTTTAAGCCCTGCTGCCAGCATAGTAAGGAGGTGTGCAGGATCCCTTCTGTGCAGTTAGAAAGCGGGTGGCATGACCAGACAGGCTTTGGGTTCAGGTGGAGGACCGAGAGGAGGTTGAGGAGGCAGAAGCAGTGGAGGAACTTCGAGATAAAGAGGATTGATGCACAACTCGTGGGGACGGCAAGACTTGGACAGCAGCCCCTTGTCCTGCTGTCACCATAGTTAGCCAGTGCCCAGTCAGCGACATGTAACGCCCCTGTCCATGCCTACTCGTCCAAGTGTCTGTGGTGAAATGCACCCTGTCACACAAAGAGTTTTTCAAAGAAACGGTGATGTTGTGTGCGACATGCTGATGGAGCGCAGGCACACCTTTCTTTGAGAAGTAGTACCGACTGGGCATCCGGTACTGGGGCACTGCGACGGACATAAGGTCTCAAAAATCCTCTGTGCCCACCAGGTGGAAAGGCAGCATTTCTGTAGCCAAGAGCTTGCAGATGGTGAAATTCAACCTCTTAGCTTTCTCATGGCTAGGAGGAAATGGTCTTTTACTTGTCCACATCTGAGGGACCGAGGTCTGGCTGTTGTGCTTAGACGGGGTTGAGTAGGGTGTCCCCGGCAAACTGACTGTCTGTGAGGAATATGCAGGCGGAAAAGTTAGGTTGCCTTGATCCAAAGGTGGTGCTCTCAATGTCGGAGAGCGCTCAACACCAGCTGGTGTTTCCACTTCCAAATGAAATGATGACCTGCCAATCACACTGTCTGTTGCGGGTAAAGAAGTGGCAGGTCTGCGTCTCAAAACAGGTGTGACTGCTGTCCCCCCAGTCACAGAGGATGAAGAGGCCGCAGATGCACAAGATGCGGCAGACGGTGGTTGGCCCGGCCCGCTAGGCCGCATTGTAGCACAGTGAGCTTCCCACTGCAACTTATGCTTCATATCCATGTGATGGTTCATGCATGAAGTACTCAAACTATGGATTTTTTGACCTCTACTTAACTTTTGGTTACAAATGTTACAGATAACATGAGTTGAGTCATCCTTATCGATCTGAAAAAATGCCCAGGCTATGCAAGGCTTAGAACCCATGAGACCTGAAGAGCCACCACGACTTGTTGTCAGAGGCAGAGTTGTGTTTGAGGATGCAGTTGTTGACGTGCTTCCAGTATTACGTCTCTGTCCAGGAAGGCGCAACCTGACCTCGTCGTCACTAGCATCCTCCTCTACCTCCTCTGCTGACCTCATCGACTGGCTGACTGTGGGTTAACAGTAAGTGGGATTTGCAACCTCGTCATCATCACCCTGTGTGTTCTCACACCCGTCGTCCTCAGAGCCAACCTCTTCCTGCCCTGACAAAAAACTCAAGTTGTCGCTCCAATCAGGTATTTGAGTCTCATCATCGTCTTCCTCATTGTCTCCACCAACAGGAGTTACAGTTTAGGAACGAGGGTCTACATTATGGTCAGAACCTACTTCATCTGGTCCTGGATCCGACTCATAAAGATTCTGGGCATCAGTGCAGATCATTTCCTCGTCTGGATTCACAGAAGCTCTGGAGCCGACCTCTGATTCCCAGGCTATAGTATGAGTAAACAGCTCTGCAGACTCAACCATCTGTTCTACCCCATACTCAGACAGGCAGCTGGAGACTTGGGAGCTGTGAGGAAGCAAGTGCGATTGGGGTGACACCTCTGAGGACTGAAGTATTTGTGATGTTGAAGTTGAGGTGGAGGAGAGCCCACTTAAAGGAGCACTTGATATCCGTTGAAGCACCTGCTGTTTTTGTGCCACCTCTGGAATTTGTAGTGATGGGCTTGGCCGTAAGAAAGGGATCGTATCACATTGTCCACTTAAAGAAGTAGACATCTTAGTTTGGCTGGAAGATGGTCTTTCTTCTGTGGATGATACTGTTGCTTTAACACCTACCCCATGGACACAACCTTTTTTTCCCTTCCCAACACGCCTATTCCCCTATCCACCAGCTGCAGACCTTTTGCCACTCATTTTGGTGGTTAACTAATTGACAACTCTGGAGTTATTTGCACAAAAAACGATGGATGGAAACCGAGCAGAGCTGAGTGGCCAAATTATGGTACTAGCCCAAAAGGATTGGCTAGGTTAGAAGCAGTAAAACAATTTTATTAAATACACAGGTGGTGGAGCTTGGTATAGATGGCCTAATAGAATGAGTACCAAACACTGCTACAGGCCCAAAATTATTTTCCAGGCAAGATGCAGCTAAAAATTATTAGTAATTTCAAACCTGGTGGAGCTTAGTATAGATGGCCTAATAGAATGAGTAACACACACTGCTAATATGCCCAAAATTATTTTACAGGCAAGATGCAGCTAAAAATTATTAGTAATTTGAAAGCTGGTGGAGCTTAGTATAGATGGCCTAATAGAATGAGTACCACACACTGCTAATATGCCCAAAATTATTTTCCAGGCAAGATGCAGCTAAAAATTATTAGGAATTTGAAAGCTAGTGGAGCTTAGTATAGATGGCCCAATAGAATGAGTAACACACACTGCTAATATGCCCAAAATTATTTTCCAAGCAAGATGCAGCTAAAATTATTAGTAATTTGAAAGCTGGTGGAGCTTAGTATAGATGGCCTAATAGAACGAGTACCACACACTGTTAATATGCCCAAAATTATTTTACAGGCAAGATGCAGCTAAAAATTATTATTAATTTCAAAGCTGGGGGAGCTTGGTATAGATGGCCTAATACAATGAGTACCACACACTGCTACTAAGCCCAAAATTATTTTCTGGGCTAGATGCAGCTAAAAATTATTATTAATTTCAAAGCTGGTGGAGCTTGGTATAGATGGCCTAATACAATGAGTACCACAAACTGCTGCTAAGCCCAAAATTATTTTCCAGGCTAGATGCAGCTAAAAATTATTATTAATTTCAAATCTGGTGGAGCTTGGTATAGATGGCCTAATACAATGAGTACCACACACTGCTACTAAGCCCAAAATTATTTTCTGGGCTAGATGCAGCTAAAAATTATTATTAATTTCAAAGCTGGTGGAGCTTGGTATAGATGGCCTAATAGAATGAGTACCACACACTGCTACTAAGCCCAAAATTATTTTCCGGGCTAGATGCAGCTAAAAATTATTATTAATTTCAAAGCTGGTGGAGCTTGGTATAGATGGCCTAATACAATGAGTACCACACACTGCTACTAAGCCCAAAATTATTTTCCAGGCTAGATGCAGCTAAAAATTATTATTAACTTCAAAGCTGGTGGAGCTTGGTATAGATGGCCTAATACAATGAGTACCACACACTGCTACTAAGCCCAAAATTATTTTCTGGGCTAAATGCAGCTAAAAATTATTATTAATTTCAAAGCTGGTGGAGCTTGGTATAGATGGCCTAATACAATGAGTACCACACACAGCTACTAAACCCAAAATTATTTTCCAAGCTAGATGCAGCTAAAAATTATTATTAATTTCAAAGCTGGTGGAGCTTGGTATAGATGGCCTAATACAATGAGTACCACACACTGCTACTATGCCCAAAATTATTTTCCAGGCAAGATGCAGCTAAAAATTATTATTAATTTCAAAGCTGGTGGAGCTTGGTATACATGGCCTAATACAATGAGTACCACACACTGCTACTAAGCCCAAAATTATTTTCTGGGCTAAATGCAGCTAAAAATTATTATTAATTTCAAAGCTGGTGAAGCTTGCTATAGATGGCCTAATACAATGAGTACCACACACAGCTGCTAAGCCCAAAATTATTTTCCGGGCTAGATGCAGCTAAAAATTATTATTTATTTCAAAGCTGGTGGAGCTTGGTATAGATGGCCTAATGCAATGAGTACCACACACAGCTACTAAGCCCAAAATTATTTTCCGGGCTAGATGCAGCTAAAAATTATTATTAATTTCAAAGCTGGTGGAGCTTCGTATAGATGGCCTAATACAATGAGTACCACACACTGCTACTAAGCCCAAAATGATTTTCTGGGCTAGATGCAGCTAAAAATTATTATTAATTTCAAAGCTGGTGGAGCTTGGTATAGATGGCCTAATACAATGAGTACCACACACTGCTACTAAGCCTAAAATAATTTTCCGGGCTAGATGCAGCTAAAAATTATTATTAATTTCAAAGTTGTTGGAGCTTGGTATAGATGGCCTAATACAATGAGTATCACACACTGCTACTAAGCCCAAGATTATTTTCCGGGCCAGATGCAGCTAAAAATGATTATTTATTTCAAAGCTGGTGGAGCTTGGTATAGATGGCCTAATACAAAGAGTACCACACACAGCTACTAAGCCCAAAATTATTTTTCGGGCTAGATGCAGCTAAAAATTATTATTAATTTCAAAGCTGGTGGAGCTTGGTATAGATGGCCTAATACAATGAGTACCACACACTGCTACTAAGCCCAAAATTATTTTCCACGCTAGATGCAGCTAAAAATTATTATTAATTTCAAAGCTGGTGGAGCTTGGTATAGATGGCCTAATACAATGAGTACCACACACTGCTACTAAGCCCAAAATTATTTTCCGGGCCAGATGCAGCTAAAAATTATTATTAATTTCAAAGCTGGTGGAGCTTGGTATAGATGGCCTAATACAATGAGTACCACACACAGCTACTAAGCCCAAAATTATTTTCCGGGCTAGATGCAGCTAAAAATTATTATTAATTTCAAAGCTGGTGGAGCTTGGTATAGATGGCCTAATACAATGAGTACCACACACTGCTACTATGCCCAAAATTATTTTCCGGGCTAAATGCAGCTAAAAATTATTATTAATTTCAAAGCTGGTGGAGCTTGGTATAGATGGCCTAATACAATGAGTACCATGAGTACCACACACAGCTACTAAGCCCAAAATTATTTTCCGGGCAAGATGCAGCTAAAAATTATTATTAATTTCAAAGCTGGTGGAGCTTGGTATAGATGGACTAATACAATGAGTACCACACACTGCTACTATGCCCAAAATTATTTTCCAGGCTAGATGCAGCTAAAAATTATTATTAATTTCAAAGCTGGTGGAGCTTGGTATAAATGGCCTAATACAATGAGTACAACACACTGCTACTAAGCCCAAAATTATTTTTTGGGCTAGATGTAGCTAAAAATTATTATTAATTTCAAAGCTGGTGGAGCTTGGTATAAATGGCCTAATACAATGAGTACAACACACTGCTACTAAGCCCAAAATTATTTTTTGGGCTAGATGTAGCTAAAAATTATTATTAATTTCAAAGCTGGTGGAGCTTAGTATAGATGGCCTAATAGATTGAGTACCACACACTGCTAATATGCCCAAAATTATTTTACAGGCAAGATGCAGCTAAAAATTATTATTAATTTCAAAGCTTGTGGAGCTTGGTATAGATGGCCTAATACAATGAGTACCACACACTGCTACTAAGCCCAAAATTATTTTCCGGGCTAGATGCAGCTAAAAATTATTATTAATTTCAAAGCTGGTGGAGCTTGGTATAGATGGCCTAATACAATGAGTACCACACACTGCTACTAAGCCCAAAATTATTTTCCGGGCCAGATGTAGCTAAAAATTATTATTAATTTCAAAGCTGGTGGAGCTTGGTATAGATGGCCTAATACAATGAGTACCACACAGCTACTAAGCTCAAAATTATTTTCCGGGCTAGATGCAGCTAAAAATTATTATTAATTTCAAAGCTGGTGGAGCTTGGTATAGATGGCCTAATACAATGAGTACCACACACTGCTACTAAGCCCAAAATTATTTTCCGGGCCAGATGCAGCTAAAAATTATTATTAATTTCAAAGCTGGTGGAGCTTGGTATAGATGGCCTAATACAATGAGTACCACACACTGCTACTATGCCCAAAATTATTTTCCGGGCTAAATGCAGCTAAAAATTATTATTAATTTCAAAGCTGGTGGAGCTTGGTATAGATGGCCTAATACAATGAGTACCACACACTGCTACTAAGCCCAAAATTATTTTCTGGGTTAAATGCAGCTAAAAATTATTATTAATTTCAAAGCTGGTGGAGCTTGGTATAGATGGCCTAATACAATGAGTACCATGAGTACCACACACAGCTACTAAGCCCAAAATTATTTTCCGGGCAAGATGCAGCTAAAAATTATTATTAATTTCAAAGCTGGTGGAGCTTGGTATAGATGGACTAATACAATGAGTACCACACACTGCTACTATGCCCAAAATTATTTTCCGGGCTAGATGCAGCTAAAAATTATTATTAATTTCAAAGCTGGTGGAGCTTGGTATAAATGGCCTAATACAATGAGTACATTACACTGCTACTAAGCCCAAAATTATTTTTTGGGCTAGATGTAGCTACAAATTATTATTAATTTCAAAGCTGGTGGAGCTTAGTATAGATGGCCTAATAGATTGAGTACCACACACTGCTAATATGCCCAAAATTATTTTACAGGCAAGATGCAGCTAAAAATTATTATTAATTTCAAAGCTTGTGGAGCTTGGTATAGATGGCCTAATACAATGAGTACCACACACAGCTACTAAGCCCAAAATTATTTTCCGGGCTAGATGCAGCTAAAAATTATTATTAATTTCAAAGCTGTTGGCGCTTGGTATAGATGGCCTAATACAATGAGTACCACACACTACTATTATGCCCAAAATTATTTTCCAGGCAAGATGCAGCTAAAAATTATTAGTAATTTGAAAGCTGGTGGAGCTTAGTATAGATGGCCTAATAGAATGAGTACCACACACTGCTACTAAGCCCAAAATTATTTTCCACGCTAGATGCAGCTAAAAATTATTATTAATTTCAAAGCTGGTGGAGCTTGGTATAGATGGCCTAATACAATGAGTACCACACACTGCTACTAAGCCCAAAATTATTTTCCGGGCCAGATGCAGCTAAAAATTATTATTAATTTCAAAGCTGGTGGAGCTTGGTATAGATGGCCTAATACAATGAGTACCACACACAGCTACTAAGCCCAAAATTATTTTCCTGGCTAGATGCAGCTAAAAATTATTATTAATTTCAAAGCTGGTGGAGCTTGGTATAGATGGCCTAATACAATGAGTACCACACACTGCTACTATGCCCAAAATTATTTTCCGGGCTAAATGCAGCTAAAAATTATTATTAATTTCAAAGCTGGTGGAGCTTGGTATAGATGGCCTAATACAATGAGTACCATGAGTACCACACACAGCTACTAAGCCCAAAATTATTTTCCGGGCAAGATGCAGCTAAAAATTATTATTAATTTCAAAGCTGGTGGAGCTTGGTATAGATGGACTAATACAATGAGTACCACACACTGCTACTATGCCCAAAATTATTTTCCGGGCTAGATGCAGCTAAAAATTATTATTAATTTCAAAGCTGGTGGAGCTTGGTATAAATGGCCTAATACAATGAGTACAACACACTGCTACTAAGCCCAAAATTATTTTTTGGGCTAGATGTAGCTAAAAATTATTATTAATTTCAAAGCTGGTGGAGCTTAGTATAGATGGCCTAATAGATTGAGTACCACACACTGCTAATATGCCCAAAATTATTTTACAGGCAAGATGCAGCTAAAAATTATTATTAATTTCAAAGCTTGTGGAGCTTGGTATAGATGGCCTAATACAATGAGTACCACACACTGCTACTAAGCCCAAAATTATTTTCCGGGCTAGATGCAGCTAAAAATTATTATTAATTTCAAAGCTGGTGGAGCTTGGTATAGATGGCCTAATACAATGAGTACCACACACTGCTACTAAGCCCAAAATTATTTTCCGGGCCAGATGTAGCTAAAAATTATTATTAATTTCAAAGCTGGTGGAGCTTGGTATAGATGGCCTAATACAATGAGTACCACACACAGCTACTAAGCCCAAAATTATTTTCCGGGCTAGATGCAGCTAAAAATTATTATTAATTTCAAAGCTGGTGGAGCTTGGTATAGATGGCCTAATACAATGAGTACCACACACTGCTACTAAGCCCAAAATTATTTTCCGGGCCAGATGCAGCTAAAAATTATTATTAATTTCAAAGCTGGTGGAGCTTGGTATAGATGGCCTAATACAATGAGTACCACACACTGCTACTATGCCCAAAATTATTTTCCGGGCTAAATGCAGCTAAAAATTATTATTAATTTCAAAGCTGGTGGAGCTTGGTATAGATGGCCTAATACAATGAGTACCACACACTGCTACTAAGCCCAAAATTATTTTCTGGGTTAAATGCAGCTAAAAATTATTATTAATTTCAAAGCTGGTGGAGCTTGGTATAGATGGCCTAATTCAATGAGTACCATGAGTACCACACACAGCTACTAAGCCCAAAATTATTTTCCGGGCAAGATGCAGCTAAAAATTATTATTAATTTCAAAGCTGGTGGAGCTTGGTATAGATGGACTAATACAATGAGTACCACACACTGCTACTATGCCCAAAATAATTTTCCGGGCTAGATGCAGCTAAAAATTATTATTAATTTCAAAGCTGGTGGAGCTTGGTATAAATGGCCTAATACAATGAGTACAACACACTGCTACTAAGCCCAAAATTATTTTTTGGGCTAGATGTAGCTACAAATTATTATTAATTTCAAAGCTGGTGGAGCTTAGTATAGATGGCCTAATAGATTGAGTACCACACACTGCTAATATGCCCAAAATTATTTTACAGGCAAGATGCAGCTAAAAATTATTATTAATTTCAAAGCTTGTGGAGCTTGGTATAGATGGCCTAATACAATGAGTACCACACACTGCTACTAAGCCCAAAATTATTTTCCGGGCTAGATGCAGCTAAAAATTATTATTAATTTCAAAGCTGTTGGCGCTTGGTATAGATGGCCTAATACAATGAGTACCACACACTACTATTATGCCCAAAATTATTTTCCAGGCAAGATGCAGCTAAAAATTATTAGTAATTTGAAAGCTGGTGGAGCTTAGTATAGATGGCCTAATAGAATGAGTACCACACACTGCTACAGGCCCAAAAGGTTTTACTTGGCTAGGTGCAGTAAAAAATTTGTATTACATACACAGGTGGTGTAGCTTGCAACACAGATAGGCTACTCCACTGACTAACACACACTGCAAGAGGCCCAAAAGGATTTGCTTAGCTAGATTTAGCCAAATGCTGTGAAAAACACTTGCACAGCACTAAAACAGACCTGCCTGGGAAAAAGTGATAGGAATTGATGTAACCTAGCCCTCAAAAGGGCTGGAATTACAACTAGTCACTAGAGATGAGCGTTGTTCTACTCGAACTGTTCGCCAATCTCAAATTCGAGCTGTTTTGGGCCGTGTTCGAGCCGTTCGGCGAACACGAACAATTTGAGAAAAATTCGGCTGTTCGAGGTTATGTTCGATAACTGTTCGTGCACCAAAATCATAACTGGATTTTTTCTCAGTAATGATGAAAATTAATGTTAATACGCAGTTTGAGTGTACAGCGGGGTGGGGGGAGGGGCAGGGGATGGATCTCTGCAGGAACAATGAAGATCTCCATTTTTTTTTTCTCTTTCCCGCATTTACAGTGGGGAGGTGCAATCTGTCAGCCTATCAGCAGCGCACACACGGAGCGAAGTGCTTTTTTTCATAAAAGCAAGGGCATGTGTCATTGGCAGTGTATGTCACATGTCCTTGCCCTATAAGACCAAGCCATTTTCCCCGTCGCCACCATTTTCTCACTGCTGCAGCTGCGTGTTAGACGGCACCGCTGTTGCTGTGTGCGCTATACCTTGTTAATTTCAAGCCAATTTTTGCACAAATCTACAGATAGCTTGGGAGTAGGGAATAGTTGTGATTGCAGTCCTTTTAAGGACTAGGTTACAGCATTTCCTACGACTTTTATCAGGCAGGTCTGTGCTCTTAAATAGATAGATTGTGGGAGTAAAGACTAATTGTAATTGGAGTCCTTTTCAGGACTAGGTTACATCAGTTCCTATCAGTTTTTGCCAGGCAGGTCTGTGCCAGTGCTGTGCAAGTTTTTTTCACAGCATTTGGCTGAATCTAGCAAAGCTAATCCTTTTTGGCCTATTGCAGAGTGTGTTAGTCAGTGGAGTAGCCTATCTGTGTTGCAAGATATACCACCTGTGTATAGAATACCAATTTTTTTACTGCACCTAGTGAAGTAAAATCTTTTGGGCATAGCATCATTCTATTAGTCCATCTATACTGACCTCCATCAGGTTGCAAATTGAATATAATTTTTTTCTGCACCTAGCTCTGAAAAAATATTGGGCTTCTAGCTGTGTGTGGGACTTGTTGTATTAGTCCATCTATACTGACCTCCATCAGGTTGCAAACTGCATATATTTTTTTCTTCATCTACCTCTGAAAAAATATTGGGCTTCTAGCTGTGTGTGGGACTTGTTCTATTAATCCATCTATACAGACCTCCATCAGGTTGCAAACTGAATATATTTTTTTCTGCATCTACCTCTGAAAAAATATTGGGCTTCTAGCTGTGTGTGGGACTTGTATTAGTCCATCTATACTGACCTCCATCAGGTTGCAAACTGAATATATTTTTTTCTGCATCTACCTCTGAAAAAATATTGGGCTTCTAGCTGTGTGTGGGACTTGTTGTATTAGTCCATCTATACAGACCTCCATCAGGTTGCAAACTGAATATATTTTTTTCTGCATCTACCTCTGAAAAAATATTGGGCTTCTAGCTGTGTGTGGGACTTGTTGTATTAGTCCATCTATACTGACCTCCATCAGGTTGCAAACTGAATATATTTTTTTCTGCATCTACCTCTGAAAAAATATTGGGCTTCTAGCTGTGTGTGGGACTTGTTCTATTAATCCATCTATACAGACCTCCATCAGGTTGCAAACTGAATATATTTTTTTCTGCATCTAGCTCTGAAAAAATATTTGGCCTTCTAGCAGTGTGTGGGACTTTCTCTATTAGTCCATCTATACTGACCTCCATCAGGTTGCAAATTGAATATAATTTTTTTCTGCATCTAACCCAGCCAATAGTTTTGGCCTAATACCACAGTTTGGCCACTCAGCTCTGCTCGGTTCCCATCCATTGTTTTTTTGTGCAAACAACTCCAGAGTTGTTAATTAGTTAACCACCAAAATGAGTGGAAAAAGGCCTGCTGCTGGTGGAAAGGGGAATAGGCGTGTTGGGAAGGGGAAAAAAGGTTGTGTCCGTGGGGTAGGTGTTAAAGCAACAGTAACATCTGCAGAAGAAAGACCATCTTCCAGCCAAACTAAAATGTCTACTTCTTTTAGCGGACAATGTGATAAGATCCCTTTCTTACGGCCACGCCAATCGCTACAAATTCCAGATGAGGCACAAAAACAGCAGGTGCTTCAACGGATATCAAGTGCTCCTTTAAGTGGGCTCTCCTCCACATCAACTTCAACATCACAAATACTCCAGTCCTCAAAGGTGTCACCCCAATCGCACTTGCTTCCTCACAGCTCCCAAATCTCCAGCTGCCCGTCTGAGTATGAGGTAGAACAGATGGTTGAGTCTGCAGAGCTGTTTACTCATACTATAGCCTGGGAATCAGAGGTCGACTCCAGCGCTTCTGTGAATCCAGACGAGGAAATGATCTGCACTGATGCCCAGAATCTTTATGAGTCGGATCCAGGACCAGACGCAGAAGGTTCTGACCATAATGTAGACCCTCATTCCCAAACTGTAACTCCTGTTGGTGGAGACAATGAGGAAGACGATGATAAGACTCAAATACCTGATTGGAGCGACAACTTTAGTTTTTTGTCAGGGCAGGAACAGGTTGGCTCTGAGGACGACGGGTGTGATAACGCACAGGGTGATGATGATGAGGTTGGAGATCCCACTTACTGTCAACCCACAGTCAGCCAAGAGATGAGGTCAGCAGAGGAGGTGGAGGAAGATGCTAGTGACGACGAGGTCAGGTTGCGCCTTCCTGGACAGAGACGTAGTACTGGAAGCACGTCAACAACTGCATCCTCAAACACAACTCTGCCTCTCACCACAAGTCGTGGTGGCTCTTCAGGTCGCATGGGTGCTAAGCCTTGCATAGCCTGGGCATTTTTTCAGATCGATAAAGATGACCCAACTCGTGTTATCTGTAACATTTGTCAGCAAAAGCTAAGTAGAGGCCAAAAAATACATAGTTTGAGTACTTCATGCATGAACCGGCACATGGACATGAAGCATAAGTTTCAGTGGGAAGCTCAGTGTGCTACAATGCGGCCTAGCCGGCCGGGCCAACCACCGTCTGCCATATCTTGTGCATCCGCGGCCTCTTCATCCTCTGTGACTGGGGGGACAGCAGTCACACCTGTTTTGGGGCGCAGACCTGCCACCTCTTTACCCGCAACAGCCAGCGTGATTGGCAGGTCATCATTTTCTTTGGAGGTGGTAACACCAGCTGGTGTTGAGCGCTGTCCGACATCGATAGCACCACCTTTGGATCAAGGCAACCTAACATGTCCGCCTGCATCTTCCTCACAGACCGGCAGTTTGCCGGGGACACCCTTATCAACCCCGTCTAAGCACAATAGCCAGCCCTCGGTCCCTCAGATGTGGACAAGTAAAAGACCATTTCCTCCTAGCCATGAGAAAGCTAAGAGGTTGAATTTCACCATCTGCAAGTTCTTGGCTACAGAAATGCTGCCTTTCCGCCTGGTGGACACAGAGGATTTTCGAGACCTTATGTCCGTCGCAGTGCCCCAGTACCAGATGCCCAGTCGGCACTACTTCTCAAAGAAAGGTGTGCCTGCGCTCCACCAGCATGTCGCACACAACATCACCGCTTCTTTGAGAAACTCTGTGTGTGACAGGGTGCATTTCACCACAGACACTTGGACGAGTAGGCATGGACAGGGGCGTTACATGTCGCTGACTGGGCACTGGGTAACTATGGTGACAGCAGGACAAGGGGCTGCTGTCCAAGTCTTGCCGTCCCCACGAGTTGTGCGTCAATCCTCTTTATGTCAAAGTTCCTCCACTGCTTCTGCCTCCTCAACCTCCTCTCGGTCTTCCACCTGCACCCAAAGCCTGTCTGGTCATGCCACAAGCTTTCTAACTGTGCAGAAGGGATCCTGCACACCTCCTTACTATGCTGGCAGTAGGGCTCAACGTCATCAGGCGGTTTTTACATTGAAATGTCTGGGAAATGTGAGTCACACAGCTGAGGAGTTGTGGTCAGCTCTGGAGAACCAATTTCATGAATGGTTGTCTCCACTGGACCTGAAACCAGGGAAGGCCGTGTGTGACAATGCTGCAAACCTGGGTGCGGCCCTTCGCCGGGGCAATGTCACACACGTGCCTTGTATGGCTCACGTGTTGAACCTGGTTGTCCAGCAATTTTTAGCCCACTATCCCAGACTAGATGGCCTTCTGCAGAGGGCACGGTCGCTGTGTGCTCACTTTCGCCGTTCGCATCCCGCAGCTCAGCGACTTACATCTCTACAGAAGTCGTTGGGCCTGCCACTTCACCGGCTAAAATGCGATGTGCCTACCCGGTGGAATTCAACTCTGCACATGTTGCAGCGACTGTGGCAGCACCGACAAGCCCTGGTGCAATACGTTCTGACGTATAGCCTGGGCCAACGAGATCCAGAGGTGGGGCAAATCATGCTGGAGGAGTGGTCTCAGATCAGGGACCTATGCACCCTTCTGCACAGTTTTGAAATGGCGACGAAGATGTTTAGTGCTGACGATGCCATTATCAGCATGACTATTCCGGTGATTTACATGCTGGAGCACATGTTAAACAGAATTCGGAGTCAGGTGGTGGCACAAGAGGAGGTAGAGGAAGTAGAGGAGGAGGAGTTGTATGCGGAAGGGCTAATGTAGCACCCTGAGGACTCGGCTGCTACAGGGGTATTGCACCTCACTCCAGAGGTGTGGTATTCCACTCCCGGGTAAGGATGGAGTGTGGGACTGAGCTCAGTAGGCTGCATGCACTACATACATCCCATTTCCGGGGGACAGAACTACGGTACTCCCACCAAGTAAATGTGCAGGTACGACAGCGTCTGTCCCTGGCTGGAGTGGGAGGGGGGGTGGAACATCCCAGTAGTGTAGGGGCAGATAGGGGAGGGGCTCTGGGCATAGAGATAGGAGCCCATTGGGTGCTGGTCACCTGGGCTCACACATAGAGGGAGTATATATGGTGGGCACCATCTTAGGACAGGGTCAGTCAGTCAGTCTGAGGAGAAGCTGAAGGAGAGTTCAGCCAGGAGGGCTGACTAGGAGCTGTGGCTCCGGCTGGGCCCAGCTCCAGGGCCAGGCTTGTAGTGGAGAGGAAGAAGGAAGGCCCAGAGACGCAGAAAAGAGGGAACCCTAAGATCCCAGAATTAAGCCAAAAGGGTGAAGGGTTGGCAGAAGAGGGCACCGGATCCCAAGCTGGCGGAGGCAAAAGTAACCCTTAACCAGGAACCGGAGGTCGTGGTCAAGTTTTGCCACGACCCTCACCACATCCACCAGGAAGGTACACCAAGAGTAGGGTCAGGAAAGCCAGAGAAGGTTTTACCGTAGAAGGCCCAAGGGAACCGGACAAAGGTGGATCCCTGGTGGGGACGGCCAGGAGAAAGAGAGTGAGAGGGAAGCTCAGGACCACGCTCCGGAACTGCCTGGGGGTTAGCCGAGTCCCGCACCTGGTGAATGCAGTATGGCTCAGGTGGTCACTCCCGGCCGAAGTGACTAAAGCAACATCAGTGAGTAAAAACCCTGAAACTGCATCTCACGTCTCTGACTCTCCTTTCTGCACTATCACTACCTCCATCATCCGCACCAGCTGCCCTGAGGCCATACCCCTCCTGTTGGGGGTTATACCACCATTGCTGAACACATACTACCGGCCTCAGCGGACTGTTCTGCAGCGGCGGCCTTGTGACCGCAAATCAACGGGTGGCGTAGTCGACACTGAAACAACATCTACCAAGACTGCCACACACTTAGTTTGACCACCCTGGGCACGGACCGGGTCACCGCCACAAGGACTTCTACCCCTATCTAGATCCGGCTCCGGGTATCCCTTGAACATGGCCCAGGGGGCGCGTCAACTTTGGCGTAGTCGGCAGGATCACGTGCCCGCCACCACTGGGTACTGCGTGCCTGAAGAAAAGTTTATATGTACCGTAAGAAGAAGTCTCCCGCCAATTCCGGAGGGTCCCCGCCATCGGACGCCATCACGGGTCGTTTCCCGCCGGTTGCCCGCCATCTGCAGCTTTTTCCCGCCATCCACGGAGTTTCCCGCCACTGGGAGACGATTCCCGCCATCTGAGAAGATTTCCCGCCCTGGCAGAGTGGACACCATTATGGGCGTGCCAGAGGGTGGCAAGAGGCCACCTCCCATCGTGGGCGAGGTCCAAGAATGGCGCCAAAAGCGAAGACCGCCCCCACCAGCAGAGATTGCAATGATTGAGATGTCCGTCAGCGTGGGGGGTCTGCCCCTGGAACTGACAATCACCAAGTTGCCCCGGGACCACCCTCAGTGTGGGCGGATACAGAACAAAAGAGTGAGGATGGGTGCAGCCTGGAAGAGTCTGGAGAGGTCGCACCCGGAGATGGAGGGAGAGTCAGGCAGCACCGACCCTGTGGTCAGGAGCCTGTTGCAAGTCACCACCCCACAAGACCTGGTGGAGATCCTAGCACAGCTCCCCCGAGACCGGGAGCGTGCACAGACCGCGCTGGAGGGCCTCGCACGGAGGATGGCCCAGGTGCAGCGAGAAACGCTGACTGAGTGGAGTAGGGAGATGGCCCAGCAGGCTGGAACCCGCCAGCGGAGCACGCCACCCGAGACGAGGAGTCTGACCGCCTCTGAGGATGGTGCAGGAGGAATGAAGGCCGGAGACGACGCCGTGGAAGGAGCTGAAGAGACGGAGGCAGGTAAAGGGGACGTCACTACCCCAAGCCTAGAAACCGCGAGCCTGCCCCAGCTCCCCGTCGCAGAGCCCGAAATTCCCCCTACCGTGCCCGTCGCTGCACCGCCACAGCTACAGACTATGCCTCAAGTAGGCGCCGCGGCCACGCCCCCTGTGACGTCACGCGCCTCAACCCCGAGCGCGGCCAAGCAGGAGACGCCACCGGCCTGGTCGCAAGGTCGAGTGCCCCCGGGCGCCGCCGTCTCCACAGTGCCCTTTACCTTTAGAGCACTACCGGCCTGGTCGCAAGGCCTGGTGAATCCGGGCGCCGCTACTACCACCGCGCCCTCAACCCACAAAGTCCTACCCTTGGGTGAAGACCTGTTCGTCCAGCACACTTGCCCGGATGGGCAGCCCTTTGAGTGGCCACCGGAGTACCTCCATCCCCGACTCCGGAAGGAAAGGCCTCTGTGTGAGCCTCTGATTCCGGCTCCGGCGCCCGCCAAGATCACTCCGCTCCCGTTGGAGGAGGCCCAATTCGAATGGGACCCCACTGGAGAAAACCTCATCGGCTTCACCCACGAGACCCGGGCGGCCGCAGCCCAGCGAGCAGAGTGCTGCCGGCAACAGCTGGAGGTCTTCGACCGGGAACGGCGAGAGAGGCGGGTCCGCGAGGAGCGGCTGCAAGTCCAGAGTGCGGAGCAGAAGAGCCGGACCAGACGAAACCCCCGTGCAGCCCACGGTCCCCGCGCCACCGGGACCGTAATCAAGTTTCAACTGCAGCACGGGTGGGGTTTTATCCGGGACCACAGAACCCCCGGCGACGTCTTTGTCACCCGCAGGGACGTCGAGAGCCATCTGCCGGAGGGACACAGAGGTCGTGACCTTTACCTGGGTGACGAGGTCACCTTCACCCGGCATCAGTGTGCCAAAGGTCCATATGCTCTTCATGTGCACCGATTGACCGAGGAAGAGCTACAGTGCAAGGAGGATCAAGAGGACCCGGACGGGTTTGAAGGTTACCCGCAGGAAGGAGCAGGAGGACGCCGTTACTAAAGTACGGTACAGTGAAACTGTAAATAGTTACCCGTAAGGGTACAAGAACTGTTACCTGTAAAGTATAGTCCCCGTTGGGACCAGCAAACTGTTACCCGTGTGTCCCTATCCCTTAACAGGCTGAGGACTGTGAGCAGCCATCCCTTATCCCCACTGGCCGAGGACTGAGAGCGGCCATACCCTTGTATATAGTTGCGCTTCCTAAAGCGCCCCCTACTGGTTTTATAAGGAACTGTTTTTGTACTGTTGCACTTTTACCTGGTCACAAGTGCACAGTGGCCAGAAGAACAAGAACATTTTATAAGAAGAGTATTATATCAAAAAGGTCTTATAATATAAGAAGTTACCCGTAATGTTATGTTGCTGATAATGTTTATAATGTTTTATATATTCGTGTATGTTTTGAAAAATTTTGTATGTTTGCATGTTTTGCTCTTTTACAGCCCGAGGACGTGCTGTGATTTACCAGGGGGGAATGTAGCACCCTGAGGACTCGGCTGCTACAGGGGTATTGCACCTCACTCCAGAGGTGTGGTATTCCACTCCCGGGTAAGGATGGAGTGTGGGACTGAGCTCAGTAGGCTGCATGCACTACATACATCCCATTTCCGGGGGACAGAACTACGGTACTCCCACCAAGTAAATGTGCAGGTACGACAGCGTCTGTCCCTGGCTGGAGTGGGAGGGGGGGTGGAACATCCCAGTAGTGTAGGGGAAGATAGGGGAGGGGCTCTGGGCATAGAGATAGGAGCCCATTAGGTGCTGGTCACCTGGGCTCACACATAGAGGGAGTATATATGGTGGGCACCATCTTAGGACAGGGTCAGTCAGTCAGTCTGAGGAGAAGCTGAAGGAGAGTTCAGCCAGGAGGGCTGACTAGGAGCTGTGGCTCCGGCTGGGCCCAGCTCCAGGGCCAGGCTTGTAGTGGAGAGGAAGAAGGAAGGCCCAGAGACGCAGAAAAGAGGGAACCCTAAGATCCCAGAATTAAGCCAAAAGGGTGAAGGGTTGGCAGAAGAAGGCACCGGATCCCAAGCTGGCGGAGGCAAAAGTAACCCTTAACCAGGAACCGGAGGTCGTGGTCAAGTTTTGCCACGACCCTCACCACATCCACCAGGAAGGTACACCAAGAGTAGGGTCAGGAAAGCCAGAGAAGGTTTTACCGTAGAAGGCCCAAGGGAACCGGACAAAGGTGGATCCCTGGTGGGGGACGGCCAGGAGAAAGAGAGTGAGAGGGAAGCTCAGGACCACGCTCCGGAACTGCCTGGGGGTTAGCCGAGTCCCGCACCTGGTGAATGCAGTACGGCTCGGGTGGTCACTCCCGGCCGAAGTGACTAAAGCAACATCAGTGAGTAAAAACCCTGAAACTGCATCTCACGTCTCTGACTCTCCTTTCTGCACTATCACTACCTCCATCATCCGCACCAGCTGCCCTGAGGCCATACCCCTCCCGTTGGGGGTTATACCACCATTGCTGCACACATACTACCGGCCTCAGCGGACTGTTCTGCAGCGGCGGCCTTGTGACCGCAAATCAACGGGTGGCGTAGTCGACACTGAAACAACATCTACCAAGACTGCCACACACTTAGTTTGACCACCCTGGGCACGGACCGGGTCACCGCCACAAGGACTACTACCCCTATCTAGATCCGGCTCCGGGTATCCCTTGAACATAGCCCAGGGGGCGCGTCACTAACATCTGCAAGGTCCAGACGGTCGGCAGCACCAAGGCGGCAGGCATGTGAGGGTGGGGGAGATGGTTTTACCAGGGCGCATGGTAGCAGCCAAATTAGTGAGGAAGGTGCAGGAGCCCAGGAAGAAATGGAGGACGAACTGATGGAAGACTCATCAGATGAGGGAGACCTTGATCACATTTCTGTTGTGCGAGGTTGGGGGGAGAGGACAGAGGAAGGAAGCATGATTGTTACCTCGCCACCAACACAACAGGGACTTGGTGCTCCTGGATGCGCAACACACATGAGTGCCTTCTTGCTGCACTACCTGCAACATGACCCTCGAATTGTGAGAATTAGAAATAATCCTGACTACTGGGTTGCCACACTGTTAGATCCCCGGTACAAAAGTAAATTTGCAGAAATTATTCCTGCCATAGAAAGGGATGCACGCATGCAGGAGTATCAGCAGAGACTGTTGCAGAATCTTACATGTGCTTTTCCACAAAATACCAGTGGTGCACGTAGTGAATCTCACAGTTCCAACTTGCCAACCGTGGGACCGTCAAGTGTTCAGCACTCAAACCGTAACAGAACCACAGTATCTGCTGGTAACATCAATTTTGCGGAATCATTTCACCACTTTTTTAGCCCATCCTTTGCAAGGCCACAGGAGACAAGAAGTCTGACACATAGTCAACGCCTAGAGACGATGGTACAGGAGTATCTCCAAGTAAACATTGAAGCCACGACTGTGTCACTGGACCCTTGCTCTTTTTGGGCTTCCAATCTGGATAAATGGCCGGAGATAGCCACTTACGCCTTGGAGATCTTGTCATGCCCCGCAGCCAGCGTTCTGTCTGAACGTGTGTTCAGCGCTGCTGGTGGTGTGCTGACAGATAAGCGCACGCGGCTCTCCACTGATAATGTAGACAGACTCACGTTCATAAAGATGAACAAATCATGGATCCGAAACGACTTTTCTACCCCTGTGTCATCCTGGGGAGAGTAAAAGCTTGATGATTGGTTAAAATCACCCTACCAACCGTTTTAAGCTTTCAAATTACTAATCATGTTTATCTGTATCTTGGCTGGAAAATAATTTGGGCTTTGTAGCAGTGTGCAGCACTGATTCTATTAGGCCATCTATAATAAGCTCCACCAGATTTAAAATTACTAATCATGTTTATCTGTATCTTGACTGGAAAATAATTTGGGCTTTGTAGCAGTGTGCAGCACTGATCCTATTAGGCCATCTATACTAAAGCTTCACCAGATTTAAAATTAATAATAATTTTTAGCTGCATCTAGCCCGGAAAATAATTTTGGGGCTCCGAGATGCGCGAGACACATAAGTGCCTTCTTGCTGCACTACCTGCAGCATGACCCTCATATTGTCAGAATTCGAAGTAATCATGACTACTGGGTTGCCACACTCTTAGATCCCCCAAACTTTTCGATCAACCTTTTCATTTTAATAAAGACCAAAAAAATGGTCATTTTTGAAATTATAAGCATTAGCAGGTTGCTAGAAACTGAAATCAAACAATTTTCAACTCAAAACTTTATTCTAGGTGATGTTACATTTTCACATAGGACCCCTTGTTCGAAAGGAGCTTCTGAACTCTCTCGTCCATTGAATTTGTCAGGTTTTGGATGGTTTCTGCTTCAATTGTTTTGCATGAGGACAGAATACCCTCCCAGAGCTGTTGCTTAGATGTGAACTGCCTCCCGCCATCATAGACACTCCTTTTAATGATGCTCCAAAGGTTCTGAATGGGGTAGAGGTCAGGGGAGCATGGGGGTCACACCATAAGTTTGTCCCCTTTTATGCCCATATCAGCCAGAGATGCAGATGTTTTATGTGCAGCATGAGATGGTGCATTATCATGCAGAAAAATGATCTTGCTGTGAAATACACGGTTCTTCTTCTTGAACCATGGCAGGAAGTGCTGTTTGAGAAAATCCACATACATTATGGAGTTCATCTTTAGCGCCTTCAGGGATCCTAAAGGGGCCAACAATCTCTCTCCCCATGATTCCAGCCCAAAACATTACTCCACCTCCTCCTTGTTGGCGCTGTAGCCGTGTTTGCGTGGGGTGTCCATCAACCAGCCATCCTCCACTCCATCCATCTGGACCATCGATGCTGCACGGCACTCATCCGTGAACAAAACAGTTTTGAAATCAGTCTTCATGTAATGTTTGGCCCACTGGAGCCGTTTCTGCTTGTGTGAAGTGGATAGAGGAGGTCGACAGGATGGCGTATGCACAGCAGCAAACCTCTGAAGGACCCTGCATCTTGTTGTTCGGGGTACGTTGGAGGCACAAGCAGCTTCAAAAACTTGTCTGCTGCTATGACAAGGCTTTTTTGCCGCTTCTCTTTCAACCTGACGTAATTGCCTGTAGGAAAGAGTCCTCAATTTGCCCTTATCAGCACGCACACGTGTGTACTGTGAATCAGCTACATACTTCTTGATTGCCAAGACACTTCATCCTGATCATCGCACAATGTTGATTGTAGTCATGCCTTGACCTAAACACTCCACAATTTGTTGCTTCTCAGCAGCCGACACATCCTTTTTCTTTCCCATTTTGGCAGAAAATGTAGGCTGCTTAATAATGTGAGACAGCCTTCTTAAGTAGTCTTGCCTTTCATTGGACACACCTGCCAAACTAATTAGCACAGGTGTCTGCAATTGCTTACAGTGATATAAAGAGCCCTGACACACATCACCATCAATGAGTTTAACTGACAAACAAACAAATTCTTCCCTTATCACTCCTAAACACTTTTTGCATAATAATTTGGAACACAGTGTACATGTGCTTTTCCACAAAACACCAGTGGTTCACGTAGTGAATCTTACAGTTCTAACTTGCCAACCGTGGTCTGTATGGAGTTGTTCAATAAAGGGCCCAAAATTAAGATAACATAGATGGGAGAGGTCTCTATGAATAGGAATTCCTAAGTATTTGATACCCTGTGAGGGCCAGGCAAAGGGAAAGTTGGACTGGATGGAATCCTATATGGATTTGGGGAGGGAGACATCGAGGGCCTCAGACTTCGCTGCATTGATTTTAAAATTTGACCATGTAACAAAGTGATCTATTTCAGCCATAACAGCAGGGATGGATATATGTGATTGAGTGATATATACTAGGACATCATCAGCAAATAGAGAGCACTTGTACTCGGTGCCTCCCACCTCAATCCACCTAATATTGGGGTTATGGCGAATTGATGAGAGCAGGTGCTCCGTCACTAGGATGTATAAGAGAGGGGACAGAGAACATCCCTGCATTGTCCCATTGGTGATTGTGAAAGGTGATGAAAATGTTCTGACGCGCCCCCTGGGCCTTGGGACACCCGGAGCCGGACCCTTTTTGGTGGATGCTGGTGGTTGTAGTCTCCGTGGCGGCAACCCGGTTCCGTGGCTCAGGG
Source organism: Phyllobates terribilis (assembly GCF_046119375.1). Taxonomy (NCBI): domain Eukaryota; kingdom Metazoa; phylum Chordata; class Amphibia; order Anura; family Dendrobatidae; genus Phyllobates; species Phyllobates terribilis. Next base: position 107,015,086 of record NW_027362773.1, read on the forward strand.
CGGTCAAACCAGTGGCGGAACTATTTATGTGGTTTTGATGTTTAAATGTCCGACTACGCCACCCGTGGATTGCGGTCAGAGTGAACTGCCGCTCCAGGGCAGACCGCTGAGGCTGGTGTTGTGGGTGCAGCAGAGCGTAGCATAACTCCCCACGGGAGGAGTATAGCCTCAGGGCAGTGTATGCGGAGGATGGGGGTGATGGTGCAGGGCAGCAGCAGTAATGACACGGAGTCAGTGATGCAGTCCAGGGCCTTTACTCACAGTTCTTATTATCCAGACCACGTCTGCAGGTAACGGCTGCCCACGTCGTACTGTGCTCACCAGGTGAGGGGCTCAGACAAATCCCAGATAACTTTGGAGTGCTTCACAGGACCCCCTTTGTGTGTCCTTTGTCTGGCCTTTCTTACCAACCCTTCTGTCCGGCTGCCTCGGGCCTCCTCTTGGTAAACTTGGTGCCAGTTTCCCTGACCCTATGTGGTGCCTTCCTAGCGGGTGTAGCGAGGGGCTGCGCCACATAAAATGTCACAGCCTCCTGTTTCTAGCTGAGGGTCGTTTCCTGCCTCCACTAGTTTCGGGGACCGGTCTCCCCCTTTGGCCTGACCCCTCCACGCAGGTGGATTCGGGCGTGCGGTGGCGACTCGCCCGTCCGCACCCCTGAGATCCCTTCGTTCCTCGTTCCTGGAGCCTTCTCCGCTCCTCTTCCTTCCTTCTCCCTCTTCCAGGTCTGGGCCTCTGTTACTAGGCCCGCCTCCGGAGCAGAGCTCATGCAGAGCCCCTGCTCCCTGCCACTTCTGCTCAGACTTCTCTGCACTGAACTAAGATGGTGCCCACCTTTTATACTCCCTTCTCAATGCACCCAGGAACTGCTTCCTCCCTGCTCCTGCACTACAGGGTTCCCCTTCCTCAGTGTTCCCTCCCCCCACTCCAGCCAGGGACAGGGACTGTCGTGCCCATCTCAGGGGCATATTGGTCGCCCTGCCCCACGGCAATGTGGTGTAATGCATGCAGGTGTCGGGTCCTGATCCACACTACATCCTTACCTGAGAGTGAGATATCACACCTCTGGGTGAGGTGCAATACCTCTGTAGCAACCGAGCCCTCAGGGTGCTACAGTTCCATTTATCTTCAGCCTAGGTGACGTATTGCGATACAGGGCCGTGATTTTGGCTATAAAAGGGTCCCCTAGACCCCTACCCCAAGCTTTTTAAGAGAATCATATATGGCGTGCCAGGAGACTCTATGGAATGCTTTCTCAGCATCCAACGAGAGTATCTAATTACAAATTTTTAACTGCATCTAGCCCAGGAAATACTTTGTGCCTAGTAGCAGGGTCTGCTAGTCAGCGGATTATCCCGGCTGTTAAGCAAGCTACACCACCTGTAGTTTGGACACTTCATTTTTTCAAAGGAAATGCTTCGGGACCACGGGATACTCAGTGAAGAGCATCAGGAGGCACCCCAAGGCATAGGGGCTCGGACTGGCAGTAGGATGACTTGCGGTGGACAGCCGAGCTCGATCCTTATAAAAACTTTTTAACTGCAGCAGCTTTAGTGGACGCTACTGGAGCTGGAATTACGCGGCTGCTGGCATGAGACTTGCCCTCCAATAGATCCTTGTAAATGGATTTAAAGTGTATTTATTCAAATTAGAGAGACAATTTAAATTAAAAAGCTTAGAGCTGCCTCCACCACAGGGGGGCTCGCTCGACCCACCAGCGGACAGGCACCAGTATTGGGAGAGGGGGGCTGGCCGTCAGGGTTCACCGCGGCTCTGGCACAAACCCGGCGACACGGAGGTGGCACGGGCAGGAGCGGACTGAACGTGTCGGCTTCTCACTTTTTGGATTTTAGAAGGGCATGACATGCCTATATCTGTGTCTCCCCCTCCTTTTACTCCTCCACCTCTTTTATTTTCGCATGACTATATGTACTTGTCACTTTTCCATGTGTTAGTTGTGTCTTCTGAGCAGTTTGTCAGCTTTTGGACACCTTTGAAGGTGTTTTCTATGTGTTTTTGTTTGCCTGCCATTGGTTTTAACGGTGTTCGAAGGTGTTCGACGAACAGTTCGACGAACAGTTCGGCGAACACACGGGTGTTCGACGAACCGAACCGAACTCGAACACTACGGGGGTGGCTCAACACTACTAGTCACTACTCCCAACCTATCTGTCGATTTAAGAGGACAGACCTGCCTGCTAAAAGTGCTAGGAACTGCTGTTCCTCAAAAGGGCTGCAATTGCAAACTAGTCCCTACTCCCTAAACCTTTCTGTCTATTTAAGAGAAAATTCGCTTGCAATTAAGTTACACAATATAGCGCTAACAGCAGCAGCAGTGCCATCTAACACTCAGCTGCAGCAGTGAGAAAATGATGGCGACGGGGAAAATGGCTGGGTCTTATAGGGCAAGGACATGTGACATAGACAGCCAATGACTAGTGTTGAGCGATACCTTCCGATATCGGGAAATATCGGATCGGATTGGATCGGACCGATACCGAAAAAGTATCGGATATCGCCGATTCCGATACCGAAAACCAATGCAAGTCAATGGGACAGAAATATCGGAATGAAAATAAACCCTTTCTTTCCTTGTAGGTTAATTCTACATGAAGGAAAACAACTAAGAATAATGTAGAATGTATTGGGGGAGGTGGGGGAGACAATAAAGGCATAGAGGTTTAGCCCAATCAAATGGAATAGCAGGAATTAATATTTATTTTTAAGACGTTCTGAGTTACGGAAATATTGACTATGTTAAGTATTTTTATATTTTGTCAGATATTTATGTTTCACTACTTCCATGCTCTTCACCTTCTTTTTTACTTCTCCCACACTTTCTCCTTCATCATCCTCAGCATCTTTTTCATCCACTTCTTCTTCACCTTCTTCATCTTCTTCTTCTTCACCTTCTTCGTATTATTCTTTTTTTTTACATTCTTCATATTCTACTTCTTCATCTTCTTCATCTTCTTCTTCTTCATCATATTCTTATTTGTGGCAGGCATTCCTGTAGTTGTTATCTATAAAAGGTTGGACATTACACCTTTCGTTCTGCCCGTCACAAAAGATTTACAACAGGATTTGTCCGCGTTCAGTTTAGCCTGCAGCAGCAGGTCTTTTCCAGGGTCACCACGAAGAGGAACGGACTCACCCCCATACACTGCTTAGTCATCTTCTGCTTATAATTTAGATATTAACTTTTGCTCTGATTTTTAGTCTTATGCTTAATGTTCTTCCGCCTTTTGTTCTGCAGCTTCTTGTATTTCTGCTTCTTGGTTTTCTGTCTCTTGTTCTTCTGTATCTTGGTGCTTGTCTTCTCTTCTTTGTCCTCTTGGTCAACTTCTTCAGGGTCATCTTCTTGGTCTTCTTCGGGGTGGTCTTCAGGGTCGTCGTCTTTGGGGGTCCTCGTCTTCGGGGTCCTCGTCTTCTTCGGGTTGGTCTTCTGGGTCCTCGTCTTCGGGGTCCTCGTCTTCTTCGGGGTGGTCTTCAGGGTCCTCGTCTTCTTCGGGGTGGTCTTCAGGGTCCTCGTCTTCAGGGTCGTCATCTTCGGGGTCCTCGTCTTCTTAGGGTTGGTCTTCAGGGTCCTCGTCTTCAGGGTCCTCGTCAGGGAGATCTAGAGTGATTACCAAGAACCATTTCAAAAAGCTTGAACTTGGAAATGTAGCAGAAGGTACAAGAAAGCTGAGGAACTACCGAGGACCAGCTGACGGTACTGGAACCCGGATGGATAGCAGAAGGTACAAGAGCCAATGGAACTGCCGAAGACCAGCTGACGGTACTGGAACTCGGTTACTAAGCAGGAGGTACCTGTGCCAGAAAGCACTACCAAGGACCAGCAGACGTTGGTGGAACTTGGATACCGAGAAGGAGGCACCTAATCCAAAGGCACTGCCGAGAACCAGCTGACGGTACTGGAACCCGGATGGGTAGCAGAAGGTACCCATGTAAAAAAAAGTTCAAGGCCGCGAGCCGGCCGCAGTTACCAAAGCCCACAGTCCTGCAGGGGGTGCTTGTCCTATTGGCACTATGGAACCAGCCTTCATTGCCAGATCCCGCAGCCCACATAGGAGTCACCTAAACTGCAGGCACCATAGAGTCGGCTAACCCAACCGCAACACGACAGGACAACGCATTGGAGGCAAAGTGACGTTGACACTACCCAGAAACAGCTGGCGTGCTGGAACCAGGCTGGGCAGGAGGGAGTACCCATGCCAAAGTCACTACCGAGAACCAGCTGACGGTACTGGAACCCGGATGGGTAGTAGAAGGTACAAGAGCAAATAGAACTACCGAGGACCAGCTGACGGTACTGGAACCCGGATGGGTAGCAGAAGGTACAAGAGCCAATGGAACTGCCGAAGACCAGCTGACGGTACTGGAACTCGGTTACTAAGCAGGAGGTACCTGTGCCAGAAAGCAGTACCAAGGACCAGCAGATGTTGGTGGAACTTGGATACCGAGAAGGAGGCACCTAATCCAAAAGCACTGCCGAGAACCAGCTGACGGTACTGGAACCCGGATGGGTAGCAGAAGGTACCCATGTAAAAAAAAGTTCAAGGCCGCGAGCCGGCCGCAGTTACCAAAACCCACAGTCCTACAGGGGGTGCTTGTCCTATTGGCACTATGGAACCAGCCTTCATTGCCAGATCCCGCAGCCCACATAGGAGTCACCTAAACTGCAGGCACCATAGAGTCGGCTAACCCGACCGCAACACGACAGGACAACGCATTGGAGGCAAAGTGACGTTGACACTACCCGGAAACAGCTGGCGTGCTGGAACCAGGCTGGGCAGGAGGGAGTACCCATGCCAAAGTCACTGCCGAGAACCAGCTGATGGTACTGGAACCCGGATGGGTAGTAGAAGGTACAAGAGCAAATGGAACTACCGAGGACCAGATGACGGTACTGGAACCCGGATGGGTAGCAGAAGGTACAAGAGCAAATGGAACTACCGAGGACCAGCTGACGGTACTGGAACCCGGATGGGTAGCAGAAGGTACAAGAGCCAATGGAACTGCCGAAGACCAGCTGACGGTACTGGAACTCGGTTACTAAGCAGGAGGTACCTGTGCCAGAAAGCACTACCAAGGACCAGCAGATGTTGGTGGAACTTGGATACCGAGAAGGAGGTGTGACACCCCAGGGGTCTGGTTGCCACAGTGATAGAGATATTACGTCTGAGAGCAGGTGGGAGGTCCTTTGGTCAGGGATCCTGTGCATGCCACACCTCCTGCCCAGTCTTGGGAGGGGAAGGACTTCCCTTATATAAACCCGGGGCTGAGGCAGGGTTAGTGAGAAAGAAGACAGAACAAGAGTAGAGAAGAGAAGCAGCATAGCAAGAAACATCAGGAGCTCTGTTGGGAGCGGTGTTACAAGGAGTCAGGGGCTGGCAGCTGCAGAGCTCGCCCTGACTGAGAAGATTTCTTACCGGACCCGGAGTCCGAGGCTGTGGGGACTAACTCCTACCCAGCAGCAGAAACCGTCCGGCAGAGGATTTCAGGTCCTCTGGCCCAGAAGCCCGAAGGCACGGTCACACGCGTGGGACCAGCACCGCCATCGTGGAGCGGAAGCCATTAGAAGGCCCCGAGTCACCGGCCATACGGGTGAGCACCACACGGTACACTCAGGGACGTGGGCTACTTATTCCCGCCTCTAGCAAGGTAGCCAGAAGAGTACAGTTAGTTGGGAAGGCCTACAACTCCGCCTGGCCAGGGGAGATCCCATCTGCTCAAGGACTGACCAGGCCCCTATCACTAGCAAGTACTCCGGGAGGGTCTATCTTTGTCACCAGTAAAGACCCTGAACTACACCGCACCGTCTGAGTGGTTCCTGCTACCCCCATCATCCACGTCGGCTGCCCTGAGGCCATACCCCTCCCGTTGGGGGTTATACCATCCACGCTGCACCATCCTTCCACCGGCCTCAGCGGTCTGCCCTGCAGCGGCAGCTCCATAGCTGCATTCAACGGGTGGCGTAGTCACCAACCATCTACTGATAGTACATCGCCGCTCAGTTTGACTCCCTGGGCACGGACCGGGTCGCCGCCACTAGACTACAACCCTCAAGAGATCCGGCTCCGGGTAAGCTCCCGCGTGCGCAACGCAGCGCGACACAGGCCCAGGGGCGCGTCAACTTTGGCGTAGTCGGCAGGATTTCGTGCCCGCAACCACCGGGTACTGCGTGCCTGAAAAGCAAAGACTGTTCAAACTTACCAGTGGTGAAGATTCCCGCTATCCGTGGAGGTTTCCCGCCATCCGGCGCCATCTTCTACCTTCTTCCCGCCATCCGTGGAGTTTTCCCGCCATTGGACGCCATCTTGAGGACGCCGCGCGGGAAGAAGGGGGGCGTGGACTCCGAAAGCGCGCGAGAACTGAAGCCCCGCCTCACGTCCGGACGTTGCGTAAGGTCCTGGAAGGAGCCCAGCAGACGCCGACGTCACCGGAGCGTGACGGAAGGTCCTCAACCCTGACGATCCACTGCGGAGCCGCGGCCTACGGAACAGGATCATCGCAAGGTAGGCCACGGTCCACTAGGGGGGAGGAAGATGTCGGATACGGAGGAGAGCTTCACTGCCTCAACCCCCGCCAGCGCCACCGCTGCTGCAGTTATGCCCTTCACCATGCCCTATATCCCGGGAGCAGCTTGGCTACCCCAGTACTCAGGGGAGTCACATACCCTGCATGACTTTAGAGAAAAGCTGGATAGCCTCTTCCAGGTGTACCCCCTCACCGAAGAGCAAAAAGTGAGCATCCTGGTGGCCCAACTAACTGGGGCAGCCAAAAGGGAAGTAAAATCCTGGCCACCTGGGAGGAAGACTGTCGCAGGGATACTAACCCGGCTGAAGGACACCTTTGATACCCGCACCTCAGCCGAGATTAAGCTTAGATTCTACGGGTGCAAGCAGCGAGCGCATGAGAGTATAAGGGACTATGCACTAAACCTACAAGAGGCCCTGAGGGCCATAAAGCAGACCGACCCTGATGGGGTGGGAAACGAGGACAGGCTGTTGACTGAACAATTTATAGAGGGTTTATATTGCAATGCCCACCGAACCCAGTTGCGGGCAATGGCTTTACAGGATCCCCATCTGGACTTTGCACAGTTCAAGGACAGAGCCATCCGGGTGCTCCGAGAACCGGCACCGGGTGGCGTTGTGACCCACAGGCGCCCAGCTATCACTTATCACCAGGAGGCGGCGCCCTTGTCGGCAGGGCCTGTGGGAGCTGATGCGCAGGCTTTGGACAATGACCCGGCTCCAGACCTACGCCATCAGGTCCAAGAGCTAGCTAAGAGCGTTGCTGCGCTAACCCGAACTGTGCAGTCTTTACAGGTTTCCACCCCAGGGAAGATCCAGCTGGCATCCGGACCGGAGGACATCCCGTGGCGTCGACCAAGGAGGACCCCACCGGCCAGAGGAAGACCCAGTGACCGATACAGCGAGGACGGACGACCCATCTGCCGCCGCTGCAATCAACCCGGACATATGGAAAGGTACTGTTCTTTAAACGGGCACAACCTGGGGTAGAGGGCCAACCCCCAGGAAAAAGATCACCAGGCCCATCGAACTGGCGCGACAGATATGTGGGAGGACGTCCAGTCTTGCCTGTGGTACTGGATGGCATTCCCATGAGTGCCCTACTGGACACCGGGTCACGGGTCACCACCATCCCGTACGTGCTCTTTAAGCAGTACTGGAATGACTCGGATATTACCCGCTACCCTGACGACGACTTGAGTATCATCGCCAGCAATGGCCAGCCCGTGCCACAGATCGGATTTAAAGAGGTGACCATCAAAATCGGTAGAGTCGAACTGGCAGCACAGGGACTGATCATTGTAGACATTGACAAACATGAGAGCCACCCAAAAATAACTCTAGGAACTAATGTAATTGAAAATTGTCTTGCAGAGGTGATTTTCCTTCTACAGCAGGTTGCCAAGAATGCCAGCTCCGGCGAGCAGCGAGTGCTCCAGAAAGAGATCCGGGCACTGATGCGACGGCAACAGGTGGAACTCTCCGGCGGTGAGATTGGTAGCGTAAGAATGTGTGACCCTTTCCCTATTGCCATGCCCCCAAAAAGTGAAATGATGATTTGGTGCCGGGCAGCTATTGGTCTGAGAGGTAGAGATTACCAGGCAATGGTAGAACCAGTTTACTCAGACAGTAGGCCCACCATTTTGACAGCACGGGGGGTGGTCAATGTACGCCATGGGAGGGTGCCCGTTCGCATAATCAATATCGGGGAGAGGGAAGTGTACCTGCCCCGGTATGCCACGCTAGCAAAATTATATACCATCAACCAAAACTCTATACAGTCTGTGGAACCCTTGCCTCCATCTCTCCCGGAGGAAGGTAACGGCTCTACGAAAGTAATGGAGGATTGGTGTCAGCAACTACACTTGGGAACTGACTCCACTCCCTCCCATCAGAAACAGGGAGTCTACCGGGTGGTTCAAGAGTATGAGAGAGTGTTTAGTAAACACCCGTTAGACTTCGGGCGAGTCAAGGGGGTAGAACACCGCATCCCCACGGGAGATCATCCTCCCATAAAAGAGAGGTATCGACCCGTACCCCCTGCACATTACCAACACGCCAAGGGGATGCTTAGAGACATGAAGGAGGCTGGGGTAATCCGGGATAGCTGTAGCCCCTGGGCAGCTCCACTAGTCTTAGTCCGAAAGAAAGACAACACCATGAGGATGTGTGTAGATTACCGGAAAATCAATCGTATCACACACAAGGATGCGTACCCCTTACCAAGGATAGAGGAGTCATTGGCTGCTTTAAGATCTGCTAACTTCTTCTCTACCTTGGATCTCACTAGCGGGTACTGGCAGGTTCCTGTAGCAGAGGCGGACCGGGAGAAGACCGCATTCACCACCCCGATGGGACTTAGCGAGTTCACCTGCATGCCGTTCGGACTCTGCAACGCACCGGGAACCTTCCAACGACTAATGGAGTGTTGTCTGGGCCACAGAAACTTCGAGACGGTCCTGTTGTACCTGGACGATGTCATCGTATACTCCAAAACTTATGAGGACCACCTGAAACACCTGGCGGAGGTGTTCGAAGCTCTGGCGAGTTACGGCCTAAAGGTGAAACCCTCCAAGTGTCACCTCCTGAAACCAAAGGTGCAGTACCTGGGACACGTGGTGAGCGCTGACGGAGTGGCTCCCGACCCCGATAAGATCACCGCAATTAAGGGATGGCCAAGCCCCTCCAGCGTAAAAGAAGTGCGGCAGTTCCTCGGGTTGGTAGGCTACTACCGAAGGTTTATTCCCGGTTTCACCAAAAAGGCAGCGCCTATGCAGGACCTCCTGATAGGCCAGTCCCGGAAGGCCAAGAACCAGAAGCCGCCCTTCAAATGGGAAGAGCTAGAAGAAGAGTCCTTCCGCCAGCTGAAGATGGCCCTCACGGGGGATGAAATCTTGGCGTACCCGGATTATAGCCAGCCCTTCATCCTCTACACCGACGCCAGTAACATCGGGCTAGGAGCCGTACTGTCCCAGATCCAGCAGGGGAAAGAACGAGTAATCGCCTACGCCAGCCGAAAACTGCGACCCACCGAAAGGAACCCCGAGAATTATAGCTCATTTAAGCTAGAGTTCCTGGCCGTGGTATGGGCAGTCACTGAGCGCTTTAAGCATTACCTTGCTTCTTCCCGGTTCACCGTGTACACGGATAACAACCCGTTGACACACCTGGACACGGCAAGACTCGGTGCCCTGGAGCAGAGGTGGATGGCCCGTCTGTCCAACTACGAGTTCATAATCAAATACCGGGCAGGGCGCTCCAATACTAACGCGGACGCCCTGTCCAGGATGCCCAACCTGCCGGACGAAGGAGAAGATCCGGAGGGACTGGAAGAGATTGAACTCCCTGCGTTCCACCGTCATGGGACTATCCAGCATTCCCACCGGGTAAGGAGTAAGCAGGCTGCTACGTTGAACCCCTTACCTCACTACAACTGGGCGGAAACGCAAGACAGCGACCCTGCCGTCCGACTGGTGAAGGAGATGCTGACTCGGCCGGAGGCTCGCCTTGAACCAGACGCTCCGGAGGAAGCCAAACAACTATGGGCAGAGAAAAGTCGACTGTTCCTTTACAAAGGGAAGTTGTGCCGCAGAATGGTTAACTCCCGGACGCATGAATTACTCTGGCAAGTAGTGGTGCCACGAAGAGACGCAGCCATGGTGATGGAGGCATACCACGACGGAGCTGGACACTTCGGGTGGAAGAAGCTGGAGTTCCTGCTGCGCGAGCGATTCCACTGGGTAGGCATGAGGGGAACCATTGAGAAGTGGTGCAGAGACTGTGGCCCGTGCAACCTGAGAAGGAAGGACCGCGCCAGCCAGAAGACTCCCCTGCAGTCCATTGTCACCCGGCAACCGTTGGAACTGGTAGCCTTGGATCATGTAAAACTGACCCCAAGCAGAAGTGGCTACGTCTACGCGTTAACCATCGTGGATCATTACTCCCGGTTTCTGGTTGTCGTCCCCGTCAAGGACTTAACGGCTCAAACAGCAGCTAGAGCCTTCCAGCAGCACTTTTGCCGTCCACACGGGTACCCGGACCAAGTGCTGACGGACCAGGGACCTGCCTTTGAAGCGGAGGTCTTCCAGGAATTCTGCAATCTGTATGGCTGCCGGAAGATAAGGACGACACCCTACCATCCGCAGACTAATGGACTTTGTGAAAAAATGAACCAGGTGGTAATGGATCTTCTAAAAACGTTGCCCCTGGAAGAACGCAGTCTGTGGCCTGAAAAGTTGCCCGATCTGGTGGACCTATACAACCACATCCCGGTAGGTTCCACCAACTGTACCCCGGCTTACCTAATGAGGGCAAGACCTGGTAAGTTACCTGTTGACCTGGAAATGGGAGTCCTGACACCCGATGACACTTCACCAGAAACAGACTGGGACACAGAGAGGCAGCAGCAGTACCGGAGAGTACAGGAGAGCGTGGAGCGAAGTCTCTGTCAGGCTAGGGAAAGACAAGAGAAAACTTACAACCAGTATGCTCCCGCTGTTCCCCTGGTACCCGGAGAGCAGGTCTTGAAGAGGAAGAGACGGCTCCACAAGTTGGACGACCAGTGGGAGAAGGACCCGTACACCGTACTGCCCTCAAGCCACGAAAACCCGAAGGTCTGTACCATCAGTAAAGACGGAGGGGAAACCACAGCCATTGTATCCCGGGACCACCTGAAGAAGTGTCCCGAACAACTGAGGAACCCTGAAGAGGAACAAGAAGACCATCGACCCGTAGAGGAAAGGGAAGATATGGTTAGTACCGTGCTCGGGGACTTCCCTCGGTCTTGGACTCAAGTCAATGGTGCAGTTGTGGTACCCGTACTCACCTTCCTCCAACCATCATCCCAAGAACCTACGGAGCAACCGGTAGAGCTGGAAGAACAGCCGGTCCAGGAGGCAGAAGACTCTACACAAGCAGACCCGGAAAATCAACCCTCTGCTTATAGTGAGCCTGCCATACCCCTAGTGAGCCAGAGGGCCCATAGACAGCTGCCCAGTTTACCCTTGACAGCTCCTACACCCTGTAGTTCAGGGCCAGACAGTCAGCTCCGTAGGTCCACTAGGGCCACTAGAGGCCAGTTACCCGCACGTTGGAGGATCTAAATGTTTAAGCTATCTTATAATGTTTACTTGTTTATAGTTACTTGTGTATAATTTTGTGTTTCTAGTTCTTTTTAGGAGTCCTTGGTGGATTTACCGGGAATCCTTGTACATAGTTGGAGCGTAACCCAGGATGGACTAAAGACTGTTAAGGACTCGGGGCAGGACAGGCCCCTACCTGGTTACGTCTCCCTGTTTTGGTGAAATGGACACCTTGCTTTTCAAAACTGCACCCGGTTGCGGACACGCCGTAACCATCTTATGTGTTTTTCTTATTGTATTGTTATTGTTATACCTTGTTATGTTTTTCTAAAAAAAAAAAAAATATGTTTAGTCCCGGAGTACTAAATTTCACTAGGGGGGAATGTGACACCCCAGGGGTCTGGTTGCCACAGTGATAGAGATATTACGTCTGAGAGCAGGTGGGAGGTCCTTTGGTCAGGGATCCTGTGCATGCCACACCTCCTGCCCAGTCTTGGGAGGGGAAGGACTTCCCCTATATAAACCCGGGGCTGAGGCAGGGTTAGTGAGAAAGAAGACAGAACAAGAGTAGAGAAGAGAAGCAGCATAGCAAGAAACATCAGGAGCTCTGTGGGGAGCGGTGTTACAAGGAGTCAGGGGCTGGCAGCTGCAGAGCTCGCCCTGACTGAGAAGATTTCTTACCGGACCCGGAGTCCGAGGCTGTGGGGACTAACTCCTACCCAGCAGCAGAAACCGTCCGGCAGAGGATTTCAGGTCCTCTGGCCCAGAAGCCCGAAGGCACGGTCACACGCGTGGGACCAGCACCGCCATCGAGGAGCGGAAGCCATTAGAAGGCCCCGAGTCACCGGCCATACGGGTGAGCACCACACGGTACACTCAGGGACGTGGGCTACTTATTCCCGCCTCTAGCAAGGTAGCCAGAAGAGTACAGTTAGTTGGGAAGGCCTACAACTCCGCCTGGCCAGGGGAGATCCCATCTGCTCAAGGACTGACCAGGCCCCTATCACTAGCAAGTACTCCGGGAGGGTCTATCTTTGTCACCAGTAAAGACCCTGAACTACACCGCACCGTCTCTGAGTGGTTCCTGCTACCCCCATCATCCACGTCGGCTGCCCTGAGGCCATACCCCTCCCGTTGGGGGTTATACCATCCACGCTGCACCATCCTTCCACCGGCCTCAGCGGTCTGCCCTGCAGCGGCAGCTCCATAGCTGCATTCAACGGGTGGCGTAGTCACCAACCATCTACTGCTAGTACATCGCCGCTCAGTTTGACTCCCTGGGCACGGACCGGGTCGCCGCCACTAGACTACAACCCTCAAGAGATCCGGCTCCGGGTAAGCTCCCGCGTGCGCAACGCAGCGCGACACAGGCCCAGGGGCGCGTCAGAGGCACCTAATCCAAAGGCACTGCCGAGAACCAGCTGGCGGTGCTGGAACCCAGGGTAAGTACTAAAAACAGAGTGGAGCCAGAGGTGTAATTGGAGCAAGTTTTAAATCAGTAGTACAGTGGATGTGGACAGAGCAGGAGAAATTGCCGTCCGCACAGCAGGGGAACAGCTGACGTTACTGAACCCCAATAACATGGCAGCAAGTGTTGACTGTGCAGACGGCCCTTCCGAGCGCCAACTGGCGGTGTTGGAGCTCAGGGATAATACTGAAAACAGAGGAGCCAGAGGTGTATTTGGAGGAGGTTTTAAATCAGTAGTACAGTGGATGTGGACAGAGCAGGAGAAATTGCCGTCCGCACAGCAGGGGAACAGCTGACGTTACTGAACCCCAATAACACGGCAGCAAGTGTTGACTGTGCAGACGGCACTTCCGTGCGCCAACTGGCGGTGTTGGAGCTCAGGGATAATACTGAAAACAGAGGAGCCAGAGGTGTAATTGGAGCAACTTTAAAATCTGTAGTAGTGAGAATGTGGACAGAGCAGGAGAAATTGCCGTCCGCACAGTAGGGGAACAGCTGACGTTACTGAACCCCAATAACACGGCAGCAAGTGTTGACTGTGCAGATGGCACTTCCGTGCGCCAACTGGCGGTGTTGGAGCTCAGGGATAATACTGAAAACAGAGGAGCCAGAGGTGTAATTGGAGCAACTTTAAAATCTGTATTAGTGAGAATGTGGACAGAGCAGGAGAAATTGCCGTCCGCACAGTAGGGGAACAGCTGACGTTACTGAACCCCAATAACACGGCAGCAAGTGTTGACTGTGCAGACGGCACTTCCGTGCGCCATCTGGCGGTGTTGGAGCTCAGGGATAATACTGAAAACAGAGGAGCCAGAGGTGTAATTGGAGCAACTTTAAAATCTGTAGTAGTGAGAATGTGGACAGAGCAGGAGAAATTGCCGTCCGCACAGCAGGGGAACAGCTGACGTTAATAAACCCCAATAACACGGCAGCAAGTGTTGACTGTGCAGACGGCACTTCCGTGCGCCAACTGGCGGTGTTGGAGCTCAGGGATAATACTGAAAACAGAGGAGCCAGAGGTGTAATTGGAGCAACTTTAAAATCTGTAGTAGTGAGAATGTGGACAGAGCAGGAGAAATTGCCGTCCGCACAGCAGGGGAACAGCTGACGTTACTGAACCCCAATAACACGGCAGCAAGTGTTGACTGTGCAGACGGCACTTCCGTGCACCAACTGGCGGTGTTGGAGCTCAGGGATAATACTGAAAACAGAGGAGCCAGAGGTGTAATTGGAGCAACTTTAAAATCTGTAGTAGTGAGAATGTAGACAGAGCAGGAGAAATTGCCGTCCGCACAGCAGGGGAACAGCTGACGTTACTGAACCCCAATAACACGGCAGCAAGTGTTGACTGTGCAGACGGCACTTCCGAGCGCCAACTGGCGGTTTTGGAGCTCAGGGATTACAGTTCAGGTGGTAGAAACATGAACAGAACAGGAGACCTGGATACTGTTGCCAACCAATTATTTATTCTGGAAGAGGACTGGCAAATTCATGAGAGATCCAGGCCTTGTTCATTTTGAGAAAAGTAAGCCGGTCAACGTTATCGGAGGATAGTCGCATGCGACGGTCTGTTAGTACACCACCTGCGGCACTAAAGACGCGTTCCGATAATACACTAGCAGCAGGGCAAGCTAGCATCTCCAATGCATACTGACTAAGCTCTGGCCATGTATCCAGCTTACAGACCCAAAACTTGAAGGGAGAAGAGCCGTCTGGGAGTACACTAAGAGGGCAAGACATGTAGTCTGTCACCATCTGACGGAAACGTTGCCTCCTGCTGACTGGAGCCGTCTGTGATGGTGTAGACATTTGTGGCGGCGGGGACACAAAACTTTGCCACATTTCGGCCATACTGGTCTTGCCTTGTGCTGAGGCGCTGCTTCTGCTCCCTCTTTGTGCAGATCTTCCTCCACTGCCTCGATGCACTGAGCTGCTTTGTAAAGCACTAGCAGCACTGCTCTCGGTTGGAATGGAGAACATGATGGAATGCACCAGTGCGTCTTGGTACTCCCGCATTTTACGCTCCCGGTTCAACGGTGTTATGAGGCTTTGTAAGTTGTCCCGGTAGCGAGGATCTAGGAGGGTGGACACCCAATAATCAGCCGTGTTGAGAATGTGGGCGATGCGGCGGTCGTTTCTCTGGCACTGCAGCATGAAATCAACCATGTGCTGCAGACTGCCAACTGGCCAAGAAACGCTGTCCCCTGCTTGAGGCGTGATCTCTGCCTGCTCTGCATCACCCCACCCTCGCTCTAGATACTGACTACTAGAGCATTGTGTACCTCCCTCCTCTGGACAGATGTCTTCCTCATCCATTGACTCCTCCTCATCCTCCTCACAAAGTGTCCCCTGCCTAGGCCTTTGTGAGGAACCACGTTGCGCAGACTGTAGAGAAGCAGATGGCATTTGTGACTCCTCATCCTCCACCTCTTCCAGAACCTCGTCCCTTAGTGCTTGCAGTGTTTTTTCAAACAGGCAGATAAGGGGGATAGTCATGCTGACAAGTGCATCATCTGCTCTTGCCATCCGCGTGGAATAATCGAAGGCACGCAAAACGTGGCAAATGTCCTTCATAGAGGCCCACTCAGTGGTGGTGAAGTGTGAACGGCGCGCACTGCGACTTGTTTGCGCCTGCTGCAGCTGGTACTCCATTACTGCTGCCTGCTGCTCACACAACCTCTCCAACATATGTAACGTTGAATTCCACCTGGTGGGTAGGTCACATATGATGCGATGTTCCAGAAGACGTAATCGGCGCTGCAGAGCTGCAATGCGTGATCTTGCATTGCTGGAACGCCGCAAGTGAGCGCACACTATGCGGACCTTGTGAAGCAGTGCATCAAGATCCGGATAGTCCCTCAAAAAACTCTGCACGACCAAGTTGAGCACATGTGCCAGACATGGGATGTGAGTGAGGTTGCCTAGGCCCAGAGCTGCCACCAGATTTCGGCCATTGTCACACACTACCATGCCTGGCTGGAGATTCGCTGGCACAAACCACACGTCGCTCTGCTGCTTGATGGCATTCCAGAGCTCCTGCGCTGTGTGGCTTCGATTCCCCAAAGAAATTAATTTTAATACGGCCTGTTGACGTTTGGCCACGGCTGTGCTCATATTGGTCACCATAACAGGTAACCGTTCACGGGTCGATGTGGAGGTAGACCGTGACGGCTCCTGCAGCGCTGATTCAGAGGAACTGGAGTATGAGGAGGAGTCAATGTGTACAGACTGGATTCCTGCAATCCTTGGAGTTGGCAGAACACGTACAGCGCCACTCTCAAGATTTGTACCCGGCTCCACAACATTTACCCAATGGGCAGTGAGGGAAAGGTATCGTCCCTGTCCATGCTTACTGGTCCACGCATCGGTGGTCAGGTGGACCTTGCTACTGACGGCGTTTTGTAGCACATGTTTAATTTTTCCCTCCACATGATGTTGCAGGGCAGGGACGGCTTGCCTGCTGAAATAAAATCGGCTGGGCACGTTGTATTGTGGGACTGCCAATGCCATAAAGTTACGGAATGTGTCAGTCTCCACCAGCCTGAATGATAGCATATCAAGGGCCAGTAGTTTAGCAATGCCAGCATTCAGAGCCTGTGCTCGGGGGTGGTTTGCCGAGTATGGGCGCCTTTTCTCCAATGCCTGTGCTAACGATGGCTGTAGATTGGCCTGGGAGTGTGAGGATGACTGGGAAAGTGGTGCTGTGGGTGGAATTACACTGTGTCTCTGTACAACAGTGCCAGAGATTCTTCCATGGCGATCCTGTGAGGAAGCCGAACCAGCTGTGTGTGAGCTGGAGGAAGAGGCTACAACACGAGCTGAAGAGGTGGTAGGTGGCGCTGTAGGTTGGCCTAGGTCTTCAGTGTGTTTTTGTAACTCCACCACGTGCTTGGTCCGCACATGTTTCCACATATTTGTGGTATTGAGGTTGCTGACACTTTTCCCTCTTTTCACCTTCTGATTACACAGCTTGCATTTGACAAAGCAAATGTCATCTGCAACTGTGTCAAAAAAGGACCAGGCACTGCAAGTCTTGGGAGCGCCCGCTTTGGATTTTGGAAGAGCCATGCTCCTAATGGGTGCCGAAGTTGAGGCTACAGGCAACCAAGTCTGCCCCCTCCCTCTCCCTCCTTTTTGGGCCGTTCGGGGAATCTCTTCCTCAGAGCTGCTCCCACCACCTTCCTGTCCCTCACGCCATGATGGGTCAAGGACCTCATCATCTACACCACCCTCTTCAAACAACTGCTTCTCCTGGGTAGTCTCGACAGCACAGTACGCACCAGAAAGTGGCACCTGAGTCTCATCATCAGATGCGTACTGAGGTGTGCTGCTGACCATAGGCACTGGCCCACCCGCCTCTTCAGATTCAGAGAGACAAAACGGTTGCGCATCACTGCATACTACCTCTTCTTCAAATTCTCGAATTCTGCTTGGCTGGCCCCCTCTTTCCAAGCCAAGAGATTCAGAGAACAGAAGTAGAGATGGCTCCTGTCCAGGGCTCTCTGACTGCCTGGGCAATTTGGCAGGTGGTGAAGAGACAGATGGGTGCTCTTCAGTGCTCAGGACCTGAGAGGATCTGGAACTAATTGAAGTCGATGCGTTAGCTGCCATCCATCCGACAACGGCTTCAATTTGGTCCTCGCGCAGCAGTGGGGTACGGCTAGCTCCTACAAAGCTGCGCATAAAGGACTGTTCCCGGGTAAAACTGGGGGATGCTGAGTCACTGGTGCCCGCAGCAGGCACAGAATCCCCACGTCCTCTCCCTGCAGGCACAGAATCCTCACGTCCTCTCCCTGCAGAAACTCCACGCCCACGCCCACGCCCACGACCACATGCCTTACTCCCTGCCTTCTTCATCTTGGTAGACTGATAAAGATAGGCAGAAAAGTACTAAGGGCTTAGTGTGCTTAATCCTGAACAGCTGCTAACAGGTATAAGAAACACTAATTTTATAAAGTGTGGACTAGACTTTAATATGAGCTAATGTGGCCTACACAACTGTAAAGTGGAGTGTTTGGTGAACTTTATTTAGGTTTTTTTTGTCACAAAAAGACACTGGATGTGCCTAAAGATGTAATAACGATAGTATCACAAACTTTTTGTAGCTATTACAATGTAGGAAGGTAACCTACAATGCAATAGATGAGGCTGCAAAAAATAGGCTAATACTAATCTGGCTGGGGCTGCAGGGCCCAATGCTGCAGAAAGGCTCCTCTAACTACTCCTATATAGTGTGTTTGGAACCAATTTAGCTGAATACGGATGGAACCACCACACTAATAGGAGAAATCAGGAAAAATTATGAATTGGCAAAAAAGGACAATGTATGAGGCAGTGACACACACTGAGTGCACTACAACCAGACGTGGTTGAAGCACACACTACAGGGTGAGCTGCACTCACACACCAGACCTTGCAGACAGCGGTGAACAGTACAGATGCAGAGCACTGTGCACTAGCGCTGCAAGACCAAAAAAAATTCTCTATCTACTCCTATATAGTGTGTTTGGAACCAATTTAGCTGAATACGGATGGAACCACCACACTAATAGGAGATATCAGGAAAAATTATGAATTGGCAAAAAAGGACAATGTATGAGGCAGTGACACACACTGAGTGCACTACAACCAGACGTGGTTGAAGCACACACTACAGGGTGAGCTGCACTCATACACAGAGACCTTGCAGAAAGCGGTGAACAGCACAGGGAAATGTGCACTAGCACTGCAAGGCACAGCGATTTATAAAGTAGCTTGGGTAAAGCAGAATAGACCAAATAGGTAGCTAAAACTGTCCCTCAGAACAACAGCGTCCTATCCCTAACTGAATTCACAGCAAAGTGAGCTCAAAATGGCGGCGGCGGCTTTTATAGTGCATCATGACATCATTTCAGCAGCCAATCACAGCCATGCCATTAGTTAAGATGCCTACATGCCTAACAGGATGTGCCCACACTTCTTAGGATCCTCATTGGCTGAATAAAATGAAAATGGCTCATTGCATTATGGGAACTTCCGATTCCGGTATACGATATTGCAAAAGTATCGGAATTAAGTATCGGAATTCCGATACCGCGAATATCGGCCGATACCCGATATTTCAGTATCGGAGTGCTCAACACTATCAATGACACATGCCCTTGCTTGTGTGAAAAAAAGCACTTCACTCCGTGTGTGTGCTGCTGATAGGCTGAGAGACTGCACCGCCCCACTGTAAATGCGGGAAAAAGAAAAAAAAATGGAGATCTTCATTATTTCTACAGAGATCCATTCCATGCCCCTCCCCCCGCCCCGATGTACCCTCAAACTGTGTAGTAACATTGGTTATCAGCATTACTGTGAAAAAATCCAGTGACGATTTGGGTGCACGAAGAGTTATCGAACATAACCTCGAACAGCCGGATTTTTTTCAAATCGTTCGGGTTCGTCGAATGGCTCGAACACCGCCCAAAACAGCTCGAATTTGAGATTGGCGACCAGTTCGATTCGAACACCGCTCATCTCTAATCAAGAGGCCCTATATCCGCTCACTGGGGAGAGTCCAAAAGTGCACCCTTCGTCTAGAGTACCCTGGACCGTGCCTTCAGCATCACCAGTAAAGGTACTGAAGCTTACCCCCGTGTGAGTGTCCGTCTTTTCTCCGGGACCGTCCTGCCATCTCTCCCCTGCACCATCCACCATTCACCCCTACACTGCCCTGGAGCCAGCTCTACCTGTGGAGAGCTACACCATCCCTGCTGCCGTAACACCAGCTCCAGAGGACTGCTCCGCAGCGGTGGCTCCCCTTAGCCGCTGTAACACACCTGGCGGCGTCCTTGCATAGTGGTCCATCTCCCGCTGTGCAAGAGCGCGCACTTGATCTCCAGTCCAGAATGTCTTTCTGGCTTCCCTCCATGCTGTCTGTTTGTGTCTGTTTCTGCTGCTTAAGGGCGGCGCCCGATCACTTCCTGCTTTTTGTACCTGCTGTGGGTCACACCCCTTGTGCGTCCTCAGCCTATTGCTGTCTGTCACCTGGTATTTAACCCAGCTGCTCCAATCAATCCCTGCCTGAGCATCTTGCCCTGTCAGTTGGCTTTTGTCTCTGACATGCCAGGTCCTGTCTATGTCACCTGTCTTGCAGTATCTGTGTACCCTAACCTGCAGTCTGTACACGTTCCTTGCCTGTTTGTTCCGCCTTCCTGGAGGCTGTATTTCCAGGCCAGTCTGAACACGCTCCTTGCCTGTTCGTCCCGTCTCTCTGGGGGCCGTATTCCCAGACCCGCTCCTGTATCCCGCTGCAGTGTCGGTCTCCTCCGTACACTCAGTTCCAGTCTGAACTCTCTCCTATCTTTTACCTGTTTTGCCTCTATGTCCATCCCTTCCCTTTTCCTGCATTGTCTGAACCTGTACCTAACTCCCTCTTGTTGTCGCTGTACTTCAGTTGTGAGTTTTGTGCTCTCTCGTTACTTCTTTGTAAGTATCTAGTTTGTTTCTGGTTCCGCCTTTCCCTTCCTGCCTGTCCTGTGTGTACAGTGTCCTGTCTCCTCTGCCCTGCTCTGTCCCTTTGCTTGCTGCTCCGGCAGTCTCGTTCTGTTCCCTCTTGCTCGCTACTCCTGCAGTCTGCTCTATCCCTCTTCCTCACTGCTCCGGCAGTCTCGTTCTGCTCCCTCTTTCTCACTGATCCGGCAGTCTCGTTCTGCTCTCTTTCTTTACCTCACTGCTCCGGCAGTCTCGCTCTGCTCCCTCTTTCTCACTGCTCCGGCAGTCTCGTTCTGCTCTCTTCCTTTACCTCACTGCTCCGGCAGTCTCGCTCAGCTCCCTCTTTCTCACAGCTCCGGCAGTCTCGTTCTGCTCTCTCCTTCTTTCTCACTGCTCCAGCAGTCTCGCTCTGCTCCTTCTTTCTCACTGCTCCGGCAGTCTCGTTCTGCTCTCTCCCCTTTGCTCGCTGCTCCGGCAGTCCTACTCTGCTCTGACCCTTTGCTCGCTGCTCCGGCAGTCCTACTCTGCTCTGACCCTTTGCTCGCTGCTCCGGCAGTCCTTTTCTGCTCTGACCCTTTGCTCGCTGCTCCGACAGTCCTACTCTGCTCTGACCCTTTGCTCGCTGCTCCGGCAGTCTCGCCCTGCTCCCTCTTGCTCGCTGCTCCGGCAGTCTCGCCCTGCTCCCTCTTGATTTCTGCTCCGGTAGTTTGCTCTGACCCTTTGCTCGCTGCTCCAGCAGTCTCGCTCTGCTCCCTCTTGCTCACTGCTCCGGCAGTCCTACCCTGCTCTTTCCCTTTGCTCGCTGCTCCGGCAGTCTCGCTCTGCTCAGACCCTTTGCTCGCTGCTCCGGCAGCCTCGCTCTGCTCTGACCCTTTGCTCCGCTCCTGGCGGTCTCGTCTTGCTCTGCTCTTGCCCGCCGCTCCGGGCGGTCTCAACCTGCTGTGTTTGTATACCGCTTCTGCGGTTCTGTTCTTGAAGTCCCAGTCTGTACTAGGTCCTATCCTCTCTGTGCTCCAACCTGTTGTACCTGCCAGTACCTCCCCGTCTGCATACCAGTGTGCCAGCCTAAACCTTCCAGTTCCTGTATTCCCCGGTGGGGGCCAACAGCCGTGTCCGGAGTCTGACCTGGAGTAGACCCTGGTCCCGCTGCTCGGTTCCTCCCTGGTGCACTGGCGTCGTATGCCGTCGTGCGATCTTGGTCGGATCGGGCAGACACTTAGTTACGCCCCTCCAGGCACTCTCCGGTACGGTACAGTGGAATCACTACAATCACACGCCCATGCCGCTCAGCCCGGGCGTGTGCATTACAGCCGCATTCCACAGATGGCATCACGAACTTCCCAAATCCCCTATATATTCCCCTTTTTACTGACTGCCCTGGGTCACGGACTGGGCCAGCCACCGTGATATCCCCGCCATACCGTCATCCATAGGCCCGGCTGCCGAGTACCCCACGGCCCAGGGGGCGCGTCACAGGCAATCCCTGCATGTTCACTGGCTCTCTAAAAGCACCAAACATGCAGGGAGGAGACCCGAGTTCCCGCCCGAGCAACCGGGAAATACACGCCGAGCGTTGAGCTTGTCGAGCACCATGATGCTCGGGTGAGTACCGAATAGTGGCGAGCACGTTCGCTCATCACTAATAAAAATGAAATTCCGGCATTACCCTGTTCCACTGCAAACCCCTGATTCTGATCCACCGGACCAACACCAGATCCTTTGCTAAACCCAACTGGCAGCCTGACAATATCACGTCTGCCTGAATAGCTCCCCAGTAGACATAGGAATGGTCTAACACCCATACTAATACGAGGTTTCCTGTAAATGAGAATTGAAAATAAGGTTGATAACAACAAAACCTTTTACCCCAGCAATGCATAACCAAATACACTAAGACCCTTACAACATGTGTGGTCTAATATAAGTCCTATATCTGGCAGATTCCCATCGACCTATGCTCTTTACCGCTTGAACCCCCAGACCCCATCGGGCCGCCTCTGTAGCTGCCCCATGGTTAGATAAACTTTGACAAAAAATAGCAATGAATTGATAAACTGACAAAGCAGATACATCCTGCTGCACCAAAAATGAACCTGGTACAAAACCTCTCATTTCCATAAACGAGGATACCCATCTAATCGGGCATTCAAACGAACCGATCACACCACGGAACTCCACCATATGACCTCTCCCAACCACGTCAGTCTTCAACCACCTCAAATAACATTGAACTGCTTCGACCGAACATGGCACATCCTGAAATCACAGACCCCCCTGACACTTGACATTCTTGCGTACCAACTCACTCAATCGAAAGGCCCCAAAAAAGGTCAACATTAAAGATGCCCCAAGCAAGCGGCGTTCATATGTGGCGCCCCTGAGGGTTCAGTCGCCACAGAGGTACTGCACCTCACCCAGAGGTGTGGTATCTCCTTCTCTCAGGTAAGGAGGGAGTGCTGTCCAGAACCCCAACACCCACATTCAACACTACACTGCTCCAGGCCTGCTGGAAGGGCAAGATGCATGTGGGCAGCTCCTGAGCCCTGTCCCTGGCTGGAGTGGGGGGAACCCAGAGGTAGGGGGAACCAGTAGTGGGTGTGGGTGGAGGAAGCAGTTTAAGGGAGCACTTTGACAGTAGATATATAAAGGGAAGCCATCTTAGGGTGGCAGGTCAGTCAGTGAGAGGAGAGAGTGAAGACAGTCTGGGAGCAGAGTCTCGTCAGGAGCTCTGCTCCACAAGTGGGGCCTAGATATAGAGGCCCAGGAGGGGAGCAGAGGAGAAAGGCTCCGTTCTATTGAAGGGATCCCAGGGGGTACGGCGAGTGCAGGACGGCACCCGTACGCCCCAAATCTGTCAGAAGACAGAGGGATCGTAGGCCGCAAGAAGTGGACCGGCCCCTGGACCAGCCGTGTTACTTCAAGTCTCGGCTGCGAAAACCGGAGGCTTCTGGCTTATATAGTTCAGTTGTCAAAGCCTCGTTCTAATCTCCGTGAGGGTCAAGCAGGTCCGGGAACTCCAGTCAGACAGGAGGGACTTCAGAGCACCCGAGCGGGACTGAGAGTGGGGAAGCGCAGGGCAGGAGGGAGAAGACCCAGCGTGAAGACGGTCTAGAGAGGAACACAAGAAAGCGGGGTTCCGTCAGGTGCTCCTAAACTACCTGAGGAAGAGCTGAACCCCCATTCTGGTGAACGCAGCGCGACGTGGGAGGCTGTAAGTTGGACAGTGCAACCTGAGGAACTTAACAACTGTGAGTAAAGACTCGGATGACTGCACCGCACTGCCTCCGTCCATTATTTCCTCTGCGTCATCTTCGCCCCCTGCACTACAACGCCCAGCGCAACCACCAGCACTTACACTGCCCTGGAGCTAGCTCTTCCTGTGGAGAGCCACACCATCCCTGCTGCAGTAACATCAGCTTCAGAGGACTGCTCCGCAGCGGCGGCTCCCTTTAGCCACATTCCACAGGTGGGGTCACGAACACTTTACAAATCCCCCATGAATAATTCCCCTTTCTGTTGACCGCCCTGGGCCACGGACCAGGCCATCCACCGTGATATCCCCCACCAGCATCCATAGGCCCGGCTGCCAAGTACCCCACGGCTCTGGGGGCGCGTCACATACTCTGACCTACAAATCTTCCCAACACCCTGCAATAACTGGCCCAAAATTTTAAACGAAACCGGCCACCACCAATTCCTCTTGTTACAATTCATCCGGAAGGTTTTCATAGCCTGCTGCACCAAAAACTCTTTTGTACAATCTTTCCAGCCCAACATTTTGAAAAAGAAGGCCAATCCTGCTAGCCTACTGGCCACCACCAAAAAAGACAAACCCCGTTGAAACGCGCTACCAATCTTATACAGCAACAAATAAGGATGATAATCCACTGTTACCTGCTCACCAGGGCCGGCATCAGCACCCGGCGCACCCGGGCAAATGCCGGGGCCCTGAGCAGGCAGAGGGGCCCACTGGCGGTCGCGCACCCCGCTGGGCTATGGGCGGAGGAGAGCGGTGTCAGCGCCCGCCCTTCTCCGCCGCTTGCTCAGGGCCCCTGCAGCCGGATTCTTACCTCTCCCCGTGCCTCCGCAGATCAGCTGTCTTCCTGCTCTGCGCTCCCTGTGACGTCTCAGGTCAGAGGGCGCGGTGACGCCTTTACACCGCGCCCTCCCCTGAGCCGTCACAGGGAGCGCTGAGCGGGAAGACGCCGACAACGCTGGAGTTCGGACCCGAGCAGCGGGCAGCAGGTAGCAGGTGAGGAGAAGGGAGGTGAGTATTTGATTTTTTTTTTTTTTAATGTATGGAGGCATGGGGCAGTATAAAGAGAAGGGCGGGGGGCATCCTGCATGGGGCATTATAAAGAGAGGGGGGGACATCCTGCATGGGGCATTATAAAGAGGAGGTGTGACAGCCTGCATGGGGCATTATAAAGAGAAGGGGGCATCCTGCATGGGGCATTATAAAGAGAGGGGGGGACATCCTGCATGGGGCATTATAAAGAGGAGGTGTGACAGCCTGCATGGGGCATTATAAGGTGGGGAACAGCCTGCATGGGGCATTATAAAGTGGGGGGCAGCCTGTATGGGGCATTATGTGGGGGGTAACAGCCTGCATGGAGCATTAAAAGGGGGGGGCCTGTATGGGGCATTATGTGGGGGGGGACAGCCTGCATGGAGCATTATAAGGGGAGGGGGCTGTATGGGGCATTATGTGGGGGGTAACAGCCTGCATGGAGCATTATAAGGGGGGGACAGCCTGTATGGGGCATTATGTGGGGGGTAACAGCCTGCATGCAGTATTATATGGGGGCCAGTATCCTGTATGGAGCGTTATAAGGGGACCGGTATCCTGTATGGAGCGTTATATGAGGGCCAGTATCCTGTATGGAGTTTTATAAGGGGACCAGTATCCTGTATGGAGCGTTATATGGGGGCCAGTATCCTGTATGGAGCTTTATAAGGGGACCAGTATCCTGTATGGAGCGTTATATGGGGGCCAGTATTCTGTATGGAGCCTTATATGGGGGCCAGTATTCCATATGGAGCCTTATATGGAAGTCAGTATTCCGTATGGAGCCTTATATGGGGGCCAGTATTCCATATGGGGGCCAGTATTCCATATGGAGCCTTATATGGGGGCCAGTATTCCGTATGGAGCCTTATATGGGGGCCAGCATTCCGTATGGTGCCTTACATGGGGGCCAGTATTCCTTATGGAGCCTTATATGGGGGCCAGTATTCCGTATGGGGCCTTATATGGGGGCCAGTATTCCGTATGGAGCCTTATATGGGGGCCAGTATTCCGTATGGAGCCTTATATGGGGGCCAGTATTCCGCATGGAGCCTTATATGAGGGTCAGTATTCCGCATGGAGCCTTATATGGGGGCCAGTATTCCGCATGGAGCCTTATATGGGGGTCAGTATTCCGCATGGAGCCTTATATGGGGGTCAGTATTCCGCATGGAGCCTTATATGGGGGCCAGTATTCCGTATGGGGCATTATATGGGGGCCAGTATTCCTTATGGGGCCTTATATGGGGGCCAGTATTCCGTATGGGGCCTTATATGGGGGCCAGTATTCCGTATGAAGCGTTATATGGGGGCCACTATTCTGTGTGGAGCGATTCACCGGTTTCTGAGCTATTGTGGAATTTACAATAGATATCACTCATGTAATGTAAGAAGTGAAATCTTTGCATTGTACTATATATATATATATATATATATATATATATATATATATATTCTCCGCCGTATCTCTGCATCTCCAACCAAACTGATTTTCCATTATACAACTGCTGAAAAATTGCCCACACGGCCAAGTCAGCCTTGTGCTCTGCAATCAACCTCACAAAATGCAACGGGCATTTAACCCTCGCCGTGGAATGAGACAACCTACACGAAAAAACGCTACCCATAGGTAAGATTCTGCAAGCAAAATTAAGTTTCCCTAAAAGAGATTGCAGAAGCCTCAAACGCAATTTCCTAGCCTGTAAGGCTTCCTGTACGGAATTATTCAAATCCACCAGTTTCTCTGCTGGCAACCTGCATTCCATTTGGACGAAATCAAGCTCAATCTCCAAAAACTTTAAAACTGTAGACAGGCCTTCTGTCTTGTTGACGCGCCCAGGGGATGGGGACGACTCGGCAACTTGCTACTTGTGTTTTATGTCTTTCTAGTTCTTGCTTTTAATGCATATCCAATACAGTTTTCTTTTAGGGTTTTTTTTCTATATGTTAGTCATTCACACTTATATTTATAGCTCTCAGAATAAAGTGATACGAAAAAATAATTATTTCTATAAAATAGTTTTTATTGTGTAAAATGCAAAAGATATAAAAAAAGGATATAAATGGGGTACCGCTGTAAACGTACTGACCAAAAGAATAACATTGCCTTATCAATTTTACCACACGCGGAACTGCATTAAAAAAAAATTACAGAATTGTTGGTTTTTGTTTATTCCTCCTCCAAAAAATCGGTATAGAAAGCGATCAAAAAATGTCAAATGCCAGAAAATGGCACCAATAAAAAGTCAACTTGTCCCTCAAAAAACAAGCCATCACATGACTCTGTCGCCCGAAATCTGGAAAAATTATAGCTCTCAAAAAATGGCGACGCAAAACCTAGTCTTTGAAAAAAAAGCGTATTTTCGTGTGTGACAGCTGTCAATCATAAAAAACCAATATGAATCTGATATCGCTGTAATCGCACCGACCCGAATAATAAAGTCATCTAATCAATTATACTGCATGAGGAGCGGCGTAAAAAATAAACTCTAGGTTTGTGCTATGGTCAGGGTTGGGCTAGGGTTAGGGTTGGGCTAGGGTTGGGTTGGGCTAGGATTGGGCTTGGGTTAGAGTTAAGCTAGGGTTAGGGTTGGGCTAGGGTTAGGGTTGGGCTAGTGTCAGGGTTGGGTTAGTGTTGGGCTAGGGTTAATGTTGGGCTAGGGTTAGGATTGGGCTAGGCTTAGGGTTGGGCTAGGGTTAGGGTTGGGTTAGGGTAGGGTTAGGGTTGGGCTAGGGTTAGGGTTGGGTTAGGGTTGGGCTAGGGTTAGGGTTGGGCTAAGGTTAGGGTTGGGTTTGTGCTAGGGTTAGGGTTAGGATTGGAGTTGTATTAGGGTTGGGGTTGTATTGGGGTTGGGGTTGGGATTTTTTTAAAAGTAAAGAAAAAAAAAATGACGACGATATGGCGAGTGACATGCTCGAGTCTCCGCCACATATGTTTTGCAGCTATTATATGGCCAAAAAAACCTTGCGGGGATTGCCTGCCATGCATGAGCGATCGCCATATGATTTTTTGGGTGTCTAATAACCGTGAAACATGCCGGGCAGGGACTCGAGCATGTCACTCCAGCACCTGTGATACTTGGTGCTTACCCGAGTACCCGATGCAAACTCAAGTAGCGAGCACTTGCGCTCGAGACTAAAGACAACTTATTCAATATGATGACCTTATGTTATCAAATTATGTGTCGTACCTCTGGGTTCAAAATGTTTACTATACCCCTTGATAAAATCCTTGAGGGGTCTAGTTTCCAAAATGGTGTCACTTGTGGGGGGATTTCCACTGTTTAGGCACATGAGGGGCTCTCCAAAAGCAACATGGCGTCTGCTAATTATTCAAGCAAATTTTACATTCAAAAAGTCAAATGGCGCTCCTTCCCTTCCAAACCCTGCCGTGCACCCAAACAGTGTTTTTTCCCCACATATGGGGTATCGGCGTGCTCAGGAGAAATTGCTCAACAAATTGCATGGTGCAATTTCTCCTGTTACCCTCACGAAAATGCTAAATTGGAAGCTGAAAAACATTTTTGTTGGAAAAATGTGAAAATTTTATTTTTACCACTCAATGTTCTAAACTTCTGTGAAGCACCTGGGGGTTCAAAGTGCTCACCACACACCTAGATAAGTTCCCTGTGGGGTCTAGTATCCAAAATGGTGTCACTGTTTAGGCACATCAGGGGCTCCCCAAACGCAACATGGCATCGGCTAATTATTCAAGCAAATTTTACATTCAAAAAGTCAAATGGCGATCCTTCCCTCCCGAACCCTGCCGTGCGCCAAAACAGTGGTTTTCCCTCACATATGGGGTATAAGCGTGTTCAGGAGGAATTGCACAACAAATTTTGTTGTCTATTTTTTCCCGATACCCTGGCAAAAATAAAAAAAATGGGGTCTAAAGTAACATTTTTTTGAAAAAAGTTAAATGTTCATTTTTTTCTTCCACATTCCAAAAATTCCTGTGAAGCACTTAAAGGTGGTTTTGAGCACCTTGAGGGGTGCAGTTTTTAGAATGGTGTCACTTTTGGGTGTTTTCTGTTATAAAGGCCCCTCAAAGTTACTTCAAATGTGATGTGGTCTCTAAATTTTAATTAGAAGATTATAAATTCAAGGTGATGTAATTGAAAAAAAAAATCTATATATAGAGAATGGGGTATTAGAAAATACAATAAAAAATAATAATAAAATTAGCGCTAATCTAATTGAAGAGCATAGACAGTGGAGTAGTAAAATAATAAAGTTTTATTTTTAGATAAAAGATACAATTAAAAATATCTACATGCATATAGTAAATATTGGTTGTTTAAAAGGCTAAAAATAAGGCACAAAGGGTCCTGGGGTATTGTTCAGACCTGGATGTAGATTAAGGTGGATCCTATTAGGAGAAGAGAGGAAGAATGAAGTCAATATGAATTACATGCTAGGGTAAGTTTAAAAGAAATTAGAAGGACAGGGACGTACCTGTGGAAGGGTACAGGTATTGTTTATCTTCTATTAACCCTAGGTGGGGTTTGTGTGGATCCTGGTTGAGGACTTACTTGGGGTCTCTGGAAGTTAGTTCGTTGGCACAATAGTATTATCCTAGAGCGATTTAAGGTATACTTGGTTTATGGGGGGTGTAACCGATGACATCCGGTGTAAAGGTATGGTATAGGAAGGGTAGTTACCTGGTACAAGCAGCCGGTACCTGGAGTATCAGGTGGACTGCCAGGTGGATGCATTCACTCCTGGTGTATCGGTCTGGGATTTTTTTTGAAGATTGGCCCAGTGGGTGGCTCTAGGGGAGAGAAGTGTAAGGGACGAGGAAAAAATGACACAGTGGGTGTGAGAATCTGCCAGAGCTTGCTGGGGGTATCTTTAGGTGCAATAAAATGCAGGAGATATATAGTAAATAGTACCGTATATATAATGGATATAGGAGTCCTTGAAGGTACAGTGCTACTGAAGGCGATCCTTCAGGGGCAGGTAGAGGTTGTCAGATCTATTAGACTGACCTGTAGTCCAACCGATTTTTTGTGGGAAAAATTAGAAATCGCTGGTCAACTCTTAACCCTTATAAACCCCTTACAAAAAAAAAAAAATTGGTTCCTAAACTGTGCTGATGTAAACTAGACATGTGAGAAATTTTATTTATGAATTATTTTGTGTGACATATCTCTCTGATTTAATGGCATAAAAATGAAAATTTTGAAAATTGCGAAATATTCATTCATTATTGTGAAAGTTGGTTAAGAAAATAAGTCCTTCTGTAGAAAAGGATCTGGAGGACAATTGGCCAAAATATTCCTAATACAATTTTTCATCAAGCTCCAATGTGAATGGTACTGAGTCGTAAATCTTACCTTTGACTCTAGTGGTCACTTCTTGGCGGAGTGTACTAGTTCATATCGACTAGTATTTCCGGCTCTAATTATGCCTATTTAATATATCATGGTATCCACTTAATCCTATGCAGCATGATCTATACTACCGGATGACAGAGACTCTAGATCAGTAAAATCAATTTTATTTGATAAATGCAAATTTAAAAAAACAGGAAAGAAAGAACAGAGTGGGGACAAGAAACCCCCAATGCAGAGAGGTGCAATGTAAAGCTGCGTTGCATCAATATAAAATTACTACATAAATAAAGATCCTAACAGGTATGACTAGGAGCTAGAACAGAGCCGAACAATGTACAATTCCAAAAATTGGTAAGATATAGATGGGAGTATCCATAAAGTGCCAACACTGCATGGTGGGATATGTATTACCAGAATGATAAATATCCAAATGCTAATTACTACCAGCCAAAGATAAAGATAATATAAAGTAAAGTGCCTGTATACTTTGGTGGTCATTAAGCTCCTATCTGCCAATACATCCTAACAGAGTACCTAAATGAGTACAGCTCTGCTTACATATACTTCCATCACAATAACATACAAACAAGGGATCACTTAGGTGTAGTAGTAAATTAATTGTAGTTGTGTTGTATGTCAGGGACAAGACGCAAGTGTATAGCTTCACCTCTCAGAACCCGTATGCCGTTTCGCATCACGCTTCCTCCGGGGGTGTGTCAGTACTCTAAGGGGCCAGTGTATATATAGTGTGGTCTATCCAATCCGGTTACTTAATGCATAGGAGCAGAAAGGAACAGTGCCAAGGATAGGCGTAATCCTAGAAGGAGCGGTCAGCATTCAAATGAACTGACGTGATATTGTGCAAATTTCTAACAGCTGCGGGATCGACTGTAGTGGGGCATCGCGTGCATGCTCAGTCCCCAAAAATGCCGAGTAATGCCCATGGGCAGAGTATTTTCCCGGTGGCTGTCTTTGGCTACCAGGGGAATTTCCAGGTTCGAGCACCGCATTATGGTTACTAGTTTAATGAAAAAGGATTTGAATATTTGGAAACAATTTCTCCTCAATTTTAATGGTCGCACTTGCTGTCAGTCAGCCGAAGTCTCCAACTCTGAATTGCAGACATTCACCGACTCTGTGGGGTCCACCGGGGTTGGTGCTATTTTTGGCAGTGAATGGTGGGCATGGCGGCATGGATTAGCTCTGGTCTGTGCGGTAACATTTCCTTCCTTGAACCATTCCCTATTGTGGTAGCTGTTGAGCTCTGGGGTCTCAGGCTCGCGAACAGAAGGGTTTGTTTCTGCTCAGACAACTCTGGAGTGGTAAGCTGCATAAATAACTTCACATCTTCCTCTTTGCCGATTCTAGCACTACTCAGGTATTTGGTTCTTCGGTGCCTTCAATTTAACATCTGGTTTAGGTCTCGGCATATTCCAGGAGTTAAGAATGTATGTGCAGATGCATTGTCACGTTTTCGTTGGCAGGCATTCTGGGATCTCATGCCGGAGGCTTCCAAGGAAGGCACGCCCTGCCCCCCGGAGCTATGGGAGGTACCAATGAGCGGATGCTATCGTTGATCCTGACTTCTTTGGTTCCAGCTACATGAAATGCTTATGATAAGACATGGAATGAGTGGTGTCTTTTCGTGGGGCCATAATTTTTTGAAAAAGATGCTTCTTCTCTTACAGGCCTCACGTTTCAGTATTTCTTACACTTGAAGGATTTGGGTGTTTCTGAAACTGTAGCTCAGAGAAAATTGGCGGGTTTAAGTTTTCATTTCCGCCTAAGGGGTATTTTTGATTTTACCAAGTCTTTTCTTATTCGTCAAGCATTGAAGGGCTGAAAAAAGGAGATAGTCAGAAATGAATGCCCGGGTCCCATTTCTTATTCAATGCTGTGCCGCTTGATCTCCGCGACCCATATGTAAAGACAAATACAAGGCGGCCCTATACAATACAGTTTTTTCCTTAGCCTTTTTCAGGGCCTTTCGGGTTGGTGAGCTCGTTGCACCGTCAAAAGAAAAGCCAGGAGGTTTACTAAGAGACGACCTTTTCATCGGCAATGAGTTTTTCATTTTTCTTGTTTTCAGCCAATATTGCCATCCGTGTTACAGCAAACTCTCTCATGGGAACCCAAAATAAGGGTAAGTAAATGGCAGGGTTGAGGATAAAGGTGCTCCGCTCTGAAGTCAAAAGATATAATGATATTAATGAAAATACAAGTACTAGGATTACTTGGCACCAAAAAAAACAGAAAACTAAATTAAAAAGATGTGAGAAGTAGTGATGAGTGAGTATGCTCTGTTAACCCTTTCGGCGAGCATGCTCGGGCGAACACTAAGTATCTTCAGCATGCTCAGGTGTTATGTTTCATTCTCTCTGTGTCCATGATTTGCGACTGTTTGACAGCTTTAATACATGTGAGGAATGCTTAAGAAACAGACATTCCTCACATGTATTAAAGCTGTCAAACAGTCGCAAATCAGGGACACAGAGAGACTGAAACATAACACCTGAGCACGCTGAAGATACTCGGTGTTCGCCTGAGCAAGAGCGCCGAAAGGGTTAACAGAACATACTCCCTCATCACTAGTGGGAAGGGTAAAATATGGCATTAATCACCAGGAGATAAAAACAATCACCAATAAAAATAGTCACCTAAGAACACATGAAACCTAACTAGCATTAAATAAACATTACAACATTGATCCAAAGCCGGGGGTCTCGTTAAGGCCCTATGGGCTTAAAGTGCAGAATCGAAAGATCCATCTGTTTTCTAATTGGGCTAATACTTTTCCAAAATCCCCACCCCTTTGACCCAAATCAATCTGGTCGATAGCCCTAACTTTAAGACCTTTAGGGCTACAATTATGGTATAACTTAAAATGATGCGGAATAGTCTTAAGTACAGTGGGGTCATCAATACTACTTGCTTTTTTGATGCCCCACACATGCTCCCTTACCTGTATCTTCAGTTCTCTGGTGGTAAGGCCAAAGTAGAGCTTCTGCCAAGGACATTCGGCATAGTAAATAACTCCTTTAGAGCTGCAGCCTGTCTGCTTCTTCTGCAGAGCTTCCATGGGTTGGTGCAGTCAATGGTGCTCCAGACTCCCCTTCAGGGACAATAATTGCAATGGAGGAAGCAGCTGCCAGTCCCAGCCCAACTATGACACATTCTTAATGTGGGTCAAAGATGCTCCGTGCCTGCGACTCCACTTCTCCTGAACAAAGGCGGCCTTCTGGTGGTCGGGATGTACATAAGGGGGTCACTTCCCGTTTTTGAGTGGTGGCACTTAACAAAAATAATAATTTAATAGATCATAAATTAAAAAGTAAGTCATGCACTGGATGACGAAACACAGAAGGAGGCAACACATTACATAATGGTGGTATAGGGGTCCAGAACGTTAAGGTAACAACATGTTCCAAGTGCATATCAAAAGAGCTGAGCCTATAGACAAGAAACTGGACATAGAGTATGATACAAATAGTCAGTTGGACACCGCTAAGTATACAGTATATGTATATACTCATGGACTATCCTACCCCTGACATGACGCCAACCCTGGTGCTTGTTTCGGCACAACTGGCTAATAGAGCAGACTTGATTGGCGCATGCTATGATTAGAGTTTGGGATCAGGCACAACTCTCTGAATAAGTCATGTACTGTGTAACGTCAGAACATGCGACCGGAGTCCCAATCCACATGAAGTGATACGCGGAAGGGAGTCTGATCACACGACCACAACAGCCGCTGCTCTAGATACAGCCGGGGATGCAGCCTGTCCTCCTGCCCCGCACATGTGCACCACCGGTAGTATGCCAGTGTATCAGCCAGAAAGGAAAACTTACAGCAGCTGGCAGGACTCCTAGCAATGAAGTTCTATCATACCACATACTGAATATCAGAACTTGACTGTGACGTCATCCTCCTTCCTCCCCTTCTATACACCAACCTACCCGCCTTCATCAGTGTATGATTGGGCATTTTTTCATAAGAAAAAAACTCATTTGTCACCACCCGACTGTTTATATAATAATTATTGAAAACTTAAGATCATACTGAATAGATTTTTGTAAATCTTAAAATCATTCAATAAAAAATTATTTAAAAAAAAAACTTACCTTTTTTTTTTACTCTGCCGCTGTACTGCTGAAGCAGCATAAGAAAGCTCTGAGGAGCCTAAGGGGAAGCCAAAAAATTGTTCAATAGTGTTTAGAATGGAGAAGAAAGGACGGGAGGGTCGGTGAGTTTAGAAGTCGGGAACTGAATAGGGAAATGCTTTTCTCTCATTATGGGTAAAGGCCCACCAGTAACAGCGATAGACATTTAACTATTGGTTTCTTCCATTAAGATATACAATATAGTATAAAGATATAAAGGAAAGACACAATATTATGAGCCTCAGTGTAACAACACGTCACAGACTATAATGGGGGAAGCTTTTACTTACTTTGGTGGACGTTGTGCTTTTTCATCTTTACTGGTGCTGAAGAAATAGAAGAAATGATCACAAATAAATACCCTATAAAATAATTATCGGGAACAAAGCCTAGTCCCAATAGGACACAGACAATAAACATAAAGTCTCTCCTATACATTTCTACATGATGTAGATATCTGGATAGATGTCATTACTAATTATTAGCTCCTAGTATAAATATCACTTTCACATTCGTGGTGACTGATCTTCTGCTAGGATGAATCATTGAATACTTTTGCATCTAGAAGACAGCAATTAGGACATAAGGGGGCGTCCATTTGTGGGAAGAGGGTAAAGTACCTACATGTATTTGACATGGCTCCTGCTCGATCTTGTGAAGCATTTTGGTATCCACCATTTCCGTTTGCGTCTTAAAAATATCCAAACAAACAAATTGAGATACAGGCAGTTCACATTATCATCCTGATCAGTCTATGAGGATATACACAGTGATATTGTCCTGTGTAATGTGCGGCGCTTATGTCACAATATGACGTCATCGTTCAAAAGTCCAAGGTCTCATTGGAGTAAATGCCGCCATGATTGCACTTATTACTTACGGCATTGGCTCTGTGTCGGCCCACGCTGTCTTTACTTTTGGCCTGTAACAAAAATGAAGTTTTTATTAGAAACAGAGAAACTTAGAAAATATCAGAAAATATCATCTAGTGTGTGTCCTTAATACTGTAAATGCAATAACTTAGAGAGTCTATCAGTAGGATCGTCCCTCCTAAGCCGCCAAAATGGGCATGTAGGTCACTGGAAGTTGAATAAAATGACACCTTGATATCTGCAATCCGATGTCTTAATCCAGAGAAATCCATATTTTCTTACCACTCCAAAGTGGCCATGGGGCACTGGAAATGGTTTTGCTGATGGCCACTGTGACTACCAAGGTTGCAGGTAGAGGAGATGATGTCCGTTCCAGTGGCCCATTGCCACATTGAAGCGGCATCACTAATCAGACAAGACCAGGAGCCGGGAAAATTGTTCTTACTATAACCCTGGTGTAGGGGACCCCAAGTCAATAACCCCCTCCAATATGTACAAACATGTTTTATATCCTTCTCAGTAGAGATGAGCGAGTATAGTCGTTACTATTCAGTACTCGCTGAATAGTACGGTACTCGGGCTACTCGTTACTCCGCGAGTTTCCTTGTGATTACTCGCTGAGTAACGAATGTAATGTACTGTAAGTCAATGGGAAATGCGAGTAAGCCGTATGATTGTTTAAAAGCCGGCGGTAAAAAGCAGCCGGCTTTTAAACAATCACACAGCCCCATACTGCTTCCCCGCAGCCTCCCATCCCAATCCTCCACTCCCCCCGCTGCCTCCCATCCCGATCCTAAGTTAGGACCGGGCGGAGAGCGCAGCACCAGGGAGCGGGGAGCGAAGGACCCGGGCGGGGAAGCCGGCAGTGAAAAGACTTCACCGCCGTCTTTCCTGTTTGGGGCTGCGCTCCCTGATGTATGCTCCCCGCTCCCTGGTGCTTTGCACATCAGGGAGCGCAGCACCGAAAGGGAAATCCGGCGGTGAAGTCTTTTCACTGCCGGCTTTCCCACCGGTTATTCCAAATGAACAGCTGAGGTATCAGCTGATGCTGATCAGCTGTTCATTTGAAGTAGCCGCGGTGCCCTCAGAGGGTTCATGTGAGTTCATGCTTGACTGGATGAACTCACATGAACTTTCCCACGGCCGCACAGCTCAGCTACATCTCTGGTAGAGAATCTCTACCAGAGATGTAGCTGAGCTAAAGAAGAAGACTACATTGGACTACCTCGGACTGAAGATAATTTTTTTAATAAAGATGGAGTCTCTAAGTGTTTTTTGTTTTATTTCTAATAAAATATTTTTTTCTATGTGTTTTGTTTTTTTTAAATACTTTACTAGAAATTCATGTCTAATATTGGCGTGACCCCATGAATTTCGGGCTTAGGGCCAGCGGATAATACAAAGCTGGCCCTAACCCCTTTGTTACCCAGTGAGCCACCGCACCAGGGCCCTGGATGACTTAGATACAGCGCCAGAAGATGGCGCTTCTATGAACGCGCCATTTTCTTGGATGGCTGCGGACTGCAATTCGCAGCGAAGGGGGGCAGAAAGCTGTGGATTCCAGCCCTCAGCTGCTTAGTTGTACCTGACTGGACACAAAAATAGGGCGAAGCCCCACGTATTTTATTTTTCATTATTTCATGAAATTCATGAAATAATGAAAAAAAAGGGGCTTCCCTATATTGTTGTGTCCGGCCAAGACAAATAGGCAGCTGGGGGTTGGGGGCAGCCCGTTCCTGGATGCTGTACCTGGCTGACATATAAAAATATGGCGAAGCCCACGTCAAAATTTTTGGGAAAAATTAATTCAAAAATTAAAAAATAAATAATAATTTAGGGACTGCATCTTTATTAACCCCTCAAGTGTCATTTAGTGTTAAAATAAAGGATTTATTAAAAAAAAAATTGGCGTGGGATCCCCCATAATTTTGGTCTCTAGCGGAGGTTAAGCAGACGGCTGGGGCAGATGTTTGAAGCCTGGAAGGGGGGTAACACCCATGGAGCTGTAAATGTAAAAATGTAAAAAAAACGCAACACATAAAAAAAAATATTTTATTAGAAATAAAACAAAAAAACACTTAGAGACTCCATCTTTATTAAAAAAAATTATCTTCAGTCTGAGTTAGTCCAATGTAGTCTTCTTCTGTAGCTTAGCTACATCTCTGGTAGAGATTCTCTACCAGAGGTGTAGCTGAGCAGTGCGGCCGTGGGAAAGTTCATGTGAGTTCATGCAGTCAAGCATGAACACACATGAACCCTCTGAGGACACCGCGGCTACTTCAAATGAATAGCTGATCAGCATCAGCTGATACCTCAGCTGTTCATTTGAAATAACCGGCGGGAAAGCCAGCAGTGAAAAGACTTCATCGCCTGCTTTCCCGTTCGGTGCTGCGCTCCCCTCTCCCTGATGTGCGCTCCCCCGCCACCTCCCATCCCGATCCTAAGTTAGGACTGGGCAGGTAGCAAAGCAGCAGGGAGCGGGGAGCATAAATCAGGGAGTGCAGCACCGAACGGGAAAGCCAGCGGTGAAGCCTTTTCACTGCCGGCTTCCCCGTCCGGGTCCTTCGCTCCCCGCTCCCTGGTGCTGCGCTCCCCGCCCGGTCCTAACTTAGGATCAGGATGGGAGGCGGCGGGGAGAGCGGAGAATTGGGATGGGAGGCTGCGGGGAAGCAGTATGGGGCTGTGTGATTGTTTAAAAGCCGGCGGCTTTTTACCGCAGGCTTTTAAACAATCATGCTGCTTACTCGCATTTCCCATTGACTTACATTGGACTCGCTACTCGTAACGAGTACCCGAGTACTCGTTACGAGTATAGCGAGTCCGATTATTTCACTACTCGCTCATCCCTACTCCTCAGTCTAAGTGATAACAAGTTATTCATCAGCTACTAAACCATATGCAGCCTATAATATCTGTATATGTCACTGTCTCTCTACTTACAGGGTGGTGGTCTCTGCGCTGTGGTCTTCTTCTCTTCTCTCTAACTCTATTCTATCCATTTCTTCTTCTCCCTCCTCTTCCTCACTACTGGACACATAACATAGACTACATGTAGTAACGCTCTCATAAATGACCACTGTTGTAATCGCTCTTTTATGGGGAGTGTTGGAGTGGCTTCATGCCCCTATTTCTCCCCAAATAACATTCATTGATCCCTTTACAAAGGTAGAACTACAGGCGAGTGTATGGGCAGCCATGTTTTATATGTTCCTCCATCTCTACCCAGATATAATCAGTCATTCATCAGTTACTAATAAGCATCTACGATCGTATACATCCCATAATATCTGTATATGTCACTATCTCTCTACTTACAATGTGGTGGTCTCTGCGCTGTGGTCTTCTTTTTGTCTTATCTTAATCATTATATACTCTTCTTCCTCCTCTTCCTCACTACTGGACATATAACATAGACTATATGTAGTAACGCTCTCATAAATGATCACTGTTGTAATCGTTATAACAAGTCATTTCCCATTTACTATTAAATATCTACAATCGTCTACAATCTATAATATCAGTATATGTCACTGTCTCTCTACTTACAGTCCGAAGCTATCTCCGCTTCCATCCTCCTCTCTTATCACTGTTGTTATGTGAGCCATGTATATTTTTCCTTCCTCTTCCTCACTACTGGACATATAACATAGACTATATGTAGTAACGCTCTCATAAATGATCACTGTTGTAATCGTTATAGCAAGCCATTTCCCATTTACTATTAAATATCTACAATCATCTACAATCTATAATATCAGTATATGTCACTGTCTCTCTACTTACAGTCCGATGTTCTCTTTTCCGCCATTTTCCTCTTCTCTCTCTGATGTTACACTCTCTATAATCTCTTCTCCCTCCTTTATCTCACTATTGGACACATAATATAGAACAAATGCAGGAGGTTTTTTTATTTGCAGTAGTTTTATAATTGAATTCATAACACAAAGCAAAAAAAGCGGCATTCAGAGTTCTGCACATTTATAGTAGACGTCCCATTCCCAGAAAACTGCAGCTTGTATGGTAAATAGTTTATTGCTCCTTCTGTGACCTTCCGTTCATTATCCCCGTTCTCACCAATTGACATTAATTATCCTTTTTACCGAACTACAGCCGTATCAGCCATAGGGACTGCAATAAAGAAAGCAAGTTGGACAGAGAGGTGGAGCCGGGAGAGAGAGACAAGTGCAGGAAGAGAGCTGCACAAGTCTCCCTCTCCTGCCTGACAATGATCGGTGCAGGAGAGGAGGCTGGAGGTTACCTGGAAAGGTCCTAATTAGCTCTAGGCCCCTCCCTGATGTTACTTACATGCAAGGAATTTTATAGAATGGAGGAATAGAAATGGAGAACAACTTTATTGACGGTAGGGAAATGCTCATGAATAAAGGAAAAGGATCGGACCTCAATGGTCTTTTGTTTTTGGCTCCTCCATCAGTTATTATGTATATGCAGTCATTTTTTATACTAAGTGACTGAAAGTGCCATAACTATAACTATACAATGTTCTATATTGTATGTATATATCACTTATTATATATTTAGGCTCACACGCTCCACTTACCTAATCACACTACTATTCTCACTCTTCCCAGTTGTTTCCTCTTCTTCCTCGCTGTCATCTTCCTCACTATCAGACACATAAAATAAGTCATATAAATCATATATAATGTACTTTGACATCCAGAGGACAGAGGGTTATATGAAGACTCAGGTAGTACAGTTAACCCCTTATTGAGGGCGCACTATGTCTGTATGATGCAGGCTCAAGAGTTGAGTCTGCTCCCTGCAGCACCAATGATGACTGTTACATAGCTTGCACCCAACAGTAACTGATGCAATTGGAGCTAGTCAAGATTACATTAGTTGAACCCTTTAAATGCTGCTGTGAAGTATGACAATAGTATTAAAAAGAGGATTTAACACAGCGGCTGAAACTTTGTATGCCCGGCAGCTCCCCACGCAAGGCGATCGTAGGGTGACGATTGGCTGCAATTGCAGCTAGGGGTCTGCTGGAGGCCTCCACTTCTGCCATGTGTGATCTCCTACGAAGCCCAGCCTGAACCTTCTGTACCCATAACAAGTCATTCATCAGTTATTATTAAACATCTACAATCATATCCAGCCAATAATATCTATATATCTCACTATCTGGGATTTCCCCAGTCCTCATCTATGGGTTCCATTAATGCAGCAATGAAAGTTCTAATAACTTACTTGATGGATTCCGTGCTCGCCCAGGCTGTTTTTATTTTTTTTGGCCTATAAAAATGTAGCTTTTGTTAGAAACAGTGATACTTAAAAAACCTACAGAAAATATCACCTATATAGTGTGTCTATAATGCAGTAACAAATGATAGCATTCAGGGCATAACTATATGGAGTAATAAGGAAAAAAATAGTTTTATGGTATCTAAGATGAACATTTACATATAGCTCTAGGGAGTGTAGAGCGAGCAGTCACATTGGGACCCCCTCATCTACCACATATATATTCATCACTGTTACAAATGGTTTTTGGTAGTTGAGGGGCCCTGTTACATATTTTGTATTGGAGCCCAAGAGGTTGAAGTTACATCTCCGATTGCATCTACATCTCATAGTGAAAAGAAACTGACGACTACAAACAGTGAGAGTCGTGGACCATGATTGCACCAGTTACTTACGGCAATGACTCTTCATTAGGCCCTCCGATGTTTCTATGGGACTCAATGTGCCTGAAATTAAAAAAATACAGCTCTGGTTAGAAGAATTGATACTTAGGAAGCCAATGGATAAAATTATCTGCCGTGATGTGCAGAAAGGCTGTGCACTCTCTCACCGGCAACAAAACAGAGCGCACTGTCAGTGCACATTGTAAGACGAATTCCCAGCTTGCAGAGACCAGCACCGCCTCTGTAATTAACGCAACTTGTGGGGGCCGGTGCTTGTCTCTGCAAGCTGGGTATTCATCTTACAAGGTGAACTGACAGTGCGCTCTATTTTGTTGCTGGCTCATTACTACTGATCTGAGCTGGTGAGAAAGTGCACTGTCTTTGTGCACAGTGCACATCACACAGGGACTAGCCCAGCCCTTGAAATGAAGGTCACTGTTGATGCTTCATTTCAGGGAGAGGGCAGAGGCAGTGACTGCAGCTTCTACCCCTGATGGTGTTTTGTTTGAGTGTCCCAGCATGCACTGGGATTTTCAAACAAAGCCTTATCAAAAAGGAAGTAAGAAAAAAAAGATGTCACATGCCTGCAAAGAATTTTATAGAATGGAGGTACAGAAAGGGAGAACAACTTTATAGACGGTTTGGAAATGCTCATGAATTCAGAATTTGATGTTTTATACCATGTGGCTTAAAATGCCATAACTATAAGTGCATAATGTTCTCTGTTGTATGTATTTATCACCCATTATATATTTAGTCTCAGACTCTCCACTTACCTACTCATAGTCCAATTTTCACTCTCCCAAGTTGGTTCCTCCTGTTCTTCCTCACTATTGGACACATAAAATAAGTGATATAAATCATATATAATCTACACTGACATCCAGATAACACTGAGCTATATGACGACTGGGGTATATCCTGAATGAAGAGTCCCGGTTAACCACTTTTTGGGGGCGCACAGTCTCTGTATGGTGCGGGCTCAAGAGTTGAGTCTGCTCCCTGCAGCACCGTTGATGGCTCTGTTACATAGCTGACACCCAACAGTAACTGATGTAATTGAAGCTAGCCGTGATTGCATTAGTTTAACCCTTTAAATGCTGCTGTGAAGTATGACAGCAGTATTAGAAAGGGGATTTATCTTGTTGGCTGTCACTTTGTATGCCTGGCAGCTCCCCACGCAGTCGATTGTAGGGTGCCGATTGGCTGCCATTGCAGCTAGGGGTCTACTGGAGGCCTCCACTTCTGCCATGTGTGATCTCCTACAAAGCCCAGCCTGAACCTTCTGTACCCATAACAAGTCATTCATCAATTACTATTAATCATCTACAATCATATTCAGCCAATAATATCTATATATCTCACTATCTCTCTACTTACATTCCGATGTTATCCTCTCTGCTGTTCTCCGCTTTAATCTCTACCACTTTATTAATGCTGTTATCTTCCTCTTCCTCTCTACTGAATACATAACATAACTCTTTATAAGTGAGGGTTAAAGGGGGTCCACACATTGCAATCATGGTGCATTTTTTTGCAATGGTTTCCCAAAATCATTGCAAAACTGTGATTTTGGGAAAACCTGAGACAGCAATAAAAGTTCTGATAACTTACCTGATGGATTCCACGCTCGCCCAGGCTTTTATTGGTGTAATTGGCCTATAAAAATGTAGCTTTTGTTAGAAACAGTGATATTTAAGAAACCTACAGAAAATATCATCTATATAGTGTGTCTATAATGCAATAAAAATGATAGCATTCAGGGGCATAACTATATGGAGTAATAAGGAAAAAAATAGTTTTATGGATCTGAGATGAACATTTACATATAGCTCTAGGGAGTGTAGAGCGAGCAGTCACATTGGGACCCCCTCATCTACCACATATATATTCATCACTTTTACAAATGGTTTATGATAGTTGAGGGGCCCTGCTACATATTTTATATTGGAGCCCAAGAGGTTCAAGTTACATCTCCGATTGCATCTACATCTCAGTGAAAAGAAGCTGAGGACTACAAACAGTGAGAGTCGTGGACCATGATTGCACCAGTTACTTACGGCAGTGACTCTTCATTAGGCCCCCCGATGTTTCTGTGGGACTCCATGTGCCTGAAATGAAAAAAGTACAGCTCTGGTTAGAAGAAGTGATGCTTAGGAAGCCTATGGATAAAGTTATCTGCCGTCATAAGGCAGTGCACTCTCTTTCTGGCAACAAAGCAGAGCGCACTGTCAGTAGTGCGCATTGCAAGATGAATTCCCAGCATGCAATGACCAGCACCGCCTCTGCAATTAACGTAACCCGTGGGGGCCAGTACTCGCCTCTGCAAGCCGGGTATTTGTCTTACAAGGTGAACTGACAGTGCGCTCTGCTCTGTTTCCAGGCTCATTACTGCTGATCTGAGCCAGCAAGAAAGCACACTGTCTTTATGTACAGTGCACAGTGCACATTGTGCAGAGACTAGCCCATCCCCTGAAATGAAGGTCAATGCTGTCGCTTTGTTTCAGGGAGAGGACAGAGGCAGTGACCGCCGCTTCTATCCCCTAATGAGTAATGACGCTTTGTTTGAGAATCCCAGCATGCACTGGGATTTTCAAACGAAGCGTCATCAAAAAGGAAGTAGGAAAAAGAAAGAAAAGCAGTTAAATAGTGTTGTGAGAGAACGATAGGGAATTTTTAGTATAAATTGTAAAATACAATAAAGAAATATTATCTATATAACGTGTCCCTCAGATAACAGCATGGACATCACCTCCAGAATCTATATAGCTCTACGTTCACATAGGTTGTACTGCACAGTATGATTATCCTTTAATCTAGGGCTCCAAGACAATATTTGGTCGATCAGGAGTCTGGGTAAATTTTTGGTGTTACTGTAATTTGCTCATGACCTCATTGTTATCCTACAGGGGAAAGGGATGAGCAACAGTATGAAGAATTAAATGGGGTCTAAATTCTTTATTATTGAAAGCAATTGTATCCTTCATATGGAAACATTGTAAATGCCCATGAGTGAGAGCGGCAATGCCATGATACCATCACTGTGGAGTCCTCCCCTTATTGGGACACATACTACTCCTATAGGAATGTGGTAGGAAGATAAATACCTGAATGTTCTCTTGGTGTTCTCTATTGTCTCAATCAATCTGTTATGGAAAAAGCCAAGAAAAAGACAATGAATAATATTACACACATACATTTACAAAAATGGTAAGAAGATAAATGATACTATTGAGGCTTAATATAACCAGTGCATTATTACAGAGAGAATATGGGAGAATGCGTTATCCCAGTAATATCAGATACATACATCCCACCCGGATATTCCTCCTCCTCCACTGCTGGCTTCATCCTATTAAAGCGTCAGGGTATGTGCCCACGATGCAGATTTGAAGCAGAAATCTCCTTGCAGAAAAAGCGCATGCGGATTTTACATGCGTTTTTTTCAAGCGTTTTTCCAAGTGATTTTGAACATCACTTGGAAAAAGGCTTAACAAGTTGGTCACACAATATAAATCCATGCAACTGGGAAAAAAAACCTTATACTCACCTCTCCGGCGGCCCTCGGTCTCCTCCCGTCCTCTCTCCTCGGCGGCCCACGGTGTACTGGCAGAACCTGCGGTAACGTCATTTAGTCAGCTGATGGTCACACGACCATCACCTGACTGCTGACGTCAGCAGTCGCGTGACCATCAGCTGACTAAATGACGTCACCGCAGGTCCTGCCAGTACACCGTGGGCCGCCGAGGAGAGAGGATCGCCACCGGGAGGAGACCGAGGGCCGCCGGAGGAGTGAGTATGAATATTTCCTTTTTATTTTTTACTTTTTAATACTTTTTTAACTTGCAGGTACAATAGTACCCGGGTCGGATGAGAGTCTCCTCCTCTCCCAACTGGGGTACCATCCGCGCATTGAACCGCATGGAAACATGGGGATGTTATGCGGTTCAATGCAAGTCAATAGGCGCGATTTTGCCGCAAAATCGCTCCCAAATTGGTTGTGCTGTGGATTTTTCCGCAATAAAAATCTGCAGCGGATATTTCCGCAGCATGTGAATAGCACATGCG
Organism: Phyllobates terribilis; assembly: GCF_046119375.1. Taxonomy (NCBI): domain Eukaryota; kingdom Metazoa; phylum Chordata; class Amphibia; order Anura; family Dendrobatidae; genus Phyllobates; species Phyllobates terribilis. Next base: position 107,060,005 of record NW_027362773.1, read on the forward strand.
GATTATCATTCGGGAACATGGCAGACATCTTAACAAGCGATTTTAATGCGTTTCCACTGCAGAATTGCCATCGCGGAAACGCATTAAATCTTCATCGTGGGCACACAGCCTCAGGAAGACAATGAGAATTGTTGGTATCTGCTCCAGAGCTGATAATAGGAGATCATCAATGGTCACTAGAGGGTTTGTATAATCAGATATAGAAAGTAGTTATAGAATAGAGACCCCAATTTATAACATAATTATCAATATTACAGTAGCCAAAACTGGGACACTTAAGCCAGCAGTGTCTCTGAAACCAACATGGGAAGCCCTCCAAACATAACCCCAAACACCGGACTTTTGGTGGAGTTTGCCCTTTTTACACTTTCTTTTGCATATGATAGCTATTCTGTTGGGCCTCGCCTTTCCCTGCCTTTTGACTAGGCCGTACCCACGTTTCTGAAAAGTGTCAGGGCTGGTGTAAAAAAGCTAAAATGTGCTAAGTTGTATTTGGAAGCTCGTGTTAAATAAAAATGTACAACTTTTGTGGCAGAGAGTATGATGAATTCCCCCTATGAATGAATTTCCAAAAAGTTGGATTTTATAAATCTGCCATACCTGACCTTGGCCTTCGGGAAGAGTCAGAGGGTTGTATAACTTGAATGAGGATTGCATCGCAATGCTTGAACTGGTCGACGGCTTTAACAACCCAAGAGTGACGGCGTGTATTCCTATGCAGCTGTCACGCTCGGGTCAGGAGAGCTGACAGCCAGCCCGAGCATTGCGATGAGATCTTTGACTCTTCCCTAGGGCTAATGCTCGATGGTAACACAAAGTCACCTGCCATTCTCCTTACTCACATGGAGCTTCAATATTTCTCTATGGGAGGAGAAGTTGCAGGAGATAATGGGTGACATGGACGGTGACTCTCCGCCATCAAGTGACCCCAGTCCATCAGAGAAATTGTAGATTTAGGATAATTAAGCATTTACCTTATTTTTCTCACAATTCTTTCGCTCACAAATAATAAAACCCTACAATAATGGAAAAAAAGCAATTATAGTAGACATCAAATTTCACTCCTGTTGTGATATTTGTGAAGGGGGGAAGGGTCGGTTACTGACACCTCAGCTCACTAACTAAATAAAGATTCAGTTTTAATTAAGGGAAAAAAAATCTATAAGGACGGGGAATAGACATCCTGACATTATAGGGTTAATATCTACAGATAAAGACAAAGTAACAGAACATAATAAAAGACGTAAAAAGAGGCCAATATAAGGTTTACTTACACTTCACTGCCATCTGCACCCCTCTAGTGAGTGGCCCCTCGGCAGTTATCATGATGTCACTGTGTGATGTCATCATCCCATTCCATGGATCACTAATCACCAGTAACAACAGTAACTGTCCGAAGTTACAAAAACCTGAAACCAATCCAGTTTCCATGAAATGGTCCTTTAAGGGATTATGAGAGGATTAGAAAAACATAACCACTTTCTTCCAAAAACAGCGCCACACCTGTCCACAGGTTGTTTGTGGTATTGTAACTCAGCTCCATAGAAGTGAATAGAGCTGAGCTGTAACACCGGACACAATCGACAGTTTGTGTTTTTGGAAGAAACAAGACAGAATTTTTTAAATCTTGTACAATCTTATACCATTTTCAGAGACAAAGAGGATAGGAGCTCTAGTCCCATTGGAGGTAGCATTCCTAAAAGTCAAGATCAACCCTTTAAAGAGTCTCGTTAAATGACTTAGGATAGAAAACTAAAACAGAATCTTTATTTGCAGTCAAGTGTTTTTGGGCTTTTTGCTTCTCATCAGTGCAAAGTTATGTCCTATAGGCAGAACTAGAGCTACTGTCCTATTCCTCTGAACAAACTACTTGCACATTTAAATTCCTAGGGAAACATTTTATGGCCTATAAGTCTCCCTACATCAACTTGTATAGAATAGATAAAAAGCGGTCTGTGGAGCATGGTCAATAATAGTAAGCCTCATATCTCCTGGACCTTTTTGATGGACAATGACCATGTACCCGACACTGTCTCTGACCGACTGGTCAGTTTGATTAATAAAGAGATATTCTGGATCTTCAAATTGGGCACGTTGGCCCCTGAAGGTTTGAATTTGGCTCTTGAAAATGTAACCAGTTCTTAAGGTTATTTCTTGTCACTTTCTAATTGATTTACAATTGTCATGTTTTAAACAATTTTTTTCATTTTTCTTTTATCACCAATTTGCAATACGTCACAATACAGTGACATTTGTGTGTATTTTGCATTGGTGATGTATATTTTACATTGGTAAATGTATGTTTAACATTGTCTACTAACCCCTGGGGGCAATTTGTATTATTGATGTATTTTTGAATATTTGTTCATGAACATGTATTGCTATATTCTGTACCTTATATAATATGTTTTTGGTTTCTTGTATTCATCTGAAGGTGGTTTATGTGAAACCATTGGAGGCACGTATTCACCGGCACATGAAGGGTCTCTTCTATTTGGACCCAGGTTTAACTTATTAGTGTCTGAACAAAATCAATGAATATATCAACCAATCACTGTGAAGCTCTGTCTATATATGTTTTATCTTGTTTTCATACCCTTGTACCACCTGAGGAAGATAGTTTACTATCGAAACGCGTTGTGGAAAGGGCTCATTAAATACTTATTTTTTTTAGCCCCAAATCCGTTTTCTCTAGTGTCAATCCTTCAGCGCTCCATAGACCGCTTTTTATCTATTCTATACATTCTCTCAGTCCCTCTCTTGGGGGTCAGCTGCAGGAGCAGCTTCCATACAATAACAGCTTAAACCCTTCCCTGTAATTCCCCTCCGTTTGTTCAAATAGAGGACCTGCGTTCAGGGGGCCGCTTCCTCTCAACCAACAGGACCTGTGATGACGCGCATTTGATCCCGAGTCACGTGGTCTGCGGGCGGTCACATGGTCCGCGACCAGGAACCCGGAAACGGTGAGCACAAACGGCGGTCGGCAACACACGGCACGTGGTGGGCCCAGCCACCTGCACCGTGTGGTGAGACTTGCCTGCTCTCTCCATCCTCAGACTGTCACCGGGGTTGTGTAGGGGTGCACAACTCCATTAGGTGAGTGGCCTCTTGGCCGTTTTCTCCATATCAATCCACAAGGTCCTTCACATAGCGCGCTTTTTCTCCTTCTCTCCTTCCCTACATCAACTTGGCACTTTCTTCAAGGAGACACTTTACCCCTTCAACCATTTAAATATTATGTAATTGTGAATGGCAATAGATAAAGATTTATGACAGTTATTTCTATATTCCTAATTACACTTCATCCATACATAATGATGTATTGTACCTGTGTATGGATGGTGGATACATAGACAGAAGGCCGGGTGGGCACATGACACATTTTGCTCATTAACTAAATAAAAGTTCAAATATTATTCGAGAATGAAGGAAATGAGGAATGAGAGGGAAAGACACAATCGATTGATAGGAGATAAATCAGCAGATAATATAAGGCTACTTACACTCCACTAACTGTAAACCCTCAGAGGAGTTCCGTCCGGCAGTTGCTTATATATCAGCGTCACAACATTCCGTGACCTCATAACCGACAATCACCTACAACCAATGCACTGGACATGAATGGTCTTCTAACCTCTTATGGACACAACTGGTTTTAGCCTTAAAGAGACAGACCATTTTACATTATTTATGTTTTTATCATTGCATTGCATTATTTTTTTCTATAATTTAGTCTTACTTTGCCATGTTTTTTTGTGACATTTTTTTTTTCTTATTTAGCATTTAGGAAGGAGTGAAAATATCCTCCAAAACGCGTTTAGCGAATACTACATCTAGCCAAATTTATCCAGCCGTTGAACTACAAGTTACAGCATCTTTGAGTGTACTATTATCAAATTGTAATGCATTAATAAGCATTCTGTATGGATTGTGGTACCACGAGCTGCAGCATTTTCTTCACACGGTAGTTTTTAAGAAAAATAAAAGATGAAAATTCTAAATCCCCACTTTTCCTGCAATAATAATTCAGAAATAAAAAAAAATAAGCATCTTTGGTATCGCTGCATCTGGAAAAATCCTGATAAAAATATGAAATTAATAAACTAAAACAGTAAATGCCGTAATGAGAAATAAAACACAAACTTAAAAAAAAGCTGAAACTCAAAGAATTGCAGTTTTTTTTTTATTTTGGCCACCACATTGTCTTAAAAATTGCAATAAAAAGTAATCATAAAGTTTTAATTTCCCCCAAATTTTATCATTTATCACATTATCAAGTGTCAGCTTTCCATTAGTGATGTACCACTAATGGCGGCAAGTCTCCTGGCTGCTAAGCGGCCCGTGAGTTGGGGTGGTCAGTGCCAGTGGTGGCACCACCCCACCACCCGGCTTCGCACTTCCAACTGTATCAGCATCCTGGATGCCAATACAGTTGAAAGCAATAATAGAGGAGAAAGCATCAGCTGACGTCTCAGCGGCCATTATATTATATGGAGGGCTATGTGTGGCTATTATATTATATGGAAGGTTATGTGGGGGCCATTATATTCTATGGAAGTCTATGTGGGGGCCATTATATTATATGGAGGGCAATATGGGCCCATTATATTATATGGACGGCAATGTGGTTCCATTATTTTATATGGAAGGCTATGTGGGATCATTATACTGTTTGGAGGGATATATTGGGACCATTATACTGTTTGGTGGGATACGTGGGGCCGTTAAACTATGTGGTGGCTATTTTACTGTCTGGAGTGCTATGTGGGGGCTATTATAATGTTTAGAGGGCTATGTGAGGGCCATTATAATGTTTGGAGGGCTATGTGAGGGCCATTATAATGTTCGGAGGGCTATGTAAGGGCCATTATAATGTTTGGAGAGCTTTGTCTGGCCGTTATACTGTTTATGAGGATTAGTGGAGGCCATTAGAAAGTGTAGAGGTTTGTGTGGGGTCCATCATACTGTGTGGGGTCATCATATTGTATGGAGGGCTGTGTTGGAGTCACAGTTAGGGCATCATACTGGCTTGGGGGGTCATCATACATTGCCAGGTGGGTACAGTAGGGTCATCATACTGTGCATTTGGAGGGTGCTGTGTAGGAATTCCCTGTGGTGGGTATCATACTGTGTTTGGGGGGGCACTTTTTGTTGGCATCATATTTTATGAGGGCACTGAAAGAGGAATCTAGGGGCATCAATAGAAGGTAAATTACTCTGTAAGGGCTGCAAAGTTGTGAGATATGCTCTTCTGTGCCCCACAGAATATATTTTTTATTTTTTTTATTTTTTCTTAGAGAGGGGAGTAGGGGTGATTAGAAGCTCTGTAATGTGGTCCCATGATTTTTATGTACGTCTCTGCTTGCCACACTAAAAATAAAAAAATAAAACGCCCTCATAGAGGTTTATTGACGGAAAAATAAAAAATTACATGTCTCAGACAATAGCAGCAGAAAACTAAATAAAAAATATATATATCAAGTTTGGTATCGCTATAATTATACTGAATTGTAGAATCATATTACCAGGTCATTTTTGCCACACAATGAACACTATAAAAACAAAATGGAAAAAAAAAATGTCATAATTGCATTTCCTTCACAAATTCACGGCACTTGGATTTTTTTTCCTGTTTTCCAGTACATTGTATGTACAAATGAATTGAGTTATTCCAAACTACAACTCATCTAGGAAAAGAAAAAATTCCCCATCTGCCTTTTTTGACGGAAAACTGAAAAAGTTATGGCTCTTGGAAGAAAGGGAGGAAAAAAGCAAAAACAAAAAATCGCTCTATTGAGAAGGGGTTAAAGACAAGATCATAATGACCGCCGTCGCGACCAGGACCTGTTGCTTGCACGCTGAAGTCAGCTGCAGGTTTCAGAAGAGGACCCCGCACGGCGGAGGAGAAGAGGGAAGGTGAGGATAATGGCTTTTTTTTTTGTAGACATTACAGAACAGAGGCAAAACAGGGGATATATACCAGGATGGGGCACAGGGTAAGTGACATATGTACTAGGATGGGGGATGTACTGTATATACCAGAATGGAACACATGATGGACACATATACCAGGGTGAGGGACTTATATACAAGGATGGAGAGCATCAGATGCAGAGAAGCAATTGACGCGCCCCCTGGGCCGTGGGGTACTCGGCAGCCGGGCCTCTGCGTATGCCGGTGGGGAATATCACGGTGGCTGGCCCGGTCTGTGACCCAGGGCGGTCAGTAAAAAAATGGGAATATTTATAGGGAATTTGGAAAGTTTGTGACGCCACCTGTGGAATGCGGCTAAGGGGAGCCGACGCTGCGGAGCAGTCCTCTGGAGCTGGTGTTACGGCAGCAGGATGGTGTGGCTCTCCACAGGTAGAGCTGGCTCCAGGGCAGTGTAGGGGTGAACGGTGGATGGTGCAGGGGAGAGACGGCAGGATGGTCCCGGAGGAAAGACGGACACTCACACGGGGGTAAGCTTCAGTACCTTTACTGGTGATGCTGCAGGCACGGTCCAGGGTACTCCAGGCGAAGGGCGCACTTTTGGACTCTCCGCAGTGAGCGGGTATAGGGCCTCCTGATCCATGGCTTTACTCTCTGAGCTTCTGTCCTGCCTGGAGCTAGGCCTTGCTTGGTTACTGTCTCTCTTTGCACCTGCTGACCTGGTGGTAGGGCCTTCTCCTGGAGATCACTCTCCCTTGACGCTGGGGCCTTCCTGACTCCTAGCCCTGGAACTGCAATCAGCATTTGGTGAACCTGGGACCTGTGTCCTCCAGGGGTTCCGGTGGTTCCTACTGGGTGTAAAGGGTCCCTGTGAGCGTGGACCCGGTGTCCGATATATATATATATCGGGGTGAGCCTGTTATGCTCCTCTGCCCCCTCGCTACGTCTTCCTTCTCCTCTCGCCTTTGGCCACACTCAGGGCCCTCACTAGGCTCTCACACGTGCTGTAGGCCTTGGCTCGCCTAAGCACAGCAGCCAGCGTGCTGCCTCTTCGCTGCTCTCTGAGCGTCAGCACGCTCTCAGACTCCTTCTCAGTCTGACTCTCAACTCTCAACTCCAACACCGAACACTAAACTGGAACTGAGCTGCCTGGCTCCACCCTCCCTATATATATCCCTAACGTGCTCCCTCTGCTGGTCTGAGGTGGTAGGGTGGAGGTGTGTGAATGTGTTAGGGCCTCTTGTGAAGAAGTCCATCCATGCACCCTTCTGGGATCTATGGCACCAGTGCGTAGCAGGGCGCCACAGAATGATGGGAGAGGGAGTGTCACATGAACCTCCTTCCTCCATCATTGCTTTCAATTGTATCGGAATCTGGGGGGGGCGGTTCTCACTGGCCAGAGGGGCAACCCAATGCGGCACTGACACCGGTTCTCCCCAGTTCATGGGCCCCATAGCAGTCACCTGGCCTGCCACCATTGGGGGTACGTCACTGCCCATGACCCAAGCGCTGCAAGGCATGTTGTATGTTCAACTACTGCCTAGAATGTTGAGTTTTCTGGGTTTGAGTCCTGGGAGAGGTTCGCAAAAAAAAAAAAAATTATAGGTTTCTAATAGTGATGGGCGAGCACTAAAATGCTCGGGTGCTTAATGCTCGGGCTGAGCAAATTGGAATACTCGGGTGCTCAACTCAAGCAACTAGCCCAATGTAAGTCTATGGGAAACTCGAGCATTTTTCAGGCAGCTCCACCCGGCGGTCTGCAGAGGGCCTAAAAATTGCCCAAATGACATGGGGACAGCATGGGGAAGACCCCTGGAAGCAGTTCTGACTCCCAGGTCACTGCTGTCAACAATGTTGTCAGAGGTATTATGCCACTTTTACAGACTCACGATAAAACATACAAAAACGAATCCAAAATGGATTTTCCTGAGAAATATGTTAAGGAACATCCTTTCCAGGGTAATGACTTGCATGTAAGATAAAATAAATAACCAAAACCAAAAATACTCCTCCACACCTTGGGCTGTGTTCATACGTAGAGTTTTTGATGCGTTTTTGCACTTTTGCATTGATTTCAACCAAACAAATGCATTCACTGGGAAATGTCATTTTAACATTTTACAACCTTATCTGGCCATGTGGTGTGTGACACATCATCAGACACATGCATACAGTACTGAAAAGAAGTGGGAACAGCTTGGGGAAGACCCCTGGAAGCATCTCTGTCTCCCAGGTCACTGCTTAAAACTGTGCCCATCATAAGTGATCCTTGGCGCATATGAAGATGCCTTCTGCCATGCACCTGTCGTTGCAGACTTGCAACAATCACCGTTCATGTTCTTGTCCCAGAGCGACGTTCAGTTGTCCCTACCCCATTCTTTGGAATGCAAGCGCAAGTATGCAGCCAGCCACCCACCCACAGGCTGCAATACTATACTGCCAAATTTTTGACAGCTGCTTGCACTAGAAATGTGGCCTTTTATACAGCCACTATTTCTCCCGGTATCGTCTCCGCCTTCCACAAGCACGGGTCCCACAACATTACCCGTGCCTTTTCCAGTGCACTTACTGGGAAGGACCGCCTAACCACAACCACGTGGTCAAGTGAATGTGGCCAGGGACAGTACAGAGCCAGTCCACAGCTTTTTTTTGCTGAGAGTTGTATTTCACCACAGCCATATTCTTTAGCTTGGTGAAAGGACTTGGGAAACCATATCTACTCCAGCTGTCATTTCTCACAGAAAGTCCTCTAAAGTTGCTTTCACTTGAAATGTGGCCTTTTAGGCTCGTGGAGGCGGAGGCTTTTCAAAACCTCATGACGGCGGTGGCCGGGTGTCCATACTCGGTCCTCAGCTGCCACTATTTCTCCCAGTATCGTCTCCGCCTTCCATAAGCACGGGTCCAACAACATTACCCGTGCCCTCCCCAGTGCACTTACTGGGAAGGACCGCCTAACCGCAAACAGGTAACTGTGGCCAGAGACAGTATGGAGCCAGTCCACAGCTGAGTTGTATTTCACCACAGCTATATTCTTTAGTTCAGTGAAAGGACTGGCATAGAGAGAAACCGTATCTACTCTGGGTGTCATTTCTCCCAGGAAGTCCACTAACAATTTAAAGACACATAGAGCAGGGCCACAGTAACAAGTACAACATGTTTCCATTAGAAAGGAGAAGGTCTGCTATACAGTTATAGGGTATGCAGTGAGTCCAATGGCTGACCAAATTCAAGAAAAACCCCACTAACTATTTAAAGACTCATAGAGCAGGGCCACAGTAACAACAAATTCCCATTAGAAAGGAGAGGGTTTCCCATAGTGTTGGCCTATGCAGTGAATGCAAGGGCTGCCAAAAATTGGGAGGCAATCCAATTTCCCTTGGAAGAGACTTAGAGGGCCTCATAAAAAAATGTTCCCATTAGAAAGCTCTCCTATAGTTGTAATGCCCATGCACTAAGTGTATGGGCTGACAGACATTTATCCGTGGGGGGTATATATGAACATGCTGTATAAAAAAATTTTTTTACGGGCATCATAAAAACTAGTGTTGAGCAAGCACTAAAATGCTCGGGTGCTCGAAGCGCGGGCTGAGCTCACCATGATACTCGGGTGCTCGACCCGAGCTACGAGCCCAATGTTAGTCTATGGGAGACCTGAGCATTTTTGCGGTGGCACTCCTGGCAGTCTGTAGAAAGCCTAAAAAGTTCCCAAAACGACAGTGACAGTGCTCAAAGGCATGGGGGCAGCATGGGGATCGCCCCTGGAAGCATTTCTGACCCCCAGGTCACTGCTGTCAACAACGTGGTCAGAGGTATTAAGCCACGTTTACGGGCTCACAATAAAACGTTCAAAAACTAAACTGAAACTGCTTTCCTGTGAAATTTGTTAAGGAATTTCCTTTCCAGGGTAAAGATTTGTGTATAAGGTAAAATAAATAACCAAAAACAAAAATACTCCTCCTCACCTTGGGCTATGTTCACAAGTAGGATTTTTCATGCATTTTTGCACTTTTGTATTGCTTTCAATCGTGACAATGCATTCACCAGGAAATGTCATTTTAACATTTTACAATCATATCTAGCCATGTGTTGTGTGAGACATGCATACAGTGCTGAAAAGACAAGGGAACAGCATGGGGAAAACCCCTGTAAGCATCTCTGACTCCCAGGTCACTGCCTAAAAGTGTGCCCATCAGAAGTGATCCTTGCCGCATCAGAAGATGCAGACTTGCAACTATCCCTGTGCAAGTCCTTGTCCCAGGGCAATGTTCAATTGTACCTCCCCCATTCCTTGCAATGCAAGCGCAAATATTCAGCCAACCACCCACCCACCCGCCGTCTGCAATACCATACTGCTAGCTTTCACTTGAAATGGGGCCTTTTAGATTGGAGGAGGCCGAAGCTGGCAACTACCTCATGGCTCCTTCGGCAGCGAGGTATCCATACTCAGTCCCAAGCCTCCCGGCGGCCGGGTGTCCACGCTCGGTCCCCAGCCGCCAGGGGGGTGGCCGGGTGTCCATAATCGGTCCCCAGCCGCCCTGTGGCCGGGTGTCCACACACGGTCCCCAGCCGCCTGGGGGCAGCCGGGTGTCCATAAACGGTCCCCAGCCGCCCCTATTTCTCCTGTCACCTTCCCCCACTATTTTCTTAGCCTGGCCTGCTTTAGGGCAGCATTGGACGAGCCCACCAGAGAACCAGACTCCTCCGGTGGGCCCTGGCTTCTGACTCGCCCCCTGGGCCGTGGGGCACTCGGATCCGGGCAATAGGGGGAACGATGGGAGTAGTAGTGGCAACCCGGTTCCATGGCTCAGGGTGGTCAGGCCAGTGGTAGTCCGTTATGTGTTATTAATTATGTCCGACTACGCCACCCGTGGATTTGCGGTTATTAGGAACCGCCGCTGCATGCAGACCGCTGGGGCTGATGAGGTGTGCAGCTATGGTAGTGTGACTCCCCACGGGAAGAGTGCGGCCCCAGGGCAGTATAGTGGATGCTGGGAGTAATGGTAGTGAGAGTCCCAGTGCTGATAGTGCTGGAGGAACAAGGAGCACACAGACAACAGGTTGCAGTCCAGGGTCTTTACTAAACAGGTAAACTGACCCACAAACAGTCCCGGCTAGGAGGGGACCGGGATGTCTGAGAGCAACGGGGAAATTGGCCCTGGTCAGGGTGAGGGTGTAGGCCTACCGTGCTTTCTGCGCTCCTTCTGGCTATCTCCTCCTGATAGGGTAACAGCCCACGTTTCCGAGCTTTCCGTGTTTTCTCGCCTGTATGGCCTGCGACGTGGGTTCCTTTCTGCTCCCAGCCTTGTACGGCTTTACTGGTCCCTTCGGTTGTGGCAGGGCCTCCAGGCTTCTTAGGCCAAGGAATGTACAGTCCCTTGCGGACTGGTTCTCTGCTGGGGGATGTGGAATCCTTCCAGCCTCAGACACCAAAGTCTGGTAAAATTAAGTCTTTTCTCTGCCAAGACAGGCTCTCTTCGCCTCTTGTCTCTGGCTTGTGGCTCTCCTACTGCCACACTTCCTCTTAGGTGCAACACAACTTTCTGTCCCTGCTTTGGGACACCTCTCAGTGCTGAGGCAGGTAGTCCAGTACTCCCTAACCCTGCCCTCAGTACCAGCTTTTATAGGGGCAGCCAGCTCCCCCTACTGGCCTGAGACAGGAGGCATTGCATGCTAATGTTCCCCTGACTAGAGAATCTCCCCCTTGCTCTCAGACACAGCTTTAATTACACTTGTGGCATCCAGGTCAGGGTGACACATTCCCCCCTAGTGAAATTTAGTACTCCGGGACTAAACAATAAACAAAGACAGTATGCATAACAATAAAACAATAACAGACAGACGACGCACAAATTGAGTTCTTAAGGTCACAGTGTGGCCTGTGACCGGGTGTCCATATCACCAAAACAACGGGGAGCCTTTACCAGGTGGGGGTCTGTCCTACCCCAAGTCCTTTACAGTCTTAGTTCATTCCTTGGTTAGGCTCCAAACGCAGTCCATACAAGGTCCTGGTTATAAAAAGTCCATAACCTGTGAGTCCTTACAGTAACTGCAAGAAACTGAAACACAGAATTACCAAACAAACATGTAACTTGGCAAACAATTCAACATTTGGCAACAGGGTTATTTACAATCTTAGTACACTCTATATTCTCCAGCGAGCGGGTATCTGTCCCTTTGTGCTCCTGGTTGACCTACGTAGCCCACTGTCTGGTGGTGGACCAATCTGGCTTTCCCCACTAGCGTTAGGGGTACAGCTACCAGCTGGGTGTACAGGTAAGGCAGGCAGCTGTCTGCGGGTCCTTTGGCTTACCGCAGGCATGGCAGGCTCACTGTCAGCAGAGGGTTGACTCTCCTGGGCTGCTGGTACAGGCTCTTCTGCCTCTGGAACCGCTTGCTCCTCTTCACCTTCCGGCTCTGGTGTTGGTTGTTGCTGTGCCGGTTGCAGGAAATGCAGGACAGGTACCACTATGGCATCATTTATGCGAGTCCAGGACTGAGGGAACTCTCCAAGAACGGTGCTGATCATTTCTTCCTTGTCCTCTGCGGGTTCAAGGTCACTCTGATCCTCTTCTGCACTACGGAGTTGCTCAGGGCACCTTTTGAGGTGGTCTCTGGAGACGACACTAGTGGTTTCTCCTCCATCCTTGGTGATTAAGCACACCTTTGGGTTGTCGTGGTCAGACTGCAGTACGGTGTAGGGTTCCCTTTCCCACTGGTCGTCCAACTTATGTAGCCTTCTTTTTCATTTTAGGACTTGCTCAACAGGTTCTAGGGGACTAGCAGGGGCGTGTTGATTGAAGAGTCTTTCTTGCTTCTCTCTCACCTGGGTTAGGCTCTTCTCCACACTCTCCTGTACCTTCTTGTACTGCAGTTGCCTTTCCGTATCCCAGTCCGCATCCGGGGAGGTGTCCTCAGGTATTAGGACTCCCATCTCCAGGTCTACGGGCAGCTTACCCGGTCTGGCTCGCATCAGGTAAGCCGGGGCGCAGTTTGTAGCATTCACCGGGATATTGTTGTATAGGTCTATCAGATCCGGCAGTTTTTCTGGCCACAGGCTGCGTTCCTCCAGGGGCAACGTCTTCAGGAGATCAATGACTATATTGTTCATCTTCTCACACATCCCGTTGGTTTGTGGATGGTAAGGCGTTGTCCGAATTTTCTTACAGCCATAGAGGTTGCAGAACTCCTGGAAGATTTCAGCCTCGAACGCTGGATCCTGGTCTGTCAGGACCTGTTCCGGATACCCGTGTGGACGGCAGAAGTATTGCTGGAAGGCTCTGGCCGCTGTTTGGGCTGTCAAGTCCTTTACCGGGACCACCACTAGAAAACGGGAATAGTGGTCCACGATTGTCAGGGCATAGATGTATCCTGACCGGCTTGGAGCCAATTTGACGTGGTCCAGAGCTACCAGCTCAAGAGGCTGCGTGGTGACGATGGGCCTCAAGGGTGTCTTCTGGCTGGTGCGGTCCTTCCTCCTCAGGTGACAAGGGCCACAGTCTCTGCACCACTTTTCTACAGCTCCTCTCATGCCGACCCAAAAGAATCTTCCTCTTAACAGGAACTCCAGTTTCTTCCAACCGAAGTGTCCCGCTCTGTCATGGTAAGCCCCCAGGACCATAGCTGCATCTCGCCTTGGGACCACGACTTGCCAGGTCAGCTCGTGCGTCCGGTGGTTAACAATCCTTCTGCACAACTTGCCTTCGTAGAGGAACAGCTTGCTCTTCTCCTTCCATAGCTGCTTGGCTTCCTCTAGGGCATCTGGATCTAGGCGGGCGTCTTCCCGGGTCAGCAGATCTTTCACCAGGCGGACTGCTGGGTCACTATCTTGGGTCTCGGCCCAGCTGTGGTGAGGTAGGGGATTCATCATCACAGTTGTTAGATCCTCCTCCTTCACGCGGTGAGAGTGTTGAGCGGCTCCATACCGGTGAAACGCGGGGAGTTCTACCTCCTCCAGCTCTTCTGGGTCTTCGTCACCTTCAGGTAAGTGAGGCATCCTTGATAGGGCGTCCGCGTTGGCGTTGGTTTTGCCTGCCCGGTACTTGATCACGAAGTCATAGTTGGAGAGACGGGCCATCCACCGCTGTTCCAGGGCACCCAGTCTTGCATTGTCCAGGTGTGTCAATTGGTTGTTGTCCGTGTACATGGTGAACTTTGCTGAGGCCAGGTAATGCTTGAAGCGTTCCGTCACGGCCCACACCACCGCCAAGAATTCTAGCTTGAAGGAGCTGTAATTCTCCGGGTTCCTCTCGGTTGGCCTCAGCTTCCGACTGGCGTATGCGATCACCCGTTCTCTGCCCTGTTGGTTTTGGGACAGTACGGCTCCCAGTCCCACATTACTGGCATCTGTGTGGAGAATGAAAGGCTGGCCGTAATCAGGGTAGGCCAGGATCTCATCCCCTGTGAGGGCCATCTTTAGCTGGCGGAAGGACTCCTCTTCCGGTTTATCCCACTTGAAGCGTGGCTTTGGACTTCGGGACTTAGACTGTCCGATCAGGAGGTCCTGCATAGGAGCTGCCATCTTAGTGAACCCGGGGATGAACCTTCGGTAGTTGCCTACCAACCCGAGAAACTGTCTCACCTCTTTGATGTTCGATTGGCTTGGCCAGCTCTTGATTGCCGTGACCTTGTCAGGGTCGGGGGCCACTCCTTCCGCGCTTACCACGTGCCCTAGGTACTGGACCTTTGGTTTCAGCAGGTGACACTTCGATGGTTTCACCTTCAGGCCATAGCCTGCCAGGGCTTCGAACACCTCGGTCAGGTGCTTGAGATGGTCCTCGTAGGTCTTCGAATAGACGATCACGTTGTCCAGGTAAAGGAGGACCGTCTCGAAGTTTCGGTGCCCTAGACAGCATTCCATCAGCCGCTGGAAGGTCCCTGGTGCGTTGCAGAGTCCGAAAGGCATACAGTTGAATTCGCTCAGTCCCATCGGGGTGGTGAAGGCGGTCTTCTCCTTGTCAGCCTCTGCCACAGGAACCTGCCAGTACCCGCTAGCAAGGTCCAAAGTAGAAAAGAAGTTAGCAGATTTTAGTGCGGCTAAAGACTCCTCTATTCTAGGCAGCGGATATGCATCTTTGTGGGTGATACGGTTGATTTGTCTATAGTCCACGCACATTCTCATGGTGCCGTCTTTCTTTTTCACCAGAAACAAGGGGGCTGCCCAGGGGCTACAGCTATCTCTAATGACCCCAGCTTCTTTCATCTCTCTTAGCATGCCCTTAGCGTTCTGATAATGTGCAGGGAGTACAGGCCTGTGTCTCTCTTTTATTGGTGGGTGGCTCCCTGTGGGGATGTGGTGTTCTATCCCCTTTACTCTGCCGAAGTCTAGCGGGTGCTTACTAAAGACTCTCTCGTACTCCTGTACCACCCGGTAGACTCCTTGTTTTTGGTGCAGGGGAGTGGAGTCAGCACCCACGTGGAGTTTCTGGCACCAGTCCTCCTTTTGTTTCTGGGAGCCATTACCCTCCGCCTGTGGAGATGGAGGCAAGGGCTCCACGGCCCTGATAGCTTGGTGTTCGACAACAAACAGTTTGGCGAGTGTAGCGTACCTGGGTAAGTGTACCTCCCTCTCCCCAATGTTGAGGATGCGGACGGGCACCCTCCCATGTCGGACATCAACCACCCCCCGGGCTGTCAAAATGGTGGGCCTGCTGTCTGAGTACACGGGTTCTACCATGGCTTGGTAGTCTCTACCTCTCAACCCGATTGCAGTCCGACACCAGATCATCATTTCACTTTTGGGAGGCATGGAAATGGGGAATGGATCACTGAGTCTTACGCTACCGATCTCACCACCAGACAGTTCTACCTGCTGCCGTCTCATCAGGGCTTTTATCTCCTTGTTGAGGACTCTCTGTTGGCTGGAACTAGCATTCACCGCCACCTGTTGTAGAATTACAATTACCTCTGAAAGACAATTTTCAATTATGTTAGTACCCACAGTTATTTTAGGGTGACTTTAATGACGGTCAATGTCCACAATAATCACTCCCTGTGCCGGCAGTTCAACTTTACCAATTTTAATGGTCATCTCCTTGAACCCCATCTGCGGCACGGGTAAGCCATTACTGGCGATGATGCTCAAGTTACTGTCTGGGTACCGTGTGATATCAGCATCAGTCCAATACTGCTTAAAAAGTACATAAGGGATTGTGGTTACTTGCGACCCAGTATCCAGCAAGGCGCTTATGGGGATACCGTCCAGCACCACGGGTAAAACCGGGCGCCCCCCCACGTACTTATTACGCCAATTGTAAGGGCCTGGTGATCTTATGCCTGGGGGTTGGCCCTCTGCCCCAGGTTGGACCCGTTTAAATTACAGTACCTGGAAATGTGTCCGGGCTGGTTGCATCGACGGCAAATGGGCTGTCCATCCTCTGCGTAGCAGTCTGTGGGCCTCCCTCGGAACGACGGGATCCTCCTCTGTCGACGCCACGGGACATCCTCCGGACTTGAAGCCAGCTCGATGGGTCTTGACGGGTCCACTCGCAACGCCTGGACGGTCCTGGTCAATGCCGCGACGCTCCTGGTCAGCTCCTGGACTTGGTGGTGCAGGTCTTTCGACGGGGCTTGGTTCAGGGCCTGTGCATCAGCCTCCACGGAGTCCATAGAGGAGGGCGCCGCCTCCTGGTGGTGGGTGATAGCAGGGCGCCGGGGGTTTATAGCGCCACTGGTTTGGTTGCAGATTCACGGAGCACCCTTATGGCCCTGTCCTTAAATTGGGCAAAGGTCAGATCGGGGTTCTGAAAGAACATGAGGCGCAGTTGGGCCCTGTGGGCGCTAGACAGCAGACCCTCTATGAATTGTTCTGTTAGCAGCTTATCGGTTTCCTGCACACTGCCAGGGTCAGTTTGTTGAATAGCCCTCAAGGCTTCCTGCAGATTTAGGGCATAGTCTCTGATGCTGTCCTGTGCCCGCTGCTTACATCCATAGAACCTCATTTTAATCTCAGCGGAGGTACGTGTATCAAAGGTACCCCGCAGCCGGGCCAGAATACCCTTCACAGTCCTTTTCTCCTCAGTGGGCCATGATTTTACCTCCCTTTGGGCTGCGCCAGTTAACTGCCCTGCCAATATGCTGACCTTCTGCTCCTCTGTCAGGGTGTAAACCTGGAACAAACTGTACAGCCTTTCTTTAAAGTCAGTTAGGGCATGGGGCTCCCCTGAGTATTTGGGCAGCCAGGCCGCTCCAGGGATGTAGGGCAAGGAAAAGGGCATCACCGCTGCTGCAGCTGCGTTGGTGGTAGTGGGCGCCCCTGTGTCCGACATCTTCCTCCCCCCTAGTTAAGCGTGGCCTACCTTCCGACGATCCTCTTCTGTAGGCCGCGGCTCCGCTGCTGCTGCTATGGACGAGGACCTGGCGTCGCGTCCTAATGACGTCAGCGTCGCTCTCTCTCCCTTCCAGGACCTTGCGCAGCGTCGGTGCGTGGGGCGGAGCTTCGGATCTCGCGCGGTTTTGACGTCCACGCCCCTCTTCTTCCCGCACGGCGTCCTGAAGATGGCGTCCGATGGCGGGAAGCAGCCGCGGATGGCGGGAAGATGGCAGAAGACGGCGGGAAACGGTCCAAGATGGCGACTGATGGCGGGAATCGGCTCCGGATGGCGGGAAACGACTCCGGGCGGCGGGAAACGGTCCAAGATGGCGACTGATGGCGGGAATCGGCTCCGGATGGCGGGAAACTTCGCCACAGGTAAGTTTACAAAAGTCTTTTTCAGGCACGCAGTACCCGGTGGTTGCGGGCACGAAATCCTGCCGACTACGCCAAAACTGACTCGCCCCCTGGGCCGTGGGGCACTCGGATCCGGGCAATAGGGGGAATGATGGGAGTAGTAGTGGCAACCCGGTTCCGTGCCTCAGGGTGGTCAGGCCAGTGGTAGTCCGTTATGTGTTATTAATTATGTCCGACTACGCCACCCGTGGATTTGCGGTTATTAGGAACCGCCGCTGCATGCAGACCGCTGGGGCTGATGAGGTGTGCAGCTATGGTAGTGTGACTCCCCACGGGAAGAGTGCGGCCCCAGGGCAGTATAGTGGATGGTGGGAGTAATGGTAGTGAGAGTCCCAGTGCTGATAGTGCTGGAGGAACAAGGAGCACACAGACAACAGGTTGCAGTCCAGGGTCTTTACTAAACAGGTAAACTGACCCACAAACAGTCCCGGCTAGGAGGGGACCTGGATGTCTGAGAGCAACGGGGAAATTGGCCCTGGTCAGGGTGAGGGTGTAGGCCTACCGTGCTTTCTGCGCTCCTTCTGGCTATCTCCTCCTGATAGGGTAACAGCCCATATTTCCGAGCTTTCCGTGTTTTCTCGCCTGTATGGCCTGCGACGTGGGTTCCTTTCTGCTCCCAGCCTTGTACGGCTTTACTGGTCCCTTCGGTTGTGGCAGGGCCTCCAGGCTTCTTAGGCCAAGGAATGTACAGTCCCTTGCGGACTGGTTCTCTGCTGGGGGATGTGGAATCCTTCCAGCCTCAGACACAAAAGTCTGGTAAAATTAAGTCTTTTCTCTGCCAAGACAGGCTCTCTTCGCCTCTTGTCTCTGGCTTGTGGCTCTCCTACTGCCACACTTCCTCTTAGGTGCAACATAACTTTCTGTCCCTGCTCTGGGACACCTCTCAGTGCTGAGGCAGGTCGTCCAGTACTCCCTAACCCTGCCCTCAGTACCAGCTTTTATAGGGGCAGCCAGCTCCCCCTACTAGCCTGAGACAGAGGGCATTGCATGCTAATGTTCCCCTGACTAGAGAATCTCCCCCTTGCTCTCAGACACAGCTTTAATTACACTTGTGGCATCCAGGTCAGGGTGACACACTTCTCCATCAGGGGAGTTGAGAGTGCCAAGGTGAGGAGCATGATGATGATAGAAGTTAGTGTGGCGCCCCTGAGGGTTCAGTCGCCACAGAGATACTGCACCTCACCCCGAGGTGTGGTGTCTCCCTTCTCTCAGGTAAGATGGGAATGCTGCACGGAACCCCAACCACCTACATCCAACACAACACTGCTCCAGGCCAGCAGGAGGGGCAAGACGCAATGTAGTTTTCTGCTGATCCCTGGCCCTGGCTGGAGTAGGGGGGGGACTCAAAGATAGGGGGAACCAATAGTGGGTGTGGGTGGAGGAAGTTGATACACAGAGCACATATACAGTAGGTATATAATAGGAAGCCATATTAGGAAAGGAGGTCTTTAGTGAGGGCTGTGCAGAGGAACAGTCCGGGAGCAGAGGCTCAGGCAGAGTTCTGCTCCACAGTTAGGGCCCAGCATAGTGGCCCGGAGGGGAGCAGGGAGTAGGCTCCAGTTCTAAGAAGGAATCCCAAAGGGGTATGGCGCGTGCAGAACGGCACCCGTACGTCCTGTTCCTGCCCGGTGTCAGGAGGGATCGAGCTTGCCGCATTCTAAACCCCAGGGGGTCAGGTTGGTCCCGGATCCGACGTACAGGAAGGACTTCAGCATACCCGAGCAGGATTAAGAGTGGGCAGCGTTGGGCAACGGTGAGAAGGACCAAGTGTGAAGAAGGTCAAATTAAGCACATCTGAAAGTGGGGTTCTGCCAAGCATACCTAAGCTGCTTGAAGGAGGACTGAACCGGTGAACGCAGTGCGACGAGGGAGGCCTTCACCTGTAAAGTGCACTTGTGAATTGCCTAAGAACTGTGAGTAAAGCCTTGGACGACTGCAACGAACAGCCTCTGTCTGTTTCTACACTGGCGCTATCTACCTGCACCACAACGCCCAGTACACTTCACCCACCATTCATCTATTTATCTGTACTGCCCTGAGGCCCGCTCCACCTGTAGGGAGCTGTAACATCTTAAGCTGCCTTGACACCTGCCTCAGAGGACTGTTGCAGCGCTGGTGACCTTCACCAGACACCAGAGGTGGCATCACGAACTATCTGAACTTTTATTATTAATTGCTACCCCTTTTTGTGCACTGACCGCCCTGGGCCAGCCACCGTGATATACTGCTCCAGACAGTAAGGCCCCCGGGGGGCGAGTCATTAGCATCTGCTTTGTTTTCTTTTAATGCTAGCATAAGTGTGCCGCCTGCCACCCACCCACCCCCAGGCTGCGATGCCATACTGCTAGCTTGCACTTAAAATGGGGCCTTTTAGTTTGGAGTAGGCCGAAGCTGGCCACTACCTCATGGCTGCTTCGGTGGCCTGGTATCCATACTCAGTCCCCAGCCGCCCGGCGGCCGGGTGTCCATAAACGGTCCCCAGCCGCCCCTATTTCTCCTGTCACCTTCTCACACACTTTTCTTAGCCTGGCGTGCTTTAGGGCAGCATTGGACGAGCCCACCAGAGAACCAGACTCCTCCGGTGGGCCCTGGCTTCTCCATCAGGGGAGTTGAGAGTGCCAAGGTGAGGAGCATGATGATGATGATAGAAGTTAGCATCTGCTTTGTTTTCTTGGAATGCAAGCGCATATATGTAGTAGCGTCTAGGACTGAGGTGGTCAGCGTTTTGGCGCATATCCTACCTCCTCCGAGGATTGCTGGATGTTTTCCTGCTACTATCCCAGTTCTATGACTCCCGTGAAAACAAAGCTTCAGGTGATAAATGATGGATGAGGTGGTGGCAAAGGAGAAAGAGCAGGAGGAACAGGCACCATTCACATCAATATCAGGCCAGTCAACCACACATGTCTTGTAGGATATGTTTCTGTACCAAAAGGAGCGGTTCGGCTACACAGTTATAGGGCATACAGTGAGTGCAATGCCTACCAAAAATTTAGAGGCATTCCAATGCCCCTTGGAAGTGACATGAAGGTCAGAGGGCCTTAACTAAACCATTTTTTCCATTTATAGCAACTGGGTCTCCTGTGCACTGTTGGCCTAAGCAGTGAATGGCAGGCTTTCCAAAAATTATGAGGAACTGCAATTCCCCTTGAAACAGACGTGGATTACAGCGTTCTAAAAACCTTCTACCCATTATTGGGGAGTGGGTCTCCCTTAGTGTTCGCCTATGCATTGAAAAGCAAAAGCTGACTAAAATTAGAAGGAAATGCAATGCCCGTTGGAAGAGTCGTGGAGGTCGCAGTAGCTTAACAAGACAGTTTGAATGCCCCTTGGAAAATTGGTGGAGGTCACAGTAACTTAACAGGATGGTTTTAATGCCCCTCGGAAGAGACGTGGAGGTCGCAGTAGCTTAACAAGACGGTTTTAATACCACTTGGAAAAGTAGTGGAGGTCACAGTAGCTTAACAAGACGGTTTGAATGCCCCTTGGAAAAGTGGTGGAGGACACAGTAGCTTAACAAGATGGTTTTAATGCCCCTCGGAAGAGACGTGGAGGTCACAGTAGCTTAACAAGACGGTTTTAATGCCCCTTGGAAGAGTGGTGGAGGTCACAGTAGCTTAACAAGACCCTTTTAATGCCCCTCGGAAGAGACGTGGAGGTCCCAGTAGCTTAACAAGATGGTTTTAATGCCCCTTGGAAAAGTGGTGGAGGTGACAGTAGCTTACCAAGATGGTTTGAATGCCCCTTGGAAAAGTGGTGGAGGCCACAGTAGCTTAACAAGATGGTTTTAATGCCCCTTACAAGAGCCATACAGTATAGCATCTTAAAAACATTATTCCCATTATTGGGGAGTGGGTCTCCCATAGTCTTTGCTTATGCCTTCCAAGCAAAAGCTGCCAAAAATTAGGACGGAGAAACTTGCAATGCCCCTTACAAGAGCCATGCAGTATAGCATATTACAAACATTATTCCCATTATTGGGGAGTGGGTCTCCCATAGTCTTTGCTTATGCCTTCCAAGCAAAAGCTGCCAAAAATTAGGATGGAGGAACTTGCAATGCCCCTTACAAGAGCCATGCATTACAGCATATTACAAACATTATTCCCATTATTGGGGAGTAAGTCTCCCATAGTCTTTGCTTATGCATCCCAAGCAAAAGATGCCAAAAATTAGGACTGAGGAACTTGCAATGCCACTTACAAGAGCCATGCAGTACAGCATATTACAAACATTATTCCCATTATTGGGGAGTGGGTCTCCCATAGTCTTTGCTTATGCCTTCCAAGCAAAAGCTGACAAAAATTAGGATGGGGGAACTTGCAATGCTCCTTACAAGAGCCATGCAGTACAGCATATTACCAACATTATTCCCATTATTGGGGAGTAGGTCTCCCATAGTCTTTGCTTATGCCTTCCAAGCAAAAGCTGACAAAAATAAGGACGGAGGAACTTTCAATAATGGCATCATGGACCACGGTCACCCTGTTGGTATAGTGGTGGTGGAGACTGAGGATAAGGAGAAGAACATAAAAGAGCCGAAATGAGGAAGCGTATACCCATGTGTGGGTGTGAAGCGGTGCATGTGAATACACCTCCGGAAATAACACAGTGGATTTGACTTTATGTTACTCTGCTGTCATTTGGTGGTGATGAGAAGTCTGGCCCAATCCAACCCTTGTTCATTTTGATGAGGGTTAGCTTGTCAGCATTGTCAGTTGACAGGCGAGTGCGCTTATCAGTTATAATTCCCCCAGCGGCAATAAAAACACGCTCCGATAACACGCTAATGGCAGGGCAGGCCAGCACCTCCAAGGCGTACAGAGCGAGTTCATTCAAAGTGTCCAGCTTGGATACCCAATAATTAAAAGGCACAGAGGAATCACGGAGGACGCTGGTACAGTCAGCAAGGTACTCCCTCACCATCTTTTGAAACTTTCCTCTCCTTGTGAGAGTACCCCGCGCCTCAGGGTATGTCCGAACGGAGGGTCTGAGAAAACTGTCCCAGAACATTGACAGTGTTCCCCTGCCTCTGCTGGATTGGAGTTACATCTCTCTTGCATGTACGCCTTGGTTGGGCAACGAACTGTGACCTCTGCCGCTAGCGTGTTCAGATGGGAATTCTGCAGCAAGCGCCTTCTGGTACTGCCCCATTTTTGTAGACCTCTCCACCTCAGGAATAAGAGAGTGAAAGTTCTCCTTGTAGCGGGGGTCTAAAAGTGTCACCAACCAGTAATGACTGTCACCCAACATTTTGACAATACGAGTGTCATGATTAAGGCAGCGTAACATAAAGTCAGCCATGCGTGCCAGACTGGTAACGGGCAAGACTTCCGTGTCCTCACCAAGATGACGACTGACCATGCTCTCCTCCTCCTTCTCCTCCCCCCTGTCCTGAGGCCACCCACGCTGAATCGACGGTATGACAGTTGTACAGGTACTACAGTCTACAGCGCATGATACAAGCTCTTGTTCTTCCTCCTCCTCCTCCTCTCCCTCATTGTCCCCCAATGCACGTTGGGATGAGATGAGGCTGGGCTGTGTGTAATCGACCGCTACGGCTTCTTGATCCATCTCATCATACTCTGGCTGCAATGCCTCCTCTTTAATTCTCTGCAGAGAGCATTGCAAAAGACAGACGAGTTTAATGCAGACGCTAATCATGGCGTCATCGCCACTCACCATCTTGGTGGACTCCTCAAAGTTTGTCAAGATGGTACATATGTCAGACATCCAGGTCCACTCCTGAGGTCTTATGTGTGGAGTCTGACCTGAATAGCAACGGCCTTGTTGTAGCTGGTACTCCACAGCTGCTCTCTTCTGCTCACAAATCCTTGGCAACATGTGGAGGGTAGAGTTCCAACGTGTGGGGATATCACACACCAGTCAGTGTGCTGGAAGCTGCAAACGCTGCTGCAACACAGCAAGGGCGGCAGAAGCTGTAGCCGACTTGCAAAAATGAGCTGACAGGCGGTGTACTTTGACGAGCAGATCTGGCAACTCGGGGTACGATTTAAGAAACCGCTGAACCATGAGGTTAAGCACATGAGCCAGGCATGGTGCGTGTGTGATCTCGCCTCGCCTCAGAGCCGCCACCAGGTTACGGCCATTGTCACACACGACCATGCCTGGATGTAGGTTCAGCGGTCTCAGCCACAGATCTGCCTGCTCTTTCACAACTGTCCACAACTCACAAGCAGTGTGAGGTTTCTCACCTAAGCTTATGAGTTTCAGCACAGCCTGTTGCCCCTTGGCGGAAGCAGTACTGCAGTGCTTCCGGCTTCTAACTGATGTGGTGATATCTGAGATGGAGGCTGAATATGAGGAGGAGGATGATGCGCAGGAGCTGTACACTGTGGGGGCAACTCTGACTGACATAGGACCCGCAATCCTTGGTGTGGGGAGGATGTGTTCCGTCCCAAGGTCCGACTGGGTCCCGGCTTCCACTATGTTTACCCAGTGTGCCGTCAGGGAGATGTACCATCCCTGGCCACAAGCACTTGTCCACGTGTCCGTTGTCAGGTGGACTCTCCCAGTAACTGCGTTGTTGAGGGCACAGCAGATGTTTTGGGACATGTGCTTGTGTAGTGCGGGGATGGCACACCGGGCAAACTAGTGTCGGCTGGGGACCGAGTACCGAGGGACGGCCACCGCCATAAGGTTGCGGAAGGATTCCGTCTCCACCAGTCTAAAAGGCAACATTTCCAATGCAAGCAGCCGTGAAATGTGCGAATTTAGGACTGTGGCCTGTGGGGCGTTGGCTGCGAATTTCCGCTTTCGTTCAAAGGTCTGGGATATGGACATTTGAACGCTTTTGGGACGTGGACGTTGATGTTGATGCTGTTTCTTGAGAAACTGCCATAACAAGTGAAGAATGAGAGGAGGGGGCATCTTTGCATGCAGTATGGACAGGGGATTGCCTTGCACACTCAACAAGGGGTTCTATTGCACGCACAACAGCGGAAGAAGCAGTGGTGACACCCGATGACACTGGTCGTGGACCCTGGGATTTACCCTACAAAGTCGGGTGCTTTGCTGCCATTTGCCTGATCAGGCTGGTAGTGGTCAGGCTGGTAGTTTTGTCACCTCTGCTGATGCTGGCATGGCAGGTGGTACAAATGGCCTTTTTGGGGTTATCAGCAGAGTCTTTAAAAACTCTGGAAGATCTACAGGTTGTACTGGAAATGTCCCTCGTGTTGGTGTTACGAGGAACTGTTGCCTGTCTTCTGTGTGCGGCCACCACACTGCTTCTTCCTGCCTGTTGGGGTACTCTGCCTCCCTCACCCTGTGTGCTACTGGCCTCGCTCTGCATGTCCTCCTGCCACATTGGGTCAGTTACTAGATCATCCACCACCTCCTCCTCTTTCACTTGCACACCATGATCCTCCTCCTCACTTCCTGGCAATTGTGTCTCGTCATCCACCACCTCTTGTGACAAATTGCCAGCGTCGACTTCCTGTGGCCGTGGCTGTTCAAATATTTGGGCATCGCAACATGGGATCTCCTCTTCCACCACTTCAAGCGGAGTAGGCGAGGGGCACAAATCTGGAAATGGACCAGTGAACAGCTTTTCAGAGTGTCCAAGTGTGGGATCAGTTGCTGACTGACGATACTCGGCATGGTGGGAGGAAGGAGCATCAGGGTGAGGAGGAGTATGCGGTCGAGACTAGTGTTGAGCCGCCCCCGTAGTGTTCGAGTTCGGTTCGGTTCGTCGAGCACCCGTTTGTTCGCCGAACTAATCATCGAACACCTTCGAACACCGTTAAAACCAATGGCAGGCAAACAAAAACACATAGAATGCCCTTCTAAAACCAAAAAAGTGCGAAGCCGACACGGCCAGTCCGTTCCTGCCCGTGCGACCTCCAGAGCTGCGGTGGACCCTGACGACCAGCCCCCCTCTCCCAATACTGGTGCCTGTCCGCTGGTGGGTCGAGCGAGCCCCCCTGCGGTGGAGGCAGGTCTTAAATTGTCTCTCTAATTTGAATGAATACACTTTAAATCCTTTTACAAAGATCTATTGGAAGGTAACTCTCATGCCAGCAGCCGCGGTAATTCCAGCTCCAGTAGCGTCCACTGAAGCTGCTGCAGTTGAAAAGCTTTTATAAGGATCGAGCTTGGCGGTCCACCGCAAGACGTCCTACCGCCAGTCCCAGCCCCTGTGCCTTGGGGTGTCTCCCGATGCTCTTCACTGAGTGTCCCGGGGGCCCAAACCATTTCCTTTGAAAAAATTAAGTGTCCAAACTACAGGTGGTGTAGCTTGCTTAACAGCTGGGTTAATCCGCTGACTAGCAGACACTGCTACTAGGCCCAAAGTATTGCTTGGGCTAGATGCAATTAAAAATTTGTAATTAGATACTCTCATTGGATGCTGAGAAAGCATTCCATAGTCTCCTGGCACGCCATATATTATTCTCTTAAAAAGCTTGGGGTAGGGGACCCTTTTATAGCCAAAATCATGGCCCTGTATCGCAATCCGTCAGCTAGGCTGAAGATAAATGGAACATTATCATCACCTTTCATAATCAACAATGGGACAAGGCAGGGATGTCCTCTGTCCCCTCTCTTATACATCCTAGTGATGGAGCACCTGCTCTCATCAATTCACGATAACCCCAATATTAGGGGGATTGAGGTGGGAGGCACCGAGTACAAGTGCTCTGCATTTGCTGATGATGTCCTAGTATATATCACTCAACCACATATATCCATCATTGCTGTTATGGCTGAAATTTTAAAATCAATGCAGCGAAGTCTGAGGCCCTCAATGTCTCCCTCCCCAAATCCATACAGGATTCCATCCAGTCCAACTTTCCCTTTCCCTTTGCCTGGCCCTCACAGGGTATCAAATACTTAGGAATTCGTATTCATAGAGACCTCTGGCGTCTATTTTATCTTAATTTTGGGCCCTTTATTGAACAACTCCATAGAGATATTACTTCTTGGACGGTGAAGGATTTTTCCTGGTTCGGCAGTATAAATATACTAAAAATGAACGTCCTATCTAACCTCTCATACCTCTTCCAAACCTTTCCCGTGGTAATTCCCTCAAATTTTTGGAAAAAACTATGCAGTAACTTTTGCAGATTTATCTGGGCAACTGGGCGTCCACGCATTCGGGGGGACGTTCTGATCAGACACAAACAAAAGGGGGGCCTTAGCCTTCCGGATTGTAGAAGGTATTACATGGCAGCAGTACACGCTAGAATCCTGGATTTCTTCCATCATTCGGAGGGGAAATTGTGGGTCAAAATAGCTCAATCCATTTGTCCTAAAGCTCTTACCACTCTCCCATGGTGCGCCCATTTAATTGTCCCCTCTCTTGGCCTCATGTCATATAGCATTTATGCCACTGCTTTGGCTTTGAGATCCCCAAAAAAAAGCTTATCCTCAATCGACCCCCAGGGCCACTTGCTCCTGATTTCAGATAATCCTGATTTCCCACCAGGACTATCTGCAAATAGATTTCTCGGTTCAAATAAATCCCATCCGATATTATTTTCTCATGTCATCTCCAATACTTCGCTGCTCCCCCTCAATGACTTGTTACAGGGAAGAGCCACGTCCCCGAAGGCTAATTTTGAATATAGCCAGTTACAACACTTCTATTCAACTGTGAAGAAGCGCACACATCTTCATAGAGATCTCACAAACTTTGAAAAATTGAGCCTATCATTGTCACCCCCTACACACTCCATCTCCCTACTGTATAATCTCCTCATTGCCCAGGTAACTGACAATAGGCCAGGATTCTGCGGTGCATGGGAAAGGGAACTGGGGAAGTCCTTCTCTGACTCACAATGGGATAAATGTTTCTTCCTAACACATAGGGTCCAAAGCTCAGGAAACCTCCTTCAAAATGATCTCTAGATGGTACCGGGTACCAGCAGTCCTTCATAGATGGTATCCAGTGGTCTCAGATAGATGTTGGAGATGTGGGGAGGGGGAAGGGACAATGTCACACATATGGTGGGCATGCCCTATAATAAATGCATTTTGGGCAAAGGTGGTTCCCATGATTGAGAAGATAATTGGTTTAACTATCCCTAATACGCCAGAAGCCCTCCTTTTATCAATGTTACCAATAAGTAAACATAGTTATAAAAGGTCATCAATAGGCTACCTAATACAGGCAGCTAAGAATGTCATTCCACGACACTGGAAAAGCAGAGACCCTCCCACTGTGGAGGAATGGTTTGCGGAGATCTCCTTCCTTAATAGGATGGAGCATCTGATTGCCATCTCACCGGCTGATGTTGATAGATACTGTGTGATTTGGAGGGATTGGATTGATTTGCAAAACTCTGACGCCTACCATCTAGCCCCCAACTAAAGTTATCCGTGATGTCGGCACAACAATGATCATAATCGCACTCTATTGATTGGTGGTCTGCGGTGGTCCGCTCCCTCTCTCTCTATCTTTCATATGGAAAAATACATGCTTGATCTGGATATTCATGGAAAACCCTCCCTGTACCCCCCAATGTACTGTCGTTATGCATAGATTTATAGTTATACTACCCCTTTTACTATGTATATTGTATTTTCTTGTACTTTTTCAACACAAAAATAAAAAAAAACTTGAATTTGAAAAAAAAAATTGTAATTAGATCTACAGGCGGTGGCTACTCCGCTGACTAGCAGACACTGAAGCTTTGGAGCAGACCTCTGATTCCCAGGCTATAGTATGAGTAAACAGCTCTTCAGACTCAACCATCTGTGTTACCCCAAGCCATAGTGTATGTAGTTTCTTACGGTTAAAAGGGGGAGGAGAGACCCGACCCACCTGGAATTGACGATGGCAACGTCATGTAAAACACAGCAAGGGGACTCCAAAAAGAGTCTCCATTTTTTCCCAAAATTGTAGCACAGACGCCACTTAAGTGGCATCAATTGTCACAGAGTTGCTTAAAATGGTTGGTGAGGTGATTTTCCAAAATCCTCAAGCTTTTAGTCTCCCCAGAATGACACAGGTGGGGCAGATGGTGGTTGTCCCGGCCCGCTAGGCCGCATTGTAGCACAGTGCGTTTCGCACTGCAACTTATGCTTCATATCCATGTGACGGTTCATGCATGAAGTACTCAAACTATGGATTTTTTGGCCTCTACTTAGCTTTTGGTGACAAATGTTACAGATAACACGAGTTGGGTCACCCTTATCGATCTGAAAAATTGCACAGGCTATGCAAGGTTTAGAGCCCATGCGACTCTGCTACTAGCAATACTATCAAATGATTGGCTGGGTTAGATGCAGAGCGTCTGGGTTTGCTTGGGGGTCACCACAGTCTGCCTAGGCTAGATGCAGTTAAAAAT
Source organism: Phyllobates terribilis (assembly GCF_046119375.1). NCBI lineage: Eukaryota > Metazoa > Chordata > Amphibia > Anura > Dendrobatidae > Phyllobates > Phyllobates terribilis. The sequence goes on from NW_027362773.1 coordinate 107,088,967, forward strand.
CATTATTAGATACACAGGCTGTGCAGCTTGCTTCGCAGCTGGTTTACTACGCTGACTAGCAGACACTGAAGCTTTGGAGCAGACCTCTGAGTAAACAGCTCTTCAGACTCAACCATCTGTGATACCCCAAGCCATAGTGTATGTAGTTTCTTACGGTTAAAAGGGGGGGCACCCAACCCACCTGTAATTGACGATGTCAACATCACGTAAAACACAGGAAGGGGATTCCAAAAAGAGTCTCCATTTTTTCCAAAAATATGGGGCACAGACACCACTTAAGTGGCATCAATTGCCCCAGAGTTGCTTAAAACGGTTGGTGAGGTTATTTTAACAAATCCTCAAGCTTTTACTCTCCCCAGGAAGACACAGGGGTAGAAAAGTCCTTGCGGATCCATGATTTGTTCATCTTTATGAATGTGAGTCTGTCTACATTGTCAGTGGACAGCCGCGTCTGCTTATCTGTCAGCACACCACCAGCAGCGCTGAACACACGTTCACAGAGAACAAAAATTATTATTAATTTGAAAGCTGGTGGAGCTTAGTATAGATGGCCTAATAGAATGAGTACCACACACTGCTACAGGCCCAAAATTTTTTTCCAGGCAATTTGCAGCTAAAAATTATTAGTAATTTGAAAGCTGGTGGAGTTTAGTATAGATGGCCTAATAGAATGAGTACCACACACTGCTACTGGCCCAAAATTATTTTCCGGGCTAGATGCAGCTAAAAATTATTATTAATTTGAAAGCTTAAAATGTTTCGTGAGGTGATTTTAACAAATCCTCAAACTTTTACTCTCCCCAGGATGACACAGGGGTAGAAAAGTCCTTGCGGATCCATGATTTGTTCATCTTTATGAACGTGAGTCTGTCTACATTGTCAGTGGACAGCCACGTGCGCTTTTCTGTCAGCACACCACCAGCAGCGCTGAACACACGTTCAGAGAGAACGCTGGCTGGGGGGCATTACAAGATCTCCAAGGCGTTAGTGGCGAGCTCCGGCCATTTATCCAGATTGGAAGCCCAAAAAGAGCAAGGGTCCAGTGACACAGTCATGGCTTCGATGTTCACTTGGAGATACTCCTGTACCATCGTCTCTAGGCGTTGACTATGTGTCTGACTTCTTGTCTCCTGTGGCCTTGCAAAGGATGGGCTAAAAATGTGGTGAAAGGATTCCGCAAAATTGCTGTTACCAGCAGATACTGTGTTACTGTTACGGTTTGAGTGATGAAGACTCGACAGTCCCACGGTTGGCAAGTTAGAACTGTGAGATTCACTAAGTGCACCACTGGTGTTTTGTGGAAAAGCACATGTAAGATTCTGCAACAGTCTCTGCTGATACTCCTGCATGCGTGAATCCCTTTCTATGGCAGGAATTATTTCGGCAAATTTACTTTTGTACCGGGGATCTAAGAGTGTGGCTACCCAGTAGCCAGAATTATTTTGAATTCTGACAATTCGAGGGTCATATTGCAGGTAGTGCAGCAAGAAGGCACTCATGTGTCTTGCTCATCCAGGAGCACCAAGTCCCTGTTGTGTTGGTGGCAAGGTAAGAATCATGCTTCCTTCCTCTGCCCTCTCCCCCCAACCTCACACAACAGAAATGTGATCAAGGTCTCCCTCATCTGATGAGTCTTCCATGCCCATCGCCAGCTCATCCTCCACTTCTTCCTGGGCTCCTGCACCTTCCTCACTAGTTTGGCTGCTACCATGCGCCCTGGTTAATACCTGGTTAATACCTCTCCCACACCCTCCCATGCCTGCCGCCTTGGTGCTGCCAACCGTCTGGACCTTGCAGATGTTAGCCCTTCCACATACAACTCCTCCTTCTCTACTTCCTCCACCTCCTCTTGTCCCACCACCTGACTCCGAATTCTGTTTAACATGTGCTCCAGCATGTAAATCACCGGAATAGTCATGCTGATAATGGCATCGTCAGCACTAAACGTCTTCGTCGCCATTTTAAAACTGTGCAGAAGGGTGCATAGGTCCCTGATCTGAGACCACTCCTCCAGCGTGATTTTCCCCACCTCTGGATCTCGTTGGCCCAGGCTATAGTCAGAACGTATTGCACCAGGGCTTGTCGGTGCTGCCACAGTCGCTGCAACATGAGTTGAATTCCACCGTGTTGGCACATCGCATTTTAGCCAGTGAAGTGGCAGGCCCAACGACTTCTGTAGTGATGTAAGTCGCTGAGCTGTGGGATGCGAACGGCGGAAGTGAGCACACAGCGACCGTGCCCTCTGCAGAAGGCCATCTAGTCCGGGATAGTGGGCTAAAAATAGCTGGACAACCAGGTTCAACACCTGAGCCATACAAGGCACGAGTGTGACATTGCCCCGGCGAAGGGCCGCACCCAGGTTTGCAGCATTGTAGCACACGGCCTTCCCTGGTTGCAGGTCCAGTGGAGACAACCATTCATGAAACTGGTTCTCCAGAGCTGACTACAACTCTTCAGCTGTGTGACTCACATTTCCCAGACATTTCAAAGTAAAAACCATCAGATGACTTTGAGCCCTGCTGCCAGCATAGTAAGGAGGTGTGCAGGATCCCTTCTGCGCAGTTAGAAAGCGGGTGGCATGACCAGACAGGCTTTGGGTTCAGGTGGAGGACCGAGAGGAGGTTGAGGAGGCAGAAGCAGTGGAGGAACTTCGAGATAAAGAGGATTGATGCACAACTCGTGGGGACAGCAAGACTTGGACAGCAGCCCCTTGTCCTGCTGTCACCATAGTTAGCCAGTGCCCAGTCAGCGACATGTAACGCCCCTGTCCATGCCTACTCGTCCAAGTGTCTGTGGTGAAATGCACCCTGTCACACAAAGAGTTTTTCAAAGAAACGGTGATGTTGTGTGCGACATGCTGGTGGAGCGCAGGCACACCTTTCTTTGAGAAGTAGTGCCGACTGGGCATCCGGTAATGGGACACTGCGACGGACATAAGGTCTCAAAAATCCTCTGTGCCCACCAGGCGAAAAGGCAGAATTTCTGTAGCCAAGAGCTTGCAGATGGTGAAATTCAACCTCTTAGCTTTCTCATGGCTAGGAGGAAATGGTCTTTTACTTGTCCACATCTGAGGGACCGAGGTCTGGCTGTTGTGCTTAGACGGGGTTGAGTAGGGTGTCCCCGGCAAACTGACTGTCTGTGAGGAATATGCAGGCGGAAAAGTTAGGTTGCCTTGATCCAAAGGTGGTGCTCTCAATGTCGGAGAGCGCTCAACACCAGCTGGTGTTTCCACTTCCAAATGAAATGATGACCTGCCAATCACACTGTCTGTTGCGGGTAAAGAAGTGGCAGGTCTGCATCTCAAAACAGGTGTGACTGCTGTCCCCCCAGTCACAGAGGATGAAGAGGCCGCGGATGCACAAGATGGGGCAGACGGTGGTTGGCCCGGCCCGCTAGGCCGCATTGTAGCACAGTGAGCTTCCCACTGCAACTTATGCTTCATATCCATGTGATGGTTCATGCATGAAGTACTCAAACTATGGATTTTTTGACCTCTACTTAGCTTTTGGTTACAAATGTTACAGATAACATGAGTTGAGTCATCCTTATCGATCTGAAAAAATGCCCAGGCTATGCAAGGCTTAGAACCCATGCGACCTGAAGAGCCACCACGACTTGTTGTCAGAGGCAGAGTTGTGTTTGAGGATGCAGTTGTTGACGTGCTTCCAGTATTACGTCTCTGTCCAGGAAGGCGCAACCTGACCTCGTCGTCACTAGCATCCTCCTCTACCTCCTCTGCTGACCTCATCGACTGGCTGACTGTGGGTTAACAGTAAGTGGGATTTGCAACCTCGTCATCATCACCCTGTGTGTTCTCACACCCGTCGTCCTCAGAGCCAACCTCTTCCTGCCCTGACAAAAAACTCAAGTTGTCGCTCCAATCAGGTTTTTGAGTCTCATCATCGTCTTCCTCATTGTCTCCACCAACAGGAGTTACAGTTTGGGAACGAGGGTCTACATTATGGTCAGAACCTTCTTCATCTGGTCCTGGATCCGACTCATAATGATTCTGGGCATCAGTGCAGATCATTTCCTCGTCTGGATTCACAGAAGCTCTGGAGCCGACCTCTGATTCCCAGGCTATAGTATGAGTAAACAGCTCTGCAGACTCAACCATCTGTTCTACCCCATACTCAGACAGGCAGCTGGAGACTTGGGAGCTGTGAGGAAGCAAGTGCGATTGGGGTGACACCTCTGAGGACTGAAGTATTTGTGATGTTGAAGTTGAGGTGGAGGAGAGCCCACTTAAAGGAGCACTTGATATCCGTTGAAGCACCTGCTGTTTTTGTGCCTCATCTGGAATTTGTAGTGATGGGCTTGGCCGTAAGAAAGGGATCATATCACATTGTCCACTTAAAGAAGTAGACATCTTAGTTTGGCTGGAAGATGGTCTTTCTTCTGCGGATGTTACTGTTGCTTTAACACCTACCCCATGGACACAACCTTTTTGTTAGAACCTTGCTCTTAGGTTTTTTCCTTTGCTGGTCAAATGACCTTGTTGGCCTAATTATAACCTGCTACGCCCTTCTGGCTTTGCTGGACTTCATTGTATAACTACTTTCTAGCTAGCCTGTGTTCTGTATCTATCTCTGTTAGTTTGCTTGGTCTACGGACCTCTATGTTCTATATATTTTGTTTGTTTGTCTGTCTGCTACTATTTCTGTTAGGAGGTGTCCCATATTCCTCCCAGTACTTAGTACTTGTAGGGATTCCTTCCCCACATCTATAGGTCTCCGTACAGACTAGCTTAGGACTTTAGCAGGTCTGATCGCAGGATCAGGTTCCCTGTTACATCGTAGGGATTCAGCTGAGTTCTATCGTAGGGACAGATCTCCTCTCTTTCCTTAGCTCTGGTAGCAGAACATAACAGTAAGTCCAGCCTGCAAATTCTCTAAGGAAAGATTTTTCTGTTCCATCATGGTGTCGGTTCAGGATTTGGCTAAACACCTGCAGGGACTCTCTCTGGAAGTGGCCGAGCTCCGTCAGCACGTGAGTAACTGTACTGGAGCACATTTCTTGGAGCCTAAGGTATGTTTGCCGGATTTATTTTTTGGTGAACACCGAGAATTTTTTTCATTTAAAAATGCTTGCTTATTGTATTTTCGTTTGAGACCCAAGTGCTCTGGGGATGAATCCCAGCGCATAGGGTTCATAATGTCACTTTTGCGCAAAGAGCCTCAGGAGTGGGCCTTTTCTTTGCAACCTAGTGATACATGCTTCAGATCAGTGGATAGTTTTTTTTCTGCTTTGGGACTATTATATGATGATCCTGACCGTGTCGCATCAGCTGAGACTGAGTTGAGACGTTTGAAACAGGGATCAGGTAATGTGGAAAAATATTGTACTCATTTCCGTCGTTGGTCTACTCAAACAGGGTGGAACGATTCTGCTCTGAAAAGTCTATTTCTTGCTGGACTCAATGAAAGGGTTAAAGACCTGCTAATTGCTTATCCTACACCTGAAGATTTGCAACAGGCTATGCAATTAGCTATACGGGTGGATAGGAGACTGCGTGCAAGGGTTAATGAGAGCAAATCCTCTGCTATGTCAGTTTCTGGTTATGAGAATGTGTGTACTAACAGTGGTGAACCGATGGAGATTGGATCGGTGGCACCTCGCTCTCAAGAAAAAGACCGTAGATTTTCTGAAGGCTTGTGTTTCTATTGCGGAAAATCTGGTCATTTGATTAAAGGCTGTGAGCTTCGTATGAAGAAAGAAAAAAAAATGGTCAGTCATGCCCGTATTGCCTGTTTAAATTCCAAGGGTGTATTTTTAGCTGCTTCCACGATTGCTCAGGAAAAATTAATGGAATTTCGGGTGTTTGTTGATTGTGGGTCTACTCTGAATGTAATTGATGGGGGATTCTTGGAAAGACTCAATTTAAAACCCGAACCTTTATCATCCCCCATTGCTGTGGTTTCTGTGGATGGTTCCCCTTTGAAGAATATTACTCTCAAGGTCTGTGAATTTCCTCTCACTATTAATGGTGTTCACCATGAGAAATTGGATTTGGTAGTTTTGAATAACTTGCCTTCTCCAGTAATATTGGGATTGCCCTGGTTAAAATTTCACAATCCTGTACTGGATTGGTCTACCAATGAAATTAAATCCTGGAGCCATAAATGTTATGACAAGTGTTGTAACGGGCGTATTGCAGCTGTGGATAGGGGGGAATTACCTGTTCCTATTCAGGATTTTTGGAGAGTTTTTTCTGAGAAGGAATCGCAGGTTTTGCCTCCCCATAGAGACTATGATTGTTCTATTGAATTTGTCCCTGGAGCGACTCTTCCTAAAAGTCGTTTATTTAACCTTACTATTCCTGAGAGGAAGGCTTTGGAGGAATACATACAGACAAGTTTGGCCGCCGGTCACATTAGGCCCTCTAAGTCTCCTGTGGCGGTTGGATTTTTTTTTGTAAAAAAAAAGGACGGCGGTTTACGTCCTTGTCTGGATTTTCGTGAGATTAACAAAATTACTGTACGCAATCCTTACCCACTGCCATTGATTCCTGATCTGTTTAACCAGTTAATGGGGGCCAAGTGGTTCTCTAAAATTGACCTTAAGGGGGCATACAATCTGTTGCGCATGAAGGAGGGTGACGAATGGAAGACTGCTTTTAACACTCCTGTGGGTCATTTTGAGAATCTGGTTATGCCTTTTGGTCTTACTAATGCTCCTGCATTTTTTCAGAATCTTATTAATGACATCCTTAGACCTTTGATCGGCAAAAATGTGGTTGTGTATTTGGATGACATTTTGATTTATTCGCCGGATCTGGAGTCTCATTGGTGGAGCGTACGTGAGGTGTTACAATTATTAATGGACAATTCGCTTTTTGCTAAGCTGGAGAAATGTGAGTTCGCTGTACAGAGAATTAGTTTTTTGGGCTACATTATCTCCAGCGAAGGTTTTGAGATGGACCCGGTTAAAGTTCAAGCTGTACAGGAATGGCCTAGGCCTATTGGTTTGAAATCGATACAGAGGTTTTTAGGTTTCGCCAATTATTACAGAAAATTCATAAAAAAAAATTCTAGTATTGTCAAACCTCTGACCGATCTCACCAGGAAAGGTGCTGATGCGGTTCAGTGGTCTTCTGAGGCCATTGAAGCTTTTGTGTATCTCAAGGAGAGGTTCACCTCTGCTCCCATCCTTATGCAGCCTGATGTGACTAAGCCGTTTTTGGTTGAGGTTGATGCTTCCTCTGTGGGGGTTGGCGCAGTATTGTCTCAGGATAACGGGGATGGATTACATCCCTGTGCCTTTTTTTCAAAAAAATTTTCGGAGACTGAACTGAATTACGATATTGGTAATCGGGAATTATTGGCTATTAAACTCGCATTTGAACACTGGCGCCACTTCTTGGAAGGTGCGGAATTTCCCGTTCAGGTTCTTACGGATCATAAAAATCTGATATATCTTGATGCTGCCAAGCGCCTGAATGCCCGTCAGGCTAGGTGGGCACTGTTTTTCTCGCGGTTTAATTTCTCCGTTACTTACATCCCTGGTACTAAGAATGTTAAGGCGGATGCCTTGTCTCGCAGTTTTTCTCCCATAGTCGGTGCTGAGAAAGAGGAGGACATTTTACAAGAAGGTGTTGTGATAGCTGCTTTGGACTCCGTTTTGGAAGATGAGATTCTTAAAGCACAGGAGAATGCCCCATCTAACACTCCTCATGGGAGGTTGTTTGTGCCTGGGACCTTTAGGAGAGATTTGTTTGTTGAGTGTCACGAATCTCGGTTGGCAGGTCATCCCGGAATCTCTGAGACCAAGAGACTGGTGGGTCGCAGTTTTTGGTGGCCTGGATGGCAGAAGGAAGTCATTAAGTGGGTGCGTCAATGTACTATATGTGCTAGATCTAAGTCCTCACATACTCCTGCTGCGGGGTTGCTTTGTCCTTTGGAGGTTCCCAGTGCTCCTTGGACACATTTGGCTATGGACTTTATAACTGACCTTCCCCCCTCTGAGGGTTTTACTGTCATCTGGGTGGTCGTGGACCGTTTTAGCAAGATGTGTCACTTGGTTCCCTTCGTCAAACTGCCCTGCGCTAAAACTCTCGCTAAGGCCTTTGTCAAGGAAATTGTCAGACTTCATGGCGTTCCTACTGACATTGTTTCTGATAGGGGTCCTCAGTTCGTGGCTCGTTTTTGGCGTGCCTTTTGTGACAGGTTGGGAGTTCATTTGTCGTTCTCGTCCGGATATCATCCTGAATCTAATGGCCAGACAGAAAGGAAAAACCAGGATGTTGAGCAGTTCTTGCGTTGTTTTGTGGCAGACAATCAAGAGGGGTGGTCTGAGTTTCTGCCACTTGCTGAATTTGCTCTGAACAATCATACATCTTCTTCTGCTGGTTGTTCGCCTTTTTTTTTGTTGTTCTGGGAGACATCCGTCGTTTGGGTCGTTCTCCAAGTTGCGATCTGCCGTGCCTGAGGAGGAGAATTTTTCCGGTGATTTGGAGAGAGTTTGGACGGAGGTGCGTGGTAATCTTCAGGAGGCCAACAGAAAATCTAAAGACTACTTTGATAGGAAACGACAGGAGGTTTTGTTCGCTGTTGGTGACATGGTTTGGTTGTCCTCTAGGAATCTGCGGTTGAGGATTCCTTCTAAGAAATTGGGTCCCAAGTTTGTAGGGCCCTTTAAGGTGCTTCAGGTTGTCAACCAATCTGCTGTTAGGTTGGAGGTTCCTACCTCCTGGAGAATTAATCCGGTATTTCATGTCTCTCTGTTAAAAAAAGCTGTTGTGTCGGATGGTGATGCCTCTGCCTCTGTTCCTCCGGTGGTGGAGGACGGGGAATATGAAATTTCTCGCATCCTTAACTCTAGACGGTATAGAGGTAGTTTGCAGTATCTTGTGGCCTGGAAAGGTTTCGGACCTGAGGATAACTCTTGGGTGAGGTCAGATGATGTTTCCGCGTCCAGACTTATCAGAGCGTTTCACAGGAGATTTCCTGATAAGCCTGGTCCTAGGGGATCCGGAGGATCCTCTTAGAAGGGGGGGTACTGTTAGAACCTTGCTCTTAGGTTTTTTCCTTTGCTGGTCACATGACCTTGTTGGCCTATTTAATCCTGCTCTGCCCTTCTGGCTTTGCTGGACTTCATTGTATAACTACTTTCTAGCTAGCCTGTGTTCTGTATCTAACTCTGTTAGTTTGCTTGGTCTACGGACCTCTATGTTCTATATATTTTGTTTGTTTGTCTGTCTGCTACTATTTCTGTTAGGAGGTGTCCCATATTCCTCCCAGTCCTTAGTACTTGTAGGGATTCCTTCCCCACATCTATAGGTCTCCGTACAGACTAGCTTAGGACTTTAGCAGGTCTGATCGCAGGATCAGGTTCCCTGTTACATCGTAGGGATTCAGCTGAGTTCTATCGTAGGGACAGATCTCCTCTCTTTCCTTAGCTCTGGTAGCAGAACATAACACTTTTTTTCCCTTCCCAACACGCCTATTCCCCTATCCACCAGCTGCAGGCCTTTTGCCACTCATTTTAGTGGTTAACTAATTGACAACTCTGGAGTTATTTGCACAAAAAACGATGGATGGAAACCGAGCAGAGCTGAGTGGCCAAATTGTGGTACTAGCCCAAAAGGATTAGCTGGGTTAGAAGCAGTAAAACAATTTTATTAAATACACAGGTGGTGGAGCTTGGTATAGATGGCCTAATAGAATGAGTACCAAACACTGCTACAGGCCCAAAATTATTTTCCAGGCAAGATGCAGCTAAAAATTATTAGTAATTTCAAACCTGGTGGAGCTTAGTATAGATGGCCTAATAGAATGAGTAACACACACTGCTAATATGCCCAAAATTATTTTACAGGCAAGATGCAGCTAAAAATTATTAGTAATTTGAAAGCTGGTGGAGCTTAGTATAGATGGCCTAATAGAATGAGTACCACACACTGCTAATATGCCCAAAATTATTTTACAGGCAAGATGCAGCTAAAAATTATTATTAATTTCAAAGCTGGGGGAGCTTGGTATAGATGGCCTAATACAATGAGTACCACACACTGCTACTAAGCCCAAAATTATTTTCTGGGCTAGATGCAGCTAAAAATTATTATTAATTTCAAAGCTGGTGGAGCTTGGTATAGATGGCCTAATACAATGAGTACCACAAACTGCTGCTAAGCCCAAAATTATTTTCCAGGCTAGATGCAGCTAAAAATTATTATTAATTTCAAAGCTGGTGGAGCTTGGTATAGATGGCCTAATACAATGAGTACCACACACTGCTACTAAGCCCAAAATTATTTTCCGGGCTAGATGCAGCTAAAAATTATTATTAATTTCAAAGCTGGTGGAGCTTGGTATAGATGGCCTAATAGAATGAGTACCACACACTGCTACTAAGCCCAAAATTATTTTCCGGGCTAGATGCAGCTAAAAATTATTATTAATTTCAAAGCTGGTGGAGCTTGGTATAGATGGCCTAATACAATGAGTACCACACACTGCTACTAAGCCCAAAATTATTTTCCAGGCTAGATGCAGCTAAAAATTATTATTAATTTCAAAGCTGGTGGAGCTTGGTATAGATGGCCTAATACAATGAGTACCACACACTGCTACTAAGCCCAAAATTATTTTCTGGGCTAAATGCAGCTAAAAATTATTATTAATTTCAAAGCTGGTGGAGCTTGGTATAGATGGCCTAATACAATGTGTACCACACACAGCTACTAAACTCAAAATTATTTTCCACGCTAGATACAGCTAAAAATTATTATTAATTTCAAAGCTGGTGGAGCTTGGTATAGATGGCCTAATACAATGAGTACCACACACTGCTACTATGCCCAAAATTATTTTCCGGGCTAGATGCAGCTAAAAATTATTATTAATTTCAAAGCTGGTGGAGCTTGGTATAGATGGCCTAATACAATGAGTACCACACACTCCTAATAAGCCCAAAATTATTTTCTGGGCTAAATGCAGCTAAAAATTATTATTAATTTCAAAGCTGGTGGAGCTTGCTACAGATGGCCTAATATAATGAGTACCACACACAGCTGCTAAGCCCAAAATTATTTTCCGGGCTAGATGCAGCTAAAAATTATTATTAATTTCAAAGCTGGTGGAGCTTGGTATAGATGGCCTAATACAATGAGTACCACACACTGCTACTAAGCCCAAAATTATTTTCTGGGCTAAATGCAGCTAAAAATTATTATTAATTTCAAAGCTGGTGGAGCTTGCTATAGATTGCCTAATATAATGAGTACCACACACAGCTGCTAAGCCCAAAATTATTTTCCGGGCTAGATGCAGCTAAAAATTATTATTTATTTCAAAGCTGGTGGAGCTTGGTATAGATGGCCTAATGCAATGAGTACCACACACAGCTACTAAGCCCAAAATTATTTTCCGGGCTAGATGCAGCTAAAAATTATTATTAATTTCAAAGCTGGTGGAGCTTCGTATAGATGGCCTAATACAATGAGTACCACACACTGCTAATAAGCCCAAAATGATTTTCTGGGCTAGATGCAGCTAAAAATTATTATTAATTTCAAAGCTGGTGGATCTTGGTATAGATGGCCTAATACAATGAGTACCACACACTGCTACTTAGCCCTAAATAATTTTCCGGGCTAGATGCAGCTAAAAATTATTATTAATTTCAAAGTTGGTGGAGCTTGCTATAGATAGCCTAATACAATGAGTACCACACACTGCTACTAAGCCCAAAATTATTTTCCGGGCCAGATGCAGCTAAAAATGATTATTTATTTCAAAGCTGGTGGAGCTTGGTATAGATTGCCTAATACAATGAGTAACACACACTGCTTCTAAGCCCAAAATTATTTTCCGGGCTAGATGCAGCTAAAAATTATTATTAATTTCAAAGCTGGTGGAGCTTGGTATAGATGGCCTAATACAATGAGTACCACACACTGCTACTAAGCCCAAAATTATTTTCCACACTAGATGCAGCTAAAAATTATTATTAATTTCAAAGCTGGTGGAGCTTGGTATAGATGGCCTAATACAATGAGTAGCACACACAGCTACTAAGCCCAAAATTATTTTCCGGGCTAGAAGCAGCTAAAAATTATTATTAATTTCAAAGCTGGTGGAGCTTGGTATAGATGGCCTAATACAATGAGTACCACACACTGTTACTATGCCCAAAATTATTTTCCGGGCTAAATGCAGCTAAAAATTATTATTAAATTCAAAGCTGGTGGAGCTTGGTATAGATGGCCTAATGGAATGAGTACCACACACTGCTACTAAGCCCAAAATTATTTTCTGGGTTAATTGCAGCTAAAAATTATTATTAATTTCAAAGCTGGTGGAGCTTGGTATAGATGGCCTAATACAATGAGTACCACACACAGCTACTAGCTTGGTATAGATGGACTAATACAATGAGTACCACACACTGCTACTATGCCCAAAATTATTTTCCGGGTTAGATGCAGCTAAAAATTATTATTAATTTCAAAGCTGGTGGAGCTTGGTATAAATGGCCTAATACAATGAGTACCACACACTGCTACTAAGCCCAAAATTATTTTCTGGGCTAGATGTAGCTAAAAATTATTATTAATTTCAAAGCTGGTGGAGCTTGGTATAGATGGCCTAATAGATTGAGTACCACACACTGCTAATATGCCCAAAATTATTTTACAGGCAAGATGCAGCTAAAAATTATTATTAATTTCAAAGCTTGTGGAGCTTGGTATAGATGGCCTAATACAATGAGTACCACCCACTGCTACTAAGCCCAAAATTATTTTCCGGGCTAGATGCAGCTAAAAATTATTATTAATTTCAAAGCTGTTGGAGCTTGGTATAGATGGCCTAATACAATGAGTACCACACACTACTATTATGCCCAAAATTATTTTCCAGGCAAGATGCAGCTAAAAATTATTAGTAATTTGAAAGCTGGTGGAGCTTAGTATAGATGGCCTAATAGAATGAGTATCACACACTGCTACAGGCCCAAAAGGTTTTACTTGGCTAGGTGCAGTAAAAAAATTGTATTACATACACACGTGGTATAGCTTGCAACACAGATAGGCTACTCCACTGACTAACACACACTGCAAGAGGCCCAAAAGGATTTGCCTAGCTAGATTTAGCCAAATGCTGTGAAAAACACTTGCACAGCACTAAAACAGACCTGCCTGGGAAAAAGTGCTAGGAACTGCTGTAACCTAGCCCTCAAAAGGGCTGCAATTACAAACTAGTCCCTACTCCCTAAACCTTTCTGTCTATTTAAGAGAAAATTAGCTTGCAATTAAGTTACACAATATAGCGCTAACAGCAGCAGCAGTGCCATCTAACACTCAGCTGCAGCAGTGAGAAAATGATGGCGACGGGGAAAATGGCTGGGTCTTATAGGGCAAGGACATGTGACATAGACAGCCAATGACTAGTGTTGAGCGATACCTTCCGATATCGGGAAATATCGGATCGGATTGGATCGGACCGATACCGAAAAAGTATCAGATATCGCCGATTCCGATACCGGAAACCAATGCAAGTCAATGGGACAGAAATATCGGAATGAAAATAAACCCTTTCTTTCCTTGTAGGTTAATTCTACATGAAGGAAAACAACTAAGAATAATGTAGAATGTATTGGGGGAGGTGGGGGAGACAATAAAGGCATAGAGGTTTAGCCCAATCAAATGGAATAGCAGGAATTAATATTTTTTTAAGACGTTCTGAGTTACGGAAATATTGACTATGTGAAGTATTTTTATATTTTGTCAGATATTTATGTTTCACTACTTCCATGCTCTTCACCTTCTTTTTTACTTCTCCCACACTTTCTCCTTCATCATCCTCAGCATCTTTTTCATCCACTTCTTCTTCACCTTCTTCATCTTCTTCTTCTTCTTCACCTTCTTCGTATTATTCTTTTTTTTTACATTCTTCATATTCTACTTCTTCATCTTCTTCATCTTCTTCTTCTTCATCATATTCTTATTTGTGGCAGGCATTCCTGTAGTTGTTATCTATAAAAGGTTGGACATTACACCTTTCGTTCTGCCCGTCACAAAAGATTTACAACAGGATTTGTCCGCGTTCAGTTTGGCCTGCAGCAGCAGGTCTTTTCCAGGGGCACCACGAGGAGGAACGGACTCACCCCCATACACTGCTTAGTCATCTTCTGCTTATAATTTAGATATTATCTTTTGCTCTGATTTTTAGTCTTATGCTTAATGTTCTTCCGCTTTTTGTTCTGCAGCTTCTTGTATTTCTGCTTCTTGGTTTTCTGTCTCTTGTTCTTCTGTATCTTGGTGCTTGTCTTCTCTTCTTTGTCCTCTTGGTCAACTTCTTCAGGGTCATCTTCTTGGTCTTCTTCGGGGTGGTCTTCAGGGTCGTCGTCTTCGGGGGTCCTCGTCTTCGGGGTCCTCGTCTTCTTCGGGTTGGTCTTCTGGGTCCTCGTCTTCGGGGTCCTTGTCTTCTTCGGGGTGGTCTTCAGGGTCCTCGTCTTCTTCGGGGTGGTCTTCAGGGTCCTCGTCTTCTTCGGGGTGGTCTTCAGGGTCCTCGTCTTCAGGGTCGTCGTCTTCGGGGTCCTCGTCTTCTTAGGGTTGGTCTTCAGGGTCCTCGTCTTCAGGGTCCTCGTCAGGGAGATCTAGAGTGATTACCAAGAACCATTTCAAAAAGCTTTAACTTGGAAATGTAGCAGAAGGTACAAGAAAGCTGAGGAACTACCAAGGACCAGCTGACGGTACTGGAACCCGGATGGGTAGCAGAAGGTACAAGAGCCAATGGAACTGCCGAAGACCAGCTGACGGTACTGGAACTCGGTTACTAAGCAGGAGGTACCTGTGCCAGAAAGCACTACCAAGGACCAGCAGACGTTGGTGGAACTTGGATACCGAGAAGGAGGCACCTAATCCAAAGGCACTGCCGAGAACCAGCTGACGGTACTGAAACCCGGATGGGTAGCAGAAGGTACCCATGTAAAAAAAAGTTCAAGGCCGCGAGCCGGCCGCAGTTACCAAAACCCACAGTCCTACAGGGGGTGCTTGTCCTATTGGCACTATGGAACCAGCCTTCATTGCCAGATCCCGCAGCCCACATAGGAGTCACCTAAACTGCAGGCACCATAGACTCGGCTAACCCGACCGCAACACGACAGGACAACGCATTGGAGGCAAAGTGACGTTGACACTACCCGGAAGCAGCTGGCGTGCTGGAACCAGGCTGGGCAGGAGGGAGTACCCATGCCAAAGTCACTGCCGAGAACCAGCTGACGGTACTGGAACCCGGATGGGTAGTAGAAGGTACAAGAGCAAATGGAACTACCGAGGACCAGCTGACGGTACTGGAACCCGGATGGGTAGCAGAAGGTACAAGAGCCAATGGAACTGCCGAAGACCAGCTGACGGTACTGGAACTCGGTTACTAAGCAGGAGGTACCTGTGCCAGAAAGCACTACCAAGGACCAGCAGACGTTGGTGGAACTTGGATACCGAGAAGGAGGCACCTAATCCAAAGGCACTGCCGAGAACCAGCTGACGGTACTGGAACCCGGATGGGTAGCAGAGGGTACCCATGTAAAAAAAAGTTCAAGGTCGCGAGCCGGCCGCAGTTACCAAAACCCACAGTCCTATAGGGGGTGCTTGTCCTATTGGCACTATGGAACCAGCCTTCATTGCCAGATCCCGCAGCCCACTTAAGAGTCACCTAAACTGCAGGCACCATAGAGTCGGCTAACCCGACCGCAACACGACAGAACAACACATTGGAGGCAAAGTGACGTTGACACTACCCGGAAACCGCTGGCGTGCTGGAACCAGGCTGGGCAGGAGGGAGTACCCATGCCAAAGTCACTGCCGAAAACCAGCTGACGGCACTGGAACCCGGATGGGTAGTAGAAGGTACAAGAGCAAATGGAACTACCGAGGACCAGCTGACGGTACTGGAACCCGGATGGAGAGCAGAAGGTACAAGAGCAAATGGAACTACTGAGGACCAGCTGACGGTACTGGAACCCGGATGGGTAGCAGAAGGTACAAGAGCCAATGGAACTGCCGAAGACCAGCTGACGGTACTGGAACTCGGTTACTAAGCAGGAGGTACCTGTGCCAGAAAGCACTACCAAGGACCAGCAGACGTTGGTGGAACTTGGATACCGAGAAGGAGGCACCTAATCCAAAGGCACTGCCGAGAACCAGCTGGCGGTGCTGGAACCCAGGGTGAATACTAAAAACAGAGTGGAGCCAGAGGTGTAATTGGAGCAAGTTTTAAATCAGTAGTACAGTGGATGTGGACAGAGCAGGAGAAATTGTCGTCCGCACAGCAGGGGAACAGCTGACGTTACTGAACCCCAATAACATGGCAGCAAGTGTTGACTGTGCAGACGGCCCTTCCGAGCGCCAACTGGCGGTGTTGGAGCTCAGGGATAATACTGAAAACAGAGGAGCCAGAGGTGTATTTGGAGGAGGTTTTAAATCAGTAGTACAGTGGATGTGGACAGAGCATTAGAAATTGTCGTCCGCACAGCAGGGGAACAGCTGACGTTACTGAATCCCAATAACACGGCAGCAAGTGTTGACTGTGCAGAAGGCACTTCCGTGCGCCAACTGGCGGTGTTGGAGCTCAGGGATAATACTGAAAACAGAGGAGCCAGAGGTGTATTTGGAGGAAGTTTTAAATCAGTAGTACAGTGGATGTGGACAGAGCAGGAGAAATTGCCGTCCGCACAGCAGGGGAACAGCTGACGTTACTGAACCCCAATAACATGGCAGCAAGTGTTGACTGTGCAGACAGCACTTCCGAGCGCCAACTGGCGGTGTTGGAGCTCAGGGATAATACTGAAAACAGAGGAGCCAGAGGTGTAATTGGAGCAACTTTAAAATCTGTAGTAGTGAGAATGTGGACAGAGCAGGAGAAATTGCCGTCCGCACAGCAGGGGAACAGCTGACGTTACTGAACCCCAATAATACGGCAGCAAGTGTTGACTGTGCAGACGGCACTTCCGTGCGCCAACTGGCGGTGTTGGAGCTCAGGGATAATACTGAAAACAGAGGAGCCAGAGGTGTAATTGGAGCAACTTTAAAATCTGTAGTAGTGAAAATGTGGACAGAGCAGGAGAAATTGCCGTCCGCCTAGCAGGGGAACAGCTGACGTTACTGAACCCCAATAACACGGCAGCAAGTGTTGACTTTGCAGATGGCACTTCCGAGCGCCAACTGGCGGTGTTGGAGCTCAGGGATAATACTGAAAACAGAGGAGCCAGAGGTGTAATTGGAGCAACTTTAAAATCTGTAGTAGTGAGAATGTGGACAGAGCAGGAGAAATTGCCGTCCGCACAGCAGGGGAACAGCTGACGTTACTGAACCCCAATAACACGGCAGCAAGTGTTGACTGTGCAGACGGCACTTCCGTGCGCCAACTGGCGGTGTTGGAGCTCAGGGATAATACTGAAAACAGAGGAGCCAGAGGTGTAATTGGAGCAACTTTAAAATCTGTAGTAGTGAGAATGTGGACAGAGCAGGAGAAATTGCCGTCCACACAGCAGAGGAACAGCTGACGTTACTGAACCCCAATAACACGGCAGCAAGTGTTGACTGTGCAGACGGCACTTCCGTGCGCCAACTGTCGGTATTGGAGCTCAGGGATAATACTGAAAACAGAGGAGCCAGAGGTGTAATTGGAGCAACTTTAAAATTTGTAGTAGTGAGAATGTGGACAGAGCAGGAGAAATTGCCGTCCGCACAGCAGGGGAACAGCTGACGTTACTGAACCCCAATAACACAGCAGCAAGTGTTGACTGTGCAGACGGCACTTCCGTGCGCCAACTGGCGGTGTTGGAGCTCATGGATAATACTGAAAACAGAGGAGCCAGAGGTGTAATTGGAGCAACTTTAAAATCTGTAGTAGTGAGAATGCTAACAGCAGCAGCAGTGCCATCTAACACTCAGCTGCAGCAGTGAGAAAATGATGGCGACGGGGAAAATGGCTGGGTCTTATAGGGCAAGGACATGTGACATAGACAGCCAATGACTAGTGTTGAGCGATTCCTTCCGATATCGGGAAATATCGGATCGGATTGGATCGGACCGATACCGAAAAAGTATCGGATATCGCCGATTCCGATACCGGAAACCAATGCAAGTCAATGGGACAGAAATATCGGAATGAAAATAAACCCTTTCTTTCCTTGTAGGTTAATTCTACATGAAGGAAAACAACTAAGAATAATGTAGAATGTATTGGGGGAGGTGGGGGAGACAATAAAGGCATAGAGGTTTAGCCCAATCAAATGGAATAGCAGGAATTAATTTTTTTTTTTAAGACGTTCTGAGTTACGGAAATATTGACTATGTTAAGTATTTTTATATTTTGTCAGATATTTATGTTTCACTACTTCCATGCTCTTCACCTTCTTTTTTACTTCTCCCACACTTTCTCCTTCATCATCCTCAGCATCTTTTTCATCCACTTCTTCTTCACCTTCTTCATCTTCTTCTTCTTCACCTTCTTCGTATTATTCTTTTTTTTACATTCTTCATATTCTACTTCTTCATCTTCTTCATCTTCTTCTTCTTCATCATATTCTTATTTGTGGCAGGCATTCCTGTAGTTGTTATCTATAAAAGGTTAGACATTACACCTTTCGTTCTGCCCGTCACAAAAGATTTACAACAGGATTTGTCCGCGTTCAGTTTGGCCTGCAGCAGCAGGTCTTTTCCAGGGGCACCACGAGGAGGAACGGACTCACCCCCATACACTGCTTAGTCATCTTCTGCTTATAATTTAGATATTATCTTTTGCTCTGATTTTTAGTCTTATGCTTAATGTTCTTCCGCTTTTTGTTCTGCAGCTTCTTGTATTTCTGCTTCTTGGTTTTCTGTCTCTTGTTCTTCTGTATCTTGGTGCTTGTCTTCTCTTCTTTGTCCTCTTGGTCAACTTCTTCAGGGTCATCTTCTTGGTCTTCTTCGGGGTGGTCTTCAGGGTCGTCGTCTTCGGGGGTCCTCGTCTTCGGGGTCCTCGTCCTCTTCGGGTTGGTCTTCTGGGTCCTCGTCTTCGCGGTCCTCGTCTTCTTCGGGGTGGTCTTCAGGGTCCTCGTCTTCTTCGGGATGGTCTTCAGGGTCCTCGTCTTCAGGGTCCTCGTCTTCAGGGTCGTCGTCTTTGGGGTCCTCGTCTTCTTAGGGTTGGTCTTCAGGGTCCTCGTCTTCAGGGTCCTCATCAGGGAGATCTAGAGTGATGACCAAGAACCATTTCAAAAAGCTTGAACTTGGAAATGTAGCAGAAGGTACAAGAAAGCTGAGGAACTACTGAGGACCAGCTGACGGTACTGGAACCCGGATGGGTAGCAGAAGGTACAAGAGCCAATGGAACTGCCGAAGACCAGCTGACGGTACTGGAACTCGGTTACTAAGCAGGAGGTACCTGTGCCAGAAAGCACTACCAAGGACCAGCAGACGTTGGTGGAACTTGGATACCGAGAAGGAGGCACCTAATCCAAAGGCACTGCCGAGAACCAGCTGACGGTACTGGAACCCGGATGGGTAGCAGAAGGTACCCATGTAAAAAAAAGTTCAAGGCCGCGAGCCGGCCGCAGTTACCAAAATCCACAGTCCTACAGGGGGTGCTTGTCCTATTGGCACTATGGAACCAGCCTTCATTGCCAGATCCCGCAGCCCACATAGGAGTCACCTAAACTGCAGGCACCATAGAGTCGGCTAACCCGACCGCAACACAACAGGACAACACATTGGAGGCAAAGTGACGTTGACACTACCCGGAAACAGCTGGCGTGCTGGAACCAGGCTGGGCAGGAGGGAGTACCCATGCCAAAGTTACTGCCGAGAACCAGCTGACGGTACTGGAACCCGGATGGGTAGTAGAAGGTACAAGAGCAAATGGAACTACCGAGGACCAGCTGACGGTACTGGAACCCGGATGGGTAGCAGAAGGTACAAGAGCCAATGGAACTGCCGAAGACCAGCTGACGGTACTGGAACTCGGTTACTAAGCAGGAGGTACCTGTGCCAGAAAGCACTACCAAGGACCAGCAGACGTTGGTGGAACTTGGATACCGAGAAGGAGGCACCTAATCCAAAGGCACTGCCGAGAACCAGCTGACGGTACTGGAACCCGGATGGGTAGCAGAAGGTACCCATGTAAAAAAAAGTTCAAGGCCGCGAGCCGGCCGCAGTTACCAAAACCCACAGTCCTACAGGGGGTGCTTGTCCTTTTGGCACTATGGAACCAGCCTTCATTGCCAGATCCCGCAGCCCACATAGGAGTCACCTAAACTGCAGGCACCATAGAGGCGGCTAACCCGACCGCAACACGACAGGACAACGCATTGCAGGCAAAGTGACGTTGACACTACCCGGAAACCGCTGGCGTGCTGGAACCAGGCTGGGCAGGAGGGAGTACCCATGCCAAAGTCACTGCCGAGAACCAGCTGACGGTACTGGAACTCGGATGGGTAGTAGAAGGTACAAGAGAAAATGGAACTACCGAGGACCAGCTGACGGTACTGGAACCCGGATAGGTAGCAGAAGGTACAAGAGCAAATGGAACTACCGAGGACCAGCTGACGGTACTGGAACCCGGATGGGTAGCAGAAGGTACAAGAGCCAATGGAACTGCCGAAGACCAGCTGACGGTACTGGAACTCGGTTACTAAGCAGGAGGTACCTGTGCCAGAAAGCACTACCAAGGACCAGCAGACGTTGGTGGAACTTGGATACCGAGAAGGAGGCACCTAATCCAAAGGCACTGCCGAGAACCAGCTGGCGGTGCTGGAACCCAGGGTAAATACTAAAAACAGAGTGGAGCCAGAGGTGTAATTGGAGCAAGTTTTAAATCAGTAGTACAGTGGATGTGGACAGAGCAGGAGAAATTGCTGTCCGCACAGCAGGGGAACAGCTGACGTTACTGAACCCCAATAACATGGCAGCAAGTGTTGACTGTGCAGACTTCCTTTCCGAGCGCCAACTGGCGGTGTTGGAGCTCAGGGATAATACTGAAAACAGAGGAGCCAGAGGTGTATTTGGAGGAGGTTTTAAATCAGTAGTACAGTGGATGTGGACAGAGCAGGAGAAATTGCCGTCCGCACAGCAGGGGAACAGCTGACGTTACTGAACCCCAATAACACGGCAGCAAGTGTTGACTGTGCAGACGGCACTTCCATGCGCCAACTGGCGGTGTTGGAGCTCAGGGATAATACTGAAAACAGAGGAGCCAGAGGTGTATTTGGAGGAGGTTTTAAATCAGTAGTACAGTGGATGTGGACAGAGCAGGAGAAATTGCCGTCCGCACAGCAGGGGAACAGCTGACGTTACTGAACCCCAATAACACGGCAGAAAGTGTTGACTGCAGACGGCACTTCTGTGCGCCAACTGGCGGTGTTGGAGCTCAGGGATAATACTGAAAACAGAGGAGCCAGAGATGTAATTGGAGCAACTTTAAAATCTGTAGTAGTGAGAATGTGGACAGAGCAGGAGAAATTGCCGTCCGCACAGCAGGGGAACAGCTGACGTTACTGAACCCCAATAACACGGCAGCAAGTGTTGACTGTGCAGACGGCACTTCCGTGCGCCAACTGGCGGTGTTGGAGCTCAGGGATAATACTGAAAACAGAGGAGCCAGAGGTGTAATTGGAGCAACTTTAAAATCTGTAGTAGTGAGAATGTGGACAGAGCAGGAGAAATTGCCGTCCGCACAGCAGGGGAACAGCTGACGTTACTGAACCCCAATAACACGGCAACAAGTGTTGACTGTGCAGACGGCACTTCCGTGCGCCAACTGGCGGTGTTGGAGCTCAGGGATAATACTGAAAACAGAGGAGCCAAAGGTGTAATTGGAGCAACTTTAAAATCTGTAGTAGTGAGAATGTGGACAGAGCAGGAGAAATTGCCGTCCGCACAGCAGGGGAACAGCTGACGTTACTGAACCCCAATAACACGGCAGCAAGTGTTGACTGTGCAGACGGCACTTCCGTGCACCAACTGGCGGTGTTGGAGCTCAGGGATAATACTGAAAACAGAGGAGCCAGAGGTGTAATTGGAGCAACTTTAAAATCTGTAGTAGTGAGAATGTGGACAGAGCAGGAGAAATTGCCGTCCGCACAGCAGGGGAACAGCTGACGTTACTGAACCCCAATAACACGGCAACAAGTGTTGACTGTGCAGACGGCACTTCCGAGCGCCAACTGGCGGTGTTGGAGCTCAGGGATTACAGTTCAGGTGGTAGAAACATGAACAGAACAGGAGACCTGGATACTGTTGCCAACCAATTATTTATTCTGGAAGAGGACTGGCAAATTCATGAGAGATCCAGGCCTTGTTCATTTTGAGAAAAGTAAGCCGGTCAACGTTATCGGAGGATAGTCGCATGCTACGGTCTGTTAGTACACCACTTGCGGCACTAAAGACGCATTCCGATAATACACTAGCAGCAGGGCAAGCTAGCACCTCCAATGCATACTGACTAAGCTCTGGCCATGTATCCAGCTTACAGACCCAAAACTTGAAGGGAGAAGAGCCGTCTGGGAGTACACTAAGAGGGCAAGACATGTAGTCTGTCACCATCTGACGGAAACGTTGCCTCCTGCTGACTGGAGCCGTCTGTGATGGTGTAGACATTTGTGGCGGCGGGGACACAAAACTTTGCCACATTTCGGCCATACTGGTCTTGCCTTGTGCTGAGGCGCTGCTTCTGCTCCCTCTTTGTGCAGAGCTTCCTTCACTGCCTCGACGCACTGAGCTGCTTTGTAAAGCACTAGCAGCACTGCTCTCGGTTGGAATGGAGAACATGATGGAATGCACCAGTGCGTCTTGGTACTCCCGCATTTTACGCTCCCGGTTCAACGGTGTTATGAGGCTTTCTAAGTTGTCCCGGTAGCGAGGATCTAGGAGGGTGGACACCCAATAATCAGCCGTGTTGAGAATGTGGGCGATGCGGCGGTCGTTTCTCAGGCACTGCAGCATGAAATCAACCATGTGCTGCAGACTGCCAACTGGCCAAGAAACGCTGTCCCCTGCTTGAGGCGTGATCTCTGCCTGCTCTGCATCACCCCACCCTCGCTCTAGATACTGACTACTAGAGCATTGTGTACCTCCCTCCTCTGGACAGATGTCTTCCTCATCCATTGACTCCTCCTCATCCTCCTCACAAAGTGTCCCCTGCCTAGGCCTTTGTGAGGAACCACGTTGCGCAGACTGTAGAGAAGCAGATGGCATTTGTGCCTCCTCATCCTCCACCTCTTCCAAAACCTCGTCCCTTAGTGCTTGCAGTATTTTTTCAAGCAGGCAGATAAGGGGGATAGTCATGCTGACTAGTGCATCATCTGCACTCGCCATCCGCGTGGAATAATCGAAGGCACGCAAAACGTGGCAAATGTCCTTCATAGAGGCCCACTCAGTGGTGGTGAAGTGTGAACGGCGCGCACTGCGACTTGTTTGCGCCTGCTGCAGCTGGTACTCCATTACTGCTGCCTGCTGCTCACACAACCTCTCCAACATATGTAACATTGAATTCCACCTGGTGGGTAGGTCACATATGATGCGATGTTCCGGAAGACGTAATCGGCGCTGCAGAGCTGCAATGCGTGATCTTGCATTGCTGGAACGCCGCAAGTGAGCGCACTCTATGCGGACCTTGTGAAGCAGTGCATCAAGATCCGGATAGTCCCTCAAAAAACTCTGCACGACCAAGTTGAGCTCATGTGCCAGACATGGGATGTGAGTGAGGTTGCCTAGGCCCAGAGCTGCCACCAGATTTCGGCCATTGTCACACACTACCATGCCTGGCTGGAGATTCGCTGGCACAAACCACACGTCGCTCTGCTGCTTGATGGCATTCCAGAGCTCCTGCGCTGTGTGGCTTCGATTCTCCAAAGAAATTAATTTTAATACGGCCTGTTGACGTTTGGCCACGGCTGTGCTCATATTGGTCACCATAACAGGTAACCGTTCACGGGTTGATGTGGAGGTAGACCGTGACGGCTCCTGCAGCGCTGATTCAGAGGAACTGGAGTATGAGGAGGAGTCAATGTGTACAGACTGGATTCCTGCAATCCTTGGAGTTGGCAGAACACGTACAGCGCCACTCTCAAGATCTGTACCCGGCTCCACAACAATTACCCAATGGGCAGTGAGGGAAAGGTATCGTCCCTGTCCATGTTTACTGGTCCACGCATCGGTGGTCAGGTGGACCTTGCTACTGACGGCGTTTTGTAGCGCATGTTTAATTTTTCCCTCCACATGATGTTGCAGGGCAGGGACGGCTTGCCTGCTGAAATAAAATCGGCTGGGCACGTTGTATTGTGGGACTGCCAATGCCATAAAGTTACGGAATGTGTCAGTCTCCACCAGCCTGAATGATAGCATATCAAGGGCCAGTAGTTTAGCAATGCCAGCATTCAGAGCCTGTGCTCGGGGGTGGTTTGCCGAGTATGGGCACCTTTTCTCCCATGCCTGTGCTAACAATGTCTGTAGACTGGCCTGGGAGTGTGAGGATGACTGGAAAAGTGGTGCTGTGGGTGGAATTACACTGTGTCTCTGTACAACAGTGCCAGAGATTCTTCCATGGCGATCCTGTGAGGAAG
The DNA here is from genome assembly GCF_046119375.1 of Phyllobates terribilis. NCBI lineage: Eukaryota > Metazoa > Chordata > Amphibia > Anura > Dendrobatidae > Phyllobates > Phyllobates terribilis. The sequence goes on from NW_027362773.1 coordinate 107,113,507, forward strand.
CCGAACCAGCTGTGTGTGAGCTGGAGGAAGAGGCTACAACACGAGCTGAAGAGGTGGTAGGTGGCGCTGTAGGTTGGCCTAGGTCTTCAGTGTGTTTTTGTAACTCCACCCCGTGTTTGGTCCGCACATGTTTCCACATATTCGTGGTATTGAGGTTGCTGACACTTTTCCCTCTTTTCACCTTCTGATTACACAGCTTGCATTTGACAAAGCAAATGTCATCTGCAACTGTGTCAAAAAAGGACCAGGCACTGCAAGTCTTGGGAGCGCCCGCTTTGGATTTTGGAAGAGCCATGCTCCTAATGGGTGCCGAAGTGGAGGCTACAGGCAACCAAGTCTGCCCCCTCCCTCTCCCTCCTTTTTGGGCCGTTTGGGGAATCTCTTCCTCAGAGCTGCTCCCACCACCTTCCTGTCCCTCACGCCATGATGGGTCAAGGACCTCATAATCTACACCACCCTCTTCAAACAACTGCTTCTCCTGGGTAGTCTCGACAGCACAGTACGCACCAGAAAGTGGCACCTGAGTCTCATCATCAGATGCGTACTGAGGTGTGCTGCTGACCATAGGCACTGGCCCACCCGCCTCTTCAGATTCAGAGAGACAAAACGGTTGCGCATCACTGCATACTACCTCTTCTTCAAATTCTCGAATTCTGCTTGGCTGGCCCCCTCTTTCCAAGCCAAGAGATTCAGAGAACAGAAGTAGAGATGGCTCCTGTCCAGGGCTCTCTGACTGCCTGGGCAATTTGGCAGGTGGTGAAGAGACAGATGGGTGCTCTTCAGTGCTCAGGACCTGAGAGGATCTGGAACTAATTGAAGTCGATGCGATAGCTGCCATCCATCCGACAACGGCTTCAATTTGTTCCTCGCGCAGCAGTGGGGTACGGCTAGCTCCTACAAAGCTGCGCATAAAGGACTGTTCCCTGGTAAAACTGGGGGATGCTGAGTCACTGGTGCCCGCAGCAGGCACAGAATCCCCACATCCTCTCCCTGCAGGCACAGAATCCTCACGTCCTCTCCCTGCAGAAACTCCACGCCCACGCCCACGACCACATGCCTTACTCCGTGCCTTCTTCATCTTGGTAGAAAAGTACTAAGGGCTTAGTGTGCTTATTCCCGAACAGCTGCTAACAGGTATAAGAAACACTAATTTTATAAAGTGTGGACTAGACTTTAATATGAGCTAATGTGGCCTACACAACTGTAAAGTGGAGTGTTTGGTGAACTTTATTTAGGTTTTTTTTGTCACAAAAAGACACTGGATGTGCCTAAAGATGTAATAACGATAGTATCACAAACTTTTTGTAGCTATTACAATGTAGGAAGGTAACCTACAATGCAATAGATGAGGCTGCAAAAAATAGGCTAATACTAATCTGGCTGGGGCTGCAGGGCCCAATGCTGCAGAAAGGCTCCTCTAACTACTCCTATATAGTGTGTTTGGAACCAATTTAGCTGAATACGGATGGAACCACCACACTAATAGGAGAAATCAGGAAAAATTATGAATTGGCAAAAAAGGACAATGTATGAGGCAGTGACACACACTGAGTGCACTACAACCAGACGTGGTTGAAGCACACACTACAGGGTGAGCTGCACTCACACACCAGACCTTGCAGACAGAGGTGAACAGCACAGAGAACTGTGCACTAGCACTGCAAGGCACAGCGATTTATAAAGTAGCTTGGGTAAAGCAGAATAGACCAAATAGGTAGCTAAAACTGTCCCTCAGAACAACAGCGTCCTATCTCTAACTGAATTCACAGTAGAGTGAGCTCAAAATGGCGGCGGCGGCTTTTATAGTGCATCATGACATCATTTCAGCAGCCAATCACAGCCATGCCATTAGTTAAGATGCCTACATGCCTAACAGGATGTGCCCACACTTCTTAGGATCCTCATTGGCTGAATAAAATGAAAATGGCTCATTGCATTATGGGAACTTCCGATTCCGGTATACGATATTGCAAAAGTATCGGAATTAAGTATCGGAATTCCGATACCGCGAATATCGGCCGATACCCGATATTTCAGTATCGGAATGCTCAACACTACCAATGACACATGCCCTTGCTTGTGTGAAAAAAAGCACTTCACTCCGTGTGTGCACTGCTGATAGGCTGAGAGACTGCACCGCCCCACTGTAAATGCGGGAAAAAGAAAAAAAAATGGAGATCTTCATTATTTCTGCAGAGATCCATCCCATGCCCCTCCCCCCGCCCCGCTGTACCCTCAAACTGTGTATTAACATTGGTTATCAGCATTACTGTGAAAAAATCCAGTGACGATTGGGTGCACGAAGAGTTATCGAACATAACCTCGAACAGCCGGATTTTTTTCAAATCGTTCGGGTTCGTCGAATGGCTCGAACACCGCCCAAAACAGCTCGAATTTGAGATTGGCGAACAGTTCGATTCGAACACCGCTCATCTCTAATCAAGAGGCCCTATACCCGCTCACTGGGGAGAGTCCAAAAGTGCACCCTTCGCCTAGAGTACCCTGGACCGTGCCTGCAGCATCACCAGTAAAGGTACTGAAGCTTACCCCCGTGTGAGTGTCCGTCTTTTCTCCGGGACCGTCCTGCCGTCTCTCCCCTGCACCATCCACCATTCACCCCTACACTGCCCTGGAGCCAGCTCTACCTGTCGAGAGCTACACCATCCCTGCTGCCGTAACACCATCTCCAGAGGACTGCTCCGCAGCGGTGGCTCCCCTTAGCCGCTGTAACACACCTGGCGGCGTCCTTGCATAGTGGTCCATCTCCCACTGTGCAAGAGCGCGCACTTGATCTCCAGTCCAGAATGTCTCTCTGGCTTCCCTCCATGCTGTCTGTTTGTGTCTGTTTCTGCTGCTTAAGGGCGGCACCCGATCACTTCCTGCTTTTTGTACCTGCTGTGGGTCACACCCCTTGTGCGTCCTCAGCCTATTGCTGTCTGTCACCTGGTATTTAACCCAGCTGCTCCAATCAATCCCTGCCTGAGCATCTTGCCCTGTCAGTTGGCTTTTGTCTCTGACATGCCAGGTCCTGTCTATGTTACCTGTCTTGCAGTATCTGTGTACCCTAACCTGCAGTCTGTACACGTTCCTTGCCTGTTTGTTCCGCCTTCCTGGAGGCTGTATTTCCAGGCCAGTCTGAACACGCTCCTTGCCTGTTCGTCCCGTCTCTCTGGGGGCCGTATTCCCAGACCCGCTCCTGTATCCCGCTGCAGTGTCGGTCTCCTCCGTACACTCAGTTCCAGTCTGAACTCTCTCCTATCTTTTACCTGTTTTGCCTCTATGTCCGTCCCTTCCCTTTTCCTGCATTGTCTGAACCTGTACCTAACTCCCTCTTGTTGTCGCTGTACTTCAGTTGTGAGTTTTGTGCTCTCTCGTTACTTCTTTGTAAGTATCTAGTTTGTTTCTGGTTCCGCCTTTCCCTTCCTGCCTGTCCTGTGTGTACAGTGTCCTGTCTCCTCTGCCCTGCTCTGTCCCTTTGCTTGCTGCTCCGGCAGTCTCGCTCTGTTCCCTCTTGCTCGCTACTCCTGCAGTCTGCTCTATCCCTCTTCCTCACTGCTCCGGCAGTCTCGTTCTGCTCCCTCTTTCTCACTGCTCTGGCAGTCTCGTTCTGCTCTCTTTTTTTACCTCACTGCTCCGGCAGTCTCGCTCTGCTCCCTCTTTCTCACTGCTTCGGCAGTCTCGTTCTGCTCTCTTCCTTTACCTCACTGCTCCGGCAGTCTCGCTCAGCTCCCTCTTTCTCACTGCTCCGGCAGTCTCGTTCTGCTCTCTCCTTCTTTCTCACTGCTCCAGCAGTCTCGCTCTGCTCCTTCTTTCTCACTGCTCCGGCAGTCTCGTTCTGCTCTCTCCCCTTTGCTCGCTGCTCCGGCAGTCCTACTCTGCTCTGACCCTTTGCTCGCTGCTCCGGCAGTCCTACTCTGCTCTGACCCTTTGCTCGCTGCTCCGTCAGTCCTACTCTGCTCTGACCCTTTGCTCGCTGCTCCGGCAGTCCTACTCTGCTCTGACCCTTTGCTCGCTGCTCCGGCAGTCTCGCCCTGCTCCCTCTTGCTCGCTGCTCCGGCAGTCTCGCCCTGCTCCCTCTTGATTGCTGCTCCGGTAGTTTGCTCTGACTCTTTGCTCGCTGCTCCGGCAGTCTCGCTCTGCTCCCTCTTGCTCACTGCTCCGGCAGTCCTACCCTGCTCTTACCCTTTGCTCGCTGCTCCGGCAGTCTCGCTCTGCTCAGACCCTTTGCTCGCTGCTCCGGCAGCCTCGCTCTGCTCTGACCCTTTGCTCCGCTCCTGGCGGTCTCGTCTTGCTCTGCTCTTGCCCGCCGCTCCGGGCGGTCTCAACCTGCTGTGTTTGTATACCGCTTCTGCGGTTCTGTTCTTGAAGTCCCAGTCTGTACTGGGTCCTATCCTCTCTGTGCTCCAACCTGTTGTACCTGCCAGTACCTCCCCATCTGAAAACCAGTGTGCCAGCCTAAACCTTCCAGTTCCTGTATTCCCCGGTGGGGGCCAACAGCCGTGTCCGGAGTCTGACCTGGAGTAGACCCTGGTCCCTCTGCTCGGTTCCTCCCTGGTGCACTGGCGTCGTATGCCGTCGTGCGATCTTGGTCGGATCGGGCAGACACTTAGTTACGCCCCTCCAGGCACTCTCCGGTACGGTACAGTGGAATCACTACAATCACACGCACACGCCGCTCAGCCCGGGCGTGTGCATTACAGCCGCATTCCACAGATGGCATCACGAACTTCCCAAATCCCCTATATATTCCCCTTTTTACTGACTGCCCTGGGTCACGGACTGGGCCAGCCACCGTGATATCCCCGCCATACCGTCATCCATAGGCCCGGCTGCCGAGTACCCCACGGCCCAGGGGGCGCGTCACAGGCAATCCCTGCATGTTCACTGGCTCTCTAAAAGCACCAAACATGCAGGGAGGAGACCCGAGTTCCCGCCCGAGCAACCGGGAAATACACGCCGAGCGTCGAGCTTGTCGAGCACCATGAAGCTCGGGTGAGTACCGAATAGTGGCGAGCACGTTCGCTCATCACTAATAAAAATGAAATTCCGGCATTACCCTGTTCCACTGCAAACCCCTGATTCTGATCCACCGGACCAACACCAGATCCTTTGCTAAACCCAACTGGCAGCCTGACAATATCACGTCTACCTGAATAGCTCCCCAGTAGACATAGGAATGGTCTAACACCCATACTAATACGAGGTTTCCTGTAAATGAGAATTGAAAATAAGGTTGATAACAACAAAACCTTTTACCCCAGCAATGCATAACCAAATACACTAAGACCCTTACAACATGTGTGGTCTAATATAAGTCCTATATCTGGCAGATTCCCATCGACCTATGCTCTTTACCGCTTGAACCCCCAGACCCCATCGGGCCGCCTCTGTAGCTGCCCCATGGTTAGATAAACTTTGACAAAAAATAGCAATGAATTGATAAACTGACAAAGCAGATACATCCTGCTGCACCAAAAATGAACCTGGTACAAAACCTCTCATTTCCATAAACGAGGATACCCATCTAATCGGGCATTCAAACGAACCGATCACACCACGGAACTCCACCATATGACCTCTCCCAACCACGTCAGTCTTCGACCACCTCAAATAACATTGAACTGCTTCGACCGAACATGGCACATCCTGAAATCACAGACCCCCCTGACACTTGACATTCTTGCGTACCAACTCACTCAATCGAAAGGCCCCAAAAAAGGTCAACATTAAAGATGCCCCAAGCAAGCGGCGTTCATATGTGGCGCCCCTGAGGGTTCAGTCGCCACAGAGGTACTGCACCTCACCCAGAGGTGTGGTATCTCCTTCTCTCAGGTAAGGAGGGAGTGCTGTCCAGAACCCCAACACCCACATTCAACACTACACTGCTCCAGGCCCGGTGGAAGGGCAAGATGCATGTGGGCAGCTCCTGAGCCCTGTCCCTGGCTGGAGTGGGGGGAACCCAGAGGTAGGGGGAACCAGTAGTGGGTGTGGGTGGAGGAAGCAGTTTAAGGGAGCACTTTGACAGTAGATATATAAAGGGAAGTCATCTTAGGGTGGCAGGTCAGTCAGTGAGAGGAGAGAGTGAAGACAGTCTGGGAGCAGAGTCTCGTCAGGAGCTCTGCTCCACAAGTGGGGCCTAGATATAGAGGCCCAGGAGGGGAGCAGAGGAGAAAGGCTCCGTTCTATTGAAGGGATCCCAGGGGGTACGGCGAGTGCAGGACGGCACCCGTACGCCCCAAATCTGTCAGAAGACAGAGGGATCGTAGGCCGCAAGAAGTGGACCGGCCCCTGTACCAGCCGTGTTACTTCAAGTCTCGGCTGCGAAAACCGGAGGCTTCTGGCTTATATAGTTCAGTTGTCAAAGCCTCGTTCTAATCTCCGTGAGGGTCAAGCAGGTCCGGGAACTCCAGTCAGACAGGAGGGACTTCAGAGCACCCGAGCGGGACTGAGAGTGGGGAAGCGCAGGGCAGGAGGGAGAAGACCCATCGTGAAGACGGTCTAGAGAGGAACACAAGAAAGCGGGGTTCCGTCAGGTGCTCCTAAACTACCTGAGGAAGAGCTGAACCCCCATTCTGGTGAACGCAGCGCGACGTGGGAGGCTGTAAGCTGGACAGTGCAACCTGAGGAACTTAACAACTGTGAGTAAAGACTCGGATGACTGCACCGCACTGCCTCCGTCCATTATTTCTTCTGCGTCATCTTCGCCCCCTGCACTACAACGCCCAGTGCAACCACCAGCACTTACACTGCCCTGGAGCTAGCTCTTCCTGTGGAGAGCCACACCATCCCTGCTGCAGTAACATCAGCTTCAGAGGACTGCTCCGCAGCGGCGGCTCCCTTTAGCCGCATTCCACAGGTGGGGTCACGAACACTTTACAAATCCCCCATGAATAATTCCCCTTTCTGTTGACCGCCCTGGGCCACGGACCAGGCCATCCACCGTGATATCCCCCGCCAGCATCCATAAGCCCGGCTGCCGAGTACCCCACGGCTCTGGGGGCGCGTCACATACTCTGACCTACAAATCTTCCCAACACCCTTCAATAACTGGCCCAAAATTTTAAACGAAACCGGCCACCACCAATTCCTCTTGTTACAATTCATCCGGAAGGTTTTCATAGCCTGCTGCACCAAAAACTCTTTTGTACAATCTTTCCAGCCCAACATTTTGAAAAAGAAGGCCAATCCTGCTAGCCTACTGGCCACCACCAAAAAAGACAAACCCCGTTGAAACGCGCTACCAATCTTATACAGCAACAAATAAGGATGATAATCCACAGTTACCTGCTCACCAGGGCCGGCATCAGCACCCGGCGCACCCGGGCAAATGCCGGGGCCCTGAGCAGGCAGAGGGGCCCACTGGCGGTCGCGCACCCCGCTGGGCTATGGGCGCAGGAGAGCGGTGTCAGCGCCCGCCCTTCTCCGCCGCTTGCTCAGGGCCCCTGCAGTCGGATACTTACCTCTCCCCGTGCCTCCGCAGATCAGCTGTCTTCCTGCTCTGCGCTCCCTGTGACGTCTCAGGTCAGAGGGCGCGGTGACGCCTTTACACCGCGCCCTCCCCTGAGCCGTCACAGGGAGCGCTGAGCGGGAAGACGCCGACAACGCTGGAGTTCGGACCCGAGCAGCGGGCAGCGGGCAGCGGGCAGCAGGTAGCAGGTGAGGAGAAGGGAGGTGAGTATTTGATTTTTTTTTTTTTTAATGTATGGAGGCATGGGGCAGTATAAAGAGAAGGGCGGGGGGCATCCTGCATGGGGCATTATAAAGAGAGGGGGGGACATCCTGCATGGGGCATTATAAAGAGGAGGTGTGACAGCCTGCATGGGGCATTATAAAGAGAAGGGGGGGGGGCATCCTGCATGGGGCATTATAAAGAGAGGTGGGGACATCCTGCATGGGGCATTATAAAGAGGAGGTGTGACAGCCTGCATGGGGCATTATAAGGTGGGGAACAGCCTGCATGGGGCATTATAAAGGGGGGGGGGCAGCCTGTATGGGGCATTATGTGGGGGGTAACAGCCTGCATGGAACATTAAAAGGGGGGGTCTGTATGGGGCATTATGTGGGGGGGGACAGCCTGCAAGGAGCATTATAAGGGGGGGGGCAGCCTGTATGGGGCATTATGTGGGGGGTAACAGCCTGCATGGAGCATTAAAACGGGGGGGCCTGTATGGGGCATTATGTGGGGGGTAACAGCCTGCATGGAGCATTATAAGGGGGGGACAGCCTGTATGGGGCATTATGTGGGGGGTAACAGCCTGCATGCAGTATTATATGGGGGCCAGTATCCTGTATGGAGCGTTATAAGGGGACCGGTATCCTGTATGGAGCGTTATATGGGGGCCAGTATCCTGTATGGAGTTTTATAAGGGGACCAGTATCCTGTATGGAGCATTATATGGGGGCCAGTATCCTGTATGGAGCTTTATAAGGGGACCAGTATCCTGTATGGAGCGTTATATGGGGGCCAGTATTCTGTATGGAGCCTTATATGGGGGCCAGTATTCCGTATGGAGCCTTATATGGAAGTCAGTATTCCGTATGGAGCCTTATATGGGGGCCAGTATTCCATATGGGGGCCAGTATTCCATATGGAGCCTTATATGGGGGCCAGTATTCCGTATGGAGCCTTATATGGGGGCCAGTATTCCGTATGGAGCCTTATATGGGGGCCAGTATTCCTTATGGAGCCTTATATGGGGGCCAGTATTCCCTATGGGGCCTTATATGGGGGCCAGTATTCAGTATGGAGCCTTATATGGGGGGCCAGTATTCCGTATGGAGCCTTATATGGGGGCCAGTATTCCGTATGGAGCCTTATATGGGGGCCAGTATTCCGCATGGAGCCTTATATGAGGGTCAGTATTCCGCATGGAGCCTTATATGGGGGCCAGTATTCCGCATGGAGCCTTATATGGGGGTCAGTATTCCGCATGGAGCCTTATATGGGGGTCAGTATTCCGCATGGAGCCTTATATGGGGGCCAGTATTCCGCATGGAGCCTTATATGGGGGTCAGTATTCCGCATGGAGCCTTATATGGGGGTCAGTAGTCCGCATGGAGCCTTATATGGGGGCCAGTATTCCGTATGGGGCCTTATATGGGGGCCAGTATTCCTTATGGGGCCTTATATGGGGGGCAGTATTCCGTATGGGGCCTTATATGGGGGCCAGTATTCCGTATGAAGCATTATATGGGGGCCACTATTCTGTGTGGAGCGATTCACCGGTTTCTGAGCTATTGTGGAATTTACAATAGATATCACTCATGTAATGTAAGAAGTGAAATCTTTGCATTGTACTATATATATATATATATATATATATATATATATATATTTATATATATATATATATTTCTCCACCGTATCTCTGCATCATGAATCGTGGTATGTGTTAAAGGGGCCCACAGAGACTCTTTCGCCCGGGGCCCAGAAAAACCTGGAGCCGGCCCTGCTGCTCACCCACCGAATCCATCAAATCCTTCCACACCTGCAATGCCGAAACATACCTATGCTAGGAGTAACTGAAGTCCTAACCAGATTCAATGCAGTACCGACACCAGATCCCATAACTACCGGGGCCACTCCGCCTCCAGCTGCTCCACATCCGACGCCAGCTCTCGAAACCGATCCCACTGGAAGCGATATAAATCAACAGCAATAGAATTCTGTACCCCCAGCAAATGTGCAGTACGAAACAATATGACGCGCCCCTAGGGCTATGGGGTACTCGGCAGCCTGGCCTATGTATGCTGGTATGGCGGGGATATCACGGTGGCTGGCCCGGTCCGTGACCCAGGGCAGTCAATAAAAAGGGGAATTATTTATAGGGAATTTGGAAAGTTTGTGACGCCACCTGTGGAATGCGGCAAAAAGGGGGGGGCGCTGTTGCGGAGCAGTCCTCTGAGGCAGATGGTAGGGCAGCTTGTGATGGAACGGCTCCCCACAAGTGGAGCAGGCCTCAGGGCAGTGTGGGATGTAATGGGTGGTGGTGCAGGGGAGAGAGACGGCAGGACGGTCCCAGAGGAAAGACGGACACTCACACGGGGGTAAGTTTCAGTACCTTTACTGGTGAAGATGCAGGCACGGTCCAGGGTACTCCGGACGAAGGCCGCACTTTTGGACTCTCCCCAGTGAGCGGGTATAGCGCCTCCTGATCCATGGCTTTACTCGCTAAGCTTCTGACCTGCCTGGAGCTAGGCCTAGCTTGGTTACTGTCTCTCTCTCCCTTGCACCTGCTGACCTGGTGGTAGGGCCTCCTCATGGAGATCACTCTCAATGGTTGCTGGGGCCTCCGTGACTCCTAGCCCTGGTACTGTAGTCAGCGTTTGTTTAAACCTAGGACCTGCAGTCCTCCAGGGGTTCCGGTGGTCCCTACTGGGTATAAAGGGACCCCGTAGGCGTGGACCCGATGTCCGGTATATATCTCGGGGTGAGCCTGGTATGCTCCTCTGCCCCCTCGCTACTTCTTCCTTCTCCTCTCGCCTTCGGCCACACTCAGGGCCCTCACTAGGCCTTCACTCATGCTGTAGGCCTTGGCTCGCCTAAGCACAGCAGCCAGCGTGCTGCCTCTTCACTGCTCTCTGAGCGTCAGCACGCTCTCTCTCTCAGTCTGAGAGACTAATTACTAACTAACTAACTAACTGACTGAGCTTCCTGGCTCCACTCTCCCTATATATATATATCCCTAACGGGCTCCTTCTGCTGGTCTGAGGTGGTAGGGTGGATGTGTGTGAATGTGTGAGGGCCTCTTGTGGAGAAGTCCATCCATGCACCCTTTTGGGTTCTGTGGCACCAGTGCGTAGCAGGGGGCCACATATATATGGCAATTCAGACATCTGACCACAAGATGTCGCAACAGAGATACGACCGGCGGGGAATCCGCTGTAATGTTGTTAATACAACGAACCACACTCAAATTATAACAAAAGAAACACACTTTTTTATTTTTCAATTCCGCACCCCAAACCTCCAACGCTACCACAACTGGAAACATCTCCAGCAATGCCAAATTTTTCTTCAACCGAGCATGCATTCAAGACTCAGGACACTCGCTAACGCACCACCAGCTGTTGAAGTACACTCCAAAAACAAAAGAACAAGAAGCATCAGTGTATAAAACTAAATCTACATTAGACATTTCTTTCTCCAACCAAACTGATTTTCCATTATACAACTGCAGAAAAATTGCCCACACGGCCAAGTCAGCCTTGTGCTCTGCAATCAACCTCACAAAATGCAACGATCAGTGAATATGAATAGTGGTACCAGAGTGCCAATAACAGGGCAAAAATATTAAAAGGACTGATTTATTAATACACACACAACGCGTTTCGGTGGACACAGCCACCTTCATCAGGTGTGACAAGCAGCAAACAATTGATCCTTATATACACTTGACTAGGTATACAATTACTTAAAAGGGGTGGGGCCAGATACAGAGTAATACCTCTATATTAACCCCTTGAGTTCATATATGCTCAATAGAGTAAAAAGGATTGTTATAAAATAATGCCTAATGAAGCATATAGGGTTCTTATAAAAAGGATTCGCTGTAAAAAAAAAACTTGTGAATCCTATAATCTTAATACTTCATAGGATATATTGTCATCTACCACCCTATATTTTAGATTATATAAAAAATAATAATAATAATTTTTACATACAACATAAAACAATGCATAAATATAAAGTATAAAATTACAATCAGTTTCTATCATTGTAATTAGGAAAAGTAGACGAAGAAAGGAAAGAGAAAAAAAAAAGAGAAAAAAAAAAAAAAAAAAAATCCCCCCCCAAAAAAATAATAATAATAAATAAAAAAAAAAATCCCCCCAAAAAAAAAAAAAAAATCCCCGCAAAAAAAAAAATCCCCAAAAAAAATAAAAATAAAAAAAATATATAAAATTTTTCTTTAAATTTTTTCTCCTTTCTCTCTCTCCTCCCTCTCCCTCTCCTCCCTCCTCCCCTCCCTCTCTCCTTTCCCCTCTTCCCTCCTTCTCTCTCTCCTCCCCCCTCCTCCTCCATATAAAAGATATATATAATAAATTTGCTAAAATATGAAAACAATTATTTAAAAAGTTGTCTTCTCTATATTAAGGTTCAAACCTTCAGGAGACAAGGTTCCCATTTTGAAAATCCAATAATTTTCACGTGTAATGAGACGATTTAGTCTATCAGGGTGTGTATCAACTATATGATCAATGATAGTTAGTTTTAGGTTATTAGGATTTTTTTGATGTTCTTTTAAGAAATGATTAGAAACACTGTGTAGGGGAAAGCCGTTTCTAATATTTTGGCGATGTTTATTTAATCTGGAGTGCATTTCCTGGATAGTGCGGCCAATGTATTGCAGGCCGCAGGTGCACTGGAGCAGATAGATCACATATGAGGACTGACATGTAAGTCTAAAGCGAATGGGATATATCTCTCCAGTGACCGCAGAGACGAATGTTTTGGCTCCGTTATCAATGGATTGACAGCATAAGCATTTAGGGACATTACATTTATAACATCCATTATTGCTAATAGGAGCTGAATGGTTCGGTCTTCTACCAATTGTTGTATTGCTAGGGGCTATATAGTTTCCTAGATTTTTACTCCTCCGATATATGACATGAGGAAATTCCGGTAAATGACCAGTTAATATTGGATCATTACTTAAAATGAACCAGTATTTTTTTAATAAACTGGATAACACTTGCGTAGGTTTACCATAAGTAGTAATCAGATTTAAACTGAAATCGTTGTTTGGCTCTTGACTGGTATTCTTGGATTTGTTGATACACAAGTTCTGTGATAGGGATCTAGTTTTGGAGAAAGCATCCTCTAATAATTTCCGGGGGTATCCCTTAGCTCTAAAACGTTTTTGTAAAACCTTAGATTCCAGAAAAAAATCTGAATCATGTGTACAATTTTTTCTGACACGCCAATATTGACCGTATGGAATATTTCTAATCCAGCTGGGTATATGGCCACTGTCAAATTCAAGATAGCTATTTACATCCACTTCCTTAAAGTGGGTAGATGTGGATATTTTACCTGAATTGTCTATATTTATCTGAAGGTCAAGATATTGAATATTACTCCCAGATATGGTAGAGGTAAAGGAAAGACCCCAGTCGTTAGAGTTTAATTCATCAATAAATTTGGCAGCCTCCACAGTATTTCCCCTCCATATGATAAACAGATCATCTATAAAGCGGCGGTACATAACGATGGGTTAATCGGCGCCGAGGGATTGCGCGATGTGGATAGACTCGAATGCCCCCATATATAGATTTGCATAACTGGGGGCAAACCTCGTCCCCATCGCGCAGCCCCTCAGCTGCCGATACATCACCCCCTCAAAAGAAAATACATTGTTCTCAAGAATGAAAGTTATACCCCTCAATAAAAATTTTTTTTGAGGATCTTATAAGTTAGGGTCCTCATCTAGGAATATTTTAATTGCCTGTAAACCCAATACATGTGTGATATTGGAATAAAGAGAGCTTATATCGAGTGTAATAAGAAGACAGCCTGGAAGAGGGGGTAATTCTCTCAATATTGTAATTAAATGTGTAGAATCCTTTAAATGAGAATCTAGGGATAAAAAGTACTTCTGTAAAAAAAGATCAATATAGTGGGATAAGTTGGATGTGATAGAATTAATACCAGAAATAATAGGACGTCCAGGGGGATTAAATTTATCTTTATGAATTTTGGGTAAAAAATAAAAATAAGGGACTTTGAATTTTTTAATGTCTAAAAAGGATTTTTCTTTTTTATTGAGGAAGCCAGCTGTAGAGGCCCCTGCTACAAGTCCTTTGTACTCACAAAATGCAACGGGCATTTAACCCTCGCCGTGGAATGAGACAACCTACACGAAAAAACGCTACCCATAGGTAAGATTCTGCAAGCAAAATTAAGTTTCCCTAAAAGAGATTGCAGAAGCCTCAAACGCAATTTCCTAGCCTGTAAGGCTTCCTGTACGGAATTATTCAAATCCACCAGTTTCTCTGCTGGCAACCTGCATTCCATTTGGACGAAATCAAGCTTAATCTCCAAAAACTTTAAAACTGTAGACAGGCCTTCTGTCTTGTTGACGCGCCTAGGGGATGGGGAAGACTCGGCGACTTGCTACTTGTGTTTTATGTCTTTCTAGTCCTTGCTTTTAATGCATATCCAATACAGTTTTCTTTTAGGGTTTTTTTTCTATATGTTAGTCATTCACACTTATATTTATAGCTCTCAGAATAAAGTGATACGAAAAAATAATTATTTCTATAAAATAGTTTTTATTGTGTAAAATGCAAAAGATATAAAAAAAGGATATAATTGGGGTACCGCTGTAAACGTACTGACCAAAAGAATAACATTGCCTTATCAATTTTACCACACGCGGAACTGCATTAAAAAAAAAAATTACAGAATTGTTGGTTTTTGTTTATTCCTCCTCCAAAAAATCGGTATAGAAAGCGATCAAAAAATGTCAAATGCCAGAAAATGACACCAATAAAAAGTCAACATGTCCCTCAAAAAACAAGCCATCACATGACTCTGTCACCCGAAATCTGGAAAAATTATAGCTCTCAAAAAATGGCGACGCAAAACCTAGTCTTTGAAAAAAAAGCGTATTTTCGTGTGTGACAGCTGTCAATCATAAAAAACCAATATGAATCTGATATCGCTGTAATCGCACCGACCCGAATAATAAAGTCATCTAATCAATTATACTGCACGAGGAACGGCGTAAAAAATAAACTCTAGGTTTGTGCTATGGTCAGGGTTGGGCTAGGGTTAGGGTTGGGCTAGGGTTGGGTTGGGCTAGGATTGGGCTTGGGTTAGAGTTAAGCTAGGGTTAGGGTTGGGCTAGGGTTAGGGTTGGGCTAGTGTCAGAGTTGGGTTAGTGTTGGGCTAGGGTTAATGTTGGGCTAGGGTTAGGATTGGGCTAGGCTTAGGGTTGGGCTAGGGTTAGGGTTGGGTTAGGGTAGGGTTAGGGTTAGGGTTGGGCTAGGGTTAGGGTTGGGTTAGGGTTGGGCTAGGGTTAGGGTTGGGCTAAGGTTAGGGTTGGGTTTGTGCTAGGGTTAGGGTTAGGATTGGAGTTGTATTAAGGTTGGGGTTGTATTGGGGTTGGGGTTGGGATTTTTTTAAAAGTAAAGAAAAAAAAAATGACGACGATATGGCGAGTGACATGCTCGAGTCTCCGCCACATATGTTTTGCAGCTATTATATAGCCAAAAAAACCTTGCGGGGATTGCCTGCCATGCATGAGCGATCGCCATATGTTTTTTTGGGTGTCTAATAACCGTGAAACATGCCGGGCAGGGACTCGAGCATGTCACTCCAGCACCTGTGATACTTGGTGCTTACCCGAGTACCCGATGCAAACTCAAGTAGCGAGCACTTGCGCTCGAGACTAAAGACAACTTATTCAATATGATGACCTAATGTTTTCAAATTATGTGTCGTACCTCTGGGTTCAAAATGTTCACTATACCCCTTGATAAAATCCTTGAGGGGTCTAGTTTCCAAAATGGTGTCACTTGTGGGGGGATTTCCACTGTTTAGGCACATCAGGGGCTCTCCAAAAGCAACATGGCGTCTGCTAATTATTCAAGCAAATTTTACATTCAAAAAGTCAAATGGCGCTCCTTCCCTTCCAAACCCTGCCGTGCACCCAAACAGTGTTTTTTCCCCACATATGGGGTATCGACGTGCTCAGCAGAAATTGCTCAACAAATTGCATGGTGCAATTTCTCCTGTTACCCTCATGAAAATGCTAAATTGGAAGCTGAAAAACATTTTTGTTGGAAAAATGTGAAAATTTTATTTTTACCACTCAATGTTCTAAACTTCTGTGAAGCACCTGGGGGTTCAAAGTGCTCACCACACACCTAGATAAGTTCCCTGTGGGGTCTAGTTTCCAAAATGGTGTCACTGTTTAGGCACATCAGGGGCTCCCCAAACGCAACATGGCATCGGCTAATTATTCAAGCAAATTTTACATTCAAAAAGTCAAATGGCGATCCTTCTCTCCCGAACCCTGCCGTGCGCCAAAACAGTGGTTTTCCCTCACATATGGGGTATAAGCGTGATCAGGAGGAATTGCACAACAAATTTTGTTGTCTATTTTTTCCCGATACCCTGGCAAAAATAAAAAAAATGGGGTCTAAAGTAACATTTTTTTGAAAAAAGTTAAATGTTCATTTTTTTCTTCCACATTCCAAAAATTCCTGTGAAGCACTTAAAGGTGGTTTTGAGCACCTTGATGGGTGCAGTTTTTAGAATGGTGTCACTTTTGGGTGTTTTCTGTTATAAAGGCCCCTCAAAGTTACTTCAAATGTGATGTGGTCCCTAAATTTTAATTAGAAGATTATAAATTCAAGGTGATGTAATTGAAAAAAAAAATCTATATATAGAGAATGGGGTATTAGAAAATACAATAAAAAATAATAATAAAATTAGCGCTGATCTAATTGAAGAGCATAGACAGTGGAGTAGTAAAATAATAAAGTTTTATTTTTAGATAAAAGATACAATTAAAAATATCTACATGCGTATAGTAAATATTGGTTGTTTAAAAGGCTAAAAATAAGGCACAAAGGGTCCTGGGGTATTGTTCAGACCTGGATGTAGATTAAGGTGGATCCTATTAGGAGAAGAGAGGAAGAATGATGTTAATATGAATTACATGCTAGGGTAAGTTTAAAAGAAGTTAGAAGGACAGGGACGTACCTGTGGAAGGGTACAGGTATTGTTTATCTTCTATTAACCCTAGGTGGGGTTTGTGTGGATCCTGGTTGAGGACTTACTTGGGGTCTCTGGAAGTTAGTTCGTTGGCACAATAGTATTATCCTAGAGCGATTTAAGGTATACTTGGTTTATGGGGGGTGTAACCGATGACATCCGGTGTAAAGGTATGGTATAGGAAGGGTAGTTACCTGGTACAAGCAGCCGGTACCTGGAGTATCAGGTGGACTGCCAGGTGGATGCATTCACTCCTGGTGTATCGGTCTGGGATTTTTTTTGAAGATTGGCCCAGTGGGTGGCTAGGGGAAAGAAGTGTAAGGGACGAGGAAAAAATGACACAGTGGGTGTGAGAATCTGCCAGAGCTTGCTGGGGGTATCTTTAGGTGCAATAAAATGCAGGAGATATATAGTAAATAGTACCGTATATATAATGGATATAGGAGTCCTTGAAGGTACAGTGCTACTGAAGGCGATCCTTCAGGGGCAGGTAGAGGTTGTCAGATCTATTAGACTGACCTGTAGTCCAACCGATTTTTTGTGGGAAAAACTAGAAATCGCTGGTCAACTCTTAACCCTTATAAACCCCTTACAAAAAAAAAAATTGGTTCCTAAACTGTGCTGATGTAAACTAGACATGTGAGAAATTTTATTTATGAATTATTTTGTGTGACATATCTCTCTGATTTAAAGGCATAAAAATGAAAATTTTGAAAATTGCGAAATATTCATTCATTATTGTGAAAGTCGGTTAAGAAAATAAGTCCTTCTGTAGAAAAGGATCTGGAGGACAATTGGCCAAAATATTCCTAATACAATTTTTCATCAAGCTCCAATGTGAATGGTACTGAGTCGTAAATCTTACCTTTGACTCTACTGGTCACTTCTTGGCGGAGTGTACTAGTTCATATCGACTAGTATTTCCGGCTCTAATTATGCCTATTTAATATATCATGGTATCCACTTAATCCTATGCAGCATGATCTATACTACCGGATGACAGAGACTCTAGATCAGTAAAATCAATTTTATTTGATAAATGCAAATTTAAAAAAACAGGAAAGAAAGAACAGAGTGGGGACAAGAAACCCCCAATGCAGAGAGGTGCAATGTAAAGCTGCGTTGCATCAATATAAAATTACTACATAAATAAAGATCCTAACAGGTATGACTAGGAGCTAGAACAGAGCCGAACAATGTACAATTCCAAAAATTGGTAAGATATAGATGGGAGTATCCATAAAGTGCCAACACTGCATGGTGGGATATGTATTACCAGAATGATAAATATCCAAATGCTAATTACTACCAGCCAAAGATAAAGATAATATAAAGTAAAGTGCCTGTATACTTTGGTGGTCATTAAGCTCCTATCTGCCAATACATCCTAACAGAGTACCTAAATGAGTACAGCTCTGCTTACATATACTTCCATCACAATAACATACAAACAAGGGATCACTTAGGTGTAGTAGTAAATTAATTGTAGTTGTGTTGTATGTCAGGGACAAGACGCAAGTGTATAGCTTCACCTCTCAGAACCCGTATGCCGTTTCGCATCACGCTTCCTCCGGGGGTGTGTCAGTACTCTAAGGGGCCAGTGTATATATAGTGTGGTCTATCCAATCCGGTTACTTAATGCATAGGAGCAGAAAGGAACAGTGCCAAGGATAGGCGTAATCCTAGAAGGAGCGGTCAGCATTCAAATGAACTGACGTGATATTGTGCAAATTTCTAACAGCTGCGGGATTGACTGTAGCGGGGCATCGCGTGCATGCTCAGTCCCCAAAAATGCCGAGTAATGCCCATGGGCAGAGTATTTTCCCGGTGGCTGTCTTTGGCTACCAGGGGAATTTCCAGGTTCGAGCACCGCATTATGGTTACCAGTTTAATGAAAAAGGATTTGAATATTTGGAAACAATTTCTCCTCAATTTTAATGGTCGCACTTGCTGTCAGTCAGTCGAAGTCTCCAACTCTGAATTGCAGACGTTCACCGACTCTGTGGGGTCCACCGGGGTTGGTGCTATTTTTGGCAGTGAATGGTGTGCATGGCGGCATGGATTAGCTCTGGTCTGTGCGGTAACATTTCCTTCCTTGAACCATTCCCTATTGTGGTAGCTGTTGAGCTCTGGGGTCTCAGGCTCGCGAACAGAAGGGTTTGTTTCTGCTCAGACAACTCTGGAGTGGTAAGCTGCATAAATAACTTCACATCTTCCTCTTTGCCGATTCTAGCACTACTCAGGTATTTGGTTCTTCGGTGCCTTCAATTTAACATCTGGTTTAGGTCTCGGCATATTCCGGGAGTTAAGAATGTATGTGCAGATGCATTGTCACGTTTTCGTTGGCAGGCATTCTGGGATCTCATGCCGGAGGCTTCCAAGGAAGGCACGCCCTGCCCCCCAGAGCTATGGTAGGTACTAATGAGCGGATGCTATCGTTGATCCTGACTTCTTTGGTTCCAGCTACATGAAATGCTTATGATAAGACATGGAATGAGTGGTGTCTTTTCGTGGGGCCATAATTTTTTGAAAAAGATGCTTCTTCTCTTACAGGCCTCATGTTTCAGTATTTCTTACACTTGAAGGATTTGGGTGTTTCTGAAACTGTAGCTCAGAGAAAATTGGCGGGTTTAAGTTTTCATTTCCGCCTAAGGGGTATTTTTGATTTTACCAAGTCTTTTCTTATTCGTCAAGCATTGAAGGGCTGGAAAAAGAAGATAGTCAGAAAAGAATGCCCGGGTCCCATTTCTTATTCAATGCTGTGCCGCTTGATCTCCGCGACCCATATGTAAAGACAAATACAAGGCGGCCCTATACAATACCGCTTTTTCCTTAGCCTTTTTCAGGGCCCTTCAGGTTGGTGAGCTCATTGCACCGTCAAGAGAAAAGCCAGGAGGTTTACTAAGAGACAACGTTTTCATCGGCAATGAGTTTTTCATTTTTTCTTGTTTTCAGCCAATATTGCCATCCGTGTTACAGCAAACTCTCTCATGGGAACCCAAAATAAGGGTAAGTAAATGGAAGGGTTGAAGATAAAGGTGCTCCGCTCTGAAGTCAAAAGATATAATGATATTAATGAAAATACAAGTACTAGGATTACTTGGCACCAAAAAACAGAAAACTAAATTAAAAAGATGTGAGAAGTAGTGATGAGTGAGTATGCTCTGTTAACCCTTTCGGCGAGCATGCTCGGGCGAACACTAAGTATCTTCAGCATGCTCAGGTGTTATGTTTCATTCTCTTTGTGTCCATGATTTGCGACTGTTTGACAGCTTTAATACATGTGAGGAATGCTTAAGAAACAGATATTCCTCACATGTATTAAAGCTGTCAAACAGTCGCAAATCAGGGCACAGAGAGACTGAAAGATAACACCTGAGCACGCTGAAGATACTCGGTGTTCGCCTGAGCAAGAGCGCCGAAAGGGTTAACAGAACATACTCACTCATCACTAGTGGGAAGGGTAAAATATGGCATAAATCACCAGGAGATAAAAACAATCACCAATAAAAATAGTCACCTAAGAACACATGAAACCTAACTAGCATTAAATAAACATTACAACATTGATCCAAAGCCGGGGGTCTCGTTAAGGCCCTATGGGCTTAAAATGCAGAATCGAAAGATCCATCTGCTTTCTAACTGGGCTAATACTTTTCCAAAATCCCCTCCCCTTTGACCCAAATCAATCTGGTCGATAGCCCTAACTTTAAGACCTTTAGGGCTACAACTATGGTATAACTTAAAATTATGCAGAATAGTCTTAAGTACAGTGGGGTCATCAATACTACTTGCTTTTTTGATGTCCCGCACATGCTCCCTTACCTGTATCTTCAGTTCTCTGGTGGTAAGGCCAAAGTAGAGCTTCTGCCAAGGACATTCGGAGTAGTAAATAACTCCTTTAGAGCTGCAGCCTGTCTGCTTCTTCTGCAGAGCTTC
This sequence comes from Phyllobates terribilis, assembly GCF_046119375.1. Classification (NCBI taxonomy): domain Eukaryota; kingdom Metazoa; phylum Chordata; class Amphibia; order Anura; family Dendrobatidae; genus Phyllobates; species Phyllobates terribilis. The sequence continues at coordinate 107,134,175 of NW_027362773.1, forward strand.
CATGGGTTTGTGCAGTCAATGGTGCTCCAGACTCCCCTGCAGGGACAATAATTGCAATGGAGGAAGCAGCTGCCAGTCCCAGCCCAACTATGACACATTCTTAATGTGGGTCAAAGATGCTCCGTGCCTGCGACTCCACTTCTCCTGAACAAAGGCGGCCTTCTGGTGGTTGGGATGTATATAAGGGGGTCACTTCCCGTTTTTGAGTGGTGGCACTTAACAAAAATAATAATTTAATAGATCATAAATTAAAAAGTAAGTCATGCACTGGATGACGAAACACAGAAGGAGGCAACACATTACATAATGGTGGTATAGGGGTCCAGAACATTAAGGTAACAACATGTTCCAAGTGCATATCAAAAGAGCTGAGCCTATAGACAAGAAACTGGACATAGAGTATGATACAAATAGTCAGATGGACACCTCTAAGTATACAGTATACAGTGCCTACAATTAGTATTCAACCCCCTGCAGATTTAGCTGGTTGACACATGCGGAATTAACTTGGCATTGTGATATTTGTACTGTAGATCAGCCTGGAAGTGGGAAATGCACTGCAGCAACTTTTTTTTTTTTTTTTTTTAAACGTTAAAAGTTAATTCAGAGTGTCATTTATTATTCAACCCCTCAAACCACAAGAATTCTGTTTGGTCCCCCTAAAGTATTAAGAAGTAGTTCAGGCACCAAGAATAATGAGCTTCACATGTGTGGATTAAAGATCTCTTTTGCCAGCCTTTTCTGACTATTTAAGACCCTCCCCAAACTTGTGAACAGCACTCAGACATGGTCAACATGGGAAAGACAAAGGAGCATTCCAAGGCCATCAGAGACAAGATCGCGGAGGGTCACAAGGCTGGCAAGGGGTACAAAACCCTTTCCAAGGAGTTGGGCCTACCTGTCTCCACTGTTGGGAGCATCATCCGTAAGTGGAAGGCTTATGGAACTACTGTTAGCCTTCCACGGCCTGGACAGCCTTTGAAAGTGTCCTCCCGTGCCGAGGCCAGGCTTGTCCGAAGAGTCAAGGCTAACCCAAGGACAACAAGGAAGGAGCTCCGGGAAGATCTCATGGCAGTGGGGACATTGGTTTCAGTCAATAGCATAAGTAACGTACTCCACCGCAATGGTATCCGTTCCAGACGAGCCCGTAAGGTACCTTTACTTTCAAAGCGTCATGTCAAGGCTCGTCTACAGTTTGCTCATGATCACTTGGAGGACTCTGAGACAGACTGGTTCAAGGTTCTATGGTCTGATGAGACCAAGATCGAGATCTTTGGTGCCAACCACACACGTGACGTTTGGAGACTGGATGGCACTGCATACGACCCCAAGAATACCATCCCTACAGTCAAGCATGGTGGTGGCAGCATCATGCTGTGGGGCTGTTTCTCTGCCAAGGGGCCTGGCCATCTGGTCCGCATCCATGGGAAGATGGATAGCACGGCCTACCTGGAGATTTTGGCCAAGAACCTCCGCTCCTCCATCAAGGATCTTAAGATGGGTCGTAATTTCATCTTCCAACAAGACAACGACCCAAAACACACAGCCAAGAAAACCAAGGCCTGGTTCAAGAGGGAAAAAGTCAAGGTGTTGGAGTGGCCTAGTCAGTCTCCTGACCTTAACCCAATTGAAAACTTGTGGAAGGAGCTCAAGAATAAAGTCCACATGAGACACCCAAAGAACCTAGATAACTTGGAGAAGATCTGCATGGAGGAGTGGGCCAAGATATCTCCACAGATCTGTGCCGGCCTGATCAGGTCTTATAAAAGACGATTATTAGCTGTAATTGCAAACAAGGGTTATTCCACAAAATATTAAACATAGGGGTTGTATAATAATTGACCCACACTTTTATGTTTAAAATTTAATAAAATTCAACTGAGCAACATAACTTTTTGGTTTGTAAGATTTATGCTTCTGTTCATAAAACCTACTCTCGTTTGCAGTTTGAAGGCTCTAACTTATTTGCATCTTATCAAACCAGCTAAATCTGCAGGGGGTTGAATACTACTTGCAGGCACTGTATGTATATACTCATGGACTATCCTACCCCTGACATGACGCCAACCCTGGTGCTTGTTTCGGCACAACTGGCTAATAGAGCAGACTTGATTGGCACATGCTATGATTAGAGTTTGGGATCAGGCGCAACTCTCTGAATAAGTCATGTACTGTGTAACATCAGAACATGCGACCGGAGTCCCAATCCACATGAAGTGATACGCGGAAGGGAGTCTGATCACACGACCACAACAGCCGCTGCTCTAGATACAGCCGGGGATGCAGCCTGTCCTCCTGCCCCGCACATGTGCACCACCGGTAGTATGCCAGTGTATCAGCCAGAAAGGAAAACTTACAGCAGCTGGCAGGACTCCTAGCAATGAAGTTCTATCATACCACATACTGAATATCAGAACTTGACTGTGACGTCATCCTCCTTCCTCCCCTTCTATACACCAACCTACCCGCCTTCATCAGTGTATGATTGGGCATTTTTTCATAAGAAAAAAACTCATTTGTCACCACCCGACTGTTTATATAATAATTATTGAAAACTTAAGATCATACTGAATAGATTTTTTGTAAATCTTAAAATCATTCAATAAAAAATTATTTAAAAAAAAAAACTTACCTTTTTTTTTTTTTACTCTGCCGCTGTACTGCTGAAGCAGCATAAGAAAGCTCTGAGGAGCCTAAGGGGAAGCCAAAAAATTGTTCAATAGTGTTTAGAATGGAGAAGAAAGGACGGGAGGGTCGGTGAGTTTAGAAGTCGGGAACTGAATAGGGAAATGCTTTTCTCTCACTATGGGTAAAGGCCCACCAGTAATAGCGATAGACATTTAACTATTGGTTTCTTCCATTAAGATATACAATATAGTATAAAGATATAAAGGAAAGACACAATATTATGAGCCTCAGTGTAACAACACGTCACAGACTATAATGGGGGAAGCTTTTACTTACTTTGGTGGACGTTGTGCTTTTTCATCTTTTCTGGTGCTGAAGAAATAGAAGAAATGATCACAAATAAATACCCTATAAAATAATTATCGGGAACAAAGCCTAGTCCCAATAGGACACAGACAATAAACATAAAGTCTCTCCTATACATTTCTACATGATGTAGATATCTGGATAGATGTCATTACTAATTATTAACTCCTAATATAAATATCACTTTCACATTCGTGGTGACTGATCTTCTGCCAGGATGAATCATTGAATACTTTTGCATCTAGAAGACAGCAATTAGGACATAAGGGGGCGTCCATTTGTGGGAAGAGGGTAAAGTACCTACATGTATTTGACATGGCTCCTGCTCGATCTTGTGAAGCATTTTGGTATCCACCATTTCCGTTTGCATCTTAAAAATATCCAAACAAACAAATTGAGATACAGGCAGTTCACATTATCATCCTGATCAGTCTATGAGGATATACACAGTGATATTGTCCTGTGTAATGTGCGGCGCTTATGTCACAATATGACGTCATCGTTCAAAAGTCCAAGGTCTCATTGGAGTAAATGCCGCCATGATTGCACTTATTACTTACGGCATTGGCTCTGTGTCGGCCCACGCTGTCTTTACTTTTGGCCTGTAACAAAAATGAAGTTTTTATTAGAAACAGAGAAACTTAGAAAATATCAGAAAATATCATCTAGTGTGTGTCCTTAATACTGTAAATGCAATAACTTAAAGAGAGTCTGTCAGTAGGATCGTCCCTCCTAAGCCGCCAAAATGGGCATGTAGGTCACTGGAAGTTGAATAAAATGACACCTTGATATCTGCAATCCGATGTCTTAATCCAGAGAAAGCCATATTTTCTTACCTCTCCAAAGTGGCCATGGGGCACTGGAAATGGTTTTGCTGATGGCCACTGTGACTACCACGGTTGAAGGTAGAGGAGATGATGTCCGTTCCAGTGCCCCATGGCCACATTGAAGCGGCATTGCTAATCAGACAAGACCAGGAGCCGGGAAAATTGTTCTTACTATAACCCTAGTGTAGGGGACCCCAATTCAATAACCCCCCCAATATGTACAAACATGTTTTATATCCTTCTCAGTAAAGATGAGCGAGTATAGTCGTTACTATTCGGTACTCGCTGAATAATACGGTACTCGGGCTACTCGTTACTCCGCGAGTTTCCTTGTGATTACTCGCTGAGTAACGAGTATAATTTACTGTAAGTCAATGGGAAATGCGAGTAAGCCGTATGATTGTTTAAAAGCCGGCGGTAAAAAGCCGCCGGCTTTTAAACAATCACACAGCCCCATACTGCTTCCCCGCAGCCTCCCATCCCAATCCTCCACTCCCCCCGCCGCCTCCCATCCCAATCCTAAGTTAGGACCGGGTGGAGAGCGCAGCACCAGGGAGCGGGGAGCGAAGGACCCGGGCGGGGAAGCCGGCAGTGAAAAGACTTCACCGCCGTCTTTCCTGTTTGGTGCTGCGCTCCCTGATGTATGCTCCCAGCTCCCTGGTGCTTTGCTCCCCGCCCGGTCCTAACTTAGGATCGGGATGGGAGGCGGCGGGGGAGCGGGGAGCGCACATCAGGGAGCGCAGCGGTGAAGTGTTTTCACTGCCGGCTTTCCCACCGGTTATTTCAAATAAACAGCTGAGGTATCAGCTGATGCTGATCAGCTATTCATTTGAAGTAGCCGCGGTGCCCTCAGAGGGTTCATGTGAGTTCATGCTTGACTGGATGAACTCACATGAACTTTCCCACGGCCGCACAGCTCAGCTACATCTCTGGTAGAGAATCTCTACCAGAGATGTAGCTGAGATAAAGAAAAAGACTACATTGGACTACCTCGGACTGAAGATAATTTTTTTTAATAAAGATGCAATCTCTAAGTGTTTTTTTGTTTTATTTCTAATAAAAACAATTGGGCTGTGTGATTGTTTAAAAGCCGGCGGCTTTTTACCACCGGCTTTTAAACAATCATGCGGCTTACTCGCATTTCCCATTGACTTACATTGGACTCGCTACTCGTAACGAGTACCCGAGTACTCGTTACGAGTATAGCGAGTCCGATTATTTCACTACTCGCTCATCCCTACTCCTCAGTCTAAGTGATAACAAGTTATTCATCAGCTACTAAACCATATGCAGCCTATAATATCTGTATATGTCACTGTCTCTCTACTTACAGGGTGGTGGTCTCTGCGCTGTGGTCTTCTTCTCTTCTCTCTAGCTCTATTCTATCCATTTCTTCTTCTCCCTCCTCTTCCTCATTACTGGACACATAACATAGACTATATGTAGTAACGCTCTCATAAATGACCACTGTTGTAATCGCTCTTTTATGGGGAGTGTTGGAGTGGCTTCATGCCCCTATTTCTCCCCAAATAACATTCATTGATCCCTTTACGAAGGTAGAACTACAGACGAGTGTATGGGCAGCCATGTTTTATATGTTCCTCCATCTCTACCCAGATATAATCAGTCATTCATCAGTTACTAATAAGCATCTACGATCGTATACATCCCATAATATCTGTATATGTCACTATCTCTCTACTTACAATGTGGTGGTCTCTGCGCTGTGGTCTTCTTTTTGTCTTATCTTAATCATTATATACTCTTCTTCCTCCTCTTCCTCACTACTGGACACATAACATAGACTATATGTAGTAACGCTCTCATAAATGACCACTGTTGTAATCGTTATAACAAGTCATTTCCCATTTACTATTAAATATCTACAATCGTCTACAATCTATAATATCAGTATATGTCACTGTCTCTCTACTTACAGTCCGAAGCTATCTCCGCTTCCATCCTCCTCTCTTATCACTGTTGTTATGTGAGCGATGTATATTTTTCCTTCCTCTTCCTCACTACTGGACATATAACATAGACTATATGTAGTAACGCTCTCATAAATGATCACTGTTGTAATCGTTATAGCAAGCCATTTCCCATTTACTATTAAATATCTACAATCATCTACAATCTATAATATCAGTATATGTCACTGTCTCTCTACTTACAGTCCGATGCTCTCTTTTCCGCCATATTCCTCTCCTCTCTCTGATGTTACACTCTCTATAATCTCTTCTCCCTCCTCTATCTCACTATTGGACACATAATATAGAACAAATGCAGGAGGATATTTTAATTTGCAGTAGTTTTATAATTGAATTCATAAAACAAAGCAAAAAAAGCGGCATTCAGAGTTCTGCACATTTATAGTAGACGTCCCATTCCCAGAAAACTGCACCTTGTATAGTAAATAGTTTATTGCTCCTTCTGTGACCTTCCGTTCATTATCCCCGTTCTCACCAATTGACATTAATTATCCTTTTTACAGAACTACAGCCGTATCAGCCATAGGGACTGCAATAAAGAAAGCAAGTTGGACAGAGAGGTGGAGCCGGGAGAGAGAGACAAGTGCAGGAAGAGAGCTGCACAAGTCTCCCTCTCCTGCCTGACAATGATCGGTGCAGGAGAGGAGGCTGGAGGTTACCTGGAAAGGTCCTAATTAGCTCTAGGCCCCTCCCTGATGTCACTTACATGCAAGGAATTTTATAGAATGGAGGAATAGAAATGGAGAACAACTTTATTGACGGTAGGGAAATGCTAATGAATAAAGGAAAAGGATCTGACCTCAATGGTCTTTTGTTTTTGGCTCCTCCATCAGTTATTATGTATATGCAGTCATTTTTTATACTAAGTGACTGAAAGTGCCATAACTATAACTATACAATGTTCTATATTGTATGTATATATCACTTATTATATATTTAGGCTCACACGCTCCACTTACCTAATCACACTACTATTCTGACTCTTCCCAGTTGTTTCCTCTTCTTCCTCGCTGTCATCTTCCTCACTATCAGACACATAAAATAAGTCATATAAATCATATATAATGTACTTTGACATCCAGAGGACAGAGGGTTATATGAAGACTCAGGTAGTACAGTTAACCCCTTATTGAGGGCGCACTATGTCTGTATGATGCAGGCTCAAGAGTTGAGTCTGCTCCCTGCAGCACCAATGATGACTGTTACATAGCTTGCACCCAACAGTAACTGATGCAATTGGAGCTAGTCAAGATTACATTAGTTGAACCCTTTAAATGCTGCTGTGAAGTATGACAATAGTATTAAAAAGACGATTTAACACAGCGGCTGAAACTTTGTATGCCCGGCAGCTCCCCACGCAAGGCGATCGTAGGGTGACGATTGGCTGCAATTGCAGCTAGGGGTCTGCTGGAGGCCTCCACTTCTGCCATGTGTTATCTCCTACGAAGCCCAGCCTGAACCTTCTGTACCCATAACAAGTCATTCATCAGTTATTATTAAACATCTACAATCATATCCAGCCAATAATATCTATATATCTCACTATCTGGGATTTCCCCAGTCCTCGTCTATGGTTTCCATTAATGCAGCAATGAAAGTTCTAATAACTTACTTGATGGATTCCGTGCTCGCCCAGGCTGTTTTTATTTTTTTTGGCCTATAAAAATGTAGCTTTTGTTAGAAACAGTGATACTTAAAAAACCTACAGAAAATATCACCTATATAGTGTGTCTATAATGCAGTAACAAATGATAGCATTCAGGGCATAACTGTATGGAGTAATAAGGAAAAAAATAGTTTTATGGTATCTAAGATGAACATTTACATATAGCTCTAGGGAGTGTAGAGCGAGCAGTCACATTGGGACCCCCTCATCTACCACATATATATTCATCACTGTTACAAATGGTTTTTGGTAGTTGAGGGGCCCTGTTACATATTTTGTATTGGAGCCCAAGAGGTTGAAGTTACACCTCCGATTGCATCTACGTCTCATATTGAAAAGAAACTGACGACTACAAACAGTGAGAGTCGTGGACCATGATTGCACCAGTTACTTACGGCAATGACTCTTCATTAGGCCCTCCGATGTTTCTATGGGACTCAACGTGCCTGAAATGAAAAAAATACATCTCTGGTTAGAAGAATTGATACTTAGGAAGCCAATGGATAAAATTATCTGCCGTGATGTGCAGAAAGGCTGTGCACTCTCTCACCGGCAACAAAACAGAGCGCACTGTCAGTGCACATTGTAAGACGAATTCCCAGCTTGCAGAGACCAGCACCGCCTCTGTAATTAACGCAACTTGTGGGGGCCGGTGCTTGTCTCTGCAAGCTGGGTATTCATCTTACAAGGTGAAGTGACAGTGCATTCTATTTTGTTGCTGGCTCATTACTACTGATCTGAGCTGGTGAGAAAGTGCACTGTCTTTGTGCACAGTGCACAGTGCACATCACACAGGGACTAGCCCAGCCCTTGAAATGAAGGTCACTGTTGATGCTTCATTTCAGGGAGAGGGCAGAGGCAGTGACTGCAGCTTCTACCCCCTGATGGTGTTTTGTTTGAGTGTCCCAGCATGCACTGGGATTTTCAAACAAAGCCTCATCAAAAAGGAAGTAAGAAAAAAAAGATGTCACATGCCTGCAAAGAATTTTATAGAATGGAGGTACAGAAAGGGAGAACAACTTTATAGACGGTTCGGAAATGCTCATGAATTCAGAATTTGATGTTTTATACCATGTGGCTTAAAATGCCATAACTATAAGTGCATAATGTTCTCTGTTGTATGTATTTATCACCCATTATATATTTAGTCTCAGACTCTCCACTTACCTACTCATAGTCCAATTTTCACTCTCCCAAGTTGGTTCCTCCTGTTCTTCCTCACTATTGGACACATAAAATAAGTGATATAAATCATATATAATCTACACTGACATCCAGATAACACTGAGCTATATGACGACTGGGGTATATCCTGAATGAAGAGTCCCGGTTAACCACTTTTTGGGGGCGCACAGTCTCTGTATGGTGCGGGCTCAAGAGTTGAGTCTGCTCCCTGCAGCACCGTTGATGGCTCTGTTACATAGCTGACACCCAACAGTAACTGATGTAATTGAAGCTAGCCGTGATTGCATTAGTTTAACCCTTTAAATGCTGCTGTGAAGTATGACAGCAGTATTAGAAAGGGGATTTATCTTGTTGGCTGTCACTTTGTATGCCCGGCAGCTCCCCACGCAGTCGATTGTAGGGTGCCGATTGGCTGCCATTGCAGCTAGGAGTCTACTGGAGGCCTCCACTTCTGCCATGTGTGATCTCCTACAAAGCCCAGCCTGAACCTTCTGTACCCATAACAAGTCATTCATCAATTACTATTAATCATCTACAATCATATCCAGCCAATAATATCTATATATCTCACTATCTCTCTACTTACATTCCGATGTTATCCTCTCTGCTGTTCTCCGCTTTAATCTCTACCACTTTATTAATGCTGTTATCTTCCTCTTCCTCTCTACTGAATACATAACATAACTCTTTATAAGTGAGGGTTAAAGGGGGTCCACACATTGCAATCATGGTGCATTTTTTTACAATGGTTTCCCAAAATCATTGCAAAACTGTGATTTTGGGAAAACCTGAGACAGCAATAAAAGTTCTGATAACTTACCTGATGGATTCCACGCTCGCCCAGGCTTTTATTGGTGTAATTGGCCTATAAAAATGTAGCTTTTGTTAGAAACAGTGATATTTAAGAAACCTACAGAAAGTATCATCTATATAGTGTGTCTATAATGCAATAAAAATGATAGCATTCAGGGGCATAACTATATGGAGTAATAAGGAAAAAAATAGTTTTATGGATCTGAGATGAACATTTACATATAGCTCTAGGGAGTGTAGAGCGAGCAGTCGCATTGGGACCCCCTCATCTACCACATATATATTCATCACTTTTACAAATGGTTTATGATAGTTGAGGGGCCCTGCTACATATTTTATATTGGAGCCCAAGAGGTTCAAGTTACATCTCCGATTGCATCTACATCTCATAGTGAAAAGAAGCTGAGGACTACAAACAGTGAAAGTCGTGGACCATGATTGCGCCAGTTACTTACGGCAGTGACTCTTCATTAGGCCCCTCGATGTTTCTGTGGGACTCCATGTGCCTGAAATGAAAAAAGTACAGCTCTGTTTAGAAGAAGTGATGCTTAGGAAGCCTATGGATAAAGTTATCTGCCGTCTTAAGGCAGTGCACTCTCTTTCCGGCAACAAAGCAGAGCGCACTGTCAGTAGTGCGCATTGCAAGATGAATTCCCAGCATGCAATGACCAGCACCGCCTCTGCAATTAACGTAACTCGTGGGGGCCAGTACTCGCCTCTGCAAGCCGGGTATTTGTCTTACAAGGTGAACTGACAGTGCGCTCTGCTCTGTTTCCAGGCTCATTACTGCTGATCTGAGCCAGCAAGAAAGCGCACTGTCTTTATGTACCGTGCACAGTGCACATTGTGCAGATACTAGCCCATCCCCTGAAATGAAGGTCAATGCTGTCGCTTTGTTTCAGGGAGAGGACAGAGGCAGTGACCGCCGCTTCTATCCCCTAATGAGTAATGACCCTTTGTTTGAGAATCCCAATTTTCAAACGAAGCGTCATCAAAAAGGAAGTAGGAAAAAGAAAGAAAAGCAGTTAAATAGTGTTGTGAGAGAACGATAGGGAATTTTTATTTAAAGTATAAATTGTAAAATACAATAAAGAAATATTATCTATATAACGTGTCCCTCAGATAACAGCATGGACATCACCTCCAGAATCTATATAGCTCTACGTTCACATAGGTTGTACTGCACAGTATGATTATCCTTTAATCTAGGGCTCCAAGACAATATTTGGTCGATCAGGAGTCTGGGTAAATTTTTGGTGTTACTGTAATTTGCTCATGACCTCATTGTTATCCTACAGGGGAAAGGGATGAGCAACAGTATGAAGAATTAAATGGGGTCTAAATTCTTTATTATTGAAAGCAATTGTATCCTTCATATGGAAACATTGTAAATGCCCATGAGTGAGAGCGGCAATGCCATGATACCATCACTGTGGAGTCCTCCCCTTATTGGGACACATACTACTCCTATAGGAATGTGGTAGGAAGATAAATACCTGAATGTTCTCTTGGTGTTCTCTATTGTCTCAATCAATCTGTTATGGAAAAAGCCAAGAAAAAGACAATGAATAATATTACACACAAACATTTACAAAAATGGTAAGAAGATAAATGATACTATTGAGGCTTAATATAACCAGTGCATTATTACAGAGAGAATATGGGAGAATGCGTTATCCCAGTAATATCAGATACATACATCCCACCCGGATATTCCTCCTCCTCCACTGCTGGCTTCATCCTATTAAAGCGTCAGGGTATGTGCCCACGATGCAGATTTGAAGCAGAAATCTCCTTGCAGAAAAAGCGCATGCGGATTTTACATGCGTTTTTTTCAAGCGTTTTTCCAAGCGATTTTGAACATCACTTGGAAAAAGGCTTAACAAGTTGGTCACACAATATAAATCCATGCAACTGGGAAAAAAAACCTTATACTCACCTCTCCGGCGGCCCTCGGTCTCCTCCCGTCCTCTCTCCTCGGCGGCCCACGGTGTACTGGCAGAACCTGCGGTAACGTCATTTAGTCAGCTGATGGTCACACGACCATCACCTGACTGCTGACGTCAGCAGTCGCGTGACCATCAGCTGACTAAATGACGTCACCGCAGGTCCTGCCAGTACACCGTGGGCCGCCGAGGAGAGAGGATCGCCACCGGGAGGAGACCGAGGGCCGCCGGAGGAGTGAGTATGAATATTTCCTTTTTATTTTTTACTTTTTAATTCTTTTTTAACTTGCAGGTACAATAGTACCCGGGTCGGATGAGAGTCTCCTCCTCTCCCAACCGGGGTACCATCCGCGCATTGAACCGCATGGAAACATGGGGATGTTATGCGGTTCAATGCAAGTCAATAGGCGCGATTTTGCCGCAAAATTGGTTGTGCTGTGGATTTTTCCGCAATAAAAATCCGCAGCGGATATTTCCGCAGCATGTGCACAGCACATGCGGATTATCATTCGGGAACATGGCAGACATCTTAACAAGCGATTTTAATGCGTTTCCACTGCAGAATTGCCATCGCGGAAACACATAAAATCTGCATCGTGGGCACACAGCCTCAGGAAGACAATGAGAATTGTTGGTATCTGCTCCAGAGCTGATAATAGGAGATCATCAATGGTCACTAGAGGGTTTGTATAATCAGATATAGAAAGTAGTTATAGAATAGAGACCCCAATTTATAACATAACTATCAATATTACAGTAGCCAAAACTGGGACACTTAAGCCAGCAGTGTCTCTGAAACCAACATGGGAAGCCCTCCAAACATAACCCCAAACACCGGACTTTTGGTGGAGTTTGCCCTTTTTACACTTTCTTTTGCATATGATAGCTATTCTGTTGGGCCTCGCCTTTCCCTGCCTTTTGACTAGGCCGTACCCACGTTTCTGAAAAGTGTCAGGGCTGGTGTAAAAAAGCTAAAATGTGCTAAGTTGTATTTGGAAGCTCGTGTTAAATAAAAATGTACAACTTTTGTGGCAGAGAGTATGATGAATTCCCCCTATGAATGAATTTCCAAAAAGTTGGATTTTATAAATCTGCCATACCTGACCTAGGCCTTCGGGAAGAGTCAGAGGGTTGTATAACTTGGACGAGGATTGCATCGCAATGCTTGAACTGGTCGACGGCTTTAACAACCCAAGAGTGACGGCGTGTATTCCTATGCAGCTGTCACGCTCGGGTCAGGAGAGCTGACAGCCAGCCCGAGCATTGCGATGAGATCTTTGACTCTTCCCTAGGGCTAATGCTCGATGGTAACGCAAAGTCACCTGCCATTCTCCTTACTCACATGGAGCTTCAGTATTTCTCTATGGGAGGAGAAGTTGCAGGAGATAATGGGTGACATGGACGGTGACTCTCCGCCATCAAGTGACCCCAGTCCATCAGAGAAATTGTAGATTTAGGATAATTAAGCATTTACCTTATTTTTCTCACAATTCTTTCGCTTACAAATAATAAAACCCTACAATAATGGAAAAAAAGCAATTATAGTAGACATCAAATTTCACTCCTGTTGTGATATTTGTGAAGGGGGGAAGGGTCGGTTACTGACACCTCAGCTCACTAACTAAATAAAGATTCAGTTTTAATTAAGGGAAAAAAAATCTATAAGGACGGGGAATAGACATCCTGACATTATAGGGTTAATATCTACAGATAAAGACAAAGTAACAGAACATAATAAAAGACGTAAAAAGAGGCCAATATAAGGTTTACTTACACTTCACTGCCATCTGCACCCCTCTAGTGAGTGGCCCCTCGGCAGTTATCATGATGTCACTGTGTGATGTCATCATCCCATTCCATGGATCACTAATCACCAGTAACAACAGTAACTGTCCGAAGTTACAAAAACCTGAAACCAATCCAGTTTACATGAAATGGTCCTTTAAGGGATTATGAGAGGATTAGAAAAACATAACCACTTTCTTCCAAAAACAGCGCCACACCTGTCCACAGGTTGTTTGTGGTATTGTAACTCAGCTCCATAGAAGTGAATAGAGCTGAGCTGTAACACCGGACACAATCGACAGTTTGTGTTTTTGGAAGAAACAAGACAGAATTTTTTAAATCTTGTACAATCTTATACCATTTTCAGAGACAAAGAGGATAGGAGCTCTAGTCCCATTGGAGGTAGCATTCCTAAAAATCAAGATCAACCCTTTAAAGAGTCTCGTTAAATGACTTAGGATAGAAAACTAAAACAGAATCTTTATTTGCAGTCAAGTGTTTTTGGGCTTTTTGCTTCTCATCAGTGCAAAGTTATGTCCTATAGGCAGAACTAGAGCTACTGTCCTATTCCTCTGAACAAACTACTTGCACATTTAAATTCCTAGGGAAACATTTTATGGCCTATAAGTCTCCCTACATCAACTTGTATAGAATAGATAAAAAGCTGTCTGTGGAGCATGGTCAATAATAGTAAGCCTCATATCTCCTGGACCTTTTTGATGGACAATGACCATGTACCCGACACTGTCTCTGACCGACTGGTCAGTTTGATTAATAAAGAGATATTCTGGATCTTCAAATTGGGCACGTTGGCCCCTGAAGGTTTAAATTTGGCTCTTGAAAATGTAACCAGTTCTTAAGGTTATTTCTTGTTCCTTTCTAATTGATTTACAATTGTCATGTTTTAAACAATTTTTTTCATTTTTCTTTTATCACCAATTTGCAATACGTCACAATACAGTGACGTTTGTGTGTATTTTGCATTGGTGATGTATATTTTACATTGGTAAATGTATGTTTAACATTGTCTACTAACCCCTGGGGGCAATTTGTATTATTGATGTATTTTTGAATATTTGTTCATGAACATGTATTGCTATATTCTGTACCTTATATAATATGTTTTTGGTTTCTTGTATTCATCTGAAGGTGGTTTATGTGAAACCATTGGAGGCACGTATTCACCGGCACATGAAGGGTCTCTTCTATTTGGACCCAGGTTTAACTTATTAGTGTCTGAACAAAATCAATGAATATATCAACCAATCACTGTGAAGCTCTGTCTATATATGTTTTATCTTGTTTTCATACCCTTGTACCACCTGAGGAAGATAGCTTACTATCGAAACGCGTTGTGGAAAGGGCTCATTAAATACTTATTTTTTTTAGCCCCAAATCCGTTTTCTCTAGTGTCAATCCTTCAGCGCTCCATAGACCGCTTTTTATCTATTCTATACATTCTCTCAGTCCCTCTCTTGGGGGTCAGCTGCAGGAGCAGCTTCCATACAATAACTGCTTAAACCCTTCCCTGTAATTCCCCTCCGTTTGTTCAAATAGAGGACCTGCGTTCAGGGGGCCGCTTCCTCTCAACCAACAGGACCTGTGATGACGCGCATTTGATCCCGAGTCACGTGGTCTGCGGGCGGTCACATGGTCCGCGACCAGGAACCCGGAAACGGTGAGCACAAACGGCGGTCTGCAACACACGGCACGTGGTGTGCCCAGCCACCTGCACCGTGTGGTGAGACTTGCCTGCTCTCTCCATCCTCAGACTGTCACCGGGGTTGTGCAGGGGTGCACAACTCCATTAGGTGAGTGGCCTCTTGGCCGTTTTCTCCATATCAATCCACAAGGTCCTTCACATAGCGCGCTTTTTCTCCTTCTCTCCTTCCCTACATCAACTTGGCACTCTCTTCAAGGAGACACTTTACCCCTTCAACCATTTAAATATTATGTAATTGTGAATGGCAATAGATAAAGATTTATGACAGTTATTTCTATATTCCTGATTACACTTCATCCATACTGTAGATATAGTATATCTTGACTTCAGCAAAGCATTTGACAAAGTATCTCACACCATCCTTATTGAAAAAATGACCAAGTATGCAATGGACCAGGCAACTGTTAGGTGGATTCATAACTGGCTTAGTGATCGGACTCAAAGGGTGGTTGTAAATGGCTTCACATCCAGCTGGATGAATGTCTCAAGTGGGGTACCACAGGGCTCCGTCCTGGGACCTGTATTGTTCAACATCTTTATCAATGATTTAGATGAAGGAATTGAGGGTAAACTGATTAAATTTGCTGATGACACAAAGCTAGGAGGGATAGCTAATACTAGAGAAGAGAGAGAGAGGATTCAAAAAGACCTAAATAAACTGGAGCAGTGGGCAGCAACCAACAGAATGGTTTTTAACAGGGAAAAATGCAAAGTACTACATCTGGGCAATAAAAATGAAAAAAGCATATACAGAATGGGAGGAATAGAGCTAAGCAACAGTACATGTGAAAAAGACTTAGGTATACTAATAGATCATAGACTGAACATGAGTCAACAGTGTGATGCAGCAGCAAAAAAGGCAAATACAATTCTGGGATGTATTAACAGAAGCATACAGTCTAGATCACGTGAAGTCATTATCGGTCTTTACTCCTCTTTGGTCAGACCTCATCTGGAATACTGTGTACAGTTTTGGGCACCACATTTTAAAAAAGACATAGACAAACTGGAGCAAGTTCAGAGAAGAGCGACCAGAATGGTGACTGGTCTGCAAACCATGTCCTATGAGGAACGGTTGCAGGATTTGGGAATGTTTAGCTTGCAAAAAAGAAGACTGAGAGGAGACTTAATAGCTGTCTACAAATATGTCAAGGGCTGTCACATTGTAGAAGGATCATCTTTATTCTCATTTGCACCAGGAAAGACTAGAAGCAATGGGATGAAACTAAATGGGAGGAGACACAGATTAGATATTAGAAAAAACTTTTTGACAGTTAGGGTGATTAATGAGTGGAACAGGCTGCCACGAGAGGTGGTGAGTTCCCCTTCAATGGACGTCTTCAAACAGAGGCTGGACAGACATCTGTCTGAGATGATCTAGTGAATCCTGCTTTGAGCAGGGGGTTGGACCAGATGACCCAGGAGGTCCCTTCCAACTCTACCATTCTATGATTCTATGATTCTATGATACATAGTGATGTATTGTACCTGTGTATGGATGGTGGATACATAGACAGAAGGCCGGGTGGGCACATGACACATTTTGCTCATTAACTAAATAAAAGTTCAAATATTATTCGAGAATGAAGGAAATGAGGAACGAGAGGGAAAGACACAATCGATTGATAGGAGATAAATCAGCAGATAATATAAGGCTACTTACACTCCACTAACTGTAAACCCTCAGAGGAGTTCCGTCCGGCAGTTGCTTATATATCAGCGTGACAACATTCCGTGACCTCATAACCGACAATCACCTACAACCAATGCACTGGACATGAATGGTCTTCTAACCTCTTATGGACACAACTGGTTTTAGCCTTAAAGAGACAGACCATTTTACATTATTTATGTTTTTATCATTGCATTGCATTATTTTTTTCTATAATTTAGTCTTATTTTGCCATGTTTTTTGTGACATTTTTTTTTCTTATTTAGCATTTAGGAAGGAGTGATAATATCCTACAAAACGCGTTTAGCGAATACTGCATCTAGCCAAATTTATCCAGCCGTTGAACTACAAGTTACAGCATCTTTGAGTGTACTATTATCAAATTCTAATGCATTAATAAGCATTCTGTATGAATTGTGGTACCACGAGCTGCAGCATTTTCTTCACACGGTAGTTTTTAAGAAAAATAAAAGATAAAAATTCTAAATCCCCACTTTTCCTGCAATAATAATTCAGAAATAAAAAAATAAGCATCTTTAGTATCGCTGCATCTGGAAAAATTCTGATAAAAATATAAAATTAATAAACTAAAACAGTAAATGCCGTAATGAGAAATAAAACACAAACTTGAAAAAAACTGAAACTCATAGAATTGCAGTTTTTTTTTTAATTTTGGCCACCACATTGTCTTAAAAATTGCAATAAAAAGTAATCATAAAGTCTTAATTTCCCCCAAATTTTATCATTTATCACATTATCAAGTGTCAGCTTTCCATCAGTGATGTACCACTAATGGCGGCAAGTCTCCTGGCTGCTATGCGGCCCGTGAGTTGGGGTGGTCAGTGCCAGTGGTGGCACCACCCCACCACCCGGCTTCGCACTTCCAACTGTATCGGCATCCTGGATGCCAATACAGTTGAAAGCAATAATGGAGGAGAAAGCATCAGCTGACGTCTCATCGGCCATTATATTATATGGAGGGTTATGTGTGGCTATTATATTATATGGAAGGCTATGTGGGGGCCATTATATTCTATGGAAGTCTATGTGGGGGCCATTATATTATATGGAGGGCAATATGGGCCCATTATATTATATGGACGGCAATGTGGTTCCTTTATTTTATATGGAAGGCTATGTGGGATCATTATACTGTTTGGAGGGATATATTGGGACCATTATACTTTTTGGTGGGATACGTGGGGCCGTTAAACTATGTGGTGGCTATTTTACTGTTTGGAGTGCTATGTGGGGGCTATTATAATGTTTAGAGGACTATGTGAGGGCCATTATAATGTTTGGAGGGCTATGTGAGGGCCATTATAATGTTTGGAGAGCTTTGTCTGGCCGTTATACTGTTTATGAGGATTAGTGGAGGCCATTAGAAAGTGTAGAGGTTTGTGTGGGGTCCATCATACTGTGTGGGGTCATCATATTGTATGGAGGGCTGTGTTGGAGTCACAGTTAGGGCATCATACTGGCTTGGGGGGTCATCATACATTGCCAGATGGGTACAGTAGGGTCATCATACTGTACATTTGGAGGGTGCTGTGTAGGAATTCACTGTGGTGGGTATCATACTGTGTTTGGGGGGCACTTTTTGTTGGCATCATATTTTATGAGGGCACTGAAAGAGGAATCTAGGGGCATCAAAAGAAGGTAAATTACTCTGTAAGGGCTGCAAAGTTGAGAGATATGCTCTTCTGTGCCCCACAGAATATATATATATATATATTTTTTTTTTTTCTTAGAGAGGGGAGTAGGGGTGATTAGAAGCTCTGTAATGGGGTCCCATGATTTTTATGTATGCCTCTGCTTGCCACGCTAAAAAAACAGAAAAGCCCTCATAGAGGTTTATTGACGGAAAAATAAAAAATTACATGTCTCAGACAATAGCAACAGAAAACTAAAAAAAATATATATATATCAAGTTTGGTATCGCTATAATTATACTGAATTGTAGAATCATATTGCCAGGTCATTTTTGCCACACAATGAACACTATAAAAACAAAATGGAAAAAAAAAATGTCATAATTGCATTTCCTTCACAAATTCACAGCACTTGGATTTTTTTCCTGTTTTCCAGTACATTGTATGTACAAATGAATTGAGTTATTCCAAACTACAACTCATCTAGGAAAAGAAAAAATTCCCCATCTGCCTTTTTTGACGGATAACTGAAAAAGTTATGGCTCTTGGAAGAAAGGGAGGAAAAAAGCAAAAACAAAAAATCGTTCTATTGAGAAGGGGTTAAAGACAAGATCATAATGACCGCCGTCGCAACCAGGACCTGTTGCTTGCACGCTGAAGTCAGCTGCAGGTTTCAGAAGAGGACCCCGCACGGCGGAGGAGAAGAGGGAAGGTGAGGATAATGCCTTTTTTTTTTGTAGACATTACAGAACAGAGGCAAAACAGGGGATATATACCAGGATGGGGCACAGGGTAAGTGACATATGTACTAGGATGGGGGATGTACTGTATATACCAGAATGGAACACATGATGGACACATATACCAGGATGAGGGACTTATATACAAGGATGGAGAGCATCAGATGCAGAGAAGCAATTGACGCGCCCCCTGGGCCGTGGGGTAGTCGGCAGCCGGGCCTCTGCGTATGCCGGTGGGGGATATCACGGTGGCTGGCCCGGTCTGTGACCCAGGGCGGTCAGTAAAAAAATGGGAATATTTATAGGGAATTTGGAAAGTTTGTGACGCCACCTGTGGAATGCGGCTAAGGGGAGCCGCTGCTGCGGAGCAGTACTCTGGAGCTGGTGTTACGGCAGCAGGGATGGTGTGGCTCTCCACAGGTAGAGCTGGCTCCAGGGCAGTGTAGGGGTGAACGGTGGATGGTGCAGGGGAGAGACGGCAGGATGGTCCCAGAGGAAAGACGGACACTCACACGGGGGTAAGCTTCAGTACCTTTACTGGTGATGCTGCAGGCACGGTCCAGGGTACTCCAGGCGAAGGGCGCACTTTTGGACTGTCCGCAGTGAGCGGGTATAGGGCCTCCTGATCCATGGCTTTACTCTCTGAGCTTCTGACCTGCCTGGAGCTAGGCCTTGCTTGGTTACTGTCTCTCTTTGCACCTGCTGACCTGGTGGTAGGGCCTTCTCCTGGAGATCACTCTCCCTTGACGCCGGGGCCTTCCTGACTCCTAGCCCTGGAACTGCAATCAGCATTTGGTGAACTTGGGACCTGTGTCCTCCAGGGGTTCCGGTGGTTCCTACTGGGTGTAAAGGGTCCCTGTGAGCGTGGACCCGGTGTCCGATATATATATATATCGGGGTGAGCCTGTTATGCTCCTCTGCCCCCTCGCTACGTCTTCCTTCTCCTCTCGCCTTTGGCCACACTCAGGGCCCTCACTAGGCTCTCACACGTGCTGTAGGCCTTGGCTCGCCTAAGCACAGCAGCCAGCGTGCTGCCTCTTCGCTGCTATCTGAGCGTCAGCACGCTCTCAGACTCCTTCTCAGTCTGACTCTCAACTCTCAACTCCAACACCGAACACTAAACTGGAACTGAGCTGCCTGGCTCCACCCTCCCTATATATATCCCTAACGGGCTCCCTCTGCTGGTCTGAGGTGGTAAGGTGGAGGTGTGTGAATGTGTTAGGGCCTCTTGTGAAGAAGTCCATCCATGCACCCTTCTGGGATCTATGGCACCAGTGCGTAGCAGGGCGCCACAGAATGATGGGAGAGGGAGTGTCACATGAACCTCCTTCCTCCATCATTGCTTTCAATTGTATCGGAATCTGGGGGGGGCGGTTCTCACTGGCCAGAGGGGCAACCCAATGCGGCACTGACACCGGTTCTCCCCAGCTCATGGGCCCCATAGCAGTCACCTGGCCTGCCACCATTGGGGGTACGTCACTGCCCATGACCCAAGCTCTGCAAGGCATGTTGTATGTTCAACTACTGCCTAGAATGTTGAGTTTTCTGGGTTTGAGTCCTGGGAGTGGTTCGCAAAAAAAAAAAATTATAGGTTTCTAATAGTGATGGGCGAGCACTAAAATGCTCGGGTGCTTAATGCTCGGGCTGAGCAAATTGGAATACTCGGGTGCTCAACTCAAGCAACTAGCCCAATGTAAGTCTATGGGAAACTCGAGCATTTTTCAGGCAGCTCCACCCGGCGGTCTGCAGAGGGCCTAAAAATTGCCCAAATCGATGGGAACAGTGCTCAAATGACATGGGGACAGCATGGGGAAGACCCCTGGAAGCAGTTCTGACTCCCAGGTCACTGCTGTCAACAATGTTGTCAGAGGTATTACGCCACTTTTACAGACTCACAATAAAACATACAAAAACAAATCCAAAATGGATTTTCCTGAGAAATATGTTAAGGAACATCCTTTCCAGGGTAATGACTTGCATGTAAGATAAAATAAATAACCAAAACCAAAAATACTCCTCCACACCTTGGGCTGTGTTCATACGTAGAGTTTTTGATGCGTTTTTGCACTTTTGCATTGATTTCAACCAAACAAATGCATTCACTGGGAAATGTCATTTTAACATTTTACAACCTTATCTGGCCATGTGGTGTGTGACACATCATCAGACACATGCATACAGTACTGAAAAGAAGTGGGAACAGCTTGGGGAAGACCCCTGGAAGCATCTCTGTCTCCCAGGTCACTGCCTAAAACTGTACCCATCATAAGTGA
Source organism: Phyllobates terribilis (assembly GCF_046119375.1). Lineage (NCBI taxonomy): Eukaryota > Metazoa > Chordata > Amphibia > Anura > Dendrobatidae > Phyllobates > Phyllobates terribilis. Next base: position 107,155,442 of record NW_027362773.1, read on the forward strand.
TCCTTGGCGCATATGAAGATGCCTTCTGCCATGCACCTGTCGTTGCAGACTTGCAACAATCACCGTTCATGTTCTTGTCCCAGTGCGACGTTCAGTTGTCCCTACCCCATCCTTTGGAATGCAAGCACAAGTATGCAGCCAGCCACCCACCCACAGGCTGCAATACTATACTGCCAAATTTTTGACAGCTGCTTGCACTAGAAATGTGGTCTTTTATGCAGCCATTATTTCTCCCGGTATCGTCTCCGCCTTCCACAAGCACGGGTCCCACAACATTACCCGTGCCTTTTCCAGTGCACTTACTGGGAAGGACCGCCTAACCACAACCACGTGGTCAAGTGAATGTGGCCAGGGACGGTACAGAGCCAGTCCACAGCTTTTTTTTGCTGAGAGTTGTATTTCACCACAGCCATATTCTTTAGCTTGGTGAAAGGACTTGGGAAACCATATCTACTCCAGCTGTCATTTTGCACCGGAAGTCCTCTAAAGTTGCTTTCACTTGAAATGTGGCCTTTTAGGCTCGTGGAGGCGGAAGCTTTTCAAAACCTCATGACGGCGGCGGCCGGGTGTCCATACTCGGTCCTCAGCTGCCACTATTTCTCCCGGTATCGTCTCCGCCTTCCATAAGCACGGGTCCAACAACATTACCCGTGCCCTCCCCAGTGCACTTACTGGGAAGGACCTCCTAACCGCAAACAGGTAACTGTGGCCAGAGACGGTATGGAGCCAGTCCACAGCTGAGTTGTATTTCACCACAGCTATATTCTTTAGTTCAGCGAAAGGACTGGCATAGAGAGAAACCGTATCTACTCTGGGTGTCATTTCTCCCAGGAAGTCCACTAACAATTTAAAGACACATAGAGCAGGGCCACAGTAACAAGTACAACATGTTTCCATTAGAAAGGAGAAGGTCTGCTATACAGTTATAGGGTATGCAGTGAGTCCAACGGCTGACCAATTTCAAGAAAAACCCCACTAACAATTTAAAGACTCATAGAGCAGGGCCACTGTAACAACAAATTCCCATTAGAAAGGAGAGGGTTTCCCATAATGTTGGCCTATGCAGTGAATGCAAGGGCTGCCAAAAATTGGGAGGCAATCCAATTTCCCTTGGAAGAGACTTAGAGGGCCTCATAAAAAAATGTTCCCATTAGAAAACTCTCCTATAGTTGTAATGCCCATGCACTAAGTGTATGGGCTGACAGACATTTATCCATGGGGGGTATATACGAACATGCTGTATAAAAAAATTTTTTTACGGGCATCATAAAAACTAGTGTTGAGCAAGCACTAAAATGCTCGGGTGCTCGAAGCGCGGGCTGAGCTCACCATGATACTCGGGTGCTCGACCCGAGCTACGAGCCCAATGTTAGTCTATGGGAGACCTGAGCATTTTTGCGGTGGCACTCCTGGCAGTCTGTAGAAAGCCTAAAAAGTGCCCAAAACCACAGTGACAGTGCTCAAAAGACATGGGGACAGCATGGGGATCGCCCCTGGAAGCATTTCTGACCCCCAGGTCACTGCTGTCAACAACGTGGTCAGAGGTATTAAGTCACGTTTACGGGCTCACAATAAAACGTTCAAAAACGAAACTGAAACTGCTTTCCTGTGAAATTTGTTAAGGAATTTCCTTTCCAGGGTAAAGATTTGTGTATAAGGTAAAATAAATAACCAAAAACAAAAATACTCCTCCTCACCTTGGGCTATGTTCACAAGTAGGATTTTTCATGCATTTTTGCACTTTTGTATTACTTTCAATCGTGACAAATGCATTCACCAGGAAATGTCATTTTAACATTTTACAATCTTATCTAGCCATGTGCTGTGTGACACATGCATACAGTGCTGAAAAGACAAGGGAACAGCATGGGGAAAACCCCTGTAAGCATCTCTGACTTCCAGGTCACTGCCTAAAAGTGTGCCCATCAGAAGTGATCCTTGCCGCATCAGAAGATGCAGACTTGCAACTATCCCTGTGCAAGTCCTTGTCCCAGGGCAATGTTCAATTGTACCTCCCCCATTTCTTGCAATGCAAGCGCAAATATTCAGCTAACCACCCACCCACCCGCCGTCTGCAATACCATACTGCTAGCTTTCACTTGAAATGGGGCCTTTTAGATTGGAGGAGGCCGAAGCTGGCCACTACCTCATGGCTGCTTCGGCAGCGAGGTATCCATACTCAGTCCCAATCCTCCCGGCAGCCGGGTGTCCACGCTCGGTCCCCAGCCGCCAGGGGGTGGCCGGGTGTCCATACTCGGTCCCCAGCCGCCCTGTGGCCGGGTATCCACACACGGTCCCCAGCCGCCTGAGGGCGGCCGGGTGTCCATAAACGGTCCCCAGCCGCCCCTATTTCTCCTGTCACCTTCCCCCACTATTTTCTTAGCCTGGCCTGCTTTAGGGCAGCATTGGACGAGCCCACCAGAGAACCAGACTCCTCCGGTGGGCCCTGGCTTCTGACTCGCCCCCTGGGCCGTGGGGCACTCGGATCCGGGCAATAGGGGGAACGATGGGAGTAGTAGTGGCAAACCGGTTCCGTGGCTCAGGGTGGTCAGGCCAGTGGTAGTCCGTTATGTGTTATTAATTATGTCCGACTACGCCACCCGTGGATTTGCGGTTATTAGGAACCGCCGCTGCATGCAGACCGCTGGGGCTGATGAGGTGTGCAGCTATGGTAGTGTGACTCCCCACGGGAAGAGTGCGGCCCCAGGGCAGTATAGTGGATGGTGGGAGTAATGGTAGTGAGAGTCCCAGTGCTGATAGTGCTGGAGGAACAAGGAGCACACAGACAACAGGTTGCAGTCCAGGGTCTTTACTAAACAGGTAAACTGACCCACAAACAGTCCCGGCTAGGAGGGGACCTGGATGTCTGAGAGCAACGGGGAAATTGGCCCTGGTCAGGGTGAGGGTGTAGGCCTACCGTGCTTTCTGCGCTCCTTCTGGCTATCTCCTCCTGATAGGGTAACAGCCCACGTTTCCGAGCTTTCCGTGTTTTCTCGCCTGTATGGCCTGCGACGTGGGTTCCTTTCTGCTCCCAGCCTTGTACGGCTTTACTGGTCCCTTCGGTTGTGGCAGGGCCTCCAGGCTTTTTAGGCCAAGGAATGTACAGTCCCTTGCGGACTGGTTCTCTGCTGGGGGATGTGGAATCCTTCCAGCCTCAGACACCAAAGTCTGGTAAAATTAAGTCTTTTCTCTGCCAAGACAGGCTCTCTTCGCCTCTTGTCTCTGGCTTGTGGCTCTCCTACTGCCACACTTCCTCTTAGGTGCAACACAACTTTCTGTCCCTGCTCTGGGACACCTCTCAGTGCTGAGGCAGGTCGTCCAGTACTCCCTAACCCTGCCCTCAGTACCAGCTTTTATAGGGGCAGCCAGCTCCCCCTACTGGCCTGAGACAGGAGGCATTGCATGCTAATGTTCCCCTGACTAGAGAATCTCCCCCTTGCTCTCAGACACAGCTTTAATTACACTTGTGGCATCCAGGTCAGGGTGACACATTCCCCCCTAGTGAAATTTAGTACTCCGGGACTAAACAATAAACAAAGACAATATGCATAACAATAAAACAATAACAGACAGACGAAGCACAAATTGAGTTCTTAAGGTCACAGTGTGGCCTGTGACCGGGTGTCCATATCACCAAAACAACGGGGAGCCTTTACCAGGTGGGGGTCTGTACTACCCCAAGTCCTTTACAGTCTTAGTTCATTCCTTGGTTAGGCTCCAAACGCAGTCCATACAAGGTCCCGGTTATAAAAAGTCCATAATCTGTGAGTCCTTACGGTAACTGCAAGAAACTGAAACACAGAATTACCAAACAAGCATGTAACTTGGCAAACAATTCAACATTTGGCAACAGGGTTATTTTCAATCTTAGTACACTCTATATTCTCCAGCGAGCGGGTATCTGTCCCTTTGTGCTCCTGGTTGACCTACGTAGCCCACTGTCTGGTGGTGGACCAATCTGGCTTTCCCCACTAGCGTTAGGGGTACAGCTACCAGCTGGGTGTACAGGTAAGGCAGGCAGCTGTCTGCGGGTCCTTTGGCTTACCGCAGGCATGGCAGGCTCACTGTCATCAGAGGGTTGACTCTCCTGGGCTGCTGGTACAGGCTCTTCTGCCTCTGGAACCGCTTGCTCCTCTTCACCTTCCGGCTCTGGTGTTGGTTGTTGCTGTGCCGGTTGCAGGAAATGCAGGACAGGTACCACTATGGCATCATTTATGCGAGTCCAGGACTGAGGGAACTCTCCGAGAACGGTGCTGATCATTTCTTCCTTGTCCTCTGCGGGTTCAAGGTCACTCTGATCCTCTTCTGCACTACGGAGTTGCTCGGGGCACCTTTTGAGGTGGTCTCTGGAGACGACACTAGTGGTTTCTCCTCCGTCCTTGGTGATTAAGCACACCTTTGGGTTGTCGTGGTCAGACTGCAGTACGGTGTAGGGTTCCCTTTCCCACTGGTCGTCCAACTTATGTAGCCTTCTTTTTCGCTTTAGGACTTGCTCACCAGTTTCTAGGGGACTAGCAGGGGCGTGTTGATTGAAGAGTCTTTCTTGCTTCTCTCTCACCTGGGCCAGGCTCTTCTCCACACTCTCCTGTACCTTCTTGTACTGCAGTTGCCTTTCCGTATCCCAGTCCGCATCCGGGGAGGTGTCCTCAGGTATTAGAACTCCCATCTCCAGGTCTACGGGCAGCTTACCCGGTCTGGCTCGCTTCAGGTAAGCCAGGGTGCAGTTTGTAGCATTCACCGGGATATTGTTGTATAGGTCTATCAGGTCCGGCTGTTTTTCTTGCCACAGGCTGCGTTCCTCCAGGGGCAACGTCTTCAGGAGATCAATGACTATATTGTTCATCTTCTCACACATCCCGTTGGTTTGTGGATGGTAAGGCATTGACCGAATTTTCTTACAGCCATAGAGGTTGCAGAACTCCTGGAAGATTTCAGCCTCGAACGCTGGACCCTGGTCTGTCAGGACCTGTTCCGGATACCCGTGTGGATGGCAGAAGTATTGCTGGAAGGCTCTGGCCGCTGTTTGGGCTGTCAAGTCCTTTACCGGGACCACCACTAGAAAACGGGAATAGTGGTCCACTATTGTCAGGGCATAGATGTATCCTGACCGGCTTGGAGCCAATTTGACGTGGTCCAGAGCTACCAGCTCAAGAGGCTGCGTGGTGACGATGGGCCTCAAGGGTGTCTTCTGGCTGGTGCGGTCCTTCCTCCTCAGGTGACAAGGGCCACAGTCTCTGCACCACTTTTCTACAGCTCCTCTCATGCCGACCCAAAAGAATCTTCCTCTTAGCAGGAACTCCAGTTTCTTCCAACCGAAGTGTCCCGCTCTGTCATGGTAAGCCCCCAGGACCATAGCTGCATCTCGCCTTGGGACCACGACTTGCCAGGTCAGCTCGTGCGTCCGGTGGTTAACAATCCTTCTGCACAACTTGCCTTTGTAGAGGAACAGCTTGCTCTTCTCCTTCCATAGCTGCTTGGCTTCCTCTGGGGCATCTGGATCTAGGCGGGCGTCTTCCCGGGTCAGCAGATCTTTCACCAGGCGGACTGCAGGGTCACTATCTTGGGTCTCGGCCCAGCTGTGGTGAGGTAGGGGATTCATCATCACAGTTGTTAGATCCTCCTCCTTCACGCGGTGAGAGTGTTGAGCGGCTCCATACCGGTGAAACGCGGGGAGTTCTACCTCCTCCAGCTCTTCTGGGTCTTCGTCACCTTCAGGTAAGTGAGGCATCCTTGATAGGGCGTCCACGTTGGCGTTGGTTTTGCCTGCCCGGTACTTGATCACGAAGTCATAGTTGGAGAGACGGGCCATCCACCGCTGTTCCAGGGCACCCAGTCATGCATTGTCCAGGTGTGTCAACGGGTTGTTGTCCGTGTACACGGTGAACTTTGCTGAGGCCAGGTAATGCTTGAAGCGTTCCGTCACGGCCCACACCACCGCCAAGAATTCTAGCTTGAAGGAGCTGTAATTCTCCGGGTTCCTCTCGTTTGGCCTCAGCTTCCGACTGGCGTATGCGATCACCCGTTCTCTGCCCTGTTGGTTTTGGGACAGTACGGCTCCCAGTCCCACATTACTGGCATCTGTGTGGAGAATGAAAGGCTGGCCGTAATCAGGGTAGGCCAGGATCTCATCCCCTGTGAGGGCCATCTTTAGCTGACGGAAGGACTCCTCTTCCGGTTTATCCCACTTGAAGGGTGGCTTTTGACTTCGGGACTTAGACTGTCCGATCAGGAGGTCCTGCATAGGAGCTGCCATCTTAGTGAACCCGGGGATGAACCTTCGGTAGTAGCCTACCAACCCGAGAAACTGTCTCACCTCTTTGATGTTCGAGGGGCTTGGCCAGCTCTTGATTGCCGTGACCTTGTCAGGGTCGGGGGCCACTCCTTCCGCGCTTACCACGTGCCCTAGGTACTGGACCTTTGGTTTCAGCAGGTGACACTTCGATGGTTTCACCTTCAGGCCATAGCCTGCCGGGGCTTCGAACACCTCGGCCAGGTGCTTGAGATGGTCCTCGTAGGTCTTCGAATAGATGATCACGTCGTCCAGGTAAAGGAGGACCGTCTCGAAGTTTCGGTGCCCTAGACAGCATTCCATCAGCCGCTGGAAGGTCCCTGGTGCGTTGCAGAGCCCGAAAGGCATACAGTTGAATTCGCTCAGTCCCATCGGGGTGGTGAAGGCGGTCTTCTCCTTGTCAGCCTCTGCCACAGGAACCTGCCAGTACCCGCTAGTAAGGTCCAAAGTAGAAAAGAAGTTAGCAGATTTTAGTGCGGCTAAAGACTCCTCTATTCTAGGCAGCGGATATGCGTCTTTGTGGGTGATACGGTTGATTTGTCTATAGTCCACGCACATTCTCATGGTGCCGTCTTTCTTTTTCACCAGAAAGAAGGGGGCTGCCCAGGGGCTACAGCTATCTCTAATGACCCCAGCTTCTTTCATCTCTCTTAGCATGCCCTTGGCGTTCTGATAATGTGCAGGGAGTACAGGCCTGTGTCTCTCTTTTATTGGTGGGTGGCTTCCTGTGGGGATGTGGTGTTCTATCCCCTTTACTCTGCCGAAGTCTAGCGGGTGCTTACTAAAGACTCTCTCGTACTCCTGTACCACCCGGTAGACTCCTTGTTTTTGGTGCAGGGGAGTGGAGTCAGCACCCACGTGGAGTTTCTGGCACCAGTCCTCCTTTTGTTTCTGGGAGCCATTACCCTGCGCCTGTGGAGATGGAGGCAAGGGCTCCACGGCCCTGATAGCTTGGTGTTCGACAACAAACAGTTTGGCGAGTGTAGCGTACCTGGGTAAGTGTACCTCCCTCTCCCCAATGTTGAGGATGCGGACGGGCACCCTCCCATGACGGACATCAACCACCCCCCGGGCTGTCAAAATGGTGGGCCTGCTGTCTGAGTACACGGGTTCTACCATGGCTTGGTAGTCTCTACCTCTCAACCCGATTGCAGTCCGACACCAGATCATCATTTCACTTTTGGGAGGCATGGAAATGGGGAATGGATCACTGAGTCTTACGCTACCGATCTCACCACCAGACAGTTCTACCTGCTGCCGTCTCATCAGGGCTTTTATCTCCTTGTTGAGGACTCTCTGTTGGCTGGAACTAGCATTCACCGCCACCTGTTGTAGAATTCCAATTACCTCTGAAAGACAATTTTCAATTATGTTAGTACCCACAGTTATTTTAGGGTGACTTTCATGACGGTCAATGTCCACAATAATCACTCCCTGTGCCGGCAGTTCAACTTTACCAATTTTAATGGTCATCTCCTTGAACCCCATCTGCGGCACGGGTAAGCCATTACTGGCGATGATGCTCAAGTTACTGTCTGGGTACCGTGTGATATCAGCATCAGTCCAATACTGCTTAAAAAGTACATAAGGGATTGTGGTTACTTGCGACCCAGTATCCAGCAAGGCGCTTATGGGGATACCGTCCAGCACCACGGGTAAAACCGGGCGCCCCCCCACGTACTTATTACGCCAATTGTAAGAGCCTGGTGATCTTATGCCTGGGGGTTGGCCCTCTGCCCCAGGTTGGACCCGTTTAAATTACAGTACCTGGAAATGTGTCCGGGCTGGTTGCATCGACGGCAAATGGGCTGTCCATCCTCTGCGTAGCGGTCTGTGGGCCTCCCTCGGAACGACGGGATCCTCCTCTGTCGACGCCACGGGACATCCTCCGGACTTGAAGCCAGCTCGATGGGTCTTGAGGGGTCCACTCGCAACGCCTGGACGGTCCTGGTCAATGCCGCGACGCTCCTGGTCAGCTCCTGGACTTGGTGGTGCAGGTCTTTCGACGGGGCTTGGTTCAGGGCCTGTGCATCAGCCTCCACGGAGTCCATAGAGGAGGGCGCCGCCTCCTGGTGGTGGGTGATAGCAGGGCGCCGGGGGTTTATAGCGCCACTGGTTGCAGATTCACGGAGCACCCTTATGGCCCTGTCCTTAAATTGGGCAAAGGTCAGGTCGGGGTTCTGAAAGAACATGAGGCGCAGTTGGGCCCTGTGGGCGCTAGACAGCAGACCCTCTATGAATTGTTCTGTTAGCAGCTTATCGGTTTCCTGCACACTGCCAGGGTCAGTTTGTTGAATAGCCCTCAAGGCTTCCTGCAGATTTAGGGCATAGTCTCTGATGCTGTCCTGTGCCCGCTGCTTACATCCATAGAACCTCATTTTAATCTCAGCGGAGGTACGTGTATCAAATGTACCCCGCAGCCGGGCCAGAATACCCTTCACAGTCCTTTTCTCCTCAGTGGGCCATGATTTTACCTCCCTTTGGGCTGCGCCAGTTAACTGCCCTGCCAATATGCTGACCTTCTGCTCCTCTGTCAGGGGGTAAACCTGGAACAAACTGTACAGCCTTTCTTTAAAGTCAGTTAGGGCATGGGGCTCCCCTGAGTATTTGGGCAGCCAGGCCGCTCCAGGGATGCAGCTGCATTGGTGGTAGTGGGCGCCCCTGTGTCCGACATCTTCCTCCCCCCTAGTTAAGCGTGGCCTACCTTCCGACGATCCTCTTCTGTAGGCCGCGGCTCCGCTGCTGCTGCTATGGACGAGGACCTGGCGTCGCGTCCTGATGACGTCAGCGTCGCTCTCTCTCCCTTCCAGGACCTTGCGCAGCGTCGGTGCGTGGGGCGGAGCTTCGGATCTCGTGCAGTTTTGACGTCCACGCCACTCTTCTTCCCGCGCGGCATCCTGAAGATGGCGTCCGATGGCGGGAAGCAGCCGCGGATGGCAGGAAGATGGCAGAAGACGGCGGGAAACGATCCAAGATGGCGTCCGATGGCGGGAAACGACTCCGGGCGGCGGGAAACGGTCCATGATGGCGACTGATGGCGGGAATCGGCTCCGGATGGCGGGAAACTTCGCCACAGGTAAGTTTACAAAAGTCTTTTTCAGGCACGCAGTACCCGGTGGTTGCGGGCACGAAATCCTGCCGAGTACGCCAAAACTGACTCGCCCCCTGGGCCGTGGGGCACTCGGATCCGGGCAATAGGGGGAACGATGGGAGTAATAGTGGCAACCCGGTTCCGTGGCTCAGGGTGGTCAGGCCAGTGGTAGTCCGTTATGTGTTATTAATTATATCCGACTACGCCACCCGTGGATTTGCGGTTATTAGGAACCGCCGCTGCATGCAGACCGCTGGGGCTGATGAGGTGTGCAGCTATGGTAGTGTGACTCCCCTTGGGAAGAGTGCGGCCCCAGGGCAGTATATTGGATGGTGGGAGTAATGGTAGTGAGAGTCCCAGTGCTGATAGTGCTGGAGGAACAAGGAGCACACAGACAACAGGTTGCAGTCCAGGGTCTTTACTAAACAGGTAAACTGACCGACAAACAGTCCCGGCTAGGAGGGGACCTGGATGTCTGAGAGCAACGGGGAAATTGGCCCTGGTCAGGGTGAGGGTGTACGCGTACTCTGCTTTCTGCGCTCCTTCTGGCTATCTCCTCCTGATAGGGTAACAGCCCATGTTTCCGAGCTTTCCGTGTTTTCTCGCCTGTATGGCCTGCGACGTGGGTTCCTTTCTGCTCCCAGCCTTGTACGGCTTTACTGGTCCCTTCGGTTGCCTTCAGTTGTGACAGGGCCTCCAGGCTTCTTAGGCCAAGAAATGTACAGTCCCTTGCGGACTGGTTCTCTGCTGGGGGTTGTGGAATCCTTCCAGCCTCAGACACCAAAGTCTGGTAAAATTAAGTCTTTTCTCTGCCAAGACAGGCTCTCTTCACCTCTTGTCTCTGGCTTGTGGCTCTCCTACTGCCACACTTCCTCTTAGGTGCAACACAACTTTCTGTCCCTGCTCTGTGACACCTCTCAGTGCTGAGGCAGGTCGTCCAGTACTCCCTAACCCTGCCCTCAGTACCAGCTTTTATAGGGGCAGCCAGCTCCCCCTACTGGCCTGAGACAGGAGGCATTGCATGCTAATGTTCCCCTGACTAGAGAATCTCCCCCTTGCTCTCAGACACAGCTTTAATTACACTTGTGGCATCCAGGTCAGGGTGACACACTTCTCCATCAGGGGAGTTGAGAGTGCCAAGGTGAGGAGCATGATGATGATAGAAGTTAGTGTGGCGCCCCTGAGGGTTCAGTCGCCACAGAGATACTGCACCTCACCCCGAGGTGTGGTGTCTCCCTTCTCTCAGGTAAGATGGGAATGCTGCACGGAACCCCAACCACCTACATCCAACACAACACTGCTCCAGGCCAGCAGGAGGGGCAAGACGCAATGTAGTTTTCTGCTGATCCCTGACCCTGGCTGGAGTAGGGGGGAACCCAAAGATAGGGGGAACCAATAGTGGGTGTGGGTGGAGGAAGTTGATACACGGAGCACATATACAGTAGGTATATAATAGGAAGCCATATTAGGAAAGGCGGTCTATAGTGAGGGCTGTGCAGAGGAACAGTCCGGGAGCAGAGGCTCAGGCAGAGTTCTGCTCCACAGTTAGGGCCCAGCATAGTGGCCCGAAGGGGAGCAGGGAGTAGGCTCCAGTTCTAAGAAGGAATCCCAAGGGGGTACGGCGCATGCAGAACGGCACCCGTACGTCCTGTTCCTGCCCTGTGTCAGGAGGGATCGAGCTTGCCGCATTCTAAACCCCAGGGGGTCAGGTTGGTCCCGGATCCGACGTACAGGAAGGACTTCAGCATACCCGAGCAGGATTAAGAGTGGGCAGCGTAGGGCAACGGTGAGAAGGACCAAGTGTGAAGAAGGTCAAATTAGGCACATCTGAAAGTGGGGTTCTGCCAAGCATACCTAAGCTGCTTGAAGGAGGACTGAACCGGTGAACGCAGCGTGACGAGGGAGGCCTTCACCTGTAAAGTGCACTTGTGAATTGCCTAAGAACTGTGAGTAAAGCCTTGGACGACTGCAACGAACAGCCTCTGTCTGTTTCTACACTGGCGCTATCTACCTGCACCACAACGCCCAGTACACTTCACCCACCATTCATCTATTTATCTGTACTGCCCTGAGGCCCGCTCCACCTGTAGGGAGCTGAAACATCTTAAGCTGCCTTGACACCTGCCTCAGAGGACTGTTGCAGCGCTGGTGACCTTCACCAGACACCACAGGTGGCATCACGAACTATCTGAACTTTTATTATTAATTGCTACCCCTCTTTGTGCACTGACCGCCCTGGGCCAGCCACCGTGATATACTGCTCCAGACAGTAAGGCCCCCGGGGGGTGAGTCATTAGCATCTGCTTTGTTTTCTTTTAATGCTAGCATAAGTGTGCAGCCTGCCACCCACCCACCCCCAGGCTGCGATGCCATACTGCTAGCTTGCACTTGAAATGAGGCCTTTTAGTTTGGAGTAGGCCGAAGCTGGCCACTACCTCATGGCTGCTTCGGTGGCCTGGTATCCATACTCAGTCCCCAGCCGCCCGGCGGCCGGGTGTCCATAAACGGTCCCCAGCCGCCCTTATTTCTCCTATCACCTTCTCACACACTTTTCTTAGCCTGGCGTGCTTTAGGGCAGCATTGGACGAGCCCACCAGAGAACCAGACTCCTCCGGTGGGCCCTGGCTTCTCCATCAGGGGAGTTGAGAGTGCCAAGGTGAGGAGCATGATGATGGTGATAGAAGTTAGCATCTGCTTTGTTTTCTTGGAATGCAAGCGCATATATGTAGTAGCGTCTGGGACTGAGGTGGTCAGCGTTTTGGCGCATATCCTACCTCCTCCGAGGATTGCTGGATGTTTTCCTGCTACTATCCCAGTTCTATGACTCCCGTGAAAACAAAGCTTCAGGTGATAAATGATGGATGAGGTGGTGGCAAAGGAGAAAGAGCAGGAGGAACAGGGACCATTCACATCAATATCAGGCCAGTCAACCACACATGTCTTGTAGGATATGTTTCTGTACCAAAAGGAGCGGTTCGGCTACACAGTTATAGGGCATACAGTGAGTGCAATGCCTACCAAAAATTTAGAGGCATTCCAATGCCCCTTGGAAGTGACATGAAGGTCAGAGGGCCTTAACTAAACCATTTTTTCCATTTATAGCAACTGGGTCTCCTGTGCACTGTTGGCCTAAGCAGTGAATGGCAGGCTTTCCAAAAATTATGAGGAACTGCAATGCCCCTTGAAACAGACGTGGATTACAGCGTTCTAAAAACCTTCTACCCATTATTGGGGAGTGGGTCTCCCTTAGTGTTCGCCTATGCATTGAAAAGCAAAAGCTGACGAAAATTAGGAGGAAATGCAATGCCCGTTGGAAGAGTCGTGGAGGTTGCAGTAGCTTAACAAGACAGTTTGAATGCCCCTTGGAAAATTGGTGGAGGTCACAGTAACTTAACAGGATGGTTTTAATGCCCCTCGGAAGAGACGTGGAGGTCGCAGTAGCTTAACAAGACGGTTTTAATACCACTTGGAAAAGTGGTGGAGGTCACAGTAACTTAACAAGACGGTTTGAATGCCCCTTGGAAAAGTGGTGGAGGACACAGTAGCTTAACAAGATGGTTTTAATGCCCCTCGGAAGAGACGTGCAGGTCACAGTAGCTTAACAAGACGGTTTTAATGCCCCTTGGAAGAGTGGTGGAGGTCACAGTAGCTTAACAAGACGCTTTTAATGCCCCTCGGAAGAGACATGGAGGTCCCAGTAGCTTAACAAGATGGTTTTAATGCCCCTTGGAAAAGTGGTGGAGGTGACAGTAGCTTACCAAGATGGTTTGAATGCCCCTTGGAAAAGTGGTGGAGGCCACAGTAGCTTAACAAGATGGTTTTAATGCCCCTTACAAGAGCCATACAGTATATCATCTTAAAAACATTATTCCCATTATTGGGGAGTGGGTCTCCCATAGTCTTTGCTTATGCCTTCCAAGCAAAAGCTGCCAAAAATTAGGACGGAGAAACTTGCAATGCCCCTTACAAGAGCCATGCAGTATAGCATATTACAAACATTATTCCCATTATTGGGGAGTGGGTCTCCCATAGTCTTTGCTTATGCCTTCCAAGCAAAAGCTGCCAAAAATTAGGATGGAGGAACTTGCAATGCCCCTTACAAGAGCCATGCATTACAGCATATTACAAACATTATTCCCATTATTGGGGAGTGAGTCTCACATAGTCTTTGCTTATGCATCCCAAGCAAAAGATGCCAAAAATTAGGACTGAGGAACTTGCAATGCCACTTACAAGAGCCATGCAGTACAGCATATTACAAACATTATTCCCATTATTGGGGAGTGGGTCTCCCATAGTCTTTGCTTATGCCTTCCAAGCAAAAGCTGACAAAAATTAGGATAGGGGAACTTGCAATGTTCCTTACAAGAGCCATGCAGTACAGCATATTACAAACATTATTCCCATTATTGGGGAGTAGGTCTCCCATAGTCTTTGCTTATGCCTTCCAAGCAAAAGCTGACAAAAATAAGGACGGAGGAACTTTCAATAATGGCATCATGGACCACGGTCACCCTGGTGGTATAGTGGTGGTGGAGACTGAGGATAAGGAGAAGAACATAAAAGAGCCGAAATGAGGAAGCGTATACCCATGTGTGGGTGTGAAGCGGTGCATGTGAATACACCTCAGGAAATAACACAGTGGATTTGACTTTATGTTACTCTGCTGTCATTTGGTGGTGATGAGAAGTCTGGCCCAATCCAGCCCTTGTTCATTTTGATGAGGGTCAGCTTGTCAGCATTGTCAGTTGACAGGCGAGTGCGCTTATCAGTTATAATTCCCCCAGCGGCAATAAAAACACGCTCCGATAACACGCTAATGGCAGGGCAGGCCAGCACCTCCAAGGCGTACAGAGCGAGTTCATTCAAAGTGTCCAGCTTGGATACCCAATAATTAAAAGGCACAGAGGAATCACGGAGGACGCTGGTACGGTCAGCAAGGTACTCCCTCACCATCTTTTGAAACTTTCCTCTCCTTGTGAGAGTACCCCGCGCCTCAGGGTATGTCCGAAGGGAGGGTCTGAGAAAACTGTCCCAGAACATTGACAGTGTTCCCCTGCTTCTGCTGGATTGGAGTTACATCTCTCTTGCATGTACGCCTTGGTTGGGCAACGAACTGTGACCTCTGCCGCTAGCGTGTTCAGATGGGAATTCTGCAGCAAGCGCCTTCTGGTACTGCCCCATTTTTGTAGACCTCTCCACCTCAGGAATAAGAGAGTGAAAGTTCTCCTTGTAGTGGGGGTCTAAAAGTGTCACCAACCAGTAATGACTGTCACCCAACATTTTGACAATACGAGTGTCATGGTTAAGGCAGCGTAACATAAAGTCAGCCATGCGTGCCAGACTGGTAACAGGCAAGACTTCCGTGTCCTCACCAAGATGACGACTGACCATGCTCTCCTCCTCCTTTTCCTCCCCCCTGTCCTGAGGCCACCCACGCTGAATCAACGGTATGACAGTTGTACAGGTACTACAGTCTACAGCGCATGATACAAGCTCTTGTTCTTCCTCCTCCTCCACCTCTCCCTCATTGTCCCCTAATGCACGTTGGGATGAGATGAGGCTGGGCTGTGTGTAATCAACCGCTACGGCTTCTTGATCCATCTCATCATACTCTGGCTGCAATGCCTCCTCTTTAATTCTCCGCAGAGAGCATTGCAAAAGACAGACGAGTGGAATGCTGACGCTAATGATGGCGTCATCGCCACTCACCATCTTGGTGGACTCCTCAAAGTTTGTCAAGATGGTACATATGTCAGACATCCAGGTCCACTCCTGAGGTCTTATGTGTGGAGTCTGACCTGAATAGCAACGGCCTTGTTGCAGCTGGTACTCCACAGCTGCTCTCTTCTGCTCACAAATCCTTTGCAACATGTGGAGGGTAGAGTTCCAACGTGTGGGGATATCACACACCAGTCGGTGTGCTGGAAGCTGCAAACGCTGCTGCAACACAGCAAGGGCGGCAGAAGCTGTAGCCGACTTGCAAAAATGAGCTGACAGGCGGTGTACTTTGACGAGCAGATCTGGCAACTCGGGGTACGATTTAAGAAACCGCTGAACCATGAGGTTAAGCACATGAGCCAGGCATGGTACGTGTGTGATCTCGCCTCGCCTCAGAGCCGCCACCAGGTTACGGCCATTGTCACACACGACCATGCCTGGATGTAGGTTCAGCGGTCTCAGCCACAGATCTGCCTGCTCTTTCACAACTGTCCACATCTCACAAGCAGTGTGAGGTTTCTCACCTAAGCTTATGAGTTTCAGCACAGCCTGTTGCCCCTTGGCGGAAGCAGTACTGCAGTGCTTCCGGCTTGTAACTGATGTGGTGATATCTGAGATGGAGGCTGAACATGAGGAGGAGGATGATGCGCAGGAGCTGTACACTGTGGAGGCAACTCTGACTGACATAGGACTCGCAATCCTTGGTGTGGGGAGGATGTGTTCCGTCCCAAGGTCCGACTGGGTCCCAGCTTCCACTATGTTTACCCAGAGTGCCGTCAGGGAGATGTACCATCCCTGGCCACAAGCACTTGTCCACGTGTCCGTTGTCAGGTGGACTCTCCCAGTAACTGCGTTGTTGAGGGCACAGCAGATGTTTTGGGACACGTGCTTGTGTAGTGCGGGGATAGCACACTGGGCAAAATAGTGTCGGCTGGGGACCGAGTACCGAGGGACGGCCACCGCCATAAGGTTGCGGAAGGATTCCGTCTCCACCAGTCTAAAAAGCAACATTTCCAATGCAAGCAGCCGTGAAATGTGCGAATTTAGGACTGTGGCCTGTGGGGCGTTGGCTGCGAATTTCCGCTTTCGTTCAAAGGTCTGGGATATGGACAATTGAACGCTTTTGGGATGTGGACGTTGATGTTGATGCTGTTTCTTGAGAAACTGCCATAACAAGTGAAGAATGAGAGGAGGGGGCATCTTTGCATGCAGTATGGACAGGGGATTGCCTTGCACAATCAACAGGGGGTTCTATTGCACGCACAACAGCGGAAGAAGCAGTGGTGACACCCGATGACACTGGTCGTGGACCCTGGGATTTACCCCACAAAGTCGGGTGCTTTGCTGCCATGTGCCTGATCAGGCTGGTGGTGGTCAGGCTGGTAGTTTTGTCACCTCTGCTGATGCTGGCATGGCAGGTGGTACAAATGGCCTTTTTGGGGTTATCAGCAGAGTCTTTAAAAACTCTGGAAGACCTACAGGTTGTACTGGAAATGTCCCTCGTGTTGGTGTTACGAGGAACTTTTGCCTGTCTTCTGTGTGCGGCCACCACACTGCTTCTTCCTGCCTGTTGGGGTACTCTGCCTCCCTCACCCTGTGTGCTACTGGCCTCGCTCTGCATGTCCTCCTGCCACATTGGGTCAGTTACTAGATCATCCACCACCTTCTCCTCTTTCACTTGCACACCACGATCCTCCTCCTCACTTCCTGGCAATTGTGTCTCGTCATCCACCACCTCTTGTGACAAATTGCCAGCGTCGACTTCCTGTGGCCGTGGCTGTTCAAATATTTGGGCATCGCAACATGGGATCTCCTCTTCCACCACTTCAAGCGGAGCAGGCGAAGGGCACAAATCTGGAAATGGACCAGTGAACAGCTTTTCAGAGTGTCCAAGTGTGGGATCAGTTGCTGACTGACGAT
This sequence comes from Phyllobates terribilis, assembly GCF_046119375.1. Taxonomy (NCBI): domain Eukaryota; kingdom Metazoa; phylum Chordata; class Amphibia; order Anura; family Dendrobatidae; genus Phyllobates; species Phyllobates terribilis. The sequence goes on from NW_027362773.1 coordinate 107,172,463, forward strand.
ACTCGGCATGGTGGGAGGAAGGAGCATCAGGGTGAGGAGGAGTATGCGGTCGAGACTAGTGTTGAGCCGCCCCCGTAGTGTTCGAGTTCGGTTCGGTTCGTCGAGCACCCGTATGTTCGCCGAACTGTTCATCGAACACCTTCGAACACCGTTAAAACCAATGGCAGGCAAACAAAAACACATAGAATGCCCTTCTAAAACCAAAAAAGTGCGAAGCCGACACGGCCAGTCCGTTCCTGCCCGTGCGACCTCCGTGTCGCCGGGTTTGTGCCAGAGCTGCGGTGGACCCTGACGGCCAGCCCCCCTCTCCCAATACTGGTGCCTGTCCGCTGGTGGGTCGAGCGAGCCCCCATGCGGTGGAGGCAGGTCTTAAATTGTCTCTCTAATTTGAATGAATACACTTTAAATCCTTTTACAAGGATCTATTGGAGGGCAACTCTCATGCCAGCAGCCGCGGTAATTCCAGCTCCAGTAGAGTCCACTGAAGCTGCTGCAGTTAAAAAGCTTTTATAAGGATCGAGCTTGGCGGTCCACCGCAAGACGTCCTACCGCCAGTCCCAGCCCCTGTGCCTTGGGGTGTCTCCCGATGCTCTTCACTGAGTGTCCCGGGGGCCCAAACCATTTCCTTTGAAAAAATTAAGTGTCCAAACTACAGGTGGTGTAGCTTGCTTAACAGCTGGGTTAATCCGCTGACTAGCAGACACTGCTACTAGGCCCAAAGTATTGCTTGGGCTAGATGCAATTAAAAATTTGTAATTAGATACTCTCATTGGATGCTGAGAAAGCATTCCATAGTCTCCTGGCACGCCATATATTATTCTCTTAAAAAGCTTGGGGTAGGGGACCCTTTTATAGCCAAAATCATGGCCCTGTATCGCAATCCGTCAGCTAGGCTGAAGATAAATGGAACATTATCATCACCTTTCATAATCACCAATGGGACAAGGCAGGGATGTCCTCTGTCCCCTCTCTTATACATCCTAGTGATGGAGCACCTGCTCTCATCAATTCACGATAACCCCAATATTAGGGGGATTGAGGTGGGAGGCACCGAGTACAAGTGCTCTGCATTTGCTGATGATGTCCTAGTATATATCACTCAACCACATATATCCATCATTGCTGTTATGGCTGAAATTTTAAAATCAATGCAGCGAAGTCTGAGGCCCTCGATGTCTCCCTCCCCAAATCCATACAGGATTCCATCCAGTCCAACTTTCCCTTTGCCTGGCCCTCACAGGGTATCAAATACTTAGGAATTCGTATTCATAGAGACCTCTGCCGTCTATTTTATCTTAATTTTGGGCCCTTTATTGAACAACTCCATAGAGATATTACTTCTTGGACGGTGAAGGATTTTTCCTGGTTCGGCAGTATAAATATACTAAAAATGAGCGTCCTATCTAACCTCTCATACCTCTTCCAAACCTTTCCCGTGGTAATTCCCTCAAATTTTTGGAAAAAACTATGCAGTAACTTTTGCAGATTTATCTGGGCAACTGGGCGTCCACGCATTCGGGGGGACGTTCTGATCAGACACAAACAAAAGGGGGGCCTTAGCCTTCCGGATTGTAGAAGGTATTACATGGCAGCAGTACACGCTAGAATCCTGGATTTCTTCCATCATTCGGAGGGGAAATTGTGGGTCAAAATAGCTCAATCCATTTGTCCTAAAGCTCTTACCACTCTCCCATGGTGCGCCCATTTAATTGTCCCCTCTCTTGGCCTCATGTCATATAGTACTTATGCCACTGCTTTGGCTTTGAGATCCCCAAAAAAAAGCTTATCCTCAATCGACCCCCAGGGCCACTTGCTCCTGATTTCAGATAATCCAGATTTCCCACCAGGACTATCTGCAAATAGATTTCTCGGTTCAAATAAATCCCATCCGATATTATTTTCTCATGTCATCTCCAATACTTCGCTGCTCCCCCTCAATGACTTGTTACAGGGAAGAGCCACTTCCCCGAAGGCTAATTTTGAATATAGCCAGTTACAACACTTCTATTCAACTGTGAAGAAGCGCACGCATCTTCATAGAGATCTCACAAACTTTGAAAAATTGAGCCTATCATTGTCACCCCCTACACACTCCATCTCCCTACTGTATAATCTCCTCATTGCCCAGGTAACTGACAATAGGCCAGGATTCTGCGGTGCATGGGAAAGGGAACTGGGGAAGTCCTTCTCTGACTCACAATGGGATAAATGTTTCTTCCTAACACATAAAACCTCAATAGGGTCCAAAGCTCAGGAAACCTCCTTTAAAATGATCTCTAGATGGTACCGGATACCAGCAGTCCTTCAAAGATGGTATCCAGTGGTCTCAGATAGATGTTGGAGATGTGGGGAGGGGGAAGGGACAATGTCACACATATGGTGGGCATGCCCTATAATAAATGCATTTTGGCCAAAGGTGGTTCCCATGATTGAGAAGATAACTGGTTTAACTATCCCTAATACGCCAGAAGCCCTCCTTTTATCAATGTTACCAATAAGTAAACATAGTTATAAAAGGTCATCAATAGGCTACCTAATACAGGCAGCTAAGAATGTCATTCCACGACACTGGAAAAGCAGAAACCCTCCCACTGTGGAGGAATGGTTTGCGGAGATCTCCCTCCTTAATAGGATGGAGCATCTGATTGCCATCTCACCGGCTGATGTTGATAGATACTGTGTGATTTGGAGGGATTGGATTGATTTGCAAAACTCTGACGCCTACCATCTAGCCCCCAACTAAAGTTATCCGTGATGTCGGCACAACAAGGATCATAATCGCACTCTATTGATTGGTGGTCTGCGGTGGTCCGCTCCCTCTCTCTCTATCTTTCATATGGAAAAATACATGCTTGATCTGGATATTCATGGAAAACCCTCCCTGTACCCCCCAATGTACTGTCGTTATGCATAGATTTATAGTTATACTACCCCTTTTACTATGTATATTGTATTTTCTTGTACTTTTTCAACACAAAAATAAAAAAAAACTTGAATTTGAAAAAAAAAATTGTAATTAGATTTACAGGCGGTGGCTACTCCGCTGACTAGCAGACACTGAAGCTTTGGAGCAGACCTCTGATTCCCAGGCTATAGTATGAGTAAACAGCTCTTCAGACTCAACCATCTGTGTTACCCCAAGCCATAGTGTATGTAGTTTCTTACGGTTAAAAGGGGGAGGAGAGACCCGACCCACCTGGAATTGACGATGGCAACGTCATGTAAAACACAGCAAGGGGACTCCAAAAAGAGTCTCCATTTTTTCCCAAAATTGTAGCACAGACGCCACTTAAGTGGCATCAATTGTCACAGAGTTGCTTAAAATGGTTGGTGAGGTGATTTTCCAAAATCCTCAAGCTTTTAGTCTCCCCAGAATGACACAGGTGGGGCAGATGGTGGTTGTCCCGGCCCGCTAGGCCGCATTGTAGCACAGTGCGTTTCGCACTGCAACTTATGCTTCATATCCGTGTGACGGTTCATGCATGAAGTACTCAAACTATGGATTTTTTGGCCTCTACTTAGCTTTTGGTGACAAATGTTACAGATAACACGAGTTGGGTCACCCTTATCGATCTGAAAAAATGCACATGCTATGCAAGGTTTAGAGCCCATGCGACTCTGCTACTAGCAATACTATCAAATGATTGGCTGGGTTAGATGCAGAGCGTCTGGGTTTGCTTGGGGGTCACCACAGTCTGCCTAGGCTAGATGCAGTTAAAAATCATTATTAGATACACAGGCTGTGCAGCTTGTTTCGCAGCTGGTTTACTACGCTGACTAGCAGACACTGAAGCTTTGGAGCAGACCTCTGAGTAAACAGCTCTTCAGACTCAACCATCTGTGATACCCCAAGCCATAGTGTATGTAGTTTCTTACGGTTAAAAGGGGGGGCACCCAACCCACCTGTAATTGATGATGTCAACATCACGTAAAACACAGCAAGGGGATTCCAAAAAGAGTCTCCATTTTTTCCAAAAATATGGGGCACAGACACCACTTAAGTGGCATCAATTGCCCCAGAGTTGCTTAAAACGGTTGGTGAGGTTATTTTAACAAATCCTCAAGCTTTTACTCTCCCCAGGAAGACACAGGGGTAGAAAAGTCCTTGCGGATCCATGATTTGTTCATCTTTATGAACGTGAGTCTGTCTACATTGTCAGTGGATAGCCGCGTCCGCTTATCTGTCAGCACACCACCAGCAGCGCTGAACACACGTTCACAGAGAACAAAAATTATTAGTAATTTGAAAGCTGGTGGAGCTTAGTATAGATGGCCTAATAGAATGAGTATCACACACTGCTACTGGCCCAAAATTATTTTCCGGGCTAGATGCAGCTAAAAATTATTATTAATTTGAAAGCTTAAAATGGTTGGTGAGGTGATTTTAACAAATCCTCAAACTTTTACTCTCCCCAGGATGACACAGGGGTAGAAAAGTCCTTGCGGATCCATGATTTGTTCATCTTTATGAACGTGAGTCTGTCTACATTGTCAGTGGACAGCCACGTGCGCTTTTCTGTCAGCACACCACCAGCAGCGCTGAACACACGTTCAGAGAGAACGCTGGCTGGGGGGCATTACAAGATCTCCAAGGCGTGAGTGGCGAGCTCCGGCCATTTATCCAGATTGGAAGCCCAAAAAGAGCAAGGGTCCAGTGACACAGTCATGGCTTCGATGTTCACTTGGAGATACTCCTGTACCATCGTCTCTAGGCGTTGACTATGTGTCTGACTTCTTGTCTCCTGTGGCCTTGCAAAGGATGGGTTAAAAAAGTCGTGAAAGGATTCCGCAAAATTGCTGTTACCAGCAGATACTGTGTTACTGTTACGGTTTGAGTGATGAAGACTCGACAGTCCCACGGTTGGCAAGTTAGAACTGTGAGATTCACTAAGTGCACCACTGGTGTTTTGTGGAAAAGCACATGTAAGATTCTGCAACAGTGAATCCCTTTCTATGGCAGGAATTATTTTGGCAAATTTACTTTTGTACCGGAGATCTAAGAGTGTGGCTACCCAGTAGCCAGAATTATTTTGAATTCTGACAATTCGAGGGTCATGTTGCAGGTAGTGCAGCAAGAAGGCACTCATGTGTCTTGCTCATCCAGGAGCACCAAGTCCCTGTTGTGTTGGTGGCGAGGTAAGAATCATGCTTCCTTCCTCTGCCCTCTCCCCCCAACCTCACACAACAGAAATGTGATCAAGGTCTCCCTCATCTGATGAGTCTTCCATGCCCATCGCCAGCTCATCCTCCACTTCTTCCTGGGCTCCTGCACCTTCCTCACTAGTTTGGCTGCTACCATGCGCCCTGGTTAATACCTCTCCCACACCCTCCCATGCCTGCCGCCTTGGTGCTGCCAACCGTCTGGACCTTGCAGATGTTAGCCCTTCCACATACAACTCCTCCTTCTCTACTTCCTCCACCTCCTCTTGTCCCACCACCTGACTCCGAATTCTGTTTAACATGTGCTCCAGCATGTAAATCACCGGAATAGTCATGCTGATAATGGCATCGTCAGCACTAAACGTCTTCGTCGCCATTTTAAAACTGTGCAGAAGGGTGCATAGGTCCCTGATCTGAGACCACTCCTCCAGCGTGATTTGCCCCACCTCTGGATCTCGTTGGCCCAGGCTATAGTCAGAACGTATTGCACCAGGGCTTGTCGGTGCTGCCACAGTCGCTGCAACATGTGCAGAGTTGAATTCCACCGTGTTGGCACATCGCATTTTAGCCGGTGAAGTGGCAGGCCCAACGACTTCTGTAGAGATGTAAGTCGCTGAGCTGCGGGATGCGAACGGCGGAAGTGAGCACACAGCGACCGTGCCCTCTGCAGAAGGCCATCTAGTCCTGGATAGTGGGCTAAAAATAGCTGGACAACCAGGTTCAACACCTGAGCCATACAAGGCACGAGTGTGACATTGCCCCGGCGAAGGGCCGCACCCAGGTTTGCAGCATTGTAGCACACGGCCTTCCCTGGTTGCAGGTCCAGTGGAGACAACCATTCATGAAACTGGTTCTCCAGAGCTGACTACAACTCTTCAGCTGTGTGACTCACATTTCCCAGACATTTCAAAGTAAAAACCATCAGATGACTTTAAGCCCTGCTGCCAGCATAGTAAGGAGGTGTGCAGGATCCCTTCTGCGCAGTTAGAAAGCGGGTGGCATGACCAGACAGGCTTTGGGTTCAGGTGGAGGACCGAGAGGAGGTTGAGGAGGCAGAAGCAGTGGAGGAACTTCGAGATAAAGAGGATTGATACACAACTCGTGGGGACGGCAAGACTTGGACAGCAGCCCCTTGTCCTGCTGTCACCATAGTTAGCCAGTGCCCAGTCAGCGACATGTAACGCCCCTGTCCATGCCTACTCGTCCAAGTGTCTGTGGTGAAATCCACCCTGTCACACAAAGAGTTTTTCAAAGAAACGGTGATGTTGTGTGCGACATGCTGGTGGAGCGCAGGCACACCTTTCTTTGAGAAGTAGTGCCGACTGGGCATCCGGTACTGGGGCACTGCGACGGACATAAGGTCTCAAAAATCCTCTGTGCCCACCAGGCGGAAAGGCAGCATTTCTGTAGCCAAGAGCTTGCAGATGGTGAAATTCAACCTCTTAGCTTTCTCATGGCTAGGAGGAAATGGTCTTTTACTTGTCCACATCTGAGGGACCGAGATCTGGCTGTTGTGCTTAGACGGGGTTGAGTAGGGTGTCCCCGGCAAACTGACTGTCTGTGAGGAATATGCAGGCGGAAAAGTTAGGTTGCCTTGATCCAAAGGTGGTGCTCTCAATGTCGGAGAGCGCTCAACACCAGCTGGTGTTTCCACTTCCAAATGAAATGATGACCTGCCAATCACACTGTCTGTTGCGGGTAAAGAAGTGGCAGGTCTGCGTCTCAAAACAGGTGTGACTGCTGTCCCCCCAGTCACAGAGGATGAAGAGGCCACGGATGCACAAGATGGGGCAGACGGTGGTTGGCCCGGCCCGCTAGGCCGCATTGTAGCACAGTGAGCTTCCCACTGCAACTTATGCTTCATATCCATGTTATGGTTCATGCATGAAGTACTCAAACTATGGATTTTTTGACCTCTACTTAGCTTTTGGTTACAAATGTTACAGATAACATGAGTTGAGTCATCCTTATCGATCTGAAAAAATGCCCAGGCTATGCAAGGCTTAGAACCCATGCGACCTGAAGAGCCACCACGACTTGTTGTCAGAGGCAGAGTTGTGTTTGAGGATGCAGTTGTTGACGTGCTTCCAGTATTACGTCTCTGTCCAGGAAGGCGCAACCTGACCTCGTCGTCACTAGCATCCTCCTCTACCTCCTCTGCTGACCTCATCGACTGGCTGACTGTGGGTTAACAGTAAGTGGGATTTGCAACCTCGTCATCATCACCCTGTGTGTTCTCACACCCGTCGTCCTCAGAGCCAACCTCTTCCTGCCCTGACAAAAAACTCAAGTTGTCGCTCCAATCAGGTATTTGAGTCTCATCATCGTCTTCCTCATTGTCTCCACCAACAGGAGTTACAGTTTGGGAACGAGGGTCTACATTATGGTCAGAACCTTCTTCATCTGGTCCTGGATCTGACTCATAAAGATTCTGGGCATCAGTGCAGATCATTTCCTCGTCTGGATTCACAGAAGCTCTGGAGCCGACCTCTGATTCCCAGGCTATAGTATGAGTAAACAGCTCTGCAGACTCAACCATCTGTTCTACCCCATACTCAGACAGGCAGCTGGAGACTTGGGAGCTGTGAGGAAGCAAGTGCGATTGGGGTGACACCTCTGAGGACTGAAGTATTTGTGATGTTGAAGTTGAGGTGGAGGAGAGCCCACTTAAAGGAGCACTTGATATCCGTTGAAGCACCTGCTGTTTTTGTGCCTCATCTGGAATTTGTAGTGATGGGCTTGGCCATAAGAAAGGGATCGTATCACATTGTCCACTTAAAGAAGTAGACATCTTAGTTTGGCTGGAAGATGATCTTTCTTCTGCGGATGTTACTGTTGCTTTAACACCTACCCCATGGACACAACCTTTTTTTCCCTTCCCAACACGCCTATTCCCCTATCCACCAGCTGCAGGCCTTTTGCCACTCATTTTGGTGGTTAACTAATTGACAACTCTGGAGTTATTTGCACAAAAAACGATGGATGGAAACCGAGCAGAGCTGAGTGGCCAAATTGTGGTACTAGCCCAAAAGGATTGGCTGGGTTAGAAGCAGTAAAACAATTTTATTAAATACACAGGTGGTGGAGCTTGGTATAGATGGCCTAATAGAATGAGTACCAAACACTGCTACAGGCATAAAATTATTTTCCAGGCAAGATGCAGCTAAAAATTATTAGTAATTTCAAACCTGGTGGAGCTTAGTATAGATGGCCTAATAGAATGAGTAACACACACTGCTAATATGCCCAAAATTATTTTACAGGCAAGATGCAGCTAAAAATTATTAGTAATTTGAAAGCTGGTGGAGCTTAGTATAGATGGCCTAATAGAATGAGTACCACACACTGCTAATATGCCAAAAATTATTTTCCAGGCAAGATGCAGCTAAAAATTATTAGGAATTTGAAAGCTAGTGGAGCTTAGTATAGATGGCCCAATACAATGAGTACCACACACTGCTAATATGCCCAAAATTATTTTCCAGGCAAGATGCAGCTAAAAATTATTAGTAATTTGAAAGCTGGTGGAGCTTAGTATAGATGGCCTAATAGAACGAGTACCACACACTACTAATATGCCCAAAATTATTTTTCAGGCAAGATGCAGCTAAAAATTATTATTAATTTCAAAGCTGGGGGAGCTTGGTATAGATGGCCTAATACAATGAGTACCACACACTGCTACTAAGCCCAAAATTATTTTCTGGGCTAGATGCAGCTAAAAATTATTATTAATTTCAAAGCTGGTGGAGCTTGGTATAGATGGCCTAATACAATGAGTACCACAAACTGCTGCTAAGCCCAAAATTATTTTCCAGGCTAGATGCAGCTAAAAATTATTACTAATTTCAAAGCTGGTGGAGCTTGGTATAGATGGCCTAATACAATGAGTACCACACACTGCTACTAAGCCCAAATTATTTTCTGGGCTAGATGCAGCTAAAAATTATTATTAATTTCAAAGCTGGTGGATCTTGGTATAGATGGCCTAATAGAATGAGTACCACACACTGCTACTAAGCCCAAAATTATTTTCTGGGCTAGATGCAGCTAAAAATTATTATTAATTTCAAAGCTGGTGGAGCTTGGTATAGATGGCCTAATACAATGAGTACCACACACTGCTACTAAGCCCAAAATTATTTTCCAGGCTAGATGCAGCTAAAAATTATTATTAATTTCAAAGCTTGTGGAGCTTGGTATAGATGGCCTAATACAATGAGTACCACACACTGCTACTAAGCCCCAAATTATTTTCTGGGCTAAATGCAGCTAAAAATTATTATTAATTTCAAAGCTGGTGGAGCTTGGTATAGATGGCCTAATACAATGAGTACCACACACAGCTACTAAACCCAAAATTATTTTCCACACTAGATGCAGCTAAAAATTATTATTAATTTCAAAGCTGGTGGAGCTTGGTATAGATGGCCTAATACAATGAGTACCACACACTGCTACTATGCCCAAAATTATTTTCCAGGCAAGATGCAGCTAAAAATTATTATTAATTTCAAAGCTGGTGGAGCTTGGTATAGATGGCCTAATACAATGAGTACCACACACTGCTACTAAGCTTAAAATTATTTTCTGGGCTAAATGCAGCTAAAAATTATTATTAATTTCTAAGCTGGTGGAGCTTGCTATAGATGGCCTAATACAATGAGTACCACACACAGCTGCTAAGCTCAAAATTATTTTCCGGGCTAGATGCAGCTAAAAATTATTATTTATTTCAAAGCTGGTGGAGCTTGGTATAGATGGCCTAATGCAATGAGTACCACACACAGCTACTAAGCCCAAAATTATTTTCCGGGCTAGATGCAGCTAAAAATTATTATTAATTTCAAAGCTGGTGGAGCTTCGTGTAGATGGCCTAATACAATGAGTACCACACACTGCTACTAAGCCCAAAATGATTTTCTGGGCTAGATGCAGCTAAAAATTATTATTAATTTCAAAGCTGGTGGAGCTTGGTATAGATGGCCTAATACAATGAGTACCACACACTGCTACTAAGCCTAAAATAATTTTCCGGGCTAGATGCAGCTAAAAATTATTATTAATTTCAAAGTTGTTGGAGCTTGGTATAGATGGCCTAATACAATGAGCACCACACACTGCTACTAAGCCCAAAATTATTTTCCGGGCTAAATGCAGCTAAAAATTATTATTAATTTCAAAGCTGGTGGAGCTTGGTATAGATGGCCTAATACAATGAGTACCACACACTGCTACTAAGCCCAAAATTATTTTCTGGGTTAAATGCAGCTAAAAATTATTATTAATTTCAAAGCTGGTGGAGCTTGGTATAGATGGCCTAATACAATGAGTACCACACACAGCTACTAAGCCCAAAATTATTTTCCGGGCAAGATGCAGCTAAAAATTATTATTTATTTCAAAGCTGGTGGAGCTTGGTATAGATGGCCTAATGCAATGAGTACCACACACAGCTACTAAGCCCAAAATTATCTTCCGGGCTAGATGCAGCTAAAAATTATTATTAATTTCAAAGCTGGTGGAGCTTCGTGTAGATGGCCTAATACAATGAGTACCACACACTGCTACTAAGCCCAAAATGATTTTCTGGGCTTGATGCAGCTAAAAATTATTATTAATTTCAAAGCTGGTGGAGCTTGGTATAGATGGCCTAATACAATGAGTACCACACACTGCTACTAAGCCTAAAATAATTTTCCGGGCTAGATGCAGCTAAAAATTATTATTAATTTCAAAGTTGGTGGAGCTTGGTATAGATGGCCTAATACAATGAGTACCACACACTGCTACTAAGCCCAAAATTATTTTCCGGGCCAGATGCAGCTAAAAATGATTATTTATTTCAAAGCTGGTGGAGCTTGGTATAGATGGCCTAATACAAAGAGTAACACACACAGCTACTAAGCCCAAAATTATTTTCCGGGCTAGATGCAGCTAAAAATTATTATTAATTTCAAAGCTGGTGGAGCTTGGTATAGATGGCCTAATACAATGAGTAACACACACTGCTACTACGCCCAAAATTATTTTCCACGCTAGATGCAGCTAAAAATTATTATTAATTTCAAAGCTGGTGGAGCTTGGTATAGATGGCCTAATACAATGAGTACCACACACTGCTACTAAGCCCAAAATTATTTTCCGGGCCAGATGCAGCTAAAAATTATTAAAAATTTCAAAGCTGGTGGAGCTTGGTATAGATGGCCTAATACAATGAGTACCACACACAGCTACTAAGCCCAAAATTATTTTCCGGGCTAGATGCAGCTAAAAATTATTATTAATTTCAAAGCTGGTGGAGCTTGGTATAGATGGCCTAATACAATGAGTACCACACACTGCTACTATGCCCAAAATTATTTTCCGGGCTAAATGCAGCTAAAAATTATTATTAACCCCTTAATAACATCTGACGTACTAATACGCGTCTGTGCCCTGGGACTTAAGAGCCAGACCCGTATTAGTACGTCATCGCGATCGCGCGCGCACACAGGCTGTGCGGGCGCGATCGCCGCCGGGTGTCAGCTGATTGTCACAGCTGACACCCGGTACTATGTGCAGGGAGCGGTCACGCACCGCTCCCAGCACATTAACCCCCGCGATGCTGCGATCGAAGTCGATCGAAGTCGATCGCGGCATTGCGGGGGCAAGGGGAGGTGATCGGCGATACTCACCTCCTCTTCCGGCTTCCAGCGCAGTCTGCAAAGGCTTCCCGGGTGTTACCATGACGACCCGATGTCGTCATGACAACATCCGGGTCACCAGAGAGCAGGAAGATTGCTTGGACATGCGCAGTGCATCTCCAAGCAATCTTCACACTGTGCACTTCTGACAGCCTTCATGGCATAGGGATGGTGCTCCATTCCTGTGCCATGCAGGCGATCAGAAAAAAAAAAGTGAAAGTCCCAGAGTGGGACAAAGTAATAAAGTGTATAAACTGTGTGAAAGTGGAAAAAAAAAAAAAAAAAAAAATGTGCAAAAATATTATAAAAAAATAAAAAAAATAATACACCAAAAATAAAAATATAATGTACCCATCAATAAATATTATTATAAAAAAAATTAAAAAAAAACAATAAAAGTACACATATTTGGTATCGCCGCGTCCGGAACAACCTGACCTATAAAACTGTCCCACTAGTTAACCCCTTCAGTGAACACGGTAAAAAAAAAAAAAAAAAAACCAAGCAAAAAACAATGCTTTATCACCATACCGCCAAACAAAAAGTGGAATAACACGCGATCAAAAAGACGCATATAAATAAAAATGATACCGCTGAAAACGTCATCTTGTCCCGCAAAAAACAAGCCGCCATATAGCTCCATCAGCCGAAAAGTAAAAAAGTTATTGCTCTCAGAATAAAGCGATACTAAAAAATATTTTTTTCTATAAAATAGCTTTTATTGTGTATAAGCGCCAAAACATAGAAAAATGATACAAATGTGGTACCGCTGTAAACGTACTGACCCGAAGAGTAAAGCTGCCTCATCAATTTTACCACACGCGGAACAGAATAAAAAAAAAAAAAAAAAAAAACAATTCCTGAATTGTTGGTTTTTGTTTATTCTGCCTCCCAAAAATCGGAATAGAAAGCGATCAAAAAATGTCACGTGCCTGAAAATGGCACCAATAACAACGTCAAGTCATCCCGCAAAAAACGAGCCGTCACATGACTGTCTGCCAAAATCTGGAAAAATTATAGCTCTCAAAATATGGCGATGCAAAAACTAGATTTTACAAAAAATGCGTCTTTTAGTGTGTGACAGCTGTCAGTCATAAAAACCCCATATGATTCTGGCATTGCTGTAATCACACCGACCCGAAGAATAAAGTCGTCTAATCACTTATACCGCACAAGGAACGGCGTCAAAAATAAACTCTTGAGTTAGGATTGGGCTAGGGTTAGGGCTGGGTTTGGGGCTAGGGTTCTGCTGGGGCTAGGGTTGTGCTGGGGCTAGGGTTGTGCTGGGGCTAGGGTTGTGCTGGGGCTAGGGTTGTGCTGGGGCTAGGGTTGTGCTAGGGTTAGGGCTGGGGTTGGGATTTTTTTCAAAAGTAAGAAAAAAAGATGACGATATGGCGACTAGTGTTGAGAGCAAGTGCTCGCTACTTGAGTTTGCATCGGGTGCTCTGGTATGCATTTAGTATCGTGGGTATTTGAGTGACATGCTCGAGTCTCTGCCCCATATGCTTCGCGGCCAAAAAACTTTACGGGGATTGCCTGCCATGCACGAGCGATCCCCGCATGTTTTTTTTTGGGTGTCTAATAACCGTGAAACATGCGGAGCAGGGACTCGAGCATGTCACTCGAGCACACGCTGTACATGGTGCATACCTGAGTACCCGATGCAAACTCAAGTAGCGAGCACTTGCGCTCAAGAATAATGAAAACTTATTCAATATGATGACCTAACGTAAACAAATAATGTGCCGTACCTCTGGGTTCAAAATGTTCACTATACACCTTAATAAAATCTTTGAGGGGTATAGTTTCCAAAATGGGGACACTTGTGGTGGAGCTCCACTGTTTAGGCACATCACGGGCTCTCCAAACGCGACATGGTGTCCGCTAACAAATTGAATGGAAAATCGTCTCAAATTGTTAGCGGACGCCATGTTGCGTTTGGAGAGCCCCTGTGTGTCCAAACATTGGAGCTCCCCCACAACTGACCCCATTTTGGAAACTAGACCCCCCAAGGCACCTATCTAAATGCATAGTGAGCACTTAGAACCCCCAGGTGCTTCACAAATTGATTCGTAAAAATGAAAAAGTGAAAATAAAACACTTTTTCATTTTTATGAATCAATTTGTGAAGCACCTGGGGTTCCAAGTGCTCACTATGAATCTAGATAGGTGCCTTGGGGGGTCTAGTTTCCAAAATGGGGTCACTTGTGGGGGAGCTCCAATGTTTGGGCACACAGGGACTCTCTAAATGCAACATGGTATCCGCTAACAAATTGAATGGAAAATCGGCTCAAATTGTTAGCGGACACCACATTGCGTTTGGAGAGCCCCTCTGTGCCCAAACTTTGGAGCTCCCCCACAAGTGACCCCATTTTGGAAACTAGACCCCCCAAGGCACCTTTCTAGATGCATAGTGAGCACTTGGAACCCCCAGGTGCTTCACAAATTGATTCGTAAAAATGAAAAAGTGAAAAAAAAAACACTTTTTCATTTTTATGAATCAATTTGTGAAGCACCTGGGGTTCCAAGTGCTCACTATGAATCTAGATAGGTGCCTTGGGGGGTCTAGTTTCCAAAATGGGGTCACTTGTGGGGGAGCTCCAATGTTTGGGCACACAGGGACTCTCCAAATGCAACATGATATCCGCTAACAAATTGTCGGCTCAAATTGTTAGCGGATATCATGTTGCATTTGGAGAGTCCCTGTGTGCCCAAACATTGGAGCTCCTCCACAAGTGACCCCATTTTGGAAACTAGACCCCCCAAGGCACCTATCTAGATGCATAGTGAGCACTTGGAACCCCTAGGTGCTTCACAAATTAATTCGTAAAAATGAAAAAGTGTTTTTTTTTTCACTTTTTCATTATTACGAATCAATTTGTGAAGCACCTGGGGGTTCCAAGTGCTCACTATGCATCTAGAAAGGTGCCTTGGGGGGTCTAGTTTCCAAAATGGGGTCACTTGTGGGGGAGCTCCAAAGTTTGGGCACAGAGGGGCTCTCCAAACGCAATGTGGCGTCCGCTAACAATTTGAGCCGATTTTCCATTCAATTTGTTAGCGGATACCATGTTGCATTTAGAGAGTCCCTGTGTGCCCAAACATTGGAGCTCCCCCACAAGTGACCCCATTTTGGAAACTAGACCCCCCAAGGCACCTATCTAGATGCATAGTGAGCACTTGGAACCCCTAGGTGCTTCACAAATTGATTCGTAAAAATGAAAAAGTGTTTTTTTTTTCACTTTTTCATTATTACGAATCAATTTGTGAAGCACCTGGGGGTTCCAAGTGCTCACTATGCATCTAGAAAGGTGCCTTGGGGGGTCTAGTTTCCAAAATGGGGTCACTTGTGGGGGAGCTCCAAAGTTTGGGCACAGAGAAGCTCTCCAAACGCAATGTGGTGTCCGCTAACAATTTGAGCCGATTTTCCATTCAATTTGTTAGCGGATACCATGTTGCATTTAGAGAGTCCCTGTGTGCCCAAACATTGGAGCTCTCCCACAAGTGACCCCATTTTGGAAACTAGACCCCCCAAGGCACCTATCTAGATGCATAGTGAGCAGTTGGAACCCCCAGGTGCTTCACAAATTGATTCATACAAATGAAAAAGTGTTTTTTTTTTCACTTTTTCATTGTTACGAATCAATTTGTGAAGCACCTGGGGGTTCCAAGTGCTCACTATGCATCTAGATAGGTGCCTTGGGGGGTCTAGTTTCCAAAATGGGGTCACTTGTGGGGGAGCTCCAAAGTTTGGGCACACATGGGCTCTCCAAACACAACATGGCGTCCGCTAATTATTCAAGCAAATTTTACAATCAAAAAGTCAAATAGCGCTCCTTCCCTTCCGAGCCCTGCCGTGCGCCCAAACAGTATTTTTTCCCCAAATATTGGGTATCTGCGTGCCCAGGGGAAATTGCACAACAAATTTTGTGGTCCATTTTTTCTTGTTACCCCTGTGAAAATAAAAAAAATTGGGTCTAAATTAACATTTTTGTGAAAAAAGTTAAATGTTCATTTTTTTCTTCCACATTCAAAAAATTCCTGTGAAGCACCTGAAGGGTTAATAAAGTTCTTGAATGTGGTTTTGAGCACCTTGAGGGGTGCAGTTTTTAGAATGGTGTCACTTTTGGGTATTTTCTGTCATAAAGACCTCTCAAAGTGACTTCAAATGTGATGTGGTCCCTAAAAAAATGGTTTTGTAAATTTTGTTGGAAAAATGAGAAATCGCTGGTCAACTTTTAACCCTTATAGCTCCCTAACAAAAAAAAATTTTGGTTCCAAAATTGTGCTGATGTAAAGTAGACATGTGGGAAATGTTATTTATTAACTCTTTTGTGTGACATATCGCTCTGATTTCAGGGCTTAAAAATTCAAATTTTGAAAATTGCAAAATTTTCAAAATTTTCGCCAAATTTCCGTTTTTTTCACAAATAAACGCAAGTGATATCGAAGAAATTTTTCCACAATCATGAAGTACAATATGTCACGAAAAAACAATCTCAGAATCAGGGGGATCCGTTGAAGCGTTCGAGAGTAATTACCTCATAAAGTGACAGTGGTCAGAATTGTAAAAATTGGCCCGGTCATTAACGTGCAAACCACCCGCGGGGCTTAAGGGGTTAATTTCAAAGCTGGTGGAGCTTGGTATAGATGGCCTAATACAATGAGTACCACACACTGCTACTAAGCCCAAAATTATTTTCTGGGTTAAATGCAGCTAAAAATTATTATTAATTTCAAAGCTGGTGGAGCTTGGTATAGATGGCCTAATACAATGAGTACCACACACAGCTACTAAGCCCAAAATTATTTTCCGGGCAAGATGCAGCTAAAAATTATTATTAATTTCAAAGCTGGTGGAGCTTGGTATAGATGGACTAATACAATGAGTACCACACACTGCTACTATGCCCAAAATTATTTTCCGGGCTAGATGCAGCTAAAAATTATTATTAATTTCAAAGCTGGTGGAGCTTGGTATAAATGGCCTAATACAATGAGTACCACACACTGCTACTAAGCCCAAAATAATTTTCTGGGCTAGATGTAGCTAAAAATTATTATTAATTTCAAAGCTGGTGGAGCTTGGTATAGATGGCCTAATAGATTGAGTACCACACACTGCTAATATGCCCAAAATTATTTTACAGGCAAGATGCAGCTAAAAAATATTATTAATTTCAAAGCTTGTGGAGCTTGGTATAGATGGCCTAATACAATGAGTACCACACACTGCTACTAAGCCCAAAATTATTTTCCGGGCTAGATGCAGCTAAAAATTATTATTAATTTCAAAGCTGTTGGAGCTTGGTATAGATAGCCTAATACAATGAGTACCACACACTACTATTATGCCCAAAATTATTTTCCAGGCAAGATGCAGCTAAAAATTATTAGTAATTTGAAAGCTGGTGGAGCTTAGTATAGATGGCCTAATAGAATGAGTACCACACACTGCTACAGGCCCAAAAGGTTTTACTTGGCTAGGTGCAGTAAAAAATTTGTATTACATACACAGGTGGTGTAGCTTGCAACACAGATAGGCTACTCCACTGACTAACACACACTGCAAGAGGCCCAAAAGGATTTGCTTAGCTAGATTTAGCCAAATGCTGTGAAAAACACTTGCACAGCACTAAAACAGACCTGCCTGGGAAAAAGTGATAGGAACTGATGTAACCTAGCCCTCAAAAGGGCTGGAATTACAACTAGTCACTACTCCCAACCTATCTGTCGATTTAAGAGCACAGACCTGCCTGCTAAAAGTGCTAGGAACTGCTGTAACCTAGCCCTCAAAAGGGCTGCAATTACAAACTAGTCCCTACTCCCTAAACCTTTCTGTCTATTTAAGAGAAAATTCGCTTGCAATTAAGTTACACAATATAGCGCTAACAGCAGCAGCAGTGCCATCTAACACTCAGCTGCAGCAGTGAGAAAATGATGGCGACGGGGAAAATGGCTGGGTCTTATAGGGCAAGGACATGTGACATAGACAGCCAATGACTAGTGTTGAGCGATACCTTCCGATATCGGGAAATATCGGATCGGATTGGATCGGACCGATACCGAAAAAGTATCGGATATCGCCGATTCCGATACCGGAAACCAATGCAAGTCAATGGGACAGAAATATCGGAATGAAAATAAACCCTTTCTTTCCTTGTAGGTTAATTCTACATGAAGGAAAACAACTAAGAATAATGTAGAATGTATTGGGGAGGTGGGGGAGACAATAAAGGCATAGAGGTTTAGCCCAATCAAATGGAATAGCAGGAATTAATATTTTTTTTAAGACGTTCTGAGTTACGGAAATATTGACTATGTTAAGTATTTTTATATTTTGTCAGATATTTATGTTTCACTACTTCCATGCTCTTCACCTTCTTTTTTACTTCTCCCACACTTTCTCCTTCATCATCCTCAGCATCTTTTTCATCCACTTCTTCTTCACCTTCTTCATCTTCTTCTTCTTCACCTTCTTCGTATTATTCTTTTTTTTTACATTCTTCATATTCTACTTCTTCATCTTCTTCATCTTCTTCTTCTTCATCATATTCTTATTTGTGGCAGGCATTCCTGTAGTTGTTATCTATAAAAGGTTGGACATTACACCTTTCGTTCTGCCCGTCACAAAAGATTTACAACAGGATTTGTCCGCGTTCAGTTTGGCCTGCAGCAGCAGGTCTTTTCCAGGGGCACCACGAAGAGGAACGGACTCACCCCCATACACTGCTTAGTCATCTTCTGCTTATAATTTAGATATTATCTTTTGCTCTGATTTTTAGTCTTATGCTTAATGTTCTTCCGCTTTTTGTTCTGCAGCTTCTTGTATTTCTGCTTCTTGGTTTTCTGTCTCTTGTTCTTCTGTATCTTGGTGCTTGTCTTCTCTTCTTTGTCCTCTTGGTCAACTTCTTCAGGGTCATCTTCTTGGTCTTCTTCGGGGTGGTCTTCAGGGTCGTCGTCTTTGGGGGTCCTCGTCTTCGGGGTCCTCGTCTTCTTCGGGTTGGTCTTCTGGGTCCTCGTCTTCGGGGTCCTCGTCTTCTTCGGGGTGGTCTTCAGGGTCCTCGTCTTCTTCGCGGTGGTCTTCAGGGTCCTCGTCTTCAGGGTCGTCGTCTTCGGGGTCCTCGTCTTCTTAGGGTTGGTCTTCAGGGTCCTCGTCTTCAGGGTCCTCGTCAGGGAGATCTAGAGTGATTACCAAGAACCATTTCAAAAAGCTTGAACTTGGAAATGTAGCAGAAGGTACAAGAAAGCTGAGGAACTACCGAGGACCAGCTGACGGTACTGGAACCCGGATGGGTAGCAGAAGGTACAAGAGACAATGGAACTGCCGAAGACCAGCTGACGGTACTGGAACTCGGTTACTAAGCAGGAGGTACCTGTGCCAGAAAGCACTACCAAGGACCAGCAGACGTTGGTGGAACTTGGATACCGAGAAGGAGGCACCTAATCCAAAGGCACTGCCGAGATCCAGCTGACGGTACCGGAACCCGGATGGGTAGCAGAAGGTACCCATGTAAACAAAAGTTCAAGGCCGCGAGCCGGCCGCAGTTACCAAAACCCACAGTCCTACAGGGGGTGCTTGTCCTATTGGCACTATGGAACCAGCCTTCATTGCCAGATCCCGCAGCCCACAGAGGAGTCACCTAAACTGCAGGCACCATAGAGTCGGCTAACCCGACCGCAACACGACAGGACAACGCATTGGAGGCAAAGTGACGTTGACACTACCCGGAAACAGCTGGCATGCTGGAACCAGGCTGGGCAGGAGGGAGTACCCATGCCAGAGTCACTGCCGAGAACCAGCTGACGGTACTGGAACCCGGATGGGTAGTAGAAGGTACAAGAGCAAATGGAACTACCGAGGACCAGCTGACGGTACTGGAACCCGGATGGGTAGCAGAAGGTACAAGAGCCAATGGAACTGCCGAAGACCAGCTGACGGTACTGGAACTCGGTTACTAAGCAGGAGGTACCTGTGCCAGAAAGCACTACCAAGGACCAGCAGACGTTGGTGGAACTTGGATACCGAGAAGGAGGCACCTAATCCAAAAGCACTGCCGAGAACCAGCTGACGGTACTGGAACCCGGATGGGTAGCAGAAGGTACCCATGTAAAAAAAAGTTCAAGGCCGGAGCCGGCCGCAGTTAACAAAACCCACAGTCCTACAGGGGGTGCTTGTCCTATTGGCACTATGGAACCAGCCTTCATTGCCAGATCCCGCAGCCCACATTGGAGTCACCTAAACTGCAGGCACCATAGAGTCGGCTAACCCGACCGCAACACGACAGGACAACGCATTGGAGGCAAAGTGACGTTGACACTACCCGGAAACAGCTGGCGTGCTGGAACCAGGCTGGGCAGGAGGGAGTACCCATGCCAAAGTCACTGCCGAGAACCAGCTGATGGTACTGGAACCCGGATGGGTAGTAGAAGGTACAAGAGCAAATGGAACTACCGAGGACCAGATGACGGTACTGGAACCCGGATGGGTAGCAGAAGGTAAAAGAGCAAATGGAACTACCGAGGACCAGCTGACGGTACTGGAACCCGGATGGGTAGCAGAAGGTACAAGAGCCAATGGAACTGCCGAAGACCAGCTGACGGTACTGGAACTCGGTTACTAAGCAGGAGGTACCTGTGCCAGAAAGCACTACCAAGGACCAGCAGACGTTGGTGGAACTTGGATACCGAGAAGGAGGCAACTAATCCAAAGGCACTGCCGAGAACCAGCTGGCGGTGCTGGAACCCAGGGTAAATACTAAAAACAGAGTGGAGCCAGAGGTGTAATTGGAGCAAGTTTTAAATCAGTAGTACAGTGGATGTGGACAGAGCAGGAGAAATTGCCGTCCGCACAGCAGGGGAACAGCTGACGTTACTGAACCCCAATAACACGGCAGCAAGTGTTGACTGTGCAGACGGCCTTTCCGAGCGCCAACTGGCGGTGTTGAAGCTCAGGGATAATACTGAAAACAGAGGAGCCAGAGGTGTATTTGGAGGAGGTTTTAAATCAGTAGTACAGTGGATGTGGACAGAGCAGGAGAAATTGCCGTCCTCACAGCAGGGGAACAGCTGACGTTACTGAACCCCAATAACACGGCAGCAAGTGTTGACTGTGCAGACGGCACTTCCGTGCGCCAACTGGCGGTGTTGGAGCTCAGGGATAATACTGAAAACAGAGGAGCCAGAGGTGTATTTGGAGGAGGTTTTAAATCAGTAGTACAGTGGATGTGGACAGAGCAGGAGAAATTGCCGTCCGCACAGCAAGGGAACAGCTGACGTTACTGAACCCCAATAACACGGCAGCAAGTGTTGACTGTGCAGACGGCACTTCCGAGCGCCAACTGGCGGTGTTGGAGCTCAGGGATAATACTGAAAACAGAGGAGCCAGAGGTGTAATTGGAGCAACTTTAAAATCTGTAGTAGTGAGAATGTGGACAGAGCAGGAGAAATTGCCGTCCGCACAGCAGGGGAACAGCTAACGTTACTGAACCCCAATAACACGGCAGCAAGTGTTGACTGTGCAGACGGCACTTCCGTGCACCAACTGGCGGTGTTGGAGCTCAGGGATAATACTGAAAACAGATGAGCCAGAGGTGTAATTGGAGCAACTTTAAAATCTGTAGTAGTGAGAATGTGGACAGAGCAGGAGAAATTGCCGTCCGCACAGCAGGGGAACAGCTGACGTTACTGAACCCCAATAACACGGCAGCAAGTGTTGACTGTGCAGACGGCACTTCCGTGCGCCAACTGGCGGTGTTGGAGCTCAGGGATAATACTGAAAACAGAGGAGCCAGAGGTGTAATTGGAGCAACTTTAAAATCTGTAGTAGTGAGAATGTGGACAGAGCAGGAGAAATTGCCGTCCGCACAGTAGGGGAACAGCTGACGATACTAAACCCCAATAACACGGCAGCAAGTGTTGACTGTGCAGACGGCACTTCCGTGCGCCAACTGGCGGTGTTGGAGCTCAGGGATAATACTGAAAACAGAGGAGCCAGAGGTGTAATTGGAGCAACTTTAAAATCTGTAGTAGTGAGAATGTGGACAGAGCAGGAGAAATTGCCGTCCGCACAGCAGGGGAACAGCTGACATTACTGAACCCCAATAACACGGCAGCAAGTGTTGACTGTGCAGACGGCACTTCCGTGCGCCAACTGGCGGTGTTGGAGCTCAGGGATAATACTGAAAACAGAGGAGCCAGAGGTGTAATTGGAGCAACTTTAAAATCTGTAGTAGTGAGAATGTGGACAGAGCAGGAGAAATTGTCGTCCGCACAGCAGGGGAACAGCTGACGTTACTGAACCCCAATAACACGGCAGCAAGTGTTGACTGTGCAGACGGCACTTCCGTGCGCCAACTGGCAGTGTTGGAGCTCAGGGATAATACTGAAAACAGAGGAGCCAGAGGTGTAATTGGAGCAACTTTAAAATCTGTAGTAGTGAGAATGTGGACAGAGCAGGAGAAATTGCCGTCCGCACAGCAGGGGAACAGCTGACGTTACTGAACCCCAATAACACGGCAGCAAGTGTTGACTGTGCAGACGGCACTTCCGAGCGCCAACTGGCGGTGTTGGAGCTCAGGGATAATACTGAAAACAGAGGAGCCAGAGGTGTAATTGGAGCAACTTTAAAATCTGTAGTAGTGAGAATGTGGACAGAGCAGGAGAAATTGCCGTCCGCACAGTAGGGGAACAGCTGACGTTACTAAACCCCAATAACACGGCAGCAAGTGTTGACTGTGCAGACGGCACTTCCGTGCGCCAACTGGCGGTGTTGGAGCTCAGGGATAATACTGAAAACAGAGGAGCCAGAGGTGTAATTGGAGCAACTTTAAAATCTGTAGTAGTGAGAATGTGGACAGAGCACGAGAAATTGTCGTCCGCACAGCAGGGGAACAGCTGACGTTACTGAACCCCAATAACACGGCAGCAAGTGTTGACTGTGCAGACGGCACTTCCGTGCGCCAACTGGCGCTGTTGGAGCTCAGGGATAATACTGAAAACAGAGGAGCCAGAGGTGTAATTGGAGCAACTTTAAAATCTGTAGTAGTGAGAATGTGGACAGAGCAGGAGGAATTGCCGTCCGCACAGCAGGGGAACAGCTGACGTTACTGAACCCCAATAACACGGCAGCAAGTGTTGACTGTGCAGACGGCACTTCCGAGCGCTAACTGGCGGTGTTGGAGCTCAGGGATTACAGTTCAGGTGGTAGAAACATGAACAGAACAGGAGACCTGGATACTGTTGCCAACCAATTATTTATTCTGGAAGAGGACTGGCAAATTCATGAAAGATCCAGGCCTTGTTCATTTTGAGAAAAGTAAGCCGGTCAACGTTATCGGAGGATAGTCGCATGCGACGGTCTGTTAGTACACCACCTGCGGCACTAAAGACGCGTTCCGATAATACACTAGCAGCAGGGCAAGCTAGCACCTCCAATGCATACTGACTAAGCTCTGGCCATGTATCCAGCTTACAGACCCAAAACTTGAAGGGAGAAGAGCCGTCTGGGAGTACACTAAGAGGGCAAGACATGTAGTCTGTCACCATCTGACGGAAACGTTGCCTCCTGCTGACTGGAGCCGTCTGTGATGGTGTAGACATTTGTGGCGGCGGGGACACAAAACTTTGCCACATTTCGGCCATACTGGTCTTGCCTTGTGCTGAGGCGCTGCTTCTGCTCCCTCTTTGTGCAGAGCTTCCTCCACTGCCTCGACGCACTGAGCTGCTTTGTAAAGCACTAGCAGCACTGCTCTCGGTTGGAATGGAGAACATGATGGAATGCACCAGTGCATCTTGGTACTCCCGCATTTTACGCTCCCGGTTCAACGGTGTTATGAGGCTTTGTAAGTTGTCCCGGTAGCGAGGATCTAGGAGGGTGGACACCCAATAATCAGCCGTGTTGAGAATGTGGGCGATGCGGCGGTCGTTTCTCAGGCACTGCAGCATGAAATCAACCATGTGCTGCAGACTGCCAACTGGCCAAGAAACGCTGTCCCCTGCTTGAGGCGTGATCTCTGCCTGCTCTGCATCATCCCACCCTCGCTCTAGATACTGACTACTAGAGCATTGTGTACCTCCCTCCTCTGGACAGATGTCTTCCTCATCCATTGACTCCTCCTCATCCTCCTCACAAAGTGTCCCCTGCCTAGGCCTTTGTGAGGAACCACGTTGCGCAGACTGTAGAGAAGCAGATGGCATTTGTGACTCCTCATCCTCCACCTCTTCCAAAACCTCGTCCCTTAGTGCTTGCATTGTTTTTTCAAGCAGGCAGATAAGGGGGATAGTCATGCTGACAAGTGCATCATCTGCACTCGCCATCCGCGTGGAATAATCGAAGGCACGCAAAACGTGGCAAATGTCCTTCATAGAGGCCCACTCAGTGGTGGTGAAGTGTGAACGGCGCGCACTGCGACTTGTTTGCGCCTGCTGCAGCTGGTACTCCATTACTGCTGCCTGCTGCTCACACAACCTCTCCAACATATGTAACGTTGAATTCCACCTGGTGGGTAGGTCACACCTACGTAATCGGCGCTGCAGAGCTGCAATGCGTGATCTTGCATTGCTGGAACGCCGCAAGTGAGCGCACTCTATGCGGACCTTGTGAAGCAGTGCATCAAGATCCGGATAGTCCCTCAAAAAACTCTGCACGACCAAGTTGAGCACATGTGCCAGACATGGGATGTGAGTGAGGTTGCCTAGGCCCAGAGCTGCCACCAGATTTCGGCCATTGTCACACACTACCATGCCTGGCTGGAGATTCGCTGGCACAAACCACACGTCGCTCTGCTGCTTGATGGCATTCCAGAGCTCCTGCGCTGTGTGGCTTCGATTCCCCAAAGAAATTAATTTTAATACGGCCTGTTGATGTTTGGCCACGGCTGTGCTCATATTGGTCACCATAACAGGTAACCGTTCACGGGTCGATGTGGAGGTAGACCGTGACGGCTCCTGCAGCGCTGATTCAGAGGAACTGGAGTATGAGGAGGAGTCAATGTGTACAGACTGGATTCCTGCAATCCTTGGAGTTGGCAGAACACGTACAGCGCTACTTTCAAGATCTGTACCCGGCTCCACAACATTTACCCAATGGGCAGTGAGGGAAAGGTATCGTCCCTGTCCATGCTTACTGGTCCACGCATCGGTGGTCAGGTGGACCTTGCTACTGACGGCGTTTTGTAGCGCATGTTTAATTTTTCCCTCCACATGATGTTGCAGGGCAGGGACGGCTTGCCTGCTGAAATAAAATCGGCTGGGCACGTTGTATTGTGGGACTGCCAATGCCATAAAGTTACGGAATGTGTCAGTCTCCACCAGCCTGAATGATAGCATTTCAAGGGCCAGTAGTTTAGCAATGCCAGCATTCAGAGCCTGTGCTCGGGGGTGGTTTGCCGAGTATGGGCGCCTTTTCTCCCATGCCTGTGCTAACGATGGCTGTAGATTGGCCTGGGAGTGTGAGGATGACTGGGAAAGTGGTGCTGTGGGTGGAATTACACTGTGTCTCTGTACAACAGTGCCAGAGATTCTTCCATGGCGATCCTGTGAGGAAGCCGAACCAGCTGTGTGTGAGCTGGAGGAAGAGGCTACAACACGAGCTGAAGAGGTGGTAGGTGGCGCTGTAGGTTGGCCTAGGTCTTCAGTGTGTTTTTGTAACTCCACCACGTGCTTGGTCCGCACATGTTTCCACATATTTGTGGTATTGAGGTTGCTGACACTTTTCCCTCTTTTCACCTTCTGATTACACAGCTTGCATTTGACAAAGCAAATGTCATCTGCAACTGTGTCAAAAAAGGACCAGGCACTGCAAGTCTTGGGAGCGCCCGCTTTGGATTTTGGAAGAGCCATGCTCCTAATGGGTGCCGAAGTGGAGGCTACAGGCAACCAAGTCTGCCCCCTCCCTCTCCCTCCTTTTTGGGCCGTTCGGGGATTCTCTTCCTCAGAGCTGCTCCCACCACCTTCCTGTCCCTCACGCCATGATGGGTCAAGGACCTCATCATTAGAGATGAGCGTTGTTCTACTCGAACTGTTCGCCAATCTCAAATTTGAGCTGTTTTGGGCGGTGTTCGAGCCGGTCGGCGAACACGAACAATTTGAGAAAAATTCGGCTGTTCGAGTTTATGTTCGATAACTGTTCGTGCACCAAAATCATAACTGGATTTTTTCTCAGTAATGATGAAAATTAATGTTAATACGCAGTTTGAGTGTACAGCGGGGCGGGGGGAGGGGCAGGGGATGGATCTCTGCAGGAACAATGAAGATCTCCATTTTTTTTTCTCTTTCCTGCATTTGCAGTGGGGAGGTGCAATCTGTCAGCCTATCAGCAGCGCACACACGGAGCGAAGTGCTTTTTTTCACACAAGCAAGGGCATGTGTGATTGGCAGTGTATGTCACATGTCCTTGCCCTATAAGACCAAGCCATTTTCCCCGTCGCCACCATTTTCTCACTGCTGCAGCTGCGTGTTAGACGGCACCGCTGTTGCTGTGTGCGCTATACCTTGTTAATTTCAAGCCAATTTTCGCACAAATATACAGATAGCTTGGGAGTAGGGAATAGTTGTGATTGCAGTCCTTTTAAGGACTAGGTTACAGCATTTCCTACGACTTTTATCAGGCAGGTCTGTGCTCTTAAATAGATAGATTGTGGGAGTAAAGACTAATTGTAATTGGAGTCCTTTTCAGGACTAGGTTACATGAGTTCCTATCAGTTTTTGCCAGGCAGGTCTGTGCCAGTGCTGTGCAAGTTTTTTTCACAGCATTTGGCTGAATCTAGCAAAGCTAATCCTTTTTGGCCTATTGCAGAGTGTGTTAGTCAGTGGAGTAGCCTATCTGTGTTGCAAGATATACCACCTGTGTATAGAATACCAATTTTTTTACTGCACCTAGTGAAGTAAAATCTTTTGGGCATAGCATCATTCTATTAGTCCATCTATACTGACCTCCATCAGGTTGCAAACTGAATATAATTTTTTTCTGCATCTAGCTCTGAAAAAATATTTGGGCTTCTAGCAGTGTGTGGGACTTGGTCTATTAGTCCATCTATACTGACCTCCATCAGGTTGCAAATTAAAAATAATTTTTTTCTTCATTTAGCTCTGAAAAAATATTTGGGCTTCTAGCAGTGTGTGGGACTTGTTCTATTAGTCCTTCTATACTGACCTCCAGCAGGTTGCAAATTGAATATAATTTTTTTCTGCATCTAGCTCTGAAAAAATATTTGGGCTTCTAGCGGTGTGTGGGACTTGGTCTATTAGTCCATCTATACTGACCTCCATCAGGTTGCAAATTAAAAATAATTTTTTTCTGCATCTAGCTCTGAAAAAATATTTGGGCTTCTAGCAGTGTGTGGGACTTGGTCTATTAGTCCATCTATACTGACCTCCATCAGGTTGCAAATTAAAAATAATTTTTTTCTTCATTTATCTCTGAAAAAATATTTGGGCTTCTAGCAGCGTGTGGGACTTGTTCTATTAGTCCATCTATACTGACCTCCATCAGGTTGCAAATTAAAAATAATTTTTTTCTGCATCTAGCTCTGAAAAAATATTTGGGCTTCTAGCAGTGTGTGGGACTTGGTCTATTAGTCCATCTATACTGACCTCCATCAGGTTGCAAATTAAAAATAATTTTTTTCTGCATCTAGCTCTGAAAAAATATTTGGGCTTCTAGCAGTGTGTGGGACTTGGTCTATTAGTCCATCTATACTGACCTCCATCAGGTTGCAAATTGAATAAAAAAAATTTCTGCATCTAGCTCTGAAAAAATATTTGGGCTTCTAGCGGTGTGTGGGACTTGGTCTATTAGTCCATCTATACTGACCTCCATCAGGTTGCAAATTAAAAATAATTTTTTTCTGCATCTAACCCAGCCAATAGTTTTGGCCTAATACCACAGTTTGGCCACTCAGCTCTGCTCGGTTACCATCCATTGTTTTTTTGTGCAAACAACTCCAGAGTTGTGAATTAGTTAACCACCAAAATGAGTGGAAAAAGGCCTGCTGCTGGTGGAAAGGGGAATAGGCGTGTTGGGAAGGGGAAAAAAGGTTGTGTCCGTGGGGTAGGTGCAGAAGAAAGACCATCTTCCAGCCAAACTAAAATGTCTACTTCTTTTAGCGGACAATGTGATAAGATCCCTTTCTTACGGCCACGCCAATCGCTACAAATTCCAGATGAGGCACAAAAACAGCAGGTGCTTCAACGGATATCAAGTGCTCCTTTAAGTGGGCTCTCCTCCACATCAACTTCAACATCACAAATACTCCAGTCCTCAAAGGTGTCACCCAAATCGCACTTGCTTCCTCACAGCTCCCAAATCTCCAGCTGCCCGTCTGAGTATGAGGTAGAACAGATGGTTGAGTCTGCAGAGCTGTTTACTCATACTATAGCCTGGGAATCAGAGGTCGACTCCAGCGCTTCTGTGAATCCAGATGAGGAAATGATCTGCACTGATGCCCAGAATCTTTATGAGTCGGATCCAGGACCAGACGCAGAAGGTTCTGACCATAATGTAGACCCTCATTCCCAAACTGTAACTCCTGTTGGTGGAGACAATGAGGAAGACGATGATAAGACTCAAATACCTGATTGGAGCGACAACTTTAGTTTTTTGTCAGGGCAGGAACAGGTTGGCTCTGAGGACGACGGGTGTGATAACGCACAGGGTGATGATGATGAGGTCGGAGATCCCACTTACTGTCAACCCACAGTCAGCCAAGAGATGAGGTCAGCAGAGGAGGTGGAGGAAGATGCTAGTGACGACGAGGTCAGGTTGCGCCTTCCTGGACAGAGACGTAGTACTGGAAGCACGTCAACAACTGCATCCTCAAACACAACTCTGCCTCTCACCACAAGTCGTGGTGGCTCTTCAGGTCGCATGGGTGCTAAGCCTTGCATAGCCTGGGCATTTTTTCAGATCGATAAAGATGACCCAACTCGTGTTATCTGTAACATTTGTCAGCAAAAGCTAAGTAGAGGCCAAAAAATACATAGTTTGAGTACTTCATGCATGAACCGGCACATGGACATGAAGCATAAGTTGCAGTGGGAAGCTCAGTGTGCTACAATGCGGTCTAGCCGGCCGGGCCAACCACCGTCTGCCATATCTTGTGCATCCGCTGCCTCTTCATCCTCTGTGACTGGGGGGACAGCAGTCACACCTGTTTTGGGGCGCAGACCTGCCACCTCTTTACCCGCAACAGCCAGCGTGATTGGCAGGTCATCATTTTCTTTGGAGGTGGTAACACCAGCTGGTCTTGAGCGCTGTCCGACATCGATAGCACCACCTTTGGATCAAGGCAACCTAACATGTCCGCCTGCATCTTCCTCACAGACCGGCAGTTTGCCGGGGACACCCTTATCAACCCTGTCTAAGCACAATAGCCAGCCCTCGGTCCCTCAGATGTGGACAAGTAAAAGACCATTTCCTCCTAGCCATGAGAAAGCTAAGAGGTTGAATTTCACCATCTGCAAGCTCTTGGCTACAGAAATGCTGCCTTTCCGCTTGGTGGACACAGAGGATTTTCGAGACCTTATGTCCGTCGCAGTGCCCCAGTACCAGATGCCCAGTCGGCACTACTTCTCAAAGAAAGGTGTGCCTGCGCTCCACCAGCATGTCGCACACAACATCACCGCTTCTTTGAGAAACTCTGTGTGTGACAGGGTGCATTTCACCACAGACACTTGGACGAGTAGGCATGGACAGGGGCGTTACATGTCGCTGACTGGGCACTGGGTAACTATGGTGACAGCAGGACAAGGGGCTGTTGTCCAAGTCTTGCCGTCCCCACGAGTTGTGCGTCAATCCTCTTTATGTCATTTTTCCTCCACTGCTTCTGCCTCCTCAACCTCCTCTCGGTCTTCCACCTGCACCCAAAGCCTGTCTGGTCATGCCACAAGCTTTCTAACTGCGCAGAAGGGATCCTGCACACCTCCTTACTATGCTGGCAGTAGGGCTCAACGTCATCAGGCGGTTTTTACATTGAAATGTCTGGGAAATGTGAGTCACACAACTGAGGAGTTGTGGTCAGCTCTGGAGAACCAATTTCATGAATGGTTGTCTCCACTGGACCTGAAACCAGGGAAGGCCGTGTGCGACAATGCTGCAAACCTGGGTGCGGCCCTTCGCCGGGGCAATGTCACACACGTGCCTTGTATGGCTCATGTGTTGAACCTGGTTGTCCAGCAATTTTTAGCCCACTATCCCAGACTAGATGGCCTTCTGCAGAGGGCACGGTCGCTGTGTGCTCACTTCCGCCGTTCGCATCCCGCAGCTCAGCGACTTACATCTCTACAGAAGTCGTTGGGCCTGCCACTTCACCGGCTAAAATGCGATGTGCCTACCCGGTGGAATTCAACTCTGCACATGTTGCAGCGACTGTGGCAGCACCGACAAGCCCTGGTGCAATACGTTCTGACGTATAGCCTGGGCCAACGAGATTCAGAGGTGGGGCAAATCACGCTGGAGGAGTGGTCTCAGATCAGGGACCTATGCACCCTTCTGCACAGTTTTGAAATGGCGACGAAGATGTTTAGTGCTGACGATGCCATTATCAGCATGACTATTCCGGTGATTTACATGCTGGAGCACATGTTAAACAGAATTCGGAGTCAGGTGGTGGCACAAGAGGAGGTGGAGGAAGTAGAGGAGGAGGAGTTGTATGCGGAAGGGCTAACATCTGCAAGGTCCAGACGGTCGGCAGCACCAGGGCGGCAGGCATGTGAGGGTGGGGGAGATGATTTTACCAGGGCGCATGGTAGCAGCCAAACTAGTGAGGAAGGTGCAGGAGCCCAGGAAGCAGTGGAGGACGAACTGATGGAAGACTCATCAGATGAGGGAGACCTTGATCACATTTCTGTTGTGCGAGGTTGGGGGGAGAGGACAGAGGAAGGAAGCATGATTGTTACCTCGCCACCAACACAACAGGGACTTGGTGCTCCTGGATGCGCAACACACATGAGTGCCTTCTTGCTGCACTACCTGCAACATGACCCTCGAATTGTGAGAATTAGAAATAATCCTGACTACTGGGTTGCCACACTGTTAGATCCCCGGTACAAAAGTAAATTTGCAGAAATTATTCCTGCCATAGAAAGGGATGCACGCATGCAGGAGTATCAGCAGAGACTGTTGCAGAATCTTACATGTGCTTTTCCACAAAATACCAGTGGTGCACGTAGTGAATCTCACAGTTCCAACTTGCCAACCGTGGTCTGTATGGAATTGTTCAATAAAGGGCCCAAAATTAAGATAACATAGATGGGAGAGGTCTCTATGAATAGGAATTCCTAAGTATTTGATACCCTGTGAGGGCCAGGCAAAGGGAAAGTTGGACTGGATGGAATCCTATATGGATTTAGGGAGGGAGACATCGAGGGCCTCAGACTTCGCTGCATTGATTTTAAAATTTTACCATGTAACAAAGTGATCTATTTCAGCCATAACAGCAGGGATGGATATATGTGATTGAGTGATATATACTAGGACATCATCAGCAAATAGAGAGCACTTGTACTCGGTGCCTCCCACCTCAATCCACCTAATATTGGGGTTATGGCGAATTGATGAGAGCAGGTGCTCCGTCACTAGGATGTATAAGAGAGGGGACAGAGGACATCCCTGCCTTGTCCCATTGGTGATTGTGAAAGGTGATGAAAATGTTCTGACGCACCCCCTGGGCCTTGGGACACCCGGAGCCGGACCCTTTTTGGTGGATGCTGGTGGTTGTAGTCTTCGTGGCGGCGATCCGGTTCCGTGGCTCAGGGCGGTCAAACCAGTGGCGGAACTATTTATGTGGTTTTGATGTTTAAATGTCCGACTACGCCACCCGTGGATTGCGGTCAGAGTGAACCGCCGCTACAGGGCAGACCGCTAAGGCTGGTGTTGTGGGTGCAGCAGAGCGTAGCATAACTCCCCACGGGAGGAGTATAGCCTCAGGGCAGTGTATGCGGAGGATGGGGGTGATGGTGCAGGGCAGCAGCAGTAACGACACGGAGTCAGTGATGCAGTCCAGGGCCTTTACTCACAGTTCTTATTATCCAGACCACATCTGCAGGTAACGGCTGCCCACGTCGTACTGTGCTCACCAGGTGAGGGGCTCAGACAACTCCCAGATAACTTTGGAGCGCTTCACAGGACCCCCTTTGTGTGTCCTTTGTCTGGCCTTTCTTACCAACACTTCTGTCCGGCTGCCTCGGGCCTCCTCTTGGTAAACTTGGCGCCAGTTTCCCTGACCCTATGTGGTGCCTTCCTAGCGGGTGGAGCAAGGGGCTGCGCCACATAAAATGTCAGAGCCTCCGGTTTCTAGCTGAGGGTCGTTTCCTGCCTCCACTAGTTCGGGGACCGGTCTCCCCCTTTGGCCTGACCCCTCCACGCAGGTGGATTCGGGCGTGCGGTGGCGACTCGCCCGTCCGCACCCCTGGGATCCCTTCATTCCTCGTTCCTGGAGCCTTCTCCGCTCCTCTTCCTTCCTTCTCCCTCTTGCAGGCCTGGGCCTCTGTTACTAGGCCCGCCTCCGGAGCAGAGCTCATGCAGAGCCCCTGCTCCCTGCCACTTCTGCTCAGACTTCTCTGCACTGAACTAAGATGGTGCCCACCTTTTATACTCCCTTCTCAATGCACCCAGGAACTGCTTCCTCCCTGCTCCTGCACTGCAGGGTTCCCCTTCCTCAGTGTTCCCTCCCCCCACTCCAGCCAGGGACAGGGACTGTCGTGCCCATCTCAGGGGCATATTGGTCGCCCTGCCCCACGGCAATGTGGTGTAATGCATGCAGGTGTCGGGTCCTGATCCACACTCCATCCTTATCTGAGAGTGAGATATCACACCTCTGGGTGAGGTGCAATACGTCTGTAGCAACCGAGCCCTCGGTGCTACAGTTCCATTTATCTTCAGCCTAGGTGACGTATTGTGATACAGGGCCGTGATTTTGGCTATAAAAGGGTCCCCTAGACCCCTACCCCAAGCTTTTTAAGAGAATCATATATGGCGTGCCAGGAGACTCTATGGAATGCTTTCTCAGCATCCAACGAGAGTATCTACTTACAAATTTTTAACTGCATCTAGCCCAGGAAATACTTTGTGCCTAATAGCAGTGTCTGCTAGTCAGCGGATTATCCCGGCTGTTAAGCAAGTTACACCACCTGTAGTTTGGACACTTAATTTTTTCAAAGGAAATGCTTCGGGACCACGGGATACTTAGTGAAGAGCATCAGGAGGCACCCCAAGGCATAGGGGCTGGGACTGGCACTAGGATGCCTTGCGGTGGACAGCCGAGCTCGATCCTTATAAAAGCTTTTTAACTGCAGCAGCTTTAGTGGACGCTACTGGAGCTGGAATTACGCGGCTGCTGGCATGAGACTTGCCCTCCAATAGATCCTTGTAAATGGATTTAAAGTGTATTCATTCAAATTAGAGGGACAATTTAAATTAAAAAGCTTAGAGCTGCCTCCACCACAGGGGGGCTCTCTCGACCCACCAGCAGACAGGCACCAGTATTGGGAGAGGGGGGCTGGCCGTCAGGGTTCACCGCGGCTCTGGCACAAGCCCGGCGACACGGAGGTGGCACGGGCAGGAGCGGACTGGCCGTCTCGGCTTCTCACTTTTTGGATTTTAGAAGGGCATGACATGCCTATATCTGTGTCTCCCCCTCCTTTTACTCCTCCACCTCTTTTCTTTTCGCATGACTATATGTACTTGTCACTTTTCCATGTGTTAGTTGTGTCTTCTGAGCAGTTTGTCAGCTTTTGGACACCTTTGAAGGTGTTTTCTATGTGTTTCTATGTGTTTTTGTTTGCCTGCCACTGGTTTTAACGGTGTTCGAAGGTGTTCGACGAACAGTTCGACGAACAGTTCGGCGAACACACGGGTGTTCGACGAACCGAACCGAACTCGAACACTACGGGGGTGGCTCAACACTACTCATCATCTACACCACCCTCTTCAAACAACTGCTTCTCCTGGGTAGTCTCGACAGCACAGTACGCACCAGAAAGTGGCACCTGAGTCTCATCATCAGATGCGTACTGAGGTGTGCTGCTGACCATAGGCACTGGCCCACCCGCCTCTTCAGATTCAGAGAGACAAAACGGTTGCGCATCACTGCATACTACCTCTTCTTCAAATTCTCGAATTCTGCTTGGCTGGCCCCCTCTTTCCAAGCCAAGAGATTCAGAGAACAGAAGTAGAGATGGCTCCTGTCCAGGGCTCTCTGACTGCCTGGGCAATTTGGCAGGTGGTGAAGAGACAGATGGGTGCTCTTCAGTGCTCAGGACCTGAGAGGATCTGGAACTAATTGAAGTCGATGCGTTAGCTGCCATCCATCCGACAACGGCTTCAATTTGGTCCTCCCGCAGCAGTGGGGTACGGCTAGCTCCTACAAAGCTGCGCATAAAGGACTGTTCCCTGGTAAAACTGGGGGATGCTGAGTCACTGGTGCCCGCAGCAGGCACAGAATCCCCATGTCCTCTCCCTGCAGGCACAGAATCCTCACGTCCTCTCCCTGCAGAAACTCCACGCCCACGCCCACGCCCACGACCACATGCCTTACTCCCTGCCTTCTTCATCTTGGTAGACTGATAAAGATAGGCAGAAAAGTACTAAGGGCTTAGTGTGCTTATTCCTGAACAGCTGCTAACAGGTATAAGAAACACTAATTTTATAAAGTGTGGACTAGACTTTAATATGAGCTAATGTGGCCTACACAACTGTAAAGTGGAGTGTTTGGTGAACTTTATTTAGGTTTTTTTTGTCACAAAAAGACACTGGATGTGCCTAAAGATGTAATAACGATAGTATCACAAACTTTTTGTAGCTATTACAATGTAGGAAGGTAACCTACAATGCAATAGATGAGGCTGCAAAAAATAGGCTAATACTAATCTGGCTGGGGCTGCAGGGCCCAATGATGCAGAAAGGCTCCTCTAACTACTCCTATATAGTGTGTTTGGAACCAATTTAGCTGAATACGGATGGAACCACCACACTAATAGGAGAAATCAGGAAAAATTATGAATTGGCAAAAAAGGACAATGTATGAGGCAGTGACACACACTGAGTGCACTACAACCAGACGTGGTTGAAGCACACACTACAGGGTGAGCTGCACTCACACACCAGACCTTGCAGACAGCGGTGACCAGTACAGATGCAGAGCACTGTGCACTAGCACTGCAAGACCAAAAAAATTTCTCTATCTACTCCTATATAGTGTGTTTGGAACCAATTTAGCTGAATACGGATGGAACCACCACACTAATAGGAGATATCAGGAAAAATTATGAATTGGCAAAAAAGGACAATGTATGAGGCAGTGACACACACTGAGTGCACTACAACCAGACGTGGTTGAAGCACACACTACAGGGTGAGCTGCACTCATACACAGAGACCTTGCAGAAAGCGGTGAACAGCACAGAGAACTGTGCACTAGCACTGCAAGGCACAGCGATTTATAAAGTAGCTTGGGTAAAGCAGAATAGACCAAATAGGTAGCTAAAACTGTCCCTCAGAACAACAGCGTCCTATCCCTAACTGAATTCACAGCAGAGTGAGCTCAAAATGGCGGCGGCGGCTTTTATAGTGCATCATGACATCATTTCAGCAGCCAATCACAGCCATGCCATTAGTTAAGATGCCTACATGCCTAACAGGATGTGCCCACACTTCTTAGGATCCTCATTGGCTGAATAAAATGAAAATGGCTCATTGCATTATGGGGACTTCCGATTCCGGTATACGATATTGCAAAAGTATCGGAATTAAGTATCGGAATTCCGATACCGCGAATATCGGCCGATACCCGATATTTCAGTATCGGAATGCTCAACACTACCAATGACACATGCCCTTGCTTGTGTGAAAAAAAGCACTTCACTCCGTGTGTGCGCTGCTGATAGGCTGAGAGACTGCACCGCCCCACTGTAAATGCGGGAAAAAGAAAAAAAAATGGAGATCTTCATTATTTCTACAGAGATCCATCCCATGCCCCTCCCCCCGCCCCGCTGTACCCTCAAACTGTGTATTAACATTGGTTATCAGCATTACTGTGAAAAAATCCAGTGACGATTTGTGTGCACGAAGAGTTATCGAACATAACCTCGAACAGCCGGATTTTTTTCAAATCGTTCGGGTTCGTCGAATGGCTCGAACACCGCCCAAAACAGCTCGAATTTGAGATTGGCGAACAGTTCGATTCGAACACCGCTCATCTCTAATCAAGAGGCCCTATACCCGCTCACTGGGGAGAGTCCAAAAGTGCACCCTTCGCCTAGAGTAACCTGGACCGTGCCTGCAGCATCACCAGTAAAGGTACTGAAGCTTACACCCGTGTGAGTGTCCGTCTTTTCTCCGGGACCGTCCTGCTGTCTCTCCCCTGCACCATCCACCATTCACCCCTACACTGCCCTGGAGCCAGCTCTACCTGTGGAGAGCTACACCATCCCTGCTGCCGTAACACCAGCTCCAGAGGACTGCTCCGCAGCGGTGGCTCCCCTTAGCCGCTGTAACACACCTGGCGGCGTCCTTGCATAGTGGTCCATCTCCCACTGTGCAAGAGCGCGCACTTGATCTCCAGTCCAGAATGTCTTTCTGGCTTCCCTCCATGCTGTCTGTTTGTGTCTGTTTCTGCTGCTTAAGGGCGGCGCCCGATCACTTCCTGCTTTTTGTACCTGCTGTGGGTCACACCCCTTGTGCGTCCTCAGCCTATTGCTGTCTGTCACCTGGTATTTAACCCAGCTGCTCCAATCAATCCCTGCCTGAGCATCTTGCCCTGTCAGTTGGCTTTTGTCTCTGACATGCCAGGTCCTGTCTATGTTACCTGTCTTGCAGTATCTGTGTACCCTAACCTGCAGTCTGTACACGTTCCTTGCCTGTTTGTTCCGCCTTCCTGGAGGCTGTATTTCCAGGCCAGTCTGAACACGCTCCTTGCCTGTTCGTCCCGTCTCTCTGGGGGCCGTATTCCCAGACCCGCTCCTGTATCCCGCTGCAGTGTCGGTCTCCTCCGTACACTCAGTTCCAGTCTGAACTCTCTCCTATCTTTTACCTGTTTTGCCTCTATGTCCGTCCCTTCCCTTTTCCTGCATTGTCTGAACCTGTACCTAACTCCCTCTTGTTGTCGCTGTACTTCAGTTGTGAGTTTTGTGCTCTCTCGTTACTTCTTTGTAAGTATCTAGTTTGTTTCTGGTTCCGCCTTTCCCTTCCTGCCTGTCCTGTGTGTACAGTGTCCTGTCTCCTCTGCCCTGCTCTGTCCCTTTGCTTGCTGCTCCGGCAGTCTCGCTCTGTTCCCTCTTGCTCGCTACTCCTGCAGTCTGCTCTATCCCTCTTCCTCACTGCTCCGGCAGTCTCGTTCTGCTCCCTCTTTCTCACTGCTCCGGCAGTCTCGTTCTGCTCTCTTTCTTTACCTCACTGCTCCGGCAGTCTCGCTCTGCTCCCTCTTTCTCACTGCTCCGGCAGTCTCGTTCTGCTCTCTTCCTTTACCTCACTGCTCCGGCAGTCTCGCTCAGCTCCCTCTTTCTCACTGCTCCGGCAGTCTCGTTCTGCTCTCTCCTTCTTTCTCACTGCTCCAGCAGTCTCGCTCTGCTCCTTGTTTCTCACTGCTCCGGCAGTCTCATTCTGCTCTCTCCCCTTTGCTCGCTGCTCCGGCAGTCCTACTCTGCTCTGACCCTTTGCTCGCTGCTCCGGCAGTCCTACTCTGCTCTGACCCTTTGCTCGCTGCTCCGGCAGTCCTACTCTGCTCTGACCCTTTGCTCGCTGCTCCGGCAGTCCTACTCTGCTCTGACCCTTTGCTCACTGCTCCGGCAGTCTCGCCCTGCTCCCTCTTGCTCGCTGCTCCGGCAGTCTTGCCCTGCTCCCTCTTGATTGCTGCTCCGGTAGTTTGCTCTGACCCTTTGCTCACTGCTCCGGCAGTCTCGCTCTGCTCCCTCTTGCTCACTGTTCCGGCAGTCCTACCCTGCTCTTACCCTTTGCTCGCTGCTCCGGCAGTCTCGCTCTGCTCAGACCCTTTGCTCGCTGCTCCGGCAGCCTCGCTCTGCTCTGACCCTTTGCTCCGCTCCTGGCGGTCTCGTCTTGCTCTGCTCTTGCCCGCCGCTCCGGGTGGTCTCAACCTGCTGTGTTTGTATACCGCTTCTGCGGTTCTGTTCTTGAAGTCCCAGTCTGTATTGGGTCCTATCCTCTCTGTGCTCCAACCTGTTGTACCTGCCAGTACCTCCCCGTCTGCATACCAGTGTGCCAGCCTAAACCTTCCAGTTCCTGTATTCCCCGGTGGGGGCCAACAGCCGTGTCCGGAGTCGGACCTGGAGTAGACCCTGGTCCCGCTGCTCGGTTCCTCCCTGGTGCATTGGCGTCGTATGCCGTCATGTGATCTTGGTCGGCTCGGGCAGTTACGCCCCTCCAGGCACTCTCCGGTACGGTACAGTGGAATCACTACAATCACACGCACACGCCGCTCAGCCCGGGCGTGTGCATTACAGCCGCATTCCACAGATGGCATCACGAACTTCCCAAATCCCCTATATATTCCCCTTTTTACTGACTGCCCTGGGTCACGGACTGGGCCAGCCACCGTGATATTCCCGCCATACCGTCATCCATAGGCCCGGCTGCCGAGTACCCCACGGCCCAGGGGGCGCGTCACAGGCAATCCCTGCATGTTCACTGGCTCTCTAAAAGCACCAAACATGCAGGGAGGAGACCCGAGTTCCCGCCCGAGCAACCGGGAAATACACGCCGAGCGTCGAGCTTGTCGAGCACCATGATGCTCGGGTGAGTACCGAATAGTGGCGAGCACGTTCGCTCATCACTAATAAAAATGAAATTCCGGCATTACCCTGTTCCACTGCAAACCCCTGATTCTGATCCACCGGACCAACACCAGATCCTTTGCTAAACCCAACTGGCAGCCTGACAATATCACGTCTGCCTGAATAGCTCCCCAGTAGACATAGGAATGGTCTAACACCCATACTAATACGAGGTTTCCTGTAAATGAGAATTGAAAATAAGGTTGATAACAACAAAACCTTTTACCCCAGCAATGCATAACCAAATACACTAAGACCCTTACAACATGTGTGGTCTAATATAAGTCCTATATCTGGCAGATTCCCATCAACCTATACTCTTTACCGCTTGAACCCCCAGACCCCATCGGGCCGCCTCTGTAGCTGCCCCATGGTTAGATAAACTTTGACAAAAAATAGCAATGAATTGATAAACTGACAAAGCAGATACATCCTGCTGCACCAAAAATGAACCTGGTACAAAACCTCTCATTTCCATAAACGAGGATACCCATCTAATCGGGCATTCAAACGAACCGATCACACCACGGAACTCCACCATATGACCTCTCCCAACCACGTCAGTCTTCGACCACCTCAAATAACATTGAACTGCTTCGACCGAACATGGCACATCCTGAAATCACAGACCCCCCTGACACTTGACATTCTTGCGTACCAACTCACTCAATCGAAAGGCCCCAAAAAGGTCAACATTAAAGATGCCCCAAGCAAGCGGCGTTCATATGTGGAGCCCCTGAGGGTTCAGTCGCCACAGAGGTACTGCACCTCACCCAGAGGTGTGGTATCTCCTTCTCTCAGGTAAGGAGGGACTGCTGTCCAGAACCCCAACACCCACATTCAACACTACACTGCTCCAGGCCTGCTGGAAGGGCAAGATGCATGTGGGCAGCTCCTGAGCCCTGTCCCTGGCTGGAGTGGGGGGAACCCAGAGGTAGGGGGAACCAGTAGTGGGTGTGGGTGGAGGAAGCAGTTTAAGGGAGCACTTTGACAGTAGATATATAAAGGGAAGCCATCTTAGGGTGGCAGGTCAGTCAGTGAGAGGAGAGAGTGAAGACAGTCTGGGAGCAGAGTCTCGTCAGGAGCTCTGCTCCACAAGTGGGGCCTAGATATAGAGGCCCAGGAGGGGAGCAGAGGAGAAAGGCTCCGTTCTATTGAAGGGATCCCAGGGGGTACGGTGAGTGCAGGACGGCACCCGTACGCCCCAAATCCGTCAGAAGACAGGGGGATCGTAGGCCGCAAGAAGTGGACCGGCCCCTGGACCAGCCGTGTTACTTCAAGTCTCGGCTGCGAAAACCGGAGGCTTCTGGCTTATATAGTTCAGTTGTCAAAGCCTCGTTCTAATCTCCGTGAGGGTCAAGCAGGTCCGGGAACTCCAGTCAGACAGGAGGGACTTCAGAGCACCCGAGCGGGACTGAGAGTGGGGAAGCGCAGGGCAGGAGGGAGAAGACCCAGCGTGAAGACGGTCTAGAGAGGAACACAAGAAAGCGGGGTTCCGTCAGGTGCTCCTAAACTACCTGAGGAAGAGCTGAACCCCCATTCTGGTGAACGCAGAGTGACGTGGGAGGCTGTAAGTTGGACAGTGCAACCTGAGGAACTTAACAACTGTGAGTAAAGACTCGGATGACTGCACCGCACTGCCTCCGTCCATTATTTCTTCTGCGTCATCTTCGCCCCCTGCACTACAACGCCCAGCGCAACCACCAGCACTTACACTGCCCTGGAGCTAGCTCTTCCTGTGGAGAGCCACACCATCCCTGCTGCAGTAACATCAGCTTCAGAGGACTGCTCTGCAGCGGCGGCTCCCTTTAGCCGCATTCCACAGGTGGGGTCACGAACACTTTACAAATCCTCCATGAATAATTCCCCTTTCTGTTGACCGCCCTGGGCCACGGACCAGGCCATCCACCGTGATATCCCCCGCTAGCATCCATAGGCCCGGCTGCCAAGTACCCCACGGCTCTGGGGGCGCGTCACATACTCTGACCTACAAATCTTCCCAACACCCTACAATAACTGGCCCAAAATTTTAAACGAAACCGGCCACCACCAATTCCTCTTGTTACAATTCATCCGGAAGGTTTTCATAGCCTGCTGCACCAAAAACTCTTTTGTACAATTTTTCCAGCCCAACATTTTGAAAAAGAAGGCCAATCCTGCTAGCCTACTGGCCACCACCAAAAAAGACAAACCCCGTTGAAACGCGCTACCAATCTTATACAGCAACAAATAAGGATGATAATCCACTGTTACCTGCTCACCAGGGCCGG
This sequence comes from Phyllobates terribilis, assembly GCF_046119375.1. Classification (NCBI taxonomy): domain Eukaryota; kingdom Metazoa; phylum Chordata; class Amphibia; order Anura; family Dendrobatidae; genus Phyllobates; species Phyllobates terribilis. The sequence continues at coordinate 107,213,360 of NW_027362773.1, forward strand.
CATCAGCACCCGGCGCACCCGGGCAAATGCCGGGGCCCTGAGCAGGCAGAGGGGCCCACTGGCGGTCGCGCACCCCGCTGGGCTATGGGCGGAGGAGAGCGGTGTCAGCGCCCGCCCTTCTCCGCCACTTGCTCAGGGCCCCTGCAGCCGGATTCTTACCTCTCCCCGTGCCTCCGCAGACCAGCTGTCTTCCTGCTCTGCGCTCCCTGTGACGTCTCAGGTCAGAGGGCGCGGTGACGCCTTTACACCGCGCCCTCCCCTGAGCCGTCACAGGGAGCGCTGAGCGGGAAGACGCCGACAACGCTGGAGTTCGGACCCGAGCAGCGGGCAGCGGGCAGCAGGTAGCAGGTGAGGAGAAGGGAGGTGAGTATTTGATTTTTTTTTTTAATGTATGGAGGCATGGGGCAGTATAAAGAGAAGGGCGGGGGGCATCCTACATGGGGCATTATAAAGAGAGGGGGGGACATCCTGCATGGGGCATTATAAAGAGGAGGTGTGACAGCCTGCATGGGGCATTATAAAGAGAAGGGGGGGGCATCCTGCATGGGGCATTATAAAGAGAGGGGGGGACATCCTGCATGGGGCATTATAAAGAGGAGGTGTGACAGCCTGCATGGGGCATTATAAGGTGGGGAACAGCCTGCATGGGGCATTATAAAGGGGGGGGCAGCCTGTATGGGGCATTATGTGGGGGGTAACAGCCTGCATGGAGCATTATAAGGGGGGGACAGCCTGTATGGGGCATTATGTGGGGGGTAACAGCCTGCATGCAGTATTATATGGGGGCCAGTGTCCTGTATGGAGCGTTATAAGGGGACCGGTATCCTGTATGGAGCGTTATATGAGGGCCAGTATCCTGTATGGAGTTTTATAAGGGGACCAGTATCCTGTATGGAGCGTTATATGGGGGCCAGTATCCTGTATGGAGCTTTATAAGGGGACCAGTATCCTGTATGGAGCGTTATATGGGGGCCAGTATTCTGTATGGAGCCTTATATGGGGGCCAGTATTCCATATGGAGCCTTATATGGAAGTCAGTATTCCGTATGGAGCCTTATATGGGGGCCAGTATTCCATATGGGGGCCAGTATTCCATATGGAGCCTTATATGGGGGCCAGTATTCCGTATGGAGCCTTATATGGGGGCCAGTATTCCGTATGGAGCCTTATATGGGGGCCAGTATTCCTTATGGAGCCTTATATGGGGGCCAGTATTCCGTATGGGGCCTTATATGGGGGCCAGTATTCCGTATGGAGCCTTATATGGGGGCCAGTATTCCATATGGAGCCTTATATGGGGGCCAGTATTCCGTATGGAGCCTTATATGGGGGCCAGTATTCCGCATGGAGCCTTATATGAGGGTCAGTATTCCGCATGGAGCCTTATATGGGGGCCAGTATTCCGCATGGAGCCTTATATGGGGGTCAGTATTCCGCATGGAGCCTTATATGGGGGTCAGTATTCCGCATGGAGCCTTATATGGGGGCCAGTATTCCGCATGGAGCCTTATATGGGGGTCAGTATTCCGCATGGAGCCTTATATGGGTGTCAGTATTCCGCATGGAGCCTTATATGGGGGCCAGTATTCCTTATGGGGCCTTATATGGGGGCCAGTATTCCGTATGGGGCCTTATATGGGGGCCAGTATTCCGTATGAAGCGTTATATGGGGGCCACTATTCTGTGTGGAGCGATTCACCGGTTTCTGAGCTATTGTGGAAATTACAATAGATATCACTCATGTAATGTAAGAAGTGAAATCTTTGCATTGTACTATATATATATATATATATATATATATATATATATATATATATATATATATATATTTCTCCGCCGTATCTCTGCATCATGAATCGTGGTATGTGTTAAAGGGGCCCACAGAGACTCTTTCGCCCGGGGCCCAGAAAAACCTGGAGCCGGCCCTGCTGCTCACCCACCGAATCCATCAAATCCTTCCACACCTGCAATGCCGAAACATACCTATGCTAGGAGTAACTGACGTCCTAACCAGATTCAATGCAGTACCGACACCAGATCCCATAACTACCAGGGCCACTCTGCCTCCAGCTGCTCCACATCCGACGCCAGCTCTCGAAACCGATCCCACTGGAAGCGATATAAATCAACAGCAATAGAATTCTGTACCCCCAGCAAATGTGCAGTACGAAACAATATGACGCGCCCCTAGGGCTATGGGGTACTCGGCAGCCTGGCCTATGTATGCCGGTATGGCGGGGATATCACGGTGGCTGGCCCGGTCCGTGACCCAGGGCAGTCAATAAAAAGGGGAATTATTTATAGGGAATTTGGAAAGTTTGTGACGCCACCTGTGGAATGCGGCAAAAAGGGGGGGGGCGCTGTTGCGGAGCAGTCCTCTGAGGCAGATGGTAGGGCAGTTTGTGATGGAACGGCTCCCCACAAGTGGAGCAGGCCTCAGGGCAGTGTAGGATGTAATGGGTGGTGGTGCAGGGGAGAGAGACGGTCCCAGAGGAAAGACGGACACTCACACGGGGGTAAGTTTCAGTACCTTTACTGGTGAAGATGCAGGCACGGTCCAGGGTACTCCAGACGAAGGCCGCACTTTTGGACTCTCCCCAGTGAGCGGGTATAGCGCCTCCTGATCCGTGGCTTTACTCGCTAAGCTTCTGACCTGCCTGGAGCTAGGCCTAGCTTGGTTACTGTCTCTCTCTCCCTTGCACCTGCTGACCTGGTGGTAGGGCCTCCTCATGGAGATCACTCTCAATGGTTGCTGGGGCCTCCGTGACTCCTAGCCCTGTTTAAACCTAGGACCTGTAGTCCTCCAGGGGTTCCGGTGGTCCCTACTGGGTATAAAGGGACCCCGTAGGCGTGGACCCGGTGTCCGGTATATATCTCGGGGTGAGCCTGGTATGCTCCTCTGCCCCCTCGCTACTTCTTCCTTCTCCTCTCACCTTCGGCCACACTCAGGGCCCTCACTAGGCCTTCACTCATGCTGTAGGCCTTGGCTCGCCTAAGCACAGCAGCCAGCGTGCTGCCTCTTCACTGCTCTCTGAGCGTCAGCACGCTCTCTCTCTCAGTCTGAGAGACTAATTACTAACTAACTAACTGATTGAGCTTCCTGGCTCCACTCTCCCTATATATATATCCCTAACGGGCTCCTTCTGCTGGTCTGAGGTGGTAAGGTGGATGTGTGTGAATGTGTGAGGGCCTCTTGTGGAGAAGTCCATCCATGCACCCTTTTGGGTTCTGTGGCACCAGTGCGTAGCAGGGCGCCACATATATATGGCAATTCAGACATCTGAGCACAAGATGTCGCAACAGAGATACGACCGGCGGGGAATCCGCTGTAATGTTGTTAATACAACGAACCACACTCAAATTATAACAAAAGAAACACACTCTTTTATTTTTCAATTCCGCACCCCAAACCTCCAACGCTACCACAACTGGAAACATCTCCAGCAATGCCAAATTTTTCTTCAACCCAGCATGCATTCAAGACTCAGGACACTCGCTAACGCACCACCAGCTGTTGAAGTACGCTCCAAAAACAAAAGAACAAGAAGCATCAGTGTATAAAACTAAATCTACATTAGACATTTCTTTCTCCAACCAAACTGATTTTCCATTATACAACTGCAGAAAAATTGCCCACACGGCCAAGTCAGCCTTGTGCTCTGCAATCAACCTCACAAAATGCAACGGGCATTTAACCCTCGCCGTGGAATGAGACAACCTACACGAAAAAACGCTACCCATAGGTAAGATTCTGCAAGCAAAATTAAGTTTCCCTAAAAGAGATTGCAGAAGCCTCAAATGCAATTTCCTAGCCTGTAAGGCTTCCTGTACGGAATTATTCAAATCCACCAGTTTCTCTGCTGGCAACCTGCATTCCATTTGAACGAAATCAAGCTCAATCTCCAAAAACTTTAAAACTGTAGACAGGCCTTCTGTCTTGTTGACGCGCCCAGGGGATGGGGACGACTCGGCGACTTGCTACTTGCGTTTTATGTCTTTCTAGTCCTTGCTTTTAATGCATATCCAATACAGTTTTCTTTTAGGGTTTTTTTTCTATATGTTAGTCATTCACACTTATATTTATAGCTCTCAGAATACAGTGATACGAAAAAATAATTATTTCTATAAAATAGTTTTTATTGTGTAAAATGCAAAAGATATGAAAAAAGGATATAAATGGGGTACCGCTGTAAACGTACTGACCAAAAGAATAACATTGCCTTATCAATTTTACCACACGCGGAACTGCATTAAAAAAAAAATTACAGAATTGTTGGTTGTTGTTTATTCCTCCTCCAAAAAATCGGTATAGAAAACGATCAAAAAATGTCAAATGCCAGAAAATGGCACCAATAAAAAGTCAACTTGTCCCTCAAAAAACAAGCCATCACATGACTCTGTCGCCCGAAATCTGGAAAAATTATAGCTCTCAAAAAATGGCGACGCAAAACCTAGTCTTTGAAAAAAAAGCGTATTTTCGTGTGTGACAGCTGTCAATCATAAAAAACAATATGAATCTGATATCGCTGTAATCGCACCGACCCGAATAATAAAGTCATCTAATCAATTATACTGCACGAGGAGCGGCGTAAAAAATAAACTCTAGGTTTGTGCTATGGTCAGGGTTGGGCTAGGGTTAGGGTTGGGCTAGGGTTGGGTTGGGCTAGGATTGGGCTTGGGTTAGAGTTAAGCTAGGGTTAGGGTTGGGCTAGGGTTATGGTTGGGCTAGTGTCAGGGTTGGGTTAGTGTTGGGCTAGGGTTAATGTTGGGCTAGGGTTAGGATTGGGCTAGGCTTAGGGTTGGGCTAGGGTTAGGGTTGGGCTAGGGTAGGGTTAGGGTTGGGCTAGGCTTAGGGTTGGGTTAGGGTTGGGCTAGGGTTAGGGTTGGGTTAGGGTTGGGCTAGGGTTAGGGTTGGGCTAAGGTTAGGGTTGGGTTTGTGCTAGGGTTAGGGTTAGGATTGGAGTTGTATTAGGGTTGGGGTTGTATTGGGGTTGGGGTTGGGATTTTTTTAAAAGTAAAGAAAAAAAAAATGACGACGATATGGCGAGTGACATGCTCGAGTCTCCGCCACATTTGTTTTGCAGCTATTATATAGCCAAAAAAAACTTGCGGGGATTGCCTGCCATGCATGAGCGATCGCCATATGCTTTTTTGGGTGTCTAATAACCGTGAAACATGCCGGGCAGGGACTCGAGCATGTCACTCCAGCACCTGTGATACTTGGTGCTTACCCGAGTACCCGATGCAAACTCAAGTAGCGAGCACTTGCGCTCGAGACTAAAGGCAACTTATTCAATATTATGACCTTATGTTATCAAATTATGTGTCGTACCTCTGGGTTCAAAATGTTCACTATACCCCTTGATAAAATCCTTGAGGGGTCTAGTTTCCAAAATGGTGTCACTTGTGGGGGGATTTCCACTGTTTAGGCACATGAGGGGCTCTCCAAAAGCAACATGGCGTCTGCTAATTATTCAAGCAAATTTTACATTCAAAAAGTCAAATGGCGCTCCTTCCCTTCCAAACCCTGCCGTGCACCCAAACAGTGTTTTTTCCCCACATATGGGGTATCGGCGTGCTCAGGAGAAATTGCTCAACAAATTGCATGGTGCAATTTCTCCTGTTACCCTCATGAAAATGCTAAATTGGAAGCTGAAAAACATTTTTGTTGGAAAAATGTGAAAATTTTATTTTTACCACTCAATGTTCTAAACTTCTGTGAAGCACCCGGGGGTTCAAAGTGCTCACCACACACCTAGATAAGTTCCCTGTGGGGTCTAGTTTCCAAAATGGTGTCACTGTTTAGGCACATCAGGGGCTCCCCAAACGCAACATGGCATCGGCTAATTATTCAAGCAAATTTTACATTCAAAAAGTCAAATGGCGATCCTTCCCTCCCGAACCCTGCCGTGCGCCAAAACAGTGGTTTTCCCTCACATATGGGGTATAAGCGTGTTCAGGAGGAATTGCACAACAAATTTTGTTGTCTATTTTTTCCCGATACCCTGGCAAAAATAAAAAAAATGGGGTCTAAAGTAACATTTTTTTGAAAAAAGTTAAATGTTCATTTTTTTCTTCCACATTCCAAAAATTCCTGTGAAGCACTTAAAGGTGGTTTTGAGCACCTTGATGGGTGCAGTTTTTAGAATGGTGTCACTTTTGGGTGTTTTCTGTTATAAAGGCCCCTCAAAGTTACTTCAAATGTGATGTGGTCCCTAAATTTTAATTAGAAGATTATAAATTCAAGGTGATGTAATTGAAAAAAAAAATCTATATATAGAGAATGGGGTATTAGAAAATACAATAAAAAATAATAATAAAATTAGCGCTAATCTAATTGAAGAGCATAGACAGTGGAGTAGTAAAATAATAAAGTTTTATTTTTAGATAAAAGATACAATTAAAAATATCTACATGCGTATAGTAAATATTGGTTGTTTAAAAGGCTAAAAATAAGGCACAAAGGGTCCTGGGGTATTGTTCAGACCTGGATGTAGATTAAGGTGGATCCTATTAGGAGAAGAGAGGAAGAATAAAGTTAATATGAATTACATGCTAGGGTAAGTTTAAAAGAAGTTAGAAGGACAGGGACGTACCTGTGGAAGGGTACAGGTATTGTTTATCTTCTATTAACCCTAGGTGGGGTTTGTGTGGATCCTGGTTGAGGACTTACTTGGGGTCTCTGGAAGTTAGTTCGTTGGCACAATAGTATTATCCTAGAGCGATTTAAGGTATACTTGGTTTATGGGGGGTGTAACCGATGACATCCGGTGTAAAGGTATGGTATAGGAAGGGTAGTTACCTGGTACAAGCAGCCGGTACCTGGAGTATCAGGTGGACTGCCAGGTGGATGCATTCACTCCTGGTGTATCGGTCTGGGATTTTTTTTGAAGATTGGCCCAGTGGGTGGCAAGGGGAGAGAAGTGTAAGGGACGAGGAAAAAATGACACAGTGGGTGTGAGAATCTGCCAGAGCTTGCTGGGGGTATCTTTAGGTGCAATAAAATGCAGGAGATATATAGTAAATAGTACCGTATATATAATGGATATAGGAGTCCTTGAAGGTACAGTGCTACTGAAGGCGATCCTTCAGGGGCAGGTAGAGGTTGTCAGATCTATTAGACTGACCTGTAGTCCAACCGATTTTTTGTGGGAAAAATTAGAAATCGCTGGTCAACTCTTAACCCTTATAAACCCCTTACAAAAAAAAAAATTGGTTCCTAAACTGTGCTGATGTAAACTAGACATGTGAGAAATTTTATTTATGAATTATTTTGTGTGACATATCTCTCTGATTTAATGGCATAAAAATGAAAATTTTGAAAATTGCGAAATATTCATTCATTATTGTGAAAATCGGTTAAGAAAATAAGTCCTTCTGTAGAAAAGGATCTGGAGGACAATTGGCCAAAATATTCCTAATACAATTTTTCATCAAGCTCCAATGTGAATGTTACTGAGTCGTAAATCTTACCTTTGACTCTAGTGGTCACTTCTTGGCGGAGTGTACTAGTTCATATCGACTAGTATTTCCGGCTCTAATTATGCCTATTTAATATATCATGGTATCCACTTAATCCTATGCAGCATGATCTATACTACCGGATGACAGAGACTCTAGATCAGTAAAATCAATTTTATTTGATAAATGCAAATTTAAAAAAACAGGAAAGAAAGAACAGAGTGGGGACAAGAAACCTCCAATGCAGAGAGGTGCAATGTAAAGCTGCGTTGCATCAATATAAAATTACTACATAAATAAAGATCCTAACAGGTATGACTAGGAGCTAGAACAGAGCCGAACAATGTGCAATTCCAAAAATTGGTAAGATATAGATGGGAGTATCCATAAAGTGCCAACACTGCATGGTGGGATATGTATTACCAGAATGATAAATATCCAAATGCTAATTACTACCAGCCAAAGATAAAGATAATATAAAGTAAAGTGCCTGTATACTTTGGTGGTCATTAAGCTCCTATCTGCCAATACATCCTAACAGAGTACCTAAATGAGTACAGCTCTGCTTACATATACTTCCATCACAATAACATATAAACAAGGGATCACTTAGGTGTAGTAGTAAATTAATTGTAGTTGTGTTGTATGTCAGGGACAAGACGCAAGTGTATAGCTTCACCTCTCAGAACCCGTATGCCGTTTCGCATCACGCTTCCTCCGGGGGTGTGTCAGTACACTAAGGGGCCAGTGTATATATAGTGTGGTCTATCCAATCCGGTTACTTAATGCATAGGAGCAGAAAGGAACAGTGCCAAGGATAGGCGTAATCCTAGAAGGAGCGGTCAGCATTCAAATGAACTGACGTGATATTGTGCAAATTTCTAACAGCTGCGGGATCGACTGTAGCGGGGCATCGCGTGCATGCTCAGTCCCCAAAAATGCCGAGTAATGCCCATGGGCAGAGTATTTTCCCGGTGGCTGTCTTTGGCTACCAGGGGAATTTCCAGGTTCGAGCACCGCATTATGGTTACCAGTTTAATGAAAAAGGATTTGAATATTTGGAAACAATTTCTCCTCAATTTTAATGGTCGCACTTGCTGTCAGTCAGCCGAAGTCTCCAACTCTGAATTGCAGACGTTCACCGACTCTGTGGGGTCCACTGGGGTTGGTGCTATTTTTGGCAGTGAATGGTGGGCATGGCGGCATGGATTAGCTCTGGTCTGTGCGGTAACATTTCCTTCCTTGAACCATTCCCTATTGTGGTAGCTGTTGAGCTCTGGGGTCTCAGGCTCGCGAACAGAAGGGTTTGTTTCTGCTCAGACAACTCTGGAGTGGTAAGCTACATAAATAACTTCACATCTTCCTCTTTGCCGATTCTAGCACTACTCAGGTATTTGGTTCTTCGGTGCCTTCAATTTAACATCTGGTTTAGGTCTCGGCATATTCCAGGAGTTAAGAATGTATGTGCAGATGCATTGTCACGTTTTCGTTGGCAGGCATTCTGGGATCTCATGCCGGAGGCTTCCAAGGAAGGCACGCCCTGCCCCCCGGAGCTATGGGAGGTACCAATGAGCGGATGCTATCGTTGATCCTGACTTCTTTGGTTCCAGCTACATGAAATGCTTATGATAAGACATGGAATGAGTGGTGTCTTTTCGTGGGGCCATAATTTTTTGAAAAAGATGCTTCTTCTCTTACAGGCCTCACGTTTCAGTATTTCTTACACTTGAAGGATTTGGGTGTTTCTGAAACTGTAGCTCAGAGAAAATTGGCGGGTTTAAGTTTTCATTTCCGCCTAAGGGGTATTTTTGATTTTACCAAGTCTTTTCTTATTCGTCAAACATTGAAGGGCTGAAAAAAGGAGATAGTCAGAAAAGAATGCCCGGGTCCCATTTCTTATTCAATGCTGTGCCGCTTGATCTCCGCGACCCATATGTAAAGACAAATACAAGGCGGCCCTATACAATACAGTTTTTTCCTTAGCCTTTTTCAGGGCCTTTCGGGTTGGTGAGCTCGTTGCACCGTCAAGAGAAAAGTTAGGAGGTTTACTAAGAGACGACCTTTTCATCGGCAATGAGTTTTTCATTTTTCTTGTTTTCAGCCAATATTGCCATCCGTGTTACAGCAAACTCTCTCATGGGAACCCAAAATAAGGGTAAGTAAATGGCAGGGTTGAGGATAAAGGTGCTCCGCTCTGAAGTCAAAAGATATAATGATATTAATGAAAATACAAGTACTAGGATTACTTGGCACCAAAAAAAACAGAAAACTAAATTAAAAAGATGTGAGAAGTAGTGATGAGTGCGTATGCTCTGTTAACCCTTTCGGCGAGCATGCTCGGGCGAACACTAAGTATCTTCAGCATGCTCAGGTGTTATGTTTCATTCTCTCTGTGTCCATGATTTGCGACTGTTTGACAGCTTTAATACATGTGAGGAATGCTTAAGAAACAGACATTCCTCACATGTATTAAAGCTGTCAAACAGTCGCAAATCAGGGACACAGAGAGACTGAAACATAACACCTGAGCACGCTAAAGATACTCGGTGTTCACCTGAGCAAGAGCGCCGAAAGGGTTAACAGAACATACTCACTCATCACTAGTGGGAAGGGTAAAATATGGCATTAATCACCAGGAGATAAAAACAATCACCAATAAAAATAGTCACCTAACAACACATGAAACCTAACTAGCATTAAATAAACATTACAACATTGATCCAAAGCCGGGGGTCTCGTTAAGGCCCTATGGGCTTAAAGTGCAGAATCGAAAGATCCATCTGCTTTCTAATTGGGCTAATACTTTTCCAAAATCCCCACGCCTTTGACCCAAATCAATCTGGTCGATAGCCCTAACTTTAAGACCTTTAGGGCTACAATTATGGTATAACTTAAAATGATGCGGAATAGTCTTAAGTACAGTGGGGTCATCAATACTACTTGCTTTTTTGATGCTCCCTTACCTGTATCTTCAGTTCTCTGGTGGTAAGGCCAAAGTAGAGCTTCTGCCAAGGACATTCGGCATAGTAAATAACTCCTTTAGAGCTGCAGCCTGTCTGCTTCTTCTGCAGAGCTTCCATGGGTTGGTGCAGTCAATGGTGCTCCAGACTCCCCTTCAGGGACAATAATTGCAATGGAGGAAGCAGCTGCCAGTCCCAGCCCAACTATGACACATTCTTAATGTGGGTCAAAGATGCTCCGTGCCTGCGACTCCACTTCTCCTGAACAAAGGCGGCCTTCTGGTGGTCGGGATGTACATAAGGGGGTCACTTCCCGTTTTTGAGTGGTGGCACTTAACAAAAATAATAATTTAATAGATCATAAATTAAAAAGTAAGTCATGCACTGGATGACGAAACACAGAAGGAGGCAACACATTACATAATGGTGGTATAGGGGTCCAGAACATTAAGGTAACAACATGTTCCAAGTGCATATCAAAAGAGCTGAGCCTATAGACAAGAAACTGGACATAGAGTATGATACAAATAGTCAGTTGGACACCGCTAAGTATACAGTATATGTATATACTCATGGACTATCCTACCCCTGACATGACGCCAACCCTGGTGCTTGTTTTGGCACAACTGGCTAATAGAGCAGACTTGATTGGCGCATGCTATGATTAGAGTTTGGGATCAGGCACAACTCTCTGAATAAGTCATGTACTGTGTAACGTCAGAACATGCGACCGGAGTCCCAATCCACATGAAGTGATACGCGGAAGGGAGTCTGATCACACGACCACAACAGCCGCTGCTCTAGATACAGCCGGGGATGCAGCCTGTCCTCCTGCCCCGCACATGTGCACCACCGGTAGTATGCCAGTGTATCAGCCAGAAAGGAAAACTTACAGCAGCTGGCAGGACTCCTAGCAATGAAGTTCTATCATACCACATACTGAATATCAGAACTTGACTATGACGTCATCCTCCTTCCTCCCCTTCTATACACCAACCTACCCGCCTTCATCAGTGTATGATTGCGCATTTTTTCATAAGAAAAAAACTCATTTGTCACCACCCGACTGTTTATATAATAATTATTGAAAACTTAAGATCATACTGAATAGATTTTTGTAAATCTTAAAATCATTCAATAAAAAATTATTTAAAAAAAAAAACTTACCTTTTTTTTTTTACTTTGCCGCTGTACTGCTGAAGCAGCATAAGAAAGCTCTGAGGAGCCTAAGGGGAAGCCAAAAAATTGTTCAATAGTGTTTAGAATGGAGAAGAAAGGACGGGAGGGTCGGTGAGTTTAGAAGTCGGGAACTGAATAGGGAAATGCTTTTCTCTCACTATGGGTAAAGGCCCACCAGTAACAGCGATAGACATTTAAATATTGGTTTCTTCCATTAAGATATACAATATAGTATAAAGATATAAAGGAAAGACACAATATTATGAGCCTCAGTGTAACAACACGTCACAGACTATAATGGGGGAAGCTTTTACTTACTTTGGTGGACGTTGTGCTTTTTCATCTTTACTGGTGCTGAAGAAATAGAAGAAATGATCACAAATAAATACCCTATAAAATAATTATCGGGAACAAAGCCTAGTCCCAATAGGACACAGACAATAAATATAAAGTCTCTCCTATACATTTCTACATGATGTAGATATCTGGATAGATGTCATTACTAATTATTAGCTCCTAGTATAAATATCACTTTCACATTCGTGGTGACTGATCTTCTGCCAGGATGAATCATTGAATACTTTTGCATCTAGAAGACAGCAATTCGGACATAAGGGGGCGTCCATTTGTGGGAAGAGGGTAAAGTACCTACATGTATTTGACATGGCTCCTGCTCGATCTTGTGAAGCATTTTGGTATCCACCATTTCCGTTTGCGTCTTAAAAATATCCAAACAAACAAATTGAGATACAGGCAGTTCACATTATCATCCTGATCAGTCTATGAGGATATACACAGTGATATTGTCCTGTGTAATGTGCGGCGCTTATGTCACAATATGACGTCATCGTTCAAAAGTCCAAGGTCTCATTGGAGTAAATGCCGCCATGATTGCACTTATTACTTACGGCATTGGCTCTGTGTCGGCCCACGCTGTCTTTACTTTTGGCCTGTAACAAAAATGAAGTTTTTATTAGAAACAGAGAAACTTAGAAAATATCAGAAAATATCATCTAGTGTGTGTCCTTAATACTGTAAATGCAATAACTTAGAGAGTCTGTCAGTAGGATCGTCCCTCCTAAGCCCAAAATGGGCATGTAGGTCACTGGAAGTTGAATAAAATGACACCTTGATATCTGCAATCCGATGTCTTAATCCAGAGAAATCCATATTTTCTTACCACTCCAAAGTGGCCATGGGGCACTGGAAATGGTTTTGCTGATGGCCACTGTGACTACCAAGGTTGCAGGTAGAGGAGATGATGTCCGTTCCAGTGGCCCATTGCCACATTGAAGCGGCATCGCTAATCAGACAAGACCAGGAGCCGGGAAAATTGTTCTTACTATAACCCTGGTGTAGGGGACCCCAAGTCAATAACCCCTTCCAATATGTACAAACATGTTTTATATCCTTCTCAGTAGAGATGAGCGAGTATAGTCGTTACTATTCAGTACTCGCTGAATAGTACGGTACTCGGGCTACTCGTTACTCCGCGAGTTTCCTTGTGATTACTCGCTGAGTAACGAATGTAATGTACTGTAAGTCAATGGGAAATGCGAGTAAGCCGTATGATTGTTTAAAAGCCGGCGGTAAAAAGCAGCCGGCTTTTAAACAATCACACAGCCCCATACTGCTTCCCCGCAGCCTCCCATCCCAATCCTCCACTCCCCCCGCTGCCTCCCATCCCGATCCTAAGTTAGGACCGGGCGGAGAGCGCAGCACCAGGGAGCGGGGAGCGAAGGACCCGGGCAGGGAAGCCGGCAGTGAAAAGACTTCACCGCCGTCTTTCCTGTTTGGGGCTGCGCTCCCTGATGTATGCTCCCCGCTCCCTGGTGCTTTGCACATCAGGGAGCGCAGCACCGAAAGGGAAATCCGGCGGTGAAGTGTTTTCACTGCCGGCTTTCCCACCAGTTATTTCAAATGAACAGCTGAGGTATCAGCTGATGCTGATCAGCTGTTCATTTGAAGTAGCCGCGGTGCCCTCAGAGGGTTAATGTGAGTTCATGCTTGACTGGATGAACTCACATGAACTTTTCCACGGCCGCACAGCTCAGCTACATCTCTGGTAGAGAATCTTTACCAGAGATGTAGCTGAGCTAAAGAAGAAGACTACATTGGACTACCTCGGACTGAAGATCATTTTTTTTAATAAAGATGGAGTCTCTAAGTGTTTTTTTGTTTTATTTCTAATAAAATATTTTTTTCTATGTGTTTTGTTTTTTTTAAATACTTTACTAGAAATTCATGTCTAATATTGGCGTGACCCCATGAATTTCGGGCTTAGGGCCAGCGGATAATACAAAGCTGGCCCTAACCCCTTTGTTACCCAGTGAGCCACCGCACCAGGGCCCTGGATGACTTAGATACAGCGCCAGAAGATGGCGCTTCTATGAACGCGCCATTTTCTTGGGTGGCTGCGGACTGCAATTCGCAGCGAAGGGGGGCAGAAAGCTGTGGATTCCAGCCCTCAGCTGCTTATTTGTACCTGACTGGACACAAAAATAGGGCGAAGCCCCACGTATTTTATTTTTCATTATTTCATGAAATTCATGAAATAATGAAAAAAAAAGGGGCTTCCCTATATTGTTGTGTCCGGCCAAGACAAATAGGCAGCTGGGGGTTGGGGGCAGCCCGTTCCTGGATGCTGTACCTGGCTGACATATAAAAATATGGCGAAGCCCACGTCAAAATTTTTGGGAAAAATTAATTAAAAAATTAAAAAATAAATAATAATTTAGGGACTGCATCTTTATTAACCCCTCAAGTGTCATTTAGTGTTAAAATAAAGGATTTATTAAAAAAAAAATTGGCGTGGGATCCCCCATAATTTTGGTCTCTAGCGGAGGTTAAGCAGACGGCTGGGGCAGATGTTTGAAGCCTGGAAGGGGGGTAACACCCATGGAGCTGTAAATGTAAAAATGTAAAAAAAACACAACACATAAAAAAAAATATTTTATTAGAAATAAAACAAAAAAACACTTAGAGACTCCATCTTTATTAAAAAAATTATCTTCAGTCTGAGTTAGTCCAATGTAGTCTTCTTCTGTAGCTTAGCTACATCTCTGGTAGAGATTCTCTACCAGAGGTGTAGCTGAGCAGTGCGGCCGTGGGAAAGTTCATGTGAGTTCATGCAGTCAAGCATGAACACACATGAACCCTCTGAGGACACCGCGGCTACTTTAAATGAATAGCTGATCAGCATCAGCTGATACCTCAGCTGTTCATTTGAAATAACCGGCGGGAAAGCCAGCAGTGAAAAGACTTCATCGCCTGCTTTCCCGTTCGGTGCTGCGCTCCCCTCTCCCTGATGTGCGCTCCCCCGCCACCTCCCATCCCGATCCTAAGTTAGGACTGGGCAGGTAGCAAAGCAGCAGGGAGCGGGGAGCATAAATCAGGGAGCGCAGCACCGAACGGGAAAGCCAGCGGTGAAGCCTTTTCACTGCCGGCTTCCGCGCCCGGGTCCTTCGCTCCCCGCTCCCTGGTGCTGCGCTCCCCGCCCGGTCCTAACTTAGGATCAGGATGGGAGGCGGCGGGGAGAGCGGAGGATTGGGATGGGAGGCTGCGGGGAAGCAGTATGGGGCTGTGTGATTGTTTAAAAGCCGGCGGCTTTTTACCGCAGGCTTTTAAACAATCATGCGGCTTACTCGCATTTCCCATTGACTTACATTGGACTCGCTACTCGTAACGAGTACCCGAGTACTCGTTACAAGTATAGCGAGTCCGATTATTTCACTACTCGCTCATCCCTACTCCTCAGTCTAAGTGATAACAAGTTCTTCATCAGCTACTAAACCATATGCAGCCTATAATATCTGTATATGTCACTGTCTCTCTACTTACAGGGTGGTGGTCTCTGCGCTGTGGTCTTCTTCTCTTCTCTCTAACTCTATTCTATCCATTTCTTCTTCTCCCTCCTCTTCCTCACTACTGGACACATAACATAGACTACATGTAGTAACGCTCTCATAAATGACCACTGTTGTAATCGCTCTTTTATGGGGAGTGTTGGAGTGGCTTCATGCCCCTATTTCTCCCCAAATAACATTCATTGATCCCTTTACAAAGGTAGAACTACAGACGAGTGTATGGGCAGCCATGTTTTATATGTTCCTCCATCTCTACCCAGATATAATCAGTCATTCATCAGTTACTAATAAGCATCTACGATCGTATACATCCCATAATATCTGTATATGTCACTATCTCTCTACTTACAATGTGGTGGTCTCTGCACTGTGGTCTTCTTTTTGTCTTATCTTAATCATTATATACTCTTCTTCCTCCTCTTCCTCACTACTGGACACATAACATAGACTATATGTAGTAACGCTCTCATAAATGACCACTGTTGTAATCGTTATAACAAGTCATTTCCCATTTACTATTAAATATCTACAATTGTCTACAATCTATAATATCAGTATATGTCACTGTCTCTCTACTTACAGTCCGAAGCTATCTCCGCTTCCATCCTCCTCTCTTATCACTGTTGTTATGTGAGCCATGTATATTTTTCCTTCCTCTTCCTCACTACTGGACATATAACATAGACTATATGTAGTAACGCTCTCATAAATGATCACTGTTGTAATCGTTATAGCAAGCCATTTCCCATTTACTATTAAATATCTACAATCATCTACAATCTATAATATCAGTATATGTCACTGTCTCTCTACTTACAGTCCGATGTTCTCTTTTTCGCCATTTTCCTCTCCTCTCTCTGATGTTACACTCTCTATAATCTCTTCTCCCTCCTCTATCTCACTATTGGACACATAATATAGAACAAATGCAGGAGGTTTTTTTATTTGCAGTAGTTTTATAATTGAATTCATAAAACAAAGCAAAAAAAGCGGCATTCAGAGTTCTGCACATTTATAGTAGACGTCCCATTCCCAGAAAACTGCACCTTGTATGGTAAATAGTTTATTGCTCCTTCTGTGACCTTCCGTTCATTATCCCCGTTCTCACCAATTGACATTAATTATCCTTTTTACAGAACTACAGCCGTATCAGCCATAGGGACTGCAATAAAGAAAGCAAGTTGGACAGAGAGGTGGAGCCGGGAGAGAGAGACAAGTGCAGGAAGAGAGCTGCACAAGTCTCCCTCTCCTGCCTGACAATGATCGGTGCAGGAGAGGAGGCTGGAGGTTACCTGGAAAGGTCCTAATTAGCTCTAGGCCCCTCCCTGATGTCACTTACATGCAAGGAATTTTATAGAATGGAGGAATAGAAATGGAGAACAACTTTATTGACGGTAGGGAAATGCTCATGAATAAAGGAAAAGGATCTGACCTCAATGGTCTTTTGTTTTTGGCTCCTCCATCAGTTATTATGTATATGCAGTCATTTTTTATACTAAGTGACTGAAAGTGCCATAACTATAACTATACAATGTTCTATATTGTATGTATATATCACTTATTATATATTTAGGCTCACACGCTCCACTTACCTAATCACACTACTATTCTCACTCTTCCCAGTTGTTTCCTCTTCTTCCTCGCTGTCATCTTCCTCACTATCAGACACATAAAATAAGTCATATAAATCATATATAATGTACTTTGACATCCAGAGGACAGAGGGTTATATGAAGACTCAGGTAGTACAGTTAACCCCTTATTGAGGGCGCACTATGTCTGTATGATGCAGGCTCAAGAGTTGAGTCTGCTCCCTGCAGCACCAATGATGACTGTTACATAGCTTGCACCCAACAGTAACTGATGCAATTGGAGCTAGTCAAGATTACATTAGTTGAACCCTTTAAATGCTGCTGTGAAGTATGACAATAGTATTAAAAAGAGGATTTAACACAGCGGCTGAAACTTTGTATGCCCGGCAGCTCCCCACGCAAGGTGATCGTAGGGTGACGATTGGCTGCAATTGCAGCTAGGGGTCTGCTGGAGGCCTCCACTTCTGCCATGTGTGATCTCCTACGAAGCCCAGCCTGAACCTTCTGTACCCATAACAAGTCATTCATCAGTTATTATTAAACATCTACAATCATATCCAGCCAATAATATCTATATATCTCACTATCTGGGATTTCCCCAGTCCTCATCTATGGTTTCCATTAATGCAGCAATGAAAGTTCTAATAACTTACTTGATGGATTCCGTGCTCGCCCAGGCTGTTTTTATTTTTTTTGGCCTATAAAAATGTAGCTTTTGTTAGAAACAGTGATACTTAAACAACCTACAGAAAATATCACCTATATAGTGTGTCTATAATGCAGTAACAAATGATAGCATTCAGGGCATAACTATATGGAGTAATAAGGAAAAAAATAGTTTTATGGTATCTAAGATGAACATTTACATATAGCTCTAGGGAGTGTAGAGCGAGCAGTCGCATTGGGACCCCCTCATCTGCCACATATATATTCATCACTGTTACAAATGGTTTTTGGTAGTTGAGGGGCCCTGTTACATATTTTGTATTGGAGCCCAAGAGGTTGAAGTTACATCTCCGATTGCATCTACATCTCATAGTGAAAAGAAACTGACGACTACAAACAGTGAGAGTCGTGGACCATGATTGCACCAGTTACTTACGGCAATGACTCTTCATTAGGCCCTCCGATGTTTCTATGGGACTCAACATGCCTGAAATGAAAAAAATACAGCTCTGGTTAGAAGAATTGATACTTAGGAAGCCAATGGATAAAATTATCTGCCGTGATGTGCAGAAAGGCTGTGCACTCTCTCACCGGCAACAAAACAGAGCGCACTGTCAGTGCACACTGTAAGACGAATTCCCAGCTTGCAGAGACCAGCACCGCCTCTGCAATTAACACAACTTGTGGGGGCCGGTACTTGTCTCTGCAAGCTGGGTTTTCATCTTACAAGGTGAACAGACAGTGCTCTCTGCTTTGTTGCTGGCTCATTACTACTGATCTGAGCTGGCGAGAAAGTGCACTGTCTTTGTGCACAGTGCACATCACACAGGGACTAGCCCAGCCCTTGAAATGAAGGTCACTGTTGATGCTTCATTTCAGGGAGAGGGCAGAGGCAGTGACTGCAGCTTCTACCCCCTGATGGTGTTTTGTTTGAGTGTCCCAGCATGCACTGGGATTTTCAAACAAAGCCTCATCAAAAAGGAAGTAAGAAAAAAAAGATGTCACATGCCTGCAAAGAATTTTATAGAATGGAGGTACAGAAAGGGAGAACAACTTTATAGACGGTTCGGAAATGCTCATGAATTCAGAATTTGATGTTTTATACCATGTGGCTTAAAATGCCATAACTATAAGTGCATATTGTTCTCTGTTGTATGTATTTATCACCCATTATATATTTAGTCTCAGACTCTCCACTTACCTACTCATAGTCCAATTTTCACTCTCCCAAGTTGGTTCCTCCTGTTCTTCCTCACTATTGGACACATAAAATAAGTGATATAAATCATATATAATCTACACTGACATCCAGATAACACTGAGCTATATGACGACTGGGGTATATCCTGAATGAAGAGTCCCGGTTAACCACTTTTTGGGGGCGCACAGTCTCTGTATGGTGCGGGCTCAAGAGTTGAGTCTGCTCCCTGCAGCACCGTTGATGGCTCTGTTACATAGCTGACACCCAACAGTAACTGATGTAATTGAAGCTAGCCGTGATTGCATTAGTTTAACCCTTTAAATGCTGCTGTGAAGTATGACAGCAGTATTAGAAAGGGGATTTATCTTGTTGGCTGTCACTTTGTATGCCCGGCAGCTCCCCACGCAGTCGATTGTAGGGTGCCGATTGGCTGCCATTGCAGCTAGGAGTCTACTGGAGGCCTCCACTTCTGCCATGTGTGATCTCCTACAAAGCCCAGCCTGAACCTTCTGTACCCATAACAAGTCATTCATCAATTACTATTAATCATCTACAATCATATCCAGCCAATAATATCTATATATCTCACTATCTCTCTACTTACATTCCGATGTTATCCTCTCTGCTGTTCTCCGCTTTAATCTCTACCACTTTATTAATGCTGTTATCTTCCTCTCTACTGAATACATAACATAACTCTTTATAAGTGAGGGTTAAAGGGGGTCCACACATTGCAATCATGGTGCATTTTTTTACAATGGTTTCCCAAAATCATTGCAAAACTGTGATTTTGGGAAAACCTGAGACAGCAATAAAAGTTCTGATAACTTACCTGATGGATTCCACGCTCGCCCAGGCTTTTATTGGTGTAATTGGCCTATAAAAATGTAGCTTTTGTTAGAAACAGTGATATTTAAGAAACCTACAGAAAGTATCATCTATATAGTGTGTCTATAATGCAATAAAAATGATAGCATTCAGGGGCATAACTATATGGAGTAATAAGGAAAAAAATAGTTTTATGGATCTGAGATGAACATTTACATATAGCTCTAGGGAGTGTAGAGCGAGCAGTCGCATTGGGACCCCCTCATCTACCACATATATATTCATCACTTTTACAAATGGTTTATGATAGTTGAGGGGCCCTGCTACATATTTTATATTGGAGCCCAAGAGGTTCAAGTTACATCTCCGATTGCATCTACATCTCATAGTGAAAAGAAGCTGAGGACTACAAACAGTGAAAGTCGTGGACCATGATTGCGCCAGTTACTTACGGCAGTGACTCTTCATTAGGCCCCCCGATGTTTCTGTGGGACTCCATGTGCCTGAAATGAAAAAAGTACAGCTCTGTTTAGAAGAAGTGATGCTTAGGAAGCCTATGGATAAAGTTATCTGCCGTCTTAAGGCAGTGCACTCTCTTTCCGGCAACAAAGCAGAGCGCACTGTCAGTAGTGCGCATTGCAAGATGAATTCCCAGCATGCAATGACCAGCACCGCCTCTGCAATTAACGTAACTCGTGGGGGCCAGTACTCGCCTCTGCAAGCCGGGTATTTGTCTTACAAGGTGAACTGACAGTGCGCTCTGCTCTGTTTCCAGGCTCATTACTGCTGATCTGAGCCAGCAAGAAAGCGCACTGTCTTTATGTACCGTGCACAGTGCACATTGTGCAGAGACTAGCCCATCCCCTGAAATGAAGGTCAATGCTGTCGCTTTGTTTCAGGGAGAGGACAGAGGCAGTGACCGCCGCTTCTATCCCCTAATGAGTAATGACGCTTTGTTTGAGAATCCCAATTTTCAAACGAAGCGTCATCAAAAAGGAAGTAGGAAAAAGAAAGAAAAGCAGTTAAATAGTGTTGTGAGAGAACGATAGGGAATTTTTATTTAAAGTATAAATTGTAAAATACAATAAAGAAATATTATCTATATAACGTGTCCCTCAGATAACAGCATGGACATCACCTCCAGAATCTATATAGCTCTACGTTCACATAGGTTGTACTGCACAGTATGATTATCCTTTAATCTAGGGCTCCAAGACAATATTTGGTCGCTCAGGAGTCTGGGTAAATTTTTGGTGTTACTGTAATTTGCTCATGACCTCATTGTTATCCTACAGGGGAAAGGGATGAGCAACAGTATGAAGAATTAAATGGGGTCTAAATTCTTTATTATTGAAAGCAATTGTATCCTTCATATGGAAACATTGTAAATGCCCATGAGTGAGAGCGGCAATGCCATGATACCATCACTGTGGAGTCCTCCCCTTATTGGGACACATACTACTCCTATAGGAATGTGGTAGGAAGATAAATACCTGAATGTTCTCTTGGTGTTCTCTATTGTCTCAATCAATCTGTTATGGAAAAAGCCAAGAAAAAGACAATGAATAATATTACACACAAACATTTACAAAAATGGTAAGAAGATAAATGATACTATTGAGGCTTAATATAACCAGTGCATTATTACAGAGAGAATATGGGAGAATGCGTTATCCCAGTAATATCAGATACATACATCCCACCCGGATATTCCTCCTCCTCCACTGCTGGCTTCATCCTATTAAAGCGTCAGGGTATGTGCCCACGATGCAGATTTGAAGCAGAAATCTCCTTGCAGAAAAAGCGCATGCGGATTTTACATGCGTTTTTTTCAAGCGTTTTTCCAAGCGATTTTGAACATCACTTGGAAAAAGGCTTAACAAGTTGGTCACACAATATAAATCCATGCAACTGGGAAAAAAAACCTTATACTCACCTCTCCGGCGGCCCTCGGTCTCCTCCCGTCCTCTCTCCTCGGCGGCCCACGGTGTACTGGCAGAACCTGCGGTAACGTCATTTAGTCAGCTGATGGTCACACGACCATCACCTGACTGCTGACGTCAGCAGTCGCGTGACCATCAGCTGACTAAATGACGTCACCGCAGGTCCTGCCAGTACACCGTGGGCCGCCGAGGAGAGAGGATCGCCACCGGGAGGAGACCGAGGGCCGCCGGAGGAGTGAGTATGAATATTTCCTTTTTATTTTTTACTTTTTAATTATTTTTTAATTTGCAGGTACAATAGTACCCGGGTCGGATGAGAGTCTCCTCCTCTCCCAACCGGGGTACCATCCGCGCATTGAACCGCATGGAAACATGGGGATGTTATGCGGTTCAATGCAAGTCAATAGGCGCGATTTTGCCGCAAAATTGGTTGTGCTGTGGATTTTTCCGCAATAAAAATCCGCAGCGGATATTTCCGCAGCATGTGCACAGCACATGCGGATTATCATTCGGGAACATGGCAGACATCTTAACAAGCGATTTTAATGCGTTTCCACTGCAGAATTGCCATCGCGGAAACACATAAAATCTGCATCGTGGGCACACAGCTTCAGGAAGACAATGAGAATTGTTGGTATCTGCTCCAGAGCTGATAATAGGAGATCATCAATGGTCACTAGAGGGTTTGTATAATCAGATATAGAAAGTAGTTATAGAATAGAGACCCCAATTTATAACATAACTATCAATATTACAGTAGCCAAAACTGGGACACTTAAGCCAGCAGTGTCTCTGAAACCAACATGGGAAGCCCTCCAAACATAACCCCAAACACCGGACTTTTGGTGGAGTTTGCCCTTTTTACACTTTCTTTTGCATATGATAGCTATTCTGTTGGGCCTCGCCTTTCCCTGCCTTTTGACTAGGCCGTACCCACGTTTCTGAAAAGTGTCAGGGCTGGTGTAAAAAAGCTAAAATGTGCTAAGTTGTATTTGGAAGCTCGTGTTAAATAAAAATGTACAACTTTTGTGGCAGAGAGTATGATGAATTCCCCCTATGAATGAATTTCCAAAAAGTTGGATTTTATAAATCTGCCATACCTGACCTTGGCCTTCGGGAAGAGTCAGAGGGTTGTATAACTTGAATGAGGATTGCATCGCAATGCTTGAACTGGTCGACGGCTTTAACAACCCAAGAGTGACGGCGTGTATTCCTATGCAGCTGTCACGCTCGGGTCAGGAGAGCTGACAGCCAGCCCGAGCATTGCGATGAGATCTTTGACTCTTCCCTAGGGCTAATGCTCGATGGTAACGTGGAGTCACCTGCCATTCTCCTTACTCACATGGAGCTTCAATATTTCTCTATGGGAGGAGAAGTTGCAGGAGATAATGGGTGACATGGACGGTGACTCTCCGCCATCAAGTGACCCCAGTCCATCAGAGAAATTGTAGATTTAGGATAATTAAGCATTTACCTTATTTTTCTCACAATTCTTTCGCTCACAAATAATAAAACCCTACAATAATGGAAAAAAAGCAATTATAGTAGACATCAAATTTCACTCCTGTTGTGATATTTGTGAAGGGGGGAAGGGTCGGTTACTGACACCTCAGCTCACTAACTAAATAAAGATTCAGTTTTAATTAAGGGAAAAAAAATCTATAAGGACGGGGAATAGACATCCTGACATTATAGGGTTAATATCTACAGATAAAGACAAAGTAACAGAACATAATAAAAGACGTAAAAAGAGGCCAATATAAGGTTTACTTACACTTCACTGCCATCTGCACCCCTCTAGTGAGTGGCCCCTCGGCAGTTATCATGATGTCACTGTGTGATGTCATCATCCCATTCCATGGATCACTAATCACCAGTAACAACAGTAACTGTCCGAAGTTACAAAAACCTGAAACCAATCCAGTTTACATGAAATGGTCCTTTAAGGGATTATGAGAGGATTAGAAAAACATAACCACTTTCTTCCAAAAACAGCGCCACACCTGTCCACAGGTTGTTTGTGGTATTGTAACTCAGCTCCATAGAAGTGAATAGAGCTGAGCTGTAACACCGGACACAATCGACAGTTTGTGTTTTTGGAAGAAACAAGACAGAATTTTTTAAATCTTGTACAATCTTATACCATTTTCAGAGACAAAGAGGATAGGAGCTCTAGTCCCATTGGAGGTAGCATTCCTAAAAGTCAAGATCAACCCTTTAAAGAGTCTCGTTAAATGACTTAGGATAGAAAACTAAAACAGAATCTTTATTTGCAGTCAAGTGTTTTTGGGCTTTTTGCTTCTCATCAGTGCAAACTTATGTCCTATAGGCAGAACTAGAGCTACTGTCCTATTCCTCTGAACAAACTACTTGCACATTTAAATTCCTAGGGAAACATTTTATGGCCTATAAGTCTCCCTACATCAACTTGTATAGAATAGATAAAAAGCGGTCTGTGGAGCATGGTCAATAATAGTAAGCCTCATATCTCCTGGACCTTTTTGATGGACAATGACCATGTACCCGACACTGTCTCTGACCGACTGGTCAGTTTGATTAATAAAGAGATATTCTGGATCTTCAAATTGGGCACGTTGGCCCCTGAAGGTTTAAATTTGGCTCTTGAAAATGTAACCAGTTCTTAAGGTTATTTCTTGTTCCTTTCTAATTGATTTACAATTGTCATGTTTTGAACAATTTTTTTCATTTTTCTTTTATCACCAATTTGCAATACGTCACAATACAGTGACGTTTGTGTGTATTTTGCATTGGTGATGTATATTTTACATTGGTAAATGTATGTTTAACATTGTCTACTAACCCCTGGGGGCAATTTGTATTATTGATGTATTTTTGAATATTTGTTCATGAACATGTATTGCTATATTCTGTACCTTATATAATATGTTTTTGGTTTCTTGTATTCATCTGAAGGTGGTTTATGTGAAACCATTGGAGGCACGTATTCACCGGCACATGAAGGGTCTCTTCTATTTGGACCCAGGTTTAACTTATTAGTGTCTGAACAAAATCAATGAATATATCAACCAATCACTGTGAAGCTCTGTCTATATATGTTTTATCTTGTTTTCATACCCTTGTACCACCTGAGGAAGATAGTTTACTATCGAAACGCGTTGTGGAAAGGGCTCATTAAATACTTATTTTTTTTAGCCCCAAATCCGTTTTCTCTAGTGTCAATCCTTCAGCGCTCCATAGACCGCTTTTTATCTATTCTATACATTCTCTCAGTCCCTCTCTTGGGGGTCAGCTGCAGGAGCAGCTTCCATACAATAACTGCTTAAACCCTTCCCTGTAATTCCCCTCCGTTTGTTCAAATAGAGGACCTGCGTTCAGGGGGCCGCTTCCTCTCAACCAACAGGACCTGTGATGACGCGCATTTGATCCCGAGTCACGTGGTCTGCGGGCGGTCACATGGTCCGCGACCAGGAACCCGGAAACGGTGAGCACAAACGGCGGTCTGCAACACACGGCACGTGGTGTGCCCAGCCACCTGCACCGTGTGGTGAGACTTGCCTGCTCTCTCCATCCTCAGACTGTCACTGGGGTTGTGCAGGGGTGCACAACTCCATTAGGTGAGTGGCCTCTTGGCCGTTTTCTCCATATCAATCCACAAGGTCCTTCACATAGCGCGCTTTTTCTCCTTCTCTCCTTCCCTACATCAACTTGGCACTCTCTTCAAGGAGACACTTTACCCCTTCAACCATTTAAATATTATGTAATTGTGAATGGCAATAGATAAAGATTTATGACAGTTATTTCTATATTCCTAATTACACTTCATCCATACATAGTGATGTATTGTACCTGTGTATGGATGGTGGATACATAGACAGAAGGCCGGGTGGGCACATGACACATTTTGCTCATTAACTAAATAAAAGTTCAAATATTATTCGAGAATGAAGGAAATGAGGAACGAGAGGGAAAGACACAATCGATTGATAGGAGATAAATCAGCAGATAATATAAGGCTACTTACACTCCACTAACTGTAAACCCTCAGAGGAGTTCCGTCCGGCAGTTGCTTATATATCAGCGTCACAACATTCCGTGACCTCATAACCGACAATCACCTACAACCAATGCACTGGACATGAATGGTCTTCTAACCTCTTATGGACACAACTGGTTTTAGCCTTAAAGAGACAGACCATTTTACATTATTTATGTTTTTATCATTGCATTGCATTATTTTTTTCTATAATTTAGTCTTATTTTGCCATGTTTTTTGTGACATTTTTTTTTCTTATTTAGCATTTAGGAAGGAGTGATAATATCCTACAAAACGCGTTTAGCGAATACTGCATCTAGCCAAATTTATCCAGCCGTTGAACTACAAGTTACAGCATCTTTGAGTGTACTATTATCAAATTCTAATGCATTAATAAGCATTCTGTATGAATTGTGGTACCACGAGCTGCAGCATTTTCTTCACACGGTAGTTTTTAAGAAAAATAAAAGATAAAAATTCTAAATCCCCACTTTTCCTGCAATAATAATTCAGAAATAAAAAAATAAGCATCTTTAGTATCGCTGCATCTGGAAAAATTCTGATAAAAATATAAAATTAATAAACTAAAACAGTAAATGCCGTAATGAGAAATAAAACACAAACTTGAAAAAAACTGAAACTCAAAGAATTGCAGTTTTTTTTTTTATTTTGGCCACCACATTGTCTTAAAAATTGCAATAAAAAGTAATCATAAAATCTTAATTTCCCCCAAATTTTATCATTTATCACATTATCAAGTGTCAGCTTTCCATCAGTGATGTACCACTAATGGCGGCAAGTCTCCTGGCTGCTATGCGGCCCGTGAGTTGGGGTGGTCAGTGCCAGTGGTGGCACCACCCCACCACCCGGCTTCGCACTTCCAACTGTATCGGCATCCTGGATGCCAATACAGTTGAAAGCAATAATGGAGGAGAAATGGAGACGTCTCAGCGGCCATTATATTATATGGAGGGTTATGTGTGGCTATTATATTATATGGAAGGCTATGTGGGGGCCATTATATTCTATGGAAGTCTATGTGGGGGCCATTATATTATATGGAGGGCAATATGGGCCCATTATATTATATGGACGGCAATGTGGTTCCTTTATTTTATATGGAAGGCTATGTGGGATCATTATACTGTTTGGAGGGATATATTGGGACCATTATACTGTTTGGTGGGATACGTGGGGCCGTTAAACTATGTGGTGGCTATTTTACTGTTTGGAGTGCTATGTGGGGGCTATTATAATGTTTAGAGGACTATGTGAGGGCCATTATAATGTTTGGAGGGCTATGTGAGGGCCATTATAGTGTTTGGAGAGCTTTGTCTGGCCGTTATACTGTTTATGAGGATTAGTGGAGGCCATTAGAAAGTGTAGAGGTTTGTGTGGGGTCCATCATACTGTGTGGGGTCATCATATTGTATGGAGGGCTGTGTTGGAGTCACAGTTAGGGCATCATACTGGCTTGGGGGGTCATCATACATTGCCAGATGGGTACAGTAGGGTCATCATACTGTACATTTGGAGGGTGCTGTGTAGGAATTCACTGTGGTGGGTATCATACTGTGTTTGGGGGGCACTTTTTGTTGGCATCATATTTTATGAGGGCACTGAAAGAGGAATCTAGGGGCATCAAAAGAAGGTAAATTACTCTGTAAGGGCTGCAAAGTTGAGAGATATGCTCTTCTGTGCCCCACATAATATATATATATATATATTTTTTTTTTCTTAGAGAGGGGAGTAGGGGTGATTAGAAGCTCTGTAATGGGATCCCATGATTTTTATGTATGCCTCTGCTTGCCACGCTAAAAAAAAAGAAAAGCCCTCATAGAGGTTTATTGACGGAAAAATAAAAAATTACATGTCTCAGACAATAGCAACAGAAAACTAAAAAAAATATATATATATCAAGTTTGGTATCGCTATAATTATACTGAATTGTAGAATCATATTGCCAGGTCATTTTTGCCACACAATGAACACTATAAAAACAAAATGGAAAAAAAAAATGTCATAATTGCATTTCCTTCACAAATTCACGGCACTTGGATTTTTTTTCCTGTTTTCCAGTACATTGTATGTACAAATGAATTGAGTTATTCCAAACTACAACTCATCTAGGAAAAGAAAAAATTCCCCATCTGCCTTTTTTGACGGAAAACTGAAAAAGTTATGTCTCTTGGAAGAAAGGGAGGAAAAAAGCAAAAACAAAAAATCGCTCTATTGAGAAGGGGTTAAAGACAAGATCATAATGACCGCCGTCGCGACCAGGACCTGTTGTTTGCACGCTGAAGTCAGCTGCAGGTTTCAGAAGAGGACCCCGCACGGCGGAGGAGAAGAGGGAAGGTGAGGATAATGGCTTTTTTTTTTTGTAGACATTACAGAACAGAGGCAAAACAGGGGATATATACCAGGATGGGGCACAGGGTAAGTGACATATGTACTAGGATGGGGGATGTACTGTATATACCAGAATGGAACACATGATGGACACATATACCAGGATGAGGGATTTATATACAAGGATGGAGAGCATCAGATGCAGAGAAGCAATTGACGCGCCCCCTGGGCCGTGGGGTACTCGGCAGCCGGGCCTCTGCGTATGCCGGTGGGGGATATCATGGTGGCTGGCCCGGTCTGTGACCCAGGGCGGTCAGTAAACAAATGGGAATATTTATAGGGAATTTGGAAAGTTTGTGACGCCACCTGTGGAATGCGGCTAAGGGGAGCCGCCGCTGCAGAGCAGTCCTCTGGAGCTGGTGTTACGGCAGCAGGGATGGTGTGGCTCTCCACAGGTAGAGCTGGCTCCAGGGCAGTGTAGGGGTGAACGGTGGATGGTGCAGGGGAGAGACGGCAGGATGGTCCCGGAGGAAAGACGGACACTCACACGGGGGTAAGCTTCAGTACCTTTACTGGTGATGCTGCAGGCACGGTCCAGGGTACTCCAGGCGAAGGGCGCACTTTTGGACTCTCCGCAGTGAGCGGGTATAGGGCCTCCTGATCCATGGCTTTACTCTCTGAGCTTCTGACCTGCCTGGAGCTAGGCCTTGCTTGGTTACTGTCTCTCTTTGCACCTGCTGACCTGGTGGTAGGACCTTCTCCTGGAGATCACTCTCCCTTGACGCTGGGGCCTTCCTGACTCCTAGCCCTGGAACTGCAATCAGCATTTGGTGAACTTGGGACCTGTGTCCTCCAGGGGTTCCGGTGGTTCCTACTGGGTGTAAAGGGTCCCTGTGAGCGTGGACCCGGTGTCCGATATATATATATATCGGGGTGAGCCTGTTATGCTCCTCTGCCCCCTCGCTACGTCTTCCTTCTCCTCTCACCTTTGGCCACACTCAGGGCCCTCACTAGGCTCTCACACGTGCTGTAGGCCTTGGCTCGCCTAAGCACAACAGCCAGCGTGCTGCCTCTTCGCTGCTCTCTGAGCGTCAGCACGCTATCAGACTCCTTCTCAGTCTGACTCTCAACTCTCAACTCCAACACCGAACAATAAACTGGAACTGAGCTGCCTGGCTCAACCCTCCCTATATATATCCCTAACGGGCTCCCTCTGCTGGTCTGAGGTGGTAGGGTGGAGGTGTGTGAATGTGTTAGGGCCTCTTGTGAAGAAGTCCATCCATGCACCCTTCTGGGATCTATGGCACCAGTGCGTAGCAGGGCGCCACAGAATGATGGGAGAGGGAGTGTCACATGAACCTCCTTCCTCCATCATTGCTTTCAATTGTATCGGAATCTGGGGGGGGGCGGTTCTCACTGGCCAGAGGGGCAACCCAATGCGGCACTGACACCGGTTCTCCCCAGCTCATGGGCCCCATAGCAGTCACCTGGCCTGCCACCATTGGGGGTACGTCACTGCCCATGACCCAAGCGCTGCAAGGCATGTTGTATGTTCAACTACTGCCTAGAATGTTGAGTTTTCTGGGTTTGAGTCCTGGGAGAGGTTCGCAAAAAAAAAAAAAAATTATAGGTTTCTAATAGTGATGGGCGAGCACTAAAATGCTCGCGTGCTTAATGCTCGGGCTGAGCAAATTGGAATACTCGGGTGCTCAACTCAAGCAACTAGCCCAATGTAAGTCTATGGGAAACTCGAGCATTTTTCAGGCAGCTCCACCCGGCGGTCTGCAGAGGGCCTAAAAATTGCCCAAATCGATGGGAACAGTGCTCAAATGACATGGGGACAGCATGGGGAAGACCCCTGGAAGCAGTTCTGACTCCCAGGTCACTGCTGTCAACAATGTTGTCAGAGGTATTACGCCACTTTTACAGACTCACAATAAAACATACAAAAACGAATCCAAAATGGATTTTCCTGAGAAATATGTTAAGGAACATCCTTTCCAGGGTAATGACTTGCATGTAAGATAAAATAAATAACCAAAACCAAAAATACTCCTCCACACCTTGGGCTGTGTTCATACGTAGAGTTTTTGATGCGTTTTTGCACTTTTGCATTGATTTCAACCAAACAAATGCATTCACTGGGAAATGTCATTTTAACATTTTACAACCTTATCTGGCCATGTGGTGTGTGACACATCATCAGACACATGCATACAGTACTGAAAAGAAGTGGGAACAGCTTGGGGAAGACCCCTGGAAGCATCTCTGTCTCCCAGGTCACTGCCTAAAACTGTGCCCATCATAAGTGATCCTTGGCGCATATGAAGATGCCTTCTGCCATGCACCTGTCGTTGCAGACTTGCAACAATCACCGTTCATGTTCTTGTCCCAGTGCGACGTTCAGTTGTCCCTACCCCATTCTTTGGAATGCAAGCACAAGTATGCAGCCAGCCACCCACCCACAGGCTGCAATACTATACTGCCAAATTTTTGACAGCTGCTTGCACTAGAAATGTGGCCTTTTATGCAGCCACTATTTCTCTCGGTATCGTCTCCGCCTTCCACAAGCACGGGTCCCACAACATTACCCGTGCCTTTTCCAGTGCACTTACTGGGAAGGACCGCCTAACCACAACCACGTGGTCAAGTGAATGTGGCCAGGGACGGTACAGAGCCAGTCCACAGCTTTTTTTTGCTGAGAGTTGTATTTCACCACAGCCATATTCTTTAGCTTGGTGAAAGGACTTGGGAAACCATATCTACTCCAGCTGTCATTTCTCACAGGAAGTCCTCTAAAGTTGCTTTCACTTGAAATGTGGCCTTTTAGGCTCGTGGAGGCGGAAGCTTTTCAAAACCTCATGACGGAGGCGGCCGGGTGTCCATACTCGGTCCTCAGCTGCCACTATTTCTCCCGGTATCGTCTCCGCCTTCCATAAGCACGGGTCCAACAACATTACCCGTGCCCTCCCCAGTGCACTTACTGGGAAGGACCGCCTAACCGCAAACAGGTAACTGTGGCCAGAGACGGTATGGAGCCAGTCCACAGCTGAGTTGTATTTCACCACAGCTATATTCTTTAGTTCAGCGAAAGGACTGGCATAGAGAGAAACCGTATCTACTCTGGGTGTCATTTCTCCCAGGAAGTCCACTAACAATTTAAAGACACATAGAGCAGGGCCACAGTAACAAGTACAACATGTTTCCATTAGAAAGGAGAAGGTCTGCTATACAGTTATAGGGTATGCAGTGAGTCCAACGGCTGACCAAATTCAAGAAAAACCCCACTAACAATTTAAAGACTCATAGAGCAGGGCCACAGTAACAACAAATTCCCATTAGAAAGGAGAGGGTTTCCCATAGTGTTGGCCTATGCAGTGAATGCAAGGGCTGCCAAAAATTGGGAGGCAATCCAATTTCCCTTGGAAGAGACTTAGAGGGCCTCATAAAAAATGTTCCCATTAGAAAGCTCTCCTATAGTTGTAATGCCCATGCACTAAGTGTATGGGCTGACAGACATTTATCCGTGGGGGGTATATATGAACATGCTGTATAAAAAAATTTTTTTACGGGCATCATAAAAACTAGTGTTGAGCAAGCACTAAAATGCTCGGGTGCTCGAAGCGCGGGCTGAGCTCACCATGATACTCGGGTGCTCGACCCGAGCTACGAGCCCAATGTTAGTCTATGGGAGACCTGAGCATTTTTGCGGTGGCACTCCTGGCAGTCTGTAGAAAGCCTAAAAAGTGCCCAAAACGACAGTGACAGTGCTCAAAAGACATGGGGGCAGCATGGGGATCGCCCCTGGAAGCATTTCTGACCCCCAGGTCACTGCTGTCAACAACGTGGTCAGAGGTATTAAGCCACGTTTACGGGCTCACAATAAAACGTTCAAAAACTAAACTGAAACTGCTTTCCTGTGAAATTTGTTAAGGAATTTCCTTTCCAGGGTAAAGATTTGTGTATAAGGTAAAATAAATAACCAAAAACAAAAATACTCCTCCTCACCTTGGGCTATGTTCACAAGTAGGATTTTTCATGCATTTTTGCACTTTTGTATTACTTTCAATCGTGACAAATGCATTCACCAGGAAATGTCATTTTAACATTTTACAATCTTATCTAGCCATGTGCTGTGTGACACATGCATACAGTGCTGAAAAGACAAGGGAACAGCATGGGGAAAACCCCTGTAAGCATCTCTGACTCCCAGGTCACTGCCTAAAAGTGTGCCCATCAGAAGTGATCCTTGCCGCATCAGAAGATGCAGACTTGCAACTATCCCTGTGCAAGTCCTTGTCCCAGGGCAATGTTCAATTGTACCTCCCCCATTCCTTGCAATGCAAGCGCAAATATTCAGCTAACCACCCACCCACCCGCCGTCTGCAATACCATACTGCTAGCTTTCACTTGAAATGGGGCCTTTTAGATTGGAGGAGGCCGAAGCTGGCCACTACCTCATGGCTGTTTCGGCAGCGAGGTATCCATACTCAGTCCCAAGGCTCCCGGCGGCCGGGTGTCCACGCTCGGTCCCCAGCCGCCAGGGGGTGGCCGGGTGTCCATACTCGGTCCCCAGCCGCCCTGTGGCCGGGTGTCCACACACGGTCCCCAGCCGCCTGGGGGCGGCTGGGTGTCCATAAACGGTCCCCAGCCGCCCCTATTTCTCCTGTCACCTTCCCCCACTATTTTCTTAGTCTGGCCTGCTTTAGGGCAGCATTGGACGAGCCCACCAGAGAACCAGACTCCTCCGGTGGGCCCTGGCTTCTGACTCGCCCCCTGGGCCGTGGGGCACTCGGATCCGGGCAATAGGGGGAACGATGGGAGTAGTAGTGGCAACCCTGTTCCGTGGCTCAGGGTGGTCAGGCCAGTGGTAGTCCGTTATGTGTTATTAATTATGTCCGACTACGCCACCCGTGGATTTGCGGTTATTAGGAACCGCCGCTGCATGCAGACCGCTGGGGCTGATGAGGTGTGCAGATATGGTAGTGTGACTCCCCACGGGAAGAGTGGGGCCCCAGGGCAGTATAGTAGATGGTGTGAGTAATGGTAGTGAGAGTCCCAGTGCTGATAGTGCTGGAGGAACAAGGAGCACACAGAGAACAGGTTGCAGTCCAGGGTCTTTACTAAACAGGTAAACTGACCCACAAACAGTCCCGGCTAGGAGGGGACCTGGATGTCTGAGAGCAACGGGGAAATTGGCCCTGGTCAGGGTGAGGGTGTACGCCTACCGTGCTTTCTGCGCTCCTTCTGGCTATCTCCTCCTGATAGGGTAACAGCCCATGTTTCCGAGCTTTCCGTGTTTTCTCGCCTGTATGGCCTGCGACGTGGGTTCCTTTCTGCTCCCAGCCTTGTACGGCTTTACTGGTCCCTTCGGTTGCCTTCGGTTGTGGCAGGGCCTCCAGGCTTCTTAGGCCAAGGAATGTACAGTCCCTTGCGGACTGGTTCTCTGCTGGGGGATGTGGAATCCTTCCAGCCTCAGACACCAAAGTCTGGTAAAATTAAGTCTTTTCTCTGCCAAGACAGGCTCTCTTCGCCTCTTGTCTCTGGCTTGTGGCTCTCCTACTGCCACACTTCCTCTTAGGTGCAACACAACTTTCTGTCCCTGCTCTGGGACACCTCTCAGTGCTGAAGCAGGTCGTCCAGTACTCCCTAACCCTGCCCTCAGTACCAGCTTTTATAGGGGCAGCCAGCTCCCCCTACTGGCCTGAGACAGGAGGCATTGCATGCTAATGTTCCCCTGACTAGAGAATCTCCCCCTTGCTCTCAGACACAGCTTTAATTACACTTGTGGCATCCAGGTCAGGGTGACACACTTCTCCATCAGGGGAGTTGACAGTGCCAAGGTGAGGAGCATGATGATGATAGAAGTTAGAGTGAGGAGCATGATGATGATAGAAGTTAGTGTGGCGCCCCTGAGGGGTCAGTCGCCACAGAGATACTGCACCTCACCCCGAGGTGTGGTGTCTCCCTTCTCTCAGGTAAGATGGGAATGCTGCACGGAACCCCAACCACCTACATCCAACACAACACTGCTCCAGGCCAGCAGGAGGGGCAAGACGCAATGTAGTTTTCTGCTGATCCCTGGCCCTGGCTGGAGTAGGGGGGGGAACCCAAAGATAGGGGGAACCAATAGTGGGTGTGGGTGGAGGAAGTTGATAAACGGAGCATATATACAGTAGTTATATAATAGGAAGCCATATTAGGAAAGGAGGTCTTTAGTGAGGGCTGTGCAGAGGAACAGTCCGGGAGCAGAGGCTCAGGCAGAGTTCTGCTCCACAGTTAGGGCCCAGCATAGTGGCCCGAAGGGGAGCAGGGAGTAGGCTCCAGTTCTAAGAAGGAATCCCAAGGGGGTACGGCGCGTGCAGAACGGCACCCGTACGTCCTGTTCCTGCCCTGTGTCAGGAGGGATCGAGCTTGCCGCATTCTAAACCCCAGGGGGTCAGGTTGGTCCCGGATCCGACGTACAGGAAGGACTTCAGCATACCCGAGCAGGATTAAGAGTGGGCAGCATAGGGCAACGGTGAGAAGGACCAAGTGTGAAGAAGGTCAAATTAGGCACATCTGAAAGTGGGGTTCTGCCAAGCATACCTAAGCTGCTTGAAGGAGGACTGAACCGGTGAACGCAGCGCGACGAGGGAGGCCTTCACCTGTAAAGTGCACTTGTGAATTGCCTAAGAACTGTGAGTAAAGCCTTGGACGACTGCAACGAACAGCCTCTGTCTGTTTCTACACTGGCGCTATCTACCTGCACCACAACGCCCAGTACACTTCACCCACCATTCATCTATTTATCTGTACTGCCCTGAGGCCCGCTCCACCTGTAGGGAGCTGTAACATCTTAAGCTGCCTTGACACCTGCCTTAGTGGACTGTTGCAGCGCTGGTGACCTTCACCAGACACCACAGGTGGCATCACAAACTATCTGAACTTTTATTATTAATTGCTACCCCTTTTTGTGCACTGACCGCCCTGGGCCAGCCACCGTGATATACTGCTCCAGACAGTAAGGCCCCCGGGGGGCGAGTCATTAGCATCTGCTTTGTTTTCTTTTAATGCTAGCATAAGTGTGCAGCCTGCCACCCACCCACCCCCAGGCTGCGATGCCATACTGCTAGCTTGCACTTGAAATGGGGCCTTTTAGTTTGGAGTAGGCCGAAGCTGGCCACTACCTCATGGCTGCTTCGGTGGCCTGGTATCCATACTCAGTCCCCAGCCGCCCGGCGGCCGGGTGTCCATAAACGGTCCCCAGCCGCCCCTATTTCTCCTGTCACCTTCTCACACACTTTTCTTAGCCTGGCGTGCTTTAGGGCAGCATTGGACGAGCCCACCAGAGAACCAGACTCCTCCGGTGGGCCCTGGCTTCTCCATCAGGGGAGTTGAAAGTGCCAAGGTGAGGAGCATGATGATGGTGATAGAAGTTAGCATCTGCTTTGTTTTCTTGGAATGCAAGCGCATATATGTAGTAGCGTCTAGGACTGAGGTGGTCAGCGTTTTGGCGCATATCCTACCTCCTCCGAGGATTGCTGGATGTTTTCCTGCTACTATCCCAGTTCTATGACTCCCGTGAAAACAAAGCTTCAGGTGATAAATGATGGATGAGGTGGTGGCAAAGGAGAAAGAGCAGGAGGAACAGGGACCATTCACATCAATATCAGGCCAGTCAACCACACATGTCTTGTAGGATATGTTTCTGTACCAAAAGGAGCGGTTTGGCTACACAGTTATAGGGCATACAGTGAGTGCAATGCCTACCAAAAATTTAGAGGCATTCCAATGCCCCTTGGAAGTGACATGAAGGTCAGAGGGCCTTAACTAAACCATTTTTTCCATTTATAGCAACTGGGTCTCCTGTGCACTGTTGGCCTAAGCAGTGAATGGCAGGATTTCCAAAAATTATGAGGAACTGCAATGCCCCTTGAAACAGACGTGGATTACAGCGTTCTAAAAACCTTCTACCCATTATTGGGGAGTGGGTCTCCCTTAGTGTTCGCCTATGCATTGAAAAGCAAAAGCTGACTAAAATTAGGAGGAAATGCAATGCCCGTTGGAAGAGTCGTGGAGGTCGCAGTAGCTTAACAAGACAGTTTGAATGCCCCTTGGAAAATTGGTGGAGGTCACAGTAACTTAACAGGATGGTTTTAATGCCGCTCGGAAGAGACGTGGAGGTCGCAGTAGCTTAACAAGACGGTTTTAATACCACTTGGAAAAGTGGTGGAGGTCACAGTAGCTTAACAAGACGGTTTGAATGCCCCTTGGAAAAGTGGTGGAGGACACAGTAGCTTAACAAGACGGTTTTAATGCCCCTCGGAAGAGACTTGGAGGTTACAGTAGCTTAACAAGACGGTTTTAATGCCCCTTGGAAGAGTGGTGGAGGTCACAGTAGCTTAACAAGACCCTTTTAATGCCCCTCGGAAGAGATGTGGAGGTCCCAGTAGCTTAACAAGATGGTTTTAATGCCCCTTGGAAAAGTGGTGGAGGTGACAGTAGCTTACCAAGATGGTTTGAATGCCCCTTGGAAAAGTGGTGGAGGCCACAGTAGCTTAACAAGATGGTTTTAATGCCCCTTACAAGAGCCATACAGTATAGCATCTTAAAAACATTATTCCCATTATTGGGGAGTGGGTCTCCCATAGTCTTTGCTTATGCCTTCCAAGCAAAAGCTGCCAAAAATTAGGACGGAGAAACTTGCAATGCCCCTTACAAGAGCCATGCAGTATAGCATATTACAAACATTATTCCCATTATTGGGGAGTGGGTCTCCCATAGTCTTTGCTTATGCCTTCCAAGCAAAAGCTGCCAAAAATTAGGATGGAGGAACTTGCAATGCCCCTTACAAGAGCCATGCATTACAGCATATTACAAACATTATTCCCATTATTGGGGAGTGAGTCTCCCATAGTCTTTGCTTATGCATCCCAAGCAAAAGATGCCAAAAATTAGGACTGAGGAACTTGCAATGCCACTTACAAGAGCCATGCAGTACAGCATATTACAAACATTATTCCCATTATTGGGGAGTAGGTCTCCCATAGTCTTTGCTTATGCCTTCCAAGCAAAAGCTGACAAAAATAAGGACGGAGGAACTTTCAATAATGGCATCATGGACCACGGTCACCCTGGTGGTATAGTGGTGGTGGAGACTGAGGATAAGGAGAAGAACATAAAAGAGCCGAAATGAGGAAGCGTATACCCATGTGTGGGTGTGAAGCGGTGCATGTGAATACACCTCCGGAAATAACACAGTGGATTTGACTTTATGTTACTCTGCTGTCATTTGGTGGTGATGAGAAGTCTGGCCCAATCCAGCCCTTGTTCATTTTGATGAGGGTCAGCTTGTCAGCATTGTCAGTTGACAGGCGAGTGCGCTTATCAGTTATAATTCCCCCAGCGGCAATAAAAACACGCTCCGATAACACGCTAATGGCAGGGCAGGCCAGCACCTCCAAGGCGTACAGAGCGAGTTCATTCAAAGTGTCCAGCTTGGATACCCAATAATTAAAAGGCACAGAGGAATCACGGAGGACGCTGGTACGGTCAGCAAGGTACTCCCTCACCATCTTTTGAAACTTTCCTCTCCTTGTGAGAGTACCCCGCGCCTCAGGGTATGTCCGAAGGGAGGGTCTGAGAAAACTGTCCCAGAACATTGACAGTGTTCCCCTGCCTCTGCTGGATTGGAGTTACATCTCTCTTGCATGTACGCCTTGGTTGGGCAACGAACTGTGACCTCTGCCGCTAGCGTGTTCAGATGGGAATTCTGCAGCAAGCGCCTTCTGGTACTGCCCCATTTTTGTAGACCTCTCCACCTCAGGAATAAGAGAGTGAAAGTTCTCCTTGTAGCGGGGGTCTAAAAGTGTCACCAACCAGTAATGACTGTCACCCAACATTTTGACAATACGAGTGTCATGGTTAAGGCAGCGTAACATAGAGTCAGCCATGCGTGCCAGACTGGTAACGGGCAAGACTTCCGTGTCCTCACCAAGATGACGACTGACCATGCTCTCCTCCTCCTTCTCCTCCCCCCTGTCCTGAGGCCACCCACGCTGAATCGACGGTATGACAGTTGTACAGGTACTACAGTCTACAGCGCATGATACAAGCTCTTGTTCTTCCTCCTCCTCCTCCTCTCCCTCATTGTCCCCCAATGCACGTTGGGATGAGATGAGGCTGGGCTGTGTGTAATCGACCGCTACGGCTTCTTGATCCATCTCATCATACTCTGGCTGCAATGCCTCCTCTTTAATTCTCTGCAGAGAGCATTGCAAAAGACAGACGAGTGGAATGCTGATGCTAATGATGGCGTCATCGCCACTGACCATCTTGGTGGACTCCTCAAAGTTTGTCAAGATTGTACATATGTCAGACATCCAGGTCCACTCCTGAGGTCTTATGTGTGGAGTCTGACCTGAATAGCAACGGCCTTGTTGCAGCTGGTACTCCACAGCTGCTCTCTTCTGCTCACAAATCCTTTGCAACATGTGGAGGGTAGAGTTCCAACGTGTGGGGATATCACACACCAGTCGGTGTGCTGGAAGCTGCAAACGCTGCTGCAACACAGCAAGGGCGGCAGAAGCTGTAGTCGACTTGCAAAAATGAGCTGACAGGCGGTGTACTTTGACGAGCAGATCTGGCAACTCGGGGTACGATTTAAGAAACCGCTGAACCATGAGGTTAAGCACATGAGCCAGGCATGGTACGTGTGTGATCTCGCCTCGCCTCAGAGCCGCCACCAGGTTACGGCCATTGTCACACACGACCATGCCTGGATGTAGGTTCAGCGGTCTCAGCCACAGATCTGCCTGCTCTTTCACAACTGTCCACAACTCACAAGCAGTGTGAGGTTTCTCACCTAAGCTTATGAGTTTCAGCACAGCCTGTTGCCCCTTGGCGGAAGCAGTACTGCAGTGCTTCCGGCTTGTAACTGATGTGGTGATATCTGAGATGGAGGCTGAACATGAGGAGGAGGATGATGCGCAGGAGCTGTACACTGTGGGGGCAACTCTGACTGACAAAGGACCCGCAATCCTTGGTGTGGGGAGGATGTGTTCCGTCCCAAGGTCCGACTGGGTCCCGGCTTCCACTATGTTTACCCAGTGTGCCGTCAGGGAGATGTACCATCCCTGGCCACAAGCACTTGTCCACGTGTCCGTTGTCAGGTGGACTCTCCCAGTAACTGCGTTGTTGAGGGCACAGCAGATGTTTTGGGATACGTGCTTGTGTAGTGCGGGGATGGCACACCGGGCAAAATAGTGTCGGCTGGGGACCGAGTACCGAGGGACGGCCACCGCCATAAGGTTGCGGAAGGATTCCGTCTCCACCAGTCTAAAAGGCAACATTTCCAATGCAAGCAGCCGTGAAATGTGCGAATTTAGGACTGTGGCCTGTGGGGCGTTGGCTGCGAATTTCCGCTTTCGTTCAAAGGTCTGGGATATGGACAATTGAACGCTTTTGGGACGTGGACGTTGATGTTGATGCTGTTTCTTGAGAAACTGCCATAACAAGTGAAGAATGAGAGGAGGGGGCATCTATGCATGCAGTATGGACAGGGGATTGCCTTGCACACTCAACAGGGGGTTCTATTGCACGCACAACAGCGGAAGAAGCAGTGGTGACACCCGATGACACTGGTCGTGGACCCTGGGATTTACCCCACAAAGTCGAGTGCTTTGCTGCCATGTGCCTGATCAGGCTGGTGGTGGTCAGGCTGGTAGTTTTGTCACCTCTGCTGATGCTGGCATGGCAGGTGGTACAAATGGCCTTTTTGGGGTTATCAGCAGAGTCTTTAAAAACTCTGGAAGACCTACAGGTTGTACTGGAAATGTCCCTCGTGTTGGTGTTACGAGGAACTTTTGCCTGTCTTCTGTGTGTGGCCACCACACTGCTTCTTCCTGCCTGTTGGGGTACTCTGCCTCCCTCACCCTGTGTGCTACTGGCCTCGCTCTGCATGTCCTCCTGCCACATTGGGTCAGTTACTAGATCATCCACCACCTTCTCCTCTTTCACTTGCACACCACGATCCTCCTCCTCACTTCCTGGCAATTGTGTCTCGTCATCCACCACCTCTTGTGACAAATTGCCAGCGTCGACTTCCTGTGGCCGTGGCTGTTCAAATATTTGGGCATCGCAACATGGGATCTCCTCTTCCACCACTTCAAGCGGAGCAGGCGAGGGGCACAAATCTGGAAATGGACCAGTGAACAGCTTTTCAGAGTGTCCAAGTGTGGGATCAGTTGCTGACTGACGATACTCGGCATGGTGGGAGGAAGGAGCATCAGGGTGAGGAGGAGTATGCGGTCGAGACTAGTGTTGAGCCGCCCCCGTAGTGTTCGAGTTCGGTTCGGTTCGTCGAGCACCCGTATGTTCGCCGAACTGTTCATCGAACACCTTCGAACACCGTTAAAACCAATGGCAGGCAAACAAAAACACATAGAATGCCCTTCTAAAACCAAAAAAGTGCGAAGCCGACACGGCCAGTCCGTTCCTGCCCTTGCGACCTCCGTGTCGCCGGGTTTGTGCCAGAGCTGCGGTGGACCCTGACGGCCAGCCCCCCTCTCCCAATACTGGTGCCTGTCCGCTGGTGGGTCAAGCGAGCCCCCCTGCGGTGGAGGCAGGTCTTAAATTGTCTCTCTAATTTGAATGAATACACTTTAAATCCTTTTACAAGGATCTATTGGAGGGCAACTCTCATGCCAGCAGCCGCGGTAATTCCAGCTCCAGTAGCGTCCACTGAAGCTGCTGCAGTTAAAAAGCTTTTATAAGGATCGAGCTTGGCGGTCCACCGCAAGACGTCCTACCGCCAGTCCCAGCCCCTGTGCCTTGGGGTGTCTCCCGATGCTCTTCACTGAGTGTCCCGGGGGCCCAAACCATTTCCTTTGAAAAAATTAAGTGTCCAAACTACAGGTGGTGTAGCTTGCTTAACAGCTGGGTTAATCCGCTGACTAGCAGACACTGCTACTAGGCCCAAAGTATTGCTTGGGCTAGATGGAATTAAAAATTTGTAATTAGATACTCTCATTGGATGCTGAGAAAGCATTCCATAGTCTCTTGGCACGCCATATATTATTCTCTTAAAAAGCTTGGGGTAGGGGACCCTTTTATAGCCAAAATCATGGCCCTGTATCGCAATCCGTCAGCTAGGCTGAAGATAAATGGAACATTATCATCACCTTTCATAATCACCAATGGGACAAGGCAGGGATGTCCTCTGTCCCCTCTCTTATACATCCTAGTGATGGAGCACCTGCTCTCATCAATTCACGATAACCCCAATATTAGGGGGATTGAGGTGGGAGGCACCGAGTACAAGTGCTCTGCATTTGCTGATGATGTCCTAGTATATATCACTCAACCACATATATCCATCATTGCTGTTATGGCTGAAATTTTAAAATCAATGCAGCGAAGTCTGAGGCCCTCGATGTCTCCCTCCCCAAATCCATACAGGATTCCATCCAGTACAACTTTCCCTTTGCCTGGCCCTCACAGGGTATCAAATACTTAGGAATTCGTATTCATAGAGACCTCTGCCGTCTATTTTATCTTAATTTTGGGCCCTTTATTGAACAACTCCATAGAGATATTACTTCTTGGACGGTGAAGGATTTTTCCTGGTTCGGCAGTATAAATATACTAAAAATGAGCGTCCTATCTAACCTCTCATACCTCTTCCAAACCTTTCCCGTGGTAATTCCCTCAAATTTTTGGAAAAAACTATGCAGTAACTTTTGCAGATTTATCTGGGCAACTGGGCGTCCACGCATTCGGGGGGACGTTCTGATCAGACACAAACAAAATGGGGGCCTTAGCCTTCCGGATTGTAGAAGGTATTACATGGCAGCAGTACACGCTAGAATCCTGGATTTCTTCCATCATTCGGAGGGGAAATTGTGGGTCAAAATAGCTCAATCCATTTGTCCTAAAGCTCTTACCACTCTCCCATGGTGCGCCCATTTAATTGTCCCCTCTCTTGGCCTCATGTCATATAGTACTTATGACGCGCCCCCTGGGCCTGTGCTGTGCAGGGGAACCCGGAGCCGGATCGCTGGGGGTTGTAGTTTTCCGTGGCGGTGACCCGGTCCGTGCCCAGGGTGGTCAAACCAGTGGCAGTCTATTTGTATTGTAATAAGTGTCCGACTACGCCACCCGTGGATTGCGGTCAGTGGGGACCGCCGCTGCACTGCAGACCGCTGAGGCTGATGTTGTTTGTGCAGCTGAGTATGGGATGACTCCCCACGGGAGGAGTATTGCCTCAGGGCAGCTAGTGTGGATAATGATGGGAGTGATGGTGTGAGTGTCCCAGTACTGATGGTGCTGGTGCGGCGATGAAACACAGAGACTTGTGGTGCAGTTTCCAAAGCTTTACTCAC
Source organism: Phyllobates terribilis (assembly GCF_046119375.1). Taxonomy (NCBI): domain Eukaryota; kingdom Metazoa; phylum Chordata; class Amphibia; order Anura; family Dendrobatidae; genus Phyllobates; species Phyllobates terribilis. The sequence goes on from NW_027362773.1 coordinate 107,255,783, forward strand.
TGTTGTTGTTCAGATCACTTCGGCCAGCAGTGACCGCCCGAGCCATGCTGCGTCCACCAGGTGAGGGACTCGGTCAACTCCCAGGCAATTCCAGAGTGCGGTTCAGAGCTCCCCTCTCTTCCTTTCTCTGGCCGTCCTCACCAGTGACCCACCTTTGTCCAGCTTCCTCGGGCCTTCTGTTGGTGAAACCTCTCTCCGGTTTCCCTGACCCTATGTGGTATGCCTTTCTGGTGGATGTAGTGAGGGGTCGCACCAAGATGTGGTCACAACCTCCGGTTTTGGCTGAGGATTAGTCGCCTCCACCAGTTCGGGTTCCGGTACCCTGCTCTGCCAACCCTTCACCCAGTATCTCCTCTGGGAATATGGGGTTCCTTCTGCCTTCGTGTCTCTGGGCCTTTCTCTGTGTTCCTCGCCTCCTTTCTCCTCTGTTTCAGTTCCTTTCTTACTCTCCTTGCAGTTCCTTCTCTTCTCTCCCTCTCTGCTGTCTCAGGCCTCCACTCCAGGCCTGGCTCTGGAGCTTGGCCCAGACTGAGCCACAGCTCCCTGTCAGCCCTCTCTGGCTGAGCTCCTCTCTGAACTGACCGGACTGAACTCGACCCTGTTCTAAGATGGTGCCCACCTTATATACCTCCTTCTGACACCCGAGCCCAGGTGACTAGCAACCAATGGGCTCCTACCTATGCCCAGAAACCCACCCCTATCTGCTCCTACACCACTGGGTTTTCCACCCCCCTCCCCACTCCAGCCAGGAACAGAAGCTGTCGTGCCTGCACTCTGTCTAGTGGGAGCACCGTTGGTCTGTTCCTCGGAAATGGGGTGTGTGTGGTGCATGCAGCTTACTGAGCCCTGGTCCACACTCCATCCTTACCCGGGAGTGGAATATCACACCTCTGGACTGAGGTGCAATACCCCTGTAGCAGCCGAGCCCTCGGGGTGCTACATTCCCCCCTGGTAAATCACAGCACGTCCTCGGGCTGGAAAAGAGCAAAGACAATTTAAACATACAAGTTTTTAGAATGCATTTGTATATAAGACAATAACTTTTAACCCATCCCTTTATGGGAGGTACTCTTTTCCTTTTAAACGTTACTGGTATAAACATCATAAAACATTACAAGACTTTCTTCACACACATATAAAATGCTATAAACTCTTTTAGCAGCATATGTAACTTTTTCAGTATAAGACATTCTTAAGCAAAAACATTTTCAAGTAAAACATTTCCAAGACCGATTCTTGAGTTCTGGCCGCTGTGCAACTTGCGACCAGGAAAAGGTGCAACAGTCCATTTAATCCTGAGGTAGACGTTGCGGTTTTTGTATAAAACCAGTAGGGGGCGCTGGTGAGGCAGCGGCGCCCGGGTGTGCTGGGCCTTGCGTCCTGGCCTGTGACGTCTCACGCTGTACGGTGCCAGGGTTCAGAGGGCACAGGGCGGGGCGTGACGACGGTGCTTGCTGCCTGAGGCCTAGCTGGTGGCGGTGGAGGCGTGGTGTCAGGTACGGTCCCCGGGGCTTCGGGTCAAGCAACGGAGAGTGAGGGCAGGCTGGTGTTCCCCCGGCTTGGGGTGGTGGCGTCCCCATTACTTGCCTCAGTCTCCGTGGCCTCCTCCGCGGCGTCATCTGCAGCTGCCGGTCCCTCTTCTCCGCGCCCAGCAGTCAGCGCGTTGTCCGGTCCCGGCGGAGTCCTCTGCTGGTCACCTCCGTGCTGCTGGGCCATCTCCTCTCTCCACCCGGCAAACACATCCCGCTGCGCCCGGACCATTCTCCTGTTCAGATCTTCCAGCGCTGCGCGCGCACGGTCCGGGTCTCTAGGCAGCTGGGCCAGCAGTTCCGTCAGGCTGCAGGGTGGTTCAGCTTGCAGCAGGCTGCGGGCCAGGGTGCTGGTGGGGTTCGCTGCTCCCTCCATCTCCGGGTGCAGCAGGTCCAAACTGATCCAGAGCGCGCCCTGCCCCACAGTTTTCTTTCCTATCCGCCCCCATGGGGTTTGGTCTTGGGGGCATCTGCTGACAATCACCTTCAGGGGAAGCCCCCCACGTTGATGGACATCTCCATTGCTGCATTCATGGCTGGTGGGGGCGGGCTCCTTCTTTGGCGCCACTCTGGGACCTGGCCCACGATGGGAGGTGGCTTCTTGTTGTCCTTTGGTGCGCACATAATGGCGTCCGCTCTGCCAGGGCGGGAAAAACGGATGAAGATGGCGGGAAACAGTCCAAGATGGCGTCCGATGGCGGGAATCGGCTCCGGATGGCGGGAAACGACTCTGGACGGCGGGAAACTTCTTTTTAAGGTACATGTGCAATTTTCTTCAGGCACGCAATACCCGTTTGTGGCGGGTTGGTAATGATCCTGCCGACTACGCCAAAGTTGACGCGCCCCCTGGGCCTGTGCTGTGCAGGGGAACCCGGAGCCGGATCGCTGGGGGTTGTAGTTCTCCGTGGCGGTGACCCGGTCCGTGCCCAGGGTGGTCAAACCAGTGGCAGTCTATTTGTATTGTAATAAGTGTCCGACTACGCCACCCGTGGATTGCACTCAGTGGGGACCGCCGCTGCACTGCAGACCGCTGAGGCTGATGTTGTTTGTGCAGCTGAGTATGGGATGAGTATTGCCTCAGGGCAGCTAGTGTGGATAATGATGGGAGTGATGGTGTGAGTGTCCCAGTACTGATGGTGCTGGTGCGGCGATGAAACACAGAGACTTGTGGTGCAGTTTCCAAAGCTTTACTCACTGTTGTTGTTCAGATCACTTCAACCAGCAGTGACCGCCCGAGCCGTGCTGCGTCCACCAGGTGAGGGACTCGGTCAACTCCCAGGCAATTCCAGAGTGCGGTTCAGAGCTCCCCTCTCTTCCTTTCTCTGGCCGTCCTCACCAGTGACCCACCTTTGTCCAGCTTCCTCGGGCCTTCTGTTGGTGAAACCTCTCTCCGGTTTCCCTGACCCTATGCGGTATGCCTTTCTGGTGGATGTAGTGAGGGGTCGCACCAAGATGTGGTCACAACCTCCGGTTTTGGCTGAGGATTAGTCGCCTCCACCAATTCGGGTTCCGGTACCCTGCTCTGCCAACCCTTCACCCAGTATCTCCTCAGTATGGTCTGTTCCTCGGAAATGGGGTGTGTGTGGTGCATGCAGCTTACTGAGCCCTGGTCCACACTCCATCCTTACCCGGGAGTGGAATATCACACCTCTGGACTGAGGTGCAATACCCCTGTAGCAGCCGAGCCCTCGGGGTGCTACACTTATGCCACTGCTTTGGCTTTGAGATCCCCAAAAAAAAGCTTATCCTCAATCGACCCCCAGGGCCACTTGCTCCTGATTTCAGATAATCCAGATTTCCCACCAGGACTATCTGCAAATAGATTTCTCGGTTCAAATAAATCCCATCCGATATTATTTTATCATGTCATCTCCAATACTTCGCTGCTCCCCCTCAATGACTTGTTACAGGGAAGAGCCACTTCCCCGAAGGCTAATTTTGAATATAGCCAGTTACAACACTTCTATTCAACTGTGAAGAAGCGCACGCATCTTCATAGAGATCTCACAAACTTTGAAAAATTGAGCCTATCATTGTCACCCCCTACACACTCCATCTCCCTACTGTATAATCTCCTCATTGCCCAGGTAACTGACAATAGGCCAGGATTCTGCGGTGCATGGGAAAGGGAACTGGGGAAGTCCTTCTCTGACTCACAATGGGATAAATGTTTCTTCCTAACACATAAAACCTCAATAGGGTCCAAAGCTTAGGAAACCTCCTTTAAAATGATCTCTAGATGGTACCGGATACCAGCAGTCCTTCATAGATGGTATCCAGTGGTCTCAGATAGATGTTGGAGATGTGGGGAGGGGGAAGGGACAATGTCACACATATGGTGGGCATGCCCTATAATAAATGCATTTTGGGCAAAGGTGGTTCCCATGATTGAGAAGATAACTGGTTTAACTATCCCTAATACGCCAGAAGCCCTCCTTTTATCAATGTTACCAATAAGTAAACATAGTTATAAAAGGTCATCAATAGGCTACCTAATACAGGCAGCTAAGAATGTCATTCCACGACACTGGAAAAGCAGAGACCCTCCCACTGTGGAGGAATGGTTTGCGGAGATCTCCCTCCTTAATAGGATGGAGCATCTGATTGCCATCTCACCGGCTGATGTTGATAGATACTGTGTGATTTGAAGGGATTGGATTGATTTGCAAAACTCTGACGCCTACCATCTAGCCCCCAACTAAAGTTATCCGTGATGTCGGCACAACAATGATCATAATCGCACTCTATTGATTGGTGGTCTGCGGTGGTCCGCTCCCTCTCTCTCTATCTTTCATATGGAAAAATACATGCTTGATCTGGATATTCATGGAAAACCCTCCCTGTACCCCCCAATGTACTGTCGTTATGCATAGATTTATAGTTATACTACCCCTTTTACTATGTATATTGTATTTTCTTGTACTTTTTCAACACAAAAATAAAAAAAAACTTGAATTTGAAAAAAAAAATTGTAATTAGATCTACAGGCGGTGGCTACTCCGCTGACTAGCAGACACTGAAGCTTTGGAGCAGACCTCTGATTCCCAGGCTATAGTATGAGTAAACAGCTCTTCAGACTCAACCATCTGTGTTACCCCAAGCCATAGTGTATGTAGTTTCTTACGGTTAAAAGGGGGAGGAGAGACCCGACCCACCTGGAATTGACGATGGCAACGTCATGTAAAACACAGCAAGGGGACTCCAAAAAGAGTCTCCATTTTTTCCCAAAATTGTAGCACAGACGCCACTTAAGTGGCATCAATTGTCACAGAGTTGCTTAAAATGGTTGGTGAGGTGATTTTCCAAAATCCTCAAGCTTTTAGTCTCCCCAGAATGACACAGGTGGGGCAGATGGTGGTTGTCCCGGCCCGCTAGGCCGCATTGTAGCACAGTGCGTTTCGCACTGCAACTTATGCTTCATATCCGTGTGACGGTTCATGCATGAAGTACTCAAACTATGGATTTTTTGGCCTCTACTTAGCTTTTGGTGACAAATGTTACAGATAACACGAGTTGGGTCACCCTTATCGATCTGAAAAAATGCACAGGCTATGCAAGGTTTAGAGCCCATGCGACTCTGCTACTAGCAATACTATCAAATGATTGGCTGGGTTAGATGCAGAGCGTCTGGGTTTGCTTGGGGGTCACCACAGTCTGCCTAGGCTAGATGCAGTTAAAAATCATTATTAGATACACAGGCTGTGCAGCTTGCTTCGCAGCTGGTTTACTACGCTGACTAGCAGACACTGAAGCTTTGGAGCAGACCTCTGAGTAAACAGCTCTTCAGACTCAACCATCTGAGATACCCCAAGCCATAGTGTATGTAGTTTCTTACGGTTAAAAGGGGGGGCACCCAACCCACCTGTAATTGACGATGTCAACATCACGTAAAACACAGCAAGGGGATTCCAAAAAGAGTCTCCATTTTTTCCAAAAATATGGGGCACAGACACCACTTAAGTGGCATCAATTGCCCCAGAGTTGCTTAAAACGGTTGGTGAGGTTATTTTAACAAATCCTCAAGCTTTTACTCTCCCCAGGAAGACACAGGGGTAGAAAAGTCCTTGCGGATCCATGATTTGTTCATCTTTATGAACGTGAGTCTGTCTACATTGTCAGTGGATAGCCGCGTCCGCTTATCTGTCAGCACACCACCAGCAGCGCTGAACACACGTTCACAGAGAACAAAAATTATTATTAATTTGAAAGCTCGTGGAGCTTAGTATAGATCTCCAAGGCGTGAGTGGCGAGCTCCGGCCATTTATCCAGATTGGAAGCTCAAAAAGAGCAAGGGTCCAGTGACACAGTCATGGCTTCGATGTTCACTTGGAGATACTCCTGTACCATCGTCTCTAGGCGTTGACTATGTGTCTGACTTCTTGTCTCCTGTGGCCTTGCAAAGGATGGGCTAAAAAAGTGGTGAAAGGATTCCGCAAAATTGCTGCTACCAGCAGATACTGTATTACTGTTACGGTTTGAGTGATGAAGACTCGACAGTCCCACGGTTGGCAAGTTAGAACTGTGAGATTCACTAAGTGCACCACTGGTGTTTTGTGGAAAAGCACATGTAAGATTCTGCAACAGTCTCTGCTGATACTCCTGCATGCGTGAATCCCTTTCTATGGCAGGAATTATTTCGGCAAATTTACTTTTGTACCGGGGATCTAAGAGTGTGGCTACCCAGTAGCCAGAATTATTTTTAATTCTGACAATTCGAGGGTCATGTTGCAGGTAGTGCAGCAAGAAGGCACTCATGTGTCTTGCTCATCCAGGAGCACCAAGTCCCTGTTGTGTTGGTGGCGAGGTAAGAATCATGCTTCCTTCCTCTGCCCTCTCCCCCAAACCTCACACAACAGAAATGTGATCAAGGTCTCCCTCATCTGATGAGTCTTCCATGCCCATCGCCAGCTCATCCTCCACTTCTTCCTGGGCTCCTGCACCTTCCTCACTAGTTTGGCTGCTACCATGCGCCCTGGTTAATACCGCTCCCACACCCTCCCATGCCTGCCGCCTTGGTGCTGCCAACCGTCTGGACCTTGCAGATGTTAGCCCTTCCACATACAACTCCTCCTTCTCTACTTCCTCCACCTCCTCTTGTCCCACCACCTGACTCCGAATTCTGTTTAACATGTGCTCCAGCATGTAAATCACCGGAATAGTCATGCTGATAATGGCATCGTCAGCACTAAACGTCTTCGTCGCCATTTTAAAACTGTGCAGAAGGGTGCATAGGTCCCTGATCTGAGACCACTCCTCCAGCGTGATTTGCCCCACCTCTGGATCTCATTGGCCCAGGCTATAGTCAGAACGTATTGCACCAGGGCTTGTCGGTGCTGCCACAGTCGCTGCAACATGTGCAGAGTTGAATTCCACCGTGTTGGCACATCGCATTTTAGCCGGTGAAGTGGCAGGCTCAACGACTTCTGTAGAGATGTAAGTCGCTGAGCTGCGGGATGCGAACGGCGGAAGTGAGCACACAGCGACCATGCCCTCTGCAGAAGGCCATCTAGTCCGGGATAGTGGGCTAAAAATAGCTGGACAACCAGGTTCAACACCTGAGCCATACAAGGCACGAGTGTGACATTGCCCCGGCGAAGGGCCGCACCCAGGTTTGCAGCATTGTAGCACACGGCCTTCCCTGGTTGCAGGTCCAGTGGAGACAACCATTCATGAAACTGGTTCTCCAGAGCTGACTACAACTCTTCAGCTGTGTGACTCACATTTCCCAGACATTTCAAAGTAAAAACCATCAGATGACTTTAAGCCCTGCTGCCAGCATAGTAAGGAGGTGTGCAGGATCCCTTCTGCGCAGTTAGAAAGCGGGTGGCATGACCAGACAGGCTTTGGGTTCAGGTGGAGGACCGAGAGGAGGTTGAGGAGGCAGAAGCAGTGGAGGAACTTCGAGATAAAGAGGATTGATGCACAACTCGTGGGGACGGCAAGACTTGGACAGCAGCCCCTTGTCCTGCTGTCACCATAGTTAGCCAGTGCCCAGTCAGCGACATGTAACGCCCCTGTCCATGCCTACTCGTCCAAGTGTCTGTGGTGAAATGCACCCTGTCACACAAAGAGTTTTTCAAAGAAACGGTGATGTTGTGTGCGACATGCTGATGGAGCGCAGGCACACCTTTCTTTGAGAAGTAGTGCCGACTGGGCATCCGGTACTGGGGCACTGCGACGGACATAAGGTCTCAAAAATCCTCTGTGCCCACCAGGCGGAAAGGCAGCATTTCTGTAGCCAAGAGCTTGCAGATGGTGAAATTCAACCTCTTAGCTTTCTCATGGCTAGGAGGAAATGGTCTTTTACTTGTCCACATCTGAGGGACCGAGGTCTGGCTGTTGTGCTTAGACGGGGTTGAGTAGGGTGTCCCCGGCAAACTGACTGTCTGTGAGGAATATGCAGGCGGAAAAGTTAGGTTGCCTTGATCCAAAGGTGGTGCTCTCAATGTCGGAGAGCGCTCAACACCAGCTGGTGTTTCCACTTCCAAATGAAATGATGACCTGCCAATCACACTGTCTGTTGCGGGTAAAGAAGTGGCAGGTCTGCGTCTCAAAACAGGTGTGACTGCTGTCCCCCTAGTCACAGAGGATGAAGAGGCCGCAGATGCACAAGATGCGGCAGACGGTGGTTGGCCCGGCCCGCTAGGCCGCATTGTAGCACAGTGAGCTTCCCACTGCAACTTATGCTTCATATCCATGTGATGGTTCATGCATGAAGTACTCAAACTATGGATTTTTTGACCTCTACTTAGCTTTTGGTTACAAATGTTACAGATAACATGAGTTGAGTCATCCTTATCGATCTGAAAAAATGCCCAGGCTATGCAAGGCTTAGAACCCATGAGACCTAAAGAGCCACCACGACTTGTTGTCAGAGGCAGAGTTGTGTTTGAGGATGCAGTTGTTGACGTGCTTCCAGTATTACGTCTCTGTCCAGGAAGGCGCAACCTGACCTCGTCGTCACTAGCATCCTCCTCTACCTCCTCTGCTGACCTCATCGACTGGCTGACTGTGGGTTAACAGTAAGTGGGATTTGCAACCTCGTCATCATCACCCTGTGTGTTCTCACACCCATCGTCCTCAGAGCCAACCTCTTCCTGCCCTGACAAAAGACTCAAGTTGTCGCTCCAATCAGGTATTTGAGTCTCATCATCGTCTTCCTCATTGTCTCCACCAACAGGAGTTACAGTTTGGGAACGAGGGTCTACATTATGGTCAGAACCTACTTCATCTGGTCCTGGATCCGACTCATAAAGATTCTGGGCATCAGTGCAGATCATTTCCTCGTCTGGATTCACAGAAGCTCTGGAGCCGACCTCTGATTCCCAGGCTATAGTATGAGTAAACAGCTCTGCAGACTCAACCATCTGTTCTACCCCATACTCAGACAGGCAGCTGGAGACTTGGGAGCTGTGAGGAAGCAAGTGCGATTGGGGTGACACCTCTGAGGACTGAAGTATTTGTGATGTTGAAGTTGAGGTGGAGGAGAGCCCACTTAAAGGAGCACTTGATATCCGTTGAAGCACCTGCTGTTTTTGTGCCTCATCTGGAATTTGTAGTGATGGGCTTTGCCGTAAGAAAGGGATCGTATCACATTGTCCACTTAAAGAAGTAGACATCTTAGTTTGGCTGGAAGATGGTCTTTCTTCTGCGGATGATACTGTTGCTTTAACACCTACCCCATGGACACAACCTTTTTTTCCCTTCCCAACATGCCTATTCCCCTATCCACCAGATGCAGGCCTTTTGCCACTCATTTTGGTGGTTAACTAATTGACAACTCTGGAGTTATTTGCACAAAAAACGATGGATGGAAACCGAGCAGAGCTGAGTGGCCAAATTGTGGTACTAGCCCAAAAGGATTGGCTAGGTTAGAAGCAGTAAAACAATTTTATTAAATACACAGATGGTGGAGCTTGGTATAGATGGCCTAATAGAATGAGTACCAAACACTGCTACAGGCCCAAAATTATTTTCCAGGCAAGATGCAGCTAAAAATTATTAGTAATTTCAAACCTGGTGGAGCTTAGTATAGATGGCCTAATAGAATGAGTAACACACACTGCTAATATGCCCAAAATTATTTTACAGGCAAGATGCAGCTAAAAATTATTAGTAATTTGAAAGCTGGTGGAGCTTAGTATAGATGGCCTAATAGAATGAGTACCACACACTGCTAATATGCCCAAAATTATTTTCCAGGCAAGATGCAGCTAAAAATTATTAGGAATTTGAAAGCTAGTGGAGCTTAGTATAGATGGCCCAATAGAATGAGTAACACACACTGCTAATATGCCCAAAATTATTTTCCAAGCAAGATGCAGCTAAAATTATTAGTAATTTGAAAGCTGGTGGAGCTTATTATAGATGGCCTAATAGAACGAGTACCACACACTGTTAATATGCCCAAAATTATTTTACAGGCAAGATGCAGCTAAAAATTATTATTAATTTCAAAGCTGGGGGAGCTTGGTATAGATGGCCTAATACAATGAGTACCACACACTGCTACTAAGCCCAAAATTATTTTCTGGGCTAGATGCAGCTAAAAATTATTATTAATTTCAAAGCTGGTGGAGCTTGGTATAGATGGCCTAATACAATGAGTACCACAAACTGCTGCTAAGCCCAAAATTATTTTCCAGGCTAGGTGCAGCTAAAAATTATTATTAATTTCAAATCTGGTGGAGCTTGGTATAGATGGCCTAATACAATGAGTACCACACACTGCTACTAAGCCCAAAATTATTTTCTGGGCTAGATGCAGCTAAAAATTATTATTAATTTCAAAGCTGGTGGAGCTTGGTATAGATGGCCTAATACAATGAGTACCACACACTGCTACTAAGCCCAAAATTATTTTCCAGGCTAGATGCAGCTAAAAATTATTATTAACTTCAAAGCTGGTGGAGCTTGGTATAGATGGCCTAATACAATGAGTACCACACACTGCTACTAAGCCCAAAATTATTTTCTGGGCTAAATGCAGCTAAAAATTATTATTAATTTCAAAGCTGGTGGAGCTTGGTATAGATGGCCTAATACAATGAGTACCACACACAGCTACTAAACCCAAAATTATTTTCCACGCTAGATGCAGCTAAAAATTATTATTAATTTCAAAGCTGGTGGAGCTTGGTATAGATGGCCTAATACAATGAGTACCACACACTGCTACTATGCCCAAAATTATTTTCCAGGCAAGATGCAGCTAAAAATTATTATTAGTTTCAAAGCTGGTGGAGCTTGGTATAGATGGCCTAATACAATGAGTACCACACACTGCTACTAAGCCCAAAATTATTTTCTGGGCTAAATGCAGCTAAAAATTATTATTAATTTCAAAGCTGGTGAAGCTTGCTATAGATGGCCTAATACAATGAGTACCACACACAGCTGCTAAGCCCAAAATTATTTTCCGGGCTAGATGCAGCTAAAAATTATTATTTATTTCAAAGCTGGTGGAGCTTGGTATAGATGGCCTAATGCAATGAGTACCACACACAGCTACTAAGCCCAAAATTATTTTCCGGGCTAGATGCAGCTAAAAATTATTATTAATTTCAAAGCTGGTGGAGCTTCGTATAGATGGCCTAATACAATGAGTACCACACACTGCTACTAAGCCCAAAATGATTTTCTGGGCTAGATGCAGCTAAAAATTATTATTAATTTCAAAGCTGGTGGAGCTTGGTATAGATGGCCTAATACAATGAGTACCACACACTGCTACTAAGCCTAAAATAATTTTCCGGGCTAGATGCAGCTAAAAATTATTATTAATTTCAAAGTTGTTGGAGCTTGGTATAGATGGCCTAATACAATGAGTATCACACAATGCTACTAAGCCCAAGATTATTTTCCGGGCCAGATGCAGCTAAAAATGATTATTTATTTCAAAGCTGGTGGAGATTGGTATAGATGGCCTAATACAAAGAGTACCACACACAGCTACTAAGCCCAAAATTATTTTTCGGGCTAGATGCAGCTAAAAATTATTATTAATTTCAAAGCTGGTGGAGCTTGGTATAGATGGCCTAATACAATGAGTACCACACACTGCTACTAAGCCCAAAATTATTTTCCACGCTAGATGCAGCTAAAAATTATTATTAATTTCAAAGCTGGTGGAGCTTGGTATAGATGGCCTAATACAATGAGTACCACACACTGCTACTAAGCCCAAAATTATTTTCCGGGCCAGATGCAGCTAAAAATTATTATTAATTTCAAAGCTGGTGGAGCTTGGTATAGATGGCCTAATACAATGAGTACCACACTCAGCTACTAAGCCCAAAATTATTTTCCGGGCTAGATGCAGCTAAAAATTATTATTAATTTCAAAGCTGGTGGAGCTTGGTATAGATGGCCTAATACAATGAGTACCACACACTGCTACTATGCCCAAAATTATTTTCCGGGCTAAATGCAGCTAAAAATTATCATTAATTTCAAAGCTGGTGGAGCTTGGTATAGATGGCCTAATACAATGAGTACCACACACTGCTACTAAGCCCAAAATTATTTTCTGGGTTAAATGCAGCTAAAAATTATTATTAATTTCAAAGCTGGTGGAGCTTGGTATAGATGGCCTAATACAATGAGTACCATGAGTACCACACACAGCTACTAAGCCCAAAATTATTTTCCGGGCAAGATGCAGCTAAAAGTTATTATTAATTTCAAAGCTGGTGGAGCTTGGTATAGATGGACTAATACAATGAGTACCACACACTGCTACTATGCTCAAAATTATTTTCCGGGCTAGATGCAGCTAAAAATTATTATTAATTTCAAAGCTGGTGGAGCTTGGTATAAATCTCCTAATACAATGAGTACAACACACTGCTACTAAGCCCAAAATTATTTTTTGGGCTAGATGTAGCTAAAAATTATTATTAATTTCAAAGCTGGTGGAGCTTAGTATAGATGGCCTAATAGATTGAGTACCACACACTGCTAATATGCCCAAAATTATTTTACAGGCAAGATGCAGCTAAAAATTATTATTAATTTCAAAGCTTGTGGAGCTTGGTATAGATGGCCTAATACAATGAGTACCACACACTGCTACTAAGCCCAAAATTATTTTCCGGGCTAGATGCAGCTAAAAATTATTATTAATTTCAAAGCTGTTGGCGCTTGGTATAGATGGCCTAATACAATGAGTACCACACACTACTATTATGCCCAAAATTATTTTCCAGGCAAGATGCAGCTAAAAATTATTAGTAATTTGAAAGCTGGTGGAGCTTAGTATAGATGGCCTAATAGAATGAGTACCACACACTGCTACAGGCCCAAAAGGTTTTACTTGGCTAGGTGCAGTAAAAAATTTGTATTACATACACAGGTGGTGTAGCTTGCAACACAGATAGGCTACTCCACTGACTAACACACACTGCAAGAGGCCCAAAAGGATTTGCTTAGCTAGATTTAGCCAAATGCTGTGAAAAACACTTGCACAGCACTAAAACAGACCTGCCTGGGGAAAAGTGATAGGAATTGATGTAACCTAGCCCTCAAAAGGGCTGGAATTACAACTAGTCACTAGAGATGAGCGTTGTTCTACTCGAACTGTTTGCCAATCTCAAATTCGAGCTGTTTTGGGCCGTGTTCGAGCCGTTCGGCGAACACGAACAATTTGAGAAAAATTCGGCTGTTCGAGGTTATGTTCGATAACTGTTCGTGCACTAAAATCATAACTGGATTTTTTCTCAGTAATGATGAAAATTAATGTTAATACGCAGTTTGAGTGTACAGCGGGGTGGGGGAGGGGCAGGGGATGGATCTCTGCAGGAACAATGAAGATCTCCATTTTTTTTTTCTCTTTCCCGCATTTACAGTGGGGAGGTGCAATCTGTCAGCCTATCAGCAGCGCACACACGGAGCGAAGTGCTTTTTTTCACAAAAGCAAGGGCATGTGTCATTGGCAGTGTATGTCACATGTCCTTGCCCTATAAGACCAAGCCATTTTCCCCGTCGCCACCATTTTCTCACTGCTGCAGCTGCGTGTTAGACGGCACCGCTGTTGCTGTGTGCGCTATACCTTGTTAATTTCAAGCCAATTTTTGCACAAATCTACAGATAGCTTGGGAGTAGGGAATAGTTGTGATTGCAGTCCTTTTAAGGACTAGGTTACAGCATTTCCTACGACTTTTATCAGGCACGTCTGTGCTCTTAAATAGATAGATTGTGGGAGTAAAGACTAATTGCAATTGGAGTCCTTTTCAGGACTAGGTTACATCAGTTCCTATCAGTTTTTGCCAGGCAGGTCTGTGCCAGTGCTGTGCAAGTTTTTTTCACAGCATTTGGCTGAATCTAGCAAAGCTAATCCTTTTTGGCCTATTGCAGAGTGTGTTAGTCAGTGGAGTAGCCTATCTGTGTTGCAAGATATACCACCTGTGTATAGAATACCAATTTTTACTGCACCTAGTGAAGTAAAATCTTTTGGGCATAGCATCATTCTATTAGTCCATCTATACTGACCTCCATCAGGTTGCAAATTGAATATAATTTTTTTCTGCTCCTAGCTCTGAAAAAATATTGGGCTTCTAGCTGTGTGTGGGACTTGTTGTATTAGTCCATCTATACTGACCTCCATCAGGTTGCAAACTGCATATATTTTTTTCTTCATCTACCTCTGAAAAAATATTGGGCTTCTAGCTGTGTGTGGGACTTGTTCTATTAATCCATCTATACAGACCTCCATCAGGTTGCAAACTGAATATATTTTTTTCTGCATCTACCTCTGAAAAAATATTGGGCTTCTAGCTGTGTGTGGGACTTGTATTAGTCCATCTATACTGACCTCCATCAGGTTGCAAACTGAATATATTTTTTTCTGCATCTACCTCTGAAAAAATATTGGGCTTCTAGCTGTGTGTGGGACTTGTTGTATTAGTCCATCTATACAGACCTCCATCAGGTTGCAAACTGAATATATTTTTTTCTGCATCTACCTCTGAAAAAATATTGGGCTTCTAGCTGTGTGTGGGACTTGTTGTATTAGTCCATCTATACTGACCTCCATCAGGTTGCAAACTGAATATATTTTTTTCTGCATCTACCTCTGAAAAAATATTGGGCTTCTAGCTGTGTGTGGGACTTGTTCTATTAATCCATCTATACAGACCTCCATCAGGTTGCAAACTGAATATATTTTTTTCTGCATCTAGCTCTGAAAAAATATTTGGCCTTCTAGCTGTGTGTGGGACTTTCTCTATTAGTCCATCTATACTGACCTCCATCAGGTTGCAAATTGAATATAATTTTTTTCTGCATCTAACCCAGCCAATAGTTTTGGCCTAATACCACAGTTTGGCCACTCAGCTCTGCTCGGTTCCCATCCATTGTTTTTTTGTGCAAACAACTCCAGAGTTGTTAATTAGTTAACCACCAAAATGAGTGGAAAAAGGCCTGCTGCTGGTGGAAAGGGGAATAGGCGTGTTGGGAAGGGGAAAAAAGGTTGTGTCCGTGGGGTAGGTGTTAAAGCAACAGTAACATCTGCAGAAGAAAGACCATCTTCCAGCCAAACTAAAATGTCTACTTCTTTTAGCGGACAATGTGATAAGATCCCTTTCTTACGGCCACGCCAATCGCTACAAATTCCAGATGAGGCACAAAAACAGCAGGTGCTTCAACGGATATCAAGTGCTCCTTTAAGTGGGCTCTCCTCCACATCAACTTCAACATCACAAATACTCCAGTCCTCAAAGGTGTCACCCCAATCGCACTTGCTTCCTCACAGCTCCCAAATCTCCAGCTGCCCGTCTGAGTATGAGGTAGAACAGATGGTTGAGTCTGCAGAGCTGTTTACTCATACTATAGCCTGGGAATCAGAGGTCGACTCCAGCGCTTCTGTGAATCCAGACGAGGAAATGATCTGCACTGATGCCCAGAATCTTTATGAGTCGGATCCAGGACCAGACGCAGAAGGTTCTGACCATAATGTAGACCCTCATTCCCAAACTGTAACTCCTGTTGGTGGAGACAATGAGGAAGACGATGATAAGACTCAAATACCTGATTGGAGCGACAACTTTAGTTTTTTGTCAGGGCAGGAACAGGTTGGCTCTGAGGACGATGGGTGTGATAACGCACAGGGTGATGATGATGAGATTGGAGATCCCACTTACTGTCAACCCACAGTCAGCCAAGAGATGAGGTCAGCAGAGGAGGTGGAGGAAGATGCTAGTGACGACGAGGTCAGGTTGCGCCTTCCTGGACAGAGACGTAGTACTGGAAGCACGTCAACAACTGCATCCTCAAACACAACTCTGCCTCTCACCACAAGTCGTGGTGGCTCTTCAGGTCGCATGGGTGCTAAGCCTTGCATAGCCTGGGCATTTTTTCAGATCGATAAAGATGACCCAACTCGTGTTATCTGTAACATTTGTCAGCAAAAGCTAAGTAGAGGCCAAAAAATACATAGTTTGAGTACTTCATGCATGAACCGGCACATGGACATGAAGCATAAGTTGCAGTGGGAAGCTCAGTGTGCTACAATGCGGCCTAGCCGGCCGGGCCAACCACCGTCTGCCATATCTTGTGCATCCGCGGCCTCTTCATCCTCTGTGACTGGGGGGACAGCAGTCACACCTGTTTTGGGGCGCAGACCTGCCACCTCTTTACCCGCAACAGCCAGCGTGATTGGCAGGTCATCATTTTCTTTGGAGGTGGTAACACCAGCTGGTGTTGAGCGCTGTCCGACATCGATAGCACCACCTTTGGATCAAGGCAACCTAACATGTCCGCCTGCATCTTCCTCACAGACCGGCAGTTTGCCGGGGACACCCTTATCAACCCCGACTAAGCACAATAGCCAGCCCTCGGTCCCTCAGATGTGGACAAGTAAAAGACCATTTCCTCCTAGCCATGAGAAAGCTAAGAGGTTGAATTTCACCATCTGCAAGTTCTTGGCTACAGAAATGCTGCCTTTCCGCCTGGTGGACACAGAGGATTTTCGAGACCTTATGTCCGTCGCAGTGCCCCAGTACCAGATGCCCAGTCGGCACTACTTCTCAAAGAAAGGTGTGCCTGCGCTCCACCAGAATGTCGCACACAACATCACCGCTTCTTTGAGAAACTCTGTGTGTGACAGGGTGCATTTCACCACAGACACTTGGATGAGTAGGCATGGACAGGGGCGTTACATGTCGCTGACTGGGCACTGGGTAACTATGGTGACAGCAGGACAAGGGGCTGCTGTCCAAGTCTTGCCGTCCCCATGAGTTGTGCGTCAATCCTCTTTATGTCAAAGTTCCTCCACTGCTTCTGCCTCCTCAACCTCCTCTCGGTCTTCCACCTGCACCCAAAGCCTGTCTGGTCATGCCACAAGCTTTCTAACTGTGCAGAAGGGATCCTGCACACCTCCTTACTATGCTGGCAGTAGGGCTCAACGTCATCAGGCGGTTTTTACATTGAAATGTCTGGGAAATGTGAGTCACACAGCTGAGGAGTTGTGGTCAGCTCTGGAGAACCAATTTCATGAATGGTTGTCTCCACTGGACCTGAAACCAGGGAAGGCCGTGTGCGACAATGCTGCAAACCTGGGTGCGGCCCTTCGCCGGGGCAATGTCACACACGTGCCTTGTATGGCTCACGTGTTGAACCTGGTTGTCCAGCAATTTTTAGCCCACTATCCCAGACTAGATGGCCTTCTGCAGAGGGCACGGTCGCTGTGTGCTCACTTTCGCCGTTCGCATCCCGCAGCTCAGCGACTTACATCTCTACAGAAGTCGTTGGGCCTGCCACTTCACCGGCTAAAATGCGATGTGCCTACCCGGTGGAATTCAACTCTGCACATGTTGCAGCGACTGTGGCAGCACCGACAAGCCCTGGTGCAATACGTTCTGACGTATAGCCTGGGCCAACGAGATCCAGAGGTGGGGCAAATCACGCTGGAGGAGTGGTCTCAGATCAGGGACCTATGCACCCTTCTGCACAGTTTTGAAATGGCGACGAAGATGTTTAGTGCTGACGATGCCATTATCAGCATGACTATTCCGGTGATTTACATGCTGGAGCACATGTTAAACAGAATTCGGAGTCAGGTGGTGGCACAAGAGGAGGTGGAGGAAGTAGAGGAGGAGGAGTTGTATGCGGAAGGGCTAATGTAGCACCCTGAGGACTCGGCTGCTACAGGGGTATTGCACCTCACTCCAGAGGTGTGGTATTCCACTCCCGGGTAAGGATGGAGTGTGGGACTGAGCTCAGTAGGCTGCATGCACTACATACATCCCATTTCCGGGGGACAGAACTACGGTACTCCCACCAAGTAAATGTGCAGGTACGACAGCGTCTGTCCCTGGCTGGAGTGGGAGGGGGGGTGGAACATCCCAGTAGTGTAGGGGCAGATAGGGGAGGGGCTCTTGGCATAGAGATAGGAGCCCATTGGGTGCTGGTCACCTGGGCTCACACATAGAGGGAGTATATATGGTGGGCACCATCTTAGGACAGGGTCAGTCAGTCAGTCTGAGCAGAAGCCGAAGGAGAGTTCAGCCAGGAGGGCTGACTAGGAGCTGTGGCTCCGGCTGGGCCCAGCTCCAGGGCCAGGCTTGTAGTGGAGAGGAAGAAGGAAGGCCCAGAGACGCAGAAAAGAGGGAACCCTAAGATCCCAGAATTAAGCCAAAAGGGTGAAGGGTTGGCAGAAGAGGGCACCGGATCCCAAGCTGGCGGAGGCAAAAGTAACCCTTAACCAGGAACCGGAGGTCGTGGTCAAGTTTTGCCACGACCCTCACCACATCCACCAGGAAGGTACACCAAGAGTAGGGTCAGGAAAGCCAGAGAAGGTTTTACCGTAGAAGGCCCAAGGGAACCGGACAAAGGTGGATCCCTGGTGGGGACGGCCAGGAGAAAGAGAGTGAGAGGGAAGCTCAGGACCACGCTCCGGAACTGCCTGGGGGTTAGCCGAGTCCCGCACCTGGTGAATGCAGTACGGCTCGGGTGGTCACTCCCGGCTGAAGTGACTAAAGCAACATCAGTGAGTAAAAACCCTGAAACTGCATCTCACGTCTCTGACTCTCCTTTCTGCACTATCACTACCTCCATCATCCGCACCAGCTGCCCTGAGGCCATACCCCTCCCGTTGGGGGTTATACCACCATTGCTGCACACATACTACCGGCCTCAGCGGACTGTTCTGCAGCGGCGGCCTTGTGACCGCAAATCAACGGGTGGCGTAGTCGACACTGAAACAACATCTACCAAGACTGCCACACACTTAGTTTGACCACCCTGGGCACGGACCGGGTCACCGCCACAAGGACTACTACCCCTATCTAGATCCGGCTCCGGGTATCCCTTGAACATGGCCCAGGGGGCGCGTCAACTTTGGCGTAGTCGGCAGGATCACGTGCCCGCCACCACCGGGTACTGCGTGCCTGAAGAAAAGTTTATATGTACCGTAAGAAGAAGTCTCCCGCCAATTCCGGAGGGTCCCCGCCATCGGACGCCATCACGGGTCGTTTCCCGCCGGTTGCCCGCCATCTGCAGCTTTTTCCCGCCATCCACGGAGTTTCCCGCCACTGGGAGACGATTCCCGCCATTTGAGAAGATTTCCCGCCCTGGCAGAGTGGACGCCATTATGGGCGTGCCAGAGGGTGGCAAGAGGCCACCTCCCATCGTGGGCGAGGTCCAAGAATGGCGCCAAAAGCGAAGACCGCCCCCACCAGCAGAGATTGCAATGATTGAGATGTCCGTCAGCGTGGGTGGTCTGCCCCTGGAACTGACAATCACCAAGTTGCCCCGGGACCACCCTCAGTGTGGGCGGATACAGAACAAAAGAGTGAGGATGGGTGCAGCCTGGAAGAGTCTGGAGAGGTCGCACCCGGAGATGGAGGGAGAGTCAGGCAGCACCGACCCTGTGGTCAGGAGCCTGTTGCAAGTCACCACCCCACAAGACCTGGTGGAGATCCTAGCACAGCTCCCCCGAGACCGGGAGCGTGCACAGACCGCGCTGGAGGGCCTCGCACGGAGGATGGCCCAGGTGCAGCGAGAAACGCTGACTGAGTGGAGTAGGGAGATGGCCCAGCAGGCTGGAACCCGCCAGCGGAGCACGCCACCCGAGACGAGGAGTCTGACCGCCTCTGAGGATGGTGCAGGAGTAATGAAGGCCGGAGACGATGCCGTGGAAGGAGCTGAAGAGACGGAGGCAGGTAAAGGGGACGTCACTACCCCAAGCCTAGAAACCGCGAGCCTGCCCCAGCTCCCCGTCGCAGAGCCCGAAATTCCCCCTACCGTGCCCGTCGCTGCACCGCCACAGCTACAGACTAGGCCTCAAGTAGGCGCCGCGGCCACGCCCCCTGTGACGTCACGCGCCTCAACCCCGAGCGCGGCCAAGCAGGAGACGCCACCGGCCTGGTCGCAAGGTCGAGTGCCCCCGGGCGCCGCCGTCTCCACAGTGCCCTTTACCTTTAGAGCACCACCGGCCTGGTCGCAAGGCCTGGTGAATCCGGGCGCCGCTACTACCACCGCGCCCTCAACCCACAAAGTCCTACCCTTGGGTGAAGACCTGTTCGCCCAGCACACTTGCCCGGATGGGCAGCCCTTTGAGTGGCCACCGGAGTACCTCCATCCCCGACTCCGGAAGGAAAGGCCTCTGTGTGAGCCTCTGATTCCGGCTCCGGCGCCCGCCAAGATCACTCCGCTCCCGTTGGAGGAGGCCCAATTCGAATGGGACCCCACTGGAGAAAACCTCATCGGCTTCACCCACGAGACCCGGGCGGCCGCAGCCCAGCGAGCGAGCTAAAAATTATTATTAATTTCAAAGCTGGTGGAGCTTGGTATAGATGGCCTAATACAATGAGTACCACACACTGCTACTATGCCCAAAATTATTTTCCGGGCTAAATGCAGCTAAAAATTATTATTAATTTCAAAGCTGGTGGAGCTTGGTATAGATGGCCTAATACAATGAGTACCACACACTGCTACTAAGCCAAAAATTATTTTCTGGGTTAAATGCAGCTAAAAATTATTATTAATTTCAAAGCTGGTGGAGCTTGGTATAGATGGACTAATACAATGAGTACCACACACTGCTACTATGCCCAAAATTATTTTCCGGGCTAGATGCAGCTAAAAATTATTATTAATTTCAAAGCTGGTGGAGCTTGGTATAAATGGCCTAATACAATGAGTACAACACACTGCTACTAAGCCCAAAGTTATTTTTTGGGCTAGATGTAGCTAAAAATTATTATTAATTTCAAAGCTGGTGGAGCTTAGTAAAGATGGCCTAATAGATTGAGTACCACACACTGCTAATATGCCCAAAATTATTTTACAGGCAAGATGCAGCTAAAAATTATTATTAATTTCAAAGCTTGTGGAGCTTGGTATAGATGGCCTAATACAATGAGTACCACACACTGCTACTAAGCCCAAAATTATTTTCCGGGCTAGATGCAGCTAAAAATTATTATTAATTTCAAAGCTGTTGGCGCTTGGTATAGATGGCCTAATACAATGAGTACCACACACTACTATTATGCCCAAAATTATTTTCCAGGCAAGATGCAGCTAAAAATTATTAGTAATTTGAAAGCTGGTGGAGCTTAGTATAGATGGCCTAATAGAATGAGTACCACACACTGCTACAGGCCCAAAAGGTTTTACTTGGCTAGGTGCAGTAAAAAATTTGTATTACATACACAGGTGGTGTAGCTTGCAACACAGATAGGCTACTCCACTGACTAACACACACTGCAAGAGGCCCAAAAGGATTTGCTTAGCTAGATTTAGCCAAATGCTGTGAAAAACACTTGCACAGCACTAAAACAGACCTGGCTGGGAAAAAGTGATAGGAATTGATGTAACCTAGCCCTCAAAAGGGCTGGAATTACAACTAGTCACTAGAGATGAGCGTTGTTCTACTCGAACTGTTCGCCAATCTCAAATTCGAGCTGTTTTGGGCCGTGTTCGAGCCGTTCGGCGAACACGAACAATTTGAGAAAAATTCGGCTGTTCGAGGTTATGTTCGATAACTGTTCGTGCACCAAAATCATAACTGGATTTTTTCTCAGTAATGATGAAAATTAATGTTAATACGCAGTTTGAGTGTACAGCGGGGTGGGGGGAGGGGCAGGGGATGGATCTCTGCAGGAACAATGAAGATCTCCATTTTTTTTTTCTCTTTCCCGCATTTACAGTGGGGAGGTGCAATCTGTCAGCCTATCAGCAGCGCACACACGGAGCGAAGTGCTTTTTTTCACAAAAGCAAGGGCATGTGTCATTGGCAGTGTATGTCACATGTCCTTGCCCTATAAGACCAAGCCATTTTCCCCGTCGCCACCATTTTCTCACTGCTGCAGCTGCGTGTTAGACGGCACCGCTGTTGCTGTGTGCGCTATACCTTGTTAATTTCAAGCCAATTTTTGCACAAATCTACAGATAGCTTGGGAGTAGGGAATAGTTGTGATTGCAGTCCTTTTAAGGACTAGGTTACAGCATTTCCTACGACTTTTATCAGGCAGGTCTGTGCTCTTAAATAGATAGATTGTGGGAGTAAAGACTAATTGTAATTGGAGTCCTTTTCAGGACTAGGTTACATCAGTTCCTATCAGTTTTTGCCAGGCAGGTCTGTGCCAGTGCTGTGCAAGTTTTTTTCACAGCATTTGGCTGAATCTAGCAAAGCTAATCCTTTTTGGCCTATTGCAGAGTGTGTTAGTCAGTGGAGTAGCCTATCTGTGTTGCAAGATATACCACCTGTGTATAGAATACCAATTTTTTTACTGCACCTAGTGAAGTAAAATCTTTTGGGCATAGCATCATTCTATTAGTCCATCTATACTGACCTCCATCAGGTTGCAAATTGAATATAATTTTTTTCTGCACCTAGCTCTGAAAAAATATTGGGCTTCTAGCTGTGTGTGGGACTTGTTGTATTAGTCCATCTATACTGACCTCCATCAGGTTGCAAACTGCATATATTTTTTTCTTCATCTACCTCTGAAAAAATATTGGGCTTCTAGCTGTGTGTGGGACTTGTTCTATTAATCCATCTATACAGACCTCCATCAGGTTGCAAACTGAATATATTTTTTTCTGCATCTACCTCTGAAAAAATATTGGGCTTCTAGCTGTGTGTGGGACTTGTATTAGTCCATCTATACTGACCTCCATCAGGTTGCAAACTGAATATATTTTTTTCTGCATCTACCTCTGAAAAAATATTGGGCTTCTAGCTGTGTGTGGGACTTGTTGTATTAGTCCATCTATACAGACCTCCATCAGGTTGCAAACTGAATATATTTTTTTCTGCATCTACCTCTGAAAAAATATTGGGCTTCTAGCTGTGTGTGGGACTTGTTGTATTAGTCCATCTATACTGACCTCCATCAGGTTGCAAACTGAATATATTTTTTTCTGCATCTACCTCTGAAAAAATATTGGGCTTCTAGCTGTGTGTGGGACTTGTTCTATTAATCCATCTATACAGACCTCCATCAGGTTGCAAACTGAATATATTTTTTTCTGCATCTAGCTCTGAAAAAATATTTGGCCTTCTAGCAGTGTGTGGGACTTTCTCTATTAGTCCATCTATACTGACCTCCATCAGGTTGCAAATTGAATATAATTTTTTTCTGCATCTAACCCAGCCAATAGTTTTGGCCTAATACCACAGTTTGGCCACTCAGCTCTGCTCGGTTCCCATCCATTGTTTTTTTGTGCAAACAACTCCAGAGTTGTTAATTAGTTAACCACCAAAATGAGTGGAAAAAGGCCTGCTGCTGGTGGAAAGGGGAATAGGCGTGTTGGGAAGGGGAAAAAAGGTTGTGTCCGTGGGGTAGGTGTTAAAGCAACAGTAACATCTGCAGAAGAAAGACCATCTTCCAGCCAAACTAAAATGTCTACTTCTTTTAGCGGACAATGTGATAAGATCCCTTTCTTACGGCCACGCCAATCGCTACAAATTCCAGATGAGGCACAAAAACAGCAGGTGCTTCAACGGATATCAAGTGCTCCTTTAAGTGGGCTCTCCTCCACATCAACTTCAACATCACAAATACTCCAGTCCTCAAAGGTGTCACCCCAATCGCACTTGCTTCCTCACAGCTCCCAAATCTCCAGCTGCCCGTCTGAGTATGAGGTAGAACAGATGGTTGAGTCTGCAGAGCTGTTTACTCATACTATAGCCTGGGAATCAGAGGTCGACTCCAGCGCTTCTGTGAATCCAGACGAGGAAATGATCTGCACTGATTCCCAGAATCTTTATGAGTCGGATCCAGGACCAGACGCAGAAGGTTCTGACCATAATGTAGACCCTCATTCCCAAACTGTAACTCCTGTTGGTGGAGACAATGAGGAAGACGATGATAAGACTCAAATACCTGATTGGAGCGACAACTTTAGATTTTTGTCAGGGCAGGAACAGGTTGGCTCTGAGGACGACGGGTGTGATAACGCACAGGGTGATGATGATGAGGTTGGAGATCCCACTTACTGTCAACCCACAGTCAGCCAAGAGATGAGGTCAGCAGAGGAGGTGGAGGAAGATGCTAGTGACGACGAGGTCAGGTTGCGCCTTCCTGGACAGAGACGTAGTACTGGAAGCACGTCAACAACTGCATCCTCAAACACAACTCTGCCTCTCACCACAAGTCGTGGTGGCTCTTCAGGTCGCATGGGTGCTAAGCCTTGCATAGCCTGGGCATTTTTTCAGATCGATAAAGATGACCCAACTCGTGTTATCTGTAACATTTGTCAGCAAAAGCTAAGTAGAGGCCAAAAAATACATAGTTTGAGTACTTCATGCATGAACCGGCACATGGACATGAAGCATAAGTTTCAGTGGGAAGCTCAGTGTGCTACAATGCGGCCTAGCCGGCCGGGCCAACCACCGTCTGCCATATCTTGTGCATCCGCGGCCTCTTCATCCTCTGTGACTGGGGGGACAGCAGTCACACCTGTTTTGGGGCGCAGACCTGCCACCTCTTTACCCGCAACAGCCAGCGTGATTGGCAGGTCATCATTTTCTTTGGAGGTGGTAACACCAGCTGGTGTTGAGCGCTGTCCGACATCGATAGCACCACCTTTGGATCAAGGCAACCTAACATGTCCGCCTGCATCTTCCTCACAGACCGGCAGTTTGCCGGGGACACCCTTATCAACCCCGTCTAATCACAATAGCCAGCCCTCGGTCCCTCAGATGTGGACAAGTAAAAGACCATTTCCTCCTAGCCATGAGAAAGCTAAGAGGTTGAATTTCACCATCTGCAAGTTCTTGGCTACAGAAATGCTGCCTTTCCGCCTGGTGGACACAGAGGATTTTCGAGACCTTATGTCCGTCGCAGTGCCCCAGTACCAGATGCCCAGTCGGCACTACTTCTCAAAGAAAGGTGTGCCTGCGCTCCACCAGCATGTCGCACACAACATCACCGCTTCTTTGAGAAACTCTGTGTGTGACAGGGTGCATTTCACCACAGACACTTGGACGAGTAGGCATGGACAGGGGCGTTACATGTCGCTGACTGGGCACTGGGTAACTATGGTGACAGCAGGACAAGGGGCTGCTGTCCAAGTCTTGCCGTCCCCACGAGTTGTGCGTCAATCCTCTTTATGTCAAAGTTCCTCCACTGCTTCTGCCTCCTCAACCTCCTCTCGGTCTTCCACCTGCACCCAAAGCCTGTCTGGTCATGCCACAAGCTTTCTAACTGTGCAGAAGGGATCCTGCACACCTCCTTACTATGCTGGCAGTAGGGCTCAATGTCATCAGGCGGTTTTTACATTGAAATGTCTGGGAAATGTGAGTCACACAGCTGAGGAGTTGTGGTCAGCTCTGGAGAACCAATTTCATGAATGGTTGTCTCCACTGGACCTGAAACCAGGGAAGGCCGTGTGTGACAATGCTGCAAACCTGGGTGCGGCCCTTCGCCGGGGCAATGTCACACACGTGCCTTGTATGGCTCACGTGTTGAACCTGGTTGTCCAGCAATTTTTAGCCCACTATCCCAGACTAGATGGCCTTCTGCAGAGGGCACGGTCGCTGTGTGCTCACTTTCGCCGTTCGCATCCCGCAGCTCAGCGACTTACATCTCTACAGAAGTCGTTGGGCCTGCCACTTCACCGGCTAAAATGCGATGTGCCTACCCGTTGGAATTCAACTCTGCACATGTTGCAGCGACTGTGGCAGCACCGACAAGCCCTGGTGCAATACGTTCTGACGTATAGCCTGGGCCAACGAGATCCAGAGGTGGGGCAAATCACGCTGGAGGAGTGGTCTCAGATCAGGGACCTATGCACCCTTCTGCACAGTTTTGAAATGGCGACGAAGATGTTTAGTGCTGACGATGCCATTATCAGCATGACTATTCCGGTGATTTACATGCTGGAGCACATGTTAAACAGAATTCGGAGTCAGGTGGTGGCACAAGAGGAGGTGGAGGAAGTAGAGGAGGAGGAGTTGTATGCGGAAGGGCTAATGTAGCACCCTGAGGACTCGGCTGCTACAGGGGTATTGCACCTCACTCCAGAGGTGTGGTATTCCACTCCCGGGTAAGGATGGAGTGTGGGACTGAGCTCAGTAGGCTGCATGCACTACATACATCCCATTTCCGGGGGACAGAACTACGGTACTCCCACCAAGTAAATGTGCAGGTACGACAGCGTCTGTCCCTGGCTGGAGTGGGAGGGGGGGTGGAACATCCCAGTAGTGTAGGGGCAGATAGGGGAGGGGCTCTGGGCATAGAGATAGGAGCCCATTGGGTGCTGGTCACCTGGGCTCACACATAGAGGGAGTATATATGGTGGGCACCATCTTAGGACAGGGTCAGTCAGTCAGTCTGAGGAGAAGCTGAAGGAGAGTTCAGCCAGGAGGGCTGACTAGGAGCTGTGGCTCCGGCTGGGCCCAGCTCCAGGGCCAGGCTTGTAGTGGAGAGGAAGAAGGAAGGCCCAGAGACGCAGAAAAGAGGGAACCCTAAGATCCCAGAATTAAGCCAAAAGGGTGAAGGGTTGGCAGAAGAGGGCACCGGATCCCAAGCTGGCGGAGGCAAAAGTAACCCTTAACCAGGAACCGGAGGTCGTGGTCAAGTTTTGCCACGACCCTCACCACATCCACCAGGAAGGTACACCAAGAGTAGGGTCAGGAAAGCCAGAGAAGGTTTTACCGTAGAAGGCCCAAGGGAACCGGACAAAGGTGGATCCCTGGTGGGGACGGCCAGGAGAAAGAGAGTGAGAGGGAAGCTCAGGACCACGCTCCGGAACTGCCTGGGGGTTAGCCGAGTCCCGCACCTGGTGAATGCAGTACGGCTCGGGTGGTCACTCCCGGCCGAAGTGACTAAAGCAACATCAGTGAGTAAAAACCCTGAAACTGCATCTCACGTCTCTGACTCTCCTTTCTGCACTATCACTACCTCCATCATCCGCACCAGCTGCCCTGAGGCCATACCCCTCCCGTTGGGGGTTATACCACCATTGCTGCACACATACTACCGGCCTCAGCGGACTGTTCTGCAGCGGTGGCCTTGTGACCGCAAATCAACGGGTGGCGTAGTCGACACTGAAACAACATCTACCAAGACTGCCACACACTTAGTTTGACCACCCTGGGCACGGACCGGGTCACCGCCACAAGGACTACTACCCCTATCTAGATCCGGCTCCGGGTATCCCTTGAACATGGCCCAGGGGGCGCGTCAACTTTGGCGTAGTCGGCAGGATCACGTGCCCGCCACCACCGGGTACTGCGTGCCTGAAGAAAAGTTTATATGTACCGTAAGAAGAAGTCTCCCGCCAATTCCGGAGGGTCCCCGCCATCGGACGCCATCACGGGTCGTTTCCCGCCGGTTGCCCGCCATCTGCAGCTTTTTCCCGCCATCCACGGAGTTTCCCGCCACTGGGAGACGATTCCCGCCATCTGAGAAGATTTCCCGCCCTGGCAGAGTGGACGCCATTATGGGCGTGCCAGAGGGTGGCAAGAGGCCACCTCCCATCGTGGGCGAGGTCCAAGAATGGCGCCAAAAGCGAAGACCGCCCCCACCAGCAGAGATTGCAATGAATGAGATGTCCGTCAGCGTGGGGGGTCTGCCCCTGGAACTGACAATCACCAAGTTGCCCAGGGACCACCCTCAGTGTGGGCGGATACAGAACAAAAGAGTGAGGATGGGTGCAGCCTGGAAGAGTCTGGAGAGGTCGCACCCGGAGATGGAGGGAGAGTCAGGCAGCACCGACCCTGTGGTCAGGGGCCTGTTGCAAGTCACCACCCCACAAGACCTGGTGGAGATCCTAGCACAGCTCCCCCGAGACCGGGAGCGTGCACAGACCGCGCTGGAGGGCCTCGCACGGAGGATGGCCCAGGTGCAGCGAGAAACGCTGACTGAGTGGAGTAGGGAGATGGCCCAGCAGGCTGGAACCCGCCAGCGGAGCACGCCACCCGAGACGAGGAGTCTGACCGCCTCTGAGGATGGTGCAGGAGGAATGAAGGCCGGAGACGACGCCGTGGAAGGAGCTGAAGAGACGGAGGCAGGTAAAGGGGACGTCACTACCCCAAGCCTAGAAACCGCGAGCCTGCCCCAGCTCCCCGTCGCAGAGCCCGAAATTCCCCCTACCGTGCCCGTCGCTGCACCGCCACAGCTACAGACTAGGCCTCAAGTAGGCGCTGCGGCCACGCCCCCTGTGACGTCACGCGCCTCAACCCCGAGCGCGGCCAAGCAGGAGACGCCACCGGCCTGGTCGCAAGGTCGAGTGCCCCCGGGCGCCGCCGTCTCCACAGTGCCCTTTACCTTTAGAGCACCACCGGCCTGGTCGCAAGGCCTTGTGAATCCGGGCGCCGCTACTACCACCGCGCCCTCAACCCACAAAGTCCTACCCTTGGGTGAAGACCTGTTCGCCCAGCACACTTGCCCGGATGGGCAGCCCTTTGAGTGGCCACCGGAGTACCTCCATCCCCGACTCCGGAAGGAAAGGCCTCTGTGTGAGCCTCTGATTCCGGCTCCGGCGCCCGCCAAGATCACTCCGCTCCCGTTGGAGGAGGCCCAATTCGAATGGGACCCCTCTGGAGAAAACCTCATCGGCTTCACCCACGAGACCCGGGCGGCCGCAGCCCAGCGAGCAGAGTGCTGCCGGCAACAGCTGGAGGTCTTCGACCGGGAACGGCGAGAGAGGCGGGTCCGCGAGGAGCGGCTGCAAGTCCAGAGTGCGGAGCAGAAGAGCCGGACCAGACGAAACCCCCGTGCAGCCCACGGTCCCCGCGCCACCGGGACCGTAATCAAGGTTCAACTGCAGCACGGGTGGGGTTTTATCCGGGACCACAGAACCCCCGGCGACGTCTTTGTCACCCGCAGGGACGTCGAGAGCCATCTGCCGGAGGGACACAGAGGTCGTGACCTTTACCTGGGTGACGAGGTCACCTTCACCCGGCATCAGTGTGCCAAAGGTCCATATGCTCTTCATGTGCACCGATTGACCGAGGAAGAGCTACAGTGCAAGGAGGATCAAGAGGACCCGGACGGGTTTGAAGGTTACCCGCAGGAAGGAGCAGGAGGACGCCGTTACTAAAGTACGGTACAGTGAAACTGTAAATAGTTACCCGTAAGGGTACAAGAACTGTTACCTGTAAAGTATAGTCCCCGTTGGGACCAGCAAACTGTTACCCGTGTGTCCCTATCCCTTAACAGGCTGAGGACTGTGAGCAGCCATCCCTTATCCCCACTGGCCGAGGACTGAGAGCGGCCATACCCTTGTATATAGTTGCGCTTCCTAAAGCGCCCCCTACTGGTTTTATAAGGAACTGTTTTTGTACTGTTGCACTTTTACCTGGTCACAAGTGCACAGTGGCCAGAAGAACAAGAACATTTTATAAGAAGAGTATTATATCAAAAAGGTCTTATAATATAAGAAGTTACCCGTAATGTTATGTTGCTGATAATGTTTATAATGTTTTATATATTCGTGTATGTTTTGAAAAATTTTGTATGTTTGCATGTTTTGCTCTTTTACAGCCCGAGGACGTTCTGTGATTTACCAGGGGGGAATGTAGCACCCTGAGGACTCGGCTGCTACAGGGGTATTGCACCTCACTCCAGAGGTGTGGTATTCCACTCCCGGGTAAGGATGGAGTGTGGGACTGAGCTCAGTAGGCTGCATGCACTACATACATCCCATTTCCGGGGGACAGAACTACGGTACTCCCACCAAGTAAATGTGCAGGTACGACAGCGTCTGTCCCTGGCTGGAGTGGGAGGGGGGGTGGAACATCCCAGTAGTGTAGGGGCAGATAGGGGAGGGGCTCTGGGCATAGAGATAGGAGCCCATTGGGTGCTGGTCACCTGGGCTCACACATAGAGGGAGTATATATGGTGGGCACCATCTTAGGACAGGGTCAGTCAGTCAGTCTGAGGAGAAGCTGAAGGAGAGTTCAGCCAGGAGGGCTGACTAGGAGCTGTGGCTCCGGCTGGGCCCAGCTCCAGGGCCAGGCTTGTAGTGGAGAGGAAGAAGGAAGGCCCAGAGACGCAGAAAAGAGGGAACCCTAAGATCCCAGAATTAAGCCAAAAGGGTGAAGGGTTGGCAGAAGAGGGCACCGGATCCCAAGCTGGCGGAGGCAAAAGTAACCCTTAACCAGGAACCGGAGGTCGTGGTCAAGTTTTGCCACGACCCTCACCACATCCACCAGGAAGGTACACCAAGAGTAGGGTCAGTAAAGCCAGAGAAGGTTTTACCGTAGAAGGCCCAAGGGAACCGGACAAAGGTGGATCCCTGGTGGGGGACGGCCAGGAGAAAGAGAGTGAGAGGGAAGCTCAGGACCACGCTCCGGAACTGCCTGGGGGTTAGCCGAGTCCCGCACCTGGTGAATGCAGTACGGCTCGGGTGGTCACTCCCGGCCGAAGTGACTAAAGCAACATCAGTGAGTAAAAACCCTGAAACTGCATCTCACGTCTCTGACTCTCCTTTCTGCACTATCACTACCTCCATCATCCGCACCAGCTGCCCTGAGGCCATACCCCTCCCGTTGGGGGTTATACCACCATTGCTGCACACATACTACCGGCCTCAGCGGACTGTTCTGCAGCGGCGGCCTTGTGACCGCAAATCAACGGGTGGCGTAGTCGACACTGAAACAACATCTACCAAGACTGCCACACACTTAGTTTGACCACCCTGGGCACGGACCGGGTCACCGCCACAAGGACTACTACCCCTATCTAGATCCGGCTCCGGGTATCCCTTGAACATGGCCCAGGGGGCGCGTCACTAACATCTGCATGGTCCAGACGGTTGGCAGCACCAAGGCGGCAGGCATGTGAGGGTGGGGGAGATGGTTTTACCAGGGCGCATGGTAGCAGCCAAACTAGTGAGGAAGGTGCAGGAGCCCAGGAAGAAATGGAGGACGAACTGATGGAAGACTCATCAGATGAGGGAGACCTTGATCACATTTCTGTTGTGCGAGGTTGGGGGGAGAGGACAGAGGAAGGAAGCATGATTGTTACCTCGCCACCAACACAACAGGGACTTGGTGCTCCTGGATGCGCAACACACATGAGTGCCTTCTTGCTGCACTACCTGCAACATGACCCTCGAATTGTGAGAATTAGAAATAATCCTGACTACTGGGTTGCCACACTGTTAGATCCCCGGTACAAAAGTAAATTTGCAGAAATTATTCCTGCCATAGAAAGGGATGCACGCATGCAGGAGTATCAGCAGAGACTGTTGCAGAATCTTACATGTGCTTTTCCACAAAATACCAGTGGTGCACGTAGTGAATCTCACAGTTCCAACTTGCCAACCGTGTGACCGTCAAGTGTTCAGCACTCAAACCGTAACAGAACCACAGTATCTGCTGGTAACATCAATTTTGCGGAATCATTTCACCACTTTTTTAGCCCATCCTTTGCAAGGCCACAGGAGACAAGAAGTCTGACACATAGTCAACGCCTAGAGACGATGGTACAGGAGTATCTCCAAGTAAACATTGAAGCCACGACTGTGTCACTGGACCCTTGCTCTTTTTGGGCTTCCAATCTGGATAAATGGCCGGAGCTAGCCACTTACGCCTTGGAGATCTTGTCATGCCCCGCAGCCAGCGTTCTGTCTGAACGTGTTTTCAGCGCTGCTGGTGGTGTGCTGACAGATAAGCGCACGCGGCTCTCCACTGATAATGTAGACAGACTCACGTTCATAAAGATGAACAAATCATGGATCCGAAACGACTTTTCTACCCCTGTGTCATCCTGGGGAGAGTAAAAGCTTGATGATTGGTTAAAATCACCCTACCAACCGTTTTAAGCTTTCAAATTACTAATCATGTTTATCTGTATCTTGGCTGGAAAATAATTTGGGCTTTGTAGCAGTGTGCAGCACTGATTCTATTAGGCCATTTATAATAAGCTCCAGCAGATTTAAAATTACTAATCATGTTTATCTGTATCTTGACTGGAAAATAATTTGGGCTTTGTAGCAGTGTGCAGCACTGATCCTATTAGGCCATCTATACTAAAGCTTCACCAGATTTAAAATTAATAATAATTTTTAGCTGCATCTAGCCCGGAAAATAATTTTGGGGCTCCGAGATGCGCGAGACACATAAGTGCCTTCTTGCTGCACTACCTGCAGCATGACCCTCATATTGTCAGAATTCGCAGTAATCATGACTACTGGGTTGCCACACTCTTAGATCCCCCAAACTTTTCGATCAACCTTTTCATTTTAATAAAGACCAAAAAAATGGTCATTTTTGAAATTATAAGCATTAGCAGGTTGCTAGAAACTGAAATCAAACAGTTTTCAACTCAAAACTTTATTCTAGGTGATGTTACATTTTCACATAGGACCCCTTGTTCGAAAGGAGCTTCTGAACTCTCTCGTCCATTGAATTTGTCAGGTTTTGGATGGTTTCTGCTTCAATTGTTTTGCATGAGGACAGAATACCCTCCCAGAGCTGTTGCTTAGATGTGAACTGCCTCCCGCCATCATAGACACTCCTTTTAATGATGCTCCAAAGGTTCTGAATGGGGTAGAGGTCAGGGGAGCATGGGGGTCACACCATAAGTTAGTCCCCTTTTATGCCCATATCAGCCAGAGATGCAGATGTTTTATGTGCAGCATGAGATGGTGCATTATCATGCAGAAAAATGATCTTGCTGTGAAATACACGGTTCTTCTTCTTGAACCATGGCAGGAAGTGCTGTTTGAGAAAATCCACATACATTATGGAGTTCATCTTTAGCGCCTTCAGGGATCCTAAAGGGGCCAACAATCTCTCTCCCCATGATTCCAGCCCAAAACATTACTCCACCTCCTCCTTGTTGGCGCTGTAGCCGTGTTTGCGTGGGGTGTCCATCAACCAGCCATCCTCCACTCCATCCATCTGGACCATCGATGCTGCACGGCACTCATCCGTGAACAAAACAGTTTTGAAATCAGTCTTCATGTAATGTTTGGCCCACTGGAGCCGTTTCTGCTTGTGTGAAGTGGATAGAGGAGGTCGACAGGATGGCTTATGCACAGCAGCAAACCTCTGAAGGACCCTGCATCTTGTTGTTCGGGGGACGTTGGAGGCACAAGCAGCTTCAAAAACTTGTCTGCTGCTATGACAAGGCTTTTTTGCCGCTTCTCTTTCAACCTGACGTAATTGCCTGTAGGAAAGAGTCCTCAATTTGCCCTTATCAGCACGCACACGTGTGTACTGTGAATCAGCTACATACTTCTTGATTGCCAAGACACTTCATCCTGATCATCGCACAATGTTGATTGTAGTCATGCCTTGACCTAAACACTCCACAATTTGTTGCTTCTCAGCAGCCGACACATCCTTTTTCTTTCCCATTTTGGCAGAAAATGTAGGCTGCTTAATAATGTGAGACAGCCTTCTTAAGTAGTCTTGCCTTTCATTGGACACACCTGCCAAACTAATTAGCACAGGTGTCTGCAATTGCTTACAGTGATATAAAGAGCCCTGACACACATCACCATCAATGAGTTTAACTGACAAACAAACAAATTCTTCCCTTATCACTCCTAAACACTTTTTGCATAATAATTTGGAACACAGTGTACATGCGCTTTTCCACAAAACACCAGTGGTTCACGTAGTGAATCTTACAGTTCTAACTTGCCAACCGTGGTCTGTATGGAGTTGTTCAATAAAGGGCCCAAAATTAAGATAACATAGATGGGAGAGGTCTCTATGAATAGGAATTCCTAAGTATTTGATACCCTGTGAGGGCCAGGCAAAGGGAAAGTTGGACTGGATGGAATCCTATATGGATTTGGGGAGGGAGATATCGAGGGCCTCAGACTTCGCTGCATTGATTTTAAAATTTGACCATGTAACAAAGTGATCTATTTCAGCCATAACAGCATGGATGGATATATATGATTGAGTGATATATACTAGGACATCATCAGCAAATAGAGAGCACTTGTACTCGGTGCCTCCCACCTCAATCCACCTAATATTGGGGTTATGGCGAATTGATGAGAGCAGGTGCTCCGTCACTAGGATGTATAAGAGAGGGGACAGAGAACA
The DNA here is from genome assembly GCF_046119375.1 of Phyllobates terribilis. Taxonomy (NCBI): domain Eukaryota; kingdom Metazoa; phylum Chordata; class Amphibia; order Anura; family Dendrobatidae; genus Phyllobates; species Phyllobates terribilis. The sequence continues at coordinate 107,289,779 of NW_027362773.1, forward strand.
TCCCTGCCTTGTCCCATTGGTGATTGTGAAAGGTGATGAAAATGTTCTGACGCGCCCCCTGGGCCTTGGGACACCCGGAGCCGGACCCTTTTTGGTGGATGCTGGTGGTTGTAGTCTCCGTGGCGGCAACCCGGTTCCGTGGCTCAGGGCGGTCAAACCAGTGGCGGAACTATTTATGTGGTTTTGATGTTTAAATGTCCGACTACGCCCCCGTGGATTGCGGTCAGAGTGAACTGCCGCTCCAGGGCAGACCGCTGAGGCTGGTGTTGTGGGTGCAGCAGAGCGTAGCATAACTCCCCACGGTAGGAGTATAGCCTCAGGGCAGTGTATGCGGAGGATGGGGGTGATGGTGCAGGGCAGCAGCAGTAATGACACGGAGTCAGTGATGCAGTCCAGGGCCTTTACTCACAGTTCTTATTATCCAGACCACGTCTGCAGGTAACGGCTGCCCACGTCGTACTGTGCTCACCAGGTGAGGGGCTCAGACAAATCCCAGATAACTTTGGAGTGCTTCACAGGACCCCCTTTGTGTGTCCTTTGTCTGGCCTTTCTTACCAACCCTTCTGTCCGGCTGCCTCGGGCCTCCTCTTGGTAAACTTGGCGCCAGTTTCCCTGACCCTATGTGGTGCCTTCCTAGCGGGTGTAGCGAGGGGCTGCGCCACATAAAATGTCACAGCCTCCTGTTTCTAGCTGAGGGTCGTTTCCTGCCTCCACTAGTTTCGGGGACCGGTCTCCCCCTTTGGCCTGACCCCTCCACGCAGGTGGATTCGGGCGTGCGGTGGCGACTCGCCCGTCCGCACCCCTGAGATCCCTTCGTTCCTCGTTCCTGGAGCCTTCTCCGCTCCTCTTCCTTCCTTCTCCCTCTTCCAGGTCTGGGCCTCTGTTACTAGGCCCGCCTCCGGAGCAGAGCTCATGCAGAGCCCCTGCTCCCTGCCACTTCTGCTCAGACTTCTCTGCACTGAACTAAGATGGTGCCCACCTTTTATACTCCCTTCTCAATGCACCCAGGAACTGCTTCCTCCCTGCTCCTGCACTACAGGGTTCCCCTTCCTCAGTGTTCCCTCCCCCCACTCCAGCCAGGGACAGGGACTGTCGTGCCCATCTCAGGGGCATATTGGTCGCCCTGCCCCACGGCAATGTGGTGAAATGCATGCAGGTGTCGGGTCCTGATCCACACTACATCCTTACCTGAGAGTGAGATATCACACCTCTGGGTGAGGTGCAATACCTCTGTAGCAACCGAGCCCTCAGGGTGCTACAGTTCCATTTATCTTCAGCCTAGGTGACGTATTGCGATACAGGGCCGTGATTTTGGCTATAAAAGGGTCCCCTAGACCCCTACCCCAAGCTTTTTAAGAGAATCATATATGGCGTGCCAGGAGACTCTATGGAATGCTTTCTCAGCATCCAACGAGAGTATCTAATTACAAATTTTTAACTGCATCTAGCCCAGGAAATACTTTGTGCCTAGTAGCAGGGTCTGCTAGTCAGCGGATTATCCCGGCTGTTAAGCAAGCTACACCACCTGTAGTTTGGACACTTCATTTTTTCAAAGGAAATGCTTCGGGACCACGGGATACTCAGTGAAGAGCATCAGGAGGCACCCCAAGGCATAGGGGCTCGGACTGGCAGTAGGATGCCTTGCGGTGGACAGCCGAGCTCGATCCTTATAAAAACTTTTTAACTGCAGCAGCTTTAGTGGACGCTACTGGAGCTGGAATTACGCGGCTGCTGGCATGAGACTTGCCCTCCAATAGATCCTTGTAAATGGATTTAAAGTGTATTTATTCAAATTAGAGAGACAATTTAAATTAAAAAGCTTAGAGCTGCCTCCACCACAGGGGGGCTCGCTCGACCCACAAGCGGACAGGCACCAGTATTGGGAGAGGGGGGCTGGCCGTCAGGGTTCACCGCGGCTCTGGCACAAACCCGGCGACACGGAGGTGGCACGGGCAGGAGCGGACTGAACGTGTCGGCTTCTCACTTTTTGGATTTTAGAAGGGCATGACATGCCTATATCTGTGTCTCCCCCTCCTTTTACTCCTCCACCTCTTTTCTTTTCGCATGACTATATGTACTTGTCACTTTTCCATGTGTTAGTTGTGTCTTCTGAGCAGTTTGTCAGCTTTTGGACACCTTTGAAGGTGTTTTCTATGTGTTTCTATGTGTTTTTGTTTGCCTGCCATTGGTTTTAACGGTGTTCGAAGGTGTTCGACGAACAGTTCGACGAACAGTTCGGCGAACACACGGGTGTTCGACGAACCGAACCGAACTCGAACACTACGGGGGTGGCTCAACACTACTAGTCACTACTCCCAACCTATCTGTCGATTTAAGAGGACAGACCTGCCTGCTAAAAGTGCTAGGAACTGCTGTTCCTCAAAAGGGCTGCAATTGCAAACTAGTCCCTACTCCCTAAACCTTTCTGTCTATTTAAGAGAAAATTCGCTTGCAATTAAGTTACACAATATAGCGCTAACAGCAGCAGCAGTGCCATCTAACACTCAGCTGCAGCAGTGAGAAAATGATGGCGACGGGGAAAATGGCTGGGTCTTATAGGGCAAGGACATGTGACATAGACAGCCAATGACTAGTGTTGAGCGATACCTTCCGATATCGGGAAATATCGGATCGGATTGGATCGGACCGATACCGAAAAAGTATCGGATATCGCCGATTCCGATACCGGAAACCAATGCAAGTCAATGGGACAGAAATATCGGAATGAAAATAAACCCTTTCTTTCCTTGTAGGTTAATTCTACATGAAGGAAAACAACTAAGAATAATGTAGAATGTATTGGGGGAGGTGGGGGAGACAATAAAGGCATAGAGGTTTAGCCCAATCAAATGGAATAGCAGGAATTAATATTTATTTTTAAGACGTTCTGAGTTACGGAAATATTGACTATGTTAAGTATTTTTATATTTTGTCAGATATTTATGTTTCACTACTTCCATGCTCTTCACCTTCTTTTTTACTTCTCCCACACTTTCTCCTTCATCATCCTCAGCATCTTTTTCATCCACTTCTTCTTCACCTTCTTCATCTTCTTCTTCTTCACCTTCTTCGTATTATTCTTTTTTTTTACATTCTTCATATTCTACTTCTTCATCTTCTTCATCTTCTTCTTCTTCATCATATTCTTATTTGTGGCAGGCATTCCTGTAGTTGTTATCTATAAAAGGTTGGACGTTACACCTTTCGTTCTGCCCGTCACAAAAGATTTACAACAGGATTTGTCCGCGTTCAGTTTAGCCTGCAGCAGCAGGTCTTTTCCAGGGTCACCACGAAGAGGAACGGACTCACCCCCATACACTGCTTAGTCATCTTCTGCTTATAATTTAGATATTAACTTTTGCTCTGATTTTTAGTCTTATGCTTAATGTTCTTCCGCCTTTTGTTCTGCAGCTTCTTGTATTTCTGCTTCTTGGTTTTCTGTCTCTTGTTCTTCTGTATCTTGGTGCTTGTCTTCTCTTCTTTGTCCTCTTGGTCAACTTCTTCAGGGTCATCTTCTTGGTCTTCTTCGGGGTGGTCTTCAGGGTCGTCGTCTTTGGGGGTCCTCGTCTTCGGGGTCCTCGTCTTCTTCGGGTTGGTCTTCTGGGTCCTCGTCTTCGGGGTCCTCGTCTTCTTTGGGGTGGTCTTCAGGGTCCTCGTCTTCTTCGGGGTGGTCTTCAGGGTCCTCGTCTTCAGGGTCGTCATCTTCGGGGACCTCGTCTTCTTAGGGTTGGTCTTCAGGGTCCTCGTCTTCAGGGTCCTCGTCAGGGAGATCTAGAGTGATTACCAAGAACCATTTCAAAAAGCTTGAACTTGGAAATGTAGCAGAAGGTACAAGAAAGCTGAGGAACTACCGAGGACCAGCTGACGGTACTGGAACCCGGATGGATAGCAGAAGGTACAAGAGCCAATGGAACTGCCGAAGACCAGCTGACGGTACTGGAACTCGGTTACTAAGCAGGAGGTACCTGTGCCAGAAAGCACTACCAAGGACCAGCAGACGTTGGTGGAACTTGGATACCGAGAAGGAGGCACCTAATCCAAAGGCACTGCCGAGAACCAGCTGATGGTACTGGAACCCGGATGGGTAGCAGAAGGTACCCATGTAAAAAAAAGTTCAAGGCCGCGAGCCGGCCGCAGTTACCAAAGCCCACAGTCCTGCAGGGGGTGCTTGTCCTATTGGCACTATGGAACCAGCCTTCATTGCCAGATCCCGCAGCCCACATAGGAGTCACCTAAACTGCAGGCACCATAGAGTCGGCTAACCCAACCGCAACACGACAGGACAACGCATTGGAGGCAAAGTGACGTTGACACTACCCGGAAACAGCTGGCGTGCTGGAACCAGGCTGGGCAGGAGGGAGTACCCATGCCAAAGTCACTGCCGAGAACCAGCTGACGGTACTGGAACCCGGATGGGTAGTAGAAGGTACAAGAGCAAATGGAACTACCGAGGACCAGCTGACGGTACTGGAACCCGGATGGGTAGCAGAAGGTACAAGAGCCAATGGAACTGCCGAAGACCAGCTGACGGTACTGGAACTCGGTTACTAAGCAGGAGGTACCTGTGCCAGAAAGCAGTACCAAGGACCAGCAGACGTTGGTGGAACTTGGATACCGAGAAGGAGGCACCTAATCCAAAAGCACTGCCGAGAACCAGCTGACGGTACTGGAACCCGGATGGGTAGCAGAAGGTACCCATGTAAAAAAAAGTTCAAAGCCGCGAGCCGGCCGCAGTTACCAAAACCCACAGTCCTACAGGGGGTGCTTGTCCTATTGGCACTATGGAACCAGCCTTCATTGCCAGATCCCGCAGCCCACATATGAGTCACCTAAACTGCAGGCACCATAGAGTCGGCTAACCCGACCGCAACACGACAGGACAACGCATTGGAGGCAAAGTGACGTTGACACTACCCGGAAACAGCTGGCGTGCTGGAACCAGGCTGGGCAGGAGGGAGTACCCATGCCAAAGTCACTGCCGAGAACCAGCTGATGGTACTGGAACCCGGATGGGTAGTAGAAGGTACAAGAGCAAATGGAACTACCGAGGACCAGATGACGGTACTGGAACCCGGATGGGTAGCAGAAGGTACAAGAGCAAATGGAACTACCGAGGACCAGCTGACGGTACTGGAACCCGGATGGGTAGCAGAAGGTACAAGAGCCAATGGAACTGCCGAAGACCAGCTGACGGTACTGGAACTCGGTTACTAAGCAGGAGGTACCTGTGCCAGAAAGCACTACCAAGGACCAGCAGACGTTGGTGGAACTTGGATACCGAGAAGGAGGCACCTAATCCAAAGGCACTGCCGAGAACCAGCTGGCGGTGCTGGAACCCAGGGTAAATACTAAAAACAGAGTGGAGCCAGAGGTGTAATTGGAGCAAGTTTTAAATCAGTAGTACAGTGGATGTGGACAGAGCAGGAGAAATTGCCGTCCGCACAGCAGGGGAACAGCTGACGTTACTGAACCCCAATAACATGGCAGCAAGTGTTGACTGTGCAGACGGCCCTTCCGAGCGCCAACTGGCGGTGTTGGAGCTCAGGGATAATACTGAAAACAGAGGAGCCAGAGGTGTATTTGGAGGAGGTTTTAAATCAGTAGTACAGTGGATGTGGACAGAGCAGGAGAAATTGCCGTCCGCACAGCAGGGGAACAGCTGACGTTACTGAACCCCAATAACACGGCAGCAAGTGTTGACTGTGCAGACGGCACTTCCGTGCGCCAACTGGCGGTGTTGGAGCTCAGGGATAATACTGAAAACAGAGGAGCCAGAGGTGTAATTGGAGAAACTTTAAAATCTGTAGTAGTGAGAATGTGGACAGAGCAGGAGAAATTGCCGTCCGCACAGTAGGGGAACAGCTGACGTTACTGAACCCCAATAACACGGCAGCAAGTGTTGACTGTGCAGACGGCACTTCCGTGCGCCAACTGGCGGTGTTGGAGCTCAGGGATAATACTGAAAACAGAGGAGCCAGAGGTGTAATTGGAGCAACTTTAAAATCTGTATTAGTGAGAATGTGGACAGAGCAGGAGAAATTGCCGTCCGCACAGTAGGGGAACAGCTGACGTTACTGAACCCCAATAACACGGCAGCAAGTGTTGACTGTGCAGACGGCACTTCCGTGCGCCAACTGGCGGTGTTGGAGCTCAGGGATAATACTGAAAACAGAGGAGCCAGAGGTGTAATTGGAGCAACTTAAAAATCTGTAGTAGTGAGAATGTGGACAGAGCAGGAGAAATTGCCGTCCGCACAGCAGGGGAACAGCTGACGTTACTAAACCCAAATAACACGGCAGCAAGTGTTGACTGTGCAGACGGCACTTCCGTGCGCCAACTGGCGGTGTTGGAGCTCAGGGATAATACTGAAAACAGAGGAGCCAGAGGTGTAATTGGAGCAACTTTAAAATCTGTAGTAGTGAGAATGTGGACAGAGCAGGAGAAATTGCCGTCCGCACAGCAGGGGAACAGCTGACGTTACTGAACCCCAATAACACGGCAGCAAGTGTTGACTGTGCAGACGGCACTTCCGTGCACCAACTGGCGGTGTTGGAGCTCAGGGATAATACTGAAAACAGAGGAGCCAGAGGTGTAATTGGAGCAACTTTAAAATCTGTAGCAGTGAGAATGTAGACAGAGCAGGAGAAATTGCCGTCCGCACAGCAGGGGAACAGCTGACGTTACTGAACCCCAATAACACGGCAGCAAGTGTTGACTGTGCAGACGGCACTTCCGAGCGCCAACTGGCGGTGTTGGAGCTCAGGGATTACAGTTTAGGTGGTAGAAACATGAACAGAACAGGAGACCTGGATACTGTTGCCAACCAATTATTTATTCTGGAAGAGGACTGGCAAATTCATGAGAGATCCAGGCCTTGTTCATTTTGAGAAAAGTAAGCCGGTCAACGTTATCGGAGGATAGTCGCATGCGACGGTCTGTTAGTACACCACCTGCGGCACTAAAGACGCGTTCCGATAATACACTAGCAGCAGGGCAAGCTAGCATCTCCAATGCATACTGACTAAGCTCTGGCCATGTATCCAGCTTACAGACCCAAAACTTGAAGGGAGAAGAGCCGTCTGGGAGTACACTAAGAGGGCAAGACATGTAGTCTGTCACCATCTGACGGAAACGTTGCCTCCTGCTGACTGGAGCCGTCTGTGATGGTGTAGACATTTGTGGCGGCGGGGACACAAAACTTTGCCACATTTCGGCCATACTGGTCTTGCCTTGTGCTGAGGCGCTGCTTCTGCTCCCTCTTTGTGCAGAGCTTCCTCCACTGCCTCGATGCACTGAGCTGCTTTGTAAAGCACTAGCAGCACTGCTCTCGGTTGGAATGGAGAACATGATGGAATGCACCAGTGCGTCTTGGTACTCCCGCATTTTACGCTCCCGGTTCAACGGTGTTATGAGGCTTTGTAAGTTGTCCCAGTAGCGAGGATCTAGGAGGGTGGACACCCAATAATCAGCCGTGTTGAGAATGTGGGCGATGCGGCGGTCGTTTCTCTGGCACTGCAGCATGAAATCAACCATGTGCTGCAGACTGCCAACTGGCCAAGAAACGCTGTCCCCTGCTTGAGGCGTGATCTCTGCCTGCTCTGCATCACCCCACCCTCGCTCTAGATACTGACTACTAGAGCATTGTGTACCTCCCTCCTCTGGACAGATGTCTTCCTCATCCATTGACTCCTCCTCATCCTCCTCACAAAGTGTCCCCTGCCTAGGCCTTTGTGAGGAACCACGTTGCGCAGACTGTAGAGAAGCAGATGGCATTTGTGACTCCTCATCCTCCACCTCTTCCAAAACCTCGTCCCTTAGTGCTTGCAGTGTTTTTTCAAACAGGCAGATAAGGGGGATAGTCATGCTGACAAGTGCATCATCTGCTCTCGCCATCCGCGTGGAATAATCGAAGGCACGCAAAACGTGGCAAATGTCCTTCATAGAGGCCCACTCAGTGGTGGTGAAGTGTGAACGGCGCGCACTGCGACTTGTTTGCGCCTGCTGCAGCTGGTACTCCATTACTGCTGCCTGCTGCTCACACAACCTCTCCAACATATGTAACGTTGAATTCCACCTGGTGGGTAGGTCACATATGATGCGATGTTCCGGAAGACGTAATCGGCGCTGCAGAGCTGCAATGCGTGATCTTGCATTGCTGGAACGCCGCAAGTGAGCGCACACTATGCGGACCTTGTGAAGCAGTGCATCAAGATCCGGATAGTCCCTCAAAAAACTCTGCACGACCAAGTTGAGCACATGTGCCAGACATGGGATGTGAGTGAGGTTGCCTAGGCCCAGAGCTGCCACCAGATTTCGGCCATTGTCACACACTACCATGCCTGGCTGGAGATTCGCTGGCACAAACCACACGTCGCTCTGCTGCTTGATGGCATTCCAGAGCTCCTGCGCTGTGTGGCTTCGATTCCCCAAAGAAATTAATTTTAATATGGCCTGTTGACGTTTGGCCACGGCTGTGCTCATATTGGTCACCATAACAGGTAACCGTTCACGGGTCGATGTGGAGGTAGACCGTGACGGCTCCTGCAGCGCTGATTCAGAGGAACTGGAGTATGAGGAGGAGTCAATGTGTACAGACTGGATTCCTGCAATCCTTGGAGTTGGCAGAACACGTACAGCGCCACTCTCAAGATTTGTACCCGGCTCCACAACATTTACCCAATGGGCAGTGAGGGAAAGGTATCGTCCCTGTCCATGCTTACTGGTCCACGCATCGGTGGTCAGGTGGACCTTGCTACTGACGGCGTTTTGTAGCGCATGTTTAATTTTTCCCTCCACATGATGTTGCAGGGCAGGGACGGCTTGCCTGCTGAAATAAAATCGGCTGGGCACGTTGTATTGTGGGACTGCCAATGCCATAAAGTTACGGAATGTGTCAGTCTCCACCAGCCTGAATGATAGCATTTCAAGGGCCAGTAGTTTAGCAATGCCAGCATTCAGAGCCTGTGCTCGGGGGTGGTTTGCCGAGTATGGGCGCCTTTTCTCCCATGCCTGTGCTAACGATGGCTGTAGATTGGCCTGGGAGTGTGAGGATGACTGGGAAAGTGGTGCTGTGGGTGGAATTACACTGTGTCTCTGTACAACAGTGCCAGAGATTCTTCCATGGCGATCCTGTGAGGAAGCCGAACCAGCTGTGTGTGAGCTGGAGGAAGAGGCTACAACACGAGCTGAAGAGGTGGTAGGTGGCGCTGTAGGTTGGCCTAGGTCTTCAGTGTGTTTTTGTAACTCCACCACGTGCTTGGTCCGCACATGTTTCCACATATTTGTGGTATTGAGGTTGCTGACACTTTTCCCTCTTTTCACCTTCTGATTACACAGCTTGCATTTGACAAAGCAAATGTCATCTGCAACTGTGTCAAAAAAGGACCAGGCACTGCAAGTCTTGGGAGCGCCCGCTTTGGATTTTGGAAGAGCCATGCTCCTAATGGGTGCCGAAGTGGAGGCTACAGGCAACCAAGTCTGCCCCCTCCCTCTCCCTCCTTTTTGGGCCGTTCGGGGAATCTCTTCCTCAGAGCTGCTCCCACCACCTTCCTGTCCCTCACGCCATGATGGGTCAAGGACCTCATCATCTACACCACCCTCTTCAAACAACTGCTTCTCCTGGGTAGTCTCGACAGCACAGTACGCACCAGAAAGTGGCACCTGAGTCTCATCATCAGATGCGTACTGAGGTGTGCTGCTGACCATAGGCACTGGCCCACCCGCCTCTTCAGATTCAGAGAGACAAAACGGTTGCGCATCACTGCATACTACCTCTTCTTCAAATTCTCGAATTCTGCTTGGCTGGCCCCCTCTTTCCAAGCCAAGAGATTCAGAGAACAGAAGTAGAGATGGCTCCTGTCCAGGGCTCTCTGACTGCCTGGGCAATTTGGCAGGTGGTGAAGAGACAGATGGGTGCTCTTCAGTGCTCAGGACCTGAGAGGATCTGGAACTAATTGAAGTCGATGCGTTAGCTGCCATCCATCCGACAACGGCTTCAATTTGGTCCTCGCGCAGCAGTGGGGTACGGCTAGCTCCTACAAAGCTGCGCATAAAGGACTGTTCCCTGGTAAAACTGGGGGATGCTGAGTCACTGGTGCCCGCAGCAGGCACAGAATCCCCACGTCCTCTCCCTGCAGGCACAGAATCCTCACGTCCTCTCCCTGCAGAAACTCCACGCCCACGCCCACGCCCACGACCACATGCCTTACTCCCTGACTTCTTCATCTTGGTAGACTGATAAAGATAGGCAGAAAAGTACTAAGGGCTTAGTGTGCTTATTCCTGAACAGCTGCTAACAGGTATAAGAAACACTAATTTTATAAAGTGTGGACTAGACTTTAATATGAGCTAATGTGGCCTACACAACTGTAAAGTGGAGTGTTTGGTGAACTTTATTTAGGTTTTTTTTGTCACAAAAAGACACTGGATGTGCCTAAAGATGTAATAACGATAGTATCACAAACTTTTTGTAGCTATTACAATGTAGGAAGGTAACCTACAATGCAATAGATGAGGCTGCAAAAAATAGGCTAATACTAATCTGGCTGGGGCTACAGGGCCCAATGCTGCAGAAAGGCTCCTCTAACTACTCCTATATAGTGTGTTTGGAACCAATTTAGCTGAATACGGATGGAACCACCACACTAATAGGAGAAATCAGGAAAAATTATGAATTGGCAAAAAAGGACAATGTATGAGGCAGTGACACACACTGAGTGCACTACAACCAGACGTGGTTGAAGCACACACTACAGGGTGAGCTGCATTCACACACCAGACCTTGCAGACAGCGGTGAACAGTACAGATGCAGAGCACTGTGCACTAGCGCTGCAAGACCAAAAAAAATTCTCTATCTACTCCTATATAGTGTGTTTGGAACCAATTTAGCTGAATACGGATGGAACCACCACACTAATAGGAGATATCAGGAAAAATTATGAATTGGCAAAAAAGGACAATGTATGAGGCAGTGACACACACTGAGTGCACTACAACCAGACGTGGTTGAAGCACACACTACAGGGTGAGCTGCACTCATACACAGAGACCTTGCAGAAAGCGGTGAACAGCACAGGGAACTGTGCACTAGCACTGCAAGGCACAGCGATTTATAAAGTAGCTTGGGTAAAGCAGAATAGACCAAATAGGTAGCTAAAACTGTCCCTCAGAACAACAGCGTCCTATCCCTAACTGAATTCACAGCAGAGTGAGCTCAAAATGGCGGCGGCGGCTTTTATAGTGCATCATGACATCATTTCAGCAGCCAATCACAGCCATGCCATTAGTTAAGATGCCTACATGCCTAACAGGATGTGCCCACACTTCTTAGGATCCTCATTGGCTGAATAAAATGAAAATGGCTCATTGCATTATGGGAACTTCCGATTCCGGTATACGATATTGCAAAAGTATCGGAATTAAGTATCGGAATTCCGATACCGCGAATATCGGCCGATACCCGATATTTCAGTATCGGAGTGCTCAACACTACCAATGACACATGCCCTTGCTTGTGTGAAAAAAAGCACTTCACTCCGTGTGTGTGCTGCTGATAGGCTGAGAGACTGCACCGCCCCACTGTAAATGCGGGAAAAAGAAAAAAAAATGGAGATCTTCATTATTTCTACAGAGATCCATTCCATGCCCCTCCCCCCGCCCCGCTGTACCCTCAAACTGTGTAGTAACATTGGTTATCAGCATTACTGTGAAAAAATCCAGTGACGATTTGGGTGCACGAAGAGTTATCGAACATAACCTCGAACAGCCGGATTTTTTTCAAATCGTTCGGGTTCGTCGAATGGCTCGAACACCGCCCAAAACAGCTCGAATTTGAGATTGGCGAACAGTTCGATTCGAACACCGCTCATCTCTAATCAAGAGGCCCTATACCCGCTCACTGGGGAGAGTCCAAAAGTGCACCCTTCGCCTAGAGTACCCTGGACCGTGCCTGCAGCATCACCAGTAAAGGTACTGAAGCTTACCCCCGTGTGAGTGTCCGTCTTTTCTCCGGGACCGTCCTGCCATCTCTCCCCTGCACCATCCACCATTCACCCCTACACTGCCCTGGAGCCAGCTCTACCTGTGGAGAGCTACACCATCCCTGCTGCCGTAACACCAGCTCCAGAGGACTGCTCCGCAGCGGTGGCTCCCCTTAGCCGCTGTAACACACCTGGCGGCGTCCTTGCATAGTGGTCCATCTCCCACTGTGCAAGAGCGCGCACTTGATCTCCAGTCCAGAATGTCTTTCTGGCTTCCCTCCATGCTGTCTGTTTGTGTCTGTTTCTGCTGCTTAAGGGCGGCGCCCGATCACTTCCTGCTTTTTGTACCTGCTGTGGGTCACACCCCTTGTGCGTCCTCAGCCTATTGCTGTCTGTCACCTGGTATTTAACCCAGCTGCTCCAATCAATCCCTGCCTGAGCATCTTGCCCTGTCAGTTGGCTTTTGTCTCTGACATGCCAGGTCCTGTCTATGTCACCTGTCTTGCAGTATCTGTGTACCCTAACCTGCAGTCTGTACACGTTCCTTGCCTGTTTGTTCCGCCTTCCTGGAGGCTGTATTTCCAGGCCAGTCTGAACACGCTCCTTGCCTGTTCGTCCCGTCTCTCTGGGGGCCGTATTCCCAGACCCGCTCCTGTATCCCGCTGCAGTGTCGGTCTCCTCCGTACACTCAGTTCCAGTCTGAACTCTCTCCTATCTTTTACCTGTTTTGCCTCTATGTCCATCCCTTCCCTTTTCCTGCATTGTCTGAACCTGTACCTAACTCCCTCTTGTTGTCGCTGTACTTCAGTTGTGAGTTTTGTGCTCTCTCGTTACTTCTTTGTAAGTATCTAGTTTGTTTCTGGTTCCGCCTTTCCCTTCCTGCCTGTCCTGTGTGTACAGTGTCCTGTCTCCTCTGCCCTGCTCTGTCCCTTTGCTTGCTGCTCCGGCAGTCTCGCTCTGTTCCCTCTTGCTCGCTACTCCTGCAGTCTGCTCTATCCCTCTTCCTCACTGCTCCGGCAGTCTCGTTCTGCTCCCTCTTTCTCACTGCTCCGGCAGTCTCGTTCTGCTCTCTTTCTTTACCTCACTGCTCCGGCAGTCTCGCTCTGCTCCCTCTTTCTCACTGCTCCGGCAGTCTCGTTCTGCTCTCTTCCTTTACCTCACTGCTCCGGCAGTCTCGCTCAGCTCCCTCTTTCTCACAGCTCCGGCAGTCTCGTTCTGCTCTCTCCTTCTTTCTCACTGCTCCAGCAGTCTCGCTCTGCTCCTTTTTTCTCACTGCTCCGGCAGTCTCGTTCTGCTCTCTCCCCTTTGCTCGCTGCTCCAGCAGTCCTACTCTGCTCTGACCCTTTGCTCGCTGCTCCGGCAGTCCTACTCTGCTCTGACCCTTTGCTCGCTGCTCCGGCAGTCCTTTTCTGCTCTGACCCTTTGCTCGCTGCTCCGGCAGTCCTACTCTGCTCTGACCCTTTGCTCGCTGCTCCGGCAGTCTCGCCCTGCTCCCTCTTGCTCGCTGCTCCGGCAGTCTCACCCTGCTCCCTCTTGATTTCTGCTCCGGTAGTTTGCTCTGACCCGTTGCTCGCTGCTCCGGCAGTCTCGCTCTGCTCCCTCTTGCTCACTGCTCCGGCAGTCCTACCCTGCTCTTACCCTTTGCTCGCTGCTCCGGCAGTCTCGCTCTGCTCAGACCCTTTGCTCGCTGCTCCGGCAGCCTCGCTCTGCTCTGACCCTTTGCTCCGCTCCTGGCGGTCTCGTCTTGCTCTGCTCTTGCCCGCCGCTCCAGGCGGTCTCAACCTGCTGTGTTTGTATACCGCTTCTGCGGTTCTGTTCTTGAAGTCCCAGTCTGTACTGGGTCCTATCCTCTCTGTGCTCCCACCTGTTGTACCTGCCAGTACCTCCCCGTCTGCATACCAGTGTGCCAGCCTAAACCTTCCAGTTCCTGTATTCCCCGGTGGGGGCCAACAGCCGTGTCCGGAGTCTGACCTGGAGTAGACCCTGGTCCCGCTGCTCGGTTCCTCCCTGGTGCACTGGCGTCGTATGCCGTCGTGCGATCTTGGTCGGATCGGGCAGACACTTAGTTACGCCCCTCCAGGCACTCTCCGGTACGGTACAGTGGAATCACTACAATCACACGCACACGCCGCTCAGCCCGGGCGTGTGCATTACAGCCGCATTCCACAGATGGCATCACGAACTTCCCAAATCCCCTATATATTCCCCTTTTTACTGACTGCCCTGGGTCACGGACTGGGCCAGCCACCGTGATATCCCCGCCATACCGTCATCCATAGGCCCGGCTGCCGAGTACCCCACGGCCCAGGGGGCGCGTCACAGGCAATCCCTGCATGTTCACTGGCTCTCTAAAAGCACCAAACATGCAGGGAGGAGACCCGAGTTCCCGCCCGAGCAACCGGGAAATACACGCCGAGCGTCGAGCTTGTCGAGCACCATGATGCTCGGGTGAGTACCGAATAGTGGCGAGCACGTTCGCTCATCACTAATAAAAATGAAATTCCGGCATTACCCTGTTCCACTGCAAACCCCTGATTCTGATCCACCGGACCAACACCAGATCCTTTGCTAAACCCAACTGGCAGCCTGACAATATCACGTCTGCCTGAATAGCTCCCCAGTAGACATAGGAATGGTCTAACACCCATACTAATACGAGGTTTCCTGTAAATGAGAATTGAAAATAAGGTTGATAACAACAAAACCTTTTACCCCAGCAATGCATAACCAAATACACTAAGACCCTTACAACATGTGTGGTCTAATATAAGTCCTATATCTGGCAGATTCCCATCGACCTATGCTCTTTACCGCTTGAACCCCCAGACCCCATCGGGCCGCCTCTGTAGCTGCCCCATGGTTAGATAAACTTTGACAAAAAATAGCAATGAATTGATAAACTGACAAAGCAGATACATCCTGCTGCACCAAAAATGAACCTGGTACAAAACCTCTCATTTCCATAAACGAGGATACCCATCTAATCGGGCATTCAAACGAACCGATCACACCACGGAACTCCACCATATGACCTCTCCCAACCACGTCAGTCTTCAACCACCTCAAATAACATTGAACTGCTTCGACCGAACATGGCACATCCTGAAATCACAGACCCCCCTGACACTTGACATTCTTGCGTACCAACTCACTCAATCGAAAGGCCCCAAAAAAGGTCAACATTAAAGATGCCCCAAGCAAGCGGCGTTCATATGTGGCGCCCCTGAGGGTTCAGTCGCCACAGAGGTACTGCACCTCACCCAGAGGTGTGGTATCTCCTTCTCTCAGGTAAGGAGGGAGTGCTGTCCAGAACCCCAACACCCACATTCAACACTACACTGCTCCAGGCCTGCTGGAAGGGCAAGATGCATGTGGGCAGCTCCTGAGCCCTGTCCCTGGCTGGAGTGGGGGGAACCCAGAGGTAGGGGGAACCAGTAGTGGGTGTGGGTGGAGGAAGCAGTTTAAGGGAGCACTTTGACAGTAGATATATAAAGGGAAGCCATCTTAGGGTGGCAGGTCAGTCAGTGAGAGGAGAGAGTGAAGACAGTCTGGGAGCAGAGTCTCGTCAGGAGCTCTGCTCCACAAGTGGGGCCTAGATATAGAGGCCCAGGAGGGGAGCAGAGGAGAAAGGCTCCGTTCTATTGAAGGGATCCCAGGGGGTACGGCGAGTGCAGGACGGCACCCGTACGCCCCAAATCTGTCAGAAGACAGAGGGATCGTAGGCCGCAAGAAGTGGACCGGCCCCTGGACCAGCCGTGTTACTTCAAGTCTCGGCTGCGAAAACCGGAGGCTTCTGGCTTATATAGTTCAGTTGTCAAAGCCTCGTTCTAATCTCCGTGAGGGTCAAGCAGGTCCGGGAACTCCAGTCAGACAGGAGGGACTTCAGAGCACCCGAGCGGGACTGAGAGTGGGGAAGCGCAGGGCAGGAGGGAGAAGACCCAGCGTGAAGACGGTCTAGAGAGGAACACAAGAAAGCGGGGTTCCGTCAGGTGCTCCTAAACTACCTGAGGAAGAGCTGAACCCCCATTCTGGTGAACGCAGCGCGACGTGGGAGGCTGTAAGTTGGACAGTGCAACCTGAGGAACTTAACAACTGTGAGTAAAGACTCGGATGACTGCACCGCACTGCCTCCGTCCATTATTTCCTCTGCGTCATCTTCGCCCCCTGCACTACAACGCCCAGCGCAACCACCAGCACTTACACTGCCCTGGAGCTAGCTCTTCCTGTGGAGAGCCACACCATCCCTGCTGCAGTAACATCAGCTTCAGAGGACTGCTCCGCAGCGGCGGCTCCCTTTAGCCACATTCCACAGGTGGGGTCACGAACACTTTACAAATCCCCCATGAATAATTCCCCTTTCTGTTGACCGCCCTGGGCCACGGACCAGGCCATCCACCGTGATATCCCCCACCAGCATCCATAGGCCCGGCTGCCAAGTACCCCACGGCTCTGGGGGCGCGTCACATACTCTGACCTACAAATCTTCCCAACACCCTGCAATAACTGGCCCAAAATTTTAAACGAAACCGGCCACCACCAATTCCTCTTGTTACAATTCATCCGGAAGGTTTTCATAGCCTGCTGCACCAAAAACTCTTTTGTACAATCTTTCCAGCCCAACATTTTGAAAAAGAAGGCCAATCCTGCTAGCCTACTGGCCACCACCAAAAAAGACAAACCCCGTTGAAACGCGCTACCAATCTTATACAGCAACAAATAAGGATGATAATCCACTGTTACCTGCTCACCAGGGCCGGCATCAGCACCCGGCGCACCCGGGCAAATGCCGGGGCCCTGAGCAGGCAGAGGGGCCCACTGGCGGTCGCGCACCCCGCTAGGCTATGGGCGGAGGAGAGCGGTGTCAGCGCCCGCCCTTCTCCGCCGCTTGCTCAGGGCCCCTGCAGCCGGATTCTTACCTCTCCCCGTGCCTCCGCAGATCAGCTGTCTTCCTGCTCTGCGCTCCCTGTGACGTCTCAGGTCAGAGGGCGCGGTGACGCCTTTACACCGCGCCCTCCCCTGAGCCGTCACAGGGAGCGCTGAGCGGGAAGACGCCGACAACGCTGGAGTTCGGACCCGAGCAGCGGGCAGCGGGCAGCAGGTAGCAGGTGAGGAGAAGGGAGGTGAGTATTTGATTTTTTTTTTTTTAATGTATGGAGGCATGGGGCAGTATAAAGAGAAGGGCGGGGGGCATCCTGCATGGGGCATTATAAAGAGAGGGGGGGACATCCTGCATGGGGCATTATAAAGAGGAGGTGTGACAGCCTGCATGGGGCATTATAAAGAGAAGGGGGCATCCTGCATGGGGCATTATAAAGAGAGGGGGGGACATCCTGCATGGGGCATTATAAAGAGGAGGTGTGACAGCCTGCATGGGGCATTATAAGGTGGGGAACAGCCTGCATGGGGCATTATAAAGTGGGGGGCAGCCTGTATGGGGCATTATGTGGGGGGTAACAGCCTGCATGGAGCATTAAAAGGGGGGGGCCTGTATGGGGCATTATGTGGGGGGGGACAGCCTGCATGGAGCATTATAAGGGGGGGGGCTGTATGGGGCATTATGTGGGGGGTAACAGCCTGCATGGAGCATTATAAGGGGGGGACAGCCTGTATGGGGCATTATGTGGGGGGTAACAGCCTGCATGCAGTATTATATGGGGGCCAGTATCCTGTATGGAGCGTTATAAGGGGACCGATATCCTGTATGGAGCGTTATATGAGGGCCAGTATCCTGTATGGAGTTTTATAAGGGGACCAGTATCCTGTATGGAGCGTTATATGGGGGCCAGTATCCTGTATGGAGCTTTATAAGGGGACCAGTATCCTGTATGGAGCGTTATATGGGGGCCAGTATTCTGTATGGAGCCTTATATGGGGGCCAGTATTCCATATGGAGCCTTATATGGAAGTCAGTATTCCGTATGGAGCCTTATATGGGGGCCAGTATTCCATATGGGGGCCAGTATTCCATATGGAGCCTTATATGGGGGCCAGTATTCCGTATGGAGCCTTATATGGGGGCCAGCATTCCGTATGGAGCCTTACATGGGGGCCAGTATTCCTTATGGAGCCTTATATGGGGGCCAGTATTCCGTATGGGGCCTTATATGGGGGCCAGTATTCCGTATGGAGCCTTATATGGGGGCCAGTATTCCGTATGGAGCCTTATATGGGGGCCAGTATTCCGTATGGAGCCTTATATGGGGGCCAGTATTCCGCATGGAGCCTTATATGAGGGTCAGTATTCCACATGGAGCCTTATATGGGGGCCAGTATTCCGCATGGAGCCTTATATGGGGGTCAGTATTCCGCATGGAGCCTTATATGGGGGTCAGTATTCCGCATGGAGCCTTATATGGGGGCCAGTATTCCGTATGGGGCATTATATGGGGGCCAGTATTCCTTATGGGGCCTTATATGGGGGCCAGTATTCCGTATGGGGCCTTATATGGGGGCCAGTATTCCGTATGAAGCGTTATAGGGGGGCCACTATTCTGTGTGGAGCGATTCACCGGTTTCTGAGCTATTGTGGAATTTACAATAGATATCACTCATGTAATGTAAGAAGTGAAATCTTTGCATTGTACTATATATATATATATATATATATATATATATATATATATATATATATATATATATATTTCTCCGCCGTATCTCTGCATCTCCAACCAAACTGATTTTCCATTATATAACTGCAGAAAAATTGCCCACACGGCCAAGTCAGCCTTGTGCTCTGCAATCAACCTCACAAAATGCAACGGGCATTTAACCCTCGCCGTGGAATGAGACAACCTACACGAAAAAACGCTACCCATAGGTAAGATTCTGCAAGCAAAATTAAGTTTCCCTAAAAAAGATTGCAGAAGCCTCAAACGCAATTTCCTAGCCTGTAAGGCTTCCTGTACGGAATTATTCAAATCCACCAGTTTCTCTGCTGGCAACCTGCATTCCATTTGGACGAAATCAAGCTCAATCTCCAAAAACTTTAAAACTGTAGACAGGCCTTCTGTCTTGTTGACGCGCCCAGGGGATGGGGAAGACTCGGCAACTTGCTACTTGTGTTTTATGTCTTTCTAGTTCTTGCTTTTAATGCATATCCAATACAGTTTTCTTTTAGGGTTTTTTTTCTATATGTTAGTCATTCACACTTATATTTATAGCTCTCAGAATAAAGTGATACGAAAAAATAATTATTTCTATAAAATAGTTTTTATTGTGTAAAATGCAAAAGATATAAAAAAAGGATATAAATGGGGTACCGCTGTAAACGTACTGACCAAAAGAATAACATTGCCTTATCAATTTTACCACACGCGGAACTGCATTAAAAAAAAATTACAGAATTGTTGGTTTTTGTTTATTCCTCCTCCAAAAAATCGGTATAGAAAGCGATCAAAAAATGTCAAATGCCAGAAAATGGCACCAATAAAAAGTCAACTTGTCCCTCAAAAAACAAGCCATCACATGACTCTGTCGCCCGAAATCTGGAAAAATTATAGCTCTCAAAAAATGGCGACGCAAAACCTAGTCTTTGAAAAAAAAGCGTATTTTCGTGTGTGACAGCTGTCAATCATAAAAAACCAATATGAATCTGATATCGCTGTAATCGCACCGACCCGAATAATAAAGTCATCTAATCAATTATACTGCACGAGGAGCGGCGTAAAAAATAAACTCTAGGTTTGTGCTATGGTCAGGGTTGGGCTAGGGTTAGGGTTGGGCTAGGGTTGGGTTGGGCTAGGATTGGGCTTGGGTTAGAGTTAAGCTAGGGTTAGGGTTGGGCTAGGGTTAGGGTTGGGCTAGTGTCAGGGTTGGGTTAGTGTTGGGCTAGGGTTAATGTTGGGCTAGGGTTAGGATTGGGCTAGGCTTAGGGTTGGGCTAGGGTTAGGGTTGGGTTAGGGTAGGGTTAGGGTTTGGCTAGGGTTAGGGTTGGGTTAGGGTTGGGCTAGGGTTAGGGTTGGGCTAAGGTTAGGGTTGGGTTTGTGCTAGGGTTAGGGTTAGGATTGGAGTTGTATTAGGGTTGGGGTTGTATTGGGGTTGGGGTTGGGATTTTTTTAAAAGTAAAGAAAAAAAAAATGACGACGATATGGCGAGTGACATGCTCGAGTCTCCGCCACATATGTTTTGCAGCTATTATATAGCCAAAAAAACCTTGCGGGGATTGCCTGCCATGCATGAGCGATCGCCATATGATTTTTTGGGTGTCTAATAACCGTGAAACATGCCGGGCAGGGACTCGAGCATGTCACTCCAGCACCTGTGATACTTGGTGCTTACCCGAGTACCCGATGCAAACTCAAGTAGCGAGCACTTGCGCTCGAGACTAAAGACAACTTATTCAATATGATGACCTTATGTTATCAAATTATGTGTCGTACCTCTGGGTTCAAAATGTTTACTATACCCCTTGATAAAATCCTTGAGGGGTCTAGTTTCCAAAATGGTGTCACTTGTGGGGGGATTTCCACTGTTTAGGCACATGAGGGGCTCTCCAAAAGCAACATGGCGTCTGCTAATTATTCAAGCAAATTTTACATTCAAAAAGTCAAATGGCGCTCCTTCCCTTCCAAACCCTGCCGTGCACCCAAACAGTGTTTTTTCCCCACATATGGGGTATCGGCGTGCTCAGGAGAAATTGCTCAACAAATTGCATGGTGCAATTTCTCCTGTTACCCTCACGAAAATCCTAAACTGGAAGCTGAAAAACATTTTTGTTGGAAAAATGTGAAAATTTTATTTTTACCACTCAATGTTCTAAACTTCTGTGAAGCACCTGGGGGTTCAAAGTGCTCACCACACACCTAGATAAGTTCCCTGTGGGGTCTAGTATCCAAAATGGTGTCACTGTTTAGGCACATCAGGGGCTCCCCAAACGCAACATGGCATCTGCTAATTATTCAAGCAAATTTTACATTCAAAAAGTCAAATGGCGATCCTTCCCTCCCGAACCCTGCCGTGCGCCAAAACAGTGGTTTTCCCTCACATATGGGGTATAAGCGTGTTCAGGAGGAATTGCACAACAAATTTTGTTGTCTATTTTTTCCCGATACCCTGGCAAAAATAAAAAAAATGGGGTCTAAAGTAACATTTTTTTGAAAAAAGTTAAATGTTCATTTTTATCTTCCACATTCCAAAAATTCCTGTGAAGCACTTAAAGGTGGTTTTGAGCACCTTGAGGGGTGCAGTTTTTAGAATGGTGTCACTTTTGGGTGTTTTCTGTTATAAAGGCCCCTCAAAGTTACTTCAAATGTGATGTGGTCTCTAAATTTTAATTAGAAGATTATAAATTCAAGGTGATGTAATTGAAAAAAAAAATCTATATATAGAGAATGGGGTATTAGAAAATACAATAAAAAATAATAATAAAATTAGCGCTGATCTAATTGAAGAGCATAGACAGTGGAGTAGTAAAATAATAAAGTTTTATTTTTAGATAAAAGATACAATTAAAAATATCTACATGCGTATAGTAAATATTGGTTGTTTAAAAGGCTAAAAATAAGGCACAAAGGGTCCTGGGGTATTGTTCAGACCTGGATGTAGATTAAGGTGGATCCTATTAGGAGAAGAGAGGAAGAATGAAGTTAATATGAATTACATGCTAGGGTAAGTTTAAAAGAAGTTAGAAGGACAGGGACGTACCTGTGGAAGGGTACAGGTATTGTTTATCTTCTATTAACCCTAGGTGGGGTTTGTGTGGATCCTGGTTGAGGACTTACTTGGGGTCTCTGGAAGTTAGTTCGTTGGCACAATAGTATTATCCTAGAGCGATTTAAGGTATACTTGGTTTATGGGGGGTGTAACCGATGACATCCGGTGTAAAGGTATGGTATAGGAAGGGTAGTTACCTGGTACAAGCAGCCGGTACCTGGAGTATCAGGTGGACTGCCAGGTGGATGCATTCACTCCTGGTGTATCGGTCTGGGATTTTTTTTGAAGATTGGCCCAGTGGGTGGCAAGGGGAGAGAAGTGTAAGGGACGAGGAAAAAATGACACAGTGGGTGTGAGAATCTGCCAGAGCTTGCTGGGGGTATCTTTAGGTGCAATAAAATGCAGGAGATATATAGTAAATAGTACCGTATATATAATGGATATAGGAGTCCTTGAAGGTACAGTGCTACTGAAGGCGATCCTTCAGGGGCAGGTAGAGGTTGTCAGATCTATTAGACTGACCTGTAGTCCAACCGATTTTTTGTGGGAAAAATTAGAAATCGCTGGTCAACTCTTAACCCTTATAAACCCCTTACAAAAAAAAAAAATTGGTTCCTAAACTGTGCTGATGTAAACTAGACATGTGAGAAATTTTATTTATGAATTATTTTGTGTGACATATCTCTCTGATTTAATGGCATAAAAATGAAAATTTTGAAAATTGCGAAATATTCATTCATTATTGTGAAAGTTGGTTAAGAAAATAAGTCCTTCTGTAGAAAAGGATCTGGAGGACAATTGGCCAAAATATTCCTAATACAATTTTTCATCAAGCTTCAATGTGAATGGTACTGAGTCGTAAATCTTACCTTTGACTCTAGTGGTCACTTCTTGGCGGAGTGTACTAGTTCATATCAACTAGTATTTCCGGCTCTAATTATGCCTATTTAATATATCATGGTATCCACTTAATCCTATGCAGCATGATCTATACTACCGGATGACAGAGACTCTAGATCAGTAAAATCAATTTTATTTGATAAATGCAAATTTAAAAAAACAGGAAAGAAAGAACAGAGTGGGGACAAGAAACCTCCAATGCAGAGAGGTGCAATGTAAAGCTGCGTTGCATCAATATAAAATTACTACATAAATAAAGATCCTAACAGGTATGACTAGGAGCTAGAACAGAGCCGAACAATGTACAATTCCAAAAATTGGTAAGATATAGATGGGAGTATCCATAAAGTGCCAACACTGCATAATGGGATATGTATTACCAGAATGATAAATATCCAAATGCTAATTACTACCAGCCAAAGATAAAGATAATATAAAGTAAAGTGCCTGTATACTTTGGTGGTCATTAAGCTCCTATCTGCCAATACATCCTAACAGAGTACCTAAATGAGTACAGCTCTGCTTACATATACTTCCATCACAATAACATACAAACAAGGGATCACTTAGGTGTAGTAGTAAATTAATTGTAGTTGTGTTGTATGTCAGGGACAAGACGCAAGTGTATAGCTTCACCTCTCAGAACCCATATGCCGTTTCGCATCACGCTTCCTCCGGGGGTGTGTCAGTACTCTAAGGGGCCAGTGTATATATAGTGTGGTCTATCCAATCCGGTTACTTAATGCATAGGAGCAGAAAGGAACAGTGCCAAGGATAGGCGTAATCCTAGAAGGAGCGGTCAGCATTCAAATGAACTGACGTGATATTGTGCAAATTTCAAACAGCTGCGGGATCGACTGTAGCGGGGCATCGCGTGCATGCTCAGTCCCCAAAATTGCCGAGTAATGCCCATGGGCAGAGTATTTTCCCGGTGGCTGTCTTTGGCTACCAGGGGAATTTCCAGGTTCGGCACCGCATTATGGTTACCAGTTTAATGAAAAAGGATTTGAATATTTGGAAACAATTTCTCCTCAATTTTAATGGTCGCACTTGCTGTCAGTCAGCCGAAGTCTCCAACTCTGAATTGCAGACATTCACCGACTCTGTGGGGTCCACCGGGGTTGGTGCTATTTTTGGCAGTGAATGGTGGGCATGGCGGCATGGATTAGCTCTGGTCTGTGCGGTAACATTTCCTTCCTTGAACCATTCCCTATTGTGGTAGCTGTTGAGCTCTGGGGTCTCAGGCTCGCGAACAGAAGGGTTTGTTTCTGCTCAGACAACTCTGGAGTGGTAAGCTACATAAATAACTTCACATCTTCCTCTTTGCCGATTCTAGCACTACTCAGGTATTTGGTTCTTCGGTGCCTTCAATTTAACATCTGGTTTAGGTCTCGGCATATTCCAGGAGTTAAGAATGTATGTGCAGATGCATTGTCACGTTTTCGTTGGCAGGCATTCTGGGATCTCATGCCGGAGGCTTCCAAGGAAGGCACGCCCTGCCCCCCGGAGCTATGGGAGGTACCAATGAGCGGATGCTATCGTTGATCCTGACTTCTTTGGTTCCAGCTACATGAAATGCTTATGATAAGACATGGAATGAGTGGTGTCTTTTCGTGGGGCCATAATTTTTTGAAAAAGATGCTTCTTCTCTTACAGGCCTCACGTTTCAGTATTTCTTACACTTGAAGGATTTGGGTGTTTCTGAAACTGTAGCTCAGAGAAAATTGGCGGGTTTAAGTTTTCATTTCCGCCTAAGGGGTATTTTTGATTTTACCAAGTCTTTTCTTATTCGTCAAGCATTGAAGGGCTGAAAAAAGGAGATAGTCAGAAAAGAATGCCCGGGTCCCATTTCTTATTCAATGCTGTGCCGCTTGATCTCCGCGACCCATATGTAAAGACAAATACAAGGCGGCCCTATACAATACAGTTTTTTCCTTAGCAATTTTCAGGGCCTTTCGGGTTGGTGAGCTCGTTGCACCGTCAAAAGAAAAGCCAGGAGGTTTACTAAGAGACGACCTTTTCATCGGCAATGAGTTTTTCATTTTTCTTGTTTTCAGCCAATATTGCCATCCGTGTTACAGCAAACTCTCTCATGGGAACCCAAAATAAGGGTAAGTAAATGGCAGGGTTGAGGATAAAGGTGCTCCGCTCTGAAGTCAAAAGATATAATGATATTAATGAAAATACAAGTACTAGGATTACTTGGCACCAAAAAAAACAGAAAACTAAATTAAAAAGATGTGAGAAGTAGTGATGAGTGAGTATGCTCTGTTAACCCTTTCGGCGAGCATGCTCGGGCGAACACTAAGTATCTTCAGCATGCTCAGGTGTTATGTTTCATTCTCTCTGTGTCCATGATTTGCGACTGTTTGACAGCTTTAATACATGTGAGGAATGCTTAAGAAACAGACATTCCTCACATGTATTAAAGCTGTCAAACAGTCGCAAATCAGGGACACAGAGAGACTGAAACATAACACCTGAGCACGCTGAAGATACTCGGTGTTCGCCTGAGCAAGAGCGCCGAAAGGGTTAACAGAACATACTCACTCATCACTAGTGGGAAGGGTAAAATATGGCATTAATCACCAGGAGATAAAAACAATCACCAATAAAAATAGTCACCTAAGAACACATGAAACCTAACTAGCATTAAATAAACATTACAACATTGATCCAAAGCCGGGGGTCTCGTTAAGGCCCTATGGGCTTAAAGTGCAGAATCGAAAGATCCATCTGCTTTCTAATTGGGCTAATACTTTTCCAAAATCCCCACCCCTTTGACCCAAATCAATCTGGTCGATAGCCCTAACTTTAAGACCTTTAGGGCTACAATTATGGTATAACTTAATATGATGCGGAATAGTCTTAAGTACAGTGGGGTCATCAATACTACTTGCTTTTTTGATGTCCCGCACATGCTCCCTTACCTGTATCTTCAGTTCTCTGGTGGTAAGGCCAAAGTAGAGCTTCTGCCAAGGACATTCGGCATAGTAAATAACTCCTTTAGAGATGCAGCCTGTCTGCTTCTTCTGCAGAGCTTCCATGGGTTGGTGCAGTCAATGGTGCTCCAGACTCCCCTTCAGGGACAATAATTGCAATGGAGGAAGCAGCTACCAGTCCCAGCCCAACTATGACACATTCTTAATGTGGGTCAAAGATGCTCCGTGCCTGCGACTCCACTTCTCCTGAACAAAGGCGGCCTTCTGGTGGTCGGGATGTACATAAGGGGGTCACTTCCCGTTTTTGAGTGGTGGCACTTAACAAAAATAATAATTTAATAGATCATAAATTAAAAAGTAAGTCATGCACTGGATGACGAAACACAGAAGGAGGCAACACATTACATAATGGTGGTATAGGGGTCCAGAACATTAAGGTAACAACATGTTCCAAGTGCATATCAAAAGAGCTGAGCCTATAGACAAGAAACTGGACATAGAGTATGATACAAATAGTCAGTTGGACACCGCTAAGTATACAGTATATGTATATACTCATGGACTATCCTACCCCTGACATGACGCCAACCCTGGTGCTTGTTTCGGCACAACTGGCTAATAGAGCAGACTTGATTGGCGCATGCTATGATTAGAGTTTGGGATCAGGCACAACTCTCTGAATAAGTCATGTACTGTGTAACGTCAGAACATGCGACCGGAGTCCCAATCCACATGAAGTGATACGCGGAAGGGAGTCTGATCACACGACCACAACAGCCGCTGCTCTAGATACAGCCGGGGATGCAGCCTGTCCTCCTGCCCCGCACATGTGCACCACCGGTAGTATGCCAGTGTATCAGCCAGAAAGGAAAACTTACAGCAGCTGGCAGGACTCCTAGCAATGAAGTTCTATCATACCACATACTGAATATCAGAACTTGACTGTGACGTCATCCTCCTTCCTCCCCTTCTATACACCAACCTACCCGCCTTCATCAGTGTATGATTGGGCATTTTTTCATAAGAAAAAAACTCATTTGTCACCACCCGACTGTTTATATAATAATTATTGAAAACTTAAGATCATACTGAATAGATTTTTGTAAATCTTAAAATCATTCAATAAAAAATTATTTAAAAAAAAAAACTTACCTTTTTTTTTTTACTTTGCCGCTGTACTGCTGAAGCAGCATAAGAAAGCTCTGAGGAGCCTAAGGGGAAGCCAAAAAATTGTTCAATAGTGTTTATAATGGAGAAGAAAGGACGGGAGGGTCGGTGAGTTTAGAAGTCGGGAACTGAATAGGGAAATGCTTTTCTCTCACTATGGGTAAAGGCCCACCAGTAATAGCGATAGACATTTAACTATTGGTTTCTTCCATTAAGATATACAATATAGTATGAAGATATAAAGGAAAGACACAATATTATGAGCCTCAGTGTAACAACACGTCACAGACTATAATGGGGGAAGCTTTTACTTACTTTGGTGGACGTTGTGCTTTTTCATCTTTACTGGTGCTGAAGAAATAGAAGAAATGATCACAAATAAATACCCTATAAAATAATTATCGGGAACAAAGCCTAGTCCCAATAGGACACAGACAATAAATATAAAGTCTCTCCTATACATTTCTACATGATGTAGATATCTGGATAGATGTCATTACTAATTATTAGCTCCTAGTATAAATATCACTTTCACATTCGTGGTGACTGATCTTCTGCTAGGATGAATCATTGAATACTTTTGCATCTAGAAGACAGCAATTAGGACATAAGGGGGCGTCCATTTGTGGGAAGAGGGTAAAGTACCTACATGTATTTGACATGGCTCCTGCTCGATCTTGTGAAGCATTTTGGTATCCACCATTTCCGTTTGCGTCTTAAAAATATCCAAACAAACAAATTGAGATACAGGCAGTTCACATTATCATCCTGATCAGTCTATGAGGATATACACAGTGATATTGTCCTGTGTAATGTGCGGCGCTTATGTCACAATATGACGTCATCGTTCAAAAGTCCAAGGTCTCATTGGAGTAAATGCCGCCATGATTGCACTTATTACTTACGGCATTGGCTCTGTGTCGGCCCACGCTGTCTTTACTTTTGGCCTGTAACAAAAATGAAGTTTTTATTAGAAACAGAGAAACTTAGAAAATATCAGAAAATATCATCTAGTGTGTGTCCTTAATACTGTAAATGCAATAACTTAGAGAGTCTATCAGTAGGATCGTCCCTCCTAAGCCGCCAAAATGGGCATGTAGGTCACTGGAAGTTGAATAAAATGACACCTTGATATCTGCAATCCGATGTCTTAATCCAGAGAAATCCATATTTTCTTACCACTCCAAAGTGGCCATGGGGCACTGGAAATGGTTTTGCTGATGGCCACTGTGACTACCAAGGTTGAAGGTAGAGGAGATGATGTCCGTTCCAGTGGCCCATTGCCACATTGAAGCGGCATCGCTAATCAGACAAGACCAGGAGCCGGGAAAATTGTTCTTACTATAACCCTGGTGTAGGGGACCCCAAGTCAATAACCCCCTCCAATATGTACAAACATGTTTTATATCCTTCTCAGTAGAGATGAGCGAGTATAGTCGTTACTATTCAGTACTCGCTGAATAGTACGGTACTCGGGCTACTCGTTACTCCGCGAGTTTCCTTGTGATTACTCGCTGAGTAACGAATGTAATGTACTGTAAGTCAATGGGAAATGCGAGTAAGCCGTATGATTGTTTAAAAGCCGGCGGTAAAAAGCAGCCGGCTTTTAAACAATCACACAGCCCCATACTGCTTCCCCGCAGCCTCCCATCCCAATCCTCCACTCCCCCCGCTGCCTCCCATCCCGATCCTAAGTTAGGACCGGGCGGAGAGCGCAGCACCAGGGAGCGGGGAGCGAAGGACCCGGGCGGGGAAGCCGGCAGTGAAAAGACTTCACCGCCGTCTTTCCTGTTTGGGGCTGCGCTCCCTGATGTATGCTCCCCGCTCCCTGGTGCTTTGCACATCAGGGAGCCCAGCACCGAAAGGGAAATCCGGCGGTGAAGTCTTTTCACTGCCGGCTTTCCCACCGGTTATTTCAAATGAACAGCTGAGGTATCAGCTGATGCTGATCAGCTGTTCATTTGAAGTAGCCGCGGTGCCCTCAGAGGGTTCATGTGAGTTCATGCTTGACTGGATGAACTCACATGAACTTTTCCACGGCCGCACAGCTCAGCTACATCTCTGGTAGAGAATCTTTACCAGAGATGTAGCTGAGCTAAAGAAGAAGACTACATTGGACTACCTCGGACTGAAGATAATTTTTTTAATAAAGATGGAGTCTCTAAGTGTTTTTTTGTTTTATTTCTAATAAAATATTTTTTTCTATGTGTTTTGTTTTTTTTAAATACTTTACTAGAAATTCATGTCTAATATTGGCGTGACCCCATGAATTTCGGGCTTAGGGCCAGCGGATAATACAAAGCTGGCCCTAACCCCTTTGTTACCCAGTGAGCCACCGCACCAGGGCCCTGGATGACTTAGATACAGCGCCAGAAGATGGCGTTTCTATGAACGCGCCATTTTCTGGGGTGGCTGCGGACTGCAATTCGCAGCGAAGGGGGGCAGAAAGCTGTGGATTCCAGCCCTCAGCTGCTTAGTTGTACCTGACTGGACACAAAAATAGGGCGAAGCCCCACGTATTTTATTTTTCATTATTTAATGAAATTCATGAAATAATGAAAAAAAAGGGGCTTCCCTATATTGTTGTGTCCGGCCAAGACAAATAGGCAGCTGGGGGTTGGGGGCAGCCCGTTCCTGGATGCTGTACCTGGCTGACATATAAAAATATGGCGAAGCCCACGTCAAAATTTTTGGGAAAAATTAATTAAAAAATGAAAAAATAAATAATAATTTAGGGACTGCATCTTTATTAACCCCTCAAGTGTCATTTAGTGTTAAAATAAAGGATTTATTAAAAAAAAAATTGGCGTGGGATCCCCCATAATTTTGGTCTCTAGCGGAGGTTAAGCAGATGGCTGG
The DNA here is from genome assembly GCF_046119375.1 of Phyllobates terribilis. NCBI lineage: Eukaryota > Metazoa > Chordata > Amphibia > Anura > Dendrobatidae > Phyllobates > Phyllobates terribilis. The sequence continues at coordinate 107,319,277 of NW_027362773.1, forward strand.
GGCAGATGTTTGAAGCCTGGAAGGGGGGTAACACCCATGGAGCTGTAAATGTAAAAATGTAAAAAAAACACAACACATAAAAAAAAATATTTTATTAGAAATAAAACAAAAAAACACTTAGAGACTCCATCTTTATTAAAAAAATTATCTTCAGTCTGAGTTAGTCCAATGTAGTCTTCTTCTGTAGCTTAGCTACATCTCTGGTAGAGATTCTCTACCAGAGGTGCAGCTGAGCAGTGCGGCCGTGGGAAAGTTCATGTGAGTTCATGCAGTCAAGCATGAACACACATGAACCCTCTGAGGACACCGCGGCTACTTCAAATGAACAGCTGATCAGCATCAGCTGATACCTCAGCTGTTCATTTGAAATAACCGGCGGGAAAGCCAGCAGTGAAAAGACTTCATCGCCTGCTTTCCCGTTCGGTGCTGCGCTCCCCTCTCCCTGATGTGCGCTCCCCCGCCACCTCCCATCCCGATCCTAAGTTAGGACTGGGCAGGTAGCAAAGCAGCAGGGAGCGGGGAGCATAAATCAGGGAGCGCAGCACCGAACGGGAAAGCCAGCGGTGAAGCCTTTTCACTGCCGGCTTCCCCGCCCGGGTCCTTCGCTCCCCGCTCCCTGGTGCTGCGCTCCCCGCCCGGTCCTAACTTAGGATCAGGATGGGAGGCGGCGGGGAGAGCGGAGGATTGGGATGGGAGGCTGCGGGGAAGCAGTATGGGGCTGTGTGATTGTTTAAAAGCCGGCGGCTTTTTACCGCAGGCTTTTAAACAATCATGCGGCTTACTCGCATTTCCCATTGACTTACATTGGACTCGCAACTCGTAACGAGTACCCGAGTACTCGTTACAAGTATAGCGAGTCCGATTATTTCACTACTCGCTCATCCCTACTCATCAGTCTAAGTGATAACAAGTTATTCATCAGCTACTAAACCATATGCAGCCTATAATATCTGTATATGTCACTGTCTCTCTACTTACAGGGTGGTGGTCTCTGCGCTGTGGTCTTCTTCTCTTCTCTCTAACTCTATTCTATCCATTTCTTCTTCTCCCTCCTCTTCCTCACTACTGGACACATAACATAGACTACATGTAGTAACGCTCTCATAAATGACCACTGTTGTAATCGCTCTTTTATGGGGAGTGTTGGAGTGGCTTCATGCCCCTATTTCTCCCCAAATAACATTCATTGATCCCTTTACAAAGGTAGAACTACAGACGAGTGTATGGGCAGCCATGTTTTATATGTTCCTCCATCTCTACCCAGATATAATCAGTCATTCATCAGTTACTAATAAGCATCTACGATCGTATACATCCCATAATATCTGTATATGTCACTATCTCTCTACTTACAATGTGGTGGTCTCTGCACTGTGGTCTTCTTTTTGTCTTATCTTAATCATTATATACTCTTCTTCCTCCTCTTCCTCACTACTGGACACATAACATAGACTATATGTAGTAACGCTCTCATAAATGACCACTGTTGTAATCGTTATAACAAGTCATTTCCCATTTACTATTAAATATCTACAATCGTCTACAATCTATAATATCAGTATATGTCACTGTCTCTCTACTTACAGTCCGAAGCTATCTCCGCTTCCATCCTCCTCTCTTATCACTGCTATTATGTGAGCGATGTATATTTTTCCTTCCTCTTCCTCACTACTGGACATATAACATAGACTATATGTAGTAACGCTCTCATAAATGATCACTGTTGTAATCGTTATAACAAGTCATTTCCCATTTACTATTAAATATCTACAATCATCTACAATCTATAATATCAGTATATGTCACTGTCTCTCTACTTACAGTCCGATGTTCTCTTTTCCGCCATTTTCCTCTCCTCTCTCTGATGTTACACTCTCTATAATCTCTTCTCCCTCCTCTATCTCACTATTGGACACATAATATAGAACAAATGCAGGAGGTTTTTTTATTTGCAGTAGTTTTATAATTGAATTTATAAAACAAAGCAAAAAAAGCGGCATTCAGAGTTCTGCACATTTATAGTAGACGTCCCATTCCCAGAAAACTGCACCTTGTATGGTAAATAGTTTATTGCTCCTTCTGTGACCTTCCGTTCATTATCCCCGTTCTCACCAATTGACATTAATTATCCTTTTTACAGAACTACAGCCATATCAGCCATAGGGACTGCAATAAAGAAAGCAAGTTGGACAGAGAGGTGGAGCCGGGAGAGAGAGACAAGTGCAGGAAGAGAGCTGCACAAGTCTCCCTCTCCTGCCTGACAATGATCGGTGCAGGAGAGGAGGCTGGAGGTTACCTGGAAAGGTCCTAATTAGCTCTAGGCCCCTCCCTGATGTCACTTACATGCAAGGAATTTTATAGAATGGAGGAATAGAAATGGAGAACAACTTTATTGACGGTAGGGAAATGCTCATGAATAAAGGAAAAGGATCTGACCTCAATGGTCTTTTGTTTTTGGCTCCTCCATCAGTTATTATGTATATGCAGTCATTTTTTATACTAAGTGACTGAAAGTGCCATAACTATAACTATACAATGTTCTATATTGTATGTATATATCACTTATTATATATTTAGGCTCACACGCTCCACTTACCTAATCACACTACTATTCTCACTCTTCCCAGTTGTTTCCTCTTCTTCCTCGCTGTCATCTTCCTCACTATCAGACACATAAAATAAGTCATATAAATCATATATAATGTACTTTGACATCCAGAGGACAGAGGGTTATATGAAGACTCAGGTAGTACAGTTAACCCCTTATTGAGGGCGCACTATGTCTGTATGATGCAGGCTCAAGAGTTGAGTCTGCTCCCTGCAGCACCAATGATGACTGTTACATAGCTTGCACCCAACAGTAACTGATGCAATTGGAGCTAGTCAAGATTACATTAGTTGAACCCTTTAAATGCTGCTGTGAAGTATGACAATAGTATTAAAAAGAGGATTTAACACAGCGGCTGAAACTTTGTATGCCCGGCAGCTCCCCACGCAAGGCGATCGTAGGGTGACGATTGGCTGCAATTACAGCTAGGGGTCTGCTGGAGGCCTCCACTTCTGCCATGTGTTATCTCCTACGAAGCCCAGCCTGAACCTTCTGTACCCATAACAAGTCATTCATCAGTTATTATTAAACATCTACAATCATATCCAGCCAATAATATCTATATATCTCACTATCTGGGATTTCCCCAGTCCTCATCTATGGTTTCCATTAATGCAGCAATGAAAGTTCTAATAACTTACTTGATGGATTCCGTGCTCGCCCAGGCTGTTTTTATTTTTTTTGGCCTATAAAAATGTAGCTTTTGTTAGAAACAGTGATACTTAAAAAACCTACAGAAAATATCACCTATATAGTGTGTCTATAATGCAGTAACAAATGATAGCATTCAGGGCATAACTGTATGGAGTAATAAGGAAAAAAATAGTTTTATGGTATCTAAGATGAACATTTACATATAGCTCTAGGGAGTGTAGAGCGAGCAGTCACATTGGGACCCCCTCATCTACCACATATATATTCATCACTGTTACAAATGGTTTTTGGTAGTTGAGGGGCCCTGTTACATATTTTGTATTGGAGCCCAAGAGGTTGAAGTTACATCTCCGATTGCATCTACGTCTCATATTGAAAAGAAACTGACGACTACAAACAGTGAGAGTCGTGGACCATGATTGCACCAGTTACTTACGGCAATGACTCTTCATTAGGCCCTCCGATGTTTCTATGGGACTCAACGTGCCTGAAATGAAAAAAATACAGCTCTGGTTAGAAGAATTGATACTTAGGAAGCCAATGGATAAAATTATCTGCCGTGATGTGCAGAAAGGCTGTGCACTCTCTCACCGGCAACAAAACAGAGCGCACTGTCAGTGCACATTGTAAGACGAATTCCCAGCTTGCAGAGACCAGCACCGCCTCTGTAATTAACGCAACTTGTGTGGGCCGGTGCTTGTCTCTGCAAGCTGGGTATTCATCTTACAAGGTGAACTGACAGTGCACTCTATTTTGTTGCTGGCTCATTACTACTGATCTGAGCTGGTGAGAAAGTGCACTGTCTTTGTGCACAGTGCACAGTGCACATCACACAGGGACTAGCCCAGCCCTTGAAATGAAGGTCACTGTTGATGCTTCATTTCAGGGAGAGGGCAGAGGCAGTGACTGCAGCTTCTACCCCCTGATGGTGTTTTGTTTGAGTGTCCCAGCATGCACTGGGATTTTCAAACAAAGCCTCATCAAAAAGGAAGTAAGAAAAAAAAGATGTCACATGCCTGCAAAGAATTTTATAGAATGGAGGTACAGAAAGGGAGAACAACTTTATAGACGGTTCGGAAATGCTCATGAATTCAGAATTTGATGTTTTATACCATGTGGCTTAAAATGCCATAACTATAAGTGCATATTGTTCTCTGTTGTATGTATTTATCACCCATTATATATTTAGTCTCAGACTCTCCACTTACCTACTCATAGTCCAATTTTCACTCTCCCAAGTTGGTTCCTCCTGTTCTTCCTCACTATTGGACACATAAAATAAGTGATATAAATCATATATAATCTACACTGACATCCAGATAACACTGAGCTATATGACGACTGGGGTATATCCTGAATGAAGAGTCCCGGTTAACCACTTTTTGGGGGCGCACAGTCTCTGTATGGTGCGGGCTCAAGAGTTGAGTCTGCTCCCTGCAGCACCGTTGATGGCTCTGTTACATAGCTGACACCCAACAGTAACTGATGTAATTGAAGCTAGCCGTGATTGCATTAGTTTAACCCTTTAAATGCTGCTGTGAAGTATGACAGCAGTATTAGAAAGGGGATTTATCTTGTTGGCTGTCATTTTGTATGCCCGGCAGCTCCCCACGCAGTCGATTGTAGGGTGCCGATTGGCTGCCATTGCAGCTAGGAGTCTACTGGAGGCCTCCACTTCTGCCATGTGTGATCTCCTACAAAGCCCAGCCTGAACCTTCTGTACCCATAACAAGTCATTCATCAATTACTATTAATCATCTACAATCATATTCAGCCAATAATATCTATATATCTCACTATCTCTCTACTTACATTCCGATGTTATCCTCTCTGCTGTTCTCCGCTTTAATCTCTACCACTTTATTAATGCTGTTATCTTCCTCTCTACTGAATACATAACATAACTCTTTATAAGTGAGGGTTAAAGGGGGTCCACACATTGCAATCATGGTGCATTTTTTTGCAATGGTTTCCCAAAATCATTGCAAAACTGTGATTTTGGGAAAACCTGAGACAGCAATAAAAGTTCTGATAACTTACCTGATGGATTCCACGCTCGCCCAGGCTTTTATTGGTGTAATTGGCCTATAAAAATGTAGCTTTTGTTAGAAACAGTGATATTTAAGAAACCTACAGAAAGTATCATCTATATAGTGTGTCTATAATGCAATAAAAATGATAGCATTCAGGGGCATAACTATATGGAGTAATAAGGAAAAAAACAGTTTTATGGATCTGAGATGAACATTTACATATAGCTCTAGGGAGTGTAGAGCGAGCAGTCGCATTGGGACCCCCTCATCTACCACATATATATTCATCACTTTTACAAATGGTTTATGATAGTTGAGGGGCCCTGCTACATATTTTATATTGGAGCCCAAGAGGTTCAAGTTACATCTCCGATTGCATCTACATCTCATAGTGAAAAGAAGCTGAGGACTACAAACAGTGAGAGTCGTGGACCATGATTGCGCCAGTTACTTACGGCAGTGACTCTTCATTAGGCCCCCCGATGTTTCTGTGGGACTCCATGTGCCTGAAATGAAAAAAGTACAGCTCTGTTTAGAAGAAGTGATGCTTAGGAAGCCTATGGATAAAGTTATCTGCCGTCTTAAGGCAGTGCACTCTCTTTCCGGCAACAAAGCAGAGCGCACTGTCAGTAGTGCGCATTGCAAGATGAATTCCCAGCATGCAATGACCAGCACCGCCTCTGCAATTAACGTAACTCGTGGGGGCCAGTACTCGCCTCTGCAAGCCGGGTATTTGTCTTACAAGGTGAACTGACAGTGCGCTCTGCTCTGTTTCCAGGCTCATTACTGCTGATCTGAGCCAGCAAGAAAGCGCACTGTCTTTATGTACAGTGCACAGTGCACATTGTGCAGAGACTAGCCCATCCCCTGAAATGAAGGTCAATGCTGTCGCTTTGTTTCAGGGAGAGGACAGAGGCAGTGACCGCCGCTTCTATCCCCTAATGAGTAATGACGCTTTGTTTGAGAATCCCAATTTTCAAACGAAGCGTCATCAAAAAGGAAGTAGGAAAAAGAAAGAAAAGCAGTTAAATAGTGTTGTGAGAGAACGATAGGGAATTTTTATTTAAAGTATAAATTGTAAAATACAATAAAGAAATATTATCTATATAACGTGTCCCTCAGATAACAGCATGGACATCACCTCCAGAATCTATATAGCTCTACGTTCACATAGGTTGTACTGCACAGTATGATTATCCTTTAATCTAGGGCTCCAAGACAATATTTGGTCGCTCAGGAGTCTGGGTAAATTTTTGGTGTTACTGTAATTTGCTCATGACCTCATTGTTATCCTACAGGGGAAAGGGATGAGCAACAGTATGAAGAATTAAATGGGGTCTAAATTCTTTATTATTGAAAGCAATTGTATCCTTCATATGGAAACATTGTAAATGCCCATGAGTGAGAGCGGCAATGCCATGATACCATCACTGTGGAGTCCTCCCCTTATTGGGACACATACTACTCCTATAGGAATGTGGTAGGAAGATAAATACCTGAATGTTCTCTTGGTGTTCTCTATTGTCTCAATCAATCTGTTATGGAAAAAGCCAAGAAAAAGACAATGAATAATATTACACACAAACATTTACAAAAATGGTAAGAAGATAAATGATACTATTGAGGCTTAATATAACCAGTGCATTATTACAGAGAGAATATGGGAGAATGAGTAATCCCAGTAATATCAGATACATACATCCCACCCGGATATTCCTCCTCCTCCACTGCTGGCTTCATCCTATTAAAGCGTCAGGGTATGTGCCCACGATGCAGATTTGAAGCAGAAATCTCCTTGCAGAAAAAGCGCATGCGGATTTTACATGCGTTTTTTTCAAGCGTTTTTCCAAGCGATTTTGAACATCACTTGGAAAAAGGCTTAACAAGTTGGTCACACAATATAAATCCATGCAACTGGGAAAAAAAACCTTATACTCACCTCTCCGGCGGCCCTCGGTCTCCTCCCGTCCTCTCTCCTCGGCGGCCCACGGTGTACTGGCAGAACCTGCGGTAACGTCATTTAGTCAGCTGATGGTCACACGACCATCACCTGACTGCTGACGTCAGCAGTCGCGTGACCATCAGCTGACTAAATGACGTCACCGCAGGTCCTGCCAGTACACCGTGGGCCGCCGAGGAGAGAGGATCGCCACTGGGAGGAGACCGAGGGCCGCCGGAGGAGTGAATATGAATATTTCCTTTTTATTTTTTACTTTTTAATTCTTTTTTAACTTGCAGGTACAATAGTACCCGGGTCGGATGAGAGTCTCCTCCTCTCCCAACCGGGGTACCATCCGCGCATTGAACCGCATGGAAACATGGGGATGTTATGCGGTTCAATGCAAGTCAATAGGCGCGATTTTGCCGCAAAATCGCTCCCAAATTGGTTGTGCTGTGGATTTTTCCGCAATAAAAATCTGCAGCGGATATTTCCGCAGCATGTGAATAGCACATGCGGATTATCATTCGGGAACATGGCAGACATCTTAACAAGCGATTTTAATGCGTTTCCACTGCAGAATTGCCATCGCGGAAACGCATTAAATCTTCATCGTGGGCACACAGCCTCAGGAAGACAATGAGAATTGTTGGTATCTGCTCCAGAGCTGATAATAGGAGATCATCAATGGTCACTAGAGGGTTTGTATAATCAGATATAGAAAGTAGTTATAGAATAGAGACCCCAATTTATAACATAATTATCAATATTACAGTAGCCAAAACTGGGACACTTAAGCCAGCAGTGTCTCTGAAACCAACATGGGAAGCCCTCCAAACATAACCCCAAACACCGGACTTTTGGTGGAGTTTGCCCTTTTTACACTTTCTTTTGCATATGATAGCTATTCTGTTGGGCCTCGCCTTTCCCTGCCTTTTGACTAGGCCGTACCCACGTTTCTGAAAAGTGTCAGGGCTGGTGTAAAAAAGCTAAAATGTGCTAAGTTGTATTTGGAAGCTCGTGTTAAATAAAAATGTACAACTTTTGTGGCAGAGAGTATGATGAATTCCCCCTATGAATGAATTTCCAAAAAGTTGGATTTTATAAATCTGCCATACCTGACCTTGGCCTTCGGGAAGAGTCAGAGGGTTGTATAACTTGAATGAGGATTGCATCGCAATGCTTGAACTGGTCGACGGCTTTAACAACCCAAGAGTGACGGCGTGTATTCCTATGCAGCTGTCACGCTCGGGTCAGGAGAGCTGACAGCCAGCCCGAGCATTGCGATGAGATCTTTGACTCTTCCCTAGGGCTAATGCTCGATGGTAACACAAAGTCACCTGCCATTCTCCTTACTCACATGGAGCTTCAGTATTTCTCTATGGGAGGAGAAGTTGCAGGAGATAATGGGTGACATGGACGGTGACTCTCCGCCATCAAGTGACCCCAGTCCATCAGAGAAATTGTAGATTTAGGATAATTAAGCATTTACCTTATTTTTCTCACAATTCTTTCGCTCACAAATAATAAAACCCTACAATAATGGAAAAAAAGCAATTATAGTAGACATCAAATTTCACTCCTGTTGTGATATTTGTGAAGGGGGGAAGGGTCGGTTACTGACACCTCAGCTCACTAACTAAATAAAGATTCAGTTTTAATTAAGGGAAAAAAAATCTATAAGGACGGGGAATAGACATCCTGACATTATAGGGTTAATATCTACAGATAAAGACAAAGTAACAGAACATAATAAAAGACGTAAAAAGAGGCCAATATAAGGTTTACTTACACTTCACTGCCATCTGCACCCCTCTAGTGAGTGGCCCCTCGGCAGTTATCATGATGTCACTGTGTGATGTCATCATCCCATTCCATGGATCACTAATCACCAGTAACAACAGTAACTGTCCGAAGTTACAAAAACCTGAAACCAATCCAGTTTACATGAAATGGTCCTTTAAGGGATTATGAGAGGATTAGAAAAACATAACCACTTTCTTCCAAAAACAGCGCCACACCTGTCCACAGGTTGTTTGTGGTATTGTAACTCAGCTCCATAGAAGTGAATAGAGCTGAGCTGTAACACCGGACACAACCGACAGTTTGTGTTTTTGGAAGAAACAAGACAGAATTTTTTAAATCTTGTACAATCTTATACCATTTTCAGAGACAAAGAGGATAGGAGCTCTAGTCCCATTGGAGGTAGCATTCCTAAAAGTCAAGATCAACCCTTTAAAGGGCCTCGTTAAATGACTTAGGATAGAAAACTAAAACAGAAACTTTATTTGCAGTCAAGTGTTTTTGGGCTTTTTGCTTCTCATCAGTGCAAAGTTATGTCCTATAGGCAGAACTAGAGCTACTGTCCTATTCCTCTGAACAAACTACTTGCACATTTAAATTCCTAGGGAAACATTTTATGGCCTATAAGTCTCCCTACATCAACTTGTATAGAATAGATAAAAAGCGGTCTGTGGAGCATGGTCAATAATAGTAAGCCTCATATCTCCTGGACCTTTTTGATGGACAATGACCATGTACCCGACACTGTCTCTGACCGACTGGTCAGTTTGATTAATAAAGAGATATTCTGGATCTTCAAATTGGGCACGTTGGCCCCTGAAGGTTTGAATTTGGCTCTTGAAAATGTAACCAGTTCTTAAGGTTATTTCTTGTTCCTTTCTAATTGATTTACAATTGTCATGTTTTAAACAATTTTTTTCATTTTTCTTTTATCACCAATTTGCAATACGTCACAATACAGTGACGTTTGTGTGTATTTTGCATTGGTGATGTATATTTTACATTGGTAAATGTATGTTTAACATTGTCTACTAACCCCTGGGGGCAATTTGTATTATTGATGTATTTTTGAATATTTGTTCATGAACATGTATTGCTATATTCTATACCTTTATATAATATGTTTTTGGTTTCTTGTATTCATGTGAAGGTGGTTTATGTGAAACCATTGGAGGCACGTATTCACCGGCACATGAAGGGTCTCTTCTATTTGGACCCAGGTTTAACTTATTAGTGTCTGAACAAAATCAATGAATATATCAACCAATCACTGTGAAGCTCTGTCTATATATGTTTTATCTTGTGTTCATACCCTTGTACCACCTGAGGAAGATAGTTTACTATCGAAACGCGTTGTGGAAAGGGCTCATTAAATACTTATTTTTTTTAGCCCCAAATCCGTCTTCTCTAGTGTCAATCCTTCAGCGCTCCATAGACCGCTTTTTATCTATTCTATACATTCTCTCAGTCCCTCTCTTGGGGGTCAGCTGCAGGAGCAGCTTCCATACAATAACTGCTTAAACCCTTCCCTGTAATTTCCCTCCATTTGTTCACATAGAGGACCTGCGTTCAGGGGGCCGCTTCCTCTCAACCAACAGGACCTGTGATGACGCGCATTTGATCCCGAGTCACGTGGTCTGCGGGCGGTCACATGGTCCGCGACCAGGAACCCGGAAACGGTGAGCACAAACGGCGGTCGGCAACACACGGCACGTGGTGGGCCCAGCCACCTGCACCGTGTGGTGAGACTTGCCTGCTCTCTCCATCCTCAGACTGTCACCGGGGTTGTGCAGGGGTGCACAACTCCATTAGGTGAGTGGCCTCTTGGCCGTTTTCTCCATATCAATCCACAAGGTCCTTCACATAGCGCGCTTTTTCTCCTTCTCTCCCTCCCTACATCAACTTGGCACTCTCTTCAAGGAGACACTTTACCCCTTCAACCATTTAAATATTATGTAATTGTGAATAGCAATAGATAAAGATTTAAGACAGTTATTTCTATGTTCCTAATTACACTTCATCCATACATAGTGATGTATTGTACCTGTGTATGGATGGTAGATACATAGACAGAAGGCCGGGTGGGCACATGACACATTTTGCTCATTAACTAAATAAAAGTTCAAATATTATTCGAGAATGAAGGAAATGAGGAACGAGAGGGAAAGACACAAGGGATTGATAGGAGATAAATCAGCAGATAATATAAGGCTACTTACACTCCACTAACTGTAAACCCTCAGAGGAGTTCCGTCCGGCAGTTGCTTATATATCAGCGTCACAACATTCCGTGACCTCATAACCGACAATCACCTACAACCAATGCACTGGACATGAATGGTCTTCTAACCTCTTATGGACACAACTGGTTTTAGCCTTAAAGAGACAGACCATTTTACATTATTTATATTTTTATCATTGCATTGCATTATTTTTTTCTATAATTTAGTCTTACTTTGCCATGTTTTTTTGTGACATTTTTTTTTTCTTATTTAGCATTTAGGAAGGAGTGATAATATCCTCCAAAACGCGTTTAGCGAATACTACATCTAGCCAAATTTATCCAGCCGTTGAACTACAAGTTACAGCATCTTTGAGTGTACTATTATCAAATTCTAATGCATTAATAAGCATTCTGTATGAATTGTGGTACCACGAGCTGCAGCATTTTCTTCACACGGTAGTTTTTAAGAAAAATAAAAGATGAAAATTCTAAATCCCCACTTTTCCTGCAATAATAATTCAGAAATAAAAAAAATAAGCATCTTTAGTATCGCTGCATCTGGAAAAATTCTGATAAAAATATAAAATTAATAAACTAAAACAGTAAATGCCGTAATGAGAAATAAAACACAAACTTGAAAAAAAACTGAAACTCAAAGAATTGCAGTTTTTTTTTTTATTTTGGCCACCACATTGTCTTAAAAATTGCAATAAAAAGTAATCATAAAATCTTAATTTCCTCCAAATTTTATCATTTATCACATTATCAAGTGTCAGCTTTCCATCAGTGATGTACCACTAATGGCGGCAAGTCTCCTGGCTGCTATGCGGCCCGTGAGTTGGGGTGGTCAGTGCCAGTGGTGGCACCACCCCACCACCCGGCTTCGCACTTCCAACTGTATCGGCATCCTGGATGCCAATACAGTTGAAAGCAATAATGGAGGAGAAATGGAGACGTCTCAGCGGTCATTATATTATATGGAGGGTTATGTGTGGCTATTATATTATATGGAAGGCTATGTGGGGGCCATTATATTCTATGGAAGTCTATGTGGGGGCCATTATATTATATGGAGGGCAATATGGGCCCATTATATTATATGGACGGCAATGTGGTTCCTTTATTTTATATGGAAGGCTATGTGGGATCATTATACTGTTTGGAGGGATATATTGGGACCATTATACTGTTTGGTGGGATACGTGGGGCCGTTAAACTATGTGGTGGCTATTTTACTGTTTGGAGTGCTATGTGGGGGCTATTATAATGTTTAGAGGACTATGTGAGGGCCATTATAATGTTTGGAGGGCTATGTGAGGGCCATTATAGTGTTTGGAGAGCTTTGTCTGGCCGTTATACTGTTTATGAGGATTAGTGGAGGCCATTAGAAAGTGTAGAGGTTTGTGTGGGGTCCATCATACTGTGTGGGGTCATCATATTGTATGGAGGGCTGTGTTGGAGTCACAGTTAGGGCATCATACTGGCTTGGGGGGTCACCATACATTGCCAGATGGGTACAGTAGGGTCATCATACTGTACATTTGGAGGGTGCTGTGTAGGAATTCACTGTGGTGGGTATCATACTGTGTTTGGGGGGCACTTTTTGTTGGCATCATATTTTATGAGGGCACTGAAAGAGGAATCTAGGGGCATCAAAAGAAGGTAAATTACTCTGTAAGGGCTGCAAAGTTGAGAGATATGCTCTTCTGTGCCCCACATAATATATATATATATATATTTTTTTTTTTTTTTCTTAGAGAGGGGAGTAGGGGTGATTAGAAGCTCTGTAATGGGGTCCCATGATTTTTATGTATGCCTCTGCTTGCCACGCTAAAAAAAAAGAAAAGCCCTCATAGAGGTTTATTGACGGAAAAATAAAAAATTACATGTCTCAGACAATAGCAACAGAAAACTAAAAAAAATATATATATATCAAGTTTGGTATCGCTATAATTATACTGAATTGTAGAATCATATTGCCAGGTCATTTTTGCCACACAATGAACACTATAAAAACAAAATGGAAAAAAAAAATGTCATAATTGCATTTCCTTCACAAATTCACGGCACTTGGATTTTTTTTCCTGTTTTCCAGTACATTGTATGTACAAATGAATTGAGTTATTCCAAACTACAACTCATCTAGGAAAAGAAAAAATTCCCCATCTGCCTTTTTTGACGGAAAACTGAAAAAGTTATGGCTCTTGGAAGAAAGGGAGGAAAAAAGCAAAAACAAAAAATCGCTCTATTGAGAAGGGGTTAAAGACAAGATCATAATGACCGCCGTCGCGACCAGGACCTGTTGCTTGCACGCTGAAGTCAGCTGCAGGTTTCAGAAGAGGACCCCGCACGGCGGAGGAGAAGAGGGAAGGTGAGGATAATGGCTTTTTTTTTTTGTAGACATTACAGAACAGAGGCAAAACAGGGGATATATACCAGGATGGGGCACAGGGTAAGTGACATATGTACTAGGATGGGGGATGTACTGTATATACCAGAATGGAACACATGATGGACACATATACCAGGATGAGGGACTTATATACAAGGATGGAGAGCATCAGATGCAGAGAAGCAATTGACGCGCCCCCTGGGCCGTGGGGTACTCGGCAGCCGGGCCTCTGCGTATGCCGGTGGGGGATATCATGGTGGCTGGCCCGGTCTGTGACCCAGGGCGGTCAGTAAAAAAATGGGAATATTTATAGGGAATTTGGAAAGTTTGTGACGCCACCTGTGGAATGCGGCTAAGGGGAGCCGCCGCTGCAGAGCAGTCCTCTGGAGCTGGTGTTACGGCAGCAGGGATGGTGTGGCTCTCCACAGGTAGAGCTGGCTCCAGGGCAGTGTAGGGGTGAACGGTGGATGGTGCAGGGGAGAGACGGCAGGATGGTCCCGGAGGAAAGACGGACACTCACACGGGGGTAAGCTTCAGTACCTTTACTGGTGATGCTGCAGGCACGGTCCAGGGTACTCCAGGCGAAGGGCGCACTTTTGGACTCTCCGCAGTGAGCGGGTATAGGGCCTCCTGATCCATGGCTTTACTCTCTGAGCTTCTGACCTGCCTGGAGCTAGGCCTTGCTTGGTTACTGTCTCTCTTTGCACCTGCTGACCTGGTGGTAGGGCCTTCTCCTGGAGATCACTCTCCCTTGACGCTGGGGCCTTCCTGACTCCTAGCCCTGGAACTGCAATCAGCATTTGGTGAACTTGGGACCTGTGTCCTCCAGGGGTTCCGGTGGTTCCTACTGGGTGTAAAGGGTCCCTGTGAGCGTGGACCCGGTGTCCGATATATATATATATCGGGGTGAGCCTGTTATGCTCCTCTGCCCCCTCGCTATGTCTTCCTTCTCCTCTCGCCTTTGGCCACACTCAGGGCCCTCACTAGGCTCTCACACGTGCTGTAGGCCTTGGCTCGCCTAAGCACAACAGCCAGCGTGCTGCCTCTTCGCTGCTCTCTGAGCGTCAGCACGCTCTCAGACTCCTTCTCAGTCTGACTCTCAACTCTCAACTCCAACACCGAACAATAAACTGGAACTGAGCTGCCTGGCTCCACCCTCCCTATATATATCCCTAACGGGCTCCCTCTGCTGGTCTGAGGTGGTAGGGTGGAGGTGTGTGAATGTGTTAGGGCCTCTTGTGAAGAAGTCCATCCATGCACCCTTCTGGGATCTATGGCACCAGTGCGTAGCAGGGCGCCACAGAATGATGGGAGAGGGAGTGTCACATGAACCTCCTTCCTCCATCATTGCTTTCAATTGTATCGGAATCTGGGGGGGGCGGTTCTCACTGGCCAGAGGGGCAACCCAATGCGGCACTGACACCGGTTCTCCCCAGCTCATGGGCCCCATAGCAGTCACCTGGCCTGCCACCATTGGGGGTACGTCACTGCCCATGACCCAAGCGCTGCAAGGCATGTTGTATGTTCAACTACTGCCTAGAATGTTGAGTTTTCTGGGTTTGAGTCCTGGGAGAGGTTCGCAAAAAAAAAAAAAATTATAGGTTTCTAATAGTGATGGGCGAGCACTAAAATGCTCGCGTGCTTAATGCTCGGGCTGAGCAAATTGGAATACTCGGGTGCTCAACTCAAGCAACTAGCCCAATGTAAGTCTATGGGAAACTCGAGCATTTTTCAGGCAGCTCCACCCGGCGGTCTGCAGAGGGCCTAAAAATTGCCCAAATCGATGGGAACAGTGCTCAAATGACATGGGGACAGCATGGGGAAGACCCCTGGAAGCAGTTCTGACTCCCAGGTCACTGCTGTCAACAATGTTGTCAGAGGTATTACGCCACTTTTACAGACTCACAATAAAACATACAGAAACGAATCCAAAATGGATTTTCCTGAGAAATATGTTAAGGAACATCCTTTCCAGGGTAATGACTTGCATGTAAGATAAAATAAATAACCAAAACCAAAAATACTCCTCCACACCTTGGGCTGTGTTCATACGTAGAGTTTTTGATGCGTTTTTGCACTTTTGCATTGATTTCAACCAAACAAATGCATTCACTGGGAAATGTCATTTTAACATTTTACAACCTTATCTGGCCATGTGGTGTGTGACACATCATCAGACACATGCATACAGTACTGAAAAGAAGTGGGAACAGCTTGGGGAAGACCCCTGGAAGCATCTCTGTCTCCCAGGTCACTGCCTAAAACTGTGCCCATCATAAGTGATCCTTGGCGCATATGAAGATGCCTTCTGCCATGCACCTGTCGTTGCAGACTTGCAACAATCACCGTTCATGTTCTTGTCCCAGTGCGACGTTCAGTTGTCCCTACCCCATTCTTTGGAATGCAAGCACAAGTATGCAGCCAGCCACCCACCCACAGGCTGCAATACTATACTGCCAAATTTTTGACAGCTGCTTGCACTAGAAATGTGGCCTTTTATGCAGCCACTATTTCTCCCGGTATCGTCTCCGCCTTCCACAAGCACGGGTCCCACAACATTACCCGTGCCTTTTCCAGTGCACTTACTGGGAAGGACCGCCTAACCACAACCACGTGGTCAAGTGAATGTGGCCAGGGACGGTACAGAGCCAGTCCACAGCTTTTTTTTGCTGAGAGTTGTATTTCACCACAGCCATATTCTTTAGCTTGGTGAAAGGACTTGGGAAACCATATCTACTCCAGCTGTCATTTCTCACAGGAAGTCCTCTAAAGTTGCTTTCACTTGAAATGTGGCCTTTTAGGCTCGTGGAGGCGGAAGCTTTTCAAAACCTCATGACGGCGACGGCCGGGTGTCCATACTCGGTCCTCAGCTGCCACTATTTCTCCCGGTATCGTCTCCACCTTCCATAAGCACGGGTCCAACAACATTACCCGTGCCCTCCCCAGTGCACTTACTGGGAAGGACCGCCTAACCGCAAACAGGTAACTGTGGCCAGAGACGGTATGGAGCCAGTCCACAGCTGAGTTGTATTTCACCACAGCTATATTCTTTAGTTCAGCGAAAGGACTGGCATAGAGAGAAACCGTATCTACTCTGGGTGTCATTTCTCCCAGGAAGTCCACTAACAATTTAAAGACACATAGAGCAGGGCCACAGTAACAAGTACAACATGTTTCCATTAGAAAGGAGAAGGTCTGCTATACAGTTATAGGGTATGCAGTGAGTCCAACGGCTGACCAAATTCAAGAAAAACCCCACTAACAATTTAAAGACTCATAGAGCAGGGCCACAGTAACAACAAATTCCCATTAGAAAGGAGAGGGTTTCCCATAGTGTTGGCCTATGCAGTGAATGCAAGGGCTGCCAAAAATTGGGAGGCAATCCAATTTCCCTTGGAAGAGACTTAGAGGGCCTCATAAAAAATGTTCCCATTAGAAAGCTCTCCTATAGTTGTAATGCCCATGCACTAAGTGTATGGGCTGACAGACATTTATCCGTGGGGGGTATATATGAACATGCTGTATAAAAAATTTTTTTTACGGGCATCATAAAAACTAGTGTTGAGCAAGCACTAAAATGCTCGGGTGCTCGAAGCGCGGGCTGAGCTCACCATGATACTCGGGTGCTCGACCCGAGCTACGAGCCCAATGTTAGTCTATGGGAGACCTGAGCATTTTTGCGGTGGCACTCCTGGCAGTCTGTAGAAAGCCTAAAAAGTGCCCAAAACTACAGTGACAGTGCTCAAAAGACATGGGGGCAGCATGGGGATCGCCCCTGGAAGCATTTCTGACCCCCAGGTCACTGCTGTCAACAACGTGGTCAGAGGTATTAAGCCACGTTTACGGGCTCACAATAAAACGTTCAAAAACGAAACTGAAACTGCTTTCCTGTGAAATTTGTTAAGGAATTTCCTTTCCAGGGTAAAGATTTGTGTATAAGGTAAAATAAATAACCAAAAACAAAAATACTCCTCCTCACCTTGGGCTATGTTCACAAGTAGGATTTTTCATGCATTTTTGCACTTTTGTATTACTTTCAATCGTGACAAATGCATTCACCAGGAAATGTCATTTTAACATTTTACAATCTTATCTAGCCATGTGCTGTGTGACACATGCATACAGTGCTGAAAAGACAAGGGAACAGCATGGGGAAAACCCCTGTAAGCATCTCTGACTCCCAGGTCACTGCCTAAAAGTGTGCCCATCAGAAGTGATCCTTGCCGCATCAGAAGATGCAGACTTGCAACTATCCCTGTGCAAGTCCTTGTCCCAGGGCAATGTTCAATTGTACCTCCCCCATTCCTTGCAATGCAAGCGCAAATATTCAGCTAACCACCCACCCACCCGCCGTCTGCAATACCATACTGCTAGCTTTCACTTGAAATGGGGCCTTTTAGATTGGAGGAGGCCGAAGCTGGCCACTACCTCATGGCTGTTTCGGCAGCGAGGTATCGATACTCAGTCCCAAGCCTCCCGGCGGCCGGGTGTCCACGCTCGGTCCCCAGCCGCCAGGGGGTGGCCGGGTGTCCATACTCGGTCCCCAGCCGCCCTGTGGCCGGGTGTCCACACACGGTCCCCAGCCGCCTGGGGGCGGCTGGGTGTCCATAAACGGTCCCCAGCCGCCCCTATTTCTCCTGTCACCTTCCCCCACTATTTTCTTAGTCTGGCCTGCTTTAGGGCAGCATTGGACGAGCCCACCAGAGAACCAGACTCCTCCGGTGGGCCCTGGCTTCTGACTCGCCCCCTGGGCCGTGGGGCACTCGGATCCGGGCAATAGGGGGAACGATGGGAGTAGTAGTGGCAACCCTGTTCCGTGGCTCAGGGTGGTCAGGCCAGTGGTAGTCCGTTATGTGTTATTAATTATGTCCGACTACGCCACCCGTGGATTTGCGGTTATTAGGAACCGCCGCTGCATGCAGACCGCTGGGGCTGATGAGGTGTGCAGATATGGTAGTGTGACTCCCCACGGGAAGAGTGGGGCCCCAGGGCAGTATAGTGGATGGTGTGAGTAATGGTAGTGAGAGTCCCAGTGCTGATAGTGCTGGAGGAACAAGGAGCACACAGAGAACAGGTTGCAGTCCAGGGTCTTTACTAAACAGGTAAACTGACCCACAAACAGTCCCGGCTAGGAGGGGACCTGGATGTCTGAGAGCAACGGGGAAATTGGCCCTGGTCACGGTGAGGGTGTACGCCTACCGTACTTTCTGTGCTCCTTCTGGCTATCTCCTCCTGATAGGGTAACAGCCCATGTTTCCGAGCTTTCCGTGTTTTCTCGCCTGTATGGCCTGCGACGTGGGTTCCTTTCTACTCCCAGCCTTGTACGGCTTTACTGGTCCCTTCGGTTGCCTTCGGTTGTGGCAGGGCCTCCAGGCTTCTTAGGCCAAGGAATGTACAGTCCCTTGCGGACTGGTTCTCTGCTGGGGGATGTGGAATCCTTCCAGCCTCAGACACCAAAGTCTGGTAAAATTAAGTCTTTTCTCTGCCAAGACAGGCTCTCTTCGCCTCTTGTCTCTGGCTTGTGGCTCTCCTACTGCCACACTTCCTCTTAGGTGCAACACAACTTTCTGTCCCTGCTCTGGGACACCTCTCAGTGCTGAAGCAGGTCGTCCAGTACTCCCTAACCCTGCCCTCAGTACCAGCTTTTATAGGGGCAGCCAGCTCCCCCTACTGGCCTGAGACAGGAGGCATTGCATGCTAATGTTCCCCTGACTAGAGAATCTCCCCCTTGCTCTCAGACACAGCTTTAATTACACTTGTGGCATCCAGGTCAGGGTGACACACTTCTCCATCAGGGGAGTTGAGAGTGCCAAGGTGAGGAGCATGATGATGATAGAAGTTAGAGTGAGGAGCATGATGATGATAGAAGTTAGAGTGAGGAGCATGATGATGATAGAAGTTAGTGTGGCGCCCCTGAGGAGTCAGTCGCCACAGAGATACTGCACCTCACCCCGAGGTGTGGTGTCTCCCTTCTCTCAGGTAAGATGGGAATGCTGCACGGAACCCCAACCACCTACATCCAACACAAAACACTGCTCCAGGCCAGCAGGAGGGGCAAGACGCAATGTAGTTTTCTGCTGATCCCTGGCCCTGGATGGAGTAGGGGGGGGAACCCAAAGATAGGGGGAACCAATAGTGGGTGTGGGTGGAGGAAGTTGATACACGGAGCACATATACAGTAGGTATATAATAGGAAGCCATATTAGGAAACGAGGTCTTTAGTGAGGGCTGTGCAGAGGAACAGTCCGGGAGCAGAGGCTCAGGCAGAGTTCTGCTCCACAGTTAGGGCCCAGCATAGTGGCCCGAAGGGGAGCAGGGAGTAGGCTCCAGTTCTAAGAAGGAATCCCAAGGGGGTACGGCGCGTGCAGAACGGCACCCGTACGTCCTGTTCCTGCCCTGTGTCAGGAGGGATCGAGCTTGCCGCATTCTAAACCCCAGGGGGTCAGGTTGGTCCCGGATCCGACGTACAGGAAGGACTTCAGCATACCCGAGCAGGATTAAGAGTGGGCAGCGTAGGGCAACGGTGAGAAGGACCAAGTGTGAAGAAGGTCAAATTAGGCACATCTGAAAGTGGGGTTCTGCCAAGCATACCTAAGCTGCTTGAAGGAGGACTGAACCGGTGAACGCAGCGCGACGAGGGAGGCCTTCACCTGTAAAGTGCACTTGTGAATTGCCTAAGAACTGTGAGTAAAGCCTTGGACGACTGCAACGAACAGCCTCTGTCTGTTTCTACACTGGCGCTATCTACCTGCACCACAACGCCCAGTACACTTCACCCACCATTCATCTATTTATCTGTACTGCCCTGATGCCCGCTCCACCTGTAGGGAGCTGTAACATCTTAAGCTGCCTAGACACCTGCCTCAGTGGACTGTTGCAGCGCTGGTGACCTTCACCAGACACCACAGGTGGCATCACAAACTATCTGAACTTTTATTATTAATTGCTACCCCTTTTTGTGCACTGACCGCCCTGGGCCAGCCACCGTGATATACTGCTCCAGACAGTAAGGCCCCCGGGGGGTGAGTCATTAGCATCTGCTTTGTTTTCTTTTAATGCTAGCATAAGTGTGCAGCCTGCCACCCACCCACCCCCAGGCTGCGATGCCATACTGCTAGCTTGCACTTGAAATGGGGCCTTTTAGTTTGGAGTAGGCCGAAGCTGGCCACTACCTCATGGCTGCTTCGGTGGCCTGGTATCCATACTCAGTCCCCAGCCGCCCGGCGGCCGGGTGTCCATAAACGGTCCCCAGCCGCCCCTATTTCTCCTGTCACCTTCTCACACACTTTTCTTAGCCTGGCGTGCTTTAGGGCAGCATTGGACGAGCCCACCAGAGAACCAGACTCCTCCGGTGGGCCCTGGCTTCTCCATCAGGGGAGTTGAAAGTGCCAAGGTGAGGAGCATGATGATGGTGATAGAAGTTAGCATCTGCATTGTTTTCTTGGAATGCAAGCGCATATATGTAGTAGCGTCTAGGACTGAGGTGGTCAGCGTTTTGGCGCATATCCTACCTCCTCCGAGGATTGCTGGATGTTTTCCTGCTACTATCCCAGTTCTATGACTCCCGTGAAAACAAAGCTTCAGGTGATAAATGATGGATGAGGTGGTGGCAAAGGAGAAAGAGCAGGAGGAACAGGGACCATTCACATCAACATCAGGCCAGTCAACCACACATGTCTTGTAGGATATGTTTCTGTACCAAAAGGAGCGGTTTGGCTACACAGTTATAGGGCATACAGTGAGTGCAATGCCTACCAAAAATTTAGAGGCATTCCAATGCCCCTTGGAAGTGACATGAAGGTCAGAGGGCCTTAACTAAACCATTTTTTCCATTTATAGCAACTGGGTCTCCTGTGCACTGTTGGCCTAAGCAGTGAATGGCAGGATTTCCAAAAATTATGAGGAACTGCAATGCCCCTTGAAACAGACGTGGATTACAGCGTTCTAAAAACCTTCTACCCATTATTGGGGAGTGGGTCTCCCTTAGTGTTCGCCTATGCATTGAAAAGCAAAAGCTGACTAAAATTAGGAGGAAATGCAATGCCCGTTGGAAGAGTCGTGGAGGTCGCAGTAGCTTAACAAGACAGTTTGAATGCCCCTTGGAAAATTGGTGGAGGTCACAGTAACTTAACAGGATGGTTTTAATGCCGCTCGGAAGAGACGTGGAGGTCGCAGTAGCTTAACAAGACGGTTTTAATACCACTTGGAAAAGTGGTGGAGGTCACAGTAGCTTAACAAGACGGTTTGAATGCCCCTTGGAAAAGTGGTGGAGGCCACAGTAGCTTAACAAGATGGTTTTAATGCCCCTTACAAGAGCCATACAGTATAGCATCTTAAAAACATTATTCCCATTATTGGGGAGTGGGTCTCCCATAGTCTTTGCTTATGCCTTCCAAGCAAAAGCTGCCAAAAATTAGGACGGAGAAACTTGCAATGCCCCTTACAAGAGCCATGCAGTATAGCATATTACAAACATTATTCCCATTATTGGGGAGTGGGTCTCCCATAGTCTTTGCTTATGCCTTCCAAGCAAAAGCTGCCAAAAATTAGGATGGAGGAACTTGCAATGCCCCTTACAAGAGCCATGCATTACAGCATATTACAAACATTATTCCCATTATTACGGAGTGAGTCTCCCATAGTCTTTGCTTATGCATCCCAAGCAAAAGATGCCAAAAATTAGGACTGAGGAACTTGCAATGCCACTTACAAGAGCCATGCAGTACAGCATATTACAAACATTATTCCCATTATTGGGGAGTGGGTCTCCCATAGTCTTTGCTTATGCCTTCCAAGCAAAAGCTGACAAAAATTAGGATGGGGGAACTTGCAATGCTCCTTACAAGAGCCATGCAGTACAGCATATTACAAACATTATTCCCATTATTGGGGAGTAGGTCTCCCATAGTCTTTGCTTATGCCTTCCAAGCAAAAGCTGACAAAAATAAGGACGGAGGAACTTTCAATAATGGCATCATGGACCACGGTCACCCTGGTGGTATAGTGGTGGTGGAGACTGAGGATAAGGAGAAGAACATAAAAGAGCCGAAATGAGGAAGCGTATACCCATGTGTGGGTGTGAAGCGGTGCATGTGAATACACCTCCGGAAATAACACAGTGGATTTGACTTTATGTTACTCTGCTGTCATTTGGTGGTGATGAGAAGTCTGGCCCAATCCAGCCCTTGTTCATTTTGATGAGGGTCAGCTTGTCAGCATTGTCAGTTGACAGGCGAGTGCGCTTATCAGTTATAATTCCCCCAGCGGCAATAAAAACACGCTCCGATAACACGCTAATGGCAGGGCAGGCCAGCACCTCCAAGGCGTACAGAGCGAGTTCATTCAAAGTGTCCAGCTTGGATACCCAATAATTAAAAGGCACAGAGGAATCACGGAGGACGCTGGTACGGTCAGCAAGGTACTCCCTCACCATCTTTTGAAACTTTCCTCTCCTTGTGAGAGTACCCCGCGCCTCAGGGTATGTCCGAAGGGAGGGTCTGAGAAAACTGTCCCAGAACATTGACAGTGTTCCCCTGCCTCTGCTGGATTGGAGTTACATCTCTCTTGCATGTACGCCTTGGTTGGGCAACGAACTGTGACCTCTGCCGCTAGCGTGTTCAGATGGGAATTCTGCAGCAAGCGCCTTCTGGTACTGCCCCATTTTTGTAGACCTCTGCACCTCAGGAATAAGAGAGTGAAAGTTCTCCTTGTAGCGGGGGTCTAAAAGTGTCACCAACCAGTAATGACTGTCACCCAACATTTTGACAATACGAGTGTCATGGTTAAGGCAGCGTAACATAAAGTCAGCCATGCGTGCCAGACTGGTAACGGGCAAGACTTCCGTGTCCTCACCAAGATGACGACTGACCATGCTCTCCTCCTCCTTCTCCTCCCCCCTGTCCTGAAGCCACCCACGCTGAATCGACGGTATGACAGTTGTACAGGTACTACAGTCTACAGCGCATGATACAAGCTCTTGTTCTTCCTCCTCCTCCTCCTCTCCCTCATTGTCCCCCAATGCACGTTGGGATGAGATGAGGCTGGGCTGTGTGTAATCGACCGCTACGGCTTCTTGATCCATCTCATCATACTCTGGCTGCAATGCCTCCTCTTTAATTCTCTGCAGAGAGCATTGCAAAAGACAGACGAGTGGAATGCTGACGCTAATGATGGCGTCATCGCCACTGACCATCTTGGTGGACTCCTCAAAGTTTGTCAAGATTGTACATATGTCAGACATCCAGGTCCACTCCTGAGGTCTTATGTGTGGAGTCTGACCTGAATAGCAACGGCCTTGTTGCAGCTGGTACTCCACAGCTGCTCTCTTCTGCTCACAAATCCTTTGCAACATGTGGAGGGTAGAGTTCCAACGTGTGGGGATATCACACACCAGTCGGTGTGCTGGAAGCTGCAAACGCTGCTGCAACACAGCAAGGGCGGCAGAAGCTGTAGTCGACTTGCAAAAATGAGCTGACAGGCGGTGTACTTTGACGAGCAGATCTGGCAACTCGGGGTACGATTTAAGAAACCGCTGAACCATGAGGTTAAGCACATGAGCCAGGCATGGTACGTGTGTGATCTCGCCTCGCCTCAGAGCCGCCACCAGGTTACGGCCATTGTCACACACGACCATGCCTGGATGTAGGTTCAGCGGTCTCAGCCACAGATCTGCCTGCTCTTTCACAACTGTCCACAACTCACAAGCAGTGTGAGGTTTCTCACCTAAGCTTATGAGTTTCAGCACAGCCTGTTGCCCCTTGGCGGAAGCAGTACTGCAGTGCTTCCGGCTTGTAACTGATGTGGTGATATCTGAGATGGAGGCTGAACATGAGGAGGAGGATGATGCGCAGGAGCTGTACACTGTGGGGGCAACTCTGACTGACAAAGGACCCGCAATCCTTGGTGTGGGGAGGATGTGTTCCGTCCCAAGGTCCGACTGGGTCCCGGCTTCCACTATGTTTACCCAGTGTGCCGTCAGGGAGATGTACCATCCCTGGCCACAAGCACTTGTCCACGTGTCCGTTGTCAGGTGGACTCTCCCAGTAACTGCGTTGTTGAGGGCACAGCAGATGTTTTGGGATACGTGCTTGTGTAGTGCGGGGATGGCACACCGGGCAAAATAGTGTCGGCTGGGGACCGAGTACCGAGGGACGGCCACCGCCATAAGGTTGCGGAAGGATTCCGTCTCCACCAGTCTAAAAGGCAACATTTCCAATGCAAGCAGCCGTGAAATGTGCGAATTTAGGACTGTGGCCTGTGGGGCGTTGGCTGCGAATTTCCGCTTTCGTTCAAAGGTCTGGGATATGGACAATTGAACGCTTTTGGGACGTGGACGTTGATGTTGATGCTGTTTCTTGAGAAACTGCCATAACAAGTGAAGAATGAGAGGAGGGGGCATCTTTGCATGCAGTATGGACAGGGGATTGCCTTGCACACTAAACAGGGGGTTCTATTGCACGCACAACAGCGGAAGAAGCAGTGGTGACACCCGATGACACTGGTCGTGGACCCTGGGATTTACCCCACAAAGTCGGGTGCTTTGCTGCCATGTGCCTGATCAGGCTGGTGGTGGTCAGGCTGGTAGTTTTGTCACCTCTGCTGATGCTGGCATGGCAGGTGGTACAAATGGCCTTTTTGGGGTTATCAGCAGAGTCTTTAAAAACTCTGGAAGACCTACAGGTTGTACTGAAAATGTCCCTCGTGTTGGTGTTACGAGGAACTTTTGCCTGTCTTCTGTGTGTGGCCACCACACTGCTTCTTCCTGCCTGTTGGGGTACTCTGCCTCCCTCACCCTGTGTGCTACTGGCCTCGCTCTGCATGTCCTCCTGCCACATTGGGTCAGTTACTAGATCATCCACCACCTTCTCCTCTTTCACTTGCACACCACGATCCTCCTCCTCACTTCCTGGCAATTGTGTCTCGTCATCCACCACCTCTTGTGACAAATTGCCAGCGTCGACTTCCTGCGGCCGTGGCTGTTCAAATATTTGGGCATCGCAACATGGGATCTCCTCTTCCACCACTTCAAGCGGAGCAGGCGAGGGGCACAAATCTGGAAATGGACCAGTGAACAGCTTTTCAGAGTGTCCAAGTGTGGGATCAGTTGCTGACTGACGATACTCGGCATGGTGGGAGGAAGGAGCATCAGGGTGAGGAGGAGTATGCGGTCGAGACTAGTGTTGAGCCGCCCCCGTAGTGTTCGAGTTCGGTTCGGTTCGTCGAGCACCCGTATGTTCGCCGAACTGTTCATCGAACACCTTCGAACACCGTTAAAACCAATGGCAGGCAAACAAAAACACATAGAATGCCCTTCTAAAACCAAAAAAGTGCGAAGCCGACACGGCCAGTCCGTTCCTGCCCTTGCGACCTCCGTGTCGCCGGGTTTGTGCCAGAGCTGCGGTGGACCCTGACGGCCAGCCCCCCTCTCCCAATACTGGTGCCTGTCCGCTGGTGGGTCGAGCGAGCCCCCCTGCGGTGGAGGCAGGTCTTAAATTGTCTCTCTAATTTGAATGAATACACTTTAAATCCTTTTACAAGGATCTATTGGAGGGCAACTCTCATGCCAGCAGCCGCGGTAATTCCAGCTCCAGTAGCGTCCACTGAAGCTGCTGCAGTTAAAAAGCTTTTATAAGGATCGAGCTTGGCGGTCCACCGCAGGACGTCCTACCGCCAGTCCCAGCCCCTGTGCCTTGGGGTGTCTCCCGATGCTCTTCACTGAGTGTCCCGGGGGCCCAAACCATTTCCTTTGAAAAAATTAAGTGTCCAAGCTACAGGTGGTGTAGCTTGCTTAACAGCTGGGTTAATCCGCTGACTAGCAGACACTGCTACTAGGCCCAAAGTATTGCTTGGGCTAGATGCAATTAAAAATTTGTAATTAGATACTCTCATTGGATGCTGAGAAAGCATTCCATAGTCTCTTGGCACGCCATATATTATTCTCTTAAAAAGCTTGGGGTAGGGGACCCTTTTATAGCCAAAATCATGGCCCTGTATCGCAATCCGTCAGCTAGGCTGAAGATAAATGGAACATTATCATCACCTTTCATAATCACCAATGGGACAAGGCAGGGATGTCCTCTGTCCCCTCTCTTATACATCCTAGTGATGGAGTACCTGCTCTCATCAATTCACGATAACCCCAATATTAGGGGGATTGAGGTGGGAGGCACCGAGTACAAGTGCTCTGCATTTGCTGATGATGTCCTAGTATATATCACTCAACCACATATATCCATCATTGCTGTTATGGCTGAAATTTTAAAATCAATGCAGCGAAGTCTGAGGCCCTCGATGTCTCCCTTCCCAAATCCATACAGGATTCCATCCAGTCCAACTTTCCCTTTGCCTGGCCCTCACAGGGTATCAAATACTTAGGAATTCGTATTCATAGAGACCTCTGCCGTCTATTTTATCTTAATTTTGGGCCCTTTATTGAACAACTCCATAGAGATATTACTTCTTGGACGGTGAAGGATTTTTCCTGGTTCGGCAGTATAAATATACTAAAAATGAGCGTCCTATCTAACCTCTCATACCTCTTCCAAACCTTTCCCGTGGTAATTCCCTCAAATTTTTGGAAAAAACTATGCAGTAACTTTTGCAGATTTATCTGGGCAACTGGGCGTCCACGCATTCGGGGGGACGTTCTGATCAGACACAAACAAAAGGGGGGCCTTAGCCTTCCGGATTGTAGAAGGTATTACATGGCAGCAGTACACGCTAGAATCCTAGATTTCTTCCATCATTCGGAGGGGAAATTGTGGGTCAAAATAGCTCAATCCATTTGTCCTAAAGCTCTTACCACTCTCCCATGGTGCGCCCATTTAATTGTCCCCTCTCTTGGCCTCATGTCATATAGTACTTATGACGCGCCCCCTGGGCCTGTGCTGTGCAGGGGAACCCGGAGCCGGATCGCTGGGGGTTGTAGTTTTCCGTGGCGGTGACCCGGTCCGTGCCCAGGGTGGTCAAACCAGTGGCAGTCTATTTGTATTGTAATAAGTGTCCGACTACGCCACCCGTGGATTGCGGTCAGTGGGGACCGCCGCTGCACTGCAGACCGCTGAGGCTGATGTTGTTTGTGCAGCTGAGTATGGGATGACTCCCCACGGGAGGAGTATTGCCTCAGGGCAGCTAGTGTGGATAATGATGGGAGTGATGGTGTGAGTGTCCCAGTACTGATGGTGCTGGTGCGGCGATGAAACACAGAGACTTGTGGTGCAGTTTCCAAAGCTTTACTCACTGTTGTTGTTCAGATCACTTCGGCCAGCAGTGACCGCCCGAGCCGTGCTGCGTCCACCAGGTGAGGGACTCGGTCAACTCCCAGGCAATTCCAGAGTGCGGTTCAGAGCTCCCCTCTCTTCCTTTCTCTGGCCGTCCTCACCAGTGACCCACCTTTGTCCAGCTTCCTCGGGCCTTCTGTTGGTGAAACCTCTCTCCGGTTTCCCTGACCCTATGCGGTATGCCTTTCTGGTGGATGTAGTGAGGAGTCGCACCAAGATGTGGTCACAACCTCCGGTTTTGGCTGAGGATTAGTCGCCTCCACCAATTCGGGTTCCGGTACCCTGCTCTGCCAACCCTTCACCCAGTATCTCCTCTGGGAATATGGGGTTCCTTCTGCCTTCGTGTCTCTGGGCCTTTCTCTGTGTTCCTCGCCTCCTTTCTCCTCTGTTTCAGTTCCTTTCTTACTCTCCTTGCTGTTCCTTCTCTTCTCTCCCTCTCTGCTGTCTCAGGCCTCCACTCCAGGCCTGGCTCTGGAGCTGGGCCCAGACTGAGCCACAGCTCCCTGTCAGCCCTCTCTGGCTGAGCTCCTCTCTGAACTGACCGGACTGAACTCGACCCTGTTCTAAGATGGTGCCCACCTTATATACCTCCTTCTGACACCCGAGCCCAGGTGACTAGCAACCAATGGGCTCCTACCTATGCCCAGAAACCCACCCCTATCTGCTCCTACACCACTGGGTTTTCCACCCCCCTCCCCACTCCAGCCAGGAACAGAAGCTGTCGTGCCTGCACTCTGTCTAGTGGGAGCACCATTGGTCTGTTCCTCGGAAATGGGGTGTGTGTGGTGCATGCAGCTTACTGAGCCCTGGTCCACACTCCATCCTTACCCGGGAGTGGAATATCACACCTCTGGACTGAGGTGCAATACCCCTGTAGCAGCCGAGCCCTCGGGGTGCTACATTCCCCCCTGGTAAATCACAGCACGTCCTCGGGCTGGAAAAGAGCAAAGACAATTTAAACATACAAGTTTTTAGAATGCATTTGTATATAAGACAATAACTTTTAACCCATCCCTTTATGGGAGGTACTCTTTTCCTTTTAAACGTTACTGGTATAAACATCATAAAACATTACAAGACTTTCTTCACACACATATAAAATGCTATAAACTCTTTTAGCAGCATATGTAACTTTTTCAGTATAAGACATTCTTAAGCAAAAACATTTTCAAGTAAAACATTTCCAAGACCGATTCTTGAGTTCTGGCCGCTGTGCAACTTGCGACCAGGAAAAGGTGCAACAGTCCATTTAATCCTGAGGTAGACGTTGCGGTTTTTGTATAAAACCAGTAGGGGGCGCTGGTGAGGCAGCGGCGCCCGGGTGTGCTGGGCCTTGCGTCCTGGCCTGTGACGTCTCACGCTGTACGGTGCCAGGGTTCAGAGGGCACAGGGCGGGGCGTGACGACGGTGCTTGCTGCCTGAGGCCTAGCTGGTGGCGGTGGAGGCGTGGTGTCAGGTACGGTCCCCGGGGCTTCGGGTCCCGCAACGGAGAGTGAGGGCAGGCTGGTGTTCCCCCGGCTTGGGGTGGTGGCGTCCCCATTACTTGCCTCAGTCTCCGTGGCCTCCTCCGCGGCGTCATCTGCAGCTGCCGGTCCCTCTTCTCCGCGCCCAGCAGTCAGCGCGTTGCCCGGTCCCGGCGGAGTCCTCTGCTGGTCACCTCCGTGCTGCTGGGCCATCTCCTCTCTCCACCCGGCAAACACATCCCGCTGCGCCCGGACCATTCTCCTGTTCAGATCTTCCAGCGCTGCGCGCGCACGGTCCGGGTATCTAGGCAGCTGGGCCAGCAGTTCCGTCAGGCTGCAGGGTGGTTCAGCTTGCAGCAGGCTGCGGGCCAGGGTGCTGGTGGGGTTCGCTGCTCCCTCCATCTCCGGGTGCAGCAGGTCCAAACTGATCCAGAGCGCGCCCTGCCCCACAGTTTTCTTTCCTATCCGCCCCCATGGGGTTTGGTCTTGGGGGCATCTGCTGACAATCACCTTCAGGGGAAGCCCCCCCACGTTGATGGACATCTCCATTGCTGCATTCATGGCTGGTGGGGGCGGGCTCCTTCTTTGGCGCCACTCTGGGACCTGGCCCACGATGGGAGGTGGCTTCTTGTTGTCCTTTGGTGCGCACATAATGGCGTCCGCTCTGCCAGGGCGGGAAAAACGGATGAAGATGGCGGGAAACAGTCCAAGATGGCGTTCGATGGCGGGAATCGGCTCCGGATGGCGGGAAACGACTCTGGACGGCGGGAAACTTCTTTTTAAGGTACATGTGCAATTTTCTTCAGGCACGCAATACCCGTTTGTGGCGGGTTGGTAATGATCCTGCCGACTACGCCAAAGTTGACGCGCCCCCTGGGCCTGTGCTGTGCAGGGGAACCCGGAGCCGGATCGCTGGGGGTTGTAGTTCTCCGTGGCGGTGACCCGGTCCGTGCCCAGGGTGGTCAAACCAGTGGCAGTCTATTTGTATTGTAATAAGTGTCCGACTACGCCACCCGTGGATTGCGGTCAGTGGGGACCGCCGCTGCACTGCAGACCGCTGAGGCTGATGTTGTTTGTGCAGCTGAGTATGGGATGAGTATTGCCTCAGGGCAGCTAGTGTGGATAATGATGGGAGTGATGGTGTGAGTGTCCCAGTACTGATGGTGCTGGTGCGGCGATGAAACACAGAGACTTGTGGTGCAGTTTCCAAAGCTTTACTCACTGTTGTTGTTCAGATCACTTCGACCAGCAGTGACCGCCCGAGCCGTGCTGCGTCCACCAGGTGAGGGACTCGGTCAACTCCCAGGCAATTCCAGAGTGCGGTTCAGAGCATCCCTCTCTTCCTTTCTCTGGCCGTCCTCACCAGTGACCCACCTTTGTCCAGCTTCCTCGGGCCTTCTGTTGGTGAAACCTCTCTCCGGTTTCCCTGACCCTATGCGGTATGCCTTTCTGGTGGATGTAGTGAGGGGTCGCACCAAGATGTGGTCACAACCTCCGGTTTTGGCTGAGGATTAGTCGCCTCCACCAATTCGGGTTCCGGTACCCTGCTCTGCCAACCCTTCACCCAGTATCTCCTCAGTATGGTCTGTTCCTCGGAAATGGGGTGTGTGTGGTGCATGCAGCTTACTGAGCCCTGGTCCACACTCCATCCTTACCCGGGAGTGGAATATCACACCTCTGGACTGAGGTGCAATACCCCTGTAGCAGCCGAGCCTTCGTCGGGGTGCTACACTTATGCCACTGCTTTGGCTTTGAGATCCCCAAAAAAAAGCTTATCCTCAATCGACCCCCAGGGCCACTTGCTCCTGATTTCAGATAATCCAGATTTCCCACCAGGACTATCTGCAAATAGATTTCTCGGTTCAAATAAATCCCATCCGATATTATTTTCTCATGTCATCTCCAATACTTCGCTGCTCCCCCTCAATGACTTGTTACAGGGAAGAGCCACGTCCCCGAAGGCTAATTTTGAATATAGCCAGTTACAACACTTCTATTCAACTGTGAAGAAGCGCACACATCTTCATAGAGATCTCACAAACTTTGAAAAATTGAGCCTATCATTGTCACCCCCTACACACTCCATCTCCCTACTGTATAATCTCCTCATTGCCCAGGTAACTGACAATAGGCCAGGATTCTGCGGTGCATGGGAAAGGGAACTGGGGAAGTCCTTCTCTGACTCACAATGGGATAAATGTTTCTTCCTAACACATAAAACCTCAATAGGGTCCAAAGCTTAGGAAACCTCCTTTAAAATGATCTCTAGATGGTACCGGATACCAGCAGTCCTTCATAGATGGTATCCAGTGGTCTCAGATAGATGTTGGAGATGTGGGGAGGGGGAAGGAACAATGTCACACATATGGTGGGCATGCCCTATAATAAATGCATTTTGGGCAAAGGTGGTTCCCATGATTGAGAAGATAACTGGTTTAACTATCCCTAATACGCCAGAAGCCCTCCTTTTATCAATGTTACCAATAAGTAAACATAGTTATAAAAGGTCATCAATAGGCTACCTAATACAGGCAGCTAAGAATGTCATTCCACGACACTGGAAAAGCAGAGACCCTCCCACTGTGGAGGAATGGTTTGCGGAGATCTCCCTCCTTAATAGGATGGAGCATCTGATTGCCATCTCACCGGCTGATGTTGATAGATACTGTGTGATTTGGAGGGATTGGATTGATTTGCAAAACTCTGACGCCTACCATCTAGCCCCCAACTAAAGTTATCCGTGATGTCGGCACAACAATGATCATAATCGCACTCTATTGATTGGTGGTCTGCGGTGGTCCGCTCCCTCTCTCTCTATCTTTCATATGGAAAAATACATGCTTGATCTGGATATTCATGGAAAACCCTCCCTGTACCCCCCAATGTACTGTCGTTATGCATAGATTTATAGTTATACTACCCCTTTTACTATGTATATTGTATTTTCTTGTACTTTTTCAACACAAAAATAAAAAAAAACTTGAATTTGAAAAAAAAAATTGTAATTAGATCTACAGGCGGTGGCTACTCCGCTGACTAGCAGACACTGAAGCTTTGGAGCAGACCTCTGATTCCCAGGCTATAGTATGAGTAAACAGCTCTTCAGACTCAACCATCTGTGTTACCCCAAGCCATAGTGTATGTAGTTTCTTACGGTTAAAAGGGGGAGGAGAGACCCGACCCACCTGGAATTGACGATGGCAACGTCATGTAAAACACAGCAAGGGGACTCCAAAAAGAGTCTCCATTTTTTCCCAAAATTGTAGCACAGACGCCACTTAAGTGGCATCAATTGTCACAGAGTTGCTTAAAATGGTTGGTGAGGTGATTTTCCAAAATCCTCAAGCTTTTAGTCTCCCCAGAATGACACAGGTGGGGCAGATGGTGGTTGTCCCGGCCCGCTAGGCCGCATTGTAGCACAGTGCGTTTCGCACTGCAACTTATGCTTCATATCCGTGTGACGGTTCATGCATGAAGTACTCAAACTATGGATTTTTTGGCCTCTACTTAGCTTTTGGTGACAAATGTTACAGATAACACGAGTTGGGTCACCCTTATCGATCTGAAAAAATGCACAGGCTATGCAAGGTTTAGAGCCCATGCGACTCTGCTACTAGCAATACTATCAAATGATTGGCTGGGTTAGATGCAGAGCGTCTGGGTTTGCTTGGGGGTCACCACAGTCTGCCTAGGCTAGATGCAGTTAAAAATCATTATTAGATACACAGGCTGTGCAGCTTGCTTCGCAGCTGGTTTACTACGCTGACTAGCAGACACTGAAGCTTTGGAGCAGACCTCTGAGTAAACAGCTCTTCAGACTCAACCATCTGAGATACCCCAAGCCATAGTGTATGTAGTTTCTTACGGTTAAAAGGGGGGGCACCCAACCCACCTGTAATTGACGATGTCAACATCACGTAAAACACAGCAAGGGGATTCCAAAAAGAGTCTCCATTTTTTCCAAAAATATGGGGCACAGACACCACTTAAGTGGCATCAATTGCCCCAGAGTTGCTTAAAACGGTTGGTGAGGTTATTTTAACAAATCCTCAAGCTTTTACTCTCCCCAGGAAGACACAGGGGTAGAAAAGTCCTTGCGGATCCATGATTTGTTCATCTTTATGAACGTGAGTCTGTCTACATTGTCAGTGGATAGCCGCGTCCGCTTATCTGTCAGCACACCACCAGCAGCGCTGAACACACGTTCACAGAGAACAAAAATTATTATTAATTTGAAAGCTCGTGGAGCTTAGTATAGATCTCCAAGACGTGAGTGGCGAGCTCCGGCCATTTATCCAGATTGGAAGCTCAAAAAGAGCAAGGGTCCAGTGACACAGTCATGGCTTCGATGTTCACTTGGAGATACTCCTGTACCATCGTCTCTAGGCGTTGACTATGTGTCTGACTTCTTGTCTCCTGTGGCCTTGCAAAGGATGGGCTAAAAAAGTGGTGAAAGGATTCCGCAAAATTGCTGTTACCAGCAGATACTGTATTACTGTTACGGTTTGAGTGATGAAGACTCGACAGTCCCACGGTTGGCAAGTTAGAACTGTGAGATTCACTAAGTGCACCACTGGTGTTTTGTGGAAAAGCACATGTAAGATTCTGCAACAGTCTCTGCTGATACTCCTGCATGCGTGAATCCCTTTCTATGGCAGGAATTATTTCGGCAAATTTACTTTTGTACCGGGGATCTAAGAGTGTGGCTACCCAGTAGCCAGAATTATTTTTAATTCTGACAATTCGAGGGTCATGTTGCAGGTAGTGCAGCAAGAAGGCACTCATGTGTCTTGCTCATCCAGGAGCACCAAGTCCCTGTTGTGTTGGTGGCGAGGTAAGAATCATGCTTCCTTCCTCTGCCCTCTCCCCCAAACCTCACACAACAGAAATGTGATCAAGGTCTCCCTCATCTGATGAGTCTTCCATGCCCATCGCCAGCTCATCCTCCACTTCTTCCTGGGCTCCTGCACCTTCCTCACTAGTTTGGCTGCTACCATGCGCCCTGGTTAATACCTCTCCCACACGCTCCCATGCCTGCCGCCTTGGTGCTGCCAACCGTCTGGACCTTGCAGATGTTAGCCCTTCCACATACAACTCCTCCTTCTCTATTTCCTCCACCTCCTCTTGTCCCACCACCTGACTCCGAATTCTGTTTAACATGTGCTCCAGCATGTAAATCACCGGAATAGTCATGCTGATAATGGCATCGTCAGCACTAAATGTCTTCGTCGCCATTTTAAAACTGTGCAGAAGGGTGCATAGGTCCCTGATCTGAGACCACTCCTCCAGCGTGATTTGCCCCACCTCTGGATCTCATTGGCCCAGGCTATAGTCAGAACGTATTGCACCAGGGCTTGTCGGTGCTGCCACAGTCGCTGCAACATGTGCAGAGTTGAATTCCACCGTGTTGGCACATCGCATTTTAGCCGGTGAAGTGGCAGGCTCAACGACTTCTGTAGAGATGTAAGTCGCTGAGCTGCGGGATGCGAACGGCGGAAGTGAGCACACAGCGACCATGCCCTCTGCAGAAGGCCATCTAGTCCGGGATAGTGGGCTAAAAATAGCTGGACAACCAGGTTCAACACCTGAGCCATACAAGGCACGAGTGTGACATTGCCCCGGCGAAGGGCCGCACCCAGGTTTGCAGCATTGTAGCACACGGCCTTCCCTGGTTGCAGGTCCAGTGGAGACAACCATTCATGAAACTGGTTCTCCAGAGCTGACTACAACTCTTCAGCTGTGTGACTCACATTTCCCAGACATTTCAAAGTAAAAACCATCAGATGACTTTAAGCCCTGCTGCCAGCATAGTAAGGAGGTGTGCAGGATCCCTTCTGTGCAGTTAGAAAGCGGGTGGCATGACCAGACAGGCTTTGGGTTCAGGTGGAGGACCGAGAGGAGGTTGAGGAGGCAGAAGCAGTGGAGGAACTTCGAGATAAAGAGGATTGATGCACAACTCGTGGGGACGGCAAGACTTGGACAGCAGCCCCTTGTCCTGCTGTCACCATAGTTAGCCAGTGCCCAGTCAGCGACATGTAACGCCCCTGTCCATGCCTACTCGTCCAAGTGTCTGTGGTGAAATGCACCCTGTCACACAAAGAGTTTTTCAAAGAAACGGTGATGTTGTGTGCGACATGCTGATGGAGCGCAGGCACACCTTTCTTTGAGAAGTAGTACCGACTGGGCATCCGGTACTGGGGCACTGCGACGGACATAAGGTCTCAAAAATCCTCTGTGCCCACCAGGTGGAAAGGCAGCATTTCTGTAGCCAAGAGCTTGCAGATGGTGAAATTCAACCTCTTAGCTTTCTCATGGCTAGGAGGAAATGGTCTTTTACTTGTCCACATCTGAGGGACCGAGGTCTGGCTGTTGTGCTTAGACGGGGTTGAGTAGGGTGTCCCCGGCAAACTGACTGTCTGTGAGGAATATGCAGGCGGAAAAGTTAGGTTGCCTTGATCCAAAGGTGGTGCTCTCAATGTCGGAGAGCGCTCAACACCAGCTGGTGTTTCCACTTCCAAATGAAATGATGACCTGCCAATCACACTGTCTGTTGCGGGTAAAGAAGTGGCAGGTCTGCGTCTCAAAACAGGTGTGACTGCTGTCCCCCCAGTCACAGAGGATGAAGAGGCCGCAGATGCACAAGATGCGGCAGACGGTGGTTGGCCCGGCCCGCTAGGCCGCATTGTAGCACAGTGAGCTTCCCACTGCAACTTATGCTTCATATCCATGTGATGGTTCATGCATGAAGTACTCAAACTATGGATTTTTTGACCTCTACTTAACTTTTGGTTACAAATGTTACAGATAACATGAGTTGAGTCATCCTTATCGATCTGAAAAAATGCCCAGGCTATGCAAGGCTTAGAACCCATGAGACCTGAAGAGCCACCACGACTTGTTGTCAGAGGCAGAGTTGTGTTTGAGGATGCAGTTGTTGACGTGCTTCCAGTATTACGTCTCTGTCCAGGAAGGCGCAACCTGACCTCGTCGTCACTAGCATCCTCCTCTACCTCCTCTGCTGACCTCATCGACTGGCTGACTGTGGGTTAACAGTAAGTGGGATTTGCAACCTCGTCATCATCACCCTGTGTGTTCTCACACCCGTCGTCCTCAGAGCCAACCTCTTCCTGCCCTGACAAAAAACTCAAGTTGTCACTCCAATCAGGTATTTGAGTCTCATCATCGTCTTCCTCATTGTCTCCACCAACAGGAGTTACAGTTTAGGAACGAGGGTCTACATTATGGTCAGAACCTACTTCATCTGGTCCTGGATCCGACTCATAAAGATTCTGGGCATCAGTGCAGATCATTTCCTCGTCTGGATTCACAGAAGCTCTGGAGCCGACCTCTGATTCCCAGGCTATAGTATGAGTAAACAGCTCTGCAGACTCAACCATCTGTTCTACCCCATACTCAGACAGGCAGCTGGAGACTTGGGAGCTGTGAGGAAGCAAGTGCGATTGGGGTGACACCTCTGAGGACTGAAGTATTTGTGATGTTGAAGTTGAGGTGGAGGAGAGCCCACTTAAAGGAGCACTTGATATCCGTTGAAGCACCTGCTGTTTTTGTGCCACCTCTGGAATTTGTAGTGATGGGCTTGGCCGTAAGAAAGGGATCGTATCACATTGTCCACTTAAAGAAGTAGACATCTTAGTTTGGCTGGAAGATGGTCTTTCTTCTGTGGATGATACTGTTGCTTTAACACCTACCCCATGGACACAACCTTTTTTTCCCTTCCCAACACGCCTATTCCCCTATCCACCAGCTGCAGACCTTTTGCCACTCATTTTGGTGGTTAACTAATTGACAACTCTGGAGTTATTTGCACAAAAAACGATGGATGGAAACCGAGCAGAGCTGAGTGGCCAAATTGTGGTACTAGCCCAAAAGGATTGGCTAGGTTAGAAGCAGTAAAACAATTTTATTAAATACACAGGTGGTGGAGCTTGGTATAGATGGCCTAATAGAATGAGTACCAAACACTGCTACAGGCCCAAAATTATTTTCCAGGCAAGATGCAGCTAAAAATTATTAGTAATTTCAAACCTGGTGGAGCTTAGTATAGATGGCCTAATAGAATGAGTAACACACACTGCTAATATGCCCAAAATTATTTTACAGGCAAGATGCAGCTAAAAATTATTAGTAATTTGAAAGCTGGTGGAGCTTAGTATAGATGGCCTAATAGAATGAGTACCACACACTGCTAATATGCCCAAAATTATTTTCCAGGCAAGATGCAGCTAAAAATTATTAGGAATTTGAAAGCTAGTGGAGCTTAGTATAGATGGCCCAATAGAATGAGTAACACACACTGCTAATATGCCCAAAATTATTTTCCAAGCAAGATGCAGCTAAAATTATTAGTAATTTGAAAGCTGGTGGAGCTTAGTATAGATGGCCTAATAGAACGAGTACCACACACTGTTAATATGCCCAAAATTATTTTACAGGCAAGATGCAGCTAAAAATTATTATTAATTTCAAAGCTGGGGGAGCTTGGTATAGATGGCCTAATACAATGAGTACCACACACTGCTACTAAGCCCAAAATTATTTTCTGGGCTAGATGCAGCTAAAAATTATTATTAATTTCAAAGCTGGTGGAGCTTGGTATAGATGGCCTAATACAATGAGTACCACAAACTGCTGCTAAGCCCAAAATTATTTTCCAGGCTAGATGCAGCTAAAAATTATTATTAATTTCAAATCTGGTGGAGCTTGGTATAGATGGCCTAATACAATGAGTACCACACACTGCTACTAAGCCCAAAATTATTTTCTGGGCTAGATGCAGCTAAAAATTATTATTAATTTCAAAGCTGGTGGAGCTTGGTATAGATGGCCTAATACAATGAGTACCACACACTGCTACTAAGCCCAAAATTATTTTCCAGGCTAGATGCAGCTAAAAATTATTATTAACTTCAAAGCTGGTGGAGCTTGGTATAGATGGCCTAATACAATGAGTACCACACACTGCTACTAAGCCCAAAATTATTTTCTGGGCTAAATGCAGCTAAAAATTATTATTAATTTCAAAGCTGGTGGAGCTTGGTATAGATGGCCTAATACAATGAGTACCACACACAGCTACTAAACCCAAAATTATTTTCCAAGCTAGATGCAGCTAAAAATTATTATTAATTTCAAAGCTGGTGGAGCTTGGTATAGATGGCCTAATACAATGAGTACCACACACTGCTACTATGCCCAAAATTATTTTCCAGGCAAGATGCAGCTAAAAATTATTATTAATTTCAAAGCTGGTGGAGCTTGGTATACATGGCCTAATACAATGAGTACCACACACTGCTACTAAGCCCAAAATTATTTTCTGGGCTAAATGCAGCTAAAAATTATTATTAATTTCAAAGCTGGTGAAGCTTGCTATAGATGGCCTAATACAATGAGTACCACACACAGCTGCTAAGCCCAAAATTATTTTCCGGGCTAGATGCAGCTAAAAATTATTATTTATTTCAAAGCTGGTGGAGCTTGGTATAGATGGCCTAATGCAATGAGTACCACACACAGCTACTAAGCCCAAAATTATTTTCCGGGCTAGATGCAGCTAAAAATTATTATTAATTTCAAAGCTGGTGGAGCTTCGTATAGATGGCCAAATACAATGAGTACCACACACTGCTACTAAGCCCAAAATGATTTTCTGGGCTAGATGCAGCTAAAAATTATAATTAATTTCAAAGCTGGTGGAGCTTGGTATAGATGGCCTAATACAATGAGTACCACACACTGCTACTAAGCCTAAAATAATTTTCCGGGCTAGATGCAGCTAAAAATTATTATTAATTTCAAAGTTGTTGGAGCTTGGTATAGATGGCCTAATACAATGAGTATCACACACTGCTACTAAGCCCAAGATTATTTTCCGGGCCAGATGCAGCTAAAAATGATTATTTATTTCAAAGCTGGTGGAGCTTGGTATAGATGGCCTAATACAAAGAGTACCACACACAGCTACTAAGCCCAAAATTATTTTTCGGGCTAGATGCAGCTAAAAATTATTATTAATTTCAAAGCTGGTGGAGCTTGGTATAGATGGCCTAATACAATGAGTACCACACACTGCTACTAAGCCCAAAATTATTTTCCACGCTAGATGCAGCTAAAAATTATTATTAATTTCAAAGCTGGTGGAGCTTGGTATAGATGGCCTAATACAATGAGTACCACACACTGCTACTAAGCCCAAAATTATTTTCCGGGCCAGATGCAGCTAAAAATTATTATTAATTTCAAAGCTGGTGGAGCTTGGTATAGATGGCCTAATACAATGAGTACCACACACAGCTACTAAGCCCAAAATTATTTTCCGGGCTAGATGCAGCTAAAAATTATTATTAATTTCAAAGCTGGTGGAGCTTGGTATAGATGGCCTAATACAATGAGTACCACACACTGCTACTATGCCCAAAATTATTTTCCGGGCTAAATGCAGCTAAAAATTATTATTAATTTCAAAGCTGGTGGAGCTTGGTATAGATGGCCTAATACAATGAGTACCATGAGTACCACACACAGCTACTAAGCCCAAAATTATTTTCCGGGCAAGATGCAGCTAAAAATTATTATTAATTTCAAAGCTGGTGGAGCTTGGTATAGATGGACTAATACAATGAGTACCACACACTGCTACTATGCCCAAAATTATTTTCCAGGCTAGATGCAGCTAAAAATTATTATTAATTTCAAAGCTGGTGGAGCTTGGTATAAATGGCCTAATACAATGAGTACAACACACTGCTACTAAGCCCAAAATTATTTTTTGGGCTAGATGTAGCTAAAAATTATTATTAATTTCAAAGCTGGTGGAGCTTGGTATAAATGGCCTAATACAATGAGTACAACACACTGCTACTAAGCCCAAAATTATTTTTTGGGCTAGATGTAGCTAAAAATTATTATTAATTTCAAAGCTGGTGGAGCTTAGTATAGATGGCCTAATAGATTGAGTACCACACACTGCTAATATGCCCAAAATTATTTTACAGGCAAGATGCAGCTAAAAATTATTATTAATTTCAAAGCTTGTGGAGCTTGGTATAGATGGCCTAATACAATGAGTACCACACACTGCTACTAAGCCCAAAATTATTTTCCAGGCTAGATGCAGCTAAAAATTATTATTAACTTCAAAGCTGGTGGAGCTTGGTATAGATGGCCTAATACAATGAGTACCACACACTGCTACTAAGCCCAAAATTATTTTCTGGGCTAAATGCAGCTAAAAATTATTATTAATTTCAAAGCTGGTGGAGCTTGGTATAGATGGCCTAATACAATGAGTACCACACACAGCTACTAAGCCCAAAATTATTTTCCGGGCTAGATGCAGCTAAAAATTATTATTAATTTCAAAGCTGGTGGAGCTTGGTATAGATGGCCTAATACAATGAGTACCACACACTGCTACTATGCCCAAAATTATTTTCCGGGCTAAATGCAGCTAAAAATTATTATTAATTTCAAAGCTGGTGGAGCTTGGTATAGATGGCCTAATACAATGAGTACCATGAGTACCACACACAGCTACTAAGCCCAAAATTATTTTCCGGGCAAGATGCAGCTAAAAATTATTATTAATTTCAAAGCTGGTGGAGCTTGGTATAGATGGACTAATACAATGAGTACCACACACTGCTACTATGCCCAAAATTATTTTCCAGGCTAGATGCAGCTAAAAATTATTATTAATTTCAAAGCTGGTGGAGCTTGGTATAAATGGCCTAATACAATGAGTACAACACACTGCTACTAAGCCCAAAATTATTTTTTGGGCTAGATGTAGCTAAAAATTATTATTAATTTCAAAGCTGGTGGAGCTTGGTATAAATGGCCTAATACAATGAGTACAACACACTGCTACTAAGCCCAAAATTATTTTTTGGGCTAGATGTAGCTAAAAATTATTATTAATTTCAAAGCTGGTGGAGCTTAGTATAGATGGCCTAATAGATTGAGTACCACACACTGCTAATATGCCCAAAATTATTTTACAGGCAAGATGCAGCTAAAAATTATTATTAATTTCAAAGCTTGTGGAGCTTGGTATAGATGGCCTAATACAATGAGTACCACACACTGCTACTAAGCCCAAAATTATTTTCCAGGCTAGATGCAGCTAAAAATTATTATTAACTTCAAAGCTGGTGGAGCTTGGTATAGATGGCCTAATACAATGAGTACCACACACTGCTACTAAGCCCAAAATTATTTTCTGGGCTAAATGCAGCTAAAAATTATTATTAATTTCAAAGCTGGTGGAGCTTGGTATAGATGGCCTAATACAATGAGTACCACACACAGCTACTAAACCCAAAATTATTTTCCAAGCTAGATGCAGCTAAAAATTATTATTAATTTCAAAGCTGGTGGAGCTTGGTATAGATGGCCTAATACAATGAGTACCACACACTGCTACTATGCCCAAAATTATTTTCCAGGCAAGATGCAGCTAAAAATTATTATTAATTTCAAAGCTGGTGGAGCTTGGTATACATGGCCTAATACAATGAGTACCACACACTGCTACTAAGCCCAAAATTATTTTCTGGGCTAAATGCAGCTAAAAATTATTATTAATTTCAAAGCTGGTGAAGCTTGCTATAGATGGCCTAATACAATGAGTACCACACACAGCTGCTAAGCCCAAAATTATTTTCCGGGCTAGATGCAGCTAAAAATTATTATTTATTTCAAAGCTGGTGGAGCTTGGTATAGATGGCCTAATGCAATGAGTACCACACACAGCTACTAAGCCCAAAATTATTTTCCGGGCTAGATGCAGCTAAAAATTATTATTAATTTCAAAGCTGGTGGAGCTTCGTATAGATGGCCTAATACAATGAGTACCACACACTGCTACTAAGCCGAAAATGATTTTCTGGGCTAGATGCAGCTAAAAATTATTATTAATTTCAAAGCTGGTGGAGCTTGGTATAGATGGCCTAATACAATGAGTACCACACACTGCTACTAAGCCTAAAATAATTTTCCGGGCTAGATGCAGCTAAAAATTATTATTAATTTCAAAGTTGTTGGAGCTTGGTATAGATGGCCTAATACAATGAGTATCACACACTGCTACTAAGCCCAAGATTATTTTCCGGGCCAGATGCAGCTAAAAATGATTATTTATTTCAAAGCTGGTGGAGCTTGGTATAGATGGCCTAATACAAAGAGTACCACACACAGCTACTAAGCCCAAAATTATTTTTCGGGCTAGATGCAGCTAAAAATTATTATTAATTTCAAAGCTGGTGGAGCTTGGTATAGATGGCCTAATACAATGAGTACCACACACTGCTACTAAGCCCAAAATTATTTTCCACGCTAGATGCAGCTAAAAATTATTATTAATTTCAAAGCTGGTGGAGCTTGGTATAGATGGCCTAATACAATGAGTACCACACACTGCTACTAAGCCCAAAATTATTTTCCGGGCCAGATGCAGCTAAAAATTATTATTAATTTCAAAGCTGGTGGAGCTTGGTATAGATGGCCTAATACAATGAGTACCACACACAGCTACTAAGCCCAAAATTATTTTCCGGGCTAGATGCAGCTAAAAATTATTATTAATTTCAAAGCTGGTGGAGCTTGGTATAGATGGCCTAATACAATGAGTACCACACACTGCTACTATGCCCAAAATTATTTTCCGGGCTAAATGCAGCTAAAAATTATTATTAATTTCAAAGCTGGTGGAGCTTGGTATAGATGGCCTAATACAATGAGTACCATGAGTACCACACACAGCTACTAAGCCCAAAATTATTTTCCGGGCAAGATGCAGCTAAAAATTATTATTAATTTCAAAGCTGGTGGAGCTTGGTATAGATGGACTAATACAATGAGTACCACACACTGCTACTATGCCCAAAATTATTTTCCAGGCTAGATGCAGCTAAAAATTATTATTAATTTC
The DNA here is from genome assembly GCF_046119375.1 of Phyllobates terribilis. NCBI lineage: Eukaryota > Metazoa > Chordata > Amphibia > Anura > Dendrobatidae > Phyllobates > Phyllobates terribilis. The sequence continues at coordinate 107,362,623 of NW_027362773.1, forward strand.
AAAGCTGGTGGAGCTTGGTATAAATGGCCTAATACAATGAGTACAACACACTGCTACTAAGCCCAAAATTATTTTTTGGGCTAGATGTAGCTAAAAATTATTATTAATTTCAAAGCTGGTGGAGCTTGGTATAAATGGCCTAATACAATGAGTACAACACACTGCTACTAAGCCCAAAATTATTTTTTGGGCTAGATGTAGCTAAAAATTATTATTAATTTCAAAGCTGGTGGAGCTTAGTATAGATGGCCTAATAGATTGAGTACCACACACTGCTAATATGCCCAAAATTATTTTACAGGCAAGATGCAGCTAAAAATTATTATTAATTTCAAAGCTTGTGGAGCTTGGTATAGATGGCCTAATACAATGAGTACCACACACTGCTACTAAGCCCAAAATTATTTTCCGGGCTAGATGCAGCTAAAAATTATTATTAATTTCAAAGCTGGTGGAGCTTGGTATAGATGGCCTAATACAATGAGTACCACACACTGCTACTAAGCCCAAAATTATTTTCCGGGCCAGATGTAGCTAAAAATTATTATTAATTTCAAAGCTGGTGGAGCTTGGTATAGATGGCCTAATACAATGAGTACCACACACAGCTACTAAGCTCAAAATTATTTTCCGGGCTAGATGCAGCTAAAAATTATTATTAATTTCAAAGCTGGTGGAGCTTGGTATAGATGGCCTAATACAATGAGTACCACACACTGCTACTAAGCCCAAAATTATTTTCCGGGCCAGATGCAGCTAAAAATTATTATTAATTTCAAAGCTGGTGGAGCTTGGTATAGATGGCCTAATACAATGAGTACCACACACTGCTACTATGCCCAAAATTATTTTCCGGGCTAAATGCAGCTAAAAATTATTATTAATTTCAAAGCTGGTGGAGCTTGGTATAGATGGCCTAATACAATGAGTACCACACACTGCTACTAAGCCCAAAATTATTTTCTGGGTTAAATGCAGCTAAAAATTATTATTAATTTCAAAGCTGGTGGAGCTTGGTATAGATGGCCTAATACAATGAGTACCATGAGTACCACACACAGCTACTAAGCCCAAAATTATTTTCCGGGCAAGATGCAGCTAAAAATTATTATTAATTTCAAAGCTGGTGGAGCTTGGTATAGATGGACTAATACAATGAGTACCACACACTGCTACTATGCCCAAAATTATTTTCCGGGCTAGATGCAGCTAAAAATTATTATTAATTTCAAAGCTGGTGGAGCTTGGTATAAATGGCCTAATACAATGAGTACATTACACTGCTACTAAGCCCAAAATTATTTTTTGGGCTAGATGTAGCTACAAATTATTATTAATTTCAAAGCTGGTGGAGCTTAGTATAGATGGCCTAATAGATTGAGTACCACACACTGCTAATATGCCCAAAATTATTTTACAGGCAAGATGCAGCTAAAAATTATTATTAATTTCAAAGCTTGTGGAGCTTGGTATAGATGGCCTAATACAATGAGTACCACACACAGCTACTAAGCCCAAAATTATTTTCCGGGCTAGATGCAGCTAAAAATTATTATTAATTTCAAAGCTGTTGGCGCTTGGTATAGATGGCCTAATACAATGAGTACCACACACTACTATTATGCCCAGAATTATTTTCCAGGCAAGATGCAGCTAAAAATTATTAGTAATTTGAAAGCTGGTGGAGCTTAGTATAGATGGCCTAATAGAATGAGTACCACACACTGCTACTAAGCCCAAAATTATTTTCCACGCTAGATGCAGCTAAAAATTATTATTAATTTCAAAGCTGGTGGAGCTTGGTATAGATGGCCTAATACAATGAGTACCACACACTGCTACTAAGCCCAAAATTATTTTCCGGGCCAGATGCAGCTAAAAATTATTATTAATTTCAAAGCTGGTGGAGCTTGGTATAGATGGCCTAATACAATGAGTACCACACACAGCTACTAAGCCCAAAATTATTTTCCTGGCTAGATGCAGCTAAAAATTATTATTAATTTCAAAGCTGGTGGAGCTTGGTATAGATGGCCTAATACAATGAGTACCACACACTGCTACTATGCCCAAAATTATTTTCCGGGCTAAATGCAGCTAAAAATTATTATTAATTTCAAAGCTGGTGGAGCTTGGTATAGATGGCCTAATACAATGAGTACCATGAGTACCACACACAGCTACTAAGCCCAAAATTATTTTCCGGGCAAGATGCAGCTAAAAATTATTATTAATTTCAAAGCTGGTGGAGCTTGGTATAGATGGACTAATACAATGAGTACCACACACTGCTACTATGCCCAAAATTATTTTCCGGGCTAGATGCAGCTAAAAATTATTATTAATTTCAAAGCTGGTGGAGCTTGGTATAAATGGCCTAATACAATGAGTACAACACACTGCTACTAAGCCCAAAATTATTTTTTGGGCTAGATGTAGCTAAAAATTATTATTAATTTCAAAGCTGGTGGAGCTTAGTATAGATGGCCTAATAGATTGAGTACCACACACTGCTAATATGCCCAAAATTATTTTACAGGCAAGATGCAGCTAAAAATTATTATTAATTTCAAAGCTTGTGGAGCTTGGTATAGATGGCCTAATACAATGAGTACCACACACTGCTACTAAGCCCAAAATTATTTTCCGGGCTAGATGCAGCTAAAAATTATTATTAATTTCAAAGCTGGTGGAGCTTGGTATAGATGGCCTAATACAATGAGTACCACACACTGCTACTAAGCCCAAAATTATTTTCCGGGCCAGATGTAGCTAAAAATTATTATTAATTTCAAAGCTGGTGGAGCTTGGTATAGATGGCCTAATACAATGAGTACCACACACAGCTACTAAGCCCAAAATTATTTTCCGGGCTAGATGCAGCTAAAAATTATTATTAATTTCAAAGCTGGTGGAGCTTGGTATAGATGGCCTAATACAATGAGTACCACACACTGCTACTAAGCCCAAAATTATTTTCCGGGCCAGATGCAGCTAAAAATTATTATTAATTTCAAAGCTGGTGGAGCTTGGTATAGATGGCCTAATACAATGAGTACCACACACTGCTACTATGCCCAAAATTATTTTCCGGGCTAAATGCAGCTAAAAATTATTATTAATTTCAAAGCTGGTGGAGCTTGGTATAGATGGCCTAATACAATGAGTACCACACACTGCTACTAAGCCCAAAATTATTTTCTGGGTTAAATGCAGCTAAAAATTATTATTAATTTCAAAGCTGGTGGAGCTTGGTATAGATGGCCTAATTCAATGAGTACCATGAGTACCACACACAGCTACTAAGCCCAAAATTATTTTCCGGGCAAGATGCAGCTAAAAATTATTATTAATTTCAAAGCTGGTGGAGCTTGGTATAGATGGACTAATACAATGAGTACCACACACTGCTACTATGCCCAAAATAATTTTCCGGGCTAGATGCAGCTAAAAATTATTATTAATTTCAAAGCTGGTGGAGCTTGGTATAAATGGCCTAATACAATGAGTACAACACACTGCTACTAAGCCCAAAATTATTTTTTGGGCTAGATGTAGCTACAAATTATTATTAATTTCAAAGCTGGTGGAGCTTAGTATAGATGGCCTAATAGATTGAGTACCACACACTGCTAATATGCCCAAAATTATTTTACAGGCAAGATGCAGCTAAAAATTATTATTAATTTCAAAGCTTGTGGAGCTTGGTATAGATGGCCTAATACAATGAGTACCACACACTGCTACTAAGCCCAAAATTATTTTCCGGGCTAGATGCAGCTAAAAATTATTATTAATTTCAAAGCTGTTGGCGCTTGGTATAGATGGCCTAATACAATGAGTACCACACACTACTATTATGCCCAAAATTATTTTCCAGGCAAGATGCAGCTAAAAATTATTAGTAATTTGAAAGCTGGTGGAGCTTAGTATAGATGGCCTAATAGAATGAGTACCACACACTGCTACAGGCCCAAAAGGTTTTACTTGGCTAGGTGCAGTAAAAAATTTGTATTACATACACAGGTGGTGTAGCTTGCAACACAGATAGGCTACTCCACTGACTAACACACACTGCAAGAGGCCCAAAAGGATTTGCTTAGCTAGATTTAGCCAAATGCTGTGAAAAACACTTGCACAGCACTAAAACAGGCCTGCCTGGGAAAAAGTGATAGGAATTGATGTAACCTAGCCCTCAAAAGGGCTGGAATTACAACTAGTCACTAGAGATGAGCGTTGTTCTACTCGAACTGTTCGCCAATCTCAAATTCGAGCTGTTTTGGGCCGTGTTCGAGCCGTTCGGCGAACACGAACAATTTGAGAAAAATTCGGCTGTTCGAGGTTATGTTCGATAACTGTTCGTGCACCAAAATCATAACTGGATTTTTTCTCAGTAATGATGAAAATTAATGTTAATACGCAGTTTGAGTGTACAGCGGGGTGGGGGGAGGGGCAGGGGATGGATCTCTGCAGGAACAATGAAGATCTCCATTTTTTTTTTCTCTTTCCCGCATTTACAGTGGGGAGGTGCAATCTGTCAGCCTATCAGCAGCGCACACACGGAGCGAAGTGCTTTTTTTCATAAAAGCAAGGGCATGTGTCATTGGCAGTGTATGTCACATGTCCTTGCCCTATAAGACCAAGCCATTTTCCCCGTCGCCACCATTTTCTCACTGCTGCAGCTGCGTGTTAGACGGCACCGCTGTTGCTGTGTGCGCTATACCTTGTTAATTTCAAGCCAATTTTTGCACAAATCTACAGATAGCTTGGGAGTAGGGAATAGTTGTGATTGCAGTCCTTTTAAGGACTAGGTTACAGCATTTCCTACGACTTTTATCAGGCAGGTCTGTGCTCTTAAATAGATAGATTGTGGGAGTAAAGACTAATTGTAATTGGAGTCCTTTTCAGGACTAGGTTACATCAGTTCCTATCAGTTTTTGCCAGGCAGGTCTGTGCCAGTGCTGTGCAAGTTTTTTTCACAGCATTTGGCTGAATCTAGCAAAGCTAATCCTTTTTGGCCTATTGCAGAGTGTGTTAGTCAGTGGAGTAGCCTATCTGTGTTGCAAGATATACCACCTGTGTATAGAATACCAATTTTTTTACTGCACCTAGTGAAGTAAAATCTTTTGGGCATAGCATCATTCTATTAGTCCATCTATACTGACCTCCATCAGGTTGCAAATTGAATATAATTTTTTTCTGCACCTAGCTCTGAAAAAATATTGGGCTTCTAGCTGTGTGTGGGACTTGTTGTATTAGTCCATCTATACTGACCTCCATCAGGTTGCAAACTGCATATATTTTTTTCTTCATCTACCTCTGAAAAAATATTGGGCTTCTAGCTGTGTGTGGGACTTGTTCTATTAATCCATCTATACAGACCTCCATCAGGTTGCAAACTGAATATATTTTTTTCTGCATCTACCTCTGAAAAAATATTGGGCTTCTAGCTGTGTGTGGGACTTGTATTAGTCCATCTATACTGACCTCCATCAGGTTGCAAACTGAATATATTTTTTTCTGCATCTACCTCTGAAAAAATATTGGGCTTCTAGCTGTGTGTGGGACTTGTTGTATTAGTCCATCTATACAGACCTCCATCAGGTTGCAAACTGAATATATTTTTTTCTGCATCTACCTCTGAAAAAATATTGGGCTTCTAGCTGTGTGTGGGACTTGTTGTATTAGTCCATCTATACTGACCTCCATCAGGTTGCAAACTGAATATATTTTTTTCTGCATCTACCTCTGAAAAAATATTGGGCTTCTAGCTGTGTGTGGGACTTGTTCTATTAATCCATCTATACAGACCTCCATCAGGTTGCAAACTGAATATATTTTTTTCTGCATCTAGCTCTGAAAAAATATTTGGCCTTCTAGCAGTGTGTGGGACTTTCTCTATTAGTCCATCTATACTGACCTCCATCAGGTTGCAAATTGAATATAATTTTTTTCTGCATCTAACCCAGCCAATAGTTTTGGCCTAATACCACAGTTTGGCCACTCAGCTCTGCTCGGTTCCCATCCATTGTTTTTTTGTGCAAACAACTCCAGAGTTGTTAATTAGTTAACCACCAAAATGAGTGGAAAAAGGCCTGCTGCTGGTGGAAAGGGGAATAGGCGTGTTGGGAAGGGGAAAAAAGGTTGTGTCCGTGGGGTAGGTGTTAAAGCAACAGTAACATCTGCAGAAGAAAGACCATCTTCCAGCCAAACTAAAATGTCTACTTCTTTTAGCGGACAATGTGATAAGATCCCTTTCTTACGGCCACGCCAATCGCTACAAATTCCAGATGAGGCACAAAAACAGCAGGTGCTTCAACGGATATCAAGTGCTCCTTTAAGTGGGCTCTCCTCCACATCAACTTCAACATCACAAATACTCCAGTCCTCAAAGGTGTCACCCCAATCGCACTTGCTTCCTCACAGCTCCCAAATCTCCAGCTGCCCGTCTGAGTATGAGGTAGAACAGATGGTTGAGTCTGCAGAGCTGTTTACTCATACTATAGCCTGGGAATCAGAGGTCGACTCCAGCGCTTCTGTGAATCCAGACGAGGAAATGATCTGCACTGATGCCCAGAATCTTTATGAGTCGGATCCAGGACCAGACGCAGAAGGTTCTGACCATAATGTAGACCCTCATTCCCAAACTGTAACTCCTGTTGGTGGAGACAATGAGGAAGACGATGATAAGACTCAAATACCTGATTGGAGCGACAACTTTAGTTTTTTGTCAGGGCAGGAACAGGTTGGCTCTGAGGACGACGGGTGTGATAACGCACAGGGTGATGATGATGAGGTTGGAGATCCCACTTACTGTCAACCCACAGTCAGCCAAGAGATGAGGTCAGCAGAGGAGGTGGAGGAAGATGCTAGTGACGACGAGGTCAGGTTGCGCCTTCCTGGACAGAGACGTAGTACTGGAAGCACGTCAACAACTGCATCCTCAAACACAACTCTGCCTCTCACCACAAGTCGTGGTGGCTCTTCAGGTCGCATGGGTGCTAAGCCTTGCATAGCCTGGGCATTTTTTCAGATCGATAAAGATGACCCAACTCGTGTTATCTGTAACATTTGTCAGCAAAAGCTAAGTAGAGGCCAAAAAATACATAGTTTGAGTACTTCATGCATGAACCGGCACATGGACATGAAGCATAAGTTTCAGTGGGAAGCTCAGTGTGCTACAATGCGGCCTAGCCGGCCGGGCCAACCACCGTCTGCCATATCTTGTGCATCCGCGGCCTCTTCATCCTCTGTGACTGGGGGGACAGCAGTCACACCTGTTTTGGGGCGCAGACCTGCCACCTCTTTACCCGCAACAGCCAGCGTGATTGGCAGGTCATCATTTTCTTTGGAGGTGGTAACACCAGCTGGTGTTGAGCGCTGTCCGACATCGATAGCACCACCTTTGGATCAAGGCAACCTAACATGTCCGCCTGCATCTTCCTCACAGACCGGCAGTTTGCCGGGGACACCCTTATCAACCCCGTCTAAGCACAATAGCCAGCCCTCGGTCCCTCAGATGTGGACAAGTAAAAGACCATTTCCTCCTAGCCATGAGAAAGCTAAGAGGTTGAATTTCACCATCTGCAAGTTCTTGGCTACAGAAATGCTGCCTTTCCGCCTGGTGGACACAGAGGATTTTCGAGACCTTATGTCCGTCGCAGTGCCCCAGTACCAGATGCCCAGTCGGCACTACTTCTCAAAGAAAGGTGTGCCTGCGCTCCACCAGCATGTCGCACACAACATCACCGCTTCTTTGAGAAACTCTGTGTGTGACAGGGTGCATTTCACCACAGACACTTGGACGAGTAGGCATGGACAGGGGCGTTACATGTCGCTGACTGGGCACTGGGTAACTATGGTGACAGCAGGACAAGGGGCTGCTGTCCAAGTCTTGCCGTCCCCACGAGTTGTGCGTCAATCCTCTTTATGTCAAAGTTCCTCCACTGCTTCTGCCTCCTCAACCTCCTCTCGGTCTTCCACCTGCACCCAAAGCCTGTCTGGTCATGCCACAAGCTTTCTAACTGTGCAGAAGGGATCCTGCACACCTCCTTACTATGCTGGCAGTAGGGCTCAACGTCATCAGGCGGTTTTTACATTGAAATGTCTGGGAAATGTGAGTCACACAGCTGAGGAGTTGTGGTCAGCTCTGGAGAACCAATTTCATGAATGGTTGTCTCCACTGGACCTGAAACCAGGGAAGGCCGTGTGTGACAATGCTGCAAACCTGGGTGCGGCCCTTCGCCGGGGCAATGTCACACACGTGCCTTGTATGGCTCACGTGTTGAACCTGGTTGTCCAGCAATTTTTAGCCCACTATCCCAGACTAGATGGCCTTCTGCAGAGGGCACGGTCGCTGTGTGCTCACTTTCGCCGTTCGCATCCCGCAGCTCAGCGACTTACATCTCTACAGAAGTCGTTGGGCCTGCCACTTCACCGGCTAAAATGCGATGTGCCTACCCGGTGGAATTCAACTCTGCACATGTTGCAGCGACTGTGGCAGCACCGACAAGCCCTGGTGCAATACGTTCTGACGTATAGCCTGGGCCAACGAGATCCAGAGGTGGGGCAAATCATGCTGGAGGAGTGGTCTCAGATCAGGGACCTATGCACCCTTCTGCACAGTTTTGAAATGGCGACGAAGATGTTTAGTGCTGACGATGCCATTATCAGCATGACTATTCCGGTGATTTACATGCTGGAGCACATGTTAAACAGAATTCGGAGTCAGGTGGTGGCACAAGAGGAGGTAGAGGAAGTAGAGGAGGAGGAGTTGTATGCGGAAGGGCTAATGTAGCACCCTGAGGACTCGGCTGCTACAGGGGTATTGCACCTCACTCCAGAGGTGTGGTATTCCACTCCCGGGTAAGGATGGAGTGTGGGACTGAGCTCAGTAGGCTGCATGCACTACATACATCCCATTTCCGGGGGACAGAACTACGGTACTCCCACCAAGTAAATGTGCAGGTACGACAGCGTCTGTCCCTGGCTGGAGTGGGAGGGGGGGTGGAACATCCCAGTAGTGTAGGGGCAGATAGGGGAGGGGCTCTGGGCATAGAGATAGGAGCCCATTGGGTGCTGGTCACCTGGGCTCACACATAGAGGGAGTATATATGGTGGGCACCATCTTAGGACAGGGTCAGTCAGTCAGTCTGAGGAGAAGCTGAAGGAGAGTTCAGCCAGGAGGGCTGACTAGGAGCTGTGGCTCCGGCTGGGCCCAGCTCCAGGGCCAGGCTTGTAGTGAAGAGGAAGAAGGAAGGCCCAGAGACGCAGAAAAGAGGGAACCCTAAGATCCCAGAATTAAGCCAAAAGGGTGAAGGGTTGGCAGAAGAGGGCACCGGATCCCAAGCTGGCGGAGGCAAAAGTAACCCTTAACCAGGAACCGGAGGTCGTGGTCAAGTTTTGCCACGACCCTCACCACATCCACCAGGAAGGTACACCAAGAGTAGGGTCAGGAAAGCCAGAGAAGGTTTTACCGTAGAAGGCCCAAGGGAACCGGACAAAGGTGGATCCCTGGTGGGGACGGCCAGGAGAAAGAGAGTGAGAGGGAAGCTCAGGACCACGCTCCGGAACTGCCTGGGGGTTAGCCGAGTCCCGCACCTGGTGAATGCAGTATGGCTCAGGTGGTCACTCCCGGCCGAAGTGACTAAAGCAACATCAGTGAGTAAAAACCCTGAAACTGCATCTCACGTCTCTGACTCTCCTTTCTGCACTATCACTACCTCCATCATCCGCACCAGCTGCCCTGAGGCCATACCCCTCCTGTTGGGGGTTATACCACCATTGCTGAACACATACTACCGGCCTCAGCGGACTGTTCTGCAGCGGCGGCCTTGTGACCGCAAATCAACGGGTGGCGTAGTCGACACTGAAACAACATCTACCAAGACTGCCACACACTTAGTTTGACCACCCTGGGCACGGACCGGGTCACCGCCACAAGGACTTCTACCCCTATCTAGATCCGGCTCCGGGTATCCCTTGAACATGGCCCAGGGGGCGCGTCAACTTTGGCGTAGTCGGCAGGATCACGTGCCCGCCACCACTGGGTACTGCGTGCCTGAAGAAAAGTTTATATGTACCGTAAGAAGAAGTCTCCCGCCAATTCCGGAGGGTCCCCGCCATCGGACGCCATCACGGGTCGTTTCCCGCCGGTTGCCCGCCATCTGCAGCTTTTTCCCGCCATCCACGGAGTTTCCCGCCACTGGGAGACGATTCCCGCCATCTGAGAAGATTTCCCGCCCTGGCAGAGTGGACACCATTATGGGCGTGCCAGAGGGTGGCAAGAGGCCACCTCCCATCGTGGGCGAGGTCCAAGAATGGCGCCAAAAGCGAAGACCGCCCCCACCAGCAGAGATTGCAATGATTGAGATGTCCGTCAGCGTGGGGGGTCTGCCCCTGGAACTGACAATCACCAAGTTGCCCCGGGACCACCCTCAGTGTGGGCGGATACAGAACAAAAGAGTGAGGATGGGTGCAGCCTGGAAGAGTCTGGAGAGGTCGCACCCGGAGATGGAGGGAGAGTCAGGCAGCACCGACCCTGTGGTCAGGAGCCTGTTGCAAGTCACCACCCCACAAGACCTGGTGGAGATCCTAGCACAGCTCCCCCGAGACCGGGAGCGTGCACAGACCGCGCTGGAGGGCCTCGCACGGAGGATGGCCCAGGTGCAGCGAGAAACGCTGACTGAGTGGAGTAGGGAGATGGCCCAGCAGGCTGGAACCCGCCAGCGGAGCACGCCACCCGAGACGAGGAGTCTGACCGCCTCTGAGGATGGTGCAGGAGGAATGAAGGCCGGAGACGACGCCGTGGAAGGAGCTGAAGAGACGGAGGCAGGTAAAGGGGACGTCACTACCCCAAGCCTAGAAACCGCGAGCCTGCCCCAGCTCCCCGTCGCAGAGCCCGAAATTCCCCCTACCGTGCCCGTCGCTGCACCGCCACAGCTACAGACTATGCCTCAAGTAGGCGCCGCGGCCACGCCCCCTGTGACGTCACGCGCCTCAACCCCGAGCGCGGCCAAGCAGGAGACGCCACCGGCCTGGTCGCAAGGTCGAGTGCCCCCGGGCGCCGCCGTCTCCACAGTGCCCTTTACCTTTAGAGCACTACCGGCCTGGTCGCAAGGCCTGGTGAATCCGGGCGCCGCTACTACCACCGCGCCCTCAACCCACAAAGTCCTACCCTTGGGTGAAGACCTGTTCGTCCAGCACACTTGCCCGGATGGGCAGCCCTTTGAGTGGCCACCGGAGTACCTCCATCCCCGACTCCGGAAGGAAAGGCCTCTGTGTGAGCCTCTGATTCCGGCTCCGGCGCCCGCCAAGATCACTCCGCTCCCGTTGGAGGAGGCCCAATTCGAATGGGACCCCACTGGAGAAAACCTCATCGGCTTCACCCACGAGACCCGGGCGGCCGCAGCCCAGCGAGCAGAGTGCTGCCGGCAACAGCTGGAGGTCTTCGACCGGGAACGGCGAGAGAGGCGGGTCCGCGAGGAGCGGCTGCAAGTCCAGAGTGCGGAGCAGAAGAGCCGGACCAGACGAAACCCCCGTGCAGCCCACGGTCCCCGCGCCACCGGGACCGTAATCAAGTTTCAACTGCAGCACGGGTGGGGTTTTATCCGGGACCACAGAACCCCCGGCGACGTCTTTGTCACCCGCAGGGACGTCGAGAGCCATCTGCCGGAGGGACACAGAGGTCGTGACCTTTACCTGGGTGACGAGGTCACCTTCACCCGGCATCAGTGTGCCAAAGGTCCATATGCTCTTCATGTGCACCGATTGACCGAGGAAGAGCTACAGTGCAAGGAGGATCAAGAGGACCCGGACGGGTTTGAAGGTTACCCGCAGGAAGGAGCAGGAGGACGCCGTTACTAAAGTACGGTACAGTGAAACTGTAAATAGTTACCCGTAAGGGTACAAGAACTGTTACCTGTAAAGTATAGTCCCCGTTGGGACCAGCAAACTGTTACCCGTGTGTCCCTATCCCTTAACAGGCTGAGGACTGTGAGCAGCCATCCCTTATCCCCACTGGCCGAGGACTGAGAGCGGCCATACCCTTGTATATAGTTGCGCTTCCTAAAGCGCCCCCTACTGGTTTTATAAGGAACTGTTTTTGTACTGTTGCACTTTTACCTGGTCACAAGTGCACAGTGGCCAGAAGAACAAGAACATTTTATAAGAAGAGTATTATATCAAAAAGGTCTTATAATATAAGAAGTTACCCGTAATGTTATGTTGCTGATAATGTTTATAATGTTTTATATATTCGTGTATGTTTTGAAAAATTTTGTATGTTTGCATGTTTTGCTCTTTTACAGCCCGAGGACGTGCTGTGATTTACCAGGGGGGAATGTAGCACCCTGAGGACTCGGCTGCTACAGGGGTATTGCACCTCACTCCAGAGGTGTGGTATTCCACTCCCGGGTAAGGATGGAGTGTGGGACTGAGCTCAGTAGGCTGCATGCACTACATACATCCCATTTCCGGGGGACAGAACTACGGTACTCCCACCAAGTAAATGTGCAGGTACGACAGCGTCTGTCCCTGGCTGGAGTGGGAGGGGGGGTGGAACATCCCAGTAGTGTAGGGGAAGATAGGGGAGGGGCTCTGGGCATAGAGATAGGAGCCCATTAGGTGCTGGTCACCTGGGCTCACACATAGAGGGAGTATATATGGTGGGCACCATCTTAGGACAGGGTCAGTCAGTCAGTCTGAGGAGAAGCTGAAGGAGAGTTCAGCCAGGAGGGCTGACTAGGAGCTGTGGCTCCGGCTGGGCCCAGCTCCAGGGCCAGGCTTGTAGTGGAGAGGAAGAAGGAAGGCCCAGAGACGCAGAAAAGAGGGAACCCTAAGATCCCAGAATTAAGCCAAAAGGGTGAAGGGTTGGCAGAAGAAGGCACCGGATCCCAAGCTGGCGGAGGCAAAAGTAACCCTTAACCAGGAACCGGAGGTCGTGGTCAAGTTTTGCCACGACCCTCACCACATCCACCAGGAAGGTACACCAAGAGTAGGGTCAGGAAAGCCAGAGAAGGTTTTACCGTAGAAGGCCCAAGGGAACCGGACAAAGGTGGATCCCTGGTGGGGGACGGCCAGGAGAAAGAGAGTGAGAGGGAAGCTCAGGACCACGCTCCGGAACTGCCTGGGGGTTAGCCGAGTCCCGCACCTGGTGAATGCAGTACGGCTCGGGTGGTCACTCCCGGCCGAAGTGACTAAAGCAACATCAGTGAGTAAAAACCCTGAAACTGCATCTCACGTCTCTGACTCTCCTTTCTGCACTATCACTACCTCCATCATCCGCACCAGCTGCCCTGAGGCCATACCCCTCCCGTTGGGGGTTATACCACCATTGCTGCACACATACTACCGGCCTCAGCGGACTGTTCTGCAGCGGCGGCCTTGTGACCGCAAATCAACGGGTGGCGTAGTCGACACTGAAACAACATCTACCAAGACTGCCACACACTTAGTTTGACCACCCTGGGCACGGACCGGGTCACCGCCACAAGGACTACTACCCCTATCTAGATCCGGCTCCGGGTATCCCTTGAACATAGCCCAGGGGGCGCGTCACTAACATCTGCAAGGTCCAGACGGTCGGCAGCACCAAGGCGGCAGGCATGTGAGGGTGGGGGAGATGGTTTTACCAGGGCGCATGGTAGCAGCCAAATTAGTGAGGAAGGTGCAGGAGCCCAGGAAGAAATGGAGGACGAACTGATGGAAGACTCATCAGATGAGGGAGACCTTGATCACATTTCTGTTGTGCGAGGTTGGGGGGAGAGGACAGAGGAAGGAAGCATGATTGTTACCTCGCCACCAACACAACAGGGACTTGGTGCTCCTGGATGCGCAACACACATGAGTGCCTTCTTGCTGCACTACCTGCAACATGACCCTCGAATTGTGAGAATTAGAAATAATCCTGACTACTGGGTTGCCACACTGTTAGATCCCCGGTACAAAAGTAAATTTGCAGAAATTATTCCTGCCATAGAAAGGGATGCACGCATGCAGGAGTATCAGCAGAGACTGTTGCAGAATCTTACATGTGCTTTTCCACAAAATACCAGTGGTGCACGTAGTGAATCTCACAGTTCCAACTTGCCAACCGTGGGACCGTCAAGTGTTCAGCACTCAAACCGTAACAGAACCACAGTATCTGCTGGTAACATCAATTTTGCGGAATCATTTCACCACTTTTTTAGCCCATCCTTTGCAAGGCCACAGGAGACAAGAAGTCTGACACATAGTCAACGCCTAGAGACGATGGTACAGGAGTATCTCCAAGTAAACATTGAAGCCACGACTGTGTCACTGGACCCTTGCTCTTTTTGGGCTTCCAATCTGGATAAATGGCCGGAGATAGCCACTTACGCCTTGGAGATCTTGTCATGCCCCGCAGCCAGCGTTCTGTCTGAACGTGTGTTCAGCGCTGCTGGTGGTGTGCTGACAGATAAGCGCACGCGGCTCTCCACTGATAATGTAGACAGACTCACGTTCATAAAGATGAACAAATCATGGATCCGAAACGACTTTTCTACCCCTGTGTCATCCTGGGGAGAGTAAAAGCTTGATGATTGGTTAAAATCACCCTACCAACCGTTTTAAGCTTTCAAATTACTAATCATGTTTATCTGTATCTTGGCTGGAAAATAATTTGGGCTTTGTAGCAGTGTGCAGCACTGATTCTATTAGGCCATCTATAATAAGCTCCACCAGATTTAAAATTACTAATCATGTTTATCTGTATCTTGACTGGAAAATAATTTGGGCTTTGTAGCAGTGTGCAGCACTGATCCTATTAGGCCATCTATACTAAAGCTTCACCAGATTTAAAATTAATAATAATTTTTAGCTGCATCTAGCCCGGAAAATAATTTTGGGGCTCCGAGATGCGCGAGACACATAAGTGCCTTCTTGCTGCACTACCTGCAGCATGACCCTCATATTGTCAGAATTCGAAGTAATCATGACTACTGGGTTGCCACACTCTTAGATCCCCCAAACTTTTCGATCAACCTTTTCATTTTAATAAAGACCAAAAAAATGGTCATTTTTGAAATTATAAGCATTAGCAGGTTGCTAGAAACTGAAATCAAACAATTTTCAACTCAAAACTTTATTCTAGGTGATGTTACATTTTCACATAGGACCCCTTGTTCGAAAGGAGCTTCTGAACTCTCTCGTCCATTGAATTTGTCAGGTTTTGGATGGTTTCTGCTTCAATTGTTTTGCATGAGGACAGAATACCCTCCCAGAGCTGTTGCTTAGATGTGAACTGCCTCCCGCCATCATAGACACTCCTTTTAATGATGCTCCAAAGGTTCTGAATGGGGTAGAGGTCAGGGGAGCATGGGGGTCACACCATAAGTTTGTCCCCTTTTATGCCCATATCAGCCAGAGATGCAGATGTTTTATGTGCAGCATGAGATGGTGCATTATCATGCAGAAAAATGATCTTGCTGTGAAATACACGGTTCTTCTTCTTGAACCATGGCAGGAAGTGCTGTTTGAGAAAATCCACATACATTATGGAGTTCATCTTTAGCGCCTTCAGGGATCCTAAAGGGGCCAACAATCTCTCTCCCCATGATTCCAGCCCAAAACATTACTCCACCTCCTCCTTGTTGGCGCTGTAGCCGTGTTTGCGTGGGGTGTCCATCAACCAGCCATCCTCCACTCCATCCATCTGGACCATCGATGCTGCACGGCACTCATCCGTGAACAAAACAGTTTTGAAATCAGTCTTCATGTAATGTTTGGCCCACTGGAGCCGTTTCTGCTTGTGTGAAGTGGATAGAGGAGGTCGACAGGATGGCGTATGCACAGCAGCAAACCTCTGAAGGACCCTGCATCTTGTTGTTCGGGGTACGTTGGAGGCACAAGCAGCTTCAAAAACTTGTCTGCTGCTATGACAAGGCTTTTTTGCCGCTTCTCTTTCAACCTGACGTAATTGCCTGTAGGAAAGAGTCCTCAATTTGCCCTTATCAGCACGCACACGTGTGTACTGTGAATCAGCTACATACTTCTTGATTGCCAAGACACTTCATCCTGATCATCGCACAATGTTGATTGTAGTCATGCCTTGACCTAAACACTCCACAATTTGTTGCTTCTCAGCAGCCGACACATCCTTTTTCTTTCCCATTTTGGCAGAAAATGTAGGCTGCTTAATAATGTGAGACAGCCTTCTTAAGTAGTCTTGCCTTTCATTGGACACACCTGCCAAACTAATTAGCACAGGTGTCTGCAATTGCTTACAGTGATATAAAGAGCCCTGACACACATCACCATCAATGAGTTTAACTGACAAACAAACAAATTCTTCCCTTATCACTCCTAAACACTTTTTGCATAATAATTTGGAACACAGTGTACATGTGCTTTTCCACAAAACACCAGTGGTTCACGTAGTGAATCTTACAGTTCTAACTTGCCAACCGTGGTCTGTATGGAGTTGTTCAATAAAGGGCCCAAAATTAAGATAACATAGATGGGAGAGGTCTCTATGAATAGGAATTCCTAAGTATTTGATACCCTGTGAGGGCCAGGCAAAGGGAAAGTTGGACTGGATGGAATCCTATATGGATTTGGGGAGGGAGACATCGAGGGCCTCAGACTTCGCTGCATTGATTTTAAAATTTGACCATGTAACAAAGTGATCTATTTCAGCCATAACAGCAGGGATGGATATATGTGATTGAGTGATATATACTAGGACATCATCAGCAAATAGAGAGCACTTGTACTCGGTGCCTCCCACCTCAATCCACCTAATATTGGGGTTATGGCGAATTGATGAGAGCAGGTGCTCCGTCACTAGGATGTATAAGAGAGGGGACAGAGAACATCCCTGCCTTGTCCCATTGGTGATTGTGAAAGGTGATGAAAATGTTCTGACGCGCCCCCTGGGCCTTGGGACACCCGGAGCCGGACCCTTTTTGGTGGATGCTGGTGGTTGTAGTCTCCGTGGCGGCAACCCGGTTCCGTGGCTCAGGGCGGTCAAACCAGTGGCGGAACTATTTATGTGGTTTTGATGTTTAAATGTCCGACTACGCCACCCGTGGATTGCGGTCAGAGTGAACTGCCGCTCCAGGGCAGACCGCTGAGGCTGGTGTTGTGGGTGCAGCAGAGCGTAGCATAACTCCCCACGGGAGGAGTATAGCCTCAGGGCAGTGTATGCGGAGGATGGGGGTGATGGTGCAGGGCAGCAGCAGTAATGACACGGAGTCAGTGATGCAGTCCAGGGCCTTTACTCACAGTTCTTATTATCCAGACCACGTCTGCAGGTAACGGCTGCCCACGTCGTACTGTGCTCACCAGGTGAGGGGCTCAGACAAATCCCAGATAACTTTGGAGTGCTTCACAGGACCCCCTTTGTGTGTCCTTTGTCTGGCCTTTCTTACCAACCCTTCTGTCCGGCTGCCTCGGGCCTCCTCTTGGTAAACTTGGTGCCAGTTTCCCTGACCCTATGTGGTGCCTTCCTAGCGGGTGTAGCGAGGGGCTGCGCCACATAAAATGTCACAGCCTCCTGTTTCTAGCTGAGGGTCGTTTCCTGCCTCCACTAGTTTCGGGGACCGGTCTCCCCCTTTGGCCTGACCCCTCCACGCAGGTGGATTCGGGCGTGCGGTGGCGACTCGCCCGTCCGCACCCCTGAGATCCCTTCGTTCCTCGTTCCTGGAGCCTTCTCCGCTCCTCTTCCTTCCTTCTCCCTCTTCCAGGTCTGGGCCTCTGTTACTAGGCCCGCCTCCGGAGCAGAGCTCATGCAGAGCCCCTGCTCCCTGCCACTTCTGCTCAGACTTCTCTGCACTGAACTAAGATGGTGCCCACCTTTTATACTCCCTTCTCAATGCACCCAGGAACTGCTTCCTCCCTGCTCCTGCACTACAGGGTTCCCCTTCCTCAGTGTTCCCTCCCCCCACTCCAGCCAGGGACAGGGACTGTCGTGCCCATCTCAGGGGCATATTGGTCGCCCTGCCCCACGGCAATGTGGTGTAATGCATGCAGGTGTCGGGTCCTGATCCACACTACATCCTTACCTGAGAGTGAGATATCACACCTCTGGGTGAGGTGCAATACCTCTGTAGCAACCGAGCCCTCAGGGTGCTACAGTTCCATTTATCTTCAGCCTAGGTGACGTATTGCGATACAGGGCCGTGATTTTGGCTATAAAAGGGTCCCCTAGACCCCTACCCCAAGCTTTTTAAGAGAATCATATATGGCGTGCCAGGAGACTCTATGGAATGCTTTCTCAGCATCCAACGAGAGTATCTAATTACAAATTTTTAACTGCATCTAGCCCAGGAAATACTTTGTGCCTAGTAGCAGGGTCTGCTAGTCAGCGGATTATCCCGGCTGTTAAGCAAGCTACACCACCTGTAGTTTGGACACTTCATTTTTTCAAAGGAAATGCTTCGGGACCACGGGATACTCAGTGAAGAGCATCAGGAGGCACCCCAAGGCATAGGGGCTCGGACTGGCAGTAGGATGACTTGCGGTGGACAGCCGAGCTCGATCCTTATAAAAACTTTTTAACTGCAGCAGCTTTAGTGGACGCTACTGGAGCTGGAATTACGCGGCTGCTGGCATGAGACTTGCCCTCCAATAGATCCTTGTAAATGGATTTAAAGTGTATTTATTCAAATTAGAGAGACAATTTAAATTAAAAAGCTTAGAGCTGCCTCCACCACAGGGGGGCTCGCTCGACCCACCAGCGGACAGGCACCAGTATTGGGAGAGGGGGGCTGGCCGTCAGGGTTCACCGCGGCTCTGGCACAAACCCGGCGACACGGAGGTGGCACGGGCAGGAGCGGACTGAACGTGTCGGCTTCTCACTTTTTGGATTTTAGAAGGGCATGACATGCCTATATCTGTGTCTCCCCCTCCTTTTACTCCTCCACCTCTTTTCTTTTCGCATGACTATATGTACTTGTCACTTTTCCATGTGTTAGTTGTGTCTTCTGAGCAGTTTGTCAGCTTTTGGACACCTTTGAAGGTGTTTTCTATGTGTTTCTATGTGTTTTTGTTTGCCTGCCATTGGTTTTAACGGTGTTCGAAGGTGTTCGACGAACAGTTCGACGAACAGTTCGGCGAACACACGGGTGTTCGACGAACCGAACCGAACTCGAACACTACGGGGGTGGCTCAACACTACTAGTCACTACTCCCAACCTATCTGTCGATTTAAGAGGACAGACCTGCCTGCTAAAAGTGCTAGGAACTGCTGTTCCTCAAAAGGGCTGCAATTGCAAACTAGTCCCTACTCCCTAAACCTTTCTGTCTATTTAAGAGAAAATTCGCTTGCAATTAAGTTACACAATATAGCGCTAACAGCAGCAGCAGTGCCATCTAACACTCAGCTGCAGCAGTGAGAAAATGATGGCGACGGGGAAAATGGCTGGGTCTTATAGGGCAAGGACATGTGACATAGACAGCCAATGACTAGTGTTGAGCGATACCTTCCGATATCGGGAAATATCGGATCGGATTGGATCGGACCGATACCGAAAAAGTATCGGATATCGCCGATTCCGATACCGAAAACCAATGCAAGTCAATGGGACAGAAATATCGGAATGAAAATAAACCCTTTCTTTCCTTGTAGGTTAATTCTACATGAAGGAAAACAACTAAGAATAATGTAGAATGTATTGGGGGAGGTGGGGGAGACAATAAAGGCATAGAGGTTTAGCCCAATCAAATGGAATAGCAGGAATTAATATTTATTTTTAAGACGTTCTGAGTTACGGAAATATTGACTATGTTAAGTATTTTTATATTTTGTCAGATATTTATGTTTCACTACTTCCATGCTCTTCACCTTCTTTTTTACTTCTCCCACACTTTCTCCTTCATCATCCTCAGCATCTTTTTCATCCACTTCTTCTTCACCTTCTTCATCTTCTTCTTCTTCACCTTCTTCGTATTATTCTTTTTTTTTACATTCTTCATATTCTACTTCTTCATCTTCTTCATCTTCTTCTTCTTCATCATATTCTTATTTGTGGCAGGCATTCCTGTAGTTGTTATCTATAAAAGGTTGGACATTACACCTTTCGTTCTGCCCGTCACAAAAGATTTACAACAGGATTTGTCCGCGTTCAGTTTAGCCTGCAGCAGCAGGTCTTTTCCAGGGTCACCACGAAGAGGAACGGACTCACCCCCATACACTGCTTAGTCATCTTCTGCTTATAATTTAGATATTAACTTTTGCTCTGATTTTTAGTCTTATGCTTAATGTTCTTCCGCCTTTTGTTCTGCAGCTTCTTGTATTTCTGCTTCTTGGTTTTCTGTCTCTTGTTCTTCTGTATCTTGGTGCTTGTCTTCTCTTCTTTGTCCTCTTGGTCAACTTCTTCAGGGTCATCTTCTTGGTCTTCTTCGGGGTGGTCTTCAGGGTCGTCGTCTTTGGGGGTCCTCGTCTTCGGGGTCCTCGTCTTCTTCGGGTTGGTCTTCTGGGTCCTCGTCTTCGGGGTCCTCGTCTTCTTCGGGGTGGTCTTCAGGGTCCTCGTCTTCTTCGGGGTGGTCTTCAGGGTCCTCGTCTTCAGGGTCGTCATCTTCGGGGTCCTCGTCTTCTTAGGGTTGGTCTTCAGGGTCCTCGTCTTCAGGGTCCTCGTCAGGGAGATCTAGAGTGATTACCAAGAACCATTTCAAAAAGCTTGAACTTGGAAATGTAGCAGAAGGTACAAGAAAGCTGAGGAACTACCGAGGACCAGCTGACGGTACTGGAACCCGGATGGATAGCAGAAGGTACAAGAGCCAATGGAACTGCCGAAGACCAGCTGACGGTACTGGAACTCGGTTACTAAGCAGGAGGTACCTGTGCCAGAAAGCACTACCAAGGACCAGCAGACGTTGGTGGAACTTGGATACCGAGAAGGAGGCACCTAATCCAAAGGCACTGCCGAGAACCAGCTGACGGTACTGGAACCCGGATGGGTAGCAGAAGGTACCCATGTAAAAAAAAGTTCAAGGCCGCGAGCCGGCCGCAGTTACCAAAGCCCACAGTCCTGCAGGGGGTGCTTGTCCTATTGGCACTATGGAACCAGCCTTCATTGCCAGATCCCGCAGCCCACATAGGAGTCACCTAAACTGCAGGCACCATAGAGTCGGCTAACCCAACCGCAACACGACAGGACAACGCATTGGAGGCAAAGTGACGTTGACACTACCCGGAAACAGCTGGCGTGCTGGAACCAGGCTGGGCAGGAGGGAGTACCCATGCCAAAGTCACTACCGAGAACCAGCTGACGGTACTGGAACCCGGATGGGTAGTAGAAGGTACAAGAGCAAATAGAACTACCGAGGACCAGCTGACGGTACTGGAACCCGGATGGGTAGCAGAAGGTACAAGAGCCAATGGAACTGCCGAAGACCAGCTGACGGTACTGGAACTCGGTTACTAAGCAGGAGGTACCTGTGCCAGAAAGCAGTACCAAGGACCAGCAGATGTTGGTGGAACTTGGATACCGAGAAGGAGGCACCTAATCCAAAAGCACTGCCGAGAACCAGCTGACGGTACTGGAACCCGGATGGGTAGCAGAAGGTACCCATGTAAAAAAAAGTTCAAGGCCGCGAGCCGGCCGCAGTTACCAAAACCCACAGTCCTACAGGGGGTGCTTGTCCTATTGGCACTATGGAACCAGCCTTCATTGCCAGATCCCGCAGCCCACATAGGAGTCACCTAAACTGCAGGCACCATAGAGTCGGCTAACCCGACCGCAACACGACAGGACAACGCATTGGAGGCAAAGTGACGTTGACACTACCCGGAAACAGCTGGCGTGCTGGAACCAGGCTGGGCAGGAGGGAGTACCCATGCCAAAGTCACTGCCGAGAACCAGCTGATGGTACTGGAACCCGGATGGGTAGTAGAAGGTACAAGAGCAAATGGAACTACCGAGGACCAGATGACGGTACTGGAACCCGGATGGGTAGCAGAAGGTACAAGAGCAAATGGAACTACCGAGGACCAGCTGACGGTACTGGAACCCGGATGGGTAGCAGAAGGTACAAGAGCCAATGGAACTGCCGAAGACCAGCTGACGGTACTGGAACTCGGTTACTAAGCAGGAGGTACCTGTGCCAGAAAGCACTACCAAGGACCAGCAGACGTTGGTGGAACTTGGATACCGAGAAGGAGGTGTGACACCCCAGGGGTCTGGTTGCCACAGTGATAGAGATATTACGTCTGAGAGCAGGTGGGAGGTCCTTTGGTCAGGGATCCTGTGCATGCCACACCTCCTGCCCAGTCTTGGGAGGGGAAGGACTTCCCTTATATAAACCCGGGGCTGAGGCAGGGTTAGTGAGAAAGAAGACAGAACAAGAGTAGAGAAGAGAAGCAGCATAGCAAGAAACATCAGGAGCTCTGTGGGGAGCGGTGTTACAAGGAGTCAGGGGCTGGCAGCTGCAGAGCTCGCCCTGACTGAGAAGATTTCTTACCGGACCCGGAGTCCGAGGCTGTGGGGACTAACTCCTACCCAGCAGCAGAAACCGTCCGGCAGAGGATTTCAGGTCCTCTGGCCCAGAAGCCCGAAGGCACGGTCACACGCGTGGGACCAGCACCGCCATCGTGGAGCGGAAGCCATTAGAAGGCCCCGAGTCACCGGCCATACGGGTGAGCACCACACGGTACACTCAGGGACGTGGGCTACTTATTCCCGCCTCTAGCAAGGTAGCCAGAAGAGTACAGTTAGTTGGGAAGGCCTACAACTCCGCCTGGCCAGGGGAGATCCCATCTGCTCAAGGACTGACCAGGCCCCTATCACTAGCAAGTACTCCGGGAGGGTCTATCTTTGTCACCAGTAAAGACCCTGAACTACACCGCACCGTCTGAGTGGTTCCTGCTACCCCCATCATCCACGTCGGCTGCCCTGAGGCCATACCCCTCCCGTTGGGGGTTATACCATCCACGCTGCACCATCCTTCCACCGGCCTCAGCGGTCTGCCCTGCAGCGGCAGCTCCATAGCTGCATTCAACGGGTGGCGTAGTCACCAACCATCTACTGCTAGTACATCGCCGCTCAGTTTGACTCCCTGGGCACGGACCGGGTCGCCGCCACTAGACTACAACCCTCAAGAGATCCGGCTCCGGGTAAGCTCCCGCGTGCGCAACGCAGCGCGACACAGGCCCAGGGGCGCGTCAACTTTGGCGTAGTCGGCAGGATTTCGTGCCCGCAACCACCGGGTACTGCGTGCCTGAAAAGCAAAGACTGTTCAAACTTACCAGTGGTGAAGATTCCCGCTATCCGTGGAGGTTTCCCGCCATCCGGCGCCATCTTCTACCTTCTTCCCGCCATCCGTGGAGTTTTCCCGCCATTGGACGCCATCTTGAGGACGCCGCGCGGGAAGAAGGGGGGCGTGGACTCCGAAAGCGCGCGAGAACTGAAGCCCCGCCTCACGTCCGGACGTTGCGTAAGGTCCTGGAAGGAGCCCAGCAGACGCCGACGTCACCGGAGCGTGACGGAAGGTCCTCAACCCTGACGATCCACTGCGGAGCCGCGGCCTACGGAACAGGATCATCGCAAGGTAGGCCACGGTCCACTAGGGGGGAGGAAGATGTCGGATACGGAGGAGAGCTTCACTGCCTCAACCCCCGCCAGCGCCACCGCTGCTGCAGTTATGCCCTTCACCATGCCCTATATCCCGGGAGCAGCTTGGCTACCCCAGTACTCAGGGGAGTCACATACCCTGCATGACTTTAGAGAAAAGCTGGATAGCCTCTTCCAGGTGTACCCCCTCACCGAAGAGCAAAAAGTGAGCATCCTGGTGGCCCAACTAACTGGGGCAGCCAAAAGGGAAGTAAAATCCTGGCCACCTGGGAGGAAGACTGTCGCAGGGATACTAACCCGGCTGAAGGACACCTTTGATACCCGCACCTCAGCCGAGATTAAGCTTAGATTCTACGGGTGCAAGCAGCGAGCGCATGAGAGTATAAGGGACTATGCACTAAACCTACAAGAGGCCCTGAGGGCCATAAAACAGACCGACCCTGATGGGGTGGGAAACGAGGACAGGCTGTTGACTGAACAATTTATAGAGGGTTTATATTGCAATGCCCACCGAACCCAGTTGCGGGCAATGGCTTTACAGGATCCCCATCTGGACTTTGCACAGTTCAAGGACAGAGCCATCCGGGTGCTCCGAGAACCGGCACCGGGTGGCGTTGTGACCCACAGGCGCCCAGCTATCACTTACCACCAGGAGGCGGCGCCCTTGTCGGCAGGGCCTGTGGGAGCTGATGCGCAGGCTTTGGACAATGACCCGGCTCCAGACCTACGCCATCAGGTCCAAGAGCTAGCTAAGAGCGTTGCTGCGCTAACCCGAACTGTGCAGTCTTTACAGGTTTCCACCCCAGGGAAGATCCAGCTGGCATCCGGACCGGAGGACATCCCGTGGCGTCGACCAAGGAGGACCCCACCGGCCAGAGGAAGACCCAGTGACCGATACAGCGAGGACGGACGACCCATCTGCCGCCGCTGCAATCAACCCGGACATATGGAAAGGTACTGTTCTTTAAACGGGCACAACCTGGGGTAGAGGGCCAACCCCCAGGAAAAAGATCACCAGGCCCATCGAACTGGCGCGACAGATATGTGGGAGGACGTCCAGTCTTGCCTGTGGTACTGGATGGCATTCCCATGAGTGCCCTACTGGACACCGGGTCACGGGTCACCACCATCCCGTACGTGCTCTTTAAGCAGTACTGGAATGACTCGGATATTACCCGCTACCCTGACGACGACTTGAGTATCATCGCCAGCAATGGCCAGCCCGTGCCACAGATCGGATTTAAAGAGGTGACCATCAAAATCGGTAGAGTCGAACTGGCAGCACAGGGACTGATCATTGTAGACATTGACAAACATGAGAGCCACCCAAAAATAACTCTAGGAACTAATGTAATTGAAAATTGTCTTGCAGAGGTGATTTTCCTTCTACAGCAGGTTGCCAAGAATGCCAGCTCCGGCGAGCAGCGAGTGCTCCAGAAAGAGATCCGGGCACTGATGCGACGGCAACAGGTGGAACTCTCCGGCGGTGAGATTGGTAGCGTAAGAATGTGTGACCCTTTCCCTATTGCCATGCCCCCAAAAAGTGAAATGATGATTTGGTGCCGGGCAGCTATTGGTCTGAGAGGTAGAGATTACCAGGCAATGGTAGAACCAGTTTACTCAGACAGTAGGCCCACCATTTTGACAGCACGGGGGGTGGTCAATGTACGCCATGGGAGGGTGCCCGTTCGCATAATCAATATCGGGGAGAGGGAAGTGTACCTGCCCCGGTATGCCACGCTAGCAAAATTATATACCATCAACCAAAACTCTATACAGTCTGTGGAACCCTTGCCTCCATCTCTCCCGGAGGAAGGTAACGGCTCTACGAAAGTAATGGAGGATTGGTGTCAGCAACTACACTTGGGAACTGACTCCACTCCCTCCCATCAGAAACAGGGAGTCTACCGGGTGGTTCAAGAGTATGAGAGAGTGTTTAGTAAACACCCGTTAGACTTCGGGCGAGTCAAGGGGGTAGAACACCGCATCCCCACGGGAGATCATCCTCCCATAAAAGAGAGGTATCGACCCGTACCCCCTGCACATTACCAACACGCCAAGGGGATGCTTAGAGACATGAAGGAGGCTGGGGTAATCCGGGATAGCTGTAGCCCCTGGGCAGCTCCACTAGTCTTAGTCCGAAAGAAAGACAACACCATGAGGATGTGTGTAGATTACCGGAAAATCAATCGTATCACACACAAGGATGCGTACCCCTTACCAAGGATAGAGGAGTCATTGGCTGCTTTAAGATCTGCTAACTTCTTCTCTACCTTGGATCTCACTAGCGGGTACTGGCAGGTTCCTGTAGCAGAGGCGGACCGGGAGAAGACCGCATTCACCACCCCGATGGGACTTAGCGAGTTCACCTGCATGCCGTTCGGACTCTGCAACGCACCGGGAACCTTCCAACGACTAATGGAGTGTTGTCTGGGCCACAGAAACTTCGAGACGGTCCTGTTGTACCTGGACGATGTCATCGTATACTCCAAAACTTATGAGGACCACCTGAAACACCTGGCGGAGGTGTTCGAAGCTCTGGCGAGTTACGGCCTAAAGGTGAAACCCTCCAAGTGTCACCTCCTGAAACCAAAGGTGCAGTACCTGGGACACGTGGTGAGCGCTGACGGAGTGGCTCCCGACCCCGATAAGATCACCGCAATTAAGGGATGGCCAAGCCCCTCCAGCGTAAAAGAAGTGCGGCAGTTCCTCGGGTTGGTAGGCTACTACCGAAGGTTTATTCCCGGTTTCACCAAAAAGGCAGCGCCTATGCAGGACCTCCTGATAGGCCAGTCCCGGAAGGCCAAGAACCAGAAGCCGCCCTTCAAATGGGAAGAGCTAGAAGAAGAGTCCTTCCGCCAGCTGAAGATGGCCCTCACGGGGGATGAAATCTTGGCGTACCCGGATTATAGCCAGCCCTTCATCCTCTACACCGACGCCAGTAACATCGGGCTAGGAGCCGTACTGTCCCAGATCCAGCAGGGGAAAGAACGAGTAATCGCCTACGCCAGCCGAAAACTGCGACCCACCGAAAGGAACCCCGAGAATTATAGCTCATTTAAGCTAGAGTTCCTGGCCGTGGTATGGGCAGTCACTGAGCGCTTTAAGCATTACCTTGCTTCTTCCCGGTTCACCGTGTACACGGATAACAACCCGTTGACACACCTGGACACGGCAAGACTCGGTGCCCTGGAGCAGAGGTGGATGGCCCGTCTGTCCAACTACGAGTTCATAATCAAATACCGGGCAGGGCGCTCCAATACTAACGCGGACGCCCTGTCCAGGATGCCCAACCTGCCGGACGAAGGAGAAGATCCGGAGGGACTGGAAGAGATTGAACTCCCTGCGTTCCACCGTCATGGGACTATCCAGTATTCCCACCGGGTAAGGAGTAAGCAGGCTGCTACGTTGAACCCCTTACCTCACTACAACTGGGCGGAAACGCAAGACAGCGACCCTGCCGTCCGACTGGTGAAGGAGATGCTGACTCGGCCGGAGGCTCGCCTTGAACCAGACGCTCCGGAGGAAGCCAAACAACTATGGGCAGAGAAAAGTCGACTGTTCCTTTACAAAGGGAAGTTGTGCCGCAGAATGGTTAACTCCCGGACGCATGAATTACTCTGGCAAGTAGTGGTGCCACGAAGAGACGCAGCCATGGTGATGGAGGCATACCACGACGGAGCTGGACACTTCGGGTGGAAGAAGCTGGAGTTCCTGCTGCGCGAGCGATTCCACTGGGTAGGCATGAGGGGAACCATTGAGAAGTGGTGCAGAGACTGTGGCCCGTGCAACCTGAGAAGGAAGGACCGCGCCAGCCAGAAGACTCCCCTGCAGTCCATTGTCACCCGGCAACCGTTGGAACTGGTAGCCTTGGATCATGTAAAACTGACCCCAAGCAGAAGTGGCTACGTCTACGCGTTAACCATCGTGGATCATTACTCCCGGTTTCTGGTTGTCGTCCCCGTCAAGGACTTAACGGCTCAAACAGCAGCTAGAGCCTTCCAGCAGCACTTTTGCCGTCCACACGGGTACCCGGACCAAGTGCTGACGGACCAGGGACCTGCCTTTGAAGCGGAGGTCTTCCAGGAATTCTGCAATCTGTATGGCTGCCGGAAGATAAGGACGACACCCTACCATCCGCAGACTAATGGACTTTGTGAAAAAATGAACCAGGTGGTAATGGATCTTCTAAAAACGTTGCCCCTGGAAGAACGCAGTCTGTGGCCTGAAAAGTTGCCCGATCTGGTGGACCTATACAACCACATCCCGGTAGGTTCCACCAACTGTACCCCGGCTTACCTAATGAGGGCAAGACCTGGTAAGTTACCTGTTGACCTGGAAATGGGAGTCCTGACACCCGATGACACTTCACCAGAAACAGACTGGGACACAGAGAGGCAGCAGCAGTACCGGAGAGTACAGGAGAGCGTGGAGCGAAGTCTCTGTCAGGCTAGGGAAAGACAAGAGAAAACTTACAACCAGTATGCTCCCGCTGTTCCCCTGGTACCCGGAGAGCAGGTCTTGAAGAGGAAGAGACGGCTCCACAAGTTGGACGACCAGTGGGAGAAGGACCCGTACACCGTACTGCCCTCAAGCCACGAAAACCCGAAGGTCTGTACCATCAGTAAAGACGGAGGGGAAACCACAGCCATTGTATCCCGGGACCACCTGAAGAAGTGTCCCGAACAACTGAGGAACCCTGAAGAGGAACAAGAAGACCATCGACCCGTAGAGGAAAGGGAAGATATGGTTAGTACCGTGCTCGGGGACTTCCCTCGGTCTTGGACTCAAGTCAATGGTGCAGTTGTGGTACCCGTACTCACCTTCCTCCAACCATCATCCCAAGAACCTACGGAGCAACCGGTAGAGCTGGAAGAACAGCCGGTCCAGGAGGCAGAAGACTCTACACAAGCAGACCCGGAAAATCAACCCTCTGCTTATAGTGAGCCTGCCATACCCCTAGTGAGCCAGAGGGCCCATAGACAGCTGCCCAGTTTACCCTTGACAGCTCCTACACCCTGTAGTTCAGGGCCAGACAGTCAGCTCCGTAGGTCCACTAGGGCCACTAGAGGCCAGTTACCCGCACGTTGGAGGATCTAAATGTTTAAGCTATCTTATAATGTTTACTTGTTTATAGTTACTTGTGTATAATTTTGTGTTTCTAGTTCTTTTTAGGAGTCCTTGGTGGATTTACCGGGAATCCTTGTACATAGTTGGAGCGTAACCCAGGATGGACTAAAGACTGTTAAGGACTCGGGGCAGGACAGGCCCCTACCTGGTTACGTCTCCCTGTTTTGGTGAAATGGACACCTTGCTTTTCAAAACTGCACCCGGTTGCGGACACGCCGTAACCATCTTATGTGTTTTTCTTATTGTATTGTTATTGTTATACCTTGTTATGTTTTTCTAAAAAAAAAAAAAATATGTTTAGTCCCGGAGTACTAAATTTCACTAGGGGGGAATGTGACACCCCAGGGGTCTGGTTGCCACAGTGATAGAGATATTACGTCTGAGAGCAGGTGGGAGGTCCTTTGGTCAGGGATCCTGTGCATGCCACACCTCCTGCCCAGTCTTGGGAGGGGAAGGACTTCCCCTATATAAACCCGGGGCTGAGGCAGGGTTAGTGAGAAAGAAGACAGAACAAGAGTAGAGAAGAGAAGCAGCATAGCAAGAAACATCAGGAGCTCTGTGGGGAGCGGTGTTACAAGGAGTCAGGGGCTGGCAGCTGCAGAGCTCGCCCTGACTGAGAAGATTTCTTACTGGACCCGGAGTCCGAGGCTGTGGGGACTAACTCCTACCCAGCAGCAGAAACCGTCCGGCAGAGGATTTCAGGTCCTCTGGCCCAGAAGCCCGAAGGCACGGTCACACGCGTGGGACCAGCACCGCCATCGAGGAGCGGAAGCCATTAGAAGGCCCCGAGTCACCGGCCATACGGGTGAGCACCACACGGTACACTCAGGGACGTGGGCTACTTATTCCCGCCTCTAGCAAGGTAGCCAGAAGAGTACAGTTAGTTGGGAAGGCCTACAACTCCGCCTGGCCAGGGGAGATCCCATCTGCTCAAGGACTGACCAGGCCCCTATCACTAGCAAGTACTCCGGGAGGGTCTATCTTTGTCACCAGTAAAGACCCTGAACTACACCGCACCGTCTCTGAGTGGTTCCTGCTACCCCCATCATCCACGTCGGCTGCCCTGAGGCCATACCCCTCCCGTTGGGGGTTATACCATCCACGCTGCACCATCCTTCCACCGGCCTCAGCGGTCTGCCCTGCAGCGGCAGCTCCATAGCTGCATTCAACGGGTGGCGTAGTCACCAACCATCTACTGCTAGTACATCGCCGCTCAGTTTGACTCCCTGGGCACGGACCGGGTCGCCGCCACTAGACTACAACCCTCAAGAGATCCGGCTCCGGGTAAGCTCCCGCGTGCGCAACGCAGCGCGACACAGGCCCAGGGGCGCGTCAGAGGCACCTAATCCAAAGGCACTGCCGAGAACCAGCTGGCGGTGCTGGAACCCAGGGTAAGTACTAAAAACAGAGTGGAGCCAGAGGTGTAATTGGAGCAAGTTTTAAATCAGTAGTACAGTGGATGTGGACAGAGCAGGAGAAATTGCCGTCCGCACAGCAGGGGAACAGCTGACGTTACTGAACCCCAATAACATGGCAGCAAGTGTTGACTGTGCAGACGGCCCTTCCGAGCGCCAACTGGCGGTGTTGGAGCTCAGGGATAATACTGAAAACAGAGGAGCCAGAGGTGTATTTGGAGGAGGTTTTAAATCAGTAGTACAGTGGATGTGGACAGAGCAGGAGAAATTGCCGTCCGCACAGCAGGGGAACAGCTGACGTTACTGAACCCCAATAACACGGCAGCAAGTGTTGACTGTGCAGACGGCACTTCCGTGCGCCAACTGGCGGTGTTGGAGCTCAGGGATAATACTGAAAACAGAGGAGCCAGAGGTGTAATTGGAGCAACTTTAAAATCTGTAGTAGTGAGAATGTGGACAGAGCAGGAGAAATTGCCGTCCGCACAGTAGGGGAACAGCTGACGTTACTGAACCCCAATAACACGGCAGCAAGTGTTGACTGTGCAGATGGCACTTCCGTGCGCCAACTGGCGGTGTTGGAGCTCAGGGATAATACTGAAAACAGAGGAGCCAGAGGTGTAATTGGAGCAACTTTAAAATCTGTATTAGTGAGAATGTGGACAGAGCAGGAGAAATTGCCGTCCGCACAGTAGGGGAACAGCTGACGTTACTGAACCCCAATAACACGGCAGCAAGTGTTGACTGTGCAGACGGCACTTCCGTGCGCCAACTGGCGGTGTTGGAGCTCAGGGATAATACTGAAAACAGAGGAGCCAGAGGTGTAATTGGAGCAACTTTAAAATCTGTAGTAGTGAGAATGTGGACAGAGCAGGAGAAATTGCCGTCCGCACAGCAGGGGAACAGCTGACGTTACTAAACCCCAATAACACGGCAGCAAGTGTTGACTGTGCAGACGGCACTTCCGTGCGCCAACTGGCGGTGTTGGAGCTCAGGGATAATACTGAAAACAGAGGAGCCAGAGGTGTAATTGGAGCAACTTTAAAATCTGTAGTAGTGAGAATGTGGACAGAGCAGGAGAAATTGCCGTCCGCACAGCAGGGGAACAGCTGACGTTACTGAACCCCAATAACACGGCAGCAAGTGTTGACTGTGCAGACGGCACTTCCGTGCACCAACTGGCGGTGTTGGAGCTCAGGGATAATACTGAAAACAGAGGAGCCAGAGGTGTAATTGGAGCAACTTTAAAATCTGTAGTAGTGAGAATGTAGACAGAGCAGGAGAAATTGCCGTCCGCACAGCAGGGGAACAGCTGACGTTACTGAACCCCAATAACACGGCAGCAAGTGTTGACTGTGCAGACGGCACTTCCGAGCGCCAACTGGCGGTTTTGGAGCTCAGGGATTACAGTTCAGGTGGTAGAAACATGAACAGAACAGGAGACCTGGATACTGTTGCCAACCAATTATTTATTCTGGAAGAGGACTGGCAAATTCATGAGAGATCCAGGCCTTGTTCATTTTGAGAAAAGTAAGCCGGTCAACGTTATCGGAGGATAGTCGCATGCGACGGTCTGTTAGTACACCACCTGCGGCACTAAAGACGCGTTCCGATAATACACTAGCAGCAGGGCAAGCTAGCATCTCCAATGCATACTGACTAAGCTCTGGCCATGTATCCAGCTTACAGACCCAAAACTTGAAGGGAGAAGAGCCGTCTGGGAGTACACTAAGAGGGCAAGACATGTAGTCTGTCACCATCTGACGGAAACGTTGCCTCCTGCTGACTGGAGCCGTCTGTGATGGTGTAGACATTTGTGGCGGCGGGGACACAAAACTTTGCCACATTTCGGCCATACTGGTCTTGCCTTGTGCTGAGGCGCTGCTTCTGCTCCCTCTTTGTGCAGATCTTCCTCCACTGCCTCGATGCACTGAGCTGCTTTGTAAAGCACTAGCAGCACTGCTCTCGGTTGGAATGGAGAACATGATGGAATGCACCAGTGCGTCTTGGTACTCCCGCATTTTACGCTCCCGGTTCAACGGTGTTATGAGGCTTTGTAAGTTGTCCCGGTAGCGAGGATCTAGGAGGGTGGACACCCAATAATCAGCCGTGTTGAGAATGTGGGCGATGCGGCGGTCGTTTCTCTGGCACTGCAGCATGAAATCAACCATGTGCTGCAGACTGCCAACTGGCCAAGAAACGCTGTCCCCTGCTTGAGGCGTGATCTCTGCCTGCTTTGCATCACCCCACCCTCGCTCTAGATACTGACTACTAGAGCATTGTGTACCTCCCTCCTCTGGACAGATGTCTTCCTCATCCATTGACTCCTCCTCATCCTCCTCACAAAGTGTCCCCTGCCTAGGCCTTTGTGAGGAACCACGTTGCGCAGACTGTAGAGAAGCAGATGGCATTTGTGACTCCTCATCCTCCACCTCTTCCAGAACCTCGTCCCTTAGTGCTTGCAGTGTTTTTTCAAACAGGCAGATAAGGGGGATAGTCATGCTGACAAGTGCATCATCTGCTCTTGCCATCCGCGTGGAATAATCGAAGGCACGCAAAACGTGGCAAATGTCCTTCATAGAGGCCCACTCAGTGGTGGTGAAGTGTGAACGGCGCGCACTGCGACTTGTTTGCGCCTGCTGCAGCTGGTACTCCATTACTGCTGCCTGCTGCTCACACAACCTCTCCAACATATGTAACGTTGAATTCCACCTGGTGGGTAGGTCACATATGATGCGATGTTCCAGAAGACGTAATCGGCGCTGCAGAGCTGCAATGCGTGATCTTGCATTGCTGGAACGCCGCAAGTGAGCGCACACTATGCGGACCTTGTGAAGCAGTGCATCAAGATCCGGATAGTCCCTCAAAAAACTCTGCACGACCAAGTTGAGCACATGTGCCAGACATGGGATGTGAGTGAGGTTGCCTAGGCCCAGAGCTGCCACCAGATTTCGGCCATTGTCACACACTACCATGCCTGGCTGGAGATTCGCTGGCACAAACCACACGTCGCTCTGCTGCTTGATGGCATTCCAGAGCTCCTGCGCTGTGTGGCTTCGATTCCCCAAAGAAATTAATTTTAATACGGCCTGTTGACGTTTGGCCACGGCTGTGCTCATATTGGTCACCATAACAGGTAACCGTTCACGGGTCGATGTGGAGGTAGACCGTGACGGCTCCTGCAGCGCTGATTCAGAGGAACTGGAGTATGAGGAGGAGTCAATGTGTACAGACTGGATTCCTGCAATCCTTGGAGTTGGCAGAACACGTACAGCGCCACTCTCAAGATTTGTACCCGGCTCCACAACATTTACCCAATGGGCAGTGAGGGAAAGGTATCGTCCCTGTCCATGCTTACTGGTCCACGCATCGGTGGTCAGGTGGACCTTGCTACTGACGGCGTTTTGTAGCACATGTTTAATTTTTCCCTCCACATGATGTTGCAGGGCAGGGACGGCTTGCCTGCTGAAATAAAATCGGCTGGGCACGTTGTATTGTGGGACTGCCAATGCCATAAAGTTACGGAATGTGTCAGTCTCCACCAGCCTGAATGATAGCATTTCAAGGGCCAGTAGTTTAGCAATGCCAGCATTCAGAGCCTGTGCTCGGGGGTGGTTTGCCGAGTATGGGCGCCTTTTCTCCCATGCCTGTGCTAACGATGGCTGTAGATTGGCCTGGGAGTGTGAGGATGACTGGGAAAGTGGTGCTGTGGGTGGAATTACACTGTGTCTCTGTACAACAGTGCCAGAGATTCTTCCATGGCGATCCTGTGAGGAAGCCGAACCAGCTGTGTGTGAGCTGGAGGAAGAGGCTGCAACACGAGC
The DNA here is from genome assembly GCF_046119375.1 of Phyllobates terribilis. Lineage (NCBI taxonomy): Eukaryota > Metazoa > Chordata > Amphibia > Anura > Dendrobatidae > Phyllobates > Phyllobates terribilis. The sequence continues at coordinate 107,396,520 of NW_027362773.1, forward strand.
TGAAGAGGTGGTAGGTGGCGCTGTAGGTTGGCCTAGGTCTTCAGTGTGTTTTTGTAACTCCACCACGTGCTTGGTCCGCACATGTTTCCACATATTTGTGGTATTGAGGTTGCTGACACTTTTCCCTCTTTTCACCTTCTGATTACACAGCTTGCATTTGACAAAGCAAATGTCATCTGCAACTGTGTCAAAAAAGGACCAGGCACTGCAAGTCTTGGGAGCGCCCGCTTTGGATTTTGGAAGAGCCATGCTCCTAATGGGTGCCGAAGTTGAGGCTACAGGCAACCAAGTCTGCCCCCTCCCTCTCCCTCCTTTTTGGGCCGTTCGGGGAATCTCTTCCTCAGAGCTGCTCCCACCACCTTCCTGTCCCTCACGCCATGATGGGTCAAGGACCTCATCATCTACACCACCCTCTTCAAACAACTGCTTCTCCTGGGTAGTCTCGACAGCACAGTACGCACCAGAAAGTGGCACCTGAGTCTCATCATCAGATGCGTACTGAGGTGTGCTGCTGACCATAGGCACTGGCCCACCCGCCTCTTCAGATTCAGAGAGACAAAACGGTTGCGCATCACTGCATACTACCTCTTCTTCAAATTCTCGAATTCTGCTTGGCTGGCCCCCTCTTTCCAAGCCAAGAGATTCAGAGAACAGAAGTAGAGATGGCTCCTGTCCAGGGCTCTCTGACTGCCTGGGCAATTTGGCAGGTGGTGAAGAGACAGATGGGTGCTCTTCAGTGCTCAGGACCTGAGAGGATCTGGAACTAATTGAAGTCGATGCGTTAGCTGCCATCCATCCGACAACGGCTTCAATTTGGTCCTCGCGCAGCAGTGGGGTACGGCTAGCTCCTACAAAGCTGCGCATAAAGGACTGTTCCCGGGTAAAACTGGGGGATGCTGAGTCACTGGTGCCCGCAGCAGGCACAGAATCCCCACGTCCTCTCCCTGCAGGCACAGAATCCTCACGTCCTCTCCCTGCAGAAACTCCACGCCCACGCCCACGACCACATGCCTTACTCCCTGCCTTCTTCATCTTGGTAGACTGATAAAGATAGGCAGAAAAGTACTAAGGGCTTAGTGTGCTTAATCCTGAACAGCTGCTAACAGGTATAAGAAACACTAATTTTATAAAGTGTGGACTAGACTTTAATATGAGCTAATGTGGCCTACACAACTGTAAAGTGGAGTGTTTGGTGAACTTTATTTAGGTTTTTTTTGTCACAAAAAGACACTGGATGTGCCTAAAGATGTAATAACGATAGTATCACAAACTTTTTGTAGCTATTACAATGTAGGAAGGTAACCTACAATGCAATAGATGAGGCTGCAAAAAATAGGCTAATACTAATCTGGCTGGGGCTGCAGGGCCCAATGCTGCAGAAAGGCTCCTCTAACTACTCCTATATAGTGTGTTTGGAACCAATTTAGCTGAATACGGATGGAACCACCACACTAATAGGAGAAATCAGGAAAAATTATGAATTGGCAAAAAAGGACAATGTATGAGGCAGTGACACACACTGAGTGCACTACAACCAGACGTGGTTGAAGCACACACTACAGGGTGAGCTGCACTCACACACCAGACCTTGCAGACAGCGGTGAACAGTACAGATGCAGAGCACTGTGCACTAGCGCTGCAAGACCAAAAAAAATTCTCTATCTACTCCTATATAGTGTGTTTGGAACCAATTTAGCTGAATACGGATGGAACCACCACACTAATAGGAGATATCAGGAAAAATTATGAATTGGCAAAAAAGGACAATGTATGAGGCAGTGACACACACTGAGTGCACTACAACCAGACGTGGTTGAAGCACACACTACAGGGTGAGCTGCACTCATACACAGAGACCTTGCAGAAAGCGGTGAACAGCACAGGGAAATGTGCACTAGCACTGCAAGGCACAGCGATTTATAAAGTAGCTTGGGTAAAGCAGAATAGACCAAATAGGTAGCTAAAACTGTCCCTCAGAACAACAGCGTCCTATCCCTAACTGAATTCACAGCAAAGTGAGCTCAAAATGGCGGCGGCGGCTTTTATAGTGCATCATGACATCATTTCAGCAGCCAATCACAGCCATGCCATTAGTTAAGATGCCTACATGCCTAACAGGATGTGCCCACACTTCTTAGGATCCTCATTGGCTGAATAAAATGAAAATGGCTCATTGCATTATGGGAACTTCCGATTCCGGTATACGATATTGCAAAAGTATCGGAATTAAGTATCGGAATTCCGATACCGCGAATATCGGCCGATACCCGATATTTCAGTATCGGAGTGCTCAACACTACCAATGACACATGCCCTTGCTTGTGTGAAAAAAAGCACTTCACTCCGTGTGTGTGCTGCTGATAGGCTGAGAGACTGCACCGCCCCACTGTAAATGCGGGAAAAAGAAAAAAAAATGGAGATCTTCATTATTTCTACAGAGATCCATTCCATGCCCCTCCCCCCGCCCCGATGTACCCTCAAACTGTGTAGTAACATTGGTTATCAGCATTACTGTGAAAAAATCCAGTGACGATTTGGGTGCACGAAGAGTTATCGAACATAACCTCGAACAGCCGGATTTTTTTCAAATCGTTCGGGTTCGTCGAATGGCTCGAACACCGCCCAAAACAGCTCGAATTTGAGATTGGCGACCAGTTCGATTCGAACACCGCTCATCTCTAATCAAGAGGCCCTATACCCGCTCACTGGGGAGAGTCCAAAAGTGCACCCTTCGTCTAGAGTACCCTGGACCGTGCCTTCAGCATCACCAGTAAAGGTACTGAAGCTTACCCCCGTGTGAGTGTCCGTCTTTTCTCCGGGACCGTCCTGCCATCTCTCCCCTGCACCATCCACCATTCACCCCTACACTGCCCTGGAGCCAGCTCTACCTGTGGAGAGCTACACCATCCATGCTGCCGTAACACCAGCTCCAGAGGACTGCTCCGCAGCGGTGGCTCCCCTTAGCCGCTGTAACACACCTGGCGGCGTCCTTGCATAGTGGTCCATCTCCCGCTGTGCAAGAGCGCGCACTTGATCTCCAGTCCAGAATGTCTTTCTGGCTTCCCTCCATGCTGTCTGTTTGTGTCTGTTTCTGCTGCTTAAGGGCGGCGCCCGATCACTTCCTGCTTTTTGTACCTGCTGTGGGTCACACCCCTTGTGCGTCCTCAGCCTATTGCTGTCTGTCACCTGGTATTTAACCCAGCTGCTCCAATCAATCCCTGCCTGAGCATCTTGCCCTGTCAGTTGGCTTTTGTCTCTGACATGCCAGGTCCTGTCTATGTCACCTGTCTTGCAGTATCTGTGTACCCTAACCTGCAGTCTGTACACGTTCCTTGCCTGTTTGTTCCGCCTTCCTGGAGGCTGTATTTCCAGGCCAGTCTGAACACGCTCCTTGCCTGTTCGTCCCGTCTCTCTGGGGGCCGTATTCCCAGACCCGCTCCTGTATCCCGCTGCAGTGTCGGTCTCCTCCGTACACTCAGTTCCAGTCTGAACTCTCTCCTATCTTTTACCTGTTTTGCCTCTATGTCCATCCCTTCCCTTTTCCTGCATTGTCTGAACCTGTACCTAACTCCCTCTTGTTGTCGCTGTACTTCAGTTGTGAGTTTTGTGCTCTCTCGTTACTTCTTTGTAAGTATCTAGTTTGTTTCTGGTTCCGCCTTTCCCTTCCTGCCTGTCCTGTGTGTACAGTGTCCTGTCTCCTCTGCCCTGCTCTGTCCCTTTGCTTGCTGCTCCGGCAGTCTCGTTCTGTTCCCTCTTGCTCGCTACTCCTGCAGTCTGCTCTATCCCTCTTCCTCACTGCTCCGGCAGTCTCGTTCTGCTCCCTCTTTCTCACTGATCCGGCAGTCTCGTTCTGCTCTCTTTCTTTACCTCACTGCTCCGGCAGTCTCGCTCTGCTCCCTCTTTCTCACTGCTCCGGCAGTCTCGTTCTGCTCTCTTCCTTTACCTCACTGCTCCGGCAGTCTCGCTCAGCTCCCTCTTTCTCACAGCTCCGGCAGTCTCGTTCTGCTCTCTCCTTCTTTCTCACTGCTCCAGCAGTCTCGCTCTGCTCCTTCTTTCTCACTGCTCCGGCAGTCTCGTTCTGCTCTCTCCCCTTTGCTCGCTGCTCCGGCAGTCCTACTCTGCTCTGACCCTTTGCTCGCTGCTCCAGCAGTCCTACTCTGCTCTGACCCTTTGCTCGCTGCTCCGGCAGTCCTTTTCTGCTCTGACCCTTTGCTCGCTGCTCCGACAGTCCTACTCTGCTCTGACTCTTTGCTCGCTGCTCCGGCAGTCTCGCCCTGCTCCCTCTTGCTCGCTGCTCCGGCAGTCTCGCCCTGCTCCCTCTTGATTTCTGCTCCGGTAGTTTGCTCTGACCCTTTGCTCGCTGCTCCGGCAGTCTCGCTCTGCTCCCTCTTGCTCACTGCTCCGGCAGTCCTACCCTGCTCTTACCCTTTGCTCGCTGCTCCGGCAGTCTCGCTCTGCTCAGACCCTTTGCTCGCTGCTCCGGCAGCCTCGCTCTGCTCTGACCCTTTGCTCCGCTCCTGGCGGTCTCGTCTTGCTCTGCTCTTGCCCGCCGCTCCGGGCGGTCTCAACCTGCTGTGTTTGTATACCGCTTCTGCGGTTCTGTTCTTGAAGTCCCAGTCTGTACTAGGTCCTATCCTCTCTGTGCTCCAACCTGTTGTACCTGCCAGTACCTCCCCGTCTGCATACCAGTGTGCCAGCCTAAACCTTCCAGTTCCTGTATTCCCCGGTGGGGGCCAACAGCCGTGTCCGGAGTCTGACCTGGAGTAGACCCTGGTCCCGCTGCTCGGTTCCTCCCTGGTGCACTGGCGTCGTATGCCGTCGTGCGATCTTGGTCGGATCGGGCAGACACTTAGTTACGCCCCTCCAGGCACTCTCCGGTACGGTACAGTGGAATCACTACAATCACACGCCCATGCCGCTCAGCCCGGGCGTGTGCATTACAGCCGCATTCCACAGATGGCATCACGAACTTCCCAAATCCCCTATATATTCCCCTTTTTACTGACTGCCCTGGGTCACGGACTGGGCCAGCCACCGTGATATCCCCGCCATACCGTCATCCATAGGCCCGGCTGCCGAGTACCCCACGGCCCAGGGGGCGCGTCACAGGCAATCCCTGCATGTTCACTGGCTCTCTAAAAGCACCAAACATGCAGGGAGGAGACCCGAGTTCCCGCCCGAGCAACCGGGAAATACACGCCGAGCGTTGAGCTTGTCGAGCACCATGATGCTCGGGTGAGTACCGAATAGTGGCGAGCACGTTCGCTCATCACTAATAAAAATGAAATTCCGGCATTACCCTGTTCCACTGCAAACCCCTGATTCTGATCCACCGGACCAACACCAGATCCTTTGCTAAACCCAACTGGCAGCCTGACAATATCACGTCTGCCTGAATAGCTCCCCAGTAGACATAGGAATGGTCTAACACCCATACTAATACGAGGTTTCCTGTAAATGAGAATTGAAAATAAGGTTGATAACAACAAAACCTTTTACCCCAGCAATGCATAACCAAATACACTAAGACCCTTACAACATGTGTGGTCTAATATAAGTCCTATATCTGGCAGATTCCCATCGACCTATGCTCTTTACCGCTTGAACCCCCAGACCCCATCGGGCCGCCTCTGTAGCTGCCCCATGGTTAGATAAACTTTGACAAAAAATAGCAATGAATTGATAAACTGACAAAGCAGATACATCCTGCTGCACCAAAAATGAACCTGGTACAAAACCTCTCATTTCCATAAACGAGGATACCCATCTAATCGGGCATTCAAACGAACCGATCACACCACGGAACTCCACCATATGACCTCTCCCAACCACGTCAGTCTTCAACCACCTCAAATAACATTGAACTGCTTCGACCGAACATGGCACATCCTGAAATCACAGACCCCCCTGACACTTGACATTCTTGCGTACCAACTCACTCAATCGAAAGGCCCCAAAAAAGGTCAACATTAAAGATGCCCCAAGCAAGCGGCGTTCATATGTGGCGCCCCTGAGGGTTCAGTCGCCACAGAGGTACTGCTCCTCACCCAGAGGTGTGGTATCTCCTTCTCTCAGGTAAGGAGGGAGTGCTGTCCAGAACCCCAACACCCACATTCAACACTACACTGCTCCAGGCCTGCTGGAAGGGCAAGATGCATGTGGGCAGCTCCTGAGCCCTGTCCCTGGCTGGAGTGGGGGGAACCCAGAGGTAGGGGGAACCAGTAGTGGGTGTGGGTGGAGGAAGCAGTTTAAGGGAGCACTTTGACAGTAGATATATAAAGGGAAGCCATCTTAGGGTGGCAGGTCAGTCAGTGAGAGGAGAGAGTGAAGACAGTCTGGGAGCAGAGTCTCGTCAGGAGCTCTGCTCCACAAGTGGGGCCTAGATATAGAGGCCCAGGAGGGGAGCAGAGGAGAAAGGCTCCGTTCTATTGAAGGGATCCCAGGGGGTACGGCGAGTGCAGGACGGCACCCGTACGCCCCAAATCTGTCAGAAGACAGAGGGATCGTAGGCCGCAAGAAGTGGACCGGCCCCTGGACCAGCCGTGTTACTTCAAGTCTCGGCTGCGAAAACCGGAGGCTTCTGGCTTATATAGTTCAGTTGTCAAAGCCTCGTTCTAATCTCCGTGAGGGTCAAGCAGGTCCGGGAACTCCAGTCAGACAGGAGGGACTTCAGAGCACCCGAGCGGGACTGAGAGTGGGGAAGCGCAGGGCAGGAGGGAGAAGACCCAGCGTGAAGACGGTCTAGAGAGGAACACAAGAAAGCGGGGTTCCGTCAGGTGCTCCTAAACTACCTGAGGAAGAGCTGAACCCCCATTCTGGTGAACGCAGCGCGACGTGGGAGGCTGTAAGTTGGACAGTGCAACCTGAGGAACTTAACAACTGTGAGTAAAGACTCGGATGACTGCACCGCACTGCCTCCGTCCATTATTTCCTCTGCGTCATCTTCGCCCCCTGCACTACAACGCCCAGCGCAACCACCAGCACTTACACTGCCCTGGAGCTAGCTCTTCCTGTGGAGAGCCACACCATCCCTGCTGCAGTAACATCAGCTTCAGAGGACTGCTCCGCAGCGGCGGCTCCCTTTAGCCACATTCCACAGGTGGGGTCACGAACACTTTACAAATCCCCCATGAATAATTCCCCTTTCTGTTGACCGCCCTGGGCCACGGACCAGGCCATCCACCGTGATATCCCCCACCAGCATCCATAGGCCCGGCTGCCAAGTACCCCACGGCTCTGGGGGCGCGTCACATACTCTGACCTACAAATCTTCCCAACACCCTGCAATAACTGGCCCAAAATTTTAAACGAAACCGGCCACCACCAATTCCTCTTGTTACAATTCATCCGGAAGGTTTTCATAGCCTGCTGCACCAAAAACTCTTTTGTACAATCTTTCCAGCCCAACATTTTGAAAAAGAAGGCCAATCCTGCTAGCCTACTGGCCACCACCAAAAAAGACAAACCCCGTTGAAACGCGCTACCAATCTTATACAGCAACAAATAAGGATGATAATCCACTGTTACCTGCTCACCAGGGCCGGCATCAGCACCCGGCGCACCCGGGCAAATGCCGGGGCCCTGAGCAGGCAGAGGGGCCCACTGGCGGTCGCGCACCCCGCTGGGCTATGGGCGGAGGAGAGCGGTGTCAGCGCCCGCCCTTCTCCGCCGCTTGCTCAGGGCCCCTGCAGCCGGATTCTTACCTCTCCCCGTGCCTCCGCAGATCAGCTGTCTTCCTGCTCTGCGCTCCCTGTGACGTCTCAGGTCAGAGGGCGCGGTGACGCCTTTACACCGCGCCCTCCCCTGAGCCGTCACAGGGAGCGCTGAGCGGGAAGACGCCGACAACGCTGGAGTTCGGACCCGAGCAGCGGGCAGCAGGTAGCAGGTGAGGAGAAGGGAGGTGAGTATTTGATTTTTTTTTTTTTTAATGTATGGAGGCATGGGGCAGTATAAAGAGAAGGGCGGGGGGCATCCTGCATGGGGCATTATAAAGAGAGGGGGGGACATCCTGCATGGGGCATTATAAAGAGGAGGTGTGACAGCCTGCATGGGGCATTATAAAGAGAAGGGGGCATCCTGCATGGGGCATTATAAAGAGAGGGGGGGACATCCTGCATGGGGCATTATAAAGAGGAGGTGTGACAGCCTGCATGGGGCATTATAAGGTGGGGAACAGCCTGCATGGGGCATTATAAAGTGGGGGGCAGCCTGTATGGGGCATTATGTGGGGGGTAACAGCCTGCATGGAGCATTAAAAGGGGGGGGCCTGTATGGGGCATTATGTGGGGGGGGACAGCCTGCATGGAGCATTATAAGGGGAGGGGGCTGTATGGGGCATTATGTGGGGGGTAACAGCCTGCATGGAGCATTATAAGGGGGGGACAGCCTGTATGGGGCATTATGTGGGGGGTAACAGCCTGCATGCAGTATTATATGGGGGCCAGTATCCTGTATGGAGCGTTATAAGGGGACCGGTATCCTGTATGGAGCGTTATATGAGGGCCAGTATCCTGTATGGAGTTTTATAAGGGGACCAGTATCCTGTATGGAGCGTTATATGGGGGCCAGTATCCTGTATGGAGCTTTATAAGGGGACCAGTATCCTGTATGGAGCGTTATATGGGGGCCAGTATTCTGTATGGAGCCTTATATGGGGGCCAGTATTCCATATGGAGCCTTATATGGAAGTCAGTATTCCGTATGGAGCCTTATATGGGGGCCAGTATTCCATATGGGGGCCAGTATTCCATATGGAGCCTTATATGGGGGCCAGTATTCCGTATGGAGCCTTATATGGGGGCCAGCATTCCGTATGGTGCCTTACATGGGGGCCAGTATTCCTTATGGAGCCTTATATGGGGGCCAGTATTCCGTATGGGGCCTTATATGGGGGCCAGTATTCCGTATGGAGCCTTATATGGGGGCCAGTATTCCGTATGGAGCCTTATATGGGGGCCAGTATTCCGTATGGAGCCTTATATGGGGGCCAGTATTCCGCATGGAGCCTTATATGAGGGTCAGTATTCCGCATGGAGCCTTATATGGGGGCCAGTATTCCGCATGGAGCCTTATATGGGGGTCAGTATTCCGCATGGAGCCTTATATGGGGGTCAGTATTCCGCATGGAGCCTTATATGGGGGCCAGTATTCCGTATGGGGCATTATATGGGGGCCAGTATTCCTTATGGGGCCTTATATGGGGGCCAGTATTCCGTATGGGGCCTTATATGGGGGCCAGTATTCCGTATGAAGCGTTATATGGGGGCCACTATTCTGTGTGGAGCGATTCACCGGTTTCTGAGCTATTGTGGAATTTACAATAGATATCACTCATGTAATGTAAGAAGTGAAATCTTTGCATTGTACTATATATATATATATATATATATATATATATATATATATATATATATATATATTCTCCGCCGTATCTCTGCATCTCCAACCAAACTGATTTTCCATTATACAACTGCTGAAAAATTGCCCACACGGCCAAGTCAGCCTTGTGCTCTGCAATCAACCTCACAAAATGCAACGGGCATTTAACCCTCGCCGTGGAATGAGACAACCTACACGAAAAAACGCTACCCATAGGTAAGATTCTGCAAGCAAAATTAAGTTTCCCTAAAAGAGATTGCAGAAGCCTCAAACGCAATTTCCTAGCCTGTAAGGCTTCCTGTACGGAATTATTCAAATCCACCAGTTTCTCTGCTGGCAACCTGCATTCCATTTGGACGAAATCAAGCTCAATCTCCAAAAACTTTAAAACTGTAGACAGGCCTTCTGTCTTGTTGACGCGCCCAGGGGATGGGGACGACTCGGCAACTTGCTACTTGTGTTTTATGTCTTTCTAGTTCTTGCTTTTAATGCATATCCAATACAGTTTTCTTTTAGGGTTTTTTTTCTATATGTTAGTCATTCACACTTATATTTATAGCTCTCAGAATAAAGTGATACGAAAAAATAATTATTTCTATAAAATAGTTTTTATTGTGTAAAATGCAAAAGATATAAAAAAAGGATATAAATGGGGTACCGCTGTAAACGTACTGACCAAAAGAATAACATTGCCTTATCAATTTTACCACACGCGGAACTGCATTAAAAAAAAATTACAGAATTGTTGGTTTTTGTTTATTCCTCCTCCAAAAAATCGGTATAGAAAGCGATCAAAAAATGTCAAATGCCAGAAAATGGCACCAATAAAAAGTCAACTTGTCCCTCAAAAAACAAGCCATCACATGACTCTGTCGCCCGAAATCTGGAAAAATTATAGCTCTCAAAAAATGGCGACGCAAAACCTAGTCTTTGAAAAAAAAGCGTATTTTCGTGTGTGACAGCTGTCAATCATAAAAAACCAATATGAATCTGATATCGCTGTAATCGCACCGACCCGAATAATAAAGTCATCTAATCAATTATACTGCATGAGGAGCGGCGTAAAAAATAAACTCTAGGTTTGTGCTATGGTCAGGGTTGGGCTAGGGTTAGGGTTGGGCTAGGGTTGGGTTGGGCTAGGATTGGGCTTGGGTTAGAGTTAAGCTAGGGTTAGGGTTGGGCTAGGGTTAGGGTTGGGCTAGTGTCAGGGTTGGGTTAGTGTTGGGCTAGGGTTAATGTTGGGCTAGGGTTAGGATTGGGCTAGGCTTAGGGTTGGGCTAGGGTTAGGGTTGGGTTAGGGTAGGGTTAGGGTTGGGCTAGGGTTAGGGTTGGGTTAGGGTTGGGCTAGGGTTAGGGTTGGGCTAAGGTTAGGGTTGGGTTTGTGCTAGGGTTAGGGTTAGGATTGGAGTTGTATTAGGGTTGGGGTTGTATTGGGGTTGGGGTTGGGATTTTTTTAAAAGTAAAGAAAAAAAAAATGACGACGATATGGCGAGTGACATGCTCGAGTCTCCGCCACATATGTTTTGCAGCTATTATATGGCCAAAAAAACCTTGCGGGGATTGCCTGCCATGCATGAGCGATCGCCATATGATTTTTTGGGTGTCTAATAACCGTGAAACATGCCGGGCAGGGACTCGAGCATGTCACTCCAGCACCTGTGATACTTGGTGCTTACCCGAGTACCCGATGCAAACTCAAGTAGCGAGCACTTGCGCTCGAGACTAAAGACAACTTATTCAATATGATGACCTTATGTTATCAAATTATGTGTCGTACCTCTGGGTTCAAAATGTTTACTATACCCCTTGATAAAATCCTTGAGGGGTCTAGTTTCCAAAATGGTGTCACTTGTGGGGGGATTTCCACTGTTTAGGCACATGAGGGGCTCTCCAAAAGCAACATGGCGTCTGCTAATTATTCAAGCAAATTTTACATTCAAAAAGTCAAATGGCGCTCCTTCCCTTCCAAACCCTGCCGTGCACCCAAACAGTGTTTTTTCCCCACATATGGGGTATCGGCGTGCTCAGGAGAAATTGCTCAACAAATTGCATGGTGCAATTTCTCCTGTTACCCTCACGAAAATGCTAAATTGGAAGCTGAAAAACATTTTTGTTGGAAAAATGTGAAAATTTTATTTTTACCACTCAATGTTCTAAACTTCTGTGAAGCACCTGGGGGTTCAAAGTGCTCACCACACACCTAGATAAGTTCCCTGTGGGGTCTAGTATCCAAAATGGTGTCACTGTTTAGGCACATCAGGGGCTCCCCAAACGCAACATGGCATCGGCTAATTATTCAAGCAAATTTTACATTCAAAAAGTCAAATGGCGATCCTTCCCTCCCGAACCCTGCCGTGCGCCAAAACAGTGGTTTTCCCTCACATATGGGGTATAAGCGTGTTCAGGAGGAATTGCACAACAAATTTTGTTGTCTATTTTTTCCCGATACCCTGGCAAAAATAAAAAAAATGGGGTCTAAAGTAACATTTTTTTGAAAAAAGTTAAATGTTCATTTTTTTCTTCCACATTCCAAAAATTCCTGTGAAGCACTTAAAGGTGGTTTTGAGCACCTTGAGGGGTGCAGTTTTTAGAATGGTGTCACTTTTGGGTGTTTTCTGTTATAAAGGCCCCTCAAAGTTACTTCAAATGTGATGTGGTCTCTAAATTTTAATTAGAAGATTATAAATTCAAGGTGATGTAATTGAAAAAAAAAATCTATATATAGAGAATGGGGTATTAGAAAATACAATAAAAAATAATAATAAAATTAGCGCTAATCTAATTGAAGAGCATAGACAGTGGAGTAGTAAAATAATAAAGTTTTATTTTTAGATAAAAGATACAATTAAAAATATCTACATGCATATAGTAAATATTGGTTGTTTAAAAGGCTAAAAATAAGGCACAAAGGGTCCTGGGGTATTGTTCAGACCTGGATGTAGATTAAGGTGGATCCTATTAGGAGAAGAGAGGAAGAATGAAGTCAATATGAATTACATGCTAGGGTAAGTTTAAAAGAAATTAGAAGGACAGGGACGTACCTGTGGAAGGGTACAGGTATTGTTTATCTTCTATTAACCCTAGGTGGGGTTTGTGTGGATCCTGGTTGAGGACTTACTTGGGGTCTCTGGAAGTTAGTTCGTTGGCACAATAGTATTATCCTAGAGCGATTTAAGGTATACTTGGTTTATGGGGGGTGTAACCGATGACATCCGGTGTAAAGGTATGGTATAGGAAGGGTAGTTACCTGGTACAAGCAGCCGGTACCTGGAGTATCAGGTGGACTGCCAGGTGGATGCATTCACTCCTGGTGTATCGGTCTGGGATTTTTTTTGAAGATTGGCCCAGTGGGTGGCTCTAGGGGAGAGAAGTGTAAGGGACGAGGAAAAAATGACACAGTGGGTGTGAGAATCTGCCAGAGCTTGCTGGGGGTATCTTTAGGTGCAATAAAATGCAGGAGATATATAGTAAATAGTACCGTATATATAATGGATATAGGAGTCCTTGAAGGTACAGTGCTACTGAAGGCGATCCTTCAGGGGCAGGTAGAGGTTGTCAGATCTATTAGACTGACCTGTAGTCCAACCGATTTTTTGTGGGAAAAATTAGAAATCGCTGGTCAACTCTTAACCCTTATAAACCCCTTACAAAAAAAAAAAAATTGGTTCCTAAACTGTGCTGATGTAAACTAGACATGTGAGAAATTTTATTTATGAATTATTTTGTGTGACATATCTCTCTGATTTAATGGCATAAAAATGAAAATTTTGAAAATTGCGAAATATTCATTCATTATTGTGAAAGTTGGTTAAGAAAATAAGTCCTTCTGTAGAAAAGGATCTGGAGGACAATTGGCCAAAATATTCCTAATACAATTTTTCATCAAGCTCCAATGTGAATGGTACTGAGTCGTAAATCTTACCTTTGACTCTAGTGGTCACTTCTTGGCGGAGTGTACTAGTTCATATCGACTAGTATTTCCGGCTCTAATTATGCCTATTTAATATATCATGGTATCCACTTAATCCTATGCAGCATGATCTATACTACCGGATGACAGAGACTCTAGATCAGTAAAATCAATTTTATTTGATAAATGCAAATTTAAAAAAACAGGAAAGAAAGAACAGAGTGGGGACAAGAAACCCCCAATGCAGAGAGGTGCAATGTAAAGCTGCGTTGCATCAATATAAAATTACTACATAAATAAAGATCCTAACAGGTATGACTAGGAGCTAGAACAGAGCCGAACAATGTACAATTCCAAAAATTGGTAAGATATAGATGGGAGTATCCATAAAGTGCCAACACTGCATGGTGGGATATGTATTACCAGAATGATAAATATCCAAATGCTAATTACTACCAGCCAAAGATAAAGATAATATAAAGTAAAGTGCCTGTATACTTTGGTGGTCATTAAGCTCCTATCTGCCAATACATCCTAACAGAGTACCTAAATGAGTACAGCTCTGCTTACATATACTTCCATCACAATAACATACAAACAAGGGATCACTTAGGTGTAGTAGTAAATTAATTGTAGTTGTGTTGTATGTCAGGGACAAGACGCAAGTGTATAGCTTCACCTCTCAGAACCCGTATGCCGTTTCGCATCACGCTTCCTCCGGGGGTGTGTCAGTACTCTAAGGGGCCAGTGTATATATAGTGTGGTCTATCCAATCCGGTTACTTAATGCATAGGAGCAGAAAGGAACAGTGCCAAGGATAGGCGTAATCCTAGAAGGAGCGGTCAGCATTCAAATGAACTGACGTGATATTGTGCAAATTTCTAACAGCTGCGGGATCGACTGTAGTGGGGCATCGCGTGCATGCTCAGTCCCCAAAAATGCCGAGTAATGCCCATGGGCAGAGTATTTTCCCGGTGGCTGTCTTTGGCTACCAGGGGAATTTCCAGGTTCGAGCACCGCATTATGGTTACCAGTTTAATGAAAAAGGATTTGAATATTTGGAAACAATTTCTCCTCAATTTTAATGGTCGCACTTGCTGTCAGTCAGCCGAAGTCTCCAACTCTGAATTGCAGACATTCACCGACTCTGTGGGGTCCACCGGGGTTGGTGCTATTTTTGGCAGTGAATGGTGGGCATGGCGGCATGGATTAGCTCTGGTCTGTGCGGTAACATTTCCTTCCTTGAACCATTCCCTATTGTGGTAGCTGTTGAGCTCTGGGGTCTCAGGCTCGCGAACAGAAGGGTTTGTTTCTGCTCAGACAACTCTGGAGTGGTAAGCTGCATAAATAACTTCACATCTTCCTCTTTGCCGATTCTAGCACTACTCAGGTATTTGGTTCTTCGGTGCCTTCAATTTAACATCTGGTTTAGGTCTCGGCATATTCCAGGAGTTAAGAATGTATGTGCAGATGCATTGTCACGTTTTCGTTGGCAGGCATTCTGGGATCTCATGCCGGAGGCTTCCAAGGAAGGCACGCCCTGCCCCCCGGAGCTATGGGAGGTACCAATGAGCGGATGCTATCGTTGATCCTGACTTCTTTGGTTCCAGCTACATGAAATGCTTATGATAAGACATGGAATGAGTGGTGTCTTTTCGTGGGGCCATAATTTTTTGAAAAAGATGCTTCTTCTCTTACAGGCCTCACGTTTCAGTATTTCTTACACTTGAAGGATTTGGGTGTTTCTGAAACTGTAGCTCAGAGAAAATTGGCGGGTTTAAGTTTTCATTTCCGCCTAAGGGGTATTTTTGATTTTACCAAGTCTTTTCTTATTCGTCAAGCATTGAAGGGCTGAAAAAAGGAGATAGTCAGAAATGAATGCCCGGGTCCCATTTCTTATTCAATGCTGTGCCGCTTGATCTCCGCGACCCATATGTAAAGACAAATACAAGGCGGCCCTATACAATACAGTTTTTTCCTTAGCCTTTTTCAGGGCCTTTCGGGTTGGTGAGCTCGTTGCACCGTCAAAAGAAAAGCCAGGAGGTTTACTAAGAGACGACCTTTTCATCGGCAATGAGTTTTTCATTTTTCTTGTTTTCAGCCAATATTGCCATCCGTGTTACAGCAAACTCTCTCATGGGAACCCAAAATAAGGGTAAGTAAATGGCAGGGTTGAGGATAAAGGTGCTCCGCTCTGAAGTCAAAAGATATAATGATATTAATGAAAATACAAGTACTAGGATTACTTGGCACCAAAAAAAACAGAAAACTAAATTAAAAAGATGTGAGAAGTAGTGATGAGTGAGTATGCTCTGTTAACCCTTTCGGCGAGCATGCTCGGGCGAACACTAAGTATCTTCAGCATGCTCAGGTGTTATGTTTCATTCTCTCTGTGTCCATGATTTGCGACTGTTTGACAGCTTTAATACATGTGAGGAATGCTTAAGAAACAGACATTCCTCACATGTATTAAAGCTGTCAAACAGTCGCAAATCAGGGACACAGAGAGACTGAAACATAACACCTGAGCACGCTGAAGATACTCGGTGTTCGCCTGAGCAAGAGCGCCGAAAGGGTTAACAGAACATACTCCCTCATCACTAGTGGGAAGGGTAAAATATGGCATTAATCACCAGGAGATAAAAACAATCACCAATAAAAATAGTCACCTAAGAACACATGAAACCTAACTAGCATTAAATAAACATTACAACATTGATCCAAAGCCGGGGGTCTCGTTAAGGCCCTATGGGCTTAAAGTGCAGAATCGAAAGATCCATCTGTTTTCTAATTGGGCTAATACTTTTCCAAAATCCCCACCCCTTTGACCCAAATCAATCTGGTCGATAGCCCTAACTTTAAGACCTTTAGGGCTACAATTATGGTATAACTTAAAATGATGCGGAATAGTCTTAAGTACAGTGGGGTCATCAATACTACTTGCTTTTTTGATGCCCCACACATGCTCCCTTACCTGTATCTTCAGTTCTCTGGTGGTAAGGCCAAAGTAGAGCTTCTGCCAAGGACATTCGGCATAGTAAATAACTCCTTTAGAGCTGCAGCCTGTCTGCTTCTTCTGCAGAGCTTCCATGGGTTGGTGCAGTCAATGGTGCTCCAGACTCCCCTTCAGGGACAATAATTGCAATGGAGGAAGCAGCTGCCAGTCCCAGCCCAACTATGACACATTCTTAATGTGGGTCAAAGATGCTCCGTGCCTGCGACTCCACTTCTCCTGAACAAAGGCGGCCTTCTGGTGGTCGGGATGTACATAAGGGGGTCACTTCCCGTTTTTGAGTGGTGGCACTTAACAAAAATAATAATTTAATAGATCATAAATTAAAAAGTAAGTCATGCACTGGATGACGAAACACAGAAGGAGGCAACACATTACATAATGGTGGTATAGGGGTCCAGAACGTTAAGGTAACAACATGTTCCAAGTGCATATCAAAAGAGCTGAGCCTATAGACAAGAAACTGGACATAGAGTATGATACAAATAGTCAGTTGGACACCGCTAAGTATACAGTATATGTATATACTCATGGACTATCCTACCCCTGACATGACGCCAACCCTGGTGCTTGTTTCGGCACAACTGGCTAATAGAGCAGACTTGATTGGCGCATGCTATGATTAGAGTTTGGGATCAGGCACAACTCTCTGAATAAGTCATGTACTGTGTAACGTCAGAACATGCGACCGGAGTCCCAATCCACATGAAGTGATACGCGGAAGGGAGTCTGATCACACGACCACAACAGCCGCTGCTCTAGATACAGCCGGGGATGCAGCCTGTCCTCCTGCCCCGCACATGTGCACCACCGGTAGTATGCCAGTGTATCAGCCAGAAAGGAAAACTTACAGCAGCTGGCAGGACTCCTAGCAATGAAGTTCTATCATACCACATACTGAATATCAGAACTTGACTGTGACGTCATCCTCCTTCCTCCCCTTCTATACACCAACCTACCCGCCTTCATCAGTGTATGATTGGGCATTTTTTCATAAGAAAAAAACTCATTTGTCACCACCCGACTGTTTATATAATAATTATTGAAAACTTAAGATCATACTGAATAGATTTTTGTAAATCTTAAAATCATTCAATAAAAAATTATTTAAAAAAAAAACTTACCTTTTTTTTTTACTCTGCCGCTGTACTGCTGAAGCAGCATAAGAAAGCTCTGAGGAGCCTAAGGGGAAGCCAAAAAATTGTTCAATAGTGTTTAGAATGGAGAAGAAAGGACGGGAGGGTCGGTGAGTTTAGAAGTCGGGAACTGAATAGGGAAATGCTTTTCTCTCATTATGGGTAAAGGCCCACCAGTAACAGCGATAGACATTTAACTATTGGTTTCTTCCATTAAGATATACAATATAGTATAAAGATATAAAGGAAAGACACAATATTATGAGCCTCAGTGTAACAACACGTCACAGACTATAATGGGGGAAGCTTTTACTTACTTTGGTGGACGTTGTGCTTTTTCATCTTTACTGGTGCTGAAGAAATAGAAGAAATGATCACAAATAAATACCCTATAAAATAATTATCGGGAACAAAGCCTAGTCCCAATAGGACACAGACAATAAACATAAAGTCTCTCCTATACATTTCTACATGATGTAGATATCTGGATAGATGTCATTACTAATTATTAGCTCCTAGTATAAATATCACTTTCACATTCGTGGTGACTGATCTTCTGCTAGGATGAATCATTGAATACTTTTGCATCTAGAAGACAGCAATTAGGACATAAGGGGGCGTCCATTTGTGGGAAGAGGGTAAAGTACCTACATGTATTTGACATGGCTCCTGCTCGATCTTGTGAAGCATTTTGGTATCCACCATTTCCGTTTGCGTCTTAAAAATATCCAAACAAACAAATTGAGATACAGGCAGTTCACATTATCATCCTGATCAGTCTATGAGGATATACACAGTGATATTGTCCTGTGTAATGTGCGGCGCTTATGTCACAATATGACGTCATCGTTCAAAAGTCCAAGGTCTCATTGGAGTAAATGCCGCCATGATTGCACTTATTACTTACGGCATTGGCTCTGTGTCGGCCCACGCTGTCTTTACTTTTGGCCTGTAACAAAAATGAAGTTTTTATTAGAAACAGAGAAACTTAGAAAATATCAGAAAATATCATCTAGTGTGTGTCCTTAATACTGTAAATGCAATAACTTAGAGAGTCTATCAGTAGGATCGTCCCTCCTAAGCCGCCAAAATGGGCATGTAGGTCACTGGAAGTTGAATAAAATGACACCTTGATATCTGCAATCCGATGTCTTAATCCAGAGAAATCCATATTTTCTTACCACTCCAAAGTGGCCATGGGGCACTGGAAATGGTTTTGCTGATGGCCACTGTGACTACCAAGGTTGCAGGTAGAGGAGATGATGTCCGTTCCAGTGGCCCATTGCCACATTGAAGCGGCATCGCTAATCAGACAAGACCAGGAGCCGGGAAAATTGTTCTTACTATAACCCTGGTGTAGGGGACCCCAAGTCAATAACCCCCTCCAATATGTACAAACATGTTTTATATCCTTCTCAGTAGAGATGAGCGAGTATAGTCGTTACTATTCAGTACTCGCTGAATAGTACGGTACTCGGGCTACTCGTTACTCCGCGAGTTTCCTTGTGATTACTCGCTGAGTAACGAATGTAATGTACTGTAAGTCAATGGGAAATGCGAGTAAGCCGTATGATTGTTTAAAAGCCGGCGGTAAAAAGCAGCCGGCTTTTAAACAATCACACAGCCCCATACTGCTTCCCCGCAGCCTCCCATCCCAATCCTCCACTCCCCCCGCTGCCTCCCATCCCGATCCTAAGTTAGGACCGGGCGGAGAGCGCAGCACCAGGGAGCGGGGAGCGAAGGACCCGGGCGGGGAAGCCGGCAGTGAAAAGACTTCACCGCCGTCTTTCCTGTTTGGGGCTGCGCTCCCTGATGTATGCTCCCCGCTCCCTGGTGCTTTGCACATCAGGGAGCGCAGCACCGAAAGGGAAATCCGGCGGTGAAGTCTTTTCACTGCCGGCTTTCCCACCGGTTATTCCAAATGAACAGCTGAGGTATCAGCTGATGCTGATCAGCTGTTCATTTGAAGTAGCCGCGGTGCCCTCAGAGGGTTCATGTGAGTTCATGCTTGACTGGATGAACTCACATGAACTTTCCCACGGCCGCACAGCTCAGCTACATCTCTGGTAGAGAATCTCTACCAGAGATGTAGCTGAGCTAAAGAAGAAGACTACATTGGACTACCTCGGACTGAAGATAATTTTTTTAATAAAGATGGAGTCTCTAAGTGTTTTTTGTTTTATTTCTAATAAAATATTTTTTTCTATGTGTTTTGTTTTTTTTAAATACTTTACTAGAAATTCATGTCTAATATTGGCGTGACCCCATGAATTTCGGGCTTAGGGCCAGCGGATAATACAAAGCTGGCCCTAACCCCTTTGTTACCCAGTGAGCCACCGCACCAGGGCCCTGGATGACTTAGATACAGCGCCAGAAGATGGCGCTTCTATGAACGCGCCATTTTCTTGGATGGCTGCGGACTGCAATTCGCAGCGAAGGGGGGCAGAAAGCTGTGGATTCCAGCCCTCAGCTGCTTAGTTGTACCTGACTGGACACAAAAATAGGGCGAAGCCCCACGTATTTTATTTTTCATTATTTCATGAAATTCATGAAATAATGAAAAAAAAGGGGCTTCCCTATATTGTTGTGTCCGGCCAAGACAAATAGGCAGCTGGGGGTTGGGGGCAGCCCGTTCCTGGATGCTGTACCTGGCTGACATATAAAAATATGGCGAAGCCCACGTCAAAATTTTTGGGAAAAATTAATTCAAAAATTAAAAAATAAATAATAATTTAGGGACTGCATCTTTATTAACCCCTCAAGTGTCATTTAGTGTTAAAATAAAGGATTTATTAAAAAAAAAATTGGCGTGGGATCCCCCATAATTTTGGTCTCTAGCGGAGGTTAAGCAGACGGCTGGGGCAGATGTTTGAAGCCTGGAAGGGGGGTAACACCCATGGAGCTGTAAATGTAAAAATGTAAAAAAAACGCAACACATAAAAAAAAATATTTTATTAGAAATAAAACAAAAAAACACTTAGAGACTCCATCTTTATTAAAAAAAATTATCTTCAGTCTGAGTTAGTCCAATGTAGTCTTCTTCTGTAGCTTAGCTACATCTCTGGTAGAGATTCTCTACCAGAGGTGTAGCTGAGCAGTGCGGCCGTGGGAAAGTTCATGTGAGTTCATGCAGTCAAGCATGAACACACATGAACCCTCTGAGGACACCGCGGCTACTTCAAATGAATAGCTGATCAGCATCAGCTGATACCTCAGCTGTTCATTTGAAATAACCGGCGGGAAAGCCAGCAGTGAAAAGACTTCATCGCCTGCTTTCCCGTTCGGTGCTGCGCTCCCCTCTCCCTGATGTGCGCTCCCCCGCCACCTCCCATCCCGATCCTAAGTTAGGACTGGGCAGGTAGCAAAGCAGCAGGGAGCGGGGAGCATAAATCAGGGAGTGCAGCACCGAACGGGAAAGCCAGCGGTGAAGCCTTTTCACTGCCGGCTTCCCCGTCCGGGTCCTTCGCTCCCCGCTCCCTGGTGCTGCGCTCCCCGCCCGGTCCTAACTTAGGATCAGGATGGGAGGCGGCGGGGAGAGCGGAGGATTGGGATGGGAGGCTGCGGGGAAGCAGTATGGGGCTGTGTGATTGTTTAAAAGCCGGCGGCTTTTTACCGCAGGCTTTTAAACAATCATGCTGCTTACTCGCATTTCCCATTGACTTACATTGGACTCGCTACTCGTAACGAGTACCCGAGTACTCGTTACGAGTATAGCGAGTCCGATTATTTCACTACTCGCTCATCCCTACTCCTCAGTCTAAGTGATAACAAGTTATTCATCAGCTACTAAACCATATGCAGCCTATAATATCTGTATATGTCACTGTCTCTCTACTTACAGGGTGGTGGTCTCTGCGCTGTGGTCTTCTTCTCTTCTCTCTAACTCTATTCTATCCATTTCTTCTTCTCCCTCCTCTTCCTCACTACTGGACACATAACATAGACTACATGTAGTAACGCTCTCATAAATGACCACTGTTGTAATCGCTCTTTTATGGGGAGTGTTGGAGTGGCTTCATGCCCCTATTTCTCCCCAAATAACATTCATTGATCCCTTTACAAAGGTAGAACTACAGGCGAGTGTATGGGCAGCCATGTTTTATATGTTCCTCCATCTCTACCCAGATATAATCAGTCATTCATCAGTTACTAATAAGCATCTACGATCGTATACATCCCATAATATCTGTATATGTCACTATCTCTCTACTTACAATGTGGTGGTCTCTGCGCTGTGGTCTTCTTTTTGTCTTATCTTAATCATTATATACTCTTCTTCCTCCTCTTCCTCACTACTGGACACATAACATAGACTATATGTAGTAACGCTCTCATAAATGATCACTGTTGTAATCGTTATAACAAGTCATTTCCCATTTACTATTAAATATCTACAATCGTCTACAATCTATAATATCAGTATATGTCACTGTCTCTCTACTTACAGTCCGAAGCTATCTCCGCTTCCATCCTCCTCTCTTATCACTGTTGTTATGTGAGCCATGTATATTTTTCCTTCCTCTTCCTCACTACTGGACATATAACATAGACTATATGTAGTAACGCTCTCATAAATGATCACTGTTGTAATCGTTATAGCAAGCCATTTCCCATTTACTATTAAATATCTACAATCATCTACAATCTATAATATCAGTATATGTCACTGTCTCTCTACTTACAGTCCGATGTTCTCTTTTCCGCCATTTTCCTCTTCTCTCTCTGATGTTACACTCTCTATAATCTCTTCTCCCTCCTTTATCTCACTATTGGACACATAATATAGAACAAATGCAGGAGGTTTTTTTATTTGCAGTAGTTTTATAATTGAATTCATAACACAAAGCAAAAAAAGCGGCATTCAGAGTTCTGCACATTTATAGTAGACGTCCCATTCCCAGAAAACTGCAGCTTGTATGGTAAATAGTTTATTGCTCCTTCTGTGACCTTCCGTTCATTATCCCCGTTCTCACCAATTGACATTAATTATCCTTTTTACCGAACTACAGCCGTATCAGCCATAGGGACTGCAATAAAGAAAGCAAGTTGGACAGAGAGGTGGAGCCGGGAGAGAGAGACAAGTGCAGGAAGAGAGCTGCACAAGTCTCCCTCTCCTGCCTGACAATGATCGGTGCAGGAGAGGAGGCTGGAGGTTACCTGGAAAGGTCCTAATTAGCTCTAGGCCCCTCCCTGATGTTACTTACATGCAAGGAATTTTATAGAATGGAGGAATAGAAATGGAGAACAACTTTATTGACGGTAGGGAAATGCTCATGAATAAAGGAAAAGGATCGGACCTCAATGGTCTTTTGTTTTTGGCTCCTCCATCAGTTATTATGTATATGCAGTCATTTTTTATACTAAGTGACTGAAAGTGCCATAACTATAACTATACAATGTTCTATATTGTATGTATATATCACTTATTATATATTTAGGCTCACACGCTCCACTTACCTAATCACACTACTATTCTCACTCTTCCCAGTTGTTTCCTCTTCTTCCTCGCTGTCATCTTCCTCACTATCAGACACATAAAATAAGTCATATAAATCATATATAATGTACTTTGACATCCAGAGGACAGAGGGTTATATGAAGACTCAGGTAGTACAGTTAACCCCTTATTGAGGGCGCACTATGTCTGTATGATGCAGGCTCAAGAGTTGAGTCTGCTCCCTGCAGCACCAATGATGACTGTTACATAGCTTGCACCCAACAGTAACTGATGCAATTGGAGCTAGTCAAGATTACATTAGTTGAACCCTTTAAATGCTGCTGTGAAGTATGACAATAGTATTAAAAAGAGGATTTAACACAGCGGCTGAAACTTTGTATGCCCGGCAGCTCCCCACGCAAGGCGATCGTAGGGTGACGATTGGCTGCAATTGCAGCTAGGGGTCTGCTGGAGGCCTCCACTTCTGCCATGTGTGATCTCCTACGAAGCCCAGCCTGAACCTTCTGTACCCATAACAAGTCATTCATCAGTTATTATTAAACATCTACAATCATATCCAGCCAATAATATCTATATATCTCACTATCTGGGATTTCCCCAGTCCTCATCTATGGGTTCCATTAATGCAGCAATGAAAGTTCTAATAACTTACTTGATGGATTCCGTGCTCGCCCAGGCTGTTTTTATTTTTTTTGGCCTATAAAAATGTAGCTTTTGTTAGAAACAGTGATACTTAAAAAACCTACAGAAAATATCACCTATATAGTGTGTCTATAATGCAGTAACAAATGATAGCATTCAGGGCATAACTATATGGAGTAATAAGGAAAAAAATAGTTTTATGGTATCTAAGATGAACATTTACATATAGCTCTAGGGAGTGTAGAGCGAGCAGTCACATTGGGACCCCCTCATCTACCACATATATATTCATCACTGTTACAAATGGTTTTTGGTAGTTGAGGGGCCCTGTTACATATTTTGTATTGGAGCCCAAGAGGTTGAAGTTACATCTCCGATTGCATCTACATCTCATAGTGAAAAGAAACTGACGACTACAAACAGTGAGAGTCGTGGACCATGATTGCACCAGTTACTTACGGCAATGACTCTTCATTAGGCCCTCCGATGTTTCTATGGGACTCAATGTGCCTGAAATTAAAAAAATACAGCTCTGGTTAGAAGAATTGATACTTAGGAAGCCAATGGATAAAATTATCTGCCGTGATGTGCAGAAAGGCTGTGCACTCTCTCACCGGCAACAAAACAGAGCGCACTGTCAGTGCACATTGTAAGACGAATTCCCAGCTTGCAGAGACCAGCACCGCCTCTGTAATTAACGCAACTTGTGGGGGCCGGTGCTTGTCTCTGCAAGCTGGGTATTCATCTTACAAGGTGAACTGACAGTGCGCTCTATTTTGTTGCTGGCTCATTACTACTGATCTGAGCTGGTGAGAAAGTGCACTGTCTTTGTGCACAGTGCACATCACACAGGGACTAGCCCAGCCCTTGAAATGAAGGTCACTGTTGATGCTTCATTTCAGGGAGAGGGCAGAGGCAGTGACTGCAGCTTCTACCCCCTGATGGTGTTTTGTTTGAGTGTCCCAGCATGCACTGGGATTTTCAAACAAAGCCTTATCAAAAAGGAAGTAAGAAAAAAAAGATGTCACATGCCTGCAAAGAATTTTATAGAATGGAGGTACAGAAAGGGAGAACAACTTTATAGACGGTTTGGAAATGCTCATGAATTCAGAATTTGATGTTTTATACCATGTGGCTTAAAATGCCATAACTATAAGTGCATAATGTTCTCTGTTGTATGTATTTATCACCCATTATATATTTAGTCTCAGACTCTCCACTTACCTACTCATAGTCCAATTTTCACTCTCCCAAGTTGGTTCCTCCTGTTCTTCCTCACTATTGGACACATAAAATAAGTGATATAAATCATATATAATCTACACTGACATCCAGATAACACTGAGCTATATGACGACTGGGGTATATCCTGAATGAAGAGTCCCGGTTAACCACTTTTTGGGGGCGCACAGTCTCTGTATGGTGCGGGCTCAAGAGTTGAGTCTGCTCCCTGCAGCACCGTTGATGGCTCTGTTACATAGCTGACACCCAACAGTAACTGATGTAATTGAAGCTAGCCGTGATTGCATTAGTTTAACCCTTTAAATGCTGCTGTGAAGTATGACAGCAGTATTAGAAAGGGGATTTATCTTGTTGGCTGTCACTTTGTATGCCTGGCAGCTCCCCACGCAGTCGATTGTAGGGTGCCGATTGGCTGCCATTGCAGCTAGGGGTCTACTGGAGGCCTCCACTTCTGCCATGTGTGATCTCCTACAAAGCCCAGCCTGAACCTTCTGTACCCATAACAAGTCATTCATCAATTACTATTAATCATCTACAATCATATTCAGCCAATAATATCTATATATCTCACTATCTCTCTACTTACATTCCGATGTTATCCTCTCTGCTGTTCTCCGCTTTAATCTCTACCACTTTATTAATGCTGTTATCTTCCTCTTCCTCTCTACTGAATACATAACATAACTCTTTATAAGTGAGGGTTAAAGGGGGTCCACACATTGCAATCATGGTGCATTTTTTTGCAATGGTTTCCCAAAATCATTGCAAAACTGTGATTTTGGGAAAACCTGAGACAGCAATAAAAGTTCTGATAACTTACCTGATGGATTCCACGCTCGCCCAGGCTTTTATTGGTGTAATTGGCCTATAAAAATGTAGCTTTTGTTAGAAACAGTGATATTTAAGAAACCTACAGAAAATATCATCTATATAGTGTGTCTATAATGCAATAAAAATGATAGCATTCAGGGGCATAACTATATGGAGTAATAAGGAAAAAAATAGTTTTATGGATCTGAGATGAACATTTACATATAGCTCTAGGGAGTGTAGAGCGAGCAGTCACATTGGGACCCCCTCATCTACCACATATATATTCATCACTTTTACAAATGGTTTATGATAGTTGAGGGGCCCTGCTACATATTTTATATTGGAGCCCAAGAGGTTCAAGTTACATCTCCGATTGCATCTACATCTCAGTGAAAAGAAGCTGAGGACTACAAACAGTGAGAGTCGTGGACCATGATTGCACCAGTTACTTACGGCAGTGACTCTTCATTAGGCCCCCCGATGTTTCTGTGGGACTCCATGTGCCTGAAATGAAAAAAGTACAGCTCTGGTTAGAAGAAGTGATGCTTAGGAAGCCTATGGATAAAGTTATCTGCCGTCATAAGGCAGTGCACTCTCTTTCTGGCAACAAAGCAGAGCGCACTGTCAGTAGTGCGCATTGCAAGATGAATTCCCAGCATGCAATGACCAGCACCGCCTCTGCAATTAACGTAACCCGTGGGGGCCAGTACTCGCCTCTGCAAGCCGGGTATTTGTCTTACAAGGTGAACTGACAGTGCGCTCTGCTCTGTTTCCAGGCTCATTACTGCTGATCTGAGCCAGCAAGAAAGCACACTGTCTTTATGTACAGTGCACAGTGCACATTGTGCAGAGACTAGCCCATCCCCTGAAATGAAGGTCAATGCTGTCGCTTTGTTTCAGGGAGAGGACAGAGGCAGTGACCGCCGCTTCTATCCCCTAATGAGTAATGACGCTTTGTTTGAGAATCCCAGCATGCACTGGGATTTTCAAACGAAGCGTCATCAAAAAGGAAGTAGGAAAAAGAAAGAAAAGCAGTTAAATAGTGTTGTGAGAGAACGATAGGGAATTTTTAGTATAAATTGTAAAATACAATAAAGAAATATTATCTATATAACGTGTCCCTCAGATAACAGCATGGACATCACCTCCAGAATCTATATAGCTCTACGTTCACATAGGTTGTACTGCACAGTATGATTATCCTTTAATCTAGGGCTCCAAGACAATATTTGGTCGATCAGGAGTCTGGGTAAATTTTTGGTGTTACTGTAATTTGCTCATGACCTCATTGTTATCCTACAGGGGAAAGGGATGAGCAACAGTATGAAGAATTAAATGGGGTCTAAATTCTTTATTATTGAAAGCAATTGTATCCTTCATATGGAAACATTGTAAATGCCCATGAGTGAGAGCGGCAATGCCATGATACCATCACTGTGGAGTCCTCCCCTTATTGGGACACATACTACTCCTATAGGAATGTGGTAGGAAGATAAATACCTGAATGTTCTCTTGGTGTTCTCTATTGTCTCAATCAATCTGTTATGGAAAAAGCCAAGAAAAAGACAATGAATAATATTACACACATACATTTACAAAAATGGTAAGAAGATAAATGATACTATTGAGGCTTAATATAACCAGTGCATTATTACAGAGAGAATATGGGAGAATGCGTTATCCCAGTAATATCAGATACATACATCCCACCCGGATATTCCTCCTCCTCCACTGCTGGCTTCATCCTATTAAAGCGTCAGGGTATGTGCCCACGATGCAGATTTGAAGCAGAAATCTCCTTGCAGAAAAAGCGCATGCGGATTTTACATGCGTTTTTTTCAAGCGTTTTTCCAAGTGATTTTGAACATCACTTGGAAAAAGGCTTAACAAGTTGGTCACACAATATAAATCCATGCAACTGGGAAAAAAAACCTTATACTCACCTCTCCGGCGGCCCTCGGTCTCCTCCCGTCCTCTCTCCTCGGCGGCCCACGGTGTACTGGCAGAACCTGCGGTAACGTCATTTAGTCAGCTGATGGTCACACGACCATCACCTGACTGCTGACGTCAGCAGTCGCGTGACCATCAGCTGACTAAATGACGTCACCGCAGGTCCTGCCAGTACACCGTGGGCCGCCGAGGAGAGAGGATCGCCACCGGGAGGAGACCGAGGGCCGCCGGAGGAGTGAGTATGAATATTTCCTTTTTATTTTTTACTTTTTAATACTTTTTTAACTTGCAGGTACAATAGTACCCGGGTCGGATGAGAGTCTCCTCCTCTCCCAACTGGGGTACCATCCGCGCATTGAACCGCATGGAAACATGGGGATGTTATGCGGTTCAATGCAAGTCAATAGGCGCGATTTTGCCGCAAAATCGCTCCCAAATTGGTTGTGCTGTGGATTTTTCCGCAATAAAATCTGCAGCGGATATTTCCGCAGCATGTGAATAGCACATGCGGATTATCATTCGGGAACATGGCAGACATCTTAACAAGCGATTTTAATGCGTTTCCACTGCAGAATTGCCATCGCGGAAACGCATTAAATCTTCATCGTGGGCACACAGCCTCAGGAAGACAATGAGAATTGTTGGTATCTGCTCCAGAGCTGATAATAGGAGATCATCAATGGTCACTAGAGGGTTTGTATAATCAGATATAGAAAGTAGTTATAGAATAGAGACCCCAATTTATAACATAATTATCAATATTACAGTAGCCAAAACTGGGACACTTAAGCCAGCAGTGTCTCTGAAACCAACATGGGAAGCCCTCCAAACATAACCCCAAACACCGGACTTTTGGTGGAGTTTGCCCTTTTTACACTTTCTTTTGCATATGATAGCTATTCTGTTGGGCCTCGCCTTTCCCTGCCTTTTGACTAGGCCGTACCCACGTTTCTGAAAAGTGTCAGGGCTGGTGTAAAAAAGCTAAAATGTGCTAAGTTGTATTTGGAAGCTCGTGTTAAATAAAAATGTACAACTTTTGTGGCAGAGAGTATGATGAATTCCCCCTATGAATGAATTTCCAAAAAGTTGGATTTTATAAATCTGCCATACCTGACCTTGGCCTTCGGGAAGAGTCAGAGGGTTGTATAACTTGAATGAGGATTGCATCGCAATGCTTGAACTGGTCGACGGCTTTAACAACCCAAGAGTGACGGCGTGTATTCCTATGCAGCTGTCACGCTCGGGTCAGGAGAGCTGACAGCCAGCCCGAGCATTGCGATGAGATCTTTGACTCTTCCCTAGGGCTAATGCTCGATGGTAACACAAAGTCACCTGCCATTCTCCTTACTCACATGGAGCTTCAATATTTCTCTATGGGAGGAGAAGTTGCAGGAGATAATGGGTGACATGGACGGTGACTCTCCGCCATCAAGTGACCCCAGTCCATCAGAGAAATTGTAGATTTAGGATAATTAAGCATTTACCTTATTTTTCTCACAATTCTTTCGCTCACAAATAATAAAACCCTACAATAATGGAAAAAAAGCAATTATAGTAGACATCAAATTTCACTCCTGTTGTGATATTTGTGAAGGGGGGAAGGGTCGGTTACTGACACCTCAGCTCACTAACTAAATAAAGATTCAGTTTTAATTAAGGGAAAAAAAATCTATAAGGACGGGGAATAGACATCCTGACATTATAGGGTTAATATCTACAGATAAAGACAAAGTAACAGAACATAATAAAAGACGTAAAAAGAGGCCAATATAAGGTTTACTTACACTTCACTGCCATCTGCACCCCTCTAGTGAGTGGCCCCTCGGCAGTTATCATGATGTCACTGTGTGATGTCATCATCCCATTCCATGGATCACTAATCACCAGTAACAACAGTAACTGTCCGAAGTTACAAAAACCTGAAACCAATCCAGTTTCCATGAAATGGTCCTTTAAGGGATTATGAGAGGATTAGAAAAACATAACCACTTTCTTCCAAAAACAGCGCCACACCTGTCCACAGGTTGTTTGTGGTATTGTAACTCAGCTCCATAGAAGTGAATAGAGCTGAGCTGTAACACCGGACACAATCGACAGTTTGTGTTTTTGGAAGAAACAAGACAGAATTTTTTAAATCTTGTACAATCTTATACCATTTTCAGAGACAAAGAGGATAGGAGCTCTAGTCCCATTGGAGGTAGCATTCCTAAAAGTCAAGATCAACCCTTTAAAGAGTCTCGTTAAATGACTTAGGATAGAAAACTAAAACAGAATCTTTATTTGCAGTCAAGTGTTTTTGGGCTTTTTGCTTCTCATCAGTGCAAAGTTATGTCCTATAGGCAGAACTAGAGCTACTGTCCTATTCCTCTGAACAAACTACTTGCACATTTAAATTCCTAGGGAAACATTTTATGGCCTATAAGTCTCCCTACATCAACTTGTATAGAATAGATAAAAAGCGGTCTGTGGAGCATGGTCAATAATAGTAAGCCTCATATCTCCTGGACCTTTTTGATGGACAATGACCATGTACCCGACACTGTCTCTGACCGACTGGTCAGTTTGATTAATAAAGAGATATTCTGGATCTTCAAATTGGGCACGTTGGCCCCTGAAGGTTTGAATTTGGCTCTTGAAAATGTAACCAGTTCTTAAGGTTATTTCTTGTCACTTTCTAATTGATTTACAATTGTCATGTTTTAAACAATTTTTTTCATTTTTCTTTTATCACCAATTTGCAATACGTCACAATACAGTGACGTTTGTGTGTATTTTGCATTGGTGATGTATATTTTACATTGGTAAATGTATGTTTAACATTGTCTACTAACCCCTGGGGGCAATTTGTATTATTGATGTATTTTTGAATATTTGTTCATGAACATGTATTGCTATATTCTGTACCTTATATAATATGTTTTTGGTTTCTTGTATTCATCTGAAGGTGGTTTATGTGAAACCATTGGAGGCACGTATTCACCGGCACATGAAGGGTCTCTTCTATTTGGACCCAGGTTTAACTTATTAGTGTCTGAACAAAATCAATGAATATATCAACCAATCACTGTGAAGCTCTGTCTATATATGTTTTATCTTGTTTTCATACCCTTGTACCACCTGAGGAAGATAGTTTACTATCGAAACGCGTTGTGGAAAGGGCTCATTAAATACTTATTTTTTTTAGCCCCAAATCCGTTTTCTCTAGTGTCAATCCTTCAGCGCTCCATAGACCGCTTTTTATCTATTCTATACATTCTCTCAGTCCCTCTCTTGGGGGTCAGCTGCAGGAGCAGCTTCCATACAATAACAGCTTAAACCCTTCCCTGTAATTCCCCTCCGTTTGTTCAAATAGAGGACCTGCGTTCAGGGGGCCGCTTCCTCTCAACCAACAGGACCTGTGATGACGCGCATTTGATCCCGAGTCACGTGGTCTGCGGGCGGTCACATGGTCCGCGACCAGGAACCCGGAAATGGTGAGCACAAACGGCGGTCGGCAACACACGGCACGTGGTGGGCCCAGCCACCTGCACCGTGTGGTGAGACTTGCCTGCTCTCTCCATCCTCAGACTGTCACCGGGGTTGTGTAGGGGTGCACAACTCCATTAGGTGAGTGGCCTCTTGGCCGTTTTCTCCATATCAATCCACAAGGTCCTTCACATAGCGCGCTTTTTCTCCTTCTCTCCTTCCCTACATCAACTTGGCACTTTCTTCAAGGAGACACTTTACCCCTTCAACCATTTAAATATTATGTAATTGTGAATGGCAATAGATAAAGATTTATGACAGTTATTTCTATATTCCTAATTACACTTCATCCATACATAATGATGTATTGTACCTGTGTATGGATGGTGGATACATAGACAGAAGGCCGGGTGGGCACATGACACATTTTGCTCATTAACTAAATAAAAGTTCAAATATTATTCGAGAATGAAGGAAATGAGGAATGAGAGGGAAAGACACAATCGATTGATAGGAGATAAATCAGCAGATAATATAAGGCTACTTACACTCCACTAACTGTAAACCCTCAGAGGAGTTCCGTCCGGCAGTTGCTTATATATCAGCGTCACAACATTCCGTGACCTCATAACCGACAATCACCTACAACCAATGCACTGGACATGAATGGTCTTCTAACCTCTTATGGACACAACTGGTTTTAGCCTTAAAGAGACAGACCATTTTACATTATTTATGTTTTTATCATTGCATTGCATTATTTTTTTCTATAATTTAGTCTTACTTTGCCATGTTTTTTTGTGACATTTTTTTTTTCTTATTTAGCATTTAGGAAGGAGTGAAAATATCCTCCAAAACGCGTTTAGCGAATACTACATCTAGCCAAATTTATCCAGCCGTTGAACTACAAGTTACAGCATCTTTGAGTGTACTATTATCAAATTGTAATGCATTAATAAGCATTCTGTATGGATTGTGGTACCACGAGCTGCAGCATTTTCTTCACACGGTAGTTTTTAAGAAAAATAAAAGATGAAAATTCTAAATCCCCACTTTTCCTGCAATAATAATTCAGAAATAAAAAAAAATAAGCATCTTTGGTATCGCTGCATCTGGAAAAATCCTGATAAAAATATGAAATTAATAAACTAAAACAGTAAATGCCGTAATGAGAAATAAAACACAAACTTAAAAAAAAGCTGAAACTCAAAGAATTGCAGTTTTTTTTTTATTTTGGCCACCACATTGTCTTAAAAATTGCAATAAAAAGTAATCATAAAGTTTTAATTTCCCCCAAATTTTATCATTTATCACATTATCAAGTGTCAGCTTTCCATTAGTGATGTACCACTAATGGCGGCAAGTCTCCTGGCTGCTATGCGGCCCGTGAGTTGGGGTGGTCAGTGCCAGTGGTGGCACCACCCCACCACCCGGCTTCGCACTTCCAACTGTATCAGCATCCTGGATGCCAATACAGTTGAAAGCAATAATAGAGGAGAAAGCATCAGCTGACGTCTCAGCGGCCATTATATTATATGGAGGGCTATGTGTGGCTATTATATTATATGGAAGGTTATGTGGGGGCCATTATATTCTATGGAAGTCTATGTGGGGGCCATTATATTATATGGAGGGCAATATGGGCCCATTATATTATATGGACGGCAATGTGGTTCCATTATTTTATATGGAAGGCTATGTGGGATCATTATACTGTTTGGAGGGATATATTGGGACCATTATACTGTTTGGTGGGATACGTGGGGCCGTTAAACTATGTGGTGGCTATTTTACTGTCTGGAGTGCTATGTGGGGGCTATTATAATGTTTAGAGGGCTATGTGAGGGCCATTATAATGTTTGGAGGGCTATGTGAGGGCCATTATAATGTTCGGAGGGCTATGTAAGGGCCATTATAATGTTTGGAGAGCTTTGTCGGGCCGTTATACTGTTTATGAGGATTAGTGGAGGCCATTAGAAAGTGTAGAGGTTTGTGTGGGGTCCATCATACTGTGTGGGATCATCATATTGTATGGAGGGCTGTGTTGGAGTCACAGTTAGGGCATCATACTGGCTTGGGGGTCATCATACATTGCCAGGTGGGTACAGTAGGGTCATCATACTGTGCATTTGGAGGGTGCTGTGTAGGAATTCCCTGTGGTGGGTATCATACTGTGTTTGGGGGGGCACTTTTTGTTGGCATCATATTTTATGAGGGCACTGAAAGAGGAATCTAGGGGCATCAATAGAAGGTAAATTACTCTGTAAGGGCTGCAAAGTTGTGAGATATGCTCTTCTGTGCCCCACAGAATATATTTTTTATTTTTTTTATTTTTTCTTAGAGAGGGGAGTAGGGGTGATTAGAAGCTCTGTAATGTGGTCCCATGATTTTTATGTACGTCTCTGCTTGCCACACTAAAAATAAAAAAATAAAACGCCCTCATAGAGGTTTATTGACGGAAAAATAAAAAATTACATGTCTCAGACAATAGCAGCAGAAAACTAAATAAAAAATATATATATCAAGTTTGGTATCGCTATAATTATACTGAATTGTAGAATCATATTACCAGGTCATTTTTGCCACACAATGAACACTATAAAAACAAAATGGAAAAAAAAAATGTCATAATTGCATTTCCTTCACAAATTCACGGCACTTGGATTTTTTTTCCTGTTTTCCAGTACATTGTATGTACAAATGAATTGAGTTATTCCAAACTACAACTCATCTAGGAAAAGAAAAAATTCCCCATCTGCCTTTTTTGACGGAAAACTGAAAAAGTTATGGCTCTTGGAAGAAAGGGAGGAAAAAAGCAAAAACAAAAAATCGCTCTATTGAGAAGGGGTTAAAGACAAGATCATAATGACCGCCGTCGCGACCAGGACCTGTTGCTTGCACGCTGAAGTCAGCTGCAGGTTTCAGAAGAGGACCCCGCACGGCGGAGGAGAAGAGGGAAGGTGAGGATAATGGCTTTTTTTTTTGTAGACATTACAGAACAGAGGCAAAACAGGGGATATATACCAGGATGGGGCACAGGGTAAGTGACATATGTACTAGGATGGGGGATGTACTGTATATACCAGAATGGAACACATGATGGACACATATACCAGGGTGAGGGACTTATATACAAGGATGGAGAGCATCAGATGCAGAGAAGCAATTGACGCGCCCCCTGGGCCGTGGGGTACTCGGCAGCCGGGCCTCTGCGTATGCCGGTGGGGAATATCACGGTGGCTGGCCCGGTCTGTGACCCAGGGCGGTCAGTAAAAAAATGGGAATATTTATAGGGAATTTGGAAAGTTTGTGACGCCACCTGTGGAATGCGGCTAAGGGGAGCCGACGCTGCGGAGCAGTCCTCTGGAGCTGGTGTTACGGCAGCAGGATGGTGTGGCTCTCCACAGGTAGAGCTGGCTCCAGGGCAGTGTAGGGGTGAACGGTGGATGGTGCAGGGGAGAGACGGCAGGATGGTCCCGGAGGAAAGACGGACACTCACACGGGGGTAAGCTTCAGTACCTTTACTGGTGATGCTGCAGGCACGGTCCAGGGTACTCCAGGCGAAGGGCGCACTTTTGGACTCTCCGCAGTGAGCGGGTATAGGGCCTCCTGATCCATGGCTTTACTCTCTGAGCTTCTGTCCTGCCTGGAGCTAGGCCTTGCTTGGTTACTGTCTCTCTTTGCACCTGCTGACCTGGTGGTAGGGCCTTCTCCTGGAGATCACTCTCCCTTGACGCTGGGGCCTTCCTGACTCCTAGCCCTGGAACTGCAATCAGCATTTGGTGAACCTGGGACCTGTGTCCTCCAGGGGTTCCGGTGGTTCCTACTGGGTGTAAAGGGTCCCTGTGAGCGTGGACCCGGTGTCCGATATATATATTTATCGGGGTGAGCCTGTTATGCTCCTCTGCCCCCTCGCTACGTCTTCCTTCTCCTCTCGCCTTTGGCCACACTCAGGGCCCTCACTAGGCTCTCACACGTGCTGTAGGCCTTGGCTCGCCTAAGCACAGCAGCCAGCGTGCTGCCTCTTCGCTGCTCTCTGAGCGTCAGCACGCTCTCAGACTCCTTCTCAGTCTGACTCTCAACTCTCAACTCCAACACCGAACACTAAACTGGAACTGAGCTGCCTGGCTCCACCCTCCCTATATATATCCCTAACGTGCTCCCTCTGCTGGTCTGAGGTGGTAGGGTGGAGGTGTGTGAATGTGTTAGGGCCTCTTGTGAAGAAGTCCATCCATGCACCCTTCTGGGATCTATGGCACCAGTGCGTAGCAGGGCGCCACAGAATGATGGGAGAGGGAGTGTCACATGAACCTCCTTCCTCCATCATTGCTTTCAATTGTATCGGAATCTGGGGGGGGCGGTTCTCACTGGCCAGAGGGGCAACCCAATGCGGCACTGACACCGGTTCTCCCCAGTTCATGGGCCCCATAGCAGTCACCTGGCCTGCCACCATTGGGGGTACGTCACTGCCCATGACCCAAGCGCTGCAAGGCATGTTGTATGTTCAACTACTGCCTAGAATGTTGAGTTTTCTGGGTTTGAGTCCTGGGAGAGGTTCGCAAAAAAAAAAAAAATTATAGGTTTCTAATAGTGATGGGCGAGCACTAAAATGCTCGGGTGCTTAATGCTCGGGCTGAGCAAATTGGAATACTCGGGTGCTCAACTCAAGCAACTAGCCCAATGTAAGTCTATGGGAAACTCGAGCATTTTTCAGGCAGCTCCACCCGGCGGTCTGCAGAGGGCCTAAAAATTGCCCAAATGACATGGGGACAGCATGGGGAAGACCCCTGGAAGCAGTTCTGACTCCCAGGTCACTGCTGTCAACAATGTTGTCAGAGGTATTATGCCACTTTTACAGACTCACGATAAAACATACAAAAACGAATCCAAAATGGATTTTCCTGAGAAATATGTTAAGGAACATCCTTTCCAGGGTAATGACTTGCATGTAAGATAAAATAAATAACCAAAACCAAAAATACTCCTCCACACCTTGGGCTGTGTTCATACGTAGAGTTTTTGATGCGTTTTTGCACTTTTGCATTGATTTCAACCAAACAAATGCATTCACTGGGAAATGTCATTTTAACATTTTACAACCTTATCTGGCCATGTGGTGTGTGACACATCATCAGACACATGCATACAGTACTGAAAAGAAGTGGGAACAGCTTGGGGAAGACCCCTGGAAGCATCTCTGTCTCCCAGGTCACTGCTTAAAACTGTGCCCATCATAAGTGATCCTTGGCGCATATGAAGATGCCTTCTGCCATGCACCTGTCGTTGCAGACTTGCAACAATCACCGTTCATGTTCTTGTCCCAGAGCGACGTTCAGTTGTCCCTACCCCATTCTTTGGAATGCAAGCGCAAGTATGCAGCCAGCCACCCACCCACAGGCTGCAATACTATACTGCCAAATTTTTGACAGCTGCTTGCACTAGAAATGTGGCCTTTTATACAGCCACTATTTCTCCCGGTATCGTCTCCGCCTTCCACAAGCACGGGTCCCACAACATTACCCGTGCCTTTTCCAGTGCACTTACTGGGAAGGACCGCCTAACCACAACCACGTGGTCAAGTGAATGTGGCCAGGGACAGTACAGAGCCAGTCCACAGCTTTTTTTTGCTGAGAGTTGTATTTCACCACAGCCATATTCTTTAGCTTGGTGAAAGGACTTGGGAAACCATATCTACTCCAGCTGTCATTTCTCACAGAAAGTCCTCTAAAGTTGCTTTCACTTGAAATGTGGCCTTTTAGGCTCGTGGAGGCGGAGGCTTTTCAAAACCTCATGACGGCGGTGGCCGGGTGTCCATACTCGGTCCTCAGCTGCCACTATTTCTCCCAGTATCGTCTCCGCCTTCCATAAGCACGGGTCCAACAACATTACCCGTGCCCTCCCCAGTGCACTTACTGGGAAGGACCGCCTAACCGCAAACAGGTAACTGTGGCCAGAGACAGTATGGAGCCAGTCCACAGCTGAGTTGTATTTCACCACAGCTATATTCTTTAGTTCAGTGAAAGGACTGGCATAGAGAGAAACCGTATCTACTCTGGGTGTCATTTCTCCCAGGAAGTCCACTAACAATTTAAAGACACATAGAGCAGGGCCACAGTAACAAGTACAACATGTTTCCATTAGAAAGGAGAAGGTCTGCTATACAGTTATAGGGTATGCAGTGAGTCCAATGGCTGACCAAATTCAAGAAAAACCCCACTAACTATTTAAAGACTCATAGAGCAGGGCCACAGTAACAACAAATTCCCATTAGAAAGGAGAGGGTTTCCCATAGTGTTGGCCTATGCAGTGAATGCAAGGGCTGCCAAAAATTGGGAGGCAATCCAATTTCCCTTGGAAGAGACTTAGAGGGCCTCATAAAAAAATGTTCCCATTAGAAAGCTCTCCTATAGTTGTAATGCCCATGCACTAAGTGTATGGGCTGACAGACATTTATCCGTGGGGGGTATATATGAACATGCTGTATAAAAAAATTTTTTTACGGGCATCATAAAAACTAGTGTTGAGCAAGCACTAAAATGCTCGGGTGCTCGAAGCGCGGGCTGAGCTCACCATGATACTCGGGTGCTCGACCCGAGCTACGAGCCCAATGTTAGTCTATGGGAGACCTGAGCATTTTTGCGGTGGCACTCCTGGCAGTCTGTAGAAAGCCTAAAAAGTTCCCAAAACGACAGTGACAGTGCTCAAAGGCATGGGGGCAGCATGGGGATCGCCCCTGGAAGCATTTCTGACCCCCAGGTCACTGCTGTCAACAACGTGGTCAGAGGTATTAAGCCACGTTTACGGGCTCACAATAAAACGTTCAAAAACTAAACTGAAACTGCTTTCCTGTGAAATT
The DNA here is from genome assembly GCF_046119375.1 of Phyllobates terribilis. Lineage (NCBI taxonomy): Eukaryota > Metazoa > Chordata > Amphibia > Anura > Dendrobatidae > Phyllobates > Phyllobates terribilis. The sequence goes on from NW_027362773.1 coordinate 107,434,383, forward strand.
TGTTAAGGAATTTCCTTTCCAGGGTAAAGATTTGTGTATAAGGTAAAATAAATAACCAAAAACAAAAATACTCCTCCTCACCTTGGGCTATGTTCACAAGTAGGATTTTTCATGCATTTTTGCACTTTTGTATTGCTTTCAATCGTGACAATGCATTCACCAGGAAATGTCATTTTAACATTTTACAATCATATCTAGCCATGTGTTGTGTGAGACATGCATACAGTGCTGAAAAGACAAGGGAACAGCATGGGGAAAACCCCTGTAAGCATCTCTGACTCCCAGGTCACTGCCTAAAAGTGTGCCCATCAGAAGTGATCCTTGCCGCATCAGAAGATGCAGACTTGCAACTATCCCTGTGCAAGTCCTTGTCCCAGGGCAATGTTCAATTGTACCTCCCCCATTCCTTGCAATGCAAGCGCAAATATTCAGCCAACCACCCACCCACCCGCCGTCTGCAATACCATACTGCTAGCTTTCACTTGAAATGGGGCCTTTTAGATTGGAGGAGGCCGAAGCTGGCAACTACCTCATGGCTCCTTCGGCAGCGAGGTATCCATACTCAGTCCCAAGCCTCCCGGCGGCCGGGTGTCCACGCTCGGTCCCCAGCCGCCAGGGGGGTGGCCGGGTGTCCATAATCGGTCCCCAGCCGCCCTGTGGCCGGGTGTCCACACACGGTCCCCAGCCGCCTGGGGGCAGCCGGGTGTCCATAAACGGTCCCCAGCCGCCCCTATTTCTCCTGTCACCTTCCCCCACTATTTTCTTAGCCTGGCCTGCTTTAGGGCAGCATTGGACGAGCCCACCAGAGAACCAGACTCCTCCGGTGGGCCCTGGCTTCTGACTCGCCCCCTGGGCCGTGGGGCACTCGGATCCGGGCAATAGGGGGAACGATGGGAGTAGTAGTGGCAACCCGGTTCCGTGGCTCAGGGTGGTCAGGCCAGTGGTAGTCCGTTATGTGTTATTAATTATGTCCGACTACGCCACCCGTGGATTTGCGGTTATTAGGAACCGCCGCTGCATGCAGACCGCTGGGGCTGATGAGGTGTGCAGCTATGGTAGTGTGACTCCCCACGGGAAGAGTGCGGCCCCAGGGCAGTATAGTGGATGCTGGGAGTAATGGTAGTGAGAGTCCCAGTGCTGATAGTGCTGGAGGAACAAGGAGCACACAGACAACAGGTTGCAGTCCAGGGTCTTTACTAAACAGGTAAACTGACCCACAAACAGTCCCGGCTAGGAGGGGACCGGGATGTCTGAGAGCAACGGGGAAATTGGCCCTGGTCAGGGTGAGGGTGTAGGCCTACCGTGCTTTCTGCGCTCCTTCTGGCTATCTCCTCCTGATAGGGTAACAGCCCACGTTTCCGAGCTTTCCGTGTTTTCTCGCCTGTATGGCCTGCGACGTGGGTTCCTTTCTGCTCCCAGCCTTGTACGGCTTTACTGGTCCCTTCGGTTGTGGCAGGGCCTCCAGGCTTCTTAGGCCAAGGAATGTACAGTCCCTTGCGGACTGGTTCTCTGCTGGGGGATGTGGAATCCTTCCAGCCTCAGACACCAAAGTCTGGTAAAATTAAGTCTTTTCTCTGCCAAGACAGGCTCTCTTCGCCTCTTGTCTCTGGCTTGTGGCTCTCCTACTGCCACACTTCCTCTTAGGTGCAACACAACTTTCTGTCCCTGCTTTGGGACACCTCTCAGTGCTGAGGCAGGTAGTCCAGTACTCCCTAACCCTGCCCTCAGTACCAGCTTTTATAGGGGCAGCCAGCTCCCCCTACTGGCCTGAGACAGGAGGCATTGCATGCTAATGTTCCCCTGACTAGAGAATCTCCCCCTTGCTCTCAGACACAGCTTTAATTACACTTGTGGCATCCAGGTCAGGGTGACACATTCCCCCCTAGTGAAATTTAGTACTCCGGGACTAAACAATAAACAAAGACAGTATGCATAACAATAAAACAATAACAGACAGACGACGCACAAATTGAGTTCTTAAGGTCACAGTGTGGCCTGTGACCGGGTGTCCATATCACCAAAACAACGGGGAGCCTTTACCAGGTGGGGGTCTGTCCTACCCCAAGTCCTTTACAGTCTTAGTTCATTCCTTGGTTAGGCTCCAAATGCAGTCCATACAAGGTCCTGGTTATAAAAAGTCCATAACCTGTGAGTCCTTACAGTAACTGCAAGAAACTGAAACACAGAATTACCAAACAAGCATGTAACTTGGCAAACAATTCAACATTTGGCAACAGGGTTATTTACAATCTTAGTACACTCTATATTCTCCAGCGAGCGGGTATCTGTCCCTTTGTGCTCCTGGTTGACCTACGTAGCCCACTGTCTGGTGGTGGACCAATCTGGCTTTCCCCACTAGCGTTAGGGGTACAGCTACCAGCTGGGTGTACAGGTAAGGCAGGCAGCTGTCTGCGGGTCCTTTGGCTTACCGCAGGCATGGCAGGCTCACTGTCAGCAGAGGGTTGACTCTCCTGGGCTGCTGGTACAGGCTCTTCTGCCTCTGGAACCGCTTGCTCCTCTTCACCTTCCGGCTCTGGTGTTGGTTGTTGCTGTGCCGGTTGCAGGAAATGCAGGACAGGTACCACTATGGCATCATTTATGCGAGTCCAGGACTGAGGGAACTCTCCAAGAACGGTGCTGATCATTTCTTCCTTGTCCTCTGCGGGTTCAAGGTCACTCTGATCCTCTTCTGCACTACGGAGTTGCTCAGGGCACCTTTTGAGGTGGTCTCTGGAGACGACACTAGTGGTTTCTCCTCCATCCTTGGTGATTAAGCACACCTTTGGGTTGTCGTGGTCAGACTGCAGTACGGTGTAGGGTTCCCTTTCCCACTGGTCGTCCAACTTATGTAGCCTTCTTTTTCATTTTAGGACTTGCTCAACAGGTTCTAGGGGACTAGCAGGGGCGTGTTGATTGAAGAGTCTTTCTTGCTTCTCTCTCACCTGGGTTAGGCTCTTCTCCACACTCTCCTGTACCTTCTTGTACTGCAGTTGCCTTTCCGTATCCCAGTCCGCATCCGGGGAGGTGTCCTCAGGTATTAGGACTCCCATCTCCAGGTCTACGGGCAGCTTACCCGGTCTGGCTCGCATCAGGTAAGCCGGGGCGCAGTTTGTAGCATTCACCGGGATATTGTTGTATAGGTCTATCAGATCCGGCAGTTTTTCTGGCCACAGGCTGCGTTCCTCCAGGGGCAACGTCTTCAGGAGATCAATGACTATATTGTTCATCTTCTCACACATCCCGTTGGTTTGTGGATGGTAAGGCGTTGTCCGAATTTTCTTACAGCCATAGAGGTTGCAGAACTCCTGGAAGATTTCAGCCTCGAACGCTGGATCCTGGTCTGTCAGGACCTGTTCCGGATACCCGTGTGGACGGCAGAAGTATTGCTGGAAGGCTCTGGCCGCTGTTTGGGCTGTCAAGTCCTTTACCGGGACCACCACTAGAAAACGGGAATAGTGGTCCACGATTGTCAGGGCATAGATGTATCCTGACCGGCTTGGAGCCAATTTGACGTGGTCCAGAGCTACCAGCTCAAGAGGCTGCGTGGTGACGATGGGCCTCAAGGGTGTCTTCTGGCTGGTGCGGTCCTTCCTCCTCAGGTGACAAGGGCCACAGTCTCTGCACCACTTTTCTACAGCTCCTCTCATGCCGACCCAAAAGAATCTTCCTCTTAACAGGAACTCCAGTTTCTTCCAACCGAAGTGTCCCGCTCTGTCATGGTAAGCCCCCAGGACCATAGCTGCATCTCGCCTTGGGACCACGACTTGCCAGGTCAGCTCGTGCGTCCGGTGGTTAACAATCCTTCTGCACAACTTGCCTTCGTAGAGGAACAGCTTGCTCTTCTCCTTCCATAGCTGCTTGGCTTCCTCTGGGGCATCTGGATCTAGGCGGGCGTCTTCCCGGGTCAGCAGATCTTTCACCAGGCGGACTGCTGGGTCACTATCTTGGGTCTCGGCCCAGCTGTGGTGAGGTAGGGGATTCATCATCACAGTTGTTAGATCCTCCTCCTTCACGCGGTGAGAGTGTTGAGCGGCTCCATACCGGTGAAACGCGGGGAGTTCTACCTCCTCCAGCTCTTCTGGGTCTTCGTCACCTTCAGGTAAGTGAGGCATCCTTGATAGGGCGTCCGCGTTGGCGTTGGTTTTGCCTGCCCGGTACTTGATCACGAAGTCATAGTTGGAGAGACGGGCCATCCACCGCTGTTCCAGGGCACCCAGTCTTGCATTGTCCAGGTGTGTCAATTGGTTGTTGTCCGTGTACATGGTGAACTTTGCTGAGGCCAGGTAATGCTTGAAGCGTTCCGTCACGGCCCACACCACCGCCAAGAATTCTAGCTTGAAGGAGCTGTAATTCTCCGGGTTCCTCTCGGTTGGCCTCAGCTTCCGACTGGCGTATGCGATCACCCGTTCTCTGCCCTGTTGGTTTTGGGACAGTACGGCTCCCAGTCCCACATTACTGGCATCTGTGTGGAGAATGAAAGGCTGGCCGTAATCAGGGTAGGCCAGGATCTCATCCCCTGTGAGGGCCATCTTTAGCTGGCGGAAGGACTCCTCTTCCGGTTTATCCCACTTGAAGCGTGGCTTTGGACTTCGGGACTTAGACTGTCCGATCAGGAGGTCCTGCATAGGAGCTGCCATCTTAGTGAACCCGGGGATGAACCTTCGGTAGTTGCCTACCAACCCGAGAAACTGTCTCACCTCTTTGATGTTCGATTGGCTTGGCCAGCTCTTGATTGCCGTGACCTTGTCAGGGTCGGGGGCCACTCCTTCCGCGCTTACCACGTGCCCTAGGTACTGGACCTTTGGTTTCAGCAGGTGACACTTCGATGGTTTCACCTTCAGGCCATAGCCTGCCAGGGCTTCGAACACCTCGGTCAGGTGCTTGAGATGGTCCTCGTAGGTCTTCGAATAGACGATCACGTTGTCCAGGTAAAGGAGGACCGTCTCGAAGTTTCGGTGCCCTAGACAGCATTCCATCAGCCGCTGGAAGGTCCCTGGTGCGTTGCAGAGTCCGAAAGGCATACAGTTGAATTCGCTCAGTCCCATCGGGGTGGTGAAGGCGGTCTTCTCCTTGTCAGCCTCTGCCACAGGAACCTGCCAGTACCCGCTAGCAAGGTCCAAAGTAGAAAAGAAGTTAGCAGATTTTAGTGCGGCTAAAGACTCCTCTATTCTAGGCAGCGGATATGCATCTTTGTGGGTGATACGGTTGATTTGTCTATAGTCCACGCACATTCTCATGGTGCCGTCTTTCTTTTTCACCAGAAACAAGGGGGCTGCCCAGGGGCTACAGCTATCTCTAATGACCCCAGCTTCTTTCATCTCTCTTAGCATGCCCTTAGCGTTCTGATAATGTGCAGGGAGTACAGGCCTGTGTCTCTCTTTTATTGGTGGGTGGCTCCCTGTGGGGATGTGGTGTTCTTTCCCCTTTACTCTGCCGAAGTCTAGCGGGTGCTTACTAAAGACTCTCTCGTACTCCTGTACCACCCGGTAGACTCCTTGTTTTTGGTGCAGGGGAGTGGAGTCAGCACCCACGTGGAGTTTCTGGCACCAGTCCTCCTTTTGTTTCTGGGAGCCATTACCCTCCGCCTGTGGAGATGGAGGCAAGGGCTCCACGGCCCTGATAGCTTGGTGTTCGACAACAAACAGTTTGGCGAGTGTAGCGTACCTGGGTAAGTGTACCTCCCTCTCCCCAATGTTGAGGATGCGGACGGGCACCCTCCCATGTCGGACATCAACCACCCCCCGGGCTGTCAAAATGGTGGGCCTGCTGTCTGAGTACACGGGTTCTACCATGGCTTGGTAGTCTCTACCTCTCAACCCGATTGCAGTCCGACACCAGATCATCATTTCACTTTTGGGAGGCATGGAAATGGGGAATGGATCACTGAGTCTTACGCTACCGATCTCACCACCAGACAGTTCTACCTGCTGCCGTCTCATCAGGGCTTTTATCTCCTTGTTGAGGACTCTCTGTTGGCTGGAACTAGCATTCACCGCCACCTGTTGTAGAATTACAATTACCTCTGAAAGACAATTTTCAATTATGTTAGTACCCACAGTTATTTTAGGGTGACTTTAATGACGGTCAATGTCCACAATAATCACTCCCTGTGCCGGCAGTTCAACTTTACCAATTTTAATGGTCATCTCCTTGAACCCCATCTGCGGCACGGGTAAGCCATTACTGGCGATGATGCTCAAGTTACTGTCTGGGTACCGTGTGATATCAGCATCAGTCCAATACTGCTTAAAAAGTACATAAGGGATTGTGGTTACTTGCGACCCAGTATCCAGCAAGGCGCTTATGGGGATACCGTCCAGCACCACGGGTAAAACCGGGCGCCCCCCCACGTACTTATTACGCCAATTGTAAGGGCCTGGTGATCTTATGCCTGGGGGTTGGCCCTCTGCCCCAGGTTGGACCCGTTTAAATTACAGTACCTGGAAATGTGTCCGGGCTGGTTGCATCGACGGCAAATGGGCTGTCCATCCTCTGCGTAGCAGTCTGTGGGCCTCCCTCGGAACGACGGGATCCTCCTCTGTCGACGCCACGGGACATCCTCCGGACTTGAAGCCAGCTCGATGGGTCTTGACGGGTCCACTCGCAACGCCTGGACGGTCCTGGTCAATGCCGCGACGCTCCTGGTCAGCTCCTGGACTTGGTGGTGCAGGTCTTTCGACGGGGCTTGGTTCAGGGCCTGTGCATCAGCCTCCACGGAGTCCATAGAGGAGGGCGCCGCCTCCTGGTGGTGGGTGATAGCAGGGCGCCGGGGGTTTATAGCGCCACTGGTTTGGTTGCAGATTCACGGAGCACCCTTATGGCCCTGTCCTTAAATTGGGCAAAGGTCAGATCGGGGTTCTGAAAGAACATGAGGCGCAGTTGGGCCCTGTGGGCGCTAGACAGCAGACCCTCTATGAATTGTTCTGTTAGCAGCTTATCGGTTTCCTGCACACTGCCAGGGTCAGTTTGTTGAATAGCCCTCAAGGCTTCCTGCAGATTTAGGGCATAGTCTCTGATGCTGTCCTGTGCCCGCTGCTTACATCCATAGAACCTCATTTTAATCTCAGCGGAGGTACGTGTATCAAAGGTACCCCGCAGCCGGGCCAGAATACCCTTCACAGTCCTTTTCTCCTCAGTGGGCCATGATTTTACCTCCCTTTGGGCTGCGCCAGTTAACTGCCCTGCCAATATGCTGACCTTCTGCTCCTCTGTCAGGGTGTAAACCTGGAACAAACTGTACAGCCTTTCTTTAAAGTCAGTTAGGGCATGGGGCTCCCCTGAGTATTTGGGCAGCCAGGCCGCTCCAGGGATGTAGGGCAAGGAAAAGGGCATCACCGCTGCTGCAGCTGCGTTGGTGGTAGTGGGCGCCCCTGTGTCCGACATCTTCCTCCCCCCTAGTTAAGCGTGGCCTACCTTCCGACGATCCTCTTCTGTAGGCCGCGGCTCCGCTGCTGCTGCTATGGACGAGGACCTGGCGTCGCGTCCTAATGACGTCAGCGTCGCTCTCTCTCCCTTCCAGGACCTTGCGCAGCGTCGGTGCGTGGGGCGGAGCTTCGGATCTCGCGCGGTTTTGACGTCCACGCCCCTCTTCTTCCCGCACGGCGTCCTGAAGATGGCGTCCGATGGCGGGAAGCAGCCGCGGATGGCGGGAAGATGGCAGAAGACGGCGGGAAACGGTCCAAGATGGCGACTGATGGCGGGAATCGGCTCCGGATGGCGGGAAACGACTCCGGGCGGCGGGAAACGGTCCAAGATGGCGACTGATGGCGGGAATCGGCTCCGGATGGCGGGAAACTTCGCCACAGGTAAGTTTACAAAAGTCTTTTTCAGGCACGCAGTACCCGGTGGTTGCGGGCACGAAATCCTGCCGACTACGCCAAAACTGACTCGCCCCCTGGGCCGTGGGGCACTCGGATCCGGGCAATAGGGGGAATGATGGGAGTAGTAGTGGCAACCCGGTTCCGTGCCTCAGGGTGGTCAGGCCAGTGGTAGTCCGTTATGTGTTATTAATTATGTCCGACTACGCCACCCGTGGATTTGCGGTTATTAGGAACCGCCGCTGCATGCAGACCGCTGGGGCTGATGAGGTGTGCAGCTATGGTAGTGTGACTCCCCACGGGAAGAGTGCGGCCCCAGGGCAGTATAGTGGATGGTGGGAGTAATGGTAGTGAGAGTCCCAGTGCTGATAGTGCTGGAGGAACAAGGAGCACACAGACAACAGGTTGCAGTCCAGGGTCTTTACTAAACAGGTAAACTGACCCACAAACAGTCCCGGCTAGGAGGGGACCTGGATGTCTGAGAGCAACGGGGAAATTGGCCCTGGTCAGGGTGAGGGTGTAGGCCTACCGTGCTTTCTGCGCTCCTTCTGGCTATCTCCTCCTGATAGGGTAACAGCCCATATTTCCGAGCTTTCCGTGTTTTCTCGCCTGTATGGCCTGCGACGTGGGTTCCTTTCTGCTCCCAGCCTTGTACGGCTTTACTGGTCCCTTCGGTTGTGGCAGGGCCTCCAGGCTTCTTAGGCCAAGGAATGTACAGTCCCTTGCGGACTGGTTCTCTGCTGGGGGATGTGGAATCCTTCCAGCCTCAGACACAAAAGTCTGGTAAAATTAAGTCTTTTCTCTGCCAAGACAGGCTCTCTTCGCCTCTTGTCTCTGGCTTGTGGCTCTCCTACTGCCACACTTCCTCTTAGGTGCAACATAACTTTCTGTCCCTGCTCTGGGACACCTCTCAGTGCTGAGGCAGGTCGTCCAGTACTCCCTAACCCTGCCCTCAGTACCAGCTTTTATAGGGGCAGCCAGCTCCCCCTACTAGCCTGAGACAGAGGGCATTGCATGCTAATGTTCCCCTGACTAGAGAATCTCCCCCTTGCTCTCAGACACAGCTTTAATTACACTTGTGGCATCCAGGTCAGGGTGACACACTTCTCCATCAGGGGAGTTGAGAGTGCCAAGGTGAGGAGCATGATGATGATAGAAGTTAGTGTGGCGCCCCTGAGGGTTCAGTCGCCACAGAGATACTGCACCTCACCCCGAGGTGTGGTGTCTCCCTTCTCTCAGGTAAGATGGGAATGCTGCACGGAACCCCAACCACCTACATCCAACACAACACTGCTCCAGGCCAGCAGGAGGGGCAAGACGCAATGTAGTTTTCTGCTGATCCCTGGCCCTGGCTGGAGTAGGGGGGGGACTCAAAGATAGGGGGAACCAATAGTGGGTGTGGGTGGAGGAAGTTGATACACGGAGCACATATACAGTAGGTATATAATAGGAAGCCATATTAGGAAAGGAGGTCTTTAGTGAGGGCTGTGCAGAGGAACAGTCCGGGAGCAGAGGCTCAGGCAGAGTTCTGCTCCACAGTTAGGGCCCAGCATAGTGGCCCGGAGGGGAGCAGGGAGTAGGCTCCAGTTCTAAGAAGGAATCCCAAAGGGGTATGGCGCGTGCAGAACGGCACCCGTACGTCCTGTTCCTGCCCGGTGTCAGGAGGGATCGAGCTTGCCGCATTCTAAACCCCAGGGGGTCAGGTTGGTCCCGGATCCGACGTACAGGAAGGACTTCAGCATACCCGAGCAGGATTAAGAGTGGGCAGCGTTGGGCAACGGTGAGAAGGACCAAGTGTGAAGAAGGTCAAATTAAGCACATCTGAAAGTGGGGTTCTGCCAAGCATACCTAAGCTGCTTGAAGGAGGACTGAACCGGTGAACGCAGTGCGACGAGGGAGGCCTTCACCTGTAAAGTGCACTTGTGAATTGCCTAAGAACTGTGAGTAAAGCCTTGGACGACTGCAACGAACAGCCTCTGTCTGTTTCTACACTGGCGCTATCTACCTGCACCACAACGCCCAGTACACTTCACCCACCATTCATCTATTTATCTGTACTGCCCTGAGGCCCGCTCCACCTGTAGGGAGCTGTAACATCTTAAGCTGCCTTGACACCTGCCTCAGAGGACTGTTGCAGCGCTGGTGACCTTCACCAGACACCAGAGGTGGCATCACGAACTATCTGAACTTTTATTATTAATTGCTACCCCTTTTTGTGCACTGACCGCCCTGGGCCAGCCACCGTGATATACTGCTCCAGACAGTAAGGCCCCCGGGGGGCGAGTCATTAGCATCTGCTTTGTTTTCTTTTAATGCTAGCATAAGTGTGCCGCCTGCCACCCACCCACCCCCAGGCTGCGATGCCATACTGCTAGCTTGCACTTAAAATGGGGCCTTTTAGTTTGGAGTAGGCCGAAGCTGGCCACTACCTCATGGCTGCTTCGGTGGCCTGGTATCCATACTCAGTCCCCAGCCGCCCGGCGGCCGGGTGTCCATAAACGGTCCCCAGCCGCCCCTATTTCTCCTGTCACCTTCTCACACACTTTTCTTAGCCTGGCGTGCTTTAGGGCAGCATTGGACGAGCCCACCAGAGAACCAGACTCCTCCGGTGGGCCCTGGCTTCTCCATCAGGGGAGTTGAGAGTGCCAAGGTGAGGAGCATGATGATGATGATAGAAGTTAGCATCTGCTTTGTTTTCTTGGAATGCAAGCGCATATATGTAGTAGCGTCTAGGACTGAGGTGGTCAGCGTTTTGGCGCATATCCTACCTCCTCCGAGGATTGCTGGATGTTTTCCTGCTACTATCCCAGTTCTATGACTCCCGTGAAAACAAAGCTTCAGGTGATAAATGATGGATGAGGTGGTGGCAAAGGAGAAAGAGCAGGAGGAACAGGCACCATTCACATCAATATCAGGCCAGTCAACCACACATGTCTTGTAGGATATGTTTCTGTACCAAAAGGAGCGGTTCGGCTACACAGTTATAGGGCATACAGTGAGTGCAATGCCTACCAAAAATTTAGAGGCATTCCAATGCCCCTTGGAAGTGACATGAAGGTCAGAGGGCCTTAACTAAACCATTTTTTCCATTTATAGCAACTGGGTCTCCTGTGCACTGTTGGCCTAAGCAGTGAATGGCAGGCTTTCCAAAAATTATGAGGAACTGCAATTCCCCTTGAAACAGACGTGGATTACAGCGTTCTAAAAACCTTCTACCCATTATTGGGGAGTGGGTCTCCCTTAGTGTTCGCCTATGCATTGAAAAGCAAAAGCTGACTAAAATTAGAAGGAAATGCAATGCCCGTTGGAAGAGTCGTGGAGGTCGCAGTAGCTTAACAAGACAGTTTGAATGCCCCTTGGAAAATTGGTGGAGGTCACAGTAACTTAACAGGATGGTTTTAATGCCCCTCGGAAGAGACGTGGAGGTCGCAGTAGCTTAACAAGACGGTTTTAATACCACTTGGAAAAGTGGTGGAGGTCACAGTAGCTTAACAAGACGGTTTGAATGCCCCTTGGAAAAGTGGTGGAGGACACAGTAGCTTAACAAGATGGTTTTAATGCCCCTCGGAAGAGACGTGGAGGTCACAGTAGCTTAACAAGACGGTTTTAATGCCCCTTGGAAGAGTGGTGGAGGTCACAGTAGCTTAACAAGACCCTTTTAATGCCCCTCGGAAGAGACGTGGAGGTCCCAGTAGCTTAACAAGATGGTTTTAATGCCCCTTGGAAAAGTGGTGGAGGTGACAGTAGCTTACCAAGATGGTTTGAATGCCCCTTGGAAAAGTGGTGGAGGCCACAGTAGCTTAGCAAGATGGTTTTAATGCCCCTTACAAGAGCCATACAGTATAGCATCTTAAAAACATTATTCCCATTATTGGGGAGTGGGTCTCCCATAGTCTTTGCTTATGCCTTCCAAGCAAAAGCTGCCAAAAATTAGGACGGAGAAACTTGCAATGCCCCTTACAAGAGCCATGCAGTATAGCATATTACAAACATTATTCCCATTATTGGGGAGTGGGTCTCCCATAGTCTTTGCTTATGCCTTCCAAGCAAAAGCTGCCAAAAATTAGGATGGAGGAACTTGCAATGCCCCTTACAAGAGCCATGCATTACAGCATATTACAAACATTATTCCCATTATTGGGGAGTAAGTCTCCCATAGTCTTTGCTTATGCATCCCAAGCAAAAGATGCCAAAAATTAGGACTGAGGAACTTGCAATGCCACTTACAAGAGCCATGCAGTACAGCATATTACAAACATTATTCCCATTATTGGGGAGTGGGTCTCCCATAGTCTTTGCTTATGCCTTCCAAGCAAAAGCTGACAAAAATTAGGATGGGGGAACTTGCAATGCTCCTTACAAGAGCCATGCAGTACAGCATATTACCAACATTATTCCCATTATTGGGGAGTAGGTCTCCCATAGTCTTTGCTTATGCCTTCCAAGCAAAAGCTGACAAAAATAAGGACGGAGGAACTTTCAATAATGGCATCATGGACCACGGTCACCCTGGTGGTATAGTGGTGGTGGAGACTGAGGATAAGGAGAAGAACATAAAAGAGCCGAAATGAGGAAGCGTATACCCATGTGTGGGTGTGAAGCGGTGCATGTGAATACACCTCCGGAAATAACACAGTGGATTTGACTTTATGTTACTCTGCTGTCATTTGGTGGTGATGAGAAGTCTGGCCCAATCCAACCCTTGTTCATTTTGATGAGGGTTAGCTTGTCAGCATTGTCAGTTGACAGGCGAGTGCGCTTATCAGTTATAATTCCCCCAGCGGCAATAAAAACACGCTCCGATAACACGCTAATGGCAGGGCAGGCCAGCACCTCCAAGGCGTACAGAGCGAGTTCATTCAAAGTGTCCAGCTTGGATACCCAATAATTAAAAGGCACAGAGGAATCACGGAGGACGCTGGTACAGTCAGCAAGGTACTCCCTCACCATCTTTTGAAACTTTCCTCTCCTTGTGAGAGTACCCCGCGCCTCAGGGTATGTCCGAAGGGAGGGTCTGAGAAAACTGTCCCAGAACATTGACAGTGTTCCCCTGCCTCTGCTGGATTGGAGTTACATCTCTCTTGCATGTACGCCTTGGTTGGGCAACGAACTGTGACCTCTGCCGCTAGCGTGTTCAGATGGGAATTCTGCAGCAAGCGCCTTCTGGTACTGCCCCATTTTTGTAGACCTCTCCACCTCAGGAATAAGAGAGTGAAAGTTCTCCTTGTAGCGGGGGTCTAAAAGTGTCACCAACCAGTAATGACTGTCACCCAACATTTTGACAATACGAGTGTCATGATTAAGGCAGCGTAACATAAAGTCAGCCATGCGTGCCAGACTGGTAACGGGCAAGACTTCCGTGTCCTCACCAAGATGACGACTGACCATGCTCTCCTCCTCCTTCTCCTCCCCCCTGTCCTGAGGCCACCCACGCTGAATCGACGGTATGACAGTTGTACAGGTACTACAGTCTACAGCGCATGATACAAGCTCTTGTTCTTCCTCCTCCTCCTCCTCTCCCTCATTGTCCCCCAATGCACGTTGGGATGAGATGAGGCTGGGCTGTGTGTAATCGACCGCTACGGCTTCTTGATCCATCTCATCATACTCTGGCTGCAATGCCTCCTCTTTAATTCTCTGCAGAGAGCATTGCAAAAGACAGACGAGTTTAATGCAGACGCTAATCATGGCGTCATCGCCACTCACCATCTTGGTGGACTCCTCAAAGTTTGTCAAGATGGTACATATGTCAGACATCCAGGTCCACTCCTGAGGTCTTATGTGTGGAGTCTGACCTGAATAGCAACGGCCTTGTTGTAGCTGGTACTCCACAGCTGCTCTCTTCTGCTCACAAATCCTTGGCAACATGTGGAGGGTAGAGTTCCAACGTGTGGGGATATCACACACCAGTCAGTGTGCTGGAAGCTGCAAACGCTGCTGCAACACAGCAAGGGCGGCAGAAGCTGTAGCCGACTTGCAAAAATGAGCTGACAGGCGGTGTACTTTGACGAGCAGATCTGGCAACTCGGGGTACGATTTAAGAAACCGCTGAACCATGAGGTTAAGCACATGAGCCAGGCATGGTGCGTGTGTGATCTCGCCTCGCCTCAGAGCCGCCACCAGGTTACGGCCATTGTCACACACGACCATGCCTGGATGTAGGTTCAGCGGTCTCAGCCACAGATCTGCCTGCTCTTTCACAACTGTCCACAACTCACAAGCAGTGTGAGGTTTCTCACCTAAGCTTATGAGTTTCAGCACAGCCTGTTGCCCCTTGGCGGAAGCAGTACTGCAGTGCTTCCGGCTTCTAACTGATGTGGTGATATCTGAGATGGAGGCTGAATATGAGGAGGAGGATGATGCGCAGGAGCTGTACACTGTGGGGGCAACTCTGACTGACATAGGACCCGCAATCCTTGGTGTGGGGAGGATGTGTTCCGTCCCAAGGTCCGACTGGGTCCCGGCTTCCACTATGTTTACCCAGTGTGCCGTCAGGGAGATGTACCATCCCTGGCCACAAGCACTTGTCCACGTGTCCGTTGTCAGGTGGACTCTCCCAGTAACTGCGTTGTTGAGGGCACAGCAGATGTTTTGGGACATGTGCTTGTGTAGTGCGGGGATGGCACACCGGGCAAACTAGTGTCGGCTGGGGACCGAGTACCGAGGGACGGCCACCGCCATAAGGTTGCGGAAGGATTCCGTCTCCACCAGTCTAAAAGGCAACATTTCCAATGCAAGCAGCCGTGAAATGTGCGAATTTAGGACTGTGGCCTGTGGGGCGTTGGCTGCGAATTTCCGCTTTCGTTCAAAGGTCTGGGATATGGACATTTGAACGCTTTTGGGACGTGGACGTTGATGTTGATGCTGTTTCTTGAGAAACTGCCATAACAAGTGAAGAATGAGAGGAGGGGGCATCTTTGCATGCAGTATGGACAGGGGATTGCCTTGCACACTCAACAAGGGGTTCTATTGCACGCACAACAGCGGAAGAAGCAGTGGTGACACCCGATGACACTGGTCGTGGACCCTGGGATTTACCCTACAAAGTCGGGTGCTTTGCTGCCATTTGCCTGATCAGGCTGGTAGTGGTCAGGCTGGTAGTTTTGTCACCTCTGCTGATGCTGGCATGGCAGGTGGTACAAATGGCCTTTTTGGGGTTATCAGCAGAGTCTTTAAAAACTCTGGAAGATCTACAGGTTGTACTGGAAATGTCCCTCGTGTTGGTGTTACGAGGAACTGTTGCCTGTCTTCTGTGTGCGGCCACCACACTGCTTCTTCCTGCCTGTTGGGGTACTCTGCCTCCCTCACCCTGTGTGCTACTGGCCTCGCTCTGCATGTCCTCCTGCCACATTGGGTCAGTTACTAGATCATCCACCACCTCCTCCTCTTTCACTTGCACACCATGATCCTCCTCCTCACTTCCTGGCAATTGTGTCTCGTCATCCACCACCTCTTGTGACAAATTGCCAGCGTCGACTTCCTGTGGCCGTGGCTGTTCAAATATTTGGGCATCGCAACATGGGATCTCCTCTTCCACCACTTCAAGCGGAGTAGGCGAGGGGCACAAATCTGGAAATGGACCAGTGAACAGCTTTTCAGAGTGTCCAAGTGTGGGATCAGTTGCTGACTGACGATACTCGGCATGGTGGGAGGAAGGAGCATCAGGGTGAGGAGGAGTATGCGGTCGAGACTAGTGTTGAGCCGCCCCCGTAGTGTTCGAGTTCGGTTCGGTTCGTCGAGCACCCGTTTGTTCGCCGAACTAATCATCGAACACCTTCGAACACCGTTAAAACCAATGGCAGGCAAACAAAAACACATAGAATGCCCTTCTAAAACCAAAAAAGTGCGAAGCCGACACGGCCAGTCCGTTCCTGCCCGTGCGACCTCCAGAGCTGCGGTGGACCCTGACGACCAGCCCCCCTCTCCCAATACTGGTGCCTGTCCGCTGGTGGGTCGAGCGAGCCCCCCTGCGGTGGAGGCAGGTCTTAAATTGTCTCTCTAATTTGAATGAATACACTTTAAATCCTTTTACAAAGATCTATTGGAAGGTAACTCTCATGCCAGCAGCCGCGGTAATTCCAGCTCCAGTAGCGTCCACTGAAGCTGCTGCAGTTGAAAAGCTTTTATAAGGATCGAGCTTGGCGGTCCACCGCAAGACGTCCTACCGCCAGTCCCAGCCCCTGTGCCTTGGGGTGTCTCCCGATGCTCTTCACTGAGTGTCCCGGGGGCCCAAACCATTTCCTTTGAAAAAATTAAGTGTCCAAACTACAGGTGGTGTAGCTTGCTTAACAGCTGGGTTAATCCGCTGACTAGCAGACACTGCTACTAGGCCCAAAGTATTGCTTGGGCTAGATGCAATTAAAAATTTGTAATTAGATACTCTCATTGGATGCTGAGAAAGCATTCCATAGTCTCCTGGCACGCCATATATTATTCTCTTAAAAAGCTTGGGGTAGGGGACCCTTTTATAGCCAAAATCATGGCCCTGTATCGCAATCCGTCAGCTAGGCTGAAGATAAATGGAACATTATCATCACCTTTCATAATCAACAATGGGACAAGGCAGGGATGTCCTCTGTCCCCTCTCTTATACATCCTAGTGATGGAGCACCTGCTCTCATCAATTCACGATAACCCCAATATTAGGGGGATTGAGGTGGGAGGCACCGAGTACAAGTGCTCTGCATTTGCTGATGATGTCCTAGTATATATCACTCAACCACATATATCCATCATTGCTGTTATGGCTGAAATTTTAAAATCAATGCAGCGAAGTCTGAGGCCCTCAATGTCTCCCTCCCCAAATCCATACAGGATTCCATCCAGTCCAACTTTCCCTTTCCCTTTGCCTGGCCCTCACAGGGTATCAAATACTTAGGAATTCGTATTCATAGAGACCTCTGGCGTCTATTTTATCTTAATTTTGGGCCCTTTATTGAACAACTCCATAGAGATATTACTTCTTGGACGGTGAAGGATTTTTCCTGGTTCGGCAGTATAAATATACTAAAAATGAACGTCCTATCTAACCTCTCATACCTCTTCCAAACCTTTCCCGTGGTAATTCCCTCAAATTTTAGGAAAAAACTATGCAGTAACTTTTGCAGATTTATCTGGGCAACTGGGCGTCCACGCATTCGGGGGGACGTTCTGATCAGACACAAACAAAAGGGGGGCCTTAGCCTTCCGGATTGTAGAAGGTATTACATGGCAGCAGTACACGCTAGAATCCTGGATTTCTTCCATCATTCGGAGGGGAAATTGTGGGTCAAAATAGCTCAATCCATTTGTCCTAAAGCTCTTACCACTCTCCCATGGTGCGCCCATTTAATTGTCCCCTCTCTTGGCCTCATGTCATATAGTATTTATGCCACTGCTTTGGCTTTGAGATCCCCCAAAAAAAGCTTATCCTCAATCGACCCCCAGGGCCACTTGCTCCTGATTTCAGATAATCCTGATTTCCCACCAGGACTATCTGCAAATAGATTTCTCGGTTCAAATAAATCCCATCCGATATTATTTTCTCATGTCATCTCCAATACTTCGCTGCTCCCCCTCAATGACTTGTTACAGGGAAGAGCCACGTCCCCGAAGGCTAATTTTGAATATAGCCAGTTACAACACTTCTATTCAACTGTGAAGAAGCGCACACATCTTCATAGAGATCTCACAAACTTTGAAAAATTGAGCCTATCATTGTCACCCCCTACACACTCCATCTCCCTACTGTATAATCTCCTCATTGCCCAGGTAACTGACAATAGGCCAGGATTCTGCGGTGCATGGGAAAGGGAACTGGGGAAGTCCTTCTCTGACTCACAATGGGATAAATGTTTCTTCCTAACACATAGGGTCCAAAGCTCAGGAAACCTCCTTCAAAATGATCTCTAGATGGTACCGGGTACCAGCAGTCCTTCATAGATGGTATCCAGTGGTCTCAGATAGATGTTGGAGATGTGGGGAGGGGGAAGGGACAATGTCACACATATGGTGGGCATGCCCTATAATAAATGCATTTTGGGCAAAGGTGGTTCCCATGATTGAGAAGATAATTGGTTTAACTATCCCTAATACGCCAGAAGCCCTCCTTTTATCAATGTTACCAATAAGTAAACATAGTTATAAAAGGTCATCAATAGGCTACCTAATACAGGCAGCTAAGAATGTCATTCCACGACACTGGAAAAGCAGAGACCCTCCCACTGTGGAGGAATGGTTTGCGGAGATCTCCCTCCTTAATAGGATGGAGCATCTGATTGCCATCTCACCGGCTGATGTTGATAGATACTGTGTGATTTGAAGGGATTGGATTGATTTGCAAAACTCTGACGCCTACCATCTAGCCCCCAACTAAAGTTATCCGTGATGTCGGCACAACAATGATCATAATCGCACTCTATTGATTGGTGGTCTGCGGTGGTCCGCTCCCTCTCTCTCTATCTTTCATATGGAAAAATACATGCTTGATCTGGATATTCATGGAAAACCCTCCCTGTACCCCCCCATGTACTGTCGTTATGCATAGATTTATAGTTATACTACCCCTTTTACTATGTATATTGTATTTTCTTGTACTTTTTCAACACAAAAATAAAAAAAAACTTGAATTTGAAAAAAAAAATTGTAATTAGATCTACAGGCGGTGGCTACTCCGCTGACTAGCAGACACTGAAGCTTTGGAGCAGACCTCTGATTCCCAGGCTATAGTATGAGTAAACAGCTCTTCAGACTCAACCATCTGTGTTACCCCAAGCCATAGTGTATGTAGTTTCTTACGGTTAAAAGGGGGAGGAGAGACCCGACCCACCTGGAATTGACGATGGCAACGTCATGTAAAACACAGCAAGGGGACTCCAAAAAGAGTCTCCATTTTTTCCCAAAATTGTAGCACAGACGCCACTTAAGTGGCATCAATTGTCACAGAGTTGCTTAAAATGGTTGGTGAGGTGATTTTCCAAAATCCTCAAGCTTTTAGTCTCCCCAGAATGACACAGGTGGGGCAGATGGTGGTTGTCCCGGCCCGCTAGGCCGCATTGTAGCACAGTGCGTTTCGCACTGCAACTTATGCTTCATATCCATGTGACGGTTCATGCATGAAGTACTCAAACTATGGATTTTTTGGCCTCTACTTAGCTTTTGGTGACAAATGTTACAGATAACACGAGTTGGGTCACCCTTATCGATCTGAAAAATTGCACAGGCTATGCAAGGTTTAGAGCCCATGCGACTCTGCTACTAGCAATACTATCAAATGATTGGCTGGGTTAGATGCAGAGCGTCTGGGTTTGCTTGGGGGTCACCACAGTCTGCCTAGGCTAGATGCAGTTAAAAATCATTATTAGATACACAGGCTGTGCAGCTTGCTTCGCAGCTGGTTTACTACGCTGACTAGTAGACACTGAAGCTTTGGAGCAGACCTCTGAGTAAACAGCTCTTCAGACTCAACCATCTGTGATACCCCAAGCCATAGTGTATGTAGTTTCTTACGGTTAAAAGGGGGGGCACCCAACCCACCTGTAATTGACGATGTCAACATCACGTAAAACACAGGAAGGGGATTCCAAAAAGAGTCTCCATTTTTTCCAAAAATATGGGGCACAGACACCACTTAAGTGGCATCAATTGCCCCAGAGTTGCTTAAAACGGTTGGTGAGGTTATTTTAACAAATCCTCAAGCTTTTACTCTCCCCAGGAAGACACAGGGGTAGAAAAGTCCTTGCGGATCCATGATTTGTTCATCTTTATGAATGTGAGTCTGTCTACATTGTCAGTGGACAGCCGCGTCTGCTTATCTGTCAGCACACCACCAGCAGCGCTGAACACACGTTCACAGAGAACAAAAATTATTATTAATTTGAAAGCTGGTGGAGCTTAGTATAGATGGCCTAATAGAATGAGTACCACACACTGCTACAGGCCCAAAATTTTTTTCCAGGCAATTTGCAGCTAAAAATTATTAGTAATTTGAAAGCTGGTGGAGTTTAGTATAGATGGCCTAATAGAATGAGTACCACACACTGCTACTGGCCCAAAATTATTTTCCGGGCTAGATGCAGCTAAAAATTATTATTAATTTGAAAGCTTAAAATGTTTCGTGAGGTGATTTTAACAAATCCTCAAACTTTTACTCTCCCCAGGATGACACAGGGGTAGAAAAGTCCTTGCGGATCCATGATTTGTTCATCTTTATGAACGTGAGTCTGTCTACATTGTCAGTGGACAGCCACGTGCGCTTTTCTGTCAGCACACCACCAGCAGCGCTGAACACACGTTCAGAGAGAACGCTGGCTGGGGGGCATTACAAGATCTCCAAGGCGTTAGTGGCGAGCTCCGGCCATTTATCCAGATTGGAAGCCCAAAAAGAGCAAGGGTCCAGTGACACAGTCATGGCTTCGATGTTCACTTGGAGATACTCCTGTACCATCGTCTCTAGGCGTTGACTATGTGTCTGACTTCTTGTCTCCTGTGGCCTTGCAAAGGATGGGCTAAAAATGTGGTGAAAGGATTCCGCAAAATTGCTGTTACCAGCAGATACTGTGTTACTGTTACGGTTTGAGTGATGAAGACTCGACAGTCCCACGGTTGGCAAGTTAGAACTGTGAGATTCACTAAGTGCACCACTGGTGTTTTGTGGAAAAGCACATGTAAGATTCTGCAACAGTCTCTGCTGATACTCCTGCATGCGTGAATCCCTTTCTATGGCAGGAATTATTTCGGCAAATTTACTTTTGTACCGGGGATCTAAGAGTGTGGCTACCCAGTAGCCAGAATTATTTTGAATTCTGACAATTCGAGGGTCATATTGCAGGTAGTGCAGCAAGAAGGCACTCATGTGTCTTGCTCATCCAGGAGCACCAAGTCCCTGTTGTGTTGGTGGCAAGGTAAGAATCATGCTTCCTTCCTCTGCCCTCTCCCCCCAACCTCACACAACAGAAATGTGATCAAGGTCTCCCTCATCTGATGAGTCTTCCATGCCCATCGCCAGCTCATCCTCCACTTCTTCCTGGGCTCCTGCACCTTCCTCACTAGTTTGGCTGCTACCATGCGCCCTGGTTAATACCTGGTTAATACCTCTCCCACACCCTCCCATGCCTGCCGCCTTGGTGCTGCCAACCGTCTGGACCTTGCAGATGTTAGCCCTTCCACATACAACTCCTCCTTCTCTACTTCCTCCACCTCCTCTTGTCCCACCACCTGACTCCGAATTCTGTTTAACATGTGCTCCAGCATGTAAATCACCGGAATAGTCATGCTGATAATGGCATCGTCAGCACTAAACGTCTTCGTCGCCATTTTAAAACTGTGCAGAAGGGTGCATAGGTCCCTGATCTGAGACCACTCCTCCAGCGTGATTTTCCCCACCTCTGGATCTCGTTGGCCCAGGCTATAGTCAGAACGTATTGCACCAGGGCTTGTCGGTGCTGCCACAGTCGCTGCAACATGAGTTGAATTCCACCGTGTTGGCACATCGCATTTTAGCCAGTGAAGTGGCAGGCCCAACGACTTCTGTAGTGATGTAAGTCGCTGAGCTGTGGGATGCGAACGGCGGAAGTGAGCACACAGCGACCGTGCCCTCTGCAGAAGGCCATCTAGTCCGGGATAGTGGGCTAAAAATAGCTGGACAACCAGGTTCAACACCTGAGCCATACAAGGCACGAGTGTGACATTGCCCCGGCGAAGGGCCGCACCCAGGTTTGCAGCATTGTAGCACACGGCCTTCCCTGGTTGCAGGTCCAGTGGAGACAACCATTCATGAAACTGGTTCTCCAGAGCTGACTACAACTCTTCAGCTGTGTGACTCACATTTCCCAGACATTTCAAAGTAAAAACCATCAGATGACTTTGAGCCCTGCTGCCAGCATAGTAAGGAGGTGTGCAGGATCCCTTCTGCGCAGTTAGAAAGCGGGTGGCATGACCAGACAGGCTTTGGGTTCAGGTGGAGGACCGAGAGGAGGTTGAGGAGGCAGAAGCAGTGGAGGAACTTCGAGATAAAGAGGATTGATGCACAACTCGTGGGGACAGCAAGACTTGGACAGCAGCCCCTTGTCCTGCTGTCACCATAGTTAGCCAGTGCCCAGTCAGCGACATGTAACGCCCCTGTCCATGCCTACTCGTCCAAGTGTCTGTGGTGAAATGCACCCTGTCACACAAAGAGTTTTTCAAAGAAACGGTGATGTTGTGTGCGACATGCTGGTGGAGCGCAGGCACACCTTTCTTTGAGAAGTAGTGCCGACTGGGCATCCGGTAATGGGACACTGCGACGGACATAAGGTCTCAAAAATCCTCTGTGCCCACCAGGCGAAAAGGCAGAATTTCTGTAGCCAAGAGCTTGCAGATGGTGAAATTCAACCTCTTAGCTTTCTCATGGCTAGGAGGAAATGGTCTTTTACTTGTCCACATCTGAGGGACCGAGGTCTGGCTGTTGTGCTTAGACGGGGTTGAGTAGGGTGTCCCCGGCAAACTGACTGTCTGTGAGGAATATGCAGGCGGAAAAGTTAGGTTGCCTTGATCCAAAGGTGGTGCTCTCAATGTCGGAGAGCGCTCAACACCAGCTGGTGTTTCCACTTCCAAATGAAATGATGACCTGCCAATCACACTGTCTGTTGCGGGTAAAGAAGTGGCAGGTCTGCATCTCAAAACAGGTGTGACTGCTGTCCCCCCAGTCACAGAGGATGAAGAGGCCGCGGATGCACAAGATGGGGCAGACGGTGGTTGGCCCGGCCCGCTAGGCCGCATTGTAGCACAGTGAGCTTCCCACTGCAACTTATGCTTCATATCCATGTGATGGTTCATGCATGAAGTACTCAAACTATGGATTTTTTGACCTCTACTTAGCTTTTGGTTACAAATGTTACAGATAACATGAGTTGAGTCATCCTTATCGATCTGAAAAAATGCCCAGGCTATGCAAGGCTTAGAACCCATGCGACCTGAAGAGCCACCACGACTTGTTGTCAGAGGCAGAGTTGTGTTTGAGGATGCAGTTGTTGACGTGCTTCCAGTATTACGTCTCTGTCCAGGAAGGCGCAACCTGACCTCGTCGTCACTAGCATCCTCCTCTACCTCCTCTGCTGACCTCATCGACTGGCTGACTGTGGGTTAACAGTAAGTGGGATTTGCAACCTCGTCATCATCACCCTGTGTGTTCTCACACCCGTCGTCCTCAGAGCCAACCTCTTCCTGCCCTGACAAAAAACTCAAGTTGTCGCTCCAATCAGGTTTTTGAGTCTCATCATCGTCTTCCTCATTGTCTCCACCAACAGGAGTTACAGTTTGGGAACGAGGGTCTACATTATGGTCAGAACCTTCTTCATCTGGTCCTGGATCCGACTCATAATGATTCTGGGCATCAGTGCAGATCATTTCCTCGTCTGGATTCACAGAAGCTCTGGAGCCGACCTCTGATTCCCAGGCTATAGTATGAGTAAACAGCTCTGCAGACTCAACCATCTGTTCTACCCCATACTCAGACAGGCAGCTGGAGACTTGGGAGCTGTGAGGAAGCAAGTGCGATTGGGGTGACACCTCTGAGGACTGAAGTATTTGTGATGTTGAAGTTGAGGTGGAGGAGAGCCCACTTAAAGGAGCACTTGATATCCGTTGAAGCACCTGCTGTTTTTGTGCCTCATCTGGAATTTGTAGTGATGGGCTTGGCCGTAAGAAAGGGATCATATCACATTGTCCACTTAAAGAAGTAGACATCTTAGTTTGGCTGGAAGATGGTCTTTCTTCTGCGGATGTTACTGTTGCTTTAACACCTACCCCATGGACACAACCTTTTTGTTAGAACCTTGCTCTTAGGTTTTTTCCTTTGCTGGTCAAATGACCTTGTTGGCCTAATTATAACCTGCTACGCCCTTCTGGCTTTGCTGGACTTCATTGTATAACTACTTTCTAGCTAGCCTGTGTTCTGTATCTATCTCTGTTAGTTTGCTTGGTCTACGGACCTCTATGTTCTATATATTTTGTTTGTTTGTCTGTCTGCTACTATTTCTGTTAGGAGGTGTCCCATATTCCTCCCAGTACTTAGTACTTGTAGGGATTCCTTCCCCACATCTATAGGTCTCCGTACAGACTAGCTTAGGACTTTAGCAGGTCTGATCGCAGGATCAGGTTCCCTGTTACATCGTAGGGATTCAGCTGAGTTCTATCGTAGGGACAGATCTCCTCTCTTTCCTTAGCTCTGGTAGCAGAACATAACAGTAAGTCCAGCCTGCAAATTCTCTAAGGAAAGATTTTTCTGTTCCATCATGGTGTCGGTTCAGGATTTGGCTAAACACCTGCAGGGACTCTCTCTGGAAGTGGCCGAGCTCCGTCAGCACGTGAGTAACTGTACTGGAGCACATTTCTTGGAGCCTAAGGTATGTTTGCCGGATTTATTTTTTGGTGAACACCGAGAATTTTTTTCATTTAAAAATGCTTGCTTATTGTATTTTCGTTTGAGACCCAAGTGCTCTGGGGATGAATCCCAGCGCATAGGGTTCATAATGTCACTTTTGCGCAAAGAGCCTCAGGAGTGGGCCTTTTCTTTGCAACCTAGTGATACATGCTTCAGATCAGTGGATAGTTTTTTTTCTGCTTTGGGACTATTATATGATGATCCTGACCGTGTCGCATCAGCTGAGACTGAGTTGAGACGTTTGAAACAGGGATCAGGTAATGTGGAAAAATATTGTACTCATTTCCGTCGTTGGTCTACTCAAACAGGGTGGAACGATTCTGCTCTGAAAAGTCTATTTCTTGCTGGACTCAATGAAAGGGTTAAAGACCTGCTAATTGCTTATCCTACACCTGAAGATTTGCAACAGGCTATGCAATTAGCTATACGGGTGGATAGGAGACTGCGTGCAAGGGTTAATGAGAGCAAATCCTCTGCTATGTCAGTTTCTGGTTATGAGAATGTGTGTACTAACAGTGGTGAACCGATGGAGATTGGATCGGTGGCACCTCGCTCTCAAGAAAAAGACCGTAGATTTTCTGAAGGCTTGTGTTTCTATTGCGGAAAATCTGGTCATTTGATTAAAGGCTGTGAGCTTCGTATGAAGAAAGAAAAAAAAATGGTCAGTCATGCCCGTATTGCCTGTTTAAATTCCAAGGGTGTATTTTTAGCTGCTTCCACGATTGCTCAGGAAAAATTAATGGAATTTCGGGTGTTTGTTGATTGTGGGTCTACTCTGAATGTAATTGATGGGGGATTCTTGGAAAGACTCAATTTAAAACCCGAACCTTTATCATCCCCCATTGCTGTGGTTTCTGTGGATGGTTCCCCTTTGAAGAATATTACTCTCAAGGTCTGTGAATTTCCTCTCACTATTAATGGTGTTCACCATGAGAAATTGGATTTGGTAGTTTTGAATAACTTGCCTTCTCCAGTAATATTGGGATTGCCCTGGTTAAAATTTCACAATCCTGTACTGGATTGGTCTACCAATGAAATTAAATCCTGGAGCCATAAATGTTATGACAAGTGTTGTAACGGGCGTATTGCAGCTGTGGATAGGGGGGAATTACCTGTTCCTATTCAGGATTTTTGGAGAGTTTTTTCTGAGAAGGAATCGCAGGTTTTGCCTCCCCATAGAGACTATGATTGTTCTATTGAATTTGTCCCTGGAGCGACTCTTCCTAAAAGTCGTTTATTTAACCTTACTATTCCTGAGAGGAAGGCTTTGGAGGAATACATACAGACAAGTTTGGCCGCCGGTCACATTAGGCCCTCTAAGTCTCCTGTGGCGGTTGGATTTTTTTTTGTAAAAAAAAAGGACGGCGGTTTACGTCCTTGTCTGGATTTTCGTGAGATTAACAAAATTACTGTACGCAATCCTTACCCACTGCCATTGATTCCTGATCTGTTTAACCAGTTAATGGGGGCCAAGTGGTTCTCTAAAATTGACCTTAAGGGGGCATACAATCTGTTGCGCATGAAGGAGGGTGACGAATGGAAGACTGCTTTTAACACTCCTGTGGGTCATTTTGAGAATCTGGTTATGCCTTTTGGTCTTACTAATGCTCCTGCATTTTTTCAGAATCTTATTAATGACATCCTTAGACCTTTGATCGGCAAAAATGTGGTTGTGTATTTGGATGACATTTTGATTTATTCGCCGGATCTGGAGTCTCATTGGTGGAGCGTACGTGAGGTGTTACAATTATTAATGGACAATTCGCTTTTTGCTAAGCTGGAGAAATGTGAGTTCGCTGTACAGAGAATTAGTTTTTTGGGCTACATTATCTCCAGCGAAGGTTTTGAGATGGACCCGGTTAAAGTTCAAGCTGTACAGGAATGGCCTAGGCCTATTGGTTTGAAATCGATACAGAGGTTTTTAGGTTTCGCCAATTATTACAGAAAATTCATAAAAAAAAATTCTAGTATTGTCAAACCTCTGACCGATCTCACCAGGAAAGGTGCTGATGCGGTTCAGTGGTCTTCTGAGGCCATTGAAGCTTTTGTGTATCTCAAGGAGAGGTTCACCTCTGCTCCCATCCTTATGCAGCCTGATGTGACTAAGCCGTTTTTGGTTGAGGTTGATGCTTCCTCTGTGGGGGTTGGCGCAGTATTGTCTCAGGATAACGGGGATGGATTACATCCCTGTGCCTTTTTTTCAAAAAAATTTTCGGAGACTGAACTGAATTACGATATTGGTAATCGGGAATTATTGGCTATTAAACTCGCATTTGAACACTGGCGCCACTTCTTGGAAGGTGCGGAATTTCCCGTTCAGGTTCTTACGGATCATAAAAATCTGATATATCTTGATGCTGCCAAGCGCCTGAATGCCCGTCAGGCTAGGTGGGCACTGTTTTTCTCGCGGTTTAATTTCTCCGTTACTTACATCCCTGGTACTAAGAATGTTAAGGCGGATGCCTTGTCTCGCAGTTTTTCTCCCATAGTCGGTGCTGAGAAAGAGGAGGACATTTTACAAGAAGGTGTTGTGATAGCTGCTTTGGACTCCGTTTTGGAAGATGAGATTCTTAAAGCACAGGAGAATGCCCCATCTAACACTCCTCATGGGAGGTTGTTTGTGCCTGGGACCTTTAGGAGAGATTTGTTTGTTGAGTGTCACGAATCTCGGTTGGCAGGTCATCCCGGAATCTCTGAGACCAAGAGACTGGTGGGTCGCAGTTTTTGGTGGCCTGGATGGCAGAAGGAAGTCATTAAGTGGGTGCGTCAATGTACTATATGTGCTAGATCTAAGTCCTCACATACTCCTGCTGCGGGGTTGCTTTGTCCTTTGGAGGTTCCCAGTGCTCCTTGGACACATTTGGCTATGGACTTTATAACTGACCTTCCCCCCTCTGAGGGTTTTACTGTCATCTGGGTGGTCGTGGACCGTTTTAGCAAGATGTGTCACTTGGTTCCCTTCGTCAAACTGCCCTGCGCTAAAACTCTCGCTAAGGCCTTTGTCAAGGAAATTGTCAGACTTCATGGCGTTCCTACTGACATTGTTTCTGATAGGGGTCCTCAGTTCGTGGCTCGTTTTTGGCGTGCCTTTTGTGACAGGTTGGGAGTTCATTTGTCGTTCTCGTCCGGATATCATCCTGAATCTAATGGCCAGACAGAAAGGAAAAACCAGGATGTTGAGCAGTTCTTGCGTTGTTTTGTGGCAGACAATCAAGAGGGGTGGTCTGAGTTTCTGCCACTTGCTGAATTTGCTCTGAACAATCATACATCTTCTTCTGCTGGTTGTTCGCCTTTTTTTTTGTTGTTCTGGGAGACATCCGTCGTTTGGGTCGTTCTCCAAGTTGCGATCTGCCGTGCCTGAGGAGGAGAATTTTTCCGGTGATTTGGAGAGAGTTTGGACGGAGGTGCGTGGTAATCTTCAGGAGGCCAACAGAAAATCTAAAGACTACTTTGATAGGAAACGACAGGAGGTTTTGTTCGCTGTTGGTGACATGGTTTGGTTGTCCTCTAGGAATTTGCGGTTGAGGATTCCTTCTAAGAAATTGGGTCCCAAGTTTGTAGGGCCCTTTAAGGTGCTTCAGGTTGTCAACCAATCTGCTGTTAGGTTGGAGGTTCCTACCTCCTGGAGAATTAATCCGGTATTTCATGTCTCTCTGTTAAAAAAAGCTGTTGTGTCGGATGGTGATGCCTCTGCCTCTGTTCCTCCGGTGGTGGAGGACGGGGAATATGAAATTTCTCGCATCCTTAACTCTAGACGGTATAGAGGTAGTTTGCAGTATCTTGTGGCCTGGAAAGGTTTCGGACCTGAGGATAACTCTTGGGTGAGGTCAGATGATGTTTCCGCGTCCAGACTTATCAGAGCGTTTCACAGGAGATTTCCTGATAAGCCTGGTCCTAGGGGATCCGGAGGATCCTCTTAGAAGGGGGGGTACTGTTAGAACCTTGCTCTTAGGTTTTTTCCTTTGCTGGTCACATGACCTTGTTGGCCTATTTAATCCTGCTCTGCCCTTCTGGCTTTGCTGGACTTCATTGTATAACTACTTTCTAGCTAGCCTGTGTTCTGTATCTAACTCTGTTAGTTTGCTTGGTCTACGGACCTCTATGTTCTATATATTTTGTTTGTTTGTCTGTCTGCTACTATTTCTGTTAGGAGGTGTCCCATATTCCTCCCAGTCCTTAGTACTTGTAGGGATTCCTTCCCCACATCTATAGGTCTCCGTACAGACTAGCTTAGGACTTTAGCAGGTCTGATCGCAGGATCAGGTTCCCTGTTACATCGTAGGGATTCAGCTGAGTTCTATCGTAGGGACAGATCTCCTCTCTTTCCTTAGCTCTGGTAGCAGAACATAACACTTTTTTTCCCTTCCCAACACGCCTATTCCCCTATCCACCAGCTGCAGGCCTTTTGCCACTCATTTTAGTGGTTAACTAATTGACAACTCTGGAGTTATTTGCACAAAAAACGATGGATGGAAACCGAGCAGAGCTGAGTGGCCAAATTGTGGTACTAGCCCAAAAGGATTAGCTGGGTTAGAAGCAGTAAAACAATTTTATTAAATACACAGGTGGTGGAGCTTGGTATAGATGGCCTAATAGAATGAGTACCAAACACTGCTACAGGCCCAAAATTATTTTCCAGGCAAGATGCAGCTAAAAATTATTAGTAATTTCAAACCTGGTGGAGCTTAGTATAGATGGCCTAATAGAATGAGTAACACACACTGCTAATATGCCCAAAATTATTTTACAGGCAAGATGCAGCTAAAAATTATTAGTAATTTGAAAGCTGGTGGAGCTTAGTATAGATGGCCTAATAGAATGAGTACCACACACTGCTAATATGCCCAAAATTATTTTCCAGGCAAGATGCAGCTAAAAATTATTAGGAATTTGAAAGCTAGTGGAGCTTAGTATAGATGGCCCAATAGAATGAGTACCACACACTGCTAATATGCCCAAAATTATTTTCCAGGCAAGATGCAGCTAAAAATTATTAGTAATTTGAAAGCTGGTGGAGCTTAGTATAGATGGCCTAATAGAATGAGTACCACACACTGCTAATATGCCCAAAATTATTTTACAGGCAAGATGCAGCTAAAAATTATTATTAATTTCAAAGCTGGGGGAGCTTGGTATAGATGGCCTAATACAATGAGTACCACACACTGCTACTAAGCCCAAAATTATTTTCTGGGCTAGATGCAGCTAAAAATTATTATTAATTTCAAAGCTGGTGGAGCTTGGTATAGATGGCCTAATACAATGAGTACCACAAACTGCTGCTAAGCCCAAAATTATTTTCCAGGCTAGATGCAGCTAAAAATTATTATTAATTTCAAAGCTGGTGGAGCTTGGTATAGATGGCCTAATACAATGAGTACCACACACTGCTACTAAGCCCAAAATTATTTTCCGGGCTAGATGCAGCTAAAAATTATTATTAATTTCAAAGCTGGTGGAGCTTGGTATAGATGGCCTAATAGAATGAGTACCACACACTGCTACTAAGCCCAAAATTATTTTCCGGGCTAGATGCAGCTAAAAATTATTATTAATTTCAAAGCTGGTGGAGCTTGGTATAGATGGCCTAATACAATGAGTACCACACACTGCTACTAAGCCCAAAATTATTTTCCAGGCTAGATGCAGCTAAAAATTATTATTAATTTCAAAGCTGGTGGAGCTTGGTATAGATGGCCTAATACAATGAGTACCACACACTGCTACTAAGCCCAAAATTATTTTCTGGGCTAAATGCAGCTAAAAATTATTATTAATTTCAAAGCTGGTGGAGCTTGGTATAGATGGCCTAATACAATGTGTACCACACACAGCTACTAAACTCAAAATTATTTTCCACGCTAGATACAGCTAAAAATTATTATTAATTTCAAAGCTGGTGGAGCTTGGTATAGATGGCCTAATACAATGAGTACCACACACTGCTACTATGCCCAAAATTATTTTCCGGGCTAGATGCAGCTAAAAATTATTATTAATTTCAAAGCTGGTGGAGCTTGGTATAGATGGCCTAATACAATGAGTACCACACACTCCTAATAAGCCCAAAATTATTTTCTGGGCTAAATGCAGCTAAAAATTATTATTAATTTCAAAGCTGGTGGAGCTTGCTACAGATGGCCTAATATAATGAGTACCACACACAGCTGCTAAGCCCAAAATTATTTTCCGGGCTAGATGCAGCTAAAAATTATTATTAATTTCAAAGCTGGTGGAGCTTGGTATAGATGGCCTAATACAATGAGTACCACACACTGCTACTAAGCCCAAAATTATTTTCTGGGCTAAATGCAGCTAAAAATTATTATTAATTTCAAAGCTGGTGGAGCTTGCTATAGATTGCCTAATATAATGAGTACCACACACAGCTGCTAAGCCCAAAATTATTTTCCGGGCTAGATGCAGCTAAAAATTATTATTTATTTCAAAGCTGGTGGAGCTTGGTATAGATGGCCTAATGCAATGAGTACCACACACAGCTACTAAGCCCAAAATTATTTTCCGGGCTAGATGCAGCTAAAAATTATTATTAATTTCAAAGCTGGTGGAGCTTCGTATAGATGGCCTAATACAATGAGTACCACACACTGCTAATAAGCCCAAAATGATTTTCTGGGCTAGATGCAGCTAAAAATTATTATTAATTTCAAAGCTGGTGGATCTTGGTATAGATGGCCTAATACAATGAGTACCACACACTGCTACTTAGCCCTAAATAATTTTCCGGGCTAGATGCAGCTAAAAATTATTATTAATTTCAAAGTTGGTGGAGCTTGCTATAGATAGCCTAATACAATGAGTACCACACACTGCTACTAAGCCCAAAATTATTTTCCGGGCCAGATGCAGCTAAAAATGATTATTTATTTCAAAGCTGGTGGAGCTTGGTATAGATTGCCTAATACAATGAGTAACACACACTGCTACTAAGCCCAAAATTATTTTCCGGGCTAGATGCAGCTAAAAATTATTATTAATTTCAAAGCTGGTGGAGCTTGGTATAGATGGCCTAATACAATGAGTACCACACACTGCTACTAAGCCCAAAATTATTTTCCACACTAGATGCAGCTAAAAATTATTATTAATTTCAAAGCTGGTGGAGCTTGGTATAGATGGCCTAATACAATGAGTAGCACACACAGCTACTAAGCCCAAAATTATTTTCCGGGCTAGAAGCAGCTAAAAATTATTATTAATTTCAAAGCTGGTGGAGCTTGGTATAGATGGCCTAATACAATGAGTACCACACACTGTTACTATGCCCAAAATTATTTTCCGGGCTAAATGCAGCTAAAAATTATTATTAAATTCAAAGCTGGTGGAGCTTGGTATAGATGGCCTAATGGAATGAGTACCACACACTGCTACTAAGCCCAAAATTATTTTCTGGGTTAATTGCAGCTAAAAATTATTATTAATTTCAAAGCTGGTGGAGCTTGGTATAGATGGCCTAATACAATGAGTACCACACACAGCTACTAGCTTGGTATAGATGGACTAATACAATGAGTACCACACACTGCTACTATGCCCAAAATTATTTTCCGGGTTAGATGCAGCTAAAAATTATTATTAATTTCAAAGCTGGTGGAGCTTGGTATAAATGGCCTAATACAATGAGTACCACACACTGCTACTAAGCCCAAAATTATTTTCTGGGCTAGATGTAGCTAAAAATTATTATTAATTTCAAAGCTGGTGGAGCTTGGTATAGATGGCCTAATAGATTGAGTACCACACACTGCTAATATGCCCAAAATTATTTTACAGGCAAGATGCAGCTAAAAATTATTATTAATTTCAAAGCTTGTGGAGCTTGGTATAGATGGCCTAATACAATGAGTACCACCCACTGCTACTAAGCCCAAAATTATTTTCCGGGCTAGATGCAGCTAAAAATTATTATTAATTTCAAAGCTGTTGGAGCTTGGTATAGATGGCCTAATACAATGAGTACCACACACTACTATTATGCCCAAAATTATTTTCCAGGCAAGATGCAGCTAAAAATTATTAGTAATTTGAAAGCTGGTGGAGCTTAGTATAGATGGCCTAATAGAATGAGTATCACACACTGCTACAGGCCCAAAAGGTTTTACTTGGCTAGGTGCAGTAAAAAAATTGTATTACATACACACGTGGTATAGCTTGCAACACAGATAGGCTACTCCACTGACTAACACACACTGCAAGAGGCCCAAAAGGATTTGCCTAGCTAGATTTAGCCAAATGCTGTGAAAAACACTTGCACAGCACTAAAACAGACCTGCCTGGGAAAAAGTGCTAGGAACTGCTGTAACCTAGCCCTCAAAAGGGCTGCAATTACAAACTAGTCCCTACTCCCTAAACCTTTCTGTCTATTTAAGAGAAAATTAGCTTGCAATTAAGTTACACAATATAGCGCTAACAGCAGCAGCAGTGCCATCTAACACTCAGCTGCAGCAGTGAGAAAATGATGGCGACGGGGAAAATGGCTGGGTCTTATAGGGCAAGGACATGTGACATAGACAGCCAATGACTAGTGTTGAGCGATACCTTCCGATATCGGGAAATATCGGATCGGATTGGATCGGACCGATACCGAAAAAGTATCAGATATCGCCGATTCCGATACCGGAAACCAATGCAAGTCAATGGGACAGAAATATCGGAATGAAAATAAACCCTTTCTTTCCTTGTAGGTTAATTCTACATGAAGGAAAACAACTAAGAATAATGTAGAATGTATTGGGGGAGGTGGGGGAGACAATAAAGGCATAGAGGTTTAGCCCAATCAAATGGAATAGCAGGAATTAATATTTTTTTAAGACGTTCTGAGTTACGGAAATATTGACTATGTGAAGTATTTTTATATTTTGTCAGATATTTATGTTTCACTACTTCCATGCTCTTCACCTTCTTTTTTACTTCTCCCACACTTTCTCCTTCATCATCCTCAGCATCTTTTTCATCCACTTCTTCTTCACCTTCTTCATCTTCTTCTTCTTCTTCACCTTCTTCGTATTATTCTTTTTTTTTACATTCTTCATATTCTACTTCTTCATCTTCTTCATCTTCTTCTTCTTCATCATATTCTTATTTGTGGCAGGCATTCCTGTAGTTGTTATCTATAAAAGGTTGGACATTACACCTTTCGTTCTGCCCGTCACAAAAGATTTACAACAGGATTTGTCCGCGTTCAGTTTGGCCTGCAGCAGCAGGTCTTTTCCAGGGGCACCACGAGGAGGAACGGACTCACCCCCATACACTGCTTAGTCATCTTCTGCTTATAATTTAGATATTATCTTTTGCTCTGATTTTTAGTCTTATGCTTAATGTTCTTCCGCTTTTTGTTCTGCAGCTTCTTGTATTTCTGCTTCTTGGTTTTCTGTCTCTTGTTCTTCTGTATCTTGGTGCTTGTCTTCTCTTCTTTGTCCTCTTGGTCAACTTCTTCAGGGTCATCTTCTTGGTCTTCTTCGGGGTGGTCTTCAGGGTCATCGTCTTCGGGGGTCCTCGTCTTCGGGGTCCTCGTCTTCTTCGGGTTGGTCTTCTGGGTCCTCGTCTTCGGGGTCCTCGTCTTCTTCGGGGTGGTCTTCAGGGTCCTCGTCTTCTTCGGGGTGGTCTTCAGGGTCCTCGTCTTCTTCGGGGTGGTCTTCAGGGTCCTCGTCTTCAGGGTCGTCGTCTTCGGGGTCCTCGTCTTCTTAGGGTTGGTCTTCAGGGTCCTCGTCTTCAGGGTCCTCGTCAGGGAGATCTAGAGTGATTACCAAGAACCATTTCAAAAAGCTTTAACTTGGAAATGTAGCAGAAGGTACAAGAAAGCTGAGGAACTACCAAGGACCAGCTGACGGTACTGGAACCCGGATGGGTAGCAGAAGGTACAAGAGCCAATGGAACTGCCGAAGACCAGCTGACGGTACTGGAACTCGGTTACTAAGCAGGAGGTACCTGTGCCAGAAAGCACTACCAAGGACCAGCAGACGTTGGTGGAACTTGGATACCGAGAAGGAGGCACCTAATCCAAAGGCACTGCCGAGAACCAGCTGACGGTACTGAAACCCGGATGGGTAGCAGAAGGTACCCATGTAAAAAAAAGTTCAAGGCCGCGAGCCGGCCGCAGTTACCAAAACCCACAGTCCTACAGGGGGTGCTTGTCCTATTGGCACTATGGAACCAGCCTTCATTGCCAGATCCCGCAGCCCACATAGGAGTCACCTAAACTGCAGGCACCATAGACTCGGCTAACCCGACCGCAACACGACAGGACAACGCATTGGAGGCAAAGTGACGTTGACACTACCCGGAAGCAGCTGGCGTGCTGGAACCAGGCTGGGCAGGAGGGAGTACCCATGCCAAAGTCACTGCCGAGAACCAGCTGACGGTACTGGAACCCGGATGGGTAGTAGAAGGTACAAGAGCAAATGGAACTACCGAGGACCAGCTGACGGTACTGGAACCCGGATGGGTAGCAGAAGGTACAAGAGCCAATGGAACTGCCGAAGACCAGCTGACGGTACTGGAACTCGGTTACTAAGCAGGAGGTACCTGTGCCAGAAAGCACTACCAAGGACCAGCAGACGTTGGTGGAACTTGGATACCGAGAAGGAGGCACCTAATCCAAAGGCACTGCCGAGAACCAGCTGACGGTACTGGAACCCGGATGGGTAGCAGAGGGTACCCATGTAAAAAAAAGTTCAAGGTCGCGAGCCGGCCGCAGTTACCAAAACCCACAGTCCTATAGGGGGTGCTTGTCCTATTGGCACTATGGAACCAGCCTTCATTGCCAGATCCCGCAGCCCACTTAAGAGTCACCTAAACTGCAGGCACCATAGAGTCGGCTAACCCGACCGCAACACGACAGAACAACACATTGGAGGCAAAGTGACGTTGACACTACCCGGAAACCGCTGGCGTGCTGGAACCAGGCTGGGCAGGAGGGAGTACCCATGCCAAAGTCACTGCCGAAAACCAGCTGACGGCACTGGAACCCGGATGGGTAGTAGAAGGTACAAGAGCAAATGGAACTACCGAGGACCAGCTGACGGTACTGGAACCCGGATGGAGAGCAGAAGGTACAAGAGCAAATGGAACTACTGAGGACCAGCTGACGGTACTGGAACCCGGATGGGTAGCAGAAGGTACAAGAGCCAATGGAACTGCCGAAGACCAGCTGACGGTACTGGAACTCGGTTACTAAGCAGGAGGTACCTGTGCCAGAAAGCACTACCAAGGACCAGCAGACGTTGGTGGAACTTGGATACCGAGAAGGAGGCACCTAATCCAAAGGCACTGCCGAGAACCAGCTGGCGGTGCTGGAACCCAGGGTGAATACTAAAAACAGAGTGGAGCCAGAGGTGTAATTGGAGCAAGTTTTAAATCAGTAGTACAGTGGATGTGGACAGAGCAGGAGAAATTGTCGTCCGCACAGCAGGGGAACAGCTGACGTTACTGAACCCCAATAACATGGCAGCAAGTGTTGACTGTGCAGACGGCCCTTCCGAGCGCCAACTGGCGGTGTTGGAGCTCAGGGATAATACTGAAAACAGAGGAGCCAGAGGTGTATTTGGAGGAGGTTTTAAATCAGTAGTACAGTGGATGTGGACAGAGCATTAGAAATTGTCGTCCGCACAGCAGGGGAACAGCTGACGTTACTGAATCCCAATAACACGGCAGCAAGTGTTGACTGTGCAGAAGGCACTTCCGTGCGCCAACTGGCGGTGTTGGAGCTCAGGGATAATACTGAAAACAGAGGAGCCAGAGGTGTATTTGGAGGAAGTTTTAAATCAGTAGTACAGTGGATGTGGACAGAGCAGGAGAAATTGCCGTCCGCACAGCAGGGGAACAGCTGACGTTACTGAACCCCAATAACATGGCAGCAAGTGTTGACTGTGCAGACAGCACTTCCGAGCGCCAACTGGCGGTGTTGGAGCTCAGGGATAATACTGAAAACAGAGGAGCCAGAGGTGTAATTGGAGCAACTTTAAAATCTGTAGTAGTGAGAATGTGGACAGAGCAGGAGAAATTGCCGTCCGCACAGCAGGGGAACAGCTGACGTTACTGAACCCCAATAATACGGCAGCAAGTGTTGACTGTGCAGACGGCACTTCCGTGCGCCAACTGGCGGTGTTGGAGCTCAGGGATAATACTGAAAACAGAGGAGCCAGAGGTGTAATTGGAGCAACTTTAAAATCTGTAGTAGTGAAAATGTGGACAGAGCAGGAGAAATTGCCGTCCGCCTAGCAGGGGAACAGCTGACGTTACTGAACCCCAATAACACGGCAGCAAGTGTTGACTTTGCAGATGGCACTTCCGAGCGCCAACTGGCGGTGTTGGAGCTCAGGGATAATACTGAAAACAGAGGAGCCAGAGGTGTAATTGGAGCAACTTTAAAATCTGTAGTAGTGAGAATGTGGACAGAGCAGGAGAAATTGCCGTCCGCACAGCAGGGGAACAGCTGACGTTACTGAACCCCAATAACACGGCAGCAAGTGTTGACTGTGCAGACGGCACTTCCGTGCGCCAACTGGCGGTGTTGGAGCTCAGGGATAATACTGAAAACAGAGGAGCCAGAGGTGTAATTGGAGCAACTTTAAAATCTGTAGTAGTGAGAATGTGGACAGAGCAGGAGAAATTGCCGTCCACACAGCAGGGGAACAACTGACGTTACTGAACCCCAATAACACGGCAGCAAGTGTTGACTGTGCAGACGGCACTTCCGTGCGCCAACTGTCGGTATTGGAGCTCAGGGATAATACTGAAAACAGAGGAGCCAGAGGTGTAATTGGAGCAACTTTAAAATTTGTAGTAGTGAGAATGTGGACAGAGCAGGAGAAATTGCCGTCCGCACAGCAGGGGAACAGCTGACGTTACTGAACCCCAATAACACAGCAGCAAGTGTTGACTGTGCAGACGGCACTTCCGTGCGCCAACTGGCGGTGTTGGAGCTCATGGATAATACTGAAAACAGAGGAGCCAGAGGTGTAATTGGAGCAACTTTAAAATCTGTAGTAGTGAGAATGCTAACAGCAGCAGCAGTGCCATCTAACACTCAGCTGCAGCAGTGAGAAAATGATGGCGACGGGGAAAATGGCTGGGTCTTATAGGGCAAGGACATGTGACATAGACAGCCAATGACTAGTGTTGAGCGATTCCTTCCGATATCGGGAAATATCGGATCGGATTGGATCGGACCGATACCGAAAAAGTATCGGATATCGCCGATTCCGATACCGGAAACCAATGCAAGTCAATGGGACAGAAATATCGGAATGAAAATAAACCCTTTCTTTCCTTGTAGGTTAATTCTACATGAAGGAAAACAACTAAGAATAATGTAGAATGTATTGGGGGAGGTGGGGGAGACAATAAAGGCATAGAGGTTTAGCCCAATCAAATGGAATAGCAGGAATTAATTTTTTTTTTTAAGACGTTCTGAGTTACGGAAATATTGACTATGTTAAGTATTTTTATATTTTGTCAGATATTTATGTTTCACTACTTCCATGCTCTTCACCTTCTTTTTTACTTCTCCCACACTTTCTCCTTCATCATCCTCAGCATCTTTTTCATCCACTTCTTCTTCACCTTCTTCATCTTCTTCTTCTTCACCTTCTTCGTATTATTCTTTTTTTTACATTCTTCATATTCTACTTCTTCATCTTCTTCATCTTCTTCTTCTTCATCATATTCTTATTTGTGGCAGGCATTCCTGTAGTTGTTATCTATAAAAGGTTAGACATTACACCTTTCGTTCTGCCCGTCACAAAAGATTTACAACAGGATTTGTCCGCGTTCATTTTGGCCTGCAGCAGCAGGTCTTTTCCAGGGGCACCACGAGGAGGAACGGACTCACCCCCATACACTGCTTAGTCATCTTCTGCTTATAATTTAGATATTATCTTTTGCTCTGATTTTTAGTCTTATGCTTAATGTTCTTCCGCTTTTTGTTCTGCAGCTTCTTGTATTTCTGCTTCTTGGTTTTCTGTCTCTTGTTCTTCTGTATCTTGGTGCTTGTCTTCTCTTCTTTGTCCTCTTGGTCAACTTCTTCAGGGTCATCTTCTTGGTCTTCTTCGGGGTGGTCTTCAGGGTCGTCGTCTTCGGGGGTCCTCGTCTTCGGGGTCCTCGTCCTCTTCGGGTTGGTCTTCTGGGTCCTCGTCTTCGCGGTCCTCGTCTTCTTCGGGGTGGTCTTCAGGGTCCTCGTCTTCTTCGGGATGGTCTTCAGGGTCCTCGTCTTCAGGGTCCTCGTCTTCAGGGTCGTCGTCTTTGGGGTCCTCGTCTTCTTAGGGTTGGTCTTCAGGGTCCTCGTCTTCAGGGTCCTCATCAGGGAGATCTAGAGTGATTACCAAGAACCATTTCAAAAAGCTTGAACTTGGAAATGTAGCAGAAGGTACAAGAAAGCTGAGGAACTACTGAGGACCAGCTGACGGTACTGGAACCCGGATGGGTAGCAGAAGGTACAAGAGCCAATGGAACTGCCGAAGACCAGCTGACGGTACTGGAACTCGGTTACTAAGCAGGAGGTACCTGTGCCAGAAAGCACTACCAAGGACCAGCAGACGTTGGTGGAACTTGGATACCGAGAAGGAGGCACCTAATCCAAAGGCACTGCCGAGAACCAGCTGACGGTACTGGAACCCGGATGGGTAGCAGAAGGTACCCATGTAAAAAAAAGTTCAAGGCCGCGAGCCGGCCGCAGTTACCAAAATCCACAGTCCTACAGGGGGTGCTTGTCCTATTGGCACTATGGAACCAGCCTTCATTGCCAGATCCCGCAGCCCACATAGGAGTCACCTAAACTGCAGGCACCATAGAGTCGGCTAACCCGACCGCAACACAACAGGACAACACATTGGAGGCAAAGTGACGTTGACACTACCCGGAAACAGCTGGCGTGCTGGAACCAGGCTGGGCAGGAGGGAGTACCCATGCCAAAGTTACTGCCGAGAACCAGCTGACGGTACTGGAACCCGGATGGGTAGTAGAAGGTACAAGAGCAAATGGAACTACCGAGGACCAGCTGACGGTACTGGAACCCGGATGGGTAGCAGAAGGTACAAGAGCCAATGGAACTGCCGAAGACCAGCTGACGGTACTGGAACTCGGTTACTAAGCAGGAGGTACCTGTGCCAGAAAGCACTACCAAGGACCAGCAGACGTTGGTGGAACTTGGATACCGAGAAGGAGGCACCTAATCCAAAGGCACTGCCGAGAACCAGCTGACGGTACTGGAACCCGGATGGGTAGCAGAAGGTACCCATGTAAAAAAAAGTTCAAGGCCACGAGCCGGCCGCAGTTACCAAAACCCACAGTCCTACAGGGGGTGCTTGTCCTTTTGGCACTATGGAACCAGCCTTCATTGCCAGATCCCGCAGCCCACATAGGAGTCACCTAAACTGCAGGCACCATAGAGGCGGCTAACCCGACCGCAACACGACAGGACAACGCATTGCAGGCAAAGTGACGTTGACACTACCCGGAAACCGCTGGCGTGCTGGAACCAGGCTGGGCAGGAGGGAGTACCCATGCCAAAGTCACTGCCGAGAACCAGCTGACGGTACTGGAACTCGGATGGGTAGTAGAAGGTACAAGAGAAAATGGAACTACCGAGGACCAGCTGACGGTACTGGAACCCGGATGGGTAGCAGAAGGTACAAGAGCAAATGGAACTACCGAGGACCAGCTGACGGTACTGGAACCCGGATGGGTAGCAGAAGGTACAAGAGCCAATGGAACTGCCGAAGACCAGCTGACGGTACTGGAACTCGGTTACTAAGCAGGAGGTACCTGTGCCAGAAAGCACTACCAAGGACCAGCAGACGTTGGTGGAACTTGGATACCGAGAAGGAGGCACCTAATCCAAAGGCACTGCCGAGAACCAGCTGGCGGTGCTGGAACCCAGGGTAAATACTAAAAACAGAGTGGAGCCAGAGGTGTAATTGGAGCAAGTTTTAAATCAGTAGTACAGTGGATATGGACAGAGCAGGAGAAATTGCTGTCCGCACAGCAGGGGAACAGCTGACGTTACTGAACCCCAATAACATGGCAGCAAGTGTTGACTGTGCAGACTTCCTTTCCGAGCGCCAACTGGCGGTGTTGGAGCTCAGGGATAATACTGAAAACAGAGGAGCCAGAGGTGTATTTGGAGGAGGTTTTAAATCAGTAGTACAGTGGATGTGGACAGAGCAGGAGAAATTGCCGTCCGCACAGCAGGGGAACAGCTGACGTTACTGAACCCCAATAACACGGCAGCAAGTGTTGACTGTGCAGACGGCACTTCCATGCGCCAACTGGCGGTGTTGGAGCTCAGGGATAATACTGAAAACAGAGGAGCCAGAGGTGTATTTGGAGGAGGTTTTAAATCAGTAGTACAGTGGATGTGGACAGAGCAGGAGAAATTGCCGTCCGCACAGCAGGGGAACAGCTGACGTTACTGAACCCCAATAACACGGCAGAAAGTGTTGACTGCAGACGGCACTTCTGTGCGCCAACTGGCGGTGTTGGAGCTCAGGGATAATACTGAAAACAGAGGAGCCAGAGATGTAATTGGAGCAACTTTAAAATCTGTAGTAGTGAGAATGTGGACAGAGCAGGAGAAATTGCCGTCCGCACAGCAGGGGAACAGCTGACGTTACTGAACCCCAATAACACGGCAGCAAGTGTTGACTGTGCAGACGGCACTTCCGTGCGCCAACTGTCGGTATTGGAGCTCAGGGATAATACTGAAAACAGAGGAGCCAGAGGTGTAATTGGAGCAACTTTAAAATCTGTAGTAATGAGAATGTGGACAGAGCAGGAGAAATTGCCGTCCGCACAGCAGGGGAACAGCTGACGTTACTGAACCCCAATAACACAGCAGCAAGTGTTGACTGTGCAGACGGCACTTCCGTGCGCCAACTGGCGGTGTTGGAGCTCATGGATAATACTGAAAACAGAGGAGCCAGAGGTGTAATTGGAGCAACTTTAAAATCTGTAGTAGTGAGAATGCTAACAGCAGCAGCAGTGCCATCTAACACTCAGCTGCAGCAGTGAGAAAATGATGGCGACGGGGAAAATGGCTGGGTCTTATAGGGCAAGGACATGTGACATAGACAGCCAATGACTAGTGTTGAGCGATTCCTTCCGATATCGGGAAATATCGGATCGGATTGGATCGGACCGATACCGAAAAAGTATCGGATATCGCCGATTCCGATACCGGAAACCAATGCAAGTCAATGGGACAGAAATATCGGAATGAAAATAAACCCTTTCTTTCCTTGTAGGTTAATTCTACATGAAGGAAAACAACTAAGAATAATGTAGAATGTATTGGGGGAGGTGGGGGAGACAATAAAGGCATAGAGGTTTAGCCCAATCAAATGGAATAGCAGGAATTAATATTTTTTTTTAAGACGTTCTGAGTTACGGAAATATTGACTATGTTAAGTATTTTTATATTTTGTCAGATATTTATGTTTCACTACTTCCATGCTCTTCACCTTCTTTTTTACTTCTCCCACACTTTCTCCTTCATCATCCTCAGCATCTTTTTCATCCACTTCTTCTTCACCTTCTTCATCTTCTTCTTCTTCACCTTCTTCGTATTATTCTTTTTTTTACATTCTTCATATTCTACT
The DNA here is from genome assembly GCF_046119375.1 of Phyllobates terribilis. Lineage (NCBI taxonomy): Eukaryota > Metazoa > Chordata > Amphibia > Anura > Dendrobatidae > Phyllobates > Phyllobates terribilis. The sequence continues at coordinate 107,476,214 of NW_027362773.1, forward strand.
TCTTCATCTTCTTCATCTTCTTCTTCTTCATCATATTCTTATTTGTGGCAGGCATTCCTGTAGTTGTTATCTATAAAAGGTTAGACATTACACCTTTCGTTCTGCCCGTCACAAAAGATTTACAACAGGATTTGTCCGCGTTCAGTTTGGCCTGCAGCAGCAGGTCTTTTCCAGGGGCACCACGAGGAGGAACGGACTCACCCCCATACACTGCTTAGTCATCTTCTGCTTATAATTTAGATATTATCTTTTGCTCTGATTTTTAGTCTTATGCTTAATGTTCTTCCACTTTTTGTTCTGCAGCTTCTTGTATTTCTGCTTCTTGGTTTTCTGTCTCTTGTTCTTCTGTATCTTGGTGCTTGTCTTCTCTTCTTTGTCCTCTTGGTCAACTTCTTCAGGGTCATCTTCTTGGTCTTCTTCGGGGTGGTCTTCAGGGTCGTCGTCTTCGGGGGTCCTCGTCTTCGGGGTCCTCGTCCTCTTCGGGTTGGTCTTCTGGGTCCTCGTCTTCGCGGTCCTCGTCTTCTTCGGGGTGGTCTTCAGGGTCCTCGTCTTCTTCGGGATGGTCTTCAGGGTCCTCGTCTTCAGGGTCCTCGTCTTCAGCGTCGTCGTCTTTGGGGTCCTCGTCTTCTTAGGGTTGGTCTTCAGGGTCCTCGTCTTCAGGGTCCTCATCAGGGAGATCTAGAGTGATTACCAAGAACCATTTCAAAAAGCTTGAACTTGGAAATGTAGCAGAAGGTACAAGAAAGCTGAGGAACTACTGAGGACCAGCTGACGGTACTGGAACCCGGATGGGTAGCAGAAGGTACAAGAGCCAATGGAACTGCCGAAGACCAGCTGACGGTACTGGAACTCGGTTACTAAGCAGGAGGTACCTGTGCCAGAAAGCACTACCAAGGACCAGCAGACGTTGGTGGAACTTGGATACCGAGAAGGAGGCACCTAATCCAAAGGCACTGCCGAGAACCAGCTGACGGTACTGGAACCCGGATGGGTAGCAGAAGGTACCCATGTAAAAAAAAGTTCAAGGCCGCGAGCCGGCCGCAGTTACCAAAATCCACAGTCCTACAGGGGGTGCTTGTCCTATTGGCACTATGGAACCAGCCTTCATTGCCAGATCCCGCAGCCCACATAGGAGTCACCTAAACTGCAGGCACCATAGAGTCGGCTAACCCGACCGCAACACAACAGGACAACACATTGGAGGCAAAGTGACGTTGACACTACCCGGAAACAGCTGGCGTGCTGGAACCAGGCTGGGCAGGAGGGAGTACCCATGCCAAAGTTACTGCCGAGAACCAGCTGACGGTACTGGAACCCGGATGGGTAGTAGAAGGTACAAGAGCAAATGGAACTACCGAGGACCAGCTGACGGTACTGGAACCCGGATGGGTAGCAGAAGGTACAAGAGCCAATGGAACTGCCGAAGACCAGCTGACGGTACTGGAACTCGGTTACTAAGCAGGAGGTACCTGTGCCAGAAAGCACTACCAAGGACCAGCAGACGTTGGTGGAACTTGGATACCGAGAAGGAGGCACCTAATCCAAAGGCACTGCCGAGAACCAGCTGACGGTACTGGAACCCGGATGGGTAGCAGAAGGTACCCATGTAAAAAAAAGTTCAAGGCCGCGAGCCGGCCGCAGTTACCAAAACCCACAGTCCTACAGGGGGTGCTTGTCCTTTTGGCACTATGGAACCAGCCTTCATTGCCAGATCCCGCAGCCCACATAGGAGTCACCTAAACTGCAGGCACCATAGAGGCGGCTAACCCGACCGCAACATGACAGGACAACGCATTGCAGGCAAAGTGACGTTGACACTACCCGGAAACCGCTGGCGTGCTGGAACCAGGCTGGGCAGGAGGGAGTACCCATGCCAAAGTCACTGCCGAGAACCAGCTGACGGTACTGGAACTCGGATGGGTAGTAGAAGGTACAAGAGAAAATGGAACTACCGAGGACCAGCTGACGGTACTGGAACCCGGATAGGTAGCAGAAGGTACAAGAGCAAATGGAACTACCGAGGACCAGCTGACGGTACTGGAACCCGGATGGGTAGCAGAAGGTACAAGAGCCAATGGAACTGCCGAAGACCAGCTGACGGTACTGGAACTCGGTTACTAAGCAGGAGGTACCTGTGCCAGAAAGCACTACCAAGGACCAGCAGACGTTGGTGGAACTTGGATACCGAGAAGGAGGCACCTAATCCAAAGGCACTGCCGAGAACCAGCTGGCGGTGCTGGAACCCAGGGTAAATACTAAAAACAGAGTGGAGCCAGAGGTGTAATTGGAGCAAGTTTTAAATCAGTAGTACAGTGGATGTGGACAGAGCAGGAGAAATTGCTGTCCGCACAGCAGGGGAACAGCTGACGTTACTGAACCCCAATAACATGGCAGCAAGTGTTGACTGTGCAGACTTCCTTTCCGAGCGCCAACTGGCGGTGTTGGAGCTCAGGGATAATACTGAAAACAGAGGAGCCAGAGGTGTATTTGGAGGAGGTTTTAAATCAGTAGTACAGTGGATGTGGACAGAGCAGGAGAAATTGCCGTCCGCACAGCAGGGGAACAGCTGACGTTACTGAACCCCAATAACACGGCAGAAAGTGTTGACTGCAGACGGCACTTCTGTGCGCCAACTGGCGGTGTTGGAGCTCAGGGATAATACTGAAAACAGAGGAGCCAGAGATGTAATTGGAGCAACTTTAAAATCTGTAGTAGTGAGAATGTGGACAGAGCAGGAGAAATTGCCGTCCGCACAGCAGGGGAACAGCTGACGTTACTGAACCCCAATAACACGGCAGCAAGTGTTGACTGTGCAGACGGCACTTCCGTGCGCCAACTGGCGGTGTTGGAGCTCAGGGATAATACTGAAAACAGAGGAGCCAGAGGTGTAATTGGAGCAACTTTAAAATCTGTAGTAGTGAGAATGTGGACAGAGCAGGAGAAATTGCCGTCCGCACAGCAGGGGAACAGCTGACGTTACTGAACCCCAATAACACGGCAACAAGTGTTGACTGTGCAGACGGCACTTCCGTGCGCCAACTGGCGGTGTTGGAGCTCAGGGATAATACTGAAAACAGAGGAGCCAAAGGTGTAATTGGAGCAACTTTAAAATCTGTAGTAGTGAGAATGTGGACAGAGCAGGAGAAATTGCCGTCCGCACAGCAGGGGAACAGCTGACGTTACTGAACCCCAATAACACGGCAGCAAGTGTTGACTGTGCAGACGGCACTTCCGTGCACCAACTGGCGGTGTTGGAGCTCAGGGATAATACTGAAAACAGAGGAGCCAGAGGTGTAATTGGAGCAACTTTAAAATCTGTAGTAGTGAGAATGTGGACAGAGCAGGAGAAATTGCCGTCCGCACAGCAGGGGAACAGCTGACGTTACTGAACCCCAATAACACGGCAACAAGTGTTGACTGTGCAGACGGCACTTCCGAGCGCCAACTGGCGGTGTTGGAGCTCAGGGATTACAGTTCAGGTGGTAGAAACATGAACAGAACAGGAGACCTGGATACTGTTGCCAACCAATTATTTATTCTGGAAGAGGACTGGCAAATTCATGAGAGATCCAGGCCTTGTTCATTTTGAGAAAAGTAAGCCGGTCAACGTTATCGGAGGATAGTCGCATGCTACGGTCTGTTAGTACACCACTTGCGGCACTAAAGACGCATTCCGATAATACACTAGCAGCAGGGCAAGCTAGCACCTCCAATGCATACTGACTAAGCTCTGGCCATGTATCCAGCTTACAGACCCAAAACTTGAAGGGAGAAGAGCCGTCTGGGAGTACACTAAGAGGGCAAGACATGTAGTCTGTCACCATCTGACGGAAACGTTGCCTCCTGCTGACTGGAGCCGTCTGTGATGGTGTAGACATTTGTGGCGGCGGGGACACAAAACTTTGCCACATTTCGGCCATACTGGTCTTGCCTTGTGCTGAGGCGCTGCTTCTGCTCCCTCTTTGTGCAGAGCTTCCTTCACTGCCTCGACGCACTGAGCTGCTTTGTAAAGCACTAGCAGCACTGCTCTCGGTTGGAATGGAGAACATGATGGAATGCACCAGTGCGTCTTGGTACTCCCGCATTTTACGCTCCCGGTTCAACGGTGTTATGAGGCTTTCTAAGTTGTCCCGGTAGCGAGGATCTAGGAGGGTGGACACCCAATAATCAGCCGTGTTGAGAATGTGGGCGATGCGGCGGTCGTTTCTCAGGCACTGCAGCATGAAATCAACCATGTGCTGCAGACTGCCAACTGGCCAAGAAACGCTGTCCCCTGCTTGAGGCGTGATCTCTGCCTGCTCTGCATCACCCCACCCTCGCTCTAGATACTGACTACTAGAGCATTGTGTACCTCCCTCCTCTGGACAGATGTCTTCCTCATCCATTGACTCCTCCTCATCCTCCTCACAAAGTGTCCCCTGCCTAGGCCTTTGTGAGGAACCACGTTGCGCAGACTGTAGAGAAGCAGATGGCATTTGTGCCTCCTCATCCTCCACCTCTTCCAAAACCTCGTCCCTTAGTGCTTGCAGTATTTTTTCAAGCAGGCAGATAAGGGGGATAGTCATGCTGACTAGTGCATCATCTGCACTCGCCATCCGCGTGGAATAATCGAAGGCACGCAAAACGTGGCAAATGTCCTTCATAGAGGCCCACTCAGTGGTGGTGAAGTGTGAACGGCGCGCACTGCGACTTGTTTGCGCCTGCTGCAGCTGGTACTCCATTACTGCTGCCTGCTGCTCACACAACCTCTCCAACATATGTAACATTGAATTCCACCTGGTGGGTAGGTCACATATGATGCGATGTTCCGGAAGACGTAATCGGCGCTGCAGAGCTGCAATGCGTGATCTTGCATTGCTGGAACGCCGCAAGTGAGCGCACTCTATGCGGACCTTGTGAAGCAGTGCATCAAGATCCGGATAGTCCCTCAAAAAACGCTGCACGACCAAGTTGAGCTCATGTGCCAGACATGGGATGTGAGTGAGGTTGCCTAGGCCCAGAGCTGCCACCAGATTTCGGCCATTGTCACACACTACCATGCCTGGCTGGAGATTCGCTGGCACAAACCACACGTCGCTCTGCTGCTTGATGGCATTCCAGAGCTCCTGCGCTGTGTGGCTTCGATTCTCCAAAGAAATTAATTTTAATACGGCCTGTTGACGTTTGGCCACGGCTGTGCTCATATTGGTCACCATAACAGGTAACCGTTCACGGGTTGATGTGGAGGTAGACCGTGACGGCTCCTGCAGCGCTGATTCAGAGGAACTGGAGTATGAGGAGGAGTCAATGTGTACAGACTGGATTCCTGCAATCCTTGGAGTTGGCAGAACACGTACAGCGCCACTCTCAAGATCTGTACCCGGCTCCACAACAATTACCCAATGGGCAGTGAGGGAAAGGTATCGTCCCTGTCCATGTTTACTGGTCCACGCATCGGTGGTCAGGTGGACCTTGCTACTGACGGCGTTTTGTAGCGCATGTTTAATTTTTCCCTCCACATGATGTTGCAGGGCAGGGACGGCTTGCCTGCTGAAATAAAATCGGCTGGGCACGTTGTATTGTGGGACTGCCAATGCCATAAAGTTACGGAATGTGTCAGTCTCCACCAGCCTGAATGATAGCATATCAAGGGCCAGTAGTTTAGCAATGCCAGCATTCAGAGCCTGTGCTCGGGGGTGGTTTGCCGAGTATGGGCACCTTTTCTCCCATGCCTGTGCTAACAATGTCTGTAGACTGGCCTGGGAGTGTGAGGATGACTGGAAAAGTGGTGCTGTGGGTGGAATTACACTGTGTCTCTGTACAACAGTGCCAGAGATTCTTCCATGGCGATCCTGTGAGGAAGCCGAACCAGCTGTGTGTGAGCTGGAGGAAGAGGCTACAACACGAGCTGAAGAGGTGGTAGGTGGCGCTGTAGGTTGGCCTAGGTCTTCAGTGTGTTTTTGTAACTCCACCCCGTGTTTGGTCCGCACATGTTTCCACATATTCGTGGTATTGAGGTTGCTGACACTTTTCCCTCTTTTCACCTTCTGATTACACAGCTTGCATTTGACAAAGCAAATGTCATCTGCAACTGTGTCAAAAAAGGACCAGGCACTGCAAGTCTTGGGAGCGCCCGCTTTGGATTTTGGAAGAGCCATGCTCCTAATGGGTGCCGAAGTGGAGGCTACAGGCAACCAAGTCTGCCCCCTCCCTCTCCCTCCTTTTTGGGCCGTTTGGGGAATCTCTTCCTCAGAGCTGCTCCCACCACCTTCCTGTCCCTCACGCCATGATGGGTCAAGGACCTCATAATCTACACCACCCTCTTCAAACAACTGCTTCTCCTGGGTAGTCTCGACAGCACAGTACGCACCAGAAAGTGGCACCTGAGTCTCATCATCAGATGCGTACTGAGGTGTGCTGCTGACCATAGGCACTGGCCCACCCGCCTCTTCAGATTCAGAGAGACAAAACGGTTGCGCATCACTGCATACTACCTCTTCTTCAAATTCTCGAATTCTGCTTGGCTGGCCCCCTCTTTCCAAGCCAAGAGATTCAGAGAACAGAAGTAGAGATGGCTCCTGTCCAGGGCTCTCTGACTGCCTGGGCAATTTGGCAGGTGGTGAAGAGACAGATGGGTGCTCTTCAGTGCTCAGGACCTGAGAGGATCTGGAACTAATTGAAGTCGATGCGATAGCTGCCATCCATCCGACAACGGCTTCAATTTGTTCCTCGCGCAGCAGTGGGGTACGGCTAGCTCCTACAAAGCTGCGCATAAAGGACTGTTCCCTGGTAAAACTGGGGGATGCTGAGTCACTGGTGCCCGCAGCAGGCACAGAATCCCCACATCCTCTCCCTGCAGGCACAGAATCCTCACGTCCTCTCCCTGCAGAAACTCCACGCCCACGCCCACGACCACATGCCTTACTCCGTGCCTTCTTCATCTTGGTAGAAAAGTACTAAGGGCTTAGTGTGCTTATTCCCGAACAGCTGCTAACAGGTATAAGAAACACTAATTTTATAAAGTGTGGACTAGACTTTAATATGAGCTAATGTGGCCTACACAACTGTAAAGTGGAGTGTTTGGTGAACTTTATTTAGGTTTTTTTTGTCACAAAAAGACACTGGATGTGCCTAAAGATGTAATAACGATAGTATCACAAACTTTTTGTAGCTATTACAATGTAGGAAGGTAACCTACAATGCAATAGATGAGGCTGCAAAAAATAGGCTAATACTAATCTGGCTGGGGCTGCAGGGCCCAATGCTGCAGAAAGGCTCCTCTAACTACTCCTATATAGTGTGTTTGGAACCAATTTAGCTGAATACGGATGGAACCACCACACTAATAGGAGAAATCAGGAAAAATTATGAATTGGCAAAAAAGGACAATGTATGAGGCAGTGACACACACTGAGTGCACTACAACCAGACGTGGTTGAAGCACACACTACAGGGTGAGCTGCACTCACACACCAGACCTTGCAGACAGAGGTGAACAGCACAGAGAACTGTGCACTAGCACTGCAAGGCACAGCGATTTATAAAGTAGCTTGGGTAAAGCAGAATAGACCAAATAGGTAGCTAAAACTGTCCCTCAGAACAACAGCGTCCTATCTCTAACTGAATTCACAGTAGAGTGAGCTCAAAATGGCGGCGGCGGCTTTTATAGTGCATCATGACATCATTTCAGCAGCCAATCACAGCCATGCCATTAGTTAAGATGCCTGCATGCCTAACAGGATGTGCCCACACTTCTTAGGATCCTCATTGGCTGAATAAAATGAAAATGGCTCATTGCATTATGGGAACTTCCGATTCCGGTATACGATATTGCAAAAGTATCGGAATTAAGTATCGGAATTCCGATACCGCGAATATCGGCCGATACCCGATATTTCAGTATCGGAATGCTCAACACTACCAATGACACATGCCCTTGCTTGTGTGAAAAAAAGCACTTCACTCCGTGTGTGCACTGCTGATAGGCTGAGAGACTGCACCGCCCCACTGTAAATGCGGGAAAAAGAAAAAAAAATGGAGATCTTCATTATTTCTGCAGAGATCCATCCCATGCCCCTCCCCCCGCCCCGCTGTACCCTCAAACTGTGTATTAACATTGGTTATCAGCATTACTGTGAAAAAATCCAGTGACGATTGGGTGCACGAAGAGTTATCGAACATAACCTCGAACAGCCGGATTTTTTTCAAATCGTTCGGGTTCGTCGAATGGCTCGAACACCGCCCAAAACAGCTCGAATTTGAGATTGGCGAACAGTTCGATTCGAACACCGCTCATCTCTAATCAAGAGGCCCTATACCCGCTCACTGGGGAGAGTCCAAAAGTGCACCCTTCGCCTAGAGTACCCTGGACCGTGCCTGCAGCATCACCAGTAAAGGTACTGAAGCTTACCCCCGTGTGAGTGTCCGTCTTTTCTCCGGGACCGTCCTGCCGTCTCTCCCCTGCACCATCCACCATTCACCCCTACACTGCCCTGGAGCCAGCTCTACCTGTCGAGAGCTACACCATCCCTGCTGCCGTAACACCATCTCCAGAGGACTGCTCCGCAGCGGTGGCTCCCCTTAGCCGCTGTAACACACCTGGCGGCGTCCTTGCATAGTGGTCCATCTCCCACTGTGCAAGAGCGCGCACTTGATCTCCAGTCCAGAATGTCTCTCTGGCTTCCCTCCATGCTGTCTGTTTGTGTCTGTTTCTGCTGCTTAAGGGCGGCACCCGATCACTTCCTGCTTTTTGTACCTGCTGTGGGTCACACCCCTTGTGCGTCCTCAGCCTATTGCTGTCTGTCACCTGGTATTTAACCCAGCTGCTCCAATCAATCCCTGCCTGAGCATCTTGCCCTGTCAGTTGGCTTTTGTCTCTGACATGCCAGGTCCTGTCTATGTTACCTGTCTTGCAGTATCTGTGTACCCTAACCTGCAGTCTGTACACGTTCCTTGCCTGTTTGTTCCGCCTTCCTGGAGGCTGTATTTCCAGGCCAGTCTGAACACGCTCCTTGCCTGTTCGTCCCGTCTCTCTGGGGGCCGTATTCCCAGACCCGCTCCTGTATCCCGCTGCAGTGTCGGTCTCCTCCGTACACTCAGTTCCAGTCTGAACTCTCTCCTATCTTTTACCTGTTTTGCCTCTATGTCCGTCCCTTCCCTTTTCCTGCATTGTCTGAACCTGTACCTAACTCCCTCTTGTTGTCGCTGTACTTCACTTGTGAGTTTTGTGCTCTCTCGTTACTTCTTTGTAAGTATCTAGTTTGTTTCTGGTTCCGCCTTTCCCTTCCTGCCTGTCCTGTGTGTACAGTGTCCTGTCTCCTCTGCCCTGCTCTGTCCCTTTGCTTGCTGCTCCGGCAGTCTCGCTCTGTTCCCTCTTGCTCGCTACTCCTGCAGTCTGCTCTATCCCTCTTCCTCACTGCTCCGGCAGTCTCGTTCTGCTCCCTCTTTCTCACTGCTCTGGCAGTCTCGTTCTGCTCTCTTTCTTTACCTCACTGCTCCGGCAGTCTCGCTCTGCTCCCTCTTTCTCACTGCTCCGGCAGTCTCGTTCTGCTCTCTTCCTTTACCTCACTGCTCCGGCAGTCTCGCTCAGCTCCCTCTTTCTCACTGCTCCGGCAGTCTCGTTCTGCTCTCTCCTTCTTTCTCACTGCTCCAGCAGTCTCGCTCTGCTCCTTCTTTCTCACTGCTCCGGCAGTCTCGTTCTGCTCTCTCCCCTTTGCTCGCTGCTCCGGCAGTCCTACTCTGCTCTGACCCTTTGCTCGCTGCTCCGGCAGTCCTACTCTGCTCTGACCCTTTGCTCGCTGCTCCGTCAGTCCTACTCTGCTCTGACCCTTTGCTCGCTGCTCCGGCAGTCCTACTCTGCTCTGACCCTTTGCTCGCTGCTCCGGCAGTCTCGCCCTGCTCCCTCTTGCTCGCTGCTCCGGCAGTCTCGCCCTGCTCCCTCTTGATTGCTGCTCCGGTAGTTTGCTCTGACCCTTTGCTCGCTGCTCCGGCAGTCTCGCTCTGCTCCCTCTTGCTCACTGCTCCGGCAGTCCTACCCTGCTCTTACCCTTTGCTCGCTGCTCCGGCAGTCTCGCTCTGCTCAGACCCTTTGCTCGCTGCTCCGGCAGCCTCGCTCTGCTCTGACCCTTTGCTCCGCTCCTGGCGGTCTCGTCTTGCTCTGCTCTTGCCCGCCGCTCCGGGCGGTCTCAACCTGCTGTGTTTGTATACCGCTTCTGCGGTTCTGTTCTTGAAGTCCCAGTCTGTACTGGGTCCTATCCTCTCTGTGCTCCAACCTGTTGTACCTGCCAGTACCTCCCCGTCTGAAAACCAGTGTGCCAGCCTAAACCTTCCAGTTCCTGTATTCCCCGGTGGGGGCCAACAGCCGTGTCCGGAGTCTGACCTGGAGTAGACCCTGGTCCCTCTGCTCGGTTCCTCCCTGGTGCACTGGCGTCGTATGCCGTCGTGCGATCTTGGTCGGATCGGGCAGACACTTAGTTACGCCCCTCCAGGCACTCTCCGGTACGGTACAGTGGAATCACTACAATCACACGCACACGCCGCTCAGCCCGGGCGTGTGCATTACAGCCGCATTCCACAGATGGCATCACGAACTTCCCAAATCCCCTATATATTCCCCTTTTTACTGACTGCCCTGGGTCACGGACTGGGCCAGCCACCGTGATATCCCCGCCATACCGTCATCCATAGGCCCGGCTGCCGAGTACCCCACGGCCCAGGGGGCGCGTCACAGGCAATCCCTGCATGTTCACTGGCTCTCTAAAAGCACCAAACATGCAGGGAGGAGACCCGAGTTCCCGCCCGAGCAACCGGGAAATACACGCCGAGCGTCGAGCTTGTCGAGCACCATGAAGCTCGGGTGAGTACCGAATAGTGGCGAGCACGTTCGCTCATCACTAATAAAAATGAAATTCCGGCATTACCCTGTTCCACTGCAAACCCCTGATTCTGATCCACCGGACCAACACCAGATCCTTTGCTAAACCCAACTGGCAGCCTGACAATATCACGTCTACCTGAATAGCTCCCCAGTAGACATAGGAATGGTCTAACACCCATACTAATACGAGGTTTCCTGTAAATGAGAATTGAAAATAAGGTTGATAACAACAAAACCTTTTACCCCAGCAATGCATAACCAAATACACTAAGACCCTTACAACATGTGTGGTCTAATATAAGTCCTATATCTGGCAGATTCCCATCGACCTATGCTCTTTACCGCTTGAACCCCCAGACCCCATCGGGCCGCCTCTGTAGCTGCCCCATGGTTAGATAAACTTTGACAAAAAATAGCAATGAATTGATAAACTGACAAAGCAGATACATCCTGCTGCACCAAAAATGAACCTGGTACAAAACCTCTCATTTCCATAAACGAGGATACCCATCTAATCGGGCATTCAAACGAACCGATCACACCACGGAACTCCACCATATGACCTCTCCCAACCACGTCAGTCTTCGACCACCTCAAATAACATTGAACTGCTTCGACCGAACATGGCACATCCTGAAATCACAGACCCCCCTGACACTTGACATTCTTGCGTACCAACTCACTCAATCGAAAGGCCCCAAAAAAGGTCAACATTAAAGATGCCCCAAGCAAGCGGCGTTCATATGTGGCGCCCCTGAGGGTTCAGTCGCCACAGAGGTACTGCACCTCACCCAGAGGTGTGGTATCTCCTTCTCTCAGGTAAGGAGGGAGTGCTGTCCAGAACCCCAACACCCACATTCAACACTACACTGCTCCAGGCCCGGTGGAAGGGCAAGATGCATGTGGGCAGCTCCTGAGCCCTGTCCCTGGCTGGAGTGGGGGGAACCCAGAGGTAGGGGGAACCAGTAGTGGGTGTGGGTGGAGGAAGCAGTTTAAGGGAGCACTTTGACAGTAGATATATAAAGGGAAGCCATCTTAGGGTGGCAGGTCAGTCAGTGAGAGGAGAGAGTGAAGACAGTCTGGGAGCAGAGTCTCGTCAGGAGCTCTGCTCCACAAGTGGGGCCTAGATATAGAGGCCCAGGAGGGGAGCAGAGGAGAAAGGCTCCGTTCTATTGAAGGGATCCCAGGGGGTACGGCGAGTGCAGGACGGCACCCGTACGCCCCAAATCTGTCAGAAGACAGAGGGATCGTAGGCCGCAAGAAGTGGACCGGCCCCTGTACCAGCCGTGTTACTTCAAGTCTCGGCTGCGAAAACCGGAGGCTTCTGGCTTATATAGTTCAGTTGTCAAAGCCTCGTTCTAATCTCCGTGAGGGTCAAGCAGGTCCGGGAACTCCAGTCAGACAGGAGGGACTTCAGAGCACCCGAGCGGGACTGAGAGTGGGGAAGCGCAGGGCAGGAGGGAGAAGACCCATCGTGAAGACGGTCTAGAGAGGAACACAAGAAAGCGGGGTTCCGTCAGGTGCTCCTAAACTACCTGAGGAAGAGCTGAACCCCCATTCTGGTGAACGCAGCGCGACGTGGGAGGCTGTAAGCTGGACAGTGCAACCTGAGGAACTTAACAACTGTGAGTAAAGACTCGGATGACTGCACCGCACTGCCTCCGTCCATTATTTCTTCTGCGTCATCTTCGCCCCCTGCACTACAACGCCCAGCGCAACCACCAGCACTTACACTGCCCTGGAGCTAGCTCTTCCTGTGGAGAGCCACACCATCCCTGCTGCAGTAACATCAGCTTCAGAGGACTGCTCCGCAGCGGCGGCTCCCTTTAGCCGCATTCCACAGGTGGGGTCACGAACACTTTACAAATCCCCCATGAATAATTCCCCTTTCTGTTGACCGCCCTGGGCCACGGACCAGGCCATCCACCGTGATATCCCCCGCCAGCATCCATAAGCCCGGCTGCCGAGTACCCCACGGCTCTGGGGGCGCGTCACATACTCTGACCTACAAATCTTCCCAACACCCTTCAATAACTGGCCCAAAATTTTAAACGAAACCGGCCACCACCAATTCCTCTTGTTACAATTCATCCGGAAGGTTTTCATAGCCTGCTGCACCAAAAACTCTTTTGTACAATCTTTCCAGCCCAACATTTTGAAAAAGAAGGCCAATCCTGCTAGCCTACTGGCCACCACCAAAAAAGACAAACCCCGTTGAAACGCGCTACCAATCTTATACAGCAACAAATAAGGATGATAATCCACAGTTACCTGCTCACCAGGGCCGGCATCAGCACCCGGCGCACCCGGGCAAATGCCGGGGCCCTGAGCAGGCAGAGGGGCCCACTGGCGGTCGCGCACCCCGCTGGGCTATGGGCGCAGGAGAGCGGTGTCAGCGCCCGCCCTTCTCCGCCGCTTGCTCAGGGCCCCTGCAGTCGGATACTTACCTCTCCCCGTGCCTCCGCAGATCAGCTGTCTTCCTGCTCTGCGCTCCCTGTGACGTCTCAGGTCAGAGGGCGCGGTGACGCCTTTACACCGCGCCCTCCCCTGAGCCGTCACAGGGAGCGCTGAGCGGGAAGACGCCGACAACGCTGGAGTTCGGACCCGAGCAGCGGGCAGCGGGCAGCGGGCAGCAGGTAGCAGGTGAGGAGAAGGGAGGTGAGTATTTGATTTTTTTTTTTTTTAATGTATGGAGGCATGGGGCAGTATAAAGAGAAGGGCGGGGGGCATCCTGCATGGGGCATTATAAAGAGAGGGGGGGACATCCTGCATGGGGCATTATAAAGAGGAGGTGTGACAGCCTGCATGGGGCATTATAAAGAGAAGGGGGGGGGGCATCCTGCATGGGGCATTATAAAGAGAGGTGGGGACATCCTGCATGGGGCATTATAAAGAGGAGGTGTGACAGCCTGCATGGGGCATTATAAGGTGGGGAACAGCCTGCATGGGGCATTATAAAGGGGGGGGGGCAGCCTGTATGGGGCATTATGTGGGGGGTAACAGCCTGCATGGAACATTAAAAGGGGGGGTCTGTATGGGGCATTATGTGGGGGGGGACAGCCTGCAAGGAGCATTATAAGGGGGGGGGCAGCCTGTATGGGGCATTATGTGGGGGGTAACAGCCTGCATGGAGCATTAAAACGGGGGGGCCTGTATGGGGCATTATGTGGGGGGTAACAGCCTGCATGGAGCATTATAAGGGGGGGACAGCCTGTATGGGGCATTATGTGGGGGGTAACAGCCTGCATGCAGTATTATATGGGGGCCAGTATCCTGTATGGAGCGTTATAAGGGGACCGGTATCCTGTATGGAGCGTTATATGGGGGCCAGTATCCTGTATGGAGTTTTATAAGGGGACCAGTATCCTGTATGGAGCATTATATGGGGGCCAGTATCCTGTATGGAGCTTTATAAGGGGACCAGTATCCTGTATGGAGCGTTATATGGGGGCCAGTATTCTGTATGGAGCCTTATATGGGGGCCAGTATTCCGTATGGAGCCTTATATGGAAGTCAGTATTCCGTATGGAGCCTTATATGGGGGCCAGTATTCCATATGGGGGCCAGTATTCCATATGGAGCCTTATATGGGGGCCAGTATTCCGTATGGAGCCTTATATGGGGGCCAGTATTCCGTATGGAGCCTTATATGGGGGCCAGTATTCCTTATGGAGCCTTATATGGGGGCCAGTATTCCCTATGGGGCCTTATATGGGGGCCAGTATTCAGTATGGAGCCTTATATGGGGGGCCAGTATTCCGTATGGAGCCTTATATGGGGGCCAGTATTCCGTATGGAGCCTTATATGGGGGCCAGTATTCCGCATGGAGCCTTATATGAGGGTCAGTATTCCGCATGGAGCCTTATATGGGGGCCAGTATTCCGCATGGAGCCTTATATGGGGGTCAGTATTCCGCATGGAGCCTTATATGGGGGTCAGTATTCCGCATGGAGCCTTATATGGGGGCCAGTATTCCGCATGGAGCCTTATATGGGGGTCAGTATTCCGCATGGAGCCTTATATGGGGGTCAGTAGTCCGCATGGAGCCTTATATGGGGGCCAGTATTCCGTATGGGGCCTTATATGGGGGCCAGTATTCCTTATGGGGCCTTATATGGGGGGCAGTATTCCGTATGGGGCCTTATATGGGGGCCAGTATTCCGTATGAAGCATTATATGGGGGCCACTATTCTGTGTGGAGCGATTCACCGGTTTCTGAGCTATTGTGGAATTTACAATAGATATCACTCATGTAATGTAAGAAGTGAAATCTTTGCATTGTACTATATATATATATATATATATATATATATATATATATATTATATATATATATATATTTCTCCACCGTATCTCTGCATCATGAATCGTGGTATGTGTTAAAGGGGCCCACAGAGACTCTTTCGCCCGGGGCCCAGAAAAACCTGGAGCCGGCCCTGCTGCTCACCCACCGAATCCATCAAATCCTTCCACACCTGCAATGCCGAAACATACCTATGCTAGGAGTAACTGAAGTCCTAACCAGATTCAATGCAGTACCGACACCAGATCCCATAACTACCGGGGCCACTCCGCCTCCAGCTGCTCCACATCCGACGCCAGCTCTCGAAACCGATCCCACTGGAAGCGATATAAATCAACAGCAATAGAATTCTGTACCCCCAGCAAATGTGCAGTACGAAACAATATGACGCGCCCCTAGGGCTATGGGGTACTCGGCAGCCTGGCCTATGTATGCTGGTATGGCGGGGATATCACGGTGGCTGGCCCGGTCCGTGACCCAGGGCAGTCAATAAAAAGGGGAATTATTTATAGGGAATTTGGAAAGTTTGTGACGCCACCTGTGGAATGCGGCAAAAAGGGGGGGGCGCTGTTGCGGAGCAGTCCTCTGAGGCAGATGGTAGGGCAGCTTGTGATGGAACGGCTCCCCACAAGTGGAGCAGGCCTCAGGGCAGTGTGGGATGTAATGGGTGGTGGTGCAGGGGAGAGAGACGGCAGGACGGTCCCAGAGGAAAGACGGACACTCACACGGGGGTAAGTTTCAGTACCTTTACTGGTGAAGATGCAGGCACGGTCCAGGGTACTCCGGACGAAGGCCGCACTTTTGGACTCTCCCCAGTGAGCGGGTATAGCGCCTCCTGATCCATGGCTTTACTCGCTAAGCTTCTGACCTGCCTGGAGCTAGGCCTAGCTTGGTTACTGTCTCTCTCTCCCTTGCACCTGCTGACCTGGTGGTAGGGCCTCCTCATGGAGATCACTCTCAATGGTTGCTGGGGCCTCCGTGACTCCTAGCCCTGGTACTGTAGTCAGCGTTTGTTTAAACCTAGGACCTGCAGTCCTCCAGGGGTTCCGGTGGTCCCTACTGGGTATAAAGGGACCCCGTAGGCGTGGACCCGATGTCCGGTATATATCTCGGGGTGAGCCTGGTATGCTCCTCTGCCCCCTCGCTACTTCTTCCTTCTCCTCTCGCCTTCGGCCACACTCAGGGCCCTCACTAGGCCTTCACTCATGCTGTAGGCCTTGGCTCGCCTAAGCACAGCAGCCAGCGTGCTGCCTCTTCACTGCTCTCTGAGCGTCAGCACGCTCTCTCTCTCAGTCTGAGAGACTAATTACTAACTAACTAACTAACTGACTGAGCTTCCTGGCTCCACTCTCCCTATATATATATATCCCTAACGGGCTCCTTCTGCTGGTCTGAGGTGGTAGGGTGGATGTGTGTGAATGTGTGAGGGCCTCTTGTGGAGAAGTCCATCCATGCACCCTTTTGGGTTCTGTGGCACCAGTGCGTAGCAGGGGGCCACATATATATGGCAATTCAGACATCTGACCACAAGATGTCGCAACAGAGATACGACCAGCGGGGAATCCGCTGTAATGTTGTTAATACAACGAACCACACTCAAATTATAACAAAAGAAACACACTTTTTTATTTTTCAATTCCGCACCCCAAACCTCCAACGCTACCACAACTGGAAACATCTCCAGCAATGCCAAATTTTTCTTCAACCCAGCATGCATTCAAGACTCAGGACACTCGCTAACGCACCACCAGCTGTTGAAGTACACTCCAAAAACAAAAGAACAAGAAGCATCAGTGTATAAAACTAAATCTACATTAGACATTTCTTTCTCCAACCAAACTGATTTTCCATTATACAACTGCAGAAAAATTGCCCACACGGCCAAGTCAGCCTTGTGCTCTGCAATCAACCTCACAAAATGCAACGATCAGTGAATATGAATAGTGGTACCAGAGTGCCAATAACAGGGCAAAAATATTAAAAGGACTGATTTATTAATACACACACAACGCGTTTCGGTGGACACAGCCACCTTCATCAGGTGTGACAAGCAGCAAACAATTGATCCTTATATACACTTGACTAGGTATACAATTACTTAAAAGGGGTGGGGCCAGATACAGAGTAATACCTCTATATTAACCCCTTGAGTTCATATATGCTCAATAGAGTAAAAAGGATTGTTATAAAATAATGCCTAATGAAGCATATAGGGTTCTTATAAAAAGGATTCGCTGTAAAAAAAAAACTTGTGAATCCTATAATCTTAATACTTCATAGGATATATTGTCATCTACCACCCTATATTTTAGATTATATAAAAAATAATAATAATAATTTTTACATACAACATAAAACAATGCATAAATATAAAGTATAAAATTACAATCAGTTTCTATCATTGTAATTAGGAAAAGTAGACGAAGAAAGGAAAGAGAAAAAAAAAAGAGAAAAAAAAAAAAAAAAAAAATCCCCCCCCAAAAAAATAATAATAATAAATAAAAAAAAAAATCCCCCCAAAAAAAAAAAAAAAATCCCCGCAAAAAAAAAAAATCCCCAAAAAAAATAAAAATAAAAAAAATATATAAAATTTTTCTTTAAATTTTTTCTCCTTTCTCTCTCTCCTCCCTCTCCCTCTCCTCCCTCCTCCCCTCCCTCTCTCCTTTCCCCTCTTCCCTCCTTCTCTCTCTCCTCCCCCCTCCTCCTCCATATAAAAGATATATATAATAAATTTGCTAAAATATGAAAACAATTATTTAAAAAGTTGTCTTCTCTATATTAAGGTTCAAACCTTCAGGAGACAAGGTTCCCATTTTGAAAATCCAATAATTTTCACGTGTAATGAGACGATTTAGTCTATCAGGGTGTGTATCAACTATATGATCAATGATAGTTAGTTTTAGGTTATTAGGATTTTTTTGATGTTCTTTTAAGAAATGATTAGAAACACTGTGTAGGGGAAAGCCGTTTCTAATGTTTTGGCGATGTTTATTTAATCTGGAGTGCATTTCCTGGATAGTGCGGCCAATGTATTGCAGGCCGCAGGTGCACTGGAGCAGATAGATCACATATGAGGACTGACATGTAAGTCTAAAGCGAATGGGATATATCTCTCCAGTGACCGCAGAGACGAATGTTTTGGCTCCGTTATCAATGGATTGACAGCATAAGCATTTAGGGACATTACATTTATAACATCCATTATTGCTAATAGGAGCTGAATGGTTCGGTCTTCTACCAATTGTTGTATTGCTAGGGGCTATATAGTTTCCTAGATTTTTACTCCTCCGATATATGACATGAGGAAATTCCGGTAAATGACCAGTTAATATTGGATCATTACTTAAAATGAACCAGTATTTTTTTAATAAACTGGATAACACTTGCGTAGGTTTACCATAAGTAGTAATCAGATTTAAACTGAAATCGTTGTTTGGCTCTTGACTGGTATTCTTGGATTTGTTGATACACAAGTTCTGTGATAGGGATCTAGTTTTGGAGAAAGCATCCTCTAATAATTTCCGGGGGTATCCCTTAGCTCTAAAACGTTTTTGTAAAACCTTAGATTCCAGAAAAAAATCTGAATCATGTGTACAATTTTTTCTGACACGCCAATATTGACCGTATGGAATATTTCTAATCCAGCTGGGTATATGGCCACTGTCAAATTCAAGATAGCTATTTACATCCACTTCCTTAAAGTGGGTAGATGTGGATATTTTACCTGAATTGTCTATATTTATCTGAAGGTCAAGATATTGAATATTACTCCCAGATATGGTAGAGGTAAAGGAAAGACCCCAGTCGTTAGAGTTTAATTCATCAATAAATTTGGCAGCCTCCACAGTATTTCCCCTCCATATGATAAACAGATCATCTATAAAGCGGCGGTACATAACGATGGGTTTATCGGCGCCGAGGGATTGCGCGATGTGGATAGACTCGAATGCCCCCATATATAGATTTGCATAACTGGGGGCAAACCTCGTCCCCATCGCGCAGCCCCTCAGCTGCCGATACATCACCCCCTCAAAAGAAAATACATTGTTCTCAAGAATGAAAGTTATACCCCTCAATAAAAAATTTTTTTGAGGATCTTATAAGTTAGGGTCCTCATCTAGGAATATTTTAATTGCCTGTAAACCCAATACATGTGTGATATTGGAATAAAGAGAGCTTATATCGAGTGTAATAAGAAGACAGCCTGGAAGAGGGGGTAATTCTCTCAATATTGTAATTAAATGTGTAGAATCCTTTAAATGAGAATCTAGGGATAAAACGTACTTCTGTAAAAAAAGATCAATATAGTGGGATAAGTTGGATGTGATAGAATTAATACCAGAAATAATAGGACGTCCAGGGGGATTAAATTTATCTTTATGAATTTTGGGTAAAAAATAAAAATAAGGGACTTTGAATTTTTTAATGTCTAAAAAGGATTTTTCTTTTTTATTGAGGAAGCCAGCTGTAGAGGCCCCTGCTACAAGTCCTTTGTACTCACAAAATGCAACGGGCATTTAACCCTCGCCGTGGAATGAGACAACCTACACGAAAAAACGCTACCCATAGGTAAGATTCTGCAAGCAAAATTAAGTTTCCCTAAAAGAGATTGCAGAAGCCTCAAACGCAATTTCCTAGCCTGTAAGGCTTCCTGTACGGAATTATTCAAATCCACCAGTTTCTCTGCTGGCAACCTGCATTCCATTTGGACGAAATCAAGCTTAATCTCCAAAAACTTTAAAACTGTAGACAGGCCTTCTGTCTTGTTGACGCGCCTAGGGGATGGGGAAGACTCGGCGACTTGCTACTTGTGTTTTATGTCTTTCTAGTCCTTGCTTTTAATGCATATCCAATACAGTTTTCTTTTAGGGTTTTTTTTCTATATGTTAGTCATTCACACTTATATTTATAGCTCTCAGAATAAAGTGATACGAAAAAATAATTATTTCTATAAAATAGTTTTTATTGTGTAAAATGCAAAAGATATAAAAAAAGGATATAATTGGGGTACCGCTGTAAACGTACTGACCAAAAGAATAACATTGCCTTATCAATTTTACCACACGCGGAACTGCATTAAAAAAAAAAATTACAGAATTGTTGGTTTTTGTTTATTCCTCCTCCAAAAAATCGGTATAGAAAGCGATCAAAAAATGTCAAATGCCAGAAAATGACACCAATAAAAAGTCAACATGTCCCTCAAAAAACAAGCCATCACATGACTCTGTCACCCGAAATCTGGAAAAATTATAGCTCTCAAAAAATGGCGACGCAAAACCTAGTCTTTGAAAAAAAAGCGTATTTTCGTGTGTGACAGCTGTCAATCATAAAAAACCAATATGAATCTGATATCGCTGTAATCGCACCGACCCGAATAATAAAGTCATCTAATCAATTATACTGCACGAGGAACGGCGTAAAAAATAAACTCTAGGTTTGTGCTATGGTCAGGGTTGGGCTAGGGTTAGGGTTGGGCTAGGGTTGGGTTGGGCTAGGATTGGGCTTGGGTTAGAGTTAAGCTAGGGTTAGGGTTGGGCTAGGGTTAGGGTTGGGCTAGTGTCAGAGTTGGGTTAGTGTTGGGCTAGGGTTAATGTTGGGCTAGGGTTAGGATTGGGCTAGGCTTAGGGTTGGGCTAGGGTTAGGGTTGGGTTAGGGTAGGGTTAGGGTTAGGGTTGGGCTAGGGTTAGGGTTGGGTTAGGGTTGGGCTAGGGTTAGGGTTGGGCTAAGGTTAGGGTTGGGTTTGTGCTAGGGTTAGGGTTAGGATTGGAGTTGTATTAAGGTTGGGGTTGTATTGGGGTTGGGGTTGGGATTTTTTTAAAAGTAAAGAAAAAAAAAATGACGACGATATGGCGAGTGACATGCTCGAGTCTCCGCCACATATGTTTTGCAGCTATTATATAGCCAAAAAAACCTTGCGGGGATTGCCTGCCATGCATGAGCGATCGCCATATGTTTTTTTGGGTGTCTAATAACCGTGAAACATGCCGGGCAGGGACTCGAGCATGTCACTCCAGCACCTGTGATACTTGGTGCTTACCCGAGTACCCGATGCAAACTCAAGTAGCGAGCACTTGCGCTCGAGACTAAAGACAACTTATTCAATATGATGACCTAATGTTTTCAAATTATGTGTCGTACCTCTGGGTTCAAAATGTTCACTATACCCCTTGATAAAATCCTTGAGGGGTCTAGTTTCCAAAATGGTGTCACTTGTGGGGGGATTTCCACTGTTTAGGCACATCAGGGGCTCTCCAAAAGCAACATGGCGTCTGCTAATTATTCAAGCAAATTTTACATTCAAAAAGTCAAATGGCGCTCCTTCCCTTCCAAACCCTGCCGTGCACCCAAACAGTGTTTTTTCCCCACATATGGGGTATCGACGTGCTCAGCAGAAATTGCTCAACAAATTGCATGGTGCAATTTCTCCTGTTACCCTCATGAAAATGCTAAATTGGAAGCTGAAAAACATTTTTGTTGGAAAAATGTGAAAATTTTATTTTTACCACTCAATGTTCTAAACTTCTGTGAAGCACCTGGGGGTTCAAAGTGCTCACCACACACCTAGATAAGTTCCCTGTGGGGTCTAGTTTCCAAAATGGTGTCACTGTTTAGGCACATCAGGGGCTCCCCAAACGCAACATGGCATCGGCTAATTATTCAAGCAAATTTTACATTCAAAAAGTCAAATGGCGATCCTTCTCTCCCGAACCCTGCCGTGCGCCAAAACAGTGGTTTTCCCTCACATATGGGGTATAAGCGTGATCAGGAGGAATTGCACAACAAATTTTGTTGTCTATTTTTTCCCGATACCCTGGCAAAAATAAAAAAAATGGGGTCTAAAGTAACATTTTTTTGAAAAAAGTTAAATGTTCATTTTTTTCTTCCACATTCCAAAAATTCCTGTGAAGCACTTAAAGGTGGTTTTGAGCACCTTGATGGGTGCAGTTTTTAGAATGGTGTCACTTTTGGGTGTTTTCTGTTATAAAGGCCCCTCAAAGTTACTTCAAATGTGATGTGGTCCCTAAATTTTAATTAGAAGATTATAAATTCAAGGTGATGTAATTGAAAAAAAAAATCTATATATAGAGAATGGGGTATTAGAAAATACAATAAAAAATAATAATAAAATTAGCGCTGATCTAATTGAAGAGCATAGACAGTGGAGTAGTAAAATAATAAAGTTTTATTTTTAGATAAAAGATACAATTAAAAATATCTACATGCGTATAGTAAATATTGGTTGTTTAAAAGGCTAAAAATAAGGCACAAAGGGTCCTGGGGTATTGTTCAGACCTGGATGTAGATTAAGGTGGATCCTATTAGGAGAAGAGAGGAAGAATGATGTTAATATGAATTACATGCTAGGGTAAGTTTAAAAGAAGTTAGAAGGACAGGGACGTACCTGTGGAAGGGTACAGGTATTGTTTATCTTCTATTAACCCTAGGTGGGGTTTGTGTGGATCCTGGTTGAGGACTTACTTGGGGTCTCTGGAAGTTAGTTCGTTGGCACAATAGTATTATCCTAGAGCGATTTAAGGTATACTTGGTTTATGGGGGGTGTAACCGATGACATCCGGTGTAAAGGTATGGTATAGGAAGGGTAGTTACCTGGTACAAGCAGCCGGTACCTGGAGTATCAGGTGGACTGCCAGGTGGATGCATTCACTCCTGGTGTATCGGTCTGGGATTTTTTTTGAAGATTGGCCCAGTGGGTGGCTAGGGGAAAGAAGTGTAAGGGACGAGGAAAAAATGACACAGTGGGTGTGAGAATCTGCCAGAGCTTGCTGGGGGTATCTTTAGGTGCAATAAAATGCAGGAGATATATAGTAAATAGTACCGTATATATAATGGATATAGGAGTCCTTGAAGGTACAGTGCTACTGAAGGCGATCCTTCAGGGGCAGGTAGAGGTTGTCAGATCTATTAGACTGACCTGTAGTCCAACCGATTTTTTGTGGGAAAAACTAGAAATCGCTGGTCAACTCTTAACCCTTATAAACCCCTTACAAAAAAAAAAATTGGTTCCTAAACTGTGCTGATGTAAACTAGACATGTGAGAAATTTTATTTATGAATTATTTTGTGTGACATATCTCTCTGATTTAAAGGCATAAAAATGAAAATTTTGAAAATTGCGAAATATTCATTCATTATTGTGAAAGTCGGTTAAGAAAATAAGTCCTTCTGTAGAAAAGGATCTGGAGGACAATTGGCCAAAATATTCCTAATACAATTTTTCATCAAGCTCCAATGTGAATGGTACTGAGTCGTAAATCTTACCTTTGACTCTACTGGTCACTTCTTGGCGGAGTGTACTAGTTCATATCGACTAGTATTTCCGGCTCTAATTATGCCTATTTAATATATCATGGTATCCACTTAATCCTATGCAGCATGATCTATACTACCGGATGACAGAGACTCTAGATCAGTAAAATCAATTTTATTTGATAAATGCAAATTTAAAAAAACAGGAAAGAAAGAACAGAGTGGGGACAAGAAACCCCCAATGCAGAGAGGTGCAATGTAAAGCTGCGTTGCATCAATATAAAATTACTACATAAATAAAGATCCTAACAGGTATGACTAGGAGCTAGAACAGAGCCGAACAATGTACAATTCCAAAAATTGGTAAGATATAGATGGGAGTATCCATAAAGTGCCAACACTGCATGGTGGGATATGTATTACCAGAATGATAAATATCCAAATGCTAATTACTACCAGCCAAAGATAAAGATAATATAAAGTAAAGTGCCTGTATACTTTGGTGGTCATTAAGCTCCTATCTGCCAATACATCCTAACAGAGTACCTAAATGAGTACAGCTCTGCTTACATATACTTCCATCACAATAACATACAAACAAGGGATCACTTAGGTGTAGTAGTAAATTAATTGTAGTTGTGTTGTATGTCAGGGACAAGACGCAAGTGTATAGCTTCACCTCTCAGAACCCGTATGCCGTTTCGCATCACGCTTCCTCCGGGGGTGTGTCAGTACTCTAAGGGGCCAGTGTATATATAGTGTGGTCTATCCAATCCGGTTACTTAATGCATAGGAGCAGAAAGGAACAGTGCCAAGGATAGGCGTAATCCTAGAAGGAGCGGTCAGCATTCAAATGAACTGACGTGATATTGTGCAAATTTCTAACAGCTGCGGGATTGACTGTAGCGGGGCATCGCGTGCATGCTCAGTCCCCAAAAATGCCGAGTAATGCCCATGGGCAGAGTATTTTCCCGGTGGCTGTCTTTGGCTACCAGGGGAATTTCCAGGTTCGAGCACCGCATTATGGTTACCAGTTTAATGAAAAAGGATTTGAATATTTGGAAACAATTTCTCCTCAATTTTAATGGTCGCACTTGCTGTCAGTCAGTCGAAGTCTCCAACTCTGAATTGCAGACGTTCACCGACTCTGTGGGGTCCACCGGGGTTGGTGCTATTTTTGGCAGTGAATGGTGTGCATGGCGGCATGGATTAGCTCTGGTCTGTGCGGTAACATTTCCTTCCTTGAACCATTCCCTATTGTGGTAGCTGTTGAGCTCTGGGGTCTCAGGCTCGCGAACAGAAGGGTTTGTTTCTGCTCAGACAACTCTGGAGTGGTAAGCTGCATAAATAACTTCACATCTTCCTCTTTGCCGATTCTAGCACTACTCAGGTATTTGGTTCTTCGGTGCCTTCAATTTAACATCTGGTTTAGGTCTCGGCATATTCCGGGAGTTAAGAATGTATGTGCAGATGCATTGTCACGTTTTCGTTGGCAGGCATTCTGGGATCTCATGCCGGAGGCTTCCAAGGAAGGCACGCCCTGCCCCCCAGAGCTATGGTAGGTACTAATGAGCGGATGCTATCGTTGATCCTGACTTCTTTGGTTCCAGCTACATGAAATGCTTATGATAAGACATGGAATGAGTGGTGTCTTTTCGTGGGGCCATAATTTTTTGAAAAAGATGCTTCTTCTCTTACAGGCCTCATGTTTCAGTATTTCTTACACTTGAAGGATTTGGGTGTTTCTGAAACTGTAGCTCAGAGAAAATTGGCGGGTTTAAGTTTTCATTTCCGCCTAAGGGGTATTTTTGATTTTACCAAGTCTTTTCTTATTCGTCAAGCATTGAAGGGCTGGAAAAAGAAGATAGTCAGAAAAGAATGCCCGGGTCCCATTTCTTATTCAATGCTGTGCCGCTTGATCTCCGCGACCCATATGTAAAGACAAATACAAGGCGGCCCTATACAATACCGCTTTTTCCTTAGCCTTTTTCAGGGCCCTTCAGGTTGGTGAGCTCATTGCACCGTCAAGAGAAAAGCCAGGAGGTTTACTAAGAGACAACGTTTTCATCGGCAATGAGTTTTTCATTTTTTCTTGTTTTCAGCCAATATTGCCATCCGTGTTACAGCAAACTCTCTCATGGGAACCCAAAATAAGGGTAAGTAAATGGAAGGGTTGAAGATAAAGGTGCTCCGCTCTGAAGTCAAAAGATATAATGATATTAATGAAAATACAAGTACTAGGATTACTTGGCACCAAAAAACAGAAAACTAAATTAAAAAGATGTGAGAAGTAGTGATGAGTGAGTATGCTCTGTTAACCCTTTCGGCGAGCATGCTCGGGCGAACACTAAGTATCTTCAGCATGCTCAGGTGTTATGTTTCATTCTCTTTGTGTCCATGATTTGCGACTGTTTGACAGCTTTAATACATGTGAGGAATGCTTAAGAAACAGATATTCCTCACATGTATTAAAGCTGTCAAACAGTCGCAAATCAGGGTACAGAGAGACTGAAAGATAACACCTGAGCACGCTGAAGATACTCGGTGTTCGCCTGAGCAAGAGCGCCGAAAGGGTTAACAGAACATACTCACTCATCACTAGTGGGAAGGGTAAAATATGGCATAAATCACCAGGAGATAAAAACAATCACCAATAAAAATAGTCACCTAAGAACACATGAAACCTAACTAGCATTAAATAAACATTACAACATTGATCCAAAGCCGGGGGTCTCGTTAAGGCCCTATGGGCTTAAAATGCAGAATCGAAAGATCCATCTGCTTTCTAACTGGGCTAATACTTTTCCAAAATCCCCTCCCCTTTGACCCAAATCAATCTGGTCGATAGCCCTAACTTTAAGACCTTTAGGGCTACAACTATGGTATAACTTAAAATTATGCAGAATAGTCTTAAGTACAGTGGGGTCATCAATACTACTTGCTTTTTTGATGTCCCGCACATGCTCCCTTACCTGTATCTTCAGTTCTCTGGTGGTAAGGCCAAAGTAGAGCTTCTGCCAAGGACATTCGGAGTAGTAAATAACTCCTTTAGAGCTGCAGCCTGTCTGCTTCTTCTGCAGAGCTTCCATGGGTTTGTGCAGTCAATGGTGCTCCAGACTCCCCTGCAGGGACAATAATTGCAATGGAGGAAGCAGCTGCCAGTCCCAGCCCAACTATGACACATTCTTAATGTGGGTCAAAGATGCTCCGTGCCTGCGACTCCACTTCTCCTGAACAAAGGCGGCCTTCTGGTGGTTGGGATGTATATAAGGGGGTCACTTCCCGTTTTTGAGTGGTGGCACTTAACAAAAATAATAATTTAATAGATCATAAATTAAAAAGTAAGTCATGCACTGGATGACGAAACACAGAAGGAGGCAACACATTACATAATGGTGGTATAGGGGTCCAGAACATTAAGGTAACAACATGTTCCAAGTGCATATCAAAAGAGCTGAGCCTATAGACAAGAAACTGGACATAGAGTATGATACAAATAGTCAGATGGACACCTCTAAGTATACAGTATACAGTGCCTACAATTAGTATTCAACCCCCTGCAGATTTAGCTGGTTGACACATGCGGAATTAACTTGGCATTGTGATATTTGTACTGTAGATCAGCCTGGAAGTGGGAAATGCAGTGCAGCAACTTTTTTTTTTTTTTTTTTTAAACGTTAAAAGTTAATTCAGAGTGTCATTTATTATTCAACCCCTCAAACCACAAGAATTCTGTTTGGTCCCCCTAAAGTATTAAGAAGTAGTTCAGGCACCAAGAATAATGAGCTTCACATGTGTGGATTAAAGATCTCTTTTGCCAGCCTTTTCTGACTATTTAAGACCCTCCCCAAACTTGTGAACAGCACTCAGACATGGTCAACATGGGAAAGACAAAGGAGCATTCCAAGGCCATCAGAGACAAGATCGCGGAGGGTCACAAGGCTGGCAAGGGGTACAAAACCCTTTCCAAGGAGTTGGGCCTACCTGTCTCCACTGTTGGGAGCATCATCCGTAAGTGGAAGGCTTATGGAACTACTGTTAGCCTTCCACGGCCTGGACAGCCTTTGAAAGTGTCCTCCCGTGCCGAGGCCAGGCTTGTCCGAAGAGTCAAGGCTAACCCAAGGACAACAAGGAAGGAGCTCCGGGAAGATCTCATGGCAGTGGGGACATTGGTTTCAGTCAATAGCATAAGTAACGTACTCCACCGCAATGGTATCCGTTCCAGACGAGCCCGTAAGGTACCTTTACTTTCAAAGCGTCATGTCAAGGCTCGTCTACAGTTTGCTCATGATCACTTGGAGGACTCTGAGACAGACTGGTTCAAGGTTCTATGGTCTGATGAGACCAAGATCGAGATCTTTGGTGCCAACCACACACGTGACGTTTGGAGACTGGATGGCACTGCATACGACCCCAAGAATACCATCCCTACAGTCAAGCATGGTGGTGGCAGCATCATGCTGTGGGGCTGTTTCTCTGCCAAGGGGCCTGGCCATCTGGTCCGCATCCATGGGAAGATGGATAGCACGGCCTACCTGGAGATTTTGGCCAAGAACCTCCGCTCCTCCATCAAGGATCTTAAGATGGGTCGTAATTTCATCTTCCAACAAGACAACGACCCAAAACACACAGCCAAGAAAACCAAGGCCTGGTTCAAGAGGGAAAAAGTCAAGGTGTTGGAGTGGCCTAGTCAGTCTCCTGACCTTAACCCAATTGAAAACTTGTGGAAGGAGCTCAAGAATAAAGTCCACATGAGACACCCAAAGAACCTAGATAACTTGGAGAAGATCTGCATGGAGGAGTGGGCCAAGATATCTCCACAGATCTGTGCCGGCCTGATCAGGTCTTATAAAAGACGATTATTAGCTGTAATTGCAAACAAGGGTTATTCCACAAAATATTAAACATAGGGGTTGTATAATAATTGACCCACACTTTTATGTTTAAAATTTAATAAAATTCAACTGAGCAACATAACTTTTTGGTTTGTAAGATTTATGCTTCTGTTCATAAAACCTACTCTCGTTTGCAGTTTGAAGGCTCTAACTTATTTGCATCTTATCAAACCAGCTAAATCTGCAGGGGGTTGAATACTACTTGCAGGCACTGTATGTATATACTCATGGACTATCCTACCCCTGACATGACGCCAACCCTGGTGCTTGTTTCGGCACAACTGGCTAATAGAGCAGACTTGATTGGCACATGCTATGATTAGAGTTTGGGATCAGGCGCAACTCTCTGAATAAGTCATGTACTGTGTAACATCAGAACATGCGACCGGAGTCCCAATCCACATGAAGTGATACGCGGAAGGGAGTCTGATCACACGACCACAACAGCCGCTGCTCTAGATACAGCCGGGGATGCAGCCTGTCCTCCTGCCCCGCACATGTGCACCACCGGTAGTATGCCAGTGTATCAGCCAGAAAGGAAAACTTACAGCAGCTGGCAGGACTCCTAGCAATGAAGTTCTATCATACCACATACTGAATATCAGAACTTGACTGTGACGTCATCCTCCTTCCTCCCCTTCTATACACCAACCTACCCGCCTTCATCAGTGTATGATTGGGCATTTTTTCATAAGAAAAAAACTCATTTGTCACCACCCGACTGTTTATATAATAATTATTGAAAACTTAAGATCATACTGAATAGATTTTTTGTAAATCTTAAAATCATTCAATAAAAAATTATTTAAAAAAAAAAACTTACCTTTTTTTTTTTTTACTCTGCCGCTGTACTGCTGAAGCAGCATAAGAAAGCTCTGAGGAGCCTAAGGGGAAGCCAAAAAATTGTTCAATAGTGTTTAGAATGGAGAAGAAAGGACGGGAGGGTCGGTGAGTTTAGAAGTCGGGAACTGAATAGGGAAATGCTTTTCTCTCACTATGGGTAAAGGCCCACCAGTAATAGCGATAGACATTTAACTATTGGTTTCTTCCATTAAGATATACAATATAGTATAAAGATATAAAGGAAAGACACAATATTATGAGCCTCAGTGTAACAACACGTCACAGACTATAATGGGGGAAGCTTTTACTTACTTTGGTGGACGTTGTGCTTTTTCATCTTTTCTGGTGCTGAAGAAATAGAAGAAATGATCACAAATAAATACCCTATAAAATAATTATCGGGAACAAAGCCTAGTCCCAATAGGACACAGACAATAAACATAAAGTCTCTCCTATACATTTCTACATGATGTAGATATCTGGATAGATGTCATTACTAATTATTAACTCCTAATATAAATATCACTTTCACATTCGTGGTGACTGATCTTCTGCCAGGATGAATCATTGAATACTTTTGCATCTAGAAGACAGCAATTAGGACATAAGGGGGCGTCCATTTGTGGGAAGAGGGTAAAGTACCTACATGTATTTGACATGGCTCCTGCTCGATCTTGTGAAGCATTTTGGTATCCACCATTTCCGTTTGCATCTTAAAAATATCCAAACAAACAAATTGAGATACAGGCAGTTCACATTATCATCCTGATCAGTCTATGAGGATATACACAGTGATATTGTCCTGTGTAATGTGCGGCGCTTATGTCACAATATGACGTCATCGTTCAAAAGTCCAAGGTCTCATTGGAGTAAATGCCGCCATGATTGCACTTATTACTTACGGCATTGGCTCTGTGTCGGCCCACGCTGTCTTTACTTTTGGCCTGTAACAAAAATGAAGTTTTTATTAGAAACAGAGAAACTTAGAAAATATCAGAAAATATCATCTAGTGTGTGTCCTTAATACTGTAAATGCAATAACTTAAAGAGAGTCTGTCAGTAGGATCGTCCCTCCTAAGCCGCCAAAATGGGCATGTAGGTCACTGGAAGTTGAATAAAATGACACCTTGATATCTGCAATCCGATGTCTTAATCCAGAGAAAGCCATATTTTCTTACCTCTCCAAAGTGGCCATGGGGCACTGGAAATGGTTTTGCTGATGGCCACTGTGACTACCACGGTTGAAGGTAGAGGAGATGATGTCCGTTCCAGTGCCCCATGGCCACATTGAAGCGGCATTGCTAATCAGACAAGACCAGGAGCCGGGAAAATTGTTCTTACTATAACCCTAGTGTAGGGGACCCCAATTCAATAACCCCCCCAATATGTACAAACATGTTTTATATCCTTCTCAGTAAAGATGAGCGAGTATAGTCGTTACTATTCGGTACTCGCTGAATAATACGGTACTCGGGCTACTCGTTACTCCGCGAGTTTCCTTGTGATTACTCGCTGAGTAACGAGTATAATTTACTGTAAGTCAATGGGAAATGCGAGTAAGCCGTATGATTGTTTAAAAGCCGGCGGTAAAAAGCCGCCGGCTTTTAAACAATCACACAGCCCCATACTGCTTCCCCGCAGCCTCCCATCCCAATCCTCCACTCCCCCCGCCGCCTCCCATCCCAATCCTAAGTTAGGACCGGGTGGAGAGCGCAGCACCAGGGAGCGGGGAGCGAAGGACCCGGGCGGGGAAGCCGGCAGTGAAAAGACTTCACCGCCGTCTTTCCTGTTTGGTGCTGCGCTCCCTGATGTATGCTCCCAGCTCCCTGGTGCTTTGCTCCCCGCCCGGTCCTAACTTAGGATCGGGATGGGAGGCGGCGGGGGAGCGGGGAGCGCACATCAGGGAGCGCAGCGGTGAAGTGTTTTCACTGCCGGCTTTCCCACCGGTTATTTCAAATAAACAGCTGAGGTATCAGCTGATGCTGATCAGCTATTCATTTGAAGTAGCCGCGGTGCCCTCAGAGGGTTCATGTGAGTTCATGCTTGACTGGATGAACTCACATGAACTTTCCCACGGCCGCACAGCTCAGCTACATCTCTGGTAGAGAATCTCTACCAGAGATGTAGCTGAGATAAAGAAAAAGACTACATTGGACTACCTCGGACTGAAGATAATTTTTTTTAATAAAGATGCAATCTCTAAGTGTTTTTTTGTTTTATTTCTAATAAAAACAATTGGGCTGTGTGATTGTTTAAAAGCCGGCGGCTTTTTACCACCGGCTTTTAAACAATCATGCGGCTTACTCGCATTTCCCATTGACTTACATTGGACTCGCTACTCGTAACGAGTACCCGAGTACTCGTTACGAGTATAGCGAGTCCGATTATTTCACTACTCGCTCATCCCTACTCCTCAGTCTAAGTGATAACAAGTTATTCATCAGCTACTAAACCATATGCAGCCTATAATATCTGTATATGTCACTGTCTCTCTACTTACAGGGTGGTGGTCTCTGCGCTGTGGTCTTCTTCTCTTCTCTCTAGCTCTATTCTATCCATTTCTTCTTCTCCCTCCTCTTCCTCATTACTGGACACATAACATAGACTATATGTAGTAACGCTCTCATAAATGACCACTGTTGTAATCGCTCTTTTATGGGGAGTGTTGGAGTGGCTTCATGCCCCTATTTCTCCCCAAATAACATTCATTGATCCCTTTACGAAGGTAGAACTACAGACGAGTGTATGGGCAGCCATGTTTTATATGTTCCTCCATCTCTACCCAGATATAATCAGTCATTCATCAGTTACTAATAAGCATCTACGATCGTATACATCCCATAATATCTGTATATGTCACTATCTCTCTACTTACAATGTGGTGGTCTCTGCGCTGTGGTCTTCTTTTTGTCTTATCTTAATCATTATATACTCTTCTTCCTCCTCTTCCTCACTACTGGACACATAACATAGACTATATGTAGTAACGCTCTCATAAATGACCACTGTTGTAATCGTTATAACAAGTCATTTCCCATTTACTATTAAATATCTACAATCGTCTACAATCTATAATATCAGTATATGTTACTGTCTCTCTACTTACAGTCCGAAGCTATCTCCGCTTCCATCCTCCTCTCTTATCACTGTTGTTATGTGAGCGATGTATATTTTTCCTTCCTCTTCCTCACTACTGGACATATAACATAGACTATATGTAGTAACGCTCTCATAAATGATCACTGTTGTAATCGTTATAGCAAGCCATTTCCCATTTACTATTAAATATCTACAATCATCTACAATCTATAATATCAGTATATGTCACTGTCTCTCTACTTACAGTCCGATGTTCTCTTTTCCGCCATTTTCCTCTCCTCTCTCTGATGTTACACTCTCTATAATCTCTTCTCCCTCCTCTATCTCACTATTGGACACATAATATAGAACAAATGCAGGAGGATATTTTAATTTGCAGTAGTTTTATAATTGAATTCATAAAACAAAGCAAAAAAAGCGGCATTCAGAGTTCTGCACATTTATAGTAGACGTCCCATTCCCAGAAAACTGCACCTTGTATAGTAAATAGTTTATTGCTCCTTCTGTGACCTTCTGTTCATTATCCCCGTTCTCACCAATTGACATTAATTATCCTTTTTACAGAACTACAGCCGTATCAGCCATAGGGACTGCAATAAAGAAAGCAAGTTGGACAGAGAGGTGGAGCCGGGAGAGAGAGACAAGTGCAGGAAGAGAGCTGCACAAGTCTCCCTCTCCTGCCTGACAATGATCGGTGCAGGAGAGGAGGCTGGAGGTTACCTGGAAAGGTCCTAATTAGCTCTAGGCCCCTCTCTGATGTCACTTACATGCAAGGAATTTTATAGAATGGAGGAATAGAAATGGAGAACAACTTTATTGACGGTAGGGAAATGCTCATGAATAAAGGAAAAGGATCTGACCTCAATGGTCTTTTGTTTTTGGCTCCTCCATCAGTTATTATGTATATGCAGTCATTTTTTATACTAAGTGACTGAAAGTGCCATAACTATAACTATACAATGTTCTATATTGTATGTATATATCACTTATTATATATTTAGGCTCACACGCTCCACTTACCTAATCACCCTACTATTCTCACTCTTCCCAGTTGTTTCCTCTTCTTCCTCGCTGTCATCTTCCTCACTATCAGACACATAAAATAAGTCATATAAATCATATATAATGTACTTTGACATCCAGAGGACAGAGGGTTATATGAAGACTCAGGTAGTACAGTTAACCCCTTATTGAGGGCGCACTATGTCTGTATGATGCAGGCTCAAGAGTTGAGTCTGCTCCCTGCAGCACCAATGATGACTGTTACATAGCTTGCACCCAACAGTAACTGATGCAATTGGAGCTAGTCAAGATTACATTAGTTGAACCCTTTAAATGCTGCTGTGAAGTATGACAATAGTATTAAAAAGAGGATTTAACACAGCGGCTGAAACTTTGTATGCCCGGCAGCTCCCCACGCAAGGCGATCGTAGGGTGACGATTGGCTGCAATTGCAGCTAGGGGTCTGCTGGAGGCCTCCACTTCTGCCATGTGTGATCTCCTACGAAGCCCAGCCTGAACCTTCTGTACCCATAACAAGTCATTCATCAGTTATTATTAAACATCTACAATCATATCCAGCCAATAATATCTATATATCTCACTATCTGGGATTTCCCCAGTCCTCGTCTATGGTTTCCATTAATGCAGCAATGAAAGTTCTAATAACTTACTTGATGGATTCCGTGCTCGCCCAGGCTGTTTTTATTTTTTTTGGCCTATAAAAATGTAGCTTTTGTTAGAAACAGTGATACTTAAAAAACCTACAGAAAATATCACCTATATAGTGTGTCTATAATGCAGTAACAAATGATAGCATTCAGGGCATAACTGTATGGAGTAATAAGGAAAAAAATAGTTTTATGGTATCTAAGATGAACATTTACATATAGCTCTAGGGAGTGTAGAGCGAGCAGTCACATTGGGACCCCCTCATCTACCACATATATATTCATCACTGTTACAAATGGTTTTTGGTAGTTGAGGGGCCCTGTTACATATTTTGTATTGGAGCCCAAGAGGTTGAAGTTACACCTCCGATTGCATCTACGTCTCATATTGAAAAGAAACTGACGACTACAAACAGTGAGAGTCGTGGACCATGATTGCACCAGTTACTTACGGCAATGACTCTTCATTAGGCCCTCCGATGTTTCTATGGGACTCAACGTGCCTGAAATGAAAAAAATACATCTCTGGTTAGAAGAATTGATACTTAGGAAGCCAATGGATAAAATTATCTGCCGTGATGTGCAGAAAGGCTGTGCACTCTCTCACCGGCAACAAAACAGAGCGCACTGTCAGTGCACATTGTAAGACGAATTCCCAGCTTGCAGAGACCAGCACCGCCTCTGTAATTAACGCAACTTGTGGGGGCCGGTGCTTGTCTCTGCAAGCTGGGTATTCATCTTACAAGGTGAAGTGACAGTGCATTCTATTTTGTTGCTGGCTCATTACTACTGATCTGAGCTGGTGAGAAAGTGCACTGTCTTTGTGCACAGTGCACAGTGCACATCACACAGGGACTAGCCCAGCCCTTGAAATGAAGGTCACTGTTGATGCTTCATTTCAGGGAGAGGGCAGAGGCAGTGACTGCAGCTTCTACCCCCTGATGGTGTTTTGTTTGAGTGTCCCAGCATGCACTGGGATTTTCAAACAAAGCCTCATCAAAAAGGAAGTAAGAAAAAAAAGATGTCACATGCCTGCAAAGAATTTTATAGAATGGAGGTACAGAAAGGGAGAACAACTTTATAGACGGTTCGGAAATGCTCATGAATTCAGAATTTGATGTTTTATACCATGTGGCTTAAAATGCCATAACTATAAGTGCATAATGTTCTCTGTTGTATGTATTTATCACCCATTATATATTTAGTCTCAGACTCTCCACTTACCTACTCATAGTCCAATTTTCACTCTCCCAAGTTGGTTCCTCCTGTTCTTCCTCACTATTGGTCACATAAAATAAGTGATATAAATCATATATAATCTACACTGACATCCAGATAACACTGAGCTATATGACGACTGGGGTATATCCTGAATGAAGAGTCCCGGTTAACCACTTTTTGGGGGCGCACAGTCTCTGTATGGTGCGGGCTCAAGAGTTGAGTCTGCTCCCTGCAGCACCGTTGATGGCTCTGTTACATAGCTGACACCCAACAGTAACTGATGTAATTGAAGCTAGCCGTGATTGCATTAGTTTAACCCTTTAAATGCTGCTGTGAAGTATGACAGCAGTATTAGAAAGGGGATTTATCTTGTTGGCTGTCACTTTGTATGCCCGGCAGCTCCCCACGCAGTCGATTGTAGGGTGCCGATTGGCTGCCATTGCAGCTAGGAGTCTACTGGAGGCCTCCACTTCTGCCATGTGTGATCTCCTACAAAGCCCAGCCTGAACCTTCTGTACCCATAACAAGTCATTCATCAATTACTATTAATCATCTACAATCATATCCAGCCAATAATATCTATATATCTCACTATCTCTCTACTTACATTCCGATGTTATCCTCTCTGCTGTTCTCCGCTTTAATCTCTACCACTTTATTAATGCTGTTATCTTCCTCTTCCTCTCTACTGAATACATAACATAACTCTTTATAAGTGAGGGTTAAAGGGGGTCCACACATTGCAATCATGGTGCATTTTTTTACAATGGTTTCCCAAAATCATTGCAAAACTGTGATTTTGGGAAAACCTGAGACAGCAATAAAAGTTCTGATAACTTACCTGATGGATTCCACGCTCGCCCAGGCTTTTATTGGTGTAATTGGCCTATAAAAATGTAGCTTTTGTTAGAAACAGTGATATTTAAGAAACCTACAGAAAGTATCATCTATATAGTGTGTCTATAATGCAATAAAAATGATAGCATTCAGGGGCATAACTATATGGAGTAATAAGGAAAAAAATAGTTTTATGGATCTGAGATGAACATTTACATATAGCTCTAGGGAGTGTAGAGCGAGCAGTCGCATTGGGACCCCCTCATCTACCACATATATATTCATCACTTTTACAAATGGTTTATGATAGTTGAGGGGCCCTGCTACATATTTTATATTGGAGCCCAAGAGGTTCAAGTTACATCTCCGATTGCATCTACATCTCATAGTGAAAAGAAGCTGAGGACTACAAACAGTGAAAGTCGTGGACCATGATTGCGCCAGTTACTTACGGCAGTGACTCTTCATTAGGCCCCTCGATGTTTCTGTGGGACTCCATGTGCCTGAAATGAAAAAAGTACAGCTCTGTTTAGAAGAAGTGATGCTTAGGAAGCCTATGGATAAAGTTATCTGCCGTCTTAAGGCAGTGCACTCTCTTTCCGGCAACAAAGCAGAGCGCACTGTCAGTAGTGCGCATTGCAAGATGAATTCCCAGCATGCAATGACCAGCACCGCCTCTGCAATTAACGTAACTCGTGGGGGCCAGTACTCGCCTCTGCAAGCCGGGTATTTGTCTTACAAGGTGAACTGACAGTGCGCTCTGCTCTGTTTCCAGGCTCATTACTGCTGATCTGAGCCAGCAAGAAAGCGCACTGTCTTTATGTACCGTGCACAGTGCACATTGTGCAGATACTAGCCCATCCCCTGAAATGAAGGTCAATGCTGTCGCTTTGTTTCAGGGAGAGGACAGAGGCAGTGACCGCCGCTCCTATCCCCTAATGAGTAATGACGCTTTGTTTGAGAATCCCAATTTTCAAACGAAGCGTCATCAAAAAGGAAGTAGGAAAAAGAAAGAAAAGCAGTTAAATAGTGTTGTGAGAGAACGATAGGGAATTTTTATTTAAAGTATAAATTGTAAAATACAATAAAGAAATATTATCTATATAACGTGTCCCTCAGATAACAGCATGGACATCACCTCCAGAATCTATATAGCTCTACGTTCACATAGGTTGTACTGCACAGTATGATTATCCTTTAATCTAGGGCTCCAAGACAATATTTGGTCGATCAGGAGTCTGGGTAAATTTTTGGTGTTACTGTAATTTGCTCATGACCTCATTGTTATCCTACAGGGGAAAGGGATGAGCAACAGTATGAAGAATTAAATGGGGTCTAAATTCTTTATTATTGAAAGCAATTGTATCCTTCATATGGAAACATTGTAAATGCCCATGAGTGAGAGCGGCAATGCCATGATACCATCACTGTGGAGTCCTCCCCTTATTGGGACACATACTACTCCTATAGGAATGTGGTAGGAAGATAAATACCTGAATGTTCTCTTGGTGTTCTCTATTGTCTCAATCAATCTGTTATGGAAAAAGCCAAGAAAAAGACAATGAATAATATTACACACAAACATTTACAAAAATGGTAAGAAGATAAATGATACTATTGAGGCTTAATATAACCAGTGCATTATTACAGAGAGAATATGGGAGAATGCGTTATCCCAGTAATATCAGATACATACATCCCACCCGGATATTCCTCCTCCTCCACTGCTGGCTTCATCCTATTAAAGCGTCAGGGTATGTGCCCACGATGCAGATTTGAAGCAGAAATCTCCTTGCAGAAAAAGCGCATGCGGATTTTACATGCGTTTTTTTCAAGCGTTTTTCCAAGCGATTTTGAACATCACTTGGAAAAAGGCTTAACAAGTTGGTCACACAATATAAATCCATGCAACTGGGAAAAAAAACCTTATACTCACCTCTCCGGCGGCCCTCGGTCTCCTCCCGTCCTCTCTCCTCGGCGGCCCACGGTGTACTGGCAGAACCTGCGGTAACGTCATTTAGTCAGCTGATGGTCACACGACCATCACCTGACTGCTGACGTCAGCAGTCGCGTGACCATCAGCTGACTAAATGACGTCACCGCAGGTCCTGCCAGTACACCGTGGGCCGCCGAGGAGAGAGGATCGCCACCGGGAGGAGACCGAGGGCCGCCGGAGGAGTGAGTATGAATATTTCCTTTTTATTTTTTACTTTTTAATTCTTTTTTAACTTGCAGGTACAATAGTACCCGGGTCGGATGAGAGTCTCCTCCTCTCCCAACCGGGGTACCATCCGCGCATTGAACCGCATGGAAACATGGGGATGTTATGCGGTTCAATGCAAGTCAATAGGCGCGATTTTGCCGCAAAATTGGTTGTGCTGTGGATTTTTCCGCAATAAAAATCCGCAGCGGATATTTCCGCAGCATGTGCACAGCACATGCGGATTATCATTCGGGAACATGGCAGACATCTTAACAAGCGATTTTAATGCGTTTCCACTGCAGAATTGCCATCGCGGAAACACATAAAATCTGCATCGTGGGCACACAGCCTCAGGAAGACAATGAGAATTGTTGGTATCTGCTCCAGAGCTGA
Organism: Phyllobates terribilis; assembly: GCF_046119375.1. Lineage (NCBI taxonomy): Eukaryota > Metazoa > Chordata > Amphibia > Anura > Dendrobatidae > Phyllobates > Phyllobates terribilis. The sequence continues at coordinate 107,514,801 of NW_027362773.1, forward strand.
TAATAGGAGATCATCAATGGTCACTAGAGGGTTTGTATAATCAGATATAGAAAGTAGTTATAGAATAGAGACCCCAATTTATAACATAACTATCAATATTACAGTAGCCAAAACTGGGACACTTAAGCCAGCAGTGTCTCTGAAACCAACATGGGAAGCCCTCCAAACATAACCCCAAACACCGGACTTTTGGTGGAGTTTGCCCTTTTTACACTTTCTTTTGCATATGATAGCTATTCTGTTGGGCCTCGCCTTTCCCTGCCTTTTGACTAGGCCGTACCCACGTTTCTGAAAAGTGTCAGGGCTGGTGTAAAAAAGCTAAAATGTGCTAAGTTGTATTTGGAAGCTCGTGTTAAATAAAAATGTACAACTTTTGTGGCAGAGAGTATGATGAATTCCCCCTATGAATGAATTTCCAAAAAGTTGGATTTTATAAATCTGCCATACCTGACCTAGGCCTTCGGGAAGAGTCAGAGGGTTGTATAACTTGGACGAGGATTGCATCGCAATGCTTGAACTGGTCGACGGCTTTAACAACCCAAGAGTGACGGCGTGTATTCCTATGCAGCTGTCACGCTCGGGTCAGGAGAGCTGACAGCCAGCCCGAGCATTGCGATGAGATCTTTGACTCTTCCCTAGGGCTAATGCTCGATGGTAACGCAAAGTCACCTGCCATTCTCCTTACTCACATGGAGCTTCAGTATTTCTCTATGGGAGGAGAAGTTGCAGGAGATAATGGGTGACATGGACGGTGACTCTCCGCCATCAAGTGACCCCAGTCCATCAGAGAAATTGTAGATTTAGGATAATTAAGCATTTACCTTATTTTTCTCACAATTCTTTCGCTTACAAATAATAAAACCCTACAATAATGGAAAAAAAGCAATTATAGTAGACATCAAATTTCACTCCTGTTGTGATATTTGTGAAGGGGGGAAGGGTCGGTTACTGACACCTCAGCTCACTAACTAAATAAAGATTCAGTTTTAATTAAGGGAAAAAAAATCTATAAGGACGGGGAATAGACATCCTGACATTATAGGGTTAATATCTACAGATAAAGACAAAGTAACAGAACATAATAAAAGACGTAAAAAGAGGCCAATATAAGGTTTACTTACACTTCACTGCCATCTGCACCCCTCTAGTGAGTGGCCCCTCGGCAGTTATCATGATGTCACTGTGTGATGTCATCATCCCATTCCATGGATCACTAATCACCAGTAACAACAGTAACTGTCCGAAGTTACAAAAACCTGAAACCAATCCAGTTTACATGAAATGGTCCTTTAAGGGATTATGAGAGGATTAGAAAAACATAACCACTTTCTTCCAAAAACAGCGCCACACCTGTCCACAGGTTGTTTGTGGTATTGTAACTCAGCTCCATAGAAGTGAATAGAGCTGAGCTGTAACACCGGACACAATCGACAGTTTGTGTTTTTGGAAGAAACAAGACAGAATTTTTTAAATCTTGTACAATCTTATACCATTTTCAGAGACAAAGAGGATAGGAGCTCTAGTCCCATTGGAGGTAGCATTCCTAAAAATCAAGATCAACCCTTTAAAGAGTCTCGTTAAATGACTTAGGATAGAAAACTAAAACAGAATCTTTATTTGCAGTCAAGTGTTTTTGGGCTTTTTGCTTCTCATCAGTGCAAAGTTATGTCCTATAGGCAGAACTAGAGCTACTGTCCTATTCCTCTGAACAAACTACTTGCACATTTAAATTCCTAGGGAAACATTTTATGGCCTATAAGTCTCCCTACATCAACTTGTATAGAATAGATAAAAAGCGGTCTGTGGAGCATGGTCAATAATAGTAAGCCTCATATCTCCTGGACCTTTTTGATGGACAATGACCATGTACCCGACACTGTCTCTGACCGACTGGTCAGTTTGATTAATAAAGAGATATTCTGGATCTTCAAAATGGGCACGTTGGCCCCTGAAGGTTTAAATTTGGCTCTTGAAAATGTAACCAGTTCTTAAGGTTATTTCTTGTTCCTTTCTAATTGATTTACAATTGTCATGTTTTAAACAATTTTTTTCATTTTTCTTTTATCACCAATTTGCAATACGTCACAATACAGTGACGTTTGTGTGTATTTTGCATTGGTGATGTATATTTTACATTGGTAAATGTATGTTTAACATTGTCTACTAACCCCTGGGGGCAATTTGTATTATTGATGTATTTTTGAATATTTGTTCATGAACATGTATTGCTATATTCTGTACCTTATATAATATGTTTTTGGTTTCTTGTATTCATCTGAAGGTGGTTTATGTGAAACCATTGGAGGCACGTATTCACCGGCACATGAAGGGTCTCTTCTATTTGGACCCAGGTTTAACTTATTAGTGTCTGAACAAAATCAATGAATATATCAACCAATCACTGTGAAGCTCTGTCTATATATGTTTTATCTTGTTTTCATACCCTTGTACCACCTGAGGAAGATAGCTTACTATCGAAACGCGTTGTGGAAAGGGCTCATTAAATACTTATTTTTTTTAGCCCCAAATCCGTTTTCTCTAGTGTCAATCCTTCAGCGCTCCATAGACCGCTTTTTATCTATTCTATACATTCTCTCAGTCCCTCTCTTGGGGGTCAGCTGCAGGAGCAGCTTCCATACAATAACTGCTTAAACCCTTCCCTGTAATTCCCCTCCGTTTGTTCAAATAGAGGACCTGCGTTCAGGGGGCCGCTTCCTCTCAACCAACAGGACCTGTGATGACGCGCATTTGATCCCGAGTCACGTGGTCTGCGGGCGGTCACATGGTCCGCGACCAGGAACCCGGAAACGGTGAGCACAAACGGCGGTCTGCAACACACGGCACGTGGTGTGCCCAGCCACCTGCACCGTGTGGTGAGACTTGCCTGCTCTCTCCATCCTCAGACTGTCACCGGGGTTGTGCAGGGGTGCACAACTCCATTAGGTGAGTGGCCTCTTGGCCGTTTTCTCCATATCAATCCACAAGGTCCTTCACATAGCGCGCTTTTTCTCCTTCTCTCCTTCCCTACATCAACTTGGCACTCTCTTCAAGGAGACACTTTACCCCTTCAACCATTTAAATATTATGTAATTGTGAATGGCAATAGATAAAGATTTATGACAGTTATTTCTATATTCCTGATTACACTTCATCCATACTGTAGATATAGTATATCTTGACTTCAGCAAAGCATTTGACAAAGTATCTCACACCATCCTTATTGAAAAAATGACCAAGTATGCAATGGACCAGGCAACTGTTAGGTGGATTCATAACTGGCTTAGTGATCGGACTCAAAGGGTGGTTGTAAATGGCTTCACATCCAGCTGGATGAATGTCTCAAGTGGGGTACCACAGGGCTCCGTCCTGGGACCTGTATTGTTCAACATCTTTATCAATGATTTAGATGAAGGAATTGAGGGTAAACTGATTAAATTTGCTGATGACACAAAGCTAGGAGGGATAGCTAATACTAGAGAAGAGAGAGAGAGGATTCAAAAAGACCTAAATAAACTGGAGCAGTGGGCAGCAACCAACAGAATGGTTTTTAACAGGGAAAAATGCAAAGTACTACATCTGGGCAATAAAAATGAAAAAAGCATATACAGAATGGGAGGAATAGAGCTAAGCAACAGTACATGTGAAAAAGACTTAGGTATACTAATAGATCATAGACTGAACATGAGTCAACAGTGTGATGCAGCAGCAAAAAAGGCAAATACAATTCTGGGATGTATTAACAGAAGCATACAGTCTAGATCACGTGAAGTCATTATCGGTCTTTACTCCTCTTTGGTCAGACCTCATCTGGAATACTGTGTACAGTTTTGGGCACCACATTTTAAAAAAGACATAGACAAACTGGAGCAAGTTCAGAGAAGAGCGACCAGAATGGTGACTGGTCTGCAAACCATGTCCTATGAGGAACGGTTGCAGGATTTGGGAATGTTTAGCTTGCAAAAAAGAAGACTGAGAGGAGACTTAATAGCTGTCTACAAATATGTCAAGGGCTGTCACATTGTAGAAGGATCATCTTTATTCTCATTTGCACCAGGAAAGACTAGAAGCAATGGGATGAAACTAAATGGGAGGAGACACAGATTAGATATTAGAAAAAACTTTTTGACAGTTAGGGTGATTAATGAGTGGAACAGGCTGCCACGAGAGGTGGTGAGTTCCCCTTCAATGGACGTCTTCAAACAGAGGCTGGACAGACATCTGTCTGAGATGATCTAGTGAATCCTGCTTTGAGCAGGGGGTTGGACCAGATGACCCAGGAGGTCCCTTCCAACTCTACCATTCTATGATTCTATGATTCTATGATACATAGTGATGTATTGTACCTGTGTATGGATGGTGGATACATAGACAGAAGGCCGGGTGGGCACATGACACATTTTGCTCATTAACTAAATAAAAGTTCAAATATTATTCGAGAATGAAGGAAATGAGGAACGAGAGGGAAAGACACAATCGATTGATAGGAGATAAATCAGCAGATAATATAAGGCTACTTACACTCCACTAACTGTAAACCCTCAGAGGAGTTCCGTCCGGCAGTTGCTTATATATCAGCGTGACAACATTCCGTGACCTCATAACCGACAATCACCTACAACCAATGCACTGGACATGAATGGTCTTCTAACCTCTTATGGACACAACTGGTTTTAGCCTTAAAGAGACAGACCATTTTACATTATTTATGTTTTTATCATTGCATTGCATTATTTTTTTCTATAATTTAGTCTTATTTTGCCATGTTTTTTGTGACATTTTTTTTTCTTATTTAGCATTTAGGAAGGAGTGATAATATCCTACAAAACGCGTTTAGCGAATACTGCATCTAGCCAAATTTATCCAGCCGTTGAACTACAAGTTACAGCATCTTTGAGTGTACTATTATCAAATTCTAATGCATTAATAAGCATTCTGTATGAATTGTGGTACCACGAGCTGCAGCATTTTCTTCACACGGTAGTTTTTAAGAAAAATAAAAGATAAAAATTCTAAATCCCCACTTTTCCTGCAATAATAATTCAGAAATAAAAAAATAAGCATCTTTAGTATCGCTGCATCTGGAAAAATTCTGATAAAAATATAAAATTAATAAACTAAAACAGTAAATGCCGTAATGAGAAATAAAACACAAACTTGAAAAAAACTGAAACTCATAGAATTGCAGTTTTTTTTTTAATTTTGGCCACCACATTGTCTTAAAAATTGCAATAAAAAGTAATCATAAAGTCTTAATTTCCCCCAAATTTTATCATTTATCACATTATCAAGTGTCAGCTTTCCATCAGTGATGTACCACTAATGGCGGCAAGTCTCCTGGCTGCTATGCGGCCCGTGAGTTGGGGTGGTCAGTGCCAGTGGTGGCACCACCCCACCACCCGGCTTCGCACTTCCAACTGTATCGGCATCCTGGATGCCAATACAGTTGAAAGCAATAATGGAGGAGAAAGCATCAGCTGACGTCTCATCGGCCATTATATTATATGGAGGGTTATGTGTGGCTATTATATTATATGGAAGGCTATGTGGGGGCCATTATATTCTATGGAAGTCTATGTGGGGGCCATTATATTATATGGAGGGCAATATGGGCCCATTATATTATATGGACGGCAATGTGGTTCCTTTATTTTATATGGAAGGCTATGTGGGATCATTATACTGTTTGGAGGGATATATTGGGACCATTATACTGTTTGGTGGGATACGTGGGGCCGTTAAACTATGTGGTGGCTATTTTACTGTTTGGAGTGCTATGTGGGGGCTATTATAATGTTTAGAGGACTATGTGAGGGCCATTATAATGTTTGGAGGGCTATGTGAGGGCCATTATAATGTTTGGAGAGCTTTGTCTGGCCGTTATACTGTTTATGAGGATTAGTGGAGGCCATTAGAAAGTGTAGAGGTTTGTGTGGGGTCCATCATACTGTGTGGGGTCATCATATTGTATGGAGGGCTGTGTTGGAGTCACAGTTAGGGCATCATACTGGCTTGGGGGGTCATCATACATTGCCAGATGGGTACAGTAGGGTCATCATACTGTACATTTGGAGGGTGCTGTGTAGGAATTCACTGTGGTGGGTATCATACTGTGTTTGGGGGGCACTTTTTGTTGGCATCATATTTTATGAGGGCACTGAAAGAGGAATCTAGGGGCATCAAAAGAAGGTAAATTACTCTGTAAGGGCTGCAAAGTTGAGAGATATGCTCTTCTGTGCCCCACAGAATATATATATATATATATATTTTTTTTTTCTTAGAGAGGGGAGTAGGGGTGATTAGAAGCTCTGTAATGGGGTCCCATGATTTTTATGTATGCCTCTGCTTGCCACGCTAAAAAAACAGAAAAGCCCTCATAGAGGTTTATTGACGGAAAAATAAAAAATTACATGTCTCAGACAATAGCAACAGAAAACTAAAAAAAATATATATATATCAAGTTTGGTATCGCTATAATTATACTGAATTGTAGAATCATATTGCCAGGTCATTTTTGCCACACAATGAACACTATAAAAACAAAATGGAAAAAAAAAATGTCATAATTGCATTTCCTTCACAAATTCACAGCACTTGGATTTTTTTCCTGTTTTCCAGTACATTGTATGTACAAATGAATTGAGTTATTCCAAACTACAACTCATCTAGGAAAAGAAAAAATTCCCCATCTGCCTTTTTTGACGGATAACTGAAAAAGTTATGGCTCTTGGAAGAAAGGGAGGAAAAAAGCAAAAACAAAAAATCGTTCTATTGAGAAGGGGTTAAAGACAAGATCATAATGACCGCCGTCGCAACCAGGACCTGTTGCTTGCACGCTGAAGTCAGCTGCAGGTTTCAGAAGAGGACCCCGCACGGCGGAGGAGAAGAGGGAAGGTGAGGATAATGCCTTTTTTTTTTGTAGACATTACAGAACAGAGGCAAAACAGGGGATATATACCAGGATGGGGCACAGGGTAAGTGACATATGTACTAGGATGGGGGATGTACTGTATATACCAGAATGGAACACATGATGGACACATATACCAGGATGAGGGACTTATATACAAGGATGGAGAGCATCAGATGCAGAGAAGCAATTGACGCGCCCCCTGGGCCGTGGGGTAGTCGGCAGCCGGGCCTCTGCGTATGCCGGTGGGGGATATCACGGTGGCTGGCCCGGTCTGTGACCCAGGGCGGTCAGTAAAAAAATGGGAATATTTATAGGGAATTTGGAAAGTTTGTGACGCCACCTGTGGAATGCGGCTAAGGGGAGCCGCTGCTGCGGAGCAGTACTCTGGAGCTGGTGTTACGGCAGCAGGGATGGTGTGGCTCTCCACAGGTAGAGCTGGCTCCAGGGCAGTGTAGGGGTGAACGGTGGATGGTGCAGGGGAGAGACGGCAGGATGGTCCCAGAGGAAAGACGGACACTCACACGGGGGTAAGCTTCAGTACCTTTACTGGTGATGCTGCAGGCACGGTCCAGGGTACTCCAGGCGAAGGGCGCACTTTTGGACTGTCCGCAGTGAGCGGGTATAGGGCCTCCTGATCCATGGCTTTACTCTCTGAGCTTCTGACCTGCCTGGAGCTAGGCCTTGCTTGGTTACTGTCTCTCTTTGCACCTGCTGACCTGGTGGTAGGGCCTTCTCCTGGAGATCACTCTCCCTTGACGCCGGGGCCTTCCTGACTCCTAGCCCTGGAACTGCAATCAGCATTTGGTGAACTTGGGACCTGTGTCCTCCAGGGGTTCCGGTGGTTCCTACTGGGTGTAAAGGGTCCCTGTGAGCGTGGACCCGGTGTCCGATATATATATATATCGGGGTGAGCCTGTTATGCTCCTCTGCCCCCTCGCTACGTCTTCCTTCTCCTCTCGCCTTTGGCCACACTCAGGGCCCTCACTAGGCTCTCACACGTGCTGTAGGCCTTGGCTCGCCTAAGCACAGCAGCCAGCGTGCTGCCTCTTCGCTGCTATCTGAGCGTCAGCACGCTCTCAGACTCCTTCTCAGTCTGACTCTCAACTCTCAACTCCAACACCGAACACTAAACTGGAACTGAGCTGCCTGGCTCCACCCTCCCTATATATATCCCTAACGGGCTCCCTCTGCTGGTCTGAGGTGGTAAGGTGGAGGTGTGTGAATGTGTTAGGGCCTCTTGTGAAGAAGTCCATCCATGCACCCTTCTGGGATCTATGGCACCAGTGCGTAGCAGGGCGCCACAGAATGATGGGAGAGGGAGTGTCACATGAACCTCCTTCCTCCATCATTGCTTTCAATTGTATCGGAATCTGGGGGGGGCGGTTCTCACTGGCCAGAGGGGCAACCCAATGCGGCACTGACACCGGTTCTCCCCAGCTCATGGGCCCCATAGCAGTCACCTGGCCTGCCACCATTGGGGGTACGTCACTGCCCATGACCCAAGCTCTGCAAGGCATGTTGTATGTTCAACTACTGCCTAGAATGTTGAGTTTTCTGGGTTTGAGTCCTGGGAGTGGTTCGCAAAAAAAAAAAATTATAGGTTTCTAATAGTGATGGGCGAGCACTAAAATGCTCGGGTGCTTAATGCTCGGGCTGAGCAAATTGGAATACTCGGGTGCTCAACTCAAGCAACTAGCCCAATGTAAGTCTATGGGAAACTCGAGCATTTTTCAGGCAGCTCCACCCGGCGGTCTGCAGAGGGCCTAAAAATTGCCCAAATCGATGGGAACAGTGCTCAAATGACATGGGGACAGCATGGGGAAGACCCCTGGAAGCAGTTCTGACTCCCAGGTCACTGCTGTCAACAATGTTGTCAGAGGTATTACGCCACTTTTACAGACTCACAATAAAACATACAAAAACAAATCCAAAATGGATTTTCCTGAGAAATATGTTAAGGAACATCCTTTCCAGGGTAATGACTTGCATGTAAGATAAAATAAATAACCAAAACCAAAAATACTCCTCCACACCTTGGGCTGTGTTCATACGTAGAGTTTTTGATGCGTTTTTGCACTTTTGCATTGATTTCAACCAAACAAATGCATTCACTGGGAAATGTCATTTTAACATTTTACAACCTTATCTGGCCATGTGGTGTGTGACACATCATCAGACACATGCATACAGTACTGAAAAGAAGTGGGAACAGCTTGGGGAAGACCCCTGGAAGCATCTCTGTCTCCCAGGTCACTGCCTAAAACTGTACCCATCATAAGTGATCCTTGGCGCATATGAAGATGCCTTCTGCCATGCACCTGTCGTTGCAGACTTGCAACAATCACCGTTCATGTTCTTGTCCCAGTGCGACGTTCAGTTGTCCCTACCCCATCCTTTGGAATGCAAGCACAAGTATGCAGCCAGCCACCCACCCACAGGCTGCAATACTATACTGCTAAATTTTTGACAGCTGCTTGCACTAGAAATGTGGTCTTTTATGCAGCCATTATTTCTCCCGGTATCGTCTCCGCCTTCCACAAGCACGGGTCCCACAACATTACCCGTGCCTTTTCCAGTGCACTTACTGGGAAGGACCGCCTAACCACAACCACGTGGTCAAGTGAATGTGGCCAGGGACGGTACAGAGCCAGTCCACAGCTTTTTTTTGCTGAGAGTTGTATTTCACCACAGCCATATTCTTTAGCTTGGTGAAAGGACTTGGGAAACCATATCTACTCCAGCTGTCATTTTGCACCGGAAGTCCTCTAAAGTTGCTTTCACTTGAAATGTGGCCTTTTAGGCTCGTGGAGGCGGAAGCTTTTCAAAACCTCATGACGGCGGCGGCCGGGTGTCCATACTCGGTCCTCAGCTGCCACTATTTCTCCCGGTATCGTCTCCGCCTTCCATAAGCACGGGTCCAACAACATTACCCGTGCCCTCCCCAGTGCACTTACTGGGAAGGACCTCCTAACCGCAAACAGGTAACTGTGGCCAGAGACGGTATGGAGCCAGTCCACAGCTGAGTTGTATTTCACCACAGCTATATTCTTTAGTTCAGCGAAAGGACTGGCATAGAGAGAAACCGTATCTACTCTGGGTGTCATTTCTCCCAGGAAGTCCACTAACAATTTAAAGACACATAGAGCAGGGCCACAGTAACAAGTACAACATGTTTCCATTAGAAAGGAGAAGGTCTGCTATACAGTTATAGGGTATGCAGTGAGTCCAACGGCTGACCAATTTCAAGAAAAACCCCACTAACAATTTAAAGACTCATAGAGCAGGGCCACTGTAACAACAAATTCCCATTAGAAAGGAGAGGGTTTCCCATAATGTTGGCCTATGCAGTGAATGCAAGGGCTGCCAAAAATTGGGAGGCAATCCAATTTCCCTTGGAAGAGACTTAGAGGGCCTCATAAAAAAATGTTCCCATTAGAAAACTCTCCTATAGTTGTAATGCCCATGCACTAAGTGTATGGGCTGACAGACATTTATCCATGGGGGGTATATACGAACATGCTGTATAAAAAAATTTTTTTACGGGCATCATAAAAACTAGTGTTGAGCAAGCACTAAAATGCTCGGGTGCTCGAAGCGCGGGCTGAGCTCACCATGATACTCGGGTGCTCGACCCGAGCTACGAGCCCAATGTTAGTCTATGGGAGACCTGAGCATTTTTGCGGTGGCACTCCTGGCAGTCTGTAGAAAGCCTAAAAAGTGCCCAAAACCACAGTGACAGTGCTCAAAAGACATGGGGACAGCATGGGGATCGCCCCTGGAAGCATTTCTGACCCCCAGGTCACTGCTGTCAACAACGTGGTCAGAGGTATTAAGTCACGTTTACGGGCTCACAATAAAACGTTCAAAAACGAAACTGAAACTGCTTTCCTGTGAAATTTGTTAAGGAATTTCCTTTCCAGGGTAAAGATTTGTGTATAAGGTAAAATAAATAACCAAAAACAAAAATACTCCTCCTCACCTTGGGCTATGTTCACAAGTAGGATTTTTCATGCATTTTTGCACTTTTGTATTACTTTCAATCGTGACAAATGCATTCACCAGGAAATGTCATTTTAACATTTTACAATCTTATCTAGCCATGTGCTGTGTGACACATGCATACAGTGCTGAAAAGACAAGGGAACAGCATGGGGAAAACCCCTGTAAGCATCTCTGACTTCCAGGTCACTGCCTAAAAGTGTGCCCATCAGAAGTGATCCTTGCCGCATCAGAAGATGCAGACTTGCAACTATCCCTGTGCAAGTCCTTGTCCCAGGGCAATGTTCAATTGTACCTCCCCCATTTCTTGCAATGCAAGCGCAAATATTCAGCTAACCACCCACCCACCCGCCGTCTGCAATACCATACTGCTAGCTTTCACTTGAAATGGGGCCTTTTAGATTGGAGGAGGCCGAAGCTGGCCACTACCTCATGGCTGCTTCGGCAGCGAGGTATCCATACTCAGTCCCAATCCTCCCGGCAGCCGGGTGTCCACGCTCGGTCCCCAGCCGCCAGGGGGTGGCCGGGTGTCCATACTCGGTCCCCAGCCGCCCTGTGGCCGGGTATCCACACACGGTCCCCAGCCGCCTGAGGGCGGCCGGGTGTCCATAAACGGTCCCCAGCCGCCCCTATTTCTCCTGTCACCTTCCCCCACTATTTTCTTAGCCTGGCCTGCTTTAGGGCAGCATTGGACGAGCCCACCAGAGAACCAGACTCCTCCGGTGGGCCCTGGCTTCTGACTCGCCCCCTGGGCCGTGGGGCACTCGGATCCGGGCAATAGGGGGAACGATGGGAGTAGTAGTGGCAAACCGGTTCCGTGGCTCAGGGTGGTCAGGCCAGTGGTAGTCCGTTATGTGTTATTAATTATGTCCGACTACGCCACCCGTGGATTTGCGGTTATTAGGAACCGCCGCTGCATGCAGACCGCTGGGGCTGATGAGGTGTGCAGCTATGGTAGTGTGACTCCCCACGGGAAGAGTGCGGCCCCAGGGCAGTATAGTGGATGGTGGGAGTAATGGTAGTGAGAGTCCCAGTGCTGATAGTGCTGGAGGAACAAGGAGCACACAGACAACAGGTTGCAGTCCAGGGTCTTTACTAAACAGGTAAACTGACCCACAAACAGTCCCGGCTAGGAGGGGACCTGGATGTCTGAGAGCAACGGGGAAATTGGCCCTGGTCAGGGTGAGGGTGTAGGCCTACCGTGCTTTCTGCGCTCCTTCTGGCTATCTCCTCCTGATAGGGTAACAGCCCACGTTTCCGAGCTTTCCGTGTTTTCTCGCCTGTATGGCCTGCGACGTGGGTTCCTTTCTGCTCCCAGCCTTGTACGGCTTTACTGGTCCCTTCGGTTGTGGCAGGGCCTCCAGGCTTTTTAGGCCAAGGAATGTACAGTCCCTTGCGGACTGGTTCTCTGCTGGGGGATGTGGAATCCTTCCAGCCTCAGACACCAAAGTCTGGTAAAATTAAGTCTTTTCTCTGCCAAGACAGGCTCTCTTCGCCTCTTGTCTCTGGCTTGTGGCTCTCCTACTGCCACACTTCCTCTTAGGTGCAACACAACTTTCTGTCCCTGCTCTGGGACACCTCTCAGTGCTGAGGCAGGTCGTCCAGTACTCCCTAACCCTGCCCTCAGTACCAGCTTTTATAGGGGCAGCCAGCTCCCCCTACTGGCCTGAGACAGGAGGCATTGCATGCTAATGTTCCCCTGACTAGAGAATCTCCCCCTTGCTCTCAGACACAGCTTTAATTACACTTGTGGCATCCAGGTCAGGGTGACACATTCCCCCCTAGTGAAATTTAGTACTCCGGGACTAAACAATAAACAAAGACAATATGCATAACAATAAAACAATAACAGACAGACGAAGCACAAATTGAGTTCTTAAGGTCACAGTGTGGCCTGTGACCGGGTGTCCATATCACCAAAACAACGGGGAGCCTTTACCAGGTGGGGGTCTGTACTACCCCAAGTCCTTTACAGTCTTAGTTCATTCCTTGGTTAGGCTCCAAACGCAGTCCATACAAGGTCCCGGTTATAAAAAGTCCATAATCTGTGAGTCCTTACGGTAACTGCAAGAAACTGAAACACAGAATTACCAAACAAGCATGTAACTTGGCAAACAATTCAACATTTGGCAACAGGGTTATTTTCAATCTTAGTACACTCTATATTCTCCAGCGAGCGGGTATCTGTCCCTTTGTGCTCCTGGTTGACCTACGTAGCCCACTGTCTGGTGGTGGACCAATCTGGCTTTCCCCACTAGCGTTAGGGGTACAGCTACCAGCTGGGTGTACAGGTAAGGCAGGCAGCTGTCTGCGGGTCCTTTGGCTTACCGCAGGCATGGCAGGCTCACTGTCATCAGAGGGTTGACTCTCCTGGGCTGCTGGTACAGGCTCTTCTGCCTCTGGAACCGCTTGCTCCTCTTCACCTTCCGGCTCTGGTGTTGGTTGTTGCTGTGCCGGTTGCAGGAAATGCAGGACAGGTACCACTATGGCATCATTTATGCGAGTCCAGGACTGAGGGAACTCTCCGAGAACGGTGCTGATCATTTCTTCCTTGTCCTCTGCGGGTTCAAGGTCACTCTGATCCTCTTCTGCACTACGGAGTTGCTCGGGGCACCTTTTGAGGTGGTCTCTGGAGACGACACTAGTGGTTTCTCCTCCGTCCTTGGTGATTAAGCACACCTTTGGGTTGTCGTGGTCAGACTGCAGTACGGTGTAGGGTTCCCTTTCCCACTGGTCGTCCAACTTATGTAGCCTTCTTTTTCGCTTTAGGACTTGCTCACCAGTTTCTAGGGGACTAGCAGGGGCGTGTTGATTGAAGAGTCTTTCTTGCTTCTCTCTCACCTGGGCCAGGCTCTTCTCCACACTCTCCTGTACCTTCTTGTACTGCAGTTGCCTTTCCGTATCCCAGTCCGCATCCGGGGAGGTGTCCTCAGGTATTAGAACTCCCATCTCCAGGTCTACGGGCAGCTTACCCGGTCTGGCTCGCTTCAGGTAAGCCAGGGTGCAGTTTGTAGCATTCACCGGGATATTGTTGTATAGGTCTATCAGGTCCGGCTGTTTTTCTTGCCACAGGCTGCGTTCCTCCAGGAGCAACGTCTTCAGGAGATCAATGACTATATTGTTCATCTTCTCACACATCCCGTTGGTTTGTGGATGGTAAGGCATTGACCGAATTTTCTTACAGCCATAGAGGTTGCAGAACTCCTGGAAGATTTCAGCCTCGAACGCTGGACCCTGGTCTGTCAGGACCTGTTCCGGATACCCGTGTGGATGGCAGAAGTATTGCTGGAAGGCTCTGGCCGCTGTTTGGGCTGTCAAGTCCTTTACCGGGACCACCACTAGAAAACGGGAATAGTGGTCCACTATTGTCAGGGCATAGATGTATCCTGACCGGCTTGGAGCCAATTTGACGTGGTCCAGAGCTACCAGCTCAAGAGGCTGCGTGGTGACGATGGGCCTCAAGGGTGTCTTCTGGCTGGTGCGGTCCTTCCTCCTCAGGTGACAAGGGCCACAGTCTCTGCACCACTTTTCTACAGCTCCTCTCATGCCGACCCAAAAGAATCTTCCTCTTAGCAGGAACTCCAGTTTCTTCCAACCGAAGTGTCCCGCTCTGTCATGGTAAGCCCCCAGGACCATAGCTGCATCTCGCCTTGGGACCACGACTTGCCAGGTCAGCTCGTGCGTCCGGTGGTTAACAATCCTTCTGCACAACTTGCCTTTGTAGAGGAACAGCTTGCTCTTCTCCTTCCATAGCTGCTTGGCTTCCTCTGGGGCATCTGGATCTAGGCGGGCGTCTTCCCGGGTCAGCAGATCTTTCACCAGGCGGACTGCAGGGTCACTATCTTGGGTCTCGGCCCAGCTGTGGTGAGGTAGGGGATTCATCATCACAGTTGTTAGATCCTCCTCCTTCACGCGGTGAGAGTGTTGAGCGGCTCCATACCGGTGAAACGCGGGGAGTTCTACCTCCTCCAGCTCTTCTGGGTCTTCGTCACCTTCAGGTAAGTGAGGCATCCTTGATAGGGCGTCCACGTTGGCGTTGGTTTTGCCTGCCCGGTACTTGATCACGAAGTCATAGTTGGAGAGACGGGCCATCCACCGCTGTTCCAGGGCACCCAGTCATGCATTGTCCAGGTGTGTCAACGGGTTGTTGTCCGTGTACACGGTGAACTTTGCTGAGGCCAGGTAATGCTTGAAGCGTTCCGTCACGGCCCACACCACCGCCAAGAATTCTAGCTTGAAGGAGCTGTAATTCTCCGGGTTCCTCTCGTTTGGCCTCAGCTTCCGACTGGCGTATGCGATCACCCGTTCTCTGCCCTGTTGGTTTTGGGACAGTACGGCTCCCAGTCCCACATTACTGGCATCTGTGTGGAGAATGAAAGGCTGGCCGTAATCAGGGTAGGCCAGGATCTCATCCCCTGTGAGGGCCATCTTTAGCTGACGGAAGGACTCCTCTTCCGGTTTATCCCACTTGAAGGGTGGCTTTTGACTTCGGGACTTAGACTGTCCGATCAGGAGGTCCTGCATAGGAGCTGCCATCTTAGTGAACCCGGGGATGAACCTTCGGTAGTAGCCTACCAACCCGAGAAACTGTCTCACCTCTTTGATGTTCGAGGGGCTTGGCCAGCTCTTGATTGCCGTGACCTTGTCAGGGTCGGGGGCCACTCCTTCCGCGCTTACCACGTGCCCTAGGTACTGGACCTTTGGTTTCAGCAGGTGACACTTCGATGGTTTCACCTTCAGGCCATAGCCTGCCGGGGCTTCGAACACCTCGGCCAGGTGCTTGAGATGGTCCTCGTAGGTCTTCGAATAGATGATCACGTCGTCCAGGTAAAGGAGGACCGTCTCGAAGTTTCGGTGCCCTAGACAGCATTCCATCAGCCGCTGGAAGGTCCCTGGTGCGTTGCAGAGCCCGAAAGGCATACAGTTGAATTCGCTCAGTCCCATCGGGGTGGTGAAGGCGGTCTTCTCCTTGTCAGCCTCTGCCACAGGAACCTGCCAGTACCCGCTAGTAAGGTCCAAAGTAGAAAAGAAGTTAGCAGATTTTAGTGCGGCTAAAGACTCCTCTATTCTAGGCAGCGGATATGCGTCTTTGTGGGTGATACGGTTGATTTGTCTATAGTCCACGCACATTCTCATGGTGCCGTCTTTCTTTTTCACCAGAAAGAAGGGGGCTGCCCAGGGGCTACAGCTATCTCTAATGACCCCAGCTTCTTTCATCTCTCTTAGCATGCCCTTGGCGTTCTGATAATGTGCAGGGAGTACAGGCCTGTGTCTCTCTTTTATTGGTGGGTGGCTTCCTGTGGGGATGTGGTGTTCTATCCCCTTTACTCTGCCGAAGTCTAGCGGGTGCTTACTAAAGACTCTCTCGTACTCCTGTACCACCCGGTAGACTCCTTGTTTTTGGTGCAGGGGAGTGGAGTCAGCACCCACGTGGAGTTTCTGGCACCAGTCCTCCTTTTGTTTCTGGGAGCCATTACCCTGCGCCTGTGGAGATGGAGGCAAGGGCTCCACGGCCCTGATAGCTTGGTGTTCGACAACAAACAGTTTGGCGAGTGTAGCGTACCTGGGTAAGTGTACCTCCCTCTCCCCAATGTTGAGGATGCGGACGGGCACCCTCCCATGACGGACATCAACCACCCCCCGGGCTGTCAAAATGGTGGGCCTGCTGTCTGAGTACACGGGTTCTACCATGGCTTGGTAGTCTCTACCTCTCAACCCGATTGCAGTCCGACACCAGATCATCATTTCACTTTTGGGAGGCATGGAAATGGGGAATGGATCACTGAGTCTTACGCTACCGATCTCACCACCAGACAGTTCTACCTGCTGCCGTCTCATCAGGGCTTTTATCTCCTTGTTGAGGACTCTCTGTTGGCTGGAACTAGCATTCACCGCCACCTGTTGTAGAATTCCAATTACCTCTGAAAGACAATTTTCAATTATGTTAGTACCCACAGTTATTTTAGGGTGACTTTCATGACGGTCAATGTCCACAATAATCACTCCCTGTGCCGGCAGTTCAACTTTACCAATTTTAATGGTCATCTCCTTGAACCCCATCTGCGGCACGGGTAAGCCATTACTGGCGATGATGCTCAAGTTACTGTCTGGGTACCGTGTGATATCAGCATCAGTCCAATACTGCTTAAAAAGTACATAAGGGATTGTGGTTACTTGCGACCCAGTATCCAGCAAGGCGCTTATGGGGATACCGTCCAGCACCACGGGTAAAACCGGGCGCCCCCCCACGTACTTATTACGCCAATTGTAAGAGCCTGGTGATCTTATGCCTGGGGGTTGGCCCTCTGCCCCAGGTTGGACCCGTTTAAATTACAGTACCTGGAAATGTGTCCGGGCTGGTTGCATCGACGGCAAATGGGCTGTCCATCCTCTGCGTAGCGGTCTGTGGGCCTCCCTCGGAACGACGGGATCCTCCTCTGTCGACGCCACGGGACATCCTCCGGACTTGAAGCCAGCTCGATGGGTCTTGACGGGTCCACTCGCAACGCCTGGACGGTCCTGGTCAATGCCGCGACGCTCCTGGTCAGCTCCTGGACTTGGTGGTGCAGGTCTTTCGACGGGGCTTGGTTCAGGGCCTGTGCATCAGCCTCCACGGAGTCCATAGAGGAGGGCGCCGCCTCCTGGTGGTGGGTGATAGCAGGGCGCCGGGGGTTTATAGCGCCACTGGTTGCAGATTCACGGAGCACCCTTATGGCCCTGTCCTTAAATTGGGCAAAGGTCAGGTCGGGGTTCTGAAAGAACATGAGGCGCAGTTGGGCCCTGTGGGCGCTAGACAGCAGACCCTCTATGAATTGTTCTGTTAGCAGCTTATCGGTTTCCTGCACACTGCCAGGGTCAGTTTGTTGAATAGCCCTCAAGGCTTCCTGCAGATTTAGGGCATAGTCTCTGATGCTGTCCTGTGCCCGCTGCTTACATCCATAGAACCTCATTTTAATCTCAGCGGAGGTACGTGTATCAAATGTACCCCGCAGCCGGGCCAGAATACCCTTCACAGTCCTTTTCTCCTCAGTGGGCCATGATTTTACCTCCCTTTGGGCTGCGCCAGTTAACTGCCCTGCCAATATGCTGACCTTCTGCTCCTCTGTCAGGGGGTAAACCTGGAACAAACTGTACAGCCTTTCTTTAAAGTCAGTTAGGGCATGGGGCTCCCCTGAGTATTTGGGCAGCCAGGCCGCTCCAGGGATGCAGCTGCATTGGTGGTAGTGGGCGCCCCTGTGTCCGACATCTTCCTCCCCCCTAGTTAAGCGTGGCCTACCTTCCGACGATCCTCTTCTGTAGGCCGCGGCTCCGCTGCTGCTGCTATGGACGAGGACCTGGCGTCGCGTCCTGATGACGTCAGCGTCGCTCTCTCTCCCTTCCAGGACCTTGCGCAGCGTCGGTGCGTGGGGCGGAGCTTCGGATCTCGTGCAGTTTTGACGTCCACGCCACTCTTCTTCCCGCGCGGCATCCTGAAGATGGCGTCCGATGGCGGGAAGCAGCCGCGGATGGCAGGAAGATGGCAGAAGACGGCGGGAAACGATCCAAGATGGCGTCCGATGGCGGGAAACGACTCCGGGCGGCGGGAAACGGTCCATGATGGCGACTGATGGCGGGAATCGGCTCCGGATGGCGGGAAACTTCGCCACAGGTAAGTTTACAAAAGTCTTTTTCAGGCACGCAGTACCCGGTGGTTGCGGGCACGAAATCCTGCCGAGTACGCCAAAACTGACTCGCCCCCTGGGCCGTGGGGCACTCGGATCCGGGCAATAGGGGGAACGATGGGAGTAATAGTGGCAACCCGGTTCCGTGGCTCAGGGTGGTCAGGCCAGTGGTAGTCCGTTATGTGTTATTAATTATATCCGACTACGCCAGCCGTGGATTTGCGGTTATTAGGAACCGCCGCTGCATGCAGACCGCTGGGGCTGATGAGGTGTGCAGCTATGGTAGTGTGACTCCCCTTGGGAAGAGTGCGGCCCCAGGGCAGTATATTGGATGGTGGGAGTAATGGTAGTGAGAGTCCCAGTGCTGATAGTGCTGGAGGAACAAGGAGCACACAGACAACAGGTTGCAGTCCAGGGTCTTTACTAAACAGGTAAACTGACCGACAAACAGTCCCGGCTAGGAGGGGACCTGGATGTCTGAGAGCAACGGGGAAATTGGCCCTGGTCAGGGTGAGGGTGTACGCGTACTCTGCTTTCTGCGCTCCTTCTGGCTATCTCCTCCTGATAGGGTAACAGCCCATGTTTCCGAGCTTTCCGTGTTTTCTCGCCTGTATGGCCTGCGACGTGGGTTCCTTTCTGCTCCCAGCCTTGTACGGCTTTACTGGTCCCTTCGGTTGCCTTCAGTTGTGACAGGGCCTCCAGGCTTCTTAGGCCAAGAAATGTACAGTCCCTTGCGGACTGGTTCTCTGCTGGGGGTTGTGGAATCCTTCCAGCCTCAGACACCAAAGTCTGGTAAAATTAAGTCTTTTCTCTGCCAAGACAGGCTCTCTTCACCTCTTGTCTCTGGCTTGTGGCTCTCCTACTGCCACACTTCCTCTTAGGTGCAACACAACTTTCTGTCCCTGCTCTGTGACACCTCTCAGTGCTGAGGCAGGTCGTCCAGTACTCCCTAACCCTGCCCTCAGTACCAGCTTTTATAGGGGCAGCCAGCTCCCCCTACTGGCCTGAGACAGGAGGCATTGCATGCTAATGTTCCCCTGACTAGAGAATCTCCCCCTTGCTCTCAGACACAGCTTTAATTACACTTGTGGCATCCAGGTCAGGGTGACACACTTCTCCATCAGGGGAGTTGAGAGTGCCAAGGTGAGGAGCATGATGATGATAGAAGTTAGTGTGGCGCCCCTGAGGGTTCAGTCGCCACAGAGATACTGCACCTCACCCCGAGGTGTGGTGTCTCCCTTCTCTCAGGTAAGATGGGAATGCTGCACGGAACCCCAACCACCTACATCCAACACAACACTGCTCCAGGCCAGCAGGAGGGGCAAGACGCAATGTAGTTTTCTGCTGATCCCTGACCCTGGCTGGAGTAGGGGGGAACCCAAAGATAGGGGGAACCAATAGTGGGTGTGGGTGGAGGAAGTTGATACACGGAGCACATATACAGTAGGTATATAATAGGAAGCCATATTAGGAAAGGCGGTCTATAGTGAGGGCTGTGCAGAGGAACAGTCCGGGAGCAGAGGCTCAGGCAGAGTTCTGCTCCACAGTTAGGGCCCAGCATAGTGGCCCGAAGGGGAGCAGGGAGTAGGCTCCAGTTCTAAGAAGGAATCCCAAGGGGGTACGGCGCATGCAGAACGGCACCCGTACGTCCTGTTCCTGCCCTGTGTCAGGAGGGATCGAGCTTGCCGCATTCTAAACCCCAGGGGGTCAGGTTGGTCCCGGATCCGACGTACAGGAAGGACTTCAGCATACCCGAGCAGGATTAAGAGTGGGCAGCGTAGGGCAACGGTGAGAAGGACCAAGTGTGAAGAAGGTCAAATTAGGCACATCTGAAAGTGGGGTTCTGCCAAGCATACCTAAGCTGCTTGAAGGAGGACTGAACCGGTGAACGCAGCGTGACGAGGGAGGCCTTCACCTGTAAAGTGCACTTGTGAATTGCCTAAGAACTGTGAGTAAAGCCTTGGACGACTGCAACGAACAGCCTCTGTCTGTTTCTACACTGGCGCTATCTACCTGCACCACAACGCCCAGTACACTTCACCCACCATTCATCTATTTATCTGTACTGCCCTGAGGCCCGCTCCACCTGTAGGGAGCTGAAACATCTTAAGCTGCCTTGACACCTGCCTCAGAGGACTGTTGCAGCGCTGGTGACCTTCACCAGACACCACAGGTGGCATCACGAACTATCTGAACTTTTATTATTAATTGCTACCCCTCTTTGTGCACTGACCGCCCTGGGCCAGCCACCGTGATATACTGCTCCAGACAGTAAGGCCCCCGGGGGGTGAGTCATTAGCATCTGCTTTGTTTTCTTTTAATGCTAGCATAAGTGTGCAGCCTGCCACCCACCCACCCCCAGGCTGCGATGCCATACTGCTAGCTTGCACTTGAAATGAGGCCTTTTAGTTTGGAGTAGGCCGAAGCTGGCCACTACCTCATGGCTGCTTCGGTGGCCTGGTATCCATACTCAGTCCCCAGCCGCCCGGCGGCCGGGTGTCCATAAACGGTCCCCAGCCGCCCTTATTTCTCCTATCACCTTCTCACACACTTTTCTTAGCCTGGCGTGCTTTAGGGCAGCATTGGACGAGCCCACCAGAGAACCAGACTCCTCCGGTGGGCCCTGGCTTCTCCATCAGGGGAGTTGAGAGTGCCAAGGTGAGGAGCATGATGATGGTGATAGAAGTTAGCATCTGCTTTGTTTTCTTGGAATGCAAGCGCATATATGTAGTAGCGTCTGGGACTGAGGTGGTCAGCGTTTTGGCGCATATCCTACCTCCTCCGAGGATTGCTGGATGTTTTCCTGCTACTATCCCAGTTCTATGACTCCCGTGAAAACAAAGCTTCAGGTGATAAATGATGGATGAGGTGGTGGCAAAGGAGAAAGAGCAGGAGGAACAGGGACCATTCACATCAATATCAGGCCAGTCAACCACACATGTCTTGTAGGATATGTTTCTGTACCAAAAGGAGCGGTTCGGCTACACAGTTATAGGGCATACAGTGAGTGCAATGCCTACCAAAAATTTAGAGGCATTCCAATGCCCCTTGGAAGTGACATGAAGGTCAGAGGGCCTTAACTAAACCATTTTTTCCATTTATAGCAACTGGGTCTCCTGTGCACTGTTGGCCTAAGCAGTGAATGGCAGGCTTTCCAAAAATTATGAGGAACTGCAATGCCCCTTGAAACAGACGTGGATTACAGCGTTCTAAAAACCTTCTACCCATTATTGGGGAGTGGGTCTCCCTTAGTGTTCGCCTATGCATTGAAAAGCAAAAGCTGACGAAAATTAGGAGGAAATGCAATGCCCGTTGGAAGAGTCGTGGAGGTTGCAGTAGCTTAACAAGACAGTTTGAATGCCCCTTGGAAAATTGGTGGAGGTCACAGTAACTTAACAGGATGGTTTTAATGCCCCTCGTAAGAGACGTGGAGGTCGCAGTAGCTTAACAAGACGGTTTTAATACCACTTGGAAAAGTGGTGGAGGTCACAGTAACTTAACAAGACGGTTTGAATGCCCCTTGGAAAAGTGGTGGAGGACACAGTAGCTTAACAAGATGGTTTTAATGCCCCTCGGAAGAGACGTGCAGGTCACAGTAGCTTAACAAGACGGTTTTAATGCCCCTTGGAAGAGTGGTGGAGGTCACAGTAGCTTAACAAGACGCTTTTAATGCCCCTCGGAAGAGACATGGAGGTCCCAGTAGCTTAACAAGATGGTTTTAATGCCCCTTGGAAAAGTGGTGGAGGTGACAGTAGCTTACCAAGATGGTTTGAATGCCCCTTGGAAAAGTGGTGGAGGCCACAGTAGCTTAACAAGATGGTTTTAATGCCCCTTACAAGAGCCATACAGTATATCATCTTAAAAACATTATTCCCATTATTGGGGAGTGGGTCTCCCATAGTCTTTGCTTATGCCTTCCAAGCAAAAGCTGCCAAAAATTAGGACGGAGAAACTTGCAATGCCCCTTACAAGAGCCATGCAGTATAGCATATTACAAACATTATTCCCATTATTGGGGAGTGGGTCTCCCATAGTCTTTGCTTATGCCTTCCAAGCAAAAGCTGCCAAAAATTAGGATGGAGGAACTTGCAATGCCCCTTACAAGAGCCATGCATTACAGCATATTACAAACATTATTCCCATTATTGGGGAGTGAGTCTCACATAGTCTTTGCTTATGCATCCCAAGCAAAAGATGCCAAAAATTAGGACTGAGGAACTTGCAATGCCACTTACAAGAGCCATGCAGTACAGCATATTACAAACATTATTCCCATTATTGGGGAGTGGGTCTCCCATAGTCTTTGCTTATGCCTTCCAAGCAAAAGCTGACAAAAATTAGGATAGGGGAACTTGCAATGTTCCTTACAAGAGCCATGCAGTACAGCATATTACAAACATTATTCCCATTATTGGGGAGTAGGTCTCCCATAGTCTTTGCTTATGCCTTCCAAGCAAAAGCTGACAAAAATAAGGACGGAGGAACTTTCAATAATGGCATCATGGACCACGGTCACCCTGGTGGTATAGTGGTGGTGGAGACTGAGGATAAGGAGAAGAACATAAAAGAGCCGAAATGAGGAAGCGTATACCCATGTGTGGGTGTGAAGCGGTGCATGTGAATACACCTCAGGAAATAACACAGTGGATTTGACTTTATGTTACTCTGCTGTCATTTGGTGGTGATGAGAAGTCTGGCCCAATCCAGCCCTTGTTCATTTTGATGAGGGTCAGCTTGTCAGCATTGTCAGTTGACAGGCGAGTGCGCTTATCAGTTATAATTCCCCCAGCGGCAATAAAAACACGCTCCGATAACACGCTAATGGCAGGGCAGGCCAGCACCTCCAAGGCGTACAGAGCGAGTTCATTCAAAGTGTCCAGCTTGGATACCCAATAATTAAAAGGCACAGAGGAATCACGGAGGACGCTGGTACGGTCAGCAAGGTACTCCCTCACCATCTTTTGAAACTTTCCTCTCCTTGTGAGAGTACCCCGCGCCTCAGGGTATGTCCGAAGGGAGGGTCTGAGAAAACTGTCCCAGAACATTGACAGTGTTCCCCTGCTTCTGCTGGATTGGAGTTACATCTCTCTTGCATGTACGCCTTGGTTGGGCAACGAACTGTGACCTCTGCCGCTAGCGTGTTCAGATGGGAATTCTGCAGCAAGCGCCTTCTGGTACTGCCCCATTTTTGTAGACCTCTCCACCTCAGGAATAAGAGAGTGAAAGTTCTCCTTGTAGTGGGGGTCTAAAAGTGTCACCAACCAGTAATGACTGTCACCCAACATTTTGACAATACGAGTGTCATGGTTAAGGCAGCGTAACATAAAGTCAGCCATGCGTGCCAGACTGGTAACAGGCAAGACTTCCGTGTCCTCACCAAGATGACGACTGACCATGCTCTCCTCCTCCTTTTCCTCCCCCCTGTCCTGAGGCCACCCACGCTGAATCAACGGTATGACAGTTGTACAGGTACTACAGTCTACAGCGCATGATACAAGCTCTTGTTCTTCCTCCTCCTCCACCTCTCCCTCATTGTCCCCTAATGCACGTTGGGATGAGATGAGGCTGGGCTGTGTGTAATCAACCGCTACGGCTTCTTGATCCATCTCATCATACTCTGGCTGCAATGCCTCCTCTTTAATTCTCCGCAGAGAGCATTGCAAAAGACAGACGAGTGGAATGCTGACGCTAATGATGGCGTCATCGCCACTCACCATCTTGGTGGACTCCTCAAAGTTTGTCAAGATGGTACATATGTCAGACATCCAGGTCCACTCCTGAGGTCTTATGTGTGGAGTCTGACCTGAATAGCAACGGCCTTGTTGCAGCTGGTACTCCACAGCTGCTCTCTTCTGCTCACAAATCCTTTGCAACATGTGGAGGGTAGAGTTCCAACGTGTGGGGATATCACACACCAGTCGGTGTGCTGGAAGCTGCAAACGCTGCTGCAACACAGCAAGGGCGGCAGAAGCTGTAGCCGACTTGCAAAAATGAGCTGACAGGCGGTGTACTTTGACGAGCAGATCTGGCAACTCGGGGTACGATTTAAGAAACCGCTGAACCATGAGGTTAAGCACATGAGCCAGGCATGGTACGTGTGTGATCTCGCCTCGCCTCAGAGCCGCCACCAGGTTACGGCCATTGTCACACACGACCATGCCTGGATGTAGGTTCAGCGGTCTCAGCCACAGATCTGCCTGCTCTTTCACAACTGTCCACATCTCACAAGCAGTGTGAGGTTTCTCACCTAAGCTTATGAGTTTCAGCACAGCCTGTTGCCCCTTGGCGGAAGCAGTACTGCAGTGCTTCCGGCTTGTAACTGATGTGGTGATATCTGAGATGGAGGCTGAACATGAGGAGGAGGATGATGCGCAGGAGCTGTACACTGTGGAGGCAACTCTGACTGACATAGGACTCGCAATCCTTGGTGTGGGGAGGATGTGTTCCGTCCCAAGGTCCGACTGGGTCCCAGCTTCCACTATGTTTACCCAGAGTGCCGTCAGGGAGATGTACCATCCCTGGCCACAAGCACTTGTCCACGTGTCCGTTGTCAGGTGGACTCTCCCAGTAACTGCGTTGTTGAGGGCACAGCAGATGTTTTGGGACACGTGCTTGTGTAGTGCGGGGATAGCACACTGGGCAAAATAGTGTCGGCTGGGGACCGAGTACCGAGGGACGGCCACCGCCATAAGGTTGCGGAAGGATTCCGTCTCCACCAGTCTAAAAAGCAACATTTCCAATGCAAGCAGCCGTGAAATGTGCGAATTTAGGACTGTGGCCTGTGGGGCGTTGGCTGCGAATTTCCGCTTTCGTTCAAAGGTCTGGGATATGGACAATTGAACGCTTTTGGGATGTGGACGTTGATGTTGATGCTGTTTCTTGAGAAACTGCCATAACAAGTGAAGAATGAGAGGAGGGGGCATCTTTGCATGCAGTATGGACAGGGGATTGCCTTGCACAATCAACAGGGGGTTCTATTGCACGCACAACAGCGGAAGAAGCAGTGGTGACACCCGATGACACTGGTCGTGGACCCTGGGATTTACCCCACAAAGTCGGGTGCTTTGCTGCCATGTGCCTGATCAGGCTGGTGGTGGTCAGGCTGGTAGTTTTGTCACCTCTGCTGATGCTGGCATGGCAGGTGGTACAAATGGCCTTTTTGGGGTTATCAGCAGAGTCTTTAAAAACTCTGGAAGACCTACAGGTTGTACTGGAAATGTCCCTCGTGTTGGTGTTACGAGGAACTTTTGCCTGTCTTCTGTGTGCGGCCACCACACTGCTTCTTCCTGCCTGTTGGGGTACTCTGCCTCCCTCACCCTGTGTGCTACTGGCCTCGCTCTGCATGTCCTCCTGCCACATTGGGTCAGTTACTAGATCATCCACCACCTTCTCCTCTTTCACTTGCACACCACGATCCTCCTCCTCACTTCCTGGCAATTGTGTCTCGTCATCCACCACCTCTTGTGACAAATTGCCAGCGTCGACTTCCTGTGGCCGTGGCTGTTCAAATATTTGGGCATCGCAACATGGGATCTCCTCTTCCACCACTTCAAGCGGAGCAGGCGAAGGGCACAAATCTGGAAATGGACCAGTGAACAGCTTTTCAGAGTGTCCAAGTGTGGGATCAGTTGCTGACTGACGATACTCGGCATGGTGGGAGGAAGGAGCATCAGGGTGAGGAGGAGTATGCGGTCGAGACTAGTGTTGAGCCGCCCCCGTAGTGTTCGAGTTCGGTTCGGTTCGTCGAGCACCCGTATGTTCGCCGAACTGTTCATCGAACACCTTCGAACACCGTTAAAACCAATGGCAGGCAAACAAAAACACATAGAATGCCCTTCTAAAACCAAAAAAGTGCGAAGCCGACACGGCCAGTCCGTTCCTGCCCGTGCGACCTCCGTGTCGCCGGGTTTGTGCCAGAGCTGCGGTGGACCCTGACGGCCAGCCCCCCTCTCCCAATACTGGTGCCTGTCCGCTGGTGGGTCGAGCGAGCCCCCATGCGGTGGAGGCAGGTCTTAAATTGTCTCTCTAATTTGAATGAATACACTTTAAATCCTTTTACAAGGATCTATTGGAGGGCAACTCTCATGCCAGCAGCCGCGGTAATTCCAGCTCCAGTAGAGTCCACTGAAGCTGCTGCAGTTAAAAAGCTTTTATAAGGATCGAGCTTGGCGGTCCACCGCAAGACGTCCTACCGCCAGTCCCAGCCCCTGTGCCTTGGGGTGTCTCCCGATGCTCTTCACTGAGTGTCCCGGGGGCCCAAACCATTTCCTTTGAAAAAATTAAGTGTCCAAACTACAGGTGGTGTAGCTTGCTTAACAGCTGGGTTAATCCGCTGACTAGCAGACACTGCTACTAGGCCCAAAGTATTGCTTGGGCTAGATGCAATTAAAAATTTGTAATTAGATACTCTCATTGGATGCTGAGAAAGCATTCCATAGTCTCCTGGCACGCCATATATTATTCTCTTAAAAAGCTTGGGGTAGGGGACCCTTTTATAGCCAAAATCATGGCCCTGTATCGCAATCCGTCAGCTAGGCTGAAGATAAATGGAACATTATCATCACCTTTCATAATCACCAATGGGACAAGGCAGGGATGTCCTCTGTCCCCTCTCTTATACATCCTAGTGATGGAGCACCTGCTCTCATCAATTCACGATAACCCCAATATTAGGGGGATTGAGGTGGGAGGCACCGAGTACAAGTGCTCTGCATTTGCTGATGATGTCCTAGTATATATCACTCAACCACATATATCCATCATTGCTGTTATGGCTGAAATTTTAAAATCAATGCAGCGAAGTCTGAGGCCCTCGATGTCTCCCTCCCCAAATCCATACAGGATTCCATCCAGTCCAACTTTCCCTTTGCCTGGCCCTCACAGGGTATCAAATACTTAGGAATTCGTATTCATAGAGACCTCTGCCGTCTATTTTATCTTAATTTTGGGCCCTTTATTGAACAACTCCATAGAGATATTACTTCTTGGACGGTGAAGGATTTTTCCTGGTTCGGCAGTATAAATATACTAAAAATGAGCGTCCTATCTAACCTCTCATACCTCTTCCAAACCTTTCCCGTGGTAATTCCCTCAAATTTTTGGAAAAAACTATGCAGTAACTTTTGCAGATTTATCTGGGCAACTGGGCGTCCACGCATTCGGGGGGACGTTCTGATCAGACACAAACAAAAGGGGGGCCTTAGCCTTCCGGATTGTAGAAGGTATTACATGGCAGCAGTACACGCTAGAATCCTGGATTTCTTCCATCATTCGGAGGGGAAATTGTGGGTCAAAATAGCTCAATCCATTTGTCCTAAAGCTCTTACCACTCTCCCATGGTGCGCCCATTTAATTGTCCCCTCTCTTGGCCTCATGTCATATAGTACTTATGCCACTGCTTTGGCTTTGAGATCCCCAAAAAAAAGCTTATCCTCAATCGACCCCCAGGGCCACTTGCTCCTGATTTCAGATAATCCAGATTTCCCACCAGGACTATCTGCAAATAGATTTCTCGGTTCAAATAAATCCCATCCGATATTATTTTCTCATGTCATCTCCAATACTTCGCTGCTCCCCCTCAATGACTTGTTACAGGGAAGAGCCACTTCCCCGAAGGCTAATTTTGAATATAGCCAGTTACAACACTTCTATTCAACTGTGAAGAAGCGCACGCATCTTCATAGAGATCTCACAAACTTTGAAAAATTGAGCCTATCATTGTCACCCCCTACACACTCCATCTCCCTACTGTATAATCTCCTCATTGCCCAGGTAACTGACAATAGGCCAGGATTCTGCGGTGCATGGGAAAGGGAACTGGGGAAGTCCTTCTCTGACTCACAATGGGATAAATGTTTCTTCCTAACACATAAAACCTCAATAGGGTCCAAAGCTCAGGAAACCTCCTTTAAAATGATCTCTAGATGGTACCGGATACCAGCAGTCCTTCAAAGATGGTATCCAGTGGTCTCAGATAGATGTTGGAGATGTGGGGAGGGGGAAGGGACAATGTCACACATATGGTGGGCATGCCCTATAATAAATGCATTTTGGCCAAAGGTGGTTCCCATGATTGAGAAGATAACTGGTTTAACTATCCCTAATACGCCAGAAGCCCTCCTTTTATCAATGTTACCAATAAGTAAACATAGTTATAAAAGGTCATCAATAGGCTACCTAATACAGGCAGCTAAGAATGTCATTCCACGACACTGGAAAAGCAGAAACCCTCCCACTGTGGAGGAATGGTTTGCGGAGATCTCCCTCCTTAATAGGATGGAGCATCTGATTGCCATCTCACCGGCTGATGTTGATAGATACTGTGTGATTTGGAGGGATTGGATTGATTTGCAAAACTCTGACGCCTACCATCTAGCCCCCAACTAAAGTTATCCGTGATGTCGGCACAACAAGGATCATAATCGCACTCTATTGATTGGTGGTCTGCGGTGGTCCGCTCCCTCTCTCTCTATCTTTCATATGGAAAAATACATGCTTGATCTGGATATTCATGGAAAACCCTCCCTGTACCCCCCAATGTACTGTCGTTATGCATAGATTTATAGTTATACTACCCCTTTTACTATGTATATTGTATTTTCTTGTACTTTTTCAACACAAAAATAAAAAAAAACTTGAATTTGAAAAAAAAAATTGTAATTAGATTTACAGGCGGTGGCTACTCCGCTGACTAGCAGACACTGAAGCTTTGGAGCAGACCTCTGATTCCCAGGCTATAGTATGAGTAAACAGCTCTTCAGACTCAACCATCTGTGTTACCCCAAGCCATAGTGTATGTAGTTTCTTACGGTTAAAAGGGGGAGGAGAGACCCGACCCACCTGGAATTGACGATGGCAACGTCATGTAAAACACAGCAAGGGGACTCCAAAAAGAGTCTCCATTTTTTCCCAAAATTGTAGCACAGACGTCACTTAAGTGGCATCAATTGTCACAGAGTTGCTTAAAATGGTTGGTGAGGTGATTTTCCAAAATCCTCAAGCTTTTAGTCTCCCCAGAATGACACAGGTGGGGCAGATGGTGGTTGTCCCGGCCCGCTAGGCCGCATTGTAGCACAGTGCGTTTCGCACTGCAACTTATGCTTCATATCCGTGTGACGGTTCATGCATGAAGTACTCAAACTATGGATTTTTTGGCCTCTACTTAGCTTTTGGTGACAAATGTTACAGATAACACGAGTTGGGTCACCCTTATCGATCTGAAAAAATGCACAGGCTATGCAAGGTTTAGAGCCCATGCGACTCTGCTACTAGCAATACTATCAAATGATTGGCTGGGTTAGATGCAGAGCGTCTGGGTTTGCTTGGGGGTCACCACAGTCTGCCTAGGCTAGATGCAGTTAAAAATCATTATTAGATACACAGGCTGTGCAGCTTGTTTCGCAGCTGGTTTACTACGCTGACTAGCAGACACTGAAGCTTTGGAGCAGACCTCTGAGTAAACAGCTCTTCAGACTCAACCATCTGTGATACCCCAAGCCATAGTGTATGTAGTTTCTTACGGTTAAAAGGGGGGGCACCCAACCCACCTGTAATTGATGATGTCAACATCACGTAAAACACAGCAAGGGGATTCCAAAAAGAGTCTCCATTTTTTCCAAAAATATGGGGCACAGACACCACTTAAGTGGCATCAATTGCCCCAGAGTTGCTTAAAACGGTTGGTGAGGTTATTTTAACAAATCCTCAAGCTTTTACTCTCCCCAGGAAGACACAGGGGTAGAAAAGTCCTTGCGGATCCATGATTTGTTCATCTTTATGAACGTGAGTCTGTCTACATTGTCAGTGGATAGCCGCGTCCGCTTATCTGTCAGCACACCACCAGCAGCGCTGAACACACGTTCACAGAGAACAAAAATTATTAGTAATTTGAAAGCTGGTGGAGCTTAGTATAGATGGCCTAATAGAATGAGTATCACACACTGCTACTGGCCCAAAATTATTTTCCGGGCTAGATGCAGCTAAAAATTATTATTAATTTGAAAGCTTAAAATGGTTGGTGAGGTGATTTTAACAAATCCTCAAACTTTTACTCTCCCCAGGATGACACAGGGGTAGAAAAGTCCTTGCGGATCCATGATTTGTTCATCTTTATGAACGTGAGTCTGTCTACATTGTCAGTGGACAGCCACGTGCGCTTTTCTGTCAGCACACCACCAGCAGCGCTGAACACACGTTCAGAGAGAACGCTGGCTGGGGGGCATTACAAGATCTCCAAGGCGTGAGTGGCGAGCTCCGGCCATTTATCCAGATTGGAAGCCCAAAAAGAGCAAGGGTCCAGTGACACAGTCATGGCTTCGATGTTCACTTGGAGATACTCCTGTACCATCGTCTCTAGGCGTTGACTATGTGTCTGACTTCTTGTCTCCTGTGGCCTTGCAAAGGATGGGTTAAAAAAGTCGTGAAAGGATTCCGCAAAATTGCTGTTACCAGCAGATACTGTGTTACTGTTACGGTTTGAGTGATGAAGACTCGACAGTCCCACGGTTGGCAAGTTAGAACTGTGAGATTCACTAAGTGCACCACTGGTGTTTTGTGGAAAAGCACATGTAAGATTCTGCAACAGTGAATCCCTTTCTATGGCAGGAATTATTTTGGCAAATTTACTTTTGTACCGGGGATCTAAGAGTGTGGCTACCCAGTAGCCAGAATTATTTTGAATTCTGACAATTCGAGGGTCATGTTGCAGGTAGTGCAGCAAGAAGGCACTCATGTGTCTTGCTCATCCAGGAGCACCAAGTCCCTGTTGTGTTGGTGGCGAGGTAAGAATCATGCTTCCTTCCTCTGCCCTCTCCCCCCAACCTCACACAACAGAAATGTGATCAAGGTCTCCCTCATCTGATGAGTCTTCCATGCCCATCGCCAGCTCATCCTCCACTTCTTCCTGGGCTCCTGCACCTTCCTCACTAGTTTGGCTGCTACCATGCGCCCTGGTTAATACCTCTCCCACACCCTCCCATGCCTGCCGCCTTGGTGCTGCCAACCGTCTGGACCTTGCAGATGTTAGCCCTTCCACATACAACTCCTCCTTCTCTACTTCCTCCACCTCCTCTTGTCCCACCACCTGACTCCGAATTCTGTTTAACATGTGCTCCAGCATGTAAATCACCGGAATAGTCATGCTGATAATGGCATCGTCAGCACTAAACGTCTTCGTCGCCATTTTAAAACTGTGCAGAAGGGTGCATAGGTCCCTGATCTGAGACCACTCCTCCAGCGTGATTTGCCCCACCTCTGGATCTCGTTGGCCCAGGCTATAGTCAGAACGTATTGCACCAGGGCTTGTCGGTGCTGCCACAGTCGCTGCAACATGTGCAGAGTTGAATTCCACCGTGTTGGCACATCGCATTTTAGCCGGTGAAGTGGCAGGCCCAACGACTTCTGTAGAGATGTAAGTCGCTGAGCTGCGGGATGCGAACGGCGGAAGTGAGCACACAGCGACCGTGCCCTCTGCAGAAGGCCATCTAGTCCTGGATAGTGGGCTAAAAATAGCTGGACAACCAGGTTCAACACCTGAGCCATACAAGGCACGAGTGTGACATTGCCCCGGCGAAGGGCCGCACCCAGGTTTGCAGCATTGTAGCACACGGCCTTCCCTGGTTGCAGGTCCAGTGGAGACAACCATTCATGAAACTGGTTCTCCAGAGCTGACTACAACTCTTCAGCTGTGTGACTCACATTTCCCAGACATTTCAAAGTAAAAACCATCAGATGACTTTAAGCCCTGCTGCCAGCATAGTAAGGAGGTGTGCAGGATCCCTTCTGCGCAGTTAGAAAGCGGGTGGCATGACCAGACAGGCTTTGGGTTCAGGTGGAGGACCGAGAGGAGGTTGAGGAGGCAGAAGCAGTGGAGGAACTTCGAGATAAAGAGGATTGATACACAACTCGTGGGGACGGCAAGACTTGGACAGCAGCCCCTTGTCCTGCTGTCACCATAGTTAGCCAGTGCCCAGTCAGCGACATGTAACGCCCCTGTCCATGCCTACTCGTCCAAGTGTCTGTGGTGAAATCCACCCTGTCACACAAAGAGTTTTTCAAAGAAACGGTGATGTTGTGTGCGACATGCTGGTGGAGCGCAGGCACACCTTTCTTTGAGAAGTAGTGCCGACTGGGCATCCGGTACTGGGGCACTGCGACGGACATAAGGTCTCAAAAATCCTCTGTGCCCACCAGGCGGAAAGGCAGCATTTCTGTAGCCAAGAGCTTGCAGATGGTGAAATTCAACCTCTTAGCTTTCTCATGGCTAGGAGGAAATGGTCTTTTACTTGTCCACATCTGAGGGACCGAGATCTGGCTGTTGTGCTTAGACGGGGTTGAGTAGGGTGTCCCCGGCAAACTGACTGTCTGTGAGGAATATGCAGGCGGAAAAGTTAGGTTGCCTTGATCCAAAGGTGGTGCTCTCAATGTCGGAGAGCGCTCAACACCAGCTGGTGTTTCCACTTCCAAATGAAATGATGACCTGCCAATCACACTGTCTGTTGCGGGTAAAGAAGTGGCAGGTCTGCGTCTCAAAACAGGTGTGACTGCTGTCCCCCCAGTCACAGAGGATGAAGAGGCCACGGATGCACAAGATGGGGCAGACGGTGGTTGGCCCGGCCCGCTAGGCCGCATTGTAGCACAGTGAGCTTCCCACTGCAACTTATGCTTCATATCCATGTTATGGTTCATGCATGAAGTACTCAAACTATGGATTTTTTGACCTCTACTTAGCTTTTGGTTACAAATGTTACAGATAACATGAGTTGAGTCATCCTTATCGATCTGAAAAAATGCCCAGGCTATGCAAGGCTTAGAACCCATGCGACCTGAAGAGCCACCACGACTTGTTGTCAGAGGCAGAGTTGTGTTTGAGGATGCAGTTGTTGACGTGCTTCCAGTATTACGTCTCTGTCCAGGAAGGCGCAACCTGACCTCGTCGTCACTAGCATCCTCCTCTACCTCCTCTGCTGACCTCATCGACTGGCTGACTGTGGGTTAACAGTAAGTGGGATTTGCAACCTCGTCATCATCACCCTGTGTGTTCTCACACCCGTCGTCCTCAGAGCCAACCTCTTCCTGCCCTGACAAAAAACTCAAGTTGTCGCTCCAATCAGGTATTTGAGTCTCATCATCGTCTTCCTCATTGTCTCCACCAACAGGAGTTACAGTTTGGGAACGAGGGTCTACATTATGGTCAGAACCTTCTTCATCTGGTCCTGGATCTGACTCATAAAGATTCTGGGCATCAGTGCAGATCATTTCCTCGTCTGGATTCACAGAAGCTCTGGAGCCGACCTCTGATTCCCAGGCTATAGTATGAGTAAACAGCTCTGCAGACTCAACCATCTGTTCTACCCCATACTCAGACAGGCAGCTGGAGACTTGGGAGCTGTGAGGAAGCAAGTGCGATTGGGGTGACACCTCTGAGGACTGAAGTATTTGTGATGTTGAAGTTGAGGTGGAGGAGAGCCCACTTAAAGGAGCACTTGATATCCGTTGAAGCACCTGCTGTTTTTGTGCCTCATCTGGAATTTGTAGTGATGGGCTTGGCCATAAGAAAGGGATCGTATCACATTGTCCACTTAAAGAAGTAGACATCTTAGTTTGGCTGGAAGATGATCTTTCTTCTGCGGATGTTACTGTTGCTTTAACACCTACCCCATGGACACAACCTTTTTTTCCCTTCCCAACACGCCTATTCCCCTATCCACCAGCTGCAGGCCTTTTGCCACTCATTTTGGTGGTTAACTAATTGACAACTCTGGAGTTATTTGCACAAAAAACGATGGATGGAAACCGAGCAGAGCTGAGTGGCCAAATTGTGGTACTAGCCCAAAAGGATTGGCTGGGTTAGAAGCAGTAAAACAATTTTATTAAATACACAGGTGGTGGAGCTTGGTATAGATGGCCTAATAGAATGAGTACCAAACACTGCTACAGGCATAAAATTATTTTCCAGGCAAGATGCAGCTAAAAATTATTAGTAATTTCAAACCTGGTGGAGCTTAGTATAGATGGCCTAATAGAATGAGTAACACACACTGCTAATATGCCCAAAATTATTTTACAGGCAAGATGCAGCTAAAAATTATTAGTAATTTGAAAGCTGGTGGAGCTTAGTATAGATGGCCTAATAGAATGAGTACCACACACTGCTAATATGCCAAAAATTATTTTCCAGGCAAGATGCAGCTAAAAATTATTAGGAATTTGAAAGCTAGTGGAGCTTAGTATAGATGGCCCAATACAATGAGTACCACACACTGCTAATATGCCCAAAATTATTTTCCAGGCAAGATGCAGCTAAAAATTATTAGTAATTTGAAAGCTGGTGGAGCTTAGTATAGATGGCCTAATAGAACGAGTACCACACACTACTAATATGCCCAAAATTATTTTTCAGGCAAGATGCAGCTAAAAATTATTATTAATTTCAAAGCTGGGGGAGCTTGGTATAGATGGCCTAATACAATGAGTACCACACACTGCTACTAAGCCCAAAATTATTTTCTGGGCTAGATGCAGCTAAAAATTATTATTAATTTCAAAGCTGGTGGAGCTTGGTATAGATGGCCTAATACAATGAGTACCACAAACTGCTGCTAAGCCCAAAATTATTTTCCAGGCTAGATGCAGCTAAAAATTATTACTAATTTCAAAGCTGGTGGAGCTTGGTATAGATGGCCTAATACAATGAGTACCACACACTGCTACTAAGCCCAAATTATTTTCTGGGCTAGATGCAGCTAAAAATTATTATTAATTTCAAAGCTGGTGGATCTTGGTATAGATGGCCTAATAGAATGAGTACCACACACTGCTACTAAGCCCAAAATTATTTTCTGGGCTAGATGCAGCTAAAAATTATTATTAATTTCAAAGCTGGTGGAGCTTGGTATAGATGGCCTAATACAATGAGTACCACACACTGCTACTAAGCCCAAAATTATTTTCCAGGCTAGATGCAGCTAAAAATTATTATTAATTTCAAAGCTTGTGGAGCTTGGTATAGATGGCCTAATACAATGAGTACCACACACTGCTACTAAGCCCCAAATTATTTTCTGGGCTAAATGCAGCTAAAAATTATTATTAATTTCAAAGCTGGTGGAGCTTGGTATAGATGGCCTAATACAATGAGTACCACACACAGCTACTAAACCCAAAATTATTTTCCACACTAGATGCAGCTAAAAATTATTATTAATTTCAAAGCTGGTGGAGCTTGGTATAGATGGCCTAATACAATGAGTACCACACACTGCTACTATGCCCAAAATTATTTTCCAGGCAAGATGCAGCTAAAAATTATTATTAATTTCAAAGCTGGTGGAGCTTGGTATAGATGGCCTAATACAATGAGTACCACACACTGCTACTAAGCTTAAAATTATTTTCTGGGCTAAATGCAGCTAAAAATTATTATTAATTTCTAAGCTGGTGGAGCTTGCTATAGATGGCCTAATACAATGAGTACCACACACAGCTGCTAAGCTCAAAATTATTTTCCGGGCTAGATGCAGCTAAAAATTATTATTTATTTCAAAGCTGGTGGAGCTTGGTATAGATGGCCTAATGCAATGAGTACCACACACAGCTACTAAGCCCAAAATTATTTTCCGGGCTAGATGCAGCTAAAAATTATTATTAATTTCAAAGCTGGTGGAGCTTCGTGTAGATGGCCTAATACAATGAGTACCACACACTGCTACTAAGCCCAAAATGATTTTCTGGGCTAGATGCAGCTAAAAATTATTATTAATTTCAAAGCTGGTGGAGCTTGGTATAGATGGCCTAATACAATGAGTACCACACACTGCTACTAAGCCTAAAATAATTTTCCGGGCTAGATGCAGCTAAAAATTATTATTAATTTCAAAGTTGTTGGAGCTTGGTATAGATGGCCTAATACAATGAGCACCACACACTGCTACTAAGCCCAAAATTATTTTCCGGGCTAAATGCAGCTAAAAATTATTATTAATTTCAAAGCTGGTGGAGCTTGGTATAGATGGCCTAATACAATGAGTACCACACACTGCTACTAAGCCCAAAATTATTTTCTGGGTTAAATGCAGCTAAAAATTATTATTAATTTCAAAGCTGGTGGAGCTTGGTATAGATGGCCTAATACAATGAGTACCACACACAGCTACTAAGCCCAAAATTATTTTCCGGGCAAGATGCAGCTAAAAATTATTATTTATTTCAAAGCTGGTGGAGCTTGGTATAGATGGCCTAATGCAATGAGTACCACACACAGCTACTAAGCCCAAAATTATCTTCCGGGCTAGATGCAGCTAAAAATTATTATTAATTTCAAAGCTGGTGGAGCTTCGTGTAGATGGCCTAATACAATGAGTACCACACACTGCTACTAAGCCCAAAATGATTTTCTGGGCTTGATGCAGCTAAAAATTATTATTAATTTCAAAGCTGGTGGAGCTTGGTATAGATGGCCTAATACAATGAGTACCACACACTGCTACTAAGCCTAAAATAATTTTCCGGGCTAGATGCAGCTAAAAATTATTATTAATTTCAAAGTTGGTGGAGCTTGGTATAGATGGCCTAATACAATGAGTACCACACACTGCTACTAAGCCCAAAATTATTTTCCGGGCCAGATGCAGCTAAAAATGATTATTTATTTCAAAGCTGGTGGAGCTTGGTATAGATGGCCTAATACAAAGAGTAACACACACAGCTACTAAGCCCAAAATTATTTTCCGGGCTAGATGCAGCTAAAAATTATTATTAATTTCAAAGCTGGTGGAGCTTGGTATAGATGGCCTAATACAATGAGTAACACACACTGCTACTACGCCCAAAATTATTTTCCACGCTAGATGCAGCTAAAAATTATTATTAATTTCAAAGCTGGTGGAGCTTGGTATAGATGGCCTAATACAATGAGTACCACACACTGCTACTAAGCCCAAAATTATTTTCCGGGCCAGATGCAGCTAAAAATTATTAAAAATTTCAAAGCTGGTGGAGCTTGGTATAGATGGCCTAATACAATGAGTACCACACACAGCTACTAAGCCCAAAATTATTTTCCGGGCTAGATGCAGCTAAAAATTATTATTAATTTCAAAGCTGGTGGAGCTTGGTATAGATGGCCTAATACAATGAGTACCACACACTGCTACTATGCCCAAAATTATTTTCCGAGCTAAATGCAGCTAAAAATTATTATTAACCCCTTAATAACATCTGACGTACTAATACGCGTCTGTGCCCTGGGACTTAAGAGCCAGACCCGTATTAGTACGTCATCGCGATCGCGCGCGCACACAGGCTGTGCGGGCGCGATCGCCGCCGGGTGTCAGCTGATTGTCACAGCTGACACCCGGTACTATGTGCAGGGAGCGGTCACGCACCGCTCCCAGCACATTAACCCCCGCGATGCTGCGATCGAAGTCGATCGAAGTCGATCGCGGCATTGCGGGGGCAAGGGGAGGTGATCGGCGATACTCACCTCCTCTTCCGGCTTCCAGCGCAGTCTGCAAAGGCTTCCCGGGTGTTACCATGACGACCCGATGTCGTCATGACAACATCCGGGTCACCAGAGAGCAGGAAGATTGCTTGGACATGCGCAGTGCATCTCCAAGCAATCTTCACACTGTGCACTTCTGACAGCCTTCATGGCATAGGGATGGTGCTCCATTCCTGTGCCATGCAGGCGATCAGAAAAAAAAAAGTGAAAGTCCCAGAGTGGGACAAAGTAATAAAGTGTATAAACTGTGTGAAAGTGGAAAAAAAAAAAAAAAAAAAAATGTGCAAAAATATTATAAAAAAATAAAAAAAATAATACACCAAAAATAAAAATATAATGTACCCATCAATAAATATTATTATAAAAAAAATTAAAAAAAAACAATAAAAGTACACATATTTGGTATCGCCGCGTCCGGAACAACCTGACCTATAAAACTGTCCCACTAGTTAACCCCTTCAGTGAACACGGTAAAAAAAAAAAAAAAAAAACCAAGCAAAAAACAATGCTTTATCACCATACCGCCAAACAAAAAGTGGAATAACACGCGATCAAAAAGACGTATATAAATAAAAATGATACCGCTGAAAACGTCATCTTGTCCCGCAAAAAACAAGCCGCCATATAGCTCCATCAGCCGAAAAGTAAAAAAGTTATTGCTCTCAGAATAAAGCGATACTAAAAAATATTTTTTTCTATAAAATAGCTTTTATTGTGTATAAGCGCCAAAACATAGAAAAATGATACAAATGTGGTACCGCTGTAAACGTACTGACCCGAAGAGTAAAGCTGCCTCATCAATTTTACCACACGCGGAACAGAATAAAAAAAAAAAAAAAAAAAAACAATTCCTGAATTGTTGGTTTTTGTTTATTCTGCCTCCCAAAAATCGGAATAGAAAGCGATCAAAAAATGTCACGTGCCTGAAAATGGCACCAATAACAACGTCAAGTCATCCCGCAAAAAACGAGCCGTCACATGACTGTCTGCCAAAATCTGGAAAAATTATAGCTCTCAAAATATGGCGATGCAAAAACTAGATTTTACAAAAAATGCGTCTTTTAGTGTGTGACAGCTGTCAGTCATAAAAACCCCATATGATTCTGGCATTGCTGTAATCACACCGACCCGAAGAATAAAGTCGTCTAATCACTTATACCGCACAAGGAACGGCGTCAAAAATAAACTCTTGAGTTAGGATTGGGCTAGGGTTAGGGCTGGGTTTGGGGCTAGGGTTCTGCTGGGGCTAGGGTTGTGCTGGGGCTAGGGTTGTGCTGGGGCTAGGGTTGTGCTGGGGCTAGGGTTGTGCTGGGGCTAGGGTTGTGCTAGGGTTAGGGCTGGGGTTGGGATTTTTTTCAAAAGTAAGAAAAAAAGATGACGATATGGCGACTAGTGTTGAGAGCAAGTGCTCGCTACTTGAGTTTGCATCGGGTGCTCTGGTATGCATTTAGTATCGTGGGTATTTGAGTGACATGCTCGAGTCTCTGCCCCATATGCTTCGCGGCCAAAAAACTTTACGGGGATTGCCTGCCATGCACGAGCGATCCCCGCATGTTTTTTTTTGGGTGTCTAATAACCGTGAAACATGCGGAGCAGGGACTCGAGCATGTCACTCGAGCACACGCTGTACATGGTGCATACCTGAGTACCCGATGCAAACTCAAGTAGCGAGCACTTGCGCTCAAGAATAATGAAAACTTATTCAATATGATGACCTAACGTAAACAAATAATGTGCCGTACCTCTGGGTTCAAAATGTTCACTATACACCTTAATAAAATCTTTGAGGGGTATAGTTTCCAAAATGGGGACACTTGTGGTGGAGCTCCACTGTTTAGGCACATCACGGGCTCTCCAAACGCGACATGGTGTCCGCTAACAAATTGAATGGAAAATCGTCTCAAATTGTTAGCGGACGCCATGTTGCGTTTGGAGAGCCCCTGTGTGTCCAAACATTGGAGCTCCCCCACAACTGACCCCATTTTGGAAACTAGACCCCCCAAGGCACCTATCTAGATGCATAGTGAGCACTTAGAACCCCCAGGTGCTTCACAAATTGATTCGTAAAAATGAAAAAGTGAAAATAAAACACTTTTTCATTTTTATGAATCAATTTGTGAAGCACCTGGGGTTCCAAGTGCTCACTATGAATCTAGATAGGTGCCTTGGGGGGTCTAGTTTCCAAAATGGGGTCACTTGTGGGGGAGCTCCAATGTTTGGGCACACAGGGACTCTCTAAATGCAACATGGTATCCGCTAACAAATTGAATGGAAAATCGGCTCAAATTGTTAGCGGACACCACATTGCGTTTGGAGAGCCCCTCTGTGCCCAAACTTTGGAGCTCCCCCACAAGTGACCCCATTTTGGAAACTAGACCCCCCAGGGCACCTTTCTAGATGCATAGTGAGCACTTGGAACCCCCAGGTGCTTCACAAATTGATTCGTAAAAATGAAAAAGTGAAAAAAAAAACACTTTTTCATTTTTATGAATCAATTTGTGAAGCACCTGGGGTTCCAAGTGCTCACTATGAATCTAGATAGGTGCCTTGGGGGGTCTAGTTTCCAAAATGGGGTCACTTGTGGGGGAGCTCCAATGTTTGGGCACACAGGGACTCTCCAAATGCAACATGATATCCGCTAACAAATTGTCGGCTCAAATTGTTAGCGGATATCATGTTGCATTTGGAGAGTCCCTGTGTGCCCAAACATTGGAGCTCCTCCACAAGTGACCCCATTTTGGAAACTAGACCCCCCAAGGCACCTATCTAGATGCATAGTGAGCACTTGGAACCCCTAGGTGCTTCACAAATTAATTCGTAAAAATGAAAAAGTGTTTTTTTTTTCACTTTTTCATTATTACGAATCAATTTGTGAAGCACCTGGGGGTTCCAAGTGCTCACTATGCATCTAGAAAGGTGCCTTGGGGGGTCTAGTTTCCAAAATGGGGTCACTTGTGGGGGAGCTCCAAAGTTTGGGCACAGAGGGGCTCTCCAAACGCAATGTGGCGTCCGCTAACAATTTGAGCCGATTTTCCATTCAATTTGTTAGCGGATACCATGTTGCATTTAGAGAGTCCCTGTGTGCCCAAACATTGGAGCTCCCCCACAAGTGACCCCATTTTGGAAACTAGACCCCCCAAGGCACCTATCTAGATGCATAGTGAGCACTTGGAACCCCTAGGTGCTTCACAAATTGATTCGTAAAAATGAAAAAGTGTTTTTTTTTTCACTTTTTCATTATTACGAATCAATTTGTGAAGCACCTGGGGGTTCCAAGTGCTCACTATGCATCTAGAAAGGTGCCTTGGGGGGTCTAGTTTCCAAAATGGGGTCACTTGTGGGGGAGCTCCAAAGTTTGGGCACAGAGAAGCTCTCCAAACGCAATGTGGTGTCCGCTAACAATTTGAGCCGATTTTCCATTCAATTTGTTAGCGGATACCATGTTGCATTTAGAGAGTCCCTGTGTGCCCAAACATTGGAGCTCTCCCACAAGTGACCCCATTTTGGAAACTAGACCCCCCAAGGCACCTATCTAGATGCATAGTGAGCAGTTGGAACCCCCAGGTGCTTCACAAATTGATTCATACAAATGAAAAAGTGTTTTTTTTTTCACTTTTTCATTGTTACGAATCAATTTGTGAAGCACCTGGGGGTTCCAAGTGCTCACTATGCATCTAGATAGGTGCCTTGGGGGGTCTAGTTTCCAAAATGGGGTCACTTGTGGGGGAGCTCCAAAGTTTGGGCACACATGGGCTCTCCAAACACAACATGGCGTCCGCTAATTATTCAAGCAAATTTTACAATCAAAAAGTCAAATAGCGCTCCTTCCCTTCCGAGCCCTGCCGTGCGCCCAAACAGTATTTTTTCCCCAAATATTGGGTATCTGCGTGCCCAGGGGAAATTGCACAACAAATTTTGTGGTCCATTTTTTCTTGTTACCCCTGTGAAAATAAAAAAAATTGGGTCTAAATTAACATTTTTGTGAAAAAAGTTAAATGTTCATTTTTTTCTTCCACATTCAAAAAATTCCTGTGAAGCACCTGAAGGGTTAATAAAGTTCTTGAATGTGGTTTTGAGCACCTTGAGGGGTGCAGTTTTTAGAATGGTGTCACTTTTGGGTATTTTCTGTCATAAAGACCTCTCAAAGTGACTTCAAATGTGATGTGGTCCCTAAAAAAATGGTTTTGTAAATTTTGTTGGAAAAATGAGAAATCGCTGGTCAACTTTTAACCCTTATAGCTCCCTAACAAAAAAAAATTTTGGTTCCAAAATTGTGCTGATGTAAAGTAGACATGTGGGAAATGTTATTTATTAACTCTTTTGTGTGACATATCGCTCTGATTTCAGGGCTTAAAAATTCAAATTTTGAAAATTGCAAAATTTTCAAAATTTTCGC
The DNA here is from genome assembly GCF_046119375.1 of Phyllobates terribilis. NCBI lineage: Eukaryota > Metazoa > Chordata > Amphibia > Anura > Dendrobatidae > Phyllobates > Phyllobates terribilis. The sequence continues at coordinate 107,557,265 of NW_027362773.1, forward strand.
CAAATTTCCGTTTTTTTCACAAATAAACGCAAGTGATATCGAAGAAATTTTTCCACAATCATGAAGTACAATATGTCACGAAAAAACAATCTCAGAATCAGGGGGATCCGTTGAAGCGTTCGAGAGTAATTACCTCATAAAGTGACAGTGGTCAGAATTGTAAAAATTGGCCCGGTCATTAACGTGCAAACCACCCGCGGGGCTTAAGGGGTTAATTTCAAAGCTGGTGGAGCTTGGTATAGATGGCCTAATACAATGAGTACCACACACTGCTACTAAGCCCAAAATTATTTTCTGGGTTAAATGCAGCTAAAAATTATTATTAATTTCAAAGCTGGTGGAGCTTGGTATAGATGGCCTAATACAATGAGTACCACACACAGCTACTAAGCCCAAAATTATTTTCCGGGCAAGATGCAGCTAAAAATTATTATTAATTTCAAAGCTGGTGGAGCTTGGTATAGATGGACTAATACAATGAGTACCACACACTGCTACTATGCCCAAAATTATTTTCCGGGCTAGATGCAGCTAAAAATTATTATTAATTTCAAAGCTGGTGGAGCTTGGTATAAATGGCCTAATACAATGAGTACCACACACTGCTACTAAGCCCAAAATAATTTTCTGGGCTAGATGTAGCTAAAAATTATTATTAATTTCAAAGCTGGTGGAGCTTGGTATAGATGGCCTAATAGATTGAGTACCACACACTGCTAATATGCCCAAAATTATTTTACAGGCAAGATGCAGCTAAAAAATATTATTAATTTCAAAGCTTGTGGAGCTTGGTATAGATGGCCTAATACAATGAGTACCACACACTGCTACTAAGCCCAAAATTATTTTCCGGGCTAGATGCAGCTAAAAATTATTATTAATTTCAAAGCTGTTGGAGCTTGGTATAGATAGCCTAATACAATGAGTACCACACACTACTATTATGCCCAAAATTATTTTCCAGGCAAGATGCAGCTAAAAATTATTAGTAATTTGAAAGCTGGTGGAGCTTAGTATAGATGGCCTAATAGAATGAGTACCACACACTGCTACAGGCCCAAAAGGTTTTACTTGGCTAGGTGCAGTAAAAAATTTGTATTACATACACAGGTGGTGTAGCTTGCAACACAGATAGGCTACTCCACTGACTAACACACACTGCAAGAGGCCCAAAAGGATTTGCTTAGCTAGATTTAGCCAAATGCTGTGAAAAACACTTGCACAGCACTAAAACAGACCTGCCTGGGAAAAAGTGATAGGAACTGATGTAACCTAGCCCTCAAAAGGGCTGGAATTACAACTAGTCACTACTCCCAACCTATCTGTCGATTTAAGAGCACAGACCTGCCTGCTAAAAGTGCTAGGAACTGCTGTAACCTAGCCCTCAAAAGGGCTGCAATTACAAACTAGTCCCTACTCCCTAAACCTTTCTGTCTATTTAAGAGAAAATTCGCTTGCAATTAAGTTACACAATATAGCGCTAACAGCAGCAGCAGTGCCATCTAACACTCAGCTGCAGCAGTGAGAAAATGATGGCGACGGGGAAAATGGCTGGGTCTTATAGGGCAAGGACATGTGACATAGACAGCCAATGACTAGTGTTGAGCGATACCTTCCGATATCGGGAAATATCGGATCGGATTGGATCGGACCGATACCGAAAAAGTATCGGATATCGCCGATTCCGATACCGGAAACCAATGCAAGTCAATGGGACAGAAATATCGGAATGAAAATAAACCCTTTCTTTCCTTGTAGGTTAATTCTACATGAAGGAAAACAACTAAGAATAATGTAGAATGTATTGGGGAGGTGGGGGAGACAATAAAGGCATAGAGGTTTAGCCCAATCAAATGGAATAGCAGGAATTAATATTTTTTTTAAGACGTTCTGAGTTACGGAAATATTGACTATGTTAAGTATTTTTATATTTTGTCAGATATTTATGTTTCACTACTTCCATGCTCTTCACCTTCTTTTTTACTTCTCCCACACTTTCTCCTTCATCATCCTCAGCATCTTTTTCATCCACTTCTTCTTCACCTTCTTCATCTTCTTCTTCTTCACCTTCTTCGTATTATTCTTTTTTTTTACATTCTTCATATTCTACTTCTTCATCTTCTTCATCTTCTTCTTCTTCATCATATTCTTATTTGTGGCAGGCATTCCTGTAGTTGTTATCTATAAAAGGTTGGACATTACACCTTTCGTTCTGCCCGTCACAAAAGATTTACAACAGGATTTGTCCGCGTTCAGTTTGGCCTGCAGCAGCAGGTCTTTTCCAGGGGCACCACGAAGAGGAACGGACTCACCCCCATACACTGCTTAGTCATCTTCTGCTTATAATTTAGATATTATCTTTTGCTCTGATTTTTAGTCTTATGCTTAATGTTCTTCCGCTTTTTGTTCTGCAGCTTCTTGTATTTCTGCTTCTTGGTTTTCTGTCTCTTGTTCTTCTGTATCTTGGTGCTTGTCTTCTCTTCTTTGTCCTCTTGGTCAACTTCTTCAGGGTCATCTTCTTGGTCTTCTTCGGGGTGGTCTTCAGGGTCGTCGTCTTTGGGGGTCCTCGTCTTCGGGGTCCTCGTCTTCTTCGGGTTGGTCTTCTGGGTCCTCGTCTTCGGGGTCCTCGTCTTCTTCGGGGTGGTCTTCAGGGTCCTCGTCTTCTTCGCGGTGGTCTTCAGGGTCCTCGTCTTCAGGGTCGTCGTCTTCGGGGTCCTCGTCTTCTTAGGGTTGGTCTTCAGGGTCCTCGTCTTCAGGGTCCTCGTCAGGGAGATCTAGAGTGATTACCAAGAACCATTTCAAAAAGCTTGAACTTGGAAATGTAGCAGAAGGTACAAGAAAGCTGAGGAACTACCGAGGACCAGCTGACGGTACTGGAACCCGGATGGGTAGCAGAAGGTACAAGAGACAATGGAACTGCCGAAGACCAGCTGACGGTACTGGAACTCGGTTACTAAGCAGGAGGTACCTGTGCCAGAAAGCACTACCAAGGACCAGCAGACGTTGGTGGAACTTGGATACCGAGAAGGAGGCACCTAATCCAAAGGCACTGCCGAGATCCAGCTGACGGTACCGGAACCCGGATGGGTAGCAGAAGGTACCCATGTAAACAAAAGTTCAAGGCCGCGAGCCGGCCGCAGTTACCAAAACCCACAGTCCTACAGGGGGTGCTTGTCCTATTGGCACTATGGAACCAGCCTTCATTGCCAGATCCCGCAGCCCACAGAGGAGTCACCTAAACTGCAGGCACCATAGAGTCGGCTAACCCGACCGCAACACGACAGGACAACGCATTGGAGGCAAAGTGACGTTGACACTACCCGGAAACAGCTGGCATGCTGGAACCAGGCTGGGCAGGAGGGAGTACCCATGCCAGAGTCACTGCCGAGAACCAGCTGACGGTACTGGAACCCGGATGGGTAGTAGAAGGTACAAGAGCAAATGGAACTACCGAGGACCAGCTGACGGTACTGGAACCCGGATGGGTAGCAGAAGGTACAAGAGCCAATGGAACTGCCGAAGACCAGCTGACGGTACTGGAACTCGGTTACTAAGCAGGAGGTACCTGTGCCAGAAAGCACTACCAAGGACCAGCAGACGTTGGTGGAACTTGGATACCGAGAAGGAGGCACCTAATCCAAAAGCACTGCCGAGAACCAGCTGACGGTACTGGAACCCGGATGGGTAGCAGAAGGTACCCATGTAAAAAAAAGTTCAAGGCCGGAGCCGGCCGCAGTTAACAAAACCCACAGTCCTACAGGGGGTGCTTGTCCTATTGGCACTATGGAACCAGCCTTCATTGCCAGATCCCGCAGCCCACATTGGAGTCACCTAAACTGCAGGCACCATAGAGTCGGCTAACCCGACCGCAACACGACAGGACAACGCATTGGAGGCAAAGTGACGTTGACACTACCCGGAAACAGCTGGCGTGCTGGAACCAGGCTGGGCAGGAGGGAGTACCCATGCCAAAGTCACTGCCGAGAACCAGCTGATGGTACTGGAACCCGGATGGGTAGTAGAAGGTACAAGAGCAAATGGAACTACCGAGGACCAGATGACGGTACTGGAACCCGGATGGGTAGCAGAAGGTAAAAGAGCAAATGGAACTACCGAGGACCAGCTGACGGTACTGGAACCCGGATGGGTAGCAGAAGGTACAAGAGCCAATGGAACTGCCGAAGACCAGCTGACGGTACTGGAACTCGGTTACTAAGCAGGAGGTACCTGTGCCAGAAAGCACTACCAAGGACCAGCAGACGTTGGTGGAACTTGGATACCGAGAAGGAGGCAACTAATCCAAAGGCACTGCCGAGAACCAGCTGGCGGTGCTGGAACCCAGGGTAAATACTAAAAACAGAGTGGAGCCAGAGGTGTAATTGGAGCAAGTTTTAAATCAGTAGTACAGTGGATGTGGACAGAGCAGGAGAAATTGCCGTCCGCACAGCAGGGGAACAGCTGACGTTACTGAACCCCAATAACACGGCAGCAAGTGTTGACTGTGCAGACGGCCTTTCCGAGCGCCAACTGGCGGTGTTGAAGCTCAGGGATAATACTGAAAACAGAGGAGCCAGAGGTGTATTTGGAGGAGGTTTTAAATCAGTAGTACAGTGGATGTGGACAGAGCAGGAGAAATTGCCGTCCTCACAGCAGGGAAACAGCTGACGTTACTGAACCCCAATAACACGGCAGCAAGTGTTGACTGTGCAGACGGCACTTCCGTGCGCCAACTGGCGGTGTTGGAGCTCAGGGATAATACTGAAAACAGAGGAGCCAGAGGTGTATTTGGAGGAGGTTTTAAATCAGTAGTACAGTGGATGTGGACAGAGCAGGAGAAATTGCCGTCCGCACAGCAAGGGAACAGCTGACGTTACTGAACCCCAATAACACGGCAGCAAGTGTTGACTGTGCAGACGGCACTTCCGAGCGCCAACTGGCGGTGTTGGAGCTCAGGGATAATACTGAAAACAGAGGAGCCAGAGGTGTAATTGGAGCAACTTTAAAATCTGTAGTAGTGAGAATGTGGACAGAGCAGGAGAAATTGCCGTCCGCACAGCAGGGGAACAGCTGACGTTACTGAACCCCAATAACACGGCAGCAAGTGTTGACTGTGCAGACGGCACTTCCGTGCACCAACTGGCGGTGTTGGAGCTCAGGGATAATACTGAAAACAGATGAGCCAGAGGTGTAATTGGAGCAACTTTAAAATCTGTAGTAGTGAGAATGTGGACAGAGCAGGAGAAATTGCCGTCCGCACAGCAGGGGAACAGCTGACGTTACTGAACCCCAATAACACGGCAGCAAGTGTTGACTGTGCAGACGGCACTTCCGTGCGCCAACTGGCGGTGTTGGAGCTCAGGGATAATACTGAAAACAGAGGAGCCAGAGGTGTAATTGGAGCAACTTTAAAATCTGTAGTAGTGAGAATGTGGACAGAGCAGGAGAAATTGCCGTCCGCACAGTAGGGGAACAGCTGACGATACTAAACCCCAATAACACGGCAGCAAGTGTTGACTGTGCAGACGGCACTTCCGTGCGCCAACTGGCGGTGTTGGAGCTCAGGGATAATACTGAAAACAGAGGAGCCAGAGGTGTAATTGGAGCAACTTTAAAATCTGTAGTAGTGAGAATGTGGACAGAGCAGGAGAAATTGCCGTCCGCACAGCAGGGGAACAGCTGACATTACTGAACCCCAATAACACGGCAGCAAGTGTTGACTGTGCAGACGGCACTTCCGTGCGCCAACTGGCGGTGTTGGAGCTCAGGGATAATACTGAAAACAGAGGAGCCAGAGGTGTAATTGGAGCAACTTTAAAATCTGTAGTAGTGAGAATGTGGACAGAGCAGGAGAAATTGTCGTCCGCACAGCAGGGGAACAGCTGACGTTACTGAACCCCAATAACACGGCAGCAAGTGTTGACTGTGCAGACGGCACTTCCGTGCGCCAACTGGCAGTGTTGGAGCTCAGGGATAATACTGAAAACAGAGGAGCCAGAGGTGTAATTGGAGCAACTTTAAAATCTGTAGTAGTGAGAATGTGGACAGAGCAGGAGAAATTGCCGTCCGCACAGCAGGGGAACAGCTGACGTTACTGAACCCCAATAACACGGCAGCAAGTGTTGACTGTGCAGACGGCACTTCCGAGCGCCAACTGGCGGTGTTGGAGCTCAGGGATAATACTGAAAACAGAGGAGCCAGAGGTGTAATTGGAGCAACTTTAAAATCTGTAGTAGTGAGAATGTGGACAGAGCAGGAGAAATTGCCGTCCGCACAGTAGGGGAACAGCTGACGTTACTAAACCCCAATAACACGGCAGCAAGTGTTGACTGTGCAGACGGCACTTCCGTGCGCCAACTGGCGGTGTTGGAGCTCAGGGATAATACTGAAAACAGAGGAGCCAGAGGTGTAATTGGAGCAACTTTAAAATCTGTAGTAGTGAGAATGTGGACAGAGCACGAGAAATTGTCGTCCGCACAGCAGGGGAACAGCTGACGTTACTGAACCCCAATAACACGGCAGCAAGTGTTGACTGTGCAGACGGCACTTCCGTGCGCCAACTGGCGCTGTTGGAGCTCAGGGATAATACTGAAAACAGAGGAGCCAGAGGTGTAATTGGAGCAACTTTAAAATCTGTAGTAGTGAGAATGTGGACAGAGCAGGAGGAATTGCCGTCCACACAGCAGGGGAACAGCTGACGTTACTGAACCCCAATAACACGGCAGCAAGTGTTGACTGTGCAGACGGCACTTCCGAGCGCTAACTGGCGGTGTTGGAGCTCAGGGATTACAGTTCAGGTGGTAGAAACATGAACAGAACAGGAGACCTGGATACTGTTGCCAACCAATTATTTATTCTGGAAGAGGACTGGCAAATTCATGAAAGATCCAGGCCTTGTTCATTTTGAGAAAAGTAAGCCGGTCAACGTTATCGGAGGATAGTCGCATGCGACGGTCTGTTAGTACACCACCTGCGGCACTAAAGACGCGTTCCGATAATACACTAGCAGCAGGGCAAGCTAGCACCTCCAATGCATACTGACTAAGCTCTGGCCATGTATCCAGCTTACAGACCCAAAACTTGAAGGGAGAAGAGCCGTCTGGGAGTACACTAAGAGGGCAAGACATGTAGTCTGTCACCATCTGACGGAAACGTTGCCTCCTGCTGACTGGAGCCGTCTGTGATGGTGTAGACATTTGTGGCGGCGGGGACACAAAACTTTGCCACATTTCGGCCATACTGGTCTTGCCTTGTGCTGAGGCGCTGCTTCTGCTCCCTCTTTGTGCAGAGCTTCCTCCACTGCCTCGACGCACTGAGCTGCTTTGTAAAGCACTAGCAGCACTGCTCTCGGTTGGAATGGAGAACATGATGGAATGCACCAGTGCATCTTGGTACTCCCGCATTTTACGCTCCCGGTTCAACGGTGTTATGAGGCTTTGTAAGTTGTCCCGGTAGCGAGGATCTAGGAGGGTGGACACCCAATAATCAGCCGTGTTGAGAATGTGGGCGATGCGGCGGTCGTTTCTCAGGCACTGCAGCATGAAATCAACCATGTGCTGCAGACTGCCAACTGGCCAAGAAACGCTGTCCCCTGCTTGAGGCGTGATCTCTGCCTGCTCTGCATCATCCCACCCTCGCTCTAGATACTGACTACTAGAGCATTGTGTACCTCCCTCCTCTGGACAGATGTCTTCCTCATCCATTGACTCCTCCTCATCCTCCTCACAAAGTGTCCCCTGCCTAGGCCTTTGTGAGGAACCACGTTGCGCAGACTGTAGAGAAGCAGATGGCATTTGTGACTCCTCATCCTCCACCTCTTCCAAAACCTCGTCCCTTAGTGCTTGCATTGTTTTTTCAAGCAGGCAGATAAGGGGGATAGTCATGCTGACAAGTGCATCATCTGCACTCGCCATCCGCGTGGAATAATCGAAGGCACGCAAAACGTGGCAAATGTCCTTCATAGAGGCCCACTCAGTGGTGGTGAAGTGTGAACGGCGCGCACTGCGACTTGTTTGCGCCTGCTGCAGCTGGTACTCCATTACTGCTGCCTGCTGCTCACACAACCTCTCCAACATATGTAACGTTGAATTCCACCTGGTGGGTAGGTCACACCTACGTAATCGGCGCTGCAGAGCTGCAATGCGTGATCTTGCATTGCTGGAACGCCGCAAGTGAGCGCACTCTATGCGGACCTTGTGAAGCAGTGCATCAAGATCCGGATAGTCCCTCAAAAAACTCTGCACGACCAAGTTGAGCACATGTGCCAGACATGGGATGTGAGTGAGGTTGCCTAGGCCCAGAGCTGCCACCAGATTTCGGCCATTGTCACACACTACCATGCCTGGCTGGAGATTCGCTGGCACAAACCACACGTCGCTCTGCTGCTTGATGGCATTCCAGAGCTCCTGCGCTGTGTGGCTTCGATTCCCCAAAGAAATTAATTTTAATACGGCCTGTTGATGTTTGGCCACGGCTGTGCTCATATTGGTCACCATAACAGGTAACCGTTCACGGGTCGATGTGGAGGTAGACCGTGACGGCTCCTGCAGCGCTGATTCAGAGGAACTGGAGTATGAGGAGGAGTCAATGTGTACAGACTGGATTCCTGCAATCCTTGGAGTTGGCAGAACACGTACAGCGCTACTTTCAAGATCTGTACCCGGCTCCACAACATTTACCCAATGGGCAGTGAGGGAAAGGTATCGTCCCTGTCCATGCTTACTGGTCCACGCATCGGTGGTCAGGTGGACCTTGCTACTGACGGCGTTTTGTAGCGCATGTTTAATTTTTCCCTCCACATGATGTTGCAGGGCAGGGACGGCTTGCCTGCTGAAATAAAATCGGCTGGGCACGTTGTATTGTGGGACTGCCAATGCCATAAAGTTACGGAATGTGTCAGTCTCCACCAGCCTGAATGATAGCATTTCAAGGGCCAGTAGTTTAGCAATGCCAGCATTCAGAGCCTGTGCTTGGGGGTGGTTTGCCGAGTATGGGCGCCTTTTCTCCCATGCCTGTGCTAACGATGGCTGTAGACTGGCCTGGGAGTGTGAGGATGACTGGGAAAGTGTTGCTGTGGGTGGAATTACACTGTGTCTCTGTACAACAGTGCCAGAGATTCTTCCATGGCGATCCTGTGAGGAAGCCGAACCAGCTGTGTGTGAGCTGGAGGAAGAGGCTACAACACGAGCTGAAGAGGTGGTAGGTGGCGCTGTAGGTTGGCCTAGGTCTTCAGTGTGTTTTTGTAACTCCACCACGTGCTTGGTCCGCACATGTTTCCACATATTTGTGGTATTGAGGTTGCTGACACTTTTCCCTCTTTTCACCTTCTGATTACACAGCTTGCATTTGACAAAGCAAATGTCATCTGCAACTGTGTCAAAAAAGGACCAGGCACTGCAAGTCTTGGGAGCGCCCGCTTTGGATTTTGGAAGAGCCATGCTCCTAATGGGTGCCGAAGTGGAGGCTACAGGCAACCAAGTCTGCCCCCTCCCTCTCCCTCCTTTTTGGGCCGTTCGGGGATTCTCTTCCTCAGAGCTGCTCCCACCACCTTCCTGTCCCTCACGCCATGATGGGTCAAGGACCTCATCATTAGAGATGAGCGTTGTTCTACTCGAACTGTTCGCCAATCTCAAATTTGAGCTGTTTTGGGCGGTGTTCGAGCCGGTCGGCGAACACGAACAATTTGAGAAAAATTCGGCTGTTCGAGGTTATGTTCGATAACTGTTCGTGCACCAAAATCATAACTGGATTTTTTCTCAGTAATGATGAAAATTAATGTTAATACGCAGTTTGAGTGTACAGCGGGGCGGGGGGAGGGGCAGGGGATGGATCTCTGCAGGAACAATGAAGATCTCCATTTTTTTTTCTCTTTCCTGCATTTGCAGTGGGGAGGTGCAATCTGTCAGCCTATCAGCAGCGCACACACGGAGCGAAGTGCTTTTTTTCACACAAGCAAGGGCATGTGTGATTGGCAGTGTATGTCACATGTCCTTGCCCTATAAGACCAAGCCATTTTCCCCGTCGCCACCATTTTCTCACTGCTGCAGCTGCGTGTTAGACGGCACCGCTGTTGCTGTGTGCGCTATACCTTGTTAATTTCAAGCCAATTTTCGCACAAATATACAGATAGCTTGGGAGTAGGGAATAGTTGTGATTGCAGTCCTTTTAAGGACTAGGTTACAGCATTTCCTACGACTTTTATCAGGCAGGTCTGTGCTCTTAAATAGATAGATTGTGGGAGTAAAGACTAATTGTAATTGGAGTCCTTTTCAGGACTAGGTTACATGAGTTCCTATCAGTTTTTGCCAGGCAGGTCTGTGCCAGTGCTGTGCAAGTTTTTTTCACAGCATTTGGCTGAATCTAGCAAAGCTAATCCTTTTTGGCCTATTGCAGAGTGTGTTAGTCAGTGGAGTAGCCTATCTGTGTTGCAAGATATACCACCTGTGTATAGAATACCAATTTTTTTACTGCACCTAGTGAAGTAAAATCTTTTGGGCATAGCATCATTCTATTAGTCCATCTATACTGACCTCCATCAGGTTGCAAACTGAATATAATTTTTTTCTGCATCTAGCTCTGAAAAAATATTTGGGCTTCTAGCAGTGTGTGGGACTTGGTCTATTAGTCCATCTATACTGACCTCCATCAGGTTGCAAATTAAAAATAATTTTTTTCTTCATTTAGCTCTGAAAAAATATTTGGGCTTCTAGCAGTGTGTGGGACTTGTTCTATTAGTCCTTCTATACTGACCTCCAGCAGGTTGCAAATTGAATATAATTTTTTTCTGCATCTAGCTCTGAAAAAATATTTGGGCTTCTAGCGGTGTGTGGGACTTGGTCTATTAGTCCATCTATACTGACCTCCATCAGGTTGCAAATTAAAAATAATTTTTTTCTGCATCTAGCTCTGAAAAAATATTTGGGCTTCTAGCAGTGTGTGGGACTTGGTCTATTAGTCCATCTATACTGACCTCCATCAGGTTGCAAATTAAAAATAATTTTTTTCTTCATTTATCTCTGAAAAAATATTTGGGCTTCTAGCAGCGTGTGGGACTTGTTCTATTAGTCCATCTATACTGACCTCCATCAGGTTGCAAATTAAAAATAATTTTTTTCTGCATCTAGCTCTGAAAAAATATTTGGGCTTCTAGCAGTGTGTGGGACTTGGTCTATTAGTCCATCTATACTGACCTCCATCAGGTTGCAAATTAAAAATAATTTTTTTCTGCATCTAGCTCTGAAAAAATATTTGGGCTTCTAGCAGTGTGTGGGACTTGGTCTATTAGTCCATCTATACTGACCTCCATCAGGTTGCAAATTGAATAAAAAAAATTTCTGCATCTAGCTCTGAAAAAATATTTGGGCTTCTAGCGGTGTGTGGGACTTGGTCTATTAGTCCATCTATACTGACCTCCATCAGGTTGCAAATTAAAAATAATTTTTTTCTGCATCTAACCCAGCCAATAGTTTTGGCCTAATACCACAGTTTGGCCACTCAGCTCTGCTCGGTTACCATCCATTGTTTTTTTGTGCAAACAACTCCAGAGTTGTGAATTAGTTAACCACCAAAATGAGTGGAAAAAGGCCTGCTGCTGGTGGAAAGGGGAATAGGCGTGTTGGGAAGGGGAAAAAAGGTTGTGTCCGTGGGGTAGGTGCAGAAGAAAGACCATCTTCCAGCCAAACTAAAATGTCTACTTCTTTTAGCGGACAATGTGATAAGATCCCTTTCTTACGGCCACGCCAATCGCTACAAATTCCAGATGAGGCACAAAAACAGCAGGTGCTTCAACGGATATCAAGTGCTCCTTTAAGTGGGCTCTCCTCCACATCAACTTCAACATCACAAATACTCCAGTCCTCAAAGGTGTCACCCAAATCGCACTTGCTTCCTCACAGCTCCCAAATCTCCAGCTGCCCGTCTGAGTATGAGGTAGAACAGATGGTTGAGTCTGCAGAGCTGTTTACTCATACTATAGCCTGGGAATCAGAGGTCGACTCCAGCGCTTCTGTGAATCCAGATGAGGAAATGATCTGCACTGATGCCCAGAATCTTTATGAGTCGGATCCAGGACCAGACGCAGAAGGTTCTGACCATAATGTAGACCCTCATTCCCAAACTGTAACTCCTGTTGGTGGAGACAATGAGGAAGACGATGATAAGACTCAAATACCTGATTGGAGCGACAACTTTAGTTTTTTGTCAGGGCAGGAACAGGTTGGCTCTGAGGACGACGGGTGTGATAACGCACAGGGTGATGATGATGAGGTCGGAGATCCCACTTACTGTCAACCCACAGTCAGCCAAGAGATGAGGTCAGCAGAGGAGGTGGAGGAAGATGCTAGTGACGACGAGGTCAGGTTGCGCCTTCCTGGACAGAGACGTAGTACTGGAAGCACGTCAACAACTGCATCCTCAAACACAACTCTGCCTCTCACCACAAGTCGTGGTGGCTCTTCAGGTCGCATGGGTGCTAAGCCTTGCATAGCCTGGGCATTTTTTCAGATCGATAAAGATGACCCAACTCGTGTTATCTGTAACATTTGTCAGCAAAAGCTAAGTAGAGGCCAAAAAATACATAGTTTGAGTACTTCATGCATGAACCGGCACATGGACATGAAGCATAAGTTGCAGTGGGAAGCTCAGTGTGCTACAATGCGGTCTAGCCGGCCGGGCCAACCACCGTCTGCCATATCTTGTGCATCCGCTGCCTCTTCATCCTCTGTGACTGGGGGGACAGCAGTCACACCTGTTTTGGGGCGCAGACCTGCCACCTCTTTACCCGCAACAGCCAGCGTGATTGGCAGGTCATCATTTTCTTTGGAGGTGGTAACACCAGCTGGTCTTGAGCGCTGTCCGACATCGATAGCACCACCTTTGGATCAAGGCAACCTAACATGTCCGCCTGCATCTTCCTCACAGACCGGCAGTTTGCCGGGGACACCCTTATCAACCCTGTCTAAGCACAATAGCCAGCCCTCGGTCCCTCAGATGTGGACAAGTAAAAGACCATTTCCTCCTAGCCATGAGAAAGCTAAGAGGTTGAATTTCACCATCTGCAAGCTCTTGGCTACAGAAATGCTGCCTTTCCGCCTGGTGGACACAGAGGATTTTCGAGACCTTATGTCCGTCGCAGTGCCCCAGTACCAGATGCCCAGTCGGCACTACTTCTCAAAGAAAGGTGTGCCTGCGCTCCACCAGCATGTCGCACACAACATCACCGCTTCTTTGAGAAACTCTGTGTGTGACAGGGTGCATTTCACCACAGACACTTGGACGAGTAGGCATGGACAGGGGCGTTACATGTCGCTGACTGGGCACTGGGTAACTATGGTGACAGCAGGACAAGGGGCTGCTGTCCAAGTCTTGCCGTCCCCACGAGTTGTGCGTCAATCCTCTTTATGTCATTTTTCCTCCACTGCTTCTGCCTCCTCAACCTCCTCTCGGTCTTCCACCTGCACCCAAAGCCTGTCTGGTCATGCCACAAGCTTTCTAACTGCGCAGAAGGGATCCTGCACACCTCCTTACTATGCTGGCAGTAGGGCTCAACGTCATCAGGCGGTTTTTACATTGAAATGTCTGGGAAATGTGAGTCACACAGCTGAGGAGTTGTGGTCAGCTCTGGAGAACCAATTTCATGAATGGTTGTCTCCACTGGACCTGAAACCAGGGAAGGCCGTGTGCGACAATGCTGCAAACCTGGGTGCGGCCCTTCGCCGGGGCAATGTCACACACGTGCCTTGTATGGCTCATGTGTTGAACCTGGTTGTCCAGCAATTTTTAGCCCACTATCCCAGACTAGATGGCCTTCTGCAGAGGGCACGGTCGCTGTGTGCTCACTTCCGCCGTTCGCATCCCGCAGCTCAGCGACTTACATCTCTACAGAAGTCGTTGGGCCTGCCACTTCACCGGCTAAAATGCGATGTGCCTACCCGGTGGAATTCAACTCTGCACATGTTGCAGCGACTGTGGCAGCACCGACAAGCCCTGGTGCAATACGTTCTGACGTATAGCCTGGGCCAACGAGATTCAGAGGTGGGGCAAATCACGCTGGAGGAGTGGTCTCAGATCAGGGACCTATGCACCCTTCTGCACAGTTTTGAAATGGCGACGAAGATGTTTAGTGCTGACGATGCCATTATCAGCATGACTATTCCGGTGATTTACATGCTGGAGCACATGTTAAACAGAATTCAGAGTCAGGTGGTGGCACAAGAGGAGGTGGAGGAAGTAGAGGAGGAGGAGTTGTATGCGGAAGGGCTAACATCTGCAAGGTCCAGACGGTCGGCAGCACCAGGGCGGCAGGCATGTGAGGGTGGGGGAGATGATTTTACCAGGGCGCATGGTAGCAGCCAAACTAGTGAGGAAGGTGCAGGAGCCCAGGAAGCAGTGGAGGACGAACTGATGGAAGACTCATCAGATGAGGGAGACCTTGATCACATTTCTGTTGTGCGAGGTTGGGGGGAGAGGACAGAGGAAGGAAGCATGATTGTTACCTCGCCACCAACACAACAGGGACTTGGTGCTCCTGGATGCGCAACACACATGAGTGCCTTCTTGCTGCACTACCTGCAACATGACCCTCGAATTGTGAGAATTAGAAATAATCCTGACTACTGGGTTGCCACACTGTTAGATCCCCGGTACAAAAGTAAATTTGCAGAAATTATTCCTGCCATAGAAAGGGATGCACGCATGCAGGAGTATCAGCAGAGACTGTTGCAGAATCTTACATGTGCTTTTCCACAAAATACCAGTGGTGCACGTAGTGAATCTCACAGTTCCAACTTGCCAACCGTGGTCTGTATGGAATTGTTCAATAAAGGGCCCAAAATTAAGATAACATAGATGGGAGAGGTCTCTATGAATAGGAATTCCTAAGTATTTGATACCCTGTGAGGGCCAGGCAAAGGGAAAGTTGGACTGGATGGAATCCTATATGGATTTAGGGAGGGAGACATCGAGGGCCTCAGACTTCGCTGCATTGATTTTAAAATTTTACCATGTAACAAAGTGATCTATTTCAGCCATAACAGCAGGGATGGATATATGTGATTGAGTGATATATACTAGGACATCATCAGCAAATAGAGAGCACTTGTACTCGATGCCTCCCACCTCAATCCACCTAATATTGGGGTTATGGCGAATTGATGAGAGCAGGTGCTCCGTCACTAGGATGTATAAGAGAGGGGACAGAGGACATCCCTGCCTTGTCCCATTGGTGATTGTGAAAGGTGATGAAAATGTTCTGACGCACCCCCTGGGCCTTGGGACACCCGGAGCCGGACCCTTTTTGGTGGATGCTGGTGGTTGTAGTCTTCGTGGCGGCGATCCGGTTCCGTGGCTCAGGGCGGTCAAACCAGTGGCGGAACTATTTATGTGGTTTTGATGTTTAAATGTCCAACTACGCCACCCGTGGATTGCGGTCAGAGTGAACCGCCGCTACAGGGCAGACCGCTAAGGCTGGTGTTGTGGGTGCAGCAGAGCGTAGCATAACTCCCCACGGGAGGAGTATAGCCTCAGGGCAGTGTATGCGGAGGATGGGGGTGATGGTGCAGGGCAGCAGCAGTAACGACACGGAGTCAGTGATGCAGTCCAGGGCCTTTACTCACAGTTCTTATTATCCAGACCACATCTGCAGGTAACGGCTGCCCACGTCGTACTGTGCTCACCAGGTGAGGGGCTCAGACAACTCCCAGATAACTTTGGAGCGCTTCACAGGACCCCCTTTGTGTGTCCTTTGTCTGGCCTTTCTTACCAACACTTCTGTCCGGCTGCCTCGGGCCTCCTCTTGGTAAACTTGGCGCCAGTTTCCCTGACCCTATGTGGTGCCTTCCTAGCGGGTGGAGCAAGGGGCTGCGCCACATAAAATGTCAGAGCCTCCGGTTTCTAGCTGAGGGTCGTTTCCTGCCTCCACTAGTTCGGGGACCGGTCTCCCCCTTTGGCCTGACCCCTCCACGCAGGTGGATTCGGGCGTGCGGTGGCGACTCGCCCGTCCGCACCCCTGGGATCCCTTCATTCCTCGTTCCTGGAGCCTTCTCCGCTCCTCTTCCTTCCTTCTCCCTCTTGCAGGCCTGGGCCTCTGTTACTAGGCCCGCCTCCGGAGCAGAGCTCATGCAGAGCCCCTGCTCCCTGCCACTTCTGCTCAGACTTCTCTGCACTGAACTAAGATGGTGCCCACCTTTTATACTCCCTTCTCAATGCACCCAGGAACTGCTTCCTCCCTGCTCCTGCACTGCAGGGTTCCCCTTCCTCAGTGTTCCCTCCCCCCACTCCAGCCAGGGACAGGGACTGTCGTGCCCATCTCAGGGGCATATTGGTCGCCCTGCCCCACGGCAATGTGGTGTAATGCATGCAGGTGTCGGGTCCTGATCCACACTCCATCCTTATCTGAGAGTGAGATATCACACCTCTGGGTGAGGTGCAATACGTCTGTAGCAACCGAGCCCTCGGTGCTACAGTTCCATTTATCTTCAGCCTAGGTGACGTATTGTGATACAGGGCCGTGATTTTGGCTATAAAAGGGTCCCCTAGACCCCTACCCCAAGCTTTTTAAGAGAATCATATATGGCGTGCCAGGAGACTCTATGGAATGCTTTCTCAGCATCCAACGAGAGTATCTACTTACAAATTTTTAACTGCATCTAGCCCAGGAAATACTTTGTGCCTAATAGCAGTGTCTGCTAGTCAGCGGATTATCCCGGCTGTTAAGCAAGCTACACCACCTGTAGTTTGGACACTTAATTTTTTCAAAGGAAATGCTTCGGGACCACGGGATACTTAGTGAAGAGCATCAGGAGGCACCCCAAGGCATAGGGGCTGGGACTGGCACTAGGATGCCTTGCGGTGGACAGCCGAGCTCGATCCTTATAAAAGCTTTTTAACTGCAGCAGCTTTAGTGGACGCTACTGGAGCTGGAATTACGCGGCTGCTGGCATGAGACTTGCCCTCCAATAGATCCTTGTAAATGGATTTAAAGTGTATTCATTCAAATTAGAGGGACAATTTAAATTAAAAAGCTTAGAGCTGCCTCCACCACAGGGGGGCTCTCTCGACCCACCAGCAGACAGGCACCAGTATTGGGAGAGGGGGGCTGGCCGTCAGGGTTCACCGCGGCTCTGGCACAAGCCCGGCGACACGGAGGTGGCACGGGCAGGAGCGGACTGGCCGTCTCGGCTTCTCACTTTTTGGATTTTAGAAGGGCATGACATGCCTATATCTGTGTCTCCCCCTCCTTTTACTCCTCCACCTCTTTTCTTTTCGCATGACTATATGTACTTGTCACTTTTCCATGTGTTAGTTGTGTCTTCTGAGCAGTTTGTCAGCTTTTGGACACCTTTGAAGGTGTTTTCTATGTGTTTCTATGTGTTTTTGTTTGCCTGCCATTGGTTTTAACGGTGTTCGAAGGTGTTCGACGAACAGTTCGACGAACAGTTCGGCGAACACACGGGTGTTCGACGAACCGAACCGAACTCGAACACTACGGGGGTGGCTCAACACTACTCATCATCTACACCACCCTCTTCAAACAACTGCTTCTCCTGGGTAGTCTCGACAGCACAGTACGCACCAGAAAGTGGCACCTGAGTCTCATCATCAGATGCGTACTGAGGTGTGCTGCTGACCATAGGCACTGGCCCACCCGCCTCTTCAGATTCAGAGAGACAAAACGGTTGCGCATCACTGCATACTACCTCTTCTTCAAATTCTCGAATTCTGCTTGGCTGGCCCCCTCTTTCCAAGCCAAGAGATTCAGAGAACAGAAGTAGAGATGGCTCCTGTCCAGGGCTCTCTGACTGCCTGGGCAATTTGGCAGGTGGTGAAGAGACAGATGGGTGCTCTTCAGTGCTCAGGACCTGAGAGGATCTGGAACTAATTGAAGTCGATGCGTTAGCTGCCATCCATCCGACAACGGCTTCAATTTGGTCCTCCCGCAGCAGTGGGGTACGGCTAGCTCCTACAAAGCTGCGCATAAAGGACTGTTCCCTGGTAAAACTGGGGGATGCTGAGTCACTGGTGCCCGCAGCAGGCACAGAATCCCCATGTCCTCTCCCTGCAGGCACAGAATCCTCACGTCCTCTCCCTGCAGAAACTCCACGCCCACGCCCACGCCCACGACCACATGCCTTACTCCCTGCCTTCTTCATCTTGGTAGACTGATAAAGATAGGCAGAAAAGTACTAAGGGCTTAGTGTGCTTATTCCTGAACAGCTGCTAACAGGTATAAGAAACACTAATTTTATAAAGTGTGGACTAGACTTTAATATGAGCTAATGTGGCCTACACAACTGTAAAGTGGAGTGTTTGGTGAACTTTATTTAGGTTTTTTTTGTCACAAAAAGACACTGGATGTGCCTAAAGATGTAATAACGATAGTATCACAAACTTTTTGTAGCTATTACAATGTAGGAAGGTAACCTACAATGCAATAGATGAGGCTGCAAAAAATAGGCTAATACTAATCTGGCTGGGGCTGCAGGGCCCAATGATGCAGAAAGGCTCCTCTAACTACTCCTATATAGTGTGTTTGGAACCAATTTAGCTGAATACGGATGGAACCACCACACTAATAGGAGAAATCAGGAAAAATTATGAATTGGCAAAAAAGGACAATGTATGAGGCAGTGACACACACTGAGTGCACTACAACCAGACGTGGTTGAAGCACACACTACAGGGTGAGCTGCACTCACACACCAGACCTTGCAGACAGCGGTGACCAGTACAGATGCAGAGCACTGTGCACTAGCACTGCAAGACCAAAAAAATTTCTCTATCTACTCCTATATAGTGTGTTTGGAACCAATTTAGCTGAATACGGATGGAACCACCACACTAATAGGAGATATCAGGAAAAATTATGAATTGGCAAAAAAGGACAATGTATGAGGCAGTGACACACACTGAGTGCACTACAACCAGACGTGGTTGAAGCACACACTACAGGGTGAGCTGCACTCATACACAGAGACCTTGCAGAAAGCGGTGAACAGCACAGAGAACTGTGCACTAGCACTGCAAGGCACAGCGATTTATAAAGTAGCTTGGGTAAAGCAGAATAGACCAAATAGGTAGCTAAAACTGTCCCTCAGAACAACAGCGTCCTATCCCTAACTGAATTCACAGCAGAGTGAGCTCAAAATGGCGGCGGCGGCTTTTATAGTGCATCATGACATCATTTCAGCAGCCAATCACAGCCATGCCATTAGTTAAGATGCCTACATGCCTAACAGGATGTGCCCACACTTCTTAGGATCCTCATTGGCTGAATAAAATGAAAATGGCTCATTGCATTATGGGGACTTCCAATTCCGGTATACGATATTGCAAAAGTATCGGAATTAAGTATCGGAATTCCGATACCGCGAATATCGGCCGATACCCGATATTTCAGTATCGGAATGCTCAACACTACCAATGACACATGCCCTTGCTTGTGTGAAAAAAAGCACTTCACTCCGTGTGTGCGCTGCTGATAGGCTGAGAGACTGCACCGCCCCACTGTAAATGCGGGAAAAAGAAAAAAAAATGGAGATCTTCATTATTTCTACAGAGATCCATCCCATGCCCCTCCCCCCGCCCCGCTGTACCCTCAAACTGTGTATTAACATTGGTTATCAGCATTACTGTGAAAAAATCCAGTGACGATTTGTGTGCACGAAGAGTTATCGAACATAACCTCGAACAGCCGGATTTTTTTCAAATCGTTCGGGTTCGTCGAATGGCTCGAACACCGCCCAAAACAGCTCGAATTTGAGATTGGCGAACAGTTCGATTCGAACACCGCTCATCTCTAATCAAGAGGCCCTATACCCGCTCACTGGGGAGAGTCCAAAAGTGCACCCTTCGCCTAGAGTACCCTGGACCGTGCCTGCAGCATCACCAGTAAAGGTACTGAAGCTTACACCCGTGTGAGTGTCCGTCTTTTCTCCGGGACCGTCCTGCTGTCTCTCCCCTGCACCATCCACCATTCACCCCTACACTGCCCTGGAGCCAGCTCTACCTGTGGAGAGCTACACCATCCCTGCTGCCGTAACACCAGCTCCAGAGGACTGCTCCGCAGCGGTGGCTCCCCTTAGCCGCTGTAACACACCTGGCGGCGTCCTTGCATAGTGGTCCATCTCCCACTGTGCAAGAGCGCGCACTTGATCTCCAGTCCAGAATGTCTTTCTGGCTTCCCTCCATGCTGTCTGTTTGTGTCTGTTTCTGCTGCTTAAGGGCGGCGCCCGATCACTTCCTGCTTTTTGTACCTGCTGTGGGTCACACCCCTTGTGCGTCCTCAGCCTATTGCTGTCTGTCACCTGGTATTTAACCCAGCTGCTCCAATCAATCCCTGCCTGAGCATCTTGCCCTGTCAGTTGGCTTTTGTCTCTGACATGCCAGGTCCTGTCTATGTTACCTGTCTTGCAGTATCTGTGTACCCTAACCTGCAGTCTGTACACGTTCCTTGCCTGTTTGTTCCGCCTTCCTGGAGGCTGTATTTCCAGGCCAGTCTGAACACGCTCCTTGCCTGTTCGTCCCGTCTCTCTGGGGGCCGTATTCCCAGACCCGCTCCTGTATCCCGCTGCAGTGTCGGTCTCCTCCGTACACTCAGTTCCAGTCTGAACTCTCTCCTATCTTTTACCTGTTTTGCCTCTATGTCCGTCCCTTCCCTTTTCCTGCATTGTCTGAACCTGTACCTAACTCCCTCTTGTTGTCGCTGTACTTCAGTTGTGAGTTTTGTGCTCTCTCGTTACTTCTTTGTAAGTATCTAGTTTGTTTCTGGTTCCGCCTTTCCCTTCCTGCCTGTCCTGTGTGTACAGTGTCCTGTCTCCTCTGCCCTGCTCTGTCCCTTTGCTTGCTGCTCCGGCAGTCTCGCTCTGTTCCCTCTTGCTCGCTACTCCTGCAGTCTGCTCTATCCCTCTTCCTCACTGCTCCGGCAGTCTCGTTCTGCTCCCTCTTTCTCACTGCTCCGGCAGTCTCGTTCTGCTCTCTTTCTTTACCTCACTGCTCCGGCAGTCTCGCTCTGCTCCCTCTTTCTCACTGCTCCGGCAGTCTCGTTCTGCTCTCTTCCTTTACCTCACTGCTCCGGCAGTCTCGCTCAGCTCCCTCTTTCTCACTGCTCCGGCAGTCTCGTTCTGCTCTCTCCTTCTTTCTCACTGCTCCAGCAGTCTCGCTCTGCTCCTTGTTTCTCACTGCTCCGGCAGTCTCATTCTGCTCTCTCCCCTTTGCTCGCTGCTCCGGCAGTCCTACTCTGCTCTGACCCTTTGCTCGCTGCTCCGGCAGTCCTACTCTGCTCTGACCCTTTGCTCGCTGCTCCGGCAGTCCTACTCTGCTCTGACCCTTTGCTCGCTGCTCCGGCAGTCCTACTCTGCTCTGACCCTTTGCTCACTGCTCCGGCAGTCTCGCCCTGCTCCCTCTTGCTCGCTGCTCCGGCAGTCTTGCCCTGCTCCCTCTTGATTGCTGCTCCGGTAGTTTGCTCTGACCCTTTGCTCACTGCTCCGGCAGTCTCGCTCTGCTCCCTCTTGCTCACTGTTCCGGCAGTCCTACCCTGCTCTTACCCTTTGCTCGCTGCTCCGGCAGTCTCGCTCTGCTCAGACCCTTTGCTCGCTGCTCCGGCAGCCTCGCTCTGCTCTGACCCTTTGCTCCGCTCCTGGCGGTCTCGTCTTGCTCTGCTCTTGCCCGCCGCTCCGGGTGGTCTCAACCTGCTGTGTTTGTATACCGCTTCTGCGGTTCTGTTCTTGAAGTCCCAGTCTGTATTGGGTCCTATCCTCTCTGTGCTCCAACCTGTTGTACCTGCCAGTACCTCCCCGTCTGCATACCAGTGTGCCAGCCTAAACCTTCCAGTTCCTGTATTCCCCGGTGGGGGCCAACAGCCGTGTCCGGAGTCGGACCTGGAGTAGACCCTGGTCCCGCTGCTCGGTTCCTCCCTGGTGCATTGGCGTCGTATGCCGTCATGTGATCTTGGTCGGCTCGGGCAGTTACGCCCCTCCAGGCACTCTCCGGTACGGTACAGTGGAATCACTACAATCACACGCACACGCCGCTCAGCCCGGGCGTGTGCATTACAGCCGCATTCCACAGATGGCATCACGAACTTCCCAAATCCCCTATATATTCCCCTTTTTACTGACTGCCCTGGGTCACGGACTGGGCCAGCCACCGTGATATTCCCGCCATACCGTCATCCATAGGCCCGGCTGCCGAGTACCCCACGGCCCAGGGGGCGCGTCACAGGCAATCCCTGCATGTTCACTGGCTCTCTAAAAGCACCAAACATGCAGGGAGGAGACCCGAGTTCCCGCCCGAGCAACCGGGAAATACACGCCGAGTGTCGAGCTTGTCGAGCACCATGATGCTCGGGTGAGTACCGAATAGTGGCGAGCACGTTCGCTCATCACTAATAAAAATGAAATTCCGGCATTACCCTGTTCCACTGCAAACCCCTGATTCTGATCCACCGGACCAACACCAGATCCTTTGCTAAACCCAACTGGCAGCCTGACAATATCACGTCTGCCTGAATAGCTCCCCAGTAGACATAGGAATGGTCTAACACCCATACTAATACGAGGTTTCCTGTAAATGAGAATTGAAAATAAGGTTGATAACAACAAAACCTTTTACCCCAGCAATGCATAACCAAATACACTAAGACCCTTACAACATGTGTGGTCTAATATAAGTCCTATATCTGGCAGATTCCCATCAACCTATACTCTTTACCGCTTGAACCCCCAGACCCCATCGGGCCGCCTCTGTAGCTGCCCCATGGTTAGATAAACTTTGACAAAAAATAGCAATGAATTGATAAACTGACAAAGCAGATACATCCTGCTGCACCAAAAATGAACCTGGTACAAAACCTCTCATTTCCATAAACGAGGATACCCATCTAATCGGGCATTCAAACGAACCGATCACACCACGGAACTCCACCATATGACCTCTCCCAACCACGTCAGTCTTCGACCACCTCAAATAACATTGAACTGCTTCGACCGAACATGGCACATCCTGAAATCACAGACCCCCCTGACACTTGACATTCTTGCGTACCAACTCACTCAATCGAAAGGCCCCAAAAAGGTCAACATTAAAGATGCCCCAAGCAAGCGGCGTTCATATGTGGAGCCCCTGAGGGTTCAGTCGCCACAGAGGTACTGCACCTCACCCAGAGGTGTGGTATCTCCTTCTCTCAGGTAAGGAGGGACTGCTGTCCAGAACCCCAACACCCACATTCAACACTACACTGCTCCAGGCCTGCTGGAAGGGCAAGATGCATGTGGGCAGCTCCTGAGCCCTGTCCCTGGCTGGAGTGGGGGGAACCCAGAGGTAGGGGGAACCAGTAGTGGGTGTGGGTGGAGGAAGCAGTTTAAGGGAGCACTTTGACAGTAGATATATAAAGGGAAGCCATCTTAGGGTGGCAGGTCAGTCAGTGAGAGGAGAGAGTGAAGACAGTCTGGGAGCAGAGTCTCGTCAGGAGCTCTGCTCCACAAGTGGGGCCTAGATATAGAGGCCCAGGAGGGGAGCAGAGGAGAAAGGCTCCGTTCTATTGAAGGGATCCCAGGGGGTACGGTGAGTGCAGGACGGCACCCGTACGCCCCAAATCCGTCAGAAGACAGGGGGATCGTAGGCCGCAAGAAGTGGACCGGCCCCTGGACCAGCCGTGTTACTTCAAGTCTCGGCTGCGAAAACCGGAGGCTTCTGGCTTATATAGTTCAGTTGTCAAAGCCTCGTTCTAATCTCCGTGAGGGTCAAGCAGGTCCGGGAACTCCAGTCAGACAGGAGGGACTTCAGAGCACCCGAGCGGGACTGAGAGTGGGGAAGCGCAGGGCAGGAGGGAGAAGACCCAGCGTGAAGACGGTCTAGAGAGGAACACAAGAAAGCGGGGTTCCGTCAGGTGCTCCTAAACTACCTGAGGAAGAGCTGAACCCCCATTCTGGTGAACGCAGAGTGACGTGGGAGGCTGTAAGTTGGACAGTGCAACCTGAGGAACTTAACAACTGTGAGTAAAGACACGGATGACTGCACCGCACTGCCTCCGTCCATTATTTCTTCTGCGTCATCTTCGCCCCCTGCACTACAACGCCCAGCGCAACCACCAGCACTTACACTGCCCTGGAGCTAGCTCTTCCTGTGGAGAGCCACACCATCCCTGCTGCAGTAACATCAGCTTCAGAGGACTGCTCTGCAGCGGCGGCTCCCTTTAGCCGCATTCCACAGGTGGGGTCACGAACACTTTACAAATCCTCCATGAATAATTCCCCTTTCTGTTGACCGCCCTGGGCCACGGACCAGGCCATCCACCGTGATATCCCCCGCTAGCATCCATAGGCCCGGCTGCCAAGTACCCCACGGCTCTGGGGGCGCGTCACATACTCTGACCTACAAATCTTCCCAACACCCTGCAATAACTGGCCCAAAATTTTAAACGAAACCGGCCACCACCAATTCCTCTTGTTACAATTCATCCGGAAGGTTTTCATAGCCTGCTGCACCAAAAACTCTTTTGTACAATTTTTCCAGCCCAACATTTTGAAAAAGAAGGCCAATCCTGCTAGCCTACTGGCCACCACCAAAAAAGACAAACCCCGTTGAAACGCGCTACCAATCTTATACAGCAACAAATAAGGATGATAATCCACTGTTACCTGCTCACCAGGGCCGGCATCAGCACCCGGCGCACCCGGGCAAATGCCGGGGCCCTGAGCAGGCAGAGGGGCCCACTGGCGGTCGCGCACCCCGCTGGGCTATGGGCGGAGGAGAGCGGTGTCAGCGCCCGCCCTTCTCCGCCACTTGCTCAGGGCCCCTGCAGCCGGATTCTTACCTCTCCCCGTGCCTCCGCAGACCAGCTGTCTTCCTGCTCTGCGCTCCCTGTGACGTCTCAGGTCAGAGGGCGCGGTGACGCCTTTACACCGCGCCCTCCCCTGAGCCGTCACAGGGAGCGCTGAGCGGGAAGACGCCGACAACGCTGGAGTTCGGACCCGAGCAGCGGGCAGCGGGCAGCAGGTAGCAGGTGAGGAGAAGGGAGGTGAGTATTTGATTTTTTTTTTTAATGTATGGAGGCATGGGGCAGTATAAAGAGAAGGGCGGGGGGCATCCTACATGGGGCATTATAAAGAGAGGGGGGGACATCCTGCATGGGGCATTATAAAGAGGAGGTGTGACAGCCTGCATGGGGCATTATAAAGAGAAGGGGGGGGCATCCTGCATGGGGCATTATAAAGAGAGGGGGGGACATCCTGCATGGGGCATTATAAAGAGGAGGTGTGACAGCCTGCATGGGGCATTATAAGGTGGGGAACAGCCTGCATGGGGCATTATAAAGGGGGGGGCAGCCTGTATGGGGCATTATGTGGGGGGTAACAGCCTGCATGGAGCATTATAAGGGGGGGACAGCCTGTATGGGGCATTATGTGGGGGGTAACAGCCTGCATGCAGTATTATATGGGGGCCAGTGTCCTGTATGGAGCGTTATAAGGGGACCGGTATCCTGTATGTAGCGTTATATGAGGGCCAGTATCCTGTATGGAGTTTTATAAGGGGACCAGTATCCTGTATGGAGCGTTATATGGGGGCCAGTATCCTGTATGGAGCTTTATAAGGGGACCAGTATCCTGTATGGAGCGTTATATGGGGGCCAGTATTCTGTATGGAGCCTTATATGGGGGCCAGTATTCCATATGGAGCCTTATATGGAAGTCAGTATTCCGTATGGAGCCTTATATGGGGGCCAGTATTCCATATGGGGGCCAGTATTCCATATGGAGCCTTATATGGGGGCCAGTATTCCGTATGGAGCCTTATATGGGGGCCAGTATTCCGTATGGAGCCTTATATGGGGGCCAGTATTCCTTATGGAGCCTTATATGGGGGCCAGTATTCCGTATGGGGCCTTATATGGGGGCCAGTATTCCGTATGGAGCCTTATATGGGGGCCAGTATTCCATATGGAGCCTTATATGGGGGCCAGTATTCCGTATGGAGCCTTATATGGGGGCCAGTATTCCGCATGGAGCCTTATATGAGGGTCAGTATTCCGCATGGAGCCTTATATGGGGGCCAGTATTCCGCATGGAGCCTTATATGGGGGTCAGTATTCCGCATGGAGCCTTATATGGGGGTCAGTATTCCGCATGGAGCCTTATATGGGGGCCAGTATTCCGCATGGAGCCTTATATGGGGGTCAGTATTCCGCATGGAGCCTTATATGGGTGTCAGTATTCCGCATGGAGCCTTATATGGGGGCCAGTATTCCTTATGGGGCCTTATATGGGGGCCAGTATTCCGTATGGGGCCTTATATGGGGGCCAGTATTCCGTATGAAGCGTTATATGGGGGCCACTATTCTGTGTGGAGCGATTCACCGGTTTCTGAGCTATTGTGGAAATTACAATAGATATCACTCATGTAATGTAAGAAGTGAAATCTTTGCATTGTACTATATATATATATATATATATATATATATATATATATATATATATATATATATATATATATATTCTCCGCCGTATCTCTGCATCATGAATCGTGGTATGTGTTAAAGGGGCCCACAGAGACTCTTTCGCCCGGGGCCCAGAAAAACCTGGAGCCGGCCCTGCTGCTCACCCACCGAATCCATCAAATCCTTCCACACCTGCAATGCCGAAACATACCTATGCTAGGAGTAACTGAAGTCCTAACCAGATTCAATGCAGTACCGACACCAGATCCCATAACTACCAGGGCCACTCTGCCTCCAGCTGCTCCACATCCGACGCCAGCTCTCGAAACCGATCCCACTGGAAGCGATATAAATCAACAGCAATAGAATTCTGTACCCCCAGCAAATGTGCAGTACGAAACAATATGACGCGCCCCTAGGGCTATGGGGTACTCGGCAGCCTGGCCTATGTATGCCGGTATGGCGGGGATATCACGGTGGCTGGCCCGGTCCGTGACCCAGGGCAGTCAATAAAAAGGGGAATTATTTATAGGGAATTTGGAAAGTTTGTGACGCCACCTGTGGAATGCGGCAAAAAGGGGGGGGGCGCTGTTGCGGAGCAGTCCTCTGAGGCAGATGGTAGGGCAGTTTGTGATGGAACGGCTCCCCACAAGTGGAGCAGGCCTCAGGGAAGTGTAGGATGTAATGGGTGGTGGTGCAGGGGAGAGAGACGGTCCCAGAGGAAAGACGGACACTCACACGGGGGTAAGTTTCAGTACCTTTACTGGTGAAGATGCAGGCACGGTCCAGGGTACTCCAGACGAAGGCCGCACTTTTGGACTCTCCCCAGTGAGCGGGTATAGCGCCTCCTGATCCGTGGCTTTACTCGCTAAGCTTCTGACCTGCCTGGAGCTAGGCCTAGCTTGGTTACTGTCTCTCTCTCCCTTGCACCTGCTGACCTGGTGGTAGGGCCTCCTCATGGAGATCACTCTCAATGGTTGCTGGGGCCTCCGTGACTCCTAGCCCTGTTTAAACCTAGGACCTGTAGTCCTCCAGGGGTTCCGGTGGTCCCTACTGGGTATAAAGGGACCCCGTAGGCGTGGACCCGGTGTCCGGTATATATCTCGGGGTGAGCCTGGTATGCTCCTCTGCCCCCTCGCTACTTCTTCCTTCTCCTCTCACCTTCGGCCACACTCAGGGCCCTCACTAGGCCTTCACTCATGCTGTAGGCCTTGGCTCGCCTAAGCACAGCAGCCAGCGTGCTGCCTCTTCACTGCTCTCTGAGCGTCAGCACGCTCTCTCTCTCAGTCTGAGAGACTAATTACTAACTAACTAACTGATTGAGCTTCCTGGCTCCACTCTCCCTATATATATATCCCTAACGGGCTCCTTCTGCTGGTCTGAGGTGGTAAGGTGGATGTGTGTGAATGTGTGAGGGCCTCTTGTGGAGAAGTCCATCCATGCACCCTTTTGGGTTCTGTGGCACCAGTGCGTAGCAGGGCGCCACATATATATGGCAATTCAGACATCTGAGCACAAGATGTCGCAACAGAGATACGACCGGCGGGGAATCCGCTGTAATGTTGTTAATACAACGAACCACACTCAAATTATAACAAAAGAAACACACTCTTTTATTTTTCAATTCCGCACCCCAAACCTCCAACGCTACCACAACTGGAAACATCTCCAGCAATGCCAAATTTTTCTTCAACCCAGCATGCATTCAAGACTCAGGACACTCGCTAACGCACCACCAGCTGTTGAAGTACGCTCCAAAAACAAAAGAACAAGAAGCATCAGTGTATAAAACTAAATCTACATTAGACATTTCTTTCTCCAACCAAACTGATTTTCCATTATACAACTGCAGAAAAATTGCCCACACGGCCAAGTCAGCCTTGTGCTCTGCAATCAACCTCACAAAATGCAACGGGCATTTAACCCTCGCCGTGGAATGAGACAACCTACACGAAAAAACGCTACCCATAGGTAAGATTCTGCAAGCAAAATTAAGTTTCCCTAAAAGAGATTGCAGAAGCCTCAAATGCAATTTCCTAGCCTGTAAGGCTTCCTGTACGGAATTATTCAAATCCACCAGTTTCTCTGCTGGCAACCTGCATTCCATTTGAACGAAATCAAGCTCAATCTCCAAAAACTTTAAAACTGTAGACAGGCCTTCTGTCTTGTTGACGCGCCCAGGGGATGGGGACGACTCGGCGACTTGCTACTTGCGTTTTATGTCTTTCTAGTCCTTGCTTTTAATGCATATCCAATACAGTTTTCTTTTAGGGTTTTTTTTCTATATGTTAGTCATTCACACTTATATTTATAGCTCTCAGAATACAGTGATACGAAAAAATAATTATTTCTATAAAATAGTTTTTATTGTGTAAAATGCAAAAGATATGAAAAAAGGATATAAATGGGGTACCGCTGTAAACGTACTGACCAAAAGAATAACATTGCCTTATCAATTTTACCACACGCGGAACTGCATTAAAAAAAAAATTACAGAATTGTTGGTTGTTGTTTATTCCTCCTCCAAAAAATCGGTATAGAAAACGATCAAAAAATGTCAAATGCCAGAAAATGGCACCAATAAAAAGTCAACTTGTCCCTCAAAAAACAAGCCATCACATGACTCTGTCGCCCGAAATCTGGAAAAATTATAGCTCTCAAAAAATGGCGACGCAAAACCTAGTCTTTGAAAAAAAAGCGTATTTTCGTGTGTGACAGCTGTCAATCATAAAAAACAATATGAATCTGATATCGCTGTAATCGCACCGACCCGAATAATAAAGTCATCTAATCAATTATACTGCACGAGGAGCGGCGTAAAAAATAAACTCTAGGTTTGTGCTATGGTCAGGGTTGGGCTAGGGTTAGGGTTGGGCTAGGGTTGGGTTGGGCTAGGATTGGGCTTGGGTTAGAGTTAAGCTAGGGTTAGGGTTGGGCTAGGGTTATGGTTGGGCTAGTGTCAGGGTTGGGTTAGTGTTGGGCTAGGGTTAATGTTGGGCTAGGGTTAGGATTGGGCTAGGCTTAGGGTTGGGCTAGGGTTAGGGTTGGGCTAGGGTAGGGTTAGGGTTGGGCTAGGCTTAGGGTTGGGTTAGGGTTGGGCTAGGGTTAGGGTTGGGTTAGGGTTGGGCTAGGGTTAGGGTTGGGCTAAGGTTAGGGTTGGGTTTGTGCTAGGGTTAGGGTTAGGATTGGAGTTGTATTAGGGTTGGGGTTGTATTGGGGTTGGGGTTGGGATTTTTTTAAAAGTAAAGAAAAAAAAAATGACGACGATATGGCGAGTGACATGCTCGAGTCTCCGCCACATTTGTTTTGCAGCTATTATATAGCCAAAAAAACCTTGCGGGGATTGCCTGCCATGCATGAGCGATCGCCATATGCTTTTTTGGGTGTCTAATAACCGTGAAACATGCCGGGCAGGGACTCGAGCATGTCACTCCAGCACCTGTGATACTTGGTGCTTACCCGAGTACCCGATGCAAACTCAAGTAGCGAGCACTTGCGCTCGAGACTAAAGGCAACTTATTCAATATTATGACCTTATGTTATCAAATTATGTGTCGTACCTCTGGGTTCAAAATGTTCACTATACCCCTTGATAAAATCCTTGAGGGGTCTAGTTTCCAAAATGGTGTCACTTGTGGGGGGATTTCCACTGTTTAGGCACATGAGGGGCTCTCCAAAAGCAACATGGCGTCTGCTAATTATTCAAGCAAATTTTACATTCAAAAAGTCAAATGGCGCTCCTTCCCTTCCAAACCCTGCCGTGCACCCAAACAGTGTTTTTTCCCCACATATGGGGTATCGGCGTGCTCAGGAGAAATTGCTCAACAAATTGCATGGTGCAATTTCTCCTGTTACCCTCATGAAAATGCTAAATTGGAAGCTGAAAAACATTTTTGTTGGAAAAATGTGAAAATTTTATTTTTACCACTCAATGTTCTAAACTTCTGTGAAGCACCCGGGGGTTCAAAGTGCTCACCACACACCTAGATAAGTTCCCTGTGGGGTCTAGTTTCCAAAATGGTGTCACTGTTTAGGCACATCAGGGGCTCCCCAAACGCAACATGGCATCGGCTAATTATTCAAGCAAATTTTACATTCAAAAAGTCAAATGGCGATCCTTCCCTCCCGAACCCTGCCGTGCGCCAAAACAGTGGTTTTCCCTCACATATGGGGTATAAGCGTGTTCAGGAGGAATTGCACAACAAATTTTGTTGTCTATTTTTTCCCGATACCCTGGCAAAAATAAAAAAAATGGGGTCTAAAGTAACATTTTTTTGAAAAAAGTTAAATGTTCATTTTTTTCTTCCACATTCCAAAAATTCCTGTGAAGCACTTAAAGGTGGTTTTGAGCACCTTGATGGGTGCAGTTTTTAGAATGGTGTCACTTTTGGGTGTTTTCTGTTATAAAGGCCCCTCAAAGTTACTTCAAATGTGATGTGGTCCCTAAATTTTAATTAGAAGATTATAAATTCAAGGTGATGTAATTGAAAAAAAAAATCTATATATAGAGAATGGGGTATTAGAAAATACAATAAAAAATAATAATAAAATTAGCGCTAATCTAATTGAAGAGCATAGACAGTGGAGTAGTAAAATAATAAAGTTTTATTTTTAGATAAAAGATACAATTAAAAATATCTACATGCGTATAGTAAATATTGGTTGTTTAAAAGGCTAAAAATAAGGCACAAAGGGTCCTGGGGTATTGTTCAGACCTGGATGTAGATTAAGGTGGATCCTATTAGGAGAAGAGAGGAAGAATAAAGTTAATATGAATTACATGCTAGGGTAAGTTTAAAAGAAGTTAGAAGGACAGGGACGTACCTGTGGAAGGGTACAGGTATTGTTTATCTTCTATTAACCCTAGGTGGGGTTTGTGTGGATCCTGGTTGAGGACTTACTTGGGGTCTCTGGAAGTTAGTTCGTTGGCACAATAGTATTATCCTAGAGCGATTTAAGGTATACTTGGTTTATGGGGGGTGTAACCGATGACATCCGGTGTAAAGGTATGGTATAGGAAGGGTAGTTACCTGGTACAAGCAGCCGGTACCTGGAGTATCAGGTGGACTGCCAGGTGGATGCATTCACTCCTGGTGTATCGGTCTGGGATTTTTTTTGAAGATTGGCCCAGTGGGTGGCAAGGGGAGAGAAGTGTAAGGGACGAGGAAAAAATGACACAGTGGGTGTGAGAATCTGCCAGAGCTTGCTGGGGGTATCTTTAGGTGCAATAAAATGCAGGAGATATATAGTAAATAGTACCGTATATATAATGGATATAGGAGTCCTTGAAGGTACAGTGCTACTGAAGGCGATCCTTCAGGGGCAGGTAGAGGTTGTCAGATCTATTAGACTGACCTGTAGTCCAACCGATTTTTTGTGGGAAAAATTAGAAATCGCTGGTCAACTCTTAACCCTTATAAACCCCTTACAAAAAAAAAAATTGGTTCCTAAACTGTGCTGATGTAAACTAGACATGTGAGAAATTTTATTTATGAATTATTTTGTGTGACATATCTCTCTGATTTAATGGCATAAAAATGAAAATTTTGAAAATTGCGAAATATTCATTCATTATTGTGAAAATCGGTTAAGAAAATAAGTCCTTCTGTAGAAAAGGATCTGGAGGACAATTGGCCAAAATATTCCTAATACAATTTTTCATCAAGCTCCAATGTGAATGTTACTGAGTCGTAAATCTTACCTTTGACTCTAGTGGTCACTTCTTGGCGGAGTGTACTAGTTCATATCGACTAGTATTTCCGGCTCTAATTATGCCTATTTAATATATCATGGTATCCACTTAATCCTATGCAGCATGATCTATACTACCGGATGACAGAGACTCTAGATCAGTAAAATCAATTTTATTTGATAAATGCAAATTTAAAAAAACAGGAAAGAAAGAACAGAGTGGGGACAAGAAACCTCCAATGCAGAGAGGTGCAATGTAAAGCTGCGTTGCATCAATATAAAATTACTACATAAATAAAGATCCTAACAGGTATGACTAGGAGCTAGAACAGAGCCGAACAATGTACAATTCCAAAAATTGGTAAGATATAGATGGGAGTATCCATAAAGTGCCAACACTGCATGGTGGGATATGTATTACCAGAATGATAAATATCCAAATGCTAATTACTACCAGCCAAAGATAAAGATAATATAAAGTAAAGTGCCTGTATACTTTGGTGGTCATTAAGCTCCTATCTGCCAATACATCCTAACAGAGTACCTAAATGAGTACAGCTCTGCTTACATATACTTCCATCACAATAACATATAAACAAGGGATCACTTAGGTGTAGTAGTAAATTAATTGTAGTTGTGTTGTATGTCAGGGACAAGACGCAAGTGTATAGCTTCACCTCTCAGAACCCGTATGCCGTTTCGCATCACGCTTCCTCCGGGGGTGTGTCAGTACACTAAGGGGCCAGTGTATATATAGTGTGGTCTATCCAATCCGGTTACTTAATGCATAGGAGCAGAAAGGAACAGTGCCAAGGATAGGCGTAATCCTAGAAGGAGCGGTCAGCATTCAAATGAACTGACGTGATATTGTGCAAATTTCTAACAGCTGCGGGATCGACTGTAGCGGGGCATCGCGTGCATGCTCAGTCCCCAAAAATGCCGAGTAATGCCCATGGGCAGAGTATTTTCCCGGTGGCTGTCTTTGGCTACCAGGGGAATTTCCAGGTTCGAGCACCGCATTATGGTTACCAGTTTAATGAAAAAGGATTTGAATATTTGGAAACAATTTCTCCTCAATTTTAATGGTCGCACTTGCTGTCAGTCAGCCGAAGTCTCCAACTCTGAATTGCAGACGTTCACCGACTCTGTGGGGTCCACTGGGGTTGGTGCTATTTTTGGCAGTGAATGGTGGGCATGGCGGCATGGATTAGCTCTGGTCTGTGCGGTAACATTTCCTTCCTTGAACCATTCCCTATTGTGGTAGCTGTTGAGCTCTGGGGTCTCAGGCTCGCGAACAGAAGGGTTTGTTTCTGCTCAGACAACTCTGGAGTGGTAAGCTACATAAATAACTTCACATCTTCCTCTTTGCCGATTCTAGCACTACTCAGGTATTTGGTTCTTCGGTGCCTTCAATTTAACATCTGGTTTAGGTCTCGGCATATTCCAGGAGTTAAGAATGTATGTGCAGATGCATTGTCACGTTTTCGTTGGCAGGCATTCTGGGATCTCATGCCGGAGGCTTCCAAGGAAGGCACGCCCTGCCCCCCGGAGCTATGGGAGGTACCAATGAGCGGATGCTATCGTTGATCCTGACTTCTTTGGTTCCAGCTACATGAAATGCTTATGATAAGACATGGAATGAGTGGTGTCTTTTCGTAGGGCCATAATTTTTTGAAAAAGATGCTTCTTCTCTTACAGGCCTCACGTTTCAGTATTTCTTACACTTGAAGGATTTGGGTGTTTCTGAAACTGTAGCTCAGAGAAAATTGGCGGGTTTAAGTTTTCATTTCCGCCTAAGGGGTATTTTTGATTTTACCAAGTCTTTTCTTATTCGTCAAACATTGAAGGGCTGAAAAAAGGAGATAGTCAGAAAAGAATGCCCGGGTCCCATTTCTTATTCAATGCTGTGCCGCTTGATCTCCGCGACCCATATGTAAAGACAAATACAAGGCGGCCCTATACAATACAGTTTTTTCCTTAGCCTTTTTCAGGGCCTTTCGGGTTGGTGAGCTCGTTGCACCGTCAAGAGAAAAGTTAGGAGGTTTACTAAGAGACGACCTTTTCATCGGCAATGAGTTTTTCATTTTTCTTGTTTTCAGCCAATATTGCCATCCGTGTTACAGCAAACTCTCTCATGGGAACCCAAAATAAGGGTAAGTAAATGGCAGGGTTGAGGATAAAGGTGCTCCGCTCTGAAGTCAAAAGATATAATGATATTAATGAAAATACAAGTACTAGGATTACTTGGCACCAAAAAAAACAGAAAACTAAATTAAAAAGATGTGAGAAGTAGTGATGAGTGCGTATGCTCTGTTAACCCTTTCGGCGAGCATGCTCGGGCGAACACTAAGTATCTTCAGCATGCTCAGGTGTTATGTTTCATTCTCTCTGTGTCCATGATTTGCGACTGTTTGACAGCTTTAATACATGTGAGGAATGCTTAAGAAACAGACATTCCTCACATGTATTAAAGCTGTCAAACAGTCGCAAATCAGGGACACAGAGAGACTGAAACATAACACCTGAGCACGCTAAAGATACTCGGTGTTCACCTGAGCAAGAGCGCCGAAAGGGTTAACAGAACATACTCACTCATCACTAGTGGGAAGGGTAAAATATGGCATTAATCACCAGGAGATAAAAACAATCACCAATAAAAATAGTCACCTAACAACACATGAAACCTAACTAGCATTAAATAAACATTACAACATTGATCCAAAGCCGGGGGTCTCGTTAAGGCCCTATGGGCTTAAAGTGCAGAATCGAAAGATCCATCTGCTTTCTAATTGGGCTAATACTTTTCCAAAATCCCCACGCCTTTGACCCAAATCAATCTGGTCGATAGCCCTAACTTTAAGACCTTTAGGGCTACAATTATGGTATAACTTAAAATGATGCGGAATAGTCTTAAGTACAGTGGGGTCATCAATACTACTTGCTTTTTTGATGCTCCCTTACCTGTATCTTCAGTTCTCTGGTGGTAAGGCCAAAGTAGAGCTTCTGCCAAGGACATTCGGCATAGTAAATAACTCCTTTAGAGCTGCAGCCTGTCTGCTTCTTCTGCAGAGCTTCCATGGGTTGGTGCAGTCAATGGTGCTCCAGACTCCCCTTCAGGGACAATAATTGCAATGGAGGAAGCAGCTGCCAGTCCCAGCCCAACTATGACACATTCTTAATGTGGGTCAAAGATGCTCCGTGCCTGCGACTCCACTTCTCCTGAACAAAGGCGGCCTTCTGGTGGTCGGGATGTACATAAGGGGGTCACTTCCCGTTTTTGAGTGGTGGCACTTAACAAAAATAATAATTTAATAGATCATAAATTAAAAAGTAAGTCATGCACTGGATGACGAAACACAGAAGGAGGCAACACATTACATAATGGTGGTATAGGGGTCCAGAACATTAAGGTAACAACATGTTCCAAGTGCATATCAAAAGAGCTGAGCCTATAGACAAGAAACTGGACATAGAGTATGATACAAATAGTCAGTTGGACACCGCTAAGTATACAGTATATGTATATACTCATGGACTATCCTACCCCTGACATGACGCCAACCCTGGTGCTTGTTTTGGCACAACTGGCTAATAGAGCAGACTTGATTGGCGCATGCTATGATTAGAGTTTGGGATCAGGCACAACTCTCTGAATAAGTCATGTACTGTGTAACGTCAGAACATGCGACCGGAGTCCCAATCCACATGAAGTGATACGCGGAAGGGAGTCTGATCACACGACCACAACAGCCGCTGC
Source organism: Phyllobates terribilis (assembly GCF_046119375.1). Lineage (NCBI taxonomy): Eukaryota > Metazoa > Chordata > Amphibia > Anura > Dendrobatidae > Phyllobates > Phyllobates terribilis. The sequence goes on from NW_027362773.1 coordinate 107,593,138, forward strand.
TCTAGATACAGCCGGGGATGCAGCCTGTCCTCCTGCCCCGCACATGTGCACCACCGGTAGTATGCCAGTGTATCAGCCAGAAAGGAAAACTTACAGCAGCTGGCAGGACTCCTAGCAATGAAGTTCTATCATACCACATACTGAATATCAGAACTTGACTATGACGTCATCCTCCTTCCTCCCCTTCTATACACCAACCTACCCGCCTTCATCAGTGTATGATTGCGCATTTTTTCATAAGAAAAAAACTCATTTGTCACCACCCGACTGTTTATATAATAATTATTGAAAACTTAAGATCATACTGAATAGATTTTTGTAAATCTTAAAATCATTCAATAAAAAATTATTTAAAAAAAAAAACTTACCTTTTTTTTTTTACTTTGCCGCTGTACTGCTGAAGCAGCATAAGAAAGCTCTGAGGAGCCTAAGGGGAAGCCAAAAAATTGTTCAATAGTGTTTAGAATGGAGAAGAAAGGACGGGAGGGTCGGTGAGTTTAGAAGTCGGGAACTGAATAGGGAAATGCTTTTCTCTCACTATGGGTAAAGGCCCACCAGTAACAGCGATAGACATTTAAATATTGGTTTCTTCCATTAAGATATACAATATAGTATAAAGATATAAAGGAAAGACACAATATTATGAGCCTCAGTGTAACAACACGTCACAGACTATAATGGGGGAAGCTTTTACTTACTTTGGTGGACGTTGTGCTTTTTCATCTTTACTGGTGCTGAAGAAATAGAAGAAATGATCACAAATAAATACCCTATAAAATAATTATCGGGAACAAAGCCTAGTCCCAATAGGACACAGACAATAAATATAAAGTCTCTCCTATACATTTCTACATGATGTAGATATCTGGATAGATGTCATTACTAATTATTAGCTCCTAGTATAAATATCACTTTCACATTCGTGGTGACTGATCTTCTGCCAGGATGAATCATTGAATACTTTTGCATCTAGAAGACAGCAATTCGGACATAAGGGGGCGTCCATTTGTGGGAAGAGGGTAAAGTACCTACATGTATTTGACATGGCTCCTGCTCGATCTTGTGAAGCATTTTGGTATCCACCATTTCCGTTTGCGTCTTAAAAATATCCAAACAAACAAATTGAGATACAGGCAGTTCACATTATCATCCTGATCAGTCTATGAGGATATACACAGTGATATTGTCCTGTGTAATGTGCGGCGCTTATGTCACAATATGACGTCATCGTTCAAAAGTCCAAGGTCTCATTGGAGTAAATGCCGCCATGATTGCACTTATTACTTACGGCATTGGCTCTGTGTCGGCCCACGCTGTCTTTACTTTTGGCCTGTAACAAAAATGAAGTTTTTATTAGAAACAGAGAAACTTAGAAAATATCAGAAAATATCATCTAGTGTGTGTCCTTAATACTGTAAATGCAATAACTTAGAGAGTCTGTCAGTAGGATCGTCCCTCCTAAGCCCAAAATGGGCATGTAGGTCACTGGAAGTTGAATAAAATGACACCTTGATATCTGCAATCCGATGTCTTAATCCAGAGAAATCCATATTTTCTTACCACTCCAAAGTGGCCATGGGGCACTGGAAATGGTTTTGCTGATGGCCACTGTGACTACCAAGGTTGCAGGTAGAGGAGATGATGTCCGTTCCAGTGGCCCATTGCCACATTGAAGCGGCATCGCTAATCAGACAAGACCAGGAGCCGGGAAAATTGTTCTTACTATAACCCTGGTGTAGGGGACCCCAAGTCAATAACCCCTTCCAATATGTACAAACATGTTTTATATCCTTCTCAGTAGAGATGAGCGAGTATAGTCGTTACTATTCAGTACTCGCTGAATAGTACGGTACTCGGGCTACTCGTTACTCCGCGAGTTTCCTTGTGATTACTCGCTGAGTAACGAATGTAATGTACTGTAAGTCAATGGGAAATGCGAGTAAGCCGTATGATTGTTTAAAAGCCGGCGGTAAAAAGCAGCCGGCTTTTAAACAATCACACAGCCCCATACTGCTTCCCCGCAGCCTCCCATCCCAATCCTCCACTCCCCCCGCTGCCTCCCATCCCGATCCTAAGTTAGGACCGGGCGGAGAGCGCAGCACCAGGGAGCGGGGAGCGAAGGACCCGGGCAGGGAAGCCGGCAGTGAAAAGACTTCACCGCCGTCTTTCCTGTTTGGGGCTGCGCTCCCTGATGTATGCTCCCCGCTCCCTGGTGCTTTGCACATCAGGGAGCGCAGCACCGAAAGGGAAATCCGGCGGTGAAGTGTTTTCACTGCCGGCTTTCCCACCGGTTATTTCAAATGAACAGCTGAGGTATCAGCTGATGCTGATCAGCTGTTCATTTGAAGTAGCCGCGGTGCCCTCAGAGGGTTAATGTGAGTTCATGCTTGACTGGATGAACTCACATGAACTTTTCCACGGCCGCACAGCTCAGCTACATCTCTGGTAGAGAATCTTTACCAGAGATGTAGCTGAGCTAAAGAAGAAGACTACATTGGACTACCTCGGACTGAAGATCATTTTTTTTAATAAAGATGGAGTCTCTAAGTGTTTTTTTGTTTTATTTCTAATAAAATATTTTTTTCTATGTGTTTTGTTTTTTTTAAATACTTTACTAGAAATTCATGTCTAATATTGGCGTGACCCCATGAATTTCGGGCTTAGGGCCAGCGGATAATACAAAGCTGGCCCTAACCCCTTTGTTACCCAGTGAGCCACCGCACCAGGGCCCTGGATGACTTAGATACAGCGCCAGAAGATGGCGCTTCTATGAACGCGCCATTTTCTTGGGTGGCTGCGGACTGCAATTCGCAGCGAAGGGGGGCAGAAAGCTGTGGATTCCAGCCCTCAGCTGCTTAGTTGTACCTGACTGGACACAAAAATAGGGCGAAGCCCCACGTATTTTATTTTTCATTATTTCATGAAATTCATGAAATAATGAAAAAAAAAGGGGCTTCCCTATATTGTTGTGTCCGGCCAAGACAAATAGGCAGCTGGGGGTTGGGGGCAGCCCGTTCCTGGATGCTGTACCTGGCTGACATATAAAAATATGGCGAAGCCCACGTCAAAATTTTTGGGAAAAATTAATTAAAAAATTAAAAAATAAATAATAATTTAGGGACTGCATCTTTATTAACCCCTCAAGTGTCATTTAGTGTTAAAATAAAGGATTTATTAAAAAAAAAATTGGCGTGGGATCCCCCATAATTTTGGTCTCTAGCGGAGGTTAAGCAGACGGCTGGGGCAGATGTTTGAAGCCTGGAAGGGGGGTAACACCCATGGAGCTGTAAATGTAAAAATGTAAAAAAAACACAACACATAAAAAAAAATATTTTATTAGAAATAAAACAAAAAAACACTTAGAGACTCCATCTTTATTAAAAAAATTATCTTCAGTCTGAGTTAGTCCAATGTAGTCTTCTTCTGTAGCTTAGCTACATCTCTGGTAGAGATTCTCTACCAGAGGTGTAGCTGAGCAGTGCGGCCGTGGGAAAGTTCATGTGAGTTCATGCAGTCAAGCATGAACACACATGAACCCTCTGAGGACACCGCGGCTACTTTAAATGAATAGCTGATCAGCATCAGCTGATACCTCAGCTGTTCATTTGAAATAACCGGCGGGAAAGCCAGCAGTGAAAAGACTTCATCGCCTGCTTTCCCGTTCGGTGCTGCGCTCCCCTCTCCCTGATGTGCGCTCCCCCGCCACCTCCCATCCCGATCCTAAGTTAGGACTGGGCAGGTAGCAAAGCAGCAGGGAGCGGGGAGCATAAATCAGGGAGCGCAGCACCGAACGGGAAAGCCAGCGGTGAAGCCTTTTCACTGCCGGCTTCCGCGCCCGGGTCCTTCGCTCCCCGCTCCCTGGTGCTGCGCTCCCCGCCCGGTCCTAACTTAGGATCAGGATGGGAGGCGGCGGGGAGAGCGGAGGATTGGGATGGGAGGCTGCGGGGAAGCAGTATGGGGCTGTGTGATTGTTTAAAAGCCGGCGGCTTTTTACCGCAGGCTTTTAAACAATCATGCGGCTTACTCGCATTTCCCATTGACTTACATTGGACTCGCTACTCGTAACGAGTACCCGAGTACTCGTTACAAGTATAGCGAGTCCGATTATTTCACTACTCGCTCATCCCTACTCCTCAGTCTAAGTGATAACAAGTTCTTCATCAGCTACTAAACCATATGCAGCCTATAATATCTGTATATGTCACTGTCTCTCTACTTACAGGGTGGTGGTCTCTGCGCTGTGGTCTTCTTCTCTTCTCTCTAACTCTATTCTATCCATTTCTTCTTCTCCCTCCTCTTCCTCACTACTGGACACATAACATAGACTACATGTAGTAACGCTCTCATAAATGACCACTGTTGTAATCGCTCTTTTATGGGGAGTGTTGGAGTGGCTTCATGCCCCTATTTCTCCCCAAATAACATTCATTGATCCCTTTACAAAGGTAGAACTACAGACGAGTGTATGGGCAGCCATGTTTTATATGTTCCTCCATCTCTACCCAGATATAATCAGTCATTCATCAGTTACTAATAAGCATCTACGATCGTATACATCCCATAATATCTGTATATGTCACTATCTCTCTACTTACAATGTGGTGGTCTCTGCACTGTGGTCTTCTTTTTGTCTTATCTTAATCATTATATACTCTTCTTCCTCCTCTTCCTCACTACTGGACACATAACATAGACTATATGTAGTAACGCTCTCATAAATGACCACTGTTGTAATCGTTATAACAAGTCATTTCCCATTTACTATTAAATATCTACAATTGTCTACAATCTATAATATCAGTATATGTCACTGTCTCTCTACTTACAGTCCGAAGCTATCTCCGCTTCCATCCTCCTCTCTTATCACTGTTGTTATGTGAGCCATGTATATTTTTCCTTCCTCTTCCTCACTACTGGACATATAACATAGACTATATGTAGTAACGCTCTCATAAATGATCACTGTTGTAATCGTTATAGCAAGCCATTTCCCATTTACTATTAAATATCTACAATCATCTACAATCTATAATATCAGTATATGTCACTGTCTCTCTACTTACAGTCCGATGTTCTCTTTTTCGCCATTTTCCTCTTCTCTCTCTGATGTTACACTCTCTATAATCTCTTCTCCCTCCTCTATCTCACTATTGGACACATAATATAGAACAAATGCAGGAGGTTTTTTTATTTGCAGTAGTTTTATAATTGAATTCATAAAACAAAGCAAAAAAAGCGGCATTCAGAGTTCTGCACATTTATAGTAGACGTCCCATTCCCAGAAAACTGCACCTTGTATAGTAAATAGTTTATTGCTCCTTCTGTGACCTTCCGTTCATTATCCCCGTTCTCACCAATTGACATTAATTATCCTTTTTACAGAACTACAGCCGTATCAGCCATAGGGACTGCAATAAAGAAAGCAAGTTGGACAGAGAGGTGGAGCCGGGAGAGAGAGACAAGTGCAGGAAGAGAGCTGCACAAGTCTCCCTCTCCTGCCTGACAATGATCGGTGCAGGAGAGGAGGCTGGAGGTTACCTGGAAAGGTCCTAATTAGCTCTAGGCCCCTCCCTGATGTCACTTACATGCAAGGAATTTTATAGAATGGAGGAATAGAAATGGAGAACAACTTTATTGACGGTAGGGAAATGCTCATGAATAAAGGAAAAGGATCTGACCTCAATGGTCTTTTGTTTTTGGCTCCTCCATCAGTTATTATGTATATGCAGCCATTTTTTATACTAAGTGACTGAAAGTGCCATAACTATAACTATACAATGTTCTATATTGTATGTATATATCACTTATTATATATTTAGGCTCACACGCTCCACTTACCTAATCACACTACTATTCTCACTCTTCCCAGTTGTTTCCTCTTCTTCCTCGCTGTCATCTTCCTCACTATCAGACACATAAAATAAGTCATATAAATCATATATAATGTACTTTGACATCCAGAGGACAGAGGGTTATATGAAGACTCAGGTAGTACAGTTAACCCCTTATTGAGGGCGCACTATGTCTGTATGATGCAGGCTCAAGAGTTGAGTCTGCTCCCTGCAGCACCAATGATGACTGTTACATAGCTTGCACCCAACAGTAACTGATGCAATTGGAGCTAGTCAAGATTACATTAGTTGAACCCTTTAAATGCTGCTGTGAAGTATGACAATAGTATTAAAAAGAGGATTTAACACAGCGGCTGAAACTTTGTATGCCCGGCAGCTCCCCACGCAAGGTGATCGTAGGGTGACGATTGGCTGCAATTGCAGCTAGGGGTCTGCTGGAGGCCTCCACTTCTGCCATGTGTGATCTCCTACGAAGCCCAGCCTGAACCTTCTGTACCCATAACAAGTCATTCATCAGTTATTATTAAACATCTACAATCATATCCAGCCAATAATATCTATATATCTCACTATCTGGGATTTCCCCAGTCCTCATCTATGGTTTCCATTAATGCAGCAATGAAAGTTCTAATAACTTACTTGATGGATTCCGTGCTCGCCCAGGCTGTTTTTATTTTTTTTGGCCTATAAAAATGTAGCTTTTGTTAGAAACAGTGATACTTAAACAACCTACAGAAAATATCACCTATATAGTGTGTCTATAATGCAGTAACAAATGATAGCATTCAGGGCATAACTATATGGAGTAATAAGGAAAAAAATAGTTTTATGGTATCTAAGATGAACATTTACATATAGCTCTAGGGAGTGTAGAGCGAGCAGTCGCATTGGGACCCCCTCATCTGCCACATATATATTCATCACTGTTACAAATGGTTTTTGGTAGTTGAGGGGCCCTGTTACATATTTTGTATTGGAGCCCAAGAGGTTGAAGTTACATCTCCGATTGCATCTACATCTCATAGTGAAAAGAAACTGACGACTACAAACAGTGAGAGTCGTGGACCATGATTGCACCAGTTACTTACGGCAATGACTCTTCATTAGGCCCTCCGATGTTTCTATGGGACTCAACGTGCCTGAAATGAAAAAAATACAGCTCTGGTTAGAAGAATTGATACTTAGGAAGCCAATGGATAAAATTATCTGCCGTGATGTGCAGAAAGGCTGTGCACTCTCTCACCGGCAACAAAACAGAGCGCACTGTCAGTGCACACTGTAAGACGAATTCCCAGCTTGCAGAGACCAGCACCGCCTCTGCAATTAACACAACTTGTGGGGGCCGGTACTTGTCTCTGCAAGCTGGGTTTTCATCTTACAAGGTGAACAGACAGTGCTCTCTGCTTTGTTGCTGGCTCATTACTACTGATCTGAGCTGGCGAGAAAGTGCACTGTCTTTGTGCACAGTGCACATCACACAGGGACTAGCCCAGCCCTTGAAATGAAGGTCACTGTTGATGCTTCATTTCAGGGAGAGGGCAGAGGCAGTGACTGCAGCTTCTACCCCCTGATGGTGTTTTGTTTGAGTGTCCCAGCATGCACTGGGATTTTCAAACAAAGCCTCATCAAAAAGGAAGTAAGAAAAAAAAGATGTCACATGCCTGCAAAGAATTTTATAGAATGGAGGTACAGAAAGGGAGAACAACTTTATAGACGGTTCGGAAATGCTCATGAATTCAGAATTTGATGTTTTATACCATGTGGCTTAAAATGCCATAACTATAAGTGCATATTGTTCTCTGTTGTATGTATTTATCACCCATTATATATTTAGTCTCAGACTCTCCACTTACCTACTCATAGTCCAATTTTCACTCTCCCAAGTTGGTTCCTCCTGTTCTTCCTCACTATTGGACACATAAAATAAGTGATATAAATCATATATAATCTACACTGACATCCAGATAACACTGAGCTATATGACGACTGGGGTATATCCTGAATGAAGAGTCCCGGTTAACCACTTTTTGGGGGCGCACAGTCTCTGTATGGTGCGGGCTCAAGAGTTGAGTCTGCTCCCTGCAGCACCGTTGATGGCTCTGTTACATAGCTGACACCCAACAGTAACTGATGTAATTGAAGCTAGCCGTGATTGCATTAGTTTAACCCTTTAAATGCTGCTGTGAAGTATGACAGCAGTATTAGAAAGGGGATTTATCTTGTTGGCTGTCACTTTGTATGCCCGGCAGCTCCCCACGCAGTCGATTGTAGGGTGCCGATTGGCTGCCATTGCAGCTAGGAGTCTACTGGAGGCCTCCACTTCTGCCATGTGTGATCTCCTACAAAGCCCAGCTTGAACCTTCTGTACCCATAACAAGTCATTCATCAATTACTATTAATCATCTACAATCATATCCAGCCAATAATATCTATATATCTCACTATCTCTCTACTTACATTCCGATGTTATCCTCTCTGCTGTTCTCCGCTTTAATCTCTACCACTTTATTAATGCTGTTATCTTCCTCTCTACTGAATACATAACATAACTCTTTATAAGTGAGGGTTAAAGGGGGTCCACACATTGCAATCATGGTGCATTTTTTTACAATGGTTTCCCAAAATCATTGCAAAACTGTGATTTTGGGAAAACCTGAGACAGCAATAAAAGTTCTGATAACTTACCTGATGGATTCCACGCTCGCCCAGGCTTTTATTGGTGTAATTGGCCTATAAAAATGTAGCTTTTGTTAGAAACAGTGATATTTAAGAAACCTACAGAAAGTATCATCTATATAGTGTGTCTATAATGCAATAAAAATGATAGCATTCAGGGGCATAACTATATGGAGTAATAAGGAAAAAAATAGTTTTATGGATCTGAGATGAACATTTACATATAGCTCTAGGGAGTGTAGAGCGAGCAGTCGCATTGGGACCCCCTCATCTACCACATATATATTCATCACTTTTACAAATGGTTTATGATAGTTGAGGGGCCCTGCTACATATTTTATATTGGAGCCCAAGAGGTTCAAGTTACATCTCCGATTGCATCTACATCTCATAGTGAAAAGAAGCTGAGGACTACAAACAGTGAAAGTCGTGGACCATGATTGCGCCAGTTACTTACGGCAGTGACTCTTCATTAGGCCCCCCGATGTTTCTGTGGGACTCCATGTGCCTGAAATGAAAAAAGTACAGCTCTGTTTAGAAGAAGTGATGCTTAGGAAGCCTATGGATAAAGTTATCTGCCGTCTTAAGGCAGTGCACTCTCTTTCCGGCAACAAAGCAGAGCGCACTGTCAGTAGTGCGCATTGCAAGATGAATTCCCAGCATGCAATGACCAGCACCGCCTCTGCAATTAACGTAACTCGTGGGGGCCAGTACTCGCCTCTGCAAGCCGGGTATTTGTCTTACAAGGTGAACTGACAGTGCGCTCTGCTCTGTTTCCAGGCTCATTACTGCTGATCTGAGCCAGCAAGAAAGCGCACTGTCTTTATGTACCGTGCACAGTGCACATTGTGCAGAGACTAGCCCATCCCCTGAAATGAAGGTCAATGCTGTCGCTTTGTTTCAGGGAGAGGACAGAGGCAGTGACCGCCGCTTCTATCCCCTAATGAGTAATGACGCTTTGTTTGAGAATCCCAATTTTCAAACGAAGCGTCATCAAAAAGGAAGTAGGAAAAAGAAAGAAAAGCAGTTAAATAGTGTTGTGAGAGAACGATAGGGAATTTTTATTTAAAGTATAAATTGTAAAATACAATAAAGAAATATTATCTATATAACGTGTCCCTCAGATAACAGCATGGACATCACCTCCAGAATCTATATAGCTCTACGTTCACATAGGTTGTACTGCACAGTATGATTATCCTTTAATCTAGGGCTCCAAGACAATATTTGGTCGCTCAGGAGTCTGGGTAAATTTTTGGTGTTACTGTAATTTGCTCATGACCTCATTGTTATCCTACAGGGGAAAGGGATGAGCAACAGTATGAAGAATTAAATGGGGTCTAAATTCTTTATTATTGAAAGCAATTGTATCCTTCATATGGAAACATTGTAAATGCCCATGAGTGAGAGCGGCAATGCCATGATACCATCACTGTGGAGTCCTCCCCTTATTGGGACACATACTACTCCTATAGGAATGTGGTAGGAAGATAAATACCTGAATGTTCTCTTGGTGTTCTCTATTGTCTCAATCAATCTGTTATGGAAAAAGCCAAGAAAAAGACAATGAATAATATTACACACAAACATTTACAAAAATGGTAAGAAGATAAATGATACTATTGAGGCTTAATATAACCAGTGCATTATTACAGAGAGAATATGGGAGAATGCGTTATCCCAGTAATATCAGATACATACATCCCACCCGGATATTCCTCCTCCTCCACTGCTGGCTTCATCCTATTAAAGCGTCAGGGTATGTGCCCACGATGCAGATTTGAAGCAGAAATCTCCTTGCAGAAAAAGCGCATGCGGATTTTACATGCGTTTTTTTCAAGCGTTTTTCCAAGCGATTTTGAACATCACTTGGAAAAAGGCTTAACAAGTTGGTCACACAATATAAATCCATGCAACTGGGAAAAAAAACCTTATACTCACCTCTCCGGCGGCCCTCGGTCTCCTCCCGTCCTCTCTCCTCGGCGGCCCACGGTGTACTGGCAGAACCTGCGGTAACGTCATTTAGTCAGCTGATGGTCACACGACCATCACCTGACTGCTGACGTCAGCAGTCGCGTGACCATCAGCTGACTAAATGACGTCACCGCAGGTCCTGCCAGTACACCGTGGGCCGCCGAGGAGAGAGGATCGCCACCGGGAGGAGACCGAGGGCCGCCGGAGGAGTGAGTATGAATATTTCCTTTTTATTTTTTACTTTTTAATTATTTTTTAATTTGCAGGTACAATAGTACCCGGGTCGGATGAGAGTCTCCTCCTCTCCCAACCGGGGTACCATCCGCGCATTGAACCGCATGGAAACATGGGGATGTTATGCGGTTCAATGCAAGTCAATAGGCGCGATTTTGCCGCAAAATTGGTTGTGCTGTGGATTTTTCCGCAATAAAAATCCGCAGCGGATATTTCCGCAGCATGTGCACAGCACATGCGGATTATCATTCGGGAACATGGCAGACATCTTAACAAGCGATTTTAATGCGTTTCCACTGCAGAATTGCCATCGCGGAAACACATAAAATCTGCATCGTGGGCACACAGCCTCAGGAAGACAATGAGAATTGTTGGTATCTGCTCCAGAGCTGATAATAGGAGATCATCAATGGTCACTAGAGGGTTTGTATAATCAGATATAGAAAGTAGTTATAGAATAGAGACCCCAATTTATAACATAACTATCAATATTACAGTAGCCAAAACTGGGACACTTAAGCCAGCAGTGTCTCTGAAACCAACATGGGAAGCCCTCCAAACATAACCCCAAACACCGGACTTTTGGTGGAGTTTGCCCTTTTTACACTTTCTTTTGCATATGATAGCTATTCTGTTGGGCCTCGCCTTTCCCTGCCTTTTGACTAGGCCGTACCCACGTTTCTGAAAAGTGTCAGGGCTGGTGTAAAAAAGCTAAAATGTGCTAAGTTGTATTTGGAAGCTCGTGTTAAATAAAAATGTACAACTTTTGTGGCAGAGAGTATGATGAATTCCCCCTATGAATGAATTTCCAAAAAGTTGGATTTTATAAATCTGCCATACCTGACCTTGGCCTTCGGGAAGAGTCAGAGGGTTGTATAACTTGAATGAGGATTGCATCGCAATGCTTGAACTGGTCGACGGCTTTAACAACCCAAGAGTGACGGCGTGTATTCCTATGCAGCTGTCACGCTCGGGTCAGGAGAGCTGACAGCCAGCCCGAGCATTGCGATGAGATCTTTGACTCTTCCCTAGGGCTAATGCTCGATGGTAACGCGGAGTCACCTGCCATTCTCCTTACTCACATGGAGCTTCAATATTTCTCTATGGGAGGAGAAGTTGCAGGAGATAATGGGTGACATGGACGGTGACTCTCCGCCATCAAGTGACCCCAGTCCATCAGAGAAATTGTAGATTTAGGATAATTAAGCATTTACCTTATTTTTCTCACAATTCTTTCGCTCACAAATAATAAAACCCTACAATAATGGAAAAAAAGCAATTATAGTAGACATCAAATTTCACTCCTGTTGTGATATTTGTGAAGGGGGGAAGGGTCGGTTACTGACACCTCAGCTCACTAACTAAATAAAGATTCAGTTTTAATTAAGGGAAAAAAAATCTATAAGGACGGGGAATAGACATCCTGACATTATAGGGTTAATATCTACAGATAAAGACAAAGTAACAGAACATAATAAAAGACGTAAAAAGAGGCCAATATAAGGTTTACTTACACTTCACTGCCATCTGCACCCCTCTAGTGAGTGGCCCCTCGGCAGTTATCATGATGTCACTGTGTGATGTCATCATCCCATTCCATGGATCACTAATCACCAGTAACAACAGTAACTGTCCGAAGTTACAAAAACCTGAAACCAATCCAGTTTACATGAAATGGTCCTTTAAGGGATTATGAGAGGATTAGAAAAACATAACCACTTTCTTCCAAAAACAGCGCCACACCTGTCCACAGGTTGTTTGTGGTATTGTAACTCAGCTCCATAGAAGTGAATAGAGCTGAGCTGTAACACCGGACACAATCGACAGTTTGTGTTTTTGGAAGAAACAAGACAGAATTTTTTAAATCTTGTACAATCTTATACCATTTTCAGAGACAAAGAGGATAGGAGCTCTAGTCCCATTGGAGGTAGCATTCCTAAAAGTCAAGATCAACCCTTTAAAGAGTCTCGTTAAATGACTTAGGATAGAAAACTAAAACAGAATCTTTATTTGCAGTCAAGTGTTTTTGGGCTTTTTGCTTCTCATCAGTGCAAACTTATGTCCTATAGGCAGAACTAGAGCTACTGTCCTATTCCTCTGAACAAACTACTTGCACATTTAAATTCCTAGGGAAACATTTTATGGCCTATAAGTCTCCCTACATCAACTTGTATAGAATAGATAAAAAGCGGTCTGTGGAGCATGGTCAATAATAGTAAGCCTCATATCTCCTGGACCTTTTTGATGGACAATGACCATGTACCCGACACTGTCTCTGACCGACTGGTCAGTTTGATTAATAAAGAGATATTCTGGATCTTCAAATTGGGCACGTTGGCCCCTGAAGGTTTAAATTTGGCTCTTGAAAATGTAACCAGTTCTTAAGGTTATTTCTTGTTCCTTTCTAATTGATTTACAATTGTCATGTTTTAAACAATTTTTTTCATTTTTCTTTTATCACCAATTTGCAATACGTCACAATACAGTGACGTTTGTGTGTATTTTGCATTGGTGATGTATATTTTACATTGGTAAATGTATGTTTAACATTGTCTACTAACCCCTGGGGGCAATTTGTATTATTGATGTATTTTTGAATATTTGTTCATGAACATGTATTGCTATATTCTGTACCTTATATAATATGTTTTTGGTTTCTTGTATTCATCTGAAGGTGGTTTATGTGAAACCATTGGAGGCACGTATTCACCGGCACATGAAGGGTCTCTTCTATTTGGACCCAGGTTTAACTTATTAGTGTCTGAACAAAATCAATGAATATATCAACCAATCACTGTGAAGCTCTGTCTATATATGTTTTATCTTGTTTTCATACCCTTGTACCACCTGAGGAAGATAGTTTACTATCGAAACGCGTTGTGGAAAGGGCTCATTAAATACTTATTTTTTTTAGCCCCAAATCCGTTTTCTCTAGTGTCAATCCTTCAGCGCTCCATAGACCGCTTTTTATCTATTCTATACATTCTCTCAGTCCCTCTCTTGGGGGTCAGCTGCAGGAGCAGCTTCCATACAATAACTGCTTAAACCCTTCCCTGTAATTCCCCTCCGTTTGTTCAAATAGAGGACCTGCGTTCAGGGGGCCGCTTCCTCTCAACCAACAGGACCTGTGATGACGCGCATTTGATCCCGAGTCACGTGGTCTGCGGGCGGTCACATGGTCCGCGACCAGGAACCCGGAAACGGTGAGCACAAACGGCGGTCTGCAACACACGGCACGTGGTGTGCCCAGCCACCTGCACCGTGTGGTGAGACTTGCCTGCTCTCTCCATCCTCAGACTGTCACTGGGGTTGTGCAGGGGTGCACAACTCCATTAGGTGAGTGGCCTCTTGGCCGTTTTCTCCATATCAATCCACAAGGTCCTTCACATAGCGCGCTTTTTCTCCTTCTCTCCTTCCCTACATCAACTTGGCACTCTCTTCAAGGAGACACTTTACCCCTTCAACCATTTAAATATTATGTAATTGTGAATGGCAATAGATAAAGATTTATGACAGTTATTTCTATATTCCTAATTACACTTCATCCATACATAGTGATGTATTGTACCTGTGTATGGATGGTGGATACATAGACAGAAGGCCGGGTGGGCACATGACACATTTTGCTCATTAACTAAATAAAAGTTCAAATATTATTCGAGAATGAAGGAAATGAGGAACGAGAGGGAAAGACACAATCGATTGATAGGAGATAAATCAGCAGATAATATAAGGCTACTTACACTCCACTAACTGTAAACCCTCAGAGGAGTTCCGTCCGGCAGTTGCTTATATATCAGCGTCACAACATTCCGTGACCTCATAACCGACAATCACCTACAACCAATGCACTGGACATGAATGGTCTTCTAACCTCTTATGGACACAACTGGTTTTAGCCTTAAAGAGACAGACCATTTTACATTATTTATGTTTTTATCATTGCATTGCATTATTTTTTTCTATAATTTAGTCTTATTTTGCCATGTTTTTTGTGACATTTTTTTTTCTTATTTAGCATTTAGGAAGGAGTGATAATATCCTACAAAACGCGTTTAGCGAATACTGCATCTAGCCAAATTTATCCAGCCGTTGAACTACAAGTTACAGCATCTTTGAGTGTACTATTATCAAATTCTAATGCATTAATAAGCATTCTGTATGAATTGTGGTACCACGAGCTGCAGCATTTTCTTCACACGGTAGTTTTTAAGAAAAATAAAAGATAAAAATTCTAAATCCCCACTTTTCCTGCAATAATAATTCAGAAATAAAAAAATAAGCATCTTTAGTATCGCTGCATCTGGAAAAATTCTGATAAAAATATAAAATTAATAAACTAAAACAGTAAATGCCGTAATGAGAAATAAAACACAAACTTGAAAAAAACTGAAACTCAAAGAATTGCAGTTTTTTTTTTTATTTTGGCCACCACATTGTCTTAAAAATTGCAATAAAAAGTAATCATAAAATCTTAATTTCCCCCAAATTTTATCATTTATCACATTATCAAGTGTCAGCTTTCCATCAGTGATGTACCACTAATGGCGGCAAGTCTCCTGGCTGCTATGCGGCCCGTGAGTTGGGGTGGTCAGTGCCAGTGGTGGCACCACCCCACCACCCGGCTTCGCACTTCCAACTGTATCGGCATCCTGGATGCCAATACAGTTGAAAGCAATAATGGAGGAGAAATGGAGACGTCTCAGCGGCCATTATATTATATGGAGGGTTATGTGTGGCTATTATATTATATGGAAGGCTATGTGGGGGCCATTATATTCTATGGAAGTCTATGTGGGGGCCATTATATTATATGGAGGGCAATATGGGCCCATTATATTATATGGACGGCAATGTGGTTCCTTTATTTTATATGGAAGGCTATGTGGGATCATTATACTGTTTGGAGGGATATATTGGGACCATTATACTGTTTGGTGGGATACGTGGGGCCGTTAAACTATGTGGTGGCTATTTTACTGTTTGGAGTGCTATGTGGGGGCTATTATAATGTTTAGAGGACTATGTGAGGGCCATTATAATGTTTGGAGGGCTATGTGAGGGCCATTATAGTGTTTGGAGAGCTTTGTCTGGCCGTTATACTGTTTATGAGGATTAGTGGAGGCCATTAGAAAGTGTAGAGGTTTGTGTGGGGTCCATCATACTGTGTGGGGTCATCATATTGTATGGAGGGCTGTGTTGGAGTCACAGTTAGGGCATCATACTGGCTTGGGGGGTCATCATACATTGCCAGATGGGTACAGTAGGGTCATCATACTGTACATTTGGAGGGTGCTGTGTAGGAATTCACTGTGGTGGGTATCATACTGTGTTTGGGGGGCACTTTTTGTTGGCATCATATTTTATGAGGGCACTGAAAGAGGAATCTAGGGGCATCAAAAGAAGGTAAATTACTCTGTAAGGGCTGCAAAGTTGAGAGATATGCTCTTCTGTGCCCCACATAATATATATATATATATATATATTTTTTTTTTCTTAGAGAGGGGAGTAGGGGTGATTAGAAGCTCTGTAATGGGATCCCATGATTTTTATGTATGCCTCTGCTTGCCACGCTAAAAAAAAAGAAAAGCCCTCATAGAGGTTTATTGACGGAAAAATAAAAAATTACATGTCTCAGACAATAGCAACAGAAAACTAAAAAAAATATATATATATCAAGTTTGGTATCGCTATAATTATACTGAATTGTAGAATCATATTGCCAGGTCATTTTTGCCACACAATGAACACTATAAAAACAAAATGGAAAAAAAAAATGTCATAATTGCATTTCCTTCACAAATTCACGGCACTTGGATTTTTTTTCCTGTTTTCCAGTACATTGTATGTACAAATGAATTGAGTTATTCCAAACTACAACTCATCTAGGAAAAGAAAAAATTCCCCATCTGCCTTTTTTGACGGAAAACTGAAAAAGTTATGTCTCTTGGAAGAAAGGGAGGAAAAAAGCAAAAACAAAAAATCGCTCTATTGAGAAGGGGTTAAAGACAAGATCATAATGACCGCCGTCGCGACCAGGACCTGTTGTTTGCACGCTGAAGTCAGCTGCAGGTTTCAGAAGAGGACCCCGCACGGCGGAGGAGAAGAGGGAAGGTGAGGATAATGGCTTTTTTTTTTTGTAGACATTACAGAACAGAGGCAAAACAGGGGATATATACCAGGATGGGGCACAGGGTAAGTGACATATGTACTAGGATGGGGGATGTACTGTATATACCAGAATGGAACACATGATGGACACATATACCAGGATGAGGGATTTATATACAAGGATGGAGAGCATCAGATGCAGAGAAGCAATTGACGCGCCCCCTGGGCCGTGGGGTACTCGGCAGCCGGGCCTCTGCGTATGCCGGTGGGGGATATCATGGTGGCTGGCCCGGTCTGTGACCCAGGGCGGTCAGTAAACAAATGGGAATATTTATAGGGAATTTGGAAAGTTTGTGACGCCACCTGTGGAATGCGGCTAAGGGGAGCCGCCGCTGCAGAGCAGTCCTCTGGAGCTGGTGTTACGGCAGCAGGGATGGTGTGGCTCTCCACAGGTAGAGCTGGCTCCAGGGCAGTGTAGGGGTGAACGGTGGATGGTGCAGGGGAGAGACGGCAGGATGGTCCCGGAGGAAAGACGGACACTCACACGGGGGTAAGCTTCAGTACCTTTACTGGTGATGCTGCAGGCACGGTCCAGGGTACTCCAGGCGAAGGGCGCACTTTTGGACTCTCCGCAGTGAGCGGGTATAGGGCCTCCTGATCCATGGCTTTACTCTCTGAGCTTCTGACCTGCCTGGAGCTAGGCCTTGCTTGGTTACTGTCTCTCTTTGCACCTGCTGACCTGGTGGTAGGACCTTCTCCTGGAGATCACTCTCCCTTGACGCTGGGGCCTTCCTGACTCCTAGCCCTGGAACTGCAATCAGCATTTGGTGAACTTGGGACCTGTGTCCTCCAGGGGTTCCGGTGGTTCCTACTGGGTGTAAAGGGTCCCTGTGAGCGTGGACCCGGTGTCCGATATATATATATATCGGGGTGAGCCTGTTATGCTCCTCTGCCCCCTCGCTACGTCTTCCTTCTCCTCTCACCTTTGGCCACACTCAGGGCCCTCACTAGGCTCTCACACGTGCTGTAGGCCTTGGCTCGCCTAAGCACAACAGCCAGCGTGCTGCCTCTTCGCTGCTCTCTGAGCGTCAGCACGCTATCAGACTCCTTCTCAGTCTGACTCTCAACTCTCAACTCCAACACCGAACAATAAACTGGAACTGAGCTGCCTGGCTCAACCCTCCCTATATATATCCCTAACGGGCTCCCTCTGCTGGTCTGAGGTGGTAGGGTGGAGGTGTGTGAATGTGTTAGGGCCTCTTGTGAAGAAGTCCATCCATGCACCCTTCTGGGATCTATGGCACCAGTGCGTAGCAGGGCGCCACAGAATGATGGGAGAGGGAGTGTCACATGAACCTCCTTCCTCCATCATTGCTTTCAATTGTATCGGAATCTGGGGGGGGCGGTTCTCACTGGCCAGAGGGGCAACCCAATGCGGCACTGACACCGGTTCTCCCCAGCTCATGGGCCCCATAGCAGTCACCTGGCCTGCCACCATTGGGGGTACGTCACTGCCCATGACCCAAGCGCTGCAAGGCATGTTGTATGTTCAACTACTGCCTAGAATGTTGAGTTTTCTGGGTTTGAGTCCTGGGAGAGGTTCGCAAAAAAAAAAAAAAATTATAGGTTTCTAATAGTGATGGGCGAGCACTAAAATGCTCGCGTGCTTAATGCTCGGGCTGAGCAAATTGGAATACTCGGGTGCTCAACTCAAGCAACTAGCCCAATGTAAGTCTATGGGAAACTCGAGCATTTTTCAGGCAGCTCCACCCGGCGGTCTGCAGAGGGCCTAAAAATTGCCCAAATCGATGGGAACAGTGCTCAAATGACATGGGGACAGCATGGGGAAGACCCCTGGAAGCAGTTCTGACTCCCAGGTCACTGCTGTCAACAATGTTGTCAGAGGTATTACGCCACTTTTACAGACTCACAATAAAACATACAAAAACGAATCCAAAATGGATTTTCCTGAGAAATATGTTAAGGAACATCCTTTCCAGGGTAATGACTTGCATGTAAGATAAAATAAATAACCAAAACCAAAAATACTCCTCCACACCTTGGGCTGTGTTCATACGTAGAGTTTTTGATGTGTTTTTGCACTTTTGCATTGATTTCAACCAAACAAATGCATTCACTGGGAAATGTCATTTTAACATTTTACAACCTTATCTGGCCATGTGGTGTGTGACACATCATCAGACACATGCATACAGTACTGAAAAGAAGTGGGAACAGCTTGGGGAAGACCCCTGGAAGCATCTCTGTCTCCCAGGTCACTGCCTAAAACTGTGCCCATCATAAGTGATCCTTGGCGCATATGAAGATGCCTTCTGCCATGCACCTGTCGTTGCAGACTTGCAACAATCACCGTTCATGTTCTTGTCCCAGTGCGACGTTCAGTTGTCCCTACCCCATTCTTTGGAATGCAAGCACAAGTATGCAGCCAGCCACCCACCCACAGGCTGCAATACTATACTGCCAAATTTTTGACAGCTGCTTGCACTAGAAATGTGGCCTTTTATGCAGCCACTATTTCTCTCGGTATCGTCTCCGCCTTCCACAAGCACGGGTCCCACAACATTACCCGTGCCTTTTCCAGTGCACTTACTGGGAAGGACCGCCTAACCACAACCACGTGGTCAAGTGAATGTGGCCAGGGACGGTACAGAGCCAGTCCACAGCTTTTTTTTGCTGAGAGTTGTATTTCACCACAGCCATATTCTTTAGCTTGGTGAAAGGACTTGGGAAACCATATCTACTCCAGCTGTCATTTCTCACAGGAAGTCCTCTAAAGTTGCTTTCACTTGAAATGTGGCCTTTTAGGCTCGTGGAGGCGGAAGCTTTTCAAAACCTCATGACGGAGGCGGCCGGGTGTCCATACTCGGTCCTCAGCTGCCACTATTTCTCCCGGTATCGTCTCCGCCTTCCATAAGCACGGGTCCAACAACATTACCCGTGCCCTCCCCAGTGCACTTACTGGGAAGGACCGCCTAACCGCAAACAGGTAACTGTGGCCAGAGACGGTATGGAGCCAGTCCACAGCTGAGTTGTATTTCACCACAGCTATATTCTTTAGTTCAGCGAAAGGACTGGCATAGAGAGAAACCGTATCTACTCTGGGTGTCATTTCTCCCAGGAAGTCCACTAACAATTTAAAGACACATAGAGCAGGGCCACAGTAACAAGTACAACATGTTTCCATTAGAAAGGAGAAGGTCTGCTATACAGTTATAGGGTATGCAGTGAGTCCAACGGCTGACCAAATTCAAGAAAAACCCCACTAACAATTTAAAGACTCATAGAGCAGGGCCACAGTAACAACAAATTCCCATTAGAAAGGAGAGGGTTTCCCATAGTGTTGGCCTATGCAGTGAATGCAAGGGCTGCCAAAAATTGGGAGGCAATCCAATTTCCCTTGGAAGAGACTTAGAGGGCCTCATAAAAAATGTTCCCATTAGAAAGCTCTCCTATAGTTGTAATGCCCATGCACTAAGTGTATGGGCTGACAGACATTTATCCGTGGGGGGTATATATGAACATGCTGTATAAAAAAAATTTTTTACGGGCATCATAAAAACTAGTGTTGAGCAAGCACTAAAATGCTCGGGTGCTCGAAGCGCGGGCTGAGCTCACCATGATACTCGGGTGCTCGACCCGAGCTACGAGCCCAATGTTAGTCTATGGGAGACCTGAGCATTTTTGCGGTGGCACTCCTGGCAGTCTGTAGAAAGCCTAAAAAGTGCCCAAAACGACAGTGACAGTGCTCAAAAGACATGGGGGCAGCATGGGGATCGCCCCTGGAAGCATTTCTGACCCCCAGGTCACTGCTGTCAACAACGTGGTCAGAGGTATTAAGCCACGTTTACGGGCTCACAATAAAACGTTCAAAAACTAAACTGAAACTGCTTTCCTGTGAAATTTGTTAAGGAATTTCCTTTCCAGGGTAAAGATTTGTGTATAAGGTAAAATAAATAACCAAAAACAAAAATACTCCTCCTCACCTTGGGCTATGTTCACAAGTAGGATTTTTCATGCATTTTTGCACTTTTGTATTACTTTCAATCGTGACAAATGCATTCACCAGGAAATGTCATTTTAACATTTTACAATCTTATCTAGCCATGTGCTGTGTGACACATGCATACAGTGCTGAAAAGACAAGGGAACAGCATGGGGAAAACCCCTGTAAGCATCTCTGACTCCCAGGTCACTGCCTAAAAGTGTGCCCATCAGAAGTGATCCTTGCCGCATCAGAAGATGCAGACTTGCAACTATCCCTGTGCAAGTCCTTGTCCCAGGGCAATGTTCAATTGTACCTCCCCCATTCCTTGCAATGCAAGCGCAAATATTCAGCTAACCACCCACCCACCCGCCGTCTGCAATACCATACTGCTAGCTTTCACTTGAAATGGGGCCTTTTAGATTGGAGGAGGCCGAAGCTGGCCACTACCTCATGGCTGTTTCGGCAGCGAGGTATCCATACTCAGTCCCAAGGCTCCCGGCGGCCGGGTGTCCACGCTCGGTCCCCAGCCGCCAGGGGGTGGCCGGGTGTCCATACTCGGTCCCCAGCCGCCCTGTGGCCGGGTGTCCACACACGGTCCCCAGCCGCCTGGGGGCGGCTGGGTGTCCATAAACGGTCCCCAGCCGCCCCTATTTCTCCTGTCACCTTCCCCCACTATTTTCTTAGTCTGGCCTGCTTTAGGGCAGCATTGGACGAGCCCACCAGAGAACCAGACTCCTCCGGTGGGCCCTGGCTTCTGACTCGCCCCCTGGGCCGTGGGGCACTCGGATCCGGGCAATAGGGGGAACGATGGGAGTAGTAGTGGCAACCCTGTTCCGTGGCTCAGGGTGGTCAGGCCAGTGGTAGTCCGTTATGTGTTATTAATTATGTCCGACTACGCCACCCGTGGATTTGCGGTTATTAGGAACCGCCGCTGCATGCAGACCGCTGGGGCTGATGAGGTGTGCAGATATGGTAGTGTGACTCCCCACGGGAAGAGTGGGGCCCCAGGGCAGTATAGTGGATGGTGTGAGTAATGGTAGTGAGAGTCCCAGTGCTGATAGTGCTGGAGGAACAAGGAGCACACAGAGAACAGGTTGCAGTCCAGGGTCTTTACTAAACAGGTAAACTGACCCACAAACAGTCCCGGCTAGGAGGGGACCTGGATGTCTGAGAGCAACGGGGAAATTGGCCCTGGTCAGGGTGAGGGTGTACGCCTACCGTGCTTTCTGCGCTCCTTCTGGCTATCTCCTCCTGATAGGGTAACAGCCCATGTTTCCGAGCTTTCCGTGTTTTCTCGCCTGTATGGCCTGCGACGTGGGTTCCTTTCTGCTCCCAGCCTTGTACGGCTTTACTGGTCCCTTCGGTTGCCTTCGGTTGTGGCAGGGCCTCCAGGCTTCTTAGGCCAAGGAATGTACAGTCCCTTGCGGACTGGTTCTCTGCTGGGGGATGTGGAATCCTTCCAGCCTCAGACACCAAAGTCTGGTAAAATTAAGTCTTTTCTCTGCCAAGACAGGCTCTCTTCGCCTCTTGTCTCTGGCTTGTGGCTCTCCTACTGCCACACTTCCTCTTAGGTGCAACACAACTTTCTGTCCCTGCTCTGGGACACCTCTCAGTGCTGAAGCAGGTCGTCCAGTACTCCCTAACCCTGCCCTCAGTACCAGCTTTTATAGGGGCAGCCAGCTCCCCCTACTGGCCTGAGACAGGAGGCATTGCATGCTAATGTTCCCCTGACTAGAGAATCTCCCCCTTGCTCTCAGACACAGCTTTAATTACACTTGTGGCATCCAGGTCAGGGTGACACACTTCTCCATCAGGGGAGTTGACAGTGCCAAGGTGAGGAGCATGATGATGATAGAAGTTAGAGTGAGGAGCATGATGATGATAGAAGTTAGTGTGGCGCCCCTGAGGGGTCAGTCGCCACAGAGATACTGCACCTCACCCCGAGGTGTGGTGTCTCCCTTCTCTCAGGTAAGATGGGAATGCTGCACGGAACCCCAACCACCTACATCCAACACAACACTGCTCCAGGCCAGCAGGAGGGGCAAGACGCAATGTAGTTTTCTGCTGATCCCTGGCCCTGGCTGGAGTAGGGGGGGGAACCCAAAGATAGGGGGAACCAATAGTGGGTGTGGGTGGAGGAAGTTGATAAACGGAGCATATATACAGTAGTTATATAATAGGAAGCCATATTAGGAAAGGAGGTCTTTAGTGAGGGCTGTGCAGAGGAACAGTCCGGGAGCAGAGGCTCAGGCAGAGTTCTGCTCCACAGTTAGGGCCCAGCATAGTGGCCCGAAGGGGAGCAGGGAGTAGGCTCCAGTTCTAAGAAGGAATCCCAAGGGGGTACGGCGCGTGCAGAACGGCACCCGTACGTCCTGTTCCTGCCCTGTGTCAGGAGGGATCGAGCTTGCCGCATTCTAAACCCCAGGGGGTCAGGTTGGTCCCGGATCCGACGTACAGGAAGGACTTCAGCATACCCGAGCAGGATTAAGAGTGGGCAGCATAGGGCAACGGTGAGAAGGACCAAGTGTGAAGAAGGTCAAATTAGGCACATCTGAAAGTGGGGTTCTGCCAAGCATACCTAAGCTGCTTGAAGGAGGACTGAACCGGTGAACGCAGCGCGACGAGGGAGGCCTTCACCTGTAAAGTGCACTTGTGAATTGCCTAAGAACTGTGAGTAAAGCCTTGGACGACTGCAACGAACAGCCTCTGTCTGTTTCTACACTGGCGCTATCTACCTGCACCACAACGCCCAGTACACTTCACCCACCATTCATCTATTTATCTGTACTGCCCTGAGGCCCGCTCCACCTGTAGGGAGCTGTAACATCTTAAGCTGCCTTGACACCTGCCTTAGTGGACTGTTGCAGCGCTGGTGACCTTCACCAGACACCACAGGTGGCATCACAAACTATCTGAACTTTTATTATTAATTGCTACCCCTTTTTGTGCACTGACCGCCCTGGGCCAGCCACCGTGATATACTGCTCCAGACAGTAAGGCCCCCGGGGGGCGAGTCATTAGCATCTGCTTTGTTTTCTTTTAATGCTAGCATAAGTGTGCAGCCTGCCACCCACCCACCCCCAGGCTGCGATGCCATACTGCTAGCTTGCACTTGAAATGGGGCCTTTTAGTTTGGAGTAGGCCGAAGCTGGCCACTACCTCATGGCTGCTTCGGTGGCCTGGTATCCATACTCAGTCCCCAGCCGCCCGGCGGCCGGGTGTCCATAAACGGTCCCCAGCCGCCCCTATTTCTCCTGTCACCTTCTCACACACTTTTCTTAGCCTGGCGTGCTTTAGGGCAGCATTGGACGAGCCCACCAGAGAACCAGACTCCTCCGGTGGGCCCTGGCTTCTCCATCAGGGGAGTTGAAAGTGCCAAGGTGAGGAGCATGATGATGGTGATAGAAGTTAGCATCTGCTTTGTTTTCTTGGAATGCAAGCGCATATATGTAGTAGCGTCTAGGACTGAGGTGGTCAGCGTTTTGGCGCATATCCTACCTCCTCCGAGGATTGCTGGATGTTTTCCTGCTACTATCCCAGTTCTATGACTCCCGTGAAAACAAAGCTTCAGGTGATAAATGATGGATGAGGTGGTGGCAAAGGAGAAAGAGCAGGAGGAACAGGGACCATTCACATCAATATCAGGCCAGTCAACCACACATGTCTTGTAGGATATGTTTCTGTACCAAAAGGAGCGGTTTGGCTACACAGTTATAGGGCATACAGTGAGTGCAATGCCTACCAAAAATTTAGAGGCATTCCAATGCCCCTTGGAAGTGACATGAAGGTCAGAGGGCCTTAACTAAACCATTTTTTCCATTTATAGCAACTGGGTCTCCTGTGCACTGTTGGCCTAAGCAGTGAATGGCAGGATTTCCAAAAATTATGAGGAACTGCAATGCCCCTTGAAACAGACGTGGATTACAGCGTTCTAAAAACCTTCTACCCATTATTGGGGAGTGGGTCTCCCTTAGTGTTCGCCTATGCATTGAAAAGCAAAAGCTGACTAAAATTAGGAGGAAATGCAATGCCCGTTGGAAGAGTCGTGGAGGTCGCAGTAGCTTAACAAGACAGTTTGAATGCCCCTTGGAAAATTGGTGGAGGTCACAGTAACTTAACAGGATGGTTTTAATGCCGCTCGGAAGAGACGTGGAGGTCGCAGTAGCTTAACAAGACCCTTTTAATGCCCCTCGGAAGAGATGTGGAGGTCCCAGTAGCTTAACAAGATGGTTTTAATGCCCCTTGGAAAAGTGGTGGAGGTGACAGTAGCTTACCAAGATGGTTTGAATGCCCCTTGGAAAAGTGGTGGAGGCCACAGTAGCTTAACAAGATGGTTTTAATGCCCCTTACAAGAGCCATACAGTATAGCATCTTAAAAACATTATTCCCATTATTGGGGAGTGGGTCTCCCATAGTCTTTGCTTATGCCTTCCAAGCAAAAGCTGCCAAAAATTAGGACGGAGAAACTTGCAATGCCCCTTACAAGAGCCATGCAGTATAGCATATTACAAACATTATTCCCATTATTGGGGAGTGGGTCTCCCATAGTCTTTGCTTATGCCTTCCAAGCAAAAGCTGCCAAAAATTAGGATGGAGGAACTTGCAATGCCCCTTACAAGAGCCATGCATTACAGCATATTACAAACATTATTCCCATTATTGGGGAGTGAGTCTCCCATAGTCTTTGCTTATGCATCCCAAGCAAAAGATGCCAAAAATTAGGACTGAGGAACTTGCAATGCCACTTACAAGAGCCATGCAGTACAGCATATTACAAACATTATTCCCATTATTGGGGAGTAGGTCTCCCATAGTCTTTGCTTATGCCTTCCAAGCAAAAGCTGACAAAAATAAGGACGGAGGAACTTTCAATAATGGCATCATGGACCACGGTCACCCTGGTGGTATAGTGGTGGTGGAGACTGAGGATAAGGAGAAGAACATAAAAGAGCCGAAATGAGGAAGCGTATACCCATGTGTGGGTGTGAAGCGGTGCATGTGAATACACCTCCGGAAATAACACAGTGGATTTGACTTTATGTTACTCTGCTGTCATTTGGTGGTGATGAGAAGTCTGGCCCAATCCAGCCCTTGTTCATTTTGATGAGGGTCAGCTTGTCAGCATTGTCAGTTGACAGGCGAGTGCGCTTATCAGTTATAATTCCCCCAGCGGCAATAAAAACACGCTCCGATAACACGCTAATGGCAGGGCAGGCCAGCACCTCCAAGGCGTACAGAGCGAGTTCATTCAAAGTGTCCAGCTTGGATACCCAATAATTAAAAGGCACAGAGGAATCACGGAGGACGCTGGTACGGTCAGCAAGGTACTCCCTCACCATCTTTTGAAACTTTCCTCTCCTTGTGAGAGTACCCCGCGCCTCAGGGTATGTCCGAAGGGAGGGTCTGAGAAAACTGTCCCAGAACATTGACAGTGTTCCCCTGCCTCTGCTGGATTGGAGTTACATCTCTCTTGCATGTACGCCTTGGTTGGGCAACGAACTGTGACCTCTGCCGCTAGCGTGTTCAGATGGGAATTCTGCAGCAAGCGCCTTCTGGTACTGCCCCATTTTTGTAGACCTCTCCACCTCAGGAATAAGAGAGTGAAAGTTCTCCTTGTAGCGGGGGTCTAAAAGTGTCACCAACCAGTAATGACTGTCACCCAACATTTTGACAATACGAGTGTCATGATTAAGGCAGCGTAACATAAAGTCAGCCATGCGTGCCAGACTGGTAACGGGCAAGACTTCCGTGTCCTCACCAAGATGACGACTGACCATGCTCTCCTCCTCCTTCTCCTCCCCCCTGTCCTGAGGCCACCCACGCTGAATCGACGGTATGACAGTTGTACAGGTACTACAGTCTACAGCGCATGATACAAGCTCTTGTTCTTCCTCCTCCTCCTCCTCTCCCTCATTGTCCCCCAATGCACGTTGGGATGAGATGAGGCTGGGCTGTGTGTAATCGACCGCTACGGCTTCTTGATCCATCTCATCATACTCTGGCTGCAATGCCTCCTCTTTAATTCTCTGCAGAGAGCATTGCAAAAGACAGACGAGTGGAATGCTGATGCTAATGATGGCGTCATCGCCACTGACCATCTTGGTGGACTCCTCAAAGTTTGTCAAGATTGTACATATGTCAGACATCCAGGTCCACTCCTGAGGTCTTATGTGTGGAGTCTGACCTGAATAGCAACGGCCTTGTTGCAGCTGGTACTCCACAGCTGCTCTCTTCTGCTCACAAATCCTTTGCAACATGTGGAGGGTAGAGTTCCAACGTGTGGGGATATCACACACCAGTCGGTGTGCTGGAAGCTGCAAACGCTGCTGCAACACAGCAAGGGCGGCAGGAGCTGTAGTCGACTTGCAAAAATGAGCTGACAGGCGGTGTACTTTGACGAGCAGATCTGGCAACTCGGGGTACGATTTAAGAAACCGCTGAACCATGAGGTTAAGCACATGAGCCAGGCATGGTACGTGTGTGATCTCGCCTCGCCTCAGAGCCGCCACCAGGTTACGGCCATTGTCACACACGACCATGCCTGGATGTAGGTTCAGCGGTCTCAGCCACAGATCTGCCTGCTCTTTCACAACTGTCCACAACTCACAAGCAGTGTGACGTTTCTCACCTAAGCTTATGAGTTTCAGCACAGCCTGTTGCCCCTTGGCGGAAGCAGTACTGCAGTGCTTCCGGCTTGTAACTGATGTGGTGATATCTGAGATGGAGGCTGAACATGAGGAGGAGGATGATGCGCAGGAGCTGTACACTGTGGGGGCAACTCTGACTGACAAAGGACCCGCAATCCTTGGTGTGGGGAGGATGTGTTCCGTCCCAAGGTCCGACTGGGTCCCGGCTTCCACTATGTTTACCCAGTGTGCCGTCAGGGAGATGTACCATCCCTGGCCACAAGCACTTGTCCACGTGTCCGTTGTCAGGTGGACTCTCCCAGTAACTGCGTTGTTGAGGGCACAGCAGATGTTTTGGGATACGTGCTTGTGTAGTGCGGGGATGGCACACCGGGCAAAATAGTGTCGGCTGGGGACCGAGTACCGAGGGACGGCCACCGCCATAAGGTTGCGGAAGAATTCCGTCTCCACCAGTCTAAAAGGCAACATTTCCAATGCAAGCAGCCGTGAAATGTGCGAATTTAGGACTGTGGCCTGTGGGGCGTTGGCTGCGAATTTCCGCTTTCGTTCAAAGGTCTGGGATATGGACAATTGAACGCTTTTGGGACGTGGACGTTGATGTTGATGCTGTTTCTTGAGAAACTGCCATAACAAGTGAAGAATGAGAGGAGGGGGCATCTATGCATGCAGTATGGACAGGGGATTGCCTTGCACACTCAACAGGGGGTTCTATTGCACGCACAACAGCGGAAGAAGCAGTGGTGACACCCGATGACACTGGTCGTGGACCCTGGGATTTACCCCACAAAGTCGAGTGCTTTGCTGCCATGTGCCTGATCAGGCTGGTGGTGGTCAGGCTGGTAGTTTTGTCACCTCTGCTGATGCTGGCATGGCAGGTGGTACAAATGGCCTTTTTGGGGTTATCAGCAGAGTCTTTAAAAACTCTGGAAGACCTACAGGTTGTACTGGAAATGTCCCTCGTGTTGGTGTTACGAGGAACTTTTGCCTGTCTTCTGTGTGTGGCCACCACACTGCTTCTTCCTGCCTGTTGGGGTACTCTGCCTCCCTCACCCTGTGTGCTACTGGCCTCGCTCTGCATGTCCTCCTGCCACATTGGGTCAGTTACTAGATCATCCACCACCTTCTCCTCTTTCACTTGCACACCACGATCCTCCTCCTCACTTCCTGGCAATTGTGTCTCGTCATCCACCACCTCTTGTGACAAATTGCCAGCGTCGACTTCCTGTGGCCGTGGCTGTTCAAATATTTGGGCATCGCAACATGGGATCTCCTCTTCCACCACTTTAAGCGGAGCAGGCGAGGGGCACAAATCTGGAAATGGACCAGTGAACAGCTTTTCAGAGTGTCCAAGTGTGGGATCAGTTGCTGACTGACGATACTCGGCATGGTGGGAGGAAGGAGCATCAGGGTGAGGAGGAGTATGCGGTCGAGACTAGTGTTGAGCCGCCCCCGTAGTGTTCGAGTTCGGTTCGGTTCGTCGAGCACCCGTATGTTCGCCGAACTGTTCATCGAACACCTTCGAACACCGTTAAAACCAATGGCAGGCAAACAAAAACACATAGAATGCCCTTCTAAAACCAAAAAAGTGCGAAGCCGACACGGCCAGTCCGTTCCTGCCCTTGCGACCTCCGTGTCGCCGGGTTTGTGCCAGAGCTGCGGTGGACCCTGACGGCCAGCCCCCCTCTCCCAATACTGGTGCCTGTCCGCTGGTGGGTCGAGCGAGCCCCCCTGCGGTGGAGGCAGGTCTTAAATTGTCTCTCTAATTTGAATGAATACACTTTAAATCCTTTTACAAGGATCTATTGGAGGGCAACTCTCATGCCAGCAGCCGCGGTAATTCCAGCTCCAGTAGCGTCCACTGAAGCTGCTGCAGTTAAAAAGCTTTTATAAGGATCGAGCTTGGCGGTCCACCGCAAGACGTCCTACCGCCAGTCCCAGCCCCTGTGCCTTGGGGTGTCTCCCGATGCTCTTCACTGAGTGTCCCGGGGGCCCAAACCATTTCCTTTGAAAAAATTAAGTGTTCAAACTACAGGTGGTGTAGCTTGCTTAACAGCTGGGTTAATCCGCTGACTAGCAGACACTGCTACTAGGCCCAAAGTATTGCTTGGGCTAGATGGAATTAAAAATTTGTAATTAGATACTCTCATTGGATGCTGAGAAAGCATTCCATAGTCTCTTGGCACGCCATATATTATTCTCTTAAAAAGCTTGGGGTAGGGGACCCTTTTATAGCCAAAATCATGGCCCTGTATCGCAATCCGTCAGCTAGGCTGAAGATAAATGGAACATTATCATCACCTTTCATAATCACCAATGGGACAAGGCAGGGATGTCCTCTGTCCCCTCTCTTATACATCCTAGTGATGGAGCACCTGCTCTCATCAATTCACGATAACCCCAATATTAGGGGGATTGAGGTGGGAGGCACCGAGTACAAGTGCTCTGCATTTGCTGATGATGTCCTAGTATATATCACTCAACCACATATATCCATCATTGCTGTTATGGCTGAAATTTTAAAATCAATGCAGCGAAGTCTGAGGCCCTCGATGTCTCCCTCCCCAAATCCATACAGGATTCCATCCAGTACAACTTTCCCTTTGCCTGGCCCTCACAGGGTATCAAATACTTAGGAATTCGTATTCATAGAGACCTCTGCCGTCTATTTTATCTTAATTTTGGGCCCTTTATTGAACAACTCCATAGAGATATTACTTCTTGGACGGTGAAGGATTTTTCCTGGTTCGGCAGTATAAATATACTAAAAATGAGCGTCCTATCTAACCTCTCATACCTCTTCCAAACCTTTCCCGTGGTAATTCCCTCAAATTTTTGGAAAAAACTATGCAGTAACTTTTGCAGATTTATCTGGGCAACTGGGCGTCCACGCATTCGGGGGGACGTTCTGATCAGACACAAACAAAATGGGGGCCTTAGCCTTCCGGATTGTAGAAGGTATTACATGGCAGCAGTACACGCTAGAATCCTGGATTTCTTCCATCATTCGGAGGGGAAATTGTGGGTCAAAATAGCTCAATCCATTTGTCCTAAAGCTCTTACCACTCTCCCATGGTGCGCCCATTTAATTGTCCCCTCTCTTGGCCTCATGTCATATAGTACTTATGACGCGCCCCCTGGGCCTGTGCTGTGCAGGGGAACCCGGAGCCGGATCGCTGGGGGTTGTAGTTTTCCGTGGCGGTGACCCGGTCCGTGCCCAGGGTGGTCAAACCAGTGGCAGTCTATTTGTATTGTAATAAGTGTCCGACTACGCCACCCGTGGATTGCGGTCAGTGGGGACCGCCGCTGCACTGCAGACCGCTGAGGCTGATGTTGTTTGTGCAGCTGAGTATGGGATGACTCCCCACGGGAGGAGTATTGCCTCAGGGCAGCTAGTGTGGATAATGATGGGAGTGATGGTGTGAGTGTCCCAGTACTGATGGTGCTGGTGCGGCGATGAAACACAGAGACTTGTGGTGCAGTTTCCAAAGCTTTACTCACTGTTGTTGTTCAGATCACTTCGGCCAGCAGTGACCGCCCGAGCCATGCTGCGTCCACCAGGTGAGGGACTCGGTCAACTCCCAGGCAATTCCAGAGTGCGGTTCAGAGCTCCCCTCTCTTCCTTTCTCTGGCCGTCCTCACCAGTGACCCACCTTTGTCCAGCTTCCTCGGGCCTTCTGTTGGTGAAACCTCTCTCCGGTTTCCCTGACCCTATGTGGTATGCCTTTCTGGTGGATGTAGTGAGGGGTCGCACCAAGATGTGGTCACAACCTCCGGTTTTGGCTGAGGATTAGTCGCCTCCACCAGTTCGGGTTCCGGTACCCTGCTCTGCCAACCCTTCACCCAGTATCTCCTCTGGGAATATGGGGTTCCTTCTGCCTTCGTGTCTCTGGGCCTTTCTCTGTGTTCCTCGCCTCCTTTCTCCTCTGTTTCAGTTCCTTTCTTACTCTCCTTGCAGTTCCTTCTCTTCTCTCCCTCTCTGCTGTCTCAGGCCTCCACTCCAGGCCTGGCTCTGGAGCTTGGCCCAGACTGAGCCACAGCTCCCTGTCAGCCCTCTCTGGCTGAGCTCCTCTCTGAATTGACCGGACTGAACTCGACCCTGTTCTAAGATGGTGCCCACCTTATATACCTCCTTCTGACACCCGAGCCCAGGTGACTAGCAACCAATGGGCTCCTACCTATGCCCAGAAACCCACCCCTATCTGCTCCTACACCACTGGGTTTTCCACCCCCCTCCCCACTCCAGCCAGGAACAGAAGCTGTCGTGCCTGCACTCTGTCTAGCGGGAGCACCGTTGGTCTGTTCCTCGGAAATGGGGTGTGTGTGGTGCATGCAGCTTACTGAGCCCTGGTCCACACTCCATCCTTACCCGGGAGTGGAATATCACACCTCTGGACTGAGGTGCAATACCCCTGTAGCAGCCGAGCCCTCGGGGTGCTACATTCCCCCCTGGTAAATCACAGCACG
Source organism: Phyllobates terribilis (assembly GCF_046119375.1). Lineage (NCBI taxonomy): Eukaryota > Metazoa > Chordata > Amphibia > Anura > Dendrobatidae > Phyllobates > Phyllobates terribilis. Next base: position 107,625,102 of record NW_027362773.1, read on the forward strand.
TCCTCGGGCTGGAAAAGAGCAAAGACAATTTAAACATACAAGTTTTTAGAATGCATTTGTATATAAGACAATAACTTTTAACCCATCCCTTTATGGGAGGTACTCTTTTCCTTTTAAACGTTACTGGTATAAACATCATAAAACATTACAAGACTTTCTTCACACACATATAAAATGCTATAAACTCTTTTAGCAGCATATGTAACTTTTTCAGTATAAGACATTCTTAAGCAAAAACATTTTCAAGTAAAACATTTCCAAGACCGATTCTTGAGTTCTGGCCGCTGTGCAACTTGCGACCAGGAAAAGGTGCAACAGTCCATTTAATCCTGAGGTAGACGTTGCGGTTTTTGTATAAAACCAGTAGGGGGCGCTGGTGAGGCAGCGGCGCCCGGGTGTGCTGGGCCTTGCGTCCTGGCCTGTGACGTCTCACGCTGTACGGTGCCAGGGTTCAGAGGGCACAGGGCGGGGCGTGACGACGGTGCTTGCTGCCTGAGGCCTAGCTGGTGGCGGTGGAGGCGTGGTGTCAGGTACGGTCCCCGGGGCTTCGGGTCAAGCAACGGAGAGTGAGGGCAGGCTGGTGTTCCCCCGGCTTGGGGTGGTGGCGTCCCCATTACTTGCCTCAGTCTCCGTGGCCTCCTCCGCGGCGTCATCTGCAGCTGCCGGTCCCTCTTCTCCGCGCCCAGCAGTCAGCGCGTTGTCCGGTCCCGGCGGAGTCCTCTGCTGGTCACCTCCGTGCTGCTGGGCCATCTCCTCTCTCCACCCGGCAAACACATCCCGCTGCGCCCGGACCATTCTCCTGTTCAGATCTTCCAGCGCTGCGCGCGCACGGTCCGGGTCTCTAGGCAGCTGGGCCAGCAGTTCCGTCAGGCTGCAGGGTGGTTCAGCTTGCAGCAGGCTGCGGGCCAGGGTGCTGGTGGGGTTCGCTGCTCCCTCCATCTCCGGGTGCAGCAGGTCCAAACTGATCCAGAGCGCGCCCTGCCCCACAGTTTTCTTTCCTATCCGCCCCCATGGGGTTTGGTCTTGGGGGCATCTGCTGACAATCACCTTCAGGGGAAGCCCCCCACGTTGATGGACATCTCCATTGCTGCATTCATGGCTGGTGGGGGCGGGCTCCTTCTTTGGCGCCACTCTGGGACCTGGCCCACGATGGGAGGTGGCTTCTTGTTGTCCTTTGGTGCGCACATAATGGCGTCCGCTCTGCCAGGGCGGGAAAAACGGATGAAGATGGCGGGAAACAGTCCAAGATGGCGTCCGATGGCGGGAATCGGCTCCGGATGGCGGGAAACGACTCTGGACGGCGGGAAACTTCTTTTTAAGGTACATGTGCAATTTTCTTCAGGCACGCAATACCCGTTTGTGGCGGGTTGGTAATGATCCTGCCGACTACGCCAAAGTTGACGCGCCCCCTGGGCCTGTGCTGTGCAGGGGAACCCGGAGCCGGATCGCTGGGGGTTGTAGTTCTCCGTGGCGGTGACCCGGTCCGTGCCCAGGGTGGTCAAACCAGTGGCAGTCTATTTGTATTGTAATAAGTGTCCGACTACGCCACCCGTGGATTGCACTCAGTGGGGACCGCCGCTGCACTGCAGACCGCTGAGGCTGATGTTGTTTGTGCAGCTGAGTATGGGATGAGTATTGCCTCAGGGCAGCTAGTGTGGATAATGATGGGAGTGATGGTGTGAGTGTCCCAGTACTGATGGTGCTGGTGCGGCGATGAAACACAGAGACTTGTGGTGCAGTTTCCAAAGCTTTACTCACTGTTGTTGTTCAGATCACTTCAACCAGCAGTGACCGCCCGAGCCGTGCTGCGTCCACCAGGTGAGGGACTCGGTCAACTCCCAGGCAATTCCAGAGTGCGGTTCAGAGCTCCCCTCTCTTCCTTTCTCTGGCCGTCCTCACCAGTGACCCACCTTTGTCCAGCTTCCTCGGGCCTTCTGTTGGTGAAACCTCTCTCCGGTTTCCCTGACCCTATGCGGTATGCCTTTCTGGTGGATGTAGTGAGGGGTCGCACCAAGATGTGGTCACAACCTCCGGTTTTGGCTGAGGATTAGTCGCCTCCACCAATTCGGGTTCCGGTACCCTGCTCTGCCAACCCTTCACCCAGTATCTCCTCAGTATGGTCTGTTCCTCGGAAATGGGGTGTGTGTGGTGCATGCAGCTTACTGAGCCCTGGTCCACACTCCATCCTTACCCGGGAGTGGAATATCACACCTCTGGACTGAGGTGCAATACCCCTGTAGCAGCCGAGCCCTCGGGGTGCTACACTTATGCCACTGCTTTGGCTTTGAGATCCCCAAAAAAAAGCTTATCCTCAATCGACCCCCAGGGCCACTTGCTCCTGATTTCAGATAATCCAGATTTCCCACCAGGACTATCTGCAAATAGATTTCTCGGTTCAAATAAATCCCATCCGATATTATTTTATCATGTCATCTCCAATACTTCGCTGCTCCCCCTCAATGACTTGTTACAGGGAAGAGCCACTTCCCCGAAGGCTAATTTTGAATATAGCCAGTTACAACACTTCTATTCAACTGTGAAGAAGCGCACACATCTTCATAGAGATCTCACAAACTTTGAAAAATTGAGCCTATCATTGTCACCCCCTACACACTCCATCTCCCTACTGTATAATCTCCTCATTGCCCAGGTAACTGACAATAGGCCAGGATTCTGCGGTGCATGGGAAAGGGAACTGGGGAAGTCCTTCTCTGACTCACAATGGGATAAATGTTTCTTCCTAACACATAAAACCTCAATAGGGTCCAAAGCTTAGGAAACCTCCTTTAAAATGATCTCTAGATGGTACCGGATACCAGCAGTCCTTCATAGATGGTATCCAGTGGTCTCAGATAGATGTTGGAGATGTGGGGAGGGGGAAGGGACAATGTCACACATATGGTGGGCATGCCCTATAATAAATGCATTTTGGGCAAAGGTGGTTCCCATGATTGAGAAGATAACTGGTTTAACTATCCCTAATACGCCAGAAGCCCTCCTTTTATCAATGTTACCAATAAGTAAACATAGTTATAAAAGGTCATCAATAGGCTACCTAATACAGGCAGCTAAGAATGTCATTCCACGACACTGGAAAAGCAGAGACCCTCCCACTGTGGAGGAATGGTTTGCGGAGATCTCCCTCCTTAATAGGATGGAGCATCTGATTGCCATCTCACCGGCTGATGTTGATAGATACTGTGTGATTTGAAGGGATTGGATTGATTTGCAAAACTCTGACGCCTACCATCTAGCCCCCAACTAAAGTTATCCGTGATGTCGGCACAACAATGATCATAATCGCACTCTATTGATTGGTGGTCTGCGGTGGTCCGCTCCCTCTCTCTCTATCTTTCATATGGAAAAATACATGCTTGATCTGGATATTCATGGAAAACCCTCCCTGTACCCCCCAATGTACTGTCGTTATGCATAGATTTATAGTTATACTACCCCTTTTACTATGTATATTGTATTTTCTTGTACTTTTTCAACACAAAAATAAAAAAAAACTTGAATTTGAAAAAAAAAATTGTAATTAGATCTACAGGCGGTGGCTACTCCGCTGACTAGCAGACACTGAAGCTTTGGAGCAGACCTCTGATTCCCAGGCTATAGTATGAGTAAACAGCTCTTCAGACTCAACCATCTGTGTTACCCCAAGCCATAGTGTATGTAGTTTCTTACGGTTAAAAGGGGGAGGAGAGACCCGACCCACCTGGAATTGACGATGGCAACGTCATGTAAAACACAGCAAGGGGACTCCAAAAAGAGTCTCCATTTTTTCCCAAAATTGTAGCACAGACGCCACTTAAGTGGCATCAATTGTCACAGAGTTGCTTAAAATGGTTGGTGAGGTGATTTTCCAAAATCCTCAAGCTTTTAGTCTCCCCAGAATGACACAGGTGGGGCAGATGGTGGTTGTCCCGGCCCGCTAGGCCGCATTGTAGCACAGTGCGTTTCGCACTGCAACTTATGCTTCATATCCGTGTGACGGTTCATGCATGAAGTACTCAAACTATGGATTTTTTGGCCTCTACTTAGCTTTTGGTGACAAATGTTACAGATAACACGAGTTGGGTCACCCTTATCGATCTGAAAAAATGCACAGGCTATGCAAGGTTTAGAGCCCATGCGACTCTGCTACTAGCAATACTATCAAATGATTGGCTGGGTTAGATGCAGAGCGTCTGGGTTTGCTTGGGGGTCACCACAGTCTGCCTAGGCTAGATGCAGTTAAAAATCATTATTAGATACACAGGCTGTGCAGCTTGCTTCGCAGCTGGTTTACTACGCTGACTAGCAGACACTGAAGCTTTGGAGCAGACCTCTGAGTAAACAGCTCTTCAGACTCAACCATCTGAGATACCCCAAGCCATAGTGTATGTAGTTTCTTACGGTTAAAAGGGGGGGCACCCAACCCACCTGTAATTGACGATGTCAACATCACGTAAAACACAGCAAGGGGATTCCAAAAAGAGTCTCCATTTTTTCCAAAAATATGGGGCACAGACACCACTTAAGTGGCATCAATTGCCCCAGAGTTGCTTAAAACGGTTGGTGAGGTTATTTTAACAAATCCTCAAGCTTTTACTCTCCCCAGGAAGACACAGGGGTAGAAAAGTCCTTGCGGATCCATGATTTGTTCATCTTTATGAACGTGAGTCTGTCTACATTGTCAGTGGATAGCCGCGTCCGCTTATCTGTCAGCACACCACCAGCAGCGCTGAACACACGTTCACAGAGAACAAAAATTATTATTAATTTGAAAGCTCGTGGAGCTTAGTATAGATCTCCAAGGCGTGAGTGGCGAGCTCCGGCCATTTATCCAGATTGGAAGCTCAAAAAGAGCAAGGGTCCAGTGACACAGTCATGGCTTCGATGTTCACTTGGAGATACTCCTGTACCATCGTCTCTAGGCGTTGACTATGTGTCTGACTTCTTGTCTCCTGTGGCCTTGCAAAGGATGGGCTAAAAAAGTGGTGAAAGGATTCCGCAAAATTGCTGCTACCAGCAGATACTGTATTACTGTTACGGTTTGAGTGATGAAGACTCGACAGTCCCACGGTTGGCAAGTTAGAACTGTGAGATTCACTAAGTGCACCACTGGTGTTTTGTGGAAAAGCACATGTAAGATTCTGCAACAGTCTCTGCTGATACTCCTGCATGCGTGAATCCCTTTCTATGGCAGGAATTATTTCGGCAAATTTACTTTTGTACCGGGGATCTAAGAGTGTGGCTACCCAGTAGCCAGAATTATTTTTAATTCTGACAATTCGAGGGTCATGTTGCAGGTAGTGCAGCAAGAAGGCACTCATGTGTCTTGCTCATCCAGGAGCACCAAGTCCCTGTTGTGTTGGTGGCGAGGTAAGAATCATGCTTCCTTCCTCTGCCCTCTCCCCCAAACCTCACACAACAGAAATGTGATCAAGGTCTCCCTCATCTGATGAGTCTTCCATGCCCATCGCCAGCTCATCCTCCACTTCTTCCTGGGCTCCTGCACCTTCCTCACTAGTTTGGCTGCTACCATGCGCCCTGGTTAATACCGCTCCCACACCCTCCCATGCCTGCCGCCTTGGTGCTGCCAACCGTCTGGACCTTGCAGATGTTAGCCCTTCCACATACAACTCCTCCTTCTCTACTTCCTCCACCTCCTCTTGTCCCACCACCTGACTCCGAATTCTGTTTAACATGTGCTCCAGCATGTAAATCACCGGAATAGTCATGCTGATAATGGCATCGTCAGCACTAAACGTCTTCGTCGCCATTTTAAAACTGTGCAGAAGGGTGCATAGGTCCCTGATCTGAGACCACTCCTCCAGCGTGATTTGCCCCACCTCTGGATCTCATTGGCCCAGGCTATAGTCAGAACGTATTGCACCAGGGCTTGTCGGTGCTGCCACAGTCGCTGCAACATGTGCAGAGTTGAATTCCACCGTGTTGGCACATCGCATTTTAGCCGGTGAAGTGGCAGGCTCAACGACTTCTGTAGAGATGTAAGTCGCTGAGCTGCGGGATGCGAACGGCGGAAGTGAGCACACAGCGACCATGCCCTCTGCAGAAGGCCATCTAGTCCGGGATAGTGGGCTAAAAATAGCTGGACAACCAGGTTCAACACCTGAGCCATACAAGGCACGAGTGTGACATTGCCCCGGCGAAGGGCCGCACCCAGGTTTGCAGCATTGTAGCACATGGCCTTCCCTGGTTGCAGGTCCAGTGGAGACAACCATTCATGAAACTGGTTCTCCAGAGCTGACTACAACTCTTCAGCTGTGTGACTCACATTTCCCAGACATTTCAAAGTAAAAACCATCAGATGACTTTAAGCCCTGCTGCCAGCATAGTAAGGAGGTGTGCAGGATCCCTTCTGCGCAGTTAGAAAGCGGGTGGCATGACCAGACAGGCTTTGGGTTCAGGTGGAGGACCGAGAGGAGGTTGAGGAGGCAGAAGCAGTGGAGGAACTTCGAGATAAAGAGGATTGATGCACAACTCGTGGGGACGGCAAGACTTGGACAGCAGCCCCTTGTCCTGCTGTCACCATAGTTAGCCAGTGCCCAGTCAGCGACATGTAACGCCCCTGTCCATGCCTACTCGTCCAAGTGTCTGTGGTGAAATGCACCCTGTCACACAAAGAGTTTTTCAAAGAAACGGTGATGTTGTGTGCGACATGCTGATGGAGCGCAGGCACACCTTTCTTTGAGAAGTAGTGCCGACTGGGCATCCGGTACTGGGGCACTGCGACGGACATAAGGTCTCAAAAATCCTCTGTGCCCACCAGGCGGAAAGGCAGCATTTCTGTAGCCAAGAGCTTGCAGATGGTGAAATTCAACCTCTTAGCTTTCTCATGGCTAGGAGGAAATGGTCTTTTACTTGTCCACATCTGAGGGACCGAGGTCTGGCTGTTGTGCTTAGACGGGGTTGAGTAGGGTGTCCCCGGCAAACTGACTGTCTGTGAGGAATATGCAGGCGGAAAAGTTAGGTTGCCTTGATCCAAAGGTGGTGCTCTCAATGTCGGAGAGCGCTCAACACCAGCTGGTGTTTCCACTTCCAAATGAAATGATGACCTGCCAATCACACTGTCTGTTGCGGGTAAAGAAGTGGCAGGTCTGCGTCTCAAAACAGGTGTGACTGCTGTCCCCCTAGTCACAGAGGATGAAGAGGCCGCAGATGCACAAGATGCGGCAGACGGTGGTTGGCCCGGCCCGCTAGGCCGCATTGTAGCACAGTGAGCTTCCCACTGCAACTTATGCTTCATATCCATGTGATGGTTCATGCATGAAGTACTCAAACTATGGATTTTTTGACCTCTACTTAGCTTTTGGTTACAAATGTTACAGATAACATGAGTTGAGTCATCCTTATCGATCTGAAAAAATGCCCAGGCTATGCAAGGCTTAGAACCCATGAGACCTAAAGAGCCACCACGACTTGTTGTCAGAGGCAGAGTTGTGTTTGAGGATGCAGTTGTTGACGTGCTTCCAGTATTACGTCTCTGTCCAGGAAGGCGCAACCTGACCTCGTCGTCACTAGCATCCTCCTCTACCTCCTCTGCTGACCTCATCGACTGGCTGACTGTGGGTTAACAGTAAGTGGGATTTGCAACCTCGTCATCATCACCCTGTGTGTTCTCACACCCATCGTCCTCAGAGCCAACCTCTTCCTGCCCTGACAAAAGACTCAAGTTGTCGCTCCAATCAGGTATTTGAGTCTCATCATCGTCTTCCTCATTGTCTCCACCAACAGGAGTTACAGTTTGGGAACGAGGGTCTACATTATGGTCAGAACCTACTTCATCTGGTCCTGGATCCGACTCATAAAGATTCTGGGCATCAGTGCAGATCATTTCCTCGTCTGGATTCACAGAAGCTCTGGAGCCGACCTCTGATTCCCAGGCTATAGTATGAGTAAACAGCTCTGCAGACTCAACCATCTGTTCTACCCCATACTCAGACAGGCAGCTGGAGACTTGGGAGCTGTGAGGAAGCAAGTGCGATTGGGGTGACACCTCTGAGGACTGAAGTATTTGTGATGTTGAAGTTGAGGTGGAGGAGAGCCCACTTAAAGGAGCACTTGATATCCGTTGAAGCACCTGCTGTTTTTGTGCCTCATCTGGAATTTGTAGTGATGGGCTTGGCCGTAAGAAAGGGATCGTATCACATTGTCCACTTAAAGAAGTAGACATCTTAGTTTGGCTGGAAGATGGTCTTTCTTCTGCGGATGATACTGTTGCTTTAACACCTACCCCATGGACACAACCTTTTTTTCCCTTCCCAACATGCCTATTCCCCTATCCACCAGATGCAGGCCTTTTGCCACTCATTTTGGTGGTTAACTAATTGACAACTCTGGAGTTATTTGCACAAAAAACGATGGATGGAAACCGAGCAGAGCTGAGTGGCCAAATTGTGGTACTAGCCCAAAAGGATTGGCTAGGTTAGAAGCAGTAAAACAATTTTATTAAATACACAGATGGTGGAGCTTGGTATAGATGGCCTAATAGAATGAGTACCAAACACTGCTACAGGCCCAAAATTATTTTCCAGGCAAGATGCAGCTAAAAATTATTAGTAATTTCAAACCTGGTGGAGCTTAGTATAGATGGCCTAATAGAATGAGTAACACACACTGCTAATATGCCCAAAATTATTTTACAGGCAAGATGCAGCTAAAAATTATTAGTAATTTGAAAGCTGGTGGAGCTTAGTATAGATGGCCTAATAGAATGAGTACCACACACTGCTAATATGCCCAAAATTATTTTCCAGGCAAGATGCAGCTAAAAATTATTAGGAATTTGAAAGCTAGTGGAGCTTAGTATAGATGGCCCAATAGAATGAGTAACACACACTGCTAATATGCCCAAAATTATTTTCCAAGCAAGATGCAGCTAAAATTATTAGTAATTTGAAAGCTGGTGGAGCTTATTATAGATGGCCTAATAGAACGAGTACCACACACTGTTAATATGCCCAAAATTATTTTACAGGCAAGATGCAGCTAAAAATTATTATTAATTTCAAAGCTGGGGGAGCTTGGTATAGATGGCCTAATACAATGAGTACCACACACTGCTACTAAGCCCAAAATTATTTTCTGGGCTAGATGCAGCTAAAAATTATTATTAATTTCAAAGCTGGTGGAGCTTGGTATAGATGGCCTAATACAATGAGTACCACAAACTGCTGCTAAGCCCAAAATTATTTTCCAGGCTAGGTGCAGCTAAAAATTATTATTAATTTCAAATCTGGTGGAGCTTGGTATAGATGGCCTAATACAATGAGTACCACACACTGCTACTAAGCCCAAAATTATTTTCTGGGCTAGATGCAGCTAAAAATTATTATTAATTTCAAAGCTGGTGGAGCTTGGTATAGATGGCCTAATACAATGAGTACCACACACTGCTACTAAACCCAAAATTATTTTCCAGGCTAGATGCAGCTAAAAATTATTATTAACTTCAAAGCTGGTGGAGCTTGGTATAGATGGCCTAATACAATGAGTACCACACACTGCTACTAAGCCCAAAATTATTTTCTGGGCTAAATGCAGCTAAAAATTATTATTAATTTCAAAGCTGGTGGAGCTTGGTATAGATGGCCTAATACAATGAGTACCACACACAGCTACTAAACCCAAAATTATTTTCCACGCTAGATGCAGCTAAAAATTATTATTAATTTCAAAGCTGGTGGAGCTTGGTATAGATGGCCTAATACAATGAGTACCACACACTGCTACTATGCCCAAAATTATTTTCCAGGCAAGATGCAGCTAAAAATTATTATTAGTTTCAAAGCTGGTGGAGCTTGGTATAGATGGCCTAATACAATGAGTACCACACACTGCTACTAAGCCCAAAATTATTTTCTGGGCTAAATGCAGCTAAAAATTATTATTAATTTCAAAGCTGGTGAAGCTTGCTATAGATGGCCTAATACAATGAGTACCACACACAGCTGCTAAGCCCAAAATTATTTTCCGGGCTAGATGCAGCTAAAAATTATTATTTATTTCAAAGCTGGTGGAGCTTGGTATAGATGGCCTAATGCAATGAGTACCACACACAGCTACTAAGCCCAAAATTATTTTCCGGGCTAGATGCAGCTAAAAATTATTATTAATTTCAAAGCTGGTGGAGCTTCGTATAGATGGCCTAATACAATGAGTACCACACACTGCTACTAAGCCCAAAATGATTTTCTGGGCTAGATGCAGCTAAAAATTATTATTAATTTCAAAGCTGGTGGAGCTTGGTATAGATGGCCTAATACAATGAGTACCACACACTGCTACTAAGCCTAAAATAATTTTCCGGGCTAGATGCAGCTAAAAATTATTATTAATTTCAAAGTTGTTGGAGCTTGGTATAGATGGCCTAATACAATGAGTATCAAACAATGCTACTAAGCCCAAGATTATTTTCCGGGCCAGATGCAGCTAAAAATGATTATTTATTTCAAAGCTGGTGGAGATTGGTATAGATGGCCTAATACAAAGAGTACCACACACAGCTACTAAGCCCAAAATTATTTTTCGGGCTAGATGCAGCTAAAAATTATTATTAATTTCAAAGCTGGTGGAGCTTGGTATAGATGGCCTAATACAATGAGTACCACACACTGCTACTAAGCCCAAAATTATTTTCCACGCTAGATGCAGCTAAAAATTATTATTAATTTCAAAGCTGGTGGAGCTTGGTATAGATGGCCTAATACAATGAGTACCACACACTGCTACTAAGCCCAAAATTATTTTCCGGGCCAGATGCAGCTAAAAATTATTATTAATTTCAAAGCTGGTGGAGCTTGGTATAGATGGCCTAATACAATGAGTACCACACTCAGCTACTAAGCCCAAAATTATTTTCCGGGCTAGATGCAGCTAAAAATTATTATTAATTTCAAAGCTGGTGGAGCTTGGTATAGATGGCCTAATACAATGAGTACCACACACTGCTACTATGCCCAAAATTATTTTCCGGGCTAAATGCAGCTAAAAATTATTATTAATTTCAAAGCTGGTGGAGCTTGGTATAGATGGCCTAATACAATGAGTACCACACACTGCTACTAAGCCCAAAATTATTTTCTGGGTTAAATGCAGCTAAAAATTATTATTAATTTCAAAGCTGGTGGAGCTTGGTATAGATGGCCTAATACAATGAGTACCATGAGTACCACACACAGCTACTAAGCCCAAAATTATTTTCCGGGCAAGATGCAGCTAAAAGTTATTATTAATTTCAAAGCTGGTGGAGCTTGGTATAGATGGACTAATACAATGAGTACCACACACTGCTACTATGCTCAAAATTATTTTCCGGGCTAGATGCAGCTAAAAATTATTATTAATTTCAAAGCTGGTGGAGCTTGGTATAAATCTCCTAATACAATGAGTACAACACACTGCTACTAAGCCCAAAATTATTTTTTGGGCTAGATGTAGCTAAAAATTATTATTAATTTCAAAGCTGGTGGAGCTTAGTATAGATGGCCTAATAGATTGAGTACCACACACTGCTAATATGCCCAAAATTATTTTACAGGCAAGATGCAGCTAAAAATTATTATTAATTTCAAAGCTTGTGGAGCTTGGTATAGATGGCCTAATACAATGAGTACCACACACTGCTACTAAGCCCAAAATTATTTTCCGGGCTAGATGCAGCTAAAAATTATTATTAATTTCAAAGCTGTTGGCGCTTGGTATAGATGGCCTAATACAATGAGTACCACACACTACTATTATGCCCAAAATTATTTTCCAGGCAAGATGCAGCTAAAAATTATTAGTAATTTGAAAGCTGGTGGAGCTTAGTATAGATGGCCTAATAGAATGAGTACCACACACTGCTACAGGCCCAAAAGGTTTTACTTGGCTAGGTGCAGTAAAAAATTTGTATTACATACACAGGTGGTGTAGCTTGCAACACAGATAGGCTACTCCACTGACTAACACACACTGCAAGAGGCCCAAAAGGATTTGCTTAGCTAGATTTAGCCAAATGCTGTGAAAAACACTTGCACAGCACTAAAACAGACCTGCCTGGGGAAAAGTGATAGGAATTGATGTAACCTAGCCCTCAAAAGGGCTGGAATTACAACTAGTCACTAGAGATGAGCGTTGTTCTACTCGAACTGTTCGCCAATCTCAAATTCGAGCTGTTTTGGGCCGTGTTCGAGCCGTTCGGCGAACACGAACAATTTGAGAAAAATTCGGCTGTTCGAGGTTATGTTCGATAACTGTTCGTGCACTAAAATCATAACTGGATTTTTTCTCAGTAATGATGAAAATTAATGTTAATACGCAGTTTGAGTGTACAGCGGGGTGGGGGAGGGGCAGGGGATGGATCTCTGCAGGAACAATGAAGATCTCCATTTTTTTTTTCTCTTTCCCGCATTTACAGTGGGGAGGTGCAATCTGTCAGCCTATCAGCAGCGCACACACGGAGCGAAGTGCTTTTTTTCACAAAAGCAAGGGCATGTGTCATTGGCAGTGTATGTCACATGTCCTTGCCCTATAAGACCAAGCCATTTTCCCCGTCGCCACCATTTTCTCACTGCTGCAGCTGCGTGTTAGACGGCACCGCTGTTGCTGTGTGCGCTATACCTTGTTAATTTCAAGCCAATTTTTGCACAAATCTACAGATAGCTTGGGAGTAGGGAATAGTTGTGATTGCAGTCCTTTTAAGGACTAGGTTACAGCATTTCCTACGACTTTTATCAGGCACGTCTGTGCTCTTAAATAGATAGATTGTGGGAGTAAAGACTAATTGCAATTGGAGTCCTTTTCAGGACTAGGTTACATCAGTTCCTATCAGTTTTTGCCAGGCAGGTCTGTGCCAGTGCTGTGCAAGTTTTTTTCACAGCATTTGGCTGAATCTAGCAAAGCTAATCCTTTTTGGCCTATTGCAGAGTGTGTTAGTCAGTGGAGTAGCCTATCTGTGTTGCAAGATATACCACCTGTGTATAGAATACCAATTTTTACTGCACCTAGTGAAGTAAAATCTTTTGGGCATAGCATCATTCTATTAGTCCATCTATACTGACCTCCATCAGGTTGCAAATTGAATATAATTTTTTTCTGCACCTAGCTCTGAAAAAATATTGGGCTTCTAGCTGTGTGTGGGACTTGTTGTATTAGTCCATCTATACTGACCTCCATCAGGTTGCAAACTGCATATATTTTTTTCTTCATCTACCTCTGAAAAAATATTGGGCTTCTAGCTGTGTGTGGGACTTGTTCTATTAATCCATCTATACAGACCTCCATCAGGTTGCAAACTGAATATATTTTTTTCTGCATCTACCTCTGAAAAAATATTGGGCTTCTAGCTGTGTGTGGGACTTGTATTAGTCCATCTATACTGACCTCCATCAGGTTGCAAACTGAATATATTTTTTTCTGCATCTACCTCTGAAAAAATATTGGGCTTCTAGCTGTGTGTGGGACTTGTTGTATTAGTCCATCTATACAGACCTCCATCAGGTTGCAAACTGAATATATTTTTTTCTGCATCTACCTCTGAAAAAATATTGGGCTTCTAGCTGTGTGTGGGACTTGTTGTATTAGTCCATCTATACTGACCTCCATCAGGTTGCAAACTGAATATATTTTTTTCTGCATCTACCTCTGAAAAAATATTGGGCTTCTAGCTGTGTGTGGGACTTGTTCTATTAATCCATCTATACAGACCTCCATCAGGTTGCAAACTGAATATATTTTTTTCTGCATCTAGCTCTGAAAAAATATTTGGCCTTCTAGCTGTGTGTGGGACTTTCTCTATTAGTCCATCTATACTGACCTCCATCAGGTTGCAAATTGAATATAATTTTTTTCTGCATCTAACCCAGCCAATAGTTTTGGCCTAATACCACAGTTTGGCCACTCAGCTCTGCTCGGTTCCCATCCATTGTTTTTTTGTGCAAACAACTCCAGAGTTGTTAATTAGTTAACCACCAAAATGAGTGGAAAAAGGCCTGCTGCTGGTGGAAAGGGGAATAGGCGTGTTGGGAAGGGGAAAAAAGGTTGTGTCCGTGGGGTAGGTGTTAAAGCAACAGTAACATCTGCAGAAGAAAGACCATCTTCCAGCCAAACTAAAATGTCTACTTCTTTTAGCGGACAATGTGATAAGATCCCTTTCTTACGGCCACGCCAATCGCTACAAATTCCAGATGAGGCACAAAAACAGCAGGTGCTTCAACGGATATCAAGTGCTCCTTTAAGTGGGCTCTCCTCCACATCAACTTCAACATCACAAATACTCCAGTCCTCAAAGGTGTCACCCCAATCGCACTTGCTTCCTCACAGCTCCCAAATCTCCAGCTGCCCGTCTGAGTATGAGGTAGAACAGATGGTTGAGTCTGCAGAGCTGTTTACTCATACTATAGCCTGGGAATCAGAGGTCGACTCCAGCGCTTCTGTGAATCCAGACGAGGAAATGATCTGCACTGATGCCCAGAATCTTTATGAGTCGGATCCAGGACCAGACGCAGAAGGTTCTGACCATAATGTAGACCCTCATTCCCAAACTGTAACTCCTGTTGGTGGAGACAATGAGGAAGACGATGATAAGACTCAAATACCTGATTGGAGCGACAACTTTAGTTTTTTGTCAGGGCAGGAACAGGTTGGCTCTGAGGACGATGGGTGTGATAACGCACAGGGTGATGATGATGAGATTGGAGATCCCACTTACTGTCAACCCACAGTCAGCCAAGAGATGAGGTCAGCAGAGGAGGTGGAGGAAGATGCTAGTGACGACGAGGTCAGGTTGCGCCTTCCTGGACAGAGACGTAGTACTGGAAGCACGTCAACAACTGCATCCTCAAACACAACTCTGCCTCTCACCACAAGTCGTGGTGGCTCTTCAGGTCGCATGGGTGCTAAGCCTTGCATAGCCTGGGCATTTTTTCAGATCGATAAAGATGACCCAACTCGTGTTATCTGTAACATTTGTCAGCAAAAGCTAAGTAGAGGCCAAAAAATACATAGTTTGAGTACTTCATGCATGAACCGGCACATGGACATGAAGCATAAGTTGCAGTGGGAAGCTCAGTGTGCTACAATGCGGCCTAGCCGGCCGGGCCAACCACCGTCTGCCATATCTTGTGCATCCGCGGCCTCTTCATCCTCTGTGACTGGGGGGACAGCAGTCACACCTGTTTTGGGGCGCAGACCTGCCACCTCTTTACCCGCAACAGCCAGCGTGATTGGCAGGTCATCATTTTCTTTGGAGGTGGTAACACCAGCTGGTGTTGAGCGCTGTCCGACATCGATAGCACCACCTTTGGATCAAGGCAACCTAACATGTCCGCCTGCATCTTCCTCACAGACCGGCAGTTTGCCGGGGACACCCTTATCAACCCCGACTAAGCACAATAGCCAGCCCTCGGTCCCTCAGATGTGGACAAGTAAAAGACCATTTCCTCCTAGCCATGAGAAAGCTAAGAGGTTGAATTTCACCATCTGCAAGTTCTTGGCTACAGAAATGCTGCCTTTCCGCCTGGTGGACACAGAGGATTTTCGAGACCTTATGTCCGTCGCAGTGCCCCAGTACCAGATGCCCAGTCGGCACTACTTCTCAAAGAAAGGTGTGCCTGCGCTCCACCAGAATGTCGCACACAACATCACCGCTTCTTTGAGAAACTCTGTGTGTGACAGGGTGCATTTCACCACAGACACTTGGATGAGTAGGCATGGACAGGGGCGTTACATGTCGCTGACTGGGCACTGGGTAACTATGGTGACAGCAGGACAAGGGGCTGCTGTCCAAGTCTTGCCGTCCCCATGAGTTGTGCGTCAATCCTCTTTATGTCAAAGTTCCTCCACTGCTTCTGCCTCCTCAACCTCCTCTCGGTCTTCCACCTGCACCCAAAGCCTGTCTGGTCATGCCACAAGCTTTCTAACTGTGCAGAAGGGATCCTGCACACCTCCTTACTATGCTGGCAGTAGGGCTCAACGTCATCAGGCGGTTTTTACATTGAAATGTCTGGGAAATGTGAGTCACACAGCTGAGGAGTTGTGGTCAGCTCTGGAGAACCAATTTCATGAATGGTTGTCTCCACTGGACCTGAAACCAGGGAAGGCCGTGTGCGACAATGCTGCAAACCTGGGTGCGGCCCTTCGCCGGGGCAATGTCACACACGTGCCTTGTATGGCTCACGTGTTGAACCTGGTTGTCCAGCAATTTTTAGCCCACTATCCCAGACTAGATGGCCTTCTGCAGAGGGCACGGTCGCTGTGTGCTCACTTTCGCCGTTCGCATCCCGCAGCTCAGCGACTTACATCTCTACAGAAGTCGTTGGGCCTGCCACTTCACCGGCTAAAATGCGATGTGCCTACCCGGTGGAATTCAACTCTGCACATGTTGCAGCGACTGTGGCAGCACCGACAAGCCCTGGTGCAATACGTTCTGACGTATAGCCTGGGCCAACGAGATCCAGAGGTGGGGCAAATCACGCTGGAGGAGTGGTCTCAGATCAGGGACCTATGCACCCTTCTGCACAGTTTTGAAATGGCGACGAAGATGTTTAGTGCTGACGATGCCATTATCAGCATGACTATTCCGGTGATTTACATGCTGGAGCACATGTTAAACAGAATTCGGAGTCAGGTGGTGGCACAAGAGGAGGTGGAGGAAGTAGAGGAGGAGGAGTTGTATGCGGAAGGGCTAATGTAGCACCCTGAGGACTCGGCTGCTACAGGGGTATTGCACCTCACTCCAGAGGTGTGGTATTCCACTCCCGGGTAAGGATGGAGTGTGGGACTGAGCTCAGTAGGCTGCATGCACTACATACATCCCATTTCCGGGGGACAGAACTACGGTACTCCCACCAAGTAAATGTGCAGGTACGACAGCGTCTGTCCCTGGCTGGAGTGGGAGGGGGGGTGGAACATCCCAGTAGTGTAGGGGCAGATAGGGGAGGGGCTCTTGGCATAGAGATAGGAGCCCATTGGGTGCTGGTCACCTGGGCTCACACATAGAGGGAGTATATATGGTGGGCACCATCTTAGGACAGGGTCAGTCAGTCAGTCTGAGCAGAAGCCGAAGGAGAGTTCAGCCAGGAGGGCTGACTAGGAGCTGTGGCTCCGGCTGGGCCCAGCTCCAGGGCCAGGCTTGTAGTGGAGAGGAAGAAGGAAGGCCCAGAGACGCAGAAAAGAGGGAACCCTAAGATCCCAGAATTAAGCCAAAAGGGTGAAGGGTTGGCAGAAGAGGGCACCGGATCCCAAGCTGGCGGAGGCAAAAGTAACCCTTAACCAGGAACCGGAGGTCGTGGTCAAGTTTTGCCACGACCCTCACCACATCCACCAGGAAGGTACACCAAGAGTAGGGTCAGGAAAGCCAGAGAAGGTTTTACCGTAGAAGGCCCAAGGGAACCGGACAAAGGTGGATCCCTGGTGGGGACGGCCAGGAGAAAGAGAGTGAGAGGGAAGCTCAGGACCACGCTCCGGAACTGCCTGGGGGTTAGCCGAGTCCCGCACCTGGTGAATGCAGTACGGCTCGGGTGGTCACTCCCGGCTGAAGTGACTAAAGCAACATCAGTGAGTAAAAACCCTGAAACTGCATCTCACGTCTCTGACTCTCCTTTCTGCACTATCACTACCTCCATCATCCGCACCAGCTGCCCTGAGGCCATACCCCTCCCGTTGGGGGTTATACCACCATTGCTGCACACATACTACCGGCCTCAGCGGACTGTTCTGCAGCGGCGGCCTTGTGACCGCAAATCAACGGGTGGCGTAGTCGACACTGAAACAACATCTACCAAGACTGCCACACACTTAGTTTGACCACCCTGGGCACGGACCGGGTCACCGCCACAAGGACTACTACCCCTATCTAGATCCGGCTCCGGGTATCCCTTGAACATGGCCCAGGGGGCGCGTCAACTTTGGCGTAGTCGGCAGGATCACGTGCCCGCCACCACCGGGTACTGCGTGCCTGAAGAAAAGTTTATATGTACCGTAAGAAGAAGTCTCCCGCCAATTCCGGAGGGTCCCCGCCATCGGACGCCATCACGGGTCGTTTCCCGCCGGCTGCCCGCCATCTGCAGCTTTTTCCCGCCATCCACGGAGTTTCCCGCCACTGGGAGACGATTCCCGCCATTTGAGAAGATTTCCCGCCCTGGCAGAGTGGACGCCATTATGGGCGTGCCAGAGGGTGGCAAGAGGCCACCTCCCATCGTGGGCGAGGTCCAAGAATGGCGCCAAAAGCGAAGACCGCCCCCACCAGCAGAGATTGCAATGATTGAGATGTCCGTCAGCGTGGGTGGTCTGCCCCTGGAACTGACAATCACCAAGTTGCCCCGGGACCACCCTCAGTGTGGGCGGATACAGAACAAAAGAGTGAGGATGGGTGCAGCCTGGAAGAGTCTGGAGAGGTCGCACCCGGAGATGGAGGGAGAGTCAGGCAGCACCGACCCTGTGGTCAGGAGCCTGTTGCAAGTCACCACCCCACAAGACCTGGTGGAGATCCTAGCACAGCTCCCCCGAGACCGGGAGCGTGCACAGACCGCGCTGGAGGGCCTCGCACGGAGGATGGCCCAGGTGCAGCGAGAAACGCTGACTGAGTGGAGTAGGGAGATGGCCCAGCAGGCTGGAACCCGCCAGCGGAGCACGCCACCCGAGACGAGGAGTCTGACCGCCTCTGAGGATGGTGCAGGAGTAATGAAGGCCGGAGACGACGCCGTGGAAGGAGCTGAAGAGACGGAGGCAGGTAAAGGGGACGTCACTACCCCAAGCCTAGAAACCGCGAGCCTGCCCCAGCTCCCCGTCGCAGAGCCCGAAATTCCCCCTACCGTGCCCGTCGCTGCACCGCCACAGCTACAGACTAGGCCTCAAGTAGGCGCCGCGGCCACGCCCCCTGTGACGTCACGCGCCTCAACCCCGAGCGCGGCCAAGCAGGAGACGCCACCGGCCTGGTCGCAAGGTTGAGTGCCCCCGGGCGCCGCCGTCTCCACAGTGCCCTTTACCTTTAGAGCACCACCGGCCTGGTCGCAAGGCCTGGTGAATCCGGGCGCCGCTACTACCACCGCGCCCTCAACCCACAAAGTCCTACCCTTGGGTGAAGACCTGTTCGCCCAGCACACTTGCCCGGATGGGCAGCCCTTTGAGTGGCCACCGGAGTACCTCCATCCCCGACTCCGGAAGGAAAGGCCTCTGTGTGAGCCTCTGATTCCGGCTCCGGCGCCCGCCAAGATCACTCCGCTCCCGTTGGAGGAGGCCCAATTCGAATGGGACCCCACTGGAGAAAACCTCATCGGCTTCACCCACGAGACCCGGGCGGCCGCAGCCCAGCGAGCGAGCTAAAAATTATTATTAATTTCAAAGCTGGTGGAGCTTGGTATAGATGGCCTAATACAATGAGTACCACACACTGCTACTATGCCCAAAATTATTTTCCGGGCTAAATGCAGCTAAAAATTATTATTAATTTCAAAGCTGGTGGAGCTTGGTATAGATGGCCTAATACAATGAGTACCACACACTGCTACTAAGCCAAAAATTATTTTCTGGGTTAAATGCAGCTAAAAATTATTATTAATTTCAAAGCTGGTGGAGCTTGGTATAGATGGACTAATACAATGAGTACCACACACTGCTACTATGCCCAAAATTATTTTCCGGGCTAGATGCAGCTAAAAATTATTATTAATTTCAAAGCTGGTGGAGCTTGGTATAAATGGCCTAATACAATGAGTACAACACACTGCTACTAAGCCCAAAATTATTTTTTGGGCTAGATGTAGCTAAAAATTATTATTAATTTCAAAGCTGGTGGAGCTTAGTAAAGATGGCCTAATAGATTGAGTACCACACACTGCTAATATGCCCAAAATTATTTTACAGGCAAGATGCAGCTAAAAATTATTATTAATTTCAAAGCTTGTGGAGCTTGGTATAGATGGCCTAATACAATGAGTACCACACACTGCTACTAAGCCCAAAATTATTTTCCGGGCTAGATGCAGCTAAAAATTATTATTAATTTCAAAGCTGTTGGCGCTTGGTATAGATGGCCTAATACAATGAGTACCACACACTACTATTATGCCCAAAATTATTTTCCAGGCAAGATGCAGCTAAAAATTATTAGTAATTTGAAAGCTGGTGGAGCTTAGTATAGATGGCCTAATAGAATGAGTACCACACACTGCTACAGGCCCAAAAGGTTTTACTTGGCTAGGTGCAGTAAAAAATTTGTATTACATACACAGGTGGTGTAGCTTGCAACACAGATAGGCTACTCCACTGACTAACACACACTGCAAGAGGCCCAAAAGGATTTGCTTAGCTAGATTTAGCCAAATGCTGTGAAAAACACTTGCACAGCACTAAAACAGACCTGGCTGGGAAAAAGTGATAGGAATTGATGTAACCTAGCCCTCAAAAGGGCTGGAATTACAACTAGTCACTAGAGATGAGCGTTGTTCTACTCGAACTGTTCGCCAATCTCAAATTCGAGCTGTTTTGGGCCGTGTTCGAGCCGTTCGGCGAACACGAACAATTTGAGAAAAATTCGGCTGTTCGAGGTTATGTTCGATAACTGTTCGTGCACCAAAATCATAACTGGATTTTTTCTCAGTAATGATGAAAATTAATGTTAATACGCAGTTTGAGTGTACAGCGGGGTGGGGGGAGGGGCAGGGGATGGATCTCTGCAGGAACAATGAAGATCTCCATTTTTTTTTTCTCTTTCCCGCATTTACAGTGGGGAGGTGCAATCTGTCAGCCTATCAGCAGCGCACACACGGAGCGAAGTGCTTTTTTTCACAAAAGCAAGGGCATGTGTCATTGGCAGTGTATGTCACATGTCCTTGCCCTATAAGACCAAGCCATTTTCCCCGTCGCCACCATTTTCTCACTGCTGCAGCTGCGTGTTAGACGGCACCGCTGTTGCTGTGTGCGCTATACCTTGTTAATTTCAAGCCAATTTTTGCACAAATCTACAGATAGCTTGGGAGTAGGGAATAGTTGTGATTGCAGTCCTTTTAAGGACTAGGTTACAGCATTTCCTACGACTTTTATCAGGCAGGTCTGTGCTCTTAAATAGATAGATTGTGGGAGTAAAGACTAATTGTAATTGGAGTCCTTTTCAGGACTAGGTTACATCAGTTCCTATCAGTTTTTGCCAGGCAGGTCTGTGCCAGTGCTGTGCAAGTTTTTTTCACAGCATTTGGCTGAATCTAGCAAAGCTAATCCTTTTTGGCCTATTGCAGAGTGTGTTAGTCAGTGGAGTAGCCTATCTGTGTTGCAAGATATACCACCTGTGTATAGAATACCAATTTTTTTACTGCACCTAGTGAAGTAAAATCTTTTGGGCATAGCATCATTCTATTAGTCCATCTATACTGACCTCCATCAGGTTGCAAATTGAATATAATTTTTTTCTGCACCTAGCTCTGAAAAAATATTGGGCTTCTAGCTGTGTGTGGGACTTGTTGTATTAGTCCATCTATACTGACCTCCATCAGGTTGCAAACTGCATATATTTTTTTCTTCATCTACCTCTGAAAAAATATTGGGCTTCTAGCTGTGTGTGGGACTTGTTCTATTAATCCATCTATACAGACCTCCATCAGGTTGCAAACTGAATATATTTTTTTCTGCATCTACCTCTGAAAAAATATTGGGCTTCTAGCTGTGTGTGGGACTTGTATTAGTCCATCTATACTGACCTCCATCAGGTTGCAAACTGAATATATTTTTTTCTGCATCTACCTCTGAAAAAATATTGGGCTTCTAGCTGTGTGTGGGACTTGTTGTATTAGTCCATCTATACAGACCTCCATCAGGTTGCAAACTGAATATATTTTTTTCTGCATCTACCTCTGAAAAAATATTGGGCTTCTAGCTGTGTGTGGGACTTGTTGTATTAGTCCATCTATACTGACCTCCATCAGGTTGCAAACTGAATATATTTTTTTCTGCATCTACCTCTGAAAAAATATTGGGCTTCTAGCTGTGTGTGGGACTTGTTCTATTAATCCATCTATACAGACCTCCATCAGGTTGCAAACTGAATATATTTTTTTCTGCATCTAGCTCTGAAAAAATATTTGGCCTTCTAGCAGTGTGTGGGACTTTCTCTATTAGTCCATCTATACTGACCTCCATCAGGTTGCAAATTGAATATAATTTTTTTCTGCATCTAACCCAGCCAATAGTTTTGGCCTAATACCACAGTTTGGCCACTCAGCTCTGCTCGGTTCCCATCCATTGTTTTTTTGTGCAAACAACTCCAGAGTTGTTAATTAGTTAACCACCAAAATGAGTGGAAAAAGGCCTGCTGCTGGTGGAAAGGGGAATAGGCGTGTTGGGAAGGGGAAAAAAGGTTGTGTCCGTGGGGTAGGTGTTAAAGCAACAGTAACATCTGCAGAAGAAAGACCATCTTCCAGCCAAACTAAAATGTCTACTTCTTTTAGCGGACAATGTGATAAGATCCCTTTCTTACGGCCACGCCAATCGCTACAAATTCCAGATGAGGCACAAAAACAGCAGGTGCTTCAACGGATATCAAGTGCTCCTTTAAGTGGGCTCTCCTCCACATCAACTTCAACATCACAAATACTCCAGTCCTCAAAGGTGTCACCCCAATCGCACTTGCTTCCTCACAGCTCCCAAATCTCCAGCTGCCCGTCTGAGTATGAGGTAGAACAGATGGTTGAGTCTGCAGAGCTGTTTACTCATACTATAGCCTGGGAATCAGAGGTCGACTCCAGCGCTTCTGTGAATCCAGACGAGGAAATGATCTGCACTGATTCCCAGAATCTTTATGAGTCGGATCCAGGACCAGACGCAGAAGGTTCTGACCATAATGTAGACCCTCATTCCCAAACTGTAACTCCTGTTGGTGGAGACAATGAGGAAGACGATGATAAGACTCAAATACCTGATTGGAGCGACAACTTTAGTTTTTTGTCAGGGCAGGAACAGGTTGGCTCTGAGGACGACGGGTGTGATAACGCACAGGGTGATGATGATGAGGTTGGAGATCCCACTTACTGTCAACCCACAGTCAGCCAAGAGATGAGGTCAGCAGAGGAGGTGGAGGAAGATGCTAGTGACGACGAGGTCAGGTTGCGCCTTCCTGGACAGAGACGTAGTACTGGAAGCACGTCAACAACTGCATCCTCAAACACAACTCTGCCTCTCACCACAAGTCGTGGTGGCTCTTCAGGTCGCATGGGTGCTAAGCCTTGCATAGCCTGGGCATTTTTTCAGATCGATAAAGATGACCCAACTCGTGTTATCTGTAACATTTGTCAGCAAAAGCTAAGTAGAGGCCAAAAAATACATAGTTTGAGTACTTCATGCATGAACCGGCACATGGACATGAAGCATAAGTTTCAGTGGGAAGCTCAGTGTGCTACAATGCGGCCTAGCCGGCCGGGCCAACCACCGTCTGCCATATCTTGTGCATCCGCGGCCTCTTCATCCTCTGTGACTGGGGGGACAGCAGTCACACCTGTTTTGGGGCGCAGACCTGCCACCTCTTTACCCGCAACAGCCAGCGTGATTGGCAGGTCATCATTTTCTTTGGAGGTGGTAACACCAGCTGGTGTTGAGCGCTGTCCGACATCGATAGCACCACCTTTGGATCAAGGCAACCTAACATGTCCGCCTGCATCTTCCTCACAGACCGGCAGTTTGCCGGGGACACCCTTATCAACCCCTTCTAATCACAATAGCCAGCCCTCGGTCCCTCAGATGTGGACAAGTAAAAGACCATTTCCTCCTAGCCATGAGAAAGCTAAGAGGTTGAATTTCACCATCTGCAAGTTCTTGGCTACAGAAATGCTGCCTTTCCGCCTGGTGGACACAGAGGATTTTCGAGACCTTATGTCCGTCGCAGTGCCCCAGTACCAGATGCCCAGTCGGCACTACTTCTCAAAGAAAGGTGTGCCTGCGCTCCACCAGCATGTCGCACACAACATCACCGCTTCTTTGAGAAACTCTGTGTGTGACAGGGTGCATTTCACCACAGACACTTGGACGAGTAGGCATGGACAGGGGCGT
Organism: Phyllobates terribilis; assembly: GCF_046119375.1. NCBI lineage: Eukaryota > Metazoa > Chordata > Amphibia > Anura > Dendrobatidae > Phyllobates > Phyllobates terribilis. Next base: position 107,649,126 of record NW_027362773.1, read on the forward strand.
TACATGTCGCTGACTGGGCACTGGGTAACTATGGTGACAGCAGGACAAGGGGCTGCTGTCCAAGTCTTGCCGTCCCCACGAGTTGTGCGTCAATCCTCTTTATGTCAAAGTTCCTCCACTGCTTCTGCCTCCTCAACCTCCTCTCGGTCTTCCACCTGCACCCAAAGCCTGTCTGGTCATGCCACAAGCTTTCTAACTGTGCAGAAGGGATCCTGCACACCTCCTTACTATGCTGGCAGTAGGGCTCAACGTCATCAGGCGGTTTTTACATTGAAATGTCTGGGAAATGTGAGTCACACAGCTGAGGAGTTGTGGTCAGCTCTGGAGAACCAATTTCATGAATGGTTGTCTCCACTGGACCTGAAACCAGGGAAGGCCGTGTGTGACAATGCTGCAAACCTGGGTGCGGCCCTTCGCCGGGGCAATGTCACACACGTGCCTTGTATGGCTCACGTGTTGAACCTGGTTGTCCAGCAATTTTTAGCCCACTATCCCAGACTAGATGGCCTTCTGCAGAGGGCACGGTCGCTGTGTGCTCACTTTCGCCGTTCGCATCCCGCAGCTCAGCGACTTACATCTCTACAGAAGTCGTTGGGCCTGCCACTTCACCGGCTAAAATGCGATGTGCCTACCCGTTGGAATTCAACTCTGCACATGTTGCAGCGACTGTGGCAGCACCGACAAGCCCTGGTGCAATACGTTCTGACGTATAGCCTGGGCCAACGAGATCCAGAGGTGGGGCAAATCACGCTGGAGGAGTGGTCTCAGATCAGGGACCTATGCACCCTTCTGCACAGTTTTGAAATGGCGACGAAGATGTTTAGTGCTGACGATGCCATTATCAGCATGACTATTCCGGTGATTTACATGCTGGAGCACATGTTAAACAGAATTCGGAGTCAGGTGGTGGCACAAGAGGAGGTGGAGGAAGTAGAGGAGGAGGAGTTGTATGCGGAAGGGCTAATGTAGCACCCTGAGGACTCGGCTGCTACAGGGGTATTGCACCTCACTCCAGAGGTGTGGTATTCCACTCCCGGGTAAGGATGGAGTGTGGGACTGAGCTCAGTAGGCTGCATGCACTACATACATCCCATTTCCGGGGGACAGAACTACGGTACTCCCACCAAGTAAATGTGCAGGTACGACAGCGTCTGTCCCTGGCTGGAGTGGGAGGGGGGGTGGAACATCCCAGTAGTGTAGGGGCAGATAGGGGAGGGGCTCTGGGCATAGAGATAGGAGCCCATTGGGTGCTGGTCACCTGGGCTCACACATAGAGGGAGTATATATGGTGGGCACCATCTTAGGACAGGGTCAGTCAGTCAGTCTGAGGAGAAGCTGAAGGAGAGTTCAGCCAGGAGGGCTGACTAGGAGCTGTGGCTCCGGCTGGGCCCAGCTCCAGGGCCAGGCTTGTAGTGGAGAGGAAGAAGGAAGGCCCAGAGACGCAGAAAAGAGGGAACCCTAAGATCCCAGAATTAAGCCAAAAGGGTGAAGGGTTGGCAGAAGAGGGCACCGGATCCCAAGCTGGCGGAGGCAAAAGTAACCCTTAACCAGGAACCGGAGGTCGTGGTCAAGTTTTGCCACGACCCTCACCACATCCACCAGGAAGGTACACCAAGAGTAGGGTCAGGAAAGCCAGAGAAGGTTTTACCGTAGAAGGCCCAAGGGAACCGGACAAAGGTGGATCCCTGGTGGGGACGGCCAGGAGAAAGAGAGTGAGAGGGAAGCTCAGGACCACGCTCCGGAACTGCCTGGGGGTTAGCCGAGTCCCGCACCTGGTGAATGCAGTACGGCTCGGGTGGTCACTCCCGGCCGAAGTGACTAAAGCAACATCAGTGAGTAAAAACCCTGAAACTGCATCTCACGTCTCTGACTCTCCTTTCTGCACTATCACTACCTCCATCATCCGCACCAGCTGCCCTGAGGCCATACCCCTCCCGTTGGGGGTTATACCACCATTGCTGCACACATACTACCGGCCTCAGCGGACTGTTCTGCAGCGGTGGCCTTGTGACCGCAAATCAACGGGTGGCGTAGTCGACACTGAAACAACATCTACCAAGACTGCCACACACTTAGTTTGACCACCCTGGGCACGGACCGGGTCACCGCCACAAGGACTACTACCCCTATCTAGATCCGGCTCCGGGTATCCCTTGAACATGGCCCAGGGGGCGCGTCAACTTTGGCGTAGTCGGCAGGATCACGTGCCCGCCACCACCGGGTACTGCGTGCCTGAAGAAAAGTTTATATGTACCGTAAGAAGAAGTCTCCCGCCAATTCCGGAGGGTCCCCGCCATCGGACGCCATCACGGGTCGTTTCCCGCCGGTTGCCCGCCATCTGCAGCTTTTTCCCGCCATCCACGGAGTTTCCCGCCACTGGGAGACGATTCCCGCCATCTGAGAAGATTTCCCGCCCTGGCAGAGTGGACGCCATTATGGGCGTGCCAGAGGGTGGCAAGAGGCCACCTCCCATCGTGGGCGAGGTCCAAGAATGGCGCCAAAAGCGAAGACCGCCCCCACCAGCAGAGATTGCAATGAATGAGATGTCCGTCAGCGTGGGGGGTCTGCCCCTGGAACTGACAATCACCAAGTTGCCCAGGGACCACCCTCAGTGTGGGCGGATACAGAACAAAAGAGTGAGGATGGGTGCAGCCTGGAAGAGTCTGGAGAGGTCGCACCCGGAGATGGAGGGAGAGTCAGGCAGCACCGACCCTGTGGTCAGGGGCCTGTTGCAAGTCACCACCCCACAAGACCTGGTGGAGATCCTAGCACAGCTCCCCCGAGACCGGGAGCGTGCACAGACCGCGCTGGAGGGCCTCGCACGGAGGATGGCCCAGGTGCAGCGAGAAACGCTGACTGAGTGGAGTAGGGAGATGGCCCAGCAGGCTGGAACCCGCCAGCGGAGCACGCCACCCGAGACGAGGAGTCTGACCGCCTCTGAGGATGGTGCAGGAGGAATGAAGGCCGGAGACGACGCCGTGGAAGGAGCTGAAGAGACGGAGGCAGGTAAAGGGGACGTCACTACCCCAAGCCTAGAAACCGCGAGCCTGCCCCAGCTCCCCGTCGCAGAGCCCGAAATTCCCCCTACCGTGCCCGTCGCTGCACCGCCACAGCTACAGACTAGGCCTCAAGTAGGCGCCGCGGCCACGCCCCCTGTGACGTCACGCGCCTCAACCCCGAGCGCGGCCAAGCAGGAGACGCCACCGGCCTGGTCGCAAGGTCGAGTGCCCCCGGGCGCCGCCGTCTCCACAGTGCCCTTTACCTTTAGAGCACCACCGGCCTGGTCGCAAGGCCTTGTGAATCCGGGCGCCGCTACTACCACCGCGCCCTCAACCCACAAAGTCCTACCCTTGGGTGAAGACCTGTTCGCCCAGCACACTTGCCCGGATGGGCAGCCCTTTGAGTGGCCACCGGAGTACCTCCATCCCCGACTCCGGAAGGAAAGGCCTCTGTGTGAGCCTCTGATTCCGGCTCCGGCGCCCGCCAAGATCACTCCGCTCCCGTTGGAGGAGGCCCAATTCGAATGGGACCCCTCTGGAGAAAACCTCATCGGCTTCACCCACGAGACCCGGGCGGCCGCAGCCCAGCGAGCAGAGTGCTGCCGGCAACAGCTGGAGGTCTTCGACCGGGAACGGCGAGAGAGGCGGGTCCGCGAGGAGCGGCTGCAAGTCCAGAGTGCGGAGCAGAAGAGCCGGACCAGACGAAACCCCCGTGCAGCCCACGGTCCCCGCGCCACCGGGACCGTAATCAAGGTTCAACTGCAGCACGGGTGGGGTTTTATCCGGGACCACAGAACCCCCGGCGACGTCTTTGTCACCCGCAGGGACGTCGAGAGCCATCTGCCGGAGGGACACAGAGGTCGTGACCTTTACCTGGGTGACGAGGTCACCTTCACCCGGCATCAGTGTGCCAAAGGTCCATATGCTCTTCATGTGCACCGATTGACCGAGGAAGAGCTACAGTGCAAGGAGGATCAAGAGGACCCGGACGGGTTTGAAGGTTACCCGCAGGAAGGAGCAGGAGGACGCCGTTACTAAAGTACGGTACAGTGAAACTGTAAATAGTTACCCGTAAGGGTACAAGAACTGTTACCTGTAAAGTATAGTCCCCGTTGGGACCAGCAAACTGTTACCCGTGTGTCCCTATCCCTTAACAGGCTGAGGACTGTGAGCAGCCATCCCTTATCCCCACTGGCCGAGGACTGAGAGCGGCCATACCCTTGTATATAGTTGCGCTTCCTAAAGCGCCCCCTACTGGTTTTATAAGGAACTGTTTTTGTACTGTTGCACTTTTACCTGGTCACAAGTGCACAGTGGCCAGAAGAACAAGAACATTTTATAAGAAGAGTATTATATCAAAAAGGTCTTATAATATAAGAAGTTACCCGTAATGTTATGTTGCTGATAATGTTTATAATGTTTTATATATTCGTGTATGTTTTGAAAAATTTTGTATGTTTGCATGTTTTGCTCTTTTACAGCCCGAGGACGTGCTGTGATTTACCAGGGGGGAATGTAGCACCCTGAGGACTCGGCTGCTACAGGGGTATTGCACCTCACTCCAGAGGTGTGGTATTCCACTCCCGGGTAAGGATGGAGTGTGGGACTGAGCTCAGTAGGCTGCATGCACTACATACATCCCATTTCCGGGGGACAGAACTACGGTACTCCCACCAAGTAAATGTGCAGGTACGACAGCGTCTGTCCCTGGCTGGAGTGGGAGGGGGGGTGGAACATCCCAGTAGTGTAGGGGCAGATAGGGGAGGGGCTCTGGGCATAGAGATAGGAGCCCATTGGGTGCTGGTCACCTGGGCTCACACATAGAGGGAGTATATATGGTGGGCACCATCTTAGGACAGGGTCAGTCAGTCAGTCTGAGGAGAAGCTGAAGGAGAGTTCAGCCAGGAGGGCTGACTAGGAGCTGTGGCTCCGGCTGGGCCCAGCTCCAGGGCCAGGCTTGTAGTGGAGAGGAAGAAGGAAGGCCCAGAGACGCAGAAAAGAGGGAACCCTAAGATCCCAGAATTAAGCCAAAAGGGTGAAGGGTTGGCAGAAGAGGGCACCGGATCCCAAGCTGGCGGAGGCAAAAGTAACCCTTAACCAGGAACCGGAGGTCGTGGTCAAGTTTTGCCACGACCCTCACCACATCCACCAGGAAGGTACACCAAGAGTAGGGTCAGTAAAGCCAGAGAAGGTTTTACCGTAGAAGGCCCAAGGGAACCGGACAAAGGTGGATCCCTGGTGGGGGACGGCCAGGAGAAAGAGAGTGAGAGGGAAGCTCAGGACCACGCTCCGGAACTGCCTGGGGGTTAGCCGAGTCCCGCACCTGGTGAATGCAGTACGGCTCGGGTGGTCACTCCCGGCCGAAGTGACTAAAGCAACATCAGTGAGTAAAAACCCTGAAACTGCATCTCACGTCTCTGACTCTCCTTTCTGCACTATCACTACCTCCATCATCCGCACCAGCTGCCCTGAGGCCATACCCCTCCCGTTGGGGGTTATACCACCATTGCTGCACACATACTACCGGCCTCAGCGGACTGTTCTGCAGCGGCGGCCTTGTGACCGCAAATCAACGGGTGGCGTAGTCGACACTGAAACAACATCTACCAAGACTGCCACACACTTAGTTTGACCACCCTGGGCACGGACCGGGTCACCGCCACAAGGACTACTACCCCTATCTAGATCCGGCTCCGGGTATCCCTTGAACATGGCCCAGGGGGCGCGTCACTAACATCTGCATGGTCCAGACGGTTGGCAGCACCAAGGCGGCAGGCATGTGAGGGTGGGGGAGATGGTTTTACCAGGGCGCATGGTAGCAGCCAAACTAGTGAGGAAGGTGCAGGAGCCCAGGAAGAAATGGAGGACGAACTGATGGAAGACTCATCAGATGAGGGAGACCTTGATCACATTTCTGTTGTGCGAGGTTGGGGGGAGAGGACAGAGGAAGGAAGCATGATTGTTACCTCGCCACCAACACAACAGGGACTTGGTGCTCCTGGATGCGCAACACACATGAGTGCCTTCTTGCTGCACTACCTGCAACATGACCCTCGAATTGTGAGAATTAGAAATAATCCTGACTACTGGGTTGCCACACTGTTAGATCCCCGGTACAAAAGTAAATTTGCAGAAATTATTCCTGCCATAGAAAGGGATGCACGCATGCAGGAGTATCAGCAGAGACTGTTGCAGAATCTTACATGTGCTTTTCCACAAAATACCAGTGGTGCACGTAGTGAATCTCACAGTTCCAACTTGCCAACCGTGTGACCGTCAAGTGTTCAGCACTCAAACCGTAACAGAACCACAGTATCTGCTGGTAACATCAATTTTGCGGAATCATTTCACCACTTTTTTAGCCCATCCTTTGCAAGGCCACAGGAGACAAGAAGTCTGACACATAGTCAACGCCTAGAGACGATGGTACAGGAGTATCTCCAAGTAAACATTGAAGCCACGACTGTGTCACTGGACCCTTGCTCTTTTTGGGCTTCCAATCTGGATAAATGGCCGGAGCTAGCCACTTACGCCTTGGAGATCTTGTCATGCCCCGCAGCCAGCGTTCTGTCTGAACGTGTTTTCAGCGCTGCTGGTGGTGTGCTGACAGATAAGCGCACGCGGCTCTCCACTGATAATGTAGACAGACTCACGTTCATAAAGATGAACAAATCATGGATCCGAAACGACTTTTCTACCCCTGTGTCATCCTGGGGAGAGTAAAAGCTTGATGATTGGTTAAAATCACCCTACCAACCGTTTTAAGCTTTCAAATTACTAATCATGTTTATCTGTATCTTGGCTGGAAAATAATTTGGGCTTTGTAGCAGTGTGCAGCACTGATTCTATTAGGCCATTTATAATAAGCTCCAGCAGATTTAAAATTACTAATCATGTTTATCTGTATCTTGACTGGAAAATAATTTGGGCTTTGTAGCAGTGTGCAGCACTGATCCTATTAGGCCATCTATACTAAAGCTTCACCAGATTTAAAATTAATAATAATTTTTAGCTGCATCTAGCCCGGAAAATAATTTTGGGGCTCCGAGATGCGCGAGACACATAAGTGCCTTCTTGCTGCACTACCTGCAGCATGACCCTCATATTGTCAGAATTCGCAGTAATCATGACTACTGGGTTGCCACACTCTTAGATCCCCCAAACTTTTCGATCAACCTTTTCATTTTAATAAAGACCAAAAAAATGGTCATTTTTGAAATTATAAGCATTAGCAGGTTGCTAGAAACTGAAATCAAACAGTTTTCAACTCAAAACTTTATTCTAGGTGATGTTACATTTTCACATAGGACCCCTTGTTCGAAAGGAGCTTCTGAACTCTCTCGTCCATTGAATTTGTCAGGTTTTGGATGGTTTCTGCTTCAATTGTTTTGCATGAGGACAGAATACCCTCCCAGAGCTGTTGCTTAGATGTGAACTGCCTCCCGCCATCATAGACACTCCTTTTAATGATGCTCCAAAGGTTCTGAATGGGGTAGAGGTCAGGGGAGCATGGGGGTCACACCATAAGTTAGTCCCCTTTTATGCCCATATCAGCCAGAGATGCAGATGTTTTATGTGCAGCATGAGATGGTGCATTATCATGCAGAAAAATGATCTTGCTGTGAAATACACGGTTCTTCTTCTTGAACCATGGCAGGAAGTGCTGTTTGAGAAAATCCACATACATTATGGAGTTCATCTTTAGCGCCTTCAGGGATCCTAAAGGGGCCAACAATCTCTCTCCCCATGATTCCAGCCCAAAACATTACTCCACCTCCTCCTTGTTGGCGCTGTAGCCGTGTTTGCGTGGGGTGTCCATCAACCAGCCATCCTCCACTCCATCCATCTGGACCATCGATGCTGCACGGCACTCATCCGTGAACAAAACAGTTTTGAAATCAGTCTTCATGTAATGTTTGGCCCACTGGAGCCGTTTCTGCTTGTGTGAAGTGGATAGAGGAGGTCGACAGGATGGCGTATGCACAGCAGCAAACCTCTGAAGGACCCTGCATCTTGTTGTTCGGGGGACGTTGGAGGCACAAGCAGCTTCAAAAACTTGTCTGCTGCTATGACAAGGCTTTTTTGCCGCTTCTCTTTCAACCTGACGTAATTGCCTGTAGGAAAGAGTCCTCAATTTGCCCTTATCAGCACGCACACGTGTGTACTGTGAATCAGCTACATACTTCTTGATTGCCAAGACACTTCATCCTGATCATCGCACAATGTTGATTGTAGTCATGCCTTGACCTAAACACTCCACAATTTGTTGCTTCTCAGCAGCCGACACATCCTTTTTCTTTCCCATTTTGGCAGAAAATGTAGGCTGCTTAATAATGTGAGACAGCCTTCTTAAGTAGTCTTGCCTTTCATTGGACACACCTGCCAAACTAATTAGCACAGGTGTCTGCAATTGCTTACAGTGATATAAAGAGCCCTGACACACATCACCATCAATGAGTTTAACTGACAAACAAACAAATTCTTCCCTTATCACTCCTAAACACTTTTTGCATAATAATTTGGAACACAGTGTACATGCGCTTTTCCACAAAACACCAGTGGTTCACGTAGTGAATCTTACAGTTCTAACTTGCCAACCGTGGTCTGTATGGAGTTGTTCAATAAAGGGCCCAAAATTAAGATAACATAGATGGGAGAGGTCTCTATGAATAGGAATTCCTAAGTATTTGATACCCTGTGAGGGCCAGGCAAAGGGAAAGTTGGACTGGATGGAATCCTATATGGATTTGGGGAGGGAGATATCGAGGGCCTCAGACTTCGCTGCATTGATTTTAAAATTTGACCATGTAACAAAGTGATCTATTTCAGCCATAACAGCATGGATGGATATATATGATTGAGTGATATATACTAGGACATCATCAGCAAATAGAGAGCACTTGTACTCGGTGCCTCCCACCTCAATCCACCTAATATTGGGGTTATGGCGAATTGATGAGAGCAGGTGCTCCGTCACTAGGATGTATAAGAGAGGGGACAGAGAACATCCCTGCCTTGTCCCATTGGTGATTGTGAAAGGTGATGAAAATGTTCTGACGCGCCCCCTGGGCCTTGGGACACCCGGAGCCGGACCCTTTTTGGTGGATGCTGGTGGTTGTAGTCTCCGTGGCGGCAACCCGGTTCCGTGGCTCAGGGCGGTCAAACCAGTGGCGGAACTATTTATGTGGTTTTGATGTTTAAATGTCCGACTACGCCACCCGTGGATTGCGGTCAGAGTGAACTGCCGCTCCAGGGCAGACCGCTGAGGCTGGTGTTGTGGGTGCAGCAGAGCGTAGCATAACTCCCCACGGTAGGAGTATAGCCTCAGGGCAGTGTATGCGGACGATGGGGGTGATGGTGCAGGGCAGCAGCAGTAATGACACGGAGTCAGTGATGCAGTCCAGGGCCTTTACTCACAGTTCTTATTATCCAGACCACGTCTGCAGGTAACGGCTGCCCACGTCGTACTGTGCTCACCAGGTGAGGGGCTCAGACAAATCCCAGATAACTTTGGAGTGCTTCACAGGACCCCCTTTGTGTGTCCTTTGTCTGGCTTTTCTTACCAACCCTTCTGTCCGGCTGCCTCGGGCCTCCTCTTGGTAAACTTGGCGCCAGTTTCCCTGACCCTATGTGGTGCCTTCCTAGCGGGTGTAGCGAGGGGCTGCGCCACATAAAATGTCACAGCCTCCTGTTTCTAGCTGAGGGTCGTTTCCTGCCTCCACTAGTTTCGGGAACCGGTCTCCCCCTTTGGCCTGACCCCTCCACGCAGGTGGATTCGGGCGTGCGGTGGCGACTCGCCCGTCCGCACCCCTGAGATCCCTTCGTTCCTCGTTCCTGGAGCCTTCTCCGCTCCTCTTCCTTCCTTCTCCCTCTTCCAGGTCTGGGCCTCTGTTACTAGGCCCGCCTCCGGAGCAGAGCTCATGCAGAGCCCCTGCTCCCTGCCACTTCTGCTCAGACTTCTCTGCACTGAACTAAGATGGTGCCCACCTTTTATACTCCCTTCTCAATGCACCCAGGAACTGCTTCCTCCCTGCTCCTGCACTACAGGGTTCCCCTTCCTCAGTGTTCCCTCCCCCCACTCCAGCCAGGGACAGGGACTGTCGTGCCCATCTCAGGGGCATATTGGTCGCCCTGCCCCACGGCAATGTGGTGAAATGCATGCAGGTGTCGGGTCCTGATCCACACTACATCCTTACCTGAGAGTGAGATATCACACCTCTGGGTGAGGTGCAATACCTCTGTAGCAACCGAGCCCTCAGGGTGCTACAGTTCCATTTATCTTCAGCCTAGGTGACGTATTGCGATACAGGGCCGTGATTTTGGCTATAAAAGGGTCCCCTAGACCCCTACCCCAAGCTTTTTAAGAGAATCATATATGGCGTGCCAGGAGACTCTATGGAATGCTTTCTCAGCATCCAACGAGAGTATCTAATTACAAATTTTTAACTGCATCTAGCCCAGGAAATACTTTGTGCCTAGTAGCAGGGTCTGCTAGTCAGCGGATTATCCCGGCTGTTAAGCAAGCTACACCACCTGTAGTTTGGACACTTCATTTTTTCAAAGGAAATGCTTCGGGACCACGGGATACTCAGTGAAGAGCATCAGGAGGCACCCCAAGGCATAGGGGCTCGGACTGGCAGTAGGATGCCTTGCGGTGGACAGCCGAGCTCGATCCTTATAAAAACTTTTTAACTGCAGCAGCTTTAGTGGACGCTACTGGAGCTGGAATTACGCGGCTGCTGGCATGAGACTTGCCCTCCAATAGATCCTTGTAAATGGATTTAAAGTGTATTTATTCAAATTAGAGAGACAATTTAAATTAAAAAGCTTAGAGCTGCCTCCACCACAGGGGGGCTCGCTCGACCCACCAGCGGACAGGCACCAGTATTGGGAGAGGGGGGCTGGCCGTCAGGGTTCACCGCGGCTCTGGCACAAACCCGGCGACACGGAGGTGGCACGGGCAGGAGCGGACTGAACGTGTCGGCTTCTCACTTTTTGGATTTTAGAAGGGCATGACATGCCTATATCTGTGTCTCCCCCTCCTTTTACTCCTCCACCTCTTTTCTTTTCGCATGACTATATGTACTTGTCACTTTTCCATGTGTTAGTTGTGTCTTCTGAGCAGTTTGTCAGCTTTTGGACACCTTTGAAGGTGTTTTCTATGTGTTTCTATGTGTTTTTGTTTGCCTGCCATTGGTTTTAACGGTGTTCGAAGGTGTTCGACGAACAGTTCGACGAACAGTTCGGCGAACACACGGGTGTTCGACGAACCGAACCGAACTCGAACACTACGGGGGTGGCTCAACACTACTAGTCACTACTCCCAACCTATCTGTCGATTTAAGAGGACAGACCTGCCTGCTAAAAGTGCTAGGAACTGCTGTTCCTCAAAAGGGCTGCAATTGCAAACTAGTCCCTACTCCCTAAACCTTTCTGTCTATTTAAGAGAAAATTCGCTTGCAATTAAGTTACACAATATAGCGCTAACAGCAGCAGCAGTGCCATCTAACACTCAGCTGCAGCAGTGAGAAAATGATGGCGACGGGGAAAATGGCTGGGTCTTATAGGGCAAGGACATGTGACATAGACAGCCAATGACTAGTGTTGAGCGATACCTTCCGATATCGGGAAATATCGGATCGGATTGGATCGGACCGATACCGAAAAAGTATCGGATATCGCCGATTCCGATACCGGAAACCAATGCAAGTCAATGGGACAGAAATATCGGAATGAAAATAAACCCTTTCTTTCCTTGTAGGTTAATTCTACATGAAGGAAAACAACTAAGAATAATGTAGAATGTATTGGGGGAGGTGGGGGAGACAATAAAGGCATAGAGGTTTAGCCCAATCAAATGGAATAGCAGGAATTAATATTTATTTTTAAGACGTTCTGAGTTACGGAAATATTGACTATGTTAAGTATTTTTATATTTTGTCAGATATTTATGTTTCACTACTTCCATGCTCTTCACCTTCTTTTTTACTTCTCCCACACTTTCTCCTTCATCATCCTCAGCATCTTTTTCATCCACTTCTTCTTCACCTTCTTCATCTTCTTCTTCTTCACCTTCTTCGTATTATTCTTTTTTTTTACATTCTTCATATTCTACTTCTTCATCTTCTTCATCTTCTTCTTCTTCATCATATTCTTATTTGTGGCAGGCATTCCTGTAGTTGTTATCTATAAAAGGTTGGACGTTACACCTTTCGTTCTGCCCGTCACAAAAGATTTACAACAGGATTTGTCCGCGTTCAGTTTAGCCTGCAGCAGCAGGTCTTTTCCAGGGTCACCACGAAGAGGAACGGACTCACCCCCATACACTGCTTAGTCATCTTCTGCTTATAATTTAGATATTAACTTTTGCTCTGATTTTTAGTCTTATGCTTAATGTTCTTCCGCCTTTTGTTCTGCAGCTTCTTGTATTTCTGCTTCTTGGTTTTCTGTCTCTTGTTCTTCTGTATCTTGGTGCTTGTCTTCTCTTCTTTGTCCTCTTGGTCAACTTCTTCAGGGTCATCTTCTTGGTCTTCTTCGGGGTGGTCTTCAGGGTCGTCGTCTTTGGGGGTCCTCGTCTTCGGGGTCCTCGTCTTCTTCGGGTTGGTCTTCTGGGTCCTCGTCTTCGGGGTCCTCGTCTTCTTTGGGGTGGTCTTCAGGGTCCTCGTCTTCTTCGGGGTGGTCTTCAGGGTCCTCGTCTTCAGGGTCGTCATCTTCGGGGACCTCGTCTTCTTAGGGTTGGTCTTCAGGGTCCTCGTCTTCAGGGTCCTCGTCAGGGAGATCTAGAGTGATTACCAAGAACCATTTCAAAAAGCTTGAACTTGGAAATGTAGCAGAAGGTACAAGAAAGCTGAGGAACTACCGAGGACCAGCTGACGGTACTGGAACCCGGATGGATAGCAGAAGGTACAAGAGCCAATGGAACTGCCGAAGACCAGCTGACGGTACTGGAACTCGGTTACTAAGCAGGAGGTACCTGTGCCAGAAAGCACTACCAAGGACCAGCAGACGTTGGTGGAACTTGGATACCGAGAAGGAGGCACCTAATCCAAAGGCACTGCCGAGAACCAGCTGATGGTACTGGAACCCGGATGGGTAGCAGAAGGTACCCATGTAAAAAAAAGTTCAAGGCCGCGAGCCGGCCGCAGTTACCAAAGCCCACAGTCCTGCAGGGGGTGCTTGTCCTATTGGCACTATGGAACCAGCCTTCATTGCCAGATCCCGCAGCCCACATAGGAGTCACCTAAACTGCAGGCACCATAGAGTCGGCTAACCCAACCGCAACACGACAGGACAACGCATTGGAGGCAAAGTGACGTTGACACTACCCGGAAACAGCTGGCGTGCTGGAACCAGGCTGGGCAGGAGGGAGTACCCATGCCAAAGTCACTGCCGAGAACCAGCTGACGGTACTGGAACCCGGATGGGTAGTAGAAGGTACAAGAGCAAATGGAACTACCGAGGACCAGCTGACGGTACTGGAACCCGGATGGGTAGCAGAAGGTACAAGAGCCAATGGAACTGCCGAAGACCAGCTGACGGTACTGGAACTCGGTTACTAAGCAGGAGGTACCTGTGCCAGAAAGCAGTACCAAGGACCAGCAGACGTTGGTGGAACTTGGATACCGAGAAGGAGGCACCTAATCCAAAAGCACTGCCGAGAACCAGCTGACGGTACTGGAACCCGGATGGGTAGCAGAAGGTACCCATGTAAAAAAAAGTTCAAAGCCGCGAGCCGGCCGCAGTTACCAAAACCCACAGTCCTACAGGGGGTGCTTGTCCTATTGGCACTATGGAACCAGCCTTCATTGCCAGATCCCGCAGCCCACATATGAGTCACCTAAACTGCAGGCACCATAGAGTCGGCTAACCCGACCGCAACACGACAGGACAACGCATTGGAGGCAAAGTGACGTTGACACTACCCGGAAACAGCTGGCGTGCTGGAACCAGGCTGGGCAGGAGGGAGTACCCATGCCAAAGTCACTGCCGAGAACCAGCTGATGGTACTGGAACCCGGATGGGTAGTAGAAGGTACAAGAGCAAATGGAACTACCGAGGACCAGATGACGGTACTGGAACCCGGATGGGTAGCAGAAGGTACAAGAGCAAATGGAACTACCGAGGACCAGCTGACGGTACTGGAACCCGGATGGGTAGCAGAAGGTACAAGAGCCAATGGAACTGCCGAAGACCAGCTGACGGTACTGGAACTCGGTTACTAAGCAGGAGGTACCTGTGCCAGAAAGCACTACCAAGGACCAGCAGACGTTGGTGGAACTTGGATACCGAGAAGGAGGCACCTAATCCAAAGGCACTGCCGAGAACCAGCTGGCGGTGCTGGAACCCAGGGTAAATACTAAAAACAGAGTGGAGCCAGAGGTGTAATTGGAGCAAGTTTTAAATCAGTAGTACAGTGGATGTGGACAGAGCAGGAGAAATTGCCGTCCGCACAGCAGGGGAACAGCTGACGTTACTGAACCCCAATAACATGGCAGCAAGTGTTGACTGTGCAGACGGCCCTTCCGAGCGCCAACTGGCGGTGTTGGAGCTCAGGGATAATACTGAAAACAGAGGAGCCAGAGGTGTATTTGGAGGAGGTTTTAAATCAGTAGTACAGTGGATGTGGACAGAGCAGGAGAAATTGCCGTCCGCACAGCAGGGGAACAGCTGACGTTACTGAACCCCAATAACACGGCAGCAAGTGTTGACTGTGCAGACGGCACTTCCGTGCACCAACTGGCGGTGTTGGAGCTCAGGGATAATACTGAAAACAGAGGAGCCAGAGGTGTAATTGGAGAAACTTTAAAATCTGTAGTAGTGAGAATGTGGACAGAGCAGGAGAAATTGCCGTCCGCACAGTAGGGGAACAGCTGACGTTACTGAACCCCAATAACACGGCAGCAAGTGTTGACTGTGCAGACGGCACTTCCGTGCGCCAACTGGCGGTGTTGGAGCTCAGGGATAATACTGAAAACAGAGGAGCCAGAGGTGTAATTGGAGCAACTTTAAAATCTGTATTAGTGAGAATGTGGACAGAGCAGGAGAAATTGCCGTCCGCACAGTAGGGGAACAGCTGACGTTACTGAACCCCAATAACACGGCAGCAAGTGTTGACTGTGCAGACGGCACTTCCGTGCGCCAACTGGCGGTGTTGGAGCTCAGGGATAATACTGAAAACAGAGGAGCCAGAGGTGTAATTGGAGCAACTTAAAAATCTGTAGTAGTGAGAATGTGGACAGAGCAGGAGAAATTGCCGTCCGCACAGCAGGGGAACAGCTGACGTTACTAAACCCAAATAACACGGCAGCAAGTGTTGACTGTGCAGACGGCACTTCCGTGCGCCAACTGGCGGTGTTGGAGCTCAGGGATAATACTGAAAACAGAGGAGCCAGAGGTGTAATTGGAGCAACTTTAAAATCTGTAGTAGTGAGAATGTGGACAGAGCAGGAGAAATTGCCGTCCGCACAGCAGGGGAACAGCTGACGTTACTGAACCCCAATAACACGGCAGCAAGTGTTGACTGTGCAGACGGCACTTCCGTGCACCAACTGGCGGTGTTGGAGCTCAGGGATAATACTGAAAACAGAGGAGCCAGAGGTGTAATTGGAGCAACTTTAAAATCTGTAGCAGTGAGAATGTAGACAGAGCAGGAGAAATTGCCGTCCGCACAGCAGGGGAACAGCTGACGTTACTGAACCCCAATAACACGGCAGCAAGTGTTGACTGTGCAGACGGCACTTCCGAGCGCCAACTGGCGGTGTTGGAGCTCAGGGATTACAGTTTAGGTGGTAGAAACATGAACAGAACAGGAGACCTGGATACTGTTGCCAACCAATTATTTATTCTGGAAGAGGACTGGCAAATTCATGAGAGATCCAGGCCTTGTTCATTTTGAGAAAAGTAAGCCGGTCAACGTTATCGGAGGATAGTCGCATGCGACGGTCTGTTAGTACACCACCTGCGGCACTAAAGACGCGTTCCGATAATACACTAGCAGCAGGGCAAGCTAGCATCTCCAATGCATACTGACTAAGCTCTGGCCATGTATCCAGCTTACAGACCCAAAACTTGAAGGGAGAAGAGCCGTCTGGGAGTACACTAAGAGGGCAAGACATGTAGTCTGTCACCATCTGACGGAAACGTTGCCTCCTGCTGACTGGAGCCGTCTGTGATGGTGTAGACATTTGTGGCGGCGGGGACACAAAACTTTGCCACATTTCGGCCATACTGGTCTTGCCTTGTGCTGAGGCGCTGCTTCTGCTCCCTCTTTGTGCAGAGCTTCCTCCACTGCCTCGATGCACTGAGCTGCTTTGTAAAGCACTAGCAGCACTGCTCTCGGTTGGAATGGAGAACATGATGGAATGCACCAGTGCGTCTTGGTACTCCCGCATTTTACGCTCCCGGTTCAACGGTGTTATGAGGCTTTGTAAGTTGTCCCAGTAGCGAGGATCTAGGAGGGTGGACACCCAATAATCAGCCGTGTTGAGAATGTGGGCGATGCGGCGGTCGTTTCTCTGGCACTGCAGCATGAAATCAACCATGTGCTGCAGACTGCCAACTGGCCAAGAAACGCTGTCCCCTGCTTGAGGCGTGATCTCTGCCTGCTCTGCATCACCCCACCCTCGCTCTAGATACTGACTACTAGAGCATTGTGTACCTCCCTCCTCTGGACAGATGTCTTCCTCATCCATTGACTCCTCCTCATCCTCCTCACAAAGTGTCCCCTGCCTAGGCCTTTGTGAGGAACCACGTTGCGCAGACTGTAGAGAAGCAGATGGCATTTGTGACTCCTCATCCTCCACCTCTTCCAAAACCTCGTCCCTTAGTGCTTGCAGTGTTTTTTCAAACAGGCAGATAAGGGGGATAGTCATGCTGACAAGTGCATCATCTGCTCTCGCCATCCGCGTGGAATAATCGAAGGCACGCAAAACGTGGCAAATGTCCTTCATAGAGGCCCACTCAGTGGTGGTGAAGTGTGAACGGCGCGCACTGCGACTTGTTTGCGCCTGCTGCAGCTGGTACTCCATTACTGCTGCCTGCTGCTCACACAACCTCTCCAACATATGTAACGTTGAATTCCACCTGGTGGGTAGGTCACATATGATGCGATGTTCCGGAAGACGTAATCGGCGCTGCAGAGCTGCAATGCGTGATCTTGCATTGCTGGAACGCCGCAAGTGAGCGCACACTATGCGGACCTTGTGAAGCAGTGCATCAAGATCCGGATAGTCCCTCAAAAAACTCTGCACGACCAAGTTGAGCACATGTGCCAGACATGGGATGTGAGTGAGGTTGCCTAGGCCCAGAGCTGCCACCAGATTTCGGCCATTGTCACACACTACCATGCCTGGCTGGAGATTCGCTGGCACAAACCACACGTCGCTCTGCTGCTTGATGGCATTCCAGAGCTCCTGCGCTGTGTGGCTTCGATTCCCCAAAGAAATTAATTTTAATATGGCCTGTTGACGTTTGGCCACGGCTGTGCTCATATTGGTCACCATAACAGGTAACCGTTCACGGGTCGATGTGGAGGTAGACCGTGACGGCTCCTGCAGCGCTGATTCAGAGGAACTGGAGTATGAGGAGGAGTCAATGTGTACAGACTGGATTCCTGCAATCCTTGGAGTTGGCAGAACACGTACAGCGCCACTCTCAAGATTTGTACCCGGCTCCACAACATTTACCCAATGGGCAGTGAGGGAAAGGTATCGTCCCTGTCCATGCTTACTGGTCCACGCATCGGTGGTCAGGTGGACCTTGCTACTGACGGCGTTTTGTAGCGCATGTTTAATTTTTCCCTCCACATGATGTTGCAGGGCAGGGACGGCTTGCCTGCTGAAATAAAATCGGCTGGGCACGTTGTATTGTGGGACTGCCAATGCCATAAAGTTACGGAATGTGTCAGTCTCCACCAGCCTGAATGATAGCATTTCAAGGGCCAGTAGTTTAGCAATGCCAGCATTCAGAGCCTGTGCTCGGGGGTGGTTTGCCGAGTATGGGCGCCTTTTCTCCCATGCCTGTGCTAACGATGGCTGTAGATTGGCCTGGGAGTGTGAGGATGACTGGGAAAGTGGTGCTGTGGGTGGAATTACACTGTGTCTCTGTACAACAGTGCCAGAGATTCTTCCATGGCGATCCTGTGAGGAAGCCGAACCAGCTGTGTGTGAGCTGGAGGAAGAGGCTACAACACGAGCTGAAGAGGTGGTAGGTGGCGCTGTAGGTTGGCCTAGGTCTTCAGTGTGTTTTTGTAACTCCACCACGTGCTTGGTCCGCACATGTTTCCACATATTTGTGGTATTGAGGTTGCTGACACTTTTCCCTCTTTTCACCTTCTGATTACACAGCTTGCATTTGACAAAGCAAATGTCATCTGCAACTGTGTCAAAAAAGGACCAGGCACTGCAAGTCTTGGGAGCGCCCGCTTTGGATTTTGGAAGAGCCATGCTCCTAATGGGTGCCGAAGTGGAGGCTACAGGCAACCAAGTCTGCCCCCTCCCTCTCCCTCCTTTTTGGGCCGTTCGGGGAATCTCTTCCTCAGAGCTGCTCCCACCACCTTCCTGTCCCTCACGCCATGATGGGTCAAGGACCTCATCATCTACACCACCCTCTTCAAACAACTGCTTCTCCTGGGTAGTCTCGACAGCACAGTACGCACCAGAAAGTGGCACCTGAGTCTCATCATCAGATGCGTACTGAGGTGTGCTGCTGACCATAGGCACTGGCCCACCCGCCTCTTCAGATTCAGAGAGACAAAACGGTTGCGCATCACTGCATACTACCTCTTCTTCAAATTCTCGAATTCTGCTTGGCTGGCCCCCTCTTTCCAAGCCAAGAGATTCAGAGAACAGAAGTAGAGATGGCTCCTGTCCAGGGCTCTCTGACTGCCTGGGCAATTTGGCAGGTGGTGAAGAGACAGATGGGTGCTCTTCAGTGCTCAGGACCTGAGAGGATCTGGAACTAATTGAAGTCGATGCGTTAGCTGCCATCCATCCGACAACGGCTTCAATTTGGTCCTCGCGCAGCAGTGGGGTACGGCTAGCTCCTACAAAGCTGCGCATAAAGGACTGTTCCCTGGTAAAACTGGGGGATGCTGAGTCACTGGTGCCCGCAGCAGGCACAGAATCCCCACGTCCTCTCCCTGCAGGCACAGAATCCTCACGTCCTCTCCCTGCAGAAACTCCACGCCCACGCCCACGCCCACGACCACATGCCTTACTCCCTGACTTCTTCATCTTGGTAGACTGATAAAGATAGGCAGAAAAGTACTAAGGGCTTAGTGTGCTTATTCCTGAACAGCTGCTAACAGGTATAAGAAACACTAATTTTATAAAGTGTGGACTAGACTTTAATATGAGCTAATGTGGCCTACACAACTGTAAAGTGGAGTGTTTGGTGAACTTTATTTAGGTTTTTTTTGTCACAAAAAGACACTGGATGTGCCTAAAGATGTAATAACGATAGTATCACAAACTTTTTGTAGCTATTACAATGTAGGAAGGTAACCTACAATGCAATAGATGAGGCTGCAAAAAATAGGCTAATACTAATCTGGCTGGGGCTACAGGGCCCAATGCTGCAGAAAGGCTCCTCTAACTACTCCTATATAGTGTGTTTGGAACCAATTTAGCTGAATACGGATGGAACCACCACACTAATAGGAGAAATCAGGAAAAATTATGAATTGGCAAAAAAGGACAATGTATGAGGCAGTGACACACACTGAGTGCACTACAACCAGACGTGGTTGAAGCACACACTACAGGGTGAGCTGCATTCACACACCAGACCTTGCAGACAGCGGTGAACAGTACAGATGCAGAGCACTGTGCACTAGCGCTGCAAGACCAAAAAAAATTCTCTATCTACTCCTATATAGTGTGTTTGGAACCAATTTAGCTGAATACGGATGGAACCACCACACTAATAGGAGATATCAGGAAAAATTATGAATTGGCAAAAAAGGACAATGTATGAGGCAGTGACACACACTGAGTGCACTACAACCAGACGTGGTTGAAGCACACACTACAGGGTGAGCTGCACTCATACACAGAGACCTTGCAGAAAGCGGTGAACAGCACAGGGAACTGTGCACTAGCACTGCAAGGCACAGCGATTTATAAAGTAGCTTGGGTAAAGCAGAATAGACCAAATAGGTAGCTAAAACTGTCCCTCAGAACAACAGCGTCCTATCCCTAACTGAATTCACAGCAGAGTGAGCTCAAAATGGCGGCGGCGGCTTTTATAGTGCATCATGACATCATTTCAGCAGCCAATCACAGCCATGCCATTAGTTAAGATGCCTACATGCCTAACAGGATGTGCCCACACTTCTTAGGATCCTCATTGGCTGAATAAAATGAAAATGGCTCATTGCATTATGGGAACTTCCGATTCCGGTATACGATATTGCAAAAGTATCGGAATTAAGTATCGGAATTCCGATACCGCGAATATCGGCCGATACCCGATATTTCAGTATCGGAGTGCTCAACACTACCAATGACACATGCCCTTGCTTGTGTGAAAAAAAGCACTTCACTCCGTGTGTGTGCTGCTGATAGGCTGAGAGACTGCACCGCCCCACTGTAAATGCGGGAAAAAGAAAAAAAAATGGAGATCTTCATTATTTCTACAGAGATCCATTCCATGCCCCTCCCCCCGCCCCGCTGTACCCTCAAACTGTGTAGTAACATTGGTTATCAGCATTACTGTGAAAAAATCCAGTGACGATTTGGGTGCACGAAGAGTTATCGAACATAACCTCGAACAGCCGGATTTTTTTCAAATCGTTCGGGTTCGTCGAATGGCTCGAACACCGCCCAAAACAGCTCGAATTTGAGATTGGCGAACAGTTCGATTCGAACACCGCTCATCTCTAATCAAGAGGCCCTATACCCGCTCACTGGGGAGAGTCCAAAAGTGCACCCTTCGCCTAGAGTACCCTGGACCGTGCCTGCAGCATCACCAGTAAAGGTACTGAAGCTTACCCCCGTGTGAGTGTCCGTCTTTTCTCCGGGACCGTCCTGCCATCTCTCCCCTGCACCATCCACCATTCACCCCTACACTGCCCTGGAGCCAGCTCTACCTGTGGAGAGCTACACCATCCCTGCTGCCGTAACACCAGCTCCAGAGGACTGCTCCGCAGCGGTGGCTCCCCTTAGCCGCTGTAACACACCTGGCGGCGTCCTTGCATAGTGGTCCATCTCCCACTGTGCAAGAGCGCGCACTTGATCTCCAGTCCAGAATGTCTTTCTGGCTTCCCTCCATGCTGTCTGTTTGTGTCTGTTTCTGCTGCTTAAGGGCGGCGCCCGATCACTTCCTGCTTTTTGTACCTGCTGTGGGTCACACCCCTTGTGCGTCCTCAGCCTATTGCTGTCTGTCACCTGGTATTTAACCCAGCTGCTCCAATCAATCCCTGCCTGAGCATCTTGCCCTGTCAGTTGGCTTTTGTCTCTGACATGCCAGGTCCTGTCTATGTCACCTGTCTTGCAGTATCTGTGTACCCTAACCTGCAGTCTGTACACGTTCCTTGCCTGTTTGTTCCGCCTTCCTGGAGGCTGTATTTCCAGGCCAGTCTGAACACGCTCCTTGCCTGTTCGTCCCGTCTCTCTGGGGGCCGTATTCTCAGACCCGCTCCTGTATCCCGCTGCAGTGTCGGTCTCCTCCGTACACTCAGTTCCAGTCTGAACTCTCTCCTATCTTTTACCTGTTTTGCCTCTATGTCCATCCCTTCCCTTTTCCTGCATTGTCTGAACCTGTACCTAACTCCCTCTTGTTGTCGCTGTACTTCAGTTGTGAGTTTTGTGCTCTCTCGTTACTTCTTTGTAAGTATCTAGTTTGTTTCTGGTTCCGCCTTTCCCTTCCTGCCTGTCCTGTGTGTACAGTGTCCTGTCTCCTCTGCCCTGCTCTGTCCCTTTGCTTGCTGCTCCGGCAGTCTCGCTCTGTTCCCTCTTGCTCGCTACTCCTACAGTCTGCTCTATCCCTCTTCCTCACTGCTCCGGCAGTCTCGTTCTGCTCCCTCTTTCTCACTGCTCCGGCAGTCTCGTTCTGCTCTCTTTCTTTACCTCACTGCTCCGGCAGTCTCGCTCTGCTCCCTCTTTCTCACTGCTCCGGCAGTCTCGTTCTGCTCTCTTCCTTTACCTCACTGCTCCGGCAGTCTCGCTCAGCTCCCTCTTTCTCACAGCTCCGGCAGTCTCGTTCTGCTCTCTCCTTCTTTCTCACTGCTCCAGCAGTCTCGCTCTGCTCCTTTTTTCTCACTGCTCCGGCAGTCTCGTTCTGCTCTCTCCCCTTTGCTCGCTGCTCCAGCAGTCCTACTCTGCTCTGACCCTTTGCTCGCTGCTCCGGCAGTCCTACTCTGCTCTGACCCTTTGCTCGCTGCTCCGGCAGTCCTTTTCTGCTCTGACCCTTTGCTCGCTGCTCCGGCAGTCCTACTCTGCTCTGACCCTTTGCTCGCTGCTCCGGCAGTCTCGCCCTGCTCCCTCTTGCTCGCTGCTCCGGCAGTCTCACCCTGCTCCCTCTTGATTTCTGCTCCGGTAGTTTGCTCTGACCCTTTGCTCGCTGCTCCGGCAGTCTCGCTCTGCTCCCTCTTGCTCACTGCTCCGGCAGTCCTACCCTGCTCTTACCCTTTGCTCGCTGCTCCGGCAGTCTCGCTCTGCTCAGACCCTTTGCTCGCTGCTCCGGCAGCCTCGCTCTGCTCTGACCCTTTGCTCCGCTCCTGGCGGTCTCGTCTTGCTCTGCTCTTGCCCGCCGCTCCAGGCGGTCTCAACCTGCTGTGTTTGTATACCGCTTCTGCGGTTCTGTTCTTGAAGTCCCAGTCTGTACTGGGTCCTATCCTCTCTGTGCTCCCACCTGTTGTACCTGCCAGTACCTCCCCGTCTGCATACCAGTGTGCCAGCCTAAACCTTCCAGTTCCTGTATTCCCCGGTGGGGGCCAACAGCCGTGTCCGGAGTCTGACCTGGAGTAGACCCTGGTCCCGCTGCTCGGTTCCTCCCTGGTGCACTGGCGTCGTATGCCGTCGTGCGATCTTGGTCGGATCGGGCAGACACTTAGTTACGCCCCTCCAGGCACTCTCCGGTACGGTACAGTGGAATCACTACAATCACACGCACACGCCGCTCAGCCCGGGCGTGTGCATTACAGCCGCATTCCACAGATGGCATCACGAACTTCCCAAATCCCCTATATATTCCCCTTTTTACTGACTGCCCTGGGTCACGGACTGGGCCAGCCACCGTGATATCCCCGCCATACCGTCATCCATAGGCCCGGCTGCCGAGTACCCCACGGCCCAGGGGGCGCGTCACAGGCAATCCCTGCATGTTCACTGGCTCTCTAAAAGCACCAAACATGCAGGGAGGAGACCCGAGTTCCCGCCCGAGCAACCGGGAAATACACGCCGAGCGTCGAGCTTGTCGAGCACCATGATGCTCGGGTGAGTACCGAATAGTGGCGAGCACGTTCGCTCATCACTAATAAAAATGAAATTCCGGCATTACCCTGTTCCACTGCAAACCCCTGATTCTGATCCACCGGACCAACACCAGATCCTTTGCTAAACCCAACTGGCAGCCTGACAATATCACGTCTGCCTGAATAGCTCCCCAGTAGACATAGGAATGGTCTAACACCCATACTAATACGAGGTTTCCTGTAAATGAGAATTGAAAATAAGGTTGATAACAACAAAACCTTTTACCCCAGCAATGCATAACCAAATACACTAAGACCCTTACAACATGTGTGGTCTAATATAAGTCCTATATCTGGCAGATTCCCATCGACCTATGCTCTTTACCGCTTGAACCCCCAGACCCCATCGGGCCGCCTCTGTAGCTGCCCCATGGTTAGATAAACTTTGACAAAAAATAGCAATGAATTGATAAACTGACAAAGCAGATACATCCTGCTGCACCAAAAATGAACCTGGTACAAAACCTCTCATTTCCATAAACGAGGATACCCATCTAATCGGGCATTCAAACGAACCGATCACACCACGGAACTCCACCATATGACCTCTCCCAACCACGTCAGTCTTCAACCACCTCAAATAACATTGAACTGCTTCGACCGAACATGGCACATCCTGAAATCACAGACCCCCCTGACACTTGACATTCTTGCGTACCAACTCACTCAATCGAAAGGCCCCAAAAAAGGTCAACATTAAAGATGCCCCAAGCAAGCGGCGTTCATATGTGGCGCCCCTGAGGGTTCAGTCGCCACAGAGGTACTGCACCTCACCCAGAGGTGTGGTATCTCCTTCTCTCAGGTAAGGAGGGAGTGCTGTCCAGAACCCCAACACCCACATTCAACACTACACTGCTCCAGGCCTGCTGGAAGGGCAAGATGCATGTGGGCAGCTCCTGAGCCCTGTCCCTGGCTGGAGTGGGGGGAACCCAGAGGTAGGGGGAACCAGTAGTGGGTGTGGGTGGAGGAAGCAGTTTAAGGGAGCACTTTGACAGTAGATATATAAAGGGAAGCCATCTTAGGGTGGCAGGTCAGTCAGTGAGAGGAGAGAGTGAAGACAGTCTGGGAGCAGAGTCTCGTCAGGAGCTCTGCTCCACAAGTGGGGCCTAGATATAGAGGCCCAGGAGGGGAGCAGAGGAGAAAGGCTCCGTTCTATTGAAGGGATCCCAGGGGGTACGGCGAGTGCAGGACGGCACCCGTACACCCCAAATCTGTCAGAAGACAGAGGGATCGTAGGCCGCAAGAAGTGGACCGGCCCCTGGACCAGCCGTGTTACTTCAAGTCTCGGCTGCGAAAACCGGAGGCTTCTGGCTTATATAGTTCAGTTGTCAAAGCCTCGTTCTAATCTCCGTGAGGGTCAAGCAGGTCCGGGAACTCCAGTCAGACAGGAGGGACTTCAGAGCACCCGAGCGGGACTGAGAGTGGGGAAGCGCAGGGCAGGAGGGAGAAGACCCAGCGTGAAGACGGTCTAGAGAGGAACACAAGAAAGCGGGGTTCCGTCAGGTGCTCCTAAACTACCTGAGGAAGAGCTGAACCCCCATTCTGGTGAACGCAGCGCGACGTGGGAGGCTGTAAGTTGGACAGTGCAACCTGAGGAACTTAACAACTGTGAGTAAAGACTCGGATGACTGCACCGCACTGCCTCCGTCCATTATTTCCTCTGCGTCATCTTCGCCCCCTGCACTACAACGCCCAGCGCAACCACCAGCACTTACACTGCCCTGGAGCTAGCTCTTCCTGTGGAGAGCCACACCATCCCTGCTGCAGTAACATCAGCTTCAGAGGACTGCTCCGCAGCGGCGGCTCCCTTTAGCCACATTCCACAGGTGGGGTCACGAACACTTTACAAATCCCCCATGAATAATTCCCCTTTCTGTTGACCGCCCTGGGCCACGGACCAGGCCATCCACCGTGATATCCCCCACCAGCATCCATAGGCCCGGCTGCCAAGTACCCCACGGCTCTGGGGGCGCGTCACATACTCTGACCTACAAATCTTCCCAACACCCTGCAATAACTGGCCCAAAATTTTAAACGAAACCGGCCACCACCAATTCCTCTTGTTACAATTCATCCGGAAGGTTTTCATAGCCTGCTGCACCAAAAACTCTTTTGTACAATCTTTCCAGCCCAACATTTTGAAAAAGAAGGCCAATCCTGCTAGCCTACTGGCCACCACCAAAAAAGACAAACCCCGTTGAAACGCGCTACCAATCTTATACAGCAACAAATAAGGATGATAATCCACTGTTACCTGCTCACCAGGGCCGGCATCAGCACCCGGCGCACCCGGGCAAATGCCGGGGCCCTGAGCAGGCAGAGGGGCCCACTGGCGGTCGCGCACCCCGCTAGGCTATGGGCGGAGGAGAGCGGTGTCAGCGCCCGCCCTTCTCCGCCGCTTGCTCAGGGCCCCTGCAGCCGGATTCTTACCTCTCCCCGTGCCTCCGCAGATCAGCTGTCTTCCTGCTCTGCGCTCCCTGTGACGTCTCAGGTCAGAGGGCGCGGTGACGCCTTTACACCGCGCCCTCCCCTGAGCCGTCACAGGGAGCGCTGAGCGGGAAGACGCCGACAACGCTGGAGTTCGGACCCGAGCAGCGGGCAGCGGGCAGCAGGTAGCAGGTGAGGAGAAGGGAGGTGAGTATTTGATTTTTTTTTTTTTAATGTATGGAGGCATGGGGCAGTATAAAGAGAAGGGCGGGGGGCATCCTGCATGGGGCATTATAAAGAGAGGGGGGGACATCCTGCATGGGGCATTATAAAGAGGAGGTGTGACAGCCTGCATGGGGCATTATAAAGAGAAGGGGGCATCCTGCATGGGGCATTATAAAGAGAGGGGGGGACATCCTGCATGGGGCATTATAAAGAGGAGGTGTGACAGCCTGCATGGGGCATTATAAGGTGGGGAACAGCCTGCATGGGGCATTATAAAGTGGGGGGCAGCCTGTATGGGGCATTATGTGGGGGGTAACAGCCTGCATGGAGCATTAAAAGGGGGGGGCCTGTATGGGGCATTATGTGGGGGGGGACAGCCTGCATGGAGCATTATAAGGGGGGGGGCTGTATGGGGCATTATGTGGGGGGTAACAGCCTGCATGGAGCATTATAAGGGGGGGA
The DNA here is from genome assembly GCF_046119375.1 of Phyllobates terribilis. NCBI lineage: Eukaryota > Metazoa > Chordata > Amphibia > Anura > Dendrobatidae > Phyllobates > Phyllobates terribilis. The sequence goes on from NW_027362773.1 coordinate 107,675,712, forward strand.
CAGCCTGTATGGGGCATTATGTGGGGGGTAACAGCCTGCATGCAGTATTATATGGGGGCCAGTATCCTGTATGGAGCGTTATAAGGGGACCGATATCCTGTATGGAGCGTTATATGAGGGCCAGTATCCTGTATGGAGTTTTATAAGGGGACCAGTATCCTGTATGGAGCGTTATATGGGGGCCAGTATCCTGTATGGAGCTTTATAAGGGGACCAGTATCCTGTATGGAGCGTTATATGGGGGCCAGTATTCTGTATGGAGCCTTATATGGGGGCCAGTATTCCATATGGAGCCTTATATGGAAGTCAGTATTCCGTATGGAGCCTTATATGGGGGCCAGTATTCCATATGGGGGCCAGTATTCCATATGGAGCCTTATATGGGGGCCAGTATTCCGTATGGAGCCTTATATGGGGGCCAGCATTCCGTATGGAGCCTTACATGGGGGCCAGTATTCCTTATGGAGCCTTATATGGGGGCCAGTATTCCGTATGGGGCCTTATATGGGGGCCAGTATTCCGTATGGAGCCTTATATGGGGGCCAGTATTCCGTATGGAGCCTTATATGGGGGCCAGTATTCCGTATGGAGCCTTATATGGGGGCCAGTATTCCGCATGGAGCCTTATATGAGGGTCAGTATTCCACATGGAGCCTTATATGGGGGCCAGTATTCCGCATGGAGCCTTATATGGGGGTCAGTATTCCGCATGGAGCCTTATATGGGGGTCAGTATTCCGCATGGAGCCTTATATGGGGGCCAGTATTCCGTATGGGGCATTATATGGGGGCCAGTATTCCTTATGGGGCCTTATATGGGGGCCAGTATTCCGTATGGGGCCTTATATGGGGGCCAGTATTCCGTATGAAGCGTTATAGGGGGGCCACTATTCTGTGTGGAGCGATTCACCGGTTTCTGAGCTATTGTGGAATTTACAATAGATATCACTCATGTAATGTAAGAAGTGAAATCTTTGCATTGTACTATATATATATATATATATATATATATATATATATATATATATATATATATATTTCTCCGCCGTATCTCTGCATCTCCAACCAAACTGATTTTCCATTATATAACTGCAGAAAAATTGCCCACACGGCCAAGTCAGCCTTGTGCTCTGCAATCAACCTCACAAAATGCAACGGGCATTTAACCCTCGCCGTGGAATGAGACAACCTACACGAAAAAACGCTACCCATAGGTAAGATTCTGCAAGCAAAATTAAGTTTCCCTAAAAAAGATTGCAGAAGCCTCAAACGCAATTTCCTAGCCTGTAAGGCTTCCTGTACGGAATTATTCAAATCCACCAGTTTCTCTGCTGGCAACCTGCATTCCATTTGGACGAAATCAAGCTCAATCTCCAAAAACTTTAAAACTGTAGACAGGCCTTCTGTCTTGTTGACGCGCCTAGGGGATGGGGAAGACTCGGCAACTTGCTACTTGTGTTTTATGTCTTTCTAGTTCTTGCTTTTAATGCATATCCAATACAGTTTTCTTTTAGGGTTTTTTTTCTATATGTTAGTCATTCACACTTATATTTATAGCTCTCAGAATAAAGTGATACGAAAAAATAATTATTTCTATAAAATAGTTTTTATTGTGTAAAATGCAAAAGATATAAAAAAAGGATATAAATGGGGTACCGCTGTAAACGTACTGACCAAAAGAATAACATTGCCTTATCAATTTTACCACACGCGGAACTGCATTAAAAAAAAATTACAGAATTGTTGGTTTTTGTTTATTCCTCCTCCAAAAAATCGGTATAGAAAGCGATCAAAAAATGTCAAATGCCAGAAAATGGCACCAATAAAAAGTCAACTTGTCCCTCAAAAAACAAGCCATCACATGACTCTGTCGCCCGAAATCTGGAAAAATTATAGCTCTCAAATCTTAATCATTATATACTCTTCTTCCTCCTCTTCCTCACTACTGGACACATAACATAGACTATATGTAGTAACGCTCTCATAAATGACCACTGTTGTAATCGTTATAACAAGTCATTTCCCATTTACTATTAAATATCTACAATCGTCTACAATCTATAATATCAGTATATGTCACTGTCTCTCTACTTACAGTCCGAAGCTATCTCCGCTTCCATCCTCCTCTCTTATCACTGCTATTATGTGAGCGATGTATATTTTTCCTTCCTCTTCCTCACTACTGGACATATAACATAGACTATGTGTAGTAACGCTCTCATAAATGATCACTGTTGTAATCGTTATAACAAGTCATTTCCCATTTACTATTAAATATCTACAATCATCTACAATCTATAATATCAGTATATGTCACTGTCTCTCTACTTACAGTCCGATGTTCTCTTTTCCGCCATTTTCCTCTCCTCTCTCTGATGTTACACTCTCTATAATCTCTTCTCCCTCCTCTATCTCACTATTGGACACATAATATAGAACAAATGCAGGAGGTTTTTTTATTTGCAGTAGTTTTATAATTGAATTTATAAAACAAAGCAAAAAAAGCGGCATTCAGAGTTCTGCACATTTATAGTAGACGTCCCATTCCCAGAAAACTGCACCTTGTATGGTAAATAGTTTATTGCTCCTTCTGTGACCTTCCGTTCATTATCCCCGTTCTCACCAATTGACATTAATTATCCTTTTTACAGAACTACAGCCATATCAGCCATAGGGACTGCAATAAAGAAAGCAAGTTGGACAGAGAGGTGGAGTCGGGAGAGAGAGACAAGTGCAGGAAGAGAGCTGCACAAGTCTCCCTCTCCTGCCTGACAATGATCGGTGCAGGAGAGGAGGCTGGAGGTTACCTGGAAAGGTCCTAATTAGCTCTAGGCCCCTCCCTGATGTCACTTACATGCAAGGAATTTTATAGAATGGAGGAATAGAAATGGAGAACAACTTTATTGACGGTAGGGAAATGCTCATGAATAAAGGAAAAGGATCGGACCTCAATGGTCTTTTGTTTTTGGCTCCTCCATCAGTTATTATGTATATGCAGTCATTTTTTATACTAAGTGACTGAAAGTGCCATAACTATAACTATACAATGTTCTATATTGTATGTATATATCACTTATTATATATTTAGGCTCACACGCTCCACTTACCTAATCACACTACTATTCTCACTCTTCCCAGTTGTTTCCTCTTCTTCCTCGCTGTCATCTTCCTCACTATCAGACACATAAAATAAGTCATATAAATCATATATAATGTACTTTGACATCCAGAGGACAGAGGGTTATATGAAGACTCAGGTAGTACAGTTAACCCCTTATTGAGGGCGCACTATGTCTGTATGATGCAGGCTCAAGAGTTGAGTCTGCTCCCTGCAGCACCAATGATGACTGTTACATAGCTTGCACCCAACAGTAACTGATGCAATTGGAGCTAGTCAAGATTACATTAGTTGAACCCTTTAAATGCTGCTGTGAAGTATGACAATAGTATTAAAAAGAGGATTTAACACAGCGGCTGAAACTTTGTATGCCCGGAAGCTCCCCACGCAAGGCGATCGTAGGGTGACGATTGGCTGCAATTACAGCTAGGGGTCTGCTGGAGGCCTCCACTTCTGCCATGTGTTATCTCCTACGAAGCCCAGCCTGAACCTTCTGTACCCATAACAAGTCATTCATCAGTTATTATTAAACATCTACAATCATATCCAGCCAATAATATCTATATATCTCACTATCTGGGATTTCCCCAGTCCTCATCTATGGTTTCCATTAATGCAGCAATGAAAGTTCTAATAACTTACTTGATGGATTCCGTGCTCGCCCAGGCTGTTTTTATTTTTTTTGGCCTATAAAAATGTAGCTTTTGTTAGAAACAGTGATACTTAAAAAACCTACAGAAAATATCACCTATATAGTGTGTCTATAATGCAGTAACAAATGATAGCATTCAGGGCATAACTGTATGGAGTAATAAGGAAAAAAATAGTTTTATGGTATCTAAGATGAACATTTACATATAGCTCTAGGGAGTGTAGAGCGAGCAGTCACATTGGGACCCCCTCATCTACCACATATATATTCATCACTGTTACAAATGGTTTTTGGTAGTTGAGGGGCCCTGTTACATATTTTGTATTGGAGCCCAAGAGGTTGAAGTTACATCTCCGATTGCATCTACGTCTCATATTGAAAAGAAACTGACGACTACAAACAGTGAGAGTCGTGGACCATGATTGCACCAGTTACTTACGGCAATGACTCTTCATTAGGCCCTCCGATGTTTCTATGGGACTCAACGTGCCTGAAATGAAAAAAATACAGCTCTGGTTAGAAGAATTGATACTTAGGAAGCCAATGGATAAAATTATCTGCCGTGATGTGCAGAAAGGCTGTGCACTCTCTCACCGGCAACAAAACAGAGCGCACTGTCAGTGCACATTGTAAGACGAATTCCCAGCTTGCAGAGACCAGCACCGCCTCTGTAATTAACGCAACTTGTGGGGGCCGGTGCTTGTCTCTGCAAGCTGGGTATTCATCTTACAAGGTGAACTGACAGTGCACTCTATTTTGTTGCTGGCTCATTACTACTGATCTGAGCTGGTGAGAAAGTGCACTGTCTTTGTGCACAGTGCACAGTGCACATCACACAGGGACTAGCCCAGCCCTTGAAATGAAGGTCACTGTTGATGCTTCATTTCAGGGAGAGGGCAGAGGCAGTGACTGCAGCTTCTACCCCCTGATGGTGTTTTGTTTGAGTGTCCCAGCATGCACTGGGATTTTCAAACAAAGCCTCATCAAAAAGGAAGTAAGAAAAAAAAGATGTCACATGCCTGCAAAGAATTTTATAGAATGGAGGTACAGAAAGGGAGAACAACTTTATAGACGGTTCGGAAATGCTCATGAATTCAGAATTTGATGTTTTATACCATGTGGCTTAAAATGCCATAACTATAAGTGCATATTGTTCTCTGTTGTATGTATTTATCACCCATTATATATTTAGTCTCAGACTCTCCACTTACCTACTCATAGTCCAATTTTCACTCTCCCAAGTTGGTTCCTCCTGTTCTTCCTCACTATTGGACACATAAAATAAGTGATATAAATCATATATAATCTACACTGACATCCAGATAACACTGAGCTATATGACGACTGGGGTATATCCTGAATGAAGAGTCCCGGTTAACCACTTTTTGGGGGCGCACAGTCTCTGTATGGTGCGGGCTCAAGAGTTGAGTCTGCTCCCTGCAGCACCGTTGATGGCTCTGTTACATAGCTGACACCCAACAGTAACTGATGTAATTGAAGCTAGCCGTGATTGCATTAGTTTAACCCTTTAAATGCTGCTGTGAAGTATGACAGCAGTATTAGAAAGGGGATTTATCTTGTTGGCTGTCATTTTGTATGCCCGGCAGCTCCCCACGCAGTCGATTGTAGGGTGCCGATTGGCTGCCATTGCAGCTAGGAGTCTACTGGAGGCCTCCACTTCTGCCATGTGTGATCTCCTACAAAGCCCAGCCTGAACCTTCTGTACCCATAACAAGTCATTCATCAATTACTATTAATCATCTACAATCATATTCAGCCAATAATATCTATATATCTCACTATCTCTCTACTTACATTCCGATGTTATCCTCTCTGCTGTTCTCCGCTTTAATCTCTACCACTTTATTAATGCTGTTATCTTCCTCTCTACTGAATACATAACATAACTCTTTATAAGTGAGGGTTAAAGGGGGTCCACACATTGCAATCATGGTGCATTTTTTTGCAATGGTTTCCCAAAATCATTGCAAAACTGTGATTTTGGGAAAACCTGAGACAGCAATAAAAGTTCTGATAACTTACCTGATGGATTCCACGCTCGCCCAGGCTTTTATTGGTGTAATTGGCCTATAAAAATGTAGCTTTTGTTAGAAACAGTGATATTTAAGAAACCTACAGAAAGTATCATCTATATAGTGTGTCTATAATGCAATAAAAATGATAGCATTCAGGGGCATAACTATATGGAGTAATAAGGAAAAAAACAGTTTTATGGATCTGAGATGAACATTTACATATAGCTCTAGGGAGTGTAGAGCGAGCAGTCGCATTGGGACCCCCTCATCTACCACATATATATTCATCACTTTTACAAATGGTTTATGATAGTTGAGGGGCCCTGCTACATATTTTATATTGGAGCCCAAGAGGTTCAAGTTACATCTCCGATTGCATCTACATCTCATAGTGAAAAGAAGCTGAGGACTACAAACAGTGAGAGTCGTGGACCATGATTGCGCCAGTTACTTACGGCAGTGACTCTTCATTAGGCCCCCCGATGTTTCTGTGGGACTCCATGTGCCTGAAATGAAAAAAGTACAGCTCTGTTTAGAAGAAGTGATGCTTAGGAAGCCTATGGATAAAGTTATCTGCCGTCTTAAGGCAGTGCACTCTCTTTCCGGCAACAAAGCAGAGCGCACTGTCAGTAGTGCGCATTGCAAGATGAATTCCCAGCATGCAATGACCAGCACCGCCTCTGCAATTAACGTAACTCGTGGGGGCCAGTACTCGCCTCTGCAAGCCGGGTATTTGTCTTACAAGGTGAACTGACAGTGCGCTCTGCTCTGTTTCCAGGCTCATTACTGCTGATCTGAGCCAGCAAGAAAGCGCACTGTCTTTATGTACAGTGCACAGTGCACATTGTGCAGAGACTAGCCCATCCCCTGAAATGAAGGTCAATGCTGTCGCTTTGTTTCAGGGAGAGGACAGAGGCAGTGACCGCCGCTTCTATCCCCTAATGAGTAATGACGCTTTGTTTGAGAATCCCAATTTTCAAACGAAGCGTCATCAAAAAGGAAGTAGGAAAAAGAAAGAAAAGCAGTTAAATAGTGTTGTGAGAGAACGATAGGGAATTTTTATTTAAAGTATAAATTGTAAAATACAATAAAGAAATATTATCTATATAACGTGTCCCTCAGATAACAGCATGGACATCACCTCCAGAATCTATATAGCTCTACGTTCACATAGGTTGTACTGCACAGTATGATTATCCTTTAATCTAGGGCTCCAAGACAATATTTGGTCGCTCAGGAGTCTGGGTAAATTTTTGGTGTTACTGTAATTTGCTCATGACCTCATTGTTATCCTACAGGGGAAAGGGATGAGCAACAGTATGAAGAATTAAATGGGGTCTAAATTCTTTATTATTGAAAGCAATTGTATCCTTCATATGGAAACATTGTAAATGCCCATGAGTGAGAGCGGCAATGCCATGATACCATCACTGTGGAGTCCTCCCCTTATTGGAACACATACTACTCCTATAGGAATGTGGTAGGAAGATAAATACCTGAATGTTCTCTTGGTGTTCTCTATTGTCTCAATCAATCTGTTATGGAAAAAGCCAAGAAAAAGACAATGAATAATATTACACACAAACATTTACAAAAATGGTAAGAAGATAAATGATACTATTGAGGCTTAATATAACCAGTGCATTATTACAGAGAGAATATGGGAGAATGAGTAATCCCAGTAATATCAGATACATACATCCCACCCGGATATTCCTCCTCCTCCACTGCTGGCTTCATCCTATTAAAGCGTCAGGGTATGTGCCCACGATGCAGATTTGAAGCAGAAATCTCCTTGCAGAAAAAGCGCATGCGGATTTTACATGCGTTTTTTTCAAGCGTTTTTCCAAGCGATTTTGAACATCACTTGGAAAAAGGCTTAACAAGTTGGTCACACAATATAAATCCATGCAACTGGGAAAAAAAACCTTATACTCACCTCTCCGGCGGCCCTCGGTCTCCTCCCGTCCTCTCTCCTCGGCGGCCCACGGTGTACTGGCAGAACCTGCGGTAACGTCATTTAGTCAGCTGATGGTCACACGACCATCACCTGACTGCTGACGTCAGCAGTCGCGTGACCATCAGCTGACTAAATGACGTCACCGCAGGTTCTGCCAGTACACCGTGGGCCGCCGAGGAGAGAGGATCGCCACTGGGAGGAGACCGAGGGCCGCCGGAGGAGTGAATATGAATATTTCCTTTTTATTTTTTACTTTTTAATTCTTTTTTAACTTGCAGGTACAATAGTACCCGGGTCGGATGAGAGTCTCCTCCTCTCCCAACCGGGGTACCATCCGCGCATTGAACCGCATGGAAACATGGGGATGTTATGCGGTTCAATGCAAGTCAATAGGCGCGATTTTGCCGCAAAATCGCTCCCAAATTGGTTGTGCTGTGGATTTTTCCGCAATAAAAATCTGCAGCGGATATTTCCGCAGCATGTGAATAGCACATGTGGATTATCATTCGGGAACATGGCAGACATCTTAACAAGCGATTTTAATGCGTTTCCACTGCAGAATTGCCATCGCGGAAACGCATTAAATCTTCATCGTGGGCACACAGCCTCAGGAAGACAATGAGAATTGTTGGTATCTGCTCCAGAGCTGATAATAGGAGATCATCAATGGTCACTAGAGGGTTTGTATAATCAGATATAGAAAGTAGTTATAGAATAGAGACCCCAATTTATAACATAATTATCAATATTACAGTAGCCAAAACTGGGACACTTAAGCCAGCAGTGTCTCTGAAACCAACATGGGAAGCCCTCCAAACATAACCCCAAACACCGGACTTTTGGTGGAGTTTGCCCTTTTTACACTTTCTTTTGCATATGATAGCTATTCTGTTGGGCCTCGCCTTTCCCTGCCTTTTGACTAGGCCGTACCCACGTTTCTGAAAAGTGTCAGGGCTGGTGTAAAAAAGCTAAAATGTGCTAAGTTGTATTTGGAAGCTCGTGTTAAATAAAAATGTACAACTTTTGTGGCAGAGAGTATGATGAATTCCCCCTATGAATGAATTTCCAAAAAGTTGGATTTTATAAATCTGCCATACCTGACCTTGGCCTTCGGGAAGAGTCAGAGGGTTGTATAACTTGAATGAGGATTGCATCGCAATGCTTGAACTGGTCGACGGCTTTAACAACCCAAGAGTGACGGCGTGTATTCCTATGCAGCTGTCACGCTCGGGTCAGGAGAGCTGACGGCCAGCCCGAGCATTGCGATGAGATCTTTGACTCTTCCCTAGGGCTAATGCTCGATGGTAACGCGGAGTCACCTGCCATTCTCCTTACTCACATGGAGCTTCAATATTTCTCTATGGGAGGAGAAGTTGCAGGAGATAATGGGTGACATGGACGGTGACTCTCCGCCATCAAGTGACCCCAGTCCATCAGAGAAATTGTAGATTTAGGATAATTAAGCATTTACCTTATTTTTCTCACAATTCTTTCGCTCACAAATAATAAAACCCTACAATAATGGAAAAAAAGCAATTATAGTAGACATCAAATTTCACTCCTGTTGTGATATTTGTGAAGGGGGGAAGGGTCGGTTACTGACACCTCAGCTCACTAACTAAATAAAGATTCAGTTTTAATTAAGGGAAAAAAAATCTATAAGGACGGGGAATAGACATCCTGACATTATAGGGTTAATATCTACAGATAAAGACAAAGTAACAGAACATAATAAAAGACGTAAAAAGAGGCCAATATAAGGTTTACTTACACTTCACTGCCATCTGCACCCCTCTAGTGAGTGGCCCCTCGGCAGTTATCATGATGTCACTGTGTGATGTCATCATCCCATTCCATGGATCACTAATCACCAGTAACAACAGTAACTGTCCGAAGTTACAAAAACCTGAAACCAATCCAGTTTACATGAAATGGTCCTTTAAGGGATTATGAGAGGATTAGAAAAACATAACCACTTTCTTCCAAAAACAGCGCCACACCTGTCCACAGGTTGTTTGTGGTATTGTAACTCAGCTCCATAGAAGTGAATAGAGCTGAGCTGTAACACCGGACACAACCGACAGTTTGTGTTTTTGGAAGAAACAAGACAGAATTTTTTAAATCTTGTACAATCTTATACCATTTTCAGAGACAAAGAGGATAGGAGCTCTAGTCCCATTGGAGGTAGCATTCCTAAAAGTCAAGATCAACCCTTTAAAGAGTCTCGTTAAATGACTTAGGATAGAAAACTAAAACAGAAACTTTATTTGCAGTCAAGTGTTTTTGGGCTTTTTGCTTCTCATCAGTGCAAAGTTATGTCCTATAGGCAGAACTAGAGCTACTGTCCTATTCCTCTGAACAAACTACTTGCACATTTAAATTCCTAGGGAAACATTTTATGGCCTATAAGTCTCCCTACATCAACTTGTATAGAATAGATAAAAAGCGGTCTGTGGAGCATGGTCAATAATAGTAAGCCTCATATCTCCTGGACCTTTTTGATGGACAATGACCATGTACCCGACACTGTCTCTGACCGACTGGTCAGTTTGATTAATAAAGAGATATTCTGGATCTTCAAATTGGGCATGTTGGCCCCTGAAGGTTTGAATTTGGCTCTTGAAAATGTAACCAGTTCTTAAGGTTATTTCTTGTTCCTTTCTAATTGATTTACAATTGTCATGTTTTAAACAATTTTTTTCATTTTTCTTTTATCACCAATTTGCAATACGTCACAATACAGTGACGTTTGTGTGTATTTTGCATTGGTGATGTATATTTTACATTGGTAAATGTATGTTTAACATTGTCTACTAACCCCTGGGGGCAATTTGTATTATTGATGTATTTTTGAATATTTGTTCATGAACATGTATTGCTATATTCTATACCTTTATATAATATGTTTTTGGTTTCTTGTATTCATGTGAAGGTGGTTTATGTGAAACCATTGGAGGCACGTATTCACCGGCACATGAAGGGTCTCTTCTATTTGGACCCAGGTTTAACTTATTAGTGTCTGAACAAAATCAATGAATATATCAACCAATCACTGTGAAGCTCTGTCTATATATGTTTTATCTTGTGTTCATACCCTTGTACCACCTGAGGAAGATAGTTTACTATCGAAACGCGTTGTGGAAAGGGCTCATTAAATACTTATTTTTTTTAGCCCCAAATCCGTCTTCTCTAGTGTCAATCCTTCAGCGCTCCATAGACCGCTTTTTATCTATTCTATACATTCTCTCAGTCCCTCTCTTGGGGGTCAGCTGCAGGAGCAGCTTCCATACAATAACTGCTTAAACCCTTCCCTGTAATTTCCCTCCATTTGTTCACATAGAGGACCTGCGTTCAGGGGGCCGCTTCCTCTCAACCAACAGGACCTGTGATGACGCGCATTTGATCCCGAGTCACGTGGTCTGCGGGCGGTCACATGGTCCGCGACCAGGAACCCGGAAACGGTGAGCACAAACGGCGGTCGGCAACACACGGCACGTGGTGGGCCCAGCCACCTGCACCGTGTGGTGAGACTTGCCTGCTCTCTCCATCCTCAGACTGTCACCGGGGTTGTGCAGGGGTGCACAACTCCATTAGGTGAGTGGCCTCTTGGCCGTTTTCTCCATATCAATCCACAAGGTCCTTCACATAGCGCGCTTTTTCTCCTTCTCTCCCTCCCTACATCAACTTGGCACTCTCTTCAAGGAGACACTTTACCCCTTCAACCATTTAAATATTATGTAATTGTGAATAGCAATAGATAAAGATTTATGACAGTTATTTCTATGTTCCTAATTACACTTCATCCATACATAGTGATGTATTGTACCTGTGTATGGATGGTGGATACATAGACAGAAGGCCGGGTGGGCACATGACACATTTTGCTCATTAACTAAATAAAAGTTCAAATATTATTCGAGAATGAAGGAAATGAGGAACGAGAGGGAAAGACACAAGGGATTGATAGGAGATAAATCAGCAGATAATATAAGGCTACTTACACTCCACTAACTGTAAACCCTCAGAGGAGTTCCGTCCGGCAGTTGCTTATATATCAGCGTCACAACATTCCGTGACCTCATAACCGACAATCACCTACAACCAATGCACTGGACATGAATGGTCTTCTAACCTCTTATGGACACAACTGGTTTTAGCCTTAAAGAGACAGACCATTTTACATTATTTATATTTTTATCATTGCATTGCATTATTTTTTTCTATAATTTAGTCTTACTTTGCCATGTTTTTTTGTGACATTTTTTTTTTCTTATTTAGCATTTAGGAAGGAGTGATAATATCCTCCAAAACGCGTTTAGCGAATACTACATCTAGCCAAATTTATCCAGCCGTTGAACTACAAGTTACAGCATCTTTGAGTGTACTATTATCAAATTGTAATGCATTAATAAGCATTCTGTATGAATTGTGGTACCACGAGCTGCAGCATTTTCTTCACACGGTAGTTTTTAAGAAAAATAAAAGATGAAAATTCTAAATCCCCACTTTTCCTGCAATAATAATTCAGAAATAAAAAAAATAAGCATCTTTAGTATCGCTGCATCTGGAAAAATTCTGATAAAAATATAAAATTAATAAACTAAAACAGTGAATGCCGTAATGAGAAATAAAACACAAACTTGAAAAAAAACTGAAACTCAAAGAATTGCAGTTTTTTTTTTTATTTTGGCCACCACATTGTCTTAAAAATTGCAATAAAAAGTAATCATAAAATCTTAATTTCCTCCAAATTTTATCATTTATCACATTATCAAGTGTCAGCTTTCCATCAGTGATGTACCACTAATGGCGGCAAGTCTCCTGGCTGCTATGCGGCCCGTGAGTTGGGGTGGTCAGTGCCAGTGGTGGCACCACCCCACCACCCGGCTTCGCACTTCCAACTGTATCGGCATCCTGGATGCCAATACAGTTGAAAGCAATAATGGAGGAGAAATGGAGACGTCTCAGCGGTCATTATATTATATGGAGGGTTATGTGTGGCTATTATATTATATGGAAGGCTATGTGGGGGCCATTATATTCTATGGAAGTCTATGTGGGGGCCATTATATTATATGGAGGGCAATATGGGCCCATTATATTATATGGACGGCAATGTGGTTCCTTTATTTTATATGGAAGGCTATGTGGGATCATTATACTGTTTGGAGGGATATATTGGGACCATTATACTGTTTGGTGGGATACGTGGGGCCGTTAAACTATGTGGTGGCTATTTTACTGTTTGGAGTGCTATGTGGGGGCTATTATAATGTTTAGAGGACTATGTGAGGGCCATTATAATGTTTGGAGGGCTATGTGAGGGCCATTATAGTGTTTGGAGAGCTTTGTCTGGCCGTTATACTGTTTATGAGGATTAGTGGAGGCCATTAGAAAGTGTAGAGGTTTGTGTGGGGTCCATCATACTGTGTGGGGTCATCATATTGTATGGAGGGCTGTGTTGGAGTCACAGTTAGGGCATCATACTGGCTTGGGGGGTCACCATACATTGCCAGATGGGTACAGTAGGGTCATCATACTGTACATTTGGAGGGTGCTGTGTAGGAATTCACTGTGGTGGGTATCATACTGTGTTTGGGGGGCACTTTTTGTTGGCATCATATTTTATGAGGGCACTGAAAGAGGAATCTAGGGGCATCAAAAGAAGGTAAATTACTCTGTAAGGGCTGCAAAGTTGAGAGATATGCTCTTCTGTGCCCCACATAATATATATATATATATATATTTTTTTTTTTTTTCTTAGAGAGGGGAGTAGGGGTGATTAGAAGCTCTGTAATGGGGTCCCATGATTTTTATGTATGCCTCTGCTTGCCACGCTAAAAAAAAAGAAAAGCCCTCATAGAGGTTTATTGACGGAAAAATAAAAAATTACATGTCTCAGACAATAGCAACAGAAAACTAAAAAAAATATATATATATCAAGTTTGGTATCGCTATAATTATACTGAATTGTAGAATCATATTGCCAGGTCATTTTTGCCACACAATGAACACTATAAAAACAAAATGGAAAAAAAAAATGTCATAATTGCATTTCCTTCACAAATTCACGGCACTTGGATTTTTTTTCCTGTTTTCCAGTACATTGTATGTACAAATGAATTGAGTTATTCCAAACTACAACTCATCTAGGAAAAGAAAAAATTCCCCATCTGCCTTTTTTGACGGAAAACTGAAAAAGTTATGGCTCTTGGAAGAAAGGGAGGAAAAAAGCAAAAACAAAAAATCGCTCTATTGAGAAGGGGTTAAAGACAAGATCATAATGACCGCCGTCGCGACCAGGACCTGTTGCTTGCACGCTGAAGTCAGCTGCAGGTTTCAGAAGAGGACCCCGCACGGCGGAGGAGAAGAGGGAAGGTGAGGATAATGGCTTTTTTTTTTTGTAGACATTACAGAACAGAGGCAAAACAGGGGATATATACCAGGATGGGGCACAGGGTAAGTGACATATGTACTAGGATGGGGGATGTACTGTATATACCAGAATGGAACACATGATGGACACATATACCAGGATGAGGGACTTATATACAAGGATGGAGAGCATCAGATGCAGAGAAGCAATTGACGCGCCCCCTGGGCCGTGGGGTACTCGGCAGCCGGGCCTCTGCGTATGCCGGTGGGGGATATCATGGTGGCTGGCCCGGTCTGTGACCCAGGGCGGTCAGTAAAAAAATGGGAATATTTATAGGGAATTTGGAAAGTTTGTGACGCCACCTGTGGAATGCGGCTAAGGGGAGCCGCCGCTGCAGAGCAGTCCTCTGGAGCTGGTGTTACGGCAGCAGGGATGGTGTGGCTCTCCACAGGTAGAGCTGGCTCCAGGGCAGTGTAGGGGTGAACGGTGGATGGTGCAGGGGAGAGACGGCAGGATGGTCCCGGAGGAAAGACGGACACTCACACGGGGGTAAGCTTCAGTACCTTTACTGGTGATGCTGCAGGCACGGTCCAGGGTACTCCAGGCGAAGGGCGCACTTTTGGACTCTCCGCAGTGAGCGGGTATAGGGCCTCCTGATCCATGGCTTTACTCTCTGAGCTTCTGACCTGCCTGGAGCTAGGCCTTGCTTGGTTACTGTCTCTCTTTGCACCTGCTGACCTGGTGGTAGGGCCTTCTCCTGGAGATCACTCTCCCTTGACGCTGGGGCCTTCCTGACTCCTAGCCCTGGAACTGCAATCAGCATTTGGTGAACTTGGGACCTGTGTCCTCCAGGGGTTCCGGTGGTTCCTACTGGGTGTAAAGGGTCCCTGTGAGCGTGGACCCGGTGTCCGATATATATATATATCGGGGTGAGCCTGTTATGCTCCTCTGCCCCCTCGCTACGTCTTCCTTCTCCTCTCGCCTTTGGCCACACTCAGGGCCCTCACTAGGCTCTCACACGTGCTGTAGGCCTTGGCTCGCGTAAGCACAACAGCCAGCGTGCTGCCTCTTCGCTGCTCTCTGAGCGTCAGCACGCTCTCAGACTCCTTCTCAGTCTGACTCTCAACTCTCAACTCCAACACCGAACAATAAACTGGAACTGAGCTGCCTGGCTCCACCCTCCCTATATATATCCCTAACGGGCTCCCTCTGCTGGTCTGAGGTGGTAGGGTGGAGGTGTGTGAATGTGTTAGGGCCTCTTGTGAAGAAGTCCATCCATGCACCCTTCTGGGATCTATGGCACCAGTGCGTAGCAGGGCGCCACAGAATGATGGGAGAGGGAGTGTCACATGAACCTCCTTCCTCCATCATTGCTTTCAATTGTATCGGAATCTGGGGGGGGCGGTTCTCACTGGCCAGAGGGGCAACCCAATGCGGCACTGACACCGGTTCTCCCCAGCTCATGGGCCCCATAGCAGTCACCTGGCCTGCCACCATTGGGGGTACGTCACTGCCCATGACCCAAGCGCTGCAAGGCATGTTGTATGTTCAACTACTGCCTAGAATGTTGAGTTTTCTGGGTTTGAGTCCTGGGAGAGGTTCGCAAAAAAAAAAAAAATTATAGGTTTCTAATAGTGATGGGCGAGCACTAAAATGCTCGCGTGCTTAATGCTCGGGCTGAGCAAATTGGAATACTCGGGTGCTCAACTCAAGCAACTAGCCCAATGTAAGTCTATGGGAAACTCGAGCATTTTTCAGGCAGCTCCACCCGGCGGTCTGCAGAGGGCCTAAAAATTGCCCAAATCGATGGGAACAGTGCTCAAATGACATGGTGACAGCATGGGGAAGACCCCTGGAAGCAGTTCTGACTCCCAGGTCACTGCTGTCAACAATGTTGTCAGAGGTATTACGCCACTTTTACAGACTCACAATAAAACATACAAAAACGAATCCAAAATGGATTTTCCTGAGAAATATGTTAAGGAACATCCTTTCCAGGGTAATGACTTGCATGTAAGATAAAATAAATAACCAAAACCAAAAATACTCCTCCACACCTTGGGCTGTGTTCATACGTAGAGTTTTTGATGCGTTTTTGCACTTTTGCATTGATTTCAACCAAACAAATGCATTCACTGGGAAATGTCATTTTAACATTTTACAACCTTATCTGGCCATGTGGTGTGTGACACATCATCAGACACATGCATACAGTACTGAAAAGAAGTGGGAACAGCTTGGGGAAGACCCCTGGAAGCATCTCTGTCTCCCAGGTCACTGCCTAAAACTGTGCCCATCATAAGTGATCCTTGGCGCATATGAAGATGCCTTCTGCCATGCACCTGTCGTTGCAGACTTGCAACAATCACCGTTCATGTTCTTGTCCCAGTGCGACGTTCAGTTGTCCCTACCCCATTCTTTGGAATGCAAGCACAAGTATGCAGCCAGCCACCCACCCACAGGCTGCAATACTATACTGCCAAATTTTTGACAGCTGCTTGCACTAGAAATGTGGCCTTTTATGCAGCCACTATTTCTCCCGGTATCGTCTCCGCCTTCCACAAGCACGGGTCCCACAACATTACCCGTGCCTTTTCCAGTGCACTTACTGGGAAGGACCGCCTAACCACAACCACGTGGTCAAGTGAATGTGGCCAGGGACGGTACAGAGCCAGTCCACAGCTTTTTTTTGCTGAGAGTTGTATTTCACCACAGCCATATTCTTTAGCTTGGTGAAAGGACTTGGGAAACCATATCTACTCCAGCTGTCATTTCTCACAGGAAGTCCTCTAAAGTTGCTTTCACTTGAAATGTGGCCTTTTAGGCTCGTGGAGGCGGAAGCTTTTGAAAACCTCATGACGGCGGCGGCCGGGTGTCCATACTCGGTCCTCAGCTGCCACTATTTCTCCCGGTATCGTCTCCGCCTTCCATAAGCACGGGTCCAACAACATTACCCGTGCCCTCCCCAGTGCACTTACTGGGAAGGACCGCCTAACCGCAAACAGGTAACTGTGGCCAGAGACGGTATGGAGCCAGTCCACAGCTGAGTTGTATTTCACCACAGCTATATTCTTTAGTTCAGCGAAAGGACTGGCATAGAGAGAAACCGTATCTACTCTGGGTGTCATTTCTCCCAGGAAGTCCACTAACAATTTAAAGACACATAGAGCAGGGCCACAGTAACAAGTACAACATGTTTCCATTAGAAAGGAGAAGGTCTGCTATACAGTTATAGGGTATGCAGTGAGTCCAACGGCTGACCAAATTCAAGAAAAACCCCACTAACAATTTAAAGACTCATAGAGCAGGGCCACAGTAACAACAAATTCCCATTAGAAAGGAGAGGGTTTCCCATAGTGTTGGCCTATGCAGTGAATGCAAGGGCTGCCAAAAATTGGGAGGCAATCCAATTTCCCTTGGAAGAGACTTAGAGGGCCTCATAAAAAATGTTCCCATTAGAAAGCTCTCCTATAGTTGTAATGCCCATGCACTAAGTGTATGGGCTGACAGACATTTATCCGTGGGGGGTATATATGAACATGCTGTATAAAAAATTTTTTTTACGGGCATCATAAAAACTAGTGTTGAGCAAGCACTAAAATGCTCGGGTGCTCGAAGCGCGGGCTGAGCTCACCATGATACTCGGGTGCTCGACCCGAGCTACGAGCCCAATGTTAGTCTATGGGAGACCTGAGCATTTTTGCGGTGGCACTCCTGGCAGTCTGTAGAAAGCCTAAAAAGTGCCCAAAACTACAGTGACAGTGCTCAAAAGACATGGGGGCAGCATGGGGATCGCCCCTGGAAGCATTTCTGACCCCCAGGTCACTGCTGTCAACAACGTGGTCAGAGGTATTAAGCCACGTTTACGGGCTCACAATAAAACGTTCAAAAACGAAACTGAAACTGCTTTCCTGTGAAATTTGTTAAGGAATTTCCTTTCCAGGGTAAAGATTTGTGTATAAGGTAAAATAAATAACCAAAAACAAAAATACTCCTCCTCACCTTGGGCTATGTTCACAAGTAGGATTTTTCATGCATTTTTGCACTTTTGTATTACTTTCAATCGTGACAAATGCATTCACCAGGAAATGTCATTTTAACATTTTACAATCTTATCTAGCCATGTGCTGTGTGACACATGCATACAGTGCTGAAAAGACAAGGGAACAGCATGGGGAAAACCCCTGTAAGCATCTCTGACTCCCAGGTCACTGCCTAAAAGTGTGCCCATCAGAAGTGATCCTTGCCGCATCAGAAGATGCAGACTTGCAACTATCCCTGTGCAAGTCCTTGTCCCAGGGCAATGTTCAATTGTACCTCCCCCATTCCTTGCAATGCAAGCGCAAATATTCAGCTAACCACCCACCCACCCGCCGTCTGCAATACCATACTGCTAGCTTTCACTTGAAATGGGGCCTTTTAGATTGGAGGAGGCCGAAGCTGGCCACTACCTCATGGCTGTTTCGGCAGCGAGGTATCGATACTCAGTCCCAAGCCTCCCGGCGGCCGGGTGTCCACGCTCGGTCCCCAGCCGCCAGGGGGTGGCCGGGTGTCCATACTCGGTCCCCAGCCGCCCTGTGGCCGGGTGTCCACACACGGTCCCCAGCCGCCTGGGGGCGGCTGGGTGTCCATAAACGGTCCCCAGCCGCCCCTATTTCTCCTGTCACCTTCCCCCACTATTTTCTTAGTCTGGCCTGCTTTAGGGCAGCATTGGACGAGCCCACCAGAGAACCAGACTCCTCCGGTGGGCCCTGGCTTCTGACTCGCCCCCTGGGCCGTGGGGCACTCGGATCCGGGCAATAGGGGGAACGATGGGAGTAGTAGTGGCAACCCTGTTCCGTGGCTCAGGGTGGTCAGGCCAGTGGTAGTCCGTTATGTGTTATTAATTATGTCCGACTACGCCACCTGTGGATTTGCGGTTATTAGGAACCGCCGCTGCATGCAGACCGCTGGGGCTGATGAGGTGTGCAGATATGGTAGTGTGACTCCCCACGGGAAGAGTGGGGCCCCAGGGCAGTATAGTGGATGGTGTGAGTAATGGTAGTGAGAGTCCCAGTGCTGATAGTGCTGGAGGAACAAGGAGCACACAGAGAACAGGTTGCAGTCCAGGGTCTTTACTAAACAGGTAAACTGACCCACAAACAGTCCCGGCTAGGAGGGGACCTGGATGTCTGAGAGCAACGGGGAAATTGGCCCTGGTCAGGGTGAGGGTGTACGCCTACCGTACTTTCTGTGCTCCTTCTGGCTATCTCCTCCTGATAGGGTAACAGCCCATGTTTCCGAGCTTTCCGTGTTTTCTCGCCTGTATGGCCTGCGACGTGGGTTCCTTTCTACTCCCAGCCTTGTACGGCTTTACTGGTCCCTTCGGTTGCCTTCGGTTGTGGCAGGGCCTCCAGGCTTCTTAGGCCAAGGAATGTACAGTCCCTTGCGGACTGGTTCTCTGCTGGGGGATGTGGAATCCTTCCAGCCTCAGACACCAAAGTCTGGTAAAATTAAGTCTTTTCTCTGCCAAGACAGGCTCTCTTCGCCTCTTGTCTCTGGCTTGTGGCTCTCCTACTGCCACACTTCCTCTTAGGTGCAATACAACTTTCTGTCCCTGCTCTGGGACACCTCTCAGTGCTGAAGCAGGTCGTCCAGTACTCCCTAACCCTGCCCTCAGTACCAGCTTTTATAGGGGCAGCCAGCTCCCCCTACTGGCCTGAGACAGGAGGCATTGCATGCTAATGTTCCCCTGACTAGAGAATCTCCCCCTTGCTCTCAGACACAGCTTTAATTACACTTGTGGCATCCAGGTCAGGGTGACACACTTCTCCATCAGGGGAGTTGAGAGTGCCAAGGTGAGGAGCATGATGATGATAGAAGTTAGAGTGAGGAGCATGATGATGATAGAAGTTAGAGTGAGGAGCATGATGATGATAGAAGTTAGTGTGGCGCCCCTGAGGAGTCAGTCGCCACAGAGATACTGCACCTCACCCCGAGGTGTGGTGTCTCCCTTCTCTCAGGTAAGATGGGAATGCTGCACGGAACCCCAACCACCTACATCCAACACAAAACACTGCTCCAGGCCAGCAGGAGGGGCAAGACGCAATGTAGTTTTCTGCTGATCCCTGGCCCTGGATGGAGTAGGGGGGGGAACCCAAAGATAGGGGGAACCAATAGTGGGTGTGGGTGGAGGAAGTTGATACACGGAGCACATATACAGTAGGTATATAATAGGAAGCCATATTAGGAAAGGAGGTCTTTAGTGAGGGCTGTGCAGAGGAACAGTCCGGGAGTAGAGGCTCAGGCAGAGTTCTGCTCCACAGTTAGGGCCCAGCATAGTGGCCCGAAGGGGAGCAGGGAGTAGGCTCCAGTTCTAAGAAGGAATCCCAAGGGGGTACGGCGCGTGCAGAACGGCACCCGTACGTCGTGTTCCTGCCCTGTGTCAGGAGGGATCGAGCTTGCCGCATTCTAAACCCCAGGGGGTCAGGTTGGTCCCGGATCCGACGTACAGGAAGGACTTCAGCATACCCGAGCAGGATTAAGAGTGGGCAGCGTAGGGCAACGGTGAGAAGGACCAAGTGTGAAGAAGGTCAAATTAGGCACATCTGAAAGTGGGGTTCTGCCAAGCATACCTAAGCTGCTTGAAGGAGGACTGAACCGGTGAACGCAGCGCGACGAGGGAGGCCTTCACCTGTAAAGTGCACTTGTGAATTGCCTAAGAACTGTGAGTAAAGCCTTGGACGACTGCAACGAACAGCCTCTGTCTGTTTCTACACTGGCGCTATCTACCTGCACCACAACGCCCAGTACACTTCACCCACCATTCATCTATTTATCTGTACTGCCCTGATGCCCGCTCCACCTGTAGGGAGCTGTAACATCTTAAGCTGCCTAGACACCTGCCTCAGTGGACTGTTGCAGCGCTGGTGACCTTCACCAGACACCACAGGTGGCATCACAAACTATCTGAACTTTTATTATTAATTGCTACCCCTTTTTGTGCACTGACCGCCCTGGGCCAGCCACCGTGATATACTGCTCCAGACAGTAAGGCCCCCGGGGGGTGAGTCATTAGCATCTGCTTTGTTTTCTTTTAATGCTAGCATAAGTGTGCAGCCTGCCACCCACCCACCCCCAGGCTGCGATGCCATACTGCTAGCTTGCACTTGAAATGGGGCCTTTTAGTTTGGAGTAGGCCGAAGCTGGCCACTACCTCATGGCTGCTTCGGTGGCCTGGTATCCATACTCAGTCCCCAGCCGCCCGGCGGCCGGGTGTCCATAAACGGTCCCCAGCCGCCCCTATTTCTCCTGTCACCTTCTCACACACTTTTCTTAGCCTGGCGTGCTTTAGGGCAGCATTGGACGAGCCCACCAGAGAACCAGACTCCTCCGGTGGGCCCTGGCTTCTCCATCAGGGGAGTTGAAAGTGCCAAGGTGAGGAGCATGATGATGGTGATAGAAGTTAGCATCTGCATTGTTTTCTTGGAATGCAAGCGCATATATGTAGTAGCGTCTAGGACTGAGGTGGTCAGCGTTTTGGCGCATATCCTACCTCCTCCGAGGATTGCTGGATGTTTTCCTGCTACTATCCCAGTTCTATGACTCCCGTGAAAACAAAGCTTCAGGTGATAAATGATGGATGAGGTGGTGGCAAAGGAGAAAGAGCAGGAGGAACAGGGACCATTCACATCAATATCAGGCCAGTCAACCACACATGTCTTGTAGGATATGTTTCTGTACCAAAAGGAGCGGTTTGGCTACACAGTTATAGGGCATACAGTGAGTGCAATGCCTACCAAAAATTTAGAGGCATTCCAATGCCCCTTGGAAGTGACATGAAGGTCAGAGGGCCTTAACTAAACCATTTTTTCCATTTATAGCAACTGGGTCTCCTGTGCACTGTTGGCCTAAGCAGTGAATGGCAGGATTTCCAAAAATTATGAGGAACTGCAATGCCCCTTGAAACAGACGTGGATTACAGCGTTCTAAAAACCTTCTACCCATTATTGGGGAGTGGGTCTCCCTTAGTGTTCGCCTATGCATTGAAAAGCAAAAGCTGACTAAAATTAGGAGGAAATGCAATGCCCGTTGGAAGAGTCGTGGAGGTCGCAGTAGCTTAACAAGACAGTTTGAATGCCCCTTGGAAAATTGGTGGAGGTCACAGTAACTTAACAGGATGGTTTTAATGCCGCTCGGAAGAGACGTGGAGGTCGCAGTAGCTTAACAAGACGGTTTTAATACCACTTGGAAAAGTGGTGGAGGTCACAGTAGCTTAACAAGACGGTTTGAATGCCCCTTGGAAAAGTGGTGGAGGACACAGTAGCTTAACAAGACGGTTTTAATGCCCCTCGGAAGAGACTTGGAGGTCACAGTAGCTTAACAAGACGGTTTTAATGCCCCTTGGAAGAGTGGTGGAGGTCACAGTAGCTTAACAAGACCCTTTTAATGCCCCTCGGAAGAGACGTGGAGGTCCCAGTAGCTTAACAAGATGGTTTTAATGCCCCTTGGAAAAGTGGTGGAGGTGACAGTAGCTTACCAAGATGGTTTGAATGCCCCTTGGAAAAGTGGTGGAGGCCACAGTAGCTTAACAAGATGGTTTTAATGCCCCTTACAAGAGCCATACAGTATAGCATCTTAAAAACATTATTCCCATTATTGGGGAGTGGGTCTCCCATAGTCTTTGCTTATGCCTTCCAAGCAAAAGCTGCCAAAAATTAGGACGGAGAAACTTGCAATGCCCCTTACAAGAGCCATGCAGTATAGCATATTACAAACATTATTCCCATTATTGGGGAGTGGGTCTCCCATAGTCTTTGCTTATGCCTTCCAAGCAAAAGCTGCCAAAAATTAGGATGGAGGAACTTGCAATGCCCCTTACAAGAGCCATGCATTACAGCATATTACAAACATTATTCCCATTATTACGGAGTGAGTCTCCCATAGTCTTTGCTTATGCATCCCAAGCAAAAGATGCCAAAAATTAGGACTGAGGAACTTGCAATGCCACTTACAAGAGCCATGCAGTACAGCATATTACAAACATTATTCCCATTATTGGGGAGTGGGTCTCCCATAGTCTTTGCTTATGCCTTCCAAGCAAAAGCTGACAAAAATTAGGATGGGGGAACTTGCAATGCTCCTTACAAGAGCCATGCAGTACAGCATATTACAAACATTATTCCCATTATTGGGGAGTAGGTCTCCCATAGTCTTTGCTTATGCCTTCCAAGCAAAAGCTGACAAAAATAAGGACGGAGGAACTTTCAATAATGGCATCATGGACCACGGTCACCCTGGTGGTATAGTGGTGGTGGAGACTGAGGATAAGGAGAAGAACATAAAAGAGCCGAAATGAGGAAGCGTATACCCATGTGTGGGTGTGAAGCGGTGCATGTGAATACACCTCCGGAAATAACACAGTGGATTTGACTTTATGTTACTCTGCTGTCATTTGGTGGTGATGAGAAGTCTGGCCCAATCCAGCCCTTGTTCATTTTGATGAGGGTCAGCTTGTCAGCATTGTCAGTTGACAGGCGAGTGCGCTTATCAGTTATAATTCCCCCAGCGGCAATAAAAACACGCTCCGATAACACGCTAATGGCAGGGCAGGCCAGCACCTCCAAGGCGTACAGAGCGAGTTCATTCAAAGTGTCCAGCTTGGATACCCAATAATTAAAAGGCACAGAGGAATCACGGAGGACGCTGGTACGGTCAGCAAGGTACTCCCTCACCATCTTTTGAAACTTTCCTCTCCTTGTGAGAGTACCCCGCGCCTCAGGGTATGTCCGAAGGGAGGGTCTGAGAAAACTGTCCCAGAACATTGACAGTGTTCCCCTGCCTCTGCTGGATTGGAGTTACATCTCTCTTGCATGTACGCCTTGGTTGGGCAACGAACTGTGACCTCTGCCGCTAGCGTGTTCAGATGGGAATTCTGCAGCAAGCGCCTTCTGGTACTGCCCCATTTTTGTAGACCTCTCCACCTCAGGAATAAGAGAGTGAAAGTTCTCCTTGTAGCGGGGGTCTAAAAGTGTCACCAACCAGTAATGACTGTCACCCAACATTTTGACAATACGAGTGTCATGGTTAAGGCAGCGTAACATAAAGTCAGCCATGCGTGCCAGACTGGTAACGGGCAAGACTTCCGTGTCCTCACCAAGATGACGACTGACCATGCTCTCCTCCTCCTTCTCCTCCCCCCTGTCCTGAAGCCACCCACGCTGAATCGACGGTATGACAGTTGTACAGGTACTACAGTCTACAGCGCATGATACAAGCTCTTGTTCTTCCTCCTCCTCCTCCTCTCCCTCATTGTCCCCCAATGCACGTTGGGATGAGATGAGGCTGGGCTGTGTGTAATCGACCGCTATGGCTTCTTGATCCATCTCATCATACTCTGGCTGCAATGCCTCCTCTTTAATTCTCTGCAGAGAGCATTGCAAAAGACAGACGAGTGGAATGCTGACGCTAATGATGGCGTCATCGCCACTGACCACCTTGGTGGACTCCTCAAAGTTTGTCAAGATTGTACATATGTCAGACATCCAGGTCCACTCCTGAGGTCTTATGTGTGGAGTCTGACCTGAATAGCAACGGCCTTGTTGCAGCTGGTACTCCACAGCTGCTCTCTTCTGCTCACAAATCCTTTGCAACATGTGGAGGGTAGAGTTCCAACGTGTGGGGATATCACACACCAGTCGGTGTGCTGGAAGCTGCAAACGCTGCTGCAACACAGCAAGGGCGGCAGAAGCTGTAGTCGACTTGCAAAAATGAGCTGACAGGCGGTGTACTTTGACGAGCAGATCTGGCAACTCGGGGTACGATTTAAGAAACCGCTGAACCATGAGGTTAAGCACATGAGCCAGGCATGGTACGTGTGTGATCTCGCCTCGCCTCAGAGCCGCCACCAGGTTACGGCCATTGTCACACACGACCATGCCTGGATGTAGGTTCAGCGGTCTCAGCCACAGATCTGCCTGCTCTTTCACAACTGTCCACAACTCACAAGCAGTGTGAGGTTTCTCACCTAAGCTTATGAGTTTCAGCACAGCCTGTTGCCCCTTGGCGGAAGCAGTACTGCAGTGCTTCCGGCTTGTAACTGATGTGGTGATATCTGAGATGGAGGCTGAACATGAGGAGGAGGATGATGCGCAGGAGCTGTACACTGTGGGGGCAACTCTGACTGACAAAGGACCCGCAATCCTTGGTGTGGGGAGGATGTGTTCCGTCCCAAGGTCCGACTGGGTCCCGGCTTCCACTATGTTTACCCAGTGTGCCGTCAGGGAGATGTACCATCCCTGGCCACAAGCACTTGTCCACGTGTCCGTTGTCAGGTGGACTCTCCCAGTAACTGCGTTGTTGAGGGCACAGCAGATGTTTTGGGATACGTGCTTGTGTAGTGCGGGGATGGCACACCGGGCAAAATAGTGTCGGCTGGGGACCGAGTACCGAGGGACGGCCACCGCCATAAGGTTGCGGAAGGATTCCGTCTCCACCAGTCTAAAAGGCAACATTTCCAATGCAAGCAGCCGTGAAATGTGCGAATTTAGGACTGTGGCCTGTGGGGCGTTGGCTGCGAATTTCCGCTTTCGTTCAAAGGTCTGGGATATGGACAATTGAACGCTTTTGGGACGTGGACGTTGATGTTGATGCTGTTTCTTGAGAAACTGCCATAACAAGTGAAGAATGAGAGGAGGGGGCATCTTTGCATGCAGTATGGACAGGGGATTGCCTTGCACACTCAACAGGGGGTTCTATTGCACGCACAACAGCGGAAGAAGCAGTGGTGACACCCAATGACACTGGTCGTGGACCCTGGGATTTACCCCACAAAGTCGGGTGCTTTGCTGCCATGTGCCTGATCAGGCTGGTGGTGGTCAGGCTGGTAGTTTTGTCACCTCTGCTGATGCTGGCATGGCAGGTGGTACAAATGGCCTTTTTGGGGTTATCAGCAGAGTCTTTAAAAACTCTGGAAGACCTACAGGTTGTACTGAAAATGTCCCTCGTGTTGGTGTTACGAGGAACTTTTGCCTGTCTTCTGTGTGTGGCCACCACACTGCTTCTTCCTGCCTGTTGGGGTACTCTGCCTCCCTCACCCTGTGTGCTACTGGCCTCGCTCTGCATGTCCTCCTGCCACATTGGGTCAGTTACTAGATCATCCACCACCTTCTCCTCTTTCACTTGCACACCACGATCCTCCTCCTCACTTCCTGGCAATTGTGTCTCGTCATCCACCACCTCTTGTGACAAATTGCCAGCGTCGACTTCCTGTGGCCGTGGCTGTTCAAATATTTGGGCATCGCAACATGGGATCTCCTCTTCCACCACTTCAAGCGGAGCAGGCGAGGGGCACAAATCTGGAAATGGACCAGTGAACAGCTTTTCAGAGTGTCCAAGTGTGGGATCAGTTGCTGACTGACGATACTCGGCATGGTGGGAGGAAGGAGCATCAGGGTGAGGAGGAGTATGCGGTCGAGACTAGTGTTGAGCCGCCCCCGTAGTGTTCGAGTTCGGTTCGGTTCGTCGAGCACCCGTATGTTCGCCGAACTCTTCATCGAACACCTTCGAACACCGTTAAAACCAATGGCAGGCAAACAAAAACACATAGAATGCCCTTCTAAAACCAAAAAAGTGCGAAGCCGACACGGCCAGTCCGTTCCTGCCCTTGCGACCTCCGTGTCGCCGGGTTTGTGCCAGAGCTGCGGTGGACCCTGACGGCCAGCCCCCCTCTCCCAATACTGGTGCCTGTCCGCTGGTGGGTCGAGCGAGCCCCCCTGCGGTGGAGGCAGGTCTTAAATTGTCTCTCTAATTTGAATGAATACACTTTAAATCCTTTTACAAGGATCTATTGGAGGGCAACTCTCATGCCAGCAGCCGCGGTAATTCCAGCTCCAGTAGCGTCCACTGAAGCTGCTGCAGTTAAAAAGCTTTTATAAGGATCGAGCTTGGCAGTCCACCGCAGGACGTCCTACCGCCAGTCCCAGCCCCTGTGCCTTGGGGTGTCTCCCGATGCTCTTCACTGAGTGTCCCGGGGGCCCAAACCATTTCCTTTGAAAAAATTAAGTGTCCAAGCTACAGGTGGTGTAGCTTGCTTAACAGCTGGGTTAATCCGCTGACTAGCAGACACTGCTACTAGGCCCAAAGTATTGCTTGGGCTAGATGCAATTAAAAATTTGTAATTAGATACTCTCATTGGATGCTGAGAAAGCATTCCATAGTCTCTTGGCACGCCATATATTATTCTCTTAAAAAGCTTGGGGTAGGGGACCCTTTTATAGCCAAAATCATGGCCCTGTATCGCAATCCGTCAGCTAGGCTGAAGATAAATGGAACATTATCATCACCTTTCATAATCACCAATGGGACAAGGCAGGGATGTCCTCTGTCCCCTCTCTTATACATCCTAGTGATGGAGTACCTGCTCTCATCAATTCACGATAACCCCAATATTAGGGGGATTGAGGTGGGAGGCACCGAGTACAAGTGCTCTGCATTTGCTGATGATGTCCTAGTATATATCACTCAACCACATATATCCATCATTGCTGTTATGGCTGAAATTTTAAAATCAATGCAGCGAAGTCTGAGGCCCTCGATGTCTCCCTCCCCAAATCCATACAGGATTCCATCCAGTCCAACTTTCCCTTTGCCTGGCCCTCACAGGGTATCAAATACTTAGGAATTCGTATTCATAGAGACCTCTGCCGTCTATTTTATCTTAATTTTGGGCCCTTTATTGAACAACTCCATAGAGATATTACTTCTTGGACGGTGAAGGATTTTTCCTGGTTCGGCAGTATAAATATACTAAAAATGAGCGTCCTATCTAACCTCTCATACCTCTTCCAAACCTTTCCCGTGGTAATTCCCTCAAATTTTTGGAAAAAACTATGCAGTAACTTTTGCAGATTTATCTGGGCAACTGGGCGTCCACGCATTCGGGGGGACGTTCTGATCAGACACAAACAAAAGGGGGGCCTTAGCCTTCCGGATTGTAGAAGGTATTACATGGCAGCAGTACACGCTAGAATCCTGGATTTCTTCCATCATTCGGAGGGGAAATTGTGGGTCAAAATAGCTCAATCCATTTGTCCTAAAGCTCTTACCACTCTCCCATGGTGCGCCCATTTAATTGTCCCCTCTCTTGGCCTCATGTCATATAGTACTTATGACGCGCCCCCTGGGCCTGTGCTGTGCAGGGGAACCCGGAGCCGGATCGCTGGGGGTTGTAGTTTTCCGTGGCGGTGACCCGGTCCGTGCCCAGGGTGGTCAAACCAGTGGCAGTCTATTTGTATTGTAATAAGTGTCCGACTACGCCACCCGTGGATTGCGGTCAGTGGGGACCGCCGCTGCACTGCAGACCGCTGAGGCTGATGTTGTTTGTGCAGCTGAGTATGGGATGACTCCCCACGGGAGGAGTATTGCCTCAGGGCAGCTAGTGTGGATAATGATGGGAGTGATGGTGTGAGTGTCCCAGTACTGATGGTGCTGGTGCGGCGATGAAACACAGAGACTTGTGGTGCAGTTTCCAAAGCTTTACTCACTGTTGTTGTTCAGATCACTTCGGCCAGCAGTGACCGCCCGAGCCGTGCTGCGTCCACCAGGTGAGGGACTCGGTCAACTCCCAGGCAATTCCAGAGTGCGGTTCAGAGCTCCCCTCTCTTCCTTTCTCTGGCCGTCCTCACCAGTGACCCACCTTTGTCCAGCTTCCTCGGGCCTTCTGTTGGTGAAACCTCTCTCCGGTTTCCCTGACCCTATGCGGTATGCCTTTCTGGTGGATGTAGTGAGGGGTCGCACCAAGATGTGGTCACAACCTCCGGTTTTGGCTGAGGATTAGTCGCCTCCACCAATTCGGGTTCCGGTACCCTGCTCTGCCAACCCTTCACCCAGTATCTCCTCTGGGAATATGTGGTTCCTTCTGTCTTCGTGTCTCTGGGCCTTTCTCTGTGTTCCTCGCCTCCTTTCTCCTCTGTTTCAGTTCCTTTCTTACTCTCCTTGCTGTTCCTTCTCTTCTCTCCCTCTCTGCTGTCTCAGGCCTCCACTCCAGGCCTGGCTCTGGAGCTGGGCCCAGACTGAGCCACAGCTCCCTGTCAGCCCTCTCTGGCTGAGCTCCTCTCTGAACTGACCGGACTGAACTCGACCCTGTTCTAAGATGGTGCCCACCTTATATACCTCCTTCTGACACCCGAGCCCAGGTGACTAGCAACCAATGGGCTCCTACCTATGCCCAGAAACCCACCCCTATCTGCTCCTACACCACTGGGTTTTCCACCCCCCTCCCCACTCCAGCCAGGAACAGAAGCTGTCGTGCCTGCACTCTGTCTAGTGGGAGCACCATTGGTCTGTTCCTCGGAAATGGGGTGTGTGTGGTGCATGCAGCTTACTGAGCCCTGGTCCACACTCCATCCTTACCCGGGAGTGGAATATCACACCTCTGGACTGAGGTGCAATACCCCTGTAGCAGCCGAGCCCTCGGGGTGCTACATTCCCCCCTGGTAAATCACAGCACGTCCTCGGGCTGGAAAAGAGCAAAGACAATTTAAACATACAAGTTTTTAGAATGCATTTGTATATAAGACAATAACTTTTAACCCATCCCTTTATGGGAGGTACTCTTTTCCTTTTAAACGTTACTGGTATAAACATCATAAAACATTACAAGACTTTCTTCACACACATATAAAATGCTATAAACTCTTTTAGCAGCATATGTAACTTTTTCAGTATAAGACATTCTTAAGCAAAAACATTTTCAAGTAAAACATTTCCAAGACCGATTCTTGAGTTCTGGCCGCTGTGCAACTTGCGACCAGGAAAAGGTGCAACAGTCCATTTAATCCTGAGGTAGACGTTGCGGTTTTTGTATAAAACCAGTAGGGGGCGCTGGTGAGGCAGCGGCGCCCGGGTGTGCTGGGCCTTGCGTCCTGGCCTGTGACGTCTCACGCTGTACGGTGCCAGGGTTCAGAGGGCACAGGGCGGGGCGTGACGACGGTGCTTGCTGCCTGAGGCCTAGCTGGTGGCGGTGGAGGCGTGGTGTCAGGTACGGTCCCCGGGGCTTCGGGTCCCGCAACGGAGAGTGAGGGCAGGCTGGTGTTCCCCCGGCTTGGGGTGGTGGTGACGCGCCCCCTGGGACATATTCCTTTTTGAGGGGAATACCCGGCACCGGATCAGATGGGGGGTTGTAGTCTCCGAGCGGCTGTGACCCGGTCCCGTGCCCAGGGCGTCAAGCTCAGGGTTATGTGGCAGTCTTTACTGATGTTATTAAAGTTCGTTGTGTCGACTACGCCACCCGTTGTGATGCGGTCACTGTGCCCGCCGCTGCAGCAGGGTCCGCTGAGGCTGATGGTGGATGCGCAGCTTGGTGGGATAACCCCCAACGGGAGGGGTATAGCCTCAGAGGGGACAGGCGCAGAGGATGGGGGTTGTGATGGTGCGGTGCAGCCGGTAATGATGACAGACTCGGGTTGTGCAGTTAAGGGTCTTTACTTACTGCAGATGTTCCTGGTCACTCTAGCTCCAAGTGACCTCCCGAGCCGTGCTGCGTCCACCAGGTCCTGGATCCGGCCAACCCCCAAACAAGTCCGGAGCGTGGCCCTGAGCTCTCCCTCTGTCCTTCCTTCAGCCGTCCCCACCAGTGATTCACCTAAATCCAGCTCCCTCGGGCCTTCTGTTGGGCAACCTTTGGCCTCAGGTTCCCTGACCCTCCATGTGGTGTGCCTTCAGGGTGAATGTAGTGGGTGACCGTGACAGACTCTGCCCACGGTCTCCGGTCTCTGGCTGGGGAATGTCTTTACCCCCACCAGCTTGGGTTCCGGTACCCTTCTGCTGACTCCTCACCCGGTGTTCTTATTTGGGTTCTTGGGTCCCTTCTTTGTCCCCCTCTGGGTCTCCTTCTTTACTCCACTCTCTCTCCAGGGCTGTTGTTTCTTTCTCTCTCTCTTTCTGCAGGCTTGTCCTCTGCATCTGACTTACTCTCTGCGTCTGACCCTGATCCTAGTTGGTGCCCTCCTTATATATCCCTCTATGTGTGAGCTCAGGTGACCAGCACCCAATGAGCTCCTACCACTACCCAGACTGCTCCCCCTATCTGCCCCTACACTACATGGGATGTTCCTCCCCCCTCCCACTCCAGCCAGGAACAGGCTCGGTCGCACCTGCACATTTCTAAGTGGGAGTGCCGTCGGCCTGCTCCTCTGGAATGGGATGTATGTAGTGCATGCAGTCTATCTGAGCTCAGTTCCACACTCCTTCCTTACCCGGGAGTGGAATATCACACCTCTGGGTTGAGGTGCAATACCCCTGTAGCAGCCGAATCCTCAGGGTGCTACATTCCCCCCTGGTAAATCACAGCACGTCCTCGGGCTGCAAAGACAAAAACACCAAAACATACAAATTTTTATAAACATATAAAACATTATATAAAACAGTAGATATATTTATATAAATAACATTCTCGTCGTCTCTTTCTTTCTTCCTCCTCTGGTCACCGTGCAACTCGTGACCAGGTAAAGTGCGACAGTCTTTTGAAAAGCAGTTCCTTATAAAACCAGTAGGGGGCGCCTTAGGAAGCGCAACTATTTACAGGAAAATTTGGCCGTTCTCAGTCCCCGGCCAGGTAAGGGAAAGGGATGGCTGCTCACAGTCCTCAGCCTGGTTTGGGTAAGGGACACACGGGTTAAACTGTTCACTGGTCCCAACGGGGACTAAACTTCAAAGCAGCCACGGTTACTTGTGTACCCCGACGGGTAACTATATACAGTTTTTCTTTACTACTGTTCTTAATCGTAGTACCTCCTAGCCTTGAACCCGTCCGGGTCTTCTGGCTCTTCCTCCCTACACCGCAACTCCTCCTCTGTCAGGCGATGCACGTGGAGGGCGTAAGGTCCCTTGGCACACTTGTGCCGGGTGAACGTTACCTCGTCACCGACGTAGAGGTCACGGCCTTTGTGACCCTCTGGCAGGTGAGACTCGACATCCCGTCGGGTAACGAAGACGTCACCCATGGTGTTCTGGTCCTTTATGAAGCCCCACCCATGCTGCGCATTAAACTTTATTACCGTCCCGATGGTACGGGGACGATCTGCTGCACGGGGGTCCCTTCTGGTCCGGCTCTTTTGCTCCGCGCTGCGGGTCCGGGCCCATTGCTCTCTGGCCCGCCTCTCCTCCCGCTCTCTCTTGAACTCTGCCAGCTGTTGACGGCAACACTCGGTACGCTCTGCTGCAGCTGCCCGAGTCTCTCCGGTGAACCCCATCAAATCTTCTCCCGTGGGGTCCCACACGAACTGGGCCTCCTCGAGTGGAGGCGAGACCCGAGTCACGGGCTTCGGAGCCGGGATCAGGGGCTCACACAAGGGCCCTAGTCTTTGCTGCCGCTCTAGCTCAGGGTACCCTTCGGGCCAGATGAAGGGCCGCCCGTCCGGCCATGTGAGCTGGCCGAAGAGGTCCTCCCCCAGGTGTGGCACCCTTGGTATTGCGGGCGCGGGCGCGGTGGTGATGGCGCCCGGGTTGCCCAGGCCTTGCGGCCAGGCCTGGGGCACCTGGAAGGTGAAGGGCACCGTAAGGACGGCGGCGCCCTGGGTTACCTGGCCTTGCGACCAGGCCGGAGGCTCCGCAGAGGTAGATGGCTCTGCTTTGGATGCGGCGCCCGGAAACGCTAGGCCCTGTGACCAGGCCGGAGGCTCTTCTTCCTGCGCCACGCTCCGGGTCACGACGCGTGACGTCACTGGGGTCGCGACGGCGGCTTCCGGTCGGGGCCTAGTCGGTGGCGGTGTCATGGCGGTCTCGGGTACGGCAGGGGGACTTTCGGGCTCTGCGACGGGGAGCTGGGGCAGGTGGGTGGTCTTCCGGTATGGGGTATAGGCGTCCCCCTTACCTGCTGCCATACGTCTTGCTCCCTCTTCTGCGCCGTCTCCGGCCTTGGGTCCTCCCGCGTCATCCGCAGAGGTAGTCGGTGTCTTCTTCCAAGGGAGCGGGTTCCGTGAACGGATTCCAGCTTGCTGGGCCATCTCCCGGCCCCACTCCGCCAGGATCTCCCTCTGCACTCGGGCCATCCTTCCCGCGAGGCCCTCCAGGGCACTCCGCGCGCACTCCCGATCTCGGGGAAGCTGCGCCAGGATCTCCGCTAAGCCTAGCGGGGTTGTTGACTCCAGCAGGCTCCTGACCATCGGGTCGGTGCTGCTCTGCTCTGCTTCCGGCAGGCTCCTGGCCAGCGGGCCGGTGCTGCTCTGCTCTCCTCCTTCTTCCTTCTGCAGGCTCCTGGCCAGCGGGCCGGTGCTGCTCTGCTGCCGCTCCATTCCCGGGTCTACTCTTTCTCTCCTCGACTCCGGGTGCTCTTGCTCTGGACACCTCGCCTCCGGGTGCGCTCGTTCTAGACTGCTCAAGCGACACCCATCTTTTCTCTTTTCTTTCGTCTCCTCCCACTTCGAGGGCGGTCCCGGGGCAACTCGGTGACTGTCAGCTCCAGGGGGAGTTCTTTCACGCTGACAGACACCTCCAGCATCACAGTCTCTGTTGGTGGGGGCGGTTTCCACTTTTGGCGCCATTTTCTGTCCTGGCCCACGATGGGAGGTGGCCTCTTGCCCTCCTTTGGCACGCCCATAATGGCGTCCGCTGCTCTTCCAAGGCGGGAAATCTGCGGTTTTGGCGGGAATCGCTTCCCAGTGGCGGGAAACTCTGCAGATGGCGGGAACAAGCTGGAAATGGCGGACAATCGGCGGGAAACGACTGGTGATGGAGTCCGATGGCGTGGACCCTCCGGAACCGGCAGGAGTCTTCTTTCTGAGGTAAACTTGCACTTTTCTTCAGGCACGCAGTACCCGGGTGTTGCGGGCACGTAATCCTGCCGACTACGCCAAAGTTGACGCGCCCCCTGGGACATATTCCTTTTTGAGGGGAATACCCGGCACCGGATCAGATGGGGGGTTGTAGTCTCCGAGCGGCTGTGACCCGGTCCCGTGCCCAGGGCGTCAAGCTCAGGGTTATGTGGCAGTCTTTACTGATGTTATTAAAGTTCGTTGTGTCGACTACGCCACCCGTTGTGATGCGGTCACTGTGCCCGCCGCTGCAGCAGGGTCCGCTGAGGCTGATGGTGGATGCGCAGCTTGGTGGGATAACCCCCAACGGGAGGGGTATAGCCTCAGAGGGGACAGGCGCAGAGGATGGGGGTTGTGATGGTGCGGTGCAGCCGGTAATGATGACAGACTCGGGTTGTGCAGTTAAGGGTCTTTACTTACTGCAGATGTTCCTGGTCACTCTAGCTCCAAGTGACCTCCCGAGCCGTGCTGCGTCCACCAGGTCCTGGATCCGGCCAACCCCCAAACAAGTCCGGAGCGTGGCCCTGAGCTCTCCCTCTGTCCTTCCTTCAGCCGTCCCCACCAGTGATTCACCTAAATCCAGCTCCCTCGGGCCTTCTGTTGGGCAACCTTTGGCCTCAGGTTCCCTGACCCTCCATGTGGTGTGCCTTCAGGGTGAATGTAGTGGGTGACCGTGACAGACTCTGCCCACGGTCTCCGGTCTCTGGCTGGGGAATGTCTTTACCCCCACCAGCTTGGGTTCCGGTACCCTTCTGCTGACTCCTCACCCGGTGTTCTTATTTGGGTTCTTGGGTCCCTTCTTTGTCCCCCTCTGGGTCTCCTTCTTTACTCCACTCTCTCTCCAGGGCTGTTGTTTCTTTCTCTCTCTCTTTCTGCAGGCTTGTCCTCTGCATCTGACTTACTCTCTGCGTCTGACCCTGATCCTAGTTGGTGCCCTCCTTATATATCCCTCTATGTGTGAGCTCAGGTGACCAGCACCCAATGAGCTCCTACCACTACCCAGACTGCTCCCCCTATCTGCCCCTACACTACATGGGATGTTCCTCCCCCCTCCCACTCCAGCCAGGAACAGGCTCGGTCGCACCTGCACATTTCTAAGTGGGAGTGCCGTCGGCCTGCTCCTCTGGAATGGGATGTATGTAGTGCATGCAGTCTATCTGAGCTCAGTTCCACACTCCTTCCTTACCCGGGAGTGGAATATCACACCTCTGGGTTGAGGTGCAATACCCCTGTAGCAGCCGAATCCTCAGGGTGCTACAGTGGCGTCCCCATTACTTGCCTCAGTCTCCGTGGCCTCCTCCGCGGCGTCATCTGCAGCTGCCGGTCCCTCTTCTCCGCGCCCAGCAGTCAGCGCGTTGCCCGGTCCCGGCGGAGTCCTCTGCTGGTCACCTCCGTGCTGCTGGGCCATCTCCTCTCTCCACCCGGCAAACACATCCCGCTGCGCCCGGACCATTCTCCTGTTCAGATCTTCCAGCGCTGCGCGCGCACGGTCCGGGTATCTAGGCAGCTGGGCCAGCAGTTCCGTCAGGCTGCAGGGTGGTTCAGCTTGCAGCAGGCTGCGGGCCAGGGTGCTGGTGGGGTTCGCTGCTCCCTCCATCTCCGGGTGCAGCAGGTCCAAACTGATCCAGAGCGCGCCCTGCCCCACAGTTTTCTTTCCTATCCGCCCCCATGGGGTTTGGTCTTGGGGGCATCTGCTGACAATCACCTTCAGGGGAAGCCCCCCCACGTTGATGGACATCTCCATTGATGCATTCATGGCTGGTGGGGGCGGGCTCCTTCTTTGGCGCCACTCTGGGACCTGGCCCACGATGGGAGGTGGCTTCTTGTTGTCCTTTGGTGCGCACATAATGGCGTCCGCTCTGCCAGGGCGGGAAAAACGGATGAAGATGGCGGGAAACAGTCCAAGATGGCGTTCGATGGCGGGAATCGGCTCCGGATGGCGGGAAACGACTCTGGACGGCGGGAAACTTCTTTTTAAGGTACATGTGCAATTTTCTTCAGGCACGCAATACCCGTTTGTGGCGGGTTGGTAATGATCCTGCCGACTACGCCAAAGTTGACGCGCCCCCTGGGCCTGTGCTGTGCAGGGGAACCCGGAGCCGGATCACTGGGGGTTGTAGTTCTCCGTGGCGGTGACCCGGTCCGTTCCCAGGGTGGTCAAACCAGTGGCAGTCTATTTGTATTGTAATAAGTGTCCGACTACGCCACCCGTGGATTGCGGTCAGTGGGGACCGCCGCTGCACTGCAGACCGCTGAGGCTGATGTTGTTTGTGCAGCTGAGTATGGGATGAGTATTGCCTCAGGGCAGCTAGTGTGGATAATGATGGGAGTGATGGTGTGAGTGTCCCAGTACTGATGGTGCTGGTGCGGCGATGAAACACAGAGACTTGTGGTGCAGTTTCCAAAGCTTTACTCACTGTTGTTGTTCAGATCACTTCGACCAGCAGTGACCGCCCGAGCCGTGCTGCGTCCACCAGGTGAGGGACTCGGTCAACTCCCAGGCAATTCCAGAGTGCGGTTCAGAGCATCCCTCTCTTCCTTTCTCTGGCCGTCCTCACCAGTGACCCACCTTTGTCCAGCTTCCTCGGGCCTTCTGTTGGTGAAACCTCTCTCCGGTTTCCCTGACCCTATGCGGTATGCCTTTCTGGTGGATGTAGTGAGGGGTCGCACCAAGATGTGGTCACAACCTCCGGTTTTGGCTGAGGATTAGTCGCCTCCACCAATTCGGGTTCCGGTACCCTGCTCTGCCAACCCTTCACCCAGTATCTCCTCAGTATGGTCTGTTCCTCGGAAATGGGGTGTGTGTGGTGCATGCAGCTTACTGAGCCCTGGTCCACACTCCATCCTTACCCGGGAGTGGAATATCACACCTCTGGACTGAGGTGCAATACCCCTGTAGCAGCCGAGCCTTCGTCGGGGTGCTACACTTATGCCACTGCTTTGGCTTTGAGATCCCCAAAAAAAAGCTTATCCTCAATCGACCCCCAGGTCCACTTGCTCCTGATTTCAGATAATCCAGATTTCCCACCAGGACTATCTGCAAATAGATTTCTCGGTTCAAATAAATCCCATCCGATATTATTTTCTCATGTCATCTCCAATACTTCGCTGCTCCCCCTCAATGACTTGTTACAGGGAAGAGCCACGTCCCCGAAGGCTAATTTTGAATATAGCCAGTTACAACACTTCTATTCAACTGTGAAGAAGCGCACACATCTTCATAGAGATCTCACAAACTTTGAAAAATTGAGCCTATCATTGTCACCCCCTACACACTCCATCTCCCTACTGTATAATCTCCTCATTGCCCAGGTAACTGACAATAGGCCAGGATTCTGCGGTGCATGGGAAAGGGAACT
Source organism: Phyllobates terribilis (assembly GCF_046119375.1). Lineage (NCBI taxonomy): Eukaryota > Metazoa > Chordata > Amphibia > Anura > Dendrobatidae > Phyllobates > Phyllobates terribilis. Next base: position 107,713,002 of record NW_027362773.1, read on the forward strand.
GGGGAAGTCCTTCTCTGACTCACAATGGGATAAATGTTTCTTCCTAACACATAAAACCTCAATAGGGTCCAAAGCTTAGGAAACCTCCTTTAAAATGATCTCTAGATGGTACCGGATACCAGCAGTCCTTCATAGATGGTATCCAGTGGTCTCAGATAGATGTTGGAGATGTGGGGAGGGGGAAGGGACAATGTCACACATATGGTGGGCATGCCCTATAATAAATGCATTTTGGGCAAAGGTGGTTCCCATGATTGAGAAGATAACTGGTTTAACTATCCCTAATACGCCAGAAGCCCTCCTTTTATCAATGTTACCAATAAGTAAACATAGTTATAAAAGGTCATCAATAGGCTACCTAATACAGGCAGCTAAGAATGTCATTCCACGACACTGGAAAAGCAGAGACCCTCCCACTGTGGAGGAATGGTTTGCGGAGATCTCCCTCCTTAATAGGATGGAGCATCTGATTGCCATCTCACCGGCTGATGTTGATAGATACTGTGTGATTTGGAGGGATTGGATTGATTTGCAAAACTCTGACGCCTACCATCTAGCCCCCAACTAAAGTTATCCGTGATGTCGGCACAACAATGATCATAATCGCACTCTATTGATTGGTGGTCTGCGGTGGTCCGCTCCCTCTCTCTCTATCTTTCATATGGAAAAATACATGCTTGATCTGGATATTCATGGAAAACCCTCCCTGTACCCCCCAATGTACTGTCGTTATGCATAGATTTATAGTTATACTACCCTTTTTACTATGTATATTGTATTTTCTTGTACTTTTTCAACACAAAAATAAAAAAAAACTTGAATTTGAAAAAAAAAATTGTAATTAGATCTACAGGCGGTGGCTACTCCGCTGACTAGCAGACACTGAAGCTTTGGAGCAGACCTCTGATTCCCAGGCTATAGTATGAGTAAACAGCTCTTCAGACTCAACCATCTGTGTTACCCCAAGCCATAGTGTATGTAGTTTCTTACGGTTAAAAGGGGGAGGAGAGACCCGACCCACCTGGAATTGACGATGGCAACGTCATGTAAAACACAGCAAGGGGACTCCAAAAAGAGTCTCCATTTTTTCCCAAAATTGTAGCACAGACGCCACTTAAGTGGCATCAATTGTCACAGAGTTGCTTAAAATGGTTGGTGAGGTGATTTTCCAAAATCCTCAAGCTTTTAGTCTCCCCAGAATGACACAGGTGGGGCAGATGGTGGTTGTCCCGGCCCGCTAGGCCGCATTGTAGCACAGTGCGTTTCGCACTGCAACTTATGCTTCATATCCGTGTGACGGTTCATGCATGAAGTACTCAAACTATGGATTTTTTGGCCTCTACTTAGCTTTTGGTGACAAATGTTACAGATAACACGAGTTGGGTCACCCTTATCGATCTGAAAAAATGCACAGGCTATGCAAGGTTTAGAGCCCATGCGACTCTGCTACTAGCAATACTATCAAATGATTGGCTGGGTTAGATGCAGAGCGTCTGGGTTTGCTTGGGGGTCACCACAGTCTGCCTAGGCTAGATGCAGTTAAAAATCATTATTAGATACACAGGCTGTGCAGCTTGCTTCGCAGCTGGTTTACTACGCTGACTAGCAGACACTGAAGCTTTGGAGCAGACCTCTGAGTAAACAGCTCTTCAGACTCAACCATCTGAGATACCCCAAGCCATAGTGTATGTAGTTTCTTACGGTTAAAAGGGGGGGCACCCAACCCACCTGTAATTGACGATGTCAACATCACGTAAAACACAGCAAGGGGATTCCAAAAAGAGTCTCCATTTTTTCCAAAAATATGGGGCACAGACACCACTTAAGTGGCATCAATTGCCCCAGAGTTGCTTAAAACGGTTGGTGAGGTTATTTTAACAAATTCTCAAGCTTTTACTCTCCCCAGGAAGACACAGGGGTAGAAAAGTCCTTGCGGATCCATGATTTGTTCATCTTTATGAACGTGAGTCTGTCTACATTGTCAGTGGATAGCCGCGTCCGCTTATCTGTCAGCACACCACCAGCAGCGCTGAACACACGTTCACAGAGAACAAAAATTATTATTAATTTGAAAGCTCGTGGAGCTTAGTATAGATCTCCAAGACGTGAGTGGCGAGCTCCGGCCATTTATCCAGATTGGAAGCTCAAAAAGAGCAAGGGTCCAGTGACACAGTCATGGCTTCGATGTTCACTTGGAGATACTCCTGTACCATCGTCTCTAGGAGTTGACTATGTGTCTGACTTCTTGTCTCCTGTGGCCTTGCAAAGGATGGGCTAAAAAAGTGGTGAAAGGATTCCGCAAAATTGCTGTTACCAGCAGATACTGTATTACTGTTACGGTTTGAGTGATGAAGACTCGACAGTCCCACGGTTGGCAAGTTAGAACTGTGAGATTCACTAAGTGCACCACTGGTGTTTTGTGGAAAAGCACATGTAAGATTCTGCAACAGTCTCTGCTGATACTCCTGCATGCGTGAATCCCTTTCTATGGCAGGAATTATTTCGGCAAATTTACTTTTGTACCGGGGATCTAAGAGTGTGGCTACCCAGTAGCCAGAATTATTTTTAATTCTGACAATTCGAGGGTCATGTTGCAGGTAGTGCAGCAAGAAGGCACTCATGTGTCTTGCTCATCCAGGAGCACCAAGTCCCTGTTGTGTTGGTGGCGAGGTAAGAATCATGCTTCCTTCCTCTGCCCTCTCCCCCAAACCTCACACAACAGAAATGTGATCAAGGTCTCCCTCATCTGATGAGTCTTCCATGCCCATCGCCAGCTCATCCTCCACTTCTTCCTGGGCTCCTGCACCTTCCTCACTAGTTTGGCTGCTACCATGCGCCCTGGTTAATACCTCTCCCACACGCTCCCATGCCTGCCGCCTTGGTGCTGCCAACCGTCTGGACCTTGCAGATGTTAGCCCTTCCACATACAACTCCTCCTTCTCTATTTCCTCCACCTCCTCTTGTCCCACCACCTGACTCCGAATTCTGTTTAACATGTGCTCCAGCATGTAAATCACCGGAATAGTCATGCTGATAATGGCATCGTCAGCACTAAATGTCTTCGTCGCCATTTTAAAACTGTGCAGAAGGGTGCATAGGTCCCTGATCTGAGACCACTCCTCCAGCGTGATTTGCCCCACCTCTGGATCTCATTGGCCCAGGCTATAGTCAGAACGTATTGCACCAGGGCTTGTCGGTGCTGCCACAGTCGCTGCAACATGTGCAGAGTTGAATTCCACCGTGTTGGCACATCGCATTTTAGCCGGTGAAGTGGCAGGCTCAACGACTTCTGTAGAGATGTAAGTCGCTGAGCTGCGGGATGCGAACGGCGGAAGTGAGCACACAGCGACCATGCCCTCTGCAGAAGGCCATCTAGTCCGGGATAGTGGGCTAAAAATAGCTGGACAACCAGGTTCAACACCTGAGCCATACAAGGCACGAGTGTGACATTGCCCCGGCGAAGGGCCGCACCCAGGTTTGCAGCATTGTAGCACACGGCCTTCCCTGGTTGCAGGTCCAGTGGAGACAACCATTCATGAAACTGGTTCTCCAGAGCTGACTACAACTCTTCAGCTGTGTGACTCACATTTCCCAGACATTTCAAAGTAAAAACCATCAGATGACTTTAAGCCCTGCTGCCAGCATAGTAAGGAGGTGTGCAGGATCCCTTCTGTGCAGTTAGAAAGCGGGTGGCATGACCAGACAGGCTTTGGGTTCAGGTGGAGGACCGAGAGGAGGTTGAGGAGGCAGAAGCAGTGGAGGAACTTCGAGATAAAGAGGATTGATGCACAACTCGTGGGGACGGCAAGACTTGGACAGCAGCCCCTTGTCCTGCTGTCACCATAGTTAGCCAGTGCCCAGTCAGCGACATGTAACGCCCCTGTCCATGCCTACTCGTCCAAGTGTCTGTGGTGAAATGCACCCTGTCACACAAAGAGTTTTTCAAAGAAACGGTGATGTTGTGTGCGACATGCTGATGGAGCGCAGGCACACCTTTCTTTGAGAAGTAGTACCGACTGGGCATCCGGTACTGGGGCACTGCGACGGACATAAGGTCTCAAAAATCCTCTGTGCCCACCAGGCGGAAAGGCAGCATTTCTGTAGCCAAGAGCTTGCAGATGGTGAAATTCAACCTCTTAGCTTTCTCATGGCTAGGAGGAAATGGTCTTTTACTTGTCCACATCTGAGGGACCGAGGTCTGGCTGTTGTGCTTAGACGGGGTTGAGTAGGGTGTCCCCGGCAAACTGACTGTCTGTGAGGAATATGCAGGCGGAAAAGTTGGTTGCCTTGATCCAAAGGTGGTGCTCTCAATGTCGGAGAGCGCTCAACACCAGCTGGTGTTTCCACTTCCAAATGAAATGATGACCTGCCAATCACACTGTCTGTTGCGGGTAAAGAAGTGGCAGGTCTGCGTCTCAAAACAGGTGTGACTGCTGTCCCCCCAGTCACAGAGGATGAAGAGGCCGCAGATGCACAAGATGCGGCAGACGGTGGTTGGCCCGGCCCGCTAGGCCGCATTGTAGCACAGTGAGCTTCCCACTGCAACTTATGCTTCATATCCATGTGATGGTTCATGCATGAAGTACTCAAACTATGGATTTTTTGACCTCTACTTAACTTTTGGTTACAAATGTTACAGATAACATGAGTTGAGTCATCCTTATCGATCTGAAAAAATGCCCAGGCTATGCAAGGCTTAGAACCCATGAGACCTGAAGAGCCACCACGACTTGTTGTCAGAGGCAGAGTTGTGTTTGAGGATGCAGTTGTTGACGTGCTTCCAGTATTACGTCTCTGTCCAGGAAGGCGCAACCTGACCTCGTCGTCACTAGCATCCTCCTCTACCTCCTCTGCTGACCTCATCGACTGGCTGACTGTGGGTTAACAGTAAGTGGGATTTGCAACCTCGTCATCATCACCCTGTGTGTTCTCACACCCGTCGTCCTCAGAGCCAACCTCTTCCTGCCCTGACAAAAAACTCAAGTTGTCGCTCCAATCAGGTATTTGAGTCTCATCATCGTCTTCCTCATTGTCTCCACCAACAGGAGTTACAGTTTAGGAACGAGGGTCTACATTATGGTCAGAACCTACTTCATCTGGTCCTGGATCCGACTCATAAAGATTCTGGGCATCAGTGCAGATCATTTCCTCGTCTGGATTCACAGAAGCTCTGGAGCCGACCTCTGATTCCCAGGCTATAGTATGAGTAAACAGCTCTGCAGACTCAACCATCTGTTCTACCCCATACTCAGACAGGCAGCTGGAGACTTGGGAGCTGTGAGGAAGCAAGTGCGATTGGGGTGACACCTCTGAGGACTGAAGTATTTGTGATGTTGAAGTTGAGGTGGAGGAGAGCCCACTTAAAGGAGCACTTGATATCCGTTGAAGCACCTGCTGTTTTTGTGCCACCTCTGGAATTTGTAGTGATGGGCTTGGCCGTAAGAAAGGGATCGTATCACATTGTCCACTTAAAGAAGTAGACATCTTAGTTTGGCTGGAAGATGGTCTTTCTTCTGTGGATGATACTGTTGCTTTAACACCTACCCCATGGACACAACCTTTTTTTCCCTTCCCAACACGCCTATTCCCCTATCCACCAGCTGCAGACCTTTTGCCACTCATTTTGGTGGTTAACTAATTGACAACTCTGGAGTTATTTGCACAAAAAACGATGGATGGAAACCGAGCAGAGCTGAGTGGCCAAATTGTGGTACTAGCCCAAAAGGATTGGCTAGGTTAGAAGCAGTAAAACAATTTTATTAAATACACAGGTGGTGGAGCTTGGTATAGATGGCCTAATAGAATGAGTACCAAACACTGCTACAGGCCCAAAATTATTTTCCAGGCAAGATGCAGCTAAAAATTATTAGTAATTTCAAACCTGGTGGAGCTTAGTATAGATGGCCTAATAGAATGAGTAACACACACTGCTAATATGCCCAAAATTATTTTACAGGCAAGATGCAGCTAAAAATTATTAGTAATTTGAAAGCTGGTGGAGCTTAGTATAGATGGCCTAATAGAATGAGTACCACACACTGCTAATATGCCCAAAATTATTTTCCAGGCAAGATGCAGCTAAAAATTATTAGGAATTTGAAAGCTAGTGGAGCTTAGTATAGATGGCCCAATAGAATGAGTAACACACACTGCTAATATGCCCAAAATTATTTTCCAAGCAAGATGCAGCTAAAATTATTAGTAATTTGAAAGCTGGTGGAGCTTAGTATAGATGGCCTAATAGAACGAGTACCACACACTGTTAATATGCCCAAAATTATTTTACAGGCAAGATGCAGCTAAAAATTATTATTAATTTCAAAGCTGGGGGAGCTTGGTATAGATGGCCTAATACAATGAGTACCACACACTGCTACTAAGCCCAAAATTATTTTCTGGGCTAGATGCAGCTAAAAATTATTATTAATTTCAAAGCTGGTGGAGCTTGGTATAGATGGCCTAATACAATGAGTACCACAAACTGCTGCTAAGCCCAAAATTATTTTCCAGGCTAGATGCAGCTAAAAATTATTATTAATTTCAAATCTGGTGGAGCTTGGTATATATGGCCTAATACAATGAGTACCACACACTGCTACTAAGCCCAAAATTATTTTCTGGGCTAGATGCAGCTAAAAATTATTATTAATTTCAAAGCTGGTGGAGCTTGGTATAGATGGCCTAATAGAATGAGTACCACACACTGCTACTAAGCCCAAAATTATTTTCCGGGCTAGATGCAGCTAAAAATTATTATTAATTTCAAAGCTGGTGGAGCTTGGTATAGATGGCCTAATACAATGAGTACCACACACTGCTACTAAGCCCAAAATTATTTTCCAGGCTAGATGCAGCTAAAAATTATTATTAACTTCAAAGCTGGTGGAGCTTGGTATAGATGGCCTAATACAATGAGTACCACACACTGCTACTAAGCCCAAAATTATTTTCTGGGCTAAATGCAGCTAAAAATTATTATTAATTTCAAAGCTGGTGGAGCTTGGTATAGATGGCCTAATACAATGAGTACCACACACAGCTACTAAACCCAAAATTATTTTCCACGCTAGATGCAGCTAAAAATTATTATTAATTTCAAAGCTGGTGGAGCTTGGTATAGATGGCCTAATACAATGAGTACCACACACTGCTACTATGCCCAAAATTATTTTCCAGGCAAGATGCAGCTAAAAATTATTATTAATTTCAAAGCTAGTGGAGCTTGGTATACATGGCCTAATACAATGAGTACCACACACTGCTACTAAGCCCAAAATTATTTTCTGGGCTAAATGCAGCTAAAAATTATTATTAATTTCAAAGCTGGTGAAGCTTGCTATAGATGGCCTAATACAATGAGTACCACACACAGCTGCTAAGCCCAAAATTATTTTCCGGGCTAGATGCAGCTAAAAATTATTATTTATTTCAAAGCTGGTGGAGCTTGGTATAGATGGCCTAATGCAATGAGTACCACACACAGCTACTAAGCCCAAAATTATTTTCCGGGCTAGATGCAGCTAAAAATTATTATTAATTTCAAAGCTGGTGGAGCTTCGTATAGATGGCCTAATACAATGAGTACCACACACTGCTGCTAAGCCCAAAATGATTTTCTGGGCTAGATGCAGCTAAAAATTATTATTAATTTCAAAGCTGGTGGAGCTTGGTATAGATGGCCTAATACAATGAGTACCACACACTGCTACTAAGCCTAAAATAATTTTCCGGGCTAGATGCAGCTAAAAATTATTATTAATTTCAAAGTTGTTGGAGCTTGGTGTAGATGGCCTAATACAATGAGTATCACACACTGCTACTAAGCCCAAGATTATTTTCCGGGCCAGATGCAGCTAAAAATGATTATTTATTTCAAAGCTGGTGGAGCTTGGTATAGATGGCCTAATACAAAGAGTACCACACACAGCTACTAAACCCAAAATTATTTTTCGGGCTAGATGCAGCTAAAAATTATTATTAATTTCAAAGCTGGTGGAGCTTGGTATAGATGGCCTAATACAATGAGTACCACACACTGCTACTAAGCCCAAAATTATTTTCCACGCTAGATGCAGCTAAAAATTATTATTAATTTCAAAGCTGGTGGAGCTTGGTATAGATGGCCTAATACAATGAGTACCACACACAGCTACTAAGCCCAAAATTATTTTCCGGGCTAGATGCAGCTAAAAATTATTATTAATTTCAAAGCTGGTGGAGCTTGGTATAGATGGCCTAATACAATGAGTACCACACACTGCTACTATGCCCAAAATTATTTTCCGGGCTAAATGCAGCTAAAAATTATTATTAATTTCAAAGCTGGTGGAGCTTGGTATAGATGGCCTAATACAATGAGTACCACACACTGCTACTAAGCCCAAAATTATTTTCTGGGTTAAATGCAGCTAAAAATTATTATTAATTTCAAAGCTGGTGGAGCTTGGTATAGATGGCCTAATACAATGAGTACCATGAGTACCACACACAGCTACTAAGCCCAAAATTATTTTCCGGGCAAGATGCAGCTAAAAATTATTATTAATTTCAAAGCTGGTGGAGCTTGGTATAGATGGACTAATACAATGAGTACCACACACTGCTACTATGCCCAAAATTATTTTCCAGGCTAGATGCAGCTAAAAATTATTATTAATTTCAAAGCTGGTGGAGCTTGGTATAAATGGCCTAATACAATGAGTACAACACACTGCTACTAAGCCCAAAATTATTTTTTGGGCTAGATGTAGCTAAAAATTATTATTAATTTCAAAGCTGGTGGAGCTTGGTATAAATGGCCTAATACAATGAGTACAACACACTGCTACTAAGCCCAAAATTATTTTTTGGGCTAGATGTAGCTAAAAATTATTATTAATTTCAAAGCTGGTGGAGCTTAGTATAGATGGCCTAATAGATTGAGTACCACACACTGCTAATATGCCCAAAATTATTTTACAGGCAAGATGCAGCTAAAAATTATTATTAATTTCAAAGCTTGTGGAGCTTGGTATAGATGGCCTAATACAATGAGTACCACACACTGCTACTAAGCCCAAAATTATTTTCCGGGCTAGATGCAGCTAAAAATTATTATTAATTTCAAAGCTGGTGGAGCTTGGTATAGATGGCCTAATACAATGAGTACCACACACTGCTACTAAGCCCAAAATTATTTTCCGGGCCAGATGTAGCTAAAAATTATTATTAATTTCAAAGCTGGTGGAGCTTGGTATAGATGGCCTAATACAATGAGTACCACACACAGCTACTAAGCCCAAAATTATTTTCCGGGCTAGATGCAGCTAAAAATTATTATTAATTTCAAAGCTGGTGGAGCTTGGTATAGATGGCCTAATACAATGAGTACCACACACTGCTACTAAGCCCAAAATTATTTTCCGGGCCAGATGCAGCTAAAAATTATTATTAATTTCAAAGCTGGTGGAGCTTGGTATAGATGGCCTAATACAATGAGTACCACACACTGCTACTATGCCCAAAATTATTTTCCGGGCTAAATGCAGCTAAAAATTATTATTAATTTCAAAGCTGGTGGAGCTTGGTATAGATGGCCTAATACAATGAGTACCACACACTGCTACTAAGCCCAAAATTATTTTCTGGGTTAAATGCAGCTAAAAATTATTATTAATTTCAAAGCTGGTGGAGCTTGGTATAGATGGCCTAATACAATGAGTACCATGAGTACCACACACAGCTACTAAGCCCAAAATTATTTTCCGGGCAAGATGCAGCTAAAAATTATTATTAATTTCAAAGCTGGTGGAGCTTGGTATAGATGGACTAATACAATGAGTACCACACACTGCTACTATGCCCAAAATTATTTTCCGGGCTAGATGCAGCTAAAAATTATTATTAATTTCAAAGCTGGTGGAGCTTGGTATAAATGGCCTAATACAATGAGTACATTACACTGCTACTAAGCCCAAAATTATTTTTTGGGCTAGATGTAGCTACAAATTATTATTAATTTCAAAGCTGGTGGAGCTTAGTATAGATGGCCTAATAGATTGAGTACCACACACTGCTAATATGCCCAAAATTATTTTACAGGCAAGATGCAGCTAAAAATTATTATTAATTTCATAGCTTGTGGAGCTTGGTATAGATGGCCTAATACAATGAGTATCACACACAGCTACTAAGCCCAAAATTATTTTCCGGGCTAGATGCAGCTAAAAATTATTATTAATTTCAAAGCTGTTGGCGCTTGGTATAGATGGCCTAATACAATGAGTACCACACACTACTATTATGCCCAAAATTATTTTCCAGGCAAGATGCAGCTAAAAATTATTAGTAATTTGAAAGCTGGTGGAGCTTAGTATAGATGGCCTAATAGAATGAGTACCACACACTGCTACTAAGCCCAAAATTATTTTCCACGCTAGATGCAGCTAAAAATTATTATTAATTTCAAAGCTGGTGGAGCTTGGTATAGATGGCCTAATACAATGAGTACCACACACTGCTACTAAGCCCAAAATTATTTTCCGGGCCAGATGCAGCTAAAAATTATTATTAATTTCAAAGCTGGTGGAGCTTGGTATAGATGGCCTAATACAATGAGTACCACACACAGCTACTAAGCCCAAAATTATTTTCCGGGCTAGATGCAGCTAAAAATTATTATTAATTTCAAAGCTGGTGGAGCTTGGTATAGATGGCCTAATACAATGAGTACCACACACTGCTACTATGCCCAAAATTATTTTCCGGGCTAAATGCAGCTAAAAATTATTATTAATTTCAAAGCTGGTGGAGCTTGGTATAGATGGCCTAATACAATGAGTACCATGAGTACCACACACAGCTACTAAGCCCAAAATTATTTTCCGGGCAAGATGCAGCTAAAAATTATTATTAATTTCAAAGCTGGTGGAGCTTGGTATAGATGGACTAATACAATGAGTACCACACACTGCTACTATGCCCAAAATTATTTTCCGGGCTAGATGCAGCTAAAAATTATTATTAATTTCAAAGCTGGTGGAGCTTGGTATAAATGGCCTAATACAATGAGTACAACACACTGCTACTAAGCCCAAAATTATTTTTTGGGCTAGATGTAGCTAAAAATTATTATTAATTTCAAAGCTGGTGGAGCTTAGTATAGATGGCCTAATAGATTGAGTACCACACACTGCTAATATGCCCAAAATTATTTTACAGGCAAGATGCAGCTAAAAATTATTATTAATTTCAAAGCTTGTGGAGCTTGGTATAGATGGCCTAATACAATGAGTACCACACACTGCTACTAAGCCCAAAATTATTTTCCGGGCTAGATGCAGCTAAAAATTATTATTAATTTCAAAGCTGGTGGAGCTTGGTATAGATGGCCTAATACAATGAGTACCACACACTGCTACTAAGCCCAAAATTATTTTCCGGGCCAGATGTAGCTAAAAATTATTATTAATTTCAAAGCTGGTGGAGCTTGGTATAGATGGCCTAATACAATGAGTACCACACACAGCTACTAAGCCCAAAATTATTTTCCGGGCTAGATGCAGCTAAAAATTATTATTAATTTCAAAGCTGGTGGAGCTTGGTATAGATGGCCTAATACAATGAGTACCACACACTGCTACTAAGCCCAAAATTATTTTCCGGGCCAGATGCAGCTAAAAATTATTATTAATTTCAAAGCTGGTGGAGCTTGGTATAGATGGCCTAATACAATGAGTACCACACACTGCTACTATGCCCAAAATTATTTTCCGGGCTAAATGCAGCTAAAAATTATTATTAATTTCAAAGCTGGTGGAGCTTGGTATAGATGGCCTAATACAATGAGTACCACACACTGCTACTAAGCCCAAAATTATTTTCTGGGTTAAATGCAGCTAAAAATTATTATTAATTTCAAAGCTGGTGGAGCTTGGTATAGATGGCCTAATACAATGAGTACCATGAGTACCACACACAGCTACTAAGCCCAAAATTATTTTCCGGGCAAGATGCAGCTAAAAATTATTATTAATTTCAAAGCTGGTGGAGCTTGGTATAGATGGACTAATACAATGAGTACCACACACTGCTACTATGCCCAAAATATTTTTCCGGGCTAGATGCAGCTAAAAATTATTATTAATTTCAAAGCTGGTGGAGCTTGGTATAAATGGCCTAATACAATGAGTACAACACACTGCTACTAAGCCCAAAATTATTTTTTGGGCTAGATGTAGCTACAAATTATTATTAATTTCAAAGCTGGTGGAGCTTAGTATAGATGGCCTAATAGATTGAGTACCACACACTGCTAATATGCCCAAAATTATTTTACAGGCAAGATGCAGCTAAAAATTATTATTAATTTCAAAGCTTGTGGAGCTTGGTATAGATGGCCTAATACAATGAGTACCACACACTGCTACTAAGCCCAAAATTATTTTCCGGGCTAGATGCAGCTAAAAATTATTATTAATTTCAAAGCTGTTGGCGCTTGGTATAGATGGCCTAATACAATGAGTACCACACACTACTATTATGCCCAAAATTATTTTCCAGGCAAGATGCAGCTAAAAATTATTAGTAATTTGAAAGCTGGTGGAGCTTAGTATAGATGGCCTAATAGAATGAGTACCACACACTGCTACAGGCCCAAAAGGTTTTACTTGGCTAGGTGCAGTAAAAAATTTGTATTACATACACAGGTGGTGTAGCTTGCAACACAGATAGGCTACTCCACTGACTAACACACACTGCAAGAGGCCCAAAAGGATTTGCTTAGCTAGATTTAGCCAAATGCTGTGAAAAACACTTGCACAGCACTAAAACAGACCTGCCTGGGAAAAAGTGATAGGAATTGATGTAACCTAGCCCTCAAAAGGGCTGGAATTACAACTAGTCACTAGAGATGAGCGTTGTTCTGCTCGAACTGTTCGCCAATCTCAAATTCGAGCTGTTTTGGGCCGTGTTCGAGCCGTTCGGCGAACACGAACAATTTGAGAAAAATTCGGCTGTTCGAGGTTATGTTCGATAACTGTTCGTGCACCAAAATCATAACTGGATTTTTTCTCAGTAATGATGAAAATTAATGTTAATACGCAGTTTGAGTGTACAGCGGGGTGGGGGGAGGGGCAGGGGATGGATCTCTGCAGGAACAATGAAGATCTCCATTTTTTTTTTCTCTTTCCCGCATTTACAGTGGGGAGGTGCAATCTGTCAGCCTATCAGCAGCGCACACACGGAGCGAAGTGCTTTTTTTCATAAAAGCAAGGGCATGTGTCATTGGCAGTGTATGTCACATGTCCTTGCCCTATAAGACCAAGCCATTTTCCCCGTCGCCACCATTTTCTCACTGCTGCAGCTGCGTGTTAGACGGCACCGCTGTTGCTGTGTGCGCTATACCTTGTTAATTTCAAGCCAATTTTTGCACAAATCTACAGATAGCTTGGGAGTAGGGAATAGTTGTGATTGCAGTCCTTTTAAGGACTAGGTTACAGCATTTCCTACGACTTTTATCAGGCAGGTCTGTGCTCTTAAATAGATAGATTGTGGGAGTAAAGACTAATTGTAATTGGAGTCCTTTTCAGGACTAGGTTACATCAGTTCCTATCAGTTTTTGCCAGGCAGGTCTGTGCCAGTGCTGTGCAAGTTTTTTTCACAGCATTTGGCTGAATCTAGCAAAGCTAATCCTTTTTGGCCTATTGCAGAGTGTGTTAGTCAGTGGAGTAGCCTATCTGTGTTGCAAGATATACCACCTGTGTATAGAATACCAATTTTTTTACTGCACCTAGTGAAGTAAAATCTTTTGGGCATAGCATCATTCTATTAGTCCATCTATACTGACCTCCATCAGGTTGCAAATTGAATATAATTTTTTTCTGCACCTAGCTCTGAAAAAATATTGGGCTTCTAGCTGTGTGTGGGACTTGTTGTATTAGTCCATCTATACTGACCTCCATCAGGTTGCAAACTGCATATATTTTTTTCTTCATCTACCTCTGAAAAAATATTGGGCTTCTAGCTGTGTGTGGGACTTGTTCTATTAATCCATCTATACAGACCTCCATCAGGTTGCAAACTGAATATATTTTTTTCTGCATCTACCTCTGAAAAAATATTGGGCTTCTAGCTGTGTGTGGGACTTGTATTAGTCCATCTATACTGACCTCCATCAGGTTGCAAACTGAATATATTTTTTTCTGCATCTACCTCTGAAAAAATATTGGGCTTCTAGCTGTGTGTGGGACTTGTTGTATTAGTCCATCTATACAGACCTCCATCAGGTTGCAAACTGAATATATTTTTTTCTGCATCTACCTCTGAAAAAATATTGGGCTTCTAGCTGTGTGTGGGACTTGTTGTATTAGTCCATCTATACTGACCTCCATCAGGTTGCAAACTGAATATATTTTTTTCTGCATCTACCTCTGAAAAAATATTGGGCTTCTAGCTGTGTGTGGGACTTGTTCTATTAATCCATCTATACAGACCTCCATCAGGTTGCAAACTGAATATATTTTTTTCTGCATCTAGCTCTGAAAAAATATTTGGCCTTCTAGCAGTGTGTGGGACTTTCTCTATTAGTCCATCTATACTGACCTCCATCAGGTTGCAAATTGAATATAATTTTTTTCTGCATCTAACCCAGCCAATAGTTTTGGCCTAATACCACAGTTTGGCCACTCAGCTCTGCTCGGTTCCCATCCATTGTTTTTTTGTGCAAACAACTCCAGAGTTGTTAATTAGTTAACCACCAAAATGAGTGGAAAAAGGCCTGCTGCTGGTGGAAAGGGGAATAGGCGTGTTGGGAAGGGGAAAAAAGGTTGTGTCCGTGGGGTAGGTGTTAAAGCAACAGTAACATCTGCAGAAGAAAGACCATCTTCCAGCCAAACTAAAATGTCTACTTCTTTTAGCGGACAATGTGATAAGATCCCTTTCTTACGGCCACGCCAATCGCTACAAATTCCAGATGAGGCACAAAAACAGCAGGTGCTTCAACGGATATCAAGTGCTCCTTTAAGTGGGCTCTCCTCCACATCAACTTCAACATCACAAATACTCCAGTCCTCAAAGGTGTCACCCCAATCGCACTTGCTTCCTCACAGCTCCCAAATCTCCAGCTGCCCGTCTGAGTATGAGGTAGAACAGATGGTTGAGTCTGCAGAGCTGTTTACTCATACTATAGCCTGGGAATCAGAGGTCGACTCCAGCGCTTCTGTGAATCCAGACGAGGAAATGATCTGCACTGATGCCCAGAATCTTTATGAGTCGGATCCAGGACCAGACGCAGAAGGTTCTGACCATAATGTAGACCCTCATTCCCAAACTGTAACTCCTGTTGGTGGAGACAATGAGGAAGACGATGATAAGACTCAAATACCTGATTGGAGCGACAACTTTAGTTTTTTGTCAGGGCAGGAACAGGTTGGCTCTGAGGACGACGGGTGTGATAACGCACAGGGTGATGATGATGAGGTTGGAGATCCCACTTACTGTCAACCCACAGTCAGCCAAGAGATGAGGTCAGCAGAGGAGGTGGAGGAAGATGCTAGTGACGACGAGGTCAGGTTGCGCCTTCCTGGACAGAGACGTAGTACTGGAAGCACGTCAACAACTGCATCCTCAAACACAACTCTGCCTCTCACCACAAGTCGTGGTGGCTCTTCAGGTCGCATGGGTGCTAAGCCTTGCATAGCCTGGGCATTTTTTCAGATCGATAAAGATGACCCAACTCGTGTTATCTGTAACATTTGTCAGCAAAAGCTAAGTAGAGGCCAAAAAATACATAGTTTGAGTACTTCATGCATGAACCGGCACATGGACATGAAGCATAAGTTTCAGTGGGAAGCTCAGTGTGCTACAATGCGGCCTAGCCGGCCGGGCCAACCACCGTCTGCCATATCTTGTGCATCCGCGGCCTCTTCATCCTCTGTGACTGGGGGGACAGCAGTCACACCTGTTTTGGGGCGCAGACCTGCCACCTCTTTACCCGCAACAGCCAGCGTGATTGGCAGGTCATCATTTTCTTTGGAGGTGGTAACACCAGCTGGTGTTGAGCGCTGTCCGACATCGATAGCACCACCTTTGGATCAAGGCAACCTAACATGTCCGCCTGCATCTTCCTCACAGACCGGCAGTTTGCCGGGGACACCCTTATCAACCCCGTCTAAGCACAATAGCCAGCCCTCGGTCCCTCAGATGTGGACAAGTAAAAGACCATTTCCTCCTAGCCATGAGAAAGCTAAGAGGTTGAATTTCACCATCTGCAAGTTCTTGGCTACAGAAATGCTGCCTTTCCGCCTGGTGGACACAGAGGATTTTCGAGACCTTATGTCCGTCGCAGTGCCCCAGTACCAGATGCCCAGTCAGCACTACTTCTCAAAGAAAGGTGTGCCTGCGCTCCACCAGCATGTCGCACACAACATCACCGCTTCTTTGAGAAACTCTGTGTGTGACAGGGTGCATTTCACCACAGACACTTGGACGAGTAGGCATGGACAGGGGCGTTACATGTCGCTGACTGGGCACTGGGTAACTATGGTGACAGCAGGACAAGGGGCTGCTGTCCAAGTCTTGCCGTCCCCACGAGTTGTGCGTCAATCCTCTTTATGTCAAAGTTCCTCCACTGCTTCTGCCTCCTCAACCTCCTCTCGGTCTTCCACCTGCACCCAAAGCCTGTCTGGTCATGCCACAAGCTTTCTAACTGTGCAGAAGGGATCCTGCACACCTCCTTACTATGCTGGCAGTAGGGCTCAACGTCATCAGGCGGTTTTTACATTGAAATGTCTGGGAAATGTGAGTCACACAGCTGAGGAGTTGTGGTCAGCTCTGGAGAACCAATTTCATGAATGGTTGTCTCCACTGGACCTGAAACCAGGGAAGGCCGTGTGTGACAATGCTGCAAACCTGGGTGCGGCCCTTCGCCGGGGCAATGTCACACACGTGCCTTGTATGGCTCACGTGTTGAACCTGGTTGTCCAGCAATTTTTAGCCCACTATCCCAGACTAGATGGCCTTCTGCAGAGGGCACGGTCGCTGTGTGCTCACTTTCGCCGTTCGCATCCCGCAGCTCAGCGACTTACATCTCTACAGAAGTCGTTGGGCCTGCCACTTCACCGGCTAAAATGCGATGTGCCTACCCGGTGGAATTCAACTCTGCACATGTTGCAGCGACTGTGGCAGCACCGACAAGCCCTGGTGCAATACGTTCTGACGTATAGCCTGGGCCAACGAGATCCAGAGGTGGGGCAAATCACGCTGGAGGAGTGGTCTCAGATCAGGGACCTATGCACCCTTCTGCACAGTTTTGAAATGGCGACGAAGATGTTTAGTGCTGACGATGCCATTATCAGCATGACTATTCCGGTGATTTACATGCTGGAGCACATGTTAAACAGAATTCGGAGTCAGGTGGTGGCACAAGAGGAGGTAGAGGAAGTAGAGGAGGAGGAGTTGTATGCGGAAGGGCTAATGTAGCACCCTGAGGACTCGGCTGCTACAGGGGTATTGCACCTCACTCCAGAGGTGTGGTATTCCACTCCCGGGTAAGGATGGAGTGTGGGACTGAGCTCAGTAGGCTGCATGCACTACATACATCCCATTTCCGGGGGACAGAACTACGGTACTCCCACCAAGTAAATGTGCAGGTACGACAGCGTCTGTCCCTGGCTGGAGTGGGAGGGGGGGTGGAACATCCCAGTAGTGTAGGGGCAGATAGGGGAGGGGCTCTGGGCATAGAGATAGGAGCCCATTGGGTGCTGGTCACCTGGGCTCACACATAGAGGGAGTATATATGGTGGGCACCATCTTAGGACAGGGTCAGTCAGTCAGTCTGAGGAGAAGCTGAAGGAGAGTTCAGCCAGGAGGGCTGACTAGGAGCTGTGGCTCCGGCTGGGCCCAGCTCCAGGGCCAGGCTTGTAGTGGAGAGGAAGAAGGAAGGCCCAGAGACGCAGAAAAGAGGGAACCCTAAGATCCCAGAATTAAGCCAAAAGGGTGAAGGGTTGGCAGAAGAGGGCACCGGATCCCAAGCTGGCGGAGGCAAAAGTAACCCTTAACCAGGAACCGGAGGTCGTGGTCAAGTTTTGCCACGACCCTCACCACATCCACCAGGAAGGTACACCAAGAGTAGGGTCAGGAAAGCCAGAGAAGGTTTTACCGTAGAAGGCCCAAGGGAACCGGACAAAGGTGGATCCCTGGTGGGGACGGCCAGGAGAAAGAGAGTGAGAGGGAAGCTCAGGACCACGCTCCGGAACTGCCTGGGGGTTAGCCGAGTCCCGCACCTGGTGAATGCAGTACGGCTCAGGTGGTCACTCCCGGCCGAAGTGACTAAAGCAACATCAGTGAGTAAAAACCCTGAAACTGCTTCTCACGTCTCTGACTCTCCTTTCTGCACTATCACTACCTCCATCATCCGCACCAGCTGCCCTGAGGCCATACCCCTCCTGTTGGGGGTTATACCACCATTGCTGAACACATACTACCGGCCTCAGCGGACTGTTCTGCAGCGGCGGCCTTGTGACCGCAAATCAACGGGTGGCGTAGTCGACACTGAAACAACATCTACCAAGACTGCCACACACTTAGTTTGACCACCCTGGGCACGGACCGGGTCACCGCCACAAGGACTTCTACCCCTATCTAGATCCGGCTCCGGGTATCCCTTGAACATGGCCCAGGGGGCGCGTCAACTTTGGCGTAGTCGGCAGGATCACGTGCCCGCCACCACTGGGTACTGCGTGCCTGAAGAAAAGTTTATATGTACCGTAAGAAGAAGTCTCCAGCCAATTCCGGAGGGTCCCCGCCATCGGACGCCATCACGGGTCGTTTCCCACCGGTTGCCCGCCATCTGCAGCTTTTTCCCGCCATCCACGGAGTTTCCCGCCACTGGGAGACGATTCCCGCCATCTGAGAAGATTTCCCGCCCTGGCAGAGTGGACACCATTATGGGCGTGCCAGAGGGTGGCAAGAGGCCACCTCCCATCGTGGGCGAGGTCCAAGAATGGTGCCAAAAGCGAAGACCGCCCCCACCAGCAGAGATTGCAATGATTGAGATGTCCGTCAGCGTGGGGGGTCTGCCCCTGGAACTGACAATCACCAAGTTGCCCCGGGACCACCCTCAGTGTGGGCGGATACAGAACAAAAGAGTGAGGATGGGTGCAGCCTGGAAGAGTCTGGAGAGGTCGCACCCGGAGATGGAGTGAGAGTCAGGCAGCACCGACCCTGTGGTCAGGAGCCTGTTGCAAGTCACCACCCCACAAGACCTGGTGGAGATCCTAGCACAGCTCCCCCGAGACCGGGAGCGTGCACAGACCGCGCTGGAGGGCCTCGCACGGAGGATGGCCCAGGTGCAGCGAGAAACGCTGACTGAGTGGAGTAGGGAGATGGCCCAGCAGGCTGGAACCCGCCAGCGGAGCACGCCACCCGAGACGAGGAGTCTGACCGCCTCTGAGGATGGTGCAGGAGGAATGAAGGCCGGAGACGACGCCGTGGAAGGAGCTGAAGAGACGGAGGCAGGTAAAGGGGACGTCACTACCCCAAGCCTAGAAACCGCGAGCCTGCCCCAGCTCCCCGTCGCAGAGCCAGAAATTCCCCCTACCGTGCCCGTCGCTGCACCGCCACAGCTACAGACTATGCCTCAAGTAGGCGCCGCGGCCACGCCCCCTGTGACGTCACGCGCCTCAACCCCGAGCGCGGCCAAGCAGGAGACGCCACCGGCCTGGTCGCAAGGTCGAGTGCCCCCGGGCGCCGCCGTCTCCACAGTGCCCTTTACCTTTAGAGCACTACCGGCCTGGTCGCAAGGCCTGGTGAATCCGGGCGCCGCTACTACCACCGCGCCCTCAACCCACAAAGTCCTACCCTTGGGTGAAGACCTGTTCGTCCAGCACACTTGCCCGGATGGGCAGCCCTTTGAGTGGCCACCGGAGTACCTCCATCCCCGACTCCGGAAGGAAAGGCCTCTGTGTGAGCCTCTGATTCCGGCTCCGGCGCCCGCCAAGATCACTCCGCTCCCGTTGGAGGAGGCCCAATTCGAATGGGACCCCACTGGAGAAAACCTCATCGGCTTCACCCACGAGACCCGGGCGGCCGCAGCCCAGCGAGCAGAGTGCTGCCGGCAACAGCTGGAGGTCTTCGACCGGGAACGGCGAGAGAGGCGGGTCCGCGAGGAGCGGCTGCAAGTCCAGAGTGCGGAGCAGAAGAGCCGGACCAGACGAAACCCCCGTGCAGCCCACGGTCCCCGCGCCACCGGGACCGTAATCAAGTTTCAACTGCAGCACGGGTGGGGTTTTATCCGGGACCACAGAACCCCCGGCGACGTCTTTGTCACCCGCAGGGACGTCGAGAGCCATCTGCCGGAGGGACACAGAGGTCGTGACCTTTACCTGGGTGACGAGGTCACCTTCACCCGGCATCAGTGTGCCAAAGGTCCATATGCTCTTCATGTGCACCGATTGACCGAGGAAGAGCTACAGTGCAAGGAGGATCAAGAGGACCCGGACGGGTTTGAAGGTTACCCGCAGGAAGGAGCAGGAGGACGCCGTTACTAAAGTACGGTACAGTGAAACTGTAAATAGTTACCCGTAAGGGTACAAGAACTGTTACCTGTAAAGTATAGTCCCCGTTGGGACCAGCAAACTGTTACCCGTGTGTCCCTATCCCTTAACAGGCTGAGGACTGTGAGCAGCCATCCCTTATCCCCACTGGCCGAGGACTGAGAGCGGCCATACCCTTGTATATAGTTGCGCTTCCTAAAGCGCCCCCTACTGGTTTTATAAGGAACTGTTTTTGTACTGTTGCACTTTTACCTGGTCACAAGTGCACAGTGGCCAGAAGAACAAGAACATTTTATAAGAAGAGTATTATATCAAAAAGGTCTTATAATATAAGAAGTTACCCGTAATGTTATGTTGCTGATAATGTTTATAATGTTTTATATATTCGTGTATGTTTTGAAAAATTTTGTATGTTTGCATGTTTTGCTCTTTTACAGCCCGAGGACGTGCTGTGATTTACCAGGGGGGAATGTAGCACCCTGAGGACTCGGCTGCTACAGGGGTATTGCACCTCACTCCAGAGGTGTGGTATTCCACTCCCGGGTAAGGATGGAGTGTGGGACTGAGCTCAGTAGGCTGCATGCACTACATACATCCCATTTCCGGGGGACAGAACTACGGTACTCCCACCAAGTAAATGTGCAGGTACGACAGCGTCTGTCCCTGGCTGGAGTGGGAGGGGGGTGGAACATCCCAGTAGTGTAGGGGCAGATAGGGGAGGGGCTCTGGGCATAGAGATAGGAGCCCATTGGGTGCTGGTCACCTGGGCTCACACATAGAGGGAGTATATATGGTGGGCACCATCTTAGGACAGGGTCAGTCAGTCAGTCTGAGGAGAAGCTGAAGGAGAGTTCAGCCAGGAGGGCTGACTAGGAGCTGTGGCTCCGGCTGGGCCCAGCTCCAGGGCCAGGCTTGTAGTGGAGAGGAAGAAGGAAGGCCCAGAGACGCAGAAAAGAGGGAACCCTAAGATCCCAGAATTAAGCCAAAAGGGTGAAGGGTTGGCAGAAGAGGGCATCGGATCCCAAGCTGGCGGAGGCAAAAGTAACCCTTAACCAGGAACCGGAGGTCGTGGTCAAGTTTTGCCACGACCCTCACCACATCCACCAGGAAGGTACACCAAGAGTAGGGTCAGGAAAGCCAGAGAAGGTTTTACCGTAGAAGGCCCAAGGGAACCGGACAAAGGTGGATCCCTGGTGGGGGACGGCCAGGAGAAAGAGAGTGAGAGGGAAGCTCAGGACCACGCTCCGGAACTGCCTGGGGGTTAGCCGAGTCCCGCACCTGGTGAATGCAGTACGGCTCGGGTGGTCACTCCCGGCCGAAGTGACTAAAGCAACATCAGTGAGTAAAAACCCTGAAACTGCATCTCACGTCTCTGACTCTCCTTTCTGCACTATCACTACCTCCATCATCCGCACCAGCTGCCCTGAGGCCATACCCCTCCCGTTGGGGGTTATACCACCATTGCTGCACACATACTACCGGCCTCAGCGGACTGTTCTGCAGCGGCGGCCTTGTGACCGCAAATCAACGGGTGGCGTAGTCGACACTGAAACAACATCTACCAAGACTGCCACACACTTAGTTTGACCACCCTGGGCACGGACCGGGTCACCGCCACAAGGACTACTACCCCTATCTAGATCCGGCTCCGGGTATCCCTTGAACATAGCCCAGGGGGCGCGTCACTAACATCTGCAAGGTCCAGACGGTCGGCAGCACCAAGGCGGCAGGCATGTGAGGGTGGGGGAGATGGTTTTACCAGGGTGCATGGTAGCAGCCAAATTAGTGAGGAAGGTGCAGGAGCCCAGGAAGAAATGGAGGACGAACTGATGGAAGACTCATCAGATGAGGGAGACCTTGATCACATTTCTGTTGTGCGAGGTTGGGGGGAGAGGACAGAGGAAGGAAGCATGATTGTTACCTCACCACCAACACAACAGGGACTTGGTGCTCCTGGATGCGCAACACACATGAGTGCCTTCTTGCTGCACTACCTGCAACATGACCCTCGAATTGTGAGAATTAGAAATAATCCTGACTACTGGGTTGCCACACTGTTAGATCCCCGGTACAAAAGTAAATTTGCAGAAATTATTCCTGCCATAGAAAGGGATGCACGCATGCAGGAGTATCAGCAGAGACTGTTGCAGAATCTTACATGTGCTTTTCCACAAAATACCAGTGGTGCACGTAGTGAATCTCACAGTTCCAACTTGCCAACCGTGGGACCGTCAAGTGTTCAGCACTCAAACCGTAACAGAACCACAGTATCTGCTGGTAACATCAATTTTGCGGAATCATTTCACCACTTTTTTAGCCCATCCTTTGCAAGGCCACAGGAGACAAGAAGTCTGACACATAGTCAACGCCTAGAGACGATGGTACAGGAGTATCTCCAAGTAAACATTGAAGCCACGACTGTGTCACTGGACCCTTGCTCTTTTTGGGCTTCCAATCTGGATAAATGGCCGGAGATAGCCACTTACGCCTTGGAGATCTTGTCATGCCCCGCAGCCAGCGTTCTGTCTGAACGTGTGTTCAGCGCTGCTGGTGGTGTGCTGACAGATAAGCGCACGCGGCTCTCCACTGATAATGTAGACAGACTCACGTTCATAAAGATGAACAAATCATGGATCCGAAACGACTTTTCTACCCCTGTGTCATCCTGGGGAGAGTAAAAGCTTGATGATTGGTTAAAATCACCCTACCAACCGTTTTAAGCTTTCAAATTACTAATCATGTTTATCTGTATCTTGGCTGGAAAATAATTTGGGCTTTGTAGCAGTGTGCAGCACTGATTCTATTAGGCCATCTATAATAAGCTCCACCAGATTTAAAATTACTAATCATGTTTATCTGTATCTTGACTGGAAAATAATTTGGGCTTTGTAGCAGTGTGCAGCACTGATCCTATTAGGCCATCTATACTAAAGCTTCACCAGATTTAAAATTAATAATAATTTTTAGCTGCATCTAGCCCGGAAAATAATTTTGGGGCTCCGAGATGCGCGAGACACATAAGTGCCTTCTTGCTGCACTACCTGCAGCATGACCCTCATATTGTCAGAATTCGAAGTAATCATGACTACTGGGTTGCCACACTCTTAGATCCCCCAAACTTTTCGATCAACCTTTTCATTTTAATAAAGACCAAAAAAATGGTCATTTTTGAAATTATAAGCATTAGCAGGTTGCTAGAAACTGAAATCAAACAGTTTTCAACTCAAAACTTTATTCTAGGTGATGTTACATTTTCACATAGGACCCCTTGTTCGAAAGGAGCTTCTGAACTCTCTCGTCCATTGAATTTGTCAGGTTTTGGATGGTTTCTGCTTCAATTGTTTTGCATGAGGACAGAATACCCTCCCAGAGCTGTTGCTTAGATGTGAACTGCCTCCCGCCATCATAGACACTCCTTTTAATGATGCTCCAAAGGTTCTGAATGGGGTAGAGGTCAGGGGAGCATGGGGGTCACACCATAAGTTTGTCCCCTTTTATGCCCATATCAGCCAGAGATGCAGATGTTTTATGTGCAGCATGAGATGGTGCATTATCATGCAGAAAAATGATCTTGCTGTGAAATACACGGTTCTTCTTCTTGAACCATGGCAGGAAGTGCTGTTTGAGAAAATCCACATACATTATGGAGTTCATCTTTAGCGCCTTCAGGGATCCTAAAGGGGCCAACAATCTCTCTCCCCATGATTCCAGCCCAAAACATTACTCCACCTCCTCCTTGTTGGCGCTGTAGCCGTGTTTGCGTGGGGTGTCCATCAACCAGCCATCCTCCACTCCATCCATCTGGACCATCGATGCTGCACGGCACTCATCCGTGAACAAAACAGTTTTGAAATCAGTCTTCATGTAATGTTTGGCCCACTGGAGCCGTTTCTGCTTGTGTGAAGTGGATAGAGGAGGTCGACAGGATGGCGTATGCACAGCAGCAAACCTCTGAAGGACCCTGCATCTTGTTGTTCGGGGGACGTTGGAGGCACAAGCAGCTTCAAAAACTTGTCTGCTGCTATGACAAGGCTTTTTTGCCGCTTCTCTTTCAACCTGACGTAATTGCCTGTAGGAAAGAGTCCTCAATTTGCCCTTATCAGCACGCACACGTGTGTACTGTGAATCAGCTACATACTTCTTGATTGCCAAGACACTTCATCCTGATCATCGCACAATGTTGATTGTAGTCATGCCTTGACCTAAACACTCCACAATTTGTTGCTTCTCAGCAGCCGACACATCCTTTTTCTTTCCCATTTTGGCAGAAAATGTAGGCTGCTTAATAATGTGAGACAGCCTTCTTAAGTAGTCTTGCCTTTCATTGGACACACCTGCCAAACTAATTAGCACAGGTGTCTGCAATTGCTTACAGTGATATAAAGAGCCCTGACACACATCACCATCAATGAGTTTAACTGACAAACAAACAAATTCTTCCCTTATCACTCCTAAACACTTTTTGCATAATAATTTGGAACACAGTGTACATGTGCTTTTCCACAAAACACCAGTGGTTCACGTAGTGAATCTTACAGTTCTAACTTGCCAACCGTGGTCTGTATGGAGTTGTTCAATAAAGGGCCCAAAATTAAGATAACATAGATGGGAGAGGTCTCTATGAATAGGAATTCCTAAGTATTTGATACCCTGTGAGGGCCAGGCAAAGGGAAAGTTGGACTGGATGGAATCCTATATGGATTTGGGGAGGGAGACATCGAGGGCCTCAGACTTCGCTGCATTGATTTTAAAATTTGACCATGTAACAAAGTGATCTATTTCAGCCATAACAGCAGGGATGGATATATGTGATTGAGTGATATATACTAGGACATCATCAGCAAATAGAGAGCACTTGTACTCGGTGCCTCCCACCTCAATCCACCTAATATTGGGGTTATGGCGAATTGATGAGAGCAGGTGCTCCGTCACTAGGATGTATAAGAGAGGGGACAGAGAACATCCCTGCCTTGTCCCATTGGTGATTGTGAAAGGTGATGAAAATGTTCTGACGCGCCCCCTGGGCCTTGGGACACCCGGAGCCGGACCCTTTTTGGTGGATGCTGGTGGTTGTAGTCTCCGTGGCGGCAACCCGGTTCCGTGGCTCAGGGCGGTCAAACCAGTGGCGGAACTATTTATGTGGTTTTGATGTTTAAATGTCCGACTACGCCACCCGTGGATTGCGGTCAGAGTGAACTGCCGCTCCAGGGCAGACCGCTGAGGCTGGTGTTGTGGGTGCAGCAGAGCGTAGCATAACTCCCCACGGGAGGAGTATAGCCTCAGGGCAGTGTATGCGGAGGATGGGGGTGATGGTGCAGGGCAGCAGCAGTAATGACACGGAGTCAGTGATGCAGTCCAGGGCCTTTACTCACAGTTCTTATTATCCAGACCACGTCTGCAGGTAACGGCTGCCCACGTCGTACTGTGCTCACCAGGTGAGGGGCTCAGACAAATCCCAGATAACTTTGGAGTGCTTCACAGGACCCCCTTTGTGTGTCCTTTGTCTGGCCTTTCTTACCAACCCTTCTGTCCGGCTGCCTCGGGCCTCCTCTTGGTAAACTTGGTGCCAGTTTCCCTGACCCTATGTGGTGCCTTCCTAGCGGGTGTAGCGAGGGGCTGCGCCACATAAAATGTCACAGCCTCCTGTTTCTAGCTGAGGGTCGTTTCCTGCCTCCACTAGTTTCGGGGACCGGTCTCCCCCTTTGGCCTGACCCCTCCACGCAGGTGGATTCGGGCGTGCGGTGGCGACTCGCCCGTCCGCACCCCTGAGATCCCTTCGTTCCTCGTTCCTGGAGCCTTCTCCGCTCCTCTTCCTTCCTTCTCCCTCTTCCAGGTCTGGGCCTCTGTTACTAGGCCCGCCTCCGGAGCAGAGCTCATGCAGAGCCCCTGCTCCCTGCCACTTCTGCTCAGACTTCTCTGCACTGAACTAAGATGGTGCCCACCTTTTATACTCCCTTCTCAATGCACCCAGGAACTGCTTCCTCCCTGCTCCTGCACTACAGGGTTCCCCTTCCTCAGTGTTCCCTCCCCCCACTCCAGCCAGGGACAGGGACTGTCGTGCCCATCTCAGGGGCATATTGGTCGCCCTGCCCCACGGCAATGTGGTGTAATGCATGCAGGTGTCGGGTCCTGATCCACACTACATCCTTACCTGAGAGTGAGATATCACACCTCTGGGTGAGGTGCAATACCTCTGTAGCAACCGAGCCCTCAGGGTGCTACAGTTCCATTTATCTTCAGCCTAGGTGACGTATTGCGATACAGGGCCGTGATTTTGGCTATAAAAGGGTCCCCTAGACCCCTACCCCAAGCTTTTTAAGAGAATCATATATGGCGTGCCAGGAGACTCTATGGAATGCTTTCTCAGCATCCAACGAGAGTATCTAATTACAAATTTTTAACTGCATCTGACGCGCCCCCTGGGACATATTCCTTTTTGAGGGGAATACCCGGCACCGGATCAGATGGGGGGTTGTAGTCTCCGAGCGGCTGTGACCCGGTCCCGTGCCCAGGGCGTCAAGCTCAGTGTTATGTGGCAGTCCTACAGATGTTATTAAGAGTTCTTTTGTGTCGACTACGCCACCCGTTGTGATGCGGTCACTGTGGCCGCCGCTGCAGCAGGGTCCGCTGAGGCTGATGGTGGATGCGCAGCTTGGTGGGATAACCCCCAACGGGAGGGGTATAGCCTCAGAGGGGACAGGCGCAGAGGATGGGGGTTGTGGTGGTGCGGTGCAGCCGGCAATGAAGACAGACTCGGGTTGTGCAGTTAAGGGTGTTTACTTACTGCAGATGTTGTACTGGTCACTCCAGCTGCTAGTGACCACCCGAGCCGTGCTGCGTCCACCAGGTCCTGGATCCAGCCAACCCCCAAACAAGTCCGGAGCGTGGCCCTGAGCTCTCCCTCTGTCCTTTCTTCAGCCGTCCCCACCAGTGATTCACCTAGGTCCAGCTCCCTCGGGCCTTCTGTTGGGACACCCTTGGCCCTGGGTTCCCTGACCCTTCATGTGGTGTGCCTTCGGGGTGAATATGGTGGGTGACCGTGGCAAACGCTGCCCACGATCTCCGGTCTCTGGCTGGGGATTGTTTTTACCCCCACCAGCTTGGGTTCCGGTACCCTGATGCTGACTCCTCACCCGGTGCTCTAATTTGGGTTCTTGGGTCCCTTCAGTCTTCCCCCTCTGGGTCTTTCTCTTTCTTTCTCCTCTCTCTCTCTCCAGGGCTGCTGTTTCCTGCTCTCTGCATCTGACTTGTCCTCTGCAGCTGACTGACTCTCTGCGTCTGACCCTGATTCTAGTTGGTGCCCTCCTTATATATCCCTCTATGTGTGAGCTCAGGTGACCAGCACCCAATGAGCTCCTATCACTACCCAGACTGCTCCCCCTATCTGCCCCTACACTACATGGGATGTACCACCCCCCTCCCACTCCAGCCAGGAACAGGCTCGGTTGTACCTGCACATTTCTAAGTGGGAGTACCGTCGGCCTGCCCCTCTGGAATGGGATGTATGTAGTGCATGCAGTCTATCTGAGCTCAGTTCCACACTCCTTCCTTACCCGGGAGTGGAATATCACACCTCTGGGTTGAGGTGCAATACCCCTGTAGCAGCCGAATCCTCAGGGTGCTACATTCCCCCCTGGTAAATCACAGCACGTCCTCGGGCTGTAAGACATAAAACACCAAAACATACAAAATTTTTCATATAAACATAATAAAACATATAAAACATTATATATATAACATATCTTATCAGATAAAACTTTCTCGTAGACTTCTCTTGTCTCTGGTTCCTCCTCCGGACACTGTGCAACGTGTGTCCGGGAAAAGTGCGACAGTCTCTTAGAAAATCTGGTTTTCTATAAAACCGGTAGGGGGCGCTTTAGGACGCGCAACTATATACAGGGAAGTTGGAAGTTGGCCGCTCTCAGTCCTCGGCCAGGTAGAGGGAAGGGAATGGCTGCTCACAGTCCTCAGCCTGTAGGATGAAGGGGTTAACGGGTAAACAGTTCACTGGTCCCCACGGGGACTATTTTAGCAGCAGCAACAGTTCCAGTTTCAGTTCCTTTATACCCCGATTGGGTAACTATTTACACCACTTCTCGGCCGCACTCAACGGCGTCTTCCTCCTGCTCTTTCTTGATATGGTGTTGCTTCAGACCCGTCCGGGTCCTCTGGCTATGGGCGCGGTGGTGTTAGCGCCCGGGTTGCCCGGGCCTTGCGGCCAGGCCTGGGGTATCTGGAAGGTGAAGGGCACCGTTAGGACGGCGGCGCCCTGGGCTACCTGGCCTTGCGGCCAGGCCGGAGGCTCCGCGGAGGTAGGGGGCGCTGTTGGTGGTGCGGCGCCCGGGGGTACTAGGCCTTGCGACCAGGCTGGTGGTAATTCCTGCTTTGTCACGCTCGGGGTCGAGGCGTGTGACGTCACAGGGGTCGCGGCGGCGGCTTCCGGTCGGGGCCTAGTCCATGGCGGTGACCTGGCGGCTACGGGCACAGCAGGGGGACTTTCGGGCTCTGCGACGGGGAGCTGGGGCAAGTAAGCGGTGTCACGGCTTGGGGTATAGGCATCCCCTTTACCTGCCTCCATGCGTTCGGCTCCCTCCTCGGCGCCGTCTCCGGCCTTGGGTCCTCCCGCGCCATCCTCAGAGGCGGTCTGCTTCCTCTTCCAGGGTAGCGTGCTCCGTTGACTGGTCTCTGCTTGCTGGGCCATCTCCCGGCTCCACTCCGCCAGTATCTCACGCTGTACCCGGGCCATCCTCCTTGCGAGGCCCTCCAGGGCAGTTTGTGCACACTCCCGGTCTCGGGGGAGCTGCGCTAGGATCTCCGCTAGACCTAGCGGGGTTGTGGACTCTAGCAGGCTCCTGACCATCGGGTCGGTGCTGCTCTGCTCTGCTTCCGGCAGGCTCCTGGCCAGCGGGCCGGTGCTGCTCTGCCCTCCTTCCTCGGTCTCTAGCAGACTCCTGGCCAGCGGGCCGGTGCTGTTCTGCTTTCTCTCCATCTCCGGGTGAGCTCCTCCGCTACTCCTTGTTAGACCTCTTGCCTCCGGGTGCGCTCGCTCCAGACTCCTCCAAGCGACACCCATCTTTGTTCTCTTCTTTCGTCTCCTCCCCCTTCGAGGGCGGTCCCGGGGCAACTCGGTGACTGTCAGCTCCAGGGGTAGTTCTTTCACGCTGACAGACACCTCCAGCATCACAGTCTCTGTTGGTGGGGGCGGTTTCCACTTTTGGCGCCATTTTCTGTCCTGGCCCACGATGGGAGGTGGCCTCCTGCCCTCCTTTGGCACGCCCATAATGGCGTCCGCTGCTCTTCCAAGGCGGGAAATCTGCGGTTTTGGCGGGAAGCGTCGCCCAGTGGCGGGAAACTCTGCAGATGGCGGGAACAAGCTGGAAATGGCGGACAATCGGCGGGAAACGACTGGTGATGGAGTCCGATGGCGTGGACCCTCCGGAACTGGCGGGAGACTTCTTTCTGAGGTAAACTTGCACTTTTCTTCAGGCACGCAGTACCCGGGTGTTGCGGGCACGTAATCCTGCCGACTACGCCAAACTTGACGCGCCCCCTGGGACATATTCCTTTTTGAGGGGAATACCCGGCACCGGATCAGATGGGGGGTTGTAGTCTCCGAGCGGCTGTGACCCGGTCCCGTGCCCAGGGCGTCAAGCTCAGTGTTATGTGGCAGTCCTACAGATGTTATTAAGAGTTCTTTTGTGTCGACTACGCCACCCGTTGTGATGCGGTCACTGTGGCCGCCGCTGCAGCAGGGTCCGCTGAGGCTGATGGTGGATGCGCAGCTTGGTGGGATAACCCCCAACGGGAGGGGTATAGCCTCAGAGGGGACAGGCGCAGAGGATGGGGGTTGTGGTGGTGCGGTGCAGCCGGCAATGAAGACAGACTCGGGTTGTGCAGTTAAGGGTGTTTACTTACTGCAGATGTTGTACTGGTCACTCCAGCTGCTAGTGACCACCCGAGCCGTGCTGCGTCCACCAGGTCCTGGATCCAGCCAACCCCCAAACAAGTCCGGAGCGTGGCCCTGAGCTCTCCCTCTGTCCTTTCTTCAGCCGTCCCCACCAGTGATTCACCTAGGTCCAGCTCCCTCGGGCCTTCTGTTGGGACACCCTTGGCCCTGGGTTCCCTGACCCTTCATGTGGTGTGCCTTCGGGGTGAATATGGTGGGTGACCGTGGCAAACGCTGCCCACGATCTCCGGTCTCTGGCTGGGGATTGTTTTTACCCCCACCAGCTTGGGTTCCGGTACCCTGATGCTGACTCCTCACCCGGTGCTCTAATTTGGGTTCTTGGGTCCCTTCAGTCTTCCCCCTCTGGGTCTTTCTCTTTCTTTCTCCTCTCTCTCTCTCCAGGGCTGCTGTTTCCTGCTCTCTGCATCTGACTTGTCCTCTGCAGCTGACTGACACTCTGCGTCTGACCCTGATTCTAGTTGGTGCCCTCCTTATATATCCCTCTATGTGTGAGCTCAGGTGACCAGCACCCAATGAGCTCCTATCACTACCCAGACTGCTCCCCCTATCTGCCCCTACACTACATGGGATGTACCACCCCCCTCCCACTCCAGCCAGGAACAGGCTCGGTTGTACCTGCACATTTCTAAGTGGGAGTACCGTCGGCCTGCCCCTCTGGAATGGGATGTATGTAGTGCATGCAGTCTATCTGAGCTCAGTTCCACACTCCTTCCTTACCCGGGAGTGGAATATCACACCTCTGGGTTGAGGTGCAATACCCCTGTAGCAGCCGAATCCTCAGGGTGCTACACATCTAGCCCAGGAAATACTTTGTGCCTAGTAGCAGGGTCTGCTAGTCAGCGGATTATCCCGGCTGTTAAGCAAGCTACACCACCTGTAGTTTGGACACTTCATTTTTTCAAAGGAAATGCTTCGGGACCACGGGATACTCAGTGAAGAGCATCAGGAGGCACCCCAAGGCATAGGGGCTCGGACTGGCAGTAGGATGACTTGCGGTGGACAGCCGAGCTCGATCCTTATAAAAACTTTTTAACTGCAGCAGCTTTAGTGGACGCTACTGGAGCTGGAATTACGCGGCTGCTGGCATGAGACTTGCCCTCCAATAGATCCTTGTAAATGGATTTAAAGTGTATTTATTCAAATTAGAGAGACAATTTAAATTAAAAAGCTTAGAGCTGCCTCCACCACAGGGGGGCTCGCTCGACCCACCAGCGGACAGGCACCAGTATTGGGAGAGGGGGGCTGGCCGTCAGGGTTCACCGCGGCTCTGGCACAAACCCGGCGACACGGAGGTGGCACGGGCAGGAGCGGACTGAACGTGTCGGCTTCTCACTTTTTGGATTTTAGAAGGGCATGACATGCCTATATCTGTGTCTCCCCCTCCTTTTACTCCTCCACCTCTTTTCTTTTCGCATGACTATATGTACTTGTCACTTTTCCATGTGTTAGTTGTGTCTTCTGAGCAGTTTGTCAGCTTTTGGACACCTTTGAAGGTGTTTTCTATGTGTTTCTATGTGTTTTTGTTTGCCTGCCATTGGTTTTAACGGTGTTCGAAGGTGTTCGACGAACAGTTCGACGAACAGTTCGGCGAACACACGGGTGTTCGACGAACCGAACCGAACTCGAACACTACGGGGGTGGCTCAACACTACTAGTCACTACTCCCAACCTATCTGTCGATTTAAGAGGACAGACCTGCCTGCTAAAAGTGCTAGGAACTGCTGTTCCTCAAAAGGGCTGCAATTGCAAACTAGTCCCTACTCCCTAAACCTTTCTGTCTATTTAAGAGAAAATTCGCTTGCAATTAAGTTACACAATATAGCGCTAACAGCAGCAGCAGTGCCATCTAACACTCAGCTGCAGCAGTGAGAAAATGATGGCGACGGGGAAAATGGCTGGGTCTTATAGGGCAAGGACATGTGACATAGACAGCCAATGACTAGTGTTGAGCGATACCTTCCGATATCGGGAAATATCGGATCGGATTGGATCGGACCGATACCGAAAAAGTATCGGATATCGCCGATTCCGATACCGGAAACCAATGCAAGTCAATGGGACAGAAATATCGGAATGAAAATAAACCCTTTCTTTCCTTGTAGGTTAATTCTACATGAAGGAAAACAACTAAGAATAATGTAGAATGTATTGGGGGAGGTGGGGGAGACAATAAAGGCATAGAGGTTTAGCCCAATCAAATGGAATAGCAGGAATTAATATTTATTTTTAAGACGTTCTGAGTTACGGAAATATTGACTATGTTAAGTATTTTTATATTTTGTCAGATATTTATGTTTCACTACTTCCATGCTCTTCACCTTCTTTTTTACTTCTCCCACACTTTCTCCTTCATCATCCTCAGCATCTTTTTCATCCACTTCTTCTTCACCTTCTTCATCTTCTTCTTCTTCACCTTCTTCGTATTATTCTTTTTTTTTACATTCTTCATATTCTACTTCTTCATCTTCTTCATCTTCTTCTTCTTCATCATATTCTTATTTGTGGCAGGCATTCCTGTAGTTGTTATCTATAAAAGGTTGGACATTACACCTTTCGTTCTGCCCGTCACAAAAGATTTACAACAGGATTTGTCCGCGTTCAGTTTAGCCTGCAGCAGCAGGTCTTTTCCAGGGTCACCACGAAGAGGAACGGACTCACCCCCATACACTGCTTAGTCATCTTCTGCTTATAATTTAGATATTAACTTTTGCTCTGATTTTTAGTCTTATGCTTAATGTTCTTCCGCCTTTTGTTCTGCAGCTTCTTGTATTTCTGCTTCTTGGTTTTCTGTCTCTTGTTCTTCTGTATCTTGGTGCTTGTCTTCTCTTCTTTGTCCTCTTGGTCAACTTCTTCAGGGTCATCTTCTTGGTCTTCTTCGGGGTGGTCTTCAGGGTCGTCGTCTTTGGGGGTCCTCGTCTTCGGGGTCCTCGTCTTCTTCGGGTTGGTCTTCTGGGTCCTCGTCTTCGGGGTCCTCGTCTTCTTCGGGGTGGTCTTCAGGGTCCTCGTCTTCTTCGGGGTGGTCTTCAGGGTCCTCGTCTTCAGGGTCGTCATCTTCGGGGTCCTCGTCTTCTTAGGGTTGGTCTTCAGGGTCCTCGTCTTCAGGGTCCTCGTCAGGGAGATCTAGAGTGATTACCAAGAACCATTTCAAAAAGCTTGAACTTGGAAATGTAGCAGAAGGTACAAGAAAGCTGAGGAACTACCGAGGACCAGCTGACGGTACTGGAACCCGGATGGATAGCAGAAGGTACAAGAGCCAATGGAACTGCCGAAGACCAGCTGACGGTACTGGAACTCGGTTACTAAGCAGGAGGTACCTGTGCCAGAAAGCACTACCAAGGACCAGCAGACGTTGGTGGAACTTGGATACCGAGAAGGAGGCACCTAATCCAAAGGCACTGCCGAGAACCAGCTGACGGTACTGGAACCCGGATGGGTAGCAGAAGGTACCCATGTAAAAAAAAGTTCAAGGCCACGAGCCGGCCGCAGTTACCAAAGCCCACAGTCCTGCAGGGGGTGCTTGTCCTATTGGCACTATGGAACCAGCCTTCATTGCCAGATCCCGCAGCCCACATAGGAGTCACCTAAACTGCAGGCACCATAGAGTCGGCTAACCCAACCGCAACACGACAGGACAACGCATTGGAGGCAAAGTGACGTTGACACTACCCGGAAACAGCTGGCGTGCTGGAACCAGGCTGGGCAGGAGGGAGTACCCATGCCAAAGTCACTACCGAGAACCAGCTGACGGTACTGGAACCCGGATGGGTAGTAGAAGGTACAAGAGCAAATGGAACTACCGAGGACCAGCTGACGGTACTGGAACCCGGATGGGTAGCAGAAGGTACAAGAGCCAATGGAACTGCCGAAGACCAGCTGACGGTACTGGAACTCGGTTACTAAGCAGGAGGTACCTGTGCCAGAAAGCAGTACCAAGGACCAGCAGATGTTGGTGGAACTTGGATACCGAGAAGGAGGCACCTAATCCAAAAGCACTGCCGAGAACCAG
Source organism: Phyllobates terribilis (assembly GCF_046119375.1). NCBI lineage: Eukaryota > Metazoa > Chordata > Amphibia > Anura > Dendrobatidae > Phyllobates > Phyllobates terribilis. The sequence goes on from NW_027362773.1 coordinate 107,747,506, forward strand.
CTGACGGTACTGGAACCCGGATGGGTAGCAGAAGGTACCCATGTAAAAAAAAGTTCAAGGCCGCGAGCCGGCCGCAGTTACCAAAACCCACAGTCCTACAGGGGGTGCTTGTCCTATTGGCACTATGGAACCAGCCTTCATTGCCAGATCCCGCAGCCCACATAGGAGTCACCTAAACTGCAGGCACCATAGAGTCGGCTAACCCGACCGCAACACGACAGGACAACGCATTGGAGGCAAAGTGACGTTGACACTACCCGGAAACAGCTGGCGTGCTGGAACCAGGCTGGGCAGGAGGGAGTACCCATGCCAAAGTCACTGCCGAGAACCAGCTGATGGTACTGGAACCCGGATGGGTAGTAGAAGGTACAAGAGCAAATGGAACTACCGAGGACCAGATGACGGTACTGGAACCCGGATGGGTAGCAGAAGGTACAAGAGCAAATGGAACTACCGAGGACCAGCTGACGGTACTGGAACCCGGATGGGTAGCAGAAGGTACAAGAGCCAATGGAACTGCCGAAGACCAGCTGACGGTACTGGAACTCGGTTACTAAGCAGGAGGTACCTGTGCCAGAAAGCACTACCAAGGACCAGCAGACGTTGGTGGAACTTGGATACCGAGAAGGAGGTGTGACACCCCAGGGGTCTCGTTGCCACAGTGATAGAGATATTACGTCTGAGAGCAGGTGGGAGGTCCTTTGGTCAGGGATCCTGTGCATGCCACACCTCCTGCCCAGTCTTGGGAGGGGAAGGACTTCCCCTATATAAACCCGGGGCTGAGGCAGGGTTAGTGAGAAAGAAGACAGAACAAGAGTAGAGAAGAGAAGCAGCATAGCAAGAAACATCAGGAGCTCTGTGGGGAGCGGTGTTACAAGGAGTCAGGGGCTGGCAGCTGCAGAGCTCGCCCTGACTGAGAAGATTTCTTACCGGACCCGGAGTCCGAGGCTGTGGGGACTAACTCCTACCCAGCAGCAGAAACCGTCCGGCAGAGGATTTCAGGTCCTCTGGCCCAGAAGCCCGAAGGCACGGTCACACGCGTGGGACCAGCACCGCCATCGTGGAGCGGAAGCCATTAGAAGGCCCCGAGTCACCGGCCATACGGGTGAGCACCACACGGTACACTCAGGGACGTGGGCTACTTATTCCCGCCTCTAGCAAGGTAGCCAGAAGAGTACAGTTAGTTGGGAAGGCCTACAACTCCGCCTGGCCAGGGGAGATCCCATCTGCTCAAGGACTGACCAGGCCCCTATCACTAGCAAGTACTCCGGGAGGGTCTATCTTTGTCACCAGTAAAGACCCTGAACTACACCGCACCGTCTCTGAGTGGTTCCTGCTACCCCCATCATCCACGTCGGCTGCCCTGAGGCCATACCCCTCCCGTTGGGGGTTATACCATCCACGCTGCACCATCCTTCCACCGGCCTCAGCGGTCTGCCCTGCAGCGGCAGCTCCATAGCTGCATTCAACGGGTGGCGTAGTCACCAACCATCTACTGCTAGTACATCGCCGCTCAGTTTGACTCCCTGGGCACGGACCGGGTCGCCGCCACTAGACTACAACCCTCAAGAGATCCGGCTCCGGGTAAGCTCCCGCGTGCGCAACGCAGCGCGACACAGGCCCAGGGGCGCGTCAACTTTGGCGTAGTCGGCAGGATTTCGTGCCCGCAACCACCGGGTACTGCGTGCCTGAAAAGCAAAGACTGTTCAAACTTACCAGTGGTGAAGATTCCCGCTATCCGTGGAGGTTTCCCGCCATCCGGCGCCATCTTCTACCTTCTTCCCGCCATCCGTGGAGTTTTCCCGCCATTGGACGCCATCTTGAGGACGCCGCGCAGGAAGAAGGGGGGCGTGGACTCCGAAAGCGCGCGAGAACTGAAGCCCCGCCTCACGTCCGGACTTTGCGTAAGGTCCTGGAAGGAGCCCAGCAGACGCCGACGTCACCGGAGCGCGACGGAAGGTCCTCAACCCTGACGATCCACTGCGGAGCCGCGGCCTACGGAACAGGATCATCGCAAGGTAGGCCACGGTCCACTAGGGGGGAGGAAGATGTCGGATACGGAGGAGAGCTTCACTGCCTCAACCCCCGCCAGCGCCACCGCTGCTGCAGTTATGCCCTTCACCATGCCCTATATCCCGGGAGCAGCTTGGCTACCCCAGTACTCAGGGGAGTCACATACCCTGCATGACTTTAGAGAAAAGCTGGATAGCCTCTTCCAGGTGTACCCCCTCACCGAAGAGCAAAAAGTGAGCATCCTGGTGGCCCAACTAACTGGGGCAGCCAAAAGGGAAGTAAAATCCTGGCCACCTGGGAGGAAGACTGTCGCAGGGATACTAACCCGGCTGAAGGACACCTTTGATACCCGCACCTCAGCCGAGATTAAGCTTAGATTCTACGGGTGCAAGCAGCGAGCGCATGAGAGTATAAGGGACTATGCACTAAACCTACAAGAGGCCCTGAGGGCCATAAAGCAGACCGACCCTGATGGGGTGGGAAACGAGGACAGGCTGTTGACTGAACAATTTATAGAGGGTTTATATTGCAATGCCCACCGAACCCAGTTGCGGGCAATGGCTTTACAGGATCCCCATCTGGACTTTGCACAGTTCAAGGACAGAGCCATCCGGGTGCTCCGAGAACCGGCACCGGGTGGCGTTGTGACCCACAGGCGCCCAGCTATCACTTACCACCAGGAGGCGGCGCCCTTGTCGGCAGGGCCTGTGGGAGCTGATGCGCAGGCTTTGGACAATGACCCGGCTCCAGACCTACGCCATCAGGTCCAAGAGCTAGCTAAGAGCGTTGCTGCGCTAACCCGAACTGTGCAGTCTTTACAGGTTTCCACCCCAGGGAAGATCCAGCTGGCATCCGGACCGGAGGACATCCCGTGGCGTCGACCAAGGAGGACCCCACCGGCCAGAGGAAGACCCAGTGACCGATACAGCGAGGACGGACGACCCATCTGCCACCGCTGCAATCAACCCGGACATATGGAAAGGTACTGTTCTTTAAACGGGCACAACCTGGGGTAGAGGGCCAACCCCCAGGAAAAAGATCACCAGACCCATCGAACTGGCGCGACAGATATGTGGGAGGACGTCCAGTCTTGCCTGTGGTACTGGATGGCATTCCCATGAGTGCCCTACTGGACACCGGGTCACGGGTCACCACCATCCCGTACGTGCTCTTTAAGCAGTACTGGAATGACTCGGATATTACCCGCTACCCTGACGACGACTTGAGTATCATCGCCAGCAATGGCCAGCCCGTGCCACAGATCGGATTTAAAGAGGTGACCATCAAAATCGGTAGAGTCGAACTGGCAGCACAGGGACTGATCATTGTAGACATTGACAAACATGAGAGCCACCCAAAAATAACTCTAGGAACTAATGTAATTGAAAATTGTCTTGCAGAGGTGATTTTCCTTCTACAGCAGGTTGCCAAGAATGCCAGCTCCGGCGAGCAGCGAGTGCTCCAGAAAGAGATCCGGGCACTGATGCGACGGCAACAGGTGGAACTCTCCGGCGGTGAGATTGGTAGCGTAAGAATGTGTGACCCTTTCCCTATTGCCATGCCCCCAAAAAGTGAAATGATGATTTGGTGCCGGGCAGCTATTGGTCTGAGAGGTAGAGATTACCAGGCAATGGTAGAACCAGTTTACTCAGACAGTAGGCCCACCATTTTGACAGCACGGGGGGTGGTCAATGTACGCCATGGGAGGGTGCCCGTTCGCATAATCAATATCGGGGAGAGGGAAGTGTACCTGCCCCGGTATGCCACGCTAGCAAAATTATATACCATCATCCAAAACTCTATACAGTCTGTGGAACCCTTGCCTCCATCTCTCCCGGAGGAAGGTAACGGCTCTACGAAAGTAATGGAGGATTGGTGTCAGCAACTACACTTGGGAACTGACTCCACTCCCTCCCATCAGAAACAGGGAGTCTACCGGGTGGTTCAAGAGTATGAGAGAGTGTTTAGTAAACACCCGTTAGACTTCGGGCGAGTCAAGGGGGTAGAACACCGCATCCCCACGGGAGATCATCCTCCCATAAAAGAGAGGTATCGACCCGTACCCCCTGCACATTACCAACACGCCAAGGGGATGCTTAGAGACATGAAGGAGGCTGGGGTAATCCGGGATAGCTGTAGCCCCTGGGCAGCTCCACTAGTCTTAGTCCGAAAGAAAGACAACACCATGAGGATGTGTGTAGATTACCGGAAAATCAATCGTATCACACACAAGGATGCGTACCCCTTACCAAGGATAGAGGAGTCATTGGCTGCTTTAAGATCTGCTAACTTCTTCTCTACCTTGGATCTCACTAGCGGGTACTGGCAGGTTCCTGTAGCAGAGGCGGACCGGGAGAAGACCGCATTCACCACCCCGATGGGACTTAGCGAGTTCACCTGCATGCCGTTCGGACTCTGCAACGCACCGGGAACCTTCCAACGACTAATGGAGTGTTGTCTGGGCCACAGAAACTTCGAGACGGTCCTGTTGTACCTGGACGATGTCATCGTATACTCCAAAACTTATGAGGACCACCTGAAACACCTGGCGGAGGTGTTCGAAGCTCTGGCGAGTTACGGCCTAAAGGTGAAACCCTCCAAGTGTCACCTCCTGAAACCAAAGGTGCAGTACCTGGGACACGTGGTGAGCGCTGACGGAGTGGCTCCCGACCCCGATAAGATCACCGCAATTAAGGGATGGCCAAGCCCCTCCAGCGTAAAAGAAGTGCGGCAGTTCCTCGGGTTGGTAGGCTACTACCGAAGGTTTATTCCCGGTTTCACCAAAAAGGCAGCGCCTATGCAGGACCTCCTGATAGGCCAGTCCCGGAAGGCCAAGAACCAGAAGCCGCCCTTCAAATGGGAAGAGCTAGAAGAAGAGTCCTTCCGCCAGCTGAAGATGGCCCTCACGGGGGATGAAATCTTGGCGTACCCGGATTATAGCCAGCCCTTCATCCTCTACACCGACGCCAGTAACATCGGGCTAGGAGCCGTACTGTCCCAGATCCAGCAGGGGAAAGAACGAGTAATCGCCTACGCCAGCCGAAAACTGCGATCCACCGAAAGGAACCCCGAGAATTATAGCTCATTTAAGCTAGAGTTCCTGGCCGTGGTATGGGCAGTCACTGAGCGCTTTAAGCATTACCTTGCTTCTTCCCGGTTCACCGTGTACACGGATAACAACCCGTTGACACACCTGGACACGGCAAGACTCGGTGCCCTGGAGCAGAGGTGGATGGCCCGTCTGTCCAACTACGAGTTCATAATCAAATACCGGGCAGGGCGCTCCAATACTAACGCGGACGCCCTGTCCAGGATGCCCAACCTGCCGGACGAAGGAGAAGATCCGGAGGGACTGGAAGAGATTGAACTCCCTGCGTTCCACCGTCATGGGACTATCCAGTATTCCCACCGGGTAAGGAGTAAGCAGGCTGCTACGTTGAACCCCTTACCTCACTACAACTGGGCGGAAACGCAAGACAGCGACCCTGCCGTCCGACTGGTGAAGGAGATGCTGACTCGGCCGGAGGCTCGCCTTGAACCAGACGCTCCGGAGGAAGCCAAACAACTATGGGCAGAGAAAAGTCGACTGTTCCTTTACAAAGGGAAGTTGTGCCGCAGAATGGTTAACTCCCGGACGCATGAATTACTCTGGCAAGTAGTGGTGCCACGAAGAGACGCAGCCATGGTGATGGAGGCATACCACGACGGAGCTGGACACTTCGGGTGGAAGAAGCTGGAGTTCCTGCTGCGCGAGCGATTCCACTGGGTAGGCATGAGGGGAACCATTGAGAAGTGGTGCAGAGACTGTGGCCCGTGCAACCTGAGAAGGAAGGACCGCGCCAGCCAGAAGACTCCCCTGCAGTCCATCGTCACCCGGCAACCGTTGGAACTGGTAGCCTTGGATCATGTAAAACTGACCCCAAGCAGAAGTGGCTACGTCTACGCGTTAACCATCGTGGATCATTACTCCCGGTTTCTGGTTGTCGTCCCCGTCAAGGACTTAACGGCTCAAACAGCAGCTAGAGCCTTCCAGCAGCACTTTTGCCGTCCACACGGGTACCCGGACCAAGTGCTGACGGACCAGGGACCTGCCTTTGAAGCGGAGGTCTTCCAGGAATTCTGCAATCTGTATGGCTGCCGGAAGATAAGGACGACACCCTACCATCCGCAGACTAATGGACTTTGTGAAAAAATGAACCAGGTGGTAATGGATCTTCTAAAAACGTTGCCCCTGGAAGAACGCAGTCTGTGGCCTGAAAAGTTGCCCGATCTGGTGGACCTATACAACCACATCCCGGTAGGTTCCACCAACTGTACCCCGGCTTACCTAATGAGGGCAAGACCTGGTAAGTTACCTGTTGACCTGGAAATGGGAGTCCTGACACCCGATGACACTTCACCAGAAACAGACTGGGACACAGAGAGGCAGCAGCAGTACCGGAGAGTACAGGAGAGCGTGGAGCGAAGTCTCTGTCAGGCTAGGGAAAGACAAGAGAAAACTTACAACCAGTATGCTCCCGCTGTTCCCCTGGTACCCGGAGAGCAGGTCTTGAAGAGGAAGAGACGGCTCCACAAGTTGGACGACCAGTGGGAGAAGGACCCGTACACCGTACTGCCCTCAAGCCACGAAAACCCGAAGGTCTGTACCATCAGTAAAGACGGAGGGGAAACCACAGCCATTGTATCCCGGGACCACCTGAAGAAGTGTCCCGAACAACTGAGGAACCCTGAAGAGGAACAAGAAGACCATCGACCCGTAGAGGAAAGGGAAGATATGGTTAGTACCGTGCTCGGGGACTTCCCTCGGTCTTGGACTCAAGTCAATGGTGCAGTTGTGGTACCCGTACTCACCTTCCTCCAACCATCATCCCAAGAACCTACGGAGCAACCGGTAGAGCTGGAAGAACAGCCGGTCCAGGAGGCAGAAGACTCTACACAAGCAGACCCGGAAAATCAACCCTCTGCTTATAGTGAGCCTGCCATACCCCTAGTGAGCCAGAGGGCCCATAGACAGCTGCCCAGTTTACCCTTGACAGCTCCTACACCCTGTAGTTCAGGGCCAGACAGTCAGCTCCGTAGGTCCACTAGGGCCACTAGAGGCCAGTTACCCGCACGTTGGAGGATCTAAATGTTTAAGCTATCTTATAATGTTTACTTGTTTATAGTTACTTGTGTATAATTTTGTGTTTCTAGTTCTTTTTAGGAGTCCTTGGTGGATTTACCGGGAATCCTTGTACATAGTTGGAGCGTAACCCAGGATGGACTAAAGACTGTTAAGGACTCGGGGCAGGACAGGCCCCTACCTGGTTACGTCTCCCTGTTTTGGTGAAATGGACACCTTGCTTTTCAAAACTGCACCCGGTTGCGGACACGCCGTAACCATCTTATGTGTTTTTCTTATTGTATTGTTATTGTTATACCTTGTTATGTTTTTCTAAAAAAAAAAAAAAATATGTTTAGTCCCGGAGTACTAAATTTCACTAGGGGGGAATGTGACACCCCAGGGGTCTGGTTGCCACAGTGATAGAGATATTACGTCTGAGAGCAGGTGGGAGGTCCTTTGGTCAGGGATCCTGTGCATGCCACACCTCCTGCCCAGTCTTGGGAGGGGAAGGACTTCCCCTATATAAACCCGGGGCTGAGGCAGGGTTAGTGAGAAAGAAGACAGAACAAGAGTAGAGAAGAGAAGCAGCATAGCAAGAAACATCAGGAGCTCTGTGGGGAGCGGTGTTACAAGGAGTCAGGGGCTGGCAGCTGCAGAGCTCGCCCTGACTGAGAAGATTTCTTACCGGACCCGGAGTCCGAGGCTGTGGGGACTAACTCCTACCCAGCAGCAGAAACCGTCCGGCAGAGGATTTCAGGTCCTCTGGCCCAGAAGCCCGAAGGCACGGTCACACGCGTGGGACCAGCACCGCCATCGAGGAGCGGAAGCCATTAGAAGGCCCCGAGTCACCGGCCATACGGGTGAGCACCACACGGTACACTCAGGGACGTGGGCTACTTATTCCCGCCTCTAGCAAGGTAGCCAGAAGAGTACAGTTAGTTGGGAAGGCCTACAACTCCGCCTGGCCAGGGGAGATCCCATCTGCTCAAGGACTGACCAGGCCCCTATCACTAGCAAGTACTCCGGGAGGGTCTATCTTTGTCACCAGTAAAGACCCTGAACTACACCGCACCGTCTCTGAGTGGTTCCTGCTACCCCCATCATCCACGTCGGCTGCCCTGAGGCCATACCCCTCCCGTTGGGGGTTATACCATCCACGCTGCACCATCCTTCCACCGGCCTCAGCGGTCTGCCCTGCAGCGGCAGCTCCATAGCTGCATTCAACGGGTGGCGTAGTCACCAACCATCTACTGCTAGTACATCGCCGCTCAGTTTGACTCCCTGGGCACGGACCGGGTCGCCGCCACTAGACTACAACCCTCAAGAGATCCGGCTCCGGGTAAGCTCCCGCGTGCGCAACGCAGCGCGACACAGGCCCAGGGGCGCGTCAGAGGCACCTAATCCAAAGGCACTGCCGAGAACCAGCTGGCGGTGCTGGAACCCAGGGTAAGTACTAAAAACAGAGTGGAGCCAGAGGTGTAATTGGAGCAAGTTTTAAATCAGTAGTACAGTGGATGTGGACAGAGCAGGAGAAATTGCCGTCCGCACAGCAGGGGAACAGCTGACGTTACTGAACCCCAATAACATGGCAGCAAGTGTTGACTGTGCAGACGGCCGTTCCGAGCGCCAACTGGCGGTGTTGGAGCTCAGGGATAATACTGAAAACAGAGGAGCCAGAGGTGTATTTGGAGGAGGTTTTAAATCAGTAGTACAGTGGATGTGGACAGAGCAGGAGAAATTGCCGTCCGCACAGCAGGGGAACAGCTGACGTTACTGAACCCCAATAACACGGCAGCAAGTGTTGACTGTGCAGACGGCACTTCCGTGCGCCAACTGGCGGTGTTGGAGCTCAGGGATAATACTGAAAACAGAGGAGCCAGAGGTGTAATTGGAGCAACTTTAAAATCTGTATTAGTGAGAATGTGGACAGAGCAGGAGAAATTGCCGTCCGCACAGTAGGGGAACAGCTGACGTTACTGAACCCCAATAACACGGCAGCAAGTGTTGACTGTGCAGACGGCACTTCCGTGCGCCAACTGGCGGTGTTGGAGCTCAGGGATAATACTGAAAACAGAGGAGCCAGAGGTGTAATTGGAGCAACTTTAAAATCTGTAGTAGTGAGAATGTGGACAGAGCAGGAGAAATTGCCGTCCGCACAGCAGGGGAACAGCTGACGTTACTAAACCCCAATAACACGGCAGCAAGTGTTGACTGTGCAGACGGCACTTCCGTGCGCCAACTGGCGGTGTTGGAGCTCAGGGATAATACTGAAAACAGAGGAGCCAGAGGTGTAATTGGAGCAACTTTAAAATCTGCAGTAGTGAGAATGTGGACAGAGCAGGAGAAATTGCCGTCCGCACAGCAGGGGAACAGCTGACGTTACTGAACCCCAATAACACGGCAGCAAGTGTTGACTGTGCAGACGGCACTTCCGTGCACCAACTGGCGGTGTTGGAGCTCAGGGATAATACTGAAAACAGAGGAGCCAGAGGTGTAATTGGAGCAACTTTAAAATCTGTAGTAGTGAGAATGTAGACAGAGCAGGAGAAATTGCCGTCCGCACAGCAGGGGAACAGCTGACGTTACTGAACCCCAATAACACGGCAGCAAGTGTTGACTGTGCAGACGGCACTTCCGAGCGCCAACTGGCGGTTTTGGAGCTCAGGGATTACAGTTCAGGTGGTAGAAACATGAACAGAACAGGAGACCTGGATACTGTTGCCAACCAATTATTTATTCTGGAAGAGGACTGGCAAATTCATGAGAGATCCAGGCCTTGTTCATTTTGAGAAAAGTAAGCCGGTCAACGTTATCGGAGGATAGTCGCATGCGACGGTCTGTTAGTACACCACCTGCGGCACTAAAGACGCGTTCCGATAATACACTAGCAGCAGGGCAAGCTAGCATCTCCAATGCATACTGACTAAGCTCTGGCCATGTATCCAGCTTACAGACCCAAAACTTGAAGGGAGAAGAGCCGTCTGGGAGTACACTAAGAGGGCAAGACATGTAGTCTGTCACCATCTGACGGAAACGTTGCCTCCTGCTGACTGGAGCCGTCTGTGATGGTGTAGACATTTGTGGCGGCGGGGACACAAAACTTTGCCACATTTCGGCCATACTGGTCTTGCCTTGTGCTGAGGCGCTGCTTCTGCTCCCTCTTTGTGCAGAGCTTCCTCCACTGCCTCGATGCACTGAGCTGCTTTGTAAAGCACTAGCAGCACTGCTCTCGGTTGGAATGGAGAACATGATGGAATGCACCAGTGCGTCTTGGTACTCCCGCATTTTACGCTCCCGGTTCAACGGTGTTATGAGGCTTTGTAAGTTGTCCCGGTAGCGAGGATCTAGGAGGGTGGACACCCAATAATCAGCCGTGTTGAGAATGTGGGCGATGCGGCGGTCGTTTCTCTGGCACTGCAGCATGAAATCAACCATGTGCTGCAGACTGCCAACTGGCCAAGAAACGCTGTCCCCTGCTTGAGGCGTGATCTCTGCCTGCTCTGCATCACCCCACCCTCGCTCTAGATACTGACTACTAGAGCATTGTGTACCTCCCTCCTCTGGACAGATGTCTTCCTCATCCATTGACTCCTCCTCATCCTCCTCACAAAGTGTCCCCTGCCTAGGCCTTTGTGAGGAACCACGTTGCGCAGACTGTAGAGAAGCAGATGGCATTTGTGACTCCTCATCCTCCACCTCTTCCAGAACCTCGTCCCTTAGTGCTTGCAGTGTTTTTTCAAACAGGCAGATAAGGGGGATAGTCATGCTGACAAGTGCATCATCTGCTCTTGCCATCCGCGTGGAATAATCGAAGGCACGCAAAACGTGGCAAATGTCCTTCATAGAGGCCCACTCAGTGGTGGTGAAGTGTGAACGGCGCGCACTGCGACTTGTTTGCGCCTGCTGCAGCTGGTACTCCATTACTGCTGCCTGCTGCTCACACAACCTCTCCAACATATGTAACGTTGAATTCCACCTGGTGGGTAGGTCACATATGTCCAGAAGACGTAATCGGCGCTGCAGAGCTGCAATGCGTGATCTTGCATTGCTGGAACGCCGCAAGTGAGCGCACACTATGCGGACCTTGTGAAGCAGTGCATCAAGATCCGGATAGTCCCTCAAAAAACTCTGCACGACCAAGTTGAGCACATGTGCCAGACATGGGATGTGAGTGAGGTTGCCTAGGCCCAGAGCTGCCACCAGATTTCGGCCATTGTCACACACTACCATGCCTGGCTGGAGATTCGCTGGCACAAACCACACGTCGCTCTGCTGCTTGATGGCATTCCAGAGCTCCTGCGCTGTGTGGCTTCGATTCCCCAAAGAAATTAATTTTAATACGGCCTGTTGACGTTTGGCCACGGCTGTGCTCATATTGGTCACCATAACAGGTAACCGTTCACGGGTCGATGTGGAGGTAGACCGTGACGGCTCCTGCAGCGCTGATTCAGAGGAACTGGAGTATGAGGAGGAGTCAATGTGTACAGACTGGATTCCTGCAATCCTTGGAGTTGGCAGAACACGTACAGCGCCACTCTCAAGATTTGTACCCGGCTCCACAACATTTACCCAATGGGCAGTGAGGGAAAGGTATCGTCCCTGTCCATGCTTACTGGTCCACGCATCGGTGGTCAGGTGGACCTTGCTACTGACGGCGTTTTGTAGCACATGTTTAATTTTTCCCTCCACATGATGTTGCAGGGCAGGGACGGCTTGCCTGCTGAAATAAAATCGGCTGGGCACGTTGTATTGTGGGACTGCCAATGCCATAAAGTTACGGAATGTGTCAGTCTCCACCAGCCTGAATGATAGCATTTCAAGGGCCAGTAGTTTAGCAATGCCAGCATTCAGAGCCTGTGCTCGGGGGTGGTTTGCCGAGTATGGGCGCCTTTTCTCCCATGCCTGTGCTAACTATGGCTGTAGATTGGCCTGGGAGTGTGAGGATGACTGGTAAAGTGGTGCTGTGGGTGGAATTACACTGTGTCTCTGTACAACAGTGCCAGAGATTCTTCCATGGCGATCCTGTGAGGAAGCCGAACCAGCTGTGTGTGAGCTGGAGGAAGAGGCTACAACACGAGCTGAAGAGGTGGTAGGTGGCGCTGTAGGTTGGCCTAGGTCTTCAGTGTGTTTTTGTAACTCCACCACGTGCTTGGTCCGCACATGTTTCCACATATTTGTGGTATTGAGGTTGCTGACACTTTTCCCTCTTTTCACCTTCTGATTACACAGCTTGCATTTGACAAAGCAAATGTCATCTGCAACTGTGTCAAAAAAGGACCAGGCACTGCAAGTCTTGGGAGCGCCCGCTTTGGATTTTGGAAGAGCCATGCTCCTAATGGGTGCCGAAGTTGAGGCTACAGGCAACCAAGTCTGCCCCCTCCCTCTCCCTCCTTTTTGGGCCGTTCGGGGAATCTCTTCCTCAGAGCTGCTCCCACCACCTTCCTGTCCCTCACGCCATGATGGGTCAAGGACCTCATCATCTACACCACCCTCTTCAAACAACTGCTTCTCCTGGGTAGTCTCGACAGCACAGTACGCACCAGAAAGTGGCACCTGAGTCTCATCATCAGATGCGTACTGAGGTGTGCTGCTGACCATAGGCACTGGCCCACCCGCCTCTTCAGATTCAGAGAGACAAAACGGTTGCGCATCACTGCATACTACCTCTTCTTCAAATTCTCGAATTCTGCTTGGCTGGCCCCCTCTTTCCAAGCCAAGAGATTCAGAGAACAGAAGTAGAGATGGCTCCTGTCCAGGGCTCTCTGACTGCCTGGGCAATTTGGCAGGTGGTGAAGAGACAGATGGGTGCTCTTCAGTGCTCAGGACCTGAGAGGATCTGGAACTAATTGAAGTCGATGCGTTAGCTGCCATCCATCCGACAACGGCTTCAATTTGGTCCTCGCGCAGCCGTGGGGTACGGCTAGCTCCTACAAAGCTGCGCATAAAGGACTGTTCCCGGGTAAAACTGGGGGATGCTGAGTCACTGGTGCCCGCAGCAGGCACAGAATCCCCACGTCCTCTCCCTGCAGGCACAGAATCCTCACGTCCTCTCCCTGCAGAAACTCCACGCCCACGCCCACGCCCACGACCACATGCCTTACTCCCTGCCTTCTTCATCTTGGTAGACTGATAAAGATAGGCAGAAAAGTACTAAGGGCTTAGTGTGCTTAATCCTGAACAGCTGCTAACAGGTATAAGAAACACTAATTTTATAAAGTGTGGACTAGACTTTAATATGAGCTAATGTGGCCTACACAACTGTAAAGTGGAGTGTTTGGTGAACTTTATTTAGGTTTTTTTTGTCACAAAAAGACACTGGATGTGCCTAAAGATGTAATAACGATAGTATCACAAACTTTTTGTAGCTATTACAATGTAGGAAGGTAACCTACAATGCAATAGATGAGGCTGCAAAAAATAGGCTAATACTAATCTGGCTGGGGCTGCAAGGCCCAATGCTGCAGAAAGGCTCCTCTAACTACTCCTATATAGTGTGTTTGGAACCAATTTAGCTGAATACGGATGGAACCACCACACTAATAGGAGAAATCAGGAAAAATTATGAATTGGCAAAAAAGGACAATGTATGAGGCAGTGACACACACTGAGTGCACTACAACCAGACGTGGTTGAAGCACACACTACAGGGTGAGCTGCACTCACACACCAGACCTTGCAGACAGCGGTGAACAGTACAGATGCAGAGCACTGTGCACTAGCGCTGCAAGACCAAAAAAAATTCTCTATCTACTCCTATATAGTGTGTTTGGAACCAATTTAGCTGAATACGGATGGAACCACAACACTAATAGGAGATATCAGGAAAAATTATGAATTGGCAAAAAAGGACAATGTATGAGGCAGTGACACACACTGAGTGCACTACAACCAGACGTGGTTGAAGCACACACTACAGGGTGAGCTGCACTCATACACAGAGACCTTGCAGAAAGCGGTGAACAGCACAGGGAAATGTGCACTAGCACTGCAAGGCACAGCGATTTATAAAGTAGCTTGGGTAAAGCAGAATAGACCAAATAGGTAGCTAAAACTGTCCCTCAGAACAACAGCGTCCTATCCCTAACTGAATTCACAGCAAAGTGAGCTCAAAATGGCGGCGGCGGCTTTTATAGTGCATCATGACATCATTTCAGCAGCCAATCACAGCCATGCCATTAGTTAAGATGCCTACATGCCTAACACGATGTGCCCACACTTCTTAGGATCCTCATTGGCTGAATAAAATGAAAATGGCTCATTGCATTATGGGAACTTCCGATTCCGGTATACGATATTGCAAAAGTATCGGAATTAAGTATCGGAATTCCGATACCGCGAATATCGGCCGATACCCGATATTTCAGTATCGGAGTGCTCAACACTACCAATGACACATGCCCTTGCTTGTGTGAAAAAAAGCACTTCACTCCGTGTGTGTGCTGCTGATAGGCTGAGAGACTGCACCGCCCCACTGTAAATGCGGGAAAAAGAAAAAAAAATGGAGATCTTCATTATTTCTACAGAGATCCATTCCATGCCCCTCCCCCCGCCCCGATGTACCCTCAAACTGTGTAGTAACATTGGTTATCAGCATTACTGTGAAAAAATCCAGTGACGATTTGGGTGCACGAAGAGTTATCGAACATAACCTCGAACAGCCGGATTTTTTTCAAATCGTTCGGGTTCGTCGAATGGCTCGAACACCGCCCAAAACAGCTCGAATTTGAGATTGGCGACCAGTTCGATTCGAACACCGCTCATCTCTAATCAAGAGGCCCTATACCCGCTCACTGGGGAGAGTCCAAAAGTGCACCCTTCGTCTAGAGTACCCTGGACCGTGCCTGCAGCATCACCAGTAAAGGTACTGAAGTTTACCCCCGTGTGAGTGTCCGTCTTTTCTCCGGGACCGTCCTGCCATCTCTCCCCTGCACCATCCACCATTCACCCCTACACTGCCCTGGAGCCAGCTCTACCTGTGGAGAGCTACACCATCCCTGCTGCCGTAACACCAGCTCCAGAGGACTGCTCCGCAGCGGTGGCTCCCCTTAGCCGCTGTAACACACCTGGCGGCGTCCTTGCATAGTGGTCCATCTCCCACTGTGCAAGAGCGCGCACTTGATCTCCAGTCCAGAATGTCTTTCTGGCTTCCCTCCATGCTGTCTGTTTGTGTCTGTTTCTGCTGCTTAAGGGCGGCGCCCGATCACTTCCTGCTTTTTGTACCTGCTGTGGGTCACACCCCTTGTGCGTCCTCAGCCTATTGCTGTCTGTCACCTGGTATTTAACCCAGCTGCTCCAATCAATCCCTGCCTGAGCATCTTGCCCTGTCAGTTGGCTTTTGTCTCTGACATGCCAGGTCCTGTCTATGTCACCTGTCTTGCAGTATCTGTGTACCCTAACCTGCAGTCTGTACACGTTCCTTGCCTGTTTGTTCCGCCTTCCTGGAGGCTGTATTTCCAGGCCAGTCTGAACACGCTCCTTGCCTGTTCGTCCCGTCTCTCTGGGGGCCGTATTCCCAGACCCGCTCCTGTATCCCGCTGCAGTGTCGGTCTCCTCCGTACACTCAGTTCCAGTCTGAACTCTCTCCTATCTTTTACCTGTTTTGCCTCTATGTCCGTCCCTTCCCTTTTCCTGCATTGTCTGAACCTGTACCTAACTCCCTCTTGTTGTCGCTGTACTTCAGTTGTGAGTTTTGTGCTCTCTCGTTACTTCTTTGTAAGTATCTAGTTTGTTTCTGGTTCCGCCTTTCCCTTCCTGCCTGTCCTGTGTGTACAGTGTCCTGTCTCCTCTGCCCTGCTCTGTCCCTTTGCTTGCTGCTCCGGCAGTCTCGTTCTGTTCCCTCTTGCTCGCTACTCCTGCAGTCTGCTCTATCCCTCTTCCTCACTGCTCCGGCAGTCTCGTTCTGCTCCCTCTTTCTCACTGCTCCGGCAGTCTCGTTCTGCTCTCTTTCTTTACCTCACTGCTCCGGCAGTCTCGCTCTGCTCCCTCTTTCTCACTGCTCCGGCAGTCTCGTTCTGCTCTCTTCCTTTACCTCACTGCTCCGGCAGTCTCGCTCAGCTCCCTCTTTCTCACAGCTCCGGCAGTCTCGTTCTGCTCTCTCCTTCTTTCTCACTGCTCCAGCAGTCTCGCTCTGCTCCTTCTTTCTCACTGCTCCGGCAGTCTCGTTCTGCTCTCTCCCCTTTGCTCGCTGCTCCGGCAGTCCTACTCTGCTCTGACCCTTTGCTCGCTGCTCCGGCAGTCCTACTCTGCTCTGACCCTTTGCTCGCTGCTCCGGCAGTCCTTTTCTGCTCTGACCCTTTGCTCGCTGCTCCGGCAGTCCTACTCTGCTCTGACCCTTTGCTCGCTGCTCCGGCAGTCTCGCCCTGCTCCCTCTTGCTCGCTGCTCCGGCAGTCTCGCCCTGCTCCCTCTTGATTTCTGCTCCGGTAGTTTGCTCTGACCCTTTGCTCGCTGCTCCGGCAGTCTCGCTCTGCTCCCTCTTGCTCACTGCTCCGGCAGTCCTACCCTGCTCTTACCCTTTGCTCGCTGCTCCGGCAGTCTCGCTCTGCTCAGACCCTTTGCTCGCTGCTCCGGCAGCCTCGCTCTGCTCTGACCCTTTGCTCCGCTCCTGGCGGTCTCGTCTTGCTCTGCTCTTGCCCGCCGCTCCGGGCGGTCTCAACCTGCTGTGTTTGTATACCGCTTCTGCGGTTCTGTTCTTGAAGTCCCAGTCTGTACTAGGTCCTATCCTCTCTGTGCTCCAACCTGTTGTACCTGCCAGTACCTCCCCGTCTGCATACCAGTGTGCCAGCCTAAACCTTCCAGTTCCTGTATTCCCCGGTGGGGGCCAACAGCCGTGTCCGGAGTCTGACCTGGAGTAGACCCTGGTCCCGCTGCTCGGTTCCTCCCTGGTGCACTGGCGTCGTATGCCGTCGTGCGATCTTGGTCGGATCGGGCAGACACTTAGTTACGCCCCTCCAGGCACTCTCCGGTACGGTACAGTGGAATCACTACAATCACACGCCCATGCCGCTCAGCCCGGGCGTGTGCATTACAGCCGCATTCCACAGATGGCATCACGAACTTCCCAAATCCCCTATATATTCCCCTTTTTACTGACTGCCCTGGGTCACGGACTGGGCCAGCCACCGTGATATCCCCGCCATACCATCATCCATAGGCCCGGCTGCCGAGTACCCCACGGCCCAGGGGGCGCGTCACAGGCAATCCCTGCATGTTCACTGGCTCTCTAAAAGCACCAAACATGCAGGGAGGAGACCCGAGTTCCCGCCCGAGCAACCGGGAAATACACGCCGAGCGTTGAGCTTGTCGAGCACCATGATGCTCGGGTGAGTACCGAATAGTGGCGAGCACGTTCGCTCATCACTAATAAAAATGAAATTCCGGCATTACCCTGTTCCACTGCAAACCCCTGATTCTGATCCACCGGACCAACACCAGATCCTTTGCTAAACCCAACTGGCAGCCTGACAATATCACGTCTGCCTGAATAGCTCCCCAGTAGACATAGGAATGGTCTAACACCCATACTAATACGAGGTTTCCTGTAAATGAGAATTGAAAATAAGGTTGATAACAACAAAACCTTTTACCCCAGCAATGCATAACCAAATACACTAAGACCCTTACAACATGTGTGGTCTAATATAAGTCCTATATCTGGCAGATTCCCATCGACCTATGCTCTTTACCGCTTGAACCCCCAGACCCCATCGGGCCGCCTCTGTAGCTGCCCCATGGTTAGATAAACTTTGACAAAAAATAGCAATGAATTGATAAACTGACAAAGCAGATACATCCTGCTGCACCAAAAATGAACCTGGTACAAAACCTCTCATTTCCATAAACGAGGATACCCATCTAATCGGGCATTCAAACGAACCGATCACACCACGGAACTCCACCATATGACCTCTCCCAACCACGTCAGTCTTCAACCACCTCAAATAACATTGAACTGCTTCGACCGAACATGGCACATCCTGAAATCACAGACCCCCCTGACACTTGACATTCTTGCGTACCAACTCACTCAATCGAAAGGCCCCAAAAAAGGTCAACATTAAAGATGCCCCAAGCAAGCGGCGTTCATATGTGGCGCCCCTGAGGGTTCAGTCGCCACAGAGGTACTGCACCTCACCCAGAGGTGTGGTATCTCCTTCTCTCAGGTAAGGAGGGAGTGCTGTCCAGAACCCCAACACCCACATTCAACACTACACTGCTCCAGGCCTGCTGGAAGGGCAAGATGCATGTGGGCAGCTCCTGAACCCTGTCCCTGGCTGGAGTGGGGGGAACCCAGAGGTAGGGGGAACCAGTAGTGGGTGTGGGTGGAGGAAGCAGTTTAAGGGAGCACTTTGACAGTAGATATATAAAGGGAAGCCATCTTAGGGTGGCAGGTCAGTCAGTGAGAGGAGAGAGTGAAGACAGTCTGGGAGCAGAGTCTCGTCAGGAGCTCTGCTCCACAAGTGGGGCCTAGATATAGAGGCCCAGGAGGGGAGCAGAGGAGAAAGGCTCCGTTCTATTGAAGGGATCCCAGGGGGTACGGCGAGTGCAGGACGGCACCCGTACGCCCCAAATCTGTCAGAAGACAGAGGGATCGTAGGCCGCAAGAAGTGGACCGGCCCCTGGACCAGCCGTGTTACTTCAAGTCTCGGCTGCGAAAACCGGAGGCTTCTGGCTTATATAGTTCAGTTGTCAAAGCCTCGTTCTAATCTCCGTGAGGGTCAAGCAGGTCCGGGAACTCCAGTCAGACAGGAGGGACTTCAGAGCACCCGAGCGGGACTGAGAGTGGGGAAGCGCAGGGCAGGAGGGAGAAGACCCAGCGTGAAGACGGTCTAGAGAGGAACACAAGAAAGCGGGGTTCCGTCAGGTGCTCCTAAACTACCTGAGGAAGAGCTGAACCCCCATTCTGGTGAACGCAGCGCGACGTGGGAGGCTGTAAGTTGGACAGTGCAACCTGAGGAACTTAACAACTGTGAGTAAAGACTCGGATGACTGCACCGCACTGCCTCCGTCCATTATTTCCTCTGCGTCATCTTCGCCCCCTGCACTACAACGCCCAGCGCAACCACCAGCACTTACACTGCCCTGGAGCTAGCTCTTCCTGTGGAGAGCCACACCATCCCTGCTGCAGTAACATCAGCTTCAGAGGACTGCTCCGCAGCGGCGGCTCCCTTTAGCCACATTCCACAGGTGGGGTCACGAACACTTTACAAATCCCCCATGAATAATTCCCCTTTCTGTTGACCGCCCTGGGCCACGGACCAGGCCATCCACCGTGATATCCCCCACCAGCATCCATAGGCCCGGCTGCCAAGTACCCCACGGCTCTGGGGGCGCGTCACATACTCTGACCTACAAATCTTCCCAACACCCTGCAATAACTGGCCCAAAATTTTAAACGAAACCGGCCACCACCAATTCCTCTTGTTACAATTCATCCGGAAGGTTTTCATAGCCTGCTGCACCAAAAACTCTTTTGTACAATCTTTCCAGCCCAACATTTTGAAAAAGAAGGCCAATCCTGCTAGCCTACTGGCCACCACCAAAAAAGACAAACCCCGTTGAAACGCGCTACCAATCTTATACAGCAAGAAATAAGGATGATAATCCACTGTTACCTGCTCACCAGGGCCGGCATCAGCACCCGGCGCACCCGGGCAAATGCCGGGGCCCTGAGCAGGCAGAGGGGCCCACTGGCGGTCGCGCACCCCGCTGGGCTATGGGCGGAGGAGAGCGGTGTCAGCGCCCGCCCTTCTCCGCCGCTTGCTCAGGGCCCCTGCAGCCGGATTCTTACCTCTCCCCGTGCCTCCGCAGATCAGCTGTCTTCCTGCTCTGCGCTCCCTGTGACGTCTCAGGTCAGAGGGCGCGGTGACGCCTTTACACCGCGCCCTCCCCTGAGCCGTCACAGGGAGCGCTGAGCGGGAAGACGCCGACAACGCTGGAGTTCGGACCCGAGCAGCGGGCAGCGGGCAGCAGGTAGCAGGTGAGGAGAAGGGAGGTGAGTATTTGATTTTTTTTTTTTTTAATGTATGGAGGCATGGGGCAGTATAAAGAGAAGGGCGGGGGGCATCCTGCATGGGGCATTATAAAGAGAGGGGGGGACATCCTGCATGGGGCATTATAAAGAGGAGGTGTGACAGCCTGCATGGGGCATTATAAAGAGAAGGGGGCATCCTGCATGGGGCATTATAAAGAGAGGGGGGGACATCCTGCATGGGGCATTATAAAGAGGAGGTGTGACAGCCTGCATGGGGCATTATAAGGTGGGGAACAGCCTGCATGGGGCATTATAAAGTGGGGGGCAGCCTGTATGGGGCATTATGTGGGGGGTAACAGCCTGCATGGAGCATTAAAAGGGGGGGGCCTGTATGGGGCATTATGTGGGGGGGGACAGCCTGCATGGAGCATTATAAGGGGAGGGGGCTGTATGGGGCATTATGTGGGGGGTAACAGCCTGCATGGAGCATTATAAGGGGGGGACAGCCTGTATGGGGCATTATGTGGGGGGTAACAGCCTGCATGCAGTATTATATGGGGGCCAGTATCCTGTATGGAGCGTTATAAGGGGACCGGTATCCTGTATGGAGCGTTATATGAGGGCCAGTATCCTGTATGGAGTTTTATAAGGGGACCAGTATCCTGTATGGAGCGTTATATGGGGGCCAGTATCCTGTATGGAGCTTTATAAGGGGACCAGTATCCTGTATGGAGCGTTATATGGGGGCCAGTATTCTGTATGGAGCCTTATATGGGGGCCAGTATTCCATATGGAGCCTTATATGGAAGTCAGTATTCCGTATGGAGCCTTATATGGGGGCCAGTATTCCATATGGGGGCCAGTATTCCATATGGAGCCTTATATGGGGGCCAGTATTCCGTATGGAGCCTTATATGGGGGCCAGCATTCCGTATGGTGCCTTACATGGGGGCCAGTATTCCTTATGGAGCCTTATATGGGGGCCAGTATTCCGTATGGGGCCTTATATGGGGGCCAGTATTCCGTATGGAGCCTTATATGGGGGCCAGTATTCCGTATGGAGCCTTATATGGGGGCCAGTATTCCGTATGGAGCCTTATATGGGGGCCAGTATTCCGCATGGAGCCTTATATGAGGGTCAGTATTCCGCATGGAGCCTTATATGGGGGCCAGTATTCCGCATGGAGCCTTATATGGGGGTCAGTATTCCGCATGGAGCCTTATATGGGGGTCAGTATTCCGCATGGAGCCTTATATGGGGGCCAGTATTCCGTATGGGGCATTATATGGGGGCCAGTATTCCTTATGGGGCCTTATATGGGGGCCAGTATTCCGTATGGGGCCTTATATGGGGGCCAGTATTCCGTATGAAGCGTTATATGGGGGCCACTATTCTGTGTGGAGCGATTCACCGGTTTCTGAGCTATTGTGGAATTTACAATAGATATCACTCATGTAATGTAAGAAGTGAAATCTTTGCATTGTACTATATATATATATATATATATATATATATATATATATATATATTTCTCCGCCGTATCTCTGCATCTCCAACCAAACTGATTTTCCATTATACAACTGCTGAAAAATTGCCCACACGGCCAAGTCAGCCTTGTGCTCTGCAATCAACCTCACAAAATGCAACGGGCATTTAACCCTCGCCGTGGAATGAGACAACCTACACGAAAAAACGCTACCCATAGGTAAGATTCTGCAAGCAAAATTAAGTTTCCCTAAAAGAGATTGCAGAAGCCTCAAACGCAATTTCCTAGCCTGTAAGGCTTCCTGTACGGAATTATTCAAATCCACCAGTTTCTCTGCTGGCAACCTGCATTCCATTTGGACGAAATCAAGCTCAATCTCCAAAAACTTTAAAACTGTAGACAGGCCTTCTGTCTTGTTGACGCGCCCAGGGGATGGGGACGACTCGGCAACTTGCTACTTGTGTTTTATGTCTTTCTAGTTCTTGCTTTTAATGCATATCCAATACAGTTTTCTTTTAGGGTTTTTTTTCTATATGTTAGTCATTCACACTTATATTTATAGCTCTCAGAATAAAGTGATACGAAAAAATAATTATTTCTATAAAATAGTTTTTATTGTGTAAAATGCAAAAGATATAAAAAAAGGATATAAATGGGGTACCGCTGTAAACGTACTGACCAAAAGAATAACATTGCCTTATCAATTTTACCACACGCGGAACTGCATTAAAAAAAAATTACAGAATTGTTGGTTTTTGTTTATTCCTCCTCCAAAAAATCGGTATAGAAAGCGATCAAAAAATGTCAAATGCCAGAAAATGGCACCAATAAAAAGTCAACTTGTCCCTCAAAAAACAAGCCATCACATGACTCTGTCGCCCGAAATCTGGAAAAATTATAGCTCTCAAAAAATGGCGACGCAAAACCTAGTCTTTGAAAAAAAAGCGTATTTTCGTGTGTGACAGCTGTCAATCATAAAAAACCAATATGAATCTGATATCGCTGTAATCGCACCGACCCGAATAATAAAGTCATCTAATCAATTATACTGCACGAGGAGCGGCGTAAAAAATAAACTCTAGGTTTGTGCTATGGTCAGGGTTGGGCTAGGGTTAGGGTTGGGCTAGGGTTGGGTTGGGCTAGGATTGGGCTTGGGTTAGAGTTAAGCTAGGGTTAGGGTTGGGCTAGGGTTAGGGTTGGGCTAGTGTCAGGGTTGGGTTAGTGTTGGGCTAGGGTTAATGTTGGGCTAGGGTTAGGATTGGGCTAGGCTTAGGGTTGGGCTAGGGTTAGGGTTGGGTTAGGGTAGGGTTAGGGTTGGGCTAGGGTTAGGGTTGGGTTAGGGTTGGGCTAGGGTTAGGGTTGGGCTAAGGTTAGGGTTGGGTTTGTGCTAGAGTTAGGGTTAGGATTGGAGTTGTATTAGGGTTGGGGTTGTATTGGGGTTGGGGTTGGGATTTTTTTAAAAGTAAAGAAAAAAAAAATGACGACGATATGGCGAGTGACATGCTCGAGTCTCCGCCACATATGTTTTGCAGCTATTATATGGCCAAAAAAACCTTGCGGGGATTGCCTGCCATGCATGAGCGATCGCCATATGATTTTTTGGGTGTCTAATAACCATGAAACATGCCGGGCAGGGACTCGAGCATGTCACTCCAGCACCTGTGATACTTGGTGCTTACCCGAGTACCCGATGCAAACTCAAGTAGCGAGCACTTGCGCTCGAGACTAAAGACAACTTATTCAATATGATGACCTTATGTTATCAAATTATGTGTCGTACCTCTGGGTTCAAAATGTTTACTATACCCCTTGATAAAATCCTTGAGGGGTCTAGTTTCCAAAATGGTGTCACTTGTGGGGGGATTTCCACTGTTTAGGCACATGAGGGGCTCTCCAAAAGCAACATGGCGTCTGCTAATTATTCAAGCAAATTTTACATTCAAAAAGTCAAATGGCGCTCCTTCCCTTCCAAACCCTGCCGTGCACCCAAACAGTGTTTTTTCCCCACATATGGGGTATCGGCGTGCTCAGGAGAAATTGCTCAACAAATTGCATGGTGCAATTTCTCCTGTTACCCTCACGAAAATGCTAAATTGGAAGCTGAAAAACATTTTTGTTGGAAAAATGTGAAAATTTTATTTTTACCACTCAATGTTCTAAACTTCTGTGAAGCACCTGGGGGTTCAAAGTGCTCACCACACACCTAGATAAGTTCCCTGTGGGGTCTAGTATCCAAAATGGTGTCACTGCTTAGGCACATCAGGGGCTCCCCAAACGCAACATGGCATCGGCTAATTATTCAAGCAAATTTTACATTCAAAAAGTCAAATGGCGATCCTTCCCTCCCGAACCCTGCCGTGCGCCAAAACAGTGGTTTTCCCTCACATATGGGGTATAAGCGTGTTCAGGAGGAATTGCACAACAAATTTTGTTGTCTATTTTTTCCCGATACCCTGGCAAAAATAAAAAAAATGGGGTCTAAAGTAACATTTTTTTGAAAAAAGTTAAATGTTCATTTTTTTCTTCCACATTCCAAAAATTCCTGTGAAGCACTTAAAGGTGGTTTTGAGCACCTTGAGGGGTGCAGTTTTTAGAATGGTGTCACTTTTGGGTGTTTTCTGTTATAAAGGCCCCTCAAAGTTACTTCAAATGTGATGTGGTCTCTAAATTTTAATTAGAAGATTATAAATTCAAGGTGATGTAATTGAAAAAAAAAATCTATATATAGAGAATGGGGTATTAGAAAATACAATAAAAAATAATAATAAAATTAGCGCTAATCTAATTGAAGAGCATAGACAGTGGAGTAGTAAAATAATAAAGTTTTATTTTTAGATAAAAGATACAATTAAAAATATCTACATGCGTATAGTAAATATTGGTTGTTTAAAAGGCTAAAAATAAGGCACAAAGGGTCCTGGGGTATTGTTCAGACCTGGATGTAGATTAAGGTGGATCCTATTAGGAGAAGAGAGGAAGAATGAAGTCAATATGAATTACATGCTAGGGTAAGTTTAAAAGAAATTAGAAGGACAGGGACGTACCTGTGGAAGGGTACAGGTATTGTTTATCTTCTATTAACCCTAGGTGGGGTTTGTGTGGATCCTGGTTGAGGACTTACTTGGGGTCTCTGGAAGTTAGTTCGTTGGCACAATAGTATTATCCTAGAGCGATTTAAGGTATACTTGGTTTATGGGGGGTGTAACCGATGACATCCGGTGTAAAGGTATGGTATAGGAAGGGTAGTTACCTGGTACAAGCAGCCGGTACCTGGAGTATCAGGTGGACTGCCAGGTGGATGCATTCACTCCTGGTGTATCGGTCTGGGATTTTTTTTGAAGATTGGCCCAGTGGGTGGCTCTAGGGGAGAGAAGTGTAAGGGACGAGGAAAAAATGACACAGTGGGTGTGAGAATCTGCCAGAGCTTGCTGGGGGTATCTTTAGGTGCAATAAAATGCAGGAGATATATAGTAAATAGTACCGTATATATAATGGATATAGGAGTCCTTGAAGGTACAGTGCTACTGAAGGCGATCCTTCAGGGGCAGGTAGAGGTTGTCAGATCTATTAGACTGACCTGTAGTCCAACCGATTTTTTGTGGGAAAAATTAGAAATCGCTGGTCAACTCTTAACCCTTATAAACCCCTTACAAAAAAAAAAAATTGGTTCCTAAACTGTGCTGATGTAAACTAGACATGTGAGAAATTTTATTTATGAATTATTTTGTGTGACATATCTCTCTGATTTAATGGCATAAAAATGAAAATTTTGAAAATTGCAAAATATTCATTCATTATTGTGAAAGTTGGTTAAGAAAATAAGTCCTTCTGTAGAAAAGGATCTGGAGGACAATTGGCCAAAATATTCCTAATACAATTTTTCATCAAGCTCCAATGTGAATGGTACTGAGTCGTAAATCTTACCTTTGACTCTAGTGGTCACTTCTTGGCGGAGTGTACTAGTTCATATCGACTAGTATTTCCGGCTCTAATTATGCCTATTTAATATATCATGGTATCCACTTAATCCTATGCAGCATGATCTATACTACCGGATGACAGAGACTCTAGATCAGTAAAATCAATTTTATTTGATAAATGCAAATTTAAAAAAACAGGAAAGAAAGAACAGAGTGGGGACAAGAAACCCCCAATGCAGAGAGGTGCAATGTAAAGCTGCGTTGCATCAATATAAAATTACTACATAAATAAAGATCCTAACAGGTATGACTAGGAGCTAGAACAGAGCCGAACAATGTACAATTCCAAAAATTGGTAAGATATAGATGGGAGTATCCATAAAGTGCCAACACTGCATGGTGGGATATGTATTACCAGAATGATAAATATCCAAATGCTAATTACTACCAGCCAAAGATAAAGATAATATAAAGTAAAGTGCCTGTATACTTTGGTGGTCATTAAGCTCCTATCTGCCAATACATCCTAACAGAGTACCTAAATGAGTACAGCTCTGCTTACATATACTTCCATCACAATAACATACAAACAAGGGATCACTTAGGTGTAGTAGTAAATTAATTGTAGTTGTGTTGTATGTCAGGGACAAGACGCAAGTGTATAGCTTCACCTCTCAGAACCCGTATGCCGTTTCGCATCACGCTTCCTCCGGGGGTGTGTCAGTACTCTAAGGGGCCAGTGTATATATAGTGTGGTCTATCCAATCCGGTTACTTAATGCATAGGAGCAGAAAGGAACAGTGCCAAGGATAGGCGTAATCCTAGAAGGAGCGGTCAGCATTCAAATGAACTGACGTGATATTGTGCAAATTTCTAACAGCTGCGGGATCGACTGTAGTGGGGCATCGCGTGCATGCTCAGTCCCCAAAAATGCCGAGTAATGCCCATGGGCAGAGTATTTTCCCGGTGGCTGTCTTTGGCTACCAGGGGAATTTCCAGGTTCGAGCACCGCATTATGGTTACCAGTTTAATGAAAAAGGATTTGAATATTTGGAAACAATTTCTCCTCAATTTTAATGGTCGCACTTGCTGTCAGTCAGCCGAAGTCTCCAACTCTGAATTGCAGACATTCACCGACTCTGTGGGGTCCACCGGGGTTGGTGCTATTTTTGGCAGTGAATGGTGGGCATGGCGGCATGGATTAGCTCTGGTCTGTGCGGTAACATTTCCTTCCTTGAACCATTCCCTATTGTGGTAGCTGTTGAGCTCTGGGGTCTCAGGCTCGCGAACAGAAGGGTTTGTTTCTGCTCAGACAACTCTGGAGTGGTAAGCTGCATAAATAACTTCACATCTTCCTCTTTGCCGATTCTAGCACTACTCAGGTATTTGGTTCTTCGGTGCCTTCAATTTAACATCTGGTTTAGGTCTCGGCATATTCCAGGAGTTAAGAATGTATGTGCAGATGCATTGTCACGGTTTCGTTGGCAGGCATTCTGGGATCTCATGCCGGAGGCTTCCAAGGAAGGCACGCCCTGCCCCCCGGAGCTATGGGAGGTACCAATGAGCGGATGCTATCGTTGATCCTGACTTCTTTGGTTCCAGCTACATGAAATGCTTATGATAAGACATGGAATGAGTGGTGTCTTTTCGTGGGGCCATAATTTTTTGAAAAAGATGCTTCTTCTCTTACAGGCCTCACGTTTCAGTATTTCTTACACTTGAAGGATTTGGGTGTTTCTGAAACTGTAGCTCAGAGAAAATTGGCGGGTTTAAGTTTTCATTTCCGCCTAAGGGGTATTTTTGATTTTACCAAGTCTTTTCTTATTCGTCAAGCATTGAAGGGCTGAAAAAAGGAGATAGTCAGAAATGAATGCCCGGGTCCCATTTCTTATTCAATGCTGTGCCGCTTGATCTCCGCGACCCATATGTAAAGACAAATACAAGGCGGCCCTATACAATACAGTTTTTTCCTTAGCCTTTTTCAGGGCCTTTCGGGTTGGTGAGCTCGTTGCACCGTCAAAAGAAAAGCCAGGAGGTTTACTAAGAGACGACCTTTTCATCGGCAATGAGTTTTTCATTTTTCTTGTTTTCAGCCAATATTGCCATCCGTGTTACAGCAAACTCTCTCATGGGAACCCAAAATAAGGGTAAGTAAATGGCAGGGTTGAGGATAAAGGTGCTCCGCTCTGAAGTCAAAAGATATAATGATATTAATGAAAATACAAGTACTAGGATTACTTGGCACCAAAAAAAACAGAAAACTAAATTAAAAAGATGTGAGAAGTAGTGATGAGTGAGTATGCTCTGTTAACCCTTTCGGCGAGCATGCTCGGGCGAACACTAAGTATCTTCAGCATGCTCAGGTGTTATGTTTCATTCTCTCTGTGTCCATGATTTGCGACTGTTTGACAGCTTTAATACATGTGAGGAATGCTTAAGATACTCGGTGTTCGCCTGAGCAAGAGCGCCGAAAGGGTTAACAGAACATACTCCCTCATCACTAGTGGGAAGGGTAAAATATGGCATAAATCACCAGGAGATAAAAACAATCACCAATAAAAATAGTCACCTAAGAACACATGAAAGCTAACTAGCATTAAATAAACATTACAACATTGATCCAAAGCCGGGGGTCTCGTTAAGGCCCTATGGGCTTAAAGTGCAGAATCGAAAGATCCATCTGTTTTCTAATTGGGCTAATACTTTTCCAAAATCCCCACCCCTTTGACCCAAATCAATCTGGTCGATAGCCCTAACTTTAAGACCTTTAGGGCTACAATTATGGTATAACTTAAAATGATGCGGAATAGTCTTAAGTACAGTGGGGTCATCAATACTACTTGCTTTTTTGATGCCCCACACATGCTCCCTTACCTGTATCTTCAGTTCTCTGGTGGTAAGGCCAAAGTAGAGCTTCTGCCAAGGACATTCGGCATAGTAAATAACTCCTTTAGAGCTGCAGCCTGTCTGCTTCTTCTGCAGAGCTTCCATGGGTTGGTGCAGTCAATGGTGCTCCAGACTCCCCTTCAGGGACAATAATTGCAATGGAGGAAGCAGCTGCCAGTCCCAGCCCAACTATGACACATTCTTAATGTGGGTCAAAGATGCTCCGTGCCTGCGACTCCACTTCTCCTGAACAAAGGCGGCCTTCTGGTGGTCGGGATGTACATAAGGGGGTCACTTCCCGTTTTTGAGTGGTGGCACTTAACAAAAATAATAATTTAATAGATCATAAATTAAAAAGTAAGTCATGCACTGGATGACGAAACACAGAAGGAGGCAACACATTACATAATGGTGGTATAGGGGTCCAGAACATTAAGGTAACAACATGTTCCAAGTGCATATCAAAAGAGCTGAGCCTATAGACAAGAAACTGGACATAGAGTATGATACAAATAGTCAGTTGGACACCGCTAAGTATACAGTATATGTATATACTCATGGACTATCCTACCCCTGACATGACGCCAACCCTGGTGCTTGTTTCGGCACAACTGGCTAATAGAGCAGACTTGATTGGCGCATGCTATGATTAGAGTTTGGGATCAGGCACAACTCTCTGAATAAGTCATGTACTGTGTAACGTCAGAACATGCGACCGGAGTCCCAATCCACATGAAGTGATACGCGGAAGGGAGTCTGATCACACGACCACAACAGCCGCTGCTCTAGATACAGCCGGGGATGCAGCCTGTCCTCCTGCCCCGCACATGTGCACCACCGGTAGTATGCCAGTGTATCAGCCAGAAAGGAAAACTTACAGCAGCTGGCAGGACTCCTAGCAATGAAGTTCTATCATACCACATACTGAATATCAGAACTTGACTGTGACGTCATCCTCCTTCCTCCCCTTCTATACACCAACCTACCCGCCTTCATCAGTGTATGATTGGGCATTTTTTCATAAGAAAAAAACTCATTTGTCACCACCCGACTGTTTATATAATAATTATTGAAAACTTAAGATCATACTGAATAGATTTTTGTAAATCTTAAAATCATTCAATAAAAAATTATTTAAAAAAAAAACTTACCTTTTTTTTTTACTCTGCCGCTGTACTGCTGAAGCAGCATAAGAAAGCTCTGAGGAGCCTAAGGGGAAGCCAAAAAATTGTTCAATAGTGTTTAGAATGGAGAAGAAAGGACGGGAGGGTCGGTGAGTTTAGAAGTCGGGAACTGAATAGGGAAATGCTTTTCTCTCACTATGGGTAAAGGCCCACCAGTAATAGCGATAGACATTTAACTATTGGTTTCTTCCATTAAGATATACAATATAGTATAAAGATATAAAGGAAAGACACAATATTATGAGCCTCAGTGTAACAACACGTCACAGACTATAATGGGGGAAGCTTTTACTTACTTTGGTGGACGTTGTGCTTTTTCATCTTTACTGGTGCTGAAGAAATAGAAGAAATGATCACAAATAAATACCCTATAAAATAATTATCGGGAACAAAGCCTAGTCCCAATAGGACACAGACAATAAACATAAAGTCTCTCCTATACATTTCTACATGATGTAGATATCTGGATAGATGTCATTACTAATTATTAGCTCCTAGTATAAATATCACTTTCACATTCGTGGTGACTGATCTTCTGCTAGGATGAATCATTGAATACTTTTGCATCTAGAAGACAGCAATTAGGACATAAGGGGGCGTCCATTTGTGGGAAGAGGGTAAAGTACCTACATGTATTTGACATGGCTCCTGCTCGATCTTGTGAAGCATTTTGGTATCCACCATTTCCGTTTGCGTCTTAAAAATATCCAAACAAACAAATTGAGATACAGTTCATATTATCATCCTGATCAGTCTATGAGGATATACACAGTGATATTGTCCTGTGTAATGTGCGGCGCTTATGTCACAATATGACGTCATCGTTCAAAAGTCCAAGGTCTCATTGGAGTAAATGCCGCCATGATTGCACTTATTACTTACGGCATTGGCTCTGTGTCGGCCCACGCTGTCTTTACTTTTGGCCTGTAACAAAAATGAAGTTTTTATTAGAAACAGAGAAACTTAGAAAATATCAGAAAATATCATCTAGTGTGTGTCCTTAATACTGTAAATGCAATAACTTAGAGAGTCTATCAGTAGGATCGTCCCTCCTAAGCCGCCAAAATGGGCATGTAGGTCACTGGAAGTTGAATAAAATGACACCTTGATATCTGCAATCCGATGTCTTAATCCAGAGAAATCCATATTTTCTTACCACTCCAAAGTGGCCATGGGGCACTGGAAATGGTTTTGCTGATGGCCACTGTGACTACCAAGGTTGCAGGTAGAGGAGATGATGTCCGTTCCAGTGGCCCATTGCCACATTGAAGCGGCATCGCTAATCAGACAAGACCAGGAGCCGGGAAAATTGTTCTTACTATAACCCTGGTGTAGGGGACCCCAAGTCAATAACCCCCTCCAATATGTACAAACATGTTTTATATCCTTCTCAGTAGAGATGAGCGAGTATAGTCGTTACTATTCAGTACTCGCTGAATAGTACGGTACTCGGGCTACTCGTTACTCCGCGAGTTTCCTTGTGATTACTCGCTGAGTAACGAATGTAATGTACTGTAAGTCAATGGGAAATGCGAGTAAGCCGTATGATTGTTTAAAAGCCGGCGGTAAAAAGCAGCCGGCTTTTAAACAATCACACAGCCCCATACTGCTTCCCCGCAGCCTCCCATCCCAATCCTCCACTCCCCCCGCTGCCTCCCATCCCGATCCTAAGTTAGGACCGGGCGGAGAGCGCAGCACCAGGGAGCGGGGAGCGAAGGACCCGGGCGGGGAAGCCGGCAGTGAAAAGACTTCACCGCCGTCTTTCCTGTTTGGGGCTGCGCTCCCTGATGTATGCTCCCCGCTCCCTGGTGCTTTGCACATCAGGGAGCGCAGCACCGAAAGGGAAATCCGGCGGTGAAGTCTTTTCACTGCCGGCTTTCCCACCGGTTATTCCAAATGAACAGCTGAGGTATCAGCTGATGCTGATCAGCTGTTCATTTGAAGTAGCCGCGGTGCCCTCAGAGGGTTCATGTGAGTTCATGCTTGACTGGATGAACTCACATGAACTTTCCCACGGCCGCACAGCTCAGCTACATCTCTGGTAGAGAATCTTTACCAGAGATGTAGCTGAGCTAAAGAAGAAGACTACATTGGACTACCTCGGACTGAAGATAATTTTTTTAATAAAGATGGAGTCTCTAAGTGTTTTTTTGTTTTATTTCTAATAAAATATTTTTTTCTATGTGTTTTGTTTTTTTTAAATACTTTACTAGAAATTCATGTCTAATATTGGCGTGACCCCATGAATTTCGGGCTTAGGGCCAGCGGATAATACAAAGCTGGCCCTAACCCCTTTGTTACCCAGTGAGCCACCGCACCAGGGCCCTGGATGACTTAGATACAGCGCCAGAAGATGGCGCTTCTATGAACGCGCCATTTTCTTGGGTGGCTGCGGACTGCAATTCGCAGCGAAGGGGGGCAGAAAGCTGTGGATTCCAGCCCTCAGCTGCTTAGTTGTACCTGACTGGACACAAAAATAGGGCGAAGCCCCACGTATTTTATTTTTCATTATTTCATGAAATTCATGAAATAATGAAAAAAAAGGGGCTTCCCTATATTGTTGTGTCCGGCCAAGACAAATAGGCAGCTGGGGGTTGGGGGCAGCCCGTTCCTGGATGCTGTACCTGGCTGACATATAAAAATATGGCGAAGCCCACGTCAAAATTTTTGGGAAAAATTAATTCAAAAATTAAAAAATAAATAATAATTTAGGGACTGCATCTTTATTAACCCCTCAAGTGTCATTTAGTGTTAAAATAAAGGATTTATTAAAAAAAAAATTGGCGTGGGATCCCCCATAATTTTGGTCTCTAGCGGAGGTTAAGCAGACGGCTGGGGCAGATGTTTGAAGCCTGGAAGGGGGGTAACACCCATGGAGCTGTAAATGTAAAAATGTAAAAAAAACGCAACACATAAAAAAAAATATTTTATTAGAAATAAAACAAAAAAACACTTAGAGACTCCATCTTTATTAAAAAAAATTATCTTCAGTCTGAGTTAGTCCAATGTAGTCTTCTTCTGTAGCTTAGCTACATCTCTGGTAGAGATTCTCTACCAGAGGTGTAGCTGAGCAGTGCGGCCGTGGGAAAGTTCATGTGAGTTCATGCAGTCAAGCATGAACACACATGAACCCTCTGAGGACACCGCGGCTACTTCAAATGAATAGCTGATCAGCATCAGCTGATACCTCAGCTGTTCATTTGAAATAACCGGCGGGAAAGCCAGCAGTGAAAAGACTTCATCGCCTGCTTTCCCGTTCGGTGCTGCGCTCCCCTCTCCCTGATGTGCGCTCCCCCGCCACCTCCCATCCCGATCCTAAGTTAGGACTGGGCAGGTAGCAAAGCAGCAGGGAGCGGGGAGCATAAATCAGGGAGTGCAGCACCGAACGGGAAAGCCAGCGGTGAAGCATTTTCACTGCCGGCTTCCCCGCCCGGGTCCTTCGCTCCCCGCTCCCTGGTGCTGCGCTCCCCGCCCGGTCCTAACTTAGGATCAGGATGGGAGGCGGCGGGGAGAGCGGAGGATTGGGATGGGAGGCTGCGGGGAAGCAGTATGGGGCTGTGTGATTGTTTAAAAGCCGGCGGCTTTTTACCGCAGGCTTTTAAACAATCATGCTGCTTACTCGCATTTCCCATTGACTTACATTGGACTCGCTACTCGTAACGAGTACCCGAGTACTCGTTACGAGTATAGCGAGTCCGATTATTTCACTACTCGCTCATCCCTACTCCTCAGTCTAAGTGATAACAAGTTATTCATCAGCTACTAAACCATATGCAGCCTATAATATCTGTATATGTCACTGTCTCTCTACTTACAGGGTGGTGGTCTCTGCGCTGTGGTCTTCTTCTCTTCTCTCTAACTCTATTCTATCCATTTCTTCTTCTCCCTCCTCTTCCTCACTACTGGACACATAACATAGACTACATGTAGTAACGCTCTCATAAATGACCACTGTTGTAATCGCTCTTTTATGGGGAGTGTTGGAGTGGCTTCATGCCCCTATTTCTCCCCAAATAACATTCATTGATCCCTTTACAAAGGTAGAACTACAGGCGAGTGTATGGGCAGCCATGTTTTATATGTTCCTCCATCTCTACCCAGATATAATCAGTCATTCATCAGTTACTAATAAGCATCTACGATCGTATACATCCCATAATATCTGTATATGTCACTATCTCTCTACTTACAATGTGGTGGTCTCTGCGCTGTGGTCTTCTTTTTGTCTTATCTTAATCATTATATACTCTTCTTCCTCCTCTTCCTCACTACTGGACATATAACATAGACTATATGTAGTAACGCTCTCATAAATGACCACTGTTGTAATCGTTATAACAAGTCATTTCCCATTTACTATTAAATATCTACAATCGTCTACAATCTATAATATCAGTATATGTCACTGTCTCTCTACTTACAGTCCGAAGCTATCTCCGCTTCCATCCTCCTCTCTTATCACTGCTATTATGTGAGCGATGTATATTTTTCCTTCCTCTTCCTCACTACTGGACATATAACATAGACTATGTGTAGTAACGCTCTCATAAATGATCACTGTTGTAATCGTTATAACAAGTCATTTCCCATTTACTATTAAATATCTACAATCATCTACAATCTATAATATCAGTATATGTCACTGTCTCTCTACTTACAGTCCGATGTTCTCTTTTCCGCCATTTTCCTCTCCTCTCTCTGATGTTACACTCTCTATAATCTCTTCTCCCTCCTCTATCTCACTATTGGACACATAATATAGAACAAATGCAGGAGGTTTTTTTATTTGCAGTAGTTTTATAATTGAATTTATAAAACAAAGCAAAAAAAGCGGCATTCAGAGTTCTGCACATTTATAGTAGACGTCCCATTCCCAGAAAACTGCACCTTGTATAGTAAATAGTTTATTGCTCCTTCTGTAACCTTCCGTTCATTATCCCCGTTCTCACCAATTGACATTAATTATCCTTTTTACCGAACTACAGCCGTATCAGCCATAGGGACTGCAATAAAGAAAGCAAGTTGGACAGAGAGGTGGAGCCGGGAGAGAGAGACAAGTGCAGGAAGAGAGCTGCACAAGTCTCCCTCTCCTGCCTGACAATGATCGGTGCAGGAGAGGAGGCTGGAGGTTACCTGGAAAGGTCCTAATTAGCTCTAGGCCCCTCCCTGATGTCACTTACATGCAAGGAATTTTATAGAATGGAGGAATAGAAATGGAGAACAACTTTATTGACGGTAGGGAAATGCTCATGAATAAAGGAAAAGGATCGGACCTCAATGGTCTTTTGTTTTTGGCTCCTCCATCAGTTATTATGTATATGCAGTCATTTTTTATACTAAGTGACTGAAAGTGCCATAACTATAACTATACAATGTTCTATATTGTATGTATATATCACTTATTATATATTTAGGCTCACACGCTCCACTTACCTAATCACACTACTATTCTCACTCTTCCCAGTTGTTTCCTCTTCTTCCTCGCTGTCATCTTCCTCACTATCAGACACATAAAATAAGTCATATAAATCATATATAATGTACTTTGACATCCAGAGGACAGAGGGTTATATGAAGACTCAGGTAGTACAGTTAACCCCTTATTGAGGGCGCACTATGTCTGTATGATGCAGGCTCAAGAGTTGAGTCTGCTCCCTGCAGCACCAATGATGACTGTTACATAGCTTGCACCCAACAGTAACTGATGCAATTGGAGCTAGTCAAGATTACATTAGTTGAACCCTTTAAATGCTGCTGTGAAGTATGACAATAGTATTAAAAAGAGGATTTAACACAGCGGCTGAAACTTTGTATGCCCGGCAGCTCCCCACGCAAGGCGATCGTAGGGTGACGATTGGCTGCAATTGCAGCTAGGGGTCTGCTGGAGGCCTCCACTTCTGCCATGTGTGATCTCCTACGAAGCCCAGCCTGAACCTTCTGTACCCATAACAAGTCATTCATCAGTTATTATTAAACATCTACAATCATATCCAGCCAATAATATCTATATATCTCACTATCTGGGATTTCCCCAGTCCTCATCTATGGGTTCCATTAATGCAGCAATGAAAGTTCTAATAACTTACTTGATGGATTCCGTGCTCGCCCAGGCTGTTTTTATTTTTTTTGGCCTATAAAAATGTAGCTTTTGTTAGAAACAGTGATACTTAAAAAACCTACAGAAAATATCACCTATATAGTGTGTCTATAATGCAGTAACAAATGATAGCATTCAGGGCATAACTATATGGAGTAATAAGGAAAAAAATAGTTTTATGGTATCTAAGATGAACATTTACATATAGCTCTAGGGAGTGTAGAGCGAGCAGTCACATTGGGACCCCCTCATCTACCACATATATATTCATCACTGTTACAAATGGTTTTTGGTAGTTGAGGGGCCCTGTTACATATTTTGTATTGGAGCCCAAGAGGTTGAAGTTACATCTCCGATTGCATCTACATCTCATAGTGAAAAGAAACTGACGACTACAAACAGTGAGAGTCGTGGACCATGATTGCACCAGTTACTTACGGCAATGACTCTTCATTAGGCCCTCCGATGTTTCTATGGGACTCAATGTGCCTGAAATTAAAAAAATACAGCTCTGGTTAGAAGAATTGATACTTAGGAAGCCAATGGATAAAATTATCTGCCGTGATGTGCAGAAAGGCTGTGCACTCTCTCACCGGCAACAAAACAGAGCGCACTGTCAGTGCACATTGTAAGACGAATTCCCAGCTTGCAGAGACCAGCACCGCCTCTGTAATTAACGCAACTTGTGGGGGCCGGTGCTTGTCTCTGCAAGCTGGGTATTCATCTTACAAGGTGAACTGACAGTGCGCTCTATTTTGTTGCTGGCTCATTACTACTGATCTGAGCTGGTGAGAAAGTGCACTGTCTTTGTGCACAGTGCACATCACACAGGGACTAGCCCAGCCCTTGAAATGAAGGTCACTGTTGATGCTTCATTTCAGGGAGAGGGCAGAGGCAGTGACTGCAGCTTCTACCCCCTGATGGTGTTTTGTTTGAGTGTCCCAGCATGCACTGGGATTTTCAAACAAAGCCTTATCAAAAAGGAAGTAAGAAAAAAAAGATGTCACATGCCTGCAAAGAATTTTATAGAATGGAGGTACAGAAAGGGAGAACAACTTTATAGACGGTTTGGAAATGCTCATGAATTCAGAAATTGATGTTTTATACCATGTGGCTTAAAATGCCATAACTATAAGTGCATAATGTTCTCTGTTGTATGTATTTATCACCCATTATATATTTAGTCTCAGACTCTCCACTTACCTACTCATAGTCCAATTTTCACTCTCCCAAGTTGGTTCCTCCTGTTCTTCCTCACTATTGGACACATAAAATAAGTGATATAAATCATATATATTCTACACTGACATCCAGATAACACTGAGCTATATGACGACTGGGGTATATCCTGAATGAAGAGTCCCGGTTAACCACTTTTTGGGGGCGCACAGTCTCTGTATGGTGCGGGCTCAAGAGTTGAGTCTGCTCCCTGCAGCACCGTTGATGGCTCTGTTACATAGCTGACACCCAACAGTAACTGATGTAATTGAAGCTAGCCGTGATTGCATTAGTTTAACCCTTTAAATGCTGCTGTGAAGTATGACAGCAGTATTAGAAAGGGGATTTATCTTGTTGGCTGTCACTTTGTATGCCCGGCAGCTCCCCACGCAGTCGATTGTAGGGTGCCGATTGGCTGCCATTGCAGCTAGGGGTCTACTGGAGGCCTCCACTTCTGCCATGTGTGATCTCCTACAAAGCCCAGCCTGAACCTTCTGTACCCATAACAAGTCATTCATCAATTACTATTAATCATCTACAATCATATTCAGCCAATAATATCTATATATCTCACTATCTCTCTACTTACATTCCGATGTTATCCTCTCTGCTGTTCTCCGCTTTAATCTCTACCACTTTATTAATGCTGTTATCTTCCTCTTCCTCTCTACTGAATACATAACATAACTCTTTATAAGTGAGGGTTAAAGGGGGTCCACACATTGCAATCATGGTGCATTTTTTTGCAATGGTTTCCCAAAATCATTGCAAAACTGTGATTTTGGGAAAACCTGAGACAGCAATAAAAGTTCTGATAACTTACCTGATGGATTCCACGCTCGCCCAGGCTTTTATTGGTGTAATTGGCCTATAAAAATGTAGCTTTTGTTAGAAACAGTGATATTTAAGAAACCTACAGAAAATATCATCTATATAGTGTGTCTATAATGCAATAAAAATGATAGCATTCAGGGGCATAACTATATGGAGTAATAAGGAAAAAAATAGTTTTATGGATCTGAGATGAACATTTACATATAGCTCTAGGGAGTGTAGAGCGAGCAGTCACATTGGGACCCCCTCATCTACCACATATATATTCATCACTTTTACAAATGGTTTATGATAGTTGAGGGGCCCTGCTACATATTTTATATTGGAGCCCAAGAGGTTCAAGTTACATCTCCGATTGCATCTACATCTCAGTGAAAAGAAGCTGAGGACTACAAACAGTGAGAGTCGTGGACCATGATTGCACCAGTTACTTACGGCAGTGACTCTTCATTAGGCCCCCCGATGTTTCTGTGGGACTCCATGTGCCTGAAATAAAAAAAGTACAGCTCTGTTTAGAAGAAGTGATGCTTAGGAAGCCTATGGATAAAGTTATCTGCCGTCATAAGGCAGTGCACTCTCTTTCTGGCAACAAAGCAGAGCGCACTGTCAGTAGTGCGCATTGCAAGATGAATTCCCAGCATGCAATGACCAGCACCGCCTCTGCAATTAACGTAACCCGTGGGGGCCAGTACTCGCCTCTGCAAGCCGGGTATTTGTCTTACAAGGTGAACTGACAGTGCGCTCTGCTCTGTTTCCAGGCTCATTACTGCTGATCTGAGCCAGCAAGAAAGCACACTGTCTTTATGTACAGTGCACAGTGCACATTGTGCAGAGACTAGCCCATCCCCTGAAATGAAGGTCAATGCTGTCGCTTTGTTTCAGGGAGAGGACAGAGGCAGTGACCGCCGCTTCTATCCCCTAATGAGTAATGACGCTTTGTTTGAGAATCCCAGCATGCACTGGGATTTTCAAACGAAGCGTCATCAAAAAGGAAGTAGGAAAAAGAAAGAAAAGCAGTTAAATAGTGTTGTGAGAGAACGATAGGGAATTTTTAGTATAAATTGTAAAATACAATAAAGAAATATTATCTATATAACGTGTCCCTCAGATAACAGCATGGACATCACCTCCAGAATCTATATAGCTCTACGTTCACATAGGTTGTACTGCACAGTATGATTATCCTTTAATCTAGGGCTCCAAGACAATATTTGGTCGCTCAGGAGTCTGGGTAAATTTTTGGTGTTACTGTAATTTGCTCATGACCTCATTGTTATCCTACAGGGGAAAGGGATGAGCAACAGTATGAAGAATTAAATGGGGTCTAAATTCTTTATTATTGAAAGCAATTGTATCCTTCATATGGAAACATTGTAAATGCCCATGAGTGAGAGCGGCAATGCCATGATACCATCACTGTGGAGTCCTCCCCTTATTG
Source organism: Phyllobates terribilis (assembly GCF_046119375.1). Classification (NCBI taxonomy): domain Eukaryota; kingdom Metazoa; phylum Chordata; class Amphibia; order Anura; family Dendrobatidae; genus Phyllobates; species Phyllobates terribilis. Next base: position 107,786,658 of record NW_027362773.1, read on the forward strand.
GGACACATACTACTCCTATAGGAATGTGGTAGGAAGATAAATACCTGAATGTTCTCTTGGTGTTCTCTATTGTCTCAATCAATCTGTTATGGAAAAAGCCAAGAAAAAGACAATGAATAATATTACACACAAACATTTACAAAAATGGTAAGAAGATAAATGATACTATTGAGGCTTAATATAACCAGTGCATTATTACAGAGAGAATATGGGAGAATGCGTTATCCCAGTAATATCAGATACATACATCCCACCCGGATATTCCTCCTCCTCCACTGCTGGCTTCATCCTATTAAAGCGTCAGGGTATGTGCCCACGATGCAGATTTGAAGCAGAAATCTCCTTGCAGAAAAAGCGCATGCGGATTTTACATGCGTTTTTTTCAAGCGTTTTTCCAAGCGATTTTGAACATCACTTGGAAAAAGGCTTAACAAGTTGGTCACACAATATAAATCCATGCAACTGGGAAAAAAAACCTTATACTCACCTCTCCGGCGGCCCTCGGTCTCCTCCCGTCCTCTCTCCTCGGCGGCCCACGGTGTACTGGCAGAACCTGCGGTAACGTCATTTAGTCAGCTGATGGTCACACGACCATCACCTGACTGCTGACGTCAGCAGTCGCGTGACCATCAGCTGACTAAATGACGTCACCGCAGGTCCTGCCAGTACACCGTGGGCCGCCGAGGAGAGAGGATCGCCACCGGGAGGAGACCGAGGGCCGCCGGAGGAGTGAGTATGAATATTTCCTTTTTATTTTTTACTTTTTAATTATTTTTTAATTTGCAGGTACAATAGTACCCGGGTCGGATGAGAGTCTCCTCCTCTCCCAACCGGGGTACCATCCGCGCATTGAACCGCATGGAAACATGGGGATGTTATGCGGTTCAATGCAAGTCAATAGGCGCGATTTTGCCGCAAAATTGGTTGTGCTGTGGATTTTTCCGCAATAAAAATCCGCAGCGGATATTTCCGCAGCATGTGCACAGCACATGCGGATTATCATTCGGGAACATGGCAGACATCTTAACAAGCGATTTTAATGCGTTTCCACTGCAGAATTGCCATCGCGGAAACACATAAAATCTGCATCGTGGGCACACAGCCTCAGGAAGACAATGAGAATTGTTGGTATCTGCTCCAGAGCTGATAATAGGAGATCATCAATGGTCACTAGAGGGTTTGTATAATCAGATATAGAAAGTAGTTATAGAATAGAGACCCCAATTTATAACATAACTATCAATATTACAGTAGCCAAAACTGGGACACTTAAGCCAGCAGTGTCTCTGAAACCAACATGGGAAGCCCTCCAAACATAACCCCAAACACCGGACTTTTGGTGGAGTTTGCCCTTTTTACACTTTCTTTTGCATATGATAGCTATTCTGTTGGGCCTCGCCTTTCCCTGCCTTTTGACTAGGCCGTACCCACGTTTCTGAAAAGTGTCAGGGCTGGTGTAAAAAAGCTAAAATGTGCTAAGTTGTATTTGGAAGCTCGTGTTAAATAAAAATGTACAACTTTTGTGGCAGAGAGTATGATGAATTCCCCCTATGAATGAATTTCCAAAAAGTTGGATTTTATAAATCTGCCATACCTGACCTTGGCCTTCGGGAAGAGTCAGAGGGTTGTATAACTTGAATGAGGATTGCATCGCAATGCTTGAACTGGTCGACGGCTTTAACAACCCAAGAGTGACGGCGTGTATTCCTATGCAGCTGTCACGCTCGGGTCAGGAGAGCTGACAGCCAGCCCGAGCATTGCGATGAGATCTTTGACTCTTCCCTAGGGCTAATGCTCGATGGTAACGCAAAGTCACCTGCCATTCTCCTTACTCACATGGAGCTTCAATATTTCTCTATGGGAGGAGAAGTTGCAGGAGATAATGGGTGACATGGACGGTGACTCTCCGCCATCAAGTGACCCCAGTCCATCAGAGAAATTGTAGATTTAGGATAATTAAGCATTTACCTTATTTTTCTCACAATTCTTTCGCTCACAAATAATAAAACCCTACAATAATGGAAAAAAAAGCAATTATAGTAGACATCAAATTTCACTCCTGTTGTGATATTTGTGAAGGGGGGAAGGGTCGGTTACTGACACCTCAGCTCACTAACTAAATAAAGATTCAGTTTTAATTAAGGGAAAAAAAATCTATAAGGACGGGGAATAGACATCCTGACATTATAGGGTTAATATCTACAGATAAAGACAAAGTAACAGAACATAATAAAAGACGTAAAAAGAGGCCAATATAAGGTTTACTTACACTTCACTGCCATCTGCACCCCTCTAGTGAGTGGCCCCTCGGCAGTTATCATGATGTCACTGTGTGATGTCATCATCCCATTCCATGGATCACTAATCACCAGTAACAACAGTAACTGTCCGAAGTTACAAAAACCTGAAACCAATCCAGTTTACATGAAATGGTCCTTTAAGGGATTATGAGAGGATTAGAAAAACATAACCACTTTCTTCCAAAAACAGCGCCACACCTGTCCACAGGTTGTTTGTGGTATTGTAACTCAGCTCCATAGAAGTGAATAGAGCTGAGCTGTAACACCGGACACAATCGACAGTTTGTGTTTTTGGAAGAAACAAGACAGAATTTTTTAAATCTTGTACAATCTTATACCATTTTCAGAGACAAAGAGGATAGGAGCTCTAGTCCCATTGGAGGTAGCATTCCTAAAAGTCAAGATCAACCCTTTAAAGAGTCTCGTTAAATGACTTAGGATAGAAAACTAAAACAGAATCTTTATTTGCAGTCAAGTGTTTTTGGGCTTTTTGCTTCTCATCAGTGCAAAGTTATGTCCTATAGGCAGAACTAGAGCTACTGTCCTATTCCTCTGAACAAACTACTTGCACATTTAAATTCCTAGGGAAACATTTTATGGCCTATAAGTCTCCCTACATCAACTTGTATAGAATAGATAAAAAGCGGTCTGTGGAGCATGGTCAATAATAGTAAGCCTCATATCTCCTGGACCTTTTTGATGGACAATGACCATGTACCCGACACTGTCTCTGACCGACTGGTCAGTTTGATTAATAAAGAGATATTCTGGATCTTCAAATTGGGCACGTTGGCCCCTGAAGGTTTAAATTTGGCTCTTGAAAATGTAACCAGTTCTTAAGGTTATTTCTTGTTCCTTTCTAATTGATTTACAATTGTCATGTTTTAAACAATTTTTTTCATTTTTCTTTTATCACCAATTTGCAATACGTCACAATACAGTGACGTTTGTGAGTATTTTGCATTGGTGATGTATATTTTACATTGGTAAATGTATGTTTAACATTGTCTACTAACCCCTGGGGGCAATTTGTATTATTGATGTATTTTTGAATATTTGTTCATGAACATGTATTGCTATATTCTGTACCTTATATAATATGTTTTTGGTTTCTTGTATTCATGTGAAGGTGGTTTATGTGAAACCATTGGAGGCACGTATTCACCGGCACATGAAGGGTCTCTTCTATTTGGACCCAGGTTTAACTTATTAGTGTCTGAACAAAATCAATGAATATATCAACCAATCACTGTGAAGCTCTGTCTATATATGTTTTATCTTGTTTTCATACCCTTGTACCACCTGAGGAAGATAGCTTACTATCGAAACGCGTTGTGGAAAGGGCTCATTAAATACTTATTTTTTTTAGCCCCAAATCCGTTTTCTCTAGTGTCAATCCTTCAGCGCTCCATAGACCGCTTTTTATCTATTCTATACATTCTCTCAGTCCCTCTCTTGGGGGTCAGCTGCAGGAGCAGCTTCCATACAATAACTGCTTAAACCCTTCCCTGTAATTCCCCTCCGTTTGTTCAAATAGAGGACCTGCGTTCAGGGGGCCGCTTCCTCTCAACCAACAGGACCTGTGATGACGCGCATTTGATCCCGAGTCACGTGGTCTGCGGGCGGTCACATGGTCCGCGACCAGGAACCCGGAAACGGTGAGCACAAACGGCGGTCTGCAACACACAGCACGTGGTGTGCCCAGCCACCTGCACCGTGTGGTGAGACTTGCCTGCTCTCTCCATCCTCAGACTGTCACCGGGGTTGTGCAGGGGTGCACAACTCCATTAGGTGAGTGGCCTCTTGGCCGTTTTCTCCATATCAATCCACAAGGTCCTTCACATAGCGCGCTTTTTCTCCTTCTCTCCTTCCCTACATCAACTTGGCACTCTCTTCAAGGAGACACTTTACCCCTTCAACCATTTAAATATTATGTAATTGTGAATGGCAATAGATAAAGATTTATGACAGTTATTTCTATATTCCTAATTACACTTCATCCATACATAGTGATGTATTGTACCTGTGTATGGATGGTGGATACATAGACAGAAGGCCGGGTGGGCACATGACACATTTTGCTCATTAACTAAATAAAAGTTCAAATATTATTCGAGAATGAAGGAAATGAGGAACGAGAGGGAAAGACACAATCGATTGATAGGAGATAAATCAGCAGATAATATAAGGCTACTTACACTCCACTAACTGTAAACCCTCAGAGGAGTTCCGTCCGGCAGTTGCTTATATATCAGCGTCACAACATTCCGTGACCTCATAACCGACAATCACCTACAACCAATGCACTGGACATGAATGGTCTTCTAACCTCTTATGGACACAACTGGTTTTAGCCTTAAAGAGACAGACCATTTTACATTATTTATGTTTTTATCATTGCATTGCATTATTTTTTTCTATAATTTAGTCTTATTTTGCCATGTTTTTTGTGACATTTTTTTTTCTTATTTAGCATTTAGGAAGGAGTGATAATATCCTACAAAACGCGTTTAGCGAATACTGCATCTAGCCAAATTTATCCAGCCGTTGAACTACAAGTTACAGCATCTTTGAGTGTACTATTATCAAATTCTAATGCATTAATAAGCATTCTGTATGAATTGTGGTACCACGAGCTGCAGCATTTTCTTCACACGGTAGTTTTTAAGAAAAATAAAAGATAAAAATTCTAAATCCCCACTTTTCCTGCAATAATAATTCAGAAATAAAAAAATAAGCATCTTTAGTATCGCTGCATCTGGAAAAATTCTGATAAAAATATAAAATTAATAAACTAAAACAGTAAATGCCGTAATGAGAAATAAAACACAAACTTGAAAAAAACTGAAACTCAAAGAATTGCAGTTTTTTTTTTAATTTTGGCCACCACATTGTCTTAAAAATTGCAATAAAAAGTAATCATAAAATCTTAATTTCCCCCAAATTTTATCATTTATCACATTATCAAGTGTCAGCTTTCCATCAGTGATGTACCACTAATGGCGGCAAGTCTCCTGGCTGCTATGCGGCCCGTGAGTTGGGGTGGTCAGTGCCAGTGGTGGCACCACCCCACCACCCGGCTTCGCACTTCCAACTGTATCGGCATCCTGGATGCCAATACAGTTGAAAGCAATAATGGAGGAGAAATGGAGACGTCTCAGCGGCCATTATATTATATGGAGGGTTATGTGTGGCTATTATATTATATGGAAGGCTATGTGGGGGCCATTATATTCTATGGAAGTCTATGTGGGGGCCATTATATTATATGGAGGGCAATATGGGCCCATTATATTATATGGACGGCAATGTGGTTCCTTTATTTTATATGGAAGGCTATGTGGGATCATTATACTGTTTGGAGGGATATATTGGGACCATTATACTGTTTGGTGGGATACGTGGGGCCGTTAAACTATGTGGTGGCTATTTTACTGTTTGGAGTGCTATGTGGGGGCTATTATAATGTTTAGAGGACTATGTGAGGGCCATTATAATGTTTGGAGGGCTATGTGAGGGCCATTATAGTGTTTGGAGAGCTTTGTCTGGCCGTTATACTGTTTATGAGGATTAGTGGAGGCCATTAGAAAGTGTAGAGGTTTGTGTGGGGTCCATCATACTGTGTGGGGTCATCATATTGTATGGAGGGCTGTGTTGGAGTCACAGTTAGGGCATCATACTGGCTTGGGGGGTCATCATACATTGCCAGATGGGTACAGTAGGGTCATCATACTGTACATTTGGAGGGTGCTGTGTAGGAATTCACTGTGGTGGGTATCATACTGTGTTTGGGGGGCACTTTTTGTTGGCATCATATTTTATGAGGGCACTGAAAGAGGAATCTAGGGGCATCAAAAGAAGGTAAATTACTCTGTAAGGGCTGCAAAGTTGAGAGATATGCTCTTCTGTGCCCCACATAATATATATATATATATATATTTTTTTTTTCTTAGAGAGGGGAGTAGGGGTGATTAGAAGCTCTGTAATGGGATCCCATGATTTTTATGTATGCCTCTGCTTGCCACGCTAAAAAAAAAGAAAAGCCCTCATAGAGGTTTATTGACGGAAAAATAAAAAATTACATGTCTCAGACAATAGCAACAGAAAACTAAAAAAAATATATATATATCAAGTTTGGTATCGCTATAATTATACTGAATTGTAGAATCATATTGCCAGGTCATTTTTGCCACACAATGAACACTATAAAAACAAAATGGAAAAAAAAAATGTCATAATTGCATTTCCTTCACAAATTCACGGCACTTGGATTTTTTTTTCTGTTTTCCAGTACATTGTATGTACAAATGAATTGAGTTATTCCAAACTACAACTCATCTAGGAAAAGAAAAAATTCCCCATCTGCCTTTTTTGACGGAAAACTGAAAAAGTTATGTCTCTTGGAAGAAAGGGAGGAAAAAAGCAAAAACAAAAAATCGCTCTATTGAGAAGGGGTTAAAGACAAGATCATAATGACCGCCGTCGCGACCAGGACCTGTTGTTTGCACGCTGAAGTCAGCTGCAGGTTTCAGAAGAGGACCCCGCACGGCGGAGGAGAAGAGGGAAGGTGAGGATAATGGCTTTTTTTTTTTGTAGACATTACAGAACAGAGGCAAAACAGGGGATATATACCAGGATGGGGCACAGGGTAAGTGACATATGTACTAGGATGGGGGATGTACTGTATATACCAGAATGGAACACATGATGGACACATATACCAGGATGAGGGACTTATATACAAGGATGGAGAGCATCAGATGCAGAGAAGCAATTGACGCGCCCCCTGGGCCGTGGGGTACTCGGCAGCCGGGCCTCTGCGTATGCCGGTGGGGGATATCATGGTGGCTGGCCCGGTCTGTGACCCAGGGCGGTCAGTAAACAAATGGGAATATTTATAGGGAATTTGGAAAGTTTGTGACGCCACCTGTGGAATGCGGCTAAGGGGAGCCGCCGCTGCAGAGCAGTCCTCTGGAGCTGGTGTTACGGCAGCAGGGATGGTGTGGCTCTCCACAGGTAGAGCTGGCTCCAGGGCAGTGTAGGGGTGAACGGTGGATGGTGCAGGGGAGAGACGGCAGGATGGTCCCGGAGGAAAGACGGACACTCACACGGGGGTAAGCTTCAGTACCTTTACTGGTGATGCTGCAGGCACGGTCCAGGGTACTCCAGGCGAAGGGCGCACTTTTGGACTCTCCGCAGTGAGCGGGTATAGGGCCTCCTGATCCATGGCTTTACTCTCTGAGCTTCTGACCTGCCTGGAGCTAGGCCTTGCTTGGTTACTGTCTCTCTTTGCACCTGCTGACCTGGTGGTAGGACCTTCTCCTGGAGATCACTCTCCCTTGACGCTGGGGCCTTCCTGACTCCTAGCCCTGGAACTGCAATCAGCATTTGGTGAACTTGGGACCTGTGTCCTCCAGGGGTTCCGGTGGTTCCTACTGGGTGTAAAGGGTCCCTGTGAGCGTGGACCCGGTGTCCGATATATATATATATCGGGGTGAGCCTGTTATGCTCCTCTGCCCCCTCGCTACGTCTTCCTTCTCCTCTCACCTTTGGCCACACTCAGGGCCCTCACTAGGCTCTCACACGTGCTGTAGGCCTTGGCTCGCCTAAGCACAACAGCCAGCGTGCTGCCTCTTCGCTGCTCTCTGAGCGTCAGCACGCTCTCAGACTCCTTCTCAGTCTGACTCTCAACTCTCAACTCCAACACCGAACAATAAACTGGAACTGAGCTGCCTGGCTCCACCCTCCCTATATATATCCCTAACGGGCTCCCTCTGCTGGTCTGAGGTGGTAGGGTGGAGGTGTGTGAATGTGTTAGGGCCTCTTGTGAAGAAGTCCATCCATGCACCCTTCTGGGATCTATGGCACCAGTGCGTAGCAGGGCGCCACAGAATGATGGGAGAGGGAGTGTCACATGAACCTCCTTCCTCCATCATTGCTTTCAATTGTATCGGAATCTGGGGGGGGCGGTTCTCACTGGCCAGAGGGGCAACCCAATGCGGCACTGACACCGGTTCTCCCCAGCTCATGGGCCCCATAGCAGTCACCTGGCCTGCCACCATTGGGGGTACGTCACTGCCCATGACCCAAGCGCTGCAAGGCATGTTGTATGTTCAACTACTGCCTAGAATGTTGAGTTTTCTGGGTTTGAGTCCTGGGAGAGGTTCGCAAAAAAAAAAAAAATTATAGGTTTCTAATAGTGATGGGCGAGCACTAAAATGCTCGCGTGCTTAATGCTCGGGCTGAGCAAATTGGAATACTCGGGTGCTCAACTCAAGCAACTAGCCCAATGTAAGTCTATGGGAAACTCGAGCATTTTTCAGGCAGCTCCACCCGGCGGTCTGCAGAGGGCCTAAAAATTGCCCAAATGACATGGGGACAGCATGGGGAAGACCCCTGGAAGCAGTTCTGACTCCCAGGTCACTGCTGTCAACAATGTTGTCAGAGGTATTATGCCACTTTTACAGACTCACGATAAAACATACAAAAACGAATCCAAAATGGATTTTCCTGAGAAATATGTTAAGGAACATCCTTTCCAGGGTAATGACTTGCATGTAAGATAAAATAAATAACCAAAACCAAAAATACTCCTCCACACCTTGGGCTGTGTTCATACGTAGAGTTTTTGATGCGTTTTTGCACTTTTGCATTGATTTCAACCAAACAAATGCATTCACTGGGAAATGTCATTTTAACATTTTACAACCTTATCTGGCCATGTGGTGTGTGACACATCATCAGACACATGCATACAGTACTGAAAAGAAGTGGGAACAGCTTGGGGAAGACCCCTGGAAGCATCTCTGTCTCCTAGGTCACTGCTTAAAACTGTGCCCATCATAAGTGATCCTTGGCGCATATGAAGATGCCTTCTGCCATGCACCTGTCGTTGCAGACTTGCAACAATCACCGTTCATGTTCTTGTCCCAGAGCGACGTTCAGTTGTCCCTACCCCATTCTTTGGAATGCAAGCGCAAGTATGCAGCCAGCCACCCACCCACAGGCTGCAATACTATACTGCCAAATTTTTGACAGCTGCTTGCACTAGAAATGTGGCCTTTTATACAGCCACTATTTCTCCCGGTATCGTCTCCGCCTTCCACAAGCACGGGTCCCACAACATTACCCGTGCCTTTTCCAGTGCACTTACTGGGAAGGACCGCCTAACCACAACCACGTGGTCAAGTGAATGTGGCCAGGGACAGTACAGAGCCAGTCCACAGCTTTTTTTTGCTGAGAGTTGTATTTCACCACAGCCATATTCTTTAGCTTGGTGAAAGGACTTGGGAAACCATATCTACTCCAGCTGTCATTTCTCACAGAAAGTCCTCTAAAGTTGCTTTCACTTGAAATGTGGCCTTTTAGGCTCGTGGAGGCGGAGGCTTTTCAAAACCTCATGACGGCGGTGGCCGGGTGTCCATACTCGGTCCTCAGCTGCCACTATTTCTCCCAGTATCGTCTCCGCCTTCCATAAGCACGGGTCCAACAACATTACCCGTGCCCTCCCCAGTGCACTTACTGGGAAGGACCGCCTAACCGCAAACAGGTAACTGTGGCCAGAGACAGTATGGAGCCAGTCCACAGCTGAGTTGTATTTCACCACAGCTATATTCTTTAGTTCAGTGAAAGGACTGGCATAGAGAGAAACCGTATCTACTCTGGGTGTCATTTCTCCCAGGAAGTCCACTAACAATTTAAAGACACATAGAGCAGGGCCACAGTAACAAGTACAACATGTTTCCATTAGAAAGGAGAAGGTCTGCTATACAGTTATAGGGTATGCAGTGAGTCCAATGGCTGACCAAATTCAAGAAAAACCCCACTAACAATTTAAAGACTCATAGAGCAGGGCCACAGTAACAACAAATTCCCATTAGAAAGGAGAGGGTTTCCCATAGTGTTGGCCTATGCAGTGAATGCAAGGGCTGCCAAAAATTGGGAGGCAATCCAATTTCCCTTGGAAGAGACTTAGAGGGCCTCATAAAAAAATGTTCCCATTAGAAAGCTCTCCTATAGTTGTAATGCCCATGCACTAAGTGTATGGGCTGACAGACATTTATCCGTGGGGGGTATATATGAACATGCTGTATAAAAAAAATTTTTTACGGGCATCATAAAAACTAGTGTTGAGCAAGCACTAAAATGCTCGGGTGCTCGAAGCGCGGGCTGAGCTCACCATGATACTCGGGTGCTCGACCCGAGCTACGAGCCCAATGTTAGTCTATGGGAGACCTGAGCATTTTTGCGGTGGCACTCCTGGCAGTCTGTAGAAAGCCTAAAAAGTTCCCAAAACGACAGTGACAGTGCTCAAAGGCATGGGGGCAGCATGGGGATCGCCCCTGGAAGCATTTCTGACCCCCAGGTCACTGCTGTCAACAACGTGGTCAGAGGTATTAAGTCACGTTTACGGGCTCACAATAAAACGTTCAAAAACTAAACTGAAACTGCTTTCCTGTGAAATTTGTTAAGGAATTTCCTTTCCAGGGTAAAGATTTGTGTATAAGGTAAAATAAATAACCAAAAACAAAAATACTCCTCCTCACCTTGGGCTATGTTCACAAGTAGGATTTTTCATGCATTTTTGCACTTTTGTATTGCTTTCAATCGTGACAATGCATTCACCAGGAAATGTCATTTTAACATTTTACAATCATATCTAGCCATGTGTTGTGTGAGACATGCATACAGTGCTGAAAAGACAAGGGAACAGCATGGGGAAAACCCCTGTAAGCATCTCTGACTCCCAGGTCACTGCCTAAAAGTGTGCCCATCAGAAGTGATCCTTGCCGCATCAGAAGATGCAGACTTGCAACTATCCCTGTGCAAGTCCTTGTCCCAGGGCAATGTTCAATTGTACCTCCCCCATTCCTTGCAATGCAAGCGCAAATATTCAGCCAACCACCCACCCACCCGCCGTCTGCAATACCATACTGCTAGCTTTCACTTGAAATGGGGCCTTTTAGATTGGAGGAGGCCGAAGCTGGCAACTACCTCATGGCTCCTTCGGCAGCGAGGTATCCATACTCAGTCCCAAGCCTCCCGGCGGCCGGGTGTCCACGCTCGGTCCCCAGCCGCCAGGGGGGTGGCCGGGTGTCCATAATCGGTCCCCAGCCGCCCTGTGGCCGGGTGTCCACACACGGTCCCCAGCCGCCTGGGGGCAGCCGGGTGTCCATAAACGGTCCCCAGCCGCCCCTATTTCTCCTGTCACCTTCCCCCACTATTTTCTTAGCCTGGCCTGCTTTAGGGAAGCATTGGACGAGCCCACCAGAGAACCAGACTCCTCCGGTGGGCCCTGGCTTCTGACTCGCCCCCTGGGCCGTGGGGCACTCGGATCCGGGCAATAGGGGGAACGATGGGAGTAGTAGTGGCAACCCGGTTCCGTGGCTCAGGGTGGTCAGGCCAGTGGTAGTCCGTTATGTGTTATTAATTATGTCCGACTACGCCACCCGTGGATTTGCGGTTATTAGGAACCGCCGCTGCATGCAGACCGCTGGGGCTGATGAGGTGTGCAGCTATGGTAGTGTGACTCCCCACGGGAAGAGTGCGGCCCCAGGGCAGTATAGTGGATGGTGGGAGTAATGGTAGTGAGAGTCCCAGTGCTGATAGTGCTGGAGGAACAAGGAGCACACAGACAACAGGTTGCAGTCCAGGGTCTTTACTAAACAGGTAAACTGACCCACAAACAGTCCCGGCTAGGAGGGGACCGGGATGTCTGAGAGCAACGGGGAAATTGGCCCTGGTCAGGGTGAGGGTGTAGGCCTACCGTGCTTTCTGCGCTCCTTCTGGCTATCTCCTCCTGATAGGGTAACAGCCCACGTTTCCGAGCTTTCCGTGTTTTCTCGCCTGTATGGCCTGCGACGTGGGTTCCTTTCTGCTCCCAGCCTTGTACGGCTTTACTGGTCCCTTCGGTTGTGGCAGGGCCTCCAGGCTTCTTAGGCCAAGGAATGTACAGTCCCTTGCGGACTGGTTCTCTGCTGGGGGATGTGGAATCCTTCCAGCCTCAGACACCAAAGTCTGGTAAAATTAAGTCTTTTCTCTGCCAAGACAGGCTCTCTTCGCCTCTTGTCTCTGGCTTGTGGCTCTCATACTGCCACACTTCCTCTTAGGTGCAACACAACTTTCTGTCCCTGCTTTGGGACACCTCTCAGTGCTGAGGCAGGTAGTCCAGTACTCCCTAACCCTGCCCTCAGTACCAGCTTTTATAGGGGCAGCCAGCTCCCCCTACTGGCCTGAGACAGGAGGCATTGCATGCTAATGTTCCCCTGACTAGAGAATCTCCCCGTTGCTCTCAGACACAGCTTTAATTACACTTGTGGCATCCAGGTCAGGGTGACACATTCCCCCCTAGTGAAATTTAGTACTCCGGGACTAAACAATAAACAAAGACAGTATGCATAACAATAAAACAATAACAGACAGACGACGCACAAATTGAGTTCTTAAGGTCACAGTGTGGCCTGTGACCGGGTGTCCATATCACCAAAACAACGGGGAGCCTTTACCAGGTGGGGGTCTGTCCTACCCCAAGTCCTTTACAGTCTTAGTTCATTCCTTGGTTAGGCTCCAAACGCAGTCCATACAAGGTCCTGGTTATAAAAAGTCCATAACCTGTGAGTCCTTACAGTAACTGCAAGAAACTGAAACACAGAATTACCAAACAAGCATGTAACTTGGCAAACAATTCAACATTTGGCAACAGGGTTATTTACAATCTTAGTACACTCTATATTCTCCAGCGAGCGGGTATCTGTCCCTTTGTGCTCCTGGTTGACCTACGTAGCCCACTGTCTGGTGGTGGACCAATCTGGCTTTCCCCACTAGCGTTAGGGGTACAGCTACCAGCTGGGTGTACAGGTAAGGCAGGCAGCTGTCTGCGGGTCCTTTGGCTTACCGCAGGCATGGCAGGCTCACTGTCAGCAGAGGGTTGACTCTCCTGGGCTGCTGGTACAGGCTCTTCTGCCTCTGGAACCGCTTGCTCCTCTTCACCTTCCGGCTCTGGTGTTGGTTGTTGCTGTGCCGGTTGCAGGAAATGCAGGACAGGTACCACTATGGCATCATTTATGCGAGTCCAGGACTGAGGGAACTCTCCAAGAACGGTGCTGATCATTTCTTCCTTGTCCTCTGCGGGTTCAAGGTCACTCTGATCCTCTTCTGCACTACGGAGTTGCTCAGGGCACCTTTTGAGGTGGTCTCTGGAGACGACACTAGTGGTTTCTCCTCCATCCTTGGTGATTAAGCACACCTTTGGGTTGTCGTGGTCAGACTGCAGTACGGTGTAGGGTTCCCTTTCCCACTGGTCGTCCAACTTATGTAGCCTTCTTTTTCATTTTAGGACTTGCTCAACAGGTTCTAGGGGACTAGCAGGGGCGTGTTGATTGAAGAGTCTTTCTTGCTTCTCTCTCACCTGGGTTAGGCTCTTCTCCACACTCTCCTGTACCTTCTTGTACTGCAGTTGCCTTTCCGTATCCCAGTCCGCATCCGGGGAGGTGTCCTCAGGTATTAGGACTCCCATCTCCAGGTCTACGGGCAGCTTACCCGGTCTGGCTCGCATCAGGTAAGCCGGGGCGCAGTTTGTAGCATTCACCGGGATATTGTTGTATAGGTCTATCAGATCCGGCAGTTTTTCTGGCCACAGGCTGCGTTCCTCCAGGGGCAACGTCTTCAGGAGATCAATGACTATATTGTTCATCTTCTCACACATCCCGTTGGTTTGTGGATGGTAAGGCGTTGTCCGAATTTTCTTACAGCCATAGAGGTTGCAGAACTCCTGGAAGATTTCAGCCTCGAACGCTGGATCCTGGTCTGTCAGGACCTGTTCCGGATACCCGTGTGGACGGCAGAAGTATTGCTGGAAGGCTCTGGCCGCTGTTTGGGCTGTCAAGTCCTTTACCGGGACCACCACTAGAAAACGGGAATAGTGGTCCACGATTGTCAGGGCATAGATGTATCCTGACCGGCTTGGAGCCAATTTGACGTGGTCCAGAGCTACCAGCTCAAGAGGCTGCGTGGTGACGATGGGCCTCAAGGGTGTCTTCTGGCTGGTGCGGTCCTTCCTCCTCAGGTGACAAGGGCCACAGTCTCTGCACCACTTTTCTACAGCTCCTCTCATGCCGACCCAAAAGAATCTTCCTCTTAACAGGAACTCCAGTTTCTTCCAACCGAAGTGTCCCGCTCTGTCATGGTAAGCCCCCAGGACCATAGCTGCATCTCGCCTTGGGACCACGACTTGCCAGGTCAGCTCGTGCGTCCGGTGGTTAACAATCCTTCTGCACAACTTGCCTTCGTAGAGGAACAGCTTGCTCTTCTCCTTCCATAGCTGCTTGGCTTCCTCTGGGGCATCTGGATCTAGGCGGGCGTCTTCCCGGGTCAGCAGATCTTTCACCAGGCGGACTGCTGGGTCACTATCTTGGGTCTCGGCCCAGCTGTGGTGAGGTAGGGGATTCATCATCACAGTTGTTAGATCCTCCTCCTTCACGCGGTGAGAGTGTTGAGCGGCTCCATACCGGTGAAACGCGGGGAGTTCTACCTCCTCCAGCTCTTCTGGGTCTTCGTCACCTTCAGGTAAGTGAGGCATCCTTGATAGGGCGTCCGCGTTGGCGTTGGTTTTGCCTGCCCGGTACTTGATCACGAAGTCATAGTTGGAGAGACGGGCCATCCACCGCTGTTCCAGGGCACCCAGTCTTGCATTGTCCAGGTGTGTCAATTGGTTGTTGTCCGTGTACATGGTGAACTTTGCTGAGGCCAGGTAATGCTTGAAGCGTTCCGTCACGGCCCACACCACCGCCAAGAATTCTAGCTTGAAGGAGCTGTAATTCTCCGGGTTCCTCTCGGTTGGCCTCAGCTTCCGACTGGCGTATGCGATCACCCGTTCTCTGCCCTGTTGGTTTTGGGACAGTACGGCTCCCAGTCCCACATTACTGGCATCTGTGTGCAGAATGAAAGGCTGGCCGTAATCAGGGTAGGCCAGGATCTCATCCCCTGTGAGGGCCATCTTTAGCTGGCGGAAGGACTCCTCTTCCGGTTTATCCCACTTGAAGGGTGGCTTTGGACTTCGGGACTTAGACTGTCCGATCAGGAGGTCCTGCATAGGAGCTGCCATCTTAGTGAACCCGGGGATGAACCTTCGGTAGTTGCCTACCAACCCGAGAAACTGTCTCACCTCTTTGATGTTCGATTGGCTTGGCCAGCTCTTGATTGCCGTGACCTTGTCAGGGTCGGGGGCCACTCCTTCCGCGCTTACCACGTGCCCTAGGTACTGGACCTTTGGTTTCAGCAGGTGACACTTCGATGGTTTCACCTTCAGGCCATAGCCTGCCAGGGCTTCGAACACCTCGGTCAGGTGCTTGAGATGGTCCTCGTAGGTCTTCGAATAGACGATCACGTTGTCCAGGTAAAGGAGGACCGTCTCGAAGTTTCGGTGCCCTAGACAGCATTCCATCAGCCGCTGGAAGGTCCCTGGTGCGTTGCAGAGTCCGAAAGGCATACAGTTGAATTCGCTCAGTCCCATCGGGGTGGTGAAGGCGGTCTTCTCCTTGTCAGCCTCTGCCACAGGAACCTGCCAGTACCCGCTAGCAAGGTCCAAAGTAGAAAAGAAGTTAGCAGATTTTAGTGCGGCTAAAGACTCCTCTATTCTAGGCAGCGGATATGCATCTTTGTGGGTGATACGGTTGATTTGTCTATAGTCCACGCACATTCTCATGGTGCCGTCTTTCTTTTTCACCAGAAACAAGGGGGCTGCCCAGGGGCTACAGCTATCTCTAATGACCCCAGCTTCTTTCATCTCTCTTAGCATGCCCTTAGCGTTCTGATAATGTGCAGGGAGTACAGGCCTGTGTCTCTCTTTTATTGGTGGGTGGCTCCCTGTGGGGATGTGGTGTTCTATCCCCTTTACTCTGCCGAAGTCTAGCGGGTGCTTACTAAAGACTCTCTCGTACTCCTGTACCACCCGGTAGACTCCTTGTTTTTGGTGCAGGGGAGTGGAGTCAGCACCCACGTGGAGTTTCTGGCACCAGTCCTCCTTTTGTTTCTGGGAGCCATTACCCTCCGCCTGTGGAGATGGAGGCAAGGGCTCCACGGCCCTGATAGCTTGGTGTTCGACAACAAACAGTTTGGCGAGTGTAGCGTACCTGGGTAAGTGTACCTCCCTCTCCCCAATGTTGAGGATGCGGACGGGCACCCTTCCATGTCGGACATCAACCACCCCCCGGGCTGTCAAAATGGTGGGCCTGCTGTCTGAGTACACGGGTTCTACCATGGCTTGGTAGTCTCTACCTCTCAACCCGATTGCAGTCCGACACCAGATCATCATTTCACTTTTGGGAGGCATGGAAATGGGGAATGGATCACTGAGTCTTACGCTACCGATCTCACCACCAGACAGTTCTACCTGCTGCCGTCTCATCAGGGCTTTTATCTCCTTGTTGAGGACTCTCTGTTGGCTGGAACTAGCATTCACCGCCACCTGTTGTAGAATTACAATTACCTCTGAAAGACAATTTTCAATTATGTTAGTACCCACAGTTATTTTAGGGTGACTTTAATGACGGTCAATGTCCACAATAATCACTCCCTGTGCCGGCAGTTCAACTTTACCAATTTTAATGGTCATCTCCTTGAACCCCATCTGCGGCACGGGTAAGCCATTACTGGCGATGATGCTCAAGTTACTGTCTGGGTACCGTGTGATATCAGCATCAGTCCAATACTGCTTAAAAAGTACATAAGGGATTGTGGTTACTTGCGACCCAGTATCAAGCAAGGCGCTTATGGGGATACCGTCCAGCACCACGGGTAAAACCGGGCGCCCCCCCACGTACTTATTACGCCAATTGTAAGGGCCTGGTGATCTTATGCCTGGGGGTTGGCCCTCTGCCCCAGGTTGGACCCGTTTAAATTACAGTACCTGGAAATGTGTCCGGGCTGGTTGCATCGACGGCAAATGGGCTGTCCATCCTCTGCGTAGCAGTCTGTGGGCCTCCCTCGGAACGACGGGATCCTCCTCTGTCGACGCCACGGGACATCCTCCGGACTTGAAGCCAGCTCGATGGGTCTTGACGGGTCCACTCGCAACGCCTGGACGGTCCTGGTCAATGCCGCGACGCTCCTGGTCAGCTCCTGGACTTGGTGGTGCAGGTCTTTCGACGGGGCTTGGTTCAGGGCCTGTGCATCAGCCTCCACGGAGTCCATAGAGGAGGGCGCCGCCTCCTGGTGGTGGGTGATAGCAGGGCGCCGGGGGTTTATAGCGCCACTGGTTTGGTTGCAGATTCACGGAGCACCCTTATGGCCCTGTCCTTAAATTGGGCAAAGGTCAGATCGGGATTCTGAAAGAACATGAGGCGCAGTTGGGCCCTGTGGGCGCTAGACAGCAGACCC
Organism: Phyllobates terribilis; assembly: GCF_046119375.1. Taxonomy (NCBI): domain Eukaryota; kingdom Metazoa; phylum Chordata; class Amphibia; order Anura; family Dendrobatidae; genus Phyllobates; species Phyllobates terribilis. The sequence goes on from NW_027362773.1 coordinate 107,804,333, forward strand.
TCTATGAATTGTTCTGTTAGCAGCTTATCGGTTTCCTGCACACTGCCAGGGTCAGTTTGTTGAATAGCCCTCAAGGCTTCCTGCAGATTTAGGGCATAGTCTCTGATGCTGTCCTGTGCCCGCTGCTTACATCCATAGAACCTCATTTTAATCTCAGCGGAGGTACGTGTATCAAAGGTACCCCGCAGCCGGGCCAGAATACCCTTCACAGTCCTTTTCTCCTCAGTGGGCCATGATTTTACCTCCCTTTGGGCTGCGCCAGTTAACTGCCCTGCCAATATGCTGACCTTCTGCTCCTCTGTCAGGGTGTAAACCTGGAACAAACTGTACAGCCTTTCTTTAAAGTCAGTTAGGGCATGGGGCTCCCCTGAGTATTTGGGCAGCCAGGCCGCTCCAGGGATGTAGGGCAAGGAAAAGGGCATCACCGCTGCTGCAGCTGCGTTGGTGGTAGTGGGCGCCCCTGTGTCCGACATCTTCCTCCCCCCTAGTTAAGCGTGGCCTACCTTCCGACGATCCTCTTCTGTAGGCCGCGGCTCCGCTGCTGCTGCTATGGACGAGGACCTGGCGTCGCGTCCTAATGACGTCAGCGTCGCTCTCTCTCCCTTCCAGGACCTTGCGCAGCGTCGGTGCGTGGGGCGGAGCTTCGGATCTCGCGCGGTTTTGACGTCCACGCCCCTCTTCTTCCCGCACGGCGTCCTGAAGATGGCGTCCGATGGCGGGAAGCAGCCGCGGATGGCGGGAAGACGGCAGAAGACGGCGGGAAACGGTCCAAGATGGCGACTGATGGCGGGAATCGGCTCCGGATGGCGGGAAACGACTCCGGGCGGCGGGAAACGGTCCAAGATGGCGACTGATGGCGGGAATCGGCTCCGGATGGCGGGAAACTTCGCCACAGGTAAGTTTACAAAAGTCTTTTTCAGGCACGCAGTACCCGGTGGTTGCGGGCACGAAATCCTGCCGACTACGCCAAAACTGACTCGCCCCCTGGGCCGTGGGGCACTCGGATCCGGGCAATAGGGGGAATGATGGGAGTAGTAGTGGCAACCCGGTTCCGTGGCTCAGGGTGGTCAGGCCAGTGGTAGTCCGTTATGTGTTATTAATTATGTCCGACTACCCACCCGTGGATTTGCGGTTATTAGGAACCGCCGCTGCATGCAGACCGCTGGGGCTGATGAGGTGTGCAGCTATGGTAGTGTGACTCCCCACGGGAAGAGTGCGGCCCCAGGGCAGTATAGTGGATGGTGGGAGTAATGGTAGTGAGAGTCCCAGTGCTGATAGTGCTGGAGGAACAAGGAGCACACAGACAACAGGTTGCAGTCCAGGGTCTTTACTAAACAGGTAAACTGACCCACAAACAGTCCCGGCTAGGAGGGGACCTGGATGTCTGAGAGCAACGGGGAAATTGGCCCTGGTCAGGGTGAGGGTGTAGGCCTACCGTGCTTTCTGCGCTCCTTCTGGCTATCTCCTCCTGATAGGGTAACAGCCCATATTTCCGAGCTTTCCGTGTTTTCTCGCCTGTATGGCCTGCGACGTGGGTTCCTTTCTGCTCCCAGCCTTGTACGGCTTTACTGGTCCCTTCGGTTGTGGCAGGGCCTCCAGGCTTCTTAGGCCAAGGAATGTACAGTCCCTTGCGGACTGGTTCTCTGCTGGGGGATGTGGAATCCTTCCAGCCTCAGACACAAAAGTCTGGTAAAATTAAGTCTTTTCTCTGCCAAGACAGGCTCTCTTCGCCTCTTGTCTCTGGCTTGTGGCTCTCCTACTGCCACACTTCCTCTTAGGTGCAACATAACTTTCTGTCCCTGCTCTGGGACACCTCTCAGTGCTGAGGCAGGTCGTCCAGTACTCCCTAACCCTGCCCTCAGTACCAGCTTTTATAGGGGCAGCCAGCTCCCCCTACTAGCCTGAGACAGAGGGCATTGCATGCTAATGTTCCCCTGACTAGAGAATCTCCCCCTTGCTCTCAGACACAGCTTTAATTACACTTGTGGCATCCAGGTCAGGGTGACACACTTCTCCATCAGGGGAGTTGAGAGTGCCAAGGTGAGGAGCATGATGATGATAGAAGTTAGTGTGGCGCCCCTGAGGGTTCAGTCGCCACAGAGATACTGCACCTCACCCCGAGGTGTGGTGTCTCCCTTCTCTCAGGTAAGATGGGAATGCTGCACGGAACCCCAACCACCTACATCCAACACAACACTGCTCCAGGCCAGCAGGAGGGGCAAGACGCAATGTAGTTTTCTGCTGATCCCTGGCCCTGGCTGGAGTAGGGGGGGGACTCAAAGATAGGGGGAACCAATAGTGGGTGTGGGTGGAGGAAGTTGATACACGGAGCACATATACAGTAGGTATATAATAGGAAGCCATATTAGGAAAGGAGGTCTTTAGTGAGGGCTGTGCAGAGGAACAGTCCGGGAGCAGAGGCTCAGGCAGAGTTCTGCTCCACAGTTAGGGCCCAGCATAGTGGCCCGGAGGGGAGCAGGGAGTAGGCTCCAGTTCTAAGAAGGAATCCCAAAGGGGTATGGCGCGTGCAGAACGGCACCCGTACGTCCTGTTCCTGCCCGGTGTCAGGAGGGATCGAGCTTGCCGCATTCTAAACCCCAGGGGGTCAGGTTGGTCCCGGATCCGACGTACAGGAAGGACTTCAGCATACCCGAGCAGGATTAAGAGTGGGCAGCGTTGGGCAACGGTGAGAAGGACCAAGTGTGAAGAAGGTCAAATTAAGCACATCTGAAAGTGGGGTTCTGCCAAGCATACCTAAGCTGCTTGAAGGAGGACTGAACCGGTGAACGCAGTGCGACGAGGGAGGCCTTCACCTGTAAAGTGCACTTGTGAATTGCCTAAGAACTGTGAGTAAAGCCTTGGACGACTGCAACGAACAGCCTCTGTCTGTTTCTACACTGGCGCTATCTACCTGCACCACAACGCCCAGTACACTTCACCCACCATTCATCTATTTATCTGTACTGCCCTGAGGCCCGCTCCACCTGTAGGGAGCTGTAACATCTTAAGCTGCCTTGACACCTGCCTCAGAGGACTGTTGCAGCGCTGGTGACCTTCACCAGACACCAGAGGTGGCATCACGAACTATCTGAACTTTTATTATTAATTGCTACCCCTTTTTGTGCACTGACCGCCCTGGGCCAGCCACCGTGATATACTGCTCCAGACAGTAAGGCCCCCGGGGGGCGAGTCATTAGCATCTGCTTTGTTTTCTTTTAATGCTAGCATAAGTGTGCCGCCTGCCACCCACCCACCCCCAGGCTGCGATGCCATACTGCTAGCTTGCACTTAAAATGGGGCCTTTTAGTTTGGAGTAGGCCGAAGCTGGCCACTACCTCATGGCTGCTTCGGTGGCCTGGTATCCATACTCAGTCCCCAGCCGCCCGGCGGCCGGGTGTCCATAAACGGTCCCCAGCCGCCCCTATTTCTCCTGTCACCTTCTCACACACTTTTCTTAGCCTGGCGTGCTTTAGGGCAGCATTGGACGAGCCCACCAGAGAACCAGACTCCTCCGGTGGGCCCTGGCTTCTCCATCAGGGGAGTTGAGAGTGCCAAGGTGAGGAGCATGATGATGATGATAGAAGTTAGCATCTGCTTTGTTTTCTTGGAATGCAAGCGCATATATGTAGTAGCGTCTAGGACTGAGGTGGTCAGCGTTTTGGCGCATATCCTACCTCCTCCGAGGATTGCTGGATGTTTTCCTGCTACTATCCCAGTTCTATGACTCCCGTGAAAACAAAGCTTCAGGTGATAAATGATGGATGAGGTGGTGGCAAAGGAGAAAGAGCAGGAGGAACAGGCACCATTCACATCAATATCAGGCCAGTCAACCACACATGTCTTGTAGGATATGTTTCTGTACCAAAAGGAGCGGTTCGGCTACACAGTTATAGGGCATACAGTGAGTGCAATGCCTACCAAAAATTTAGAGGCATTCCAATGCCCCTTGGAAGTGACATGAAGGTCAGAGGGCCTTAACTAAACCATTTTTTCCATTTATAGCAACTGGGTCTCCTGTGCACTGTTGGCCTAAGCAGTGAATGGCAGGCTTTCCAAAAATTATGAGGAACTGCAATTCCCCTTGAAACAGACGTGGATTACAGCGTTCTAAAAACCTTCTACCCATTATTGGGGAGTGGGTCTCCCTTAGTGTTCGCCTATGCATTGAAAAGCAAAAGCTGACTAAAATTAGGAGGAAATGCAATGCCCGTTGGAAGAGTCGTGGAGGTCGCAGTAGCTTAACAAGACAGTTTGAATGCCCCTTGGAAAATTGGTGGAGGTCACAGTAACTTAACAGGATGGTTTTAATGCCCCTCGGAAGAGACGTGGAGGTCGCAGTAGCTTAACAAGACGGTTTTAATACCACTTGGAAAAGTGGTGGAGGTCACAGTAGCTTAACAAGACGGTTTGAATGCCCCTTGGAAAAGTGGTGGAGGACACAGTAGCTTAACAAGATGGTTTTAATGCCCCTCGGAAGAGACGTGGAGGTCACAGTAGCTTAACAAGACGGTTTTAATGCCCCTTGGAAGAGTGGTGGAGGTCACAGTAGCTTAACAAGACCCTTTTAATGCCCCTCGGAAGAGACGTGGAGGTCCCAGTAGCTTAACAAGATGGTTTTAATGCCCCTTGGAAAAGTGGTGGAGGTGACAGTAGCTTACCAAGATGGTTTGAATGCCCCTTGGAAAAGTGGTGGAGGCCACAGTAGCTTAACAAGATGGTTTTAATGCCCCTTACAAGAGCCATACAGTATAGCATCTTAAAAACATTATTCCCATTATTGGGGAGTGGGTCTCCCATAGTCTTTGCTTATGCCTTCCAAGCAAAAGCTGCCAAAAATTAGGACGGAGAAACTTGCAATGCCCCTTACAAGAGCCATGCAGTATAGCATATTACAAACATTATTCCCATTATTGGGGAGTGGGTCTCCCATAGTCTTTGCTTATGCCTTCCAAGCAAAAGCTGCCAAAAATTAGGACTGAGGAACTTGCAATGCCCCTTACAAGAGCCATGCATTACAGCATATTACAAACATTATTCCCATTATTGGGGAGTGAGTCTCCCATAGTCTTTGCTTATGCATCCCAAGCAAAAGATGCCAAAAATTAGGACTGAGGAACTTGCAATGCCACTTACAAGAGCCATGCAGTACAGCATATTACAAACATTATTCCCATTATTGGGGAGTGGGTCTCCCATAGTCTTTGCTTATGCCTTCCAAGCAAAAGCTGACAAAAATTAGGATGGGGGAACTTGCAATGCTCCTTACAAGAGCCATGCAGTACAGCATATTACCAACATTATTCCCATTATTGGGGAGTAGGTCTCCCATAGTCTTTGCTTATGCCTTCCAAGCAAAAGCTGACAAAAATAAGGACGGAGGAACTTTCAATAATGGCATCATGGACCACGGTCACCCTGGTGGTATAGTGGTGGTGGAGACTGAGGATAAGGAGAAGAACATAAAAGAGCCGAAATGAGGAAGCGTATACCCATGTGTGGGTGTGAAGCGGTGCATGTGAATACACCTCCGGAAATAACACAGTGGATTTGACTTTATGTTACTCTGCTGTCATTTGGTGGTGATGAGAAGTCTGGCCCAATCCAACCCTTGTTCATTTTGATGAGGGTCAGCTTGTCAGCATTGTCAGTTGACAGGCGAGTGCGCTTATCAGTTATAATTCCCCCAGCGGCAATAAAAACACGCTCCGATAACACGCTAATGGCAGGGCAGGCCAGCACCTCCAAGGCGTACAGAGCGAGTTCATTCAAAGTGTCCAGCTTGGATACCCAATAATTAAAAGGCACAGAGGAATCACGGAGGACGCTGGTACAGTCAGCAAGGTACTCCCTCACCATCTTTTGAAACTTTCCTCTCCTTGTGAGAGTACCCCGCGCCTCAGGGTATGTCCGAAGGGAGGGTCTGAGAAAACTGTCCCAGAACATTGACAGTGTTCCCCTGCCTCTGCTGGATTGGAGTTACATCTCTCTTGCATGTACGCCTTGGTTGGGCAACGAACTGTGACCTCTGCCGCTAGCGTGTTCAGATGGGAATTCTGCAGCAAGCGCCTTCTGGTACTGCCCCATTTTTGTAGACCTCTCCACCTCAGGAATAAGAGAGTGAAAGTTCTCCTTGTAGCGGGGGTCTAAAAGTGTCACCAACCAGTAATGACTGTCACCCAACATTTTGACAATACGAGTGTCATGATTAAGGCAGCGTAACATAAAGTCAGCCATGCGTGCCAGACTGGTAACGGGCAAGACTTCCGTGTCCTCACCAAGATGACGACTGACCATGCTCTCCTCCTCCTTCTCCTCCCCCCTGTCCTGAGGCCACCCACGCTGAATCGACGGTATGACAGTTGTACAGGTACTACAGTCTACAGCGCATGATACAAGCTCTTGTTCTTCCTCCTCCTCCTCCTCTCCCTCATTGTCCCCCAATGCACGTTGGGATGAGATGAGGCTGGGCTGTGTGTAATCGACCGCTACGGCTTCTTGATCCATCTCATCATACTCTGGCTGCAATGCCTCCTCTTTAATTCTCTGCAGAGAGCATTGCAAAAGACAGACGAGTTTAATGCAGACGCTAATCATGGCGTCATCGCCACTCACCATCTTGGTGGACTCCTCAAAGTTTGTCAAGATGGTACATATGTCAGACATCCAGGTCCACTCCTGAGGTCTTATGTGTGGAGTCTGACCTGAATAGCAACGGCCTTGTTGTAGCTGGTACTCCACAGCTGCTCTCTTCTGCTCACAAATCCTTTGCAACATGTGGAGGGTAGAGTTCCAACGTGTGGGGATATCACACACCAGTCAGTGTGCTGGAAGCTGCAAACGCTGCTGCAACACAGCAAGGGCGGCAGAAGCTGTAGCCGACTTGCAAAAATGAGCTGACAGGCGGTGTACTTTGACGAGCAGATCTGGCAACTCGGGGTACGATTTAAGAAACCGCTGAACCATGAGGTTAAGCACATGAGCCAGGCATGGTGCGTGTGTGATCTCGCCTCGCCTCAGAGCCGCCACCAGGTTACGGCCATTGTCACACACGACCATGCCTGGATGTAGGTTCAGCGGTCTCAGCCACAGATCTGCCTGCTCTTTCACAACTGTCCACAACTCACAAGCAGTGTGAGGTTTCTCACCTAAGCTTATGAGTTTCAGCACAGCCTGTTGCCCCTTGGCGGAAGCAGTACTGCAGTGCTTCCGGCTTCTAACTGATGTGGTGATATCTGAGATGGAGGCTGAATATGAGGAGGAGGATGATGCGCAGGAGCTGTACACTGTGGGGGCAACTCTGACTGACATAGGACCCGCAATCCTTGGTGAGGGGAGGATGTGTTCCGTCCCAAGGTCCGACTGGGTCCCGGCTTCCACTATGTTTACCCAGTGTGCCGTCAGGGAGATGTACCATCCCTGGCCACAAGCACTTGTCCACGTGTCCGTTGTCAGGTGGACTCTCCCAGTAACTGCGTTGTTGAGGGCACAGCAGATGTTTTGGGACATGTGCTTGTGTAGTGCGGGGATGGCACACCGGGCAAACTAGTGTCGGCTGGGGACCGAGTACCGAGGGACGGCCACCGCCATAAGGTTGCGGAAGGATTCCGTCTCCACCAGTCTAAAAGGCAACATTTCCAATGCAAGCAGCCGTGAAATGTGCGAATTTAGGACTGTGGCCTGTGGGGCGTTGGCTGCGAATTTCCGCTTTCGTTCAAAGGTCTGGGATATGGACATTTGAACGCTTTTGGGACGTGGACGTTGATGTTGATGCTGTTTCTTGAGAAACTGCCATAACAAGTGAAGAATGAGAGGAGGGGGCATCTTTGCATGCAGTATGGACAGGGGATTGCCTTGCACACTCAACAGGGGGTTCTATTGCACGCACAACAGCGGAAGAAGCAGTGGTGACACCCGATGACACTGGTCGTGGACCCTGGGATTTACCCCACAAAGTCGGGTGCTTTGCTGCCATTTGCCTGATCAGGCTGGTAGTGGTCAGGCTGGTAGTTTTGTCACCTCCGCTGATGCTGGCATGGCAGGTGGTACAAATGGCCTTTTTGGGGTTATCAGCAGAGTCTTTAAAAACTCTGGAAGACCTACAGGTTGTACTGGAAATGTCCCTCGTGTTGGTGTTACGAGGAACTGTTGCCTGTCTTCTGTGTGCGGCCACCACACTGCTTCTTCCTGCCTGTTGGGGTACTCTGCCTCCCTCACCCTGTGTGCTACTGGCCTCGCTCTGCATGTCCTCCTGCCACATTGGGTCAGTTACTAGATCATCCACCACCTCCTCCTCTTTCACTTGCACACCATGATCCTCCTCCTCACTTCCTGGCAATTGTGTCTCGTCATCCACCACCTCTTGTGACAAATTGCCAGCGTCGACTTCCTGTGGCCGTGGCTGTTCAAATATTTGGGCATCGCAACATGGGATCTCCTCTTCCACCACTACAAGCGGAGTAGGCGAGGGGCACAAATCTGGAAATGGACCAGTGAACAGCTTTTCAGAGTGTCCAAGTGTGGGATCAGTTGCTGACTGACGATACTCGGCATGGTGGGAGGAAGGAGCATCAGGGTGAGGAGGAGTATGCGGTCGAGACTAGTGTTGAGCCGCCCCCGTAGTGTTCGAGTTCGGTTCGGTTCGTCGAGCACCCGTTTGTTCGCCGAACTGTTCATCGAACACCTTCGAACACCGTTAAAACCAATGGCAGGCAAACAAAAACACATAGAATGCCCTTCTAAAACCAAAAAAGTGCGAAGCCGACACGGCCAGTCCGTTCCTGCCCGTGCGACCTCCAGAGCTGCGGTGGACCCTGACGACCAGCCCCCCTCTCCCAATACTGGTGCCTGTCCGCTGGTGGGTCGAGCGAGCCCCCCTGCGGTGGAGGCAGGTCTTAAATTGTCTCTCTAATTTGAATGAATACACTTTAAATCCTTTTACAAAGATCTATTGGAAGGTAACTCTCATGCCAGCAGCCGCGGTAATTCCAGCTCCAGTAGCGTCCACTGAAGCTGCTGCAGTTGAAAAGCTTTTATAAGGATCGAGCTTGGCGGTCCACCGCAAGACGTCCTACCGCCAGTCCCAGCCCCTGTGCCTTGGGGTGTCTCCCGATGCTCTTCACTGAGTGTCCCGGGGGCCCAAACCATTTCCTTTGAAAAAATTAAGTGTCCAAACTACAGGTGGTGTAGCTTGCTTAACAGCTGGGTTAATCCGCTGACTAGCAGACACTGCTACTAGGCCCAAAGTATTGCTTGGGCTAGATGCAATTAAAAATTTGTAATTAGATACTCTCATTGGATGCTGAGAAAGCATTCCATAGTCTCCTGGCACGCCATATATTATTCTCTTAAAAAGCTTGGGGTAGGGGACCCTTTTATAGCCAAAATCATGGCCCTGTATCGCAATCCGTCAGCTAGGCTGAAGATAAATGGAACATTATCATCACCTTTCATAATCAACAATGGGACAAGGCAGGGATGTCCTCTGTCCCCTCTCTTATACATCCTAGTGATGGAGCACCTGCTCTCATCAATTCACGATAACCCCAATATTAGGGGGATTGAGGTGGGAGGCACCGAGTACAAGTGCTCTGCATTTGCTGATGATGTCCTAGTATATATCACTCAACCACATATATCCATCATTGCTGTTATGGCTGAAATTTTAAAATCAATGCAGCGAAGTCTGAGGCCCTCAATGTCTCCCTCCCCAAATCCATACAGGATTCCATCCAGTCCAACTTTCCCTTTGCCTGGCCCTCACAGGGTATCAAATACTTAGGAATTCGTATTCATAGAGACCTCTGGCGTCTATTTTATCTTAATTTTGGGCCCTTTATTGAACAACTCCATAGAGATATTACTTCTTGGACGGTGAAGGATTTTTCCTGGTTCGGCAGTATAAATATACTAAAAATGAACGTCCTATCTAACCTCTCATACCTCTTCCAAACCTTTCCCGTGGTAATTCCCTCAAATTTTTGGAAAAAACTATGCAGTAACTTTTGCAGATTTATCTGGGCAACTGGGCGTCCACGCATTCGGGGGGACGTTCTGATCAGACACAAACAAAAGGGGGGCCTTAGCCTTCCGGATTGTAGAAGGTATTACATGGCAGCAGTACACGCTAGAATCCTGGATTTCTTCCATCATTCGGAGGGGAAATTGTGGGTCAAAATAGCTCAATCCATTTGTCCTAAAGCTCTTACCACTCTCCCATGGTGCGCCCATTTAATTGTCCCCTCTCTTGGCCTCATGTCATATAGTATTTATGCCACTGCTTTGGCTTTGAGATCCCCAAAAAAAAGCTTATCCTCAATCGACCCCCAGGGCCACTTGCTCCTGATTTCAGATAATCCTGATTTCCCACCAGGACTATCTGCAAATAGATTTCTCGGTTCAAATAAATCCCATCCGATATTATTTTCTCATGTCATCTCCAATACTTCGCTGCTCCCCCTCAATGACTTGTTACAGGGAAGAGCCACGTCCCCGAAGGCTAATTTTGAATATAGCCAGTTACAACACTTCTATTCAACTGTGAAGAAGCGCACACATCTTCATAGAGATCTCACAAACTTTGAAAAATTGAGCCTATCATTGTCACCCCCTACACACTCCATCTCCCTACTGTATAATCTCCTCATTGCCCAGGTAACTGACAATAGGCCAGGATTCTGCGGTGCATGGGAAAGGGAACTGGGGAAGTCCTTCTCTGACTCACAATGGGATAAATGTTTCTTCCTAACACATAAAACCTCAATAGGGTCCAAAGCTCAGGAAACCTCCTTCAAAATGATCTCTAGATGGTACTGGGTACCAGCAGTCCTTCATAGATGGTATCCAGTGGTCTCAGATAGATGTTGGAGATGTGGGGAGGGGGAAGGGACAATGTCACACATATGGTGGGCATGCCCTATAATAAATGCATTTTGGGCAAAGGTGGTTCCCATGATTGAGAAGATAATTGGTTTAACTATCCCTAATACGCCAGAAGCCCTCCTTTTATCAATGTTACCAATAAGTAAACATAGTTATAAAAGGTCATCAATAGGCTACCTAATACAGGCAGCTAAGAATGTCATTCCACGACACTGGAAAAGCAGAGACCCTCCCACTGTGGAGGAATGGTTTGCGGAGATCTCCTTCCTTAATAGGATGGAGCATCTGATTGCCATCTCACCGGCTGATGTTGATAGATACTGTGTGATTTGGAGGGATTGGATTGATTTGCAAAACTCTGACGCCTACCATCTAGCCCCCAACTAAAGTTATCCGTGATGTCGGCACAACAATGATCATAATCGCACTCTATTGATTGGTGGTCTGCGGTGGTCCGCTCCCTCTCTCTCTATCTTTCATATGGAAAAATACATGCTTGATCTGGATATTCATGGAAAACCCTCCCTGTACCCCCCAATGTACTGTCGTTATGCATAGATTTATAGTTATACTACCCCTTTTACTATGTATATTGTATTTTCTTGTACTTTTTCAACACAAAAATAAAAAAAAACTTGAATTTGAAAAAAAAAATTGTAATTAGATCTACAGGCGGTGGCTACTCCGCTGACTAGCAGACACTGAAGCTTTGGAGCAGACCTCTGATTCCCAGGCTATAGTATGAGTAAACAGCTCTTCAGACTCAACCATCTGTGTTACCCCAAGCCATAGTGTATGTAGTTTCTTACGGTTAAAAGGGGGAGGAGAGACCCGACCCACCTGGAATTGACGATGGCAACGTCATGTAAAACACAGCAAGGGGACTCCAAAAAGAGTCTCCATTTTTTCCCAAAATTGTAGCACAGACGCCACTTAAGTGGCATCAATTGTCACAGAGTTGCTTAAAATGGTTGGTGAGGTGATTTTCCAAAATCCTCAAGCTTTTAGTCTCCCCAGAATGACACAGGTGGGGCAGATGGTGGTTGTCCCGGCCCGCTAGGCCGCATTGTAGCACAGTGCGTTTCGCACTGCAACTTATGCTTCATATCCATGTGACGGTTCATGCATGAAGTACTCAAACTATGGATTTTTTGGCCTCTACTTAGCTTTTGGTGACAAATGTTACAGATAACACGAGTTGGGTCACCCTTATCGATCTGAAAAATTGCACAGGCTATGCAAGGTTTAGAGCCCATGCGACTCTGCTACTAGCAATACTATCAAATGATTGGCTGGGTTAGATGCAGAGCGTCTGGGTTTGCTTGGGGGTCACCACAGTCTGCCTAGGCTAGATGCAGTTAAAAATCATTATTAGATACACAGGCTGTGCAGCTTGCTTCGCAGCTGGTTTACTACGCTGACTAGCAGACACTGAAGCTTTGGAGCAGACCTCTGAGTAAACAGCTCTTCAGACTCAACCATCTGTGATACCCCAAGCCATAGTGTATGTAGTTTCTTACGGTTAAAAGGGGGGGCACCCAACCCACCTGTAATTGACGATGTCAACATCACGTAAAACACAGGAAGGGGATTCCAAAAAGAGTCTCCATTTTTTCCAAAAATATGGGGCACAGACACCACTTAAGTGGCATCAATTGCCCCAGAGTTGCTTAAAACGGTTGGTGAGGTTATTTTAACAAATCCTCAAGCTTTTACTCTCCCCAGGAAGACACAGGGGTAGAAAAGTCCTTGCGGATCCATGATTTGTTCATCTTTATGAATGTGAGTCTGTCTACATTGTCAGTGGACAGCCGCGTCTGCTTATCTGTCAGCACACCACCAGCAGCGCTGAACACACGTTCACAGAGAACAAAAATTATTATTAATTTGAAAGCTGGTGGAGCTTAGTATAGATGGCCTAATAGAATGAGTACCACACACTGCTACAGGCCCAAAATTTTTTTCCAGGCAATTTGCAGCTAAAAATTATTAGTAATTTGAAAGCTGGTGGAGTTTAGTATAGATGGCCTAATAGAATGAGTACCACACACTGCTACTGGCCCAAAATTATTTTCCGGGCTAGATGCAGCTAAAAATTATTATTAATTTGAAAGCTTAAAATGGTTCGTGAGGTGATTTTAACAAATCCTCAAACTTTTACTCTCCCCAGGATGACACAGGGGTAGAAAAGTCCTTGCGGATCCATGATTTGTTCATCTTTATGAACGTGAGTCTGTCTACATTGTCAGTGGACAGCCACGTGCGCTTTTCTGTCAGCACACCACCAGCAGCGCTGAACACACGTTCAGAGAGAACGCTGGCTGGGGGGCATTACAAGATCTCCAAGGCGTTAGTGGCGAGCTCCGGCCATTTATCCAGATTGGAAGCCCAAAAAGAGCAAGGGTCCAGTGACACAGTCATGGCTTCGATGTTCACTTGGAGATACTCCTGTACCATCGTCTCTAGGCGTTGACTATGTGTCTGACTTCTTGTCTCCTGTGGCCTTGCAAAGGATGGGCTAAAAATGTGGTGAAAGGATTCCGCAAAATTGCTGTTACCAGCAGATACTGTGTTACTGTTACGGTTTGAGTGATGAAGACTCGACAGTCCCACGGTTGGCAAGTTAGAACTGTGAGATTCACTAAGTGCACCACTGGTGTTTTGTGGAAAAGCACATGTAAGATTCTGCAACAGTCTCTGCTGATACTCCTGCATGCGTGAATCCCTTTCTATGGCAGGAATTATTTCGGCAAATTTACTTTTGTACCGGGGATCTAAGAGTGTGGCTACCCAGTAGCCAGAATTATTTTGAATTCTGACAATTCGAGGGTCATATTGCAGGTAGTGCAGCAAGAAGGCACTCATGTGTCTTGCTCATCCAGGAGCACCAAGTCCCTGTTGTGTTGGTGGCAAGGTAAGAATCATGCTTCCTTCCTCTGCCCTCTCCCCCCAACCTCACACAACAGAAATGTGATCAAGGTCTCCCTCATCTGATGAGTCTTCCATGCCCATCGCCAGCTCATCCTCCACTTCTTCCTGGGCTCCTGCACCTTCCTCACTAGTTTGGCTGCTACCATGCGCCCTGGTTAATACCTGGTTAATACCTCTCCCACACCCTCCCATGCCTGCCGCCTTGGTGCTGCCAACCGTCTGGACCTTGCAGATGTTAGCCCTTCCACATACAACTCCTCCTTCTCTACTTCCTCCACCTCCTCTTGTCCCACCACCTGACTCCGAATTCTGTTTAACATGTGCTCCAGCATGTAAATCACCGGAATAGTCATGCTGATAATGGCATCGTCAGCACTAAACGTCTTCGTCGCCATTTTAAAACTGTGCAGAAGGGTGCATAGGTCCCTGATCTGAGACCACTCCTCCAGCGTGATTTTCCCCACCTCTGGATCTCGTTGGCCCAGGCTATAGTCAGAACGTATTGCACCAGGGCTTGTCGGTGCTGCCACAGTCGCTGCAACATGAGTTGAATTCCACCGTGTTGGCACATCGCATTTTAGCCAGTGAAGTGGCAGGCCCAACGACTTCTGTAGTGATGTAAGTCGCTGAGCTGCGGGATGCGAACGGCGGAAGTGAGCACACAGCGACCGTGCCCTCTGCAGAAGGCCATCTAGTCCAGGATAGTGGGCTAAAAATAGCTGGACAACCAGGTTCAACACCTGAGCCATACAAGGCACGAGTGTGACATTGCCCCGGCGAAGGGCCGCACCCAGGTTTGCAGCATTGTAGCACACGGCCTTCCCTGGTTGCAGGTCCAGTGGAGACAACCATTCATGAAACTGGTTCTCCAGAGCTGACTACAACTCTTCAGCTGTGTGACTCACATTTCCCAGACATTTCAAAGTAAAAACCATCAGATGACTTTGAGCCCTGCTGCCAGCATAGTAAGGAGGTGTGCAGGATCCCTTCTGCGCAGTTAGAAAGCGGGTGGCATGACCAGACAGGCTTTGGGTTCAGGTGGAGGACCGAGAGGAGGTTGAGGAGGCAGAAGCAGTGGAGGAACTTCGAGATAAAGAGGATTGATGCACAACTCGTGGGGACAGCAAGACTTGGACAGCAGCCCCTTGTCCTGCTGTCACCATAGTTAGCCAGTGCCCAGTCAGCGACATGTAACGCCCCTGTCCATGCCTACTCGTCCAAGTGTCTGTGGTGAAATGCACCCTGTCACACAAAGAGTTTTTCAAAGAAACGGTGATGTTGTGTGCGACATGCTGGTGGAGCGCAGGCACACCTTTCTTTGAGAAGTAGTGCCGACTGGGCATCCGGTAATGGGACACTGCGACGGACATAAGGTCTCAAAAATCCTCTGTGCCCACCAGGCGAAAAGGCAGAATTTCTGTAGCCAAGAGCTTGCAGATGGTGAAATTCAACCTCTTAGCTTTCTCATGGCTAGGAGGAAATGGTCTTTTACTTGTCCACATCTGAGGGACCGAGGTCTGGCTGTTGTGCTTAGACGGGGTTGAGTAGGGTGTCCCCGGCAAACTGACTGTCTGTGAGGAATATGCAGGCGGAAAAGTTAGGTTGCCTTGATCCAAAGGTGGTGCTCTCAATGTCGGAGAGCGCTCAACACCAGCTGGTGTTTCCACTTCCAAATGAAATGATGACCTGCCAATCACACTGTCTGTTGCGGGTAAAGAAGTGGCAGGTCTGCGTCTCAAAACAGGTGTGACTGCTGTCCCCCCAGTCACAGAGGATGAAGAGGCCGCGGATGCACAAGATGGGGCAGACGGTGGTTGGCCCGGCCCGCTAGGCCGCATTGTAGCACAGTGAGCTTCCCACTGCAACTTATGCTTCATATCCATGTGATGGTTCATGCATGAAGTACTCAAACTATGGATTTTTTGACCTCTACTTAGCTTTTGGTTACAAATGTTACAGATAACATGAGTTGAGTCATCCTTATCGATCTGAAAAAATGCCCAGGCTATGCAAGGCTTAGAACCCATGCGACCTGAAGAGCCACCACGACTTGTTGTCAGAGGCAGAGTTGTGTTTGAGGATGCAGTTGTTGACGTGCTTCCAGTATTACGTCTCTGTCCAGGAAGGCGCAACCTGACCTCGTCGTCACTAGCATCCTCCTCTACCTCCTCTGCTGACCTCATCGACTGGCTGACTGTGGGTTAACAGTAAGTGGGATTTGCAACCTCGTCATCATCACCCTGTGTGTTCTCACACCCGTCGTCCTCAGAGCCAACCTCTTCCTGCCCTGACAAAAAACTCAAGTTGTCGCTCCAATCAGGTTTTTGAGTCTCATCATCGTCTTCCTCATTGTCTCCACCAACAGGAGTTACAGTTTGGGAACGAGGGTCTACATTATGGTCAGAACCTTCTTCATCTGGTCCTGGATCCGACTCATAATGATTCTGGGCATCAGTGCAGATCATTTCCTCGTCTGGATTCACAGAAGCTCTGGAGCCGACCTCTGATTCCCAGGCTATAGTATGAGTAAACAGCTCTGCAGACTCAACCATCTGTTCTACCCCATACTCAGACAGGCAGCTGGAGACTTGGGAGCTGTGAGGAAGCAAGTGCGATTGGGGTGACACCTCTGAGGACTGAAGTATTTGTGATGTTGAAGTTGAGGTGGAGGAGAGCCCACTTAAAGGAGCACTTGATATCCGTTGAAGCACCTGCTGTTTTTGTGCCTCATCTGGAATTTGTAGTGATGGGCTTGGCCGTAAGAAAGGGATCATATCACATTGTCCACTTAAAGAAGTAGACATCTTAGTTTGGCTGGAAGATGGTCTTTCTTCTGCGGATGTTACTGTTGCTTTAACACCTACCCCATGGACACAACCTTTTTGTTAGAACCTTGCTCTTAGGTTTTTTCCTTTGCTGGTCAAATGACCTTGTTGGCCTAATTATAACCTGCTACGCCCTTCTGGCTTTGCTGGACTTCATTGTATAACTACTTTCTAGCTAGCCTGTGTTCTGTATCTATCTCTGTTAGTTTGCTTGGTCTACGGACCTCTGTGTTCTATATATTTTGTTTGTTTGTCTGTCTGCTACTATTTCTGTTAGGAGGTGTCCCATATTCCTCCCAGTACTTAGTACTTGTAGGGATTCCTTCCCCACATCTATAGGTCTCCGTACAGACTAGCTTAGGACTTTAGCAGGTCTGATCGCAGGATCAGGTTCCCTGTTACATCGTAGGGATTCAGCTGAGTTCTATCGTAGGGACAGATCTCCTCTCTTTCCTTAGCTCTGGTAGCAGAACATAACAGTAAGTCCAGCCTGCAAATTCTCTAAGGAAAGATTTTTCTGTTCCATCATGGTGTCGGTTCAGGATTTGGCTAAACACCTGCAGGGACTCTCTCTGGAAGTGGCCGAGCTCCGTCAGCACGTGAGTAACTGTACTGGAGCACATTTCTTGGAGCCTAAGGTATGTTTGCCGGATTTATTTTTTGGTGAACACCGAGAATTTTTTTCATTTAAAAATGCTTGCTTATTGTATTTTCGTTTGAGACCCAAGTCCTCTGGGGATGAATCCCAGCGCATAGGGTTCATAATGTCACTTTTGCGCAAAGAGCCTCAGGAGTGGGCCTTTTCTTTGCAACCTAGTGATACATGCTTCAGATCAGTGGATAGTTTTTTTTCTGCTTTGGGACTATTATATGATGATCCTGACCGTGTCGCATCAGCTGAGACTGAGTTGAGACGTTTGAAACAGGGATCAGGTAATGTGGAAAAATATTGTACTCATTTCCGTCGTTGGTCTACTCAAACAGGGTGGAACGATTCTGCTCTGAAAAGTCTATTTCTTGCTGGACTCAATGAAAGGGTTAAAGACCTGCTAATTGCTTATCCTACACCTGAAGATTTGCAACAGGCTATGCAATTAGCTATACGGGTGGATAGGAGACTGCGTGCAAGGGTTAATGAGAGCAAATCCTCTGCTATGTCAGTTTCTGGTTATGAGAATGTGTGTACTAACAGTGGTGAACCGATGGAGATTGGATCGGTGGCACCTCGCTCTCAAGAAAAAGACCGTAGATTTTCTGAAGGCTTGTGTTTCTATTGCGGAAAATCTGGTCATTTGATTAAAGGCTGTGAGCTTCGTATGAAGAAAGAAAAAAAAATGGTCAGTCATGCCCGTATTGCCTGTTTAAATTCCAAGGGTGTATTTTTAGCTGCTTCCACGATTGCTCAGGAAAAATTAATGGAATTTCGGGTGTTTGTTGATTGTGGGTCTACTCTGAATGTAATTGATGGGGGATTCTTGGAAAGACTCAATTTAAAACCCGAACCTTTATCATCCCCCATTGCTGTGGTTTCTGTGGATGGTTCCCCTTTGAAGAATATTACTCTCAAGGTCTGTGAATTTCCTCTCACTATTAATGGTGTTCACCATGAGAAATTGGATTTGGTAGTTTTGAATAACTTGCCTTCTCCAGTAATATTGGGATTGCCCTGGTTAAAATTTCACAATCCTGTACTGGATTGGTCTACCAATGAAATTAAATCCTGGAGCCATAAATGTTATGACAAGTGTTGTAACGGGCGTATTGCAGCTGTGGATAGGGGGGAATTACCTGTTCCTATTCAGGATTTTTGGAGAGTTTTTTCTGAGAAGGAATCGCAGGTTTTGCCTCCCCATAGAGACTATGATTGTTTTATTGAATTTGTCCCTGGAGCGACTCTTCCTAAAAGTCGTTTATTTAACCTTACTATTCCTGAGAGGAAGGCTTTGGAGGAATACATACAGACAAGTTTGGCCGCCGGTCACATTAGGCCCTCTAAGTCTCCTGTGGCGGTTGGATTTTTTTTTGTAAAAAAAAAAGGACGGCGGTTTACGTCCTTGTCTGGATTTTCGTGAGATTAACAAAATTACTGTACGCAATCCTTACCCACTGCCATTGATTCCTGATCTGTTTAACCAGTTAATGGGGGCCAAGTGGTTCTCTAAAATTGACCTTAAGGGGGCATACAATCTGTTGCGCATGAAGGAGGGTGACGAATGGAAGACTGCTTTTAACACTCCTGTGGGTCATTTTGAGAATCTGGTTATGCCTTTTGGTCTTACTAATGCTCCTGCATTTTTTCAGAATCTTATTAATGACATCCTTAGACCTTTGATCGGCAAAAATGTGGTTGTGTATTTGGATGACATTTTGATTTATTCGCCGGATCTGGAGTCTCATTGGCGGAGCGTACGTGAGGTGTTACAATTATTAATGGACAATTCGCTTTTTGCTAAGCTGGAGAAATGTGAGTTCGCTGTACAGAGAATTAGTTTTTTGGGCTACATTATCTCCAGCGAAGGTTTTGAGATGGACCCGGTTAAAGTTCAAGCTGTACAGGAATGGCCTAGGCCTATTGGTTTGAAATCGATACAGAGGTTTTTAGGTTTCGCCAATTATTACAGAAAATTCATAAAAAAAAATTCTAGTATTGTCAAACCTCTGACCGATCTCACCAGGAAAGGTGCTGATGCGGTTCAGTGGTCTTCTGAGGCCATTGAAGCTTTTGTGTATCTCAAGGAGAGGTTCACCTCTGCTCCCATCCTTATGCAGCCTGATGTGACTAAGCCGTTTTTGGTTGAGGTTGATGCTTCCTCTGTGGGGGTTGGCGCAGTATTGTCTCAGGATAACGGGGATGGATTACATCCCTGTGCCTTTTTTTCAAAAAAATTTTCGGAGACTGAACTGAATTACGATATTGGTAATCGGGAATTATTGGCTATTAAACTCGCATTTGAACACTGGCGCCACTTCTTGGAAGGTGCGGAATTTCCCGTTCA
The DNA here is from genome assembly GCF_046119375.1 of Phyllobates terribilis. NCBI lineage: Eukaryota > Metazoa > Chordata > Amphibia > Anura > Dendrobatidae > Phyllobates > Phyllobates terribilis. The sequence goes on from NW_027362773.1 coordinate 107,823,963, forward strand.
GGTTCTTACGGATCATAAAAATCTGATATATCTTGATGCTGCCAAGCGCCTGAATGCCCGTCAGGCTAGGTGGGCACTGTTTTTCTCGCGGTTTAATTTCTCCGTTACTTACATCCCTGGTACTAAGAATGTTAAGGCGGATGCCTTGTCTCGCAGTTTTTCTCCCATAGTCGGTGCTGAGAAAGAGGAGGACATTTTACAAGAAGGTGTTGTGATAGCTGCTTTGGACTTCGTTTTGGAAGATGAGATTCTTAAAGCACAGGAGAATGCCCCATCTAACACTCCTCATGGGAGGTTGTTTGTGCCTGGGACCTTTAGGAGAGATTTGTTTGTTGAGTGTCACGAATCTCGGTTGGCAGGTCATCCCGGAATCTCTGAGACCAAGAGACTGGTGGGTCGCAGTTTTTGGTGGCCTGGATGGCAGAAGGAAGTCATTAAGTGGGTGCGTCAATGTACTATATGTGCTAGATCTAAGTCCTCACATACTCCTGCTGCGGGGTTGCTTTGTCCTTTGGAGGTTCCCAGTGCTCCTTGGACACATTTGGCTATGGACTTTATAACTGACCTTCCCCCCTCTGAGGGTTTTACTGTCATCTGGGTGGTCGTGGACCGTTTTAGCAAGATGTGTCACTTGGTTCCCTTCGTCAAACTGCCCTGCGCTAAAACTCTCGCTAAGGCCTTTGTCAAGGAAATTGTCAGACTTCATGGCGTTCCTACTGACATTGTTTCTGATAGGGGTCCTCAGTTCGTGGCTCGTTTTTGGCGTGCCTTTTGTGACAGGTTGGGAGTTCATTTGTCGTTCTCGTCCGGATATCATCCTGAATCTAATGGCCAGACAGAAAGGAAAAACCAGGATGTTGAGCAGTTCTTGCGTTGTTTTGTGGCAGACAATCAAGAGGGGTGGTCTGAGTTTCTGCCACTTGCTGAATTTGCTCTGAACAATCATACATCTTCTTCTGCTGGTTGTTCGCCTTTTTTTTTGTTGTTCTGGGAGACATCCGTCGTTTGGGTCGTTCTCCAAGTTGGGATCTGCCGTGCCTGAGGAGGAGAATTTTTCCGGTGATTTGGAGAGAGTTTGGACGGAGGTGCGTGGTAATCTTCAGGAGGCCAACAGAAAATCTAAAGACTACTTTGATAGGAAACGACAGGAGGTTTTGTTCGCTGTTGGTGACATGGTTTGGTTGTCCTCTAGGAATCTGCGGTTGAGGATTCCTTCTAAGAAATTGGGTCCCAAGTTTGTAGGGCCCTTTAAGGTGCTTCAGGTTGTCAACCAATCTGCTGTTAGGTTGGAGGTTCCTACCTCCTGGAGAATTAATCCGGTATTTCATGTCTCTCTGTTAAAAAAAGCTGTTGTGTCGGATGGTGATGCCTCTGCCTCTGTTCCTCCGGTGGTGGAGGACGGGGAATATGAAATTTCTCGCATCCTTAACTCTAGACGGTATAGAGGTAGTTTGCAGTATCTTGTGGCCTGGAAAGGTTTCGGACCTGAGGATAACTCTTGGGTGAGGTCAGATGATGTTTCCGCGTCCAGACTTATCAGAGCGTTTCACAGGAGATTTCCTGATAAGCCTGGTCCTAGGGGATCCGGAGGATCCTCTTAGAAGGGGGGGTACTGTTAGAACCTTGCTCTTAGGTTTTTTCCTTTGCTGGTCACATGACCTTGTTGGCCTATTTAATCCTGCTCTGCCCTTCTGGCTTTGCTGGACTTCATTGTATAACTACTTTCTAGCTAGCCTGTGTTCTGTATCTAACTCTGTTAGTTTGCTTGGTCTACGGACCTCTATGTTCTATATATTTTGTTTGTTTGTCTGTCTGCTACTATTTCTGTTAGGAGGTGTCCCATATTCCTCCCAGTCCTTAGTACTTGTAGGGATTCCTTCCCCACATCTATAGGTCTCCGTACAGACTAGCTTAGGACTTTAGCAGGTCTGATCGCAGGATCAGGTTCCCTGTTACATCGTAGGGATTCAGCTGAGTTCTATCGTAGGGACAGATCTCCTCTCTTTCCTTAGCTCTGGTAGCAGAACATAACACTTTTTTTCCCTTCCCAACACGCCTATTCCCCTATCCACCAGCTGCAGGCCTTTTGCCACTCATTTTAGTGGTTAACTAATTGACAACTCTGGAGTTATTTGCACAAAAAACGATGGATGGAAACCGAGCAGAGTTGAGTGGCCAAATTGTGGTACTAGCCCAAAAGGATTAGCTGGGTTAGAAGCAGTAAAACAATTTTATTAAATACACAGGTGGTGGAGCTTGGTATAGATGGCCTAATAGAATGAGTACCAAACACTGCTACAGGCCCAAAATTATTTTCCAGGCAAGATGCAGCTAAAAATTATTAGTAATTTCAAACCTGGTGGAGCTTAGTATAGATGGCCTAATAGAATGAGTAACACACACTGCTAATATGCCCAAAATTATTTTACAGGCAAGATGCAGCTAAAAATTATTAGTAATTTGAAAGCTGGTGGAGCTTAGTATAGATGGCCTAATAGAATGAGTACCACACACTGCTAATATGCCCAAAATTATTTTCCAGGCAAGATGCAGCTAAAAATTATTAGGAATTTGAAAGCTAGTGGAGCTTAGTATAGATGGCCCAATAGAATGAGTACCACACACTGCTAATATGCCCAAAATTATTTTCCAGGCAAGATGCAGCTAAAAATTATTAGTAATTTGAAAGCTGGTGGAGCTTAGTATAGATGGCCTAATAGAACGAGTACCACACACTGCTAATATGCCCAAAATTATTTTACAGGCAAGATGCAGCTAAAAATTATTATTAATTTCAAAGCTGGGGGAGCTTGGTATAGATGGCCTAATACAATGAGTACCACACACTGCTACTAAGCCCAAAATTATTTTCTGGGCTAGATGCAGCTAAAAATTATTATTAATTTCAAAGCTGGTGGAGCTTGGTATAGATAGCCTAATACAATGAGTACCACAAACTGCTGCTAAGCCCAAAATTATTTTCCAGGCTAGATGCAGCTAAAAATTATTATTAATTTCAAAGCTGGTGGAGCTTGGTATAGATGGCCTAATACAATGAGTACCACACACTGCTACTAAGCCCAAAATTATTTTCCGGGCTAGATGCAGCTAAAAATTATTATTAATTTCAAAGCTGGTGGAGCTTGGTATAGATGGCCTAATAGAATGAGTACCACACACTGCTACTAAGCCCAAAATTATTTTCCGGGCTAGATGCAGCTAAAAATTATTATTAATTTCAAAGCTGGTGGAGCTTGGTATAGATGGCCTAATACAATGAGTACCACACACTGCTACTAAGCCCAAAATTATTTTCCAGGCTAGATGCAGCTAAAAATTATTATTAATTTCAAAGCTGGTGGAGCTTGGTATAGATGGCCTAATACAATGAGTACCACACACTGCTACTAAGCCCAAAATTATTTTCTGGGCTAAATGCAGCTAAAAATTATTATTAATTTCAAAGCTGGTGGAGCTTGGTATAGATGGCCTAATACAATGAGTACCACACACAGCTACTAAACTCAAAATTATTTTCCACGCTAGATGCAGCTAAAAATTATTATTAATTTCAAAGCTGGTGGAGCTTGGTATAGATGGCCTAATACAATGAGTACCACACACTGCTACTATGCCCAAAATTATTTTCCGGGCTAGATGCAGCTAAAAATTATTATTAATTTCAAAGCTGGTGGAGCTTGGTATAGATGGCCTAATACAATGAGTACCACACACTGCTAATAAGCCCAAAATTATTTTCTGGGCTAAATGCAGCTAAAAATTATTATTAATTTCAAAGCTGGTGGAGCTTGCTACAGATGGCCTAATATAATGAGTACCACACACAGCTGCTAAGCCCAAAATTATTTTCCGGGCTAGATGCAGCTAAAAATTATTATTAATTTCAAAGCTGGTGGAGCTTGGTATAGATGGCCTAATACAATGAGTACCACACACTGCTACTAAGCCCAAAATTATTTTCTGGGCTAAATGCAGCTAAAAATTATTATTAATTTCAAAGCTGGTGGAGCTTGCTATAGATTGCCTAATATAATGAGTACCACACACAGCTGCTAAGCCCAAAATTATTTTCCGGGCTAGATGCAGCTAAAAATTATTATTTATTTCAAAGCTGGTGGAGCTTGGTATAGATGGCCTAATGCAATGAGTACCACACACAGCTACTAAGCCCAAAATTATTTTCCAGGCTAGATGCAGCTAAAAATTATTATTAATTTCAAAGCTGGTGGAGCTTCGTATAGATGGCCTAATACAATGAGTACCACACACTGCTAATAAGCCCAAAATGATTTTCTGGGCTAGATGCAGCTAAAAATTATTATTAATTTCAAAGCTGGTGGATCTTGGTATAGATGGCCTAATACAATGAGTACCACACACTGCTACTTAGCCCTAAATAATTTTCCGGGCTAGATGCAGCTAAAAATTATTATTAATTTCAAAGTTGGTGGAGCTTGCTATAGATAGCCTAATACAATGAGTACCACACACTGCTACTAAGCCCAAAATTATTTTCCGGGCCAGATGCAGCTAAAAATGATTATTTATTTCAAAGCTGGTGGAGCTTGGTATAGATGGCCTAATACAATGAGTAACACACACTGCTACTAAGCCCAAAATTATTTTCCGGGCTAGATGCAGCTAAAAATTATTATTAATTTCAAAGCTGGTGGAGCTTGGTATAGATGGCCTAATACAATGAGTACCACACACTGCTACTAAGCCCAAAATTATTTTCCACACTAGATGCAGCTAAAAATTATTATTAATTTCAAAGCTGGTGGAGCTTGGTATAGATGGCCTAATACAATGAGTAGCACACACAGCTACTAAGCCCAAAATTATTTTCCGGGCTAGAAGCAGCTAAAAATTATTATTAATTTCAAAGCTGGTGGAGCTTGGTATAGATGGCCTAATACAATGAGTACCACACACTGTTACTATGCCCAAAATTATTTTCCGGGCTAAATGCAGCTAAAAATTATTATTAAATTCAAAGCTGGTGGAGCTTGGTATAGATGGCCTAATGGAATGAGTACCACACACTGCTACTAAGCCCAAAATTATTTTCTGGGTTAAATGCAGCTAAAAATTATTATTAATTTCAAAGCTGGTGGAGCTTGGTATAGATGGCCTAATACAATGAGTACCACACACAGCTACTAGCTTGGTATAGATGGACTAATACAATGAGTACCACACACTGCTACTATGCCCAAAATTATTTTCCGGGTTAGATGCAGCTAAAAATTATTATTAATTTCAAAGCTGGTGGAGCTTGGTATAAATGGCCTAATACAATGAGTACCACACACTGCTACTAAGCCCAAAATTATTTTCTGGGCTAGATGTAGCTAAAAATTATTATTAATTTCAAAGCTGGTGGAGCTTGGTATAGATGGCCTAATAGATTGAGTACCACACACTGCTAATATGCCCAAAATTATTTTACAGGCAAGATGCAGCTAAAAATTATTATTAATTTCAAAGCTTGTGGAGCTTGGTATAGATGGCCTAATACAATGAGTACCACCCACTGCTACTAAGCCCAAAATTATTTTCCGGGCTAGATGCAGCTAAAAATTATTATTAATTTCAAAGCTGTTGGAGCTTGGTATAGATGGCCTAATACAATGAGTACCACACACTACTATTATGCCCAAAATTATTTTCCAGGCAAGATGCAGCTAAAAATTATTAGTAATTTGAAAGCTGGTGGAGCTTAGTATAGATGGCCTAATAGAATGAGTATCACACACTGCTACAGGCCCAAAAGGTTTTACTTGGCTAGGTGCAGTAAAAAAATTGTATTACATACACACGTGGTGTAGCTTGCAACACAGATAGGCTACTCCACTGACTAACACACACTGCAAGAGGCCCAAAAGGATTTGCCTAGCTAGATTTAGCCAAATGCTGTGAAAAACACTTGCACAGCACTAAAACAGACCTGCCTGGGAAAAAGTGCTAGGAACTGCTGTAACCTAGCCCTCAAAAGGGCTGCAATTACAAACTAGTCCCTACTCTCTAAACCTTTCTGTCTATTTAAGAGAAAATTAGCTTGCAATTAAGTTACACAATATAGCGCTAACAGCAGCAGCAGTGCCATCTAACACTCAGCTGCAGCAGTGAGAAAATGATGGCGACGGGGAAAATGGCTGGGTCTTATAGGGCAAGGACATGTGACATAGACAGCCAATGACTAGTGTTGAGCGATACCTTCCGATATCGGGAAATATCGGATCGGATTGGATCGGACCGATACCGAAAAAGTATCGGATATCGCCGATTCCGATACCGGAAACCAATGCAAGTCAATGGGACAGAAATATCGGAATGAAAATAAACCCTTTCTTTCCTTGTAGGTTAATTCTACATGAAGGAAAACAACTAAGAATAATGTAGAATGTATTGGGGGAGGTGGGGGAGACAATAAAGGCATAGAGGTTTAGCCCAATCAAATGGAATAGCAGGAATTAATATTTTTTTAAGACGTTCTGAGTTACGGAAATATTGACTATGTGAAGTATTTTTATATTTTGTCAGATATTTATGTTTCACTACTTCCATGCTCTTCACCTTCTTTTTTACTTCTCCCACACTTTCTCCTTCATCATCCTCAGCATCTTTTTCATCCACTTCTTCTTCACCTTCTTCATCTTCTTCTTCTTCTTCACCTTCTTCGTATTATTCTTTTTTTTTACATTCTTCATATTCTACTTCTTCATCTTCTTCATCTTCTTCTTCTTCATCATATTCTTATTTGTGGCAGGCATTCCTGTAGTTGTTATCTATAAAAGGTTGGACATTACACCTTTCGTTCTGCCCGTCACAAAAGATTTACAACAGGATTTGTCCGCGTTCAGTTTGGCCTGCAGCAGCAGGTCTTTTCCAGGGGCACCACGAGGAGGAACGGACTCACCCCCATACACTGCTTAGTCATCTTCTGCTTATAATTTAGATATTATCTTTTGCTCTGATTTTTAGTCTTATGCTTAATGTTCTTCCGCTTTTTGTTCTGCAGCTTCTTGTATTTCTGCTTCTTGGTTTTCTGTCTCTTGTTCTTCTGTATCTTGGTGCTTGTCTTCTCTTCTTTGTCCTCTTGGTCAACTTCTTCAGGGTCATCTTCTTGGTCTTCTTCGGGGTGGTCTTCAGGGTCGTCGTCTTCGGGGGTCCTCGTCTTCGGGGTCCTCGTCTTCTTCGGGTTGGTCTTCTGGGTCCTCGTCTTCGGGGTCCTCGTCTTCTTCGGGGTGGTCTTCAGGGTCCTCGTCTTCTTCGGGGTGGTCTTCAGGGTCCTCGTCTTCTTCGGGGTGGTCTTCAGGGTCCTCTTCTTCAGGGTCGTCGTCTTCGGGGTCCTCGTCTTCTTAGGGTTGGTCTTCAGGGTCCTCGTCTTCAGGGTCCTCGTCAGGGAGATCTAGAGTGATTACCAAGAACCATTTCAAAAAGCTTGAACTTGGAAATGTAGCAGAAGGTACAAGAAAGCTGAGGAACTACCAAGGACCAGCTGACGGTACTGGAACCCGGATGGGTAGCAGAAGGTACAAGAGCCAATGGAACTGCCGAAGACCAGCTGACGGTACTGGAACTCGGTTACTAAGCAGGAGGTACCTGTGCCAGAAAGCACTACCAAGGACCAGCAGACGTTGGTGGAACTTGGATACCGAGAAGGAGGCACCTAATCCAAAGGCACTGCCGAGAACCAGCTGACGGTACTGAAACCCGGATGGGTAGCAGAAGGTACCCATGTAAAAAAAAGTTCAAGGCCGCAAGCCGGCCGCAGTTACCAAAACCCACAGTCCTACAGGGGGTGCTTGTCCTATTGGCACTATGGAACCAGCCTTCATTGCCAGATCCCGCAGCCCACATAGGAGTCACCTAAACTGCAGGCACCATAGACTCGGCTAACCCGACCGCAACACGACAGGACAACGCATTGGAGGCAAAGTGACGTTGACACTACCCGGAAGCAGCTGGCGTGCTGGAACCAGGCTGGGCAGGAGGGAGTACCCATGCCAAAGTCACTGCCGAGAACCAGCTGACGGTACTGGAACCCGGATGGGTAGTAGAAGGTACAAGAGCAAATGGAACTACCGAGGACCAGCTGACGGTACTGGAACCCGGATGGGTAGCAGAAGGTACAAGAGCCAATGGAACTGCCGAAGACCAGCTGACGGTACTGGAACTCGGTTACTAAGCAGGAGGTACCTGTGCCAGAAAGCACTACCAAGGACCAGCAGACGTTGGTGGAACTTGGATACCGAGAAGGAGGCACCTAATCCAAAGGCACTGCCGAGAACCAGCTGACGGTACTGGAACCCGGATGGGTAGCAGAAGGTACCCATGTAAAAAAAAGTTCAAGGTCGCGAGCCGGCCGCAGTTACCAAAACCCACAGTCCTACAGGGGGTGCTTGTCCTATTGGCACTATGGAACCAGCCTTCATTGCCAGATCCCGCAGCCCACTTAAGAGTCACCTAAACTGCAGGCACCATAGAGTCGGCTAACCCGACCGCAACACGACAGAACAACACATTGGAGGCAAAGTGACGTTGACACTACCCGGAAACCGCTGGCGTGCTGGAACCAGGCTGGGCAGGAGGGAGTACCCATGCCAAAGTCACTGCCGAGAACCAGCTGACGGTACTGGAACCCGGATGGGTAGTAGAAGGTACAAGAGCAAATGGAACTACCGAGGACCAGCTGACGGTACTGGAACCCGGATGGGTAGCAGAAGGTACAAGAGCCAATGGAACTGCCGAAGACCAGCTGACGGTACTGGAACTCGGTTACTAAGCAGGAGGTACCTGTGCCAGAAAGCACTACCAAGGACCAGCAGACGTTGGTGGAACTTGGATACCGAGAAGGAGGCACCTAATCCAAAGGCACTGCCGAGAACCAGCTGACGGTACTGGAACCCGAATGGGAAGCAGAAGGTACCCATGTAAAAAAAAGTTCAAGGCCGAGAGCCGGCCGCAGTTACCAAAACCCACAGTCCTACAGGGGGTGCTTGTCCTATTGGCACTATGGAACCAGCCTTCATTGCCAGATCCCGCAGCCCACATAGGAGTCACCTAAACTGCAGGCACCATAGAGTCGGCTAACCCGACCGCAACACGACAGGACAACGCATTGGAGGCAAAGTGACGTTGACACTACCCGGAAACAGCTGGCGTGCTGGAACCAGGCTGGGCAGGAGGGAGTACCCATGCCAAAGTCACTGCCGAGAACCAGCTGACGGCACTGGAACCCGGATGGGTAGTAGAAGGTACAAGAGCAAATGGAACTACCGAGGACCAGCTGACGGTACTGGAACCCGGATGGGGAGCAGAAGGTACAAGAGCAAATGGAACTACCGAGGACCAGCTGACGGTACTGGAACCCGGATGGGTAGCAGAAGGTACAAGAGCCAATGGAACTGCCGAAGACCAGCTGACGGTACTGGAACTCGGTTACTAAGCAGGAGGTACCTGTGCCAGAAAGCACTACCAAGGACCAGCAGACGTTGGTGGAACTTGGATACCGAGAAGGAGGCACCTAATCCAAAGGCACTGCCGAGAACCAGCTGGCGGTGCTGGAACCCAGGGTGAATACTAAAAACAGAGTGGAGCCAGAGGTGTAATTGGAGCAAGTTTTAAATCAGTAGTACAGTGGATGTGGACAGAGCAGGAGAAATTGCCGTCCGCACAGCAGGGGAACAGCTGACGTTACTGAACCCCAATAACATGGCAGCAAGTGTTGACTGTGCAGACGGCCCTTCCGAGCGCCAACTGGCGGTGTTGGAGCTCAGGGATAATACTGAAAACAGAGGAGCCAGAGGTGTATTTGGAGGAGGTTTTAAATCAGTAGTACAGTGGATGTGGACAGAGCAGGAGAAATTGTCGTCCGCACAGCAGGGGAACAGCTGACGTTACTGAATCCCAATAACACGGCAGCAAGTGTTGACTGTGCAGAAGGCACTTCCGTGCGCCAACTGGCGGTGTTGGAGCTCAGGGATAATACTGAAAACAGAGGAGCCAGAGGTGTATTTGGAGGAAGTTTTAAATCAGTAGTACAGTGGATGTGGACAGAGCAGGAGAAATTGCCGTCCGCACAGCAGGGGAACAGCTGACGTTACTGAACCCCAATAACATGGCAGCAAGTGTTGACTGTGCAGACAGCACTTCCGAGCGCCAACTGGCGGTATTGGAGCTCAGGGATAATACTGAAAACAGAGGAGCCAGAGGTGTAATTGGAGCAACTTTAAAATCTGTAGTAGTGAGAATGTGGACAGAGCAGGAGAAATTGCCGTCCGCACAGCAGGGGAACAGCTGACGTTACTGAACCCCAATAATACGGCAGCAAGTGTTGACTGTGCAGATGGCACTTCCGTGCGCCAACTGGCGGTGTTGGAGCTCAGGGATAATACTGAAAACAGAGGAGCCAGAGGTGTAATTGGAGCAACTTTAAAATCTGTAGTAGTGAGAATGAGGACAGAGCAGGAGAAATTGCCGTCCGCACAGCAGGGGAACAGCTGACGTTACTGAACCCCAATAACACGGCAGCAAGTGTTGACTGTGCAGACGGCACTTCCGTGCGCCAACTGTCGGTATTGGAGCTCAGGGATAATACTGAAAACAGAGGAGCCAGAGGTGTAATTGGAGCAACTTTAAAATCTGTAGTAGTGAGAATGTGGACAGAGCAGGAGAAATTGCCGTCCGCACAGCAGGGGAATAGCTGACGTTACTGAACCCCAATAACACAGCAGCAAGTGTTGACTGTGCAGACGGCACTTCCGTGCGCCAACTGGCGGTGTTGGAGCTCATGGATAATACTGAAAACAGAGGAGCCAGAGGTGTAATTGGAGCAACTTTAAAATCTGTAGTAGTGAGAATGCTAACAGCAGCAGCAGTGCCATCTAACACTCAGCTGCAGCAGTGAGAAAATGATGGCGACGGGGAAAATGGCTGGGTCTTATAGGGCAAGGACATGTGACATAGACAGCCAATGACTAGTGTTGAGCGATTCCTTCCGATATCGGGAAATATCGGATCGGATTGGATCGGACCGATACCGAAAAAGTATCGGATATCGCCGATTCCGATACCGGAAACCAATGCAAGTCAATGGGACAGAAATATCGGAATGAAAATAAACCCTTTCTTTCCTTGTAGGTTAATTCTACATGAAGGAAAACAACTAAGAATAATGTAGAATGTATTGGGGGAGGTGGGGGAGACAATAAAGGCATAGAGGTTTAGCCCAATCAAATGGAATAGCAGGAATTAATATTTTTTTTTAAGACGTTCTGAGTTACGGAAATATTGACTATGTTAAGTATTTTTATATTTTGTCAGATATTTATGTTTCACTACTTCCATGCTCTTCACCTTCTTTTTTACTTCTCCCACACTTTCTCCTTCATCATCCTCAGCATCTTTTTCATCCACTTCTTCTTCACCTTCTTCATCTTCTTCTTCTTCACCTTCTTCGTATTATTCTTTTTTTTACATTCTTCATATTCTACTTCTTCATCTTCTTCATCTTCTTCTTCTTCATCATATTCTTATTTGTGGCAGGCATTCCTGTAGTTGTTATCTATAAAAGGTTAGACATTACACCTTTCGTTCTGCCCGTCACAAAAGATTTACAACAGGATTTGTCCACGTTCAGTTTGGCCTGCAGCAGCAGGTCTTTTCCAGGGGCACCACGAGGAGGAACGGACTCACCCCCATACACTGCTTAGTCATCTTCTGCTTATAATTTAGATATTATCTTTTGCTCTGATTTTTAGTCTTATGCTTAATGTTCTTCCGCTTTTTGTTCTGCAGCTTCTTGTATTTCTGCTTCTTGGTTTTCTGTCTCTTGTTCTTCTGTATCTTGGTGCTTGTCTTCTCTTCTTTGTCCTCTTGGTCAACTTCTTCAGGGTCATCTTCTTGGTCTTCTTCGGGGTGGTCTTCAGGGTCGTCGTCTTCGGGGGTCCTCGTCTTCGGGGTCCTCGTCCTCTTCGGGTTGGTCTTCTGGGTCCTCGTCTTCGCGGTCCTCGTCTTCTTCGGGGTGGTCTTCAGGGTCCTCGTCTTCTTCGGGATGGTCTTCAGGGTCCTCGTCTTCAGGGTCCTCGTCTTCAGGGTCGTCGTCTTTGGGGTCCTCGTCTTCTTAGGGTTGGTCTTCAGGGTCCTCGTCTTCAGGGTCCTCGTCAGGGAGATCTAGAGTGATTACCAAGAACCATTTCAAAAAGCTTGAACTTGGAAATGTAGCAGAAGGTACAAGAAAGCTGAGGAACTACTGAGGACCAGCTGACGGTACTGGAACCCGGATGGGTAGCAGAAGGTACAAGAGCCAATGGAACTGCCGAAGACCAGCTGACGGTACTGGAACTCGGTTACTAAGCAGGAGGTACCTGTGCCAGAAAGCACTACCAAGGACCAGCAGACGTTGGTGGAACTTGGATACCGAGAAGGAGGCACCTAATCCAAAGGCACTGCCGAGAACCAGCTGACGGTACTGGAACCCGGATGGGTAGCAGAAGGTACCCATGTAAAAAAAAGTTCAAGGCCGCGAGCCGGCCGCAGTTACCAAAATCCACAGTCCTACAGGGGGTGCTTGTCCTATTGGCACTATGGAACCAGCCTTCATTGCCAGATCCCGCAGCCCACATAGGAGTCACCTAAACTGCAGGCACCATAGAGTCGGCTAACCCGACCGCAACACAACAGGACAACACATTGGAGGCAAAGTGACGTTGACACTACCCGGAAACAGCTGGCGTGCTGGAACCAGGCTGGGCAGGAGGGAGTACCCATGCCAAAGTTACTGCCGAGAACCAGCTGACGGTACTGGAACCCGGATGGGTAGTAGAAGGTACAAGAGCAAATGGAACTACCGAGGACCAGCTGACGGTACTGGAACCCGGATGGGTAGCAGAAGGTACAAGAGCCAATGGAACTGCCGAAGACCAGCTGACGGTACTGGAACTCGGTTACTAAGCAGGAGGTACCTGTGCCAGAAAGCACTACCAAGGACCAGCAGACGTTGGTGGAACTTGGATACCGAGAAGGAGGCACCTAATCCAAAGGCACTGCCGAGAACCAGCTGACGGTACTGGAACCCGGATGGGTAGCAGAAGGTACCCATGTAAAAAAAAGTTCAAGGCCGCGAGCCGGCCGCAGTTACCAAAACCCACAGTCCTACAGGGGGTGCTTGTCCTTTTGGCACTATGGAACCAGCCTTCATTGCCAGATCCCGCAGCCCACATAGGAGTCACCTAAACTGCAGGCACCATAGAGGCGGCTAACCCGACCGCAACACGACAGGACAACGCATTGCAGGCAAAGTGACGTTGACACTACCCGGAAACCGCTGGCGTGCTGGAACCAGGCTGGGCAGGAGGGAGTACCCATGCCAAAGTCACTGCCGAGAACCAGCTGACGGTACTGGAACTCGGATGGGTAGTAGAAGGTACAAGAGAAAATGGAACTACCGAGGACCAGCTGACGGTACTGGAACCCGGATGGGTAGCAGAAGGTACAAGAGCAAATGGAACTACCGAGGACCAGCTGACGGTACTGGAACCCGGATGGGTAGCAGAAGGTACAAGAGCCAATGGAACTGCCGAAGACCAGCTGACGGTACTGGAACTCGGTTACTAAGCAGGAGGTACCTGTGCCAGAAAGCACTACCAAGGACCAGCAGACGTTGGTGGAACTTGGATACCGAGAAGGAGGCACCTAATCCAAAGGCACTGCCGAGAACCAGCTGGCGGTGCTGGAACCCAGGGTAAATACTAAAAACAGAGTGGAGCCAGAGGTGTAATTGGAGCAAGTTTTAAATCAGTAGTACAGTGGATGTGGACAGAGCAGGAGAAATTGCTGTCCGCACAGCAGGGGAACAGCTGACGTTACTGAACCCCAATAACATGGCAGCAAGTGTTGACTGTGCAGACTTCCTTTCCGAGCGCCAACTGGCGGTGTTGGAGCTCAGGGATAATACTGAAAACAGAGGAGCCAGAGGTGTATTTGGAGGAGGTTTTAAATCAGTAGTACAGTGGATGTGGACAGAGCAGGAGAAATTGCCGTCCGCACAGCAGGGGAACAGCTGACGTTACTGAACCCCAATAACACGGCAGCAAGTGTTGACTGTGCAGACGGCACTTCCATGCGCCAACTGGCGGTGTTGGAGCTCAGGGATAATACTGAAAACAGAGGAGCCAGAGGTGTATTTGGAGGAGGTTTTAAATCAGTAGTACAGTGGATGTGGACAGAGCAGGAGAAATTGCCGTCCGCACAGCAGGGGAACAGCTGACGTTACTGAACCCCAATAACACGGCAGAAAGTGTTGACTGCAGACGGCACTTCTGTGCGCCAACTGGCGGTGTTGGAGCTCAGGGATAATACTGAAAACAGAGGAGCCAGAGGTGTAATTGGAGCAACTTTAAAATCTGTAGTAGTGAGAATGTGGACAGAGCAGGAGAAATTGCCGTCCGCACAGCAGGGGAACAGCTGACGTTACTGAACCCCAATAACACTGCAGCAAGTGTTGACTGTGCAGACGGCACTTCCGTGCGCCAACTGGCGGTGTTGGAGCTCAGGGATAATACTGAAAACAGAGGAGCCAGAGGTGTAATTGGAGCAACTTTAAAATCTGTAGTAGTGAGAATGTGGACAGAGCAGGAGAAATTGCCGTCCGCACAGCAGGGGAACAGCTGACGTTACTGAACCCCAATAACACGGCAACAAGTGTTGACTGTGCAGACGGCACTTCCGTGCGCCAACTGGCGGTGTTGGAGCTCAGGGATAATACTGAAAACAGAGGAGCCAAAGGTGTAATTGGAGCAACTTTAAAATCTGTAGTAGTGAGAATGTGGACAGAGCAGGAGAAATTGCCGTCCGCACAGCAGGGGAACAGCTGACGTTACTGAACCCCAATAACACGGCAGCAAGTGTTGACTGTGCAGACGGCACTTCCGTGCACCAACTGGCGGTGTTGGAGCTCAGGGATAATACTGAAAACAGAGGAGCCAGAGGTGTAATTGGAGCAACTTTAAAATCTGTAGTAGTGAGAATGTGGACAGAGCAGGAGAAATTGCCGTCCGCACAGCAGGGGAACAGCTGACGTTACTGAACCCCAATAACACGGCAACAAGTGTTGACTGTGCAGACGGCACTTCCGAGCGCCAACTGGCGGTGTTGGAGCTCAGGGATTACAATTCAGGTGGTAGAAACATGAACAGAACAGGAGACCTGGATACTGTTGCCAACCAATTATTTATTCTGGAAGAGGACTGGCAAATTCATGAGAGATCCAGGCCTTGTTCATTTTGAGAAAAGTAAGCCGGTCAACGTTATCGGAGGATAGTCGCATGCTACGGTCTGTTAGTACACCACTTGCGGCACTAAAGACGCATTCCGATAATACACTAGCAGCAGGGCAAGCTAGCACCTCCAATGCATACTGACTAAGCTCTGGCCATGTATCCAGCTTACAGACCCAAAACTTGAAGGGAGAAGAGCCGTCTGGGAGTACACTAAGAGGGCAAGACATGTAGTCTGTCACCATCTGACGGAAACGTTGCCTCCTGCTGACTGGAGCCGTCTGTGATGGTGTAGACATTTGTGGCGGCGGGGACACAAAACTTTGCCACATTTCGGCCATACTGGTCTTGCCTTGTGCTGAGGCGCTGCTTCTGCTCCCTCTTTGTGCAGAGCTTCCTTCACTGCCTCGACGCACTGAGCTGCTTTGTAAAGCACTAGCAGCACTGCTCTCGGTTGGAATGGAGAACATGATGGAATGCACCAGTGCGTCTTGGTACTCCCGCATTTTACGCTCCCGGTTCAACGGTGTTATGAGGCTTTCTAAGTTGTCCCGGTAGCGAGGATCTAGGAGGGTGGACACCCAATAATCAGCCGTGTTGAGAATGTGGGCGATGCGGCGGTCGTTTCTCAGGCACTGCAGCATGAAATCAACCATGTGCTGCAGACTGCCAACTGGCCAAGAAACGCTGTCCCCTGCTTGAGGCGTGATCTCTGCCTGCTCTGCATCACCCCACCCTCGCTCTAGATACTGACTACTAGAGCATTGTGTACCTCCCTCCTCTGGACAGATGTCTTCCTCATCCATTGACTCCTCCTCATCCTCCTCACAAAGTGTCCCCTGCCTAGGCCTTTGTGAGGAACCACGTTGCGCAGACTGTAGAGAAGCAGATGGCATTTGTGCCTCCTCATCCTCCACCTCTTCCAAAACCTCGTCCCTTAGTGCTTGCAGTATTTTTTCAAGCAGGCAGATAAGGGGGATAGTCATGCTGACTAGTGCATCATCTGCACTCGCCATCCGCGTGGAATAATCGAAGGCACGCAAAACGTGGCAAATGTCCTTCATAGAGGCCCACTCAGTGGTGGTGAAGTGTGAACGGCGCGCACTGCGACTTGTTTGCGCCTGCTGCAGCTGGTACTCCATTACTGCTGCCTGCTGCTCACACAACCTCTCCAACATATGTAACGTTGAATTCCACCTGGTGGGTAGGTCACATATGATGCGATGTTCCGGAAGACGTAATCGGCGCTGCAGAGCTGCAATGCGTGATCTTGCATTGCTGGAACGCCGCAAGTGAGCGCACTCTATGCGGACCTTGTGAAGCAGTGCATCAAGATCCGGATAGTCCCTCAAAAAACTCTGCACGACCAAGTTGAGCACATGTGCCAGACATGGGATGTGAGTGAGGTTGCCTAGGCCCAGAGCTGCCACCAGATTTCGGCCATTGTCACACACTACCATGCCTGGCTGGAGATTCGCTGGCACAAACCACACGTCGCTCTGCTGCTTGATGGCATTCCAGAGCTCCTGCGCTGTGTGGCTTCGATTCTCCAAAGAAATTAATTTTAATACGGCCTGTTGACGTTTGGCCACGGCTGTGCTCATATTGGTCACCATAACAGGTAACCGTTCACGGGTTGATGTGGAGGTAGACCGTGACGGCTCCTGCAGCGCTGATTCAGAGGAACTGGAGTATGAGGAGGAGTCAATGTGTACAGACTGGATTCCTGCAATCCTTGGAGTTGGCAGAACACGTACAGCGCCACTCTCAAGATCTGTACCCGGCTCCACAACAATTACCCAATGGGCAGTGAGGGAAAGGTATCGTCCCTGTCCATGTTTACTGGTCCACGCATCGGTGGTCAGGTGGACCTTGCTACTGACGGCGTTTTGTAGCGCATGTTTAATTTTTCCCTCCACATGATGTTGCAGGGCAGGGACGGCTTGCCTGCTGAAATAAAATCGGCTGGGCACGTTGTATTGTGGGACTGCCAATGCCATAAAGTTACGGAATGTGTCAGTCTCCACCAGCCTGAATGATAGCATTTCAAGGGCCAGTAGTTTAGCAATGCCAGCATTCAGAGCCTGTGCTCGGGGGTGGTTTGCCGAGTATGGGCACCTTTTCTCCCATGCCTGTGCTAACAATGTCTGTAGACTGGCCTGGGAGTGTGAGGATGACTGGAAAAGTGGTGCTGTGGGTGGAATTACACTGTGTCTCTGTACAACAGTGCCAGAGATTCTTCCATGGCGATCCTGTGAGGAAGCCGAACCAGCTGTGTGTGAGCTGGAGGAAGAGGCTACAACACGAGCTGAAGAGGTGGTAGGTGGCGCTGTAGGTTGGCCTAGGTCTTCAGTGTGTTTTTGTAACTCCACCCCGTGTTTGGTCCGCACATGTTTCCACATATTTGTGGTATTGAGGTTGCTGACACTTTTCCCTCTTTTCACCTTCTGATTACACAGCTTGCATTTGACAAAGCAAATGTCATCTGCAACTGTGTCAAAAAAGGACCAGGCACTGCAAGTCTTGGGAGCGCCCGCTTTGGATTTTGGAAGAGCCATGCTCCTAATGGGTGCCGAAGTGGAGGCTACAGGCAACCAAGTCTGCCCCCTCCCTCTCCCTGCTTTTTGGGCCGTTTGGGGAATCTCTTCCTCAGAGCTGCTCCCACCACCTTCCTGTCCCTCACGCCATGATGGGTCAAGGACCTCATCATCTACACCACCCTCTTCAAACAACTGCTTCTCCTGGGTAGTCTCGACAGCACAGTACGCACCAGAAAGTGGCACCTGATTCTCATCATCAGATGCGTACTGAGGTGTGCTGCTGACCATAGGCACTGGCCCACCCGCCTCTTCAGATTCAGAGAGACAAAACGGTTGCGCATCACTGCATACTACCTCTTCTTCAAATTCTCGAATTCTGCTTGGCTGGCCCCCTCTTTCCAAGCCAAGAGATTCAGAGAACAGAAGTAGAGATGGCTCCTGTCCAGGGCTCTCTGACTGCCTGGGCAATTTGGCAGGTGGTGAAGAGACAGATGGGTGCTCTTCAGTGCTCAGGACCTGAGAGGATCTGGAACTAATTGAAGTCGATGCGATAGCTGCCATCCATCCGACAACGGCTTCAATTTGTTCCTCGCGCAGCAGTGGGGTACGGCTAGCTCCTACAAAGCTGCGCATAAAGGACTGTTCCCTGGTAAAACTGGGGGATGCTGAGTCACTGGTGCCCGCAGCAGGCACAGAATCCCCACATCCTCTCCCTGCAGGCACAGAATCCTCACGTCCTCTCCCTGCAGAAACTCCACGCCCACGCCCACGACCACATGCCTTACTCCGTGCCTTCTTCATCTTGGTAGAAAAGTACTAAGGGCTTAGTGTGCTTATTCCCGAACAGCTGCTAACAGGTATAAGAAACACTAATTTTATAAAGTGTGGACTAGACTTTAATATGAGCTAATGTGGCCTACACAACTGTAAAGTGGAGTGTTTGGTGAACTTTATTTAGGTTTTTTTTGTCACAAAAAGACACTGGATGTGCCTAAAGATGTAATAACGATAGTATCACAAACTTTTTGTAGCTATTACAATGTAGGAAGGTAACCTACAATGCAATAGATGAGGCTGCAAAAAATAGGCTAATACTAATCTGGCTGGGGCTGCAGGGCCCAATGCTGCAGAAAGGCTCCTCTAACTACTCCTATATAGTGTGTTTGGAACCAATTTAGCTGAATACGGATGGAACCACCACACTAATAGGAGAAATCAGGAAAAATTATGAATTGGCAAAAAAGGACAATGTATGAGGCAGTGACACACACTGAGTGCACTACAACCAGACGTGGTTGAAGCACACACTACAGGGTGAGCTGCACTCACACACCAGACCTTGCAGACAGAGGTGAACAGCACAGAGAACTGTGCACTAGCACTGCAAGGCACAGCGATTTATAAAGTAGCTTGGGTAAAGCAGAATAGACCAAATAGGTAGCTAAAACTGTCCCTCAGAACAACAGCATCCTATCTCTAACTGAATTCACAGTAGAGTGAGCTCAAAATGGCGGCGGCGGCTTTTATAGTGCATCATGACATCATTTCAGCAGCCAATCACAGCCATGCCATTAGTTAAGATGCCTACATGCCTAACAGGATGTGCCCACACTTCTTAGGATCCTCATTGGCTGAATAAAATGAAAATGGCTCATTGCATTATGGGAACTTCCGATTCCGGTATACGATATTGCAAAAGTATCGGAATTAAGTATCGGAATTCCGATACCGCGAATATCGGCCGATACCCGATATTTCAGTATCGGAATGCTCAACACTACCAATGACACATGCCCTTGCTTGTGTGAAAAAAAGCACTTCACTCCGTGTGTGCGCTGCTGATAGGCTGAGAGACTGCACCGCCCCACTGTAAATGCGGGAAAAAGAAAAAAAAATGGAGATCTTCATTATTTCTGCAGAGATCCATCCCATGCCCCTCCCCCCGCCCCGCTGTACCCTCAAACTGTGTATTAACATTGGTTATCAGCATTACTGTGAAAAAATCCAGTGACGATTGGGTGCACGAAGAGTTATCGAACATAACCTCGAACAGCCGGATTTTTTTCAAATCGTTCGGGTTCGTCGAATGGCTCGAACACCGCCCAAAACAGCTCGAATTTGAGATTGGCGAACAGTTCGATTCGAACACCGCTCATCTCTAATCAAGAGGCCCTATACCCGCTCACTGGGGAGAGTCCAAAAGTGCACCCTTCGCCTAGAGTACCCTGGACCGTGCCTGCAGCATCACCAGTAAAGGTACTGAAGCTTACCCCCGTGTGAGTGTCCGTCTTTTCTCCGGGACCGTCCTGCCGTCTCTCCCCTGCACCATCCACCATTCACCCCTACACTGCCCTGGAGCCAGCTCTACCTGTCGAGAGCTACACCATCCCTGCTGCCGTAACACCATCTCCAGAGGACTGCTCCGCAGCGGTGGCTCCCCTTAGCCGCTGTAACACACCTGGCGGCGTCCTTGCATAGTGGTCCATCTCCCACTGTGCAAGAGCGCGCACTTGATCTCCAGTCCAGAATGTCTCTCTGGCTTCCCTCCATGCTGTCTGTTTGTGTCTGTTTCTGCTGCTTAAGGGCGGCACCCGATCACTTCCTGCTTTTTGTACCTGCTGTGGGTCACACCCCTTGTGCGTCCTCAGCCTATTGCTGTCTGTCACCTGGTATTTAACCCAGCTGCTCCAATCAATCCCTGCCTGAGCATCTTGCCCTGTCAGTTGGCTTTTGTCTCTGACATGCCAGGTCCTGTCTATGTTACCTGTCTTGCAGTATCTGTGTACCCTAACCTGCAGTCTGTACACGTTCCTTGCCTGTTTGTTCCGCCTTCCTGGAGGCTGTATTTCCAGGCCAGTCTGAACACGCTCCTTGCCTGTTCGTCCCGTCTCTCTGGGGGCCGTATTCCCAGACCCGCTCCTGTATCCCGCTGCAGTGTCGGTCTCCTTCGTACACTCAGTTCCAGTCTGAACTCTCTCCTATCTTTTACCTGTTTTGCCTCTATGTCCGTCCCTTCCCTTTTCCTGCATTGTCTGAACCTGTACCTAACTCCCTCTTGTTGTCGCTGTACTTCAGTTGTGAGTTTTGTGCTCTCTCGTTACTTCTTTGTAAGTATCTAGTTTGTTTCTGGTTCCGCCTTTCCCTTCCTGCCTGTCCTGTGTGTACAGTGTCCTGTCTCCTCTGCCCTGCTCTGTCCCTTTGCTTGCTGCTCCGGCAGTCTCGCTCTGTTCCCTCTTGCTCGCTACTCCTGCAGTCTGCTCTATCCCTCTTCCTCACTGCTCCGGCAGTCTCGTTCTGCTCCCTCTTTCTCACTGCTCTGGCAGTCTCGTTCTGCTCTCTTTCTTTACCTCACTGCTCCGGCAGTCTCGCTCTGCTCCCTCTTTCTCACTGCTCCGGCAGTCTCGTTCTGCTCTCTTCCTTTACCTCACTGCTCCGGCAGTCTCGCTCAGCTCCCTCTTTCTCACTGCTCCGGCAGTCTCGTTCTGCTCTCTCCTTCTTTCTCACTGCTCCAGCAGTCTCGCTCTGCTCCTTCTTTTTCACTGCTCCGGCAGTCTCGTTCTGCTCTCTCCCCTTTGCTCGCTGCTCCGGCAGTCCTACTCTGCTCTGACCCTTTGCTCGCTGCTCCGGCAGTCTCGCCCTGCTCCCTCTTGCTCGCTGCTCCGGCAGTCTCGCCCTGCTCCCTCTTGATTGCTGCTCCGGTAGTTTGCTCTGACCCTTTGCTCGCTGCTCCGGCAGTCTCGCTCTGCTCCCTCTTGCTCACTGCTCCGGCAGTCCTACCCTGCTCTTACCCTTTGCTCGCTGCTCCGGCAGTCTCGCTCTGCTCAGACCCTTTGCTCGCTTCTCCGGCAGCCTCGCTCTGCTCTGACCCTTTGCTCCGCTCCTGGCGGTCTCGTCTTGCTCTGCTCTTGCCCGCCGCTCCGGGCGGTCTCAACCTGCTGTGTTTGTATACCGCTTCTGCGGTTCTGTTCTTGAAGTCCCAGTCTGTACTGGGTCCTATCCTCTCTGTGCTCCAACCTGTTGTACCTGCCAGTACCTCCCCGTCTGAAAACCAGTGTGCCAGCCTAAACCTTCCAGTTCCTGTATTCCCCGGTGGGGGCCAACAGCCGTGTCCGGAGTCTGACCTGGAGTAGACCCTGGTCCCTCTGCTCGGTTCCTCCCTGGTGCACTGGCGTCGTATGCCGTCGTGCGATCTTGGTCGGATCGGGCAGACACTTAGTTACGCCCCTCCAGGCACTCTCCGGCATGGTACAGTGGAATCACTACAATCACACGCACACGCCGCTCAGCCCGGGCGTGTGCATTACAGCCGCATTCCACAGATGGCATCACGAACTTCCCAAATCCCCTATATATTCCCCTTTTTACTGACTGCCCTGGGTCACGGACTGGGCCAGCCACCGTGATATCCCCGCCATACCGTCATCCATAGGCCCGGCTGCCGAGTACCCCACGGCCCAGGGGGCGCGTCACAGGCAATCCCTGCATGTTCACTGGCTCTCTAAAAGCACCAAACATGCAGGGAGGAGACCCGAGTTCCCGCCCGAGCAACCGGGAAATACACGCCGAGCGTCGAGCTTGTCGAGCACCATGAAGCTCGGGTGAGTACCGAATAGTGGCGAGCACGTTCGCTCATCACTAATAAAAATGAAATTCCGGCATTACCCTGTTCCACTGCAAACCCCTGATTCTGATCCACCGGACCAACACCAGATCCTTTGCTAAACCCAACTGGCAGCCTGACAATATCACGTCTACCTGAATAGCTCCCCAGTAGACATAGGAATGGTCTAACACCCATACTAATACGAGGTTTCCTGTAAATGAGAATTGAAAATAAGGTTGATAACAACAAAACCTTTTACCCCAGCAATGCATAACCAAATACACTAAGACCCTTACAACATGTGTGGTCTAATATAAGTCCTATATCTGGCAGATTCCCATCAACCTATACTCTTTACCGCTTGAACCCCCAGACCCCATCGGGCCGCCTCTGTAGCTGCCCCATGGTTAGATAAACTTTGACAAAAAATAGCAATGAATTGATAAACTGACAAAGCAGATACATCCTGCTGCACCAAAAATGAACCTGGTACAAAACCTCTCATTTCCATAAACGAGGATACCCATCTAATCGGGCATTCAAACGAACCGATCACACCACGGAACTCCACCATATGACCTCTCCCAACCACGTCAGTCTTCGACCACCTCAAATAACATTGAACTGCTTCGACCGAACATGGCACATCCTGAAATCACAGACCCCCCTGACACTTGACATTCTTGCGTACCAACTCACTCAATCGAAAGGCCCCAAAAAAGGTCAACATTAAAGATGCCCCAAGCAAGCGGCGTTCATATATCCCTGCTGCAGTAACATCAGCTTCAGAGGACTGCTCCGCAGCGGCGGCTCCCTTTAGCCGCATTCCACAGGTGGGGTCACGAACACTTTACAAATCCCCCATGAATAATTCCCCTTTCTGTTGACCGCCCTGGGCCACGGACCAGGCCATCCACCGTGATATCCCCCGCCAGCATCCATAAGCCCGGCTGCCGAGTACCCCACGGCTCTGGGGGCGCGTCACATACTCTGACCTACAAATCTTCCCAACACCCTTCAATAACTGGCCCAAAATTTTAAACGAAACCGGCCACCACCAATTCCTCTTGTTACAATTCATCCGGAAGGTTTTCATAGCCTGCTGCACCAAAAACTCTTTTATACAATCTTTCCAGCCCAACATTTTGAAAAAGAAGGCCAATCCTGCTAGCCTACTGGCCACCACCAAAAAAGACAAACCCCGTTGAAACGCGCTACCAATCTTATACAGCAACAAATAAGGATGATAATCCACAGTTACCTGCTCACCAGGGCCGGCATCAGCACCCGGCGCACCCGGGCAAATGCCGGGGCCCTGAGCAGGCAGAGGGGCCCACTGGCGGTCGCGCACCCCGCTGGGCTATGGGCGCAGGAGAGCGGTGTCAGCGCCCGCCCTTCTCCGCCGCTTGCTCAGGGCCCCTGCAGTCGGATACTTACCTCTCCCCGTGCCTCCGCAGATCAGCTGTCTTCCTGCTCTGCGCTCCCTGTGACGTCTCAGGTCAGAGGGCGCGGTGACGCCTTTACACCGCGCCCTCCCCTAAGCCGTCACAGGGAGCGCTGAGCGGGAAGACGCCGACAACGCTGGAGTTCGGACCCGAGCAGCGGGCAGCGGGCAGCAGGTAGCAGGTGAGGAGAAGGGAGGTGAGTATTTGATTTTTTTTTTTTTTAATGTATGGAGGCATGGGGCAGTATAAAGAGAAGGGCGGGGGGCATCCTGCATGGGGCATTATAAAGAGAGGGGGGGACATCCTGCATGGGGCATTATAAAGAGGAGGTGTGACAGCCTGCATGGGGCATTATAAAGAGAAGGGGGGGGGCATCCTGCATGGGGCATTATAAAGAGAGGTGGGGACATCCTGCATGGGGCATTATAAAGAGGAGGTGTGACAGCCTGCATGGGGCATTATAAGGTGGGGAACAGCCTGCATGGGGCATTATAAAGGGGGGGGGGCAGCCTGTATGGGGCATTATGTGGGGGGTAACAGCCTGCATGGAACATTAAAAGGGGGGGTCTGTATGGGGCATTATGTGGGGGGGGGACAGCCTGCAAGGAGCATTATAAGGGGGGGGGCAGCCTGTATGGGGCATTATGTGGGGGGTAACAGCCTGCATGGAGCATTAAAACGGGGGGGCCTGTATGGGGCATTATGTGGGGGGTAACAGCCTGCATGGAGCATTATAAGGGGGGGACAGCCTGTATGGGGCATTATGTGGGGGGTAACAGCCTGCATGCAGTATTATATGGGGGCCAGTATCCTGTATGGAGCGTTATAAGGGGACCGGTATCCTGTATGGAGCGTTATATGGGGGCCAGTATCCTGTATGGAGTTTTATAAGGGGACCAGTATCCTGTATGGAGCATTATATGGGGGCCAGTATCCTGTATGGAGCTTTATAAGGGGACCAGTATCCTGTATGGAGCGTTATATGGGGGCCAGTATTCTGTATGGAGCCTTATATGGGGGCCAGTATTCCGTATGGAGCCTTATATGGAAGTCAGTATTCCGTATGGAGCCTTATATGGGGGCCAGTATTCCATATGGGGGCCAGTATTCCATATGGAGCCTTATATGGGGGCCAGTATTCCGTATGGAGCCTTATATGGGGGCCAGTATTCCGTATGGAGCCTTATATGGGGGCCAGTATTCCTTATGGAGCCTTATATGGGGGCCAGTATTCCCTATGGGGCCTTATATGGGGGCCAGTATTCAGTATGGAGCCTTATATGGGGGGCCAGTATTCCGTATGGAGCCTTATATGGGGGCCAGTATTCCGTATGGAGCCTTATATGGGGGCCAGTATTCCGCATGGAGCCTTATATGAGGGTCAGTATTCCGCATGGAGCCTTATATGGGGGCCAGTATTCCGCATGGAGCCTTATATGGGGGTCAGTATTCCGCATGGAGCCTTATATGGGGGTCAGTATTCCGCATGGAGCCTTATATGGGGGCCAGTATTCCGCATGGAGCCTTATATGGGGGTCAGTATTCCGCATGGAGCCTTATATGGGGGTCAGTAGTCCGCATGGAGCCTTATATGGGGGCCAGTATTCCGTATGGGGCCTTATATGGGGGCCAGTATTCCTTATGGGGCCTTATATGGGGGGCAGTATTCCGTATGGGGCCTTATATGGGGGCCAGTATTCCGTATGAAGCATTATATGGGGGCCACTATTCTGTGTGGAGCGATTCACCGGTTTCTGAGCTATTGTGGAATTT
The DNA here is from genome assembly GCF_046119375.1 of Phyllobates terribilis. NCBI lineage: Eukaryota > Metazoa > Chordata > Amphibia > Anura > Dendrobatidae > Phyllobates > Phyllobates terribilis. The sequence continues at coordinate 107,849,629 of NW_027362773.1, forward strand.
ACAATAGATATCACTCATGTAATGTAAGAAGTGAAATCTTTGCATTGTACTATATATATATATATATATATATATATATATATATATATATATATTTATATATATATATATATTTCTCCACCGTATCTCTGCATCATGAATCGTGGTATGTGTTAAAGGGGCCCTCAGAGACTCTTTCGCCCGGGGCCCAGAAAAACCTGGAGCCGGCCCTGCTGCTCACCCACCGAATCCATCAAATCCTTCCACACCTGCAATGCCGAAACATACCTATGCTAGGAGTAACTGAAGTCCTAACCAGATTCAATGCAGTACCGACACCAGATCCCATAACTACCGGGGCCACTCCGCCTCCAGCTGCTCCACATCCGACGCCAGCTCTCGAAACCGATCCCACTGGAAGCGATATAAATCAACAGCAATAGAATTCTGTACCCCCAGCAAATGTGCAGTACGAAACAATATGACGCGCCCCTAGGGCTATGGGGTACTCGGCAGCCTGGCCTATGTATGCTGGTATGGCGGGGATATCACGGTGGCTGGCCCGGTCCGTGACCCAGGGCAGTCAATAAAAAGGGGAATTATTTATAGGGAATTTGGAAAGTTTGTGACGCCACCTGTGGAATGCGGCAAAAAGGGGGGGGCGCTGTTGCGGAGCAGTCCTCTGAGGCAGATGGTAGGGCAGCTTGTGATGGAACGGCTCCCCACAAGTGGAGCAGGCCTCAGGGCAGTGTGGGATGTAATGGGTGGTGGTGCAGGGGAGAGAGACGGCAGGACGGTCCCAGAGGAAAGACGGACACTCACACGGGGGTAAGTTTCAGTACCTTTACTGGTGAAGATGCAGGCACGGTCCAGGGTACTCCGGACGAAGGCCGCACTTTTGGACTCTCCCCAGTGAGCGGGTATAGCGCCTCCTGATCCATGGCTTTACTCGCTAAGCTTCTGACCTGCCTGGAGCTAGGCCTAGCTTGGTTACTGTCTCTCTCTCCCTTGCACCTGCTGACCTGGTGGTAGGGCCTCCTCATGGAGATCACTCTCAATGGTTGCTGGGGCCTCCGTGACTCCTAGCCCTGGTACTGTAGTCAGCGTTTGTTTAAACCTAGGACCTGCAGTCCTCCAGGGGTTCCGGTGGTCCCTACTGGGTATAAAGGGACCCCGTAGGCGTGGACCCGATGTCCGGTATATATCTCGGGGTGAGCCTGGTATGCTCCTCTGCCCCCTCGCTACTTCTTCCTTCTCCTCTCGCCTTCGGCCACACTCAGGGCCCTCACTAGGCCTTCACTCATGCTGTAGGCCTTGGCTCGCCTAAGCACAGCAGCCAGCGTGCTGCCTCTTCACTGCTCTCTGAGCGTCAGCACGCTCTCTCTCTCAGTCTGAGAGACTAATTACTAACTAACTAACTAACTGACTGAGCTTCCTGGCTCCACTCTCCCTATATATATATATCCCTAACGGGCTCCTTCTGCCGGTCTGAGGTGGTAGGGTGGATGTGTGTGAATGTGTGAGGGCCTCTTGTGGAGAAGTCCATCCATGCACCCTTTTGGGTTCTGTGGCACCAGTGCGTAGCAGGGGGCCACATATATATGGCAATTCAGACATCTGACCACAAGATGTCGCAACAGAGATACGACCGGCGGGGAATCCGCTGTAATGTTGTTAATACAACGAACCACACTCAAATTATAACAAAAGAAACACACTTTTTTATTTTTCAATTCCGCACCCCAAACCTCCAACGCTACCACAACTGGAAACATCTCCAGCAATGCCAAATTTTTCTTCAACCCAGCATGCATTCAAGACTCAGGACACTCGCTAACGCACCACCAGCTGTTGAAGTACACTCCAAAAACAAAAGAACAAGAAGCATCAGTGTATAAAACTAAATCTACATTAGACATTTCTTTCTCCAACCAAACTGATTTTCCATTATACAACTGCAGAAAAATTGCCCACACGGCCAAGTCAGCCTTGTGCTCTGCAATCAACCTCACAAAATGCAACGATCAGTGAATATGAATAGTGGTACCAGAGTGCCAATAACAGGGCAAAAATATTAAAAGGACTGATTTATTAATACACACACAACGCGTTTCGGTGGACACAGCCACCTTCATCAGGTGTGACAAGCAGCAAACAATTGATCCTTATATACACTTGACTAGGTATACAATTACTTAAAAGGGGTGGGGCCAGATACAGAGTAATACCTCTATATTAACCCCTTGAGTTCATATATGCTCAATAGAGTAAAAAGGATTGTTATAAAATAATGCCTAATGAAGCATATAGGGTTCTTATAAAAAGGATTCGCTGTAAAAAAAAAACTTGTGAATCCTATAATCTTAATACTTCATAGGATATATTGTCATCTACCACCCTATATTTTAGATTATATAAAAAATAATAATAATAATTTTTACATACAACATAAAACAATGCATAAATATAAAGTATAAAATTACAATCAGTTTCTATCATTGTAATTAGGAAAAGTAGACGAAGAAAGGTAAGCGAAAAAAAAAAGAGAAAAAAAAAAAAAAAAAAATCCCCCCCCAAAAAAATAATAATAATAAATAAAAAAAAAAATCCCCCCAAAAAAAAAAAAAAAATCCCCGCAAAAAAAAAAATCCCCAAAAAAAATAAAAATAAAAAAAAAATATAAAATTTTTCTTTAAATTTTTTCTCCTTTCTCTCTCTCCTCCCTCTCCCTCTCCTCCCTCCTCCCCTCCCTCTCTCCTTTCCCCTCTTCCCTCCTTCTCTCTCTCCTCCCCCCTCCTCCTCCATATAAAAGATATATATAATAAATTTGCTAAAATATGAAAACAATTATTTAAAAAGTTGTCTTCTCTATATTAAGGTTCAAACCTTCAGGAGACAAGGTTCCCATTTTGAAAATCCAATAATTTTCACGTGTAATGAGACGATTTAGTCTATCAGGGTGTGTATCAACTATATGATCAATGATAGTTAGTTTTAGGTTATTAGGATTTTTTTGATGTTCTTTTAAGAAATGATTAGAAACACTGTGTAGGGGAAAGCCGTTTCTAATGTTTTGGCGATGTTTATTTAATCTGGAGTGCATTTCCTGGATAGTGCGGCCAATGTATTGCAGGCCGCAGGTGCACTGGAGCAGATAGATCACATATGAGGACTGACATGTAAGTCTAAAGCGAATGGGATATATCTCTCCAGTGACCGCAGAGACGAATGTTTTGGCTCCGTTATCAATGGATTGACAGCATAAGCATTTAGGGACATTACATTTATAACATCCATTATTGCTAATAGGAGCTGAATGGTTCGGTCTTCTACCAATTGTTGTATTGCTAGGGGCTATATAGTTTCCTAGATTTTTACTCCTCCGATATATGACATGAGGAAATTCCGGTAAATGACCAGTTAATATTGGATCATTACTTAAAATGAACCAGTATTTTTTTAATAAACTGGATAACACTTGCGTAGGTTTACCATAAGTAGTAATCAGATTTAAACTGAAATCGTTGTTTGGCTCTTGACTGGTATTCTTGGATTTGTTGATACACAAGTTCTGTGATAGGGATCTAGTTTTGGAGAAAGCATCCTCTAATAATTTCCGGGGGTATCCCTTAGCTCTAAAACGTTTTTGTAAAACCTTAGATTCCAGAAAAAAATCTGAATCATGTGTACAATTTTTTCTGACACGCCAATATTGACCGTATGGAATATTTCTAATCCAGCTGGGTAGATGGCCACTGTCAAATTCAAGATAGCTATTTACATCCACTTCCTTAAAGTGGGTAGATGTGGATATTTTACCTGAATTGTCTATATTTATCTGAAGGTCAAGATATTGAATATTACTCCCAGATATGGTAGAGGTAAAGGAAAGACCCCAGTCGTTAGAGTTTAATTCATCAATAAATTTGGCAGCCTCCACAGTATTTCCCCTCCATATGATAAACAGATCATCTATAAAGCGGCGGTACATAACGATGGGTTTATCGGCGCCGAGGGATTGCGCGATGTGGATAGACTCGAATGCCCCCATATATAGATTTGCATAACTGGGGGCAAACCTCGTCCCCATCGCGCAGCCCCTCAGCTGCCGATACATCACCCCCTCAAAAGAAAATACATTGTTCTCAAGAATGAAAGTTATACCCCTCAATAAAAATTTTTTTTGAGGATCTTATAAGTTAGGGTCCTCATCTAGGAATATTTTAATTGCCTGTAAACCCAATACATGTGTGATATTGGAATAAAGAGAGCTTATATCGAGTGTAATAAGAAGACAGCCTGGAAGAGGGGGTAATTCTCTCAATATTGTAATTAAATGTGTAGAATCCTTTAAATGAGAATCTAGGGATAAAACGTACTTCTGTAAAAAAAGATCAATATAGTGGGATAAGTTGGATGTGATAGAATTAATACCAGAAATAATAGGACGTCCAGGGGGATTAAATTTATCTTTATGAATTTTGGGTAAAAAATAAAAATAAGGGACTTTGAATTTTTTAATGTCTAAAAAGGATTTTTCTTTTTTATTGAGGAAGCCAGCTGTAGAGGCCCCTGCTACAAGTCCTTTGTACTCACAAAATGCAACGGGCATTTAACCCTCGCCGTGGAATGAGACAACCTACACGAAAAAACGCTACCCATAGGTAAGATTCTGCAAGCAAAATTAAGTTTCCCTAAAAGAGATTGCAGAAGCCTCAAACGCAATTTCCTAGCCTGTAAGGCTTCCTGTACGGAATTATTCAAATCCACCAGTTTCTCTGCTGGCAACCTGCATTCCATTTGGACGAAATCAAGCTTAATCTCCAAAAACTTTAAAACTGTAGACAGGCCTTCTGTCTTGTTGACGCGCCCAGGGGATGGGGACGACTCGGCGACTTGCTACTTGTGTTTTATGTCTTTCTAGTCCTTGCTTTTAATGCATATCCAATACAGTTTTCTTTTAGGGTTTTTTTTCTATATGTTAGTCATTCACACTTATATTTATAGCTCTCAGAATAAAGTGATACGAAAAAATAATTATTTCTATAAAATAGTTTTTATTGTGTAAAATGCAAAAGATATAAAAAAAGGATATAATTGGGGTACCGCTGTAAACGTACTGACCAAAAGAATAACATTGCCTTATCAATTTTACCACACGCGGAACTGCATTAAAAAAAAAAATTACAGAATTGTTGGTTTTTGTTTATTCCTCCTCCAAAAAATCGGTATAGAAAGCGATCAAAAAATGTCAAATGCCAGAAAATGACACCAATAAAAAGTCAACATGTCCCTCAAAAAACAAGCCATCACATGACTCTGTCACCCGAAATCTGGAAAAATTATAGCTCTCAAAAAATGGCGACGCAAAACCTAGTCTTTGAAAAAAAAGCGTATTTTCGTGTGTGACAGCTGTCAATCATAAAAAACCAATATGAATCTGATATCGCTGTAATCGCACCGACCCGAATAATAAAGTCATCTAATCAATTATACTGCACGAGGAACGGCGTAAAAAATAAACTCTAGGTTTGTGCTATGGTCAGGGTTGGGCTAGGGTTAGGGTTGGGCTAGGGTTGGGTTGGGCTAGGATTGGGCTTGGGTTAGAGTTAAGCTAGGGTTAGGGTTGGGCTAGGGTTAGGGTTGGGCTAGTGTCAGAGTTGGGTTAGCGTTGGGCTAGGGTTAATGTTGGGCTAGGGTTAGGATTGGGCTAGGCTTAGGGTTGGGCTAGGGTTAGGGTTGGGTTAGGGTAGGGTTAGGGTTAGGGTTGGGCTAGGGTTAGGGTTGGGTTAGGGTTGGGCTAGGGTTAGGGTTGGGCTAAGGTTAGGGTTGGGTTTGTGCTAGGGTTAGGGTTAGGATTGGAGTTGTATTAAGGTTGGGGTTGTATTGGGGTTGGGGTTGGGATTTTTTTAAAAGTAAAGAAAAAAAAAATGACGACGATATGGCGAGTGACATGCTCGAGTCTCCGCCACATATGTTTTGCAGCTATTATATAGCCAAAAAAACCTTGCGGGGATTGCCTGCCATGCATGAGCGATCGCCATATGTTTTTTTGGGTGTCTAATAACCGTGAAACATGCCGGGCAGGGACTCGAGCATGTCACTCCAGCACCTGTGATACTTGGTGCTTACCCGAGTACCCGATGCAAACTCAAGTAGCGAGCACTTGCGCTCGAGACTAAAGACAACTTATTCAATATGATGACCTAATGTTTTCAAATTATGTGTCGTACCTCTGGGTTCAAAATGTTCACTATACCCCTTGATAAAATCCTTGAGGGGTCTAGTTTCCAAAATGGTGTCACTTGTGGGGGGATTTCCACTGTTTAGGCACATCAGGGGCTCTCCAAAAGCAACATGGCGTCTGCTAATTATTCAAGCAAATTTTACATTCAAAAAGTCAAATGGCGCTCCTTCCCTTCCAAACCCTGCCGTGCACCCAAACAGTGTTTTTTCCCCACATATGGGGTATCGACGTGCTCAGCAGAAATTGCTCAACAAATTGCATGGTGCAATTTCTCCTGTTACCCTCATGAAAATGCTAAATTGGAAGCTGAAAAACATTTTTGTTGGAAAAATGTGAAAATTTTATTTTTACCACTCAATGTTCTAAACTTCTGTGAAGCACCTGGGGGTTCAAAGTGCTCACCACACACCTAGATAAGTTCCCTGTGGGGTCTAGTTTCCAAAATGGTGTCACTGTTTAGGCACATCAGGGGCTCCCCAAACGCAACATGGCATCGGCTAATTATTCAAGCAAATTTTACATTCAAAAAGTCAAATGGCGATCCTTCTCTCCCGAACCCTGCCGTGCGCCAAAACAGTGGTTTTCCCTCACATATGGGGTATAAGCGTGATCAGGAGGAATTGCACAACAAATTTTGTTGTCTATTTTTTCCCGATACCCTGGCAAAAATAAAAAAAATGGGGTCTAAAGTAACATTTTTTTGAAAAAAGTTAAATGTTCATTTTTTTCTTCCACATTCCAAAAATTCCTGTGAAGCACTTAAAGGTGGTTTTGAGCACCTTGATGGGTGCAGTTTTTAGAATGGTGTCACTTTTGGGTGTTTTCTGTTATAAAGGCCCCTCAAAGTTACTTCAAATGTGATGTGGTCCCTAAATTTTAATTAGAAGATTATAAATTCAAGGTGATGTAATTGAAAAAAAAAATCTATATATAGAGAATGGGGTATTAGAAAATACAATAAAAAATAATAATAAAATTAGCGCTGATCTAATTGAAGAGCATAGACAGTGGAGTAGTAAAATAATAAAGTTTTATTTTTAGATAAAAGATACAATTAAAAATATCTACATGCGTATAGTAAATATTGGTTGTTTAAAAGGCTAAAAATAAGGCACAAAGGGTCCTGGGGTATTGTTCAGACCTGGATGTAGATTAAGGTGGATCCTATTAGGAGAAGAGAGGAAGAATGATGTTAATATGAATTACATGCTAGGGTAAGTTTAAAAGAAGTTAGAAGGACAGGGACGTACCTGTGGAAGGGTACAGGTATTGTTTATCTTCTATTAACCCTAGGTGGGGTTTGTGTGGATCCTGGTTGAGGACTTACTTGGGGTCTCTGGAAGTTAGTTCGTTGGCACAATAGTATTATCCTAGAGCGATTTAAGGTATACTTGGTTTATGGGGGGTGTAACCGATGACATCCGGTGTAAAGGTATGGTATAGGAAGGGTAGTTACCTGGTACAAGCAGCCGGTACCTGGAGTATCAGGTGGACTGCCAGGTGGATGCATTCACTCCTGGTGTATCGGTCTGGGATTTTTTTTGAAGATTGGCCCAGTGGGTGGCTCTAGGGGAAAGAAGTGTAAGGGACGAGGAAAAAATGACACAGTGGGTGTGAGAATCTGCCAGAGCTTGCTGGGGGTATCTTTAGGTGCAATAAAATGCAGGAGATATATAGTAAATAGTACCGTATATATAATGGATATAGGAGTCCTTGAAGGTACAGTGCTACTGAAGGCGATCCTTCAGGGGCAGGTAGAGGTTGTCAGATCTATTAGACTGACCTGTAGTCCAACCGATTTTTTGTGGGAAAAACTAGAAATCGCTGGTCAACTCTTAACCCTTATAAACCCCTTACAAAAAAAAAAATTGGTTCCTAAACTGTGCTGATGTAAACTAGACATGTGAGAAATTTTATTTATGAATTATTTTGTGTGACATATCTCTCTGATTTAAAGGCATAAAAATGAAAATTTTGAAAATTGCGAAATATTCATTCATTATTGTGAAAGTCGGTTAAGAAAATAAGTCCTTCTGTAGAAAAGGATCTGGAGGACAATTGGCCAAAATATTCCTAATACAATTTTTCATCAAGCTCCAATGTGAATGGTACTGAGTCGTAAATCTTACCTTTGACTCTACTGGTCACTTCTTGGCGGAGTGTACTAGTTCATATCGACTAGTATTTCCGGCTCTAATTATGCCTATTTAATATATCATGGTATCCACTTAATCCTATGCAGCATGATCTATACTACCGGATGACAGAGACTCTAGATCAGTAAAATCAATTTTATTTGATAAATGCAAATTTAAAAAAACAGGAAAGAAAGAACAGAGTGGGGACAAGAAACCCCCAATGCAGAGAGGTGCAATGTAAAGCTGCGTTGCATCAATATAAAATTACTACATAAATAAAGATCCTAACAGGTATGACTAGGAGCTAGAACAGAGCCGAACAATGTACAATTCCAAAAATTGGTAAGATATAGATGGGAGTATCCATAAAGTGCCAACACTGCATGGTGGGATATGTATTACCAGAATGATAAATATCCAAATGCTAATTACTACCAGCCAAAGATAAAGATAATATAAAGTAAAGTGCCTGTATACTTTGGTGGTCATTAAGCTCCTATCTGCCAATACATCCTAACAGAGTACCTAAATGAGTACAGCTCTGCTTACATATACTTCCATCACAATAACATACAAACAAGGGATCACTTAGGTGTAGTAGTAAATTAATTGTAGTTGTGTTGTATGTCAGGGACAAGACGCAAGTGTATAGCTTCACCTCTCAGAACCCGTATGCCGTTTCGCATCACGCTTCCTCCGGGGGTGTGTCAGTACTCTAAGGGGCCAGTGTATATATAGTGTGGTCTATCCAATCCGGTTACTTAATGCATAGGAGCAGAAAGGAACAGTGCCAAGGATAGGCGTAATCCTAGAAGGAGCGGTCAGCATTCAAATGAACTGACGTGATATTGTGCAAATTTCTAACAGCTGCGGGATTGACTGTAGCGGGGCATCGCGTGCATGCTCAGTCCCCAAAAATGCCGAGTAATGCCCATGGGCAGAGTATTTTCCCGGTGGCTGTCTTTGGCTACCAGGGGAATTTCCAGGTTCGAGCACCGCATTATGGTTACCAGTTTAATGAAAAAGGATTTGAATATTTGGAAACAATTTCTCCTCAATTTTAATGGTCGCACTTGCTGTCAGTCAGTCGAAGTCTCCAACTCTGAATTGCAGACGTTCACCGACTCTGTGGGGTCCACCGGGGTTGGTGCTATTTTTGGCAGTGAATGGTGTGCATGGCGGCATGGATTAGCTCTGGTCTGTGCGGTAACATTTCCTTCCTTGAACCATTCCCTATTGTGGTAGCTGTTGAGCTCTGGGGTCTCAGGCTCGCGAACAGAAGGGTTTGTTTCTGCTCAGACAACTCTGGAGTGGTAAGCTGCATAAATAACTTCACATCTTCCTCTTTGCCGATTCTAGCACTACTCAGGTATTTGGTTCTTCGGTGCCTTCAATTTAACATCTGGTTTAGGTCTCGGCATATTCCGGGAGTTAAGAATGTATGTGCAGATGCATTGTCACGTTTTCGTTGGCAGGCATTCTGGGATCTCATGCCGGAGGCTTCCAAGGAAGGCACGCCCTGCCGCCCAGAGCTATGGTAGGTACTAATGAGCGGATGCTATCGTTGATCCTGACTTCTTTGGTTCCAGCTACATGAAATGCTTATGATAAGACATGGAATGAGTGGTGTCTTTTCGTGGGGCCATAATTTTTTGAAAAAGATGCTTCTTCTCTTACAGGCCTCATGTTTCAGTATTTCTTACACTTGAAGGATTTGGGTGTTTCTGAAACTGTAGCTCAGAGAAAATTGGCGGGTTTAAGTTTTCATTTCCGCCTAAGGGGTATTTTTGATTTTACCAAGTCTTTTCTTATTCGTCAAGCATTGAAGGGCTGGAAAAAGAAGATAGTCAGAAAAGAATGCCCGGGTCCCATTTCTTATTCAATGCTGTGCCGCTTGATCTCCGCGACCCATATGTAAAGACAAATACAAGGCGGCCCTATACAATACCGCTTTTTCCTTAGCCTTTTTCAGGGCCCTTCGGGTTGGTGAGCTCATTGCACCGTCAAGAGAAAAGCCAGGAGGTTTACTAAGAGACAACGTTTTCATCGGCAATGAGTTTTTCATTTTTTCTTGTTTTCAGCCAATATTGCCATCCGTGTTACAGCAAACTCTCTCATGGGAACCCAAAATAAGGGTAAGTAAATGGAAGGGTTGAAGATAAAGGTGCTCCGCTCTGAAGTCAAAAGATATAATGATATTAATGAAAATACAAGTACTAGGATTACTTGGCACCAAAAAACAGAAAACTAAATTAAAAAGATGTGAGAAGTAGTGATGAGTGAGTATGCTCTGTTAACCCTTTCGGCGAGCATGCTCGGGCGAACACTAAGTATCTTCAGCATGCTCAGGTGTTATGTTTCATTCTCTTTGTGTCCATGATTTGCGACTGTTTGACAGCTTTAATACATGTGAGGAATGCTTAAGAAACAGATATTCCTCACATGTATTAAAGCTGTCAAACAGTCGCAAATCAGGGCACAGAGAGACTGAAAGATAACACCTGAGCACGCTGAAGATACTCGGTGTTCGCCTGAGCAAGAGCGCCGAAAGGGTTAACAGAACATACTCACTCATCACTAGTGGGAAGGGTAAAATATGGCATAAATCACCAGGAGATAAAAACAATCACCAATAAAAATAGTCACCTAAGAACACATGAAACCTAACTAGCATTAAATAAACATTACAACATTGATCCAAAGCCGGGGGTCTCGTTAAGGCCCTATGGGCTTAAAATGCAGAATCGAAAGATCCATCTGCTTTCTAACTGGGCTAATACTTTTCCAAAATCCCCTCCCCTTTGACCCAAATCAATCTGGTCGATAGCCCTAACTTTAAGACCTTTAGGGCTACAACTATGGTATAACTTAAAATTATGCAGAATAGTCTTAAGTACAGTGGGGTCATCAATACTACTTGCTTTTTTGATGTCCCGCACATGCTCCCTTACCTGTATCTTCAGTTCTCTGGTGGTAAGGCCAAAGTAGAGCTTCTGCCAAGGACATTCGGAGTAGTAAATAACTCCTTTAGAGCTGCAGCCTGTCTGCTTCTTCTGCAGAGCTTCCATGGGTTTGTGCAGTCAATGGTGCTCCAGACTCCCCTGCAGGGACAATAATTGCAATGGAGGAAGCAGCTGCCAGTCCCAGCCCAACTATGACACATTCTTAATGTGGGTCAAAGATGCTCCGTGCCTGCGACTCCACTTCTCCTGAACAAAGGCGGCCTTCTGGTGGTTGGGATGTATATAAGGGGGTCACTTCCCGTTTTTGAGTGGTGGCACTTAACAAAAATAATAATTTAATAGATCATAAATTAAAAAGTAAGTCATGCACTGGATGACGAAACACAGAAGGAGGCAACACATTACATAATGGTGGTATAGGGGTCCAGAACATTAAGGTAACAACATGTTCCAAGTGCATATCAAAAGAGCTGAGCCTATAGACAAGAAACTGGACATAGAGTATGATACAAATAGTCAGATGGACACCTCTAAGTATACAGTATACAGTGCCTACAATTAGTATTCAACCCCCTGCAGATTTAGCTGGTTGACACATGCGGAATTAACTTGGCATTGTGATATTTGTACTGTAGATCAGCCTGGAAGTGGGAAATGCACTGCAGCAACTTTTTTTTTTTTTTTTTTTTTTTTTTTAAACGTTAAAAGTTAATTCAGAGTGTCATTTATTATTCAACCCCTCAAACCACAAGAATTCTGTTTGGTCCCCCTAAAGTATTAAGAAGTAGTTCAGGCACCAAGAATAATGAGCTTCACATGTGTGGATTAAAGATCTCTTTTGCCAGCCTTTTCTGACTATTTAAGACCCTCCCCAAACTTGTGAACAGCACTCAGACATGGTCAACATGGGAAAGACAAAGGAGCATTCCAAGGCCATCAGAGACAAGATCGCGGAGGGTGACAAGGCTGGCAAGGGGTACAAAACCCTTTCCAAGGAGTTGGGCCTACCTGTCTCCACTGTTGGGAGCATCATCCGTAAGTGGAAGGCTTATGGAACTACTGTTAGCCTTCCACGGCCTGGACAGCCTTTGAAAGTGTCCTCCCGTGCCGAGGCCAGGCTTGTCCGAAGAGTCAAGGCTAACCCAAGGACAACAAGGAAGGAGCTCCGGGAAGATCTCATGGCAGTGGGGACATTGGTTTCAGTCAATAGCATAAGTAACGTACTCCACCGCAATGGTATCCGTTCCAGACGAGCCCGTAAGGTACCTTTACTTTCAAAGCGTCATGTCAAGGCTCGTCTACAGTTTGCTCATGATCACTTGGAGGACTCTGAGACAGACTGGTTCAAGGTTCTATGGTCTGATGAGACCAAGATCGAGATCTTTGGTGCCAACCACACACGTGACGTTTGGAGACTGGATGGCACTGCATACGACCCCAAGAATACCATCCCTACAGTCAAGCATGGTGGTGGCAGCATCATGCTGTGGGGCTGTTTCTCTGCCAAGGGGCCTGGCCATCTGGTCCGCATCCATGGGAAGATGGATAGCACGGCCTACCTGGAGATTTTGGCCAAGAACCTCCGCTCCTCCATCAAGGATCTTAAGATGGGTCGTAATTTCATCTTCCAACAAGACAACGACCCAAAACACACAGCCAAGAAAACCAAGGCCTGGTTCAAGAGGGAAAAAGTCAAGGTGTTGGAGTGGCCTAGTCAGTCTCCTGACCTTAACCCAATTGAAAACTTGTGGAAGGAGCTCAAGAATAAAGTCCACATGAGACACCCAAAGAACCTAGATAACTTGGAGAAGATCTGCATGGAGGAGTGGGCCAAGATATCTCCAAAGATCTGTGCCGGCCTGATCAGGTCTTATAAAAGACGATTATTAGCTGTAATTGCAAACAAGGGTTATTCCACAAAATATTAAACATAGGGGTTGTATAATAATTGACCCACACTTTTATGTTTAAAATTTAATAAAATTCAACTGAGCAACATAACTTTTTGGTTTGTAAGATTTATGCTTCTGTTCATAAAACCTACTCTCGTTTGCAGTTTGAAGGCTCTAACTTATTTGCATCTTATCAAACCAGCTAAATCTGCAGGGGGTTGAATACTACTTGCAGGCACTGTATGTATATCCTACCCCTGACATGACGCCAACCCTGGTGCTTGTTTCGGCACAACTGGCTAATAGAGCAGACTTGATTGGCACATGCTATGATTAGAGTTTGGGATCAGGCGCAACTCTCTGAATAAGTCATGTACTGTGTAACATCAGAACATGCGACCGGAGTCCCAATCCACATGAAGTGATACGCGGAAGGGAGTCTGATCACACGACCACAACAGCCGCTGCTCTAGATACAGCCGGGGATGCAGCCTGTCCTCCTGCCCCGCACATGTGCACCACCGGTAGTATGCCAGTGTATCAGCCAGAAAGGAAAACTTACAGCAGCTGGCAGGACTCCTAGCAATGAAGTTCTATCATACCACATACTGAATATCAGAACTTGACTGTGACGTCATCCTCCTTCCTCCCCTTCTATACACCAACCTACCCGCCTTCATCAGTGTATGATTGGGCATTTTTTCATAAGAAAAAAACTCATTTGTCACCACCCGACTGTTTATATAATAATTATTGAAAACTTAAGATCATACTGAATAGATTTTTTGTAAATCTTAAAATCATTCAATAAAAAATTATTTAAAAAAAAAAACTTACCTTTTTTTTTTTTTACTCTGCCGCTGTACTGCTGAAGCAGCATAAGAAAGCTCTGAGGAGCCTAAGGGGAAGCCAAAAAATTGTTCAATAGTGTTTAGAATGGAGAAGAAAGGACGGGAGGGTCGGTGAGTTTAGAAGTCGGGAACTGAATAGGGAAATGCTTTTCTCTCACTATGGGTAAAGGCCCACCAGTAATAGCGATAGACATTTAACTATTGGTTTCTTCCATTAAGATATACAATATAGTATAAAGATATAAAGGAAAGACACAATATTATGAGCCTCAGTGTAACAACACGTCACAGACTATAATGGGGGAAGCTTTTACTTACTTTGGTGGACGTTGTGCTTTTTCATCTTTTCTGGTGCTGAAGAAATAGAAGAAATGATCACAAATAAATACCCTATAAAATAATTATCGGGAACAAAGCCTAGTCCCAATAGGACACAGACAATAAACATAAAGTCTCTCCTATACATTTCTACATGATGTAGATATCTGGATAGATGTCATTACTAATTATTAACTCCTAATATAAATATCACTTTCACATTCGTGGTGACTGATCTTCTGCCAGGATGAATCATTGAATACTTTTGCATCTAGAAGACAGCAATTAGGACATAAGGGGGCGTCCATTTGTGGGAAGAGGGTAAAGTACCTACATGTATTTGACATGGCTCCTGCTCGATCTTGTGAAGCATTTTGGTATCCACCATTTCCGTTTGCATCTTAAAAATATCCAAACAAACAAATTGAGATACAGGCAGTTCACATTATCATCCTGATCAGTCTATGAGGATATACACAGTGATATTGTCCTGTGTAATGTGCGGCGCTTATGTCACAATATGACGTCATCGTTCAAAAGTCCAAGGTCTCATTGGAGTAAATGCCGCCATGATTGCACTTATTACTTACGGCATTGGCTCTGTGTCGGCCCACGCTGTCTTTACTTTTGGCCTGTAACAAAAATGAAGTTTTTATTAGAAACAGAGAAACTTAGAAAATATCAGAAAATATCATCTAGTGTGTGTCCTTAATACTGTAAATGCAATAACTTAAAGAGAGTCTGTCAGTAGGATCGTCCCTCCTAAGCCGCCAAAATGGGCATGTAGGTCACTGGAAGTTGAATAAAATGACACCTTGATATCTGCAATCCGATGTCTTAATCCAGAGAAAGCCATATTTTCTTACCTCTCCAAAGTGGCCATGGGGCACTGGAAATGGTTTTGCTGATGGCCACTGTGACTACCACGGTTGAAGGTAGAGGAGATGATGTCCGTTCCAGTGCCCCATGGCCACATTGAAGCGGCATTGCTAATCAGACAAGACCAGGAGCCGGGAAAATTGTTCTTACTATAACCCTAGTGTAGGGGACCCCAATTCAATAACCCCCCCAATATGTACAAACATGTTTTATATCCTTCTCAGTAAAGATGAGCGAGTATAGTCGTTACTATTCGGTACTCGCTGAATAATACGGTACTCGGGCTACTCGTTACTCCGCGAGTTTCCTTGTGATTACTCGCTGAGTAACGAGTATAATTTACTGTAAGTCAATGGGAAATGCGAGTAAGCCGTATGATTGTTTAAAAGCCGGCGGTAAAAAGCCGCCGGCTTTTAAACAATCACACAGCCCCATACTGCTTCCCCGCAGCCTCCCATCCCAATCCTCCACTCCCCCCGCCGCCTCCCATCCCAATCCTAAGTTAGGACCGGGTGGAGAGCGCAGCACCAGGGAGCGGGGAGCGAAGGACCCGGGCGGGGAAGCCGGCAGTGAAAAGACTTCACCGCCGTCTTTCCTGTTTGGTGCTGCGCTCCCTGATGTATGCTCCCAGCTCCATGGTGCTTTGCTCCCCGCCCGGTCCTAACTTAGGATCGGGATGGGAGGCGGCGGGGGAGCGGGGAGCGCACATCAGGGAGCGCAGCGGTGAAGTGTTTTCACTGCCGGCTTTCCCACCGGTTATTTCAAATAAACAGCTGAGGTATCAGCTGATGCTGATCAGCTATTCATTTGAAGTAGCCGCGGTGCCCTCAGAGGGTTCATGTGAGTTCATGCTTGACTGGATGAACTCACATGAACTTTCCCACGGCCGCACAGCTCAGCTACATCTCTGGTAGAGAATCTCTACCAGAGATGTAGCTGAGATAAAGAAAAAGACTACATTGGACTACCTCGGACTGAAGATAATTTTTTTTAATAAAGATGCAATCTCTAAGTGTTTTTTTGTTTTATTTCTAATAAAAACAATTGGGCTGTGTGATTGTTTAAAAGCCGGCGGCTTTTTACCACCGGCTTTTAAACAATCATGCGGCTTACTCGCATTTCCCATTGACTTACATTGGACTCGCTACTCGTAACGAGTACCCGAGTACTCGTTACGAGTATAGCGAGTCCGATTATTTCACTACTCGCTCATCCCTACTCCTCAGTCTAAGTGATAACAAGTTATTCATCAGCTACTAAACCATATGCAGCCTATAATATCTGTATATGTCACTGTCTCTCTACTTACAGGGTGGTGGTCTCTGCGCTGTGGTCTTCTTCTCTTCTCTCTAGCTCTATTCTATCCATTTCTTCTTCTCCCTCCTCTTCCTCATTACTGGACACATAACATAGACTACATGTAGTAACGCTCTCATAAATGACCACTGTTGTAATCGCTCTTTTATGGGGAGTGTTGGAGTGGCTTCATGCCCCTATTTCTCCCCAAATAACATTCATTGATCCCTTTACGAAGGTAGAACTACAGACGAGTGTATGGGCAGCCATGTTTTATATGTTCCTCCATCTCTACCCAGATATAATCAGTCATTCATCAGTTACTAATAAGCATCTACGATCGTATACATCCCATAATATCTGTATATGTCACTATCTCTCTACTTACAATGTGGTGGTCTCTGCGCTGTGGTCTTCTTTTTGTCTTATCTTAATCATTATATACTCTTCTTCCTCCTCTTCCTCACTACTGGACATATAACATAGACTATATGTAGTAACGCTCTCATAAATGACCACTGTTGTAATCGTTATAACAAGTCATTTCCCATTTACTATTAAATATCTACAATCGTCTACAATCTATAATATCAGTATATGTCACTGTCTCTCTACTTACAGTCCGAAGCTATCTCCGCTTCCATCCTCCTCTCTTATCACTGTTGTTATGTGAGCGATGTATATTTTTCCTTCCTCTTCCTCACTACTGGACATATAACATAGACTATATGTAGTAACGCTCTCATAAATGATCACTGTTGTAATCGTTATAGCAAGCCATTTCCCATTTACTATTAAATATCTACAATCATCTACAATCTATAATATCAGTATATGTCACTGTCTCTCTACTTACAGTCCGATGTTCTCTTTTCCGCCATTTTCCTCTCCTCTCTCTGATGTTACACTCTCTATAATCTCTTCTCCCTCCTCTATCTCACTATTGGACACATAATATAGAACAAATGCAGGAGGATATTTTAATTTGCAGTAGTTTTATAATTGAATTCATAAAACAAAGCAAAAAAAGCGGCATTCAGAGTTCTGCACATTTATAGTAGACGTCCCATTCCCAGAAAACTGCACCTTGTATAGTAAATAGTTTATTGCTCCTTCTGTAACCTTCCGTTCATTATCCCCGTTCTCACCAATTGACATTAATTATCCTTTTTACAGAACTACAGCCGTATCAGCCATAGGGACTGCAATAAAGAAAGCAAGTTGGACAGAGAGGTGGAGCCGGGAGAGAGAGACAAGTGCAGGAAGAGAGCTGCACAAGTCTCCCTCTCCTGCCTGACAATGATCGGTGCAGGAGAGGAGGCTGGAGGTTACCTGGAAAGGTCCTAATTAGCTCTAGGCCCCTCCCTGATGTCACTTACATGCAAGGAATTTTATAGAATGGAGGAATAGAAATGGAGAACAACTTTATTGATGGTAGGGAAATGCTCATGAATAAAGGAAAAGGATCTGACCTCAATGGTCTTTTGTTTTTGGCTCCTCCATCAGTTATTATGTATATGCAGTCATTTTTTATACTAAGTGACTGAAAGTGCCATAACTATAACTATACAATGTTCTATATTGTATGTATATATCACTTATTATATATTTAGGCTCACACGCTCCACTTACCTAATCACACTACTATTCTCACTCTTCCCAGTTGTTTCCTCTTCTTCCTCGCTGTCATCTTCCTCACTATCAGACACATAAAATAAGTCATATAAATCATATATAATGTACTTTGACATCCAGAGGACAGAGGGTTATATGAAGACTCAGGTAGTATAGTTAACCCCTTATTGAGGGCGCACTATGTCTGTATGATGCAGGCTCAAGAGTTGAGTCTGCTCCCTGCAGCACCAATGATGACTGTTACATAGCTTGCACCCAACAGTAACTGATGCAATTGGAGCTAGTCAAGATTACATTAGTTGAACCCTTTAAATGCTGCTGTGAAGTATGACAATAGTATTAAAAAGAGGATTTAACACAGCGGCTGAAACTTTGTATGCCCGGCAGCTCCCCACGCAAGGCGATCGTAGGGTGACGATTGGCTGCAATTGCAGCTAGGGGTCTGCTGGAGGCCTCCACTTCTGCCATGTGTTATCTCCTACGAAGCCCAGCCTGAACCTTCTGTACCCATAACAAGTCATTCATCAGTTATTATTAAACATCTACAATCATATCCAGCCAATAATATCTATATATCTCACTATCTGGGATTTCCCCAGTCCTCGTCTATGGTTTCCATTAATGCAGCAATGAAAGTTCTAATAACTTACTTGATGGATTCCGTGCTCGCCCAGGCTGTTTTTATTTTTTTTGGCCTATAAAAATGTAGCTTTTGTTAGAAACAGTGATACTTAAAAAACCTACAGAAAATATCACCTATATAGTGTGTCTATAATGCAGTAACAAATGATAGCATTCAGGGCATAACTATATGGAGTAATAAGGAAAAAAATAGTTTTATGGTATCTAAGATGAACATTTACATATAGCTCTAGGGAGTGTAGAGCGAGCAGTCACATTGGGACCCCCTCATCTACCACATATATATTCATCACTGTTACAAATGGTTTTTGGTAGTTGAGGGGCCCTGTTACATATTTTGTATTGGAGCCCAAGAGGTTGAAGTTACACCTCCGATTGCATCTACGTCTCATATTGAAAAGAAACTGACGACTACAAACAGTGAGAGTCGTGGACCATGATTGCACCAGTTACTTACGGCAATGACTCTTCATTAGGCCCTCCGATGTTTCTATGGGACTCAACGTGCCTGAAATGAAAAAAATACATCTCTGGTTAGAAGAATTGATACTTAGGAAGCCAATGGATAAAATTATCTGCCGTGATGTGCAGAAAGGCTGTGCACTCTCTCACCGGCAACAAAACAGAGCGCACTGTCAGTGCACATTGTAAGACGAATTCCCAGCTTGCAGAGACCAGCACCGCCTCTGTAATTAACGCAACTTGTGGGGGCCGGTGCTTGTCTCTGCAAGCTGGGTATTCATCTTACAAGGTGAAGTGACAGTGCACTCTATTTTGTTGCTGGCTCATTACTACTGATCTGAGCTGGTGAGAAAGTGCACTGTCTTTGTGCACAGTGCACAGTGCACATCACACAGGGACTAGCCCAGCCCTTGAAATGAAGGTCACTGTTGATGCTTCATTTCAGGGAGAGGGCAGAGGCAGTGACTGCAGCTTCTACCCCCTGATGGTGTTTTGTTTGAGTGTCCCAGCATGCACTGGGATTTTCAAACAAAGCCTCATCAAAAAGGAAGTAAGAAAAAAAAGATGTCACATGCCTGCAAAGAATTTTATAGAATGGAGGTACAGAAAGGGAGAACAACTTTATAGACGGTTCGGAAATGCTCATGAATTCAGAATTTGATGTTTTATACCATGTGGCTTAAAATGCCATAACTATAAGTGCATATTGTTCTCTGTTGTATGTATTTATCACCCATTATATATTTAGTCTCAGACTCTCCACTTACCTACTCATAGTCCAATTTTCACTCTCCCAAGTTGGTTCCTCCTGTTCTTCCTCACTATTGGACACATAAAATAAGTGATATAAATCATATATAATCTACACTGACATCCAGATAACACTGAGCTATATGACGACTGGGGTATATCCTGAATGAAGAGTCCCGGTTAACCACTTTTTGGGGGTGCACAGTCTCTGTATGGTGCGGGCTCAAGAGTTGAGTCTGCTCCCTGCAGCACCGTTGATGGCTCTGTTACATAGCTGACACCCAACAGTAACTGATGTAATTGAAGCTAGCCGTGATTGCATTAGTTTAACCCTTTAAATGCTGCTGTGAAGTATGACAGCAGTATTAGAAAGGGGATTCATCTTGTTGGCTGTCACTTTGTATGCCCGGCAGCTCCCCACGCAGTCGATTTTAGGGTGCCGATTGGCTGCCATTGCAGCTAGGAGTCTACTGGAGGCCTCCACTTCTGCCATGTGTGATCTCCTACAAAGCCCAGCCTGAACCTTCTGTACCCATAACAAGTCATTCATCAATTACTATTAATCATCTACAATCATATTCAGCCAATAATATCTATATATCTCACTATCTCTCTACTTACATTCCGATGTTATCCTCTCTGCTGTTCTCCGCTTTAATCTCTACCACTTTATTAATGCTGTTATCTTCCTCTCTACTGAATACATAACATAACTCTTTATAAGTGAGGGTTAAAGGGGGTCCACACATTGCAATCATGGTGCATTTTTTTGCAATGGTTTCCCAAAATCATTGCAAAACTGTGATTTTGGGAAAACCTGAGACAGCAATAAAAGTTCTGATAACTTACCTGATGGATTCCACGCTCGCCCAGGCTTTTATTGGTGTAATTGGCCTATAAAAATGTAGCTTTTGTTAGAAACAGTGATATTTAAGAAACCTACAGAAAGTATCATCTATATATAGTGTGTCTATAATGCAATAAAAATGATAGCATTCAGGGGCATAACTATATGGAGTAATAAGGAAAAAAACAGTTTTATGGATCTGAGATGAACATTTACATATAGCTCTAGGGAGTGTAGAGCGAGCAGTCGCATTGGGACCCCCTCATCTACCACATATATATTCATCACTTTTACAAATGGTTTATGATAGCTGAGGGGCCCTGCTACATATTTTATATTGGAGCCCAAGAGGTTCAAGTTACATCTCCGATTGCATCTACATCTCATAGTGAAAAGAAGCTGAGGACTACAAACAGTGAAAGTCGTGGACCATGATTGCGCCAGTTACTTACGGCAGTGACTCTTCATTAGGCCCCTCGATGTTTCTGTGGGACTCCATGTGCCTGAAATGAAAAAAGTACAGCTCTGTTTAGAAGAAGTGATGCTTAGGAAGCCTATGGATAAAGTTATCTGCCGTCTTAAGGCAGTGCACTCTCTTTCCGGCAACAAAGCAGAGCGCACTGTCAGTAGTGCGCATTGCAAGATGAATTCCCAGCATGCAATGACCAGCACCGCCTCTGCAATTAACGTAACTCGTGGGGGCCAGTACTCGCCTCTGCAAGCCGGGTATTTGTCTTACAAGGTGAACTGACAGTGCGCTCTGCTCTGTTTCCAGGCTCATTACTGCTGATCTGAACCAGCAAGAAAGCGCACTGTCTTTATGTACCGTGCACAGTGCACATTGTGCAGAGACTAGCCCATCCCCTGAAATGAAGGTCAATGCTGTCGCTTTGTTTCAGGGAGAGGACAGAGGCAGTGACCGCCGCTTCTATCCCCTAATGAGTAATGACGCTTTGTTTGAGAATCCCAATTTTCAAACGAAGCGTCATCAAAAAGGAAGTAGGAAAAAGAAAGAAAAGCAGTTAAATAGTGTTGTGAGAGAACGATAGGGAATTTTTATTTAAAGTATAAATTGTAAAATACAATAAAGAAATATTATCTATATAACGTGTCCCTCAGATAACAGCATGGACATCACCTCCAGAATCTATATAGCTCTACGTTCACATAGGTTGTACTGCACAGTATGATTATCCTTTAATCTAGGGCTCCAAGACAATATTTGGTCGCTCAGGAGTCTGGGTAAATTTTTGGTGTTACTGTAATTTGCTCATGACCTCATTGTTATCCTACAGGGGAAAGGGATGAGCAACAGTATGAAGAATTAAATGGGGTCTAAATTCTTTATTATTGAAAGCAATTGTATCCTTCATATGGAAACATTGTAAATGCCCATGAGTGAGAGCGGCAATGCCATGATACCATCACTGTGGAGTCCTCCCCTTATTGGGACACATACTACTCCTATAGGAATGTGGTAGGAAGATAAATACCTGAATGTTCTCTTGGTGTTCTCTATTGTCTCAATCAATCTGTTATGGAAAAAGCCAAGAAAAAGACAATGAATAATATTACACACAAACATTTACAAAAATGGTAAGAAGATAAATGATACTATTGAGGCTTAATATAACCAGTGCATTATTACAGAGAGAATATGGGAGAATGCGTTATCCCAGTAATATCAGATACATACATCCCACCCGGATATTCCTCCTCCTCCACTGCTGGCTTCATCCTATTAAAGCGTCAGGGTATGTGCCCACGATGCAGATTTGAAGCAGAAATCTCCTTGCAGAAAAAGCGCATGCGGATTTTACATGCGTTTTTTTCAAGCGTTTTTCCAAGCGATTTTGAACATCACTTGGAAAAAGGCTTAACAAGTTGGTCACACAATATAAATCCATGCAACTGGGAAAAAAAACCTTATACTCACCTCTCCGGCGGCCCTCGGTCTCCTCCCGTCCTCTCTCCTCGGCGGCCCACGGTGTACTGGCAGAACCTGCGGTAACGTCATTTAGTCAGCTGATGGTCACACGACCATCACCTGACTGCTGACGTCAGCAGTCGCGTGACCATCAGCTGACTAAATGACGTCACCGCAGGTCCTGCCAGTACACCGTGGGCCGCCGAGGAGAGAGGATCGCCACCGGGAGGAGACCGAGGGCCGCCGGAGGAGTGAGTATGAATATTTCCTTTTTATTTTTTACTTTTTAATTCTTTTTTAACTTGCAGGTACAATAGTACCCGGGTCGGATGAGAGTCTCCTCCTCTCCCAACCGGGGTACCATCCGCGCATTGAACCGCATGGAAACATGGGGATGTTATGCGGTTCAATGCAAGTCAATAGGCGCGATTTTGCCGCAAAATTGGTTGTGCTGTGGATTTTTCCGCAATAAAAATCCGCAGCGGATATTTCCGCAGCATGTGCACAGCACATGCGGATTATCATTCGGGAACATGGCAGACATCTTAACAAGCGATTTTAATGCGTTTCCACTGCAGAATTGCCATCGCGGAAACACATAAAATCTGCATCGTGGGCACACAGCCTCAGGAAGACAATGAGAATTGTTGGTATCTGCTCCAGAGCTGATAATAGGAGATCATCAATGGTCACTAGAGGGTTTGTATAATCAGATATAGAAAGTAGTTATAGAATAGAGACCCCAATTTATAACATAACTATCAATATTACAGTAGCCAAAACTGGGACACTTAAGCCAGCAGTGTCTCTGAAACCAACATGGGAAGCCCTCCAAACATAACCCCAAACACCGGACTTTTGGTGGAGTTTGCCCTTTTTACACTTTCTTTTGCATATGATAGCTATTCTGTTGGGCCTCGCCTTTCCCTGCCTTTTGACTAGGCCGTACCCACGTTTCTGAAAAGTGTCAGGGCTGGTGTAAAAAAGCTAAAATGTGCTAAGTTGTATTTGGAAGCTCGTGTTAAATAAAAATGTACAACTTTTGTGGCAGAGAGTATGATGAATTCCCCCTATGAATGAATTTCCAAAAAGTTGGATTTTATAAATCTGCCATACCTGACCTTGGCCTTCGGGAAGAGTCAGAGGGTTGTATAACTTGAATGAGGATTGCATCGCAATGCTTGAACTGGTCGACGGCTTTAACAACCCAAGAGTGACGGCGTGTATTCCTATGCAGCTGTCACGCTCGGGTCAGGAGAGCTGACAGCCAGCCCGAGCATTGCGATGAGATCTTTGACTCTTCCCTAGGGCTAATGCTCGATGGTAACACAAAGTCACCTGCCATTCTCCTTACTCACATGGAGCTTCAGTATTTCTCTATGGGAGGAGAAGTTGCAGGAGATAATGGGTGACATGGACGGTGACTCTCCGCCATCAAGTGACCCCAGTCCATCAGAGAAATTGTAGATTTAGGATAATTAAGCATTTACCTTATTTTTCTCACAATTCTTTCGCTCACAAATAATAAAACCCTACAATAATGGAAAAAAAGCAATTATAGTAGACATCAAATTTCACTCCTGTTGTGATATTTGTGAAGGGGGGAAGGGTCGGTTACTGACACCTCAGCTCACTAACTAAATAAAGATTCAGTTTTAATTAAGGGAAAAAAAATCTATAAGGACGGGGAATAGACATCCTGACATTATAGGGTTAATATCTACAGATAAAGACAAAGTAACAGAACATAATAAAAGACGTAAAAAGAGGCCAATATAAGGTTTACTTACACTTCACTGCCATCTGCACCCCTCTAGTGAGTGGCCCCTCGGCAGTTATCATGATGTCACTGTGTGATGTCATCATCCCATTCCATGGATCACTAATCACCAGTAACAACAGTAACTGTCCGAAGTTACAAAAACCTGAAACCAATCCAGTTTACATGAAATGGTCCTTTAAGGGATTATGAGAGGATTAGAAAAACATAACCACTTTCTTCCAAAAACAGCGCCACACCTGTCCACAGGTTGTTTGTGGTATTGTAACTCAGCTCCATAGAAGTGAATAGAGCTGAGCTGTAACACCGGACACAATCGACAGTTTGTGTTTTTGGAAGAAACAAGACAGAATTTTTTAAATCTTGTACAATCTTATACCATTTTCAGAGACAAAGAGGATAGGAGCTCTAGTCCCATTGGAGGTAGCATTCCTAAAAGTCAAGATCAACCCTTTAAAGAGTCTCGTTAAATGACTTAGGATAGAAAACTAAAACAGAATCTTTATTTGCAGTCAAGTGTTTTTGGGCTTTTTGCTTCTCATCAGTGCAAAGTTATGTCCTATAGGCAGAACTAGAGCTACTGTCCTATTCCTCTGAACAAACTACTTGCACATTTAAATTCCTAGGGAAACATTTTATGGCCTATAAGTCTCCCTACATCAACTTGTATAGAATAGATAAAAAGCTGTCTGTGGAGCATGGTCAATAATAGTAAGCCTCATATCTCCTGGACCTTTTTGATGGACAATGACCATGTACCCGACACTGTCTCTGACCGACTGGTCAGTTTGATTAATAAAGAGATATTCTGGATCTTCAAATTGGGCACGTTGGCCCCTGAAGGTTTGAATTTGGCTCTTGAAAATGTAACCAGTTCTTAAGGTTATTTCTTGTTCCTTTCTAATTGATTTACAATTGTCATGTTTTAAACAATTTTTTTCATTTTTCTTTTATCACCAATTTGCAATACGTCACAATACAGTGACGTTTGTGTGTATTTTGCATTGGTGATGTATATTTTACATTGGTAAATGTATGTTTAACATTGTCTACTAACCCCTGGGGGCAATTTGTATTATTGATGTATTTTTGAATATTTGTTCATGAACATGTATTGCTATATTCTGTACCTTATATAATATGTTTTTGGTTTCTTGTATTCATCTGAAGGTGGTTTATGTGAAACCATTGGAGGCACGTATTCACCGGCACATGAAGGGTCTCTTCTATTTGGACCCAGGTTTAACTTATTAGTGTCTGAACAAAATCAATGAATATATCAACCAATCACTGTGAAGCTCTGTCTATATATGTTTTATCTTGTTTTCATACCCTTGTACCACCTGAGGAAGATAGCTTACTATCGAAACGCGTTGTGGAAAGGGCTCATTAAATACTTATTTTTTTTAGCCCCAAATCCGTTTTCTCTAGTGTCAATCCTTCAGCGCTCCATAGACCGCTTTTTATCTATTCTATACATTCTCTCAGTCCCTCTCTTGGGGGTCAGCTGCAGGAGCAGCTTCCATACAATAACTGCTTAAACCCTTCCCTGTAATTCCCCTCCGTTTGTTCAAATAGAGGACCTGCGTTCAGGGGGCCGCTTCCTCTCAACCAACAGGACCTGTGATGACGCGCATTTGATCCCGAGTCACGTGGTCTGCGGGCGGTCACATGGTCCGCGACCAGGAACCCGGAAACGGTGAGCACAAACGGCGGTCTGCAACACACGGCACGTGGTGTGCCCAGCCACCTGCACCGTGTGGTGAGACTTGCCTGCTCTCTCCATCCTCAGACTGTCACCGGGGTTGTGCAGGGGTGCACAACTCCATTAGGTGAGTGGCCTCTTGGCCGTTTTCTCCATATCAATCCACAAGGTCCTTCACATAGCGCGCTTTTTCTCCTTCTCTCCTTCCCTACATCAACTTGGCACTCTCTTCAAGGAGACACTTTACCCCTTCAACCATTTAAATATTATGTAATTGTGAATGGCAATAGATAAAGATTTATGACAGTTATTTCTATATTCCTGATTACACTTCATCCATACTGTAGATATAGTATATCTTGACTTCAGCAAAGCATTTGACAAAGTATCTCACACCATCCTTATTGAAAAAATGACCAAGTATGCAATGGACCAGGCAACTGTTAGGTGGATTCATAACTGGCTTAGTGATCGGACTCAAAGGGTGGTTGTAAATGGCTTCACATCCAGCTGGATGAATGTCTCAAGTGGGGTACCACAGGGCTCCGTCCTGGGACCTGTATTGTTCAACATCTTTATCAATGATTTAGATGAAGGAATTGAGGGTAAACTGATTAAATTTGCTGATGACACAAAGCTAGGAGGGATAGCTAATACTAGAGAAGAGAGAGAGAGGATTCAAAAAGACCTAAATAAACTGGAGCAGTGGGCAGCAACCAACAGAATGGTTTTTAACAGGGAAAAATGCAAAGTACTACATCTGGGCAATAAAAATGAAAAAAGCATATACAGAATGGGAGGAATAGAGCTAAGCAACAGTACATGTGAAAAAGACTTAGGTATACTAATAGATCATAGACTGAACATGAGTCAACAGTGTGATGCAGCAGCAAAAAAGGCAAATACAATTCTGGGATGTATTAACAGAAGCATACAGTCTAGATCACGTGAAGTCATTATCGGTCTTTACTCCTCTTTGGTCAGACCTCATCTGGAATACTGTGTACAGTTTTGGGCACCACATTTTAAAAAAGACATAGACAAACTGGAGCAAGTTCAGAGAAGAGCGACCAGAATGGTGACTGGTCTGCAAACCATGTCCTATGAGGAACGGTTGCAGGATTTGGGAATGTTTAGCTTGCAAAAAAGAAGACTGAGAGGAGACTTAATAGCTGTCTACAAATATGTCAAGGGCTGTCACATTGTAGAAGGATCATCTTTATTCTCATTTGCACCAGGAAAGACTAGAAGCAATGGGATGAAACTAAATGGGAGGAGACACAGATTAGATATTAGAAAAAACTTTTTGACAGTTAGGGTGATTAATGAGTGGAACAGGCTGCCACGAGAGGTGGTGAGTTCCCCTTCAATGGACGTCTTCAAACAGAGGCTGGACAGACATCTGTCTGAGATGATCTAGTGAATCCTGCTTTGAGCAGGGGGTTGGACCAGATGACCCAGGAGGTCCCTTCCAACTCTACCATTCTATGATTCTATGATTCTATGATACATAGTGATGTATTGTACCTGTGTATGGATGGTGGATACATAGACAGAAGGCCGGGTGGGCACATGACACATTTTGCTCATTAACTAAATAAAAGTTCAAATATTATTCGAGAATGAAGGAAATGAGGAACGAGAGGGAAAGACACAATCGATTGATAGGAGATAAATCAGCAGATAATATAAGGCTACTTACACTCCACTAACTGTAAACCCTCAGAGGAGTTCCGTCCGGCAGTTGCTTATATATCAGCGTGACAACATTCCGTGACCTCATAACCGACAATCACCTACAACCAATGCACTGGACATGAATGGTCTTCTAACCTCTTATGGACACAACTGGTTTTAGCCTTAAAGAGACAGACCATTTTACATTATTTATGTTTTTATCATTGCATTGCATTATTTTTTTCTATAATTTAGTCTTATTTTGCCATGTTTTTTGTGACATTTTTTTTTCTTATTTAGCATTTAGGAAGGAGTGATAATATCCTACAAAACGCGTTTAGCGAATACTGCATCTAGCCAAATTTATCCAGCCGTTGAACTACAAGTTACAGCATCTTTGAGTGTACTATTATCAAATTCTAATGCATTAATAAGCATTCTGTATGAATTGTGGTACCACGAGCTGCAGCATTTTCTTCACACGGTAGTTTTTAAGAAAAATAAAAGATAAAAATTCTAAATCCCCACTTTTCCTGCAATAATAATTCAGAAATAAAAAAATAAGCATCTTTAGTATCGCTGCATCTGGAAAAATTCTGATAAAAATATAAAATTAATAAACTAAAACAGTAAATGCCGTAATGAGAAATAAAACACAAACTTGAAAAAAACTGAAACTCATAGAATTGCAGTTTTTTTTTTAATTTTGGCCACCACATTGTCTTAAAAATTGCAATAAAAAGTAATCATAAAGTCTTAATTTCCCCCAAATTTTATCATTTATCACATTATCAAGTGTCAGCTTTCCATCAGTGATGTACCACTAATGGCGGCAAGTCTCCTGGCTGCTATGCGGCCCGTGAGTTGGGGTGGTCAGTGCCAGTGGTGGCACCACCCCACCACCCGGCTTCGCACTTCCAACTGTATCGGCATCCTGGATGCCAATACAGTTGAAAGCAATAATGGAGGAGAAAGCATCAGCTGACGTCTCATCGGCCATTATATTATATGGAGGGTTATGTGTGGCTATTATATTATATGGAAGGCTATGTGGGGGCCATTATATTCTATGGAAGTCTATGTGGGGGCCATTATATTATATGGAGGGCAATATGGGCCCATTATATTATATGGACGGCAATGTGGTTCCTTTATTTTATATGGAAGGCTATGTGGGATCATTATACTGTTTGGAGGGATATATTGGGACCATTATACTGTTTGGTGGGATACGTGGGGCCGTTAAACTATGTGGTGGCTATTTTACTGTTTGGAGTGCTATGTGGGGGCTATTATAATGTTTAGAGGACTATGTGAGGGCCATTATAATGTTTGGAGGGCTATGTGAGGGCCATTATAATGTTTGGAGAGCTTTGTCTGGCCGTTATACTGTTTATGAGGATTAGTGGAGGCCATTAGAAAGTGTAGAGGTTTGTGTGGGGTCCATCATACTGTGTGGGGTCATCATATTGTATGGAGGGCTGTGTTGGAGTCACAGTTAGGGCATCATACTGGCTTGGGGGGTCATCATACATTGCCAGATGGGTACAGTAGGGTCATCATACTGTACATTTGGAGGGTGCTGTGTAGGAATTCACTGTGGTGGGTATCATACTGTGTTTGGGGGGCACTTTTTGTTGGCATCATATTTTATGAGGGCACTGAAAGAGGAATCTAGGGGCATCAAAAGAAGGTAAATTACTCTGTAAGGGCTGCAAAGTTGAGAGATATGCTCTTCTGTGCCCCACAGAATATATATATATATATATTTTTTTTTTTTCTTAGAGAGGGGAGTAGGGGTGATTAGAAGCTCTGTAATGGGGTCCCATGATTTTTATGTATGCCTCTGCTTGCCACGCTAAAAAAACAGAAAAGCCCTCATAGAGGTTTATTGACGGAAAAATAAAAAATTACATGTCTCAGACAATAGCAACAGAAAACTAAAAAAAATATATATATATCAAGTTTGGTATCGCTATAATTATACTGAATTGTAGAATCATATTGCCAGGTCATTTTTGCCACACAATGAACACTATAAAAACAAAATGGAAAAAAAAAATGTCATAATTGCATTTCCTTCACAAATTCACAGCACTTGGATTTTTTTCCTGTTTTCCAGTACATTGTATGTACAAATGAATTGAGTTATTCCAAACTACAACTCATCTAGGAAAAGAAAAAATTCCCCATCTGCCTTTTTTGACGGAAAACTGAAAAAGTTATGGCTCTTGGAAGAAAGGGAGGAAAAAAGCAAAAACAAAAAATCGTTCTATTGAGAAGGGGTTAAAGACAAGATCATAATGACCGCCGTCGCAACCAGGACCTGTTGCTTGCACGCTGAAGTCAGCTGCAGGTTTCAGAAGAGGACCCCGCACGGCGGAGGAGAAGAGGGAAGGTGAGGATAATGCCTTTTTTTTTTGTAGACATTACAGAACAGAGGCAAAACAGGGGATATATACCAGGATGGGGCACAGGGTAAGTGACATATGTACTAGGATGGGGGATGTACTGTATATACCAGAATGGAACACATGATGGACACATATACCAGGATGAGGGACTTATATACAAGGATGGAGAGCATCAGATGCAGAGAAGCAATTGACGCGCCCCCTGGGCCGTGGGGTAGTCGGCAGCCGGGCCTCTGCGTATGCCGGTGGGGGATATCACGGTGGCTGGCCCGGTCTGTGACCCAGGGCGGTCAGTAAAAAAATGGGAATATTTATAGGGAATTTGGAAAGTTTGTGACGCCACCTGTGGAATGCGGCTAAGGGGAGCCGCTGCTGCGGAGCAGTACTCTGGAGCTGGTGTTACGGCAGCAGGGATGGTGTGGCTCTCCACAGGTAGAGCTGGCTCCAGGGCAGTGTAGGGGTGAACGGTGGATGGTGCAGGGGAGAGACGGCAGGATGGTCCCAGAGGAAAGACGGACACTCACACGGGGGTAAGCTTCAGTACCTTTACTGGTGATGCTGCAGGCACGGTCCAGGGTACTCCAGGCGAAGGGCGCACTTTTGGACTGTCCGCAGTGAGCGGGTATAGGGCCTCCTGATCCATGGCTTTACTCTCTGAGCTTCTGACCTGCCTGGAGCTAGGCCTTGCTTGGTTACTGTCTCTCTTTGCACCTGCTGACCTGGTGGTAGGGCCTTCTCCTGGAGATCACTCTCCCTTGACGCCGGGGCCTTCCTGACTCCTAGCCCTGGAACTGCAATCAGCATTTGGTGAACTTGGGACCTGTGTCCTCCAGGGGTTCCGGTGGTTCCTACTGGGTGTAAAGGGTCCCTGTGAGCGTGGACCCGGTGTCCGATATATATATATATCGGGGTGAGCCTGTTATGCTCCTCTGCCCCCTCGCTACGTCTTCCTTCTCCTCTCGCCTTTGGCCACACTCAGGGCCCTCACTAGGCTCTCACACGTGCTGTAGGCCTTGGCTCGCCTAAGCACAGCAGCCAGCGTGCTGCCTCTTCGCTGCTATCTGAGCGTCAGCACGCTCTCAGACTCCTTCTCAGTCTGACTCTCAACTCTCAACTCCAACACCGAACACTAAACTGGAACTGAGCTGCCTGGCTCCACCCTCCCTATATATATCCCTAACGGGCTCCCTCTGCTGGTCTGAGGTGGTAAGGTGGAGGTGTGTGAATGTGTTAGGGCCTCTTGTGAAGAAGTCCATCCATGCACCCTTCTGGGATCTATGGCACCAGTGCGTAGCAGGGCGCCACAGAATGATGGGAGAGGGAGTGTCACATGAACCTCCTTCCTCCATCATTGCTTTCAATTGTATCGGAATCTGGGGGGGGCGGTTCTCACTGGCCAGAGGGGCAACCCAATGCGGCACTGACACCGGTTCTTCCCAGCTCATGGGCCCCATAGCAGTCACCTGGCCTGCCACCATTGGGGGTACGTCACTGCCCATGACCCAAGCTCTGCAAGGCATGTTGTATGTTCAACTACTGCCTAGAATGTTGAGTTTTCTGGGTTTGAGTCCTGGGAGTGGTTCGCAAAAAAAAAAAATTATAGGTTTCTAATAGTGATGGGCGAGCACTAAAATGCTCGGGTGCTTAATGCTCGGGCTGAGCAAATTGGAATACTCGGGTGCTCAACTCAAGCAACTAGCCCAATGTAAGTCTATGGGAAACTCGAGCATTTTTCAGGCAGCTCCACCCGGCGGTCTGCAGAGGGCCTAAAAATTGCCCAAATCGATGGGAACAGTGCTCAAATGACATGGGGACAGCATGGGGAAGACCCCTGGAAGCAGTTCTGACTCCCAGGTCACTGCTGTCAACAATGTTGTCAGAGGTATTACGCCACTTTTACAGACTCACAATAAAACATACAAAAACAAATCCAAAATGGATTTTCCTGAGAAATATGTTAAGGAACATCCTTTCCAGGGTAATGACTTGCATGTAAGATAAAATAAATAACCAAAACCAAAAATACTCCTCCACACCTTGGGCTGTGTTCATACGTAGAGTTTTTGATGCGTTTTTGCACTTTTGCATTGATTTCAACCAAACAAATGCATTCACTGGGAAATGTCATTTTAACATTTTACAACCTTATCTGGCCATGTGGTGTGTGACACATCATCAGACACATGCATACAGTACTGAAAAGAAGTGGGAACAGCTTGGGGAAGACCCCTGGAAGCATCTCTGTCTCCCAGGTCACTGCCTAAAACTGTACCCATCATAAGTGATCCTTGGCGCATATGAAGATGCCTTCTGCCATGCACCTGTCGTTGCAGACTTGCAACAATCACCGTTCATGTTCTTGTCCCAGTGCGACGTTCAGTTGTCCCTACCCCATCCTTTGGAATGCAAGCACAAGTATGCAGCCAGCCACCCACCCACAGGCTGCAATACTATACTGCCAAATTTTTGACAGCTGCTTGCACTAGAAATGTGGTCTTTTATGCAGCCATTATTTCTCCCGGTATCGTCTCCGCCTTCCACAAGCACGGGTCCCACAACATTACCCGTGCCTTTTCCAGTGCACTTACTGGGAAGGACCGCCTAACCACAACCACGTGGTCAAGTGAATGTGGCCAGGGACGCTACAGAGCCAGTCCACAGCTTTTTTTTGCTGAGAGTTGTATTTCACCACAGCCATATTCTTTAGCTTGGTGAAAGGACTTGGGAAACCATATCTACTCCAGCTGTCATTTTGCACCGGAAGTCCTCTAAAGTTGCTTTCACTTGAAATGTGGCCTTTTAGGCTCGTGGAGGCGGCAGCTTTTCAAAACCTCATGACGGCGGCGGCCGGGTGTCCATACTCGGTCCTCAGCTGCCACTATTTCTCCCGGTATCGTCTCCGCCTTCCATAAGCACGGGTCCAACAACATTACCCGTGCCCTCCCCAGTGCACTTACTGGGAAGGACCTCCTAACCGCAAACAGGTAACTGTGGCCAGAGACGGTATGGAGCCAGTCCACAGCTGAGTTGTATTTCACCACAGCTATATTCTTTAGTTCAGCGAAAGGACTGGCATAGAGAGAAACCGTATCTACTCTGGGTGTCATTTCTCCCAGGAAGTCCACTAACAATTTAAAGACACATAGAGCAGGGCCACAGTAACAAGTACAACATGTTTCCATTAGAAAGGAGAAGGTCTGCTATACAGTTATAGGGTATGCAGTGAGTCCAACGGCTGACCAATTTCAAGAAAAACCCCACTAACAATTTAAAGACTCATAGAGCAGGGCCACTGTAACAACAAATTCCCATTAGAAAGGAGAGGGTTTCCCATAATGTTGGCCTATGCAGTGAATGCAAGGGCTGCCAAAAATTGGGAGGCAATCCAATTTCCCTTGGAAGAGACTTAGAGGGCCTCATAAAAAAATGTTCCCATTAGAAAACTCTCCTATAGTTGTAATGCCCATGCACTAAGTGTATGGGCTGACAGACATTTATCCGTGGGGGGTATATACGAACATGCTGTATAAAAAAATTTTTTTACGGGCATCATAAAAACTAGTGTTGAGCAAGCACTAAAATGCTCGGGTGCTCGAAGCGCGGGCTGAGCTCACCATGATACTCGGGTGCTCGACCCGAGCTACGAGCCCAATGTTAGTCTATGGGAGACCTGAGCATTTTTGCGGTGGCACTCCTGGCAGTCTGTAGAAAGCCTAAAAAGTGCCCAAAACCACAGTGACAGTGCTCAAAAGACATGGGGACAGCATGGGGATCGCCCCTGGAAGCATTTCTGACCCCCAGGTCACTGCTGTCAACAACGTGGTCAGAGGTATTAAGTCACGTTTACGGGCTCACAATAAAACGTTCAAAAACGAAACTGAAACTGCTTTCCTGTGAAATTTGTTAAGGAATTTCCTTTCCAGGGTAAAGATTTGTGTATAAGGTAAAATAAATAACCAAAAACAAAAATACTCCTCCTCACCTTGGGCTATGTTCACAAGTAGGATTTTTCATGCATTTTTGCACTTTTGTATTACTTTCAATCGTGACAAATGCATTCACCAGGAAATGTCATTTTAACATTTTACAATCTTATCTAGCCATGTGCTGTGTGACACATGCATACAGTGCTGAAAAGACAAGGGAACAGCATGGGGAAAACCCCTGTAAGCATCTCTGACTTCCAGGTCACTGCCTAAAAGTGTGCCCATCAGAAGTGATCCTTGCCGCATCAGAAGATGCAGACTTGCAACTATCCCTGTGCAAGTCCTTGTCCCAGGGCAATGTTCAATTGTACCTCCCCCATTTCTTGCAATGCAAGCGCAAATATTCAGCTAACCACCCACCCACCCGCCGTCTGCAATACCATACTGCTAGCTTTCACTTGAAATGGGGCCTTTTAGATTGGAGGAGGCCGAAGCTGGCCACTACCTCATGGCTGCTTCGGCAGCGAGGTATCCATACTCAGTCCCAATCCTCCCGGCAGCCGGGTGTCCACGCTCGGTCCCCAGCCGCCAGGGGGTGGCCGGGTGTCCATACTCGGTCCCCAGCCGCCCTGTGGCCGGGTATCCACACACGGTCCCCAGCCGCCTGAGGGCGGCCGGGTGTCCATAAACGGTCCCCAGCCGCCCCTATTTCTCCTGTCACCTTCCCCCACTATTTTCTTAGCCTGGCCTGCTTTAGGGCAGCATTGGACGAGCCCACCAGAGAACCAGACTCCTCCGGTGGGCCCTGGCTTCTGACTCGCCCCCTGGGCCGTGGGGCACTCGGATCCGGGCAATAGGGGGAACGATGGGAGTAGTAGTGGCAAACCGGTTCCGTGGCTCAGGGTGGTCAGGCCAGTGGTAGTCCGTTATGTGTTATTAATTATGTCCGACTATGCCACCCGTGGATTTGCGGTTATTAGGAACCGCCGCTGCATGCAGACCGCTGGGGCTGATGAGGTGTGCAGCTATGGTAGTGTGACTCCCCACGGGAAGAGTGCGGCCCCAGGGCAGTATAGTGGATGGTGGGAGTAATGGTAGTGAGAGTCCCAGTGCTGATAGTGCTGGAGGAACAAGGAGCACACAGACAACAGGTTGCAGTCCAGGGTCTTTACTAAACAGGTAAACTGACCCACAAACAGTCCCGGCTAGGAGGGGACCTGGATGTCTGAGAGCAACGGGGAAATTGGCCCTGGTCAGGGTGAGGGTGTAGGCCTACCGTGCTTTCTGCGCTCCTTCTGGCTATCTCCTCCTGATAGGGTAACAGCCCACGTTTCCGAGCTTTCCGTGTTTTCTCGCCTGTATGGCCTGCGACGTGGGTTCCTTTCTGCTCCCAGCCTTGTACGGCTTTACTGGTCCCTTCGGTTGTGGCAGGGCCTCCAGGCTTTTTAGGCCAAGGAATGTACAGTCCCTTGCGGACTGGTTCTCTGCTGGGGGATGTGGAATCCTTCCAGCCTCAGACACCAAAGTCTGGTAAAATTAAGTCTTTTCTCTGCCAAGACAGGCTCTCTTCGCCTCTTGTCTCTGGCTTGTGGCTCTCCTACTGCCACACTTCCTCTTAGGTGCAACACAACTTTCTGTCCCTGCTCTGGGACACCTCTCAGTGCTGAGGCAGGTCGTCCAGTACTCCCTAACCCTGCCCTCAGTACCAGCTTTTATAGGGGCAGCCAGCTCCCCCTACTGGCCTGAGACAGGAGGCATTGCATGCTAATGTTCCCCTGACTAGAGAATCTCCCCCTTGCTCTCAGACACAGCTTTAATTACACTTGTGGCATCCAGGTCAGGGTGACACATTCCCCCCTAGTGAAATTTAGTACTCCGGGACTAAACAATAAACAAAGACAATATGCATAACAATAAAACAATAACAGACAGACGAAGCACAAACTGAGTTCTTAAGGTCACAGTGTGGCCTGTGACCGGGTGTCCATATCACCAAAACAACGGGGAGCCTTTACCAGGTGGGGGTCTGTACTACCCCAAGTCCTTTACAGTCTTAGTTCATTCCTTGGTTAGGCTCCAAACGCAGTCCATACAAGGTCCCGGTTATAAAAAGTCCATAATCTGTGAGTCCTTACGGTAACTGCAAGAAACTGAAACACAGAATTACCAAACAAGCATGTAACTTGGCAAACAATTCAACATTTGGCAACAGGGTTATTTTCAATCTTAGTACACTCTATATTCTCCAGCGAGCGGGTATCTGTCCCTTTGTGCTCCTGGTTGACCTACGTAGCCCACTGTCTGGTGGTGGACCAATC
Source organism: Phyllobates terribilis (assembly GCF_046119375.1). Classification (NCBI taxonomy): domain Eukaryota; kingdom Metazoa; phylum Chordata; class Amphibia; order Anura; family Dendrobatidae; genus Phyllobates; species Phyllobates terribilis. Next base: position 107,886,275 of record NW_027362773.1, read on the forward strand.
TGGCTTTCCCCACTAGCGTTAGGGGTACAGCTACCAGCTGGGTGTACAGGTAAGGCAGGCAGCTGTCTGCGGGTCCTTTGGCTTACCGCAGGCATGGCAGGCTCACTGTCATCAGAGGGTTGACTCTCCTGGGCTGCTGGTACAGGCTCTTCTGCCTCTGGAACCGCTTGCTCCTCTTCACCTTCCGGCTCTGGTGTTGGTTGTTGCTGTGCCGGTTGCAGGAAATGCAGGACAGGTACCACTATGGCATCATTTATGCGAGTCCAGGACTGAGGGAACTCTCCGAGAACGGTGCTGATCATTTCTTCCTTGTCCTCTGCGGGTTCAAGGTCACTCTGATCCTCTTCTGCACTACGGAGTTGCTCGGGGCACCTTTTGAGGTGGTCTCTGGAGACGACACTAGTGGTTTCTCCTCCGTCCTTGGTGATTAAGCACACCTTTGGGTTGTCGTGGTCAGACTGCAGTACGGTGTAGGGTTCCCTTTCCCACTGGTCGTCCAACTTATGTAGCCTTCTTTTTCGCTTTAGGACTTGCTCACCAGTTTCTAGGGGACTAGCAGGGGCGTGTTGATTGAAGAGTCTTTCTTGCTTCTCTCTCACCTGGGCCAGGCTCTTCTCCACACTCTCCTGTACCTTCTTGTACTGCAGTTGCCTTTCCGTATCCCAGTCCGCATCCGGGGAGGTGTCCTCAGGTATTAGAACTCCCATCTCCAGGTCTACGGGCAGCTTACCCGGTCTGGCTCGCTTCAGGTAAGCCAGGGTGCAGTTTGTAGCATTCACCGGGATATTGTTGTATAGGTCTATCAGGTCCGGCAGTTTTTCTTGCCACAGGCTGCGTTCCTCCAGGGGCAACGTCTTCAGGAGATCAATGACTATATTGTTCATCTTCTCACACATCCCGTTGGTTTGTGGATGGTAAGGCATTGACCGAATTTTCTTACAGCCATAGAGGTTGCAGAACTCCTGGAAGATTTCAGCCTCGAACGCTGGACCCTGGTCTGTCAGGACCTGTTCCGGATACCCGTGTGGATGGCAGAAGTATTGCTGGAAGGCTCTGGCCGCTGTTTGGGCTGTCAAGTCCTTTACCGGGACCACCACTAGAAAACGGGAATAGTGGTCCACTATTGTCAGGGCATAGATGTATCCTGACCGGCTTGGAGCCAATTTGACGTGGTCCAGAGCTACCAGCTCAAGAGGCTGCGTGGTGACGATGGGCCTCAAGGGTGTCTTCTGGCTGGTGCGGTCCTTCCTCCTCAGGTGACAAGGGCCACAGTCTCTGCACCACTTTTCTACAGCTCCTCTCATGCCGACCCAAAAGAATCTTCCTCTTAGCAGGAACTCCAGTTTCTTCCAACCGAAGTGTCCCGCTCTGTCATGGTAAGCCCCCAGGACCATAGCTGCATCTCGCCTTGGGACCACGACTTGCCAGGTCAGCTCGTGCGTCCGGTGGTTAACAATCCTTCTGCACAACTTGCCTTTGTAGAGGAACAGCTTGCTCTTCTCCTTCCATAGCTGCTTGGCTTCCTCTGGGGCATCTGGATCTAGGCGGGCGTCTTCCCGGGTCAGCAGATCTTTCACCAGGCGGACTGCAGGGTCACTATCTTGGGTCTCGGCCCAGCTGTGGTGAGGTAGGGGATTCATCATCACAGTTGTTAGATCCTCCTCCTTCACGCGGTGAGAGTGTTGAGCGGCTCCATACCGGTGAAACGCGGGGAGTTCTACCTCCTCCAGCTCTTCTGGGTCTTCGTCACCTTCAGGTAAGTGAGGCATCCTTGATAGGGCGTCCACGTTGGCGTTGGTTTTGCCTGCCCGGTACTTGATCACGAAGTCATAGTTGGAGAGACGGGCCATCCACCGCTGTTCCAGGGCACCCAGTCATGCATTGTCCAGGTGTGTCAACGGGTTGTTGTCCGTGTACACGGTGAACTTTGCTGAGGCCAGGTAATGCTTGAAGCGTTCCGTCACGGCCCACACCACCGCCAAGAATTCTAGCTTGAAGGAGCTGTAATTCTCCGGGTTCCTCTCGTTTGGCTTCAGCTTCCGACTGGCGTATGCGATCACCCGTTCTCTGCCCTGTTGGTTTTGGGACAGTACGGCTCCCAGTCCCACATTACTGGCATCTGTGTGGAGAATGAAAGGCTGGCCGTAATCAGGGTAGGCCAGGATCTCATCCCCTGTGAGGGCCATCTTTAGCTGACGGAAGGACTCCTCTTCCGGTTTATCCCACTTGAAGGGTGGCTTTTGACTTCGGGACTTAGACTGTCCGATCAGGAGGTCCTGCATAGGAGCTGCCATCTTAGTGAACCCGGGGATGAACCTTCGGTAGTAGCCTACCAACCCGAGAAACTGTCTCACCTCTTTGATGTTCGAGGGGCTTGGCCAGCTCTTGATTGCCGTGACCTTGTCAGGGTCGGGGGCCACTCCTTCCGCGCTTACCACGTGCCCTAGGTACTGGACCTTTGGTTTCAGCAGGTGACACTTCGATGGTTTCACCTTCAGGCCATAGCCTGCCAGGGCTTCGAACACCTCGGCCAGGTGCTTGAGATGGTCCTCGTAGGTCTTCGAATAGATGATCACGTCGTCCAGGTAAAGGAGGACCGTCTCGAAGTTTCGGTGCCCTAGACAGCATTCCATCAGCCGCTGGAAGGTCCCTGGTGCGTTGCAGAGCCCGAAAGGCATACAGTTGAATTCGCTCAGTCCCATCGGGGTGGTGAAGGCGGTCTTCTCCTTGTCAGCCTCTGCCACAGGAACCTGCCAGTACCCGCTAGTAAGGTCCAAAGTAGAAAAGAAGTTAGCAGATTTTAGTGCGGCTAAAGACTCCTCTATTCTAGGCAGCGGATATGCGTCTTTGTGGGTGATACGGTTGATTTGTCTATAGTCCACGCACATTCTCATGGTGCCGTCTTTCTTTTTCACCAGAAAGAAGGGGGCTGCCCAGGGGCTACAGCTATCTCTAATGACCCCAGCTTCTTTCATCTCTCTTAGCATGCCCTTGGCGTTCTGATAATGTGCAGGGAGTACAGGCCTGTGTCTCTCTTTTATTGGTGGGTGGCTTCCTGTGGGGATGTGGTGTTCTATCCCCTTTACTCTGCCGAAGTCTAGCGGGTGCTTACTAAAGACTCTCTCGTACTCCTGTACCACCCGGTAGACTCCTTGTTTTTGGTGCAGGGGAGTGGAGTCAGCACCCACGTGGAGTTTCTGGCACCAGTCCTCCTTTTGTTTCTGGGAGCCATTACCCTCCGCCTGTGGAGATGGAGGCAAGGGCTCCACGGCCCTGATAGCTTGGTGTTCGACAACAAACAGTTTGGCGAGTGTAGCGTACCTGGGTAAGTGTACCTCCCTCTCCCCAATGTTGAGGATGCGGACGGGCACCCTCCCATGACGGACATCAACCACCCCCCGGGCTGTCAAAATGGTGGGCCTGCTGTCTGAGTACACGGGTTCTACCATGGCTTGGTAGTCTCTACCTCTCAACCCGATTGCAGTCCGACACCAGATCATCATTTCACTTTTGGGAGGCATGGAAATGGGGAATGGATCACTGAGTCTTACGCTACCGATCTCACCACCAGACAGTTCTACCTGCTGCCGTCTCATCAGGGCTTTTATCTCCTTGTTGAGGACTCTCTGTTGGCTGGAACTAGCATTCACCGCCACCTGTTGTAGAATTCCAATTACCTCTGAAAGACAATTTTCAATTATGTTAGTACCCACAGTTATTTTAGGGTGACTTTCATGACGGTCAATGTCCACAATAATCACTCCCTGTGCCGGCAGTTCAACTTTACCAATTTTAATGGTCATCTCCTTGAACCCCATCTGCGGCACGGGTAAGCCATTACTGGCGATGATGCTCAAGTTACTGTCTGGGTACCGTGTGATATCAGCATCAGTCCAATACTGCTTAAAAAGTACATAAGGGATTGTGGTTACTTGCGACCCAGTATCCAGCAAGGCGCTTATGGGGATACCGTCCAGCACCACGGGTAAAACCGGGCGCCCCCCCACGTACTTATTACGCCAATTGTAAGAGCCTGGTGATCTTATGCCTGGGGGTTGGCCCTCTGCCCCAGGTTGGACCCGTTTAAATTACAGTACCTGGAAATGTGTCCGGGCTGGTTGCATCGACGGCAAATGGGCTGTCCATCCTCTGCGTAGCGGTCTGTGGGCCTCCCTCGGAACGACGGGATCCTCCTCTGTCGACGCCACGGGACATCCTCCGGACTTGAAGCCAGCTCGATGGGTCTTGAGGGGTCCACTCGCAACGCCTGGACGGTCCTGGTCAATGCCGCGACGCTCCTGGTCAGCTCCTGGACTTGGTGGTGCAGGTCTTTCGACGGGGCTTGGTTCAGGGCCTGTGCATCAGCCTCCACGGAGTCCATAGAGGAGGGCGCCGCCTCCTGGTGGTGGGTGATAGCAGGGCGCCGGGGGTTTATAGCGCCACTGGTTGCAGATTCACGGAGCACCCTTATGGCCCTGTCCTTAAATTGGGCAAAGGTCAGGTCGGGGTTCTGAAAGAACATGAGGCGCAGTTGGGCCCTGTGGGCGCTAGACAGCAGACCCTCTATGAATTGTTCTGTTAGCAGCTTATCGGTTTCCTGCACACTGCCAGGGTCAGTTTGTTGAATAGCCCTCAAGGCTTCCTGCAGATTTAGGGCATAGTCTCTGATGCTGTCCTGTGCCCGCTGCTTACATCCATAGAACCTCATTTTAATCTCAGCGGAGGTACGTGTATCAAAGGTACCCCGCAGCCGGGCCAGAATACCCTTCACAGTCCTTTTCTCCTCAGTGGGCCATGATTTTACCTCCCTTTGGGCTGCGCCAGTTAACTGCCCTGCCAATATGGTGACCTTCTGCTCCTCTGTCAGGGGGTAAACCTGGAACAAACTGTACAGCCTTTCTTTAAAGTCAGTTAGGGCATGGGGCTCCCCTGAGTATTTGGGCAGCCAGGCCGCTCCAGGGATGCAGCTGCGTTGGTGGTAGTGGGCGCCCCTGTGTCCGACATCTTCCTCCCCCCTAGTTAAGCGTGGCCTACCTTCCGACGATCCTCTTCTGTAGGCCGCGGCTCCGCTGCTGCTGCTATGGACGAGGACCTGGCGTCGCGTCCTGATGACGTCAGCGTCGCTCTCTCTCCCTTCCAGGACCTTGCGCAGCGTCGGTGCGTGGGGCGGAGCTTCGGATCTCGTGCAGTTTTGACGTCCACGCCACTCTTCTTCCCGCGCGGCATCCTGAAGATGGCGTCCGATGGCGGGAAGCAGCCGCGGATGGCAGGAAGATGGCAGAAGACGGCGGGAAACGATCCAAGATGGCGTCCGATGGCGGGAAACGACTCCGGGCGGCGGGAAACGGTCCATGATGGCGACTGATGGCGGGAATCGGCTCCGGATGGCGGGAAACTTCGCCACAGGTAAGTTTACAAAAGTCTTTTTCAGGCACGCAGTACCCGGTGGTTGCGGGCACGAAATCCTGCCGAGTACGCCAAAACTGACTCGCCCCCTGGGCCGTGGGGCACTCGGATCCGGGCAATAGGGGGAACGATGGGAGTAATAGTGGCAACCCGGTTCCGTGGCTCAGGGTGGTCAGGCCAGTGGTAGTCCGTTATGTGTTATTAATTATATCCGACTACGCCACCCGTGGATTTGCGGTTATTAGGAACCGCCGCTGCATGCAGACCGCTGGGGCTGATGAGGTGTGCAGCTATGGTAGTGTGACTCCCCTTGGGAAGAGTGCGGCCCCAGGGCAGTATATTGGATGGTGGGAGTAATGGTAGTGAGAGTCCCAGTGCTGATAGTGCTGGAGGAACAAGGAGCACACAGACAACAGGTTGCAGTCCAGGGTCTTTACTAAACAGGTAAACTGACCGACAAACAGTCCCGGCTAGGAGGGGACCTGGATGTCTGAGAGCAACGGGGAAATTGGCCCTGGTCAGGGTGAGGGTGTACGCGTACTCTGCTTTCTGCGCTCCTTCTGGCTATCTCCTCCTGATAGGGTAACAGCCCATGTTTCCGAGCTTTCCGTGTTTTCTCGCCTGTATGCTCCCAGCCTTGTACGGCTTTACTGGTCCCTTCGGTTGCCTTCAGTTGTGACAGGGCCTCCAGGCTTCTTAGGCCAAGAAATGTACAGTCCCTTGCGGACTGGTTCTCTGCTGGGGGTTGTGGAATCCTTCCAGCCTCAGACACCAAAGTCTGGTAAAATTAAGTCTTTTCTCTGCCAAGACAGGCTCTCTTCACCTCTTGTCTCTGGCTTGTGGCTCTCCTACTGCCACACTTCCTCTTAGGTGCAACACAACTTTCTGTCCCTGCTCTGTGACACCTCTCAGTGCTGAGGCAGGTCGTCCAGTACTCCCTAACCCTGCCCTCAGTACCAGCTTTTATAGGGGCAGCCAGCTCCCCCTACTGGCCTGAGACAGGAGGCATTGCATGCTAATGTTCCCCTGACTAGAGAATCTCCCCCTTGCTCTCAGACACAGCTTTAATTACACTTGTGGCATCCAGGTCAGGGTGACACACTTCTCCATCAGGGGAGTTGAGAGTGCCAAGGTGAGGAGCATGATGATGATAGAAGTTAGTGTGGCGCCCCTGAGGGTTCAGTCGCCACAGAGATACTGCACCTCACCCCGAGGTGTGGTGTCTCCCTTCTCTCAGGTAAGATGGGAATGCTGCACGGAACCCCAACCACCTACATCCAACACAACACTGCTCCAGGCCAGCAGGAGGGGCAAGACGCAATGTAGTTTTCTGCTGATCCCTGACCCTGGCTGGAGTAGGGGGGAACCCAAAGATAGGGGGAACCAATAGTGGGTGTGGGTGGAGGAAGTTGATACACGGAGCACATATACAGTAGGTATATAATAGGAAGCCATATTAGGAAAGGCGGTCTATAGTGAGGGCTGTGCAGAGGAACAGTCCGGGAGCAGAGGCTCAGGCAGAGTTCTGCTCCACAGTTAGGGCCCAGCATAGTGGCCCGAAGGGGAGCAGGGAGTAGGCTCCAGTTCTAAGAAGGAATCCCAAGGGGGTACGGCGCGTGCAGAACGGCACCCGTACGTCCTGTTCCTGCCCTGTGTCAGGAGGGATCGAGCTTGCCGCATTCTAAACCCCAGGGGGTCAGGTTGGTCCCGGATCCGACGTACAGGAAGGACTTCAGCATACCCGAGCAGGATTAAGAGTGGGCAGCGTAGGGCAACGGTGAGAAGGACCAAGTGTGAAGAAGGTCAAATTAGGCACATCTGAAAGTGGGGTTCTGCCAAGCATACCTAAGCTGCTTGAAGGAGGACTGAACCGGTGAACGCAGCGTGACGAGGGAGGCCTTCACCTGTAAAGTGCACTTGTGAATTGCCTAAGAACTGTGAGTAAAGCCTTGGACGACTGCAACGAACAGCCTCTGTCTGTTTCTACACTGGCGCTATCTACCTGCACCACAACGCCCAGTACACTTCACCCACCATTCATCTATTTATCTGTACTGCCCTGAGGCCCGCTCCACCTGTAGGGAGCTGAAACATCTTAAGCTGCCTTGACACCTGCCTCAGAGGACTGTTGCAGCGCTGGTGACCTTCACCAGACACCACAGGTGGCATCACGAACTATCTGAACTTTTATTATTAATTGCTACCCCTCTTTGTGCACTGACCGCCCTGGGCCAGCCACCGTGATATACTGCTCCAGACAGTAAGGCCCCCGGGGGGTGAGTCATTAGCATCTGCTTTGTTTTCTTTTAATGCTAGCATAAGTGTGCAGCCTGCCACCCACCCACCCCCAGGCTGCGATGCCATACTGCTAGCTTGCACTTGAAATGGGGCCTTTTAGTTTGGAGTAGGCCGAAGCTGGCCACTACCTCATGGCTGCTTCGGTGGCCTGGTATCCATACTCAGTCCCCAGCCGCCCGGCGGCCGGGTGTCCATAAACGGTCCCCAGCCGCCCTTATTTCTCCTATCACCTTCTCACACACTTTTCTTAGCCTGGCGTGCTTTAGGGCAGCATTGGACGAGCCCACCAGAGAACCAGACTCCTCCGGTGGGCCCTGGCTTCTCCATCAGGGGAGTTGAGAGTGCCAAGGTGAGGAGCATGATGATGGTGATAGAAGTTAGCATCTGCTTTGTTTTCTTGGAATGCAAGCGCATATATGTAGTAGCGTCTGGGACTGAGGTGGTCAGCGTTTTGGCGCATATCCTACCTCCTCCGAGGATTGCTGGATGTTTTCCTGCTACTATCCCAGTTCTATGACTCCCGTGAAAACAAAGCTTCAGGTGATAAATGATGGATGAGGTGGTGGCAAAGGAGAAAGAGCAGGAGGAACAGGGACCATTCACATCAATATCAGGCCAGTCAACCACACATGTCTTGTAGGATATGTTTCTGTACCAAAAGGAGCGGTTCGGCTACACAGTTATAGGGCATACAGTGAGTGCAATGCCTACCAAAAATTTAGAGGCATTCCAATGCCCCTTGGAAGTGACATGAAGGTCAGAGGGCCTTAACTAAACCATTTTTTCCATTTATAGCAACTGGGTCTCCTGTGCACTGTTGGCCTAAGCAGTGAATGGCAGGCTTTCCAAAAATTATGAGGAACTGCAATGCCCCTTGAAACAGACGTGGATTACAGCGTTCTAAAAACCTTCTACCCATTATTGGGGAGTGGGTCTCCCTTAGTGTTCGCCTATGCATTGAAAAGCAAAAGCTGACGAAAATTAGGAGGAAATGCAATGCCCGTTGGAAGAGTCGTGGAGGTTGCAGTAGCTTAACAAGACAGTTTGAATGCCCCTTGGAAAATTGGTGGAGGTCACAGTAACTTAACAGGATGGTTTTAATGCCCCTCGGAAGAGACGTGGAGGTCGCAGTAGCTTAACAAGACGGTTTTAATACCACTTGGAAAAGTGGTGGAGGTCACAGTAACTTAACAAGACGGTTTGAATGCCCCTTGGAAAAGTGGTGGAGGACACAGTAGCTTAACAAGACGGTTTTAATGCCCCTCGGAAGAGACGTGCAGGTCACAGTAGCTTAACAAGACGGTTTTAATGCCCCTTGGAAGAGTGGTGGAGGTCACAGTAGCTTAACAAGATGCTTTTAATGCCCCTCGGAAGAGACATGGAGGTCCCAGTAGCTTAACAAGATGGTTTTAATGCCCCTTGGAAAAGTGGTGGAGGTGACAGTAGCTTACCAAGATGGTTTGAATGCCCCTTGGAAAAGTGGTGGAGGCCACAGTAGCTTAACAAGATGGTTTTAATGCCCCTTACAAGAGCCATACAGTATATCATCTTAAAAACATTATTCCCATTATTGGGGAGTGGGTCTCCCATAGTCTTTGCTTATGCCTTCCAAGCAAAAGCTGCCAAAAATTAGGACGGAGAAACTTGCAATGCCCCTTACAAGAGCCATGCAGTATAGCATATTACAAACATTATTCCCATTATTGGGGAGTGGGTCTCCCATAGTCTTTGCTTATGCCTTCCAAGCAAAAGCTGCCAAAAATTAGGATGGAGGAACTTGCAATGCCCCTTACAAGAGCCATGCATTACAGCATATTACAAACATTATTCCCATTATTGGGGAGTGAGTCTCACATAGTCTTTGCTTATGCATCCCAAGCAAAAGATGCCAAAAATTAGGACTGAGGAACTTGCAATGCCACTTACAAGAGCCATGCAGTACAGCATATTACAAACATTATTCCCATTATTGGGGAGTGGGTCTCCCATAGTCTTTGCTTATGCCTTCCAAGCAAAAGCTGACAAAAATTAGGATTGGGGAACTTGCAATGTTCCTTACAAGAGCCATGCAGTACAGCATATTACAAACATTATTCCCATTATTGGGGAGTAGGTCTCCCATAGTCTTTGCTTATGCCTTCCAAGCAAAAGCTGACAAAAATAAGGACGGAGGAACTTTCAATAATGGCATCATGGACCACGGTCACCCTGGTGGTATAGTGGTGGTGGAGACTGAGGATAAGGAGAAGAACATAAAAGAGCCGAAATGAGGAAGCGTATACCCATGTGTGGGTGTGAAGCGGTGCATGTGAATACACCTCAGGAAATAACACAGTGGATTTGACTTTATGTTACTCTGCTGTCATTTGGTGGTGATGAGAAGTCTGGCCCAATCCAGCCCTTGTTCATTTTGATGAGGGTCAGCTTGTCAGCATTGTCAGTTGACAGGCGAGTGCGCTTATCAGTTATAATTCCCCCAGCGGCAATAAAAACACGCTCCGATAACACGCTAATGGCAGGGCAGGCCAGCACCTCCAAGGCGTACAGAGCGAGTTCATTCAAAGTGTCCAGCTTGGATACCCAATAATTAAAAGGCACAGAGGAATCACGGAGGACGCTGGTACGGTCAGCAAGGTACTCCCTCACCATCTTTTGAAACTTTCCTCTCCTTGTGAGAGTACCCCGCGCCTCAGGGTATGTCCGAAGGGAGGGTCTGAGAAAACTGTCCCAGAACATTGACAGTGTTCCCCTGCCTCTGCTGGATTGGAGTTACATCTCTCTTGCATGTACGCCTTGGTTGGGCAACGAACTGTGACCTCTGCCGCTAGCGTGTTCAGATGGGAATTCTGCAGCAAGCGCCTTCTGGTACTGCCCCATTTTTGTAGACCTCTCCACCTCAGGAATAAGAGAGTGAAAGTTCTCCTTGTAGTGGGGGTCTAAAAGTGTCACCAACCAGTAATGACTGTCACCCAACATTTTGACAATACGAGTGTCATGGTTAAGGCAGCGTAACATAAAGTCAGCCATGCGTGCCAGACTGGTAACAGGCAAGACTTCCGTGTCCTCACCAAGATGACGACTGACCATGCTCTCCTCCTCCTTTTCCTCCCCCCTGTCCTGAGGCCACCCACGCTGAATCAACGGTATGACAGTTGTACAGGTACTACAGTCTACAGCGCATGATACAAGCTCTTGTTCTTCCTCCTCCTCCACCTCTCCCTCATTGTCCCCTAATGCACGTTGGGATGAGATGAGGCTGGGCTGTGTGTAATCAACCGCTACGGCTTCTTGATCCATCTCATCATACTCTGGCTGCAATGCCTCCTCTTTAATTCTCCGCAGAGAGCATTGCAAAAGACAGACGAGTGGAATGCTGACGCTAATGATGGCGTCATCGCCACTCACCATCTTGGTGGACTCCTCAAAGTTTGTCAAGATGGTACATATGTCAGACATCCAGGTCCACTCCTGAGGTCTTATGTGTGGAGTCTGACCTGAATAGCAACGGCCTTGTTGCAGCTGGTACTCCACAGCTGCTCTCTTCTGCTCACAAATCCTTTGCAACATGTGGAGGGTAGAGTTCCAACGTGTGGGGATATCACACACCAGTCGGTGTGCTGGAAGCTGCAAACGCTGCTGCAACACAGCAAGGGCGGCAGAAGCTGTAGCCGACTTTCAAAAATGAGCTGACAGGCGGTGTACTTTGACGAGCAGATCTGGCAACTCGGGGTACGATTTAAGAAACCGCTGAACCATGAGGTTAAGCACATGAGCCAGGCATGGTACGTGTGTGATCTCGCCTCGCCTCAGAGCCGCCACCAGGTTACGGCCATTGTCACACACGACCATGCCTGGATGTAGGTTCAGCGGTCTCAGCCACAGATCTGCCTGCTCTTTCACAACTGTCCACATCTCACAAGCAGTGTGAGGTTTCTCACCTAAGCTTATGAGTTTCAGCACAGCCTGTTGCCCCTTGGCGGAAGCAGTACTGCAGTGCTTCCGGCTTGTAACTGATGTGGTGATATCTGAGATGGAGGCTGAACATGAGGAGGAGGATGATGCGCAGGAGCTGTACACTGTGGAGGCAACTCTGACTGACATAGGACTCGCAATCCTTGGTGTGGGGAGGATGTGTTCCGTCCCAAGGTCCGACTGGGTCCCAGCTTCCACTATGTTTACCCAGAGTGCCGTCAGGGAGATGTACCATCCCTGGCCACAAGCACTTGTCCACGTGTCCGTTGTCAGGTGGACTCTCCCAGTAACTGCGTTGTTGAGGGCACAGCAGATGTTTTGGGACACGTGCTTGTGTAGTGCGGGGATAGCACACTGGGCAAAATAGTGTCGGCTGGGGACCGAGTACCGAGGGACGGCCACCGCCATAAGGTTGCGGAAGGATTCCGTCTCCACCAGTCTAAAAAGCAACATTTCCAATGCAAGCAGCCGTGAAATGTGCGAATTTAGGACTGTGGCCTGTGGGGCGTTGGCTGCGAATTTCCGCTTTCGTTCAAAGGTCTGGGATATGGACAATTGAACGCTTTTGGGATGTGGACGTTGATGTTGATGCTGTTTCTTGAGAAACTGCCATAACAAGTGAAGAATGAGAGGAGGGGGCATCTTTGCATGCAGTATGGACAGGGGATTGCCTTGCACAATCAACAGGGGGTTCTATTGCACGCACAACAGCGGAAGAAGCAGTGGTGACACCCGATGACACTGGTCGTGGACCCTGGGATTTACCCCACAAAGTCGGGTGCTTTGCTGCCATGTGCCTGATCAGGCTGGTGGTGGTCAGGCTGGTAGTTTTGTCACCTCTGCTGATGCTGGCATGGCAGGTGGTACAAATGGCCTTTTTGGGGTTATCAGCAGAGTCTTTAAAAACTCTGGAAGACCTACAGGTTGTACTGGAAATGTCCCTCGTGTTGGTGTTACGAGGAACTTTTGCCTGTCTTCTGTGTGCGGCCACCACACTGCTTCTTCCTGCCTGTTGGGGTACTCTGCCTCCCTCACCCTGTGTGCTACTGGCCTCGCTCTGCATGTCCTCCTGCCACATTGGGTCAGTTACTAGATCATCCACCACCTTCTCCTCTTTCACTTGCACACCACGATCCTCCTCCTCACTTCCTGGCAATTGTGTCTCGTCATCCACCACCTCTTGTGACAAATTGCCAGCGTTGACTTCCTGTGGCCGTGGCTGTTCAAATATTTGGGCATCGCAACATGGGATCTCCTCTTCCACCACTTCAAGCGGAGCAGGCGAAGGGCACAAATCTGGAAATGGACCAGTGAACAGCTTTTCAGAGTGTCCAAGTGTGGGATCAGTTGCTGACTGACGATACTCGGCATGGTGGGAGGAAGGAGCATCAGGGTGAGGAGGAGTATGCGGTCGAGACTAGTGTTGAGCCGCCCCCGTAGTGTTCGAGTTCGGTTCGGTTCGTCGAGCACCCGTATGTTCGCCGAACTGTTCATCGAACACCTTCGAACACCGTTAAAACCAATGGCAGGCAAACAAAAACACATAGAATGCCCTTCTAAAACCAAAAAAGTGCGAAGCCGACACGGCCAGTCCGTTCCTGCCCGTGCGACCTCCGTGTCGCCGGGTTTGTGCCAGAGCTGCGGTGGACCCTGACGGCCAGCCCCCCTCTCCCAATACTGGTGCCTGTCCGCTGGTGGGTCGAGCGAGCCCCCATGCGGTGGAGGCAGGTCTTAAATTGTCTCTCTAATTTGAATGAATACACTTTAAATCCTTTTACAAGGATCTATTGGAGGACAACTCTCATGCCAGCAGCCGCGGTAATTCCAGCTCCAGTAGAGTCCACTGAAGCTGCTGCAGTTAAAAAGCTTTTATAAGGATCGAGCTTGGCGGTCCACCGCAAGACGTCCTACCGCCAGTCCCAGCCCCTGTGCCTTGGGGTGTCTCCCGATGCTCTTCACTGAGTGTCCCGGGGGCCCAAACCATTTCCTTTGAAAAAATTAAGTGTCCAAACTACAGGTGGTGTAGCTTGCTTAACAGCTGGGTTAATCCGCTGACTAGCAGACACTGCTACTAGGCCCAAAGTATTGCTTGGGCTAGATGCAATTAAAAATTTGTAATTAGATACTCTCATTGGATGCTGAGAAAGCATTCCATAGTCTCCTGGCACGCCATATATTATTCTCTTAAAAAGCTTGGGGTAGGGGACCCTTTTATAGCCAAAATCATGGCCCTGTATCGCAATCCGTCAGCTAGGCTGAAGATAAATGGAACATTATCATCACCTTTCATAATCACCAATGGGACAAGGCAGGGATGTCCTCTGTCCCCTCTCTTATACATCCTAGTGATGGAGCACCTGCTCTCATCAATTCACGATAACCCCAATATTAGGGGGATTGAGGTGGGAGGCACCGAGTACAAGTGCTCTGCATTTGCTGATGATGTCCTAGTATATATCACTCAACCACATATATCCATCATTGCTGTTATGGCTGAAATTTTAAAATCAATGCAGCGAAGTCTGAGGCCCTCGATGTCTCCCTCCCCAAATCCATACAGGATTCCATCCAGTACAACTTTCCCTTTGCCTGGCCCTCACAGGGTATCAAATACTTAGGAATTCGTATTCATAGAGACCTCTGCCGTCTATTTTATCTTAATTTTGGGCCCTTTATTGAACAACTCCATAGAGATATTACTTCTTGGACGGTGAAGGATTTTTCCTGGTTCGGCAGTATAAATATACTAAAAATGAGCGTCCTATCTAACCTCTCATACCTCTTCCAAACCTTTCCCGTGGTAATTCCCTCAAATTTTTGGAAAAAACTATGCAGTAACTTTTGCAGATTTATCTGGGCAACTGGGCGTCCACGCATTCGGGGGGACGTTCTGATCAGACACAAACAAAAGGGGGGCCTTAGCCTTCCGGATTGTAGAAGGTATTACATGGCAGCAGTACACGCTAGAATCCTGGATTTCTTCCATCATTCGGAGGGGAAATTGTGGGTCAAAATAGCTCAATCCATTTGTCCTAAAGCTCTTACCACTCTCCCATGGTGCGCCCATTTAATTGTCCCCTCTCTTGGCCTCATGTCATATAGTACTTATGCCACTGCTTTGGCTTTGAGATCCCCAAAAAAAAGCTTATCCTCAATCGACCCCCAGGGCCACTTGCTCCTGATTTCAGATAATCCAGATTTCCCACCAGGACTATCTGCAAATAGATTTCTCGGTTCAAATAAATCCCATCCGATATTATTTTCTCATGTCATCTCCAATACTTCGCTGCTCCCCCTCAATGACTTGTTACAGGGAAGAGCCACTTCCCCGAAGGCTAATTTTGAATATAGCCAGTTACAACACTTCTATTCAACTGTGAAGAAGCGCACGCATCTTCATAGAGATCTCACAAACTTTGAAAAATTGAGCCTATCATTGTCACCACCTACACACTCCATCTCCCTACTGTATAATCTCCTCATTGCCCAGGTAACTGACAATAGGCCAGGATTCTGCGGTGCATGGGAAAGGGAACTGGGGAAGTCCTTCTCTGACTCACAATGGGATAAATGTTTCTTCCTAACACATAAAACCTCAATAGGGTCCAAAGCTCAGGAAACCTCCTTTAAAATGATCTCTAGATGGTACCGGATACCAGCAGTCCTTCAAAGATGGTATCCAGTGGTCTCAGATAGATGTTGGAGATGTGGGGAGGGGGAAGGGACAATGTCACACATATGGTGGGCATGCCCTATAATAAATGCATTTTGGCCAAAGGTGGTTCCCATGATTGAGAAGATAACTGGTTTAACTATCCCTAATACGCCAGAAGCCCTCCTTTTATCAATGTTACCAATAAGTAAACATAGTTATAAAAGGTCATCAATAGGCTACCTAATACAGGCAGCTAAGAATGTCATTCCACGACACTGGAAAAGCAGAAACCCTCCCACTGTGGAGGAATGGTTTGCGGAGATCTCCCTCCTTAATAGGATGGAGCATCTGATTGCCATCTCACCGGCTGATGTTGATAGATACTGTGTGATTTGGAGGGATTGGATTGATTTGCAAAACTCTGACGCCTACCATCTAGCCCCCAACTAAAGTTATCCGTGATGTCGGCACAACAAGGATCATAATCGCACTCTATTGATTGGTGGTCTGCGGTGGTCCGCTCCCTCTCTCTCTATCTTTCATATGGAAAAATACATGCTTGATCTGGATATTCATGGAAAACCCTCCCTGTACCCCCCAATGTACTGTCGTTATGCATAGATTTATAGTTATACTACCCCTTTTACTATGTATATTGTATTTTCTTGTACTTTTTCAACACAAAAATAAAAAAAAACTTGAATTTGAAAAAAAAAATTGTAATTAGATTTACAGGCGGTGGCTACTCCGCTGACTAGCAGACACTGAAGCTTTGGAGCAGACCTCTGATTCCCAGGCTATAGTATGAGTAAACAGCTCTTCAGACTCAACCATCTGTGTTACCCCAAGCCATAGTGTATGTAGTTTCTTACGGTTAAAAGGGGGAGGAGAGACCCGACCCACCTGGAATTGACGATGGCAACGTCATGTAAAACACAGCAAGGGGACTCCAAAAAGAGTCTCCATTTTTTCCCAAAATTGTAGCACAGACGCCACTTAAGTGGCATCAATTGTCACAGAGTTGCTTAAAATGGTTGGTGAGGTGATTTTCCAAAATCCTCAAGCTTTTAGTCTCCCCAGAATGACACAGGTGGGGCAGATGGTGGTTGTCCCGGCCCGCTAGGCCGCATTGTAGCACAGTGCGTTTCGCACTGCAACTTATGCTTCATATCCGTGTGACGGTTCATGCATGAAGTACTCAAACTATGGATTTTTTGGCCTCTACTTAGCTTTTGGTGACAAATGTTACAGATAACACGAGTTGGGTCACCCTTATCGATCTGAAAAAATGCACAGGCTATGCAAGGTTTAGAGCCCATGCGACTCTGCTACTAGCAATACTATCAAATGATTGGCTGGGTTAGATGCAGAGCGTCTGGGTTTGCTTGGGGGTCACCACAGTCTGCCTAGGCTAGATGCAGTTAAAAATCATTATTAGATACACAGGCTGTGCAGCTTGTTTCGCAGTTGGTTTACTACGCTGACTAGCAGACACTGAAGCTTTGGAGCAGACCTCTGAGTAAACAGCTCTTCAGACTCAACCATCTGTGATACCCCAAGCCATAGTGTATGTAGTTTCTTACGGTTAAAAGGGAGGGCACCCAACCCACCTGTAATTGATGATGTCAACATCACGTAAAACACAGCAAGGGGATTCCAAAAAGAGTCTCCATTTTTTCCAAAAATATGGGGCACAGACACCACTTAAGTGGCATCAATTGCCCCAGAGTTGCTTAAAACGGTTGGTGAGGTTATTTTAACAAATCCTCAAGCTTTTACTCTCCCCAGGAAGACACAGGGGTAGAAAAGTCCTTGCGGATCCATGATTTGTTCATCTTTATGAACGTGAGTCTGTCTACATTGTCAGTGGATAGCCGCGTCCGCTTATCTGTCAGCACACCACCAGCAGCGCTGAACACACGTTCACAGAGAACAAAAATTATTAGTAATTTGAAAGCTGGTGGAGCTTAGTATAGATGGCCTAATAGAATGAGTACCACACACTGCTACTGGCCCAAAATTATTTTCCGGGCTAGATGCAGCTAAAAATTATTATTAATTTGAAAGCTTAAAATGGTTGGTGAGGTGATTTTAACAAATCCTCAAACTTTTACTCTCCCCAGGATGACACAGGGGTAGAAAAGTCCTTGCGGATCCATGATTTGTTCATCTTTATGAACGTGAGTCTGTCTACATTGTCAGTGGACAGCCACGTGCGCTTTTCTGTCAGCACACCACCAGCAGCGCTGAACACACGTTCAGAGAGAACGCTGGCTGGGGGGCATTACAAGATCTCCAAGGCGTGAGTGGCGAGCTCCGGCCATTTATCCAGATTGGAAGCCCAAAAAGAGCAAGGGTCCAGTGACACAGTCATGGCTTCGATGTTCACTTGGAGATACTCCTGTACCATCGTCTCTAGGCGTTGACTATGTGTCTGACTTCTTGTCTCCTGTGGCCTTGCAAAGGATGGGTTAAAAAAGTCGTGAAAGGATTCCGCAAAATTGCTGTTACCAGCAGATACTGTGTTACTGTTACGGTTTGAGTGATGAAGACTCGACAGTCCCACGGTTGGCAAGTTAGAACTGTGAGATTCACTAAGTGCACCACTGGTGTTTTGTGGAAAAGCACATGTAAGATTCTGCAACAGTGAATCCCTTTCTATGGCAGGAATTATTTTGGCAAATTTACTTTTGTACCGGGGATCTAAGAGTGTGGCTACCCAGTAGCCAGAATTATTTTGAATTCTGACAATTCGAGGGTCATGTTGCAGGTAGTGCAGCAAGAAGGCACTCATGTGTCTTGCTCATCCAGGAGCACCAAGTCCCTGTTGTGTTGGTGGCGAGGTAAGAATCATGCTTCCTTCCTCTGCCCTCTCCCCCCAACCTCACACAACAGAAATGTGATCAAGGTCTCCCTCATCTGATGAGTCTTCCATGCCCATCGCCAGCTCATCCTCCACTTCTTCCTGGGCTCCTGCACCTTCCTCACTAGTTTGGCTGCTACCATGCGCCCTGGTTAATACCTCTCCCACACCCTCCCATGCCTGCCGCCTTGGTGCTGCCAACCGTCTGGACCTTGCAGATGTTAGCCCTTCCACATACAACTCCTCCTTCTCTACTTCCTCCACCTCCTCTTGTCCCACCACCTGACTCCGAATTCTGTTTAACATGTGCTCCAGCATGTAAATCACCGGAATAGTCATGCTGATAATGGCATCGTCAGCACTAAACGTCTTCGTCGCCATTTTAAAACTGTGCAGAAGGGTGCATAGGTCCCTGATCTGAGACCACTCCTCCAGCGTGATTTGCCCCACCTCTGGATCTCGTTGGCCCAGGCTATAGTCAGAACGTATTGCACCAGGGCTTGTCGGTGCTGCCACAGTCGCTGCAACATGAGTTGAATTCCACCGTGTTGGCACATCGCATTTTAGCCAGTGAAGTGGCAGGCCCAACGACTTCTGTAGTGATGTAAGTCGCTGAGCTGTGGGATGCGAACGGCGGAAGTGAGCACACAGCGACCGTGCCCTCTGCAGAAGGCCATCTAGTCCGGGATAGTGGGCTAAAAATAGCTGGACAACCAGGTTCAACACCTGAGCCATACAAGGCACGAGTGTGACATTGCCCCGGCGAAGGGCCGCACCCAGGTTTGCAGCATTGTAGCACACGGCCTTCCCTGGTTGCAGGTCCAGTGGAGACAACCATTCATGAAACTGGTTCTCCAGAGCTGACTACAACTCTTCAGCTGTGTGACTCACATTTCCCAGACATTTCAAAGTAAAAACCATCAGATGACTTTGAGCCCTGCTGCCAGCATAGTAAGGAGGTGTGCAGGATCCCTTCTGCGCAGTTAGAAAGCGGGTGGCATGACCAGACAGGCTTTGGGTTCAGGTGGAGGACCGAGAGGAGGTTGAGGAGGCAGAAGCAGTGGAGGAACTTCGAGATAAAGAGGATTGATGCACAACTCGTGGGGACAGCAAGACTTGGACAGCAGCCCCTTGTCCTGCTGTCACCATAGTTAGCCAGTGCCCAGTCAGCGACATGTAACGCCCCTGTCCATGCCTACTCGTCCAAGTGTCTGTGGTGAAATGCACCCTGTCACACAAAGAGTTTTTCAAAGAAACGGTGATGTTGTGTGCGACATGCTGGTGGAGCGCAGGCACACCTTTCTTTGAGAAGTAGTGCCGACTGGGCATCCGGTAATGGGACACTGCGACGGACATAAGGTCTCAAAAATCCTCTGTGCCCACCAGGCGAAAAGGCAGAATTTCTGTAGCCAAGAGCTTGCAGATGGTGAAATTCAACCTCTTAGCTTTCTCATGGCTAGGAGGAAATGGTCTTTTACTTGTCCACATCTGAGGGACCGAGGTCTGGCTGTTGTGCTTAGACGGGGTTGAGTAGGGTGTCCCCGGCAAACTGACTGTCTGTGAGGAATATGCAGGCGGAAAAGTTAGGTTGCCTTGATCCAAAGGTGGTGCTCTCAATGTCGGAGAGCGCTCAACACCAGCTGGTGTTTCCACTTCCAAATGAAATGATGACCTGCCAATCACACTGTCTGTTGCGGGTAAAGAAGTGGCAGGTCTGCATCTCAAAACAGGTGTGACTGCTGTCCCCCCAGTCACAGAGGATGAAGAGGCCGCGGATGCACAAGATGGGGCAGACGGTGGTTGGCCCGGCCCGCTAGGCCGCATTGTAGCACAGTGAGCTTCCCACTGCAACTTATGCTTCATATCCATGTGATGGTTCATGCATGAAGTACTCAAACTATGGATTTTTTGACCTCTACTTAGCTTTTGGTTACAAATGTTACAGATAACATGAGTTGAGTCATCCTTATCGATCTGAAAAAATGCCCAGGCTATGCAAGGCTTAGAACCCATGCGACCTGAAGAGCCACCACGACTTGTTGTCAGAGGCAGAGTTGTGTTTGAGGATGCAGTTGTTGACGTGCTTCCAGTATTACGTCTCTGTCCAGGAAGGCGCAACCTGACCTCGTCGTCACTAGCATCCTCCTCTACCTCCTCTGCTGACCTCATCGACTGGCTGACTGTGGGTTAACAGTAAGTGGGATTTGCAACCTCGTCATCATCACCCTGTGTGTTCTCACACCCGTCGTCCTCAGAGCCAACCTCTTCCTGCCCTGACAAAAAACTCAAGTTGTCGCTCCAATCAGGTTTTTGAGTCTCATCATCGTCTTCCTCATTGTCTCCACCAACAGGAGTTACAGTTTGGGAACGAGGGTCTACATTATGGTCAGAACCTTCTTCATCTGGTCCTGGATCCGACTCATAATGATTCTGGGCATCAGTGCAGATCATTTCCTCGTCTGGATTCACAGAAGCTCTGGAGCCGACCTCTGATTCCCAGGCTATAGTATGAGTAAACAGCTCTGCAGACTCAACCATCTGTTCTACCCCATACTCAGACAGGCAGCTGGAGACTTGGGAGCTGTGAGGAAGCAAGTGCGATTGGGGTGACACCTCTGAGGACTGAAGTATTTGTGATGTTGAAGTTGAGGTGGAGGAGAGCCCACTTAAAGGAGCACTTGATATCCGTTGAAGCACCTGCTGTTTTTGTGCCTCATCTGGAATTTGTAGTGATGGGCTTGGCCGTAAGAAAGGGATCATATCACATTGTCCACTTAAAGAAGTAGACATCTTAGTTTGGCTGGAAGATGGTCTTTCTTCTGCGGATGTTACTGTTGCTTTAACACCTACCCCATGGACACAACCTTTTTGTTAGAACCTTGCTCTTAGGTTTTTTCCTTTGCTGGTCAAATGACCTTGTTGGCCTAATTATAACCTGCTACGCCCTTCTGGCTTTGCTGGACTTCATTGTATAACTACTTTCTAGCTAGCCTGTGTTCTGTATCTATCTCTGTTAGTTTGCTTGGTCTACGGACCTCTATGTTCTATATATTTTGTTTGTTTGTCTGTCTGCTACTATTTCTGTTAGGAGGTGTCCCATATTCCTCCCAGTACTTAGTACTTGTAGGGATTCCTTCCCCACATCTATAGGTCTCCGTACAGACTAGCTTAGGACTTTAGCAGGTCTGATCGCAGGATCAGGTTCCCTGTTACATCGTAGGGATTCAGCTGAGTTCTATCGTAGGGACAGATCTCCTCTCTTTCCTTAGCTCTGGTAGCAGAACATAACAGTAAGTCCAGCCTGCAAATTCTCTAAGGAAAGATTTTTCTGTTCCATCATGGTGTCGGTTCAGGATTTGGCTAAACACCTGCAGGGACTCTCTCTGGAAGTGGCCGAGCTCCGTCAGCACGTGAGTAACTGTACTGGAGCACATTTCTTGGAGCCTAAGGTATGTTTGCCGGATTTATTTTTTGGTGAACACCGAGAATTTTTTTCATTTAAAAATGCTTGCTTATTGTATTTTCGTTTGAGACCCAAGTGCTCTGGGGATGAATCCCAGCGCATAGGGTTCATAATGTCACTTTTGCGCAAAGAGCCTCAGGAGTGGGCCTTTTCTTTGCAACCTAGTGATACATGCTTCAGATCAGTGGATAGTTTTTTTTCTGCTTTGGGACTATTATATGATGATCCTGACCGTGTCGCATCAGCTGAGACTGAGTTGAGACGTTTGAAACAGGGATCAGGTAATGTGGAAAAATATTGTACTCATTTCCGTCGTTGGTCTACTCAAACAGGGTGGAACGATTCTGCTCTGAAAAGTCTATTTCTTGCTGGACTCAATGAAAGGGTTAAAGACCTGCTAATTGCTTATCCTACACCTGAAGATTTGCAACAGGCTATGCAATTAGCTATACGGGTGGATAGGAGACTGCGTGCAAGGGTTAATGAGAGCAAATCCTCTGCTATGTCAGTTTCTGGTTATGAGAATGTGTGTACTAACAGTGGTGAACCGATGGAGATTGGATCGGTGGCACCTCGCTCTCAAGAAAAAGACCGTAGATTTTCTGAAGGCTTGTGTTTCTATTGCGGAAAATCTGGTCATTTGATTAAAGGCTGTGAGCTTCGTATGAAGAAAGAAAAAAAAATGGTCAGTCATGCCCGTATTGCCTGTTTAAATTCCAAGGGTGTATTTTTAGCTGCTTCCACGATTGCTCAGGAAAAATGAATGGAATTTCGGGTGTTTGTTGATTGTGGGTCTACTCTGAATGTAATTGATGGGGGATTCTTGGAAAGACTCAATTTAAAACCCGAACCTTTATCATCCCCCATTGCTGTGGTTTCTGTGGATGGTTCCCCTTTGAAGAATATTACTCTCAAGGTCTGTGAATTTCCTCTCACTATTAATGGTGTTCACCATGAGAAATTGGATTTGGTAGTTTTGAATAACTTGCCTTCTCCAGTAATATTGGGATTGCCCTGGTTAAAATTTCACAATCCTGTACTGGATTGGTCTACCAATGAAATTAAATCCTGGAGCCATAAATGTTATGACAAGTGTTGTAACGGGCGTATTGCAGCTGTGGATAGGGGGGAATTACCTGTTCCTATTCAGGATTTTTGGAGAGTTTTTTCTGAGAAGGAATCGCAGGTTTTGCCTCCCCATAGAGACTATGATTGTTCTATTGAATTTGTCCCTGGAGCGACTCTTCCTAAAAGTCGTTTATTTAACCTTACTATTCCTGAGAGGAAGGCTTTGGAGGAATACATACAGACAAGTTTGGCCGCCGGTCACATTAGGCCCTCTAAGTCTCCTGTGGCGGTTGGATTTTTTTTTGTAAAAAAAAAGGACGGCGGTTTACGTCCTTGTCTGGATTTTCGTGAGATTAACAAAATTACTGTACGCAATCCTTACCCACTGCCATTGATTCCTGATCTGTTTAACCAGTTAATGGGGGCCAAGTGGTTCTCTAAAATTGACCTTAAGGGGGCATACAATCTGTTGCGCATGAAGGAGGGTGACGAATGGAAGACTGCTTTTAACACTCCTGTGGGTCATTTTGAGAATCTGGTTATGCCTTTTGGTCTTACTAATGCTCCTGCATTTTTTCAGAATCTTATTAATGACATCCTTAGACCTTTGATCGGCAAAAATGTGGTTGTGTATTTGGATGACATTTTGATTTATTCGCCGGATCTGGAGTCTCATTGGTGGAGCGTACGTGAGGTGTTACAATTATTAATGGACAATTCGCTTTTTGCTAAGCTGGAGAAATGTGAGTTCGCTGTACAGAGAATTAGTTTTTTGGGCTACATTATCTCCAGCGAAGGTTTTGAGATGGACCCGGTTAAAGTTCAAGCTGTACAGGAATGGCCTAGGCCTATTGGTTTGAAATCGATACAGAGGTTTTTAGGTTTCGCCAATTATTACAGAAAATTCATAAAAAAAAATTCTAGTATTGTCAAACCTCTGACCGATCTCACCAGGAAAGGTGCTGATGCGGTTCAGTGGTCTTCTGAGGCCATTGAAGCTTTTGTGTATCTCAAGGAGAGGTTCACCTCTGCTCCCATCCTTATGCAGCCTGATGTGACTAAGCCGTTTTTGGTTGAGGTTGATGCTTCCTCTGTGGGGGTTGGCGCAGTATTGTCTCAGGATAACGGGGATGGATTACATCCCTGTGCCTTTTTTTCAAAAAAATTTTCGGAGACTGAACTGAATTACGATATTGGTAATCGGGAATTATTGGCTATTAAACTCGCATTTGAACACTGGCGCCACTTCTTGGAAGGTGCGGAATTTCCCGTTCAGGTTCTTACGGATCATAAAAATCTGATATATCTTGATGCTGCCAAGCGCCTGAATGCCCGTCAGGCTAGGTGGGCACTGTTTTTCTCGCGGTTTAATTTCTCCGTTACTTACATCCCTGGTACTAAGAATGTTAAGGCGGATGCCTTGTCTCGCAGTTTTTCTCCCATAGTCGGTGCTGAGAAAGAGGAGGACATTTTACAAGAAGGTGTTGTGATAGCTGCTTTGGACTCCGTTTTGGAAGATGAGATTCTTAAAGCACAGGAGAATGCCCCATCTAACACTCCTCATGGGAGGTTGTTTGTGCCTGGGACCTTTAGGAGAGATTTGTTTGTTGAGTGTCACGAATCTCGGTTGGCAGGTCATCCCGGAATCTCTGAGACCAAGAGACTGGTGGGTCGCAGTTTTTGGTGGCCTGGATGGCAGAAGGAAGTCATTAAGTGGGTGCGTCAATGTACTATATGTGCTAGATCTAAGTCCTCACATACTCCTGCTGCGGGGTTGCTTTGTCCTTTGGAGGTTCCCAGTGCTCCTTGGACACATTTGGCTATGGACTTTATAACTGACCTTCCCCCCTCTGAGGGTTTTACTGTCATCTGGGTGGTCGTGGACCGTTTTAGCAAGATGTGTCACTTGGTTCCCTTCGTCAAACTGCCCTGCGCTAAAACTCTCGCTAAGGCCTTTGTCAAGGAAATTGTCAGACTTCATGGCGTTCCTACTGACATTGTTTCTGATAGGGGTCCTCAGTTCGTGGCTCGTTTTTGGCGTGCCTTTTGTGACAGGTTGGGAGTTCATTTGTCGTTCTCGTCCGGATATCATCCTGAATCTAATGGCCAGACAGAAAGGAAAAACCAGGATGTTGAGCAGTTCTTGCGTTGTTTTGTGGCAGACAATCAAGAGGGGTGGTCTGAGTTTCTGCCACTTGCTGAATTTGCTCTGAACAATCATACATCTTCTTCTGCTGGTTGTTCGCCTTTTTTTTTGTTGTTCTGGGAGACATCCGTCGTTTGGGTCGTTCTCCAAGTTGCGATCTGCCGTGCCTGAGGAGGAGAATTTTTCCGGTGATTTGGAGAGAGTTTGGACGGAGGTGCGTGGTAATCTTCAGGAGGCCAACAGAAAATCTAAAGACTACTTTGATAGGAAACGACAGGAGGTTTTGTTCGCTGTTGGTGACATGGTTTGGTTGTCCTCTAGGAATCTGCGGTTGAGGATTCCTTCTAAGAAATTGGGTCCCAAGTTTGTAGGGCCCTTTAAGGTGCTTCAGGTTGTCAACCAATCTGCTGTTAGGTTGGAGGTTCCTACCTCCTGGAGAATTAATCCGGTATTTCATGTCTCTCTGTTAAAAAAAGCTGTTGTGTCGGATGGTGATGCCTCTGCCTCTGTTCCTCCGGTGGTGGAGGACGGGGAATATGAAATTTCTCGCATCCTTAACTCTAGACGGTATAGAGGTAGTTTGCAGTATCTTGTGGCCTGGAAAGGTTTCGGACCTGAGGATAACTCTTGGGTGAGGTCAGATGATGTTTCCGCGTCCAGACTTATCAGAGCGTTTCACAGGAGATTTCCTGATAAGCCTGGTCCTAGGGGATCCGGAGGATCCTCTTAGAAGGGGGGGTACTGTTAGAACCTTGCTCTTAGGTTTTTTCCTTTGCTGGTCACATGACCTTGTTGGCCTATTTAATCCTGCTCTGCCCTTCTGGCTTTGCTGGACTTCATTGTATAACTACTTTCTAGCTAGCCTGTGTTCTGTATCTAACTCTGTTAGTTTGCTTGGTCTACGGACCTCTATGTTCTATATATTTTGTTTGTTTGTCTGTCTGCTACTATTTCTGTTAGGAGGTGTCCCATATTCCTCCCAGTCCTTAGTACTTGTAGGGATTCCTTCCCCACATCTATAGGTCTCCGTACAGACTAGCTTAGGACTTTAGCAGGTCTGATCGCAGGATCAGGTTCCCTGTTACATCGTAGGGATTCAGCTGAGTTCTATCGTAGGGACAGATCTCCTCTCTTTCCTTAGCTCTGGTAGCAGAACATAACACTTTTTTTCCCTTCCCAACACGCCTATTCCCCTATCCACCAGCTGCAGGCCTTTTGCCACTCATTTTAGTGGTTAACTAATTGACAACTCTGGAGTTATTTGCACAAAAAACGATGGATGGAAACCGAGCAGAGCTGAGTGGCCAAATTGTGGTACTAGCCCAAAAGGATTAGCTGGGTTAGAAGCAGTAAAACAATTTTATTAAATACACAGGTGGTGGAGCTTGGTATAGATGGCCTAATAGAATGAGTACCAAACACTGCTACAGGCCCAAAATTATTTTCCAGGCAAGATGCAGCTAAAAATTATTAGTAATTTCAAACCTGGTGGAGCTTAGTATAGATGGCCTAATAGAATGAGTAACACACACTGCTAATATGCCCAAAATTATTTTACAGGCAAGATGCAGCTAAAAATTATTAGTAATTTGAAAGCTGGTGGAGCTTAGTATAGATGGCCTAATAGAATGAGTACCACACACTGCTAATATGCCCAAAATTATTTTCCAGGCAAGATGCAGCTAAAAATTATTAGGAATTTGAAAGCTAGTGGAGCTTAGTATAGATGGCCCAATAGAATGAGTACCACACACTGCTAATATGCCCAAAATTATTTTCCAGGCAAGATGCAGCTAAAAATTATTAGTAATTTGAAAGCTGGTGGAGCTTAGTATAGATGGCCTAATAGAATGAGTACCACACACTGCTAATATGCCCAAAATTATTTTACAGGCAAGATGCAGCTAAAAATTATTATTAATTTCAAAGCTGGGGGAGCTTGGTATAGATGGCCTAATACAATGAGTACCACACACTGCTACTAAGCCCAAAATTATTTTCTGGGCTAGATGCAGCTAAAAATTATTATTAATTTCAAAGCTGGTGGAGCTTGGTATAGATGGCCTAATACAATGAGTACCACAAACTGCTGCTAAGCCCAAAATTATTTTCCAGGCTAGATGCAGCTAAAAATTATTATTAATTTCAAAGCTGGTGGAGCTTGGTATAGATGGCCTAATACAATGAGTACCACACACTGCTACTAAGCCCAAAATTATTTTCCGGGCTAGATGCAGCTAAAAATTATTATTAATTTCAAAGCTGGTGGAGCTTGGTATAGATGGCCTAATAGAATGAGTACCACACACTGCTACTAAGCCCAAAATTATTTTCCGGGCTAGATGCAGCTAAAAATTATTATTAATTTCAAAGCTGGTGGAGCTTGGTATAGATGGCCTAATACAATGAGTACCACACACTGCTACTAAGCCCAAAATTATTTTCCAGGCTAGATGCAGCTAAAAATTATTATTAATTTCAAAGCTGGTGGAGCTTGGTATAGATGGCCTAATACAATGAGTACCACACACTGCTACTAAGCCCAAAATTATTTTCTGGGCTAAATGCAGCTAAAAATTATTATTAATTTCAAAGCTGGTGGAGCTTGGTATAGATGGCCTAATACAATGTGTACCACACACAGCTACTAAACTCAAAATTATTTTCCACGCTAGATACAGCTAAAAATTATTATTAATTTCAAAGCTGGTGGAGCTTGGTATAGATGGCCTAATACAATGAGTACCACACACTGCTACTATGCCCAAAATTATTTTCCGGGCTAGATGCAGCTAAAAATTATTATTAATTTCAAAGCTGGTGGAGCTTGGTATAGATGGCCTAATACAATGAGTACCACACACTCCTAATAAGCCCAAAATTATTTTCTGGGCTAAATGCAGCTAAAAATTATTATTAATTTCAAAGCTGGTGGAGCTTGCTACAGATGGCCTAATATAATGAGTACCACACACAGCTGCTAAGCCCAAAATTATTTTCCGGGCTAGATGCAGCTAAAAATTATTATTAATTTCAAAGCTGGTGGAGCTTGGTATAGATGGCCTAATACAATGAGTACCACACACTGCTACTAAGCCCAAAATTATTTTCTGGGCTAAATGCAGCTAAAAATTATTATTAATTTCAAAGCTGGTGGAGCTTGCTATAGATTGCCTAATATAATGAGTACCACACACAGCTGCTAAGCCCAAAATTATTTTCCGGGCTAGATGCAGCTAAAAATTATTATTTATTTCAAAGCTGGTGGAGCTTGGTATAGATGGCCTAATGCAATGAGTACCACACACAGCTACTAAGCCCAAAATTATTTTCCGGGCTAGATGCAGCTAAAAATTATTATTAATTTCAAAGCTGGTGGAGCTTCGTATAGATGGCCTAATACAATGAGTACCACACACTGCTAATAAGCCCAAAATGATTTTCTGGGCTAGATGCAGCTAAAAATTATTATTAATTTCAAAGCTGGTGGATCTTGG
Organism: Phyllobates terribilis; assembly: GCF_046119375.1. Lineage (NCBI taxonomy): Eukaryota > Metazoa > Chordata > Amphibia > Anura > Dendrobatidae > Phyllobates > Phyllobates terribilis. The sequence goes on from NW_027362773.1 coordinate 107,914,643, forward strand.
TATAGATGGCCTAATACAATGAGTACCACACACTGCTACTTAGCCCTAAATAATTTTCCGGGCTAGATGCAGCTAAAAATTATTATTAATTTCAAAGTTGGTGGAGCTTGCTATAGATAGCCTAATACAATGAGTACCACACACTGCTACTAAGCCCAAAATTATTTTCCGGGCCAGATGCAGCTAAAAATGATTATTTATTTCAAAGCTGGTGGAGCTTGGTATAGATTGCCTAATACAATGAGTAACACACACTGCTACTAAGCCCAAAATTATTTTCCGGGCTAGATGCAGCTAAAAATTATTATTAATTTCAAAGCTGGTGGAGCTTGGTATAGATGGCCTAATACAATGAGTACCACACACTGCTACTAAGCCCAAAATTATTTTCCACACTAGATGCAGCTAAAAATTATTATTAATTTCAAAGCTGGTGGAGCTTGGTATAGATGGCCTAATACAATGAGTAGCACACACAGCTACTAAGCCCAAAATTATTTTCCGGGCTAGAAGCAGCTAAAAATTATTATTAATTTCAAAGCTGGTGGAGCTTGGTATAGATGGCCTAATACAATGAGTACCACACACTGTTACTATGCCCAAAATTATTTTCCGGGCTAAATGCAGCTAAAAATTATTATTAAATTCAAAGCTGGTGGAGCTTGGTATAGATGGCCTAATGGAATGAGTACCACACACTGCTACTAAGCCCAAAATTATTTTCTGGGTTAATTGCAGCTAAAAATTATTATTAATTTCAAAGCTGGTGGAGCTTGGTATAGATGGCCTAATACAATGAGTACCACACACAGCTACTAGCTTGGTATAGATGGACTAATACAATGAGTACCACACACTGCTACTATGCCCAAAATTATTTTCCGGGTTAGATGCAGCTAAAAATTATTATTAATTTCAAAGCTGGTGGAGCTTGGTATAAATGGCCTAATACAATGAGTACCACACACTGCTACTAAGCCCAAAATTATTTTCTGGGCTAGATGTAGCTAAAAATTATTATTAATTTCAAAGCTGGTGGAGCTTGGTATAGATGGCCTAATAGATTGAGTACCACACACTGCTAATATGCCCAAAATTATTTTACAGGCAAGATGCAGCTAAAAATTATTATTAATTTCAAAGCTTGTGGAGCTTGGTATAGATGGCCTAATACAATGAGTACCACCCACTGCTACTAAGCCCAAAATTATTTTCCGGGCTAGATGCAGCTAAAAATTATTATTAATTTCAAAGCTGTTGGAGCTTGGTATAGATGGCCTAATACAATGAGTACCACACACTACTATTATGCCCAAAATTATTTTCCAGGCAAGATGCAGCTAAAAATTATTAGTAATTTGAAAGCTGGTGGAGCTTAGTATAGATGGCCTAATAGAATGAGTATCACACACTGCTACAGGCCCAAAAGGTTTTACTTGGCTAGGTGCAGTAAAAAAATTGTATTACATACACACGTGGTATAGCTTGCAACACAGATAGGCTACTCCACTGACTAACACACACTGCAAGAGGCCCAAAAGGATTTGCCTAGCTAGATTTAGCCAAATGCTGTGAAAAACACTTGCACAGCACTAAAACAGACCTGCCTGGGAAAAAGTGCTAGGAACTGCTGTAACCTAGCCCTCAAAAGGGCTGCAATTACAAACTAGTCCCTACTCCCTAAACCTTTCTGTCTATTTAAGAGAAAATTAGCTTGCAATTAAGTTACACAATATAGCGCTAACAGCAGCAGCAGTGCCATCTAACACTCAGCTGCAGCAGTGAGAAAATGATGGCGACGGGAAAATGGCTGGGTCTTATAGGGCAAGGACATGTGACATAGACAGCCAATGACTAGTGTTGAGCGATACCTTCCGATATCGGGAAATATCGGATCGGATTGGATCGGACCGATACCGAAAAAGTATCAGATATCGCCGATTCCGATACCGGAAACCAATGCAAGTCAATGGGACAGAAATATCGGAATGAAAATAAACCCTTTCTTTCCTTGTAGGTTAATTCTACATGAAGGAAAACAACTAAGAATAATGTAGAATGTATTGGGGGAGGTGGGGGAGACAATAAAGGCATAGAGGTTTAGCCCAATCAAATGGAATAGCAGGAATTAATATTTTTTTAAGACGTTCTGAGTTACGGAAATATTGACTATGTGAAGTATTTTTATATTTTGTCAGATATTTATGTTTCACTACTTCCATGCTCTTCACCTTCTTTTTTACTTCTCCCACACTTTCTCCTTCATCATCCTCAGCATCTTTTTCATCCACTTCTTCTTCACCTTCTTCATCTTCTTCTTCTTCTTCATCTTCTTCGTATTATTCTTTTTTTTTACATTCTTCATATTCTACTTCTTCATCTTCTTCATCTTCTTCTTTTTCATCATATTCTTATTTGTGGCAGGCATTCCTGTAGTTGTTATCTATAAAAGGTTGGACATTACACCTTTCGTTCTGCCCGTCACAAAAGATTTACAACAGGATTTGTCCGCGTTCAGTTTGGCCTGCAGCAGCAGGTCTTTTCCAGGGGCACCACGAGGAGGAACGGACTCACCCCCATACACTGCTTAGTCATCTTCTGCTTATAATTTAGATATTATCTTTTGCTCTGATTTTTAGTCTTATGCTTAATGTTCTTCCGCTTTTTGTTCTGCAGCTTCTTGTATTTCTGCTTCTTGGTTTTCTGTCTCTTGTTCTTCTGTATCTTGGTGCTTGTCTTCTCTTCTTTGTCCTCTTGGTCAACTTCTTCAGGGTCATCTTCTTGGTCTTCTTCGGGGTGGTCTTCAGGGTCGTCGTCTTCGGGGGTCCTCGTCTTCGGGGTCCTCGTCTTCTTCGGGTTGGTCTTCTGGGTCCTCGTCTTCGGGGTCCTCGTCTTCTTCGGGGTGGTCTTCAGGGTCCTCGTCTTCTTCGGGGTGGTCTTCAGGGTCCTCGTCTTCTTCGGGGTGGTCTTCAGGGTCCTCGTCTTCAGGGTCGTCGTCTTCGGGGTCCTCGTCTTCTTAGGGTTGGTCTTCAGGGTCCTCGTCTTCAGGGTCCTCGTCAGGGAGATCTAGAGTGATTACCAAGAACCATTTCAAAAAGCTTTAACTTGGAAATGTAGCAGAAGGTACAAGAAAGCTGAGGAACTACCAAGGACCAGCTGACGGTACTGGAACCCGGATGGGTAGCAGAAGGTACAAGAGCCAATGGAACTGCCGAAGACCAGCTGACGGTACTGGAACTCGGTTACTAAGCAGGAGGTACCTGTGCCAGAAAGCACTACCAAGGACCAGCAGACGTTGGTGGAACTTGGATACCGAGAAGGAGGCACCTAATCCAAAGGCACTGCCGAGAACCAGCTGGCGGTGCTGGAACCCAGGGTGAATACTAAAAACAGAGTGGAGCCAGAGGTGTAATTGGAGCAAGTTTTAAATCAGTAGTACAGTGGATGTGGACAGAGCAGGAGAAATTGTCGTCCGCACAGCAGGGGAACAGCTGACGTTACTGAACCCCAATAACATGGCAGCAAGTGTTGACTGTGCAGACGGCCCTTCCGAGCGCCAACTGGCGGTGTTGGAGCTCAGGGATAATACTGAAAACAGAGGAGCCAGAGGTGTATTTGGAGGAGGTTTTAAATCAGTAGTACAGTGGATGTGGACAGAGCATTAGAAATTGTCGTCCGCACAGCAGGGGAACAGCTGACGTTACTGAATCCCAATAACACGGCAGCAAGTGTTGACTGTGCAGAAGGCACTTCCGTGCGCCAACTGGCGGTGTTGGAGCTCAGGGATAATACTGAAAACAGAGGAGCCAGAGGTGTATTTGGAGGAAGTTTTAAATCAGTAGTACAGTGGATGTGGACAGAGCAGGAGAAATTGCCGTCCGCACAGCAGGGGAACAGCTGACGTTACTGAACCCCAATAACATGGCAGCAAGTGTTGACTGTGCAGACAGCACTTCCGAGCGCCAACTGGCGGTGTTGGAGCTCAGGGATAATACTGAAAACAGAGGAGCCAGAGGTGTAATTGGAGCAACTTTAAAATCTGTAGTAGTGAGAATGTGGACAGAGCAGGAGAAATTGCCGTCCGCACAGCAGGGGAACAGCTGACGTTACTGAACCCCAATAATACGGCAGCAAGTGTTGACTGTGCAGACGGCACTTCCGTGCGCCAACTGGCGGTGTTGGAGCTCAGGGATAATACTGAAAACAGAGGAGCCAGAGGTGTAATTGGAGCAACTTTAAAATCTGTAGTAGTGAAAATGTGGACAGAGCAGGAGAAATTGCCGTCCGCCTAGCAGGGGAACAGCTGACGTTACTGAACCCCAATAACACGGCAGCAAGTGTTGACTTTGCAGATGGCACTTCCGAGCGCCAACTGGCGGTGTTGGAGCTCAGGGATAATACTGAAAACAGAGGAGCCAGAGGTGTAATTGGAGCAACTTTAAAATCTGTAGTAGTGAGAATGTGGACAGAGCAGGAGAAATTGCCGTCCGCACAGCAGGGGAACAGCTGACGTTACTGAACCCCAATAACACGGCAGCAAGTGTTGACTGTGCAGACGGCACTTCCGTGCGCCAACTGGCGGTGTTGGAGCTCAGGGATAATACTGAAAACAGAGGAGCCAGAGGTGTAATTGGAGCAACTTTAAAATCTGTAGTAGTGAGAATGTGGACAGAGCAGGAGAAATTGCCGTCCACACAGCAGGGGAACAGCTGACGTTACTGAACCCCAATAACACGGCAGCAAGTGTTGACTGTGCAGACGGCACTTCCGTGCGCCAACTGTCGGTATTGGAGCTCAGGGATAATACTGAAAACAGAGGAGCCAGAGGTGTAATTGGAGCAACTTTAAAATTTGTAGTAGTGAGAATGTGGACAGAGCAGGAGAAATTGCCGTCCGCACAGCAGGGGAACAGCTGACGTTACTGAACCCCAATAACACAGCAGCAAGTGTTGACTGTGCAGACGGCACTTCCGTGCGCCAACTGGCGGTGTTGGAGCTCATGGATAATACTGAAAACAGAGGAGCCAGAGGTGTAATTGGAGCAACTTTAAAATCTGTAGTAGTGAGAATGCTAACAGCAGCAGCAGTGCCATCTAACACTCAGCTGCAGCAGTGAGAAAATCATGGCGACGGGGAAAATGGCTGGGTCTTATAGGGCAAGGACATGTGACATAGACAGCCAATGACTAGTGTTGAGCGATTCCTTCCGATATCGGGAAATATCGGATCGGATTGGATCGGACCGATACCGAAAAAGTATCGGATATCGCCGATTCCGATACCGGAAACCAATGCAAGTCAATGGGACAGAAATATCGGAATGAAAATAAACCCTTTCTTTCCTTGTAGGTTAATTCTACATGAAGGAAAACAACTAAGAATAATGTAGAATGTATTGGGGGAGGTGGGGGAGACAATAAAGGCATAGAGGTTTAGCCCAATCAAATGGAATAGCAGGAATTAATATTTTTTTTTAAGACGTTCTGAGTTACGGAAATATTGACTATGTTAAGTATTTTTATATTTTGTCAGATATTTATGTTTCACTACTTCCATGCTCTTCACCTTCTTTTTTACTTCTCCCACACTTTCTCCTTCATCATCCTCAGCATCTTTTTCATCCACTTCTTCTTCACCTTCTTCATCTTCTTCTTCTTCACCTTCTTCGTATTATTCTTTTTTTTACATTCTTCATATTCTACTTCTTCATCTTCTTCATCTTCTTCTTCTTCATCATATTCTTATTTGTGGCAGGCATTCCTGTAGTTGTTATCTATAAAAGGTTAGACATTACACCTTTCGTTCTGCCCGTCACAAAAGATTTACAACAGGATTTGTCCGCGTTCAGTTTGGCCTGCAGCAGCAGGTCTTTTCCAGGGGCACCACGAGGAGGAACGGACTCACCCCCATACACTGCTTAGTCATCTTCTGCTTATAATTTAGATATTATCTTTTGCTCTGATTTTTAGTCTTATGCTTAATGTTCTTCCGCTTTTTGTTCTGCAGCTTCTTGTATTTCTGCTTCTTGGTTTTCTGTCTCTTGTTCTTCTGTATCTTGGTGCTTGTCTTCTCTTCTTTGTCCTCTTGGTCAACTTCTTCAGGGTCATCTTCTTGGTCTTCTTCGGGGTGGTCTTCAGGGTCGTCGTCTTCGGGGGTCCTCGTCTTCGGGGTCCTCGTCCTCTTCGGGTTGGTCTTCTGGGTCCTCGTCTTCGCGGTCCTCGTCTTCTTCGGGGTGGTCTTCAGGGTCCTCGTCTTCTTCGGGATGGTCTTCAGGGTCCTCGTCTTCAGGGTCCTCGTCTTCAGGGTCGTCGTCTTTGGGGTCCTCGTCTTCTTAGGGTTGGTCTTCAGGGTCCTCGTCTTCAGGGTCCTCATCAGGGAGATCTAGAGTGATTACCAAGAACCATTTCAAAAAGCTTGAACTTGGAAATGTAGCAGAAGGTACAAGAAAGCTGAGGAACTACTGAGGACCAGCTGACGGTACTGGAACCCGGATGGGTAGCAGAAGGTACAAGAGCCAATGGAACTGCCGAAGACCAGCTGACGGTACTGGAACTCGGTTACTAAGCAGGAGGTACCTGTGCCAGAAAGCACTACCAAGGACCAGCAGACGTTGGTGGAACTTGGATACCGAGAAGGAGGCACCTAATCCAAAGGCACTGCCGAGAACCAGCTGACGGTACTGGAACCCGGATGGGTAGCAGAAGGTACCCATGTAAAAAAAAGTTCAAGGCCGCGAGCCGGCCGCAGTTACCAAAATCCACAGTCCTACAGGGGGTGCTTGTCCTATTGGCACTATGGAACCAGCCTTCATTGCCAGATCCCGCAGCCCACATAGGAGTCACCTAAACTGCAGGCACCATAGAGTCGGCTAACCCGACCGCAACACAACAGGACAACACATTGGAGGCAAAGTGACGTTGACACTACCCGGAAACAGCTGGCGTGCTGGAACCAGGCTGGGCAGGAGGGAGTACCCATGCCAAAGTTACTGCCGAGAACCAGCTGACGGTACTGGAACCCGGATGGGTAGTAGAAGGTACAAGAGCAAATGGAACTACCGAGGACCAGCTGACGGTACTGGAACCCGGATGGGTAGCAGAAGGTACAAGAGCCAATGGAACTGCCGAAGACCAGCTGACGGTACTGGAACTCGGTTACTAAGCAGGAGGTACCTGTGCCAGAAAGCACTACCAAGGACCAGCAGACGTTGGTGGAACTTGGATACCGAGAAGGAGGCACCTAATCCAAAGGCACTGCCGAGAACCAGCTGACGGTACTGGAACCCGGATGGGTAGCAGAAGGTACCCATGTAAAAAAAAGTTCAAGGCCACGAGCCGGCCGCAGTTACCAAAACCCACAGTCCTACAGGGGGTGCTTGTCCTTTTGGCACTATGGAACCAGCCTTCATTGCCAGATCCCGCAGCCCACATAGGAGTCACCTAAACTGCAGGCACCATAGAGGCGGCTAACCCGACCGCAACACGACAGGACAACGCATTGCAGGCAAAGTGACGTTGACACTACCCGGAAACCGCTGGCGTGCTGGAACCAGGCTGGGCAGGAGGGAGTACCCATGCCAAAGTCACTGCCGAGAACCAGCTGACGGTACTGGAACTCGGATGGGTAGTAGAAGGTACAAGAGAAAATGGAACTACCGAGGACCAGCTGACGGTACTGGAACCCGGATGGGTAGCAGAAGGTACAAGAGCAAATGGAACTACCGAGGACCAGCTGACGGTACTGGAACCCGGATGGGTAGCAGAAGGTACAAGAGCCAATGGAACTGCCGAAGACCAGCTGACGGTACTGGAACTCGGTTACTAAGCAGGAGGTACCTGTGCCAGAAAGCACTACCAAGGACCAGCAGACGTTGGTGGAACTTGGATACCGAGAAGGAGGCACCTAATCCAAAGGCACTGCCGAGAACCAGCTGGCGGTGCTGGAACCCAGGGTAAATACTAAAAACAGAGTGGAGCCAGAGGTGTAATTGGAGCAAGTTTTAAATCAGTAGTACAGTGGATATGGACAGAGCAGGAGAAATTGCTGTCCGCACAGCAGGGGAACAGCTGACGTTACTGAACCCCAATAACATGGCAGCAAGTGTTGACTGTGCAGACTTCCTTTCCGAGCGCCAACTGGCGGTGTTGGAGCTCAGGGATAATACTGAAAACAGAGGAGCCAGAGGTGTATTTGGAGGAGGTTTTAAATCAGTAGTACAGTGGATGTGGACAGAGCAGGAGAAATTGCCGTCCGCACAGCAGGGGAACAGCTGACGTTACTGAACCCCAATAACACGGCAGCAAGTGTTGACTGTGCAGACGGCACTTCCATGCGCCAACTGGCGGTGTTGGAGCTCAGGGATAATACTGAAAACAGAGGAGCCAGAGGTGTATTTGGAGGAGGTTTTAAATCAGTAGTACAGTGGATGTGGACAGAGCAGGAGAAATTGCCGTCCGCACAGCAGGGGAACAGCTGACGTTACTGAACCCCAATAACACGGCAGAAAGTGTTGACTGCAGACGGCACTTCTGTGCGCCAACTGGCGGTGTTGGAGCTCAGGGATAATACTGAAAACAGAGGAGCCAGAGATGTAATTGGAGCAACTTTAAAATCTGTAGTAGTGAGAATGTGGACAGAGCAGGAGAAATTGCCGTCCGCACAGCAGGGGAACAGCTGACGTTACTGAACCCCAATAACACGGCAGCAAGTGTTGACTGTGCAGACGGCACTTCCGTGCGCCAACTGTCGGTATTGGAGCTCAGGGATAATACTGAAAACAGAGGAGCCAGAGGTGTAATTGGAGCAACTTTAAAATCTGTAGTAATGAGAATGTGGACAGAGCAGGAGAAATTGCCGTCCGCACAGCAGGGGAACAGCTGACGTTACTGAACCCCAATAACACAGCAGCAAGTGTTGACTGTGCAGACGGCACTTCCGTGCGCCAACTGGCGGTGTTGGAGCTCATGGATAATACTGAAAACAGAGGAGCCAGAGGTGTAATTGGAGCAACTTTAAAATCTGTAGTAGTGAGAATGCTAACAGCAGCAGCAGTGCCATCTAACACTCAGCTGCAGCAGTGAGAAAATGATGGCGACGGGGAAAATGGCTGGGTCTTATAGGGCAAGGACATGTGACATAGACAGCCAATGACTAGTGTTGAGCGATTCCTTCCGATATCGGGAAATATCGGATCGGATTGGATCGGACCGATACCGAAAAAGTATCGGATATCGCCGATTCCGATACCGGAAACCAATGCAAGTCAATGGGACAGAAATATCGGAATGAAAATAAACCCTTTCTTTCCTTGTAGGTTAATTCTACATGAAGGAAAACAACTAAGAATAATGTAGAATGTATTGGGGGAGGTGGGGGAGACAATAAAGGCATAGAGGTTTAGCCCAATCAAATGGAATAGCAGGAATTAATATTTTTTTTTAAGACGTTCTGAGTTACGGAAATATTGACTATGTTAAGTATTTTTATATTTTGTCAGATATTTATGTTTCACTACTTCCATGCTCTTCACCTTCTTTTTTACTTCTCCCACACTTTCTCCTTCATCATCCTCAGCATCTTTTTCATCCACTTCTTCTTCACCTTCTTCATCTTCTTCTTCTTCACCTTCTTCGTATTATTCTTTTTTTTACATTCTTCATATTCTACTTCTTCATCTTCTTCATCTTCTTCTTCTTCATCATATTCTTATTTGTGGCAGGCATTCCTGTAGTTGTTATCTATAAAAGGTTAGACATTACACCTTTCGTTCTGCCCGTCACAAAAGATTTACAACAGGATTTGTCCGCGTTCAGTTTGGCCTGCAGCAGCAGGTCTTTTCCAGGGGCACCACGAGGAGGAACGGACTCACCCCCATACACTGCTTAGTCATCTTCTGCTTATAATTTAGATATTATCTTTTGCTCTGATTTTTAGTCTTATGCTTAATGTTCTTCCACTTTTTGTTCTGCAGCTTCTTGTATTTCTGCTTCTTGGTTTTCTGTCTCTTGTTCTTCTGTATCTTGGTGCTTGTCTTCTCTTCTTTGTCCTCTTGGTCAACTTCTTCAGGGTCATCTTCTTGGTCTTCTTCGGGGTGGTCTTCAGGGTCGTCGTCTTCGGGGGTCCTCGTCTTCGGGGTCCTCGTCCTCTTCGGGTTGGTCTTCTGGGTCCTCGTCTTCGCGGTCCTCGTCTTCTTCGGGGTGGTCTTCAGGGTCCTCGTCTTCTTCGGGATGGTCTTCAGGGTCCTCGTCTTCAGGGTCCTCGTCTTCAGCGTCGTCGTCTTTGGGGTCCTCGTCTTCTTAGGGTTGGTCTTCAGGGTCCTCGTCTTCAGGGTCCTCATCAGGGAGATCTAGAGTGATTACCAAGAACCATTTCAAAAAGCTTGAACTTGGAAATGTAGCAGAAGGTACAAGAAAGCTGAGGAACTACTGAGGACCAGCTGACGGTACTGGAACCCGGATGGGTAGCAGAAGGTACAAGAGCCAATGGAACTGCCGAAGACCAGCTGACGGTACTGGAACTCGGTTACTAAGCAGGAGGTACCTGTGCCAGAAAGCACTACCAAGGACCAGCAGACGTTGGTGGAACTTGGATACCGAGAAGGAGGCACCTAATCCAAAGGCACTGCCGAGAACCAGCTGACGGTACTGGAACCCGGATGGGTAGCAGAAGGTACCCATGTAAAAAAAAGTTCAAGGCCGCGAGCCGGCCGCAGTTACCAAAATCCACAGTCCTACAGGGGGTGCTTGTCCTATTGGCACTATGGAACCAGCCTTCATTGCCAGATCCCGCAGCCCACATAGGAGTCACCTAAACTGCAGGCACCATAGAGTCGGCTAACCCGACCGCAACACAACAGGACAACACATTGGAGGCAAAGTGACGTTGACACTACCCGGAAACAGCTGGCGTGCTGGAACCAGGCTGGGCAGGAGGGAGTACCCATGCCAAAGTTACTGCCGAGAACCAGCTGACGGTACTGGAACCCGGATGGGTAGTAGAAGGTACAAGAGCAAATGGAACTACCGAGGACCAGCTGACGGTACTGGAACCCGGATGGGTAGCAGAAGGTACAAGAGCCAATGGAACTGCCGAAGACCAGCTGACGGTACTGGAACTCAGTTACTAAGCAGGAGGTACCTGTGCCAGAAAGCACTACCAAGGACCAGCAGACGTTGGTGGAACTTGGATACCGAGAAGGAGGCACCTAATCCAAAGGCACTGCCGAGAACCAGCTGACGGTACTGGAACCCGGATGGGTAGCAGAAGGTACCCATGTAAAAAAAAGTTCAAGGCCGCGAGCCGGCCGCAGTTACCAAAACCCACAGTCCTACAGGGGGTGCTTGTCCTTTTGGCACTATGGAACCAGCCTTCATTGCCAGATCCCGCAGCCCACATAGGAGTCACCTAAACTGCAGGCACCATAGAGGCGGCTAACCCGACCGCAACACGACAGGACAACGCATTGCAGGCAAAGTGACGTTGACACTACCCGGAAACCGCTGGCGTGCTGGAACCAGGCTGGGCAGGAGGGAGTACCCATGCCAAAGTCACTGCCAAGAACCAGCTGACGGTACTGGAACTCGGATGGGTAGTAGAAGGTACAAGAGAAAATGGAACTACCGAGGACCAGCTGACGGTACTGGAACCCGGATAGGTAGCAGAAGGTACAAGAGCAAATGGAACTACCGAGGACCAGCTGACGGTACTGGAACCCGGATGGGTAGCAGAAGGTACAAGAGCCAATGGAACTGCCGAAGACCAGCTGACGGTACTGGAACTCGGTTACTAAGCAGGAGGTACCTGTGCCAGAAAGCACTACCAAGGACCAGCAGACGTTGGTGGAACTTGGATACCGAGAAGGAGGCACCTAATCCAAAGGCACTGCCGAGAACCAGCTGGCGGTGCTGGAACCCAGGGTAAATACTAAAAACAGAGTGGAGCCAGAGGTGTAATTGGAGCAAGTTTTAAATCAGTAGTACAGTGGATGTGGACAGAGCAGGAGAAATTGCTGTCCGCACAGCAGGGGAACAGCTGACGTTACTGAACCCCAATAACATGGCAGCAAGTGTTGACTGTGCAGACTTCCTTTCCGAGCGCCAACTGGCGGTGTTGGAGCTCAGGGATAATACTGAAAACAGAGGAGCCAGAGGTGTATTTGGAGGAGGTTTTAAATCAGTAGTACAGTGGATGTGGACAGAGCAGGAGAAATTGCCGTCCGCACAGCAGGGGAACAGCTGACGTTACTGAACCCCAATAACACGGCAGCAAGTGTTGACTGTGCAGACGGCACTTCCATGCGCCAACTGGCGGTGTTGGAGCTCAGGGATAATACTGAAAACAGAGGAGCCAGAGGTGTATTTGGAGGAGGTTTTAAATCAGTAGTACAGTGGATGTGGACAGAGCAGGAGAAATTGCCGTCCGCACAGCAGGGGAACAGCTGACGTTACTGAACCCCAATAACACGGCAGAAAGTGTTGACTGCAGACGGCACTTCTGTGCGCCAACTGGCGGTGTTGGAGCTCAGGGATAATACTGAAAACAGAGGAGCCAGAGATGTAATTGGAGCAACTTTAAAATCTGTAGTAGTGAGAATGTGGACAGAGCAGGAGAAATTGCCGTCCGCACAGCAGGGGAACAGCTGACGTTACTGAACCCCAATAACACGGCAGCAAGTGTTGACTGTGCAGACGGCACTTCCGTGCGCCAACTGGCGGTGTTGGAGCTCAGGGATAATACTGAAAACAGAGGAGCCAGAGGTGTAATTGGAGCAACTTTAAAATCTGTAGTAGTGAGAATGTGGACAGAGCAGGAGAAATTGCCGTCCGCACAGCAGGGGAACAGCTGACGTTACTGAACCCCAATAACACGGCAACAAGTGTTGACTGTGCAGACGGCACTTCCGTGCGCCAACTGGCGGTGTTGGAGCTCAGGGATAATACTGAAAACAGAGGAGCCAAAGGTGTAATTGGAGCAACTTTAAAATCTGTAGTAGTGAGAATGTGGACAGAGCAGGAGAAATTGCCGTCCGCACAGCAGGGGAACAGCTGACGTTACTGAACCCCAATAACACGGCAGCAAGTGTTGACTGTGCAGACGGCACTTCCGTGCACCAACTGGCGGTGTTGGAGCTCAGGGATAATACTGAAAACAGAGGAGCCAGAGGTGTAATTGGAGCAACTTTAAAATCTGTAGTAGTGAGAATGTGGACAGAGCAGGAGAAATTGCCGTCCGCACAGCAGGGGAACAGCTGACGTTACTGAACCCCAATAACACGGCAGCAAGTGTTGACTGTGCAGACGGCACTTCCGAGCGCCAACTGGCGGTGTTGGAGCTCAGGGATTACAGTTCAGGTGGTAGAAACATGAACAGAACAGGAGACCTGGATACTGTTGCCAACCAATTATTTATTCTGGAAGAGGACTGGCAAATTCATGAGAGATCCAGGCCTTGTTCATTTTGAGAAAAGTAAGCCGGTCAACGTTATCGGAGGATAGTCGCATGCTACGGTCTGTTAGTACACCACTTGCGGCACTAAAGACGCATTCCGATAATACACTAGCAGCAGGGCAAGCTAGCACCTCCAATGCATACTGACTAAGCTCTGGCCATGTATCCAGCTTACAGACCCAAAACTTGAAGGGAGAAGAGCCGTCTGGGAGTACACTAAGAGGGCAAGACATGTAGTCTGTCACCATCTGACGGAAACGTTGCCTCCTGCTGACTGGAGCCGTCTGTGATGGTGTAGACATTTGTGGCGGCGGGGACACAAAACTTTGCCACATTTCGGCCATACTGGTCTTGCCTTGTGCTGAGGCGCTGCTTCTGCTCCCTCTTTGTGCAGAGCTTCCTTCACTGCCTCGACGCACTGAGCTGCTTTGTAAAGCACTAGCAGCACTGCTCTCGGTTGGAATGGAGAACATGATGGAATGCACCAGTGCGTCTTGGTACTCCCGCATTTTACGCTCCCGGTTCAACGGTGTTATGAGGCTTTCTAAGTTGTCCCGGTAGCGAGGATCTAGGAGGGTGGACACCCAATAATCAGCCGTGTTGAGAATGTGGGCGATGCGGCGGTCGTTTCTCAGGCACTGCAGCATGAAATCAACCATGTGCTGCAGACTGCCAACTGGCCAAGAAACGCTGTCCCCTGCTTGAGGCGTGATCTCTGCCTGCTCTGCATCACCCCACCCTCGCTCTAGATACTGACTACTAGAGCATTGTGTACCTCCCTCCTCTGGACAGATGTCTTCCTCATCCATTGACTCCTCCTCATCCTCCTCACAAAGTGTCCCCTGCCTAGGCCTTTGTGAGGAACCACGTTGCGCAGACTGTAGAGAAGCAGATGGCATTTGTGCCTCCTCATCCTCCACCTCTTCCAAAACCTCGTCCCTTAGTGCTTGCAGTATTTTTTCAAGCAGGCAGATAAGGGGGATAGTCATGCTGACTAGTGCATCATCTGCACTCGCCATCCGCGTGGAATAATCGAAGGCACGCAAAACGTGGCAAATGTCCTTCATAGAGACCCACTCAGTGGTGGTGAAGTGTGAACGGCGCGCACTGCGACTTGTTTGCGCCTGCTGCAGCTGGTACTCCATTACTGCTGCCTGCTGCTCACACAACCTCTCCAACATATGTAACATTGAATTCCACCTGGTGGGTAGGTCACATATGATGCGATGTTCCGGAAGACGTAATCGGCGCTGCAGAGCTGCAATGCGTGATCTTGCATTGCTGGAACGCCGCAAGTGAGCGCACTCTATGCGGACCTTGTGAAGCAGTGCATCAAGATCCGGATAGTCCCTCAAAAAACTCTGCACGACCAAGTTGAGCTCATGTGCCAGACATGGGATGTGAGTGAGGTTGCCTAGGCCCAGAGCTGCCACCAGATTTCGGCCATTGTCACACACTACCATGCCTGGCTGGAGATTCGCTGGCACAAACCACACGTCGCTCTGCTGCTTGATGGCATTCCAGAGCTCCTGCGCTGTGTGGCTTCGATTCTCCAAAGAAATTAATTTTAATACGGCCTGTTGACGTTTGGCCACGGCTGTGCTCATATTGGTCACCATAACAGGTAACCGTTCACGGGTTGATGTGGAGGTAGACCGTGACGGCTCCTGCAGCGCTGATTCAGAGGAACTGGAGTATGAGGAGGAGTCAATGTGTACAGACTGGATTCCTGCAATCCTTGGAGTTGGCAGAACACGTACAGCGCCACTCTCAAGATCTGTACCCGGCTCCACAACAATTACCCAATGGGCAGTGAGGGAAAGGTATCGTCCCTGTCCATGTTTACTGGTCCACGCATCGGTGGTCAGGTGGACCTTGCTACTGACGGCGTTTTGTAGCGCATGTTTAATTTTTCCCTCCACATGATGTTGCAGGGCAGGGACGGCTTGCCTGCTGAAATAAAATCGGCTGGGCACGTTGTATTGTGGGACTGCCAATGCCATAAAGTTACGGAATGTGTCAGTCTCCACCAGCCTGAATGATAGCATATCAAGGGCCAGTAGTTTAGCAATGCCAGCATTCAGAGCCTGTGCTCGGGGGTGGTTTGCCGAGTATGGGCACCTTTTCTCCCATGCCTGTGCTAACAATGTCTGTAGACTGGCCTGGGAGTGTGAGGATGACTGGAAAAGTGGTGCTGTGGGTGGAATTACACTGTGTCTCTGTACAACAGTGCCAGAGATTCTTCCATGGCGATCCTGTGAGGAAGCCGAACCAGCTGTGTGTGAGCTGGAGGAAGAGGCTACAACACGAGCTGAAGAGGTGGTAGGTGGCGCTGTAGGTTGGCCTAGGTATTCAGTGTGTTTTTGTAACTCCACCCCGTGTTTGGTCCGCACATGTTTCCACATATTCGTGGTATTGAGGTTGCTGACACTTTTCCCTCTTTTCACCTTCTGATTACACAGCTTGCATTTGACAAAGCAAATGTCATCTGCAACTGTGTCAAAAAAGGACCAGGCACTGCAAGTCTTGGGAGCGCCCGCTTTGGATTTGGAAGAGCCATGCTCCTAATGGGTGCCGAAGTGGAGGCTACAGGCAACCAAGTCTGCCCCCTCCCTCTCCCTCCTTTTTGGGCCGTTTGGGGAATCTCTTCCTCAGAGCTGCTCCCACCACCTTCCTGTCCCTCACGCCATGATGGGTCAAGGACCTCATCATCTACACCACCCTCTTCAAACAACTGCTTCTCCTGGGTAGTCTCGACAGCACAGTACGCACCAGAAAGTGGCACCTGAGTCTCATCATCAGATGCGTACTGAGGTGTGCTGCTGACCATAGGCACTGGCCCACCCGCCTCTTCAGATTCAGAGAGACAAAACGGTTGCGCATCACTGCATACTACCTCTTCTTCAAATTCTCGAATTCTGCTTGGCTGGCCCCCTCTTTCCAAGCCAAGAGATTCAGAGAACAGAAGTAGAGATGGCTCCTGTCCAGGGCTCTCTGACTGCCTGGGCAATTTGGCAGGTGGTGAAGAGACAGATGGGTGCTCTTCAGTGCTCAGGACCTGAGAGGATCTGGAACTAATTGAAGTCGATGCGATAGCTGCCATCCATCCGACAACGGCTTCAATTTGTTCCTCGCGCAGCAGTGGGGTACGGCTAGCTCCTACAAAGCTGCGCATAAAGGACTGTTCCCTGGTAAAACTGGGGGATGCTGAGTCACTGGTGCCCGCAGCAGGCACAGAATCCCCACATCCTCTCCCTGCAGGCACAGAATCCTCACGTCCTCTCCCTGCAGAAACTCCACGCCCACGCCCACGACCACATGCCTTACTCCGTGCCTTCTTCATCTTGGTAGAAAAGTACTAAGGGCTTAGTGTGCTTATTCCCGAACAGCTGCTAACAGGTATAAGAAACACTAATTTTATAAAGTGTGGACTAGACTTTAATATGAGCTAATGTGGCCTACACAACTGTAAAGTGGAGTGTTTGGTGAACTTTATTTAGGTTTTTTTTGTCACAAAAAGACACTGGATGTGCCTAAAGATGTAATAACGATAGTATCACAAACTTTTTGTAGCTATTACAATGTAGGAAGGTAACCTACAATGCAATAGATGAGGCTGCAAAAAATAGGCTAATACTAATCTGGCTGGGGCTGCAGGGCCCAATGCTGCAGAAAGGCTCCTCTAACTACTCCTATATAGTGTGTTTGGAACCAATTTAGCTGAATACGGATGGAACCACCACACTAATAGGAGAAATCAGGAAAAATTATGAATTGGCAAAAAAGGACAATGTATGAGGCAGTGACACACACTGAGTGCACTACAACCAGACGTGGTTGAAGCACACACTACAGGGTGAGCTGCACTCACACACCAGACCTTGCAGACAGAGGTGAACAGCACAGAGAACTGTGCACTAGCACTGCAAGGCACAGCGATTTATAAAGTAGCTTGGGTAAAGCAGAATAGACCAAATAGGTAGCTAAAACTGTCCCTCAGAACAACAGCGTCCTATCTCTAACTGAATTCACAGTAGAGTGAGCTCAAAATGGCGGCGGCGGCTTTTATAGTGCATCATGACATCATTTCAGCAGCCAATCACAGCCATGCCATTAGTTAAGATGCCTACATGCCTAACAGGATGTGCCCACACTTCTTAGGATCCTCATTGGCTGAATAAAATGAAAATGGCTCATTGCATTATGGGAACTTCCGATTCCGGTATACGATATTGCAAAAGTATCGGAATTAAGTATCGGAATTCCCATACCGCGAATATCGGCCGATACCCGATATTTCAGTATCGGAATGCTCAACACTACCAATGACACATGCCCTTGCTTGTGTGAAAAAAAGCACTTCACTCCGTGTGTGCACTGCTGATAGGCTGAGAGACTGCACCGCCCCACTGTAAATGCGGGAAAAAGAAAAAAAAATGGAGATCTTCATTATTTCTGCAGAGATCCATCCCATGCCCCTCCCCCCGCCCCGCTGTACCCTCAAACTGTGTATTAACATTGGTTATCAGCATTACTGTGAAAAAATCCAGTGACGATTGGGTGCACGAAGAGTTATCGAACATAACCTCGAACAGCCGGATTTTTTTCAAATCGTTCGGGTTCGTCGAATGGCTCGAACACCGCCCAAAACAGCTCGAATTTGAGATTGGCGAACAGTTCGATTCGAACACCGCTCATCTCTAATCAAGAGGCCCTATACCCGCTCACTGGGGAGAGTCCAAAAGTGCACCCTTCGCCTAGAGTACCCTGGACCGTGCCTGCAGCATCACCAGTAAAGGTACTGAAGCTTACCCCCGTGTGAGTGTCCGTCTTTTCTCCGGGACCGTCCTGCCGTCTCTCCCCTGCACCATCCACCATTCACCCCTACACTGCCCTGGAGCCAGCTCTACCTGTCGAGAGCTACACCATCCCTGCTGCCGTAACACCATCTCCAGAGGACTGCTCCGCAGCGGTGGCTCCCCTTAGCCGCTGTAACACACCTGGCGGCGTCCTTGCATAGTGGTCCATCTCCCACTGTGCAAGAGCGCGCACTTGATCTCCAGTCCAGAATGTCTCTCTGGCTTCCCTCCATGCTGTCTGTTTGTGTCTGTTTCTGCTGCTTAAGGGCGGCACCCGATCACTTCCTGCTTTTTGTACCTGCTGTGGGTCACACCCCTTGTGCGTCCTCAGCCTATTGCTGTCTGTCACCTGGTATTTAACCCAGCTGCTCCAATCAATCCCTGCCTGAGCATCTTGCCCTGTCAGTTGGCTTTTGTCTCTGACATGCCAGGTCCTGTCTATGTTACCTGTCTTGCAGTATCTGTGTACCCTAACCTGCAGTCTGTACACGTTCCTTGCCTGTTTGTTCCGCCTTCCTGGAGGCTGTATTTCCAGGCCAGTCTGAACACGCTCCTTGCCTGTTCGTCCCGTCTCTCTGGGGGCCGTATTCCCAGACCCGCTCCTGTATCCCGCTGCAGTGTCGGTCTCCTCCGTACACTCAGTTCCAGTCTGAACTCTCTCCTATCTTTTACCTGTTTTGCCTCTATGTCCGTCCCTTCCCTTTTCCTGCA
Source organism: Phyllobates terribilis (assembly GCF_046119375.1). Lineage (NCBI taxonomy): Eukaryota > Metazoa > Chordata > Amphibia > Anura > Dendrobatidae > Phyllobates > Phyllobates terribilis. The sequence goes on from NW_027362773.1 coordinate 107,933,659, forward strand.
TTGTCTGAACCTGTACCTAACTCCCTCTTGTTGTCGCTGTACTTCAGTTGTGAGTTTTGTGCTCTCTCGTTACTTCTTTGTAAGTATCTAGTTTGTTTCTGGTTCCGCCTTTCCCTTCCTGCCTGTCCTGTGTGTACAGTGTCCTGTCTCCTCTGCCCTGCTCTGTCCCTTTGCTTGCTGCTCCGGCAGTCTCGCTCTGTTCCCTCTTGCTCGCTACTCCTGCAGTCTGCTCTATCCCTCTTCCTCACTGCTCCGGCAGTCTCGTTCTGCTCCCTCTTTCTCACTGCTCTGGCAGTCTCGTTCTGCTCTCTTTCTTTACCTCACTGCTCCGGCAGTCTCGCTCTGCTCCCTCTTTCTCACTGCTCCGGCAGTCTCGTTCTGCTCTCTTCCTTTACCTCACTGCTCCGGCAGTCTCGCTCAGCTCCCTCTTTCTCACTGCTCCGGCAGTCTCGTTCTGCTCTCTCCTTCTTTCTCACTGCTCCAGCAGTCTCGCTCTGCTCCTTCTTTCTCACTGCTCCGGCAGTCTCGTTCTGCTCTCTCCCCTTTGCTCGCTGCTCCGGCAGTCCTACTCTGCTCTGACCCTTTGCTCGCTGCTCCGGCAGTCCTACTCTGCTCTGACCCTTTGCTCGCTGCTCCGTCAGTCCTACTCTGCTCTGACCCTTTGCTCGCTGCTCCGGCAGTCCTACTCTGCTCTGACCCTTTGCTCGCTGCTCCGGCAGTCTCGCCCTGCTCCCTCTTGCTCGCTGCTCCGGCAGTCTCGCCCTGCTCCCTCTTGATTGCTGCTCCGGTAGTTTGCTCTGACCCTTTGCTCGCTGCTCCGGCAGTCTCGCTCTGCTCCCTCTTGCTCACTGCTCCGGCAGTCCTACCCTGCTCTTACCCTTTGCTCGCTGCTCCGGCAGTCTCGCTCTGCTCAGACCCTTTGCTCGCTGCTCCGGCAGCCTCGCTCTGCTCTGACCCTTTGCTCCGCTCCTGGCGGTCTCGTCTTGCTCTGCTCTTGCCCGCCGCTCCGGGCGGTCTCAACCTGCTGTGTTTGTATACCGCTTCTGCGGTTCTGTTCTTGAAGTCCCAGTCTGTACTGGGTCCTATCCTCTCTGTGCTCCAACCTGTTGTACCTGCCAGTACCTCCCCGTCTGAAAACCAGTGTGCCAGCCTAAACCTTCCAGTTCCTGTATTCCCCGGTGGGGGCCAACAGCCGTGTCCGGAGTCTGACCTGGAGTAGACCCTGGTCCCTCTGCTCGGTTCCTCCCTGGTGCACTGGCGTCGTATGCCGTCGTGCGATCTTGGTCGGATCGGGCAGACACTTAGTTACGCCCCTCCAGGCACTCTCCGGTACGGTACAGTGGAATCACTACAATCACACGCACACGCCGCTCAGCCCGGGCGTGTGCATTACAGCCGCATTCCACAGATGGCATCACGAACTTCCCAAATCCCCTATATATTCCCCTTTTTACTGACTGCCCTGGGTCACGGACTGGGCCAGCCACCGTGATATCCCCGCCATACCGTCATCCATAGGCCCGGCTGCCGAGTACCCCACGGCCCAGGGGGCGCGTCACAGGCAATCCCTGCATGTTCACTGGCTCTCTAAAAGCACCAAACATGCAGGGAGGAGACCCGAGTTCCCGCCCGAGCAACCGGGAAATACACGCCGAGCGTCGAGCTTGTCGAGCACCATGAAGCTCGGGTGAGTACCGAATAGTGGCGAGCACGTTCGCTCATCACTAATAAAAATGAAATTCCGGCATTACCCTGTTCCACTGCAAACCCCTGATTCTGATCCACCGGACCAACACCAGATCCTTTGCTAAACCCAACTGGCAGCCTGACAATATCACGTCTACCTGAATAGCTCCCCAGTAGACATAGGAATGGTCTAACACCCATACTAATACGAGGTTTCCTGTAAATGAGAATTGAAAATAAGGTTGATAACAACAAAACCTTTTACCCCAGCAATGCATAACCAAATACACTAAGACCCTTACAACATGTGTGGTCTAATATAAGTCCTATATCTGGCAGATTCCCATCGACCTATGCTCTTTACCGCTTGAACCCCCAGACCCCATCGGGCCGCCTCTGTAGCTGCCCCATGGTTAGATAAACTTTGACAAAAAATAGCAATGAATTGATAAACTGACAAAGCAGATACATCCTGCTGCACCAAAAATGAACCTGGTACAAAACCTCTCATTTCCATAAACGAGGATACCCATCTAATCGGGCATTCAAACGAACCGATCACACCACGGAACTCCACCATATGACCTCTCCCAACCACGTCAGTCTTCGACCACCTCAAATAACATTGAACTGCTTCGACCGAACATGGCACATCCTGAAATCACAGACCCCCCTGACACTTGACATTCTTGCGTACCAACTCACTCAATCGAAAGGCCCCAAAAAAGGTCAACATTAAAGATGCCCCAAGCAAGCGGCGTTCATATGTGGCGCCCCTGAGGGTTCAGTCGCCACAGAGGTACTGCACCTCACCCAGAGGTGTGGTATCTCCTTCTCTCAGGTAAGGAGGGAGTGCTGTCCAGAACCCCAACACCCACATTCAACACTACACTGCTCCAGGCCCGGTGGAAGGGCAAGATGCATGTGGGCAGCTCCTGAGCCCTGTCCCTGGCTGGAGTGGGGGGAACCCAGAGGTAGGGGGAACCAGTAGTGGGTGTGGGTGGAGGAAGCAGTTTAAGGGAGCACTTTGACAGTAGATATATAAAGGGAAGCCATCTTAGGGTGGCAGGTCAGTCAGTGAGAGGAGAGAGTGAAGACAGTCTGGGAGCAGAGTCTCGTCAGGAGCTCTGCTCCACAAGTGGGGCCTAGATATAGAGGCCCAGGAGGGGAGCAGAGGAGAAAGGCTCCGTTCTATTGAAGGGATCCCAGGGGGTACGGCGAGTGCAGGACGGCACCCGTACGCCCCAAATCTGTCAGAAGACAGAGGGATCGTAGGCCGCAAGAAGTGGACCGGCCCCTGTACCAGCCGTGTTACTTCAAGTCTCGGCTGCGAAAACCGGAGGCTTCTGGCTTATATAGTTCAGTTGTCAAAGCCTCGTTCTAATCTCCGTGAGGGTCAAGCAGGTCCGGGAACTCCAGTCAGACAGGAGGGACTTCAGAGCACCCGAGCGGGACTGAGAGTGGGGAAGCGCAGGGCAGGAGGGAGAAGACCCATCGTGAAGACGGTCTAGAGAGGAACACAAGAAAGCGGGGTTCCGTCAGGTGCTCCTAAACTACCTGAGGAAGAGCTGAACCCCCATTCTGGTGAACGCAGCGCGACGTGGGAGGCTGTAAGCTGGACAGTGCAACCTGAGGAACTTAACAACTGTGAGTAAAGACTCGGATGACTGCACCGCACTGCCTCCGTCCATTATTTCTTCTGCGTCATCTTCGCCCCCTGCACTACAACGCCCAGCGCAACCACCAGCACTTACACTGCCCTGGAGCTAACTCTTCCTGTGGAGAGCCACACCATCCCTGCTGCAGTAACATCAGCTTCAGAGGACTGCTCCGCAGCGGCGGCTCCCTTTAGCCGCATTCCACAGGTGGGGTCACGAACACTTTACAAATCCCCCATGAATAATTCCCCTTTCTGTTGACCGCCCTGGGCCACGGACCAGGCCATCCACCGTGATATCCCCCGCCAGCATCCATAAGCCCGGCTGCCGAGTACCCCACGGCTCTGGGGGCGCGTCACATACTCTGACCTACAAATCTTCCCAACACCCTTCAATAACTGGCCCAAAATTTTAAACGAAACCGGCCACCACCAATTCCTCTTGTTACAATTCATCCGGAAGGTTTTCATAGCCTGCTGCACCAAAAACTCTTTTGTACAATCTTTCCAGCCCAACATTTTGAAAAAGAAGGCCAATCCTGCTAGCCTACTGGCCACCACCAAAAAAGACAAACCCCGTTGAAACGCGCTACCAATCTTATACAGCAACAAATAAGGATGATAATCCACAGTTACCTGCTCACCAGGGCCGGCATCAGCACCCGGCGCACCCGGGCAAATGCCGGGGCCCTGAGCAGGCAGAGGGGCCCACTGGCGGTCGCGCACCCCGCTGGGCTATGGGCGCAGGAGAGCGGTGTCAGCGCCCGCCCTTCTCCGCCGCTTGCTCAGGGCCCCTGCAGTCGGATACTTACCTCTCCCCGTGCCTGCGCAGATCAGCTGTCTTCCTGCTCTGCGCTCCCTGTGACGTCTCAGGTCAGAGGGCGCGGTGACGCCTTTACACCGCGCCCTCCCCTGAGCCGTCACAGGGAGCGCTGAGCGGGAAGACGCCGACAACGCTGGAGTTCGGACCCGAGCAGCGGGCAGCGGGCAGCGGGCAGCAGGTAGCAGGTGAGGAGAAGGGAGGTGAGTATTTGATTTTTTTTTTTTTTAATGTATGGAGGCATGGGGCAGTATAAAGAGAAGAGCGGGGGGCATCCTGCATGGGGCATTATAAAGAGAGGGGGGGACATCCTGCATGGGGCATTATAAAGAGGAGGTGTGACAGCCTGCATGGGGCATTATAAAGAGAAGGGGGGGGGCATCCTGCATGGGGCATTATAAAGAGAGGTGGGGACATCCTGCATGGGGCATTATAAAGAGGAGGTGTGACAGCCTGCATGGGGCATTATAAGGTGGGGAACAGCCTGCATGGGGCATTATAAAGGGGGGGGGGCAGCCTGTATGGGGCATTATGTGGGGGGTAACAGCCTGCATGGAACATTAAAAGGGGGGGTCTGTATGGGGCATTATGTGGGGGGGGACAGCCTGCAAGGAGCATTATAAGGGGGGGGGCAGCCTGTATGGGGCATTATGTGGGGGGTAACAGCCTGCATGGAGCATTAAAACGGGGGGGCCTGTATGGGGCATTATGTGGGGGGTAACAGCCTGCATGGAGCATTATAAGGGGGGGACAGCCTGTATGGGGCATTATGTGGGGGGTAACAGCCTGCATGCAGTATTATATGGGGGCCAGTATCCTGTATGGAGCGTTATAAGGGGACCGGTATCCTGTATGGAGCGTTATATGGGGGCCAGTATCCTGTATGGAGTTTTATAAGGGGACCAGTATCCTGTATGGAGCATTATATGGGGGCCAGTATCCTGTATGGAGCTTTATAAGGGGACCAGTATCCTGTATGGAGCGTTATATGGGGGCCAGTATTCTGTATGGAGCCTTATATGGGGGCCAGTATTCCGTATGGAGCCTTATATGGAAGTCAGTATTCCGTATGGAGCCTTATATGGGGGCCAGTATTCCATATGGGGGCCAGTATTCCATATGGAGCCTTATATGGGGGCCAGTATTCCGTATGGAGCCTTATATGGGGGCCAGTATTCCGTATGGAGCCTTATATGGGGGCCAGTATTCCTTATGGAGCCTTATATGGGGGCCAGTATTCCCTATGGGGCCTTATATGGGGGCCAGTATTCAGTATGGAGCCTTATATGGGGGGCCAGTATTCCGTATGGAGCCTTATATGGGGGCCAGTATTCCGTATGGAGCCTTATATGGGGGCCAGTATTCCGCATGGAGCCTTATATGAGGGTCAGTATTCCGCATGGAGCCTTATATGGGGGCCAGTATTCCGCATGGAGCCTTATATGGGGGTCAGTATTCCGCATGGAGCCTTATATGGGGGTCAGTATTCCGCATGGAGCCTTATATGGGGGCCAGTATTCCGCATGGAGCCTTATATGGGGGTCAGTATTCCGCATGGAGCCTTATATGGGGGTCAGTAGTCCGCATGGAGCCTTATATGGGGGCCAGTATTCCGTATGGGGCCTTATATGGGGGCCAGTATTCCTTATGGGGCCTTATATGGGGGGCAGTATTCCGTATGGGGCCTTATATGGGGGCCAGTATTCCGTATGAAGCATTATATGGGGGCCACTATTCTGTGTGGAGCGATTCACCGGTTTCTGAGCTATTGTGGAATTTACAATAGATATCACTCATGTAATGTAAGAAGTGAAATCTTTGCATTGTACTATATATATATATATATATATATATATATATATATATATTATATATATATATATATTTCTCCACCGTATCTCTGCATCATGAATCGTGGTATGTGTTAAAGGGGCCCACAGAGACTCTTTCGCCCGGGGCCCAGAAAAACCTGGAGCCGGCCCTGCTGCTCACCCACCGAATCCATCAAATCCTTCCACACCTGCAATGCCGAAACATACCTATGCTAGGAGTAACTGAAGTCCTAACCAGATTCAATGCAGTACCGACACCAGATCCCATAACTACCGGGGCCACTCCGCCTCCAGCTGCTCCACATCCGACGCCAGCTCTCGAAACCGATCCCACTGGAAGCGATATAAATCAACAGCAATAGAATTCTGTACCCCCAGCAAATGTGCAGTACGAAACAATATGACGCGCCCCTAGGGCTATGGGGTACTCGGCAGCCTGGCCTATGTATGCTGGTATGGCGGGGATATCACGGTGGCTGGCCCGGTCCGTGACCCAGGGCAGTCAATAAAAAGGGGAATTATTTATAGGGAATTTGGAAAGTTTGTGACGCCACCTGTGGAATGCGGCAAAAAGGGGGGGGCGCTGTTGCGGAGCAGTCCTCTGAGGCAGATGGTAGGGCAGCTTGTGATGGAACGGCTCCCCACAAGTGGAGCAGGCCTCAGGGCAGTGTGGGATGTAATGGGTGGTGGTGCAGGGGAGAGAGACGGCAGGACGGTCCCAGAGGAAAGACGGACACTCACACGGGGGTAAGTTTCAGTACCTTTACTGGTGAAGATGCAGGCACGGTCCAGGGTACTCCGGACGAAGGCCGCACTTTTGGACTCTCCCCAGTGAGCGGGTATAGCGCCTCCTGATCCATGGCTTTACTCGCTAAGCTTCTGACCTGCCTGGAGCTAGGCCTAGCTTGGTTACTGTCTCTCTCTCCCTTGCACCTGCTGACCTGGTGGTAGGGCCTCCTCATGGAGATCACTCTCAATGGTTGCTGGGGCCTCCGTGACTCCTAGCCCTGGTACTGTAGTCAGCGTTTGTTTAAACCTAGGACCTGCAGTCCTCCAGGGGTTCCGGTGGTCCCTACTGGGTATAAAGGGACCCCGTAGGCGTGGACCCGATGTCCGGTATATATCTCGGGGTGAGCCTGGTATGCTCCTCTGCCCCCTCGCTACTTCTTCCTTCTCCTCTCGCCTTCGGCCACACTCAGGGCCCTCACTAGGCCTTCACTCATGCTGTAGGCCTTGGCTCGCCTAAGCACAGCAGCCAGCGTGCTGCCTCTTCACTGCTCTCTGAGCGTCAGCACGCTCTCTCTCTCAGTCTGAGAGACTAATTACTAACTAACTAACTAACTGACTGAGCTTCCTGGCTCCACTCTCCCTATATATATATATCCCTAACGGGCTCCTTCTGCTGGTCTGAGGTGGTAGGGTGGATGTGTGTGAATGTGTGAGGGCCTCTTGTGGAGAAGTCCATCCATGCACCCTTTTGGGTTCTGTGGCACCAGTGCGTAGCAGGGGGCCACATATATATGGCAATTCAGACATCTGACCACAAGATGTCGCAACAGAGATACGACCGGCGGGGAATCCGCTGTAATGTTGTTAATACAACGAACCACACTCAAATTATAACAAAAGAAACACACTTTTTTATTTTTCAATTCCGCACCCCAAACCTCCAACGCTACCACAACTGGAAACATCTCCAGCAATGCCAAATTTTTCTTCAACCCAGCATGCATTCAAGACTCAGGACACTCGCTAACGCACCACCAGCTGTTGAAGTACACTCCAAAAACAAAAGAACAAGAAGCATCAGTGTATAAAACTAAATCTACATTAGACATTTCTTTCTCCAACCAAACTGATTTTCCATTATACAACTGCAGAAAAATTGCCCACACGGCCAAGTCAGCCTTGTGCTCTGCAATCAACCTCACAAAATGCAACGATCAGTGAATATGAATAGTGGTACCAGAGTGCCAATAACAGGGCAAAAATATTAAAAGGACTGATTTATTAATACACACACAACGCGTTTCGGTGGACACAGCCACCTTCATCAGGTGTGACAAGCAGCAAACAATTGATCCTTATATACACTTGACTAGGTATACAATTACTTAAAAGGGGTGGGGCCAGATACAGAGTAATACCTCTATATTAACCCCTTGAGTTCATATATGCTCAATAGAGTAAAAAGGATTGTTATAAAATAATGCCTAATGAAGCATATAGGGTTCTTATAAAAAGGATTCGCTGTAAAAAAAAAACTTGTGAATCCTATAATCTTAATACTTCATAGGATATATTGTCATCTACCACCCTATATTTTAGATTATATAAAAAATAATAATAATAATTTTTACATACAACATAAAACAATGCATAAATATAAAGTATAAAATTACAATCAGTTTCTATCATTGTAATTAGGAAAAGTAGACGAAGAAAGGAAAGAGAAAAAAAAAAGAGAAAAAAAAAAAAATCCCCCCCCAAAAAAATAATAATAATAAATAAAAAAAAAAATCCCCCCAAAAAAAAAAAAAAAATCCCCGCAAAAAAAAAAATCCCCCAAAAAAATAAAAATAAAAAAAATATATAAAATTTTTCTTTAAATTTTTTCTCCTTTCTCTCTCTCCTCCCTCTCCCTCTCCTCCCTCCTCCCCTCCCTCTCTCCTTTCCCCTCTTCCCTCCTTCTCTCTCTCCTCCCCCCTCCTCCTCCATATAAAAGATATATATAATAAATTTGCTAAAATATGAAAACAATTATTTAAAAAGTTGTCTTCTCTATATTAAGGTTCAAACCTTCAGGAGACAAGGTTCCCATTTTGAAAATCCAATAATTTTCACGTGTAATGAGACGATTTAGTCTATCAGGGTGTGTATCAACTATATGATCAATGATAGTTAGTTTTAGGTTATTAGGATTTTTTTGATGTTCTTTTAAGAAATGATTAGAAACACTGTGTAGGGGAAAGCCGTTTCTAATGTTTTGGCGATGTTTATTTAATCTGGAGTGCATTTCCTGGATAGTGCGGCCAATGTATTGCAGGCCGCAGGTGCACTGGAGCAGATAGATCACATATGAGGACTGACATGTAAGTCTAAAGCGAATGGGATATATCTCTCCAGTGACCGCAGAGACGAATGTTTTGGCTCCGTTATCAATGGATTGACCGCATAAGCATTTAGGGACATTACATTTATAACATCCATTATTGCTAATAGGAGCTGAATGGTTCGGTCTTCTACCAATTGTTGTATTGCTAGGGGCTATATAGTTTCCTAGATTTTTACTCCTCCGATATATGACATGAGGAAATTCCGGTAAATGACCAGTTAATATTGGATCATTACTTAAAATGAACCAGTATTTTTTTAATAAACTGGATAACACTTGCGTAGGTTTACCATAAGTAGTAATCAGATTTAAACTGAAATCGTTGTTTGGCTCTTGACTGGTATTCTTGGATTTGTTGATACACAAGTTCTGTGATAGGGATCTAGTTTTGGAGAAAGCATCCTCTAATAATTTCCGGGGGTATCCCTTAGCTCTAAAACGTTTTTGTAAAACCTTAGATTCCAGAAAAAAATCTGAATCATGTGTACAATTTTTTCTGACACGCCAATATTGACCGTATGGAATATTTCTAATCCAGCTGGGTAGATGGCCACTGTCAAATTCAAGATAGCTATTTACATCCACTTCCTTAAAGTGGGTAGATGTGGATATTTTACCTGAATTGTCTATATTTATCTGAAGGTCAAGATATTGAATATTACTCCCAGATATGGTAGAGGTAAAGGAAAGACCCCAGTCGTTAGAGTTTAATTCATCAATAAATTTGGCAGCCTCCACAGTATTTCCCCTCCATATGATAAACAGATCATCTATAAAGCGGCGGTACATAACGATGGGTTTATCGGCGCCGAGGGATTGCGCGATGTGGATAGACTCGAATGCCCCCATATATAGATTTGCATAACTGGGGGCAAACCTCGTCCCCATCGCGCAGCCCCTCAGCTGCCGATACATCACCCCCTCAAAAGAAAATACATTGTTCTCAAGAATGAAAGTTATACCCCTCAATAAAAATTTTTTTTGAGGATCTTATAAGTTAGGGTCCTCATCTAGGAATATTTTAATTGCCTGTAAACCCAATACATGTGTGATATTGGAATAAAGAGAGCTTATATCGAGTGTAATAAGAAGACAGCCTGGAAGAGGGGGTAATTCTCTCAATATTGTAATTAAATGTGTAGAATCCTTTAAATGAGAATCTAGGGATAAAACGTACTTCTGTAAAAAAAGATCAATATAGTGGGATAAGTTGGATGTGATAGAATTAATACCAGAAATAATAGGACGTCCAGGGGGATTAAATTTATCTTTATGAATTTTGGGTAAAAAATAAAAATAAGGGACTTTGAATTTTTTAATGTCTAAAAAGGATTTTTCTTTTTTATTGAGGAAGCCAGCTGTAGAGGCCCCTGCTACAAGTCCTTTGTACTCACAAAATGCAACGGGCATTTAACCCTCGCCGTGGAATGAGACAACCTACACGAAAAAACGCTACCCATAGGTAAGATTCTGCAAGCAAAATTAAGTTTCCCTAAAAGAGATTGCAGAAGCCTCAAACGCAATTTCCTAGCCTGTAAGGCTTCCTGTACGGAATTATTCAAATCCACCAGTTTCTCTGCTGGCAACCTGCATTCCATTTGGACGAAATCAAGCTTAATCTCCAAAAACTTTAAAACTGTAGACAGGCCTTCTGTCTTGTTGACGCGCCCAGGGGATGGGGACGACTCGGCGACTTGCTACTTGTGTTTTATGTCTTTCTAGTCCTTGCTTTTAATGCATATCCAATACAGTTTTCTTTTAGGGTTTTTTTTCTATATGTTAGTCATTCACACTTATATTTATAGCTCTCAGAATAAAGTGATACGAAAAAATAATTATTTCTATAAAATAGTTTTTATTGTGTAAAATGCAAAAGATATAAAAAAAGGATATAATTGGGGTACCGCTGTAAACGTACTGACCAAAAGAATAACATTGCCTTATCAATTTTACCACACGCGGAACTGCATTAAAAAAAAAAATTACAGAATTGTTGGTTTTTGTTTATTCCTCCTCCAAAAAATCGGTATAGAAAGCGATCAAAAAATGTCAAATGCCAGAAAATGACACCAATAAAAAGTCAACATGTCCCTCAAAAAACAAGCCATCACATGACTCTGTCACCCGAAATCTGGAAAAATTATAGCTCTCAAAAAATGGCGACGCAAAACCTAGTCTTTGAAAAAAAAGCGTATTTTCGTGTGTGACAGCTGTCAATCATAAAAAACCAATATGAATCTGATATCGCTGTAATCGCACCGACCCGAATAATAAAGTCATCTAATCAATTATACTGCACGAGGAACGGCGTAAAAAATAAACTCTAGGTTTGTGCTATGGTCAGGGTTGGGCTAGGGTTAGGGTTGGGCTAGGGTTGGGTTGGGCTAGGATTGGGCTTGGGTTAGAGTTAAGCTAGGGTTAGGGTTGGGCTAGGGTTAGGGTTGGGCTAGTGTCAGAGTTGGGTTAGCGTTGGGCTAGGGTTAATGTTGGGCTAGGGTTAGGATTGGGCTAGGCTTAGGGTTGGGCTAGGGTTAGGGTTGGGTTAGGGTAGGGTTAGGGTTAGGGTTGGGCTAGGGTTAGGGTTGGGTTAGGGTTGGGCTAGGGTTAGGGTTGGGCTAAGGTTAGGGTTGGGTTTGTGCTAGGGTTAGGGTTAGGATTGGAGTTGTATTAAGGTTGGGGTTGTATTGGGGTTGGGGTTGGGATTTTTTTAAAAGTAAAGAAAAAAAAAATGACGACGATATGGCGAGTGACATGCTCGAGTCTCCGCCACATATGTTTTGCAGCTATTATATAGCCAAAAAAACCTTGCGGGGATTGCCTGCCATGCATGAGCGATCGCCATATGTTTTTTTGGGTGTCTAATAACCGTGAAACATGCCGGGCAGGGACTCGAGCATGTCACTCCAGCACCTGTGATACTTGGTGCTTACCCGAGTACCCGATGCAAACTCAAGTAGCGAGCACTTGCGCTCGAGACTAAAGACAACTTATTCAATATGATGACCTAATGTTTTCAAATTATGTGTCGTACCTCTGGGTTCAAAATGTTCACTATACCCCTTGATAAAATCCTTGAGGGGTCTAGTTTCCAAAATGGTGTCACTTGTGGGGGGATTTCCACTGTTTAGGCACATCAGGGGCTCTCCAAAAGCAACATGGCGTCTGCTAATTATTCAAGCAAATTTTACATTCAAAAAGTCAAATGGCGCTCCTTCCCTTCCAAACCCTGCCGTGCACCCAAACAGTGTTTTTTCCCCACATATGGGGTATCGACGTGCTCAGCAGAAATTGCTCAACAAATTGCATGGTGCAATTTCTCCTGTTACCCTCATGAAAATGCTAAATTGGAAGCTGAAAAACATTTTTGTTGGAAAAATGTGAAAATTTTATTTTTACCACTCAATGTTCTAAACTTCTGTGAAGCACCTGGGGGTTCAAAGTGCTCACCACACACCTAGATAAGTTCCCTGTGGGGTCTAGTTTCCAAAATGGTGTCACTGTTTAGGCACATCAGGGGCTCCCCAAACGCAACATGGCATCGGCTAATTATTCAAGCAAATTTTACATTCAAAAAGTCAAATGGCGATCCTTCTCTCCCGAACCCTGCCGTGCGCCAAAACAGTGGTTTTCCCTCACATATGGGGTATAAGCGTGATCAGGAGGAATTGCACAACAAATTTTGTTGTCTATTTTTTCCCGATACCCTGGCAAAAATAAAAAAAATGGGGTCTAAAGTAACATTTTTTTGAAAAAAGTTAAATGTTCATTTTTTTCTTCCACATTCCAAAAATTCCTGTGAAGCACTTAAAGGTGGTTTTGAGCACCTTGATGGGTGCAGTTTTTAGAATGGTGTCACTTTTGGGTGTTTTCTGTTATAAAGGCCCCTCAAAGTTACTTCAAATGTGATGTGGTCCCTAAATTTTAATTAGAAGATTATAAATTCAAGGTGATGTAATTGAAAAAAAAAATCTATATATAGAGAATGGGGTATTAGAAAATACAATAAAAAATAATAATAAAATTAGCGCTGATCTAATTGAAGAGCATAGACAGTGGAGTAGTAAAATAATAAAGTTTTATTTTTAGATAAAAGATACAATTAAAAATATCTACATGCGTATAGTAAATATTGGTTGTTTAAAAGGCTAAAAATAAGGCACAAAGGGTCCTGGGGTATTGTTCAGACCTGGATGTAGATTAAGGTGGATCCTATTAGGAGAAGAGAGGAAGAATGATGTTAATATGAATTACATGCTAGGGTAAGTTTAAAAGAAGTTAGAAGGACAGGGACGTACCTGTGGAAGGGTACAGGTATTGTTTATCTTCTATTAACCCTAGGTGGGGTTTGTGTGGATCCTGGTTGAGGACTTACTTGGGGTCTCTGGAAGTTAGTTCGTTGGCACAATAGTATTATCCTAGAGCGATTTAAGGTATACTTGGTTTATGGGGGGTGTAACCGATGACATCCGGTGTAAAGGTATGGTATAGGAAGGGTAGTTACCTGGTACAAGCAGCCGGTACCTGGAGTATCAGGTGGACTGCCAGGTGGATGCATTCACTCCTGGTGTATCGGTCTGGGATTTTTTTTGAAGATTGGCCCAGTGGGTGGCTCTAGGGGAAAGAAGTGTAAGGGACGAGGAAAAAATGACACAGTGGGTGTGAGAATCTGCCAGAGCTTGCTGGGGGTATCTTTAGGTGCAATAAAATGCAGGAGATATATAGTAAATAGTACCGTATATATAATGGATATAGGAGTCCTTGAAGGTACAGTGCTACTGAAGGCGATCCTTCAGGGGCAGGTAGAGGTTGTCAGATCTATTAGACTGACCTGTAGTCCAACCGATTTTTTGTGGGAAAAACTAGAAATCGCTGGTCAACTCTTAACCCTTATAAACCCCTTACAAAAAAAAAAATTGGTTCCTAAACTGTGCTGATGTAAACTAGACATGTGAGAAATTTTATTTATGAATTATTTTGTGTGACATATCTCTCTGATTTAAAGGCATAAAAATGAAAATTTTGAAAATTGCGAAATATTCATTCATTATTGTGAAAGTCGGTTAAGAAAATAAGTCCTTCTGTAGAAAAGGATCTGGAGGACAATTGGCCAAAATATTCCTAATACAATTTTTCATCAAGCTCCAATGTGAATGGTACTGAGTCGTAAATCTTACCTTTGACTCTACTGGTCACTTCTTGGCGGAGTGTACTAGTTCATATCGACTAGTATTTCCGGCTCTAATTATGCCTATTTAATATATCATGGTATCCACTTAATCCTATGCAGCATGATCTATACTACCGGATGACAGAGACTCTAGATCAGTAAAATCAATTTTATTTGATAAATGCAAATTTAAAAAAACAGGAAAGAAAGAACAGAGTGGGGACAAGAAACCCCCAATGCAGAGAGGTGCAATGTAAAGCTGCGTTGCATCAATATAAAATTACTACATAAATAAAGATCCTAACAGGTATGACTAGGAGCTAGAACAGAGCCGAACAATGTACAATTCCAAAAATTGGTAAGATATAGATGGGAGTATCCATAAAGTGCCAACACTGCATGGTGGGATATGTATTACCAGAATGATAAATATCCAAATGCTAATTACTACCAGCCAAAGATAAAGATAATATAAAGTAAAGTGCCTGTATACTTTGGTGGTCATTAAGCTCCTATCTGCCAATACATCCTAACAGAGTACCTAAATGAGTACAGCTCTGCTTACATATACTTCCATCACAATAACATACAAACAAGGGATCACTTAGGTGTAGTAGTAAATTAATTGTAGTTGTGTTGTATGTCAGGGACAAGACGCAAGTGTATAGCTTCACCTCTCAGAACCCGTATGCCGTTTCGCATCACGCTTCCTCCGGGGGTGTGTCAGTACTCTAAGGGGCCAGTGTATATATAGTGTGGTCTATCCAATCCGGTTACTTAATGCATAGGAGCAGAAAGGAACAGTGCCAAGGATAGGCGTAATCCTAGAAGGAGCGGTCAGCATTCAAATGAACTGACGTGATATTGTGCAAATTTCTAACAGCTGCGGGATTGACTGTAGCGGGGCATCGCGTGCATGCTCAGTCCCCAAAAATGCCGAGTAATGCCCATGGGCAGAGTATTTTCCCGGTGGCTGTCTTTGGCTACCAGGGGAATTTCCAGGTTCGAGCACCGCATTATGGTTACCAGTTTAATGAAAAAGGATTTGAATATTTGGAAACAATTTCTCCTCAATTTTAATGGTCGCACTTGCTGTCAGTCAGTCGAAGTCTCCAACTCTGAATTGCAGACGTTCACCGACTCTGTGGGGTCCACCGGGGTTGGTGCTATTTTTGGCAGTGAATGGTGTGCATGGCGGCATGGATTAGCTCTGGTCTGTGCGGTAACATTTCCTTCCTTGAACCATTCCCTATTGTGGTAGCTGTTGAGCTCTGGGGTCTCAGGCTCGCGAACAGAAGGGTTTGTTTCTGCTCAGACAACTCTGGAGTGGTAAGCTGCATAAATAACTTCACATCTTCCTCTTTGCCGATTCTAGCACTACTCAGGTATTTGGTTCTTCGGTGCCTTCAATTTAACATCTGGTTTAGGTCTCGGCATATTCCGGGAGTTAAGAATGTATGTGCAGATGCATTGTCACGTTTTCGTTGGCAGGCATTCTGGGATCTCATGCCGGAGGCTTCCAAGGAAGGCACGCCCTGCCCCCCAGAGCTATGGTAGGTACTAATGAGCGGATGCTATCGTTGATCCTGACTTCTTTGGTTCCAGCTACATGAAATGCTTATGATAAGACATGGAATGAGTGGTGTCTTTTCGTGGGGCCATAATTTTTTGAAAAAGATGCTTCTTCTCTTACAGGCCTCATGTTTCAGAATTTCTTACACTTGAAGGATTTGGGTGTTTCTGAAACTGTAGCTCAGAGAAAATTGGCGGGTTTAAGTTTTCATTTCCGCCTAAGGGGTATTTTTGATTTTACCAAGTCTTTTCTTATTCGTCAAGCATTGAAGGGCTGGAAAAAGAAGATAGTCAGAAAAGAATGCCCGGGTCCCATTTCTTATTCAATGCTGTGCCGCTTGATCTCCGCGACCCATATGTAAAGACAAATACAAGGCGGCCCTATACAATACCGCTTTTTCCTTAGCCTTTTTCAGGGCCCTTCAGGTTGGTGAGCTCATTGCACCGTCAAGAGAAAAGCCAGGAGGTTTACTAAGAGACAACGTTTTCATCGGCAATGAGTTTTTCATTTTTTCTTGTTTTCAGCCAATATTGCCATCCGTGTTACAGCAAACTCTCTCATGGGAACCCAAAATAAGGGTAAGTAAATGGAAGGGTTGAAGATAAAGGTGCTCCGCTCTGAAGTCAAAAGATATAATGATATTAATGAAAATACAAGTACTAGGATTACTTGGCACCAAAAAACAGAAAACTAAATTAAAAAGATGTGAGAAGTAGTGATGAGTGAGTATGCTCTGTTAACCCTTTCGGCGAGCATGCTCGGGCGAACACTAAGTATCTTCAGCATGCTCAGGTGTTATGTTTCATTCTCTTTGTGTCCATGATTTGCGACTGTTTGACAGCTTTAATACATGTGAGGAATGCTTAAGAAACAGATATTCCTCACATGTATTAAAGCTGTCAAACAGTCGCAAATCAGGGCACAGAGAGACTGAAAGATAACACCTGAGCACGCTGAAGATACTCGGTGTTCGCCTGAGCAAGAGCGCCGAAAGGGTTAACAGAACATACTCACTCATCACTAGTGGGAAGGGTAAAATATGGCATAAATCACCAGGAGATAAAAACAATCACCAATAAAAATAGTCACCTAAGAACACATGAAACCTAACTAGCATTAAATAAACATTACAACATTGATCCAAAGCCGGGGGTCTCGTTAAGGCCCTATGGGCTTAAAATGCAGAATCGAAAGATCCATCTGCTTTCTAACTGGGCTAATACTTTTCCAAAATCCCCTCCCCTTTGACCCAAATCAATCTGGTCGATAGCCCTAACTTTAAGACCTTTAGGGCTACAACTATGGTATAACTTAAAATTATGCAGAATAGTCTTAAGTACAGTGGGGTCATCAATACTACTTGCTTTTTTGATGTCCCGCACATGCTCCCTTACCTGTATCTTCAGTTCTCTGGTGGTAAGGCCAAAGTAGAGCTTCTGCCAAGGACATTCGGAGTAGTAAATAACTCCTTTAGAGCTGCAGCCTGTCTGCTTCTTCTGCAGAGCTTCCATGGGTTTGTGCAGTCAATGGTGCTCCAGACTCCCCTGCAGGGACAATAATTGCAATGGAGGAAGCAGCTGCCAGTCCCAGCCCAACTATGACACATTCTTAATGTGGGTCAAAGATGCTCCGTGCCTGCGACTCCACTTCTCCTGAACAAAGGCGGCCTTCTGGTGGTTGGGATGTATATAAGGGGGTCACTTCCCGTTTTTGAGTGGTGGCACTTAACAAAAATAATAATTTAATAGATCATAAATTAAAAAGTAAGTCATGCACTGGATGACGAAACACAGAAGGAGGCAACACATTACATAATGGTGGTATAGGGGTCCAGAACATTAAGGTAACAACATGTTCCAAGTGCATATCAAAAGAGCTGAGCCTATAGACAAGAAACTGGACATAGAGTATGATACAAATAGTCAGATGGACACCTCTAAGTATACAGTATACAGTGCCTACAATTAGTATTCAACCCCCTGCAGATTTAGCTGGTTGACACATGCGGAATTAACTTGGCATTGTGATATTTGTACTGTAGATCAGCCTGGAAGTGGGAAATGCACTGCAGCAACTTTTTTTTTTTTTTTTTTTAAACGTTAAAAGTTAATTCAGAGTGTCATTTATTATTCAACCCCTCAAACCACAAGAATTCTGTTTGGTCCCCCTAAAGTATTAAGAAGTAGTTCAGGCACCAAGAATAATGAGCTTCACATGTGTGGATTAAAGATCTCTTTTGCCAGCCTTTTCTGACTATTTAAGACCCTCCCCAAACTTGTGAACAGCACTCAGACATGGTCAACATGGGAAAGACAAAGGAGCATTCCAAGGCCATCAGAGACAAGATCGCGGAGGGTCACAAGGCTGGCAAGGGGTACAAAACCCTTTCCAAGGAGTTGGGCCTACCTGTCTCCACTGTTGGGAGCATCATCCGTAAGTGGAAGGCTTATGGAACTACTGTTAGCCTTCCACGGCCTGGACAGCCTTTGAAAGTGTCCTCCCGTGCCGAGGCCAGGCTTGTCCGAAGAGTCAAGGCTAACCCAAGGACAACAAGGAAGGAGCTCCGGGAAGATCTCATGGCAGTGGGGACATTGGTTTCAGTCAATAGCATAAGTAACGTACTCCACCGCAATGGTATCCGTTCCAGACGAGCCCGTAAGGTACCTTTACTTTCAAAGCGTCATGTCAAGGCTCGTCTACAGTTTGCTCATGATCACTTGGAGGACTCTGAGACAGACTGGTTCAAGGTTCTATGGTCTGATGAGACCAAGATCGAGATCTTTGGTGCCAACCACACACGTGACGTTTGGAGACTGGATGGCACTGCATACGACCCCAAGAATACCATCCCTACAGTCAAGCATGGTGGTGGCAGCATCATGCTGTGGGGCTGTTTCTCTGCCAAGGGGCCTGGCCATCTGGTCCGCATCCATGGGAAGATGGATAGCACGGCCTACCTGGAGATTTTGGCCAAGAACCTCCGCTCCTCCATCAAGGATCTTAAGATGGGTCGTAATTTCATCTTCCAACAAGACAACGACCCAAAACACACAGCCAAGAAAACCAAGGCCTGGTTCAAGAGGGAAAAAGTCAAGGTGTTGGAGTGGCCTAGTCAGTCTCCTGACCTTAACCCAATTGAAAACTTGTGGAAGGAGCTCAAGAATAAAGTCCACATGAGACACCCAAAGAACCTAGATAACTTGGAGAAGATCTGCATGGAGGAGTGGGCCAAGATATCTCCACAGATCTGTGCCGGCCTGATCAGGTCTTATAAAAGACGATTATTAGCTGTAATTGCAAACAAGGGTTATTCCACAAAATATTAAACATAGGGGTTGTATAATAATTGACCCACACTTTTATGTTTAAAATTTAATAAAATTCAACTGAGCAACATAACTTTTTGGTTTGTAAGATTTATGCTTCTGTTCATAAAACCTACTCTCGTTTGCAGTTTGAAGGCTCTAACTTATTTGCATCTTATCAAACCAGCTAAATCTGCAGGGGGTTGAATACTACTTGCAGGCACTGTATGTATATACTCATGGACTATCCTACCCCTGACATGACGCCAACCCTGGTGCTTGTTTCGGCACAACTGGCTAATAGAGCAGACTTGATTGGCACATGCTATGATTAGAGTTTGGGATCAGGCGCAACTCTCTGAATAAGTCATGTACTGTGTAACATCAGAACATGCGACCGGAGTCCCAATCCACATGAAGTGATACGCGGAAGGGAGTCTGATCACACGACCACAACAGCCGCTGCTCTAGATACAGCCGGGGATGCAGCCTGTCCTCCTGCCCCGCACATGTGCACCACCGGTAGTATGCCAGTGTATCAGCCAGAAAGGAAAACTTACAGCAGCTGGCAGGACTCCTAGCAATGAAGTTCTATCATACCACATACTGAATATCAGAACTTGACTGTGACGTCATCCTCCTTCCTCCCCTTCTATACACCAACCTACCCGCCTTCATCAGTGTATGATTGGGCATTTTTTCATAAGAAAAAAACTCATTTGTCACCACCCGACTGTTTATATAATAATTATTGAAAACTTAAGATCATACTGAATAGATTTTTTGTAAATCTTAAAATCATTCAATAAAAAATTATTTAAAAAAAAAAACTTACCTTTTTTTTTTTTTACTCTGCCGCTGTACTGCTGAAGCAGCATAAGAAAGCTCTGAGGAGCCTAAGGGGAAGCCAAAAAATTGTTCAATAGTGTTTAGAATGGAGAAGAAAGGACGGGAGGGTCGGTGAGTTTAGAAGTCGGGAACTGAATAGGGAAATGCTTTTCTCTCACTATGGGTAAAGGCCCACCAGTAACAGCGATAGACATTTAACTATTGGTTTCTTCCATTAAGATATACAATATAGTATAAAGATATAAAGGAAAGACACAATATTATGAGCCTCAGTGTAACAACACGTCACAGACTATAATGGGGGAAGCTTTTACTTACTTTGGTGGACGTTGTGCTTTTTCATCTTTTCTGGTGCTGAAGAAATAGAAGAAATGATCACAAATAAATACCCTATAAAATAATTATCGGGAACAAAGCCTAGTCCCAATAGGACACAGACAATAAACATAAAGTCTCTCCTATACATTTCTACATGATGTAGATATCTGGATAGATGTCATTACTAATTATTAACTCCTAGTATAAATATCACTTTCACATTCGTGGTGACTGATCTTCTGCCAGGATGAATCATTGAATACTTTTGCATCTAGAAGACAGCAATTAGGACATAAGGGGGCGTCCATTTGTGGGAAGAGGGTAAAGTACCTACATGTATTTGACATGGCTCCTGCTCGATCTTGTGAAGCATTTTGGTATCCACCATTTCCGTTTGCATCTTAAAAATATCCAAACAAAGAAATTGAGATACAGGCAGTTCACATTATCATCCTGATCAGTCTATGAGGATATACACAGTGATATTGTCCTGTGTAATGTGCGGCGCTTATGTCACAATATGACGTCATCGTTCAAAAGTCCAAGGTCTCATTGGAGTAAATGCCGCCATGATTGCACTTATTACTTACGACATTGGCTCTGTGTCGGCCCACGCTGTCTTTACTTTTGGCCTGTAACAAAAATGAAGTTTTTATTAGAAACAGAGAAACTTAGAAAATATCAGAAAATATCATCTAGTGTGTGTCCTTAATACTGTAAATGCAATAACTTAAAGAGAGTCTGTCAGTAGGATCGTCCCTCCTAAGCCGCCAAAATGGGCATGTAGGTCACTGGAAGTTGAATAAAATGACACCTTGATATCTGCAATCCGATGTCTTAATCCAGAGAAAGCCATATTTTCTTACCTCTCCAAAGTGGCCATGGGGCACTGGAAATGGTTTTGCTGATGGCCACTGTGACTACCACGGTTGAAGGTAGAGGAGATGATGTCCGTTCCAGTGCCCCATGGCCACATTGAAGCGGCATTGCTAATCAGACAAGACCAGGAGCCGGGAAAATTGTTCTTACTATAACCCTAGTGTAGGGGACCCCAATTCAATAACCCCCCCAATATGTACAAACATGTTTTATATCCTTCTCAGTAAAGATGAGCGAGTATAGTCGTTACTATTCGGTACTCGCTGAATAATACGGTACTCGGGCTACTCGTTACTCCGCGAGTTTCCTTGTGATTACTCGCTGAGTAACGAGTATAATTTACTGTAAGTCAATGGGAAATGCGAGTAAGCCGTATGATTGTTTAAAAGCCGGCGGTAAAAAGCCGCCGGCTTTTAAACAATCACACAGCCCCATACTGCTTCCCCGCAGCCTCCCATCCCAATCCTCCACTCCCCCCGCCGCCTCCCATCCCAATCCTAAGTTAGGACCGGGTGGAGAGCGCAGCACCAGGGAGCGGGGAGCGAAGGACCCGGGCGGGGAAGCCGGCAGTGAAAAGACTTCACCGCCGTCTTTCCTGTTTGGTGCTGCGCTCCCTGATGTATGCTCCCCGCTCCATGGTGCTTTGCTCCCCGCCCGGTCCTAACTTAGGATCGGGATGGGAGGCGGCGGGGGAGCGGGGAGCGCACATCAGGGAGCGCAGCGGTGAAGTGTTTTCACTGCCGGCTTTCCCACCGGTTATTTCAAATAAACAGCTGAGGTATCAGCTGATGCTGATCAGCTATTCATTTGAAGTAGCCGCGGTGCCCTCAGAGGGTTCATGTGAGTTCATGCTTGACTGGATGAACTCACATGAACTTTCCCACGGCCGCACAGCTCAGCTACATCTCTGGTAGAGAATCTCTACCAGAGATGTAGCTGAGATAAAGAAAAAGACTACATTGGACTACCTCGGACTGAAGATAATTTTTTTTAATAAAGATGCAATCTCTAAGTGTTTTTTTGTTTTATTTCTAATAAAAACAATTGGGCTGTGTGATTGTTTAAAAGCCGGCGGCTTTTTACCACCGGCTTTTAAACAATCATGCGGCTTACTCGCATTTCCCATTGACTTACATTGGACTCGCTACTCGTAACGAGTACCCGAGTACTCGTTACGAGTATAGCGAGTCCGATTATTTCACTACTCGCTCATCCCTACTCCTCAGTCTAAGTGATAACAAGTTATTCATCAGCTACTAAACCATATGCAGCCTATAATATCTGTATATGTCACTGTCTCTCTACTTACAGGGTGGTGGTCTCTGCGCTGTGGTCTTCTTCTCTTCTCTCTAACTCTATTCTATCCATTTCTTCTTCTCCCTCCTCTTCCTCATTACTGGACACATAACATAGACTATATGTAGTAACGCTCTCATAAATGACCACTGTTGTAATCGCTCTTTTATGGGGAGTGTTGGAGTGGCTTCATGCCCCTATTTCTCCCCAAATAACATTCATTGATCCCTTTACGAAGGTAGAACTACAGACGAGTGTATGGGCAGCCATGTTTTATATGTTCCTCCATCTCTACCCAGATATAATCAGTCATTCATCAGTTACTAATAAGCATCTACGATCGTATACATCCCATAATATCTGTATATGTCACTATCTCTCTACTTACAATGTGGTGGTCTCTGCGCTGTGGTCTTCTTTTTGTCTTATCTTAATCATTATATACTCTTCTTCCTCCTCTTCCTCACTACTGGACACATAACATAGACTATATGTAGTAACGCTCTCATAAATGACCACTGTTGTAATCGTTATAACAAGTCATTTCCCATTTACTATTAAATATCTACAATCGTCTACAATCTATAATATCAGTATATGTCACTGTCTCTCTACTTACAGTCCGAAGCTATCTCCGCTTCCATCCTCCTCTCTTATCACTGCTGTTATGTGAGCGATGTATATTTTTCCTTCCTCTTCCTCACTACTGGACATATAACATAGACTATATGTAGTAACGCTCTCATAAATGATCACTGTTGTAATCGTTATAGCAAGCCATTTCCCATTTACTATTAAATATCTACAATCATCTACAATCTATAATATCAGTATATGTCACTGTCTCTCTACTTACAGTCCGATGTTCTCTTTTCCGCCATTTTCCTCTCCTCTCTCTGATGTTACACTCTCTATAATCTCTTCTCCCTCCTCTATCTCACTATTGGACACATAATATAGAACAAATGCAGGAGGATATTTTAATTTGCAGTAGTTTTATAATTGAATTCATAAAACAAAGCAAAAAAAGCGGCATTCAGAGTTCTGCACATTTATAGTAGACGTCCCATTCCCAGAAAACTGCACCTTGTATAGTAAATAGTTTATTGCTCCTTCTGTGACCTTCTGTTCATTATCCCCGTTCTCACCAATTGACATTAATTATCCTTTTTACAGAACTACAGCCGTATCAGCCATAGGGACTGCAATAAAGAAAGCAAGTTGGACAGAGAGGTGGAGCCGGGAGAGAGAGACAAGTGCAGGAAGAGAGCTGCACAAGTCTCCCTCTCCTGCCTGACAATGATCGGTGCAGGAGAGGAGGCTGGAGGTTACCTGGAAAGGTCCTAATTAGCTCTAGGCCCCTCCCTGATGTCACTTACATGCAAGGAATTTTATAGAATGGAGGAATAGAAATGGAGAACAACTTTATTGATGGTAGGGAAATGCTCATGAATAAAGGAAAAGGATCTGACCTCAATGGTCTTTTGTTTTTGGCTCCTCCATCAGTTATTATGTATATGCAGTCATTTTTTATACTAAGTGACTGAAAGTGCCATAACTATAACTATACAATGTTCTATATTGTATGTATATATCACTTATTATATATTTAGGCTCACACGCTCCACTTACCTAATCACACTACTATTCTGACTCTTCCCAGTTGTTTCCTCTTCGTCCTCGCTGTCATCTTCCTCACTATCAGACACATAAAATAAGTCATATAAATCATATATAATGTACTTTGACATCCAGAGGACAGAGGGTTATATGAAGACTCAGGTAGTATAGTTAACCCCTTATTGAGGGCGCACTATGTCTGTATGATGCAGGCTCAAGAGTTGAGTCTGCTCCCTGCAGCACCAATGATGACTGTTATATAGCTTGCACCCAACAGTAACTGATGCAATTGGAGCTAGTCAAGATTACATTAGTTGAACCCTTTAAATGCTGCTGTGAAGTATGACAATAGTATTAAAAAGAGGATTTAACACAGCGGCTGAAACTTTGTATGCCCAGCAGCTCCCCACGCAAGGCGATCGTAGGGTGACGATTGGCTGCAATTGCAGCTAGGGGTCTGCTGGAGGCCTCCACTTCTGCCATGTGTTATCTCCTACGAAGCCCAGCCTGAACCTTCTGTACCCATAACAAGTCATTCATCAGTTATTATTAAACATCTACAATCATATCCAGCCAATAATATCTATATATCTCACTATCTGGGATTTCCCCAGTCCTCGTCTATGGTTTCCATTAATGCAGCAATGAAAGTTCTAATAACTTACTTGATGGATTCCGTGCTCGCCCAGGCTGTTTTTATTTTTTTTGGCCTATAAAAATGTAGCTTTTGTTAGAAACAGTGATACTTAAAAAACCTACAGAAAATATCACCTATATAGTGTGTCTATAATGCAGTAACAAATGATAGCATTCAGGGCATAACTATATGGAGTAATAAGGAAAAAAATAGTTTTATGGTATCTAAGATGAACATTTACATATAGCTCTAGGGAGTGTAGAGCGAGCAGTCACATTGGGACCCCCTCATCTACCACATATATATTCATCACTGTTACAAATGGTTTTTGGTAGTTGAGGGGCCCTGTTACATATTTTGTATTGGAGCCCAAGAGGTTGAAGTTACACCTCCGATTGCATCTACGTCTCATATTGAAAAGAAACTGACGACTACAAACAGTGAGAGTCGTGGACCATGATTGCACCAGTTACTTACGGCAATGACTCTTCATTAGGCCCTCCGATGTTTCTATGGGACTCAACGTGCCTGAAATGAAAAAAATACATCTCTGGTTAGAAGAATTGATACTTAGGAAGCCAATGGATAAAATTATCTGCCGTGATGTGCAGAAAGGCTGTGCACTCTCTCACCGGCAACAAAACAGAGCGCACTGTCAGTGCACATTGTAAGACGAATTCCCAGCTTGCAGAGACCAGCACCGCCTCTGTAATTAACGCAACTTGTGGGGGCCGGTGCTTGTCTCTGCAAGCTGGGTATTCATCTTACAAGGTGAAGTGACAGTGCACTCTATTTTGTTGCTGGCTCATTACTACTGATCTGAGCTGGTGAGAAAGTGCACTGTCTTTGTGCACAGTGCACAGTGCACATCACACAGGGACTAGCCCAGCCCTTGAAATGAAGGTCACTGTTGATGCTT
The DNA here is from genome assembly GCF_046119375.1 of Phyllobates terribilis. Classification (NCBI taxonomy): domain Eukaryota; kingdom Metazoa; phylum Chordata; class Amphibia; order Anura; family Dendrobatidae; genus Phyllobates; species Phyllobates terribilis. The sequence continues at coordinate 107,959,332 of NW_027362773.1, forward strand.
CATTTCAGGGAGAGGGCAGAGGCAGTGACTGCAGCTTCTACCCCCTGATGGTGTTTTGTTTGAGTGTCCCAGCATGCACTGGGATTTTCAAACAAAGCCTCATCAAAAAGGAAGTAAGAAAAAAAAGATGTCACATGCCTGCAAAGAATTTTATAGAATGGAGGTACAGAAAGGGAGAACAACTTTATAGACGGTTCGGAAATGCTCATGAATTCAGAATTTGATGTTTTATACCATGTGGCTTAAAATGCCATAACTATAAGTGCATAATGTTCTCTGTTGTATGTATTTATCACCCATTATATATTTAGTCTCAGACTCTCCACTTACCTACTCATAGTCCAATTTTCACTCTCCCAAGTTGGTTCCTCCTGTTCTTCCTCACTATTGGACACATAAAATAAGTGATATAAATCATATATAATCTACACTGACATCCAGATAACACTGAGCTATATGACGACTGGGGTATATCCTGAATGAAGAGTCCCGGTTAACCACTTTTTGGGGGCGCACAGTCTCTGTATGGTGCGGGCTCAAGAGTTGAGTCTGCTCCCTGCAGCACCGTTGATGGCTCTGTTACATAGCTGACACCCAACAGTAACTGATGTAATTGAAGCTAGCCGTGATTGCATTAGTTTAACCCTTTAAATGCTGCTGTGAAGTATGACAGCAGTATTAGAAAGGGGATTTATCTTGTTGGCTGTCACTTTGTATGCCCGGCAGCTCCCCACGCAGTCGATTGTAGGGTGCCGATTGGCTGCCATTGCAGCTAGGAGTCTACTGGAGGCCTCCACTTCTGCCATGTGTGATCTCCTACAAAGCCCAGCCTGAACCTTCTGTACCCATAACAAGTCATTCATCAATTACTATTAATCATCTACAATCATATCCAGCCAATAATATCTATATATCTCACTATCTCTCTACTTACATTCCGATGTTATCCTCTCTGCTGTTCTCCGCTTTAATCTCTACCACTTTATTAATGCTGTTATCTTCCTCTCTACTGAATACATAACATAACTCTTTATAAGTGAGGGTTAAAGGGGGTCCACACATTGCAATCATGGTGCATTTTTTTGCAATGGTTTCCCAAAATCATTGCAAAACTGTGATTTTGGGAAAACCTGAGACAGCAATAAAAGTTCTGATAACTTACCTGATGGATTCCACGCTCGCCCAGGCTTTTATTGGTGTAATTGGCCTATAAAAATGTAGCTTTTGTTAGAAACAGTGATATTTAAGAAACCTACAGAAAGTATCATCTATATATAGTGTGTCTATAATGCAATAAAAATGATAGCATTCAGGGGCATAACTATATGGAGTAATAAGGAAAAAAACAGTTTTATGGATCTGAGATGAACATTTACATATAGCTCTAGGGAGTGTAGAGCGAGCAGTCGCATTGGGACCCCCTCATCTACCACATATATATTCATCACTTTTACAAATGGTTTATGATAGCTGAGGGGCCCTGCTACATATTTTATATTGGAGCCCAAGAGGTTCAAGTTACATCTCCGATTGCATCTACATCTCATAGTGAAAAGAAGCTGAGGACTACAAACAGTGAGAGTCGTGGACCATGATTGCGCCAGTTACTTACGGCAGTGACTCTTCATTAGGCCCCCCGATGTTTCTGTGGGACTCCATGTGCCTGAAATGAAAAAAGTACAGCTCTGTTTAGAAGAAGTGATGCTTAGGAAGCCTATGGATAAAGTTATCTGCCGTCTTAAGGCAGTGCACTCTCTTTCCGGCAACAAAGCAGAGCGCACTGTCAGTAGTGCGCATTGCAAGATGAATTCCCAGCATGCAATGACCAGCACCGCCTCTGCAATTAACGTAACTCGTGGGGGCCAGTACTCGCCTCTGCAAGCCGGGTATTTGTCTTACAAGGTGAACTGACAGTGCGCTCTGCTCTGTTTCCAGGCTCATTACTGCTGATCTGAGCCAGCAAGAAAGCGCACTGTCTTTATGTACCGTGCACAGTGCACATTGTGCAGATACTAGCCCATCCCCTGAAATGAAGGTCAATGCTGTCGCTTTGTTTCAGGGAGAGGACAGAGGCAGTGACCGCCGCTTCTATCCCCTAATGAGTAATGACGCTTTGTTTGAGAATCCCAATTTTCAAACGAAGCGTCATCAAAAAGGAAGTAGGAAAAAGAAAGAAAAGCAGTTAAATAGTGTTGTGAGAGAACGATAGGGAATTTTTATTTAAAGTATAAATTGTAAAATACAATAAAGAAATATTATCTATATAACGTGTCCCTCAGATAACAGCATGGACATCACCTCCAGAATCTATATAGCTCTACGTTCACATAGGTTGTACTGCACAGTATGATTATCCTTTAATCTAGGGCTCCAAGACAATATTTGGTCGATCAGGAGTCTGGGTAAATTTTTGGTGTTACTGTAATTTGCTCATGACCTCATTGTTATCCTACAGGGGAAAGGGATGAGCAACAGTATGAAGAATTAAATGGGGTCTAAATTCTTTATTATTGAAAGCAATTGTATCCTTCATATGGAAACATTGTAAATGCCCATGAGTGAGAGCGGCAATGCCATGATACCATCACTGTGGAGTCCTCCCCTTATTGGGACACATACTACTCCTATAGGAATGTGGTAGGAAGATAAATACCTGAATGTTCTCTTGGTGTTCTCTATTGTCTCAATCAATCTGTTATGGAAAAAGCCAAGAAAAAGACAATGAATAATATTACACACAAACATTTACAAAAATGGTAAGAAGATAAATGATACTATTGAGGCTTAATATAACCAGTGCATTATTACAGAGAGAATATGGGAGAATGCGTTATCCCAGTAATATCAGATACATACATCCCACCCGGATATTCCTCCTCCTCCACTGCTGGCTTCATCCTATTAAAGCGTCAGGGTATGTGCCCACGATGCAGATTTGAAGCAGAAATCTCCTTGCAGAAAAAGCGCATGCGGATTTTACATGCGTTTTTTTCAAGCGTTTTTCCAAGCGATTTTGAACATCACTTGGAAAAAGGCTTAACAAGTTGGTCACACAATATAAATCCATGCAACTGGGAAAAAAAACCTTATACTCACCTCTCCGGCGGCCCTCGGTCTCCTCCCGTCCTCTCTCCTCGGCGGCCCACGGTGTACTGGCAGAACCTGCGGTAACGTCATTTAGTCAGCTGATGGTCACACGACCATCACCTGACTGCTGACGTCAGCAGTCGCGTGACCATCAGCTGACTAAATGACGTCACCGCAGGTCCTGCCAGTACACCGTGGGCCGCCGAGGAGAGAGGATCGCCACCGGGAGGAGACCGAGGGCCGCCGGAGGAGTGAGTATGAATATTTCCTTTTTATTTTTTACTTTTTAATTCTTTTTTAACTTGCAGGTACAATAGTACCCGGGTCGGATGAGAGTCTCCTCCTCTCCCAACCGGGGTACCATCCGCGCATTGAACCGCATGGAAACATGGGGATGTTATGCGGTTCAATGCAAGTCAATAGGCGCGATTTTGCCGCAAAATTGGTTGTGCTGTGGATTTTTCCGCAATAAAAATCCGCAGCGGATATTTCCGCAGCATGTGCACAGCACATGCGGATTATCATTCGGGAACATGGCAGACATCTTAACAAGCGATTTTAATGCGTTTCCACTGCAGAATTGCCATCGCGGAAACACATAAAATCTGCATCGTGGGCACACAGCCTCAGGAAGACAATGAGAATTGTTGGTATCTGCTCCAGAGCTGATAATAGGAGATCATCAATGGTCACTAGAGGGTTTGTATAATCAGATATAGAAAGTAGTTATAGAATAGAGACCCCAATTTATAACATAACTATCAATATTACAGTAGCCAAAACTGGGACACTTAAGCCAGCAGTGTCTCTGAAACCAACATGGGAAGCCCTCCAAACATAACCCCAAACACCGGACTTTTGGTGGAGTTTGCCCTTTTTACACTTTCTTTTGCATATGATAGCTATTCTGTTGGGCCTCGCCTTTCCCTGCCTTTTGACTAGGCCGTACCCACGTTTCTGAAAAGTGTCAGGGCTGGTGTAAAAAAGCTAAAATGTGCTAAGTTGTATTTGGAAGCTCGTGTTAAATAAAAATGTACAACTTTTGTGGCAGAGAGTATGATGAATTCCCCCTATGAATGAATTTCCAAAAAGTTGGATTTTATAAATCTGCCATACCTGACCTTGGCCTTCGGGAAGAGTCAGAGGGTTGTATAACTTGAATGAGGATTGCATCGCAATGCTTGAACTGGTCGACGGCTTTAACAACCCAAGAGTGACGGCGTGTATTCCTATGCAGCTGTCACGCTCGGGTCAGGAGAGCTGACAGCCAGCCCGAGCATTGCGATGAGATCTTTGACTCTTCCCTAGGGCTAATGCTCGATGGTAACACAAAGTCACCTGCCATTCTCCTTACTCACATGGAGCTTCAGTATTTCTCTATGGGAGGAGAAGTTGCAGGAGATAATGGGTGACATGGACGGTGACTCTCCGCCATCAAGTGACCCCAGTCCATCAGAGAAATTGTAGATTTAGGATAATTAAGCATTTACCTTATTTTTCTCACAATTCTTTCGCTCACAAATAATAAAACCCTACAATAATGGAAAAAAAGCAATTATAGTAGACATCAAATTTCACTCCTGTTGTGATATTTGTGAAGGGGGGAAGGGTCGGTTACTGACACCTCAGCTCACTAACTAAATAAAGATTCAGTTTTAATTAAGGGAAAAAAAATCTATAAGGACGGGGAATAGACATCCTGACATTATAGGGTTAATATCTACAGATAAAGACAAAGTAACAGAACATAATAAAAGACGTAAAAAGAGGCCAATATAAGGTTTACTTACACTTCACTGCCATCTGCACCCCTCTAGTGAGTGGCCCCTCGGCAGTTATCATGATGTCACTGTGTGATGTCATCATCCCATTCCATGGATCACTAATCACCAGTAACAACAGTAACTGTCCGAAGTTACAAAAACCTGAAACCAATCCAGTTTACATGAAATGGTCCTTTAAGGGATTATGAGAGGATTAGAAAAACATAACCACTTTCTTCCAAAAACAGCGCCACACCTGTCCACAGGTTGTTTGTGGTATTGTAACTCAGCTCCATAGAAGTGAATAGAGCTGAGCTGTAACACCGGACACAATCGACAGTTTGTGTTTTTGGAAGAAACAAGACAGAATTTTTTAAATCTTGTACAATCTTATACCATTTTCAGAGACAAAGAGGATAGGAGCTCTAGTCCCATTGGAGGTAGCATTCCTAAAAATCAAGATCAACCCTTTAAAGAGTCTCGTTAAATGACTTAGGATAGAAAACTAAAACAGAATCTTTATTTGCAGTCAAGTGTTTTTGGGCTTTTTGCTTCTCATCAGTGCAAAGTTATGTCCTATAGGCAGAACTAGAGCTACTGTCCTATTCCTCTGAACAAACTACTTGCACATTTAAATTCCTAGGGAAACATTTTATGGCCTATAAGTCTCCCTACATCAACTTGTATAGAATAGATAAAAAGCTGTCTGTGGAGCATGGTCATTAATAGTAAGCCTCATATCTCCTGGACCTTTTTGATGGACAATGACCATGTACCCGACACTGTCTCTGACCGACTGGTCAGTTTGATTAATAAAGAGATATTCTGGATCTTCAAATTGGGCACGTTGGCCCCTGAAGGTTTAAATTTGGCTCTTGAAAATGTAACCAGTTCTTAAGGTTATTTCTTGTTCCTTTCTAATTGATTTACAATTGTCATGTTTTAAACAATTTTTTTCATTTTTCTTTTATCACCAATTTGCAATACGTCACAATACAGTGACGTTTGTGTGTATTTTGCATTGGTGATGTATATTTTACATTGGTAAATGTATGTTTAACATTGTCTACTAACCCCTGGGGGCAATTTGTATTATTGATGTATTTTTGAATATTTGTTCATGAACATGTATTGCTATATTCTGTACCTTATATAATATGTTTTTGGTTTCTTGTATTCATCTGAAGGTGGTTTATGTGAAACCATTGGAGGCACGTATTCACCGGCACATGAAGGGTCTCTTCTATTTGGACCCAGGTTTAACTTATTAGTGTCTGAACAAAATCAATGAATATATCAACCAATCACTGTGAAGCTCTGTCTATATATGTTTTATCTTGTTTTCATACCCTTGTACCACCTGAGGAAGATAGCTTACTATCGAAACGCGTTGTGGAAAGGGCTCATTAAATACTTATTTTTTTTAGCCCCAAATCCGTTTTCTCTAGTGTCAATCCTTCAGCGCTCCATAGACCGCTTTTTATCTATTCTATACATTCTCTCAGTCCCTCTCTTGGGGGTCAGCTGCAGGAGCAGCTTCCATACAATAACTGCTTAAACCCTTCCCTGTAATTCCCCTCCGTTTGTTCAAATAGAGGACCTGCGTTCAGGGGGCCGCTTCCTCTCAACCAACAGGACCTGTGATGACGCGCATTTGATCCCGAGTCACGTGGTCTGCGGGCGGTCACATGGTCCGCGACCAGGAACCCGGAAACGGTGAGCACAAACGGCGGTCTGCAACACACGGCACGTGGTGTGCCCAGCCACCTGCACCGTGTGGTGAGACTTGCCTGCTCTCTCCATCCTCAGACTGTCACCGGGGTTGTGCAGGGGTGCACAACTCCATTAGGTGAGTGGCCTCTTGGCCGTTTTCTCCATATCAATCCACAAGGTCCTTCACATAGCGCGCTTTTTCTCCTTCTCTCCTTCCCTACATCAACTTGGCACTCTCTTCAAGGAGACACTTTACCCCTTCAACCATTTAAATATTATGTAATTGTGAATGGCAATAGATAAAGATTTATGACAGTTATTTCTATATTCCTGATTACACTTCATCCATACTGTAGATATAGTATATCTTGACTTCAGCAAAGCATTTGACAAAGTATCTCACACCATCCTTATTGAAAAAATGACCAAGTATGCAATGGACCAGGCAACTGTTAGGTGGATTCATAACTGGCTTAGTGATCGGACTCAAAGGGTGGTTGTAAATGGCTTCACATCCAGCTGGATGAATGTCTCAAGTGGGGTACCACAGGGCTCCGTCCTGGGACCTGTATTGTTCAACATCTTTATCAATGATTTAGATGAAGGAATTGAGGGTAAACTGATTAAATTTGCTGATGACACAAAGCTAGGAGGGATAGCTAATACTAGAGAAGAGAGAGAGAGGATTCAAAAAGACCTAAATAAACTGGAGCAGTGGGCAGCAACCAACAGAATGGTTTTTAACAGGGAAAAATGCAAAGTACTACATCTGGGCAATAAAAATGAAAAAAGCATATACAGAATGGGAGGAATAGAGCTAAGCAACAGTACATGTGAAAAAGACTTAGGTATACTAATAGATCATAGACTGAACATGAGTCAACAGTGTGATGCAGCAGCAAAAAAGGCAAATACAATTCTGGGATGTATTAACAGAAGCATACAGTCTAGATCACGTGAAGTCATTATCGGTCTTTACTCCTCTTTGGTCAGACCTCATCTGGAATACTGTGTACAGTTTTGGGCACCACATTTTAAAAAAGACATAGACAAACTGGAGCAAGTTCAGAGAAGAGCGACCAGAATGGTGACTGGTCTGCAAACCATGTCCTATGAGGAACGGTTGCAGGATTTGGGAATGTTTAGCTTGCAAAAAAGAAGACTGAGAGGAGACTTAATAGCTGTCTACAAATATGTCAAGGGCTGTCACATTGTAGAAGGATCATCTTTATTCTCATTTGCACCAGGAAAGACTAGAAGCAATGGGATGAAACTAAATGGGAGGAGACACAGATTAGATATTAGAAAAAACTTTTTGACAGTTAGGGTGATTAATGAGTGGAACAGGCTGCCACGAGAGGTGGTGAGTTCCCCTTCAATGGACGTCTTCAAACAGAGGCTGGACAGACATCTGTCTGAGATGATCTAGTGAATCCTGCTTTGAGCAGGGGGTTGGACCAGATGACCCAGGAGGTCCCTTCCAACTCTACCATTCTATGATTCTATGATTCTATGATACATAGTGATGTATTGTACCTGTGTATGGATGGTGGATACATAGACAGAAGGCCGGGTGGGCACATGACACATTTTGCTCATTAACTAAATAAAAGTTCAAATATTATTCGAGAATGAAGGAAATGAGGAACGAGAGGGAAAGACACAATCGATTGATAGGAGATAAATCAGCAGATAATATAAGGCTACTTACACTCCACTAACTGTAAACCCTCAGAGGAGTTCCGTCCGGCAGTTGCTTATATATCAGCGTGACAACATTCCGTGACCTCATAACCGACAATCACCTACAACCAATGCACTGGACATGAATGGTCTTCTAACCTCTTATGGACACAACTGGTTTTAGCCTTAAAGAGACAGACCATTTTACATTATTTATGTTTTTATCATTGCATTGCATTATTTTTTTCTATAATTTAGTCTTATTTTGCCATGTTTTTTGTGACATTTTTTTTTCTTATTTAGCATTTAGGAAGGAGTGATAATATCCTACAAAACGCGTTTAGCGAATACTGCATCTAGCCAAATTTATCCAGCCGTTGAACTACAAGTTACAGCATCTTTGAGTGTACTATTATCAAATTCTAATGCATTAATAAGCATTCTGTATGAATTGTGGTACCACGAGCTGCAGCATTTTCTTCACACGGTAGTTTTTAAGAAAAATAAAAGATAAAAATTCTAAATCCCCACTTTTCCTGCAATAATAATTCAGAAATAAAAAAATAAGCATCTTTAGTATCGCTGCATCTGGAAAAATTCTGATAAAAATATAAAATTAATAAACTAAAACAGTAAATGCCGTAATGAGAAATAAAACACAAACTTGAAAAAAACTGAAACTCATAGAATTGCAGTTTTTTTTTTAATTTTGGCCACCACATTGTCTTAAAAATTGCAATAAAAAGTAATCATAAAGTCTTAATTTCCCCCAAATTTTATCATTTATCACATTATCAAGTGTCAGCTTTCCATCAGTGATGTACCACTAATGGCGGCAAGTCTCCTGGCTGCTATGCGGCCCGTGAGTTGGGGTGGTCAGTGCCAGTGGTGGCACCACCCCACCACCCGGCTTCGCACTTCCAACTGTATCGGCATCCTGGATGCCAATACAGTTGAAAGCAATAATGGAGGAGAAAGCATCAGCTGACGTCTCATCGGCCATTATATTATATGGAGGGTTATGTGTGGCTATTATATTATATGGAAGGCTATGTGGGGGCCATTATATTCTATGGAAGTCTATGTGGGGGCCATTATATTATATGGAGGGCAATATGGGCCCATTATATTATATGGACGGCAATGTGGTTCCTTTATTTTATATGGAAGGCTATGTGGGATCATTATACTGTTTGGAGGGATATATTGGGACCATTATACTGTTTGGTGGGATACGTGGGGCCGTTAAACTATGTGGTGGCTATTTTACTGTTTGGAGTGCTATGTGGGGGCTATTATAATGTTTAGAGGACTATGTGAGGGCCATTATAATGTTTGGAGGGCTATGTGAGGGCCATTATAATGTTTGGAGAGCTTTGTCTGGCCGTTATACTGTTTATGAGGATTAGTGGAGGCCATTAGAAAGTGTAGAGGTTTGTGTGGGGTCCATCATACTGTGTGGGGTCATCATATTGTATGGAGGGCTGTGTTGGAGTCACAGTTAGGGCATCATACTGGCTTGGGGGGTCATCATACATTGCCAGATGGGTACAGTAGGGTCATCATACTGTACATTTGGAGGGTGCTGTGTAGGAATTCACTGTGGTGGGTATCATACTGTGTTTGGGGGGCACTTTTTGTTGGCATCATATTTTATGAGGGCACTGAAAGAGGAATCTAGGGGCATCAAAAGAAGGTAAATTACTCTGTAAGGGCTGCAAAGTTGAGAGATATGCTCTTCTGTGCCCCACAGAATATATATATATATATATTTTTTTTTTTTCTTAGAGAGGGGAGTAGGGGTGATTAGAAGCTCTGTAATGGGGTCCCATGATTTTTATGTATGCCTCTGCTTGCCACGCTAAAAAAACAGAAAAGCCCTCATAGAGGTTTATTGACGGAAAAATAAAAAATTACATGTCTCAGACAATAGCAACAGAAAACTAAAAAAAATATATATATATCAAGTTTGGTATCGCTATAATTATACTGAATTGTAGAATCATATTGCCAGGTCATTTTTGCCACACAATGAACACTATAAAAACAAAATGGAAAAAAAAAATGTCATAATTGCATTTCCTTCACAAATTCACAGCACTTGGATTTTTTTCCTGTTTTCCAGTACATTGTATGTACAAATGAATTGAGTTATTCCAAACTACAACTCATCTAGGAAAAGAAAAAATTCCCCATCTGCCTTTTTTGACGGAAAACTGAAAAAGTTATGGCTCTTGGAAGAAAGGGAGGAAAAAAGCAAAAACAAAAAATCGTTCTATTGAGAAGGGGTTAAAGACAAGATCATAATGACCGCCGTCGCAACCAGGACCTGTTGCTTGCACGCTGAAGTCAGCTGCAGGTTTCAGAAGAGGACCCCGCACGGCGGAGGAGAAGAGGGAAGGTGAGGATAATGCCTTTTTTTTTTGTAGACATTACAGAACAGAGGCAAAACAGGGGATATATACCAGGATGGGGCACAGGGTAAGTGACATATGTACTAGGATGGGGGATGTACTGTATATACCAGAATGGAACACATGATGGACACATATACCAGGATGAGGGACTTATATACAAGGATGGAGAGCATCAGATGCAGAGAAGCAATTGACGCGCCCCCTGGGCCGTGGGGTAGTCGGCAGCCGGGCCTCTGCGTATGCCGGTGGGGGATATCACGGTGGCTGGCCCGGTCTGTGACCCAGGGCGGTCAGTAAAAAAATGGGAATATTTATAGGGAATTTGGAAAGTTTGTGACGCCACCTGTGGAATGCGGCTAAGGGGAGCCGCTGCTGCGGAGCAGTACTCTGGAGCTGGTGTTACGGCAGCAGGGATGGTGTGGCTCTCCACAGGTAGAGCTGGCTCCAGGGCAGTGTAGGGGTGAACGGTGGATGGTGCAGGGGAGAGACGGCAGGATGGTCCCAGAGGAAAGACGGACACTCACACGGGGGTAAGCTTCAGTACCTTTACTGGTGATGCTGCAGGCACGGTCCAGGGTACTCCAGGCGAAGGGCGCACTTTTGGACTGTCCGCAGTGAGCGGGTATAGGGCCTCCTGATCCATGGCTTTACTCTCTGAGCTTCTGACCTGCCTGGAGCTAGGCCTTGCTTGGTTACTGTCTCTCTTTGCACCTGCTGACCTGGTGGTAGGGCCTTCTCCTGGAGATCACTCTCCCTTGACGCCGGGGCCTTCCTGACTCCTAGCCCTGGAACTGCAATCAGCATTTGGTGAACTTGGGACCTGTGTCCTCCAGGGGTTCCGGTGGTTCCTACTGGGTGTAAAGGGTCCCTGTGAGCGTGGACCCGGTGTCCGATATATATATATATCGGGGTGAGCCTGTTATGCTCCTCTGCCCCCTCGCTACGTCTTCCTTCTCCTCTCGCCTTTGGCCACACTCAGGGCCCTCACTAGGCTCTCACACGTGCTGTAGGCCTTGGCTCGCCTAAGCACAGCAGCCAGCGTGCTGCCTCTTCGCTGCTATCTGAGCGTCAGCACGCTCTCAGACTCCTTCTCAGTCTGACTCTCAACTCTCAACTCCAACACCGAACACTAAACTGGAACTGAGCTGCCTGGCTCCACCCTCCCTATATATATCCCTAACGGGCTCCCTCTGCTGGTCTGAGGTGGTAAGGTGGAGGTGTGTGAATGTGTTAGGGCCTCTTGTGAAGAAGTCCATCCATGCACCCTTCTGGGATCTATGGCACCAGTGCGTAGCAGGGCGCCACAGAATGATGGGAGAGGGAGTGTCACATGAACCTCCTTCCTCCATCATTGCTTTCAATTGTATCGGAATCTGGGGGGGGCGGTTCTCACTGGCCAGAGGGGCAACCCAATGCGGCACTGACACCGGTTCTTCCCAGCTCATGGGCCCCATAGCAGTCACCTGGCCTGCCACCATTGGGGGTACGTCACTGCCCATGACCCAAGCTCTGCAAGGCATGTTGTATGTTCAACTACTGCCTAGAATGTTGAGTTTTCTGGGTTTGAGTCCTGGGAGTGGTTCGCAAAAAAAAAAAATTATAGGTTTCTAATAGTGATGGGCGAGCACTAAAATGCTCGGGTGCTTAATGCTCGGGCTGAGCAAATTGGAATACTCGGGTGCTCAACTCAAGCAACTAGCCCAATGTAAGTCTATGGGAAACTCGAGCATTTTTCAGGCAGCTCCACCCGGCGGTCTGCAGAGGGCCTAAAAATTGCCCAAATCGATGGGAACAGTGCTCAAATGACATGGGGACAGCATGGGGAAGACCCCTGGAAGCAGTTCTGACTCCCAGGTCACTGCTGTCAACAATGTTGTCAGAGGTATTACGCCACTTTTACAGACTCACAATAAAACATACAAAAACAAATCCAAAATGGATTTTCCTGAGAAATATGTTAAGGAACATCCTTTCCAGGGTAATGACTTGCATGTAAGATAAAATAAATAACCAAAACCAAAAATACTCCTCCACACCTTGGGCTGTGTTCATACGTAGAGTTTTTGATGCGTTTTTGCACTTTTGCATTGATTTCAACCAAACAAATGCATTCACTGGGAAATGTCATTTTAACATTTTACAACCTTATCTGGCCATGTGGTGTGTGACACATCATCAGACACATGCATACAGTACTGAAAAGAAGTGGGAACAGCTTGGGGAAGACCCCTGGAAGCATCTCTGTCTCCCAGGTCACTGCCTAAAACTGTACCCATCATAAGTGATCCTTGGCGCATATGAAGATGCCTTCTGCCATGCACCTGTCGTTGCAGACTTGCAACAATCACCGTTCATGTTCTTGTCCCAGTGCGACGTTCAGTTGTCCCTACCCCATCCTTTGGAATGCAAGCACAAGTATGCAGCCAGCCACCCACCCACAGGCTGCAATACTATACTGCCAAATTTTTGACAGCTGCTTGCACTAGAAATGTGGTCTTTTATGCAGCCATTATTTCTCCCGGTATCGTCTCCGCCTTCCACAAGCACGGGTCCCACAACATTACCCGTGCCTTTTCCAGTGCACTTACTGGGAAGGACCGCCTAACCACAACCACGTGGTCAAGTGAATGTGGCCAGGGACGCTACAGAGCCAGTCCACAGCTTTTTTTTGCTGAGAGTTGTATTTCACCACAGCCATATTCTTTAGCTTGGTGAAAGGACTTGGGAAACCATATCTACTCCAGCTGTCATTTTGCACCGGAAGTCCTCTAAAGTTGCTTTCACTTGAAATGTGGCCTTTTAGGCTCGTGGAGGCGGCAGCTTTTCAAAACCTCATGACGGCGGCGGCCGGGTGTCCATACTCGGTCCTCAGCTGCCACTATTTCTCCCGGTATCGTCTCCGCCTTCCATAAGCACGGGTCCAACAACATTACCCGTGCCCTCCCCAGTGCACTTACTGGGAAGGACCTCCTAACCGCAAACAGGTAACTGTGGCCAGAGACGGTATGGAGCCAGTCCACAGCTGAGTTGTATTTCACCACAGCTATATTCTTTAGTTCAGCGAAAGGACTGGCATAGAGAGAAACCGTATCTACTCTGGGTGTCATTTCTCCCAGGAAGTCCACTAACAATTTAAAGACACATAGAGCAGGGCCACAGTAACAAGTACAACATGTTTCCATTAGAAAGGAGAAGGTCTGCTATACAGTTATAGGGTATGCAGTGAGTCCAACGGCTGACCAATTTCAAGAAAAACCCCACTAACAATTTAAAGACTCATAGAGCAGGGCCACTGTAACAACAAATTCCCATTAGAAAGGAGAGGGTTTCCCATAATGTTGGCCTATGCAGTGAATGCAAGGGCTGCCAAAAATTGGGAGGCAATCCAATTTCCCTTGGAAGAGACTTAGAGGGCCTCATAAAAAAATGTTCCCATTAGAAAACTCTCCTATAGTTGTAATGCCCATGCACTAAGTGTATGGGCTGACAGACATTTATCCGTGGGGGGTATATACGAACATGCTGTATAAAAAAATTTTTTTACGGGCATCATAAAAACTAGTGTTGAGCAAGCACTAAAATGCTCGGGTGCTCGAAGCGCGGGCTGAGCTCACCATGATACTCGGGTGCTCGACCCGAGCTACGAGCCCAATGTTAGTCTATGGGAGACCTGAGCATTTTTGCGGTGGCACTCCTGGCAGTCTGTAGAAAGCCTAAAAAGTGCCCAAAACCACAGTGACAGTGCTCAAAAGACATGGGGACAGCATGGGGATCGCCCCTGGAAGCATTTCTGACCCCCAGGTCACTGCTGTCAACAACGTGGTCAGAGGTATTAAGTCACGTTTACGGGCTCACAATAAAACGTTCAAAAACGAAACTGAAACTGCTTTCCTGTGAAATTTGTTAAGGAATTTCCTTTCCAGGGTAAAGATTTGTGTATAAGGTAAAATAAATAACCAAAAACAAAAATACTCCTCCTCACCTTGGGCTATGTTCACAAGTAGGATTTTTCATGCATTTTTGCACTTTTGTATTACTTTCAATCGTGACAAATGCATTCACCAGGAAATGTCATTTTAACATTTTACAATCTTATCTAGCCATGTGCTGTGTGACACATGCATACAGTGCTGAAAAGACAAGGGAACAGCATGGGGAAAACCCCTGTAAGCATCTCTGACTTCCAGGTCACTGCCTAAAAGTGTGCCCATCAGAAGTGATCCTTGCCGCATCAGAAGATGCAGACTTGCAACTATCCCTGTGCAAGTCCTTGTCCCAGGGCAATGTTCAATTGTACCTCCCCCATTTCTTGCAATGCAAGCGCAAATATTCAGCTAACCACCCACCCACCCGCCGTCTGCAATACCATACTGCTAGCTTTCACTTGAAATGGGGCCTTTTAGATTGGAGGAGGCCGAAGCTGGCCACTACCTCATGGCTGCTTCGGCAGCGAGGTATCCATACTCAGTCCCAATCCTCCCGGCAGCCGGGTGTCCACGCTCGGTCCCCAGCCGCCAGGGGGTGGCCGGGTGTCCATACTCGGTCCCCAGCCGCCCTGTGGCCGGGTATCCACACACGGTCCCCAGCCGCCTGAGGGCGGCCGGGTGTCCATAAACGGTCCCCAGCCGCCCCTATTTCTCCTGTCACCTTCCCCCACTATTTTCTTAGCCTGGCCTGCTTTAGGGCAGCATTGGACGAGCCCACCAGAGAACCAGACTCCTCCGGTGGGCCCTGGCTTCTGACTCGCCCCCTGGGCCGTGGGGCACTCGGATCCGGGCAATAGGGGGAACGATGGGAGTAGTAGTGGCAAACCGGTTCCGTGGCTCAGGGTGGTCAGGCCAGTGGTAGTCCGTTATGTGTTATTAATTATGTCCGACTACGCCACCCGTGGATTTGCGGTTATTAGGAACCGCCGCTGCATGCAGACCGCTGGGGCTGATGAGGTGTGCAGCTATGGTAGTGTGACTCCCCACGGGAAGAGTGCGGCCCCAGGGCAGTATAGTGGATGGTGGGAGTAATGGTAGTGAGAGTCCCAGTGCTGATAGTGCTGGAGGAACAAGGAGCACACAGACAACAGGTTGCAGTCCAGGGTCTTTACTAAACAGGTAAACTGACCCACAAACAGTCCCGGCTAGGAGGGGACCTGGATGTCTGAGAGCAACGGGGAAATTGGCCCTGGTCAGGGTGAGGGTGTAGGCCTACCGTGCTTTCTGCGCTCCTTCTGGCTATCTCCTCCTGATAGGGTAACAGCCCACGTTTCCGAGCTTTCCGTGTTTTCTCGCCTGTATGGCCTGCGACGTGGGTTCCTTTCTGCTCCCAGCCTTGTACGGCTTTACTGGTCCCTTCGGTTGTGGCAGGGCCTCCAGGCTTTTTAGGCCAAGGAATGTACAGTCCCTTGCGGACTGGTTCTCTGCTGGGGGATGTGGAATCCTTCCAGCCTCAGACACCAAAGTCTGGTAAAATTAAGTCTTTTCTCTGCCAAGACAGGCTCTCTTCGCCTCTTGTCTCTGGCTTGTGGCTCTCCTACTGCCACACTTCCTCTTAGGTGCAACACAACTTTCTGTCCCTGCTCTGGGACACCTCTCAGTGCTGAGGCAGGTCGTCCAGTACTCCCTAACCCTGCCCTCAGTACCAGCTTTTATAGGGGCAGCCAGCTCCCCCTACTGGCCTGAGACAGGAGGCATTGCATGCTAATGTTCCCCTGACTAGAGAATCTCCCCCTTGCTCTCAGACACAGCTTTAATTACACTTGTGGCATCCAGGTCAGGGTGACACATTCCCCCCTAGTGAAATTTAGTACTCCGGGACTAAACAATAAACAAAGACAATATGCATAACAATAAAACAATAACAGACAGACGAAGCACAAATTGAGTTCTTAAGGTCACAGTGTGGCCTGTGACCGGGTGTCCATATCACCAAAACAACGGGGAGCCTTTACCAGGTGGGGGTCTGTACTACCCCAAGTCCTTTACAGTCTTAGTTCATTCCTTGGTTAGGCTCCAAACGCAGTCCATACAAGGTCCCGGTTATAAAAAGTCCATAATCTGTGAGTCCTTACGGTAACTGCAAGAAACTGAAACACAGAATTACCAAACAAGCATGTAACTTGGCAAACAATTCAACATTTGGCAACAGGGTTATTTTCAATCTTAGTACACTCTATATTCTCCAGCGAGCGGGTATCTGTCCCTTTGTGCTCCTGGTTGACCTACGTAGCCCACTGTCTGGTGGTGGACCAATCTGGCTTTCCCCACTAGCGTTAGGGGTACAGCTACCAGCTGGGTGTACAGGTAAGGCAGGCAGCTGTCTGCGGGTCCTTTGGCTTACCGCAGGCATGGCAGGCTCACTGTCATCAGAGGGTTGACTCTCCTGGGCTGCTGGTACAGGCTCTTCTGCCTCTGGAACCGCTTGCTCCTCTTCACCTTCCGGCTCTGGTGTTGGTTGTTGCTGTGCCGGTTGCAGGAAATGCAGGACAGGTACCACTATGGCATCATTTATGCGAGTCCAGGACTGAGGGAACTCTCCGAGAACGGTGCTGATCATTTCTTCCTTGTCCTCTGCGGGTTCAAGGTCACTCTGATCCTCTTCTGCACTACGGAGTTGCTCGGGGCACCTTTTGAGGTGGTCTCTGGAGACGACACTAGTGGTTTCTCCTCCGTCCTTGGTGATTAAGCACACCTTTGGGTTGTCGTGGTCAGACTGCAGTACGGTGTAGGGTTCCCTTTCCCACTGGTCGTCCAACTTATGTAGCCTTCTTTTTCGCTTTAGGACTTGCTCACCAGTTTCTAGGGGACTAGCAGGGGCGTGTTGATTGAAGAGTCTTTCTTGCTTCTCTCTCACCTGGGCCAGGCTCTTCTCCACACTCTCCTGTACCTTCTTGTACTGCAGTTGCCTTTCCGTATCCCAGTCCGCATCCGGGGAGGTGTCCTCAGGTATTAGAACTCCCATCTCCAGGTCTACGGGCAGCTTACCCGGTCTGGCTCGCTTCAGGTAAGCCAGGGTGCAGTTTGTAGCATTCACCGGGATATTGTTGTATAGGTCTATCAGGTCCGGCTGTTTTTCTTGCCACAGGCTGCGTTCCTCCAGGGGCAACGTCTTCAGGAGATCAATGACTATATTGTTCATCTTCTCACACATCCCGTTGGTTTGTGGATGGTAAGGCATTGACCGAATTTTCTTACAGCCATAGAGGTTGCAGAACTCCTGGAAGATTTCAGCCTCGAACGCTGGACCCTGGTCTGTCAGGACCTGTTCCGGATACCCGTGTGGATGGCAGAAGTATTGCTGGAAGGCTCTGGCCGCTGTTTGGGCTGTCAAGTCCTTTACCGGGACCACCACTAGAAAACGGGAATAGTGGTCCACTATTGTCAGGGCATAGATGTATCCTGACCGGCTTGGAGCCAATTTGACGTGGTCCAGAGCTACCAGCTCAAGAGGCTGCGTGGTGACGATGGGCCTCAAGGGTGTCTTCTGGCTGGTGCGGTCCTTCCTCCTCAGGTGACAAGGGCCACAGTCTCTGCACCACTTTTCTACAGCTCCTCTCATGCCGACCCAAAAGAATCTTCCTCTTAGCAGGAACTCCAGTTTCTTCCAACCGAAGTGTCCCGCTCTGTCATGGTAAGCCCCCAGGACCATAGCTGCATCTCGCCTTGGGACCACGACTTGCCAGGTCAGCTCGTGCGTCCGGTGGTTAACAATCCTTCTGCACAACTTGCCTTTGTAGAGGAACAGCTTGCTCTTCTCCTTCCATAGCTGCTTGGCTTCCTCTGGGGCATCTGGATCTAGGCGGGCGTCTTCCCGGGTCAGCAGATCTTTCACCAGGCGGACTGCAGGGTCACTATCTTGGGTCTCGGCCCAGCTGTGGTGAGGTAGGGGATTCATCATCACAGTTGTTAGATCCTCCTCCTTCACGCGGTGAGAGTGTTGAGCGGCTCCATACCGGTGAAACGCGGGGAGTTCTACCTCCTCCAGCTCTTCTGGGTCTTCGTCACCTTCAGGTAAGTGAGGCATCCTTGATAGGGCGTCCACGTTGGCGTTGGTTTTGCCTGCCCGGTACTTGATCACGAAGTCATAGTTGGAGAGACGGGCCATCCACCGCTGTTCCAGGGCACCCAGTCATGCATTGTCCAGGTGTGTCAACGGGTTGTTGTCCGTGTACACGGTGAACTTTGCTGAGGCCAGGTAATGCTTGAAGCGTTCCGTCACGGCCCACACCACCGCCAAGAATTCTAGCTTGAAGGAGCTGTAATTCTCCGGGTTCCTCTCGTTTGGCCTCAGCTTCCGACTGGCGTATGCGATCACCCGTTCTCTGCCCTGTTGGTTTTGGGACAGTACGGCTCCCAGTCCCACATTACTGGCATCTGTGTGGAGAATGAAAGGCTGGCCGTAATCAGGGTAGGCCAGGATCTCATCCCCTGTGAGGGCCATCTTTAGCTGACGGAAGGACTCCTCTTCCGGTTTATCCCACTTGAAGGGTGGCTTTTGACTTCGGGACTTAGACTGTCCGATCAGGAGGTCCTGCATAGGAGCTGCCATCTTAGTGAACCCGGGGATGAACCTTCGGTAGTAGCCTACCAACCCGAGAAACTGTCTCACCTCTTTGATGTTCGAGGGGCTTGGCCAGCTCTTGATTGCCGTGACCTTGTCAGGGTCGGGGGCCACTCCTTCCGCGCTTACCACGTGCCCTAGGTACTGGACCTTTGGTTTCAGCAGGTGACACTTCGATGGTTTCACCTTCAGGCCATAGCCTGCCGGGGCTTCGAACACCTCGGCCAGGTGCTTGAGATGGTCCTCGTAGGTCTTCGAATAGATGATCACGTCGTCCAGGTAAAGGAGGACCGTCTCGAAGTTTCGGTGCCCTAGACAGCATTCCATCAGCCGCTGGAAGGTCCCTGGTGCGTTGCAGAGCCCGAAAGGCATACAGTTGAATTCGCTCAGTCCCATCGGGGTGGTGAAGGCGGTCTTCTCCTTGTCAGCCTCTGCCACAGGAACCTGCCAGTACCCGCTAGTAAGGTCCAAAGTAGAAAAGAAGTTAGCAGATTTTAGTGCGGCTAAAGACTCCTCTATTCTAGGCAGCGGATATGCGTCTTTGTGGGTGATACGGTTGATTTGTCTATAGTCCACGCACATTCTCATGGTGCCGTCTTTCTTTTTCACCAGAAAGAAGGGGGCTGCCCAGGGGCTACAGCTATCTCTAATGACCCCAGCTTCTTTCATCTCTCTTAGCATGCCCTTGGCGTTCTGATAATGTGCAGGGAGTACAGGCCTGTGTCTCTCTTTTATTGGTGGGTGGCTTCCTGTGGGGATGTGGTGTTCTATCCCCTTTACTCTGCCGAAGTCTAGCGGGTGCTTACTAAAGACTCTCTCGTACTCCTGTACCACCCGGTAGACTCCTTGTTTTTGGTGCAGGGGAGTGGAGTCAGCACCCACGTGGAGTTTCTGGCACCAGTCCTCCTTTTGTTTCTGGGAGCCATTACCCTGCGCCTGTGGAGATGGAGGCAAGGGCTCCACGGCCCTGATAGCTTGGTGTTCGACAACAAACAGTTTGGCGAGTGTAGCGTACCTGGGTAAGTGTACCTCCCTCTCCCCAATGTTGAGGATGCGGACGGGCACCCTCCCATGACGGACATCAACCACCCCCCGGGCTGTCAAAATGGTGGGCCTGCTGTCTGAGTACACGGGTTCTACCATGGCTTGGTAGTCTCTACCTCTCAACCCGATTGCAGTCCGACACCAGATCATCATTTCACTTTTGGGAGGCATGGAAATGGGGAATGGATCACTGAGTCTTACGCTACCGATCTCACCACCAGACAGTTCTACCTGCTGCCGTCTCATCAGGGCTTTTATCTCCTTGTTGAGGACTCTCTGTTGGCTGGAACTAGCATTCACCGCCACCTGTTGTAGAATTCCAATTACCTCTGAAAGACAATTTTCAATTATGTTAGTACCCACAGTTATTTTAGGGTGACTTTCATGACGGTCAATGTCCACAATAATCACTCCCTGTGCCGGCAGTTCAACTTTACCAATTTTAATGGTCATCTCCTTGAACCCCATCTGCGGCACGGGTAAGCCATTACTGGCGATGATGCTCAAGTTACTGTCTGGGTACCGTGTGATATCAGCATCAGTCCAATACTGCTTAAAAAGTACATAAGGGATTGTGGTTACTTGCGACCCAGTATCCAGCAAGGCGCTTATGGGGATACCGTCCAGCACCACGGGTAAAACCGGGCGCCCCCCCACGTACTTATTACGCCAATTGTAAGAGCCTGGTGATCTTATGCCTGGGGGTTGGCCCTCTGCCCCAGGTTGGACCCGTTTAAATTACAGTACCTGGAAATGTGTCCGGGCTGGTTGCATCGACGGCAAATGGGCTGTCCATCCTCTGCGTAGCGGTCTGTGGGCCTCCCTCGGAACGACGGGATCCTCCTCTGTCGACGCCACGGGACATCCTCCGGACTTGAAGCCAGCTCGATGGGTCTTGAGGGGTCCACTCGCAACGCCTGGACGGTCCTGGTCAATGCCGCGACGCTCCTGGTCAGCTCCTGGACTTGGTGGTGCAGGTCTTTCGACGGGGCTTGGTTCAGGGCCTGTGCATCAGCCTCCACGGAGTCCATAGAGGAGGGCGCCGCCTCCTGGTGGTGGGTGATAGCAGGGCGCCGGGGGTTTATAGCGCCACTGGTTGCAGATTCACGGAGCACCCTTATGGCCCTGTCCTTAAATTGGGCAAAGGTCAGGTCGGGGTTCTGAAAGAACATGAGGCGCAGTTGGGCCCTGTGGGCGCTAGACAGCAGACCCTCTATGAATTGTTCTGTTAGCAGCTTATCGGTTTCCTGCACACTGCCAGGGTCAGTTTGTTGAATAGCCCTCAAGGCTTCCTGCAGATTTAGGGCATAGTCTCTGATGCTGTCCTGTGCCCGCTGCTTACATCCATAGAACCTCATTTTAATCTCAGCGGAGGTACGTGTATCAAATGTACCCCGCAGCCGGGCCAGAATACCCTTCACAGTCCTTTTCTCCTCAGTGGGCCATGATTTTACCTCCCTTTGGGCTGCGCCAGTTAACTGCCCTGCCAATATGCTGACCTTCTGCTCCTCTGTCAGGGGGTAAACCTGGAACAAACTGTACAGCCTTTCTTTAAAGTCAGTTAGGGCATGGGGCTCCCCTGAGTATTTGGGCAGCCAGGCCGCTCCAGGGATGCAGCTGCATTGGTGGTAGTGGGCGCCCCTGTGTCCGACATCTTCCTCCCCCCTAGTTAAGCGTGGCCTACCTTCCGACGATCCTCTTCTGTAGGCCGCGGCTCCGCTGCTGCTGCTATGGACGAGGACCTGGCGTCGCGTCCTGATGACGTCAGCGTCGCTCTCTCTCCCTTCCAGGACCTTGCGCAGCGTCGGTGCGTGGGGCGGAGCTTCGGATCTCGTGCAGTTTTGACGTCCACGCCACTCTTCTTCCCGCGCGGCATCCTGAAGATGGCGTCCGATGGCGGGAAGCAGCCGCGGATGGCAGGAAGATGGCAGAAGACGGCGGGAAACGATCCAAGATGGCGTCCGATGGCGGGAAACGACTCCGGGCGGCGGGAAACGGTCCATGATGGCGACTGATGGCGGGAATCGGCTCCGGATGGCGGGAAACTTCGCCACAGGTAAGTTTACAAAAGTCTTTTTCAGGCACGCAGTACCCGGTGGTTGCGGGCACGAAATCCTGCCGAGTACGCCAAAACTGACTCGCCCCCTGGGCCGTGGGGCACTCGGATCCGGGCAATAGGGGGAACGATGGGAGTAATAGTGGCAACCCGGTTCCGTGGCTCAGGGTGGTCAGGCCAGTGGTAGTCCGTTATGTGTTATTAATTATATCCGACTACGCCACCCGTGGATTTGCGGTTATTAAGAACCGCCGCTGCATGCAGACCGCTGGGGCTGATGAGGTGTGCAGCTATGGTAGTGTGACTCCCCTTGGGAAGAGTGCGGCCCCAGGGCAGTATATTGGATGGTGGGAGTAATGGTAGTGAGAGTCCCAGTGCTGATAGTGCTGGAGGAACAAGGAGCACACAGACAACAGGTTGCAGTCCAGGGTCTTTACTAAACAGGTAAACTGACCGACAAACAGTCCCGGCTAGGAGGGGACCTGGATGTCTGAGAGCAACGGGGAAATTGGCCCTGGTCAGGGTGAGGGTGTACGCGTACTCTGCTTTCTGCGCTCCTTCTGGCTATCTCCTCCTGATAGGGTAACAGCCCATGTTTCCGAGCTTTCCGTGTTTTCTCGCCTGTATGGCCTGCGACGTGGGTTCCTTTCTGCTCCCAGCCTTGTACGGCTTTACTGGTCCCTTCGGTTGCCTTCAGTTGTGACAGGGCCTCCAGGCTTCTTAGGCCAAGAAATGTACAGTCCCTTGCGGACTGGTTCTCTGCTGGGGGTTGTGGAATCCTTCCAGCCTCAGACACCAAAGTCTGGTAAAATTAAGTCTTTTCTCTGCCAAGACAGGCTCTCTTCACCTCTTGTCTCTGGCTTGTGGCTCTCCTACTGCCACACTTCCTCTTAGGTGCAACACAACTTTCTGTCCCTGCTCTGTGACACCTCTCAGTGCTGAGGCAGGTCGTCCAGTACTCCCTAACCCTGCCCTCAGTACCAGCTTTTATAGGGGCAGCCAGCTCCCCCTACTGGCCTGAGACAGGAGGCATTGCATGCTAATGTTCCCCTGACTAGAGAATCTCCCCCTTGCTCTCAGACACAGCTTTAATTACACTTGTGGCATCCAGGTCAGGGTGACACACTTCTCCATCAGGGGAGTTGAGAGTGCCAAGGTGAGGAGCATGATGATGATAGAAGTTAGTGTGGCGCCCCTGAGGGTTCAGTCGCCACAGAGATACTGCACCTCACCCCGAGGTGTGGTGTCTCCCTTCTCTCAGGTAAGATGGGAATGCTGCACGGAACCCCAACCACCTACATCCAACACAACACTGCTCCAGGCCAGCAGGAGGGGCAAGACGCAATGTAGTTTTCTGCTGATCCCTGACCCTGGCTGGAGTAGGGGGGAACCCAAAGATAGGGGGAACCAATAGTGGGTGTGGGTGGAGGAAGTTGATACACGGAGCACATATACAGTAGGTATATAATAGGAAGCCATATTAGGAAAGGCGGTCTATAGTGAGGGCTGTGCAGAGGAACAGTCCGGGAGCAGAGGCTCAGGCAGAGTTCTGCTCCACAGTTAGGGCCCAGCATAGTGGCCCGAAGGGGAGCAGGGAGTAGGCTCCAGTTCTAAGAAGGAATCCCAAGGGGGTACGGCGCATGCAGAACGGCACCCGTACGTCCTGTTCCTGCCCTGTGTCAGGAGGGATCGAGCTTGCCGCATTCTAAACCCCAGGGGGTCAGGTTGGTCCCGGATCCGACGTACAGGAAGGACTTCAGCATACCCGAGCAGGATTAAGAGTGGGCAGCGTAGGGCAACGGTGAGAAGGACCAAGTGTGAAGAAGGTCAAATTAGGCACATCTGAAAGTGGGGTTCTGCCAAGCATACCTAAGCTGCTTGAAGGAGGACTGAACCGGTGAACGCAGCGTGACGAGGGAGGCCTTCACCTGTAAAGTGCACTTGTGAATTGCCTAAGAACTGTGAGTAAAGCCTTGGACGACTGCAACGAACAGCCTCTGTCTGTTTCTACACTGGCGCTATCTACCTGCACCACAACGCCCAGTACACTTCACCCACCATTCATCTATTTATCTGTACTGCCCTGAGGCCCGCTCCACCTGTAGGGAGCTGAAACATCTTAAGCTGCCTTGACACCTGCCTCAGAGGACTGTTGCAGCGCTGGTGACCTTCACCAGACACCACAGGTGGCATCACGAACTATCTGAACTTTTATTATTAATTGCTACCCCTCTTTGTGCACTGACCGCCCTGGGCCAGCCACCGTGATATACTGCTCCAGACAGTAAGGCCCCCGGGGGGTGAGTCATTAGCATCTGCTTTGTTTTCTTTTAATGCTAGCATAAGTGTGCAGCCTGCCACCCACCCACCCCCAGGCTGCGATGCCATACTGCTAGCTTGCACTTGAAATGAGGCCTTTTAGTTTGGAGTAGGCCGAAGCTGGCCACTACCTCATGGCTGCTTCGGTGGCCTGGTATCCATACTCAGTCCCCAGCCGCCCGGCGGCCGGGTGTCCATAAACGGTCCCCAGCCGCCCTTATTTCTCCTATCACCTTCTCACACACCTTTCTTAGCCTGGCGTGCTTTAGGGCAGCATTGGACGAGCCCACCAGAGAACCAGACTCCTCCGGTGGGCCCTGGCTTCTCCATCAGGGGAGTTGAGAGTGCCAAGGTGAGGAGCATGATGATGGTGATAGAAGTTAGCATCTGCTTTGTTTTCTTGGAATGCAAGCGCATATATGTAGTAGCGTCTGGGACTGAGGTGGTCAGCGTTTTGGCGCATATCCTACCTCCTCCGAGGATTGCTGGATGTTTTCCTGCTACTATCCCAGTTCTATGACTCCCGTGAAAACAAAGCTTCAGGTGATAAATGATGGATGAGGTGGTGGCAAAGGAGAAAGAGCAGGAGGAACAGGGACCATTCACATCAATATCAGGCCAGTCAACCACACATGTCTTGTAGGATATGTTTCTGTACCAAAAGGAGCGGTTCGGCTACACAGTTATAGGGCATACAGTGAGTGCAATGCCTACCAAAAATTTAGAGGCATTCCAATGCCCCTTGGAAGTGACATGAAGGTCAGAGGGCCTTAACTAAACCATTTTTTCCATTTATAGCAACTGGGTCTCCTGTGCACTGTTGGCCTAAGCAGTGAATGGCAGGCTTTCCAAAAATTATGAGGAACTGCAATGCCCCTTGAAACAGACGTGGATTACAGCGTTCTAAAAACCTTCTACCCATTATTGGGGAGTGGGTCTCCCTTAGTGTTCGCCTATGCATTGAAAAGCAAAAGCTGACGAAAATTAGGAGGAAATGCAATGCCCGTTGGAAGAGTCGTGGAGGTTGCAGTAGCTTAACAAGACAGTTTGAATGCCCCTTGGAAAATTGGTGGAGGTCACAGTAACTTAACAGGATGGTTTTAATGCCCCTCGGAAGTAACTTAACAAGACGGTTTGAATGCCCCTTGGAAAAGTGGTGGAGGACACAGTAGCTTAACAAGATGGTTTTAATGCCCCTCGGAAGAGACGTGCAGGTCACAGTAGCTTAACAAGACGGTTTTAATGCCCCTTGGAAGAGTGGTGGAGGTCACAGTAGCTTAACAAGACGCTTTTAATGCCCCTCGGAAGAGACATGGAGGTCCCAGTAGCTTAACAAGATGGTTTTAATGCCCCTTGGAAAAGTGGTGGAGGTGACAGTAGCTTACCAAGATGGTTTGAATGCCCCTTGGAAAAGTGGTGGAGGCCACAGTAGCTTAACAAGATGGTTTTAATGCCCCTTACAAGAGCCATACAGTATATCATCTTAAAAACATTATTCCCATTATTGGGGAGTGGGTCTCCCATAGTCTTTGCTTATGCCTTCCAAGCAAAAGCTGCCAAAAATTAGGACGGAGAAACTTGCAATGCCCCTTACAAGAGCCATGCAGTATAGCATATTACAAACATTATTCCCATTATTGGGGAGTGGGTCTCCCATAGTCTTTGCTTATGCCTTCCAAGCAAAAGCTGCCAAAAATTAGGATGGAGGAACTTGCAATGCCCCTTACAAGAGCCATGCATTACAGCATATTACAAACATTATTCCCATTATTGGGGAGTGAGTCTCACATAGTCTTTGCTTATGCATCCCAAGCAAAAGATGCCAAAAATTAGGACTGAGGAACTTGCAATGCCACTTACAAGAGCCATGCAGTACAGCATATTACAAACATTATTCCCATTATTGGGGAGTGGGTCTCCCATAGTCTTTGCTTATGCCTTCCAAGCAAAAGCTGACAAAAATTAGGATAGGGGAACTTGCAATGTTCCTTACAAGAGCCATGCAGTACAGCATATTACAAACATTATTCCCATTATTGGGGAGTAGGTCTCCCATAGTCTTTGCTTATGCCTTCCAAGCAAAAGCTGACAAAAATAAGGACGGAGGAACTTTCAATAATGGCATCATGGACCACGGTCACCCTGGTGGTATAGTGGTGGTGGAGACTGAGGATAAGGAGAAGAACATAAAAGAGCCGAAATGAGGAAGCGTATACCCATGTGTGGGTGTGAAGCGGTGCATGTGAATACACCTCAGGAAATAACACAGTGGATTTGACTTTATGTTACTCTGCTGTCATTTGGTGGTGATGAGAAGTCTGGCCCAATCCAGCCCTTGTTCATTTTGATGAGGGTCAGCTTGTCAGCATTGTCAGTTGACAGGCGAGTGCGCTTATCAGTTATAATTCCCCCAGCGGCAATAAAAACACGCTCCGATAACACGCTAATGGCAGGGCAGGCCAGCACCTCCAAGGCGTACAGAGCGAGTTCATTCAAAGTGTCCAGCTTGGATACCCAATAATTAAAAGGCACAGAGGAATCACGGAGGACGCTGGTACGGTCAGCAAGGTACTCCCTCACCATCTTTTGAAACTTTCCTCTCCTTGTGAGAGTACCCCGCGCCTCAGGGTATGTCCGAAGGGAGGGTCTGAGAAAACTGTCCCAGAACATTGACAGTGTTCCCCTGCTTCTGCTGGATTGGAGTTACATCTCTCTTGCATGTACGCCTTGGTTGGGCAACGAACTGTGACCTCTGCCGCTAGCGTGTTCAGATGGGAATTCTGCAGCAAGCGCCTTCTGGTACTGCCCCATTTTTGTAGACCTCTCCACCTCAGGAATAAGAGAGTGAAAGTTCTCCTTGTAGTGGGGGTCTAAAAGTGTCACCAACCAGTAATGACTGTCACCCAACATTTTGACAATACGAGTGTCATGGTTAAGGCAGCGTAACATAAAGTCAGCCATGCGTGCCAGACTGGTAACAGGCAAGACTTCCGTGTCCTCACCAAGATGACGACTGACCATGCTCTCCTCCTCCTTTTCCTCCCCCCTGTCCTGAGGCCACCCACGCTGAATCAACGGTATGACAGTTGTACAGGTACTACAGTCTACAGCGCATGATACAAGCTCTTGTTCTTCCTCCTCCTCCACCTCTCCCTCATTGTCCCCTAATGCACGTTGGGATGAGATGAGGCTGGGCTGTGTGTAATCAACCGCTACGGCTTCTTGATCCATCTCATCATACTCTGGCTGCAATGCCTCCTCTTTAATTCTCCGCAGAGAGCATTGCAAAAGACAGACGAGTGGAATGCTGACGCTAATGATGGCGTCATCGCCACTCACCATCTTGGTGGACTCCTCAAAGTTTGTCAAGATGGTACATATGTCAGACATCCAGGTCCACTCCTGAGGTCTTATGTGTGGAGTCTGACCTGAATAGCAACGGCCTTGTTGCAGCTGGTACTCCACAGCTGCTCTCTTCTGCTCACAAATCCTTTGCAACATGTGGAGGGTAGAGTTCCAACGTGTGGGGATATCACACACCAGTCGGTGTGCTGGAAGCTGCAAACGCTGCTGCAACACAGCAAGGGCGGCAGAAGCTGTAGCCGACTTGCAAAAATGAGCTGACAGGCGGTGTACTTTGACGAGCAGATCTGGCAACTCGGGGTACGATTTAAGAAACCGCTGAACCATGAGGTTAAGCACATGAGCCAGGCATGGTACGTGTGTGATCTCGCCTCGCCTCAGAGCCGCCACCAGGTTACGGCCATTGTCACACACGACCATGCCTGGATGTAGGTTCAGCGGTCTCAGCCACAGATCTGCCTGCTCTTTCACAACTGTCCACATCTCACAAGCAGTGTGAGGTTTCTCACCTAAGCTTATGAGTTTCAGCACAGCCTGTTGCCCCTTGGCGGAAGCAGTACTGCAGTGCTTCCGGCTTGTAACTGATGTGGTGATATCTGAGATGGAGGCTGAACATGAGGAGGAGGATGATGCGCAGGAGCTGTACACTGTGGAGGCAACTCTGACTGACATAGGACTCGCAATCCTTGGTGTGGGGAGGATGTGTTCCGTCCCAAGGTCCGAATGGGTCCCAGCTTCCACTATGTTTACCCAGAGTGCCGTCAGGGAGATGTACCATCCCTGGCCACAAGCACTTGTCCACGTGTCCGTTGTCAGGTGGACTCTCCCAGTAACTGCGTTGTTGAGGGCACAGCAGATGTTTTGGGACACGTGCTTGTGTAGTGCGGGGATAGCACACTGGGCAAAATAGTGTCGGCTGGGGACCGAGTACCGAGGGACGGCCACCGCCATAAGGTTGCGGAAGGATTCCGTCTCCACCAGTCTAAAAAGCAACATTTCCAATGCAAGCAGCCGTGAAATGTGCGAATTTAGGACTGTGGCCTGTGGGGCGTTGGCTGCGAATTTCCGCTTTCGTTCAAAGGTCTGGGATATGGACAATTGAACGCTTTTGGGATGTGGACGTTGATGTTGATGCTGTTTCTTGAGAAACTGCCATAACAAGTGAAGAACGAGAGGAGGGGGCATCTTTGCATGCAGTATGGACAGGGGATTGCCTTGCACAATCAACAGGGGGTTCTATTGCACGCACAACAGCGGAAGAAGCAGTGGTGACACCCGATGACACTGGTCGTGGACCCTGGGAATTACCCCACAAAGTCGGGTGCTTTGCTGCCATGTGCCTGATCAGGCTGGTTGTTAGAACCTTGCTGTTAGGTTTTTTTTCCTTTGCTGGTCACATGACCTTGTTGGCCTATTTAATCCTGCTCCGCCCTTCTGGCTTTGCTGGACTTCATTGTATATCTACTTTCTAGCTAGCCTGTGCTCTGTATCTAACTCTGTTAGTTTGCTTGGTCTACGGACCTCTAGGTTCTATCTATTTTGTTTGTTCGTCTGTCTGCTGCTATTTCTGTTAGGAGGTGTCCCATATTCCTCCCAGTCCTTAGTACTTGTAGGGATTCCCTCCCCAAATCTATAGGTCTCCGTACAGACTAGATTAGGACTTTAGCAGGTCTGATCGCAGGATCAGGTTCCCTGTTACATCGTAGGGATTCAGCTGAGTCTTATAGTAGGGACAGATCTCCTCTCTTTCCTTAGCTTTGGTAGCAGAACATAACAGTAAGTCCAGCCTGTAAATTCTCTAAGGAAAGATTTTTTTTTTGTTCCATCATGGTGTCGGTTCAGGATTTGGCTAAACACCTGCAGGGACTCTCTCTGGTAGTGGCCGAGCTCCGTCAGCACGTGAGTAACTGTCCTGGAGCATATTTCTTGGAGCCTAAGGTATGTTTGCCGGATTTATTTTTTGGTGAACATCGAGAATTTTTTTCATTTAAAAATGCTTGCTTATTGTATTTTCGTTTGAGACCCAAGTCCTCTGGGGATGAATCCCAGCGCGTAGGGTTCATAATGTCACTTTTGCGCAAAGAGCCTCAGGAGTGGGCCTTTTCTTTGCAACCTAGTGATACATGCTTCAGATCAGTGGATAGTTTTTTTTCTGCTTTAGGACTATTATATGATGATCCTGACCGTGTGGCATCAGCTGAGACTGAGTTGAGACGTTTAAAACAAGGATCAGGTAATATGGAAAAATATTGTACACATTTTCGTCGTTGGTCCACTCAAACAGGGTGGAACGATTCTGCTCTGAAAAGTCTATTTCTTGCTGGGCTCAGTGAAAAGGTTAAAGACCTGCTAATTGCTTATCCTACACCTGAGGATTTGCAACAGGCTATGCAATTAGCTATACGGGTGGACAGAAGACTGCGTGCTAGGGTTAATGAGAGCAAATCCTCTGCTATGTCAGTTTCTGGTTATGATAATGTGTGTACTAACAGTGGTGAACCGATGGAGATTGGATCGGTGGCACCTCGCTCTCAAGAAAAACACCGTCGTTTTTCAGAAGGCTTGTGTTTCTATTGTGGAAAATCTGGTCATTTGATTAAAGGCTGTGAGCTTCGTATGAAGAAAGAAAAAAAAATGGTCAGTCACGCCCGTATTGCCTGTTTAAATTCCAAGGGTATATTTTTAGCTGCTTCCACGATTGCTCAGGAAAAATTAATGGAATTTCGGGTGTTTGTTGATTGCGGGTCTACACTGAATGTTATTGATGGGGGATTCGTGGAAAAACTTAATTTAAAACCTGAACCTTTATCATCCCCCATTGCTGTGGTTTCTGTGGATGGCTCCCCTTTGAAGAATATTACTCTCAAGGTCAGTGAATTTCCTCTCACTATTAATGGTGTTCACCATGAGAAATTGGATTTGGTAGTGTTGAATAACTTGCCTTCTCCAGTAATATTGGGTTTGCCCTGGTTAAAATTTCACAATCCTGTACTGGATTGGTCTACCAGTGAAATTAAATCCTGGAGCCATAAATGTTATGACAAGTGTTGTAACGGGCGTATTGCAGCTTTGGATAGGGGAGAATTGCCTGTTCCTATTCAGGATTTTTGGAGAGTTTTTTCTGAGAAAGAATCGCAGGTTTTGCCTCCCCATAGAGACTA
The DNA here is from genome assembly GCF_046119375.1 of Phyllobates terribilis. Lineage (NCBI taxonomy): Eukaryota > Metazoa > Chordata > Amphibia > Anura > Dendrobatidae > Phyllobates > Phyllobates terribilis. The sequence goes on from NW_027362773.1 coordinate 107,990,488, forward strand.
TGATTGTTCTATTGAATTTGTCCCTGGAGCGACTCTTCCTAAAAGTCGTTTATTTAACCTTACTATTCCTGAGAGGAAGGCTTTGGAGGAATACATACAGACAAGTTTGGCCGCCGGTCACATTAGGCCCTCTAAGTCTCCTGTGGCGGTTGGATTTTTTTTTGTAAAAAAAAAGGACGGCGGTTTACGTCCTTGTCTGGATTTTCGTGAGATTAACAAAATTACGGTACGCAATCCTTACCCACTGCCATTGATTCCTGATCTGTTTAACCAGTTATTGGGGGCCAAGTGGTTCTCTAAAATTGACCTTAAGGGGGCATACAATCTGTTGCGCATGAAGGAGGGTGATGAATGGAAGACTGCTTTTAACACTCCTGTGGGTCATTTTGAGAATCTGGTTATGCCTTTTGGTCTTACTAATGCTCCTGCATTTTTTCAGAATCTGATTAATGACATCCTTAGACCTTTGATCGGTAAAAATGTGGTTGTGTATTTGGATGACATTTTGATTTATTCGCCAGATCTGGAGTCTCATTGGCGGAGCGTGCGTGAGGTATTACAGTTATTAATGGACAATTCGCTTTTTGCCAAGCTGGAGAAATGTGAGTTCGCTGTACAGAGAATTAGTTTTTTGGGCTACATTATCTCCAGCAAAGGTTTTGAGATGGATCCGGTTAAGGTTCAGGCTGTGCAGGAATGGCCTAGGCCTATTGGTTTGAAATCAATACAGAGGTTTTTGGGTTTCGCCAATTACTATAGAAAATTCATAAAAAATTTTTCTAGTATTGTCAAACCTCTGACTGATCTCACCAGGAAAGGTGCTGATGCGGTTCAGTGGTCTTCTGAGGCCATTGAAGCTTTTGTGTATCTCAAGGAGAGGTTCACCTCTGCTCCCATCCTTATGCAGCCTGATGTTACTAGGCCGTTTTTGGTTGAGGTTGATGCTTCCTCTGTGGGGGTTGGCGCAGTATTGTCTCAGGATAACGGGGATGGATTACATCCCTGTGCATTTTTTTCAAAAAAATTTTCGGAGACTGAATTGAATTACGATATTGGTAATCGGGAATTATTGGCTATTAAACTCGCATTTGAACACTGGCGCCACTTCTTGGAAGGTGCGGAATTTCCCGTTCAGGTTCTTACGGATCATAAAAATCTGATATATCTTGACGCTGCCAAGCGCCTGAATGCCCGTCAGGCTAGGTGGGCACTGTTTTTCTCGCGGTTTAATTTCTCCGTTACTTACATCCCTGGTACTAAGAATGTTAAGGCGGATGCCTTGTCTCGCAGTTTTTCTCCCATAGTCGGTGCTGAGAAAGAGGAAAACATTTTACAAGAAGGTGTTGTGATAGCTGCTTTAGACTCCGTTTTGGAAGATGAGATTCTTAAAGCTCAGGAGAATGCCCCATCTAACACTCCTCATGGGAGGTTGTTTGTGCCTGGGACCTTTAGGAGAGATTTGTTTGTTGAGTGTCACAAATCTCGGTTGGCAGGTCATTCCGGAATCTCTGAGACCAAGAGACTGGTGGGTCGCAGTTTTTGGTGGCCTGGATGGCAGAAGGAAGTCATTAAGTGGGTGCGCCAATGTACTATATGTGCTAGATCTAAGTCCTCACATACTCCTGCTGCGGGGTTGCTTTGTCCTTTGGAGGTCCCCAGTGCTCCTTGGACACATTTGGCTATGGACTTTATAACTGACCTTCCCCCCTCTGAGGGTTTTACTGTCATCTGGGTGGTCGTGGACCGTTTTAGCAAGATGTGTCACTTGGTTCCCTTCGTCAAACTGCCCTGCGCTAAAACTCTCGCTAAGGCCTTTGTCAAGGAAATTGTCAGACTTCATGGCGTTCCTACTGACATTGTTTCTGATAGGGGTCCTCAGTTCGTGGCTCGTTTTTGGCGTGCCTTTTGTGACAGGTTGGGAATTCATTTGTCGTTTTCGTCCGGATATCATCCTGAATCTAATGGCCAGACAGAAAGGAAAAACCAGGATGTTGAGCAGTTCTTGCGTTGTTTTGTGGCAGACAATCAAGAGGGGTGGTCTGAGTTTCTGCCACTTGCCGAATTTGCTCTGAACAATCATACATCTTCTTCTGCTGGTTGTTCGCCTTTTTTTTGTTGTTCTGGGAGACATCCGTCGTTTGGGTCGTTCTCCAAGTTGGGATCTGCCGTGCCTGAGGAGGAGAATTTTTCCGGTGATTTGGAAAGAGTTTGGACGGATGTGCGTGGTAATCTTCAGGAGGCCAACAGAAAATCTAAAGACTACTTTGATAGGAAACGACAGGAGGTTTTGTTCGCTGTTGGTGACATGGTTTGGTTGTCCTCTAGGAATCTGCGGTTGAGGATTCCTTCTAAGAAATTGGGTCCCAAGTTTGTAGGGCCCTTTAAGGTGCTTCAGGTTGTCAACCAATCTGCTGTTAGGTTGGAGGTTCCTACCTCCTGGAGAATTAATCCGGTCTTTCATGTCTCTCTGTTAAAAAAAGCTGTTGTGTCGGATGGTGACGCCTCTGCCTCTGTTCCTCCGGTGGTGGAGGACGGGGAATATGAAATTTCTCGCATCCTTGACTCTAGACGGTATAGAGGTAGTTTGCAGTATCTTGTGGCCTGGAAAGGTTTCGGACCCGAGGATAACTCTTGGGTGGGGTCAGATGATGTTTCCGCGTCCAGACTTATCAGAGCGTTTCACAGGAGATTTCCTGATAAGCCTGGTCCTAGGGGATCCGGAGGATCCTCTTAGAAGGGGGGGTACTGTTAGAACCTTGCTGTTAGGTTTTTTTTCCTTTGCTGGTCACATGACCTTGTTGGCCTATTTAATCCTGCTCCGCCCTTCTGGCTTTGCTGGACTTCATTGTATATCTACTTTCTAGCTAGCCTGTGCTCTGTATCTAACTCTGTTAGTTTGCTTGGTCTACGGACCTCTAGGTTCTATCTATTTTGTTTGTTCGTCTGTCTGCTGCTATTTCTGTTAGGAGGTGTCCCATATTCCTCCCAGTCCTTAGTACTTGTAGGGATTCCCTCCCCAAATCTATAGGTCTCCGTACAGACTAGATTAGGACTTTAGCAGGTCTGATCGCAGGATCAGGTTCCCTGTTACATCGTAGGGATTCAGCTGAGTCTTATAGTAGGGACAGATCTCCTCTCTTTCCTTAGCTTTGGTAGCAGAACATAACACTGGTGGTGGTCAGGCTGGTAGTTTTGTCACCTCTGCTGATGCTGGCATGGCAGGTGGTACAAATGGCCTTTTTGGGGTTATCAGCAGAGTCTTTAAAAACTCTGGAAGACCTACAGGTTGTACTGGAAATGTCCCTCGTGTTGGTGTTACGAGGAACTTTTGCCTGTCTTCTGTGTGCGGCCACCACACTGCTTCTTCCTGCCTGTTGGGGTACTCTGCCTCCCTCACCCTGTGTGCTACTGGCCTCGCTCTGCATGTCCTCCTGCCACATTGGGTCAGTTACTAGATCATCCACCACCTTCTCCTCTTTCACTTGCACACCACGATCCTCCTCCTCACTTCCTGGCAATTGTGTCTCGTCATCCACCACCTCTTGTGACAAATTGCCAGCGTCGACTTCCTGTGGCCGTGGCTGTTCAAATATTTGGGCATCGCAACATGGGATCTCCTCTTCCACCACTTCAAGCGGAGCAGGCGAAGGGCACAAATCTGGAAATGGACCAGTGAACAGCTTTTCAGAGTGTCCAAGTGTGGGATCAGTTGCTGACTGACGATACTCGGCATGGTGGGAGGAAGGAGCATCAGGGTGAGGAGGAGTATGCGGTCGAGACTAGTGTTGAGCCGCCCCCGTAGTGTTCGAGTTCGGTTCGGTTCGTCGAGCACCCGTATGTTCGCCGAACTGTTCATCGAACACCTTCGAACACCGTTAAAACCAATGGCAGGCAAACAAAAACACATAGAATGCCCTTCTAAAACCAAAAAAGTGCGAAGCCGACACGGCCAGTCCGTTCCTGCCCGTGCGACCTCCGTGTCGCCGGGTTTGTGCCAGAGCTGCGGTGGACCCTGACGGCCAGCCCCCCTCTCCCAATACTGGTGCCTGTCCGCTGGTGGGTCGAGCGAGCCCCCATGCGGTGGAGGCAGGTCTTAAATTGTCTCTCTAATTTGAATGAATACACTTTAAATCCTTTTACAAGGATCTATTGGAGGGCAACTCTCATGCCAGCAGCCGCGGTAATTCCAGCTCCAGTAGAGTCCACTGAAGCTGCTGCAGTTAAAAAGCTTTTATAAGGATCGAGCTTGGCGGTCCACCGCAAGACGTCCTACCGCCAGTCCCAGCCCCTGTGCCTTGGGGTGTCTCCCGATGCTCTTCACTGAGTGTCCCGGGGGCCCAAACCATTTCCTTTGAAAAAATTAAGTGTCCAAACTACAGGTGGTGTAGCTTGCTTAACAGCTGGGTTAATCCGCTGACTAGCAGACACTGCTACTAGGCCCAAAGTATTGCTTGGGCTAGATGCAATTAAAAATTTGTAATTAGATACTCTCATTGGATGCTGAGAAAGCATTCCATAGTCTCCTGGCACGCCATATATTATTCTCTTAAAAAGCTTGGGGTAGGGGACCCTTTCATAGCCAAAATCATGGCCCTGTATCGCAATCCGTCAGCTAGGCTGAAGATAAATGGAACATTATCATCACCTTTCATAATCACCAATGGGACAAGGCAGGGATGTCCTCTGTCCCCTCTCTTATACATCCTAGTGATGGAGCACCTGCTCTCATCAATTCACGATAACCCCAATATTAGGGGGATTGAGGTGGGAGGCACCGAGTACAAGTGCTCTGCATTTGCTGATGATGTCCTAGTATATATCACTCAACCACATATATCCATCATTGCTGTTATGGCTGAAATTTTAAAATCAATGCAGCGAAGTCTGAGGCCCTCGATGTCTCCCTCCCCAAATCCATACAGGATTCCATCCAGTCCAACTTTCCCTTTGCCTGGCCCTCACAGGGTATCAAATACTTAGGAATTCGTATTCATAGAGACCTCTGCCGTCTATTTTATCTTAATTTTGGGCCCTTTATTGAACAACTCCATAGAGATATTACTTCTTGGACGGTGAAGGATTTTTCCTGGTTCGGCAGTATAAATATACTAAAAATGAGCGTCCTATCTAACCTCTCATACCTCTTCCAAACCTTTCCCGTGGTAATTCCCTCAAATTTTTGGAAAAAACTATGCAGTAACTTTTGCAGATTTATCTGGGCAACTGGGCGTCCACGCATTCGGGGGGACGTTCTGATCAGACACAAACAAAAGGGGGGCCTTAGCCTTCCGGATTGTAGAAGGTATTACATGGCAGCAGTACACGCTAGAATCCTGGATTTCTTCCATCATTCGGAGGGGAAATTGTGGGTCAAAATAGCTCAATCCATTTGTCCTAAAGCTCTTACCACTCTCCCATGGTGCGCCCATTTAATTGTCCCCTCTCTTGGCCTCATGTCATATAGTACTTATGCCACTGCTTTGGCTTTGAGATCCCCAAAAAAAAGCTTATCCTCAATCGACCCCCAGGGCCACTTGCTCCTGATTTCAGATAATCCAGATTTCCCACCAGGACTATCTGCAAATAGATTTCTCGGTTCAAATAAATCCCATCCGATATTATTTTCTCATGTCATCTCCAATACTTCGCTGCTCCCCCTCAATGACTTGTTACAGGGAAGAGCCACTTCCCCGAAGGCTAATTTTGAATATAGCCAGTTACAACACTTCTATTCAACTGTGAAGAAGCGCACGCATCTTCATAGAGATCTCACAAACTTTGAAAAATTGAGCCTATCATTGTCACCCCCTACACACTCCATCTCCCTACTGTATAATCTCCTCATTGCCCAGGTAACTGACAATAGGCCAGGATTCTGCGGTGCATGGGAAAGGGAACTGGGGAAGTCCTTCTCTGACTCACAATGGGATAAATGTTTCTTCCTAACACATAAAACCTCAATAGGGTCCAAAGCTCAGGAAACCTCCTTTAAAATGATCTCTAGATGGTACCGGATACCAGCAGTCCTTCAAAGATGGTATCCAGTGGTCTCAGATAGATGTTGGAGATGTGGGGAGGGGGAAGGGACAATGTCACACATATGGTGGGCATGCCCTATAATAAATGCATTTTGGCCAAAGGTGGTTCCCATGATTGAGAAGATAACTGGTTTAACTATCCCTAATACGCCAGAAGCCCTCCTTTTATCAATGTTACCAATAAGTAAACATAGTTATAAAAGGTCATCAATAGGCTACCTAATACAGGCAGCTAAGAATGTCATTCCACGACACTGGAAAAGCAGAAACCCTCCCACTGTGGAGGAATGGTTTGCGGAGATCTCCCTCCTTAATAGGATGGAGCATCTGATTGCCATCTCACCGGCTGATGTTGATAGATACTGTGTGATTTGGAGGGATTGGATTGATTTGCAAAACTCTGACGCCTACCATCTAGCCCCCAACTAAAGTTATCCGTGATGTCGGCACAACAAGGATCATAATCGCACTCTATTGATTGGTGGTCTGCGGTGGTCCGCTCCCTCTCTCTCTATCTTTCATATGGAAAAATACATGCTTGATCTGGATATTCATGGAAAACCCTCCCTGTACCCCCCAATGTACTGTCGTTATGCATAGATTTATAGTTATACTACCCCTTTTACTATGTATATTGTATTTTCTTGTACTTTTTCAACACAAAAATAAAAAAAAACTTGAATTTGAAAAAAAAAATTGTAATTAGATTTACAGGCGGTGGCTACTCCGCTGACTAGCAGACACTGAAGCTTTGGAGCAGACCTCTGATTCCCAGGCTATAGTATGAGTAAACAGCTCTTCAGACTCAACCATCTGTGTTACCCCAAGCCATAGTGTATGTAGTTTCTTACGGTTAAAAGGGGGAGGAGAGACCCGACCCACCTGGAATTGACGATGGCAACGTCATGTAAAACACAGCAAGGGGACTCCAAAAAGAGTCTCCATTTTTTCCCAAAATTGTAGCACAGACGCCACTTAAGTGGCATCAATTGTCACAGAGTTGCTTAAAATGGTTGGTGAGGTGATTTTCCAAAATCCTCAAGCTTTTAGTCTCCCCAGAATGACACAGGTGGGGCAGATGGTGGTTGTCCCGGCCCGCTAGGCCGCATTGTAGCACAGTGCGTTTCGCACTGCAACTTATGCTTCATATCCGTGTGACGGTTCATGCATGAAGTACTCAAACTATGGATTTTTTGGCCTCTACTTAGCTTTTGGTGACAAATGTTACAGATAACACGAGTTGGGTCACCCTTATCGATCTGAAAAAATGCACAGGCTATGCAAGGTTTAGAGCCCATGCGACTCTGCTACTAGCAATACTATCAAATGATTGGCTGGGTTAGATGCAGAGCGTCTGGGTTTGCTTGGGGGTCACCACAGTCTGCCTAGGCTAGATGCAGTTAAAAATCATTATTAGATACACAGGCTGTGCAGCTTGTTTCGCAGCTGGTTTACTACGCTGACTAGCAGACACTGAAGCTTTGGAGCAGACCTCTGAGTAAACAGCTCTTCAGACTCAACCATCTGTGATACCCCAAGCCATAGTGTATGTAGTTTCTTACGGTTAAAAGGGGGGGCACCCAACCCACCTGTAATTGATGATGTCAACATCACGTAAAACACAGCAAGGGGATTCCAAAAAGAGTCTCCATTTTTTCCAAAAATATGGGGCACAGACACCACTTAAGTGGCATCAATTGCCCCAGAGTTGCTTAAAACGGTTGGTGAGGTTATTTTAACAAATCCTCAAGCTTTTACTCTCCCCAGGAAGACACAGGGGTAGAAAAGTCCTTGCGGATCCATGATTTGTTCATCTTTATGAACGTGAGTCTGTCTACATTGTCAGTGGATAGCCGCGTCCGCTTATCTGTCAGCACACCACCAGCAGCGCTGAACACACGTTCACAGAGAACAAAAATTATTAGTAATTTGAAAGCTGGTGGAGCTTAGTATAGATGGCCTAATAGAATGAGTATCACACACTGCTACTGGCCCAAAATTATTTTCCGGGCTAGATGCAGCTAAAAATTATTATTAATTTGAAAGCTTAAAATGGTTGGTGAGGTGATTTTAACAAATCCTCAAACTTTTACTCTCCCCAGGATGACACAGGGGTAGAAAAGTCCTTGCGGATCCATGATTTGTTCATCTTTATGAACGTGAGTCTGTCTACATTGTCAGTGGACAGCCACGTGCGCTTTTCTGTCAGCACACCACCAGCAGCGCTGAACACACGTTCAGAGAGAACGCTGGCTGGGGGGCATTACAAGATCTCCAAGGCGTGAGTGGCGAGCTCCGGCCATTTATCCAGATTGGAAGCCCAAAAAGAGCAAGGGTCCAGTGACACAGTCATGGCTTCGATGTTCACTTGGAGATACTCCTGTACCATCGTCTCTAGGCGTTGACTATGTGTCTGACTTCTTGTCTCCTGTGGCCTTGCAAAGGATGGGTTAAAAAAGTCGTGAAAGGATTCCGCAAAATTGCTGTTACCAGCAGATACTGTGTTACTGTTACGGTTTGAGTGATGAAGACTCGACAGTCCCACGGTTGGCAAGTTAGAACTGTGAGATTCACTAAGTGCACCACTGGTGTTTTGTGGAAAAGCACATGTAAGATTCTGCAACAGTGAATCCCTTTCTATGGCAGGAATTATTTTGGCAAATTTACTTTTGTACCGGGGATCTAAGAGTGTGGCTACCCAGTAGCCAGAATTATTTTGAATTCTGACAATTCGAGGGTCATGTTGCAGGTAGTGCAGCAAGAAGGCACTCATGTGTCTTGCTCATCCAGGAGCACCAAGTCCCTGTTGTGTTGGTGGCGAGGTAAGAATCATGCTTCCTTCCTCTGCCCTCTCCCCCCAACCTCACACAACAGAAATGTGATCAAGGTCTCCCTCATCTGATGAGTCTTCCATGCCCATCGCCAGCTCATCCTCCACTTCTTCCTGGGCTCCTGCACCTTCCTCACTAGTTTGGCTGCTACCATGCGCCCTGGTTAATACCTCTCCCACACCCTCCCATGCCTGCCGCCTTGGTGCTGCCAACCGTCTGGACCTTGCAGATGTTAGCCCTTCCACATACAACTCCTCCTTCTCTACTTCCTCCACCTCCTCTTGTCCCACCACCTGACTCCGAATTCTGTTTAACATGTGCTCCAGCATGTAAATCACCGGAATAGTCATGCTGATAATGGCATCGTCAGCACTAAACGTCTTCGTCGCCATTTTAAAACTGTGCAGAAGGGTGCATAGGTCCCTGATCTGAGACCACTCCTCCAGCGTGATTTGCCCCACCTCTGGATCTCGTTGGCCCAGGCTATAGTCAGAACGTATTGCACCAGGGCTTGTCGGTGCTGCCACAGTCGCTGCAACATGTGCAGAGTTGAATTCCACCGTGTTGGCACATCGCATTTTAGCCGGTGAAGTGGCAGGCCCAACGACTTCTGTAGAGATGTAAGTCGCTGAGCTGCGGGATGCGAACGGCGGAAGTGAGCACACAGCGACCGTGCCCTCTGCAGAAGGCCATCTAGTCCTGGATAGTGGGCTAAAAATAGCTGGACAACCAGGTTCAACACCTGAGCCATACAAGGCACGAGTGTGACATTGCCCCGGCGAAGGGCCGCACCCAGGTTTGCAGCATTGTAGCACACGGCCTTCCCTGGTTGCAGGTCCAGTGGAGACAACCATTCATGAAACTGGTTCTCCAGAGCTGACTACAACTCTTCAGCTGTGTGACTCACATTTCCCAGACATTTCAAAGTAAAAACCATCAGATGACTTTAAGCCCTGCTGCCAGCATAGTAAGGAGGTGTGCAGGATCCCTTCTGCGCAGTTAGAAAGCGGGTGGCATGACCAGACAGGCTTTGGGTTCAGGTGGAGGACCGAGAGGAGGTTGAGGAGGCAGAAGCAGTGGAGGAACTTCGAGATAAAGAGGATTGATACACAACTCGTGGGGACGGCAAGACTTGGACAGCAGCCCCTTGTCCTGCTGTCACCATAGTTAGCCAGTGCCCAGTCAGCGACATGTAACGCCCCTGTCCATGCCTACTCGTCCAAGTGTCTGTGGTGAAATCCACCCTGTCACACAAAGAGTTTTTCAAAGAAACGGTGATGTTGTGTGCGACATGCTGGTGGAGCGCAGGCACACCTTTCTTTGAGAAGTAGTGCCGACTGGGCATCCGGTACTGGGGCACTGCGACGGACATAAGGTCTCAAAAATCCTCTGTGCCCACCAGGCGGAAAGGCAGCATTTCTGTAGCCAAGAGCTTGCAGATGGTGAAATTCAACCTCTTAGCTTTCTCATGGCTAGGAGGAAATGGTCTTTTACTTGTCCACATCTGAGGGACCGAGATCTGGCTGTTGTGCTTAGACGGGGTTGAGTAGGGTGTCCCCGGCAAACTGACTGTCTGTGAGGAATATGCAGGCGGAAAAGTTAGGTTGCCTTGATCCAAAGGTGGTGCTCTCAATGTCGGAGAGCGCTCAACACCAGCTGGTGTTTCCACTTCCAAATGAAATGATGACCTGCCAATCACACTGTCTGTTGCGGGTAAAGAAGTGGCAGGTCTGCGTCTCAAAACAGGTGTGACTGCTGTCCCCCCAGTCACAGAGGATGAAGAGGCCACGGATGCACAAGATGGGGCAGACGGTGGTTGGCCCGGCCCGCTAGGCCGCATTGTAGCACAGTGAGCTTCCCACTGCAACTTATGCTTCATATCCATGTTATGGTTCATGCATGAAGTACTCAAACTATGGATTTTTTGACCTCTACTTAGCTTTTGGTTACAAATGTTACAGATAACATGAGTTGAGTCATCCTTATCGATCTGAAAAAATGCCCAGGCTATGCAAGGCTTAGAACCCATGCGACCTGAAGAGCCACCACGACTTGTTGTCAGAGGCAGAGTTGTGTTTGAGGATGCAGTTGTTGACGTGCTTCCAGTATTACGTCTCTGTCCAGGAAGGCGCAACCTGACCTCGTCGTCACTAGCATCCTCCTCTACCTCCTCTGCTGACCTCATCGACTGGCTGACTGTGGGTTAACAGTAAGTGGGATTTGCAACCTCGTCATCATCACCCTGTGTGTTCTCACACCCGTCGTCCTCAGAGCCAACCTCTTCCTGCCCTGACAAAAAACTCAAGTTGTCGCTCCAATCAGGTATTTGAGTCTCATCATCGTCTTCCTCATTGTCTCCACCAACAGGAGTTACAGTTTGGGAACGAGGGTCTACATTATGGTCAGAACCTTCTTCATCTGGTCCTGGATCTGACTCATAAAGATTCTGGGCATCAGTGCAGATCATTTCCTCGTCTGGATTCACAGAAGCTCTGGAGCCGACCTCTGATTCCCAGGCTATAGTATGAGTAAACAGCTCTGCAGACTCAACCATCTGTTCTACCCCATACTCAGACAGGCAGCTGGAGACTTGGGAGCTGTGAGGAAGCAAGTGCGATTGGGGTGACACCTCTGAGGACTGAAGTATTTGTGATGTTGAAGTTGAGGTGGAGGAGAGCCCACTTAAAGGAGCACTTGATATCCGTTGAAGCACCTGCTGTTTTTGTGCCTCATCTGGAATTTGTAGTGATGGGCTTGGCCATAAGAAAGGGATCGTATCACATTGTCCACTTAAAGAAGTAGACATCTTAGTTTGGCTGGAAGATGATCTTTCTTCTGCGGATGTTACTGTTGCTTTAACACCTACCCCATGGACACAACCTTTTTTTCCCTTCCCAACACGCCTATTCCCCTATCCACCAGCTGCAGGCCTTTTGCCACTCATTTTGGTGGTTAACTAATTGACAACTCTGGAGTTATTTGCACAAAAAACGATGGATGGAAACCGAGCAGAGCTGAGTGGCCAAATTGTGGTACTAGCCCAAAAGGATTGGCTGGGTTAGAAGCAGTAAAACAATTTTATTAAATACACAGGTGGTGGAGCTTGGTATAGATGGCCTAATAGAATGAGTACCAAACACTGCTACAGGCATAAAATTATTTTCCAGGCAAGATGCAGCTAAAAATTATTAGTAATTTCAAACCTGGTGGAGCTTAGTATAGATGGCCTAATAGAATGAGTAACACACACTGCTAATATGCCCAAAATTATTTTACAGGCAAGATGCAGCTAAAAATTATTAGTAATTTGAAAGCTGGTGGAGCTTAGTATAGATGGCCTAATAGAATGAGTACCACACACTGCTAATATGCCAAAAATTATTTTCCAGGCAAGATGCAGCTAAAAATTATTAGGAATTTGAAAGCTAGTGGAGCTTAGTATAGATGGCCCAATACAATGAGTACCACACACTGCTAATATGCCCAAAATTATTTTCCAGGCAAGATGCAGCTAAAAATTATTAGTAATTTGAAAGCTGGTGGAGCTTAGTATAGATGGCCTAATAGAACGAGTACCACACACTACTAATATGCCCAAAATTATTTTTCAGGCAAGATGCAGCTAAAAATTATTATTAATTTCAAAGCTGGGGGAGCTTGGTATAGATGGCCTAATACAATGAGTACCACACACTGCTACTAAGCCCAAAATTATTTTCTGGGCTAGATGCAGCTAAAAATTATTATTAATTTCAAAGCTGGTGGAGCTTGGTATAGATGGCCTAATACAATGAGTACCACAAACTGCTGCTAAGCCCAAAATTATTTTCCAGGCTAGATGCAGCTAAAAATTATTACTAATTTCAAAGCTGGTGGAGCTTGGTATAGATGGCCTAATACAATGAGTACCACACACTGCTACTAAGCCCAAATTATTTTCTGGGCTAGATGCAGCTAAAAATTATTATTAATTTCAAAGCTGGTGGATCTTGGTATAGATGGCCTAATAGAATGAGTACCACACACTGCTACTAAGCCCAAAATTATTTTCTGGGCTAGATGCAGCTAAAAATTATTATTAATTTCAAAGCTGGTGGAGCTTGGTATAGATGGCCTAATACAATGAGTACCACACACTGCTACTAAGCCCAAAATTATTTTCCAGGCTAGATGCAGCTAAAAATTATTATTAATTTCAAAGCTTGTGGAGCTTGGTATAGATGGCCTAATACAATGAGTACCACACACTGCTACTAAGCCCCAAATTATTTTCTGGGCTAAATGCAGCTAAAAATTTTTATTAATTTCAAAGCTGGTGGAGCTTGGTATAGATGGCCTAATACAATGAGTACCACACACAGCTACTAAACCCAAAATTATTTTCCACACTAGATGCAGCTAAAAATTATTATTAATTTCAAAGCTGGTGGAGCTTGGTATAGATGGCCTAATACAATGAGTACCACACACTGCTACTATGCCCAAAATTATTTTCCAGGCAAGATGCAGCTAAAAATTATTATTAATTTCAAAGCTGGTGGAGCTTGGTATAGATGGCCTAATACAATGAGTACCACACACTGCTACTAAGCTTAAAATTATTTTCTGGGCTAAATGCAGCTAAAAATTATTATTAATTTCTAAGCTGGTGGAGCTTGCTATAGATGGCCTAATACAATGAGTACCACACACAGCTGCTAAGCTCAAAATTATTTTCCGGGCTAGATGCAGCTAAAAATTATTATTTATTTCAAAGCTGGTGGAGCTTGGTATAGATGGCCTAATGCAATGAGTACCACACACAGCTACTAAGCCCAAAATTATTTTCCGGGCTAGATGCAGCTAAAAATTATTATTAATTTCAAAGCTGGTGGAGCTTCGTGTAGATGGCCTAATACAATGAGTACCACACACTGCTACTAAGCCCAAAATGATTTTCTGGGCTAGATGCAGCTAAAAATTATTATTAATTTCAAAGCTGGTGGAGCTTGGTATAGATGGCCTAATACAATGAGTACCACACACTGCTACTAAGCCTAAAATAATTTTCCGGGCTAGATGCAGCTAAAAATTATTATTAATTTCAAAGTTGTTGGAGCTTGGTATAGATGGCCTAATACAATGAGCACCACACACTGCTACTAAGCCCAAAATTATTTTCCGGGCTAAATGCAGCTAAAAATTATTATTAATTTCAAAGCTGGTGGAGCTTGGTATAGATGGCCTAATACAATGAGTACCACACACTGCTACTAAGCCCAAAATTATTTTCTGGGTTAAATGCAGCTAAAAATTATTATTAATTTCAAAGCTGGTGGAGCTTGGTATAGATGGCCTAATACAATGAGTACCACACACAGCTACTAAGCCCAAAATTATTTTCCGGGCAAGATGCAGCTAAAAATTATTATTTATTTCAAAGCTGGTGGAGCTTGGTATAGATGGCCTAATGCAATGAGTACCACACACAGCTACTAAGCCCAAAATTATCTTCCGGGCTAGATGCAGCTAAAAATTATTATTAATTTCAAAGCTGGTGGAGCTTCGTGTAGATGGCCTAATACAATGAGTACCACACACTGCTACTAAGCCCAAAATGATTTTCTGGGCTTGATGCAGCTAAAAATTATTATTAATTTCAAAGCTGGTGGAGCTTGGTATAGATGGCCTAATACAATGAGTACCACACACTGCTACTAAGCCTAAAATAATTTTCCGGGCTAGATGCAGCTAAAAATTATTATTAATTTCAAAGTTGGTGGAGCTTGGTATAGATGGCCTAATACAATGAGTACCACACACTGCTACTAAGCCCAAAATTATTTTCCGGGCCAGATGCAGCTAAAAATGATTATTTATTTCAAAGCTGGTGGAGCTTGGTATAGATGGCCTAATACAAAGAGTAACACACACAGCTACTAAGCCCAAAATTATTTTCCGGGCTAGATGCAGCTAAAAATTATTATTAATTTCAAAGCTGGTGAAGCTTGGTATAGATGGCCTAATACAATGAGTAACACACACTGCTACTACGCCCAAAATTATTTTCCACGCTAGATGCAGCTAAAAATTATTATTAATTTCAAAGCTGGTGGAGCTTGGTATAGATGGCCTAATACAATGAGTACCACACACTGCTACTAAGCCCAAAATTATTTTCCGGGCCAGATGCAGCTAAAAATTATTAAAAATTTCAAAGCTGGTGGAGCTTGGTATAGATGGCCTAATACAATGAGTACCACACACAGCTACTAAGCCCAAAATTATTTTCCGGGCTAGATGCAGCTAAAAATTATTATTAATTTCAAAGCTGGTGGAGCTTGGTATAGATGGCCTAATACAATGAGTACCACACACTGCTACTATGCCCAAAATTATTTTCCGGGCTAAATGCAGCTAAAAATTATTATTAACCCCTTAATAACATCTGACGTACTAATACGCGTCTGTGCCCTGGGACTTAAGAGCCAGACCCGTATTAGTACGTCATCGCGATCGCGCGCGCACACAGGCTGTGCGGGCGCGATCGCCGCCGGGTGTCAGCTGATTGTCACAGCTGACACCCGGTACTATGTGCAGGGAGCGGTCACGCACCGCTCCCAGCACATTAACCCCCGCGATGCTGCGATCGAAGTCGATCGAAGTCGATCGCGGCATTGCGGGGGCAAGGGGAGGTGATCGGCGATACTCACCTCCTCTTCCGGCTTCCAGCGCAGTCTGCAAAGGCTTCCCGGGTGTTACCATGACGACCCGATGTCGTCATGACAACATCCGGGTCACCAGAGAGCAGGAAGATTGCTTGGACATGCGCAGTGCATCTCCAAGCAATCTTCACACTGTGCACTTCTGACAGCCTTCATGGCATAGGGATGGTGCTCCATTCCTGTGCCATGCAGGCGATCAGAAAAAAAAAAGTGAAAGTCCCAGAGTGGGACAAAGTAATAAAGTGTATAAACTGTGTGAAAGTGGAAAAAAAAAAAAAAAAAAAAAATGTGCAAAAATATTATAAAAAAATAAAAAAAATAATACACCAAAAATAAAAATATAATGTACCCATCAATAAATATTATTATAAAAAAAATTAAAAAAAAACAATAAAAGTACACATATTTGGTATCGCCGCGTCCGGAACAACCTGACCTATAAAACTGTCCCACTAGTTAACCCCTTCAGTGAACACGGTAAAAAAAAAAAAAAAAAACCAAGCAAAAAACAATGCTTTATCACCATACCGCCAAACAAAAAGTGGAATAACACGCGATCAAAAAGACGCATATAAATAAAAATGATACCGCTGAAAACGTCATCTTGTCCCGCAAAAAACAAGCCGCCATATAGCTCCATCAGCCGAAAAGTAAAAAAGTTATTGCTCTCAGAATAAAGCGATACTAAAAAATATTTTTTTCTATAAAATAGCTTTTATTGTGTATAAGCGCCAAAACATAGAAAAATGATACAAATGTGGTACCGCTGTAAACGTACTGACCCGAAGAGTAAAGCTGCCTCATCAATTTTACCACACGCGGAACAGAATAAAAAAAAAAAAAAAAAAAAACAATTCCTGAATTGTTGGTTTTTGTTTATTCTGCCTCCCAAAAATCGGAATAGAAAGCGATCAAAAAATGTCACGTGCCTGAAAATGGCACCAATAACAACGTCAAGTCATCCCGCAAAAAACGAGCCGTCACATGACTGTCTGCCAAAATCTGGAAAAATTATAGCTCTCAAAATATGGCGATGCAAAAACTAGATTTTACAAAAAATGCGTCTTTTAGTGTGTGACAGCTGTCAGTCATAAAAACCCCATATGATTCTGGCATTGCTGTAATCACACCGACCCGAAGAATAAAGTCGTCTAATCACTTATACCGCACAAGGAACGGCGTCAAAAATAAACTCTTGAGTTAGGATTGGGCTAGGGTTAGGGCTGGGTTTGGGGCTAGGGTTCTGCTGGGGCTAGGGTTGTGCTGGGGCTAGGGTTGTGCTGGGGCTAGGGTTGTGCTGGGGCTAGGGTTGTGCTGGGGCTAGGGTTGTGCTAGGGTTAGGGCTGGGGTTGGGATTTTTTTCAAAAGTAAGAAAAAAAGATGACGATATGGCGACTAGTGTTGAGAGCAAGTGCTCGCTACTTGAGTTTGCATCGGGTGCTCT
Organism: Phyllobates terribilis; assembly: GCF_046119375.1. Taxonomy (NCBI): domain Eukaryota; kingdom Metazoa; phylum Chordata; class Amphibia; order Anura; family Dendrobatidae; genus Phyllobates; species Phyllobates terribilis. Next base: position 108,007,505 of record NW_027362773.1, read on the forward strand.
GGTATGCATTTAGTATCGTGGGTATTTGAGTGACATGCTCGAGTCTCTGCCCCATATGCTTCGCGGCCAAAAAACTTTACGGGGATTGCCTGCCATGCACGAGCGATCCCCGCATGTTTTTTTTTGGGTGTCTAATAACCGTGAAACATGCGGAGCAGGGACTCGAGCATGTCACTCGAGCACACGCTGTACATGGTGCATACCTGAGTACCCGATGCAAACTCAAGTAGCGAGCACTTGCGCTCAAGAATAATGAAAACTTATTCAATATGATGACCTAACGTAAACAAATAATGTGCCGTACCTCTGGGTTCAAAATGTTCACTATACACCTTAATAAAATCTTTGAGGGGTATAGTTTCCAAAATGGGGACACTTGTGGTGGAGCTCCACTGTTTAGGCACATCACGGGCTCTCCAAACGCGACATGGTGTCCGCTAACAAATTGAATGGAAAATCGTCTCAAATTGTTAGCGGACGCCATGTTGCGTTTGGAGAGCCCCTGTGTGTCCAAACATTGGAGCTCCCCCACAACTGACCCCATTTTGGAAACTAGACCCCCCAAGGCACCTATCTAGATGCATAGTGAGCACTTAGAACCCCCAGGTGCTTCACAAATTGATTCGTAAAAATGAAAAAGTGAAAATAAAACACTTTTTCATTTTTATGAATCAATTTGTGAAGCACCTGGGGTTCCAAGTGCTCACTATGAATCTAGATAGGTGCCTTGGGGGGTCTAGTTTCCAAAATGGGGTCACTTGTGGGGGAGCTCCAATGTTTGGGCACACAGGGACTCTCTAAATGCAACATGGTATCCGCTAACAAATTGAATGGAAAATCGGCTCAAATTGTTAGCGGACACCACATTGCGTTTGGAGAGCCCCTCTGTGCCCAAACTTTGGAGCTCCCCCACAAGTGACCCCATTTTGGAAACTAGACCCCCCAAGGCACCTTTCTAGATGCATAGTGAGCACTTGGAACCCCCAGGTGCTTCACAAATTGATTCGTAAAAATGAAAAAGTGAAAAAAAAAACACTTTTTCATTTTTATGAATCAATTTGTGAAGCACCTGGGGTTCCAAGTGCTCACTATGAATCTAGATAGGTGCCTTGGGGGGTCTAGTTTCCAAAATGGGGTCACTTGTGGGGGAGCTCCAATGTTTGGGCACACAGGGACTCTCCAAATGCAACATGATATCCGCTAACAAATTGTCGGCTCAAATTGTTAGCGGATATCATGTTGCATTTGGAGAGTCCCTGTGTGCCCAAACATTGGAGCTCCTCCACAAGTGACCCCATTTTGGAAACTAGACCCCCCAAGGCACCTATCTAGATGCATAGTGAGCACTTGGAACCCCTAGGTGCTTCACAAATTAATTCGTAAAAATGAAAAAGTGTTTTTTTTTTCACTTTTTTATTATTACGAATCAATTTGTGAAGCACCTGGGGGTTCCAAGTGCTCACTATGCATCTAGAAAGGTGCCTTGGGGGGTCTAGTTTCCAAAATGGGGTCACTTGTGGGGGAGCTCCAAAGTTTGGGCACAGAGGGGCTCTCCAAACGCAATGTGGCGTCCGCTAACAATTTGAGCCGATTTTCCATTCAATTTGTTAGCGGATACCATGTTGCATTTAGAGAGTCCCTGTGTGCCCAAACATTGGAGCTCCCCCACAAGTGACCCCATTTTGGAAACTAGACCCCCCAAGGCACCTATCTAGATGCATAGTGAGCACTTGGAACCCCTAGGTGCTTCACAAATTGATTCGTAAAAATGAAAAAGTGTTTTTTTTTTCACTTTTTCATTATTACGAATCAATTTGTGAAGCACCTGGGGGTTCCAAGTGCTCACTATGCATCTAGAAAGGTGCCTTGGGGGGTCTAGTTTCCAAAATGGGGTCACTTGTGGGGGAGCTCCAAAGTTTGGGCACAGAGAAGCTCTCCAAACGCAATGTGGTGTCCGCTAACAATTTGAGCCGATTTTCCATTCAATTTGTTAGCGGATACCATGTTGCATTTAGAGAGTCCCTGTGTGCCCAAACATTGGAGCTCTCCCACAAGTGACCCCATTTTGGAAACTAGACCCCCCAAGGCACCTATCTAGATGCATAGTGAGCAGTTGGAACCCCCAGGTGCTTCACAAATTGATTCATACAAATGAAAAAGTGTTTTTTTTTTCACTTTTTCATTGTTACGAATCAATTTGTGAAGCACCTGGGGGTTCCAAGTGCTCACTATGCATCTAGATAGGTGCCTTGGGGGGTCTAGTTTCCAAAATGGGGTCACTTGTGGGGGAGCTCCAAAGTTTGGGCACACATGGGCTCTCCAAACACAACATGGCGTCCGCTAATTATTCAAGCAAATTTTACAATCAAAAAGTCAAATAGCGCTCCTTCCCTTCCGAGCCCTGCCGTGCGCCCAAACAGTATTTTTTCCCCAAATATTGGGTATCTGCGTGCCCAGGGGAAATTGCACAACAAATTTTGTGGTCCATTTTTTCTTGTTACCCCTGTGAAAATAAAAAAAATTGGGTCTAAATTAACATTTTTGTGAAAAAAGTTAAATGTTCATTTTTTTCTTCCACATTCAAAAAATTCCTGTGAAGCACCTGAAGGGTTAATAAAGTTCTTGAATGTGGTTTTGAGCACCTTGAGGGGTGCAGTTTTTAGAATGGTGTCACTTTTGGGTATTTTCTGTCATAAAGACCTCTCAAAGTGACTTCAAATGTGATGTGGTCCCTAAAAAAATGGTTTTGTAAATTTTGTTGGAAAAATGAGAAATCGCTGGTCAACTTTTAACCCTTATAGCTCCCTAACAAAAAAAAATTTTGGTTCCAAAATTGTGCTGATGTAAAGTAGACATGTGGGAAATGTTATTTATTAACTCTTTTGTGTGACATATCGCTCTGATTTCAGGGCTTAAAAATTCAAATTTTGAAAATTGCAAAATTTTCAAAATTTTCGCCAAATTTCCGTTTTTTTCACAAATAAACGCAAGTGATATCGAAGAAATTTTTCCACAATCATGAAGTACAATATGTCACGAAAAAACAATCTCAGAATCAGGGGGATCCGTTGAAGCGTTCGAGAGTAATTACCTCATAAAGTGACAGTGGTCAGAATTGTAAAAATTGGCCCGGTCATTAACGTGCAAACCACCCGCGGGGCTTAAGGGGTTAATTTCAAAGCTGGTGGAGCTTGGTATAGATGGCCTAATACAATGAGTACCACACACTGCTACTAAGCCCAAAATTATTTTCTGGGTTAAATGCAGCTAAAAATTATTATTAATTTCAAAGCTGGTGGAGCTTGGTATAGATGGCCTAATACAATGAGTACCACACACAGCTACTAAGCCCAAAATTATTTTCCGGGCAAGATGCAGCTAAAAATTATTATTAATTTCAAAGCTGGTGGAGCTTGGTATAGATGGACTAATACAATGAGTACCACACACTGCTACTATGCCCAAAATTATTTTCCGGGCTAGATGCAGCTAAAAATTATTATTAATTTCAAAGCTGGTGGAGCTTGGTATAAATGGCCTAATACAATGAGTACCACACACTGCTACTAAGCCCAAAATAATTTTCTGGGCTAGATGTAGCTAAAAATTATTATTAATTTCAAAGCTGGTGGAGCTTGGTATAGATGGCCTAATAGATTGAGTACCACACACTGCTAATATGCCCAAAATTATTTTACAGGCAAGATGCAGCTAAAAAATATTATTAATTTCAAAGCTTGTGGAGCTTGGTATAGATGGCCTAATACAATGAGTACCACACACTGCTACTAAGCCCAAAATTATTTTCCGGGCTAGATGCAGCTAAAAATTATTATTAATTTCAAAGCTGTTGGAGCTTGGTATAGATAGCCTAATACAATGAGTACCACACACTACTATTATGCCCAAAATTATTTTCCAGGCAAGATGCAGCTAAAAATTATTAGTAATTTGAAAGCTGGTGGAGCTTAGTATAGATGGCCTAATAGAATGAGTACCACACACTGCTACAGGCCCAAAAGGTTTTACTTGGCTAGGTGCAGTAAAAAATTTGTATTACATACACAGGTGGTGTAGCTTGCAACACAGATAGGCTACTCCACTGACTAACACACACTGCAAGAGGCCCAAAAGGATTTGCTTAGCTAGATTTAGCCAAATGCTGTGAAAAACACTTGCACAGCACTAAAACAGACCTGCCTGGGAAAAAGTGATAGGAACTGATGTAACCTAGCCCTCAAAAGGGCTGGAATTACAACTAGTCACTACTCCCAACCTATCTGTCGATTTAAGAGCACAGACCTGCCTGCTAAAAGTGCTAGGAACTGCTGTAACCTAGCCCTCAAAAGGGCTGCAATTACAAACTAGTCCCTACTCCCTAAACCTTTCTGTCTATTTAAGAGAAAATTCGCTTGCAATTAAGTTACACAATATAGCGCTAACAGCAGCAGCAGTGCCATCTAACACTCAGCTGCAGCAGTGAGAAAATGATGGCGACGGGGAAAATGGCTGGGTCTTATAGGGCAAGGACATGTGACATAGACAGCCAATGACTAGTGTTGAGCGATACCTTCCGATATCGGGAAATATCGGATCGGATTGGATCGGACCGATACCGAAAAAGTATCGGATATCGCCGATTCCGATACCGGAAACCAATGCAAGTCAATGGGACAGAAATATCGGAATGAAAATAAACCCTTTCTTTCCTTGTAGGTTAATTCTACATGAAGGAAAACAACTAAGAATAATGTAGAATGTATTGGGGAGGTGGGGGAGACAATAAAGGCATAGAGGTTTAGCCCAATCAAATGGAATAGCAGGAATTAATATTTTTTTTAAGACGTTCTGAGTTACGGAAATATTGACTATGTTAAGTATTTTTATATTTTGTCAGATATTTATGTTTCACTACTTCCATGCTCTTCACCTTCTTTTTTACTTCTCCCACACTTTCTCCTTCATCATCCTCAGCATCTTTTTCATCCACTTCTTCTTCACCTTCTTCATCTTCTTCTTCTTCACCTTCTTCGTATTATTCTTTTTTTTTACATTCTTCATATTCTACTTCTTCATCTTCTTCATCTTCTTCTTCTTCATCATATTCTTATTTGTGGCAGGCATTCCTGTAGTTGTTATCTATAAAAGGTTGGACATTACACCTTTCGTTCTGCCCGTCACAAAAGATTTACAACAGGATTTGTCCGCGTTCAGTTTGGCCTGCAGCAGCAGGTCTTTTCCAGGGGCACCACGAAGAGGAACGGACTCACCCCCATACACTGCTTAGTCATCTTCTGCTTATAATTTAGATATTATCTTTTGCTCTGATTTTTAGTCTTATGCTTAATGTTCTTCCGCTTTTTGTTCTGCAGCTTCTTGTATTTCTGCTTCTTGGTTTTCTGTCTCTTGTTCTTCTGTATCTTGGTGCTTGTCTTCTCTTCTTTGTCCTCTTGGTCAACTTCTTCAGGGTCATCTTCTTGGTCTTCTTCGGGGTGGTCTTCAGGGTCGTCGTCTTTGGGGGTCCTCGTCTTCGGGGTCCTCGTCTTCTTCGGGTTGGTCTTCTGGGTCCTCGTCTTCGGGGTCCTCGTCTTCTTCGGGGTGGTCTTCAGGGTCCTCGTCTTCTTCGCGGTGGTCTTCAGGGTCCTCGTCTTCAGGGTCGTCGTCTTCGGGGTCCTCGTCTTCTTAGGGTTGGTCTTCAGGGTCCTCGTCTTCAGGGTCCTCGTCAGGGAGATCTAGAGTGATTACCAAGAACCATTTCAAAAAGCTTGAACTTGGAAATGTAGCAGAAGGTACAAGAAAGCTGAGGAACTACCGAGGACCAGCTGACGGTACTGGAACCCGGATGGGTAGCAGAAGGTACAAGAGACAATGGAACTGCCGAAGACCATCTGACGGTACTGGAACTCGGTTACTAAGCAGGAGGTACCTGTGCCAGAAAGCACTACCAAGGACCAGCAGACGTTGGTGGAACTTGGATACCGAGAAGGAGGCACCTAATCCAAAGGCACTGCCGAGATCCAGCTGACGGTACCGGAACCCGGATGGGTAGCAGAAGGTACCCATGTAAACAAAAGTTCAAGGCCGCGAGCCGGCCGCAGTTACCAAAACCCACAGTCCTACAGGGGGTGCTTGTCCTATTGGCACTATGGAACCAGCCTTCATTGCCAGATCCCGCAGCCCACAGAGGAGTCACCTAAACTGCAGGCACCATAGAGTCGGCTAACCCGACCGCAACACGACAGGACAACGCATTGGAGGCAAAGTGACGTTGACACTACCCGGAAACAGCTGGCATGCTGGAACCAGGCTGGGCAGGAGGGAGTACCCATGCCAGAGTCACTGCCGAGAACCAGCTGACGGTACTGGAACCCGGATGGGTAGTAGAAGGTACAAGAGCAAATGGAACTACCGAGGACCAGCTGACGGTACTGGAACCCGGATGGGTAGCAGAAGGTACAAGAGCCAATGGAACTGCCGAAGACCAGCTGACGGTACTGGAACTCGGTTACTAAGCAGGAGGTACCTGTGCCAGAAAGCACTACCAAGGACCAGCAGACGTTGGTGGAACTTGGATACCTAGAAGGAGGCACCTAATCCAAAAGCACTGCCGAGAACCAGCTGACGGTACTGGAACCCGGATGGGTAGCAGAAGGTACCCATGTAAAAAAAAGTTCAAGGCCGGAGCCGGCCGCAGTTAACAAAACCCACAGTCCTACAGGGGGTGCTTGTCCTATTGGCACTATGGAACCAGCCTTCATTGCCAGATCCCGCAGCCCACATTGGAGTCACCTAAACTGCAGGCACCATAGAGTCGGCTAACCCGACCGCAACACGACAGGACAACGCATTGGAGGCAAAGTGACGTTGACACTACCCGGAAACAGCTGGCGTGCTGGAACCAGGCTGGAACAATGGAACTGCCGAAGACCAGCTGACGGTACTGGAACTCGGTTACTAAGCAGGAGGTACCTGTGCCAGAAAGCACTACCAAGGACCAGCAGACGTTGGTGGAACTTGGATACCGAGAAGGAGGCAACTAATCCAAAGGCACTGCCGAGAACCAGCCTTTCCGAGCGCCAACTGGCGGTGTTGAAGCTCAGGGATAATACTGAAAACAGAGGAGCCAGAGGTGTATTTGGAGGAGGTTTTAAATCAGTAGTACAGTGGATGTGGACAGAGCAGGAGAAATTGCCGTCCGCACAGCAAGGGAACAGCTGACGTTACTGAACCCCAATAACACGGCAGCAAGTGTTGACTGTGCAGACGGCACTTCCGAGCGCCAACTGGCGGTGTTGGAGCTCAGGGATAATACTGAAAACAGAGGAGCCAGAGGTGTAATTGGAGCAACTTTAAAATCTGTAGTAGTGAGAATGTGGACAGAGCAGGAGAAATTGCCGTCCGCACAGCAGGGGAACAGCTGACGTTACTGAACCCCAATAACACGGCAGCAAGTGTTGACTGTGCAGACGGCACTTCCGTGCACCAACTGGCGGTGTTGGAGCTCAGGGATAATACTGAAAACAGATGAGCCAGAGGTGTAATTGGAGCAACTTTAAAATCTGTAGTAGTGAGAATGTGGACAGAGCAGGAGAAATTGCCGTCCGCACAGCAGGGGAACAGCTGACGTTACTGAACCCCAATAACACGGCAGCAAGTGTTGACTGTGCAGACGGCACTTCCGTGCGCCAACTGGCGGTGTTGGAGCTCAGGGATAATACTGAAAACAGAGGAGCCAGAGGTGTAATTGGAGCAACTTTAAAATCTGTAGTAGTGAGAATGTGGACAGAGCAGGAGAAATTGCCGTCCGCACAGCAGGGGAACAGCTGACATTACTGAACCCCAATAACACGGCAGCAAGTGTTGGCTGTGCAGACGGCACTTCCGTGCGCCAACTGGCGGTGTTGGAGCTCAGGGATAATACTGAAAACAGAGGAGCCAGAGGTGTAATTGGAGCAACTTTAAAATCTGTAGTAGTGAGAATGTGGACAGAGCAGGAGAAATTGTCGTCCGCACAGCAGGGGAACAGCTGACGTTACTGAACCCCAATAACACGGCAGCAAGTGTTGACTGTGCAGACGGCACTTCCGTGCGCCAACTGGCAGTGTTGGAGCTCAGGGATAATACTGAAAACAGAGGAGCCAGAGGTGTAATTGGAGCAACTTTAAAATCTGTAGTAGTGAGAATGTGGACAGAGCAGGAGAAATTGCCGTCCGCACAGCAGGGGAACAGCTGACGTTACTGAACCCCAATAACACGGCAGCAAGTGTTGACTGTGCAGACGGCACTTCCGAGCGCCAACTGGCGGTGTTGGAGCTCAGGGATAATACTGAAAACAGAGGAGCCAGAGGTGTAATTGGAGCAACTTTAAAATCTGTAGTAGTGAGAATGTGGACAGAGCAGGAGAAATTGCCGTCCGCACAGTAGGGGAACAGCTGACGTTACTAAACCCCAATAACACGGCAGCAAGTGTTGACTGTGCAGACGGCACTTCCGTGCGCCAACTGGCGGTGTTGGAGCTCAGGGATAATACTGAAAACAGAGGAGCCAGAGGTGTAATTGGAGCAACTTTAAAATCTGTAGTAGTGAGAATGTGGACAGAGCAGGAGGAATTGTCGTCCGCACAGCAGGGGAACAGCTGACGTTACTGAACCCCAATAACACGGCAGCAAGTGTTGACTGTGCAGACGGCACTTCCGAGCGCTAACTGGCGGTGTTGGAGCTCAGGGATTACAGTTCAGGTGGTAGAAACATGAACAGAACAGGAGACCTGGATACTGTTGCCAACCAATTATTTATTCTGGAAGAGGACTGGCAAATTCATGAAAGATCCAGGCCTTGTTCATTTTGAGAAAAGTAAGCCGGTCAACGTTATCGGAGGATAGTCGCATGCGACGGTCTGTTAGTACACCACCTGCGGCACTAAAGACGCGTTCCGATAATACACTAGCAGCAGGGCAAGCTAGCACCTCCAATGCATACTGACTAAGCTCTGGCCATGTATCCAGCTTACAGACCCAAAACTTGAAGGGAGAAGAGCCGTCTGGGAGTACACTAAGAGGGCAAGACATGTAGTCTGTCACCATCTGACGGAAACGTTGCCTCCTGCTGACTGGAGCCGTCTGTGATGGTGTAGACATTTGTGGCGGCGGGGACACAAAACTTTGCCACATTTCGGCCATACTGGTCTTGCCTTGTGCTGAGGCGCTGCTTCTGCTCCCTCTTTGTGCAGAGCTTCCTCCACTGCCTCGACGCACTGAGCTGCTTTGTAAAGCACTAGCAGCACTGCTCTCGGTTGGAATGGAGAACATGATGGAATGCACCAGTGCATCTTGGTACTCCCGCATTTTACGCTCCCGGTTCAACGGTGTTATGAGGCTTTGTAAGTTGTCCCGGTAGCGAGGATCTAGGAGGGTGGACACCCAATAATCAGCCGTGTTGAGAATGTGGGCGATGCGGCGGTCGTTTCTCAGGCACTGCAGCATGAAATCAACCATGTGCTGCAGACTGCCAACTGGCCAAGAAACGCTGTCCCCTGCTTGAGGCGTGATCTCTGCCTGCTCTGCATCATCCCACCCTCGCTCTAGATACTGACTACTAGAGCATTGTGTACCTCCCTCCTCTGGACAGATGTCTTCCTCATCCATTGACTCCTCCTCATCCTCCTCACAAAGTGTCCCCTGCCTAGGCCTTTGTGAGGAACCACGTTGCGCAGACTGTAGAGAAGCAGATGGCATTTGTGACTCCTCATCCTCCACCTCTTCCAAAACCTCGTCCCTTAGTGCTTGCATTGTTTTTTCAAGCAGGCAGATAAGGGGGATAGTCATGCTGACAAGTGCATCATCTGCACTCGCCATCCGCGTGGAATAATCGAAGGCACGCAAAACGTGGCAAATGTCCTTCATAGAGGCCCACTCAGTGGTGGTGAAGTGTGAACGGCGCGCACTGCGACTTGTTTGCGCCTGCTGCAGCTGGTACTCCATTACTGCTGCCTGCTGCTCACACAACCTCTCCAACATATGTAACGTTGAATTCCACCTGGTGGGTAGGTCACACCTACGTAATCGGCGCTGCAGAGCTGCAATGCGTGATCTTGCATTGCTGGAACGCCGCAAGTGAGCGCACTCTATGCGGACCTTGTGAAGCAGTGCATCAAGATCCGGATAGTCCCTCAAAAAACTCTGCACGACCAAGTTGAGCACATGTGCCAGACATGGGATGTGAGTGAGGTTGCCTAGGCCCAGAGCTGCCACCAGATTTCGGCCATTGTCACACACTACCATGCCTGGCTGGAGATTCGCTGGCACAAACCACACGTCGCTCTGCTGCTTGATGGCATTCCAGAGCTCCTGCGCTGTGTGGCTTCGATTCCCCAAAGAAATTAATTTTAATACGGCCTGTTGATGTTTGGCCACGGCTGTGCTCATATTGGTCACCATAACAGGTAACCGTTCACGGGTCGATGTGGAGGTAGACCGTGACGGCTCCTGCAGCGCTGATTCAGAGGAACTGGAGTATGAGGAGGAGTCAATGTGTACAGACTGGATTCCTGCAATCCTTGGAGTTGGCAGAACACGTACAGCGCTACTTTCAAGATCTGTACCCGGCTCCACAACATTTACCCAATGGGCAGTGAGGGAAAGGTATCGTCCCTGTCCATGCTTACTGGTCCACGCATCGGTGGTCAGGTGGACCTTGCTACTGACGGCGTTTTGTAGCGCATGTTTAATTTTTCCCTCCACATGATGTTGCAGGGCAGGGACGGCTTGCCTGCTGAAATAAAATCGGCTGGGCACGTTGTATTGTGGGACTGCCAATGCCATAAAGTTACGGAATGTGTCAGTCTCCACCAGCCTGAATGATAGCATTTCAAGGGCCAGTAGTTTAGCAATGCCAGCATTCAGAGCCTGTGCTTGGGGGTGGTTTGCCGAGTATGGGCGCCTTTTCTCCCATGCCTGTGCTAACGATGGCTGTAGACTGGCCTGGGAGTGTGAGGATGACTGGGAAAGTGTTGCTGTGGGTGGAATTACACTGTGTCTCTGTACAACAGTGCCAGAGATTCTTCTGTAGCACCCTGAGGATTCGGCTGCTACAGGAGTATTGCACCTCAACCCAGAGGTGTGATATTCCACTCCCGGGTAAGGATGGAGTGTGGAACTGAGCTCAGATAGACTGCATGCACTACATACATCCCATTCCAGAGGAGCAGGCCGACGGCACTCCCACTTAGAAATGTGCAGGTGCGACCGAGCCTGTTCCTGGCTGGAGTGGGAGGGGGGAGGAACATCCCATGTAGTGTAGGGGCAGATAGGGGGAGCAGTCTGGGTAGTGGTAGGAGCTCATTGGGTGCTGGTCACCTGAGCTCACACATAGAGGGATATATAAGGAGGGCACCAACTTAGATCAGGGTCAGACGCAGAGGAGCCTGTCAGACGCAGAGGGTCAGTCAGTCAGTGCAGAGGACAAGTCAGCAGGAGAGGAGGAGCGGAAGCTGGCAGAGGAGCAGCTGAAAGAAAGAGAGGCCCTGAAGAGAGAGAGTGGAGTGAAGAAAGACCCAGAGGGGGACAAAGAAGGGACCCAAGAACCCAAATAAGAACACCGGGTGAGGAGTCAGCAAGAGGGTACCGGAACCCAAGCTGGTGGGGGCAAAGACATTCCCCAGCCAGAGACCGGAGACCGTGGGCAGTGTCTGTCACGGTCACCCACTACATTCACCCTGAAGGCACACCACAGGAAGGGTCAGGGAACCTAAGGCCATAGGTTGCCCAACAGAAGGCCCGAGGGAGCTGGACTTAGGTGAATCACTGGTGGGGACGGCTGAAGTAAGGACAGAGGGAGAGCTCAGGGCCACGCTCCGGACTTGTTTGGGGGTTGGCCGGATCCAGGACCTGGTGGACGCAGCACGGCTCGGGAGGTCACTTGGAGCTAGAGTGACCAGGAACATCTGCAGTAAGTAAAGACCCTTAACTGCACTACCCGAGTCTGTCATCATTACCGGCTGCACCGCACCACCACAACCCCCATCCTCTGCGCCTGTCCCCTCTGAGGCTATACCCCTCCCGTTGGGGGTTATCCCACCAAGCTGCGCATCCACCATCAGCCTCAGCGGACCTTGCTGCAGCGGCGGCCACAGTGACCGCATCACAACGGGTGGCGTAGTCGACACAACGAACTTTAATAACATCAGTAAAGACTGCCACATAACACTGAGCTTGACGCCCTGGGCACGGGACCGGGTCACAGCCGCTCGGAGACTACAACCCCCCATCTGATCCGGTGCCGGGTATTCCCCTCAAAAAAGGAATATGTCCCAGGGGGCGCGTCAACTTTGGCGTAGTCGGCAGGATTACGTGCCCGCAACACCCGGGTACTGCGTGCCTGAAGAAAAGTGCAAGTTTACCTCAGAAAGAAGACTCCTGCCGGTTCCGGAGGGTCCACGCCATCGGACTCCATCACCAGTCGTTTCCCGCCGATTGTCCGCCATTTCCAGCTTGTTCCCGCCGTCTGCAGAGTTTCCCGCCACTGGGAAGCGATTCCCGCCAAAACCGCAGATTTCCCGCCTTGGAAGAGCAGCGGACGCCATTATGGGCGTGCCAAAGGAGGGCAAGAGGCCACCTCCCATCGTGGGCCAGGACAGAAAATGGCGCCAAAAGTGGAAACCGCCCCCACCAACAGAGACTGTGATGCTGGAGGTGTCTGTCAGCGTGAAAGAACTCCCCCTGGAGCTGACAGTCACCGAGTTGCCCCGGGACCGCCCTCAAAGTGGGAGGAGACGAAAGAAAAGAGAAAAGATGGGTGTCGCTTGGAGCAGTCTAGAACGAGCGCACCCGGAGGCGAGGTGTCCAGAGCAAGAGCACCCGGAGTCGAGAAGAGGAAGAGTAGACCCGGGAATGGAGCGGCAGCAGAGCAGCACCGGCCCGCTGGCCAGGAGCCTGCAAAAGGAAGAAAGAGGAGAGCAGAGCAGCACCGGCCCGCTGGCCAGGAGCCTGCCGGAAGAAGAGCAGAGCAGCACCGACCCGATGGTCAGGAGCCTGCTAGAGTCAACAACCCCGCTAGGCTTAGCGGAGATCCTGGCGCAGCTTCCCCGAGACCGGGAGTGCGCGCGGAGTGCCCTGGAGGGCCTCGCGGGAAGGATGGCCCGAGTGCAGAGGGAGATCCTGGCGGAGTGGGGCCGGGAGATGGCCCAGCAAGCTGGAATCCGTCCACGGAACCCGCTCCCTTGGAAGAAGACACCGACTACCTCTGCGGATGACGCGGGAGGACCCAAGGCCGGAGACGGCGCAGAAGAGGGAGCGAGACGTATGGCAGCAGGTAAGGGGGACGCCTATACCCCATACCGGAAGACCACCCACCTGCCCCAGCTCCCCGTCGCAGAGCCCGAAGGTCCCCCGGCCGTACCCGAGACCGCCATGACACCGCCACCGACTAGGCCCCGACCGGAAGCCGCCGTCGCGACCCCAGTGACGTCACGCGTCGTGACCCGGAGCGTGGCGAAGGAAGGGAAGCCTCCGGCCTGGTCGCAAGGCCTAGCGTTTCCGGGCGCCGCATCCCCAGCAGAGCCATCTACCTCCGCGGAGCCTCCGGCCTGGTCACAAGGCCAGGTGGCCCAGGGTGCCGCCGTGTTAACAGTTCCATTTACCTTCCAGATGCCCCAGGCCTGGCCGCAAGGCCTGGGTAACCTGGGCGCCCCCACCATCGCGCCCGCACCCGTAACATCAAGGGTGCCAAGTCTGGGAGAGGACCCCTTCAGCCAGCTAGCGTGGCCGGACGGGCGGCCTTTCATCTGGCCCAAAGAATTCTTGGAACTGGAGCGACAAAAGAAGTTAGGTCCCCTGTGTGAGCCCCTGATCCCGGCTCCAAAGCCCGTGACTCGGGTCTCGCCTCCACTCGAGGAAGCCCAGTTCGTGTGGGACCCCACGGGAGAAGATTTGATGGGGTTCACCGGAGAGACTCGGGCAGCTGCAGCAGAGCGTACCGAGTGTTGCCGTCAACAGCTGGCAGAGTTCAAGAGAGAGCGGGAGGAGAGGCGGGCCAGAGAGCAATGGGCCCGGACCCGCAGCGCGGAGCAAAAGAGTCGGACCAGAAGGGACCCCTATGCAGCAGATTGTCCCCGTACCATCGGGACGGTAATAAAGTTTAATGCGCAGCATGGGTGGGGCTTCATAAAGGACCGGAACACCATGGGTGACGTCTTCGTTACCCGACGGGATGTCGAGTCTCACCTGCCAGAGGGTCACAAAGGCCGTGACCTCTACGTCGGTGACGAGGTAACGTTCACCCGGCACAAGTGTGCCAAGGGACCTTACGCCCTCCACGTGCATCGCCTGACAGAGGAGGAGTTGCGGTGTAGGGAGGAGGAGCCAGAAGACCCGGACGGGTTCAAGGCTAGAAGGTACTATGACTGAAATAGTACAAAGGAGATGTAAATAGTTACCCGTCGGGGTACACAAGTAACCGTGGCTGCTTTAAAGTTTAGTCCCCGTTGGGACCAGTGAACAGTTTAACCCGTGTGTCCCCTACCCAAACCAGGCTGAGGACTGTGAGCAGCCATCCCATTCCCTTTACTTGGCCGGGGACTGAGAACGGCCAAAACTTCCCTGTACATAGTTGCGCTTCCTAAGGCGCCCCCTACTGGTTTTATGAGAAACTGCTTATCAAAAGACTGTCGCACATTACCTGGTCACGAGTTGCACGGTGACCAGAGGAGGAAGAAAGAAAGAGACGACGAGAATGTTATAATGATGTATATATGAAAAAGTTATATATATATAATATTTTATATGTTTTATATGTTTATAAAAATTTGTATGTTTTGGTGTTTTTGTCTTTGCAGCCCGAGGACGTGCTGTGGTTTACCAGGGGGGAATGTAGCACCCTGAGGATTCGGCTGCTACAGGAGTATTGCACCTCAACCCAGAGGTGTGATATTCCACTCCCGGGTAAGGATGGAGTGTGGAACTGAGCTCAGATAGACTGCATGCACTACATACATCCCATTCCAGAGGAGCAGGCCGACGGCACTCCCACTTAGAAATGTGCAGGTGCGACCGAGCCTGTTCCTGGCTGGAGTGGGAGGGGGGAGGAACATCCCATGTAGTGTAGGGGCAGATAGGGGGAGCAGTCTGGGTAGTGGTAGGAGCTCATTGGGTGCTGGTCACCTGAGCTCACACATAGAGGGATATATAAGGAGGGCACCAACTTAGATCAGGGTCAGACGCAGAGGAGCCTGTCAGACGCAGAGGGTCAGTCAGTCAGTGCAGAGGACAAGTCAGCAGGAGAGGAGGAGCGGAAGCTGGCAGAGGAGCAGCTGAAAGAAAGAGAGGCCCTGAAGAGAGAGAGTGGAGTGAAGAAAGACCCAGAGGGGGACAAAGAAGGGACCCAAGAACCCAAATAAGAACACCGGGTGAGGAGTCAGCAAGAGGGTACCGGAACCCAAGCTGGTGGGGGCAAAGACATTCCCCAGCCAGAGACCGGAGACCGTGGGCAGTGTCTGTCACGGTCACCCACTACATTCACCCTGAAGGCACACCACAGGAAGGGTCAGGGAACCTAAGGCCATAGGTTGCCCAACAGAAGGCCCGAGGGAGCTGGACTTAGGTGAATCACTGGTGGGGACGGCTGAAGTAAGGACAGAGGGAGAGCTCAGGGCCACGCTCCGGACTTGTTTGGGGGTTGGCCGGATCCAGGACCTGGTGGACGCAGCACGGCTCGGGAGGTCACTTGGAGCTAGAGTGACCAGGAACATCTGCAGTAAGTAAAGACCCTTAACTGCACTACCCGAGTCTGTCATCATTACCGGCTGCACCGCACCACCACAACCCCCATCCTCTGCGCCTGTCCCCTCTGAGGCTATACCCCTCCCGTTGGGGGTTATCCCACCAAGCTGCGCATCCACCATCAGCCTCAGCGGACCTTGCTGCAGCGGCGGCCACAGTGACCGCATCACAACGGGTGGCGTAGTCGACACAACGAACTTTAATAACATCAGTAAAGACTGCCACATAACACTGAGCTTGACGCCCTGGGCACGGGACCGGGTCACAGCCGCTCGGAGACTACAACCCCCCATCTGATCCGGTGCCGGGTATTCCCCTCAAAAAAGGAATATGTCCCAGGGGGCGCGTCACTTCCATGGCGATCCTGTGAGGAAGCCGAACCAGCTGTGTGTGAGCTGGAGGAAGAGGCTACAACACGAGCTGAAGAGGTGGTAGGTGGCGCTGTAGGTTGGCCTAGGTCTTCAGTGTGTTTTTGTAACTCCACCACGTGCTTGGTCCGCACATGTTTCCACATATTTGTGGTATTGAGGTTGCTGACACTTTTCCCTCTTTTCACCTTCTGATTACACAGCTTGCATTTGACAAAGCAAATGTCATCTGCAACTGTGTCAAAAAAGGACCAGGCACTGCAAGTCTTGGGAGCGCCCGCTTTGGATTTTGGAAGAGCCATGCTCCTAATGGGTGCCGAAGTGGAGGCTACAGGCAACCAAGTCTGCCCCCTCCCTCTCCCTCCTTTTTGGGCCGTTCGGGGATTCTCTTCCTCAGAGCTGCTCCCACCACCTTCCTGTCCCTCACGCCATGATGGGTCAAGGACCTCATCATTAGAGATGAGCGTTGTTCTACTCGAACTGTTCGCCAATCTCAAATTTGAGCTGTTTTGGGCGGTGTTCGAGCCGGTCGGCGAACACGAACAATTTGAGAAAAATTCGGCTGTTCGAGGTTATGTTCGATAACTGTTCGTGCACCAAAATCATAACTGGATTTTTTCTCAGTAATGATGAAAATTAATGTTAATACGCAGTTTGAGTGTACAGCGGGGCGGGGGGAGGGGCAGGGGATGGATCTCTGCAGGAACAATGAAGATCTCCATTTTTTTTTCTCTTTCCTGCATTTGCAGTGGGGAGGTGCAATCTGTCAGCCTATCAGCAGCGCACACACGGAGCGAAGTGCTTTTTTTCACACAAGCAAGGGCATGTGTGATTGGCAGTGTATGTCACATGTCCTTGCCCTATAAGACCAAGCCATTTTCCCCGTCGCCACCATTTTCTCACTGCTGCAGCTGCGTGTTAGACGGCACCGCTGTTGCTGTGTGCGCTATACCTTGTTAATTTCAAGCCAATTTTCGCACAAATATACAGATAGCTTGGGAGTAGGGAATAGTTGTGATTGCAGTCCTTTTAAGGACTAGGTTACAGCATTTCCTACGACTTTTATCAGGCAGGTCTGTGCTCTTAAATAGATAGATTGTGGGAGTAAAGACTAATTGTAATTGGAGTCCTTTTCAGGACTAGGTTACATGAGTTCCTATCAGTTTTTGCCAGGCAGGTCTGTGCCAGTGCTGTGCAAGTTTTTTTCACAGCATTTGGCTGAATCTAGCAAAGCTAATCCTTTTTGGCCTATTGCAGAGTGTGTTAGTCAGTGGAGTAGCCTATCTGTGTTGCAAGATATACCACCTGTGTATAGAATACCAATTTTTTTACTGCACCTAGTGAAGTAAAATCTTTTGGGCATAGCATCATTCTATTAGTCCATCTATACTGACCTCCATCAGGTTGCAAACTGAATATAATTTTTTTCTGCATCTAGTTCTGAAAAAATATTTGGGCTTCTAGCAGTGTGTGGGACTTGGTCTATTAGTCCATCTATACTGACCTCCATCAGGTTGCAAATTAAAAATAATTTTTTTCTTCATTTAGCTCTGAAAAAATATTTGGGCTTCTAGCAGTGTGTGGGACTTGTTCTATTAGTCCTTCTATACTGACCTCCAGCAGGTTGCAAATTGAATATAATTTTTTTCTGCATCTAGCTCTGAAAAAATATTTGGGCTTCTAGCGGTGTGTGGGACTTGGTCTATTAGTCCATCTATACTGACCTCCATCAGGTTGCAAATTAAAAATAATTTTTTTCTGCATCTAGCTCTGAAAAAATATTTGGGCTTCTAGCAGTGTGTGGGACTTGGTCTATTAGTCCATCTATACTGACCTCCATCAGGTTGCAAATTAAAAATAATTTTTTTCTTCATTTATCTCTGAAAAAATATTTGGGCTTCTAGCAGCGTGTGGGACTTGTTCTATTAGTCCATCTATACTGACCTCCATCAGGTTGCAAATTAAAAATAATTTTTTTCTGCATCTAGCTCTGAAAAAATATTTGGGCTTCTAGCAGTGTGTGGGACTTGGTCTATTAGTCCATCTATACTGACCTCCATCAGGTTGCAAATTAAAAATAATTTTTTTCTGCATCTAGCTCTGAAAAAATATTTGGGCTTCTAGCAGTGTGTGGGACTTGGTCTATTAGTCCATCTATACTGACCTCCATCAGGTTGCAAATTGAATAAAAAAAATTTCTGCATCTAGCTCTGAAAAAATATTTGGGCTTCTAGCGGTGTGTGGGACTTGGTCTATTAGTCCATCTATACTGACCTCCATCAGGTTGCAAATTAAAAATAATTTTTTTCTGCATCTAACCCAGCCAATAGTTTTGGCCTAATACCACAGTTTGGCCACTCAGCTCTGCTCGGTTACCATCCATTGTTTTTTTGTGCAAACAACTCCAGAGTTGTGAATTAGTTAACCACCAAAATGAGTGGAAAAAGGCCTGCTGCTGGTGGAAAGGGGAATAGGCGTGTTGGGAAGGGGAAAAAAGGTTGTGTCCGTGGGGTAGGTGCAGAAGAAAGACCATCTTCCAGCCAAACTAAAATGTCTACTTCTTTTAGCGGACAATGTGATAAGATCCCTTTCTTACGGCCACGCCAATCGCTACAAATTCCAGATGAGGCACAAAAACAGCAGGTGCTTCAACGGATATCAAGTGCTCCTTTAAGTGGGCTCTCCTCCACATCAACTTCAACATCACAAATACTCCAGTCCTCAAAGGTGTCACCCAAATCGCACTTGCTTCCTCACAGCTCCCAAATCTCCAGCTGCCCGTCTGAGTATGAGGTAGAACAGATGGTTGAGTCTGCAGAGCTGTTTACTCATACTATAGCCTGGGAATCAGAGGTCGACTCCAGCGCTTCTGTGAATCCAGATGAGGAAATGATCTGCACTGATGCCCAGAATCTTTATGAGTCGGATCCAGGACCAGACGCAGAAGGTTCTGACCATAATGTAGACCCTCATTCCCAAACTGTAACTCCTGTTGGTGGAGA
Source organism: Phyllobates terribilis (assembly GCF_046119375.1). Lineage (NCBI taxonomy): Eukaryota > Metazoa > Chordata > Amphibia > Anura > Dendrobatidae > Phyllobates > Phyllobates terribilis. The sequence continues at coordinate 108,026,648 of NW_027362773.1, forward strand.
CAATGAGGAAGACGATGATAAGACTCAAATACCTGATTGGAGCGACAACTTTAGTTTTTTGTCAGGGCAGGAACAGGTTGGCTCTGAGGACGACGGGTGTGATAACGCACAGGGTGATGATGATGAGGTCGGAGATCCCACTTACTGTCAACCCACAGTCAGCCAAGAGATGAGGTCAGCAGAGGAGGTGGAGGAAGATGCTAGTGACGACGAGGTCAGGTTGCGCCTTCCTGGACAGAGACGTAGTACTGGAAGCACGTCAACAACTGCATCCTCAAACACAACTCTGCCTCTCACCACAAGTCGTGGTGGCTCTTCAGGTCGCATGGGTGCTAAGCCTTGCATAGCCTGGGCATTTTTTCAGATCGATAAAGATGACCCAACTCGTGTTATCTGTAACATTTGTCAGCAAAAGCTAAGTAGAGGCCAAAAAATACATAGTTTGAGTACTTCATGCATGAACCGGCACATGGACATGAAGCATAAGTTGCAGTGGGAAGCTCAGTGTGCTACAATGCGGTCTAGCCGGCCGGGCCAACCACCGTCTGCCATATCTTGTGCATCCGCTGCCTCTTCATCCTCTGTGACTGGGGGGACAGCAGTCACACCTGTTTTGGGGCGCAGACCTGCCACCTCTTTACCCGCAACAGCCAGCGTGATTGGCAGGTCATCATTTTCTTTGGAGGTGGTAACACCAGCTGGTCTTGAGCGCTGTCCGACATCGATAGCACCACCTTTGGATCAAGGCAACCTAACATGTCCGCCTGCATCTTCCTCACAGACCGGCAGTTTGCCGGGGACACCCTTATCAACCCTGTCTAAGCACAATAGCCAGCCCTCGGTTGAATTTCACCATCTGCAAGCTCTTGGCTACAGAAATGCTGCCTTTCCGCCTGGTGGACACAGAGGATTTTCGAGACCTTATGTCCGTCGCAGTGCCCCAGTACCAGATGCCCAGTCGGCACTACTTCTCAAAGAAAGGTGTGCCTGCGCTCCACCAGCATGTCGCACACAACATCACCGCTTCTTTGAGAAACTCTGTGTGTGACAGGGTGCATTTCACCACAGACACTTGGACGAGTAGGCATGGACAGGGGCGTTACATGTCGCTGACTGGGCACTGGGTAACTATGGTGACAGCAGGACAAGGGGCTGCTGTCCAAGTCTTGCCGTCCCCACGAGTTGTGCGTCAATCCTCTTTATGTCATTTTTCCTCCACTGCTTCTGCCTCCTCAACCTCCTCTCGGTCTTCCACCTGCACCCAAAGCCTGTCTGGTCATGCCACAAGCTTTCTAACTGCGCAGAAGGGATCCTGCACACCTCCTTACTATGCTGGCAGTAGGGCTCAACGTCATCAGGCGGTTTTTACATTGAAATGTCTGGGAAATGTGAGTCACACAGCTGAGGAGTTGTGGTCAGCTCTGGAGAACCAATTTCATGAATGGTTGTCTCCACTGGACCTGAAACCAGGGAAGGCCGTGTGCGACAATGCTGCAAACCTGGGTGCGGCCCTTCGCCGGGGCAATGTCACACACGTGCCTTGTATGGCTCATGTGTTGAACCTGGTTGTCCAGCAATTTTTAGCCCACTATCCCAGACTAGATGGCCTTCTGCAGAGGGCACGGTCGCTGTGTGCTCACTTCCGCCGTTCGCATCCCGCAGCTCAGCGACTTACATCTCTACAGAAGTCGTTGGGCCTGCCACTTCACCGGCTAAAATGCGATGTGCCTACCCGGTGGAATTCAACTCTGCACATGTTGCAGCGACTGTGGCAGCACCGACAAGCCCTGGTGCAATACGTTCTGACGTATAGCCTGGGCCAACGAGATTCAGAGGTGGGGCAAATCACGCTGGAGGAGTGGTCTCAGATCAGGGACCTATGCACCCTTCTGCACAGTTTTGAAATGGCGACGAAGATGTTTAGTGCTGACGATGCCATTATCAGCATGACTATTCCGGTGATTTACATGCTGGAGCACATGTTAAACAGAATTCGGAGTCAGGTGGTGGCACAAGAGGAGGTGGAGGAAGTAGAGGAGGAGGAGTTGTATGCGGAAGGGCTAACATCTGCAAGGTCCAGACGGTCGGCAGCACCAGGGCGGCAGGCATGTGAGGGTGGGGGAGATGATTTTACCAGGGCGCATGGTAGCAGCCAAACTAGTGAGGAAGGTGCAGGAGCCCAGGAAGCAGTGGAGGACGAACTGATGGAAGACTCATCAGATGAGGGAGACCTTGATCACATTTCTGTTGTGCGAGGTTGGGGGGAGAGGACAGAGGAAGGAAGCATGATTGTTACCTCGCCACCAACACAACAGGGACTTGGTGCTCCTGGATGCGCAACACACATGAGTGCCTTCTTGCTGCACTACCTGCAACATGACCCTCGAATTGTGAGAATTAGAAATAATCCTGACTACTGGGTTGCCACACTGTTAGATCCCCGGTACAAAAGTAAATTTGCAGAAATTATTCCTGCCATAGAAAGGGATGCACGCATGCAGGAGTATCAGCAGAGACTGTTGCAGAATCTTACATGTGCTTTTCCACAAAATACCAGTGGTGCACGTAGTGAATCTCACAGTTCCAACTTGCCAACCGTGGTCTGTATGGAATTGTTCAATAAAGGGCCCAAAATTAAGATAACATAGATGGGAGAGGTCTCTATGAATAGGAATTCCTAAGTATTTGATACCCTGTGAGGGCCAGGCAAAGGGAAAGTTGGACTGGATGGAATCCTATATGGATTTAGGGAGGGAGACATCGAGGGCCTCAGACTTCGCTGCATTGATTTTAAAATTTTACCATGTAACAAAGTGATCTATTTCAGCCATAACAGCAGGGATGGATATATGTGATTGAGTGATATATACTAGGACATCATCAGCAAATAGAGAGCACTTGTACTCGGTGCCTCCCACCTCAATCCACCTAATATTGGGGTTATGGCGAATTGATGAGAGCAGGTGCTCCGTCACTAGGATGTATAAGAGAGGGGACAGAGGACATCCCTGCCTTGTCCCATTGGTGATTGTGAAAGGTGATGAAAATGTTCTGACGCACCCCCTGGGCCTTGGGACACCCGGAGCCGGACCCTTTTTGGTGGATGCTGGTGGTTGTAGTCTTCGTGGCGGCGATCCGGTTCCGTGGCTCAGGGCGGTCAAACCAGTGGCGGAACTATTTATGTGGTTTTGATGTTTAAATGTCCGACTACGCCACCCGTGGATTGCGGTCAGAGTGAACCGCCGCTACAGGGCAGACCGCTAAGGCTGGTGTTGTGGGTGCAGCAGAGCGTAGCATAACTCCCCACGGGAGGAGTATAGCCTCAGGGCAGTGTATGCGGAGGATGGGGGTGATGGTGCAGGGCAGCAGCAGTAACGACACGGAGTCAGTGATGCAGTCCAGGGCCTTTACTCACAGTTCTTATTATCCAGACCACATCTGCAGGTAACGGCTGCCCACGTCGTACTGTGCTCACCAGGTGAGGGGCTCAGACAACTCCCAGATAACTTTGGAGCGCTTCACAGGACCCCCTTTGTGTGTCCTTTGTCTGGCCTTTCTTACCAACACTTCTGTCCGGCTGCCTCGGGCCTCCTCTTGGTAAACTTGGCGCCAGTTTCCCTGACCCTATGTGGTGCCTTCCTAGCGGGTGGAGCAAGGGGCTGCGCCACATAAAATGTCAGAGCCTCCGGTTTCTAGCTGAGGGTCGTTTCCTGCCTCCACTAGTTCGGGGACCGGTCTCCCCCTTTGGCCTGACCCCTCCACGCAGGTGGATTCGGGCGTGCGGTGGCGACTCGCCCGTCCGCACCCCTGGGATCCCTTCATTCCTCGTTCCTGGAGCCTTCTCCGCTCCTCTTCCTTCCTTCTCCCTCTTGCAGGCCTGGGCCTCTGTTACTAGGCCCGCCTCCGGAGCAGAGCTCATGCAGAGCCCCTGCTCCCTGCCACTTCTGCTCAGACTTCTCTGCACTGAACTAAGATGGTGCCCACCTTTTATACTCCCTTCTCAATGCACCCAGGAACTGCTTCCTCCCTGCTCCTGCACTGCAGGGTTCCCCTTCCTCAGTGTTCCCTCCCCCCACTCCAGCCAGGGACAGGGACTGTCGTGCCCATCTCAGGGGCATATTGGTCGCCCTGCCCCACGGCAATGTGGTGTAATGCATGCAGGTGTCGGGTCCTGATCCACACTCCATCCTTATCTGAGAGTGAGATATCACACCTCTGGGTGAGGTGCAATACGTCTGTAGCAACCGAGCCCTCGGTGCTACAGTTCCATTTATCTTCAGCCTAGGTGACGTATTGTGATACAGGGCCGTGATTTTGGCTATAAAAGGGTCCCCTAGACCCCTACCCCAAGCTTTTTAAGAGAATCATATATGGCGTGCCAGGAGACTCTATGGAATGCTTTCTCAGCATCCAACGAGAGTATCTACTTACAAATTTTTAACTGCATCTAGCCCAGGAAATACTTTGTGCCTAATAGCAGTGTCTGCTAGTCAGCGGATTATCCCGGCTGTTAAGCAAGCTACACCACCTGTAGTTTGGACACTTAATTTTTTCAAAGGAAATGCTTCGGGACCACGGGATACTTAGTGAAGAGCATCAGGAGGCACCCCAAGGCATAGGGGCTGGGACTGGCACTAGGATGCCTTGCGGTGGACAGCCGAGCTCGATCCTTATAAAAGCTTTTTAACTGCAGCAGCTTTAGTGGACGCTACTGGAGCTGGAATTACGCGGCTGCTGGCATGAGACTTGCCCTCCAATAGATCCTTGTAAATGGATTTAAAGTGTATTCATTCAAATTAGAGGGACAATTTAAATTAAAAAGCTTAGAGCTGCCTCCACCACAGGGGGGCTCTCTCGACCCACCAGCAGACAGGCACCAGTATTGGGAGAGGGGGGCTGGCCGTCAGGGTTCACCGCGGCTCTGGCACAAGCCCGGCGACACGGAGGTGGCACGGGCAGGAGCGGACTGGCCGTCTCGGCTTCTCACTTTTTGGATTTTAGAAGGGCATGACATGCCTATATCTGTGTCTCCCCCTCCTTTTACTCCTCCACCTCTTTTCTTTTCGCATGACTATATGTACTTGTCACTTTTCCATGTGTTAGTTGTGTCTTCTGAGCAGTTTGTCAGCTTTTGGACACCTTTGAAGGTGTTTTCTATGTGTTTCTATGTGTTTTTGTTTGCCTGCCATTGGTTTTAACGGTGTTCGAAGGTGTTCGACGAACAGTTCGACGAACAGTTCGGCGAACACACGGGTGTTCGACGAACCGAACCGAACTCGAACACTACGGGGGTGGCTCAACACTACTCATCATCTACACCACCCTCTTCAAACAACTGCTTCTCCTGGGTAGTCTCGACAGCACAGTACGCACCAGAAAGTGGCACCTGAGTCTCATCATCAGATGCGTACTGAGGTGTGCTGCTGACCATAGGCACTGGCCCACCCGCCTCTTCAGATTCAGAGAGACAAAACGGTTGCGCATCACTGCATACTACCTCTTCTTCAAATTCTCGAATTCTGCTTGGCTGGCCCCCTCTTTCCAAGCCAAGAGATTCAGAGAACAGAAGTAGAGATGGCTCCTGTCCAGGGCTCTCTGACTGCCTGGGCAATTTGGCAGGTGGTGAAGAGACAGATGGGTGCTCTTCAGTGCTCAGGACCTGAGAGGATCTGGAACTAATTGAAGTCGATGCGTTAGCTGCCATCCATCCGACAACGGCTTCAATTTGGTCCTCCCGCAGCAGTGGGGTACGGCTAGCTCCTACAAAGCTGCGCATAAAGGACTGTTCCCTGGTAAAACTGGGGGATGCTGAGTCACTGGTGCCCGCAGCAGGCACAGAATCCCCATGTCCTCTCCCTGCAGGCACAGAATCCTCACGTCCTCTCCCTGCAGAAACTCCACGCCCACGCCCACGCCCACGACCACATGCCTTACTCCCTGCCTTCTTCATCTTGGTAGACTGATAAAGATAGGCAGAAAAGTACTAAGGGCTTAGTGTGCTTATTCCTGAACAGCTGCTAACAGGTATAAGAAACACTAATTTTATAAAGTGTGGACTAGACTTTAATATGAGCTAATGTGGCCTACACAACTGTAAAGTGGAGTGTTTGGTGAACTTTATTTAGGTTTTTTTTGTCACAAAAAGACACTGGATGTGCCTAAAGATGTAATAACGATAGTATCACAAACTTTTTGTAGCTATTACAATGTAGGAAGGTAACCTACAATGCAATAGATGAGGCTGCAAAAAATAGGCTAATACTAATCTGGCTGGGGCTGCAGGGCCCAATGATGCAGAAAGGCTCCTCTAACTACTCCTATATAGTGTGTTTGGAACCAATTTAGCTGAATACGGATGGAACCACCACACTAATAGGAGAAATCAGGAAAAATTATGAATTGGCAAAAAAGGACAATGTATGAGGCAGTGACACACACTGAGTGCACTACAACCAGACGTGGTTGAAGCACACACTACAGGGTGAGCTGCACTCACACACCAGACCTTGCAGACAGCGGTGACCAGTACAGATGCAGAGCACTGTGCACTAGCACTGCAAGACCAAAAAAATTTCTCTATCTACTCCTATATAGTGTGTTTGGAACCAATTTAGCTGAATACGGATGGAACCACCACACTAATAGGAGATATCAGGAAAAATTATGAATTGGCAAAAAAGGACAATGTATGAGGCAGTGACACACACTGAGTGCACTACAACCAGACGTGGTTGAAGCACACACTACAGGGTGAGCTGCACTCATACACAGAGACCTTGCAGAAAGCGGTGAACAGCACAGAGAACTGTGCACTAGCACTGCAAGGCACAGCGATTTATAAAGTAGCTTGGGTAAAGCAGAATAGACCAAATAGGTAGCTAAAACTGTCCCTCAGAACAACAGCGTCCTATCCCTAACTGAATTCACAGCAGAGTGAGCTCAAAATGGCGGCGGCGGCTTTTATAGTGCATCATGACATCATTTCAGCAGCCAATCACAGCCATGCCATTAGTTAAGATGCCTACATGCCTAACAGGATGTGCCCACACTTCTTAGGATCCTCATTGGCTGAATAAAATGAAAATGGCTCATTGCATTATGGGGACTTCCGATTCCGGTATACGATATTGCAAAAGTATCGGAATTAAGTATCGGAATTCCGATACCGCGAATATCGGCCGATACCCGATATTTCAGTATCGGAATGCTCAACACTACCAATGACACATGCCCTTGCTTGTGTGAAAAAAAGCACTTCACTCCGTGTGTGCGCTGCTGATAGGCTGAGAGACTGCACCGCCCCACTGTAAATGCGGGAAAAAGAAAAAAAAATGGAGATCTTCATTATTTCTACAGAGATCCATCCCATGCCCCTCCCCCCGCCCCGCTGTACCCTCAAACTGTGTATTAACATTGGTTATCAGCATTACTGTGAAAAAATCCAGTGACGATTTGTGTGCACGAAGAGTTATCGAACATAACCTCGAACAGCCGGATTTTTTTCAAATCGTTCGGGTTCGTCGAATGGCTCGAACACCGCCCAAAACAGCTCGAATTTGAGATTGGCGAACAGTTTGATTCGAACACCGCTCATCTCTAATCAAGAGGCCCTATACCCGCTCACTGGGGAGAGTCCAAAAGTGCACCCTTCGCCTAGAGTACCCTGGACCGTGCCTGCAGCATCACCAGTAAAGGTACTGAAGCTTACACCCGTGTGAGTGTCCGTCTTTTCTCCGGGACCGTCCTGCTGTCTCTCCCCTGCACCATCCACCATTCACCCCTACACTGCCCTGGAGCCAGCTCTACCTGTGGAGAGCTACACCATCCCTGCTGCCGTAACACCAGCTCCAGAGGACTGCTCCGCAGCGGTGGCTCCCCTTAGCCGCTGTAACACACCTGGCGGCGTCCTTGCATAGTGGTCCATCTCCCACTGTGCAAGAGCGCGCACTTGATCTCCAGTCCAGAATGTCTTTCTGGCTTCCCTCCATGCTGTCTGTTTGTGTCTGTTTCTGCTGCTTAAGGGCGGCGCCCGATCACTTCCTGCTTTTTGTACCTGCTGTGGGTCACACCCCTTGTGCGTCCTCAGCCTATTGCTGTCTGTCACCTGGTATTTAACCCAGCTGCTCCAATCAATCCCTGCCTGAGCATCTTGCCCTGTCAGTTGGCTTTTGTCTCTGACATGCCAGGTCCTGTCTATGTTACCTGTCTTGCAGTATCTGTGTACCCTAACCTGCAGTCTGTACACGTTCCTTGCCTGTTTGTTCCGCCTTCCTGGAGGCTGTATTTCCAGGCCAGTCTGAACACGCTCCTTGCCTGTTCGTCCCGTCTCTCTGGGGGCCGTATTCCCAGACCCGCTCCTGTATCCCGCTGCAGTGTCGGTCTCCTCCGTACACTCAGTTCCAGTCTGAACTCTCTCCTATCTTTTACCTGTTTTGCCTCTATGTCCGTCCCTTCCCTTTTCCTGCATTGTCTGAACCTGTACCTAACTCCCTCTTGTTGTCGCTGTACTTCAGTTGTGAGTTTTGTGCTCTCTCGTTACTTCTTTGTAAGTATCTAGTTTGTTTCTGGTTCCGCCTTTCCCTTCCTGCCTGTCCTGTGTGTACAGTGTCCTGTCTCCTCTGCCCTGCTCTGTCCCTTTGCTTGCTGCTCCGGCAGTCTCGCTCTGTTCCCTCTTGCTCGCTACTCCTGCAGTCTGCTCTATCCCTCTTCCTCACTGCTCCGGCAGTCTCGTTCTGCTCCCTCTTTCTCACTGCTCCGGCAGTCTCGTTCTGCTCTCTTTCTTTACCTCACTGCTCCGGCAGTCTCGCTCTGCTCCCTCTTTCTCACTGCTCCGGCAGTCTCGTTCTGCTCTCTTCCTTTACCTCACTGCTCCGGCAGTCTCGCTCAGCTCCCTCTTTCTCACTGCTCCGGCAGTCTCGTTCTGCTCTCTCCTTCTTTCTCACTGCTCCAGCAGTCTCGCTCTGCTCCTTGTTTCTCACTGCTCCGGCAGTCTCATTCTGCTCTCTCCCCTTTGCTCGCTGCTCCGGCAGTCCTACTCTGCTCTGACCCTTTGCTCGCTGCTCCGGCAGTCCTACTCTGCTCTGACCCTTTGCTCGCTGCTCCGGCAGTCCTACTCTGCTCTGACCCTTTGCTCGCTGCTCCGGCAGTCCTACTCTGCTCTGACCCTTTGCTCACTGCTCCGGCAGTCTCGCCCTGCTCCCTCTTGCTCGCTGCTCCGGCAGTCTTGCCCTGCTCCCTCTTGATTGCTGCTCCGGTAGTTTGCTCTGACCCTTTGCTCACTGCTCCGGCAGTCTCGCTCTGCTCCCTCTTGCTCACTGTTCCGGCAGTCCTACCCTGCTCTTACCCTTTGCTCGCTGCTCCGGCAGTCTCGCTCTGCTCAGACCCTTTGCTCGCTGCTCCGGCAGCCTCGCTCTGCTCTGACCCTTTGCTCCGCTCCTGGCGGTCTCGTCTTGCTCTGCTCTTGCCCGCCGCTCCGGGTGGTCTCAACCTGCTGTGTTTGTATACCGCTTCTGCGGTTCTGTTCTTAAAGTCCCAGTCTGTATTGGGTCCTATCCTCTCTGTGCTCCAACCTGTTGTACCTGCCAGTACCTCCCCGTCTGCATACCAGTGTGCCAGCCTAAACCTTCCAGTTCCTGTATTCCCCGGTGGGGGCCAACAGCCGTGTCCGGAGTCGGACCTGGAGTAGACCCTGGTCCCGCTGCTCGGTTCCTCCCTGGTGCATTGGCGTCGTATGCCGTCATGTGATCTTGGTCGGCTCGGGCAGTTACGCCCCTCCAGGCACTCTCCGGTACGGTACAGTGGAATCACTACAATCACACGCACACGCCGCTCAGCCCGGGCGTGTGCATTACAGCCGCATTCCACAGATGGCATCACGAACTTCCCAAATCCCCTATATATTCCCCTTTTTACTGACTGCCCTGGGTCACGGACTGGGCCAGCCACCGTGATATTCCCGCCATACCGTCATCCATAGGCCCGGCTGCCGAGTACCCCACGGCCCAGGGGGCGCGTCACAGGCAATCCCTGCATGTTCACTGGCTCTCTAAAAGCACCAAACATGCAGGGAGGAGACCCGAGTTCCCGCCCGAGCAACCGGGAAATACACGCCGAGCGTCGAGCTTGTCGAGCACCATGATGCTCGGGTGAGTACCGAATAGTGGCGAGCACGTTCGCTCATCACTAATAAAAATGAAATTCCGGCATTACCCTGTTCCACTGCAAACCCCTGATTCTGATCCACCGGACCAACACCAGATCCTTTGCTAAACCCAACTGGCAGCCTGACAATATCACGTCTGCCTGAATAGCTCCCCAGTAGACATAGGAATGGTCTAACACCCATACTAATACGAGGTTTCCTGTAAATGAGAATTGAAAATAAGGTTGATAACAACAAAACCTTTTACCCCAGCAATGCATAACCAAATACACTAAGACCCTTACAACATGTGTGGTCTAATATAAGTCCTATATCTGGCAGATTCCCATCAACCTATACTCTTTACCGCTTGAACCCCCAGACCCCATCGGGCCGCCTCTGTAGCTGCCCCATGGTTAGATAAACTTTGACAAAAAATAGCAATGAATTGATAAACTGACAAAGCAGATACATCCTGCTGCACCAAAAATGAACCTGGTACAAAACCTCTCATTTCCATAAACGAGGATACCCATCTAATCGGGCATTCAAACGAACCGATCACACCACGGAACTCCACCATATGACCTCTCCCAACCACGTCAGTCTTCGACCACCTCAAATAACATTGAACTGCTTCGACCGAACATGGCACATCCTGAAATCACAGACCCCCCTGACACTTGACATTCTTGCGTACCAACTCACTCAATCGAAAGGCCCCAAAAAGGTCAACATTAAAGATGCCCCAAGCAAGCGGCGTTCATATGTGGAGCCCCTGAGGGTTCAGTCGCCACAGAGGTACTGCACCTCACCCAGAGGTGTGGTATCTCCTTCTCTCAGGTAAGGAGGGACTGCTGTCCAGAACCCCAACACCCACATTCAACACTACACTGCTCCAGGCCTGCTGGAAGGGCAAGATGCATGTGGGCAGCTCCTGAGCCCTGTCCCTGGCTGGAGTGGGGGGAACCCAGAGGTAGGGGGAACCAGTAGTGGGTGTGGGTGGAGGAAGCAGTTTAAGGGAGCACTTTGACAGTAGATATATAAAGGGAAGCCATCTTAGGGTGGCAGGTCAGTCAGTGAGAGGAGAGAGTGAAGACAGTCTGGGAGCAGAGTCTCGTCAGGAGCTCTGCTCCACAAGTGGGGCCTAGATATAGAGGCCCAGGAGGGGAGCAGAGGAGAAAGGCTCCGTTCTATTGAAGGGATCCCAGGGGGTACGGTGAGTGCAGGACGGCACCCGTACGCCCCAAATCCGTCAGAAGACAGGGGGATCGTAGGCCGCAAGAAGTGGACCGGCCCCTGGACCAGCCGTGTTACTTCAAGTCTCGGCTGCGAAAACCGGAGGCTTCTGGCTTATATAGTTCAGTTGTCAAAGCCTCGTTCTAATCTCCGTGAGGGTCAAGCAGGTCCGGGAACTCCAGTCAGACAGGAGGGACTTCAGAGCACCCGAGCGGGACTGAGAGTGGGGAAGCGCAGGGCAGGAGGGAGAAGACCCAGCGTGAAGACGGTCTAGAGAGGAACACAAGAAAGCGGGGTTCCGTCAGGTGCTCCTAAACTACCTGAGGAAGAGCTGAACCCCCATTCTGGTGAACGCAGAGTGACGTGGGAGGCTGTAAGTTGGACAGTGCAACCTGAGGAACTTAACAACTGTGAGTAAAGACTCGGATGACTGCACCGCACTGCCTCCGTCCATTATTTCTTCTGCGTCATCTTCGCCCCCTGCACTACAACGCCCAGCGCAACCACCAGCACTTACACTGCCCTGGAGCTAGCTCTTCCTGTGGAGAGCCACACCATCCCTGCTGCAGTAACATCAGCTTCAGAGGACTGCTCTGCAGCGGCGGCTCCCTTTAGCCGCATTCCACAGGTGGGGTCACGAACACTTTACAAATCCTCCATGAATAATTCCCCTTTCTGTTGACCGCCCTGGGCCACGGACCAGGCCATCCACCGTGATATCCCCCGCTAGCATCCATAGGCCCGGCTGCCAAGTACCCCACGGCTCTGGGGGCGCGTCACATACTCTGACCTACAAATCTTCCCAACACCCTGCAATAACTGGCCCAAAATTTTAAACGAAACCGGCCACCACCAATTCCTCTTGTTACAATTCATCCGGAAGGTTTTCATAGCCTGCTGCACCAAAAACTCTTTTGTACAATTTTTCCAGCCCAACATTTTGAAAAAGAAGGCCAATCCTGCTAGCCTACTGGCCACCACCAAAAAAGACAAACCCCGTTGAAACGCGCTACCAATCTTATACAGCAACAAATAAGGATGATAATCCACTGTTACCTGCTCACCAGGGCCGGCATCAGCACCCGGCGCACCCGGGCAAATGCCGGGGCCCTGAGCAGGCAGAGGGGCCCACTGGCGGTCGCGCACCCCGCTGGGCTATGGGCGGAGGAGAGCGGTGTCAGCGCCCGCCCTTCTCCGCCACTTGCTCAGGGCCCCTGCAGCCGGATTCTTACCTCTCCCCGTGCCTCCGCAGACCAGCTGTCTTCCTGCTCTGCGCTCCCTGTGACGTCTCAGGTCAGAGGGCGCGGTGACGCCTTTACACCGCGCCCTCCCCTGAGCCGTCACAGGGAGCGCTGAGCGGGAAGACGCCGACAACGCTGGAGTTCGGACCCGAGCAGCGGGCAGCGGGCAGCAGGTAGCAGGTGAGGAGAAGGGAGGTGAGTATTTGATTTTTTTTTTTAATGTATGGAGGCATGGGGCAGTATAAAGAGAAGGGCGGGGGGCATCCTACATGGGGCATTATAAAGAGAGGGGGGGACATCCTGCATGGGGCATTATAAAGAGGAGGTGTGACAGCCTGCATGGGGCATTATAAAGAGAAGGGGGGGGCATCCTGCATGGGGCATTATAAAGAGAGGGGGGGACATCCTGCATGGGGCATTATAAAGAGGAGGTGTGACAGCCTGCATGGGGCATTATAAGGTGGGGAACAGCCTGCATGGGGCATTATAAAGGGGGGGGCAGCCTGTATGGGGCATTATGTGGGGGGTAACAGCCTGCATGGAGCATTAAAAGGGGGGGGGCTGTATGGGGCATTATGTGGGGGGTAACAGCCTGCATGGAGCATTATAAGGGGGGGACAGCCTGTATGGGGCATTATGTGGGGGGTAACAGCCTGCATACAGTATTATATGGGGGCCAGTGTCCTGTATGGAGCGTTATAAGGGGACCGGTATCCTGTATGGAGCGTTATATGAGGGCCAGTATCCTGTATGGAGTTTTATAAGGGGACCAGTATCCTGTATGGAGCGTTATATGGGGGCCAGTATCCTGTATGGAGCTTTATAAGGGGACCAGTATCCTGTATGGAGCGTTATATGGGGGCCAGTATTCTGTATGGAGCCTTATATGGGGGCCAGTATTCCATATGGAGCCTTATATGGAAGTCAGTATTCCGTATGGAGCCTTATATGGGGGCCAGTATTCCATATGGGGGCCAGTATTCCATATGGAGCCTTATATGGGGGCCAGTATTCCGTATGGAGCCTTATATGGGGGCCAGTATTCCGTATGGAGCCTTATATGGGGGCCAGTATTCCTTATGGAGCCTTATATGGGGGCCAGTATTCCGTATGGGGCCTTATATGGGGGCCAGTATTCCGTATGGAGCCTTATATGGGGGCCAGTATTCCATATGGAGCCTTATATGGGGGCCAGTATTCCGTATGGAGCCTTATATGGGGGCCAGTATTCCGCATGGAGCCTTATATGAGGGTCAGTATTCCGCATGGAGCCTTATATGGGGGCCAGTATTCCGCATGGAGCCTTATATGGGGGTCAGTATTCCGCATGGAGCCTTATATGGGGGTCAGTATTCCGCATGGAGCCTTATATGGGGGCCAGTATTCCGCATGGAGCCTTATATGGGGGTCAGTATTCCGCATGGAGCCTTATATGGGTGTCAGTATTCCGCATGGAGCCTTATATGGGGGCCAGTATTCCTTATGGGGCCTTATATGGGGGCCAGTATTCCGTATGGGGCCTTATATGGGGGCCAGTATTCCGTATGAAGCGTTATATGGGGGCCACTATTCTGTGTGGAGCGATTCACCGGTTTCTGAGCTATTGTGGAAATTACAATAGATATCACTCATGTAATGTAAGAAGTGAAATCTTTGCATTGTACTATATATATATATATATATATATATATATATATATTTCTCCGCCGTATCTCTGCATCATGAATCGTGGTATGTGTTAAAGGGGCCCACAGAGACTCTTTCGCCCGGGGCCCAGAAAAACCTGGAGCCGGCCCTGCTGCTCACCCACCGAATCCATCAAATCCTTCCACACCTGCAATGCCGAAACATACCTATGCTAGGAGTAACTGAAGTCCTAACCAGATTCAATGCAGTACCGACACCAGATCCCATAACTACCAGGGCCACTCTGCCTCCAGCTGCTCCACATCCGACGCCAGCTCTCGAAACCGATCCCACTGGAAGCGATATAAATCAACAGCAATAGAATTCTGTACCCCCAGCAAATGTGCAGTACGAAACAATATGACGCGCCCCTAGGGCTATGGGGTACTCGGCAGCCTGGCCTATGTATGCCGGTATGGCGGGGATATCACGGTGGCTGGCCCGGTCCGTGACCCAGGGCAGTCAATAAAAAGGGGAATTATTTATAGGGAATTTGGAAAGTTTGTGACGCCACCTGTGGAATGCGGCAAAAAGGGGGGGGGCGCTGTTGCGGAGCAGTCCTCTGAGGCAGATGGTAGGGCAGTTTGTGATGGAACGGCTCCCCACAAGTGGAGCAGGCCTCAGGGCAGTGTAGGATGTAATGGGTGGTGGTGCAGGGGAGAGAGACGGTCCCAGAGGAAAGACGGACACTCACACGGGGGTAAGTTTCAGTACCTTTACTGGTGAAGATGCAGGCACGGTCCAGGGTACTCCAGACGAAGGCCGCACTTTTGGACTCTCCCCAGTGAGCGGGTATAGCGCCTCCTGATCCGTGGCTTTACTCGCTAAGCTTCTGACCTGCCTGGAGCTAGGCCTAGCTTGGTTACTGTCTCTCTCTCCCTTGCACCTGCTGACCTGGTGGTAGGGCCTCCTCATGGAGATCACTCTCAATGGTTGCTGGGGCCTCCGTGACTCCTAGCCCTGTTTAAACCTAGGACCTGTAGTCCTCCAGGGGTTCCGGTGGTCCCTACTGGGTATAAAGGGACCCCGTAGGCGTGGACCCGGTGTCCGGTATATATCTCGGGGTGAGCCTGGTATGCTCCTCTGCCCCCTCGCTACTTCTTCCTTCTCCTCTCACCTTCGGCCACACTCAGGGCCCTCACTAGGCCTTCACTCATGCTGTAGGCCTTGGCTCGCCTAAGCACAGCAGCCAGCGTGCTGCCTCTTCACTGCTCTCTGAGCGTCAGCACGCTCTCTCTCTCAGTCTGAGAGACTAATTACTAACTAACTAACTGATTGAGCTTCCTGGCTCCACTCTCCCTATATATATATCCCTAACGGGCTCCTTCTGCTGGTCTGAGGTGGTAAGGTGGATGTGTGTGAATGTGTGAGGGCCTCTTGTGGAGAAGTCCATCCATGCACCCTTTTGGGTTCTGTGGCACCAGTGCGTAGCAGGGCGCCACATATATATGGCAATTCAGACATCTGAGCACAAGATGTCGCAACAGAGATACGACCGGCGGGGAATCCGCTGTAATGTTGTTAATACAACGAACCACACTCAAATTATAACAAAAGAAACACACTCTTTTATTTTTCAATTCCGCACCCCAAACCTCCAACGCTACCACAACTGGAAACATCTCCAGCAATGCCAAATTTTTCTTCAACCCAGCATGCATTCAAGACTCAGGACACTCGCTAACGCACCACCAGCTGTTGAAGTACGCTCCAAAAACAAAAGAACAAGAAGCATCAGTGTATAAAACTAAATCTACATTAGACATTTCTTTCTCCAACCAAACTGATTTTCCATTATACAACTGCAGAAAAATTGCCCACACGGCCAAGTCAGCCTTGTGCTCTGCAATCAACCTCACAAAATGCAACGGGCATTTAACCCTCGCCGTGGAATGAGACAACCTACACGAAAAAACGCTACCCATAGGTAAGATTCTGCAAGCAAAATTAAGTTTCCCTAAAAGAGATTGCAGAAGCCTCAAATGCAATTTCCTAGCCTGTAAGGCTTCCTGTACGGAATTATTCAAATCCACCAGTTTCTCTGCTGGCAACCTGCATTCTATTTGAACGAAATCAAGCTCAATCTCCAAAAACTTTAAAACTGTAGACAGGCCTTCTGTCTTGTTGACGCGCCCAGGGGATGGGGACGACTCGGCGACTTGCTACTTGCGTTTTATGTCTTTCTAGTCCTTGCTTTTAATGCATATCCAATACAGTTTTCTTTTAGGGTTTTTTTTCTATATGTTAGTCATTCACACTTATATTTATAGCTCTCAGAATACAGTGATACGAAAAAATAATTATTTCTATAAAATAGTTTTTATTGTGTAAAATGCAAAAGATATGAAAAAAGGATATAAATGGGGTACCGCTGTAAACGTACTGACCAAAAGAATAACATTGCCTTATCAATTTTACCACACGCGGAACTGCATTAAAAAAAAAATTACAGAATTGTTGGTTGTTGTTTATTCCTCCTCCAAAAAATCGGTATAGAAAACGATCAAAAAATGTCAAATGCCAGAAAATGGCACCAATAAAAAGTCAACTTGTCCCTCAAAAAACAAGCCATCACATGACTCTGTCGCCCGAAATCTGGAAAAATTATAGCTCTCAAAAAATGGCGACGCAAAACCTAGTCTTTGAAAAAAAAGCGTATTTTCGTGTGTGACAGCTGTCAATCATAAAAAACAATATGAATCTGATATCGCTGTAATCGCACCGACCCGAATAATAAAGTCATCTAATCAATTATACTGCACGAGGAGCGGCGTAAAAAATAAACTCTAGGTTTGTGCTATGGTCAGGGTTGGGCTAGGGTTAGGGTTGGGCTAGGGTTGGGTTGGGCTAGGATTGGGCTTGGGTTAGAGTTAAGCTAGGGTTAGGGTTGGGCTAGGGTTATGGTTGGGCTAGTGTCAGGGTTGGGTTAGTGTTGGGCTAGGGTTAATGTTGGGCTAGGGTTAGGATTGGGCTAGGCTTAGGGTTGGGCTAGGGTTAGGGTTGGGCTAGGGTAGGGTTAGGGTTGGGCTAGGCTTAGGGTTGGGTTAGGGTTGGGCTAGGGTTAGGGTTGGGTTAGGGTTGGGCTAGGGTTAGGGTTGGGCTAAGGTTAGGGTTGGGTTTGTGCTAGGGTTAGGGTTAGGATTGGAGTTGTATTAGGGTTGGGGTTGTATTGGGGTTGGGGTTGGGATTTTTTTAAAAGTAAAGAAAAAAAAAATGACGACGATATGGCGAGTGACATGCTCGAGTCTCCGCCACATTTGTTTTGCAGCTATTATATAGCCAAAAAAACCTTGCGGGGATTGCCTGCCATGCATGAGCGATCGCCATATGCTTTTTTGGGTGTCTAATAACCGTGAAACATGCCGGGCAGGGACTCGAGCATGTCACTCCAGCACCTGTGATACTTGGTGCTTACCCGAGTACCCGATGCAAACTCAAGTAGCGAGCACTTGCGCTCGAGACTAAAGGCAACTTATTCAATATGATGACCTTATGTTATCAAATTATGTGTCGTACCTCTGGGTTCAAAATGTTCACTATACCCCTTGATAAAATCCTTGAGGGGTCTAGTTTCCAAAATGGTGTCACTTGTGGGGGGATTTCCACTGTTTAGGCACATGAGGGGCTCTCCAAAAGCAACATGGCGTCTGCTAATTATTCAAGCAAATTTTACATTCAAAAAGTCAAATGGCGCTCCTTCCCTTCCAAACCCTGCCGTGCACCCAAACAGTGTTTTTTCCCCACATATGGGGTATCGGCGTGCTCAGGAGAAATTGCTCAACAAATTGCATGGTGCAATTTCTCCTGTTACCCTCATGAAAATGCTAAATTGGAAGCTGAAAAACATTTTTGTTGGAAAAATGTGAAAATTTTATTTTTACCACTCAATGTTCTAAACTTCTGTGAAGCACCCGGGGGTTCAAAGTGCTCACCACACACCTAGATAAGTTCCCTGTGGGGTCTAGTTTCCAAAATGGTGTCACTGTTTAGGCACATCAGGGGCTCCCCAAACGCAACATGGCATCGGCTAATTATTCAAGCAAATTTTACATTCAAAAAGTCAAATGGCGATCCTTCCCTCCCGAACCCTGCCGTGCGCCAAAACAGTGGTTTTCCCTCACATATGGGGTATAAGCGTGTTCAGGAGGAATTGCACAACAAATTTTGTTGTCTATTTTTTCCCGATACCCTGGCAAAAATAAAAAAAATGGGGTCTAAAGTAACATTTTTTTGAAAAAAGTTAAATGTTCATTTTTTTCTTCCACATTCCAAAAATTCCTGTGAAGCACTTAAAGGTGGTTTTGAGCACCTTGAGGGGTGCAGTTTTTAGAATGGTGTCACTTTTGGGTGTTTTCTGTTATAAAGGCCCCTCAAAGTTACTTCAAATGTGATGTGGTCCCTAAATTTTAATTAGAAGATTATAAATTCAAGGTGATGTAATTGAAAAAAAAAATCTATATATAGAGAATGGGGTATTAGAAAATACAATAAAAAATAATAATAAAATTAGCGCTAATCTAATTGAAGAGCATAGACAGTGGAGTAGTAAAATAATAAAGTTTTATTTTTAGATAAAAGATACAATTAAAAATATCTACATGCGTATAGTAAATATTGGTTGTTTAAAAGGCTAAAAATAAGGCACAAAGGGTCCTGGGGTATTGTTCAGACCTGGATGTAGATTAAGGTGGATCCTATTAGGAGAAGAGAGGAAGAATAAAGTTAATATGAATTACATGCTAGGGTAAGTTTAAAAGAAGTTAGAAGGACAGGGACGTACCTGTGGAAGGGTACAGGTATTGTTTATCTTCTATTAACCCTAGGTGGGGTTTGTGTGGATCCTGGTTGAGGACTTACTTGGGGTCTCTGGAAGTTAGTTCGTTGGCACAATAGTATTATCCTAGAGCGATTTAAGGTATACTTGGTTTATGGGGGGTGTAACCGATGACATCCGGTGTAAAGGTATGGTATAGGAAGGGTAGTTACCTGGTACAAGCAGCCGGTACCTGGAGTATCAGGTGGACTGCCAGGTGGATGCATTCACTCCTGGTGTATCGGTCTGGGATTTTTTTTGAAGATTGGCCCAGTGGGTGGCAAGGGGAGAGAAGTGTAAGGGACGAGGAAAAAATGACACAGTGGGTGTGAGAATCTGCCAGAGCTTGCTGGGGGTATCTTTAGGTGCAATAAAATGCAGGAGATATATAGTAAATAGTACCGTATATATAATGGATATAGGAGTCCTTGAAGGTACAGTGCTACTGAAGGCGATCCTTCAGGGGCAGGTAGAGGTTGTCAGATCTATTAGACTGACCTGTAGTCCAACCGATTTTTTGTGGGAAAAATTAGAAATCGCTGGTCAACTCTTAACCCTTATAAACCCCTTACAAAAAAAAAAATTGGTTCCTAAACTGTGCTGATGTAAACTAGACATGTGAGAAATTTTATTTATGAATTATTTTGTGTGACATATCTCTCTGATTTAATGGCATAAAAATGAAAATTTTGAAAATTGCGAAATATTCATTCATTATTGTGAAAATCGGTTAAGAAAATAAGTCCTTCTGTAGAAAAGGATCTGGAGGACAATTGGCCAAAATATTCCTAATACAATTTTTCATCAAGCTCCAATGTGAATGTTACTGAGTCGTAAATCTTACCTTTGACTCTAGTGGTCACTTCTTGGCGGAGTGTACTAGTTCATATCGACTAGTATTTCCGGCTCTAATTATGCCTATTTAATATATCATGGTATCCACTTAATCCTATGCAGCATGATCTATACTACCGGATGACAGAGACTCTAGATCAGTAAAATCAATTTTATTTGATAAATGCAAATTTAAAAAAACAGGAAAGAAAGAACAGAGTGGGGACAAGAAACCTCCAATGCAGAGAGGTGCAATGTAAAGCTGCGTTGCATCAATATAAAATTACTACATAAATAAAGATCCTAACAGGTATGACTAGGAGCTAGAACAGAGCCGAACAATGTACAATTCCAAAAATTGGTAAGATATAGATGGGAGTATCCATAAAGTGCCAACACTGCATGGTGGGATATGTATTACCAGAATGATAAATATCCAAATGCTAATTACTACCAGCCAAAGATAAAGATAATATAAAGTAAAGTGCCTGTATACTTTGGTGGTCATTAAGCTCCTATCTGCCAATACATCCTAACAGAGTACCTAAATGAGTACAGCTCTGCTTACATATACTTCCATCACAATAACATATAAACAAGGGATCACTTAGGTGTAGTAGTAAATTAATTGTAGTTGTGTTGTATGTCAGGGACAAGACGCAAGTGTATAGCTTCACCTCTCAGAACCCGTATGCCGTTTCGCATCACGCTTCCTCCGGGGGTGTGTCAGTACACTAAGGGGCCAGTGTATATATAGTGTGGTCTATCCAATCCGGTTACTTAATGCATAGGAGCAGAAAGTAACAGTGCCAAGGATAGGCGTAATCCTAGAAGGAGCGGTCAGCATTCAAATGAACTGACGTGATATTGTGCAAATTTCTAACAGCTGCGGGATCGACTGTAGCGGGGCATCGCGTGCATGCTCAGTCTCCAAAAATGCCGAGTAATGCCCATGGGCAGAGTATTTTCCCGGTGGCTGTCTTTGGCTACCAGGGGAATTTCCAGGTTCGAGCACCGCATTATGGTTACCAGTTTAATGAAAAAGGATTTGAATATTTGGAAACAATTTCTCCTCAATTTTAATGGTCGCACTTGCTGTCAGTCAGCCGAAGTCTCCAACTCTGAATTGCAGACGTTCACCGACTCTGTGGGGTCCACTGGGGTTGGTGCTATTTTTGGCAGTGAATGGTGGGCATGGCGGCATGGATTAGCTCTGGTCTGTGCGGTAACATTTCCTTCCTTGAACCATTCCCTATTGTGGTAGCTGTTGAGCTCTGGGGTCTCAGGCTCGCGAACAGAAGGGTTTGTTTCTGCTCAGACAACTCTGGAGTGGTAAGCTACATAAATAACTTCACATCTTCCTCTTTGCCGATTCTAGCACTACTCAGGTATTTGGTTCTTCGGTGCCTTCAATTTAACATCTGGTTTAGGTCTCGGCATATTCCAGGAGTTAAGAATGTATGTGCAGATGCATTGTCACGTTTTCGTTGGCAGGCATTCTGGGATCTCATGCCGGAGGCTTCCAAGGAAGGCACGCCCTGCCCCCCGGAGCTATGGGAGGTACCAATGAGCGGATGCTATCGTTGATCCTGACTTCTTTGGTTCCAGCTACATGAAATGCTTATGATAAGACATGGAATGAGTGGTGTCTTTTCGTGGGGCCATAATTTTTTGAAAAAGATGCTTCTTCTCTTACAGGCCTCACGTTTCAGTATTTCTTACACTTGAAGGATTTGGGTGTTTCTGAAACTGTAGCTCAGAGAAAATTGGCGGGTTTAAGTTTTCATTTCCGCCTAAGGGGTATTTTTGATTTTACCAAGTCTTTTCTTATTCGTCAAACATTGAAGGGCTGAAAAAAGGAGATAGTCAGAAAAGAATGCCCGGGTCCCATTTCTTATTCAATGCTGTGCCGCTTGATCTCCGCGACCCATATGTAAAGACAAATACAAGGCGGCCCTATACAATACAGTTTTTTCCTTAGCCTTTTTCAGGGCCTTTCGGGTTGGTGAGCTCGTTGCACCGTCAAGAGAAAAGTTAGGAGGTTTACTAAGAGACGACCTTTTCATCGGCAATGAGTTTTTCATTTTTCTTGTTTTCAGCCAATATTGCCATCCGTGTTACAGCAAACTCTCTCATGGGAACCCAAAATAAGGGTAAGTAAATGGCAGGGTTGAGGATAAAGGTGCTCCGCTCTGAAGTCAAAAGATATAATGATATTAATGAAAATACAAGTACTAGGATTACTTGGCACCAAAAAAAACAGAAAACTAAATTAAAAAGATGTGAGAAGTAGTGATGAGTGCGTATGCTCTATTAACCCTTTCGGCGAGCATGCTCGGGCGAACACTAAGTATCTTCAGCATGCTCAGGTGTTATGTTTCATTCTCTCTGTGTCCATGATTTGCGACTGTTTGACAGCTTTAATACATGTGAGGAATGCTTAAGAAACAGACATTCCTCACATGTATTAAAGCTGTCAAACAGTCGCAAATCAGGGACACAGAGAGACTGAAACATAACACCTGAGCACGCTAAAGATACTCGGTGTTCACCCGAGCAAGAGCGCCGAAAGGGTTAACAGAACATACTCACTCATCACTAGTGGGAAGGGTAAAATATGGCATTAATCACCAGGAGATAAAAACAATCACCAATAAAAATAGTCACCTAACAACACATGAAACCTAACTAGCATTAAATAAACATTACAACATTGATCCAAAGCCGGGGGTCTCGTTAAGGCCCTATGGGCTTAAAGTGCAGAATCGAAAGATCCATCTGCTTTCTAATTGGGCTAATACTTTTCCAAAATCCCCACGCCTTTGACCCAAATCAATCTGGTCGATAGCCCTAACTTTAAGACCTTTAGGGCTACAATTATGGTATAACTTAAAATGATGCGGAATAGTCTTAAGTACAGTGGGGTCATCAATACTACTTGCTTTTTTGATGCTCCCTTACCTGTATCTTCAGTTCTCTGGTGGTAAGGCCAAAGTAGAGCTTCTGCCAAGGACATTCGGCATAGTAAATAACTCCTTTAGAGCTGCAGCCTGTCTGCTTCTTCTGCAGAGCTTCCATGGGTTGGTGCAGTCAATGGTGCTCCAGACTCCCCTTCAGGGACAATAATTGCAATGGAGGAAGCAGCTGCCAGTCCCAGCCCAACTATGACACATTCTTAATGTGGGTCAAAGATGCTCCGTGCCTGCGACTCCACTTCTCCTGAACAAAGGCGGCCTTCTGGTGGTCGGGATGTACATAAGGGGGTCACTTCCCGTTTTTGAGTGGTGGCACTTAACAAAAATAATAATTTAATAGATCATAAATTAAAAAGTAAGTCATGCACTGGATGACGAAACACAGAAGGAGGCAACACATTACATAATGGTGGTATAGGGGTCCAGAACATTAAGGTAACAACATGTTCCAAGTGCATATCAAAAGAGCTGAGCCTATAGACAAGAAACTGGACATAGAGTATGATACAAATAGTCAGTTGGACACCGCTAAGTATACAGTATATGTATATACTCATGGACTATCCTACCCCTGACATGACGCCAACCCTGGTGCTTGTTTTGGCACAACTGGCTAATAGAGCAGACTTGATTGGCGCATGCTATGATTAGAGTTTGGGATCAGGCACAACTCTCTGAATAAGTCATGTACTGTGTAACGTCAGAACATGCGACCGGAGTCCCAATCCACATGAAGTGATACGCGGAAGGGAGTCTGATCACACGACCACAACAGCCGCTGCTCTAGATACAGCCGGGGATGCAGCCTGTCCTCCTGCCCCGCACATGTGCACCACCGGTAGTATGCCAGTGTATCAGCCAGAAAGGAAAACTTACAGCAGCTGGCAGGACTCCTAGCAATGAAGTTCTATCATACCACATACTGAATATCAGAACTTGACTATGACGTCATCCTCCTTCCTCCCCTTCTATACACCAACCTACCCGCCTTCATCAGTGTATGATTGCGCATTTTTTCATAAGAAAAAAACTCATTTGTCACCACCCGACTGTTTATATAATAATTATTGAAAACTTAAGATCATACTGAATAGATTTTTGTAAATCTTAAAATCATTCAATAAAAAATTATTTAAAAAAAAAAACTTACCTTTTTTTTTTTACTTTGCCGCTGTACTGCTGAAGCAGCATAAGAAAGCTCTGAGGAGCCTAAGGGGAAGCCAAAAAATTGTTCAATAGTGTTTAGAATGGAGAAGAAAGGACGGGAGGGTCGGTGAGTTTAGAAGTCGGGAACTGAATAGGGAAATGCTTTTCTCTCACTATGGGTAAAGGCCCACCAGTAACAGCGATAGACATTTAAATATTGGTTTCTTCCATTAAGATATACAATATAGTATAAAGATATAAAGGAAAGACACAATATTATGAGCCTCAGTGTAACAACACGTCACAGACTATAATGGGGGAAGCTTTTACTTACTTTGGTGGACGTTGTGCTTTTTCATCTTTACTGGTGCTGAAGAAATAGAAGAAATGATCACAAATAAATACCCTATAAAATAATTATCGGGAACAAAGCCTAGTCCCAATAGGACACAGACAATAAATATAAAGTCTCTCCTATACATTTCTACATGATGTAGATATCTGGATAGATGTCATTACTAATTATTAGCTCCTAGTATAAATATCACTTTCACATTCGTGGTGACTGATCTTCTGCCAGGATGAATCATTGAATACTTTTGCATCTAGAAGACAGCAATTCGGACATAAGGGGGCGTCCATTTGTGGGAAGAGGGTAAAGTACCTACATGTATTTGACATGGCTCCTGCTCGATCTTGTGAAGCATTTTGGTATCCACCATTTCCGTTTGCGTCTTAAAAATATCCAAACAAACAAATTGAGATACAGGCAGTTCACATTATCATCCTGATCAGTCTATGAGGATATACACAGTGATATTGTCCTGTGTAATGTGCGGCGCTTATGTCACAATATGACGTCATCGTTCAAAAGTCCAAGGTCTCATTGGAGTAAATGCCGCCATGATTGCACTTATTACTTACGGCATTGGCTCTGTGTCGGCCCACGCTGTCTTTACTTTTGGCCTGTAACAAAAATGAAGTTTTTATTAGAAACAGAGAAACTTAGAAAATATCAGAAAATATCATCTAGTGTGTGTCCTTAATACTGTAAATGCAATAACTTAGAGAGTCTGTCAGTAGGATCGTCCCTCCTAAGCCCAAAATGGGCATGTAGGTCACTGGAAGTTGAATAAAATGACACCTTGATATCTGCAATCCGATGTCTTAATCCAGAGAAATCCATATTTTCTTACCACTCCAAAGTGGCCATGGGGCACTGGAAATGGTTTTGCTGATGGCCACTGTGACTACCAAGGTTGCAGGTAGAGGAGATGATGTCCGTTCCAGTGGCCCATTGCCACATTGAAGCGGCATCGCTAATCAGACAAGACCAGGAGCCGGGAAAATTGTTCTTACTATAACCCTGGTGTAGGGGACCCCAAGTCAATAACCCCTTCCAATATGTACAAACATGTTTTATATCCTTCTCAGTAGAGATGAGCGAGTATAGTCGTTACTATTCAGTACTCGCTGAATAGTACGGTACTCGGGCTACTCGTTACTCCGCGAGTTTCCTTGTGATTACTCGCTGAGTAACGAATGTAATGTACTGTAAGTCAATGGGAAATGCGAGTAAGCCGTATGATTGTTTAAAAGCCGGCGGTAAAAAGCAGCCGGCTTTTAAACAATCACACAGCCCCATACTGCTTCCCCGCAGCCTCCCATCCCAATCCTCCACTCCCCCCGCTGCCTCCCATCCCGATCCTAAGTTAGGACCGGGCGGAGAGCGCAGCACCAGGGAGCGGGGAGCGAAGGACCCGGGCAGGGAAGCCGGCAGTGAAAAGACTTCACCGCCGTCTTTCCTGTTTGGGGCTGCGCTCCCTGATGTATGCTCCCCGCTCCCTGGTGCTTTGCACATCAGGGAGCGCAGCACCGAAAGGGAAATCCGGCGGTGAAGTGTTTTCACTGCCGGCTTTCCCACCGGTTATTTCAAATGAACAGCTGAGGTATCAGCTGATGCTGATCAGCTGTTCATTTGAAGTAGCCGCGGTGCCCTCAGAGGGTTAATGTGAGTTCATGCTTGACTGGATGAACTCACATGAACTTTTCCACGGCCGCACAGCTCAGCTACATCTCTGGTAGAGAATCTTTACCAGAGATGTAGCTGAGCTAAAGAAGAAGACTACATTGGACTACCTCGGACTGAAGATCATTTTTTTTAATAAAGATGGAGTCTCTAAGTGTTTTTTTGTTTTATTTCTAATAAAATATTTTTTTCTATGTGTTTTGTTTTTTTTAAATACTTTACTAGAAATTCATGTCTAATATTGGCGTGACCCCATGAATTTCGGGCTTAGGGCCAGCGGATAATACAAAGCTGGCCCTAACCCCTTTGTTACCCAGTGAGCCACCGCACCAGGGCCCTGGATGACTTAGATACAGCGCCAGAAGATGGCGCTTCTATGAACGCGCCATTTTCTTGGGTGGCTGCGGACTGCAATTCGCAGCGAAGGGGGGCAGAAAGCTGTGGATTCCAGCCCTCAGCTGCTTAGTTGTACCTGACTGGACACAAAAATAGGGCGAAGCCCCACGTATTTTATTTTTCATTATTTCATGAAATTCATGAAATAATGAAAAAAAAAGGGGCTTCCCTATATTGTTGTGTCCGGCCAAGACAAATAGGCAGCTGGGGGTTGGGGGCAGCCCGTTCCTGGATGCTGTACCTGGCTGACATATAAAAATATGGCGAAGCCCACGTCAAAATTTTTGGGAAAAATTAATTAAAAAATTAAAAAATAAATAATAATTTAGGGACTGCATCTTTATTAACCCCTCAAGTGTCATTTAGTGTTAAAATAAAGGATTTATTAAAAAAAAAATTGGCGTGGGATCCCCCATAATTTTGGTCTCTAGCGGAGGTTAAGCAGACGGCTGGGGCAGATGTTTGAAGCCTGGAAGGGGGGTAACACCCATGGAGCTGTAAATGTAAAAATGTAAAAAAAACACAACACATAAAAAAAAATATTTTATTAGAAATAAAACAAAAAAACACTTAGAGACTCCATCTTTATTAAAAAAATTATCTTCAGTCTGAGTTAGTCCAATGTAGTCTTCTTCTGTAGCTTAGCTACATCTCTGGTAGAGATTCTCTACCAGAGGTGTAGCTGAGCAGTGCGGCCGTGGGAAAGTTCATGTGAGTTCATGCAGTCAAGCATGAACACACATGAACCCTCTGAGGACACCGCGGCTACTTTACATGAATAGCTGATCAGCATCAGCTGATACCTCAGCTGTTCATTTGAAATAACCGGCGGGAAAGCCAGCAGTGAAAAGACTTCATCGCCTGCTTTCCCGTTCGGTGCTGCGCTCCCCTCTCCCTGATGTGCGCTCCCCCGCCACCTCCCATCCCGATCCTAAGTTAGGACTGGGCAGGTAGCAAAGCAGCAGGGAGCGGGGAGCATAAATCAGGGAGCGCAGCACCGAACGGGAAAGCCAGCGGTGAAGCCTTTTCACTGCCGGCTTCCGCGCCCGGGTCCTTCGCTCCCCGCTCCCTGGTGCTGCGCTCCCCGCCCGGTCCTAACTTAGGATCAGGATGGGAGGCGGCGGGGAGAGCGGAGGATTGGGATGGGAGGCTGCGGGGAAGCAGTATGGGGCTGTGTGATTGTTTAAAAGCCGGCGGCTTTTTACCGCAGGCTTTTAAACAATCATGCGGCTTACTCGCATTTCCCATTGACTTACATTGGACTCGCTACTCGTAACGAGTACCCGAGTACTCGTTACAAGTATAGCGAGTCCGATTATTTCACTACTCGCTCATCCCTACTCCTCAGTCTAAGTGATAACAAGTTCTTCATCAGCTACTAAACCATATGCAGCCTATAATATCTGTATATGTCACTGTCTCTCTACTTACAGGGTGGTGGTCTCTGCGCTGTGGTCTTCTTCTCTTCTCTCTAACTCTATTCTATCCATTTCTTCTTCTCCCTCCTCTTCCTCACTACTGGACACATAACATAGACTACATGTAGTAACGCTCTCATAAATGACCACTGTTGTAATCGCTCTTTTATGGGGAGTGTTGGAGTGGCTTCATGCCCCTATTTCTCCCCAAATAACATTCATTGATCCCTTTACAAAGGTAGAACTACAGACGAGTGTATGGGCAGCCATGTTTTATATGTTCCTCCATCTCTACCCAGATATAATCAGTCATTCATCAGTTACTAATAAGCATCTACGATCGTATACATCCCATAATATCTGTATATGTCACTATCTCTCTACTTACAATGTGGTGGTCTCTGCACTGTGGTCTTCTTTTTGTCTTATCTTAATCATTATATACTCTTCTTCCTCCTCTTCCTCACTACTGGACACATAACATAGACTATATGTAGTAACGCTCTCATAAATGACCACTGTTGTAATCGTTATAACAAGTCATTTCCCATTTACTATTAAATATCTACAATTGTCTACAATCTATAATATCAGTATATGTCACTGTCTCTCTACTTACAGTCCGAAGCTATCTCCGCTTCCATCCTCCTCTCTTATCACTGTTGTTATGTGAGCCATGTATATTTTTCCTTCCTCTTCCTCACTACTGGACATATAACATAGACTATATGTAGTAACGCTCTCATAAATGATCACTGTTGTAATCGTTATAGCAAGCCATTTCCCATTTACTATTAAATATCTACAATCATCTACAATCTATAATATCAGTATATGTCACTGTCTCTCTACTTACAGTCCGATGTTCTCTTTTTCGCCATTTTCCTCTCCTCTCTCTGATGTTACACTCTCTATAATCTCTTCTCCCTCCTCTATCTCACTATTGGACACATAATATAGAACAAATGCAGGAGGTTTTTTTATTTGCAGTAGTTTTATAATTGAATTCATAAAACAAAGCAAAAAAAGCGGCATTCAGAGTTCTGCACATTTATAGTAGACGTCCCATTCCCAGAAAACTGCACCTTGTATGGTAAATAGTTTATTGCTCCTTCTGTGACCTTCCGTTCATTATCCCCGTTCTCACCAATTGACATTAATTATCCTTTTTACAGAACTACAGCCGTATCAGCCATAGGGACTGCAATAAAGAAAGCAAGTTGGACAGAGAGGTGGAGCCGGGAGAGAGAGACAAGTGCAGGAAGAGAGCTGCACAAGTCTCCCTCTCCTGCCTGACAATGATCGGTGCAGGAGAGGAGGCTGGAGGTTACCTGGAAAGGTCCTAATTAGCTCTAGGCCCCTCCCTGATGTCACTTACATGCAAGGAATTTTATAGAATGGAGGAATAGAAATGGAGAACAACTTTATTGACGGTAGGGAAATGCTCATGAATAAAGGAAAAGGATCTGACCTCAATGGTCTTTTGTTTTTGGCTCCTCCATCAGTTATTATGTATATGCAGTCATTTTTTATACTAAGTGACTGAAAGTGCCATAACTATAACTATACAATGTTCTATATTGTATGTATATATCACTTATTATATATTTAGGCTCACACGCTCCACTTACCTAATCACACTACTATTCTCACTCTTCCCAGTTGTTTCCTCTTCTTCCTCGCTGTCATCTTCCTCACTATCAGACACATAAAATAAGTCATATAAATCATATATAATGTACTTTGACATCCAGAGGACAGAGGGTTATATGAAGACTCAGGTAGTACAGTTAACCCCTTATTGAGGGCGCACTATGTCTGTATGATGCAGGCTCAAGAGTTGAGTCTGCTCCCTGCAGCACCAATGATGACTGTTACATAGCTTGCACCCAACAGTAACTGATGCAATTGGAGCTAGTCAAGATTACATTAGTTGAACCCTTTAAATGCTGCTGTGAAGTATGACAATAGTATTAAAAAGAGGATTTAACACAGCGGCTGAAACTTTGTATGCCCGGCAGCTCCCCACGCAAGGTGATCGTAGGGTGACGATTGGCTGCAATTGCAGCTAGGGGTCTGCTGGAGGCCTCCACTTCTGCCATGTGTGATCTCCTACGAAGCCCAGCCTGAACCTTCTGTACCCATAACAAGTCATTCATCAGTTATTATTAAACATCTACAATCATATCCAGCCAATAATATCTATATATCTCACTATCTGGGATTTCCCCAGTCCTCATCTATGGTTTCCATTAATGCAGCAATGAAAGTTCTAATAACTTACTTGATGGATTCCGTGCTCGCCCAGGCTGTTTTTATTTTTTTTGGCCTATAAAAATGTAGCTTTTGTTAGAAACAGTGATACTTAAACAACCTACAGAAAATATCACCTATATAGTGTGTCTATAATGCAGTAACAAATGATAGCATTCAGGGCATAACTATATGGAGTAATAAGGAAAAAAATAGTTTTATGGTATCTAAGATGAACATTTACATATAGCTCTAGGGAGTGTAGAGCGAGCAGTCGCATTGGGACCCCCTCATCTGCCACATATATATTCATCACTGTTACAAATGGTTTTTGGTAGTTGAGGGGCCCTGTTACATATTTTGTATTGGAGCCCAAGAGGTTGAAGTTACATCTCCGATTGCATCTACATCTCATAGTGAAAAGAAACTGACGACTACAAACAGTGAGAGTCGTGGACCATGATTGCACCAGTTACTTACGGCAATGACTCTTCATTAGGCCCTCCGATGTTTCTATGGGACTCAACGTGCCTGAAATGAAAAAAATACAGCTCTGGTTAGAAGAATTGATACTTAGGAAGCCAATGGATAAAATTATCTGCCGTGATGTGCAGAAAGGCTGTGCACTCTCTCACCGGCAACAAAACAGAGCGCACTGTCAGTGCACACTGTAAGACGAATTCCCAGCTTGCAGAGACCAGCACCGCCTCTGCAATTAACACAACTTGTGGGGGCCGGTACTTGTCTCTGCAAGCTGGGTTTTCATCTTACAAGGTGAACAGACAGTGCTCTCTGCTTTGTTGCTGGCTCATTACTACTGATCTGAGCTGGCGAGAAAGTGCACTGTCTTTGTGCACAGTGCACATCACACAGGGACTAGCCCAGCCCTTGAAATGAAGGTCACTGTTGATGCTTCATTTCAGGGAGAGGGCAGAGGCAGTGACTGCAGCTTCTACCCCCTGATGGTGTTTTGTTTGAGTGTCCCAGCATGCACTGGGATTTTCAAACAAAGCCTCATCAAAAAGGAAGTAAGAAAAAAAAGATGTCACATGCCTGCAAAGAATTTTATAGAATGGAGGTACAGAAAGGGAGAACAACTTTATAGACGGTTCGGAAATGCTCATGAATTCAGAATTTGATGTTTTATACCATGTGGCTTAAAATGCCATAACTATAAGTGCATAATGTTCTCTGTTGTATGTATTTATCACCCATTATATATTTAGTCTCAGACTCTCCACTTACCTACTCATAGTCCAATTTTCACTCTCCCAAGTTGGTTCCTCCTGTTCTTCCTCACTATTGGACACATAAAATAAGTGATATAAATCATATATAATCTACACTGACATCCAGATAACACTGAGCTATATGACGACTGGGGTATATCCTGAATGAAGAGTCCCGGTTAACCACTTTTTGGGGGCGCACAGTCTCTGTATGGTGCGGGCTCAAGAGTTGAGTCTGCTCCCTGCAGCACCGTTGATGGCTCTGTTACATAGCTGACACCCAACAGTAACTGATGTAATTGAAGCTAGCCGTGATTGCATTAGTTTAACCCTTTAAATGCTGCTGTGAAGTATGACAGCAGTATTAGAAAGGGGATTTATCTTGTTGGCTGTCACTTTGTATGCCCGGCAGCTCCCCACGCAGTCGATTGTAGGGTGCCGATTGGCTGCCATTGCAGCTAGGAGTCTACTGGAGGCCTCCACTTCTGCCATGTGTGATCTCCTACAAAGCCCAGCCTGAACCTTCTGTACCCATAACAAGTCATTCATCAATTACTATTAATCATCTACAATCATATCCAGCCAATAATATCTATATATCTCACTATCTCTCTACTTACATTCCGATGTTATCCTCTCTGCTGTTCTCCGCTTTAATCTCTACCACTTTATTAATGCTGTTATCTTCCTCTCTACTGAATACATAACATAACTCTTTATAAGTGAGGGTTAAAGGGGGTCCACACATTGCAATCATGGTGCATTTTTTTACAATGGTTTCCCAAAATCATTGCAAAACTGTGATTTTGGGAAAACCTGAGACAGCAATAAAAGTTCTGATAACTTACCTGATGGATTCCACGCTCGCCCAGGCTTTTATTGGTGTAATTGGCCTATAAAAATGTAGCTTTTGTTAGAAACAGTGATATTTAAGAAACCTACAGAAAGTATCATCTATATAGTGTGTCTATAATGCAATAAAAATGATAGCATTCAGGGGCATAACTATATGGAGTAATAAGGAAAAAAATAGTTTTATGGATCTGAGATGAACATTTACATATAGCTCTAGGGAGTGTAGAGCGAGCAGTCGCATTGGGACCCCCTCATCTACCACATATATATTCATCACTTTTACAAATGGTTTATGATAGTTGAGGGGCCCTGCTACATATTTTATATTGGAGCCCAAGAGGTTCAAGTTACATCTCCGATTGCATCTACATCTCATAGTGAAAAGAAGCTGAGGACTACAAACAGTGAAAGTCGTGGACCATGATTGCGCCAGTTACTTACGGCAGTGACTCTTCATTAGGCCCCCCGATGTTTCTGTGGGACTCCATGTGCCTGAAATGAAAAAAGTACAGCTCTGTTTAGAAGAAGTGATGCTTAGGAAGCCTATGGATAAAGTTATCTGCCGTCTTAAGGCAGTGCACTCTCTTTCCGGCAACAAAGCAGAGCGCACTGTCAGTAGTGCGCATTGCAAGATGAATTCCCAGCATGCAATGACCAGCACCGCCTCTGCAATTAACGTAACTCGTGGGGGCCAGTACTCGCCTCTGCAAGCCGGGTATTTGTCTTACAAGGTGAACTGACAGTGCGCTCTGCTCTGTTTCCAGGCTCATTACTGCTGATCTGAGCCAGCAAGAAAGCGCACTGTCTTTATGTACCGTGCACAGTGCACATTGTGCAGAGACTAGCCCATCCCCTGAAATGAAGGTCAATGCTGTCGCTTTGTTTCAGGGAGAGGACAGAGGCAGTGACCGCCGCTTCTATCCCCTAATGAGTAATGACGCTTTGTTTGAGAATCCCAATTTTCAAACGAAGCGTCATCAAAAAGGAAGTAGGAAAAAGAAAGAAAAGCAGTTAAATAGTGTTGTGAGAGAACGATAGGGAATTTTTATTTAAAGTATAAATTGTAAAATACAATAAAGAAATATTATCTATATAACGTGTCCCTCAGATAACAGCATGGACATCACCTCCAGAATCTATATAGCTCTACGTTCACATAGGTTGTACTGCACAGTATGATTATCCTTTAATCTAGGGCTCCAAGACAATATTTGGTCGCTCAGGAGTCTGGGTAAATTTTTGGTGTTACTGTAATTTGCTCATGACCTCATTGTTATCCTACAGGGGAAAGGGATGAGCAACAGTATGAAGAATTAAATGGGGTCTAAATTCTTTATTATTGAAAGCAATTGTATCCTTCATATGGAAACATTGTAAATGCCCATGAGTGAGAGCGGCAATGCCATGATACCATCACTGTGGAGTCCTCCCCTTATTGGGACACATACTACTCCTATAGGAATGTGGTAGGAAGATAAATACCTGAATGTTCTCTTGGTGTTCTCTATTGTCTCAATCAATCTGTTATGGAAAAAGCCAAGAAAAAGACAATGAATAATATTACACACAAACATTTACAAAAATGGTAAGAAGATAAATGATACTATTGAGGCTTAATATAACCAGTGCATTATTACAGAGAGAATATGGGAGAATGCGTTATCCCAGTAATATCAGATACATACATCCCACCCGGATATTCCTCCTCCTCCACTGCTGGCTTCATCCTATTAAAGCGTCAGGGTATGTGCCCACGATGCAGATTTGAAGCAGAAATCTCCTTGCAGAAAAAGCGCATGCGGATTTTACATGCGTTTTTTTCAAGCGTTTTTCCAAGCGATTTTGAACATCACTTGGAAAAAGGCTTAACAAGTTGGTCACACAATATAAATCCATGCAACTGGGAAAAAAAACCTTATACTCACCTCTCCGGCGGCCCTCGGTCTCCTCCCGTCCTCTCTCCTCGGCGGCCCACGGTGTACTGGCAGAACCTGCGGTAACGTCATTTAGTCAGCTGATGGTCACACGACCATCACCTGACTGCTGACGTCAGCAGTCGCGTGACCATCAGCTGACTAAATGACGTCACCGCAGGTCCTGCCAGTACACCGTGGGCCGCCGAGGAGAGAGGATCGCCACCGGGAGGAGACCGAGGGCCGCCGGAGGAGTGAGTATGAATATTTCCTTTTTATTTTTTACTTTTTAATTATTTTTTAATTTGCAGGTACAATAGTACCCGGGTCGGATGAGAGTCTCCTCCTCTCCCAACCGGGGTACCATCCGCGCATTGAACCGCATGGAAACATGGGGATGTTATGCGGTTCAATGCAAGTCAATAGGCGCGATTTTGCCGCAAAATTGGTTGTGCTGTGGATTTTTCCGCAATAAAAATCCGCAGCGGATATTTCCGCAGCATGTGCACAGCACATGCGGATTATCATTCGGGAACATGGCAGACATCTTAACAAGCGATTTTAATGCGTTTCCACTGCAGAATTGCCATCGCGGAAACACATAAAATCTGCATCGTGGGCACACAGCCTCAGGAAGACAATGAGAATTGTTGGTATCTGCTCCAGAGCTGATAATAGGAGATCATCAATGGTCACTAGAGGGTTTGTATAATCAGATATAGAAAGTAGTTATAGAATAGAGACCCCAATTTATAACATAACTATCAATATTACAGTAGCCAAAACTGGGACACTTAAGCCAGCAGTGTCTCTGAAACCAACATGGGAAGCCCTCCAAACATAACCCCAAACACCGGACTTTTGGTGGAGTTTGCCCTTTTTACACTTTCTTTTGCATATGATAGCTATTCTGTTGGGCCTCGCCTTTCCCTGCCTTTTGACTAGGCCATACCCACGTTTCTGAAAAGTGTCAGGGCTGGTGTAAAAAAGCTAAAATGTGCTAAGTTGTATTTGGAAGCTCGTGTTAAATAAAAATGTACAACTTTTGTGGCAGAGAGTATGATGAATTCCCCCTATGAATGAATTTCCAAAAAGTTGGATTTTATAAATCTGCCATACCTGACCTTGGCCTTCGGGAAGAGTCAGAGGGTTGTATAACTTGAATGAGGATTGCATCGCAATGCTTGAACTGGTCGACGGCTTTAACAACCCAAGAGTGACGGCGTGTATTCCTATGCAGCTGTCACGCTCGGGTCAGGAGAGCTGACAGCCAGCCCGAGCATTGCGATGAGATCTTTGACTCTTCCCTAGGGCTAATGCTCGATGGTAACGCGGAGTCACCTGCCATTCTCCTTACTCACATGGAGCTTCAATATTTCTCTATGGGAGGAGAAGTTGCAGGAGATAATGGGTGACATGGACGGTGACTCTCCGCCATCAAGTGACCCCAGTCCATCAGAGAAATTGTAGATTTAGGATAATTAAGCATTTACCTTATTTTTCTCACAATTCTTTCGCTCACAAATAATAAAACCCTACAATAATGGAAAAAAAGCAATTATAGTAGACATCAAATTTCACTCCTGTTGTGATATTTGTGAAGGGGGGAAGGGTCGGTTACTGACACCTCAGCTCACTAACTAAATAAAGATTCAGTTTTAATTAAGGGAAAAAAAATCTATAAGGACGGGGAATAGACATCCTGACATTATAGGGTTAATATCTACAGATAAAGACAAAGTAACAGAACATAATAAAAGACGTAAAAAGAGGCCAATATAAGGTTTACTTACACTTCACTGCCATCTGCACCCCTCTAGTGAGTGGCCCCTCGGCAGTTATCATGATGTCACTGTGTGATGTCATCATCCCATTCCATGGATCACTAATCACCAGTAACAACAGTAACTGTCCGAAGTTACAAAAACCTGAAACCAATCCAGTTTCCATGAAATGGTCCTTTAAGGGATTATGAGAGGATTAGAAAAACATAACCACTTTCTTCCAAAAACAGCGCCACACCTGTCCACAGGTTGTTTGTGGTATTGTAACTCAGCTCCATAGAAGTGAATAGAGCTGAGCTGTAACACCGGACACAATCGACAGTTTGTGTTTTTGGAAGAAACAAGACAGAATTTTTTAAATCTTGTACAATCTTATACCATTTTCAGAGACAAAGAGGATAGGAGCTCTAGTCCCATTGGAGGTAGCATTCCTAAAAGTCAAGATCAACCCTTTAAAGAGTCTCGTTAAATGACTTAGGATAGAAAACTAAAACAGAATCTTTATTTGCAGTCAAGTGTTTTTGGGCTTTTTGCTTCTCATCAGTGCAAAGTTATGTCCTATAGGCAGAACTAGAGCTACTGTCCTATTCCTCTGAACAAACTACTTGCACATTTAAATTCCTAGGGAAACATTTTATGGCCTATAAGTCTCCCTACATCAACTTGTATAGAATAGATAAAAAGCGGTCTGTGGAGCATGGTCAATAATAGTAAGCCTCATATCTCCTGGACCTTTTTGATGGACAATGACCATGTACCCGACACTGTCTCTGACCGACTGGTCAGTTTGATTAATAAAGAGATATTCTGGATCTTCAAATTGGGCACGTTGGCCCCTGAAGGTTTAAATTTGGCTCTTGAAAATGTAACCAGTTCTTAAGGTTATTTCTTGTTCCTTTCTAATTGATTTACAATTGTCATGTTTTAAACAATTTTTTTCATTTTTCTTTTATCACCAATTTGCAATACGTCACAATACAGTGACGTTTGTGTGTATTTTGCATTGGTGATGTATATTTTACATTGGTAAATGTATGTTTAACATTGTCTACTAACCCCTGGGGGCAATTTGTATTATTGATGTATTTTTGAATATTTGTTCATGAACATGTATTGCTATATTCTGTACCTTATATAATATGTTTTTGGTTTCTTGTATTCATCTGAAGGTGGTTTATGTGAAACCATTGGAGGCACGTATTCACCGGCACATGAAGGGTCTCTTCTATTTGGACCCAGGTTTAACTTATTAGTGTCTGAACAAAATCAATGAATATATCAACCAATCACTGTGAAGCTCTGTCTATATATGTTTTATCTTGTTTTCATACCCTTGTACCACCTGAGGAAGATAGTTTACTATCGAAACGCGTTGTGGAAAGGGCTCATTAAATACTTATTTTTTTTAGCCCCAAATCCGTTTTCTCTAGTGTCAATCCTTCAGCGCTCCATAGACCGCTTTTTATCTATTCTATACATTCTCTCAGTCCCTCTCTTGGGGGTCAGCTGCAGGAGCAGCTTCCATACAATAACTGCTTAAACCCTTCCCTGTAATTCCCCTCCGTTTGTTCAAATAGAGGACCTGCGTTCAGGGGGCCGCTTCCTCTCAACCAACAGGACCTGTGATGACGCGCATTTGATCCCGAGTCACGTGGTCTGCGGGCGGTCACATGGTCCGCGACCAGGAACCCGGAAACGGTGAGCACAAACGGCGGTCTGCAACACACGGCACGTGGTGTGCCCAGCCACCTGCACCGTGTGGTGAGACTTGCCTGCTCTCTCCATCCTCAGACTGTCACCGGGGTTGTGTAGGGGTGCACAACTCCATTAGGTGAGTGGCCTCTTGGCCGTTTTCTCCATATCAATCCACAAGGTCCTTCACATAGCGCGCTTTTTCTCCTTCTCTCCTTCCCTACATCAACTTGGCACTCTCTTCAAGGAGACACTTTACCCCTTCAACCATTTAAATATTATGTAATTGTGAATGGCAATAGATAAAGATTTATGACAGTTATTTCTATATTCCTAATTACACTTCATCCATACATAGTGATGTATTGTACCTGTGTATGGATGGTGGATACATAGACAGAAGGCCGGGTGGGCACATGACACATTTTGCTCATTAACTAAATAAAAGTTCAAATATTATTCGAGAATGAAGGAAATGAGGAATGAGAGGGAAAGACACAATCGATTGATAGGAGATAAATCAGCAGATAATATAAGGCTACTTACACTCCACTAACTGTAAACCCTCAGAGGAGTTCCGTCCGGCAGTTGCTTATATATCAGCGTCACAACATTCCGTGACCTCATAACCGACAATCACCTACAACCAATGCACTGGACATGAATGGTCTTCTAACCTCTTATGGACACAACTGGTTTTAGCCTTAAAGAGACAGACCATTTTACATTATTTATGTTTTTATCATTGCATTGCATTATTTTTTTCTATAATTTAGTCTTATTTTGCCATGTTTTTTGTGACATTTTTTTTTCTTATTTAGCATTTAGGAAGGAGTGATAATATCCTACAAAACGCGTTTAGCGAATACTGCATCTAGCCAAATTTATCCAGCCGTTGAACTACAAGTTACAGCATCTTTGAGTGTACTATTATCAAATTCTAATGCATTAATAAGCATTCTGTATGAATTGTGGTACCACGAGCTGCAGCATTTTCTTCACACGGTAGTTTTTAAGAAAAATAAAAGATAAAAATTCTAAATCCCCACTTTTCCTGCAATAATAATTCAGAAATAAAAAAATAAGCATCTTTAGTATCGCTGCATCTGGAAAAATTCTGATAAAAATATAAAATTAATAAACTAAAACAGTAAATGCCGTAATGAGAAATAAAACACAAACTTGAAAAAAACTGAAACTCAAAGAATTGCAGTTTTTTTTTTTATTTTGGCCACCACATTGTCTTAAAAATTGCAATAAAAAGTAATCATAAAATCTTAATTTCCCCCAAATTTTATCATTTATCACATTATCAAGTGTCAGCTTTCCATCAGTGATGTACCACTAATGGCGGCAAGTCTCCTGGCTGCTATGCGGCCCGTGAGTTGGGGTGGTCAGTGCCAGTGGTGGCACCACCCCACCACCCGGCTTCGCACTTCCAACTG
The DNA here is from genome assembly GCF_046119375.1 of Phyllobates terribilis. NCBI lineage: Eukaryota > Metazoa > Chordata > Amphibia > Anura > Dendrobatidae > Phyllobates > Phyllobates terribilis. The sequence continues at coordinate 108,065,737 of NW_027362773.1, forward strand.
TATCGGCATCCTGGATGCCAATACAGTTGAAAGCAATAATGGAGGAGAAATGGAGACGTCTCAGCGGCCATTATATTATATGGAGGGTTATGTGTGGCTATTATATTATATGGAAGGCTATGTGGGGGCCATTATATTCTATGGAAGTCTATGTGGGGGCCATTATATTATATGGAGGGCAATATGGGCCCATTATATTATATGGACGGCAATGTGGTTCCTTTATTTTATATGGAAGGCTATGTGGGATCATTATACTGTTTGGAGGGATATATTGGGACCATTATACTGTTTGGTGGGATACGTGGGGCCGTTAAACTATGTGGTGGCTATTTTACTGTTTGGAGTGCTATGTGGGGGCTATTATAATGTTTAGAGGACTATGTGAGGGCCATTATAATGTTTGGAGGGCTATGTGAGGGCCATTATAGTGTTTGGAGAGCTTTGTCTGGCCGTTATACTGTTTATGAGGATTAGTGGAGGCCATTAGAAAGTGTAGAGGTTTGTGTGGGGTCCATCATACTGTGTGGGGTCATCATATTGTATGGAGGGCTGTGTTGGAGTCACAGTTAGGGCATCATACTGGCTTGGGGGGTCATCATACATTGCCAGATGGGTACAGTAGGGTCATCATACTGTACATTTGGAGGGTGCTGTGTAGGAATTCACTGTGGTGGGTATCATACTGTGTTTGGGGGGCACTTTTTGTTGGCATCATATTTTATGAGGGCACTGAAAGAGGAATCTAGGGGCATCAAAAGAAGGTAAATTACTCTGTAAGGGCTGCAAAGTTGAGAGATATGCTCTTCTGTGCCCCACATAATATATATATATATATATTTTTTTTTTTTCTTAGAGAGGGGAGTAGGGGTGATTAGAAGCTCTGTAATGGGATCCCATGATTTTTATGTATGCCTCTGCTTGCCACGCTAAAAAAAAAGAAAAGCCCTCATAGAGGTTTATTGACGGAAAAATAAAAAATTACATGTCTCAGACAATAGCAACAGAAAACTAAAAAAAATATATATATATCAAGTTTGGTATCGCTATAATTATACTGAATTGTAGAATCATATTGCCAGGTCATTTTTGCCACACAATGAACACTATAAAAACAAAATGGAAAAAAAAAATGTCATAATTGCATTTCCTTCACAAATTCACGGCACTTGGATTTTTTTTTCCTGTTTTCCAGTACATTGTATGTACAAATGAATTGAGTTATTCCAAACTACAACTCATCTAGGAAAAGAAAAAATTCCCCATCTGCCTTTTTTGACGGAAAACTGAAAAAGTTATGTCTCTTGGAAGAAAGGGAGGAAAAAAGCAAAAACAAAAAATCGCTCTATTGAGAAGGGGTTAAAGACAAGATCATAATGACCGCCGTCGCGACCAGGACCTGTTGTTTGCACGCTGAAGTCAGCTGCAGGTTTCAGAAGAGGACCCCGCACGGCGGAGGAGAAGAGGGAAGGTGAGGATAATGGCTTTTTTTTTTTGTAGACATTACAGAACAGAGGCAAAACAGGGGATATATACCAGGATGGGGCACAGGGTAAGTGACATATGTACTAGGATGGGGGATGTACTGTATATACCAGAATGGAACACATGATGGACACATATACCAGGATGAGGGATTTATATACAAGGATGGAGAGCATCAGATGCAGAGAAGCAATTGACGCGCCCCCTGGGCCGTGGGGTACTCGGCAGCCGGGCCTCTGCGTATGCCGGTGGGGGATATCATGGTGGCTGGCCCGGTCTGTGACCCAGGGCGGTCAGTAAACAAATGGGAATATTTATAGGGAATTTGGAAAGTTTGTGACCCCACCTGTGGAATGCGGCTAAGGGGAGCCGCCGCTGCAGAGCAGTCCTCTGGAGCTGGTGTTACGGCAGCAGGGATGGTGTGGCTCTCCACAGGTAGAGCTGGCTCCAGGGCAGTGTAGGGGTGAACGGTGGATGGTGCAGGGGAGAGACGGCAGGATGGTCCCGGAGGAAAGACGGACACTCACACGGGGGTAAGCTTCAGTACCTTTACTGGTGATGCTGCAGGCACGGTCCAGGGTACTCCAGGCGAAGGGCGCACTTTTGGACTCTCCGCAGTGAGCGGGTATAGGGCCTCCTGATCCATGGCTTTACTCTCTGAGCTTCTGACCTGCCTGGAGCTAGGCCTTGCTTGGTTACTGTCTCTCTTTGCACCTGCTGACCTGGTGGTAGGACCTTCTCCTGGAGATCACTCTCCCTTGACGCTGGGGCCTTCCTGACTCCTAGCCCTGGAACTGCAATCAGCATTTGGTGAACTTGGGACCTGTGTCCTCCAGGGGTTCCGGTGGTTCCTACTGGGTGTAAAGGGTCCCTGTGAGCGTGGACCCGGTGTCCGATATATATATATATCGGGGTGAGCCTGTTATGCTCCTCTGCCCCCTCGCTACGTCTTCCTTCTCCTCTCACCTTTGGCCACACTCAGGGCCCTCACTAGGCTCTCACACGTGCTGTAGGCCTTGGCTCGCCTAAGCACAACAGCCAGCGTGCTGCCTCTTCGCTGCTCTCTGAGCGTCAGCACGCTATCAGACTCCTTCTCAGTCTGACTCTCAACTCTCAACTCCAACACCGAACAATAAACTGGAACTGAGCTGCCTGGCTCAACCCTCCCTATATATATCCCTAACGGGCTCCCTCTGCTGGTCTGAGGTGGTAGGGTGGAGGTGTGTGAATGTGTTAGGGCCTCTTGTGAAGAAGTCCATCCATGCACCCTTCTGGGATCTATGGCACCAGTGCGTAGCAGGGCGCCACAGAATGATGGGAGAGGGAGTGTCACATGAACCTCCTTCCTCCATCATTGCTTTCAATTGTATCGGAATCTGGGGGGGGCGGTTCTCACTGGCCAGAGGGGCAACCCAATGCGGCACTGACACCGGTTCTCCCCAGCTCATGGGCCCCATAGCAGTCACCTGGCCTGCCACCATTGGGGGTACGTCACTGCCCATGACCCAAGCGCTGCAAGGCATGTTGTATGTTCAACTACTGCCTAGAATGTTGAGTTTTCTGGGTTTGAGTCCTGGGAGAGGTTCGCAAAAAAAAAAAAAAATTATAGGTTTCTAATAGTGATGGGCGAGCACTAAAATGCTCGCGTGCTTAATGCTCGGGCTGAGCAAATTGGAATACTCGGGTGCTCAACTCAAGCAACTAGCCCAATGTAAGTCTATGGGAAACTCGAGCATTTTTCAGGCAGCTCCACCCGGCGGTCTGCAGAGGGCCTAAAAATTGCCCAAATCGATGGGAACAGTGCTCAAATGACATGGGGACAGCATGGGGAAGACCCCTGGAAGCAGTTCTGACTCCCAGGTCACTGCTGTCAACAATGTTGTCAGAGGTATTACGCCACTTTTACAGACTCACAATAAAACATACAAAAACGAATCCAAAATGGATTTTCCTGAGAAATATGTTAAGGAACATCCTTTCCAGGGTAATGACTTGCATGTAAGATAAAATAAATAACCAAAACCAAAAATACTCCTCCACACCTTGGGCTGTGTTCATACGTAGAGTTTTTGATGCGTTTTTGCACTTTTGCATTGATTTCAACCAAACAAATGCATTCACTGGGAAATGTCATTTTAACATTTTACAACCTTATCTGGCCATGTGGTGTGTGACACATCATCAGACACATGCATACAGTACTGAAAAGAAGTGGGAACAGCTTGGGGAAGACCCCTGGAAGCATCTCTGTCTCCCAGGTCACTGCCTAAAACTGTGCCCATCATAAGTGATCCTTGGCGCATATGAAGATGCCTTCTGCCATGCACCTGTCGTTGCAGACTTGCAACAATCACCGTTCATGTTCTTGTCCCAGTGCGACGTTCAGTTGTCCCTACCCCATTCTTTGGAATGCAAGCACAAGTATGCAGCCAGCCACCCACCCACAGGCTGCAATACTATACTGCCAAATTTTTGACAGCTGCTTGCACTAGAAATGTGGCCTTTTATGCAGCCACTATTTCTCTCGGTATCGTCTCCGCCTTCCACAAGCACGGGTCCCACAACATTACCCGTGCCTTTTCCAGTGCACTTACTGGGAAGGACCGCCTAACCACAACCACGTGGTCAAGTGAATGTGGCCAGGGACGGTACAGAGCCAGTCCACAGCTTTTTTTTGCTGAGAGTTGTATTTCACCACAGCCATATTCTTTAGCTTGGTGAAAGGACTTGGGAAACCATATCTACTCCAGCTGTCATTTCTCACAGGAAGTCCTCTAAAGTTGCTTTCACTTGAAATGTGGCCTTTTAGGCTCGTGGAGGCGGAAGCTTTTCAAAACCTCATGACGGAGGCGGCCGGGTGTCCATACTCGGTCCTCAGCTGCCACTATTTCTCCCGGTATCGTCTCCGCCTTCCATAAGCACGGGTCCAACAACATTACCCGTGCCCTCCCCAGTGCACTTACTGGGAAGGACCGCCTAACCGCAAACAGGTAACTGTGGCCAGAGACGGTATGGAGCCAGTCCACAGCTGAGTTGTATTTCACCACAGCTATATTCTTTAGTTCAGCGAAAGGACTGGCATAGAGAGAAACCGTATCTACTCTGGGTGTCATTTCTCCCAGGAAGTCCACTAACAATTTAAAGACACATAGAGCAGGGCCACAGTAACAAGTACAACATGTTTCCATTAGAAAGGAGAAGGTCTGCTATACAGTTATAGGGTATGCAGTGAGTCCAACGGCTGACCAAATTCAAGAAAAACCCCACTAACAATTTAAAGACTCATAGAGCAGGGCCACAGTAACAACAAATTCCCATTAGAAAGGAGAGGGTTTCCCATAGTGTTGGCCTATGCAGTGAATGCAAGGGCTGCCAAAAATTGGGAGGCAATCCAATTTCCCTTGGAAGAGACTTAGAGGGCCTCATAAAAAATGTTCCCATTAGAAAGCTCTCCTATAGTTGTAATGCCCATGCACTAAGTGTATGGGCTGACAGACATTTATCCGTGGGGGGTATATATGAACATGCTGTATAAAAAAAATTTTTTACGGGCATCATAAAAACTAGTGTTGAGCAAGCACTAAAATGCTCGGGTGCTCGAAGCGCGGGCTGAGCTCACCATGATACTCGGGTGCTCGACCCGAGCTACGAGCCCAATGTTAGTCTATGGGAGACCTGAGCATTTTTGCGGTGGCACTCCTGGCAGTCTGTAGAAAGCCTAAAAAGTGCCCAAAACGACAGTGACAGTGCTCAAAAGACATGGGGGCAGCATGGGGATCGCCCCTGGAAGCATTTCTGACCCCCAGGTCACTGCTGTCAACAACGTGGTCAGAGGTATTAAGCCACGTTTACGGGCTCACAATAAAACGTTCAAAAACTAAACTGAAACTGCTTTCCTGTGAAATTTGTTAAGGAATTTCCTTTCCAGGGTAAAGATTTGTGTATAAGGTAAAATAAATAACCAAAAACAAAAATACTCCTCCTCACCTTGGGCTATGTTCACAAGTAGGATTTTTCATGCATTTTTGCACTTTTGTATTACTTTCAATCGTGACAAATGCATTCACCAGGAAATGTCATTTTAACATTTTACAATCTTATCTAGCCATGTGCTGTGTGACACATGCATACAGTGCTGAAAAGACAAGGGAACAGCATGGGGAAAACCCCTGTAAGCATCTCTGACTCCCAGGTCACTGCCTAAAAGTGTGCCCATCAGAAGTGATCCTTGCCGCATCAGAAGATGCAGACTTGCAACTATCCCTGTGCAAGTCCTTGTCCCAGGGCAATGTTCAATTGTACCTCCCCCATTCCTTGCAATGCAAGCGCAAATATTCAGCTAACCACCCACCCACCCGCCGTCTGCAATACCATACTGCTAGCTTTCACTTGAAATGGGGCCTTTTAGATTGGAGGAGGCCGAAGCTGGCCACTACCTCATGGCTGTTTCGGCAGCGAGGTATCCATACTCAGTCCCAAGGCTCCCGGCGGCCGGGTGTCCACGCTCGGTCCCCAGCCGCCAGGGGGTGGCCGGGTGTCCATACTCGGTCCCCAGCCGCCCTGTGGCCGGGTGTCCACACACGGTCCCCAGCCGCCTGGGGGCGGCTGGGTGTCCATAAACGGTCCCCAGCCGCCCCTATTTCTCCTGTCACCTTCCCCCACTATTTTCTTAGTCTGGCCTGCTTTAGGGCAGCATTGGACGAGCCCACCAGAGAACCAGACTCCTCCGGTGGGCCCTGGCTTCTGACTCGCCCCCTGGGCCGTGGGGCACTCGGATCCGGGCAATAGGGGGAACGATGGGAGTAGTAGTGGCAACCCGGTTCCGTGGCTCAGGGTGGTCAGGCCAGTGGTAGTCCGTTATGTGTTATTAATTATGTCCGACTACGCCACCCGTGGATTTGCGGTTATTAGGAACCGCCGCTGCATGCAGACCGCTGGGGCTGATGAGGTGTGCAGATATGGTAGTGTGACTCCCCACGGGAAGAGTGGGGCCCCAGGGCAGTATAGTGGATGGTGTGAGTAATGGTAGTGAGAGTCCCAGTGCTGATAGTGCTGGAGGAACAAGGAGCACACAGAGAACAGGTTGCAGTCCAGGGTCTTTACTAAACAGGTAAACTGACCCACAAACAGTCCCGGCTAGGAGGGGACCTGGATGTCTGAGAGCAACGGGGAAATTGGCCCTGGTCAGGGTGAGGGTGTACGCCTACCGTGCTTTCTGCGCTCCTTCTGGCTATCTCCTCCTGATAGGGTAACAGCCCATGTTTCCGAGCTTTCCGTGTTTTCTCGCCTGTATGGCCTGCGACGTGGGTTCCTTTCTGCTCCCAGCCTTGTACGGCTTTACTGGTCCCTTCGGTTGCCTTCGGTTGTGGCAGGGCCTCCAGGCTTCTTAGGCCAAGGAATGTACAGTCCCTTGCGGACTGGTTCTCTGCTGGGGGATGTGGAATCCTTCCAGCCTCAGACACCAAAGTCTGGTAAAATTAAGTCTTTTCTCTGCCAAGACAGGCTCTCTTCGCCTCTTGTCTCTGGCTTGTGGCTCTCCTACTGCCACACTTCCTCTTAGGTGCAACACAACTTTCTGTCCCTGCTCTGGGACACCTCTCAGTGCTGAAGCAGGTCGTCCAGTACTCCCTAACCCTGCCCTCAGTACCAGCTTTTATAGGGGCAGCCAGCTCCCCCTACTGGCCTGAGACAGGAGGCATTGCATGCTAATGTTCCCCTGACTAGAGAATCTCCCCCTTGCTCTCAGACACAGCTTTAATTACACTTGTGGCATCCAGGTCAGGGTGACACACTTCTCCATCAGGGGAGTTGACAGTGCCAAGGTGAGGAGCATGATGATGATAGAAGTTAGAGTGAGGAGCATGATGATGATAGAAGTTAGTGTGGCGCCCCTGAGGGGTCAGTCGCCACAGAGATACTGCACCTCACCCCGAGGTGTGGTGTCTCCCTTCTCTCAGGTAAGATGGGAATGCTGCACGGAACCCCAACCACCTACATCCAACACAACACTGCTCCAGGCCAGCAGGAGGGGCAAGACGCAATGTAGTTTTCTGCTGATCCCTGGCCCTGGCTGGAGTAGGGGGGGGAACCCAAAGATAGGGGGAACCAATAGTGGGTGTGGGTGGAGGAAGTTGATAAACGGAGCATATATACAGTAGTTATATAATAGGAAGCCATATTAGGAAAGGAGGTCTTTAGTGAGGGCTGTGCAGAGGAACAGTCCGGGAGCAGAGGCTCAGGCAGAGTTCTGCTCCACAGTTAGGGCCCAGCATAGTGGCCCGAAGGGGAGCAGGGAGTAGGCTCCAGTTCTAAGAAGGAATCCCAAGGGGGTACGGCGCGTGCAGAACGGCACCCGTACGTCCTGTTCCTGCCCTGTGTCAGGAGGGATCGAGCTTGCCGCATTCTAAACCCCAGGGGGTCAGGTTGGTCCCGGATCCGACGTACAGGAAGGACTTCAGCATACCCGAGCAGGATTAAGAGTGGGCAGCATAGGGCAACGGTGAGAAGGACCAAGTGTGAAGAAGGTCAAATTAGGCACATCTGAAAGTGGGGTTCTGCCAAGCATACCTAAGCTGCTTGAAGGAGGACTGAACCGGTGAACGCAGCGCGACGAGGGAGGCCTTCACCTGTAAAGTGCACTTGTGAATTGCCTAAGAACTGTGAGTAAAGCCTTGGACGACTGCAACGAACAGCCTCTGTCTGTTTCTACACTGGCGCTATCTACCTGCACCACAACGCCCAGTACACTTCACCCACCATTCATCTATTTATCTGTACTGCCCTGAGGCCCGCTCCACCTGTAGGGAGCTGTAACATCTTAAGCTGCCTTGACACCTGCCTTAGTGGACTGTTGCAGCGCTGGTGACCTTCACCAGACACCACAGGTGGCATCACAAACTATCTGAACTTTTATTATTAATTGCTACCCCTTTTTGTGCACTGACCGCCCTGGGCCAGCCACCGTGATATACTGCTCCAGACAGTAAGGCCCCCGGGGGGCGAGTCATTAGCATCTGCTTTGTTTTCTTTTAATGCTAGCATAAGTGTGCAGCCTGCCACCCACCCACCCCCAGGCTGCGATGCCATACTGCTAGCTTGCACTTGAAATGGGGCCTTTTAGTTTGGAGTAGGCCGAAGCTGGCCACTACCTCATGGCTGCTTCGGTGGCCTGGTATCCATACTCAGTCCCCAGCCGCCCGGCGGCCGGGTGTCCATAAACGGTCCCCAGCCGCCCCTATTTCTCCTGTCACCTTCTCACACACTTTTCTTAGCCTGGCGTGCTTTAGGGCAGCATTGGACGAGCCCACCAGAGAACCAGACTCCTCCGGTGGGCCCTGGCTTCTCCATCAGGGGAGTTGAAAGTGCCAAGGTGAGGAGCATGATGATGGTGATAGAAGTTAGCATCTGCTTTGTTTTCTTGGAATGCAAGCGCATATATGTAGTAGCGTCTAGGACTGAGGTGGTCAGCGTTTTGGCGCATATCCTACCTCCTCCGAGGATTGCTGGATGTTTTCCTGCTACTATCCCAGTTCTATGACTCCCGTGAAAACAAAGCTTCAGGTGATAAATGATGGATGAGGTGGTGGCAAAGGAGAAAGAGCAGGAGGAACAGGGACCATTCACATCAATATCAGGCCAGTCAACCACACATGTCTTGTAGGATATGTTTCTGTACCAAAAGGAGCGGTTTGGCTACACAGTTATAGGGCATACAGTGAGTGCAATGCCTACCAAAAATTTAGAGGCATTCCAATGCCCCTTGGAAGTGACATGAAGGTCAGAGGGCCTTAACTAAACCATTTTTTCCATTTATAGCAACTGGGTCTCCTGTGCACTGTTGGCCTAAGCAGTGAATGGCAGGATTTCCAAAAATTATGAGGAACTGCAATGCCCCTTGAAACAGACGTGGATTACAGCGTTCTAAAAACCTTCTACCCATTATTGGGGAGTGGGTCTCCCTTAGTGTTCGCCTATGCATTGAAAAGCAAAAGCTGACTAAAATTAGGAGGAAATGCAATGCCCGTTGGAAGAGTCGTGGAGGTCGCAGTAGCTTAACAAGACAGTTTGAATGCCCCTTGGAAAATTGGTGGAGGTCACAGTAACTTAACAGGATGGTTTTAATGCCGCTCGGAAGAGACGTGGAGGTCGCAGTAGCTTAACAAGACGGTTTTAATACCACTTGGAAAAGTGGTGGAGGTCACAGTAGCTTAACAAGACGGTTTGAATGCCCCTTGGAAAAGTGGTGGAGGACACAGTAGCTTAACAAGACGGTTTTAATGCCCCTCGGAAGAGACTTGGAGGTTACAGTAGCTTAACAAGACGGTTTTAATGCCCCTTGGAAGAGTGGTGGAGGTCACAGTAGCTTAACAAGACCCTTTTAATGCCCCTCGGAAGAGATGTGGAGGTCCCAGTAGCTTAACAAGATGGTTTTAATGCCCCTTGGAAAAGTGGTGGAGGTGACAGTAGCTTACCAAGATGGTTTGAATGCCCCTTGGAAAAGTGGTGGAGGCCACAGTAGCTTAACAAGATGGTTTTAATGCCCCTTACAAGAGCCATACAGTATAGCATCTTAAAAACATTATTCCCATTATTGGGGAGTGGGTCTCCCATAGTCTTTGCTTATGCCTTCCAAGCAAAAGCTGCCAAAAATTAGGACGGAGAAACTTGCAATGCCCCTTACAAGAGCCATGCAGTATAGCATATTACAAACATTATTCCCATTATTGGGGAGTGGGTCTCCCATAGTCTTTGCTTATGCCTTCCAAGCAAAAGCTGCCAAAAATTAGGATGGAGGAACTTGCAATGCCCCTTACAAGAGCCATGCATTACAGCATATTACAAACATTATTCCCATTATTGGGGAGTGAGTCTCCCATAGTCTTTGCTTATGCATCCCAAGCAAAAGATGCCAAAAATTAGGACTGAGGAACTTGCAATGCCACTTACAAGAGCCATGCAGTACAGCATATTACAAACATTATTCCCATTATTGGGGAGTAGGTCTCCCATAGTCTTTGCTTATGCCTTCCAAGCAAAAGCTGACAAAAATAAGGACGGAGGAACTTTCAATAATGGCATCATGGACCACGGTCACCCTGGTGGTATAGTGGTGGTGGAGACTGAGGATAAGGAGAAGAACATAAAAGAGCCGAAATGAGGAAGCGTATACCCATGTGTGGGTGTGAAGCGGTGCATGTGAATACACCTCCGGAAATAACACAGTGGATTTGACTTTATGTTACTCTGCTGTCATTTGGTGGTGATGAGAAGTCTGGCCCAATCCAGCCCTTGTTCATTTTGATGAGGGTCAGCTTGTCAGCATTGTCAGTTGACAGGCGAGTGCGCTTATCAGTTATAATTCCCCCAGCGGCAATAAAAACACGCTCCGATAACACGCTAATGGCAGGGCAGGCCAGCACCTCCAAGGCGTACAGAGCGAGTTCATTCAAAGTGTCCAGCTTGGATACCCAATAATTAAAAGGCACAGAGGAATCACGGAGGACGCTGGTACGGTCAGCAAGGTACTCCCTCACCATCTTTTGAAACTTTCCTCTCCTTGTGAGAGTACCCCGCGCCTCAGGGTATGTCCGAAGGGAGGGTCTGAGAAAACTGTCCCAGAACATTGACAGTGTTCCCCTGCCTCTGCTGGATTGGAGTTACATCTCTCTTGCATGTACGCCTTGGTTGGGCAACGAACTGTGACCTCTGCCGCTAGCGTGTTCAGATGGGAATTCTGCAGCAAGCGCCTTCTGGTACTGCCCCATTTTTGTAGACCTCTCCACCTCAGGAATAAGAGAGTGAAAGTTCTCCTTGTAGCGGGGGTCTAAAAGTGTCACCAACCAGTAATGACTGTCACCCAACATTTTGACAATACGAGTGTCATGGTTAAGGCAGCGTAACATAGAGTCAGCCATGCGTGCCAGACTGGTAACGGGCAAGACTTCCGTGTCCTCACCAAGATGACGACTGACCATGCTCTCCTCCTCCTTCTCCTCCCCCCTGTCCTGAGGCCACCCACGCTGAATCGACGGTATGACAGTTGTACAGGTACTACAGTCTACAGCGCATGATACAAGCTCTTGTTCTTCCTCCTCCTCCTCCTCTCCCTCATTGTCCCCCAATGCACGTTGGGATGAGATGAGGCTGGGCTGTGTGTAATCGACCGCTACGGCTTCTTGATCCATCTCATCATACTCTGGCTGCAATGCCTCCTCTTTAATTCTCTGCAGAGAGCATTGCAAAAGACAGACGAGTGGAATGCTGATGCTAATGATGGCGTCATCGCCACTGACCATCTTGGTGGACTCCTCAAAGTTTGTCAAGATTGTACATATGTCAGACATCCAGGTCCACTCCTGAGGTCTTATGTGTGGAGTCTGACCTGAATAGCAACGGCCTTGTTGCAGCTGGTACTCCACAGCTGCTCTCTTCTGCTCACAAATCCTTTGCAACATGTGGAGGGTAGAGTTCCAACGTGTGGGGATATCACACACCAGTCGGTGTGCTGGAAGCTGCAAACGCTGCTGCAACACAGCAAGGGCGGCAGAAGCTGTAGTCGACTTGCAAAAATGAGCTGACAGGCGGTGTACTTTGACGAGCAGATCTGGCAACTCGGGGTACGATTTAAGAAACCGCTGAACCATGAGGTTAAGCACATGAGCCAGGCATGGTACGTGTGTGATCTCGCCTCGCCTCAGAGCCGCCACCAGGTTACGGCCATTGTCACACACGACCATGCCTGGATGTAGGTTCAGCGGTCTCAGCCACAGATCTGCCTGCTCTTTCACAACTGTCCACAACTCACAAGCAGTGTGAGGTTTCTCACCTAAGCTTATGAGTTTCAGCACAGCCTGTTGCCCCTTGGCGGAAGCAGTACTGCAGTGCTTCCGGCTTGTAACTGATGTGGTGATATCTGAGATGGAGGCTGAACATGAGGAGGAGGATGATGCGCAGGAGCTGTACACTGTGGGGGCAACTCTGACTGACAAAGGACCCGCAATCCTTGGTGTGGGGAGGATGTGTTCCGTCCCAAGGTCCGACTGGGTCCCGGCTTCCACTATGTTTACCCAGTGTGCCGTCAGGGAGATGTACCATCCCTGGCCACAAGCACTTGTCCACGTGTCCGTTGTCAGGTGGACTCTCCCAGTAACTGCGTTGTTGAGGGCACAGCAGATGTTTTGGGATACGTGCTTGTGTAGTGCGGGGATGGCACACCGGGCAAAATAGTGTCGGCTGAGGACCGAGTACCGAGGGACGGCCACCGCCATAAGGTTGCGGAAGGATTCCGTCTCCACCAGTCTAAAAGGCAACATTTCCAATGCAAGCAGCCGTGAAATGTGCGAATTTAGGACTGTGGCCTGTGGGGCGTTGGCTGCGAATTTCCGCTTTCGTTCAAAGGTCTGGGATATGGACAATTGAACGCTTTTGGGACGTGGACGTTGATGTTGATGCTGTTTCTTGAGAAACTGCCATAACAAGTGAAGAATGAGAGGAGGGGGCATCTATGCATGCAGTATGGACAGGGGATTGCCTTGCACACTCAACAGGGGGTTCTATTGCACGCACAACAGCGGAAGAAGCAGTGGTGACACCCGATGACACTGGTCGTGGACCCTGGGATTTACCCCACAAAGTCGAGTGCTTTGCTGCCATGTGCCTGATCAGGCTGGTGGTGGTCAGGCTGGTAGTTTTGTCACCTCTGCTGATGCTGGCATGGCAGGTGGTACAAATGGCCTTTTTGGGGTTATCAGCAGAGTCTTTAAAAACTCTGGAAGACCTACAGGTTGTACTGGAAATGTCCCTCGTGTTGGTGTTACGAGGAACTTTTGCCTGTCTTCTGTGTGTGGCCACCACACTGCTTCTTCCTGCCTGTTGGGGTACTCTGCCTCCCTCACCCTGTGTGCTACTGGCCTCGCTCTGCATGTCCTCCTGCCACATTGGGTCAGTTACTAGATCATCCACCACCTTCTCCTCTTTCACTTGCACACCACGATCCTCCTCCTCACTTCCTGGCAATTGTGTCTCGTCATCCACCACCTCTTGTGACAAATTGCCAGCGTCGACTTCCTGTGGCCGTGGCTGTTCAAATATTTGGGCATCGCAACATGGGATCTCCTCTTCCACCACTTCAAGCGGAGCAGGCGAGGGGCACAAATCTGGAAATGGACCAGTGAACAGCTTTTCAGAGTGTCCAAGTGTGGGATCAGTTGCTGACTGACGATACTCGGCATGGTGGGAGGAAGGAGCATCAGGGTGAGGAGGAGTATGCGGTCGAGACTAGTGTTGAGCCGCCCCCGTAGTGTTCGAGTTCGGTTCGGTTCGTCGAGCACCCGTATGTTCGCCGAACTGTTCATCGAACACCTTCGAACACCGTTAAAACCAATGGCAGGCAAACAAAAACACATAGAATGCCCTTCTAAAACCAAAAAAGTGCGAAGCCGACACGACCAGTCCGTTCCTGCCCTTGCGACCTCCGTGTCGCCGGGTTTGTGCCAGAGCTGCGGTGGACCCTGACGGCCAGCCCCCCTCTCCCAATACTGGTGCCTGTCCGCTGGTGGGTCGAGCGAGCCCCCCTGCGGTGGAGGCAGGTCTTAAATTGTCTCTCTAATTTGAATGAATACACTTTAAATCCTTTTACAAGGATCTATTGGAGGGCAACTCTCATGCCAGCAGCCGCGGTAATTCCAGCTCCAGTAGCGTCCACTGAAGCTGCTGCAGTTAAAAAGCTTTTATAAGGATCGAGCTTGGCGGTCCACCGCAAGACGTCCTACCGCCAGTCCCAGCCCCTGTGCCTTGGGGTGTCTCCCGATGCTCTTCACTGAGTGTCCCGGGGGCCCAAACCATTTCCTTTGAAAAAATTAAGTGTCCAAACTACAGGTGGTGTAGCTTGCTTAACAGCTGGGTTAATCCGCTGACTAGCAGACACTGCTACTAGGCCCAAAGTATTGCTTGGGCTAGATGGAATTAAAAATTTGTAATTAGATACTCTCATTGGATGCTGAGAAAGCATTCCATAGTCTCTTGGCACGCCATATATTATTCTCTTAAAAAGCTTGGGGTAGGGGACCCTTTTATAGCCAAAATCATGGCCCTGTATCGCAATCCGTCAGCTAGGCTGAAGATAAATGGAACATTATCATCACCTTTCATAATCACCAATGGGACAAGGCAGGGATGTCCTCTGTCCCCTCTCTTATACATCCTAGTGATGGAGCACCTGCTCTCATCAATTCACGATAACCCCAATATTAGGGGGATTGAGGTGGGAGGCACCGAGTACAAGTGCTCTGCATTTGCTGATGATGTCCTAGTATATATCACTCAACCACATATATCCATCATTGCTGTTATGGCTGAAATTTTAAAATCAATGCAGCGAAGTCTGAGGCCCTCGATGTCTCCCTCCCCAAATCCATACAGGATTCCATCCAGTACAACTTTCCCTTTGCCTGGCCCTCACAGGGTATCAAATACTTAGGAATTCGTATTCATAGAGACCTCTGCCGTCTATTTTATCTTAATTTTGGGCCCTTTATTGAACAACTCCATAGAGATATTACTTCTTGGACGGTGAAGGATTTTTCCTGGTTCGGCAGTATAAATATACTAAAAATGAGCGTCCTATCTAACCTCTCATACCTCTTCCAAACCTTTCCCGTGGTAATTCCCTCAAATTTTTGGAAAAAACTATGCAGTAACTTTTGCAGATTTATCTGGGCAACTGGGCGTCCACGCATTCGGGGGGACGTTCTGATCAGACACAAACAAAATGGGGGCCTTAGCCTTCCGGATTGTAGAAGGTATTACATGGCAGCAGTACACGCTAGAATCCTGGATTTCTTCCATCATTCGGAGGGGAAATTGTGGGTCAAAATAGCTCAATCCATTTGTCCTAAAGCTCTTACCACTCTCCCATGGTGCGCCCATTTAATTGTCCCCTCTCTTGGCCTCATGTCATATAGTACTTATGACGCGCCCCCTGGGCCTGTGCTGTGCAGGGGAACCCGGAGCCGGATCGCTGGGGGTTGTAGTTTTCCGTGGCGGTGACCCGGTCCGTGCCCAGGGTGGTCAAACCAGTGGCAGTCTATTTGTATTGTAATAAGTGTCCGACTACGCCACCCGTGGATTGCGGTCAGTGGGGACCGCCGCTGCACTGCAGACCGCTGAGGCTGATGTTGTTTGTGCAGCTGAGTATGGGATGACTCCCCACGGGAGGAGTATTGCCTCAGGGCAGCTAGTGTGGATAATGATGGGAGTGATGGTGTGAGTGTCCCAGTACTGATGGTGCTGGTGCGGCGATGAAACACAGAGACTTGTGGTGCAGTTTCCAAAGCTTTACTCACTGTTGTTGTTCAGATCACTTCGGCCAGCAGTGACCGCCCGAGCCATGCTGCGTCCACCAGGTGAGGGACTCGGTCAACTCCCAGGCAATTCCAGAGTGCGGTTCAGAGCTCCCCTCTCTTCCTTTCTCTGGCCGTCCTCACCAGTGACCCACCTTTGTCCAGCTTCCTCGGGCCTTCTGTTGGTGAAACCTCTCTCCGGTTTCCCTGACCCTATGTGGTATGCCTTTCTGGTGGATGTAGTGAGGGGTCGCACCAAGATGTGGTCACAACCTCCGGTTTTGGCTGAGGATTAGTCGCCTCCACCAGTTCGGGTTCCGGTACCCTGCTCTGCCAACCCTTCACCCAGTATCTCCTCTGGGAATATGGGGTTCCTTCTGCCTTCGTGTCTCTGGGCCTTTCTCTGTGTTCCTCGCCTCCTTTCTCCTCTGTTTCAGTTCCTTTCTTACTCTCCTTGCAGTTCCTTCTCTTCTCTCCCTCTCTGCTGTCTCAGGCCTCCACTCCAGGCCTGGCTCTGGAGCTTGGCCCAGACTGAGCCACAGCTCCCTGTCAGCCCTCTCTGGCTGAGCTCCTCTCTGAACTGACCGGACTGAACTCGACCCTGTTCTAAGATGGTGCCCACCTTATATACCTCCTTCTGACACCCGAGCCCAGGTGACTAGCAACCAATGGGCTCCTACCTATGCCCAGAAACCCACCCCTATCTGCTCCTACACCACTGGGTTTTCCACCCCCCTCCCCACTCCAGCCAGGAACAGAAGCTGTCGTGCCTGCACTCTGTCTAGTGGGAGCACCGTTGGTCTGTTCCTCGGAAATGGGGTGTGTGTGGTGCATGCAGCTTACTGAGCCCTGGTCCACACTCCATCCTTACCCGGGAGTGGAATATCACACCTCTGGACTGAGGTGCAATACCCCTGTAGCAGCCGAGCCCTCGGGGTGCTACATTCCCCCCTGGTAAATCACAGCACGTCCTCGGGCTGGAAAAGAGCAAAGACAATTTAAACATACAAGTTTTTAGAATGCATTTGTAAATAAGACAATAACTTTTAACCCATCCCTTTATGGGAGGTACTCTTTTCCTTTTAAACGTTACTGGTATAAACATCATAAAACATTACAAGATTTTCTTCACACACATATAAAATGCTATAAACTCTTTTAGCAGCATATGTAACTTTTTCAGTATAAGACATTCTTAAGCAAAAACATTTTCAAGTAAAACATTTCCAAGACCGATTCTTGAGTTCTGGCCGCTGTGCAACTTGCGACCAGGAAAAGGTGCAACAGTCCATTTAATCCTGAGGTAGACGTTGCGGTTTTTGTATAAAACCAGTAGGGGGCGCTGGTGAGGCAGCGGCGCCCGGGTGTGCTGGGCCTTGCGTCCTGGCCTGTGACGTCTCACGCTGTACGGTGCCAGGGTTCAGAGGGCACAGGGCGGGGCGTGACGACGGTGCTTGCTGCCTGAGGCCTAGCTGGTGGCGGTGGAGGCGTGGTGTCAGGTACGGTCCCCGGGGCTTCGGGTCAAGCAACGGAGAGTGAGGGCAGGCTGGTGTTCCCCCGGCTTGGGGTGGTGGCGTCCCCATTACTTGCCTCAGTCTCCGTGGCCTCCTCCGCGGCGTCATCTGCAGCTGCCGGTCCCTCTTCTCCGCGCCCAGCAGTCAGCGCGTTGTCCGGTCCCGGCGGAGTCCTCTGCTGGTCACCTCCGTGCTGCTGGGCCATCTCCTCTCTCCACCCGGCAAACACATCCCGCTGCGCCCGGACCATTCTCCTGTTCAGATCTTCCAGCGCTGCGCGCGCACGGTCCGGGTCTCTAGGCAGCTGGGCCAGCAGTTCCGTCAGGCTGCAGGGTGGTTCAGCTTGCAGCAGGCTGCGGGCCAGGGTGCTGGTGGGGTTCGCTGCTCCCTCCATCTCCGGGTGCAGCAGGTCCAAACTGATCCAGAGCGCGCCCTGCCCCACAGTTTTCTTTCCTATCCGCCCCCATGGGGTTTGGTCTTGGGGGCATCTGCTGACAATCACCTTCAGGGGAAGCCCCCCACGTTGATGGACATCTCCATTGCTGCATTCATGGCTGGTGGGGGCGGGCTCCTTCTTTGGCGCCACTCTGGGACCTGGCCCACGATGGGAGGTGGCTTCTTGTTGTCCTTTGGTGCGCACATAATGGCGTCCGCTCTGCCAGGGCGGGAAAAACGGATGAAGATGGCGGGAAACAGTCCAAGATGGCGTCCGATGGCGGGAATCGGCTCCGGATGGCGGGAAACGACTCTGGACGGCGGGAAACTTCTTTTTAAGGTACATGTGCAATTTTCTTCAGGCACGCAATACCCGTTTGTGGCGGGTTGGTAATGATCCTGCCGACTACGCCAAAGTTGACGCGCCCCCTGGGCCTGTGCTGTGCAGGGGAACCCGGAGCCGGATCGCTGGGGGTTGTAGTTCTCCGTGGCGGTGACCCGGTCCGTGCCCAGGGTGGTCAAACCAGTGGCAGTCTATTTGTATTGTAATAAGTGTCCGACTACGCCACCCGTGGATTGCACTCAGTGGGGACCGCCGCTGCACTGCAGACCGCTGAGGCTGATGTTGTTTGTGCAGCTGAGTATGGGATGAGTATTGCCTCAGGGCAGCTAGTGTGGATAATGATGGGAGTGATGGTGTGAGTGTCCCAGTACTGATGGTGCTGGTGCGGCGATGAAACACAGAGACTTGTGGTGCAGTTTCCAAAGCTTTACTCACTGTTGTTGTTCAGATCACTTCAACCAGCAGTGACCGCCCGAGCCGTGCTGCGTCCACCAGGTGAGGGACTCGGTCAACTCCCAGGCAATTCCAGAGTGCGGTTCAGAGCTCCCCTCTCTTCCTTTCTCTGGCCGTCCTCACCAGTGACCCACCTTTGTCCAGCTTCCTCGGGCCTTCTGTTGGTGAAACCTCTCTCCGGTTTCCCTGACCCTATGCGGTATGCCTTTCTGGTGGATGTAGTGAGGGGTCGCACCAAGATGTGGTCACAACCTCCGGTTTTGGCTGAGGATTAGTCGCCTCCACCAATTCGGGTTCCGGTACCCTGCTCTGCCAACCCTTCACCCAGTATCTCCTCAGTATGGTCTGTTCCTCGGAAATGGGGTGTGTGTGGTGCATGCAGCTTACTGAGCCCTGGTCCACACTCCATCCTTACCCGGGAGTGGAATATCACACCTCTGGACTGAGGTGCAATACCCCTGTAGCAGCCGAGCCCTCGGGGTGCTACACTTATGCCACTGCTTTGGCTTTGAGATCCCCAAAAAAAAGCTTATCCTCAATCGACCCCCAGGGCCACTTGCTCCTGATTTCAGATAATCCAGATTTCCCACCAGGACTATCTGCAAATAGATTTCTCGGTTCAAATAAATCCCATCCGATATTATTTTATCATGTCATCTCCAATACTTCGCTGCTCCCCCTCAATGACTTGTTACAGGGAAGAGCCACTTCCCCGAAGGCTAATTTTGAATATAGCCAGTTACAACACTTCTATTCAACTGTGAAGAAGCGCA
The DNA here is from genome assembly GCF_046119375.1 of Phyllobates terribilis. NCBI lineage: Eukaryota > Metazoa > Chordata > Amphibia > Anura > Dendrobatidae > Phyllobates > Phyllobates terribilis. Next base: position 108,085,079 of record NW_027362773.1, read on the forward strand.
CACATCTTCATAGAGATCTCACAAACTTTGAAAAATTGAGCCTATCATTGTCACCCCCTACACACTCCATCTCCCTACTGTATAATCTCCTCATTGCCCAGGTAACTGACAATAGGCCAGGATTCTGCGGTGCATGGGAAAGGGAACTGGGGAAGTCCTTCTCTGACTCACAATGGGATAAATGTTTCTTCCTAACACATAAAACCTCAATAGGGTCCAAAGCTTAGGAAACCTCCTTTAAAATGATCTCTAGATGGTACCGGATACCAGCAGTCCTTCATAGATGGTATCCAGTGGTCTCAGATAGATGTTGGAGATGTGGGGAGGGGGAAGGGACAATGTCACACATATGGTGGGCATGCCCTATAATAAATGCATTTTGGGCAAAGGTGGTTCCCATGATTGAGAAGATAACTGGTTTAACTATCCCTAATACGCCAGAAGCCCTCCTTTTATCAATGTTACCAATAAGTAAACATAGTTATAAAAGGTCATCAATAGGCTACCTAATACAGGCAGCTAAGAATGTCATTCCACGACACTAGAAAAGCAGAGACCCTCCCACTGTGGAGGAATGGTTTGCGGAGATCTCCCTCCTTAATAGGATGGAGCATCTGATTGCCATCTCACCGGCTGATGTTGATAGATACTGTGTGATTTGAAGGGATTGGATTGATTTGCAAAACTCTGACGCCTACCATCTAGCCCCCAACTAAAGTTATCCGTGATGTCGGCACAACAATGATCATAATCGCACTCTATTGATTGGTGGTCTGCGGTGGTCCGCTCCCTCTCTCTCTATCTTTCATATGGAAAAATACATGCTTGATCTGGATATTCATGGAAAACCCTCCCTGTACCCCCCAATGTACTGTCGTTATGCATAGATTTATAGTTATACTACCCTTTTTACTATGTATATTGTATTTTCTTGTACTTTTTCAACACAAAAATAAAAAAAAACTTGAATTTGAAAAAAAAAATTGTAATTAGATCTACAGGCGGTGGCTACTCCGCTGACTAGCAGACACTGAAGCTTTGGAGCAGACCTCTGATTCCCAGGCTATAGTATGAGTAAACAGCTCTTCAGACTCAACCATCTGTGTTACCCCAAGCCATAGTGTATGTAGTTTCTTACGGTTAAAAGGGGGAGGAGAGACCCGACCCACCTGGAATTGACGATGGCAACGTCATGTAAAACACAGCAAGGGGACTCCAAAAAGAGTCTCCATTTTTTCCCAAAATTGTAGCACAGACGCCACTTAAGTGGCATCAATTGTCACAGAGTTGCTTAAAATGGTTGGTGAGGTGATTTTCCAAAATCCTCAAGCTTTTAGTCTCCCCAGAATGACACAGGTGGGGCAGATGGTGGTTGTCCCGGCCCGCTAGGCCGCATTGTAGCACAGTGCGTTTCGCACTGCAACTTATGCTTCATATCCGTGTGACGGTTCATGCATGAAGTACTCAAACTATGGATTTTTTGGCCTCTACTTAGCTTTTGGTGACAAATGTTACAGATAACACGAGTTGGGTCACCCTTATCGATCTGAAAAAATGCACAGGCTATGCAAGGTTTAGAGCCCATGCGACTCTGCTACTAGCAATACTATCAAATGATTGGCTGGGTTAGATGCAGAGCGTCTGGGTTTGCTTGGGGGTCACCACAGTCTGCCTAGGCTAGATGCAGTTAAAAATCATTATTAGATACACAGGCTGTGCAGCTTGCTTCGCAGCTGGTTTACTACGCTGACTAGCAGACACTGAAGCTTTGGAGCAGACCTCTGAGTAAACAGCTCTTCAGACTCAACCATCTGAGATACCCCAAGCCATAGTGTATGTAGTTTCTTACGGTTAAAAGGGGGGGCACCCAACCCACCTGTAATTGACGATGTCAACATCACGTAAAACACAGCAAGGGGATTCCAAAAAGAGTCTCCATTTTTTCCAAAAATATGGGGCACAGACACCACTTAAGTGGCATCAATTGCCCCAGAGTTGCTTAAAACGGTTGGTGAGGTTATTTTAACAAATCCTCAAGCTTTTACTCTCCCCAGGAAGACACAGGGGTAGAAAAGTCCTTGCGGATCCATGATTTGTTCATCTTTATGAACGTGAGTCTGTCTACATTGTCAGTGGATAGCCGCGTCCGCTTATCTGTCAGCACACCACCAGCAGCGCTGAACACACGTTCACAGAGAACAAAAATTATTATTAATTTGAAAGCTCGTGGAGCTTAGTATAGATCTCCAAGGCGTGAGTGGCGAGCTCCGGCCATTTATCCAGATTGGAAGCTCAAAAAGAGCAAGGGTCCAGTGACACAGTCATGGCTTCGATGTTCACTTGGAGATACTCCTGTACCATCGTCTCTAGGCGTTGACTATGTGTCTGACTTCTTGTCTCCTGTGGCCTTGCAAAGGATGGGCTAAAAAAGTGGTGAAAGGATTCCGCAAAATTGCTGCTACCAGCAGATACTGTATTACTGTTACGGTTTGAGTGATGAAGACTCGACAGTCCCACGGTTGGCAAGTTAGAACTGTGAGATTCACTAAGTGCACCACTGGTGTTTTGTGGAAAAGCACATGTAAGATTCTGCAACAGTCTCTGCTGATACTCCTGCATGCGTGAATCCCTTTCTATGGCAGGAATTATTTCGGCAAATTTACTTTTGTACCGGGGATCTAAGAGTGTGGCTACCCAGTAGCCAGAATTATTTTTAATTCTGACAATTCGAGGGTCATGTTGCAGGTAGTGCAGCAAGAAGGCACTCATGTGTCTTGCTCATCCAGGAGCACCAAGTCCCTGTTGTGTTGGTGGCGAGGTAAGAATCATGCTTCCTTCCTCTGCCCTCTCCCCCAAACCTCACACAACAGAAATGTGATCAAGGTCTCCCTCATCTGATGAGTCTTCCATGCCCATCGCCAGCTCATCCTCCACTTCTTCCTGGGCTCCTGCACCTTCCTCACTAGTTTGGCTGCTACCATGCGCCCTGGTTAATACCGCTCCCACACCCTCCCATGCCTGCCGCCTTGGTGCTGCCAACCGTCTGGACCTTGCAGATGTTAGCCCTTCCACATACAACTCCTCCTTCTCTACTTCCTCCACCTCCTCTTGTCCCACCACCTGACTCCGAATTCTGTTTAACATGTGCTCCAGCATGTAAATCACCGGAATAGTCATGCTGATAATGGCATCGTCAGCACTAAACGTCTTCGTCGCCATTTTAAAACTGTGCAGAAGGGTGCATAGGTCCCTGATCTGAGACCACTCCTCCAGCGTGATTTGCCCCACCTCTGGATCTCATTGGCCCAGGCTATAGTCAGAACGTATTGCACCAGGGCTTGTCGGTGCTGCCACAGTCGCTGCAACATGTGCAGAGTTGAATTCCACCGTGTTGGCACATCGCATTTTAGCCGGTGAAGTGGCAGGCTCAACGACTTCTGTAGAGATGTAAGTCGCTGAGCTGCGGGATGCGAACGGCGGAAGTGAGCACACAGCGACCATGCCCTCTGCAGAAGGCCATCTAGTCCGGGATAGTGGGCTAAAAATAGCTGGACAACCAGGTTCAACACCTGAGCCATACAAGGCACGAGTGTGACATTGCCCCGGCGAAGGGCCGCACCCAGGTTTGCAGCATTGTAGCACACGGCCTTCCCTGGTTGCAGGTCCAGTGGAGACAACCATTCATGAAACTGGTTCTCCAGAGCTGACTACAACTCTTCAGCTGTGTGACTCACATTTCCCAGACATTTCAAAGTAAAAACCATCAGATGACTTTAAGCCCTGCTGCCAGCATAGTAAGGAGGTGTGCAGGATCCCTTCTGCGCAGTTAGAAAGCGGGTGGCATGACCAGACAGGCTTTGGGTTCAGGTGGAGGACCGAGAGGAGGTTGAGGAGGCAGAAGCAGTGGAGGAACTTCGAGATAAAGAGGATTGATGCACAACTCGTGGGGACGGCAAGACTTGGACAGCAGCCCCTTGTCCTGCTGTCACCATAGTTAGCCAGTGCCCAGTCAGCGACATGTAACGCCCCTGTCCATGCCTACTCGTCCAAGTGTCTGTGGTGAAATGCACCCTGTCACACAAAGAGTTTTTCAAAGAAACGGTGATGTTGTGTGCGACATGCTGATGGAGCGCAGGCACACCTTTCTTTGAGAAGTAGTGCCGACTGGGCATCCGGTACTGGGGCACTGCGACGGACATAAGGTCTCAAAAATCCTCTGTGCCCACCAGGCGGAAAGGCAGCATTTCTGTAGCCAAGAGCTTGCAGATGGTGAAATTCAACCTCTTAGCTTTCTCATGGCTAGGAGGAAATGGTCTTTTACTTGTCCACATCTGAGGGACCGAGGTCTGGCTGTTGTGCTTAGACGGGGTTGAGTAGGGTGTCCCCGGCAAACTGACTGTCTGTGAGGAATATGCAGGCGGAAAAGTTAGGTTGCCTTGATCCAAAGGTGGTGCTCTCAATGTCGGAGAGCGCTCAACACCAGCTGGTGTTTCCACTTCCAAATGAAATGATGACCTGCCAATCACACTGTCTGTTGCGGGTAAAGAAGTGGCAGGTCTGCGTCTCAAAACAGGTGTGACTGCTGTCCCCCTAGTCACAGAGGATGAAGAGGCCGCAGATGCACAAGATGCGGCAGACGGTGGTTGGCCCGGCCCGCTAGGCCGCATTGTAGCACAGTGAGCTTCCCACTGCAACTTATGCTTCATATCCATGTGATGGTTCATGCATGAAGTACTCAAACTATGGATTTTTTGACCTCTACTTAGCTTTTGGTTACAAATGTTACAGATAACATGAGTTGAGTCATCCTTATCGATCTGAAAAAATGCCCAGGCTATGCAAGGCTTAGAACCCATGAGACCTAAAGAGCCACCACGACTTGTTGTCAGAGGCAGAGTTGTGTTTGAGGATGCAGTTGTTGACGTGCTTCCAGTATTACGTCTCTGTCCAGGAAGGCGCAACCTGACCTCGTCGTCACTAGCATCCTCCTCTACCTCCTCTGCTGACCTCATCGACTGGCTGACTGTGGGTTAACAGTAAGTGGGATTTGCAACCTCGTCATCATCACCCTGTGTGTTCTCACACCCATCGTCCTCAGAGCCAACCTCTTCCTGCCCTGACAAAAGACTCAAGTTGTCGCTCCAATCAGGTATTTGAGTCTCATCATCGTCTTCCTCATTGTCTCCACCAACAGGAGTTACAGTTTGGGAACGAGGGTCTACATTATGGTCAGAACCTACTTCATCTGGTCCTGGATCCGACTCATAAAGATTCTGGGCATCAGTGCAGATCATTTCCTCGTCTGGATTCACAGAAGCTCTGGAGCCGACCTCTGATTCCCAGGCTATAGTATGAGTAAACAGCTCTGCAGACTCAACCATCTGTTCTACCCCATACTCAGACAGGCAGCTGGAGACTTGGGAGCTGTGAGGAAGCAAGTGCGATTGGGGTGACACCTCTGAGGACTGAAGTATTTGTGATGTTGAAGTTGAGGTGGAGGAGAGCCCACTTAAAGGAGCACTTGATATCCGTTGAAGCACCTGCTGTTTTTGTGCCTCATCTGGAATTTGTAGTGATGGGCTTGGCCGTAAGAAAGGGATCGTATCACATTGTCCACTTAAAGAAGTAGACATCTTAGTTTGGCTGGAAGATGGTCTTTCTTCTGCGGATGATACTGTTGCTTTAACACCTACCCCATGGACACAACCTTTTTTTCCCTTCCCAACATGCCTATTCCCCTATCCACCAGATGCAGGCCTTTTGCCACTCATTTTGGTGGTTAACTAATTGACAACTCTGGAGTTATTTGCACAAAAAACGATGGATGGAAACCGAGCAGAGCTGAGTGGCCAAATTGTGGTACTAGCCCAAAAGGATTGGCTAGGTTAGAAGCAGTAAAACAATTTTATTAAATACACAGATGGTGGAGCTTGGTATAGATGGCCTAATAGAATGAGTACCAAACACTGCTACAGGCCCAAAATTATTTTCCAGGCAAGATGCAGCTAAAAATTATTAGTAATTTCAAACCTGGTGGAGCTTAGTATAGATGGCCTAATAGAATGAGTAACACACACTGCTAATATGCCCAAAATTATTTTACAGGCAAGATGCAGCTAAAAATTATTAGTAATTTGAAAGCTGGTGGAGCTTAGTATAGATGGCCTAATAGAATGAGTACCACACACTGCTAATATGCCCAAAATTATTTTCCAGGCAAGATGCAGCTAAAAATTATTAGGAATTTGAAAGCTAGTGGAGCTTAGTATAGATGGCCCAATAGAATGAGTAACACACACTGCTAATATGCCCAAAATTATTTTCCAAGCAAGATGCAGCTAAAATTATTAGTAATTTGAAAGCTGATGGAGCTTATTATAGATGGCCTAATAGAACGAGTACCACACACTGTTAATATGCCCAAAATTATTTTACAGGCAAGATGCAGCTAAAAATTATTATTAATTTCAAAGCTGGGGGAGCTTGGTATAGATGGCCTAATACAATGAGTACCACACACTGCTACTAAGCCCAAAATTATTTTCTGGGCTAGATGCAGCTAAAAATTATTATTAATTTCAAAGCTGGTGGAGCTTGGTATAGATGGCCTAATACAATGAGTACCACAAACTGCTGCTAAGCCCAAAATTATTTTCCAGGCTAGGTGCAGCTAAAAATTATTATTAATTTCAAATCTGGTGGAGCTTGGTATAGATGGCCTAATACAATGAGTACCACACACTGCTACTAAGCCCAAAATTATTTTCTGGGCTAGATGCAGCTAAAAATTATTATTAATTTCAAAGCTGGTGGAGCTTGGTATAGATGGCCTAATACAATGAGTACCACACACTGCTACTAAGCCCAAAATTATTTTCCAGGCTAGATGCAGCTAAAAATTATTATTAACTTCAAAGCTGGTGGAGCTTGGTATAGATGGCCTAATACAATGAGTACCACACACTGCTACTAAGCCCAAAATTATTTTCTGGGCTAAATGCAGCTAAAAATTATTATTAATTTCAAAGCTGGTGGAGCTTGGTATAGATGGCCTAATACAATGAGTACCACACACAGCTACTAAACCCAAAATTATTTTCCACGCTAGATGCAGCTAAAAATTATTATTAATTTCAAAGCTGGTGGAGCTTGGTATAGATGGCCTAATACAATGAGTACCACACACTGCTACTATGCCCAAAATTATTTTCCAGGCAAGATGCAGCTAAAAATTATTATTAGTTTCAAAGCTGGTGGAGCTTGGTATAGATGGCCTAATACAATGAGTACCACACACTGCTACTAAGCCCAAAATTATTTTCTGGGCTAAATGCAGCTAAAAATTATTATTAATTTCAAAGCTGGTGAAGCTTGCTATAGATGGCCTAATACAATGAGTACCACACACAGCTGCTAAGCCCAAAATTATTTTCCGGGCTAGATGCAGCTAAAAATTATTATTTATTTCAAAGCTGGTGGAGCTTGGTATAGATGGCCTAATGCAATGAGTACCACACACAGCTACTAAGCCCAAAATTATTTTCCGGGCTAGATGCAGCTAAAAATTATTATTAATTTCAAAGCTGGTGGAGCTTCGTATAGATGGCCTAATACAATGAGTACCACACACTGCTACTAAGCCCAAAATGATTTTCTGGGCTAGATGCAGCTAAAAATTATTATTAATTTCAAAGCTGGTGGAGCTTGGTATAGATGGCCTAATACAATGAGTACCACACACTGCTACTAAGCCTAAAATAATTTTCCGGGCTAGATGCAGCTAAAAATTATTATTAATTTCAAAGTTGTTGGAGCTTGGTATAGATGGCCTAATACAATGAGTATCACACAATGCTACTAAGCCCAAGATTATTTTCCGGGCCAGATGCAGCTAAAAATGATTATTTATTTCAAAGCTGGTGGAGATTGGTATAGATGGCCTAATACAAAGAGTACCACACACAGCTACTAAGCCCAAAATTATTTTTCGGGCTAGATGCAGCTAAAAATTATTATTAATTTCAAAGCTGGTGGAGCTTGGTATAGATGGCCTAATACAATGAGTACCACACACTGCTACTAAGCCCAAAATTATTTTCCACGCTAGATGCAGCTAAAAATTATTATTAATTTCAAAGCTGGTGGAGCTTGGTATAGATGGCCTAATACAATGAGTACCACACACTGCTACTAAGCCCAAAATTATTTTCCGGGCCAGATGCAGCTAAAAATTATTATTAATTTCAAAGCTGGTGGAGCTTGGTATAGATGGCCTAATACAATGAGTACCACACTCAGCTACTAAGCCCAAAATTATTTTCCGGGCTAGATGCAGCTAAAAATTATTATTAATTTCAAAGCTGGTGGAGCTTGGTATAGATGGCCTAATACAATGAGTACCACACACTGCTACTATGCCCAAAATTATTTTCCGGGCTAAATGCAGCTAAAAATTATTATTAATTTCAAAGCTGGTGGAGCTTGGTATAGATGGCCTAATACAATGAGTACCACACATTGCTACTAAGCCCAAAATTATTTTCTGGGTTAAATGCAGCTAAAAATTATTATTAATTTCAAAGCTGGTGGAGCTTGGTATAGATGGCCTAATACAATGAGTACCATGAGTACCACACACAGCTACTAAGCCCAAAATTATTTTCCGGGCAAGATGCAGCTAAAAGTTATTATTAATTTCAAAGCTGGTGGAGCTTGGTATAGATGGACTAATACAATGAGTACCACACACTGCTACTATGCTCAAAATTATTTTCCGGGCTAGATGCAGCTAAAAATTATTATTAATTTCAAAGCTGGTGGAGCTTGGTATAAATCTCCTAATACAATGAGTACAACACACTGCTACTAAGCCCAAAATTATTTTTTGGGCTAGATGTAGCTAAAAATTATTATTAATTTCAAAGCTGGTGGAGCTTAGTATAGATGGCCTAATAGATTGAGTACCACACACTGCTAATATGCCCAAAATTATTTTACAGGCAAGATGCAGCTAAAAATTATTATTAATTTCAAAGCTTGTGGAGCTTGGTATAGATGGCCTAATACAATGAGTACCACACACTGCTACTAAGCCCAAAATTATTTTCCGGGCTAGATGCAGCTAAAAATTATTATTAATTTCAAAGCTGTTGGCGCTTGGTATAGATGGCCTAATACAATGAGTACCACACACTACTATTATGCCCAAAATTATTTTCCAGGCAAGATGCAGCTAAAAATTATTAGTAATTTGAAAGCTGGTGGAGCTTAGTATAGATGGCCTAATAGAATGAGTACCACACACTGCTACAGGCCCAAAAGGTTTTACTTGGCTAGGTGCAGTAAAAAATTTGTATTACATACACAGGTGGTGTAGCTTGCAACACAGATAGGCTACTCCACTGACTAACACACACTGCAAGAGGCCCAAAAGGATTTGCTTAGCTAGATTTAGCCAAATGCTGTGAAAAACACTTGCACAGCACTAAAACAGACCTGCCTGGGGAAAAGTGATAGGAATTGATGTAACCTAGCCCTCAAAAGGGCTGGAATTACAACTAGTCACTAGAGATGAGCGTTGTTCTACTCGAACTGTTCGCCAATCTCAAATTCGAGCTGTTTTGGGCCGTGTTCGAGCCGTTCGGCGAACACGAACAATTTGAGAAAAATTCGGCTGTTCGAGGTTATGTTCGATAACTGTTCGTGCACTAAAATCATAACTGGATTTTTTCTCAGTAATGATGAAAATTAATGTTAATACGCAGTTTGAGTGTACAGCGGGGTGGGGGAGGGGCAGGGGATGGATCTCTGCAGGAACAATGAAGATCTCCATTTTTTTTTTCTCTTTCCCGCATTTACAGTGGGGAGGTGCAATCTGTCAGCCTATCAGCAGCGCACACACGGAGCGAAGTGCTTTTTTTCACAAAAGCAAGGGCATGTGTCATTGGCAGTGTATGTCACATGTCCTTGCCCTATAAGACCAAGCCATTTTCCCCGTCGCCACCATTTTCTCACTGCTGCAGCTGCGTGTTAGACGGCACCGCTGTTGCTGTGTGCGCTATACCTTGTTAATTTCAAGCCAATTTTTGCACAAATCTACAGATAGCTTGGGAGTAGGGAATAGTTGTGATTGCAGTCCTTTTAAGGACTAGGTTACAGCATTTCCTACGACTTTTATCAGGCACGTCTGTGCTCTTAAATAGATAGATTGTGGGAGTAAAGACTAATTGCAATTGGAGTCCTTTTCAGGACTAGGTTACATCAGTTCCTATCAGTTTTTGCCAGGCAGGTCTGTGCCAGTGCTGTGCAAGTTTTTTTCACAGCATTTGGCTGAATCTAGCAAAGCTAATCCTTTTTGGCCTATTGCAGAGTGTGTTAGTCAGTGGAGTAGCCTATCTGTGTTGCAAGATATACCACCTGTGTATAGAATACCAATTTTTACTGCACCTAGTGAAGTAAAATCTTTTGGGCATAGCATCATTCTATTAGTCCATCTATACTGACCTCCATCAGGTTGCAAATTGAATATAATTTTTTTCTGCTCCTAGCTCTGAAAAAATATTGGGCTTCTAGCTGTGTGTGGGACTTGTTGTATTAGTCCATCTATACTGACCTCCATCAGGTTGCAAACTGCATATATTTTTTTCTTCATCTACCTCTGAAAAAATATTGGGCTTCTAGCTGTGTGTGGGACTTGTTCTATTAATCCATCTATACAGACCTCCATCAGGTTGCAAACTGAATATATTTTTTTCTGCATCTACCTCTGAAAAAATATTGGGCTTCTAGCTGTGTGTGGGACTTGTATTAGTCCATCTATACTGACCTCCATCAGGTTGCAAACTGAATATATTTTTTTCTGCATCTACCTCTGAAAAAATATTGGGCTTCTAGCTGTGTGTGGGACTTGTTGTATTAGTCCATCTATACAGACCTCCATCAGGTTGCAAACTGAATATATTTTTTTCTGCATCTACCTCTGAAAAAATATTGGGCTTCTAGCTGTGTGTGGGACTTGTTGTATTAGTCCATCTATACTGACCTCCATCAGGTTGCAAACTGAATATATTTTTTTCTGCATCTACCTCTGAAAAAATATTGGGCTTCTAGCTGTGTGTGGGACTTGTTCTATTATTCCATCTATACAGACCTCCATCAGGTTGCAAACTGAATATATTTTTTTCTGCATCTAGCTCTGAAAAAATATTTGGCCTTCTAGCTGTGTGTGGGACTTTCTCTATTAGTCCATCTATACTGACCTCCATCAGGTTGCAAATTGAATATAATTTTTTTCTGCATCTAACCCAGCCAATAGTTTTGGCCTAATACCACAGTTTGGCCACTCAGCTCTGCTCGGTTCCCATCCATTGTTTTTTTGTGCAAACAACTCCAGAGTTGTTAATTAGTTAACCACCAAAATGAGTGGAAAAAGGCCTGCTGCTGGTGGAAAGGGGAATAGGCGTGTTGGGAAGGGGAAAAAAGGTTGTGTCCGTGGGGTAGGTGTTAAAGCAACAGTAACATCTGCAGAAGAAAGACCATCTTCCAGCCAAACTAAAATGTCTACTTCTTTTAGCGGACAATGTGATAAGATCCCTTTCTTACGGCCACGCCAATCGCTACAAATTCCAGATGAGGCACAAAAACAGCAGGTGCTTCAACGGATATCAAGTGCTCCTTTAAGTGGGCTCTCCTCCACATCAACTTCAACATCACAAATACTCCAGTCCTCAAAGGTGTCACCCCAATCGCACTTGCTTCCTCACAGCTCCCAAATCTCCAGCTGCCCGTCTGAGTATGAGGTAGAACAGATGGTTGAGTCTGCAGAGCTGTTTACTCATACTATAGCCTGGGAATCAGAGGTCGACTCCAGCGCTTCTGTGAATCCAGACGAGGAAATGATCTGCACTGATGCCCAGAATCTTTATGAGTCGGATCCAGGACCAGACGCAGAAGGTTCTGACCATAATGTAGACCCTCATTCCCAAACTGTAACTCCTGTTGGTGGAGACAATGAGGAAGACGATGATAAGACTCAAATACCTGATTGGAGCGACAACTTTAGTTTTTTGTCAGGGCAGGAACAGGTTGGCTCTGAGGACGATGGGTGTGATAACGCACAGGGTGATGATGATGAGATTGGAGATCCCACTTACTGTCAACCCACAGTCAGCCAAGAGATGAGGTCAGCAGAGGAGGTGGAGGAAGATGCTAGTGACGACGAGGTCAGGTTGCGCCTTCCTGGACAGAGACGTAGTACTGGAAGCACGTCAACAACTGCATCCTCAAACACAACTCTGCCTCTCACCACAAGTCGTGGTGGCTCTTCAGGTCGCATGGGTGCTAAGCCTTGCATAGCCTGGGCATTTTTTCAGATCGATAAAGATGACCCAACTCGTGTTATCTGTAACATTTGTCAGCAAAAGCTAAGTAGAGGCCAAAAAATACATAGTTTGAGTACTTCATGCATGAACCGGCACATGGACATGAAGCATAAGTTGCAGTGGGAAGCTCAGTGTGCTACAATGCGGCCTAGCCGGCCGGGCCAACCACCGTCTGCCATATCTTGTGCATCCGCGGCCTCTTCATCCTCTGTGACTGGGGGGACAGCAGTCACACCTGTTTTGGGGCGCAGACCTGCCACCTCTTTACCCGCAACAGCCAGCGTGATTGGCAGGTCATCATTTTCTTTGGAGGTGGTAACACCAGCTGGTGTTGAGCGCTGTCCGACATCGATAGCACCACCTTTGGATCAAGGCAACCTAACATGTCCGCCTGCATCTTCCTCACAGACCGGCAGTTTGCCGGGGACACCCTTATCAACCCCGACTAAGCACAATAGCCAGCCCTCGGTCCCTCAGATGTGGACAAGTAAAAGACCATTTCCTCCTAGCCATGAGAAAGCTAAGAGGTTGAATTTCACCATCTGCAAGTTCTTGGCTACAGAAATGCTGCCTTTCCGCCTGGTGGACACAGAGGATTTTCGAGACCTTATGTCTGTCGCAGTGCCCCAGTACCAGATGCCCAGTCGGCACTACTTCTCAAAGAAAGGTGTGCCTGCGCTCCACCAGAATGTCGCACACAACATCACCGCTTCTTTGAGAAACTCTGTGTGTGACAGGGTGCATTTCACCACAGACACTTGGATGAGTAGGCATGGACAGGGGCGTTACATGTCGCTGACTGGGCACTGGGTAACTATGGTGACAGCAGGACAAGGGGCTGCTGTCCAAGTCTTGCCGTCCCCATGAGTTGTGCGTCAATCCTCTTTATGTCAAAGTTCCTCCACTGCTTCTGCCTCCTCAACCTCCTCTCGGTCTTCCACCTGCACCCAAAGCCTGTCTGGTCATGCCACAAGCTTTCTAACTGTGCAGAAGGGATCCTGCACACCTCCTTACTATGCTGGCAGTAGGGCTCAACGTCATCAGGCGGTTTTTACATTGAAATGTCTGGGAAATGTGAGTCACACAGCTGAGGAGTTGTGGTCAGCTCTGGAGAACCAATTTCATGAATGGTTGTCTCCACTGGACCTGAAACCAGGGAAGGCCGTGTGCGACAATGCTGCAAACCTGGGTGCGGCCCTTCGCCGGGGCAATGTCACACACGTGCCTTGTATGGCTCACGTGTTGAACCTGGTTGTCCAGCAATTTTTAGCCCACTATCCCAGACTAGATGGCCTTCTGCAGAGGGCACGGTCGCTGTGTGCTCACTTTCGCCGTTCGCATCCCGCAGCTCAGCGACTTACATCTCTACAGAAGTCGTTGGGCCTGCCACTTCACCGGCTAAAATGCGATGTGCCTACCCGGTGGAATTCAACTCTGCACATGTTGCAGCGACTGTGGCAGCACCGACAAGCCCTGGTGCAATACGTTCTGACGTATAGCCTGGGCCAACGAGATCCAGAGGTGGGGCAAATCACGCTGGAGGAGTGGTCTCAGATCAGGGACCTATGCACCCTTCTGCACAGTTTTGAAATGGCGACGAAGATGTTTAGTGCTGACGATGCCATTATCAGCATGACTATTCCGGTGATTTACATGCTGGAGCACATGTTAAACAGAATTCGGAGTCAGGTGGTGGCACAAGAGGAGGTGGAGGAAGTAGAGGAGGAGGAGTTGTATGCGGAAGGGCTAATGTAGCACCCTGAGGACTCGGCTGCTACAGGGGTATTGCACCTCACTCCAGATGTGTGGTATTCCACTCCCGGGTAAGGATGGAGTGTGGGACTGAGCTCAGTAGGCTGCATGCACTACATACATCCCATTTCCGGGGGACAGAACTACGGTACTCCCACCAAGTAAATGTGCAGGTACGACAGCGTCTGTCCCTGGCTGGAGTGGGAGGGGGGGTGGAACATCCCAGTAGTGTAGGGGCAGATAGGGGAGGGGCTCTTGGCATAGAGATAGGAGCCCATTGGGTGCTGGTCACCTGGGCTCACACATAGAGGGAGTATATATGGTGGGCACCATCTTAGGACAGGGTCAGTCAGTCAGTCTGAGCAGAAGCCGAAGGAGAGTTCAGCCAGGAGGGCTGACTAGGAGCTGTGGCTCCGGCTGGGCCCAGCTCCAGGGCCAGGCTTGTAGTGGAGAGGAAGAAGGAAGGCCCAGAGACGCAGAAAAGAGGGAACCCTAAGATCCCAGAATTAAGCCAAAAGGGTGAAGGGTTGGCAGAAGAGGGCACCGGATCCCAAGCTGGCGGAGGCAAAAGTAACCCTTAACCAGGAACCGGTCGTGGTCAAGTTTTGCCACGACCCTCACCACATCCACCAGGAAGGTACACCAAGAGTAGGGTCAGGAAAGCCAGAGAAGGTTTTACCGTAGAAGGCCCAAGGGAACCGGACAAAGGTGGATCCCTGGTGGGGACGGCCAGGAGAAAGAGAGTGAGAGGGAAGCTCAGGACCACGCTCCGGAACTGCCTGGGGGTTAGCCGAGTCCCGCACCTGGTGAATGCAGTACGGCTCGGGTGGTCACTCCCGGCTGAAGTGACTAAAGCAACATCAGTGAGTAAAAACCCTGAAACTGCATCTCACGTCTCTGACTCTCCTTTCTGCACTATCACTACCTCCATCATCCGCACCAGCTGCCCTGAGGCCATACCCCTCCCGTTGGGGGTTATACCACCATTGCTGCACACATACTACCGGCCTCAGCGGACTGTTCTGCAGCGGCGGCCTTGTGACCGCAAATCAACGGGTGGCGTAGTCGACACTGAAACAACATCTACCAAGACTGCCACACACTTAGTTTGACCACCCTGGGCACGGACCGGGTCACCGCCACAAGGACTACTACCCCTATCTAGATCCGGCTCCGGGTATCCCTTGAACATGGCCCAGGGGGCGCGTCAACTTTGGCGTAGTCGGCAGGATCACGTGCCCGCCACCACCGGGTACTGCGTGCCTGAAGAAAAGTTTATATGTACCGTAAGAAGAAGTCTCCCGCCAATTCCGGAGGGTCCCCGCCATCGGACGCCATCACGGGTCGTTTCCCGCCGGTTGCCCGCCATCTGCAGCTTTTTCCCGCCATCCACGGAGTTTCCCGCCACTGGGAGACGATTCCCGCCATTTGAGAAGATTTCCCGCCCTGGCAGAGTGGACGCCATTATGGGCGTGCCAGAGGGTGGCAAGAGGCCACCTCCCATCGTGGGCGAGGTCCAAGAATGGCGCCAAAAGCGAAGACCGCCCCCACCAGCAGAGATTGCAATGATTGAGATGTCCGTCAGCGTGGGTGGTCTGCCCCTGGAACTGACAATCACCAAGTTGCCCCGGGACCACCCTCAGTGTGGGCGGATACAGAACAAAAGAGTGAGGATGGGTGCAGCCTGGAAGAGTCTGGAGAGGTCGCACCCGGAGATGGAGGGAGAGTCAGGCAGCACCGACCCTGTGGTCAGGAGCCTGTTGCAAGTCACCACCCCACAAGACCTGGTGGAGATCCTAGCACAGCTCCCCCGAGACCGGGAGCGTGCACAGACCGCGCTGGAGGGCCTCGCACGGAGGATGGCCCAGGTGCAGCGAGAAACGCTGACTGAGTGGAGTAGGGAGATGGCCCAGCAGGCTGGAACCCGCCAGCGGAGCACGCCACCCGAGACGAGGAGTCTGACCGCCTCTGAGGATGGTGCAGGAGGAATGTAGGCCGGAGACGACGCCGTGGAAGGAGCTGAAGAGACGGAGGCAGGTAAAGGGGACGTCACTACCCCAAGCCTAGAAACCGCGAGCCTGCCCCAGCTCCCCGTCGCAGAGCCCGAAATTCCCCCTACCGTGCCCGTCGCTGCACCGCCACAGCTACAGACTAGGCCTCAAGTAGGCGCCGCGGCCACGCCCCCTGTGACGTCACGCGCCTCAACCCCGAGCGCGGCCAAGCAGGAGACGCCACCGGCCTGGTCGCAAGGTCGAGTGCCCCCGGGCGCCGCCGTCTCCACAGTGCCCTTTACCTTTAGAGCACCACCGGCCTGGTCGCAAGGCCTGGTGAATCCGGGCGCCGCTACTACCACCGCGCCCTCAACCCACAAAGTCCTACCCTTGGGTGAAGACCTGTTCGCCCAGCACACTTGCCCGGATGGGCAGCCCTTTGAGTGGCCACCGGAGTACCTCCATCCCCGACTCCGGAAGGAAAGGCCTCTGTGTGAGCCTCTGATTCCGGCTCCGGCGCCCGCCAAGATCACTCCGCTCCCGTTGGAGGAGGCCCAATTCGAATGGGACCCCACTGGAGAAAACCTCATCGGCTTCACCCACGAGACCCGGGCGGCCGCAGCCCAGCGAGCGAGCTAAAAATTATTATTAATTTCAAAGCTGGTGGAGCTTGGTATAGATGGCCTAATACAATGAGTACCACACACTGCTACTATGCCCAAAATTATTTTCCGGGCTAAATGCAGCTAAAAATTATTATTAATTTCAAAGCTGGTGGAGCTTGGTATAGATGGCCTAATACAATGAGTACCACACACTGCTACTAAGCCCAAAATTATTTTCTGGGTTAAATGCAGCTAAAAATTATTATTAATTTCAAAGCTGGTGGAGCTTGGTATAGATGGACTAATACAATGAGTACCACACACTGCTACTATGCCCAAAATTATTTTCCGGGCTAGATGCAGCTAAAAATTATTATTAATTTCAAAGCTGGTGGAGCTTGGTATAAATGGCCTAATACAATGAGTACAACACACTGCTACTAAGCCCAAAATTATTTTTTGGGCTAGATGTAGCTAAAAATTATTATTAATTTCAAAGCTGGTGGAGCTTAGTATAGATGGCCTAATAGATTGAGTACCACACACTGCTAATATGCCCAAAATTATTTTACAGGCAAGATGCAGCTAAAAATTATTATTAATTTCAAAGCTTGTGGAGCTTGGTATAGATGGCCTAATACAATGAGTACCACACACTGCTACTAAGCCCAAAATTATTTTCCGGGCTAGATGCAGCTAAAAATTATTATTAATTTCAAAGCTGTTGGCGCTTGGTATAGATGGCCTAATACAATGAGTACCACACACTACTATTATGCCCAAAATTATTTTCCAGGCAAGATGCAGCTAAAAATTATTAGTAATTTGAAAGCTGGTGGAGCTTAGTATAGATGGCCTAATAGAATGAGTACCACACACTGCTACAGGCCCAAAAGGTTTTACTTGGCTAGGTGCAGTAAAAAATTTGTATTACATACACAGGTGGTGTAGCTTGCAACACAGATAGGCTACTCCACTGACTAACACACACTGCAAGAGGCCCAAAAGGATTTGCTTAGCTAGATTTAGCCAAATGCTGTGAAAAACACTTGCACAGCACTAAAACAGACCTGGCTGGGAAAAAGTGATAGGAATTGATGTAACCTAGCCCTCAAAAGGGCTGGAATTACAACTAGTCACTAGAGATGAGCGTTGTTCTACTCGAACTGTTCGCCAATCTTAAATTCGAGCTGTTTTGGGCCGTGTTCGAGCCGTTCGGCGAACACGAACAATTTGAGAAAAATTCGGCTGTTCGAGGTTATGTTCGATAACTGTTCGTGCACCAAAATCATAACTGGATTTTTTCTCAGTAATGATGAAAATTAATGTTAATACGCAGTTTGAGTGTACAGCGGGGTGGGGGGAGGGGCAGGGGATGGATCTCTGCAGGAACAATGAAGATCTCCATTTTTTTTTTCTCTTTCCCGCATTTACAGTGGGGAGGTGCAATCTGTCAGCCTATCAGCAGCGCACACACGGAGCGAAGTGCTTTTTTTCACAAAAGCAAGGGCATGTGTCATTGGCAGTGTATGTCACATGTCCTTGCCCTATAAGACCAAGCCATTTTCCCCGTCGCCACCATTTTCTCACTGCTGCAGCTGCGTGTTAGACGGCACCGCTGTTGCTGTGTGCGCTATACCTTGTTAATTTCAAGCCAATTTTTGCACAAATCTACAGATAGCTTGGGAGTAGGGAATAGTTGTGATTGCAGTCCTTTTAAGGACTAGGTTACAGCATTTCCTACGACTTTTATCAGGCAGGTCTGTGCTCTTAAATAGATAGATTGTGGGAGTAAAGACTAATTGTAATTGGAGTCCTTTTCAGGACTAGGTTACATCAGTTCCTATCAGTTTTTGCCAGGCAGGTCTGTGCCAGTGCTGTGCAAGTTTTTTTCACAGCATTTGGCTGAATCTAGCAAAGCTAATCCTTTTTGGCCTATTGCAGAGTGTGTTAGTCAGTGGAGTAGCCTATCTGTGTTGCAAGATATACCACCTGTGTATAGAATACCAATTTTTTTACTGCACCTAGTGAAGTAAAATCTTTTGGGCATAGCATCATTCTATTAGTCCATCTATACTGACCTCCATCAGGTTGCAAATTGAATATAATTTTTTTCTGCACCTAGCTCTGAAAAAATATTGGGCTTCTAGCTGTGTGTGGGACTTGTTGTATTAGTCCATCTATACTGACCTCCATCAGGTTGCAAACTGCATATATTTTTTTCTTCATCTACCTCTGAAAAAATATTGGGCTTCTAGCTGTGTGTGGGACTTGTTCTATTAATCCATCTATACAGACCTCCATCAGGTTGCAAACTGAATATATTTTTTTCTGCATCTACCTCTGAAAAAATATTGGGCTTCTAGCTGTGTGTGGGACTTGTATTAGTCCATCTATACTGACCTCCATCAGGTTGCAAACTGAATATATTTTTTTCTGCATCTACCTCTGAAAAAATATTGGGCTTCTAGCTGTGTGTGGGACTTGTTGTATTAGTCCATCTATACAGACCTCCATCAGGTTGCAAACTGAATATATTTTTTTCTGCATCTACCTCTGAAAAAATATTGGGCTTCTAGCTGTGTGTGGGACTTGTTGTATTAGTCCATCTATACTGACCTCCATCAGGTTGCAAACTGAATATATTTTTTTCTGCATCTACCTCTGAAAAAATATTGGGCTTCTAGCTGTGTGTGGGACTTGTTCTATTAATCCATCTATACAGACCTCCATCAGGTTGCAAACTGAATATATTTTTTTCTGCATCTAGCTCTGAAAAAATATTTGGCCTTCTAGCTGTGTGTGGGACTTTCTCTATTAGTCCATCTATACTGACCTCCATCAGGTTGCAAATTGAATATAATTTTTTTCTGCATCTAACCCAGCCAATAGTTTTGGCCTAATACCACAGTTTGGCCACTCAGCTCTGCTCGGTTCCCATCCATTGTTTTTTTGTGCAAACAACTCCAGAGTTGTTAATTAGTTAACCACCAAAATGAGTGGAAAAAGGCCTGCTGCTGGTGGAAAGGGGAATAGGCGTGTTGGGAAGGGGAAAAAAGGTTGTGTCCGTGGGGTAGGTGTTAAAGCAACAGTAACATCTGCAGAAGAAAGACCATCTTCCAGCCAAACTAAAATGTCTACTTCTTTTAGCGGACAATGTGATAAGATCCCTTTCTTACGGCCACGCCAATCGCTACAAATTCCAGATGAGGCACAAAAACAGCAGGTGCTTCAACGGATATCAAGTGCTCCTTTAAGTGGGCTCTCCTCCACATCAACTTCAACATCACAAATACTCCAGTCCTCAAAGGTGTCACCCCAATCGCACTTGCTTCCTCACAGCTCCCAAATCTCCAGCTGCCCGTCTGAGTATGAGGTAGAACAGATGGTTGAGTCTGCAGAGCTGTTTACTCATACTATAGCCTGGGAATCAGAGGTCGACTCCAGCGCTTCTGTGAATCCAGACGAGGAAATGATCTGCACTGATTCCCAGAATCTTTATGAGTCGGATCCAGGACCAGACGCAGAAGGTTCTGACCATAATGTAGACCCTCATTCCCAAACTGTAACTCCTGTTGGTGGAGACAATGAGGAAGACGATGATAAGACTCAAATACCTGATTGGAGCGACAACTTTAGTTTTTTGTCAGGGCAGGAACAGGTTGGCTCTGAGGACGACGGGTGTGATAACGCACAGGGTGATGATGATGAGGTTGGAGATCCCACTTACTGTCAACCCACAGTCAGCCAAGAGATGAGGTCAGCAGAGGAGGTGGAGGAAGATGCTAGTGACGACGAGGTCAGGTTGCGCCTTCCTGGACAGAGACGTAGTACTGGAAGCACGTCAACAACTGCATCCTCAAACACAACTCTGCCTCTCACCACAAGTCGTGGTGGCTCTTCAGGTCGCATGGGTGCTAAGCCTTGCATAGCCTGGGCATTTTTTCAGATCGATAAAGATGACCCAACTCGTGTTATCTGTAACATTTGTCAGCAAAAGCTAAGTAGAGGCCAAAAAATACATAGTTTGAGTACTTCATGCATGAACCGGCACATGGACATGAAGCATAAGTTTCAGTGGGAAGCTCAGTGTGCTACAATGCGGCCTAGCCGGCCGGGCCAACCACCGTCTGCCATATCTTGTGCATCCGCGGCCTCTTCATCCTCTGTGACTGGGGGGACAGCAGTCACACCTGTTTTGGGGCGCAGACCTGCCACCTCTTTACCCGCAACAGCCAGCGTGATTGGCAGGTCATCATTTTCTTTGGAGGTGGTAACACCAGCTGGTGTTGAGCGCTGTCCGACATCGATAGCACCACCTTTGGATCAAGGCAACCTAACATGTCCGCCTGCATCTTCCTCACAGACCGGCAGTTTGCCGGGGACACCCTTATCAACCCCGTCTAATCACAATAGCCAGCCCTCGGTCCCTCAGATGTGGACAAGTAAAAGACCATTTCCTCCTAGCCATGAGAAAGCTAAGAGGTTGAATTTCACCATCTGCAAGTTCTTGGCTACAGAAATGCTGCCTTTCCGCCTGGTGGACACAGAGGATTTTCGAGACCTTATGTCCGTCGCAGTGCCCCAGTACCAGATGCCCAGTCGGCACTACTTCTCAAAGAAAGGTGTGCCTGCGCTCCACCAGCATGTCGCACACAACATCACCGCTTCTTTGAGAAACTCTGTGTGTGACAGGGTGCATTTCACCACAGACACTTGGACGAGTAGGCATGGACAGGGGCGTTACATGTCGCTGACTGGGCACTGGGTAACTATGGTGACAGCAGGACAAGGGGCTGCTGTCCAAGTCTTGCCGTCCCCACGAGTTGTGCGTCAATCCTCTTTATGTCAAAGTTCCTCCACTGCTTCTGCCTCCTCAACCTCCTCTCGGTCTTCCACCTGCACCCAAAGCCTGTCTGGTCATGCCACAAGCTTTCTAACTGTGCAGAAGGGATCCTGCACACCTCCTTACTATGCTGGCAGTAGGGCTCAACGTCATCAGGCGGTTTTTACATTGAAATGTCTGGGAAATGTGAGTCACACAGCTGAGGAGTTGTGGTCAGCTCTGGAGAACCAATTTCATGAATGGTTGTCTCCACTGGACCTGAAACCAGGGAAGGCCGTGTGTGACAATGCTGCAAACCTGGGTGCGGCCCTTCGCCGGGGCAATGTCACACACGTGCCTTGTATGGCTCACGTGTTGAACCTGGTTGTCCAGCAATTTTTAGCCCACTATCCCAGACTAGATGGCCTTCTGCAGAGGGCACGGTCGCTGTGTGCTCACTTTCGCCGTTCGCATCCCGCAGCTCAGCGACTTACATCTCTACAGAAGTCGTTGGGCCTGCCACTTCACCGGCTAAAATGCGATGTGCCTACCCGTTGGAATTCAACTCTGCACATGTTGCAGCGACTGTGGCAGCACCGACAAGCCCTGGTGCAATACGTTCTGACGTATAGCCTGGGCCAACGAGATCCAGAGGTGGGGCAAATCACGCTGGAGGAGTGGTCTCAGATCAGGGACCTATGCACCCTTCTGCACAGTTTTGAAATGGCGACGAAGATGTTTAGTGCTGACGATGCCATTATCAGCATGACTATTCCGGTGATTTACATGCTGGAGCACATGTTAAACAGAATTCGGAGTCAGGTGGTGGCACAAGAGGAGGTGGAGGAAGTAGAGGAGGAGGAGTTGTATGCGGAAGGGCTAATGTAGCACCCTGAGGACTCGGCTGCTACAGGGGTATTGCACCTCACTCCAGAGGTGTGGTATTCCACTCCCGGGTAAGGATGGAGTGTGGGACTGAGCTCAGTAGGCTGCATGCACTACATACATCCCATTTCCGGGGGACAGAACTACGGTACTCCCACCAAGTAAATGTGCAGGTACGACAGCGTCTGTCCCTGGCTGGAGTGGGAGGGGGGGTGGAACATCCCAGTAGTGTAGGGGCAGATAGGGGAGGGGCTCTGGGCATAGAGATAGGAGCCCATTGGGTGCTGGTCACCTGGGCTCACACATAGAGGGAGTATATATGGTGGGCACCATCTTAGGACAGGGTCAGTCAGTCAGTCTGAGGAGAAGCTGAAGGAGAGTTCAGCCAGGAGGGCTGACTAGGAGCTGTGGCTCCGGCTGGGCCCAGCTCCAGGGCCAGGCTTGTAGTGGAGAGGAAGAAGGAAGGCCCAGAGACGCAGAAAAGAGGGAACCCTAAGATCCCAGAATTAAGCCAAAAGGGTGAAGGGTTGGCAGAAGAGGGCACCGGATCCCAAGCTGGCGGAGGCAAAAGTAACCCTTAACCAGGAACCGGAGGTCGTGGTCAAGTTTTGCCACGACCCTCACCACATCCACCAGGAAGGTACACCAAGAGTAGGGTCAGGAAAGCCAGAGAAGGTTTTACCGTAGAAGGCCCAAGGGAACCGGACAAAGGTGGATCCCTGGTGGGGACGGCCAGGAGAAAGAGAGTGAGAGGGAAGCTCAGGACCACGCTCCGGAACTGCCTGGGGGTTAGCCGAGTCCCGCACCTGGTGAATGCAGTACGGCTCGGGTGGTCACTCCCGGCCGAAGTGACTAAAGCAACATCAGTGAGTAAAAACCCTGAAACTGCATCTCACGTCTCTGACTCTCCTTTCTGCACTATCACTACCTCCATCATCCGCACCAGCTGCCCTGAGGCCATACCCCTCCCGTTGGGGGTTATACCACCATTGCTGCACACATACTACCGGCCTCAGCGGACTGTTCTGCAGCGGTGGCCTTGTGACCGCAAATCAACGGGTGGCGTAGTCGACACTGAAACAACATCTACCAAGACTGCCACACACTTAGTTTGACCACCCTGGGCACGGACCGGGTCACCGCCACAAGGACTACTACCCCTATCTAGATCCGGCTCCGGGTATCCCTTGAACATGGCCCAGGGGGCGCGTCAACTTTGGCGTAGTCGGCAGGATCACGTGCCCGCCACCACCGGGTACTGCGTGCCTGAAGAAAAGTTTATATGTACCGTAAGAAGAAGTCTCCCGCCAATTCCGGAGGGTCCCCGCCATCGGACGCCATCACGGGTCGTTTCCCGCCGGTTGCCCGCCATCTGCAGCTTTTTCCCGCCATCCACGGAGTTTCCCGCCACTGGGAGACGATTCCCGCCATCTGAGAAGATTTCCCGCCCTGGCAGAGTGGACGCCATTATGGGCGTGCCAGAGGGTGGCAAGAGGCCACCTCCCATCGTGGGCGAGGTCCAAGAATGGCGCCAAAAGCGAAGACCGCCCCCACCAGCAGAGATTGCAATGAATGAGATGTCCGTCAGCGTGGGGGGTCTGCCCCTGGAACTGACAATCACCAAGTTGCCCAGGGACCACCCTCAGTGTGGGCGGATACAGAACAAAAGAGTGAGGATGGGTGCAGCCTGGAAGAGTCTGGAGAGGTCGCACCCGGAGATGGAGGGAGAGTCAGGCAGCACCGACCCTGTGGTCAGGGGCCTGTTGCAAGTCACCACCCCACAAGACCTGGTGGAGATCCTAGCACAGCTCCCCCGAGACCGGGAGCGTGCACAGACCGCGCTGGAGGGCCTCGCACGGAGGATGGCCCAGGTGCAGCGAGAAACGCTGACTGAGTGGAGTAGGGAGATGGCCCAGCAGGCTGGAACCCGCCAGCGGAGCACGCCACCCGAGACGAGGAGTCTGACCGCCTCTGAGGATGGTGCAGGAGGAATG
This sequence comes from Phyllobates terribilis, assembly GCF_046119375.1. NCBI lineage: Eukaryota > Metazoa > Chordata > Amphibia > Anura > Dendrobatidae > Phyllobates > Phyllobates terribilis. The sequence goes on from NW_027362773.1 coordinate 108,109,511, forward strand.
AAGGCCGGAGACGACGCCGTGGAAGGAGCTGAAGAGACGGAGGCAGGTAAAGGGGACGTCACTACCCCAAGCCTAGAAACCGCGAGCCTGCCCCAGCTCCCCGTCGCAGAGCCCGAAATTCCCCCTACCGTGCCCGTCGCTGCACCGCCACAGCTACAGACTAGGCCTCAAGTAGGCGCCGCGGCCACGCCCCCTGTGACGTCACGCGCCTCAACCCCGAGCGCGGCCAAGCAGGAGACGCCACCGGCCTGGTCGCAAGGTCGAGTGCCCCCGGGCGCCGCCGTCTCCACAGTGCCCTTTACCTTTAGAGCACCACCGGCCTGGTCGCAAGGCCTTGTGAATCCGGGCGCCGCTACTACCACCGCGCCCTCAACCCACAAAGTCCTACCCTTGGGTGAAGACCTGTTCGCCCAGCACACTTGCCCGGATGGGCAGCCCTTTGAGTGGCCACCGGAGTACCTCCATCCCCGACTCCGGAAGGAAAGGCCTCTGTGTGAGCCTCTGATTCCGGCTCCGGCGCCCGCCAAGATCACTCCGCTCCCGTTGGAGGAGGCCCAATTCGAATGGGACCCCTCTGGAGAAAACCTCATCGGCTTCACCCACGAGACCCGGGCGGCCGCAGCCCAGCGAGCAGAGTGCTGCCGGCAACAGCTGGAGGTCTTCGACCGGGAACGGCGAGAGAGGCGGGTCCGCGAGGAGCGGCTGCAAGTCCAGAGTGCGGAGCAGAAGAGCCGGACCAGACGAAACCCCCGTGCAGCCCACGGTCCCCGCGCCACCGGGACCGTAATCAAGGTTCAACTGCAGCACGGGTGGGGTTTTATCCGGGACCACAGAACCCCCGGCGACGTCTTTGTCACCCGCAGGGACGTCGAGAGCCATCTGCCGGAGGGACACAGAGGTCGTGACCTTTACCTGGGTGACGAGGTCACCTTCACCCGGCATCAGTGTGCCAAAGGTCCATATGCTCTTCATGTGCACCGATTGACCGAGGAAGAGCTACAGTGCAAGGAGGATCAAGAGGACCCGGACGGGTTTGAAGGTTACCCGCAGGAAGGAGCAGGAGGACGCCGTTACTAAAGTACGGTACAGTGAAACTGTAAATAGTTACCCGTAAGGGTACAAGAACTGTTACCTGTAAAGTATAGTCCCCGTTGGGACCAGCAAACTGTTACCCGTGTGTCCCTATCCCTTAACAGGCTGAGGACTGTGAGCAGCCATCCCTTTTCCCCACTGGCCGAGGACTGAGAGCGGCCATACCCTTGTATATAGTTGCGCTTCCTAAAGCGCCCCCTACTGGTTTTATAAGGAACTGTTTTTGTACTGTTGCACTTTTACCTGGTCACAAGTGCACAGTGGCCAGAAGAACAAGAACATTTTATAAGAAGAGTATTATATCAAAAAGGTCTTATAATATAAGAAGTTACCCGTAATGTTATGTTGCTGATAATGTTTATAATGTTTTATATATTCGTGTATGTTTTGAAAAATTTTGTATGTTTGCATGTTTTGCTCTTTTACAGCCCGAGGACGTGCTGTGATTTACCAGGGGGGAATGTAGCACCCTGAGGACTCGGCTGCTACAGGGGTATTGCACCTCACTCCAGAGGTGTGGTATTCCACTCCCGGGTAAGGATGGAGTGTGGGACTGAGCTCAGTAGGCTGCATGCACTACATACATCCCATTTCCGGGGGACAGAACTACGGTACTCCCACCAAGTAAATGTGCAGGTACGACAGCGTCTGTCCCTGGCTGGAGTGGGAGGGGGGGTGGAACATCCCAGTAGTGTAGGGGCAGATAGGGGAGGGGCTCTGGGCATAGAGATAGGAGCCCATTGGGTGCTGGTCACCTGGGCTCACACATAGAGGGAGTATATATGGTGGGCACCATCTTAGGACAGGGTCAGTCAGTCAGTCTGAGGAGAAGCTGAAGGAGAGTTCAGCCAGGAGGGCTGACTAGGAGCTGTGGCTCCGGCTGGGCCCAGCTCCAGGGCCAGGCTTGTAGTGGAGAGGAAGAAGGAAGGCCCAGAGACGCAGAAAAGAGGGAACCCTAAGATCCCAGAATTAAGCCAAAAGGGTGAAGGGTTGGCAGAAGAGGGCACCGGATCCCAAGCTGGCGGAGGCAAAAGTAACCCTTAACCAGGAACCGGAGGTCGTGGTCAAGTTTTGCCACGACCCTCACCACATCCACCAGGAAGGTACACCAAGAGTAGGGTCAGTAAAGCCAGAGAAGGTTTTACCGTAGAAGGCCCAAGGGAACCGGACAAAGGTGGATCCCTGGTGGGGGACGGCCAGGAGAAAGAGAGTGAGAGGGAAGCTCAGGACCACGCTCCGGAACTGCCTGGGGGTTAGCCGAGTCCCGCACCTGGTGAATGCAGTACGGCTCGGGTGGTCACTCCCGGCCGAAGTGACTAAAGCAACATCAGTGAGTAAAAACCCTGAAACTGCATCTCACGTCTCTGACTCTCCTTTCTGCACTATCACTACCTCCATCATCCGCACCAGCTGCCCTGAGGCCATACCCCTCCCGTTGGGGGTTATACCACCATTGCTGCACACATACTACCGGCCTCAGCGGACTGTTCTGCAGCGGCGGCCTTGTGACCGCAAATCAACGGGTGGCGTAGTCGACACTGAAACAACATCTACCAAGACTGCCACACACTTAGTTTGACCACCCTGGGCACGGACCGGGTCACCGCCACAAGGACTACTACCCCTATCTAGATCCGGCTCCGGGTATCCCTTGAACATGGCCCAGGGGGCGCGTCACTAACATCTGCATGGTCCAGACGGTTGGCAGCACCAAGGCGGCAGGCATGTGAGGGTGGGGGAGATGGTTTTACCAGGGCGCATGGTAGCAGCCAAACTAGTGAGGAAGGTGCAGGAGCCCAGGAAGAAATGGAGGACGAACTGATGGAAGACTCATCAGATGAGGGAGACCTTGATCACATTTCTGTTGTGCGAGGTTGGGGGGAGAGGACAGAGGAAGGAAGCATGATTGTTACCTCGCCACCAACACAACAGGGACTTGGTGCTCCTGGATGCGCAACACACATGAGTGCCTTCTTGCTGCACTACCTGCAACATGACCCTCGAATTGTGAGAATTAGAAATAATCCTGACTACTGGGTTGCCACACTGTTAGATCCCCGGTACAAAAGTAAATTTGCAGAAATTATTCCTGCCATAGAAAGGGATGCACGCATGCAGGAGTATCAGCAGAGACTGTTGCAGAATCTTACATGTGCTTTTCCACAAAATACCAGTGGTGCACGTAGTGAATCTCACAGTTCCAACTTGCCAACCGTGTGACCGTCAAGTGTTCAGCACTCAAACCGTAACAGAACCACAGTATCTGCTGGTAACATCAATTTTGCGGAATCATTTCACCACTTTTTTAGCCCATCCTTTGCAAGGCCACAGGAGACAAGAAGTCTGACACATAGTCAACGCCTAGAGACGATGGTACAGGAGTATCTCCAAGTAAACATTGAAGCCACGACTGTGTCACTGGACCCTTGCTCTTTTTGGGCTTCCAATCTGGATAAATGGCCGGAGCTAGCCACTTACGCCTTGGAGATCTTGTCATGCCCCGCAGCCAGCGTTCTGTCTGAACGTGTTTTCAGCGCTGCTGGTGGTGTGCTGACAGATAAGCGCACGCGGCTCTCCACTGATAATGTAGACAGACTCACGTTCATAAAGATGAACAAATCATGGATCCGAAACGACTTTTCTACCCCTGTGTCATCCTGGGGAGAGTAAAAGCTTGATGATTGGTTAAAATCACCCTACCAACCGTTTTAAGCTTTCAAATTACTAATCATGTTTATCTGTATCTTGGCTGGAAAATAATTTGGGCTTTGTAGCAGTGTGCAGCACTGATTCTATTAGGCCATTTATAATAAGCTCCAGCAGATTTAAAATTACTAATCATGTTTATCTGTATCTTGACTGGAAAATAATTTGGGCTTTGTAGCAGTGTGCAGCACTGATCCTATTAGGCCATCTATACTAAAGCTTCACCAGATTTAAAATTAATAATAATTTTTAGCTGCATCTAGCCCGGAAAATAATTTTGGGGCTCCGAGATGCGCGAGACACATAAGTGCCTTCTTGCTGCACTACCTGCAGCATGACCCTCATATTGTCAGAATTCGCAGTAATCATGACTACTGGGTTGCCACACTCTTAGATCCCCCAAACTTTTCGATCAACCTTTTCATTTTAATAAAGACCAAAAAAATGGTCATTTTTGAAATTATAAGCATTAGCAGGTTGCTAGAAACTGAAATCAAACAGTTTTCAACTCAAAACTTTATTCTAGGTGATGTTACATTTTCACATAGGACCCCTTGTTCGAAAGGAGCTTCTGAACTCTCTCGTCCATTGAATTTGTCAGGTTTTGGATGGTTTCTGCTTCAATTGTTTTGCATGAGGACAGAATACCCTCCCAGAGCTGTTGCTTAGATGTGAACTGCCTCCCGCCATCATAGACACTCCTTTTAATGATGCTCCAAAGGTTCTGAATGGGGTAGAGGTCAGGGGAGCATGGGGGTCACACCATAAGTTAGTCCCCTTTTATGCCCATATCAGCCAGAGATGCAGATGTTTTATGTGCAGCATGAGATGGTGCATTATCATGCAGAAAAATGATCTTGCTGTGAAATACACGGTTCTTCTTCTTGAACCATGGCAGGAAGTGCTGTTTGAGAAAATCCACATACATTATGGAGTTCATCTTTAGCGCCTTCAGGGATCCTAAAGGGGCCAACAATCTCTCTCCCCATGATTCCAGCCCAAAACATTACTCCACCTCCTCCTTGTTGGCGCTGTAGCCGTGTTTGCGTGGGGTGTCCATCAACCAGCCATCCTCCACTCCATCCATCTGGACCATCGATGCTGCACGGCACTCATCCGTGAACAAAACAGTTTTGAAATCAGTCTTCATGTAATGTTTGGCCCACTGGAGCCGTTTCTGCTTGTGTGAAGTGGATAGAGGAGGTCGACAGGATGGCGTATGCACAGCAGCAAACCTCTGAAGGACCCTGCATCTTGTTGTTCGGGGGACGTTGGAGGCACAAGCAGCTTCAAAAACTTGTCTGCTGCTATGACAAGGCTTTTTTGCCGCTTCTCTTTCAACCTGACGTAATTGCCTGTAGGAAAGAGTCCTCAATTTGCCCTTATCAGCACGCACACGTGTGTACTGTGAATCAGCTACATACTTCTTGATTGCCAAGACACTTCATCCTGATCATCGCACAATGTTGATTGTAGTCATGCCTTGACCTAAACACTCCACAATTTGTTGCTTCTCAGCAGCCGACACATCCTTTTTCTTTCCCATTTTGGCAGAAAATGTAGGCTGCTTAATAATGTGAGACAGCCTTCTTAAGTAGTCTTGCCTTTCATTGGACACACCTGCCAAACTAATTAGCACAGGTGTCTGCAATTGCTTACAGTGATATAAAGAGCCCTGACACACATCACCATCAATGAGTTTAACTGACAAACAAACAAATTCTTCCCTTATCACTCCTAAACACTTTTTGCATAATAATTTGGAACACAGTGTACATGCGCTTTTCCACAAAACACCAGTGGTTCACGTAGTGAATCTTACAGTTCTAACTTGCCAACCGTGGTCTGTATGGAGTTGTTCAATAAAGGGCCCAAAATTAAGATAACATAGATGGGAGAGGTCTCTATGAATAGGAATTCCTAAGTATTTGATACCCTGTGAGGGCCAGGCAAAGGGAAAGTTGGACTGGATGGAATCCTATATGGATTTGGGGAGGGAGATATCGAGGGCCTCAGACTTCGCTGCATTGATTTTAAAATTTGACCATGTAACAAAGTGATCTATTTCAGCCATAACAGCATGGATGGATATATATGATTGAGTGATATATACTAGGACATCATCAGCAAATAGAGAGCACTTGTACTCGGTGCCTCCCACCTCAATCCACCTAATATTGGGGTTATGGCGAATTGATGAGAGCAGGTGCTCCGTCACTAGGATGTATAAGAGAGGGGACAGAGAACATCCCTGCCTTGTCCCATTGGTGATTGTGAAAGGTGATGAAAATGTTCTGACGCGCCCCCTGGGCCTTGGGACACCCGGAGCCGGACCCTTTTTGGTGGATGCTGGTGGTTGTAGTCTCCGTGGCGGCAACCCGGTTCCGTGGCTCAGGGCGGTCAAACCAGTGGCGGAACTATTTATGTGGTTTTGATGTTTAAATGTCCGACTACGCCCCCGTGGATTGCGGTCAGAGTGAACTGCCGCTCCAGGGCAGACCGCTGAGGCTGGTGTTGTGGGTGCAGCAGAGCGTAGCATAACTCCCCACGGGAGGAGTATAGCCTCAGGGCAGTGTATGCGGAGGATGGGGGTGATGGTGCAGGGCAGCAGCAGTAATGACACGGAGTCAGTGATGCAGTCCAGGGCCTTTACTCACAGTTCTTATTATCCAGACCACGTCTGCAGGTAACGGCTGCCCACGTCGTACTGTGCTCACCAGGTGAGGGGCTCAGACAAATCCCAGATAACTTTGGAGTGCTTCACAGGACCCCCTTTGTGTGTCCTTTGTCTGGCCTTTCTTACCAACCCTTCTGTCCGGCTGCCTCGGGCCTCCTCTTGGTAAACTTGGCGCCAGTTTCCCTGACCCTATGTGGTGCCTTCCTAGCGGGTGTAGCGAGGGGCTGCGCCACATAAAATGTCACAGCCTCCTGTTTCTAGCTGAGGGTCGTTTCCTGCCTCCACTAGTTTCGGGGACCGGTCTCCCCCTTTGGCCTGACCCCTCCACGCAGGTGGATTCGGGCGTGCGGTGGCGACTCGCCCGTCCGCACCCCTGAGATCCCTTCGTTCCTCGTTCCTGGAGCCTTCTCCGCTCCTCTTCCTTCCTTCTCCCTCTTCCAGGTCTGGGCCTCTGTTACTAGGCCCGCCTCCGGAGCAGAGCTCATGCAGAGCCCCTGCTCCCTGCCACTTCTGCTCAGACTTCTCTGCACTGAACTAAGATGGTGCCCACCTTTTATACTCCCTTCTCAATGCACCCAGGAACTGCTTCCTCCCTGCTCCTGCACTACAGGGTTCCCCTTCCTCAGTGTTCCCTCCCCCCACTCCAGCCAGGGACAGGGACTGTCGTGCCCATCTCAGGGGCATATTGGTCGCCCTGCCCCACGGCAATGTGGTGAAATGCATGCAGGTGTCGGGTCCTGATCCACACTACATCCTTACCTGAGAGTGAGATATCACACCTCTGGGTGAGGTGCAATACCTCTGTAGCAACCGAGCCCTCAGGGTGCTACAGTTCCATTTATCTTCAGCCTAGGTGACGTATTGCGATACAGGGCCGTGATTTTGGCTATAAAAGGGTCCCCTAGACCCCTACCCCAAGCTTTTTAAGAGAATCATATATGGCGTGCCAGGAGACTCTATGGAATGCTTTCTCAGCATCCAACGAGAGTATCTAATTACAAATTTTTAACTGCATCTAGCCCAGGAAATACTTTGTGCCTAGTAGCAGGGTCTGCTAGTCAGCGGATTATCCCGGCTGTTAAGCAAGCTACACCACCTGTAGTTTGGACACTTCATTTTTTCAAAGGAAATGCTTCGGGACCACGGGATACTCAGTGAAGAGCATCAGGAGGCACCCCAAGGCATAGGGGCTCGGACTGGCAGTAGGATGCCTTGCGGTGGACAGCCGAGCTCGATCCTTATAAAAACTTTTTAACTGCAGCAGCTTTAGTGGACGCTACTGGAGCTGGAATTACGCGGCTGCTGGCATGAGACTTGCCCTCCAATAGATCCTTGTAAATGGATTTAAAGTGTATTTATTCAAATTAGAGAGACAATTTAAATTAAAAAGCTTAGAGCTGCCTCCACCACAGGGGGGCTCGCTCGACCCACCAGCGGACAGGCACCAGTATTGGGAGAGGGGGGCTGGCCGTCAGGGTTCACCGCGGCTCTGGCACAAACCCGGCGACACGGAGGTGGCACGGGCAGGAGCGGACTGAACGTGTCGGCTTCTCACTTTTTGGATTTTAGAAGGGCATGACATGCCTATATCTGTGTCTCCCCCTCCTTTTACTCCTCCACCTCTTTTCTTTTCGCATGACTATATGTACTTGTCACTTTTCCATGTGTTAGTTGTGTCTTCTGAGCAGTTTGTCAGCTTTTGGACACCTTTGAAGGTGTTTTCTATGTGTTTCTATGTGTTTTTGTTTGCCTGCCATTGGTTTTAACGGTGTTCGAAGGTGTTCGACGAACAGTTCGACGAACAGTTCGGCGAACACACGGGTGTTCGACGAACCGAACCGAACTCGAACACTACGGGGGTGGCTCAACACTACTAGTCACTACTCCCAACCTATCTGTCGATTTAAGAGGACAGACCTGCCTGCTAAAAGTGCTAGGAACTGCTGTTCCTCAAAAGGGCTGCAATTGCAAACTAGTCCCTACTCCCTAAACCTTTCTGTCTATTTAAGAGAAAATTCGCTTGCAATTAAGTTACACAATATAGCGCTAACAGCAGCAGCAGTGCCATCTAACACTCAGCTGCAGCAGTGAGAAAATGATGGCGACGGGGAAAATGGCTGGGTCTTATAGGGCAAGGACATGTGACATAGACAGCCAATGACTAGTGTTGAGCGATACCTTCCGATATCGGGAAATATCGGATCGGATTGGATCGGACCGATACCGAAAAAGTATCGGATATCGCCGATTCCGATACCGGAAACCAATGCAAGTCAATGGGACAGAAATATCGGAATGAAAATAAACCCTTTCTTTCCTTGTAGGTTAATTCTACATGAAGGAAAACAACTAAGAATAATGTAGAATGTATTGGGGGAGGTGGGGGAGACAATAAAGGCATAGAGGTTTAGCCCAATCAAATGGAATAGCAGGAATTAATATTTATTTTTAAGACGTTCTGAGTTACGGAAATATTGACTATGTTAAGTATTTTTATATTTTGTCAGATATTTATGTTTCACTACTTCCATGCTCTTCACCTTCTTTTTTACTTCTCCCACACTTTCTCCTTCATCATCCTCAGCATCTTTTTCATCCACTTCTTCTTCACCTTCTTCATCTTCTTCTTCTTCACCTTCTTCGTATTATTCTTTTTTTTTACATTCTTCATATTCTACTTCTTCATCTTCTTCATCTTCTTCTTCTTCATCATATTCTTATTTGTGGCAGGCATTCCTGTAGTTGTTATCTATAAAAGGTTGGACGTTACACCTTTCGTTCTGCCCGTCACAAAAGATTTACAACAGGATTTGTCCGCGTTCAGTTTAGCCTGCAGCAGCAGGTCTTTTCCAGGGTCACCACGAAGAGGAACGGACTCACCCCCATACACTGCTTAGTCATCTTCTGCTTATAATTTAGATATTAACTTTTGCTCTGATTTTTAGTCTTATGCTTAATGTTCTTCCGCCTTTTGTTCTGCAGCTTCTTGTATTTCTGCTTCTTGGTTTTCTGTCTCTTGTTCTTCTGTATCTTGGTGCTTGTCTTCTCTTCTTTGTCCTCTTGGTCAACTTCTTCAGGGTCATCTTCTTGGTCTTCTTCGGGGTGGTCTTCAGGGTCGTCGTCTTTGGGGGTCCTCGTCTTCGGGGTCCTCGTCTTCTTCGGGTTGGTCTTCTGGGTCCTCGTCTTCGGGGTCCTCGTCTTCTTTGGGGTGGTCTTCAGGGTCCTCGTCTTCTTCGGGGTGGTCTTCAGGGTCCTCGTCTTCAGGGTCGTCATCTTCGGGGACCTCGTCTTCTTAGGGTTGGTCTTCAGGGTCCTCGTCTTCAGGGTCCTCGTCAGGGAGATCTAGAGTGATTACCAAGAACCATTTCAAAAAGCTTGAACTTGGAAATGTAGCAGAAGGTACAAGAAAGCTGAGGAACTACCGAGGACCAGCTGACGGTACTGGAACCCGGATGGATAGCAGAAGGTACAAGAGCCAATGGAACTGCCGAAGACCAGCTGACGGTACTGGAACTCGGTTACTAAGCAGGAGGTACCTGTGCCAGAAAGCACTACCAAGGACCAGCAGACGTTGGTGGAACTTGGATACCGAGAAGGAGGCACCTAATCCAAAGGCACTGCCGAGAACCAGCTGATGGTACTGGAACCCGGATGGGTAGCAGAAGGTACCCATGTAAAAAAAAGTTCAAGGCCGCGAGCCGGCCGCAGTTACCAAAGCCCACAGTCCTGCAGGGGGTGCTTGTCCTATTGGCACTATGGAACCAGCCTTCATTGCCAGATCCCGCAGCCCACATAGGAGTCACCTAAACTGCAGGCACCATAGAGTCGGCTAACCCAACCGCAACACGACAGGACAACGCATTGGAGGCAAAGTGACGTTGACACTACCCGGAAACAGCTGGCGTGCTGGAACCAGGCTGGGCAGGAGGGAGTACCCATGCCAAAGTCACTGCCGAGAACCAGCTGACGGTACTGGAACCCGGATGGGTAGTAGAAGGTACAAGAGCAAATGGAACTACCGAGGACCAGCTGACGGTACTGGAACCCGGATGGGTAGCAGAAGGTACAAGAGCCAATGGAACTGCCGAAGACCAGCTGACGGTACTGGAACTCGGTTACTAAGCAGGAGGTACCTGTGCCAGAAAGCAGTACCAAGGACCAGCAGACGTTGGTGGAACTTGGATACCGAGAAGGAGGCACCTAATCCAAAAGCACTGCCGAGAACCAGCTGACGGTACTGGAACCCGGATGGGTAGCAGAAGGTACCCATGTAAAAAAAAGTTCAAAGCCGCGAGCCGGCCGCAGTTACCAAAACCCACAGTCCTACAGGGGGTGCTTGTCCTATTGGCACTATGGAACCAGCCTTCATTGCCAGATCCCGCAGCCCACATATGAGTCACCTAAACTGCAGGCACCATAGAGTCGGCTAACCCGACCGCAACACGACAGGACAACGCATTGGAGGCAAAGTGACGTTGACACTACCCGGAAACAGCTGGCGTGCTGGAACCAGGCTGGGCAGGAGGGAGTACCCATGCCAAAGTCACTGCCGAGAACCAGCTGATGGTACTGGAACCCGGATGGGTAGTAGAAGGTACAAGAGCAAATGGAACTACCGAGGACCAGATGACGGTACTGGAACCCGGATGGGTAGCAGAAGGTACAAGAGCAAATGGAACTACCGAGGACCAGCTGACGGTACTGGAACCCGGATGGGTAGCAGAAGGTACAAGAGCCAATGGAACTGCCGAAGACCAGCTGACGGTACTGGAACTCGGTTACTAAGCAGGAGGTACCTGTGCCAGAAAGCACTACCAAGGACCAGCAGACGTTGGTGGAACTTGGATACCGAGAAGGAGGCACCTAATCCAAAGGCACTGCCGAGAACCAGCTGGCGGTGCTGGAACCCAGGGTAAATACTAAAAACAGAGTGGAGCCAGAGGTGTAATTGGAGCAAGTTTTAAATCAGTAGTACAGTGGATGTGGACAGAGCAGGAGAAATTGCCGTCCGCACAGCAGGGGAACAGCTGACGTTACTGAACCCCAATAACATGGCAGCAAGTGTTGACTGTGCAGACGGCCCTTCCGAGCGCCAACTGGCGGTGTTGGAGCTCAGGGATAATACTGAAAACAGAGGAGCCAGAGGTGTATTTGGAGGAGGTTTTAAATCAGTAGTACAGTGGATGTGGACAGAGCAGGAGAAATTGCCGTCCGCACAGCAGGGGAACAGCTGACGTTACTGAACCCCAATAACACGGCAGCAAGTGTTGACTGTGCAGACGGCACTTCCGTGCGCCAACTGGCGGTGTTGGAGCTCAGGGATAATACTGAAAACAGAGGAGCCAGAGGTGTAATTGGAGAAACTTTAAAATCTGTAGTAGTGAGAATGTGGACAGAGCAGGAGAAATTGCCGTCCGCACAGTAGGGGAACAGCTGACGTTACTGAACCCCAATAACACGGCAGCAAGTGTTGACTGTGCAGACGGCACTTCCGTGCGCCAACTGGCGGTGTTGGAGCTCAGGGATAATACTGAAAACAGAGGAGCCAGAGGTGTAATTGGAGCAACTTTAAAATCTGTATTAGTGAGAATGTGGACAGAGCAGGAGAAATTGCCGTCCGCACAGTAGGGGAACAGCTGACGTTACTGAACCCCAATAACACGGCAGCAAGTGTTGACTGTGCAGACGGCACTTCCGTGCGCCAACTGGCGGTGTTGGAGCTCAGGGATAATACTGAAAACAGAGGAGCCAGAGGTGTAATTGGAGCAACTTAAAAATCTGTAGTAGTGAGAATGTGGACAGAGCAGGAGAAATTGCCGTCCGCACAGCAGGGGAACAGCTGACGTTACTAAACCCAAATAACACGGCAGCAAGTGTTGACTGTGCAGACGGCACTTCCGTGCGCCAACTGGCGGTGTTGGAGCTCAGGGATAATACTGAAAACAGAGGAGCCAGAGGTGTAATTGGAGCAACTTTAAAATCTGTAGTAGTGAGAATGTGGACAGAGCAGGAGAAATTGCCGTCCGCAGAGCAGGGGAACAGCTGACGTTACTGAACCCCAATAACACGGCAGCAAGTGTTGACTGTGCAGACGGCACTTCCGTGCACCAACTGGCGGTGTTGGAGCTCAGGGATAATACTGAAAACAGAGGAGCCAGAGGTGTAATTGGAGCAACTTTAAAATCTGTAGCAGTGAGAATGTAGACAGAGCAGGAGAAATTGCCGTCCGCACAGCAGGGGAACAGCTGACGTTACTGAACCCCAATAACACGGCAGCAAGTGTTGACTGTGCAGACGGCACTTCCGAGCGCCAACTGGCGGTGTTGGAGCTCAGGGATTACAGTTTAGGTGGTAGAAACATGAACAGAACAGGAGACCTGGATACTGTTGCCAACCAATTATTTATTCTGGAAGAGGACTGGCAAATTCATGAGAGATCCAGGCCTTGTTCATTTTGAGAAAAGTAAGCCGGTCAACGTTATCGGAGGATAGTCGCATGCGACGGTCTGTTAGTACACCACCTGCGGCACTAAAGACGCGTTCCGATAATACACTAGCAGCAGGGCAAGCTAGCATCTCCAATGCATACTGACTAAGCTCTGGCCATGTATCCAGCTTACAGACCCAAAACTTGAAGGGAGAAGAGCCGTCTGGGAGTACACTAAGAGGGCAAGACATGTAGTCTGTCACCATCTGACGGAAACGTTGCCTCCTGCTGACTGGAGCCGTCTGTGATGGTGTAGACATTTGTGGCGGCGGGGACACAAAACTTTGCCACATTTCGGCCATACTGGTCTTGCCTTGTGCTGAGGCGCTGCTTCTGCTCCCTCTTTGTGCAGAGCTTCCTCCACTGCCTCGATGCACTGAGCTGCTTTGTAAAGCACTAGCAGCACTGCTCTCGGTTGGAATGGAGAACATGATGGAATGCACCAGTGCGTCTTGGTACTCCCGCATTTTACGCTCCCGGTTCAACGGTGTTATGAGGCTTTGTAAGTTGTCCCAGTAGCGAGGATCTAGGAGGGTGGACACCCAATAATCAGCCGTGTTGAGAATGTGGGCGATGCGGCGGTCGTTTCTCTGGCACTGCAGCATGAAATCAACCATGTGCTGCAGACTGCCAACTGGCCAAGAAACGCTGTCCCCTGCTTGAGGCGTGATCTCTGCCTGCTCTGCATCACCCCACCCTCGCTCTAGATACTGACTACTAGAGCATTGTGTACCTCCCTCCTCTGGACAGATGTCTTCCTCATCCATTGACTCCTCCTCATCCTCCTCACAAAGTGTCCCCTGCCTAGGCCTTTGTGAGGAACCACGTTGCGCAGACTGTAGAGAAGCAGATGGCATTTGTGACTCCTCATCCTCCACCTCTTCCAAAACCTCGTCCCTTAGTGCTTGCAGTGTTTTTTCAAACAGGCAGATAAGGGGGATAGTCATGCTGACAAGTGCATCATCTGCTCTCGCCATCCGCGTGGAATAATCGAAGGCACGCAAAACGTGGCAAATGTCCTTCATAGAGGCCCACTCAGTGGTGGTGAAGTGTGAACGGCGCGCACTGCGACTTGTTTGCGCCTGCTGCAGCTGGTACTCCATTACTGCTGCCTGCTGCTCACACAACCTCTCCAACATATGTAACGTTGAATTCCACCTGGTGGGTAGGTCACATATGATGCGATGTTCCGGAAGACGTAATCGGCGCTGCAGAGCTGCAATGCGTGATCTTGCATTGCTGGAACGCCGCAAGTGAGCGCACACTATGCGGACCTTGTGAAGCAGTGCATCAAGATCCGGATAGTCCCTCAAAAAACTCTGCACGACCAAGTTGAGCACATGTGCCAGACATGGGATGTGAGTGAGGTTGCCTAGGCCCAGAGCTGCCACCAGATTTCGGCCATTGTCACACACTACCATGCCTGGCTGGAGATTCGCTGGCACAAACCACACGTCGCTCTGCTGCTTGATGGCATTCCAGAGCTCCTGCGCTGTGTGGCTTCGATTCCCCAAAGAAATTAATTTTAATATGGCCTGTTGACGTTTGGCCACGGCTGTGCTCATATTGGTCACCATAACAGGTAACCGTTCACGGGTCGATGTGGAGGTAGACCGTGACGGCTCCTGCAGCGCTGATTCAGAGGAACTGGAGTATGAGGAGGAGTCAATGTGTACAGACTGGATTCCTGCAATCCTTGGAGTTGGCAGAACACGTACAGCGCCACTCTCAAGATTTGTACCCGGCTCCACAACATTTACCCAATGGGCAGTGAGGGAAAGGTATCGTCCCTGTCCATGCTTACTGGTCCACGCATCGGTGGTCAGGTGGACCTTGCTACTGACGGCGTTTTGTAGCGCATGTTTAATTTTTCCCTCCACATGATGTTGCAGGGCAGGGACGGCTTGCCTGCTGAAATAAAATCGGCTGGGCACGTTGTATTGTGGGACTGCCAATGCCATAAAGTTACGGAATGTGTCAGTCTCCACCAGCCTGAATGATAGCATTTCAAGGGCCAGTAGTTTAGCAATGCCAGCATTCAGAGCCTGTGCTCGGGGGTGGTTTGCCGAGTATGGGCGCCTTTTCTCCCATGCCTGTGCTAACGATGGCTGTAGATTGGCCTGGGAGTGTGAGGATGACTGGGAAAGTGGTGCTGTGGGTGGAATTACACTGTGTCTCTGTACAACAGTGCCAGAGATTCTTCCATGGCGATCCTGTGAGGAAGCCGAACCAGCTGTGTGTGAGCTGGAGGAAGAGGCTACAACACGAGCTGAAGAGGTGGTAGGTGGCGCTGTAGGTTGGCCTAGGTCTTCAGTGTGTTTTTGTAACTCCACCACGTGCTTGGTCCGCACATGTTTCCACATATTTGTGGTATTGAGGTTGCTGACACTTTTCCCTCTTTTCACCTTCTGATTACACAGCTTGCATTTGACAAAGCAAATGTCATCTGCAACTGTGTCAAAAAAGGACCAGGCACTGCAAGTCTTGGGAGCGCCCGCTTTGGATTTTGGAAGAGCCATGCTCCTAATGGGTGCCGAAGTGGAGGCTACAGGCAACCAAGTCTGCCCCCTCCCTCTCCCTCCTTTTTGGGCCGTTCGGGGAATCTCTTCCTCAGAGCTGCTCCCACCACCTTCCTGTCCCTCACGCCATGATGGGTCAAGGACCTCATCATCTACACCACCCTCTTCAAACAACTGCTTCTCCTGGGTAGTCTCGACAGCACAGTACGCACCAGAAAGTGGCACCTGAGTCTCATCATCAGATGCGTACTGAGGTGTGCTGCTGACCATAGGCACTGGCCCACCCGCCTCTTCAGATTCAGAGAGACAAAACGGTTGCGCATCACTGCATACTACCTCTTCTTCAAATTCTCGAATTCTGCTTGGCTGGCCCCCTCTTTCCAAGCCAAGAGATTCAGAGAACAGAAGTAGAGATGGCTCCTGTCCAGGGCTCTCTGACTGCCTGGGCAATTTGGCAGGTGGTGAAGAGACAGATGGGTGCTCTTCAGTGCTCAGGACCTGAGAGGATCTGGAACTAATTGAAGTCGATGCGTTAGCTGCCATCCATCCGACAACGGCTTCAATTTGGTCCTCGCGCAGCAGTGGGGTACGGCTAGCTCCTACAAAGCTGCGCATAAAGGACTGTTCCCTGGTAAAACTGGGGGATGCTGAGTCACTGGTGCCCGCAGCAGGCACAGAATCCCCACGTCCTCTCCCTGCAGGCACAGAATCCTCACGTCCTCTCCCTGCAGAAACTCCACGCCCACGCCCACGCCCACGACCACATGCCTTACTCCCTGACTTCTTCATCTTGGTAGACTGATAAAGATAGGCAGAAAAGTACTAAGGGCTTAGTGTGCTTATTCCTGAACAGCTGCTAACAGGTATAAGAAACACTAATTTTATAAAGTGTGGACTAGACTTTAATATGAGCTAATGTGGCCTACACAACTGTAAAGTGGAGTGTTTGGTGAACTTTATTTAGGTTTTTTTTGTCACAAAAAGACACTGGATGTGCCTAAAGATGTAATAACGATAGTATCACAAACTTTTTGTAGCTATTACAATGTAGGAAGGTAACCTACAATGCAATAGATGAGGCTGCAAAAAATAGGCTAATACTAATCTGGCTGGGGCTACAGGGCCCAATGCTGCAGAAAGGCTCCTCTAACTACTCCTATATAGTGTGTTTGGAACCAATTTAGCTGAATACGGATGGAACCACCACACTAATAGGAGAAATCAGGAAAAATTATGAATTGGCAAAAAAGGACAATGTATGAGGCAGTGACACACACTGAGTGCACTACAACCAGACGTGGTTGAAGCACACACTACAGGGTGAGCTGCATTCACACACCAGACCTTGCAGACAGCGGTGAACAGTACAGATGCAGAGCACTGTGCACTAGCGCTGCAAGACCAAAAAAAATTCTCTATCTACTCCTATATAGTGTGTTTGGAACCAATTTAGCTGAATACGGATGGAACCACCACACTAATAGGAGATATCAGGAAAAATTATGAATTGGCAAAAAAGGACAATGTATGAGGCAGTGACACACACTGAGTGCACTACAACCAGACGTGGTTGAAGCACACACTACAGGGTGAGCTGCACTCATACACAGAGACCTTGCAGAAAGCGGTGAACAGCACAGGGAACTGTGCACTAGCACTGCAAGGCACAGCGATTTATAAAGTAGCTTGGGTAAAGCAGAATAGACCAAATAGGTAGCTAAAACTGTCCCTCAGAACAACAGCGTCCTATCCCTAACTGAATTCACAGCAGAGTGAGCTCAAAATGGCGGCGGCGGCTTTTATAGTGCATCATGACATCATTTCAGCAGCCAATCACAGCCATGCCATTAGTTAAGATGCCTACATGCCTAACAGGATGTGCCCACACTTCTTAGGATCCTCATTGGCTGAATAAAATGAAAATGGCTCATTGCATTATGGGAACTTCCGATTCCGGTATACGATATTGCAAAAGTATCGGAATTAAGTATCGGAATTCCGATACCGCGAATATCGGCCGATACCCGATATTTCAGTATCGGAGTGCTCAACACTACCAATGACACATGCCCTTGCTTGTGTGAAAAAAAGCACTTCACTCCGTGTGTGTGCTGCTGATAGGCTGAGAGACTGCACCGTCCCACTGTAAATGCGGGAAAAAGAAAAAAAAATGGAGATCTTCATTATTTCTACAGAGATCCATTCCATGCCCCTCCCCCCGCCCCGCTGTACCCTCAAACTGTGTAGTAACATTGGTTATCAGCATTACTGTGAAAAAATCCAGTGACGATTTGGGTGCACGAAGAGTTATCGAACATAACCTCGAACAGCCGGATTTTTTTCAAATCGTTCGGGTTCGTCGAATGGCTCGAACACCGCCCAAAACAGCTCGAATTTGAGATTGGCGAACAGTTCGATTCGAACACCGCTCATCTCTAATCAAGAGGCCCTATACCCGCTCACTGGGGAGAGTCCAAAAGTGCACCCTTCGCCTAGAGTACCCTGGACCGTGCCTGCAGCATCACCAGTAAAGGTACTGAAGCTTACCCCCGTGTGAGTGTCCGTCTTTTCTCCGGGACCGTCCTGCCATCTCTCCCCTGCACCATCCACCATTCACCCCTACACTGCCCTGGAGCCAGCTCTACCTGTGGAGAGCTACACCATCCCTGCTGCCGTAACACCAGCTCCAGAGGACTGCTCCGCAGCGGTGGCTCCCCTTAGCCGCTGTAACACACCTGGCGGCGTCCTTGCATAGTGGTCCATCTCCCACTGTGCAAGAGCGCGCACTTGATCTCCAGTCCAGAATGTCTTTCTGGCTTCCCTCCATGCTGTCTGTTTGTGTCTGTTTCTGCTGCTTAAGGGCGGCGCCCGATCACTTCCTGCTTTTTGTACCTGCTGTGGGTCACACCCCTTGTGCGTCCTCAGCCTATTGCTGTCTGTCACCTGGTATTTAACCCAGCTGCTCCAATCAATCCCTGCCTGAGCATCTTGCCCTGTCAGTTGGCTTTTGTCTCTGACATGCCAGGTCCTGTCTATGTCACCTGTCTTGCAGTATCTGTGTACCCTAACCTGCAGTCTGTACACGTTCCTTGCCTGTTTGTTCCGCCTTCCTGGAGGCTGTATTTCCAGGCCAGTCTGAACACGCTCCTTGCCTGTTCGTCCCGTCTCTCTGGGGGCCGTATTCCCAGACCCGCTCCTGTATCCCGCTGCAGTGTCGGTCTCCTCCGTACACTCAGTTCCAGTCTGAACTCTCTCCTATCTTTTACCTGTTTTGCCTCTATGTCCATCCCTTCCCTTTTCCTGCATTGTCTGAACCTGTACCTAACTCCCTCTTGTTGTCGCTGTACTTCAGTTGTGAGTTTTGTGCTCTCTCGTTACTTCTTTGTAAGTATCTAGTTTGTTTCTGGTTCCGCCTTTCCCTTCCTGCCTGTCCTGTGTGTACAGTGTCCTGTCTCCTCTGCCCTGCTCTGTCCCTTTGCTTGCTGCTCCGGCAGTCTCGCTCTGTTCCCTCTTGCTCGCTACTCCTGCAGTCTGCTCTATCCCTCTTCCTCACTGCTCCGGCAGTCTCGTTCTGCTCCCTCTTTCTCACTGCTCCGGCAGTCTCGTTCTGCTCTCTTTCTTTACCTCACTGCTCCGGCAGTCTCGCTCTGCTCCCTCTTTCTCACTGCTCCGGCAGTCTCGTTCTGCTCTCTTCCTTTACCTCACTGCTCCGGCAGTCTCGCTCAGCTCCCTCTTTCTCACAGCTCCGGCAGTCTCGTTCTGCTCTCTCCTTCTTTCTCACTGCTCCAGCAGTCTCGCTCTGCTCCTTTTTTCTCACTGCTCCGGCAGTCTCGTTCTGCTCTCTCCCCTTTGCTCGCTGCTCCAGCAGTCCTACTCTGCTCTGACCCTTTGCTCGCTGCTCCGGCAGTCCTACTCTGCTCTGACCCTTTGCTCGCTGCTCCGGCAGTCCTTTTCTGCTCTGACCCTTTGCTCGCTGCTCCGGCAGTCCTACTCTGCTCTGACCCTTTGCTCGCTGCTCCGGCAGTCTCGCCCTGCTCCCTCTTGCTCGCTGCTCCGGCAGTCTCACCCTGCTCCCTCTTGATTTCTGCTCCGGTAGTTTGCTCTGACCCTTTGCTCGCTGCTCCGGCAGTCTCGCTCTGCTCCCTCTTGCTCACTGCTCCGGCAGTCCTACCCTGCTCTTACCCTTTGCTCGCTGCTCCGGCAGTCTCGCTCTGCTCAGACCCTTTGCTCGCTGCTCCGGCAGCCTCGCTCTGCTCTGACCCTTTGCTCCGCTCCTGGCGGTCTCGTCTTGCTCTGCTCTTGCCCGCCGCTCCAGGCGGTCTCAACCTGCTGTGTTTGTATACCGCTTCTGCGGTTCTGTTCTTGAAGTCCCAGTCTGTACTGGGTCCTATCCTCTCTGTGCTCCCACCTGTTGTACCTGCCAGTACCTCCCCGTCTGCATACCAGTGTGCCAGCCTAAACCTTCCAGTTCCTGTATTCCCCGGTGGGGGCCAACAGCCGTGTCCGGAGTCTGACCTGGAGTAGACCCTGGTCCCGCTGCTCGGTTCCTCCCTGGTGCACTGGCGTCGTATGCCGTCGTGCGATCTTGGTCGGATCGGGCAGACACTTAGTTACGCCCCTCCAGGCACTCTCCGGTACGGTACAGTGGAATCACTACAATCACACGCACACGCCGCTCAGCCCGGGCGTGTGCATTACAGCCGCATTCCACAGATGGCATCACGAACTTCCCAAATCCCCTATATATTCCCCTTTTTACTGACTGCCCTGGGTCACGGACTGGGCCAGCCACCGTGATATCCCCGCCATACCGTCATCCATAGGCCCGGCTGCCGAGTACCCCACGGCCCAGGGGGCGCGTCACAGGCAATCCCTGCATGTTCACTGGCTCTCTAAAAGCACCAAACATGCAGGGAGGAGACCCGAGTTCCCGCCCGAGCAACCGGGAAATACACGCCGAGCGTCGAGCTTGTCGAGCACCATGATGCTCGGGTGAGTACCGAATAGTGGCGAGCACGTTCGCTCATCACTAATAAAAATGAAATTCCGGCATTACCCTGTTCCACTGCAAACCCCTGATTCTGATCCACCGGACCAACACCAGATCCTTTGCTAAACCCAACTGGCAGCCTGACAATATCACGTCTGCCTGAATAGCTCCCCAGTAGACATAGGAATGGTCTAACACCCATACTAATACGAGGTTTCCTGTAAATGAGAATTGAAAATAAGGTTGATAACAACAAAACCTTTTACCCCAGCAATGCATAACCAAATACACTAAGACCCTTACAACATGTGTGGTCTAATATAAGTCCTATATCTGGCAGATTCCCATCGACCTATGCTCTTTACCGCTTGAACCCCCAGACCCCATCGGGCCGCCTCTGTAGCTGCCCCATGGTTAGATAAACTTTGACAAAAAATAGCAATGAATTGATAAACTGACAAAGCAGATACATCCTGCTGCACCAAAAATGAACCTGGTACAAAACCTCTCATTTCCATAAACGAGGATACCCATCTAATCGGGCATTCAAACGAACCGATCACACCACGGAACTCCACCATATGACCTCTCCCAACCACGTCAGTCTTCAACCACCTCAAATAACATTGAACTGCTTCGACCGAACATGGCACATCCTGAAATCACAGACCCCCCCTGACACTTGACATTCTTGCGTACCAACTCACTCAATCGAAAGGCCCCAAAAAAGGTCAACATTAAAGATGCCCCAAGCAAGCGGCGTTCATATGTGGCGCCCCTGAGGGTTCAGTCGCCACAGAGGTACTGCACCTCACCCAGAGGTGTGGTATCTCCTTCTCTCAGGTAAGGAGGGAGTGCTGTCCAGAACCCCAACACCCACATTCAACACTACACTGCTCCAGGCCTGCTGGAAGGGCAAGATGCATGTGGGCAGCTCCTGAGCCCTGTCCCTGGCTGGAGTGGGGGGAACCCAGAGGTAGGGGGAACCAGTAGTGGGTGTGGGTGGAGGAAGCAGTTTAAGGGAGCACTTTGACAGTAGATATATAAAGGGAAGCCATCTTAGGGTGGCAGGTCAGTCAGTGAGAGGAGAGAGTGAAGACAGTCTGGGAGCAGAGTCTCGTCAGGAGCTCTGCTCCACAAGTGGGGCCTAGATATAGAGGCCCAGGAGGGGAGCAGAGGAGAAAGGCTCCGTTCTATTGAAGGGATCCCAGGGGGTACGGCGAGTGCAGGACGGCACCCGTACACCCCAAATCTGTCAGAAGACAGAGGGATCGTAGGCCGCAAGAAGTGGACCGGCCCCTGGACCAGCCGTGTTACTTCAAGTCTCGGCTGCGAAAACCGGAGGCTTCTGGCTTATATAGTTCAGTTGTCAAAGCCTCGTTCTAATCTCCGTGAGGGTCAAGCAGGTCCGGGAACTCCAGTCAGACAGGAGGGACTTCAGAGCACCCGAGCGGGACTGAGAGTGGGGAAGCGCAGGGCAGGAGGGAGAAGACCCAGCGTGAAGACGGTCTAGAGAGGAACACAAGAAAGCGGGGTTCCGTCAGGTGCTCCTAAACTACCTGAGGAAGAGCTGAACCCCCATTCTGGTGAACGCAGCGCGACGTGGGAGGCTGTAAGTTGGACAGTGCAACCTGAGGAACTTAACAACTGTGAGTAAAGACTCGGATGACTGCACCGCACTGCCTCCGTCCATTATTTCCTCTGCGTCATCTTCGCCCCCTGCACTACAACGCCCAGCGCAACCACCAGCACTTACACTGCCCTGGAGCTAGCTCTTCCTGTGGAGAGCCACACCATCCCTGCTGCAGTAACATCAGCTTCAGAGGACTGCTCCGCAGCGGCGGCTCCCTTTAGCCACATTCCACAGGTGGGGTCACGAACACTTTACAAATCCCCCATGAATAATTCCCCTTTCTGTTGACCGCCCTGGGCCACGGACCAGGCCATCCACCGTGATATCCCCCACCAGCATCCATAGGCCCGGCTGCCAAGTACCCCACGGCTCTGGGGGCGCGTCACATACTCTGACCTACAAATCTTCCCAACACCCTGCAATAACTGGCCCAAAATTTTAAACGAAACCGGCCACCACCAATTCCTCTTGTTACAATTCATCCGGAAGGTTTTCATAGCCTGCTGCACCAAAAACTCTTTTGTACAATCTTTCCAGCCCAACATTTTGAAAAAGAAGGCCAATCCTGCTAGCCTACTGGCCACCACCAAAAAAGACAAACCCCGTTGAAACGCGCTACCAATCTTATACAGCAACAAATAAGGATGATAATCCACTGTTACCTGCTCACCAGGGCCGGCATCAGCACCCGGCGCACCCGGGCAAATGCCGGGGCCCTGAGCAGGCAGAGGGGCCCACTGGCGGTCGCGCACCCCGCTAGGCTATGGGCGGAGGAGAGCGGTGTCAGCGCCCGCCCTTCTCCGCCGCTTGCTCAGGGCCCCTGCAGCCGGATTCTTACCTCTCCCCGTGCCTCCGCAGATCAGCTGTCTTCCTGCTCTGCGCTCCCTGTGACGTCTCAGGTCAGAGGGCGCGGTGACGCCTTTACACCGCGCCCTCCCCTGAGCCGTCACAGGGAGCGCTGAGCGGGAAGACGCCGACAACGCTGGAGTTCGGACCCGAGCAGCGGGCAGCGGGCAGCAGGTAGCAGGTGAGGAGAAGGGAGGTGAGTATTTGATTTTTTTTTTTTTAATGTATGGAGGCATGGGGCAGTATAAAGAGAAGGGCGGGGGGCATCCTGCATGGGGCATTATAAAGAGAGGGGGGGACATCCTGCATGGGGCATTATAAAGAGGAGGTGTGACAGCCTGCATGGGGCATTATAAAGAGAAGGGGGCATCCTGCATGGGGCATTATAAAGAGAGGGGGGGACATCCTGCATGGGGCATTATAAAGAGGAGGTGTGACAGCCTGCATGGGGCATTATAAGGTGGGGAACAGCCTGCATGGGGCATTATAAAGTGGGGGGCAGCCTGTATGGGGCATTATGTGGGGGGTAACAGCCTGCATGGAGCATTAAAAGGGGGGGGCCTGTATGGGGCATTATGTGGGGGGGGACAGCCTGCATGGAGCATTATAAGGGGGGGGGCTGTATGGGGCATTATGTGGGGGGTAACAGCCTGCATGGAGCATTATAAGGGGGGGACAGCCTGTATGGGGCATTATGTGGGGGGTAACAGCCTGCATGCAGTATTATATGGGGGCCAGTATCCTGTATGGAGCGTTATAAGGAGACCGATATCCTGTATGGAGCGTTATATGAGGGCCAGTATCCTGTATGGAGTTTTATAAGGGGACCAGTATGCTGTATGGAGCGTTATATGGGGGCCAGTATCCTGTATGGAGCTTTATAAGGGGACCAGTATCCTGTATGGAGCGTTATATGGGGGCCAGTATTCTGTATGGAGCCTTATATGGGGGCCAGTATTCCATATGGAGCCTTATATGGAAGTCAGTATTCCGTATGGAGCCTTATATGGGGGCCAGTATTCCATATGGGGGCCAGTATTCCATATGGAGCCTTATATGGGGGCCAGTATTCCGTATGGAGCCTTATATGGGGGCCAGCATTCCGTATGGAGCCTTACATGGGGGCCAGTATTCCTTATGGAGCCTTATATGGGGGCCAGTATTCCGTATGGGGCCTTATATGGGGGCCAGTATTCCGTATGGAGCCTTATATGGGGGCCAGTATTCCGTATGGAGCCTTATATGGGGGCCAGTATTCCGTATGGAGCCTTATATGGGGGCCAGTATTCCGCATGGAGCCTTATATGAGGGTCAGTATTCCACATGGAGCCTTATATGGGGGCCAGTATTCCGCATGGAGCCTTATATGGGGGTCAGTATTCCGCATGGAGCCTTATATGGGGGTCAGTATTCCGCATGGAGCCTTATATGGGGGCCAGTATTCCGTATGGGGCATTATATGGGGGCCAGTATTCCTTATGGGGCCTTATATGGGGGCCAGTATTCCGTATGGGGCCTTATATGGGGGCCAGTATTCCGTATGAAGCGTTATATGGGGGCCACTATTCTGTGTGGAGCGATTCACCGGTTTCTGAGCTATTGTGGAATTTACAATAGATATCACTCATGTAATGTAAGAAGTGAAATCTTTGCATTGTACTATATATATATATATATATATATATATATATATATATATATATTTCTCCGCCGTATCTCTGCATCTCCAACCAAACTGATTTTCCATTATATAACTGCAGAAAAATTGCCCACACGGCCAAGTCAGCCTTGTGCTCTGCAATCAACCTCACAAAATGCAACGGGCATTTAACCCTCGCCGTGGAATGAGACAACCTACACGAAAAAACGCTACCCATAGGTAAGATTCTGCAAGCAAAATTAAGTTTCCCTAAAAAAGATTGCAGAAGCCTCAAACGCAATTTCCTAGCCTGTAAGGCTTCCTGTACGGAATTATTCAAATCCACCAGTTTCTCTGCTGGCAACCTGCATTCCATTTGGACGAAATCAAGCTCAATCTCCAAAAACTTTAAAACTGTAGACAGGCCTTCTGTCTTGTTGACGCGCCTAGGGGATGGGGAAGACTCGGCAACTTGCTACTTGTGTTTTATGTCTTTCTAGTTCTTGCTTTTAATGCATATCCAATACAGTTTTCTTTTAGGGTTTTTTTTCTATATGTTAGTCATTCACACTTATATTTATAGCTCTCAGAATAAAGTGATACGAAAAAATAATTATTTCTATAAAATAGTTTTTATTGTGTAAAATGCAAAAGATATAAAAAAAGGATATAAATGGGGTACCGCTGTAAACGTACTGACCAAAAGAATAACATTGCCTTATCAATTTTACCACACGCGGAACTGCATTAAAAAAAAATTACAGAATTGTTGGTTTTTGTTTATTCCTCCTCCAAAAAATCGGTATAGAAAGCGATCAAAAAATGTCAAATGCCAGAAAATGGCACCAATAAAAAGTCAACTTGTCCCTCAAAAAACAAGCCATCACATGACTCTGTCGCCCGAAATCTGGAAAAATTATAGCTCTCAAAAAATGGCGACGCAAAACCTAGTCTTTGAAAAAAAAGCGTATTTTCGTGTGTGACAGCTGTCAATCATAAAAAACCAATATGAATCTGATATCGCTGTAATCGCACCGACCCGAATAATAAAGTCATCTAATCAATTATACTGCACGAGGAGCGGCGTAAAAAATAAACTCTAGGTTTGTGCTATGGTCAGGGTTGGGCTAGGGTTAGGGTTGGGCTAGGGTTGGGTTGGGCTAGGATTGGGCTTGGGTTAGAGTTAAGCTAGGGTTAGGGTTGGGCTAGGGTTAGGGTTGGGCTAGTGTCAGGGTTGGGTTAGTGTTGGGCTAGGGTTAATGTTGGGCTAGGGTTAGGATTGGGCTAGGCTTAGGGTTGGGCTAGGGTTAGGGTTGGGTTAGGGTAGGGTTAGGGTTTGGCTAGGGTTAGGGTTGGGTTAGGGTTGGGCTAGGGTTAGGGTTGGGCTAAGGTTAGGGTTGGGTTTGTGCTAGGGTTAGGGTTAGGATTGGAGTTGTATTAGGGTTGGGGTTGTATTGGGGTTGGGGTTGGGATTTTTTTAAAAGTAAAGAAAAAAAAAATGACGACGATATGGCGAGTGACATGCTCGAGTCTCCGCCACATATGTTTTGCAGCTATTATATAGCCAAAAAAACCTTGCGGGGATTGCCTGCCATGCATGAGCGATCGCCATATGATTTTTTGGGTGTCTAATAACCGTGAAACATGCCGGGCAGGGACTCGAGCATGTCACTCCAGCACCTGTGATACTTGGTGCTTACCCGAGTACCCGATGCAAACTCAAGTAGCGAGCACTTGCGCTCGAGACTAAAGACAACTTATTCAATATGATGACCTTATGTTATCAAATTATGTGTCGTACCTCTGGGTTCAAAATGTTTACTATACCCCTTGATAAAATCCTTGAGGGGTCTAGTTTCCAAAATGGTGTCACTTGTGGGGGGATTTCCACTGTTTAGGCACATGAGGGGCTCTCCAAAAGCAACATGGCGTCTGCTAATTATTCAAGCAAATTTTACATTCAAAAAGTCAAATGGCGCTCCTTCCCTTCCAAACCCTGCCGTGCACCCAAACAGTGTTTTTTCCCCACATATGGGGTATCGGCGTGCTCAGGAGAAATTGCTCAACAAATTGCATGGTGCAATTTCTCCTGTTACCCTCACGAAAATCCTAAACTGGAAGCTGAAAAACATTTTTGTTGGAAAAATGTGAAAATTTTATTTTTACCACTCAATGTTCTAAACTTCTGTGAAGCACCTGGGGGTTCAAAGTGCTCACCACACACCTAGATAAGTTCCCTGTGGGGTCTAGTATCCAAAATGGTGTCACTGTTTAGGCACATCAGGGGCTCCCCAAACGCAACATGGCATCGGCTAATTATTCAAGCAAATTTTACATTCAAAAAGTCAAATGGCGATCCTTCCCTCCCGAACCCTGCCGTGCGCCAAAACAGTGGTTTTCCCTCACATATGGGGTATAAGCGTGTTCAGGAGGAATTGCACAACAAATTTTGTTGTCTATTTTTTCCCGATACCCTGGCAAAAATAAAAAAAATGGGGTCTAAAGTAACATTTTTTTGAAAAAAGTTAAATGTTCATTTTTATCTTCCACATTCCAAAAATTCCTGTGAAGCACTTAAAGGTGGTTTTGAGCACCTTGAGGGGTGCAGTTTTTAGAATGGTGTCACTTTTGGGTGTTTTCTGTTATAAAGGCCCCTCAAAGTTACTTCAAATGTGATGTGGTCCCTAAATTTTAATTAGAAGATTATAAATTCAAGGTGATGTAATTGAAAAAAAAAATCTATATATAGAGAATGGGGTATTAGAAAATACAATAAAAAATAATAATAAAATTAGCGCTGATCTAATTGAAGAGCATAGACAGTGGAGTAGTAAAATAATAAAGTTTTATTTTTAGATAAAAGATACAATTAAAAATATCTACATGCGTATAGTAAATATTGGTTGTTTAAAAGGCTAAAAATAAGGCACAAAGGGTCCTGGGGTATTGTTCAGACCTGGATGTAGATTAAGGTGGATCCTATTAGGAGAAGAGAGGAAGAATGAAGTTAATATGAATTACATGCTAGGGTAAGTTTAAAAGAAGTTAGAAGGACAGGGACGTACCTGTGGAAGGGTACAGGTATTGTTTATCTTCTATTAACCCTAGGTGGGGTTTGTGTGGATCCTGGTTGAGGACTTACTTGGGGTCTCTGGAAGTTAGTTCGTTGGCACAATAGTATTATCCTAGAGCGATTTAAGGTATACTTGGTTTATGGGGGGTGTAACCGATGACATCCGGTGTAAAGGTATGGTATAGGAAGGGTAGTTACCTGGTACAAGCAGCCGGTACCTGGAGTATCAGGTGGACTGCCAGGTGGATGCATTCACTCCTGGTGTATCGGTCTGGGATTTTTTTTGAAGATTGGCCCAGTGGGTGGCTCTAGGGGAGAGAAGTGTAAGGGACGAGGAAAAAATGACACAGTGGGTGTGAGAATCTGCCAGAGCTTGCTGGGGGTATCTTTAGGTGCAATAAAATGCAGGAGATATATAGTAAATAGTACCGTATATATAATGGATATAGGAGTCCTTGAAGGTACAGTGCTACTGAAGGCGATCCTTCAGGGGCAGGTAGAGGTTGTCAGATCTATTAGACTGACCTGTAGTCCAACCGATTTTTTGTGGGAAAAATTAGAAATCGCTGGTCAACTCTTAACCCTTATAAACCCCTTACAAAAAAAAAAAATTGGTTCCTAAACTGTGCTGATGTAAACTAGACATGTGAGAAATTTTATTTATGAATTATTTTGTGTGACATATCTCTCTGATTTAATGGCATAAAAATGAAAATTTTGAAAATTGCGAAATATTCATTCATTATTGTGAAAGTTGGTTAAGAAAATAAGTCCTTCTGTAGAAAAGGATCTGGAGGACAATTGGCCAAAATATTCCTAATACAATTTTTCATCAAGCTTCAATGTGAATGGTACTGAGTCGTAAATCTTACCTTTGACTCTAGTGGTCACTTCTTGGCGGAGTGTACTAGTTCATATCAACTAGTATTTCCGGCTCTAATTATGCCTATTTAATATATCATGGTATCCACTTAATCCTATGCAGCATGATCTATACTACCGGATGACAGAGACTCTAGATCAGTAAAATCAATTTTATTTGATAAATGCAAATTTAAAAAAACAGGAAAGAAAGAACAGAGTGGGGACAAGAAACCTCCAATGCAGAGAGGTGCAATGTAAAGCTGCGTTGCATCAATATAAAATTACTACATAAATAAAGATCCTAACAGGTATGACTAGGAGCTAGAACAGAGCCGAACAATGTACAATTCCAAAAATTGGTAAGATATAGATGGGAGTATCCATAAAGTGCCAACACTGCATAATGGGATATGTATTACCAGAATGATAAATATCCAAATGCTAATTACTACCAGCCAAAGATAAAGATAATATAAAGTAAAGTGCCTGTATACTTTGGTGGTCATTAAGCTCCTATCTGCCAATACATCCTAACAGAGTACCTAAATGAGTACAGCTCTGCTTACATATACTTCCATCACAATAACATACAAACAAGGGATCACTTAGGTGTAGTAGTAAATTAATTGTAGTTGTGTTGTATGTCAGGGACAAGACGCAAGTGTATAGCTTCACCTCTCAGAACCCATATGCCGTTTCGCATCACGCTTCCTCCGGGGGTGTGTCAGTACTCTAAGGGGCCAGTGTATATATAGTGTGGTCTATCCAATCCGGTTACTTAATGCATAGGAGCAGAAAGGAACAGTGCCAAGGATAGGCGTAATCCTAGAAGGAGCGGTCAGCATTCAAATGAACTGACGTGATATTGTGCAAATTTCTAACAGCTGCGGGATCGACTGTAGCGGGGCATCGCGTGCATGCTCAGTCCCCAAAATTGCCGAGTAATGCCCATGGGCAGAGTATTTTCCCGGTGGCTGTCTTTGGCTACCAGGGGAATTTCCAGGTTCGAGCACCGCATTATGGTTACCAGTTTAATGAAAAAGGATTTGAATATTTGGAAACAATTTCTCCTCAATTTTAATGGTCGCACTTGCTGTCAGTCAGCCGAAGTCTCCAACTCTGAATTGCAGACATTCACCGACTCTGTGGGGTCCACCGGGGTTGGTGCTATTTTTGGCAGTGAATGGTGGGCATGGCGGCATGGATTAGCTCTGGTCTGTGCGGTAACATTTCCTTCCTTGAACCATTCCCTATTGTGGTAGCTGTTGAGCTCTGGGGTCTCAGGCTCGCGAACAGAAGGGTTTGTTTCTGCTCAGACAACTCTGGAGTGGTAAGCTACATAAATAACTTCACATCTTCCTCTTTGCCGATTCTAGCACTACTCAGGTATTTGGTTCTTCGGTGCCTTCAATTTAACATCTGGTTTAGGTCTCGGCATATTCCAGGAGTTAAGAATGTATGTGCAGATGCATTGTCACGTTTTCGTTGGCAGGCATTCTGGGATCTCATGCCGGAGGCTTCCAAGGAAGGCACGCCCTGCCCCCCGGAGCTATGGGAGGTACCAATGAGCGGATGCTATCGTTGATCCTGACTTCTTTGGTTCCAGCTACATGAAATGCTTATGATAAGACATGGAATGAGTGGTGTCTTTTCGTGGGGCCATAATTTTTTGAAAAAGATGCTTCTTCTCTTACAGGCCTCACGTTTCAGTATTTCTTACACTTGAAGGATTTGGGTGTTTCTGAAACTGTAGCTCAGAGAAAATTGGCGGGTTTAAGTTTTCATTTCCGCCTAAGGGGTATTTTTGATTTTACCAAGTCTTTTCTTATTCGTCAAGCATTGAAGGGCTGAAAAAAGGAGATAGTCAGAAAAGAATGCCCGGGTCCCATTTCTTATTCAATGCTGTGCCGCTTGATCTCCGCGACCCATATGTAAAGACAAATACAAGGCGGCCCTATACAATACAGTTTTTTCCTTAGCAATTTTCAGGGCCTTTCGGGTTGGTGAGCTCGTTGCACCGTCAAAAGAAAAGCCAGGAGGTTTACTAAGAGACGACCTTTTCATCGGCAATGAGTTTTTCATTTTTCTTGTTTTCAGCCAATATTGCCATCCGTGTTACAGCAAACTCTCTCATGGGAACCCAAAATAAGGGTAAGTAAATGGCAGGGTTGAGGATAAAGGTGCTCCGCTCTGAAGTCAAAAGATATAATGATATTAATGAAAATACAAGTACTAGGATTACTTGGCACCAAAAAAAACAGAAAACTAAATTAAAAAGATGTGAGAAGTAGTGATGAGTGAGTATGCTCTGTTAACCCTTTCGGCGAGCATGCTCGGGCGAACACTAAGTATCTTCAGCATGCTCAGGTGTTATGTTTCATTCTCTCTGTGTCCATGATTTGCGACTGTTTGACAGCTTTAATACATGTGAGGAATGCTTAAGAAACAGACATTCCTCACATGTATTAAAGCTGTCAAACAGTCGCAAATCAGGGACACAGAGAGACTGAAACATAACACCTGAGCACGCTGAAGATACTCGGTGTTCGCCTGAGCAAGAGCGCCGAAAGGGTTAACAGAACATACTCACTCATCACTAGTGGGAAGGGTAAAATATGGCATTAATCACCAGGAGATAAAAACAATCACCAATAAAAATAGTCACCTAAGAACACATGAAACCTAACTAGCATTAAATAAACATTACAACATTGATCCAAAGCCGGGGGTCTCGTTAAGGCCCTATGGGGTTAAAGTGCAGAATCGAAAGATCCATCTGCTTTCTAATTGGGCTAATACTTTTCCAAAATCCCCACCCCTTTGACCCAAATCAATCTGGTCGATAGCCCTAACTTTAAGACCTTTAGGGCTACAATTATGGTATAACTTAAAATGATGCGGAATAGTCTTAAGTACAGTGGGGTCATCAATACTACTTGCTTTTTTGATGTCCCGCACATGCTCCCTTACCTGTATCTTCAGTTCTCTGGTGGTAAGGCCAAAGTAGAGCTTCTGCCAAGGACATTCGGCATAGTAAATAACTCCTTTAGAGATGCAGCCTGTCTGCTTCTTCTGCAGAGCTTCCATGGGTTGGTGCAGTCAATGGTGCTCCAGACTCCCCTTCAGGGACAATAATTGCAATGGAGGAAGCAGCTACCAGTCCCAGCCCAACTATGACACATTCTTAATGTGGGTCAAAGATGCTCCGTGCCTGCGACTCCACTTCTCCTGAACAAAGGCGGCCTTCTGGTGGTCGGGATGTACATAAGGGGGTCACTTCCCGTTTTTGAGTGGTGGCACTTAACAAAAATAATAATTTAATAGATCATAAATTAAAAAGTAAGTCATGCACTGGATGACGAAACACAGAAGGAGGCAACACATTACATAATGGTGGTATAGGGGTCCAGAACATTAAGGTAACAACATGTTCCAAGTGCATATCAAAAGAGCTGAGCCTATAGACAAGAAACTGGACATAGAGTATGATACAAATAGTCAGTTGGACACCGCTAAGTATACAGTATATGTATATACTCATGGACTATCCTACCCCTGACATGACGCCAACCCTGGTGCTTGTTTCGGCACAACTGGCTAATAGAGCAGACTTGATTGGCGCATGCTATGATTAGAGTTTGGGATCAGGCACAACTCTCTGAATAAGTCATGTACTGTGTAACGTCAGAACATGCGACCGGAGTCCCAATCCACATGAAGTGATACGCGGAAGGGAGTCTGATCACACGACCACAACAGCCGCTGCTCTAGATACAGCCGGGCATGCAGCCTGTCCTCCTGCCCCGCACATGTGCACCACCGGTAGTATGCCAGTGTATCAGCCAGAAAGGAAAACTTACAGCAGCTGGCAGGACTCCTAGCAATGAAGTTCTATCATACCACATACTGAATATCAGAACTTGACTGTGACGTCATCCTCCTTCCTCCCCTTCTATACACCAACCTACCCGCCTTCATCAGTGTATGATTGGGCATTTTTTCATAAGAAAAAAACTCATTTGTCACCACCCGACTGTTTATATAATAATTATTGAAAACTTAAGATCATACTGAATAGATTTTTGTAAATCTTAAAATCATTCAATAAAAAATTATTTAAAAAAAAAAACTTACCTTTTTTTTTTTACTTTGCCGCTGTACTGCTGAAGCAGCATAAGAAAGCTCTGAGGAGCCTAAGGGGAAGCCAAAAAATTGTTCAATAGTGTTTATAATGGAGAAGAAAGGACGGGAGGGTCGGTGAGTTTAGAAGTCGGGAACTGAATAGGGAAATGCTTTTCTCTCACTATGGGTAAAGGCCCACCAGTAATAGCGATAGACATTTAACTATTGGTTTCTTCCATTAAGATATACAATATAGTATGAAGATATAAAGGAAAGACACAATATTATGAGCCTCAGTGTAACAACACGTCACAGACTATAATGGGGGAAGCTTTTACTTACTTTGGTGGACGTTGTGCTTTTTCATCTTTACTGGTGCTGAAGAAATAGAAGAAATGATCACAAATAAATACCCTATAAAATAATTATCGGGAACAAAGCCTAGTCCCAATAGGACACAGACAATAAATATAAAGTCTCTCCTATACATTTCTACATGATGTAGATATCTGGATAGATGTCATTACTAATTATTAGCTCCTAGTATAAATATCACTTTCACATTCGTGGTGACTGATCTTCTGCTAGGATGAATCATTGAATACTTTTGCATCTAGAAGACAGCAATTAGGACATAAGGGGGCGTCCATTTGTGGGAAGAGGGTAAAGTACCTACATGTATTTGACATGGCTCCTGCTCGATCTTGTGAAGCATTTTGGTATCCACCATTTCCGTTTGCGTCTTAAAAATATCCAAACAAACAAATTGAGATACAGGCAGTTCACATTATCATCCTGATCAGTCTATGAGGATATACACAGTGATATTGTCCTGTGTAATGTGCGGCGCTTATGTCACAATATGACGTCATCGTTCAAAAGTCCAAGGTCTCATTGGAGTAAATGCCGCCATGATTGCACTTATTACTTACGGCATTGGCTCTGTGTCGGCCCACGCTGTCTTTACTTTTGGCCTGTAACAAAAATGAAGTTTTTATTAGAAACAGAGAAACTTAGAAAATATCAGAAAATATCATCTAGTGTGTGTCCTTAATACTGTAAATGCAATAACTTAGAGAGTCTATCAGTAGGATCGTCCCTCCTAAGCCGCCAAAATGGGCATGTAGGTCACTGGAAGTTGAATAAAATGACACCTTGATATCTGCAATCCGATGTCTTAATCCAGAGAAATCCATATTTTCTTACCACTCCAAAGTGGCCATGGGGCACTGGAAATGGTTTTGCTGATGGCCACTGTGACTACCAAGGTTGAAGGTAGAGGAGATGATGTCCGTTCCAGTGGCCCATTGCCACATTGAAGCGGCATCGCTAATCAGACAAGACCAGGAGCCGGGAAAATTGTTCTTACTATAACCCTGGTGTAGGGGACCCCAAGTCAATAACCCCCTCCAATATGTACAAACATGTTTTATATCCTTCTCAGTAGAGATGAGCGAGTATAGTCGTTACTATTCAGTACTCGCTGAATAGTACGGTACTCGGGCTACTCGTTACTCCGCGAGTTTCCTTGTGATTACTCGCTGAGTAACGAATGTAATGTACTGTAAGTCAATGGGAAATGCGAGTAAGCCGTATGATTGTTTAAAAGCCGGCGGTAAAAAGCAGCCGGCTTTTAAACAATCACACAGCCCCATACTGCTTCCCCGCAGCCTCCCATCCCAATCCTCCACTCCCCCCGCTGCCTCCCATCCCGATCCTAAGTTAGGACCGGGCGGAGAGCGCAGCACCAGGGAGCGGGGAGCGAAGGACCCGGGCGGGGAAGCCGGCAGTGAAAAGACTTCACCGCCGTCTTTCCTGTTTGGGGCTGCGCTCCCTGATGTATGCTCCCCGCTCCCTGGTGCTTTGCACATCAGGGAGCCCAGCACCGAAAGGGAAATCCGGCGGTGAAGTCTTTTCACTGCCGGCTTTCCCACCGGTTATTTCAAATGAACAGCTGAGGTATCAGCTGATGCTGATCAGCTGTTCATTTGAAGTAGCCGCGGTGCCCTCAGAGGGTTCATGTGAGTTCATGCTTGACTGGATGAACTCACATGAACTTTTCCACGGCCGCACAGCTCAGCTACATCTCTGGTAGAGAATCTTTACCAGAGATGTAGCTGAGCTAAAGAAGAAGACTACATTGGACTACCTCGGACTGAAGATAATTTTTTTAATAAAGATGGAGTCTCTAAGTGTTTTTTTGTTTTATTTCTAATAAAATATTTTTTTCTATGTGTTTTGTTTTTTTTAAATACTTTACTAGAAATTCATGTCTAATATTGGCGTGACCCCATGAATTTCGGGCTTAGGGCCAGCGGATAATACAAAGCTGGCCCTAACCCCTTTGTTACCCAGTGAGCCACCGCACCAGGGCCCTGGATGACTTAGATACAGCGCCAGAAGATGGCGTTTCTATGAACGCGCCATTTTCTGGGGTGGCTGCGGACTGCAATTCGCAGCGAAGGGGGGCAGAAAGCTGTGGATTCCAGCCCTCAGCTGCTTAGTTGTACCTGACTGGACACAAAAATAGGGCGAAGCCCCACGTATTTTATTTTTCATTATTTAATGAAATTCATGAAATAATGAAAAAAAAGGGGCTTCCCTATATTGTTGTGTCCGGCCAAGACAAATAGGCAGCTGGGGGTTGGGGGCAGCCCGTTCCTGGATGCTGTACCTGGCTGACATATAAAAATATGGCGAAGCCCACGTCAAAATTTTTGGGAAAAATTAATTAAAAAATGAAAAAATAAATAATAATTTAGGGACTGCATCTTTATTAACCCCTCAAGTGTCATTTAGTGTTAAAATAAAGGATTTATTAAAAAAAAAATTGGCGTGGGATCCCCCATAATTTTGGTCTCTAGCGGAGGTTAAGCAGATGGCTGGGGCAGATGTTTGAAGCCTGGAAGGGGGGTAACACCCATGGAGCTGTAAATGTAAAAATGTAAAAAAAACACAACACATAAAAAAAAATATTTTATTAGAAATAAAACAAAAAAACACTTAGAGACTCCATCTTTATTAAAAAAATTATCTTCAGTCTGAGTTAGTCCAATGTAGTCTTCTTCTGTAGCTTAGCTACATCTCTGGTAGAGATTCTCTACCAGAGGTGCAGCTGAGCAGTGCGGCCGTGGGAAAGTTCATGTGAGTTCATGCAGTCAAGCATGAACACACATGAACCCTCTGAGGACACCGCGGCTACTTCAAATGAACAGCTGATCAGCATCAGCTGATACCTCAGCTGTTCATTTGAAATAACCGGCGGGAAAGCCAGCAGTGAAAAGACTTCATCGCCTGCTTTCCCGTTCGGTGCTGCGCTCCCCTCTCCCTGATGTGCGCTCCCCCGCCACCTCCCATCCCGATCCTAAGTTAGGACTGGGCAGGTAGCAAAGCAGCAGGGAGCGGGGAGCATAAATCAG
This sequence comes from Phyllobates terribilis, assembly GCF_046119375.1. Classification (NCBI taxonomy): domain Eukaryota; kingdom Metazoa; phylum Chordata; class Amphibia; order Anura; family Dendrobatidae; genus Phyllobates; species Phyllobates terribilis. Next base: position 108,145,578 of record NW_027362773.1, read on the forward strand.
GGAGCGCAGCACCGAACGGGAAAGCCAGCGGTGAAGCCTTTTCACTGCCGGCTTCCCCGCCCGGGTCCTTCGCTCCCCGCTCCCTGGTGCTGCGCTCCCCGCCCGGTCCTAACTTAGGATCAGGATGGGAGGCGGCGGGGAGAGCGGAGGATTGGGATGGGAGGCTGCGGGGAAGCAGTATGGGGCTGTGTGATTGTTTAAAAGCCGGCGGCTTTTTACCGCAGGCTTTTAAACAATCATGCGGCTTACTCGCATTTCCCATTGACTTACATTGGACTCGCAACTCGTAACGAGTACCCGAGTACTCGTTACAAGTATAGCGAGTCCGATTATTTCACTACTCGCTCATCCCTACTCATCAGTCTAAGTGATAACAAGTTATTCATCAGCTACTAAACCATATGCAGCCTATAATATCTGTATATGTCACTGTCTCTCTACTTACAGGGTGGTGGTCTCTGCGCTGTGGTCTTCTTCTCTTCTCTCTAACTCTATTCTATCCATTTCTTCTTCTCCCTCCTCTTCCTCACTACTGGACACATAACATAGACTACATGTAGTAACGCTCTCATAAATGACCACTGTTGTAATCGCTCTTTTATGGGGAGTGTTGGAGTGGCTTCATGCCCCTATTTCTCCCCAAATAACATTCATTGATCCCTTTACAAAGGTAGAACTACAGACGAGTGTATGGGCAGCCATGTTTTATATGTTCCTCCATCTCTACCCAGATATAATCAGTCATTCATCAGTTACTAATAAGCATCTACGATCGTATACATCCCATAATATCTGTATATGTCACTATCTCTCTACTTACAATGTGGTGGTCTCTGCACTGTGGTCTTCTTTTTGTCTTATCTTAATCATTATATACTCTTCTTCCTCCTCTTCCTCACTACTGGACACATAACATAGACTATATGTAGTAACGCTCTCATAAATGACCACTGTTGTAATCGTTATAACAAGTCATTTCCCATTTACTATTAAATATCTACAATCGTCTACAATCTATAATATCAGTATATGTCACTGTCTCTCTACTTACAGTCCGAAGCTATCTCCGCTTCCATCCTCCTCTCTTATCACTGCTATTATGTGAGCGATGTATATTTTTCCTTCCTCTTCCTCACTACTGGACATATAACATAGACTATATGTAGTAACGCTCTCATAAATGATCACTGTTGTAATCGTTATAACAAGTCATTTCCCATTTACTATTAAATATCTACAATCATCTACAATCTATAATATCAGTATATGTCACTGTCTCTCTACTTACAGTCCGATGTTCTCTTTTCCGCCATTTTCCTCTCCTCTCTCTGATGTTACACTCTCTATAATCTCTTCTCCCTCCTCTATCTCACTATTGGACACATAATATAGAACAAATGCAGGAGGTTTTTTTATTTGCAGTAGTTTTATAATTGAATTTATAAAACAAAGCAAAAAAAGCGGCATTCAGAGTTCTGCACATTTATAGTAGACGTCCCATTCCCAGAAAACTGCACCTTGTATAGTAAATAGTTTATTGCTCCTTCTGTGACCTTCCGTTCATTATCCCCGTTCTCACCAATTGACATTAATTATCCTTTTTACCGAACTACAGCCGTATCAGCCATAGGGACTGCAATAAAGAAAGCAAGTTGGACAGAGAGGTGGAGCCGGGAGAGAGAGACAAGTGCAGGAAGAGAGCTGCACAAGTCTCCCTCTCCTGCCTGACAATGATCGGTGCAGGAGAGGAGGCTGGAGGTTACCTGGAAAGGTCCTAATTAGCTCTAGGCCCCTCCCTGATGTCACTTACATGCAAGGAATTTTATAGAATGGAGGAATAGAAATGGAGAACAACTTTATTGACGGTAGGGAAATGCTCATGAATAAAGGAAAAGGATCGGACCTCAATGGTCTTTTGTTTTTGGCTCCTCCATCAGTTATTATGTATATGCAGTCATTTTTTATACTAAGTGACTGAAAGTGCCATAACTATAACTATACAATGTTCTATATTGTATGTATATATCACTTATTATATATTTAGGCTCACACGCTCCACTTACCTAATCACACTACTATTCTCACTCTTCCCAGTTGTTTCCTCTTCTTCCTCGCTGTCATCTTCCTCACTATCAGACACATAAAATAAGTCATATAAATCATATATAATGTACTTTGACATCCAGAGGACAGAGGGTTATATGAAGACTCAGGTAGTACAGTTAACCCCTTATTGAGGGCGCACTATGTCTGTATGATGCAGGCTCAAGAGTTGAGTCTGCTCCCTGCAGCACCAATGATGACTGTTACATAGCTTGCACCCAACAGTAACTGATGCAATTGGAGCTAGTCAAGATTACATTAGTTGAACCCTTTAAATGCTGCTGTGAAGTATGACAATAGTATTAAAAAGAGGATTTAACACAGCGGCTGAAACTTTGTATGCCCGGCAGCTCCCCACGCAAGGCGATCGTAGGGTGACGATTGGCTGCAATTACAGCTAGGGGTCTGCTGGAGGCCTCCACTTCTGCCATGTGTGATCTCCTACGAAGCCCAGCCTGAACCTTCTGTACCCATAACAAGTCATTCATCAGTTATTATTAAACATCTACAATCATATCCAGCCAATAATATCTATATATCTCACTATCTGGGATTTCCCCAGTCCTCATCTATGGTTTCCATTAATGCAGCAATGAAAGTTCTAATAACTTACTTGATGGATTCCGTGCTCGCCCAGGCTGTTTTTATTTTTTTTGGCCTATAAAAATGTAGCTTTTGTTAGAAACAGTGATACTTAAAAAACCTACAGAAAATATCACCTATATAGTGTGTCTATAATGCAGTAACAAATGATAGCATTCAGGGCATAACTGTATGGAGTAATAAGGAAAAAAATAGTTTTATGGTATCTAAGATGAACATTTACATATAGCTCTAGGGAGTGTAGAGCGAGCAGTCACATTGGGACCCCCTCATCTACCACATATATATTCATCACTGTTACAAATGGTTTTTGGTAGTTGAGGGGCCCTGTTACATATTTTGTATTGGAGCCCAAGAGGTTGAAGTTACATCTCCGATTGCATCTACGTCTCATATTGAAAAGAAACTGACGACTACAAACAGTGAGAGTCGTGGACCATGATTGCACCAGTTACTTACGGCAATGACTCTTCATTAGGCCCTCCGATGTTTCTATGGGACTCAACGTGCCTGAAATGAAAAAAATACAGCTCTGGTTAGAAGAATTGATACTTAGGAAGCCAATGGATAAAATTATCTGCCGTGATGTGCAGAAAGGCTGTGCACTCTCTCACCGGCAACAAAACAGAGCGCACTGTCAGTGCACATTGTAAGACGAATTCCCAGCTTGCAGAGACCAGCACCGCCTCTGTAATTAACGCAACTTGTGGGGGCCGGTGCTTGTCTCTGCAAGCTGGGTATTCATCTTACAAGGTGAACTGACAGTGCACTCTATTTTGTTGCTGGCTCATTACTACTGATCTGAGCTGGTGAGAAAGTGCACTGTCTTTGTGCACAGTGCACAGTGCACATCACACAGGGACTAGCCCAGCCCTTGAAATGAAGGTCACTGTTGATGCTTCATTTCAGGGAGAGGGCAGAGGCAGTGACTGCAGCTTCTACCCCCTGATGGTGTTTTGTTTGAGTGTCCCAGCATGCACTGGGATTTTCAAACAAAGCCTCATCAAAAAGGAAGTAAGAAAAAAAAGATGTCACATGCCTGCAAAGAATTTTATAGAATGGAGGTACAGAAAGGGAGAACAACTTTATAGACGGTTCGGAAATGCTCATGAATTCAGAATTTGATGTTTTATACCATGTGGCTTAAAATGCCATAACTATAAGTGCATATTGTTCTCTGTTGTATGTATTTATCACCCATTATATATTTAGTCTCAGACTCTCCACTTACCTACTCATAGTCCAATTTTCACTCTCCCAAGTTGGTTCCTCCTGTTCTTCCTCACTATTGGACACATAAAATAAGTGATATAAATCATATATAATCTACACTGACATCCAGATAACACTGAGCTATATGACGACTGGGGTATATCCTGAATGAAGAGTCCCGGTTAACCACTTTTTGGGGGCGCACAGTCTCTGTATGGTGCGGGCTCAAGAGTTGAGTCTGCTCCCTGCAGCACCGTTGATGGCTCTGTTACATAGCTGACACCCAACAGTAACTGATGTAATTGAAGCTAGCCGTGATTGCATTAGTTTAACCCTTTAAATGCTGCTGTGAAGTATGACAGCAGTATTAGAAAGGGGATTTATCTTGTTGGCTGTCATTTTGTATGCCCGGCAGCTCCCCACGCAGTCGATTGTAGGGTGCCGATTGGCTGCCATTGCAGCTAGGAGTCTACTGGAGGCCTCCACTTCTGCCATGTGTGATCTCCTACAAAGCCCAGCCTGAACCTTCTGTACCCATAACAAGTCATTCATCAATTACTATTAATCATCTACAATCATATTCAGCCAATAATATCTATATATCTCACTATCTCTCTACTTACATTCCGATGTTATCCTCTCTGCTGTTCTCCGCTTTAATCTCTACCACTTTATTAATGCTGTTATCTTCCTCTCTACTGAATACATAACATAACTCTTTATAAGTGAGGGTTAAAGGGGGTCCACACATTGCAATCATGGTGCATTTTTTTGCAATGGTTTCCCAAAATCATTGCAAAACTGTGATTTTGGGAAAACCTGAGACAGCAATAAAAGTTCTGATAACTTACCTGATGGATTCCACGCTCGCCCAGGCTTTTATTGGTGTAATTGGCCTATAAAAATGTAGCTTTTGTTAGAAACAGTGATATTTAAGAAACCTACAGAAAGTATCATCTATATAGTGTGTCTATAATGCAATAAAAATGATAGCATTCAGGGGCATAACTATATGGAGTAATAAGGAAAAAAACAGTTTTATGGATCTGAGATGAACATTTACATATAGCTCTAGGGAGTGTAGAGCGAGCAGTCGCATTGGGACCCCCTCATCTACCACATATATATTCATCACTTTTACAAATGGTTTATGATAGTTGAGGGGCCCTGCTACATATTTTATATTGGAGCCCAAGAGGTTCAAGTTACATCTCCGATTGCATCTACATCTCATAGTGAAAAGAAGCTGAGGACTACAAACAGTGAGAGTCGTGGACCATGATTGCGCCAGTTACTTACGGCAGTGACTCTTCATTAGGCCCCCCGATGTTTCTGTGGGACTCCATGTGCCTGAAATGAAAAAAGTACAGCTCTGTTTAGAAGAAGTGATGCTTAGGAAGCCTATGGATAAAGTTATCTGCCGTCTTAAGGCAGTGCACTCTCTTTCCGGCAACAAAGCAGAGCGCACTGTCAGTAGTGCGCATTGCAAGATGAATTCCCAGCATGCAATGACCAGCACCGCCTCTGCAATTAACGTAACTCGTGGGGGCCAGTACTCGCCTCTGCAAGCCGGGTATTTGTCTTACAAGGTGAACTGACAGTGCGCTCTGCTCTGTTTCCAGGCTCATTACTGCTGATCTGAGCCAGCAAGAAAGCGCACTGTCTTTATGTACAGTGCACAGTGCACATTGTGCAGAGACTAGCCCATCCCCTGAAATGAAGGTCAATGCTGTCGCTTTGTTTCAGGGAGAGGACAGAGGCAGTGACCGCCGCTTCTATCCCCTAATGAGTAATGACACTTTGTTTGAGAATCCCAATTTTCAAACGAAGCGTCATCAAAAAGGAAGTAGGAAAAAGAAAGAAAAGCAGTTAAATAGTGTTGTGAGAGAACGATAGGGAATTTTTATTTAAAGTATAAATTGTAAAATACAATAAAGAAATATTATCTATATAACGTGTCCCTCAGATAACAGCATGGACATCACCTCCAGAATCTATATAGCTCTACGTTCACATAGGTTGTACTGCACAGTATGATTATCCTTTAATCTAGGGCTCCAAGACAATATTTGGTCGCTCAGGAGTCTGGGTAAATTTTTGGTGTTACTGTAATTTGCTCATGACCTCATTGTTATCCTACAGGGGAAAGGGATGAGCAACAGTATGAAGAATTAAATGGGGTCTAAATTCTTTATTATTGAAAGCAATTGTATCCTTCATATGGAAACATTGTAAATGCCCATGAGTGAGAGCGGCAATGCCATGATACCATCACTGTGGAGTCCTCCCCTTATTGGGACACATACTACTCCTATAGGAATGTGGTAGGAAGATAAATACCTGAATGTTCTCTTGGTGTTCTCTATTGTCTCAATCAATCTGTTATGGAAAAAGCCAAGAAAAAGACAATGAATAATATTACACACAAACATTTACAAAAATGGTAAGAAGATAAATGATACTATTGAGGCTTAATATAACCAGTGCATTATTACAGAGAGAATATGGGAGAATGAGTAATCCCAGTAATATCAGATACATACATCCCACCCGGATATTCCTCCTCCTCCACTGCTGGCTTCATCCTATTAAAGCGTCAGGGTATGTGCCCACGATGCAGATTTGAAGCAGAAATCTCCTTGGCAGAAAAAGCGCATGCGGATTTTACATACGTTTTTTTCAAGCGTTTTTCCAAGCGATTTTGAACATCACTTGGAAAAAGGCTTAACAAGTTGGTCACACAATATAAATCCATGCAACTGGGAAAAAAAACCTTATACTCACCTCTCCGGCGGCCCTCGGTCTCCTCCCGTCCTCTCTCCTCGGCGGCCCACGGTGTACTGGCAGAACCTGCGGTAACGTCATTTAGTCAGCTGATGGTCACACGACCATCACCTGACTGCTGACGTCAGCAGTCGCGTGACCATCAGCTGACTAAATGACGTCACCGCAGGTCCTGCCAGTACACCGTGGGCCGCCGAGGAGAGAGGATCGCCACTGGGAGGAGACCGAGGGCCGCCGGAGGAGTGAATATGAATATTTCCTTTTTATTTTTTACTTTTTAATTCTTTTTTAACTTGCAGGTACAATAGTACCCGGGTCGGATGAGAGTCTCCTCCTCTCCCAACCGGGGTACCATCCGCGCATTGAACCGCATGGAAACATGGGGATGTTATGCGGTTCAATGCAAGTCAATAGGCGCGATTTTGCCGCAAAATCGCTCCCAAATTGGTTGTGCTGTGGATTTTTCCGCAATAAAAATCTGCAGCGGATATTTCCGCAGCATGTGAATAGCACATGCGGATTATCATTCGGGAACATGGCAGACATCTTAACAAGCGATTTTAATGCGTTTCCACTGCAGAATTGCCATCGCGGAAACGCATTAAATCTTCATCGTGGGCACACAGCCTCAGGAAGACAATGAGAATTGTTGGTATCTGCTCCAGAGCTGATAATAGGAGATCATCAATGGTCACTAGAGGGTTTGTATAATCAGATATAGAAAGTAGTTATAGAATAGAGACCCCAATTTATAACATAATTATCAATATTACAGTAGCCAAAACTGGGACACTTAAGCCAGCAGTGTCTCTGAAACCAACATGGGAAGCCCTCCAAACATAACCCCAAACACCGGACTTTTGGTGGAGTTTGCCCTTTTTACACTTGCTTTTGCATATGATAGCTATTCTGTTGGGCCTCGCCTTTCCCTGCCTTTTGACTAGGCCGTACCCACGTTTCTGAAAAGTGTCAGGGCTGGTGTAAAAAAGCTAAAATGTGCTAAGTTGTATTTGGAAGCTCGTGTTAAATAAAAATGTACAACTTTTGTGGCAGAGAGTATGATGAATTCCCCCTATGAATGAATTTCCAAAAAGTTGGATTTTATAAATCTGCCATACCTGACCTTGGCCTTCGGGAAGAGTCAGAGGGTTGTATAACTTGAATGAGGATTGCATCGCAATGCTTGAACTGGTCGACGGCTTTAACAACCCAAGAGTGACGGCGTGTATTCCTATGCAGCTGTCACGCTCGGGTCAGGAGAGCTGACAGCCAGCCCGAGCATTGCGATGAGATCTTTGACTCTTCCCTAGGGCTAATGCTCGATGGTAACGCAAAGTCACCTGCCATTCTCCTTACTCACATGGAGCTTCAATATTTCTCTATGGGAGGAGAAGTTGCAGGAGATAATGGGTGACATGGACGGTGACTCTCCGCCATCAAGTGACCCCAGTCCATCAGAGAAATTGTAGATTTAGGATAATTAAGCATTTACCTTATTTTTCTCACAATTCTTTCGCTCACAAATAATAAAACCCTACAATAATGGAAAAAAAGCAATTATAGTAGACATCAAATTTCACTCCTGTTGTGATATTTGTGAAGGGGGGAAGGGTCGGTTACTGACACCTCAGCTCACTAACTAAATAAAGATTCAGTTTTAATTAAGGGAAAAAAAATCTATAAGGACGGGGAATAGACATCCTGACATTATAGGGTTAATATCTACAGATAAAGACAAAGTAACAGAACATAATAAAAGACGTAAAAAGAGGCCAATATAAGGTTTACTTACACTTCACTGCCATCTGCACCCCTCTAGTGAGTGGCCCCTCGGCAGTTATCATGATGTCACTGTGTGATGTCATCATCCCATTCCATGGATCACTAATCACCAGTAACAACAGTAACTGTCCGAAGTTACAAAAACCTGAAACCAATCCAGTTTACATGAAATGGTCCTTTAAGGGATTATGAGAGGATTAGAAAAACATAACCACTTTCTTCCAAAAACAGCGCCACACCTGTCCACAGGTTGTTTGTGGTATTGTAACTCAGCTCCATAGAAGTGAATAGAGCTGAGCTGTAACACCGGACACAACCGACAGTTTGTGTTTTTGGAAGAAACAAGACAGAATTTTTTAAATCTTGTACAATCTTATACCATTTTCAGAGACAAAGAGGATAGGAGCTCTAGTCCCATTGGAGGTAGCATTCCTAAAAGTCAAGATCAACCCTTTAAAGGGCCTCGTTAAATGACTTAGGATAGAAAACTAAAACAGAAACTTTATTTGCAGTCAAGTGTTTTTGGGCTTTTTGCTTCTCATCAGTGCAAAGTTATGTCCTATAGGCAGAACTAGAGCTACTGTCCTATTCCTCTGAACAAACTACTTGCACATTTAAATTCCTAGGGAAACATTTTATGGCCTATAAGTCTCCCTACATCAACTTGTATAGAATAGATAAAAAGCGGTCTGTGGAGCATGGTCAATAATAGTAAGCCTCATATCTCCTGGACCTTTTTGATGGACAATGACCATGTACCCGACACTGTCTCTGACCGACTGGTCAGTTTGATTAATAAAGAGATATTCTGGATCTTCAAATTGGACACGTTGGCCCCTGAAGGTTTGAATTTGGCTCTTGAAAATGTAACCAGTTCTTAAGGTTATTTCTTGTTCCTTTCAAATTGATTTACAATTGTCATGTTTTAAACAATTTTTTTCATTTTTCTTTTATCACCAATTTGCAATACGTCACAATACAGTGACGTTTGTGTGTATTTTGCATTGGTGATGTATATTTTACATTGGTAAATGTATGTTTAACATTGTCTACTAACCCCTGGGGGCAATTTGTATTATTGATGTATTTTTGAATATTTGTTCATGAACATGTATTGCTATATTCTATACCTTTATATAATATGTTTTTGGTTTCTTGTATTCATGTGAAGGTGGTTTATGTGAAACCATTGGAGGCACGTATTCACCGGCACATGAAGGGTCTCTTCTATTTGGACCCAGGTTTAACTTATTAGTGTCTGAACAAAATCAATGAATATATCAACCAATCACTGTGAAGCTCTGTCTATATATGTTTTATCTTGTGTTCATACCCTTGTACCACCTGAGGAAGATAGTTTACTATCGAAACGCGTTGTGGAAAGGGCTCATTAAATACTTATTTTTTTTAGCCCCAAATCCGTCTTCTCTAGTGTCAATCCTTCAGCGCTCCATAGACCGCTTTTTATCTATTCTATACATTCTCTCAGTCCCTCTCTTGGGGGTCAGCTGCAGGAGCAGCTTCCATACAATAACTGCTTAAACCCTTCCCTGTAATTTCCCTCCATTTGTTCACATAGAGGACCTGCGTTCAGGGGGCCGCTTCCTCTCAACCAACAGGACCTGTGATGACGCGCATTTGATCCCGAGTCACGTGGTCTGCGGGCGGTCACATGGTCCGCGACCAGGAACCCGGAAACGGTGAGCACAAACGGCGGTCGGCAACACACGGCACGTGGTGGGCCCAGCCACCTGCACCGTGTGGTGAGACTTGCCTGCTCTCTCCATCCTCAGACTGTCACCGGGGTTGTGCAGGGGTGCACAACTCCATTAGGTGAGTGGCCTCTTGGCCGTTTTCTCCATATCAATCCACAAGGTCCTTCACATAGCGCGCTTTTTCTCCTTCTCTCCCTCCCTACATCAACTTGGCACTCTCTTCAAGGAGACACTTTACCCCTTCAACCATTTAAATATTATGTAATTGTGAATAGCAATAGATAAAGATTTATGACAGTTATTTCTATGTTCCTAATTACACTTCATCCATACATAGTGATGTATTGTACCTGTGTATGGATGGTGGATACATAGACAGAAGGCCGGGTGGGCACATGACACATTTTGCTCATTAACTAAATAAAAGTTCAAATATTATTCGAGAATGAAGGAAATGAGGAACGAGAGGGAAAGACACAAGGGATTGATAGGAGATAAATCAGCAGATAATATAAGGCTACTTACACTCCACTAACTGTAAACCCTCAGAGGAGTTCCGTCCGGCAGTTGCTTATATATCAGCGTCACAACATTCCGTGACCTCATAACCGACAATCACCTACAACCAATGCACTGGACATGAATGGTCTTCTAACCTCTTATGGACACAACTGGTTTTAGCCTTAAAGAGACAGACCATTTTACATTATTTATATTTTTATCATTGCATTGCATTATTTTTTTCTATAATTTAGTCTTACTTTGCCATGTTTTTTTGTGACATTTTTTTTTTCTTATTTAGCATTTAGGAAGGAGTGATAATATCCTCCAAAACGCGTTTAGCGAATACTACATCTAGCCAAATTAATCCAGCCGTTGAACTACAAGTTACAGCATCTTTGAGTGTACTATTATCAAATTGTAATGCATTAATAAGCATTCTGTATGAATTGTGGTACCACGAGCTGCAGCATTTTCTTCACACGGTAGTTTTTAAGAAAAATAAAAGATGAAAATTCTAAATCCCCACTTTTCCTGCAATAATAATTCAGAAATAAAAAAAATAAGCATCTTTAGTATCGCTGCATCTGGAAAAATTCTGATAAAAATATAAAATTAATAAACTAAAACAGTGAATGCCGTAATGAGAAATAAAACACAAACTTGAAAAAAAACTGAAACTCAAAGAATTGCAGTTTTTTTTTTTATTTTGGCCACCACATTGTCTTAAAAATTGCAATAAAAAGTAATCATAAAATCTTAATTTCCTCCAAATTTTATCATTTATCACATTATCAAGTGTCAGCTTTCCATCAGTGATGTACCACTATTGGCGGCAAGTCTCCTGGCTGCTATGCGGCCCGTGAGTTGGGGTGGTCAGTGCCAGTGGTGGCACCACCCCACCACCCGGCTTCGCACTTCCAACTGTATCGGCATCCTGGATGCCAATACAGTTGAAAGCAATAATGGAGGAGAAATGGAGACGTCTCAGCGGTCATTATATTATATGGAGGGTTATGTGTGGCTATTATATTATATGGAAGGCTATGTGGGGGCCATTATATTCTATGGAAGTCTATGTGGGGGCCATTATATTATATGGAGGGCAATATGGGCCCATTATATTATATGGACGGCAATGTGGTTCCTTTATTTTATATGGAAGGCTATGTGGGATCATTATACTGTTTGGAGGGATATATTGGGACCATTATACTGTTTGGTGGGATACGTGGGGCCGTTAAACTATGTGGTGGCTATTTTACTGTTTGGAGTGCTATGTGGGGGCTATTATAATGTTTAGAGGACTATGTGAGGGCCATTATAATGTTTGGAGGGCTATGTGAGGGCCATTATAGTGTTTGGAGAGCTTTGTCTGGCCGTTATACTGTTTATGAGGATTAGTGGAGGCCATTAGAAAGTGTAGAGGTTTGTGTGGGGTCCATCATACTGTGTGGGGTCATCATATTGTATGGAGGGCTGTGTTGGAGTCACAGTTAGGGCATCATACTGGCTTGGGGGGTCACCATACATTGCCAGATGGGTACAGTAGGGTCATCATACTGTACATTTGGAGGGTGCTGTGTAGGAATTCACTGTGGTGGGTATCATACTGTGTTTGGGGGGCACTTTTTGTTGGCATCATATTTTATGAGGGCACTGAAAGAGGAATCTAGGGGCATCAAAAGAAGGTAAATTACTCTGTAAGGGCTGCAAAGTTGAGAGATATGCTCTTCTGTGCCCCACATAATATATATATATATATATATTTTTTTTTTTTTCTTAGAGAGGGGAGTAGGGGTGATTAGAAGCTCTGTAATGGGGTCCCATGATTTTTATGTATGCCTCTGCTTGCCACGCTAAAAAAAAAGAAAAGCCCTCATAGAGGTTTATTGACGGAAAAATAAAAAATTACATGTCTCAGACAATAGCAACAGAAAACTAAAAAAAATATATATATATCAAGTTTGGTATCGCTATAATTATACTGAATTGTAGAATCATATTGCCAGGTCATTTTTGCCACACAATGAACACTATAAAAACAAAATGGAAAAAAAAAATGTCATAATTGCATTTCCTTCACAAATTCACGGCACTTGGATTTTTTTTCCTGTTTTCCAGTACATTGTATGTACAAATGAATTGAGTTATTCCAAACTACAACTCATCTAGGAAAAGAAAAAATTCCCCATCTGCCTTTTTTGACGGAAAACTGAAAAAGTTATGGCTCTTGGAAGAAAGGGAGGAAAAAAGCAAAAACAAAAAATCGCTCTATTGAGAAGGGGTTAAAGACAAGATCATAATGACCGCCGTCGCGACCAGGACCTGTTGCTTGCACGCTGAAGTCAGCTGCAGGTTTCAGAAGAGGACCCCGCACGGCGGAGGAGAAGAGGGAAGGTGAGGATAATGGCTTTTTTTTTTTGTAGACATTACAGAACAGAGGCAAAACAGGGGATATATACCAGGATGGGGCACAGGGTAAGTGACATATGTACTAGGATGGGGGATGTACTGTATATACCAGAATGGAACACATGATGGACACATATACCAGGATGAGGGACTTATATACAAGGATGGAGAGCATCAGATGCAGAGAAGCAATTGACGCGCCCCCTGGGCCGTGGGGTACTCGGCAGCCGGGCCTCTGCGTATGCCGGTGGGGGATATCATGGTGGCTGGCCCGGTCTGTGACCCAGGGCGGTCAGTAAAAAAATGGGAATATTTATAGGGAATTTGGAAAGTTTGTGACGCCACCTGTGGAATGCGGCTAAGGGGAGCCGCCGCTGCAGAGCAGTCCTCTGGAGCTGGTGTTACGGCAGCAGGGATGGTGTGGCTCTCCACAGGTAGAGCTGGCTCCAGGGCAGTGTAGGGGTGAACGGTGGATGGTGCAGGGGAGAGACGGCAGGATGGTCCCGGAGGAAAGACGGACACTCACACGGGGGTAAGCTTCAGTACCTTTACTGGTGATGCTGCAGGCACGGTCCAGGGTACTCCAGGCGAAGGGCGCACTTTTGGACTCTCCGCAGTGAGCGGGTATAGGGCCTCCTGATCCATGGCTTTACTCTCTGAGCTTCTGACCTGCCTGGAGCTAGGCCTTGCTTGGTTACTGTCTCTCTTTGCACCTGCTGACCTGGTGGTAGGGCCTTCTCCTGGAGATCACTCTCCCTTGACGCTGGGGCCTTCCTGACTCCTAGCCCTGGAACTGCAATCAGCATTTGGTGAACTTGGGACCTGTGTCCTCCAGGGGTTCCGGTGGTTCCTACTGGGTGTAAAGGGTCCCTGTGAGCGTGGACCCGGTGTCCGATATATATATATATCGGGGTGAGCCTGTTATGCTCCTCTGCCCCCTCGCTACGTCTTCCTTCTCCTCTCGCCTTTGGCCACACTCAGGGCCCTCACTAGGCTCTCACACGTGCTGTAGGCCTTGGCTCGCGTAAGCACAACAGCCAGCGTGCTGCCTCTTCGCTGCTCTCTGAGCGTCAGCACGCTCTCAGACTCCTTCTCAGTCTGACTCTCAACTCTCAACTCCAACACCGAACAATAAACTGGAACTGAGCTGCCTGGCTCCACCCTCCCTATATATATCCCTAACGGGCTCCCTCTGCTGGTCTGAGGTGGTAGGGTGGAGGTGTGTGAATGTGTTAGGGCCTCTTGTGAAGAAGTCCATCCATGCACCCTTCTGGGATCTATGGCACCAGTGCGTAGCAGGGCGCCACAGAATGATGGGAGAGGGAGTGTCACATGAACCTCCTTCCTCCATCATTGCTTTCAATTGTATCGGAATCTGGGGGGGGCGGTTCTCACTGGCCAGAGGGGCAACCCAATGCGGCACTGACACCGGTTCTCCCCAGCTCATGGGCCCCATAGCAGTCACCTGGCCTGCCACCATTGGGGGTACGTCACTGCCCATGACCCAAGCGCTGCAAGGCATGTTGTATGTTCAACTACTGCCTAGAATGTTGAGTTTTCTGGGTTTGAGTCCTGGGAGAGGTTCGCAAAAAAAAAAAAAATTATAGGTTTCTAATAGTGATGGGCGAGCACTAAAATGCTCGCGTGCTTAATGCTCGGGCTGAGCAAATTGGAATACTCGGGTGCTCAACTCAAGCAACTAGCCCAATGTAAGTCTATGGGAAACTCGAGCATTTTTCAGGCAGCTCCACCCGGCGGTCTGCAGAGGGCCTAAAAATTGCCCAAATCGATGGGAACAGTGCTCAAATGACATGGTGACAGCATGGGGAAGACCCCTGGAAGCAGTTCTGACTCCCAGGTCACTGCTGTCAACAATGTTGTCAGAGGTATTACGCCACTTTTACAGACTCACAATAAAACATACAAAAACGAATCCAAAATGGATTTTCCTGAGAAATATGTTAAGGAACATCCTTTCCAGGGTAATGACTTGCATGTAAGATAAAATAAATAACCAAAACCAAAAATACTCCTCCACACCTTGGGCTGTGTTCATACGTAGAGTTTTTGATGCGTTTTTGCACTTTTGCATTGATTTCAACCAAACAAATGCATTCACTGGGAAATGTCATTTTAACATTTTACAACCTTATCTGGCCATGTGGTGTGTGACACATCATCAGACACATGCATACAGTACTGAAAAGAAGTGGGAACAGCTTGGGGAAGACCCCTGGAAGCATCTCTGTCTCCCAGGTCACTGCCTAAAACTGTGCCCATCATAAGTGATCCTTGGCACATATGAAGATGCCTTCTGCCATGCACCTGTCGTTGCAGACTTGCAACAATCACCGTTCATGTTCTTGTCCCAGTGCGACGTTCAGTTGTCCCTACCCCATTCTTTGGAATGCAAGCACAAGTATGCAGCCAGCCACCCACCCACAGGCTGCAATACTATACTACCAAATTTTTGACAGCTGCTTGCACTAGAAATGTGGCCTTTTATGCAGCCACTATTTCTCCCGGTATCGTCTCCGCCTTCCACAAGCACGGGTCCCACAACATTACCCGTGCCTTTTCCAGTGCACTTACTGGGAAGGACCGCCTAACCACAACCACGTGGTCAAGTGAATGTGGCCAGGGACGGTACAGAGCCAGTCCACAGCTTTTTTTTGCTGAGAGTTGTATTTCACCACAGCCATATTCTTTAGCTTGGTGAAAGGACTTGGGAAACCATATCTACTCCAGCTGTCATTTCTCACAGGAAGTCCTCTAAAGTTGCTTTCACTTGAAATGTGGCCTTTTAGGCTCGTGGAGGCGGAAGCTTTTGAAAACCTCATGACGGCGGCGGCCGGGTGTCCATACTCGGTCCTCAGCTGCCACTATTTCTCCCGGTATCGTCTCCGCCTTCCATAAGCACGGGTCCAACAACATTACCCGTGCCCTCCCCAGTGCACTTACTGGGAAGGACCGCCTAACCGCAAACAGGTAACTGTGGCCAGAGACGGTATGGAGCCAGTCCACAGCTGAGTTGTATTTCACCACAGCTATATTCTTTAGTTCAGCGAAAGGACTGGCATAGAGAGAAACCGTATCTACTCTGGGTGTCATTTCTCCCAGGAAGTCCACTAACAATTTAAAGACACATAGAGCAGGGCCACAGTAACAAGTACAACATGTTTCCATTAGAAAGGAGAAGGTCTGCTATACAGTTATAGGGTATGCAGTGAGTCCAACGGCTGACCAAATTCAAGAAAAACCCCACTAACAATTTAAAGACTCATAGAGCAGGGCCACAGTAACAACAAATTCCCATTAGAAAGGAGAGGGTTTCCCATAGTGTTGGCCTATGCAGTGAATGCAAGGGCTGCCAAAAATTGGGAGGCAATCCAATTTCCCTTGGAAGAGACTTAGAGGGCCTCATAAAAAATGTTCCCATTAGAAAGCTCTCCTATAGTTGTAATGCCCATGCACTAAGTGTATGGGCTGACAGACATTTATCCGTGGGGGGTATATATGAACATGCTGTATAAAAAATTTTTTTTACGGGCATCATAAAAACTAGTGTTGAGCAAGCACTAAAATGCTCGGGTGCTCGAAGCGCGGGCTGAGCTCACCATGATACTCGGGTGCTCGACCCGAGCTACGAGCCCAATGTTAGTCTATGGGAGACCTGAGCATTTTTGCGGTGGCACTCCTGGCAGTCTGTAGAAAGCCTAAAAAGTGCCCAAAACTACAGTGACAGTGCTCAAAAGACATGGGGGCAGCATGGGGATCGCCCCTGGAAGCATTTCTGACCCCCAGGTCACTGCTGTCAACAACGTGGTCAGAGGTATTAAGCCACGTTTACGGGCTCACAATAAAACGTTCAAAAACGAAACTGAAACTGCTTTCCTGTGAAATTTGTTAAGGAATTTCCTTTCCAGGGTAAAGATTTGTGTATAAGGTAAAATAAATAACCAAAAACAAAAATACTCCTCCTCACCTTGGGCTATGTTCACAAGTAGGATTTTTCATGCATTTTTGCACTTTTGTATTACTTTCAATCGTGACAAATGCATTCACCAGGAAATGTCATTTTAACATTTTACAATCTTATCTAGCCATGTGCTGTGTGACACATGCATACAGTGCTGAAAAGACAAGGGAACAGCATGGGGAAAACCCCTGTAAGCATCTCTGACTCCCAGGTCACTGCCTAAAAGTGTGCCCATCAGAAGTGATCCTTGCCGCATCAGAAGATGCAGACTTGCAACTATCCCTGTGCAAGTCCTTGTCCCAGGGCAATGTTCAATTGTACCTCCCCCATTCCTTGCAATGCAAGCGCAAATATTCAGCTAACCACCCACCCACCCGCCGTCTGCAATACCATACTGCTAGCTTTCACTTGAAATGGGGCCTTTTAGATTGGAGGAGGCCGAAGCTGGCCACTACCTCATGGCTGTTTCGGCAGCGAGGTATCGATACTCAGTCCCAAGCCTCCCGGCGGCCGGGTGTCCACGCTCGGTCCCCAGCCGCCAGGGGGTGGCCGGGTGTCCATACTCGGTCCCCAGCCGCCCTGTGGCCGGGTGTCCACACACGGTCCCCAGCCGCCTGGGGGCGGCTGGGTGTCCATAAACGGTCCCCAGCCGCCCCTATTTCTCCTGTCACCTTCCCCCACTATTTTCTTAGTCTGGCCTGCTTTAGGGCAGCATTGGACGAGCCCACCAGAGAACCAGACTCCTCCGGTGGGCCCTGGCTTCTGACTCGCCCCCTGGGCCGTGGGGCACTCGGATCCGGGCAATAGGGGGAACGATGGGAGTAGTAGTGGCAACCCTGTTCCGTGGCTCAGGGTGGTCAGGCCAGTGGTAGTCCGTTATGTGTTATTAATTATGTCCGACTACGCCACCTGTGGATTTGCGGTTATTAGGAACCGCCGCTGCATGCAGACCGCTGGGGCTGATGAGGTGTGCAGATATGGTAGTGTGACTCCCCACGGGAAGAGTGGGGCCCCAGGGCAGTATAGTGGATGGTGTGAGTAATGGTAGTGAGAGTCCCAGTGCTGATAGTGCTGGAGGAACAAGGAGCACACAGAGAACAGGTTGCAGTCCAGGGTCTTTACTAAACAGGTAAACTGACCCACAAACAGTCCCGGCTAGGAGGGGACCTGGATGTCTGAGAGCAACGGGGAAATTGGCCCTGGTCAGGGTGAGGGTGTACGCCTACCGTACTTTCTGTGCTCCTTCTGGCTATCTCCTCCTGATAGGGTAACAGCCCATGTTTCCGAGCTTTCCGTGTTTTCTCGCCTGTATGGCCTGCGACGTGGGTTCCTTTCTACTCCCAGCCTTGTACGGCTTTACTGGTCCCTTCGGTTGCCTTCGGTTGTGGCAGGGCCTCCAGGCTTCTTAGGCCAAGGAATGTACAGTCCCTTGCGGACTGGTTCTCTGCTGGGGGATGTGGAATCCTTCCAGCCTCAGACACCAAAGTCTGGTAAAATTAAGTCTTTTCTCTGCCAAGACAGGCTCTCTTCGCCTCTTGTCTCTGGCTTGTGGCTCTCCTACTGCCACACTTCCTCTTAGGTGCAATACAACTTTCTGTCCCTGCTCTGGGACACCTCTCAGTGCTGAAGCAGGTCGTCCAGTACTCCCTAACCCTGCCCTCAGTACCAGCTTTTATAGGGGCAGCCAGCTCCCCCTACTGGCCTGAGACAGGAGGCATTGCATGCTAATGTTCCCCTGACTAGAGAATCTCCCCCTTGCTCTCAGACACAGCTTTAATTACACTTGTGGCATCCAGGTCAGGGTGACACACTTCTCCATCAGGGGAGTTGAGAGTGCCAAGGTGAGGAGCATGATGATGATAGAAGTTAGAGTGAGGAGCATGATGATGATAGAAGTTAGAGTGAGGAGCATGATGATGATAGAAGTTAGTGTGGCGCCCCTGAGGAGTCAGTCGCCACAGAGATACTGCACCTCACCCCGAGGTGTGGTGTCTCCCTTCTCTCAGGTAAGATGGGAATGCTGCACGGAACCCCAACCACCTACATCCAACACAAAACACTGCTCCAGGCCAGCAGGAGGGGCAAGACGCAATGTAGTTTTCTGCTGATCCCTGGCCCTGGATGGAGTAGGGGGGGGAACCCAAAGATAGGGGGAACCAATAGTGGGTGTGGGTGGAGGAAGTTGATACACGGAGCACATATACAGTAGGTATATAATAGGAAGCCATATTAGGAAAGGAGGTCTTTAGTGAGGGCTGTGCAGAGGAACAGTCCGGGAGCAGAGGCTCAGGCAGAGTTCTGCTCCACAGTTAGGGCCCAGCATAGTGGCCCGAAGGGGAGCAGGGAGTAGGCTCCAGTTCTAAGAAGGAATCCCAAGGGGGTACGGCGCGTGCAGAACGGCACCCGTACGTCCTGTTCCTGCCCTGTGTCAGGAGGGATCGAGCTTGCCGCATTCTAAACCCCAGGGGGTCAGGTTGGTCCCGGATCCGACGTACAGGAAGGACTTCAGCATACCCGAGCAGGATTAAGAGTGGGCAGCGTAGGGCAACGGTGAGAAGGACCAAGTGTGAAGAAGGTCAAATTAGGCACATCTGAAAGTGGGGTTCTGCCAAGCATACCTAAGCTGCTTGAAGGAGGACTGAACCGGTGAACGCAGCGCGACGAGGGAGGCCTTCACCTGTAAAGTGCACTTGTGAATTGCCTAAGAACTGTGAGTAAAGCCTTGGACGACTGCAACGAACAGCCTCTGTCTGTTTCTACACTGGCGCTATCTACCTGCACCACAACGCCCAGTACACTTCACCCACCATTCATCTATTTATCTGTACTGCCCTGATGCCCGCTCCACCTGTAGGGAGCTGTAACATCTTAAGCTGCCTAGACACCTGCCTCAGTGGACTGTTGCAGCGCTGGTGACCTTCACCAGACACCACAGGTGGCATCACAAACTATCTGAACTTTTATTATTAATTGCTACCCCTTTTTGTGCACTGACCGCCCTGGGCCAGCCACCGTGATATACTGCTCCAGACAGTAAGGCCCCCGGGGGGTGAGTCATTAGCATCTGCTTTGTTTTCTTTTAATGCTAGCATAAGTGTGCAGCCTGCCACCCACCCACCCCCAGGCTGCGATGCCATACTGCTAGCTTGCACTTGAAATGGGGCCTTTTAGTTTGGAGTAGGCCGAAGCTGGCCACTACCTCATGGCTGCTTCGGTGGCCTGGTATCCATACTCAGTCCCCAGCCGCCCGGCGGCCGGGTGTCCATAAACGGTCCCCAGCCGCCCCTATTTCTCCTGTCACCTTCTCACACACTTTTCTTAGCCTGGCGTGCTTTAGGGCAGCATTGGACGAGCCCACCAGAGAACCAGACTCCTCCGGTGGGCCCTGGCTTCTCCATCAGGGGAGTTGAAAGTGCCAAGGTGAGGAGCATGATGATGGTGATAGAAGTTAGCATCTGCATTGTTTTCTTGGAATGCAAGCGCATATATGTAGTAGCGTCTAGGACTGAGGTGGTCAGCGTTTTGGCGCATATCCTACCTCCTCCGAGGATTGCTGGATGTTTTCCTGCTACTATCCCAGTTCTATGACTCCCGTGAAAACAAAGCTTCAGGTGATAAATGATGGATGAGGTGGTGGCAAAGGAGAAAGAGCAGGAGGAACAGGGACCATTCACATCAATATCAGGCCAGTCAACCACACATGTCTTGTAGGATATGTTTCTGTACCAAAAGGAGCAGTTTGGCTACACAGTTATAGGGCATACAGTGAGTGCAATGCCTACCAAAAATTTAGAGGCATTCCAATGCCCCTTGGAAGTGACATGAAGGTCAGAGGGCCTTAACTAAACCATTTTTTCCATTTATAGCAACTGGGTCTCCTGTGCACTGTTGGCCTAAGCAGTGAATGGCAGGATTTCCAAAAATTATGAGGAACTGCAATGCCCCTTGAAACAGACGTGGATTACAGCGTTCTAAAAACCTTCTACCCATTATTGGGGAGTGGGTCTCCCTTAGTGTTCGCCTATGCATTGAAAAGCAAAAGCTGACTAAAATTAGGAGGAAATGCAATGCCCGTTGGAAGAGTCGTGGAGGTCGCAGTAGCTTAACAAGACAGTTTGAATGCCCCTTGGAAAATTGGTGGAGGTCACAGTAACTTAACAGGATGGTTTTAATGCCGCTCGGAAGAGACGTGGAGGTCGCAGTAGCTTAACAAGACGGTTTTAATACCACTTGGAAAAGTGGTGGAGGTCACAGTAGCTTAACAAGACGGTTTGAATGCCCCTTGGAAAAGTGGTGGAGGACACAGTAACTTAACAAGACGGTTTTAATGCCCCTCGGAAGAGACTTGGAGGTCACAGTAGCTTAACAAGACGGTTTTAATGCCCCTTGGAAGAGTGGTGGAGGTCACAGTAGCTTAACAAGACCCTTTTAATGCCCCTCGGAAGAGACGTGGAGGTCCCAGTAGCTTAACAAGATGGTTTTAATGCCCCTTGGAAAAGTGGTGGAGGTGACAGTAGCTTACCAAGATGGTTTGAATGCCCCTTGGAAAAGTGGTGGAGGCCACAGTAGCTTAACAAGATGGTTTTAATGCCCCTTACAAGAGCCATACAGTATAGCATCTTAAAAACATTATTCCCATTATTGGGGAGTGGGTCTCCCATAGTCTTTGCTTATGCCTTCCAAGCAAAAGCTGCCAAAAATTAGGACGGAGAAACTTGCAATGCCCCTTACAAGAGCCATGCAGTATAGCATATTACAAACATTATTCCCATTATTGGGGAGTGGGTCTCCCATAGTCTTTGCTTATGCCTTCCAAGCAAAAGCTGCCAAAAATTAGGATGGAGGAACTTGCAATGCCCCTTACAAGAGCCATGCATTACAGCATATTACAAACATTATTCCCATTATTACGGAGTGAGTCTCCCATAGTCTTTGCTTATGCATCCCAAGCAAAAGATGCCAAAAATTAGGACTGAGGAACTTGCAATGCCACTTACAAGAGCCATGCAGTACAGCATATTACAAACATTATTCCCATTATTGGGGAGTGGGTCTCCCATAGTCTTTGCTTATGCCTTCCAAGCAAAAGCTGACAAAAATTAGGATGGGGGAACTTGCAATGCTCCTTACAAGAGCCATGCAGTACAGCATATTACAAACATTATTCCCATTATTGGGGAGTAGGTCTCCCATAGTCTTTGCTTATGCCTTCCAAGCAAAAGCTGACAAAAATAAGGACGGAGGAACTTTCAATAATGGCATCATGGACCACGGTCACCCTGGTGGTATAGTGGTGGTGGAGACTGAGGATAAGGAGAAGAACATAAAAGAGCCGAAATGAGGAAGCGTATACCCATGTGTGGGTGTGAAGCGGTGCATGTGAATACACCTCCGGAAATAACACAGTGGATTTGACTTTATGTTACTCTGCTGTCATTTGGTGGTGATGAGAAGTCTGGCCCAATCCAGCCCTTGTTCATTTTGATGAGGGTCAGCTTGTCAGCATTGTCAGTTGACAGGCGAGTGCGCTTATCAGTTATAATTCCCCCAGCGGCAATAAAAACACGCTCCGATAACACGCTAATGGCAGGGCAGGCCAGCACCTCCAAGGCGTACAGAGCGAGTTCATTCAAAGTGTCCAGCTTGGATACCCAATAATTAAAAGGCACAGAGGAATCACGGAGGACGCTGGTACGGTCAGCAAGGTACTCCCTCACCATCTTTTGAAACTTTCCTCTCCTTGTGAGAGTACCCCGCGCCTCAGGGTATGTCCGAAGGGAGGGTCTGAGAAAACTGTCCCAGAACATTGACAGTGTTCCCCTGCCTCTGCTGGATTGGAGTTACATCTCTTTTGCATGTACGCCTTGGTTGGGCAACGAACTGTGACCTCTGCCGCTAGCGTGTTCAGATGGGAATTCTGCAGCAAGCGCCTTCTGGTACTGCCCCATTTTTGTAGACCTCTCCACCTCAGGAATAAGAGAGTGAAAGTTCTCCTTGTAGCGGGGGTCTAAAAGTGTCACCAACCAGTAATGACTGTCACCCAACATTTTGACAATACGAGTGTCATGGTTAAGGCAGCGTAACATAAAGTCAGCCATGCGTGCCAGACTGGTAACGGGCAAGACTTCCGTGTCCTCACCAAGATGACGACTGACCATGCTCTCCTCCTCCTTCTCCTCCCCCCTGTCCTGAAGCCACCCACGCTGAATCGACGGTATGACAGTTGTACAGGTACTACAGTCTACAGCGCATGATACAAGCTCTTGTTCTTCCTCCTCCTCCTCCTCTCCCTCATTGTCCCCCAATGCACGTTGGGATGAGATGAGGCTGGGCTGTGTGTAATCGACCGCTACGGCTTCTTGATCCATCTCATCATACTCTGGCTGCAATGCCTCCTCTTTAATTCTCTGCAGAGAGCATTGCAAAAGACAGACGAGTGGAATGCTGACGCTAATGATGGCGTCATCGCCACTGACCACCTTGGTGGACTCCTCAAAGTTTGTCAAGATTGTACATATGTCAGACATCCAGGTCCACTCCTGAGGTCTTATGTGTGGAGTCTGACCTGAATAGCAACGGCCTTGTTGCAGCTGGTACTCCACAGCTGCTCTCTTCTGCTCACAAATCCTTTGCAACATGTGGAGGGTAGAGTTCCAACGTGTGGGGATATCACACACCAGTCGGTGTGCTGGAAGCTGCAAACGCTGCTGCAACACAGCAAGGGCGGCAGAAGCTGTAGTCGACTTGCAAAAATGAGCTGACAGGCGGTGTACTTTGACGAGCAGATCTGGCAACTCGGGGTACGATTTAAGAAACCGCTGAACCATGAGGTTAAGCACATGAGCCAGGCATGGTACGTGTGTGATCTCGCCTCGCCTCAGAGCCGCCACCAGGTTACGGCCATTGTCACACACGACCATGCCTGGATGTAGGTTCAGCGGTCTCAGCCACAGATCTGCCTGCTCTTTCACAACTGTCCACAACTCACAAGCAGTGTGAGGTTTCTCACCTAAGCTTATGAGTTTCAGCACAGCCTGTTGCCCCTTGGCGGAAGCAGTACTGCAGTGCTTCCGGCTTGTAACTGATGTGGTGATATCTGAGATGGAGGCTGAACATGAGGAGGAGGATGATGCGCAGGAGCTGTACACTGTGGGGGCAACTCTGACTGACAAAGGACCCGCAATCCTTGGTGTGGGGAGGATGTGTTCCGTCCCAAGGTCCGACTGGGTCCCGGCTTCCACTATGTTTACCCAGTGTGCCGTCAGGGAGATGTACCATCCCTGGCCACAAGCACTTGTCCACGTGTCCGTTGTCAGGTGGACTCTCCCAGTAACTGCGTTGTTGAGGGCACAGCAGATGTTTTGGGATACGTGCTTGTGTAGTGCGGGGATGGCACACCGGGCAAAATAGTGTCGGCTGGGGACCGAGTACCGAGGGACGGCCACCGCCATAAGGTTGCGGAAGGATTCCGTCTCCACCAGTCTAAAAGGCAACATTTCCAATGCAAGCAGCCGTGAAATGTGCGAATTTAGGACTGTGGCCTGTGGGGCGTTGGCTGCGAATTTCCGCTTTCGTTCAAAGGTCTGGGATATGGACAATTGAACGCTTTTGGGACGTGGACGTTGATGTTGATGCTGTTTCTTGAGAAACTGCCATAACAAGTGAAGAATGAGAGGAGGGGGCATCTTTGCATGCAGTATGGACAGGGGATTGCCTTGCACACTCAACAGGGGGTTCTATTGCACGCACAACAGCGGAAGAAGCAGTGGTGACACCCGATGACACTGGTCGTGGACCCTGGGATTTACCCCACAAAGTCGGGTGCTTTGCTGCCATGTGCCTGATCAGGCTGGTGGTGGTCAGGCTGGTAGTTTTGTCACCTCTGCTGATGCTGGCATGGCAGGTGGTACAAATGGCCTTTTTGGGGTTATCAGCAGAGTCTTTAAAAACTCTGGAAGACCTACAGGTTGTACTGAAAATGTCCCTCGTGTTGGTGTTACGAGGAACTTTTGCCTGTCTTCTGTGTGTGGCCACCACACTGCTTCTTCCTGCCTGTTGGGGTACTCTGCCTCCCTCACCCTGTGTGCTACTGGCCTCGCTCTGCATGTCCTCCTGCCACATTGGGTCAGTTACTAGATCATCCACCACCTTCTCCTCTTTCACTTGCACACCACGATCCTCCTCCTCACTTCCTGGCAATTGTGTCTCGTCATCCACCACCTCTTGTGACAAATTGCCAGCGTCGACTTCCTGTGGCCGTGGCTGTTCAAATATTTGGGCATCGCAACATGGGATCTCCTCTTCCACCACTTCAAGCGGAGCAGGCGAGGGGCACAAATCTGGAAATGGACCAGTGAACAGCTTTTCAGAGTGTCCAAGTGTGGGATCAGTTGCTGACTGACGATACTCGGCATGGTGGGAGGAAGGAGCATCAGGGTGAGGAGGAGTATGCGGTCGAGACTAGTGTTGAGCCGCCCCCGTAGTGTTCGAGTTCGGTTCGGTTCGTCGAGCACCCGTATGTTCGCCGAACTCTTCATCGAACACCTTCGAACACCGTTAAAACCAATGGCAGGCAAACAAAAACACATAGAATGCCCTTCTAAAACCAAAAAAGTGCGAAGCCGACACGGCCAGTCCGTTCCTGCCCTTGCGACCTCCGTGTCGCCGGGTTTGTGCCAGAGCTGCGGTGGACCCTGACGGCCAGCCCCCCTCTCCCAATACTGGTGCCTGTCCGCTGGTGGGTCGAGCGAGCCCCCCTGCGGTGGAGGCAGGTCTTAAATTGTCTCTCTAATTTGAATGAATACACTTTAAATCCTTTTACAAGGATCTATTGGAGGGCAACTCTCATGCCAGCAGCCGCGGTAATTCCAGCTCCAGTAGCGTCCACTGAAGCTGCTGCAGTTAAAAAGCTTTTATAAGGATCGAGCTTGGCGGTCCACCGCAGGACGTCCTACCGCCAGTCCCAGCCCCTGTGCCTTGGGGTGTCTCCCGATGCTCTTCACTGAGTGTCCCGGGGGCCCAAACCATTTCCTTTGAAAAAATTAAGTGTCCAAGCTACAGGTGGTGTAGCTTGCTTAACAGCTGGGTTAATCCGCTGACTAGCAGACACTGCTACTAGGCCCAAAGTATTGCTTGGGCTAGATGCAATTAAAAATTTGTAATTAGATACTCTCATTGGATGCTGAGAAAGCATTCCATAGTCTCTTGGCACGCCATATATTATTCTCTTAAAAAGCTTGGGGTAGGGGACCCTTTTATAGCCAAAATCATGGCCCTGTATCGCAATCCGTCAGCTAGGCTGAAGATAAATGGAACATTATCATCACCTTTCATAATCACCAATGGGACAAGGCAGGGATGTCCTCTGTCCCCTCTCTTATACATCCTAGTGATGGAGTACCTGCTCTCATCAATTCACGATAACCCCAATATTAGGGGGATTGAGGTGGGAGGCACCGAGTACAAGTGCTCTGCATTTGCTGATGATGTCCTAGTATATATCACTCAACCACATATATCCATCATTGCTGTTATGGCTGAAATTTTAAAATCAATGCAGCGAAGTCTGAGGCCCTCGATGTCTCCCTCCCCAAATCCATACAGGATTCCATCCAGTCCAACTTTCCCTTTGCCTGGCCCTCACAGGGTATCAAATACTTAGGAATTCGTATTCATAGAGACCTCTGCCGTCTATTTTATCTTAATTTTGGGCCCTTTATTGAACAACTCCATAGAGATATTACTTCTTGGACGGTGAAGGATTTTTCCTGGTTCGGCAGTATAAATATACTAAAAATGAGCGTCCTATCTAACCTCTCATACCTCTTCCAAACCTTTCCCGTGGTAATTCCCTCAAATTTTTGGAAAAAACTATGCAGTAACTTTTGCAGATTTATCTGGGCAACTGGGCGTCCACGCATTCGGGGGGACGTTCTGATCAGACACAAACAAAAGGGGGGCCTTAGCCTTCCGGATTGTAGAAGGTATTACATGGCAGCAGTACACGCTAGAATCCTGGATTTCTTCCATCATTCGGAGGGGAAATTGTGGGTCAAAATAGCTCAATCCATTTGTCCTAAAGCTCTTACCACTCTCCCA
Source organism: Phyllobates terribilis (assembly GCF_046119375.1). Lineage (NCBI taxonomy): Eukaryota > Metazoa > Chordata > Amphibia > Anura > Dendrobatidae > Phyllobates > Phyllobates terribilis. The sequence goes on from NW_027362773.1 coordinate 108,172,770, forward strand.
TGGTGCGCCCATTTAATTGTCCCCTCTCTTGGCCTCATGTCATATAGTACTTATGACGCGCCCCCTGGGCCTGTGCTGTGCAGGGGAACCCGGAGCCGGATCGCTGGGGGTTGTAGTTTTCCGTGGCGGTGACCCGGTCCGTGCCCAGGGTGGTCAAACCAGTGGCAGTCTATTTGTATTGTAATAAGTGTCCGACTACGCCACCCGTGGATTGCGGTCAGTGGGGACCGCCGCTGCACTGCAGACCGCTGAGGCTGATGTTGTTTGTGCAGCTGAGTATGGGATGACTCCCCACGGGAGGAGTATTGCCTCAGGGCAGCTAGTGTGGATAATGATGGGAGTGATGGTGTGAGTGTCCCAGTACTGATGGTGCTGGTGCGGCGATGAAACACAGAGACTTGTGGTGCAGTTTCCAAAGCTTTACTCACTGTTGTTGTTCAGATCACTTCGGCCAGCAGTGACCGCCCGAGCCGTGCTGCGTCCACCAGGTGAGGGACTCGGTCAACTCCCAGGCAATTCCAGAGTGCGGTTCAGAGCTCCCCTCTCTTCCTTTCTCTGGCCGTCCTCACCAGTGACCCACCTTTGTCCAGCTTCCTCGGGCCTTCTGTTGGTGAAACCTCTCTCCGGTTTCCCTGACCCTATGCGGTATGCCTTTCTGGTGGATGTAGTGAGGGGTCGCACCAAGATGTGGTCACAACCTCCGGTTTTGGCTGAGGATTAGTCGCCTCCACCAATTCGGGTTCCGGTACCCTGCTCTGCCAACCCTTCACCCAGTATCTCCTCTGGGAATATGGGGTTCCTTCTGTCTTCGTGTCTCTGGGCCTTTCTCTGTGTTCCTCGCCTCCTTTCTCCTCTGTTTCAGTTCCTTTCTTACTCTCCTTGCTGTTCCTTCTCTTCTCTCCCTCTCTGCTGTCTCAGGCCTCCACTCCAGGCCTGGCTCTGGAGCTGGGCCCAGACTGAGCCACAGCTCCCTGTCAGCCCTCTCTGGCTGAGCTCCTCTCTGAACTGACCGGACTGAACTCGACCCTGTTCTAAGATGGTGCCCACCTTATATACCTCCTTCTGACACCCGAGCCCAGGTGACTAGCAACCAATGGGCTCCTACCTATGCCCAGAAACCCACCCCTATCTGCTCCTACACCACTGGGTTTTCCACCCCCCTCCCCACTCCAGCCAGGAACAGAAGCTGTCGTGCCTGCACTCTGTCTAGTGGGAGCACCATTGGTCTGTTCCTCGGAAATGGGGTGTGTGTGGTGCATGCAGCTTACTGAGCCCTGGTCCACACTCCATCCTTACCCGGGAGTGGAATATCACACCTCTGGACTGAGGTGCAATACCCCTGTAGCAGCCGAGCCCTCGGGGTGCTACATTCCCCCCTGGTAAATCACAGCACGTCCTCGGGCTGGAAAAGAGCAAAGACAATTTAAACATACAAGTTTTTAGAATGCATTTGTATATAAGACAATAACTTTTAACCCATCCCTTTATGGGAGGTACTCTTTTCCTTTTAAACGTTACTGGTATAAACATCATAAAACATTACAAGACTTTCTTCACACACATATAAAATGCTATAAACTCTTTTAGCAGCATATGTAACTTTTTCAGTATAAGACATTCTTAAGCAAAAACATTTTCAAGTAAAACATTTCCAAGACCGATTCTTGAGTTCTGGCCGCTGTGCAACTTGCGACCAGGAAAAGGTGCAACAGTCCATTTAATCCTGAGGTAGACGTTGCGGTTTTTGTATAAAACCAGTAGGGGGCGCTGGTGAGGCAGCGGCGCCCGGGTGTGCTGGGCCTTGCGTCCTGGCCTGTGACGTCTCACGCTGTACGGTGCCAGGGTTCAGAGGGCACAGGGCGGGGCGTGACGACGGTGCTTGCTGCCTGAGGCCTAGCTGGTGGCGGTGGAGGCGTGGTGTCAGGTACGGTCCCCGGGGCTTCGGGTCCCGCAACGGAGAGTGAGGGCAGGCTGGTGTTCCCCCGGCTTGGGGTGGTGGCGTCCCCATTACTTGCCTCAGTCTCCGTGGCCTCCTCCGCGGCGTCATCTGCAGCTGCCGGTCCCTCTTCTCCGCGCCCAGCAGTCAGCGCGTTGCCCGGTCCCGGCGGAGTCCTCTGCTGGTCACCTCCGTGCTGCTGGGCCATCTCCTCTCTCCACCCGGCAAACACATCCCGCTGCGCCCGGACCATTCTCCTGTTCAGATCTTCCAGCGCTGCGCGCGCACGGTCCGGGTATCTAGGCAGCTGGGCCAGCAGTTCCGTCAGGCTGCAGGGTGGTTCAGCTTGCAGCAGGCTGCGGGCCAGGGTGCTGGTGGGGTTCGCTGCTCCCTCCATCTCCGGGTGCAGCAGGTCCAAACTGATCCAGAGCGCGCCCTGCCCCACAGTTTTCTTTCCTATCCGCCCCCATGGGGTTTGGTCTTGGGGGCATCTGCTGACAATCACCTTCAGGGGAAGCCCCCCCACGTTGATGGACATCTCCATTGATGCATTCATGGCTGGTGGGGGCGGGCTCCTTCTTTGGCGCCACTCTGGGACCTGGCCCACGATGGGAGGTGGCTTCTTGTTGTCCTTTGGTGCGCACATAATGGCGTCCGCTCTGCCAGGGCGGGAAAAACGGATGAAGATGGCGGGAAACAGTCCAAGATGGCGTTCGATGGCGGGAATCGGCTCCGGATGGCGGGAAACGACTCTGGACGGCGGGAAACTTCTTTTTAAGGTACATGTGCAATTTTCTTCAGGCACGCAATACCCGTTTGTGGCGGGTTGGTAATGATCCTGCCGACTACGCCAAAGTTGACGCGCCCCCTGGGCCTGTGCTGTGCAGGGGAACCCGGAGCCGGATCGCTGGGGGTTGTAGTTCTCCGTGGCGGTGACCCGGTCCGTTCCCAGGGTGGTCAAACCAGTGGCAGTCTATTTGTATTGTAATAAGTGTCCGACTACGCCACCCGTGGATTGCGGTCAGTGGGGACCGCCGCTGCACTGCAGACCGCTGAGGCTGATGTTGTTTGTGCAGCTGAGTATGGGATGAGTATTGCCTCAGGGCAGCTAGTGTGGATAATGATGGGAGTGATGGTGTGAGTGTCCCAGTACTGATGGTGCTGGTGCGGCGATGAAACACAGAGACTTGTGGTGCAGTTTCCAAAGCTTTACTCACTGTTGTTGTTCAGATCACTTCGACCAGCAGTGACCGCCCGAGCCGTGCTGCGTCCACCAGGTGAGGGACTCGGTCAACTCCCAGGCAATTCCAGAGTGCGGTTCAGAGCATCCCTCTCTTCCTTTCTCTGGCCGTCCTCACCAGTGACCCACCTTTGTCCAGCTTCCTCGGGCCTTCTGTTGGTGAAACCTCTCTCCGGTTTCCCTGACCCTATGCGGTATGCCTTTCTGGTGGATGTAGTGAGGGGTCGCACCAAGATGTGGTCACAACCTCCGGTTTTGGCTGAGGATTAGTCGCCTCCACCAATTCGGGTTCCGGTACCCTGCTCTGCCAACCCTTCACCCAGTATCTCCTCAGTATGGTCTGTTCCTCGGAAATGGGGTGTGTGTGGTGCATGCAGCTTACTGAGCCCTGGTCCACACTCCATCCTTACCCGGGAGTGGAATATCACACCTCTGGACTGAGGTGCAATACCCCTGTAGCAGCCGAGCCTTCGTCGGGGTGCTACACTTATGCCACTGCTTTGGCTTTGAGATCCCCAAAAAAAAGCTTATCCTCAATCGACCCCCAGGGCCACTTGCTCCTGATTTCAGATAATCCAGATTTCCCACCAGGACTATCTGCAAATAGATTTCTCGGTTCAAATAAATCCCATCCGATATTATTTTCTCATGTCATCTCCAATACTTCGCTGCTCCCCCTCAATGACTTGTTACAGGGAAGAGCCACGTCCCCGAAGGCTAATTTTGAATATAGCCAGTTACAACACTTCTATTCAACTGTGAAGAAGCGCACACATCTTCATAGAGATCTCACAAACTTTGAAAAATTGAGCCTATCATTGTCACCCCCTACACACTCCATCTCCCTACTGTATAATCTCCTCATTGCCCAGGTAACTGACAATAGGCCAGGATTCTGCGGTGCATGGGAAAGGGAACTGGGGAAGTCCTTCTCTGACTCACAATGGGATAAATGTTTCTTCCTAACACATAAAACCTCAATAGGGTCCAAAGCTTAGGAAACCTCCTTTAAAATGATCTCTAGATGGTACCGGATACCAGCAGTCCTTCATAGATGGTATCCAGTGGTCTCAGATAGATGTTGGAGATGTGGGGAGGGGGAAGGGACAATGTCACACATATGGTGGGCATGCCCTATAATAAATGCATTTTGGGCAAAGGTGGTTCCCATGATTGAGAAGATAACTGGTTTAACTATCCCTAATACGCCAGAAGCCCTCCTTTTATCAATGTTACCAATAAGTAAACATAGTTATAAAAGGTCATCAATAGGCTACCTAATACAGGCAGCTAAGAATGTCATTCCACGACACTGGAAAAGCAGAGACCCTCCCACTGTGGAGGAATGGTTTGCGGAGATCTCCCTCCTTAATAGGATGGAGCATCTGATTGCCATCTCACCGGCTGATGTTGATAGATACTGTGTGATTTGGAGGGATTGGATTGATTTGCAAAACTCTGACGCCTACCATCTAGCCCCCAACTAAAGTTATCCGTGATGTCGGCACAACAATGATCATAATCGCACTCTATTGATTGGTGGTCTGCGGTGGTCCGCTCCCTCTCTCTCTATCTTTCATATGGAAAAATACATGCTTGATCTGGATATTCATGGAAAACCCTCCCTGTACCCCCCAATGTACTGTCGTTATGCATAGATTTATAGTTATACTACCCTTTTTACTATGTATATTGTATTTTCTTGTACTTTTTCAACACAAAAATAAAAAAAAACTTGAATTTGAAAAAAAAAATTGTAATTAGATCTACAGGCGGTGGCTACTCCGCTGACTAGCAGACACTGAAGCTTTGGAGCAGACCTCTGATTCCCAGGCTATAGTATGAGTAAACAGCTCTTCAGACTCAACCATCTGTGTTACCCCAAGCCATAGTGTATGTAGTTTCTTACGGTTAAAAGGGGGAGGAGAGACCCGACCCACCTGGAATTGACGATGGCAACGTCATGTAAAACACAGCAAGGGGACTCCAAAAAGAGTCTCCATTTTTTCCCAAAATTGTAGCACAGACGCCACTTAAGTGGCATCAATTGTCACAGAGTTGCTTAAAATGGTTGGTGAGGTGATTTTCCAAAATCCTCAAGCTTTTAGTCTCCCCAGAATGACACAGGTGGGGCAGATGGTGGTTGTCCCGGCCCGCTAGGCCGCATTGTAGCACAGTGCGTTTCGCACTGCAACTTATGCTTCATATCCGTGTGACGGTTCATGCATGAAGTACTCAAACTATGGATTTTTTGGCCTCTACTTAGCTTTTGGTGACAAATGTTACAGATAACACGAGTTGGGTCACCCTTATCGATCTGAAAAAATGCACAGGCTATGCAAGGTTTAGAGCCCATGCGACTCTGCTACTAGCAATACTATCAAATGATTGGCTGGGTTAGATGCAGAGCGTCTGGGTTTGCTTGGGGGTCACCACAGTCTGCCTAGGCTAGATGCAGTTAAAAATCATTATTAGATACACAGGCTGTGCAGCTTGCTTCGCAGCTGGTTTACTACGCTGACTAGCAGACACTGAAGCTTTGGAGCAGACCTCTGAGTAAACAGCTCTTCAGACTCAACCATCTGAGATACCCCAAGCCATAGTGTATGTAGTTTCTTACGGTTAAAAGGGGGGGCACCCAACCCACCTGTAATTGACGATGTCAACATCACGTAAAACACAGCAAGGGGATTCCAAAAAGAGTCTCCATTTTTTCCAAAAATATGGGGCACAGACACCACTTAAGTGGCATCAATTGCCCCAGAGTTGCTTAAAACGGTTGGTGAGGTTATTTTAACAAATCCTCAAGCTTTTACTCTCCCCAGGAAGACACAGGGGTAGAAAAGTCCTTGCGGATCCATGATTTGTTCATCTTTATGAACGTGAGTCTGTCTACATTGTCAGTGGATAGCCGCGTCCGCTTATCTGTCAGCACACCACCAGCAGCGCTGAACACACGTTCACAGAGAACAAAAATTATTATTAATTTGAAAGCTCGTGGAGCTTAGTATAGATCTCCAAGACGTGAGTGGCGAGCTCCGGCCATTTATCCAGATTGGAAGCTCAAAAAGAGCAAGGGTCCAGTGACACAGTCATGGCTTCGATGTTCACTTGGAGATACTCCTGTACCATCGTCTCTAGGAGTTGACTATGTGTCTGACTTCTTGTCTCCTGTGGCCTTGCAAAGGATGGGCTAAAAAAGTGGTGAAAGGATTCCGCAAAATTGCTGTTACCAGCAGATACTGTATTACTGTTACGGTTTGAGTGATGAAGACTCGACAGTCCCACGGTTGGCAAGTTAGAACTGTGAGATTCACTAAGTGCACCACTGGTGTTTTGTGGAAAAGCACATGTAAGATTCTGCAACAGTCTCTGCTGATACTCCTGCATGCGTGAATCCCTTTCTATGGCAGGAATTATTTCGGCAAATTTACTTTTGTACCGGGGATCTAAGAGTGTGGCTACCCAGTAGCCAGAATTATTTTTAATTCTGACAATTCGAGGGTCATGTTGCAGGTAGTGCAGCAAGAAGGCACTCATGTGTCTTGCTCATCCAGGAGCACCAAGTCCCTGTTGTGTTGGTGGCGAGGTAAGAATCATGCTTCCTTCCTCTGCCCTCTCCCCCAAACCTCACACAACAGAAATGTGATCAAGGTCTCCCTCATCTGATGAGTCTTCCATGCCCATCGCCAGCTCATCCTCCACTTCTTCCTGGGCTCCTGCACCTTCCTCACTAGTTTGGCTGCTACCATGCGCCCTGGTTAATACCTCTCCCACACGCTCCCATGCCTGCCGCCTTGGTGCTGCCAACCGTCTGGACCTTGCAGATGTTAGCCCTTCCACATACAACTCCTCCTTCTCTATTTCCTCCACCTCCTCTTGTCCCACCACCTGACTCCGAATTCTGTTTAACATGTGCTCCAGCATGTAAATCACCGGAATAGTCATGCTGATAATGGCATCGTCAGCACTAAATGTCTTCGTCGCCATTTTAAAACTGTGCAGAAGGGTGCATAGGTCCCTGATCTGAGACCACTCCTCCAGCGTGATTTGCCCCACCTCTGGATCTCATTGGCCCAGGCTATAGTCAGAACGTATTGCACCAGGGCTTGTCGGTGCTGCCACAGTCGCTGCAACATGTGCAGAGTTGAATTCCACCGTGTTGGCACATCGCATTTTAGCCGGTGAAGTGGCAGGCTCAACGACTTCTGTAGAGATGTAAGTCGCTGAGCTGCGGGATGCGAACGGCGGAAGTGAGCACACAGCGACCATGCCCTCTGCAGAAGGCCATCTAGTCCGGGATAGTGGGCTAAAAATAGCTGGACAACCAGGTTCAACACCTGAGCCATACAAGGCACGAGTGTGACATTGCCCCGGCGAAGGGCCGCACCCAGGTTTGCAGCATTGTAGCACACGGCCTTCCCTGGTTGCAGGTCCAGTGGAGACAACCATTCATGAAACTGGTTCTCCAGAGCTGACTACAACTCTTCAGCTGTGTGACTCACATTTCCCAGACATTTCAAAGTAAAAACCATCAGATGACTTTAAGCCCTGCTGCCAGCATAGTAAGGAGGTGTGCAGGATCCCTTCTGTGCAGTTAGAAAGCGGGTGGCATGACCAGACAGGCTTTGGGTTCAGGTGGAGGACCGAGAGGAGGTTGAGGAGGCAGAAGCAGTGGAGGAACTTCGAGATAAAGAGGATTGATGCACAACTCGTGGGGACGGCAAGACTTGGACAGCAGCCCCTTGTCCTGCTGTCACCATAGTTAGCCAGTGCCCAGTCAGCGACATGTAACGCCCCTGTCCATGCCTACTCGTCCAAGTGTCTGTGGTGAAATGCACCCTGTCACACAAAGAGTTTTTCAAAGAAACGGTGATGTTGTGTGCGACATGCTGATGGAGCGCAGGCACACCTTTCTTTGAGAAGTAGTACCGACTGGGCATCCGGTACTGGGGCACTGCGACGGACATAAGGTCTCAAAAATCCTCTGTGCCCACCAGGCGGAAAGGCAGCATTTCTGTAGCCAAGAGCTTGCAGATGGTGAAATTCAACCTCTTAGCTTTCTCATGGCTAGGAGGAAATGGTCTTTTACTTGTCCACATCTGAGGGACCGAGGTCTGGCTGTTGTGCTTAGACGGGGTTGAGTAGGGTGTCCCCGGCAAACTGACTGTCTGTGAGGAATATGCAGGCGGAAAAGTTAGGTTGCCTTGATCCAAAGGTGGTGCTCTCAATGTCGGAGAGCGCTCAACACCAGCTGGTGTTTCCACTTCCAAATGAAATGATGACCTGCCAATCACACTGTCTGTTGCGGGTAAAGAAGTGGCAGGTCTGCGTCTCAAAACAGGTGTGACTGCTGTCCCCCCAGTCACAGAGGATGAAGAGGCCGCAGATGCACAAGATGCGGCAGACGGTGGTTGGCCCGGCCCGCTAGGCCGCATTGTAGCACAGTGAGCTTCCCACTGCAACTTATGCTTCATATCCATGTGATGGTTCATGCATGAAGTACTCAAACTATGGATTTTTTGACCTCTACTTAACTTTTGGTTACAAATGTTACAGATAACATGAGTTGAGTCATCCTTATCGATCTGAAAAAATGCCCAGGCTATGCAAGGCTTAGAACCCATGAGACCTGAAGAGCCACCACGACTTGTTGTCAGAGGCAGAGTTGTGTTTGAGGATGCAGTTGTTGACGTGCTTCCAGTATTACGTCTCTGTCCAGGAAGGCGCAACCTGACCTCGTCGTCACTAGCATCCTCCTCTACCTCCTCTGCTGACCTCATCGACTGGCTGACTGTGGGTTAACAGTAAGTGGGATTTGCAACCTCGTCATCATCACCCTGTGTGTTCTCACACCCGTCGTCCTCAGAGCCAACCTCTTCCTGCCCTGACAAAAAACTCAAGTTGTCGCTCCAATCAGGTATTTGAGTCTCATCATCGTCTTCCTCATTGTCTCCACCAACAGGAGTTACAGTTTAGGAACGAGGGTCTACATTATGGTCAGAACCTACTTCATCTGGTCCTGGATCCGACTCATAAAGATTCTGGGCATCAGTGCAGATCATTTCCTCGTCTGGATTCACAGAAGCTCTGGAGCCGACCTCTGATTCCCAGGCTATAGTATGAGTAAACAGCTCTGCAGACTCAACCATCTGTTCTACCCCATACTCAGACAGGCAGCTGGAGACTTGGGAGCTGTGAGGAAGCAAGTGCGATTGGGGTGACACCTCTGAGGACTGAAGTATTTGTGATGTTGAAGTTGAGGTGGAGGAGAGCCCACTTAAAGGAGCACTTGATATCCGTTGAAGCACCTGCTGTTTTTGTGCCACCTCTGGAATTTGTAGTGATGGGCTTGGCCGTAAGAAAGGGATCGTATCACATTGTCCACTTAAAGAAGTAGACATCTTAGTTTGGCTGGAAGATGGTCTTTCTTCTGTGGATGATACTGTTGCTTTAACACCTACCCCATGGACACAACCTTTTTTTCCCTTCCCAACACGCCTATTCCCCTATCCACCAGCTGCAGACCTTTTGCCACTCATTTTGGTGGTTAACTAATTGACAACTCTGGAGTTATTTGCACAAAAAACGATGGATGGAAACCGAGCAGAGCTGAGTGGCCAAATTGTGGTACTAGCCCAAAAGGATTGGCTAGGTTAGAAGCAGTAAAACAATTTTATTAAATACACAGGTGGTGGAGCTTGGTATAGATGGCCTAATAGAATGAGTACCAAACACTGCTACAGGCCCAAAATTATTTTCCAGGCAAGATGCAGCTAAAAATTATTAGTAATTTCAAACCTGGTGGAGCTTAGTATAGATGGCCTAATAGAATGAGTAACACACACTGCTAATATGCCCAAAATTATTTTACAGGCAAGATGCAGCTAAAAATTATTAGTAATTTGAAAGCTGGTGGAGCTTAGTATAGATGGCCTAATAGAATGAGTACCACACACTGCTAATATGCCCAAAATTATTTTCCAGGCAAGATGCAGCTAAAAATTATTAGGAATTTGAAAGCTAGTGGAGCTTAGTATAGATGGCCCAATAGAATGAGTAACACACACTGCTAATATGCCCAAAATTATTTTCCAAGCAAGATGCAGCTAAAATTATTAGTAATTTGAAAGCTGGTGGAGCTTAGTATAGATGGCCTAATAGAACGAGTACCACACACTGTTAATATGCCCAAAATTATTTTACAGGCAAGATGCAGCTAAAAATTATTATTAATTTCAAAGCTGGGGGAGCTTGGTATAGATGGCCTAATACAATGAGTACCACACACTGCTACTAAGCCCAAAATTATTTTCTGGGCTAGATGCAGCTAAAAATTATTATTAATTTCAAAGCTGGTGGAGCTTGGTATAGATGGCCTAATACAATGAGTACCACAAACTGCTGCTAAGCCCAAAATTATTTTCCAGGCTAGATGCAGCTAAAAATTATTATTAATTTCAAATCTGGTGGAGCTTGGTATATATGGCCTAATACAATGAGTACCACACACTGCTACTAAGCCCAAAATTATTTTCTGGGCTAGATGCAGCTAAAAATTATTATTAATTTCAAAGCTGGTAGAGCTTGGTATAGATGGCCTAATAGAATGAGTACCACACACTGCTACTAAGCCCAAAATTATTTTCCGGGCTAGATGCAGCTAAAAATTATTATTAATTTCAAAGCTGGTGGAGCTTGGTATAGATGGCCTAATACAATGAGTACCACACACTGCTACTAAGCCCAAAATTATTTTCCAGGCTAGATGCAGCTAAAAATTATTATTAACTTCAAAGCTGGTGGAGCTTGGTATAGATGGCCTAATACAATGAGTACCACACACTGCTACTAAGCCCAAAATTATTTTCTGGGCTAAATGCAGCTAAAAATTATTATTAATTTCAAAGCTGGTGGAGCTTGGTATAGATGGCCTAATACAATGAGTACCACACACAGCTACTAAACCCAAAATTATTTTCCACGCTAGATGCAGCTAAAAATTATTATTAATTTCAAAGATGGTGGAGCTTGGTATAGATGGCCTAATACAATGAGTACCACACACTGCTACTATGCCCAAAATTATTTTCCAGGCAAGATGCAGCTAAAAATTATTATTAATTTCAAAGCTAGTGGAGCTTGGTATACATGGCCTAATACAATGAGTACCACACACTGCTACTAAGCCCAAAATTATTTTCTGGGCTAAATGCAGCTAAAAATTATTATTAATTTCAAAGCTGGTGAAGCTTGCTATAGATGGCCTAATACAATGAGTACCACACACAGCTGCTAAGCCCAAAATTATTTTCCGGGCTAGATGCAGCTAAAAATTATTATTTATTTCAAAGCTGGTGGAGCTTGGTATAGATGGCCTAATGCAATGAGTACCACACACAGCTACTAAGCCCAAAATTATTTTCCGGGCTAGATGCAGCTAAAAATTATTATTAATTTCAAAGCTGGTGGAGCTTCGTATAGATGGCCTAATACAATGAGTACCACACACTGCTACTAAGCCCAAAATGATTTTCTGGGCTAGATGCAGCTAAAAATTATTATTAATTTCAAAGCTGGTGGAGCTTGGTATAGATGGCCTAATACAATGAGTACCACACACTGCTACTAAGCCTAAAATAATTTTCCGGGCTAGATGCAGCTAAAAATTATTATTAATTTCAAAGTTGTTGGAGCTTGGTGTAGATGGCCTAATACAATGAGTATCACACACTGCTACTAAGCCCAAGATTATTTTCCGGGCCAGATGCAGCTAAAAATGATTATTTATTTCAAAGCTGGTGGAGCTTGGTATAGATGGCCTAATACAAAGAGTACCACACACAGCTACTAAACCCAAAATTATTTTTCGGGCTAGATGCAGCTAAAAATTATTATTAATTTCAAAGCTGGTGGAGCTTGGTATAGATGGCCTAATACAATGAGTACCACACACTGCTACTAAGCCCAAAATTATTTTCCACGCTAGATGCAGCTAAAAATTATTATTAATTTCAAAGCTGGTGGAGCTTGGTATAGATGGCCTAATACAATGAGTACCACACACAGCTACTAAGCCCAAAATTATTTTCCGGGCCAGATGCAGCTAAAAATTATTATTAATTTCAAAGCTGGTGGAGCTTGGTATAGATGGCCTAATACAATGAGTACCACACACAGCTACTAAGCCCAAAATTATTTTCCGGGCTAGATGCAGCTAAAAATTATTATTAATTTCAAAGCTGGTGGAGCTTGGTATAGATGGCCTAATACAATGAGTACCACACACTGCTACTATGCCCAAAATTATTTTCCGGGCTAAATGCAGCTAAAAATTATTATTAATTTCAAAGCTGGTGGAGCTTGGTATAGATGGCCTAATACAATGAGTACCACACACTGCTACTAAGCCCAAAATTATTTTCTGGGTTAAATGCAGCTAAAAATTATTATTAATTTCAAAGCTGGTGGAGCTTGGTATAGATGGCCTAATACAATGAGTACCATGAGTACCACACACAGCTACTAAGCCCAAAATTATTTTCCGGGCAAGATGCAGCTAAAAATTATTATTAATTTCAAAGCTGGTGGAGCTTGGTATAGATGGACTAATACAATGAGTACCACACACTGCTACTATGCCCAAAATTATTTTCCAGGCTAGATGCAGCTAAAAATTATTATTAATTTCAAAGCTGGTGGAGCTTGGTATAAATGGCCTAATACAATGAGTACAACACACTGCTACTAAGCCCAAAATTATTTTTTGGGCTAGATGTAGCTAAAAATTATTATTAATTTCAAAGCTGGTGGAGCTTGGTATAAATGGCCTAATACAATGAGTACAACACACTGCTACTAAGCCCAAAATTATTTTTTGGGCTAGATGTAGCTAAAAATTATTATTAATTTCAAAGCTGGTGGAGCTTAGTATAGATGGCCTAATAGATTGAGTACCACACACTGCTAATATGCCCAAAATTATTTTACAGGCAAGATGCAGCTAAAAATTATTATTAATTTCAAAGCTTGTGGAGCTTGGTATAGATGGCCTAATACAATGAGTACCACACACTGCTACTAAGCCCAAAATTATTTTCCGGGCTAGATGCAGCTAAAAATTATTATTAATTTCAAAGCTGGTGGAGCTTGGTATAGATGGCCTAATACAATGAGTACCACACACTGCTACTAAGCCCAAAATTATTTTCCGGGCCAGATGTAGCTAAAAATTATTATTAATTTCAAAGCTGGTGGAGCTTGGTATAGATGGCCTAATACAATGAGTACCACACACAGCTACTAAGCCCAAAATTATTTTCCGGGCTAGATGCAGCTAAAAATTATTATTAATTTCAAAGCTGGTGGAGCTTGGTATAGATGGCCTAATACAATGAGTACCACACACTGCTACTAAGCCCAAAATTATTTTCCGGGCCAGATGCAGCTAAAAATTATTATTAATTTCAAAGCTGGTGGAGCTTGGTATAGATGGCCTAATACAATGAGAACCACACACTGCTACTATGCCCAAAATTATTTTCCGGGCTAAATGCAGCTAAAAATTATTATTAATTTCAAAGCTGGTGGAGCTTGGTATAGATGGCCTAATACAATGAGTACCACACACTGCTACTAAGCCCAAAATTATTTTCTGGGTTAAATGCAGCTAAAAATTATTATTAATTTCAAAGCTGGTGGAGCTTGGTATAGATGGCCTAATACAATGAGTACCATGAGTACCACACACAGCTACTAAGCCCAAAATTATTTTCCGGGCAAGATGCAGCTAAAAATTATTATTAATTTCAAAGCTGGTGGAGCTTGGTATAGATGGACTAATACAATGAGTACCACACACTGCTACTATGCCCAAAATTATTTTCCGGGCTAGATGCAGCTAAAAATTATTATTAATTTCAAAGCTGGTGGAGCTTGGTATAAATGGCCTAATACAATGAGTACATTACACTGCTACTAAGCCCAAAATTATTTTTTGGGCTAGATGTAGCTACAAATTATTATTAATTTCAAAGCTGGTGGAGCTTAGTATAGATGGCCTAATAGATTGAGTACCACACACTGCTAATATGCCCAAAATTATTTTACAGGCAAGATGCAGCTAAAAATTATTATTAATTTCAAAGCTTGTGGAGCTTGGTATAGATGGCCTAATACAATGAGTACCACACACAGCTACTAAGCCCAAAATTATTTTCCGGGCTAGATGCAGCTAAAAATTATTATTAATTTCAAAGCTGTTGGCGCTTGGTATAGATGGCCTAATACAATGAGTACCACACACTACTATTATGCCCAAAATTATTTTCCAGGCAAGATGCAGCTAAAAATTATTAGTAATTTGAAAGCTGGTGGAGCTTAGTATAGATGGCCTAATAGAATGAGTACCACACACTGCTACTAAGCCCAAAATTATTTTCCACGCTAGATGCAGCTAAAAATTATTATTAATTTCAAAGCTGGTGGAGCTTGGTATAGATGGCCTAATACAATGAGTACCACACACTGCTACTAAGCCCAAAATTATTTTCCGGGCCAGATGCAGCTAAAAATTATTATTAATTTCAAAGCTGGTGGAGCTTGGTATAGATGGCCTAATACAATGAGTACCACACACAGCTACTAAGCCCAAAATTATTTTCCGGGCTAGATGCAGCTAAAAATTATTATTAATTTCAAAGCTGGTGGAGCTTGGTATAGATGGCCTAATACAATGAGTACCACACACTGCTACTATGCCCAAAATTATTTTCCGGGCTAAATGCAGCTAAAAATTATTATTAATTTCAAAGCTGGTGGAGCTTGGTATAGATGGCCTAATACAATGAGTACCATGAGTACCACACACAGCTACTAAGCCCAAAATTATTTTCCGGGCAAGATGCAGCTAAAAATTATTATTAATTTCAAAGCTGGTGGAGCTTGGTATAGATGGACTAATACAATGAGTACCACACACTGCTACTATGCCCAAAATTATTTTCCGGGCTAGATGCAGCTAAAAATTATTATTAATTTCAAAGCTGGTGGAGCTTGGTATAAATGGCCTAATACAATGAGTACAACACACTGCTACTAAGCCCAAAATTATTTTTTGGGCTAGATGTAGCTAAAAATTATTATTAATTTCAAAGCTGGTGGAGCTTAGTATAGATGGCCTAATAGATTGAGTACCACACACTGCTAATATGCCCAAAATTATTTTACAGGCAAGATGCAGCTAAAAATTATTATTAATTTCAAAGCTTGTGGAGCTTGGTATAGATGGCCTAATACAATGAGTACCACACACTGCTACTAAGCCCAAAATTATTTTCCGGGCTAGATGCAGCTAAAAATTATTATTAATTTCAAAGCTGGTGGAGCTTGGTATAGATGGCCTAATACAATGAGTACCACACACTGCTACTAAGCCCAAAATTATTTTCCGGGCCAGATGTAGCTAAAAATTATTATTAATTTCAAAGCTGGTGGAGCTTGGTATAGATGGCCTAATACAATGAGTACCACACACAGCTACTAAGCCCAAAATTATTTTCCGGGCTAGATGCAGCTAAAAATTATTATTAATTTCAAAGCTGGTGGAGCTTGGTATAGATGGCCTAATACAATGAGTACCACACACTGCTACTAAGCCCAAAATTATTTTCCGGGCCAGATGCAGCTAAAAATTATTATTAATTTCAAAGCTGGTGGAGCTTGGTATAGATGGCCTAATACAATGAGTACCACACACTGCTACTATGCCCAAAATTATTTTCCGGGCTAAATGCAGCTAAAAATTATTATTAATTTCAAAGCTGGTGGAGCTTGGTATAGATGGCCTAATACAATGAGTACCACACACTGCTACTAAGCCCAAAATTATTTTCTGGGTTAAATGCAGCTAAAAATTATTATTAATTTCAAAGCTGGTGGAGCTTGGTATAGATGGCCTAATACAATGAGTACCATGAGTACCACACACAGCTACTAAGCCCAAAATTATTTTCCGGGCAAGATGCAGCTAAAAATTATTATTAATTTCAAAGCTGGTGGAGCTTGGTATAGATGGACTAATACAATGAGTACCACACACTGCTACTATGCCCAAAATATTTTTCCGGGCTAGATGCAGCTAAAAATTATTATTAATTTCAAAGCTGGTGGAGCTTGGTATAAATGGCCTAATACAATGAGTACAACACACTGCTACTAAGCCCAAAATTATTTTTTGGGCTAGATGTAGCTACAAATTATTATTAATTTCAAAGCTGGTGGAGCTTAGTATAGATGGCCTAATAGATTGAGTACCACACACTGCTAATATGCCCAAAATTATTTTACAGGCAAGATGCAGCTAAAAATTATTATTAATTTCAAAGCTTGTGGAGCTTGGTATAGATGGCCTAATACAATGAGTACCACACACTGCTACTAAGCCCAAAATTATTTTCCGGGCTAGATGCAGCTAAAAATTATTATTAATTTCAAAGCTGTTGGCGCTTGGTATAGATGGCCTAATACAATGAGTACCACACACTACTATTATGCCCAAAATTATTTTCCAGGCAAGATGCAGCTAAAAATTATTAGTAATTTGAAAGCTGGTGGAGCTTAGTATAGATGGCCTAATAGAATGAGTACCACACACTGCTACAGGCCCAAAAGGTTTTACTTGGCTAGGTGCAGTAAAAAATTTGTATTACATACACAGGTGGTGTAGCTTGCAACACAGATAGGCTACTCCACTGACTAACACACACTGCAAGAGGCCCAAAAGGATTTGCTTAGCTAGATTTAGCCAAATGCTGTGAAAAACACTTGCACAGCACTAAAACAGACCTGCCTGGGAAAAAGTGATAGGAATTGATGTAACCTAGCCCTCAAAAGGGCTGGAATTACAACTAGTCACTAGAGATGAGCGTTGTTCTGCTCGAACTGTTCGCCAATCTCAAATTCGAGCTGTTTTGGGCCGTGTTCGAGCCGTTTGGCGAACACGAACAATTTGAGAAAAATTCGGCTGTTCGAGGTTATGTTCGATAACTTTTCGTGCACCAAAATCATAACTGGATTTTTTCTCAGTAATGATGAAAATTAATGTTAATACGCAGTTTGAGTGTACAGCGGGGTGGGGGGAGGGGCAGGGGATGGATCTCTGCAGGAACAATGAAGATCTCCATTTTTTTTTTCTCTTTCCCGCATTTACAGTGGGGAGGTGCAATCTGTCAGCCTATCAGCAGCGCACACACGGAGCGAAGTGCTTTTTTTCATAAAAGCAAGGGCATGTGTCATTGGCAGTGTATGTCACATGTCCTTGCCCTATAAGACCAAGCCATTTTCCCCGTCGCCACCATTTTCTCACTGCTGCAGCTGCGTGTTAGACGGCACCGCTGTTGCTGTGTGCGCTATACCTTGTTAATTTCAAGCCAATTTTTGCACAAATCTACAGATAGCTTGGGAGTAGGGAATAGTTGTGATTGCAGTCCTTTTAAGGACTAGGTTACAGCATTTCCTACGACTTTTATCAGGCAGGTCTGTGCTCTTAAATAGATAGATTGTGGGAGTAAAGACTAATTGTAATTGGAGTCCTTTTCAGGACTAGGTTACATCAGTTCCTATCAGTTTTTGCCAGGCAGGTCTGTGCCAGTGCTGTGCAAGTTTTTTTCACAGCATTTGGCTGAATCTAGCAAAGCTAATCCTTTTTGGCCTATTGCAGAGTGTGTTAGTCAGTGGAGTAGCCTATCTGTGTTGCAAGATATACCACCTGTGTATAGAATACCAATTTTTTTACTGCACCTAGTGAAGTAAAATCTTTTGGGCATAGCATCATTCTATTAGTCCATCTATACTGACCTCCATCAGGTTGCAAATTGAATATAATTTTTTTCTGCACCTAGCTCTGAAAAAATATTGGGCTTCTAGCTGTGTGTGGGACTTGTTGTATTAGTCCATCTATACTGACCTCCATCAGGTTGCAAACTGCATATATTTTTTTCTTCATCTACCTCTGAAAAAATATTGGGCTTCTAGCTGTGTGTGGGACTTGTTCTATTAATCCATCTATACAGACCTCCATCAGGTTGCAAACTGAATATATTTTTTTCTGCATCTACCTCTGAAAAAATATTGGGCTTCTAGCTGTGTGTGGGACTTGTATTAGTCCATCTATACTGACCTCCATCAGGTTGCAAACTGAATATATTTTTTTCTGCATCTACCTCTGAAAAAATATTGGGCTTCTAGCTGTGTGTGGGACTTGTTGTATTAGTCCATCTATACAGACCTCCATCAGGTTGCAAACTGAATATATTTTTTTCTGCATCTACCTCTGAAAAAATATTGGGCTTCTAGCTGTGTGTGGGACTTGTTGTATTAGTCCATCTATACTGACCTCCATCAGGTTGCAAACTGAATATATTTTTTTCTGCATCTACCTCTGAAAAAATATTGGGCTTCTAGCTGTGTGTGGGACTTGTTCTATTAATCCATCTATACAGACCTCCATCAGGTTGCAAACTGAATATATTTTTTTCTGCATCTAGCTCTGAAAAAATATTTGGCCTTCTAGCAGTGTGTGGGACTTTCTCTATTAGTCCATCTATACTGACCTCCATCAGGTTGCAAATTGAATATAATTTTTTTCTGCATCTAACCCAGCCAATAGTTTTGGCCTAATACCACAGTTTGGCCACTCAGCTCTGCTCGGTTCCCATCCATTGTTTTTTTGTGCAAACAACTCCAGAGTTGTTAATTAGTTAACCACCAAAATGAGTGGAAAAAGGCCTGCTGCTGGTGGAAAGGGGAATAGGCGTGTTGGGAAGGGGAAAAAAGGTTGTGTCCGTGGGGTAGGTGTTAAAGCAACAGTAACATCTGCAGAAGAAAGACCATCTTCCAGCCAAACTAAAATGTCTACTTCTTTTAGCGGACAATGTGATAAGATCCCTTTCTTACGGCCACGCCAATCGCTACAAATTCCAGATGAGGCACAAAAACAGCAGGTGCTTCAACGGATATCAAGTGCTCCTTTAAGTGGGCTCTCCTCCACATCAACTTCAACATCACAAATACTCCAGTCCTCAAAGGTGTCACCCCAATCGCACTTGCTTCCTCACAGCTCCCAAATCTCCAGCTGCCCGTCTGAGTATGAGGTAGAACAGATGGTTGAGTCTGCAGAGCTGTTTACTCATACTATAGCCTGGGAATCAGAGGTCGACTCCAGCGCTTCTGTGAATCCAGACGAGGAAATGATCTGCACTGATGCCCAGAATCTTTATGAGTCGGATCCAGGACCAGACGCAGAAGGTTCTGACCATAATGTAGACCCTCATTCCCAAACTGTAACTCCTGTTGGTGGAGACAATGAGGAAGACGATGATAAGACTCAAATACCTGATTGGAGCGACAACTTTAGTTTTTTGTCAGGGCAGGAACAGGTTGGCTCTGAGGACGACGGGTGTGATAACGCACAGGGTGATGATGATGAGGTTGGAGATCCCACTTACTGTCAACCCACAGTCAGCCAAGAGATGAGGTCAGCAGAGGAGGTGGAGGAAGATGCTAGTGACGACGAGGTCAGGTTGCGCCTTCCTGGACAGAGACGTAGTACTGGAAGCACGTCAACAACTGCATCCTCAAACACAACTCTGCCTCTCACCACAAGTCGTGGTGGCTCTTCAGGTCGCATGGGTGCTAAGCCTTGCATAGCCTGGGCATTTTTTCAGATCGATAAAGATGACCCAACTCGTGTTATCTGTAACATTTGTCAGCAAAAGCTAAGTAGAGGCCAAAAAATACATAGTTTGAGTACTTCATGCATGAACCGGCACATGGACATGAAGCATAAGTTTCAGTGGGAAGCTCAGTGTGCTACAATGCGGCCTAGCCGGCCGGGCCAACCACCGTCTGCCATATCTTGTGCATCCGCGGCCTCTTCATCCTCTGTGACTGGGGGGACAGCAGTCACACCTGTTTTGGGGCGCAGACCTGCCACCTCTTTACCCGCAACAGCCAGCGTGATTGGCAGGTCATCATTTTCTTTGGAGGTGGTAACACCAGCTGGTGTTGAGCGCTGTCCGACATCGATAGCACCACCTTTGGATCAAGGCAACCTAACATGTCCGCCTGCATCTTCCTCACAGACCGGCAGTTTGCCGGGGACACCCTTATCAACCCCGTCTAAGCACAATAGCCAGCCCTCGGTCCCTCAGATGTGGACAAGTAAAAGACCATTTCCTCCTAGCCATGAGAAAGCTAAGAGGTTGAATTTCACCATCTGCAAGTTCTTGGCTACAGAAATGCTGCCTTTCCGCCTGGTGGACACAGAGGATTTTCGAGACCTTATGTCCGTCGCAGTGCCCCAGTACCAGATGCCCAGTCAGCACTACTTCTCAAAGAAAGGTGTGCCTGCGCTCCACCAGCATGTCGCACACAACATCACCGCTTCTTTGAGAAACTCTGTGTGTGACAGGGTGCATTTCACCACAGACACTTGGACGAGTAGGCATGGACAGGGGCGTTACATGTCGCTGACTGGGCACTGGGTAACTATGGTGACAGCAGGACAAGGGGCTGCTGTCCAAGTCTTGCCGTCCCCACGAGTTGTGCGTCAATCCTCTTTATGTCAAAGTTCCTCCACTGCTTCTGCCTCCTCAACCTCCTCTCGGTCTTCCACCTGCACCCAAAGCCTGTCTGGTCATGCCACAAGCTTTCTAACTGTGCAGAAGGGATCCTGCACACCTCCTTACTATGCTGGCAGTAGGGCTCAACGTCATCAGGCGGTTTTTACATTGAAATGTCTGGGAAATGTGAGTCACACAGCTGAGGAGTTGTGGTCAGCTCTGGAGAACCAATTTCATGAATGGTTGTCTCCACTGGACCTGAAACCAGGGAAGGCCGTGTGTGACAATGCTGCAAACCTGGGTGCGGCCCTTCGCCGGGGCAATGTCACACACGTGCCTTGTATGGCTCACGTGTTGAACCTGGTTGTCCAGCAATTTTTAGCCCACTATCCCAGACTAGATGGCCTTCTGCAGAGGGCACGGTCGCTGTGTGCTCACTTTCGCCGTTCGCATCCCGCAGCTCAGCGACTTACATCTCTACAGAAGTCGTTGGGCCTGCCACTTCACCGGCTAAAATGCGATGTGCCTACCCGGTGGAATTCAACTCTGCACATGTTGCAGCGACTGTGGCAGCACCGACAAGCCCTGGTGCAATACGTTCTGACGTATAGCCTGGGCCAACGAGATCCAGAGGTGGGGCAAATCACGCTGGAGGAGTGGTCTCAGATCAGGGACCTATGCACCCTTCTGCACAGTTTTGAAATGGCGACGAAGATGTTTAGTGCTGACGATGCCATTATCAGCATGACTATTCCGGTGATTTACATGCTGGAGCACATGTTAAACAGAATTCGGAGTCAGGTGGTGGCACAAGAGGAGGTAGAGGAAGTAGAGGAGGAGGAGTTGTATGCGGAAGGGCTAATGTAGCACCCTGAGGACTCGGCTGCTACAGGGGTATTGCACCTCACTCCAGAGGTGTGGTATTCCACTCCCGGGTAAGGATGGAGTGTGGGACTGAGCTCAGTAGGCTGCATGCACTACATACATCCCATTTCCGGGGGACAGAACTACGGTACTCCCACCAAGTAAATGTGCAGGTACGACAGCGTCTGTCCCTGGCTGGAGTGGGAGGGGGGGTGGAACATCCCAGTAGTGTAGGGGCAGATAGGGGAGGGGCTCTGGGCATAGAGATAGGAGCCCATTGGGTGCTGGTCACCTGGGCTCACACATAGAGGGAGTATATATGGTGGGCACCATCTTAGGACAGGGTCAGTCAGTCAGTCTGAGGAGAAGCTGAAGGAGAGTTCAGCCAGGAGGGCTGACTAGGAGCTGTGGCTCCGGCTGGGCCCAGCTCCAGGGCCAGGCTTGTAGTGGAGAGGAAGAAGGAAGGCCCAGAGACGCAGAAAAGAGGGAACCCTAAGATCCCAGAATTAAGCCAAAAGGGTGAAGGGTTGGCAGAAGAGGGCACCGGATCCCAAGCTGGCGGAGGCAAAAGTAACCCTTAACCAGGAACCGGAGGTCGTGGTCAAGTCTTGCCACGACCCTCACCACATCCACCAGGAAGGTACACCAAGAGTAGGGTCAGGAAAGCCAGAGAAGGTTTTACCGTAGAAGGCCCAAGGGAACCGGACAAAGGTGGATCCCTGGTGGGGACGGCCAGGAGAAAGAGAGTGAGAGGGAAGCTCAGGACCACGCTCCGGAACTGCCTGGGGGTTAGCCGAGTCCCGCACCTGGTGAATGCAGTACGGCTCAGGTGGTCACTCCCGGCCGAAGTGACTAAAGCAACATCAGTGAGTAAAAACCCTGAAACTGCATCTCACGTCTCTGACTCTCCTTTCTGCACTATCACTACCTCCATCATCCGCACCAGCTGCCCTGAGGCCATACCCCTCCTGTTGGGGGTTATACCACCATTGCTGAACACATACTACCGGCCTCAGCGGACTGTTCTGCAGCGGCGGCCTTGTGACCGCAAATCAACGGGTGGCGTAGTCGACACTGAAACAACATCTACCAAGACTGCCACACACTTAGTTTGACCACCCTGGGCACGGACCGGGTCACCGCCACAAGGACTTCTACCCCTATCTAGATCCGGCTCCGGGTATGCCTTGAACATGGCCCAGGGGGCGCGTCAACTTTGGCGTAGTCGGCAGGATCACGTGCCCGCCACCACTGGGTACTGCGTGCCTGAAGAAAAGTTTATATGTACCGTAAGAAGAAGTCTCCAGCCAATTCCGGAGGGTCCCCGCCATCGGACGCCATCACGGGTCGTTTCCCGCCGGTTGCCCGCCATCTGCAGCTTTTTCCCGCCATCCACGGAGTTTCCCGCCACTGGGAGACGATTCCCGCCATCTGAGAAGATTTCCCGCCCTGGCAGAGTGGACACCATTATGGGCGTGCCAGAGGGTGGCAAGAGGCCACCTCCCATCGTGGGCGAGGTCCAAGAATGGCGCCAAAAGCGAAGACCGCCCCCACCAGCAGAGATTGCAATGATTGAGATGTCCGTCAGCGTGGGGGGTCTGCCCCTGGAACTGACAATCACCAAGTTGCCCCGGGACCACCCTCAGTGTGGGCGGATACAGAACAAAAGAGTGAGGATGGGTGCAGCCTGGAAGAGTCTGGAGAGGTCGCACCCGGAGATGGAGTGAGAGTCAGGCAGCACCGACCCTGTGGTCAGGAGCCTGTTGCAAGTCACCACCCCACAAGACCTGGTGGAGATCCTAGCACAGCTCCCCCGAGACCGGGAGCGTGCACAGACCGCGCTGGAGGGCCTCGCACGGAGGATGGCCCAGGTGCAGCGAGAAACGCTGACTGAGTGGAGTAGGGAGATGGCCCAGCAGGCTGGAACCCGCCAGCGGAGCACGCCACCCGAGACGAGGAGTCTGACCGCCTCTGAGGATGGTGCAGGAGGAATGAAGGCCGGAGACGACGCCGTGGAAGGAGCTGAAGAGACGGAGGCAGGTAAAGGGGACGTCACTACCCCAAGCCTAGAAACCGCGAGCCTGCCCCAGCTCCCCGTCGCAGAGCCAGAAATTCCCCCTACCGTGCCCGTCGCTGCACCGCCACAGCTACAGACTATGCCTCAAGTAGGCGCCGCGGCCACGCCCCCTGTGACGTCACGCGCCTCAACCCCGAGCGCGGCCAAGCAGGAGACGCCACCGGCCTGGTCGCAAGGTCGAGTGCCCCCGGGCGCCGCCGTCTCCACAGTGCCCTTTACCTTTAGAGCACTACCGGCCTGGTCGCAAGGCCTGGTGAATCCGGGCGCCGCTACTACCACCGCGCCCTCAACCCACAAAGTCCTACCCTTGGGTGAAGACCTGTTCGTCCAGCACACTTGCCCGGATGGGCAGCCCTTTGAGTGGCCACCGGAGTACCTCCATCCCCGACTCCGGAAGGAAAGGCCTCTGTGTGAGCCTCTGATTCCGGCTCCGGCGCCCGCCAAGATCACTCCGCTCCCGTTGGAGGAGGCCCAATTCGAATGGGACCCCACTGGAGAAAACCTCATCGGCTTCACCCACGAGACCCGGGCGGCCGCAGCCCAGCGAGCAGAGTGCTGCCGGCAACAGCTGGAGGTCTTCGACCGGGAACGGCGAGAGAGGCGGGTCCGCGAGGAGCGGCTGCAAGTCCAGAGTGCGGAGCAGAAGAGCCGGACCAGACGAAACCCCCGTGCAGCCCACGGTCCCCGCGCCACCGGGACCGTAATCAAGTTTCAACTGCAGCACGGGTGGGGTTTTATCCGGGACCACAGAACCCCCGGCGACGTCTTTGTCACCCGCAGGGACGTCGAGAGCCATCTGCCGGAGGGACACAGAGGTCGTGACCTTTACCTGGGTGACGAGGTCACCTTCACCCGGCATCAGTGTGCCAAAGGTCCATATGCTCTTCATGTGCACCGATTGACCGAGGAAGAGCTACAGTGCAAGGAGGATCAAGAGGACCCGGACGGGTTTGAAGGTTACCCGCAGGAAGGAGCAGGAGGACGCCGTTACTAAAGTACGGTACAGTGAAACTGTAAATAGTTACCCGTAAGGGTACAAGAACTGTTACCTGTAAAGTATAGTCCCCGTTGGGACCAGCAAACTGTTACCCGTGTGTCCCTATCCCTTAACAGGCTGAGGACTGTGAGCAGCCATCCCTTATCCCCACTGGCCGAGGACTGAGAGCGGCCATACCCTTGTATATAGTTGCGCTTCCTAAAGCGCCCCCTACTGGTTTTATAAGGAACTGTTTTTGTACTGTTGCACTTTTACCTGGTCACAAGTGCACAGTGGCCAGAAGAACAAGAACATTTTATAAGAAGAGTATTATATCAAAAAGGTCTTATAATATAAGAAGTTACCCGTAATGTTATGTTGCTGATAATGTTTATAATGTTTTATATATTCGTGTATGTTTTGAAAAATTTTGTATGTTTGCATGTTTTGCTCTTTTACAGCCCGAGGACGTGCTGTGATTTACCAGGGGGGAATGTAGCACCCTGAGGACTCGGCTGCTACAGGGGTATTGCACCTCACTCCAGAGGTGTGGTATTCCACTCCCGGGTAAGGATGGAGTGTGGGACTGAGCTCAGTAGGCTGCATGCACTACATACATCCCATTTCCGGGGGACAGAACTACGGTACTCCCACCAAGTAAATGTGCAGGTACGACAGCGTCTGTCCCTGGCTGGAGTGGGAGGGGGGGTGGAACATCCCAGTAGTGTAGGGGCAGATAGGGGAGGGGCTCTGGGCATAGAGATAGGAGCCCATTGGGTGCTGGTCACCTGGGCTCACACATAGAGGGAGTATATATGGTGGGCACCATCTTAGGACAGGGTCAGTCAGTCAGTCTGAGGAGAAGCTGAAGGAGAGTTCAGCCAGGAGGGCTGACTAGGAGCTGTGGCTCCGGCTGGGCCCAGCTCCAGGGCCAGGCTTGTAGTGGAGAGGAAGAAGGAAGGCCCAGAGACGCAGAAAAGAGGGAACCCTAAGATCCCAGAATTAAGCCAAAAGGGTGAAGGGTTGGCAGAAGAGGGCACCGGATCCCAAGCTGGCGGAGGCAAAAGTAACCCTTAACCAGGAACCGGAGGTCGTGGTCAAGTTTTGCCACGACCCTCACCACATCCACCAGGAAGGTACACCAAGAGTAGGGTCAGGAAAGCCAGAGAAGGTTTTACCGTAGAAGGCCCAAGGGAACCGGACAAAGGTGGATCCCTGGTGGGGGACGGCCAGGAGAAAGAGAGTGAGAGGGAAGCTCAGGACCACGCTCCGGAACTGCCTGGGGGTTAGCCGAGTCCCGCACCTGGTGAATGCAGTACGGCTCGGGTGGTCACTCCCGGCCGAAGTGACTAAAGCAACATCAGTGAGTAAAAACCCTGAAACTGCATCTCACGTCTCTGACTCTCCTTTCTGCACTATCACTACCTCCATCATCCGCACCAGCTGCCCTGAGGCCATACCCCTCCCGTTGGGGGTTATACCACCATTGCTGCACACATACTACCGGCCTCAGCGGACTGTTCTGCAGCGGCGGCCTTGTGACCGCAAATCAACGGGTGGCGTAGTCGACACTGAAACAACATCTACCAAGACTGCCACACACTTAGTTTGACCACCCTGGGCACGGACCGGGTCACCGCCACAAGGACTACTACCCCTATCTAGATCCGGCTCCGGGTATCCCTTGAACATAGCCCAGGGGGCGCGTCACTAACATCTGCAAGGTCCAGACGGTCGGCAGCACCAAGGCGGCAGGCATGTGAGGGTGGGGGAGATGGTTTTACCAGGGTGCATGGTAGCAGCCAAATTAGTGAGGAAGGTGCAGGAGCCCAGGAAGAAATGGAGGACGAACTGATGGAAGACTCATCAGATGAGGGAGACCTTGATCACATTTCTGTTGTGCGAGGTTGGGGGGAGAGGACAGAGGAAGGAA
This sequence comes from Phyllobates terribilis, assembly GCF_046119375.1. NCBI lineage: Eukaryota > Metazoa > Chordata > Amphibia > Anura > Dendrobatidae > Phyllobates > Phyllobates terribilis. Next base: position 108,199,417 of record NW_027362773.1, read on the forward strand.
GCATGATTGTTACCTCGCCACCAACACAACAGGGACTTGGTGCTCCTGGATGCGCAACACACATGAGTGCCTTCTTGCTGCACTACCTGCAACATGACCCTCGAATTGTGAGAATTAGAAATAATCCTGACTACTGGGTTGCCACACTGTTAGATCCCCGGTACAAAAGTAAATTTGCAGAAATTATTCCTGCCATAGAAAGGGATGCACGCATGCAGGAGTATCAGCAGAGACTGTTGCAGAATCTTACATGTGCTTTTCCACAAAATACCAGTGGTGCACGTAGTGAATCTCACAGTTCCAACTTGCCAACCGTGGGACCGTCAAGTGTTCAGCACTCAAACCGTAACAGAACCACAGTATCTGCTGGTAACATCAATTTTGCGGAATCATTTCACCACTTTTTTAGCCCATCCTTTGCAAGGCCACAGGAGACAAGAAGTCTGACACATAGTCAACGCCTAGAGACGATGGTACAGGAGTATCTCCAAGTAAACATTGAAGCCACGACTGTGTCACTGGACCCTTGCTCTTTTTGGGCTTCCAATCTGGATAAATGGCCGGAGATAGCCACTTACGCCTTGGAGATCTTGTCATGCCCCGCAGCCAGCGTTCTGTCTGAACGTGTGTTCAGCGCTGCTGGTGGTGTGCTGACAGATAAGCGCACGCGGCTCTCCACTGATAATGTAGACAGACTCACGTTCATAAAGATGAACAAATCATGGATCCGAAACGACTTTTCTACCCCTGTGTCATCCTGGGGAGAGTAAAAGCTTGATGATTGGTTAAAATCACCCTACCAACCGTTTTAAGCTTTCAAATTACTAATCATGTTTATCTGTATCTTGGCTGGAAAATAATTTGGGCTTTGTAGCAGTGTGCAGCACTGATTCTATTAGGCCATCTATAATAAGCTCCACCAGATTTAAAATTACTAATCATGTTTATCTGTATCTTGACTGGAAAATAATTTGGGCTTTGTAGCAGTGTGCAGCACTGATCCTATTAGGCCATCTATACTAAAGCTTCACCAGATTTAAAATTAATAATAATTTTTAGCTGCATCTAGCCCGGAAAATAATTTTGGGGCTCCGAGATGCGCGAGACACATAAGTGCCTTCTTGCTGCACTACCTGCAGCATGACCCTCATATTGTCAGAATTCGAAGTAATCATGACTACTGGGTTGCCACACTCTTAGATCCCCCAAACTTTTCGATCAACCTTTTCATTTTAATAAAGACCAAAAAAATGGTCATTTTTGAAATTATAAGCATTAGCAGGTTGCTAGAAACTGAAATCAAACAGTTTTCAACTCAAAACTTTATTCTAGGTGATGTTACATTTTCACATAGGACCCCTTGTTCGAAAGGAGCTTCTGAACTCTCTCGTCCATTGAATTTGTCAGGTTTTGGATGGTTTCTGCTTCAATTGTTTTGCATGAGGACAGAATACCCTCCCAGAGCTGTTGCTTAGATGTGAACTGCCTCCCGCCATCATAGACACTCCTTTTAATGATGCTCCAAAGGTTCTGAATGGGGTAGAGGTCAGGGGAGCATGGGGGTCACACCATAAGTTTGTCCCCTTTTATGCCCATATCAGCCAGAGATGCAGATGTTTTATGTGCAGCATGAGATGGTGCATTATCATGCAGAAAAATGATCTTGCTGTGAAATACACGGTTCTTCTTCTTGAACCATGGCAGGAAGTGCTGTTTGAGAAAATCCACATACATTATGGAGTTCATCTTTAGCGCCTTCAGGGATCCTAAAGGGGCCAACAATCTCTCTCCCCATGATTCCAGCCCAAAACATTACTCCACCTCCTCCTTGTTGGCGCTGTAGCCGTGTTTGCGTGGGGTGTCCATCAACCAGCCATCCTCCACTCCATCCATCTGGACCATCGATGCTGCACGGCACTCATCCGTGAACAAAACAGTTTTGAAATCAGTCTTCATGTAATGTTTGGCCCACTGGAGCCGTTTCTGCTTGTGTGAAGTGGATAGAGGAGGTCGACAGGATGGCGTATGCACAGCAGCAAACCTCTGAAGGACCCTGCATCTTGTTGTTCGGGGGACGTTGGAGGCACAAGCAGCTTCAAAAACTTGTCTGCTGCTATGACAAGGCTTTTTTGCCGCTTCTCTTTCAACCTGACGTAATTGCCTGTAGGAAAGAGTCCTCAATTTGCCCTTATCAGCACGCACACGTGTGTACTGTGAATCAGCTACATACTTCTTGATTGCCAAGACACTTCATCCTGATCATCGCACAATGTTGATTGTAGTCATGCCTTGACCTAAACACTCCACAATTTGTTGCTTCTCAGCAGCCGACACATCCTTTTTCTTTCCCATTTTGGCAGAAAATGTAGGCTGCTTAATAATGTGAGACAGCCTTCTTAAGTAGTCTTGCCTTTCATTGGACACACCTGCCAAACTAATTAGCACAGGTGTCTGCAATTGCTTACAGTGATATAAAGAGCCCTGACACACATCACCATCAATGAGTTTAACTGACAAACAAACAAATTCTTCCCTTATCACTCCTAAACACTTTTTGCATAATAATTTGGAACACAGTGTACATGTGCTTTTCCACAAAACACCAGTGGTTCACGTAGTGAATCTTACAGTTCTAACTTGCCAACCGTGGTCTGTATGGAGTTGTTCAATAAAGGGCCCAAAATTAAGATAACATAGATGGGAGAGGTCTCTATGAATAGGAATTCCTAAGTATTTGATACCCTGTGAGGGCCAGGCAAAGGGAAAGTTGGACTGGATGGAATCCTATATGGATTTGGGGAGGGAGACATCGAGGGCCTCAGACTTCGCTGCATTGATTTTAAAATTTGACCATGTAACAAAGTGATCTATTTCAGCCATAACAGCAGGGATGGATATATGTGATTGAGTGATATATACTAGGACATCATCAGCAAATAGAGAGCACTTGTACTCGGTGCCTCCCACCTCAATCCACCTAATATTGGGGTTATGGCGAATTGATGAGAGCAGGTGCTCCGTCACTAGGATGTATAAGAGAGGGGACAGAGAACATCCCTGCCTTGTCCCATTGGTGATTGTGAAAGGTGATGAAAATGTTCTGACGCGCCCCCTGGGCCTTGGGACACCCGGAGCCGGACCCTTTTTGGTGGATGCTGGTGGTTGTAGTCTCCGTGGCGGCAACCCGGTTCCGTGGCTCAGGGCGGTCAAACCAGTGGCGGAACTATTTATGTGGTTTTGATGTTTAAATGTCCGACTACGCCACCCGTGGATTGCGGTCAGAGTGAACTGCCGCTCCAGGGCAGACCGCTGAGGCTGGTGTTGTGGGTGCAGCAGAGCGTAGCATAACTCCCCACGGGAGGAGTATAGCCTCAGGGCAGTGTATGCGGAGGATGGGGGTGATGGTGCAGGGCAGCAGCAGTAATGACACGGAGTCAGTGATGCAGTCCAGGGCCTTTACTCACAGTTCTTATTATCCAGACCACGTCTGCAGGTAACGGCTGCCCACGTCGTACTGTGCTCACCAGGTGAGGGGCTCAGACAAATCCCAGATAACTTTGGAGTGCTTCACAGGACCCCCTTTGTGTGTCCTTTGTCTGGCCTTTCTTACCAACCCTTCTGTCCGGCTGCCTCGGGCCTCCTCTTGGTAAACTTGGTGCCAGTTTCCCTGACCCTATGTGGTGCCTTCCTAGCGGGTGTAGCGAGGGGCTGCGCCACATAAAATGTCACAGCCTCCTGTTTCTAGCTGAGGGTCGTTTCCTGCCTCCACTAGTTTCGGGGACCGGTCTCCCCCTTTGGCCTGACCCCTCCACGCAGGTGGATTCGGGCGTGCGGTGGCGACTCGCCCGTCCGCACCCCTGAGATCCCTTCGTTCCTCGTTCCTGGAGCCTTCTCCGCTCCTCTTCCTTCCTTCTCCCTCTTCCAGGTCTGGGCCTCTGTTACTAGGCCCGCCTCCGGAGCAGAGCTCATGCAGAGCCCCTGCTCCCTGCCACTTCTGCTCAGACTTCTCTGCACTGAACTAAGATGGTGCCCACCTTTTATACTCCCTTCTCAATGCACCCAGGAACTGCTTCCTCCCTGCTCCTGCACTACAGGGTTCCCCTTCCTCAGTGTTCCCTCCCCCCACTCCAGCCAGGGACAGGGACTGTCGTGCCCATCTCAGGGGCATATTGGTCGCCCTGCCCCACGGCAATGTGGTGTAATGCATGCAGGTGTCGGGTCCTGATCCACACTACATCCTTACCTGAGAGTGAGATATCACACCTCTGGGTGAGGTGCAATACCTCTGTAGCAACCGAGCCCTCAGGGTGCTACAGTTCCATTTATCTTCAGCCTAGGTGACGTATTGCGATACAGGGCCGTGATTTTGGCTATAAAAGGGTCCCCTAGACCCCTACCCCAAGCTTTTTAAGAGAATCATATATGGCGTGCCAGGAGACTCTATGGAATGCTTTCTCAGCATCCAACGAGAGTATCTAATTACAAATTTTTAACTGCATCTGACGCGCCCCCTGGGACATATTCCTTTTTGAGGGGAATACCCGGCACCGGATCAGATGGGGGGTTGTAGTCTCCGAGCGGCTGTGACCCGGTCCCGTGCCCAGGGCGTCAAGCTCAGTGTTATGTGGCAGTCCTACAGATGTTATTAAGAGTTCTTTTGTGTCGACTACGCCACCCGTTGTGATGCGGTCACTGTGGCCGCCGCTGCAGCAGGGTCCGCTGAGGCTGATGGTGGATGCGCAGCTTGGTGGGATAACCCCCAACGGGAGGGGTATAGCCTCAGAGGGGACAGGCGCAGAGGATGGGGGTTGTGGTGGTGCGGTGCAGCCGGCAATGAAGACAGACTCGGGTTGTGCAGTTAAGGGTGTTTACTTACTGCAGATGTTGTACTGGTCACTCCAGCTGCTAGTGACCACCCGAGCCGTGCTGCGTCCACCAGGTCCTGGATCCAGCCAACCCCCAAACAAGTCCGGAGCGTGGCCCTGAGCTCTCCCTCTGTCCTTTCTTCAGCCGTCCCCACCAGTGATTCACCTAGGTCCAGCTCCCTCGGGCCTTCTGTTGGGACACCCTTGGCCCTGGGTTCCCTGACCCTTCATGTGGTGTGCCTTCGGGGTGAATATGGTGGGTGACCGTGGCAAACGCTGCCCACGATCTCCGGTCTCTGGCTGGGGATTGTTTTTACCCCCACCAGCTTGGGTTCCGGTACCCTGATGCTGACTCCTCACCCGGTGCTCTAATTTGGGTTCTTGGGTCCCTTCAGTCTTCCCCCTCTGGGTCTTTCTCTTTCTTTCTCCTCTCTCTCTCTCCAGGGCTGCTGTTTCCTGCTCTCTGCATCTGACTTGTCCTCTGCAGCTGACTGACTCTCTGCGTCTGACCCTGATTCTAGTTGGTGCCCTCCTTATATATCCCTCTATGTGTGAGCTCAGGTGACCAGCACCCAATGAGCTCCTATCACTACCCAGACTGCTCCCCCTATCTGCCCCTACACTACATGGGATGTACCACCCCCCTCCCACTCCAGCCAGGAACAGGCTCGGTTGTACCTGCACATTTCTAAGTGGGAGTACCGTCGGCCTGCCCCTCTGGAATGGGATGTATGTAGTGCATGCAGTCTATCTGAGCTCAGTTCCACACTCCTTCCTTACCCGGGAGTGGAATATCACACCTCTGGGTTGAGGTGCAATACCCCTGTAGCAGCCGAATCCTCAGGGTGCTACATTCCCCCCTGGTAAATCACAGCACGTCCTCGGGCTGTAAGACATAAAACACCAAAACATACAAAATTTTTCATATAAACATAATAAAACATATAAAACATTATATATATAACATATCTTATCAGATAAAACTTTCTCGTAGACTTCTCTTGTCTCTGGTTCCTCCTCCGGACACTGTGCAACGTGTGTCCGGGAAAAGTGCGACAGTCTCTTAGAAAATCTGGTTTTCTATAAAACCGGTAGGGGGCGCTTTAGGACGCGCAACTATATACAGGGAAGTTGGAAGTTGGCCGCTCTCAGTCCTCGGCCAGGTAGAGGGAAGGGAATGGCTGCTCACAGTCCTCAGCCTGTAGGATGAAGGGGTTAACGGGTAAACAGTTCACTGGTCCCCACGGGGACTATTTTAGCAGCAGCAACAGTTCCAGTTTCAGTTCCTTTATACCCCGATTGGGTAACTATTTACACCACTTCTCGGCCGCACTCAACGGCGTCTTCCTCCTGCTCTTTCTTGATATGGTGTTGCTTCAGACCCGTCCGGGTCCTCTGGCTATGGGCGCGGTGGTGTTAGCGCCCGGGTTGCCCGGGCCTTGCGGCCAGGCCTGGGGTATCTGGAAGGTGAAGGGCACCGTTAGGACGGCGGCGCCCTGGGCTACCTGGCCTTGCGGCCAGGCCGGAGGCTCCGCGGAGGTAGGGGGCGCTGTTGGTGGTGCGGCGCCCGGGGGTACTAGGCCTTGCGACCAGGCTGGTGGTAATTCCTGCTTTGTCACGCTCGGGGTCGAGGCGTGTGACGTCACAGGGGTCGCGGCGGCGGCTTCCGGTCGGGGCCTAGTCCATGGCGGTGACCTGGCGGCTACGGGCACAGCAGGGGGACTTTCGGGCTCTGCGACGGGGAGCTGGGGCAAGTAAGCGGTGTCACGGCTTGGGGTATAGGCGTCCCCTTTACCTGCCTCCATGCGTTCGGCTCCCTCCTCGGCGCCGTCTCCGGCCTTGGGTCCTCCCGCGCCATCCTCAGAGGCGGTCTGCTTCCTCTTCCAGGGTAGCGTGCTCCGTTGACTGGTCTCTGCTTGCTGGGCCATCTCCCGGCTCCACTCCGCCAGTATCTCACGCTGTACCCGGGCCATCCTCCTTGCGAGGCCCTCCAGGGCAGTTTGTGCACACTCCCGGTCTCGGGGGAGCTGCGCTAGGATCTCCGCTAGACCTAGCGGGGTTGTGGACTCTAGCAGGCTCCTGACCATCGGGTCGGTGCTGCTCTGCTCTGCTTCCGGCAGGCTCCTGGCCAGCGGGCCGGTGCTGCTCTCCCCTCCTTCCTCGGTCTCTAGCAGACTCCTGGCCAGCGGGCCGGTGCTGTTCTGCTTTCTCTCCATCTCCGGGTGAGCTCCTCCGCTACTCCTTGTTAGACCTCTTGCCTCCGGGTGCGCTCGCTCCAGACTCCTCCAAGCGACACCCATCTTTGTTCTCTTCTTTCGTCTCCTCCCCCTTCGAGGGCGGTCCCGGGGCAACTCGGTGACTGTCAGCTCCAGGGGTAGTTCTTTCACGCTGACAGACACCTCCAGCATCACAGTCTCTGTTGGTGGGGGCGGTTTCCACTTTTGGCGCCATTTTCTGTCCTGGCCCACGATGGGAGGTGGCCTCCTGCCCTCCTTTGGCACGCCCATAATGGCGTCCGCTGCTCTTCCAAGGCGGGAAATCTGCGGTTTTGGCGGGAAGCGTCGCCCAGTGGCGGGAAACTCTGCAGATGGCGGGAACAAGCTGGAAATGGCGGACAATCGGCGGGAAACGACTGGTGATGGAGTCCGATGGCGTGGACCCTCCGGAACTGGCGGGAGACTTCTTTCTGAGGTAAACTTGCACTTTTCTTCAGGCACGCAGTACCCAAGTGTTGCGGGCACGTAATCCTGCCGACTACGCCAAACTTGACGCGCCCCCTGGGACATATTCCTTTTTGAGGGGAATACCCGGCACCGGATCAGATGGGGGGTTGTAGTCTCCGAGCGGCTGTGACCCGGTCCCGTGCCCAGGGCGTCAAGCTCAGTGTTATGTGGCAGTCCTACAGATGTTATTAAGAGTTCTTTTGTGTCGACTACGCCACCCGTTGTGATGCGGTCACTGTGGCCGCCGCTGCAGCAGGGTCCGCTGAGGCTGATGGTGGATGCGCAGCTTGGTGGGATAACCCCCAACGGGAGGGGTATAGCCTCAGAGGGGACAGGCGCAGAGGATGGGGGTTGTGGTGGTGCGGTGCAGCCGGCAATGAAGACAGACTCGGGTTGTGCAGTTAAGGGTGTTTACTTACTGCAGATGTTGTACTGGTCACTCCAGCTGCTAGTGACCACCCGAGCCGTGCTGCGTCCACCAGGTCCTGGATCCAGCCAACCCCCAAACAAGTCCGGAGCGTGGCCCTGAGCTCTCCCTCTGTCCTTTCTTCAGCCGTCCCCACCAGTGATTCACCTAGGTCCAGCTCCCTCGGGCCTTCTGTTGGGACACCCTTGGCCCTGGGTTCCCTGACCCTTCATGTGGTGTGCCTTCGGGGTGAATATGGTGGGTGACCGTGGCAAACGCTGCCCACGATCTCCGGTCTCTGGCTGGGGATTGTTTTTACCCCCACCAGCTTGGGTTCCGGTACCCTGATGCTGACTCCTCACCCGGTGCTCTAATTTGGGTTCTTGGGTCCCTTCAGTCTTCCCCCTCTGGGTCTTTCTCTTTCTTTCTCCTCTCTCTCTCTCCAGGGCTGCTGTTTCCTGCTCTCTGCATCTGACTTGTCCTCTGCAGCTGACTGACTCTCTGCGTCTGACCCTGATTCTAGTTGGTGCCCTCCTTATATATCCCTCTATGTGTGAGCTCAGGTGACCAGCACCCAATGAGCTCCTATCACTACCCAGACTGCTCCCCCTATCTGCCCCTACACTACATGGGATGTACCACCCCCCTCCCACTCCAGCCAGGAACAGGCTCGGTTGTACCTGCACATTTCTAAGTGGGAGTACCGTCGGCCTGCCCCTCTGGAATGGGATGTATGTAGTGCATGCAGTCTATCTGAGCTCAGTTCCACACTCCTTCCTTACCCGGGAGTGGAATATCACACCTCTGGGTTGAGGTGCAATACCCCTGTAGCAGCCGAATCCTCAGGGTGCTACACATCTAGCCCAGGAAATACTTTGTGCCTAGTAGCAGGGTCTGCTAGTCAGCGGATTATCCCGGCTGTTAAGCAAGCTACACCACCTGTAGTTTGGACACTTCATTTTTTCAAAGGAAATGCTTCGGGACCACGGGATACTCAGTGAAGAGCATCAGGAGGCACCCCAAGGCATAGGGGCTCGGACTGGCAGTAGGATGACTTGCGGTGGACAGCCGAGCTCGATCCTTATAAAAACTTTTTAACTGCAGCAGCTTTAGTGGACGCTACTGGAGCTGGAATTACGCGGCTGCTGGCATGAGACTTGCCCTCCAATAGATCCTTGTAAATGGATTTAAAGTGTATTTATTCAAATTAGAGAGACAATTTAAATTAAAAAGCTTAGAGCTGCCTCCACCACAGGGGGGCTCGCTCGACCCACCAGCGGACAGGCACCAGTATTGGGAGAGGGGGGCTGGCCGTCAGGGTTCACCGCGGCTCTGGCACAAACCCGGCGACACGGAGGTGGCACGGGCAGGAGCGGACTGAACGTGTCGGCTTCTCACTTTTTGGATTTTAGAAGGGCATGACATGCCTATATCTGTGTCTCCCCCTCCTTTTACTCCTCCACCTCTTTTCTTTTCGCATGACTATATGTACTTGTCACTTTTCCATGTGTTAGTTGTGTCTTCTGAGCAGTTTGTCAGCTTTTGGACACCTTTGAAGGTGTTTTCTATGTGTTTCTATGTGTTTTTGTTTGCCTGCCATTGCTTTTAACGGTGTTCGAAGGTGTTCGACGAACAGTTCGACGAACAGTTCGGCGAACACACGGGTGTTCGACGAACCGAACCGAACTCGAACACTACGGGGGTGGCTCAACACTACTAGTCACTACTCCCAACCTATCTGTCGATTTAAGAGGACAGACCTGCCTGCTAAAAGTGCTAGGAACTGCTGTTCCTCAAAAGGGCTGCAATTGCAAACTAGTCCCTACTCCCTAAACCTTTCTGTCTATTTAAGAGAAAATTCGCTTGCAATTAAGTTACACAATATAGCGCTAACAGCAGCAGCAGTGCCATCTAACACTCAGCTGCAGCAGTGAGAAAATGATGGCGACGGGGAAAATGGCTGGGTCTTATAGGGCAAGGACATGTGACATAGACAGCCAATGACTAGTGTTGAGCGATACCTTCCGATATCGGGAAATATCGGATCGGATTGGATCGGACCGATACCGAAAAAGTATCGGATATCGCCGATTCCGATACCGGAAACCAATGCAAGTCAATGGGACAGAAATATCGGAATGAAAATAAACCCTTTCTTTCCTTGTAGGTTAATTCTACATGAAGGAAAACAACTAAGAATAATGTAGAATGTATTGGGGGAGGTGGGGGAGACAATAAAGGCATAGAGGTTTAGCCCAATCAAATGGAATAGCAGGAATTAATATTTATTTTTAAGACGTTCTGAGTTACGGAAATATTGACTATGTTAAGTATTTTTATATTTTGTCAGATATTTATGTTTCACTACTTCCATGCTCTTCACCTTCTTTTTTACTTCTCCCACACTTTCTCCTTCATCATCCTCAGCATCTTTTTCATCCACTTCTTCTTCACCTTCTTCATCTTCTTCTTCTTCACCTTCTTCGTATTATTCTTTTTTTTTACATTCTTCATATTCTACTTCTTCATCTTCTTCATCTTCTTCTTCTTCATCATATTCTTATTTGTGGCAGGCATTCCTGTAGTTGTTATCTATAAAAGGTTGGACATTACACCTTTCGTTCTGCCCGTCACAAAAGATTTACAACAGGATTTGTCCGCGTTCAGTTTAGCCTGCAGCAGCAGGTCTTTTCCAGGGTCACCACGAAGAGGAACGGACTCACCCCCATACACTGCTTAGTCATCTTCTGCTTATAATTTAGATATTAACTTTTGCTCTGATTTTTAGTCTTATGCTTAATGTTCTTCCGCCTTTTGTTCTGCAGCTTCTTGTATTTCTGCTTCTTGGTTTTCTGTCTCTTGTTCTTCTGTATCTTGGTGCTTGTCTTCTCTTCTTTGTCCTCTTGGTCAACTTCTTCAGGGTCATCTTCTTGGTCTTCTTCGGGGTGGTCTTCAGGGTCGTCGTCTTTGGGGGTCCTCGTCTTCGGGGTCCTCGTCTTCTTCGGGTTGGTCTTCTGGGTCCTCGTCTTCGGGGTCCTCGTCTTCTTCGGGGTGGTCTTCAGGGTCCTCGTCTTCTTCGGGGTGGTCTTCAGGGTCCTCGTCTTCAGGGTCGTCATCTTCGGGGTCCTCGTCTTCTTAGGGTTGGTCTTCAGGGTCCTCGTCTTCAGGGTCCTCGTCAGGGAGATCTAGAGTGATTACCAAGAACCATTTCAAAAAGCTTGAACTTGGAAATGTAGCAGAAGGTACAAGAAAGCTGAGGAACTACCGAGGACCAGCTGACGGTACTGGAACCCGGATGGATAGCAGAAGGTACAAGAGCCAATGGAACTGCCGAAGACCAGCTGACGGTACTGGAACTCGGTTACTAAGCAGGAGGTACCTGTGCCAGAAAGCACTACCAAGGACCAGCAGACGTTGGTGGAACTTGGATACCGAGAAGGAGGCACCTAATCCAAAGGCACTGCCGAGAACCAGCTGACGGTACTGGAACCCGGATGGGTAGCAGAAGGTACCCATGTAAAAAAAAGTTCAAGGCCACGAGCCGGCCGCAGTTACCAAAGCCCACAGTCCTGCAGGGGGTGCTTGTCCTATTGGCACTATGGAACCAGCCTTCATTGCCAGATCCCGCAGCCCACATAGGAGTCACCTAAACTGCAGGCACCATAGAGTCGGCTAACCCAACCGCAACACGACAGGACAACGCATTGGAGGCAAAGTGACGTTGACACTACCCGGAAACAGCTGGCGTGCTGGAACCAGGCTGGGCAGGAGGGAGTACCCATGCCAAAGTCACTACCGAGAACCAGCTGACGGTACTGGAACCCGGATGGGTAGTAGAAGGTACAAGAGCAAATGGAACTACCGAGGACCAGCTGACGGTACTGGAACCCGGATGGGTAGCAGAAGGTACAAGAGCCAATGGAACTGCCGAAGACCAGCTGACGGTACTGGAACTCGGTTACTAAGCAGGAGGTACCTGTGCCAGAAAGCAGTACCAAGGACCAGCAGATGTTGGTGGAACTTGGATACCGAGAAGGAGGCACCTAATCCAAAAGCACTGCCGAGAACCAGCTGACGGTACTGGAACCCGGATGGGTAGCAGAAGGTACCCATGTAAAAAAAAGTTCAAGGCCGCGAGCCGGCCGCAGTTACCAAAACCCACAGTCCTACAGGGGGTGCTTGTCCTATTGGCACTATGGAACCAGCCTTCATTGCCAGATCCCGCAGCCCACATAGGAGTCACCTAAACTGCAGGCACCATAGAGTCGGCTAACCCGACCGCAACACGACAGGACAACGCATTGGAGGCAAAGTGACGTTGACACTACCCGGAAACAGCTGGCGTGCTGGAACCAGGCTGGGCAGGAGGGAGTACCCATGCCAAAGTCACTGCCGAGAACCAGCTGATGGTACTGGAACCCGGATGGGTAGTAGAAGGTACAAGAGCAAATGGAACTACCGAGGACCAGATGACGGTACTGGAACCCGGATGGGTAGCAGAAGGTACAAGAGCAAATGGAACTACCGAGGACCAGCTGACGGTACTGGAACCCGGATGGGTAGCAGAAGGTACAAGAGCCAATGGAACTGCCGAAGACCAGCTGACGGTACTGGAACTCGGTTACTAAGCAGGAGGTACCTGTGCCAGAAAGCACTACCAAGGACCAGCAGACGTTGGTGGAACTTGGATACCGAGAAGGAGGTGTGACACCCCAGGGGTCTGGTTGCCACAGTGATAGAGATATTACGTCTGAGAGCAGGTGGGAGGTCCTTTGGTCAGGGATCCTGTGCATGCCACACCTCCTGCCCAGTCTTGGGAGGGGAAGGACTTCCCCTATATAAACCCGGGGCTGAGGCAGGGTTAGTGAGAAAGAAGACAGAACAAGAGTAGAGAAGAGAAGCAGCATAGCAAGAAACATCAGGAGCTCTGTGGGGAGCGGTGTTACAAGAAGTCAGGGGCTGGCAGCTGCAGAGCTCGCCCTGACTGAGAAGATTTCTTACCGGACCCGGAGTCCGAGGCTGTGGGGACTAACTCCTACCCAGCAGCAGAAACCGTCCGGCAGAGGATTTCAGGTCCTCTGGCCCAGAAGCCCGAAGGCACGGTCACACGCGTGGGACCAGCACCGCCATCGTGGAGCGGAAGCCATTAGAAGGCCCCGAGTCACCGGCCATACGGGTGAGCACCACACGGTACACTCAGGGACGTGGGCTACTTATTCCCGCCTCTAGCAAGGTAGCCAGAAGAGTACAGTTAGTTGGGAAGGCCTACAACTCCGCCTGGCCAGGGGAGATCCCATCTGCTCAAGGACTGACCAGGCCCCTATCACTAGCAAGTACTCCGGGAGGGTCTATCTTTGTCACCAGTAAAGACCCTGAACTACACCGCACCGTCTCTGAGTGGTTCCTGCTACCCCCATCATCCACGTCGGCTGCCCTGAGGCCATACCCCTCCCGTTGGGGGTTATACCATCCACGCTGCACCATCCTTCCACCGGCCTCAGCGGTCTGCCCTGCAGCGGCAGCTCCATAGCTGCATTCAACGGGTGGCGTAGTCACCAACCATCTACTGCTAGTACATCGCCGCTCAGTTTGACTCCCTGGGCACGGACCGGGTCGCCGCCACTAGACTACAACCCTCAAGAGATCCGGCTCCGGGTAAGCTCCCGCGTGCGCAACGCAGCGCGACACAGGCCCAGGGGCGCGTCAACTTTGGCGTAGTCGGCAGTATTTCGTGCCCGCAACCACCGGGTACTGCGTGCCTGAAAAGCAAAGACTGTTCAAACTTACCAGTGGTGAAGATTCCCGCTATCCGTGGAGGTTTCCCGCCATCCGGCGCCATCTTCTACCTTCTTCCCGCCATCCGTGGAGTTTTCCCGCCATTGGACGCCATCTTGAGGACGCCGCGCGGGAAGAAGGGGGGCGTGGACTCCGAAAGCGCGCGAGAACTGAAGCCCCGCCTCACGTCCGGACTTTGCGTAAGGTCCTGGAAGGAGCCCAGCAGACGCCGACGTCACCGGAGCGCGACGGAAGGTCCTCAACCCTGACGATCCACTGCGGAGCCCCGGCCTACGGAACAGGATCATCGCAAGGTAGGCCACGGTCCACTAGGGGGGAGGAAGATGTCGGATACGGAGGAGAGCTTCACTGCCTCAACCCCCGCCAGCGCCACCGCTGCTGCAGTTATGCCCTTCACCATGCCCTATATCCCGGGAGCAGCTTGGCTACCCCAGTACTCAGGGGAGTCACATACCCTGCATGACTTTAGAGAAAAGCTGGATAGCCTCTTCCAGGTGTACCCCCTCACCGAAGAGCAAAAAGTGAGCATCCTGGTGGCCCAACTAACTGGGGCAGCCAAAAGGGAAGTAAAATCCTGGCCACCTGGGAGGAAGACTGTCGCAGGGATACTAACCCGGCTGAAGGACACCTTTGATACCCGCACCTCAGCCGAGATTAAGCTTAGATTCTACGGGTGCAAGCAGCGAGCGCATGAGAGTATAAGGGACTATGCACTAAACCTACAAGAGGCCCTGAGGGCCATAAAGCAGACCGACCCTGATGGGGTGGGAAACGAGGACAGGCTGTTGACTGAACAATTTATAGAGGGTTTATATTGCAATGCCCACCGAACCCAGTTGCGGGCAATGGCTTTACAGGATCCCCATCTGGACTTTGCACAGTTCAAGGACAGAGCCATCCGGGTGCTCCGAGAACCGGCACCGGGTGGCGTTGTGACCCACAGGCGCCCAGCTATCACTTACCACCAGGAGGCGGCGCCCTTGTCGGCAGGGCCTGTGGGAGCTGATGCGCAGGCTTTGGACAATGACCCGGCTCCAGACCTACGCCATCAGGTCCAAGAGCTAGCTAAGAGCGTTGCTGCGCTAACCCGAACTGTGCAGTCTTTACAGGTTTCCACCCCAGGGAAGATCCAGCTGGCATCCGGACCGGAGGACATCCCGTGGCGTCGACCAAGGAGGACCCCACCGGCCAGAGGAAGACCCAGTGACCGATACAGCGAGGACGGACGACCCATCTGCCACCGCTGCAATCAACCCGGACATATGGAAAGGTACTGTTCTTTAAACGGGCACAACCTGGGGTAGAGGGCCAACCCCCAGGAAAAAGATCACCAGGCCCATCGAACTGGCGCGACAGATATGTGGGAGGACGTCCAGTCTTGCCTGTGGTACTGGATGGCATTCCCATGAGTGCCCTACTGGACACCGGGTCACGGGTCACCACCATCCCGTACGTGCTCTTTAAGCAGTACTGGAATGACTCGGATATTACCCGCTACCCTGACGACGACTTGAGTATCATCGCCAGCAATGGCCAGCCCGTGCCACAGATCGGATTTAAAGAGGTGACCATCAAAATCGGTAGAGTCGAACTGGCAGCACAGGGACTGATCATTGTAGACATTGACAAACATGAGAGCCACCCAAAAATAACTCTAGGAACTAATGTAATTGAAAATTGTCTTGCAGAGGTGATTTTCCTTCTACAGCAGGTTGCCAAGAATGCCAGCTCCGGCGAGCAGCGAGTGCTCCAGAAAGAGATCCGGGCACTGATGCGACGGCAACAGGTGGAACTCTCCGGCGGTGAGATTGGTAGCGTAAGAATGTGTGACCCTTTCCCTATTGCCATGCCCCCAAAAAGTGAAATGATGATTTGGTGCCGGGCAGCTATTGGTCTGAGAGGTAGAGATTACCAGGCAATGGTAGAACCAGTTTACTCAGACAGTAGGCCCACCATTTTGACAGCACGGGGGGTGGTCAATGTACGCCATGGGAGGGTGCCCGTTCGCATAATCAATATCGGGGAGAGGGAAGTGTACCTGCCCCGGTATGCCACGCTAGCAAAATTATATACCATCATCCAAAACTCTATACAGTCTGTGGAACCCTTGCCTCCATCTCTCCCGGAGGAAGGTAACGGCTCTACGAAAGTAATGGAGGATTGGTGTCAGCAACTACACTTGGGAACTGACTCCACTCCCTCCCATCAGAAACAGGGAGTCTACCGGGTGGTTCAAGAGTATGAGAGAGTGTTTAGTAAACACCCGTTAGACTTCGGGCGAGTCAAGGGGGTAGAACACCGCATCCCCACGGGAGATCATCCTCCCATAAAAGAGAGGTATCGACCCGTACCCCCTGCACATTACCAACACGCCAAGGGGATGCTTAGAGACATGAAGGAGGCTGGGGTAATCCGGGATAGCTGTAGCCCCTGGGCAGCTCCACTAGTCTTAGTCCGAAAGAAAGACAACACCATGAGGATGTGTGTAGATTACCGGAAAATCAATCGTATCACACACAAGGATGCGTACCCCTTACCAAGGATAGAGGAGTCATTGGCTGCTTTAAGATCTGCTAACTTCTTCTCTACCTTGGATCTCACTAGCGGGTACTGGCAGGTTCCTGTAGCAGAGGCGGACCGGGAGAAGACCGCATTCACCACCCCGATGGGACTTAGCGAGTTCACCTGCATGCCGTTCGGACTCTGCAACGCACCGGGAACCTTCCAACGACTAATGGAGTGTTGTCTGGGCCACAGAAACTTCGAGACGGTCCTGTTGTACCTGGACGATGTCATCGTATACTCCAAAACTTATGAGGACCACCTGAAACACCTGGCGGAGGTGTTCGAAGCTCTGGCGAGTTACGGCCTAAAGGTGAAACCCTCCAAGTGTCACCTCCTGAAACCAAAGGTGCAGTACCTGGGACACGTGGTGAGCGCTGACGGAGTGGCTCCCGACCCCGATAAGATCACCGCAATTAAGGGATGGCCAAGCCCCTCCAGCGTAAAAGAAGTGCGGCAGTTCCTCGGGTTGGTAGGCTACTACCGAAGGTTTATTCCCGGTTTCACCAAAAAGGCAGCGCCTATGCAGGACCTCCTGATAGGCCAGTCCCGGAAGGCCAAGAACCAGAAGCCGCCCTTCAAATGGGAAGAGCTAGAAGAAGAGTCCTTCCGCCAGCTGAAGATGGCCCTCACGGGGGATGAAATCTTGGCGTACCCGGATTATAGCCAGCCCTTCATCCTCTACACCGACGCCAGTAACATCGGGCTAGGAGCCGTACTGTCCCAGATCCAGCAGGGGAAAGAACGAGTAATCGCCTACGCCAGCCGAAAACTGCGACCCACCGAAAGGAACCCCGAGAATTATAGCTCATTTAAGCTAGAGTTCCTGGCCGTGGTATGGGCAGTCACTGAGCGCTTTAAGCATTACCTTGCTTCTTCCCGGTTCACCGTGTACACGGATAACAACCCGTTGACACACCTGGACACGGCAAGACTCGGTGCCCTGGAGCAGAGGTGGATGGCCCGTCTGTCCAACTACGAGTTCATAATCAAATACCGGGCAGGGCGCTCCAATACTAACGCGGACGCCCTGTCCAGGATGCCCAACCTGCCGGACGAAGGAGAAGATCCGGAGGGACTGGAAGAGATTGAACTCCCTGCGTTCCACCGTCATGGGACTATCCAGTATTCCCACCGGGTAAGGAGTAAGCAGGCTGCTACGTTGAACCCCTTACCTCACTACAACTGGGCGGAAACGCAAGACAGCGACCCTGCCGTCCGACTGGTGAAGGAGATGCTGACTCGGCCGGAGGCTCGCCTTGAACCAGACGCTCCGGAGGAAGCCAAACAACTATGGGCAGAGAAAAGTCGACTGTTCCTTTACAAAGGGAAGTTGTGCCGCAGAATGGTTAACTCCCGGACGCATGAATTACTCTGGCAAGTAGTGGTGCCACGAAGAGACGCAGCCATGGTGATGGAGGCATACCACGACGGAGCTGGACACTTCGGGTGGAAGAAGCTGGAGTTCCTGCTGCGCGAGCGATTCCACTGGGTAGGCATGAGGGGAACCATTGAGAAGTGGTGCAGAGACTGTGGCCCGTGCAACCTGAGAAGGAAGGACCGCGCCAGCCAGAAGACTCCCCTGCAGTCCATCGTCACCCGGCAACCGTTGGAACTGGTAGCCTTGGATCATGTAAAACTGACCCCAAGCAGAAGTGGCTACGTCTACGCGTTAACCATCGTGGATCATTACTCCCGGTTTCTGGTTGTCGTCCCCGTCAAGGACTTAACGGCTCAAACAGCAGCTAGAGCCTTCCAGCAGCACTTTTGCCGTCCACACGGGTACCCGGACCAAGTGCTGACGGACCAGGGACCTGCCTTTGAAGCGGAGGTCTTCCAGGAATTCTGCAATCTGTATGGCTGCCGGAAGATAAGGACGACACCCTACCATCCGCAGACTAATGGACTTTGTGAAAAAATGAACCAGGTGGTAATGGATCTTCTAAAAACGTTGCCCCTGGAAGAACGCAGTCTGTGGCCTGAAAAGTTGCCCGATCTGGTGGACCTATACAACCACATCCCGGTAGGTTCCACCAACTGTACCCCGGCTTACCTAATGAGGGCAAGACCTGGTAAGTTACCTGTTGACCTGGAAATGGGAGTCCTGACACCCGATGACACTTCACCAGAAACAGACTGGGACACAGAGAGGCAGCAGCAGTACCGGAGAGTACAGGAGAGCGTGGAGCGAAGTCTCTGTCAGGCTAGGGAAAGACAAGAGAAAACTTACAACCAGTATGCTCCCGCTGTTCCCCTGGTACCCGGAGAGCAGGTCTTGAAGAGGAAGAGACGGCTCCACAAGTTGGACGACCAGTGGGAGAAGGACCCGTACACCGTACTGCCCTCAAGCCACGAAAACCCGAAGGTCTGTACCATCAGTAAAGACGGAGGGGAAACCACAGCCATTGTATCCCGGGACCACCTGAAGAAGTGTCCCGAACAACTGAGGAACCCTGAAGAGGAACAAGAAGACCATCGACCCGTAGAGGAAAAGGAAGATATGGTTAGTACCGTGCTCGGGGACTTCCCTCGGTCTTGGACTCAAGTCAATGGTGCAGTTGTGGTACCCGTACTCACCTTCCTCCAACCATCATCCCAAGAACCTACGGAGCAACCGGTAGAGCTGGAAGAACAGCCGGTCCAGGAGGCAGAAGACTCTACACAAGCAGACCCGGAAAATCAACCCTCTGCTTATAGTGAGCCTGCCATACCCCTAGTGAGCCAGAGGGCCCATAGACAGCTGCCCAGTTTACCCTTGACAGCTCCTACACCCTGTAGTTCAGGGCCAGACAGTCAGCTCCGTAGGTCCACTAGGGCCACTAGAGGCCAGTTACCCGCACGTTGGAGGATCTAAATGTTTAAGCTATCTTATAATGTTTACTTGTTTATAGTTACTTGTGTATAATTTTGTGTTTCTAGTTCTTTTTAGGAGTCCTTGGTGGATTTACCGGGAATCCTTGTACATAGTTGGAGCGTAACCCAGGATGGACTAAAGACTGTTAAGGACTCGGGGCAGGACAGGCCCCTACCTGGTTACGTCTCCCTGTTTTGGTGAAATGGACACCTTGCTTTTCAAAACTGCACCCGGTTGCGGACACGCCGTAACCATCTTATGTGTTTTTCTTATTGTATTGTTATTGTTATACCTTGTTATGTTTTTCTAAAAAAAAAAAAAATATGTTTAGTCCCGGAGTACTAAATTTCACTAGGGGGGAATGTGACACCCCAGGGGTCTGGTTGCCACAGTGATAGAGATATTACGTCTGAGAGCAGGTGGGAGGTCCTTTGGTCAGGGATCCTGTGCATGCCACACCTCCTGCCCAGTCTTGGGAGGGGAAGGACTTCCCCTATATAAACCCGGGGCTGAGGCAGGGTTAGTGAGAAAGAAGACAGAACAAGAGTAGAGAAGAGAAGCAGCATAGCAAGAAACATCAGGAGCTCTGTGGGGAGCGGTGTTACAAGGAGTCAGGGGCTGGCAGCTGCAGAGCTCGCCCTGACTGAGAAGATTTCTTACCGGACCCGGAGTCCGAGGCTGTGGGGACTAACTCCTACCCAGCAGCAGAAACCGTCCGGCAGAGGATTTCAGGTCCTCTGGCCCAGAAGCCCGAAGGCACGGTCACACGCGTGGGACCAGCACCGCCATCGAGGAGCGGAAGCCATTAGAAGGCCCCGAGTCACCGGCCATACGGGTGAGCACCACACGGTACACTCAGGGACGTGGGCTACTTATTCCCGCCTCTAGCAAGGTAGCCAGAAGAGTACAGTTAGTTGGGAAGGCCTACAACTCCGCCTGGCCAGGGGAGATCCCATCTGCTCAAGGACTGACCAGGCCCCTATCACTAGCAAGTACTCCGGGAGGGTCTATCTTTGTCACCAGTAAAGACCCTGAACTACACCGCACCGTCTCTGAGTGGTTCCTGCTACCCCCATCATCCACGTCGGCTGCCCTGAGGCCATACCCCTCCCGTTGGGGGTTATACCATCCACGCTGCACCATCCTTCCACCGGCCTCAGCGGTCTGCCCTGCAGCGGCAGCTCCATAGCTGCATTCAACGGGTGGCGTAGTCACCAACCATCTACTGCTAGTACATCGCCGCTCAGTTTGACTCCCTGGGCACGGACCGGGTCGCCGCCACTAGACTACAACCCTCAAGAGATCCGGCTCCGGGTAAGCTCCCGCGTGCGCAACGCAGCGCGACACAGGCCCAGGGGCGCGTCAGAGGCACCTAATCCAAAGGCACTGCCGAGAACCAGCTGGCGGTGCTGGAACCCAGGGTAAGTACTAAAAACAGAGTGGAGCCAGAGGTGTAATTGGAGCAAGTTTTAAATCAGTAGTACAGTGGATGTGGACAGAGCAGGAGAAATTGCCGTCCGCACAGCAGGGGAACAGCTGACGTTACTGAACCCCAATAACATGGCAGCAAGTGTTGACTGTGCAGACGGCCCTTCCGAGCGCCAACTGGCGGTGTTGGAGCTCAGGGATAATACTGAAAACAGAGGAGCCAGAGGTGTATTTGGAGGAGGTTTTAAATCAGTAGTACAGTGGATGTGGACAGAGCAGGAGAAATTGCCGTCCGCACAGCAGGGGAACAGCTGACGTTACTGAACCCCAATAACACGGCAGCAAGTGTTGACTGTGCAGACGGCACTTCCGTGCGCCAACTGGCGGTGTTGGAGCTCAGGGATAATACTGAAAACAGAGGAGCCAGAGGTGTAATTGGAGCAACTTTAAAATCTGTAGTAGTGAGAATGTGGACAGAGCAGGAGAAATTGCCGTCCGCACAGTAGGGGAACAGCTGACGTTACTGAACCCCAATAACACGGCAGCAAGTGTTGACTGTGCAGACGGCACTTCCGTGCGCCAACTGGCGGTGTTGGAGCTCAGGGATAATACTGAAAACAGAGGAGCCAGAGGTGTAATTGGAGCAACTTTAAAATCTGTATTAGTGAGAATGTGGACAGAGCAGGAGAAATTGCCGTCCGCACAGTAGGGGAACAGCTGACGTTACTGAACCCCAATAACACGGCAGCAAGTGTTGACTGTGCAGACGGCACTTCCGTGCGCCAACTGGCGGTGTTGGAGCTCAGGGATAATACTGAAAACAGAGGAGCCAGAGGTGTAATTGGAGCAACTTTAAAATCTGTAGTAGTGAGAATGTGGACAGAGCAGGAGAAATTGCCGTCCGCACAGCAGGGGAACAGCTGACGTTACTAAACCCCAATAACACGGCAGCAAGTGTTGACTGTGCAGACGGCACTTCCGTGCGCCAACTGGCGGTGTTGGAGCTCAGGGATAATACTGAAAACAGAGGAGCCAGAGGTGTAATTGGAGCAACTTTAAAATCTGTAGTAGTGAGAATGTGGACAGAGCAGGAGAAATTGCCGTCCGCACAGCAGGGGAACAGCTGACGTTACTGAACCCCAATAACACGGCAGCAAGTGTTGACTGTGCAGACGGCACTTCCGTGCACCAACTGGCGGTGTTGGAGCTCAGGGATAATACTGAAAACAGAGGAGCCAGAGGTGTAATTGGAGCAACTTTAAAATCTGTAGTAGTGAGAATGTAGACAGAGCAGGAGAAATTGCCGTCCGCACAGCAGGGGAACAGCTGACGTTACTGAACCCCAATAACACGGCAGCAAGTGTTGACTGTGCAGACGGCACTTCCGAGCGCCAACTGGCGGTTTTGGAGCTCAGGGATTACAGTTCAGGTGGTAGAAACATGAACAGAACAGGAGACCTGGATACTGTTGCCAACCAATTATTTATTCTGGAAGAGGACTGGCAAATTCATGAGAGATCCAGGCCTTGTTCATTTTGAGAAAAGTAAGCCGGTCAACGTTATCGGAGGATAGTCGCATGCGACGGTCTGTTAGTACACCACCTGCGGCACTAAAGACGCGTTCCGATAATACACTAGCAGCAGGGCAAGCTAGCATCTCCAATGCATACTGACTAAGCTCTGGCCATGTATCCAGCTTACAGACCCAAAACTTGAAGGGAGAAGAGCCGTCTGGGAGTACACTAAGAGGGCAAGACATGTAGTCTGTCACCATCTGACGGAAACGTTGCCTCCTGCTGACTGGAGCCGTCTGTGATGGTGTAGACATTTGTGGCGGCGGGGACACAAAACTTTGCCACATTTCGGCCATACTGGTCTTGCCTTGTGCTGAGGCGCTGCTTCTGCTCCCTCTTTGTGCAGAGCTTCCTCCACTGCCTCGATGCACTGAGCTGCTTTGTAAAGCACTAGCAGCACTGCTCTCGGTTGGAATGGAGAACATGATGGAATGCACCAGTGCGTCTTGGTACTCCCGCATTTTACGCTCCCGGTTCAACGGTGTTATGAGGCTTTGTAAGTTGTCCCGGTAGCGAGGATCTAGGAGGGTGGACACCCAATAATCAGCCGTGTTGAGAATGTGGGCGATGCGGCGGTCGTTTCTCTGGCACTGCAGCATGAAATCAACCATGTGCTGCAGACTGCCAACTGGCCAAGAAACGCTGTCCCCTGCTTGAGGCGTGATCTCTGCCTGCTCTGCATCACCCCACCCTCGCTCTAGATACTGACTACTAGAGCATTGTGTACCTCCCTCCTCTGGACAGATGTCTTCCTCATCCATTGACTCCTCCTCATCCTCCTCACAAAGTGTCCCCTGCCTAGGCCTTTGTGAGGAACCACGTTGCGCAGACTGTAGAGAAGCAGATGGCATTTGTGACTCCTCATCCTCCACCTCTTCCAGAACCTCGTCCCTTAGTGCTTGCAGTGTTTTTTCAAACAGGCAGATAAGGGGGATAGTCATGCTGACAAGTGCATCATCTGCTCTTGCCATCCGCGTGGAATAATCGAAGGCACGCAAAACGTGGCAAATGTCCTTCATAGAGGCCCACTCAGTGGTGGTGAAGTGTGAACGGCGCGCACTGCGACTTGTTTGCGCCTGCTGCAGCTGGTACTCCATTACTGCTGCCTGCTGCTCACACAACCTCTCCAACATATGTAACGTTGAATTCCACCTGGTGGGTAGGTCACATATGTCCAGAAGACGTAATCGGCGCTGCAGAGCTGCAATGCGTGATCTTGCATTGCTGGAACGCCGCAAGTGAGCGCACACTATGCGGACCTTGTGAAGCAGTGCATCAAGATCCGGATAGTCCCTCAAAAAACTCTGCACGACCAAGTTGAGCACATGTGCCAGACATGGGATGTGAGTGAGGTTGCCTAGGCCCAGAGCTGCCACCAGATTTCGGCCATTGTCACACACTACCATGCCTGGCTGGAGATTCGCTGGCACAAACCACACGTCGCTCTGCTGCTTGATGGCATTCCAGAGCTCCTGCGCTGTGTGGCTTCGATTCCCCAAAGAAATTAATTTTAATACGGCCTGTTGACGTTTGGCCACGGCTGTGCTCATATTGGTCACCATAACAGGTAACCGTTCACGGGTCGATGTGGAGGTAGACCGTGACGGCTCCTGCAGCGCTGATTCAGAGGAACTGGAGTATGAGGAGGAGTCAATGTGTACAGACTGGATTCCTGCAATCCTTGGAGTTGGCAGAACACGTACAGCGCCACTCTCAAGATTTGTACCCGGCTCCACAACATTTACCCAATGGGCAGTGAGGGAAAGGTATCGTCCCTGTCCATGCTTACTGGTCCACGCATCGGTGGTCAGGTGGACCTTGCTACTGACGGCGTTTTGTAGCACATGTTTAATTTTTCCCTCCACATGATGTTGCAGGGCAGGGACGGCTTGCCTGCTGAAATAAAATCGGCTGGGCACGTTGTATTGTGGGACTGCCAATGCCATAAAGTTACGGAATGTGTCAGTCTCCACCAGCCTGAATGATAGCATTTCAAGGGCCAGTAGTTTAGCAATGCCAGCATTCAGAGCCTGTGCTCGGGGGTGGTTTGCCGAGTATGGGCGCCTTTTCTCCCATGCCTGTGCTAACTATGGCTGTAGATTGGCCTGGGAGTGTGAGGATGACTGGTAAAGTGGTGCTGTGGGTGGAATTACACTGTGTCTCTGTACAACAGTGCCAGAGATTCTTCCATGGCGATCCTGTGAGGAAGCCGAACCAGCTGTGTGTGAGCTGGAGGAAGAGGCTACAACACGAGCTGAAGAGGTGGTAGGTGGCGCTGTAGGTTGGCCTAGGTCTTCAGTGTGTTTTTGTAACTCCACCACGTGCTTGGTCCGCACATGTTTCCACATATTTGTGGTATTGAGGTTGCTGACACTTTTCCCTCTTTTCACCTTCTGATTACACAGCTTGCATTTGACAAAGCAAATGTCATCTGCAACTGTGTCAAAAAAGGACCAGGCACTGCAAGTCTTGGGAGCGCCCGCTTTGGATTTTGGAAGAGCCATGCTCCTAATGGGTGCCGAAGTTGAGGCTACAGGCAACCAAGTCTGCCCCCTCCCTCTCCCTCCTTTTTGGGCCGTTCGGGGAATCTCTTCCTCAGAGCTGCTCCCACCACCTTCCTGTCCCTCACGCCATGATGGGTCAAGGACCTCATCATCTACACCACCCTCTTCAAACAACTGCTTCTCCTGGGTAGTCTCGACAGCACAGTACGCACCAGAAAGTGGCACCTGAGTCTCATCATCAGATGCGTACTGAGGTGTGCTGCTGACCATAGGCACTGGCCCACCCGCCTCTTCAGATTCAGAGAGACAAAACGGTTGCGCATCACTGCATACTACCTCTTCTTCAAATTCTCGAATTCTGCTTGGCTGGCCCCCTCTTTCCAAGCCAAGAGATTCAGAGAACAGAAGTAGAGATGGCTCCTGTCCAGGGCTCTCTGACTGCCTGGGCAATTTGGCAGGTGGTGAAGAGACAGATGGGTGCTCTTCAGTGCTCAGGACCTGAGAGGATCTGGAACTAATTGAAGTCGATGCGTTAGCTGCCATCCATCCGACAACGGCTTCAATTTGGTCCTCGCGCAGCCGTGGGGTACGGCTAGCTCCTACAAAGCTGCGCATAAAGGACTGTTCCCGGGTAAAACTGGGGGATGCTGAGTCACTGGTGCCCGCAGCAGGCACAGAATCCCCACGTCCTCTCCCTGCAGGCACAGAATCCTCACGTCCTCTCCCTGCAGAAACTCCACGCCCACGCCCACGACCACATGCCTTACTCCCTGCCTTCTTCATCTTGGTAGACTGATAAAGATAGGCAGAAAAGTACTAAGGGCTTAGTGTGCTTAATCCTGAACAGCTGCTAACAGGTATAAGAAACACTAATTTTATAAAGTGTGGACTAGACTTTAATATGAGCTAATGTGGCCTACACAACTGTAAAGTGGAGTGTTTGGTGAACTTTATTTAGGTTTTTTTTGTCACAAAAAGACACTGGATGTGCCTAAAGATGTAATAACGATAGTATCACAAACTTTTTGTAGCTATTACAATGTAGGAAGGTAACCTACAATGCAATAGATGAGGCTGCAAAAAATAGGCTAATACTAATCTGGCTGGGGCTGCAGGGCCCAATGCTGCAGAAAGGCTCCTCTAACTACTCCTATATAGTGTGTTTGGAACCAATTTAGCTGAATACGGATGGAACCACCACACTAATAGGAGAAATCAGGAAAAATTATGAATTGGCAAAAAAGGACAATGTATGAGGCAGTGACACACACTGAGTGCACTACAACCAGACGTGGTTGAAGCACACACTACAGGGTGAGCTGCACTCACACACCAGACCTTGCAGACAGCGGTGAACAGTACAGATGCAGAGCACTGTGCACTAGCGCTGCAAGACCAAAAAAAATTCTCTATCTACTCCTATATAGTGTGTTTGGAACCAATTTAGCTGAATACGGATGGAACCACCACACTAATAGGAGATATCAGGAAAAATTATGAATTGGCAAAAAAGGACAATGTATGAGGCAGTGACACACACTGAGTGCACTACAACCAGACGTGGTTGAAGCACACACTACAGGGTGAGCTGCACTCATACACAGAGACCTTGCAGAAAGCGGTGAACAGCACAGGGAAATGTGCACTAGCACTGCAAGGCACAGCGATTTATAAAGTAGCTTGGGTAAAGCAGAATAGACCAAATAGGTAGCTAAAACTGTCCCTCAGAACAACAGCGTCCTATCCCTAACTGAATTCACAGCAAAGTGAGCTCAAAATGGCGGCGGCGGCTTTTATAGTGCATCATGACATCATTTCAGCAGCCAATCACAGCCATGCCATTAGTTAAGATGCCTACATGCCTAACAGGATGTGCCCACACTTCTTAGGATCCTCATTGGCTGAATAAAATGAAAATGGCTCATTGCATTATGGGAACTTCCGATTCCGGTATACGATATTGCAAAAGTATCGGAATTAAGTATCGGAATTCCGATACCGCGAATATCGGCCGATACCCGATATTTCAGTATCGGAGTGCTCAACACTACCAATGACACATGCCCTTGCTTGTGTGAAAAAAAGCACTTCACTCCGTGTGTGTGCTGCTGATAGGCTGAAAGACTGCACCGCCCCACTGTAAATGCGGGAAAAAGAAAAAAAAATGGAGATCTTCATTATTTCTACAGAGATCCATTCCATGCCCCTCCCCCCGCCCCGATGTACCCTCAAACTGTGTAGTAACATTGGTTATCAGCATTACTGTGAAAAAATCCAGTGACGATTTGGGTGCACGAAGAGTTATCGAACATAACCTCGAACAGCCGGATTTTTTTCAAATCGTTCGGGTTCGTCGAATGGCTCGAACACCGCCCAAAACAGCTCGAATTTGAGATTGGCGACCAGTTCGATTCGAACACCGCTCATCTCTAATCAAGAGGCCCTATACCCGCTCACTGGGGAGAGTCCAAAAGTGCACCCTTCGTCTAGAGTACCCTGGACCGTGCCTGCAGCATCACCAGTAAAGGTACTGAAGCTTACCCCCGTGTGAGTGTCCGTCTTTTCTCCGGGACCGTCCTGCCATCTCTCCCCTGCACCATCCACCATTCACCCCTACACTGCCCTGGAGCCAGCTCTACCTGTGGAGAGCTACACCATCCCTGCTGCCGTAACACCAGCTCCAGAGGACTGCTCCGCAGCGGTGGCTCCCCTTAGCCGCTGTAACACACCTGGCGGCGTCCTTGCATAGTGGTCCATCTCCCACTGTGCAAGAGCGCGCACTTGATCTCCAGTCCAGAATGTCTTTCTGGCTTCCCTCCATGCTGTCTGTTTGTGTCTGTTTCTGCTGCTTAAGGGCGGCGCCCGATCACTTCCTGCTTTTTGTACCTGCTGTGGGTCACACCCCTTGTGCGTCCTCAGCCTATTGCTGTCTGTCACCTGGTATTTAACCCAGCTGCTCCAATCAATCCCTGCCTGAGCATCTTGCCCTGTCAGTTGGCTTTTGTCTCTGACATGCCAGGTCCTGTCTATGTCACCTGTCTTGCAGTATCTGTGTACCCTAACCTGCAGTCTGTACACGTTCCTTGCCTGTTTGTTCCGCCTTCCTGGAGGCTGTATTTCCAGGCCAGTCTGAACACGCTCCTTGCCTGTTCGTCCCGTCTCTCTGGGGGCCGTATTCCCAGACCCGCTCCTGTATCCCGCTGCAGTGCCGGTCTCCTCCGTACACTCAGTTCCAGTCTGAACTCTCTCCTATCTTTTACCTGTTTTGCCTCTATGTCCATCCCTTCCCTTTTCCTGCATTGTCTGAACCTGTACCTAACTCCCTCTTGTTGTCGCTGTACTTCAGTTGTGAGTTTTGTGCTCTCTCGTTACTTCTTTGTAAGTATCTAGTTTGTTTCTGGTTCCGCCTTTCCCTTCCTGCCTGTCCTGTGTGTACAGTGTCCTGTCTCCTCTGCCCTGCTCTGTCCCTTTGCTTGCT
Organism: Phyllobates terribilis; assembly: GCF_046119375.1. Lineage (NCBI taxonomy): Eukaryota > Metazoa > Chordata > Amphibia > Anura > Dendrobatidae > Phyllobates > Phyllobates terribilis. The sequence continues at coordinate 108,227,607 of NW_027362773.1, forward strand.
GCTCCGGCAGTCTCGTTCTGTTCCCTCTTGCTCGCTACTCCTGCAGTCTGCTCTATCCCTCTTCCTCACTGCTCCGGCAGTCTCGTTCTGCTCCCTCTTTCTCACTGCTCCGGCAGTCTAGTTCTGCTCTCTTTCTTTACCTCACTGCTCCGGCAGTCTCGCTCTGCTCCCTCTTTCTCACTGCTCCGGCAGTCTCGTTCTGCTCTCTTCCTTTACCTCACTGCTCCGGCAGTCTCGCTCAGCTCCCTCTTTCTCACAGCTCCGGCAGTCTCGTTCTGCTCTCTCCTTCTTTCTCACTGCTCCAGCAGTCTCGCTCTGCTCCTTCTTTCTCACTGCTCCGGCAGTCTCGTTCTGCTCTCTCCCCTTTGCTCGCTGCTCCGGCAGTCCTACTCTGCTCTGACCCTTTGCTCGCTGCTCCGGCAGTCCTACTCTGCTCTGACCCTTTGCTCGCTGCTCCGGCAGTCCTTTTCTGCTCTGACCCTTTGCTCGCTGCTCCGGCAGTCCTACTCTGCTCTGACCCTTTGCTCGCTGCTCCGGCAGTCTCGCCCTGCTCCCTCTTGCTCGCTGCTCCGGCAGTCTCGCCCTGCTCCCTCTTGATTTCTGCTCCGGTAGTTTGCTCTGACCCTTTGCTCGCTGCTCCGGCAGTCTCGCTCTGCTCCCTCTTGCTCACTGCTCCGGCAGTCCTACCCTGCTCTTACCCTTTGCTCGCTGCTCCGGCAGTCTCGCTCTGCTCAGACCCTTTGCTCGCTGCTCCGGCAGCCTCGCTCTGCTCTGACCCTTTGCTCCGCTCCTGGCGGTCTCGTCTTGCTCTGCTCTTGCCCGCCGCTCCGGGCGGTCTCAACCTGCTGTGTTTGTATACCGCTTCTGCGGTTCTGTTCTTGAAGTCCCAGTCTGTACTAGGTCCTATCCTCTCTGTGCTCCAACCTGTTGTACCTGCCAGTACCTCCCCGTCTGCATACCAGTGTGCCAGCCTAAACCTTCCAGTTCCTGTATTCCCCGGTGGGGGCCAACAGCCGTGTCCGGAGTCTGACCTGGAGTAGACCCTGGTCCCGCTGCTCAGTTCCTCCCTGGTGCACTGGCGTCGTATGCCGTCGTGCGATCTTGGTCGGATCGGGCAGACACTTAGTTACGCCCCTCCAGGCACTCTCCGGTACGGTACAGTGGAATCACTACAATCACACGCCCATGCCGCTCAGCCCGGGCGTGTGCATTACAGCCGCATTCCACAGATGGCATCACGAACTTCCCAAATCCCCTATATATTCCCCTTTTTACTGACTGCCCTGGGTCACGGACTGGGCCAGCCACCGTGATATCCCCGCCATACCATCATCCATAGGCCCGGCTGCCGAGTACCCCACGGCCCAGGGGGCGCGTCACAGGCAATCCCTGCATGTTCACTGGCTCTCTAAAAGCACCAAACATGCAGGGAGGAGACCCGAGTTCCCGCCCGAGCAACCGGGAAATACACGCCGAGCGTTGAGCTTGTCGAGCACCATGATGCTCGGGTGAGTACCGAATAGTGGCGAGCACGTTCGCTCATCACTAATAAAAATGAAATTCCGGCATTACCCTGTTCCACTGCAAACCCCTGATTCTGATCCACCGGACCAACACCAGATCCTTTGCTAAACCCAACTGGCAGCCTGACAATATCACGTCTGCCTGAATAGCTCCCCAGTAGACATAGGAATGGTCTAACACCCATACTAATACGAGGTTTCCTGTAAATGAGAATTGAAAATAAGGTTGATAACAACAAAACCTTTTACCCCAGCAATGCATAACCAAATACACTAAGACCCTTACAACATGTGTGGTCTAATATAAGTCCTATATCTGGCAGATTCCCATCGACCTATGCTCTTTACCGCTTGAACCCCCAGACCCCATCGGGCCGCCTCTGTAGCTGCCCCATGGTTAGATAAACTTTGACAAAAAATAGCAATGAATTGATAAACTGACAAAGCAGATACATCCTGCTGCACCAAAAATGAACCTGGTACAAAACCTCTCATTTCCATAAACGAGGATACCCATCTAATCGGGCATTCAAACGAACCGATCACACCACGGAACTCCACCATATGACCTCTCCCAACCACGTCAGTCTTCAACCACCTCAAATAACATTGAACTGCTTCGACCGAACATGGCACATCCTGAAATCACAGACCCCCCTGACACTTGACATTCTTGCGTACCAACTCACTCAATCGAAAGGCCCCAAAAAAGGTCAACATTAAAGATGCCCCAAGCAAGCGGCGTTCATATGTGGCGCCCCTGAGGGTTCAGTCGCCACAGAGGTACTGCACCTCACCCAGAGGTGTGGTATCTCCTTCTCTCAGGTAAGGAGGGAGTGCTGTCCAGAACCCCAACACCCACATTCAACACTACACTGCTCCAGGCCTGCTGGAAGGGCAAGATGCATGTGGGCAGCTCCTGAGCCCTGTCCCTGGCTGGAGTGGGGGGAACCCAGAGGTAGGGGGAACCAGTAGTGGGTGTGGGTGGAGGAAGCAGTTTAAGGGAGCACTTTGACAGTAGATATATAAAGGGAAGCCATCTTAGGGTGGCAGGTCAGTCAGTGAGAGGAGAGAGTGAAGACAGTCTGGGAGCAGAGTCTCGTCAGGAGCTCTGCTCCACAAGTGGGGCCTAGATATAGAGGCCCAGGAGGGGAGCAGAGGAGAAAGGCTCCGTTCTATTGAAGGGATCCCAGGGGGTACGGCGAGTGCAGGACGGCACCCGTACGCCCCAAATCTGTCAGAAGACAGAGGGATCGTAGGCCGCAAGAAGTGGACCGGCCCCTGGACCAGCCGTGTTACTTCAAGTCTCGGCTGCGAAAACCGGAGGCTTCTGGCTTATATAGTTCAGTTGTCAAAGCCTCGTTCTAATCTCCGTGAGGGTCAAGCAGGTCCGGGAACTCCAGTCAGACAGGAGGGACTTCAGAGCACCCGAGCGGGACTGAGAGTGGGGAAGCGCAGGGCAGGAGGGAGAAGACCCAGCGTGAAGACGGTCTAGAGAGGAACACAAGAAAGCGGGGTTCCGTCAGGTGCTCCTAAACTACCTGAGGAAGAGCTGAACCCCCATTCTGGTGAACGCAGCGCGACGTGGGAGGCTGTAAGTTGGACAGTGCAACCTGAGGAACTTAACAACTGTGAGTAAAGACTCGGATGACTGCACCGCACTGCCTCCGTCCATTATTTCCTCTGCGTCATCTTCGCCCCCTGCACTACAACGCCCAGCGCAACCACCAGCACTTACACTGCCCTGGAGCTAGCTCTTCCTGTGGAGAGCCACACCATCCCTGCTGCAGTAACATCAGCTTCAGAGGACTGCTCCGCAGCGGCGGCTCCCTTTAGCCACATTCCACAGGTGGGGTCACGAACACTTTACAAATCCCCCATGAATAATTCCCCTTTCTGTTGACCGCCCTGGGCCACGGACCAGGCCATCCACCGTGATATCCCCCACCAGCATCCATAGGCCCGGCTGCCAAGTACCCCACGGCTCTGGGGGCGCGTCACATACTCTGACCTACAAATCTTCCCAACACCCTGCAATAACTGGCCCAAAATTTTAAACGAAACCGGCCACCACCAATTCCTCTTGTTACAATTCATCCGGAAGGTTTTCATAGCCTGCTGCACCAAAAACTCTTTTGTACAATCTTTCCAGCCCAACATTTTGAAAAAGAAGGCCAATCCTGCTAGCCTACTGGCCACCACCAAAAAAGACAAACCCCGTTGAAACGCGCTACCAATCTTATACAGCAAGAAATAAGGATGATAATCCACTGTTACCTGCTCACCAGGGCCGGCATCAGCACCCGGCGCACCCGGGCAAATGCCGGGGCCCTGAGCAGGCAGAGGGGCCCACTGGCGGTCGCGCACCCCGCTGGGCTATGGGCGGAGGAGAGCGGTGTCAGCGCCCGCCCTTCTCCGCCGCTTGCTCAGGGCCCCTGCAGCCGGATTCTTACCTCTCCCCGTGCCTCCGCAGATCAGCTGTCTTCCTGCTCTGCGCTCCCTGTGACGTCTCAGGTCAGAGGGCGCGGTGACGCCTTTACACCGCGCCCTCCCCTGAGCCGTCACAGGGAGCGCTGAGCGGGAAGACGCCGACAACGCTGGAGTTCGGACCCGAGCAGCGGGCAGCGGGCAGCAGGTAGCAGGTGAGGAGAAGGGAGGTGAGTATTTGATTTTTTTTTTTTTTAATGTATGGAGGCATGGGGCAGTATAAAGAGAAGGGCGGGGGGCATCCTGCATGGGGCATTATAAAGAGAGGGGGGGACATCCTGCATGGGGCATTATAAAGAGGAGGTGTGACAGCCTGCATGGGGCATTATAAAGAGAAGGGGGCATCCTGCATGGGGCATTATAAAGAGAGGGGGGGACATCCTGCATGGGGCATTATAAAGAGGAGGTGTGACAGCCTGCATGGGGCATTATAAGGTGGGGAACAGCCTGCATGGGGCATTATAAAGTGGGGGGCAGCCTGTATGGGGCATTATGTGGGGGGTAACAGCCTGTATGGAGCATTAAAAGGGGGGGGCCTGTATGGGGCATTATGTGGGGGGGGACAGCCTGCATGGAGCATTATAAGGGGAGGGGGCTGTATGGGGCATTATGTGGGGGGTAACAGCCTGCATGGAGCATTATAAGGGGGGGACAGCCTGTATGGGGCATTATGTGGGGGGTAACAGCCTGCATGCAGTATTATATGGGGGCCAGTATCCTGTATGGAGCGTTATAAGGGGACCGGTATCCTGTATGGAGCGTTATATGAGGGCCAGTATCCTGTATGGAGTTTTATAAGGGGACCAGTATCCTGTATGGAGCGTTATATGGGGGCCAGTATCCTGTATGGAGCTTTATAAGGGGACCAGTATCCTGTATGGAGCGTTATATGGGGGCCAGTATTCTGTATGGAGCCTTATATGGGGGCCAGTATTCCATATGGAGCCTTATATGGAAGTCAGTATTCCGTATGGAGCCTTATATGGGGGCCAGTATTCCATATGGGGGCCAGTATTCCATATGGAGCCTTATATGGGGGCCAGTATTCCGTATGGAGCCTTATATGGGGGCCAGCATTCCGTATGGTGCCTTACATGGGGGCCAGTATTCCTTATGGAGCCTTATATGGGGGCCAGTATTCCGTATGGGGCCTTATATGGGGGCCAGTATTCCGTATGGAGCCTTATATGGGGGCCAGTATTCCGTATGGAGCCTTATATGGGGGCCAGTATTCCGTATGGAGCCTTATATGGGGGCCAGTATTCCGCATGGAGCCTTATATGAGGGTCAGTATTCCGCATGGAGCCTTATATGGGGGCCAGTATTCCGCATGGAGCCTTATATGGGGGTCAGTATTCCGCATGGAGCCTTATATGGGGGTCAGTATTCCGCATGGAGCCTTATATGGGGGCCAGTATTCCGTATGGGGCATTATATGGGGGCCAGTATTCCTTATGGGGCCTTATATGGGGGCCAGTATTCCGTATGGGGCCTTATATGGGGGCCAGTATTCCGTATGAAGCGTTATATGGGGGCCACTATTCTGTGTGGAGCGATTCACCGGTTTCTGAGCTATTGTGGAATTTACAATAGATATCACTCATGTAATGTAAGAAGTGAAATCTTTGCATTGTACTATATATATATATATATATATATATATATATATATATATATATATTTCTCCGCCGTATCTCTGCATCTCCAACCAAACTGATTTTCCATTATACAACTGCTGAAAAATTGCCCACACGGCCAAGTCAGCCTTGTGCTCTGCAATCAACCTCACAAAATGCAACGGGCATTTAACCCTCGCCGTGGAATGAGACAACCTACACGAAACAACGCTACCCATAGGTAAGATTCTGCAAGCAAAATTAAGTTTCCCTAAAAGAGATTGCAGAAGCCTCAAACGCAATTTCCTAGCCTGTAAGGCTTCCTGTACGGAATTATTCAAATCCACCAGTTTCTCTGCTGGCAACCTGCATTCCATTTGGACGAAATCAAGCTCAATCTCCAAAAACTTTAAAACTGTAGACAGGCCTTCTGTCTTGTTGACGCGCCCAGGGGATGGGGAAGACTCGGCAACTTGCTACTTGTGTTTTATGTCTTTCTAGTTCTTGCTTTTAATGCATATCCAATACAGTTTTCTTTTAGGGTTTTTTTTCTATATGTTAGTCATTCACACTTATATTTATAGCTCTCAGAATAAAGTGATACGAAAAAATAATTATTTCTATAAAATAGTTTTTATTGTGTAAAATGCAAAAGATATAAAAAAAGGATATAAATGGGGTACCGCTGTAAACGTACTGACCAAAAGAATAACATTGCCTTATCAATTTTACCACACGCGGAACTGCATTAAAAAAAAATTACAGAATTGTTGGTTTTTGTTTATTCCTCCTCCAAAAAATCGGTATAGAAAGCGATCAAAAAATGTCAAATGCCAGAAAATGGCACCAATAAAAAGTCAACTTGTCCCTCAAAAAACAAGCCATCACATGACTCTGTCGCCCGAAATCTGGAAAAATTATAGCTCTCAAAAAATGGCGACGCAAAACCTAGTCTTTGAAAAAAAAGCGTATTTTCGTGTGTGACAGCTGTCAATCATAAAAAACCAATATGAATCTGATATCGCTGTAATTGCACCGACCCGAATAATAAAGTCATCTAATCAATTATACTGCATGAGGAGCGGCGTAAAAAATAAACTCTAGGTTTGTGCTATGGTCAGGGTTGGGCTAGGGTTAGGGTTGGGCTAGGGTTGGGTTGGGCTAGGATTGGGCTTGGGTTAGAGTTAAGCTAGGGTTAGGGTTGGGCTAGGGTTAGGGTTGGGCTAGTGTCAGGGTTGGGTTAGTGTTGGGCTAGGGTTAATGTTGGGCTAGGGTTAGGATTGGGCTAGGCTTAGGGTTGGGCTAGGGTTAGGGTTGGGTTAGGGTAGGGTTAGGGTTGGGCTAGGGTTAGGGTTGGGTTAGGGTTGGGCTAGGGTTAGGGTTGGGCTAAGGTTAGGGTTGGGTTTGTGCTAGGGTTAGGGTTAGGATTGGAGTTGTATTAGGGTTGGGGTTGTATTGGGGTTGGGGTTGGGATTTTTTTAAAAGTAAAGAAAAAAAAAATGACGACGATATGGCGAGTGACATGCTCGAGTCTCCGCCACATATGTTTTGCAGCTATTATATGGCCAAAAAAACCTTGCGGGGATTGCCTGCCATGCATGAGCGATCGCCATATGATTTTGTGGGTGTCTAATAACCGTGAAACATGCCGGGCAGGGACTCGAGCATGTCACTCCAGCACCTGTGATACTTGGTGCTTACCCGAGTACCCGATGCAAACTCAAGTAGCGAGCACTTGCGCTCGAGACTAAAGACAACTTATTCAATATGATGACCTTATGTTATCAAATTATGTGTCGTACCTCTGGGTTCAAAATGTTTACTATACCCCTTGATAAAATCCTTGAGGGGTCTAGTTTCCAAAATGGTGTCACTTGTGGGGGGATTTCCACTGTTTAGGCACATGAGGGGCTCTCCAAAAGCAACATGGCGTCTGCTAATTATTCAAGCAAATTTTACATTCAAAAAGTCAAATGGCGCTCCTTCCCTTCCAAACCCTGCCGTGCACCCAAACAGTGTTTTTTCCCCACATATGGGGTATCGGCGTGCTCAGGAGAAATTGCTCAACAAATTGCATGGTGCAATTTCTCCTGTTACCCTCATGAAAATGCTAAATTGGAAGCTGAAAAACATTTTTGTTGGAAAAATGTGAAAATTTTATTTTTACCACTCAATGTTCTAAACTTCTGTGAAGCACCTGGGGGTTCAAAGTGCTCACCACACACCTAGATAAGTTCCCTGTGGGGTCTAGTATCCAAAATGGTGTCACTGTTTAGGCACATCAGGGGCTCCCCAAACGCAACATGGCATCGGCTAATTATTCAAGCAAATTTTACATTCAAAAAGTCAAATGGCGATCCTTCCCTCCCGAACCCTGCCGTGCGCCAAAACAGTGGTTTTCCCTCACATATGGGGTATAAGCGTGTTCAGGAGGAATTGCACAACAAATTTTGTTGTCTATTTTTTCCCGATACCCTGGCAAAAATAAAAAAAATGGGGTCTAAAGTAACATTTTTTTGAAAAAAGTTAAATGTTCATTTTTTTCTTCCACATTCCAAAAATTCCTGTGAAGCACTTAAAGGTGGTTTTGAGCACCTTGAGGGGTGCAGTTTTTAGAATGGTGTCACTTTTGGGTGTTTTCTGTTATAAAGGCCCCTCAAAGTTACTTCAAATGTGATGTGGTCTCTAAATTTTAATTAGAAGATTATAAATTCAAGGTGATGTAATTGAAAAAAAAAATCTATATATAGAGAATGGGGTATTAGAAAATACAATAAAAAATAATAATAAAATTAGCGCTAATCTAATTGAAGAGCATAGACAGTGGAGTAGTAAAATAATAAAGTTTTATTTTTAGATAAAAGATACAATTAAAAATATCTACATGCATATAGTAAATATTGGTTGTTTAAAAGGCTAAAAATAAGGCACAAAGGGTCCTGGGGTATTGTTCAGACCTGGATGTAGATTAAGGTGGATCCTATTAGGAGAAGAGAGGAAGAATGAAGTCAATATGAATTACATGCTAGGGTAAGTTTAAAAGAAATTAGAAGGACAGGGACGTACCTGTGGAAGGGTACAGGTATTGTTTATCTTCTATTAACCCTAGGTGGGGTTTGTGTGGATCCTGGTTGAGGACTTACTTGGGGTCTCTGGAAGTTAGTTCGTTGGCACAATAGTATTATCCTAGAGCGATTTAAGGTATACTTGGTTTATGGGGGGTGTAACCGATGACATCCGGTGTAAAGGTATGGTATAGGAAGGGTAGTTACCTGGTACAAGCAGCCGGTACCTGGAGTATCAGGTGGACTGCCAGGTGGATGCATTCACTCCTGGTGTATCGGTCTGGGATTTTTTTTGAAGATTGGCCCAGTGGGTGGCTCTAGGGGAGAGAAGTGTAAGGGACGAGGAAAAAATGACACAGTGGGTGTGAGAATCTGCCAGAGCTTGCTGGGGGTATCTTTAGGTGCAATAAAATGCAGGAGATATATAGCAAATAGTACCGTATATATAATGGATATAGGAGTCCTTGAAGGTACAGTGCTACTGAAGGCGATCCTTCAGGGGCAGGTAGAGGTTGTCAGATCTATTAGACTGACCTGTAGTCCAACCGATTTTTTGTGGGAAAAATTAGAAATCGCTGGTCAACTCTTAACCCTTATAAACCCCTTACAAAAAAAAAAAATTGGTTCCTAAACTGTGCTGATGTAAACTAGACATGTGAGAAATTTTATTTATGAATTATTTTGTGTGACATATCTCTCTGATTTAATGGCATAAAAATGAAAATTTTGAAAATTGCGAAATATTCATTCATTATTGTGAAAGTTGGTTAAGAAAATAAGTCCTTCTGTAGAAAAGGATCTGGAGGACAATTGGCCAAAATATTCCTAATACAATTTTTCATCAAGCTCCAATGTGAATGGTACTGAGTCGTAAATCTTACCTTTGACTCTAGTGGTCACTTCTTGGCGGAGTGTACTAGTTCATATCGACTAGTATTTCCGGCTCTAATTATGCCTATTTAATATATCATGGTATCCACTTAATCCTATGCAGCATGATCTATACTACCGGATGACAGAGACTCTAGATCAGTAAAATCAATTTTATTTGATAAATGCAAATTTAAAAAAACAGGAAAGAAAGAACAGAGTGGGGACAAGAAACCCCCAATGCAGAGAGGTGCAATGTAAAGCTGCGTTGCATCAATATAAAATTACTACATAAATAAAGATCCTAACAGGTATGACTAGGAGCTAGAACAGAGCCGAACAATGTACAATTCCAAAAATTGGTAAGATATAGATGGGAGTATCCATAAAGTGCCAACACTGCATGGTGGGATATGTATTACCAGAATGATAAATATCCAAATGCTAATTACTACCAGCCAAAGATAAAGATAATATAAAGTAAAGTGCCTGTATACTTTGGTGGTCATTAAGCTCCTATCTGCCAATACATCCTAACAGAGTACCTAAATGAGTACAGCTCTGCTTACATATACTTCCATCACAATAACATACAAACAAGGGATCACTTAGGTGTAGTAGTAAATTAATTGTAGTTGTGTTGTATGTCAGGGACAAGACGCAAGTGTATAGCTTCACCTCTCAGAACCCGTATGCCGTTTCGCATCACGCTTCCTCCGGGGGTGTGTCAGTACTCTAAGGGGCCAGTGTATATATAGTGTGGTCTATCCAATCCGGTTACTTAATGCATAGGAGCAGAAAGGAACAGTGCCAAGGATAGGCGTAATCCTAGAAGGAGCGGTCAGCATTCAAATGAACTGACGTGATATTGTGCAAATTTCTAACAGCTGCGGGATCGACTGTAGTGGGGCATCGCGTGCATGCTCAGTCCCCAAAAATGCCGAGTAATGCCCATGGGCAGAGTATTTTCCCGGTGGCTGTCTTTGGCTACCAGGGGAATTTCCAGGTTCGAGCACCGCATTATGGTTACCAGTTTAATGAAAAAGGATTTGAATATTTGGAAACAATTTCTCCTCAATTTTAATGGTCGCACTTGCTGTCAGTCAGCCGAAGTCTCCAACTCTGAATTGCAGACATTCACCGACTCTGTGGGGTCCACCGGGGTTGGTGCTATTTTTGGCAGTGAATGGTGGGCATGGCGGCATGGATTAGCTCTGGTCTGTGCGGTAACATTTCCTTCCTTGAACCATTCCCTATTGTGGTAGCTGTTGAGCTCTGGGGTCTCAGGCTCGCGAACAGAAGGGTTTGTTTCTGCTCAGACAACTCTGGAGTGGTAAGCTGCATAAATAACTTCACATCTTCCTCTTTGCCGATTCTAGCACTACTCAGGTATTTGGTTCTTCGGTGCCTTCAATTTAACATCTGGTTTAGGTCTCGGCATATTCCAGGAGTTAAGAATGTATGTGCAGATGCATTGTCACGTTTTCGTTGGCAGGCATTCTGGGATCTCATGCCGGAGGCTTCCAAGGAAGGCACGCCCTGCCCCCCGGAGCTATGGGAGGTACCAATGAGCGGATGCTATCGTTGATCCTGACTTCTTTGGTTCCAGCTACATGAAATGCTTATGATAAGACATGGAATGAGTGGTGTCTTTTCGTGGGGCCATAATTTTTTGAAAAAGATGCTTCTTCTCTTACAGGCCTCACGTTTCAGTATTTCTTACACTTGAAGGATTTGGGTGTTTCTGAAACTGTAGCTCAGAGAAAATTGGCGGGTTTAAGTTTTCATTTCCGCCTAAGGGGTATTTTTGATTTTACCAAGTCTTTTCTTATTCGTCAAGCATTGAAGGGCTGAAAAAAGGACATAGTCAGAAATGAATGCCCGGGTCCCATTTCTTATTCAATGCTGTGCCGCTTGATCTCCGCGACCCATATGTAAAGACAAATACAAGGCGGCCCTATACAATACAGTTTTTTCCTTAGCCTTTTTCAGGGCCTTTCGGGTTGGTGAGCTCGTTGCACCGTCAAAAGAAAAGCCAGGAGGTTTACTAAGAGACGACCTTTTCATCGGCAATGAGTTTTTCATTTTTCTTGTTTTCAGCCAATATTGCCATCCGTGTTACAGCAAACTCTCTCATGGGAACCCAAAATAAGGGTAAGTAAATGGCAGGGTTGAGGATAAAGGTGCTCCGCTCTGAAGTCAAAAGATATAATGATATTAATGAAAATACAAGTACTAGGATTGCTTGGCACCAAAAAAAACAGAAAACTAAATTAAAAAGATGTGAGAAGTAGTGATGAGTGAGTATGCTCTGTTAACCCTTTCGGCGAGCATGCTCGGGCGAACACTAAGTATCTTCAGCATGCTCAGGTGTTATGTTTCATTCTCTCTGTGTCCATGATTTGCGACTGTTTGACAGCTTTAATACATGTGAGGAATGCTTAAGAAACAGACATTCCTCACATGTATTAAAGCTGTCAAACAGTCGCAAATCAGGGACACAGAGAGACTGAAACATAACACCTGAGCACGCTGAAGATACTCGGTGTTCGCCTGAGCAAGAGCGCCGAAAGGGTTAACAGAACATACTCCCTCATCACTAGTGGGAAGGGTAAAATATGGCATTAATCACCAGGAGATAAAAACAATCACCAATAAAAATAGTCACCTAAGAACACATGAAACCTAACTAGCATTAAATAAACATTACAACATTGATCCAAAGCCGGGGGTCTCGTTAAGGCCCTATGGGCTTAAAGTGCAGAATCGAAAGATCCATCTGTTTTCTAATTGGGCTAATACTTTTCCAAAATCCCCACCCCTTTGACCCAAATCAATCTGGTCGATAGCCCTAACTTTAAGACCTTTAGGGCTACAATTATGGTATAACTTAAAATGATGCGGAATAGTCTTAAGTACAGTGGGGTCATCAATACTACTTGCTTTTTTGATGCCCCACACATGCTCCCTTACCTGTATCTTCAGTTCTCTGGTGGTAAGGCCAAAGTAGAGCTTCTGCCAAGGACATTCGGCATAGTAAATAACTCCTTTAGAGCTGCAGCCTGTCTGCTTCTTCTGCAGAGCTTCCATGGGTTGGTGCAGTCAATGGTGCTCCAGACTCCCCTTCAGGGACAATAATTGCAATGGAGGAAGCAGCTGCCAGTCCCAGCCCAACTATGACACATTCTTAATGTGGGTCAAAGATGCTCCGTGCCTGCGACTCCACTTCTCCTGAACAAAGGCGGCCTTCTGGTGGTCGGGATGTACATAAGGGGGTCACTTCCCGTTTTTGAGTGGTGGCACTTAACAAAAATAATAATTTAATAGATCATAAATTAAAAAGTAAGTCATGCACTGGATGACGAAACACAGAAGGAGGCAACACATTACATAATGGTGGTATAGGGGTCCAGAACATTAAGGTAACAACATGTTCCAAGTGCATATCAAAAGAGCTGAGCCTATAGACAAGAAACTGGACATAGAGTATGATACAAATAGTCAGTTGGACACCGCTAAGTATACAGTATATGTATATACTCATGGACTATCCTACCCCTGACATGACGCCAACCCTGGTGCTTGTTTCGGCACAACTGGCTAATAGAGCAGACTTGATTGGCGCATGCTATGATTAGAGTTTGGGATCAGGCACAACTCTCTGAATAAGTCATGTACTGTGTAACGTCAGAACATGCGACCGGAGTCCCAATCCACATGAAGTGATACGCGGAAGGGAGTCTGATCACACGACCACAACAGCCGCTGCTCTAGATACAGCCGGGGATGCAGCCTGTCCTCCTGCCCCGCACATGTGCACCACCGGTAGTATGCCAGTGTATCAGCCAGAAAGGAAAACTTACAGCAGCTGGCAGGACTCCTAGCAATGAAGTTCTATCATACCACATACTGAATATCAGAACTTGACTGTGACGTCATCCTCCTTCCTCCCCTTCTATACACCAACCTACCCGCCTTCATCAGTGTATGATTGGGCATTTTTTCATAAGAAAAAAACTCATTTGTCACCACCCGACTGTTTATATAATAATTATTGAAAACTTAAGATCATACTGAATAGATTTTTGTAAATCTTAAAATCATTCAATAAAAAATTATTTAAAAAAAAAACTTACCTTTTTTTTTTACTCTGCCGCTGTACTGCTGAAGCAGCATAAGAAAGCTCTGAGGAGCCTAAGGGGAAGCCAAAAAATTGTTCAATAGTGTTTAGAATGGAGAAGAAAGGACGGGAGGGTCGGTGAGTTTAGAAGTCGGGAACTGAATAGGGAAATGCTTTTCTCTCATTATGGGTAAAGGCCCACCAGTAACAGCGATAGACATTTAACTATTGGTTTCTTCCATTAAGATATACAATATAGTATAAAGATATAAAGGAAAGACACAATATTATGAGCCTCAGTGTAACAACACGTCACAGACTATAATGGGGGAAGCTTTTACTTACTTTGGTGGACGTTGTGCTTTTTCATCTTTTCTGGTGCTGAAGAAATAGAAGAAATGATCACAAATAAATACCCTATAAAATAATTATCGGGAACAAAGCCTAGTCCCAATAGGACACAGACAATAAACATAAAGTCTCTCCTATACATTTCTACATGATGTAGATATCTGGATAGATGTCATTACTAATTATTAGCTCCTAGTATAAATATCACTTTCACATTCGTGGTGACTGATCTTCTGCCAGGATGAATCATTGAATACTTTTGCATCTAGAAGACAGCAATTAGGACATAAGGGGGCGTCCATTTGTGGGAAGAGGGTAAAGTACCTACATGTATTTGACATGGCTCCTGCTCGATCTTGTGAAGCATTTTGGTATCCACCATTTCCGTTTGCGTCTTAAAAATATCCAAACAAACAAATTGAGATACAGACAGTTCATATTATCATCCTGATCAGTCTATGAGGATATACACAGTAATATTGTCCTGTGTAATGTGCGGCGCTTATGTCACAATATGACGTCATCGTTCAAAAGTCCAAGGTCTCATTGGAGTAAATGCCGCCATGATTGCACTTATTACTTACGGCATTGGCTCTGTGTCGGCCCACGCTGTCTTTACTTTTGGCCTGTAACAAAAATGAAGTTTTTATTAGAAACAGAGAAACTTAGAAAATATCAGAAAATATCATCTAGTGTGTGTCCTTAATACTGTAAATGCAATAACTTAGAGAGTCTATCAGTAGGATCGTCCCTCCTAAGCCGCCAAAATGGGCATGTAGGTCACTGGAAGTTGAATAAAATGACACCTTGATATCTGCAATCCGATGTCTTAATCCAGAGAAATCCATATTTTCTTACCACTCCAAAGTGGCCATGGGGCACTGGAAATGGTTTTGCTGATGGCCACTGTGACTACCAAGGTTGCAGGTAGAGGAGATGATGTCCGTTCCAGTGGCCCATTGCCACATTGAAGCGGCATCGCTAATCAGACAAGACCAGGAGCCGGGAAAATTGTTCTTACTATAACCCTGGTGTAGGGGACCCCAAGTCAATAACCCCTTCCAATATGTACAAACATGTTTTATATCCTTCTCAGTAGAGATGAGCGAGTATAGTCGTTACTATTCAGTACTCGCTGAATAGTACGGTACTCGGGCTACTCGTTACTCCGCGAGTTTCCTTGTGATTACTCGCTGAGTAACGAATGTAATGTACTGTAAGTCAATGGGAAATGCGAGTAAGCCGTATGATTGTTTAAAAGCCGGCGGTAAAAAGCAGCCGGCTTTTAAACAATCACACAGCCCCATACTGCTTCCCCGCAGCCTCCCATCCCAATCCTCCACTCCCCCCGCTGCCTCCCATCCCGATCCTAAGTTAGGACCGGGCGGAGAGCGCAGCACCAGGGAGCGGGGAGCGAAGGACCCGGGCGGGGAAGCCGGCAGTGAAAAGACTTCACCGCCGTCTTTCCTGTTTGGGGCTGCGCTCCCTGATGTATGCTCCCCGCTCCCTGGTGCTTTGCACATCAGGGAGCGCAGCACCGAAAGGGAAATCCGGCGGTGAAGTCTTTTCACTGCCGGCTTTCCCACCGGTTATTCCAAATGAACAGCTGAGGTATCAGCTGATGCTGATCAGCTGTTCATTTGAAGTAGCCGCGGTGCCCTCAGAGGGTTCATGTGAGTTCATGCTTGACTGGATGAACTCACATGAACTTTCCCACGGCCGCACAGCTCAGCTACATCTCTGGTAGAGAATCTTTACCAGAGATGTAGCTGAGCTAAAGAAGAAGACTACATTGGACTACCTCGGACTGAAGATAATTTTTTTAATAAAGATGGAGTCTCTAAGTGTTTTTTTGTTTTATTTCTAATAAAATATTTTTTTCTATGTGTTTTGTTTTTTTTAAATACTTTACTAGAAATTCATGTCTAATATTGGCGTGACCCCATGAATTTCGGGCTTAGGGCCAGCGGATAATACAAAGCTGGCCCTAACCCCTTTGTTACCCAGTGAGCCACCGCACCAGGGCCCTGGATGACTTAGATACAGCGCCAGAAGATGGCGCTTCTATGAACGCGCCATTTTCTTGGGTGGCTGCGGACTGCAATTCGCAGCGAAGGGGGGCAGAAAGCTGTGGATTCCAGCCCTCAGCTGCTTAGTTGTACCTGACTGGACACAAAAATAGGGCGAAGCCCCACGTATTTTATTTTTCATTATTTCATGAAATTCATGAAATAATGAAAAAAAAGGGGCTTCCCTATATTGTTGTGTCCGGCCAAGACAAATAGGCAGCTGGGGGTTGGGGGCAGCCCGTTCCTGGATGCTGTACCTGGCTGACATATAAAAATATGGCGAAGCCCACGTCAAAATTTTTGGGAAAAATTAATTCAAAAATTAAAAAATAAATAATAATTTAGGGACTGCATCTTTATTAACCCCTCAAGTGTCATTTAGTGTTAAAATAAAGGATTTATTAAAAAAAAAATTGGCGTGGGATCCCCCATAATTTTGGTCTCTAGCGGAGGTTAAGCAGACGGCTGGGGCAGATGTTTGAAGCCTGGAAGGGGGGTAACACCCATGGAGCTGTAAATGTAAAAATGTAAAAAAAACGCAACACATAAAAAAAAATATTTTATTAGAAATAAAACAAAAAAACACTTAGAGACTCCATCTTTATTAAAAAAAATTATCTTCAGTCTGAGTTAGTCCAATGTAGTCTTCTTCTGTAGCTTAGCTACATCTCTGGTAGAGATTCTCTACCAGAGGTGTAGCTGAGCAGTGCGGCCGTGGGAAAGTTCATGTGAGTTCATGCAGTCAAGCATGAACACACATGAACCCTCTGAGGACACCGCGGCTACTTCAAATGAATAGCTGATCAGCATCAGCTGATACCTCAGCTGTTCATTTGAAATAACCGGCGGGAAAGCCAGCAGTGAAAAGACTTCATCGCCTGCTTTCCCGTTCGGTGCTGCGCTCCCCTCTCCCTGATGTGCGCTCCCCCGCCACCTCCCATCCCGATCCTAAGTTAGGACTGGGCAGGTAGCAAAGCAGCAGGGAGCGGGGAGCATAAATCAGGGAGTGCAGCACCGAACGGGAAAGCCAGCGGTGAAGCCTTTTCACTGCCGGCTTCCCCGCCCGGGTCCTTCGCTCCCCGCTCCCTGGTGCTGCGCTCCCCGCCCGGTCCTAACTTAGGATCAGGATGGGAGGCGGCGGGGAGAGCGGAGGATTGGGATGGGAGGCTGCGGGGAAGCAGTATGGGGCTGTGTGATTGTTTAAAAGCCGGCGGCTTTTTACCACAGGCTTTTAAACAATCATGCTGCTTACTCGCATTTCCCATTGACTTACATTGGACTCGCTACTCGTAACGAGTACCCGAGTACTCGTTACGAGTATAGCGAGTCCGATTATTTCACTACTCGCTCATCCCTACTCCTCAGTCTAAGTGATAACAAGTTATTCATCAGCTACTAAACCATATGCAGCCTATAATATCTGTATATGTCACTGTCTCTCTACTTACAGGGTGGTGGTCTCTGCGCTGTGGTCTTCTTCTCTTCTCTCTAACTCTATTCTATCCATTTCTTCTTCTCCCTCCTCTTCCTCACTACTGGACACATAACATAGACTACATGTAGTAACGCTCTCATAAATGACCACTGTTGTAATCGCTCTTTTATGGGGAGTGTTGGAGTGGCTTCATGCCCCTATTTCTCCCCAAATAACATTCATTGATCCCTTTACGAAGGTAGAACTACAGACGAGTGTATGGGCAGCCATGTTTTATATGTTCCTCCATCTCTACCCAGATATAATCAGTCATTCATCAGTTACTAATAAGCATCTACGATCGTATACATCCCATAATATCTGTATATGTCACTATCTCTCTACTTACAATGTGGTGGTCTCTGCGCTGTGGTCTTCTTTTTGTCTTATCTTAATCATTATATACTCTTCTTCCTCCTCTTCCTCACTACTGGACATATAACATAGACTATATGTAGTAACGCTCTCATAAATGATCACTGTTGTAATCGTTATAACAAGTCATTTCCCATTTACTATTAAATATCTACAATCGTCTACAATCTATAATATCAGTATATGTCACTGTCTCTCTACTTACAGTCCGAAGCTATCTCCGCTTCCATCCTCCTCTCTTATCACTGTTGTTATGTGAGCCATGTATATTTTTCCTTCCTCTTCCTCACTACTGGACATATAACATAGACTATATGTAGTAACACTCTCATAAATGATCACTGTTGTAATCGTTATAGCAAGCCATTTCCCATTTACTATTAAATATCTACAATCATCTACAATCTATAATATCAGTATATGTCACTGTCTCTCTACTTACAGTCCGATGTTCTCTTTTTCGCCATTTTCCTCTCCTCTCTCTGATGTTACACTCTCTATAATCTCTTCTCCCTCCTCTATCTCACTATTGGACACATAATATAGAACAAATGCAGGAGGTTTTTTTATTTGCAGTAGTTTTATAATTGAATTTATAAAACAAAGCAAAAAAAGCGGCATTCAGAGTTCTGCACATTTATAGTAGACATCCCATTCCCAGAAAACTGCACCTTGTATAGTAAATAGTTTATTGCTCCTTCTGTGACCTTCCGTTCATTATCCCCGTTCTCACCAATTGACATTAATTATCCTTTTTACCGAACTACAGCCGTATCAGCCATAGGGACTGCAATAAAGAAAGCAAGTTGCACAGAGAGGTGGAGCCGGGAGAGAGAGACAAGTGCAGGAAGAGAGCTGCACAAGTCTCCCTCTCCTGCCTGACAATGATCGGTGCAGGAGAGGAGGCTGGAGGTTACCTGGAAAGGTCCTAATTAGCTCTAGGCCCCTCCCTGATGTCACTTACATGCAAGGAATTTTATAGAATGGAGGAATAGAAATGGAGAACAACTTTATTGACGGTAGGGAAATGCTCATGAATAAAGGAAAAGGATCGGACCTCAATGGTCTTTTGTTTTTGGCTCCTCCATCAGTTATTATGTATATGCAGTCATTTTTTATACTAAGTGACTGAAAGTGCCATAACTATAACTATACAATGTTCTATATTGTATGTATATATCACTTATTATATATTTAGGCTCACACGCTCCACTTACCTAATCACACTACTATTCTCACTCTTCCCAGTTGTTTCCTCTTCTTCCTCGCTGTCATCTTCCTCACTATCAGACACATAAAATAAGTCATATAAATCATATATAATGTACTTTGACATCCAGAGGACAGAGGGTTATATGAAGACTCAGGTAGTACAGTTAACCCCTTATTGAGGGCGCACTATGTCTGTATGATGCAGGCTCAAGAGTTGAGTCTGCTCCCTGCAGCACCAATGATGACTGTTACATAGCTTGCACCCAACAGTAACTGATGCAATTGGAGCTAGTCAAGATTACATTAGTTGAACCCTTTAAATGCTGCTGTGAAGTATGACAATAGTATTAAAAAGAGGATTTAACACAGCGGCTGAAACTTTGTATGCCCGGCAGCTCCCCACGCAAGGCGATCGTAGGGTGACGATTGGCTGCAATTGCAGCTAGGGGTCTGCTGGAGGCCTCCACTTCTGCCATGTGTGATCTCCTACGAAGCCCAGCCTGAACCTTCTGTACCCATAACAAGTCATTCATCAGTTATTATTAAACATCTACAATCATATCCAGCCAATAATATCTATATATCTCACTATCTGGGATTTCCCCAGTCCTCATCTATGGGTTCCATTAATGCAGCAATGAAAGTTCTAATAACTTACTTGATGGATTCCGTGCTCGCCCAGGCTGTTTTTATTTTTTTTGGCCTATAAAAATGTAGCTTTTGTTAGAAACAGTGATACTTAAAAAACCTACAGAAAATATCACCTATATAGTGTGTCTATAATGCAGTAACAAATGATAGCATTCAGGGCATAACTATATGGAGTAATAAGGAAAAAAATAGTTTTATGGTATCTAAGATGAACATTTACATATAGCTCTAGGGAGTGTAGAGCGAGCAGTCACATTGGGACCCCCTCATCTACCACATATATATTCATCACTGTTACAAATGGTTTTTGGTAGTTGAGGGGCCCTGTTACATATTTTGTATTGGAGCCCAAGAGGTTGAAGTTACATCTCCGATTGCATCTACATCTCATAGTGAAAAGAAACTGACGACTACAAACAGTGAGAGTCGTGGACCATGATTGCACCAGTTACTTACGGCAATGACTCTTCATTAGGCCCTCCGATGTTTCTATGGGACTCAATGTGCCTGAAATTAAAAAAATACAGCTCTGGTTAGAAGAATTGATACTTAGGAAGCCAATGGATAAAATTATCTGCCGTGATGTGCAGAAAGGCTGTGCACTCTCTCACCGGCAACAAAACAGAGCGCACTGTCAGTGCACATTGTAAGACGAATTCCCAGCTTGCAGAGACCAGCACCGCCTCTGTAATTAACGCAACTTGTGGGGGCCGGTGCTTGTCTCTGCAAGCTGGGTATTCATCTTACAAGGTGAACTGACAGTGCGCTCTATTTTGTTGCTGGCTCATTACTACTGATCTGAGCTGGTGAGAAAGTGCACTGTCTTTGTGCACAGTGCACATCACACAGGGACTAGCCCAGCCCTTGAAATGAAGGTCACTGTTGATGCTTCATTTCAGGGAGAGGGCAGAGGCAGTGACTGCAGCTTCTACCCCCTGATGGTGTTTTGTTTGAGTGTCCCAGCATGCACTGGGATTTTCAAACAAAGCCTTATCAAAAAGGAAGTAAGAAAAAAAAGATGTCACATGCCTGCAAAGAATTTTATAGAATGGAGGTACAGAAAGGGAGAACAACTTTATAGACGGTTTGGAAATGCTCATGAATTCAGAAATTGATGTTTTATACCATGTGGCTTAAAATGCCATAACTATAAGTGCATAATGTTCTCTGTTGTATGTATTTATCACCCATTATATATTTAGTCTCAGACTCTCCACTTACCTACTCATAGTCCAATTTTGACTCTCCCAAGTTGGTTCCTCCTGTTCTTCCTCACTATTGGACACATAAAATAAGTGATATAAATCATATATAATCTACACTGACATCCAGATAACACTGAGCTATATGACGACTGGGGTATATCCTGAATGAAGAGTCCCGGTTAACCACTTTTTGGGGGCGCACAGTCTCTGTATGGTGCGGGCTCAAGAGTTGAGTCTGCTCCCTGCAGCACCGTTGATGGCTCTGTTACATAGCTGACACCCAACAGTAACTGATGTAATTGAAGCTAGCCGTGATTGCATTAGTTTAACCCTTTAAATGCTGCTGTGAAGTATGACAGCTGACGCGCCCCCTGGGACATATTCCTTTCTGAGGGGAATACCCGGCACCGGATCAGATGGGGGGTTGTAGTCTCCGAGCGGCTGTGACCCGGTCCCGTGCCCAGGGCGTCAAGCTCAGGGTTATGTGGCAGTCTTTACTGATGTTATTAAAGTTCGTTGTGTCGACTACGCCACCCGTTGTGATGCGGTCACTGTGGCCGCCGCTGCAGCAGGGTCCGCTGAGGCTGATGGTGGATGCGCAGCTTGGTGGGATAACCCCCAACGGGAGGGGTATAGCCTCAGAGGGGACAGGCGCAGAGGATGGGGGTTGTGGTGGTGCGGTGCAGCCGGTAATGATGACAGACTCGGGTAGTGCAGTTAAGGGTCTTTACTTACTGCAGATGTTCCTGGTCACTCTAGCTCCAAGTGACCTCCCGAGCCGTGCTGCGTCCACCAGGTCCTGGATCCGGCCAACCCCCAAACAAGTCCGGAGCGTGGCCCTGAGCTCTCCCTCTGTCCTTACTTCAGCCGTCCCCACCAGTGATTCACCTAAATCCAGCTCCCTCGGGCCTTCTGTTGGGCAACCTTTGGCCTCAGGTTCCCTGACCCTCCATGTGGTGTGCCTTCAGGGTGAATGTAGTGGGTGACCGTGACAGACACTGCCCACGGTCTCCGGTCTCTGGCTGGGGAATGTCTTTGCCCCCACCAGCTTGGGTTCCGGTACCCTCTTGCTGACTCCTCACCCGGTGCTCTAATTTGGGTTCTTGGGTCCCTTCTTTGTCCCCCCTCTGGGTCTTTCTGCACTCCACTCTCTCTCCAGGGCTGTTGTTTCTTTCTCTCTCTTTCTGCAGGCTTGTCCTCTGCATCTGACTTACTCTCTGCGTCTGACCCTGATCCTAGTTGGTGCCCTCCTTATATATCCCTCTATGTGTGAGCTCAGGTGACCAGCACCCAATGAGCTCCTACCACTACCCAGACTGCTCCCCCTATCTGCCCCTACACTACATGGGATGTTCCTCCCCCCTCCCACTCCAGCCAGGAACAGGCTCGGTCGCACCTGCACATTTCTAAGTGGGAGTGCCGTCGGCCTGCTCCTCTGGAATGGGATGTATGTAGTGCATGCAGTCTATCTGAGCTCAGTTCCACACTCCATCCTTACCCGGGAGTGGAATATCACACCTCTGGGTTGAGGTGCAATACTCCTGTAGCAGCCGAATCCTCAGGGTGCTACATTCCCCCCTGGTAAATCACAGCACGTCCTCGGGCTGCAAAGACAAAAACACCAAAACATACAAATTTTTATAAACATATAAAACATATAAAATATTATATATATATAAACTTTTTCATATAAACATCATTATAACATTCTCGTCGTCTCTTTCTTTCTTCCTCCTCTGGTCACCGTGCAACTCGTGACCAGGTAAAGTGCGACAGTCTTTTGAAAAGCAGTTCCTTATAAAACCAGTAGGGGGCGCCTTAGGAAGCGCAACTATTTACAGGGAAGTTTTGGCCGTTCTCAGTCCCCGGCCAGGTAAGGGAAAGGGATGGCTGCTCACAGTCCTCAGCCTGGTTTGGGTAGGGGACACACGGGTTAAACTGTTCACTGGTCCCAACGGGGACTAAACTTTAAAGCAGCCACGGTTACTTGTGTACCCCGACGGGTAACTTTTTACATCTCCTTTGTACTATTTCAGTCATAGTACCTTCTAGCCTTGAACCCGTCCGGGTCTTCTGGCTCTTCCTCCCTACACCGCAGCTCCTCCTCTGTCAGGCGATGCACGTGGAGGGCGTAAGGTCCCTTGGCACACTTGTGCCGGGTAAACGTTACCTCGTCACCGACGTAGAGGTCACGGCCTTTGTGACCCTCTGGCAGGTGAGACTCGACATCCCGTCGGGTAACGAAGACGTCACCCATGGTGTTCCGGTCCTTTATGAAGCCCCACCCATGCTGCGCATTAAACTTTATTACCGTCCCGATGGTACGGGGACGATCTGCTGCATAGGGGTCCCTTCTGGTCCGACTCTTTTGCTCCGCGCTGCGGGTCCGGGCCCATTGCTCTCTGGCCCGCCTCTCCTCCCGCTCTCTCTTGAACTCTGCCAGCTGTTGACGGCAACACTCGGTACGCTCTGCTGCAGCTGCCCGAGTCTCTCCGGTGAACCCCATCAAATCTTCTCCCGTGGGGTCCCACACGAACTGGGCTTCCTCGAGTGGAGGCGAGACCCGAGTCACGGGCTTCGGAGCCGGGATTAGGGGCTCACACAAGGGCCCTAGTCTTTGCTGCCGCTCTAGCTCAGGGTACCCTTCGGGCCAGATGAAGGGCCGCCCGTCCGGCCATGTGAGCTGGCCGAAGAGGTCCTCCCCCAGGTGTGGCACCCTTGGTATTGCGGGCGCGGGCGCGGTGGTGATGGCGCCCGGGTTGCCCAGGCCTTGCGGCCAGGCCTGGGGCACCTGGAAGGTGAAGGGCACCGTTAGGACGGCGGCGCCCTGGGTTACCTGGCCTTGCGACCAGGCCGGAGGCTCCGCGGAGTTAGATGGCTCTGCTGGGGATGCGGCGCCCGGAAACGCTAAGCCTTGCGACCAGGCCGGAGGCTTCCCTTCCTTCGCCACGCTCCGGGTCACGACGCGTGACGTCACTGGGGTCGCGACGGCGGCTTCCGGTCGGGGCCTAGTCGGTGGCGGTGTCATGGCGGTCTCGGGTACGGCCGGGGGACCTTCGGGCTCTGCGACGGGGAGCTGGGGCAGGTGGGTGGTCTTCCGGTATGGGGTATTGGCGTCCCCCTTACCTGCTGCCATACGTCTCGCTCCCTCTTCTGCGCCGTCTCCGGCCTTGGGTCCTCCCGCGTCATCCGCAGAGGTAGTCGGTGTCTTCTTCCAAGGGAGCGGGTTCCGTGGACGGATTCCAGCTTGCTGGGCCATCTCCCGGCCCCACTCCGCCAGGATCTCCCTCTGCACTCGGGCCATCCTTCCCGCGAGGCCCTCCAGGGCACTCCGCGCGCACTCCCGATCTCGGGGAAGCTGCGCCAGGATCTCCGCTAAGCCCAGCGGGGTTGTTGACTCTAGCAGGCTCCTGACCATCGGGTCGGTGCTGCTCTGCTCTGCTTCCGGCAGGCTCCTGGCCAGCGGGCCGGTGCTGCTCTGCTCTCCTCTTTCTTCCTTTTGCAGGCTCCTGGCCAGCGGGCCGGTGCTGCTCTGCTGCCGCTCCATTCCCGGGTCTACTTTTCCTCTTCTCGACTCCGGGTGCTCTTGCTCTGGACACCTTGCCTCCGGGTGCGCTCGTTCTAGACTGCTCCAAGCGACACCCATCTTTTCTCTTCTCTTTCGTCTCCTCCCACTTCGAGGGCGGTCCCGGGGCAACTCGGTGACTGTCAGCTCCAGGGGTAGTTCTTTCACGCTGACAGACACCTCCAGCATCACAGTCTCTGTTGGTGGGGGCGGTTTCCACTTTTGGCGCCATTTTCTGTCCTGGCCCACGATGGGAGGTGGCCTCTTGCCCTCCTTTGGTACGCCCATAATGGCGTCCGCTGCTCTTCCAAGGCGGGAAATCTGCGGTTTTGGCGGGAAGCGTCGCCCAGTGGCGGGAAACTCTGCAGATGGCGGGAACAAGCTGGAAATGGCGGACAATCGGCGGGAAACGACTGGTGATGGAGTCCGATGGCGTGGACCCTCCGGAACCGGCGGGAGACTTCTTTCTGAGGTAAACTTGCACTTTTCTTCAGGCACGCAGTACCCGGGTGTTGCGGGCACGTAATCCTGCCGACTACGCCAAAGTTGACGCGCCCCCTGGGACATATTCCTTTCTGAGGGGAATACCCGGCACCGGATCAGATGGGGGGTTGTAGTCTCCGAGCGGCTGTGACCCGGTCCCGTGCCCAGGGCGTCAAGCTCAGGGTTATGTGGCAGTCTTTACTGATGTTATTAAAGTTCGTTGTGTCGACTACGCCACCCGTTGTGATGCGGTCACTGTGGCCGCCGCTGCAGCAGGGTCCGCTGAGGCTGATGGTGGATGCGCAGCTTGGTGGGATAACCCCCAACGGGAGGGGTATAGCCTCAGAGGGGACAGGCGCAGAGGATGGGGGTTGTGGTGGTGCGGTGCAGCCGGTAATGATGACAGACTCGGGTAGTGCAGTTAAGGGTCTTTACTTACTGCAGATGTTCCTGGTCACTCTAGCTCCAAGTGACCTCCCGAGCCGTGCTGCGTCCACCAGGTCCTGGATCCGGCCAACCCCCAAACAAGTCCGGAGCGTGGCCCTGAGCTCTCCCTCTGTCCTTACTTCAGCCGTCCCCACCAGTGATTCACCTAAATCCAGCTCCCTCGGGCCTTCTGTTGGGCAACCTTTGGCCTCAGGTTCCCTGACCCTCCATGTGGTGTGCCTTCAGGGTGAATGTAGTGGGTGACCGTGACAGACACTGCCCACGGTCTCCGGTCTCTGGCTGGGGAATGTCTTTGCCCCCACCAGCTTGGGTTCCGGTACCCTCTTGCTGACTCCTCACCCGGTGCTCTAATTTGGGTTCTTGGGTCCCTTCTTTGTCCCCCCTCTGGGTCTTTCTGCACTCCACTCTCTCTCCAGGGCTGTTGTTTCTTTCTCTCTCTTTCTGCAGGCTTGTCCTCTGCATCTGACTTACTCTCTGCGTCTGACCCTGATCCTAGTTGGTGCCCTCCTTATATATCCCTCTATGTGTGAGCTCAGGTGACCAGCACCCAATGAGCTCCTACCACTACCCAGACTGCTCCCCCTATCTGCCCCTACACTACATGGGATGTTCCTCCCCCCTCCCACTCCAGCCAGGAACAGGCTCGGTCGCACCTGCACATTTCTAAGTGGGAGTGCCGTCGGCCTGCTCCTCTGGAATGGGATGTATGTAGTGCATGCAGTCTATCTGAGCTCAGTTCCACACTCCATCCTTACCCGGGAGTGGAATATCACACCTCTGGGTTGAGGTGCAATACTCCTGTAGCAGCCGAATCCTCAGGGTGCTACACAGCAGTATTAGAAAGGGGATTTATCTTGTTGGCTGTCACTTTGTATGCCCGGCAGCTCCCCACGCAGTCGATTGCAGGGTGCCGATTGGCTGCCATTGCAGCTAGGGGTCTACTGGAGGCCTCCACTTCTGCCATGTGTGATCTCCTACAAAGCCCAGCCTGAACCTTCTGTACCCATAACAAGTCATTCATCAATTACTATTAATCATCTACAATCATATTCAGCCAATAATATCTATATATCTCACTATCTCTCTACTTACATTCCGATGTTATCCTCTCTGCTGTTCTCCGCTTTAATCTCTACCACTTTATTAATGCTGTTATCTTCCTCTTCCTCTCTACTGAATACATAACATAACTCTTTATAAGTGAGGGTTAAAGGGGGTCCACACATTGCAATCATGGTGCATTTTTTTGCAATGGTTTCCCAAAATCATTGCAAAACTGTGATTTTGGGAAAACCTGAGACAGCAATAAAAGTTCTGATAACTTACCTGATGGATTCCACGCTCGCCCAGGCTTTTATTGGTGTAATTGGCCTATAAAAATGTAGCTTTTGTTAGAAACAGTGATATTTAAGAAACCTACAGAAAATATCATCTATATAGTGTGTCTATAATGCAATAAAAATGATAGCATTCAGGGGCATAACTATATGGAGTAATAAGGAAAAAAATAGTTTTATGGATCTGAGATGAACATTTACATATAGCTCTAGGGAGTGTAGAGCGAGCAGTCACATTGGGACCCCCTCATCTACCACATATATATTCATCACTTTTACAAATGGTTTATGATAGTTGAGGGGCCCTGCTACATATTTTATATTGGAGCCCAAGAGGTTCAAGTTACATCTCCGATTGCATCTACATCTCAGTGAAAAGAAGCTGAGGACTACAAACAGTGAGAGTCGTGGACCATGATTGCACCAGTTACTTACGGCAGTGACTCTTCATTAGGCCCCCCGATGTTTCTGTGGGACTCCATGTGCCTGAAATAAAAAAAGTACAGCTCTGTTTAGAAGAAGTGATGCTTAGGAAGCCTATGGATAAAGTTATCTGCCGTCATAAGGCAGTGCACTCTCTTTCTGGCAACAAAGCAGAGCGCACTGTCAGTAGTGCGCATTGCAAGATGAATTCCCAGCATGCAATGACCAGCACCGCCTCTGCAATTAACGTAACCCGTGGGGGCCAGTACTCGCCTCTGCAAGCCGGGTATTTGTCTTACAAGGTGAACTGACAGTGCGCTCTGCTCTGTTTCCAGGCTCATTACTGCTGATCTGAGCCAGCAAGAAAGCACACTGTCTTTATGTACAGTGCACAGTGCACATTGTGCAGAGACTAGCCCATCCCCTGAAATGAAGGTCAATGCTGTCGCTTTGTTTCAGGGAGAGGACAGAGGCAGTGACCGCCGCTTCTATCCCCTAATGAGTAATGACGCTTTGTTTGAGAATCCCAGCATGCACTGGGATTTTCAAACGAAGCGTCATCAAAAAGGAAGTAGGAAAAAGAAAGAAAAGCAGTTAAATAGTGTTGTGAGAGAACGATAGGGAATTTTTAGTATAAATTGTAAAATACAATAAAGAAATATTATCTATATAACGTGTCCCTCAGATAACAGCATGGACATCACCTCCAGAATCTATATAGCTCTACGTTCACATAGGTTGTACTGCACAGTATGATTATCCTTTAATCTAGGGCTCCAAGACAATATTTGGTCGATCAGGAGTCTGGGTAAATTTTTGGTGTTACTGTAATTTGCTCATGACCTCATTGTTATCCTACAGGGGAAAGGGATGAGCAACAGTATGAAGAATTAAATGGGGTCTAAATTCTTTATTATTGAAAGCAATTGTATCCTTCATATGGAAACATTGTAAATGCCCATGAGTGAGAGCGGCAATGCCATGATACCATCACTGTGGAGTCCTCCCCTTATTGGGACACATACTACTCCTATAGGAATGTGGTAGGAAGATAAATACCTGAATGTTCTCTTGGTGTTCTCTATTGTCTCAATCAATCTGTTATGGAAAAAGCCAAGAAAAAGACAATGAATAATATTACACACATACATTTACAAAAATGGTAAGAAGATAAATGACACTATTGAGCCTTAATATAACCAGTGCATTATTACAGAGAGAATATGGGAGAATGCGTTATCCCAGTAATATCAGATACATACATCCCACCCGGATATTCCTCCTCCTCCACTGCTGGCTTCATCCTATTAAAGCGTCAGGGTATGTGCCCACGATGCAGATTTGAAGCAGAAATCTCCTTGCAGAAAAAGCGCATGCGGATTTTACATGCGTTTTTTTCAAGCGTTTTTCCAAGTGATTTTGAACATCACTTGGAAAAAGGCTTAACAAGTTGGTCACACAATATAAATCCATGCAACTGGGAAAAAAAACCTTATACTCACCTCTCCGGCGGCCCTCGGTCTCCTCCCGTCCTCTCTCCTCGGCGGCCCACGGTGTACTGGCAGAACCTGCGGTAACGTCATTTAGTCAGCTGATGGTCACACGACCATCACCTGACTGCTGACGTCAGCAGTCGCGTGACCATCAGCTGACTAAATGACGTCACCGCAGGTCCTGCCAGTACACCGTGGGCCGCCGAGGAGAGAGGATCGCCACCGGGAGGAGACCGAGGGCCGCCGGAGGAGTGAGTATGAATATTTCCTTTTTATTTTTTACTTTTTAATACTTTTTTAACTTGCAGGTACAATAGTACCCGGGTCGGATGAGAGTCTCCTCCTCTCCCAACCGGGGTACCATCCGCGCATTGAACCGCATGGAAACATGGGGATGTTATGCGGTTCAATGCAAGTCAATAGGCGCGATTTTGCCGCAAAATCGCTCCCAAATTGGTTGTGCTGTGGATTTTTCCGCAATAAAAATCTGCAGCGGATATTTCCGCAGCATGTGAATAGCACATGCGGATTATCATTCGGGAACATGGCAGACATCTTAACAAGCGATTTTAATGCGTTTCCACTGCAGAATTGCCATCGCGGAAACGCATTAAATCTTCATCGTGGGCACACAGCCTCAGGAAGACAATGAGAATTGTTGGTATCTGCTCCAGAGCTGATAATAGGAGATCATCAATGGTCACTAGAGGGTTTGTATAATGAGATATAGAAAGTAGTTATAGAATAGAGACCCCAATTTATAACATAATTATCAATATTACAGTAGCCAAAACTGGGACACTTAAGCCAGCAGTGTCTCTGAAACCAACATGGGAAGCCCTCCAAACATAACCCCAAACACCGGACTTTTGGTGGAGTTTGCCCTTTTTACACTTTCTTTTGCATATGATAGCTATTCTGTTGGGCCTCGCCTTTCCCTGCCTTTTGACTAGGCCGTACCCACGTTTCTGAAAAGTGTCAGGGCTGGTGTAAAAAAGCTAAAATGTGCTAAGTTGTATTTGGAAGCTCGTGTTAAATAAAAATGTACAACTTTTGTGGCAGAGAGTATGATGAATTCCCCCTATGAATGAATTTCCAAAAAGTTGGATTTTATAAATCTGCCATACCTGACCTTGGCCTTCGGGAAGAGTCAGAGGGTTGTATAACTTGAATGAGGATTGCATCGCAATGCTTGAACTGGTCGACGGCTTTAACAACCCAAGAGTGACGGCGTGTATTCCTATGCAGCTGTCACGCTCGGGTCAGGAGAGCTGACAGCCAGCCCGAGCATTGCGATGAGATCTTTGACTCTTCCCTAGGGCTAATGCTCGATGGTAACACAAAGTCACCTGCCATTCTCCTTACTCACATGGAGCTTCAATATTTCTCTATGGAAGGAGAAGTTGCAGGAGATAATGGGTGACATGGACGGTGACTCTCCGCCATCAAGTGACCCCAGTCCATCAGAGAAATTGTAGATTTAGGATAATTAAGCATTTACCTTATTTTTCTCACAATTCTTTCGCTCACAAATAATAAAACCCTACAATAATGGAAAAAAAACAATTATAGTAAACATCAAATTTCACTCCTGTTGTGATATTTGTGAAGGGGGGAAGGGTCGGTTACTGACACCTCAGCTCACTAACTAAATAAAGATTCAGTTTTAATTAAGGGAAAAAAAATCTATAAGGACGGGGAATAGACATCCTGACATTATAGGGTTAATATCTACAGATAAAGACAAAGTAACAGAACATAATAAAAGACGTAAAAAGAGGCCAATATAAGGTTTACTTACACTTCACTGCCATCTGCACCCCTCTAGTGAGTGGCCCCTCGGCAGTTATCATGATGTCACTGTGTGATGTCATCATCCCATTCCATGGATCACTAATCACCAGTAACAACAGTAACTGTCCGAAGTTACAAAAACCTGAAACCAATCCAGTTTCCATGAAATGGTCCTTTAAGGGATTATGAGAGGATTAGAAAAACATAACCACTTTCTTCCAAAAACAGCGCCACACCTGTCCACAGGTTGTTTGTGGTATTGTAACTCAGCTCCATAGAAGTGAATAGAGCTGAGCTGTAACACCGGACACAATCGACAGTTTGTGTTTTTGGAAGAAACAAGACAGAATTTTTTAAATCTTGTACAATCTTATACCATTTTCAGAGACAAAGAGGATAGGAGCTCTAGTCCCATTGGAGGTAGCATTCCTAAAAGTCAAGATCAACCCTTTAAAGAGTCTCGTTAAATGACTTAGGATAGAAAACTAAAACAGAATCTTTATTTGCAGTCAAGTGTTTTTGGGCTTTTTGCTTCTCATCAGTGCAAAGTTATGTCCTATAGGCAGAACTAGAGCTACTGTCCTATTCCTCTGAACAAACTACTTGCACATTTAAATTCCTAGGGAAACATTTTATGGCCTATAAGTCTCCCTACATCAACTTGTATAGAATAGATAAAAAGCGGTCTGTGGAGCATGGTCAATAATAGTAAGCCTCATATCTCCTGGACCTTTTTGATGGACAATGACCATGTACCCGACACTGTCTCTGACCGACTGGTCAGTTTGATTAATAAAGAGATATTCTGGATCTTCAAATTGGGCACGTTGGCCCCTGAAGGTTTGAATTTGGCTCTTGAAAATGTAACCAGTTCTTAAGGTTATTTCTTGTTCCTTTCTAATTGATTTACAATTGTCATGTTTTAAACAATTTTTTTCATTTTTCTTTTATCACCAATTTGCAATACGTCACAATACAGTGACGTTTGTGTGTATTTTGCATTGGTGATGTATATTTTACATTGGTAAATGTATGTTTAACATTGTCTACTAACCCCTGGGGGCAATTTGTATTATTGATGTATTTTTGAATATTTGTTCATGAACATGTATTGCTATATTCTATACCTTATATAATATGTTTTTGGTTTCTTGTATTCATCTGAAGGTGGTTTATGTGAAACCATTGGAGGCACGTATTCACCGGCACATGAAGGGTCTCTTCTATTTGGACCCAGGTTTAACTTATTAGTGTCTGAACAAAATCAATGAATATATCAACCAATCACTGTGAAGCTCTGTCTATATATGTTTTATCTTGTTTTCATACCCTTGTACCACCTGAGGAAGATAGTTTACTATCGAAACGCGTTGTGGAAAGGGCTCATTAAATACTTATTTTTTTTAGCCCCAAATCCGTTTTCTCTAGTGTCAATCCTTCAGCGCTCCATAGACCGCTTTTTATCTATTCTATACATTCTCTCAGTCCCTCTCTTGGGGGTCAGCTGCAGGAGCAGCTTCCATACAATAACAGCTTAAACCCTTCCCTGTAATTCCCCTCCGTTTGTTCAAATAGAGGACCTGCGTTCAGGGGGCCGCTTCCTCTCAACCAACAGGACCTGTGATGACGCGCATTTGATCCCGAGTCACGTGGTCTGCGGGCGGTCACATGGTCCGCGACCAGGAACCCGGAAACGGTGAGCACAAACGGCGGTCGGCAACACACGGCACGTGGTGTGGCCAGCCACCTGCACCGTGTGGTGAGACTTGCCTGCTCTCTCCATCCTCAGACTGTCACCGGGGTTGTGTAGGGGTGCACAACTCCATTAGGTGAGTGGCCTCTTGGCCGTTTTCTCCATATCAATCCACAAGGTCCTTCACATAGCGCGCTTTTTCTCCTTCTCTCCCTCCCTACATCAACTTGGCACTCTCTTCAAGGAGACACTTTACCCCTTCAACCATTTAAATATTATGTAATTGTGAATGGCAATAGATAAAGATTTATGACAGTTATTTCTATATTCCTAATTACACTTCATCCATACATAGTGATGTATTGTACCTGTGTATGGATGGTGGATACATAGACAGAAGGCCGGGTGGGCACATGACACATTTTGCTCATTAACTAAATAAAAGTTCAAATATTATTCGAGAATGAAGGAAATGAGGAATGAGAGGGAAAGACACAATCGATTGATAGGAGATAAATCAGCAGATAATATAAGGCTACTTACACTCCACTAACTGTAAACCCTCAGAGGAGTTCCGTCCGGCAGTTGCTTATATATCAGCGTCACAACATTCCGTGACCTCATAACCGACAATCACCTACAACCAATGCACTGGACATGAATGGTCTTCTAACCTCTTATGGACACAACTGGTTTTAGCCTTAAAGAGACAGACCATTTTACATTATTTATGTTTTTATCATTGCATTGCATTATTTTTTTCTATAATTTAGTCTTACTTTGCCATGTTTTTTTGTGACATTTTTTTTTTCTTATTTAGCATTTAGGAAGGAGTGAAAATATCCTCCAAAACGCGTTTAGCGAATACTACATCTAGCCAAATTTATCCAGCCGTTGAACTACAAGTTACAGCATCTTTGAGTGTACTATTATCAAATTGTAATGCATTAATAAGCATTCTGTATGGATTGTGGTACCACGAGCTGCAGCATTTTCTTCACACGGTAGTTTTTAAGAAAAATAAAAGATGAAAATTCTAAATCCCCACTTTTCCTGCAATAATAATTCAGAAATAAAAAAAAATAAGCATCTTTGGTATCGCTGCATCTGGAAAAATCCTGATAAAAATATGAAATTAATAAACTAAAACAGTAAATGCCGTAATGAGAAATAAAACACAAACTTAAAAAAAAGCTGAAACTCAAAGAATTGCAGTTTTTTTTTTATTTTGGCCACCACATTGTCTTAAAAATTGCAATAAAAAGTAATCATAAAGTTTTAATTTCCCCCAAATTTTATCATTTATCACATTATCAAGTGTCAGCTTTCCATTAGTGATGTACCACTAATGGCGGCAAGTCTCCTGGCTGCTATGCGGCCCGTGAGTTGGGGTGGTCAGTGCCAGTGGTGGCACCACCCCACCACCCGGCTTCGCACTTCCAACTGTATCAGCATCCTGGATGCCAATACAGTTGAAAGCAATAATAGAGGAGAAAGCATCAGCTGACGTCTCAGCGGCCATTATATTATATGGAGGGCTATGTGTGGCTATTATATTATATGGAAGGTTATGTGGGGGCCATTATATTCTATGGAAGTCTATGTGGGGGCCATTATATTATATGGAGGGCAATATGGGCCCATTATATTATATGGACGGCAATGTGGTTCCATTATTTTATATGGAAGGCTATGTGGGATCATTATACTGTTTGGAGGGATATATTGGGACCATTATACTGTTTGGTGGGATACGTGGGGCCGTTAAACTATGTGGTGGCTATTTTACTGTCTGGAGTGCTATGTGGGGGCTATTATAATGTTTAGAGGACTATGTGAGGGCCATTATAATGTTTGGAGGGCTATGTGAGGGCCATTATAGTGTTTGGAGAGCTTTGTCTGGCCGTTATACTGTTTATGAGGATTAGTGGAGGCCATTAGAAAGTGTAGAGGTTTGTGTGGGGTCCATCATACTGTGTGGGATCATCATATTGTATGGAGGGCTGTGTTGGAGTCACAGTTAGGGCATCATACTGGCTTGGGGGTCATCATACATTGCCAGGTGGGTACAGTAGGGTCATCATACTGTGCATTTGGAGGGTGCTGTGTAGGAATTCCCTGTGGTGGGTATCATACTGTGTTTGGGGGGGCACTTTTTGTTGGCATCATATTTTATGAGGGCACTGAAAGAGGAATCTAGGGGCATCAATAGAAGGTAAATTACTCTGTAAGGGCTGCAAAGTTGTGAGATATGCTCTTCTGTGCCCCACAGAATATATTTTTTATTTTTTTTATTTTTTCTTAGAGAGGGGAGTAGGGGTGATTAGAAGCTCTGTAATGTGGTCCCATGATTTTTATGTACGTCTCTGCTTGCCACACTAAAAATAAAAAAAAAAAACGCCCTCATAGAGGTTTATTGACGGAAAAATAAAAAATTACATGTCTCAGACAATAGCAGCAGAAAACTAAATAAAAAATATATATATCAAGTTTGGTATCGCTATAATTATACTGAATTGTAGAATCATATTACCAGGTCATTTTTGCCACACAATGAACACTATAAAAACAAAATGGAAAAAAAAAATGTCATAATTGCATTTCCTTCACAAATTCACGGCACTTGGATTTTTTTTCCTGTTTTCCAGTACATTGTATGTACAAATGAATTGAGTTATTCCAAACTACAACTCATCTAGGAAAAGAAAAAATTCCCCATCTGCCTTTTTTGACGGAAAACTGAAAAAGTTATGGCTCTTGGAAGAAAGGGAGGAAAAAAGCAAAAACAAAAAATCGCTCTATTGAGAAGGGGTTAAAGACAAGATCATAATGACCGCCGTCGCGACCAGGACCTGTTGCTTGCACGCTGAAGTCAGCTGCAGGTTTCAGAAGAGGACCCCGCACGGCGGAGGAGAAGAGGGAAGGTGAGGATAATGGCTTTTTTTTTTGTAGACATTACAGAACAGAGGCAAAACAGGGGATATATACCAGGATGGGGCACAGGGTAAGTGACATATGTACTAGGATGGGGGATGTACTGTATATACCAGAATGGAACACATGATGGACACATATACCAGGGTGAGGGACTTATATACAAGGATGGAGAGCATCAGATGCAGAGAAGCAATTGACGCGCCCCCTGGGCCGTGGGGTACTTGGCAGCCGGGCCTCTGCGTATGCCGGTGGGGAATATCACGGTGGCTGGCCCGGTCTGTGACCCAGGGCGGTCAGTAAAAAAATGGGAATATTTATAGGGAATTTGGAAAGTTTGTGACGCCACCTGTGGAATGCGGCTAAGGGGAGCCGACGCTGCGGAGCAGTCCTCTGGAGCTGGTGTTACGGCAGCAGGATGGTGTGGCTCTCCACAGGTAGAGCTGGCTCCAGGGCAGTGTAGGGGTGAACGGTGGATGGTGCAGGGGAGAGACGGCAGGATGGTCCCGGAGGAAAGACGGACACTCACACGGGGGTAAGCTTCAGTACCTTTACTGGTGATGCTGCAGGCACGGTCCAGGGTACTCCAGGCGAAGGGCGCACTTTTGGACTCTCCGCAGTGAGCGGGTATAGGGCCTCCTGATCCATGGCTTTACTCTCTGAGCTTCTGTCCTGCCTGGAGCTAGGCCTTGCTTGGTTACTGTCTCTCTTTGCACCTGCTGACCTGGTGGTAGGGCCTTCTCCTGGAGATCACTCTCCCTTGACGCTGGGGCCTTCCTGACTCC
Source organism: Phyllobates terribilis (assembly GCF_046119375.1). Taxonomy (NCBI): domain Eukaryota; kingdom Metazoa; phylum Chordata; class Amphibia; order Anura; family Dendrobatidae; genus Phyllobates; species Phyllobates terribilis. Next base: position 108,263,579 of record NW_027362773.1, read on the forward strand.
TAGCCCTGGAACTGCAATCAGCATTTGGTGAACCTGGGACCTGTGTCCTCCAGGGGTTCCGGTGGTTCCTACTGGGTGTAAAGGGTCCCTGTGAGCGTGGACCCGGTGTCCGATATATATATATATCGGGGTGAGCCTGTTATGCTCCTCTGCCCCCTCGCTACGTCTTCCTTCTCCTCTCGCCTTTGGCCACACTCAGGGCCCTCACTAGGCTCTCACACGTGCTGTAGGCCTTGGCTCGCCTAAGCACAGCAGCCAGCGTGCTGCCTCTTCGCTGCTCTCTGAGCGTCAGCACGCTCTCAGACTCCTTCTCAGTCTGACTCTCAACTCTCAACTCCAACACCGAACACTAAACTGGAACTGAGCTGCCTGGCTCCACCCTCCCTATATATATCCCTAACGTGCTCCCTCTGCTGGTCTGAGGTGGTAGGGTGGAGGTGTGTGAATGTGTTAGGGCCTCTTGTGAAGAAGTCCATCCATGCACCCTTCTGGGATCTATGGCACCAGTGCGTAGCAGGGCGCCACAGAATGATGGGAGAGGGAGTGTCACATGAACCTCCTTCCTCCATCATTGCTTTCAATTGTATCGGAATCTGGGGGGGGCGGTTCTCACTGGCCAGAGGGGCAACCCAATGCGGCACTGACACCGGTTCTCCCCAGTTCATGGGCCCCATAGCAGTCACCTGGCCTGCCACCATTGGGGGTACGTCACTGCCCATGACCCAAGCGCTGCAAGGCATGTTGTATGTTCAACTACTGCCTAGAATGTTGAGTTTTCTGGGTTTGAGTCCTGGGAGAGGTTCGCAAAAAAAAAAAAAATTATAGGTTTCTAATAGTGATGGGCGAGCACTAAAATGCTCGGGTGCTTAATGCTCGGGCTGAGCAAATTGGAATACTCGGGTGCTCAACTCAAGCAACTAGCCCAATGTAAGTCTATGGGAAACTCGAGCATTTTTCAGGCAGCTCCACCCGGCGGTCTGCAGAGGGCCTAAAAATTGCCCAAATGACATGGGGACAGCATGGGGAAGACCCCTGGAAGCAGTTCTGACTCCCAGGTCACTGCTGTCAACAATGTTGTCAGAGGTATTATGCCACTTTTACAGACTCACGATAAAACATACAAAAACGAATCCAAAATGGATTTTCCTGAGAAATATGTTAAGGAACATCCTTTCCAGGGTAATGACTTGCATGTAAGATAAAATAAATAACCAAAACCAAAAATACTCCTCCACACCTTGGGCTGTGTTCATACGTAGAGTTTTTGATGCGTTTTTGCACTTTTGCATTGATTTCAACCAAACAAATGCATTCACTGGGAAATGTCATTTTAACATTTTACAACCTTATCTGGCCATGTGGTGTGTGACACATCATCAGACACATGCATACAGTACTGAAAAGAAGTGGGAACAGCTTGGGGAAGACCCCTGGAAGCATCTCTGTCTCCCAGGTCACTGCTTAAAACTGTGCCCATCATAAGTGATCCTTGGCGCATATGAAGATGCCTTCTGCCATGCACCTGTCGTTGCAGACTTGCAACAATCACCGTTCATGTTCTTGTCCCAGAGCGACGTTCAGTTGTCCCTACCCCATTCTTTGGAATGCAAGCGCAAGTATGCAGCCAGCCACCCACCCACAGGCTGCAATACTATACTGCCAAATTTTTGACAGCTGCTTGCACTAGAAATGTGGCCTTTTATACAGCCACTATTTCTCCCGGTATCGTCTCCGCCTTCCACAAGCACGGGTCCCACAACATTACCCGTGCCTTTTCCAGTGCACTTACTGGGAAGGACCGCCTAACCACAACCACGTGGTCAAGTGAATGTGGCCAGGGACAGTACAGAGCCAGTCCACAGCTTTTTTTTGCTGAGAGTTGTATTTCACCACAGCCATATTCTTTAGCTTGGTGAAAGGACTTGGGAAACCATATCTACTCCAGCTGTCATTTCTCACAGAAAGTCCTCTAAAGTTGCTTTCACTTGAAATGTGGCCTTTTAGGCTCGTGGAGGCGGAGGCTTTTCAAAACCTCATGACGGCGGTGGCCGGGTGTCCATACTCGGTCCTCAGCTGCCACTATTTCTCCCAGTATCGTCTCCGCCTTCCATAAGCACGGGTCCAACAACATTACCCGTGCCCTCCCCAGTGCACTTACTGGGAAGGACCGCCTAACCGCAAACAGGTAACTGTGGCCAGAGACAGTATGGAGCCAGTCCACAGCTGAGTTGTATTTCACCACAGCTATATTCTTTAGTTCAGTGAAAGGACTGGCATAGAGAGAAACCGTATCTACTCTGGGTGTCATTTCTCCCAGGAAGTCCACTAACAATTTAAAGACACATAGAGCAGGGCCACAGTAACAAGTACAACATGTTTCCATTAGAAAGGAGAAGGTCTGCTATACAGTTATAGGGTATGCAGTGAGTCCAATGGCTGACCAAATTCAAGAAAAACCCCACTAACAATTTAAAGACTCATTGAGCAGGGCCACAGTAACAACAAATTCCCATTAGAAAGGAGAGGGTTTCCCATAGTGTTGGCCTATGCAGTGAATGCAAGGGCTGCCAAAAATTGGGAGGCAATCCAATTTCCCTTGGAAGAGACTTAGAGGGCCTCATAAAAAAATGTTCCCATTAGAAAGCTCTCCTATAGTTGTAATGCCCATGCACTAAGTGTATGGGCTGACAGACATTTATCCGTGGGGGGTATATATGAACATGCTGTATAAAAAAAATTTTTTACGGGCATCATAAAAACTAGTGTTGAGCAAGCACTAAAATGCTCGGGTGCTCGAAGCGCGGGCTGAGCTCACCATGATACTCGGGTGCTCGACCCGAGCTACGAGCCCAATGTTAGTCTATGGGAGACCTGAGCATTTTTGCGGTGGCACTCCTGGCAGTCTGTAGAAAGCCTAAAAAGTTCCCAAAACGACAGTAACAGTGCTCAAAGGCATGGGGGCAGCATGGGGATCGCCCCTGGAAGCATTTCTGACCCCCAGGTCACTGCTGTCAACAACGTGGTCAGAGGTATTAAGCCACGTTTACGGGCTCACAATAAAACGTTCAAAAACTAAACTGAAACTGCTTTCCTGTGAAATTTGTTAAGGAATTTCCTTTCCAGGGTAAAGATTTGTGTATAAGGTAAAATAAATAACCAAAAACAAAAATACTCCTCCTCACCTTGGGCTATGTTCACAAGTAGGATTTTTCATGCATTTTTGCACTTTTGTATTGCTTTCAATCGTGACAATGCATTCACCAGGAAATGTCATTTTAACATTTTACAATCATATCTAGCCATGTGTTGTGTGAGACATGCATACAGTGCTGAAAAGACAAGGGAACAGCATGGGGAAAACCCCTGTAAGCATCTCTGACTCCCAGGTCACTGCCTAAAAGTGTGCCCATCAGAAGTGATCCTTGCCGCATCAGAAGATGCAGACTTGCAACTATCCCTGTGCAAGTCCTTGTCCCAGGGCAATGTTCAATTGTACCTCCCCCATTCCTTGCAATGCAAGCGCAAATATTCAGCCAACCACCCACCCACCCGCCGTCTGCAATACCATACTGCTAGCTTTCACTTGAAATGGGGCCTTTTAGATTGGAGGAGGCCGAAGCTGGCAACTACCTCATGGCTCCTTCGGCAGCGAGGTATCCATACTCAGTCCCAAGCCTCCCGGCGGCCGGGTGTCCACGCTCGGTCCCCAGCCGCCAGGGGGGTGGCCGGGTGTCCATAATCGGTCCCCAGCCGCCCTGTGGCCGGGTGTCCACACACGGTCCCCAGCCGCCTGGGGGCAGCCGGGTGTCCATAAACGGTCCCCAGCCGCCCCTATTTCTCCTGTCACCTTCCCCCACTATTTTCTTAGCCTGGCCTGCTTTAGGGCAGCATTGGACGAGCCCACCAGAGAACCAGACTCCTCCGGTGGGCCCTGGCTTCTGACTCGCCCCCTGGGCCGTGGGGCACTCGGATCCGGGCAATAGGGGGAACGATGGGAGTAGTAGTGGCAACCCGGTTCCGTGGCTCAGGGTGGTCAGGCCAGTGGTAGTCCGTTATGTGTTATTAATTATGTCCGACTACGCCACCCGTGGATTTACGGTTATTAGGAACCGCCGCTGCATGCAGACCGCTGGGGCTGATGAGGTGTGCAGCTATGGTAGTGTGACTCCCCACGGGAAGAGTGCGGCCCCAGGGCAGTATAGTGGATGGTGGGAGTAATGGTAGTGAGAGTCCCAGTGCTGATAGTGCTGGAGGAACAAGGAGCACACAGACAACAGGTTGCAGTCCAGGGTCTTTACTAAACAGGTAAACTGACCCACAAACAGTCCCGGCTAGGAGGGGACCGGGATGTCTGAGAGCAACGGGGAAATTGGCCCTGGTCAGGGTGAGGGTGTAGGCCTACCGTGCTTTCTGCGCTCCTTCTGGCTATCTCCTCCTGATAGGGTAACAGCCCACGTTTCCGAGCTTTCCGTGTTTTCTCGCCTGTATGGCCTGCGACGTGGGTTCCTTTCTGCTCCCAGCCTTGTACGGCTTTACTGGTCCCTTCGGTTGTGGCAGGGCCTCCAGGCTTCTTAGGCCAAGGAATGTACAGTCCCTTGCGGACTGGTTCTCTGCTGGGGGATGTGGAATCCTTCCAGCCTCAGACACCAAAGTCTGGTAAAATTAAGTCTTTTCTCTGCCAAGACAGGCTCTCTTCGCCTCTTGTCTCTGGCTTGTGGCTCTCCTACTGCCACACTTCCTCTTAGGTGCAACACAACTTTCTGTCCCTGCTTTGGGACACCTCTCAGTGCTGAGGCAGGTAGTCCAGTACTCCCTAACCCTGCCCTCAGTACCAGCTTTTATAGGGGCAGCCAGCTCCCCCTACTGGCCTGAGACAGGAGGCATTGCATGCTAATGTTCCCCTGACTAGAGAATCTCCCCCTTGCTCTCAGACACAGCTTTAATTACACTTGTGGCATCCAGGTCAGGGTGACACATTCCCCCCTAGTGAAATTTAGTACTCCGGGACTAAACAATAAACAAAGACAGTATGCATAACAATAAAACAATAACAGACAGACGACGCACAAATTGAGTTCTTAAGGTCACAGTGTGGCCTGTGACCGGGTGTCCATATCACCAAAACAACGGGGAGCCTTTACCAGGTGGGGGTCTGTCCTACCCCAAGTGCTTTACAGTCTTAGTTCATTCCTTGGTTAGGCTCCAAACGCAGTCCATACAAGGTCCTGGTTATAAAAAGTCCATAACCTGTGAGTCCTTACAGTAACTGCAAGAAACTGAAACACAGAATTACCAAACAAGCATGTAACTTGGCAAACAATTCAACATTTGGCAACAGGGTTATTTACAATCTTAGTACACTCTATATTCTCCAGCGAGCGGGTATCTGTCCCTTTGTGCTCCTGGTTGACCTACGTAGCCCACTGTCTGGTGGTGGACCAATCTGGCTTTCCCCACTAGCGTTAGGGGTACAGCTACCAGCTGGGTGTACAGGTAAGGCAGGCAGCTGTCTGCGGGTCCTTTGGCTTACCGCAGGCATGGCAGGCTCACTGTCAGCAGAGGGTTGACTCTCCTGGGCTGCTGGTACAGGCTCTTCTGCCTCTGGAACCGCTTGCTCCTCTTCACCTTCCGGCTCTGGTGTTGGTTGTTGCTGTGCCGGTTGCAGGAAATGCAGGACAGGTACCACTATGGCATCATTTATGCGAGTCCAGGACTGAGGGAACTCTCCAAGAACGGTGCTGATCATTTCTTCCTTGTCCTCTGCGGGTTCAAGGTCACTCTGATCCTCTTCTGCACTACGGAGTTGCTCAGGGCACCTTTTGAGGTGGTCTCTGGAGACGACACTAGTGGTTTCTCCTCCATCCTTGGTGATTAAGCACACCTTTGGGTTGTCGTGGTCAGACTGCAGTACGGTGTAGGGTTCCCTTTCCCACTGGTCGTCCAACTTATGTAGCCTTCTTTTTCATTTTAGGACTTGCTCAACAGGTTCTAGGGGACTAGCAGGGGCGTGTTGATTGAAGAGTCTTTCTTGCTTCTCTCTCACCTGGGTTAGGCTCTTCTCCACACTCTCCTGTACCTTCTTGTACTGCAGTTGCCTTTCCGTATCCCAGTCCGCATCCGGGGAGGTGTCCTCAGGTATTAGGACTCCCATCTCCAGGTCTACGGGCAGCTTACCCGGTCTGGCTCGCATCAGGTAAGCCGGGGCGCAGTTTGTAGCATTCACCGGGATATTGTTGTATAGGTCTATCAGATCCGGCAGTTTTTCTGGCCACAGGCTGCGTTCCTCCAGGGGCAATGTCTTCAGGAGATCAATGACTATATTGTTCATCTTCTCACACATCCCGTTGGTTTGTGGATGGTAAGGCGTTGTCCGAATTTTCTTACAGCCATAGAGGTTGCAGAACTCCTGGAAGATTTCAGCCTCGAACGCTGGATCCTGGTCTGTCAGGACCTGTTCCGGATACCCGTGTGGACGGCAGAAGTATTGCTGGAAGGCTCTGGCCGCTGTTTGGGCTGTCAAGTCCTTTACCGGGACCACCACTAGAAAACGGGAATAGTGGTCCACGATTGTCAGGGCATAGATGTATCCTGACCGGCTTGGAGCCAATTTGACGTGGTCCAGAGCTACCAGCTCAAGAGGCTGCGTGGTGACGATGGGCCTCAAGGGTGTCTTCTGGCTGGTGCGGTCCTTCCTCCTCAGGTGACAAGGGCCACAGTCTCTGCACCACTTTTCTACAGCTCCTCTCATGCCGACCCAAAAGAATCTTCCTCTTAACAGGAACTCCAGTTTCTTCCAACCGAAGTGTCCCGCTCTGTCATGGTAAGCCCCCAGGACCATAGCTGCATCTCGCCTTGGGACCACGACTTGCCAGGTCAGCTCGTGCGTCCGGTGGTTAACAATCCTTCTGCACAACTTGCCTTCGTAGAGGAACAGCTTGCTCTTCTCCTTCCATAGCTGCTTGGCTTCCTCTGGGGCATCTGGATCTAGGCGGGCGTCTTCCCGGGTCAGCAGATCTTTCACCAGGCGGACTGCTGGGTCACTATCTTGGGTCTCGGCCCAGCTGTGGTGAGGTAGGGGATTCATCATCACAGTTGTTAGATCCTCCTCCTTCACGCGGTGAGAGTGTTGAGCGGCTCCATACCGGTGAAACGCGGGGAGTTCTACCTCCTCCAGCTCTTCTGGGTCTTCGTCACCTTCAGGTAAGTGAGGCATCCTTGATAGGGCGTCCGCGTTGGCGTTGGTTTTGCCTGCCCGGTACTTGATCACGAAGTCATAGTTGGAGAGACGGGCCATCCACCGCTGTTCCAGGGCACCCAGTCTTGCATTGTCCAGGTGTGTCAATTGGTTGTTGTCCGTGTACATGGTGAACTTTGCTGAGGCCAGGTAATGCTTGAAGCGTTCCGTCACGGCCCACACCACCGCCAAGAATTCTAGCTTGAAGGAGCTGTAATTCTCCGGGTTCCTCTCGGTTGGCCTCAGCTTCCGACTGGCGTATGCGATCACCCGTTCTCTGCCCTGTTGGTTTTGGGACAGTACGGCTCCCAGTCCCACATTACTGGCATCTGTGTGGAGAATGAAAGGCTGGCCGTAATCAGGGTAGGCCAGGATCTCATCCCCTGTGAGGGCCATCTTTAGCTGGCGGAAGGACTCCTCTTCCGGTTTATCCCACTTGAAGGGTGGCTTTGGACTTCGGGACTTAGACTGTCCGATCAGGAGGTCCTGCATAGGAGCTGCCATCTTAGTGAACCCGGGGATGAACCTTCGGTAGTTGCCTACCAACCCGAGAAACTGTCTCACCTCTTTGATGTTCGATTGGCTTGGCCAGCTCTTGATTGCCGTGACCTTGTCAGGGTCGGGGGCCACTCCTTCCGCGCTTACCACGTGCCCTAGGTACTGGACCTTTGGTTTCAGCAGGTGACACTTCGATGGTTTCACCTTCAGGCCATAGCCTGCCAGGGCTTCGAACACCTCGGTCAGGTGCTTGAGATGGTCCTCGTAGGTCTTCGAATAGACGATCACGTTGTCCAGGTAAAGGAGGACCGTCTCGAAGTTTCGGTGCCCTAGACAGCATTCCATCAGCCGCTGGAAGGTCCCTGGTGCGTTGCAGAGTCCGAAAGGCATACAGTTGAATTCGCTCAGTCCCATCGGGGTGGTGAAGGCGGTCTTCTCCTTGTCAGCCTCTGCCACAGGAACCTGCCAGTACCCGCTAGCAAGGTCCAAAGTAGAAAAGAAGTTAGCAGATTTTAGTGCGGCTAAAGACTCCTCTATTCTAGGCAGCGGATATGCATCTTTGTGGGTGATACGGTTGATTTGTCTATAGTCCACGCACATTCTCATGGTGCCGTCTTTCTTTTTCACCAGAAACAAGGGGGCTGCCCAGGGGCTACAGCTATCTCTAATGACCCCAGCTTCTTTCATCTCTCTTAGCATGCCCTTAGCGTTCTGATAATGTGCAGGGAGTACAGGCCTGTGTCTCTCTTTTATTGGTGGGTGGCTCCCTGTGGGGATGTGGTGTTCTATCCCCTTTACTCTGCCGAAGTCTAGCGGGTGCTTACTAAAGACTCTCTCGTACTCCTGTACCACCCGGTAGACTCCTTGTTTTTGGTGCAGGGGAGTGGAGTCAGCACCCACGTGGAGTTTCTGGCACCAGTCCTCCTTTTGTTTCTGGGAGCCATTACCCTCCGCCTGTGGAGATGGAGGCAAGGGCTCCACGGCCCTGATAGCTTGGTGTTCGACAACAAACAGTTTGGCGAGTGTAGCGTACCTGGGTAAGTGTACCTCCCTCTCCCCAATGTTGAGGATGCGGACGGGCACCCTCCCATGTCGGACATCAACCACCCCCCGGGCTGTCAAAATGGTGGGCCTGCTGTCTGAGTACACGGGTTCTACCATGGCTTGGTAGTCTCTACCTCTCAACCCGATTGCAGTCCGACACCAGATCATCATTTCACTTTTGGGAGGCATGGAAATGGGGAATGGATCACTGAGTCTTACGCTACCGATCTCACCACCAGACAGTTCTACCTGCTGCCGTCTCATCAGGGCTTTTATCTCCTTGTTGAGGACTCTCTGTTGGCTGGAACTAGCATTCACCGCCACCTGTTGTAGAATTACAATTACCTCTGAAAGACAATTTTCAATTATGTTAGTACCCACAGTTATTTTAGGGTGACTTTAATGACGGTCAATGTCCACAATAATCACTCCCTGTGCCGGCAGTTCAACTTTACCAATTTTAATGGTCATCTCCTTGAACCCCATCTGCGGCACGGGTAAGCCATTACTGGCGATGATGCTCAAGTTACTGTCTGGGTACCGTGTGATATCAGCATCAGTCCAATACTGCTTAAAAAGTACATAAGGGATTGTGGTTACTTGCGACCCAGTATCCAGCAAGGCGCTTATGGGGATACCGTCCAGCACCACGGGTAAAACCGGGCGCCCCCCCACGTACTTATTACGCCAATTGTAAGGGCCTGGTGATCTTATGCCTGGGGGTTGGCCCTCTGCCCCAGGTTGGACCCGTTTAAATTACAGTACCTGGAAATGTGTCCGGGCTGGTTGCATCGACGGCAAATGGGCTGTCCATCCTCTGCGTAGCAGTCTGTGGGCCTCCCTCGGAACGACGGGATCCTCCTCTGTCGACGCCACGGGACATCCTCCGGACTTGAAGCCAGCTCGATGGGTCTTGACGGGTCCACTCGCAACGCCTGGACGGTCCTGGTCAATGCCGCGACGCTCCTGGTCAGCTCCTGGACTTGGTGGTGCAGGTCTTTCGACGGGGCTTGGTTCAGGGCCTGTGCATCAGCCTCCACGGAGTCCATAGAGGAGGGCGCCGCCTCCTGGTGGTGGGTGATAGCAGGGCGCCGGGGGTTTATAGCGCCACTGGTTTGGTTGCAGATTCACGGAGCACCCTTATGGCCCTGTCCTTAAATTGGGCAAAGGTCAGATCGGGGTTCTGAAAGAACATGAGGCGCAGTTGGGCCCTGTGGGCGCTAGACAGCAGACCCTCTATGAATTGTTCTGTTAGCAGCTTATCGGTTTCCTGCACACTGCCAGGGTCAGTTTGTTGAATAGCCCTCAAGGCTTCCTGCAGATTTAGGGCATAGTCTCTGATGCTGTCCTGTGCCCGCTGCTTACATCCATAGAACCTCATTTTAATCTCAGCGGAGGTACGTGTATCAAAGGTACCCCGCAGCCGGGCCAGAATACCCTTCACAGTCCTTTTCTCCTCAGTGGGCCATGATTTTACCTCCCTTTGGGCTGCGCCAGTTAACTGCCCTGCCAATATGCTGACCTTCTGCTCCTCTGTCAGGGTGTAAACCTGGAACAAACTGTACAGCCTTTCTTTAAAGTCAGTTAGGGCATGGGGCTCCCCTGAGTATTTGGGCAGCCAGGCCGCTCCAGGGATGTAGGGCAAGGAAAAGGGCATCACCGCTGCTGCAGCTGCGTTGGTGGTAGTGGGCGCCCCTGTGTCCGACATCTTCCTCCCCCCTAGTTAAGCGTGGCCTACCTTCCGACGATCCTCTTCTGTAGGCCGCGGCTCCGCTGCTGCTGCTATGGACGAGGACCTGGCGTCGCGTCCTAATGACGTCAGCGTCGCTCTCTCTCCCTTCCAGGACCTTGCGCAGCGTCGGTGCGTGGGGCGGAGCTTCGGATCTCGCGCGGTTTTGACGTCCACGCCCCTCTTCTTCCCGCACGGCGTCCTGAAGATGGCGTCCGATGGCGGGAAGCAGCCGCGGATGGCGGGAAGACGGCAGAAGACGGCGGGAAACGGTCCAAGATGGCGACTGATGGCGGGAATCGGCTCCGGATGGCGGGAAACGACTCCGGGCGGCGGGAAACGGTCCAAGATGGCGACTGATGGCGGGAATCGGCTCCGGATGGCGGGAAACTTCGCCACAGGTAAGTTTACAAAAGTCTTTTTCAGGCACGCAGTACCCAGTGGTTGCGGGCACGAAATCCTGCCGACTACGCCAAAACTGACTCGCCCCCTGGGCCGTGGGGCACTCGGATCCGGGCAATAGGGGGAATGATGGGAGTAGTAGTGGCAACCCGGTTCCGTGGCTCAGGGTGGTCAGGCCAGTGGTAGTCCGTTATGTGTTATTAATTATGTCCGACTACGCCACCCGTGGATTTGCGGTTATTAGGAACCGCCGCTGCATGCAGACCGCTGGGGCTGATGAGGTGTGCAGCTATGGTAGTGTGACTCCCCACGGGAAGAGTGCGGCCCCAGGGCAGTATAGTGGATGGTGGGAGTAATGGTAGTGAGAGTCCCAGTGCTGATAGTGCTGGAGGAACAAGGAGCACACAGACAACAGGTTGCAGTCCAGGGTCTTTACTAAACAGGTAAACTGACCCACAAACAGTCCCGGCTAGGAGGGGACCTGGATGTCTGAGAGCAACGGGGAAATTGGCCCTGGTCAGGGTGAGGGTGTAGGCCTACCGTGCTTTCTGCGCTCCTTCTGGCTATCTCCTCCTGATAGGGTAACAGCCCATATTTCCGAGCTTTCCGTGTTTTCTCGCCTGTATGGCCTGCGACGTGGGTTCCTTTCTGCTCCCAGCCTTGTACGGCTTTACTGGTCCCTTCGGTTGTGGCAGGGCCTCCAGGCTTCTTAGGCCAAGGAATGTACAGTCCCTTGCGGACTGGTTCTCTGCTGGGGGATGTGGAATCCTTCCAGCCTCAGACACAAAAGTCTGGTAAAATTAAGTCTTTTCTCTGCCAAGACAGGCTCTCTTCGCCTCTTGTCTCTGGCTTGTGGCTCTCCTACTGCCACACTTCCTCTTAGGTGCAACATAACTTTCTGTCCCTGCTCTGGGACACCTCTCAGTGCTGAGGCAGGTCGTCCAGTACTCCCTAACCCTGCCCTCAGTACCAGCTTTTATAGGGGCAGCCAGCTCCCCCTACTAGCCTGAGACAGAGGGCATTGCATGCTAATGTTCCCCTGACTAGAGAATCTCCCCCTTGCTCTCAGACACAGCTTTAATTACACTTGTGGCATCCAGGTCAGGGTGACACACTTCTCCATCAGGGGAGTTGAGAGTGCCAAGGTGAGGAGCATGATGATGATAGAAGTTAGTGTGGCGCCCCTGAGGGTTCAGTCGCCACAGAGATACTGCACCTCACCCCGAGGTGTGGTGTCTCCCTTCTCTCAGGTAAGATGGGAATGCTGCACGGAACCCCAACCACCTACATCCAACACAACACTGCTCCAGGCCAGCAGGAGGGGCAAGACGCAATGTAGTTTTCTGCTGATCCCTGGCCCTGGCTGGAGTAGGGGGGGGACTCAAAGATAGGGGGAACCAATAGTGGGTGTGGGTGGAGGAAGTTGATACACGGAGCACATATACAGTAGGTATATAATAGGAAGCCATATTAGGAAAGGAGGTCTTTAGTGAGGGCTGTGCAGAGGAACAGTCCGGGAGCAGAGGCTCAGGCAGAGTTCTGCTCCACAGTTAGGGCCCAGCATAGTGGCCCGGAGGGGAGCAGGGAGTAGGCTCCAGTTCTAAGAAGGAATCCCAAAGGGGTATGGCGCGTGCAGAACGGCACCCGTACGTCCTGTTCCTGCCCGGTGTCAGGAGGGATCGAGCTTGCCGCATTCTAAACCCCAGGGGGTCAGGTTGGTCCCGGATCCGACGTACAGGAAGGACTTCAGCATACCCGAGCAGGATTAAGAGTGGGCAGCGTTGGGCAACGGTGAGAAGGACCAAGTGTGAAGAAGGTCAAATTAAGCACATCTGAAAGTGGGGTTCTGCCAAGCATACCTAAGCTGCTTGAAGGAGGACTGAACCGGTGAACGCAGTGCGACGAGGGAGGCCTTCACCTGTAAAGTGCACTTGTGAATTGCCTAAGAACTGTGAGTAAAGCCTTGGACGACTGCAACGAACAGCCTCTGTCTGTTTCTACACTGGCGCTATCTACCTGCACCACAACGCCCAGTACACTTCACCCACCATTCATCTATTTATCTGTACTGCCCTGAGGCCCGCTCCACCTGTAGGGAGCTGTAACATCTTAAGCTGCCTTGACACCTGCCTCAGAGGACTGTTGCAGCGCTGGTGACCTTCACCAGACACCAGAGGTGGCATCACGAACTATCTGAACTTTTATTATTAATTGCTACCCCTTTTTGTGCACTGACCGCCCTGGGCCAGCCACCGTGATATACTGCTCCAGACAGTAAGGCCCCCGGGGGGCGAGTCATTAGCATCTGCTTTGTTTTCTTTTAATGCTAGCATAAGTGTGCCGCCTGCCACCCACCCACCCCCAGGCTGCGATGCCATACTGCTAGCTTGCACTTAAAATGGGGCCTTTTAGTTTGGAGTAGGCCGAAGCTGGCCACTACCTCATGGCTGCTTCGGTGGCCTGGTATCCATACTCAGTCCCCAGCCGCCCGGCGGCCGGGTGTCCATAAACGGTCCCCAGCCGCCCCTATTTCTCCTGTCACCTTCTCACACACTTTTCTTAGCCTGGCGTGCTTTAGGGCAGCATTGGACGAGCCCACCAGAGAACCAGACTCCTCCGGTGGGCCCTGGCTTCTCCATCAGGGGAGTTGAGAGTGCCAAGGTGAGGAGCATGATGATGATGATAGAAGTTAGCATCTGCTTTGTTTTCTTGGAATGCAAGCGCATATATGTAGTAGCGTCTAGGACTGAGGTGGTCAGCGTTTTGGCGCATATCCTACCTCCTCCGAGGATTGCTGGATGTTTTCCTGCTACTATCCCAGTTCTATGACTCCCGTGAAAACAAAGCTTCAGGTGATAAATGATGGATGAGGTGGTGGCAAAGGAGAAAGAGCAGGAGGAACAGGCACCATTCACATCAATATCAGGCCAGTCAACCACACATGTCTTGTAGGATATGTTTCTGTACCAAAAGGAGCGGTTCGGCTACACAGTTATAGGGCATACAGTGAGTGCAATGCCTACCAAAAATTTAGAGGCATTCCAATGCCCCTTGGAAGTGACATGAAGGTCAGAGGGCCTTAACTAAACCATTTTTTCCATTTATAGCAACTGGGTCTCCTGTGCACTGTTGGCCTAAGCAGTGAATGGCAGGCTTTCCAAAAATTATGAGGAACTGCAATTCCCCTTGAAACAGACGTGGATTACAGCGTTCTAAAAACCTTCTACCCATTATTGGGGAGTGGGTCTCCCTTAGTGTTCGCCTATGCATTGAAAAGCAAAAGCTGACTAAAATTAGGAGGAAATGCAATGCCCGTTGGAAGAGTCGTGGAGGTCGCAGTAGCTTAACAAGACAGTTTGAATGCCCCTTGGAAAATTGGTGGAGGTCACAGTAACTTAACAGGATGGTTTTAATGCCCCTCGGAAGAGACGTGGAGGTCGCAGTAGCTTAACAAGACGGTTTTAATACCACTTGGAAAAGTGGTGGAGGTCACAGTAGCTTAACAAGACGGTTTGAATGCCCCTTGGAAAAGTGGTGGAGGACACAGTAGCTTAACAAGATGGTTTTAATGCCCCTCGGAAGAGACGTGGAGGTCACAGTAGCTTAACAAGACGGTTTTAATGCCCCTTGGAAGAGTGGTGGAGGTCACAGTAGCTTAACAAGACCCTTTTAATGCCCCTCGGAAGAGACGTGGAGGTCCCAGTAGCTTAACAAGATGGTTTTAATGCCCCTTGGAAAAGTGGTGGAGGTGACAGTAGCTTACCAAGATGGTTTGAATGCCCCTTGGAAAAGTGGTGGAGGCCACAGTAGCTTAACAAGATGGTTTTAATGCCCCTTACAAGAGCCATACAGTATAGCATCTTAAAAACATTATTCCCATTATTGGGGAGTGGGTCTCCCATAGTCTTTGCTTATGCCTTCCAAGCAAAAGCTGCCAAAAATTAGGACGGAGAAACTTGCAATGCCCCTTACAAGAGCCATGCAGTATAGCATATTACAAACATTATTCCCATTATTGGGGAGTGGGTCTCCCATAGTCTTTGCTTATGCCTTCCAAGCAAAAGCTGCCAAAAATTAGGATGGAGGAACTTGCAATGCCCCTTACAAGAGCCATGCATTACAGCATATTACAAACATTATTCCCATTATTGGGGAGTGAGTCTCCCATAGTCTTTGCTTATGCATCCCAAGCAAAAGATGCCAAAAATTAGGACTGAGGAACTTGCAATGCCACTTACAAGAGCCATGCAGTACAGCATATTACAAACATTATTCCCATTATTGGGGAGTGGGTCTCCCATAGTCTTTGCTTATGCCTTCCAAGCAAAAGCTGACAAAAATTAGGATGGGGGAACTTGCAATGCTCCTTACAAGAGCCATGCAGTACAGCATATTACCAACATTATTCCCATTATTGGGGAGTAGGTCTCCCATAGTCTTTGCTTATGCCTTCCAAGCAAAAGCTGACAAAAATAAGGACGGAGGAACTTTCAATAATGGCATCATGGACCACGGTCACCCTGGTGGTATAGTGGTGGTGGAGACTGAGGATAAGGAGAAGAACATAAAAGAGCCGAAATGAGGAAGCGTATACCCATGTGTGGGTGTGAAGCGGTGCATGTGAATACACCTCCGGAAATAACACAGTGGATTTGACTTTATGTTACTCTGCTGTCATTTGGTGGTGATGAGAAGTCTGGCCCAATCCAACCCTTGTTCATTTTGATGAGGGTCAGCTTGTCAGCATTGTCAGTTGACAGGCGAGTGCGCTTATCAGTTATAATTCCCCCAGCGGCAATAAAAACACGCTCCGATAACACGCTAATGGCAGGGCAGGCCAGCACCTCCAAGGCGTACAGAGCGAGTTCATTCAAAGTGTCCAGCTTGGATACCCAATAATTAAAAGGCACAGAGGAATCACGGAGGACGCTGGTACAGTCAGCAAGGTACTCCCTCACCATCTTTTGAAACTTTCCTCTCCTTGTGAGAGTACCCCGCGCCTCAGGGTATGTCCGAAGGGAGGGTCTGAGAAAACTGTCCCAGAACATTGACAGTGTTCCCCTGCCTCTGCTGGATTGGAGTTACATCTCTCTTGCATGTACGCCTTGGTTGGGCAACGAACTGTGACCTCTGCCGCTAGCGTGTTCAGATGGGAATTCTGCAGCAAGCGCCTTCTGGTACTGCCCCATTTTTGTAGACCTCTCCACCTCAGGAATAAGAGAGTGAAAGTTCTCCTTGTAGCGGGGGTCTAAAAGTGTCACCAACCAGTAATGACTGTCACCCAACATTTTGACAATACGAGTGTCATGATTAAGGCAGCGTAACATAAAGTCAGCCATGCGTGCCAGACTGGTAACGGGCAAGACTTCCGTGTCCTCACCAAGATGACGACTGACCATGCTCTCCTCCTCCTTCTCCTCCCCCCTGTCCTGAGGCCACCCACGCTGAATCGACGGTATGACAGTTGTACAGGTACTACAGTCTACAGCGCATGATACAAGCTCTTGTTCTTCCTCCTCCTCCTCCTCTCCCTCATTGTCCCCCAATGCACGTTGGGATGAGATGAGGCTGGGCTGTGTGTAATCGACCGCTACGGCTTCTTGATCCATCTCATCATACTCTGGCTGCAATGCCTCCTCTTTAATTCTCTGCAGAGAGCATTGCAAAAGACAGACGAGTTTAATGCAGACGCTAATCATGGCGTCATCGCCACTCACCATCTTGGTGGACTCCTCAAAGTTTGTCAAGATGGTACATATGTCAGACATCCAGGTCCACTCCTGAGGTCTTATGTGTGGAGTCTGACCTGAATAGCAACGGCCTTGTTGTAGCTGGTACTCCACAGCTGCTCTCTTCTGCTCACAAATCCTTTGCAACATGTGGAGGGTAGAGTTCCAACGTGTGGGGATATCACACACCAGTCAGTGTGCTGGAAGCTGCAAACGCTGCTGCAACACAGCAAGGGCGGCAGAAGCTGTAGCCGACTTGCAAAAATGAGCTGACAGGCGGTGTACTTTGACGAGCAGATCTGGCAACTCGGGGTACGATTTAAGAAACCGCTGAACCATGAGGTTAAGCACATGAGCCAGGCATGGTGCGTGTGTGATCTCGCCTCGCCTCAGAGCCGCCACCAGGTTACGGCCATTGTCACACACGACCATGCCTGGATGTAGGTTCAGCGGTCTCAGCCACAGATCTGCCTGCTCTTTCACAACTGTCCACAACTCACAAGCAGTGTGAGGTTTCTCACCTAAGCTTATGAGTTTCAGCACAGCCTGTTGCCCCTTGGCGGAAGCAGTACTGCAGTGCTTCCGGCTTCTAACTGATGTGGTGATATCTGAGATGGAGGCTGAATATGAGGAGGAGGATGATGCGCAGGAGCTGTACACTGTGGGGGCAACTCTGACTGACATAGGACCCGCAATCCTTGGTGTGGGGAGGATGTGTTCCGTCCCAAGGTCCGACTGGGTCCCGGCTTCCACTATGTTTACCCAGTGTGCCGTCAGGGAG
The DNA here is from genome assembly GCF_046119375.1 of Phyllobates terribilis. Lineage (NCBI taxonomy): Eukaryota > Metazoa > Chordata > Amphibia > Anura > Dendrobatidae > Phyllobates > Phyllobates terribilis. The sequence goes on from NW_027362773.1 coordinate 108,280,996, forward strand.
ATGTACCATCCCTGGCCACAAGCACTTGTCCACGTGTCCGTTGTCAGGTGGACTCTCCCAGTAACTGCGTTGTTGAGGGCACAGCAGATGTTTTGGGACATGTGCTTGTGTAGTGCGGGGATGGCACACCGGGCAAACTAGTGTCGGCTGGGGACCGAGTACCGAGGGACGGCCACCGCCATAAGGTTGCGGAAGGATTCCGTCTCCACCAGTCTAAAAGGCAACATTTCCAATGCAAGCAGCCGTGAAATGTGCGAATTTAGGACTGTGGCCTGTGGGGCGTTGGCTGCGAATTTCCGCTTTCGTTCAAAGGTCTGGGATATGGACATTTGAACGCTTTTGGGACGTGGACGTTGATGTTGATGCTGTTTCTTGAGAAACTGCCATAACAAGTGAAGAATGAGAGGAGGGGGCATCTTTGCATGCAGTATGGACAGGGGATTGCCTTGCACACTCAACAGGGGGTTCTATTGCACGCACAACAGCGGAAGAAGCAGTGGTGACACCCGATGACACTGGTCGTGGACCCTGGGATTTACCCCACAAAGTCGGGTGCTTTGCTGCCATTTGCCTGATCAGGCTGGTAGTGGTCAGGCTGGTAGTTTTGTCACCTCTGCTGATGCTGGCATGGCAGGTGGTACAAATGGCCTTTTTGGGGTTATCAGCAGAGTCTTTAAAAACTCTGGAAGACCTACAGGTTGTACTGGAAATGTCCCTCGTGTTGGTGTTACGAGGAACTGTTGCCTGTCTTCTGTGTGCGGCCACCACACTGCTTCTTCCTGCCTGTTGGGGTACTCTGCCTCCCTCACCCTGTGTGCTACTGGCCTCGCTCTGCATGTCCTCCTGCCACATTGGGTCAGTTACTAGATCATCCACCACCTCCTCCTCTTTCACTTGCACACCATGATCCTCCTCCTCACTTCCTGGCAATTGTGTCTCGTCATCCACCACCTCTTGTGACAAATTGCCAGCGTCGACTTCCTGTGGCCGTGGCTGTTCAAATATTTGGGCATCGCAACATGGGATCTCCTCTTCCACCACTTCAAGCGGAGTAGGCGAGGGGCACAAATCTGGAAATGGACCAGTGAACAGCTTTTCAGAGTGTCCAAGTGTGGGATCAGTTGCTGACTGACGATACTCGGCATGGTGGGAGGAAGGAGCATCAGGGTGAGGAGGAGTATGCGGTCGAGACTAGTGTTGAGCCGCCCCCGTAGTGTTCGAGTTCGGTTCGGTTCGTCGAGCACCCGTTTGTTCGCCGAACTGTTCATCGAACACCTTCGAACACCGTTAAAACCAATGGCAGGCAAACAAAAACACATAGAATGCCCTTCTAAAACCAAAAAAGTGCGAAGCCGACACGGCCAGTCCGTTCCTGCCCGTGCGACCTCCAGAGCTGCGGTGGACCCTGACGACCAGCCCCCCTCTCCCAATACTGGTGCCTGTCCGCTGGTGGGTCGAGCGAGCCCCCCTGCGGTGGAGGCAGGTCTTAAATTGTCTCTGTAATTTGAATGAATACACTTTAAATCCTTTTACAAAGATCTATTGGAAGGTAACTCTCATGCCAGCAGCCGCGGTAATTCCAGCTCCAGTAGCGTCCACTGAAGCTGCTGCAGTTGAAAAGCTTTTATAAGGATCGAGCTTGGCGGTCCACCGCAAGACGTCCTACCGCCAGTCCCAGCCCCTGTGCCTTGGGGTGTCTCCCGATGCTCTTCACTGAGTGTCCCGGGGGCCCAAACCATTTCCTTTGAAAAAATTAAGTGTCCAAACTACAGGTGGTGTAGCTTGCTTAACAGCTGGGTTAATCCGCTGACTAGCAGACACTGCTACTAGGCCCAAAGTATTGCTTGGGCTAGATGCAATTAAAAATTTGTAATTAGATACTCTCATTGGATGCTGAGAAAGCATTCCATAGTCTCCTGGCACGCCATATATTATTCTCTTAAAAAGCTTGGGGTAGGGGACCCTTTTATAGCCAAAATCATGGCCCTGTATCGCAATCCGTCAGCTAGGCTGAAGATAAATGGAACATTATCATCACCTTTCATAATCAACAATGGGACAAGGCAGGGATGTCCTCTGTCCCCTCTCTTATACATCCTAGTGATGGAGCACCTGCTCTCATCAATTCACGATAACCCCAATATTAGGGGGATTGAGGTGGGAGGCACCGAGTACAAGTGCTCTGCATTTGCTGATGATGTCCTAGTATATATCACTCAACCACATATATCCATCATTGCTGTTATGGCTGAAATTTTAAAATCAATGCAGCGAAGTCTGAGGCCCTCAATGTCTCCCTCCCCAAATCCATACAGGATTCCATCCAGTCCAACTTTCCCTTTGCCTGGCCCTCACAGGGTATCAAATACTTAGGAATTCGTATTCATAGAGACCTCTGGCGTCTATTTTATCTTAATTTTGGGCCCTTTATTGAACAACTCCATAGAGATATTACTTCTTGGACGGTGAAGGATTTTTCCTGGTTCGGCAGTATAAATATACTAAAAATGAACGTCCTATCTAACCTCTCATACCTCTTCCAAACCTTTCCCGTGGTAATTCCCTCAAATTTTTGGAAAAAACTATGCAGTAACTTTTGCAGATTTATCTGGGCAACTGGGCGTCCACGCATTCGGGGGGACGTTCTGATCAGACACAAACAAAAGGGGGGCCTTAGCCTTCCGGATTGTAGAAGGTATTACATGGCAGCAGTACACGCTAGAATCCTGGATTTCTTCCATCATTCGGAGGGGAAATTGTGGGTCAAAATAGCTCAATCCATTTGTCCTAAAGCTCTTACCACTCTCCCATGGTGCGCCCATTTAATTGTCCCCTCTCTTGGCCTCATGTCATATAGTATTTATGCCACTGCTTTGGCTTTGAGATCCCCAAAAAAAAGCTTATCCTCAATCGACCCCCAGGGCCACTTGCTCCTGATTTCAGATAATCCTGATTTCCCACCAGGACTATCTGCAAATAGATTTCTCGGTTCAAATAAATCCCATCCGATATTATTTTCTCATGTCATCTCCAATACTTCGCTGCTCCCCCTCAATGACTTGTTACAGGGAAGAGCCACGTCCCCGAAGGCTAATTTTGAATATAGCCAGTTACAACACTTCTATTCAACTGTGAAGAAGCGCACACATCTTCATAGAGATCTCACAAACTTTGAAAAATTGAGCCTATCATTGTCACCCCCTACACACTCCATCTCCCTACTGTATAATCTCCTCATTGCCCAGGTAACTGACAATAGGCCAGGATTCTGCGGTGCATGGGAAAGGGAACTGGGGAAGTCTTTCTCTGACTCACAATGGGATAAATGTTTCTTCCTAACACATAAAACCTCAATAGGGTCCAAAGCTCAGGAAACCTCCTTCAAAATGATCTCTAGATGGTACCGGGTACCAGCAGTCCTTCATAGATGGTATCCAGTGGTCTCAGATAGATGTTGGAGATGTGGGGAGGGGGAAGGGACAATGTCACACATATGGTGGGCATGCCCTATAATAAATGCATTTTGGGCAAAGGTGGTTCCCATGATTGAGAAGATAATTGGTTTAACTATCCCTAATACGCCAGAAGCCCTCCTTTTATCAATGTTACCAATAAGTAAACATAGTTATAAAAGGTCATCAATAGGCTACCTAATACAGGCAGCTAAGAATGTCATTCCACGACACTGGAAAAGCAGAGACCCTCCCACTGTGGAGGAATGGTTTGCGGAGATCTCCTTCCTTAATAGGATGGAGCATCTGATTGCCATCTCACCGGCTGATGTTGATAGATACTGTGTGATTTGGAGGGATTGGATTGATTTGCAAAACTCTGACGCCTACCATCTAGCCCCCAACTAAAGTTATCCGTGATGTCGGCACAACAATGATCATAATCGCACTCTATTGATTGGTGGTCTGCGGTGGTCCGCTCCCTCTCTCTCTATCTTTCATATGGAAAAATACATGCTTGATCTGGATATTCATGGAAAACCCTCCCTGTACCCCCCAATGTACTGTCGTTATGCATAGATTTATAGTTATACTACCCCTTTTACTATGTATATTGTATTTTCTTGTACTTTTTCAACACAAAAATAAAAAAAAACTTGAATTTGAAAAAAAAAATTGTAATTAGATCTACAGGCGGTGGCTACTCCGCTGACTAGCAGACACTGAAGCTTTGGAGCAGACCTCTGATTCCCAGGCTATAGTATGAGTAAACAGCTCTTCAGACTCAACCATCTGTGTTACCCCAAGCCATAGTGTATGTAGTTTCTTACGGTTAAAAGGGGGAGGAGAGACCCGACCCACCTGGAATTGACGATGGCAACGTCATGTAAAACACAGCAAGGGGACTCCAAAAAGAGTCTCCATTTTTTCCCAAAATTGTAGCACAGACGCCACTTAAGTGGCATCAATTGTCACAGAGTTGCTTAAAATGGTTGGTGAGGTGATTTTCCAAAATCCTCAAGCTTTTAGTCTCCCCAGAATGACACAGGTGGGGCAGATGGTGGTTGTCCCGGCCCGCTAGGCCGCATTGTAGCACAGTGCGTTTCGCACTGCAACTTATGCTTCATATCCATGTGACGGTTCATGTATGAAGTACTCAAACTATGGATTTTTTGGCCTCTACTTAGCTTTTGGTGACAAATGTTACAGATAACACGAGTTGGGTCACCCTTATCGATCTGAAAAATTGCACAGGCTATGCAAGGTTTAGAGCCCATGCGACTCTGCTACTAGCAATACTATCAAATGATTGGCTGGGTTAGATGCAGAGCGTCTGGGTTTGCTTGGGGGTCACCACAGTCTGCCTAGGCTAGATGCAGTTAAAAATCATTATTAGATACACAGGCTGTGCAGCTTGCTTCGCAGCTGGTTTACTACGCTGACTAGCAGACACTGAAGCTTTGGAGCAGACCTCTGAGTAAACAGCTCTTCAGACTCAACCATCTGTGATACCCCAAGCCATAGTGTATGTAGTTTCTTACGGTTAAAAGGGGGGGCACCCAACCCACCTGTAATTGACGATGTCAACATCACGTAAAACACAGGAAGGGGATTCCAAAAAGAGTCTCCATTTTTTCCAAAAATATGGGGCACAGACACCACTTAAGTGGCATCAATTGCCCCAGAGTTGCTTAAAACGGTTGGTGAGGTTATTTTAACAAATCCTCAAGCTTTTACTCTCCCCAGGAAGACACAGGGGTAGAAAAGTCCTTGCGGATCCATGATTTGTTCATCTTTATGAATGTGAGTCTGTCTACATTGTCAGTGGACAGCCGCGTCTGCTTATCTGTCAGCACACCACCAGCAGCGCTGAACACACGTTCACAGAGAACAAAAATTATTATTAATTTGAAAGCTGGTGGAGCTTAGTATAGATGGCCTAATAGAATGAGTACCACACACTGCTACAGGCCCAAAATTTTTTTCCAGGCAATTTGCAGCTAAAAATTATTAGTAATTTGAAAGCTGGTGGAGTTTAGTATAGATGGCCTAATAGAATGAGTACCACACACTGCTACTGGCCCAAAATTATTTTCCGGGCTAGATGCAGCTAAAAATTATTATTAATTTGAAAGCTTAAAATGGTTCGTGAGGTGATTTTAACAAATCCTCAAACTTTTACTCTCCCCAGGATGACACAGGGGTAGAAAAGTCCTTGCGGATCCATGATTTGTTCATCTTTATGAACGTGAGTCTGTCTACATTGTCAGTGGACAGCCACGTGCGCTTTTCTGTCAGCACACCACCAGCAGCGCTGAACACACGTTCAGAGAGAACGCTGGCTGGGGGGCATTACAAGATCTCCAAGGCGTTAGTGGCGAGCTCCGGCCATTTATCCAGATTGGAAGCCCAAAAAGAGCAAGGGTCCAGTGACACAGTCATGGCTTCGATGTTCACTTGGAGATACTCCTGTACCATCGTCTCTAGGCGTTGACTATGTGTCTGACTTCTTGTCTCCTGTGGCCTTGCAAAGGATGGGCTAAAAATGTGGTGAAAGGATTCCGCAAAATTGCTGTTACCAGCAGATACTGTGTTACTGTTACGGTTTGAGTGATGAAGACTCGACAGTCCCACGGTTGGCAAGTTAGAACTGTGAGATTCACTAAGTGCACCACTGGTGTTTTGTGGAAAAGCACATGTAAGATTCTGCAACAGTCTCTGCTGATACTCCTGCATGCGTGAATCCCTTTCTATGGCAGGAATTATTTCGGCAAATTTACTTTTGTACCGGGGATCTAAGAGTGTGGCTACCCAGTAGCCAGAATTATTTTGAATTCTGACAATTCGAGGGTCATATTGCAGGTAGTGCAGCAAGAAGGCACTCATGTGTCTTGCTCATCCAGGAGCACCAAGTCCCTGTTGTGTTGGTGGCAAGGTAAGAATCATGCTTCCTTCCTCTGCCCTCTCCCCCCAACCTCACACAACAGAAATGTGATCAAGGTCTCCCTCATCTGATGAGTCTTCCATGCCCATCGCCAGCTCATCCTCCACTTCTTCCTGGGCTCCTGCACCTTCCTCACTAGTTTGGCTGCTACCATGCGCCCTGGTTAATACCTGGTTAATACCTCTCCCACACCCTCCCATGCCTGCCGCCTTGGTGCTGCCAACCGTCTGGACCTTGCAGATGTTAGCCCTTCCACATACAACTCCTCCTTCTCTACTTCCTCCACCTCCTCTTGTCCCACCACCTGACTCCGAATTCTGTTTAACATGTGCTCCAGCATGTAAATCACCGGAATAGTCATGCTGATAATGGCATCGTCAGCACTAAACGTCTTCGTCGCCATTTTAAAACTGTGCAGAAGGGTGCATAGGTCCCTGATCTGAGACCACTCCTCCAGCGTGATTTTCCCCACCTCTGGATCTCGTTGGCCCAGGCTATAGTCAGAACGTATTGCACCAGGGCTTGTCGGTGCTGCCACAGTCGCTGCAACATGAGTTGAATTCCACCGTGTTGGCACATCGCATTTTAGCCAGTGAAGTGGCAGGCCCAACGACTTCTGTAGTGATGTAAGTCGCTGAGCTGCGGGATGCGAACGGCGGAAGTGAGCACACAGCGACCGTGCCCTCTGCAGAAGGCCATCTAGTCCGGGATAGTGGGCTAAAAATAGCTGGACAACCAGGTTCAACACCTGAGCCATACAAGGCACGAGTGTGACATTGCCCCGGCGAAGGGCCGCACCCAGGTTTGCAGCATTGTAGCACACGTCCTTCCCTGGTTGCAGGTCCAGTGGAGACAACCATTCATGAAACTGGTTCTCCAGAGCTGACTACAACTCTTCAGCTGTGTGACTCACATTTCCCAGACATTTCAAAGTAAAAACCATCAGATGACTTTGAGCCCTGCTGCCAGCATAGTAAGGAGGTGTGCAGGATCCCTTCTGCGCAGTTAGAAAGCGGGTGGCATGACCAGACAGGCTTTGGGTTCAGGTGGAGGACCGAGAGGAGGTTGAGGAGGCAGAAGCAGTGGAGGAACTTCGAGATAAAGAGGATTGATGCACAACTCGTGGGGACAGCAAGACTTGGACAGCAGCCCCTTGTCCTGCTGTCACCATAGTTAGCCAGTGCCCAGTAAGCGACATGTAACGCCCCTGTCCATGCCTACTCGTCCAAGTGTCTGTGGTGAAATGCACCCTGTCACACAAAGAGTTTTTCAAAGAAACGGTGATGTTGTGTGCGACATGCTGGTGGAGCGCAGGCACACCTTTCTTTGAGAAGTAGTGCCGACTGGGCATCCGGTAATGGGACACTGCGACGGACATAAGGTCTCAAAAATCCTCTGTGCCCACCAGGCGAAAAGGCAGAATTTCTGTAGCCAAGAGCTTGCAGATGGTGAAATTCAACCTCTTAGCTTTCTCATGGCTAGGAGGAAATGGTCTTTTACTTGTCCACATCTGAGGGACCGAGGTCTGGCTGTTGTGCTTAGACGGGGTTGAGTAGGGTGTCCCCGGCAAACTGACTGTCTGTGAGGAATATGCAGGCGGAAAAGTTAGGTTGCCTTGATCCAAAGGTGGTGCTCTCAATGTCGGAGAGCGCTCAACACCAGCTGGTGTTTCCACTTCCAAATGAAATGATGACCTGCCAATCACACTGTCTGTTGCGGGTAAAGAAGTGGCAGGTCTGCGTCTCAAAACAGGTGTGACTGCTGTCCCCCCAGTCACAGAGGATGAAGAGGCCGCGGATGCACAAGATGGGGCAGACGGTGGTTGGCCCGGCCCGCTAGGCCGCATTGTAGCACAGTGAGCTTCCCACTGCAACTTATGCTTCATATCCATGTGATGGTTCATGCATGAAGTACTCAAACTATGGATTTTTTGACCTCTACTTAGCTTTTGGTTACAAATGTTACAGATAACATGAGTTGAGTCATCCTTATCGATCTGAAAAAATGCCCAGGCTATGCAAGGCTTAGAACCCATGCGACCTGAAGAGCCACCACGACTTGTTGTCAGAGGCAGAGTTGTGTTTGAGGATGCAGTTGTTGACGTGCTTCCAGTATTACGTCTCTGTCCAGGAAGGCGCAACCTGACCTCGTCGTCACTAGCATCCTCCTCTACCTCCTCTGCTGACCTCATCGACTGGCTGACTGTGGGTTAACAGTAAGTGGGATTTGCAACCTCGTCATCATCACCCTGTGTGTTCTCACACCCGTCGTCCTCAGAGCCAACCTCTTCCTGCCCTGACAAAAAACTCAAGTTGTCGCTCCAATCAGGTTTTTGAGTCTCATCATCGTCTTCCTCATTGTCTCCACCAACAGGAGTTACAGTTTGGGAACGAGGGTCTACATTATGGTCAGAACCTTCTTCATCTGGTCCTGGATCCGACTCATAATGATTCTGGACATCAGTGCAGATCATTTCCTCGTCTGGATTCACAGAAGCTCTGGAGCCGACCTCTGATTCCCAGGCTATAGTATGAGTAAACAGCTCTGCAGACTCAACCATCTGTTCTACCCCATACTCAGACAGGCAGCTGGAGACTTGGGAGCTGTGAGGAAGCAAGTGCGATTGGGGTGACACCTCTGAGGACTGAAGTATTTGTGATGTTGAAGTTGAGGTGGAGGAGAGCCCACTTAAAGGAGCACTTGATATCCGTTGAAGCACCTGCTGTTTTTGTGCCTCATCTGGAATTTGTAGTGATGGGCTTGGCCGTAAGAAAGGGATCATATCACATTGTCCACTTAAAGAAGTAGACATCTTAGTTTGGCTGGAAGATGGTCTTTCTTCTGCGGATGTTACTGTTGCTTTAACACCTACCCCATGGACACAACCTTTTTGTTAGAACCTTGCTCTTAGGTTTTTTCCTTTGCTGGTCAAATGACCTTGTTGGCCTAATTATAACCTGCTACGCCCTTCTGGCTTTGCTGGACTTCATTGTATAACTACTTTCTAGCTAGCCTGTGTTCTGTATCTATCTCTGTTAGTTTGCTTGGTCTACGGACCTCTATGTTCTATATATTTTGTTTGTTTGTCTGTCTGCTACTATTTCTGTTAGGAGGTGTCCCATATTCCTCCCAGTACTTAGTACTTGTAGGGATTCCTTCCCCACATCTATAGTTCTCCGTACAGACTAGCTTAGGACTTTAGCAGGTCTGATCGCAGGATCAGGTTCCCTGTTACATCGTAGGGATTCAGCTGAGTTCTATCGTAGGGACAGATCTCCTCTCTTTCCTTAGCTCTGGTAGCAGAACATAACAGTAAGTCCAGCCTGCAAATTCTCTAAGGAAAGATTTTTCTGTTCCATCATGGTGTCGGTTCAGGATTTGGCTAAACACCTGCAGGGACTCTCTCTGGAAGTGGCCGAGCTCCGTCAGCACGTGAGTAACTGTACTGGAGCACATTTCTTGGAGCCTAAGGTATGTTTGCCGGATTTATTTTTTGGTGAACACCGAGAATTTTTTTCATTTAAAAATGCTTGCTTATTGTATTTTCGTTTGAGACCCAAGTCCTCTGGGGATGAATCCCAGCGCATAGGGTTCATAATGTCACTTTTGCGCAAAGAGCCTCAGGAGTGGGCCTTTTCTTTGCAACCTAGTGATACATGCTTCAGATCAGTGGATAGTTTTTTTTCTGCTTTGGGACTATTATATGATGATCCTGACCGTGTCGCATCAGCTGAGACTGAGTTGAGACGTTTGAAACAGGGATCAGGTAATGTGGAAAAATATTGTACTCATTTCCGTCGTTGGTCTACTCAAACAGGGTGAAACGATTCTGCTCTGAAAAGTCTATTTCTTGCTGGACTCAATGAAAGGGTTAAAGACCTGCTAATTGCTTATCCTACACCTGAAGATTTGCAACAGGCTATGCAATTAGCTATACGGGTGGATAGGAGACTGCGTGCAAGGGTTAATGAGAGCAAATCCTCTGCTATGTCAGTTTCTGGTTATGAGAATGTGTGTACTAACAGTGGTGAACCAATGGAGATTGGATCGGTGGCACCTCGCTCTCAAGAAAAAGACCGTAGATTTTCTGAAGGCTTGTGTTTCTATTGCGGAAAATCTGGTCATTTGATTAAAGGCTGTGAGCTTCGTATGAAGAAAGAAAAAAAAATGGTCAGTCATGCCCGTATTGCCTGTTTAAATTCCAAGGGTGTATTTTTAGCTGCTTCCACGATTGCTCAGGAAAAATTAATGGAATTTCGGGTGTTTGTTGATTGTGGGTCTACTCTGAATGTAATTGATGGGGGATTCTTGGAAAGACTCAATTTAAAACCCGAACCTTTATCATCCCCCATTGCTGTGGTTTCTGTGGATGGTTCCCCTTTGAAGAATATTACTCTCAAGGTCTGTGAATTTCCTCTCACTATTAATGGTGTTCACCATGAGAAATTGGATTTGGTAGTGTTGAATAACTTGCCTTCTCCAGTAATATTGGGATTGCCCTGGTTAAAATTTCACAATCCTGTACTGGATTGGTCTACCAATGAAATTAAATCCTGGAGCCATAAATGTTATGACAAGTGTTGTAACGGGCGTATTGCAGCTGTGGATAGGGAGGAATTACCTGTTCCTATTCAGGATTTTTGGAGAGTTTTTTCTGAGAAGGAATCGCAGGTTTTGCCTCCCCATAGAGACTATGATTGTTCTATTGAATTTGTCCCTGGAGCGACTCTTCCTAAAAGTCGTTTATTTAACCTTACTATTCCTGAGAGGAAGGCTTTGGAGGAATACATACAGACAAGTTTGGCCGCCGGTCACATTAGGCCCTCTAAGTCTCCTGTGGCGGTTGGATTTTTTTTTGTAAAAAAAAAGGACGGCGGTTTACGTCCTTGTCTGGATTTTCGTGAGATTAACAAAATTACTGTACGCAATCCTTACCCACTGCCATTGATTCCTGATCTGTTTAACCAGTTAATGGGGGCCAAGTGGTTCTCTAAAATTGACCTTAAGGGGGCATACAATCTGTTGCGCATGAAGGAGGGTGACGAATGGAAGACTGCTTTTAACACTCCTGTGGGTCATTTTGAGAATCTGGTTATGCCTTTTGGTCTTACTAATGCTCCTGCATTTTTTCAGAATCTTATTAATGACATCCTTAGACCTTTGATCGGCAAAAATGTGGTTGTGTATTTGGATGACATTTTGATTTATTCGCCGGATCTGGAGTCTCATTGGCGGAGCGTACGTGAGGTGTTACAATTATTAATGGACAATTCGCTTTTTGCTAAGCTGGAGAAATGTGAGTTCGCTGTACAGAGAATTAGTTTTTTGGGCTACATTATCTCCAGCGAAGGTTTTGAGATGGACCCGGTTAAAGTTCAAGCTGTACAGGAATGGCCTAGGCCTATTGGTTTGAAATCGATACAGAGGTTTTTAGGTTTCGCCAATTATTACAGAAAATTCATAAAAAAAAATTCTAGTATTGTCAAACCTCTGACCGATCTCACCAGGAAAGGTGCTGATGCGGTTCAGTGGTCTTCTGAGGCCATTGAAGCTTTTGTGTATCTCAAGGAGAGGTTCACCTCTGCTCCCATCCTTATGCAGCCTGATGTGACTAAGCCGTTTTTGGTTGAGGTTGATGCTTCCTCTGTGGGGGTTGGCGCAGTATTGTCTCAGGATAACGGGGATGGATTACATCCCTGTGCCTTTTTTTCAAAAAAAATTTCGGAGACTGAACTGAATTACGATATTGGTAATCGGGAATTATTGGCTATTAAACTCGCATTTGAACACTGGCGCCACTTCTTGGAAGGTGCGGAATTTCCCGTTCAGGTTCTTACGGATCATAAAAATCTGATATATCTTGATGCTGCCAAGCGCCTGAATGCCCGTCAGGCTAGGTGGGCACTGTTTTTCTCGCGGTTTAATTTCTCCGTTACTTACATCCCTGGTACTAAGAATGTTAAGGCGGATGCCTTGTCTCGCAGTTTTTCTCCCATAGTCGGTGCTGAGAAAGAGGAGGACATTTTACAAGAAGGTGTTGTGATAGCTGCTTTGGACTCCGTTTTGGAAGATGAGATTCTTAAAGCACAGGAGAATGCCCCATCTAACACTCCTCATGGGAGGTTGTTTGTGCCTGGGACCTTTAGGAGAGATTTGTTTGTTGAGTGTCACGAATCTCGGTTGGCAGGTCATCCCGGAATCTCTGAGACCAAGAGACTGGTGGGTCGCAGTTTTTGGTGGCCTGGATGGCAGAAGGAAGTCATTAAGTGGGTGCGTCAATGTACTATATGTGCTAGATCTAAGTCCTCACATACTCCTGCTGCGGGGTTGCTTTGTCCTTTGGAGGTTCCCAGTGCTCCTTGGACACATTTGGCTATGGACTTTATAACTGACCTTCCCCCCTCTGAGGGTTTTACTGTCATCTGGGTGGTCGTGGACCGTTTTAGCAAGATGTGTCACTTGGTTCCCTTCGTCAAACTGCCCTGCGCTAAAACTCTCGCTAAGGCCTTTGTCAAGGAAATTGTCAGACTTCATGGCGTTCCTACTGACATTGTTTCTGATAGGGGTCCTCAGTTCGTGGCTCGTTTTTGGCGTGCCTTTTGTGACAGGTTGGGAGTTCATTTGTCGTTCTCGTCCGGATATCATCCTGAATCTAATGGCCAGACAGAAAGGAAAAACCAGGATGTTGAGCAGTTCTTGCGTTGTTTTGTGGCAGACAATCAAGAGGGGTGGTCTGAGTTTCTGCCACTTGCTGAATTTGCTCTGAACAATCATACATCTTCTTCTGCTGGTTGTTCGCCTTTTTTTTTGTTGTTCTGGGAGACATCCGTCGTTTGGGTCGTTCTCCAAGTTGGGATCTGCCGTGCCTGAGGAGGAGAATTTTTCCGGTGATTTGGAGAGAGTTTGGACGGAGGTGCGTGGTAATCTTCAGGAGGCCAACAGAAAATCTAAAGACTACTTTGATAGGAAACGACAGGAGGTTTTGTTCGCTGTTGGTGACATGGTTTGGTTGTCCTCTAGGAATCTGCGGTTGAGGATTCCTTCTAAGAAATTGGGTCCCAAGTTTGTAGGGCCCTTTAAGGTGCTTCAGGTTGTCAACCAATCTGCTGTTAGGTTGGAGGTTCCTACCTCCTGGAGAATTAATCCGGTATTTCATGTCTCTCTGTTAAAAAAAGCTGTTGTGTCGGATGGTGATGCCTCTGCCTCTGTTCCTCCGGTGGTGGAGGACGGGGAATATGAAATTTCTCGCATCCTTAACTCTAGACGGTATAGAGGTAGTTTGCAGTATCTTGTGGCCTGGAAAGGTTTCGGACCTGAGGATAACTCTTGGGTGAGGTCAGATGATGTTTCCGCGTCCAGACTTATCAGAGCGTTTCACAGGAGATTTCCTGATAAGCCTGGTCCTAGGGGATCCGGAGGATCCTCTTAGAAGGGGGGGTACTGTTAGAACCTTGCTCTTAGGTTTTTTCCTTTGCTGGTCAAATGACCTTGTTGGCCTATTTAATCCTGCTCTGCCCTTCTGGCTTTGCTGGACTTCATTGTATAACTACTTTCTAGCTAGCCTGTGTTCTGTATCTAACTCTGTTAGTTTGCTTGGTCTACGGACCTCTATGTTCTATATATTTTGTTTGTTTGTCTGTCTGCTACTATTTCTGTTAGGAGGTGTCCCATATTCCTCCCAGTCCTTAGTACTTGTAGGGATTCCTTCCCCACATCTATAGGTCTCCGTACAGACTAGCTTATGACTTTAGCAGGTCTGATCGCAGGATCAGGTTCCCTGTTACATCGTAGGGATTCAGCTGAGTTCTATCGTAGGGACAGATCTCCTCTCTTTCCTTAGCTCTGGTAGCAGAACATAACACTTTTTTTCCCTTCCCAACACGCCTATTCCCCTATCCACCAGCTGCAGGCCTTTTGCCACTCATTTTAGTGGTTAACTAATTGACAACTCTGGAGTTATTTGCACAAAAAACGATGGATGGAAACCGAGCAGAGCTGAGTGGCCAAATTGTGGTACTAGCCCAAAAGGATTAGCTGGGTTAGAAGCAGTAAAACAATTTTATTAAATACACAGGTGGTGGAGCTTGGTATAGATGGCCTAATAGAATGAGTACCAAACACTGCTACAGGCCCAAAATTATTTTCCAGGCAAGATGCAGCTAAAAATTATTAGTAATTTCAAACCTGGTGGAGCTTAGTATAGATGGCCTAATAGAATGAGTAACACACACTGCTAATATGCCCAAAATTATTTTACAGGCAAGATGCAGCTAAAAATTATTAGTAATTTGAAAGCTGGTGGAGCTTAGTATAGATGGCCTAATAGAATGAGTACCACACACTGCTAATATGCCCAAAATTATTTTCCAGGCAAGATGCAGCTAAAAATTATTAGGAATTTGAAAGCTAGTGGAGCTTAGTATAGATGGCCCAATAGAATGAGTACCACACACTGCTAATATGCCCAAAATTATTTTCCAGGCAAGATGCAGCTAAAAATTATTAGTAATTTGAAAGCTGGTGGAGCTTAGTATAGATGGCCTAATAGAACGAGTACCACACACTGCTAATATGCCCAAAATTATTTTACAGGCAAGATGCAGCTAAAAATTATTATTAATTTCAAAGCTGGGGGAGCTTGGTATAGATGGCCTAATACAATGAGTACCACACACTGCTACTAAGCCCAAAATTATTTTCTGGGCTAGATGCAGCTAAAAATTATTATTAATTTCAAAGCTGGTGGAGCTTGGTATAGATGGCCTAATACAATGAGTACCACAAACTGCTGCTAAGCCCAAAATTATTTTCCAGGCTAGATGCAGCTAAAAATTATTATTAATTTCAAAGCTGGTGGAGCTTGGTATAGATGGCCTAATACAATGAGTACCACACACTGCTACTAAGCCCAAAATTATTTTCCGGGCTAGATGCAGCTAAAAATTATTATTAATTTCAAAGCTGGTGGAGCTTGGTATAGATGGCCTAATAGAATGAGTACCACACACTGCTACTAAGCCCAAAATTATTTTCCGGGCTAGATGCAGCTAAAAATTATTATTAATTTCAAAGCTGGTGGAGCTTGGTATAGATGGCCTAATACAATGAGTACCACACACTGCTACTAAGCCCAAAATTATTTTCCAGGCTAGATGCAGCTAAAAATTATTATTAATTTCAAAGCTGGTGGAGCTTGGTATAGATGGCCTAATACAATGAGTACCACACACTGCTACTAAGCCCAAAATTATTTTCTGGGCTAAATGCAGCTAAAAATTATTATTAATTTCAAAGCTGGTGGAGCTTGGTATAGATGGCCTAATACAATGTGTACCACACACAGCTACTAAACTCAAAATTATTTTCCACGCTAGATGCAGCTAAAAATTATTATTAATTTCAAAGCTGGTGGAGCTTGGTATAGATGGCCTAATACAATGAGTACCACACACTGCTACTATGCCCAAAATTATTTTCCGGGCTAGATGCAGCTAAAAATTATTATTAATTTCAAAGCTGTTGGAGCTTGGTATAGATGGCCTAATACAATGAGTACCACACACTGCTAATAAGCCCAAAATTATTTTCTGGGCTAAATGCAGCTAAAAATTATTATTAATTTCAAAGCTGGTGGAGCTTGCTACAGATGGCCTAATATAATGAGTACCACACACAGCTGCTAAGCCCAAAATTATTTTCCGGGCTAGATGCAGCTAAAAATTATTATTAATTTCAAAGCTGGTGGAGCTTGGTATAGATGGCCTAATACAATGAGTACCACACACTGCTACTAAGCCCAAAATTATTTTCTGGGCTAAATGCAGCTAAAAATTATTATTAATTTCAAAGCTGGTGGAGCTTGCTATAGATTGCCTAATATAATGAGTACCACACACAGCTGCTAAGCCCAAAATTATTTTCCGGGCTAGATGCAGCTAAAAATTATTATTTATTTCAAAGCTGGTGGAGCTTGGTATAGATGGCCTAATGCAATGAGTACCACACACAGCTACTAAGCCCAAAATTATTTTCCGGGCTAGATGCAGCTAAAAATTATTATTAATTTCAAAGCTGGTGGAGCTTCGTATAGATGGCCTAATACAATGAGTACCACACACTGCTAATAAGCCCAAAATGATTTTCTGGGCTAGATGCAGCTAAAAATTATTATTAATTTCAAAGCTGGTGGATCTTGGTATAGATGGCCTAATACAATGAGTACCACACACTGCTACTTAGCCCTAAATAATTTTCCGGGCTAGATGCAGCTAAAAATTATTATTAATTTCAAAGTTGGTGGAGCTTGCTATAGATAGCCTAATACAATGAGTACCACACACTGCTACTAAGCCCAAAATTATTTTCCGGGCCAGATGCAGCTAAAAATGATTATTTATTTCAAAGCTGGTGGAGCTTGGTATAGATGGCCTAATACAATGAGTAACACACACTGCTACTAAGCCCAAAATTATTTTCCGGGCTAGATGCAGCTAAAAATTATTATTAATTTCAAAGCTGGTGGAGCTTGGTATAGATGGCCTAATACAATGAGTACCACACACTGCTACTAAGCCCAAAATTATTTTCCACACTAGATGCAGCTAAAAATTATTATTAATTTCAAAGCTGGTGGAGCTTGGTATAGATGGCCTAATACAATGAGTAGCACACACAGCTACTAAGCCCAAAATTATTTTCCGGGCTAGAAGCAGCTAAAAATTATTATTAATTTCAAAGCTGGTGGAGCTTGGTATAGATGGCCTAATACAATGAGTACCACACACTGTTACTATGCCCAAAATTATTTTCCGGGCTAAATGCAGCTAAAAATTATTATTAAATTCAAAGCTGGTGGAGCTTGGTATAGATGGCCTAATGGAATGAGTACCACACACTGCTACTAAGCCCAAAATTATTTTCTGGGTTAAATGCAGCTAAAAATTATTATTAATTTCAAAGCTGGTGGAGCTTGGTATAGATGGCCTAATACAATGAGTACCACACACAGCTACTAGCTTGGTATAGATGGACTAATACAATGAGTACCACACACTGCTACTATGCCCAAAATTATTTTCCGGGTTAGATGCAGCTAAAAATTATTATTAATTTCAAAGCTGGTGGAGCTTGGTATAAATGGCCTAATACAATGAGTACCACACACTGCTACTAAGCCCAAAATTATTTTCTGGGCTAGATGTAGCTAAAAATTATTATTAATTTCAAAGCTGGTGGAGCTTGGTATAGATGGCCTAATAGATTGAGTACCACACACTGCTAATATGCCCAAAATTATTTTACAGGCAAGATGCAGCTAAAAATTATTATTAATTTCAAAGCTTGTGGAGCTTGGTATAGATGGCCTAATACAATGAGTACCACCCACTGCTACTAAGCCCAAAATTATTTTCCGGGCTAGATGCAGCTAAAAATTATTATTAATTTCAAAGCTGTTGGAGCTTGGTATAGATGGCCTAATACAATGAGTACCACACACTACTATTATGCCCAAAATTATTTTCCAGGCAAGATACAGCTAAAAATTATTAGTAATTTGAAAGCTGGTGGAGCTTAGTATAGATGGCCTAATAGAATGAGTATCACACACTGCTACAGGCCCAAAAGGTTTTACTTGGCTAGGTGCAGTAAAAAAATTGTATTACATACACACGTGGTGTAGCTTGCAACACAGATAGGCTACTCCACTGACTAACACACACTGCAAGAGGCCCAAAAGGATTTGCCTAGCTAGATTTAGCCAAATGCTGTGAAAAACACTTGCACAGCACTAAAACAGACCTGCCTGGGAAAAAGTGCTAGGAACTGCTGTAACCTAGCCCTCAAAAGGGCTGCAATTACAAACTAGTCCCTACTCCCTAAACCTTTCTGTCTATTTAAGAGAAAATTAGCTTGCAATTAAGTTACACAATATAGCGCTAACAGCAGCAGCAGTGCCATCTAACACTCAGCTGCAGCAGTGAGAAAATGATGGCGACGGGGAAAATGGCTGGGTCTTATAGGGCAAGGACATGTGACATAGACAGCCAATGACTAGTGTTGAGCGATACCTTCCGATATCGGGAAATATCGGATCGGATTGGATCGGACCGATACCGAAAAAGTATCGGATATCGCCGATTCCGATACCGGAAACCAATGCAAGTCAATGGGACAGAAATATCGGAATGAAAATAAACCCTTTCTTTCCTTGTAGGTTAATTCTACATGAAGGAAAACAACTAAGAATAATGTAGAATGTATTGGGGGAGGTGGGGGAGACAATAAAGGCATAGAGGTTTAGCCCAATCAAATGGAATAGCAGGAATTAATATTTTTTTAAGACGTTCTGAGTTACGGAAATATTGACTATGTGAAGTATTTTTATATTTTGTCAGATATTTATGTTTCACTACTTCCATGCTCTTCACCTTCTTTTTTACTTCTCCCACACTTTCTCCTTCATCATCCTCAGCATCTTTTTCATCCACTTCTTCTTCACCTTCTTCATCTTCTTCTTCTTCTTCACCTTCTTCGTATTATTCTTTTTTTTTACATTCTTCATATTCTACTTCTTCATCTTCTTCATCTTCTTCTTCTTCATCATATTCTTATTTGTGGCAGGCATTCCTGTAGTTGTTATCTATAAAAGGTTGGACATTACACCTTTCGTTCTGCCCGTCACAAAAGATTTACAACAGGATTTGTCCGCGTTCAGTTTGGCCTGCAGCAGCAGGTCTTTTCCAGGGGCACCACGAGGAGGAACGGACTCACCCCCATACACTGCTTAGTCATCTTCTGCTTATAATTTAGATATTATCTTTTGCTCTGATTTTTAGTCTTATGCTTAATGTTCTTCCGCTTTTTGTTCTGCAGCTTCTTGTATTTCTGCTTCTTGGTTTTCTGTCTCTTGTTCTTCTGTATCTTGGTGCTTGTCTTCTCTTCTTTGTCCTCTTGGTCAACTTCTTCAGGGTCATCTTCTTGGTCTTCTTCGGGGTGGTCTTCAGGGTCGTCGTCTTCGGGGGTCCTCGTCTTCGGGGTCCTCGTCTTCTTCGGGTTGGTCTTCTGGGTCCTCGTCTTCGGGGTCCTCGTCTTCTTCGGGGTGGTCTTCAGGGTCCTCGTCTTCTTCGGGGTGGTCTTCAGGGTCCTCGTCTTCTTCGAGGTGGTCTTCAGGGTCCTCGTCTTCAGGGTCGTCGTCTTCGGGGTCCTCGTCTTCTTAGGGTTGGTCTTCAGGGTCCTCGTCTTCAGGGTCCTCGTCAGGGAGATCTAGAGTGATTACCAAGAACCATTTCAAAAAGCTTGAACTTGGAAATGTAGCAGAAGGTACAAGAAAGCTGAGGAACTACCAAGGACCAGCTGACGGTACTGGAACCCGGATGGGTAGCAGAAGGTACAAGAGCCAATGGAACTGCCGAAGACCAGCTGACGGTACTGGAACTCGGTTACCAAGCAGGAGGTACCTGTGCCAGAAAGCACTACCAAGGACCAGCAGACGTTGGTGGAACTTGGATACCGAGAAGGAGGCACCTAATCCAAAGGCACTGCCGAGAACCAGCTGACGGTACTGAAACCCGGATGGGTAGCAGAAGGTACCCATGTAAAAAAAAGTTCAAGGCCGCGAGCCGGCCGCAGTTACCAAAACCCACAGTCCTACAGGGGGTGCTTGTCCTATTGGCACTATGGAACCAGCCTTCATTGCCAGATCCCGCAGCCCACATAGGAGTCACCTAAACTGCAGGCACCATAGACTCGGCTAACCCGACCGCAACACGACAGGACAACGCATTGGAGGCAAAGTGACGTTGACACTACTCGGAAGCAGCTGGCGTGCTGGAACCAGGCTGGGCAGGAGGGAGTACCCATGCCAAAGTCACTGCCGAGAACCAGCTGACGGTACTGGAACCCGGATGGGTAGTAGAAGGTACAAGAGCAAATGGAACTACCGAGGACCAGCTGACGGTACTGGAACCCGGATGGGTAGCAGAAGGTACAAGAGCCAATGGAACTGCCGAAGACCAGCTGACGGTACTGGAACTCGGTTACTAAGCAGGAGGTACCTGTGCCAGAAAGCACTACCAAGGACCAGCAGACGTTGGTGGAACTTGGATACCGAGAAGGAGGCACCTAATCCAAAGGCACTGCCGAGAACCAGCTGACGGTACTGGAACCCGGATGGGTAGCAGAAGGTACCCATGTAAAAAAAAGTTCAAGGTCGCGAGCCGGCCGCAGTTACCAAAACCCACAGTCCTACAGGGGGTGCTTGTCTTATTGGCACTATGGAACCAGCCTTCATTGCCAGATCCCGCAGCCCACTTAAGAGTCACCTAAACTGCAGGCACCATAGAGTCGGCTAACCCGACCGCAACACGACAGAACAACACATTGGAGGCAAAGTGACGTTGACACTACCCGGAAACCGCTGGCGTGCTGGAACCAGGCTGGGCAGGAGGGAGTACCCATGCCAAAGTCACTGCCGAGAACCAGCTGACGGTACTGGAACCCGGATGGGTAGTAGAAGGTACAAGAGCAAATGGAACTACCGAGGAACAGCTGACGGTACTGGAACCCGGATGGGTAGCAGAAGGTACAAGAGCCAATGGAACTGCCGAAGACCAGCTGACGGTACTGGAACTCGGTTACTAAGCAGGAGGTACCTGTGCCAGAAAGCACTACCAAGGACCAGCAGACGTTGGTGGAACTTGGATACCGAGAAGGAGGCACCTAATCCAAAGGCACTGCCGAGAACCAGCTGACGGTACTGGAACCCGAATG
This sequence comes from Phyllobates terribilis, assembly GCF_046119375.1. Taxonomy (NCBI): domain Eukaryota; kingdom Metazoa; phylum Chordata; class Amphibia; order Anura; family Dendrobatidae; genus Phyllobates; species Phyllobates terribilis. The sequence goes on from NW_027362773.1 coordinate 108,302,161, forward strand.
GGAAGCAGAAGGTACCCATGTAAAAAAAAGTTCAAGGCCGAGAGCCGGCCGCAGTTACCAAAACCCACAGTCCTACAGGGGGTGCTTGTCCTATTGGCACTATGGAACCAGCCTTCATTGCCAGATCCCGCAGCCCACATAGGAGTCACCTAAACTGCAGGCACCATAGAGTCGGCTAACCCGACCGCAACACGACAGGACAACGCATTGGAGGCAAAGTGACGTTGACACTACCCGGAAACAGCTGGCGTGCTGGAACCAGGCTGGGCAGGAGGGAGTACCCATGCCAAAGTCACTGCCGAGAACCAGCTGACGGCACTGGAACCCGGATGGGTAGTAGAAGGTACAAGAGCAAATGGAACTACCGAGGACCAGCTGACGGTACTGGAACCCGGATGGGGAGCAGAAGGTACAAGAGCAAATGGAACTACCGAGGACCAGCTGACGGTACTGGAACCCGGATGGGTAGCAGAAGGTACAAGAGCCAATGGAACTGCCGAAGACCAGCTGACGGTACTGGAACTCGGTTACTAAGCAGGAGGTACCTGTGCCAGAAAGCACTACCAAGGACCAGCAGACGTTGGTGGAACTTGGATACCGAGAAGGAGGCACCTAATCCAAAGGCACTGCCGAGAACCAGCTGGCGGTGCTGGAACCCAGGGTGAATACTAAAAACAGAGTGGAGCCAGAGGTGTAATTGGAGCAAGTTTTAAATCAGTAGTACAGTGGATGTGGACAGAGCAGGAGAAATTGCCGTCCGCACAGCAGGGGAACAGCTGACGTTACTGAACCCCAATAACATGGCAGCAAGTGTTGACTGTGCAGACGGCCCTTCCGAGCGCCAACTGGCGGTGTTGGAGCTCAGGGATAATACTGAAAACAGAGGAGCCAGAGGTGTATTTGGAGGAGGTTTTAAATCAGTAGTACAGTGGATGTGGACAGAGCAGGAGAAATTGTCGTCCGCACAGCAGGGGAACAGCTGACGTTACTGAATCCCAATAACACGGCAGCAAGTGTTGACTGTGCAGAAGGCACTTCCGTGCGCCAACTGGCGGTGTTGGAGCTCAGGGATAATACTGAAAACAGAGGAGCCAGAGGTGTATTTGGAGGAAGTTTTAAATCAGTAGTACAGTGGATGTGGACAGAGCAGGAGAAATTGCCGTCCGCAGAGCAGGGGAACAGCTGACGTTACTGAACCCCAATAACATGGCAGCAAGTGTTGACTGTGCAGACAGCACTTCCGAGCGCCAACTGGCGGTGTTGGAGCTCAGGGATAATACTGAAAACAGAGGAGCCAGAGGTGTAATTGGAGCAACTTTAAAATCTGTAGTAGTGAGAATGTGGACAGAGCAGGAGAAATTGCCGTCCGCACAGCAGGGGAACAGCTGACGTTACTGAACCCCAATAATACGGCAGCAAGTGTTGACTGTGCAGACGGCACTTCCGTGCGCCAACTGGCGGTGTTGGAGCTCAGGGATAATACTGAAAACAGAGGAGCCAGAGGTGTAATTGGAGCAACTTTAAAATCTGTAGTAGTGAAAATGTGGACAGAGCAGGAGAAATTGCCGTCCGCCTAGCAGGGGAACAGCTGACGTTACTGAACCCCAATAACACGGCAGCAAGTGTTGACTTTGCAGATGGCACTTCCGAGCGCCAACTGGCGGTGTTGGAGCTCAGGGATAATACTGAAAACAGAGGAGCCAGAGGTGTAATTGGAGCAACTTTAAAATCTGTAGTAGTGAGAATGTGGACAGAGCAGGAGAAATTGCCGTCCGCACAGCAGGGGAACAGCTGACGTTACTGAACCCCAATAACACGGCAGCAAGTGTTGACTGTGCAGACGGCACTTCCGTGCGCCAACTGGCGGTGTTGGAGCTCAGGGATAATACTGAAAACAGAGGAGCCAGAGGTGTAATTGGAGCAACTTTAAAATCTGTAGTAGTGAGAATGTGGACAGAGCAGGAGAAATTGCCGTCCGCACAGCAGGGGAACAGCTGACGTTACTGAACCCCAATAACACGGCAGCAAGTGTTGACTGTGCAGACGGCACTTCCGTGCGCCAACTGTCGGTATTGGAGCTCAGGGATAATACTGAAAACAGAGGAGCCAGAGGTGTAATTGGAGCAACTTTAAAATCTGTAGTAGTGAGAATGTGGACAGAGCAGGAGAAATTGCCGTCCGCACAGCAGGGGAACAGCTGACGTTACTGAACCCCAATAACACAGCAGCAAGTGTTGACTGTGCAGACGGCACTTCCGTGCGCCAACTGGCGGTGTTGAAGCTCATGGATAATACTGAAAACAGAGGAGCCAGAGGTGTAATTGGAGCAACTTTAAAATCTGTAGTAGTGAGAATGCTAACAGCAGCAGCAGTGCCATCTAACACTCAGCTGCAGCAGTGAGAAAATGATGGCGACGGGGAAAATGGCTGGGTCTTATAGGGCAAGGACATGTGACATAGACAGCCAATGACTAGTGTTGAGCGATTCCTTCCGATATCGGGAAATATCGGATCGGATTGGATCGGACCGATACCGAAAAAGTATCGGATATCGCCGATTCCGATACCGGAAACCAATGCAAGTCAATGGGACAGAAATATCGGAATGAAAATAAACCCTTTCTTTCCTTGTAGGTTAATTCTACATGAAGGAAAACAACTAAGAATAATGTAGAATGTATTGGGGGAGGTGGGGGAGACAATAAAGGCATAGAGGTTTAGCCCAATCAAATGGAATAGCAGGAATTAATATTTTTTTTTAAGACGTTCTGAGTTACGGAAATATTGACTATGTTAAGTATTTTTATATTTTGTCAGATATTTATGTTTCACTACTTCCATGCTCTTCACCTTCTTTTTTACTTCTCCCACACTTTCTCCTTCATCATCCTCAGCATCTTTTTCATCCACTTCTTCTTCACCTTCTTCATCTTCTTCTTCTTCACCTTCTTCGTATTATTCTTTTTTTTACATTCTTCATATTCTACTTCTTCATCTTCTTCATCTTCTTCTTCTTCATCATATTCTTATTTGTGGCAGGCATTCCTGTAGTTGTTATCTATAAAAGGTTAGACATTACACCTTTCGTTCTGCCCGTCACAAAAGATTTACAACAGGATTTGTCCGCGTTCAGTTTGGCCTGCAGCAGCAGGTCTTTTCCAGGGGCACCACGAGGAGGAACGGACTCACCCCCATACACTGCTTAGTCATCTTCTGCTTATAATTTAGATATTATCTTTTGCTCTGATTTTTAGTCTTATGCTTAATGTTCTTCCGCTTTTTGTTCTGCAGCTTCTTGTATTTCTGCTTCTTGGTTTTCTGTCTCTTGTTCTTCTGTATCTTGGTGCTTGTCTTCTCTTCTTTGTCCTCTTGGTCAACTTCTTCAGGGTCATCTTCTTGGTCTTCTTCGGGGTGGTCTTCAGGGTCGTCGTCTTCGGGGGTCCTCGTCTTCGGGGTCCTCGTCCTCTTCGGGTTGGTCTTCTGGGTCCTCGTCTTCGCGGTCCTCGTCTTCTTCGGGGTGGTCTTCAGGGTCCTCGTCTTCTTCGGGATGGTCTTCAGGGTCCTCGTATTCAGGGTCCTCGTCTTCAGGGTCGTCGTCTTTGGGGTCCTCGTCTTCTTAGGGTTGGTCTTCAGGGTCCTCGTCTTCAGGGTCCTCGTCAGGGAGATCTAGAGTGATTACCAAGAACCATTTCAAAAAGCTTGAACTTGGAAATGTAGCAGAAGGTACAAGAAAGCTGAGGAACTACTGAGGACCAGCTGACGGTACTGGAACCCGGATGGGTAGCAGAAGGTACAAGAACCAATGGAACTGCCGAAGACCAGCTGACGGTACTGGAACTCGGTTACTAAGCAGGAGGTACCTGTGCCAGAAAGCACTACCAAGGACCAGCAGACGTTGGTGGAACTTGGATACCGAGAAGGAGGCACCTAATCCAAAGGCACTGCCGAGAACCAGCTGACGGTACTGGAACCCGGATGGGTAGCAGAAGGTACCCATGTAAAAAAAAGTTCAAGGCCGCGAGCCGGCCGCAGTTTCCAAAATCCACAGTCCTACAGGGGGTGCTTGTCCTATTGGCACTATGGAACCAGCCTTCATTGCCAGATCCCGCAGCCCACATAGGAGTCACCTAAACTGCAGGCACCATAGAGTCGGCTAACCCGACCGCAACACAACAGGACAACACATTGGAGGCAAAGTGACGTTGACACTACCCGGAAACAGCTGGCGTGCTGGAACCAGGCTGGGCAGGAGGGAGTACCCATGCCAAAGTTACTGCCGAGAACCAGCTGACGGTACTGGAACCCGGATGGGTAGTAGAAGGTACAAGAGCAAATGGAACTACCGAGGACCAGCTGACGGTACTGGAACCCGGATGGGTAGCAGAAGGTACAAGAGCCAATGGAACTGCCGAAGACCAGCTGACGGTACTGGAACTCGGTTACTAAGCAGGAGGTACCTGTGCCAGAAAGCACTACCAAGGACCAGCAGACGTTGGTGGAACTTGGATACCGAGAAGGAGGCACCTAATCCAAAGGCACTGCCGAGAACCAGCTGACGGTACTGGAACCCGGATGGGTAGCAGAAGGTACCCATGTAAAAAAAAGTTCAAGGCCGCGAGCCGGCCGCAGTTACCAAAACCCACAGTCCTACAGGGGGTGCTTGTCCTTTTGGCACTATGGAACCAGCCTTCATTGCCAGATCCCGCAGCCCACATAGGAGTCACCTAAACTGCAGGCACCATAGAGGCGGCTAACCCGACCGCAACACGACAGGACAACGCATTGCAGGCAAAGTGACGTTGACACTACCCGGAAACCGCTGGCGTGCTGGAACCAGGCTGGGCAGGAGGGAGTACCCATGCCAAAGTCACTGCCGAGAACCAGCTGACGGTACTGGAACTCGGATGGGTAGTAGAAGGTACAAGAGAAAATGGAACTACCGAGGACCAGCTGACGGTACTGGAACCCGGATGGGTAGCAGAAGGTACAAGAGCAAATGGAACTACCGAGGACCAGCTGACGGTACTGGAACCCGGATGGGTAGCAGAAGGTACAAGAGCCAATGGAACTGCCGAAGACCAGCTGACGGTACTGGAACTCGGTTACTAAGCAGGAGGTACCTGTGCCAGAAAGCACTACCAAGGACCAGCAGACGTTGGTGGAACTTGGATACCGAGAAGGAGGCACCTAATCCAAAGGCACTGCCGAGAACCAGCTGGCGGTGCTGGAACCCAGGGTAAATACTAAAAACAGAGTGGAGCCAGAGGTGTAATTGGAGCAAGTTTTAAATCAGTAGTACAGTGGATGTGGACAGAGCAGGAGAAATTGCTGTCCGCACAGCAGGGGAACAGCTGACGTTACTGAACCCCAATAACATGGCAGCAAGTGTTGACTGTGCAGACTTCCTTTCCGAGCGCCAACTGGCGGTGTTGGAGCTCAGGGATAATACTGAAAACAGAGGAGCCAGAGGTGTATTTGGAGGAGGTTTTAAATCAGTAGTACAGTGGATGTGGACAGAGCAGGAGAAATTGCCGTCCGCACAGCAGGGGAACAGCTGACGTTACTGAACCCCAATAACACGGCAGCAAGTGTTGACTGTGCAGACGGCACTTCCATGCGCCAACTGGCGGTGTTGGAGCTCAGGGATAATACTGAAAACAGAGGAGCCAGAGGTGTATTTGGAGGAGGTTTTAAATCAGTAGTACAGTGGATGTGGACAGAGCAGGAGAAATTGCCGTCCGCACAGCAGGGGAACAGCTGACGTTACTGAACCCCAATAACACGGCAGAAAGTGTTGACTGCAGACGGCACTTCTGTGCGCCAACTGGCGGTGTTGGAGCTCAGGGATAATACTGAAAACAGAGGAGCCAGAGATGTAATTGGAGCAACTTTAAAATCTGTAGTAGTGAGAATGTGGACAGAGCAGGAGAAATTGCCGTCCGCACAGCAGGGGAACAGCTGACGTTACTGAACCCCAATAACACGGCAGCAAGTGTTGACTGTGCAGACGGCACTTCCGTGCGCCAACTGGCGGTGTTGGAGCTCAGGGATAATACTGAAAACAGAGGAGCCAGAGGTGTAATTGGAGCAACTTTAAAATCTGTAGTAGTGAGAATGTGGACAGAGCAGGAGAAATTGCCGTCCGCACAGCAGGGGAACAGCTGACGTTACTGAACCCCAATAACACGGCAACAAGTGTTGACTGTGCAGACGGCACTTCCGTGCGCCAACTGGCGGTGTTGGAGCTCAGGGATAATACTGAAAACAGAGGAGCCAAAGGTGTAATTGGAGCAACTTTAAAATCTGTAGTAGTGAGAATGTGGACAGAGCAGGAGAAATTGCCGTCCGCACAGCAGGGGAACAGCTGACGTTACTGAACCCCAATAACACGGCAGCAAGTGTTGACTGTGCAGACGGCACTTCCGTGCACCAACTGGCGGTGTTGGAGCTCAGGGATAATACTGAAAACAGAGGAGCCAGAGGTGTAATTGGAGCAACTTTAAAATCTGTAGTAGTGAGAATGTGGACAGAGCAGGAGAAATTGCCGTCCGCACAGCAGGGGAACAGCTGACGTTACTGAACCCCAATAACACGGCAGCAAGTGTTGACTGTGCAGACGGCACTTCCGAGCGCCAACTGGCGGTGTTGGAGCTCAGGGATTACAGTTCAGGTGGTAGAAACATGAACAGAACAGGAGACCTGGATACTGTTGCCAACCAATTATTTATTCTGGAAGAGGACTGGCAAATTCATGAGAGATCCAGGCCTTGTTCATTTTGAGAAAAGTAAGCCGGTCAACGTTATCGGAGGATAGTCGCATGCTACGGTCTGTTAGTACACCACTTGCGGCACTAAAGACGCATTCCGATAATACACTAGCAGCAGGGCAAGCTAGCACCTCCAATGCATACTGACTAAGCTCTGGCCATGTATCCAGCTTACAGACCCAAAACTTGAAGGGAGAAGAGCCGTCTGGGAGTACACTAAGAGGGCAAGACATGTAGTCTGTCACCATCTGACGGAAACGTTGCCTCCTGCTGACTGGAGCCGTCTGTGATGGTGTAGACATTTGTGGCGGCGGGGACACAAAACTTTGCCACATTTCGGCCATACTGGTCTTGCCTTGTGCTGAGGCGCTGCTTCTGCTCCCTCTTTGTGCAGAGCTTCCTTCACTGCCTCGACGCACTGAGCTGCTTTGTAAAGCACTAGCAGCACTGCTCTCGGTTGGAATGGAGAACATGATGGAATGCACCAGTGCGTCTTGGTACTCCCGCATTTTACGCTCCCGGTTCAACGGTGTTATGAGGCTTTCTAAGTTGTCCCGGTAGCGAGGATCTAGGAGGGTGGACACCCAATAATCAGCCGTGTTGAGAATGTGGGCGATGCGGCGGTCGTTTCTCAGGCACTGCAGCATGAAATCAACCATGTGCTGCAGACTGCCAACTGGCCAAGAAACGCTGTCCCCTGCTTGAGGCGTGATCTCTGCCTGCTCTGCATCACCCCACCCTCGCTCTAGATACTGACTACTAGAGCATTGTGTACCTCCCTCCTCTGGACAGATGTCTTCCTCATCCATTGACTCCTCCTCATCCTCCTCACAAAGTGTCCCCTGCCTAGGCCTTTGTGAGGAACCACGTTGCGCAGACTGTAGAGAAGCAGATGGCATTTGTGCCTCCTCATCCTCCACCTCTTCCAAAACCTCGTCCCTTAGTGCTTGCAGTATTTTTTCAAGCAGGCAGATAAGGGGGATAGTCATGCTGACTAGTGCATCATCTGCACTCGCCATCCGCGTGGAATAATCGAAGGCACGCAAAACGTGGCAAATGTCCTTCATAGAGGCCCACTCAGTGGTGGTGAAGTGTGAACGGCGCGCACTGCGACTTGTTTGCGCCTGCTGCAGCTGGTACTCCATTACTGCTGCCTGCTGCTCACACAACCTCTCCAACATATGTAACGTTGAATTCCACCTGGTGGGTAGGTCACATATGATGCGATGTTCCGGAAGACGTAATCGGCGCTGCAGAGCTGCAATGCGTGATCTTGCATTGCTGGAACGCCGCAAGTGAGCGCACTCTATGCGGACCTTGTGAAGCAGTGCATCAAGATCCGGATAGTCCCTCAAAAAACTCTGCACGACCAAGTTGAGCACATGTGCCAGACATGGGATGTGAGTGAGGTTGCCTAGGCCCAGAGCTGCCACCAGATTTCGGCCATTGTCACACACTACCATGCCTGGCTGGAGATTCGCTGGCACAAACCACACGTCGCTCTGCTGCTTGATGGCATTCCAGAGCTCCTGCGCTGTGTGGCTTCGATTCTCCAAAGAAATTAATTTTAATACGGCCTGTTGACGTTTGGCCACGGCTGTGCTCATATTGGTCACCATAACAGGTAACCGTTCACGGGTTGATGTGGAGGTAGACCGTGACGGCTCCTGCAGCGCTGATTCAGAGGAACTGGAGTATGAGGAGGAGTCAATGTGTACAGACTGGATTCCTGCAATCCTTGGAGTTGGCAGAACACGTACAGCGCCACTCTCAAGATCTGTACCCGGCTCCACAACAATTACCCAATGGGCAGTGAGGGAAAGGTATCGTCCCTGTCCATGTTTACTGGTCCACGCATCGGTGGTCAGGTGGACCTTGCTACTGACGGCGTTTTGTAGCGCATGTTTAATTTTTCCCTCCACATGATGTTGCAGGGCAGGGACGGCTTGCCTGCTGAAATAAAATCGGCTGGGCACGTTGTATTGTGGGACTGCCAATGCCATAAAGTTACGGAATGTGTCAGTCTCCACCAGCCTGAATGATAGCATTTCAAGGGCCAGTAGTTTAGCAATGCCAGCATTCAGAGCCTGTGCTCGGGGGTGGTTTGCCGAGTATGGGCACCTTTTCTCCCATGCCTGTGCTAACAATGTCTGTAGACTGGCCTGGGAGTGTGAGGATGACTGGAAAAGTGGTGCTGTGGGTGGAATTACACTGTGTCTCTGTACAACAGTGCCAGAGATTCTTCCATGGCGATCCTGTGAGGAAGCCGAACCAGCTGTGTGTGAGCTGGAGGAAGAGGCTACAACACGAGCTGAAGAGGTGGTAGGTGGCGCTGTAGGTTGGCCTAGGTCTTCAGTGTGTTTTTGTAACTCCACCCCGTGTTTGGTCCGCACATGTTTCCACATATTTGTGGTATTGAGGTTGCTGACACTTTTCCCTCTTTTCACCTTCTGATTACACAGCTTGCATTTGACAAAGCAAATGTCATCTGCAACTGTGTCAAAAAAGGACCAGGCACTGCAAGTCTTGGGAGCGCCCGCTTTGGATTTTGGAAGAGCCATGCTCCTAATGGGTGCCGAAGTGGAGGCTACAGGCAACCAAGTCTGCCCCCTCCCTCTCCCTCCTTTTTGGGCCGTTTGGGGAATCTCTTCCTCAGAGCTGCTCCCACCACCTTCCTGTCCCTCACGCCATGATGGGTCAAGGACCTCATCATCTACACCACCCTCTTCAAACAACTGCTTCTCCTGGGTAGTCTCGACAGCACAGTACGCACCAGAAAGTGGCACCTGAGTCTCATCATCAGATGCGTACTGAGGTGTGCTGCTGACCATAGGCACTGGCCCACCCGCCTCTTCAGATTCAGAGAGACAAAACGATTGCGCATCACTGCATACTACCTCTTCTTCAAATTCTCGAATTCTGCTTGGCTGGCCCCCTCTTTCCAAGCCAAGAGATTCAGAGAACAGAAGTAGAGATGGCTCCTGTCCAGGGCTCTCTGACTGCCTGGGCAATTTGGCAGGTGGTGAAGAGACAGATGGGTGCTCTTCAGTGCTCAGGACCTGAGAGGATCTGGAACTAATTGAAGTCGATGCGATAGCTGCCATCCATCCGACAACGGCTTCAATTTGTTCCTCGCGCAGCAGTGGGGTACGGCTAGCTCCTACAAAGCTGCGCATAAAGGACTGTTCCCTGGTAAAACTGGGGGATGCTGAGTCACTGGTGCCCGCAGCAGGCACAGAATCCCCACATCCTCTCCCTGCAGGCACAGAATCCTCACGTCCTCTCCCTGCAGAAACTCCACGCCCACGCCCACGACCACATGCCTTACTCCGTGCCTTCTTCATCTTGGTAGAAAAGTACTAAGGGCTTAGTGTGCTTATTCCCGAACAGCTGCTAACAGGTATAAGAAACACTAATTTTATAAAGTGTGGACTAGACTTTAATATGAGCTAATGTGGCCTACACAACTGTAAAGTGGAGTGTTTGGTGAACTTTATTTAGGTTTTTTTTGTCACAAAAAGACACTGGATGTGCCTAAAGATGTAATAACGATAGTATCACAAACTTTTTGTAGCTATTACAATGTAGGAAGGTAACCTACAATGCAATAGATGAGGCTGCAAAAAATAGGCTAATACTAATCTGGCTGGGGCTGCAGGGCCCAATGCTGCAGAAAGGCTCCTCTAACTACTCCTATATAGTGTGTTTGGAACCAATTTAGCTGAATACGGATGGAACCACCACACTAATAGGAGAAATCAGGAAAAATTATGAATTGGCAAAAAAGGACAATGTATGAGGCAGTGACACACACTGAGTGCACTACAACCAGACGTGGTTGAAGCACACACTACAGGGTGAGCTGCACTCACACACCAGACCTTGCAGACAGAGGTGAACAGCACAGAGAACTGTGCACTAGCACTGCAAGGCACAGCGATTTATAAAGTAGCTTGGGTAAAGCAGAATAGACCAAATAGGTAGCTAAAACTGTCCCTCAGAACAACAGCGTCCTATCTCTAACTGAATTCACAGTAGAGTGAGCTCAAAATGGCGGCGGCGGCTTTTATAGTGCATCATGACATCATTTCAGCAGCCAATCACAGCCATGCCATTAGTTAAGATGCCTACATGCCTAACAGGATGTGCCCACACTTCTTAGGATCCTCATTGGCTGAATAAAATGAAAATGGCTCATTGCATTATGGGAACTTCCGATTCCGGTATACGATATTGCAAAAGTATCGGAATTAAGTATCGGAATTCCGATACCGCGAATATCGGCCGATACCCGATATTTCAGTATCGGAATGCTCAACACTACCAATGACACATGCCCTTGCTTGTGTGAAAAAAAGCACTTCACTCCGTGTGTGCGCTGCTGATAGGCTGAGAGACTGCACCGCCCCACTGTAAATGCGGGAAAAAGAAAAAAAAATGGAGATCTTCATTATTTCTGCAGAGATCCATCCCATGCCCCTCCCCCCGCCCCGCTGTACCCTCAAACTGTGTATTAACATTGGTTATCAGCATTACTGTGAAAAAATCCAGTGACGATTGGGTGCACGAAGAGTTATCGAACATAACCTCGAACAGCCGGATTTTTTTCAAATCGTTCGGGTTCGTCGAATGGCTCGAACACCGCCCAAAACAGCTCGAATTTGAGATTGGCGAACAGTTCGATTCGAACACCGCTCATCTCTAATCAAGAGGCCCTATACCCGCTCACTGGGGAGAGTCCAAAAGTGCACCCTTCGCCTAGAGTACCCTGGACCGTGCCTGCAGCATCACCAGTAAAGGTACTGAAGCTTACCCCCGTGTGAGTGTCCGTCTTTTCTCCGGGACCGTCCTGCCGTCTCTCCCCTGCACCATCCACCATTCACCCCTACACTGCCCTGGAGCCAGCTCTACCTGTCGAGAGCTACACCATCCCTGCTGCCGTAACACCATCTCCAGAGGACTGCTCCGCAGCGGTGGCTCCCCTTAGCCGCTGTAACACACCTGGCGGCGTCCTTGCATAGTGGTCCATCTCCCACTGTGCAAGAGCGCGCACTTGATCTCCAGTCCAGAATGTCTCTCTGGCTTCCCTCCATGCTGTCTGTTTGTGTCTGTTTCTGCTGCTTAAGGGCGGCACCCGATCACTTCCTGCTTTTTGTACCTGCTGTGGGTCACACCCCTTGTGCGTCCTCAGCCTATTGCTGTCTGTCACCTGGTATTTAACCCAGCTGCTCCAATCAATCCCTGCCTGAGCATCTTGCCCTGTCAGTTGGCTTTTGTCTCTGACATGCCAGGTCCTGTCTATGTTACCTGTCTTGCAGTATCTGTGTACCCTAACCTGCAGTCTGTACACGTTCCTTGCCTGTTTGTTCCGCCTTCCTGGAGGCTGTATTTCCAGGCCAGTCTGAACACGCTCCTTGCCTGTTCGTCCCGTCTCTCTGGGGGCCGTATTCCCAGACCCGCTCCTGTATCCCGCTGCAGTGTCGGTCTCCTCCGTACACTCAGTTCCAGTCTGAACTCTCTCCTATCTTTTACCTGTTTTGCCTCTATGTCCGTCCCTTCCCTTTTCCTGCATTGTCTGAACCTGTACCTAACTCCCTCTTGTTGTCGCTGTACTTCAGTTGTGAGTTTTGTGCTCTCTCGTTACTTCTTTGTAAGTATCTAGTTTGTTTCTGGTTCCGCCTTTCCCTTCCTGCCTGTCCTGTGTGTACAGTGTCCTGTCTCCTCTGCCCTGCTCTGTCCCTTTGCTTGCTGCTCCGGCAGTCTCGCTCTGTTCCCTCTTGCTCGCTACTCCTGCAGTCTGCTCTATCCCTCTTCCTCACTGCTCCGGCAGTCTCGTTCTGCTCCCTCTTTCTCACTGCTCTGGCAGTCTCGTTCTGCTCTCTTTCTTTACCTCACTGCTCCGGCAGTCTCGCTCTGCTCCCTCTTTCTCACTGCTCCGGCAGTCTCGTTCTGCTCTCTTCCTTTACCTCACTGCTCCGGCAGTCTCGCTCAGCTCCCTCTTTCTCACTGCTCCGGCAGTCTCGTTCTGCTCTCTCCTTCTTTCTCACTGCTCCAGCAGTCTCGCTCTGCTCCTTCTTTCTCACTGCTCCGGCAGTCTCGTTCTGCTCTCTCCCCTTTGCTCGCTGCTCCGGCAGTCCTACTCTGCTCTGACCCTTTGCTCGCTGCTCCGGCAGTCCTACTCTGCTCTGACCCTTTGCTCGCTGCTCCGTCAGTCCTACTCTGCTCTGACCCTTTGCTCGCTGCTCCGGCAGTCCTACTCTGCTCTGACCCTTTGCTCGCTGCTCCGGCAGTCTCGCCCTGCTCCCTCTTGCTCGCTGCTCCGGCAGTCTCGCCCTGCTCCCTCTTGATTGCTGCTCCGGTAGTTTGCTCTGACCCTTTGCTCGCTGCTCCGGCAGTCTCGCTCTGCTACCTCTTGCTCACTGCTCCGGCAGTCCTACCCTGCTCTTACCCTTTGCTCGCTGCTCCGGCAGTCTCGCTCTGCTCAGACCCTTTGCTCGCTGCTCCGGCAGCCTCGCTCTGCTCTGACCCTTTGCTCCGCTCCTGGCGGTCTCGTCTTGCTCTGCTCTTGCCCGCCGCTCCGGGCGGTCTCAACCTGCTGTGTTTGTATACCGCTTCTGCGGTTCTGTTCTTGAAGTCCCAGTCTGTACTGGGTCCTATCCTCTCTGTGCTCCAACCTGTTGTACCTGCCAGTACCTCCCCGTCTGAAAACCAGTGTGCCAGCCTAAACCTTCCAGTTCCTGTATTCCCCGGTGGGGGCCAACAGCCGTGTCCGGAGTCTGACCTGGAGTAGACCCTGGTCCCTCTGCTCGGTTCCTCCCTGGTGCACTGGCGTCGTATGCCGTCGTGCGATCTTGGTCGGATCGGGCAGACACTTAGTTACGCCCCTCCAGGCACTCTCCGGTACGGTACAGTGGAATCACTACAATCACACGCACACGCCGCTCAGCCCGGGCGTGTGCATTACAGCCGCATTCCACAGATGGCATCACGAACTTCCCAAATCCCCTATATATTCCCCTTTTTACTGACTGCCCTGGGTCACGGACTGGGCCAGCCACCGTGATATCCCCGCCATACCGTCATCCATAGGCCCGGCTGCCGAGTACCCCACGGCCCAGGGGGCGCGTCACAGGCAATCCCTGCATGTTCACTGGCTCTCTAAAAGCACCAAACATGCAGGGAGGAGACCCGAGTTCCCGCCCGAGCAACCGGGAAATACACGCCGAGCGTCGAGCTTGTCGAGCACCATGAAACTCGGGTGAGTACCGAATAGTGGCGAGCACGTTCGCTCATCACTAATAAAAATGAAATTCCGGCATTACCCTGTTCCACTGCAAACCCCTGATTCTGATCCACCGGACCAACACCAGATCCTTTGCTAAACCCAACTGGCAGCCTGACAATATCACGTCTACCTGAATAGCTCCCCAGTAGACATAGGAATGGTCTAACACCCATACTAATACGAGGTTTCCTGTAAATGAGAATTGAAAATAAGGTTGATAACAACAAAACCTTTTACCCCAGCAATGCATAACCAAATACACTAAGACCCTTACAACATGTGTGGTCTAATATAAGTCCTATATCTGGCAGATTCCCATCAACCTATACTCTTTACCGCTTGAACCCCCAGACCCCATCGGGCCGCCTCTGTAGCTGCCCCATGGTTAGATAAACTTTGACAAAAAATAGCAATGAATTGATAAACTGACAAAGCAGATACATCCTGCTGCACCAAAAATGAACCTGGTACAAAACCTCTCATTTCCATAAACGAGGATACCCATCTAATCGGGCATTCAAACGAACCGATCACACCACGGAACTCCACCATATGACCTCTCCCAACCACGTCAGTCTTCGACCACCTCAAATAACATTGAACTGCTTCGACCGAACATGGCACATCCTGAAATCACAGACCCCCCTGACACTTGACATTCTTGCGTACCAACTCACTCAATCGAAAGGCCCCAAAAAAGGTCAACATTAAAGATGCCCCAAGCAAGCGGCGTTCATATGTGGCGCCCCTGAGGGTTCAGTCGCCACAGAGGTACTGCACCTCACCCAGAGGTGTGGTATCTCCTTCTCTCAGGTAAGGAGGGAGTGCTGTCCAGAACCCCAACACCCACATTCAACACTACACTGCTCCAGGCCCGGTGGAAGGGCAAGATGCATGTGGGCAGCTCCTGAGCCCTGTCCCTGGCTGGAGTGGGGGGAACCCAGAGGTAGGGGGAACCAGTAGTGGGTGTGGGTGGAGGAAGCAGTTTAAGGGAGCACTTTGACAGTAGATATATAAAGGGAAGCCATCTTAGGGTGGCAGGTCAGTCAGTGAGAGGAGAGAGTGAAGACAGTCTGGGAGCAGAGTCTCGTCAGGAGCTCTGCTCCACAAGTGGGGCCTAGATATAGAGGCCCAGGAGGGGAGCAGAGGAGAAAGGCTCCGTTCTATTGAAGGGATCCCAGGGGGTACGGCGAGTGCAGGACGGCACCCGTACGCCCCAAATCTGTCAGAAGACAGAGGGATCGTAGGCCGCAAGAAGTGGACCGGCCCCTGTACCAGCCGTGTTACTTCAAGTCTCAGCTGCGAAAACCGGAGGCTTCTGGCTTATATAGTTCAGTTGTCAAAGCCTCGTTCTAATCTCCGTGAGGGTCAAGCAGGTCCGGGAACTCCAGTCAGACAGGAGGGACTTCAGAGCACCCGAGCGGGACTGAGAGTGGGGAAGCTCAGGGCAGGAGGGAGAAGACCCATCGTGAAGACGGTCTAGAGAGGAACACAAGAAAGCGGGGTTCCGTCAGGTGCTCCTAAACTACCTGAGGAAGAGCTGAACCCCCATTCTGGTGAACGCAGCGCGACGTGGGAGGCTGTAAGCTGGACAGTGCAACCTGAGGAACTTAACAACTGTGAGTAAAGACTCGGATGACTGCACCGCACTGCCTCCGTCCATTATTTCTTCTGCGTCATCTTCGCCCCCTGCACTACAACGCCCAGCGCAACCACCAGCACTTACACTGCCCTGGAGCTAGCTCTTCCTGTGGAGAGCCACACCATCCCTGCTGCAGTAACATCAGCTTCAGAGGACTGCTCCGCAGCGGCGGCTCCCTTTAGCCGCATTCCACAGGTGGGGTCACGAACACTTTACAAATCCCCCATGAATAATTCCCCTTTCTGTTGACCGCCCTGGGCCACGGACCAGGCCATCCACCGTGATATCCCCCGCCAGCATCCATAAGCCCGGCTGCCGAGTACCCCACGGCTCTGGGGGCGCGTCACATACTCTGACCTACAAATCTTCCCAACACCCTTCAATAACTGGCCCAAAATTTTATACGAAACCGGCCACCACCAATTCCTCTTGTTACAATTCATCCGGAAGGTTTTCATAGCCTGCTGCACCAAAAACTCTTTTGTACAATCTTTCCAGCCCAACATTTTGAAAAAGAAGGCCAATCCTGCTAGCCTACTGGCCACCACCAAAAAAGACAAACCCCGTTGAAACGCGCTACCAATCTTATACAGCAACAAATAAGGATGATAATCCACAGTTACCTGCTCACCAGGGCCGGCATCAGCACCCGGCGCACCCGGGCAAATGCCGGGGCCCTGAGCAGGCAGAGGGGCCCACTGGCGGTCGCGCACCCCGCTGGGCTATGGGCGCAGGAGAGCGGTGTCAGCGCCCGCCCTTCTCCGCCGCTTGCTCAGGGCCCCTGCAGTCGGATACTTACCTCTCCCCGTGCCTCCGCAGATCAGCTGTCTTCCTGCTCTGCGCTCCCTGTGACGTCTCAGGTCAGAGGGCGCGGTGACGCCTTTACACCGCGCCCTCCCCTGAGCCGTCACAGGGAGCGCTGAGCGGGAAGACGCCGACAACGCTGGAGTTTGGACCCGAGCAGCGGGCAGCGGGCAGCGGGCAGCAGGTAGCAGGTGAGGAGAAGGGAGGTGAGTATTTGATTTTTTTTTTTTTTAATGTATGGAGGCATGGGGCAGTATAAAGAGAAGGGCGGGGGGCATCCTGCATGGGGCATTATAAAGAGAGGGGGGGACATCCTGCATGGGGCATTATAAAGAGAAGGGGGGGGGGCATCCTGCATGGGGCATTATAAAGAGAGGTGGGGACATCCTGCATGGGGCATTATAAAGAGGAGGTGTGACAGCCTGCATGGGGCATTATAAGGTGGGGAACAGCCTGCATGGGGCATTATAAAGGGGGGGGGGCAGCCTGTATGGGGCATTATGTGGGGGGTAACAGCCTGCATAGAACATTAAAAGGGGGGGTCTGTATGGGGCATTATGTGGGGGGGGACAGCCTGCAAGGAGCATTATAAGGGGGGGGGCAGCCTGTATGGGGCATTATGTGGGGGGTAACAGCCTGCATGGAGCATTAAAACGGGGGGGCCTGTATGGGGCATTATGTGGGGGGTAACAGCCTGCATGGAGCATTATAAGGGGGGGACAGCCTGTATGGGGCATTATGTGGGGGGTAACAGCCTGCATGCAGTATTATATGGGGGCCAGTATCCTGTATGGAGCGTTATAAGGGGACCGGTATCCTGTATGGAGCGTTATATGGGGGCCAGTATCCTGTATGGAGTTTTATAAGGGGACCAGTATCCTGTATGGAGCATTATATGGGGGCCAGTATCCTGTATGGAGCTTTATAAGGGGACCAGTATCCTGTATGGAGCGTTATATGGGGGCCAGTATTCTGTATGGAGCCTTATATGGGGGCCAGTATTCCGTATGGAGCCTTATATGGAAGTCAGTATTCCGTATGGAGCCTTATATGGGGGCCAGTATTCCATATGGGGGCCAGTATTCCATATGGAGCCTTATATGGGGGCCAGTATTCCGTATGGAGCCTTATATGGGGGCCAGTATTCCGTATGGAGCCTTATATGGGGGCCAGTATTCCTTATGGAGCCTTATATGGGGGCCAGTATTCCCTATGGGGCCTTATATGGGGGCCAGTATTCAGTATGGAGCCTTATATGGGGGGCCAGTATTCCGTATGGAGCCTTATATGGGGGCCAGTATTCCGTATGGAGCCTTATATGGGGGCCAGTATTCCGCATGGAGCCTTATATGAGGGTCAGTATTCCGCATGGAGCCTTATATGGGGGCCAGTATTCCGCATGGAGCCTTATATGGGGGTCAGTATTCCGCATGGAGCCTTATATGGGGGTCAGTATTCCGCATGGAGCCTTATATGGGGGCCAGTATTCCGCATGGAGCCTTATATGGGGGTCAGTATTCCGCATGGAGCCTTATATGGGGGTCAGTAGTCCGCATGGAGCCTTATATGGGGGCCAGTATTCCGTATGGGGCCTTATATGGGGGCCAGTATTCCTTATGGGGCCTTATATGGGGGGCAGTATTCCGTATGGGGCCTTATATGGGGGCCAGTATTCCGTATGAAGCATTATATGGGGGCCACTATTCTGTGTGGAGCGATTCACCGGTTTCTGAGCTATTGTGGAATTTACAATAGATATCACTCATGTAATGTAAGAAGTGAAATCTTTGCATTGTACTATATATATATATATATATTTCTCCACCGTATCTCTGCATCATGAATCGTGGTATGTGTTAAAGGGGCCCACAGAGACTCTTTCGCCCGGGGCCCAGAAAAACCTGGAGCCGGCCCTGCTGCTCACCCACCGAATCCATCAAATCCTTCCACACCTGCAATGCCGAAACATACCTATGCTAGGAGTAACTGAAGTCCTAACCAGATTCAATGCAGTACCGACACCAGATCCCATAACTACCGGGGCCACTCCGCCTCCAGCTGCTCCACATCCGACGCCAGCTCTCGAAACCGATCCCACTGGAAGCGATATAAATCAACAGCAATAGAATTCTGTACCCCCAGCAAATGTGCAGTACGAAACAATATGACGCGCCCTTAGGGCTATGGGGTACTCGGCAGCCTGGCCTATGTATGCTGGTATGGCGGGGATATCACGGTGGCTGGCCCGGTCCGTGACCCAGGGCAGTCAATAAAAAGGGGAATTATTTATAGGGAATTTGGAAAGTTTGTGACGCCACCTGTGGAATGCGGCAAAAAGGGGGGGGCGCTGTTGCGGAGCAGTCCTCTGAGGCAGATGGTAGGGCAGCTTGTGATGGAACGGCTCCCCACAAGTGGAGCAGGCCTCAGGGCAGTGTGGGATGTAATGGGTGGTGGTGCAGGGGAGAGAGACGGCAGGACGGTCCCAGAGGAAAGACGGACACTCACACGGGGGTAAGTTTCAGTACCTTTACTGGTGAAGATGCAGGCACGGTCCAGGGTACTCCGGACGAAGGCCGCACTTTTGGACTCTCCCCAGTGAGCGGGTATAGCGCCTCCTGATCCATGGCTTTACTCGCTAAGCTTCTGACCTGCCTGGAGCTAGGCCTAGCTTGGTTACTGTCTCTCTCTCCCTTGCACCTGCTGACCTGGTGGTAGGGCCTCCTCATGGAGATCACTCTCAATGGTTGCTGGGGCCTCCGTGACTCCTAGCCCTGGTACTGTAGTCAGCGTTTGTTTAAACCTAGGACCTGCAGTCCTCCAGGGGTTCCGGTGGTCCCTACTGGGTATAAAGGGACCCCGTAGGCGTGGACCCGATGTCCGGTATATATCTCGGGGTGAGCCTGGTATGCTCCTCTGCCCCCTCGCTACTTCTTCCTTCTCCTCTCGCCTTCGGCCACACTCAGGGCCCTCACTAGGCCTTCACTCATGCTTTAGCCTTGGCTCGCCTAAGCACAGCAGCCAGCGTGCTGCCTCTTCACTGCTCTCTGAGCGTCAGCACGCTCTCTCTCTCAGTCTGAGAGACTAATTACTAACTAACTAACTAACTGACTGAGCTTCCTGGCTCCACTCTCCCTATATATATATATCCCTAACGGGCTCCTTCTGCTGGTCTGAGGTGGTAGGGTGGATGTGTGTGAATGTGTGAGGGCCTCTTGTGGAGAAGTCCATCCATGCACCCTTTTGGGTTCTGTGGCACCAGTGCGTAGCAGGGGGCCACATATATATGGCAATTCAGACATCTGACCACAAGATGTCGCAACAGAGATACGACCGGCGGGGAATCCGCTGTAATGTTGTTAATACAACGAACCACACTCAAATTATAACAAAAGAAACACACTTTTTTATTTTTCAATTCCGCACCCCAAACCTCCAACGCTACCACAACTGGAAACATCTCCAGCAATGCCAAATTTTTCTTCAACCCAGCATGCATTCAAGACTCAGGACACTCGCTAACGCACCACCAGCTGTTGAAGTACACTCCAAAAACAAAAGAACAAGAAGCATCAGTGTATAAAACTAAATCTACATTAGACATTTCTTTCTCCAACCAAACTGATTTTCCATTATACAACTGCAGAAAAATTGCCCACACGGCCAAGTCAGCCTTGTGCTCTGCAATCAACCTCACAAAATGCAACGATCAGTGAATATGAATAGTGGTACCAGAGTACCAATAACAGGGCAAAAATATTAAAAGGACTGATTTATTAATACACACACAACGCGTTTCGGTGGACACAGCCACCTTCATCAGGTGTGACAAGCAGCAAACAATTGATCCTTATATACACTTGACTAGGTATACAATTACTTAAAAGGGGTGGGGCCAGATACAGAGTAATACCTCTATATTAACCCCTTGAGTTCATATATGCTCAATAGAGTAAAAAGGATTGTTATAAAATAATGCCTAATGAAGCATATAGGGTTCTTATAAAAAGGATTCGCTGTAAAAAAAAAACTTGTGAATCCTATAATCTTAATACTTCATAGGATATATTGTCATCTACCACCCTATATTTTAGATTATATAAAAAATAATAATAATAATTTTTACATACAACATAAAACAATGCATAAATATAAAGTATAAAATTACAATCAGTTTCTATCATTGTAATTAGGAAAAGTAGACGAAGAAAGGAAAGAGAAAAAAAAAAGAGAAAAAAAAAAAAAAAAAAATCCCCCCCCCAAAAAAATAATAATAATAAATAAAAAAAAAAATCCCCCCAAAAAAAAAAAAAAAATCCCCGCAAAAAAAAAAATCCCCAAAAAAAATAAAAATAAAAAAAAAATATAAAATTTTTCTTTAAATTTTTTCTCCTTTCTCTCTCTCCTCCCTCTCCCTCTCCTCCCTCCTCCCCTCCCTCTCTCCTTTCCCCTCTTCCCTCCTTCTCTCTCTCCTCCCCCCTCCTCCTCCATATAAAAGATATATATAATAAATTTGCTAAAATATGAAAACAATTATTTAAAAAGTTGTCTTCTCTATATTAAGGTTCAAACCTTCAGGAGACAAGGTTCCCATTTTGAAAATCCAATAATTTTCACGTGTAATGAGACGATTTAGTCTATCAGGGTGTGTATCAACTATATGATCAATGATAGTTAGTTTTAGGTTATTAGGATTTTTTTGATGTTCTTTTAAGAAATGATTAGAAACACTGTGTAGGGGAAAGCCGTTTCTAATGTTTTGGCGATGTTTATTTAATCTGGAGTGCATTTCCTGGATAGTGCGGCCAATGTATTGCAGGCCGCAGGTGCACTGGAGCAGATAGATCACATATGAGGACTGACATGTAAGTCTAAAGCGAATGGGATATATCTCTCCAGTGACCGCAGAGACGAATGTTTTGGCTCCGTTATCAATGGATTGACAGCATAAGCATTTAGGGACATTACATTTATAACATCCATTATTGCTAATAGGAGCTGAATGGTTCGGTCTTCTACCAATTGTTGTATTGCTAGGGGCTATATAGTTTCCTAGATTTTTACTCCTCCGATATATGACATGAGGAAATTCCGGTAAATGACCAGTTAATATTGGATCATTACTTAAAATGAACCAGTATTTTTTTAATAAACTGGATAACACTTGCGTAGGTTTACCATAAGTAGTAATCAGATTTAAACTGAAATCGTTGTTTGGCTCTTGACTGGTATTCTTGGATTTGTTGATACACAAGTTCTGTGATAGGGATCTAGTTTTGGAGAAAGCATCCTCTAATAATTTCCGGGGGTATCCCTTAGCTCTAAAACGTTTTTGTAAAACCTTAGATTCCAGAAAAAAATCTGAATCATGTGTAC
Organism: Phyllobates terribilis; assembly: GCF_046119375.1. NCBI lineage: Eukaryota > Metazoa > Chordata > Amphibia > Anura > Dendrobatidae > Phyllobates > Phyllobates terribilis. The sequence goes on from NW_027362773.1 coordinate 108,324,032, forward strand.
AATTTTTTCTGACACGCCAATATTGACCGTATGGAATATTTCTAATCCAGCTGGGTAGATGGCCACTGTCAAATTCAAGATAGCTATTTACATCCACTTCCTTAAAGTGGGTAGATGTGGATATTTTACCTGAATTGTCTATATTTATCTGAAGGTCAAGATATTGAATATTACTCCCAGATATGGTAGAGGTAAAGGAAAGACCCCAGTCGTTAGAGTTTAATTCATCAATAAATTTGGCAGCCTCCACAGTATTTCCCCTCCATATGATAAACAGATCATCTATAAAGCGGCGGTACATAACGATGGGTTTATCGGCGCCGAGGGATTGCGCGATGTGGATAGACTCGAATGCCCCCATATATAGATTTGCATAACTGGGGGCAAACCTCGTCCCCATCGCGCAGCCCCTCAGCTGCCGATACATCACCCCCTCAAAAGAAAATACATTGTTCTCAAGAATGAAAGTTATACCCCTCAATAAAAATTTTTTTTGAGGATCTTATAAGTTAGGGTCCTCATCTAGGAATATTTTAATTGCCTGTAAACCCAATACATGTGTGATATTGGAATAAAGAGAGCTTATATCGAGTGTAATAAGAAGACAGCCTGGAAGAGGGGGTAATTCTCTCAATATTGTAATTAAATGTGTAGAATCCTTTAAATGAGAATCTAGGGATAAAACGTACTTCTGTAAAAAAAGATCAATATAGTGGGATAAGTTGGATGTGATAGAATTAATACCAGAAATAATAGGACGTCCAGGGGGATTAAATTTATCTTTATGAATTTTGGGTAAAAAATAAAAATAAGGGACTTTGAATTTTTTAATGTCTAAAAAGGATTTTTCTTTTTTATTGAGGAAGCCAGCTGTAGAGGCCCCTGCTACAAGTCCTTTGTACTCACAAAATGCAACGGGCATTTAACCCTCGCCGTGGAATGAGACAACCTACACGAAAAAACGCTACCCATAGGTAAGATTCTGCAAGCAAAATTAAGTTTCCCTAAAAGAGATTGCAGAAGCCTCAAACGCAATTTCCTAGCCTGTAAGGCTTCCTGTACGGAATTATTCAAATCCACCAGTTTCTCTGCTGGCAACCTGCATTCCATTTGGACGAAATCAAGCTTAATCTCCAAAAACTTTAAAACTGTAGACAGGCCTTCTGTCTTGTTGACGCGCCCAGGGGATGGGGACGACTCGGCGACTTGCTACTTGTGTTTTATGTCTTTCTAGTCCTTGCTTTTAATGCATATCCAATACAGTTTTCTTTTAGGGTTTTTTTTCTATATGTTAGTCATTCACACTTATATTTATAGCTCTCAGAATAAAGTGATACGAAAAAATAATTATTTCTATAAAATAGTTTTTATTGTGTAAAATGCAAAAGATATAAAAAAAGGATATAATTGGGGTACCGCTGTAAACGTACTGACCAAAAGAATAACATTGCCTTATCAATTTTACCACACGCGGAACTGCATTAAAAAAAAAAATTACAGAATTGTTGGTTTTTGTTTATTCCTCCTCCAAAAAATCGGTATAGAAAGCGATCAAAAAATGTCAAATGCCAGAAAATGACACCAATAAAAAGTCAACATGTCCCTCAAAAAACAAGCCATCACATGACTCTGTCACCCGAAATCTGGAAAAATTATAGCTCTCAAAAAATGGCGACGCAAAACTTAGTCTTTGAAAAAAAAGCGTATTTTCGTGTGTGACAGCTGTCAATCATAAAAAACCAATATGAATCTGATATCGCTGTAATCGCACCGACCCGAATAATAAAGTCATCTAATCAATTATACTGCACGAGGAACGGCGTAAAAAATAAACTCTAGGTTTGTGCTATGGTCAGGGTTGGGCTAGGGTTAGGGTTGGGCTAGGGTTGGGTTGGGCTAGGATTGGGCTTGGGTTAGAGTTAAGCTAGGGTTAGGGTTGGGCTAGGGTTAGGGTTGGGCTAGTGTCAGAGTTGGGTTAGTGTTGGGCTAGGGTTAATGTTGGGCTAGGGTTAGGATTGGGCTAGGCTTAGGGTTGGGCTAGGGTTAGGGTTGGGTTAGGGTAGGGTTAGGGTTAGGGTTGGGCTAGGGTTAGGGTTGGGTTAGGGTTGGGCTAGGGTTAGGGTTGGGCTAAGGTTAGGGTTGGGTTTGTGCTAGGGTTAGGGTTAGGATTGGAGTTGTATTAAGGTTGGGGTTGTATTGGGGTTGGGGTTGGGATTTTTTTAAAAGTAAAGAAAAAAAAAATGACGACGATATGGCGAGTGACATGCTCGAGTCTCCGCCACATATGTTTTGCAGCTATTATATAGCCAAAAAAACCTTGCGGGGATTGCCTGCCATGCATGAGCGATCGCCATATGTTTTTTTGGGTGTCTAATAACCGTGAAACATGCCGGGCAGGGACTCGAGCATGTCACTCCAGCACCTGTGATACTTGGTGCTTACCCGAGTACCCGATGCAAACTCAAGTAGCGAGCACTTGCGCTCGAGACTAAAGACAACTTATTCAATATGATGACCTAATGTTTTCAAATTATGTGTCGTACCTCTGGGTTCAAAATGTTCACTATACCCCTTGATAAAATCCTTGAGGGGTCTAGTTTCCAAAATGGTGTCACTTGTGGGGGGATTTCCACTGTTTAGGCACATCAGGGGCTCTCCAAAAGCAACATGGCGTCTGCTAATTATTCAAGCAAATTTTACATTCAAAAAGTCAAATGGCGCTCCTTCCCTTCCAAACCCTGCCGTGCACCCAAACAGTGTTTTTTCCCCACATATGGGGTATCGACGTGCTCAGCAGAAATTGCTCAACAAATTGCATGGTGCAATTTCTCCTGTTACCCTCATGAAAATGCTAAATTGGAAGCTGAAAAACATTTTTGTTGGAAAAATGTGAAAATTTTATTTTTACCACTCAATGTTCTAAACTTCTGTGAAGCACCTGGGGGTTCAAAGTGCTCACCACACACCTAGATAAGTTCCCTGTGGGGTCTAGTTTCCAAAATGGTGTCACTGTTTAGGCACATCAGGGGCTCCCCAAACGCAACATGGCATCGGCTAATTATTCAAGCAAATTTTACATTCAAAAAGTCAAATGGCGATCCTTCTCTCCCGAACCCTGCCGTGCGCCAAAACAGTGGTTTTCCCTCACATATGGGGTATAAGCGTGATCAGGAGGAATTGCACAACAAATTTTGTTGTCTATTTTTTCCCGATACCCTGGCAAAAATAAAAAAAATGGGGTCTAAAGTAACATTTTTTTGAAAAAAGTTAAATGTTCATTTTTTTCTTCCATATTCCAAAAATTCCTGTGAAGCACTTAAAGGTGGTTTTGAGCACCTTGATGGGTGCAGTTTTTAGAATGGTGTCACTTTTGGGTGTTTTCTGTTATAAAGGCCCCTCAAAGTTACTTCAAATGTGATGTGGTCCCTAAATTTTAATTAGAAGATTATAAATTCAAGGTGATGTAATTGAAAAAAAAAATCTATATATAGAGAATGGGGTATTAGAAAATACAATAAAAAATAAATATAAAATTAGCGCTGATCTAATTGAAGAGCATAGACAGTGGAGTAGTAAAATAATAAAGTTTTATTTTTAGATAAAAGATACAATTAAAAATATCTACATGCGTATAGTAAATATTGGTTGTTTAAAAGGCTAAAAATAAGGCACAAAGGGTCCTGGGGTATTGTTCAGACCTGGATGTAGATTAAGGTGGATCCTATTAGGAGAAGAGAGGAAGAATGATGTTAATATGAATTACATGCTAGGGTAAGTTTAAAAGAAGTTAGAAGGACAGGGACGTACCTGTGGAAGGGTACAGGTATTGTTTATCTTCTATTAACCCTAGGTGGGGTTTGTGTGGATCCTGGTTGAGGACTTACTTGGGGTCTCTGGAAGTTAGTTCGTTGGCACAATAGTATTATCCTAGAGCGATTTAAGGTATACTTGGTTTATGGGGGGTGTAACCGATGACATCCGGTGTAAAGGTATGGTATAGGAAGGGTAGTTACCTGGTACAAGCAGCCGGTACCTGGAGTATCAGGTGGACTGCCAGGTGGATGCATTCACTCCTGGTGTATCGGTCTGGGATTTTTTTTGAAGATTGGCCCAGTGGGTGGCTCTAGGGGAAAGAAGTGTAAGGGACGAGGAAAAAATGACACAGTGGGTGTGAGAATCTGCCAGAGCTTGCTGGGGGTATCTTTAGGTGCAATAAAATGCAGGAGATATATAGTAAATAGTACCGTATATATAATGGATATAGGAGTCCTTGAAGGTACAGTGCTACTGAAGGCGATCCTTCAGGGGCAGGTAGAGGTTGTCAGATCTATTAGACTGACCTGTAGTCCAACCGATTTTTTGTGGGAAAAACTAGAAATCGCTGGTCAACTCTTAACCCTTATAAACCCCTTACAAAAAAAAAAAATTGGTTCCTAAACTGTGCTGATGTAAACTAGACATGTGAGAAATTTTATTTATGAATTATTTTGTGTGACATATCTCTCTGATTTAAAGGCATAAAAATGAAAATTTTGAAAATTGCGAAATATTCATTCATTATTGTGAAAGTCGGTTAAGAAAATAAGTCCTTCTGTAGAAAAGGATCTGGAGGACAATTGGCCAAAATATTCCTAATACAATTTTTCATCAAGCTCCAATGTGAATGGTACTGAGTCGTAAATCTTACCTTTGACTCTACTGGTCACTTCTTGGCGGAGTGTACTAGTTCATATCGACTAGTATTTCCGGCTCTAATTATGCCTATTTAATATATCATGGTATCCACTTAATCCTATGCAGCATGATCTATACTACCGGATGACAGAGACTCTAGATCAGTAAAATCAATTTTATTTGATAAATGCAAATTTAAAAAAACAGGAAAGAAAGAACAGAGTGGGGACAAGAAACCCCCAATGCAGAGAGGTGCAATGTAAAGCTGCGTTGCATCAATATAAAATTACTACATAAATAAAGATCCTAACAGGTATGACTAGGAGCTAGAACAGAGCCGAACAATGTACAATTCCAAAAATTGGTAAGATATAGATGGGAGTATCCATAAAGTGCCAACACTGCATGGTGGGATATGTATTACCAGAATGATAAATATCCAAATGCTAATTACTACCAGCCAAAGATAAAGATAATATAAAGTAAAGTGCCTGTATACTTTGGTGGTCATTAAGCTCCTATCTGCCAATACATCCTAACAGAGTACCTAAATGAGTACAGCTCTGCTTACATATACTTCCATCACAATAACATACAAACAAGGGATCACTTAGGTGTAGTAGTAAATTAATTGTAGTTGCGTTGTATGTCAGGGACAAGACGCAAGTGTATAGCTTCACCTCTCAGAACCCGTATGCCGTTTCGCATCACGCTTCCTCCGGGGGTGTGTCAGTACTCTAAGGGGCCAGTGTATATATAGTGTGGTCTATCCAATCCGGTTACTTAATGCATAGGAGCAGAAAGGAACAGTGCCAAGGATAGGCGTAATCCTAGAAGGAGCGGTCAGCATTCAAATGAACTGACGTGATATTGTGCAAATTTCTAACAGCTGCGGGATTGACTGTAGCGGGGCATCGCGTGCATGCTCAGTCCCCAAAAATGCCGAGTAATGCCCATGGGCAGAGTATTTTCCCGGTGGCTGTCTTTGGCTACCAGGGGAATTTCCAGGTTCGAGCACCGCATTATGGTTACCAGTTTAATGAAAAAGGATTTGAATATTTGGAAACAATTTCTCCTCAATTTTAATGGTCGCACTTGCTGTCAGTCAGTCGAAGTCTCCAACTCTGAATTGCAGACGTTCACCGACTCTGTGGGGTCCACCGGGGTTGGTGCTATTTTTGGCAGTGAATGGTGTGCATGGCGGCATGGATTAGCTCTGGTCTGTGCGGTAACATTTCCTTCCTTGAACCATTCCCTATTGTGGTAGCTGTTGAGCTCTGGGGTCTCAGGCTCGCGAACAGAAGGGTTTGTTTCTGCTCAGACAACTCTGGAGTGGTAAGCTGCATAAATAACTTCACATCTTCCTCTTTGCCGATTCTAGCACTACTCAGGTATTTGGTTCTTCGGTGCCTTCAATTTAACATCTGGTTTAGGTCTCGGCATATTCCGGGAGTTAAGAATGTATGTGCAGATGCATTGTCACGTTTTCGTTGGCAGGCATTCTGGGATCTCATGCCGGAGGCTTCCAAGGAAGGCACGCCCTGCCCCCCGGAGCTATGGGAGGTACCAATGAGCGGATGCTATCGTTGATCCTGACTTCTTTGGTTCCAGCTACATGAAATGCTTATGATAAGACATGGAATGAGTGGTGTCTTTTCGTGGGGCCATAATTTTTTGAAAAAGATGCTTCTTCTCTTACAGGCCTCATGTTTCAGTATTTCTTACACTTGAAGGATTTGGGTGTTTCTGAAACTGTAGCTCAGAGAAAATTGGCGGGTTTAAGTTTTCATTTCCGCCTAAGGGGTATTTTTGATTTTACCAAGTCTTTTCTTATTCGTCAAGCATTGAAGGGCTGGAAAAAGAAGATAGTCAGAAAAGAATGCCCGGGTCCCATTTCTTATTCAATGCTGTGCCGCTTGATCTCCGCGACCCATATGTAAAGACAAATACAAGGCGGCCCTATACAATACCGCTTTTTCCTTAGCCTTTTTCAGGGCCCTTCGGGTTGGTGAGCTCATTGCACCGTCAAGAGAAAAGCCAGGAGGTTTACTAAGAGACAACGTTTTCATCGGCAATGAGTTTTTCATTTTTTCTTGTTTTCAGCCAATATTGCCATCCGTGTTACAGCAAACTCTCTCATGGGAACCCAAAATAAGGGTAAGTAAATGGAAGGGTTGAAGATAAAGGTGCTCCGCTCTGAAGTCAAAAGATATAATGATATTAATGAAAATACAAGTACTAGGATTACTTGGCACCAAAAAACAGAAAACTAAATTAAAAAGATGTGAGAAGTAGTGATGAGTGAGTATGCTCTGTTAACCCTTTCGGCGAGCATGCTCGGGCGAACACTAAGTATCTTCAGCATGCTCAGGTGTTATGTTTCATTCTCTTTGTGTCCATGATTTGCGACTGTTTGACAGCTTTAATACATGTGAGGAATGCTTAAGAAACAGATATTCCTCACATGTATTAAAGCTGTCAAACAGTCGCAAATCAGGGCACAGAGAGACTGAAAGATAACACCTGAGCACGCTGAAGATACTCGGTGTTCGCCTGAGCAAGAGCGCCGAAAGGGTTAACAGAACATACTCACTCATCACTAGTGGGAAGGGTAAAATATGGCATAAATCACCAGGAGATAAAAACAATCACCAATAAAAATAGTCACCTAAGAACACATGAAACCTAACTAGCATTAAATAAACATTACAACATTGATCCAAAGCCGGGGGTCTCGTTAAGGCCCTATGGGCTTAAAATGCAGAATCGAAAGATCCATCTGCTTTCTAACTGGGCTAATACTTTTCCAAAATCCCCTCCCCTTTGACCCAAATCAATCTGGTCGATAGCCCTAACTTTAAGACCTTTAGGGCTACAACTATGGTATAACTTAAAATTATGCAGAATAGTCTTAAGTACAGTGGGGTCATCAATACTACTTGCTTTTTTGATGTCCCGCACATGCTCCCTTACCTGTATCTTCAGTTCTCTGGTGGTAAGGCCAAAGTAGAGCTTCTGCCAAGGACATTTGGAGTAGTAAATAACTCCTTTAGAGCTGCAGCCTGTCTGCTTCTTCTGCAGAGCTTCCATGGGTTTGTGCAGTCAATGGTGCTCCAGACTCCCCTGCAGGGACAATAATTGCAATGGAGGAAGCAGCTGCCAGTCCCAGCCCAACTATGACACATTCTTAATGTGGGTCAAAGATGCTCCGTGCCTGCGACTCCACTTCTCCTGAACAAAGGCGGCCTTCTGGTGGTTGGGATGTATATAAGGGGGTCACTTCCCGTTTTTGAGTGGTGGCACTTAACAAAAATAATAATTTAATAGATCATAAATTAAAAAGTAAGTCATGCACTGGATGACGAAACACAGAAGGAGGCAACACATTACATAATGGTGGTATAGGGGTCCAGAACATTAAGGTAACAACATGTTCCAAGTGCATATCAAAAGAGCTGAGCCTATAGACAAGAAACTGGACATAGAGTATGATACAAATAGTCAGATGGACACCTCTAAGTATACAGTATACAGTGCCTACAATTAGTATTCAACCCCCTGCAGATTTAGCTGGTTGACACATGCGGAATTAACTTGGCATTGTGATATTTGTACTGTAGATCAGCCTGGAAGTGGGAAATGCACTGCAGCAACTTTTTTTTTTTTTTTTTTTTAAACGTTAAAAGTTAATTCAGAGTGTCATTTATTATTCAACCCCTCAAACCACAAGAATTCTGTTTGGTCCCCCTAAAGTATTAAGAAGTAGTTCAGGCACCAAGAATAATGAGCTTCACATGTGTGGATTAAAGATCTCTTTTGCCAGCCTTTTCTGACTATTTAAGACCCTCCCCAAACTTGTGAACAGCACTCAGACATGGTCAACATGGGAAAGACAAAGGAGCATTCCAAGGCCATCAGAGACAAGATCGCGGAGGGTCACAAGGCTGGCAAGGGGTACAAAACCCTTTCCAAGGAGTTGGGCCTACCTGTCTCCACTGTTGGGAGCATCATCCGTAAGTGGAAGGCTTATGGAACTACTGTTAGCCTTCCACGGCCTGGACAGCCTTTGAAAGTGTCCTCCCGTGCCGAGGCCAGGCTTGTCCGAAGAGTCAAGGCTAACCCAAGGACAACAAGGAAGGAGCTCCGGGAAGATCTCATGGCAGTGGGGACATTGGTTTCAGTCAATAGCATAAGTAACGTACTCCACCGCAATGGTATCCGTTCCAGACGAGCCCGTAAGGTACCTTTACTTTCAAAGCGTCATGTCAAGGCTCGTCTACAGTTTGCTCATGATCACTTGGAGGACTCTGAGACAGACTGGTTCAAGGTTCTATGGTCTGATGAGACCAAGATCGAGATCTTTGGTGCCAACCACACACGTGACGTTTGGAGACTGGATGGCACTGCATACGACCCCAAGAATACCATCCCTACAGTCAAGCATGGTGGTGGCAGCATCATGCTGTGGGGCTGTTTCTCTGCCAAGGGGCCTGGCCATCTGGTCCGCATCCATGGGAAGATGGATAGCACGGCCTACCTGGAGATTTTGGCCAAGAACCTCCGCTCCTCCATCAAGGATCTTAAGATGGGTCGTAATTTCATCTTCCAACAAGACAACGACCCAAAACACACAGCCAAGAAAACCAAGGCCTGGTTCAAGAGGGAAAAAGTCAAGGTGTTGGAGTGGCCTAGTCAGTCTCCTGACCTTAACCCAATTGAAAACTTGTGGAAGGAGCTCAAGAATAAAGTCCACATGAGACACCCAAAGAACCTAGATAACTTGGAGAAGATCTGCATGGAGGAGTGGGCCAAGATATCTCCACAGATCTGTGCCGGCCTGATCAGGTCTTATAAAAGACGATTATTAGCTGTAATTGCAAACAATGGTTATTCCACAAAATATTAAACATAGGGGTTGTATAATAATTGACCCACACTTTTATGTTTAAAATTTAATAAAATTCAACTGAGCAACATAACTTTTTGGTTTGTAAGATTTATGCTTCTGTTCATAAAACCTACTCTCGTTTGCAGTTTGAAGGCTCTAACTTATTTGCATCTTATCAAACCAGCTAAATCTGCAGGGGGTTGAATACTACTTGCAGGCACTGTATGTATATACTCATGGACTATCCTACCCCTGACATGACGCCAACCCTGGTGCTTGTTTCGGCACAACTGGCTAATAGAGCAGACTTGATTGGCACATGCTATGATTAGAGTTTGGGATCAGGCGCAACTCTCTGAATAAGTCATGTACTGTGTAACATCAGAACATGCGACCGGAGTCCCAATCCACATGAAGTGATACGCGGAAGGGAGTCTGATCACACGACCACAACAGCCGCTGCTCTAGATACAGCCGGGGATGCAGCCTGTCCTCCTGCCCCGCACATGTGCACCACCGGTAGTATGCCAGTGTATCAGCCAGAAAGGAAAACTTACAGCAGCTGGCAGGACTCCTAGCAATGAAGTTCTATCATACCACATACTGAATATCAGAACTTGACTGTGACGTCATCCTCCTTCCTCCCCTTCTATACACCAACCTACCCGCCTTCATCAGTGTATGATTGGGCATTTTTTCATAAGAAAAAAACTCATTTGTCACCACCCGACTGTTTATATAATAATTATTGAAAACTTAAGATCATACTGAATAGATTTTTTGTAAATCTTAAAATCATTCAATAAAAAATTATTTAAAAAAAAAAACTTACCTTTTTTTTTTTTTACTCTGCCGCTGTACTGCTGAAGCAGCATAAGAAAGCTCTGAGGAGCCTAAGGGGAAGCCAAAAAATTGTTCAATAGTGTTTAGAATGGAGAAGAAAGGACGGGAGGGTCGGTGAGTTTAGAAGTCGGGAACTGAATAGGGAAATGCTTTTCTCTCACTATGGGTAAAGGCCCACCAGTAACAGCGATAGACATTTAACTATTGGTTTCTTCCATTAAGATATACAATATAGTATAAAGATATAAAGGAAAGACACAATATTATGAGCCTCAGTGTAACAACACGTCACAGACTATAATGGGGGAAGCTTTTACTTACTTTGGTGGACGTTGTGCTTTTTCATCTTTTCTGGTGCTGAAGAAATAGAAGAAATGATCACAAATAAATACCCTATAAAATAATTATCGGGAACAAAGCCTAGTCCCAATAGGACACAGACAATAAACATAAAGTCTCTCCTATACATTTCTACATGATGTAGATATCTGGATAGATGTCATTACTAATTATTAACTCCTAGTATAAATATCACTTTCACATTCGTGGTGACTGATCTTCTGCCAGGATGAATCATTGAATACTTTTGCATCTAGAAGACAGCAATTAGGACATAAGGGGGCGTCCATTTGTGGGAAGAGGGTAAAGTACCTACATGTATTTGACATGGCTCCTGCTCGATCTTGTGAAGCATTTTGGTATCCACCATTTCCGTTTGCATCTTAAAAATATCCAAACAAAGAAATTGAGATACAGGTGACGCGCCCCCTGGGACATATTCCTTTCTGAGGGGAATACCCGGCACCGGATCAGATGGGGGGTTGTAGTCTCCGAGCGGCTGTGACCCGGTCCCGTGCCCAGGGCGTCAAGCTCAGTGTTATGTGGCAGTCTTTACTGATGTTATTAAAGTTCGTTGTGTCGACTACGCCACCCGTTGTGATGCGGTCACTGTGGCCGCCGCTGCAGCAGGGTCCGCTGAGGCTGATGGTGGATGCGCAGCTTGGTGGGATAACCCCCAACGGGAGGGGTATAGCCTCAGAGGGGACAGGCGCAGAGGATGGGGGTTGTGGTGGTGCGGTGCAGCCGGTAATGATGACAGACTCGGGTAGTGCAGTTAAGGGTCTTTACTTACTGCAGATGTTCCTGGTCACTCTAGCTCCAAGTGACCTCCCGAGCCGTGCTGCGTCCACCAGGTCCTGGATCCGGCCAACCCCCAAACAAGTCCGGAGCGTGGCCCTGAGCTCTCCCTCTGTCCTTACTTCAGCCGTCCCCACCAGTGATTCACCTAAGTCCAGCTCCCTCGGGCCTTCTGTTGGGCAACCTATGGCCTTAGGTTCCCTGACCCTTCCTGTGGTGTGCCTTCAGGGTGAATGTAGTGGGTGACCGTGACAGACACTGCCCACGGTCTCCGGTCTCTGGCTGGGGAATGTCTTTGCCCCCACCAGCTTGGGTTCCGGTACCCTCTTGCTGACTCCTCACCCGGTGTTCTTATTTGGGTTCTTGGGTCCCTTCTTTGTCCCCCTCTGGGTCTTTCTTCACTCCACTCTCTCTCCAGGGCTGTTGTTTCTTTCTCTCTCTTTCTGCAGGCTTGTCCTCTGCAGCTGACTGACTCTCTGCGTCTGACCCTGATCCTAGTTGGTGCCCTCCTTATATATCCCTCTATGTGTGAGCTCAGGTGACCAGCACCCAATGAGCTCCTACCACTACCCAGACTGCTCCCCCTATCTGCCCCTACACTACATGGGATGTTCCTCCCCCCTCCCACTCCAGCCAGGAACAGGCTCGGTCGCACCTGCACATTTCTAAGTGGGAGTGCCGTCGGCCTGCTCCTCTGGAATGGGATGTATGTAGTGCATGCAGTCTATCTGAGCTCAGTTCCACACTCCATCCTTACCCGGGAGTGGAATATCACACCTCTGGCTGAGGTGCAATACCCCTGTAGCAGCCGAATCCTCAGGGTGCTACACAGGCAGTTCACATTATCATCCTGATCAGTCTATGAGGATATACACAGTGATATTGTCCTGTGTAATGTGCGGCGCTTATGTCACAATATGACGTCATCGTTCAAAAGTCCAAGGTCTCATTGGAGTAAATGCCGCCATGATTGCACTTATTACTTACGACATTGGCTCTGTGTCGGCCCACGCTGTCTTTACTTTTGGCCTGTAACAAAAATGAAGTTTTTATTAGAAACAGAGAAACTTAGAAAATATCAGAAAATATCATCTAGTGTGTGTCCTTAATACTGTAAATGCAATAACTTAAAGAGAGTCTGTCAGTAGGATCGTCCCTCCTAAGCCGCCAAAATGGGCATGTAGGTCACTGGAAGTTGAATAAAATGACACCTTGATATCTGCAATCCGATGTCTTAATCCAGAGAAAGCCATATTTTCTTACCTCTCCAAAGTGGCCATGGGGCACTGGAAATGGTTTTGCTGATGGCCACTGTGACTACCACGGTTGAAGGTAGAGGAGATGATGTCCGTTTCAGTGCCCCATGGCCACATTGAAGCGGCATTGCTAATCAGACAAGACCAGGAGCCGGGAAAATTGTTCTTACTATAACCCTAGTGTAGGGGACCCCAATTCAATAACCCCCCCAATATGTACAAACATGTTTTATATCCTTCTCAGTAAAGATGAGCGAGTATAGTCGTTACTATTCGGTACTCGCTGAATAATACGGTACTCGGGCTACTCGTTACTCCGCGAGTTTCCTTGTGATTACTCGCTGAGTAACGAGTATAATTTACTGTAAGTCAATGGGAAATGCGAGTAAGCCGTATGATTGTTTAAAAGCCGGCGGTAAAAAGCCGCCGGCTTTTAAACAATCACACAGCCCCATACTGCTTCCCCGCAGCCTCCCATCCCAATCCTCCACTCCCCCCGCCGCCTCCCATCCCAATCCTAAGTTAGGACCGGGTGGAGAGCGCAGCACCAGGGAGCGGGGAGCGAAGGACCCGGGCGGGGAAGCCGGCAGTGAAAAGACTTCACCGCCGTCTTTCCTGTTTGGTGCTGCGCTCCCTGATGTATGCTCCCCGCTCCATGGTGCTTTGCTCCCCGCCCGGTCCTAACTTAGGATCGGGATGGGAGGCGGCGGGGGAGCGGGGAGCGCACATCAGGGAGCGCAGCGGTGAAGTGTTTTCACTGCCGGCTTTCCCACCGGTTATTTCAAATAAACAGCTGAGGTATCAGCTGATGCTGATCAGCTATTCATTTGAAGTAGCCGCGGTGCCCTCAGAGGGTTCATGTGAGTTCATGCTTGACTGGATGAACTCACATGAACTTTCCCACGGCCGCACAGCTCAGCTACATCTCTGGTAGAGAATCTCTACCAGAGATGTAGCTGAGATAAAGAAAAAGACTACATTGGACTACCTCGGACTGAAGATAATTTTTTTTAATAAAGATGCAATCTCTAAGTGTTTTTTTGTTTTATTTCTAATAAAAACAATTGGGCTGTGTGATTGTTTAAAAGCCGGCGGCTTTTTACCACCGGCTTTTAAACAATCATGCGGCTTACTCGCATTTCCCATTGACTTACATTGGACTCGCTACTCGTAACGAGTACCCGAGTACTCGTTACGAGTATAGCGAGTCCGATTATTTCACTACTCGCTCATCCCTACTCCTCAGTCTAAGTGATAACAAGTTATTCATCAGCTACTAAACCATATGCAGCCTATAATATCTGTATATGTCACTGTCTCTCTACTTACAGGGTGGTGGTCTCTGCGCTGTGGTCTTCTTCTCTTCTCTCTAACTCTATTCTATCCATTTCTTCTTCTCCCTCCTCTTCCTCATTACTGGACACATAACATAGACTATATGTAGTAACGCTCTCATAAATGACCACTGTTGTAATCGCTCTTTTATGGGGAGTGTTGGAGTGGCTTCATGCCCCTATTTCTCCCCAAATAACATTCATTGATCCCTTTACGAAGGTAGAACTACAGACGAGTGTATGGGCAGCCATGTTTTATATGTTCCTCCATCTCTACCCAGATATAATCAGTCATTCATCAGTTACTAATAAGCATCTACGATCGTATACATCCCATAATATCTGTATATGTCACTATCTCTCTACTTACAATGTGGTGGTCTCTGCGCTGTGGTCTTCTTTTTGTCTTATCTTAATCATTATATACTCTTCTTCCTCCTCTTCCTCACTACTGGACACATAACATAGACTATATGTAGTAACGCTCTCATAAATGACCACTGTTGTAATCGTTATAACAAGTCATTTCCCATTTACTATTAAATATCTACAATCGTCTACAATCTATAATATCAGTATATGTCACTGTCTCTCTACTTACAGTCCGAAGCTATCTCCGCTTCCATCCTCCTCTCTTATCACTGTTGTTATGTGAGCCATGTATATTTTTCCTTCCTCTTCCTCACTACTGGACATATAACATAGACTATATGTAGTAACGCTCTCATAAATGATCACTGTTGTAATCGTTATAGCAAGCCATTTCCCATTTACTATTAAATATCTACAATCATCTACAATCTATAATATCAGTATATGTCACTGTCTCTCTACTTACAGTCCGATGTTCTCTTTTCCGCCATTTTCCTCTCCTCTCTCTGATGTTACACTCTCTATAATCTCTTCTCCCTCCTCTATCTCACTATTGGACACATAATATAGAACAAATGCAGGAGGATATTTTAATTTGCAGTAGTTTTATAATTGAATTCATAAAACAAAGCAAAAAAAGCGGCATTCAGAGTTCTGCACATTTATAGTAGACGTCCCATTCCCAGAAAACTGCACCTTGTATAGTAAATAGTTTATTGCTCCTTCTGTGACCTTCCGTTCATTATCCCCGTTCTCACCAATTGACATTAATTATCCTTTTTACAGAACTACAGCCGTATCAGCCATAGGGACTGCAATAAAGAAAGCAAGTTGGACAGAGAGGTGGAGCCGGGAGAGAGAGACAAGTGCAGGAAGAGAGCTGCACAAGTCTCCCTCTCCTGCCTGACAATGATCGGTGCAGGAGAGGAGGCTGGAGGTTACCTGGAAAGGTCCTAATTAGCTCTAGGCCCCTCCCTGATGTCACTTACATGCAAGGAATTTTATAGAATGGAGGAATAGAAATGGAGAACAACTTTATTGATGGTAGGGAAATGCTCATGAATAAAGGAAAAGGATCTGACCTCAATGGTCTTTTGTTTTTGGCTCCTCCATCAGTTATTATGTATATGCAGTCATTTTTTATACTAAGTGACTGAAAGTGCCATAACTATAACTATACAATGTTCTATATTGTATGTATATATCACTTATTATATATTTAGGCTCACACGCTCCACTTACCTAATCACACTACTATTCTGACTCTTCCCAGTTGTTTCCTCTTCGTCCTCGCTGTCATCTTCCTCACTATCAGACACATAAAATAAGTCATATAAATCATATATAATGTACTTTGACATCCAGAGGACAGAGGGTTATATGAAGACTCAGGTAGTATAGTTAACCCCTTATTGAGGGCGCACTATGTCTGTATGATGCAGGCTCAAGAGTTGAGTCTGCTCCCTGCAGCACCAATGATGACTGTTACATAGCTTGCACCCAACAGTAACTGATGCAATTGGAGCTAGTCAAGATTACATTAGTTGAACCCTTTAAATGCTGCTGTGAAGTATGACAATAGTATTAAAAAGAGGATTTAACACAGCGGCTGAAACTTTGTATGCCCAGCAGCTCCCCACGCAAGGCGATCGTAGGGTGACGATTGGCTGCAATTGCAGCTAGGGGTCTGCTGGAGGCCTCCACTTCTGCCATGTGTTATCTCCTACGAAGCCCAGCCTGAACCTTCTGTACCCATAACAAGTCATTCATCAGTTATTATTAAACATCTACAATCATATCCAGCCAATAATATCTATATATCTCACTATCTGGGATTTCCCCAGTCCTCGTCTATGGTTTCCATTAATGCAGCAATGAAAGTTCTAATAACTTACTTGATGGATTCCGTGCTCGCCCAGGCTGTTTTTATTTTTTTTGGCCTATAAAAATGTAGCTTTTGTTAGAAACAGTGATACTTAAAAAACCTACAGAAAATATCACCTATATAGTGTGTCTATAATGCAGTAACAAATGATAGCATTCAGGGCATAACTGTATGGAGTAATAAGGAAAAAAATAGTTTTATGGTATCTAAGATGAACATTTACATATAGCTCTAGGGAGTGTAGAGCGAGCAGTCACATTGGGACCCCCTCATCTACCACATATATATTCATCACTGTTACAAATGGTTTTTGGTAGTTGAGGGGCCCTGTTACATATTTTGTATTGGAGCCCAAGAGGTTGAAGTTACACCTCCGATTGCATCTACGTCTCATATTGAAAAGAAACTGACGACTACAAACAGTGAGAGTCGTGGACCATGATTGCACCAGTTACTTACGGCAATGACTCTTCATTAGGCCCTCCGATGTTTCTATGGGACTCAACGTGCCTGAAATGAAAAAAATACATCTCTGGTTAGAAGAATTGATACTTAGGAAGCCAATGGATAAAATTATCTGCCGTGATGTGCAGAAAGGCTGTGCACTCTCTCACCGGCAACAAAACAGAGCGCACTGTCAGTGCACATTGTAAGACGAATTCCCAGCTTGCAGAGACCAGCACCGCCTCTGTAATTAACGCAACTTGTGGGGGCCGGTGCTTGTCTCTGCAAGCTGGGTATTCATCTTACAAGGTGAAGTGACAGTGCACTCTATTTTGTTGCTGGCTCATTACTACTGATCTGAGCTGGTGAGAAAGTGCACTGTCTTTGTGCACAGTGCACAGTGCACATCACACAGGGACTAGCCCAGCCCTTGAAATGAAGGTCACTGTTGATGCTTCATTTCAGGGAGAGGGCAGAGGCAGTGACTGCAGCTTCTACCCCCTGATGGTGTTTTGTTTGAGTGTCCCAGCATGCACTGGGATTTTCAAACAAAGCCTCATCAAAAAGGAAGTAAGAAAAAAAAGATGTCACATGCCTGCAAAGAATTTTATAGAATGGAGGTACAGAAAGGGAGAACAACTTTATAGACGGTTCGGAAATGCTCATGAATTCAGAATTTGATGTTTTATACCATGTGGCTTAAAATGCCATAACTATAAGTGCATAATGTTCTCTGTTGTATGTATTTATCACCCATTATATATTTAGTCTCAGACTCTCCACTTACCTACTCATAG
This sequence comes from Phyllobates terribilis, assembly GCF_046119375.1. Taxonomy (NCBI): domain Eukaryota; kingdom Metazoa; phylum Chordata; class Amphibia; order Anura; family Dendrobatidae; genus Phyllobates; species Phyllobates terribilis. The sequence continues at coordinate 108,341,662 of NW_027362773.1, forward strand.
TCCAATTTTCACTCTCCCAAGTTGGTTCCTCCTGTTCTTCCTCACTATTGGACACATAAAATAAGTGATATAAATCATATATAATCTACACTGACATCCAGATAACACTGAGCTATATGACGACTGGGGTATATCCTGAATGAAGAGTCCCGGTTAACCACTTTTTGGGGGCGCACAGTCTCTGTATGGTGCGGGCTCAAGAGTTGAGTCTGCTCCCTGCAGCACCGTTGATGGCTCTGTTACATAGCTGACACCCAACAGTAACTGATGTAATTGAAGCTAGCCGTGATTGCATTAGTTTAACCCTTTAAATGCTGCTGTGAAGTATGACAGCAGTATTAGAAAGGGGATTTATCTTGTTGGCTGTCACTTTGTATGCCCGGCAGCTCCCCACGCAGTCGATTGTAGGGTGCCGATTGGCTGCCATTGCAGCTAGGAGTCTACTGGAGGCCTCCACTTCTGCCATGTGTGATCTCCTACAAAGCCCAGCCTGAACCTTCTGTACCCATAACAAGTCATTCATCAATTACTATTAATCATCTACAATCATATCCAGCCAATAATATCTATATATCTCACTATCTCTCTACTTATATTCCGATGTTATCCTCTCTGCTGTTCTCCGCTTTAATCTCTACCACTTTATTAATGCTGTTATCTTCCTCTTCCTCTCTACTGAATACATAACATAACTCTTTATAAGTGAGGGTTAAAGGGGGTCCACACATTGCAATCATGGTGCATTTTTTTACAATGGTTTCCCAAAATCATTGCAAAACTGTGATTTTGGGAAAACCTGAGACAGCAATAAAAGTTCTGATAACTTACCTGATGGATTCCACGCTCGCCCAGGCTTTTATTGGTGTAATTGGCCTATAAAAATGTAGCTTTTGTTAGAAACAGTGATATTTAAGAAACCTACAGAAAGTATCATCTATATAGTGTGTCTATAATGCAATAAAAATGATAGCATTCAGGGGCATAACTATATGGAGTAATAAGGAAAAAAATAGTTTTATGGATCTGAGATGAACATTTACATATAGCTCTAGGGAGTGTAGAGCGAGCAGTCGCATTGGGACCCCCTCATCTACCACATATATATTCATCACTTTTACAAATGGTTTATGATAGTTGAGGGGCCCTGCTACATATTTTATATTGGAGCCCAAGAGGTTCAAGTTACATCTCCGATTGCATCTACATCTCATAGTGAAAAGAAGCTGAGGACTACAAACAGTGAAAGTCGTGGACCATGATTGCGCCAGTTACTTACGGCAGTGACTCTTCATTAGGCCCCTCGATGTTTCTGTGGGACTCCATGTGCCTGAAATGAAAAAAGTACAGCTCTGTTTAGAAGAAGTGATGCTTAGGAAGCCTATGGATAAAGTTATCTGCCGTCTTAAGGCAGTGCACTCTCTTTCCGGCAACAAAGCAGAGCGCACTGTCAGTAGTGCGCATTGCAAGATGAATTCCCAGCATGCAATGACCAGCACCGCCTCTGCAATTAACGTAACTCGTGGGGGCCAGTACTCGCCTCTGCAAGCCGGGTATTTGTCTTACAAGGTGAACTGACAGTGCGCTCTGCTCTGTTTCCAGGCTCATTACTGCTGATCTGAGCCAGCAAGAAAGCGCACTGTCTTTATGTACCGTGCACAGTGCACATTGTGCAGATACTAGCCCATCCCCTGAAATGAAGGTCAATGCTGTCGCTTTGTTTCAGGGAGAGGACAGAGGCAGTGACCGCCGCTTCTATCCCCTAATGAGTAATGACGCTTTGTTTGAGAATCCCAATTTTCAAACGAAGCGTCATCAAAAAGGAAGTAGGAAAAAGAAAGAAAAGCAGTTAAATAGTGTTGTGAGAGAACGATAGGGAATTTTTATTTAAAGTATAAATTGTAAAATACAATAAAGAAATATTATCTATATAACGTGTCCCTCAGATAACAGCATGGACATCACCTCCAGAATCTATATAGCTCTACGTTCACATAGGTTGTACTGCACAGTATGATTATCCTTTAATCTAGGGCTCCAAGACAATATTTGGTCGATCAGGAGTCTGGGTAAATTTTTGGTGTTACTGTAATTTGCTCATGACCTCATTGTTATCCTACAGGGGAAAGGGATGAGCAACAGTATGAAGAATTAAATGGGGTCTAAATTCTTTATTATTGAAAGCAATTGTATCCTTCATATGGAAACATTGTAAATGCCCATGAGTGAGAGCGGCAATGCCATGATACCATCACTGTGGAGTCCTCCCCTTATTGGGACACATACTACTCCTATAGGAATGTGGTAGGAAGATAAATACCTGAATGTTCTCTTGGTGTTCTCTATTGTCTCAATCAATCTGTTATGGAAAAAGCCAAGAAAAAGACAATGAATAATATTACACACAAACATTTACAAAAATGGTAAGAAGATAAATGATACTATTGAGGCTTAATATAACCAGTGCATTATTACAGAGAGAATATGGGAGAATGCGTTATCCCAGTAATATCAGATACATACATCCCACCCGGATATTCCTCCTCCTCCACTGCTGGCTTCATCCTATTAAAGCGTCAGGGTATGTGCCCACGATGCAGATTTGAAGCAGAAATCTCCTTGCAGAAAAAGCGCATGCGGATTTTACATGCGTTTTTTTCAAGCGTTTTTCCAAGCGATTTTGAACATCACTTGGAAAAAGGCTTAACAAGTTGGTCACACAATATAAATCCATGCAACTGGGAAAAAAAACCTTATACTCACCTCTCCGGCGGCCCTCGGTCTCCTCCCGTCCTCTCTCCTCGGCGGCCCACGGTGTACTGGCAGAACCTGCGGTAACGTCATTTAGTCAGCTGATGGTCACACGACCATCACCTGACTGCTGACGTCAGCAGTCGCGTGACCATCAGCTGACTAAATGACGTCACCGCAGGTCCTGCCAGTACACCGTGGGCCGCCGAGGAGAGAGGATCGCCACTGGGAGGAGACCGAGGGCCGCCGGAGGAGTGAATATGAATATTTCCTTTTTATTTTTTACTTTTTAATTCTTTTTTAACTTGCAGGTACAATAGTACCCGGGTCGGATGAGAGTCTCCTCCTCTCCCAACCGGGGTACCATCCGCGCATTGAACCGCATGGAAACATGGGGATGTTATGCGGTTCAATGCAAGTCAATAGGCGCGATTTTGCCGCAAAATCGCTCCCAAATTGGTTGTGCTGTGGATTTTTCCGCAATAAAAATCTGCAGCGGATATTTCCGCAGCATGTGAATAGCACATGCGGATTATCATTCGGGAACATGGCAGACATCTTAACAAGCGATTTTAATGCGTTTCCACTGCAGAATTGCCATCGCGGAAACGCATTAAATCTTCATCGTGGGCACACAGCCTCAGGAAGACAATGAGAATTGTTGGTATCTGCTCCAGAGCTGATAATAGGAGATCATCAATGGTCACTAGAGGGTTTGTATAATCAGATATAGAAAGTAGTTATAGAATAGAGACCCCAATTTATAACATAATTATCAATATTACAGTAGCCAAAACTGGGACACTTAAGCCAGCAGTGTCTCTGAAACCAACATGGGAAGCCCTCCAAACATAACCCCAAACACCGGACTTTTGGTGGAGTTTGCCCTTTTTACACTTTCTTTTGCATATGATAGCTATTCTGTTGGGCCTCGCCTTTCCCTGCCTTTTGACTAGGCCGTACCCACGTTTCTGAAAAGTGTCAGGGCTGGTGTAAAAAAGCTAAAATGTGCTAAGTTGTATTTGGAAGCTCGTGTTAAATAAAAATGTACAACTTTTGTGGCAGAGAGTATGATGAATTCCCCCTATGAATGAATTTCCAAAAAGTTGGATTTTATAAATCTGCCATACCTGACCTTGGCCTTCGGGAAGAGTCAGAGGGTTGTATAACTTGAATGAGGATTGCATCGCAATGCTTGAACTGGTCGACGGCTTTAACAACCCAAGAGTGACGGCGTGTATTCCTATGCAGCTGTCACGCTCGGGTCAGGAGAGCTGACGGCCAGCCCGAGCATTGCGATGAGATCTTTGACTCTTCCCTAGGGCTAATGCTCGATGGTAACGCAAAGTCACCTGCCATTCTCCTTACTCACATGGAGCTTCAATATTTCTCTATGGGAGGAGAAGTTGCAGGAGATAATGGGTGACATGGACGGTGACTCTCCGCCATCAAGTGACCCCAGTCCATCAGAGAAATTGTAGATTTAGGATAATTAAGCATTTACCTTATTTTTCTCACAATTCTTTCGCTCACAAATAATAAAACCCTACAATAATGGAAAAAAAGCAATTATAGTAGACATCAAATTTCACTCCTGTTGTGATATTTGTGAAGGGGGGAAGGGTCGGTTACTGACACCTCAGCTCACTAACTAAATAAAGATTCAGTTTTAATTAAGGGAAAAAAAATCTATAAGGACGGGGAATAGACATCCTGACATTATAGGGTTAATATCTACAGATAAAGACAAAGTAACAGAACATAATAAAAGACGTAAAAAGAGGCCAATATAAGGTTTACTTACACTTCACTGCCATCTGCACCCCTCTAGTGAGTGGCCCCTCGGCAGTTATCATGATGTCACTGTGTGATGTCATCATCCCATTCCATGGATCACTAATCACCAGTAACAACAGTAACTGTCCGAAGTTACAAAAACCTGAAACCAATCCAGTTTACATGAAATGGTCCTTTAAGGGATTATGAGAGGATTAGAAAAACATAACCACTTTCTTCCAAAAACAGCGCCACACCTGTCCACAGGTTGTTTGTGGTATTGTAACTCAGCTCCATAGAAGTGAATAGAGCTGAGCTGTAACACCGGACAGTTTGTGTTTTTGGAAGAAACAAGACAGAATTTTTTAAATCTTGTACAATCTTATACCATTTTCAGAGACAAAGAGGATAGGAGCTCTAGTCCCATTGGAGGTAGCATTCCTAAAAGTCAAGATCAACCCTTTAAAGAGTCTCGTTAAATGACTTAGGATAGAAAACTAAAACAGAATCTTTATTTGCAGTCAAGTGTTTTTGGGCTTTTTGCTTCTCATCAGTGCAAAGTTATGTCCTATAGGCAGAACTAGAGCTACTGTCCTATTCCTCTGAACAAACTACTTGCACATTTAAATTCCTAGGGAAACATTTTATGGCCTATAAGTCTCCCTACATCAACTTGTATAGAATAGATAAAAAGCTGTCTGTGGAGCATGGTCAATAATAGTAAGCCTCATATCTCCTGGACCTTTTTGATGGACAATGACCATGTACCCGACACTGTCTCTGACCGACTGGTCAGTTTGATTAATAAAGAGATATTCTGGATCTTCAAATTGGGCACGTTGGCCCCTGAAGGTTTAAATTTGGCTCTTGAAAATGTAACCAGTTCTTAAGGTTATTTCTTGTTCCTTTCTAATTGATTTACAATTGTCATGTTTTAAACAATTTTTTTCATTTTTCTTTTATCACCAATTTGCAATACGTCACAATACAGTGACGTTTGTGTGTATTTTGCATTGGTGATGTATATTTTACATTGGTAAATGTATGTTTAACATTGTCTACTAACCCCTGGGGGCAATTTGTATTATTGATGTATTTTTGAATATTTGTTCATGAACATGTATTGCTATATTCTGTACCTTATATAATATGTTTTTGGTTTCTTGTATTCATCTGAAGGTGGTTTATGTGAAACCATTGGAGGCACGTATTCACCGGCACATGAAGGGTCTCTTCTATTTGGACCCAGGTTTAACTTATTAGTGTCTGAACAAAATCAATGAATATATCAACCAATCACTGTGAAGCTCTGTCTATATATGTTTTATCTTGTTTTCATACCCTTGTACCACCTGAGGAAGATAGCTTACTATCGAAACGCGTTGTGGAAAGGGCTCATTAAATACTTATTTTTTTTAGCCCCAAATCCGTTTTCTCTAGTGTCAATCCTTCAGCGCTCCATAGACCGCTTTTTATCTATTCTATACATTCTCTCAGTCCCTCTCTTGGGGGTCAGCTGCAGGAGCAGCTTCCATACAATAACTGCTTAAACCCTTCCCTGTAATTCCCCTCCGTTTGTTCAAATAGAGGACCTGCGTTCAGGGGGCCGCTTCCTCTCAACCAACAGGACCTGTGATGACGCGCATTTGATCCCGAGTCACGTGGTCTGCGGGCGGTCACATGGTCCGCGACCAGGAACCCGGAAACGGTGAGCACAAACGGCGGTCTGCAACACACGGCACGTGGTGTGCCCAGCCACCTGCACCGTGTGGTGAGACTTGCCTGCTCTCTCCATCCTCAGACTGTCACCGGGGTTGTGCAGGGGTGCACAACTCCATTAGGTGAGTGGCCTCTTGGCCGTTTTCTCCATATCAATCCACAAGGTCCTTCACATAGCGCGCTTTTTCTCCTTCTCTCCTTCCCTACATCAACTTGGCACTCTCTTCAAGGAGACACTTTACCCCTTCAACCATTTAAATATTATGTAATTGTGAATGGCAATAGATAAAGATTTATGACAGTTATTTCTATATTCCTAATTACACTTCATCCATACTGTAGATATAGTATATCTTGACTTCAGCAAAGCATTTGACAAAGTATCTCACACCATCCTTATTGAAAAAATGACCAAGTATGCAATGGACCAGGCAACTGTTAGGTGGATTCATAACTGGCTTAGTGATCGGACTCAAAGGGTGGTTGTAAATGGCTTCACATCCAGCTGGATGAATGTCTCAAGTGGGGTACCACAGGGCTCCGTCCTGGGACCTGTATTGTTCAACATCTTTATCAATGATTTAGATGAAGGAATTGAGGGTAAACTGATTAAATTTGCTGATGACACAAAGCTAGGAGGGATAGCTAATACTAGAGAAGAGAGAGAGAGGATTCAAAAAGACCTAAATAAACTGGAGCAGTGGGCAGCAACCAACAGAATGGTTTTTAACAGGGAAAAATGCAAAGTACTACATCTGGGCAATAAAAATGAAAAAAGCATATACAGAATGGGAGGAATAGAGCTAAGCAACAGTACATGTGAAAAAGACTTAGGTATACTAATAGATCATAGACTGAACATGAGTCAACAGTGTGATGCAGCAGCAAAAAAGGCAAATACAATTCTGGGATGTATTAACAGAAGCATACAGTCTAGATCACGTGAAGTCATTATCGGTCTTTACTCCTCTTTGGTCAGACCTCATCTGGAATACTGTGTACAGTTTTGGGCACCACATTTTAAAAAAGACATAGACAAACTGGAGCAAGTTCAGAGAAGAGCGACCAGAATGGTGACTGGTCTGCAAACCATGTCCTATGAGGAACGGTTGCAGGATTTGGGAATGTTTAGCTTGCAAAAAAGAAGACTGAGAGGAGACTTAATAGCTGTCTACAAATATGTCAAGGGCTGTCACATTGTAGAAGGATCATCTTTATTCTCATTTGCACCAGGAAAGACTAGAAGCAATGGGATGAAACTAAATGGGAGGAGACACAGATTAGATATTAGAAAAAACTTTTTGACAGTTAGGGTGATTAATGAGTGGAACAGGCTGCCACGAGAGGTGGTGAGTTCCCCTTCAATGGACGTCTTCAAACAGAGGCTGGACAGACATCTGTCTGAGATGATCTAGTGAATCCTGCTTTGAGCAGGGGGTTGGACCAGATGACCCAGGAGGTCCCTTCCAACTCTACCATTCTATGATTCTATGATTCTATGATACATAGTGATGTATTGTACCTGTGTATGGATGGTGGATACATAGACAGAAGGCCGGGTGGGCACATGACACATTTTGCTCATTAACTAAATAAAAGTTCAAATATTATTCGAGAATGAAGGAAATGAGGAACGAGAGGGAAAGACACAATCGATTGATAGGAGATAAATCAGCAGATAATATAAGGCTACTTACACTCCACTAACTGTAAACCCTCAGAGGAGTTCCGTCCGGCAGTTGCTTATATATCAGCACTCCACTAACTGTAAACCCTCAGAGGAGTTCCGTCCGGCAGTTGCTTATATATCAGCGTGACAACATTCCGTGACCTCATAACCGACAATCACCTACAACCAATGCACTGGACATGAATGGTCTTCTAACCTCTTATGGACACAACTGGTTTTAGCCTTAAAGAGACAGACCATTTTACATTATTTATGTTTTTATCATTGCATTGCATTATTTTTTTCTATAATTTAGTCTTATTTTGCCATGTTTTTTGTGACATTTTTTTTTCTTATTTAGCATTTAGGAAGGAGTGATAATATCCTACAAAACGCGTTTAGCGAATACTGCATCTAGCCAAATTTATCCAGCCGTTGAACTACAAGTTACAGCATCTTTGAGTGTACTATTATCAAATTCTAATGCATTAATAAGCATTCTGTATGAATTGTGGTACCACGAGCTGCAGCATTTTCTTCACACGGTAGTTTTTAAGAAAAATAAAAGATAAAAATTCTAAATCCCCACTTTTCCTGCAATAATAATTCAGAAATAAAAAAATAAGCATCTTTAGTATCGCTGCATCTGGAAAAATTCTGATAAAAATATAAAATTAATAAACTAAAACAGTAAATGCCGTAATGAGAAATAAAACACAAACTTGAAAAAAACTGAAACTCATAGAATTGCAGTTTTTTTTTTAATTTTGGCCACCACATTGTCTTAAAAATTGCAATAAAAAGTAATCATAAAGTCTTAATTTCCCCCAAATTTTATCATTTATCACATTATCAAGTGTCAGCTTTCCATCAGTGATGTACCACTAATGGCGGCAAGTCTCCTGGCTGCTATGCGGCCCGTGAGTTGGGGTGGTCAGTGCCAGTGGTGGCACCACCCCACCACCCGGCTTCGCACTTCCAACTGTATCGGCATCCTGGATGCCAATACAGTTGAAAGCAATAATGGAGGAGAAAGCATCAGCTGACGTCTCATCGGCCATTATATTATATGGAGGGTTATGTGTGGCTATTATATTATATGGAAGGCTATGTGGGGGCCATTATATTCTATGGAAGTCTATGTGGGGGCCATTATATTATATGGAGGGCAATATGGGCCCATTATATTATATGGACGGCAATGTGGTTCCTTTATTTTATATGGAAGGCTATGTGGGATCATTATACTGTTTGGAGGGATATATTGGGACCATTATACTGTTTGGTGGGATACGTGGGGCCGTTAAACTATGTGGTGGCTATTTTACTGTTTGGAGTGCTATGTGGGGGCTATTATAATGTTTAGAGGACTATGTGAGGGCCATTATAATGTTTGGAGGGCTATGTGAGGGCCATTATAATGTTTGGAGAGCTTTGTCTGGCCGTTATACTGTTTATGAGGATTAGTGGAGGCCATTAGAAAGTGTAGAGGTTTGTGTGGGGTCCATCATACTGTGTGGGGTCATCATATTGTATGGAGGGCTGTGTTGGAGTCACAGTTAGGGCATCATACTGGCTTGGGGGGTCATCATACATTGCCAGATGGGTACAGTAGGGTCATCATACTGTACATTTGGAGGGTGCTGTGTAGGAATTCACTGTGGTGGGTATCATACTGTGTTTGGGGGGCACTTTTTGTTGGCATCATATTTTATGAGGGCACTGAAAGAGGAATCTAGGGGCATCAAAAGAAGGTAAATTACTCTGTAAGGGCTGCAAAGTTGAGAGATATGCTCTTCTGTGCCCCACAGAATATATATATATATATATTTTTTTTTTTTCTTAGAGAGGGGAGTAGGGGTGATTAGAAGCTCTGTAATGGGGTCCCATGATTTTTATGTATGCCTCTGCTTGCCACGCTATAAAAACAGAAAAGCCCTCATAGAGGTTTATTGACGGAAAAATAAAAAATTACATGTCTCAGACAATAGCAACAGAAAACTAAAAAATATATATATATATCAAGTTTGGTATCGCTATAATTATACTGAATTGTAGAATCATATTGCCAGGTCATTTTTGCCACACAATGAACACTATAAAAACAAAATGGAAAAAAAAAATGTCATAATTGCATTTCCTTCACAAATTCACAGCACTTGGATTTTTTTCCTGTTTTCCAGTACATTGTATGTACAAATGAATTGAGTTATTCCAAACTACAACTCATCTAGGAAAAGAAAAAATTCCCCATCTGCCTTTTTTGACGGAAAACTGAAAAAGTTATGGCTCTTGGAAGAAAGGGAGGAAAAAAGCAAAAACAAAAAATCGTTCTATTGAGAAGGGGTTAAAGACAAGATCATAATGACCGCCGTCGCAACCAGGACCTGTTGCTTGCACGCTGAAGTCAGCTGCAGGTTTCAGAAGAGGACCCCGCACGGCGGAGGAGAAGAGGGAAGGTGAGGATAATGGCTTTTTTTTTTGTAGACATTACAGAACAGAGGCAAAACAGGGGATATATACCAGGATGGGGCACAGGGTAAGTGACATATGTACTAGGATGGGGGATGTACTGTATATACCAGAATGGAACACATGATGGACACATATACCAGGATGAGGGACTTATATACAAGGATGGAGAGCATCAGATGCAGAGAAGCAATTGACGCGCCCCCTGGGCCGTGGGGTAGTCGGCAGCCGGGCCTCTGCGTATGCCGGTGGGGGATATCACGGTGGCTGGCCCGGTCTGTGACCCAGGGCGGTCAGTAAAAAAATGGGAATATTTATAGGGAATTTGGAAAGTTTGTGACGCCACCTGTGGAATGCGGCTAAGGGGAGCCGCTGCTGCGGAGCAGTACTCTGGAGCTGGTGTTACGGCAGCAGGGATGGTGTGGCTCTCCACAGGTAGAGCTGGCTCCAGGGCAGTGTAGGGGTGAACGGTGGATGGTGCAGGGGAGAGACGGCAGGATGGTCCCAGAGGAAAGACGGACACTCACACGGGGGTAAGCTTCAGTACCTTTACTGGTGATGCTGCAGGCACGGTCCAGGGTACTCCAGGCGAAGGGCGCACTTTTGGACTCTCCGCAGTGAGCGGGTATAGGGCCTCCTGATCCATGGCTTTACTCTCTGAGCTTCTGACCTGCCTGGAGCTAGGCCTTGCTTGGTTACTGTCTCTCTTTGCACCTGCTGACCTGGTGGTAGGGCCTTCTCCTGGAGATCACTCTCCCTTGACGCCGGGGCCTTCCTGACTCCTAGCCCTGGAACTGCAATCAGCATTTGGTGAACTTGGGACCTGTGTCCTCCAGGGGTTCCGGTGGTTCCTACTGGGTGTAAAGGGTCCCTGTGAGCGTGGACCCGGTGTCCGATATATATATATATCGGGGTGAGCCTGTTATGCTCCTCTGCCCCCTCGCTACGTCTTCCTTCTCCTCTCGCCTTTGGCCACACTCAGGGCCCTCACTAGGCTCTCACACGTGCTGTAGGCCTTGGCTCGCCTAAGCACAGCAGCCAGCGTGCTGCCTCTTCGCTGCTATCTGAGCGTCAGCACGCTCTCAGACTCCTTCTCAGTCTGACTCTCAACTCTCAACTCCAACACCGAACACTAAACTGGAACTGAGCTGCCTGGCTCCACCCTCCCTATATATATCCCTAACGGGCTCCCTCTGCTGGTCTGAGGTGGTAAGGTGGAGGTGTGTGAATGTGTTAGGGCCTCTTGTGAAGAAGTCCATCCATGCACCCTTCTGGGATCTATGGCACCAGTGCGTAGCAGGGCGCCACAGAATGATGGGAGAGGGAGTGTCACATGAACCTCCTTCCTCCATCATTGCTTTCAATTGTATCGGAATCTGGGGGGGGCGGTTCTCACTGGCCAGAGGGGCAACCCAATGCGGCACTGACACCGGTTCTCCCCAGCTCATGGGCCCCATAGCAGTCACCTGGCCTGCCACCATTGGGGGTACGTCACTGCCCATGACCCAAGCGCTGCAAGGCATGTTGTATGTTCAACTACTGCCTAGAATGTTGAGTTTTCTGGGTTTGAGTCCTGGGAGTGGTTCGCAAAAAAAAAAAATTATAGGTTTCTAATAGTGATGGGCGAGCACTAAAATGCTCGGGTGCTTAATGCTCGGGCTGAGCAAATTGGAATACTCGGGTGCTCAACTCAAGCAACTAGCCCAATGTAAGTCTATGGGAAACTCGAGCATTTTTCAGGCAGCTCCACCCGGCGGTCTGCAGAGGGCCTAAAAATTGCCCAAATCGATGGGAACAGTGCTCAAATGACATGGGGACAGCATGGGGAAGACCCCTGGAAGCAGTTCTGACTCCCAGGTCACTGCTGTCAACAATGTTGTCAGAGGTATTACGCCACTTTTACAGACTCACAATAAAACATACAAAAACAAATCCAAAATGGATTTTCCTGAGAAATATGTTAAGGAACATCCTTTCCAGGGTAATGACTTGCATGTAAGATAAAATAAATAACCAAAACCAAAAATACTCCTCCACACCTTGGGCTGTGTTCATACGTAGAGTTTTTGATGCGTTTTTGCACTTTTGCATTGATTTCAACCAAACAAATGCATTCACTGGGAAATGTCATTTTAACATTTTACAACCTTATCTGGCCATGTGGTGTGTGACACATCATCAGACACATGCATACAGTACTGAAAAGAAGTGGGAACAGCTTGGGGAAGACCCCTGGAAGCATCTCTGTCTCCCAGGTCACTGCCTAAAACTGTGCCCATCATAAGTGATCCTTGGCGCATATGAAGATGCCTTCTGCCATGCACCTGTCGTTGCAGACTTGCAACAATCACCGTTCATGTTCTTGTCCCAGTGCGACGTTCAGTTGTCCCTACCCCATCCTTTGGAATGCAAGCACAAGTATGCAGCCAGCCACCCACCCACAGGCTGCAATACTATACTGCCAAATTTTTGACAGCTGCTTGCACTAGAAATGTGGTCTTTTATGCAGCCATTATTTCTCCCGGTATCGTCTCCGCCTTCCACAAGCACGGGTCCCACAACATTACCCGTGCCTTTTCCAGTGCACTTACTGGGAAGGACCGCCTAACCACAACCACGTGGTCAAGTGAATGTGGCCAGGGACGGTACAGAGCCAGTCCACAGCTTTTTTTTGCTGAGAGTTGTATTTCACCACAGCCATATTCTTTAGCTTGGTGAAAGGACTTGGGAAACCATATCTACTCCAGCTGTCATTTTGCACCGGAAGTCCTCTAAAGTTGCTTTCACTTGAAATGTGGCCTTTTAGGCTCGTGGAGGCGGAAGCTTTTCAAAACCTCATGACGGCGGCGGCCGGGTGTCCATACTCGGTCCTCAGCTGCCACTATTTCTCCCGGTATCGTCTCCGCCTTCCATAAGCACGGGTCCAACAACATTACCCGTGCCCTCCCCAGTGCACTTACTGGGAAGGACCTCCTAACCGCAAACAGGTAACTGTGGCCAGAGACGGTATGGAGCCAGTCCACAGCTGAGTTGTATTTCACCACAGCTATATTCTTTAGTTCAGCGAAAGGACTGGCATAGAGAGAAACCGTATCTACTCTGGGTGTCATTTCTCCCAGGAAGTCCACTAACAATTTAAAGACACATAGAGCAGGGCCACAGTAACAAGTACAACATGTTTCCATTAGAAAGGAGAAGGTCTGCTATACAGTTATAGGGTATGCAGTGAGTCCAACGGCTGACCAATTTCAAGAAAAACCCCACTAACAATTTAAAGACTCATAGAGCAGGGCCACTGTAACAACAAATTCCCATTAGAAAGGAGAGGGTTTCCCATAATGTTGGCCTATGCAGTGAATGCAAGGGCTGCCAAAAATTGGGAGGCAATCCAATTTCCCTTGGAAGAGACTTAGAGGGCCTCATAAAAAAATGTTCCCATTAGAAAACTCTCCTATAGTTGTAATGCCCATGCACTAAGTGTATGGGCTGACAGACATTTATCCGTGGGGGGTATATATGAACATGCTGTATAAAAAAATTTTTTTACGGGCATCATAAAAACTAGTGTTGAGCAAGCACTAAAATGCTCGGGTGCTCGAAGCGCGGGCTGAGCTCACCATGATACTCGGGTGCTCGACCCGAGCTACGAGCCCAATGTTAGTCTATGGGAGACCTGAGCATTTTTGCGGTGGCACTCCTGGCAGTCTGTAGAAAGCCTAAAAAGTGCCCAAAACCACAGTGACAGTGCTCAAAAGACATGGGGACAGCATGGGGATCGCCCCTGGAAGCATTTCTGACCCCCAGGTCACTGCTGTCAACAACGTGGTCAGAGGTATTAAGTCACGTTTACGGGCTCACAATAAAACGTTCAAAAACGAAACTGAAACTGCTTTCCTGTGAAATTTGTTAAGGAATTTCCTTTCCAGGGTAAAGATTTGTGTATAAGGTAAAATAAATAACCAAAAACAAAAATACTCCTCCTCACCTTGGGCTATGTTCACAAGTAGGATTTTTCATGCATTTTTGCACTTTTGTATTACTTTCAATCGTGACAAATGCATTCACCAGGAAATGTCATTTTAACATTTTACAATCTTATCTAGCCATGTGCTGTGTGACACATGCATACAGTGCTGAAAAGACAAGGGAACAGCATGGGGAAAAGCCCTGTAAGCATCTCTGACTTCCAGGTCACTGCCTAAAAGTGTGCCCATCAGAAGTGATCCTTGCCGCATCAGAAGATGCAGACTTGCAACTATCCCTGTGCAAGTCCTTGTCCCAGGGCAATGTTCAATTGTACCTCCCCCATTTCTTGCAATGCAAGCGCAAATATTCAGCTAACCACCCACCCACCCGCCGTCTGCAATACCATACTGCTAGCTTTCACTTGAAATGGGGCCTTTTAGATTGGAGGAGGCCGAAGCTGGCCACTACCTCATGGCTGCTTCGGCAGCGAGGTATCCATACTCAGTCCCAATCCTCCCGGCAGCCGGGTGTCCACGCTCGGTCCCCAGCCGCCAGGGGGTGGCCGGGTGTTCATACTCGGTCCCCAGCCGCCCTGTGGCCGGGTATCCACACACGGTCCCCAGCCGCCTGAGGGCGGCCGGGTGTCCATAAACGGTCCCCAGCCGCCCCTATTTCTCCTGTCACCTTCCCCCACTATTTTCTTAGCCTGGCCTGCTTTAGGGCAGCATTGGACGAGCCCACCAGAGAACCAGACTCCTCCGGTGGGCCCTGGCTTCTGACTCGCCCCCTGGGCCGTGGGGCACTCGGATCCGGGCAATAGGGGGAACGATGGGAGTAGTAGTGGCAAACCGGTTCCGTGGCTCAGGGTGGTCAGGCCAGTGGTAGTCCGTTATGTGTTATTAATTATGTCCGACTACGCCACCCGTGGATTTGCGGTTATTAGGAACCGCCGCTGCATGCAGACCGCTGGGGCTGATGAGGTGTGCAGCTATGGTAGTGTGACTCCCCACGGGAAGAGTGCGGCCCCAGGGCAGTATAGTGGATGGTGGGAGTAATGGTAGTGAGAGTCCCAGTGCTGATAGTGCTGGAGGAACAAGGAGCACACAGACAACAGGTTGCAGTCCAGGGTCTTTACTAAACAGGTAAACTGACCCACAAACAGTCCCGGCTAGGAGGGGACCTGGATGTCTGAGAGCAACGGGTAAATTGGCCCTGGTCAGGGTGAGGGTGTAGGCCTACCGTGCTTTCTGCGCTCCTTCTGGCTATCTCCTCCTGATAGGGTAACAGCCCACATTTCCGAGCTTTCCGTGTTTTCTCGCCTGTATGGCCTGCGACGTGGGTTCCTTTCTGCTCCCAGCCTTGCACGGCTTTACTGGTCCCTTCGGTTGTGGCAGGGCCTCCAGGCTTTTTAGGCCAAGGAATGTACAGTCCCTTGCGGACTGGTTCTCTGCTGGGGGATGTGGAATCCTTCCAGCCTCAGACACCAAAGTCTGGTAAAATTAAGTCTTTTCTCTGCCAAGACAGGCTCTCTTCGCCTCTTGTCTCTGGCTTGTGGCTCTCCTACTGCCACACTTCCTCTTAGGTGCAACACAACTTTCTGTCCCTGCTCTGGGACACCTCTCAGTGCTGAGGCAGGTCGTCCAGTACTCCCTAACCCTGCCCTCAGTACCAGCTTTTATAGGGGCAGCCAGCTCCCCCTACTGGCCTGAGACAGGAGGCATTGCATGCTAATGTTCCCCTGACTAGAGAATCTCCCCCTTGCTCTCAGACACAGCTTTAATTACACTTGTGGCATCCAGGTCAGGGTGACACATTCCCCCCTAGTGAAATTTAGTACTCCGGGACTAAACAATAAACAAAGACAATATGCATAACATTAAAACAATAACAGACAGACGAAGCACAAATTGAGTTCTTAAGGTCACAGTGTGGCCTGTGACCGGGTGTCCATATCACCAAAACAACGGGGAGCCTTTACCAGGTGGGGGTCTGTACTACCCCAAGTCCTTTACAGTCTTAGTTCATTCCTTGGTTAGGCTCCAAACGCAGTCCATACAAGGTCCCGGTTATAAAAAGTCCATAATCTGTGAGTCCTTACGGTAACTGCAAGAAACTGAAACACAGAATTACCAAACAAGCATGTAACTTGGCAAACAATTCAACATTTGGCAACAGGGTTATTTTCAATCTTAGTACACTCTATATTCTCCAGCGAGCGGGTATCTGTCCCTTTGTGCTCCTGGTTGACCTACGTAGCCCACTGTCTGGTGGTGGACCAATCTGGCTTTCCCCACTAGCGTTAGGGGTACAGCTACCAGCTGGGTGTACAGGTAAGGCAGGCAGCTGTCTGCGGGTCCTTTGGCTTACCGCAGGCATGGCAGGCTCACTGTCATCAGAGGGTTGACTCTCCTGGGCTGCTGGTACAGGCTCTTCTGCCTCTGGAACCGCTTGCTCCTCTTCACCTTCCGGCTCTGGTGTTGGTTGTTGCTGTGCCGGTTGCAGGAAATGCAGGACAGGTACCACTATGGCATCATTTATGCGAGTCCAGGACTGAGGGAACTCTCCGAGAACGGTGCTGATCATTTCTTCCTTGTCCTCTGCGGGTTCAAGGTCACTCTGATCCTCTTCTGCACTACGGAGTTGCTCGGGGCACCTTTTGAGGTGGTCTCTGGAGACGACACTAGTGGTTTCTCCTCCGTCCTTGGTGATTAAGCACACCTTTGGGTTGTCGTGGTCAGACTGCAGTACGGTGTAGGGTTCCCTTTCCCACTGGTCGTCCAACTTATGTAGCCTTCTTTTTCGCTTTAGGACTTGCTCACCAGTTTCTAGGGGACTAGCAGGGGCGTGTTGATTGAAGAGTCTTTCTTGCTTCTCTCTCACCTGGGCCAGGCTCTTCTCCACACTCTCCTGTACCTTCTTGTACTGCAGTTGCCTTTCCGTATCCCAGTCCGCATCCGGGGAGGTGTCCTCAGGTATTAGAACTCCCATCTCCAGGTCTACGGGCAGCTTACCCGGTCTGGCTCGCTTCAGGTAAGCCAGGGTGCAGTTTGTAGCATTCACCGGGATATTGTTGTATAGGTCTATCAGGTCCGGCAGTTTTTCTTGCCACAGGCTGCGTTCCTCCAGGGGCAACGTCTTCAGGAGATCAATGACTATATTGTTCATGTTCTCACACATCCCGTTGGTTTGTGGATGGTAAGGCATTGACCGAATTTTCTTACAGCCATAGAGGTTGCAGAACTCCTGGAAGATTTCAGCCTCGAACGCTGGACCCTGGTCTGTCAGGACCTGTTCCGGATACCCGTGTGGATGGCAGAAGTATTGCTGGAAGGCTCTGGCCGCTGTTTGGGCTGTCAAGTCCTTTACCGGGACCACCACTAGAAAACGGGAATAGTGGTCCACTATTGTCAGGGCATAGATGTATCCTGACCGGCTTGGAGCCAATTTGACGTGGTCCAGAGCTACCAGCTCAAGAGGCTGCGTGGTGACGATGGGCCTCAAGGGTGTCTTCTGGCTGGTGCGGTCCTTCCTCCTCAGGTGACAAGGGCCACAGTCTCTGCACCACTTTTCTACAGCTCCTCTCATGCCGACCCAAAAGAATCTTCCTCTTAGCAGGAACTCCAGTTTCTTCCAACCGAAGTGTCCCGCTCTGTCATGGTAAGCCCCCAGGACCATAGCTGCATCTCGCCTTGGGACCACGACTTGCCAGGTCAGCTCGTGCGTCCGGTGGTTAACAATCCTTCTGCACAACTTGCCTTTGTAGAGGAACAGCTTGCTCTTCTCCTTCCATAGCTGCTTGGCTTCCTCTGGGGCATCTGGATCTAGGCGGGCGTCTTCCCGGGTCAGCAGATCTTTCACCAGGCGGACTGCAGGGTCACTATCTTGGGTCTCGGCCCAGCTGTGGTGAGGTAGGGGATTCATCATCACAGTTGTTAGATCCTCCTCCTTCACACGGTGAGAGTGTTGAGCGGCTCCATACCGGTGAAACGCGGGGAGTTCTACCTCCTCCAGCTCTTCTGGGTCTTCGTCACCTTCAGGTAAGTGAGGCATCCTTGATAGGGCGTCCACGTTGGCGTTGGTTTTGCCTGCCTGGTACTTGATCACGAAGTCATAGTTGGAGAGACGGGCCATCCACCGCTGTTCCAGGGCACCCAGTCATGCATTGTCCAGGTGTGTCAACGGGTTGTTGTCCGTGTACACGGTGAACTTTGCTGAGGCCAGGTAATGCTTGAAGCGTTCCGTCACGGCCCACACCACCGCCAAGAATTCTAGCTTGAAGGAGCTGTAATTCTCCGGGTTCCTCTCGTTTGGCCTCAGCTTCCGACTGGCGTATGCGATCACCCGTTCTCTGCCCTGTTGGTTTTGGGACAGTACGGCTCCCAGTCCCACATTACTGGCATCTGTGTGGAGAATGAAAGGCTGGCCGTAATCAGGGTAGGCCAGGATCTCATCCCCTGTGAGGGCCATCTTTAGCTGACGGAAGGACTCCTCTTCCGGTTTATCCCACTTGAAGGGTGGCTTTTGACTTCGGGACTTAGACTGTCCGATCAGGAGGTCCTGCATAGGAGCTACCATCTTAGTGAACCCGGGGATGAACCTTCGGTAGTAGCCTACCAACCCGAGAAACTGTCTCACCTCTTTGATGTTCGAGGGGCTTGGCCAGCTCTTGATTGCCGTGACCTTGTCAGGGTCGGGGGCCACTCCTTCCGCGCTTACCACGTGCCCTAGGTACTGGACCTTTGGTTTCAGCAGGTGACACTTCGATGGTTTCACCTTCAGGCCATAGCCTGCCAGGGCTTCGAACACCTCGGCCAGGTGCTTGAGATGGTCCTCGTAGGTCTTCGAATAGATGATCACGTCGTCCAGGTAAAGGAGGACCGTCTCGAAGTTTCGGTGCCCTAGACAGCATTCCATCAGCCGCTGGAAGGTCCCTGGTGCGTTGCAGAGCCCGAAAGGCATACAGTTGAATTCGCTCAGTCCCATCGGGGTGGTGAAGGCGGTCTTCTCCTTGTCAGCCTCTGCCACAGGAACCTGCCAGTACCCGCTAGTAAGGTCCAAAGTAGAAAAGAAGTTAGCAGATTTTAGTGCGGCTAAAGACTCCTCTATTCTAGGCAGCGGATATGCGTCTTTGTGGGTGATACGGTTGATTTGTCTATAGTCCACGCACATTCTCATGGTGCCGTCTTTCTTTTTCACCAGAAAGAAGGGGGCTGCCCAGGGGCTACAGCTATCTCTAATGACCCCAGCTTCTTTCATCTCTCTTAGCATGCCCTTGGCGTTCTGATAATGTGCAGGGAGTACAGGCCTGTGTCTCTCTTTTATTGGTGGGTGGCTTCCTGTGGGGATGTGGTGTTCTATCCCCTTTACTCTGCCGAAGTCTAGCGGGTGCTTACTAAAGACTCTCTCGTACTCCTGTACCACCCGGTAGACTCCTTGTTTTTGGTGCAGGGGAGTGGAGTCAGCACCCACGTGGAGTTTCTGGCACCAGTCCTCCTTTTGTTTCTGGGAGCCATTACCCTCCGCCTGTGGAGATGGAGGCAAGGGCTCCACGGCCCTGATAGCTTGGTGTTCGACAACAAACAGTTTGGCGAGTGTAGCGTACCTGGGTAAGTGTACCTCCCTCTCCCCAATGTTGAGGATGCGGACGGGCACCCTCCCATGACGGACATCAACCACCCCCCGGGCTGTCAAAATGGTGGGCCTGCTGTCTGAGTACACGGGTTCTACCATGGCTTGGTAGTCTCTACCTCTCAACCCGATTGCAGTCCGACACCAGATCATCATTTCACTTTTGGGAGGCATGGAAATGGGGAATGGATCACTGAGTCTTACGCTACCGATCTCACCACCAGACAGTTCTACCTGCTGCCGTCTCATCAGGGCTTTTATCTCCTTGTTGAGGACTCTCTGTTGGCTGGAACTAGCATTCACCGCCACCTGTTGTAGAATTCCAATTACCTCTGAAAGACAATTTTCAATTATGTTAGTACCCACAGTTATTTTAGGGTGACTTTCATGACGGTCAATGTCCACAATAATCACTCCCTGTGCCGGCAGTTCAACTTTACCAATTTTAATGGTCATCTCCTTGAACCCCATCTGCGGCACGGGTAAGCCATTACTGGCGATGATGCTCAAGTTACTGTCTGGGTACCGTGTGATATCAGCATCAGTCCAATACTGCTTAAAAAGTACATAAGGGATTGTGGTTACTTGCGACCCAGTATCCAGCAAGGCGCTTATGGGGATACCGTCCAGCACCACGGGTAAAACCGGGCGCCCCCCCACGTACTTATTACGCCAATTGTAAGGGCCTGGTGATCTTATGCCTGGGGGTTGGCCCTCTGCCCCAGGTTGGACCCGTTTAAATTACAGTACCTGGAAATGTGTCCGGGCTGGTTGCATCGACGGCAAATGGGCTGTCCATCCTCTGCGTAGCGGTCTGTGGGCCTCCCTCGGAACGACGGGATCCTCCTCTGTCGACGCCACGGGACATCCTCCGGACTTGAAGCCAGCTCGATGGGTCTTGAGGGGTCCACTCGCAACGCCTGGACGGTCCTGGTCAATGCCGCGACGCTCCTGGTCAGCTCCTGGACTTGGTGGTGCAGGTCTTTCGACGGGGCTTGGTTCAGGGCCTGTGCATCAGCCTCCACGGAGTCCATAGAGGAGGGCGCCGCCTCCTGGTGGTGGGTGATAGCAGGGCGCCGGGGGTTTATAGCGCCACTGGTTGCAGATTCACGGAGCACCCTTATGGCCCTGTCCTTAAATTGGGCAAACGTCAGGTCGGGGTTCTGAAAGAACATGAGGCGCAGTTGGGCCCTGTGGGCGCTAGACAGCAGACCCTCTATGAATTGTTCTGTTAGCAGCTTATCGGTTTCCTGCACACTGCCAGGGTCAGTTTGTTGAATAGCCCTCAAGGCTTCCTGCAGATTTAGGGCATAGTCTCTG
The DNA here is from genome assembly GCF_046119375.1 of Phyllobates terribilis. Taxonomy (NCBI): domain Eukaryota; kingdom Metazoa; phylum Chordata; class Amphibia; order Anura; family Dendrobatidae; genus Phyllobates; species Phyllobates terribilis. The sequence continues at coordinate 108,362,960 of NW_027362773.1, forward strand.
ATGCTGTCCTGTGCCCGCTGCTTACATCCATAGAACCTCATTTTAATCTCAGCGGAGGTACGTGTATCAAAGGTACCCCGCAGCCGGGCCAGAATACCCTTCACAGTCCTTTTCTCCTCAGTGGGCCATGATTTTACCTCCCTTTGGGCTGCGCCAGTTAACTGCCCTGCCAATATGCTGACCTTCTGCTCCTCTGTCAGGGGGTAAACCTGGAACAAACTGTACAGCCTTTCTTTAAAGTCAGTTAGGGCATGGGGCTCCCCTGAGTATTTGGGCAGCCAGGCCGCTCCAGGGATGCAGCTGCGTTGGTGGTAGTGGGCGCCCCTGTGTCCGACATCTTCCTCCCCCCTAGTTAAGCGTGGCCTACCTTCCGACGATCCTCTTCTGTAGGCCGCGGCTCCGCTGCTGCTGCTATGGACGAGGACCTGGCGTCGCGTCCTGATGACGTCAGCGTCGCTCTCTCTCCCTTCCAGGACCTTGCGCAGCGTCGGTGCGTGGGGCGGAGCTTCGGATCTCGTGCAGTTTTGACGTCCACGCCACTCTTCTTCCCGCGCGGCATCCTGAAGATGGCGTCCGATGGCGGGAAGCAGCCGCGGATGGCAGGAAGATGGCAGAAGACGGCGGGAAACGATCCAAGATGGCGTCCGATGGCGGGAAACGACTCCGGGCGGCGGGAAACGGTCCATGATGGCGACTGATGGCGGGAATCGGCTCCGGATGGCGGGAAACTTCGCCACAGGTAAGTTTACAAAAGTCTTTTTCAGGCACGCAGTACCCGGTGGTTGCGGGCACGAAATCCTGCCGAGTACGCCAAAACTGACTCGCCCCCTGGGCCGTGGGGCACTCGGATCCGGGCAATAGGGGGAACGATGGGAGTAATAGTGGCAACCCGGTTCCGTGGCTCAGGGTGGTCAGGCCAGTGGTAGTCCGTTATGTGTTATTAATTATATCCGACTACGCCACCCGTGGATTTGCGGTTATTAGGAACCGCCGCTGCATGCAGACCGCTGGGGCTGATGAGGTGTGCAGCTATGGTAGTGTGACTCCCCTTGGGAAGAGTGCGGCCCCAGGGCAGTATATTGGATGGTGGGAGTAATGGTAGTGAGAGTCCCAGTGCTGATAGTGCTGGAGGAACAAGGAGCACACAGACAACAGGTTGCAGTCCAGGGTCTTTACTAAACAGGTAAACTGACCGACAAACAGTCCCGGCTAGGAGGGGACCTGGATGTCTGAGAGCAACGGGGAAATTGGCCCTGGTCAGGGTGAGGGTGTACGCGTACTCTGCTTTCTGTGCTCCTTCTGGCTATCTCCTCCTGATAGGGTAACAGCCCATGTTTCCGAGCTTTCCGTGTTTTCTTGCCTGTATGGCCTGCGACGTGGGTTCCTTTCTGCTCCCAGCCTTGTACGGCTTTACTGGTCCCTTCGGTTGCCTTCAGTTGTGACAGGGCCTCCAGGCTTCTTAGGCCAAGAAATGTACAGTCCCTTGCGGACTGGTTCTCTGCTGGGGGTTGTGGAATCCTTCCAGCCTCAGACACCAAAGTCTGGTAAAATTAAGTCTTTTCTCTGCCAAGACAGGCTCTCTTCACCTCTTGTCTCTGGCTTGTGGCTCTCCTACTGCCACACTTCTTCTTAGGTGCAACACAACTTTCTGTCCCTGCTCTGTGACACCTCTCAGTGCTGAGGCAGGTCGTCCAGTACTCCCTAACCCTGCCCTCAGTACCAGCTTTTATAGGGGCAGCCAGCTCCCCCTACTGGCCTGAGACAGGAGGCATTGCATGCTAATGTTCCCCTGACTAGAGAATCTCCCCCTTGCTCTCAGACACAGCTTTAATTACACTTGTGGCATCCAGGTCAGGGTGACACACTTCTCCATCAGGGGAGTTGAGAGTGCCAAGGTGAGGAGCATGATGATGATAGAAGTTAGTGTGGCGCCCCTGAGGGTTCAGTCGCCACAGAGATACTGCACCTCACCCCGAGGTGTGGTGTCTCCCTTCTCTCAGGTAAGATGGGAATGCTGCACGGAACTCCAACCACCTACATCCAACACAACACTGCTCCAGGCCAGCAGGAGGGGCAAGACGCAATGTAGTTTTCTGCTGATCCCTGACCCTGGCTGGAGTAGGGGGGAACCCAAAGATAGGGGGAACCAATAGTGGGTGTGGGTGGAGGAAGTTGATACACGGAGCACATATACAGTAGGTATATAATAGGAAGCCATATTAGGAAAGGCGGTCTATAGTGAGGGCTGTGCAGAGGAACAGTCCGGGAGCAGAGGCTCAGGCAGAGTTCTGCTCCACAGTTAGGGCCCAGCATAGTGGCCCGAAGGGGAGCAGGGAGTAGGCTCCAGTTCTAAGAAGGAATCCCAAGGGGGTACGGCGCGTGCAGAACGGCACCCGTACGTCCTGTTCCTGCCCTGTGTCAGGAGGGATCGAGCTTGCCGCATTCTAAACCCCAGGGGGTCAGGTTGGTCCCGGATCCGACGTACAGGAAGGACTTCAGCATACCCGAGCAGGATTAAGAGTGGGCAGCGTAGGGCAACGGTGAGAAGGACCAAGTGTGAAGAAGGTCAAATTAGGCACATCTGAAAGTGGGGTTCTGCCAAGCATACCTAAGCTGCTTGAAGGAGGACTGAACCGGTGAACGCAGCGTGACGAGGGAGGCCTTCACCTGTAAAGTGCACTTGTGAATTGCCTAAGAACTGTGAGTAAAGCCTTGGACGACTGCAACGAACAGCCTCTGTCTGTTTCTACACTGGCGCTATCTACCTGCACCACAACGCCCAGTACACTTCACCCACCATTCATCTATTTATCTGTACTGCCCTGAGGCCCGCTCCACCTGTAGGGAGCTGAAACATCTTAAGCTGCCTTGACACCTGCCTCAGAGGACTGTTGCAGCGCTGGTGACCTTCACCAGACACCACAGGTGGCATCACGAACTATCTGAACTTTTATTATTAATTGCTACCCCTCTTTGTGCACTGACCGCCCTGGGCCAGCCACCGTGATATACTGCTCCAGACAGTAAGGCCCCCGGGGGGTGAGTCATTAGCATCTGCTTTGTTTTCTTTTAATGCTAGCATAAGTGTGCAGCCTGCCACCCACCCACCCCCAGGCTGCGATGCCATACTGCTAGCTTGCACTTGAAATGGGGCCTTTTAGTTTGGAGTAGGCCGAAGCTGGCCACTACCTCATGGCTGCTTCGGTGGCCTGGTATCCATACTCAGTCCCCAGCCGCCCGGCGGCCGGGTGTCCATAAACGGTCCCCAGCCGCCCTTATTTCTCCTATCACCTTCTCACACACTTTTCTTAGCCTGGCGTGCTTTAGGGCAGCATTGGACGAGCCCACCAGAGAACCAGACTCCTCCGGTGGGCCCTGGCTTCTCCATCAGGGGAGTTGAGAGTGCCAAGGTGAGGAGCATGATGATGGTGATAGAAGTTAGCATCTGCTTTGTTTTCTTGGAATGCAAGCGCATATATGTAGTAGCGTCTGGGACTGAGGTGGTCAGCGTTTTGGCGCATATCCTACCTCCTCCGAGGATTGCTGGATGTTTTCCTGCTACTATCCCAGTTCTATGACTCCCGTGAAAACAAAGCTTCAGGTGATAAATGATGGATGAGGTGGTGGCAAAGGAGAAAGAGCAGGAGGAACAGGGACCATTCACATCAATATCAGGCCAGTCAACCACACATGTCTTGTAGGATATGTTTCTGTACCAAAAGGAGCGGTTCGGCTACACAGTTATAGGGCATACAGTGAGTGCAATGCCTACCAAAAATTTAGAGGCATTCCAATGCCCCTTGGAAGTGACATGAAGGTCAGAGGGCCTTAACTAAACCATTTTTTCCATTTATAGCAACTGGGTCTCCTGTGCACTGTTGGCCTAAGCAGTGAATGGCAGGCTTTCCAAAAATTATGAGGAACTGCAATGCCCCTTGAAACAGACGTGGATTACAGCGTTCTAAAAACCTTCTACCCATTATTGGGGAGTGGGTCTCCCTTAGTGTTCGCCTATGCATTGAAAAGCAAAAGCTGACGAAAATTAGGAGGAAATGCAATGCCCGTTGGAAGAGTCGTGGAGGTTGCAGTAGCTTAACAAGACAGTTTGAATGCCCCTTGGAAAATTGGTGGAGGTCACAGTAACTTAACAGGATGGTTTTAATGCCCCTCGGAAGAGACGTGGAGGTCGCAGTAGCTTAACAAGACGGTTTTAATACCACTTGGAAAAGTGGTGGAGGTCACAGTAACTTAACAAGACGGTTTGAATGCCCCTTGGAAAAGTGGTGGAGGACACAGTAGCTTAACAAGACGGTTTTAATGCCCCTCGGAAGAGACGTGCAGGTCACAGTAGCTTAACAAGACGGTTTTAATGCCCCTTGGAAGAGTGGTGGAGGTCACAGTAGCTTAACAAGACGCTTTTAATGCCCCTCGGAAGAGACATGGAGGTCCCAGTAGCTTAACAAGATGGTTTTAATGCCCCTTGGAAAAGTGGTGGAGGTGACAGTAGCTTACCAAGATGGTTTGAATGCCCCTTGGAAAAGTGGTGGAGGCCACAGTAGCTTAACAAGATGGTTTTAATGCCCCTTACAAGAGCCATACAGTATATCATCTTAAAAACATTATTCCCATTATTGGGGAGTGGGTCTCCCATAGTCTTTGCTTATGCCTTCCAAGCAAAAGCTGCCAAAAATTAGGACGGAGAAACTTGCAATGCCCCTTACAAGAGCCATGCAGTATAGCATATTACAAACATTATTCCCATTATTGGGGAGTGGGTCTCCCATAGTCTTTGCTTATGCCTTCCAAGCAAAAGCTGCCAAAAATTAGGATGGAGGAACTTGCAATGCCCCTTACAAGAGCCATGCATTACAGCATATTACAAACATTATTCCCATTATTGGGGAGTGAGTCTCACATAGTCTTTGCTTATGCATCCCAAGCAAAAGATGCCAAAAATTAGGACTGAGGAACTTGCAATGCCACTTACAAGAGCCATGCAGTACAGCATATTACAAACATTATTCCCATTATTGGGGAGTGGGTCTCCCATAGTCTTTGCTTATGCCTTCCAAGCAAAAGCTGACAAAAATTAGGATAGGGGAACTTGCAATGTTCCTTACAAGAGCCATGCAGTACAGCATATTACAAACATTATTCCCATTATTGGGGAGTAGGTCTCCCATAGTCTTTGCTTATGCCTTCCAAGCAAAAGCTGACAAAAATAAGGACGGAGGAACTTTCAATAATGGCATCATGGACCACGGTCACCCTGGTGGTATAGTGGTGGTGGAGACTGAGGATAAGGAGAAGAACATAAAAGAGCCGAAATGAGGAAGCGTATACCCATGTGTGGGTGTGAAGCGGTGCATGTGAATACACCTCAGGAAATAACACAGTGGATTTGACTTTATGTTACTCTGCTGTCATTTGGTGGTGATGAGAAGTCTGGCCCAATCCAGCCCTTGTTCATTTTGATGAGGGTCAGCTTGTCAGCATTGTCAGTTGACAGGCGAGTGCGCTTATCAGTTATAATTCCCCCAGCGGCAATAAAAACACGCTCCGATAACACGCTAATGGCAGGGCAGGCCAGCACCTCCAAGGCGTACAGAGCGAGTTCATTCAAAGTGTCCAGCTTGGATACCCAATAATTAAAAGGCACAGAGGAATCACGGAGGACGCTGGTACGGTCAGCAAGGTACTCCCTCACCATCTTTTGAAACTTTCCTCTCCTTGTGAGAGTACCCCGCGCCTCAGGGTATGTCCGAAGGGAGGGTCTGAGAAAACTGTCCCAGAACATTGACAGTGTTCCCCTGCCTCTGCTGGATTGGAGTTACATCTCTCTTGCATGTACGCCTTGGTTGGGCAACGAACTGTGACCTCTGCCGCTAGCGTGTTCAGATGGGAATTCTGCAGCAAGCGCCTTCTGGTACTGCCCCATTTTTGTAGACCTCTCCACCTCAGGAATAAGAGAGTGAAAGTTCTCCTTGTAGTGGGGGTCTAAAAGTGTCACCAACCAGTAATGACTGTCACCCAACATTTTGACAATACGAGTGTCATGGTTAAGGCAGCGTAACATAAAGTCAGCCATGCGTGCCAGACTGGTAACAGGCAAGACTTCCGTGTCCTCACCAAGATGACGACTGACCATGCTCTCCTCCTCCTTTTCCTCCCCCCTGTCCTGAGGCCACCCACGCTGAATCAACGGTATGACAGTTGTACAGGTACTACAGTCTACAGCGCATGATACAAGCTCTTGTTCTTCCTCCTCCTCCACCTCTCCCTCATTGTCCCCTAATGCACGTTGGGATGAGATGAGGCTGGGCTGTGTGTAATCAACCGCTACGGCTTCTTGATCCATCTCATCATACTCTGGCTGCAATGCCTCCTCTTTAATTCTCCGCAGAGAGCATTGCAAAAGACAGACGAGTGGAATGCTGACGCTAATGATGGCGTCATCGCCACTCACCATCTTGGTGGACTCCTCAAAGTTTGTCAAGATGGTACATATGTCAGACATCCAGGTCCACTCCTGAGGTCTTATGTGTGGAGTCTGACCTGAATAGCAACGGCCTTGTTGCAGCTGGTACTCCACAGCTGCTCTCTTCTGCTCACAAATCCTTTGCAACATGTGGAGGGTAGAGTTCCAACGTGTGGGGATATCACACACCAGTCGGTGTGCTGGAAGCTGCAAACGCTGCTGCAACACAGCAAGGGCGGCAGAAGCTGTAGCCGACTTGCAAAAATGAGCTGACAGGCGGTGTACTTTGACGAGCAGATCTGGCAACTCGGGGTACGATTTAAGAAACCGCTGAACCATGAGGTTAAGCACATGAGCCAGGCATGGTACGTGTGTGATCTCGCCTCGCCTCAGAGCCGCCACCAGGTTACGGCCATTGTCACACACGACCATGCCTGGATGTAGGTTCAGCGGTCTCAGCCACAGATCTGCCTGCTCTTTCACAACTGTCCACATCTCACAAGCAATATGAGGTTTCTCACCTAAGCTTATGAGTTTCAGCACAGCCTGTTGCCCCTTGGCGGAAGCAGTACTGCAGTGCTTCCGGCTTGTAACTGATGTGGTGATATCTGAGATGGAGGCTGAACATGAGGAGGAGGATGATGCGCAGGAGCTGTACACTGTGGAGGCAACTCTGACTGACATAGGACTCGCAATCCTTGGTGTGGGGAGGATGTGTTCCGTCCCAAGGTCCGACTGGGTCCCAGCTTCCACTATGTTTACCCAGAGTGCCGTCAGGGAGATGTACCATCCCTGGCCACAAGCACTTGTCCACGTGTCCGTTGTCAGGTGGACTCTCCCAGTAACTGCGTTGTTGAGGGCACAGCAGATGTTTTGGGACACGTGCTTGTGTAGTGCGGGGATAGCACACTGGGCAAAATAGTGTCGGCTGGGGACCGAGTACCGAGGGACGGCCACCGCCATAAGGTTGCGGAAGGATTCCGTCTCCACCAGTCTAAAAAGCAACATTTCCAATGCAAGCAGCCGTGAAATGTGCGAATTTAGGACTGTGGCCTGTGGGGCGTTGGCTGCGAATTTCCGCTTTCGTTCAAAGGTCTGGGATATGGACAATTGAACGCTTTTGGGATGTGGACGTTGATGTTGATGCTGTTTCTTGAGAAACTGCCATAACAAGTGAAGAATGAGAGGAGGGGGCATCTTTGCATGCAGTATGGACAGGGGATTGCCTTGCACAATCAACAGGGGGTTCTATTGCACGCACAACAGCGGAAGAAGCAGTGGTGACACCCGATGACACTGGTCGTGGACCCTGGGATTTACCCCACAAAGTCGGGTGCTTTGCTGCCATGTGCCTGATCAGGCTGGTGGTGGTCAGGCTGGTAGTTTTGTCACCTCTGCTGATGCTGGCATGGCAGGTGGTACAAATGGCCTTTTTGGGGTTATCAGCAGAGTCTTTAAAAACTCTGGAAGACCTACAGGTTGTACTGGAAATGTCCCTCGTGTTGGTGTTACGAGGAACTTTTGCCTGTCTTCTGTGTGCGGCCACCACACTGCTTCTTCCTGCCTGTTGGGGTACTCTGCCTCCCTCACCCTGTGTGCTACTGGCCTCGCTCTGCATGTCCTCCTGCCACATTGGGTCAGTTACTAGATCATCCACCACCTTCTCCTCTTTCACTTGCACACCACGATCCTCCTCCTCACTTCCTGGCAATTGTGTCTCGTCATCCACCACCTCTTGTGACAAATTGCCAGCGTCGACTTCCTGTGGCCGTGGCTGTTCAAATATTTGGGCATCGCAACATGGGATCTCCTCTTCCACCACTTCAAGCGGAGCAGGCGAAGGGCACAAATCTGGAAATGGACCAGTGAACAGCTTTTCAGAGTGTCCAAGTGTGGGATCAGTTGCTGACTGACGATACTCGGCATGGTGGGAGGAAGGAGCATCAGGGTGAGGAGGAGTATGCGGTCGAGACTAGTGTTGAGCCGCCCCCGTAGTGTTCGAGTTCGGTTCGGTTCGTCGAGCACCCGTATGTTCGCCGAACTGTTCATCGAACACCTTCGAACACCGTTAAAACCAATGGCAGGCAAACAAAAACACATAGAATGCCCTTCTAAAACCAAAAAAGTGCGAAGCCGACACGGCCAGTCCGTTCCTGCCCGTGCGACCTCCGTGTCGCCGGGTTTGTGCCAGAGCTGCGGTGGACCCTGACGGCCAGCCCCCCTCTCCCAATACTGGTGCCTGTCCGCTGGTGGGTCGAGCGAGCCCCCATGCGGTGGAGGCAGGTCTTAAATTGTCTCTCTAATTTGAATGAATACACTTTAAATCCTTTTACAAGGATCTATTGGAGGGCAACTCTCATGCCAGCAGCCGCGGTAATTCCAGCTCCAGTAGAGTCCACTGAAGCTGCTGCAGTTAAAAAGCTTTTATAAGGATCGAGCTTGGCGGTCCACCGCAAGACGTCCTACCGCCAGTCCCAGCCCCTGTGCCTTGGGGTGTCTCCCGATGCTCTTCACTGAGTGTCCCGGGGGCCCAAACCATTTCCTTTGAAAAAATTAAGTGTCCAAACTACAGGTGGTGTAGCTTGCTTAACAGCTGGGTTAATCCGCTGACTAGCAGACACTGCTACTAGGCCCAAAGTATTGCTTGGGCTAGATGCAATTAAAAATTTGTAATTAGATACTCTCATTGGATGCTGAGAAAGCATTCCATAGTCTCCTGGCACGCCATATATTATTCTCTTAAAAAGCTTGGGGTAGGGGACCCTTTTATAGCCAAAATCATGGCCCTGTATCGCAATCCGTCAGCTAGGCTGAAGATAAATGGAACATTATCATCACCTTTCATAATCACCAATGGGACAAGGCAGGGATGTCCTCTGTCCCCTCTCTTATACATCCTAGTGATGGAGCACCTGCTCTCATCAATTCACGATAACCCCAATATTAGGGGGATTGAGGTGGGAGGCACCGAGTACAAGTGCTCTGCATTTGCTGATGATGTCCTAGTATATATCACTCAACCACATATATCCATCATTGCTGTTATGGCTGAAATTTTAAAATCAATGCAGCGAAGTCTGAGGCCCTCGATGTCTCCCTCCCCAAATCCATACAGGATTCCATCCAGTCCAACTTTCCCTTTGCCTGGCCCTCACAGGGTATCAAATACTTAGGAATTCGTATTCATAGAGACCTCTGCCGTCTATTTTATCTTAATTTTGGGCCCTTTATTGAACAACTCCATAGAGATATTACTTCTTGGACGGTGAAGGATTTTTCCTGGTTCGGCAGTATAAATATACTAAAAATGAGCGTCCTATCTAACCTCTCATACCTCTTCCAAACCTTTCCCGTGGTAATTCCCTCAAATTTTTGGAAAAAACTATGCAGTAACTTTTGCAGATTTATCTGGGCAACTGGGCGTCCACGCATTCGGGGGGACGTTCTGATCAGACACAAACAAAAGGGGGGCCTTAGCCTTCCGGATTGTAGAAGGTATTACATGGCAGCAGTACACGCTAGAATCCTGGATTTCTTCCATCATTCGGAGGGGAAATTGTGGGTCAAAATAGCTCAATCCATTTGTCCTAAAGCTCTTACCACTCTCCCATGGTGCGCCCATTTAATTGTCCCCTCTCTTGGCCTCATGTCATATAGTACTTATGCCACTGCTTTGGCTTTGAGATCCCCAAAAAAAAGCTTATCCTCAATCGACCCCCAGGGCCACTTGCTCCTGATTTCAGATAATCCAGATTTCCCACCAGGACTATCTGCAAATAGATTTCTCGGTTCAAATAAATCCCATCCGATATTATTTTCTCATGTCATCTCCAATACTTCGCTGCTCCCCCTCAATGACTTGTTACAGGGAAGAGCCACTTCCCCGAAGGCTAATTTTGAATATAGCCAGTTACAACACTTCTATTCAACTGTGAAGAAGCGCACGCATCTTCATAGAGATCTCACAAACTTTGAAAAATTGAGCCTATCATTGTCACCCCCTACACACTCCATCTCCCTACTGTATAATCTCCTCATTGCCCAGGTAACTGACAATAGGCCAGGATTCTGCGGTGCATGGGAAAGGGAACTGGGGAAGTCCTTCTCTGACTCACAATGGGATAAATGTTTCTTCCTAACACATAAAACCTCAATAGGGTCCAAAGCTCAGGAAACCTCCTTTAAAATGATCTCTAGATGGTACCGGGTACCAGCAGTCCTTCAAAGATGGTATCCAGTGGTCTCAGATAGATGTTGGAGATGTGGGGAGGGGGAAGGGACAATGTCACACATATGGTGGGCATGCCCTATAATAAATGCATTTTGGCCAAAGGTGGTTCCCATGATTGAGAAGATAACTGGTTTAACTATCCCTAATACGCCAGAAGCCCTCCTTTTATCAATGTTACCAATAAGTAAACATAGTTATAAAAGGTCATCAATAGGCTACCTAATACAGGCAGCTAAGAATGTCATTCCACGACACTGGAAAAGCAGAAACCCTCCCACTGTGGAGGAATGGTTGGGGAGATCTCCATCCTTAATAGGATGGAGCATCTGATTGCCATCTCACCGGCTGATGTTGATAGATACTGTGTGATTTGGAGGGATTGGATTGATTTGCAAAACTCTGACGCCTACCATCTAGCCCCCAACTAAAGTTATCCGTGATGTCGGCACAACAAGGATCATAATCGCACTCTATTGATTGGTGGTCTGCGGTGGTCCGCTCCCTCTCTCTCTATCTTTCATATGGAAAAATACATGCTTGATCTGGATATTCATGGAAAACCCTCCCTGTACCCCCCAATGTACTGTCGTTATGCATAGATTTATAGTTATACTACCCCTTTTACTATGTATATTGTATTTTCTTGTACTTTTTCAACACAAAAATAAAAAAAAACTTGAATTTGAAAAAAAAAATTGTAATTAGATTTACAGGCGGTGGCTACTCCGCTGACTAGCAGACACTGAAGCTTTGGAGCAGACCTCTGATTCCCAGGCTATAGTATGAGTAAACAGCTCTTCAGACTCAACCATCTGTGTTACCCCAAGCCATAGTGTATGTAGTTTCTTACGGTTAAAAGGGGGAGGAGAGACCCGACCCACCTGGAATTGACGATGGCAACGTCATGTAAAACACAGCAAGGGGACTCCAAAAAGAGTCTCCATTTTTTCCCAAAATTGTAGCACAGACGCCACTTAAGTGGCATCAATTGTCACAGAGTTGCTTAAAATGGTTGGTGAGGTGATTTTCCAAAATCCTCAAGCTTTTAGTCTCCCCAGAATGACACAGGTGGGGCAGATGGTGGTTGTCCCGGCCCGCTAGGCCGCATTGTAGCACAGTGCGTTTCGCACTGCAACTTATGCTTCATATCCGTGTGACGGTTCATGCATGAAGTACTCAAACTATGGATTTTTTGGCCTCTACTTAGCTTTTGGTGACAAATGTTACAGATAACACGAGTTGGGTCACCCTTATCGATCTGAAAAAATGCACAGGCTATGCAAGGTTTAGAGCCCATGCGACTCTGCTACTAGCAATACTATCAAATGATTGGCTGGGTTAGATGCAGAGCATCTGGGTTTGCTTGGGGGTCACCACAGTCTGCCTAGGCTAGATGCAGTTAAAAATCATTATTAGATACACAGGCTGTGCAGCTTGTTTCGCAGCTGGTTTACTACGCTGACTAGCAGACACTGAAGCTTTGGAGCAGACCTCTGAGTAAACAGCTCTTCAGACTCAACCATCTGTGATACCCCAAGCCATAGTGTATGTAGTTTCTTAAGGTTAAAAGGGGGGGCACCCAACCCACCTGTAATTGATGATGTCAACATCACGTAAAACACAGCAAGGGGATTCCAAAAAGAGTCTCCATTTTTTCCAAAAATATGGGGCACAGACACCACTTAAGTGGCATCAATTGCCCCAGAGTTGCTTAAAACGGTTGGTGAGGTTATTTTAACAAATCCTCAAGCTTTTACTCTCCCCAGGAAGACACAGGGGTAGAAAAGTCCTTGCGGATCCATGATTTGTTCATCTTTATGAACGTGAGTCTGTCTACATTGTCAGTGGATAGCCGCGTCCGCTTATCTGTCAGCACACCATCAGCAGCGCTGAACACACGTTCACAGAGAACAAAAATTATTAGTAATTTGAAAGCTGGTGGAGCTTAGTATAGATGGCCTAATAGAATGAGTACCACACACTGCTACTGGCCCAAAATTATTTTCCGGGCTAGATGCAGCTAAAAATTATTATTAATTTGAAAGCTTAAAATGGTTGGTGAGGTGATTTTAACAAATCCTCAAACTTTTACTCTCCCCAGGATGACACAGGGGTAGAAAAGTCCTTGCGGATCCATGATTTGTTCATCTTTATGAACGTGAGTCTGTCTACATTGTCAGTGGACAGCCACGTGCGCTTTTCTGTCAGCACACCACCAGCAGCGCTGAACACACGTTCAGAGAGAACGCTGGCTGGGGGGCATTACAAGATCTCCAAGGCGTGAGTGGCGAGCTCCGGCCATTTATCCAGATTGGAAGCCCAAAAAGAGCAAGGGTCCAGTGACACAGTCATGGCTTCGATGTTCACTTGGAGATACTCCTGTACCATCGTCTCTAGGCGTTGACTATGTGTCTGACTTCTTGTCTCCTGTGGCCTTGCAAAGGATGGGTTAAAAAAGTCGTGAAAGGATTCCGCAAAATTGCTGTTACCAGCAGATACTGTGTTACTGTTACGGTTTGAGTGATGAAGACTCGACAGTCCCACGGTTGGCAAGTTAGAACTGTGAGATTCACTAAGTGCACCACTGGTGTTTTGTGGAAAAGCACATGTAAGATTCTGCAACAGTGAATCCCTTTCTATGGCAGGAATTATTTTGGCAAATTTACTTTTGTACCGGGGATCTAAGAGTGTGGCTACCCAGTAGCCAGAATTATTTTGAATTCTGACAATTCGATGGTCATGTTGCAGGTAGTGCAGCAAGAAGGCACTCATGTGTCTTGCTCATCCAGGAGCACCAAGTCCCTGTTGTGTTGGTGGCGAGGTAAGAATCATGCTTCCTTCCTCTGCCCTCTCCCCCCAACCTCACACAACAGAAATGTGATCAAGGTCTCCCTCATCTGATGAGTCTTCCATGCCCATCGCCAGCTCATCCTCCACTTCTTCCTGGGCTCCTGCACCTTCCTCACTAGTTTGGCTGCTACCATGCGCCCTGGTTAATACCTCTCCCACACCCTCCCATGCCTGCCGCCTTGGTGCTGCCAACCGTCTGGACCTTGCAGATGTTAGCCCTTCCACATACAACTCCTCCTTCTCTACTTCCTCCACCTCCTCTTGTCCCACCACCTGACTCCGAATTCTGTTTAACATGTGCTCCAGCATGTAAATCACCGGAATAGTCATGCTGATAATGGCATCGTCAGCACTAAACGTCTTCGTCGCCATTTTAAAACTGTGCAGAAGGGTGCATAGGTCCCTGATCTGAGACCACTCCTCCAGCGTGATTTGCCCCACCTCTGGATCTCGTTGGCCCAGGCTATAGTCAGAACGTATTGCACCAGGGCTTGTCGGTGCTGCCACAGTCGCTGCAACATGTGCAGAGTTGAATTCCACCGTGTTGGCACATCGCATTTTAGCCGGTGAAGTGGCAGGCCCAACGACTTCTGTAGAGATGTAAGTTGCTGAGCTGCGGGATGCGAACGGCGGAAGTGAGCACACAGCGACCGTGCCCTCTGCAGAAGGCCATCTAGTCCTGGATAGTGGGCTAAAAATAGCTGGACAACCAGGTTCAACACCTGAGCCATACAAGGCACGAGTGTGACATTGCCCCGGCGAAGGGCCGCACCCAGGTTTGCAGCATTGTAGCACACGGCCTTCCCTGGTTGCAGGTCCAGTGGAGACAACCATTCATGAAACTGGTTCTCCAGAGCTGACTACAACTCTTCAGCTGTGTGACTCACATTTCCCAGACATTTCAAAGTAAAAACCATCAGATGACTTTAAGCCCTGCTGCCAGCATAGTAAGGAGGTGTGCAGGATCCCTTCTGCGCAGTTAGAAAGCGGGTGGCATGACCAGACAGGCTTTGGGTTCAGGTGGAGGACCGAGAGGAGGTTGAGGAGGCAGAAGCAGTGGAGGAACTTCGAGATAAAGAGGATTGATACACAACTCGTGGGGACGGCAAGACTTGGACAGCAGCCCCTTGTCCTGCTGTCACCATAGTTAGCCAGTGCCCAGTCAGCGACATGTAACGCCCCTGTCCATGCCTACTCGTCCAAGTGTCTGTGGTGAAATCCACCCTGTCACACAAAGAGTTTTTCAAAGAAACGGTGATGTTGTGTGCGACATGCTGGTGGAGCGCAGGCACACCTTTCTTTGAGAAGTAGTGCCGACTGGGCATCCGGTACTGGGGCACTGCGACGGACATAAGGTCTCAAAAATCCTCTGTGCCCACCAGGCGGAAAGGCAGCATTTCTGTAGCCAAGAGCTTGCAGATGGTGAAATTCAACCTCTTAGCTTTCTCATGGCTAGGAGGAAATGGTCTTTTACTTGTCCACATCTGAGGGACCGAGATCTGGCTGTTGTGCTTAGACGGGGTTGAGTAGGGTGTCCCCGGCAAACTGACTGTCTGTGAGGAATATGCAGGCGGAAAAGTTAGGTTGCCTTGATCCAAAGGTGGTGCTCTCAATGTCGGAGAGCGCTCAACACCAGCTGGTGTTTCCACTTCCAAATGAAATGATGACCTGCCAATCACACTGTCTGTTGCGGGTAAAGAAGTGGCAGGTCTGCGTCTCAAAACAGGTGTGACTGCTGTCCCCCCAGTCACAGAGGATGAAGAGGCCACGGATGCACAAGATGGGGCAGACGGTGGTTGGCCCGGCCCGCTAGGCCGCATTGTAGCACAGTGAGCTTCCCACTGCAACTTATGCTTCATATCCATGTGATGGTTCATGCATGAAGTACTCAAACTATGGATTTTTTGACCTCTACTTAGCTTTTGGTTACAAATGTTACAGATAACATGAGTTGAGTCATCCTTATCGATCTGAAAAAATGCCCAGGCTATGCAAGGCTTAGAACCCATGCGACGTGAAGAGCCACCACGACTTGTTGTCAGAGGCAGAGTTGTGTTTGAGGATGCAGTTGTTGACGTGCTTCCAGTATTACGTCTCTGTCCAGGAAGGCGCAACCTGACCTCGTCGTCACTAGCATCCTCCTCTACCTCCTCTGCTGACCTCATCGACTGGCTGACTGTGGGTTAACAGTAAGTGGGATTTGCAACCTCGTCATCATCACCCTGTGTGTTCTCACACCCGTCGTCCTCAGAGCCAACCTCTTCCTGCCCTGACAAAAAACTCAAGTTGTCGCTCCAATCAGGTATTTGAGTCTCATCATCGTCTTCCTCATTGTCTCCACCAACAGGAGTTACAGTTTGGGAACGAGGGTCTACATTATGGTCAGAACCTTCTTCATCTGGTCCTGGATCTGACTCATAAAGATTCTGGGCATCAGTGCAGATCATTTCCTCGTCTGGATTCACAGAAGCTCTGGAGCCGACCTCTGATTCCCAGGCTATAGTATGAGTAAACAGCTCTGCAGACTCAACCATCTGTTCTACCCCATACTCAGACAGGCAGCTGGAGACTTGGGAGCTGTGAGGAAGCAAGTGCGATTGGGGTGACACCTCTGAGGACTGAAGTATTTGTGATGTTGAAGTTGAGGTGGAGGAGAGCCCACTTAAAGGAGCACTTGATATCCGTTGAAGCACCTGCTGTTTTTGTGCCTCATCTGGAATTTGTAGTGATGGGCTTGGCCATAAGAAAGGGATCGTATCACATTGTCCACTTAAAGAAGTAGACATCTTAGTTTGGCTGGAAGATGATCTTTCTTCTGCGGATGTTACTGTTGCTTTAACACCTACCCCATGGACACAACCTTTTTTTCCCTTCCCAACACGCCTATTCCCCTATCCACCAGCTGCAGGCCTTTTGCCACTCATTTTGGTGGTTAACTAATTGACAACTCTGGAGTTATTTGCACAAAAAACGATGGATGGAAACCGAGCAGAGCTGAGTGGCCAAATTGTGGTACTAGCCCAAAAGGATTGGCTGGGTTAGAAGCAGTAAAACAATTTTATTAAATACACAGGTGGTGGAGCTTGGTATAGATGGCCTAATAGAATGAGTACCAAACACTGCTACAGGCATAAAATTATTTTCCAGGCAAGATGCAGCTAAAAATTATTAGTAATTTCAAACCTGGTGGAGCTTAGTATAGATGGCCTAATAGAATGAGTAACACACACTGCTAATATGCCCAAAATTATTTTACAGGCAAGATGCAGCTAAAAATTATTAGTAATTTGAAAGCTGGTGGAGCTTAGTATAGATGGCCTAATAGAATGAGTACCACACACTGCTAATATGCCAAAAATTATTTTCCAGGCAAGATGCAGCTAAAAATTATTAGGAATTTGAAAGCTAGTGGAGCTTAGTATAGATGGCCCAATACAATGAGTACCACACACTGCTAATATGCCCAAAATTATTTTCCAGGCAAGATGCAGCTAAAAATTATTAGTAATTTGAAAGCTGGTGGAGCTTAGTATAGATGGCCTAATAGAACGAGTACCACACACTACTAATATGCCCAAAATTATTTTTCAGGCAAGATGCAGCTAAAAATTATTATTAATTTCAAAGCTGGGGGAGCTTGGTATAGATGGCCTAATACAATGAGTACCACACACTGCTACTAAGCCCAAAATTATTTTCTGGGCTAGATGCAGCTAAAAATTATTATTAATTTCAAAGCTGGTGGAGCTTGGTATAGATGGCCTAATACAATGAGTACCACAAACTGCTGCTAAGCCCAAAATTATTTTCCAGGCTAGATGCAGCTAAAAATTATTACTAATTTCAAAGCTGGTGGAGCTTGGTATAGATGGCCTAATACAATGAGTACCACACACTGCTACTAAGCCCAAATTATTTTCTGGGCTAGATGCAGCTAAAAATTATTATTAATTTCAAAGCTGGTGGATCTTGGTATAGATGGCCTAATAGAATGAGTACCACACACTGCTACTAAGCCCAAAATTATTTTCTGGGCTAGATGCAGCTAAAAATTATTATTAATTTCAAAGCTGGTGGAGCTTGGTATAGATGGCCTAATACAATGAGTACCACACACTGCTACTAAGCCCAAAATTATTTTCCAGGCTAGATGCAGCTAAAAATTATTATTAATTTCAAAGCTTGTGGAGCTTGGTATAGATGGCCTAATACAATGAGTACCACACACTGCTACTAAGCCCAAAATTATTTTCTGGGCTAAATGCAGCTAAAAATTATTATTAATTTCAAAGCTGGTGGAGCTTGGTATAGATGGCCTAATACAATGAGTACCACACACAGCTACTAAACCCAAAATTATTTTCCACACTAGATGCAGCTAAAAATTATTATTAATTTCAAAGCTGGTGGAGCTTGGTATAGATGGCCTAATACAATGAGTACCACACACTGCTACTATGCCCAAAATTATTTTCCAGGCAAGATGCAGCTAAAAATTATTATTAATTTCAAAGCTGGTGGAGCTTGGTATAGATGGCCTAATACAATGAGTACCACACACAGCTGCTAAGCTCAAAATTATTTTCCGGGCTAGATGCAGCTAAAAATTATTATTTATTTCAAAGCTGGTGGAGCTTGGTATAGATGGCCTAATGCAATGAGTACCACACACAGCTACTAAGCCCAAAATTATTTTCCGGGCTAGATGCAGCTAAAAATTATTATTAATTTCAAAGCTGGTGGAGCTTCGTGTAGATGGCCTAATACAATGAGTACCACACACTGCTACTAAGCCCAAAATGATTTTCTGGGCTAGATGCAGCTAAAAATTATTATTAATTTCAAAGCTGGTGGAGCTTGGTATAGATGGCCTAATACAATGAGTACCACACACTGCTACTAAGCCTAAAATAATTTTCCGGGCTAGATGCAGCTAAAAATTATTATTAATTTCAAAGTTGTTGGAGCTTGGTATAGATGGCCTAATACAATGAGCACCACACACTGCTACTAAGCCCAAAATTATTTTCCGGGCTAAATGCAGCTAAAAATTATTATTAATTTCAAAGCTGGTGGAGCTTGGTATAGATGGCCTAATACAATGAGTACCACACACTGCTACTAAGCCCAAAATTATTTTCTGGGTTAAATGCAGCTAAAAATTATTATTAATTTCAAAGCTGGTGGAGCTTGGTATAGATGGCCTAATACAATGAGTACCACACACAGCTACTAAGCCCAAAATGATTTTCTGGGCTAGATGCAGCTAAAAATTATTATTAATTTCAAAGCTGGTGGAGCTTGGTATAGATGGCCTAATACAATGAGTACCACACACTGCTACTAAGCCTAAAATAATTTTCCGGGCTAGATGCAGCTAAAAATTATTATTAATTTCAAAGTTGGTGGAGCTTGGTATAGATGGCCTAATACAATGAGTACCACACACTGCTACTAAGCCCAAAATTATTTTCCGGGCCAGATGCAGCTAAAAATGATTATTTATTTCAAAGCTGGTGGAGCTTGGTATAGATGGCCTAATACAAAGAGTAACACACACAGCTACTAAGCCCAAAATTATTTTCCGGGCTAGATGCAGCTAAAAATTATTATTAATTTCAAAGCTGGTGGAGCTTGGTATAGATGGCCTAATACAATGAGTAACACACACTGCTACTACGCCCAAAATTATTTTCCACGCTAGATGCAGCTAAAAATTATTATTAATTTCAAAGCTGGTGGAGCTTGGTATAGATGGCCTAATACAATGAGTACCACACACTGCTACTAAGCCCAAAATTATTTTCCGGGCCAGATGCAGCTAAAAATTATTAAAAATTTCAAAGCTGGTGGAGCTTGGTATAGATGGCCTAATACAATGAGTACCACACACAGCTACTAAGCCCAAAATTATTTTCCGGGCTAGATGCAGCTAAAAATTATTATTAATTTCAAAGCTGGTGGAGCTTGGTATAGATGGCTTAATACAATGAGTACCACACACTGCTACTATGCCCAAAATTATTTTCCGGGCTAAATGCAGCTAAAAATTATTATTAACCCCTTAATAACATCTGACGTACTAATACGCGTCTGTGCCCTGGGACTTAAGAGCCAGACCCGTATTAGTACGTCATCGCGATCGCGCGCGCACACAGGCTGTGCGGGCGCGATCGCCGCCGGGTGTCAGCTGATTGTCACAGCTGACACCCGGTACTATGTGCAGGGAGCGGTCACGCACCGCTCCCAGCACATTAACCCCCGCGATGCTGCAATCGAAGTCGATCGAAGTCGATCGCGGCATTGCGGGGGCAAGGGGAGGTGATCGGCGATACTCACCTCCTCTTCCGGCTTCCAGCGCAGTCTGCAAAGGCTTCCCGGGTGTTGCCATGACGACCCGATGTCGTCATGACAACATCCGGGTCACCAGAGAGCAGGAAGATTGCTTGGACATGCGCAGTGCATCTCCAAGCAATCTTCACACTGTGCACTTCTGACAGCCTTCATGGCATAGGGATGGTGCTCCATTCCTGTGCCATGCAGGCGATCAGAAAAAAAAAAGTGAAAGTCCCAGAGTGGGACAAAGTAATAAAGTGTATAAACTGTGTGAAAGTGGAAAAAAAAAAAAAAAAAAAAATGTGCAAAAATATTATAAAAAAATAAAAAAAATAATACACCAAAAATAAAAATATAATGTACCCATCAATAAATATTATTATAAAAAAAATAAAAAAAAAACAATAAAAGTACACATATTTGGTATCGCCGCGTCCGGAACAACCTGACCTATAAAACTGTCCCACTAGTTAACCCCTTCAGTGAACACGGTAAAAAAAAAAAAAACCAAGCAAAAAACAATGCTTTATCACCATACCGCCAAACAAAAAGTGGAATAACACGCGATCAAAAAGACGCATATAAATAAAAATGATACCGCTGAAAACGTCATCTCGTCCCGCAAAAAACAAGCCGCCATATAGCTCCATCAGCCGAAAAATAAAAAAGTTATTGCTCTCAGAATAAAGCGATACTAAAAAATATTTTTTTCTATAAAATAGCTTTTATTGTGTATAAGCGCCAAAACATAGAAAAATGATACAAATGTGGTACCGCTGTAAACGTACTGACCCGAAGAGTAAATCTGCCTCATCAATTTTACCACACGCGGAACAGAATAAAAAAAAAAAAAAAAAAAAAACAATTCCTGAATTGTTGGTTTTTGTTTATTCTGCCTCCCAAAAATCGGAATAGAAAGCGATCAAAAAATGTCACGTGCCTGAAAATGGCACCAATAACAACGTCAAGTCATCCCGCAAAAAACGAGCCGTCACATGACTGTCTGCCAAAATCTGGAAAAATTATAGCTCTCAAAATATGGCGATGCAAAAACTAGATTTTACAAAAAATGCGTCTTTTAGTGTGTGACAGCTGTCAGTCATAAAAACCCCATATGATTCTGACATTGCTGTAATCACACCGACCCGAAGAATAAAGTCGTCTAATCACTTATACCGCACAAGGAACGGCGTCAAAAATAAACTCTTGAGTTAGGATTGGGCTAGGGTTAGGGCTGGGTTTGGGGCTAGGGTTCTGCTGGGGCTAGGGTTGTGCTGGGGCTAGGGTTGTGCTGGGGCTAGGGTTGTGCTGGGGCTAGGGTTGTGCTAGGGTTAGGGCTGGGGTTGGGATTTTTTTCAAAAGTAAGAAAAAAAGATGACGATATGGCGACTAGTGTTGAGAGCAAGTGCTCGCTACTTGAGTTTGCATCGGGTGCTCTGGTATGCATTTAGTATCGTGGGTATTTGAGTGACATGCTCGAGTCTCTGCCCCATATGCTTCGCGGCCAAAAAACTTTACGGGGATTGCCTGCCATGCACGAGCGATCCCCGCATGTTTTTTTTTGGGTGTCTAATAACCGTGAAACATGCGGAGCAGGGACTCGAGCATGTCACTCGAGCACACGCTGTACATGGTGCATACCTGAGTACCCGATGCAAACTCAAGTAGCGAGCACTTGCGCTCAAGAATAATGAAAACTTATTCAATATGATGACCTAACGTAAACAAATAATGTGCCGTACCTCTGGGTTCAAAATGTTCACTATACACCTTAATAAAATCTTTGAGGGGTATAGTTTCCAAAATGGGGACACTTGTGGTGGAGCTCCACTGTTTAGGCACATCACGGGCTCTCCAAACGCGACATGGTGTCCGCTAACAAATTGAATGGAAAATCGTCTCAAATTGTTAGCGGACGCCATGTTGCGTTTGGAGAGCCCCTGTGTGTCCAAACATTGGAGCTCCCCCACAACTGACCCCATTTTGGAAACTAGACCCCCCAAGGCACCTATCTAGATGCATAGTGAGCACTTAGAACCCCCAGGTGCTTCACAAATTGATTCGTAAAAATGAAAAAGTGAAAATAAAACACTTTTTCATTTTTATGAATCAATTTGTGAAGCACCTGGGGTTCCAAGTGCTCACTATGAATCTAGATAGGTGCCTTGGGGGGTCTAGTTTCCAAAATGGGGTCACTTGTGGGGGAGCTCCAATGTTTGGGCACACAGGGACTCTCTAAATGCAACATGGTATCCGCTAACAAATTGAATGGAAAATCGGCTCAAATTGTTAGCGGACACCACATTGCGTTTGGAGAGCCCCTCTGTGCCCAAACTTTGGAGCTCCCCCACAAGTGACCCCATTTTGGAAACTAGACCCCCCAAGGCACCTTTCTAGATGCATAGTGAGCACTTGGAACCCCCAGGTGCTTCACAAATTGATTCGTAAAAATGAAAAAGTGAAAAAAAAAACACTTTTTCATTTTTATGAATCAATTTGTGAAGCACCTGGGGTTCCAAGTGCTCACTATGAATCTAGATAGGTGCCTTGGGGGGTCTAGTTTCCAAAATGGGGTCACTTGTGGGGGAGCTCCAATGTTTGGGCACACAGGGACTCTCCAAATGCAACATGATATCCGCTAACAAATTGTCGGCTCAAATTGTTAGCGGATATCATGTTGCATTTGGAGAGTCCCTGTGTGCCCAAACATTGGAGCTCCTCCACAAGTGACCCCATTTTGGAAACTAGACCCCCCAAGGCACCTATCTAGATGCATAGTGAGCACTTGGAACCCCTAGGTGCTTCACAAATTAATTCGTAAAAATGAAAAAGTGTTTTTTTTTTCACTTTTTCATTATTACGAATCAATTTGTGAAGCACCTGGGGGTTCCAAGTGCTCACTATGCATCTAGAAAGGTGCCTTGGGGGGTCTAGTTTCCAAAATGGGGTCACTTGTGGGGGAGCTCCAAAGTTTGGGCACAGAGGGGCTCTCCAAACGCAATGTGGCGTCCGCTAACAATTTGAGCCGATTTTCCATTCAATTTGTTAGCGGATACCATGTTGCATTTAGAGAGTCCCTGTGTGCCCAAACATTGGAGCTCTCCCACAAGTGACCCCATTTTGGAAACTAGACCCCCCAAGGCACCTATCTAGATGCATAGTGAGCAGTTGGAACCCCCAGGTGCTTCACAAATTGATTCATACAAATGAAAAAGTGTTTTTTTTTTTCACTTTTTCATTGTTACGAATCAATTTGTGAAGCACCTGGGGGTTCCAAGTGCTCACTATGCATCTAGATAGGTGCCTTGGGGGGTCTAGTTTCCAAAATGGGGTCACTTGTGGGGGAGCTCCAAAGTTTGGGCACACATGGGCTCTCCAAACACAACATGGCGTCCGCTAATTATTCAAGCAAATTTTACAATCAAAAAGTCAAATAGCGCTCCTTCCCTTCCGAGCCCTGCCGTGCGCCCAAACAGTATTTTTTCCCCAAATATTGGGTATCTGCGTGCCCAGGGGAAATTGCACAACAAATTTTGTGGTCCATTTTTTCTTGTTACCCCTGTGAAAATAAAAAAAATTGGGTCTAAATTAACATTTTTGTGAAAAAAGTTAAATGTTCATTTTTTTCTTCCACATTCAAAAAATTCCTGTGAAGCACCTGAAGGGTTAATAAAGTTCTTGAATGTGGTTTTGAGCACCTTGAGGGGTGCAGTTTTTAGAATGGTGTCACTTTTGGGTATTTTCTGTCATAAAGACCTCTCAAAGTGACTTCAAATGTGATGTGGTCCCTAAAAAAATGGTTTTGTAAATTTTGTTGGAAAAATGAGAAATCGCTGGTCAACTTTTAACCCTTATAGCTCCCTAACAAAAAAAAATTTTGGTTCCAAAATTGTGCTGATGTAAAGTAGACATGTGGGAAATGTTATTTATTAACTCTTTTGTGTGACATATCGCTCTGATTTCAGGGCTTAAAAATTCAAATTTTGAAAATTGCAAAATTTTCAAAATTTTCGCCAAATTTCCGTTTTTTTCACAAATAAACGCAAGTGATATCGAAGAAATTTTTCCACAATCATGAAGTACAATATGTCACGAAAAAACAATCTCAGAATCAGGGGGATCCGTTGAAGCGTTCGAGAGTAATTACCTCATAAAGTGACAGTGGTCAGAATTGTAAAAATTGGCCCGGTCATTAACGTGCAAACCACCCGCGGGGCTTAAGGGGTTAATTTCAAAGCTGGTGGAGCTTGGTATAGATGGCCTAATACAATGAGTACCACACACTGCTACTAAGCCCAAAATTATTTTCTGGGTTAAATGCAGCTAAAAATTATTATTAATTTCAAAGCTGGTGGAGCTTGGTATAGATGGCCTAATACAATGAGTACCACACACAGCTACTAAGCCCAAAATTATTTTCCGGGCAAGATGCAGCTAAAAATTATTATTAATTTCAAAGCTGGTGGAGCTTGGTATAGATGGACTAATACAATGAGTACCACACACTGCTACTATGCCCAAAATTATTTTCCGGGCTAGATGCAGCTAAAAATTATTATTAATTTCAAAGCTGGTGGAGCTTGGTATAAATGGCCTAATACAATGAGTACCACACACTGCTACTAAGCCCAAAATAATTTTCTGGGCTAGATGTAGCTAAAAATTATTATTAATTTCAAAGCTGGTGGAGCTTGGTATAGATGGCCTAATAGATTGAGTACCACACACTGCTAATATGCCCAAAATTATTTTACAGGCAAGATGCAGTTAAAAAATATTATTAATTTCAAAGCTTGTGGAGCTTGGTATAGATGGCCTAATACAATGAGTACCACACACTGCTACTAAGCCCAAAATTATTTTCCGGGCTAGATGCAGCTAAAAATTATTATTAATTTCAAAGCTGTTGGAGCTTGGTATAGATAGCCTAATACAATGAGTACCACACACTACTATTATGCCCAAAATTATTTTCCAGGCAAGATGCAGCTAAAAATTATTAGTAATTTGAAAGCTGGTGGAGCTTAGTATAGATGGCCTAATAGAATGAGTACCACACACTGCTACAGGCCCAAAAGGTTTTACTTGGCTAGGTGCAGTAAAAAATTTGTATTACATACACAGGTGGTGTAGCTTGCAACACAGATAGGCTACTCCACTGACTAACACACACTGCAAGAGGCCCAAAAGGATTTGCTTAGCTAGATTTAGCCAAATGCTGTGAAAAACACTTGCACAGCACTAAAACAGACCTGCCTGGGAAAAAGTGATAGGAACTGATGTAACCTAGCCCTCAAAAGGGCTGGAATTACAACTAGTCACTACTCCCAACCTATCTGTCGATTTAAGAGCACAGACCTGCCTGCTAAAAGTGCTAGGAACTGCTGTAACCTAGCCCTCAAAAGGGCTGCAATTACAAACTAGTCCCTACTCCCTAAACCTTTCTGTCTATTTAAGAGAAAATTCGCTTGCAATTAAGTTACACAATATAGCGCTAACAGCAGCAGCAGTGCCATCTAACACTCAGCTGCAGCAGTGAGAAAATGATGGCGACGGGGAAAATGGCTGGGTCTTATAGGGCAAGGACATGTGACATAGACAGCCAATGACTAGTGTTGAGCGATACCTTCCGATATCGGGAAATATCGGATCGGATTGGATCGGACCGATACCGAAAAAGTATCGGATATCGCCGATTCCGATACCGGAAACCAATGCAAGTCAATGGGACAGAAATATCGGAATGAAAATAAACCCTTTCTTTCCTTGTAGGTTAATTCTACATGAAGGAAAACAACTAAGAATAATGTAGAATGTATTGGGGAGGTGGGGGAGACAATAAAGGCATAGAGGTTTAGCCCAATCAAATGGAATAGCAGGAATTAATATTTTTTTTAAGACGTTCTGAGTTACGGAAATATTGACTATGTTAAGTATTTTTATATTTTGTCAGATATTTATGTTTCACTACTTCCATGCTCTTCACCTTCTTTTTTACTTCTCCCACACTTTCTCCTTCATCATCCTCAGCATCTTTTTCATCCACTTCTTCTTCACCTTCTTCATCTTCTTCTTCTTCACCTTCTTCGTATTATTCTTTTTTTTTACATTCTTCATATTCTACTTCTTCATCTTCTTCATCTTCTTCTTCTTCATCATATTCTTATTTGTGGCAGGCATTCCTGTAGTTGTTATCTATAAAAGGTTGGACATTACACCTTTCGTTCTGCCCGTCACAAAAGATTTACAACAGGATTTGTCCGCGTTCAGTTTGGCCTGCAGCAGCAGGTCTTTTCCAGGGGCACCACGAAGAGGAACGGACTCACCCCCATACACTGCTTAGTCATCTTCTGCTTATAATTTAGATATTATCTTTTGCTCTGATTTTTAGTCTTATGCTTAATGTTCTTCCGCTTTTTGTTCTGCAGCTTCTTGTATTTCTGCTTCTTGGTTTTCTGTCTCTTGTTCTTCTGTATCTTGGTGCTTGTCTTCTCTTCTTTGTCCTCTTGGTCAACTTCTTCAGGGTCATCTTCTTGGTCTTCTTCGGGGTGGTCTTCAGGGTCGTCGTCTTCGGGGGTCCTCGTCTTCGGGGTCCTCGTCTTCTTCGGGTTGGTCTTCTGGGTCCTCGTCTTCGGGGTCCTCGTCTTCTTCGGGGTGGTCTTCAGGGTCCTCGTCTTCTTCGCGGTGGTCTTCAGGGTCCTCGTCTTCAGGGTCGTCGTCTTCGGGGTCCTCGTCTTCTTAGGGTTGGTCTTCAGGGTCCTCGTCTTCAGGGTCCTCGTCAGGGAGATCTAGAGTGATTACCAAGAACCATTTCAAAAAGCTTGAACTTGGAAATGTAGCAGAAGGTACAAGAAAGCTGAGGAACTACCGAGGACCAGCTGACGGTACTGGAACCCGGATGGGTAGCAGAAGGTACAAGAGACAATGGAACTGCCGAAGACCAGCTGACGGTACTGGAACTCGGTTACTAAGCAGGAGGTACCTGTGCCAGAAAGCACTACCAAGGACCAGCAGACGTTGGTGGAACTTGGATACCGAGAAGGAGGCACCTAATCCAAAGGCACTGCCGAGATCCAGCTGACGGTACCGGAACCCGGATGGGTAGCAGAAGGTACCCATGTAAACAAAAGTTCAAGGCCGCGAGCCGGCCGCAGTTACCAAAACCCACAGTCCTACAGGGGGTGCTTGTCCTATTGGCACTATGGAACCAGCCTTCATTGCCAGATCCCGCAGCCCACAGAGGAGTCACCTAAACTGCAGGCACCATAGAGTCGGCTAACCCGACCGCAACACGACAGGACAACGCATTGGAGGCAAAGTGACGTTGACACTACCCGGAAACAGCTGGCATGCTGGAACCAGGCTGGGCAGGAGGGAGTACCCATGCCAGAGTCACTGCCGAGAACCAGCTGACGGTACTGGAACCCGGATGGGTAGTAGAAGGTACAAGAGCAAATGGAACTACCGAGGACCAGCTGACGGTACTGGAACCCGGATGGGTAGCAGAAGGTACAAGAGCCAATGGAACTGCCGAAGACCAGCTGACGGTACTGGAACTCGGTTACTAAGCAGGAGGTACCTGTGCCAGAAAGCACTACCAAGGACCAGCAGACGTTGGTGGAACTTGGATACCGAGAAGGAGGCACCTAATCCAAAAGCACTGCCGAGAACCAGCTGACGGTACTGGAACCCGGATGGGTAGCAGAAGGTACCCATGTAAAAAAAAGTTCAAGGCCGGAGCCGGCCGCAGTTAACAAAACCCACAGTCCTACAGGGGGTGCTTGTCCTATTGGCACTATGGAACCAGCCTTCATTGCCAGATCCCGCAGCCCACATTGGAGTCACCTAAACTGCAGGCACCATAAAGTCGGCTAACCCGACCGCAACACGACAGGACAACGCATTGGAGGCAAAGTGAC
This sequence comes from Phyllobates terribilis, assembly GCF_046119375.1. Classification (NCBI taxonomy): domain Eukaryota; kingdom Metazoa; phylum Chordata; class Amphibia; order Anura; family Dendrobatidae; genus Phyllobates; species Phyllobates terribilis. Next base: position 108,390,774 of record NW_027362773.1, read on the forward strand.
GTTGACACTACCCGGAAACAGCTGGCGTGCTGGAACCAGGCTGGGCAGGAGGGAGTACCCATGCCAAAGTCACTGCCGAGAACCAGCTGATGGTACTGGAACCCGGATGGGTAGTAGAAGGTACAAGAGCAAATGGAACTACCGAGGACCAGATGACGGTACTGGAACCCGGATGGGTAGCAGAAGGTAAAAGAGCAAATGGAACTACCGAGGACCAGCTGACGGTACTGGAACCCGGATGGGTAGCAGAAGGTACAAGAGCCAATGGAACTGCCGAAGACCAGCTGACGGTACTGGAACTCGGTTACTAAGCAGGAGGTACCTGTGCCAGAAAGCACTACCAAGGACCAGCAGACGTTGGTGGAACTTGGATACCGAGAAGGAGGCAACTAATCCAAAGGCACTGCCGAGAACCAGCTGGCGGTGCTGGAACCCAGGGTAAATACTAAAAACAGAGTGGAGCCAGAGGTGTAATTGGAGCAAGTTTTAAATCAGTAGTACAGTGGATGTGGACAGAGCAGGAGAAATTGCCGTCCGCACAGCAGGGGAACAGCTGACGTTACTGAACCCCAATAACATGGCAGCAAGTGTTGACTGTGCAGACGGCCTTTCCGAGCGCCAACTGGCGGTGTTGAAGCTCAGGGATAATACTGAAAACAGAGGAGCCAGAGGTGTATTTGGAGGAGGTTTTAAATCAGTAGTACAGTGGATGTGGACAGAGCAGGAGAAATTGCCGTCCTCACAGCAGGGGAACAGCTGACGTTACTGAACCCCAACAACACGGCAGCAAGTGTTGACTGTGCAGACGGCACTTCCGTGCGCCAACTGGCGGTGTTGGAGCTCAGGGATAATACTGAAAACAGAGGTGCCAGAGGTGTATTTGGAGGAGGTTTTAAATCAGTAGTACAGTGGATGTGGACAGAGCAGGAGAAATTGCCGTCCGCACAGCAAGGGAACAGCTGACGTTACTGAACCCCAATAACACGGCAGCAAGTGTTGACTGTGCAGACGGCACTTCCGAGCGCCAACTGGCGGTGTTGGAGCTCAGGGATAATACTGAAAACAGAGGAGCCAGAGGTGTAATTGGAGCAACTTTAAAATCTGTAGTAGTGAGAATGTGGACAGAGCAGGAGAAATTGCCGTCCGCACAGCAGGGGAACAGCTGACGTTACTGAACCCCAATAACACGGCAGCAAGTGTTGACTGTGCAGACGGCACTTCCGTGCACCAACTGGCGGTGTTGGAGCTCAGGGATAATACTGAAAACAGATGAGCCAGAGGTGTAATTGGAGCAACTTTAAAATCTGTAGTAGTGAGAATGTGGACAGAGCAGGAGAAATTGCCGTCCGCACAGCAGGGGAACAGCTGACGTTACTGAACCCCAATAACACGGCAGCAAGTGTTGACTGTGCAGACGGCACTTCCGTGCGCCAACTGGCGGTGTTGGAGCTCAGGGATAATACTGAAAACAGAGGAGCCAGAGGTGTAATTGGAGCAACTTTAAAATCTGTAGTAGTGAGAATGTGGACAGAGCAGGAGAAATTGCCGTCCGCACAGTAGGGGAACAGCTGACGATACTGAACCCCAATAACACGGCAGCAAGTGTTGACTGTGCAGACGGCACTTCCGTGCGCCAACTGGCGGTGTTGGAGCTCAGGGATAATACTGAAAACAGAGGAGCCAGAGGTGTAATTGGAGCAACTTTAAAATCTGTAGTAGTGAGAATGTGGACAGAGCAGGAGAAATTGCCGTCCGCACAGCAGGGGAACAGCTGACGTTACTGAACCCCAATAACACGGCAGCAAGTGTTGACTGTGCAGACGGCACTTCCGTGCGCCAACTGGCGGTGTTGGAGCTCAGGGATAATACTGAAAACAGAGGAGCCAGAGGTGTAATTGGAGCAACTTTAAAATCTGTAGTAGTGAGAATGTGGACAGAGCAGGAGAAATTGTCGTCCGCACAGCAGGGGAACAGCTGACGTTACTGAACCCCAATAACACGGCAGCAAGTGTTGACTGTGCAGACGGCACTTCCGTGCGCCAACTGGCAGTGTTGGAGCTCAGGGATAATACTGAAAACAGAGGAGCCAGAGGTGTAATTGGAGCAACTTTAAAATCTGTAGTAGTGAGAATGTGGACAGAGCAGGAGAAATTGCCGTCCGCACAGCAGGGGAACAGCTGACGTTACTGAACCCCAATAACACGGCAGCAAGTGTTGACTGTGCAGACGGCACTTCCGAGCGCCAACTGGCGGTGTTGGAGCTCAGGGATAATACTGAAAACAGAGGAGCCAGAGGTGTAATTGGAGCAACTTTAAAATCTGTAGTAGTGAGAATGTGGACAGAGCAGGAGAAATTGCCGTCCGCACAGTAGGGGAACAGCTGACGTTACTAAACCCCAATAACACGGCAGCAAGTGTTGACTGTGCAGACAGCACTTCCGTGCGCCAACTGGCGGTGTTGGAGCTCAGGGATAATACTGAAAACAGAGGAGCCAGAGGTGTAATTGGAGCAACTTTAAAATCTGTAGTAGTGAGAATGTGGACAGAGCACGAGAAATTGTCGTCCGCACAGCAGGGGAACAGCTGACGTTACTGAACCCCAATAACACGGCAGCAAGTGTTGACTGTGCAGACGGCACTTCCGTGCGCCAACTGGCGCTGTTGGAGCTCAGGGATAATACTGAAAACAGAGGAGCCAGAGGTGTAATTGGAGCAACTTTAAAATCTGTAGTAGTGAGAATGTGGACAGAGCAGGAGGAATTGCCGTCCGCACAGCAGGGGAACAGCTGACGTTACTGAACCCCAATAACACGGCAGCAAGTGTTGACTGTGCAGACGGCACTTCCGAGCGCTAACTGGCGGTGTTGGAGCTCAGGGATTACAGTTCAGGTGGTAGAAACATGAACAGAACAGGAGACCTGGATACTGTTGCCAACCAATTATTTATTCTGGAAGAGGACTGGCAAATTCATGAAAGATCCAGGCCTTGTTCATTTTGAGAAAAGTAAGCCGGTCAACGTTATCGGAGGATAGTCGCATGCGACGGTCTGTTAGTACACCACCTGCGGCACTAAAGACGCGTTCCGATAATACACTAGCAGCAGGGCAAGCTAGCACCTCCAATGCATACTGACTAAGCTCTGGCCATGTATCCAGCTTACAGACCCAAAACTTGAAGGGAGAAGAGCCGTCTGGGAGTACACTAAGAGGGCAAGACATGTAGTCTGTCACCATCTGACGGAAACGTTGCCTCCTGCTGACTGGAGCCGTCTGTGATGGTGTAGACATTTGTGGCGGCGGGGACACAAAACTTTGCCACATTTCGGCCATACTGGTCTTGCCTTGTGCTGAGGCGCTGCTTCTGCTCCCTCTTTGTGCAGAGCTTCCTCCACTGCCTCGACGCACTGAGCTGCTTTGTAAAGCACTAGCAGCACTGCTCTCGGTTGGAATGGAGAACATGATGGAATGCACCAGTGCATCTTGGTACTCCCGCATTTTACGCTCCCGGTTCAACGGTGTTATGAGGCTTTGTAAGTTGTCCCGGTAGCGAGGATCTAGGAGGGTGGACACCCAATAATCAGCCGTGTTGAGAATGTGGGCGATGCGGCGGTCGTTTCTCAGGCACTGCAGCATGAAATCAACCATGTGCTGCAGACTGCCAACTGGCCAAGAAACGCTGTCCCCTGCTTGAGGCGTGATCTCTGCCTACTCTGCATCATCCCACCCTCGCTCTAGATACTGACTACTAGAGCATTGTGTACCTCCCTCCTCTGGACAGATGTCTTCCTCATCCATTGACTCCTCCTCATCCTCCTCACAAAGTGTCCCCTGCCTAGGCCTTTGTGAGGAACCACGTTGCGCAGACTGTAGAGAAGCAGATGGCATTTGTGACTCCTCATCCTCCACCTCTTCCAAAACCTCGTCCCTTAGTGCTTGCATTGTTTTTTCAAGCAGGCAGATAAGGGGGATAGTCATGCTGACAAGTGCATCATCTGCACTCGCCATCCGCGTGGAATAATCGAAGGCACGCAAAACGTGGCAAATGTCCTTCATAGAGGCCCACTCAGTGGTGGTGAAGTGTGAACGGCGCGCACTGCGACTTGTTTGCGCCTGCTGCAGCTGGTACTCCATTACTGCTGCCTGCTGCTCACACAACCTCTCCAACATATGTAACGTTGAATTCCACCTGGTGGGTAGGTCACACCTACGTAATCGGCGCTGCAGAGCTGCAATGCGTGATCTTGCATTGCTGGAACGCCGCAAGTGAGCGCACTCTATGCGGACCTTGTGAAGCAGTGCATCAAGATCCGGATAGTCCCTCAAAAAACTCTGCACGACCAAGTTGAGCACATGTGCCAGACATGGGATGTGAGTGAGGTTGCCTAGGCCCAGAGCTGCCACCAGATTTCGGCCATTGTCACACACTACCATGCCTGGCTGGAGATTCGCTGGCACAAACCACACGTCGCTCTGCTGCTTGATGGCATTCCAGAGCTCCTGCGCTGTGTGGCTTCGATTCCCCAAAGAAATTAATTTTAATACGGCCTGTTGATGTTTGGCCACGGCTGTGCTCATATTGGTCACCATAACAGGTAACCGTTCACGGGTCGATGTGGAGGTAGACCGTGACGGCTCCTGCAGCGCTGATTCAGAGGAACTGGAGTATGAGGAGGAGTCAATGTGTACAGACTGGATTCCTGCAATCCTTGGAGTTGGCAGAACACGTACAGCGCTACTTTCAAGATCTGTACCCGGCTCCACAACATTTACCCAATGGGCAGTGAGGGAAAGGTATCGTCCCTGTCCATGCTTACTGGTCCACGCATCGGTGGTCAGGTGGACCTTGCTACTGACGGCGTTTTGTAGCGCATGTTTAATTTTTCCCTCCACATGATGTTGCAGGGCAGGGACGGCTTGCCTGCTGAAATAAAATCGGCTGGGCACGTTGTATTGTGGGACTGCCAATGCCATAAAGTTACGGAATGTGTCAGTCTCCACCAGCCTGAATGATAGCATTTCAAGGGCCAGTAGTTTAGCAATGCCAGCATTCAGAGCCTGTGCTTGGGGGTGGTTTGCCGAGTATGGGCGCCTTTTCTCCCATGCCTGTGCTAACGATGGCTGTAGACTGGCCTGGGAGTGTGAGGATGACTGGGAAAGTGTTGCTGTGGGTGGAATTACACTGTGTCTCTGTACAACAGTGCCAGAGATTCTTCCATGGCGATCCTGTGAGGAAGCCGAACCAGCTGTGTGTGAGCTGGAGGAAGAGGCTACAACACGAGCTGAAGAGGTGGTAGGTGGCGCTGTAGGTTGGCCTAGGTCTTCAGTGTGTTTTTGTAACTCCACCACGTGCTTGGTCCGCACATGTTTCCACATATTTGTGGTATTGAGGTTGCTGACACTTTTCCCTCTTTTCACCTTCTGATTACACAGCTTGCATTTGACAAAGCAAATGTCATCTGCAACTGTGTCAAAAAAGGACCAGGCACTGCAAGTCTTGGGAGCGCCCGCTTTGGATTTTGGAAGAGCCATGCTCCTAATGGGTGCCGAAGTGGAGGCTACAGGCAACCAAGTCTGCCCCCTCCCTCTCCCTCCTTTTTGGGCCGTTCGGGGATTCTCTTCCTCAGAGCTGCTCCCACCACCTTCCTGTTCCTCACGCCATGATGGGTCAAGGACCTCATCATTAGAGATGAGCGTTGTTCTACTCGAACTGTTCGCCAATCTCAAATTTGAGCTGTTTTGGGCGGTGTTCGAGCCGGTCGGCGAACACGAACAATTTGAGAAAAATTCGGCTGTTCGAGGTTATGTTCGATAACTGTTCGTGCACCAAAATCATAACTGGATTTTTTCTCAGTAATGATGAAAATTAATGTTAATACGCAGTTTGAGTGTACAGCGGGGCGGGGGGAGGGGCAGGGGATGGATCTCTGCAGGAACAATGAAGATCTCCATTTTTTTTTCTCTTTCCTGCATTTGCAGTGGGGAGGTGCAATCTGTCAGCCTATCAGCAGCGCACACACGGAGCGAAGTGCTTTTTTTCACACAAGCAAGGGCATGTGTGATTGGCAGTGTATGTCACATGTCCTTGCCCTATAAGACCAAGCCATTTTCCCCGTCGCCACCATTTTCTCACTGCTGCAGCTGCGTGCGCTATACCTTGTTAATTTCAAGCCAATTTTCGCACAAATCTACAGATAGCTTGGGAGTAGGGAATAGTTGTGATTGCAGTCCTTTTAAGGACTAGGTTACAGCATTTCCTACGACTTTTATCAGGGAGGTCTGTGCTCTTAAATAGATAGGTTGTGGGAGTAAAGACTAATTGTAATTGGAGTCCTTTTCAGGACTAGGTTAAATCAGTTCCTATCAGTTTTTGCCAGGCAGGTCTGTGCCAGTGCTGTGCAAGTTTTTTTCACAGCATTTGGCTGAATCTAGCAAAGCTAATCCTTTTTGGCCTATTGCAGAGTGTGTTAGTCAGTGGAGTAGCCTATCTGTGTTGCAAGATATACCACCTGTGTATAGAATACCAATTTTTTTACTGCACCTAGTGAAGTAAAATCTTTTGGGCATAGCATCATTCTATTAGTCCATCTATACTGACCTCCATCAGGTTGCAAACTGAATATAATTTTTTTCTGCATCTAGCTCTGAAAAAATATTTGGGCTTCTAGCAGTGTGTGGGACTTGGTCTATTAGTCCATCTATACTGACCTCCATCAGGTTGCAAATTAAAAATAATTTTTTTCTTCATTTAGCTCTGAAAAAATATTTGGGCTTCTAGCAGTGTGTGGGACTTGTTGTATTAGTCCTTCTATACTGACCTCCAGCAGGTTGCAAATTGAATATAATTTTTTTCTGCATCTAGCTCTGAAAAAATATTTGAGCTTCTAGCGGTGTGTGGGACTTGGTCTATTAGTCCATCTATACTGACCTCCATCAGGTTGCAAATTAAAAATAATTTTTTTCTGCATCTAGCTCTGAAAAAATATTTGGGCTTCTAGCAGTGTGTGGGACTTGGTCTATTAGTCCATCTATACTGACCTCCATCAGGTTGCAAATTAAAAATAATTTTTTTCTTCATTTATCTCTGAAAAAATATTTGGGCTTCTAGCAGCGTGTGGGACTTGTTCTATTAGTCCATCTATACTGACCTCCATCAGGTTGCAAATTAAAAATAATTTTTTTCTGCATCTAGCTCTGAAAAAATATTTGGGCTTCTAGCAGTGTGTGGGACTTGGTCTATTAGTCCATCTATACTGACCTCCATCAGGTTGCAAATTAAAAATAATTTTTTTCTGCATCTAGCTCTTAAAAAATATTTGGGCTTCTAGCAGTGTGTGGGACTTGGTCTATTAGTCCATCTATACTGACCTCCATCAGGTTGCAAATTGAATAAAAAAAATTTCTGCATCTAGCTCTGAAAAAATATTTGGGCTTCTAGCGGTGTGTGGGACTTGGTCTATTAGTCCATCTATACTGACCTCCATCAGGTTGCAAATTAAAAATAATTTTTTTCTGCATCTAACCCAGCCAATAGTTTTGGCCTAATACCACAGTTTGGCCACTCAGCTCTGCTCGGTTACCATCCATTGTTTTTTTGTGCAAACAACTCCAGAGTTGTGAATTAGTTAACCACCAAAATGAGTGGAAAAAGGCCTGCTGCTGGTGGAAAGGGGAATAGGCGTGTTGGGAAGGGGAAAAAAGGTTGTGTCCGTGGGGTAGGTGCAGAAGAAAGACCATCTTCCAGCCAAACTAAAATGTCTACTTCTTTTAGCAGACAATGTGATAAGATCCCTTTCTTACGGCCACGCCAATCGCTACAAATTCCAGATGAGGCACAAAAACAGCAGGTGCTTCAACGGATATCAAGTGCTCCTTTAAGTGGGCTCTCCTCCACATCAACTTCAACATCACAAATACTCCAGTCCTCAAAGGTGTCACCCAAATCGCACTTGCTTCCTCACAGCTCCCAAATCTCCAGCTGCCCGTCTGAGTATGAGGTAGAACAGATGGTTGAGTCTGCAGAGCTGTTTACTCATACTATAGCCTGGGAATCAGAGGTCGACTCCAGCGCTTCTGTGAATCCAGACGAGGAAATGATCTGCACTGATGCCCAGAATCTTTATGAGTCGGATCCAGGACCAGACGCAGAAGGTTCTGACCATAATGTAGACCCTCATTCCCAAACTGTAACTCCTGTTGGTGGAGACAATGAGGAAGACGATGATAAGACTCAAATACCTGATTGGAGCGACAACTTTAGTTTTTTGTCAGGGCAGGAACAGGTTGGCTCTGAGGACGACGGGTGTGATAACGCACAGGGTGATGATGATGAGGTCGGAGATCCCACTTACTGTCAACCCACAGTCAGCCAAGAGATGAGGTCAGCAGAGGAGGTGGAGGAAGATGCTAGTGACGACGAGGTCAGGTTGCGCCTTCCTGGACAGAGACGTAGTACTGGAAGCACGTCAACAACTGCATCCTCAAACACAACTCTGCCTCTCACCACAAGTCGTGGTGGCTCTTCAGGTCGCATGGGTGCTAAGCCTTGCATAGCCTGGGCATTTTTTCAGATCGATAAAGATGACCCAACTCGTGTTATCTGTAACATTTGTCAGCAAAAGCTAAGTAGAGGCCAAAAAATACATAGTTTGAGTACTTCATGCATGAACCGGCACATGGACATGAAGCATAAGTTGCAGTGGGAAGCTCAGTGTGCTACAATGCGGTCTAGCCGGCCGGGCCAACCACCGCCTGCCATATCTTGTGCATCCGCGGCCTCTTCATCCTCTGTGACTGGGGGGACAGCAGTCACACCTGTTTTGGGGCGCAGACCTGCCACCTCTTTACCCGCAACAGCCAGCGTGATTGGCAGGTCATCATTTTCAGCTGGTCTTGAGCGCTGTCCGACATCGATAGCACCACCTTTGGATCAAGGCAACCTAACATGTCCGCCTGCATCTTCCTCACAGACCGGCAGTTTGCCGGGGACACCCTTATCAACCCCGTCTAAGCACAATAGCCAGCCCTCGGTCCCTCAGATGTGGACAAGTAAAAGACCATTTCCTCCTAGCCAGGAGAAAGCTAAGAGGTTGAATTTCACCATCTGCAAGCTCTTGGCTACAGAAATGCTGCCTTTCCGCCTGGTGGACACAGAGGATTTTCGAGACCTTATGTCCGTCGCAGTGCCCCAGTACCAGATGCCCAGTCGGCACTACTTCTCAAAGAAAGGTGTGCCTGCGCTCCACCAGCATGTCGCACACAACATCACCGCTTCTTTGAGAAACTCTGTGTGTGACAGGGTGCATTTCACCACAGACACTTGGACGAGTAGGCATGGACAGGGGCGTTACATGTCGCTGACTGGGCACTGGGTAACTATGGTGACAGCAGGACAAGGGGCTGCTGTCCAAGTCTTGCCGTCCCCACGAGTTGTGCGTCAATCCTCTTTATGTCATTTTTCCTCCACTGCTTCTGCCTCCTCAACCTCCTCTCGGTCTTCCACCTGCACCCAAAGCCTGTCTGGTCATGCCACAAGCTTTCTAACTGCGCAGAAGGGATCCTGCACACCTCCTTACTATGCTGGCAGTAGGGCTCAACGTCATCAGGCGGTTTTTACATTGAAATGTCTGGGAAATGTGAGTCACACAGCTGAGGAGTTGTGGTCAGCTCTGGAGAACCAATTTCATGAATGGTTGTCTCCACTGGACCTGAAACCAGGGAAGGCCGTGTGCGACAATGCTGCAAACCTGGGTGCGGCCCTTCGCCGGGGCAATGTCACACACGTGCCTTGTATGGCTCATGTGTTGAACCTGGTTGTCCAGCAATTTTTAGCCCACTATCCCAGACTAGATGGCCTTCTGCAGAGGGCACGGTCGCTGTGTGCTCACTTCCGCCGTTCGCATCCCGCAGCTCAGCGACTTACATCTCTACAGAAGTCGTTGGGCCTGCCACTTCACCGGCTAAAATGCGATGTGCCTACCCAGTGGAATTCAACTCTGCACATGTTGCAGCGACTGTGGCAGCACCGACAAGCCCTGGTGCAATACGTTCTGACGTATAGCCTGGGCCAACGAGATTCAGAGGTGGGGCAAATCACGCTGGAGGAGTGGTCTCAGATCAGGGACCTATGCACCCTTCTGCACAGTTTTGAAATGGCGACGAAGATGTTTAGTGCTGACGATGCCATTATCAGCATGACTATTCCGGTGATTTACATGCTGGAGCACATGTTAAACAGAATTCGGAGTCAGGTGGTGGCACAAGAGGAGGTGGAGGAAGTAGAGGAGGAGGAGTTGTATGCGGAAGGGCTAACATCTGCAAGGTCCAGACGGTCGGCAGCACCAGGGCGGCAGGCATGTGAGGGTGGGGGAGATGATTTTACCAGGGCGCATGGTAGCAGCCAAACTAGTGAGGAAGGTGCAGGAGCCCAGGAAGAAGTGGAGGACGAACTGATGGAAGACTCATCAGATGAGGGAGACCTTGATCACATTTCTGTTGTGCGAGGTTGGGGGGAGAGGACAGAGGAAGGAAGCATGATTGTTACCTCGCCACCAACACAACAGGGACTTGGTGCTCCTGGATGCGCAACACACATGAGTGCCTTCTTGCTGCACTACCTGCAACATGACCCTCGAATTGTGAGAATTAGAAATAATCCTGACTACTGGGTTGCCACACTGTTAGATCCCCGGTACAAAAGTAAATTTGCAGAAATTATTCCTGCCATAGAAAGGGATGCACGCATGCAGGAGTATCAGCAGAGACTGTTGCAGAATCTTACATGTGCTTTTCCACAAAATACCAGTGGTGCACGTAGTGAATCTCACAGTTCCAACTTGCCAACCGTGGTCTGTATGGAATTGTTCAATAAAGGGCCCAAAATTAAGATAACATAGATGGGAGAGGTCTCTATGAATAGGAATTCCTAAGTATTTGATACCCTGTGAGGGCCAGGCAAAGGGAAAGTTGGACTGGATGGAATCCTATATGGATTTAGGGAGGGAGACATCGAGGGCCTCAGACTTCGCTGCATTGATTTTAAAATTTTACCATGTAACAAAGTGATCTATTTCAGCCATAACAGCAGGGATGGATATATGTGATTGAGTGATATATACTAGGACATCATCAGCAAATAGAGAGCACTTGTACTCGGTGCCTCCCACCTCAATCCACCTAATATTGGGGTTATGGCGAATTGATGAGAGCAGGTGCTCCGTCACTAGGATGTATAAGAGAGGGGACAGAGGACATCCCTGCCTTGTCCCATTGGTGATTGTGAAAGGTGATGAAAATGTTCTGACGCACCCCCTGGGCCTTGGGACACCCGGAGCCGGACCCTTTTTGGTGGATGCTGGTGGTTGTAGTCTTCGTGGCGGCGATCCGGTTCCGTGGCTCAGGGCGGTCAAACCAGTGGCGGAACTATTTATGTGGTTTTGATGTTTAAATGTCCGACTACGCCACCCGTGGATTGCGGTCAGAGTGAACCGCCGCTACAGGGCAGACCGCTAAGGCTGGTGTTGTGGGTGCAGCAGAGCGTAGCATAACTCCCCACGGGAGGAGTATAGCCTCAGGGCAGTGTATGCGGAGGATGGGGGTGATGGTGCAGGGCAGCAGCAGTAACGACACGGAGTCAGTGATGCAGTCCAGGGCCTTTACTCACAGTTCTTATTATCCAGACCACATCTGCAGGTAACGGCTGCCCACGTCGTACTGTGCTCACCAGGTGAGGGGCTCAGACAACTCCCAGATAACTTTGGAGCGCTTCACAGGACCCCCTTTGTGTGTCCTTTGTCTGGCCTTTCTTACCAACACTTCTGTCCGGCTGCCTCGGGCCTCCTCTTGGTAAACTTGGCGCCAGTTTCCCTGACCCTATGTGGTGCCTTCCTAGCGGGTGGAGCAAGGGGCTGCGCCACATAAAATGTCAGAGCCTCCGGTTTCTAGCTGAGGGTCGTTTCCTGCCTCCACTAGTTCGGGGACCGGTCTCCCCCTTTGGCCTGACCCCTCCACGCAGGTGGATTCGGGCGTGCGGTGGCGACTCGCCCGTCCGCACCCCTGGGATCCCTTCATTCCTCGTTCCTGGAGCCTTCTCCGCTCCTCTTCCTTCCTTCTCCCTCTTGCAGGCCTGGGCCTCTGTTACTAGGCCCGCCTCCGGAGCAGAGCTCATGCAGAGCCCCTGCTCCCTGCCACTTCTGCTCAGACTTCTCTGCACTGAACTAAGATGGTGCCCACCTTTTATACTCCCTTCTCAATGCACCCAGGAACTGCTTCCTCCCTGCTCCTGCACTGCAGGGTTCCCCTTCCTCAGTGTTCCCTCCCCCCACTCCAGCCAGGGACAGGGACTGTCGTGCCCATCTCAGGGGCATATTGGTCGCCCTGCCCCACGGCAATGTGGTGTAATGCATGCAGGTGTCGGGTCCTGATCCACACTCCATCCTTATCTGAGAGTGAGATATCACACCTCTGGGTGAGGTGCAATACGTCTGTAGCAACCGAGCCCTCGGTGCTACAGTTCCATTTATCTTCAGCCTAGGTGACGTATTGTGATACAGGGCCGTGATTTTGGCTATAAAAGGGTCCCCTAGACCCCTACCCCAAGCTTTTTAAGAGAATCATATATGGCGTGCCAGGAGACTCTATGGAATGCTTTCTCAGCATCCAACGAGAGTATCTACTTACAAATTTTTAACTGCATCTAGCCCAGGAAATACTTTGTGCCTAATAGCAGTGTCTGCTAGTCAGCGGATTATCCCGGCTGTTAAGCAAGCTACACCACCTGTAGTTTGGACACTTAATTTTTTCAAAGGAAATGCTTCGGGACCACGGGATACTTAGTGAAGAGCATCAGGAGGCACCCCAAGGCATAGGGGCTGGGACTGGCACTAGGATGCCTTGCGGTGGACAGCCGAGCTCGATCCTTATAAAAGCTTTTTAACTGCAGCAGCTTTAGTGGACGCTACTGGAGCTGGAATTACGCGGCTGCTGGCATGAGACTTGCCCTCCAATAGATCCTTGTAAATGGATTTAAAGTGTATTCATTCAAATTAGAGGGACAATTTAAATTAAAAAGCTTAAAGCTGCCTCCACCACAGGGGGGCTCTCTCGACCCACCAGCAGACAGGCACCAGTATTGGGAGAGGGGGGCTGGCCGTCAGGGTTCACCGCGGCTCTGGCACAAGCCCGGCGACACGGAGGTGGCACGGGCAGGAGCGGACTGGCCGTCTCGGCTTCTCACTTTTTGGATTTTAGAAGGGCATGACATGCCTATATCTGTGTCTCCCCCTCCTTTTACTCCTCCACCTCTTTTCTTTTCGCATGACTATATGTACTTGTCACTTTTCCATGTGTTAGTTGTGTCTTCTGAGCAGTTTGTCAGCTTTTGGACACCTTTGAAGGTGTTTTCTATGTGTTTCTATGTGTTTTTGTTTGCCTGCCATTGGTTTTAACGGTGTTCGAAGGTGTTCGACGAACAGTTCGACGAACAGTTCGGCGAACACACGGGTGTTCGACGAACCGAACCGAACTCGAACACTACGGGGGTGGCTCAACACTACTCATCATCTACACCACCCTCTTCAAACAACTGCTTCTCCTGGGTAGTCTCGACAGCACAGTACGCACCAGAAAGTGGCACCTGAGTCTCATCATCAGATGCGTACTGAGGTGTGCTGCTGACCATAGGCACTGGCCCACCCGCCTCTTCAGATTCAGAGAGACAAAACGGTTGCGCATCACTGCATACTACCTCTTCTTCAAATTCTCGAATTCTGCTTGGCTGGCCCCCTCTTTCCAAGCCAAGAGATTCAGAGAACAGAAGTAGAGATGGCTCCTGTCCAGGGCTCTCTGACTGCCTGGGCAATTTGGCAGGTGGTGAAGAGACAGATGGGTGCTCTTAAGTGCTCAGGACCTGAGAGGATCTGGAACTAATTGAAGTCGATGCGTTAGCTGCCATCCATCCGACAACGGCTTCAATTTGGTCCTCCCGCAGCAGTGGGGTACGGCTAGCTCCTACAAAGCTGCGCATAAAGGACTGTTCCCTGGTAAAACTGGGGGATGCTGAGTCACTGGTGCCCGCAGCAGGCACAGAATCCCCATGTCCTCTCCCTGCAGGCACAGAATCCTCACGTCCTCTCCCTGCAGAAACTCCACGCCCACGCCCACGACCACATGCCTTACTCCCTGCCTTCTTCATCTTGGTAGACTGATAAAGATAGGCAGAAAAGTACTAAGGGCTTAGTGTGCTTATTCCTGAACAGCTGCTAACAGGTATAAGAAACACTAATTTTATAAAGTGTGGACTAGACTTTAATATGAGCTAATGTGGCCTACACAACTGTAAAGTGGAGTGTTTGGTGAACTTTATTTAGGTTTTTTTTGTCACAAAAAGACACTGGATGTGCCTAAAGATGTAATAACGATAGTATCACAAACTTTTTGTAGCTATTACAATGTAGGAAGGTAACCTACAATGCAATAGATGAGGCTGCAAAAAATAGGCTAATACTAATCTGGCTGGGGCTGCAGGGCCCAATGATGCAGAAAGGCTCCTCTAACTACTCCTATATAGTGTGTTTGGAACCAATTTAGCTGAATACGGATGGAACCACCACACTAATAGGAGAAATCAGGAAAAATTATGAATTGGCAAAAAAGGACAATGTATGAGGCAGTGACACACACTGAGTGCACTACAACCAGACGTGGTTGAAGCACACACTACAGGGTGAGCTGCACTCACACACCAGACCTTGCAGACAGCGGTGACCAGTACAGATGCAGAGCACTGTGCACTAGCACTGCAAGACCAAAAAAATTTCTCTATCTACTCCTATATAGTGTGTTTGGAACCAATTTAGCTGAATACGGATGGAACCACCACACTAATAGGAGATATCAGGAAAAATTATGAATTGGCAAAAAAGGACAATGTATGAGGCAGTGACACACACTGAGTGCACTACAACCAGACGTGGTTGAAGCACACACTACAGGGTGAGCTGCACTCATACACAGAGACCTTGCAGAAAGCGGTGAACAGCACAGAGAACTGTGCACTAGCACTGCAAGGCACAGCGATTTATAAAGTAGCTTGGGTAAAGCAGAATAGACCAAATAGGTAGCTAAAACTGTCCCTCAGAACAACAGCGTCCTATCCCTAACTGAATTCACAGCAGAGTGAGCTCAAAATGGCGGCGGCGGCTTTTATAGTGCATCATGACATCATTTCAGCAGCCAATCACAGCCATGCCATTAGTTAAGATGCCTACATGCCTAACAGGATGTGCCCACACTTCTTAGGATCCTCATTGGCTGAATAAAATGAAAATGGCTCATTGCATTATGGGGACTTCCGATTCCGGTATACGATATTGCAAAAGTATCGGAATTAAGTATCGGAATTCCGATACCGCGAATATCGGCCGATACCCGATATTTCAGTATCGGAATGCTCAACACTACCAATGACACATGCCCTTGCTTGTGTGAAAAAAAGCACTTCACTCCGTGTGTGCGCTGCTGATAGGCTGAGAGACTGCACCGCCCCACTGTAAATGCGGGAAAAAGAAAAAAAAATGGAGATCTTCATTATTTCTACAGAGATCCATCCCATGCCCCTCCCCCCGCCCCGCTGTACCCTCAAACTGTGTATTAACATTGGTTATCAGCATTACTGTGAAAAAATCCAGTGACGATTTGTGTGCACGAAGAGTTATCGAACATAACCTCGAACAGCCGGATTTTTTTCAAATCGTTCGGGTTCGTCGAATGGCTCGAACACCGCCCAAAACAGCTCGAATTTGAGATTGGCGAACAGTTTGATTCGAACACCGCTCATCTCTAATCAAGAGGCCCTATACCCGCTCACTGGGGAGAGTCCAAAAGTGCACCCTTCGCCTAGAGTACCCTGGACCGTGCCTGCAGCATCACCAGTAAAGGTACTGAAGCTTACACCCGTGTGAGTGTCCGTCTTTTCTCCGGGACCGTCCTGCTGTCTCTCCCCTGCACCATCCACCATTCACCCCTACACTGCCCTGGAGCCAGCTCTACCTGTGGAGAGCTACACCATCCCTGCTGCCGTAACACCAGCTCCAGAGGACTGCTCCGCAGCGGTGGCTCCCCTTAGCCGCTGTAACACACCTGGCGGCGTCCTTGCATAGTGGTCCATCTCCCACTGTGCAAGAGCGCGCACTTGATCTCCAGTCCAGAATGTCTTTCTGGCTTCCCTCCATGCTGTCTGTTTGTGTCTGTTTCTGCTGCTTAAGGGCGGCGCCCGATCACTTCCTGCTTTTTGTACCTGCTGTGGGTCACACCCCTTGTGCGTCCTCAGCCTATTGCTGTCTGTCACCTGGTATTTAACCCAGCTGCTCCAATCAATCCCTGCCTGAGCATCTTGCCCTGTCAGTTGGCTTTTGTCTCTGACATGCCAGGTCCTGTCTATGTTACCTGTCTTGCAGTATCTGTGTACCCTAACCTGCAGTCTGTACACGTTCCTTGCCTGTTTGTTCCGCCTTCCTGGAGGCTGTATTTCCAGGCCAGTCTGAACACGCTCCTTGCCTGTTCGTCCCGTCTCTCTGGGGGCCGTATTCCCAGACCCGCTCCTGTATCCCGCTGCAGTGTCGGTCTCCTCCGTACACTCAGTTCCAGTCTGAACTCTCTCCTATCTTTTACCTGTTTTGCCTCTATGTCCGTCCCTTCCCTTTTCCTGCATTGTCTGAACCTGTACCTAACTCCCTCTTGTTGTCGCTGTACTTCAGTTGTGAGTTTTGTGCTCTCTCGTTACTTCTTTGTAAGTATCTAGTTTGTTTCTGGTTCCGCCTTTCCCTTCCTGCCTGTCCTGTGTGTACAGTGTCCTGTCTCCTCTGCCCTGCTCTGTCCCTTTGCTTGCTGCTCCGGCAGTCTCGCTCTGTTCCCTCTTGCTCGCTACTCCTGCAGTCTGCTCTATCCCTCTTCCTCACTGCTCCGGCAGTCTCGTTCTGCTCCCTCTTTCTCACTGCTCCGGCAGTCTCGTTCTGCTCTCTTTCTTTACCTCACTGCTCCGGCAGTCTCGCTCTGCTCCCTCTTTCTCACTGCTCCGGCAGTCTCGTTCTGCTCTCTTCCTTTACCTCACTGCTCCGGCAGTCTCGCTCAGCTCCCTCTTTCTCACTGCTCCGGCAGTCTCGTTCTGCTCTCTCCTTCTTTCTCACTGCTCCAGCAGTCTCGCTCTGCTCCTTGTTTCTCACTGCTCCGGCAGTCTCATTCTGCTCTCTCCCCTTTGCTCGCTGCTCCGGCAGTCCTACTCTGCTCTGACCCTTTGCTCGCTGCTCCGGCAGTCCTACTCTGCTCTGACCCTTTGCTCGCTGCTCCGGCAGTCCTACTCTGCTCTGACCCTTTGCTCGCTGCTCCGGCAGTCCTACTCTGCTCTGACCCTTTGCTCACTGCTCCGGCAGTCTCGCCCTGCTCCCTCTTGCTCGCTGCTCCGGCAGTCTTGCCCTGCTCCCTCTTGATTGCTGCTCCGGTAGTTTGCTCTGACCCTTTGCTCACTGCTCCGGCAGTCTCGCTCTGCTCCCTCTTGCTCACTGTTCCGGCAGTCCTACCCTGCTCTTACCCTTTGCTCGCTGCTCCGGCAGTCTCGCTCTGCTCAGACCCTTTGCTCGCTGCTCCGGCAGCCTCGCTCTGCTCTGACCCTTTGCTCCGCTCCTGGCGGTCTCGTCTTGCTCTGCTCTTGCCCGCCGCTCCGGGTGGTCTCAACCTGCTGTGTTTGTATACCGCTTCTGCGGTTCTGTTCTTGAAGTCCCAGTCTGTATTGGGTCCTATCCTCTCTGTGCTCCAACCTGTTGTACCTGCCAGTACCTCCCCGTCTGCATACCAGTGTGCCAGCCTAAACCTTCCAGTTCCTGTATTCCCCGGTGGGGGCCAACAGCCGTGTCCGGAGTCGGACCTGGAGTAGACCCTGGTCCCGCTGCTCGGTTCCTCCCTGGTGCATTGGCGTCGTATGCCGTCATGTGATCTTGGACGGCTCGGGCAGTTACGCCCCTCCAGGCACTCTCCGGTACGGTACAGTGGAATCACTACAATCACACGCACACGCCGCTCAGCCCGGGCGTGTGCATTACAGCCGCATTCCACAGATGGCATCACGAACTTCCCAAATCCCCTATATATTCCCCTTTTTACTGACTGCCCTGGGTCACGGACTGGGCCAGCCACCGTGATATTCCCGCCATACCGTCATCCATAGGCCCGGCTGCCGAGTACCCCACGGCCCAGGGGGCGCGTCACAGGCAATCCCTGCATGTTCACTGGCTCTCTAAAAGCACCAAACATGCAGGGAGGAGACCCGTGTTCCCGCCCGAGCAACCGGGAAATACACGCCGAGCGTCGAGCTTGTCGAGCACCATGATGCTCGGGTGAGTACCGAATAGTGGCGAGCACGTTCGCTCATCACTAATAAAAATGAAATTCCGGCATTACCCTGTTCCACTGCAAACCCCTGATTCTGATCCACCGGACCAACACCAGATCCTTTGCTAAACCCAACTGGCAGCCTGACAATATCACGTCTGCCTGAATAGCTCCCCAGTAGACATAGGAATGGTCTAACACCCATACTAATACGAGGTTTCCTGTAAATGAGAATTGAAAATAAGGTTGATAACAACAAAACCTTTTACCCCAGCAATGCATAACCAAATACACTAAGACCCTTACAACATGTGTGGTCTAATATAAGTCCTATATCTGGCAGATTCCCATCAACCTATACTCTTTACCGCTTGAACCCCCAGACCCCATCGGGCCGCCTCTGTAGCTGCCCCATGGTTAGATAAACTTTGACAAAAAATAGCAATGAATTGATAAACTGACAAAGCAGATACATCCTGCTGCACCAAAAATGAACCTGGTACAAAACCTCTCATTTCCATAAACGAGGATACCCATCTAATCGGGCATTCAAACGAACCGATCACACCACGGAACTCCACCATATGACCTCTCCCAACCACGTCAGTCTTCGACCACCTCAAATAACATTGAACTGCTTCGACCGAACATGGCACATCCTGAAATCACAGACCCCCCTGACACTTGACATTCTTGCGTACCAACTCACTCAATCGAAAGGCCCCAAAAAGGTCAACATTAAAGATGCCCCAAGCAAGCGGCGTTCATATGTGGAGCCCCTGAGGGTTCAGTCGCCACAGAGGTACTGCACCTCACCCAGAGGTGTGGTATCTCCTTCTCTCAGGTAAGGAGGGACTGCTGTCCAGAACCCCAACACCCACATTCAACACTACACTGCTCCAGGCCTGCTGGAAGGGCAAGATGCATGTGGGCAGCTCCTGAGCCCTGTCCCTGGCTGGAGTGGGGGGAACCCAGAGGTAGGGGGAACCAGTAGTGGGTGTGGGTGGAGGAAGCAGTTTAAGGGAGCACTTTGACAGTAGATATATAAAGGGAAGCCATCTTAGGGTGGCAGGTCAGTCAGTGAGAGGAGAGAGTGAAGACAGTCTGGGAGCAGAGTCTCGTCAGGAGCTCTGCTCCACAAGTGGGGCCTAGATATAGAGGCCCAGGAGGGGAGCAGAGGAGAAAGGCTCCGTTCTATTGAAGGGATCCCAGGGGGTACGGTGAGTGCAGGACGGCACCCGTACGCCCCAAATCCGTCAGAAGACAGGGGGATCGTAGGCCGCAAGAAGTGGACCGGCCCCTGGACCAGCCGTGTTACTTCAAGTCTCGGCTGCGAAAACCGGAGGCTTCTGGCTTATATAGTTCAGTTGTCAAAGCCTCGTTCTAATCTCCGTGAGGGTCAAGCAGGTCCGGGAACTCCAGTCAGACAGGAGGGACTTCAGAGCACCCGAGCGGGACTGAGAGTGGGGAAGCGCAGGGCAGGAGGGAGAAGACCCAGCGTGAAGACGGTCTAGAGAGGAACACAAGAAAGCGGGGTTCCGTCAGGTGCTCCTAAACTACCTGAGGAAGAGCTGAACCCCCATTCTGGTGAACGCAGAGTGACGTGGGAGGCTGTAAGTTGGACAGTGCAACCTGAGGAACTTAACAACTGTGAGTAAAGACTCGGATGACTGCACCGCACTGCCTCCGTCCATTATTTCTTCTGCGTCATCTTCGCCCCCTGCACTACAACGCCCAGCGCAACCACCAGCACTTACACTGCCCTGGAGCTAGCTCTTCCTGTGGAGAGCCACACCATCCCTGCTGCAGTAACATCAGCTTCAGAGGACTGCTCTGCAGCGGCGGCTCCCTTTAGCCGCATTCCACAGGTGGGGTCACGAACACTTTACAAATCCTCCATGAATAATTCCCCTTTCTGTTGACCGCCCTGGGCCACGGACCAGGCCATCCACCGTGATATCCCCCGCCAGCATCCATAGGCCCGGCTGCCAAGTACCCCACGGCTCTGGGGGCGCGTCACATACTCTGACCTACAAATCTTCCCAACACCCTGCAATAACTGGCCCAAAATTTTAAACGAAACCGGCCACCACCAATTCCTCTTGTTACAATTCATCCGGAAGGTTTTCATAGCCTGCTGCACCAAAAACTCTTTTGTACAATTTTTCCAGCCCAACATTTTGAAAAAGAAGGCCAATCCTGCTAGCCTACTGGCCACCACCAAAAAAGACAAACCCCGTTGAAACGCGCTACCAATCTTATACAGCAACAAATAAGGATGATAATCCACTGTTACCTGCTCACCAGGGCCGGCATCAGCACCCGGCGCACCCGGGCAAATGCCGGGGCCCTGAGCAGGCAGAGGGGCCCACTGGCGGTCGCGCACCCCGCTGGGCTATGGGCGGAGGAGAGCGGTGTCAGCGCCCGCCCTTCTCCGCCACTTGCTCAGGGCCCCTGCAGCCGGATTCTTACCTCTCCCCGTGCCTCCGCAGATCAGCTGTCTTCCTGCTCTGCGCTCCCTGTGACGTCTCAGGTCAGAGGGCGCGGTGACGCCTTTACACCGCGCCCTCCCCTGAGCCGTCACAGGGAGCGCTGAGCGGGAAGACGCCGACAACGCTGGAGTTCGGACCCGAGCAGCGGGCAGCGGGCAGCAGGTAGCAGGTGAGGAGAAGGGAGGTGAGTATTTGATTTTTTTTTTTAATGTATGGAGGCATGGGGCAGTATAAAGAGAAGGGCGGGGGGCATCCTACATGGGGCATTATAAAGAGAGGGGGGGACATCCTGCATGGGGCATTATAAAGAGGAGGTGTGACAGCCTGCATGGGGCATTATAAAGAGAAGGGGGGGGCATCCTGCATGGGGCATTATAAAGAGAGGGGGGGACATCCTGCATGGGGCATTATAAAGAGGAGGTGTGACAGCCTGCATGGGGCATTATAAGGTGGGGAACAGCCTGCATGGGGCATTATAAAAGGGGGGGCAGCCTGTATGGGGCATTATGTGGGGGGTAACAGCCTGCATGGAGCATTAAAAGGGGGGGGGCTGTATGGGGCATTATGTGGGGGGTAACAGCCTGCATGGAGCATTATAAGGGGGGGACAGCCTGTATGGGGCATTATGTGGGGGGTAACAGCCTGCATGCAGTATTATATGGGGGCCAGTGTCCTGTATGGAGCGTTATAAGGGGACCGGTATCCTGTATGGAGCGTTATATGAGGGCCAGTATCCTGTATGGAGTTTTATAAGGGGACCAGTATCCTGTATGGAGCGTTATATGGGGGCCAGTATCCTGTATGGAGCTTTATAAGGGGACCAGTATCCTGTATGGAGCGTTATATGGGGGCCAGTATTCTGTATGGAGCCTTATATGGGGGCCAGTATTCCATATGGAGCCTTATATGGAAGTCAGTATTCCGTATGGAGCCTTATATGGGGGCCAGTATTCCATATGGGGGCCAGTATTGCATATGGAGCCTTATATGGGGGCCAGTATTCCGTATGGAGCCTTATATGGGGGCCAGTATTCCGTATGGAGCCTTATATGGGGGCCAGTATTCCTTATGGAGCCTTATATGGGGGCCAGTATTCTGTATGGGGCCTTATATGGGGGCCAGTATTCCGTATGGAGCCTTATATGGGGGCCAGTATTCCATATGGAGCCTTATATGGGGGCCAGTATTCCGTATGGAGCCTTATATGGGGGCCAGTATTCCGCATGGAGCCTTATATGAGGGTCAGTATTCCGCATGGAGCCTTATATGGGGGCCAGTATTCCGCATGGAGCCTTATATGGGGGTCAGTATTCCGCATGGAGCCTTATATGGGGGTCAGTATTCCGCATGGAGCCTTATATGGGGGCCAGTATTCCGCATGGAGCCTTATATGGGGGTCAGTATTCCGCATGGAGCCTTATATGGGTGTCAGTATTCCGCATGGAGCCTTATATGGGGGCCAGTATTCCTTATGGGGCCTTATATGGGGGCCAGTATTCCGTATGGGGCCTTATATGGGGGCCAGTATTCCGTATGAAGCGTTATATGGGGGCCACTATTCTGTGTGGAGCGATTCACCGGTTTCTGAGCTATTGTGGAAATTACAATAGATATCACTCATGTAATGTAAGAAGTGAAATCTTTGCATTGTACTATATATATATATATATATATATATATATATATATATATATATATATATATATATATTCTCCGCCGTATCTCTGCATCATGAATCGTGGTATGTGTTAAAGGGGCCCACAGAGACTCTTTCGCCCGGGGCCCAGAAAAACCTGGAGCCGGCCCTGCTGCTCACCCACCGAATCCATCAAATCCTTCCACACCTGCAATGCCGAAACATACCTATGCTAGGAGTAACTGAAGTCCTAACCAGATTCAATGCAGTACCGACACCAGATCCCATAACTACCAGGGCCACTCTGCCTCCAGCTGCTCCACATCCGACGCCAGCTCTCGAAACCGATCCCACTGGAAGCGATATAAATCAACAGCAATAGAATTCTGTACCCCCAGCAAATGTGCAGTACGAAACAATATGACGCGCCCCTAGGGCTATGGGGTACTCGGCAGCCTGGCCTATGTATGCCGGTATGGCGGGGATATCACGGTGGCTGGCCCGGTCCGTGACCCAGGGCAGTCAATAAAAAGGGGAATTATTTATAGGGAATTTGGAAAGTTTGTGACGCCACCTGTGGAATGCGGCAAAAAGGGGGGGGGCGCTGTTGCGGAGCAGTCCTCTGAGGCAGATGGTAGGGCAGTTTGTGATGGAACGGCTCCCCACAAGTGGAGCAGGCCTCAGGGCAGTGTAGGATGTAATGGGTGGTGGTGCAGGGGAGAGAGACGGTCCCAGAGGAAAGACGGACACTCACACGGGGGTAAGTTTCAGTACCTTTACTGGTGAAGATGCAGGCACGGTCCAGGGTACTCCAGACGAAGGCCGCACTTTTGGACTCTCCCCAGTGAGCGGGTATAGCGCCTCCTGATCCGTGGCTTTACTCGCTAAGCTTCTGACCTGCCTGGAGCTAGGCCTAGCTTGGTTACTGTCTCTCTCTCCCTTGCACCTGCTGACCTGGTGGTAGGGCCTCCTCATGGAGATCACTCTCAATGGTTGCTGGGGCCTCCGTGACTCCTAGCCCTGTTTAAACCTAGGACCTGTAGTCCTCCAGGGGTTCCGGTGGTCCCTACTGGGTATAAAGGGACCCCGTAGGCGTGGACCCGGTGTCCGGTATATATCTCGGGGTGAGCCTGGTATGCTCCTCTGCCCCCTCGCTACTTCTTCCTTCTCCTCTCACCTTCGGCCACACTCAGGGCCCTCACTAGGCCTTCACTCATGCTGTAGGCCTTGGCTCGCCTAAGCACAGCAGCCAGCGTGCTGCCTCTTCACTGCTCTCTGAGCGTCAGCACGCTCTCTCTCTCAGTCTGAGAGACTAATTACTAACTAACTAACTAACTGATTGAGCTTCCTGGCTCCACTCTCCCTATATATATATCCCTAACGGGCTCCTTCTGCTGGTCTGAGGTGGTAGGGTGGATGTGTGTGAATGTGTGAGGGCCTCTTGTGGAGAAGTCCATCCATGCACCCTTTTGGGTTCTGTGGCACCAGTGCGTAGCAGGGCGCCACATATATATGGCAATTCAGACATCTGAGCACAAGATGTCGCAACAGAGATACGACCGGCGGGGAATCCGCTGTAATGTTGTTAATACAACGAACCACACTCAAATTATAACAAAAGAAACACACTCTTTTATTTTTCAATTCCGCACCCCAAACCTCCAACGCTACCACAACTGGAAACATCTCCAGCAATGCCAAATTTTTCTTCAACCCAGCATGCATTCAAGACTCAGGACACTCGCTAACGCACCACCAGCTGTTGAAGTACGCTCCAAAAACAAAAGAACAAGAAGCATCAGTGTATAAAACTAAATCTACATTAGACATTTCTTTCTCCAACCAAACTGATTTTCCATTATACAACTGCAGAAAAATTGCCCACACGGCCAAGTCAGCCTTGTGCTCTGCAATCAACCTCACAAAATGCAACGGGCATTTAACCCTCGCCGTGGAATGAGACAACCTACACGAAAAAACGCTACCCATAGGTAAGATTCTGCAAGCAAAATTAAGTTTCCCTAAAAGAGATTGCAGAAGCCTCAAATGCAATTTCCTAGCCTGTAAGGCTTCCTGTACGGAATTATTCAAATCCACCAGTTTCTCTGCTGGCAACCTGCATTCCATTTGAACGAAATCAAGCTCAATCTCCAAAAACTTTAAAACTGTAGACAGGCCTTCTGTCTTGTTGACGCGCCCAGGGGATGGGGACGACTCGGCGACTTGCTACTTGCGTTTTATGTCTTTCTAGTCCTTGCTTTTAATGCATATCCAATACAGTTTTCTTTTAGGGTTTTTTTTCTATATGTTAGTCATTCACACTTATATTTATAGCTCTCAGAATACAGTGATACGAAAAAATAATTATTTCTATAAAATAGTTTTTATTGTGTAAAATGCAAAAGATATGAAAAAAGGATATAAATGGGGTACCGCTGTAAACGTACTGACCAAAAGAATAACATTGCCTTATCAATTTTACCACACGCGGAACTGCATTAAAAAAAAAATTACAGAATTGTTGGTTGTTGTTTATTCCTCCTCCAAAAAATCGGTATAGAAAACGATCAAAAAATGTCAAATGCCAGAAAATGGCACCAATAAAAAGTCAACTTGTCCCTCAAAAAACAAGCCATCACATGACTCTGTCGCCCGAAATCTGGAAAAATTATAGCTCTCAAAAAATGGCGACGCAAAACCTAGTCTTTGAAAAAAAAGCGTATTTTCGTGTGTGACAGCTGTCAATCATAAAAAAACAATATGAATCTGATATCGCTGTAATCGCACCGACCCGAATAATAAAGTCATCTAATCAATTATACTGCACGAGGAGCGGCGTAAAAAATAAACTCTAGGTTTGTGCTATGGTCAGGGTTGGGCTAGGGTTAGGGTTGGGCTAGGGTTGGGTTGGGCTAGGATTGGGCTTGGGTTAGAGTTAAGCTAGGGTTAGGGTTGGGCTAGGGTTATGGTTGGGCTAGTGTCAGGGTTGGGTTAGTGTTGGGCTAGGGTTAATGTTGGGCTAGGGTTAGGATTGGGCTAGGCTTAGGGTTGGGCTAGGGTTAGGGTTGGGCTAGGGTAGGGTTAGGGTTGGGCTAGGGTTAGGGTTGGGTTAGGGTTGGGCTAGGGTTAGGGTTGGGTTAGGGTTGGGCTAGGGTTAGGGTTGGGCTAAGGTTAGGGCTGGGTTTGTGCTAGGGTTAGGGTTAGGATTGGAGTTGTATTAGGGTTGGGGTTGTATTGGGGTTGGGGTTGGGATTTTTTTAAAAGTAAAGAAAAAAAAAATGACGACGATATGGCGAGTGACATGCTCGAGTCTCCGCCACATTTGTTTTGCAGCTATTATATAGCCAAAAAAACCTTGCGGGGATTGCCTGCCATGCATGAGCGATCGCCATATGCTTTTTTGGGTGTCTAATAACCGTGAAACATGCCGGGCAGGGACTCGAGCATGTCACTCCAGCACCTGTGATACTTGGTGCTTACCCGAGTACCCGATGCAAACTCAAGTAGCGAGCACTTGCGCTCGAGACTAAAGGCAACTTATTCAATATGATGACCTTATGTTATCAAATTATGTGTCGTACCTCTGGGTTCAAAATGTTCACTATACCCCTTGATAAAATCCTTGAGGGGTCTAGTTTCCAAAATGGTGTCACTTGTGGGGGGATTTCCACTGTTTAGGCACATGAGGGGCTCTCCAAAAGCAACATGGCGTCTGCTAATTATTCAAGCAAATTTTACATTCAAAAAGTCAAATGGCGCTCCTTCCCTTCCAAACCCTGCCGTGCACCCAAACAGTGTTTTTTCCCCACATATGGGGTATCGGCGTGCTCAGGAGAAATTGCTCAACAAATTGCATGGTGCAATTTCTCCTGTTACCCTCATGAAAATGCTAAATTGGAAGCTGAAAAACATTTTTGTTGGAAAAATGTGAAAATTTTATTTTTACCACTCAATGTTCTAAACTTCTGTGAAGCACCCGGGGGTTCAAAGTGCTCACCACACACCTAGATAAGTTCCCTGTGGGGTCTAGTTTCCAAAATGGTGTCACTGTTTAGGCACATCAGGGGCTCCCCAAACGCAACATGGCATCGGCTAATTATTCAAGCAAATTTTACATTCAAAAAGTCAAATGGCGATCCTTCCCTCCCGAACCCTGCCGTGCGCCAAAACAGTGGTTTTCCCTCACATATGGGGTATAAGCGTGTTCAGGAGGAATTGCACAACAAATTTTGTTGTCTATTTTTTCCCGATACCCTGGCAAAAATAAAAAAAATGGGGTCTAAAGTAACATTTTTTTGAAAAAAGTTAAATGTTCATTTTTTTCTTCCACATTCCAAAAATTCCTGTGAAGCACTTAAAGGTGGTTTTGAGCACCTTGATGGGTGCAGTTTTTAGAATGGTGTCACTTTTGGGTGTTTTCTGTTATAAAGGCCCCTCAAAGTTACTTCAAATGTGATGTGGTCCCTAAATTTTAATTAGAAGATTATAAATTCAAGGTGATGTAATTGAAAAAAAAAATCTATATATAGAGAATGGGGTATTAGAAAATACAATAAAAAATAATAATAAAATTAGCGCTAATCTAATTGAAGAGCATAGACAGTGGAGTAGTAAAATAATAAAGTTTTATTTTTAGATAAAAGATACAATTAAAAATATCTACATGCGTATAGTAAATATTGGTTGTTTAAAAGGCTAAAAATAAGGCACAAAGGGTCCTGGGGTATTGTTCAGACCTGGATGTAGATTAAGGTGGATCCTATTAGGAGAAGAGAGGAAGAATAAAGTTAATATGAATTACATGCTAGGGTAAGTTTAAAAGAAGTTAGAAGGACAGGGACGTACCTGTGGAAGGGTACAGGTATTGTTTATCTTCTATTAACCCTAGGTGGGGTTTGTGTGGATCCTGGTTGAGGACTTACTTGGGGTCTCTGGAAGTTAGTTCGTTGGCACAATAGTATTATCCTAGAGCGATTTAAGGTATACTTGGTTTATGGGGGGTGTAACCGATGACATCCGGTGTAAAGGTATGGTATAGGAAGGGTAGTTACCTGGTACAAGCAGCCGGTACCTGGAGTATCAGGTGGACTGCCAGGTGGATGCATTCACTCCTGGTGTATCGGTCTGGGATTTTTTTTGAAGATTGGCCCAGTGGGTGGCAAGGGGAGAGAAGTGTAAGGGACGAGGAAAAAATGACACAGTGGGTGTGAGAATCTGCCAGAGCTTGCTGGGGGTATCTTTAGGTGCAATAAAATGCAGGAGATATATAGTAAATAGTACCGTATATATAATGGATATAGGAGTCCTTGAAGGTACAGTGCTACTGAAGGCGATCCTTCAGGGGCAGGTAGAGGTTGTCAGATCTATTAGACTGACCTGTAGTCCAACCGATTTTTTGTGGGAAAAATTAGAAATCGCTGGTCAACTCTTAACCCTTATAAACCCCTTACAAAAAAAAAAATTGGTTCCTAAACTGTGCTGATGTAAACTAGACATGTGAGAAATTTTATTTATGAATTATTTTGTGTGACATATCTCTCTGATTTAATGGCATAAAAATGAAAATTTTGAAAATTGCGAAATATTCATTCATTATTGTGAAAATCGGTTAAGAAAATAAGTCCTTCTGTAGAAAAGGATCTGGAGGACAATTGGCCAAAATATTCCTAATACAATTTTTCATCAAGCTCCAATGTGAATGTTACTGAGTCGTAAATCTTACCTTTGACTCTAGTGGTCACTTCTTGGCGGAGTGTACTAGTTCATATCGACTAGTATTTCCGGCTCTAATTATGCCTATTTAATATATCATGGTATCCACTTAATCCTATGCAGCATGATCTATACTACCGGATGACAGAGACTCTAGATCAGTAAAATCAATTTTATTTGATAAATGCAAATTTAAAAAAACAGGAAAGAAAGAACAGAGTGGGGACAAGAAACCCCCAATGCAGAGAGGTGCAATGTAAAGCTGCGTTGCATCAATATAAAATTACTACATAAATAAAGATCCTAACAGGTATGACTAGGAGCTAGAACAGAGCCGAACAATGTACAATTCCAAAAATTGGTAAGATATAGATGGGAGTATCCATAAAGTGCCAACACTGCATGGTGGGATATGTATTACCAGAATGATAAATATCCAAATGCTAATTACTACCAGCCAAAGATAAAGATAATATAAAGTAAAGTGCCTGTATACTTTGGTGGTCATTAAGCTCCTATCTGCCAATACATCCTAACAGAGTACCTAAATGAGTACAGCTCTGCTTACATATACTTCCATCACAATAACATATAAACAAGGGATCACTTAGGTGTAGTAGTAAATTAATTGTAGTTGTGTTGTATGTCAGGGACAAGACGCAAGTGTATAGCTTCACCTCTCAGAACCCGTATGCCGTTTCGCATCACGCTTCCTCCGGGGGTGTGTCAGTACACTAAGGGGCCAGTGTATATATAGTGTGGTCTATCCAATCCGGTTACTTAATGCATAGGAGCAGAAAGGAACAGTGCCAAGGATAGGCGTAATCCTAGAAGGAGCGGTCAGCATTCAAATGAACTGACGTGATATTGTGCAAATTTCTAACAGCTGCGGGATCGACTGTAGCGGGGCATCGCGTGCATGCTCAGTCCCCAAAAATGCCGAGTAATGCCCATGGGCAGAGTATTTTCCCGGTGGCTGTCTTTGGCTACCAGGGGAATTTCCAGGTTCGAGCACCGCATTATGGTTACCAGTTTAATGAAAAAGGATTTGAATATTTGGAAACAATTTCTCCTCAATTTTAATGGTCGCACTTGCTGTCAGTCAGCCGAAGTCTCCAACTCTGAATTGCAGACGTTCACCGACTCTGTGGGGTCCACTGGGGTTGGTGCTATTTTTGGCAGTGAATGGTGGGCATGGCGGCATGGATTAGCTCTGGTCTGTGCGGTAACATTTCCTTCCTTGAACCTTTCCCTATTGTGGTAGCTGTTGAGCTCTGGGGTCTCAGGCTCGCGAACAGAAGGGTTTGTTTCTGCTCAGACAACTCTGGAGTGGTAAGCTACATAAATAACTTCACATCTTCCTCTTTGCCGATTCTAGCACTACTCAGGTATTTGGTTCTTCGGTGCCTTCAATTTAACATCTGGTTTAGGTCTCGGCATATTCCAGGAGTTAAGAATGTATGTGCAGATGCATTGTCACGTTTTCGTTGGCAGGCATTCTGGGATCTCATGCCGGAGGCTTCCAAGGAAGGCACGCCCTGCCCCCCGGAGCTATGGGAGGTACCAATGAGCGGATGCTATCGTTGATCCTGACTTCTTTGGTTCCAGCTACATGAAATGCTTATGATAAGACATGGAATGAGTGGTGTCTTTTCGTAGGGCCATAATTTTTTGAAAAAGATGCTTCTTCTCTTACAGGCCTCACGTTTCAGTATTTCTTACACTTGAAGGATTTGGGTGTTTCTGAAACTGTAGCTCAGAGAAAATTGGCGGGTTTAAGTTTTCATTTCCGCCTAAGGGGTATTTTTGATTTTACCAAGTCTTTTCTTATTCGTCAAACATTGAAGGGCTGAAAAAAGGAGATAGTCAGAAAAGAATGCCCGGGTCCCATTTCTTATTCAATGCTGTGCCGCTTGATCTCCGCGACCCATATGTAAAGACAAATACAAGGCGGCCCTATACAATACAGTTTTTTCCTTAGCCTTTTTCAGGGCCTTTCGGGTTGGTGAGCTCGTTGCACCGTCAAGAGAAAAGTTAGGAGGTTTACTAAGAGACGACCTTTTCATCGGCAATGAGTTTTTCATTTTTCTTGTTTTCAGCCAATATTGCCATCCGTGTTACAGCAAACTCTCTCATGGGAACCCAAAATAAGGGTAAGTAAATGGCAGGGTTGAGGATAAAGGTGCTCCGCTCTGAAGTCAAAAGATATAATGATATTAATGAAAATACAAGTACTAGGATTACTTGGCACCAAAAAAAACAGAAAACTAAATTAAAAAGATGTGAGAAGTAGTGATGAGTGCGTATGCTCTGTTAACCCTTTCGGCGAGCATGCTCGGGCGAACACTAAGTATCTTCAGCATGCTCAGGTGTTATGTTTCATTCTCTCTGTGTCCATGATTTGCGACTGTTTGACAGCTTTAATACATGTGAGGAATGCTTAAGAAACAGACATTCCTCACATGTATTAAAGCTGTCAAACAGTCGCAAATCAGGGACACAGAGAGACTGAAACATAACACCTGAGCACGCTGAAGATACTCGGTGTTCACCTGAGCAAGAGCGCCGAAAGGGTTAACAGAACATACTCACTCATCACTAGTGGGAAGGGTAAAATATGGCATTAATCACCAGGAGATAAAAACAATCACCAATAAAAATAGTCACCTAACAACACATGAAACCTAACTAGCATTAAATAAACATTACAACATTGATCCAAAGCCGGGGGTCTCGTTAAGGCCCTATGGGCTTAAAGTGCAGAATCGAAAGATCCATCTGCTTTCTAATTGGGCTAATACTTTTCCAAAATCCCCACGCCTTTGACCCAAATCAATCTGGTCGATAGCCCTAACTTTAAGACCTTTAGGGCTACAATTATGGTATAACTTAAAATGATGCGGAATAGTCTTAAGTACAGTGGGGTCATCAATACTACTTGCTTTTTTGATGCTCCCTTACCTGTATCTTCAGTTCTCTGGTGGTAAGGTCAAAGTAGAGCTTCTGCCAAGGACATTCGGCATAGTAAATAACTCCTTTAGAGCTGCAGCCTGTCTGCTTCTTCTGCAGAGCTTCCATGGGTTGGTGCAGTCAATGGTGCTCCAGACTCCCCTTCAGGGACAATAATTGCAATGGAGGAAGCAGCTGCCAGTCCCAGCCCAACTATGACACATTCTTAATGTGGGTCAAAGATGCTCCGTGCCTGCGACTCCACTTCTCCTGAACAAAGGCGGCCTTCTGGTGGTCGGGATGTACATAAGGGGGTCACTTCCCGTTTTTGAGTGGTGGCACTTAACAAAAATAATAATTTAATAGATCATAAATTAAAAAGTAAGTCATGCACTGGATGACGAAACACAGAAGGAGGCAACACATTACATAATGGTGGTATAGGGGTCCAGAACATTAAGGTAACAACATGTTCCAAGTGCATATCAAAAGAGCTGAGCCTATAGACAAGAAACTGGACATAGAGTATGATACAAATAGTCAGTTGGACACCGCTAAGTATACAGTATATGTATATACTCATGGACTATCCTACCCCTGACATGACGCCAACCCTGGTGCTTGTTTTGGCACAACTGGCTAATAGAGCAGACTTGATTGGCGCATGCTATGATTAGAGTTTGGGATCAGGCACAACTCTCTGAATAAGTCATGTACTGTGTAACGTCAGAACATGCGACCGGAGTCCCAATCCACATGAAGTGATACGCGGAAGGGAGTCTGATCACACGACCACAACAGCCGCTGCTCTAGATACAGCCGGGGATGCAGCCTGTCCTCCTGCCCCGCACATGTGCACCACCGGTAGTATGCCAGTGTATCAGCCAGAAAGGAAAACTTACAGCAGCTGGCAGGACTCCTAGCAATGAAGTTCTATCATACCACATACTGAATATCAGAACTTGACTGTGACGTCATCCTCCTTCCTCCCCTTCTATACACCAACCTACCCGCCTTCATCAGTGTATGATTGCGCATTTTTTCATAAGAAAAAAACTCATTTGTCACCACCCGACTGTTTATATAATAATTATTGAAAACTTAAGATCATACTGAATAGATTTTTGTAAATCTTAAAATCATTCAATAAAAAATTATTTAAAAAAAAAAACTTACCTTTTTTTTTTTACTTTGCCGCTGTACTGCTGAAGCAGCATAAGAAAGCTCTGAGGAGCCTAAGGGGAAGCCAAAAAATTGTTCAATAGTGTTTAGAATGGAGAAGAAAGGACGGGAGGGTCGGTGAGTTTAGAAGTCGGAAACTGAATAGGGAAATGCTTTTCTCTCACTATGGGTAAAGGCCCACCAGTAACAGCGATAGACATTTAAATATTGGTTTCTTCCATTAAGATATACAATATAGTATAAAGATATAAAGGAAAGACACAATATTATGAGCCTCAGTGTAACAACACGTCACAGACTATAATGGGGGAAGCTTTTACTTACTTTGGTGGACGTTGTGCTTTTTCATCTTTACTGGTGCTGAAGAAATAGAAGAAATGATCACAAATAAATACCCTATAAAATAATTATCGGGAACAAAGCCTAGTCCCAATAGGACACAGACAATAAATATAAAGTCTCTCCTATACATTTCTACATGATGTAGATATCTGGATAGATGTCATTACTAATTATTAGCTCCTAGTATAAATATCACTTTCACATTCGTGGTGACTGATCTTCTGCCAGGATGAATCATTGAATACTTTTGCATCTAGAAGACAGCAATTCGGACATAAGGGGAAGAGGGTAAAGTACCTACATGTATTTGACATGGCTCCTGCTCGATCTTGTGAAGCATTTTGGTATCCACCATTTCCGCTTGCGTCTTAAAAATATCCAAACAAACAAATTGAGATACAGGCAGTTCACATTATCATCCTGATCAGTCTATGAGGATATACACAGTGATATTGTCCTGTGTAATGTGCGGCGCTTATGTCACAATATGACGTCATCGTTCAAAAGTCCAAGGTCTCATTGGAGTAAATGCCGCCATGATTGCACTTATTACTTACGGCATTGGCTCTGTGTCAGCCCACGCTGTCTTTACTTTTGGCCTGTAACAAAAATGAAGTTTTTATTAGAAACAGAGAAACTTAGAAAATATCAGAAAATATCATCTAGTGTGTGTCCTTAATACTGTAAATGCAATAACTTAGAGAGTCTGTCAGTAGGATCGTCCCTCCTAAGCCCAAAATGGGCATGTAGGTCACTGGAAGTTGAATAAAATGACACCTTGATATCTGCAATCCGATGTCTTAATCCAGAGAAATCCATATTTTCTTACCACTCCAAAGTGGCCATGGGGCACTGGAAATGGTTTTGCTGATGGCCACTGTGACTACCAAGGTTGCAGGTAGAGGAGATGATGTCCGTTCCAGTGGCCCATTGCCACATTGAAGCGGCATCGCTAATCAGACAAGACCAGGAGCCGGGAAAATTGTTCTTACTATAACCCTGGTGTAGGGGACCCCAAGTCAATAACCCCCTCCAATATGTACAAACATGTTTTATATCCTTCTCAGTAGAGATGAGCGAGTATAGTCGTTACTATTCAGTACTCGCTGAATAGTACGGTACTCGGGCTACTCGTTACTCCGCGAGTTTCCTTGTGATTACTCGCTGAGTAACGAATGTAATGTACTGTAAGTCAATGGGAAATGCGAGTAAGCCGTATGATTGTTTAAAAGCCGGCGGTAAAAAGCAGCCGGCTTTTAAACAATCACACAGCCCCATACTGCTTCCCCGCAGCCTCCCATCCCAATCCTCCACTCCCCCCGCTGCCTCCCATCCCGATCC
The DNA here is from genome assembly GCF_046119375.1 of Phyllobates terribilis. NCBI lineage: Eukaryota > Metazoa > Chordata > Amphibia > Anura > Dendrobatidae > Phyllobates > Phyllobates terribilis. The sequence goes on from NW_027362773.1 coordinate 108,424,806, forward strand.
TAAGTTAGGACCGGGCGGAGAGCGCAGCACCAGGGAGCGGGGAGCGAAGGACCCGGGCGGGGAAGCCGGCAGTGAAAAGACTTCACCGCCGTCTTTCCTGTTTGGGGCTGCGCTCCCTGATGTATGCTCCCCGCTCCCTGGTGCTTTGCACATCAGGGAGCGCAGCACCGAAAGGGAAATCCGGCGGTGAAGTGTTTTCACTGCCGGCTTTCCCACCGGTTATTTCAAATGAACAGCTGAGGTATCAGCTGATGCTGATCAGCTGTTCATTTGAAGTAGCCGCGGTGCCCTCAGAGGGTTCATGTGAGTTCATGCTTGACTGGATGAACTCACATGAACTCACTGGATGAACTCACAATATTGGCGTGACCCCCGAAATTCATGGGGTCACGCCAATATTAGACATGAATTTCTAGTAAAGTATTTAAAAAAAAACACAACACATAAAAAAAAATATTTTATTAGAAATAAAACAAAAAAACACTTAGAGACTCCATCTTTATTAAAAAAATTATCTTCAGTCTGAGTTAGTCCAATGTAGTCTTCTTCTGTAGCTTAGCTACATCTCTGGTAGAGATTCTCTACCAGAGGTGTAGCTGAGCAGTGCGGCCGTGGGAAAGTTCATGTGAGTTCATGCAGTCAAGCATGAACACACATGAACCCTCTGAGGACACCGCGGCTACTTTAAATGAATAGCTGATCAGCATCAGCTGATACCTCAGCTGTTCATTTGAAATAACCGGCGGGAAAGCCAGCAGTGAAAAGACTTCATCGCCTGCTTTCCCGTTCGGTGCTGCGCTCCCCTCTCCCTGATGTGCGCTCCCCCGCCACCTCCCATCCCGATCCTAAGTTAGGACTGGGCAGGTAGCAAAGCAGCAGGGAGCGGGGAGCATAAATCAGGGAGCGCAGCACCGAACGGGAAAGCCAGCGGTGAAGCCTTTTCACTGCCGGCTTCCGCGCCCGGGTCCTTCGCTCCCCGCTCCCTGGTGCTGCGCTCCCCGCCCGGTCCTAACTTAGGATCAGGATGGGAGGCGGCGGGGAGAGCGGAGGATTGGGATGGGAGGCTGCGGGGAAGCAGTATGGGGCTGTGTGATTGTTTAAAAGCCGGCGGCTTTTTACCGCAGGCTTTTAAACAATCATGCGGCTTACTCGCATTTCCCATTGACTTACATTGGACTCGCTACTCGTAACGAGTACCCGAGTACTCGTTACAAGTATAGCGAGTCTGATTATTTCACTACTCGCTCATCCCTACTCCTCAGTCTAAGTGATAACAAGTTCTTCATCAGCTACTAAACCATATGCAGCCTATAATATCTGTATATGTCACTGTCTCTCTACTTACAGGGTGGTGGTCTCTGCGCTGTGGTCTTCTTCTCTTCTCTCTAACTCTATTCTATCCATTTCTTCTTCTCCCTCCTCTTCCTCACTACTGGACACATAACATAGACTACATGTAGTAACGCTCTCATAAATGACCACTGTTGTAATCGCTCTTTTATGGGGAGTGTTGGAGTGGCTTCATGCCCCTATTTCTCCCCAAATAACATTCATTGATCCCTTTACAAAGGTAGAACTACAGACGAGTGTATGGGCAGCCATGTTTTATATGTTCCTCCATCTCTACCCAGATATAATCAGTCATTCATCAGTTACTAATAAGCATCTACGATCGTATACATCCCATAATATCTGTATATGTCACTATCTCTCTACTTACAATGTGGTGGTCTCTGCGCTGTGGTCTTCTTTTTGTCTTATCTTAATCATTATATACTCTTCTTCCTCCTCTTCCTCACTACTGGACACATAACATAGACTATATGTAGTAACGCTCTCATAAATGACCACTGTTGTAATCGTTATAACAAGTCATTTCCCATTTACTATTAAATATCTACAATCGTCTACAATCTATAATATCAGTATATGTCACTGTCTCTCTACTTACAGTCCGAAGCTATCTCCGCTTCCATCCTCCTCTCTTATCACTGTTGTTATGTGAGCCATGTATATTTTTCCTTCCTCTTCCTCACTACTGGACATATAACATAGACTATATGTAGTAACGCTCTCATAAATGATCACTGTTGTAATCGTTATAGCAAGCCATTTCCCATTTACTATTAAATATCTACAATCATCTACAATCTATAATATCAGTATATGTCACTGTCTCTCTACTTACAGTCCGATGTTCTCTTTTTCGCCATTTTCCTCTCCTCTCTCTGATGTTACACTCTCTATAATCTCTTCTCCCTCCTCTATCTCACTATTGGACACATAATATAGAACAAATGCAGGAGGTTTTTTTATTTGCAGTAGTTTTATAATTGAATTCATAAAACAAAGCAAAAAAAGCGGCATTCAGAGTTCTGCACATTTATAGTAGACGTCCCATTCCCAGAAAACTGCACCTTGTATGGTAAATAGTTTATTGCTCCTTCTGTGACCTTCCGTTCATTATCCCCGTTCTCACCAATTGACATTAATTATCCTTTTTACAGAACTACAGCCGTATCAGCCATAGGGACTGCAATAAAGAAAGCAAGTTGGACAGAGAGGTGGAGCCGGGAGAGAGAGACAAGTGCAGGAAGAGAGCTGCACAAGTCTCCCTCTCCTGCCTGACAATGATCGGTGCAGGAGAGGAGGCTGGAGGTTACCTGGAAAGGTCCTAATTAGCTCTAGGCCCCTCCCTGATGTCACTTACATGCAAGGAATTTTATAGAATGGAGGAATAGAAATGGAGAACAACTTTATTGACGGTAGGGAAATGCTCATGAATAAAGGAAAAGGATCTGACCTCAATGGTCTTTTGTTTTTGGCTCCTCCATCAGTTATTATGTATATGCAGTTATTTTTTATACTAAGTGACTGAAAGTGCCATAACTATAACTATACAATGTTCTATATTGTATGTATATATCACTTATTATATATTTAGGCTCACACGCTCCACTTACCTAATCACACTACTATTCTCACTCTTCCCAGTTGTTTCCTCTTCTTCCTCGCTGTCATCTTCCTCACTATCAGACACATAAAATAAGTCATATAAATCATATATAATGTACTTTGACATCCAGAGGACAGAGGGTTATATGAAGACTCAGGTAGTACAGTTAACCCCTTATTGAGGGCGCACTATGTCTGTATGATGCAGGCTCAAGAGTTGAGTCTGCTCCCTGCAGCACCAATGATGACTGTTACATAGCTTGCACCCAACAGTAACTGATGCAATTGGAGCTAGTCAAGATTACATTAGTTGAACCCTTTAAATGCTGCTGTGAAGTATGACAATAGTATTAAAAAGAGGATTTAACACAGCGGCTGAAACTTTGTATGCCCGGCAGCTCCCCACGCAAGGCGATCGTAGGGTGACGATTGGCTGCAATTGCAGCTAGGGGTCTGCTGGAGGCCTCCACTTCTGCCATGTGTGATCTCCTACGAAGCCCAGCCTGAACCTTCTGTACCCATAACAAGTCATTCATCAGTTATTATTAAACATCTACAATCATATCCAGCCAATAATATCTATATATCTCACTATCTGGGATTTCCCCAGTCCTCATCTATGGTTTCCATTAATGCAGCAATGAAAGTTCTAATAACTTACTTGATGGATTCCGTGCTCGCCCAGGCTGTTTTTATTTTTTTTGGCCTATAAAAATGTAGCTTTTGTTAGAAACAGTGATACTTAAACAACCTACAGAAAATATCACCTATATAGTGTGTCTATAATGCAGTAACAAATGATAGCATTCAGGGCATAACTATATGGAGTAATAAGGAAAAAAATAGTTTTATGGTATCTAAGATGAACATTTACATATAGCTCTAGGGAGTGTAGAGCGAGCAGTCACATTGGGACCCCCTCATCTACCACATATATATTCATCACTGTTACAAATGGTTTTTGGTAGTTGAGGGGCCCTGTTACATATTTTGTATTGGAGCCCAAGAGGTTGAAGTTACATCTCCGATTGCATCTACATCTCATAGTGAAAAGAAACTGACGACTACAAACAGTGAGAGTCGTGGACCATGATTGCACCAGTTACTTACGGCAATGACTCTTCATTAGGCCCTCCGATGTTTCTATGGGACTCAACGTGCCTGAAATGAAAAAAATACAGCTCTGGTTAGAAGAATTGATACTTAGGAAGCCAATGGATAAAATTATCTGCCGTGATGTGCAGAAAGGCTGTGCACTCTCTCACCGGCAACAAAACAGAGCGCACTGTCAGTGCACACTGTAAGACGAATTCCCAGCTTGCAGAGACCAGCACCGCCTCTGCAATTAACACAACTTGTGGGGGCCGGTACTTGTCTCTGCAAGCTGGGTTTTCATCTTACAAGGTGAACAGACAGTGCTCTCTGCTTTGTTGCTGGCTCATTACTACTGATCTGAGCTGGCGAGAAAGTGCACTGTCTTTGTGCACAGTGCACATCACACAGGGACTAGCCCAGCCCTTGAAATGAAGGTCACTGTTGATGCTTCATTTCAGGGAGAGGGCAGAGGCAGTGACTGCAGCTTCTACCCCCTGATGGTGTTTTGTTTGAGTGTCCCAGCATGCACTGGGATTTTCAAACAAAGCCTCATCAAAAAGGAAGTAAGAAAAAAAAGATGTCACATGCCTGCAAAGAATTTTATAGAATGGAGGTACAGAAAGGGAGAACAACTTTATAGACGGTTCGGAAATGCTCATGAATTCAGAATTTGATGTTTTATACCATGTGGCTTAAAATGCCATAACTATAAGTGCATAATGTTCTCTGTTGTATGTATTTATCACCCATTATATATTTAGTCTCAGACTCTCCACTTACCTACTCATAGTCCAATTTTCACTCTCCCAAGTTGGTTCCTCCTGTTCTTCCTCACTATTGGACACATAAAATAAGTGATATAAATCATATATAATCTACACTGACATCCAGATAACACTGAGCTATATGACGACTGGGGTATATCCTGAATGAAGAGTCCCGGTTAACCACTTTTTGGGGGCGCACAGTCTCTGTATGGTGCGGGCTCAAGAGTTGAGTCTGCTCCCTGCAGCACCGTTGATGGCTCTGTTACATAGCTGACACCCAACAGTAACTGATGTAATTGAAGCTAGCCGTGATTGCATTAGTTTAACCCTTTAAATGCTGCTGTGAAGTATGACAGCAGTATTAGAAAGGGGATTTATCTTGTTGGCTGTCACTTTGTATGCCCGGCAGCTCCCCACGCAGTCGATTGCAGGGTGCCGATTGGCTGCCATTGCAGCTAGGAGTCTACTGGAGGCCTCCACTTCTGCCATGTGTGATCTCCTACAAAGCCCAGCCTGAACCTTCTGTACCCATAACAAGTCATTCATCAATTACTATTAATCATCTACAATCATATCCAGCCAATAATATCTATATATCTCACTATCTCTCTACTTAAATTCCGATGTTATCCTCTCTGCTGTTCTCCGCTTTAATCTCTACCACTTTATTAATGCTGTTATCTTCCTCTCTACTGAATACATAACATAACTCTTTATAAGTGAGGGTTAAAGGGGGTCCACACATTGCAATCATGGTGCATTTTTTTGCAATGGTTTCCCAAAATCATTGCAAAACTGTAACAGCAATAAAAGTTCTGATAACTTACCTGATGGATTCCACGCTCGCCCAGGCTTTTATTGGTGTAATTGGCCTATAAAAATGTAGCTTTTGTTAGAAACAGTGATATTTAAGAAACCTACAGAAAGTATCATCTATATAGTGTGTCTATAATGCAATAAAAATGATAGCATTCAGGGGCATAACTATATGGAGTAATAAGGAAAAAAACAGTTTTATGGATCTGAGATGAACATTTACATATAGCTCTAGGGAGTGTAGAGCGAGCAGTCGCATTGGGACCCCCTCATCTACCACATATATATTCATCACTTTTACAAATGGTTTATGATAGTTGAGGGGCCCTGCTACATATTTTATATTGGAGCCCAAGAGGTTCAAGTTACATCTCCGATTGCATCTACATCTCATAGTGAAAAGAAGCTGAGGACTACAAACAGTGAGAGTCGTGGACCATGATTGCGCCAGTTACTTACGGCAGTGACTCTTCATTAGGCCCCCCGATGTTTCTGTGGGACTCCATGTGCCTGAAATGAAAAAAGTACAGCTCTGTTTAGAAGAAGTGATGCTTAGGAAGCCTATGGATAAAGTTATCTGCCGTCTTAAGGCAGTGCACTCTCTTTCCGGCAACAAAGCAGAGCGCACTGTCAGTAGTGCGCATTGCAAGATGAATTCCCAGCATGCAATGACCAGCACCGCCTCTGCAATTAACGTAACTCGTGGGGGCCAGTACTCGCCTCTGCAAGCCGGGTATTTGTCTTACAAGGTGAACTGACAGTGCGCTCTGCTCTGTTTCCAGGCTCATTACTGCTGATCTGAGCCAGCAAGAAAGCGCACTGTCTTTATGTACCGTGCACAGTGCACATTGTGCAGAGACTAGCCCATCCCCTGAAATGAAGGTCAATGCTGTCGCTTTGTTTCAGGGAGAGGACAGAGGCAGTGACCGCCGCTTCTATCCCCTAATGAGTAATGACCCTTTGTTTGAGAATCCCAATTTTCAAACGAAGCGTCATCAAAAAGGAAGTAGGAAAAAGAAAGAAAAGCAGTTAAATAGTGTTGTGAGAGAACGATAGGGAATTTTTATTTAAAGTATAAATTGTAAAATACAATAAAGAAATATTATCTATATAACGTGTCCCTCAGATAACAGCATGGACATCACCTCCAGAATCTATATAGCTCTACGTTCACATAGGTTGTACTGCACAGTATGATTATCCTTTAATCTAGGGCTCCAAGACAATATTTGGTCGCTCAGGAGTCTGGGTAAATTTTTGGTGTTACTGTAATTTGCTCATGACCTCATTGTTATCCTACAGGGGAAAGGGATGAGCAACAGTATGAAGAATTAAATGGGGTCTAAATTCTTTATTATTGAAAGCAATTGTATCCTTCATATGGAAACATTGTAAATGCCCATGAGTGAGAGCGGCAATGCCATGATACCATCACTGTGGAGTCCTCCCCTTATTGGGACACATACTACTCCTATAGGAATGTGGTAGGAAGATAAATACCTGAATGTTCTCTTGGTGTTCTCTATTGTCTCAATCAATCTGTTATGGAAAAAGCCAAGAAAAAGACAATGAATAATATTACACACAAACATTTACAAAAATGGTAAGAAGATAAATGATACTATTGAGGCTTAATATAACCAGTGCATTATTACAGAGAGAATATGGGAGAATGCGTTATCCCAGTAATATCAGATACATACATCCCACCCGGATATTCCTCCTCCTCCACTGCTGGCTTCATCCTATTAAAGCGTCAGGGTATGTGCCCACGATGCAGATTTGAAGCAGAAATCTCCTTGCAGAAAAAGCGCATGCGGATTTTACATACGTTTTTTTCAAGCGTTTTTCCAAGCGATTTTGAACATCACTTGGAAAAAGGCTTAACAAGTTGGTCACACAATATAAATCCATGCAACTGGGAAAAAAAACCTTATACTCACCTCTCCGGCGGCCCTCGGTCTCCTCCCGTCCTCTCTCCTCGGCGGCCCACGGTGTACTGGCAGAACCTGCGGTAACGTCATTTAGTCAGCTGATGGTCACACGACCATCACCTGACTGCTGACGTCAGCAGTCGCGTGACCATCAGCTGACTAAATGACGTCACCGCAGGTCCTGCCAGTACACCGTGGGCCGCCGAGGAGAGAGGATCGCCACCGGGAGGAGACCGAGGGCCGCCGGAGGAGTGAGTATGAATATTTCCTTTTTATTTTTTACTTTTTAATTCTTTTTTAACTTGCAGGTACAATAGTACCCGGGTCGGATGAGAGTCTCCTCCTCTCCCAACCGGGGTACCATCCGCGCATTGAACCGCATGGAAGCATGGGGATGTTATGCGGTTCAATGCAAGTCAATAGGCGCGATTTTGCCGCAAAATTGGTTGTGCTGTGGATTTTTCCGCAATAAAAATCCGCAGCGGATATTTCCGCAGCATGTGCACAGCACATGCGGATTATCATTCGGGAACATGGCAGACATCTTAACATGCGATTTTAATGCGTTTCCACTGCAGAATTGCCATCGCGGAAACACATAAAATCTGCATCGTGGGCACACAGCCTCAGGAAGACAATGAGAATTGTTGGTATCTGCTCCAGAGCTGATAATAGGAGATCATCAATGGTCACTAGAGGGTTTGTATAATCAGATATAGAAAGTAGTTATAGAATAGAGACCCCAATTTATAACATAATTATCAATATTACAGTAGCCAAAACTGGGACACTTAAGCCAGCAGTGTCTCTGAAACCAACATGGGAAGCCCTCCAAACATAACCCCAAACACCGGACTTTTGGTGGAGTTTACCCTTTTTACACTTTCTTTTGCATATGATAGCTATTCTGTTGGGCCTCGCCTTTCCCTGCCTTTTGACTAGGCCGTACCCACGTTTCTGAAAAGTGTCAGGGCTGGTGTAAAAAAGCTAAAATGTGCTAAGTTGTATTTGGAAGCTCGTGTTAAATAAAAATGTACAACTTTTGTGGCAGAGAGTATGATGAATTCCCCCTATGAATGAATTTCCAAAAAGTTGGATTTTATAAATCTGCCATACCTGACCTTGGCCTTCGGGAAGAGTCAGAGGGTTGTATAACTTGAATGAGGATTGCATCGCAATGCTTGAACTGGTCGACGGCTTTAACAACCCAAGAGTGACGGCGTGTATTCCTATGCAGCTGTCACGCTCGGGTCAGGAGAGCTGACAGCCAGCCCGAGCATTGCGATGAGATCTTTGACTCTTCCCTAGGGCTAATGCTCGATGGTAACACAAAGTCACCTGCCATTCTCCTTACTCACATGGAGCTTCAATATTTCTCTATGGGAGGAGAAGTTGCAGGAGATAATGGGTGACATGGACGGTGACTCTCCGCCATCAAGTGACCCCAGTCCATCAGAGAAATTGTAGATTTAGGATAATTAAGCATTTACCTTATTTTTCTCACAATTCTTTCGCTCACAAATAATAAAACCCTACAATAATGGAAAAAAAGCAATTATAGTAGACATCAAATTTCACTCCTGTTGTGATATTTGTGAAGGGGGGAAGGGTCGGTTACTGACACCTCAGCTCACTAACTAAATAAAGATTCAGTTTTAATTAAGGGAAAAAAATCTATAAGGACGGGGAATAGACATCCTGACATTATAGGGTTAATATCTACAGATAAAGACAAAGTAACAGAACATAATAAAAGACGTAAAAAGAGGCCAATATAAGGTTTACTTACACTTCACTGCCATCTGCACCCCTCTAGTGAGTGGCCCCTCGGCAGTTATCATGATGTCACTGTGTGATGTCATCATCCCATTCCATGGATCACTAATCACCAGTAACAACAGTAACTGTCCGAAGTTACAAAAACCTGAAACCAATCCAGTTTACATGAAATGGTCCTTTAAGGGATTATGAGAGGATTAGAAAAACATAACCACTTTCTTCCAAAAACAGCGCCACACCTGTCCACAGGTTGTTTGTGGTATTGTAACTCAGCTCCATAGAAGTGAATAGAGCTGAGCTGTAACACCGGACACAATCGACAGTTTGTGTTTTTGGAAGAAACAAGACAGAATTTTTTAAATCTTGTACAATCTTATACCATTTTCAGAGACAAAGAGGATAGGAGCTCTAGTCCCATTGGAGGTAGCATTCCTAAAAGTCAAGATCAACCCTTTAAAGAGTCTCGTTAAATGACTTAGGATAGAAAACTAAAACAGAATCTTTATTTGCAGTCAAGTGTTTTTGGGCTTTTTGCTTCTCATCAGTGCAAAGTTATGTCCTATAGGCAGAACTAGAGCTACTGTCCTATTCCTCTGAACAAACTACTTGCACATTTAAATTCCTAGGGAAACATTTTATGGCCTATAAGTCTCCCTACATCAACTTGTATAGAATAGATAAAAAGCGGTCTGTGGAGCATGGTCAATAATAGTAAGCCTCATATCTCCTGGACCTTTTTGATGGACAATGACCATGTACCCGACACTGTCTCTGACCGACTGGTCAGTTTGATTAATAAAGAGATATTCTGGATCTTCAAATTGGGCACGTTGGCCCCTGAAGGTTTGAATTTGGCTCTTGAAAATGTAACCAGTTCTTAAGGTTATTTCTTGTTCCTTTCTAATTGATTTACAATTGTCATGTTTTAAACAATTTTTTTCATTTTTCTTTTATCACAAATTTGCAATACGTCACAATACAGTGACGTTTGTGTGTATTTTGCATTGGTGATGTATATTTTACATTGGTAAATGTATGTTTAACATTGTCTACTAACCCCTGGGGGCAATTTGTATTATTGATGTATTTTTGAATATTTGTTCATGAACATGTATTGCTATATTCTATACCTTATATAATATGTTTTTGGTTTCTTGTATTCATCTGAAGGTGGTTTATGTGAAACCATTGGAGGCACGTATTCACCGGCACATGAAGGGTCTCTTCTATTTGGACCCAGGTTTAACTTATTAGTGTCTGAACAAAATCAATGAATATATCAACCAATCACTGTGAAGCTCTGTCTATATATGTTTTATCTTGTTTTCATACCCTTGTACCACCTGAGGAAGATAGTTTACTATCGAAACGCGTTGTGGAAAGGGCTCATTAAATACTTATTTTTTTTAGCCCCAAATCCGTTTTCTCTAGTGTCAATCCTTCAGCGCTCCATAGACCGCTTTTTATCTATTCTATACATTCTCTCAGTCCCTCTCTTGGGGGTCAGCTGCAGGAGCAGCTTCCATACAATAACAGCTTAAACCCTTCCCTGTAATTCCCCTCCGTTTGTTCAAATAGAGGACCTGCGTTCAGGGGGCCGCTTCCTCTCAACCAACAGGACCTGTGATGACGCGCATTTGATCCCGAGTCACGTGGTCTGCGGGCGGTCACATGGTCCGCGACCAGGAACCCGGAAACGGTGAGCACAAACGGCGGTCGGCAACACACAGCACGTGGTGGGCCCAGCCACCTGCACCGTGTGGTGAGACTTGCCTGCTCTCTCCATCCTCAGACTGTCACCGGGGTTGTGTAGGGGTGCACAACTCCATTAGGTGAGTGGCCTCTTGGCCGTTTTCTCCATATCAATCCACAAGGTCCTTCACATAGCGCGCTTTTTCTCCTTCTCTCCTTCCCTACATCAACTTGGCACTCTCTTCAAGGAGACACTTTACCCCTTCAACCATTTAAATATTATGTAATTGTGAATGGCAATAGATAAAGATTTATGACAGTTATTTCTATATTCCTAATTACACTTCATCCATACATAGTGATGTATTGTACCTGTGTATGTGACGCGCCCCCTGGGACATATTCCTTTTTGAGGGGAATACCCGGCACCGGATCAGATGGGGGGTTGTAGTCTCCGAGCGGCTGTGACCCGGCCCCGTGCCCAGGGCGTCAAGCTCAGTGTTATGTGGCAGCTTTACAGATGTTACTAAAGTTCTTTTGTGTCGACTACGCCACCCGTTGTGATGCGGTCACTGTGGCCGCCGCTGCAGCAGGGTCCGCTGAGGCTGATGGTGGATGCGCAGCTTGGTGGGATAACCCCCAACGGGAGGGGTATAGCCTCAGAGGGGACAGGCGCAGAGGATGGGGGTTGTGGTGGTGCGGTGCAGCCGGCAATGAAGACAGACTCGGGTTGTGCAGTTAAGGGTGTTTACTTACTGCTGATGTTCCGGTCACTCCAGCTGCTAGTGACCACCCGAGCCGTGCTGCGTCCACCAGGTCCTGGATCCAGCCAACCCCCAAACAAGTCCGGAGCGTGGCCCTGAGCTCTCCCTCTTTCCTTTCTTCAGCCGTCCCCACCAGTGATTCACCTAGGTCCAGCTCCCTCGGGCCTTCTGTTGGGTGACCCTTGGCCTTGGGTTCCCTGACCCTCCGTGTGGTATGCCTTCGTGGTGGATGTGGTGGGTGGCCGTGGCAGACGCTGCCCACGGCCTCCGGTCTCTGGCTGGGGATTGTTTTTACCCCCACCAGTTTGGGTTCCGGTACCCTTTTGCTGACTCCTCACCCGGTGCTCTAATTTGGGTTCTTGGGTCCCTTCAGTCTTCCCCCTCTGGGTCTTTCTCTTTCTTTCTCCTCTCTCTCTCTCTCCAGGGCTGCTGTTTCCTGCTCTCTGCATCTGACTTGTCCTCTGCAGCTGACTTGTCCTCTGCAGCTGACTGACTCTCTGCGTCTGACCCTGATTCTAAGTTGGTGCCCTCCTTATATATCCCTCTATGTGTGAGCTCAGGTGACCAGCACCCAATGAGCTCCTATCACTACCCAGACTGCTCCCCCTATCTGCCCCTACACTACATGGGATGTACCACCCCCCTCCCACTCCAGCCAGGAACAGGCTCGGTTGTACCTGCACATTTCTAAGTGGGAGTACCGTCGGCCTGCTCCTCTGAAATGGGATGTATGTACTGCATGCAGTCTATCTGAGCTCAGTTCCACACTCCTTCCCTACCCGGGAGTGGAATATCACACCTCTGGATTGAGGTGCAATACCCCTGTAGCAGCCGAATCCTCAGGGTGCTACATTCCCCCCTGGTAAATCACAGCACGTCCTCGGGCTGTAAAGACATAAAACACCAAAACATACAATTTTTTTTCATATAAACATATAAAACATATAAAAACATTATATATATAAAACTTTTCATATAACATTCTCGTAGACTTCTCTTGTCTCTGGTTCCTCCTCCGGACACTGTGCAACGTATGTCCGGGAAAAGTGCGACAGTCTCTTAGAAAATCTGGTTTTCTATAAAACCGGTAGGGGGCGCTTTAGGACGCGCAACTATATACAGGGAGAAGTTGGAATTTGGCCGCTCTCAGTCCTCGGCCAGGTAGAGGGAAGGGAATGGCTGCTCACAGTCCTCAGCCTGTAGGTTTAAGGGGTTAAACGGGTAACAGTTCACTGGTCCCAACGGGGACTATTTTAGCAGCAACGGTTCACTGTGCCCCGACGGGCAACTATATACAGTCTCTACTCCCGTCCTCAACGACGGCTCCCTCCTGCTCTTTCTTGATATGATGTTTCTTCAGACCCGTCCGGGTCCTCTGGCTCCTCCTCTCCGTACCGCAACTCCTCCTCCGTCAAGCGGTGTACGTGGAGGGCGTAAGGTCCTTTGGCACACTTGTGCCGGGTGAAAGTGACTTCGTCTCCGACGTAGAGGTCACGGCCTTTGTGACCTTCCGGCAGGTGGGACTCGACGTCTCTGCGAGTCACAAAAACGTCACCGCGGTTGTTACGGTCCCGAATAAAGCCCCACCCATGCTGCGGGTTGAACTTTATCACGGTCCCGATGGTGCGGGGACAATGCGCTGCACGGGGGTTCCTCCTAGTCCGGCTCTTCTGCTCCGCGCTCCGGATTTGGGCCTGTTGTTCTCTGACCCGCCTCTCCTCCCGTTCTCTCTTAAACTCTGCTAGCTGCTGACGACAACACTCAGTACGCTCAGCGGCGACTGCCCGAGTTTCTCCGGTGAACCCCATCAAATCTTCTCCCGTGGGGTCCCACACGAATTGGGCTTCTTCTAAAGGAGGCGAGACCCGAGTCACGGGCTTCGGAGCCGGGATCAGGGGTTCACACAAGGGCCCTAGTCTTTGTTGCCGCTCCAGCTCATGGTATCCTTCGGGCCAGATGAAGGGTCGCCCGTCCGGCCATGTGAGCTGGCTGAAGAGGTCCTCCCCCAGGTGTGGCACCCTTGGTATTGCGGGCGCGGGCGCGGTGGTGGTGGCGCCCGGGTTGCCCAGGCCTTGCGGCCAGGCCTGGGGCACCTGGAAGGTGAAGGGCACCGTTAGGACGGCGGCGCCCTGGGTTACCTGGCCTTGCGGCCAAGCCGGAGGCTCCGCGGAGGTAGGGGGCGCTGTTGGTGGTGCGGCGCCCGGGGGTACTAGGCCTTGCGACCAGGCTGGTGGTAATTCCTGCTTTGTCACGCTCCGGATCGAGGCGCGTGACGTCACAGGGGTCGCTGCGGCGGCTTCCGGTCGGGGCCTAGTCCATGGCGGTGACATGGCGGCTACGGGCACAGCAGGGGGACTTTCGGGCTCTGCGACGGGGAGCTGGGGCAGGTAAGCGGTGTCACGGCTTGGGGTATAGGCGTCCCCTTTACCTGCCTCCATGCGTTCGGCTCCCTCCTCGGCGCCGTCTCCGGCCTTGGGTCCTCCCGCGCCATCCTCAGAGGCGGTCTCCTTCCTCATCTCGGCTGGCGTGCTCCGGGTCTTGGTTTCAGCTTGCGTCTTGGTTTCAGCTTGCTGGGCCATCTCCCAGCTCCACTCCGCCAGTATCTCACGCTGTACCCGGGCCATCCTCCTTGCGAGGCCCTCCAGGGCAGTTTGTGCACACTCCCGGTCTCGGGGGAGCTGCGCTAGGATCTCCGCTAGACCTAGCGGGGTTGTGGACTCTAGCAGGCTCCTGACCATCGGGTCGGTGCTGCTCTGCTCTGCTTCCGGCAGGCTCCTGGCCAGCGGGCCGGTGCTGCTCTGCCCTCCTTCCTCGGTCTCTAGCAGACTCCTGGCCAGCGGGCCGGTGCTGTTCTGCTTTCTCTCCATCTCCGGGTGAGCTTCTCCGCTACTCCTCATTAGACCTCTTGCCTCCGGGTGCGCTCGCTCCAGACTGCTCCAAGCGACACCCATCTTTTCTCTTCTCTTTCGTCTCCTCCCACTTCGAGGGCGGTCCCGGGGCAACTCGGTGACTGTCAGCTCCAGGGGGAGTTCTTTCACGCTGACAGACACCTCCAGCATCACAGTCTCTGTTGGTGGGGGCGGTTTCCACTTTTGGCGCCATTTTCTGTCCTGGCCCACGATGGGAGGTGGCCTCTTGCCCTCCTTTGGCACGCCCATAATGGCGTCCGCTGCTCTTCCAAGGCGGGAAATCTGCGGTTTTGGCGGGAAGCGTCGCCCAGTGGCGGGAAACTCTGCAGATGGCGGGAACAAGCTGGAAATGGCGGACAATCGGCGGGAAACGACTGGTGATGGAGTCCGATGGCGTGGACCCTCCGGAACCGGCGGGAGACTTCTTTCTGAGGTAAACTTGCACTTTTCTTCAGGCACGCAGTACCCGGGTGTTGCGGGCACGTAATCCTGCCGACTACGCCAAAGTTGACGCGCCCCCTGGGACATATTCCTTTTTGAGGGGAATACCCGGCACCGGATCAGATGGGGGGTTGTAGTCTCCGAGCGGCTGTGACCCGGCCCCGTGCCCAGGGCGTCAAGCTCAGTGTTATGTGGCAGCTTTACAGATGTTACTAAAGTTCTTTTGTGTCGACTACGCCACCCGTTGTGATGCGGTCACTGTGGCCGCCGCTGCAGCAGGGTCCGCTGAGGCTGATGGTGGATGCGCAGCTTGGTGGGATAACCCCCAACGGGAGGGGTATAGCCTCAGAGGGGACAGGCGCAGAGGATGGGGGTTGTGGTGGTGCGGTGCAGCCGGCAATGAAGACAGACTCGGGTTGTGCAGTTAAGGGTGTTTACTTACTGCTGATGTTCCGGTCACTCCAGCTGCTAGTGACCACCCGAGCCGTGCTGCGTCCACCAGGTCCTGGATCCAGCCAACCCCCAAACAAGTCCGGAGCGTGGCCCTGAGCTCTCCCTCTGTCCTTTCTTCAGCCGTCCCCACCAGTGATTCACCTAGGTCCAGCTCCCTCGGGCCTTCTGTTGGGTGACCCTTGGCCTTGGGTTCCCTGACCCTCCGTGTGGTATGCCTTCGTGGTGGATGTGGTGGGTGGCCGTGGCAGACGCTGCCCACGGCCTCCGGTCTCTGGCTGGGGATTGTTTTTACCCCCACCAGTTTGGGTTCCGGTACCCTTTTGCTGACTCCTCACCCGGTGCTCTAATTTGGGTTCTTGGGTCCCTTCAGTCTTCCCCCTCTGGGTCTTTCTCTTTCTTTCTCCTCTCTCTCTCTCTCCAGGGCTGCTGTTTCCTGCTCTCTGCATCTGACTTGTCCTCTGCAGCTGACTTGTCCTCTGCAGCTGACTGACTCTCTGCGTCTGACCCTGATTCTAAGTTGGTGCCCTCCTTATATATCCCTCTATGTGTGAGCTCAGGTGACCAGCACCCAATGAGCTCCTATCACTACCCAGACTGCTCCCCCTATCTGCCCCTACACTACATGGGATGTACCACCCCCCTCCCACTCCAGCCAGGAACAGGCTCGGTTGTACCTGCACATTTCTAAGTGGGAGTACCGTCGGCCTGCTCCTCTGAAATGGGATGTATGTAGTGCATGCAGTCTATCTGAGCTCAGTTCCACACTCCTTCCCTACCCGGGAGTGGAATATCACACCTCTGGATTGAGGTGCAATACCCCTGTAGCAGCCGAATCCTCAGGGTGCTACATATGGATGGTGGATACATAGACAGAAGGCCGGGTGGGCACATGACACATTTTGCTCATTAACTAAATAAAAGTTCAAATATTATTCGAGAATGAAGGAAATGAGGAACGAGAGGGAAAGACACAATCGATTGATAGGAGATAAATCAGCAGATAATATAAGGCTACTTACACTCCACTAACTGTAAACCCTCAGAGGAGTTCCGTCCGGCAGTTGCTTATATATCAGCGTCACAACATTCCGTGACCTCATAACCGACAATCACCTACAACCAATGCACTGGACATGAATGGTCTTCTAACCTCTTATGGACACAACTGGTTTTAGCCTTAAAGAGACAGACCATTTTACATTATTTATGTTTTTATCATTGCATTGCATTATTTTTTTCTATAATTTAGTCTTATTTTGCCATGTTTTTTGTGACATTTTTTTTTCTTATTTAGCATTTAGGAAGGAGTGATAATATCCTACAAAACGCGTTTAGCGAATACTACATCTAGCCAAATTTATCCAGCCGTTGAACTACAAGTTACAGCATTTTCTTCACACGGTAGTTTTTAAGAAAAATAAAAGATAAAAATTCTAAATCCCCACTTTTCCTGCAATAATAATTCAGAAATAAAAAAATAAGCATCTTTAGTATCGCTGCATCTGGAAAAATTCTGATAAAAATATAAAATTAATAAACTAAAACAGTAAATGCCGTAATGAGAAATAAAACACAAACTTGAAAAAAACTGAAACTCATAGAATTGCAGTTTTTTTTTTAATTTTGGCCACCACATTGTCTTAAAAATTGCAATAAAAAGTAATCATAAAGTCTTAATTTCCCCCAAATTTTATCATTTATCACATTATCAAGTGTCAGCTTTCCATCAGTGATGTACCACTAATGGCGGCAAGTCTCCTGGCTGCTATGCGGCCCGTGAGTTGGGGTGGTCAGTGCCAGTGGTGGCACCACCCCACCACCCGGCTTCGCACTTCCAACTGTATCGGCATCCTGGATGCCAATACAGTTGAAAGCAATAATGGAGGAGAAAGCATCAGCTGACGTCTCATCGGCCATTATATTATATGGAGGGTTATGTGTGGCTATTATATTATATGGAAGGCTATGTAGGGGCCATTATATTCTATGGAAGTCTATGTGGGGGCCATTATATTATATGGAGGGCAATATGGGCCCATTATATTATATGGACGGCAATGTGGTTCCTTTATTTTATATGGAAGGCTATGTGGGATCATTATACTGTTTGGAGGGATATATTGGGACCATTATACTGTTTGGTGGGATACGTGGGGCCGTTAAACTATGTGGTGGCTATTTTACTGTTTGGAGTGCTATGTGGGGGCTATTATAATGTTTAGAGGACTATGTGAGGGCCATTATAATGTTTGGAGGGCTATGTGAGGGCCATTATAGTGTTTGGAGAGCTTTGTCTGGCCGTTATACTGTTTATGAGGATTAGTGGAGGCCATTAGAAAGTGTAGAGGTTTGTGTGGGGTCCATCATACTGTGTGGGGTCATCATATTGTATGGAGGGCTGTGTTGGAGTCACAGTTAGGGCATCATACTGGCTTGGGGGGTCATCATACATTGCCAGATGGGTACAGTAGGGTCATCATACTGTACATTTGGAGGGTGCTGTGTAGGAATTCACTGTGACGCCACCTGTGGAATGCGGCTAAGGGGAGCCGCCGCTGCGGAGCAGTACTCTGGAGCTGGTGTTACGGCAGCAGGGATGGTGTGGCTCTCCACAGGTAGAGCTGGCTCCAGGGCAGTGTAGGGGTGAACGGTGGATGGTGCAGGGGAGAGACGGCAGGATGGTCCCAGAGGAAAGACGGACACTCACACGGGGGTAAGCTTCAGTACCTTTACTGGTGATGCTGCAGGCACGGTCCAGGGTACTCCAGGCGAAGGGCGCACTTTTGGACTCTCCGCAGTGAGCGGGTATAGGGCCTCCTGATCCATGGCTTTACTCTCTGAGCTTCTGACCTGCCTGGAGCTAGGCCTTGCTTGGTTACTGTCTCTCTTTGCACCTGCTGACCTGGTGGTAGGGCCTTCTCCTGGAGATCACTCTCCCTTGACGCCGGGGCCTTCCTGACTCCTAGCCCTGGAACTGCAATCAGCATTTGGTGAACTTGGGACCTGTGTCCTTCAGGGGTTCCGGTGGTTCCTACTGGGTGTAAAGGGTCCCTGTGAGCGTGGACCCGGTGTCCGATATATATATATATCGGGGTGAGCCTGTTATGCTCCTCTGCCCCCTCGCTACGTCTTCCTTCTCCTCTCGCCTTTGGCCACACTCAGGGCCCTCACTAGGCTCTCACACGTGCTGTAGGCCTTGGCTCGCCTAAGCACAGCAGCCAGCGTGCTGCCTCTTCGCTGCTATCTGAGCGTCAGCACGCTCTCAGACTCCTTCTCAGTCTGACTCTCAACTCTCAACTCCAACACCGAACACTAAACTGGAACTGAGCTGCCTGGCTCCACCCTCCCTATATATATCCCTAACGGGTTCCCTCTGCTGGTCTGAGGTGGTAAGGTGGAGGTGTGTGAATGTGTTAGGGCCTCTTGTGAAGAAGTCCATCCATGCACCCTTCTGGGATCTATGGCACCAGTGCGTAGCAGGGCGCCACAGAATGATGGGAGAGGGAGTGTCACATGAACCTCCTTCCTCCATCATTGCTTTCAATTGTATCGGAATCTGGGGGGGGCGGTTCTCACTGGCCAGAGGGGCAACCCAATGCGGCACTGACACCGGTTCTCCCCAGCTCATGGGCCCCATAGCAGTCACCTGGCCTGCCACCATTGGGGGTACGTCACTGCCCATGACCCAAGCGCTGCAAGGCATGTTGTATGTTCAACTACTGCCTAGAATGTTGAGTTTTCTGGGTTTGAGTCCTGGGAGTGGTTCGCAAAAAAAAAAAAAATTATAGGTTTCTAATAGTGATGGGCGAGCACTAAAATGCTCGGGTGCTTAATGCTCGGGCTGAGCAAATTGGAATACTCGGGTGCTCAACTCAAGCAACTAGCCCAATGTAAGTCTATGGGAAACTCGAGCATTTTTCAGGCAGCTCCACCCGGCGGTCTGCAGAGGGCCTAAAAATTGCCCAAATCGATGGGAACAGTGCTCAAATGACATGGGGACAGCATGGGGAAGACCCCTGGAAGCAGTTCTGACTCCCAGGTCACTGCTGTCAACAATGTTGTCAGAGGTATTACGCCACTTTTACAGACTCACAATAAAACATACAAAAACAAATCCAAAATGGATTTTCCTGAGAAATATGTTAAGGAACATCCTTTCCAGGGTAATGACTTGCATGTAAGATAAAATAAATAACCAAAACCAAAAATACTCCTCCACACCTTGGGCTGTGTTCATACGTAGAGTTTTTGATGCGTTTTTGCACTTTTGCATTGATTTCAACCAAACAAATGCATTCACTGGGAAATGTCATTTTAACATTTTACAACCTTATCTGGCCATGTGGTGTGTGACACATCATCAGACACATGCATACAGTACTGAAAAGAAGTGGGAACAGCTTGGGGAAGACCCCTGGAAGCATCTCTGTCTCCCAGGTCACTGCCTAAAACTGTGCCCATCATAAGTGATCCTTGGCGCATATGAAGATGCCTTCTGCCATGCACCTGTCGTTGCAGACTTGCAACAATCACCGTTCATGTTCTTGTCCCAGTGCGACGTTCAGTTGTCCCTACCCCATTCTTTGGAATGCAAGCACAAGTATGCAGCCAGCCACCCACCCACAGGCTGCAATACTATACTGCCAAATTTTTGACAGCTGCTTGCACTAGAAATGTGGTCTTTTATGCAGCCACTATTTCTCCCGGTATCGTCTCCGCCTTCCACAAGCACGGGTCCCACAACATTACCCGTGCCTTTTCCAGTGCACTTACTGGGAAGGACCGCCTAACCACAACCACGTGGTCAAGTGAATGTGGCCAGGGACGGTACAGAGCCAGTCCACAGCTTTTTTTTGCTGAGAGTTGTATTTCACCACAGCCATATTCTTTAGCTTGGTGAAAGGACTTGGGAAACCATATCTACTCCAGCTGTCATTTCGCACCGGAAGTCCTCTAAAGTTGCTTTCACTTGAAATGTGGCCTTTTAGGCTCGTGGAGGCGGAAGCTTTTCAAAACCTCATGACGGCGGCGGCCGGGTGTCCATACTCGGTCCTCAGCTGCCACTATTTCTCCCGGTATCGTCTCCGCCTTCCATAAGCACGGGTCCAACAACATTACCCGTGCCCTCCCCAGTGCACTTACTGGGAAGGACCTCCTAACCGCAAACAGGTAACTGTGGCCAGAGACGGTATGGAGCCAGTCCACAGCTGAGTTGTATTTCACCACAGCTATATTCTTTAGTTCAGCGAAAGGACTGGCATAGAGAGAAACCGTATCTACTCTGGGTGTCATTTCTCCCAGGAAGTCCACTAACAATTTAAAGACACATAGAGCAGGGCCACAGTAACAAGTACAACATGTTTCCATTAGAAAGGAGAAGGTCTGCTATACAGTTATAGGGTATGCAGTGAGTCCAACGGCTGACCAAATTCAAGAAAAACCCCACTAACAATTTAAAGACTCATAGAGCAGGGCCACAGTAACAACAAATTCCCATTAGAAAGGAGAGGGTTTCCCATAATGTTGGCCTATGCAGTGAATGCAAGGGCTGCCAAAAATTGGGAGGCAATCCAATTTCCCTTGGAAGAGACTTAGAGGGCCTCATAAAAAAATGTTCCCATTAGAAAACTCTCCTATAGTTGTAATGCCCATGCACTAAGTGTATGGGCTGACAGACATTTATCCGTGGGGGGTATATATGAACATGCTGTATAAAAAATTTTTTTTACGGGCATCATAAAAACTAGTGTTGAGCAAGCACTAAAATGCTCGGGTGCTCGAAGCGCGGGCTGAGCTCACCATGATACTCGGGTGCTCGACCCGAGCTACGAGCCCAATGTTAGTCTATGGGAGACCTGAGCATTTTTGCGGTGGCACTCCTGGCAGTCTGTAGAAAGCCTAAAAAGTGCCCAAAACCACAGTGACAGTGCTCAAAAGACATGGGGACAGCATGGGGATCGCCCCTGGAAGCATTTCTGACCCCCAGGTCACTGCTGTCAACAACGTGGTCAGAGGTATTAAGCCACGTTTACGGGCTCACAATAAAACGTTCAAAAACGAAACTGAAACTGCTTTCCTGTGAAATTTGTTAAGGAATTTCCTTTCCAGGGTAAAGATTTGTGTATAAGGTAAAATAAATAACCAAAAACAAAAATACTCCTCCTCACCTTGGGCTATGTTCACAAGTAGGATTTTTCATGCATTTTTGCACTTTTGTATTACTTTCAATCGTGACAAATGCATTCACCAGGAAATGTCATTTTAACATTTTACAATCTTATCTAGCCATGTGCTGTGTGACACATGCATACAGTGCTGAAAAGACAAGGGAACAGCATGGGGAAAACCCCTGTAAGCATCTCTGACTTCCAGGTCACTGCCTAAAAGTGTGCCCATCAGAAGTGATCCTTGCCGCATCAGAAGATGCAGACTTGCAACTATCCCTGTGCAAGTCCTTGTCCCAGGGCAATGTTCAATTGTACCTCCCCCATTTCTTGCAATGCAAGCGCAAATATTCAGCTAACCACCCACCCACCCGCCGTCTGCAATACCATACTGCTAGCTTTCACTTGAAATGGGGCCTTTTAGATTGGAGGAGGCCGAAGCTGGCCACTACCTCATGGCTGCTTCGGCAGCGAGGTATCCATACTCAGTCCCAATCCTCCCGGCAGCCGGGTGTCCACGCTCGGTCCCCAGCCGCCAGGGGGTGGCCGGGTGTCCATACTCGGTCCCCAGCCGCCCTGTGGCCGGGTGTCCACACACGGTCCCCAGCCGCCTGAGGGCGGCCGGGTGTCCATAAACGGTCCCCAGCCGCCCCTATTTCTCCTGTCACCTTCCCCCACTATTTTCTTAGCCTGGCCTGCTTTAGGGCAGCATTGGACGAGCCCACCAGAGAACCAGACTCCTCCGGTGGGCCCTGGCTTCTGACTCGCCCCCTGGGCCGTGGGGCACTCGGATCCGGGCAATAGGGGGAACGATGGGAGTAGTAGTGGCAAACCGGTTCCGTGGCTCAGGGTGGTCAGGCCAGTGGTAGTCCGTTATGTGTTATTAATTATGTCCGACTACGCCACCCGTGGATTTGCGGTTATTAGGAACCGCCGCTGCATGCAGACCGCTGGGGCTGATGAGGTGTGCAGCTATGGTAGTGTGACTCCCCACGGGAAGAGTGCGGCCCCAGGGCAGTATAGTGGATGGTGGGAGTAATGGTAGTGAGAGTCCCAGTGCTGATAGTGCTGGAGGAACAAGGAGCACACAGACAACAGGTTGCAGTCCAGGGTCTTTACTAAACAGGTAAACTGACCCACAAACAGTCCCGGCTAGGAGGGGACCTGGATGTCTGAGAGCAACGGGTAAATTGGCCCTGGTCAGGGTGAGGGTGTAGGCCTACCGTGCTTTCTGCGCTCCTTCTGGCTATCTCCTCCTGATAGGGTAACAGCCCACGTTTCCGAGCTTTCCGTGTTTTCTCGCCTGTATGGCCTGCGACGTGGGTTCCTTTCTGCTCCCAGCCTTGTACGGCTTTACTGGTCCCTTCGGTTGTGGCAGGGCCTCCAGGCTTTTTAGGCCAAGGAATGTACAGTCCCTTGCGGACTGGTTCTCTGCTGGGGGATGTGGAATCCTTCCAGCCTCAGACACCAAAGTCTGGTAAAATTAAGTCTTTTCTCTGCCAAGACAGGCTCTCTTCGCCTCTTGTCTCTGGCTTGTGGCTCTCCTACTGCCACACTTCCTCTTAGGTGCAACACAACTTTCTGTCCCTGCTCTGGGACACCTCTCAGTGCTGAGGCAGGTCGTCCAGTACTCCCTAACCCTGCCCTCAGTACCAGCTTTTATAGGGGCAGCCAGCTCCCCCTACTGGCCTGAGACAGGAGGCATTGCATGCTAATGTTCCCCTGACTAGAGAATCTCCCCATTGCTCTCAGACACAGCTTTAATTACACTTGTGGCATCCAGGTCAGGGTGACACATTCCCCCCTAGTGAAATTTAGTACTCCGGGACTAAACAATAAACAAAGACAATATGCATAACAATAAAACAATAACAGACAGACGAAGCACAAATTGAGTTCTTAAGGTCACAGTGTGGCCTGTGACCGGGTGTCCATATCACCAAAACAACGGGGAGCCTTTACCAGGTGGGGGTCTGTACTACTCCAAGTCCTTTACAGTCTTAGTTCATTCCTTGGTTAGGCTCCAAACGCAGTCCATACAAGGTCCCGGTTATAAAAAGTCCATAACCTGTGAGTCCTTACGGTAACTGCAAGAAACTGAAACACAGAATTACCAAACAAGCATGTAACTTGGCAAACAATTCAACATTTGGCAACAGGGTTATTTACAATCTTAGTACACTCTATATTCTCCAGCGAGCGGGTATCTGTCCCTTTGTGCTCCTGGTTGACCTACGTAGCCCACTGTCTGGTGGTGGACCAATCTGGCTTTCCCCACTAGCGTTAGGGGTACAGCTACCAGCTGGGTGTACAGGTAAGGCAGGCAGCTGTCTGCGGGTCCTTTGGCTTACCGCAGGCATGGCAGGCTCACTGTCAGCAGAGGGTTGACTCTCCTGGGCTGCTGGTACAGGCTCTTCTGCCTCTGGAACCGCTTGCTCCTCTTCACCTTCCGGCTCTGGTGTTGGTTGTTGCTGTGCCGGTTGCAGGAAATGCAGGACAGGTACCACTATGGCATCATTTATGCGAGTCCAGGACTGAGGGAACTCTCCGAGAACGGTGCTGATCATTTCTTCCTTGTCCTCTGCGGGTTCAAGGTCACTCTGATCCTCTTCTGCACTACGGAGTTGCTCGGGGCACCTTTTGAGGTGGTCTCTGGAGACGACACTAGTGGTTTCTCCTCCATCCTTGGTGATTAAGCACACCTTTGGGTTGTCGTGGTCAGACTGCAGTACGGTGTAGGGTTCCCTTTCCCACTGGTCGTCCAACTTATGTAGCCTTCTTTTTCGCTTTAGGACTTGCTCACCAGTTTCTAGGGGACTAGCAGGGGCGTGTTGATTGAAGAGTCTTTCTTGCTTCTCTCTCACCTGGGCCAGGCTCTTCTCCACACTCTCCTGTACCTTCTTGTACTGCAGTTGCCTTTCCGTATCCCAGTCCGCATCCGGGTAGGTGTCCTCAGGTATTAGAAATCCCATCTCCAGGTCTACGGGCAGCTTACCCGGTCTGGCTCGCTTCAGGTAAGCCAGGGTGCAGTTTGTAGCATTCACCGGGATATTGTTGTATAGGTCTATCAGGTCCGGCAGTTTTTCTTGCCACAGGCTGCGTTCCTCCAGGGGCAACGTCTTCAGGAGATCAATGACTATATTGTTCATCTTCTCACACATCCCGTTGGTTTGTGGATGGTAAGGCGTTGACCGAATTTTCTTACAGCCATAGAGGTTGCAGAACTCCTGGAAGATTTCAGCCTCGAACGCTGGACCCTGGTCTGTCAGGACCTGTTCCGGATACCCGTGTGGATGGCAGAAGTATTGCTGGAAGGCTCTGGCCGCTGTTTGGGCTGTCAAGTCCTTTACCGGGACCACCACTAGAAAACGGGAATAGTGGTCCACGATTGTCAGGGCATAGATGTATCCTGACCGGCTTGGAGCCAATTTGACGTTGTCCAGAGCTACCAGCTCAAGAGGCTGCGTGGTGACGATGGGCCTCAAGGGTGTCTTCTGGCTGGTGCGGTCCTTCCTCCTCAGGTGACAAGGGCCACAGTCTCTGCACCACTTTTCTACAGCTCCTCTCATGCCGACCCAAAAGAATCTTCCTCTTAGCAGGAACTCCAGTTTCTTCCAACCGAAGTGTCCCGCTCTGTCATGGTAAGCCCCCAGGACCATAGCTGCATCTCGCCTTGGGACCACGACTTGCCAGGTCAGCTCGTGCGTCCGGTGGTTAACAATCCTTCTGCACAACTTGCCTTTGTAGAGGAACAGCTTGCTCTTCTCCTTCCATAGCTGCTTGGCTTCCTCTGGGGCATCTGGATCTAGGCGGGCGTCTTCCCGGGTCAGCAGATCTTTCACCAGGCGGACTGCAGGGTCACTATCTTGGGTCTCGGCCCAGCTGTGGTGAGGTAGGGGATTCATCATCACAGTTGTTAGATCCTCCTCCTTCACGCGGTGAGAGTGTTGAGCGGCTCCATACCGGTGAAACGCGGGGAGTTCTACCTCCTCCAGCTCTTCTGGGTCTTCGTCACCTTCAGGTAAGTGAGGCATCCTTGATAGGGCGTCCACGTTGGCGTTGGTTTTGCCTGCCCGGTACTTGATCACGAAGTCATAGTTGGAGAGACGGGCCATCCACCGCTGTTCCAGGGCACCCAGTCATGCATTGTCCAGGTGTGTCAACGGGTTGTTGTCCGTGTACACGGTGAACTTTGCTGAGGCCAGGTAATGCTTGAAGCGTTCCGTCACGGCCCACACCACCGCCAAGAATTCTAGCTTGAAGGAGCTGTAATTCTCCGGGTTCCTCTCGTTTGGCCTCAGCTTCCGACTGGCGTATGCGATCACCCGTTCTCTGCCCTGTTGGTTTTGGGACAGTACGGCTCCCAGTCCCACATTACTGGCATCTGTGTGGAGAATGAAAGGCTGGCCGTAATCAGGGTAGGCCAGGATCTCATCCCCTGTGAGGGCCATCTTTAGCTGAAGGAAGGACTCCTCTTCCGAATTATCCCACTTGAAGAGTGGCTTTTGACTTCGGGACTTAGACTGTCCGATCAGGAGGTCCTGCATAGGAGCTGCCATCTTAGTGAACCCGGGGATGAACCTTCGGTAGTAGCCTACCAACCCGAGAAACTGTCTCACCTCTTTGATGTTCGAGGGGCTTGGCCAGCTCTTGATTGCCTTGACCTTGTCAGGGTCGGGGGCCACTCCTTCCGCGCTTACCACGTGCCCTAGGTACTGGACCTTTGGTTTCAGCAGGTCACACTTCGATGGTTTCACCTTCAGGCCATAGCCTGCCAGGGCTTCGAACACCTCGGCCAGGTGCTTGAGATGGTCCTCGTAGGTCTTCGAATAGATGATCACGTCGTCCAGGTAAAGGAGGACCGTCTCGAAGTTTCGGTGCCCTAGACAGCATTCCATCAGCCGCTGGAAGGTCCCTGGTGCGTTGCAGAGCCCGAAAGGCATACAGTTGAATTCGCTCAGTCCCATCGGGGTGGTGAAGGCGGTCTTCTCCTTGTCAGCCTCTGCCACAGGAACCTGCCAGTACCCGCTAGTAAGGTCCAAAGTAGAAAAGAAGTTAGCAGATTTTAGTGCGGCTAAAGACTCCTCTATTCTAGGCAGCGGATATGCGTCTTTGTGGGTGATACGGTTGATTTGTCTATAGTCCACGCACATTCTCATGGTGCCGTCTTTCTTTTTCACCAGAAAGAAGGGGGCTGCCCAGGGGCTACAGCTATCTCTAATGACCCCAGCTTCTTTCATCTCTCTTAGCATGCCCTTGGCGTTCTGATAATGTGCAGGGAGTACAGGCCTGTGTCTCTCTTTTATTGGTGGGTGGCTTCCTGTGGGGATGTGGTGTTCTATCCCCTTTACTCTGCCGAAGTCTAGCGGGTGCTTACTAAAGACTCTCTCGTACTCCTGTACCACCCGGTAGACTCCTTGTTTTTGGTGCAGGGGAGTGGAGTCAGCACCCACGTGGAGTTTCTGGCACCAGTCCTCCTTTTGTTTCTGGGAGCCATTACCCTCCGCCTGTGGAGATGGAGGCAAGGGCTCCACGGCCCTGATAGCTTGGTGTTCGACAACAAACAGTTTGGCGAGTGTAGCGTACCTGGGTAAGTGTACCTCCCTCTCCCCAATGTTGAGGATGCGGACGGGCACCCTCCCATGACGGACATCAACCACCCCCCGGGCTGTCAAAATGGTGGGCCTGCTGTCTGAGTACACGGGTTCTACCATGGCTTGGTAGTCTCTACCTCTCAACCCGATTGCAGTCCGACACCAGATCATCATTTCACTTTTGGGAGGCATGGAAATGGGGAATGGATCACTGAGTCTTACGCTACCGATCTCACCACCAGACAGTTCTACCTGCTGCCGTCTCATCAGGGCTTTTATCTCCTTGTTGAGGACTCTCTGTTGGCTGGAACTAGCATTCACCGCCACCTGTTGTAGAATTCCAATTACCTCTGAAAGACAATTTTCAATTATGTTAGTACCCACAGTTATTTTAGGGTGACTTTCATGACGGTCAATGTCCACAATAATCACTCCCTGTGCCGGCAGTTCAACTTTACCAATTTTAATGGTCATCTCCTTGAACCCCATCTGCGGCACGGGTAAGCCATTACTGGCGATGATGCTCAAGTTACTGTCTGGGTACCGTGTGATATCAGCATCAGTCCAATACTGCTTAAAAAGTACATAAGGGATTGTGGTTACTTGCGACCCAGTATCCAGCAAGGCGCTTATGGGGATACCGTCCAGCACCACGGGTAAAACCGGGCGCCCCCCCACGTACTTATTACGCCAATTGTAAGGGCCTGGTGATCTTATGCCTGGGGGTTGGCCCTCTGCCCCAGGTTGGACCCGTTTAAATTACAGTACCTGGAAATGTGTCCGGGCTGGTTGCATCGACGGCAAATGGGCTGTCCATCCTCTGCGTAGCGGTCTGTGGGCCTCCCTCGGAACGATGGGATCCTCCTCTGTCGACGCCACGGGACATCCTCCGGACTTGAAGCCAGCTCGATGGGTCTTGACGGGTCCACTCGCAACGCCTGGACGGTCCTGGTCAATGCCGCGACGCTCCTGGTCAGCTCCTGGACTTGGTGGTGCAGGTCTTTCGACGGGGCTTGGTTCAGGGCCTGTGCATCAGCCTCCACGGAGTCCATAGAGGAGGGCGCCGCCTCCTGGTGGTGGGTGATAGCAGGGCGCCAGGGGTTTATAGCGCCACTGGTTGCAGATTCACGGAGCACCCTTATGGCCCTGTCCTTAAATTGGGCAAAGGTCAGGTCGGGGTTCTGAAAGAACATGAGGCGCAGTTGGGCCCTGTGGGCGCTAGACAGCAGACCCTCTATGAATTGTTCTGTTAGCAGCTTATCGGTTTCCTGCACACTGCCAGGGTCAGTTTGTTGAATAGCCCTCAAGGCTTCCTGCAGATTTAGGGCATAGTCTCTGATGCTGTCCTGTGCCCGCTGCTTACATCCATAGAACCTCATTTTAATCTCAGCGGAGGTACATGTATCAAAGGTACCCCGCAGCTGGGCCAGAATACCCTTCACAGTCCTTTTCTCCTCAGTGGGCCATGATTTTACCTCCCTTTGGGCTGCGCCAGTTAACTGCCCTGCCAATATGCTGACCTTCTGCTCCTCTGTCAGGGGGTAAACCTGGAACAAACTGTACAGCCTTTCTTTAAAGTCAGTTAGGGCATGGGGCTCCCCTGAGTATTTGGGCAGCCAGGCCGCTCCAGGGATGCAGCTGCGTTGGTGGTAGTGGGCGCCCCTGTGTCCGACATCTTCCTCCCCCCTAGTTAAGCGTGGCCTACCTTCCGACGATCCTCTTCTGTAGGCCGCGGCTCCGCTGCTGCTGCTATGGACGAGGACCTGGCGTCGCGTCCTGATGACGTCAGCGTCGCTCTCTCTCCCTTCCAGGACCTTGCGCAGCGTCGGTGCGTGGGGCGGAGCTTCGGATCTCGTGCAGTTTTGACGTCCACGCCACTCTTCTTCCCGCGCGGCATCCTGAAGATGGCGTCCGATGGCGGGAAGCAGCCGCGGATGGCAGGAAGATGGCAGAAGACGGCGGGAAACGATCCAAGATGGCGTCCGATGGCGGGAAACGACTCCGGGTGGCGGGAAACGGTCCAAGATGGCGACTGATGGCGGGAATCGGCTCCGGATGGCGGGAAACTTCGCCACAGGTAAGTTTACAAAAGTCTTTTTCAGGCACGCAGTACCCGGTGGTTGCGGGCACGAAATCCTGCCGACTACGCCAAAACTGACTCGCCCCCTGGGCCGTGGGGCACTCGGATCCGGGCAATAGGGGGAACGATGGGAGTAATAGTGGCAACCCGGTTCCGTGGCTCAGGGTGGTCAGGCCAGTGGTAGTCCGTTATGTGTTATTAATTATATCCGACTACGCCACCCGTGGATTTGCGGTTATTAGGAACCGCCGCTGCATGCAGACCGCTGGGGCTGATGAGGTGTGCAGCTATGGTAGTGTGACTCCCCTTGGGAAGAGTGCGGCCCCAGGGCAGTATATTGGATGGTGGGAGTAATGGTAGTGAGAGTCCCAGTGCTGATAGTGCTGGAGGAACAAGGAGCACACAGACAACAGGTTGCAGTCCAGGGTCTTTACTAAACAGGTAAACTGACCCACAAACAGTCCCGGCTAGGAGGGGACCTGGATGTCTGAGAGCAACGGGGAAATTGGCCCTGGTCAGGGTGAGGGTGTACGCGTACTCTGCTTTCTGCGCTCCTTCTGGCTATCTCCTCCTGATAGGGTAACAGCCCATGTTTCCGAGCTTTCCGTGTTTTCTCGCCTGTATGGCCTGCGACGTGGGTTCCTTTCTGCTCCCAGCCTTGTACGGCTTTACTGGTCCCTTCGGTTGCCTTCGGTTGTGACAGGGCCTCCAGGCTTCTTAGGCCAAGAAATGTACAGTCCCTTGCGGACTGGTTCTCTGCTGGGGGATGTGGAATCCTTCCAGCCTCAGACACCAAAGTCTGGTAAAATTAAGTCTTTTCTCTGCCAAGACAGGCTCTCTTCACCTCTTGTCTCTGGCTTGTGGCTCTCCTACTGCCACACTTCCTCTTAGGTGCAACACAACTTTCTGTCCCTGCTCTGTGACACCTCTCAGTGCTGAGGCAGGTCATCCAGTACTCCCTAACCCTGCCCTCAGTACCAGCTTTTATAGGGGCAGCCAGCTCCCCCTACTGGCCTGAGACAGGAGGCATTGCATGCTAATGTTCCCCTGACTAGAGAATCTCCCCCTTGCTCTCAGACACAGCTTTAATTACACTTGTGGCATCCAGGTCAGGGTGACACACTTCTCCATCAGGGGAGTTGAGAGTGCCAAGGTGAGGAGCATGATGATGATAGAAGTTAGTGTGGCGCCCCTGAGGGTTCAGTCGCCACAGAGATACTGCACCTCACCCCGAGGTGTGGTGTCTCCCTTCTCTCAGGTAAGATGGGAATGCTGCACGGAACCCCAACCACCTACATCCAACACAACACTGCTCCAGGCCAGCAGGAGGGGCAAGACGCAATGTAGTTTTCTGCTGATCCCTGACCCTGGCTGGAGTAGGGGGGAACCCAAAGATAGGGGGAACCAATAGTGGGTGTGGGTGGAGGAAGTTGATACACGGAGCACATATACAGTAGGTATATAATAGGAAGCCATATTAGGAAAGGCGGTCTATAGTGAGGGCTGTGCAGAGGAACAGTCCGGGAGCAGAGGCTCAGGCAGAGTTCTGCTCCACAGTTAGGGCCCAGCATAGTGGCCCGAAGGGGAGCAGGGAGTAGGCTCCAGTTCTAAGAAGGAATCCCAAGGGGGTACGGCGCGTGCAGAACGGCACCCGTACGTCCTGTTCCTGCCCTGTGTCAGGAGGGATCGAGCTTGCCGCATTCTAAACCCCAGGGGGTCAGGTTGGTCCCGGATCCGACGTACAGGAAGGACTTCAGCATACCCGAGCAGGATTAAGAGTGGGCAGCGTAGGGCAACGGTGAGAAGAACCAAGTGTGAAGAAGGTCAAATTAGGCACATCTGAAAGTGGGGTTCTGCCAAGCATACCTAAGCTGCTTGAAGGAGGACTGAACCGGTGAACGCAGCGCGACGAGGGAGGCCTTCACCTGTAAAGTGCACTTGTGAATTGCCTAAGAACTGTGAGTAAAGCCTTGGACGACTGCAACGAACAGCCTCTGTCTGTTTCTACACTGGCGCTATCTACCTGCACCACAACGCCCAGTACACTTCACCCACCATTCATCTATTTATCTGTACTGCCCTGAGGCCCGCTCCACCTGTAGGGAGCTGAAACATCTTAAGCTGCCTTGACACCTGCCTCAGAGGACTGTTGCAGCGCTGGTGACCTTCACCAGACACCACAGGTGGCATCACGAACTATCTGAACTTTTATTATTAATTGCTACCCCTCTTTGTGCACTGACCGCCCTGGGCCAGCCACCGTGATATACTGCTCCAGACAGTAAGGCCCCCGGGGGGTGAGTCATTAGCATCTGCTTTGTTTTCTTTTAATGCTAGCATAAGTGTGCAGCCTGCCACCCACCCACCCCCAGGCTGCGATGCCATACTGCCAGCTTGCACTTGAAATGGGGCCTTTTAGTTTGGAGTAGGCCGAAGCTGGCCACTACCTCATGGCTGCTTCGGTGGCCTGGTATCCATACTCAGTCCCCAGCCGCCCGGCGGCCGGGTGTCCATAAAGGGTCCCCAGCCGCCCTTATTTCTCCTATCACCTTCTCACACACTTTTCTTAGCCTGGCGTGCTTTAGGGCAGCATTGGACGAGCCCACCAGAGAACCAGACTCCTCCGGTGGGCCCTGGCTTCTCCATCAGGGGAGTTGAGAGTGCCAAGGTGAGGAGCATGATGATGGTGATAGAAGTTAGCATCTGCTTTGTTTTCTTGGAATGCAAGCGCATATATGTAGTAGCGTCTGGGACTGAGGTGGTCAGCGTTTTGGCGCATATCCTACCTCCTCCGAGGATTGCTGGATGTTTTCCTGCTACTATCCCAGTTCTATGACTCCCGTGAAAACAAAGCTTCAGGTGATAAATGATGGATGAGGTGGTGGCAAAGGAGAAAGAGCAGGAGGAACAGGGACCATTCACATCAATATCAGGCCAGTCAACCACACATGTCTTGTAGGATATGTTTCTGTACCAAAAGGAGCGGTTCGGCTACACAGTTATAGGGCATACAGTGAGTGCAATGCCTACCAAAAATTTAGAGGCATTCCAATGCCCCTTGGAAGTGACATGAAGGTCAGAGGGCCTTAACTAAACCATTTTTTCCATTTATAGCAACTGGGTCTCCTGTGCACTGTTGGCCTAAGCAGTGAATGGCAGGCTTTCCAAAAATTATGAGGAACTGCAATGCCCCTTGAAACAGACGTGGATTACAGCGTTCTAAAAACCTTCTACCCATTATTGGGGAGTGGGTCTCCCTTAGTGTTCGCCTATGCATTGAAAAGCAAAAGCTGACGAAAATTAGGAGGAAATGCAATGCCCGTTGGAAGAGTCGTGGAGGTTGCAGTAGCTTAACAAGACAGTTTGAATGCCCCTTGGAAAATTGGTGGAGGTCACAGTAACTTAACAGGATGGTTTTAATGCCCCTCGGAAGAGACGTGGAGGTCGCAGTAGCTTAACAAGACGGTTTTAATACCACTTGGAAAAGTGGTGGAGGTCACAGTAACTTAACAAGACGGTTTGAATGCCCCTTGAAAAAGTGGTGGAGGACACAGTAGCTTAACAAGACGGTTTTAATGCCCCTCGGAAGAGACGTGGAGGTCACAGTAGCTTAACAAGACGGTTTTAATGCCCCTTGGAAGAGTGGTGGAGGTCACAGTAGCTTAACAAGACGCTTTTAATGCCCCTCGGAAGAGACATGGAGGTCCCAGTAGCTTAACAAGATGGTTTTAATGCCCCTTGGAAAAGTGGTGGAGGTGACAGTAGCTTACCAAGATGGTTTGAATGCCCCTTGGAAAAGTGGTGGAGGCCACAGTAGCTTAACAAGATGGTTTTAATGCCCCTTACAAGAGCCATACAGTATATCATCTTAAAAACATTATTCCCATTATTGGGGAGTGGGTCTCCCATAGTCTTTGCTTATGCCTTCCAAGCAAAAGCTGCCAAAAATTAGGACGGAGAAACTTGCAATGCCCCTTACAAGAGCCATGCAGTATAGCATATTACAAACATTATTCCCATTATTGGGGAGTGGGTCTCCCATAGTCTTTGCTTATGCCTTCCAAGCAAAAGCTGCCAAAAATTAGGATGGAGGAACTTGCAATGCCCCTTACAAGAGCCATGCATTACAGCATATTACAAACATTATTCCCATTATTGGGGAGTGAGTCTCCCATAGTCTTTGCTTATGCATCCCAAGCAAAAGATGCCAAAAATTAGGACTGAGGAACTTGCAATGCCACTTACAAGAGCCATGCAGTACAGCATATTACAAACATTATTCCCATTATTGGGGAGTGGGTCTCCCATAGTCTTTGCTTATGCCTTCCAAGCAAAAGCTGACAAAAATTAGGATAGGGGAACTTGCAATGTTCCTTACAAGAGCCATGCAGTACAGCATATTACAAACATTATTCCCATTATTGGGGAGTAGGTCTCCCATAGTCTTTGCTTATGCCTTCCAAGCAAAAGCTGACAAAAATAAGGATGGAGGAACTTTCAATAATGGCATCATGGACCACGGTCACCCTGGTGGTATAGTGGTGGTGGAGACTGAGGATAAGGAGAAGAACATAAAAGAGCCGAAATGAGGAAGCATATACCCATATGTGGGTGTGAAGCGGTGCATGTGAATACACCTCAGGAAATAACACAGTGGATTTGACTTTATGTTACTCTGCTGTCATTTGGTGGTGATGAGAAGTCTGGCCCAATCCAGCCCTTGTTCATTTTGATGAGGGTCAGCTTGTCAGCATTGTCAGTTGACAGGCGAGTGCGCTTATCAGTTATAATTCCCCCAGCGGCAATAAAAACACGCTCCGATAACACGCTAATGGCAGGGCAGGCCAGCACCTCCAAGGCGTACAGAGCGAGTTCATTCAAAGTGTCCAGCTTGGATACCCAATAATTAAAAGGCACAGAGGAATCACGGAGGACGCTGGTACGGTCAGCAAGGTACTCCCTCACCATCTTTTGAAACTTTCCTCTCCTTGTGAGAGTACCCCGCGCCTCAGGGTATGTCCGAAGGGAGGGTCTGAGAAAACTGTCCCAGAACATTGACAGTGTTCCCCTGCCTCTGCTGGATTGGAGTTACATCTCTCTTGCATGTACGCCTTGGTTGGGCAACGAACTGTGACCTCTGCCGCTAGCGTGTTCAGATGGGAATTCTGCAGCAAGCGCCTTCTGGTACTGCCCCATTTTTGTAGACCTCTCCACCTCAGGAATAAGAGAGTGAAAGTTCTCCTTGTAGTGGGGGTCTAAAAGTGTCACCAACCAGTAATGACTGTCACCCAACATTTTGACAATACGAGTGTCATGGTTAAGGCAGCGTAACATAAAGTCAGCCATGCGTGCCAGACTGGTAACAGGCAAGACTTCCGTGTCCTCACCAAGATGACGACTGACCATGCTCTCCTCCTCCTTCTCCTCCCCCCTGTCCTGAGGCCACCCACGCTGAATCAACGGTATGACAGTTGTACAGGTACTACAGTCTACAGCGCATGATACAAGCTCTTGTTCTTCCTCCTCCTCCACCTCTCCCTCATTGTCCCCCAATGCACGTTGGGATGAGATGAGGCTGGGCTGTGTGTAATCGACCGCTACGGCTTCTTGATCCATCTCATCATACTCTGGCTGCAATGCCTCCTCTTTAATTCTCCGCAGAGAGCATTGCAAAAGACAGACGAGTGGAATGCTGACGCTAATGATGGCGTCATCGCCACTCACCATCTTGGTGGACTCCTCAAAGTTTGTCAAGATGGTACATATGTCAGACATCCAGGTCCACTCCTGAGGTCTTATGTGTGGAGTCTGACCTGAATAGCAACGGCCTTGTTGCAGCTGGTACTCCACAGCTGCTCTCTTCTGCTCACAAATCCTTTGCAACATGTGGAGGGTAGAGTTCCAACGTGTGGGGATATCACACACCAGTCGGTGTGCTGGAAGCTGCAAACGCTGCTGCAACACAGCAAGGGCGGCAGAAGCTGTAGCCGACTTGCAAAAATGAGCTGACAGGTGGTGTACTTTGACGAGCAGATCTGGCAACTCGGGGTACGATTTAAGAAACCGCTGAACCATGAGGTTAAGCACATGAGCCAGGCATGGTACGTGTGTGATCTCGCCTCGCCTCAGAGCCGCCACCAGGTTACGGCCATTGTCACACACGACCATGCCTGGATGTAGGTTCAGCGGTCTCAGCCACAGATCTGCCTGCTCTTTCACAACTGTCCACAACTCACAAGCAGTGTGAGGTTTCTCACCTAAGCTTATGAGTTTCAGCACAGCCTGTTGCCCCTTGGCGGAAGCAGTACTGCAG
Organism: Phyllobates terribilis; assembly: GCF_046119375.1. Classification (NCBI taxonomy): domain Eukaryota; kingdom Metazoa; phylum Chordata; class Amphibia; order Anura; family Dendrobatidae; genus Phyllobates; species Phyllobates terribilis. The sequence continues at coordinate 108,460,562 of NW_027362773.1, forward strand.
TGCTTCCGGCTTGTAACTGATGTGGTGATATCTGAGATGGAGGCTGAACATGAGGAGGAGGATGATGCGCAGGAGCTGTACACTGTGGGGGCAACTCTGACTGACATAGGACCCGCAATCCTTGGTGTGGGGAGGATGTGTTCCGTCCCAAGGTCCGACTGGGTCCCAGCTTCCACTATGTTTACCCAGTGTGCCGTCAGGGAGATGTACCATCCCTGGCCACAAGCACTTGTCCACGTGTCCGTTGTCAGGTGGACTCTCCCAGTAACTGCGTTGTTGAGGGCACAGCAGATGTTTTGGGACACGTGCTTGTGTAGTGCGGGGATGGCACACTGGGCAAAATAGTGTCGGCTGGGGACAGAGTACCGAGGGACGGCCATAGCCATAAGGTTGCGGAAGGATTCCGTCTCCACCAGTCTAAAAAGCAACATTTCCAATGCAAGCAGCCGTGAAATGTGCGAATTTAGGACTGTGGCCTGTGGGGCGTTGGCTGCGAATTTCCGCTTTCGTTCAAAGGTCTGGGATATGGACAATTGAACGCTTTTGGGATGTGGACGTTGATGTTGATGCTGTTTCTTGAGAAACTGCCATAACAAGTGAAGAATGAGAGGAGGGGGCATCTTTGCATGCAGTATGGACAGGGGATTGCCTTGCACAATCAACAGGGGGTTCTATTGCACGCACAACAGCGGAAGAAGCAGTGGTGACACCCGATGACACTGGTCGTGGACCCTGGGATTTACCCCACAAAGTCGGGTGCTTTGCTGCCATGTGCCTGATCAGGCTGGTGGTGGTCAGGCTGGTAGTTTTGTCACCTCTGCTGATGCTGGCATGGCAGGTGGTACAAATGGCCTTTTTGGGGTTATCAGCAGAGTCTTTAAAAACTCTGGAAGACCTACAGGTTGTACTGGAAATGTCCCTCGTGTTGGTGTTACGAGGAACTTTTGCCTGTCTTCTGTGTGCGGCCACCACACTGCTTCTTCCTGCCTGTTGGGGTACTCTGCCTCCCTCACCCTGTGTGCTACTGGCCTCGCTCTGCATGTCCTCCTGCCACATTGGGTCAGTTACTAGATCATCCACCACCTTCTCCTCTTTCACTTGCACACCACGATCCTCCTCCTCACTTCCTGGCAATTGTGTCTCGTCATCCACCACCTCTTGTGACAAATTGCCAGCGTCGACTTCCTGTGGCCGTGGCTGTTCAAATATTTGGGCATCGCAACATGGGATCTCCTCTTCCACCACTTCAAGCGGAGCAGGCGAAGGGCACAAATCTGGAAATGGACCAGTGAACAGCTTTTCAGAGTGTCCAAGTGTGGGATCAGTTGCTGACTGACGATACTCGGCATGGTGGGAGGAAGGAGCATCAGGGTGAGGAGGAGTATGCGGTCGAGACTAGTGTTGAGCCGCCCCCGTAGTGTTCGAGTTCGGTTCAGTTCGTCGAGCACCCGTATGTTCGTCGAACTGTTCATCGAACACCTTCGAACACCGTTAAAAACAATGGCAGGCAAACAAAAACACATAGAATGCCCTTCTAAAACCAAAAAAGTGCGAAGCCGACACGGCCAGTCCGTTCCTGCCCGTGCGACCTCCGTGTCGCGGGGTTTGTGCCAGAGCTGCGGTGGACCCTGACGGCCAGCCCCCCTCTCCCAATACTGGTGCCTGTCCGCTGGTGGGTCGAGCGAGCCCCCCTGCGGTGGAGGCAGGTCTTAAATTGTCTCTCTAATTTGAATGAATACACTTTAAATCCTTTTACAAGGATCTATTGGAGGGCAACTCTCATGCCAGCAGCCGCGGTAATTCCAGCTCCAGTAGAGTCCACTGAAGCTGCTGCAGTTAAAAAGCTTTTATAAGGATCGAGCTTGGCGGTCCACCGCAAGACGTCCTACCGCCAGTCCCAGCCCCTGTGCCTTGGGGTGTCTCCCGATGCTCTTCACTGAGTGTCCCGGGGGCCCAAACCATTTCCTTTGAAAAAATTAAGTGTCCAAACTACAGGTGGTGTAGCTTGCTTAACAGCTGGGTTAATCCGCTGACTAGCAGACACTGCTACTAGGCCCAAAGTATTGCTTGGGCTAGATGCAATTAAAAATTTGTAATTAGATACTCTCATTGGATGCTGAGAAAGCATTCCATAGTCTCCTGGCACGCCATATATTATTCTCTTAAAAAGCTTGGGGTAGGGGACCCTTTTATAGCCAAAATCATGGCCCTGTATCGCAATCCGTCAGCTAGGCTGAAGATAAATGGAACATTATCATCACCTTTCATAATCACCAATGGGACAAGGCAGGGATGTCCTCTGTCCCCTCTCTTATACATCCTAGTGATGGAGCACCTGCTCTCATCAATTCACGATAACCCCAATATTAGGGGGATTGAGGTGGGAGGCACCGAGTACAATTGCTCTGCATTTGCTGATGATGTCCTAGTATATATCACTCAACCACATATATCCATCATTGCTGTTATGGCTGAAATTTTAAAATCAATGCAGCGAAGTCTGAGGCCCTCGATGTCTCCCTCCCCAAATCCATACAGGATTCCATCCAGTCCAACTTTCCCTTTGCCTGGCCCTCACAGGGTATCAAATACTTAGGAATTCGTATTCATAGAGACCTCTGCCGTCTATTTTATCTTAATTTTGGGCCCTTTATTGAACAACTCCATAGAGATATTACTTCTTGGACGGTGAAGGATTTTTCCTGGTTCGGCAGTATAAATATACTAAAAATGAGCGTCCTATCTAACCTCTCATACCTCTTCCAAACCTTTCCCGTGGTAATTCCCTCAAATTTTTGGAAAAAACTATGCAGTAACTTTTGCAGATTTATCTGGGCAACTGGGCGTCCACGCATTCGGGGGGACGTTCTGATCAGACACAAACAAAAGGGGGGCCTTAGCCTTCCGGATTGTAGAAGGTATTACATGGCAGCAGTACACGCTAGAATCCTGGATTTCTTCCATCATTCGGAGGGGAAATTGTGGGTCAAAATAGCTCAATCCATTTGTCCTAAAGCTCTTACCACTCTCCCATGGTGCGCCCATTTAATTGTCCCCTCTCTTGGCCTCATGTCATATAGTACTTATGCCACTGCTTTGGCTTTGAGATCCCCAAAAAAAAGCTTATCCTCAATCGACCCCCAGGGCCACTTGCTCCTGATTTCAGATAATCCAGATTTCCCACCAGGACTATCTGCAAACAGATTTCTCGGTTCAAATAAATCCCATCCGATATTATTTTCTCATGTCATCTCCAATACTTCGCTGCTCCCCCTCAATGACTTGTTACAGGGAAGAGCCACTTCCCCGAAGGCTAATTTTGAATATAGCCAGTTACAACACTTCTATTCAACTGTGAAGAAGCGCACACATCTTCATAGAGATCTCACAAACTTTGAAAAATTGAGCCTATCATTGTCACCCCCTACACACTCCATCTCCCTACTGTATAATCTCCTCATTGCCCAGGTAACTGACAATAGGCCAGGATTCTGCGGTGCATGGGAAAGGGAACTGGGGAAGTCCTTCTCTGACTCACAATGGGATAAATGTTTCTTCCTAACACATAAAACCTCAATAGGGTCCAAAGCTCAGGAAACCTCCTTTAAAATGATCTCTAGATGGTACCTGGTACCAGCAGTCCTTCAAAGATGGTATCCAGTGGTCTCAGATAGATGTTGGAGATGTGGTGAGGGGGAAGGGACAATGTCACACATATGGTGGGCATGCCCTATAATAAATGCATTTTGGGCAAAGGTGGTTCCCATGATTGAGAAGATAACTGGTTTAACTATCCCTAATACGCCAGAAGCCCTCCTTTTATCAATGTTACCAATAAGTAAACATAGTTATAAAAGGTCATCAATAGGCTACCTAATACAGGCAGCTAAGAATGTCATTCCACGACACTGGAAAAGCAGAAACCCTCCCACTGTGGAGGAATGGTTTGCGGAGATCTCCCTCCTTAATAGGATGGAGCATCTGATTGCCATCTCACCGGCTGATGTTGATAGATACTGTGTGATTTGGAGGGATTGGATTGATTTGCAAAACTCTGACGCCTACCATCTAGCCCCCAACTAAAGTTATCCGTGATGTCGGCACAACAAGGATCATAATCGCACTCTATTGATTGGTGGTCTGCGGTGGTCCGCTCCCTCTCTCTCTATCTTTCATATGGAAAAATACATGCTTGATCTGGATATTCATGGAAAACCCTCCCTGTACCCCCCAATGTACTGTCGTTATGCATAGATTTATAGTTATACTACCCCTTTTACTATGTATATTGTATTTTCTTGTACTTTTTCAACACAAAAATAAAAAAAAACTTGAATTTGAAAAAAAAAATTGTAATTAGATTTACAGGTGGTGGCTACTCCGCTGACTAGCAGACACTGAAGCTTTGGAGCAGACCTCTGATTCCCAGGCTATAGTATGAGTAAACAGCTCTTCAGACTCAACCATCTGTGTTACCCCAAGCCATAGTGTATGTAGTTTCTTACGGTTAAAAGGGGGAGGAGAGACCCGACCCACCTGGAATTGACGATGGCAACGTCATGTAAAACACAGCAAGGGGACTCCAAAAAGAGTCTCCATTTTTTCCCAAAATTGTAGCACAGACGCCACTTAAGTGGCATCAATTGTCACAGAGTTGCTTAAAATGGTTGGTGAGGTGATTTTCCAAAATCCTCAAGCTTTTAGTCTCCCCAGAATGACACAGGTGGGGCAGATGGTGGTTGTCCCGGCCCGCTAGGCCGCATTGTAGCACAGTGCGTTTCGCACTGCAACTTATGCTTCATATCCGTGTGACGGTTCATGCATGAAGTACTCAAACTATGGATTTTTTGGCCTCTACTTAGCTTTTGGTGACAAATGTTACAGATAACACGAGTTGGGTCACCCTTATCGATCTGAAAAAATGCACAGGCTATGCAAGGTTTAGAGCCCATGCGACTCTGCTACTAGCAATACTATCAAATGATTGGCTGGGTTAGATGCAGAGCGTCTGGGTTTGCTTGGGGGTCACCACAGTCTGCCTAGGCTAGATGCAGTTAAAAATCATTATTAGATACACAGGCTGTGCAGCTTGTTTCGCAGCTGGTTTACTACGCTGACTAGCAGACACTGAAGCTTTGGAGCAGACCTCTGAGTAAACAGCTCTTCAGACTCAACCATCTGTGATACCCCAAGCCATAGTGTATGTAGTTTCTTACGGTTAAAAGGGGGGGCACCCAACCCACCTGTAATTGACGATGTCAACATCACGTAAAACACAGCAAGGGGATTCCAAAAAGAGTCTCCATTTTTTCCAAAAATATGGGGCACAGACACCACTTAAGTGGCATCAATTGCCCCAGAGTTGCTTAAAACGGTTGGTGAGGTTATTTTAACAAATCCTCAAGCTTTTACTCTCCCCAGGAAGACACAGGGGTAGAAAAGTCCTTGCGGATCCATGATTTGTTCATCTTTATGAACGTGAGTCTGTCTACATTGTCAGTGGATAGCCGCGTCCGCTTATCTGTCAGCACACCACCAGCAGCGCTGAACACACGTTCACAGAGAACAAAAATTATTAGTAATTTGAAAGCTGGTGGAGCTTAGTATAGATGGCCTAATAGAATGAGTACCACACACTGCTACTGGCCCAAAATTATTTTCCGGGCTAGATGCAGCTAAAAATTATTATTAATTTGAAAGCTTAAAATGGTTGGTGAGGTGATTTTAACAAATCCTCAAACTTTTACTCTCCCCAGGATGACACAGGGGTAGAAAAGTCCTTGCGGATCCATGATTTGTTCATCTTTATGAACGTGAGTCTGTCTACATTGTCAGTGGACAGCCACGTGCGCTTTTCTGTCAGCACACCACCAGCAGCGCTGAACACACGTTCAGAGAGAACGCTGGCTGGGGGGCATTACAAGATCTCCAAGGCGTGAGTGGCGAGCTCCGGCCATTTATCCAGATTGGAAGCCCAAAAAGAGCAAGGGTCCAGTGACACAGTCATGGCTTCGATGTTCACTTGGAGATACTCCTGTACCATCGTCTCTAGGCGTTGACTATGTGTCTGACTTCTTGTCTCCTGTGGCCTTGCAAAGGATGGGTTAAAAAAGTCGTGAAAGGATTCCGCAAAATTGCTGTTACCAGCAGATACTGTGTTACTGTTACGGTTTGAGTGATGAAGACTCGACAGTCCCACGGTTGGCAAGTTAGAACTGTGAGATTCACTAAGTGCACCACTGGTGTTTTGTGGAAAAGCACATGTAAGATTCTGCAACAGTGAATCCCTTTCTATGGCAGGAATTATTTCGGCAAATTTACTTTTGTACCGGGGATCTAAGAGTGTGGCTACCCAGTAGCCAGAATTATTTTGAATTCTGACAATTCGAGGGTCATGTTGCAGGTAGTGCAGCAAGAAGGCACTCATGTGTCTTGCTCATCCAGGAGCACCAAGTCCCTGTTGTGTTGGTGGCGAGGTAAGAATCATGCTTCCTTCCTCTGCCCTCTCCCCCCAACCTCACACAACAGAAATGTGATCAAGGTCTCCCTCATCTGATGAGTCTTCCATGCCCATCGCCAGCTCATCCTCCACTTCTTCCTGGGCTCCTGCACCTTCCTCACTAGTTTGGCTGCTACCATGCGCCCTGGTTAATACCTCTCCCACACCCTCCCATGCCTGCCGCCTTGGTGCTGCCAACCGTAGGGACCTTGCAGATGTTAGCCCTTCCACATACAACTCCTCCTTCTCTACTTCCTCCACCTCCTCTTGTCCCACCACCTGACTCCGAATTCTGTTTAACATGTGCTCCAGCATGTAAATCACCGGAATAGTCATGCTGATAATGGCATCGTCAGCACTAAACGTCTTCGTCGCCATTTTAAAACTGTGCAGAAGGGTGCATAGGTCCCTGATCTGAGACCACTCCTCCAGCGTGATTTGCCCCACCTCTGGATCTCGTTGGCCCAGGCTATAGTCAGAACGTATTGCACCAGGGCTTGTCGGTGCTGCCACAGTCGCTGCAACATGTGCAGAGTTGAATTCCACCGTGTTGGCACATCGCATTTTAGCCGGTGAAGTGGCAGGCCCAACGACTTCTGTAGAGATGTAAGTCGCTGAGCTGCGGGATGCGAACGGCGGAAGTGAGCACACAGCGACCGTGCCCTCTGCAGAAGGCCATCTAGTCCGGGATAGTGGGCTAAAAATAGCTGGACAACCAGGTTCAACACCTGAGCCATACAAGGCACGAGTGTGACATTGCCCCGGCGAAGGGCCGCACCCAGGTTTGCAGCATTGTAGCACACGGCCTTCCCTGGTTGCAGGTCCAGTGGAGACAACCATTCATGAAACTGGTTCTCCAGAGCTGACTACAACTCTTCAGCTGTGTGACTCACATTTCCCAGACATTTCAAAGTAAAAACCATCAGATGACTTTAAGCCCTGCTGCCAGCATAGTAAGGAGGTGTGCAGGATCCCTTCTGCGCAGTTAGAAAGCGGGTGGCATGACCAGACAGGCTTTGGGTTCAGGTGGAGGACCGAGAGGAGGTTGAGGAGGCAGAAGCAGTGGAGGAACTTCGAGATAAAGAGGATTGATACACAACTCGTGGGGACGGCAAGACTTGGACAGCAGCCCCTTGTCCTGCTGTCACCATAGTTAGCCAGTGCCCAGTCAGCGACATGTAACGCCCCTGTCCATGCCTACTCGTCCAAGTGTCTGTGGTGAAATGCACCCTGTCACACAAAGAGTTTTTCAAAGAAACGGTGATGTTGTGTGCGACATGCTGGTGGAGCGCAGGCACACCTTTCTTTGAGAAGTAGTGCCGACTGGGCATCCGGTACTGGGGCACTGCGACGGACATAAGGTCTCAAAAATCCTCTGTGCCCACCAGGCGGAAAGGCAGCATTTCTGTAGCCAAGAGCTTGCAGATGGTGAAATTCAACCTCTTAGCTTTCTCATGGCTAGGAGGAAATGGTCTTTTACTTGTCCACATCTGAGGGACCGAGATCTGGCTGTTGTGCTTAGGCGGGGTTGAGTAGGGTGTCCCCGGCAAACTGACTGTCTGTGAGGAATATGCAGGCGGAAAAGTTAGGTTGCCTTGATCCAAAGGTGGTGCTCTCAATGTCGGAGAGCGCTCAACACCAGCTGGTGTTTCCACTTCCAAATGAAATGATGACCTGCCAATCTCACTGTCTGTTGCGGGTAAAGAAGTGGCAGGTCTGACTGCTGTCCCCCCAGTCACAGAGGATGAAGAGGCCACGGATGCACAAGATGGGGCAGACGGTGGTTGGCCCGGCCCGCTAGGCCGCATTGTAGCACAGTGAGCTTCCCACTGCAACTTATGCTTCATATCCATGTGATGGTTCATGCATGAAGTACTCAAACTATGGATTTTTTGACCTCTACTTAGCTTTTGGTTACAAATGTTACAGATAACATGAGTTGAGTCATCCTTATCGATCTGAAAAAAATGCCCAGGCTATGCAAGGCTTAGAACCCATGCGACCTGAAGAGCCACCACGACTTGTTGTCAGAGGCAGAGTTGTGTTTGAGGATGCAGTTGTTGACGTGCTTCCAGTATTACGTCTCTGTCCAGGAAGGCGCAACCTGACCTCGTCGTCACTAGCATCCTCCTCTACCTCCTCTGCTGACCTCATCGACTGGCTGACTGTGGGTTAACAGTAAGTGGGATTTGCAACCTCGTCATCATCACCCTGTGTGTTCTCACACCCGTCGTCCTCAGAGCCAACCTCTTCCTGCCCTGACAAAAAACTCAAGTTGTCGCTCCAATCAGGTATTTGAGTCTCATCATCGTCTTCCTCATTGTCTCCACCAACAGGAGTTACAGTTTGGGAACGAGGGTCTACATTATGGTCAGAACCTTCTTCATCTGGTCCTGGATCCGACTCATAAAGATACTGGGCATCAGTGCAGATCATTTCCTCGTCTGGATTCACAGAAGCTCTGGAGCCGACCTCTGATTCCCAGGCTATAGTATGAGTAAACAGCTCTGCAGACTCAACCATCTGTTCTACCCCATACTCAGACAGGCAGCTGGAGACTTGGGAGCTGTGAGGAAGCAAGTGCGATTGGGGTGACACCTCTGAGGACTGAAGTATTTGTGATGTTGAAGTTGAGGTGGAGGAGAGCCCACTTAAAGGAGCACTTGATATCCGTTGAAGCACCTGCTGTTTTTGTGCCTCATCTGGAATTTGTAGTGATGGGCTTGGCCGTAAGAAAGGGATCGTATCACATTGTCCACTTAAAGAAGTAGACATCTTAGTTTGGCTGGAAGATGATCTTTCTTCTGCGGATGTTACTGTTGCTTTAACACCTACCCCATGGACACAACCTTTTTTTCCCTTCCCAACACGCCTATTCCCCTATCCACCAGCTGCAGGCCTTTTGCCACTCATTTTGGTGGTTAACTAATTGACAACTCTGGAGTTATTTGCACAAAAAACGATGGATGGAAACCGAGCAGAGCTGAGTGGCCAAATTGTGGTACTAGCCCAAAAGGATTGGCTGGGTTAGAAGCAGTAAAACAATTTTATTAAATACACAGGTGGTGGAGCTTGGTATAGATGGCCTAATAGAATGAGTACCAAACACTGCTACAGGCCCAAAATTATTTTCCAGGCAAGATGCAGCTAAAAATTATTAGTAATTTCAAACCTGGTGGAGCTTAGTATAGATGGCCTAATAGAATGAGTAACACACACTGCTAATATGCCCAAAATTATTTTACAGGCAAGATGCAGCTAAAAATTATTAGTAATTTGAAAGCTGGTGGAGCTTAGTATAGATGGCCTAATAGAATGAGTACCACACACTGCTAATATACCAAAAATTATTTTCCAGGCAAGATGCAGCTAAAAATTATTAGGAATTTGAAAGCTAGTGGAGCTTAGTATAGATGGCCCAATACAATGAGTACCACACACTGCTAATATGCCCAAAATTATTTTCCAGGCAAGATGCAGCTAAAAATTAGTAGTAATTTGAAAGCTGGTGGAGCTTAGTATAGATGGCCTAATAGAACGAGTACCACACACTACTAATATGCCCAAAATTATTTTACAGGCAAGATGCAGCTAAAAATTATTATTAATTTCAAAGCTGGTGGAGCTTGGTATAGATGGCCTAGTACAATGAGTACCACAAACTGCTGCTAAGCCCAAAATTATTTTCCAGGCTAGATACAGCTAAAAATTATTACTAATTTCAAAGCTGGTGGAGCTTGGTATAGATGGCCTAATACAATGAGTACCACACACTGCAACTAAGCCCAAATTATTTTCTGGGCTAGATGCAGCTAAAAATTATTATTAATTTCAAAGCTGGTGGATCTTGGTATAGATGGCCTAATAGAATGAGTACCACACACTGCTACTAAGCCCAAAATTATTTTCCGGGCTAGATGCAGCTAAAAATTATTATTAATTTCAAAGCTGGTGGAGCTTGGTATAGATGGCCTAATACAATGAGTACCACACACTGCTACTAAGCCCAAAATTATTTTCCAGGCTAGATGCAGCTAAAAATTATTATTAATTTCAAAGCTGGTGGAGCTTGGTATAGATGGCCTAATACAATGAGTACCACACACTGCTACTAAGCCCAAAATTATTTTCTGGGCTAAATGCAGCTAAAAATTATTATTAATTTCAAAGCTGGTGGAGCTTGGTATAGATGGCCTAATACAATGAGTACCACACACAGCTACTAAACCCAAAATTATTTTCCACACTAGATGCAGCTAAAAATTATTATTAATTTCAAAGCTGGTGGAGCTTGGTATAGATGGCCTAATACAATGAGTACCACACACTGCTACTATGCCCAAAATTATTTTCCAGGCTAGATGCAGCTAAAAATTATTATTAATTTCAAAGCTGGTGGAGCTTGGTATAGATGGCCTAATACAATGAGTACCACACACTGCTACTAAGCCTAAAATAATTTTCCGGGCTAGATGCAGCTAAAAATTATTATTAATTTCAAAGTTGGTGGAGCTTGGTATAGATGGCCTAATACAATGAGTACCACACACTGCTACTAAGCCCAAAATTATTTTCCGGGCCAGATGCAGCTAAAAATGATTATTTATTTCAAAGCTGGTGGAGCTTGGTATAGATGGCCTAATACAAAGAGTAACACACACAGCTACTAAGCCCAAAATTATTTTCCGGGCTAGATGCAGCTAAAAATTATTATTAATTTCAAAGCTGGTGGAGCCTGGTATAGATGGCCTAATACAATGAGTACCACACACTGCTACTAAGCCCAAAATTATTTTCCACGCTAGATGCAGCTAAAAATTATTTTTAATTTCAAAGCTGGTGGAGCTTGGTATAGATGGCCTAATACAATGAGTACCACACACTGCTACTAAGCCCAAAATTATTTTCCGGGCCAGATGCAGCTAAAAATTATTATTAATTTCAAAGCTGGTGGAGCTTGGTATAGATGGCCTAATACAATGAGTACCACACACAGCTACTAAGCCCAAAATTATTTTCCGGGCTAGATGCAGCTAAAAATTATTATTAATTTCAAAGCTGGTGGAGCTTGGTATAGATGGCCTAATACAATGAGTACCACACACTGCTACTATGCCCAAAATTATTTTCCGGGCTAAATGCAGCTAAAAATTATTATTAATTTCAAAGCTGGTGGAGCTTGGTATAGATGGCCTAATACAATGAGTACCACACACTGCTACTAAGCCCAAAATTATTTTCTGGGTTAAATGCAGCTAAAAATTATTATTAATTTCAAAGCTGGTGGAGCTTGGTATAGATGGCCTAATACAATGAGTACCACACACAGCTACTAAGCCCAACATTATTTTCCGGGCAAGATGCAGCTAAAAATTATTATTTATTTCAAAGCTGGTGGAGCTTGGTATAGATGGCCTAATGCAATGAGTACCACACACAGCTACTAAGCCCAAAATTATTTTCCGGGCTAGATGCAGCTAAAAATTATTATTAATTTCAAAGCTGGTGGAGCTTCGTGTAGATGGCCTAATACCATGAGTACCACACACTGCTACTAAGCCCAAAATGATTTTCTGGGCTAGATGCAGCTAAAAATTATTATTAATTTCAAAGCTGGTGGAGCTTGGTATAGATGGCCTAATACAATGAGTACCACACACTGCTACTAAGCCTAAAATAATTTTCCGGGCTAGATGCAGCTAAAAATGATTATTTATTTCAAAGCTGGTGGAGCTTGGTATAGATGGCCTAATGCAATGAGTACCACACACAGCTACTAAGCCCAAAATTATTTTCCGGGCTAGATGCAGCTAAAAATTATTATTAATTTCAAAGCTGGTGGAGCTTCGTGTAGATGGCCTAATACCATGAGTACCACACACTGCTACTAAGCCCAAAATTATTTTCTGGGCTAGATGCAGCTAAAAATTATTATTAATTTCAAAGCTGGTGGAGCTTGGTATAGATGGCCTAATACAATGAGTACCACACACTGCTACTAAGCCTAAAATAATTTTCCGGGCTAGATGCAGCTAAAAATTATTATTAATTTCAAAGTTGGTGGAGCTTGGTATAGATGGCCTAATACAATGAGTACCACACACTGCTACTAAGCCCAAAATTATTTTCCGGGCTAGATGCAGCTAAAAATGATTATTTATTTCAAAGCTGGTGGAGCTTGGTATAGATGGCCTAATACAAAGAGTAACACACACAGCTACTAAGCCCAAAATTATTTTCCGGGCTAGATGCAGCTAAAAATTATTATTAATTTCAAAGCTGGTGGAGCTTGGTATAGATGGCCTAATACAATGAGTACCACACACAGCTACTAAGCCCAAAATTATTTTCCGGGCTAGATGCAGCTAAAAATTATTATTAATTTCAAAGCTGGTGGAGCTTGGTATAGATGGCCTAATACAATGAGTACCACACACTGCTACTATGCCCAAAATTATTTTCCGGGCTAAATGCAGCTAAAAATTATTATTAATTTCAAAGCTGGTGGAGCTTGGTATAGATGGCCTAATACAATGAGTACCACACACTGCTACTAAGCCCAAAATTATTTTCTGGGTTAAATGCAGCTAAAAATTATTATTAATTTCAAAGCTGGTGGAGCTTGGTATAGATGGCCTAATACAATGAGTACCACACACAGCTACTAAGCCCAAAATTATTTTCCGGGCAAGATGCAGCTAAAAATTATTATTAATTTCAAAGCTGGTGGAGCTTGGTATAGATGGACTAATACAATGAGTACCACACACTGCTACTATGCCCAAAATTATTTTCCGGGCTAGATGCAGCTAAAAATTATTATTAATTTCAAAGCTGGTGGAGCTTGGTATAAATGGCCTAATACAATGAGTACCACACACTGCTACTAAGCCCAAAATAATTTTCTGGGCTAGATGTAGCTAAAAATTATTATTAATTTCAAAGCTGGTGGAGCTTGGTATAGATGGCCTAATAGATTGAGTACCACACACTGCTAATATGCCCAAAATTATTTTACAGGCAAGATGCAGCTAAAAATTATTATTAATTTCAAAGCTTGTGGAGCTTGGTATAGATGGCCTAATACAATGAGTACCACACACTGCTACTAAGCCCAAAATTATTTTCCGGGCTAGATGCAGCTAAAAATTATTATTAATTTCAAAGCTGTTGGAGCTTGGTATAGATAGCCTAATACAATGAGTACCACACACTACTATTATGCCCAAAATTATTTTCCAGGCAAGATGCAGCTAAAAATTATTAGTAATTTGAAAGCTGGTGGAGCTTAGTATAGATGGCCTAATAGAATGAGTACCACACACTTCTACAGGCCCAAAAGGTTTTACTTGGCTAGGTGCAGTAAAAAATTTGTATTACATACACAGGTGGTGTAGCTTGCAACACAGATAGGCTACTCCACTGACTAACACACACTGCAAGAGGCCCAAAAGGATTTGCTTAGCTAGATTTAGCCAAATGCTGTGAAAAACACTTGCACAGCACTAAAACAGACCTGCCTGGGAAAAAGTGATAGGAACTGATGTAACCTAGCCCTCAAAAGGGCTGGAATTACATCTAGTCACTACTCCCAACCTATCTGTCGATTTAAGAGCACAGACCTGCCTGCTAAAAGTGCTAGGAACTGCTGTAACCTAGCCCTCAAAAGGGCTGCAATTACAAACTAGTCCCTACTCCCTAAACCTTTCTGTCTATTTAAGAGAAAATTCGCTTGCAATTAAGTTACACAATATAGCGCTAACAGCAGCAGCAGTGCCATCTAACACTCAGCTGCAGCAGTGAGAAAATGATGGCGACGGGGAAAATGGCTGGGTCTTATAGGGCAAGGACATGTGACATAGACAGCCAATGACTAGTGTTGAGCGATACCTTCCGATATCGGGAAATATCGGATCGGATTGGATCGGACCGATACCGAAAAAGTATCGGATATCGCCGATTCCGATACCGGAAACCAATGCAAGTCAATGGGACAGAAATATCGGAATGAAAATAAACCCTTTCTTTCCTTGTAGGTTAATTCTACATGAAGGAAAACAACTAAGAATAATGTAGAATGTATTGGGGAGGTGGGGGAGACAATAAAGGCATAGAGGTTTAGCCCAATCAAATGGAATAGCAGGAATTAATATTTTTTTTAAGACGTTCTGAGTTACGGAAATATTGACTATGTTAAGTATTTTTATATTTTGTCAGATATTTATGTTTCACTACTTCCATGCTCTTCACCTTCTTTTTTACTTCTCCCACACTTTCTCCTTCATCATCCTCAGCATCTTTTTCATCCACTTCTTCTTCACCTTCTTCAACTTCTTCTTCTTCACCTTCTTCGTATTATTCTTTTTTTTTACATTCTTCATATTCTACTTCTTCATCTTCTTCATCTTCTTCTTCTTCATCATATTCTTATTTGTGGCAGGCATTCCTGTAGTTGTTATCTATAAAAGGTAGGACATTACACCTTTCGTTCTGCCCGTCACAAAAGATTTACAACAGGATTTGTCCGCGTTCAGTTTGGCCTGCAGCAGCAGGTCTTTTCCAGGGGCACCACGAAGAGGAACGGACTCACCCCCATACACTGCTTAGTCATCTTCTGCTTATAATTTAGATATTATCTTTTGCTCTGATTTTTTGTCTTATGCTTAATGTTCTTCCGCTTTTTGTTCTGCAGCTTCTTGTATTTCTGCTTCTTGGTTTTCTGTCTCTTGTTCTTCTGTATCTTGGTGCTTGTCTTCTCTTCTTTGTCCTCTTGGTCAACTTCTTCAGGGTCATCTTCTTGGTCTTCTTCGGGGTGGTCTTCAGGGTCGTCGTCTTCGGGGGTCCTCGTCTTCGGGGTCCTCGTCTTCTTCGGGTTGGTCTTCTGGGTCCTCGTCTTCGGGGTCCTCGTCTTCTTCGGGGTGGTCTTCAGGGTCCTCGTCTTCTTCGGGGTGGTCTTCAGGGTCCTCGTCTTCAGGGTCGTCGTCTTCGGGGTCCTCGTCTTCTTAGGGTTGGTCTTCAGGGTCCTCGTCTTCAGGGTCCTCGTCAGGGAGATCTAGAGTGATTACCAAGAACCATTTCAAAAAGCTTGAACTTGGAAATGTAGCAGAAGGTACAAGAAAGCTGAGGAACTACCGAGGACCAGCTGACGGTACTGGAACCCGGATGGGTAGCAGAAGGTACAAGAGACAATGGAACTGCCGAAGACCAGCTGACGGTACTGGAACTCGGTTACTAAGCAGGAGGTACCTGTGCCAGAAAGCACTACCAAGGATCAGCAGACGTTGGTGGAACTTGGATACCGAGAAGGAGGCACCTAATCCAAAGGCACTGCCGAGATCCAGCTGACGGTACCGGAACCCGGATGGGTAGCAGAAGGTACCCATGTAAACAAAAGTTCAAGGCCGCGAGCCGGCCGCAGTTACCAAAACCCACAGTCCTACAGGGGGTGCTTGTCCTATTGGCACTATGGAACCAGCCTTCATTGCCAGATCCCGCAGCCCACAGAGGAGTCACCTAAACTGCAGGCACCATAGAGTCGGCTAACCCGACCGCAACACGACAGGACAACGCATTGGAGGCAAAGTGACGTTGACACTACCCGGAAACAGCTGGCGTGCTGGAACCAGGCTGGGCAGGAGGGAGTACCCATGCCAGAGTCACTGCCGAGAACCAGCTGACGGTACTGGAACCCGGATGGGTAGTAGAAGGTACAAGAGCAAATGGAACTACCGAGGACCAGCTGACGGTACTGGAACCCGGATGGGTAGCAGAAGTTACAAGAGCCAATGGAACTGCCGAAGACCAGCTGACGGTACTGGAACTCGGTTACTAAGCAGGAGGTACCTGTGCCAGAAAGCACTACCAAGGACCAGCAGACGTTGGTGGAACTTGGATACCGAGAAGGAGGCACCTAATCCAAAAGCACTGCCGAGAACCAGCTGACGGTACTGGAACCCGGATGGGTAGCAGAAGGTACCCATGTAAAAAAAAGTTCAAGGCCGGAGCCGGCCGCAGTTAACAAAACCCACAGTCCTACAGGGGGTGCTTGTCCTATTGGCACTATGGAACCAGCCTTCATTGCCAGATCCCGCAGCCCACATAGGAGTCACCTAAACTGCAGGCACCATAGAGTCGGCTAACCCGACCGCAACACGACAGGACAACGCATTGGAGGCAAAGTGACGTTGACACTACCCGGAAACAGCTGGCGTGCTGGAACCAGGCTGGGCAGGAGGGAGTACCCATGCCAAAGTCACTGCCGAGAACCAGCTGATGGTACTGGAACCCGGATGGGTAGTAGAAGGTACAAGAGCAAATGGAACTACCGAGGACCAGATGACGGTACTGGAACCCGGATGGGTAGCAGAAGGTAAAAGAGCAAATGGAACTACCGAGGACCAGCTGACGGTACTGGAACCCGGATGGGTAGCAGAAGGTACAAGAGCCAATGGAACTGCCGAAGACCAGCTGACGGTACTGGAACTCGGTTACTAAGCAGGAGGTACCTGTGCCAGAAAGCACTACCAAGGACCAGCAGACGTTGGTGGAACTTGGATACCGAGAAGGAGGCAACTAATCCAAAGGCACTGCCGAGAACCAGCTGGCGGTGCTGGAACCCAGGGTAAATACTAAAAACAGAGTGGAGCCAGAGGTGTAATTGGAGCAAGTTTTAAATCAGTAGTACAGTGGATGTGGACAGAGCAGGAGAAATAGCCGTCCGCACAGCAGGGGAACAGCTGACGTTACTGAACCCCAATAACATGGCAGCAAGTGTTGACTGTGCAGACGGCCCTTCCGAGCGCCAACTGGCGGTGTTGAAGCTCAGGGATAATACTGAAAACAGAGGAGCCAGAGGTGTATTTGGAGGAGGTTTTAAATCAGTAGTACAGTGGATGTGGACAGAGCAGGAGAAATTGCCGTCCTCACAGCAGGGGAACAGCTGAAGTTACTGAACCCCAATAACACGGCAGCAAGTGTTGACTGTGCAGACGGCACTTCCGTGCGCCAACTGGCGGTGTTGGAGCTCAGGGATAATACTGAAAACAGAGGAGCCAGAGGTGTATTTGGAGGAGGTTTTAAATCAGTAGTACAGTGGATGAGGACAGAGCAGGAGAAATTGCCGTCCGCACAGCAAGGGAACAGCTGACGTTACTGAACCCCAATAACACGGCAGCAAGTGTTGACTGTGCAGACGGCACTTCCGAGCGCCAACTGGCGGTGTTGGAGCTCAGGGATAATACTGAAAACAGAGGAGCCAGAGGTGTAATTGGAGCAACTTTAAAATCTGTAGTAGTGAGAATGTGGACAGAGCAGGAGAAATTGCCGTCCGCACAGCAGGGGAACAGCTGACGTTACTGAACCCCAATAACACGGCAGCAAGTGTTGACTGTGCAGACGGCACTTCCGTGCACCAACTGGCGGTGTTGGAGCTCAGGGATAATACTGAAAACAGAGGAGCCAGAGGTGTAATTGGAGCAACTTTAAAATCTGTAGTAGTGAGAATGTGGACAGAGCAGGAGAAATTGCCGTCCGCACAGCAGGGGAACAGCTGACGTTACTGAACCCCAATAACACGGCAGCAAGTGTTGACTGTGCAGACGGCACTTCCGTGCGCCAACTGGCGGTGTTGGAGCTCAGGGATAATACTGAAAACAGAGGAACCAGAGGTGTAATTGGAGCAACTTTAAAATCTGTAGTAGTGAGAATGTGGACAGAGCAGGAGAAATTGCCGTCCGCACAGAAGGGGAACAGCTGACGTTACTGAACCCCAATAACACGGCAGCAAGTGTTGACTGTGCAGACGGCACTTCCGTGCGCCAACTGGCGGTGTTGGAGCTCAGGGATAATACTGAAAACAGAGGAGCCAGAGGTGTAATTGGAGCAACTTTAAAATCTGTAGTAGTGAGAATGTGGACAGAGCAGGAGAAATTGCCGTCCGCACAGCAGGGGAACAGCTGACGTTACTGAACCCCAATAACACGGCAGCAAGTGTTGACTGTGCAGACGGCACTTCCGTGCGCCAACTGGCGGTGTTGGAGCTCAGGGATAATACTGAAAACAGAGGAGCCAGAGGTGTAATTGGAGCAACTTTAAAATCTGTAGTAGTGAGAATGTGGACAGAGCAGGAGAAATTGTCGTCCGCACAGCAGGGGAACAGCTGACGTTACTGAACCCCAATAACACGGCAGCAAGTGTTGACTGTGCAGACGGCACTTACGTGCGCCAACTGGCAGTGTTGGAGCTCAGGGATAATACTGAAAACAGAGGAGCCAGAGGTGTAATTGGAGCAACTTTAAAATCTGTAGTAGTGAGAATGTGGACAGAGCAGGAGAAATTGCCGTCCGCACAGCAGGGGAACAGCTGACGTTACTGAACCCCAATAACACGGCAGCAAGTGTTGACTGTGCAGACGGCACTTCCGTGCGCCAACTGGCGGTGTTGGAGCTCAGGGATAATACTGAAAACAGAGGAGCCAGAGGTGTAATTGGAGCAACTTTAAAATCTGTAGTAGTGAGAATGTGGACAGAGCAGGAGAAATTGCCGTCCGCACAGCAGGGGAACAGCTGACGTTGCTAAACCCCAATAACACGGCAGCAAGTGTTGACTGTGCAGACGGCACTTCCGTGCGCCAACTGGCGGTGTTGGAGCTCAGGGATAATACTGAAAACAGAGGAGCCAGAGGTGTAATTGGAGCAACTTTAAAATCTGTAGTAGTGAGAATGTGGACAGAGCAGGAGGAATTGCCGTCCGCACAGCAGGGGAACAGCTGACGTTACTGAACCCCAATAACACGGCAGCAAGTGTTGACTGTGCAGACGGCATTTCCGAGTGCCAACTGGCGGTGTTGGAGCTCAGGGATTACAGTTCAGGTGGTAGAAACATGAACAGAACAGGAGACCTGGATACTGTTGCCAACCAATTATTTATTCTGGAAGAGGACTGGCAAATTCATGAGAGATCCAGGCCTTGTTCATTTTGAGAAAAGTAAGCCGGTCAACGTTATCGGAGGATAGTCGCATGCGACGGTCTGTTAGTACACCACCTGCGGCACTAAAGACGCGTTCCGATAATACACTAGCAGCAGGGCAAGCTAGCACCTCCAATGCATACTGACTAAGCTCTGGCCATGTATCCAGCTTACAGCCCCAAAACTTGAAGGGAGAAGAGCCGTCTGGGAGTACACTAAGAGGGCAAGACATGTAGTCTGTCACCATCTGACGGAAACGTTGCCTCCTGCTGACTGGAGCCGTCTGTGATGGTGTAGACATTTGTGGCGGCGGGGACACAAAACTTTGCCACATTTCGGCCATACTGGTCTTGCCTTGTGCTGAGGCGCTGCTTCTGCTCCCTCTTTGTGCAGAGCTTCCTCCACTGCCTCGACGCACTGAGCTGCTTTGTAAAGCACTAGCAGCACTGCTCTCGGTTGGAATGGAGAACATGATGGAATGCACCAGTGCATCTTGGTACTCCCGCATTTTACGCTCCCGGTTCAACGGTGTTATGAGGCTTTGTAAGTTGTCCCGGTAGCGAGGATCTAGGAGGGTGGACACCCAATAATCAGCCGTGTTGAGAATGTGGGCGATGCGGCGGTCGTTTCTCAGGCACTGCAGCATGAAATCAACCATGTGCTGCAGACTGCCAACTGGCCAAGAAACGCTGTCCCCTGCTTGAGGCGTGATCTCTGCCTGCTCTGCATCATCCCACCCTCGCTCTAGATACTGACTACTAGAGCATTGTGTACCTCCCTCCTCTGGACAGATGTCTTCCTCATCCATTGACTCCTCCTCATCCTCCTCACAAAGTGTCCCCTGCCTAGGCCTTTGTGAGGAACCACGTTGCGCAGACTGTAGAGAAGCAGATGGCATTTGTGACTCCTCATCCTCCACCTCTTCCAAAACCTCGTCCCTTAGTGCTTGCAGTGTTTTTTCAAGCAGGCAGATAAGGGGGATAGTCATGCTGACAAGTGCATCATCTGCACTCGCCATCCGCGTGGAATAATCGAAGGCACGCAAAACGTGGCAAATGTCCTTCATAGAGGCCCACTCAGTGGTGGTGAAGTGTGAACGGCGCGCACTGCGACTTGTTTGCGCCTGCTGCAGCTGGTACTCCATTACTGCTGCCTGCTGCTCACACAACCTCTCCAACATATTCCACCTGGTGGGTAGGTCACATATGATGCGATGTTCCGGAAGACGTAATCGGCGCTGCAGAGCTGCAATGCGTGATCTTGCATTGCTGGAACGCCGCAAGTGAGCGCACTCTATGCGGACCTTGTGAAGCAGTGCATCAAGATCCGGATAGTCCCTCAAAAAACTCTGCACGACCAAGTTGAGCACATGTGCCAGACATGGGATGTGAGTGAGGTTGCCTAGGCCCAGAGCTGCCACCAGATTTCGGCCATTGTCACACACTACCATGCCTGGCTGGAGATTCGCTGGCACAAACCACACGTTGCTCTGCTGCTTGATGGCATTCCAGAGCTCCTGCGCTGTGTGGCTTCGATTCCCCAAAGAAATTAATTTTAATACGGCCTGTTGATGTTTGGCCACGGCTGTGCTCATATTGGTCACCATAACAGGTAACCGTTCACGGGTCGATGTGGAGGTAGACCGTGACGGCTCCTGCAGCGCTGATTCAGAGGAACTGGAGTATGAGGAGGAGTCAATGTGTACAGACTGGATTCCTGCAATCCTTGGAGTTGGCAGAACACGTACAGCGCCACTTTCAAGATCTGTACCCGGCTCCACAACATTTACCCAATGGGCAGTGAGGGAAAGGTATCGTCCCTGTCCATGCTTACTGGTCCACGCATCGGTGGTCAGGTGGACCTTGCTACTGACGGCGTTTTGTAGCGCATGTTTAATTTTTCCCTCCACATGATGTTGCAGGGCAGGGACGGCTTGCCTGCTGAAATAAAATCGGCTGGGCACGTTGTATTGTGGGACTGCCAATGCCATAAAGTTACGGAATGTGTCAGTCTCCACCAGCCTGAATGATAGCATTTCAAGGGCCAGTAGTTTAGCAATGCCAGCATTCAGAGCCTGTGCTTGGGGGTGGTTTGCCGAGTATGGGCGCCTTTTCTCCCATGCCTGTGCTAACGATGGCTGTAGACTGGCCTGGGAGTGTGAGGATGACTGGGAAAGTGTTGCTGTGGGTGGAATTACACTGTGTCTCTGTACAACAGTGCCAGAGATTCTTCCATGGCGATCCTGTGAGGAAGCCGAACCAGCTGTGTGTGAGCTGGAGGAAGAGGCTACAACACGAGCTGAAGAGGTGGTAGGTGGCGCTGTAGGCTGGCCTAGGTCTTCAGTGTGTTTTTGTAACTCCACCACGTGCTTGGTCCGCACATGTTTCCACATATTTGTGGTATTGAGGTTGCTGACACTTTTCCCTCTTTTCACCTTCTGATTACACAGCTTGCATTTGACAAAGCAAATGTCATCTGCAACTGTGTCAAAAAAGGACCAGGCACTGCAAGTCTTGGGAGCGCCCGCTTTGGATTTTGGAAGAGCCATGCTCCTAATGGGTGCCGAAGTGGAGGCTACAGGCAACCAAGTCTGCCCCCTCCCTCTCCCTCCTTTTTGGGCCGTTCGGGGATTCTCTTCCTCAGAGCTGCTCCCACCACCTTCCTGTCCCTCACGCCATGATGGGTCAAGGACCTCATCATCTACACCACCCTCTTCAAACAACTGCTTCTCCTGGGTAGTCTCGACAGCACAGTACGCACCAGAAAGTGGCACCTGAGTCTCATCATCAGATGCGTACTGAGGTGTGCTGCTGACCATAGGCACTGGCCCACCCGCCTCTTCAGATTCAGAGAGACAAAACGGTTGCGCATCACTGCATACTACCTCTTCTTCAAATTCTCGAATTCTGCTTGGCTGGCCCCCTCTTTCCAAGCCAAGAGATTCAGACAACAGAAGTAGAGATGGCTCCTGTCCAGGGCTCTCTGACTGCCTGGGCAATTTGGCAGGTGGTGAAGAGACAGATGGGTGCTCTTCAGTGCTCAGGACCTGAGAGGATCTGGAACTAATTGAAGTCGATGCGTTAGCTGCCATCCATCCGACAACGGCTTCAATTTGGTCCTCGCGCAGCAGTGGGGTACGGCTAGCTCCTACAAAGCTGCGCATAAAGGACTGTTCCCTGGTAAAACTGGGGGATGCTGAGTCACTGGTGCCCGCAGCAGGCACAGAATCCCCATGTCCTCTCCCTGCAGGCACAGAATCCTCACGTCCTCTCCCTGCAGAAACTCCACGCCCACGCCCACGCCCACGACCACATGCCTTACTCCCTGCCTTCTTCATCTTGGTAGACTGATAAAGATAGGCAGAAAAGTATTAAGGGCTTAGTGTGCTTATTCCTGAACAGCTGCTAACAGGTATAAGAAACACTAATTTTATAAAGTGTGGACTAGACTTTAATATGAGCTAATGTGGCCTACACAACTGTAAAGTGGAGTGTTTGGTGAACTTTATTTAGGTTTTTTTTGTCACAAAAAGACACTGGATGTGCCTAAAGATGTAATAACGATAGTATCACAAACTTTTTGTAGCTATTACAATGTAGGAAGGTAACCTACAATGCAATAGATGAGGCTGCAAAAAATAGGCTAATACTAATCTGGCTGGGGCTGCAGGGCCCAATGATGCAGAAAGGCTCCTCTAACTACTCCTATATAGTGTGTTTGGAACCAATTTAGCTGAATACGGATGGAACCACCACACTAATAGGAGAAATCAGGAAAAATTATGAATTGGCAAAAAAGGACAATGTATGAGGCAGTGACACACACTGAGTGCACTACAACCAGACGTGGTTGAAGCACACACTACAGGGTGAGCTGCACTCACACACCAGACCTTGCAGACAGCGGTGAACAGTACAGATGCAGAGCACTGTGCACTAGCACTGCAAGACCAAAAAAATTTCTCTATCTACTCCTATATAGTGTGTTTGGAACCAATTTAGCTGAATACGGATGGAACCACCACACTAATAGGAGATATCAGGAAAAATTATGAATTGGCAAAAAAGGACAATGTATGAGGCAGTGACACACACTGATGCACTACAACCAGACGTGGTTGAAGCACACACTACAGGGTGAGCTGCACTCATACACAGAGACCTTGCAGAAAGCGGTGAACAGCACAGAGAACTGTGCACTAGCACTGCAAGGCACAGCGATTTATAAAGTAGCTTGGGTAAAGCAGAATAGACCAAATAGGTAGCTAAAACTGTCCCTCAGAACAACAGCGTCCTATCCCTAACTGAATTCACAGCAGAGTGAGCTCAAAATGGCGGCGGCGGCTTTTATAGTGCATCATGACATCATTTCAGCAGCCAATCACAGCCATGCCATTAGTTAAGATGCCTACATGCCTAACAGGATGTGCCCACACTTCTTAGGATCCTCATTGGCTGAATAAAATGAAAATGGCTCATTGCATTATGGGGACTTCCGATTCCGGTATACGATATTGCAAAAGTATCGGAATTAAGTATCGGAATTCCGATACCGCGAATATCGGCCGATACCCGATATTTCAGTATCGGAATGCTCAACACTACCAATGACACATGCCCTTGCTTGTGTGAAAAAAAGCACTTCACTCCGTGTGTGCGCTGCTGATAGGCTGAGAGACTGCACCGCCCCACTGTAAATGCGGGAAAAAGAAAAAAAAATGGAGATCTTCATTATTTCTACAGAGATCCATCCCATGCCCCTCCCCCCGCCCCGCTGTACCCTCAAACTGTGTATTAACATTGGTTATCAGCATTACTGTGAAAAAATCCAGTGACGATTTGTGTGCACGAAGAGTTATCGAACATAACCTCGAACAGCCGGATTTTTTTCAAATCGTTCGGGTTCGTCGAATGGCTCGAACACCGCCCAAAACAGCTCGAATTTGAGATTGGCGAACAGTTCGATTCGAACACCGCTCATCTCTAATCAAGAGGCCCTATACCCGCTCACTGGGGAGAGTCCAAAAGTGCACCCTTCGCCTAGAGTACCCTGGACCGTGCCTGCAGCATCACCAGTAAAGGTACTGAAGCTTACCCCCGTGTGAGTGTCCGTCTTTTCTCCGGGACCGTCCTGCTGTCTCTCCCCTGCACCATCCACCATTCACCCCTACACTGCCCTGGAGCCAGCTCTACCTGTGGAGAGCTACACCATCCCTGCTGCCGTAACACCAGCTCCAGAGGACTGCTCCGCAGCGGTGGCTCCCCTTAGCCGCTGTAACACACCTGGCGGCGTCCTTGCATAGTGGTCCATCTCCCACTGTGCAAGAGCGCGCACTTGATCTCCAGTCCAGAATGTCTTTCTGGCTTCCCTCCATGCTGTCTGTTTGTGTCTGTTTCTGCTGCTTAAGGGCGGCGCCCGATCACTTCCTGCTTTTTGTACCTGCTGTGGGTCACACCCCTTGTGCGTCCTCAGCCTATTGCTGTCTGTCACCTGGTATTTAACCCAGCTGCTCCAATCAATCCCTGCCTGAGCATCTTGCCCTGTCAGTTGGCTTTTGTCTCTGACATGCCAGGTCCTGTCTATGTTACCTGTCTTGCAGTATCTGTGTACCCTAACCTGCAGTCTGTACACGTTCCTTGCCTGTTTGTTCCGCCTTCCTGGAGGCTGTATTTCCAGGCCAGTCTGAACACGCTCCTTGCCTGTTCGTCCCGTCTCTCTGGGGGCCGTATTCCCAGACCCGCTCCTGTATCCCGCTGCAGTGTCGGTCTCCTCCGTACACTCAGTTCCAGTCTGAACTCTCTCCTATCTTTTACCTGTTTTGCCTCTATGTCCGTCCCTTCCCTTTTCCTGCATTGTCTGAACCTGTACCTAACTCCCTCTTGTTGTCGCTGTACTTCAGTTGTGAGTTTTGTGCTCTCTCGTTACTTCTTTATAAGTATCTAGTTTGTTTCTGGTTCCGCCTTTCCCTTCCTGCCTGTCCTGTGTGTACAGTGTCCTGTCTCCTCTGCCTTGCTCTGTCCCTTTGCTTGCTGCTCCGGCAGTCTCGCTCTGTTCCCTCTTGCTCGCTACTCCTGCAGTCTGCTCTATCCCTCTTCCTCACTGCTCCGGCAGTCTCGTTCTGCTCCCTCTTTCTCACTGCTCCGGCAGTCTCGTTCTGCTCTCTTTCTTTACCTCACTGCTCCAGCAGTCTCGCTCTGCTCCCTCTTTCTCACTGCTCCGCAGTCTCGTTCTGCTCTCTTCCTTTACCTCACTGCTCCGGCAGTCTCGCTCAGCTCCCTCTTTCTCACTGCTCCGGCAGTCTCGTTCTGCTCTCTCCTTCTTTCTCACTGCTCCAGCAGTCTCGCTCTGCTCCTTCTTTCTCACTGCTCCGGCAGTCTCATTCTGCTCTCTCCCCTTTGCTCGCTGCTCCGGCAGTCCTACTCTGCTCTGACCCTTTGCTCGCTGCTCCGGCAGTCCTACTCTGCTCTGACCCTTTGCTCGCTGCTCCGGCAGTCCTACTCTGCTCTGACCCTTTGCTCGCTGCTCTGGCAGTCCTACTCTGCTCTGACCCTTTGCTCGCTGTTCCGGCAGTCTCGCCCTGCTCCCTCTTGCTCGCTGCTCCGGCAGTCTTGCCCTGCTCCCTCTTGATTGCTGCTCCGGTAGTTTGCTCTGACCCTTTGCTCACTGCTCCGGCAGTCTCGCTCTGCTCCCTCTTGCTCACTGTTCCGGCAGTCCTACCCTGCTCTTACCCTTTGCTCGCTGCTCCGGCAGTCTCGCTCTGCTCAGACCCTTTGCTCGCTGCTCCGGCAGCCTCGCTCTGCTCTGACCCTTTGCTCCGCTCCTGGCGGTCTCGTCTTGCTCTGCTCTTGCCCGCCGCTCCGGGCGGTCTCAACCTGCTGTGTTTGTATACCGCTTCTGCGGTTCTGTTCTTGAAGTCCCAGTCTGTATTGGGTCCTATCCTCTCTGTGCTCCAACCTGTTGTACCTGCCAGTACCTCCCTGTCTGCATACCAGTGTGCCAGCCTAAACCTTCCAGTTCCTGTATTCCCCGGTGGGGGCCAACAGCCGTGTCCGGAGTCTGACCTGGAGTAGACCCTGGTCCCGCTGCTCGGTTCCTCCCTGGTGCACTGGCGTCGTATGCCGTCGTGCGTTCTTGGTCGGCTCGGGCAGTTACGCCCCTCCAGGAACTCTCCGGTATGGTACAGTGGAATCACTACAATCACACGCACACGCCGCTCAGCCCGGGCGTGTGCATTACAGCCGCATTCCACAGATGGCATCACGAACTTCCCAAATCCCCTATATATTCCCCTTTTTACTGACTGCCCTGGGTCACGGACTGGGCCAGCCACCGTGATATTCCCGCCATACCGTCATCCATAGGCCCGGCTGCCGAGTACACCACGGCCCAGGGGGCGCGTCACAGGCAATCCCTGCATGTTCACTGGCTCTCTAAAAGCACCAAACATGCAGGGAGGAGACCCGAGTTCCCGCCCGAGCAACCGGGAAATACACGCCGAGCGTCGAGCTTGTCGAGCACCATTATGCTCGGGTGAGTACCGAATAGTGGCGAGCACGTTCGCTCATCACTAATAAAAATGAAATTCCGGCATTACCCTGTTCCACTGCAAACCCCTGATTCTGATCCACCGGACCAACACCAGATCCTTTGCTAAACCCAACTGGCAGCCTGACAATATCACGTCTGCCTGAATAGCTCCCCAGTAGACATAGGAATGGTCTAACACCCATACTAATACGAGGTTTCCTGTAAATGAGAATTGAAAATAAGGTTGATAACAACAAAACCTTTTACCCCAGCAATGCATAACCAAATACACTAAGACCCTTACAACATGTGTGGTCTAATATAAGTCCTATATCTGGCAGATTCCCATCAACCTATACTCTTTACCGCTTGAACCCCCAGACGCCATCGGGCCGCCTCTGTAGCTGCCCCATGGTTAGATAAACTTTGACAAAAAATAGCAATGAATTGATAAACTGACAAAGCAGATACATCCTGCTGCACCAAAAATGAACCTGGTACAAAACCTCTCATTTCCATAAACGAGGATACCCATCTAATCGGGCATTCAAACGAACCGATCACACCACGGAACTCCACCATATGACCTCTCCCAACCACGTCAGTCTTCGACCACCTCAAATAACATTGAACTGCTTCGACTGAACATGGCACATCCTGAAATCACAGACCCCCCTGACACTTGACATTCTTGCGTACCAACTCACTCAATCGAAAGGCCACAAAAAGGTCAACATTAAAGATGCCCCAAGCAAGCGGCGTTCATATGTGGCGCCCCTGAGGGTTCAGTCGCCACAGAGGTACTGCACCTCACCCAGAGGTGTGGTATCTCCTTCTCTCAAGTAAGGAGGGACTGCTGTCCAGAACCCCAACACCCACATTCAACACTACACTGCTCCAGGCCTGCTGGAAGGGCAAGATGCATGTGGGCAGCTCCTGAGCCCTGTCCCTGGCTGGAGTGGGGGGAACCCAGAGGTAGGGGGAACCAGTAGTGGGTGTGGGTGGAGGAAGCAGTTTAAGGGAGCACTTTGACAGTAGATATATAAAGGGAAGCCATCTTAGGGTGGCAGGTCAGTCAGTGAGAGGAGAGAGTGAAGACAGTCTGGGAGCAGAGTCTCGTCAGGAGCTCTGCTCCACAAGTGGGGCCTAGATATAGAGGCCCAGGAGGGGAGCAGAGGAGAAAGGCTCCGTTCTATTGAAGGGATCCCAGGGGGTACGGTGAGTGCAGGACGGCACCCGTACGCCCCAAATCCGTCAGAAGACAGAGGGATCGTAGGCCGCAAGATGTGGACCGGCCCCTGGACCAGCCGTGTTAATTCAAGTCTCGGCTGCGAAAACCGGAGGCTTCTGGCTTATATAGTTCAGTTGTCAAAGCCTCGTTCTAATCTCCGTGAGGGTCAAGCAGGTCCGGGAACTCCAGTCAGACAGGAGGGACTTCAGAACACCCGAGCGGGACTGAGAGTGGGGAAGCGCAGGGCAGGAGGGAGAAGACCCAGCGTGAAGACGGGAACACAAGAAAGCGGGGTTCCGTCAGGTGCTCCTAAACTACCTGAGGAAGAGCTGAACCCCCATTCTGGTGAACGCAGCGCGACGTGGGAGGCTGTAAGTTGGACAGTGCAACCTGAGGAACTTAACAACTGTGAGTAAAGACTCGGATGACTGCACCGCACTGCCTCCGTCCATTATTTCTTCTGCGTCATCTTCGCCCCCTGCACTACAACGCCCAGCGCAACCACCAGCACTTACACTGCCCTGGAGCTAGCTCTTCCTGTGGAGAGCCACACCATCCCTGCTGCAGTAACATCAGCTTCAGAGGACTGCTCTGCAGCGGCGGCTCCCTTTAGCCGCATTCCACAGGTGGGGTCACGAACACTTTACAAATCCTCCATGAATAATTCCCCTTTCTGTTGACCGCCCTGGGCCACGGACCAGGCCATCCACCGTGATATCCCCCGCCAGCATCCATAGGCCCGGCTGCCAAGTACCCCACGGCTCTGGGGGCGCGTCACATACTCTGACCTACAAATCTTCCCAACACCCTGCAATAACTGGCCCAAAATTTTAAACGAAACCGGCCACCACCAATTCCTCTTGTTACAATTCATCCGGAAGGTTTTCATAGCCTGCTGCACCAAAAACTCTTTTGTACAATTTTTCCAGCCCAACATTTTGAAAAAGAAGGCCAATCCTGCTAGCCTACTGGCCACCACCAAAAAAGACAAACCCCGTTGAAACGCGCTACCAATCTTATACAGCAACAAATAAGGATGATAATCCACTGTTACCTGCTCACCAGGGCCGGCATCAGCACCCGGCGCACCCGGGCAAATGCCGGGGCCCTGAGCAGGCAGAGGGGCCCACTGGCAGTCGCGCACCCCGCTGGGCTATGGGCGGAGGAGAGCGGTGTCAGCGCCCGCCCTTCTCCGCCACTTGCTCAGGGCCCCTGCAGCCGGATTCTTACCTCTCCCCGTGCCTCCGCAGATCAGCTGTCTTCCTGCTCTGCGCTCCCTGTGACGTCTCAGGTCAGAGGGCGCGGTGACGCCTTTACACCGCGCCCTCCCCTGAGCCGTCACAGGGAGCGCTGAGCGGGAAGACGCCGACAACGCTGGAGTTCGGACCCGAGCAGCGGGCAGCGGGCAGCGGGCAGCAGGTAGCAGGTGAGGAGAAGGGAGGTGAGTATTTGATTTTTTTTTTTTAATGTATGGAGGCATGGGGCAGTATAAAGAGAAGGGCGGGGGGCATCCTACATGGGGCATTATAAAGAGAGGGGGGGGACATCCTGCATGGGGCATTATAAAGAGGAGGTGTGACAGCCTGCATGGGGCATTATAAAGAGAAGGGGGGGGGCATCCTGCATGGGGCATTATAAAGAGAGGGGGGGACATCCTGCATGGGGCATTATAAAGAGGAGGTGTGACAGCCTGCATGGGGCATTATAAGGTGGGGAACAGCCTGCATGGGGCATTATAAAGGGGGGGGCAGCCTGTATGGGGCATTATGTGGGGGGTAACAGCCTGCATGGAGCATTAAAAGGGGGGGGCCTGTATGGGGCATTATGTGGGGGGGACAGCCTGCATGGAGCATTATAAAGGGGGGGGGCAGCCTGTATGGGGCATTATGTGGGGGGTAACAGCCTGCATGGAGCATTAAAAGGGAGGGGCTGTATGGGGCATTATGTGGGGGGTAACAGCCTGCATGGAGCATTATAAGGGGGGAACAGCCTGTATGGGGCATTATGTGGGGGGTAACAGCCTGCATGCAGTATTATATGGGGGCCAGTGTCCTGTATGGAGCGTTATAAGGGGACCGGTATCCTGTATGGAGCATTATATGAGGGCCAGTATCCTGCATGGAGTTTTATAAGGGGACCAGTATCCTGTATGGAGCGTTATATGGGGGCCAGTATCCTGTATGGAGCTTTATAAGGGGACCAGTATCCTGTATGGAGCGTTATATGGGGGCCAGTATTCTGTATGGAGCCTTATATGGGGGCCAGTATTCCATATGGAGCCTTATATGGAAGTCAGTATTCCGTATGGATCCTTATATGGGGGCCAGTATTCCATATGGGGGCCAGTATTCCATATGGAGCCTTATATGGGGGCCAGTATTCCGTATGGAGCCTTATATGGGGGCCAGTATTCCGTATGGAGCCTTATATGGGGGCCAGTATTCCTTATGGAGCCTTATATGGGGGCCAGTATTCCGTATGGGGCCTTATATGGGGGCCAGTATTCCGTATGGATCCTTATATGGGGGCCAGTATTCCATATGGGGGCCAGTATTCCATATGGAGCCTTATATGGGGGCCAGTATTCCGTATGGAGCCTTATATGGGGGCCAGTATTCCGTATGGAGCCTTATATGGGGGCCAGTATTCCTTATGGAGCCTTATATGGGGGCCAGTATTCCGTATGGGGCCTTATATGGGGGCCAGTATTCCGTATGGAGCCTTATATGGGGGCCAGTATTCCATATGGAGCCTTATATGGGGGCCAGTATTCCGTATGGAGCCTTATATGGGGGCCAGTATTCCGTATGGAGCCTTATATGGGGGCCAGTATTCCATATGGAGCCTTATATGGGGGCCAGTATTCCGTATGGAGCCTTATATGGGGGCCAGTATTCCGCATGGAGCCTTATATGAGGGTCAGTATTCCGCATGGAGCCTTATATGGGGGCCAGTATTCCGCATGGAGCCTTATATGGGGGTCAGTATTCCGCATGGAGCCTTATATGGGGGTCAGTATTCCGCATGGAGCCTTATATGGGGGCCAGTATTCCGCATGGAGCCTTATATAGGGGTCAGTATTCCGCATGGAGCCTTATATGGGTGTCAGTATTCCGCATGGAGCCTTATATGGGGGCCAGTATTCCGCATGGAGCCTTATATGGGGGTCAGTATTCCGCATGGAGCCTTATATGGGGGTCAGTATTCCGCATGGAGCCTTATATGGGGGCCAGTATTCCTTATGGGGCCTTATATGGGGGCCAGTATTCCGTATGGGGCCTTATATGGGGGCCAGTATTCCGTATGAAGCGTTATATGGGGGCCACTATTCTGTGTGGAGCGATTCACCGGTTTCTGAGCTATTGTGGAAATTACAATAGATATCACTCATGTAATGTAAGAAGTGAAATCTTTGCATTGTACTATATATATATATATATATATATATATATATATATATATATATATATATATATATATTTCTCCGCCGTATCTCTGCATCATGAATCGTGGTATGTGTTAAAGGGGCCCACAGAGACTCTTTCGCCCGGGGCCCAGAAAAACCTGGAGCCGGCCCTGCTGCTCACCCACCGAATCCATCAAATCCTTCCACACCTGCAATACCGAAACATACCTATGCTAGGAGTAACTGAAGTCCTAACCAGATTCAATGCAGTACCGACACCAGATCCCATAACTACCGGGGCCACTCCGCCTCCAGCTGCTCCACATCCGACGCCAGCTCTCGAAACCGATCCCACTGGAAGCGATATAAATCAACTGCAATAGAATTCTGTACCCCCAGCAAATGTGCAGTACGAAACAATATGACGCGCCCCTAGGGCTATGGGGTACTCGGCAGCCTGGCCTATGTATGCCGGTATGGCGGGGATATCACGGTGGCTGGCCCGGTCCGTGACCCA
Source organism: Phyllobates terribilis (assembly GCF_046119375.1). Classification (NCBI taxonomy): domain Eukaryota; kingdom Metazoa; phylum Chordata; class Amphibia; order Anura; family Dendrobatidae; genus Phyllobates; species Phyllobates terribilis. The sequence continues at coordinate 108,492,709 of NW_027362773.1, forward strand.
GGGCAGTCAATAAAAAGGGGAATTATTTATAGGGAATTTGGAAAGTTTGTGACGCCACCTGTGGAATGCGGCAAAAAGGGGGGGGGGCGCTGTTGCGGAGCAGTCCTCTGAGGCAGATGGTAGGGCAGTTTGTGATGGAACGGCTCCCCACAAGTGGAGCAGGCCTCAGGGCAGTGTGGGATGTAATGGGTGGTGGTGCAGGGGAGAGAGACGGTCCCAGAGGAAAGACGGACACTCACACGGGGGTAAGTTTCAGTACCTTTACTGGTGAAGATGCAGGCACGGTCCAGGGTACTCCGGACGAAGGCCGCACTTTTGGACTCTCCCCAGTGAGCGGGTATAGCGCCTCCTGATCCGTGGCTTTACTCGCTAAGCTTCTGACCTGCCTGGAGCTAGGCCTAGCTTGGTTACTGTCTCTCTCTCCCTTGCACCTGCTGACCTGGTGGTAGGGCCTCCTCATGGAGATCACTCTCAATGGTTGCTGGGGCCTCCGTGACTCCTAGCCCTGTTTAAACCTAGGACCTGTAGTCCTCCAGGGGTTCTGGTGGTCCCTACTGGGTATAAAGGGACCCCGTAGGCGTGGACCCGGTGTCCGGTATATATCTCGGGGTGAGCCTGGTATGCTCCTCTGCCCCCTCGCTACTTCTTCCTTCTCCTCTCACCTTCGGCCACACTCAGGGCCCTCACTAGGCCTTCACTCATGCTGTAGGCCTTGGCTCGCCTAAGCACAGCAGCCAGCGTGCTGCCTCTTCACTGCTCTCTGAGCGTCAGCACGCTCTCTCTCTCAGTCTGAGAGACTAATTACTAACTAACTAACTAACTGATTGAGCTTCCTGGCTCCACTCTCCCTATATATATATCCCTAACGGGCTCCTTCTGCTGGTCTGAGGTGGTAGGGTGGATGTGTGTGAATGTGTGAGGGCCTCTTGTGGAGAAGTCCATCCATGCACCCTTTTGGGTTCTGTGGCACCAGTGCGTAGCAGGGCGCCACATATATATGGCAATTCAGACATCTGAGCACAAGATGTCGCAACAGAGATACGACCGGCGGGGAATCCGCTGTAATGTTGTTAATACAACGAACCACACTCAAATTATAACAAAAGAAACACACTCTTTTATTTTTCAATTCCGCACCCCAAACCTCCAACGCTACCACAACTGGAAACATCTCCAGCAATGCCAAATTTTTCTTCAACCCAGCATGCATTCAAGACTCAGGACACTCGCTAACGCACCACCAGCTGTTGAAGTACGCTCCAAAAACAAAAGAACAAGAAGCATCAGTGTATAAAACTAAATCTACATTAGACATTTCTTTCTCCAACCAAACTGATTTTCCATTATACAACTGCAGAAAAATTGCCCACACGGCCAAGTCAGCCTTGTGCTCTGCAATCAACCTCACAAAATGCAACGGGCATTTAACCCTCGCCGTGGAATGAGACAACCTACACGAAAAAACGCTACCCATAGGTAAGATTCTGCAAGCAAAATTAAGTTTCCCTAAAAGAGATTGCAGAAGCCTCAAATGCAATTTCCTAGCCTGTAAGGCTTCCTGTACGGAATTATTCAAATCCACCAGTTTCTCTGCTGGCAACCTGCATTCCATTTGGACGAAATCAAGCTCAATCTCCAAAAACTTTAAAACTGTAGACAGGCCTTCTGTCTTGTTGACGCGCCCAGGGGATGGGGACGACTCGGCGACTTGCTACTTGCGTTTTATGTCTTTCTAGTCCTTGCTTTTAATGCATATCCAATACAGTTTTCTTTTAGGGTTTTTTTTCTATATGTTAGTCATTCACACTTATATTTATAGCTCTCAGAATAAAGTGATACGAAAAAATAATTATTTCTATAAAATAGTTTTTATTGTGTAAAATGCAAAAGATATAAAAAAAGGATATAAATGGGGTACCGCTGTAAACGTACTGACCAAAAGAATAACATTGCCTTATCAATTTTACCACACGCGGAACTGCATTAAAAAAAAAATTACAGAATTGTTGGTTGTTGTTTATTCCTCCTCCAAAAAATCGGTATAGAAAGCGATCAAAAAATGTCAAATGCCAGAAAATGGCACCAATAAAAAGTCAACTTGTCCCTCAAAAAACAAGCCATCACATGACTCTGTCGCCCGAAATCTGGAAAAATTATAGCTCTCAAAAAATGGCGACGCAAAACCTAGTCTTTGAAAAAAAAGCGTATTTTCGTGTGTGACAGCTGTCAATCATAAAAAAACAATATGAATCTGATATCGCTGTAATCGCACCGACCCGAATAATAAAGTCATCTAATCAATTATACTGCACGAGGAGCGGCGTAAAAAATAAACTCTAGGTTTGTGCTATGGTCAGGGTTGGGCTAGGGTTAGGGTTGGGCTAGGGTTGGGTTGGGCTAGGATTGGGCTTGGGTTAGAGTTAAGCTAGGGTTAGGGTTGGGCTAGGGTTAGGGTTGGGCTAGTGTCAGGGTTGGGTTAGTGTTGGGCTAGGGTTAATGTTGGGCTAGGGTTAGGATTGGGCTAGGCTTAGGGTTGGGCTAGGGTTAGGGTTGGGCTAGGGTAGGGTTAGGGTTGGGCTAGGGTTAGGGTTGGGTTAGGGTTGGGCTACGGTTAGGGTTGGGCTAAGGTTAGGGTTGGGTTTGTGCTAGGGTTAGGGTTAGGATTGGAGTTGTATTAGGGTTGGGGTTGTATTGGGGTTGGGGTTGGGATTTTTTTAAAAATAAAGAAAAAAAAAATGACGACGATATGGCGAGTGACATGCTCGAGTCTCCGCCACATATGTTTTGCAGCTATTATATAGCCAAAAAAACCTTGCGGGGATTGCCTGCCATGCATGAGCGATCGCCATATGCTTTTTTGGGTGTCTAATAACCGTGAAACATGCCGGGCAGGGACTCGAGCATGTCACTCCAGCACCTGTGATACTTGGTGCTTACCCGAGTACCCGATGCAAACTCAAGTAGCGAGCACTTGCGCTCGAGACTAAAGGCAACTTATTCAATATGATGACCTTATGTTATCAAATTATGTGTCGTACCTCTGGGTTCAAAATGTTCACTATACCCCTTGATAAAATCCTTGAGGGGTCTAGTTTCCAAAATGGTGTCACTTGTGGGGGGATTTCCACTGTTTAGGCACATGAGGGGCTCTCCAAAAGCAACATGGCGTCTGCTAATTATTCAAGCAAATTTTACATTCAAAAAGTCAAATGGCGCTCCTTCCCTTCCAAACCCTGCCGTGCACCCAAACAGTGTTTTTTCCCCACATATGGGGTATCGGCGTGCTCAGGAGAAATTGCTCAACAAATTGCATGGTGCAATTTCTCCTGTTACCCTCATGAAAATGCTAAATTGGAAGCTGAAAAACATTTTTGTTGGAAAAATGTGAAAATTTTATTTTTACCACTCAATGTTCTAAACTTCTGTGAAGCACCCGGGGGTTCAAAGTGCTCACCACACACCTAGATAAGTTCCCTGTGGGGTCTAGTTTCCAAAATGGTGTCACTGTTTAGGCACATCAGGGGCTCCCCAAACGCAACATGGCATCGGCTAATTATTCAAGCAAATTTTACATTCAAAAAGTCAAATGGCGATCCTTCCCTCCCGAACCCTGCCGTGCGCCAAAACAGTGGTTTTCCCTCACATATGGGGTATAAGCGTGTTCAGGAGGAATTGCACAACTAATTTTGTTGTCTATTTTTTCCCGATACCCTGGCAAAAATAAAAAAAATGGGGTCTAAAGTAACATTTTTTTGAAAAAAGTTAAATGTTCATTTTTTTCTTCCACATTCCAAAAATTCCTGTGAAGCACTTAAAGGTGGTTTTGAGCACCTTGATGGGTGCAGTTTTTAGAATGGTGTCACTTTTGGGTGTTTTCTGTTATAAAGGCCCCTCAAAGTTACTTCAAATGTGATGTGGTCCCTAAATTTTAATTAGAAGATTATAAATTCAAGGTGATGTAATTGAAAAAAAAAATCTATATATAGAGAATGGGGTATTAGAAAATACAATAAAAAATAATAATAAAATTAGCGCTAATCTAATTGAAGAGCATAGACAGTGGAGTAGTAAAATAATAAAGTTTTATTTTTAGATAAAAGATACAATTAAAAATATCTACATGCGTATAGTAAATATTGGTTGTTTAAAAGGCTAAAAATAAGGCACAAAGGGTCCTGGGGTATTGTTCAGACCTGGATGTAGATTAAGGTGGATCCTATTAGGAGAAGAGAGGAAGAATAAAGTTAATATGAATTACATGCTAGGGTAAGTTTAAAAGAAATTAGAAAGACAGGGACGTACCTGTGGAAGGGTACAGGTATTGTTTATCTTCTGTTAACCCTAGGTGGGGTTTGTGTGGATCCTGGTTGAGGACTTACTTGGGGTCTCTGGAAGTTAGTTCGTTGGCACAATAGTATTATCCTAGAGCGATTTAAGGTATACTTGGTTTATGGGGGGTGTAACCGATGACATCCGGTGTAAAGGTATGGTATAGGAAGGGTAGTTACCTGGTACAAGCAGCCGGTACCTGGAGTATCAGGTGGACTGCCAGGTGGATGCATTCACTCCTGGTGTATCGGTCTGGGATTTTTTTTGAAGATTGGCCCAGTGGGTGGCTAGGGGAAAGAAGTGTAAGGGACGAGGAAAAAATGACACAGTGGGTGTGAGAATCTGCCAGAGCTTGCTGGGGGTATCTTTAGGTGCAATAAAATGCAGGAGATATATAGTAAATAGTACCGTATATATAATGGATATAGGAGTCCTTGAAGGTACAGTGCTACTGAAGGCGATCCTTCAGGGGCAGGTAGAGGTTGTCAGATCTATTAGACTGACCTGTAGTCCAACCGATTTTTTGTGGGAAAAATTAGAAATCGCTGGTCAACTCTTAACCCTTATAAACCCCTTACAAAAAAAAAAATTGGTTCCTAAACTGTGCTGATGTAAACTAGACATGTGAGAAATTTTATTTATGAATTATTTTGTGTGACATATCTCTCTGATTTAATGGCATAAAAATGAAAATTTTGAAAATTGCGAAATATTCATTCATTATTGTGAAAATCGGTTAAGAAAATAAGTCCTTCTGTAGAAAAGGATCTGGAGGACAATTGGCCAAAATATTCCTAATACAATTTTTCATCAAGCTCCAATGTGAATGTTACTGAGTCGTAAATCTTACCTTTGACTCTAGTGGTCACTTCTTGGCGGAGTGTACTAGTTCATATCGACTAGTATTTCCGGCTCTAATTATGCCTATTTAATATATCATGGTATCCACTTAATCCTATGCAGCATGATCTATACTACCGGATGACAGAGACTCTAGATCAGTAAAATCAATTTTATTTGATAAATGCAAATTTAAAAAAACAGGAAAGAAAGAACAGAGTGGGGACAAGAAACCCCCAATGCAGAGAGGTGCAATGTAAAGCTGCGTTGCATCAATATAAAATTACTACATAAATAAAGATCCTAACAGGTATGACTAGGAGCTAGAACAGAGCCGAACAATGTACAATTCCAAAAATTGGTAAGATATAGATGGGAGTATCCATAAAGTGCCAACACTGCATGGTGGGATATGTATTACCAGAATGATAAATATCCAAATGCTAATTACTACCAGCCAAAGATAAAGATAATATAAAGTAAAGTGCCTGTATACTTTGGTGGTCATTAAGCTCCTATCTGCCAATACATCTTAACAGAGTACCTAAATGAGTACAGCTCTGCTTACATATACTTCCATCACAATAACATACAAACAAGGGATCACTTAGGTGTAGTAGTAAATTAATTGTAGTTGTGTTGTATGTCAGGGACAAGACGCAAGTGTATAGCTTCACCTCTCAGAACCCGTATGCCGTTTCGCATCACGCTTCCTCCGGGGGTGTGTCAGTACTCTAAGGGGCCAGTGTATATATAGTGTGGTCTATCCAATCCGGTTACTTAATGCATAGGAGCAGAAAGGAACAGTGCCAAGGATAGGCGTAATCCTAGAAGGAGCGGTCAGCATTCAAATGAACTGACGTGATATTGTGCAAATTTCTAACAGCTGCGGGATCGACTGTAGCGGGGCATCGCGTGCATGCTCAGTCCCCAAAAATGCCGAGTAATGCCCATGGGCAGAGTATTTTCCCGGTGGCTGTCTTTGGCTACCAGGGGAATTTCCAGGTTCGAGCACCGCATTATGGTTACCAGTTTAATGAAAAAGGATTTGAATATTTGGAAACAATTTCTCCTCAATTTTAATGGTCGCACTTGCTGTCAGTCAGCCGAAGTCTCCAACTCTGAATTGCAGACGTTCACCGACTCTGTGGGGTCCACCGGGGTTGGTGCTATTTTTGGCAGTGAATGGTGGGCATGGCGGCATGGATTAGCTCTGGTCTGTGCGGTAACATTTCCTTCCTTGAACCATTCCCTATTGTGGTAGCTGTTGAGCTCTGGGGTCTCAGGCTCGCGAACAGAAGGGTTTGTTTCTGCTCAGACAACTCTGGAGTGGTAAGCTACATAAATAACTTCACATCTTCCTCTTTGCCGATTCTAGCACTACTCAGGTATTTGGTTCTTCGGTGCCTTCAATTTAACATCTGGTTTAGGTCTCGGCATATTCCAGGAGTTAAGAATGTATGTGCAGATGCATTGTCACGTTTTCGTTGGCAGGCATTCTGGGATCTCATGCCGGAGGCTTCCAAGGAAGGCACGCCCTGCCCCCCAGAGCTATGGTAGGTACCAATGAGCGGATGCTATCGTTGATCCTGACTTCTTTGGTTCCAGCTACATGAAATGCTTATGATAAGACATGGAATGAGTGGTGTCTTTTCGTGGGGCCATAATTTTTTGAAAAAGATGCTTCTTCTCTTACAGGCCTCACGTTTCAGTATTTCTTACACTTGAAGGATTTGGGTGTTTCTGAAACTGTAGCTCAGAGAAAATTGGCGGGTTTAAGTTTTCATTTCCGCCTAAGGGGTATTTTTGATTTTACCAAGTCTTTTCTTATTCGTCAAACATTGAAGGGCTGAAAAAAGGAGATAGTCAGAAAAGAATGCCCGGGTCCCATTTCTTATTCAATGCTGTGCCGCTTGATCTCCGCGACCCATATGTAAAGACAAATACAAGGCGGCCCTATACAATACAGTTTTTTCCTTAGCCTTTTTCAGGGCCTTTCGGGTTGGTGAGCTCGTTGCACCGTCAAGAGAAAAGCCAGGAGGTTTACTAAGAGACGACCTTTTCATCAGCAATGAGTTTTTCATTTTTCTTGTTTTCAGCCAATATTGCCATCCGTGTTACAGCAAACTCTCTCATGGGAACCCAAAATAAGGGTAAGTAAATGGCAGGGTTGAGGATAAAGGTGCTCCGCTCTGAAGTCAAAAGATATAATGATATTAATGAAAATACAAGTACTAGGATTACTTGGCACCAAAAAAACCAGAAAACTAAATTAAAAAGATGTGAGAAGTAGTGATGAGTGCGTATGCTCTGTTAACCCTTTCGGCGAGCATGCTCGGGCGAACACTAAGTATCTTCAGCATGCTCAGGTGTTATGTTTCATTCTCTCTGTGTCCATGATTTGCGACTGTTTGACAGCTTTAATACATGTGAGGAATGCTTAAGAAACAGACATTCCTCACATGTATTAAAGCTGTCAAACAGTCACAAATCAGGGACACAGAGAGACTGAAACATAACACCTGAGCACGCTGAAGATACTCGGTGTTCACCTGAGCAAGAGCGCCGAAAGGGTTAACAGAACATACTCACTCATCACTAGTGGGAAGGGTAAAATATGGCATTAATCACCAGGAGATAAAAACAATCACCAATAAAAATAGTCACCTAACAACACATGAAACCTAACTAGCATTAAATAAACATTACAACATTGATCCAAAGCCGGGGGTCTCGTTAAGGCCCTATGGGCTTAAAGTGCAGAATCGAAAGATCCATCTGCTTTCTAATTGGGCTAATACTTTTCCAAAATCCCCACCCCTTTGACCCAAATCAATCTGGTCGATAGCCCTAACTTTAAGACCTTTAGGGCTACAATTATGGTATAACTTAAAATGATGCGGAATAGTCTTAAGTACAGTGGGGTCATCAATACTACTTGCTTTTTTGATGTCCCGCACATGCTCCCTTACCTGTATCTTCAGTTCTCTGGTGGTAAGGCCAAAGTAGAGCTTCTGCCAAGGACATTCGGCATAGTAAATAACTCCTTTAGAGCTGCAGCCTGTCTGCTTCTTCTGCAGAGCTTCCATGGGTTGGTGCAGTCAATGGTGCTCCAGACTCCCCTTCAGGGACAATAATTGCAATGGAGGAAGCAGCTGCCAGTCCCAGCCCAACTATGACACATTCTTAATGTGGGTCAAAGATGCTCCGTGCCTGCGACTCCACTTCTCCTGAACAAAGGCGGCCTTCTGGTGGTCGGGATGTACATAAGGGGGTCACTTCCCGTTTTTGAGTGGTGGCACTTAACAAAAATAATAATTTAATAGATCATAAATTAAAAAGTAAGTCATGCACTGGATGACGAAACATAGAAGGAGGCAACACATTACATAATGGTGGTATAGGGGTCCAGAACATTAAGGTAACAACATGTTCCAAGTGCATATCAAACGAGCTGAGCCTATAGACAAGAAACTGGACATAGAGTATGATACAAATAGTCAGTTGGACACCGCTAAGTATACAGTATATGTATATACTCATGGACTATCCTACCCCTGACATGACGCCAACCCTGGTGCTTGGTTTGGCACAACTGGCTAATAGAGCAGACTTGATTGGCGCATGCTATGATTAGAGTTTGGGATCAGGCACAACTCTCTGAATAAGTCATGTACTGTGTAACGTCAGAACATGCGACCGGAGTCCCAATCCACATGAAGTGATACGCGGAAGGGAGTCTGATCACACGACCACAACAGCCGCTGCTCTAGATACAGCCGGGGATGCAGCCTGTCCTCCTGCCCCGCACATGTGCACCACCAGTAGTATGCCAGTGTATCAGCCAGAAAGGAAAACTTACAGCAGCTGGCAGGACTCCTAGCAATGAAGTTCTATCATACCACATACTGAATATCAGAACTTGACTGTGACGTCATCCTCCTTCCTCCCCTTCTATACACCAACCTACCCGCCTTCATCAGTGTATGATTGCGCATTTTTTCATAAGAAAAAAACTCATTTGTCACCACCCGACTGTTTATATAATAATTATTGAAAACTTAAGATCATACTGAATAGATTTTTGTAAATCTTAAAATCATTCAATAAAAAATTATTTAAAAAAAAAAACTTACCTTTTTTTTTTTACTCTGCGGCTGTACTGCTGAAGCAGCATAAGAAAGCTCTGAGGAGCCTAAGGGGAAGCCAAAAAATTGTTCAATAGTGTTTAGAATGGAGAAGAAAGGACGGGAGGGTCGGTGAGTTTAGAAGTCGGGAACTGAATAGGGAAATGCTTTTCTCTCACTATGGGTAAAGGCCCACCAGTAATAGCGATAGACATTTAAATATTGGCTTCTTCCATTAAGATATACAATATAGTATAAAGATATAAAGGAAAGACACAATATTATGAGCCTCAGTGTAACAACACGTCACAGACTATAATGGGGGAAGCTTTTACTTACTTTGGTGGACGTTGTGCTTTTTCATCTTTACTGGTGCTGAAGAAATAGAAGAAATGACCACAAATAAATACCCTATAAAATAATTATCGGGAACAAAGCCTAGTCCCAATAGGACACAGACAATAAATATAAAGTCTCTCCTATACATTTCTACATGATGTAGATATCTGGATAGATGTCATTACTAATTATTAACTCCTAGTATAAATATCACTTTCACATTCGTGGTGACTGATCTTCTGCCAGGATGAATCATTGAATACTTTTGCATCTAGAAGACAGCAATTCGGACATAAGGGGGCGTCCATTTGTGGGAAGAGGGTAAAGTACCTACATGTATTTGACATGGCTCCTGCTCGATCTTGTGAAGCATTTTGGTATCCACCATTTCCGTTTGCGTCTTAAAAATATCCAAACAAACAAATTGAGATACAGACAGTTGACATTATCATCCTGATCAGTCTATGAGGATATACACAGTGATATTGTCCTGTGTAATGTGCGGCGCTTATGTCACAATATGACGTCATCGTTCAAAAGTCCAAGGTCTCATTGGAGTAAATGCCGCCATGATTGCACTTATTACTTACGGCATTGGCTCTGTGTCGGCCCACGCTGTCTTTCCTTTTGGCCTGTAACAAAAATGAAGTTTTTATTAGAAACAGAGAAACTTAGAAAATATCAGAAAATATCATCTAGTGTGTGTCCTTAATACTGTAAATGCAATAACTTAGAGGGTCTGTCAGTAGGATCGTCCCTCCTAAGCCGCCAAAATGGGCATGTAGGTCACTGGAAGTTGAATAAAATGACACCTTGATATCTGCAATCCGATGTCTTAATCCAGAGAAATCCATGTTTTCTTACCACTCCAAAGTGGCCATGGGGCACTGGAAATGGTTTTGCTGATGGCCACTGTGACTACCAAGGTTGCAGGTAGAGGAGATGATGTCCGTTCCAGTGGCCCATTGCCACATTGAAGCGGCATCGCTAATCAGACAAGACCAGGAGCCGGGAAAATTGTTCTTACTATAACCCTGGTGTAGGGGACCCCAAGTCAATAACCCCCTCCAATATGTACAAACATGTTTTATATCCTTCTCAGTAGAGATGAGCGAGTATAGTCGTTACTATTCAGTACTCGCTGAATAGTACGGTACTCGGGCTACTCGTTACTCCGCGAGTTTCCTTGTGATTACTCGCTGAGTAACGAATGTAATGTACTGTAAGTCAATGGGAAATGCGAGTAAGCCGTATGATTGTTTAAAAGCCGGCGGTAAAAAGCAGCCGGCTTTTAAACAATCACACAGCCCCATACTGCTTCCCCGCAGCCTCCCATCCCAATCCTCCACTCCCCCCGCTGCCTCCCATCCCGATCCTAAGTTAGGACCGGGCGGAGAGCGCAGCACCAGGGAGCGGGGAGCGAAGGACCCGGGCGGGGAAGCCGGCAGTGAAAAGACTTCACCGCCGTCTTTCCTGTTTGGGGCTGCACTCCCTGATGTATGCTCCCCGCTCCCTGGTGCTTTGCACATCAGGGAGCGCAGCACCGAAAGGGAAATCCGGCGGTGAAGTGTTTTCACTGCCGGCTTTCCCACCGGTTATTTCAAATGAACAGCTGAGGTATCAGCTGATGCTGATCAGCTGTTCATTTGAAGTAGCCGCGGTGCCCTCAGAGGGTTCATGTGAGTTCATGCTTGACTGGATGAACTCACATGAACTTTTCCACGGCCGCACAGCTCAGCTACATCTCTGGTAGAGAATCTTTACCAGAGATGTAGCTGAGCTAAAGAAGAAGACTACATTGGACTACCTCGGACTGAAGATAATTTTTTTAATAAAGATGGAGTCTCTAAGTGTTTTTTTGTTTTATTTCTAATAAAATATTTTTTTCTATGTGTTTTGTTTTTTTTAAATACTTTACTAGAAATTCATGTCTAATATTGGCGTGACCCCATGAATTTCGGGCTTAGGGCCAGCGGATAATACAAAGCTGGCCCTAACCCCTTTGTTACCCAGTGAGCCACCGCACCAGGGCCCTGGATGACTTAGATACAGCGCCAGAAGATGGCGCTTCTATGAACGCGCCATTTTCTTGGGTGGCTGCGGACTGCAATTCGCAGCGAAGGGGGGCAGAAAGCTGTGGATTCCAGCCCTCAGCTGCTTATTTGTACCTGACTGGACACAAAAATAGGGCGAAGCCCCACGTATTTTATTTTTCATTATTTCATGAAATTCATGAAATAATGAAAAAAAAGGGGCTTCCCTATATTGTTGTGTCCGGCCAAGACAAATAGGCAGCTGGGGGTTGGGGGCAGCCCGTTCCTGGATGCTGTACCTGGCTGACATAAAAATATGGCGAAGCCCACGTCAAAATTTTTGGGAAAAATTAATTAAAAAATTAAAAAATAAATAATAATTTAGGGACTGCATCTTTATTAACCCCTCAAGTGTCATTTAGTGTTAAAATAAAGGATTTATTAAAAAAAAAATTGGCGTGGGATCCCCCATAATTTTGGTCTCTAGCGGAGGTTAAGCAGACGGCTGGGGCAGATGTTTGAAGCCTGGAAGGGGGGTAACACCCATGGAGCTGTAAATGTAAAAATGTAAAAAAAAACACAACACATAAAAAAAAATATTTTATTAGAAATAAAACAAAAAAACACTTAGAGACTCCATCTTTATTAAAAAAAATTATCTTCAGTCTGAGTTAGTCCAATGTAGTCTTCTTCTGTAGCTTAGCTACATCTCTGGTAGAGATTCTCTACCAGAGGTGTAGCTGAGCAGTGCGGCCGTGGGAAAGTTCATGTGAGTTCATGCAGTCAAGCATGAACACACATGAACCCTCTGAGGACACCGCGGCTACTTTAAATGAATAGCTGATCAGCATCAGCTGATACCTCAGCTGTTCATTTGAAATAACCGGCAGGAAAGCCAGCAGTGAAAAGACTTCATCGCCTGCTTTCCCGTTCGGTGCTGCGCTCCCCTCTCCCTGATGTGCGCTCCCCCGCCACCTCCCATCCCGATCCTAAGTTAGGACTGGGCAGGTAGCAAAGCAGCAGGGAGCGGGGAGCATAAATCAGGGAGCGCAGCACCGAACGGGAAAGCCAGCGGTGAAGCCTTTTCACTGCCGGCTTCCGCGCCCGGGTCCTTCGCTCCCCGCTCCCTGGTGCTGCGCTCCCCGCCCGGTCCTAACTTAGGATCAGGATGGGAGGCGGCGGGGAGAGCGGAGGATTGGGATGGGAGGCTGCGGGGAAGCAGTATGGGGCTGTGTGATTGTTTAAAAGCCGGAGGCTTTTTACCACAGGCTTTTAAACAATCATGCGGCTTACTCGCATTTCCCATTGACTTACATTGGACTCGCTACTCGTAACGAGAACCCGAGTACTCGTTACAAGTATAGCGAGTCCGATTATTTCACTACTCGCTCATCCCTACTCCTCAGTCTAAGTGATAACAAGTTATTCATCAGCTACTAAACCATATGCAGCCTATAATATCTGTATATGTCACTGTCTCTCTACTTACAGGGTGGTGGTCTCTGCGCTGTGGTCTTCTTCTCTTCTCTCTAACTCTATTCTATCCATTTCTTCTTCTCCCTCCTCTTCCTCACTACTGGACACATAACATAGACTACATGTAGTAACGCTCTCATAAATGACCACTGTTGTAATCGCTCTTTTATGGGGAGTGTTGGAGTGGCTTCATGCCCCTATTTCTCCCCAAATAACATTCATTGATCCCTTTACAAAGGTAGAACTACAGGCGAGTGTATGGGCAGCCATGTTTTATATGTTCCTCCATTTCTACCCAGATATAATCAGTCATTCATCAGTTACTAATAAGCATCTACGATCGTATACATCCCATAATATCTGTATATGTCACTATCTCTCTACTTACAATGTGGTGGTCTCTGCGCTGTGGTCTTCTTTTTGTCTTATCTTAATCATTATATACTCTTCTTCCTCCTCTTCCTCACTACTGGACATATAACATAGACTATATGTAGTAACGCTCTCATAAATGATCACTGTTGTAATCGTTATAACAAGTCATTTCCCATTTACTATTAAATATCTACAATTGTCTACAATCTATAATATCTGTATATGTCACTGTCTCTCTACTTACAGTCCGAAGCTATCTCCGCTTCCATCCTCCTCTCTTATCACTGTTGTTATGTGAGCCATGTATATTTTTCCTTCCTCTTCCTCACTACTGGACATATAACATAGACTATATGTAGTAACGCTCTCATAAATGATCACTGTTGTAATCGTTATAGCAAGCCATTTCCCATTTACTATTAAATATCTACAATCATCTACAATCTATAATATCAGTATATGTCACTGTCTCTCTACTTACAGTCCGATGTTCTCTTTTCCGCCATTTTCCTCTCCTCTCTCTGATGTTACACTCTCTATAATCTCTTCTCCCTCCTCTATCTCACTATTGGACACATAATATAGAACAAATGCAGGAGGTTTTTTTATTTGCAGTAGTTTTATAATTGAATTCATAAAACAAAGCAAAAAAAGCGGCATTCAGAGTTCTGCACATTTATAGTAGACGTCCCATTCCCAGAAAACTGCACCTTGTATAGTAAATAGTTTATTGCTCCTTCTGTGACCTTCCGTTCATTATCCCCGTTCTCACCAATTGACATTAATTATCCTTTTTACCGAACTACAGCCGTATCAGCCATAGGGACTGCAATAAAGAAAGCAAGTTGGACAGAGAGGTGGAGCCGGGAGAGAGAGACAAGTGCAGGAAGAGAGCTGCACAAGTCTCCCTCTCCTGCCTGACAATGATCGGTGCAGGAGAGGAGGCTGGAGGTTACCTGGAAAGGTCCTAATTAGCTCTAGGCCCCTCCCTGATGTCACTTACATGCAAGGAATTTTATAGAATGGAGGAATAGAAATGGAGAACAACTTTATTGACGGTAGGGAAATGCTCATGAATAAAGGAAAAGGATCTGACCTCAATGGTCTTTTGTTTTTGGCTCCTCCATCAGTTATTATGTATATGCAGTCATTTTTTATACTAAGTGACTGAAAGTGCCATAACTATAACTATACAATGTTCTATATTGTATGTATATATCACTTATTATATATTTAGGCTCACACGCTCCACTTACCTAATCACACTACTATTCTCACTCTTCCCAGTTGTTTCCTCTTCTTCCTCGCTGTCATCTTCCTCACTATCAGACACATAAAATAAGTCATATAAATCATATATAATGTACTTTGACATCCAGAGGACAGAGGGTTATATGAAGACTCAGGTAGTATAGTTAACCCCTTATTGAGGGCGCACTATGTCTGTATGATGCGGGCTCAAGAGTTGAGTCTGCTCCCTGCAGCACCAATGATGACTGTTACATAGCTTGCACCCAACAGTAACTGATGCAATTGGAGCTAGTCAAGATTACATTAGTTGAACCCTTTAAATGCTGCTGTGAAGTATGACAATAGTATTAAAAAGAGGATTTAACACAGCGGCTGAAACTTTGTATGCCCGGCAGCTCCCCACGCAAGGCGATCGTAGGGTGACGATTGGCTGCAATTGCAGCTAGGGGTCTGCTGGAGGCCTCCACTTCTGCCATGTGTGATCTCCTACGAAGCCCAGCCTGAACCTTCTGTACCCATAACAAGTCATTCATCAGTTATTATTAAACATCTACAATCATATCCAGCCAATAATATCTATATATCTCACTATCTGGGATTTCCCCAGTCCTCGTCTATGGTTTCCATTAATGCAGCAATGAAAGTTCTAATAACTTACTTGATGGATTCCGTGCTCGCCCAGGCTGTTTTTATTTTTTTTGGCCTATAAAAATGTAGCTTTTGTTAGAAACAGTGATACTTAAAAAACCTACAGAAAATATCACCTATATAGTGTGTCTATAATGCAGTAACAAATGATAGCATTCAGGGCATAACTGTATGGAGTAATAAGGAAAAAAATAGTTTTATGGTATCTAAGATGAACATTTACATATAGCTCTAGGGAGTGTAGAGCGAGCAGTCACATTGGGACCCCCTCATCTACCACATATATATTCATCACTGTTACAAATGGTTTTTGGTAGTTGAGGGGCCCTGTTACATATTTTGTATTGGAGCCCAAGAGGTTGAAGTTACATCTCCGATTGCATCTACGTCTCATATTGAAAAGAAACTGACGACTACAAACAGTGAGAGTCGTGGACCATGATTGCACCAGTTACTTACGGCAATGACTCTTCATTAGGCCCTCCGATGTTTCTATGGGACTCAACGTGCCTGAAATGAAAAAAATACAGCTCTGGTTAGAAGAATTGATACTTAGGAAGCCAATGGATAAAATTATCTGCCGTGATGTGCACAAAGGCTGTGCACTCTCTCACCGGCAACAAAACAGAGCGCACTGTCAGTGCACACTGTAAGACGAATTCCCAGCTTGCAGAGACCAGCACCGCCTCTGCAATTAACGCAACTTGTGGGGGCCGGTACTTGTCTCTGCAAGCTGGGTTTTCATCTTACAAGGTGAACAGACAGTGCTCTCTGCTTTGTTGCTGGCTCATTACTACTGATCTGAGCTGGCGAGAAAGTGCACTGTCTTTGTGCACAGTGCACATCACACAGGGACTAGCCCAGCCCTTGAAATGAAGGTCACTGTTGATGCTTCATTTCAGGGAGAGGGCAGAGGCAGTGACTGCAGCTTCTACCCCCTGATGGTGTTTTGTTTGAGTGTCCCAGCATGCACTGGGATTTTCAAACAAAGCCTCATCAAAAAGGAAGTAAGAAAAAAAAGATGTCACATGCCTGCAAAGAATTTTATAGAATGGAGGTACAGAAAGGGAGAACAACTTTATAGACGGTTCGGAAATGCTCATGAATTCAGAATTTGATGTTTTATACCATGTGGCTTAAAATGCCATAACTATAAGTGCATATTGTTCTCTGTTGTATGTATTTATCACCCATTATATATTTAGTCTCAGACTCTCCACTTACCTACTCATAGTCCAATTTTCACTCTCCCAAGTTGGTTCCTCCTGTTCTTCCTCACTATTGGACACATAAAATAAGTGATATAAATCATATATAATCTACACTGACATCCAGATAACACTGAGCTATATGACGACTGGGGTATATCCTGAATGAAGAGTCCCGGTTAACCACTTTTTGGGGGCTCACAGTCTCTGTATGGTGCGGGCTCAAGAGTTGAGTCTGCTCCCTGCAGCACCGTTGATGGCTCTGTTACATAGCTGACACCCAACAGTAACTGATGTAATTGAAGCTAGCCGTGATTGCATTAGTTTAACCCTTTAAATGCTGCTGTGAAGTATGACAGCAGTATTAGAAAGGGGATTTATCTTGTTGGCTGTCACTTTGTATGCCCGGCAGCTCCCCACGCAGTCGATTGTAGGGTGCCGATTGGCTGCCATTGCAGCTAGGGGTCTACTGGAGGCCTCCACTTCTGCCATGTGTGATCTCCTACAAAGCCCAGCCTGAACCTTCTGTACCCATAACAAGTCATTCATCAATTACTACTAATCATCTACAATCATATCCAGCCAATAATATCTATATATCTCACTATCTCTCTACTTACATTCCGATGTTATCCTCTCTGCTGTTCTCCGCTTTAATCTCTACCAGTTTATTAATGCTGTTATCTTCCTCTCTACTGAATACATAACATAACTCTTTATAAGTGAGGGTTAAAGGGGGTCCACACATTGCAATCATGGTGCATTTTTTTGCAATGGTTTCCCAAAATCATTGCAAAACTGTGATTTTGGGAAAACCTGAGACCGCAATAAAAGTTCTGATAACTTACCTGATGGATTCCACGCTCGCCCAGGCTTTTATTGGTGTAATTGGCCTATAAAAATGTAGCTTTTGTTAGAAACAGTGATATTTAAGAAACCTACAGAAAATATCATCTATATAGTGTGTCTATAATGCAATAAAAATGATAGCATTCAGGGGCATAACTATATGGAGTAATAAGGAAAAAAATAGTTTTATGGATCTGAGATGAACATTTACATATAGCTCTAGGGAGTGTAGAGCGAGCAGTCGCATTGGGACCCCCTCATCTACCACATATATATTCATCACTTTTACAAATGGTTTATGATAGTTGAGGGGCCCTGCTACATATTTTATATTGGAGCCCAAGAGGTTCAAGTTACATCTCCGATTGCATCTACATCTCATAGTGAAAAGAAGCTGAGGACTACAAACAGTGAAAGTCGTGGACCATGATTGCGCCAGTTACTTACGGCAGTGACTCTTCATTAGGCCCCCCGATGTTTCTGTGGGACTCCATGTGCCTGAAATGAAAAAAGTACAGCTCTGGTTAGAAGAAGTGATGCTTAGGAAGCCTATGGATAAAGTTATCTGCCATCATAAGGCAGTGCACTCTCTTTCCGGCAACAAAGCAGAGCGCACTGTCAGTAGTGCGCATTGCAAGATGAATTCCCAGCATGCAATGACCAGCACCGCCTCTGCAATTAACGTAACTCGTGGGGGCCAGTACTCGCCTCTGCAAGCCGGGTATTTGTCTTACAAGGTGAACTGACAGTGCGCTCTGCTCTGTTTCCAGGCTCATTACTGCTGATCTGAGCCAGCAAGAAAGCGCACTGTCTTTATGTACAGTGCACAGTGCACATTGTGCAGAGACTAGCCCATCCCCTGAAATGAAGGTCAATGCTGTCGCTTTGTTTCAGGGAGAGGACAGAGGCAGTGACCGCAGATTCTATCCCCTAATGAGTAATGAGGCTTTGTTTGAGAATCCCAGCATGCACTGGGATTTTCAAACGAAGCGTCATCAAAAAGGAAGTAGGAAAAAGAAAGAAAAGCAGTTAAATAGTGTTGTGAGAGAACGATAGGGAATTTTTATTTAAAGTATAAATTGTAAAATACAATAAAGAAATATTATCTATATAACGTGTCCCTCAGATAACAGCATGGACATCACCTCCAGAATCTATATAGCTCTACGTTCACATAGGTTGTACTGCACAGTATGATTATCCTTTAATCTAGGGCTCCAAGACAATATTTGGTCGCTCAGGAGTCTGGGTAAATTTTTGGTGTTACTGTAATTTGCTCATGACCTCATTGTTATCCTACAGGGGAAAGGGATGAGCAACAGTATGAAGAATTAAATGGGGTCTAAATTCTTTATTATTGAAAGCAATTGTATCCTTCATATGGAAACATTGTAAATGCCCATGAGTGAGAGCGGCAATGCCATGATACCATCACTGTGGAGTCCTCCCCTTATTGGGACACATACTACTCCTATAGGAATGTGGTAGGAAGATAAATACCTGAATGTTCTCTTGGTGTTCTCTATTGTCTCAATCAATCTGTTATGGAAAAAGCCAAGAAAAAGACAATGAATAATATTACACACAAACATTTACAAAAATGGTAAGAAGATAAATGATACTATTGAGGCTTAATATAACCAGTGCATTATTACAGAGAGAATATGGGAGAATGAGTAATCCCAGTAATATCAGATACATACATCCCACCCGGATATTCCTCCTCCTCCACTGCTGGCTTCATCCTATTAAAGCGTCAGGGTATGTGCCCACGATGCAGATTTGAAGCAGAAATCTCCTTGGCAGAAAAAGCGCATGCGGATTTTACATGCGTTTTTTTCAAGAGTTTTTCCAAGCGATTTTGAACATCACTTGGAAAAAGGCTTAACAAGTTGGTCACACAATATAAATCCATGCAACTGGGAAAAAAAACCTTATACTCACCTCTCCGGCGGCCCTCGGTCTCCTCCCGTCCTCTCTCCTCGGCGGCCCACGGTGTACTGGCAGAACCTGCGGTAACGTCATTTAGTCAGCTGATGGTCACACGACCATCACCTGACTGCTGACGTCAGCAGTCGCGTGACCATCAGCTGACTAAATGATGTCACCGCAGGTCCTGCCGGTACACCGCGGGCCGCCGAGGAGAGAGGATCGCCACCGGGAGGAGACCGAGGGCCGCCGGAGGAGTGAGTATGAATATTTCCTTTTGATTTTTTACTTTTTAATTATTTTTTAATTTGCAGGTACAATAGTACCCGGGTCGGATGAGAGTCTCCTCCTCTCCCAACCGGGGTACCATCCGCGCATTGAACCGCATGGAAACATGGGGATGTTATGCGGTTCAATGCAAGACAATAGGCGCGATTTTGCCGCAAAATCGCTCCCAAATTGGTTGTGCTGTGGATTTTTCCGCAATAAAAATCCGCAGCGGATATTTCCGCAGCATGTGCATAGCACATGCGGATTATCATTCGGGAACATGGCAGACATCTTAACAAGCGATTTTAATGCGTTTCCACTGCAGAATTGCCATCGCGGAAACACATTAAATCTTCATCGTGGGCACACAGCCTCAGGAAGACAATGAGAATTGTTGGTATCTGCTCCAGAGCTGATAATAGGAGATCATCAATGGTCACTAGAGGGTTTGTATAATCAGATATAGAAAGTAGTTATAGAATAGAGACCCCAATTTATAACATAATTATCAATATTACAGTAGCCAAAACTGGGACACTTAAGCCAGCAGTGTCTCTGAAACCAACATGGGAAGCCCTCCAAACATAACCCCAAACACCGGACTTTTGGTGGAGTTTACCCTTTTTACACTTTCTTTTGCATATGATAGCTATTCTGTTGGGCCTCGCCTTTCCCTGCCTTTTGACTAGGCCGTACCCACGTTTCTGAAAAGTGTCAGGGCTGGTGTAAAAAAGCTAAAATGTGCTAAGTTGTATTTGGAAGCTCGTGTTAAATAAAAATGTACAACTTTTGTGGCAGAGAGTATGATGAATTCCCCCTATGAATGAATTTCCAAAAAGTTGGATTTTATAAATCTGCCATACCTGACCTTGGCCTTCGGGAAGAGTCAGAGGGTTGTATAACTTGGACGAGGATTGCATCGCAATGCTTGAACTGGTCGACGGCTTTAACAACCCAAGAGTGACGGCGTGTATTCCTATGCAGCTGTCACGCTCGGGTCAGGAGAGCTGACAGCCAGCCCGAGCATTGCGATGAGATCTTTGACTCTTCCCTAGGGCTAATGCTCGATGGTAACGCAAAGTCACCTGCCATTCTCCTTACTCACATGGAGCTTCAATATTTCTCTATGGGAGGAGAAGTTGCAGGAGATAATGGGTGACATGGACGGTGACTCTCCGCCATCAAGTGACCCCAGTCCATCAGAGAAATTGTAGATTTAGGATAATTAAGCATTTACCTTATTTTTCTCACAATTCTTTCGCTCACAAATAATAAAACCCTACAATAATGGAAAAAAAACAATTATAGTAAACATCAAATTTCACTCCTGTTGTGATATTTGTGAAGGGGGGAAGGGTCGGTTACTGACACCTCAGCTCACTAACTAAATAAAGATTCAGTTTTAATTAAGGGAAAAAAAATCTATAAGGACGGGGAATAGACATCCTGACATTATAGGGGTAATATCTACAGATAAAGACAAAGTAACAGAACATAATAAAAGGCGTAAAAAGAGGCCAATATAAGGTTTACTTACACTTCACTGCCATCTGCACCCCTCTAGTGAGTGGCCCCTCGGCAGTTATCATGATGTCACTGTGTGATGTCATCATCCCATTCCATGGATCACTAATCACCAGTAACAACAGTAACTGTCCGAAGTTACAAAAACCTGAAACCAATCCAGTTTACATGAAATGGTCCTTTAAGGGATTATGAGAGGATTAGAAAAACATAACCACTTTCTTCCAAAAACAGCGCCACACCTGTCCACAGGTTGTTTGTGGTATTGTAACTCAGCTCCATAGAAGTGAATAGAGCTGAGCTGTAACACCGGACACAATCGACAGTTTGTGTTTTTGGAAGAAACAAGACAGAATTTTTTAAATCTTGTACAATCTTATACCATTTTCAGAGACAAAGAGGATAGGAGCTCTAGTCCCATTGGAGGTAGCATTCCTAAAAGTCAAGATCAACCCTTTAAAGAGTCTCGTTAAATGACTTAGGATAGAAAACTAAAACAGAATCTTTATTTGCAGTCAAGTGTTTTTGGGCTTTTTGCTTCTCATCAGTGCAAAGTTATGTCCTATAGGCAGAACTAGAGCTACTGTCCTATTCCTCTGAACAAACTACTTGCACATTTAAATTCCTAGGGAAACATTTTATGGCCTATAAGTCTCCCTACATCAACTTGTATAGAATAGATAAAAAGCGGTCTGTGGAGCATGGTCAATAATAGTAAGCCTCATATCTCCTGGACCTTTTTGATGGACAATGACCATGTACCCGACACTGTCTCTGACCGATTGGTCAGTTTGATTAATAAAGAGATATTCTGGATCTTCAAATTGGGCACGTTGGCCCCTGAAGGTTTGAATTTGGCTCTTGAAAATGTAACCAGTTCTTAAGGTTATTTCTTGTTCCTTTCTAATTGATTTACAATTGTCATGTTTTAAACAATTTTTTTCATTTTTCTTTTATCACCAATTTGCAATACGTCACAATACAGTGACATTTGTGTGTATTTTGCATTGGTGATGTATATTTTACATTGGTAAATGTATGTTTAACATTGTCTACTAACCCCTGGGGGCAATTTGTATTATTGATGTATTTTTGAATATTTGTTCATGAACATGTATTGCTATATTCTATACCTTATATAATATGTTTTTGGTTTCTTGTATTCATCTGAAGGTGGTTTATGTGAAACCATTGGAGGCACGTATTCACCCGCACATGAAGGGTCTCTTCTATTTGGACCCAGGTTTAACTTATTAGTGTCTGAACAAAATCAATGAATATATCAACCAATCACTGTGAAGCTCTGTCTATATATGTTTTATCTTGTTTTCATACCCTTGTACCACCTGAGGAAGATAGCTTACTATCGAAACGCGTTGTGGAAAGTGCTCATTAAATACTTATTTTTTTTAGCCCCAAATCCGTTTTCTCTAGTGTCAATCCTTCAGCGCTCCATAGACCGCTTTTTATCTATTCTATACATTCTCTCAGTCCCTCTCTTGGGGGTCAGCTGCAGGAGCAGCTTCCATACAATAACTGCTTAAACCCTTCCCTGTAATTCCCCTCCGTTTGTTCAAATAGAGGACCTGCGTTCAGGGGGCCGCTTCCTCTCAACCAACAGGACCTGTGATGACGCGCATTTGATCCCGAGTCACGTGGTCTGCGGGCGGTCACATGGTCCGCGACCAGGAACCCGGAAACGGTGAGCACAAGCGGCGGTCTGCAACACACGGCACGTGGTGTGCCCAGCCACCTGCACCGTGTGGTGAGACTTGCCTGCTCTCTCCATCCTCAGACTGTCACCGGGGTTGTGTAGGGGTGCACAACTCCATTAGGTGAGTGGCCTCTTGGCCGTTTTCTCCATATCAATCCACAAGGTCCTTCACATAGCGCGCTTTTTCTCCTTCTCTCCCTCCCTACATCAACTTGGCACTCTCTTCAAGGAGACACTTTACCCCTTCAACCATTTAAATATTATGTAATTGTGAATGGCAATAGATAAAGATTTATGACAGTTATTTCTATGTTCCTAATTACACTTCATCCATACATAGTGATGTATTGTACCTGTGTATGGATGGTGGATACATAGACAGAAGGCCGGGTGGGCACATGACACATTTTGCTCATTAACTAAATAAAAGTTCAAATATTATTCGAGAATGAAGGAAATGAGGAACGAGAGGGAAAGACACAATCGATTGATAGGAGATAAATCAGCAGATAATATAAGGCTACTTACACTCCACTAACTGTAAACCCTCAGAGGAGTTCCGTCCGGCAGTTGCTTATATATCAGCGTCACAACATTCCGTGACCTCATAACCGACAATCACCTACAACCAATGCACTGGACATGAATGGTCTTCTAACCTCTTATGGACACAACTGGTTTTAGCCTTAAAGAGACAGACCATTTTACATTATTTATGTTTTTATCATTGCATTGCATTATTTTTTTCTATAATTTAGTCTTACTTTGCCATGTTTTTTTGTGACATTTTTTTTTTCTTATTTAGCATTTAGGAAGGAGTGAAAATATCCTCCAAAACGCGTTTAGCGAATACTACATCTAGCCAAATTTATCCAGCCGTTGAACTACAAGTTACAGCATCTTTGAGTGTACTATTATCAAATTCTAATGCATTAATAAGCATTCTGTATGAATTGTGGTACCACGAGCTGCAGCATTTTCTTCACACGGTAGTTTTTAAGAAAAATAAAAGATGAAAATTCTAAATCCCCACTTTTCCTGCAATAATAATTCAGAAATAAAAAAAAATAAGCATCTTTAGTATCGCTGCATCTGGAAAAATCCTGATAAAAATATGAAATTAATAAACTAAAACAGTAAATGCCGTAATGAGAAATAAAACACAAACTTAAAAAAAAACTGAAACTCAAAGAATTGCAGTTTTTTTTTTTTATTTTGGCCACCACATTGTCTTAAAAATTGCAATAAAAAGTAATCATAAAGTTTTAATTTCCCCCAAATTTTATCATTTATCACATTATCAAGTGTCAGCTTTCCATCAGTGATGTACCACTAATGGCGGCAAGTCTCCTGGCTGCTATGCGGCCCGTGAGTTGGGGTGGTCAGTGCCAGTGGTGGCACCACCCCACCACCCGGCTTCGCACTTCCAACTGTATCGGCATAATGGATGCCAATACAGTTGAAAGCAATTATAGAGGAGAAAGCATCAGCTGACGTCTCAGCGGCCATTATATTATATGGAGGGTTATGTGTAGCTATTATATTATATGGAAGGCTATGTGGGGGCCATTATATTCTATGGAAGTCTATGTGGGGGCCATTATATTATATGGAGGGCAATATGGGCCCATTATATTATATGGACGGCAATGTGGTTCCATTATTTTATATGGAAGGCTATGTGGGATCATTATACTGTTTGGAGGGATATATTGGGACCATTATACTGTTTGGTGGGATACGTGGGGCCGTTAAACTATGTGGTGGCTATTTTACTGTCTGGAGTGCTATGTGGGGGCTATTATAATGTTTAGAGGGCTATGTGAGGGCCATTATAATGTTTAGAGGACTATGTGAGGGCCATTATAATGTTTGGAGGGCTATGTGAGGGCCATTATAGTGTTTGGAGAGCTTTGTCGGGCCGTTATACTGTTTATGAGGATTAGTGGAGGCCATTAGAAAGTGTAGAGGTTTGTGTGGGGTCCATCATACTGTGTGGGATCATCATATTGTATGGAGGGCTGTGTTGGAGTCACAGTTAGGGCATCATACTGGCTTGGGGGTCATCATACATTGCCAGGTGGGTACAGTAGGGTCATCATACTGTGCATTTGGAGGGTGCTGTGCAGGAATTCCCTGTGGTGGGTATCATACTGTGTTTGGGGGGGCACTTTTTGTTGGCATCATATTTTATGAGGGCACTGAAAGAGGAATCTAGGGGCATCAATAGAAGGTAAATTACTCTGTAAGGGCTGCAAAGTTGTGAGATATGCTCTTCTGTGCCCCACAGAATATATATATATATATATTTTTTTTTCTTAGAGAGGGGAGTAGGGGTGATTAGAAGCTCTGTAATGTGGTCCCATGATTTTTATGTATGCCTCTGCTTGCCACGCTAAAAATAAAAAAAAAAAGCCCTCATAGAGGTTTATTGACGGAAAAATAAAAAATTACATGTCTCAGACAATAGCAACAGAAAACTAAATAAAAAATATATATATCAAGTTTGGTATCGCTATAATTATACTGAATTGTAGAATCATATTACCAGGTCATTTTTGCCACACAATGAACACTATAAAAACAAAATGGAAAAAAAAAATGTCATAATTGCATTTCCTTCACAAATTCACGGCACTTGAATTTTTTTTCCTGTTTTCCAGTACATTGTATGTACAAATGAATTGAGTTATTCCAAACTACAACTCATCTAGGAAAAGAAAAAATTCCCCATCTGCCTTTTTTGACGGAAAACTGAAAAAGTTATGGCTCTTGGAAGAAAGGGAGGAAAAAAGCAAAAACAAAAAATCGCTCTATTGAGAAGGGGTTAAAGACAAAATCATAATGACCGCCGTCACGACCAGGACCTGTTGCTTGCACGCTGAAGTCAGCTGCAGGTTTCAGAAGAGGACCCCGCACGGCGGAGGAGAAGAGGGAAGGTGAGGATAATGGCTTTTTTTTTTTATAGACATTACAGAACAGAGGCAAAACAGGGGATATATACCAGGATGGGGCACAGGGTAAGTGACTTATATACTAGGATGGGGGATGTACTGTATATACCAGAATGGAACACATGATGGACACATATACCAGGGTGAGGGACTTATATACAAGGATGGAGAGCATCAGATGCAGAGGAGGAATTGACGCGCCCCCTGCGCTGTGGGGTACTCGACAGCCGGGCCTCTGCGTATGCCGGTGGGGGATATCATGGTGGCTGGCCCGGTCTGTGACCCAGGGCTGTCAGTAAAAAAAGGGGAATATTTATAGGGAATTTGGAAAGTTTATGACGCCAACTGTGGAATGCAGCTAAGGGGAGCCGCCGCTGCGGAGCAGTCCTCTGGAGCTGGTGTTACGGCAGCAGGGATGGTGTGGCTCTCCACAGGTAGAGCTGGCTCCAGGGACGTGTAGGGGTGAATGGTGGATGGTGCAGGGGAGAGACGGCAGGATGGTCCCGGAAGAAAGACGGACACTCACACCGGGGTAAGCTTCAGTACCTTTACTGGTGATGCTGCAGGCACGGTCCAGGGTACTCCGGGCGAAGGGCGCACTTTTGGACTCTCCCCAGTGAGCGGGTATAGGGCCTCCTGCTCCGTGGCTTTACTCTCTGAGCTTCTGACCTGCCTGGAGCTAGGCCTAGCTTGGTTACTGTCTCTCTTTGCACCTGCTGACCTGGCGGTAGGGCCTTCTCCTGGAGATCAATCTCCCTGGACGCTGGGGCCTCCGTGACTCCTAGCCCTGTTACTGCAATCAGTATTTGGTGAACCTGGGACCTGTGTCCTCCAGGGGTTCCGGTGGTTCCTACTGGGTATAAAGGGTCCCTGTAGGTGCGGACCTGGTGTCCGATATATATGTATCGGGGTGAGCCTGGTATGCTCCTCTGCCCCCTCGCTACTTCTTCCTTCTCCTCTCGCCTTCGGCTACACTCAGGGCCCTCACTAGGCTTTCACACGTGCTGTAGGCCTTGGCTCGCCTAAGCACAGCAGCCAGCGTGCTACCTCTTCGCTGCTCTCTGAGCGTCAGCACGCTCTCAGACTCCCTCTCAGTCTGACTCTCAACTCTCAACTCCAACACCGAACACTAAACTGGAACTGAGCTGCCTGGCTCCATCCTCCCTATATATATCCCTAATGGGCTCCCTCTGCTGGTCTGAGGTGGTAGGGTGGAGGTGTGTGAATGTGTGAGGGTCTCTTGTGGAGAAGCCCATCTATGCACCCTTCTGGGATCTGTGCCACCAGTGCGTAGCAGGGCGCCACAGAATGATGGGAGAGGGAGTGTCACATGAACCTCCTTCCTCCATCATTGCTTTCAACTGTATCGGCATCTGGGGGTTCTCACTGGCCAGAGGGGCAACCCAATGCGGCACTGACACCGGTTCTCCCCAGCTCATGGGCCCCATAGCAGTCACGTGGCCTGCCACCATTGGTGGTACGTCACTGCCCAGGACCCAAGCGCTGCAAGGCATGTTGTATGTTCAACTACTGCCTAGAATGTTGAGTTTTGTGGGTTTGAGACCTGGGAGAGGTTCGCAAAAAAAAATAATTATAGGTTTCTAATAGTGATGGGCGAGCACAAAAATGCTCGGGTGCTTAATGCTCGGGTTGAGCAAATTGGAATACTCGGGTGCTCAACTCAAGCAACTAGCCCAATGTAAGTCTATGGGAAACTCTAGCATTTTTCAGGCGGCTCCACCCGGCCTAAAAATTGCCCAAATCGATGGGAACAGTGCTCAAATGACATGGGGACAGCATGGGGAAGACCCCTGGAAGCAGTTCTGACTCCCAGGTCACTGCTGTCAACAATGTTGTCAGAGGTATTACGCCACTTTTACAGACTCACAATAAAACATACAAAAACGAATCCAAAATGGATTTTCCTGAGAAATATGTTAAGGATCCTTTCCAGGGTAATGACTTGTATGTAAGATAAAATAAATAACCAAAACCAAAAATACTCCTCCACACCTTGGGCTGTGTTCATACGTAGAGTTTTTGATGCGTTTTTGCACTTTTGTATTGCTTTCAACCAAGACAAATGCATTCACTGGGAAATGTCATTTTAACATTTTACAACCTTATCTGGCGATGTGGTGTGTGACATATCATCAGACACATGCATACAGTACTGAAAAGAAGTGGGAACAGCTTGGGGAAGACCCCTGGAAGCATCTCTGTCTCCCAGGTCACTGCCTAAAAGTGTGCCCATCATAAGTGATCCTTGGCGCATGTGAAGATGCCTTCTGCCATGCACCTGTCGTTGCAGACTTGCAACAATCACCGTCCATGTTCTTGTCCCAGTGCGGCGTTCATTTGTCCTTACCCCATTCTTTGGAATGCAAGCACAAGTATGCAGCCAGCCACCCACCCACAGGCTGCAATACTATACTGCCAAATTTTTTACAGCTGCTTGCACTAGAAATGTGGCCTTTTATGCAGCCACTATTTCTCCCGGTATCGTCTCCGCCTTCCACAAGCATGGGTCCCACAACATTACCGTTGCCCTTTCCAGTGCACTTACTGGGAAGGACCGCCTAACCACAAACACGAGGACAGGTGAATGTGGCCAGGGATGGTACGGAGCCAGTCCACATTAAAAATGCAGCCATAAAGTGGCCGGGAAACTTCCCACAAACTTCATAGTGCCAAGGTGAGGCAATGATGATGATAGAAGCCACCATCTGCTTAGTTTTCTGTTACTTGCAATGCAAGCGCAAGTATGCAGCCAGCCACCCACCCACCCACAGGCCACAATACTAAACGGGTCCCACAACATTACCCGTGCCCTCCCCAGTGCACTTACTGGGAAGGACCGCCTAACCACAACCACGTGGTCAAGTGAATGTGGCCAGGGACGGTACAGAGCCAGTCCACAGCTTTTTTTTGCTGAGAGTTGTATTTCACCACAGCCATATTCTTTAGCTTTGTGAAAGGACTTGGGAAACCATATCTACTCCAGCTGTCATTTCTCACAGGAGGTCCTCTAAAGCTGCTTTCACTTGAAATGTGGCCTTTTAGGCTCGTGGAGGCGGAAGCTTTTCAAAGCCTCATGACAGCGGAGGCCGGGTGCCCATACTCGGTCCTCAGCTGCCACTATTTCTCCCGGTGTGGTCTCCGCCTTCCATAAGCATGGGTCCAACAACATTACCCGTGCCCTCCCCAGTGCCCTTACTGGAAAGGACCGCCTAACCGCAAACAGGTAACTGTGGCCAGAAATCGTATGGAGCCAGTCCACAGCTGTTTTTGCTGAGAGTTGTATTTCACCACAGCTATATTCTTTAGCTCAGTGAAAGGACTGGCATAGAGAGAAACCATATCTACTCTGGGTGTCATTTATCCCAGGAAGTCCACTAACAATTTAAAGACACATAGAGCAGGGCCACAGTAACAAGTACAACATGTTTCCATTAGAAAGGAGAAGGTCTGCTATACAGTTATAGGGTATGCAGTGAGTCCAACGGCTGACCAAATTTAAGAAAAACCCCACTAACAATTTAAAGACACATAGAGCAGGGCCACAGTAACAACAAATTCCCATTAGAAAGGAGAGGGTTTCCCATAGTGTTGGCCTATACAGTGAATGCAAGGGCTGCCAAAAATTGGGAGGCAATCTAATTTCCCTTGGAAGAGACTTAGAGGGCCTCATAAAAAATGTTCCCATTAGAAAGCTCTCCTATAGTTGTAATGCCCATGCACTAAGTGTATGGGCTGACAAACATTTACCCGTGGGGGGTATATATGAACATACTGTATAAAAAAATTTTTACGGGCATCATAAAAACTAGTGTTAAGCGAGCACTAAAATGCTCGGGTGCTCCAAGCTCGGGCCGAGCTCACCGTGATACTCGGGTGCTCGACCCGAGCAACGAGCCCAATGTTAGTCTATGGGAGACCCGAGCATTTTTGCGACGGCACCCCCGGCAGTCTGTAGAAAGCCTAAAAAGTGCCGAAAACGATAGTGACAGTGCTCAAAAGACATGGGGGCAGCATGGGGATCGGCCCTGGAAGCATTTCTGCCCCCCAGGTCACTGCTGTCAACAACGTGGTCAGAGGTATTAAGCCACTTTTACGGGCTCACAATAAAACGTTCAAAAATGAAACTGAAACTGCTTTCCTGTGAAATATGTTAAGGAATTTCCTTTCCAGGGTAAAGATTTGTGTATAAGGTAAAATAAATAACCAAAAACAAAAATAATCCTCCACACCTTGGGCTATGTTCACAAGTAGGATTTTTCATGCGTTTTTGCACTTTTGTATTGCTTTCAACCGTGACAAATGCATTCACCGGGAAATGTCATTTTAACATTTTACAATCTTATCTGGCCATGTGCTGTGTGACACATGCATACAATGCTGAAAAGATAAGGGAACAGCATGGGGAAGACCCCTGGATGCATCTCTGACTCCCAGGTCACTGCCTAAAAGTGTGCCCATCAGAAGTGATCCTTGCCGCATCAGAACATGCAGACTTGCAACTATCCCCGTGCAAGTCCTTGTCCCAGGGCAGTGTTCAATTGTACCTCCCCCATTCCTTGCAATGCAAGCGCAAATATTCAGCCAACTACCCACCCGCCGTCTGCAATACCATACTGCTAGCTTTCACTTGAAATGGGGCCTTTTAGTTTGGAGGAGGCCGAAGCTGGCCACTACCTCATGGCTGCTTCGGCAGTGAGGTATCCATACTCAGTCTCCAGCCTACCGGCAGCCGGGTGTCCACGCTCGGTCCCCAGCCACCAGGGGGTGGCCGGGTGTCCATATTCGGTCCCCAGCCGCCCCGTGGCCGGGTGTCCACACACGGTCCCCAGCCGCCCCTATTTCTCCTGTCACCTTCCCCCACACTTTTCTTAGCCTGGCCTGCTTTAGGGCAGCATTGGACGAGCCCACCAGAGAACCAGACTCCTCGGGTGGGCCCTGGCTTTTCCATCAGGGGAGTTGAGAGTGCCAAGGTGAGGAGCATGATGATGATGATAGAAGTTAGTGTGGCGCCCCTGAGGGTTCAGTCGCCACAGAGATACTGCACCTCACCCCGAGGTGTGGTGTCTCCCTTCTCTCAAGTAAGATGGGAGTGCTGCACGGAACCCCAACCACCTACATCCAACACAACACTGCTCCAGGCCAGCAGGAGGG
The DNA here is from genome assembly GCF_046119375.1 of Phyllobates terribilis. Lineage (NCBI taxonomy): Eukaryota > Metazoa > Chordata > Amphibia > Anura > Dendrobatidae > Phyllobates > Phyllobates terribilis. The sequence goes on from NW_027362773.1 coordinate 108,523,747, forward strand.
GCAAGACGCAATGTAGTTTTCTGCTGATCCCTGGCCCTGGCTGGAGTATGGGGGGGAACCTAAAGATAGGGGGAACCAATAGTGGGTGTGGGTGGCGGAAGTTGATACACGGAGCACATATACAGTAGGTATATAATAGGAAGCCATATTAGTAGTGTTGAGCGAACATGCTCGACACTGCTCGGTACTCGCCCGAGCATCACGCTACTCGGGATGTTCGGCGAGCACCAAGCATTTCCGGGTTACTCGGGCGGGAGCTCGGGTCTCCGCCCTGCATGTTTGGCGCTCTTTACAGAGCCAATGAACATGCAGGGATTGCCAGCCAGTCACTGTAATGCCGCAGCCATGTTGTTTGTGGGCATTACAGTGATTGGCTGGCCGCACAGCGTCACCTCGAGTATTTAAAACCGGGCGCCGCCATCTTGGACACAGTCGCTCCGGATCAGACAGTGTAGGGACAGCGCTGCTGATTTAGGGAGAGATATATCCTGCAAAATAGTTAGTGTAGGGTCTGTAAAGGCTGCCAGATCAAACAAACAGTCCTTCTCAGGACTAATATCCATCCCAGGTATATCAGGCAGGCAGGCAGGCAGGCTGTATAGGAGACGCAGTGGTTATACCAGCAAACGCTGCATTACAGTCCTGTGTGCTGCTCCTGTTGCTGAAATTGCTGGACTTAGCTCCAGGTCCCGGGGGCCAGGAAAAATCCTTTTTTTTTTATCTAAATCCTCTTTTTTTTTCCTCCTTCACAATGTACAAATACCCATCTTATTAAGCTTTTGGTGCCCCCCCCCCCAAAAAAAAAAGTGTGCCTCTGATTTTTCAGACACAAATATATCTGTTGAAAATAGTCTGGTGTAGGCCAGAGAAATAGAAGTGTGGTTTTGCAGTTCTATGGGCCATTTGTATCTAAAAAAAACAATTTGAGTGTGTCGCTCACTGTTCAGCGCAAATATATATATATTTTAAAAAGCCTGATATACACCAGTAAATTATTACTGTGGTTTTGATGTTCCACGGTAAAACATCTCTATTATCCTGTTTTTGGCATTTTTTGCTGTATAAAAATAATAATAGTGTCTCCCTGATTTTTCAGACACAAATATATCTGTTGAAAATAGTCTGGTGTAGGCCCGAGAAATACAAGTGTGGTTTTGCAGTTCCACGGTACAAACCTCTGTATTATCCACTTTTGGGCCATTTGTATCTAAAAAAAACAGTTTGAGTGTGTCGCTCACTGTTCAGCCGCAAATATATATATATTTTAAAAAGCCTGGTATACACCAGTAAATTATTACTGTGGTTTTGATGTTCCACGGTAAAACATCTCTATTATCCTGTTTTGGGCATTTTTTGCTGTATAAAAATAATAATAGTGTCTCCCTGATTTTTCAGACACAAATATATCTGTTGAAAATAGTGTGGTGTAGGCCAGAGAGACAGAAGTGTGCTTTTGCTGTTCCACGGTAAAAAATCTCTATTATCCTGCTTTTTGCATTTTTTGCTGTAAAAAAAAAAAAATAGTGTCTCCCTGATTTTTCAGACACAAATATATCTGTTGAAAATAGTCTGGTGTAGGCCCGAGAAATACAAGTGTGGTTTTGCAGTTCCACGGTACAAACCTCTGTATTATCCACTTTTGGGCCATTTGTATCTAAAAAAAACAGTTTGAGTGTGTCGCTCACTGTTCAGCCGCAAATATATATATATTTTAAAAAGCCTGGTATACACAGGTAAATTATAACTGTGGTTTTGCTGTTCCACGGTAAAAAATCTCTATTATTCAGGTTTTGGTAGTTTTTTCCGTAAAGAAAAACAGTAGTGTCTCCTGACTGTTGTGACACAAAAATATATCTGTTGAAAATAGTCTTGTGTAGGCCCGACATCCCAGTGTGGTTTCGCAGTTCCACGGGTCAAATCGCTGTACTATCCAGTTTTGGGCCTTTGGTATCTAAAAAAAAAGCAGTTTGAGTGTGTCGCTCACTGTTCAGCCGCAAATATCTCTATTTAAAAAAGTGTGGTATACCCCAGTAAGCAATAACTGTGGTTTTCCTCTTCCACGGTTCTAATCTACTCTTTATTACCCTTTTTCCATTGATAGTGCAAGTGTAAGCTATTTTACTTCATTTACAATGGGCAAGGCGCGTGGCAAGGGACGTGGAAGTGGACGTTCTGGTGATGGTTCGTGCAGAGGACGGGGCCGTGGCCAAGGTGAAAATGTGCCACAACCAACAGCCACATCTTCTCGCTCCCACTTTTTGACCGAATTACTAGGGAAGCACAGAACAACACCAGTATTGAGAACTGATCAGTGTGAACAGGTTATTAATTGGATAGCAGACAATACTTCCAGTTACCTGGGCACCACCACCTCCGGTCTGTCTTCCATACGGTCAACTCTTAGTAGCCGTGAGTCTCGACCGCATACTCCTCCTCACCCTGATGCTCCTTCCTCTCACCATGCCAAGTGTCGTCAGACAGCAAGTGATCCCACACTTGGACACTTTGAAGAGCTGTTCACTGGTCCATTTCCATATTTGGGCCCCTCGCCTGATACGCTTGAAGTGGTGGAAGAGGAGATCCCATGTTGCAATGCCCAAATATTTGAACAGCGACGGCCACAGGAAGTCGACGTTGGCAATCTGTCACAAGAGGTGGACGATGACGAGGTACAATTGCCAGGAAGTGAGGAGGAGGATCGTGGTGCGCAAGTGGAAGAGGAGGAGGTGGTGGATGATCTAGTAACTGACCCAACGTGGAAGGAGGACATGCAGAGCGAGGCCAGCAGCACACAGGGAGAGGGAGGCACAGTACCCCAACAGGCAGGAAGAAGCAGTGTGGTGGCCGCAGACAGAAGGCAGGCAACCGTTCCCCGTAACACCAACACGAGGGACGTTGCCAGTACAAGCGGTAGGTCTTCCAGAGTCTGGAATTTTTTTAAAGACTCTGCTGATAACCCCAAAAAGGCCATATGTTCCACCTGCCATGCCAGCATCAGCAGGGGTGACAAAACTACCAGCCTGACCACCACCAGCATGATCAGGCACATGGCAGCAAAGCACCCGACTTTGTGGGGCGAAACCCAGGGTCCACGACCAGTGTCAGCGGGTGTCACCACTGCTTCTTCCACTGTTGTGCGTGCAATAGAACCCCCTGTTGTGTGTGCAAGACAATCCCCTGTCCATACTGCATGTAAAGATGCCCCCTCCTCTCAGTCTTCACTTGTTATGGCAGTTTCTCAAGAAACAGCATCAACGTCCACGTCCACGTCCCACCGCAGCGTTCAATTGTCCATATCCCAGACCTTTGAACGAAAGCGGAAATTCGCAGCTAAAGCCCCACAGGCCACAGTCCTAAATTCGCACATTTCACGACTGCTTGCATTGGAAATGCTGCCTTTTAGACTGGTGGAGACGGAATCCTTCCGCAATCTTATGGCGGTGGCCGTCCCTCGGTACTCGGTCCCCAGCCGACACTATTTTGCCCGGTGTGCCATCCCCGCACTACACAAGCACGTGTCCCAAAGCATCTGCCGTGCCCTCAACAACGCAGTTACTGGGAGAGTCCACCTGACAACGGACACGTGGACAAGTGCTTGTGGCCAGGGACGGTACATCTCTCTGACGGCACACTGGGTAAACATAGTGGAAGCCGGGACCCAGTCGGACCTTGGGACGGAACACATCCTCCCCACACCGAGGATTGCGGGCCCTATGTCAGTCAGAGTTGCCCCCACAGTGTACAGCTCCTGTGCATCCTCCTCCTCCTCCTCCTCCTCATGTTCAGCCTCCATCTCAGATATCACCACATCAGTTACAAGCTGGAAGCACTGCAGTACTGCCTCCGCCAAGCGGCAACAGGCTGTGCTGAAACTCATAAGCTTAGGTGATAAACCTCACACTGCTTGTGAGTTGTGGACAGCTGTGAAAGAGCAGGCAGATCTGTGGCTGAGACCGCTGAACCTACATCCCGGCATGGTCGTGTGTGACAATGGCCGTAACCTGGTGGCGGCTCTGAGGCGAGGTGAGATCACACACGTACCATGCCTGGCTCATGTGCTTAACCTCGTGGTTCAGCGGTTTCTTAAATCGTACCCCGAGTTGCCAGATCTGCTCGTGAAAGTACGCCGCCTGTCAGCTCATTTTCGCAAGTCGGCTACAGCTTCCGCCGCCCTTGCTGTGTTGCAGCAGCGTTTGCAGCTTCCGGCACACCGACTGGTGTGTGATGTCCCCACACGTTGGAACTCTACCCTTCACACGTTGCAAAGGATTTGTGAGCAGAAGAGAGCAGTTGTGGAGTACCAGCTGCAACAAGGCCGTCGATATTCAGGTCAGACTCCACACATAAGACCTCAGGAGTGGACCTGGATGTCTGACATATGTACCATCCTGACAAACTTTGAGGAGGCCACCAAGATGGTGAGTGGCGATGACGCCATCATTAGTGTCAGCATCCCACTTGTCTGTCTTTTGCAACGCTCTCTGCAGAGAATTAAAGAGGAGGCATTGCAGCCAGAGTATGATGAGATGGATCAAGAAGCCGTAGCGGGCGATTACACACAGCCCAGCCTTATCTCATCCCAACGTGCATTGGGGGACAATGAGGGAGAGGAGGAGGAGGAGGAAGAACAGGAGCTGCTATCATGCGTTGTAGACGGTAGTACCTGTACAAGTGTCATACCGTCGGTACAGCGTGGGTGGCCTGAGGACAGGGGGGAGGAGGAAGAGGAGGAGGATGAGGAGAGCATGGTCAGTCGTCATCTTGGTGAGGACACGGAAATCTTGCCCGTTACCAGTCTGGCACGCATGGCTGACTTTATGTTACGCTGCCTTAACCGTGACCCTCGCGTTGTCAAAATGTTGGGTGACAGTCATTACTGGTTGGTGACACTTGTAGACCCCCGCTACAAGGAGAACTTTCACTCTCTTATTCCTGAGGTGGAGAGGTCTACAAAAATGGGGCAATACCAGAAGGCCCTTGCTGCAGAACTCTTAAAAAAATTCCCATCTGAGCACGCTAGCGGCAGAGGTCACAGTTCGTTGCCCAACCAAGGCGTACAGGCGAGAGAGATGCAACTCCAATCCAGCAGAGGCAGGGGAACACTGTCAACGTTCTGGGACAGTTTTCTGACACCCGCCCAGCTTACAGGCCCTGAGGCGCGGGGTACTCTCACAAGGAGTGGAAAGTTTCAAAAGATGGTGAGGGAGTACCTTGCCAATCGTACCAGCGTCCTCCGTGATTCCTCTGTGCCTTTTAATTATTGGGTATCCAAGCTGGACACTTGGAATGAACTCGCTCTGTACGCCTTGGAGGTCCTGGCCTGCCCTGCCGCTAGTGTGTTATCAGAGCGTGTTTTTAGTGCTGCTGGGGGAATTATAACTGACAAGTGCACTCGCCTGTCAACTGACAATGCTGACAAGCTGACCCTTATCAAAATGAACAAGGGCTGGATTGGGCCAGACTTCTCATCACCACCAAATGACAGCAGAGTAACATAAAGTCAAATCCACTGTGTTATTTCGGGAGGTGTATTCACATGCACCGCTTCACAACCACACATGGGTATACGCTTCCTCGTTTCGGCTGTTTAATCTTCTTCTCCTTATCCTCAGCCTCCACCACCACTATACCACCAGGGTGCCAGCATTGCAAGTTCCTCCGTCCTAATTTTTGGCAGCTTTTGCTGGGAAAGCATAAGCAAATACCATGGGACACCCACTCCCCAATAATGGGACTTATGTTTGTAATATGCTGTACTGCATGGCTCTTGTAAGGGGCATTGCAAGTTGCTCCGTTCTAATTTTTGTCAGCTTTTGCTGGGAAAGCATAAGCAAATACTATGGGAGACCTACTCCCCAATAATGGGACTTATGTTTGTAATATGCTGTACTGCATGGCTCTTGTAAGGGGCATTGCAAGTTGCTCCGTTCTAATTTTTGGCAGCTTTTGCTGGGAAAGCATAAGCAAATACTATGGGAGACCCACTCCCCAATAATGGGTTCTTATGTTTATAATATGCTGTACTGCATGGCTCTTGTAAGGGGCATTGCAAGTTGCTCCGTCCTAATTTTTGGCAGCTTTTGCTTGCAAGGCATAAGCAAATACTATGGGACACCCACTCCCCAATAATGGGACTTATGTTTGTAATATGCTGTACTGCATGTGACGCGCCCCCTGGGCCGTGTGTACACGTGTGTGGGATACCCGGTGCCGGGTCTCTGGGGTCTGTAGTCTCCGTGGCGGTGACCCGGTCCCGTGGCTCAGGCTGGTCAAACCAGTGGCAATCTTTCTTAGGTTTTGAGGTTAATTGTCCGACTGCGCCACCCGTGGATTGCGGTCAGGGAGTACCACCGCTGCGAGGCAGACCGCTGAGGCTGGTGTTGTGTGCGCAGCATAAATTGGGATAACTCCCCTCGGGAGGAGTATAGCCTCAGGGCAGTGAGTGTGGATGATGGGGGTGATGGTGCACGAGCGCAGCAGGAATGACTCAGAGTCTTTGCAGTGCAGTTCAGGGTCTTTACTGATGATTATAAGGTAGACCCTCCCGGGAGTACTGGCTAGCATAAGAGGCTTGGTCAGTCTGTGAGCAAGCAGGAGTTCCCCTGGCCAGGTGGAGTTGTAGGCCTCCCCGTCTGTCTGCACTCTTCCTGGCTACCTTGCTGTAAGCGGGTAGAAGTAGCCCACGTCCCTGAGTGTACCGTGTAGTGCTCACCCGTATGGCTGGTGACTTGGGGCCTTCTGTTAGCCTCCGCTCCACGATGGCGGTGCTGGTCCCTTGCTTGTGACTGAGCCTCCGGGCTTCTATGGCCAGAGGACCTGAAATCCCCTGCCGGCTGGTTTCTGCTGCTGGATATATAAGTCCTCACAGCTTCGGACTCCTGTGTCCGGTTCCTATTGTCTTCTGCCAGGGCGAGCTCTGCTCAGCTTCCAGCCCCTCGTCTTTAGCTCCTAGCTCCTACAGAGCTCCTTGCTGTTACTTTCCCTTGCTATCACTCTGACTCTGACTGTTCTCTGTTCTCTGACTCACTCAACCCCACCCCAGATCCAGTTTATAAGGGCAGAATTCTCCCCTCCCAGGACTGGGGCAGGAGCATGTTGCATGTTTAAGGGATCCTGACCAGGAAACCTCCCACTTGCTCTCCGACGTAATCTCTATTACTGTGGTGACCAGACCCCTGGGGTGCCACACATGGCTCTTGTAAGGGGCATTGCAGTACCTCATAATTTTTGGAAAGCATTCCATTCACTGCTTAGGCCAACAGTGCACAGGAGACCCAGTTGCTATAAATGGCAAAAAAGGTTTAGTTAACGCCCTCTGACCTCCATGTCATTTCCAAGGGGCATTGGAGTGCCTCGAAATTTTTGGTAGGCATTGCACTCACTCTATGCCCTATAACTGTGTAGCCGAACCGCTCCTTTTGTTACAGAAACATATCCTACAAGACATATCTGGTTGACTGGCCTGATATTGATGTGAATGGTCCCTGTTCCTCCTGCGCTTTCTCCTTTGCCACCACCTCATCCATCATTTATCACCTGAAGCTTTGTTTTAACGGGAGTCATAGAACTTGGATAGTAGCAGGAAAACATCCAGCAATCCTCGGAGGAGGTAGGATATGCGCCAAAACGCTGACCTCCTCAGGCCTAGCCGCTACTACATACATACGCTTGCATTACAACAAAACAAAACAGATGCTAACTTCTATCATCCTCATCATGCTCCTCACCTTGGCACTCTCAACTCCCCTGATGGAGGACCACCGGAGGAGTCTGATAGTCCGATGGGCTCGGTCAATGCTGCCCTAAAGCAGGCCACTCTAAGAAAAGTGTGGGAAAGGTTACCGGTACAAATAGGGGTGGCTGGGGACCGAGTATGGACACCCGGCCACCCCCTGGAGGCTGGGGAGCAAGCGGGGACACCCGGCCGCCAGGCGGCTGGGGACTGAGTATGGATACCAGGCCGCTGACACAGCCATGGCGTGGTGGCCAGATTCCGCCTCCACATGCCTAAAAGGCCCAATTGAAAGTGCAAGCAAGCAAGCAGTATGGTATTGCAGCCTGGGGGTGGGTGGGTGGCAGGCTGCATACTTGCGCTTGCGTTGCAAGGAATGGGAGAGGTACAATTGAACACTGCCCTGGGACAAGGACTTGAATGGGGATAGTTGCAAGTCTGCAATGACAGGTGCAAGGTGGGAGGCATCTTCACATGTACCATGAACAGGGGTTTGGCATGCACACACTACAGCGGAATAGGCTCTCCTTCCCACTAAATGCACTGGGGAGGGCACAGGTAATGTTTTGGTATACGCGCTTAATCTTATGTGTAAGGCACACCAGGACAAATAGGGGCGGCTGGGGACTGAGTATGGATACCTCGCTGCCGAAGCAGCCATGAGGTAGTGGCCAGCTTCGGCCTCCTCTAAACTAAAAGGCCCCATTTCAAGTGCAAGCTAGCAGTATGAATTGCAGTCTGGGAGTGGGTGGGTGGCAGGCTGCACACTTACACTTGCATTAAAAGAAAACATAGCAGATGCTAACTTCTGTCATCATCATCATGCTCCTCACCTTGGCACTCTCAACTCCACCAATGGAGAAGTCAGGGCCCACCGGAATAGTCTGGTTCTCTGGTGGGCTCGTCCAATGCTGCCTAAAGCAGGCCAGGCTAAGAAAAGTGTGTGGGGGGATGTTCCAAGGAGAAATGGGGGCGGCTGGGGACCGTTTATGGACACCCGACTGCCCCCAGGCGGCTGGGGGCCGTGTGGACACTCGGCCGCGGGGCGGCTGGGGACTGAGTATGGACACCCGGCCGCCGGGCGGCTGGGGACTGAGTATGGATTCCAGGCCGCCAACACAGCCATGACGTGGTGGCCAGATTCCGCCTCCACATGCCTAAAAGGCCCAATTTCAAGTTCAAGCAAGCAAGTAGTATGGTATTGCAGCCTGGGGGTGGGTGGGTGGCAGGCTGCATACTTGCGCATGTATTGCAAGGAATGGGGGAGGTACAATTGAACACTGCCCTGGGACTAGAACTTGCATGGGGATAGTTGCAAGTCTGCATCTTCTGATGCGGCAAGGATCACTTATGATGGGCACACTTTTAGACAGTGACCTGGGAGTCAGAAATGCTTCCAGGGGTCTTCCCCATGCTGTTCCCATGTCTTTTCAGCACTTTATGCATGTGTCACACAGCACATGGCCAGATAAGGTTGTAAAATGTTAAAATGACATTTCCCGGTGAATGCATTTGTCATAGTTGAAAGCAATACAAAAGTGCAAAAACGCATAAAAAATGCTACTTGTGAACATAGCCGAAGGTGTGGAGGAGTATTTTTGTTTTTGGTCATTTATTTTAACTTATACACAAGTCTTTTCGCTGGAAAGGATGTTCCTTAACATATTTCACAGGAAAAAAGTTTCACTTTCGTTTTATTGTGAGCCTGTAAAAGTGGCTTAATACCTCTGACCACGTTGTTGACAGCAGTGACCTGGGGGTCAGAAATGCTTCCTGGGGCGATCCCCATGCTGTCCCCATGTCATTTGAGCACTGTCACTATCGTTTTGGGCACTTGTTAGGCTTTTAAAAGACTGCCGGGGGTGCCACCGCAAAAATGCTCGCGTCTCCCATAGACTAACATTGGGCTCGTTGCTCGGGTCGAGCACCCGAGTATCACGGCGAGCTTGGCCCGACCTTCGAGCACCCAAGCATTTTAGTGCTCGCTCAACACTACATATTAGGAAAGGAGGTCTTTAATGAGGGCTGTGCAGAGGAACAGTCCGGGAGCAGAGGCTCAAGCAGAGCTCTGCTCCACAGTTAGGGCCCAGGATAGTGGCCTGGAGGGGAGCAGGGAGTAGGCTCCAGTTCTAAGAAGGGATCCCAAGGGGGTACGGCACGTTCAGTACGGCACCCGTACGCCCTGTTCCTGCCCGGTGTCAGGAGGGATCGAGCTTGCCGCATTCTAAACCCCAGGGAGTCAGGTTGGTCCCGCATCCGACGAACAGGAAGGACTTCAGCATACCCGAGCAGGATTGAGAGTGGGCAGCGTAGGGCAACGGTGAGAAGGACCAAGCGTGAAGAAGGTCAAATTAGGCACATCTGAAAGTGGGGTTCTGCCAAGCATACCTAAGCTACTTGAAGGAGGACTGAACCGGTGAACGCAGCGCGACGAGGGAGGCCTTCACCTTTAAAGTGCACTTGTGAATTGCCTAAGAACTGTGAGTAAAGCCTTGGACCACTGCAACGAACAACCTCTGTCTGTTTCTTCACCGGCGCTATCTACCTGCGCCACAATACCCAGCACACCTCACGCACCATTCAACTATTTATCTGTACTGCCCTGAGGCCCGCTCCACCTGTAGGGAGCTGTAGCATCTTAAGCTGCCTTGACACCTGCCTCAGAGGACTGTTGCAGCGCTGGTGACATTCACCAGACACCACAGGTGGCGTCACGAACTATCTGAACTTTTATTATTAATTGCTACCCCTTTTTGTGCACTGACCGCCCTGGGCCAGCCACCCTGATATACTGCTCCAGACAGTAAGGCCCTCGGGGGGCGAGTCATTAGCATCTGCTTTGTTTTCTTTTAATGCTAGTGTGGCACCCCAGGGGTCTGGTTTCCACAGTAACAGCAATGTTATGTCTGAGAGCAGGTGGGAGGTCTCTTGGTCAGGAATCCTATGCATGCCACACCTCCTGCCCAGTCCTGGGAGGGGAAGGACTTCCCCTATATAAACCTAGGGCTGAGGCAGGGTTAGTGAGTAGAGAAGAAGTAGAGACAGAGAAGAGAAGCAGATATAGGAAAAGAACATCAGGAGCTCTGTGGGAGCAGTGCTATAAGGAGTCAGGGGCTGGCAGCTGCAGAGCTCGCCCTGACTGAGAAGCTATCACCGGACCCGGAGTCCGAGGCTGTGGGGACTAATCTTTACCCAGCAGCAGAAACCGCCCGGCAGGGGATTTCAGGTCCTCTGGCAAAGAAACCCGAAGGCACGGTCACACGCGTGGGACCAGCACCGCCGTCGTGGAGCGGACGCCACTAGAAGGCCCCGAGTCACCGGCCATACGGGTGAGCACCACATGGTACACTCAGGGACGTGAGCTACTTATACCCGCCTCTAGCAAGGTAGCCAGAAGAGTACAGTCAGTTTGGGAGGCCTACAACTCCGCCTGGCCAGGGGAGATCCCATCTGCTCAAGGACTGACCAGGCCCCGATCGCTAGCCAGTACTCCGGGAGGGTCTATCTTTATCACCAGTAAAGACCCTGAATTACACCGCATCGTCTCTGAGTGATTCCTGCTACCCCATCATCCACGTCGGCTGCCCTGAGGCCATACCCCTCCCGTTGGGGGTGATACTATCACGCTGCACAATCCTACCACCGGCCTCAGCGGTCTGCCCTGCAGCGGCAGCTCCTTCGCTGCATTCAACGGGTGGCGTAGTCGTCCAACATCTACCGCTAATACAGCGCCACTTAGTCTGACTCCCTGGGCACGGACCGGGTCACCGCCACGAGACTACAACCCTCAACAGATCCGGCTCCGGGTAAGCTCCCGCGTGCGCAACTCTGCGCGACACAGGCCCAGGGGTGCGTCACTAGCGTAAATGTGCAGCCTGGCCCCAGGCTGCAATGCCATACTGCTAGCTTGCACTTGAAATGGGGCCTTTTAGTTTGGAGTAGGCCGAAGCTGGCCACTACCTCATGGCTGCTTCGGTGGCCTGGTATCCATACTCAGTCCCTAGTCGCCCGGCGGCCGGGTGTCCATAAACTGTCCCCAGCCACCCCTATTTCTCCTGTCACCTTCCCACACACTTTTCTTAGCCTGGCCTGCTTTAGGGCAGCATTGGACGAGCCCACCAGAGAACCAGACTCCTCCGGTGGGCCCTGGCTTCTCCATCAGGGGAGTTGAGAGTGCCAAGGTGAGGAGCATGATGATGATGCTAGAAGTTAGCATCTGCTTTGTTTTGTTGTAATACAAGCGCATGTATGTAGTAGCGTCTAGGCCTGAGGTGGTCAGCGTTTTGGTGCATATCCTACCTCCTCCGAGGATTGCTGGATGTTTTCCTGCTACTATCCCAGTTCTATGACTCCCGTTAAAACAAAGCTTCAGGTGATAAATGATGGATGAGGTGGTGGCAAAGGAGAAAGAGCAGGAGGAACAGGGACCATTCACATCAATATCAGGTCAGTCAACCACACATGTCTTGTAGGATATGTTTCTGTACCAAAAGGAGCGGTTCGGCTACACAGTTATAGGACATACAGTGAGTGCAATGCCTACCAAAAATTTAGAGGCATTCCAATGCCCCTTGGAAGTGACATGAAGGTCAGAGGGCCTTAACTAAACCATTTTTTCCTTTTATAACAACTTGGTCTCCTGTGCACTGTTGGCCTAAGCAGTGAATGGAAGGCTTTCCAAAAATTATGAGGAACTGCAATGCCCCTTGAAAAGACGTGGATTACAGCGTACTAAAAACCTTCTGCCCATTATTGGGGAGTGGGTCTCCCTTAGTGTTCGCCTATGCATTGAAAAGCAAAAGCTGACTAAAATTAGGAGGAAATGCAATGCCCGTTGAAAGAGACATGGAGGTCGCAGTAGCTTAACAAGACGGTTTGAATGCCCCTTGGAAAAGTGGTGGAGGTCGCAGTAGCTTAACATGACGGTTTACAGCATCTTAAAAACATTATTCCCATTATTGGGGAGTGGGTCTCCCATAGTCTTTGCTTATGCCTTCCAAGCAAAAGCTGCCAAAAATTAGGACAGAGAAACTTGCAATGCCCCTTACAAGAGCCATGCAGTACAGCATATTACAAACATTATTCCCATTATTGGGGAGTGGGTCTCCCATAGTCTTTGCTTATGCCTTCAAAGCAAAAGCTGCCAAAAATTAGGATGGAGGAACTTGCAGTGCTCCTTACAAGAGCCATGCAGTACAGCATATTACAAACATTATTCCCATTATTGGGGAGTAGGTCTCCCATAGTCTTTGCTTATGCCTTCCAAGCAAAAGCTGCCAAAAATTAGGAGGAAATGCAATGCCCGTTCGAAGAGTCGTTGAGGTTAGAGTTAATTAGAAACAACATTTCAATGCCCCTAGGAAGAGCGGTGGAGTTCAGAGTGGTTTAACAAGACGCTTTTAATGCCCCTCGGAAGAGACGTGGAGGTCGCAGTAGCTTAACAAGACGGTTTTAATGTCCCTTGGAAAAGTGGTGGAGGTCACAGTAGCTTAACAAGATGGTTTTAATGCCCCTCGGAAGAGACGTGGAGGTCGCAGTAGCTTAACAAGACACTTTTAATGCCCCTCGGAAGAGACGTGGAGGTCGCAGTAGCTTAACAAGATGGTTTTAATGCCCCTTGGAAAAGTGGTGGAGGTTGCAGTAGCTTAAAAAGACAGTTTTAATGCCCCTTACGAGAGCCATATGTAGCACCCTGAGGATTCGGCTGCTACAGGGGTATTGCACCTCAACCCAGAGGTGTGATATTCCACTCCCGGGTAAGGATGGAGTGTGGAACTGAGCTCAGATAGACTGCATGCACTACATACATCCCATTCCAGAGGAGCAGGCCGACGGCACTCCCACTTAGAAATGTGCAGGTGCGACCGAGCCTGTTCCTGGCTGGAGTGGGAGGGGGGAGGAACATCCCATGTAGTGTAGGGGCAGATAGGGGGAGCAGTCTGGGTAGTGGTAGGAGCTCATTGGGTGCTGGTCACCTGAGCTCACACATAGAGGGATATATAAGGAGGGCACCAACTTAGAATCAGGGTCAGACGCAGAGGAGCCTGTCAGACGCAGAGAGTCAGGCAGCTGCAGAGGACAAGCCTGCAGAAAGAGGGAGAAAGAAACAACAGCCCTGGAGAGAGAGTGGAGTGAAGAAAGACCCAGAGGGGGACAAAGAAGGGACCCAAGAACCCAAATAAGAACACCGGGTGAGGAGTCAGCAGAAGGGTACCGGAACCCAAGCTGGTGGGGGCAAAGACATTCCCCAGCCAGAGACCGGAGACCGTGGGCAGTGTCTGTCACGGTCACCCACTACATTCACCCTGAAGGCACACCACATGGAGGGTCAGGGAACCTGAGGCCAAAGGTTGCCCAACAGAAGGCCCGAGGGAGCTGGATTTAGGTGAATCACTGGTGGGGACGGCTGAAGTAAGGACAGAGGGAGAGCTCAGGGCCACGCTCCGGACTTGTTTGGGGGTTGGCTGGATCCAGGACCTGGTGGACGCAGCACGGCTCGGGAGGTCACTTGGAGCTAGAGTGACCAGGAACATCTGCAGTAAGTAAAGACCCTTAACTGCACTACCCGAGTCTGTCATCATTACCGGCTGCACCGCACCACCACAACCCCCATCCTCTGCGCCTGTCCCCTCTGAGGCTATACCCCTCCCGTTGGGGGTTATCCCACCAAGCTGCGCATCCACCATCAGCCTCAGCGGACCCTGCTGCAGCGGCGGCCACAGTGACCGCATCACAACGGGTGGCGTAGTCGACACAACGAACTTTAATAACATCAGTAAAGACTGCCACATAACACTGAGCTTGACGCCCTGGGCACGGGACCGGGTCACAGCCGCTCGGAGACTACAACCCCCCATCTGATCCGGTGCCGGGTATTCCCCTCAAAAAGGAATATGTCCCAGGGGGCGCGTCAACTTTGGCGTAGTCGGCAGGATTACGTGCCCGCAACACCCGGGTACTGCGTGCCTGAAGAAAAGTGCAAGTTTACCTCAGAAAGAAGACTCCTGCCGGTTCCGGAGGGTCCACGCCATCGGACTCCATCACCAGTCGTTTCCCGCCGATTGTCCGCCATTTCCAGCTTGTTCCCGCCATCTGCCGAGTTTCCCGCCACTGGGAAGCGATTCCCGCCAAAACCGCAGATTTCCCGCCTTGGAAGAGCAGAGGACGCCATTATGGGCGTGCCAAAGGAGGGCAAGAGGCCACCTCCCATCGTGGGCCGGGACAGAAAATGGCGCCAAAAGTGGAAACCGCCCCCACCAACAGAGACTGTGATGCTGGAGGTGTCTGTCAGCGTGAAAGAACTACCCCTGGAGCTGACAGTCACCGAGTTGCCCCGGGACCGCCCTCGAAGTGGGAGGAGACGAAAGAGAAAAGAAAAGATGGGTGTCGCTTGGAGCAGTCTAGAACGAGCGCACCCGGAGGCGAGGTGTCCAGAGCGAGAGCACCCGGAGTCGAGAAGAGAAAGAGTAGACCCGGGAATGGAGCGGCAGCAGAGCAGCACCGGCCCGCTGGCCAGGAGCCTGCCGGAAGCAGAGCAGAGCAGCACCGACCCGATGGTCAGGAGCCTGCTGGAGTCAACAACCCCGCTAGGCTTAGCGGAGATCCTGGCGCAGCTTCCCCGAGATCGGGAGTGCGCGCGGAGTGCCCTGGAGGGCCTCGCGGGAAGGATGGCCCGAGTGCAGAGGGAGATCCTGGCGGAGTGGGGCCGGGAGATGGCCCAGCAAGCTGGAATCCGTCCACGGAACCCGCTCCCTTGGAAGAAGACACCGACTACCTCTGCGGATGACGCGGGAGGACCCAAGGCCGGAGACGGCGCAGAAGAGGGAGCGAGACGTATGGCAGCAGGTAAGGGGGACGCCTATACCCCATACCGGAAGACCACCCACCTGCCCCAGCTCCCCGTCGCAGAGCCCGAAGGTCCCCCGGCCGTACCCGAGACCGCCATGACACCGCCACCGACTAGGCCCCGACCGGAAGCCGCCGTCGCGACCCCAGTGACGTCACGCGTCGTGACCCGGAGCGTGGCGAAGGAAGGGAAGCCTCCGGCCTGGTCGCAAGGCCTAGCGTTTCCGGGCGCCGCATCCCCAGCAGAGCCATCTACCTCCGCGGAGCCTCCGGCCTGGTCACAAGGCCAGGTGGCCCAGGGTGCCGCCGTGTTAACAGTTCCATTTACCTTCCAGATGCCCCAGGCCTGGCCGCAAGGCCTGGGCAACCTGGGCGCCCCCACCATCGCGCCCGCACCCGTAACATCAAGGGTGCCAAGTCTGGGAGAGGACCCCTTCAGCCAGCTAGCGTGGCCGGACGGGCGGCCCTTCATCTGGCCCAAAGAATTCTTGGAACTGGAGCGACAAAAGAAGTTAGGTCCCCTGCGTGAGCCCCTGATCCCGGCTCCAAAGCCCGTGACTCGGGTCTCGCCTCCACTCGAGGAAGCCCAGTTCGTGTGGGACCCCACGGGAGAAGATTTGATGGGGTTCACCGGAGAGACTCGGGCAGCTGCAGCAGAGCGTACCGAGTGTTGCCGTCAACAGCTGGCAGAGTTCAAGAGAGAGCGGGAGGAGAGGCGGGCCAGAGAGCAATGGGCCCGGACCCGCAGCGCGGAGCAAAAGAGTCGGACCAGAAGGGACCCCTATGCAGCAGATCGTCCCCGTACCATCGGGACGGTAATAAAGTTTAATGCGCAGCATGGGTGGGGCTTCATAAAGGACCGGAACACCATGGGTGACGTCTTCGTTACCCGACGGGATGTCGAGTCTCACCTGCCAGAGGGTCACAAAG
The DNA here is from genome assembly GCF_046119375.1 of Phyllobates terribilis. Lineage (NCBI taxonomy): Eukaryota > Metazoa > Chordata > Amphibia > Anura > Dendrobatidae > Phyllobates > Phyllobates terribilis. The sequence continues at coordinate 108,540,254 of NW_027362773.1, forward strand.
GCCGTGACCTCTACGTCGGTGACGAGGTAACGTTCACCCGGCACAAGTGTGCCAAGGGACCTTACGCCCTCCACGTGCATCGCCTGACAGAGGAGGAGCTGCGGTGTAGGGAGGAAGAGCCAGAAGACCCGGACGGGTTCAAGGCTAGGAGGTACTACGATTAAGAACAGTAGTAAAGAAAAACTGTATATAGTTACCCGTCGGGGTACACAAGTAACCGTGGCTGCTTTAAAGTTTAGTCCCCGTTGGGACCAGTGAACAGTTTAACCCGTGAGTCCCCTACCCAAACCAGGCTGAGGACTGTGAGCAGCCATCCCTTTCCCTTACCTGGCCGGGGACTGAGAACGGCCAAAACTTCCCTGTACATAGTTGCGCTTCCTAAGGCGCCCCCTACTGGTTTTATGAGAAACTGCTTATCAAACGACTGTCGCACTTTACCTGGTCACGAGTTGCACGGTGACCAGAGGAGGAAGAAAGAACGAGACGACGAGAATGTTATAATGATGTTTATATGAAAAAGTTATATATATATAATATTTTATATGTTTTATATGTTTATAAAAATTGTATGTTTTGGTGTTTTTTGTCGTTGCAGCCCGAGGACGTGCTGTGGTTTACCAGGGGGGAATGTAGCACCCTGAGGATTCGGCTGCTACAGGGGTATTGCACCTCAACCCAGAGGTGTGATATTCCACTCCCGGGTAAGGATGGAGTGTGGAACTGAGCTCAGATAGACTGCATGCACTACATACATCCCATTCCAGAGGAGCAGGCCGACGGCACTCCCACTTAGAAATGTGCAGGTGCGACCGAGCCTGTTCCTGGCTGGAGTGGGAGGGGGGAGGAACATCCCATGTAGTGTAGGGGCAGATAGGGGGAGCAGTCTGGGTAGTGGTAGGAGCTCATTGGGTGCTGGTCACCTGAGCTCACACATAGAGGGATATATAAGGAGGGCACCAACTTAGAATCAGGGTCAGACGCAGAGGAGCCTGTCAGACGCAGAGAGTCAGGCAGCTGCAGAGGACAAGCCTGCAGAAAGAGGGAGAAAGAAACAACAGCCCTGGAGAGAGAGTGGAGTGAAGAAAGACCCAGAGGGGGACAAAGAAGGGACCCAAGAACCCAAATAAGAACACCGGGTGAGGAGTCAGCAGAAGGGTACCGGAACCCAAGCTGGTGGGGGCAAAGACATTCCCCAGCCAGAGACCGGAGACCGTGGGCAGTGTCTGTCACGGTCACCCACTACATTCACCCTGAAGGCACACCACATGGAGGGTCAGGGAACCTGAGGCCAAAGGTTGCCCAACAGAAGGCCCGAGGGAGCTGGATTTAGGTGAATCACTGGTGGGGACGGCTGAAGTAAGGACAGAGGGAGAGCTCAGGGCCACGCTCCGGACTTGTTTGGGGGTTGGCTGGATCCAGGACCTGGTGGACGCAGCACGGCTCGGGAGGTCACTTGGAGCTAGAGTGACCAGGAACATCTGCAGTAAGTAAAGACCCTTAACTGCACTACCCGAGTCTGTCATCATTACCGGCTGCACCGCACCACCACAACCCCCATCCTCTGCGCCTGTCCCCTCTGAGGCTATACCCCTCCCGTTGGGGGTTATCCCACCAAGCTGCGCATCCACCATCAGCCTCAGCGGACCCTGCTGCAGCGGCGGCCACAGTGACCGCATCACAACGGGTGGCGTAGTCGACACAACGAACTTTAATAACATCAGTAAAGACTGCCACATAACACTGAGCTTGACGCCCTGGGCACGGGACCGGGTCACAGCCGCTCGGAGACTACAACCCCCCATCTGATCCGGTGCCGGGTATTCCCCTCAAAAAGGAATATGTCCCAGGGGGCGCGTCACATACAGTACAGCATCTTAAAAATATTATTCCCATTATTGGGGGGTGGGTCTCCCACAGTCTTTGCTTATGCCTTCCAAGCAAAAGCTGACAAAAATAAGGACGGAGGAACTTTCAATAATGGCAACACGGACCACGGTCACCCTGGTTGTATAGTGGTGGTGGAGGCTGAGGAGAAGGAGAAGAACATGAAACAGCCGAAATGAGGAAGCGTATACCCATGTGTGGGTGTGAAGCGGAGCATGTGAATACACCTTCCAAAATAACACAGTGGATTTGACTTTATGTTACTCTGCTGTCATTTGGTAGTGATGAGAAGTCTGACCCAATCCAGCCCTTGTTCATTTTGATAAGGGTCAGCTTGTCAGCATTGTCAGTTGACAGGCGAGTGCGCTTATCAGTTATAATTCCCCCAGCGGCGCTAAAAACACGCTCCGATAACACGCTAGCGGCAGGGCAGGCCAGGACCTCCAAGGCGTACAGAGCGAGTTCATTCCAAGTGTCCAGCTTGGATACCCAATAATTAAAAGGCACAGAGGAATCACGGAGGATGCTTGTACGGTAGGCAAGGTACTCCCGCACCATCTTTTGAAACTTTCCACTCCTTGTGAGAGTACCCCGCGCCTCAGGGTCTGTCCGAAGGGAGGGTCTAAGAAAACTGTCTCAGAACGTTGACAGTGTTCCCCTGCCTCTGCTGGATTGGAGTTACATCTCTCTTGCATGTACGCCTTGGTTGAGCAACGAACTGTGACCTCTGCCGCTAGCGAGTTCAGATGGGTATTCTGCAGCAAGGGCCTTCTGATACTGCCCCATTTTTGTAGGCCTCTCCACCTCAGGAATAAGAGAGTGAAAGTTCTCCTTGTAGCGGGTGTCTAAAAGTGTCACCAACCAGTAATGACTGTCACCCAACATTTTGACAACGCGAGTGTCACGGTTAAGGCAGTGTAACATAAAGTCAGCCATGCGTGCCAGACTGGTAATGGGCAAGACTTCCGTGTCCTCATCAAGATGACGACTGACCATGCTCTCCTCCTCCTCCTCCCCCCTGTCCTCAGGCCACCCACGCTGAATCGACGGTATGACAGTTGTACAGGTACTACCGTCTACAGCGCATGACACAAGCTCTTGTTCTTCCTCCTCCTCCTCCTCCTCCTCCTCCTCTCCCTCATTGTCCCCCAATGCACTTTGGGATGAGATGAAGCTGGGCTGTGTGTAATCGACCGCTACGGCTTCGTGATCCATCTCATCATACTCTGGCTGCAATGCCTCCTCTTTACTTCTCTGCAGAGAGCATTGCAAAAGACAGACAAGTGGAATGCTGACGCTAATGATGGCGTCATCGCCACTCACCATCTTGGTGGACTCCTCAAAGTTTGTCAAGATGCTACATATGTCAGACATCCAGGTCCACTCCTGAGGTCTTATGTGTGGAGTCTGACCTGAATATCGACGGCCTTGTTGCAGCTGGTACTCCACAGCTGCTCTCTTGTGCTCACAAATCCTTTGCAACATGTGGAGGGTAGAGTTCCAACATGTGGGGACATCACACACCAGTCGGTGTGCCGGAAGCTGCAAACGCTGCTTCAACACAGCAAGGGCGGCGGAAGCTGTAGCCGACTTGCGAAAATGAGCTGACAGGTGGCGTACTTTGACGAGCACATCTGGCAACTCGGGGTACGATTTAAGAAACCGCTGAACCACGAGGTTAAGCACATGAGCCAGGCATGGTACGTGTGTGATCTCGCCTCGCCTCAGAGCCGCCACCAGGTTACTGTTATGTTCTGCTACCAGAGCTAAGGAAAGAGAGGAGATCTGTCCCTACTATAGGACTCAGCTGAATCCCTACGATGTAACAGGGAACCTGATCCTGCGATCAGACCTGCTAAAGTCCTAAGCTAGTCTGTACGAAGACCTATAGATGTGGGGGAGGAATCCCTACAAGTACTAAGGACTGGGAGGAATATGGGACACCTCCTAACAGAAATAGTAGCAGACAGACGAACAAACAAAATATAAAGAACATAGAGGTCCGTAGACCAAGCAAACTAACAGAGCAAGACACAGAGCACAGGCTAGCTAGAAAGTAGATATACAATGAAGTCCAGCAAAGCCAGAAGGGCGGAGCAGGATTAAATAGGCCAACAAGGTCATGTGACCAGCAAAGGAAAAAACCTAAGAGCAAGGTTCTAACAGTACCCCCCCTTCTAAGAGGATCCTCCGGATCCCCTAGGACCAGGCTTATCAGGAAATCTCCTGTGAAACGCTCTGATAAGTCTGGACGCGGAAACATCATCTGACCTCACCCAAGAGTTATCCTCGGGTCCGAAACCTTTCCAGGCCACAAGATACTGCAAACTACCTCTATACCGTCTAGAGTCAAGGATGCGAGAAATTTCATATTCCCCGTCCTCCACCACCGGAGGAACAGAGGCAGAGGCGTCACCATCCGACACAACAGCTTTTTTTAACAGAGAGACATGAAAGACCGGATTAATTCTCCAGGAGGTAGGAACCTCCAACCTAACAGCAGATTGGTTGACAACCTGAAGCACCTTAAAGGGCCCTACAAACTTGGGACCCAATTTCTTAGAAGGAATCCTCAACCGCAGATTCCTAGAGGACAACCAAACCATGTCACCAACAGCGAACAAAACCTCCTGTCGTTTCCTATCAAAGTAGTCTTTAGATTTTCTGTTGGCCTCCTGAAGATTACCACGCACATCCGTCCAAACTCTTTCCAAATCACCGGAAAAATTCTCCTCCTCAGGCACGGCAGATCCCAACTTGGAGAACGACCCAAACGACGGATGTCTCCCAGAACAACAAAAAAAAGGCGAACAACCAGCAGAAGAAGATGTATGATTGTTCAGAGCAAATTCGGCAAGTGGCAGAAACTCAGACCACCCCTCTTGATTGTCTGCCACAAAACAACGCAAGAACTGCTCAACATCCTGGTTTTTCCTTTCTGTCTGGCCATTAGATTCAGGATGATATCCGGACGAAAACGACAAATGAATTCCCAACCTGTCACAAAAGGCACGCCAAAAACGAGCCACGAACTGAGGACCCCTATCAGAAACAATGTCAGTAGGAACGCCATGAAGTCTGACAATTTCCTTGACAAAGGCCTTAGCGAGAGTTTTAGCGCAGGGCAGTTTGATGAAGGGAACCAAGTGACACATCTTGCTAAAACGGTCCACGACCACCCAGATGACAGTAAAACCCTCAGAGGGGGGAAGGTCAGTTATAAAGTCCATAGCCAAATGTGTCCAAGGAGCACTGGGGACCTCCAAAGGACAAAGCAACCCCGCAGCAGGAGTATGTGAGGACTTAGATCTAGCACATACAGTACATTGGCGTACCCACTTAATGACTTCCTTCTGCCATCCAGGCCACCAAAAACTGCGACCCACCAGTCTCTTGGTCTCAGAGATTCCGGGATGACCTGCCAACCGAGATTCGTGACACTCAACAAACAAATCTCTCCTAAAGGTCCCAGGCACAAACAACCTCCCATGAGGAGTGTTAGATGGGGCATTCTCCTGAGCTTTAAGAATCTCATCTTCCAAAACGGAGTCTAAAGCAGCTATCACAACACCTTCTTGTAAAATGTTTTCCTCTTTCTCAGCACCGACTATGGGAGAAAAACTGCGAGACAAGGCATCCGCCTTAACATTCTTAGTACCAGGGATGTAAGTAACGGAGAAATTAAACCGCGAGAAAAACAGTGCCCACCTAGCCTGACGGGCATTCAGGCGCTTGGCAGCGTCAAGATATATCAGATTTTTATGATCCGTAAGAACCTGAACGGGAAATTCCGCACCTTCCAAGAAGTGGCGCCAGTGTTCAAATGCGAGTTTAATAGCCAATAATTCCCGATTACCAATATCGTAATTCAATTCAGTCTCCGAAAATTTTTTTGAAAAAAAGGCACAGGGATGTAATCCATCCCCGTTATCCTGAGACAATACTGCGCCAACCCCCACAGAGGAAGCATCAACCTCAACCAAAAACGGCCTAGTAACATCAGGCTGCATAAGGATGGGAGCAGAGGTGAACCTCTCCTTGAGATACACAAAAGCTTCAATGGCCTCAGAAGACCACTGAACCGCATCAGCACCTTTCCTGGTGAGATCAGTCAGAGGTTTGACAATACTAGAAAAATTTTTTATGAATTTTCTATAGTAATTGGCGAAACCCAAAAACCTCTGTATCGATTTCAAACCAATAGGCCTAGGCCATTCCTGCACAGCCTGAACCTTAACCGGATCCATCTCAAAACCTTTGCTGGAGATAATGTAGCCCAAAAAACTAATTCTCTGTACAGCGAACTCACATTTCTCCAGCTTAGCAAAAAGCGAATTGTCCATTAATAACTGTAATACCTCACGCACGCTCCGCCAATGAGACTCCAGATCTGGCGAATAAATCAAAATGTCATCCAAATACACAACCACATTTTTACCGATCAAAGGTCTAAGGATGTCATTAATCAGATTCTGAAAAAATGCAGGAGCATTAGTAAGACCAAAAGGCATCACCAGATTCTCAAAATGACCCACAGGAGTGTTAAAAGCAGTCTTCCATTCATCACCCTCCTTCATGCGCAACAGATTGTATGCCCCCTTAAGGTCAATTTTAGAGAACCACTTGGCCCCCAATAACTGGTTAAACAGATCAGGAATCAATGGCAGTGGGTAAGGATTGCGTACCGTAATTTTGTTAATCTCACGAAAATCCAGACAAGGACGTAAACCGCCGTCCTTTTTTTTTACAAAAAAAAATCCAACCGCCACAGGAGACTTAGAGGGCCTAATGTGACCGGCGGCCAAACTTGTCTGTATGTATTCCTCCAAAGCCTTCCTCTCAGGAATAGTAAGGTTAAATAAACGACTTTTAGGAAGAGTCGCTCCAGGGACAAATTCAATAGAACAATCATAGTCTCTATGGGGAGGCAAAACCTGCGAATCTTTCTCAGAAAAAACTCTCCAAAAATCCTGAATAGGAACAGGCAATTCTCCCCTATCCAAAGCTGCAATACGCCCGTTACAACACTTGTCATAACATTTATGGCTCCAGGATTTAATTTCACTGGTAGACCAATCCAGTACAGGATTGTGAAATTTTAACCAGGGCAAACCCAATATTACTGGAGAAGGCAAGTTATTCAACACTACCAAATCCAATTTCTCATGGTGAACACCATTAATAGTGAGAGGAAATTCACAGACCTTGAGAGTAATATTCTTCAAAGGGGAGCCATCCACAGAAACCACAGCAATGGGGGATGATAAAGGTTCAGGTTTTAAATTGAGTTTTTCCACGAATCCCCCATCAATTACATTCAGTGTAGACCCGCAATCAACAAACACCCGAAATTCCATTAATTTTTCCTGAGCAATCGTGGAAGCAGCTAAAAATACACCCTTGGAATTTAAACAGGCAATACGGGCGTGACTGACCATTTTTTTTTCTTTCTTCATACGAAGCTCACAGCCTTTAATCAAATGACCAGATTTTCCGCAATAGAAACACAAGCCTTTCGAAAAACGACGGTCTTTTTCTTGAGAGCGAGGTTCCACCGATCCAATCTCCATCGGTTCACCACTGTTAGTACACACATTCTCATAACCAGAAACTGACATAGCAGAGGATTTGCTCTCATTAACCCTAGCACGCAGTCTCCTATCCACCCGTATAGCTAATTGCATAGCCTGTTGCAAATCCTCAGGTGTAGGATAAGCAATTAGCAGGTCTTTAACCCTTTCACTGAGCCCAGCAAGAAATAGACTTTTCAGAGAAGAATCGTTCCACCCTGTTTGAGTGGACCAACGACGAAAATGTGTACAATATTTTTCGACATTACCTGATCCTTGTTTTAAACGTCTCAACTCAGTCTCAGCTGATGCGACACGGTCAGGATCATCATATAATAGTCCTAAAGCAGAAAAAAAACTATCCACTGATCTGAAGCATGTATCACTAGGTTGCAAAGAAAAGGCCCACTCCTGAGGCTCTTTGCGCAAAAGTGACATTATGAACCCTACGCGCTGGGATTCATCCCCAGAGGAATTGGGTCTCAAACGAAAATACAATAAGCAAGCATTTTTAAATGAAAAAAATTCTCGATGTTCACCAAAAAATAAATCCGGCAAACATACCTTAGGCTCCAAGAAATGTGCTCCAGAACAGTTACTCACGTGCTGACGGAGCTCGGCCACTTCCAGAGAGAGTCCCTGCAGGCGATGAGCCAAATCCTGAACCGACACCATGATGGAACAAAAAAAATCTTTCCTTAGAGAATTTGCTGGCTGGACTTACTGTTATGTTCTGCTACCAGAGCTAAGGAAAGAGAGGAGATCTGTCCCTACTATAGGACTCAGCTGAATCCCTACGATGTAACAGGGAACCTGATCCTGCGATCAGACCTGCTAAAGTCCTAAGCTAGTCTGTACGAAGACCTATAGATGTGGGGGAGGAATCCCTACAAGTACTAAGGACTGGGAGGAATATGGGACACCTCCTAACAGAAATAGTAGCAGACAGACGAACAAACAAAATATAAAGAACATAGAGGTCCGTAGACCAAGCAAACTAACAGAGCAAGACACAGAGCACAGGCTAGCTAGAAAGTAGATATACAATGAAGTCCAGCAAAGCCAGAAGGGCGGAGCAGGATTAAATAGGCCAACAAGGTCATGTGACCAGCAAAGGAAAAAACCTAAGAGCAAGGTTCTAACAGTTACGGCCATTGTCACACACGACCATGCCTGGATGTAGGTTCAGCGGTCTCAGCCACAGATCTGCCTGCTCTTTCACAGCTGTCCACAACTCACAAGCAGTGTGAGGTTTCTCACCTAAGCTTATGAGTAGTGTTGAGCCACCCCCGTAGTGTTCGAGTTCGGTTCGGTTCGTCGAACACCCGTGTGTTCGCCGAACTGTTCGTCGAACTGTTCGTCGAACACCTTCGAACACCGTTAAAACCAATGGCAGGCAAACAAAAACACATAGAAACACATAGAAAACACCTTCAAAGGTGTCCAAAAGCTGACAAACTGCTCTGAAGACACAACTAACACATGGAAAAGTGACAAGTACATATAGTCATGCGAAAAGAAAAGAGGTGGAGGAGTAAAAGGAGGGGGAGACACAGATATAGGCATGTCATGCCCTTCTAAAATCCAAAAAGTGAGAAGTCGACACGTTCAGTCCGCTCCTGCCCGTGCCACCTCCGTGTCGCCGGGTTTATGCCAGAGCCGCGGTGAACCCTGACGGCCAGCCCCCCTCTCCCAATACTGGTGCCTGTCCGCTGGTGGGTCGAGCGAGCCCCCCTGTGGTGGAGGCAGTCTAAGCTTTTTAATTTAAATTGTCTCTCTAATTTGAATGAATACACTTTAAATCCATTTACAAGGATCTATTGGAGGGCAAGTCTCATGCCTGCAGCCGCGTAATTCCAGCTCCAGTAGCGTCCACTAAAGCTGCTGCAGTTAAAAAGCTTTTATAAGGATCGAGCTCGGCTGTCCACCGCAAGGCATCCTACTGCCAGTCCCAGCCCCTATGCCTTGGGGTGCCTCCTGATGCTCTTCACTGAGTATCCCGTGGTCCCGAAGCATTTCCTTTGAAAAAATTAAGTGTCAAAACTACAGGTGGTGTAGCTTGCTTAACAGCCGGGATAATCCGCTGACTAGCAGACACTGCTACTAGGCACAAAGTATTTCCTAGGCTAGATGCAGTTAAAAATTTGTAATTAGATACTCTCGTTGGATGCTGAGAAAGCATTCCATAGAGTCTCCTGGCACGCCATATATGATTCTCTTAAAAAGCTTGGGCTAGGGGTCTAGGGGACCCTTTTATAGCCAAAATCACGGCCCTGTATCGCAATACGTCACCTAGGCTGAAGATAAATGGAACTGTATTACCCTGAGGGCTCGGTTGCTACAGAGGTATTGCACCTCACCCAGAGGTGTGATATCTCACTCTCAGGTAAGGATGGAGTGTGGATCAGGACCCGACACCTGCATGCATTACACCACATTGCCGTGGGGCAGGGCGACCAATATGCCCCTGAGATGGGCACGACAGTCCCTGTCCCTGGCTGGAGTGGGGGGAGGGAACACTGAGGAAGGAGAACCCTGTAGTGCAGGAGCAGGGAGGAAGCAGTTCCTGGGTGCATTGAGAAGGGAGTATAAAAGGTGGGCACCATCTTAGTTCAGTGCAGAGAATTCTGAGCAGAAGTGGCAGGGAGCAGGGGCTCTGCACGAGCTCTGCTCTGGAGGCGGGCCTAGTAACAGAGGCCCAGGCCTGGAAGAGGGAGAAGGAAGGAAGAGGAGCGGAGAAGGCTCCAGGAACGAGGAATGAAGGGATCCCAGGGGTGCGGATGGGCGAGTCGCCACCGCACGCCCGAATCCACCTGCGTGGAGGGGTCAGGCCAAAAGGGGAGACCGGTCCCCTAAACTAGTGGAGGCAGGAAACGACCCTCAGCTAGAAACCGGAGGCTGTGACATTTTATGTGGCGCAGCCCCTCGCTACACCCGCTAGGAAGGCACCACATAGGGTCAGGGAAACTGGCGCCAAGTTTACCAAGAGGAGGCCCGAGGCAGCCGGACAGAAGGGTTGGTAAGAAAGGCCAGACAAAGGACACACAAAGGGGGTCCTGTGAAGCGCTCCAAAGTTATCTGGGAGTTGTCTGAGCCCCTCACCTGGTGAGCACAGTACGACGTGGGCAGCCGTTACCTGCAGACGTGGTCTGGATAATAAGAACTGTGAGTAAAGGCCCTGGACTGCATCACTGACTCCGTGTCGTTACTGCTGCTGCCCTGCACCATCACCCCCATCCTCCGCATACACTGCCCTGAGGCTTTACTCCTCCCGTGGGGAGTTATGCTACGCTCTGCTGCACCCACAACACCAGCCTCAGTGGTCTGCCCTGTAGCGGCGGTTCACTCTGACCGCAATCCACGGGTGGCGTAGTTGGACATTTAAACATCAAAACCACATAAATAGTTCCGCCACTGGTTTGACCGCCCTGAGCCACGGAACCGGGTCGCCGCCACGGAGACTACAACCACCAGCATCCACCAAAAAGGGTCCGGCTCCGGGTGTCCCAAGGCCCAGGGGGCGCGTCAGAACATTTTCATCACCTTTTACAATCACCAATGGGACAAGGCAGGGATGTTCTCTGTCCCCTCTCTTATACATCCTAGTGACGGAGCACCTGCTCTCATCAATTCGCCATAACCCCAATATTAGGTGGATTGAGGTGGGAGGCACCGAGTACAAGTGCTCTCTATTTGCTGATGATGTCCTAGTATATATCACTCAATCACATATATCCATCCATGCTGTTATGGCTGAAATAGATCACTTTGTTACAGGGTCAAATTTTAAAATCAATGCAGCGAAGTCTGAGGCCCTCGATGTCTCCCTCCCCAAATCCATATAGGATTCCATCCAGTCCAACTTTCCCTTTGCCTGGCCCTCACAGGGTATCAAATACTTAGGAATTCCTATTCATAGAGACCTCTCCCATCTATGTTATCTTAATGTTGGGCCCTTTATTGAACAACTCCATACAGACCACGGTTGGCAAGTTAGAACTGTAAGATTCACTACGTGAACCACTGGTGTTTTGTGGAAAAGCACATGTACACTGTGTTCCAAATTATTATGCAAAAAGTGTTTAGGATTGATAAGGGAAGAATTTGTTTGTTTGTCAGTTAAACTCATTGATGGTGATGTGTGTCAGGGCTCTTTATATCACTGTAAGCAATTGCAGACACCTGTGCTAATTAGTTTGGCAGGTGTGTCCAATGAAAGGCAAGACTACTTAAGAAGGCTGTCTCACATTATTAAGAAGCCTACATTTTCTGCCAAAATGGGAAAGAAAAAGGATGTGTCGGCTGCTGAGAAGCAACAAATTGTGGAGTGTTTAGGTCAAGGCATGACTACAATCAACATTGTGCGATGATCAGGATGAAGTGTCTTGGCAATCAAGAAGTATGTAGCTGATTCACAGTACACACGTGTGCGTGCTGATAAGGGCAAATTGAGGACTCTTTCCTACAAGCAATTACGTCAGGTTAAAAGAGCAGCGGCAAAAAAGCCTTGTCATAGCAGCAGACAAGTTTTTGAAGCTGCTGGTGCCTCCAACGTCCCCCGAACAACAAGATGCAGGGTCCTTCAGAGGTTTGCAGCTGTGCATACGCCATCCTGTCGACCTCCTCTATCCACTTCACACAAGCAGAAACGGCTCCAGTGGGCCAAACATTACATGAAGACTGATTTCAAAACTGTTTTGTTCACGGATGAGTGCCGTGCAGCGCTCGATGGTCCAGATGGATGGAGTGGAGGATGGCTGGTTGATGGACACCCCACGCAAACACGGCTACAGCGCCAACAAGGAGGAGGTGGAGTAATGTTTTGGGCTGGAATCATGGGGAGAGAGATTGTCGGCCCCTTTTGGATCCCTGAAGGCGCTAAAGATGAACTCCATAATGTATGTGGATTTTCTCAAACAGCACTTCCTGCCATGGTTCAAGAAGAAGAACCGTGCATTTCACAGCAAGATCATTTTTTTGCATGATAATGCACCATCTCATGCTGCACATAAAACATCTGCATCTCTGGCTGATATGGGCATAAAAGGGGACAAACTTATGGTGTGACCCCCATGCTCCCCTGACCTCTACCCCATTCAGAACCTCTGGAGCATCATCAAAAGTAGTGTCTATGACGGCAGGAGGCAGTTCACATCTAAGCAACAGCTCTGGGAGGGTATTCTGTCCTCATGCAAAACAATTGAAGCAGAAACCATCCAAAACCTGACAAATTCAATGGATGAGAGAGTTCAGAAGCTCCTTTCGAACAAGGGGTCCTATGTGAAAATGTAACATCACCTAGAATAAAGTTTTGAGTTGAAAACTGTTTGATTTCAGCTTCTAATAACCTGCTAATGCTTATAATTTCAAAAATGACCATTTTTTTGGTCTTTATTAAAATGAAAAGGTTGATCGAAAAGTTTGGCGGATCTAAGAGTGTGGCAACCCAGTAGTCATGATTACTTCGAATTCTGACAATATGAGGGTCATGTTGCAGGTAGTGCAGCAAGAAGGCACTTATGTGTCTTGCGCATCTCGGAGCCCCAAAATTATTTTCCGGGCTAGATGCAGCTAAAAATTATTATTAATTTTAAATCTGGTGGAGCTTAGTATAGATGGCCTAATAGGATCAGTGCTGCACACTGCTACAAAGCATAAATTATTTTCCAGCCAAGATACAGATAAACATGATTAGTAATTTTAAATCTGGTGGAGCTTATTATAGATGGCCTAATAGATTCAGTGCTGCACACTGCTACAAAGCCCAAATTATTTTCCAGCCAAGATACAGATAAACATGATTAGTAATTTGAAAGCTTAAAACGGTTGGTAGGGTGATTTTAACCAATCATCCATCTTTTACTCTCCCCAGGATGACACAGGGGTAGAAAAGTCATTTCGGATCCATGATTTGTTCATCTTTATGAATGTGAGTCTGTCTACATTATCAGTGGAGAGCCGCGTGCGCTTATCTGTCAGCACACCACCAGCAGCGCTGAACACACGTTCAGACAGAACGCTGGCTGCGGGGCATGACAAGATCTCCAAGGCGTAAGTGGCTAGCTCCGGCCATTTATCCAGATTGAAAGCCCAAAAAGAGCAAGGGTCCAGTGACACAGTCATGGCTTCAATGTTTACTTGGAGATACTCCTGTACCATCGTCTCTAGGCGTTGACTATGTGTCAGACTTCTTGTCTCCTGTGGCCTTGCAAAGGATGGGCTAAAAAAGTGGTGAAATGATTGCGCAAAATTGATGTTACCAGCAGATACTGTGGTTCTGTTATGGTTTGAGTGCTGAACACTTGACGGTCCCACGGTTGGCAAGTTGGAACTGTGAGATTCACTACGTGCACCACTGGTGTTTTGTGGAAAAGCACATGTAAGATTCTGCAACAGTCTCTGCTGATACTCCTGCATGCGTGCATCCCTTTCTATGGCAGGAATAATTTCTGCAAATTTACTTTTGTACCGGGGATCTAACAGTGTGGCAACCCAGTAGTCAGGATTATTTCTAATTCTCACAATTCGAGGGTCATGTTGCAGGTAGTGCAGCAAGAAGGCACTCATGTGTGTTGCGCATCCAGGAGCACCAAGTCCCTCTTGTGTTGGTGGTGAGGTAACAATCATGCTTCCTTCCTCTGTCCTCTCCCCCCAACCTCGCACAACAGAAATGTGATCAAGGTCTCCCTCATCTGATGAGTCTTCCATCAGTTCGTCCTCCACTTCTTCCTGGGCTCCTGCACCTTCCTCACTAGTTTGGCTGCTACCATGCGCCCTGGTAAAACCATCTCCCCCACCCTCACATGCCTGCCGCCTTGGTGCTGCTGACCGTCTGGACCTTGCAGATGTTAGCCCTTCCGCATACAACTCCTCCTCCTCTACTTCCTCCACCTCCTCTTGTGCCACCACCTGACTCCGAATTCTGTTTAACATGTGCTCCAGCATGTAAATCACCGGAATAGTCATGCTGATAATGGCATCGTCAGCACTAGTGTTGAGCCACCCCCGTAGTGTTCGAGTTCGGTTCGGTTCGTCGAACACCCGTGTGTTCGCCGAACTGTTCGTCGAACTGTTCGTCGAACACCGTTAAAACCAATGGCAGGCAAACAAAAACACATAGAAACACATAGAAAACACCTTCAAAGGTGTCCAAAAGCTGACAAACTGCTCAGAAGACATAACTAACACATGGAAAAGTGACAAGTACATATAGTCATGCGAAAATAAAAGAGGTGGAGGAGTAAAAGGAGGGGGAGACACAGATATAGGCATGTCATGCCCTTCTAAAATCCAAAAAGTGAGAAGTCGACACGGCCAGTCCGCTCCTGCCCGTGCCACCTCCATGTCGCCGGGTTTGTGCCAGAGCCGCGGTGAACCCTGACGGCCAGCCCCCCTCTCCCAATACTGGTGCCTGTCCGCTGGTGGGTCGAGCGAGCCCCCCTGTGGTGGAGGCAGCTCTAAGCTTTTTAATTTAAATTGTCTCTCTAATTTGAATGAATACACTTTAAATCCATTTACAAGGATCTATTGGAGGGCAAGTCTCATGCCAGTGACGCGCCCCTGGGCCTGCTGTGTCGTGCGGCATCGCGCGCACGGGGGCTTACCCGGAGCCGGATCAGATGGGGGTAGTAGTCTCGTGGCGGTGACCCGGTCCGTGCCCAGGGAGTCAAACTGAGTGGCGGAGTATAGCAGTAGATGTTAGAATGTTCGACTACGCCACCCGTTGAATGCGGCTATGAAGCCGCCGCTGCAGGACAGTCCGCTGAGGCCGGTGGTACGGATGTGCAGCGTGGATGGTATAACCCCCAACGGGAGGGGTATGGCCTCAGGGCAGCAGATGTGGATGATAGTGGTAGTGATGGTGCAGCAAGGAAGCTCAGAGACGTGTGGTGCAGTTTCAAGGCTTTTACTCACAGGTGTTGCTCCGGTCACTTTGGCCAGCAGTGACCACCCGAGCCGTGCTGCGTCCACCAGGTGCGGGACTCGGCCAACCCCCAGGCAGTTCCAGAGCGTGGTCCCGAGCTCCCCTCTATTCCTTCCTACGGGCCGTCCTCACCAGGGACCCACCTTTGTCCGGCTCCCTCGGGTCTTTTGGTGGCGAAACCTTTCCCGGCTTCCCTGACCCTATGCGTGGTTTGCCTTCACGGTGGATATGGTGAGGGGTCGCGCCAAAACTTGTCCACGACCTCCGGTTCCTGGCTAAGGATGTTTTGCCTCTACCAGTTTGGGATCCGGTACCCTCTTCTGCCAACCCTTCACCCGTCTTAGTTCACTTGTGGGATCTCAGGGTTCCCTCTGCTTGTGTCTCTGGGCCTTTCACTGGGTTTTTCCTCTTCTTCCTCTTTCTCTGCGCTTCAGGCCTGGCCCTGGAGCTGGGCCCAGCCGGAGCCACAGCTCCCTGTCAGCCCTCTCTGGCTGAACTCTCTCTCAGAACAGACAGACCTTGTCTCAAGATGGTGCCCACCTCTTATACTCCCTCTGACACCCGAGCCCAGGTGACTAGCACCCAATGGGCTCCTTCCTATGCCCAGAGTCCCTCCCCTGTCTGCTCCTACACTACTGGGATGTTCCTCCCCCCCTCCCACTCCAGCCAGGGACAGACGCTGTCGTACCTGCACATCTACCTAGTGGGAGTACCGTTGTTCTGTCCCCCGGAAATGGGATGAGTGTAGTGCATGCAGCTACTGAGCTCGGTCCCACACTCCATCCTTACCCGGGAGTGGAATACCACACCTCTGGTTTGAGGTGCAATACCCCTGTAGCAGCCGAGTCCTCGGGGTGCTACACCAGCAGCCGCGGTAATTCCAGCTCCAGTAGCGTCCACTAAAGCTGCTGCAGTTAAAAAGCTTTTATAAGGATCGAGCTCGGCTGTCCACCGCAAGGCATCCTACTGCCAGTCCCAGCCCCTATGCCTTGGGGTGCCTCCTGATGCTCTTCACTAAGTATCCCATGGTCCCGAAGCATTTCCTTTGAAAAAATTAAGTGTCTAAACTACAGGTGGTGTAGCTTGCTTAACAGCCGGGATAATCCGCTGACTAGCAGACACTGCTACTAGGCACAAAGTATTTCCTGGGCTAGATGCAGTTAAAAATTTGTAATTAGATACTCTCGTTGGATGCTGAGAAAGCATTCCATAGAGTCTCCTGGCACGCCATATATGATTCTCTTAAAAAGCTTGGGGTAGGGGTCTAGGGGACCCTTTTATAGCCAAAATCACGGCCCTGTATCGCAATACGTCACCTAGGCTGAAGATAAATGGAACTGTAGCACCCTGAGGGCTCGGTTGCTACAGACGTATTGCACCTCACCCAGAGGTGTGATATCTCACTCTCAGGTAAGGATGGAGTGTGGATCAGGACCCGACACCTGCATGCATTACACCACATTGCCGTGGGGCAGGGCGACCAATATGCCCCTGAGATGGGCACGACAGTCCCTGTACCTGGCTGGAGTGGGGGGAGGGAACACTGAGGAAGGGGAACCCTGTAGTGCAGGAGCAGGGAGGAAGCAGTTCCTGGGTGCATTGAGAAGGGAGTATAAAAGGTGGGCACCATCTTAGTTCAGTGCAGAGAAGTCTGAGCAGAAGTGGCAGGGAGCAGGGGCTCTGCATGAGCTCTGCTCCGGAGGCGGGCCTAGTAACAGAGGCCCAGGCCTGGAAGAGGGAGAAGGAAGGAAGAGGAGCAGAGAAGGCTCCAGGAACGAGGAATGAAGGGATCCCAGGGGTGCGGACGGGCGAGTCGCCACCGCACGCCCGAATCCACCTGCGTGGAGGGGTCAGGCCAAAGGGGGAGACCGGTCCCCGAACTAGTGGAGGCAGGAAACGACCCTCAGCTAGAAACCGGAGGCTCTGACATTTTATGTGGCGCAGCCCCTCGCTACACCCGCTAGGAAGGCACCACATAGGGTCAGGGAAACTGGCGCCAAGTTTACCAAGAGGAGGCCCGAGGCAGCCGGACAGAAGTGTTGGTAAGAAAGGCCAGACAAAGGACACACAAAGGGGGTCCTGTGAAGTGCTCCAAAGTTATCTGGGAGTTGTCTGAGCCCCTCACCTGGTGAGCACAGTACGACGTGGGCAGCCGTTACCTGCAGACGTGGTCTGGATAATAAGAACTGTGAGTAAAGGCCCTGGACTGCATCACTGACTCCGTGTCGTTACTGCTGCTGCCCTGCACCATCACCCCCATCCTCCGCATACACTGCCCTGAGGCTATACTCCTCCCGTGGGGAGTTATGCTACGCTCTGCTGCACCCACAACACCAGCCTCAGCGGTCTGCCCTGTAGCGGCGGTTCACTCTGACCGCAATCCACGGGTGGCGTAGTCGGACATTTAAACATCAAAACCACATAAATAGTTCCGCCACTGGTTTGACCGCCCTGAGCCACGGAACCGCATCGGCGCCACGAAGACTACAACCACCAGCATCCACCAAAAAGGGTCCGGCTCCGGGTGTCCCAAGGCCCAGGGGGTGCGTCAGAACATTTTCATCACCTTTCACAATCACCAATGGGACAAGGCAGGGATGTCCTCTGTCCCCTCTCTTATACATCCTAGTGACGGAGCACCTGCTCTCATCAATTCGCCATAACCCCAATATTAGGTGGATTGAGGTGGGAGGCACCGAGTACAAGTGCTCTCTATTTGCTGATGATGTCCTAGTATATATCACTCAATCACATATATCCATCCCTGCTGTTATGGCTGAAATAGATCACTTTGTTACATGGTAAAATTTTAAAATCAATGCAGCGAAGTCTGAGGCCCTCGATGTCTCCCTCCCCAAATCCATATAGGATTCCATCCAGTCCAACTTTCCCTTTGCCTGGCCCTCACAGGGTATGAAATACTTAGGAATTCCTATTCATAGAGACCTCTCCCATCTATGTTATCTTAATTTTGGGCCCTTTATTGAACAATTCCATACAGACCACGGTTGGCAAGTTAGAACTGTAAGATTCACTACGTGAACTACTGGTGTTTTGTGGAAAAGCACATGTACACTGCGTTCCAAATTATTATGCAAAAAGTGTTTAGGAGTGATAAGGGAAGAATTTGTTTGTTTGTCAGTTAAACTCATTGATGGTGATGTGTGTCAGGGCTCTTTATATCACTGTAAGCAATTGCAGACACCTGTGCTAATTAGTTTGGCAGGTGTGTCCAATGAAAGGCAAGACTACTTAAGAAGGCTCTCTCACATTATTAAGCAGCCTACATTTTCTGCCAAAATGGGAAAGAAAAAGGATGTGTCGGAGAAGCAACAAATTGTGGAGTGTTTAGGTCAAGGCATGACTACAATCAACATTGTGCGATGATCAGGATGAAGTGTCTTGGCAATCAAGAAGTATGTAGCTGATTCACAGTACACACGTGTGCGTGCTGATAAGGGCAAATTGAGGACTCATTCCTACAGGCAATTACGTCAGGTTGAAAGAGCAGCGGCAAAAAAGCCTTGTCATAGCAGCAGACAAGTTTTTGAAGCTGCTGGTGCCTCCAACGTCCCCCGAACAACAAGATGCAGGGTCCTTCAGAGGTTTGCAGCTGTGTATACGCCATCCTGTCGACCTCCTCTATCCACTTCACACAAGCAGAAACGGCTCCAGTGGGCCAAACATTACATGAAGACTGATTTCAAAACTGTTTTGTTCACGGATGAGTGCCGTGCAGCGCTCGATGGTCCAGATGGATGGAGTGGAGGATGGCTGGTTGATGGACACCCCACGCAAACACGGCTACAGCGCCAACAAGGAGGAGGTGGAGTAATGTTTTGGGCTGGAATCATGGGGAGAGAGATTGTCGGCCCCTTTAGGATCCCTGAAGGCGCTAAAGATGAACTCCATAATGTATGTGGATTTTCTCAAACAGCACTTCCTGCCATGGTTCAAGAAGAAGAACCGTGTATTTCACAGCAAGATCATTTTTCTGCATGATAATGCACCATCTCATGCTGCACATAAAACATCTGCATCTCTGGCTGATATGGGCATAAAAGGGGACAAACTTATGGTGTGACCCCCATGCTCCCCTGACCTCTACCCCATTCAGAACCTTTGGAGCATCATTAAAAGGAGTGTCTATGATGGCGGGAGGCAGTTCACATCTAAGCAACAGCTCTGGGAGGGTATTCTGTCCTCATGCAAAACAATTGAAGCAGAAACCATCCAAAACCTGACAAATTCAATGGACGAGAGAGTTCAGAAGCTCCTTTCGAACAAGGGGTCCTATGTGAAAATGTAACATCACCTACAATAAAGTTTTGAGTTGAAAACTGTTTGATTTCAGTTTCTAACAACCTGCTAATGCTTATAATTTCAAAAATGACCATTTTTTTGGTCTTTATTAAAATGAAAAGGTTGATCGAAAAGTTTGGGGGATCTAAGAGTGTGGCAACCCAGTAGTCATGATTACTTCGAATTCTGACAATATGAGGGTCATGCTGCAGGTAGTGCAGCAAGAAGGCACTTATGTGTCTTGCGCATCTCGGAGCCCCAAAATTATTTTCCGGGCTAGATGCAGCTAAAATTTATTTTTAATTTTAAATCTGGTGGAGCTTATTATAGATGGCCTAATAGGATCAGTGCTGCACACTGCTACAAAGCCCAAATTATTTTCCAGTCAAGATACAGATAAACATGATTAGTAATTTGAAAGCTTAAAACGGTTGGTAGGGTGATTTTAACCAATCATCAAGCTTTTACTCTCCCCAGGATGACACAGGGGTAGAAAAGTCGTTTCGGATCCATGATTTGTTCATCTTTATGAACGTGAGTCTGTCTACATTATCAGTGGAGAGCCGCGTGCGCTTATCTGTCAGCACACCACCAGCAGCGCTGAACACACGTTCAGACAGAACGCTGGCTGCGGGGCATGACAAGATCTCCAAGGCGTAAATGGCTAGCTCCGGCCATTTATCCAGATTGGAAGCCCAAAAAGAGCAAGGGTCCAGTGACACAGTCGTGGCTTCAATGTTTACTTGGAGATACTCCTGTACCATCGTCTCTAGGCGTTGACTATGTGTCAGACTTCTTGTCTCCTGTGGCCTTGCAAAGGATGGGCTAAAAAAGTGGTGAAATGATTCCGCAAAATTGATGTTACCAGCAGATACTGTGGTTCTGTTACGGTTTGAGTGCTGAACACTTGACGGTCCCACGGTTGGCAAGTTGGAACTGTGAGATTCACTACGTGCACCACTGGTATTTTGTGGAAAAGCACATGTAAGATTCTGCAACAGTCTCTGCTGATACTCCTGCATGCGTGCATCCCTTTCTATGGCAGGAATAATTTCTGCAAATTTACTTTTGTACCGGGGATCTAACAGTGTGGCAACCCAGTAGTCAGGATTATTTCTAATTCTCACAATTCGAGGGTCATGTTGCAGGTAGTGCAGCAAGAAGGCACTCATGTGTGTTGCGCATCCAGGAGCACCAAGTCCCTGTTGTGTTGGTGGCGAGGTAACAATCATGCTTCCTTCCTCTGTCCTCTCCCCCCAACCTCGCACAACAGAAATGTGATCAAGGTCTCCCTCATCTGATGAGTCTTCCATCAGTTCGTCCTCCACTTCTTCCTGGGCTCCTGCACCTTCCTCACTAGTTTGGCTGCTACCATGCGCCCTGGTAAAACCATCTCCCCCACCCTCACATGCCTGCCGCCTTGGTGCTGCCGACCGTCTGGACCTTGCAGATGTTAGCCCTTCCGCATACAACTCCTCCTCCTCTACTTCCTCCACCTCCTCTTGTGCCACCACCTGACTCCGAATTCTGTTTAACATGTGCTCCAGCATGTAAATCACCGGAATAGTCATGCTGATAATGGCATCGTCAGCACTAAACATCTTCGTCACCATTTCAAAACTGTGCAGAAGGGTGCATAGGTCCCTGATCTGAGACCACTCCTCCAGCTTGATTTGCCCCACCTCTGAATCTCGTTGGCCCAGGCTATACGTCAGAACGTATTGCACCAGGGCTTGTCGGTGCTGCCACAGTCGCTGCAACATGTGCAGAGTTGAATTCCACCGGGTAGGCACATCGCATTTTAGCCGGTGAAGTGGCAGGCCCAACGACTTCTGTAGAGATGTAAGTCGCTGAGCTGCGGGATGCGAACGGCGGAAGTGAGCACACAGCGACTGTGCCCTCTGCAGAAGGCCATCTAGTCTGGGATAGTGGGCTAAAAATTGCTGGACAACCAGGTTCAACACGTGAGCCATACAAGGCACGTGTGTGACATTGCCCCGGCGAAGAGCCGCACCCAGGTTTGCAGCATTGTCGCACACGGCCTTCCCTGGTTTCAGGTCCAGTGGAGACAACCATTCATGAAATTGGTTCTCCAGAGCTGACCACAACTCCTCAGCTGTGTGACTCACATTTCCCAGACATTTCAAAGTTAAAACCGCCTGATGACATTGAGCCCTACTGCCAGCATAGTAAGGAGGTGTGCAGGATCCCTTCTGCGCAGTTAGAAAGCTTGTGGCATGACCAGACAGGCTTTGGGTGCAGGTGGAAGACCGAGAGGAGGTTGAGGAGGCAGAAGCAGTGGAGGAACTTTGACATAAAGAGGATTGACGCACAACTCGTGGGGACGGCAAGACTTGGACAGCAGCCCCTTGTCCTGCTGTCACCATAGTTACCCAGTGCCCAGTCAGCGACATGTAACGCCCCTGTCCATGCCTACTCGTCCAAGTGTCTGTGGTGAAATGCACCCTGTCACACACAGAGTTTCTCAAAGAAGCGGTGATGTTGTGTGCGACATGCTGGTGGAGCGCAGGCACACCTTTCTTTGAGAAGTAGTGCCGACTGGGCATCTGGTACTGGGGCACTGCGACGGACATAAGGTCTCGAAAATCCTCTGTGTCCACCAGGTGGAAAGGCAGCATTTCTGTAGCCAAGAGCTTGCAGATGGTGAAATTCAACCTCTTAGCTTTCTCATGGCTAGGAGGAAATGGTCTTTTACTTGTCCACAACTGAGGGACCGAGGGCTGGCTATTGTGCTTAGACGGGGTTGATAAGGGTGTCCCCGGCAAACTGCCGGTCTGTGAGGAAGATGCAGGCGGACATGTTAGGTTGCCTTGATCCAAAGGTGGTGCTATCGATGTCGGACAGCGCTCAACACCAGCTGGTGTTACCACCTCCAAAGAAAATGATGACCTGCCAATCACGCTGGCTGTTGCGGGTAAAGAGGTGGCAGGTCTGCGCCCCAAAACAGGTGTGACTGCTGTCCCCCCAGTCACAGAGGATGAAGAGGCCGCGGATGCACAAGATATGGCAGACGGTGGTTGGCCCGGCCGGCTAGGCCGCATTGTAGCACACTGAGCTTCCCACTGCAACTTATGCTTCATGTCCATGTGCCGGTTCATGCATGAAGTACTCAAACTATGTATTTTTTGGCCTCTACTTAGCTTTTGCTGACAAATGTTACAGATAACACGAGTTGGGTCATCTTTATCGATCTGAAAAAATGCCCAGGCTATGCAAGGCTTAGCACCCATGCGACCTGAAGAGCCACCACGACTTGTGGTGAGAGGCAGAGTTGTGTTTGAGGATGCAGTTGTTGACGTGCTTCCAGTACTACGTCTCTGTCCAGGAAGGCGCAACCTGACCTCGTCGTCACTAGCATCTTCCTCCACCTCCTCTGCTAACCTCATCTCTTGGCTGACTGTGGGTTGACAGTAAGTGGGATCTCCAACCTCATCATCATCACCCTGTGTGTTATCACACCCGTCGTCCTCAGAGCCAACCTGTTCCTGCCCTGTAAAAAACTAAAGTTGTCGCTCCAATCAGGTATTTGAGTCTTATCATCGTCTTCCTCATTGTCTCCACCAACAGGAGTTACAGTTTGGGATTGAGGGTCTACATTATGGTCAGAACCTTCTGCGTCTGGTCCTGGATCCGACTCATAAAGATTCTGGGCATCAGTGCAGATCATTTCCTCGTCTGGATTCACAGAAGCGCTGGAGTCGACCTCTGATTCCCAGGCTATAGTATGAGTAAACAGCTCTGCAGACTCAACCATCTGTTCTACCTCATACTCAGACGGGCAGCTGGAGATTTGGGAGCTGTGAGGAAGCAAGTGCGATTTGGGTGACACCTTTGAGGACTGGAGTATTTGTGATGTTGAAGTTGATGTGGAGGAGAGCCCACTTAAAGGAGCACTTGATATCCGTTGAAGCACCTGCTGTTTTTGTGCCTCATCTGGAATTTGTAGCGATTGGCGTGGCCGTAAGAAAGGGATCTTATCACATTGTCCGCTAAAAGAAGTAGACATTTTAGTTTGGCTGGAAGATGGTCTTTCTTCTGCAGATGTTACTGTTGCTTTAACACCTACCCCACGGACACAACCTTTTTTCCCCTTCCCAACACGCCTATTCCCCTTTCCACCAGCAGCAGGCCTTTTTCCACTCATTTTGGTGGTTAACTAATTCACAACTCTGGAGTTGTTTGCACAAAAAAACAATGGATGGTAACCGAGCAGAGCTGAGTGGCCAAACTGTGGTATTAGGCCAAAACTATTGGCTGGGTTAGATGCAGAAAAAAATTATATTCAATTTGCAACCTGATGGAGGTCAGTATAGATGGACTAATATAACAAGTCCCACACACAGCTAGAAGCCCAATATTTTTTCAGAGGTAGATGCAGAAAAAAATATATTCAGTTTGCAACCTGATGGAGGTCAGTATAGATGGACTAATACAACAAGTCCCACACACAGCTAGAAGCCCAATATTTTTTCAGAGGTAGATGCAGAAAAAAATATATTCAGTTTGCAACCTGATGGAGGTCAGTATAGATGGACTAATACAACAAGTCCCACACACAGCTAGAAGCCCAATATTTTTTCAGAGGTAGATGCAGAAAAAAAAATATTCAGTTTGCAACCTGATGGAGGTCAGTATAGATGGACTAATACAACAAGTCCCACACACAGCTAGAAGCCCAAATATTTTTTCAGAGGTACTGTAGATGCAGATAAAAATTATTTTGAATTTGCAACCTGATGGAGGTCAGTATAGATGGACTAATAGAGAAAGTCCGACACACTACTAGAAGGCCAAATATTTTTTCAGAGCTAGATGCAGAAAAAAATTATATTTAGTTTGCAACCTGATGGAGGTCAGTATAGATGGACTAATACAACAAGTCCCACACACAGCTAGAAGCCCAATATTTTTTCAGAGGTAGATGCAGAAAAAAATATATTCAGTTTGCAACCTGATGGAGGTCAGTATAGATGGACTAATACAACAAGTCCCACACACAGCTAGAAGCCCAATATTTTTTCAGAGGTAGATGCAGAAAAAAATATATTCAGTTTGCAACCTGATGGAGGTCATTATAGATGGACTAATACAACAAGTCCCACACACAGCTAGAAGCCCAAATATTTTTTCAGAGGTACTGTAGATGCAGATAAAAATTATTTTGAATTTGCAACCTGATGGAGGTCAGTATAGATGGACTAATAGAGAAAGTCCGACACACTGCTAGAAGGCCAAATATTTTTTCAGAGCTAGATGCAGAAAAAAATTATATTCAGTTTGCAACCTGATGGAGGTCTGTATAGATGGATTAATAGAACAAGACCCACACACAGCTAGAAGCCCAATATTTTTTCAGAGGTAGATGCAGAAAAAAATATATTCAGTTTGCAACCTGATGGAGGTCAGTATGGATGGACTAATAGAGAAAGTCCGACACACTGCTAGAAGGCCAAATATTTTTTCAGAGCTAGATGCAGAAAAAAATTAGATTCAGTTTGCAACCTGATGGAGGTCAGTATAGATGGACTAATAGAATGATGCTATGCCCAAAAGATTTTACTTCACTAGGTGCAGTAATAAAATTGGTATATCTTGCAACACAGATAGGCTACTCCACTGACTAACACACTCTGCAATAGGCCAAAAAGGATTAGCTTTGCTAGATTCAGCCAAATGCTGTGAAAAAAACTTGCACAGCACTGGCACAGACCTGCCTGGCAAAAACTGATAGGAACTGATGTAACCTAGTCCTGAAAAGGACTCCAATTACAATTAGTCTTTACTCCCACAACCTATCTATTTAAGAGCACAGACCTGCGTGATAAAAGTCGCAGGAAATGCTGTAACCTAGTCCTTAAAAGGACTGCAATCACAACTATTCCCTACTCCCAAGCTATCTGTATATTTGTG